>NC_136431.1:63835000-69695000 GCF_052849685.1 Lactuca virosa | reverse complement strand
CTGTCAGCATGACAAGTGCCCAACCTTTATTGGCTGGTGAGTTTTTTTTTCGTCTGTTTAGTTTTCGGCCATAACTTTTTTTTTTTGACAAAAAAATATGAAAAAACCAAAGTTCTTAAAATTTAATTGTCCACAAAGTGACCAGAATCATGAAAATTTGAAAAAAAAATTATTTTTTTATTGATAAATAAACGCAAAAAAAAATTCTCCTAAATTTATAAAAATTTAAGGAATATTTCTACTCATTATTCTAATGACTGTGTAAAAATATTTTTTTTAAAATATGGTGGTTTAGATACTAAACTTGATTTTAAAATATTAAAAGTTTTTAAAATAAATGTTTAACATAATACGATCCAAATAGAGATTATTAAAAATATTTATGATTCAAAAATATTATGATTCAATATGTTTATGATCTAAAAATATTTTGATTCAAATATTTAATGATCCTTAATTATTATATTTTTTATTATTCAAAATTAAATGATTCAAAAATTATAATGATCTAAATGTTGTATTGAACAAAAACTTAATTTAATTTAATATATTATGATCCAAATTAAAATGATCCAAAAATGTATGATGCATAATATAGTTATAATTCAAAATACTATGATTCAAAATTTTATGATCCAAAAATAATATGATTAAAAAAAGTATGAGTTGAAAATATTATGATCTTTAGTATTCTTCTTATTTAAAATTTTATAATTGTTAAACATTAAAAAACTCAAACGGATATTTAATTCAAAAATTATAATGATTCAAATGTTGTATTGAATAAAAACTTAATTTAATTTAATATATTATAATCCAAATTAAAATGATCTAAAAATATATGATGCATAATATAGTTATAATTCAAAATACTATGATTCAAAACTTTATGATCCAAAAATAATATGATTAAAAAAAGTATGAATTGAAAATATTATGATCTTTAATATTCTTCTTATTTAAAATTTTATATGTGTTAAACTTAAAAAAACTCAAACCGATATTTAGTTTAAAAAATCGAAATAATCAAAAAAAAAAACCCAAAAAAAAAAAAACAAGAAAAACCCTACTATCTCTAAGTATGTAGTAAAGATATTAAAAAAACAAAAACAAAAACAAAAACAAAAATAATAATAATAGTATATTTAAAAAACGAAAAAATAAAAAAAAAACGAAAAAAATAAAAAAGAAGAAAAAAATATAAAAACATTAAACCCGAGCATGTATCCACTTAACGAAAAATAAAAAAAAAACAAAATAAATGAAAAAGAAAAAGGAAAACCCATTTAAATTACGTTCTATGGACGTTCGGTACGCATGATTATTCATTCGAGTCTGTATTACATTTCATGCACGTGCGCCGCGTGCGAACGCTTCACGACCAAGTAAATGGGTTTGACGTTTATGACATTGACGAAATTACTGGTGGAGAATAGTCATTGCGGTTCCTATCAATTTTTGGGATCCTACCGGATCCGGACCGTGTATATATATATATATATATATATATATATATATATATATATATATATATATATATATATGTCATTAGTCTATACTACTTAGATGACATTGCAGCCTTTAAAAAAAAGTATGCGAAATATATAATTTTACCATTTGTTTTGCACATTTGATAACGTGCTAGATACAATTTTCGCTACTTGCAAAATTGTGACAACCGGGAGGATTCCGTCACTAATCACTGCTGGGAGAGAACAGAAAAAAATAGATGTGATAGCTTATCATAGTAATATTTGATTTATGAGATAATAAGATCAAATGTGTCGTTACATTTATTGTTAAATTGGCTGTTAGGCGCGAAAATTAGCGTCGAAAAAGTTGTACCGTTTTCAAAGTTGGTTAAAATATTTGGGAAGTACACGTTAACGAGATCCCAAAGATACAAGATTCGTAAAAATCTGACTTCAAATGAGATTGTTATAGATTTTATAAAAATAAAAATCAACCGCGTAATTAAAGTTAATTACGTCAAAATTGTACCGAGCGATTGGTTGAGTTTTGACTAAAAATGCAAAAAAGAAGATTTGTAGTGCTCCTTGAGATATAAACTTTTGGACAAAGAATGCCGAAAACAGGATCTGTATGAGAGATATATGACTTTTGTAAAATCATTTATTTTTACCCTCGTTAGGCATAAAAATAAAAGTTAATACTAGCTAAAACAACTTAAAGGAGAGTTGTAATACTCCTTGAAATCATTACATAGATATAAAGAGGGCTAAGATCGGAGATATTATGAAAAATTTATGATTCTTACAAAATCATTTCGTGCAAATGTGCCGTAACATTTACTGTTAAATCGACAGTTAGGAGAGTTGTAGTACTCATTGAGATCATTACAAAGATGTAAAAAGGGATTAGATTGGAGATAGCATGAAAAAGTTATGTTTTTTTACAAAATCATTTCGTGCACGCGAGGTGCGTGCATATGCGCTTCGTGTACCTAACACCAAGTTCGAGTAAATCGTGAGTGACGTGGCGAATTGGGGAAGTGACATGTGGTAGTCTTTGGATGGAGCCACGATGATTACGCATTCGCATGCACCCAAATTTCATGCATATAAATAGAAGGCAGTGTGGATCCCATTATGCACACATCTCTCTAAATCACTCTCTCAATCCTCGAAGTTGATGCATTTCTGGAGCGCTCCCCGGAGTCCCGAGCCCGATTCAACCCTATATCAATGGTCTCATGCATCAACGGTGGGTTCACGACCCCATATCACCATTTTAAAGGTTTTATATCTATAAATATCAATCGATATATAAAGCATGAAACCTTAGGATAATGTAGCTATAGATACTACACCTAGTTTTATGCTATGATATTATGTCTAAGAGTTATGATGTTTGATAGTCTAGGAAGAGATATTAGCTAGATGTTATGACGACCAATTCTCTAGGACAACATAGTACGTAGAAGTAATGTTGGTCAAATATAGGGATATGCAATGTACCAAATCGTTACTCTGCCCAAATATCCTGTTTCAAACTAACCATAATTAGGGTATATATATGTGTGGCAATATATATATATATATATATATATATATATATATATACACACACATATACACACACACACAAGATAATCAAGATAATAATGAGGTCTATAAGTTTTAATTATCAAATATAAAGTAAAATATTTATATTGTGATAGTTAGAAGAAATCACTGAGAAAGAAAGATAAAATATAAAATACCTAAGGTGAATGCGTTAGTAAGTTGTTATTATTCATCCTTGGCGGGATTAAATTTGGTTACCTCGAACCCGTAACCGTTAATCTTGCGAGAACCATAAAGATATGTATATATCTATATGGGGTTTGACACCCCCACCTGCGATTGCTATGTACAATCCCGACAAGATAACTTTCTTTAATTCAAACACTATCCGACGTCCGATGAAGCGTTGTGCGTGGAAATCATTAGTCTACACCGTCGATTGTGGGGGCTCATGGTAATACATTAGAAGTACCTTAGAGGTCCGACTACCACGAGGGACGTCTTCAAGTAGCAAATAAAATATGTTAGGTTTAATAGAATATCCTAAAATATAAAGATAATAAGATATGATCGGTAAAATATCCTACAAAGATAGTAAGATAGGAATGGTAGAATATCCTATAAAGTCGATAAGGTATGATAGGTAAAATATCGTATAAAGATAATAAGTTAAGTTCGGTAAGATATCTTAACAAAGATAGAAAGGTTTTTCTAAAAAGAAAAATGAGTCTTAAAATAAAATCAAATAAAATAGAAAACTATAAAACCTGTGAACTCACCAACATTATGTTGACGTTTTTCAAACTACATGTATTCTCAGGGAGATGAGTGTGGAGGATAGTAGTGCAGAGGAGGATGTCGTCAAGGAAGCTTACTGGTGTTTATTTCTGTTTGTTTATCATTTCTAGTTATGTTTAGAATGTGTACTTGATCTATTAAACAATGTAATCCCAAATAAATTATAATAAATAAAAGTATCGTTTTTGTTATATTTTTGTGTAATGTTCAATATATCTATGTGCCTCAATCCAATATCCATACGTCGCATAGCCCGACGTTTTCGCCGCCAGCCAAGGGTGTGACAAATTGGTATCAGAGCTACAGGTTATATGAACTAGTAATTCCTTAGGAAGTACGACTATAACCTAGGACGTATATTCTAAATTAGTTAAACCTAATAAAAATATTACTGTTAATTACCGTGCGGATAGCTACTTACGGGAGAGGTGACTAGTTTGAATTGTTGCTTAGGTTGCTAGATTTTAGAACGACTATATGTTAAAATGGTCCTGCTCTCCAGCACTTCTCATCTAGCCAATCCTTACTTGATAGTCTTGAAGTGCAAAACGTAGAATTAATAAAATACATCTAATAAAACACTAATCAGATAAAGAGTTATACAAACTCTTATAAATATACATGTATATTATAAAAACCATCCATTTAAATTATAACTTAATATTTTAGGTCAAAAACAAATCCTAGGGTTAGTCTAGTACTATGGCCGTGGCACAAGTAGACCTAGAATGCGCAACTAAGTTTTATTATGGTCTGACGGACGCACACCTAAAACCGGATGCCATAGTTGACAATGTAAACGCTTAAGGATTTATGGATCTATAGTTTAGTACGATTAGTTAAGAAATTAGGTTGAGACCTGCAGCTAAAGGATTTTTGGATCGGAAACCTAGGTGGACTTCCTGAAGACTAGAGACTTATATCAAGACCTATTGCAAGAGGATTCAACACATATTGGAATGGTACGCCTTGAGGATATCCGAATTATAGTAAGTATGCAACATACCCCTAATATAGAGAGTCACTAGAGATATGGTACTCTATATATATATATATATATATATATATATATATATATATATATATATACTTATAATAGGAAATTATATGTATTATATATATACTTATAATAGGAAATTATATGTATTATATATTATCTCTCATAAATATCTTCCTCTTTGATGTATTATGAAGGATCTCGGAGCGATATGGAGGATATATGGGAGAAGGCGTCATATCCTTACCTAGAAGAAGACCATGAGGTACCACACACTACTTAGGAAGAGAGTGATTACGACCAATGATGCCCTTACCCCTACCCAGTATCAGCTGATGATGAATCATTTGAAGACGAAAAAGAGACCATCGAGGAAGAGGAGCAGCATGACAAGGAGTTCGGTGGAGTACCTGCAGATAGTTCACCTTACCTGGATTCATCTTCCCATCAGGACCTTGCGGAGACTCAGGAGGAGGACCCTACTGTCTCAGAGTCATCCATAGAGATTGTTGCACCACTACCCCCATCTTGGAGCCTATCTTACGATAATCATGCTTCGGGACCCAGGACAATAACCACCCCCAGAAATCCATTCCCATTCCATCCCGTAAGAGAGCAGCCTCACTTCCATCATGACCGAGATCATCATAGATCCTTACCCCACCCACACATGGACTCCACATGTGGACGAGTGGATCAGGGAGGAGAATATTGGATTTTATGAGGTCGGAGAGTCGTCCCAGGCACCTAGACGCGATCCTATTCCAGAGGATCCCACAGATAAAGCGATCTACACTTTAGTTCCGCGAGTAGCGCGAAAGTAGGATCGTATACATCAAGTGGAGGAGAATCGTGATTCAATGAGGAGGGAGATCAGGTTACTGGTTGGTAGGGTTAGATATTTGGAGCATGGGAGGGATATAAATGAGAAGAGGATCCTCCACGCATACGATCATTTTGAGGAGACCCATTCTCTGGTGTAGTGTTCATAGATTGTGATCGAGGGTTTAGAACAACATGTGAGGGAGTCAGAGTAGAGGTTGATGGGGTCAGAGATAGGTGCATCCATATTGGATGTTATGATCAGTTGCCTAAATCATCAGTTAGCACAGATAGTAGCTTGGATGGTGGTTTGTTTTGGCTTGTGGTAAATAGTTCTAGTCAAGGAAAGCTAGAAACTATAATTTTTGGGTTTGAATGAGGAAAAATTAGTGTAGCAAATAATAGGATACTACTATGTCATTTGCATGTAAAATAGCTACTTTTCCTTTTCAAACCACATCATTGTATACTTTTGGGAAATCTGATGTAAACATTTATGAATGTCAATGAACCATATATGTGATGTTATTGTATATTGTGTTACTTGTTTGATTCATTTTCTTGATATAGTTAACTCTCTTAGCTAAATTATCAAATCAAAACTCAAAATTATCATAACAACTAACATATGCCATAAATTTAGAATCATGCCTCGCACCAGGAGAAACCCAGGACAACCCAAACCTATGAACTCAGTCGTGATTGAGGCATTAGTAGCCCAATACATCACTAATGCAATAACAAACTAAGAAACCAATAGGAACGTAGGTTCATGAGGCAATGGAGGTGATATTTCACAAGGAGATAACTGAGTTCCAACCAAGTTCTGTTCATACAAAGACTGTTGGGTTTTGAGCATTCTAACACTCCTAAGTGTACATGCAACCCTAAATACCTTGGATCTATGTTTTCTCTCTTATACATGCAAATATGAATATTCCGAGGTATTACCCTAACTAGCATACAATCTTTGATACTTGGGTAATAAACTAAATAGAAATACATACCTTGTTGATGTAGCTTGACTCCATGAAGCTCGAGAGCCTAGTGCCCCAAGTGTGACACCTCAAATGGTTCACACAACATCATCAACACATGGAATAACCATGAGAAGAAGACACTCATGCTCAAATTCGGCTAGCCCTCATATATGTATCACTAGTGCCGATTTCTTGAGCTAAAGGGGTCCTTATATAGTGTGCACATTAGGGTTACACCATGTAACCCATGACTTTACCCATTCCTTATGCTCCATGGGTTTTAACCTCCATGGAGTATCCATGGATCACCATATGGGTTAAACCCAACATAAGGAATCATGGATCATAAGCCCACATATATAAGAATGAATGATTTACACAATCAATCCCCATATATTTAATTAGTCTCTTTTTGATCACTAAATTAAGTCCATATTAATTCTTGATCAATACTAATTAAATAACATGATTTCATATTAATATATTAGAACTTATAATATATTAATATGTCACAAATGTCCTCTCCTCACAAACGGTCTATCCAAATGTTCTGATGCCATGCAACCCAAATGGACCATGCCGAGTCGGGTCAAGTACATACCAATTATAGTTATGGACTTAGATACTAATCCAACAGTCTCCCACTTGGATAAGTCTAAAACTATTATTGCGTATGACTTCAAAAACCAACTGGAAATCGTAGCTCTCAAAAGCCGCTGTCGAACTCTGACCTTGTCGATGAACTCTGACCTTTATCAATGACTTGTCCATTAGATAAGGGATCATATATTCCTCCATTCTAGATATCATATGGACTGAGACATGGATTATAAATCATTCTCTCTTTCCATTTGTTGTTTCCCGATTTCCAATTTATGACGACTGACTAATTGAACAAATCAAATCAGTCCAGGCCCGATTGAGCACTTATATTTGTCATCACTAAATCATTGAGGGGCCCACAGATATCGCTTTTATCCCGGAGGTAAAAGGAATGGATAAACATCGACTCATATGGCTTGTTCTACTACTTGTTGAATCATACACAAAGGCATGTTTTATAACATCGAGTTACCAATGCGTTTTCGTGCAATTAATGTATAACCAACTCATAGTAACAACTCATATCTCTAGGTTTGAAGAATATAAGATATTATCGTCTCATGATCACTCGTGATAAAATCCATGAAGTGAGTCAAATGAGCGTGGGTTGAATCCAATACTCAGAACTTATGAGCACTCATGAGTGTTGTAGCACCGCTTTGTCCAACATCTTAGACCTCTACACGCCAACTCATGACAGTCTTGATTCATATCTACTTCCAACATATGACCAACTGTGGATGGTTTGAATAACTTAGTCATTCGGGAAGAATGACCTAGTTTATTCTGGAAGTCAAAACATGCAAAATGAAACACAAGAATAATTGAATCTAGTTTGGTATCAAAACCTATGAATATAAATAGAACATATTTTATTTATCACCATACTGATTACTCATTATTCATTGTTTCGGTTTTATCAACTTTATACTTGAATTAAAAACACTAGTTTTCCCATGCTCCAAGCATGTACACTATGTTCTTCTAAACAATAGCTTTGCCATACACCAAGTATGCACTCTATGTTTGTCTATGATCCTTACTTTGTGAACTAGATCGATTGAACATAATTCCAATGATTCTCATTTCACAATCCCAAATCCTTACTGCAAACACAAGAATTCCAAATTCCTGTCATTTACCTAAATCTTGTTAGATTCTAGACTTATATGCATTGATCCTCTTGTAATGATTATACACAAAGTCACAAAGACTTGTCAACAGACATTACAGAGTATTCCAATGGAGATCATTCCATGGAACCGAAGTCTCATATTCAAAGTACATCGCTTTGAATATTTCCATATTTAATAAACAACTGCCACCTATGGGAATATTTCCATATTCTCATTTTGACTATCACTTCTGAACAAGAGTTGCCTCTTTTCAGAATATGTAAAAATGGTCCTTCCAAAATTAACATTATACTTCCAACTGTCCCTGAGCAACCAATCTTTGGTAAACCTTAGATTGTCCTCGACAATTGCTTAATCAGTTTAGTCATATCCAATTCTAGACTTTTCCCCTCTTAATGCCCTGAGCATTTGGAAAATTTAGAAAGGATGAATAATATAGCACATGCAATCGATCCTATATTCGAAGCATATGGGACACGATTCATGATGTCTCACATAATGACATGATACTAGACCAGTCCTTTTGCTATAATATTTCTATTTGCCAAGTTCTCATAATTCAGATTATGAAAAGGGATGTCGTAATCATAATCGAATTTTAGAACGCAAATAATGGAATCATATATAGAATTTCCTTATGTTGAGCCATTCCAACACAAAATCCATATATATATATATATATATATATATATATATATATATATATATATATATATATGTATATATATATATATATATATATATATATATATATATATATATATATATATATATATACCTTGAATAAAGATGATTAAAACCTCAATCTAAGCCTTTAGAATTGAAATGAAGTACAATTTCCTCTCCCTTAGTTATAGCAAAACAACTTTTTTCCAATTGAAACTTTTGTTTTCTATAATTAACATTGCTAACTTGCAACACTTATCATAATTATCATGCTCCCACTAACATGAAAATTATTAGCATAACACTTATGCTCCCACTAGCTTTGACATGTACTCAGAAATCAGCTGAACTTCTAGAAATCAATACTTTATTGACTTTCTTACCAAAGTTTAAATTTCTGATACGAGATGCTTTAATAAAACTTTATCAAAATCACACACCTTCCCTTAGATAGCTCACATGTGTGTCTAAACAATTTGTAGAACTATGAAAAGGGATGCCGTAATCATAGTCTCAATTGTTTAGACCTTTACCATTCCTCACAAGTCCATGTTAGTGTGTTGGTTAACCACGCACGCTCCACTAACGACTTTGAGAATGCAAATATCACAATTGCTATCTCCTTAAAATCTACTTAGTGAGTGCGTTTCCTCACCATCATTTTCATGAATCGGAGAGAAACCTTATGACACTTAGATTTTATGGTGTATGTGTTCCTATCCATGTGAATTTGTCAAAACCATAATCACAAGACAAGGTTAGTGACAAATCCAAACTCATATGGATTGAACTTGTGCAGTCTTAACTTCTTGCCACCTGGCAGCACAAGGGCCAACCATTGCTTCCAAGTTGTTATGCAACCTATTGAGAACTCTCAGAACTCATATGCAAAGCTAACTTCAACTAGAATGGGCATAGGAATAGAAATATATCAACACGATAGGTTATAAACCTCAAATCGTGAGCTAGTGAGAAACTATAGGTTTTATTCTTGATTAGATCTTGAAATACTTTCAGAATCTTTTAGACTCCCACTGTCCTCTTGACATATAAAAATATCTTGCCAAATATTCAAGAGATAGTGCGGATTCTTTATCAAGATAAACACTTCACACAATTGGCCTTAGTTGGTCTTTGTTTTATCCAAAACATCACAACTTACCAATTTCAAATGTACAAGAGTAGGACACTTTTACTCTTACATTTGACAAGTGTTTTAAACCTTTCTTTAAGATATGTCACTCAACTTACAGTCTTGGAGTATGACTCTAAGACTTGTTTTAGAACAAAGTATGACTCATCTTCCTGATTTAACCATTCCAACAATTCAAGATTCCTTTTCTTAGTCATAAGAATGCACTAAGACTTCCTTAGAGGACTAATTGTGATATGATTTCTAAATCATTAAGATGATCACAAAACCTGATACTAAAGTACTCTCCCATCTTTTCAGATTTGAGAAACTTTTATCTTTCTGCCAAATTTGATTCTTCTCATTCGTTCTTCCATACATCGAAAACTTTTCCAATGTTTCAGAATTATACTTAAACTTGTAAGTATAATCATATTTACTAAACTTTAGTAAATCATGACGAATAGTCTTATCGATCTTTTATGGTGCACTTGATCAGTGCACCAGAATGTGTACTCGACCCCTTAGTCCTTCACTTGACTCACATATACATGTGAACAAGGAGTTAATCTTAATTTTCCAAAGATGAAAATTCTCATTCATCATACTATACAACTTGCATGATTTCCAAGTTTCTATCCAACTGAAACCTTGGGTGATGAGAATCTTTCCTTATTTGGTAAATTAGACATTACCACAAATGAAAGAAACAAATCCATTTTCCAATATTGCTATCAATAGAATCATATAAGCAACAGTTTTTCACAAATGCCATTGTAAGGACACTTAGAATAAATGAAATCAAAAATTTCCTTTTATTTTAAAAACTTTGCGGAAAACTTATCCTTACAGTGCAAAAGCATATGAAAAAACTGTGTTATTATCTATTCCTAAGCAATATATCATAACTCCTTAGCAACAACTCAAAATTCTGATCACCGAACCATGCGATCGAAATCCATCTTCGCGATCAGAATCAGCATATACTTCCTTTAAGTTTCTTCATTCTTTGATTCTTAAAATATCAACATGTGACCCAGTCACATCATGTAACAAGAATCTCAGAATAGAAACTTAACAAATTTAGATAGTGGACTTTACCTGAAGTAGAGTCAAACTTCTTGACTTGATCTACCTTATGATCTTTCAGGTAAATAGGCAGCTTCACAATCAATGCCCCTTCCTTTGACAAGAGAAACATATGGACTCTTTGGGAATGGTGTATTGGACTATCACAGACTTGCCTTTCTCTTTACCATTTGGTCAACCGAGTTGACTATGGCTAATCCCTTTCCATTGGGAAGAGAAAGCTTTTCTGGATATCTAATTTTATCATTTTCAAAGTCCATTGAAGTTTGGGAAGTTGATCTTCTAATCAAATTTGTTCTACCAGTGCTCCAAATCATTGCTGATTCAGCAACACAAAGCAAATAGATAAGATCATTAAGAGTCATGTCATAGTCTTTTACATAGTAGTCCATAAAGAACTTACTATGTGACTTAGAAAGTGATTGAACATCTAACTTTCTTAAGACTTTGACACCCAACTCTCCCGGCTTGTCAATATGTAACTTTATTTCCAAGATGTGATCACACATAGACCTTGCTTGCCAATAGGGCTTGAGTGACCTTGAACTTGTGGGTTAGGGAGAATAATTGGAGGAGGTGGAGGAAGTAAAGTTCCAAGAGATTTGGGAAGATCATAGATGTCTGAACTAGACATATTTTGGGAGATATTTCAAGATAGTTGATTTAAAGTCCTTAATATAACACCCAATACGAAATTATAAGGCTAGGACCCAACACAATATTTTATAACTTGGAAGTGGGATGCCGTAATCCAAGCTATAGAATATTTGAAGGTATGCGAATGACGATTCACCAATTTCCACCATGAAAAACGAAATAATATATTAGGTTTTAATTGGATTTGAAACTCCTAGATCTTTTGAGATTCATTGAACTGTTCAATGGCATGTTTCAATCTCGATTGTGCCCTCTCAACTTTTGTGACTAGGATGCCGAGGATCACAAAACAAGGTGTGAATAACCATGCAAATATACTTGGTACCCTTAATATTTACCCCTTAATCGATGTGTCGGTTAACCACACGCGCTCCATCGATACTATGATAAACATTAAGTTACCCTTTGCCTACCTTGTTAAATCAAGCTAGTGTGCCGGTTAACCACACGCGCTCCACTAACCGACTTAAGCAAAGTGCAAAGTGTAATTCCATGGGTTAGCACCAAATTCACATTTTCCTAAGTAACTAAGATTGGGTATTAATAAGAGTTTAGTTACTTAGTATTTATCATTAATACTTTTAATGAAGGGAGAATTATAGTCCTTGTCCTACCCGTTCGGCTAACGACCCTCCACCAGTCAAGGAAGCGGTGTGTGAGAGTGGACACCCATTAAACTGTCATTTTATAGGCAGTAACCTTATACCCTCCTTATAGACCGGCTTTGTGAATGAGGCCTACTAACGGTAAGACTGACTTGCTCTTATACATATATATTATTAACTTATATTACTATAAAGTATAAGGGTTGAATTTTAACTTTTAAAATTCTAAGGGCTTAATTTGGAATTAAAGTATTCATGAAAGAAAACTTTTCATATTCCAAAACTTGAGGGCAAGTTTTGAACTATTCAAAAACTTTTCAATTCCATAACTTATGTGTTTAAAGTAGTTTTAATTCAAAAAACTCTTCAAGATCCATAACTTGAGGACAAGTTATGAAAGACTTTAAACCATTAAAAGAATGTGACTCTTCCTTATTCATAACTTATGGAAAACTTTATGAGTTTTATGAATCTTAAATGTGACTTTTCATCTAACTTGAGGACAAGTTACAAAACACATTTTAGAATCAACTCTTAGATTAATTTGGATTGAAAACAACAATTTCACATAACATTCCTATTAATCTAAGCAACTCATAAGAACAAGATAATTCAATCAAACTTTTTTCATGTAATTAGACTAACCATTAAACTAATACAAAACATGAATCTATTGACAATTATCTTTGAAATTGGATTAGAATGAACATTACCACATCAAAAACAGGTTAGTAGGTTTAAAAACAGCTTATGGTAATGTTCCTAGTCCATTTCTAGCTAAAGCAGTCGAAAATATGATGTCAGGGGGTCCAACTCGTCGAGTGCATGAACCAACTCGGCGAGTTGGATAATTTTTGCCTTGGACTCGGCGAGTCTGTTGTTCAGACAGCAACAAATTTTGTTTTTTCAACCATTTTTGCAAGTATAACAAGAAAATAAGCCTAGGCTCTGATACCACTGTTGGGTTTTGAGCATTCTAACACTCCTAAGTGTACATGCAACCCTAAATACCTTGGATCTATGTTTTCTCTCTTATACATGCAAATATGAATATTCCAAGGTATTACCCTAACTAGCACCAATTATAGTTATGGACTTAGACACTAATCCAACAAAGACTTTATGAACTATAAACCAAAACCCTTCCATGGAAAGGAGGGTGTAGTTCATTTGACTAGGTGGATAGAAAAGATGGAGTCTGTTTTTGAGATAACCTTTTGTTCGGAGGACTGCAAGGTTAAGTTCGTCGCCTGCACCTTGGTAGACATAACCCTAAGCTGGTGGACCAGTTATACAAAATACCATGGGCATTAATGTAGAAAATTCCATGGCGTGGGGTGAGATATAGCGACTCATGATTGAGGAGTACTACCCATGCGAAGAGATGTCGAAGCTAGAGTAGGAGCTATGAAGTCTGATGATAAAGGAAGCTGGCGTTGCTGCTTATACAATCCGTTTCAATGACCTTGCCACCTTATCTCTGTTGGATTAGTGTCTAAGTCATAACTATATTTGGTATGTACTTGACCCGACCAGGCATGGTCCTTTTGGGTTGCATGGCATCATGCACTTGGATAGACTAAATGAGAGAAATAAGACACTTATGGTTATTAATATATTATAAGTTCTAATATATTAATAATAAGAATAATAATATTTAATTAGTATTGATCAAGAATTAATTTAGAATTAATTATGTGATCAAAAGAAGACTAATTAAATATATGGGTTGATTGTGTAAATCATCCATAACTTATATAGTGGGCCAAAGCTCCATGGATAATCAAGTTGGGTTAAACCCATAGGATGCTCCATGGATGCTCCATGGAGGTTACTTAACCCATGGGTCATGGAAATGAAAGGTCATGACAATTAGGGTTTACATGGTGTAACCCTAATTGTAACATACTATATAAGCATCATATTATTCACCAAAATCGGCCACTAGTGTGTGAAAAAGAAGGGCTAGCCGATTTCTTGAAGTGTGGATTTCTCTCTAAGTTATTCCAAGAGCATTTGATGTTGTGTGAGCCATTTGAGGTGTCAAATTTGAGGCACTAGGCACTCAAGCCCCATGGAGTCCAGCTACACTACAAAAGGTATGTATTCTATCTATATTATTACCCAAGTATCTATGATTGAATGCTAGATAGGGTAATACCTTGGAATATTAGCATTTGCATGTATATTAGAGAAAACATAGATCCAAGGTATTTAGGGTTTCATGTACACCATAGAAGTGTTAGAATGCTCAAAACCCAACAGTGGTATCAGAGCCTAGGGCTGTTTTCAATTATACTTGATGCAACTTATTTTTCAAGGTTGAGAATCTGTCGAGACAGAAAACTCGACGAGTTCTGGCCATAAACTCGACGAGTTCATGTGTTAAGGCATGAACTCGACGAGTTTCCTATAAGAACTCGACGAGTTTGTGTCCCAGCCAGCATATCTTCGATTGTTTTGGCTGGAATTGGACTAGGAACATTACCATAAGTTGTTTTTGAACTTATAAACTTGTTTTTGATGTGGTAATGTTCATGCTAATCCAATTTCAAAGATAATTGTCAATAGATTCATGTTTTGTATTAGTTTAAGTGTTATGCTAATTACATGAAAAAGTTTGATTCCAATTATCTTGTTCATATGAGTTGCTTAGATTAATAGAAAAGTTAATTGATTATGTGTTTTCAATCCATTTTAATCTAAGAGTTGATTCTAAAAATGTGTTTTTGTAACTTGTCCTCAAGTTATATGAAAAGTCACATTTAAGTTTCTTAAAACTCATAAAAGTTGGCAAAGGTTACAAAATGAAGAGTCTTGTCTTCATTGAATGGTTTTATGACTCCATAACTTGTCCTCAAGTTATGGAGGTTCAAGAGTCACTTCATTAAGTAATAAAATATGTAACCTTAATTAATTCCATAAGTTACAAAATAAAGAAAAGTTACATTCTTTTATTAGTTTAAAGTCTTCCATAACTTGTCCTCAAGTTATGGAACTTGAAGAGTCTTTTAATTAAAACTACTTTAAACACATAAGTTATGGAATTAATTAGTTTTGAATAGTTTCAAAACTTGCCCTGAAGTTTTGGAATTTGAAAAGTTTTCACTTATGAATACTTTAATTCCAAGTTAGCCCTTAGAATTTTAAAGGTTAAAATTCAACCCTTATACTTTATAATATTATAAGTTAATAATATTTATATATATATGTATAAGAGTAAAGTCAGTGTTACCATTAGTAGGCCTCATTCACGAAGCCGGTCTACAAGGGGGGTATAAGGTTACTGCCTATAAAATGGCAGTTTAATGGGTGTCTACTCTCACCCACCGCTTCCTTGACTGGTGGAGGGTCGTTAGCCGAACGGGTAGGACAAAGACTATAATTCTCCCTTCATTAAAAGTATTAATGATAAATACTAAGTAACTAAACACTTATAAATTCCCAATCTTAGTTACTTAGGAAAATGTGAATAAGGTGCTAATCCATGAAATTACACTTTGCACTTTGTTTAAGCCGTTAGTGGAGCGTGTGTGGTTAACCGGCACACTAACCTGGACTTAACAAGGTAGGCAAAGGGTAACTTAATGTTTATCATAGTATCGATGGAGCGTGTGTGGTTAACTGACACATCGATTGAGGGGTAAACACTTAAGGTTACCAAGTAATTTGCATGGTTACTTCACACCTTGTTTTGTGATCCTCGGCATCCCAGTCACAAAACCTGAAGGGCACACCCGAGAGTGAAACATGCCATTGAAAAGTTCAATGATACTCAAAAGATCTAGGAGTTTTAAATCCAATTAAAACCTAATAATACATTTCGTTTATCTTGGTGGAAATTGGTGAATCGTCATTCACCTACCTTAAAATATTTTATAGCTTGGATTATGGCATCCCTCTTCTAAGTTATAAAATAGTTTGTTGGGTCCTAGCCTTAATATTTCATATTGGGTGTCATATTAAGGACTTTAGATCAACTATCTTGAATATCTCCCAAAAGATGTCTAAGTTCAGACATCTATGATCTTCCCAAATCTCTTGGAACTTTACTTCCTCCACCTCCTCCAATTATTATCCCTAACCCACAAGTTCAAAGGTCACTCAATCCCTATTGGCAAGCAAGGTCTATGTGTGATCGCATCTTGGAGATGAAGTCACATTTTGACAAGCTGGGAGAGTTGGGTGTCAAAGTCTTAAGAAGGTTGGATGTTCAATCACTTTCTAAGTCACATAGTAAGTTCCTTATGGACTACCATGTAAAGGACTATGACATGACCCTTAATGATCTTATCTATTTGCTTTGGGGTGCTTAATCAGCAATGATTTGGAGCACTGGCAGAGAAAATCTGATTAGTAGATCAAATTCCAAAACCTTCAATGGACATTGACAATGGTAACATTGGATACCCAGAAAAAGTATTCTCTTCCCAATGGAAAGGGATTGGCCATAGTCAACCTGGTTGACCAAATGGTAAAGAGAAAGGCTAAGTCTGAGATAGTCTCATTACCAAAGAGTCCATATGTTTACCTTGCCAAAGGAAGGGGCATTGATTGCGAAGCTCCTATTTACCTGAAAGATCAAAAGGTTGATCAAGTCAAGAAGTTTGACTCTTCTTCAGGTAAAAGTCCACTATCTAACTCTGTTAAGTTTCTGTTATGAGATTCTCATTACATGATGTGACTGGGTCACATGTTGATACTTTAAGAATCAAAGAAAAGTGAAGAAACTTAAAGGAAGTACATGCTGATTCTGATCACGAAGATGGATTTCGATCGCATCAGAATTTTTAAGCTGTTACTTAGGAGTTATGATATATTGCTTAGGAATAGATAACAACAAGTTTTTCATATGCATTTGCACTGTAAGGATAACTTTTTTCCGCAAAGTTTTGAAATAAAATAAAGGGTTTTAATTTTATATTTATTTTAAATATATTTACAAGTGGCATTTGTGAAAAATGGTTGTTTATATGATTGCATTGATAGCAATATTTGAAAAAAAATGGACTTGATTCTTTCGTTTGTGGTAGTGTTATAATTTACCAAATAAGGAAAGATTCTCATTCCCAAGGCTTCAGTTGGATAGAAACTTGGAATCATGCAAGTTGAATAGTATGATGAATGAGAACTTTCAAGCATTGGAAAATTAAGACTTGTTCACATGGATGTGTGAGTCAAGTAAAGGACTAAAGGGATCGAGTACACATTCTTGTGCACTGGTCAAGTCCACCACAAAGATCGATAAGACTATTCGTCATGATTTACTAAAGTTTAGTAAATATGGTTATACTTATAAGTTTAAGTATAATTATGAAGCATTGGAAAAGTCTCGATGTATGGCAGAACGAATGAGAAGAATCAAATTAGGCAGAAAGATTAAAGTTTCTCAAATCTGAAAAGATGGGAGAGTACTTTAGTATCATGTTTTGTGATCATCTTAATGATTAAAGAACCACATCACAATTGGTCTTCTAAAGACATCTTAGTGCATTCGTATGACTAAGAAGGGGAGTCATGAATTGTTGAAATGGTTAAATCAAGAAGATGAGTCATACTTCGTTTCAAAACAAGTCTTAGAGTCATACTCCAAGACTGTAAGTTGAGTGACATATCTTAAAGAAAGGTTCAAAACACTTGTCAAATGTAAGAGTAAAAGTGTCCTACTCTTGTACATTTGAAATTGGTAAGTTGTGATGTTTTGGGTTAAACAAAGACCAACTTAGGCCAAGTGTGTGAAGTGTTTGTCTTGATAAAGAAACCGCACTATCTCTTGTATATTTGGCAAGTGAGTCTTATATGTCAAGAGGACAGTGGGAGCCCTAAAGCTCTTGAAAGTTTCAAGACCTAATCAAGAATAAAACCTGGAATTCTTCACTAGCACACGACTTGAGGTGTATGACCTATCGTGTTGACATTTCTGTGCCTATTCAAGTTGACTTTGCATAGGAGTTCTGAAAGTTCTCAATTGGTTGCACAGCTACTTGGAAGCTATGGCAGGCCCTTGTGCTGCCAGGTGGCAAGAACTTAAGATTGCACAAGTTCAATCCATATGAGTTTGGATTTGTCACTAACCTTGTCTTGTGATTATGGTTTTGACAAATTCATATGGGTAGGAACTCATACACCATAAAAATCTAAGTGTTATAAGGTTTCTCTCCGATTCATGAAAATGATGGTGAGGAAACACTTTCACTAAGTAGATTTTTAAGTAGATAGTAATCTTTGCATTCTCAAAGTCGTTAGTAGAGCACACTAACATGGACTTATGAGAAATAGCAAAGGTCTAACCAATTGAGACTATGATTACGGCATCCCTTTTCATAGTTCTTAAATTGTTTAGACAATCCAGTGATCTATTTACAATAAGGTGTATGATTTTGATAAAGTCTTATCAAAGCAATCTAGTATCAGAAATTTGAACTTTGGTAAGAAAGTCAATAAAGTATTGATTTCTAGAAGTCCACTAATTTCTGAATACATGTCAAAGCTAGTGGGAGCATAAGTATTATGCTGATAATCATCATGTTAGTGGGAGCATGATAATTATGATAAGTATTGCAAGTTAGCAATGTTAATTATAGAAAACAAAAGTTCAACACGTGAGGTTGCAAGGGTTGAAAAAGTTGTTTTACTATAATTAAGGGAGAGAAAATTATACTTCATTTCAATTCTAAAAGGCTTAGATTGAGATTTTAATCATTTTAGTCAAGAATATATATATGAATTTCATGTTGGATTGGTTCAACTTAAGGAAATTCTATATATTGCGTTCTCAAAATTCGGTTATGATTCCGACATCCCTCTTCATAGTCAAATTTTGAAAACATGGCAAACAAAAATTATTGTAGCAAAAGACTGGTCTAGAATCATGTCTTTATGTGAGACATCATGAATCGTGTCCCATTTGCTTTGGGTACAGGATCGATTGCATGTGCTATAATATTTGTCCTTTCTAAAATTTTCCGAATGCCTGGGGCATTAAGAAGGGAAAAGGTCAAGAATTGGATATGACTAAAAGGATTAAGCAATTGTCGAGGACAATCTAAGGTTTACCAAAGATTGGTTGCTCAAGGACAGTTGGAAGTATACTGTTAATATTGGAAGGACCATATTGACATATTCTGAAAAGAGGCATCTCTCGTTCAGAAGTGATAGTCAAAATGAGAATATGGAGTTGTCTCCATAGGTGGAAGTTATATGTGTAAGATTAGAAGACTTAATGCAAGAAGGATATTCAAAGCAATGTGCTTTGAGACTTCGTCTCCATGGAATGGATCTCCATTGGAATAACCTGTAATGACTGATGACAAGTCTTTGTGACTTTGTACATATTAATTACAAGAGCGTCTGTGCATATAAGTTTAAAATCTAAACAGATTTTGGTAAATGTTAGGAATTTGGAATTCTTACATTTTTCGATAAGGATTTGGGAGTGTGAAATTAGAATCATTGAAAGTACGTTCAGTCGATCTATTTCACAAAGTAAGGATCATAGACAAACATAGAGTGCATACTAGATGTATTGCAAAGCTATTGTTTAGAAAACATAGTGTACATGCTTGGAGCATGGGACACCTAGTGTTTTAATTCAAGTATAAAGTTGATAAAACCGAAACAATGAATAATGAGTAATCAGTATGGTGATAAATAAAAGTGGTCTATTTATATTCATAGGGTTTGATACCATATTTGATTCATTTATTCTTGTGTTTCACTTTTCATGTTTTGACTTCCAGAATAACTAATTCGCTCTTCCTGAATGATTAAGTTATTCAAACCATCCACAGTCGGTCATATGTTGGAAGTAGATATGAATCAAGACTGTCATGAGTTGGCTTGTAGAGGTCCAAGTTGGTGGACAAAGTGGTGCTACAACACTCATGAGTGCTCATAAGTTCTGAGTATTGGATTCAACCCGCGCTCATTTGAATCACTTCATGGATTTTATCACGAGTGATCATGAGACGATAATATTTTATATTATTCAAACCTAGAGATATGAGTTGTTACTATGAGTTGATAGTACATTGATTGCATGAAAACGCATTGGTAACTCAATGTTATAAAACGTACCTTTGTGTATGATTCAACAAGTAGCAGAACAAGCCATATGAGTCGAAGTTTATCCATTCCTTTTACCTTCGGGATAAAAGTGATATATGTGGGCCCCTCGATGATTTAGTGATGACACATGTGAGTGCTTGGCCAAGCCAGGACTGATTTGAATTGTTCAATCAGTCAATCGTCATAAATCGGAAATCGAGAAACAACAAATGGACAGAGAGAATGATTATAATCCATGTCTCGGTCCATATGTTATCTAGAATGGAGGAATATATGATCACTTATCTAATGGACAAGTCATTGACAAAGGTCAGAGATTATCGGCAAGGTCAGAGTTTGACGGAGGCTTTTCAGAGCTACGATTGCCAGTTGGTTCTTGAAGTCATACACAATAATAGTTTTAGACTTATCCAAGTGGGAGACTGTTGGATTAGTGTCTAAGTCATAACTATATTTGGTATGTACTTGACCCGACCAGGCATGGTCCATTTGGGTTGCATGTCATCATGCACTTGGATAGACTAAATGAGAGAAATAAGACACTTATGGTTATTAATATATTATAAGTTCTAATATATTAATAATAAGAATAATAATATTTAATTAGTATTGATCAAGAATTAATTTAGAATTAATTATGTGATCAAAAGAAGACTAATTAAATATATGGGTTGATTGTGTAAATCATCCATAACTTATATAGTGGGCCAAAGCTCCATGGATAATCAAGTTGGGTTAAACCCATAGGATGCTCCATGGAGGTTACTTAACCCATGGGTCATGGAAATGAAAGGTCATGACAATTAGGGTTTACATGGTGTAACCCTAATTGTAACATACTATATAAGCATCATATTATTCACCAAAATCGGCCACTAGTGTGTGAAAAAGAAGGGCTAGCCGATTTCTTGAAGTGTGGATTTCTCTCTAAGTTATTCCAAGATCATTTGATGTTGTGTGAGCCATTTGAGGTGTCACATTTGAGGCACTAGGCACTCAAGCCCCATGGAGTCCAGCTACACTACAAAAGGTATGTATTCTATCTATATTATTACCCAAGTATCTATGATTGAATGCTAGATAGGGTAATACCTTGGAATATTAGCATTTGCATGTATATTAGAGAAAACATAGATCCAAGGTATTTAGGGTTGCATGTACACCATAGGAGTGTTAGAATGGTCAAAACCCAACAATCTCCCGGGATGGTCACCCCGGAATATAAGAAGATAGGAAGGTATATTTAGGGTTTGCCTCAACCTATCCAAGGTTTAGTCACTGCCTCAAATCCAACCACCTTCGACGTCGCTAAGAGACTGACATTCAGTCTAACAAATCAAGAGATTCATCGCGGTTCGATGGTCCAGAACGCTGACCTTCCGAAGGTGGAGACTGGAAAGAGGAATTTTGGAAAGTAATCCAAAGGGAAGGCTAGGAAACCAATAGAAAAGAAGCGGGAAGCGGTACAAGCATTTGTAGTTATGACAACCTTGAAAGGGACTACCACTGGAAGTAGTCCAAGATGCAATGTGTGTGGGTATCGTCACATTGGAGCATATTGGATTTTCTCCAACTGCGGAAAGAAAGGTCATCTTGAAAACATATGCAAAACCCCACCTAATAAAGGAACCACAACAATAGAAGGTCGAGCGTGCTATTAGTGTAAGGAAGTTGGACACATCAGGAAGGATTGTCCAAAACTGAAGGGAAAAAGGAATAATTCTAGTAGTAGAGCGTTAGTGATAGGAGCCAAAGAAGCCATCCAAGATCCAACGGTAGTTACAGGTACATTTCTAATCAATGATTTATATACACATATACTTTTTGATACCGCTGCCGATAGAAGCTATATTACTCCCAAGTTTAGAAAGTTATTAAACCACCTATCTAGTAAACTTAGGGAAGCCTATAGAGTAGAAATGGTTAACGTCCAATTCGGTAGTACCCAAGAAATACTTAGGAATTGTATCTTAACATTAGATAATCATGCATTTCTCATCTACCTTATGCCTATGCTCATTGGAAGTTTCAAAGCCATCAATGGTATGGATTGTTTATCCCTAACCACGTCTAAGTCATATGCTTTGAGAAAGAACTACGTCTAACCCTACCAAACGGATAACCCTTAATCATTTACGGTGATAACCCCATCAAAATGTTAGGATCATCTATTGCATGACGGCCAGGAAATACTTATAGAAAAAGTATTACGCCTTCTAAGCTCATATTGTTGATAGGAAAGATAATAAGAAGAAAAGGATCGAGGAAGTACCTCATGTGAGTGATTACCCTGATGTATTCCCTGAAGATCTACCAGGTCTGCACCAGCTCGACAAGTAGAGTTTCAGATTGATCTAATTCCAGGAGATGCCCCGTTGCAAATTCTGCTTATAGGTTGGCACCATCGGAGATATAGGAACTCTCCAGCCATCTAGAAGAACTTCTTGACAAGGATTTTATCAGAGTGTTAAATAACTCTCCCGTTTCATTTGTGAAGAAGTAGGATTGATCTTTCTGGATGTGCATCGACTATAGAGTGTTAAATAAGTTGACAATTAAGAATAGATACCCATTTCCCCTATTAGACTATCTCTTCGATCAACTACAAGGATCCAATTATTTCTCTATGATCAACCTGAGATCTGGATATCATCAACTCCGAGTAATGGAAGAGCACATTCCAAAGACTGCTTTCAGAACGTGATACGAACATTATGAGTTTTTGGTCATGCCCTTCGGATTGACCAATGCCCCAACTATTTTTTATGGATCTCATGAATCGAGTATGCAAGCCCTACTTGGAGAAATTCGTGATTGTATTCCTTGACGATATTCTGGTATACTGACGAACCTAGGAAGAGCATGGGCAACATATCTGAGTGATCCTAGAGCTTTTAAAGAAAGAAAAGTTGTACGCAAAATTCTCGAAGTCCGAATTTTGGATAAGAGAGGTACACTTTCTTGGGCATGTGGTAAGCAGCAGAGGTATTCATACGACCCTTCCAAGATTAAAGCGGTAAAGAATTAGGAAGCGCCCAAGACCCCTATAGAGGTTCGTCAACTTTTAGGACTAGCTGGCTATTATCAAAGATTCATAGAAAATTTCTCTCGTATAGCCAAACCCTGCACAACCTTGACCCAAAAGGGAGTAAAATTCGTTTGGGGAGACCACCAGGAAACGACTTTCCAAAAGTTGAAGGAAATGTTGTGTAGCTCACCGTTACTGTCCCTTCCAGAAGGTACTTATGATTTCATAGTTTATTGCTATGCTTCACATCAAGGGTTAGGATGTGTATTGAGGCAAAGGGAGAAGGTCATAAAATACACCTCACGACAACTCAAGGTGCATGAGAACAACTACACCACCCATGACTTAGAGTTAAGAGCTATAGGTTTTACTCTGAAATTTTGGCGTCATTACCTTCAAGGAACAAATTTTATAGTCTACATGGACCACAAGAGTCTACAACACATATTCGATCCGAAATAGATCAACATGAGATAAAGGAGATGGTCAAAGTTGCTAAATGACTAAGATTGTGAGATTTGTTATCATCCAGGCAAGGCTAACGTCATAACTGATGCCTTGATCCATAAAGAATGAGTTAAACCTCATAGAGTCAAAGCACTTACGATGACTATTCGGTCTAACCTAATCTCGTAGATTAGTGCTCATATCGATGCTTTAACGGAAGAAAATGTTAAAGAAGAAGGCCTGATGGGAATAGAAAGATAATTAGAGATTAAGGATGATGGAACAAAATATTTCATGAACCGAATATGGGTTCCAAAATGTGGAGAGGTCAAGAACTAGTTTTAAATGAGTCCCACAGGACTAGATATTCCATCCATCCTAGAGCAAACAAGCTTTATCTGGATCTAAAATCTCTTTATTGGTGGCCAAACATGAAGGTTGAAATTGAAACCTATGTAGGTAAATTCCTAACAGTTTCCAAGGTCAAGGCAGACCATCAATGACCCTCCGGATTGTTTCAAAAACCAGATATACCCGGGTGGAAGTGGGAGCAGATCACAATGGACTTTGTAACCGAATTGCCCAAGACTACTACTGGTTACGACACTATATGGGTAGTTGTAGACATATTAACCAAGTCTGCTCACTTTATACCAATAAAAGAGACAGATAAGATGGAGAAGCTGACCAGGACGTAACTTAGATGAATCGGAAGATTGTATGGGGTACCCTTATTATTATGTCTAGCAGAGACATCAGATTTACCTCCCGCTTCTGGAAAAGTTTGTAAAAGTCCCTTGGTATTCGCCTGGATATGAGTACAGCCTACCATCCTTAAACTGATGGCCAAAGTGAAAGGACCATCCAAACGCTGGAAGACATTCTCAAAGAATGTGTGATAGATTTCAAAAATTCATGGGGTACTCACCTTTCTCTGGTTGAGTTCTCATACAATAATGGCTATCACATGAGCATTAAAGCAACATCGTTTGACGCTCTATACGACTGAAAATGTCGATCTCCTATTTGTTGGACAGAAGTTGGTGATACCCAATTGGCCAAGAAATTCATAGGGCATACCCTACGAATAGGCCCATAGGTTATCCATGAGACGACTTAAAAGATAGTGCAAATACGAGAGCGCATGAAGGCCACACATGACCGTCAGAAGAGCTTTGTTGATGTAAGGTGCAAACCCGTAGAGTTCCAAGTCGGAGATAGAGTTATGCTCAAAGTATCTCCATGGAAAGGAGTTATAAGATTTGAAAAGCGGGGAAAATGAATCTAAGGTACATAGGACCGTTCAAAACCCACGATAGGATAGGTCTAGTTGCCTATCGACTTAGGTTACCCCAAGAGCTTAATAACGTCCATGATGTCTTCCATGCGTCTAATCTTAAAAACTAAAATTCACATTAACCCTGAACCGAACTTCATTGAAAAACCAGTCGAAATCATGGACAGAGAGGTCAAACGATTCAAACAGAGTCGGATTCCCATTGTTAAGGTACGACGAAACACTAAGCGAGGGCCAAAATGCACATAGGAACGAGAGGACCAAATGTAGGACAAGTGCCCTCACTTGTTCGAAGGAAGCCCGACGATAAAATAAAATTTTGTGACGAAATTTCCTAAACAGGGGGAGAATATGACAACCGAGAGGATTTCGTCACTGATGACCGTTAGGAGAGAGTAGTAAAAACAGATTTAATAGCTTAATATTGTAATATTTGATTTATGAGATAATAAGAATCAAATGATGCATTACATTTATTGTTAAATCGACTGTTAGGTTCGAAAATAAGCCTCCAAAAAGTTGTACCATCTTCAAAGTTGGTTAAGTTATTTGGAAAGCACTCATTAATGTGATCCCAAGTATATAAGATTCGTAAAAATCCGACTTCAAATGAGATTTTTATAGATTTTATAAAAATAAAAATGAACCGTGTAATTAATGTTAATTACGTCAAAACGGTACTTAGCGATTGGTTGACTTTTCACTAAAAGTGCAAAAAGGAGATTTGTAGTACTCTTTAAGATATAAACATTAGGACAAAGAATGCTGAAAACAAGATCCGTATAAGAGAGATATGATTTTGGAAAATCATTTATTTTTACCTCGTTAGGCACAAAAATAAAAGTCAAAACTAGCTAAAACAACCTAAATGAGAGTAGTAGTACTCATTGAGATCATTACATAGATACAAAGAGGGCGATATAGATAGGGCTTAGATCAGAGGTAGAAAGAAAAGTTATAATTTTACAAAATCCTTTTGTCTACACGAGGTGCGCCTATGACCGTCGTACACCTGACACCGGATTCGAGTAGATAACGAGTGATGTGAGCAATTGGGGGAGTGACATGTTGTGGTCTTTGGATCGAGCCATGATGATCACACACGACACGCAAGATCCATATGTCGTGCAAACCCAAATTCAATGCCTATAAATAAAAGGCGGTGCAGATCGCATTCTACACACCTTTCTCTGAATTACTCTCTCAATCCTCGAAGTTGTTGCATTTCTGGAGTGCTCGTCGGAGTTCGGAGCCTGATTCAACCCTACGTCAAAGGTTTCACGAGTAAAAGGGGAGTTCACAGCCCCATTTCACTATTTTAAAGGTTTTACGGGGGGGGGGGGGGGGGATACATGCTTATCAAACTACTTTGTAAAAGTATATTTATATCTATAAATATCAATCGTTATATAAATCATGAAACCTCAAGATAATGTAGACGTAGATACTATAGCTAGTTGTAAGTTATGATAATATGTCTAGGACATATGATGTCCGATAGTCTACGAAGAGATATTACCTAGATGTTATGATGGCCAATTCGCTAGGATAACATAGTACTTAGCACTAATGTTGGTCAACTATAGGGATATACAATGTACCAAATCTTTACTCTGCCCAAATATCATGTTTCAAATTGACGACAATTAGGGTATATATATATATATATATATATATATATATATATATATATATATGTATGGCAAAATAACACAAACACACACACACACATACACACACACACATATATATATATATATATATATATATATATATATATATATATATATATATATATATATATATATATATATATATATATATATATATATATATATATATATATATATATATATATATATATATATATAGGCTTAGGTTATTCTATTCTAAATAATTATTGTGTGGATGTAGGAATGATTGTGGGCCAATCTTTTTACTTATTTTAAGAAAGTGATTAATACATATTATTGAATTAAATATAATTGAAAAATATCATCTAATTTAATTACAAGGGTATTTTAGTCAATTAATATCGATTTTACGAATTATAATTCTTTTATTTCGGACATTCCGACAGAATATGGGTAAACAAATTCTTGATCATGACTTTAAAAACTTCTTGTAGAATAACAAATTCTTGAACCATCAATTGAAGAATAAAAACAAAAATTACATTAATTCTTATAGAATACGGGTAACAATTGCTAAGAATTACATTTATTGTTAAAGAATAAAACTAAAAAAACTTTCAAATCGGGAATGAAAACATCAAAATCTAACAAAGACACTAATACATTCTAAAAGAATAATGTTGCTAAGAATCACTTTCAATTTTGTGGTCCGTTCTTCAAGCATCAACTTCTGTGAAAACAAAACCAAATTATAGTTTAGAATCCAATAATGCATTAGCAAATGAAAAATAAAAAACTAAATTCCTTTGGAAAAAGATGCGGACTTGTGAATTGCACCAAAACCAATAACCAATAACTATAGAACATGCATAAATCAGTGAGAAAATATTTCATATTCCATTCCAACAGAATTGGAATTCGTGATCCCATTCCGGTAGAATTGGAATTCAAGATTCAATTACCGTATGCATTCTGTTGGAATTACCTCATAAGTTTTACTTAACCTGGTCATTATGTGAAAAAGACATAAAAAAACCAAATCCCTAGCTTTCAACTTGAATTTAGCAAGTAAAACAAATTGGAATTACCTCATAAGCCTCGTTTTCTCAAATCTTGCAAACATTTTCAAATTGAACAAATTAAAATAAAAAATGCATAAATCATAGAGGAAATGTCGAAATTACATTCCGATAGAATCGGAATTCGAGATTCCGTTCCAACATAATTGAAATTCAAGATTCAATTCTGGAAGAATTACCCTCACGTTATGATCATTGAAAACCTTACTAGCATCACCAACAATTCCCACTCCAACCTGTTTATAAAAATTTGATTAGATTCAACAATTAGGATTTACAAGTTACAACATTAACATACCTTCACAGATTTAGAATCCCCAAAAAGAGACTTTAAACTTTCATGGAATTCAGAATGAATAATATGCATTACATGACAACTTGCAGCATCTGCACATATCTGTAGAACTGCAGCCTTCCCTTGTTTTACACATTCATGATTCAATAAGTAAAAATATATGAAAAGTTATAAGAAGGATATTAAGTTCTGATAAGATGAGCCCTGATAGGATTATAGGAACCTTTCTTAAAAGAGGGTCTCCATTCAACGTCAAACAATCTTGTCGTTTTTCAGCCTATTAAGCAGTAATTACATCTTTTACATGGAAATTTTTAACAGAATATTAACGAGAGCTCTAATATGACTAATTTTCCTCACATAATTTCACACATAATAGCTCAATTTTCAGTGCCTAATCCATAACACGCAATCTTTAGCAGATGTTCATAACCACTACGAATTTCAACAAAATTTACGAGGTGAAACCCAAAATACAAAGAGGAAAACTTACGCGATAATGAGATTGAGTTCTTGATGGCCAGTGAAATTGCCGACGCATGAATGAGTGACATTCGTTGGCTTGTGATCCGTAACAACGTAATTGTAGTACTCATCTCCCTTTATAGGAGGATTGGAGATCTCTTGCTAAAATGGAACCCTAAATTCCTTTCTGTCTCCCTCCTATCTTCTTTGATTTCTGCAAGCCAAACTACGGTTGATGCTTACTTATTATTTTGCTGATGCAATGGTCCATACGATGACGTTTTCGACCGCTAGCTAGGGTGTAGGGGTTCACTCTGCCGCTAAAGAGTCACTCTTCTAGATATAAATATGGCTCAATTGACTGAAGTTCTTCGTCAATGAAATCTACTTCCCAATCTGAGCAGACAGTAACAGTAGATAATTGTAGAATTAGGTCATTTTTGGGGATTTCCATGATCATATTGAGCCACCGCCATTGGTGACGAAGACAAAGAGGAAGGAGGCTGACGACGAAGAGGAAGAAAGATGTCGATTTTAGTTCACCGGGCATTGGTTTTGGAGGCGGGTTTTAATAGGGCTAATAAGAAACTGATCCCTAAAATAAAGGGTTATTTCAAGTTAATTTGGGATATTAATTAATATATTTGTAATATTACTATTCTATCCTTATCTATTAAATAAATTTAAAATTAATTAAATTTGAAATGATTGGTCCACAATGATTCTTACATCCACACAATGCTTAGTTAGAATACTTGAACCTATCTCTCTCTCTCTGTATATATATATATATATATATATATATATATATATATATATATATACATGTTGAGACCTTGAGTGTTGCATCATTGGGTTCTTTTGTATAGTCCAGTTTTGTCATGGGTTTGGGCCTGTCCAACCGTGTTTATCTTTCTAGGGTTTAGTATATAAGGTGCATGCATGCATACTTGTCATTAACGCTTTTGATAATTATCTCATTAATTGTACTGTAAACCCTAGCACACCTCTACAGAGGAAGTTTTTAGTCGAGCTCTTCTGAGGTGTGACTATATTTTAATCGATCGACATACGGATTGATTCATTGAGTGTTCCAGTATTTTTCATTCTTATTGATTTACCTGTTAAAGATCTAATCGATCTAAAGAGTTTTCAACTCATCAATTGGTATCAGAGCAGGAGACTGTGTAATCCATACGCATCTCTTCTATTGAAGAAGGTTTTAGGGTTTTCCGATATTATCGTTTTCTGCTACAACCGTCATTCTTCATTGACGTTGTTCTTGGACTTCGATCATACCCTAACTTTGTTTACTAGTCTGATCTTCAACAAGTTTCAAAACAAAATCATCATGTCTCTTGACGATTCACAAACGAACCCAATCAATATCTCCAACAGTATCGGATCAACCACTAGGATTCGTATCCTATATACTCAAGATTATGAAGTCTGGACGCATCACTTTGAAGACTATATGATTGGCTCAGAAGATAATGGATACTTAATCTGGGAAGCGATATCTATAGGTCCGTTTGTTCACTCTGGCACAAACAAAACAATCAAGACGCAAAAGAAGTACAACCAACTCGTGGTTGATGTAAAGGATGTTCCTCAAGACGAGAAGGATAAGCTTGTGAGCAATATTAAAGCACTAAGAATGATCAGATTCGCCCTACAATCTGACACATTCCGGTTGGTCAGTTCATGCACAACGGCAAACGAGATATGGGTTAGACAGAAGGAGTTATATTCCACCGATGAGGATCTTGAGCATTCTATCCAAACTTTACTGCTTTCAGAGTTTGGAGACTTCAAGCAAAAACAAGAAGAGAAGCTCATTCAAGCCTTTGATCGTTTCAATCATCTTCTCAGCAAAATGATAAAGCGTGTCATAGAAAGGAAGGTAATTGAGCAAAAGGTCACATTCATGAATGGCCTAAGAACCGAATGGATGGTGGTGGTGTCTACAGTAAAGGCTCATGAACAATTCAAAAATTACTCCTTGGCGAAGTTAGTGGGGATTCTAAAATCACACGAAAGTGCAGTGACCCAAGAAACGAATGTGGTTTCAAGCATGGGATCTTTAGCTCTCATATCAAAAGGAAAGAACGTGGCTGAAGAAGAAGAAGATTTGGATCTGTCAGAATTTGATCTAACCAATGAAGAATATGCTTTGATGGTCTCTAATCCGAAGAAGTTCGTGCATAGAACGTTTCCTATCTCAAAGAACCGAAAATGGCAAGGAAGCTACAGTTCGGATAAAGCAAAGGAGGAACCAAAGAACTCTCATCAGCATGAAGAACCGAAGAAGGATAGTAAGCTTGTTGGTGACTCTGGATTTGATTGTCACTTCTGCAAAGGCAAAAATCACTTTGCCAAAGATTGTGTCTTGAGAAAGATGTCAGAAAAGAACGAGAATGAAGATGATGAAGCTTACTACCTGCGAAAGCTAGAAGAAATAAATAAGAAGAAAGCTGCTGCTAACAACACTATGAATGCTTTAATTGTGCAGGAAAATCTCGTGGACGATGAGTTTGGTGGTGTGGAAGTCTGGTCTACAGACTCTAAGGATGAAGAAGTCCGTAAACCCACACATGGCAGGGCTTTCGTTGCGAAAGAAGCTGAAACCGAAAGTGCAGGGAAGTGCTTGATGGTGACTACTGGAGTGTCACAGATGAGAGGCTATACTACTGACGACAGTTGTGATGAAGCAAGGGAGCGAGAAGACAGATGCTTCGCTACCTAACCTGTTGGCGAGCAGATCAACGAATGCGACCAGTTGATATAGAAGGTACAATCAATTCTCGAATCGTTAAAAATCCATGTCACAAACTATGAAAATGAACTAAACGAATTAAAATCTAAACTTTCCAGTTTAAGTGGTAGTTTAATACAGAATCGCTTAACAAACTCTAACCTAACTGATCAACTCAGCAGGGTGTCTTCGAAGAGTGAGGAGAGACGGATCTGGATAGAGCAAAAGCAGATCGAGTTAGTTAGGGTTAAGGATGAGACAATTTATTTGCAAAGGGATAATTTAAAGCTTTTAAAACAGAGAAATTTTTTTTCTTTAATTGCTAAACGTTTATATTCGAATATTACCCAATTGCATCTGAATTGTGAAGTAGGCAAGAAAATTCATAGAATGATTCTGCCCTTCCTTGAATTTAAGGAGGATGAAATTGATTCTGATGTATATAACTGTGAAGCCGTTGTTTCTTCTGATGAAATTTCACCAGCATACAGAATTGGTCTTGATAAAATCGAGTCCTTCATCAAGTCCAAAGACCATAAGGACATGCTTAAGAACCTTCTGGACGAAAATGACAAATTAAAAATTAAAACCGAAACCATGCAGAAGTTTGACTCGTTGAATGCCAAGTTAAGTTCGGAAAACAAAATTGATGTTGAAAATACTTTTGAATTTAATGAGGATGATGATATGAGTGAAATATCCATAGAGGATGAGGTGGACTGTTCTGAATTTATCAAAAGCGAACCCGAACCTATCAAAAAACTCATTTCTGAAAATTCCGTTGAGTTCGCTCGTTTATCCCAAAATAAGTCCAAAATTCTGAAAGAAAAGGAAGTGGTATATCAAAAGGTTCAAACCACTCCAAATCAGGTTTATGCAATTACAAGTGTCACACAGCAGCAAACAGCCGAGCTGACATCAACAGTAAACGACGACAATGCTGAAGGCTGTGAGGAGCATTTCTGGTCAGCTCCAATGGTCTGTCTTAGAAAACATCATGGAGGGTCAAAGGAAGATATGTGTCATAAGAACTCAACAAGCCTACACATTTTGATGTACCAAGCACAAGTGGTACCAAAAGGATTCCAAGAGAACCAGTCAAGGCGACAAGCGAAACCTCCTCTCTAAAGAGCGAAACTCGTGTTGAAAGACCGAAACCCAAGGCTAATATCCATAAAACTCCAAAGAAGTGGTCAGAGAAGAAACGTCAACGTAATAGGAGATATAAGAAGAATCTCTCTGAAAGGAAGCAGTTTTGGAAGTCCCAAAATCCTAATTATGTTTACTCAGATAAATCTTCACTCCTTACCGAAGAAGCAAAATCAAAGCGAAACTCTTCTCCTTGTACTCAATGCCACTCCTGCAGTCAAGCGAACCGAAAGAGTAGTTTCGGCTCCCAAAATGGAAGCAAACGAAACCAAAAGAGTGGTTTCGGTTCTTCATCTTCAGACAGAAAGAACCTAAAGCTAGGTTTCGCTCCTAAAACTCATCCCTCTCACTCAAAGGAAAATCCAAAAGTGGATATAAAGGGAAAAAGGGAAGCTTGTCTCGGAAGATGAAAAGAAGACAAACAAAACGTCTGCTAACTTTAGGAAAGAGAACCAAAAGTTTATGAACAAAAAGAACACAATTCCAAAGTCTAAAGTTAAAGAAACAAAAGCTAACAAAATCAAAGTTTTCACAATTAAAAGAAAAGATGAAAACACCTTAATAGAAATAACTTTTTTGGTTGATTCTTCTCTAACTATTCCCTGTTCAGTAAAAGGATCACAAGGACCCAAGAAACTTTAGGTTCCTAAATCTGCTTAAATTTTGCAAGTTATTCATGACGAGCAGTTCGATGATGAATGCTATTTTGACAGTGGTTGCTCACGTCACATGACAGGGAGAAGGGAAGAGCTACGGGAGTTTCGGGCTCTGAAGGATGGTGGATGTGTCAAGTATGGAAACAACTCTTTTGGCGCAATAAAAGGCTATGGAATAATCACAAATGGAGATTTCTCGATCAGAAAGGTGGCATATGTAGAAGGCTTACAACACAATCTCATCAATGTCTCGCAACTGGTGGTAGGAACAGGACTGAAGGTTTCGTTCGATGATGAAGGGTCAGAAATAATAAAAAAGAAGACCAAGAATGTTCTGTTGAAATCTCAAAGAAAAGGCGAAATGTATCCACTGAACCTTAATCCAATACGAGGGAAGCCATCTATATGCCTACTAACAAAAGCATATTCTAACGAAAGTTGGCTATGGCACCGAAGTCTCTCGCACCTCAACTTCAAAGACATCAACAAGCTTGTTATTGGTGATCATGTGCGAGGACTTCCACTTCTCAAGTTTGACAAAGAACATTTGGGTGCTGCATGTGAAATGGGAAAGCAAAGCAGGAAAAGTCATCCAACTCGTGTTAAGACAAAGATCATCGAACCGCTTGAGCTCCTACATATTGATCTATGTGGACCTTCGGCTATTGAAAGCATCGGTGGTAACAAATATATACTTGTCATAGTTGATGATTTTTCTCGGTTCACCTGGGTTTTCTTTCTTAAACAGAAATCAGAAGGAACGCCTAAGCTCAAAGTCTTCATAAAGCAAGTAGAGCTTCAACTGCGGAAGGTGGTTAGAAACATTCGCAGCGACAATGGGTTGGAATTCAAAAACCAAGTGTTTGAAGAATTCCTTGCTACAAGCGGAGTGTCTCACAATTTCTCTGCTCCCTATACTGTCACACCCCCAAACCAGAACGGCGGAAACGTTCGGGGGTGGAGGACTTCATGTAAGTATCACAACACATGCAATATAGTAATCAAAGTACAAACAACCATTGCATTAATAAATATAAGTTTTACATGAGTGTTTAAACATTACATATTTAAACATCAAAGTAGACACAGTAGAAGACAAGAGTCACAGTACGATACTAGGTAGTCTTCTCAAAAGCTTCGGGAGTGTACCTGTCTACTGGATTCCTGAGAATACAAGTTATTTTGAAAGAGTAGATCAACATTTAAGCTGGTGAGTTCATAAGTATTTTAGTTCTATAAAGTATACTCTAAGTTCTTGGAAAAGTTCGCTGGTTCCTCAAGAAGATCCTATATTTCCTGAGGTGATAAACAGATAACCTCAATAGTTCCCTCTGCAATTACTTAGTTTATACTAGTTATATATAACCTAATATCGAATGGACAGTTAAATAGGTGTATCTTCCCTAAGCCCACAACCAAACAAGGAACATGAAGTAAGGCGTAAGTCACACATTTCACTGTCAATCAGATATTACTTATGTATAACTCTGATGTAAAAACTAAGGAATTATAGAATTAACCACTAAAGGTCATTTATGTTATACTAGTTTAAAGAGAGTGAATGACTAAGTTCCATATGATAAGTATTTTTAAATCCCCATAAAACCGTTTCTGAATAGTAGTTTTAAATCCCCATAAAACCGTTTCTGAATAGTAGTTTCAAATCCCCATAAAACCGTTCCATTTGTAAAAGTAGTTTAATCCCATAAACCGTTTCATTTGTAAAAGTATTCTTAGTTATATCCGTTTTACAGTAAAACATTGGTATTAATCCGGGAAAATATTGTATTATCGATAATATTGATGTGTGGTTTTAAACGTTCCAAAACCAAAAGTACAAGTATATTTGTCATACTTGATTTCATGATACGTAGTTTTTACTATAAGTAAAAACTAACAGAAGGTATATTTGGTCAGTAAAATAGATAGGATGTAATTATCTTTTCTTACTGTTTTAAGAGAAGTATATTACTAAGTAATTTACTCGTTGTTTTATCCATGTGAGTTCTATTAACCGTACAAATATGACTGATGTGCCTGATACGACGTTCTTCAGGCGTCGGAAACGATATGACATTTGTCACCCTAGGCCTGTCGGCCAAACTCTAGCGAACAGTGAAGGTGTGGGATTGTCAGTCCCGTATAGATCTATACACAAATTCACGCTCTCCCTCCAGGAGATTCTGGTTAATAAGTCAGGACTTAAGTTCGTACTTAGATAAGTACACCATGAAGTGTCTCACAAATTTATTGTTTCAACGAGAATACGATGTATTATTACCCCGTGATTGCTAACCCTGGTACGTTGTATTTGTACCCTTGTTAATGCAAACCCGGTATGATGTATTATTACCCCGTGATTACTAACCCTGGTACGTTGTATTTATACCCTTGTTAATGCAAACCCGGTATGATGTATTATTACCCCCTGATTGCTAATCCTGGTACGTTGTATTTGTACCCTTGTTAATGCAAACCCGGTATGATGTATTATTACTTCTTTAATATATTATCCATATACTAAAAGTATTATACGTATCCTGGTATAGATAAATGAATTGTTAGTAATTTCTTTTGAATAAAAAGTATACAATCGTGAATCATACTTGTATATTTAGTTTTGAATCATAAATTATACCTATTATAATTTATATGTTCTATCTTATTACCATGATTTCTCATGGATGAACACCTTTGCTCAGCATGATACAAAGGTAATGATACCGAATGAAGTAACCGTTTATATTCATATATGTATACTATATATATATATATATATATATATATATATATATATATATATATATATATATATATATATATATATATATATAATTAAGAAGGGAATGACATTCGGACAAATAACACCACCTTAATTCCACATCCAAACAAGGAAAAAGAAATAAGATAATTCATTAGTCCTACGCCCTTCAAATCTTATTTATATATTTATCCATATATATAAACATGATTTTGGCAATTATAATTTGAAAGAGTTTATAAAACCTTTTTCAAAGAATTTAACAGTATTAAAAGAGTTCACATGACTTTAAAGATTTAATTTGGCTTTAAGTCATTTTGGAAGTATTTGGTAATCCTTAAAAGCATAAAGAAATCCTTTGTGTGATTATTATCACATACAATTATTAACACAATTTAAATTGTGTTCAACCTGTATTCCCCCCTCCCCCCCCTTAAAAATCAATTTAAACCATTTAAAAAGGTATATTATAGGGGTATGAACTCACCTAATAAGTGGTGATTTCGGCAGCGTTTCGTTTCTATAAATGATCTTTCTCAAAGAAACCGCGAGTTTTTGATTAAAAACCGGGCTTTACGCGGGCAACACTTCGACTGGAAAGAGGTTAGCTTCTCGAGAATTCCGGGGCTTCGGGGCTTGCTTCGGGTTTTAGATATGATATTGGGGCCTTGGGGGGTTGTAAGAAAGTTTAGGGAGGTGAAAGAAGTGAAAAAGGATAAAAAATGGTGTAAAAATGGCTTAAGATCCGGAGAGTCTAGCACCCTTTATATAGGTGCGAGGGTTCGGTCGAGGGGATGAGTCATCAGACACGCGGCAGCAGCAGCGAAGGCCACGAGGCCGAAGTTCGGATGTGAGACAGGGAGGCGAGGCGCGTGTCGGATCCGGGTGTGGCGGTTACTGTTCATGCGAAGGATGTCGGATGGGCATTGGACCGCGGCTTCGGTCCAATCAGAAGGTGACACGAGGCGGACAAGGGGAAGCCTCGCATGCGAGGTGACGTGGCCGAAGGGTGACCATGCGATTTTTCCCGGTTTTCAACATTTTTCGATTTTCATGCCAAAAACTTGCAAAATTCATAACTTTTGCATACGAGCTCCGTTTTCGACGTTCTTTGAATGCACGCGTAGGTAAAATTATACTCTACGACTTTCGTTTAGACTTCGTCGGCTAACTTTGAATTTATTTTTAATATTATTATTTTTAACAGACCAGGACAGGAAATCCGTTAAAAATTCATAACTTTCTTTATCCGACGTCCGTTTTCGTCTGTCTTTTTACCGTTGTACTACTATTGACGAGACCTTCGATTCTCGTTTAGGTTGTATCGGCTAAAAATCATTCGATCTATATTTCGAGTTTTTAGGTGTATACTGCTATACTGAAACTTAGAAAAATCATAACTTCCTCATACGAAGTCAGATTTTGACGTTCTTTTTATGAAAGTTCTCGGTTTAACATAATCTACAACTTTCATTTAGATTGTTATGGCTAAAAAGCCTTTTTATCGAAAATTCACTTTTTACACTGAACAGTGTTTTGCCGGTTTTGTCGCGGATTTTCGATTGGTCATAACTTCTTCGTTATAACTCGGATTTCAGTGTTCTTGATATTTTTGGAAACCTTGTTACAATCTCTACCACTTTGTTCATCCCACTTACGATTATTGATCAATTTATTTTTGACCTAATTTGACTGGTGTTACATTATCCCTCCGTTAGAGGGAATTTCGTCCCGAAATTAAGTCTAAAAGTGATACTCATGGACTAGGGGAAAGATGTGGATATTTTCGTTTCATATAAACTTCCCTTTCCCAAGTGAATTCAGGTCCCCGGTTTGCAATCCAGCGAACCTTCACTATCGGGATAAGACTTTGCTTGGTTCTTTTGATTTCCCTATCCATGATTTCTATTGGTTCTTCTACAAAGTGTAGACTTTTATTTAACTTGATTTCATCGAGTGAAATAACAAGTGTGTCATCGGATAGACACCTATTTAGATTAGATATGTGAAAGGTGGGATGAATGTTATTAAGTTTTTGTGGTAGTTTAAGTTTATAAGCTACAAGACCGATTCTGGTAAGAATCTCGAATGGTCCTATGTACCTTGGATTTAGTATTCCACGCTTTCTGAAGTGTATCTTGCCTTCCGGGGTGAGACCTTCATATGACAAGGTCACCAACCTGGAATTCCAAGGATTTTCTTTTATCGAAGTCGTAGCTTCTCTGATTAACTCTGGAAGCTTTATGTCGCTTCCTGATTCGTATTTTCTTTTCGGTAGTTTCTCGGATGAATTCCGGACCAACGAAGGTGCTGTGTGAGAATTTGACCTCTAGCTAGTTGGGTGTCACCAACTTTAGTCCAGTGCAGATAGGATCTGCACTTGCGACCACAGAAGGTTACGAATGGAGCAACTTTAAATGCTAGCATGATAAAGGACTCGACTAATTGGTAAACGGGTATCCCATACTTTACCATAGTCGATCATATATGCTCATGACTACTCTAGTTCCCAGAGATTTCTGAAGTGACTGCCTGAACTGGGAGATGATTCTATTATCTCAACGGAGATAACAGATATTGGAACACCGTGCACTTTAGCTAATATCTCTAACACACGTTCTAGTTATCTTTTCTATTTGCATGTTTCTTCAAAATTGTAGGAAGTGCGCGGACTTGGCTAATCTGTCGATGATCACCCAAAATGGCATCAAGTCCACCTGTTGCCTTGGTAACTTGATTATAAAGCCCATTATAATCCGCTACCACTTCCACTTAGGTATCTCCTGTTGTTGTAGTAATCCTGCGGCTTTTGCTTCGATAAGACTCATACTTGGCTCATCTATCATCCCCTCGTGTATACGAGTCGTATATAATTTAGATTTCATAAAACGTTCGGATGGGTGACTCTGCCCCAGGTCCACAACCAAACAAGGAACAGGAGATAGGGCGAAATTACACATCCTAAATCTTGTTAAGTCTAAATTATATACCACTCTCGTGTAGACACATAGCAGCGATCGATTAAACTAATGAGTTCTTAGTCTCTATTCTTGAACTTCACATGCGGTACAATGATTTTCCTATGAGATCTATTGAGGTACTTCGGTGGGTACTGACTTCTAAGACTACTTCAGTGCTTTTCGTTTGAAGTTTACTGTCTACTGAGTATGCTAGAAGGGCGTGGTACCCTTCGCATGGGTACTTCTGAAGTTTTGAAATGAGAGACAACCTAAGGGCTTGCGTTATGGATTGGAAGAATTTCATCTTACGGCTGATTAAGGAAGAAGTTCTCTTACACAGCATAAGAATTTTCACATGGTAAGGCCCAGGCCAAACCATGTCGAATGAGGATGTCGGAATTTTCTCGACGAAATAGATATTAAGTCGTTCTGGGGGAAATGATTACTTAGGATAATGAACTATCCTATGTACCTAAGTTTTCAGCGCTTCCGGTTTTATTTTGTAATTACTGTTACGAACCCCCTTTTTAATTCGAAATTGGCGGGTACTACCAATACGAGGATTCTGATAATTTGAAATTATGAACTTTCATGAAATGATCCTTACTAGGTCTCTCTATAATCGCTTGGCGTATACAAGTGATGTATAATTAAGATTGGTAAGACCTTTGACTGAGCAACCCTGCCCTAAATCCACAACCAAACAAGGAACAGGAAATGAGTCGGGATTACTCACTCTAAGTCTACAAATCTTAATTATAAATGACCCTTATGTATATACTAAGCCATCATAGCTTACCTGTTAGGGTTTCAAATTTTATATGAATGCTGTGATTTAATTTGAACGGGAGAGTAATCATAATTAAAATAATTATTGGGGTTTGGAAGCGTACCAAAAATATAGCAGGGTTCTTTGATGCCTTCCCATGCATTGGGGTCAAACTCCTCCTGTTCCCTCGTCATTCTTCTCTGTTGAACAGTCCCTCTTGTAATGTCCTATTTCACCACAAAGGTGACATATTGGAATGGTTCCAACATTGGTAGTTGAAGTGATGAACTCAACCTGGGTTCTATAGATCCGGTCAGTGTGCCCCTTCATGTTGCATCTATTGCAATGCAGCTCTCGGCAACCTCCATGATGATGGTAGTTGCACTTACTGCAGTGTGGGAGGTTTCCTAAGTACAGCGTGGTCGGTGGTAGAATAACAGGGCTGATGGGGGTATTGACTGCCCCAGTTCGTTTCCCTCTGTTAGGTTCTTGAGTTGAACAACTTCCTTTCTTGTTCTCAAACTTTCGTTACAGGATATTAGGATTAAGGTTCGAAGTGTCCTTACAAATAGGTACTCGTTGATGTACCTGACCATCACCACGATCGGGGTTGCCGATAGAATTACCACTAACATTTGCGTTGTTAGCATTAAGGTGTGCCATGACAGCTGCTACAGCTGTTGTGACTGCAGCTTGAAACGTAGCCGCATCTATTTGAAGGATTGGTGTTTTGCTGGTGGGTTGGTTACGTTTCTTCGGAGGCATGATTCTGTTTCATGATAAGAAAATGAGCTCGTGAGCGACTATTGTTGGCTCTAGATGTATTCTAATTATTTGTATCTACATATAAATCTTTCGTTTTGTTATACTGTCCTTAATGATTCGACCTGCATCCCTATGATGCAGTCCTGATAAGGAGCAGAAATAAGTTTCTAGAATGGCTATGAACCGAGTGTCATCCGAACTAAGTTACCTTCGATTGGTGGATATCGTTTTCCAACTTTCGAAATGATTTGAAAGCAATTCATAATAAAGTCTACATAAAATAGACTTATGAATTTGAGAAGTAATCACTATCAATTGAGATTTCGTGATCCGATTTATTGTTATTAGCCGTGTCAGGGAAAGACAATGAGCTCAAAACCTAATGTGAGTAATGTAAATACTAACTCACTAGGTTGAATCGATTTACTAGTTATTACTTAGATGAAAAGGCGCTCAAACACTTCACATGAATCACGCGTGGTTTTCCTCCGTTCTCTGTTCTATTCTGGGCGGTAATGATTTGTTCTCTCCTGGTATCTATAGGGTGTCCTTCTCCTCCGTAGGTATATTGAATTCCTGAGTTGTCTTACTTCTGATTCTGACACTGATCCCCATTACTTCGTATTGAAAATTTTGAATCTTGGAAGTTCATGCGAATCTCTCATTGGTGTCCTTAATAGGGTAAGGGCACTAAATGATTTCTATAGTTTCTTTACTTCTCATCTAGTTCTTTCTCAGAATTCTCCTAATGAAATTCTGTTGGATCCTCCTTGACTCTTCTACTGATTGATGGAGTGACTACATCTATCTAAGGGGTTTATACGAGAATGGGAATGTCTAAAGAATCTATGAGAAAAATTAAATTTTTACGAAGGTGATCCTTTTTGGTCCTTCTATAATCACATGGTGTGTACCGATTATATATAATCCAGATCAAATAGACCTTCGAATAAGTAATCCTACTCTAAAACCACATCCAAACAAGGAAAAGGAAGTAGAGTGAAAATCACATATTCTAAGTCTATAAAATCTCAACTATATATAACCTTAACGTATCCACTTAGCAATTATAGACTTACCAGAAAAGATCTTTTTAACATTTCCCCAAAGTTATTTATGGTATCTAAAATACTTCCATGGTATTTTAATTATAAGTTTGATTATTGGACTTCTAGATATAAGAAGTTGATAAGTTTTCAGCTTTCTTGTTATAGCATCCTAAAATACTCCTATAGTATTCTAACCTTTATGTTTGGTTTTAGAATTCTTCTGGTACCTAGGTAAGTTTTAGACTTGTTGCAACACTACAATCACTCCCAAACACATGTTGGTCATATCTCAAATAAATATAGTTGATCAAGCTATATTGATCCCAGATATGATTACATAACTTTCCAGGTTTAACTGTAATGTCCAACATCCAAATACTTTTGTTTTGTTCCTCCTATGATACTCATTCTAGTATATATATTTTGCATGTACTTATACTTTTATAAAATATTTTTATATTTTTAAAGTATAATTCTTGGTCAGAGTGTTTTTATCCCAAAGGGTTTATAGTTGTATATCTTTTATGACTGATATACTAAGTTCACTATAAACACTGCTCTGATACCAATCTGTCACACCCCTAAACTAGAACGGCGGAAACATTCGGGGGCGGAGGACTTCATGTAAGTATCACAACACATGCACTATAGTAATCAAAGTACAAAAAACCATTGCATTAATAGATATAAGTTTTACATGAGTGTTTAAACATTACATATTCAAACATCAAAGTAGACACAGTAGAAGACAAGAGTCACAGTACGGTAGTAGGTAGTCTTCTCAAAAGCTTCGGGAGTGTACCTGTCTACTAGATTCCTGAGAATACAAGTTATTTTGAAAGAGTAGATCAGCATTTAAGCTGGTGAGTTCATAAGTATTTTAGTTCTATAAAGTATACTCTAAGTTCTTGGAAAAGTTCGTTGGTTCCTCCAGAAAATCCTATATTTCATGAGGTGATAAACTGATAACCTCAATAGTTCCCCCTGCAATTACTTAGTTTATACTAGTTATATATAACCTAATATCGAATGGACAGTTAAATGGGTGTATCTGCCCTAAGCCCACAACCAAACAAGGAACAAGAAGTAAGACGGAAGTCACACATTTCACTGTCAATCGGATATTACTTATACATAACTCTGATGTAAAAACTAAGGAATTATAGAATTAACCACTAAAGGTCCTTTATGTTATACTAGTTTAAAGAGAGTGAATGAATAAGTTCCATATGATAAGTAGTTTTAAATCCCCATAAAACCGTTTCTGAATAGTAGTTTTAAATCCCCATAAAACCGTTTTTGAATAGTAGTTTTAAATCCCCATAGAACCGTTCCATTTGTAAAAGTAGTTTAATCCCATAATACGTTTCATTTGTAAAAGTATTCTTAGTTATATCCGTTCTACAGTAAAACATTGGTATTAATCCTGGAAAATATTGTATTATCGATAATACTGATTTGTGGTTTTAAACGTTCCAAAACCAAAAGTACAAGTATATTTGTCATACTTGATTTCATGATACGTAGTTTTTACTATAAGTAAAAACTAACAGAAGGTATATTTGGTCAGTAAAATAAATAGGATGTGATTATCTTTTCTTACTGTTTTAAGAGAAGTATATTACTAAGTAATTTACTTGTTGTTTTTATCCATGTGAGTTCTATTAACCATACTAATATGACTGATGTTCCTGATGCGACGTTCTTCAGGCGTCGGAAACGATATGAAGGTGCGGGATTGTCAGTACCGTATAGACCTATACAAAATTCACACTCTACCTCCAGGAGATTCTGGTTAATAAGTCAGGACTTAAGGTCGTACTTAGATAAGTACACCATGAAGTGTCTCACAAATCTATTGTTTCAACGAGATTACGATGTATTATTACCCCGTGATGGCTAACCCTGGTACGTTGTATTTGTACCCTTGTTAATGCAAACCCGGTATGATGTATTATTACCCCGTGATTCCTAACCCTGGTACGTTGTATTTGTACCCTTGTTAATGCAAACCCGGTATGATGTATTATTACCCCGTGATTGCTAATCCTGGTATGTTGTATTTGTATCCTTGTTAATGCAAACCCGGTATGATGTATTATTACTTCTTTAATATATTATCCATATACTAAAAGTATTATACGTATCCTGGTATAGATAAATGAATTGTTAGTAATTTCTTTGGAATAAAAAGTATATAATCGTGAATCATACTTGTATATTTAGTTTTGAATCATAAATTATACCTATTATAATTTATATGTTCTGTCTTATTAGCATGATTTCTCATGGATGAACACCTTTGCTCAACATGATACAAAGGTAATGATACCAAATGAAGTAACCGTTTATATTCATATATGTATAATATATATATATATATATATATATATATATATATATATATATATATATATATATATATATATATATATATAAAATTAAGAACGGAATGACCTTCGGACAAATAACACCACCTTAATTCCCCATCCAAACAAGGAAAAGGAAATAAGATAATTCATTAGTCCTAATCCCTTCAAATCTTATTTATATATTTATCCATATATATAAACATGATTTTGGCAATTATAATTTGAAATAGTTTATAAAACCTTTTTCAAAGAATTTAACAGTATTAAAAGAGTTCACATGACTTTAAAGATTTAACATGGCTTTAAGTCATTTTGGAAGTATTTGGTAATCCTTAAAAGCATAAAGAAATCCTTTGTGTGATTATTATCACATACAATTATTAACACAATTTAAATTGTGTTCAACCTGTATTCCCCCCCCCCCCCTTAAAAATCAATTTAAACCATTTAAAAAGGTATATTATAGGGGTATGAACTCACCTGATAAGTGGTGATTTCGGCAGCGTTTCGTTTCTATAAATGATCTTTCTCAAAGAAACCGCGAGTTTTTGATTAAAAACCGGGCTTTACGCGGGCAACACTTCGACTGGAAAGAGGTTAGCTTCTCGAGAATTCTGGGGCTTCGGGGCTTGCTTCGGGTTTTAGATATGATACTGGGGCCTTGGGGGTTGTAAGAAAGTTTAGGTAGGTGAAAGAAGTGAAAAAGGATAAAAATTGGTGTAAAAATGGCTTAAGAACCGGAGAGTCTCGCACCCTTTATATAGGTGCGAGGGTTCGGTCGAGGGGATGAGTCATCGGACACGCGGCAGCAGGAGCGAAGGCCACGAGGCCGAAGTTCGGATGCGAGACAAGGAGGCGAGGCGCATATCGGATCCGGGTGTGGCGGTTACTATTCATGCGAAGGATGTCGGATGGGCATTGGACCGTGGCTTCGTTCCAATCAGAAGGTGACACGGGGTGGACACGGGGAAGCCTCGCATGCCAGGTGACGTGGCCGAATGGTGACCGTGCGATTTTTCCCGGTTTTCAACATTTTTCAATTTTCGTGCCAAATACTTGCGAAATTCATAACTTTCGCATACGGGCTTCGTTTTTGACGTTCTTTATATGCACGCGTAGGTAAAATTATACTCTACGTCATTCGTTTAGACTTCGTAAGCTAATTTTGAATTTAGTTTTAATATTATTATTTTTAACAGACCGGGACAGGAAATCCGTTAAAAATTCATAACTTTCTTTATCCGACGTCCGTTTTCGTCTGTCTTTTTACCGTTGTACTACTATTGACGAGACCTTCGATTCTCATTTAGGTTCTATCGGCTAAAAATCATTCGATCTTTATTTCGAGTTTTTAGCTGTATACTGCTATACTGAAACTTAGAAAAATCATAACTCATCATACGAAGTCAGATTTTGACGTTCTTTTTATGAAAGTTCTCGGTTTAACATAATCTACAACTTTCATTTAGATTTTTATGGCTAAAAAGCCTTTTATCGAAAATTCACTTTTTACACTGAACAATGTTTTGTCGGTTTTGTCGCGGATTTTCGATTGGTCATAACTTCTTTGTTATAACTCGGATTTCAGTGTTCTTTATATTTTTGGAAACCTTGTTACAATCTCTACCACTTTGTTCATCCCAATTACGATTATTGATCAATTTATTTTTGACCTAAATTTGTCTGGTGTTACATATACTCCACAACAAAATGGGGTCGTTGAAAGGCGAAACCGATCGTTGTGTGAAGCAGCCCGAACCATGCTCAGCTTCGCTTCGTTGCCCCTATATTTCTAGACTGATGCTGTTGCCACTGCTTGCTATACCCAGAACCGATCTTTACTCAATAAGCGATTCACAATAACTCCTTATGAAATCCTAAACAACCGCAAGCCTAACGTCAAGTTTTTCCATGTGTTCGGTTCAATATGCTTTATATTTAATTCTAAAGAGAACCGAAACAAGTTTGATGTGAAGGCAGACGAAGGAATTTTTCTTGGGTATTCGCGTACTTCAAAAGCATACAGGGTTCTGAATAAACGATCAAAGAAAATCGAAAAAACATATTACGTGTCATTTGATGATAACTACGTGAAGAAACTCACATCAAGCAAAGAACCAATGGATGAAATCTTTCCTCAAACCGGTCAAGTCTCGATTCCCATTTCCAACTTATTTGAAGAATATGTGAAGCTCTTTGATGAACCGGACTCTGCTATTCTCTCTGAAGCGAAAGCAGCTGACAACGAAGTTGATAATCTGAAGAAGTTAATTGACGAAACTGCGAAAATCATGGAAAGCGAACCTTCCAGTTCCAGTGGATCTCAAGAATCTGAAAAATCTCAAAAGCCAAGTGAATCTTCCCATTCTACTATCCAGGGGGAGAGGGAGAATCCATCAACCACCATACCCACTGAACGTCCAATCGAGGGGGAGAATTTTGAGCCTGAAGCCGAAACTGTTTCATCATTCGAGTGGGAGAATGTCAATACAAATAATGAAAATGATGATACACAGTCAGAATTCGAAGAAGAAGTAAATGATGAACTGGATCCCTCCTATGATCCAAATTACCCTCCCCTCACCAAATGGACAAAAGATCATCCAAAAACCCAAATCATTGATGAATCATCGGAAAAAGTTCTCACACGTTCTCAACTGAAAGCGAAACAAACTACATTATTCTCTCGAGTGGAATTTTGCATGTTTAATTCGTTTGTCTCCAAAGTTGAACCAAAGACTATTTACACTGCACTCGATCACTCTGATTGGGTACAGGCAATGCAAGACAAACTCAATGAATTTGCGCGAAACAAAGTATGGAGACGGATTCCTACGCCAAATGATGCATCTGTGGTTGGATTGAAGTGGGTTTTCAGAAACAAGATGGACAAAGAAGGAAATGTGATTCGTAACAAAGCAAGGTGGTAGTGAAGGGATATTGTCAGGAAGAAGGAATAGATTATGAAGAAACCTTCGCTCCAGTAGCTAGATTAGAATCAGTATGAATCTTTCTGGCCTATGCTGCTCATAAGAACTTTGAAGTATACCAAATGGATGTCAAGTGTATATTCTTAAATGGAGAATTAGAAGAGACGGTGTATGTAGAGCAACCACCTGTTTTCATGAACGAAAAGTATCTAGATCACTACTACATTCTGGACAAGGCGGTTTATGGTCTGAAGCAAGCTCCTAGAGCCTGGTATGAAACCCTTACCCGATTTCTGAAAATGTCAAAATTTAAACAAGGTTCGGTTGACCCAACCTTCTTTCGCAAGAAAGAGGGTGACCATTTAATTTGTTTTCTTTTTGAGAGATCCTTATGAAAACGTCTATCACCAAGGCTTTTCTTCCCATGGGATCCATTTTAATTTTTTTTGGGGTTTCTGAAAACTTTATCATCAAGTCACTGAATATGTTAACTCACCTACTTGTTTAAAAGACTACACTGGTCTCACAAGTACTTCAACCCACTTTCGGTCTTATGTCAAGTACCATTATTCGGTTGAAGATAAGCCACCCTTGACAGCTTAAATTTAAAAAGATGCCTTTCCATGCTTCTTAACAAGTATTTGATCGTATTTTCACGGGGAACCACACAGACACTTCTAAGTCTCTCTTGACTTTGAAGGAAGATATTCGTGCTCGGGATCTATAGTTTCGTGTCTAAATTGACATCACTTATATTCCCAGAAATAATTTTGCTTTATTTCTTTTTATTGGCACACTCTTGCACGAGAATCCACGTGATTTTCACAAGTCTAGTTCGGTTTACTAATGGCTATTTTCAGATTTAAAAGTTCGGTTTCATATGCAATCATGGTGCATTCTCCAAAAGACGGAACCATATGCATCTTATTTGAATTGATTGGATGGGTCACAGCTGGTCAATGAACTTGAAGAGTCTTTGAAATTGAAGAGGCGGTAACTAGATAAGAATTCAAACCAAATCACATGATAAGAATTGGTATGGGCGCGTGAATTTGAAACGGTTTCTACCTTCACGACTGCTGACGTCTTCATAGGGAAACACCGCTGTCAAATCGCACTTTTTCAGGCGACGTTTCCGAAGATCGTGGAATCATTACTCAAGATCTTTTCTCTCTCATGGTAATCATATAAAAGGTTCAAACTTTCCTCTCTCACCTTTTTACCATTTACTACAACTCTCTCAAGACCACACCGTCGATTGTACTGTTCATCTTCTTCTTCAAACCAGCACTAATGGCTGAATCTTCTTCAGTTCATGAACAAACTGCCTCATCGAATTTTCTGGTCATCAAACCTAATCAGAATCTTCTTATCGGCCTGGATCCCTTCCTCTATGATTCATATATGATACAAGTGGTTGAATGTCTAAAATATTCACCACTCGTAATTTCTCTCACCAAGGTGAAATCTGTGCCAATGTCTCTGCTTTCCCAAGTGTATTCCTCTGCTGTCTATGATAAACACAAAGACAGGATCTTTTTCGACATCTTCACTCACAAGACCTCAGTCTCCAAAGCTCGCTTCTGTTCACTGTTAGGGCTTCCTACTGATGGTTCTTTGGTGAATCCTAATTCCATCACCACAACTCAGTTATTCACAATGTTCTATGATATGGGGTATACTGATGTCCTCACCACGGTAACGAAGTTCAAGAAATCCTGCCTTCCACCATAATGGAATGGAATTTTTACTCTTCTAGTTAAGGGTTTATCAGAAAGGGTTGCAGGTTCATACGGGGCAAGCAAAGGGTTTATGACTATTCTCTATGGTCTCTATCATAGTCTAAACCTCGACTATGGAACGCTTATTTGGGCTCAAGTGGTACAGAGTCTCAATTCATCTTCAAGTGACGCAGAGATTTCGTGTGGTCGGTTCTGGACCCTCATAACTTACAGGGCGATTGAGACCTTTCAGGTTCCAGTAATGGTGGATACTCTGCGATCATCAATTGCGACCTTTCACACAAAGAAGATCATTGTTACTGATCCAACCAAGTTCTTGTTCATTGGGTCCATTCCCGAATCAATGTACCGAAGTGTTGCTACCGTAAGCAATGTCATCGCTGAATATAGAAAACTTCCTCCTACGGGACCAAGGAAATTGACTCCGGAGATGCAAAGTGCTCTAGATGCGGTTGAGAAACCAACAAAACGGGGGAAGAAATCGGACTCCAAGAAGAAAGAGACCGAAGGTCCTTTATCACAAGCTGCAACGCCCAAAAAGCGTAAAGTTGACAAGGCAACTCCTTTGGCTCCAAAGAAGAAAAAAGTTAAGAAGATGGCAAAGAAACCAAAGGCATCCTCGCCTACTGACTCAGATTATGTTCCTTCTGATGGTGATCAAGAGAAATCAGCCGAAGGTGAATATGTTCACCGTGAAGACTCACCGAGGGGAAACACACCTCCAAGTTCTCCAACTCCAGAGGTACCACTTAATGACTCGGTTCCAACTCCTACTCCTTCTCCATCTAATACTATTGTTCCTATTTCCATTGCACCACTTCCACCACCTGTTTCTTCACCACCTACTTCCACCTCAGCAACTACTTCAATTGCTCCAATTCCACCTCATATCATCACAAAAGCAACTACTACCACCACTACAACCGAACCTCAGGTTGTTGTCAACGTATCTAATACGGGGGCGACTACTGAAGGTGAACACATCCCTGTTACTTCAAAACCTTTATCCCCACCTCTCTCAACCGAGTCTGATGCAATTCTTGGCGGCGCTGAAATGGAGTTTGACTCTGTGTATTACAAACCCTTTCGGGTTCTAAGCGAAGAAGATGATGATGCTCCCACCACCAAGCTTCACTTGAAGGATCTCGATGCCAAACTTGATCAACTCATTGCTTCTTCTGCTACTCCATCCACTTCAGCATATTCTGATGCTGCCATAAAGGCTTTAATTGAAACTTTGGTCAAACAGGATGAGCAATCCATTTCCAAAGCAACTCAAGTTGTGGATGCTTCCACTCTCTCTTGGAAAATTGATGTTGGTGAGGTCAAATCACTCATTTCCAAGTCCAAGCTTTTCATGGAAATTTTTCAGACTACTGCAGACGGCAATACCAACAAAGCAAATGAAGCAATTGCCTCTCTTTCTAAATCTCTTAAGGCTGAGCGAGAAAATTTGAGGTGATTCGTCAAAGTCTACAGGCTGAAAGCTCTACACTTCTTTATTCTGTTGAATCAAGTCTCACCAACTTAAAAACTGATCTTGCCTTGGATAACAAGGTCAGGGAAGATCTCGCTCTACTGCAAACCCAAGTTGCCACACTTTCCTTGGAGGTTTCAAAAGCTAATAAGGAAATTGAATCCCTCCGGACCGAACTCACAATCATCAAAAGTTGTGTGAGTGACGTGTACTCTCTTCTTTCAAATCTTTTAGAGGCACATGATTCGGTTCTCACTATTTCTGTGCGACGCCATCTAGCGGATAAACTTCGTCCCGTTCTGGAAATGTTAAGTCGGGTTGGGGGTGTTACGGAGCCAATTGTTACTCCGTAACAAGGGGGAGATGTTACTCAAGATCCTCCCATTCAGTCTTCTGCAAAAGAGTCTGCTGCCAATACAACAAATCAGCCGAAAGTCACCACTAAACCAAAGGATAATGAAGCTTCGGGTTCTAGTGTGTTGGACAAGAAAAAAGGTCTAATGGGTCAAAGTGATGAGGAAGAAGAAACTGAGGAAGAATTATTGAAAAGAAAAAAGAGAGATAAAGAGCTTGATGAAACGCTCAAAGTGGCAAGAGAAGAAGAAGAAAGAGAGAAAAGGGAAAAAGAGGCTCTTGATACGTTGGACTGCAGAAAAGCTCTGTTTCCTTTATGGACTCTAGAGACTCTGATCAAAGAAGCGATTGAGTTTCCTAGCACTCATTGGCTGGAACCAGTTACTTCTTTTGATTGTGATAATACCAAGGACTCACAATTTGATATGCCTATCACCCGAAAGGCGTTTGTGTTTCACTGTTTTGATGCAGTAGTGAATATCACTTCGCCAGACCCGAAGGTTGATTGGGATCTTATTGATTTTTATCTGAAATATTCTCAACCACAGTACTTGACGTAGAGTGCTCAGAAGATTACGTCTGTCAATGTATTGAAGCCTACTTCGGCAGGGGCGTTCGTCAATGTGAATTTCAGGGTGACTCGAGGCACAGCTGGTTCGGTTCATGTGATCTCATTGGCCGATCTACTGAACCTGAATACTCATGATTGGATTCTTCTGAACAACATTCTGCTTTCCAATCCAGAGGAGTACGAGCCCATTATTGATCATATCAAGAGAATGCTAGCTTCCTACATACATGAGGTCGCTAAGATGGATCAGGAAATTGCTCTTGTTTTGAGGAAACGGCCATTTGTCAAACCCATTGGGACATCATGCGATGCTTCCAAAATGAAGTTGGGAAAGATTGATTCTAAGTATTGAGCTATTATGTTTACACGAGCAGAAGGTCAGAAGTTAGTGTTCTATCTTGATGATAAACACTTGTTTTCTACGACTTGCCTGGAGCATATTTTAGACATAATCCACAGGTGTAAACAGAATGAAGCAGCAGATAAGAAAAATATCACAAATATGCTTTGGTGGTACATTACTTTCCTTCATACTCTTCTAGACATCGTACCGAAGATATTCAAGACCGTGAAAAAGACCACTGTTGCTCAACCGATATGATCTCTCGCCTCAATTGATGCAAAGGGGGAGATTGTTGAGACCTTGAGTGTTGCGTCATTGGGCTCTTTTGTATAGTCCAGTTTTGTCACGGGTTTGGGCCTGTCCAACCGTGTTTATCTTTCTAGGGTTTAGTATATAAGGTGCATGCATGTATCCTTGTCATTAACGCTTTTGATAATTATCTCATTAATTGTACTGTAAACCCTAGCACACCTCTACAGAGGAAGTTCTTGGTCGAGCTCTTCTGAGGTGTGACTATATTTTAATCATTCGACATACAGATTGATTCATTGAGTGTTCCAGTATTTGTCATTCTTATTGATTTACCTGTTAAAGATCTAATCGATCTAAAGAGTTTTCAACTCATTAATATATATATATATATATATATATATATATATATATATATATACATATATATATATATATATATATATATATATATATATATATATATATATATATATAGACACACACACAAGATAATTATGAGATCTATAAGTTTTAATTAGTAAATATAAAGTAAATGATTTATATTATGATAGTTATAGGAAATCACAAAGAAATAAAGATAAAATATAAAATACATCAGTTTAATGTGTTAGTGAGTTGTTATTATTCACCCTTAGCCTGATTAAATTTGGTTACCCCGAACCTGTAATCATTAATCTTGAGGGGTCTAGAAAGATATTTATAGATCTATACATGGTTTGGCACCTCCACCTGCGATTTCTAGGTACAATCCCGACATGATAACTTTCTTTATTATTCAAACACTATCTGACGTCCGATGAAGCCACGTGCGGGGAAATCATTAATCTATAGCATCGATTATAGGGGTTCATGGTAATACATTACAACCACCTTAGAGATCCGACTACCACGAGGGATGCCTTCAAGTAGTAAATAAAATACGTTAAGTTTATGAGAATATTCTCAAATATAAAGATAATAGGATATGATCGGTAAAATATCCTACAAATATAGTAAGATAGGAATGGTAATATCCTATAAAGATGATAAGATAGGCTAGGTAAAATATCATATAAATATAATAAGTTAAGTTCTGTAAGATATCTTAAAATGGATAGAAAGGTTTTTGTAAAAAGAAAAACGATTCTTAAAATAAAATCAAATAAAGTAGAAAATTATAAAACCCGTGAACTCGCCAACATTATGTTGACGTTTTCCAAAATACATACATTCTCAGGGAGATGAGTGTGGATGATAGTCATGCAGAGGAAGATGCCATCAAGGAAGCTTACTGGAGTTTATTTCTATTTCTTTGTCATTTTTAATTATGTTTAGAATGTGTGCATGATCTATTAAACAATGTAATCTCAAATAAATTATAATAAGGAAAAATATCATTTGTGTTATATTTTGTGTAATGTTCAATATATATGTGTGCCTCGATCCAATATCCCTACGTCGCATAACTCGACGTTTCCATTGTCAGCCGGGGGTGTGACAAAAACCCAATTGAAGAAATAAATCAATTAGTCGAAATCAATAATAGCTTCAAACACGACTTTAGGTTAAGCATATAATTGACAAATTCATGTAAATCACGCAAATCCCACTTGAAATTAAAACAAAATCCGACCAATTTTTTATAGAAGTTCTTAAAACACACTTGAAATCATGAAAATAATTGGCCAAAATAGCTATGAACTTACAAAACTCATTTAAAATTCAAGCATATAATTGAAAACCTTTTGGAAAACCAGTAAAACCTTTTTAGATTAAAGTGATATCATTGAGAATATAACCAAATAAAAATCCAAAACGATGGTATCAATGGATTCAAGAGAATCGATTCTTACTTGTTGTATATATGGATCTTCTTCGACCTCCAATTCCCGAAAAATAAAACACTATTATATTGCTACACTAAGAACAAAAAGTAACCCTAGATACCAATTCCACTGATTACCTAGTAACAAAAAAAAATATAATCCTTCAATTAACAACCTTCATTCTATCATAACACAAAACAAAAACTACATATTAAAAGAACGATTCTACAAGAATGCAATACATTTCATTAGAATTAGTAAATTGAACTCCTTCTCAAATCGTGAACTTGATATTCGACACATTATTTTTTCAGAATACTTTAATCCACTTGTTTGTAATTACTGATCTCTTATGTATCTTCAAAACTCGAATACTTGTTGTTTATATTCTACTAACTTAACCGTTAATCATCTTTTAAAAGCAAAAGCACTATTGGACTCCTAGAGATGGGTCTAAAAGATATATATGCTAAAAAAAAGATTTTGACCATTTTGTTTTCTTTAGTTTTTTTTAAATGTGCATATATGCACATTTGAATCTTCATATATGTGCATATATACATACATTTAATGTTTTTTTTTAAATTATAACCAAGGCAACAATAGGATTTTAATACCAGTGTTTAAAAGAATCGCAACTTAAAATGGTGAAAAAACATAAAAAAAATATAAATGTGCACGAATGCACATCTCCGAAAAACAATAAAAAAAGTTCGTCAAATATTTTTTAAACCATGGTTGTCTCTTAGATGCAGCTCTAGGAGTCCAATGGTGGTTTGGGTTTTGAAAACTGATAAGTGGATTACGACTTCTCGAGTTCTTGCAAATCCTTAAGTTCTCTAAAGAACTTAGGTCCATTGAACTCTAAGTAGTTCAATGGATTATCAATTCGCTGTCACATCAGCATTTTACTTTTTATTCAACTATACTCTTTAACATCCATACTCCATTAAACCCTACAAATTTTAATGGATCTACATATCATCATCATTACATTTATAAACATAATTATAAATTTAATAATAAAAGATATAATAGTTTAAAAAAGTAAAATACATTAATTAAAAATTACGAAATCTAAAACATTTTATACCTAAAAAAAATCTATTAAAAACACGAAACCTAAAAATACATTAATAAAAAAATGACACATACAAATTATATTTTATTAAAATTAGTATTTATTTGATTTGTAATAGATATATTTAGTTTCTAGTGGGTTCTTAATTCCATTTGATTTATTTATTTGAAAAAATATTACACCTAAAATGTGATATAGTAGATTATATAATACCTAAAAATATGATTAATTTTATTTGTGGTTTAATTAAAAAAAATAAAGAATTAAATATAAAAGTAATATGAAAATAATATTAAATATATATTTGGTTTGAAATTTAATTTTAAAAGAAAAGATTAAACTCTCATCCATGTCATCACTCAGACTTCATTCAACTTCTAATTCAATCCTAGTTATCATCTATTTAACATTTAGGCCACAATGAGTGACTCGGTACAAAGGAGTCGTTGGCGTTCGTTACATATTGCCCCCTAGTGCGCTAGGGGGCTCGCTAAGATGAATTCGTCGGCAGCACAACGAGATGAGAGAGAAAGTAGGAGAAGGTTGTGAATGGTGAAAAATCGAAGAATCCTAAATCAAAACAAGAAGAAATGTGAACTTAAATGCGCTAGGGGGCTCGCTAAGATGAACTCGTCGGTAGCACAACGAGATCAGAGAAAAAGTAGGAGAAGGTTGTGAATGGTGAAAAATCGAGGAATCCTAAATCAACATAAGAAAAAATGTGAACTTAAATGGTGAACCTACGGATGATTTTGACTGTTCACTCCCGAATTCCCACTCCCAAATTGTGATGATTTGTTTGACTTCTTCTTTCACTGTTAAAACACAAATATTAGGTAGGTATATATGGACGCCTTTTAATTTATTTTGAATTAAATATAAAATAATGGAAGGTAAGTAATGTTTCGAATCCTCTTGAAATATTTGTTAAATTTATTAGTAATTCTATTTATATTGTGTATTGAAAAATATAATTTATTTAAATATGAAAAAGAATAAGAAATAAATGAAGAAGTGCTAGGGTGTTACCACTCCTTATGAAATACTAAGAAAAATGTGCTAGCGAGGTGGCAGGTAAAAAAATGGTACGGTGGTAAAAAAAGGATGTGGCAAGATTACAGGAGTGTTACCACTCCCTCACCTCCATTATATATATATATATATATATATATATATATATATATATATATATATATATATATATATATATATGTGTGTGTGTGTGTATTAAGATGTGAACACGTATATTCATATATAAATAAGTATATAGGGAGTGATTATTCATATATGAATACAACAACGGTGGTTGGTGGCAAGGTGGCGGTGGTAGCAGAGCGGCGGTGGTGGTTGGTGGTTGGCGGCAATCGGCAGATGGGAAATGGTGGATTCATATATGAATACACATACATTTATATTCATATATGAATATTAATCATCCTCCGTTGCGCGGGTACTTCAAAGAGTTTTCCCGGTAAAGATAAATGATTAGCTGAGAATGATTCTCCCATTCTCAACCTTTTTTATTTTCTCAATTAAACTTATATATATATATATATATATATATATATATATATATATATATATATATATATATATATATATATATATATATATATATATATATATATATATATATATGGTCACACCTTATGATCTGATAAGTCAAACAGCACCAACGTCTACATACGTCTACATTAGTATCAGCGCCAACGCCTCAAGCCGTATCAGCATCGACATGTAGATAGTTATTTTGTGTAATCTTTTGATGCTAGGTAATGATACATATATGTATAGAATAGATAACATATCTGATATGTTTGTGATGAATATCGGTTATTAGTATAGATTAGATATGATCCCATTAATCAAGGGATATACTTGTATAAGTTAGTATATATTTAACATTAGGGTGAAACTATAATGAAGAACGTCTTGGTGGCCGTCTTTGTGACAACATGTTTTCTTGGTGAAAACAAATCCTTTCTTGGTGAAAGACAATTTGGTGAATCCTCTGTGTTCCTTATTTCTTTTCCTATTCTTTATTTGCTTAGTAATTTTGTTCTTGTTTATTATACTTGAAGTGTATCCGATCAACACGAACTTTCAATTGGTATCAGAGCGGTTTTTTGATACACTCAAGTAATCATGTCGACTTCCAATAATCCCAAATTCTTTGGTATCAACAAGATTCCACCTTTTGATGAGCACAACTTCGCTATGTGGAAAACTAAGGTCAAGGTTATTCTTGAAACCGTGGACTATGAGATGTGTAAACTTGTTGAATAAGGTCCTCACGTTCCTATGTATCAACCTATGGTCAAAAATTCCCCCGTTAGTCCTTTGAAACAAAAACCAGAGACTAGTTATGATGATGATGACAAGAAACTGTTTAGTCTTGATGTGAAAGCTAGAGGAGCGATATGAAACTCTCTTCCCTATAACATGTATTATCTTGTACAAAACTGTCAGTCAGCTCAAGAGATGATGCATACACTGATAGTAGCTTATGAAGGCATCGTGGAGGTACATGCCACAACCATCAACAATCTCAATCGGATATACAAGCACTTCTTCGCTCAACAAGGTGAATCACAAACCCAAACGCTTAGCAAATTTAACTGCTTGGTTAATGATATGCGCAGGCTGGGAGTTGTCAAGCATTCTTCTCAGTTGGTTCTGAAGTTCCTGGACTCTCTTAGGAAACTCTGGGAATATCACGATGATGTCCTTAAAAGACATTGAAACAATCAATATCGTGGATATGAACTCCTTGTTTAGAAACCTATGAAATTGAAAAGAGACCAAAGCTCTTCATAAATATATCATGAAAGAATCAAGCAAGGAAAAGTATATAGCTTTCGCTTCTCAAAAGGAAGCAATAAAGCACATCAACGACTCAGATGACTCAGATCAAGGTGACCAGAGTGATAAGGATATTGCTGATGAAATATTTGCTAGCGTTGCCCTTATTGTCAACATTATGAAGAAAGCAGAACTAATGGGGGTCAAAAAGCTCAGTTTAAGGGAGGCAGTTCAACAAGGAGATTCGCTTCAGAAAAGAAGAACTTAGGTAATTGTTTTAACTGTGGAAGCCCTGACCATTTTGCGAGGGACTACAAGGAGAAGAAAGAAGATCAAGGTCTTCAAAACTATGAAGTCTTGTACAAGAAGTTGTTGGCTCACATGAAGGAGGAGAACATGAGAGAACAAGATTCAATACGCGGACAAGGTTTGAAAACTCAAACTTTGAATTAACTTTTAAGATCCATGTCTCTTGCTAATATGTTTTTCCAGTAAAGTATGGTAAACTAGTTGAGACTTGAAGATGATATTCAACAAAGTGTTCAACAAAATATCTAAGTAAATTAAAATGGGTATGAACAAAGTAAAGACAATTTAAGAACAAGTAGAATGTAAGTGAAAGAGATTTCATTTGCAAGAGAGTTTGATAATTGATGTGAAGAGAATAATTGTTATTTCTTACTTTTTAAACTATGAAACATCAACTCCTTAAATAGTAAATGAGAGTCACAGTACAATCCGAGAACATTCTATGGACTAGTTAATACCAAGTGTTTGACAAATCTTACACTTAAAAGATTTACTGATTTGGTCCTAAGAACCGTTCCATTAAAAAAAGACAAAAAACATTAAATGCTTGTACAGACTCAATTACATAAAAATCCTAATCTTGGAAACAACTTCATTTCAGAACAGGATAAGCTTCGGAAAATCCTCACATCTTGGACTGATGTTGACTTCTGATCTACTTTGGTTTGGATTGCTAGAGGTTCAAGTTTTATGCATTAACAATCTCCCCTAAGTAAACTTAGCAATTAGTCAACTCAGTTGGCTTCTTCAAATACAAAAAGGTAAGCACTGTGCAGACAACTTTGGACTTCCACATACCATTTAAGGAGTTCAATGAACTTCGTCTTCACATGCTCATGAGCATCACTTTTACCAGCATTGGTGATGAACTTTTGAAGGATGTTTGAAGGAATAGGATGTTTATCAAGAACTCAAAAGAATTCTTTTCGGTTGGTCTTCTTCTTGAGATAGACGTATCCGTGTTCAGGTTCTTCAATCGGTCATTCTGCCAAAATTTGAGCTTCAGGAAGTTCATAAGTGATTTTTGCGAACACATTTTATGTCCCAAACAAGTGTGCAATTTCAATGTCGTACCTGCGAAATTCAACAACATAGTCCTTGAAGAAGTTCATGGCATCACTATTCGATGCTTGAATGATTAGATTGGCGATATCGGAGGTGAGTAGCGATTGTGAGAATGTCATTGGGGTTGATAGATGGAGAGTCTGCATCCATGATAGTGAGAGTTGCTTCTTTATTCCGAGAGATGTAGTATCTGTACAACATGCAGTTGAGATCAAATTTACTCTGAACCTTGTTTCTGAAACCAACGATCTTAGTGATCCGCTTCCGAGACCACACTTCTTTTTGAGGACGTGCGTTAACGGAGTAGAAAGTTCTCAATCTCTCTCGCTCTGTCCTGATGATAGTTTGTGGATCATCATTCTGATGAATTGGAGCGAATTTGATGTGGAATATTCCATGAGGAGAGATCGGAAGATCAATTTGGTCAGAATCCTGAGTTGGATGATCGTAATACATGAAGGGGACAATATCAATGTCATGAATAACTCCTTCTCGGAAAAGAGAGATATGCCTAACATTGGATTCAGATTATCTTTCAGTATCTGAATCCTGATGCTTTCTTCTAATGCTTGATCTATCTGTTCTTGGGACCAGTCCTCAGACTTTCTGAATGTCATCACTGGGCTGTTAGGTTCAGAGACAATTTTCTTCCCTTTGTCTTGCGGTGGCTCGTGTGAGTCAGCAATGACTTGTTGTATTGTTTTGGAGATGATGAATTCAGGTGGATGAGTGATCAGGGGATCTTCAAGGAGATCATTCGGTCTTCAGGTGAAAGAACATTCATCGATCAAAACTATTCTCGAATCAGGGATTGGAGGCAACATGGATTGTGTAGCTCAGAAGGCATCAACAGTTAGTTTTGTTTTGAGCTTCTCCATTTCACGACTTCTTTTGAGCACACCTGCCAAGGATGATGGCCAAGAGACAACATACCATATCTTCTTTTCTTCTTCCGAGAGAACCTTCATTGGTTGTTCCCTGGTAGCGTGAAGTCCTAGAATAGCATTTTCAATTAGGTCTTCATATTCTTCATCATCTTTTTTAAGAGGTTTCGTGGATTCAATCTCGATTAAGTCTTTTTCGTCAGATTCATCTCAGAGTATGAATTCTGAGGCAGTCTTCCATTAGATTGTTCTACCTCTTCGACTTGGTCCTTTTCCCCCTATTACATCAGAAGGCCCAACATCCGACACAAATCTGGCATTGGTTTGAAATTCGGTTAAACATTCAAACACTCTCTAAAAAATCATGTTAATTTTTTTAGAAAGAGAGTGGTAGGCTTCAGCAGTGGGGCTTGGGCTTTTAGGTGATCAAATAACGAGCCCAAAATAGAGAGCATTTCAACAAACTTACTGTTTGGAATATCAACAATGTTCCAACATGCTCGGAGCAGCTTGATAAGGACCTGTTGCATAATCAGATTCATCTCATCATTCTTTCGAATTTCCTTCTCCAACCTTTGGATTTCCTTTTCATGAAGAATGTGGGTTTGTTTGATCAGTTTGTTGGTTGCATTCATCATATCGTCATGAATTTTGAGCATTGTAGTGGTGGCGGAGATGTGGTGATCAAGGCTGTCATTGTATTTTTGTTCGACTTCCTCCAAAGTATGCTTGAATCAGAGAGAAATGAGTTGATCAAGGTGATTTGCTCTATCGAGTTCCGAGGGGCCATCTTCTTTGCTCTCGGAGAGAGATTTAAGAGTAAGTTCTAGTTTGGAGTTGAGGTTGGTGACCTTCTGATGGAGCTTGGAGTCGAGTTGAGCTACAGTCTTGTCATGTGAATCAACTTTTGAAACAACGCTAGATACATTGTCTCGGAGTTCTAACAAGGCAAATGGATCTGCGATGTTTTTGTCCGAAGATTCGGTGTCTGAGGTAGAACTCTCAGACTTGTTATCATTATCATCACCGTCATTAACATCATGTGGTTCGGAAAGAGAGGGATTCTCAGCAGGATTGGTTTCAGCTTCATTTCCTTGAATTCCTTGAGCATTGGCATCGACTTTTATTTCTTTCTCTTGTTTTGAGGAGGATGAGGAAAAGCCGAAATCATATACCGGTTTGGAAGAGGAGGGTTTCTACAATAACTTGAAAGTTGTAAGAATTGGAAGAGCACCAACAGAAGTGATTTCATCATCGAACATAACATCAGTAGAATGTTCTTCACTAGAGGGAAGCTTTGGAGTTTCTTCACTTGTAAACATCGGAGGAGGATCATCCGAAACAATTGTTGGATCGGGAACATCTCCTGTAGCTACATTTTGGGCAGGTTACCTCTCTTGATTCGTTTCGCCATCAGTAGGAATGGAGAATGACACATTGCTTTGAATGGCCCTATGACGCATGAAGATAAGCGTGTACTCCAATTGAGCTCTTGTTAGCCACTGATGACGTGTGTGAGCCCTATATACAAAATCAGACCAATTTATAAAAAAGTAATAGGTACACAACTTCATAAAACCTTAGATTACCAATTCACTTCGTCTCCCAAAGATCTCCTTTATCTCTACTAGTTTTACAAACGACGATTGATCAAAAGATGTCTACAACGATTAATTAACGGAAGTGATAGTGAATGACTGCCTCTTGTAAATGCCTCCATCCCAACCGTTCCTCTCTCGTGACATTTTAGTAACCTCGTCACCACTAATATCCATTTTTGTTGATGTTTGTATTTGAAGAAGTAACATGGATCATGTTGTTTTATAAGTAGAATTCGTTTCTTTTTCTCTTGTTTCGCTTTGTAAAAGAACCCTGCAAAACAATAATTCTTCTTGTAAATCAAATTTAATTAATTACAAAGCAAAGAAAGGATTTTCAAATTTTGCTACTTAAATAAAAGTTTTTTTTTTTTTTTTTTTTTTTGGAATCTTGAAATAATAAGCATAAAAACAATTTTATTTAGAGGGTGTTTGGGAATTCATTTTAAACTTAAAAATGACTTTTAAACAAAAAGACTTATTGACTTATAGTGATGATAAAATAAGTTTTTTTTTAACTCTTTGGATTAGCTTTTATGGTGGAAAAAAATCAATAAGTTAATAAGTTGTGTTTTAAAAAGTGATTGTCTTTAGTTATACATGTTTTTAAGGATATTAGTCTTTTACAACCTAAAAAATAATAAAAGTTTTGAAAAGTTAGAAATCTTAACTTATTAAAATCTTAACTTATTAAAATCTTCTTTTCAAAGCCTTAAATTAAAAGTTTTTTTAAAAGTTTTTTTTCATATTATCAAACACTTTATATCACTTAGTGACTTTTCAAAACTAATAAATAAGCTTTTTAAAAGAAATCTCAAACACCGTTACCTCTTTGATTTTTTGGAGTATTAAGTCTCAAATTTGTTATCCATTAGTATTTGGTTAGTAAGTATAACAACCTGACAAACAATGACAGATGAATATCGACTTTCTTTATTTCATTTTGCTTTTTCACAAAATTAAATCACAGTATGTATAAATTAAGTTCCCATAAAACCTGGTATATTAGAACCTAATTAGGTATAAGATCCGGATTGTATACGGGCTTATTAAAAATAAAAATTTAATATAAATTTGTAAACATTACGCTATTTTTTAAAGTAATATTTTTACATAAATAAAAAGGATATAATCATGAATAAAGTAAGTAATTCAATATATATAGTAATATAAAATATTAACATACTTTAAAAAATGTTGTTGAAAATTCAGGTGTAAACATTAAACATTTTTTTTAAAGTAAACTTTCGAAATAAATACAAACAAAATGATAATAATTAGGTAGTTGAATGTATACTAAAAAAAAAAAAATTATTGACATATTGACATGGTAGACACAACATTGAATTTCTTTTACCTAAATATAATTTTATATGTTTGTGTTGGTCTTTAAAGTCATTTGAATCCATATTATGTTTTTATCTTTAAAACAATAATCATCCTAAAATAAAATTATGATGCAAAAATGTTATCAAATTTTAAAATTTCAATTAGTAAAATGGAGACATTATAAATTTATGTGTAGCTATAAAAAAATATTGTTAATCACTACACATTTTACCTGACTTGAGTTTAATAAAATGTAAATTCACATTTTATTCATTGTTTCTATATGTATTACATGTATAAAATATAAAATATATATACTACTTAATTGTCATATAACGTATAAAAAAAATATTATACACAGATAAAATACTTAGTATTTTCTTAAGTGTATATATATATATATACATATATATATATATATATATATATATATATATAATGGTAAATATAAATTTATATTAAATTTAAAGACATTTACCTAAATACATGACTTAAAAAATGGTAAATGATAATCCTTTATTGTATCTACCATATAAAAACTAATAGAATTAATGTATCTACCATATATATAAACTCTTACTAAAAATTAACTTTTAAATTTTAAGAAACTGAAAAACATAAGAAAATGACAAGTAGAAAAAAAAATCAAATTTTTTTAGAAAATGACATATGTCAAATGTAATATGTTTGTCAAAATCATTTTCATTTATTATGGTAGATATTTCTTTTGGACTTTTCTTGATTTTTTAAATGTTTTTCCAAAGCAATATTCAATAATTCTTGTGTCAATATTGTTTTCTTTTTTTCACGAAAACTTGATTTGATGTTAGAATTTCTCTTTTTAACTTAGACTTTCTATTAAATATATTATATATATATATATATATATATATATATATATATATATATATATATATATATATATATATATAAGGAAATATTTTTCCTTTCACCACATTCATTTGAAACTTCCATGACTTTTTAATTTCTTTTTAATAATGATTATAGGTTGGTTAAAAAGATTAAATAAATATCAAACCTAAAGTGTAATTATATATAAACTAAATTTCAATATTAAAAGAATATATTTACTTCTACTTATAAAGTTATGTTTTTAACTTTTAACATATTATATTTAATTTATTAGTTTTAATATATTTTTGGATGTAAACCATTATCATTTTAAAGCTACAACTTTTGAACAATTTGTATAAAATACTTATATTATAAATTTAAATATAACATTACAGGATCAACTTAAATATAAATTTTAGTTTAACTTAAACAATCCAAAGAATATATTGTAAATAGTTAAAGTGATAAATTGTAGTGTCTTTATAATAATGATTATAAGTTGGTTAATAAGATTAAATAAATATCAAACTTAAAGTATAATCATAAATAAACTAAATTTTAATATTAATATAATATCTTTACTTCTACTTATAAAGTATGTCTTTAACTTTTAATATATTATCATTAATTTATTAGATTTAATATGTTGTTATATGTAAACCATTATCAGTTTAAAGCTACAACTTTTGAACAGTTTGGATAAAATACTTAAATTGTTAATTTAAATATAACATTACAATATCAACTTCAATATAAATTTCATTTCCATTTAAAAAACTCAATGAATATTTTGTGAATAATTAAAATTGATAAATTGTAGTGCTAAATGCAAAAACTAAATCATAATATCAATTTAACAAATATATTTCCTAAAGATATTTTTATAATCGTTAAAAGTTTTCAAATAACTAGCTTAAAATAACTTACAATAACAATAGTTAAAATTAACTCTATATAAATGATTATATTGTTACCTTTAAAATCAAAAAACAATGTTTGATGTTTTAAATAATTATAATGATATAAATTAAAATGTTAAGCAAATAAATTTTAAAAATTTTATTAACAATAACAAAAACTATAAATAACATTAAACCATATATTATATTTAATTTTATTCATGAGTAACTCGCAGGTAGAAGTCATTTAAACGGTTGAGACTATGTCGTTATAATAGATGTATATATTATCATATAATTCAAAATAATAAATATATTATATCAATTTAGTATACGAATTATTATATGAAATTTAACAACAACGTTATTGTTATATTTAAAAAAAACATATATTTGTAAAAATTTCAACTACATAGGTGTTTCTGCGCAACGCGCGGGCATTCACCTAGTATATATATATATATATATATATATATATATATATATATATATATATATATATATATATATATATATATATATATATATATATATATATATACGGTTCACTTGAGATTCTAAAGAAAATAGAGATCTTGAGATTAAACCTCAGCCACATATTTCTTATTTGTCACTCTAACGCTCCATCGTACCGACAACAGTGGGGTATGCCTAATCATAAATGATTATATGGTAGAAAGGTATAATCATATACGATTTTACATGTTTATACATATATACCTAGTAATAAATGATTATGCATATATGTTTGTTCACAGATTGAGTACTCATATATGATTATGGTGGTTGGTGGCAGAGGAGGCAGTGGTGGCAGAGGTGGCAATGGTATAGGTAACGGAGGTGGAAGTGGTGATGTCGGTTGGTGGCAGAGGTGGTAGTAGTGGTGGTGGTAGTGTCGGTTATCGTGGTGGGGAAGGTGGCGGGGGAAAAAGGAATGGGTGGCACTAAATAATCATTTATGATTATAATTCTTCCACATATTCGGTACGCCGGTGCATTGGAGTGGCAAATGAGAAATATGTGAAGGAGGTTGAATTTCAAGATCTCTATTTTTTTTTTGATTTTTAACGAAACGTGTGTGTGTGTATATATATATATATATATATATATATATATATATATATATATATAGTATTATGTGAATTTGTTCCATAAACTTCATTATGTTTTTTATTATTATATAATGAATTTATGTTTGTAAAAAATCCATATTAACGAATGTATGTTTATTCTGTTATGAATTTGTTCTAAAAATATCAATTAAATCAGAGTATACTTAAATTATGCGGAAAACATGATGCTAATGCACTAGTTTACACTCAAGCCTTGCCCTTCTTAGGATCCGAAGAAGTATCTGAAAGCATTTGTAATCAACTATGTAAGCACGAAACTTAGTGAGTTCCCCAAAATATCATATATACCAGAATACATATACATGCATACAAATAATGGCTCACGACCATTCGCCGATCCAACAATTGGCTCACGATCTTGTTGTCAATCCACCAATAATATGTGTATCTTGGACTTACGACTTACTTGCTACTTCATCTTCAACATGATCATGCGTGTATCTAGAACTATGTCCTAATTGCCATTCGTCGCAACAAACGGGGCTATAGGCTCCCACCTATTATCCATTGGCTGTCAACCCCTATTCTATCCATAACGAAGTATTCTAGTACAATAATATTTAAGCACTTAGATGCAATACTTTTGGCTCTACTAGCACATACACACATGGACTATACTTTCTACTATACTAGCTTCAAGTACACTAACATTGAGCACCTAGAGACTATACTACTAGCTCCCATATCTAAGATACATGGATATATATATATATATATATATATATATATATATATATATATATATATATATATATATATATATATATATATATATATATATATATATATATATATTGTAATACATAGTATTGTGAGATAACTCACCTGATTGAGGTGGAAAATCCTCAGGAAGCTAACTCATCGGCTAATGCTTCAGCTTATCTCTTTAAATCAACCTAAGTGACAATATTATTGTGCTTCAATATTCATTTGTACTTATAGTATTTCCTTGATTCCTCAAAAATCCTAATGAATACATCGAGATCTATCAAATAAGGAAAAATCATGTAAGATCATATCGGAGGTAGGGACCGTTTGGTATAAAAAGTGTATTGTTTGGAAAACCAACTAATTTAAACACCTCACTAAATCTAGTCTATACATTATTCCCGTAAGTACATCAATTGGTATTATGACTGGAATCACTGATAGATCTTATTTATATATTCATAATAACGAATATGAATATAAATATAAGTTAAACTTAAAGCATAGTAAGTGCAGCTTAACTTTCACGGATTTCTAGCGAAAACCGGAAAGTCACAGACAGATTCTCAAACCGAAAGCTCCTTTTTCTCGTGCTCCTAGATACCTTAGAGCCTTGCTAAAGAGCTTCAAAGACTCAGAAAAATCAGAACTTCAGAGAGAAGTTCTCCAGAGAAAATTGGAAGGAAAAGTGTGTGACTAAATGAGATAGATGAGTTTGGCCACTATATATAGACCACACAGAGGGGCGTGCTGCACCCCAAGTCCTTAGGCTTGCCGCGCTTGGTCAACGTTGCTCTAGTCATGCGTTACCACGTGTTCAATTCTAATTAGCCCACCATACGCCTTCTAGAGCAATGTCATGTGTCCAATTTTCATGGCACCATGTGTCACACCCACGTTGTGCCATGTCGACGTGTCGGGTAGAGAGTCTGGTGTAACACCAGTAGATTCAGGCTAGTCAATTTAAAGACAATAAGCATCAAAAATGACTTTTTGATAGAAGATTATTCAGAATAGTTAATCTTAACTAATTTATAGTATATGTCACAAGGGTTCCATACATATAAAGAACGTTGAAATCTGAGTTATAACGAACAAGTTATTACCTGTCGAAATTTTTCGGCAAAACTGGCTCGACATCGGGAATCTTAAAAAGTGAGTTTGTGATAAAATACTTTTTAGCCTTAGCAATATAAATGAAAGTCGTATTATACATTAAACCGAGAGCGTACATAAAAAGAAAGTCCAAATCTGACTTCGTATGAGGAAGTTATGATTTTTCTAAGACTTAGCATAGCAGTGAACAACCCGAAATTCGAATTTTAGATCGACTGATTTTTAGCCGACACAATCTAAATGAGAAATGAAGATCTCGTTAAAAAAACTCAACGATATAAGGACAGATGAAAACAGACGTCGGATGACAAAGTTATAAATTTTTAACAGACTTTACATGTCTACACCTGTTAAAATATAACTTGAAAATAAAGCCAAAATTAGCCGACGGAGTCTAAACGAAGTTGTATAGTACGTCGCCACCTACGCGTGGATACAAAGAACGTTGAAAACGGAGCTCGTATGCGAAAGTTATGGAATTTAGAAGTCGGGAATTAGCTGTTGCGAGGAGGGTGACGTGGCCAAATCTCGGCCTTTGCTTGCTCCCCAAGGCCTCGCTTCGGATCGCAACACGTGTCTCCTTGTACGCGGAGCGTAGCCCTCATATACACAGCGTACTGGGTACACGCAATGTACCTCCGAGGAACGCCCAACGTAACCGAGGTTCAGCCTCCTATAAATAGCATGCGAGGTTCACTCATTTTTTTCACACCTTAGCCTTTCTCTCTCTCTCTCTCTCTCTCTCTAACTTCTCTCTAAACCCTTCCCAACCCTTAGTACTTCCCAAGTGCTAAAAGCCGAGTCCCGAAGCGCCAGAAGGCTCCGAGAAGAAGAGCTTTCGGCTCGGAAGTTTTGCCCCAGCAGAGCCCGGTTCCTAGCCAAACCTCCTAGTTTCGCCGAAGGAAAATAGAATTGTTAGAAGCGAAGCGCTACCCGAGTTTGGAATCATCACTTTAACAAGTATCAATGCGAAGATACATTACACTGAGAGATTAAAGGAGATGTAAATCACTAGTGTAAATGAAAGTAAGGTATGTTTATGCTTATGTTTCTGTATTGACGATGACATCCCAAAGTTTTAATATAAAAAAATACATTTCTTCGGAAATGCTTTGATACTATGTTTATCATGTTTTTTGGGAACAAATTCCGCAATATTATTCTCTAAAATGAATACTCTGATTTTCAAATAAGCATAAATGAAAGTTTTAAAATGACCGTGAATTTGGGGATGTCACAACTTGTATTAGAGAATTAGTTTAAGCGAACTAGGAATTTTAGGAAATTTATAGACTTAAACTTAGAATTCTAAGCAATGATTGTGAGATGAGTGTCTGCTAAATTTAGGAAGTATGCCTGAATAGACACGTGCACTAGTTTATTTAGGGAAGATGCCTAAATTGCTTTTATGTGCTAAATGATTTATGTTATAAGATGCCTTATATGCTTTAGTATGTTATTATTTAATCGGATCTATGGTCTATTGCCGACCGGATCTGGAAATTTTATGTGTCCAGATTTCTAAACGTTTAATTATGGTATTAGAACTGGCATGTAACTTTTCAGAGTGATAAGGAGATTTATACGTCTGTCGTAAATAAAGCTTTCCCTATCTTAATTCTCGTCACTGTACACTGAACATCTGCTAGAGTGCATAGATTGAAATGGTCAGAACTCGCAGTGGATTAGGAAATGATAATGGAAACCAACAGCCTTAACCACGAGTAATTGAGCTTGCACCAGAGGTAGCAGTTGCACCCGAGCCAATCACAGTGGTAGGAGTACAAGAAATGATACAAATGATGTTGGATCGTTAGATGGAAGAGACAAGGCGTCTACTTCAACAGAATAGGGATGAACCTACTGTGCCTATTGAACAACCTAAACTGAATGATGGTCGGTCAGAAGAAGGAAACTATAGTAGAACTGTTGGCCAAGATAAACCGCCAGTAGTTAGAAAAAATAACCAAGACGAAGGGGTTGAAAGAAATGGATGCAAGTACAAAGACTTCACAACTTGCAAACCATCAACATTTACTGGGATAGAAGATCCAAATGGAGTTATGGACTGGATCTATGAAATGGAGCTAGCTTTCATAACGTGTGGTTGTAAGGGCAAGCTACAAACCACTTATGCAGTGCGTCAGTTTAGAGGTGGTGTTGTTCGCTGGTGGAACACCTTGGGGAAGACCATAAGCCCCAATGAGCCACTATAACTGACATGGGCAGAGTTCTTGGTCCACTTTAAACGTAAGTTCTGCTCAACCCAAAACATGCTGGAACTAGATAACCAGTTTCTGACATTGAAGAAGGTCAACCTGTCCATTGATGAGTATACTAATGCCTTCACAGACAAAATGGAGTCTGGTTTACGCATTGTCCATGGCGAGCTAATGAAAACTCGATAAGTATACGAAGGGACTACCATGGGAGTATGTTGTGCCAGTACGTCAAACACCTACTCTTGAGGCGGCTATCTGGGCTGCTAACTTTGTTGAGGAGATGATCAAGAGTAGAGCCACCAACAAGGTTGAAGTTGGCGAGAAGAGAGAGTTTGAAGGATCTTCAAGGTCCAACTAGAAGATCAAATTCTTGAAGTCTGGAGGACGAGGAGGAGGAGGTGAACCAAGATGGTGCGATAAGTGCAAGAAGAAACACTTTGGAAAATATGGCGATGAGGTGACATGTTTCAAGTGTGGAAAGTCTGGGTATTACGCCAATGAGTGCACATTCAATAAGAAGGTGTGTTTCAGATGTCACGAAGAAGGGCATATAGCTGGGGATTGCCTGAAGAAAAATGAAGCAGAAAGACCAAATGCACCGCCAAAGCCGAAGGCAAGAGCATTCCAGATAATCCTTGACGAAGCAGGTGACAATACAAGGAATCAGGAGTGAGGACCTTATATCTGAAGATCAAGATATGAGGTAGCCATGCAGATAGTATCGTGTGGTATAGCGTATTAGAGGCATAGTATAGGTTCAACTTGAACACCTATGTAATCATTTCAATAAATAATATAAAGCTTGGTTATGTTATCCGACTCGTTAAATGACTATGTGAAATTCTTGTATGGTGACTTGGGAAAACTGCGAGACAATACTTGGGACGAGTATGAGTGGGTGTGAAAGGTAGTAGAGGCCTATACTACCGGAAGCACAAGACTCTCACTTGGATCGGAGAAAGTCACAAGGTTACCACGACGCTAGTAATTGATTCCGTTTTATTCATATATGTCGTTACCATCGTTTCGGTAATGACTAAAAAGATAATAATTATTCCGAACCTAGTGTTCATATCAAATCGAGTCCGACTAAGATGAGTATGTTACGTGGATCAGAGAACCAAGTTCGCTATAGCACCTGACTTAAGCCAAAAGATTAAAGTGAAAGATAATCGAAGCGATCAATAGAAGTATCGCGATCACCGTTAAAGAAAAGAAGCTTGTAGCTAGAAGTGCTCCATGCTAGAACGTGATTATATCACATTAGAACTTGAAGGAAGGTATATTCCATTATGGAATTTGACTCTAAGAGACCAGTCTAAGCATTGCATCATACGGCATGAGGTCATTAGAACATGACCCATCGGTCTGTCATGATAATTGAAGTAAAGAACTTCTATTAAGTTAAGTTTGTTTATGAAGAAGAAGGAGTCTCCAATAAGGATCGATTTTGTAACTCGAAGGTTACGATTCAAAGTCCAACATATGATAAAGAGCGGGTGCAAGATTGAGCACCGCCTGCAGCCCAGAAGTCCAAGAGTTAGATACTCATTCAAAGGAACATGGAAGTTACATTCATTACCTAGGATGAAGATATAACGTATGGAGTCATTATGCAAGCCCTATTTCGTTGATGATTCCGGTACGTAATCATACTAAGGGGGAGATAATTGTAACACCCGCAGATTCGGGCTAGTGCATTTGGTGACAATAAGCGTCAAAAATGAATTTTTTGATAGAATATTATTTACAATAAATAATCTTAACTAATTTATAGTATATGAAATTCGAGTTATAACGAAGACGTTATGACCTGTCGATGTTTTTCAGCAAAACCGGCACGTCACCGAGAATCGTAAAAAGTGAGTTTGCGATAAAATACTTTTTAGCCTTAGCGATCTGTTAGGTGCATTTTGTGCACCTTTTTGCACAACTTTTAGTCCCTTTTATGCATGTATTTAGCTTAGTTATATTTCATTATTCTTGCATTATTATCATATTCATGTTAGTCTCTAGAACGACCTTATTTGCACACTTTCATGTCTCTTTCAGGTAAACCGGAGGTTGGAGCGCGCTTTTGGAGGTGCCGGGGAGCATTGGTGATGATTGCGGGATGATAGGGCGTAGAACGGAAGAATTGAGAAAATCAAGTTTGGATTCAGAGTCAGAGGGCTACACGGGGCGTGTTGGGTTTGGCCTAGAAATCAGACACGGGGCGTGTTGGCCGAGATGAACACTTTTGAGCATCGTACTTTGGAGCTGGAATCGAGGGTTGATGGCTATATTTTCAGTCAACACGACCCGTGTTGATTTACTCTATTTTAACACGGGTCGTGTTCGACTTAAAAACTGCCTTTTGGCAGTTTTTTTCATTTTTCATATGTCGGGAATTGGTTCATTTTGGAGGGGACAGAACATACCAGAGCATTTTTGGAGAGGAGAATTGAAGGGTTTTAGCAAGGGTTTGTCCGTTAATCATTGGGAAACATTTTAATTTCTTCTTTGTAAGCACTTTAGCACTTAATTTCATCTTTTAAACTTGTTAATTTAGTTCTAGCCATGTGTGGCTAGAACCCTAACTTCTCCAATTTCATGTTTTGACTTTTTGGTTGTGAATCAAATCATATGACCTGATGTTTGTGTTTAATTTCTAACTAGTGAAACTGATTTTATTTCAATCGAATGTTTAATTCTAATAATGATTCTTATTGGCCATTTGAATTAGGGTTAGGTCATTCAAGTTATTCATTTTGCAAAATCCGTAATTGTTTTGTGAATTGAACTAAGTAACAAGCATTAAATTGATTCCTTATGAATGAATTTAGTGTAAATCTTTTCACACATTCTTACGCTCCCGAGCTTGTGAGGAGTATTGGGTGTGGTTGGGAACATTCACAATAAGCTTAATGCAATCTTTTAATCTAATTATAAGAGCTTGTTTAGATTAGGTTAGCAAGGTTAGGATTAATCAAAGAGCTTGTTTTGATTGATTAATGTGGTGAATGGAAAGTGTTAGAGCTTGTTAACACTTTTAAGTACTAACTTAGATAGAATGAAACAAATGTCTTGTCATCTTTGATTCACATTGCTGGATTGTCATACATGAAGTTGGAGTCCTTACAAATATCTGAACTTAATTCATTCGTTTGGTTGTTTACCCGTGTTTTAAATTTGTTTGTTTAATCATTACATTCAAAACCCCCCTCTTAATCTTTTGTGAACAAATACCTTACGCAAAACAGGTATAGACTGATTGTCCCGTGTCTCTGTGGATCGATCCTACTTGCCTTGTACTACCTTTTAGTGCAATATAGTAGTGTTATTTTGGAGTATATCGTACCCCTATTATTTGTTGGGTCTGACACGCCTAACAAATTGGCGTCGTTGTCGGGGACACGGTGTTACTAATTGTTTATGCCTAGATCTTTTCGTACAGGTACACCACTGCCAATTGACTCGGAGATAGAAAGGATAGCAAAGAAGTTAAGGAAGCAAGCCAAGCTTCGTAAGAGGCAACCGGTTTCCGGTACTTCTGTTGGATATAGTGTCTAAGTCCATAACTTTATTTGGTATGTACTTGACCCGACCCGGCATTGTCCATTTGGGTTGCATGGCATTGCAATACTTGGATAGACTAGATGAGAGAATAAGGCACTTATGATTATTAATATATTATAAGTTCTAATATATTAATAATAGTATTATTTAATTAGTATTGATCAAGTATTAATCTAGTATTAATTTGGTGATCAAAGTGAGACTAATTAAATATATAGGGTTGATTATGACAATCATCAATTCTTTTATGGTGGATTAATGATCCATGGTTTATGGGTTTGGTTATAACCATATGGAGCTCCATTGATAGTCCATGGGAGTTACAAACCCATGGGTCATGAGAAATCAAGAGTCATGACAATTAAGGGCATTCATGTGTAAACCCTAATTGTGACAACACTATAAAAGGAACCCTATGGCTAGCAAAATCGTGACCTAGTGTTACTAGAGAGGGCATAACCGATTTTGAGTGCTAGAAGTATTCTCTCAAGTTAATCCAAGTCTTGTGGTGTTGTGTGAAGCATTTGAGGCACAACATTTAGGGTGCTAGGCTCACAAAGTCTCGAAGGAATCCAAGCAACAACAAGGTATGTATTTCTACTAGTTTTATGTTCTATGTAATCCCCATCCCATGCTAGTTAGGAAATAACCTTGAAAAGAAATTTGCATGTATATAGAGAAAACATAGATTCAAGGTTATTAGGGTTGCATGTACACTTAGGAAGTGTTAGAATGCTCAAAAACCCATCAGTGGTATCAGAGCCTAGGACTGTTTTATGTATACTTGTTGCAAAACTGCTTAAAAATCGAAAATTCTGCACTCTGACGACTGGACTCGCCGAGTCCATGGGGAGGACTCGCCGAGTCCATGAACAAATTCATCCTACTCGACGAGTAGAATAATGCACTCGGCGAGTAGGAGCGTGCTGGGCAGTTTTTTCGAGTTTTGTTGCTGGAAATGGATTAAGATCATTATCCCAATCTGTTTTGGACTTGTAAAATCTGTTTTTCAAAATGATAATGATTATGTTAACCCATTTCACATGACTTTTATCAATTTTCAAGTATTGTATATGTTTATATGATTTTCTTGAAATTGCTTGACATGAATTTGTGTTCATATGAGTTTAGAAGATCATAGGAATTATGTGTAACCTCCATGTGTGTTTAATTCATGATCTTAATGGCTATGATGGTGTCCATAACTTGTCCTCAAGTTATGGATAACCAAAAGTCACTTCTTTTAATTATGATTAAAGAACTAAAGAGGTTTCATAAAATGAAGAGTCTTCTTTTTATGAACCATTAAAACTCATAAGTTACAAATTGAAGAGACTTGGAATAGTTTCAAATCTTCCCCTCAAGTTTTGGAATTTGAAAAGTCTTACACTTTAATACTTTAATTCCAAATTAAACCTTAGATTTTTAAAAGGTTTAAAAAGCAACACTTATACTATTATTATAATTTTATTATATAGATATGTATAAGAATATGTCATTCTTACCGTTAGTAGGCCTCATTCACGAAGCCGGTCTATAAGGGGGGTATAAGGTTGTTGCCTATAAAATGGTGACTTAATGGGTGTCCACTCTCACCCACCGCTTCCTTGATCGGTGGAGGGTCGTTAGCCGAACGGGTAGGATACGACTTTAAATACTCGTTAAAAGTATAATGAATTATAAAGTAACTATACATTATAAATTCTCAATCTTAGTTACTTTAGGAAAATGTGAAATTGGTGCTAGCCCATAAAATTACACTTTGTACCTTACCAAGTCGTTAGTGGAGCGTGTGTGGTTAACCGACACACTAACATGGACTAGTAAGAGTGGCAAAGGGTAACTTGACCTTATTATAGATCGGTGGAGCGTGTGTGGTTAACCGGCACATCGATTAGGTAATATTGTTGAGGGTACCAAGTCAATTTGTATGGTTATTCACACCTTGTTTGTGATCCTCGGCATCCCAGTCACAAACTTGAGAGGGCACAATCGAGATTCAAACATGCCATTGAAAAGTTCAATGTATCTCAAAAGATCTAGGAGTTTCAAAACCAATAAAACCTAATAATAAAATATTTCGTTCTTATGGTGGAAATTGGTAATTCGTCATTTACCTACCTTCAAATATTTTATAGTATGGATTACGACATCCCTCTTCCAACTATAAATAGTTTGTTGGATCCTAGCCTTAATATTTCATTTGGGCGAATTATTAAGGATTCCTAATCTAATGAAACTTGTCTTTCTTTCCTTTCAGATGTCTTCCAACAATGTTTCTGGCTCAAACCCAACAGGCTCCTTTTCCCTTATGAACTTGTGTGGTAAGGTCATCTTTGATGGATCCAATTTCAATGAGTGGATCAGAAACATCAGAATGATTACCCGCTATGAGGACAAAGAATATGTCCTCGATAGGGAGCTTAAGGTTGTGAATGAAGCCACTGCTACTCCTGAAGAGTTTGCGGGGTTTGTTGCACATGAAAAGGATGCTACTAAAGTAGCATGCATCATGATGGCCACCATGACTCCTGAACTTCAAAAATCCTATGAAGATTTCTACCCCTATGAGATGCACCTGGATCTGATGGAAAGGTACCATCAGAGAACGCGTCAGGAGAGGTATGAAATCATCTCCTCCATCATAACCGCAAGGATGAAGGATGGTGAACCCATCACCGGTCACTTGCAGAAGATGGAAAGGTTCGTTGACCGGTTGCTGAAGCTAAATGTTGACTTTCCTGAGGAAATGGCGATTGACATCATTCTCCATTCCTTACCTCCAAGTTATGATCAGTTTCGTATGACTTATCATATGAACAAGGAGGAAGTCACACTTAGCAAACTTCAAGGACTCTTAAGGACAGCTGAAAATGGCCTTAAGGGTAAAGCGGTTGCTACTTCTACTCCTTCAACAGCCCCTGTTCTGGCTATTGGGCAGGGAAAGGGTAAGAAGAGGAAAAGCCCTTCGAAGGGTACCAAGGGTAAGACTCTTGATGGTTCCTCTTCAAGTGGGACAAAGAAATGTCCCATTACTCCTTCTTCAAACCCAAAGGAAGCACAATGCTTCTATTGCCAGGATAAGGGACACTTCAAGCGAAGCTGCCCTAAATATTTGCAAGATGTAAAGGATGGGAAGGTTAAACCCACCCATGCAGGTATTTACACAATATTGTCTAATAACTCATCTAATGCTAATTCTTGGGTGCTTGATACAGGTTGTGGTATTCACATTTGTACTGATTTGCAGGCACTAAGAAGAAGTGAGCAAGTGGAGCACGGGAAGATAAACTTAGTCATGGGCAACAGGAAAGCATCACCTGTTACCAAGATAGGAGTTTATTCTTTATTTCTTAATAATGGGTTAATGTTAGATTTGAATAAGTGTTGTTACTCGCCCGAAATGGCGAGAAATATTATTTCTTTTCATGGCTTGTACAAACAAGGTTTTTCATTTTCATTTGATAATAAAAATGGTGTTGTTAATGTTTATTACAATGATGTATTTTACTTTAAAGCATTACCTTGTGATGGTGTATATGAAGCCGTGAATGTTGTAGACAATCTAGGAAATAATGTGTTGTATATTGATTCTTCAGATAGCTTGGATAAAGCATCCTTGTGGCATTGTCGTCTTGGACATGTTAACAAGAAGCGCATAGGCCAACTCCAAAAGGCTGGAATCTTGGAATCATTTGACCTCAAGTCAGATGATAGTTGCGAGTCTTGTTTACTTGGAAAAATGACAAAGTCACCCTTCACAGGTACTTGTGATAGGGGTGAAGGTTTGTTGGACCTTGTACACACGGATGTGTGTGGGCCCTTCAGAGTTGCTACAAGGGATGCTAATCGCTATTATGTGACTTTTAATGATGATTACAGTAGATATGGATATATTTACTTAATCAAGCATAAGTCAGAAACCTTTGAAAAGTTCAAAGAGTTTAAGCAGGAAGTGGAGAATCAATTGGGCAGGAACATCAAGATGCTCCGATCCGATCGGGGAGGAGAGTATCTTAGCATTGAGTTCCTTGACTATCTTAAGGAATGTGGGATTGTCTCACAATTGACACCTCCCAGAACACCACAGTTGAATGGTGTAGCTGAGAGGCGCAATCGAACCTTGTTGGATATGGTTCGTTCCATGATGAGTCGAGCTTCGTTACCAATCTCTTTCTGGGGGTATGCCTTAGAGACTGCCGCCCATATCCTTAATCTAGTCCCTACTAAAAAGGTTGCCAAAACACCTCACGAGATGTGGACTGGGAAAGTTCCCAATTTGGACCATATCAAGATTTGGGGTTGTGAAGCTTTCGTGAGGCATGAGACTCATGATAAGCTTGAACCTCGAAGTGAGAGGTGTATTTTCATCGGCTACCCACAAAGATCCTTTGGTTACCTCTTCTACAGACCCAGTGATAATGTGGTTTTTGTAGCAAGAAGAGGAGTCTTTCGTGAGAGAGAATTCATAAGCCAAGGGGACAGTGGGAGGCAAATTGACCTTGAAGAGCTTCAAGAGTCAAGTGGTGAAGGAACCTCAAATGCTATCGACCAACCTGAGGAGGAAACTCCTGTTGATCCGATAGATGAGTCTGTACCTCCAAGACGTTCCACTAGGGTGAGGAACACACCTGATTTTTATTATGGTTATCACATCACCACTGAAGGTGATACATTTATTAGTGATAGTACACTAATAGATTTGGATGAACCTAATAATTACAAGGAAGCCATGGCAGGCCCTGAGTCTGCTAAATGGAAGGAGGCTATGGACAGCGAGATTCAGTCCATGTATGACAATCAAGTTTGGAACTTGGTTGACAATGTACCAGGTCGTAAGACAGTTGGGTGCAAATGGATCTTCAAGAAGAAGACCGACATGGATGGGAAGGTACATACTTACAAAGCGCGACTGGTTGCGAAGGGCTTTACTCAAACTCCGGGAGTTGACTATGATGAGACCTTCTCACCAGTAGCTAAGATTAAGTCTATTAGAGTATTGTTAGCCATAGCTGCATTTCATGATTATGAAATATGGCAAATGGATGTCAAAACCGCTTTCCTTAACGGAAAGTTGGCTGAGGATGTTTATATGGCTCAACCAGAGGGGTTTGTCGATACAAGATACCCTAATAGAGTGTGTAAGCTTGATAAATCCATTTATGGATTGAAACAAGCATCTCACAGATGGAATCTTTGCTTTGATGAGAAAGTCAAAGAGTTTGGCTTTTCTAGGAGTGAGGATGAGTCTTGTGTGTATGTCAGGGCTAGTGGGAGCATAGTTAGCTTCTTGGTGTTGTATGTGGATGACATACTTCTCATAGGAAACGACGTCCCAACCTTGCAGGAGGTTAAGTCCTGGCTTGGGAAGTGTTTCGCTATGAAGGACCTTGGGGAAGCTACCTATATCCTAGGGATAAGGATATTGAGAGATAGGAGTAAGAGACTAATTGGACTTAGTCAAAGTACTTACTTGGATAAGGTGCTGAAGAGGTTCAGCATGCAAGAATCCAAGAAAGGGGAATTACCCGTCCAAAGTAATGCCAAGCTGAGTAAGACTCAGAGTCCGAGTACAGAGGCTGAGATAGCTGAGATGAGTCATATACCATATGCTTCCGCTGTGGGCTCGATCATGTATGCTATGACTTGTACTCGCCCTGATGTGGCCTTTGCTTTGAGCATGGTCAGTAGATATCAAGGGAACCCTGGCAAGGCACACTGGACAGCGGTAAAGAACATTCTCAAGTATCTGCGGAGGACTAAGGATTGGGTCCTTACCCTCGGAGGCAGTGATGACTTGAGAGTGGAAGGATATAGCGATGCTAGCTTCCAGACTGATAGGGATAATTTCCGCTCTCAGTCAGGCTGGGTCTTTATCCTAAATTGAGGGGCAATTACTTGGAAAAGTTCCAAGCAGGAGACAGTAGCTGATTCTACTTGTGAATCAGAGTACATAGCAGCAAGTGAAGCAGCTAAGGAGGCGATATGGCTAAAGAACTTCATCGGAGACCTTGGAGTTTTACCAGCTATAAAGGAGCCAATGGAAATTTTCTGTGACAGTGAAAGTGCGGTTGCTTTGGCTAAGGAACCAAGAGATCACGGGAGATCTAGGCACATTGACAGAAAATACCATTTCATCAGACATCGAATAGAAGAAGGACTCCTCGTGGCTAAGAGGGTATCATCAGATGAGAACCCGGCAGATCCCCTCACGAAGGGACTGAGCAGGGTTAAGCATTTACAGCACGCGAGGCGCATTGGGATGAAGGATGATATTAGTTTCAATAATTAGATTCCTGAAACTTGTGAAATGTAATTGACATTTGATGATAAATAAAAGTTGTTATTTATTTATGAGTAAGGTGTTACTATCTTGTGTTGATTGTTTACTATGTTTCAATTTTGCATGTTTTTACTTCCAGAATAATTATGTTATTATTCAAACCATCCACAGTCAGTCAAACTTTGGAAGTAAGTATTGATTTAAGACTGTCATGAATTTGGCTTGTATGATTTGTCTGAAAGTGCTTTGGACAATACAATGGTTGCTACAACATTCATGAGTACTCATAAGGGCTGAGTATTGGATCCAACCCACGCTCACTTGCATCACTTCATGGAATTTATCTCGAGTGATCGTGAGACGGTAATATCATATAAATCTTCAAACCTAGAGATATGAGTTGTTGACTATGAGTTGGTTATTCATTGATTGCACGAAAACGCATTGGTAACTCGATGTCATAAAATGTGCCTTTGTGAATAATTCAACAAGTAGTTAGTACAAGCATATCAGTCGAAGTTTATCTGTTCCTTCTAGAAATCGAAGCGATATCTGGGCCCCTCGATGATTTGGTTTTGACTAATGTACCGGGCCCGGTCAGAACCTAATTGATGTGTTCAATTTAGTTCTATGTCGAAACAAATCAGAGATCGAGAAACAAATGCTGGACAATAAGTAAGACCATGTTCCATGTGTTTGTCCGGCTGATATCATGAGAACAGAGGATTATATGATCACTTATCTTAAATGGTGTATCATCATCATCTCAGTTCCGAGAGACTTTGAAAGAGCTACGATTGCTAGTCGGATTTTGAAGTCATATTTCAAATATAGTTATTAGACTTATCCAAGTGGGAGACTGTTGGATATAGTGTCTAAGTCCATAACTTTATTTGGTATGTAGTTGACCCGACCCGGCATGGTCCATTTGGGTTGCATGGCATTGCAATACTTGGATAGACTAGATGAGAGAATAAGGCACTTATGATTATTAATATATTATAAGTTCTAATATATTAATAATAGTATTATTTAATTAGTATTGATCAAGTATTAATCTAGTATTAATTTGGTGATCAAAGTGAGACTAATTAAATATATAGGGTTGATTATGACAATCATCAATTCTTTTATGGTGGATTAATGATCCATGGTTTATGGGTTTGGTTATAACCATATGGAGCTCCATGGATAGTCCATGGGAGTTACAAACCCATGGGTCATGAGAAATCAAGAGTCATGACAATTAAGGGCATTCATGTGTAAACCCTAATTGTGACAACACTATAAAAGGAACCCTATGGCTAGCAAAATCGTGACCTAGTGTTACTAGAGAGGGCATAACCGATTTTGAGTGCTAGAAGTATTCTCTCAAGTTATTCCAAGTCTTGTGGTGTTGTGTGAAGCATTTGAGGCACAACATTTGGGGTGCTAGGCTCACAAAGTCTCGAAGGAATCCAAGCAACAACAAGGTATGTATTTCTACTAGTTTTATGTTCTATGTAATCCCCATGCCATGCTAGTTAGGAAATAACCTTGAAAAGAAATTTGCATGTATATAGAGAAAACATAGATTCAAGGTTATTAGGGTTGGATGTACACTTAGGAAGTGTTAGAATGCTCAAAAACTCATCAACTTCTTCATCATCTACTCCCCCAGTCATCAACATTTGGGAGGATATACCCCTCTCAAGTGTATCACCTCAGAAACAGAAAGCCCATCACTCTCACCACAACCATCCTCACCCATAAATACCACTCCACCCTCTTCACCTGTTCATAATATCCTAAACACTTCACCTACAGAAACATCACCCACTTCTCAAGCCATGACAGACAACCCTGGAGGGAATCAAGGTCCTCCAAACCCACCACCCGAACAAACTCTCCGTCAATGGTCAAGACAAGAGGTTACTCAACAACCTCTTTGCATCATATACCCAGCCGCCACCAACTTGGAACTAAAGTCCGGCCTCATTCACTTACTCCCAACATTTAGGGGCCTGGAAAATGAAGATCCTCACAAGTTTCTCACAGAGTTCCATGTAGTATGTGTGGCTATGAAACCACACAATGTCACGGAGGATCAGATCAAGCTTAGGGCATTCCGCTTTGCAGTGCAAGACGCAGCCAAAGACTGGCTCTATGATCTCCCACCGGGGACGGTGACTACTTGGGTAGACCTTGCACGGTTGTTCTTGGATAAGTACTTTCCCGAAATGAAAGCTTCAGCCCTACGGAGGGAAATTATCGAGATCAAGCAACACAAAAGAGAAGCTTTCCACACATATTGGGAAAGATTTAAGAAACTATGTGCCCGTTGTCCAAAGCACGGGATTACCGAGTATCAGCTCCTACAGTACTTCATTGAAGGCATGACCCCAATGGAAATAAGACTTCTCAATGCTTCTAGTGACGGATCTTTACCCGATAAGACTCCAACCGAAATCCGCAATCTAATCTATAACATGATTGAAGATTCCAAACATTCAAGCCATGATGAAGAATGGTACACGGATGCACCCCGAGGTGTAAAGGAAGTTCAAACTCCTCATATTGAAGGTCAATTGTCCGAGCTCACAAAAGTAGTAATGATGTTGGCCAAAGACAAAGGTGTGCAGCCCACACCCCGCCCATTCGGTATTTGCACTCAAGTGGGGCATCCAACTGATATGTGCCCACAACTTCAAGAGGAAGATTATGAAGAAGCAAAAGTCATGGGAGGCTATTCCGGGTCAAATCAGAGAGGTTATGAGCAACCACGAGGTGATCAGAGATGGAACAATAATCAGGGTTGGGGAGAAATCGACAAGGAAATTATCAGTCAAATCAATCACATCAATACCAGCAAAGACCACCATTTCCTCAAAATCAACAAAAAGACCACCCTTCCAACCTCAAAATTACCAGCCAAGGCATCCATAACAACCACCTCCAAAAGTAGGTTCTTCAAGCATGTCACTAGAAGATATTGTCAAAAGCCTTGCCACAAGCACTCAAAGCTTCCAACAAGAAACCAAGGCAAGCATAAAAAGCCTGGAGCAACAAGTGTCACCACTTTCTCAATCCGTAAGTAAGATGGAATCACAAGGCAAGCTACCATCTCAAACGGAGAAGAACCCGAAACACAATGCTTGTGCCATTACTTTAAGAGGTGGGAAAAGCTATGAAGGTCTAAGGATGCCGGATGAAGAAGAGGAAGAGAAAGAGATAGAGGTAGAAGAAGCTATCAAAGAAGAGGAAAGGAAAAGTACTTCCAAGTCAAAGAAGCCCATAGAGACCGAGGTGAAAGTCACACTAGCTCCATTTCCTTCAAGGTTACAAGCACCAAAAGAGAACGGGAAGATGATGAAATCATGGCTATGTTTCTGAAGGTTGAAATCAATATCCCTCTTCTAGATGCTATTACACAGATTCCTAGATATGCTAAGTTCCTCAAGGAACTTTTCACATCTAAGAAAAAGCTTAAAGGAAATCAAACTATGAAAGTTGGTGAAAATGTCTCAGCCGTGTTACAAAAACGGCTACCAAAAAAATGCAAGGACCCGGGTGTTTTCACGGTTCCTTGTAAAATGGGTAACCTTTTTCTACCACGTGCCATGCTTGATCTTGGAGCAGCAATCAATGTTTTACGCTATTCAAGCTATAAGACAATGGGAATTGGTCCTTTATCAAAAACCGGAGTTATCATTCAACTTGCCGACCGGTCTTTGGTACACCCGAAAGGTGTATTGGAGGACGTGTTAGTGCAAGTTAATGACCTTGTATTTCCCGCTGACTTTTATTTTTTGGATATGGGTGATGAAAACACCCCACAATTGAACTCCATCCTTTTGGGGAGACCTTTTATGAGTACCGCAAAAACAAAAATAGATGTAGCCAATGGTACTTTGTCCATGGAGTTCGATGGTGAGGTGATTAACTTTAATATCTTTGAAGCCATGCGTTATCCTAGTGATATTCATTCTTTAAACTTCATAGATGTTATTGATACATGTACTAATGATTGCTTTGAGATGTCAAGCCAAGATGTGCTAACCACCATCTTGAGCAAACACTTTGATGAGACAGGGATTAAGAATTTGGCTGACAAGTACACATTGGAGGATGAATTGATTGAAGTAATCAATTCCTTGGAAAAAGCACAACCCATGAGAGTTGAACCACCCCACATGAAGCTAAAAAGTTCCAATCCAAAACCTCTCCCCTCTATAGTACAACCACCGACTCTTGAGTTGAAGGCTCTGTTGGATAAGGTGTCTAAGTCCATAACTATTTCTGGTATGTACTTGACCCGACCCGACATGGTCCATTTGGGTTGCATGGCACCATGCAATTGAATAAACTAAAATGAGAGAAATAACACTTATGGTTTATTAATATATTATAAGTTCTAATATATTAATAATATTATTTAATTAGTTTGATCAAGAATTAATTTAGAATTAATTAAGTGATCAAAAGATAATTAATTAAATATATGGGTAGATTATGTAAATCTTCCATATCTTATATAGTGGGCTAAGAGGCTCCATGGATTATCAAGTTGGGTTCCACCCATAGGATGCTCCATGGATGCTCCATGGACTTAACCCATGGATCATGAAATGAAGAGTCATGTTACATTAGGGTTTACCTAATGCAACACACTATATAAACAAAGGCGTTCTCCCCAAAATCGGCGACACTAAGAAACAAGAGGGCTAGAGCCGATTTTGCAAGTGTAAGATTCTCTCAAAGTTTACTCCTTTGCATTTGGTGTTGTGTGAAGCATTTGAGGCATCACACTTGGGGTGCTAGGCTCACAAGGTTTCAAGGATCATAATCAACAACAAGGTAAGTTATTCTATCTTTCATTCAAGTTAAAAATGTTCCCCATGTATGCTAGATAGGAATATAACCTTGGAATTCAACTTTTCATGATAATTAGACAAACATAGATCCAAGGTTATTAGGGTTACATGTACACTTAGGAAGTGTTAGAATGCTCAAAACCCATCAGTGGTATCAGAGCCTAGGCTTGTTTGTTGTTTTTTTTGTGCCAACTGCTTGAAAAAATCGTTTTTCTGTTTTCTGCTGGTATGAACTCGCCGAGTCCATGGGGAGACTCGACGAGTCCATGAACAAATGCAAGTTACTCGTCGAGTCTGTTCTTGCACTCGACGAGTAGAGGCTGCAGTTTTCAGAATTTCGACATTTGTTGCTAGAAATGGACTAGAAACATTACCCTAAACTGTTTTAGTGTTTTAAAACTTGTCTTAGATGGTGTAATGTTTATGCTATTCCATTTACAATGGCAATTATCAAAATTACAAGTTTTTTTAAGTGTAATTTTTGATTCTTGAAAGTGTTCATATTCATGTTCTTGAACTTATGAAGATTAGATGATCATAGGAATTGTTTGTAACCTTCATGGTAGTTTAATTCATGATCATAATGTGTTTTAATGGAGTCCATAACTTGTCCTCAAGTTATGGAAAACCAAAAGTCTCACTTTTATTAATGCCATTAAAAGAACACAAGAGTTATAAAAATGAAGAGTCTTCATTTTTATTACTCAATTAATTCATAAGTTAAAATTCCTCAAGTTTTTATTACTCATTTTTATTACTCAATTAATTCACAAGAAATGAAAAGTTTTGGAAGTTTACAAAACTTGCCCTCAAGTTTTGGAACAAGTAAAGTCTTGATTAAAACTTTTGTTCCAACCCTTAGAATCTTAAAAGTTAAAATTCAACCCTTACACTTTATAATATTATAAGTTACTAATATATATATGTATAAGATCAAGTCGTCTTACCGCTAGTACGCCTCATTCACGAAGCCGGTCTATAAGGGGGGTATAAGGTTGTTGCCTATAAAAGGGCAACTTAATGGGTGTCCACTCTCACCCACCGCTTCCTTGATCGGTGGAGGTTCGTTAGCCGAACGGGTGAATAAGGTGCTAATCCATTAAAAGTATGATGAATATTATAAAGTAACTAAATGCTTTTATTAAATTCTCAATCTTAGTTACTTTAGGAAAATGTGAATAAGGTGCTAATCCATGAAATTACACTTTACACTTTGTTTAAGTCGTTAGTGGAGCTCGTGTGGTTAACTGGCACACTAACTTGGACTTAACAAGGAAGGTAAAGGGTGACTTAAAGTTTATTATAGGTCGGTGGAGCTCGTGTGGTTAACCGGCACATCGATTGAGTAATAAACATTAAGTGTACCAAGTGATTTGCATGGTTACTTCACACCTTGTTTTGTGATCCTCGGTATCCCAGTCACAAAACTTGGAGGGCACACTCGAGATTGAAACATGCCTTTGAAAAGTTCATTGAATCTCAAAAGAATCTAGGAATTTCTAAGAACCAATTAAAACCCTAATTTCTATATTTCGTTTTTCATGGTGGAAATTGGTGAATCGTCATTCACCTACCTTTCAAATATGTTATAGCTTGGATTACGGCATACCTCTTCTAAGTTATAATATATTGTGATTGGATCCTAGCCTTAATATTACATTTGGGTGTTTTATTAAGGACTCTCTTAATATCTAAACTAATCTTGTTCTCTTCTTTAAGATGTCTTCAAACAATGCTGCTTCTGGCTCTAATCCTAATGGCTCCTTTACCCTTATGAACTTGTGTGGGAAAGTTACTTTTGATGGATCCAACTTCAATGAATGGATCAGAAACATCAGGATGATTACCCGCTACGAGGACAAAGAATATGTCCTTGACAAGGAGCTTAAGGAGATTGATGAGACCACTGCAACTCCCCAGGAGATCGCTGACTTCCGGGCACATGAAAGGGATGCTACAAAAGTGGCATGCATCATGTTGGCCACCATGACAGCGGAACTCCAAAAGTCCTATGAGGACTTCTACCCTTTTGAAATGCACCAAGATCCGATGGAAAGATACCATCAAAGTGCACGACAAGAGAGGTATGAAATCATATGCTCTATCCTAACAACCATGATGAAGGACGGGGAATCCGTCATGAGCCACATGCAGAAAATACAAAGGTATGTGGATCGGTTGCTGAAGCTTAATGTGAACTTCCCTGAGGAGCTTGCAATAGATATCATTTTGCACTCCTTACCATCGTGCTATGATCAATTCCGCATGACATATCACATGAATAAGGAAGAGGTCACACTCAGCAAACTTCAGGGACTCCTCAAGACCGCAGAAACAGGTCTTAAGGGTAAGTCGGTTGTTAACACTCCTACTCCAAACTCCGCCCCGGTTTTGGCAATCGGGAAAGGTCGAGGGAAGAAGAGGAGGAGCTCTTCGAAGGGTACCAAGGCTAGGACCCTTGATGGCTCTTCTTCAAGTGGAACCAAGAAAGGTTTCGTCACTCCTTCTTCTGACCCAAAAGAGGCTGAATGCTTCTATTGCCATGAAAAGTCACATTGGAAGCGGAACTGCCCAAAGTACCAGCAAGATGTGAAGGATGGGAAAGTTAAACCCAACCATCCAGGTATTTACACTATCTTATCTAATAACTCACCCCATTCTAACTCTTGGGTCCTTGATACCGGTTGTGGTATTCATATCTGTTCTGATTTGCAGGGACTAAGAAAAAGTGAGAATGTGGAGCATGGAAGAATAAACTTAATCATGGGGAATAGGAAAGCTTTACCTGTCACCAAGATTGGAGTTTATACTTTATCGCTAAGTAGTGGGTTTAGTTTAGATTTGAATAAATGTTGTTATTCGCCAGAAATGGCAAGAAATATTATTTCCTTTCATGCAATGTATAAACAAGGTTTCACCTTTTCATTTGATAACGAAGTTGGTTCGATTAATGCTTTCTTTAATAATGTTCTTTATTTTAAAGCATTACCTTGTGATGGTGTGTATGAAACTGTATCTGTGGTTGATAACTTAGGAAATAATGTATTGTGTATTGATTCTGTTAATGATAATAACTTGGATAAAGCATCATTATGGCATTATCGTCTTGGACATATAAGCAAGAAATGCATAGGCCAACTCCAAAAGGATGGGGTCTTGGAGTCATTTGACCTAAAGTCAGATGATAGTTGCGAATCATGCTTACTTGGAAAAATGACAAGGTCACCCTTCACAGGTTCTTGTGAGAGGGGTGAAGGTTTGTTGGATCTTATACACACGGATGTGTATGGGCCCTTCAAACATACCACAAGGGATGCTAATCGTTATTATTTGACTTTTACTGATGATTATAGTAGATATGGATATGTCTACTTAATCAAGCATAAGTCAGAGACTTTTGAGAGGTTTAAAGAGTTTAAACAGGAAGTCGAGAATCAATTGGGCAGGAACATTAAGATGCTTCGATCCGATCGAGGTGGTGAGTATCTTAGTTCAGAGTTCCTCGACTATCTTAGGGAATGTGGGATTGTCTCACAATTGACACCTCCCAGGACACCGCAGTTGAATGGTGTAGCTGAGAGGCGTAATTGAACCTTGTTGGATATGGTTCGTTCCATGATGAGTCGAGCTTCGCTACCAATCTCATTTTGGGGGTATGCCTTAGAGACTGCCGCTCATATCCTTAATCTAGTCCCCACAAAGAAAGTTCCCAAAACTCCTCATGAGATGTGGACTGGTAAAGTACCCAAACTAGACCACATTAAGATTTGGGGTTGCGAGGCTTTCGTGAGACACGAGACTCATGATAAGCTCGAACCTCGAAGTGAGAGGTGTATTTTCATCGGCTACCCACATAAATCCTTTGGTTACCTCTTCTACAGACCTAGTGAGAATGTGGTCTTTGTAGCTAGGAGGGCTTTCTTTCGAGAGAGAGAGTTCATAAGCCAAGGAGACAGTGGGAGGCAAGTTGACCTTGAAGAAATTCAAGAGTCAAGTGGTGAAGGAACTTCAAACCCTAGCACTCAACTTGAGGAGGAAACTCCTGTTAAGCCAATTGACAAGTCTGTACCTCTGAGGCGTTCCACAAGGGTTAGGAATGCACCTGAGCATTACTATGGATTCCATATTACTGCGAAAGGTGATACACTTATCAGTGATGAGACACTGATAGGTATGGATGAACCTAACAGTTACGCGGAAGCCATGGCAGGCCCTGAGTCAGCCAAGTGGAAAGAGGCAATGGACAGCGAGATACAGTCCATGTATGACAACCAAGTTTGGAACTTGGTTGAGAATGTACCAGGTCGTAAGACTGTAGGGTGCAAATGGATCTTCAAGAAGAAGACTGACATGGATGGTAATGTACACACTTATAAGGCACGACTGGTTGCAAAGGGTTTCTCACAAACTCCGGGAGTTGATTATGATGAGTCCTTTTCTCCAGTGGCCAAGATTAAGTCTATTAGGGTTCTGTTAGCCATAGCTGCATTTCATGACTATGAAATATGGCAAATAGATGTCAAAACCACTTTCCTTAATGGAAAGTTGGCTGAGGATGTTTACATGAGTCAGCCAGAGGGTTTTGTCAATATAGAGTACCCTAATAGAGTGTTTAAGCTTGAGAAATCCATTTATGGGTTAAAGCAAGCACCTCGTAGATGGAATCTTTGGTTTGATGAGAAAGTCAAAGAATTTTGCTTTTCTAGGAGTGAAGATGAATCTTGTGTATATGTCAAGGCTAGTGGGAGTATAGTTAGCTTTTTGGTATTGTATGTGGATGACATACTACTCATAGGAAATGACATCCCAACTCTGCAGGAAGTTAAGTCCTGGCTTCGGAAGTGTTTCTATATGAAGGACCTAGGAGAAGCTGCCTATATTCTAGGGATAAGGATCTTGAGAGACCGGAGTAAAAGGCTAATTGGACTTAGTCAGAGTACCTACTTGGATAAGGTGCTGAAGAGATTCGGCATGCAGGACTCCAAGAAAGGAGAGTTACCCATCCAGAGTAACGCCAGATTGAGTAAAACACAAAGCCCTAGTACTGAGGCTGAGATAGCAGAAATGAGTCGAATACCTTATGCTTCGGCTGTAGGATCGATCATGTATGCTATGACGTGTACTCGATCTGATGTATCCTTTGCTTTGAGCATGGTTAGCAGGTATCAGGGGAACCCTGGCAAGGCACACTGGACTGCGGTAAAGAATATCCTCAAGTACCTACGGAGGACTAAGGACTGGGTCCTTACCCTCGGTGGGAGTGAAGACTTGAGAGTTGTAGGGTATAGTGATGCTAGCTTTCAGACTGATAGGGATAATTTCCGCTCTCAGTCAGGCTGGGTCTTTACCTTAAACGGAGGAGCAATTTCTTGGAAGAGTTCCAAGCAAGAGACATTGGCTAATTCAACTTGCGAATCAGAGTATATAGCAGCTAGCGAGGCAGCAAAGGAAGCGATATGGCTGAAGAGCTTCATTGGAGACCTTGGAGTGATACCATCTATTAAAGAGCCAATGGAAATTTTCTGTGATAGTGAAAGTGCAGTTGCCTTAGCAAAGGAACCAAGGGATCACGGGAGATCCAAACACATCGACAGAAAATACCATTTCATCAGACATCGAATAGAAGAAGGACTCCTCGTGGCAAAGAGGGTATCATGGGATGAGAATCCAGCAGATCCCCTCACGAAGGGACTGACTTGGGTTAAGCATCTCCAGCATGCGCGGAGCATAGGGCTGAAGGATGATATTAGATTTACTAGTTAGATAACCTTGAAATTTGTAAAGTGTAATTGACATTAGATGATGAATAAAAGGTGTTTTATTTACGAGTAAAGTGTTGCTATCTCTTGTCGATCGTTTACTATATTTCTTTTGCATGTTTTGACTTCCTGAATAATTATGTTTGGTATATCATATTATTCAAACCTCCACAGTCGGTCATATGTCGGAAGTAGGTATGAATCAAGACTGTCATGATTGGTTGCAGAGGTCTAAGTTGTTGGACATGTCTACAACACTCATGAGTGCTCATAAGTTCTGAGCATTGGACTCAACCCACGCTCACTGGAATCACTTCATGGAATTTATCTCAAGTGATCGTGAGACGGTAATATCATATAAGTCTTCAAACCTAGGTATATGATTTGTTACTTATGAGTTGGTTATGCATTGATTGTACGAAAACGCATTGGTAACTCGATGTTATAAAACATGCTCTTGTGTATAATTCAATGAGTAGTAGAACAAACATATGAGTCAAAGTTTATCTGTTCCTTCTTGGATTAGAAGCTGATATCTGGGCCCCTCGATGATTTTGTTTTGACCTATGTACCGGGCCCGATCAGAACTAAGTTGATGTGTTCAATTAAGTTCTTTATCAAACAAATCGGAAATCGGGAAACAAACTGCTGGACAATAAGTAAGACATTGTTCCATGTATTTGTCCGGCTGATATCTAAAACAGAGGATTATATGATCACTTATCTTAAATGGCGTATCATCATCTTCTCAGTTCCGAGAGACCTTGAAAGAGCTACGATTGCCGATCGGTTCTTGAAGTATTGCGGTTATAGTTATTAGACTTATCCAAGGGGGAGACTGTTGGATAAGGTGTCTAAGTCCATAACTATTTCTGGTATGTACTTGACCCGACCCGACATGGTCCATTTGGGTTGCATGGCACCATGCAATTGGATAAACTAAAATGAGAGAAATAACACTTATGGTTTATTAATATATTATAAATTCTAATATATTAATAATATTATTTAATTAGTTTGATCAAGAATTAATTTAGAATTAATTAAGTGATCAAAAGATAACTAATTAAATATATGGGTAGATGATGTAAATCTTCCATATCTTATATAGTGGGCTAAGAGGCTCCATGGATTATCAAGTTGGGTTCCACTCATAGGATGCTCCATGGAGTTAACCCATGGATCATGAAATGAAGAGTCATGTTACATTAGGGTTTACCTAATGCAACACACTATATAAACAAAGGTGTTCTCCCCAAAATTGGCGACACTAAGAAACAAGAGGGCTAGAGCCGATTTTGCAAGTGTAAGATTCTCTCAAAGTTTACTCCTTTGCATTTGGTGTTGTGTGAAGCATTTGAGGCATCACACTTGGGGTGCTAGGCTCACAAGGTTTCAAGGATCATAACCAACAACAAGGTAAGTTATTCTATCTTTCATTCAAGTTAAAAATGTTCCCCATGTATGCTAGATAGGAATATAATCTTGGAATTCAACTTTGCATGATAATTAGACAAACATAGATCCAAGGTTATTAGGGTTGCATGTACACTTAGGAAGTGTTATAATGCTCAAAACCCATCAGGCTCTCCCCGGCCATCTCAAGTATGCCTATCTTGGAGAGGAAAAGACATTACCGGTGATAATTTCCAACAAGCTGTCTATTGCAGAAGAAGATGAGTTGGTGACCTTGTTGAAAAAGTATAAGAAAGCTATTGGGTGGACGATTGCTGATATATAAAAGGGTTCAGCCCTTCCTTGTGTATGCATAAGATTCTCATGGAGGAAGACTTCAAACCAACTCGAGAGGCGCAGAGGAGATTCAATCCACCCATGATGGAGGTTGTAAAGAAAGAAATCATGAAGCTTTTGGATGCATGTATGATCTACCCTATCTCAGACAGTAAATGGGTGAGCCCCGTTCAGGTAGTCCCGAAAAAGCCGGTGTCACAGTTGTTAAGAATTCCGAGGGAGATTTGGTGCCAACCCGTGTGCAAAACGGGTGGAGGGTTTGTATTGACTATAGAAAGTTGAATGCCTCAACGAGAAAAGACCATTTTCCTTTGCCATTTATTGACCAAATGTTAGAGAGATTGGCGGGTAAATCTCATTACTGTTGTTTGGATGGTTTCTCGGGTTTTCATCAATTCTGGTAGCCCCGGAAGACCAAGAGAAAACCACCTTCACTTGTCCCTTTGACACATTTGCTTATAGGCGTATGCCTTTTGGTCTATGCAATGCACCCGCGACATTTCAGAGATGCATGGTGAGCATTTTTTCTAAATATGTTGACACAGACTTTGTGCTTAACTATGAAAAATGCCATTTCATGGTGGACAAAGGATTGATTTTAGGTCATATTGTGTCCCAAAAAGGCTTGGAAGTTGACAAAGCCAAGATAGATGTTATCAAGAGTCTTCCTTACCCGACAAATGTTCATGAAGTTCGTTCGTTTCTTGGCCATGCAGGTTTCTATCGGCGGTTCATCAAAGATTTTTCAAAGATTACAGTGCCGATGTGTCAACTACTCCAAAAAGATGCTGAATTTGCGTTTACTCAGCCATGCAAGGATGCTTTTGATCGTTTGAAGGATCTACTCACCTCCGCTCCAATCATCCAACCACCTAATTGGGAGCTCCCATTTTAGATTATGTGTGACGCGAGCAACACGGCTGTTGGGGCGGTATTGGGTCAAAAGGTGGATCGAGCACATCATGTCATTTAGTATGCATCAAAGACCCTTGATAGTGCACAAGGCAACTACACCACAACGGAGAAAGAGTTGCTTTCTATTGTCTTTGCTCTAGAGAACTTCCGACAGTACCTCCTTGGAACTAAAGTGACCATATATTCGGACCATGCAGCTATAAAGCACTTACTTACAAAGAAAGATTCGAAGCTGAGGTTAATACGGTGGATGCTGCTTTTGCAAGAGTTCGATATTGAGATCAAAGACAATAGTGGAAAGGAGAATTTAGTTGCGGATCATCTAAGCCGCATTGTATCACCCGAAGATGGTATACCAATCTATGACATATTTCAAGACGAGCATCTATTTGTAGCCAAAGAAGCACCATGGTATGCAGATATCGTCAATTATTTGGTCACAAGTCAATTTCCCCCAGATTCATCCCGTTCGCAAAAAGATAAAATCAAGAAGGAAGCCAAGCGATACATATGGGACGAGCCGTACCTTTGGAAGTACTGTGCATATCAAATGATCTGAAGGTGTGTTGAGCAAAAAGAGGTACAATCTATCCTTAATTTTTTCCATTCTTATGCTTGTGGTGGTCACTTTGGACCCCAAAGGACAGCTAGGAAAGTTCTAGATAGCGGATTCTTTTGGCCTTCTATATTTCATGATTCTTATATGTTTTGTGCACATTGCGAAAAGTGCCAAAAATCCGGGTCTTTAAGCTCTAGAAATCAAATGCCCCTTACTCCCATTTTAGTGTGTGAGATATTTGATGTATAGGGTATTGACTTTATGGGACCATTTCCGCCTTCTTTTGGTTGTTCATACATTTTATTGGTGGTGGACTATGTGTCCAAATGGGCGGAGGCTAAGGCCACCCATACTAATGATTCCAAAGTTGTGGTAGATTTTCTTAAGGTACAGATTTTCTCACAGTTTGGCACACCAAATGCGCTCATAAGTGACCGCGGGACCCATTTCTGCAATAGGATGCTCGAAGCTGTTTTGAAGAAGTATGGGGTGACACACAAAGTCCCAACAGCTGAGTTTCTATACTCAGTTTATTTGGACCATGGGATCCTCTACTTCCGTCTCATGAATCAAGATTATGAGATTTCCTTGGATCAAATTAATTCCATTGTTGGGGCCCCAACTGAAAACACATTTGGCCCCACTGAACCAATTCAAGGATACTTTGATTTGACATGGTGGACCCAACTCACCCATTTATACCCATACGTCTCTAGCACAGCTAAAGCCTCATCACTGATCCACCCCGTGATGAAGGTGGCCCATAGAATCATTGCTTCGCTCGTCGCCCCTAGAGAGGAGCGAAGCACCATCAGCGCACTAGAGCTCCAAATCCTTTATGCAATGGCTCATCCCGAAGACAACCTCGTTCCTCACTATGGTCGATTTTTGTGCCACAAACTCCTCCGCCTGAGCACATCCCGATCGGGAAAGATTTATTGCGGGGGTATTGTCAGCATGCTCGCCAAGAGCGCCCAAGTCCGAGCCCCATACCCCGGTCCCTACCAGCCACTGCCGAGTGAGCCTTATCTAACCACTGCTGTCCTTGAGTCCATACGACTATTCGGTTTGGCAGCGGATGGCACACACCACTAGACCGTGGGTCAAAATCATGATCCAAAGCTCCTCATCACACCAGAAAACAAAGGCATTCCTGATCTCCAAAACCCCATTCACATGACCGATTGGAAAATGATTTCATACATCTTCCCCCACTCACACTCCACTAAGGTAGATGAGCAAAGTGAAGAAAACGAGGAAGGCGGTGCAGATGATGATGAAGAGGAGGAGGAGCCCCACCATGCTCCTCCCACCGGTGGTGCTAGATCATCCCATTATGCTGCGCCCCCGTCTTATCATCAACATTATATGGATGAATTCCAGTCAATCCATACCCACCTCGACACCTACCAGCAAGATATTGCAAGCCTCACTCAGAGTTTCTCTTCCTTCACTACCCAGTACGCTCGGGATCAAGAGCGTCAACGTAAACATGAGGAAGATTTTTGGGCTGAAAGTCTGGTTATTATCCTCCTCCTCCTCTGTTTTAGGTTGTTCCGCCCTCTTTAAGCATCGAGGACGATGCTTATCTTTAAGCTTGGGGAGGGGTGGAGTCACATTAGGTTCATGCATCCATGCATCATCATAATATATATATATATATATATATATATATATATATATATATATATATATATATATATATATATATATATATATATATATATATATATATATATATATATATATATATATATATTCTTTTTCTTTCATTCTGCATATATAAAACCCAAAAACATTTTTATTTTAATTTTATTTTAAGTTTTTGCATTTCATCATTTGCATGCATATTCATCAAAAAAAAAAGGGTGTACGAGATGATGACACTCTTTACATACAAGTGCTCCATGAAGTGGGAAAACGAAAAATCAAAATGAAAAAATACCGAAGCAACCGGATAGTTACCGGAAGTGTAGAATCAGCTGTCATAACTAGGGGACCCAAACACCGTAATTCGAGACCCTAGCCTTAGATAATAAAAAGAATTTATATTGAAACGTTTTTTGGGCGGTAATAACAGCTCTAGGATGAATTGCTTCTGAATGTATAAAAGAATCTTTATCGATAACTCTGGACCCACAGAACACGGACCTATTTGTTGACACGCGTTACCCCTGCGGTAACAGAGAGCTTAAGTATCAGATCCACACAGTCAAGAAAGAAGGAAGGGTACAACTGTCATATCTAGTACCCAAATCAGAATTTCAAGTGCCAAAACGAAGAAATCTCAAGAGATTCCAAAAATGAAGATTGAAGAATCCAAGTTCAAAACGAAGTACAAATCAAAGTTCAATCAAATCAAAAGCCAATTCAAAGTCAAATCTGGCGAATGAAGAACTGTGTGATATGATACTTGTGGCTCTCGAAAAAGTGAAAGCATAGGAGTTGGGCCCCTTCGGGTGGGCTCACTGTTTCAACGAAAGTTGATTCGCCGCGACGGGTTCTTAAGGACGCGTCGATTCTGATTCTTGGCCATCTAGTCTTAAGGATATGAGATCCGGACTATGTTATTTTCGCCTATAAAGCTTAGTAAGGTATAAAGTTTTAATAAAGCTAGGGTTCGATTATTGGGTTACACCGTTTCGGGTCTTCCTCACTTTGGGAGTCTGTGATATATGGAAGGAAGCAGGATGGTTGCCTAGGTATTAATGATTGGAGCCATATTGATGTAAAGTCTGATCGTACTTATATAGATTATTTACTTGTGCCTTAAATTTCTTTTTGATACATTTTGTTTCTTTAGTGCTTCTGTACATATTTTTCTTTTCCTTTTTCATTGTTTGCATTGCATGCATTCATTGCTTGGGGAGATTTGTTAGGTGCATTTTATGCACCTTTTTGCACAACTTTTAGTCCCTTTTATGCATGTATTTAGCTTAGTTATATTTCATTGTTCTTGAATTATTATCATATTCATGTTAGTCTCTAGAACGACCTTATTTGCACACTTTCATGTGTCTTTCAGGTAAACCAGAGGTTGGAGCGCGCTTTTGGAGGTGCCGGGGAGCATTGGTGGAGATTGCGGGATGATCGGGCGTAGAACGGAAGAATTGAGAAAATCAAGTTTGGATTCAGAGTCAGAGGGCTACACGGGGCGTGTTGGGTTTGGCCTAGAAATCGAACACGGGGCGTGTCTGACCATTCCAGGCACTTTGACTTCACTGAACACGACCCGTGTTCATTTAGCCTACTTGGACACGGGGCCTGTTGGGCGAGATGAACACTTTTGAGCATCGTACTTTGGAGCTGGAATCGAGGGTTGATGGCTATATTTTCAGTCAACACGACCCGTGTTGATTTACTCTATTTTAACACGGGTCGTGTTCGACTTAAAAACTGCCTTTTGGCAGTTTTTTTCATTTTTCGTATGTCGGGAATTGGTTCATTTTGGAGGGGACAGAACATACCAGAGCATTTTTGGAGAGGAGAATTGAACGGTATTAGCAAGGGTTTGTCCGCTCATCATTGGGAAACATTTTAATTTCTTCTTTGTAAGCACTTTAGCAATTAATTTCATCTTTTAAACTTGTTAATCTTGTTCTAGGCATGTGTGGCTAGAACCCTAACTTCTCTAATTTCATGTTTTGACTTTTTGGTTGTGAATCAAATCATATGACCTGATGTTTGTGTTTAATTTCTATCTAGTGAAACTGATTTTATTTCAATCGAATGTTTGATTCTAATAATGATTCTTATTGACCATTTGAATTAGGGTTAGGTCATTCAAGTTATTCATTTTGCAAAATCCGTAATTGTTTTGTGAATTGAACTAAGTAACAAGCATTAAATTGATTCCTTATGAATGAATTTAGTGTAAATATTTTCACACATTCTTACGCTCCCGATCTTGTGAGGAGTATTGGGTGTTGTTGGGAACATTCACAATAAGCTTAATGCAATCTTTTAATCTAATTCTAAGAGCTTGTTTAGATTAGGTTAGCAAGGTTAGGAGTAATCAAAGAGCTTGTTTTGATTGATTAATGTGGTGAATGGAAAGTGTTAGAGCTTGTTAACACTTTCAAGTACCAACTTAAATAGAATGAAACAAATGTCTTGTCATCTTTGATTCACATTGCTGGATTGTCATACATGAAGTTGGAGTCCTTACAAATATCTGAACTTAATTCATTCGTTTGGTTGTTTACCTGTGTTTTAAATTTGTTTGTTTAATCATTGCATTCAAAAACCCCCTCTTAATCTTTTGTGAATAAATACCTTACGCAAAACAGGTATAGACTGATTGTCCTGCGTCTCTGTGGATCGACCCTACTTGCCTTGTACTACCTTTTAGTGCAATATAGTAGTGTTATTTTGGAGTAAATCGTACCCCTATTATTTGTTGGGTCTGACACGCCTAACACGATCTAAACGAAAGTCATAGTATACGTTAACCCGAGAGCGTACATACAAAGAACGTCCAAATCTGACTTCGTATGAGGAAGTTATGATTTTTCTAAGATTTAGCATATAGTGCACAACCCGTAATTCGAATTTTAGATCGACCGATTTTTAGCAGAAACAATCTAAACGAGAATTGAAGATCTCGTTAATAAGAACTAAACAATATAAATACAGACGAAAACGGACGTCGGATGACAACGTTATGAATTTTTAATGGACTTTACCTATCTAGACTTGTTAAAATATAACTTTAAAAATAAAGCCAAAATCAGCCGACGGAGTCTAAGTGAAAGTTGTAGAGTATGTCGCCACCTACGCGTCGATATAAAGAACGTCGAAAATGGAGCTCGTATGCGAAAGTTATGGAATTTAGAAGTCGGGAATAAGCTGTTGCGAGGAGGGTGGCATGGCCAAATCTCGGCCTTTGCTTGCTCCCCACGGCCTCGCTTCGGATCGCAACATGTGTCCCCTCGTACGTGGAGCGTAGCCCTCGTAAACGCAGCGTACCTCTGAGGAATGCCCAGCGTAACGAAGGATCAACCTCCTATAAATAGTATGTGAGGTTCACTCATTTTCTTCACGCCTTAGCCTCTCTCTCTCTCTAACTTCTCTCTAAACCCTTCCCAACCCATAATACTTCCCAAGTGCTAAGCGGCGAGTCCTGGAGCGCCAGAAGACTTCGAGAAGAAGAGCTTTCGGCTAGGAAGTTCTGCCCCCGCAGAGCCCAGTTCCTAGCCAAACCTCCTAGTTTCGCCGAAGGAAAATAGAATTGTTAGAACTGAAGCGCTGCCCGAGTTTGGAATCATCACTTTAACAAGTATCGATGCGAAGATACATTACACTGAGAGATTAAAGGAGATGTAAATCACTAGTGTAAATTAATGTAAGGTCTGTTTATGCTTATGTTTCTGTATTGATGATGACATCCCAAAGTTTTAATATAAACAAAAATACATTTCTTTGGAAATGCTTTGATAATATGTTTATCATGTTTTCTGGGAACAAATTCCGCAATATTATTCTTTAAAATGAATATTGTGAATTTTAAATAAGCATAAATAATTTTTTTTAAATGACTGTGAATTTGGGGATGTCATTTCTGGCTCTCTCTTTGCCACATTATGCACTCCGATGTTGCCACGTCACTTTGAACAATATTTTTTGCTAATCTTGGAACGACCATAACTTTCACATACGAGCTCCGTTTTCGATATTATTTATATCCTCATAATCCTCTCAACGAGCACTACAACTTTCCTTTAGGTCTATAGCTAGTTTTCAGTATAATTTAAATTAATATTTTATAGAGCTTACATTGTTTAAATCATTGCGAAAATCATAACACCTTCATACGAACTCCGTTATCGACTTTATCTATATTGATGTATTCGTATTTAGAAGATTTTCAACTCTCGTTTACATTATTTTTGCTAACAATCAACCAATCTAAATTTTTATTTATGTGCCGCACACTGTTGTACCGTGTTGCATCGAAACATCAAAACACCATAACTTCCTCTTGCGAAGCCAGGTTTGGACATTCTTTATATGCAAGCTTTCACTTTTATGATTACTACGAATTTTTTTAGATTACTTAGGCTAATAATCAGCCTATCTTTGATTCACTTTTTTCGACATTCTTTGTCATATAGTGTTGAACGCGAAACATCAAAGAATCATAACTTTTTCATAAAAAGTCAGACTTATGATTTCTTTATATCTATGGAAATCGTAGTGACGTCTACTACATGTTTATAATGATTATTTTGGCTAAAATTTAATATATTTCTACTTCGAATTTTATAAACAAACGATTATAATAAATTCTAATGTAGAGTGAAAATAGGGTGTTACAACTTTGCCGCACTAACAAAGATTTCTTCCCCGATAGCTTACTCCTAGCGCACCTTAAGATCATTCCTATACGTCATCTTATTAGAGTTATCGAGATGAACTCGTGATCTAGCCAATGTTGCCACATCAATTTCACCTATATGGACTTATTTATTTGTAGAAATTATTTTTCTACCTAAAATCTATTCCCAAACTCCTTGTGAAGTCTCCAAAGTTGGGAACTAAATGACAACTAATGACCGCCTTCAGGCGTAAAATGTCGATTTGTTCCTTTGATTAGGAACACTGCTGATTTGCTATAAAGCGAGTAACTTGGGAAATTTATCTATGACACCCTAAATAATCCACTTTCTGGAACATGCCTTGTACAACTGTTGAATTTCGGTCAAAGGCTATCAGTCATTCCCCGTGAACGTTGCTAAGACTAGGTCAAATGAATAATATCATGGTGTTTATTTGGAAAATTATAATGAAGGGAATAGCCATATTTTCAATACTTGTGCACGACCATATATATACCTGTATTTATAAATATGTATATGGGTTAGAAGCGAATTTTATAAAATCAAAATTTATATATATATTAGATAAAATGTGTAACAAGATTCAATATATATATATATATATATATATATATATATATATATATATATATATATATATATATATATATATATATATATATATATATATATATATGAAAAACTCGAAATCTTTATAAGTTGTGTATATATATTTAACAAACTATTCAAGATCTTTGTACCCTTGAAATCGTTCTAAGTCTGACATTCAAGATATGGATGGTACACATGAAGTCAGTCCCAAACTTTCCCCTACCCTCACGTACTCTACCCCGTGCAAACTAATATAGACCCTCCATATACTAGTATATATCATATATACATAAAATCATATGAAAATATGGGTGGAGTACCTTCAAATCTCCCAAATAGTTCTCAAAGCTTCGATAAGATCATGAAATTTTGTCTTTAAAACATTTCTTGCATAGTAATTGATCATAAACCACACCTCCCACTCCCTGATTTTCGACTGTTTCTTCTCATACACACACAATGTATACATGCACACATGGGGCATGGAAGTTGTACACTCAAAATCCAATTCTAAATACCCAAAGTACCATTTCTTGATCCATGAATCTTCTAAAGATATGCATAGGTGAGCTACTGTACTGTACACATTCCTCACATTCACTCTACCCTCCTCTCACGATCTCTCTCTACATACACACATGCATGATATCTAGATAAATATTTCCTTATACTCTCATATCTTTCTTTGATCAAATTGTAAAATGAAATCACAAAGAAAATCTGGCTTTATATCATTCTTATACTACAATCGATCAAGCTACCAACCTCACCTTCATCATGAATCCTTCTCTCCGTCTCGTTCCTTCCTAGTCGCCAGAAAAACCCAAGTGGAAAACTGAAGGTTGCTGCCTCTGAGTTGGTCCCCTACCTCACTAACTTCCACCCTCTCTTATGTGTTGAATAGGGCCGGTCCAAACGTCTTGCGGGCCCAGGGCGAAAAGAAAAAAATGGGCCCTTAGAATAATAAATAAAATAAAATTTATTTTTAAAATAAACTGTAAGGTCCTGAAAAGGATCTTTACCAATGATCAAGCAACAAACAATCACAATAGAAGAAGAAGAAGAATAGAAATCGAGCTTGCACACGTTTATATTCAGAAAAACGTCAGGTACAACTCGATGGAACACTCTGTAAACACTTATGGCATCAACAACCACACATAGACCTACACCTCCACTATATATACAAGACAGGACCGCAAACTGGGTTTACGACCGTAAACACACTTCCTGACCGTAAACACAAAAACAACCCACAAAATGTATTAAAGACTCATACTGAACAAAATACAATGAAAGCCTAGACCAAACCATTAGCTGGACCCTTCAATCTCCCCCTTGGTTTGGTGCTAGCTTGGACTCAGCTTTTGTCGACCACCAGCACATCAAATTTTCCCATAGCTCCGTTCCACATCTCCTTCTCGATAATCTCAGCAACCATCGAAGTGTATTCCTTTGCAATGGGCTCAAAAATGTCTTCAGCCACCTTGATCTGATGAATGGGGAGCTGATGTATGTCCCACTTGCCAAATTGAAGCAAATCCCTCTTGTCATACAAGCAGATACAATCGTCTTTAAGCTTGATGACAGCAGCAGCTGTTGATTCATCAAACACCCAATATTGCATGGATACGAGAGATCCATCCATATAATTTTGAAGAAGAGGAATCTGCTTTAATTGAGTAGTAGCGGGCCACATCACTGACCGAAGTGGCTGACTTGTTTTGGGATCAATGATGCTAGGGTAAATCTTGATAATAGACTCTGCAGTCTTCATAGAAGGGAAACCCTTAGCTACTTGATCTTCCAAAAAAGATTTGAACTGAGTCGCCCTGGGATTGTTTCATGGATTTGAGAAAGGAGCTTTAGACAGCTCCATAAGATCAATCCTAGTAAAGGAATGAAAATCGTGAGCATCTTTGTATAATTCAGTATTGCCGCTCTTTCTTCTCACCATCCACATATTCATAGTGACATGGAATCCCCACGACAAGATTCCTGACCTATCACCATAAACGTCTCTGAAACGATGTTCGCCCAGATCCGTAACGGTGATCTTTGGTTGATCCCGGGGGGCATGATGATCTACGCTCCTTTTGAATAGAAATTGACCCTTTTCAGTTGACTTGGCCAATTTAGCGCGTTTCAATGCCATTACACTCGGAGCCTGAGCCGGTTCTTTTTCAAAACGGTTAACGACGGTGGTCGTCCTTGTAGGTTGTGGAACTATGGGAGTATCTTGATCAGGAAGATAGATCTTTGGCTCGTCAACGGATGACTTGAATTTGTCGCCAAAATCTTCTTCCAGCTTCTTCTTAAGATCGTAGTAGCTAGCGGTCAAAAAGCTGAAATGTGTCTGAAGATCAGTAGTTTGTTTCGACTTCAAAGCTTTATCTTCAATAAGTTCAACGACTTGAATATTGAGCTTTGCATTTTCTGTCTGCAGGTCTGCAACCTTGATATCCAGCTCAATATTTTTCTGATCTAAATCAATATTTTTCTGATTTAGAGCATCAATCTCCTTCTGAAGTCCAAGAATTGAAGGATTCTCTTCTCCTGAGCTGCCACCCCCAATAGAAATTCCTTTGCCACGTGAGGGAGGCGTTGTGAATTGTTCTTCGGCCAAATGCCTTGCTAGCCTCAAAGAAGCAGCATCATGCTCTGGCCTGGGAGGAGAGAAATCTGTGGGGAAGGAAGAGCCACCAGCTTCAAAGAAGGTACTAGGACCTTCACTGACAGGTTCATATGAGACGATAACAGGAGTTGTTGTTGGTGGAGTTGTAAAACTTTGAAGTACACCCGAATCAGGAATTCCCTGTCTAGGGTCAAGTCTTCGTCTTTTTGTTGGAGGTGGAGAGGCCTGCGTAGTTGGGTGATCACTTTCCAATGGCTCAGATGTAGGTAAAACAACATCAAGGGGAGGAATCCCTGACACTGTCACCATAGGAATTGCTATTTCCGCCGTTGGATTGGTAGGAGGAGGCGTAGCTTCGAGAACGTCTTCATTTTCCTTTATCTTCGTTGCTGGATGAGCAACTGAATTGATATTATCAAGCTGCGTGTTGAGGTTTACACCGGTCATGAAGTCTTCATTGCTATCGAAGTTGAGAGGGATCTCATCGTTATCAAAACCGGTGAGATCAAGGTCTTCATACATCTCAGATTCTGTTCTACCCCTTGGAGACTCCTCATCATAATTACTTTGAATGTGAACAGATGTCAGCTCATGTTCTTCAGCTACTTGAGCATGAGTAGCAGGAGTTTCTTCTTCTTCAGCACGATCGGACACAGTGATGACATCATTTTACGAAATGACTCTCTCGTAGGAGGTAGGCTCAGATGACACCTTGTCAGACGTTCCATGAGATTCGGAAGATTCATTTATTTCAGCAAATTTTCCGAACTTCACAAGAGGATGTAATCCTTGGAAGACGACTTTGCCCTTTCGATTCTGCTTAATGAGACCAATCGTGTGTGGGCCTAATGACTTTATATCCAGCTTGTCTCATTCTTTGACCATCTTAGGAAATTGAGTGTCAATAAACATCTGAATAAACCTAGGGTACAGCAAGAATGCATCTCTGGTCTCCCGGCTTATAGCATTGATGTTTACCAAGAACTCATCCAGTATGAACTTTGAGAAGTTGAATTTGATGCCAGCAGCCAGTGAAACAATTGCCCCTGTGTTCCTGAGCGAGATTTCATCAGCACCTGATCTCCTGCCCGAGATACAACTCACGAAGACATGTGCCAAAAATTTCTAGTAGGGTGGCAGAAGCTTTTTCACCGTGGGAGGGTAAATGCCTTCATACCCCATCTTCTTGAGAATCTTTTGTACATATTCAATCCCAATTTCAGTAGGAAAATCGGGTTGATCATTGATCAGCAATGTTTCTCTGATGAACTGCTCAGTGATCTTGATCTTGCATCCTTTCACAATAGCTTCAATGGAAACTGCTCCTTTGTCTGATTTCATCTTAGCAGTCTGCCAGAACTCCTTCACATTTTTCTGATAGATGACTGGATTCACAGTGATGACAAAGGTTAGGCAGCATTCTCTCAGTCTGTATATCATTGACTTGAAATCTCCATGAGTAGTAGGAGGGTCATCCCGTACAATTGCCAGGTTATGCATGTCAGCAAACTTAAGACTTGCCATTGATCTGCACTAAACCAGGCCAAGTAAGAAAACAAAGTATTTAAACAATTAAAGCTTTGAGTTTTCTTAATTAATCAATTTTATTTTGGCCTTAAAAAATTATTTTGATCAAAGATTTGGAGTTTATGGTCAAACATGGTCAAAAACTGAGTTTACGGTTTAGATTGAGTTTACGGTCAATGTTGGTCAAACATGAGTTTACGGTCCAAATTGGGTTTACGGCCGTAAACCCATTACAGTGGTCGCCTGACCGTAAACTGAGTTTACGATCGTAAACTCAAAAGGAGTTTACGGTCGTAAACACCCAGACTGTAAGCCCAGACGGTTTACGGTCGTAAGCTCAAACCGTAAACCCTCCCCAAACCGTAAACGCCGACGAACAGTTAAACCTCGATTAATCCTCCAGTTTTAGTCGAATCGATGAACAAAACACATATCCTCAGTCGGTTTTAGCACACCTTCGATTTGGACTAACTGATTTTTCAAAATCTCGCAAAAAGTTTTTCGAGGATGAGAGAGAGTAGAGAGAGTTTGCGGCTGTAAAGGGAGAAATGGGAGGTGGAAAGGGTTTACAGCAGTGAACTCCACCTTTTATACCTCCCTTGACTTTTACCTGTCTCCCACACAGTGTAAGGCACAGTCCAAATCCCGATTAAATTTTCAAAAATAAAACTTTTTGAGGATATTAAAATAAAAGTAAAATTAAAATTAAACTAAAAATAAAATAAACTAATTTCTAAAATTTAAGAATTAAAAGATTTAAAAATTAAATTTTTGACAATTATAAAAATAAAATAAAATAAAAATTAAATTAAATTAAAGATAAAACAAGAATAAACACAGATAAAATTTATCTTAAAAATCACTGGAAATTATCTTGTGATACTGGGATCAAAGTTATTAGACAGCCTTAATCCACTTGTCGGTACCTTTTATCTTCACGTCTTTGTCTGGTCGATCGCCGGTATTGTGGTCCACTTAAACACGAAAAATTGTGACAGAATTAGGACATACCATTAGTTACAAGGCAAAGTGATCCTAAGTTCCTAGATAATATTTCTTAAGGACCATTCAGCTGACGACGACCAGGGATATTGTTGTCCACCTAAATTGAGCAGCGAGATCTATAGAGAATTTGTAAGTGTTCAGTTTTTAATTGTACTAGAACATGGTTCCCGCTTCCTGATATGCTCCAGTAATCAAGGACTTCCAGAATACTCCTTACATCGGGTGAGCAGATAATTATTAAGAGAGAAGATAGATTTAGAATGCATATGCTATACACCCAGGTCGGATCTCTTCCAATCACGCAGAGGGTGAAACATATGACTAACTGAAGTTTTAGAGGGATTAAGAAGTAGAATGGTGCATATACTGTGTACCAGGTCGGATTGTGAGTCACGCAAAGGAGACAGTATGTGGCTAACAGATAGAAAGAGTTGCATAGATAGAGGATGCAGAGAAATAGAGTTGCATATGCTACATTCCAGGTCGGATCTTTCGATCACGCAGAGGAGGCAACATATGACTAACATATAGAAAGAAAGAATATAACCTTCTACAGACCTAATTTATCGGAATTCACCAGTCGCCCCATCAATACCGGAATTAAGGACATAATCCGCACATCGAGGAAAAGTTAATCCACAGTTCCAGATACGAGTTACTTTAATGTGACCGGTGGATTATCATGTATATCTCCCTGCTCAACCTATCTGAGCGTCGTATTGTCAGGCTAAATGGATCTATCTAGGTCAAGATTTTTCAAGTCTCTAGATTCCTTAAGTTCATTAATGCCTAGTCAAGTCCATTTTAATCTCTCGTGCCTACCAGCGCATCGAACACAGAGCCTAGACAATTCAGATTCAGTCCCTTACACAGATTCAGATTGCCTGTTATCACATGATTATATCACTTCCCAAAACATCTCCCTCAAGGACATTTCATAACCAACATATTTTTGGATTCTCTGATTTTCTAATGTTTTTTGGATTTCTTTTTAAATTTTCTAATTTTTGTTTTGTTTTTATTTCTCCCCCTAAATTTGTGCATAGGAGAGAAACAAAAGTAAATGCGCAAATTTAAACTATCCTAAAACAAAAATTAGTCTTTAAAGCGAATCAGCTTACGAAAAACTCTGATACCAATTGTAAGGTCCTGAAAAAGATCTTTACCAATGATCAAGCAACAAACAATCACAATAGAAGAGGAAGAAGAAAAGAAATCGAGCTTGCACACGTTTATATTCAGAAAAACGTCAGGTACAACTCGATGGAACACTCTGTAAACACTTATGGCATCAACAACCACACATAGACCTACACCTCCACTATATATACAAGACAGGACCGCAAACTGGGTTTACGGCCGTAAACGTGTTTACGGCCGTAAACACACTTCCTGACCGTAAACACAAAAACAACCCACAAAATGTATTAAAGACTCATACTGAACAAAATACAATGAAAGCCTAGACCAAACCATTAGTTGGACCCTTCATAAACACATCGTTACAAAGTCCACAAAAATCAATATTAATATTGGAAACATAAATATGACCACAACATTACCTAAAAGAGAAATTAGTATCATTTTAATTCAAATTAGTTTTTCTTGAATCAAACTAGACGAACATTGTAGATTGTCAATAGTTAAACACTATCTACTTATGGGAAAAGATTAAATATGATTTTTGGTATATGATTTATGTCTCAAAGTTGTAGAAGCCTAATATCATATTCAATTTAAATCAAGGTGCAACTGCAAATTAAAATCAGAAACAAACAATCAAACATCTGAAAATTAGAACTGGATTTAAAGTTTTGAATTCTGAATCATATATCAACAAAAAATATTACCTTCTTAAGTAAAAAATCTAAAACGTAGGTAGAAGATATAAAGTCAAGTCTCGAGAAATTTGAGAACATCCAAAACCAGAAAAAAAATATAAGCTTTCAGCATTTGATTAGCTACCACGACTAGGAACGTGAATACAAAATAAAATCAGAAACAACACTAAAACATCAGAAAAATTAGAATTGGATTTAAATTTTTGAGTTTTGAATCAGATATCTACAAAAAAATTAGCTTGTTAAGTAAAAAATATGAAACATAGGTAAAAGCTAGAAAGAATTGATAGTCCAGTCTCCAGCAATCTGAGACACAAATGCACAAACAAAATCAGAAAATAAATAATAAAAAAATATAAGAAACATGAATAAGAAATCAAATCAGAAACTAATAATAGTTGAAAAACAAAAGAATCAGAGGAAAAAATACAAACAAAAAAAATCTATAGCTAACCTTATGGTTTTTATCTCATTCGTCGGGTCCTTTGCAAATTTGCATTCAATCGACATAATTGATAATAATCTGAAGGCTGGTAAGAGACTACGAGAAGGGAAGAAGTCACGCGACATAACTGATTATGAATCATTATTTTGATTAGGATTCACGAGGTGTCGATTTGATTAATTGGTTCCCACCTGATGTAGATTCCTGAAAGACACCTTAAACGGCAGTGTTTGCTTAACGTTACTTCAAAACACATTCCAGAGTCTAGATAAAAAGAGGTTATTTCATTGCGCTAAAGTTAGGTTAATTTGGTAATCGGGCCCTTAGAAGACATATATATAAAATTTATTTTTTTATATATGTATATATATTATATATTTCAGAAATTTTGGGCCCCTAAGAGTCGTGGGCCCTGGGCGGTCGCCTGGGTTGCCCACCATCAGGACCGGCCTTGGTGTTGAATAGCAAACCCAAACACCCTCTGATCAAGTGTCGACCCCAGCAGAAGCAGCGACGAATTGCAACAGCTCTGTGAGCTTTGTTCGCTGGAGAAGAAGAGTCGATGAGTACTGTCGATTCTCTCTCTGTCTTCATCTATTTCGACTCACACGCAACCCTCATTTGTCCTTCTTTACTTATCCATTGATATCAAGTAATTCCTTCTCCTTTTTCCGTTCAAAATAGCACGAAAACCACCTAGCAAGCCGGCACGCGCCACTGTGGCCGGCGGTACGTACAACTCCAACAAGGTGGTTGCGGTGATGGTTTTCAATCCCAAACAGGTTCATGTAGTGTTTTATTCGATTTTCTTACTATTTTGATGTGTTTAGATCGATTCCAAGGCTTCCAGCGCAAGACCCGCTTAGAACTCAGTCCCGTGAATTCCCGACACTTCCCGACTCTCGCATCAAACGTGAGTTCCGAAGGCCCCTGTTTTTATGATTTCCGACTTTGGGGGAGAATACATGTGTATTTTTCGTTAAATTGATAATTTTGAAATATACTTAAGTTATCATGCATCTTAATTGAAATAAGTTTAAAAATATGTGTGTTAGTTAAATATGAAACTATATCTTAATAGAAAATAATATAGGAATAGGAAGTATGCTAAGTTTCGACAAAACTATACTCTGTGATGTAATGTGATCATACATATCTAGTGAAAAATCATAAGGTCATGGCTAAATGGTTATATGGATGCAAGTAGGTTAGACAATCTATAAATTATAATTGGGTTATATATATATATATATATATATATATATATATATATATATATATATATATATATATATATATATATATATATATATGTCACACCCCCAAATCGGAATGACAGAAACGTTCAGGGACGGAGGACATCATGTTCAGTATCACAACAATTGCATAATAGTAACCAAAGTAAAAAAAATTACATTGATTGAATATAGGAATTACATCTGTTCAATACATAGTTTGTATGACATCAAAAATGTATAACAAAAGTATAAAAGACGTGACTCTAAAAGCTCAGTCTTCTCAACACCTGTGGGTGTACCTGTCTACCGGTTTCCTGAGAATACAAGTGATTTTGAAAGTGTATCAACATTTAAGTTGGTGAGTTCATAAGTATGTTTTTTGTAATGAAATATTGTCTTTGAATCTATGAAAATGTTTGTATGTATCTTTGTATGAATGCCTGGATGCCACCAGTTGTTTTGCATTGTATTGCTTTATATGAAAACTCTTGTATGAATTCCCTGGATACCACCAACAGTTATGTATAGAAATGTACTGCATGAAAACCCTGGATACCACTAGTAATGTATAGTAGTTTTCTTACTTAAGATAAAACCATGTGTTGTATTCCCTGGATTCCTCCAGTTGTAGTGTATAGTAGTTCTATTAATTAAAATAAAACTAATTGAAGAGTTGAAATCCCGTAAACAAATGTTTTAGTTTATACTGTTGTGATTTTCGTATAACCATGCTTGATATGACCTAGTGACCTCTACGACGATCTTCAGGCGTCGGAAATGTTATGACATTTGTCACCCCAGGGCTGCTGGCCTAACTGTAGCTAGCAGTTCAGGTGTGGGATTGTCAGTCCCACATATATCTTGAAAGAACCCCTTTCTAAACTTTCAAAATAGACAATAAAGTTACTCCAAAACATGCTACATGCATATTTATAAAACATTATCTTACATTGATAAAGTGATGACAAAAGATTGGATACAAACCGACTATGTTTTAATATTTTACATAACTACCCAGGATATTGTAAATTTATACAAACATAAACTGAAATACAAGATAATATTACAACCATTCTAAACCTTCCAACAGTATATGACTATACTGGTTGCTTAATCCCTGCAAATTTGTTAAACATTGATAGGGTAAGCGGTGACGCTTAGTGAGTTCAATAATATACACAATATAATGTCATATATATATATATATATATATATATATATATATATATATATATATATATATATATATGTATATATATATATATATATATATATATATATATATATATATATATATATATATATATATACTTTACTATGGCAGAAGCAAAGAGGAACAAGGAACAACAAATGCATAATGCGATAAGCTTTCCCTATCAATCAATGAGACGTAAAAATTTCCATAGTTGATATACAATCAATAAAGCTTTGGCCTAAATGGCACAGAAGACATACAACTTCGGATTAACTTTTATTTGGTAGATTTGAGGCTTATGGCCCTGTCTGACCTTTAGCCAATACCATAGAATAGAAATCATTCTCTTACGAAGACATGTTCTACATGGCGAGAGGCTACATACCAGTACCAATATGATTCTAAGTCCTTTCACTGATCACATGGTCAAAGGTATTTCTTTTGCTATTAAAAATAACGAATAATAATGACACGGAAAAATACTCAAGAATATTATTTTGCTAGAATATCCAGACTTTCAGCCTTATCTTAGCATACTACTGAAGCCAAAGTGATGCCTATGTCATACACTTCATGGTCAACGGTTCATACCAATACCCAAGTGATGCCTATGTCATACACTTCAAGTCAAAGGTATAGCTCCGTTAGTATTCCGTTTGTATACAATTCATGCTTTACATAGCCAAAGGTATAAAACCAAAATAACACAGGAAAATAACCCGGAATATTAATTCTGAAAAACACATAGCACATATAACACATAACATACAATTGTTCCTATATATTAAACTCACCTTGAATTAACCGGGGGGTCAAAATAATAATTTGTGCAGCATTTCGGCTCTAAATATGACTTTATTCGTTGAAAACCGGGAAATTTATTGAAAACCGGGCCCTACGAGGGTTGGGCTTTGAAACCGAAAAGATAAATTTTTCGGGCTTCTCGGGAATTTCGGGGCGTGTTTCGGTTGCTAAAGTTGATACCGGGGCTTCGGGGGATGACGAGATAGGGGTGAAAAAGTGTCAAAATTCTCAAAATACCTGGGAAGCCTCTAATGGCTCCTATTTATAGGGGGGAGGTCCGAAGCTTCGGATCCGAAGCTAGGAGGGTCAGCAGATGTGAAGCCACGCGGAAGAAGAAGCTTCGTTCGGAGGCCAGACGTCGCGCATGCGAGGAGGCCAGGTGTGAGGCTCGGAAGGGTGACACGGGGCATCTCCTGCGAAGTACCAACTCATCAATTTCGGACAGATGGAAGCTCCTAAGTGGACCGAACTTCGGTCCAATGGGGAAAGAGGGTGAAGACTTCGGAGCAATCAGCGGGTGCCACGCGAGGCTGCGGTCCAATCAGAAGACGCCACGTGGAGGCTGCATGCGAAGGATGACGTGGCAGCACTATTCATGCGAAATTTCTCGAAAAATCTGCCCAATCTTGTAAAATCCATAACTTTCTCATACGTGCTCCGTTTTTGACATTCTTTATATGCACGCGTAGAGAAAATTATACTCTACAACTTTCGTTTAGACTTCGTCGGAAAATTTTGACTTTATTTTTATATTATTATTTTTAACAGTCCGGGACTGGTAAATCCGTTAAAAATTCATAACTTCTTCATCCGACGTCCATTTTCGTCAGACCTTTTACCGTTGTATGACTAATGACGAGACCTTCGATTCTCCTTTAGGGTGTCGGCTAAAAATCACTCGATCTAAAATTCAAGTTTTTAGCTGTCTACTGCTAAGCTGAAACTTAGAAAAATCATAACTTCCTCATACGAAGTCAGATTTGGGCGTTCTTTTTATCAAAGTTCTCGGTTTAACGAATACTACGACTTTCATTTATACCACTAAGGATAAAAAGTAGTTTATCAAAAACTCACTTTTTACGTCATTCGACACCGTGCCGGTTTTGTCGCGGATCTTCAATTGGTCATAACTTCTTCGTTATAACTCGGATTTCGACGAGGTTTTCGCCTACATGTTTCTAACGAGATTATCTACAACTTTAAATAATAGAATTTTACTTATTTCAAATTTTATATTTTCGCTAAATTTCACTATTTGGCTTTTAATTGGAATCTCATAAGACTTCCAATATTTTATGAGTGATTCTAAACATAGTTTTACTTTATTTCTAGTAAAAACTGTCTGTTAGAACTCAACACTCAATTTCACATAATATTTCATAATATTTTTCACTTTTCAAATTACATAACACGATTTAAAAACGTGTATGTTACAGATCTATACACAAATCTCACGCTCTCCCTCCGGGAGACTCTAGTTATATTGTATAGGATTTAGTTCCGTACCCGGGTGGGTACAATTGAAGTAGTGCCTCGCAACCCTGTATTAACTAGTTTACGAGTAGTGTTGTAGTGTTCTCTTGTACACGAACTAACGGAATCCTAATACTCCCTCCGTCTCAAAATTATTGTCTACAGACAAAAAACACATAGATTAAGGAAGCATTAATTACTAATAACTTTATTCAATTATGTAACATACACGTTTTGAAATCGTGTTATGTAATTTATAAAGTTAATAATATTATGAAATAATATGTAAAATTGAGTGTTGAGTTCTAACAGATAGTTTTTACTAGAAATAAAGTAAAACTATGTTTAGGATCACTAATAAAATATTGGAAGTCTTATGAGATTCCAATTAAAAGCCAAATAGTGCAATTTAGCGAAAATATAAATTTTGAAATAAGTAAAATTTTATTATTGAAAGTTGTAGATAATCTCGTTAGAAACATGTAGGCGAAAACCTCGTCGAAATCCGAGTTATAACGAAGAAGTTATGACCAATCGAAGATCCGCGACAAAACCGGCACGGTGCCGAATGACGTAAAAAGTGAGTTTTTGATAAACTACTTTTTAGCCTTAGTGATCTAAATGAAATTCATAGTATTCGTTAAACCGAGAATTTTGATAAAAAGAACGCCAAAATCTGACTTCGTATGAGGAAGTTAAGATTTTTACAAGTTTCAGCTTAGTAGTTGACAGCTAAAAACTCGAATTTTAGATCGAGTGATTTTTAGCCGACACAACTTAAACGAGAATCAAAGGTCTCGTCATTAGCAGTAGAACGGTAAAAAGTCTGACGAAAACGGACTTCGGATAAAGATGTTATGAATTTTTAACGGATTTACCAGTCCCGGTCTGTTAAAAATAATAATATAAAAATAAATTCAAAATTTTCCGACGAAGTCTAAATGAAAGTTGTAGAGCATAATTTTCTCTACGCGTGCATTTAAAGAACGTCAAAAACGGAGCCCGTATGAGAAAGTTATGGATTTTACAAGATTGGGCACATTTTTCGAGAAATTTCGCATGAATCGTGCTGCCACGTCACCCTCGCTCAGAGCTGGCCACGTGTCTGAAGCTGCTGCATGGCACGTCCAAGAAGCGACGCGTGTCGCACAGGTGTCCGAAGCTGGTTACGTGATCTCGCATGCTTCCCTCGTGACCCGACCCGCGTGTAGCCTCCTGATTCGACCGAGGCTGTTGAAAAATCCGAAGCTCGCCACCTGTCCGAACCGAGGTCTCGCTGTCCGGCGCGTGTCTGCTTGCGAGCCGAGCCACTTGGGCCTTGCATCTGCTGCCGCGTGCAGCCTTCTCAACCCTCGGATCCGAGCCTCTCACCCTATAAATAAGAGCCATGCGAACCCTCCCGGGTAAAAATGGGATTTTGTCATTTTTGACCCCTTTTTCCATATTTTAACTATCTCGACATCCCCCGAAGCCCCGGGATTACTTCCAATGCCCGAAACACGCCCCGAGATTCCCAAGAAGCCCGAAAAATTTATCTTTTCGGTTTCGAAGCTCAACCCTCGCAGGGCCCGGTTTTCAAGAAAACTTCCGGTTTTCAACAATTAAAGTCATATTTACAGCCGAAATGCTGCACAAATTATTATTTTGACCCCCGGTTATTTCAAGGTGAGTTTAATATATAGGAATAATTGTATGTTATGTGTTATATGTGCTATGTGCTTTTCCATATTATCATCTCGTGTTATCATTTCCGCTATTTTTATAGCAAGGCTGTACCTTTGACTTGAAGTGTATGACATAGGCATCACTTGGGTATTGGTATGAACTGTTGACCATGAAGTGTATGAAATAGGCATCACTTTGGCTTCGGTAGTATTCTAACATAAGGCTGAAAGCCTGAATATTCTAGCAAAATGATATTCTTGAGTATTTTCCGTGTTATTTTTATTCGTTATTTTAATAGCAAAAGAAATACCTTTGACCATGTGATCAGTGAAAGGACTTAGATTCAGATTGGTACTGATATGTAGCCTCTGGCCATGTAGAACATGTCTTCGTAAGAGAATGATTTCTATTCTATGGTATTGGTAATAGGTTAGACAGGGCTATAAGCCTGAAATCTACCAAAATGTTAATCCGAAGTTGTATGTCTTCTGTGCCATTTGGGCCAAAGCTTTATTGATGTATATCAAGTATGGAAAGTTTGTCACATGATTCACGTATGCCTTTGTTGTCCCTTCTTCCTCTTTGCTTCTGCCATATTGAAGTATATATATGGCATAATGTTATATTGTATCTATTATTGAACTCACTAAGCATGACCGCTTACCCCTCTCAATGTTTAACTAATTTGCAGGAGATAAGCTTCCAGTATAGTCATATACTGTTGGAAGGTTTAGAATAGTTGTAATATTACTTTTGTATTTCGGTTTATGTTTGTATAAAATTACAATATTCTGGGTAGTTATGTAAAACATTAAAACATAGTCGGTTTGTATCCAATCTTTTGTAATGACTTTATCAGTGTAAAATATTATTTTATAAACATGCATGTAGCATGTTTTGGTGTAACTATATTATCAAGTATGAAAGTTTGGGTCTTTCAGAAATATAAAAGTATAGAAAGGGGTTCTTTCAATGATGGTATGAGAGCAGTGGTTTAAGTGAACTAAATTCCATGGATTGGTATTTAGACTTAAACTATTGAAAGTTCAATATATGAACTGAATCATTATAAATATATGGATACAAACCATAGGAAATACTTAAGTGGGGTATTGGGTAGTGATAAACCCTAGTATTCTAAGATATTAAGTCACTTCAAAAATTTTAGAAAATTAGTTTATATGAACTAGGAATTTTGAGAATTTCTAGATTTAAACATAAATTGTTAAGTGATGATACAATATGTATCTGGTATACTTTAGGTTGGATACCTAATGGACACAAGCACTAGAATATTAAGAGGGGATATGCCTTATATTCTAAGATGTGCTAAAGGATAAATAAATATAACATGCCTTAAGTTGCTTAGCTATATTGCTATTATTTGAGAAAGTTTAAGGTCTGTTGCCGACCTTGGTTTAGAAAATTTTATGTTCAGAATTCTATGAATTTTCGTAATAGAATTTACGTAAAACTTTTCAAAGTAATAAAGATACATATGATAGTTGACATTGATAAGTTTATTGATAAACGATCGAAGGATATCGTAAAATAATAAATATGAAGTGTTATCGTAAATAGTGTATTAATACCAATAGAGTGGTATTATACATTTAAAGTATGTTTGATATATAATAACATCTTTGGAAGAAAGATGTGCGTTTGAAACACGTTTGGGTGAGATAAATGTGTTGGTACAAATCCATGAACTTGTTCCACCGCTGTCCAGATTGAAGCAGTGATTGTTTATAGAGTCGGAAGAACCGAAGCTTGTGATAAATACTTCGACAGTATCGAAATTTATGTGGTACAAGATTTAGAAGCATTAAATGAAGATCAAAGGAAAGGCTAATGAAGTTTTCAGACTCAATAGGCCAAGACTTTGTGATGTAGTATGTAGTTCAAGTAGTAACATTATACAGGATGCTCAGACTCAGTATTTAATATACTAAGTGATGATTCACTTCTATCACATCCTTATGAAAGTTCCATTGTGTGTTAATCCGACTTTAACATACACGATTAGGATGGTGAATTAAGTCATTTAGTAATAAAAGGTTAAGTAACTTACTTGTTTAAGTAAGGTAGAGTACTTAGTTGAAGAAGATATACACTCATATTATTATATGAGAAGAAATGTTGTAGTTAGGAATGACAGAGATCCAAGTTGAAGCTAGTAGTGCTTGCTGAGATGCAGCTATAATGCAGACTTCTTAGGATAGACTCCTATGAAGTAGACTTAAAAGATACAACCATGAGAAGAAGACTTACTCAGATACAAGAATGAAGATGTCATGAAAGGATAATGAAACCAACAAATATACATGATGGTTTGCATGAGTTAGAAGATGATGCAAGTAGTTGAAAACCGTTTGTCTCTACACTGCTAGAGTAAATTTTAGTATATAGTGTCTTGTAGAGTAGACACTACCCGAGAAAGAATTTATATGAAGAATTGGAAGTAAAATTCTATCGACCTATGAAAAGTATTAGAATATGCTAGATCAAGCATATGCGTGAGAAGAATCCTACAAGGCGAGTATAGGTAATCCAAGATATGTTTGATAGAAACGCGAAAACCCTAGTTGAGTCTAGGAGAAATTGTTGTATGTAATTGTTTGAACACACTCAGGTGTGAAAAGTTGCTTTGTGAAAACTTTTGAATGGTGACTTGGGAACCGCGAGACAATACTTGGGACGAGTATGAGTAGGTGTGAATAGTGGTAGAGCCCTATACTACTGGAAGCACAAGACTCACACTTGGATCAGGTAAAGTCACAAGGTTACCAAGAAGCTAGTAAATGATTCCGTTTTATTCATGTGTGGCGTTACTTTTATTTCGGTAATGACTAAGAAGATAATTATCGTTCAAATCTTAATGTCATAAACAGTGGAGTCCGATTAATATAAATCTACAAAGATAAAGTTGATTGGTTTAGAAAGCCATGTATTGAGTAATGACGAAACTTCAGTCAAGAAGGAGACGGTCGAGATGGTCAATAGAAATATAACAATCTTCAATAAAGAATTGAGAAATCATTAGCCAGAGATGTGACTTGTTATGTGGTGTTACTGGCCACAAGAAATGTTTCCGCCCTACTCTTACTAGTCAAATGGCGGGGAGTTAAGTTTCCGTTCAACAATCAAAGAGTACTCCAACTAAAAAGAAGGAGGTGCCAAAAGCTAAAAGATGTATATGTCCAAAAGCACGAATTAGAGATACGTGGCGTTATTCTTTCTGTTCCAAAGCATCCACGTGTTGATCAAACTCTTTTCATTTTCTTTATTCCATCAGCTTGATTTATTCGATCTGATTCTAATAAAAGACTTTGGTTCGTTATGTGTCTTGTGCGTTATAAAATTAAAGGTCATTAGAATAAGACTATTCGAGTTGTTGTTATAGCAAAAGTAAAGACCTTATCTTGGGTTTAGTCTATAAACCAAGAAGGAGCAGGAGTCTGCAATGAGAATTGAGTTTTAACTCAAAGATTAGGATCGAAGGCCCAATAGAGAATGATGAGCGGGTGCAGGTTTGAGCACCGCTAGTAATTAAGAAGTTTGAAGAGTTTGACAATCGTTTGGCAAACCAAAAGTTAAATATCGTACATTTTAGATTAACCACAGGAGAAGTAAGTTAGGACTCAAATGTTGTGACTAGTAATTTTCTCGTAAACTTTAGATTTGCTCACATCTTATTTGATTGTGATGCATCAGATTCTTTCGTGCCTTATAAATTCGCACATTCTTTTCAAATTGCTTGTTACGCAATTGTTCAATCATTTCATATAGATAACATAGGAAATATATCATTACTTGCTGATAAAGTCTATAGAGATAGTATTATAGGAATTGAAAGTTATAATCTTCCTGCTAACCTAATTCCTATCTTCTTTCCCAACTTTGATATTATTCTCGACATAAATCGATTTTCAAAGAACTACGCAGAACTCTTGTGCTACGAAGAGATGATATGCATCCCTATCGAAAGGAAGGATTCCATTTTTGTCTACCGTGAAAATAATAAATTTTTTTCTTTCTTAAAAACTCGTAAATTTATATTGAAGGGATATTCTACTTATCCGGCTTATACAGTTAATACCTTGAAAGAGGAGAAGAAAACTGTGAAAGATAGCATTTGGATAATTATCAACCGGCTGATTAAGAGTGCATATTTTCTCGCCATACGTACAATGGTTCTAATGGAAAAATACGCACAAGTTTACTTAGACGAAATTGTGGCGAGACATGGTGTGCCACTAAAGATTTATTGCGATCGTGATACTCGCTTCACTTCTCACTTTTGGGCGAGTATGAAAAGTGAATTGGGATCTCGAGTTGCTCCCAACGCAGCTTATCATCCCCAGACAAATGGTTAGACGGAGAGAATAATCCAAGCAGTAGAAGATATGCTTCGTGCATGTGTCTTAGAGTTCGGTAGTAACTGTGAACACCATTATGTTGGCATAATCTAGGACATAAAATCCATGGTGGTCCTGAAATGATTCAAGACACCACTGACAAGATTCAAATTATACTTAGGGAAAATAAGAATGAGATAAGAGCAAAATATCATCATTTGTCTAAATCGTTGTGATTTCGGGGACGAAATCCTCAAAAGGAGGAGGTATTTGTAACATACACGTTTTGAAATCGTGTTATGTAATTTGAAAAGTTAAAAATATTATGAAATATTATGTGAAATTGAGTGTTGAGTTCTAACAGATAGTTTTTACTAGAAATAAAGTAAAACTATGTTTAGAATCACTCATAAAATATTGGAAGTCTTATGAGATTCCAATTAAAAGCCAAATAGTGGAATTTAACGAAAATATAAAATTCGAAATAAGTAAAATTTTATTATTGAAAGTTGTAGATAATCTCGTTAGAAACATGTAGGCGAAAACCTCGTCGAAATCCGAGTTATAACGAAGAAGTTATGACCAATCGAAGATCCGCGACAAAACCGACACGGTGCCGAATGACGTAAAAAGTGAGTTCTTGATAAAATACTTTTTAGCCTTAGTGATCTAAATTAAAGTCGTAGTATTCGTTAAACCGAGCATTTTGATAAAAAGAACGCCAAAATCTGACTTCGTATGAGGAAGTTATGATTTTTACAAGTTTCAGCTTAGAAGTAGACAGCTAAAAACTCGAATTTTAGATCTAGTGATTTTTAGCCGACACAACCTAAACGAGAATCAAAGGTCTCGTCATTAGCAGTACAACGGTAAAAAGTATGAGGAAAACGGACGTCGGATGAAGAAGTTATGAATTTTTAACGGATTTACCAGTCCCGGTCTGTTAAAAATAATAATATAAAAATAAATTCAAAATTTTCCAACGAAGTCTAAACGAAAGTTGTAGAGCATAATTTTCTCTACGCGTGCATATAAAGAACGTCAAAAATAGAGCCCATATGAGAAAGTTATGGATTTTACAAGATTGGGCACATTTTTCGAGAAATTTCGCATGAATAGTGCTGCCACGTCACCCTCGCTCGGAGCTAGCCACGTGTCCGAAGCTGCTACGTGGCACGTCCGAGAAGCGACGCGTGTCGCACAGGTGTCCAAAGCTGGTCACGTGATCCCGCATGCTTCCCTCGTGACCCGACCCGCGTGTAGCATCCTGATTCGACCGAGGCTGCTGACCAATCCGAAGCTCGCCACCTGTCCGAACCGAGGTCTCGCTGTCCGGTGCGGTCTGCTTGCGAGCCGAGCCACCTGGGCCTCGCATCTGCTACCGCATGCAGCCTTCTCAACCCTCGGATCCGAGCCTCTCACCCTATAAATAAGAGCCATGCGAACCCTCTCGGGTAAAAATGGGATTTTGCCATTTTTGACCCCTTTTTCCATATTTTTACTATCTCGACATCCCCCGAAGCCCCGGGATTAATTCCAATGCCCGAAACACGCCCTGAGATTCCCGAGAAGCCTGAAAAATTTATCTTTTCGGTTTCGAAGCCCAACCCTCACAGGGCCCGGTTTTCAAGAAAACTCCCGGTTTTCAACAAATAAAGTCATATTTAGAGCCGAAATGCTGCACAAATTATTATTTTGACCCCCGGTTAATTCAAGGTGAGTTTAATATATAGGAACAATGGTATGTTATGTGTTATATGTGCTATGTGTTTTTCCATATTATCATCTCGTGTTATCATTTCCGTTATTTTTATAGCAAGGTTGTACCTTTGACTTGAAGTGTATGACATAGGCATCACTTGCGTATTGGTATGAACCGTTGACCATGAAGTGTATGACATAGGCATCACTTTGGCTTCGGTAGTATTTTAAGATAAGACTGAAAGCCTGAATATTCTAGCAAAATGATATTCTTGAGTATTTTCCGTGTTATTTTTATTCGTTATTTTAATAGCAAAAGAAATACCTTTGACCATGTGATCAGTGAAAGGACTTAGATTCATATTGGTACTGGTATGTAGCCTCTGGCCATGTAGAACATGTCTCCGTAAGAGAATGATTTCTATTCTATGGTATTGGCAAAAGGTTAGACAGGGCTATAAGCCTGAAATCTACCAAAATGTTAATCCGAAGTTGTATGTCTTCTGTGCTATTTGGGCCAAAGCTTTATTGATGTATATCAAGTATGGAAAGTTTGTCACATGATTCACGTATGCCTTTGTTGTTCCTTGTTCCTCTTTGCTTCTGCCATATTGAAGTATATATATGGAATAACGTTATATTCTATCTATTATTGAACTCACTAAGCGTCACCGCTTACCCCTCTCAATGTTTAACTAATTTGCAGGAGATAAGCTTCCAGTATAGTCATATACTGTTGGAAGGTTTAGAATAGTTGTAATATTACTTTTGTATTTCGGTTTATGTTTGTAAAAAATTACAATATCCTGGGTAGTTATGTAAAACATTAAAACATAGTCGGTTTGTATCCAATCTTTTGTAATGACTTTATCAATGTAAAATATTATTTTATAAACATGCATGTAGCATGTTTTGGTGTAACTATATTGTCAAGTATGAATGTTTGGGTCTTTCAGAAATATGAAAGTATAGAAAGGGGTCCTTTCAAATTAAATGACAATTTTGTCCTTACTTTGTATTTAATGTTCCATTAAATGTTTTGTTGGTTAAGTAATAATGAGGGGTATTTTGGTAAAAATGTTATTTATTTTTAGAAGTGGACTATTATTTTGGGACAAACTAAAAAGGAAAGATGGACTATTATATTGGGACGGAGGGAGTAATATTTAAACACATAATTGTATTTAAATTAGCGAAACCATTAATTAAAGTGTTAGAAAACACTTGTTTTTGTGTTAGGATATGTTACCGAAAATCGCACAAGTGTTGAAGGGTTTTCGGTTCCAAGGAGTTTTTGACCGAAAACGGTTCTCAGCCATACACGGTTTGCGGTCCTGAGCTGTTTTCAGTCACTTGAGGATTTGAAGGCTGTTCTTGGTGTTCTTGCTGAAAAATATGAAGATTCAAAGGATTGTTCTTGAAGATATGAATGTTCTTGGATGATACTTGAGAGCAAAATGAGAGTATTTTCGGGTGGAAATGTGAGAAAATGACTAAATTTTCGAGTAAACTACTTATATACGGTTGGGTTTTCGACCGGAAAAGGGGTTTTCGGCCGCAAACATGGTTTACGGCCGCAAACAGTTTGTTGTCACGAGGTTTGCGGTTTCAAGGGAAAAATCTAAGTTTTTCGAGTGATTTTGCTTTCGAAAACTTACGTAAACTTTATTTATATAATTTAAATTATTTTCTATTCTTTACGAACTTAACGAAATAAATAAAGACTCGAATTTTATTTATCGGATTTGACTTTTGTTGACTCAGTAAGTAACGGGTTGTTACATTATCTTCCCGTTAGAGGGAATTTCCTCCCGAAATTCTTTCTAGAGAGTAGACTATGGACTAGGGAAAAAGATGTGGGTACTTTTGTTTCATTTGATCCTCTTGCTCCCAAGTGAATTCAGGTCCCCGCTTGGCATTCCAGCGAATCTTCACTATTGGTATGCGACTTTGTTTCCTTCGTTTGACTTCCCTATCCATGATTTCTACTAGTTCTTCCACGAAGTTAAGACTCTCATTTATCTCGATTTCATCGAGTGGAATCATAAGAGTCTCGTCAGATAGACACTTCTTTAAGTTTGACACGTGGAAGACGGAGTGTACGTTGTTAAGTTCTTACGGTAGACGAAGTTTGTAAGCTACGGGGCCGATCCTAGCGAGGATCTTAAATGTCCCAATGTACCTTGATTTAGCTTTCCACACTTTCTGAAGCGTATCATGCCCTTCTAGGGTGAGACCTTCAACAGAACGCGGTCACCAACCTGGAATTCCAAAGGTTTTCTCCTTTTGTCTGCGTAGCTTTTCTGTCTATCTCTTAAGGCTTTTAGTCGTTCGCGGATTTGGACGATCTTTGCGGTGGTTTCTCGAATGCTTTCTTGGCCCATGAGAGTGCTGTCAGGGACTTGCCCTTTAGCTAGCTGCGTGTGATCCACCTCAGCCAGCATAGAGGGGATCTGTACTTACGACCATAGAGGGCTTCGAATGGAACATCCTTGATGCTAGTGTGATAGCTGTTGTTATATGAAAACTTGACCAGTGGCAAATGGGTGTGCCATGCTTTACCAAAGTCAATCATACATGCTCTCAGCATGTCCTCTAGGGTTTGAATGGTTCTCTCACTCTGCCCGTCAGTTTGAGGGTGATAAGTTGTGCTCATGTCTAGCTTAGTTCCAAGAGCCTTCTGAAGTGACTGCCAAAATCTCGAGGTGAATCTACTATCTCTATCCGAGATAATAGATATGGGCACACCGTGCAGTCGTACTATCTCTCGGATTTAAGTTCGGGTCAGCTTCTCCATCTTGTCTGTTTCCTTGATTGGTAGGAAGTGGGCAGATTTGGTTAATCTATCGACGATTACCCAAATGGTGTCATGACCACCCGATGTCTTAGGAAACTTGGTTATGAAGTCCATCGTAATCTGTTCCCACTTCCACTCAGGTATTTCCGGCTGTTGAAGTAAACCTGAGGGATTTTGATATTCTACCTTAACTTTGGCACAAGTTAGGAACTTGCCCAAGTAGGTAGCAATCTTTGCTTTCATGTTTGGCCACCAATACAGCTTCTTGAGATCCATATACATCTTCTCTGAACCTGGATGCACAGAGTATCGTGTCTTGTGGGCTTCATTCATGACAACGTCTCTATAGCCACCAAACTTCGATGTACAGATCCGATTCATGAAGTAGCGAATTCCGTCACCCTTGATTTCAAATTTATTCTCCATTCCTCTCATGGCTTCATCTGCCACAGTATCCGGCTTTAAGGCTTCTATCTTAGCCTCCTTGATTTGTGTGGACAGATATGAATGGATTGTCATGGTTAGTGCCTTCACCCGAAGACCTGAGTACTCCTTTTGACTAAGGGCATCCGCTACCACATTGGCTTTACCAGGATGATAGCGAGTTTCTTATTCGTAATTACTGAGTAGATCTACCCATCGAGAATGGTTCTCTCACTCTGACTGTCAGTTTGAGGATGATAAGTTGTGCTCATGTCTAGCTTAGTTCCAAGAGCCTTCTGAAGTGACTGCCAAAATCTCGAGGTGAATCTACTATCTCTATCCGAGATAATAGATATGGGCACACCGTGCAGTCGTACTATCTCTCGGATGTTAGTTCGGGTCAGCTTCTCCATCTTGTCTGTTTCCTTGATTGGTAGGAAGTGGGCAGATTTGGTTAATCTATCGACGATTACCCAAATGGTGTCATGACCACCCGATGTCTTAGGAAACTTGGTTATGAAGTCCATCCTAATCTGTTCCCACTTCCACTCAGGTATTTCCGGCTGTTGAAGTAAACCTGAGGGATTTTGATATTCTACCTTAACTTTGGCACAAGTTAGGAACTTGCCCAAGTAGGTAGCAATCTTTGCTTTCATGTTTGGCCACCAATACAGCTTCTTGAGATCCATATACATCTTATCTGAACCTGGATACACGGAGTATCGTGTCTTGTGGGCTTCATTCATGACAACGTCTCTATAGCCACCAAACTTCGATGTACAGATCCGATTCATAAAGTAGTGAATTCCGTCACCCTTGATTTCAAAGTTCTTCTCCATTCCTCTCATGGCTTCATCTGCCATAGTATCCGGCTTTAAGGCTTCTATCTTAGCCTCCTTGATTTGTGTGGACAGATGTGAATGGATTGTCATGGTTAGTGCCTTCACCCGACGACCTGAGTACTCCTTTCGACTAAGGGCATCCGCTACCACATTGGCTTTACCGGGATGATAGCGAGTTTCGCATTCGTAATTATTGAGTAGATCTACCCATCGAGAATGGTTCTCTCACTCTGCCCGTCAGTTTGAGGATGATAAGTTGTGCTCATGTCTAGCTTAGTTCCAAGAGCCTTCTGAAGTGACTGCCAAAATCTCGAGGTGAATCTACTATCTCTATCCGAGATAATAGATATGGGCACACCGTGCACTCGTACTATCTCTCGGATGTAAGTTCGGGTCAGCTTCTCCATCTTGTCTGTTTCCTTGATTGGTAGGAAGTGGGCAGATTTGGTTAATTTATCGAGGATTACCCAAATGGTGTCATGATCTCCCGATGTCTTAGGAAACTTGGTTATGAAGTCCATCGTAATCTGTTCCCACTTCCACTCAGGTATTTCCGACTGTTTAAGTAAATCTGAGGGCTTTTGATATTCTACCTTAACTTTGGCACAAGTTAGAAACTTGCCCAAGTAGGTAGCAATCTCTGCTTTCATGTTTGGCCACCAATACATCTTATCTGAACCTGGATGCATGGAGTATCGTGTCTTGTGGACTTCATTCATGACAATGTCTCTGTAGCCACCAAACTTCGATGTACAGATCCGATTCATGAAGTAGCGAATTTCGTCAACCTTGATTTCAAAGTTGTTCTCCATTCCTCTCATGGCTTCATCTGCCACAGTATCCGGCTTTAAGGCTTCTATCTTAGCCTCCTTGATTTGTGTGGACAGATGTGAATGGATTGTCATGGTTAGTGCCTTCACCCGACGACCTGAGTACTCCTTTCAACTAAGGGCATCCGCTACCACATTGGCTTTACCGGGATGATAGCGAGTTTCGCATTCGTAATTACTGAGTAGATATACCCATCGAGAATGGTTCTCTCACTCTACCCGTCAGTTTGAGGATGATAAGTTGTGCTCATGTCTAGCTTAGTTCCAAGAGCCTTCTGAAGTGACTGCCAAAATCTCGAGGTGAATCTACTATCTCTATCCGAGATAATAGATATGGGCACACCGTGCAGTCGTACTATCTCTCGGATGTAAGTTCGGGTCAGCTTCTCCATCTTGTCTGTTTCCTTGATTGGTAGGAAGTGGGCAGATTTGGTTAATCTATCGACGATTACCCAAATGGTGTCATGACCACCCGATGTCTTAGGAAACTTGGTTATGATGTCCATCGTAATCTGTTCCCACTTCCACTCAGGTATTTCCGGCTGTTGAAGTAAACCTGAGGGATTTTGATATTCTACCTTAACTTTGGCACAAGTTAGGAACTTGCCCAAGTAGGTAGCAATCTCTGCTTTCATGTTTGGCCACCAATACAGCTTCTTGAGATCCATATACATCTTATCTGAACCTGGATGCATGGAGTATCGTGTCTTGTGGGCTTCATTCATGACAACGTCTCTATAGCCACCAAACTTCGATGTACAGATCTGATTCATGAAGTAGTGAATTCCTTCACCCTTGATTTCAAAGTTCTTCTCCATTCCTCTCATGGCTTCATCTGCCACAGTATCCGACTTTAAGGCTTCTATCTTAGCCTCCTTGATTTGTGTGGACAGATGTGAATGGATTGTCATGGTTAGTGCCTTCACCCGACGACCTGAGTACTCCTTTCGACTAAGGGCATCCGCTACCACATTGGCTTTACCAGAACGATAGCGAGTTTCGCATTCGTAATTATTGAGTAGATCTACCCATCGAGAATGGTTCTCTCACTCTGCCCGTCAGTTTGAGGATGATAAGTTGTGCTCATGTCTAGCTTATTTCCAAGAGCCTTCTGAAGTGACTGCCAAAATCTCGAGGTGAATCTACTATCTCTATCCGAGATAATAGATATGGGCACACCGTGCAGTCGTACTATCTCTCGGATGTAAGTTCGGGTCAGCTTCTCCATCTTGTCTGTTTCCTTGATTGGTAGGAAGTGGGCAGATTTGGTTAATCTATCGACGATTACCCAAATGGTGTCATGACCACCCGATGTCTTAGGAAACTTGGTTATGAAGTCCATCATAATCTGTTCCCACTTCCACTTAGGTATTTCCGGCTGTTCAAGTAAACCTGAGGGCTTTTGATATTCTACCTTAACTTTGGCACAAGTTAGGAACTTGCCCAAGTAGGTAGCAATATTTGCTTTCATGTTTGGCCACCAATACAGCTTCTTGAGATCCATATACATCTTATCTGAACCTGGATGCATGGAGTATCGTGTCTTGTTGGCTGCATTCATGACAACGTCTCTGTAGCCACCAAACTTCGATGTACAGATCCGATTCATGAAGTAGCGAATTCCGTCACCCTTGATTTCAAATTTCTTCTCCATTCCTCTCATGGCTTCATCTGCCACAGTATCCGGCTTTAAGGCTTCTATCTTAGCCTCCTTGATTTGTGTGGACAGATGTGAATGGATTGTCAGGGTTATTGCCTTCACCCGACGACCTGAGTACTCCTTTCGACTAAGGGCATCCGCTACCACATTGGCTTTACCGGGATGATAGCGAGTTTCGGATTCGTAATCATTGAGTAGATCTACCCATCGTCGATTCCTCATGTTCATTTCTTTCTGGTAAAAGATATGCTGCAGGATTTTGTGGTCGGTGAAGATAGTGCACTTGGAACCATAAAGGTTATGTCTCCAGATTTTAAGTGCAAAGACCACTGCTCCCAACTCAAGATCGTGAGTAGTGAAGTTGACTTCTTGTGTCTTTAGCTGTCTCGAGGCATAGGCAATAACCTTTCCTTGCTGCATAAGTACACAACCTAGCCCCTGATTGGATGCATCGCAGTAAACTACGAAGTCTTCTGTCCCTTCAGGATGAGACAAAATAGGTGCACTGCACAGGGCTTGCTTCAGAGTCTGGAACGCAGTGTCTTGTTTTTCTCCCCAACTAAAGGTTACACCCTTCTGAGTTTGGGCGGTAAGCGGCTTAGCGATTGTGGAGAAATTTTGAATGAATCTGCGATAGTAGCCAGCATGTCCTAAAAATTGGCGGATCTCTGTGGGCGTTCTCGGTGCTGACCAATTCTCGATTGCCTTAATTTTGGAAGGGTCCACGTGTATGCCTTCTTCACTGACCGCGTGACCAAGGAAATTTACTTTCCTAATCCAAAACTCGCACTTTGAGAATTTAGCGTAAAGCTTCTCCGTCCGTAAAGTTTCTAGAACTTGTCTCAAATGCTGACTATGTTCTTCCTCGCTTCATGAGTAGATGATTATATCATCTATGAACACTATCATGAATTTGTCTACGAAGGGTCGGCACACCCGATTCATTAGATCCATGAATACCGCGGGTGCATCGGTTAGACCAAAGGGCATTACTACAAACTCGTAGTGACCATAACGAGTTCGGAATGCTGTTTTGGGAACATAATTCTCATGGAATCGTAATTGGTGATACCCCGATCTCAGGTCTATCTTTGAAAAGTAGCTGGCTCCTTGGAGTTGATCGAAGAGGTCATCTATACGCGGGAGAGGGTATCAGTTTTTAATAGTGAGTTTGTTTAGTTCGCGATAATCTATGCATATTCGGAAAGATCCATCCTTCTTCTTAACGAACAAGACCGGTGCTCCCTAGGGTGAGAAACTTAGTCTAATAAATCCCTTACTGAGTAGTTCGTTTAGTTGGCTGGATAATTCCTGCATCTCCGCTGGAGCTAGACGATATGGGGATTTGGCTACGGGAGTAGCTCCAGGGATTAAGTCGATTCGGAACTCGACTTGGCGTTCGGGAGGAACTCCTAGAAGATCTCCGGGGAAGATATCAGGAAAGTTACAGACTTTGGGGATGGTCTCGAGGTCTTTAACTTCTTGTTTTTCGTTGACAACATGGGCTAAGAATGCGTGACACTCTTTTCGCAGGTATTTTTGGGCTTTAATGCACGAGATGACACGAAGGTTTGAACTGAGTTTGTCACCATAGATAACAAGGGCTTCGCCATTTGGCAGATTAAGGAAAATGGCTTTTTCGTAACAAAGAATATAGCACGATTGGGGCTCAACCAATCCATGTCGATGATGACATCAAAGCTTTTTATGGAGACCGACATAAGGTGAATGGAAAAAGAGTGGTCGTTTAGAGTGAAGGTACAGCCTATGAATATGTCGTTAGTGCTCTCTTTCTTGCCGTTAGCCATCTCGACGATGAATGTTTCATCTAGTGATTATGGTTTGTGTTTGAGTAGGTGTTTGAATTTATGGCTAACGAAACTCCTCTCCGCACCACTATCAAAGAGAATGCATGCGTAAGAGTTATCGAGTAGGACCGTACCCGTGACTATGGTAGGATCAACCACTGCTTCCTCCTGACCCATTGTCAGCACCCTCCCCGAGTTGCCAACATTTCTTGCCTTCGGGAAATCCCTCTTGTAGTGCCCGGTTTCACCACATCCATAGCAGGCTTGGCCTACTCCAGCTCCGGGGGTTTGGTTGGTTGGTTGTGTTGGTGTCTTGCAAAAATGGGATGTGTGCCCCTTTTTGTTGCAATTATTGCAATGCATCTCACGGAAAGGCCCGAGATGATGGAAATTGCATTTTTCACACTTCAGGAGAGTCCCAATGTAACGGTTGGGAGGTGTTTGAGTAGCGGGAACGGCGGTAGGAATGGTAGCAGCGTGGACTGCCACTACTTACGGTTTCTTCGAGGGCTCTTGCGAAGCTTGCCCTTTCGTTTTGTTCCATAACTATTTCTTGTTGCCACTCTCCTTGCGCTGCTCATGAATGACTGTCACGGAGTCTTGGCTATCTCTATGATCGATCAGTGTCTGTGCCAGACGCTTAACACTGTCAAAGGTAAGTGGTTTAGCGGCCAGAACAATCCGTTGAGTTGGGGGAGTTAGTCCCCAAATGTAGCTCTCCACTTTCTTGATCTCCGGGGTGACCATCCCGGGACAAAGTAGGGCCAGGTCACTAAACCTTGCAGTGTAAGCACCAATGTCGGAACCCTTCATCTTTAGGTTCCAGAGCTCCTGCTCCAGTTTTTGCATTTTGCCCCGTGGGTAGTACTCAACGAGCATCAATTCTTTCAAATCATCCCAACTCATAGCGTTAGCTACCGGAAGAGTTATGGATTTGACTTGGCTGTTTGACCAAGTTAGAGCTCTATTGGTGAAGGTGCATGCTGCAAATTTTACTTTGCTCCACTCGGGGCACGCACAGATTTCAAAGATTGATTCGGTATTTTCGAACCAACGAGTTAAGGCAATGACACCTCCAGTGCCATCGAAGGATTTGTGTTTAGCGGTTGTGAAATCCTTATAGGAACACTCTTTCGGGTGTCCTTGGCTACCTCCAAGGTTAAGGGGATTGATACCACTACCCGACCCACTAGTGCTGATGTTATTGATCTGTGAAATGGCGGCAGCCACAACGGCGGTTACTGCTGCTTGGAAGACAGCAGGGTCAAATTGGGGCGGTGGTGGCAGTGGTAGGTTTGTTGAGGTGCTGCTTTTCTTTCTATTGGACTTCTTTGGAGGCATCTTTCTCTATAATGATTAAAGAGAAAGTAACAATAAGTCCTCTATAAGGGTCATGAGTCAGGTGATAATGAACGAGATATATCTAATCCTGACAGTTATAGTGTTCTATTAAGCGATTTACAAAGGAAGTATACTAATACAAGTAAACAATCGCCATGAAATTAATAGCACCACTTGGAGTGAATTTCTATAAGGTGATTTGTGCCTGATCCCCCTATAACCACATAGTGTACACAAACTATATATAACTAAAATCAAATAGACCTTCGACTAAGTGATTCTACTCTAAGTCCACGACCAAACAAGGAACAAGAAGTAAAGTTAAACCACCTATTCTAAGTCTATGAAATCTTACTTATATATAACTTAGATGTATACACTTAGCAATCATAGATCTATTAGTAAGTGTTCTTTGTTTTCACGCGTTTGGCTCTAGTATTGTAGTGCTATAAAATACTCTTGTAGTATTATAACTATATGTTAGGTTCTAGTGTTGCCTTTGTATAGTGTTTGGTAAGTTTTAGACTTGTTGCAACACCACTATCACTCCCAACCACATGTTGGTCGTATCTTAAACAAATATAGTTGATCAGGCTATATTTATCCCAGATATGATTACATAACTGTCCAGGTTTAACTGTAATGTACAACATCTAAATACTTTTGTTTTGTTCTTCTTGTGATACTGTTTCTGGTATGTAGGTATACTTGTATACTTCCTATAAAATACTTAGATTTTAAAAGTATACTTTTAGTTAAGAGCGCTTCGGCCCCATAGTGTTTATAGTTGTATATCTTCTAAGGTTTGCTATACTTAGTTCACTATAAACAATGCTCTGATACCAATCTGTCACACCCCAAACCGGAACGACGGAAACGTTCGGGGGCGGAGGACGTCATGTTCAGTATCACAAAAATTGCATAATAGTAATCAAAGCAAACACAACCATTACATTGATGGAATATAGCATTTACATCTGTTCAATACATAGTATGTATGACATCAAAAATGTATAACAAAAGTATAAAAGACGTGACTCTAAAAGCACCGTCTTCTCAAAACCTGCAGGTGTACCTATCTACCGGTTTCCTGAGAATACAAGTGATATTGAAAGTGTATCAACATTTAAGTTATAAGTATGTTTTTTTGTAATGAAATCTTGTCTTTGAATCTGTGAAAATGTTTGTATGTTTCTCAAGAAAATCCAATATTTTCTTTAGTAGTGAAAAGTAGTCTTAGACATTAAGACCAAAAAGTATGTTTGTTACTGTATTCTGTATTTGTATATGATTATCTTTGTATGAATGCATGGATGCCACCAGTTGTTTTGCATTGTATTGTTTTATATAAAAACTCTTGTATGAAATACCTGGATACCACCAACAGTTATGTATAGAAATGTATTGCATGAAAACCCTGGATACCACCAGTAATGTATAGTAGTTTTATTACTTAAGATAAAACCATGTGTTGTATTCCCTGGAATCCTCCAGTTGTAGTGTATAATAGTTCTATTAATTAAAATAAAACTAATTGAAGAGTTGAAATCCCGTAAACAAATGTTTTAGTTTATACTGTTGTGAGTTTCGTATAACCATGCTTCATATGACCTAGTGACCTCTACGACGTTCTTCAGGCGTCGGAAACGTTATGACACTTGTCACCCCAGGCCTGCCGGCCTAACTGTAGCTAAGAGTTCAGGTGTGGGATTGTCAGCCCCGTTTAGATCTATACACAAATCTCACTCTTTCCCTCCAGGAGACTCTGGTTATATTGTATAGGATTTAGTTCCGTACCCTGGTTGGTACAATTGAAGTAGTGCCTCACAACCCTGTATTGACTAGTTTACATGTAGTGTTGTAGTGTTCTCTTGTACTTGAAACTGTATGTATAACTTGTAGAGTAAAAATAATTATACTTAAATAATTAGTTAGTACTGTACTATTGTATTTGGAAAATAGTATTGTATGCAATAAACTATATATACCATAGTCTATATATCCGTCTCTGTATAAAGCTCTTGAATAAGTAAAACCGTGTAATGTATCCCAAACTATACCTATTATAGTTTATATGTATGTTCTCGTTTCATGTATTGAATTCTGAAAAAGTTCTGTAATCTTCCCAAACTATATCGACCATAGTTTGATTCTATGTTATGATTGTATATTGAAAACTACCCTTATGCTCAGCATGTTACAAAAGGGATAAAAATATCTGAATATTTTTATAAAATGTAGTGATTTCTCGGTTGGTATCAATTGCAAAAGTTTTTAATCTGTTTGAAATAGTTTACATAAAAACACAAAAATCCTTGAGATTTACTTGTATTCCCACCCCCCCTGAAAACATTAAAAATAGAGAAAATGTAGGGGTATGAACTCACCGTTGTTTATGTGTACGTGCTGGACAGCGAGGCTGGAAAGATGACCCTGGAGTTGATGTACGCGAAACTAACGGTATCCTAATAATATTTAAACATATAATTGTATTTAAATTAGCGAAACCATTAATTAAAGTGTTAGAAAACACTTTTTTTTGTGTTAGGATATGTTACCGAAAATTACACAAGTGTTGAAGGGTTTTCGGTTCCAAGGACTTTTCGGCCAAAAACGGTTCTCAGCCGTAAATGGTTTGCGCTCCTGGGCTGTTTTCGGTCACTTGAAGATTTGAAGGCTGTTCTTGGTGTTCTTGGTGAAAAATATGAAGATTCAAAGGATTGTTCTTGAAGATGTGAACGTTCTTGGATGATACTTGAGAGCAAAATGAGAGTATTTTCGAGTGGAAATGTGAGAAAATGACTAAGTTTTCGAGTAAACACCTTATATACGGTTGGTTTCGAGTGGAAATGTGAGAAAATGACTAAGGGGTTCTCCGCCGCAAAGAGTGTTTTTGGTCGCAAACAGGGTTTTCGGCCGCAAACAGTTTGTTGTCACGAGGTTTGCGGTTTCAAAGGAAAAATCTAGGTTTTTCGAGTGTTTTTGATTTCGAAAACTTATATAAACTTTATTTATATAATTTAAATGATTATCTAATCTTTACGAACTTATCGAAATAAATAAAGACTCAAAACTTATTTATCAGATTTGACTTTTTTTGACTCGGAAAGTAACGGGTTGTTACAATCAATATATATATATATATATTTATATATATATATATATATATATATATATATATATATATATATATATATATATATATATATATATATATATATATATATATATATATATATATATAGAGAGAGAGAGAGAGAGAGAGAGAGAGATGAGGGTTCAATTGAGAAAAAAAAGGTTGACAATGAGGGAATCATTCTCTGCCAGTCATTTAATCTAAGCATAAAAAGACACGGTGGCAAACTTGTAAATCAATCATCGATCGTTCATAATCCAAATTTCTCCTCCAACGTTCAACAATCATCTAGATTTCTTCAATTAAACCATCATCAACGTCATCCACTGTTAATCAATCATCGATCTTCGTCAATAACATGTTTATCAACACCATTCAACAGTTGGCAACAAAAATTCGTTTTTGGTTCTTTTAATCCAACCTTCAATGCTGCTTGAATACGATCAGATCTTCAAGATCTACGATTAATCAACAAAAAATCCACTTCATATCATTCACTTGATATCATTCATTCAACATCGATCATCAAATAAAACTTCAAAATTAAGGTTAGAAAAAGATCAAATCGTTTTTTTTAAATTTCATATAATTCTCTATCAATCTACTATTTTGTAAGATTTAAATAGTCAAAGTATCATGTTTTTAACATTTTTAAAAAAGTTAACTTGTATGCACTCGAACTGTTTGATGAAATGCATAAACTAAATTACCACGTTATATTTACATAAGAATATATTTTCTCACCTGAATCAGTATATGATTATTAAAACACAAAACAAATATGCAAGTCTGTATGCTATTCATATGTGAATAACATATAAAAATTATATATATTGTTGAAAACACCTTGTAATATTCATATGTGAATATACTGTGTAATATTCATAAGTGATATATCATCTAATATTCACAAGTGACTATACTATGTAATATTCACATGTGATATACCATGTAATACTATGTAATATTCACATATAAAAATATCATCTAATATTCATAAGTGAATATACCATCTAATATTCACAAGTGAATATACTATGTATTATTCACAAGTAAATGCATCGTCTAATATTTAAATACGAATATACTATGTTTATTATATGATATATTCATATATGAATGATACTTAAATTGTAAAAAAAATTAATCATACATTTTATTCATAAGTAAATAACAAATGTACTGTACCAAAAACCTAATGCATTTTTATTCACTTATAAACAACGATAGTTGAAAATATAAAAAAATAATTTTTTTATGTTATCTTAAAACTATATCAATATGAATGTCTATTTGTAGAAAATAAAAAATAATGAATTTTGGTATATTTAAAATCATTTTTCGATAAAAATACATTTTTAAAAATTAAAAAAAAAACGAAAAAAACTATGTTTTTGTATATATTAAGGTAATGATTAGTATAGTTTAAGGAAACATGTTTTGTTGGAAAACACATTTATATTCTTTTCCCATTTCCGCTGGTACGACGGAGGCTTTTGCGGCAAAAATAAATGAGTGACTGAGAATGATTCCCTCATTCTCAACCTTTTTTATTTTTTCTCAATTGAACTTACCTCTCTCTCTGTGTGTGTGTGTGTCTATATATATATATATATATATATATATATATATATATATATATATATATATATATATATATATATATATATATATTCACTTGTATTAGTAGATATGGTTCTAAAAATAATATATCTACATAATTATGCCTTAGAATTATGGTACATGTATTTATAAAGAGTAATAGAAATAAAGGCTTGTCGATTATCACGTTAAAAATAAAATCTTTTATTTCAAATAAAGAGCCTTAATAATATTTCCGTAAAATTTGTATAAAATATAACAATGTGGGTTTCACATTGTTCAAACATGGAAATTTTTATAATTAGTAGTTATACTAATACGACTTTGAAATATGGAAAGTATTGTGAAATATTAGAAATTTTTAATATTTCAAATATCGTTTTCCTAAACCACAAATATTTATAATAACTTAGTGAACTCCTAACAGTAAATCTATGACTAGGATGCCCATGCACACTGTTAGAATCCACAACATCCGGGTTTCCTAATATGGGTTGTGTTATTAGGTAAATCCAAGACCGCAAATCTTAGTGGAAAGCCTCTATTTTATAACTGTTAATCCACAATGAATGACTAACAACAGGTATAAGTGTCATACTATTGATCTTATACAGTTCGACCGCCCGCCTGGAGTTGCTAGCTATAACTAGCGTCTGACGAGATGAATTTTGGCGTTGATGTTAGTTTCATTGAACATTACCACGTGTTATAATGGGGTGAATGACTTTAGCATGCCCTACTATGGAGTTGGTGCAAAAAGTATAGTGTCATGAGTTCAGTTATGAGTTCATTATAAAATCCCGGAATTCTCCCAATCTTGTATGGAATCAGAATATTATCCACACATGGATCAATTACCCCACGAATTGGATAAGAATTAAGGATAGTAAGAAGGATTTACCTGACTGATCTCCCATTGGTTTTTAAACTAACTAAAATAACAATCAATAATAATGATTAAGATACGACAATTTGGCACCTAAAAACTCATTAATTAATAGTTGTTATATGATTTACGTAGTAATGGAATGAAACTCTGAAAACAATCATTTTTATGCCTTGAAAAAGATAAAATTTCTCGTTTTTATACTTAACGCTTTACATGAAAATATATTTCATTATAAAGATTTATGGAGTCAAAACCTATAGAACGTACCAACAAATTAGTTGACGTATCTTAATATTTATTCTCAGAAAATTAAGGCAGGAATCCACCCGAAGAGAATGAGACCATCATCTTGTGTTTTTGTTATAAATTATTTTTTATGCCCTCTTTTCGCGTCTTTGTAAATTTTTCGTTAACCATGTAATAAAGTAAGATATAATTATGACTTATGTTGCGTAAAACCTTAAGTGGTTGTTTTAATGTTTAATATATGCTATGTTTGTGATATTCGATTTACGTCACTCGCCCGAAGATTCCACCGTCGCCTGGGGATGCGACATGCCTCTATAAAAGGCTTACGGTGGATCGTTCTGATTTTGTGTCTTGTGACCTCTTTCTACGGTATACCCTTAAAACACACACAAACCTAGATTGCAAGCGGATTTCGCTACTTAGTTCAGGTGTCTAGACATCCGGAAACTTAACCAAAACTACTATAATGGGTGTATTGGTTCGAAAACATTGGAACCAATACTACAGTACTGGTGACAGACTCATTATAAGGCTTGCTTATCTCCCAACCTATTAGATTATAATGAACACTAGGTCACCAATAGCTTTCTCGCAAGGCTCTAACTACTTTACCTATATCAAGGTATAACTACTACTCAAGCAATTTGTTTCTATGTCTGCTCACAAAACGTCATGATACTATCCAACTACTGGGATTACGATGCCAAATCCCTCTTCTCATCATCCCCATTGGGCCTGAGGACTCACAATCAAACCTTTGGTTATCTTGAAGTCTCACAATCATTATTCCACTGTCCTGAAAGAACCCAAGCATCATCCTTCATTGATATCTATTTATCACAAAAGAACTCTGCTATTTAAACTTTTGAGGTTATGACCAATCTGAGGCCCTTAATCTACAAGGTACGAATGCTAAAATCTTACTGTCGTCCTATGTCATCCTATGAATGTTAAAATTCGGTCCTAGTTTTATATTAACTCTTAAGATTATCTAAAAAAGGAATAACTAAACCAGAGTAGCTTATCCTGAAAACTTATGACAACAATGATGCATTAACAGAGTGCTAGATTTCGACTATAGTCTTCTATCAACTTACACTCACTCCTTTTGGAAAAATACTAAACAAAACACGTGGTCTATTCTGAAGCCTAAAATGATAGTGACGCATACACAATTGCACCCGACGATTTATTTAACGTGGCCCTTAACTAAACGAACGCATAGTCGCTTACTATCCTTTTGTGTTCTCTATCATCCGAAACTTTGCACCCTAAAATTGAAAATGTTTGAAGAAGTCTTTGAGGATACCCTACCATCTTACTGCAATTCTAAATACTAGAGGAAATCCATAGATTTTTTTCCTTGTAGGTCGAACTTTTATTGATATTACTACAACATCTTAACTAACGAGGTGTCTCCATAGCCTAACCTCCAGCAACTACTACTGCTTACAGAAGTTTTTAACAAGGAGCCACTCCTATACTTGAACTCTTTACTAATTCACACTAGGGAATCTTAGTTAGCTTCAACTTCTACAGATAAAATTAGGACTAACTGGTCGAACCTAGATCAAACAATTTATTCAGTAATCCTTTCATGTATATTGTTGATACATCTGCAACCCTTGGAAGGTATTACTGCCTCTCTTATGTTCGTACGATGACAACACTCTCTCCTTTGGCATCGATCCTACCGATGTAATTCCTTGGTACAGGATAACTAAATCCCATTATGGTTTAACCAAACTTTCTAAGTCCAGTATATGTCTTGAGTACTCGAAGCTTGTAATGATTGTGTTTCCCACTACACATTAATAAGATAGTTTTAGTTAGGGTCAACAATTGTAACCTGTTTGATGCAATAAAGGAGAATTATGTGAATATTATGTGTTTCGTGTATATATTATATGATTCTTATAATATAATAAAATAGGAATAAAATACACGTCTAAATAGAATAATAATTAGGATGAATATCCTTGACGAAAGTTAAGATAGTCGTGATGAGGATTCCGACGATATAATAAATGCTCCAACCTGAATTATAACAAAGAAGTTAAGATCATTTGAAGTTTTGCGATTCGAACCGATACTGCAATGCGCATCATAAAGAGTAAACTTTTGTTCGGATAATTTTTAGCCTTATTCATCTAAATGAAAAGTCGTAGTCGGTAAACCGAGAGCGTGCATATAAAAAACATCCAAATCTGCCATCGTGAGAGGAAGTTATGATTTTTCAAATTTTCAGCGCAACAGTGCATTTTATATCGATCGATTTTTAGCCAAAACGATCTAAACGAATTAAATATCTCCTTAATAGGAGTTCAAAGTTATAAAAACAATCGGAAACGGGCGCCGGATGAGAGAGTTATGCATTTTATACGAGATTTAACAGTCTAAGGTTGTGTAAAATAAATAAATTCAAAATTAGGCGACAGAGTCTAAATGAAAGTTGTAGATATTGCCGAGAGCTTTCCGTAGATATTAAGAACGTAAAAACATAGCTCGTATAAAGATGTTACACAATTTTGAAATTTTGAAATTCATTGTGCACAACGTATAGCCTTCTAGAAGCCAGCCACATCGCCCCTATAGAAAGTCACCACTGGTCCTGTGGACAGTGTGCATACACGTGTTTCAGAATATAAATAGCTACTAAAGGTTTATTCTTCCCGTACACCTCTCCAAGTCAATTTCTCTCGACTTCTACTTGTTTTGGTCAGAATTTTCTTAGTACTTAGGATATTTTGGCAAGTTCAGAGGTTCTTAGGAGCCCAATATCTAGTAGCTATCAGCTCAGAGTTCCGCCAGTGCAATTTCCAGACTTTTGTCTAGGGAATCCCTATAAGTTAAATGACAGTCTATTTTATTTTTGCGTAATTTATATTTTAATACATAGTTGTTATGAATTTGTAAATAACAGCTATCAGTAATTCCAAGTTATAATATAGATTGATCTACTTATGGGAGAGGTGTCTAGAATGGTCATATTGGATTGGTTGTTGGATTTCAGAAAGGCTTTACGCCAAAATGGTCCTGCTTGGGTGATCCTTATTTGATAGAACTATTGGTATTCATTGGAATTATTGATAGGCCTAGACTATTTTCAGTCACGTAGAATGTTAGACTAAGACTTAGTAATAACGATACTTGGTTATGTCAAAGGAAAAGTAAGTTGTTAGAAGCAAAGCCCTGTCCGAGTTTCGAGTCATCACTTTAACAAGTGAGTTCATAGTTACTTTCATCTTACACATAGATATGAAGTATTTAAGATAATTACATGTTATATGTGCATATTATTTGATATTTATGCTAGATGAACGATCTATACATTTTTTGTTTGATTTAAATTGTATATTTATTTTTATACCCATAAATATATTGGGTAGAGATGGGTAGATGAAAGATGAAATAGATGAGAGAGGCCTCGACTTTTTGGTACGATAGGTACTTGATGTTGAGTCATCTAGCAAAAAATGGATGAAGACAACAGACTATTCTTGACAATCCAATGGAACGCTAGTAGGCTAGCAACCTGTAGGTGTTTTTGAACTAAGTGTTCACCAGGTGTACTTCATGCCCCTCCCATGGTTACCTTATTGACATATATTACGAAGGAATTCCTTAAGCATTATTATATATCCCAAAGATGATCCTTAGGATAGGTCCCTTGAATTAGATGCTTTAGGGATAAAAAATGAGGATAACATGAATGGGTAATCAGATTGAATGATTAGATGAAAATTTCTAATTAAAAGAGTTTACTTCTTATGGGCTGAAAACCCTATGTGCTCACCAGGATCCTAAGCCTTACCCACTTAGTTTCTTGTATTACAGGTAGTGGCATGGAGGCATATGTGTGATGATCAAATGAGAGATTTATGGATTATAGGCCAGTAGAATAGGCTTGTATTATTTTTGTTTATGCTTATGTACTGTATTGACGATGGCATCCCAATGTTTTCAATATAAATGAATTACATTTCATCGGAAATGCTTTGATAATATCATTATCATGTTTTTGGGAACAAATTCCGCAATATTATTCTTCACAAAAGGATACTCTGATTCTAAATAAACATAAATAAATCGATCTTTTCTGGCTGTGAAATTGAGGATGTCACAGTTGGTATCGGAGCATTCGTTCAAGCGAACTAGGAATTTGTAGGATTTGTAGACTTAAACTTAGATTTTCTAAGCGATGATTGTGAGATGAGTGTCTACAACATTTAGGAAGTTTGCTTGAATAGACATCTACACTAGCTTATTTTAGGAAAGCTGCCTAAATTGCCTTATGTGCTAAATGATTTATGTTATAGCTATAAGATGTCTTATATGATTTACGATGCTATTATTTGAATGGATCTATGGTCTATTGTCGACCGGATTTGGAAATTTTATGTGTTCAGGTTTCTAAACATTTAATTACAATATTAGAACTGGAATATAACTTTTCAGAGTAATAAGGAGATTTATACGTATATTGTAAAAAGATCTTTCCCTATGTTAATTATCACCACTATACATTGAACATCTGCATTGGTGTATAGAACTTGATGGTGAGAACGCACAATGGATTTGTAAACGCTAATGGAAAGCAGAAGCCTGCACCACGAGTGACTGAATGTGCACCAAAGGAAGCAACTACACCCGAACCAATCACGATGTCAGGTGTACAAGCATTGATGCAGATGATGCTAGATCGTTAGATGGAGGAGAAAAGCCCTCTACTCCGGGAAAATGGAAGAAAACATATTGGACCCATTATGCAACGTGAGTTGGAGGAGGAACTACTAGAGGAAGGGAATTACATCCAAACTATGAGTCAAGCTGAACCCCGAGTGGTAAGGGAAAGGATATAGACAGAGGGATTGATAAGGATGGGTGTAAATGTAAAGACTTCGTCGGTGCCAACCCACTCAGTTTTTCTGGAAGTTCAAAGCTAGTAGAGATTATGGACTGGATCTACAATATGGAGGTGGTATTTGAGAGGTCCAACTGCAGCAACAAGTAGGAAATCGTCTTTACAGTTAGAAAACTTAAGAGATGGGCTTTTAGTTGGTGGAAGTTGTTGGCGGATACAATGGCACTGGAAGAAGCCATGAAGATGTCTTGGAAAGCATTCTTGCAACAGTTGAAGATGTAGTACTACTCGGAAATGGATCTGATAGACATGAAGAACGAGTTTTAGATCCCAAAGAAGGGGAAGATAAGCATTGATGAGTATGCTAGCACATTCACCGAGAAGATGAAGCTATTTCCTTACTTGATTCCTACTGAAATTTCAAAGATAGAGAGGTTTGCTAACAAGTTGCCAGTGGACTTCAGTCCAACGGTGAAAATGGCAACTACTTTGAAGACATCCGTCAGAGCAGCCAAGAACATAGAGACCAACTTCAGGAGAAAGGTCTAGAGAAAACGGAGGTAGGAGAGAAGAGGAAGTTTGATGGATCTTCAAGTTCCAACAAGAAGAGCAGATTTTCAAAAACTGGTTCCAAAAAGTTTGGAGGTGGAGGAGAAGCAAAATGGTGTGAGAATCGCAAGAAGAAGCACTCTGGGAAGTGTGGCGAGGAGTTAACCTGTTTCAAGTGCTGAAGAACAGGTCACTACGAAAATGAGTGTACATCCGACAAGAAGGTGTTTTATGGATGTAATGAATAAGAGCATATAGCAAGTGACTGCCTGAAGAAGAATGAGATTGCAAAGCCTAATGTGCCACCTTGGCCAATGGCGAGAGCATTCGGGATGACTCTAGAAGAAGCAAGGAAGGAAGCAAATGTCACTTTAGGTACTTTTCTTATAAATGGATTGTCTGCCAATATATATTTTAATTCTGTAGCTAATTACTCATTTATATCGCATAAATTTGGTAAAAGACTAGCATTGCCTGTAGATAAACTAGATAGTTCTTTAGTAGTAGAAGTTGCTAGTGGAAAATTCATACATATTACTGATTGCATAAAGAACATCGCCATCGAATTGAATGGGAGTAAATTCCACGAGGAATTGTTACCCATTGAGTTAAACGGCTTCGACAAAGTATTAGGAATGAATTCGCTTAGTGAACAACGCTGACATCAAGTGTAGACAAAAGATTGTAGTGATCATACCACCTCGAAGAAAACCATTTATGGTGTACGGTCACAAACATAGAGTAATTTTTGGAATTATCACCCTGATGAAAGCCATGAAATATTTGTCTACAGGATGTACATCATGTCTAGTGTTTATGATCAACCCGATAAAAGAGTAAAAGTTCATGTAGAGGATACCATTTCTGTGTGAATATCTAGAGGTCTTTCCCAAAGATCTTCCTAGATTGCCCTGTAATAGACAAGTAGAGTTTAGGATAGACTTGTTACCAGGAACCACACCTATAGCAAAAACACCTTATAGATTAGCAATGATGGGATGAAGGAGCTTATGATGAAACTTGAAGAGCTATTGGACAAGAGTTTCATTAGACCTAGTCCTTCACCCCGAGGAGCTCCGATGTTATTCGTAAAGAATACGTATGGAAGAATGAGGATGTGCATAGATTACAGAGAGCTGAAAAAGGCAACCGTGAAGAACAAGTACCCATTACCAAGGATGGACGACCTGTTCGATCTGCTGCAGGGTGCGATCTATTTTTCGAAGATCGATCTGAGGTCAGGATATCATCAGCTAAAGGTAAGAGATCAAAACATCAAGAAGACTGCTTGCAAAACAAGATCTGGTCACTACGAGTTTTTGGTTATGTCGTTCAGACTGAAGAATACTCCAACAACATTTATGGATTTGATGAATAGGGTTTGTAAATCCTTCCCCGAAAAATATGTAATAGTGTTCATCGATGATATTCTCGTATACTCGAAGAATTAGCAGGAGCATGATAATCACTTGCGCGAAGTGTTTGAAGTTTTGAAGAATGAGAAGTTGTATTCAAAGTTCTCTAAATTTGATTTTTTTGATTTGAGAGGTGCAATTTTTGGGTCACGTGGTTAACGAAGAAGGAATAATGGTTGACCCAGCAAAGATCGAAGTTGTAATAAAGTGGGAATGACCAAAAAGTCTCATTGAGATTCGAAGCTTTCTGGGATTAGCTGGATATTATAGAAGGTTTATCCAATGCTTTTCTTCAGTAACTGCTCCATTAACAACTTTAACCCATAAAGGAGCTATATATACAAGGGGTGAGAAGCACGAAAAAGATTTTAAGAAGCTAAAGAAGAAGATGTGTGAAGCACTGATTCATTCTTTACTTGAAGGAGTTGAAGAATTTTTAGTTTATAATGATGCATCTGGAGTTAGGTTAGGTTGTGTTCTGACCCAGACGGATAAAGTGATAGAATATGAATCTTGATAATTAAAAGAGCACGAGAAGAACTACCCCATTTATGATATGGAGTTGGCAGCGGTGGTTTTTGCACTAAAGATATGGAGACATTATTTTTATGGAACAAAGTGTAAGATTTACATCGATCATAAGAGTCTCTAGTATCTCTTTGATTAAAAGGAATCGAATATGAGACAATGATACTGGATAGAATTACTCAAGGATTATGACTGCGAGATAGTTTACCAACCTGGTAAACCTAATTTTGTCGCAGATGCTTTGAGGAGAAAGATAAATCAAGAAATGAAAATAACAATAGCGTTATGGATAGAAGTTGTCTCGACGATTGTAGAGAGTAGTAAGAAAGATAAGGAGGAAGCTTTGGAAGGAGGTAACCAAAAAGAATACGGTTTAGGTACAACATTGGAATTCGGTATAAACAACTAAGGGTTGAAGGTATTCCAAAACAGGATTTGGGTGCCTAAGATGGGAGGAATAGGAGATCTTCTCGTGGAAGAAGCTCATAAGACCATGTACTCGATTCATCCCGGCAATACCAAGACATATAAGGATTTGAAACCTTACCACTGGTGGTTGACGATGAAGCTCAATGTTGCGAAGTATGTGGCTGACTGTGTGACTTCCGCAAGAGTTAAAGCTTAACATCAGACACCGTATGGGAGCTTGGAGCCTTTACCGGTACCCATGGGTAAATGGGAGGACATTAGCATGGATTTTGTGACTAAACTACCTAGGACGAAGAATGATCATGACATGATTTGGGTAATCGTGGATCGGTTCACAAAGAGTGCACACTTCATAGTGGCAATGGCCACAAAGAAGGCCTATGGATAAGCTTGCAAATGTCTATGTGAAGGAGATAGTAAGACTCCACGGTGTTCCCTTAACAATTGTGTCAGATCGCGACAGTTGTTTCATATTGAGGTTTTGGAAGAGCCTACAAGAAGAAATGGGTATGAAGTTGTGTTGGAGTAACGCTTACCATCCATACACTGATGGTCCGAGTGAAAGGAAAATTCAAACACTGAAAGATATGCTGAGATCATGTACCGAAGAATTTCAAGGTAATTGGGATGTATATCTACCCCTAGTAGATTTTTCCTATAACAATAGTTACCATTCAAGCATTAAGATGACACCTTATAAAGTCTTGTACGGACATAAGTTTCGTACATTGTTTTTTTGGCTTGAAGATGGAGAAAATCAGTTCACGAGACTGGAGATAGTCCATCATACTGCTAAGAAGTTGAAGATGATTAGAGTAAGGATGTTAGCAGCACAAGATCGTCAAAAGAGCTATGCTGACAAGAAGCGACGATCAATGACCATCGAAGTTGGAGATTTGGTGTTGCTCAACGTCTCTACAAGGAAGGGAATTATACGATTTAAAAAGAGAGGAAAGCTGAGTCCAAGATTTATTGGATCGTTCAAGGTTCTTCAAAGTGTTGGGAACCAATATTACAGGCTGGAATTGCCAGAAGAACTGGACGATATTCAAAACCTTTCCATGTGTGTTATTTGAGGAAGTTCATGGGATAAGTCCCCGATATAATTCCACTTTCGTAGATAAGAATTAATGAAGAAAAGAGGTTGATCGAAGAGCCCGAAGCGATTGGTAACCGTAAGACGAATAAGTTATGACATAAGATGGTCGATTTAGTGCTTGTGCGATGGAAACATACGCCAGGGCCGAACCGTACTTGGGAGACAGAAAGCGAGATAAAGAATCGCTATCCACATATGTTTGCTGATGCATGATTCCGAGAACGGAATCATCCTAAGGGGGAGAGAATTGTAACGTTCGCGTTTCCCGCTAGGAATTAATAAGACAACGTAATAGTTAGGGTCAACAACTGTAACCTATTTGATGTAATAAAGGAGAATTATGTGTTTAGTGTACATATTATGTAATTATTATAATATAATATAAGAGGAATAAAATACGAGTCTAAGTAGAATAATAATTAGGACTAATATCCTTGACGAAAGTTAAGGTAGTGGTGATGAGAAGTTCAGAGATATAAGGAATGCTCCAAACCGACGTATAACAAAGAAGTTATGATCATTTGAAGTTTCGCGATTCAACCCGATTCGACAACGCACATCGTAAAAAGTAAATTTTTGTAAGTATACTTTTTAGCCTTATTGATCTACACGAAAGTCGTAGTAGTCGTTAAACTAATATCGTGCTTACAAAGAACATCTAAATTTGACATCGTGAGAGAAAGTTATGATTTTTCAAAGTTTCGGTTCAACAATTCGAGCATAGAAATTGAATTTCTGATCGGTTTATTTTTAGCCAAAACAATCTAAAGGAGAATTGAAGATCTCATTAATATGAGTTCAATGATAGAAAGACAGTCGAAAACAGACGCCGGATGAGATAGTTAATCATTTTATATGAGCTTTAACAATCTAAGGTTGTGTAAATTAAATAAACTCAAAATTAGCCGACGCGGTCTAAATAAAAGTTGTAGAACTTGTCGAGGGCTTTCCGTGGACACTAAGAACGGAAAAAATGGAGCTCGTATGAAGAATTTACGTAATTTTGTAATTGTGAAATTCGTTGCGTGCTTATGCACCTCACGCATAGCCTTCTAGAAGCCAACCACAATGCTCCTGTAGAAAGCCACCACGTGTCAAGTCCTTAGAACAGGAGTAGCACCAAAGCACAGGCACAACACGCCAGGTCCTGTGCGCGGCGTGTAAACCCGTGTTTTCGCCTTTAAATAGATGCCCATAGTTTATTCTTCCCCTACACCTCTCCAAATCAATTTCTCTTGACTTCTACTTCTTTTGGTTAGAATTTTCTTAGTACTTAGGATATTTTGGTAAGTTCAGAGGTTCCTAACAGCCCGATATCTAGTAGCTATCAGCCCAGAGTTCGGCCATTGCAATTTCTAGACTTTCCTCTAGGGAATCCTTGTAAGTTAAATTACACTCTATTTTATTTTTGTGTAATTTATATTTAAATACATAGTTGTTATCATGAAATTATAAATAAGAACTATCAGAAATTCCAAGTTATAATACTGATTGAACTACTTACAGGAGAGGTGTCTTGAACGGTCATGGTGGCTTGGTTGTTGGATTGCAGAAAGGCTATATGTCGAAATGGTCCCATGTAACATACACGTTTTGAAATCGTGTTATGTAATTTGAAAAGTTAAAAATATTATGAAATATTATGTGAAATTGAGTGTTGAGTTCTAACAGATAGTTTTTACTAGAAATAAAGTAAAACTATGTTTAGAATCACTCATAAAATATTGGAAGTCTTATGAGATTCCAATTAAAAGCCAAATAGTGAAATTTAGCGAAAATATAAAATTTGAAATAAGTAAAATTTTATTATTGAAAGTTGTAGATAACCTCGTTACAAACATGTAAGCGAAAACCTCGTCGAAATCCGAGTTATAACGAAGAAGTTATGACCAATTGAAGATCCGCGACAAAACCGGCAGTGTGCCGAATAACGTAAAAAGTGAGTTTTTGATAAACTACTTTTTAGCCTTAGTGATCTAAATGAAAGTCGTAGTATTCGTTAAACCGAGAATTTTGATAAAAAGAACGCCCAAATCTGACTTTGTATGAGGAAGTTATGATTTTTCTAAGTTTCAATTTAGCAGTAGACAGCTAAAAACTCGAATTTTAGATCGATTGATTTTTAGTCGACACAACCTAAACGAGAATCGAAGGTCTCGTCATTAGTAGTACAAAGGTAAAAAGTCTGACGGAAATGGACGTCGGATGAAGAAGTTATGAATTTTTAACGGATTTACCAATCCCGGTCTGTTAAAAATAATAATATAAAAATAAATCAAAATTTTCCGACGAAGTCTAAACGAAAGTTGTAGAGCATAATTTTCTCTACGCGTGCATATGAAGAACGTCAAAAACGGAGCCCGTATGAGAAAGTTATGGATTTTACAAGATTGGGCACATTTTTCGAGAAATTTCGCATGAATAGTTCTGCCACGTCATCCTTCGCATGCAGCCTCCACGTGGCGTCTTCTGGTTGGACCGCAGCCTCGCGTGGCACCCGCTCATTGGTCCGAAGTCGTCACCCTCTTTCCCCATTGGACCGAAGCTCGGTCCACTTAGGAGCTTCCATCTCCGAAATTGATGAGCTGGTACTTCGCAGGAGATGCCCCGTGTCACCCTTCCGAGCCTCGCACCTGGCCTCTTCGCATGCACGACATCTGGCCTCCGAACGAAGCTTCTTCTGCCGCGTGGCTTCACATCTGCTGACCCTCCTAGCTTCGTATCCGAAGCTTCGGACCTCCCCCTCTATAAATAGGAGCTATGCGAGCCTTCCTGGGTATTTTGAGAATTTTGACACTTTTTCACCCCTTTTCAATATTTTTACTATCTCGTCATCCCCCGAAGCCCCGGTATCAACTTTAGCAACCGAAACACACCCCGAAATTCCCGAGAAGCCCGAAAAATTTATCTTTTCGGTTTCAAAGCCCAACCCTCGCTGGGCCCGGTTTTCAATAAATCTCCCGGTTTTCAACAAATAAAGTCATATTTAGAGCCGAAATGCTGCACAAATTATTATTTTGACCCCCCCCCCCCCCCCCCCGGTTAATTCAAGGTGAGTTTAATATATAGGAACAATTGTATGTTATGTGTTATATATGTATGTGCTTTTCAGAATTAATATTCCGGGTTATTTTCCTGTGTTATTTTGGTTTTATACCTTTGGCTATGTAAAGCATGAATTGTATACTAACGGAATACTAACGGAGCTATACCTTTGACTTGAAGTGTATGACATAGACATCACTTGAGTATTGGTATGAACCGCTGACCATGAAGTGTATGACATAGGCATCACTTTGGCTTCGGTAGTATGCTAAGATAAGGCTGAAAGTCTGGATATTCTAGCAAAATAATATTCTTGAGTATTTTTCCGTGTCATTATTATTCGTTATTTTTAATAGCAAAAGAAATACCTTTGACCATGTGATCAGTGAAAGGAATTAGATTCATATTGGTACTGGTATGTAGCCACTGACCATGTAGAACATGTCTCCGTAAGAGAATGATTTCTATTCTATGGTATTGGCAAAAGGTCAGACATGGCCATAAGCCTGAAATCTACCAAATAAAAGTTAATCCGAAGTTGTATGTCTTCTGTGCCATTTGGGCCAAAGCTTTATTGATTGTATATCAAGTATGGAAATTGTTACATCTCATTGATTGATAGGGAAAGCTTATCGCATTATGCATTTGTTGTTCCTTGTTCCTCTTTGCTTCTGCCATAGTAAAGTATATATATATATATATATATATATATATATATATATATATATAACATTATATTGTATCTATTATTGAACTCACTAAGCGTCACCGCTTACTCTCTCAATGTTTAACAAATTTGCAAGGATTAAGTAACCAGTATAGTCATATACCGTTGGAAGGTTTAGAATAGTTGTAATATTATCTTGTATTTCAGTTTATGTTTGTATAAATTTACAATATCCTGGGTAGTTATGTAAAATATTAAAACATAGTCGGTTTGTATCCAATCTTTTGTAATCACTTTATCAATGTAAGATAATGTTTTATAAATATGCATGTAGCATGTTTTGGAGTAACTTTATAGTCTAGTATGAAAGTTTAGAAAAGGGTTCTTTCAATCATGGTATCAGAGCAGTGGCTTAAGTGAACTAAATACCACGAATTGGTATTTAGACTTAAATTGTTGGCGGTTCAATATATGAACGGATTCATTAGGAGTATATGGATACAAACCATAGGAAATACTTAAGTGGGGTATTGGGTAGTGATAAACCCTAGTATTCTAAGATATTAAGTTACTTCAAAATTTTCAGAGAATTAGTTTATGTAAACTAGGAATTTTGAGAATTTCTAGACTTAAACATGAATTGTTAAGTGAAGATGATACAATGTGTATCTGGTATACTTAGGTAGAATACGTAAATGGAAACAAGCACTAGAATATTAAGAGGAGATATGCCTTATATTCTAATATGTGCTAAATGATAAATGAATATAGCATACCTTAGGTGGCTTGCCTTATTGCTATTATTTAAGAAAGTTTACGGTCTGTTGCCGACCTTGATTTAGAAGAGAAAATTTTATGTTTAGAATTCTAAGAATTTCTGTATTAGAATTTACATGAAACTTTTCGAAGTGATAAAGAGACTTATGATAGTTGACATCGATAAGTTTATAAATAAACGATTGCGGGATATCGTAAAATAATAAATATAAAGTGTTATCGTAAATAGTGTATTAATACCAACAAAGTGGTATTATACATTTAAAGTATGTTTGATATATAATAACATCTTTGGAAGAAAGATGTGCGTTTGAAACACGTTTGGGTGAGATAAATGTGTTGGTACAAATCCATGAAGTTGTTTCACCGCTGTCCAGATTGAAGCAGTGATTGTTTATAACGTAAGAAGAACCGAAGTTGGTGATAAATAATTCAACAGTATCGAAATTTATGTGGTACAAGATTTAGAAGAATTAAATGAAGATCAAAGGAAAGGCTAATGAAGTTCTTAGACTCAATAGGCCAAGACTTTCTGATGTAGTATGTAGCTCGAGTAGTAACCCTATACAGGATGCTCAGACTTAGTATTTAATAATACTAAGTGATGATTCACTTCTATCATATCCTTATGAAAGTTCCATTGTGTGTTAAGCCGAATTTAACATACATGATTAGGATGGTGAATTAAGTCATTTAGTAATAAAAGGTTAAGTAACTTACTTGTTTAAGTAAGGTAGAGTACTTAGTTGAAGAAGATATACACTCATATTATTATATGAGAAGAGATGTTGTAGTTAGGAATGACAGAGAACCAAGTTGAAGCTAGTAGAGCTTGCTGAGATGCAGCTATAATGCAGACTTCTTAGGATAGACTCCTATGAAGTAGACTTAAAAGATACAACCATGAGAATAAGACTTACTCAGATACAGGAATAACGATGTCATGGAAGGATAATGAAACAAACAAATGTGCATGGTGAATTACATAAGTTAGAAGATGATGTAAGTAGTTGAAAACCGTTTGTCTCTACACTGCTAGAGTAAATTTTGGGTGTAGTATGTCTTGTAGAGTAGACACTACCCGAGAAAGAATTTATATGAAGAATTGGAAGTAAAATTCTATCGACCTATGAAAAAGTATTAAAATATGCTAGATCAAGCATATGCATGAGAAGAATCTTAGAAGGCGAGTATAAGTAATCCAAGATATGTTTGATAGGAATGCGAAAACCCTAGTTGAGTCTAGGAGATATTGTTGTATGTACTTGTTTGAACACACTCAGGTGTGAAAACTTGCTTTGTGAAAACTTTTGAATGGAGACTTGGGAACTGCGAGACAATACTTGGGACGAGTATGAGTAGGTGTGAATAGTATTAGAGGCCTATACTACTGGAAGCACAGGACTCACACTTGGATCAGGAAAATTCACAAGGCTACGAAGAAGCTAGTAAATGATTTCGTTTTATTCATGTGTGTCGTTACCTTCGTTTCGGTAATGACTAAGAAGATAATTATCGTTCAAATCTTAATGTCACAAAGAGTGGAGTCTGATTAATATAAATCTACAAAGATAAAGTTGATTGGTTTGGAAAGCCATGTATTGAGTAATGACGAAACTTCAGTCAAGAAGGAGACGGTCAAGATGGTCGATAGAAATATAACGATCTTCATTAAAGAATTGAGCAACCATTAACTAGAGATGTTACCTGTTATAAAGGCGATGAGGAATTTAGTTATTCATGGAAGGATTACAGTATGAAATCCGTGATTTAGTAATCAATCGAAATATTCTGTCATTTGACAAAATTGATGTATATGTCCGAAAGCACGAATTAGAGATATGTGGTGCTATTCTTTATGTTCCAAAGCATCCACGTGTTAATCAAACTCTTTTTGTTTTCTTTATTCCATCAGCTTGATTTATTCGATCTGATTCTAATACAAGAGTTTGGTTCGTTATGTGTCTTGTCCATTATAAAATTAAAGTTCATTAGAATAAGACCATTCGAGTTGTTTTTATAGCAAAAGTAGAGACCTTATCGTGGGTTTAGTCTATAAACCAAGAAGGAGCAGGAGTCTGCAATGAGAATTGAGTTTTAACTCAAAGATTAAGGTCGAAGGCCCAATAGAGAATGATGAGCGGGTGAAGGTTTGAGCACCGCTAGTAATTAAGAAGTTTGAAGAGTTTGACAATCGTTTGGCAAACCAAAAGTTAAATATCGTACATTTAGATTACCACAGAGGAAGTAAGTTAGGACTCAAATGTTGTGACTAGTAATTTTCTCGTAAAGTTTATATCTGCTCACATCTTATTTGATTGTGATACCTCAGATTCTTTCGTGCCTTATAAATTCCCACATTCTTTTCAAATTGCTTGTTACGCAATTGTCCAATCATTTCATATAGATAACATAGGAAATATATCATTACTTGCTGATAAAGTCTATAGAAATAGTGTCATAGGAATTGAAAGTTATAATCTTCCTGCTAACCTAATTCCCAACTTTGATATTATTCTCGACATGAATCGATTGTCAAAGAACTACGCAAAACTCTTGTGCTACGAAGAGATGATATGCATCCTTATCGAAAGGAAGGATTCTATTTATGTCTACGGTGAAAATAATAAATTTTTTTCTTAAAAAACTCGTAAATTTATATCGTGGGGATATTCTACTTATCCGGCTTATACAGTTAATACCTTGAAAGAGGAGAAGAAAACTATGAATGATAGCATTTGGATAATTATCGACCGACTGATTAAGAATGCATATTTTCTCGCCATACGTACAACGGTTCTAATGGAGAAATACACACAAGTTTACTTAGACGAAATTGTGGCGAGACATAGTGTGCCACTAAAGATTATTTCAGATCGTGATACTCGCTTCACTTCTCACTTTTGGGCGAGTATGAAAAGTGAATTGGGATCCCGAGTTGCTCCCAACGCATCTTATCATCCCCAGACAAATGGTTAGACGGAGAGAATAATCCAAGCAGTAGAAGATATGCTTCGTGCATGTGTCTTAGAGTTTGGTAGTAACTGTGAACACCATTATGTTGGCATAATGTAGGACAGAAAATCCATGGTGGTCCTGAAATGATTCAAGACACCACTGATAAGATTCAAATTATACTTAGGGAAAATAAGAATGAGATAAGAGCAAAATATCATCATTTGTCTAAATCGTTGTGATTTCGGGGACGAAATCCTCAAAAGGAGGAGGTATTTGTAACATACACGTTTTGAAATCGTGTTATGTAATTTGAAAAGTTAAAAATATTATGAAATAGTATGTGAAATTGAGTGTTGAGTTCTAACAGATAGTTTTTACTAGAAATAAAGTAAAACTATGTTTAGAATCACTCATAAAATATTGGAAGTCTTATGAGATTCCAATTAAAAGCCAAATAGTGAAATTTAGCGAAAATATAAAATTTGAAATAAGTAAAATTTTATTATTGAAAGTTGTAGATAACCTCGTTACAAACATGTAAGCGAAAACCTCGTCGAAATCCGAGTTATAACGAAGAAGTTATGATCAATTGAAGATCCGCGACAAAACTGGCACGGTGCCGAATGACGTAAAAAGTGAGTTTTTGATAAACTACTTTTTAGCCTTAGTTATCTAAATGAAAGTCGTAGTATTCGTTAAACCGAGAATTTTGATAAAAAGAACGCCCAAATCTGACTTCGTATAAGGAAGTTATGATTTTTCTAAGTTTCAGGTTAGCAGTAGACAGCTAAAAACTCGAATTTTAGATCGAGTATTTTTTAGCCGACACAACCTAAACGAGAATCGAAGGTCTCGCCATTAGGAGTACAACGGTAAAAGGTCTGACGAAAACGGACGTCGGATGAAGAAGTTATGAATTTTTAACGGATTTACCAGTCTCGGTCTGTTAAAAATAATAATATAAAAATAAAGTCAAAATTTTCCGACGAAGTCTAAACAAAAGTTGTAGAGCATAATTTTCTCTACGCGTGCATATAAAGAACGTAAAAAACGGAGCCCGTATGAGAAAGTTATGGATTTTACAAGATTGGGCACATTTTTCGAGAAATTTCGCATGAATAGTGCTGCCACGTCATCCTTCGCATCCAGCCTCCACGTGGCGTCTTCTGATTGGACCGCAGCCTCGCGTGGCACCCGCTGATTGGTCCGAAGTCGTCACCCTCTTTCCCCATTGGACCGAAGCTCGGTTCGCTTAGGAGCTTCCATCTGTCCGGAATTGATGAGCTGGTACTTCGCAGGAGATGCCCCGTGTCACCGTTTCGAGCCTCGCACCTGGCCTCCTCGCATGCGCGACGTCTGGCCTCCGATCGAAGCTTCTTCTGCCGCGTGGCTTCGCATCTGCTGACCCTCCTAGCTTCGGATCAGAAGCTTTGGACCTCCCCCTATAAATAGGAGCCATGCGAGCCTTCCCGGGTATTTTGAGAATTTTGACACTTTTTCACCCCTTTTCAATATTTTTACTATCTCATCATCCCTCGAAGCCTCGGTATCAACTTTAGCAACCGAAACACGCCCTGAAATTCCCGAGAAGCCCGAAAAATTTATCTTTTCGGTTTTAAAGCGCAACCCTCGCAAGGCCCGATTTTCAATAAATCTCCCGGTTTTCAACGAATAAAGTCATATTTAGAGCCGAAATGTTGCACAAATTATTATTTTGACCCCCCCCCCCCCGGTTAATTGAAGGTGAGTTTAATATATAGGAACAATTGTATGTTATGTGTTATATGTGCTATGTGCTTGTCAGAATTAATATTCCGGGTTATTTTCCTGTGTGATTTTGGTTTTATACCTTTGGCTATGTAAAGCATGAATTGTATACTAACGGAATACTAATGGAGCTATACCGTTGACTTGAAGTGTATGACATAGGCATCACTTGGGTATTGGTGTGAACCGTTGACCATGAAGTGTATGACATAGACATCACTTTGGCTTCGGTAGTATGCTAAGATAAGGCTGAAAGTCTGGATATTCTGGCAAAATAATATTCTTGAGAATTTTTCCGTATCATTATTATTCGTTATTTTTAATAGCAAAAGAAATACCTTTGACCATGTGATCAGTGAAAGAGAATGATTTCTATTCTATGGTATTGGCAAAAGGTCAGACAGGGCCATAAACCTGAAATCTACCAAATAAAAGTTAATCCGAAGTTGTATGTCTTCTGTGCCATTTGGGCCAAAGCTTTATTGATTGTATATCAAGTATGGAAATTGTTACGTCTCATTGATTGATAGGGAAAGCTTATCGCATTATGCATTTGTTGTTCCTTGTTCCTCTTTGCTTCTGCCATAGTAAAGTATATATATATATATATATATATATATATATATATATATATATATATATATATAATGTTATATATATATATATATATATATATATATATATATATATATATATATATATATATATATAACCAGTATAGTCATATACTGTTGGAAGGTTTAGAATAGTTGTAATATTATCTTGTATTTCAGTTTATGTTTGTATAAATTTACAATATCCTGGGTAGTTATGTAAAATATTAAAACATAGTCGGTTTGTATCCAATATTTTGTAATCACTTTATCAATGTAAGATAATGTTTTATAAATATGCATGTAGCATATTTTGGAGTAACTTTATTGTCTAGTATGAAAGTTTAGAAAGGGGTTCTTTCATCCCACCTCCCAGCTGTCCTACCTGGCTGATCCTTGTGTGATAGAACTATCAATATTCATTGGAATTATTGATAGGTAAAGACTATTTTCAGTCACGTAGAATGTTAGACTAAGACTTAGTAATAATTATACTAGATTACGTGAAAGGAGAATTCTGTTGTTAGAAGCGTAGCACTGTCTGAGTTTTGAGTCATCACTTTAACAAGTCAGTTCATAGTTACTTTCATCTTACATATAGATATGAAGTATGTAAGATAATTTCATGCTATATATGCCTATTATCTAATATCTATGCTAGATGAGCGATCTATACATATTTTATTTTATTTAAACTATATATGTATTTTTGTATCTATAAATATATTAGGTAGAGATGGGTAGATGAAAGAGGAAATAGATGAGAGAGGCCTTGAATTGTTGGTACAATAGGTACTTGATGTTGAGTAACCTAGTGGAGTATAGATGACGACCAAAAACTATTCTAAACAGTCCAGTGGAACGCTAGCAGGCTCGTGTGAGAACAAGGATCTGATTGGGCAGGGACAAGGCTTGAAAACTCAAACCTTGATTTAATGCTTAAGATCAATATCTACTTCTGATTATAAGTTCCAGTCAAGTCTGGCAAGACCAGTCAAGACTTGAAGATGAAGATCAACAAAGTACTTCAAGTATTAAATATGAGACTATGAGTATAATTAAAGTAAAGACAATAAATGAACACAAGGAATATTTGAAAGAATGATTTGAGAAAAAGGTGCAAGTTAAGTAAATATGAAAATATCTATCTTTGGAGGAACAATCCGTCTACTATTCTTGTTATTAAATACTCCTTATATAGGAGAAGGAGTTACATCGGATAAACCAAGTTACGTACATAGGACCGGATAAAGTGATTACTCCTGATACTTTTGATTATCAATTTTGACGAAATAAACTAAGTCCTATGAACTGTTACATCAAGTAAAAGACAAGAATAAGAAATGCAAGACGGAAAGATAATCTCTGAACAACTTCTTTACTTCAGACATAATCTCTTCCACTCTGGACACCAACATCACTTTGGGCCACAGACCGACTTTGGACGCTATTCCACGTCGGAACTAATACTGACTTCAGAACAACAAAAAGGATAGTAATTGCTAGAGGTTCACTTTCAGGTTCCAACAATCTAACCCTAAGTAAACTTAGCAATCTAATCACCTTAGCTCGAATCTTCCTTGATGAACCAGTACGGCCGGTACAACCATTCTTTGACTCTGATGTACCATTGCAGCTGACTTATGAACTTTGTCTTCACATGATCTAGTGCTTCAGACTTTGATGCTCGACTTATGAACTTATGAAGGGCCTTGGTGGAAACTAGGTGTTTGTCAAGGACTCGGAAGATGTCCTTTTGGTTTGTTTTTCTTTGATGATAGAAAAAACCTAGTACTAGTTCATCGATGGGTCCCTCTGCCAAGATTTCAGCTTCTTGCAATTTGAAGTCGATTTTGGCCAAGTATTTTTCTGTTCCGAACAGATGGGCCAGCTCAAAGTCACACCGGCAAAATTCAACAAAGTAGTCTTTAAGGAAGCTTAAAGCAGCGTGGTAAGATCTCATACTCAGATCATCAGATTGAATGCTTCGGAAGTGTGCGGCAATGGTCAAGATGTCATTTGGGTTGATTGCAGGAAAGTCGGCATCAGTGATGGTTTTCTGAATTGGTTTGTTTCAGAAGATGTGGTCGAAGTACAACATATAGTTGAGTTGAAACTTGGTTAGGATCTTCCTTCCGAATCCGGAAATCTTGGTGATCCTTTTCCATGACCAGACTTCTATTTGAGGAAGTGCGTTCTTGGAATAAAAGGTCTTGAATCTTTCATGTTCAGTCCCGATGATCATTTGAGGATCATCTTCTGGATGGAGAGCAGCGAACTTGGTGTAGAACTTACTGAAGGGAGAGAGAGGCAAGTCGATCTGGTCTGAATCTTAATTCGGAATATCATAGTACATGAAGGGCATTATGTCAACGTCCTTCAAGATTCCATCTCTGCAGAGAGGAGAGATCCCCAACATCAGATAAGGATTATCATCCTTGAAGGATTGTATATGAATGCTTTCTCCAAGAGCTTGATTGATCTCTTCCTAGGACCAACCTAAATTTTCTTTTGGGAGAGGAGCGGAGTAGGAGAAGTCCGAAATGGGCTTTTTGCCCTTGTCTTGTTTTTAGAGAGCGGCGAGGATGTGTTTCATATTTTCAACAATGACAAACTTCGGCTGGGAGGAAGGCAGGGGCTCTTTCGGAATATCATTTGGCTTCCGGAGTGGAGATCCTTCATCAATGGGAGCAATTCTAGGAGAAGGAATCGGAGGCTGGATTGAGGTGAAGGCTCGGAAGGCTTCAACGGTTAATTTTCTTTTTGCCTTAGCATCTTCTATGCTTTTGTGAAGAACATCAACCAGGGTAGATGGCCAAGAGACTGCTGACCAAGTTCTTTGCTCTTCCTCCGTTAGCACTTTAACAGGATATTTCCTTGAAGCTTGAAGTCCTAATACTCCGTTCTTGACATACATTTCTTTTTCATCACTTTAATCATCATCATCGTCATCATCATCATTATTGTCATCACCACCTGGAGAACCTGAAAGGATTTGTAGAGAGTCATCAGATTCATCTCAGAGTCTGAACTCTGAGACAGGTTTCCAGGGTTGAAATCTTGAAATGGGTCCTTCTCCCCCTCTTGCAACGGAGGGCCTACAACTGATGCAAGCATAGCAGACTCCTTCAGATCCGAAAACATACAGCCAATCTTGGGTTATGGTATCCTTATGACTCCGAGTTCAACCTGGTAAGATACACTGACTCAGATCATGGTGAGTGTGGGATTGATCAAAAAATTACTTTAGGAGGAGCTCAAATGTTGGGAAATAGACTGGTGAGTCGGTCCAGCAAGAAGCATCCGCCTGTAGCTTGCTCTACCACTAGAAGATGTTGTGCACAGATTCTTTGGATTCAAAACTAGCTTCAAGATTATGGATTCAACTTCACAAAGACTCTTGTTTTCCGCAACAACACCAGTGCTATTCAAATGATTCAAAATCCTATGCAACATTCTAAGTCCAAGTACATCGACATCAGTCATCATTTTATTAGGGACATAGTTCAAAAGGGCAAAGTGGAATTATTCTACGTTCCATCCACTGATTAATTGGCTGACATTTTTACTAAGGCATTAGATGAGAAGACCCTGAATAAATCGATTTCTGAACTCGACATGCTTTCAATGGCTTATTTATTTTTTTTGGCTTGCTTTGAAAAACCTTGCTTTTATTCGCTTTCTTAAAAAAAACACAAAAACAAGTACTTCATTTTCCTTTCAAAGAAGTATACATAGCTTGCTAAATTTTCATATCTAATATTTACAAGTGCTTTCTTCTCTCTTTATGTTTTTTCTTCAGGTTTATCAATATTTTATCTACAAGTGATATGCATCTCCTTCTTTTGGAGTTAGAAAGAGTTGGGGTCGTGCATAATGTTCTTAATGCTCTAGTGATTCAGGAGAATGTGGTCATCATGTCTTCTTCTTGTTGACAATGCCCTCTTTCTCCTCCACTAACTATTATGAATACAAAAAGCCTCCATCAATATAACGAGTCTTACTTTCGTCTACTAACTCATCACCTGATAAAACCTCGAGTGCCCTCGTGTTGATCTTTTCAGCTCGATGGTTTCACATATTAGAACCCATGAAATCGTTAGTTACAACGACTGGTTCTTAATCTTCTTTTGTTCTTGACGAACATGAAGCTGGGAATCCATCTGCAAAACCTCAATGGTTAAACGCATCTTCCTTATTGGTTTGTTGTGAATTGTGATTTTTTATTGAGGTATTTGATCTACCTTGTGTATCCTTTTATAGAAAGTGTTGAGGGGGAGATTTCTCAAAGAACGGAAACTAATTCATGAGCTTTTAAAACTAAAGATTTTCTAGCGTCAGGTTTATGATTCTCCTGAAAAAGGCTACGTACTGATTCTCTGAAAAAGATGTATGTTCCTTTTTAATTATTCAATGGTTGACCATTTCTTTATTTACTATCCTCTTACCATTTTTGTTGTGTACCATATTAAATGAATTGATGGTGAATTTTAAATTCTAGACTGAAACTTACCTTTATGATACAAAAGTTGAACCACTTCTTGTTGATAAGTTTACACTGTTTATGATTCATGCTGATTACACCTCCGCATGATTGAAACATTCTATTCTCTCCTTACTCTTCTTTATAAAACTTAATTATCCACTGTGATATACCAGACACTAATAAAAGTTCGAAACTCAGTGTCGATGGTTAGGCTATGTACAGTAGCTTATCATACGTACCAATCCATTCTTGCTTTACTTTCTTCTTTAGAATTTTATGATTTCGCTTATGAAACCAGACGCTGATGAAAATTCAAAAAATCTGTGCTGATCGGTATAGCACGTCTTGTGATGTATTACACGCACCTACCCATTCTCTCCCAACAAATATTTTATTAAGGAAGTTGATGATTCACTGTATTTACCAAATCTTCTAGTAACGAAGTTGATGATTCAGCATATGGAAGCATGTTGGGTTATTTGTTAGATTGTGTCAAATTTACTATGTATGTAGTTAGACTTTTTACGGTTTGGGCCTGTCCATCAGTCTTTATGTTGCTAGGATTAGGCTTTAAATACTCCATGCATGTATTGTATTAGGGTTAATTGTTTTGTGATTCCCTACCGTGCCTTTACAGAGATGGTCTTCATCGAGCTCTTCTAAGGCAGTGATTATTAATCATTCGACATTACTTCAATCATATCTTTTATTATTTTGATTCATATTCCAGTTTAGAATCGATCGATCTATTATTTATTGTCTTAACAATTGCTATCAGAGTAGGAGATTGTGTATACCATACACAATTCTTATGTCGAGTGTTATTAGGGTTTTCCGTTTTTATTGATCCGTTCTTACCGTCTTCATCATTTTCATCGATTGTAGACGTTGGATCTTAATCTTTATTTTACCCTAAACTCGATTTTAGTTTTTACACATCTCATTCTTACAGGTTTTAGTGAATCAACAACATCCATTAAGAAGATCCTCATACTCTTTCCTTCAACCTATCCAGCAGTATTGGCTCCACAACCAAAATCCCCATTCTTTTTCCACAATATTACGAAGTATGGGCGCTACACTTCAAAGATTACGTGTTAGGTCTTGAAGATAATGGTATGTTAATATGGGAAGCAATGACCAAGCAGATATTCTCTCATACTACTACAAGGAAGATCATCAAGACTCAATCCGATTACAACTCTCTTCTTCTTGAGGTTACTAATGTTCCTCAAGATGAAAAGAACAAGCTTTAAAGCAATATCAAGGCCATGAGACTAATCAGATTCTCTCTTCCTCCAGACACGTTTCGTTTGGTAAGTTCTTGTGAAACTACGAAGGAGATATGTGACAGGTTGAAAGAGCTTTATTCCAGTGATGCAGATCTTGAACATTCTGTTCAAACGTTACTTCTTTCTGAGTTTGGTGCTTTTGCTCAGAAGTCTGACGAAAAGCTTGACCAGATTTTCAATCGCTTTAACCATCTTTTGAGTAGGATGCTTAAGCACAATATTAGGTGTGAAAAGATTGAGCAAAAGGTTACCTTCATGAATGGTTTAAGACCTAAGTGGAAGGTAATTATTTCCACAGTCAAAGCTCATGAGCAATTCAAGAACTATACTTTAGCGTAACTGGTGGGAATACTTAGGTCCCACGAAGATGAGGTAACAAACTAAAGAAAGGTTCTTTCTGGTATGGGTTCATTGGCCCTAGTTGCGAAGGGTAAAAAGATTGAAGAAGAAGATTTGGAATCTGATCTCTCAGATTGTGAACTCTCGAAAGGGGAATATGCTTTAATGGTGTCCAATCCTAAAAAGTTCGCCAAAAAGAATTTTGGATGCCCTAAAAACAGAAACTAGCAAGGGAATTATAGTTCTGAAAAGCCAAAGGATGAGAGCATCAACAACTCTCAAAAGGGTGAAGTGAAGAAAGAGAAAAAGCTGACGGGAGACTCCGACTATCACTGTAACTATTGTCATGGAAAAAATCATCTGGCTAAGGAGTGCATGTTGAGAAGAAAGACGAAGAAGATGATGAAGCTTACTATCTCAGAATGTTAAAGGAGCTTAAAAAGAAGAAGAATGTAGATAATGCGAAGCCTCCTTTGATTGTGCAAGAAGATAATAACGAGGTCCCTGAGTACGAAGGTTGAGGTCCCTGAGTACAAGGGAAAATGCTTGATGGTTCGCAATGATGTTTCAGAGCAAAGGGGATACGCTATTGATGGAGGCCATGTCTCCGAAAACTGTTTCGCAACGAAACCTGTTTTATAACAGATTAGTGAGTGCGAGAAAGTAATCAGCAAGGTACATTCTATTCTCAAATATCTTAATATTCCTGTCTCTCCGTATGAAACTGAATTAGATGATTTAAAATTTGTTGTCTCTAGTTTTAGTGATAGTCTAAAAAGAACTCGTTTAAGTAATTCTAACTTAACTGATCAAATCAACAGGGTCACGAACAAAAGTGAAGAGATACCTATGTGGATTGAGAAGTTGGAGTTGGAGTTGTCTAGGTCTAGGGATGATGTAATTTAATTGCAACGAGACAATTTTGGGTTGTTAAAACAGAGAAATATTTTTTGTTTGATTGCTAAACGTCTCTATTCTAATATCACTCAATTACATCTTGACTGCGAAATATGTAAGAATATTCATAAATTGATTTTTCCCTTTCTCGAATTGAAAGAGGACGAAGTCAATGCCGATTGCTACAAATGTGAATCCATTGTCTCCTCTAACAATGTATCTGATTCTTCCAAATTGGTCTAGACAAAATTGAAGCTTACATACAGTCCAAGGAACTTAAAGACATGCTAAAACAAGTTTTGAGTGAAAAAGATAAAGAGCAAATTAAATTTGATACTGTACAAAAATTTGACTCATTGTGCACTAAATTGAGTTCAGGAAATACTCTTGATGTTGAAAATGTATCTGAATTTGATGTTGAAAGCGAAATGAGTGAGATTTCTGTGGTGGGTGAGATTGATTGCTCTGAATTTGTTAAAAGTGAACCTGAACCTAAGAATAATTTAATTTCTTGAAATTTAGTGGAGTATGTTCGTATTTCTGAAAATGGAGGTTCTAAGGTTTAAAAAGAAAAGGCAACAGTTTTTCCGAAAGTTCAAACTTTTCCAAATCAAGTTTTCGCAACTTCTGGACTGAACAAGAAACAAACTTTAGAATTATCGTCCCTTATAGAAGAAGACAATGTTGCTGGATATGACTAGTACTTTTGGTCTTCTCTCATAGACAATGCAGATGAAACCAAATGTCTTTTTGAAATGACCTCTTGGAAAACGAAGGGAAGATATGTGCCAGAACCACTAAACAAGGTTAGCTCAAGTTACGAGAAAGGCAGTCCGAGTGGAATCAAAAATGTTCCAACTGATACGTCATCTGAACTGACTGATACTCCTGTTAGAAAAACGGAACCTGGGGCTAGTTTTCATAAGTCAGCTAAGGAGTTTGTTGCTCAAAAACGTCAAAGAAATGATAGATATCATACAAACTTAAAAAAAAGCATTTATGGAAATCCAAAAATTCCAAGTTTTTCAATCAAGAAAGATCTGTAAATCCGAATGCGAAAGTCTCTCAAAATCCGAATTCTAAAAGATTTTCAAAACCCCAGTCTTCGTCTTCATAGGCTTCAAAACCAAAAGTTTTTCATAAACCATCATTTTCAAAACAAATAAAACCTTTTGAAAAGACTAAGCCTTATTTTTCTCCAAATCCTAACGTTTCAAAATCTGCCAACACATCGAAAGATGTTAAGGGCAAAGGAAAAGTTGTTTCAGAATCTGAAACTCCCATCAAGAAATCTGAAACACACTTGAAAAGGGAGGAAAATAAGTTTGAGAAAAGGTTTCCAAACAACAAATTGAAGCTAAATAAAGAAAATCTCTTTTCAAAGAAAAGAACCCTAAAGATAATAGGATTGTCGTTTTCAAAATCACAAAAAGAGACAATTCCAATTTGGTAATGCAATCTTACATGGTTCATGAAGCTATAGCATTTCATGTATCTAAGAAAGCCTCACGTGGACGCAAACAACTTTGGGCTCCTAAATCTCTCTGATTTTTGTAGGTGATTCGTGAAGAACAGTTCGACTCTGAATGGTATATCTGTTGGATTAATGTCTCAGTCCATAACTATAATTGGTAAGACTTGAACCGACCCGACATGGTCCATTTGGGTTGCATGGCATCATGCATTTGGATAGACTATAATAAGAGAAATAACACTTAAGGTTGGTTAATATATTATAAGTTCTAATATATTAATAAGGTTATTTAATTAGTATTGATCAAGAATTAATTTGGAATTAATTAAGTGATCAAAAGGAGACTAATTAAATATATGGGTTGATTGTGTAAATCATTCATTCTTATATATGTGGGCTTGTGATCCAAGATTCCTTATGTTGGACTAAGTCCATGGGGTGACCCATGGATACTCCATGGAGGTTAAAATCCATGGAGCATAAGGAATGGGTAAAGTTATGAGTTACATGGTGTAACCCTAATAGCCACCATATAAAAGAATCCCATGGCTCAAGAAATCGTGCACTAATGTGTGAGTGTGAGGGCTAGACGATTTCAAGGAGTGTTCAAGTTTCTCTCAAGTTATTCCAAGTGTATTTAGTGTTGTGTGAACCATTTGAGGTGTCACACTTGGGGCACTAGGCACTCAAGCTTCATGAAGACATTCTACATCAAAGAGGTATGTATTCTATCTTGTTATATTTATTATTTTGTATGCTAGATTAGGATAATACCTTAGATGTTCATAATTGTATGTATAATAGAGAAAACATAGATCCAAGGTATTTAGGGTTGCATGTACACTTAGGATTGTTAGAATGCTCATAACCCAACAGTGGTATCAGAGCCAGGTTTGTTTTCTTGTTATACTTGCAAAAGTAGCTGAAAAATCGAGTTGGATGCATATATTCGATTGTTTTGGCTGGAATTGGACTAGGAACATTACCCTAAGATGTTTTTGGACTTATAAACTTGTTTTTGATGTGGTAATGTTCATGCTAATCCAATTTCTAAGATAATTGTCATAATTTCAAGATTTGTATTAGTTTGTATGTTCATGCTAATTTCTTGAACATAACCCAACAGTGGTATCAGAGCCAGGTTTGTTTTCTTGTTATACTTGCAAAAGTAGCTGAAAAATCGAGTTGGATGCATATATTCGATTGTTTTGGCTGGAATTGGACTAGGAACATTACCCTAAGATGTTTTTGGACTTATAAACTTGTTTTTGATGTGGTAATGTTCATGCTAATCCAATTTCTAAGATAATTGTCATAATTTCAAGATTTGTATTAGTTTGTATGTTCATGCTAATTTCTTGAAGATTGATGATTTGAATTATCTTGTTCTTATGAGGTTCTTAGATTAATAGAAAAGTTGTGTGAAATAGTTGTTTTCAATCCATTTTAATCTAAGAGTTGATTCCAAAGTGTGTTTTTGTAACTTGTCCTCAAGTTATATGAAAAGTCACATTTAAGAATCATAAAACTCATAAAAGTTGGCAAAGGTTACAAAATGAAGAGTCTAGTTCTAATTAAATGGTTTTATGACTCCATAACTTGTCCTCAAGTTATGGAGGTTCAAGAGTCTCTTCATTAAATTAAAAAAAAGTGTAACCTTAATTAGTTCCATAAGTTACAATAAAAAAAATGTTATTTTTTTTATTAATTAGTTTAAAGTCTTCCATAACTTGTCCTCAAGTTATGGAACTTGAAGAGTTTTTTTTTTTTTTTAATTAAAACTACTTTAAACTCATAAGTTATGGAATTAATTATTTTTGAATAGTTTCAAAACTTGCCCTCAAGTTTTGGAATTTGAAAAGTTTTCACTTATGAATACTTTAATTCCAAGTTAGCCCTTAGAATTTTAAAAGTTAAAATTCAACCCTTATACTTTATAATATTATAAGTTAATAATATTTATATATATGTATAAGAGTAAAGTCAGTCTTACCGTTAGTAGGCCTCATTCACGAAGCCGGTCTATAAGGGGGGTATAAGGTTACTGCCTATAAAATGGCAGTTTAATGGGTGTCCACTCTCACCCACCGCTTCCTTGACTGGTGGAGGGTCGTTAGCCGAACGGGTAGGACAAGGATTATAATTCTCCTTTCATTAAAAGTATTAATGATAAATACTAAGTAACTAAACTCTTATTAATACCCAATCTTAGTTACTTAGGAAAATGTGAATTTGGTGCTAACCCATGAAATTACACTTTGCACTTTGCTTAAGTCGTTAGTGGAGCGTGTGTGGTTAACCGGCACACTAACCTGGACTTAACAAGGTAGGCAAAGGGTAACTTAATATTTATCATAGTATCGGTGGAGCATGTGTGGTTAACCGGCACACTGATTAAGGGGTAAATATTAAGGGTACCAAGTATATTTGCATGGTTATTCACACCTTGTTTTGTGATCCTCGGCATCCCAGTCACAAAACCTGGAGGGCACACTCGAGATTGAAACATGCCTTTGAACAGTTCAATGAATCTCAAAGATCTACGACTTTCAAATCCAATTAAAACCTAATAAATTATTTCGTTTTTCATGGTGGAAATTGGTGAATCGTCATTCACCTACCTTCAAATATTTTATAACTTGGATTACGACATCCCTCTTATAAGTTATAAAATAGTTTGTTGGGTCCTAGCCTTAATATTTCATATTGGGTGTCATATTAAGGACTTTAAATCAACTATCTTAAATGTCTCCCAAAAAGATGTCTAGTCTAGACATTTATGATCTTCCCAAATCTCTTGAAACAAGCTTTCCTAAATGAAGATGATGTCCCATGGATATCATACTTCTTTAACCTCCTCCAATTATTCTCCCTAACCCACAAGTTCCTAAAAAGTTTAAGGTCACTCAAGCCCTATTGGCAAGGGAAGGTCTAGGTGTGATCACATCTTGGAGATGTAGTTACATATTGACAAGCCGGGAGAGTTGGGTGTCAAAGTCTTGAGAAAGTTGGTGGCTCAACTACTTTCTAAGTCACATAGTGAGTTCTTTTGGGAATCCTATGAAACAGACTAAGACAAGACCCTTAATGATCTTATCTATTTGCTAAGATCAACTTCCTAAAACGCTATGGACATTGACAATGATGACATTGGATATCCAGTAAAGCTCTCTCTTCCCAATGGAAAGGGATCGGCCATAGTCAACTCGGTTGACCCAATGGGAAAGAGAGAGGCGAAGTCTGAGATAGTCCAATTATCAAGGGTCCATAGGTAACTATTGCCAAAGGAAGGGGCATTGGTTACGAAGCTGCCAAATTTACCTAAGGATGTTAAAGTCAATAAGTTTGGCTCTACTTCAGGTAAAGTCCATTGTCTAACTCTATTAAGTACATGCTGATTCTGATCGCGAAGATGGATTTCAATCGCATGGTTCGGTGATCAGAATTTTGGGCTATTACTTAAGAGTTATGATATTTATATTGCTTAGGAATAGATAACAACAAGGTTTTCATATGGATTGTAAGGATAAGTTTTTCCGCAAAGTTTTAAAATAAAAGAAAAAGGTTTTGATTTTATTTATTTTAAGTATCCTTACAATGGCATTTGTGAAAAGTTGTTGCTTATAAGATTCCATTGATAGCAATATTGGAAAAATGGATTTGATTCTTTCGGTTGTGGTAGTGTCTAATATTACCAAATAAGAAAAGATTCTCATCACCCAAGGTTCAATTGGACCGAAACTTGGAATCATGCAAGTTGTATAGTATGATGAATGAGAACTTTCAGCATGGAAAATTAAGACTAATTCCTTATGTGAATAAGGAAAGGACTAAGGGATCGAGTACACATTCTTGTGCACTGGTCAAGTCCACCACAAAAGATCAAGAAGACTATTCGTCATGATTTACTTAAGTTCAGTAAATATGATTATACTTATAAGTTTAAGTATAAGTCTGTAGCATTGGAGAAGTTTCAATGTGAGACAGAACGAATAAGAAGAATCAAAGTATGGCAGAAAGATAAAAGTTTCTCAAATCTGAAAAGATGGGAGAGTACTTTAGTATCATGTTTATGATCATCTTAATGATTAAGATACCATATCACAATTGGTCCTCTAAAGTCATCTTAGTGCATTCTTATGACTAAGAAGAGGAGTCATGAATTGTTGAAATGGTTAAATCAAAAAGATGAGTCATACTTCGTTCCAAAACAATTCTTAGAGTCATACTCCAATATTGTAACTTGAGTGACATATCTTAAAGAGGGTTTGTTAACACTAGTCAAATTTAAGAGTAAAAGGTTATCTACTCTTGTACATTTGAAATTGGTAAGTTGTGATGTTTTGGATAAAACAGAGACCAACTTAGGCGAATTGTGTAAAGTGTTAGTCTTGATAAAGAATTCGCACTATCTCTTGAATATTTGACAAGGGAGTCTTATATGTCAAGAGGACAGTGGGAGTCTTAAATCACTTGAAAGTTTTAAGACTTAATCAAGAATAAAACCTAAAGTCCTTCACTAGCACACGACTTGAGGTTTATAACCTATCGTGTTGAAATTTGTGTGCCTATTCAAGTTGGCTTTGCATAGGAGTTCTGAGAGTTCTCAATTGGTTGCACAACTACTTAGAAGTAATGGCAGGCACCTGAGCTGCCAAATGGCAAGAATTTAAGATTGCACAAGTTTAATCAATATGAGTTTGGATTTGTCACTAACCTTGTCTTGTGATTATGGTTTTGACAAATTCACATGGATAAGAACACATACACTATTAAATCTAAGTGTCATAAGGTTTCTCTCCGATTCATGAAAATGATGGTGAGGAAACACTTTCACTAAGTAGATTTTAGCTAGATAGCAATTGTGATATTTGCATTCTCAAAGTCGTTAGTGGAGCGTGTGTGGTTTACCGACACACTAACATGGACTTGTGAGAAGTGGCAAAGGTCTAAACAATTGAGACTATGATTACGGCATCCCTTTTCATAGTTCTAAAATTGTTTAGACACACATGTGAGCTATCTAAGAGAGGTGTATGATTTTGATAAAGTTTTATCAAAACAATCTAGTATCAGAAATCTGAACTTTGGTAAGAAAGTCAGCTGATTTCTGAGTACATGTCAAAGCTAGTGGGAGCATAAGTGTTATGCTAATAATCATCATGTTAGTGGGAGCATGATAATTATGACAAGGGTTGCAAGTTAGCAATGTTAATTATAGAAAACAAAAGTTTCAATTCGTGAGGTTGCAGGGGTTGAAAAAGTTGTTTTGCTATAATTAAGGGAGAGGAAATTATACTTCATTTCAATTCTAAAAGCTTAGATTGAGATTTTAATTGTATTTAATCAAGGATATATATATATATATATATATATATATATATATATATATATATATATATATATATATATATATATATATATATGAATTTCATGTTGGAATGGCTCAACATAAGGAAATTCTATATATGGGTCCATTATTTGCGTTCTAAAATTCGATTATGATTACGGCATCCCTTTTCATAATCTGAATTTTGAGAACTTGGCAAATTGAAATGGAAATATTATAGCAAAAGACTGGTTTAGTCTTTATGTGAGACATCATGAATCGTGTCCCATATGCTTCGGATATAGGATCGATTACATGTGCTATATTCATCCTTTCTAAAATTTTCCAAATGCCTGGGGCATTATGAAGGGAAAAGGTCTAGAATTGGATATGACTAAAATGATTAAGCAATTGTCGAGGACAATCTAAGGTTTACCAAAGATTGGTTGCTCAAGGACAGTTGGATGTATAATGTTAATTCTGGAAGGACCATATTGACATAATTTGTAAGGAGTCAACTCTTGTTCAGAAGTGATAGTCAAAATGGAATATGGAAATGTTTCAAAGTTAGAAATTATTCAATCTGTGTAAGATTAGGAAACTTAATGAAAGAAGGATGTTTCCAAGGAGCTGATCTCCTTTGGAATGCTCTGTAATGATTGTTGTCAAGTCTTTCTGACTTTATGCATAATCATTAAAAGGATCAATGCATATAAGTTTAGAATCTAACAGATTTCAGTAAATGGCATGAATTTGGAATTCTTGCATTTGCAGTAAGGATTTGGGACTGTGAAAAGAGGATCATTGGAGTGATGTTCAATTGATCTATTTTACAAAGTAAAGATCATAGACAAACATAGTATGCATACTTGGTGTATGGCATGACTAGTGTTTAGAAAACATAGTGTACATGCTTGGAGCATGGGACAACTATTGTTTTAAATTCAAGTATAAAGTTGATAAAACCGAAACAATGAATAATGAGTAATCAGTATGGTGATAAATAAAAGTGTTTATTTATATTCATAGGGTTTGATACCATATTTGATTCATTTATTCTTGTGTTTCACTTTGCATGTTTTGACTTCCAGAATAACTAAGTCGCTCTTCCTGAATGATTAAGTTATTCAAACCATCCACAGTCGGTCATATGTTGGAAGTAGATATGAATCAAGACTGTCATGGGTTGGTTTGTAGAGGTCCAAGTTGGTGGACAAAGTGGTGCTACAACACTCATGAGTGCTCATAAGTTCTGAGTATTGGATTCAACCCGCGCTCATTTGAATCACTTCATGGATTTTATCACGAGTGATCATGAGACGATAATATCTTATATTCTTCAAACCTAGAGATATGAGTTGTTACAATGAGTTGGTTATACATTGATTGCACAAAAACGTATTGGTAACTCGATGTTATAAAACGTGCCTTTGTGTATGATTCAACAAGTAGTAGAACAAGCCATATGAGTCGAAGTTTATCCATTCCTTTTACCTTCGGGATAAAAGCGATATCTGTGGGCCCCTCGATGATTTAAAGATGATACATGTGAGTGCTTGGCCAAGCCAGGACTGATTTGATTTGTTCAATCAGTCAGTCATCATGAATCGGAAATCAGGAAACAACAAATGGACAGAGAGAATGATTGATAATCCATATCTCAGTCCATATGATATCTAGAATGGAGGAATATATGATCCCTTATCTAATGGACAAGTCATTGACAAGGGTCAGAGTTCATCGACAAGGTCAGAGTTCGACAGAAGCTTTTGAGAGCTACGATTGCTGATCGGTTCCTGAAGTCATACGCAATAATAGTTTTAGACTTATCCAAGTGGGAGACTGTTGGATTAATGTCTAAGTCCATAACTATAATTGGTAAGACTTGACCCGACCCGGCATGGTCCATTTGGGTTGCATGGCATCATGCATTTGGATAGACTATAATGAGAGAAATAACACTTAAGGTTGGTTAATATATTATAAGTTCTAATATATTAATAAGGTTATTTAATTAGTATTGATCAAGAATTAATTTGGAATTAATTAAGTGATCAAAAGGAGACTAATTAAATATATGGGTTGATTGTGTAAATCATTCATTCTTATATATGTGGGCTTGTGATCCAAGATTCCTTATGTTGGACTAAGTCAATGGGGTGACCCATGGATACTCCATGGAGGTTAAAATCCATGGAGCATAAGGAATGGGTAAAGTTATGAGTTACATGGTGTAACCCTAATAGCCACCATATAAAAGAATCCCATGGCTCAAGAAATCGTGCACTAATGTGTGAGTGTGAGGGCTAGACGATTTCAAGGAGTGTTCAAGTTTCTCTCAAGTTATTCCAAGTGTATTTGGTGTTGTGTGAACCATTTGAGGTGTCACACTTGGGGCACTAGGCACTCAAGCTTCATGAAGACATTCTACATCAAAGAGGTATGTATTCTATCTTGTTATATTTATTATTTTGTATGCTAGATTAGGATAATACCTTAGATGTTCATAATTGTATGTATAATAGAGAAAACATAGATCCAAGGTATTTAGGGTTGCATGTACACTTAGGAGTGTTAGAATGCTCATAACCCAACAATATCAATAGTGGTTGTTCATGTCACATGACGGGAAGGAGAGAAGAGTTAAGGGAATTCAGATCGTTGAAGGATGGAGGACGAGTCAAATTCAGAAATAACTCAATCGGGGAATTCAAGGGACACGACATGATTACGAATGGGGAATTCTCCATTTGGAAGGTAGCCTACGTGGAAGGCCTACAACATAACCTAATTAGTGTATCTCAATTGGTTGTAAGTACTGGTTTGAAAGTATCATTCGATGATGAGGGATCTGAAATCATATAGAAGAAGTCCAAAACGGTGCTTCTGAAGTCCAAGCGGAAACGTGAAATGTATCTGTTGAATATGAACCCTGTCAAAAGAAAGCCTGCCATTTGTCTTCTTTCGGAAGCATCTTCGGATGTTAGTTGGGTCTGGCACCGAAGGCTCTCAGATATCAACTTCAAGGATATCAATAAACTCGTACTTGGCGATCATGTGTGAGGACTTCCATTTTTGAAGTTTGAGAAAGAACATTTCTGTGCCGCTTGCGAGCTGGGGAAGCAGAGTAGGAAGAGTCATTCAACAATCATAAACACCAAAGTTATCGAGCCACTTGAACTATTGCATATAGATCTTTGTGATCCTTCTGCCATCGAGAGCTTTAGTGGTAACAAATATATTCTAGTAATAGTTGATGACTTTTCCAGATTCACCTAGGTTTATTTTCTAAAACAGAAATCAGAAGCCACTCCTAAGCTTAAGGAATTTATCAAGCAGATCGAGCTTCAACTACGAAAGCTGGTTCGTAACGTTCGCAGTGATAATGGTTCGGAGTTAAAAAACCATGCATTTGAAGAATTCCTAAGTGAAAAGGTAGTTGCTCACAACTTCTCAGCTCCTTACACTCCTTAACAAAACAGGGTCGTTGAAAGGCGAAACTGTTCTCTGTGTGAAGCTGCGAGAACCATGCTATCATTCGCAAATCTGCCGCTTTACTTCTGGGCTGAGGCTATCGGAACTGCCTACTTCACACAAAATTGATCTCTCATCAATAAATGATTTTATATTACACCCTTTGAGATTTTGAATAATTGAAAACCTAATGTCAAGTTCTTTCATGTATTTGGTTCCAGGTGCTTTATTTTCAATTCTAAAGAGAAAAGGAACAAATTCGATGTGAAGGCTGACGAGGGAGTCTTCCTAGGCTTTCTCTGACTTCTAAGGCATACCGGGTTCCTAACAACAAATATAAAAGGATTAAAGAAACCTACTATGTTACATCCGACGATAACTATCTAAAGAAGTTTCAGACAACAGATTGTCAATCTGAGGAGATATTTCCTGTGACAAATCCAATGACGATTCCTCTATCAAATCTCTATGAGGAATTCATAAACCTATTTGACAAGCCAGAAAAGGCAATTTCTTCAGAATCCAAAGCAGCAGACAACAAAGAAGATGAAGTAAAGAAGATTATTGATGACGCTGCGAAGGATCTTGAAAACAAGCCACCAAGTCCGAAAGTTTCTGACATTCCATCTCAACCACAGGCTTCAAATGCTCCGGTTCAGGGGGAGGGTTCTACTTCTACCTCCACACCAGTTCAGGGGGACAATTTAATTCCTCAAGTCAACCACGAAAGTCCAATCCAGAGGGAGAATACAACATATGATCCGAACTACCCTCCTTTGACCAAATGGACCAAGGATCATCCTAAAACGCAAGTAATTAGAGAAGCTTCTTCCGGTATTCTTACGAGAGCTCAACTAAAGGCGAATCAGACTGCATTATTTTCTAAAATGGAATTTTGCATGTTCAATTCGTTTATCTCCAAAATTAAACCCAAAAATGTTAAGATTGCTCTTGATCATTCTGATTGGGTGCAAGCAATGCAGGAGGGGCTCAATGAGTTTGAACATAACAAGGTTTGGAGACTGATTCCAACACCAAAGGATGTATTTGTTGTGGATCTGAAATGGGTGTTTCGGAATAAGCTTGACAAATAAGGTAATGTGATACGAAACAAGGCTCTGTTAGTTGTAAAAGGGTATTGTCAAGAAGAAGGCATAGACTATGAAGAAACATTCGCACCGGTAGCAAGGTTGGAGTCTGTTCGCATCTTCCTAGCATATGCGGCTCACAAGTACTTTGAAGTCTATCAAATGGATGTCAAGTGTGCCTTTCTGAACGGTGAACTAGAAGAAATAGTCTATGTGGAACAACCACCTAGGTTCGTAAATGAGAAATATCTGAACCACTACATTATTCTGGATAAAGCTATGTATGGTATGAAGCAAGATCCACGAGCATGGTATGAGACTCTCACTCGATTTTTAAAACAAGCTAAGTTTAAACAAGGATCGGTCGACCCAACCTTCTTTCGCAAGAAAGATTGTCACAATTTGATGATCATCGAAATCTATGTTGATGATATCATTTTTGGATGTACTAATCCTAGATTAACTGTAGAGTTCTGAAAGTTGATGGAGACTACGTTTGAGATGAGCTCAATGGGTCCGATTAACCTTTTCCTTGGTTTGAATATTAGATAGAGTCAAGAGGGTATATTCATAAATCAGGAGGCTTATACGAAAACCTTACTTGTGAAGTTCGGAATGGTGGGCGATTTCGAAGGTGAAGGTACCAATGGCATTCGGAACGAAGCTTACACCGTCATTGGACAAACCAGCAGCTGATATGACTCTCTATCGACAAATGATAGGTTCATTGATGTATCTAACCGCTAGTCGTCCAGACATTAAGTTTTATGTTTGCTATTGTGCCAGGTTTCAGGAAAATCCTGGTGAACCCCACATGAGTGCAGTTAAGAATATCATCAGATACCTTAAACGAACAACCTTGCTCGGAATTTGGTACCCTTCCAACTCAGGATTCTTTGTGCAAGCATTCTATGACGCTGATCTTGACGGTTGCAGTCTTGATCGAAAAAGTACAATTAGGGGATGTCAATTTCTTAATGGCAAACTAGTAAGTTGGCAATAAAAGAAACAAACATGTGTATCCCTATCGACTGCTGAAGTTGAGTATATCGCAGATGCCTCTTGTACCTCGCAAGTGATTTGGATTCATAGTTAGCTTAGGGACTATGGGATTAATATGAAGAGAATCCCTTTATACTGCGATTCCAAAAGTGCAATTCGCATTTGCCACAACCAAATGCAACATTCCAAGACTTAACATATTTCACTTAGGTATCATTTCATAAAGGATCATATGGAGGATGGAAATATGGAAATTCACTTTGTAAGATCTGCTGATCAACTGGCTGATACCTTTACGAAAGCCTTGACATATCTTCGACTTCTAGTGTTTTCTCGATTAAGTGACGTTACGAATCTTGAAGTTGGTTTGTTATATGATATTTTTGGTGGCTTGTATCATTAGCTTATTTGAAGATCATTGTGACTTGGAGAGGGAGTTATTCAAAGACAAGAAGTGATTTTGTTTCTTAATTTCGAAATGGGTTTTTATGGTGGGTTTGGCTTTCTTAAAGATCTTTGGGATTACATTAAAAAATGAAGTTTAAAAACATTAATTCAGTGCTTGGTTTATATATCCTAGAACTCGCTTTTGAAGACTATTGAAGAATCAAGATTTGTGGATCGCTTTTGACATTCGTCGTCACGAGATCCTTTCTTATTTGCTAGATGATTGTTTTGGAAGTTGAAGCCTTGTCATCCATTCCATTCTTTGATGGGGAGAATGTAGGGTTCAAAGTACTCCATGGATTATGACAATGTGCCCCCTTGATGAAGTGTAGGTTATTAGGCCCAAGACTTGTCTTGTTCCCTATATATTGTGATGTATTATTCACAATTAGGGAAAAGAGTGAGGCAAAATGTAGCCGCCAAACAGAATGAGGTTTCTTAGGTAGAATAGATTTACTTTAGTCTGTTCTTATGGTGTAACTTATTCCTCATGTTCTTGAATAAATCGCTTGATCATTCGACATATCTTCTTAATTGTGTTCGTTCTTATTTTCCGCTTTTTGTTCATCAAATCGTTCTTATATTTTTGACCCAACAAACCATACGTTGATGAGGCTTCACAATACTATGTCTGTGAATGGTAGTTCCAGCCCATGCTATAAAGAGTCATCACAATCTAACTCGATTGACATCTACAACCTTGATTCACTGACACACTAATGGGTTACGCTAAATACAACAAAGGTGTTGATGTCAAAAGGGGGCGAGATTAATGTTTTCATAACATAATCATATTCTCAGGGGGGATACACTTCACTTGCTGAAGGGGAGATATGTTCATTCGTGTTTGTTCAAAAATCTCTAAACAATGATTTGTATTTGTCCTCAAAAATGTGGATTGAATGCGAAAGTCTTATGAGAAGATTTTAGGTTACGATTGGATGCGAACGATCCCAAGTGATTGGAGTCTGGAAATCAGGATGTGAATAGATGTGATTCGATGCGAACGATCACAAGCCGTCGCAGTCTCTAATCTTTGGATGCAAACGAGGAAGCGAACCATTTCGGAACTAATCGCAACGTATCTCAGGGACTTATGATATCAACATCAGATGTTATTTACCTGAGAGGGAGCTAAACCTACGGGGGAGCAGATATCAGTATTCTATTATTCCGCTGCAACTCATGATACACAAATTGTTTCCGCTGCTCTTGCCACTGCTACTTCTCATAACCAAAATAGGAAGAGTCATAAATTTTCTCGGGGGGGGGGGGGGTGGACATTCTTTAAATCAGAAGAATTTGTTAAAGATTAGTTTTGACATCATCTGATAGGGGCGATTGTAAGGTCACACCATATGATCTGATGAGTCAGACACTTTACGTTGATCACCAACGCCAACGCCAACACTAGCTTCAGCACCAACGCCAGCGCCAAACCAAGTTTATCACCATCATCGTGGACTTCATAACTTAAGTTATATTTGTATTTTAGGCAGATATACATTGTATATATTGAATAGATATCTTATCCGCAATCTTAGTGACTAGGATTAGACGTTTAAGAACATTACAATGCATATATGATACAAAATGACAAATTATGATGGATTTGGGTACCTAAGCTTATATACCTTTAAGGGTATATTCACTTTTCCCATATATATATATATATATATATATATATATATATATATATATATATATATATATATATATATATATATATATTAATACATAATATAGTGAGATGACTCACCTGATTGTGGTGGAAGATCCTCAAGAAGGTAGCTCCTAGGCTAATGCTTCAGCTTATCTCTTTAAAAAAACCACTGTACAATTTCACTGTGCTTTAGTATTCATTTGTACTTATACTATTTATTTGGTTTCTCAAGAATCCCAATGAATATATCGAGATTTATTGAAAGATGAACAACCAGGTAAGATAATATTAGAGGTAGGGTCCGTTTGGTATATAAAGTATATTGTTCGGAAAATACACTAATTTAAACACTCCACTAAATCTAGACTAGAAATTGTTCGTGTAAGTTGATCAATCAGTATTACTCATGTAATTTAGACACCTCGCTGCCATGTGTCCGATTCTCATTGGGCCACCAAACGCCTTCTAGAACATTACCTTGATTCTAATTTTTGTGGAGCTATGTGTCACACCCATGTTGTTCCATGTCGACATGTCGGTTAGAGAGTCCGGCTCTCTCTTTGCTACGTAGCACACACCGGTGCCGCTACTTCCCTCCCAACAACATTTTTCCCGAATCTTCGAACAACCATAACTTTTGCATATGAGCTCCATTTTGAAGTTCTTTATATCCCCAAAATCCTCTTGATGATAACTACAACTTTCTTTTAGGTATCAACAACTAATTCTCACTCTATTTTAAATTCATATTTTATTGAGGTTACAATGTTAAAATCCGTGTGAAATTCATAAATCCTTCATAAAAACTCCATTCTCGACTGTCTCTATATTAATAGATTCGTATTTACGAGATATTTAACTCTCTTTTACATTGGTTTGGCTAAGAATAAACCGATCTAAAGTTTGATTTCTATATCACACACTATTGTACTGTGTCGGATCGAAACTTCGAAAAATCATTCGTTCCTCACATGACGTCTGATTTGGACGTACTTTGTATCCATGCTTTCACTTGTATGATACTACAACATTTGTTTAGGTTAGTAAGGCTCAAAAGAAATCTATCTCAAATTCACTTTTTAGGACACACTTTGTCGTATTAGGCGGAACACGAAACTTCGAAGATTCTTAATTTCTTCATACGAAGTCAGGTTTAAGATTTCTTTATATCTACGGAAAACGTATTGACATATACTACATTTTTATGATGATTATTTTGGTTAAAAGTTAATATATCTGTACTTCGAATTTTATAAACAAACATATATATTAAATTTTACTATAGTGTGAAAACGAGGTGTTACATAAATTCCTCATATGACCTTGGAACAAGGTCAATTTTTTTTCTAGATTGTGGTAATATGTGTGGGCTTCATTTTAAACTCAAAAAACATCTTAACCTGTTAAGAACTGGCCAACTTATACAACTCTAAACAGGGAGTGTTGAACGTATATAACTTCCTCATATTACATGTGATTTTTATGCAAAATATTTAAAGTAAAAGGAAAATTTTTGCATCAAAAAGATGCATAGTTTTATTTCTTTTCTATTCAAAATTTAAGCTAAACAATTTGAAACACCAAATTACTTTTTAGATTTCACTTGCATTTCAAAACTAGCATAATATTTAAATACAATGATTGTAATAGATATTGATGAGAGTCATTCCTTATATTATAATGAACATGTGATTTTTATGTAAATAAGACTTTACAGTACAATGACAATTTCTATGCATCGAATAGATGCATAGTTTTTTGGTTTTTGTTTCATTATTTTATAAATTTTGTTCTCAACTTTGAAAATATATAACTTCCTCATATGACCTCAAAACAAGGTCATTTTTTATACATTGCAGTACTTTGTGTGGGCTTCATTTTATGCTCGAAAACATTTTAATATTTAAGAATCGATTGACTTATACAACTCGAAACATGGGCTGTTGGCTTTTTTGGTTTTTTTTCAACATTTTATAATTTTTTACTCAACTTTGAACATACATAACTTCCTTATTTTACCTTGGAAAAAGGTTATTTTTTCCAAGTTGTAGTACTTTGTGTGGGCTTCATTTTAAGATCTAAAACATCTTAATCTGTTAAGAATTCTCTAACTTATACAACTTTAAACAGGGGTTGTTGGGTTTTTTTATTTATATTTCAACATTTTATAACCTTTTTACACAAATTTGAACATACATGACTTTCTCGTATAACCTCGGAACAAGGTCATTTTATTTCTAGATTGTAGTACTATATGTGAGCATCATTTTAAGCTCGAAAAAAAAACATCTTACTCTAAAAAGAATTGACCGACTTATACAACTCTAAATAAGGGTTGTTGATTTTTTTGGTTTTTGTTTCGGCATTTTTAAAATTTTTCTCAACTTTGAAAATACATAACTTCCTCATATGACCTCAAAACAAGGTATTTTTTTACAGAATCATCTGTATTTACTTGTATTATGCATATACTTATTTTTATGCATATCCATATGCTTTATCATATGCATATGTAATATACTTATTCTTATGCATATACATATACTTATTCTTATATATATATATATATATATATATATATATATATATATATATATATATATATATATATATATATATATATATATATATATAGGTTAGGTTATTTTGTTTCTCACATTTATTGTGTGCTAAAATGCACCCATAAGATATTAGTAAATTAAATAGATATTTAATTAAATAAATATAGATATTAAATAATTTCCATAATTATATGTATATTAAATGATGTCCATAATTATAATTCTCTTTTTATGGAAACTAATTAAATTCGTCATTAACGTCAGCAATAACAGTCTTTCAGAATGAATTCGCATCTAGGTTTTATATTTGAGTTCATATTTTGTTTCAGGACTCACTCACTTAAAATACAATAAAGTTGCATGTAATATGAAGAACGAGAGTGTATTCTACTAGAATACACTCTCATTCTGCTGTAATACACTCTCATTCTTCTATATATGAATTCATTCTGAAAGAATATTATTGTTGACATTAATGATGAATTTAATTGGTTTCCATAAAAATGAGTTATAAGTATGGATAGCATTTAATATACATATAATTAATACTAAAATCCAATTAGTGCATTCTAGCACACAATATATGTGAGAAAACATTTGAACCTACCTCTCTCTCTCTCTCTCTATATATATATATATATATATATATATATATATATATATATATATATATATATATATATATATATATATATATATATATATATATATATATATCAGTGTTGTAAAAATCCCGACTTGGTCGCAATTAATCTTGGATTAATCTTTAGGCGCTACCCGACCGATTAAAAGGCGCCTAACAGTTGTTTCCATGTCTACAAAATAAGCGATGTACTAGCAAACAAATTTGTTTTAACAGATTAATTAGTGTCGTGTTAATCATATTAACATATTTAGTTTTGATATTAGTGGTATTTCTGAACTTCGTTATGATATTAGTCATATTTACTTTTTTAAAATTCAACGAAATGATAATTTAAGGTTCCCCCTTAATCCCCCGATTAATTTATGCCTAGTCAATTAGTCCCTTAACTCAGTCCACCGACTAACTAACATCGAACGTTTTTGAAAACCTTAATATATATATATATATATATATATATATATATATATATATATATATATATATATATATATATATATAAGTTTAATAGAGAACCATTATTAATGGTTCTCCTAGCAACCAATTTTTCAAGTTTTATAGTTTATTCTTTATCGGAAAAAACTAAAAGTATCTAAATTTATAACTTTACATTTTGAATGCTAAAAAACAAATTATATATTTCCAGATTAACTGTGTGAATTCAGATTCACATTGCGAATCTACACGAATACATACTGTAATTTGACGAAAAAAATAATTTTTTTTATCGAATTTGATTTCGTTGGAAAAAATGATAAAAAGTTATGAATTTCTGTATTTTGACTTTTTTTTAATAAAAAATAAGCTCTAAAAGTTAAAAACTGATAAGTTCCTTGGTTTCATGGTTAATAATTGTTTTGTATTGAACCTCACAATATATATATATATATATATATATATATATATATATATATATATATATATATATATATATATATATATATATATATGAGTAGGATCAAATGAGAACACCTAAAAGGCTGAGTACGCGAGAACACATCTGGCCCACCTAAATATTCAAATCTAAGGCTATTATCAAACGGGTCATTTATGTTAATTCTAAAACTATTTGTAGTAAAGTGTAACTTTAAAAATGGCATAAGGGTATAATAGTAATTGAAACTTTAGGTTAATCCTATAATTTCTCATTCCCAATCTTTTTTCCATTGTCGTATCCTCTCTCTCTCTCTCTCTCTCTCTCTCTCTACCTAGGGTTGAATCAGTTGACCGCCTCCATCATTTGCACACCACGATATATTCATCTCTTAGCCTACCTCCATGACACCATCGATTTTTGTAGCCCTAATAGGACCTGCAAGTAGATATCCAATCAGCCTCCTGCAACTTGATCTCAATCGGTCTCCTACAACCCGATTCATGGAAAACCGAGAGGGAGGTATGTACCTGGTTCATATCGCAATCAATTCATGGAAAACCGAGAGGGAGGTGTGAACCTGGTTCAGATCGCAATCGGATATCCATCTTGAAAGATACAAGAAGATGAAATCATTCCGTCTTTCTCTTTCAAACTAGCTGTTGTTTCCAGATTTGGGACTCAGATTCATCATTGCCGAAGACAAGTGAAATCCTTCCTTCTTTTGTTCACTTATTTCATTTCAATTGTAGCATCAATTGTTTGTCGTTTGGTTTAGTTTGATGGATGGAGTGGTTTAACCAATTAAACTTGCCTTTGGATGATTCAGGGATGAATTTTGACATCATGTACTTCAGCAAGACAATTAAATAAAGATTGTATTAACCTTTTGTTCACTTATTTTATTGTAAAAATAATCTAAAGTTCTTAAGTTATAATCTCACACGCAGATTATTGTTTCCCGAACTCAGACTCATCATTTCCGAAGATGAAATCATTCCGCCTTTCTTTTCCGCCTTTCTCTGAAGATTGCAATCAGACATCCATCTTAAATGACACAGGAAGATGAAATTGTTCTTCCTTCTATCAAAATACATTTCAAGTTGCTCTGAGACTGAGGCTTCCTTCAATTTCAAAAGATTGTGAGGTTCATAAGGAAAAAATAGAGAAATGTTTTTCTGAAGATATGTAGGGATTGTCGGATGAAAGGTCTCAAATTCAGATTTATGAAGGTTTTTGCATGTTCTGTTAAATAAGGGTATTGTACTTGTTTATGATAGAATGTGTATTTATTTTTGAATAGCAGTGTATTCATGTGTGAATTGTTGTATGTATTTATGAATTGTAGTGTATTCATGTGAATTAGTGTATTTATTTATGATTAGAGGTATTCATTTTATGATAGAATGTGTATTAATTTATGAATAACAGTGTATTCATTTGTGAATAGCATTGTATTAATCTGTAAATGATTTTATTTATTTATGAATAGTAGTGTATTCATGTGAATGAGTGTGTTTATTCATGTGAACGAATTATTTGTAATTTGATGTGCATTCATTTGTGATTGGAGTAGTATTAGGTTTTTTGAAGAAACATTTCGTTTGTGAATACAAGTGTATTGATTTGAGATTGAATTTCTATTCATTTTTTAAAAAAAACAAAAACGTGAAATAGGAGAAAAAAATAATTTTTTTAAGATTTTTTTATTTTAGATTTTAAATAAATTTGACTAAAAACGTTTTTTTATATACCATTAATAATAATAATAATAATTGAATATTTCTTTGTTTTTTGGTAACTGATGCTAAATTTAAGCGAATTTGATTGAATTTTATTTTACTTTAATTTAATTAAAATATATACAGTTACTAATACGCTCTTATATATTGATTGGTCGATAACTGTTATCGCGTTCTCAACCTTTTAGGTGTTCTCATTTGATCATCTCCCTATATATATATATATATATATATATATATATATATATATATATATATATATATATATATATATATATATATATATATATATATATATATATATATATATATATATATATATAAGTGTTGTAAAATTCCCGACTTGGCCGCAATTAATCTCATATTAATATTTAGGCGCTAACCGAGCAATTAAAAGGCACCTAACGGTTAATCCATGTCTACAAAATGAGCGACGCATTAGAAAACAATTTTTTTAACAGATTAATTAGTGTTGCGTTAATATATATATATATATATATATATATATATATATATATATATATATATATATATATATATATATTAATACATAATATAGTGAGATGACTCACCTGATTGTGGTGGAAGATCCTCAAGAAGGTAGCTCCTAGGCTAATGCTTCAGCTTATCTGTTTAAAAAAACCACAGTACGATTTCACTGTGCTTTAGTATTCATTTGTACTTATACTATTTATTTGGTTTCTCAAGAATCCCAATGAATATATCGAGATTTATCGAAAGAGGAACAACCAGGTAAGATAATATTAGAGGTAGGGTCCGTCTGGTATATAAAGTATACTGTTCGGAAAATACACTAATTTAAACACTCCGCTAAATCTAGACTATAAATTGTTCCTATAAGTTGATCAATCAGTATTACTCATGTAATTTAGACACCTCGCTGCCATGTGTCCGATTTTCATTAGGCCACCAAATGCCTTCTAGAAAATTACCTTGATTCTAATTTTTGTGGAGCCATGTGTCACACCTATGTTGTTCCATGTCGACATGTCGGATAGAGAGTCCACCTCTCTCTTTGCTACGTAGCACGCACCGGTGCCGCTACTTCCCTCCCAACAACATTTTTCCCGAATCTTCGAACAACCATAACTTTTGCATATGAGCTCCATTTTGAAGTTCTTTATATCCCCAAAATCCTCTTGATGAGAACTACAACTTTCTTTTAGTTATCAACAACTAATTCTCACTCTATTTTAAATTCATATTTTATTGAGGTTACAATGTTAAAATCCGTGTGAAATTCATAAATCCTTCATAAAAACTCCATTCTCGACTGTCTCTATATTAATAGATTCGTATTTACGAGATATTTAACTCTCTTTTACATTGGTTTGGCTAAGAATAAACCGATCTAAAGTTTGATTTCTATATCACACACTATTGTATTGTGTCGCATCGAAACTTCGAAAAATCATTAGTTCCTCACATGACGTCTGATTTGGACGTACTTTGTATCCATGCTTTCACTTTTATGATACTACAACTTTTGTTTAGGTTAGTAAGGCTCAAAAGAAATCTATCTCAAATTGACTTTTTAGGACACATTTTGTCGTATTGGGCGGAACACGAAACTTCGAAGATTCTTAACTTTTTCATACGAAGTCAGATTTAAGCTTTCTTTATATCTACGGAAAACGTATTAACATATACTACATGTTTATGATGATTATTTTGGTTAAAAGTTAATATATTTCTACTTCGAATTTTATAAACAAACATATATGTTAAATTCTACTATAGTGTGAAAACGAGGTGTTACATAACTTCCTCACATGACCTTGGAACAAGGTCATTTTTTTCTAGATTGTGGTAATATGTGTGGGCTTCATTTTAAACTCAAAAAACATCTTAATCTGTTAAGAACTGGCCAGCTTATACAACTCTAAACAGGGATTGTTGGCTTTTTTGTTTTTGTTTTAACATTTTATAATTTTTTTACTCAACTTTGAACGTACATAACTTCCTCATATTACATGTGATTTTTATGCAAAATATTTAAAGTAAAAGGAAAATTTTTGCATCAAAAAGATGCATAGTTTTATTTCTTTTCTATTCAAAATTTAAGCTAAACAATTTGAAACACCAAATTACTTTTTAGATTTCACTTGCATTTCAAAACTAGCATAATATTTAAATACAATGATTGTAATAGATATTGATGAGAGTCATTCCTTATATTATAATGAACATGTGATTTTTATGTAAATAAGACTTTACAGTACAATGACAATTTCTATGCATCGAATAGATGCATAGTTTTTTGGTTTTTGTTTCATTATTTTATAAATTTTGTTCTCAACTTTGAACATATATATACAGAGAGAGAGAGAGAGAGAGAGAGAGAGAGAGAGAGATAGGTTCAAATGAGAATCCAAAAAGGTTAAGAACCCTAAGAACCAGTTTTTTAAATGTTTTCATTAAGGGCATTTTAGACAAATAAAACATTAATATAATATTAACCAAAAATTTTCCATTCCCTAGTTTACAACTAGTTGACACTTGTTGTTGGACAGCCGTCAGACCGCCATCGGACCACTGCTGGACTAACACTAAATTCAATGACATTTTCTGATCGTATTCACAGTTTAATCGTACAAATATTGTTGTTCTCGTTTCTTTGGTAATATTTTTTAATACATGCTATTTTATTTTTGTGGCCAAATATATAAAATTTTAATAAAAAAATGATTTGTGGCATGATAAATTCATTTTCTATTTTCTAAATTGTAGATTTATTAAAAAAAATATATCGTGTATAAGATATATTCACAGTTTAAAATACCATATTCACAGTTTAATAAACATATTAATTCATTAATACACAATTTAATATTTTCATGCATACATTTATTGATATATTAACACAAAATCTATATAAAATATACAACTTAATAGAGTCAATTTTTAGTTTAATACATAAAACTAACAACATAATGTAATAGAGTTCATTATGCACTAATTCACATATTTAAAGAAGTTAAACTCGAACTCTACCACCACCACCTCCAAAACCACCAACTACCGCAACCCACCACCAACCACTTGTGTCACCGTTTTCATCATCATTCCTTTCAAATCAGATATGTATATAAAATCATTGATTATATCATAAATACTATCTTCACAATTTAATAAACAAATTAAATTACTTATTAGAGTTTAATGCAAAATAATTAAAAAAACTAATACATTCTTAAATATTTATACAACACAAAAATAAATATATTCATATAAAAACTAATACAAACATTCATATATAAATCATTCATATTTTAATATAAATTAAATAAAAATCCACATCTTAATAAAAATTCAATACATAAAATTCACAGCTTAATATAATAAATTCACAATTTCATGCACAAAAGTTATACATTCACAACCATATTCTCAACTTAAAACGTACATCTGTACCTTCAAATTTATATGCTAGTGCTTTTTTAAAGTTTATTTACACAAATAATCACAATTTAAGTTTTGCATACTTTATTAATAATTAGATTACATCATATATGTATATAATGTTTCTTCAATATTATATTTTAGAAGCAAACAAAAAATTTATAAAAAAATCACAGCTTAATACTAGTCAATTCACATATTAATACAATCAATTTACAATTTAATATAAAAAATTCACAACTTAATATAGTTAATTCACAGTTTAAAAAGAAAATTCACAACGTAATGCTGTTAATTCCCAGTTTAAAACACAAATAACAACTTAATATAGGAAATTGACAGCTTAATGCAGTCAATCCACAGTTTAAAACACAAAAATAAACAACTTAATACAGAAAATTCACAGTTTAATTCAAAAAAGTATTCATTCACAACCATATTATCAACTTAAAACTTTTAATACAGTAAATTCACAGTTTAATACACAAAATTCACAGCTTAATACAACTAATTCATAGTTTAATATACAAATTTCATAGCTTAATATAGTTAATTATAATTTAAACGAAAAATTTACAACTTAATGCATTCAATTCACAATTTTAAGCAAAAATATGACAACTTAATACACAAAATTCAAAGCTTAATACAATAAATTTACAGTTTAATACACAAAAAATATGCATTCACAACTAAATTCACAGCTTAATAACCTACCAAATTTCATTGAGGCATTTCATCAAACAACCTGTGTGCATCTTTTTTTCAGAACTTCATTTTGTGAATACCATCAATGTGAACCCCATACACACCAGATCTAACCTGAAAATGCACAAACAAAGCAGATCTGATGTCAATTTGGTGGTGTTTCGACCAGAGATAAGAGACAAAGATGAGGAGAAGGAGGCAACACATAACAAATCTGGTACAAATCCGACAAACATTTCGTCGGTGATGGAACGGATCAGACAAAAAAAAATAGGTTCAAGAGTTTTGAAACAAAACGAGTTAAAGATTAGAAACTATAGGTTGAGATGATGACTGTGATTTCTGATTTGTGATACTCAGACGATGACACCAACAGTGCCAGAACAAATCTGATGTAGATCCAACGAGGAAATTATGAAATAGAAAGAAAAACCTTTGTAAAATAACGCTAAATTCTTAGATCTACATCAGATCTGACCAGATCTGGTGTGAATGAAGATAGATGCTGAAACATCCCAAAAACACAGTCTAAAAATTTCGTTTTAATTTAATAATAAAAACCATAGTCATCATACGTCATAGAAAAATCATAAACAATGTATCTCAGAATAATATAACAACTGTCATAAATATCAGAGTATAAATATCCCAGGCTGATCAAATGGTGTGTGCACTGCAATCTTCCCGAGCTCCTCTTTTGAAAACTGAGTACCTGAAACCAAAACTGAAAACTGTAAGCTTGAAGCTTAGTGAGTCTCCCCAAACTACCACATACCATACAATAACACATACTGGGCCTTGCCCACTACATCGGGCCCCGACCGGCATCGGACCGAAGTCCGGCATAAATTGGGCCCCGCTCACTGCATCGGGCCCCGCCCGGCACCAGACCGAAGTCCGGAATAACTTGGGGCCAGCTTGACATCGGATCGAAGTCCAAAATAACTTAGGCCCCGCCTAATGCATCAGACCAAAGTCTGGAATGTACTGAACATAACAAAACATAAATATATAACATAATCATATATACTGCATCGGGCTTGCCGAGCATCGGACCGAAGCCTGGAACATATAACACATAACACAAACATGCATGAATCACAAAGACATCAAGCATACATAACTACTTCTCGGGATTTCCCTGGCATCGGACCGAAGTGCAGAACACATAACATATAACATGTAAGCCAAAATCACTGCATCGGGCCTCGCCCGACATCGAACCGAAGTCCGGAAACATAGTATCTACATTGGGCTAACCCCGGTATACTACGATACTAAACGGGCCGACATTGGTGCCTTGATCCATTCCTACTAAAGAGAAACTCACCTCACACTGTTGAAGTCCTGCTGACAAAACCCTAGCTGCTGGATGACAGATTCCCGAATCTGTCAACATCAAAATAACACCCAATTAATAATTGGGTTCTAACACATATCCATAAGTCCATGCTTGGGGTAAAAGACTACTTTACCCCTAACTTTTCTTGACTCAAGCCCAAGGCCCAATCCAAGGCCTAAAAGTCTAACAATGGACCAAGGCCCAACTATGGCCCAATTTTCCAAATTGGGCCCAAACCTCTACATGGTCTTGCCTTAAGGCCCAATCATTTATTCTTGGTCTAACTCTTGGCATTCTAAGGGCCCAATACCATATAACCATCAAGGTCCAAACTATGGCCCATCAATGGCCCAATTTTCTAAATTGGGCCCAAACCCTCATATGGGCCTTATCATAAAGCCCATCTAAATATTCTAGTCCATATAATCATTCTTGGATGGCCCATTAATGGCCCAATTACCAAAACCCAATAGAAAGGCCCAACTTAAGGCCAAAGTGAAATTAGGGTTTCACATAAAATGACAATTAGGGTTAAGTGTTTCTCAATTAACCCATTAAGGACTTACTCCATTAAGTCCTTTACACTACTAGATAAATGATATGGAATAATTTGGGCTTAATACACAATCCAATCCCAATGGCCCAGAGGTGGGTCCCAATAAGTCCAAGGCCAAATGCTCACAATTAAGTTTTCTAAACCCTAATTTGGGTTTCCACCCAAAAATGGCCTAATAGGCCCAAAATTAATCTTTAAGCCCATTAGGGTTTGCTTGTGGCGCACCACCCACTACCACCCCCCGTAGTGGTGGTCAATGGCGGCGGCCACCACCTTACGGTGGTGGTTTGAGTTTCTTTTCATTATTCTTTTGGTAATTACAATTACAATGCCTTAATCCAAAAATAAACACACAAACACTAACTAACATAACACACACACAACCACCTTAGTGGTGGCCGACAGTGGCTCGTGGCGGTAGCCACCACCTCACGGTGGTGGTGGTGGCTATTCTTGATTTTCCTAGCCACACTACACCAAACAAATAACACCCACCCACACCCTATCCTCGGAACAGTAGCATAACCACCCACCTGGTGGCGCTTGGCGGGGGTAGAACCCCGGAGAGGCGGTAGCGGCAGGTTGCGGTGTCAGCCACCACCTCACAGTGGTGGCGATTCTTTCTTTTGATTTGCTGCCCGTAAAAACGTCAACATACGCTAGATGTCGCCAGAAATACATCTAAATACCACCACCCTTGCGGTGGAACAAGGTAGTCGGAGCGGCAGCAGCGTCGCACCTGAATTGTTGTAGTGGCGGTGACCACAATGCCTGCTGGGTAGATGGCGAAGGGTGTTCGGAAAAATGGCGACTCACACACACCCGACAGTCACGCCATTGACTGCACTTGGACGGAGATAGAGGCTCCCACGCTCGGTGGCTCGACCGATCGGAAAAACGCAAACAATGGTGACGACGACTGGGTTGCTCATAGGAGGTGGGGTTTTCTTTCCTCAAACCACGACGGTAGCAGCGGCAGCCGGGCTTGTCGTCGTCAACGGGAATGGAGGCGGCGGCTGGAAGAACATACCCGAAGATTCCAAATCGATCAAGACCGCACAACAGTGAATCTGTCCATACGTGCTCCCGGTGGTCGTCTTAGTTGCTCACAGCGTCACCGGCAACGAGACTGTGGTGGTAGCGGTCATTGAGAAGCAACGGCGGACGAGGGTGGTTCCATGACAGTGGTGGCTGGAGAGTTACGCTTTTAGGGTTAAGGATGAGCTAGGGTTTGCAATGAAACAGTGGGATAAAGAGGTTGCCGGGTATAACCTGTGCTCTTCTAAACATTGATCCAACTGTTCAACTACAGCCCCTCCTCATACCTTTATTTTCAGATTTATTCTGATATTTACCATTTGAACCCTGCTTCCAAAATTCCTTTCAAATTTTATCCCTAATTTACCAAACAGCCCCCTTATCCTCTAAAATCTCTTCAAATGAAGTCCCAGAAGTTACCATTTACTCCCTGCCTTCATAAATACTTACAAAATAAATCCGAGACATACACTTTTAACCCCCAACTTCTGAAATAGTAGCAATTAACTCCTCGAGACCAACACCGTGCGATATAATTATTGATTTTAGGGCTACTATACGTTCATTAATTTATTTATTTACTAAATAGATAAACGGGGTGTTACAACTCTCCCCCACTTAAATTAGATTTCGTCCTCGAAATTCCTTACCATTCCTTACACGCCCACCACTCTAGAAACATGGTCACCATCCTGGGCACACCCTAGCCTTCCCAGGGTAACCGTGACCAATCTTCGCAAGGCCCTAAAATCCTCAGGTGAATGAATTCCTCGCAACATGATCACCTCTACTCCGTCTTAATTCTGTTGTCTTAAGATGATCTGAATCCCTGACAGACCACTCATACTGAATCATTATAGATGACCCCAATCCTCCTCTCCCTCAACCGACTACTCAACTTTTGATAACTTGAGGTTCCCACCATAAACAAGATCATGGCCGATTACCCCTACAGGCCACCTATACTTGGCTAAGGCTCAAATAATCCTGCTGTGAGTGACTTAGCATAACCTGAACAATCTTGTAATCCGTCCGAACTTGCAACCTAAAACACAAATACTAATACCGCCCGAACGCTGAAACTGCCCGAACACTGAACTGCCTGAAGCAGTAAGTTGTCACATGGCTACTTTCCAAAATCTAACGAGACCTTCCTGGTCTCAACTCATTCATCAATCACCTGAAATATCGGGTTCCGGCCCGTCTACGGAGCCAAAGGACTCCCTACTTATTCGACTCACATGACTTCTGAACGAAGTCCTTCTCTGGAACTAGTTGCCACTAGTTATCATGCCATTGCGACTCTAACAACGTTTTGATCTAACCGACCGGGTCCATGCGTCGAATCCTGACGTCACCAAACCCAAGGCTAAAAGTGATTGCTACATGACCATTGGCAGCCTTATGTCATAAATGACCTTAAGCAGTCCACTGCTTCCTTGCTCTCATAGCTGTAGTTACGCTTCTACAGTCTTATCACTGGCTTAACCAGGTCTAATTCGTCTGGGTAATTCCGAAATCCAATCCGTGGATTTCCATATCGTCACTGCTACACCCGAACTGGTGGGTACTACTGTTCTTTCCGCGTCCTAACAACGCACTCACACTATCTACCAACCTAGTGAATGCTACGGCTACACCTGCAGACTTACAACACTCTATCACTATCTGGCTGCTAGTGAATGCTACGGCTACTCCCGCAGACTTACAACACTCTAATACTATCTGGATGCTAGTGAATGCTACGGCTACACCCGCAGACTCTCAACACTCTAACACTATCTGGCTGCTAGTGAATGCTACGACTACACCCGCAGACTTACAACACTCTAACACCATCTGGCTGCTAGTGAATGCTACGGCTACACCCGCAGACTTACAACACTTTCCATACTGGATCGAACACGCGTTTAACCTGCACTCAACTAAACTCATGTCCTGACTGGAATCCCCAACTTGATTCCCTAAGGCTTGCTAGAAAACATTACAGGAACGCGATCACCATATTGGCAAGTTTTTCCGAACCTCCATCTAACACTATCCTCAAACCATATAGCCGTTTGGCTATCTTCGTTCTAAACAAGGATGCGAACTTATCCCAGTATCAAAACTGCTCCTACATCTGAATCCTTGGATGATTATCCCCCACTTTGATTCAACTAACGTCTTACGGCACACAATTCTAGAAGGATTCTCAATCCTTCTTACCATTTTATGCCCAATCTGCTGAAAACCATGTTTACCATTGCTAGTGTTTCAATACTAGTCAGTCCGAAAGATCACACCACCTCCAAGAACCCGAATAAATCTCCAGTAATAACCCGCTAGACCCAGGAAGCTCCGAATCTCAATTGGAGACCTCGGAATCTCCCACTACGTCACGGCCTCTATCTTGGCCGGAACGACTAGAATACCCTTCTGATTGACAAGGTGCCCAAGAAATTGCACCTCGTGCAACCAGAACTCACATTTGGAGTACCTTGCAAAAGGTCTCTTCCTCCTCAAAGTCTCTAGCACCTACCTCAGGTGCTTCTCGTGCTGCTCCTCAGTCTTGGAATAAACCAAGATGACGCTGAACTCTCCCAATCTCGCAATTTAGGAAATGATCTTTCGCTATCCGATAATATTTCTCAGTATGCAATTGGCATATTCCATTTCTTGGAAGTATAATTCAAACACAAACAGAGGATAACCCAGAGTCACACTTACTGAAACTCTTGGAACGAAAGGCTCCCTTGTGCAGTTTCCCGCAAGTGTTGCATCGAATATGGTCCTGCTGGTCTCTCGAAAGCTAATCCTAAATCTAGGGTCTCCTCCCCAGACCCTTCAATATAAGCAACTCATCTGGTTCTCTCTTACAAATGTGCTCCAAGTCCATATCCCGTTCTCAAGCTCTATAAGTCATATCATTAAGGGTCTTGCACCCCGAGATACTCACGATCTCCCTGCTATCATTCTACAGTATGTTCTGATAACTTACCTTCTTCATTTCCTCATCTCCTGCATACTGTGGTACTAGATAAGCTCTTTCCCCGAGACTTGGCAGTGATCTCTGCAACAGTCTCAGTCGTCTGGTGGAGATCCAACAACTCTTGCGCCGACTGCTGCGCCTCAATCGCCTGGGCACCCACTGCCCATAATCTGGTCTAAAAGTCATACAATGACATAGCATCAACTGCTTCATCACTCAACTCACTACCAATCTATTCCTATCAATCTCGTGCTCTGTCCCTCAGGAGACAGGAAGTAAGTCGGATCTTGTCTCCTTTCGAGACAACGACTGGTACAAAAATATTGGCGACATATGCCAATCACCTGCTGCTAGCAATGGGGTCCCTAACCCCATGATAACTTGGAGCTTCAAAAGCTCTGAACTCCCGAATCATCAACATACGCGTCCCTATCATGGCTGCTATCTCAATGCAGCATGCACTCATCTTATCATCACAAATCTCTAAAATGCCATCCTTGATCATACTGAAGATCGCAGGAGTCTGGACAATGATACTGCGCGTACTCTCAGATGGAATGAACTCCCTAAACTGATCATCGAGCTGCCCGGCTACAGAGTCCGAGCCTGATCCCTCGTCGACACCAGAACTGCCATCTGGTCTACCACGTAGCATCAATATACTCAGTAATATACCATCACTAACATCACAATACTCATCAAAACTCGAGGGATCTCACACACTACAAGTTCCCTGGTCTTATCTCAGCCTTCCTTGATTCGAGTATGGATCCTTAACTTTCAGTAGTACGGGCCCATACTACCTTCCACATCTATCCGTACTTTCCTCAAGAACTGCCTTGACTCCACCAAGTCCCTTCTACTGCTACTGTTCTCTGCTACTCTCATCCTAGGCTTGCCCTAGGGTAATCACTAACTCACTCTCTGACATCAGCTGCATAATAAGTCCCTGCTTTCTTCCCTTAACTAGATCGCGATTACTATTACATATTACTCAGACTAGATAATTCTCCGAATGAGAGATCCTACCCTACAACGGTTGGACTCAAACAAGAGCTGCGCAATAGAGCTAGACCTAACCTTCTGAAATTATTTAATCCTCGCAATATGTAACGTAAAATATTCATTTACTAGTTAGTAAAAGATAACTAAGACTCCTAAAAGCACAAAGCAAGCAGCATTCGAGCATTGAGTACACATAATCAAGCATATACTACTCTGACTATCGTACTGACAATTCTGTACTAGCATGCAGTTCTCATAGAGCTGAAACACATATAACAGGCACATAAGGCATCCTTCCTAGATCCTTAGTCCTAATCTAGCATGTTGTTCTAATAAAGTTGATAATCATAACATATCATAAACTTGTATGGGTAATTTGGGAGTACTTACTTGAGCCCGGCTGATTGCATGCACCACACTCTTTTTCTCTTTTCAAAGTTCCTTTCTTCCTAAAAATTCTTTTCGCTTTTCTAAAACTCTTTTCTTTTGAAAACTTTATACCACTTCCTTAGTTTGAGTTCATACACACCCAAAAGTGTGCCCGAATCCCTCAAACCAAGGACTGATACCAACTTGAAACTTCCCAAAAACACGGTCTAAAAATTTCGTTTTAATTTAATAATAAAAACCATAGTCATCATACGTCATAGAAAAATCATAAACAATGTATCTCAGAATACTATAACAACAGTCATACATATCAGAGTATAAACATCCCAGCCTGATCAAATGGTGTGTGCAGTGCAATCTTCCCGAGCTCCTCTTTTGAAAACTGAGTACCTGAAACCAAACTGAAAACTGTAAGCTCGAAGCTTAGTGAGTCTCCCCAAACTACCACATACCATACAATAACACATATTGGGCCTTGCCCACTGCATCGGGCCCCGCTCGGCATCAGACCGAAGTCCGGCATAAATTGGGCCCCGCCCACTGCATCGGGCCCCGCTCGGCATCGAACCGAAGTCCGGAATAACTTGGGCCCCACCCACTGCATCGGGCCCCTCCCGGCATCGGACCAAAGTCCGGAATAACTTGGGCCCCGCCCACTGCATCGGACCGAAGTCCGGAATGTACTGAACATAACAAAACATAAACATATAACATAATCATATATACTGCATCGGGCTTGCCCGACAATGGACCGAAGCCCGGAACATATAACACATAACACAAACATGCATGAATCACAAAGACATCAAGCATACATAACTACTTCTCGGTATTTCCTCGGCATCGGACCGAAGTCCGGAACACATAACATATAACATGTAAGCTAAAATCACTACATCGGTCCCCGCCCGACATCGAACCGAAGTCCGGAAACATACAATCTGCATCAGGCTAACCCCGGTATACTACGCTACTAAACGGGTCGGAATTGGTGCCTTAGACCCATTCCTACTGAAGAGAAACTCACCTAACACTACTGAAGTCCTGCTGACAAAACCCTAGCTGCTGGATGACAGATTCCCGAATCTGTCAACATCAAAATAACACCCAATTAATAATTAGGTTCTAACACATATCCATAAATCCATGCTTGGGGTAAAAGACTACTTTACCCCCTAACTTTGCTTGACTCAAGCCCAAGGCCCAAAAGTCTAATAATGGACCAAGGCCCAAAAGTCTAATAATGGACCAAGGCCCAACTATGGCCCAATTTTCCAAATTGGGCCCAAACCTCTACATTGTCTTGCCTTAAGGCCCAATCATTTATTCTTGGTCCAACTCTTGGCATTCTAAGGGCCAAATACCATATAACCATCAAGGTCCAAACTATGGCCCATCTATGGCCCAATTTTCTAAATTGGGGCCAAACCCTCATATGGGCCTTAACCTAAAGCCCATCTAAATATTCTAGTCCATATAATCATTCTTGGATGGCCCATTAATAGCCCAATTACCAAAACCCAATAGAAAGGCACAACTTAAGGCCCAAGTGAAATTAGGATTTCACATAAAATGACGATTAGGGTTAAGTGTTTCTCACTTAACCCATTAAGGACTTACTCCATTAAGTCCTTTACTCTACTAGATAAATGATATGGAATAATTTGGGCTTAATACACAATCCAATCCCAATGGCCCAAAGGTGGGTCCCAATAAGTCCAAGGCCCAAATGCTCACAATTAAGGTTTTCTAAACCCTAATTAGGGTTTCAACCCAAACATGGCCCAATAGGCCCAAAATTAATCTTTAAGCCCATTAGGGTTTGCTTGTGGGGCACCACCCACTACCACCCCGGGTGGTAGTGGTCAATGGCGGCTCACGGCGGCGGCCACCACCTTACGGTGGTGGTTTGAGTTTCTTTTCATTATTCTTTTGGTAATTACAATTACAATGCCTTAATCCAAAAATAAACACACAACCACTAACTAACATAACACACACACAACCACCCTAGTGGTGGCCGATAGTAGCTCATGGCGGCAACCACCACCTCACGGTGGTGGTGGTGGCTATTCTTGATTTTCCTAGCCACACTACCCCACACTACACCAAACAAATAACAACCACCCGCACCCTATACTTAGAACAGTAGCACAACCACCCACGTGGTGGCGCTTGGCAGTGGCAGAACCCTGGAGAGGCGGCAGCGGCATGTTGCGGTGTCAGCCACCACCTCACGGTGCTGGCGATTCTTTCTTTTGGTTGCTGCCCGTAAAAACGTCAACATACGCTAGATGTCGTCGAAAATACATCTAAACACCACCACCATTACGGTGGCACAAGGTAGTCGGAGCGGCAGCAGCGTCGCACCTCAATTGTTGGAGTGGCGGCGACCACAATGCCTGCTGGGAAGATGGCGAAGGGTGGTCGGAAAAATAGCCCGACAGTCACGCCATTGACTGCACTTGGACGGAGATAGAGGCTGCCACGCTCGGTGGCTCGACCGATCGGAAAAACACAAACAATGGTGACGGCGACTGGGATGCTCATAGGAGGTGGGGTTTGCTTTCCTCAAACCACGACGGTAGCAGCGGCGGCCGGGCTTGTCGTCATCAACGAGAATGGAGGCGGCGGCTGGAAGAACATACCCGAAGATTCCAGATCGATCAAGACTGCACAACAGTGAATCTATCCATACGTCGACTCCCGGTGGTCGTCTCAGTTGCTCACAGCGTCATCAGCAACGAGACTGTGGTGGTGGCAGTCATTGAGAAGCAGCGGTGGACGAGGGTGTTTCCATGACAGTGGCGGCTGGAGAGTTACGCTTTTAGGGTTAAGGATGAGCTAGGTTTTGCAATGAAACGATGGGATAAAGAGGTTGCCGGGTATAACCCGTGCTCCTCTAAACTTTGATCCAAATGTTCAACTTCAGCCCCTCCTCATACTTTTATTTTCAGATTTAATCCGATATTTACCATTTGAACACTGCTTCCAAAATTCCTTTCAAATTTGATCCCTAATTTACCAAACAACCCCCTTATCCTCTAAAATCTCTTCAAATGAAGTCCCAGAAGTTACCATTTAGTCCATGCCTTCATAAATACTTACAAAATAAATCCGAGACATACACTTTTAACCCCCAACTTTTGAAATAATAGCAATTAACTCCTCGAGACCAACACCGTGCTATATAATTATTGATTTTAGGGCTACTATACGTTCATTAGTTTATTTATTTACTAAATAAATAAACGGGGTGTTACAGATGCGATCTTCAGTGGTTGTTTGAAGAAAGAAGTAGATCTGGAGGTGCTTGGACATTTGCAGGCGAAAGAGCTTTATGCTCCGTCAGATCGGTTATTCCGGCGAACCATATCAGATAGTTTTTCACGTGCTTCAGCAGATCTGAAACGTCGGAGATCTAGAGAAGAAGCATATTCAGATATCAAAATAGAGTGTAGTGTTTTCTAGGTGTTTCGACAAAGAAAATTGGTTGATGGAAGGTGACGGGCGGTGTTGGTGAGATAGATGACGATTGAAGGAGGTTGTGCATGGTGGTGGTGGAAGATATGAAGGCGGAGGCTCTAGATCTGAAAGAAAAGGTTCTAGATTTGAAGGAGATTTTCTAGACCTGAAAGCGGCGACTCCAGATCTAAAGACCGGTGTCTGTCAGACGACGAAAAAGGTTCTGGCGGTGGTGTCGGCGACGGTGGTAGTGGCCGACGACGGTGGTGGTGGCCAGTGAGGGTGATAGGTAGGAGAGAGAAAGAGATGAGAGAATGAAAGAAAAGTTGTCTTGTGAGAGAATATTGATCAAATATATGTCTGATGAGTTAAGTTATAAATATATGTTTGACAAAAATACCCTTTTAGGCTTTATAGACATTTATTTTGAGAAATTATAAGTATACTATTATTTATAAGGTAAAAAGAGTAGTTCTAGGGTTCTTAACTTTTTATGGTTCTCATTTGATCTTTCACCTATATATATATATATATATATATATATATATATATATATATATATATATATATATATATATATATATATATATATATATATATATATATATATATATATATATATATATATATATATACTTTAGAAATAAAATTTATTAGCAACAAATTAAAGATAATAAGTTTTCATTAAAGGGTGTTATGGTAATATAGATTTAAAGGTAGTTTTAACAACCGTTTTTTTCCACGTCTTTAACTACTTTTAAATTCAAGTTTTCATAATAAAAATATCAAAAAACATGCTTTTCTAATATGAAAGAATTTCTTATGTATCAACGATTATCATCATGTAGTTCAAAGTTTGGATGAACTATTGTCTAAAATATAAGGTTGACGTGGCATAATCTCAAAGGTTTTCCTTGTTTTCGCGTTTTCATAAATTATTTGCATATATATATATATATATATATATATATATATATATATATATATATATATATATATATATATATATATATATATGGTTAGGTTATTTTGTTTTTACTAACTATTTTGTGCCAGAATGCACAGATCATGGCAATCGGATGGAATATAATCAAAGGTCATGATCTGAGGGTCTATGATGGTAGAATAGGATAACATGTACCATATAATCACACAAATTTCAGCATAAGGGCATTTTAGTCAATTAACCTATATTAAAAAAGGAAATTTTTGGATTTTTAGGGATAATTAATTCCTTTATTTTTTAAAAATATGAATATTTTAAATTAATTCAAATTTAAAAATCCGATTTTATTCTGTCAGAATGATAGAATGCCAACCATAAACTAGTAAATATATTTTTCGATTTTATTATGTCAGAATGACAGAATGCCAACCATAAACTAGTAAATACATTCTGAAAGAATACACAAAATCAATTCATGAACTAATAATATAACAAATAATTACATTGTATGATTGTGATTCATTAAATAATAACAACATTCTGAAAGAAAAAAAAAGCATCAAATGTAACAAAAACACTAATCTATTCTCAAAGAATATTATTTTTAAGCAACACTTTATACATTGTAGCGTAACACATTCTGGTATAATACACTCTCGTTCTATATGTTTTCTTCCTTTTCCACATCAATGTTAGCCTCTTCAAAACCTAAATCCACAAAGAAAACATAATCAAGTTTCAAAAATTAAACAATTCAATGCATTCTAATAGAATAAAAACTATAAATTCTGACAGAATGTATTAAATACTATAAAGTTTGACAGAATATAGTAGAAAAAAAAAACTATAAATTCTGACAGAATGTAGTAGAGACTATAAAGTCAACCATAAAGTATCACAAATTCATTAACAGTTAAACAAATATATTTGTTGTGAGATTGACATTTTGTGTATGTTTGACCTCTAAGCCACTTCAAAATATGCTAGCATTCTATGAGACTGACATTTTGTGAGATTGGCATTCTGTCAGAATTGTATTGTATGAGAATGATTTTATACAAGGAGCTGCAAAAAGGAGATAAACATGAGAATGATTTTATACAACATACATTATAATAAGTAGAATAATTTGAAGTGAACATTTTATCGAACCAACATATTAGATTTCATTCTAACAGAATTGGAATTCATGATTACATTCTGGCAGAATTACCCTCATCATATTAGATACTAAGGCGATTTTGCTACTGCTACTGATTGAAGATTATTCCTTTGGTGCTTAATATTCACGAGGAAGATAAGAGATAAATTTTTCACCAATGCCTTTTTCAAATATCAAATTCTACAAGATAGAATACAAACATGATAAAGTAATTGTTTTATATGTTATCTGAAACTATTCTAAAATTCTATGTGCTTGAAGTCGGATGACTTCACCATCTGATTTTTTGATGTACTGGTAAAATTCAGGTTGAGCAAGTGAATCATTAACTGAAGACTTCACCATCTTTATATGATGGATCTAAAAAAATCAAGAATATAGTATCAAATGGGTAAATAAAATTAGGAAAAATCAAACACTTACATATAGTGTTAGAACAACTTCCATGAAAAAGCCCCTGAATGCAGCTCCAATGGGTTCACTGGTGGTTGAACAGATCGCAAGGAAGGGAGATCTAATCTCCGACAGGCTTCCCTTAGTTCACTATCTCCATCTTCGTCAGCCACCAATCGTGGAAAGGAAAGGAACGGAGGCAGCAATGTTGCCGTCAAGTGGCAGTGACGGCTGCTCCTTCTATCCGACAACAATCACACAGGGAGGGAAAGACTTCGATCCTCAGTTGATCGGAGAAGAAAGAAACACAAAAACAGTCATAAAATGGCCGATGACTCTTAATCGATCGCAAGGAAGGGCTGCAATCGGCGGTGGGAAGTCGCTGAATTTCTTCTCTGTAGTGGTGATGTTCCAGGCAGGAAACGAAGGTGAAGGACTAGGTCAAATATATTTACTTTATTTCCATAATTATAGGATTTCAATTAAATGATTTCCTTAATTAAAAGTACAAAAAATCCAAAATATCATTTAATGAAATATTTAATTATTTATTATTTCTTGAATTCTCATTGGTGCATTTATGCACATAATAGTTGCTAATAATTTGAACCTAGCTCTCTCTCTCTCTCTCTCTCTCTCTATATATATATATATATATATATATATATATATATATATATATATATATATATATATATATATATATTCACTTTCGCAGTAATTGCTGCTTTCTGATACGTGTTTGCTCAACATCCGTCATATCACTCTCAATTCCTATTAATCAATTCATAATTTGTATCATTATATTCATGTTAATATATTAAATTACTGATCATTTAAAAACTAGTTAAGGTATCTCTCTTTACCAAGTCCCGTCATTTTCTTGAGGTTCTATAGGTTGTGACAGGAGAGAGTGAAGTTAGTGATATGTAGGTTTTGTTTTAATTGAAGTAACCCCCACAAGACCTTTAAATCATGAATTGTGATTGTACCTTCTGAAAATATGGACCCCAATCTACAAGGTTGGGCGGAATGGGAAGAAGAAAGGCTGGGCAAGAGTGAGGCGGAGTGGGAACTCGGCAGAACTTCACTGAGTCTTTCTCCTCCCTATACGATCTCATAAAAATTATCAATTACGTGCATGAATTATTGCCATCATTATAAACCTTTTTTAATAATAGTGGTAATCATAATCATAATTATACTTAATTGAATGTTTCGAACATTAAAATAAATAAAAAGAAACGTGTAGTTTTTAAAACAACGATCATTGAAAATAGTTGCAATGAACATAACTGGGTTAAGCGGTAATTTAACAATTTTTATGAAACTTTTGATATCTTATAAATAAAGATCCTATTGATAGATTGTTAGTACTTTTTCTGTGTTTTTGTAACCATATCAAAAGAAGGTTATGAAGATTTGATGATTTTTGCCATTAAAAATGGTCATTATTGAGAGTGAAAAAGGGAGACAAGGGGACCAATATGGAGATCACTCACTCAATTAAAGTGCCACTACTTGTATTTGCATATACACATTTAAAGTGGCAAATTATCTTCATGTCAATAACACCACTATTGGTGCATCTCCTCTCATCCACACACGAATTGATTATTATGGATAATAATAACACTGCGATATTCCTTTTCGCTTTTTTTTTTGTTTTTTTTTTAATTTCTGATACACAAACAAAAATTCAATATTATCGGGTTTCAGTAGTAATCATGACATATAAATTGTCGTTGACAATGTGTTGATTTTAACCTTGTAGGTATGAATTTACCGGTGTTTTGTTTGAATGCTAGTTCGGTTTTAATGAAATTTACGATGAATGATTGGATGAATGTATTCGATAATATATGCTAGATTTTAGCCGCTTACATATTAGTTCAATTGCAGTACCGATAGGCCCTACTTTTTCAGACACAATGTAATATTTTTTAAATTTTACGCTTTTTTTACTATTGTACCACTACGTAAAATAAATATGCCACCAGCAACACTTACTATGAAATCCTATGTCCGACCCTTCATATCGTCGTCTTAAATTTATATGTTTTGTCTTAAAGAATACTACTTGGTCATATGACATTCACTAGAATATTAGCATTAACACCAACAAATGTCGCCGCAAAAAGAAAAACAATTCCTCTGCTAATATCTTTAAGGGCGATCGGTCGTGGCTATGTGTAGCCGCTATTGTTCTATGGCTAATACTTGATTGAGTCCAAAATCCGAAACGTTTAGGCTGAAAGAACATAGATGTTTTAGGCAGAAAGAGCAGAGATCAGACGTCCGAAGCTTTATTAAGAAGTTTGTACAGTACCAAAAATCAAAAATCAATTCAGAAATTTGGGTTTGGTGTGTGTCGAATAAAAGATCAATTGAAGTGGAAGGCAAGAGAATCGAGGGGTGGGGAGAGCGATGTCGTGATGATGAATGCATCTCGTGATGTCTATTTACACGAGGTGGCAAGACATGATCTGGAATAATTGATTAATACGACTAATGAGGTGTCGATTTGCGCCTAATGTGTGTGCAAGTGTCGATTCATGACCCTAATTTCTGCTGGCCATTGTGTTTAATTCCTAGATGCCTTCGTAGTATCCTTGGAATTAGATTCTTTGGATGATTTGAGATTGATTTGTTTTGGTTTGAGACCTTAACAAACATAAAGGTAAACTAATTTTTTTCATATAGTTATATAACCCATAAAATTTAGGGCACATAAAGACATGGGTCTGGGCGGTCGTCTGGGTTTCCCACCGTTAGTACAGGCTTGACTGATACTCAAAGGGTGCCACTATTAGATATCGTCGTTAATAAATTACGCTATCACAATTTTATGTTGTCGCTATTGAGTAATTAGGTACAGTTCGGTCGCCCCCTAATTACTAGACCGACCTGCTATAATAATTCCATAAACACCTAGCGAAGATATGGAAAACAAATAAAGTAGCCCTATGTTCGGATCTGTCAATACCATACCTTAATCAAAAGGTACAGCGGCCCGAGCGACCAGACTTTACATAAATGTAGCCACTGGAGCCATTCTAAAAAGGGAGTCGGAGAAATGCTACCTGTCATCCGTTAGGGAGACTACCGTCGACCGACCTAAGGAGGGAGACTACCGCCCCTGAGGGGCTTGTTGCTGCCAATACAATCACAACCTAACTTGCATGAGATTCAACAACCGGAGCTACAAGTAGTCCCGAGGGGACGGAATCCTCCAATAAGAGTTACCAGTACTGAACAAGCGAGTCATCGGTCTGGGGAAAGAAAAGGACTGCACCTCCGTAAATTAATCTTCCTGTACGTTCTGATGTTCAAAGAGTTATCGCTAATGATATGTTGTTGTCCAGGTCACCGCTAATACTCTATTTTTTTCAAAATTATATTTTCTATAATTTATATTATAAAAATGTAGAAATAAATACTGTTGAGTTATGTTTTGTTGTGATATGTCGAATAGGTCGGTATCTCAATATCGAATAGTCCGTAAATAACGAGTGTTCACAAGTCCTCGTTATGTAATATATTTACAAGGCACGCTGTCGATTCATAATGTAATGTTGAGTCCTAGTCTTTTTTTGATTTTGTGAGTATCTTATAAAATAGGGTAAGTATTGTAGAGTGTTGTAACTTCTTGAGAAGACTTGTACTCAAACTTTTTCTGTAGTCATTCCAGAATATATGTGAGCTGAAACTAGATCTTGTGTAGATCTTCGTGTTCGTTACTCTGATTTACAATCCATTGATTAAAATATAAGTCAAAACATGTTTTCAATTGGTAATAGAGCAGAAATCAACATATTGATTAAATAATTTCGTTGGTATTTTCACTTTATTGAGTCGATTGTTCCGATTCAATATTTCTACAAAGTAGATGCATAATTCTATGATTAATCGCTGTGATGATCGATTTTGTGTTTGTTTTGTCAATCGCTTAGTTCCTGATTTCAATTTTCTCAATTTTATCCTCTTTCAAACCTTGATTTAATTCAATCTGATGGAAAATCTCAACGTCAAACCATGATGAATTTTGCGAACTTGCGTGGATCTGCTACCAAGGTTCCGATGTTTATTCCTGAGTGCAACGATCAATGGGCGGATCATATGGAATACTATCTTAATGGAATCGATGAAGATCTATCGAAACTGGACCTTATCGAGTTGATTTGGTTTGAGCTGTTGGTAATGCTCGTGCTGCTGAAGACATGATCGCTCAAGGCAACAAGAAAAAGGCAAATAAGAGAAGATATCGCCGTGAAGTGCGACAAGCTCTTCCACATGTTGTTTACAACTATGTTCGAGGTAGCAAGACATTGAAAGAGATTTGGGATACTTTAAAGGAAAATTATCAAGGGAATGAAAGAACCAAAAAGAGTTTGTGACACAATGGATACAATCATCTTGCGAAGGACTACATGCTAAGGAAGAAAGAGGAGAAGAAGGAGAAAGTAAAGTATGAGGCCTACTACTCGATGAAACTAGAAGAACTTCATACAAAGTCCAAGAGTCTTTCATTGATGGTGAAGGGTGTTGATGATAATGAAGCGACATATCAAATATGGTCCTCTAGCTCCGATGATGAGGATATGTGTCATCCAACACATGGAGTCTTGTTCGTAAAATATTAAGAGGGTGAATCTGAAGGGAAGAGTTTGGATGGTGATGATGAGGAAGATATTGATTGGGAAAGTATGAAGAAAGGGAAAGGAGAATAGAGTGAACAAAATGATGAGGAGCTAACTGGAAGGTGTTTCGTTACGACTACTCCAAAGTCTCCATTGACTATAAAGCTACGTGATCTCGTTGTTTCTCTTAACATTCCTTTAAACTATTATCATGCTATTTTATCTGATTTTAATGAAACTTGCTCTTACCTGAATGATATGTTGATCTCTATGAGTAGCGAGGCGAAGAAATCTAAGTCCTTACTTTATGAAGCTCACAATAAGTTGGAGGAGAAGAATAGTAAAATAGAAGGCTTAGAGTTTAAAATTACGAACATTATGACTGATAGGGATTCGAATCATATGGACAATTGCATGTTGGTAAAACAGACTCTCGTTTAATTGTGAAAGAACAACATAGGAACATACTCCCGTTTATTACTTTCAAAAGAAAACTAGTGGACGAGACTACATTTAATTGTGAAAGTAAAGTAGTTGATTATGATACTATGTTAAATGATTCGTATGCATTTGGTGTTGAAATTTTAATGATTGTTTGGATGCTGATGAACTTGTTGATACTATGAATGAGACTTTGCCCGGAAACAAACAAATCAAAATTTTAAAATTGACTGAGAGTTCGACACAAAGTACTCAACAAAATTGTGCTAGTATCGAAGATGATTCTGACAATATCAGTGAAATTGAGGAAGCGGAATGTGTTGATTGCTCAAAAATGTATGTCATTAATGTCACTTCGTTAGCTAAAGGAAAAGAGAATTTTGAATCAACAATGAAGCTAAACAATGATTCATCTTCGACAACCAAGACTTGTGATTCTCAAAAGGTGTATGTTACTGTCGAGGACATAAGAAACAATGAAAGTGATAGTGACAATGATGCTTGTGAAAAGGAAATTCCACGAGTTGATGAATGTCAAGTATTTGAGGACACAGAGGGATTCACAAAGTTTTAAAAGTAAAAGGAAAACATTTTTTTGAACAAAATTTCGTTCTTTATCCAACTTGCGTTAAAGGACTTCCCAACCAAGTGTTTGTTACGATGGGTAGTGGCGACAATGTTGATCCAAAAAGAAATGAGTTGTTAAAAGAAGATAATTCAAAAGTGACTGATGAAGGATTTTATTCTAACCCAAATGTTATTGAAAAAGGTTTGAATCAAAGGTCCAAAGTTTTTCAAAGTCAAAAGGGTCAAAATCGTTTTCCAAAGAAAATAAAAATAAGACAAATGGAGTTTGGATTGTGAAAACTGTTAAGCCAAATGTCAAAGGCAAAACTGAGAAAAATTGTGATAAGTTTATTCCCAAAGATTCTAAAAATCAAAAGAAGTTAAGAAATCTGATTTGAAAGATGAAATTTATAGTAGGAAAGCACAAAACAAAGCTTATTGGAAGAAACAAAATGTGACATCGTAAATTCCAAAACAATTTTTCACTTTTAAAAATATAATTTCATTCATAAATATTATCAATCTCCAAGTATCACATATCAATCCATAAAATTCACCCCAAGATCACAATACATAAAAACTCCACAAGTGTGTACTGATCATGTCGGCGCCTTCCCGCGATCTTCACTGGTACCTGAAACACATAACACAAAACACTATAAGCATAAATGCTTAGTGAGTTCCCAAAACTACCACATATAACACATATTAGCCACTCGAGGCTATAGCTCTGTGGGCCCACTGGCACGAACTCTGTGGACCCTCTGGTCCTAACTCTGTGGACCCTCTGGTGTTAACTCTGTGGACCTTCCGGTCCTAACTCTGTAAACTCTTGAGTAAACACAACATAAATCACATAGAAATAATGCAGTGCAACACATCACATATATAGCATACAAGATACTCTGTCACATAACTCTACTTACCACTCAAGGTAAATTATAGTGAGAAGACTCACCTCGGATAGCTCGGTAAACCTAGAACTCGGAAATACTGATCTAGCCTTCGCCTAATCACATAAAATAATTACTCTAATTAATACGATTTTAAAAGACTATGCTAATCCCTCTCTAAGTTCTCTAAGAAGGGTAAAAGACCATTCTACCCGTCCAATGGCTCACAAGTCCAAACATTAACTCAACCCTAAAAGTCAACGAAGTCAACTCTAGTCAACGGTCAAACTTTGACCAGACTCGTCGAGTGCATCCGGGCGACACAGCGAGTCCACGTGGGTCCTCTGAATCCTTCTAAGCCTCACTTGGCACGTCGAGTCCCTCCTCCACTCGCCGGGTTTCTCTGCAACGAATCGTGGGGCAACCCCGACTCGACTCGTCGAGTCCACTTATGCACTCGGCGAGTTGCTCCCATGACAACACTCAAATGACCTTCTGAGGTCAGATCTGCTTCTCTAAACTATAGATCTGACTTCCCCATGACCAATAACCACGTAAAGGTCGAATCTTGACTCACATGCAACGCACCCAAGGCTTCTTTTAGCGAAATAGCCTCTAAAATGGAAACCTAGGTTCATATCTCTAATGGAATAGCATAAAGCAAGATAGATAGGACTCTCTGGACCTCTTAAGGCCCAGATCTAAGAAGAACTCCACCTTGGGACCTCACACACCTCTAGCAGCCTCTTCTGATCAAATGGTGGTAGATCTGAGTTCCTCAATCTTCCTTGCTTGCGGTCCTTCCTTCTTTCTTGAAAAAATCACACTTAGAATGATGCAAACGACTCCTTCTCTCTCTCACAACGTTCTCAGGTGCTCTGGTGCTCTCAAGGGTGATGGTGGCCGCAAATGAGGGCCATAAGGTCCCTTAAATAGGGCACAGACCCGGGGATTTAGGGTTTCCACCCACAACGCCTACTCGGCGAGTCTACTCTTGGACTCGTCGAGTAGTTCATTAAACTTACGTGGCCACCCCGCTTCTACTCGCCGAGTTATACCACCAACTCGTCGAGTAGATCAAAGATTCACAAAAATAAATAATTAAAATAATAGACCTGAAAATCTGGGTGTTACAATTCTCCCCCACTAGAATCAGACTTCGCCCTCGAAGTCTCGCTCCACAAATAACTCAGGATGTTTCTCTCGCATTTCCACCTCCAGCTCCCAAGTCAACTCGAACCCTCTCCTATGTTGCCACTGGATCTGAACCAGGGGCACTTCCTTATTTCGCCGGACCTTGATCTTCCGATCCAAGATCGCGATCGGTCTCTCAACATAATTCAGTCTCGCATCCACCTGAATATCCTCCAGCGGCACCACCGCCGACTCGTCGGCTATACACTTCCTCAATTGAGACAGGTGGAAGGTATCATGAATCTGGCTCAACTCCACATGTAGCTCCAAACGGTACGCTACCCTGCCCACCCTCGCGGTCACCCTAAACGGACCAATATACAGGGGCCCCAGCTTGCCCCTCTTCCTGAATCGGATCACTCCTTTCCAAGGAGACACCTTCAGGAGCACGAAGTCTCCCACCTGGAACTCAAGCTCGGATCGTCGCCTATCCGCATAACTCTTCTGGCGACTCTGAGCTGTCAACAACCTCTGTCTGACCTGCTGTATCTGCTCAGTCGTCTGTAGCACTATCTCGGTGCTACCCATCACGCGCTGCCCTACCTCTCCCCAACAAATGGGAGTCCGACATCTCCTCCCATACAACAACTCGAAGGGAGGCATACCGATACTCGAATAGTGGCTGTTGTTAGAGGAATAATCTGCTAACGGCAAGTACGTGTCCCAACTTCCTCCGAAGTCTAACACACATGCTCGAAGCATATCCTCGAGTGTCTGAATCGTCCGCTCACTCTGCCCGTCCGTCTGTGGGTGGTATGCGGTACTGAAATGCGGCCTCGTACCCAACTCCTCATAGAACTTCTTCCAGAACCTGGAAGTGAAACGTACATCTCGATCTGACACAATCAAGATCGGTACTCCATGACGCGATACCACCTCTCTCACATACAACTCGGCCAGCCTCTCTGCGGAAGAGCTCTCACTGATAGCAAGGAAGTGAGCGCTCTTCGTCAGCCGGTCAACGATCACCCAAATTGCATCGACGCCCCTCGCGGTCCTCGGCAATTTGGTGATAAAATCCATAGAAATCTGTTCCCACTTCCACTGGGGAATCTCAAGTGGCTGTAACTTGCCATGCGGACGCTGGTGCTCGGCCTTAACCTTGCGACAGGTCAAGCACCTCTCCACAAACCACGCGACATCCCTCTTCATACACGGCCACCAATACTCTCTCTTCAGGTCCAAATACATCTTAGTGGCCCCGGGATGGATCGAGAACCTCGATCTGTGCGCCTCTTCCATCAGAATGGTACGTGCCCTGCCTGTATACGGCACCCAAATCCGACCTTGAAAGGTCATCAGCCCTCGGCCATCGGTAACGAACTCAGACACCTGCCTGATCACCCGCTCCCTCTTGCGGTTCTCTAGTATCACGGCCTCTGCCTGGGCCTCCCGAATGGTGTCCAACACCAGAGTCATCACCGTCAATCGCATACAAGTTTCTCGAATCGGGGCACTCTCTGCCCTACGGCTCAGAGCGTTAGCTACAACATTAGCTTTGCCCGGGTGGTACAGGATCTCACAATCGTAATCTTTTACCACATCCAACCATCTCCTCTGGCGCATATTCAGGTTGGGCTGATCCATCAAATACTTCAAACTCTTGTGGTCCATGTATATGGTACACCGAACCCCATACAAATAGTGACGCCAGATCTTGAGGGTGAACACCACTGTCCCCAACTCCAGATCGTGGGTGGGATACCTCGTCTCATGAGGCTTCAGCTACCTCGATGCATACGCTATCACATGTCCCTTCTGCATAAGTACCAAACCTAACCCCGATATCACCGGGGCTTCGCACAACCTCTGGCGAAGAGTCTCGAACGAGGTCTGCTGCTCCGGACCCCATGAAAAAGCAACGCCCTTCCGGGTCAACTTGGTGAGAGGCACGACAATCTTGGAGAAATCCTTGATAAATCTCCGATAGTAGCCGGCCAACCCCAGAAAACTCCTGATCTCGGTGGGGGATCTCGGCACCTCCCAACTCATCACAGCCTCAATCTTGGCCGGATCGACCAATATCCCATTCTGGTTAACGAGATGCCCCAAGAACTGGACCTCTCGTAACCAGAAATCGCACTTGGAGAATTTGGCGTAAAGCCTCTCCGATCTCAATACTCCGAGGATCTCTCTCAAATGCTCCTCATGCTGCTCCCTGGATCTCGAATACACCAGTATATCGTCGATGAACACGATCACCGAACGATCCAACATCGGTCTGCACACCCTGTTCAAGAGATCCATGAACGCTGCCGGTGCGTTTGTGAGCCCAAAAGGCATCACCACAAACTCGTAATGCCCATAACGAGTCCCGAACGCCGTCTTCTGAATATCCTCATCACGCACTCTCATCTGATGATATCCAGACCTCAGATCGATCATGGAGAACCAAGACGCTCCCTGCAACTGATCGAACAAATCATCGATCCTCGGTAAGGGGTAACGGTTCTTTACCGTTAACTTGTTCAACTCCCGGTAATCGATGCACATCCGGTGTGAACCATCCTTTTTCTTTACAAAAAGGATCGGCGCTCCCCATGGCGAGCTACTCGGCCGAATAAACCCCTTCCCCAACAGCTCCTGACGCTGTGAGGATAACTCCTGCATCTCTGGTGGCGCAAGGCGATAGGGCGCCTTGGCGATAGGCGCTGCCCCCGGAACTAAATCGATACGGAACTCTACTTGCCTCTCGGGAGGCACACCCGGCAACTCCTAAGGGAAAACATCCGGGAACTCACGCACTATCGGAACCTCATCGACCGATCTCGGACTCTCCGCATCAAACCTCGTATCCATCACATAAGCCACAAACCCACTACAACCCTGCTGTAGACTCTGCCTCGCTCTAGCGGCCGAACAAAACGCTGACCCAGAACGGGTACCCTCGCCGTACACCGTAAGAACTCCCCCACTAGGGTCTCGTATGGTTACCAGTTGTCGCTCGCAGTCGATAACCGCTCCAAATCTGCTCAACCAGTCCATGCCCACGATGACACAGACATCTCCCATCGCAATCGGGACCAAATCAATCGGAAACTCAACGCCGAAGATCTCGAGTACACATCCTCAAATCACATCAGTGGCATACACCGCTCTCTCGTCAGCTATGGAAACTCGCAGAGGTCGACTCAACGCCTCTCGACGGATACTGATGTGCTGACTAAAGGCTAATGATATAAAAGATCGACTCGCACCCGAGTCAAATAACACCAAGGCAGGTACAGAACTCACAAGAAAAGTACCTATGCATATCATAATATAAGCACAATATCTCAAACTCAAAATAAATACATGAAAGAATACATACCAGCCACGACATCGGGCGCTGCGCGGACCTCCTCCGCTGTCAACTGGAAGGCTCTCCCTCGTGCCTTCGTTGCCTCGGCCTTCACCCGCTGGCTCTCGGTAGCTCGTACAGTAGCAGAGGCAGATCCCTGCGATGCTCCCTGTGCTGACCCCCGCAGCTAAGGACACTCGGCCTGTCGGTGTCCGGTCTGGTTGCAGTGGAAACAGACTGCAAACCCCTTGGGGCAATCCTTGGCCATGTGCCCCTCCTTGCCACACTTGTAGCAAGACCCTGCTCTACAAATCCCCTCATGACCCTTGCCGCACTTTCCACAAGTGCGGCCCTTCTGGTTCCCTGATCTCGAATCGGCGGGCTTGGCCCGCTTGGCTGCCGGCTGGGACTGTGCCGGTCGCCGATCCCTCCCCTGAGACTCCGCCTCCTCCCTAGCCTGAGTCTCAAGCTCTATCTCCCTCTTCCGAGCATTCGCCTGAAGCTCGGCAAATGTCTGGTACGACGAGTTCGCCACGAACTCGCGAATGTCTCTCCTCAAAATTCTCAGATACCGACTCATGCATGCCTGCTCAGAAGACACGTGCTCAGGGCAGAACATCGCCCTCTCATGGAACATCCTGGTGATCACAGTAACAGACTCAGTACCCTGCGTGAGGGTCAAGAACTCCTGGGCCAACCGTTCCCTTTCCACCGGGGGAACGTATTCATCACGGAACATAGTAGTGAACCTCTCCCAGGTCACTGCGGCAAGCTCTGCAGAAGAATAGTGCGCTGTCACAAACTTCCTCCAGTCCTTCGCTCCAAAGCGAAGCTGGTTCAGCGCGAACCGAACTCTCAGATGCTCCGGAAAAGAACACGTATAGAAGCATCCCTCGATGTCAGAAACCCATCTCATCGCAGCAATCGGATCCTGCGTCCCATCAAACTCTGGTGGCTTCGTGTTGCTGAACTCCCGGAACAGCAACGCATCACCACCCTGAGGTCTAGCAGCAGCAACAGCTGCGGTTGCTGCAGCGGCTGCAGCCTCAGTAACCGCTACGTGTCTCTCATCAAAGGTCTCAATCAATGTGGTCTTAATAGACCCAAACATCTCCGGAATCTCTGCGCGGATAGCCGCAACCACCTCCTCGTGGATCATCTGACGAAGCTCCTCGTCACTCACACCGCTGGTCTCTGGTCTGTGGCGTGTCCCAACCATGATGTTTCTGAAATACAACATAATAAAAATCAGAGACTCGCTCGAGCATACTCACACTCGGCAACTCAACCCTACTTGTTCCTCAGTACCCCAAGGATTCTTACTTGGACTGCGCACTGATCCGATGTCTTCAGTAGTACGGGCCCAATACTACCATCCACACCGCATCAGTATTCACCCCAAGTCCTCCTCCTAGGATCCCAAATCCCAAGTACTCTACTCTCACTATGCGTAGGCTACTCTCTAGCAGACCTCTCATAAGCTCCTCGCTGCTATCTACTCACTCTCAGGCATCTACCAGCAGCAAAACCCCTAGGCTAAGGCATCACGAATCAGGCCACTCTAGTCCTAATAAGAATAGCTAGCCTACTCTAGCATGCATAACATATCATATCATATCTCATAACACATAATGTAAGGGTATTTTGGGAAATCACCGTTCGGGCGCTGGCTGATCGTACACACTGCTCTGCTCTGCTCTTTTCAAAACCTTTTATTCCTTTAGAAAAATTTTGTTTTATTTCGAAAAGTTTCTCAAATCCTCAGTTTGAGTTCAAATGCGCCCGAAGGTGCATCCGAATCCCTCAAACCAAGGCTCTGATACCAACTTGTAACATCGTAAATTCCAAAACAATTTTTCACTTTTAAAAATATAATTTCATTCATAAATATTATCAGTCTCCATGTATCATATATCAATCCATAAAATTCACCCCAAGATCACAATACATAAAAACTCCACAAGTGTGTATTGATCATGCCGGCGCCTTCCCGCGATCCTCACTGGTACCTGAAACACATAACACAAAACACTGTAAGCATAAATGCTTAGTGAGTTCCCCAAACTACCACATATAACACATATTAGCCACTCGAGGCTATAGCTCTGTGGGCCCACTGGCCCTAACTCTGTGGACCCTCTGGTCCTAACTCTGTGGACCTTCCGGTCCTAACTCTGTAAACTCTGGAATAAACACAGCATAAATCACATAGAAATAATGCAGTTCAACACATCACATACATAGCATACAAGATACTCTATCACATAACTCTACTTACCACTCAAGGTAAAGTATAGTGAGAAGACTCACCTCGGATAGCTCGGTAAACCTTGAACTCGGAAATACTGATCTAGCCTTCGCCTAATCACATAAAATAATTACTCTAATTAATACGATTTTCAAAGACTATGGTAATCCCTCTCTAAGTTCTCTAAGAAGGGTAAAAGACCATTCTACCCTTCCAATGGCTCACAAGTCCAAACATTGACTCAACCCTAAAAGTCAACGAAGTCAACTCTAGTCAACAGTCAAACTTTGACCAGACTCGTCGAGTGCATCTGGGCGACTCGGCGAGTCCACGCAGGTCCTATGAATCCTTCTAAGCCTCACTTGGCACGTCGAGTCCCTCCTCAACTCGACGGGTTTCTCTGCAACGAATCGCGGGGCAACCCCGACTCGACTCGTCGAGTCCACTTATGCACTCGGCGACTTGCTCCCATGAAAACACTCAAATGACCTTCTGAGGTCAGATCTGCTTCTCTAAACTATAGATCTAACTTCCCCATGACCAATAACCACGTAAAGGTCGAATATTGACTCACATGCAACGCACCCAAGGCTTCTTTTAGCGAAATAGCCTCTAAAATGGCAACCTAGGTTCATATCTCTAATGGAATAGCATAAAGCAAGATAGATAGGACACTCTGGACCTCTTAAGGCCCAGATCTAAGAAGAACTCCACCTTGGGACCTCACATACTTCGAATCCAAGCTAAAGATGGCATAAGAAAACCCTAGATTCAAGTAGGTCACCAAATACATGAGATTGAGCTCAAATTAATACCTCTAGCAGCCTCTTCTGATCAAATGGTGGTAGATCTGAGCTCCTCAATCTTCCTTGCTTGCCCTCCTTCCTTCTTTCTTGAAAAAATCACACTTAGAATGATGAAAACGACTCCTTCTCTCTTTCACAACGCTCTCAGGTGCTCTGGTGCTCTCAAGGGTGATGGTGGCCGCAAATGAGGGCCATAAGGTCCCTTAAATAGGGCACATGCCCGGGAATTTAGGGTTTCCACCCACAGCGCCTACTCGGCGAGTCTACTCTTGGACTCGTCGAGTAGTTCGTTAAACTTACGTGGCCATCCTGCTTCTACTCGGTGAGTTATAGCACCAACTCGTCGAGTAGATCAAAGATTCACAAAAAAAAATAATTAAAATAATATACCTGAAAATCCGGGTGTTACACAAAAAGATTCTAAAAAGGCAATGAAATTGAAGCAAAAATCTTCACAAATTCATGAAAAGAAGTTTTCTCAAACATCAAAAACTCATACTTCAGAAGATCCTTTGAAAGCTGTTACCAAAGTTGTCAATAAAAATGTTGTGAACAAAAATCAAAATGGTTGTTTAGAAATGACAAATGTTGTTCAAAAGTCAAATAAGGCACAAAAACCTAAAGGTCCAAAAATTTTTCAACGAAGTGCTCAAAATAATTTTTGACAAAATCATTTTCCAAGAGATGCTCAAAGGAACTTTTCACAAAATCAAAAGTAGTTTTCAAAAGGAAACTCATTTTGGATATCAACATCGATATCAAAATCATTTTCAACAACAACCATACAAATATTTTTCACAAACAAGCTTTCCAGAACCAACAAATATTGTGAAGAAAAATGTACCATTCAAACTTGATGGTCCATGTTTTCCAAATCTTGATTCAAAGCACAAGTCGAATTGTTCTTTTATCAAAGGAAAAAAAGGATATGAAAAAATTTAATCATTGGTTTGAAGGAAAAGGAAGGCAATTTCAATCGAAATAGTATTCTCAAGAACAAGTCCAAAAGGCTTATGAGAGTTACTTGAATGACTCAATGATTGGAAGCACGTCTTCCAAAGAATCTGTTTCAAAAGTGCCAAAATGGCAAGAAGTTAAAAACAAGCAAGTTGATGTTTCTCAAAGAAATTTTGAATGTAACGTCCCAAAAATCAAGACTAAAATTTTTCGATTTTTAAATTAATAAAATTGTCATCCAAACAACATCATAGAAATCATGGTGAATCAAAGAGTATCAATATCATCCAAGTACATCAGAGTAATATAAAAATGTGGAACGATGTGGTGTGTGCACTGCAATCATCCCGGGCTCTTCCGCTTCGAACCAGAAGTACCTGAAACATAAACTAAAAACTATAAGCATAAAGCTTAGTGAGTTCCCTAAAATACCACATACCATACATATCAACATATAATGGGACCCGCCCCGCATCGGGTCCCGCTCGACATCGAAGCCTGCTCGATAAACAAATTTGTCAGTCATCAGGCATACAAGCATATAAGCATACAAACATATGCTATAATCACAAAGATAAATAGCATACATTATAGTCATCGGGCCCCGCCCGATAAACATATAAACATATAACACATGCAAGAGTCGTGCAAACAACTAGCATCCTAACATATGAAACCATGGGCCGACATTAGTGCTTTCTATCCGCTAAACATAGTGGGTAAACTCACCTCAAGCTGCAGGATCAGTCATATAAAATCTCAGTCTGCTTGTCCGGAAGATCCCCACGCTAATACAATGAAATAAATATCCAATTAATAATTAGATCTCAATCCATAATCAAGAATCTTAGTTACTTGTCCAATATCCAAGGTAAAAGACCCTTTTACCCTTTTGCTTACTGTAACATCCAGTTATTTTTTGTTTATAAAGTTAACCCTAGTCAACCTAAGTCAAAGGTGGGTCAACTAAGGTCCTTATTATTGTTTGGGTTTTTATTTTAGGTTATAATAAATAACCTTTACTTGTTAAAAATCCTTAATATAATTGTAATTGAATTTAAAAGGAAAAGGCTTAAAAACCGAGAACTTTTGCATCTTATTCTCTTCCTTCGCTTCGGACCGCAAACCTTCGGGCCGCAAAAGGTTCACAGCCGTGAACACCTCGGACCGTGAACCCTCGCAGTCATGATCACCCTAACCGCCTTCGGACCGTATACGAGGTTCACGGTCGTGAACACATCGGACCGTGAACCCTCGCATATATATTAATTTCAACCAATTTTTGCTCACTTTTTACACATTCAAACACAATTTCAACCTATTTTATCTCAAGTATCATCAGCCAAGAACACGAAGAACAACCTCTCTCCTCAAGAACATGCCATATTCATCTTTTCTCATCATATTGAAGTGTTAAATCACTAGTTTTTCATAACATCTAACATGTATCAATTCTTGATCTTGTTATCACTTCAACAACATCTTTCAATATTCTTATATTAGATTGAAACCCGTTAATTTCATCTATTTTTCACGAAGAACACGCGAAGAACACGAAGAACAAGGACCTGAAAACCTTTGAATCTTCTTAGAATCGTGCTTAGGATCATCAAGTGTTCTTCATTCCTCAAGAACTTCTGGTCGTAAACACCTTCAGGGTCGTGAACCCTTCAAGCAAGGACCGTGAACACCCCTCTCCTGGCCGTGAACACCTAGCAGCTTCCCTTTTAGCTTCTAACACTCCAATTTGTAAGTTATACTTACAAATTAATCCAATTTCCAATCATTCCTATGATTATTTTAGCTAATTGGGTGCATATATGTTATACAAATTATTATATAGGACTTGTTTTGTTGCGGGATATCACTCGTGGAACTAAACATCCTATACCAAATCATCATTCGAATAAAGCGTATAAAAATATACTAAGGCATAGACACTAAAGCTTCGAATAAAAGCGCCTTAGTAAAATAGATTACAAAACATTCGAAGAGTGCAAAATATACATCGACTAATTACAACATTTTTGACCCTTATCATCTCCCCCTTTGTAATCAAAGTCAAACTTCTTAATTTGTAAGAAGCTGGATGGAATACAACATCACTCTTTGAATTTCCATGTACCATGATATTATCTTCTTTAGCTCCTTCTTATCTCCTTCATTGTTCTTCTTACAATGATTTATACGAACAATTAAGTTCGTATATTGGGACGTTGCATATCTCTCCACTTCGCTTGCCTGGAACAAGAAACGCTTTGCTTTTCCAGCCTTGTCCTTTCCTGCGAAGACTAACCCAAAAGGCTTCAAGCAGATTTCACCATCAGCATACTTTTTCAATTCTGCTTGAGTCTTCGTAGGTGCCATTCGAGCTTTTATTTCCGTACCTTTAGCTGTAGCTAACTCCACATCAGTTAGAGCCAAGCACTCATAATAATTTGCGATGAAAATCTTGATGTGAGCAACCCCAAGCTTAAATTCATCAAGTTCAGTGTTTTGAAGATATGAAAAAGATTTGTCTTTCAGAATTAATGCAACTTGTATAAGATCATACAAGTTCATTAATGGAAAATCTGCAATTGTGAAATCGCAAGTCTTTCCATTTGCCCTGACCACCACATATTTGATATTTTGGACTATGTTTTCGAACACCATATCCTTATTTATACTGACAACTTTCTTGATCTTCACCAAAGACCAAACTTACTCAGGGGCTTTCGCAAGAACATCATGAAATCTAATCTTCATGTGAGTACCATCATCCTTCTCTTTGAAATTTCCTTCTGCTTTGAATTGTGGCATGATGAACATCATCTCATTCATTGGAAAATCAAGCTGATTTGTATCAGTATTCGTATCCATGTAACTCTGCTTTGGTTTCTTTTCAAACGAATACATATGATTATATGCAACATTGGCTTCAATTGTTTCGTAATTGTAGTGTTTGGACAGATCACCTTTATCCACACCCTTAGGCTCACTAGCACGTTGAGTCATTATGCTTTGTATCAACCTTAGCCTTTCAATTTCAGCTACAGCTTCAACTTTCTTTTCTTCTTTCGACTTTTCCACAACTATAGATTTCCCTTTATCTTTCGAAGCTGAATCATCTATCACCTCTTTTGTTTTCGAACCACTCCCACTAGTATCAACAAATTTTCCAATCATAATTCCTTTCGAAATTGGTCTTGTAATTGGCATTGTTGTTACAACTGTTGAAGTAATTGGCCCTGCGGATGCTACAATTGGCTTTGTTGTTGAGATCTTCGAAGAAAACACCTTTCCCACAACCTTCGCATCTTCACCACCAGCCTTCGTTTCTTCAACTTTTCTTTCTCCCCCTTGCACCCCTGTGAAAATAGGTGGGGCATCTGTTGTTGGTAGAAGGCTTGATATACAAGAAAGAGGGGACAATTGCTTGTGTAGAATAGCTTCGAATTGTGTGAACTTCTGGGATAGAAATTCTGGAGTAATCAAAGAGTGCAAAACTGGCTTGATAGATAGATCTTTTAACTCGTTCAGCAACGTAAGCACTTCCAAAAAATTTTGACTTTCCATTGTAGAAAGTTGTGAAAGTTGAGGACTCAAATTTTCGTACAACTTGACAAATTTCGTGACAGCATCACAAATAATGTCAATCTTCTGATTTAGAGACGCATAATCCTGTTGGACACTAGCAATCTCTTTTTGCATATCTTCGCGAAGTTCAAGAATCTGCAAATTAACATCTTCCCTGACTTTCTTAACCTCTTGAACAAAGAGAACATGTCTTTCCTTTGCAACTGTCTTCAATACTTTCAAGGCTCCTACAAACTTCGAATTTTGAGAATTGATTCGAAGCTCATTGTTTTGATCAACATGATCAACCTTCTCCAAAATTCTCGACTCGGAGTCTGTAACCATCCCAGATACTTTACTTATAACCTTGGCTTCAAATATTTTCAACATCGTATCTACTTCCAAACTCGAAACCGACGAACCACCCCCCAGATCAGCTTGAGATTGAATGATGGAATTCAACTTCGTATTCAAAATTTTAAACTGCTTCATCGTCATCAGCATATGATCTGGAAAATCTTCTTCTTCAGCATCAAACTCTAAAGCATCAAACATGCCTCCAAAACCTTCGTTTTCAGTTTCAGTTTCCATAAGAATGGTTTCTTGAACAGGCGAATTAATTTTGGGTGGATCAGTTGATTGAGAAGAAAAAATGGAAGTAAAGGGTTGATTGATAATATTTTCGAATGTAGGTGAATCAGTGGTGGAAGTAATTGGAATGATTGGTGGAGGTAAAGACACAATAGTTTCGAAGGCAATAAAAGTAGGATGACCTTGATCTTCTTTCTTCGAATCTCCTTCACCCATAGTGACATTTGCATCCGTATCAGATATGTTTGCATTGATGCCTGAAGTTTGTACCTCCTCAGAAACTAATTTGGCAACTGAGACTTCGAGTGGTATGACAACTGTCTGCTCAGGAGTGGAACTTTCTTTGTTAAGAGTTGATTCTGGTGTTTCAGGGATTCGTTCATCTTCATCTTCTGTAGACTCAGTGGAAATTACAAGCTTTCTTGACTTCTTCTTCTTCTTCTGTGAAAGATGTTTAACCATATCTTCAGCCCCTCGTTTCTTTGACAATGGAGAAACAGGTGCCGACATTTCACGAATTAAGACACCTTGATGAGTAACCTGAGGCTTTCGTACCATGTTTGGTGTTGGAGACTTGCTTTTATGCATAGACTTCATTTTAATTCATCGAAACATACCAGTCTTCGAAGGAATGACTACTTTCTCTTGAGTCTCTTCAACAACAGGCTCACTCGATTTAGTCTCAGCAACAGACACTTCGTGTACCACTGGCTCTTCAACTGTAATAGGCTTCTTCTTTGGAGATTTCATAGATTTCAATTCTGTGACTTTCTTTTCAGAAGAACCAGGTTCATTCTTCTTCGAACGCTTGGACTTCTTCTCTTCTCTTTCCAATAACTTCCCAGTTTCAACAGTTGAATCAATGTTTTGCAAATAAGCAACCAAGACTGAATTCGTAGGATCAACTCGTTTTAGCATAGCATCAGGAATACGAGCCACAAAGGGAAAATCTTCAACATTATCCGTGACATCCTTCGGACAGTGATATGTCTGAAAAACAGCTTTTTCTTCATCATTGGGTACCAAAATCCCCTCCTTGTTGTAGAAATATTGTAGAATCAAGCTCCAGTACCTCGCACACGAAATACCATGAAGAGCATCTGTGTGTTCTACACTCTTTTGGAACTCCTTCAATAACTGTGTAGAATAATCCACTTGAAGATCATAGTATAGACCAGCAACCATGGCATATACCTCCATTCGTCCTTTATCGAGACCAACAGTTCTACCAGTTAAACACCTCAGCAAAATTCCAAATAAAAAATTCCAGATACTAGGAAGACCATATTTCTTGAAATCACTGATCTTGGTTAGTTGAGGTTGATAACCCATCTCATTGAACATATGGACAATTTGAGGGAATGAGAAATCAACATACGGTGGTGAATTTGGAATTTCAAGAATTTGACAAAAGAGTTTCTTGGACAATCTGACCTTTTTGTCATTCACCAAATTGAAAGTTATAGCATCAAAAGATTTGTTGTATGTAGCTGTTGATCCTGCTTGAGAAAGCCATGACATTGGAACTGAAAACGAACTGAACATTGCCTTGGACAGTACAGAGCTCTTCAACGCAACAACTAACATCTTCAATTCATTCAGGGTATTGAGAAACATCAGCCTCCAATTGATAGTTAGTGCCTTGAATCTTCATAATCGGTAATGAAGACACATCATCAGTGGTTTGAGAAGGATCAATATCGACATGAGCAGAAGTCGCCATTTTTAGGGTTTGAAAGCTTTGAAGATCAGAGAGATTTTTGGGAATTTTTCTTCTGAACGCGTAAACAGATAATAGACCCTTGAATCCCCTTTTATATGTAACCCTGGAATTTGAATTTGAAGGGGGATGTGCATTTAATGAGATCCGACGTGGCATCTTGAAAATCGGACCCCTACTCCGTAAAAGTAGCCACGCGTCAAAAAGTAAATGTCACTTCTCCTTGAAACCTGGACAGAATACCATACGTCATTGGAACACAGCCTGTTTTGATTGACCCAAGAGAATTGTAACCGTGAGAACCCTTCGGATGTAAGCAAGGCTCTTTCACTTTTGGGATGAAAAGTGAAGTCATATGCCAGATGTTTGAAATCATCAGCCTGAGTTGGTATTACTCAGAACCTCAAGGATTTCATGAGTGCAGTGTTCCAAAGAATTTAGACAAGAAGCAATAATAAGAAAAATTTAGGATACTGTGATGTCAAAATATCAATTTGACACAAAGGCAGATAAAACCCCAGGCAAAGATTGCTTCGTTAATCATCAAGAGAGATGATCAACAGCTTGTGTATCTTCCCGTGAAATACAATCGATTACTTGTAGAGAAGTATCGAAGGGCTTCTTTTATAAGGCTTCATGGGTAGGTATCGAAATTTCGTTACATATCATCGTAAACATAAGGTGATAAATTGTAACAGAAATTACTTGTTTGACCAGTGTAGTCAGTGACAAGTTTGCTTTGAAAAATTTTAAGTAACATTGTATTTTGAATGAAACTCACACTGAAACTTAATGTTTAGTCCTTAGTATATTTTTTGTACGCTTTTCTCTACTATATATAGGAGTGTTTACTAGAGTCTTAGTAACGAAGTCTTTACAGAATATTCACTTGTACTCTGTAAAACTTGAAAGCGTAATAGAGCCAAACAGATGATATTTACATTCTGTGTCCAAATTTCATATTCATACTTTGAATTCAACTCTGATTAATTCAATACTCGATTCTTTGTTTCATCAATTGGTATCAGAGCAGGAATCATGATCTCTGATCTGATTTTTACTTTGTTAAAAAGGTTTTTGAATCAACTTTTTGATTCAAAAGTTTCCGCACTTTTTGAAAGTGAAAAATTGTCTAGATCTTAGTCTGTGATTCGATTCTGCACTTAATTCATTGAATCGAGTGTTCTAATAGTGATTTTGATTTGAATCAAATAGTTTGTTGTCAAATTTTCAAAGTTTCTTAAAAATTCTCAAGAATTTTTCCGTACATCAATGGCGTCTTTCAATCTGAATTCCATGACTTCATTTTCTCATCTTCTAGGATCATCCACCAAAATTCATATGCTCATCCCTGAGTATTACGATCAATGGGCTGATCGTATGCAGGATTATCTAAATGGATTGGATGAAGAACTGTGGAATTCCATTTCTGGCAATCTCAATCCACCATCGAATGTTCAACCAATTGGATCATCTTCTGGAAATTCTGAAGTTGAGAATCAAACTGATCGTCTGAAAAAGCTGGAGAAGAGGTGTGTAAGAGAGCTAAGAGGAGCTTTGCCTCCAGTTGTGTATAACTATGTGAGGAGTTGTACAACTGCAAAGGAAATCTGGAACAATCTCAAGGAGAAATTTCAGGGAAGTGAGAAGACAAGAGTTAACTCTGTGAAGCAATGCTTAGTGGAACTGAAGGACTTCAGACAGAAAGATGGTGAAACGATTGAAGTTTATTACGATCGTCTTAATGAATTGATATATCGATGCAATCGATATGGTATCACCAGGTCCGCCATGGAGTTCAATCTAATCTTTGTTATGGGACTTCGTAAGGAGTGGCGTAGTGTGAGCATGATGGTTAAGAATCAACAGAGTTTTGATACGTCAATTTTGAATGACTTATACAATCAACTGAAGACTCATGAAAGTGAAGTGAACGAAATAGCTGAAGAAACGAAGGCAAGTTTGGGAGGTCCACTAGCTTTGGTTTCGAAGATCTCTGAAAAAGAAGCTGAGAAAGACGTTTCAGATGAAGATGAAGGGTTCATCATGAACTCAGATGATGAGGCAATTGCTTTCTATTCAAACAATCGTGTGAAAAAGTTCTTCAAAAAGCCTTTCAATTCGAAGGGAAAGTTATCTGAGACAAAAGGGAGTTATGTGAGTAAAAGTGCTGGGGATGAGAAGAAAAAGGAAGAGATGAAAGATACGAAGCCTGTTGAGGGAAAGACAGAGAAGAAGTTAAAGGGAGATGCTGGGATTGATTGTCATTATTGCAACGGTGCTAATCACCTTGCGAATGACTGCATGCTTCGAAAGAAGGATGAAAGGAAGAATAAGGTCAAGGATGAGGCCTACTATGTTGAGAAGCTGGAGGAGGTTCGTGCTAAAGCCAAAAATTTGTCTCTGGTTCCAAAGGGTGCGAATTAGGATGAAGAAGGTACTTATCAAATCTGGTCATCTGGATCAGATGATGAGGAGATGCGAAATCCGACCCACGGTGCAATGTTTGCAAAGATGGAGGAAGAATCAGATGAGGAGGTATACGATGTGCGTGGGAGATGCTTCGTATCAAAAGCTATTGACAAATCTCCGATGACCACAAAGGTACGAAATATTCTTGAATCTTTCAATATTCCAGTACATGCTTATAATTTTGAATTAGTATCTTTCGATGAAACTGTTATTTACTTTGATTCGATTGTGGTATCTGCTAGCAATGAGGCTAAGAAGCTGTCTATGCAGTTGCTAGAGACACAGAAGAAATTAGATTCGAAAATCACTAAGATAGATTGTTTAGAACTTCAAATAACTAATATCATGGTTGATAGGGATAATTTGTCTAGTGATAATAAACTGTTGTTAGCCCAGAGGAACATTTACTGTAACTCTGCTAAAAGATTGTATGGGAAATTAACTGAACTTCATCATTCATGCGAAATCAGTAAAGAACAACATAGAAAATTGCTGCCATTTTTAGCTTATGAAAGAGCTACTGTAGATAACATTTCGTATGACTGTGAAAAGGAAATAGCTGATTTTAACAAAGTTCCGAATGATAAGTATAGATATGGAATAGTCAAAGTTGATGAATGTCTTGATGCGAATGAATTAGTTAACATTGTGAATGATACTTTAATTAAATCTGAACAAATTCAAATTTTGAAAAAGACTGAGAATTCAACGTCTGATTCTCAATCTAATTTTGCTGATATTATAGATAATTCTGATAATATTAGTGAAATTAGTGCGTTTGAAGATGTTGATTGTTCTCAGTTGTCTGTTGTTAATGTTGCTTCAACATCTAAAGGGAAAGAAAAAGTTAAGGATTTGATGGTTGAAAATGAAACTGATATACCCTCAACTTCGAAAGTTTGTGAAATGAACTTCATGGATCTCAAAGATTGCCAAACTGATGATAGTGATGATGAAGAAGTAGAGAAAGTTTCGAAAGAAAAGGCATCCTCAAAGGAAGAAGAAATTCCACGAATAGTTGTTGATCAAGTGTATGGTGATACACAAAAGTTCGAAAAAGTAATGAATGAAAAAGGTGAACATTATCTTGAAACGAACACAGTGGTCTATCCAAATTTCAAATGCACAGATGATGTCATTTTTCCAAATCAAATTTTCGTAACTACTGGAAATGTTGAGAATATCAAACCAGAATTAAAGAAATTGGTTGAGGAAGATAATTCAAAAACAACTGAAGAAGGTTTTTTCGCAAATCAAAACACAGTTGAAAACAACTTAACAAAGAATTCGTATAAGTTTCAACGACAAAAACCACAAAACCAATGGGTTGAAAAATCGAAAATTGAAAAAGAGAAAACAAAACATGTTGAAAAAGAAAATGAAAAATTGTCAAACTGAACTCTAAGGAATTTAAAGATCAAATTGACAAATTTTCGAAGGAAAACAACATTTCGAAAAGACAAGCAAGAAAGAAAATATTTTGGCAAAATGTTGAGTCTCAAAAATTGTCTGAATCACAATCAAACAAAAATGTTTTCAAAGCGAAAAATTCTACTTTTTCAACAAAAACTCAACAATCATCTCAATCAAATTATACAAGGTCTGAAGTGAATAAGCAAACAAAGTTTTCGAAAATTTCTAAATCAAGAGTATTTTCAAATAAATCTAATTCAAATCAACAAGTTTTTCAACAACAACATCTTAAATCAAAAGTTGGTTCATCATATGCTTACTCTTTTGTAACAAAACCCAAAGTTGATTTTGTACCTCAAAAGCCAAATTTTCCTAATCACACAAAAACAGAAACTATGAAAACGTCACGAGAAAAAGGAATGACTTCTAAGAAGAACATTGATCATTGGCTTGAAGGAAAAGGAAAAATGTATCAGTCAAATGCATATTCAAAGGAGCAAATTCATGATGCATTTGAAAAATATATAAATACTTCTTCGAATGGAAGTTCATCATCCAAGGATTCGAACATCACGGTCAAAGCTTGGAGGCCAGTTACAAAAGCAAAGACAGTTCAGTCACAAAATCAAAATTTGAAGGGTAATGTTAGTAAACATTCGAAACTATCAAACACTTATGTTTCGGTTCCTTTAGATGATGAAGTAAACTTAATCGATAGTCTCAAAACCAAGGTTTGTGATTGGGTTAAAAGTTCTAAATTACATTCGAAATTGAAATCTAATTTCCAAGGACCCAAAAAGCCTTGGGTACCTAAATTTTTCCATTAATTGCAGGTATTGTGTGACGAGCAATATGATAATAAATGGTATATTGATAGTGGTTGCTCTCGTCACATGACTGGAAAAAAGGAGAATTTACGAGATTTTCGAAGTCTCAAAAATGCTGGAGTAGTAAAGTTTGGGAACAATCAAAAGTGTCAAGTCAAAGGATATGGGAAAATCACGAATGAACAATTCACAGTGAATCGTGTTGCATATGTTGAAGGTCTTCAACATAACTTGATTAGTGTTTCTCAACTTGTTGTGGGCACTGGCAATCAAGTTCTTTTCAACGAAGAAGGAAGTGTTATTTCGAATGTTAATACAAACGAAATATTACTGAAATCTAAAAGGAAAGGTGACATGTTCACTCTGAACATCAATCCAATTGTAGGGAAACCAGCTGTATGTCTTCTTTCGAAAGCCACATCTGATCTAAGCTGGTTATGGCATCGAAGACTTTCACATCTCAATTTTCGAAACATCAATAAACTTGTGGTACAAGATCTGGTAAGAGGTTTACCTGTACTGAAATTTGACAATGATTCTTTATGTGCAGCTTGTGAAGTTGGCAAGCAACATAAACAAGGTCATCCAATAACAATTGATTCGAAAATTGTTGCACCACTGGAGCTTTTACATATTGATTTGTGTGGTCCTTCGACTGTTTCAACTCTTAACAAGAAACGGTACATTTTAGTTATTGTTGATGATTTTTCAAGATTTACGTGGGTTTATTTTCTCAGGCTTAAATCCGAAGTTGCACAAATCATGATTGACTTTATCAAGAAGATGGAAATCACGTTGAAGAAGACTATTCGAAAAATCAAGAGTGATCATGGAACTGAATTTAAGAACAATGTTCTTGATTCATTTTTAGTGGACAAAGGAATTTCGCATAATTTTTCATCTCCATAGACACCACAACAAAATGGTGTTGTAGAACGAAGGAATCGCTCACTATGCGAAGCAGCAAGAACCATGTTGGCATACGCGAATTTACCTCAATATCTTTGGGCTGAGGCTGTTTCAACTGCATGTTTCACTCAAAACAGATCGTTCATTCATCGTCGTTTTAATATTACACCATACGAAATTCTGAATAATCGTAAACCAAATGTGAAATTCTTTCATGTTTTCGGATGCAGGTGCTTTATTATGAATCTCAAGGATCATCTTTCGAAATTTCAAGCAAAAGCTGATGAAGGGATTTTTCTTGGATATTCGCATAATTCTGTCGCATATCGTGTGTTAAACAAGAGGACACGAAAAGTGGAAGAAACGTTCAATCTTACATTTGATGATTACTATGTTAAAGAAAATGAGAATAAATTTTCAATTCATCCAATTTTACAAGAACCTCACAATGAATCTGAATCTATACAAATGGATGATATTGATTATGATTTGATTTTTGGAATTTCAGATCATGCAGTCGATGCTGAAATTCATGCTCCTGATAATCACATACCCGAATTTACGAAACTTACTGATAATACAACATCAGATCCTCAAGAAGGCGAAAGTAAGCAAAATAATCCAGTGGAGGGGGAGCACTTGGATTCGAATACTTTAAATGATGAAGAGCATTCTTTCGAGGGGGAAACATAACGATTGAACACTGATGTTGAGGAGGAGCATGTTATTGAGGGGGAGCTTGATGGTGAGGGGGAGCATAATGTTGAAGATGCTTGTTCAATTGCAGGCTCAGAAAATGATGAAATGTACGAAGATGCACCTTTGGAATTTGATCCAGCATATCCACCATTGGAAAAATGGACAAGAGATAATCCGAAGGATCAAGTTATTGGGAATCCACAAGAAGGAGTTTTAACAAGAGCTCAAATTCGTGCAAAGAATGAGGTACTGAATATTCATCAAGAATTTTGCATGTTCAATGTTTTCATATCTAAAATTGAACCAAAAACAATTAAGAATGCTATGGAACACTCAGATTGGGTTGTTGCAATGCAATCTGAATTGTCTGCATTCAAACGAAACAAAGTTTGGCAATTAATTCCGAAACCTGAAAATGTTTCGATTGTCGGGTTAAAATGGATTTTCAAAAATAAAACCGACAAAGATGGAAACATTGTTCGAAACAAAGCCAGACTTGTTGTAAAAGGATATTCACAACAAGAAGAAATCGACTATGAAGAAACTTTTGCCCCTGTCGCAAGACTCGAGGCGGTTCGAATATTTCTGGCTTATGCAGCTCACAAAGATTTTGATGTCTATCAAATGGATGTGAAGTGGGCATTTTTAAATGGAGAGCTTGAAGAAACTGTTTACGTGGAACAACCCCTAGGTTTTATTAACGAAGAATATCCTAATCTTGTTTATGTTTTAGATAAGGCGGTTTATGGTTTGAAACAAGCACCACGAGCATGGTATGCAACTCTTACATCATTTTTGAAACAATCTAAATTTAAACAAGGATCTGTTGATCCCACATTATTTCGAAAGAAAGTGGGGAATCATCTTATGCTTGTTTAAATTTATGTTGATGATATTATTTTTGGCTCGACTGACCCTGCTTTGTCTAGAGAATTCGAAGATTTGATGAAAAGCAAGTTTGAAATGAGCATGATGGGAAAAATCAATAATTTCCTTGGATTGAATATTCGTCAAAGCAGAGAAGGGATTTTCATTAATCAGGAAAAATATACGAAAAATCTGCTAGAAAAGTTTGGATTGACGAATAGCACAAAGCTTCGTGTACCAATGGCAACAGGCATAAAGTTAACACCATCGTTAGACAAACCTGCTGTTGATATAACGTTATATAGGAGCATGATTGGTTCATTACTTTATCTTACAACAAGTAGACCTGATATCATGTTTTCTGTGTGTGATTGTGCTAGGTATCAGTCTAATCCACGCGAACCACATCTCACTGCTGTTAAGAATATTTTTCGTTACCTTAAAGGAACAATTTCGTTAGGATTGTGGTATCCTTCGAAAACAGGATTTTTCGTACAAGCATACTCAGACGCAGACTTGGGTGGTTGTAATCTTGATCGAAAAAGCACAAGTGGTGGATGTCAATTTCTTGATGGCAAATTAGTAAGCTGGCAGTCGAAAAAGCAAACATGCGTGTCAATTTCCACAGCTGAAGCAGAATATGTGGCTGCTGCTGCTTGCACTTCACAAATAATATGGATCCAAAGTCAATTGCGTGATTATGCAATTAATATGAAAAAGATTCCATTATATTGTGATTCTCAAAGTGCGATAAGAATTTGTCATAATCCTGTGCAACATTCGAAGACTAAACACATAGCTCTTCGTTATCATTTCATTAAAGATCATGTGGAGGATGGAAATATTGAAGTACATTTCGTGAAAACATCTGATCAGTTAGCTGATATTTTCACGAAACCTTTGGATGAAAAGTCATTTGTGAGAATAATAGAAGGGCTTGGAATGATCGATGGAAATTCTGTTCCATGCGAAAAAGAAAACTGATGGGTGACAACGAATGAATCAGAGGCGCTGAATAAAAGAGAACGAAAAGTCATTCAGCATTCAGCGGTTACTGTTCCTGGTCAACGCTTCGACCGCTTCGAATTCGCACGTTTGTCACTTATTTTAAAGCGTTGAGTTAGTGGTTACTGTTCATAGTCAACGCTTCGACCGCTTCGAATTCGTACATTTGTTACTCATAAAAGAAGCTGTTTGCAACAAATATAGTATCTTTTTCAACTTTTCGAAAAATCAAAAATTCAAAAAGATTTTCTTTTGTTTTGTTCTTAAATTTTCGAAAAATTCAAAAATCCAAAAAGATTTTCTTTTGTTTTGTTCTTAAATTTTCGAAAAATTCAAAAATCCAAAAAGATTTTCTTTAGTCTTGTTCTTAAAATTTTCGAAAAATTCCAACATTCAAAACGATTTTCGTTTATGATGTCTTTATTTTCGAAAAATCCAAAACCACAAAAATAATTTGATTTTTACTTCTTTTTAGTATTTCGTTGCAGATATTGATCACAATACAGAGGGGATTAAGCATGTCGTACTAGGATCAGGTACAATTTTTTTTTGAATTAGTTAGGTTCTCCCTAGAAGCATGCTGCTGCATGTTGCCCAAAAGCCTCCATGACTCAATGTGTGTGCACGAAAGCTTTAATGAAAATTTTCATACGAAAATTTCTTCCTAATCAGGCTTATATTCACATTAGTCTCTAAGCTACCTAACTCTTCTCAAAATGAGTTAAGAGTTTTCTGTTTGGTCCATTATCATAATAGAGGTACACTTCGTGTCTTATACCAATCTTTTTCATCTATAAAGTTCTTACACGATCACACACAAAGACATATGTCCGAGAGGTCTCTGATCAAACCCGTCGAGACTTAGATATATCAAAACTCTGTGTTTATGATATAACATCATGAGTCCGTGATGAAAGTGAAACCCAAATTTCTTGCAAAATTAAGGAATTGACGGGGAACTAAGTTCCAGATGTTTACGAAACTTTTGTTTCTGTACCAAAGTTCAAAACTCCAAATCATATTCATTTCGAATGCGTGGTCTTGATCAAACATTCGAAACCCACGATGTTTGTTACCCAACAAGGTCCAATACATAATTTTTTTTTTCTTGAATATGATTTCCGTGTGAGTTTCATTCGAATGTCCTAGTCATGATTAAAATTTCTCAAAGCAACTTGTCACTGACTACACTGGTCAAACAAGTAATTTCTATTACACTTTATCACCTTATGTTTAGGTTGACATGTAACGAAATTTTGAACCTACCCACGAAGCATTCTCAAAAGAAGCCCTTTGATACTTATCCAAAAGTATTCGATTGTAATTGACGGGAACATACACAAGCAGTTGATCATCTCTCTTGATGATTAACGAAGCAACCTTTGCCCGGGGTTTACCAGCCTTCGTGTCAAATTAAATTTTTGACATCACAAAATCCCAAAATTTTTATTTCTTTGTTTCTTGTCTACCTTTCTTTGGAACACTGCACACACGAAATCCTTGAGGTTCTGAGTAATACCGACTCAGGCTGATGATTTCGAACATCTGGCATATGACTTCGCTTTTTATCCCAAAAGTGAAAGAGCCTTGCTTCCATTCGAAGGGTTCTGACGGTTACAATTCTCTTGGAGGGGTAATGACAGGCTGTGTATAGATGACGTATGGTATTATGTCCGGTTTTCTAGGTGATGTGACAGCTACTTTTTGACGCATGGCTATCTTTACGCAGTAATGGTCCGATTTTTAAGATGCCACGTCGGATCTCATTAAATGCATCCCGCTTCAAATTCAAAAATTCAGGGTTACATATAAAAGGGGATTCCAGGGTTAATTCTCCGTTTACGCGATCAAAAAGCAAAATACACAAATTCTTTGTTCATCATTCTCTTCAAACCCTAACAATGGCGACTTCTGCTCATGTCGATCCTTCCACTGAAGATATTTCATCCGCACCAGTTATGAAGATTCAATCCACTAAGTATTATGTGGATGGTGAAGTTTCTCAATATCCCGAGGAATTGAAGATGCTCATCGTTGCTCTGAAACACTCTGTTTTATCCACGGCGATGTTCAATTCCTTTTCAGTTCCAATATCCTGGCTTTCTCAAGCAGGATCCACTGCAACATACAACAAAGCCTCAGATACAATCACTTTCCATCTTGTGAATGATAAAAAGGTTAGGTTATCCAAGAAACTTTTCTGTCAGATTCTTGCAATTCCGAATTCGCCTCCTTTTGTTGAATTCACATTCCCACAAATTGTCCATATGTTTAATGAAATGGGATATCAGCCCCCATTGTCAAAAATCAGTGATTTTAAGAAGTCTGGACTTCCATGATTATGGAATTTCTTGTTTGGGATCTTTTTAAGATGTTTGACTGGAAGAACCGTTGGCTTAGATAAAGGAAGGATGGAGGTGTATGCTATGGTTGCAGGCCTCTACTATGATCTTGAAGCAGATTTTTCTACACAATTATGGAAGGAATTCCAAAAGGGTGTAGAACATACGAATGTTGTTCATGGCATTTCGTGTGCACGATATTGGAGCCTTATTTTACAGTATTTTTATAATAAGGAAGGAATTTTAGTATCAAATGAAGAAGAGAAGCTTACTTTTCAATCTTATCATTATCCGAAGGAGGTTGTCGATGATGCAGATACTTTTCCAAGTGTTGCTCGGATTCCAGATGCAATGCTTAAACGAGTGGATCCTACGAATCCGGTTTTGGTAGCATATCTGAAAACGGTCGATTCTTCTATTCCGACTGGAATCTTGTTGCCTAGGGAAGAGAAGAAGTCCAAAAAGTCGAAGAAGGCTGATCCTGCTTCCTCTGAAAAGAAAACACAGGATTTGAAATCCTCCAAGTCTCCAAAGAAGAAGGTTGATGAAACCCAGGTGATTGAGCCAATTGTTGAAGAAACTCAAGAGAATGTTATAATTCCTTCGAAGACTGGGATGTTTCGAAGAATCAAGATGAAATCTCTTCGCAAACGCAAGTCACCTTCACAGAAAATGGTTCGAAAACCTCAGATTACTCATCAGGGTGTGCTTATTCGTGAAGTACCAGCTCCTGTTTCTCCGGGGTCAAAGAAACGAGTAGCTGAGGATATGGCAAAACACTTGTCATAGACGAAGAAGAAGAAGAAAACTCAAAAACTTGTTGTATCTACTGAGTCCACAGAAGACGATGAAACGATACCCGAAACCCTAGAGTTTACTCATCTCATTACAAGTTCAACTCCTGAGAAGACAGATGTCATACCACCCGGAGTTTCGATTGCCAAATCAATTTTTGAGGAGGTTCGAACTTCAGGCATCCCTGTACACGTATCTGATACGGATACAAATGTCAATATGGGTGAAGGAGGTTTGAAGAATGTAGATCAAGGTACTCCTTTCGAAACAATTGTTTCTGTCACACCATCATCTACAATTCCCATTACATCAACCACAGACTCACCTACCTTCGAACAGATCATAAATCAACCATTTACTTCCATTTTCTCTTCTCAATCCACTGACCCAACAAAACCACCTTCGCCTATTCACGAAAACATTGATATGGAGACAGAAACAGACAATGAAGGCTTTGGAGGTACATTCGAAGATTTGGAATTTCATGAAGATGAAGAAGAATTTCCTGATCATATGCTGATGACAATGAAGCAGTATAAAATTCTTAATCAGAAGTTGAACTCCATAATTCAATCCCAAGCCGATCTTGGAGGAGCTTCATCAGTATCGAGTCTGGAAATCGATACTATGTTAAAGATGCTGGAATCAAGAATAATCAGCAAAGTTTCTGGAATGGTGAAAGCTTCAGAGTCAGTCATTTTGGAGAAGGTTGATTACACGGATCAGAATAATGAACTTCGTGTTAAAAATCAACGATCTGATTTTATGGGTGAAGTTAAGAATCTAAAAAGCATAACAAAAGAACGAAATATTCTTTTTGTTCAAGAAGTGAAGAAGGTAAGAGAAGATGTTAACAAGCAGATTCATGAACTCCGAGAAGAAATGCATAAAGAAGTTGCAGCTGTACATCATGATAATGCATCAGTGAATCAGAAGGTCGATATCATTTGTGATGCAGTCACTCGTTTTGTCAAGTTATATGAAGGTTTGAGTCCTCAAATAACTCAAATATCAACTTCCGAAACTGCAAGTTTTGAGGAAGTGATAAAGCTGCTCAAGGAGTTAAAGGAGATTTCAACAAAGCCAGTTTCGTCTCCACTGATTACTCCCAAATTTTTATCCCAGAAGTTCGTTCAGTTCGAAGCCATTCTCAATAAGCAGCTTGCACCACTTTTTCGCATCTCAAGTCTTCTTCCCACAACAACTGCCCCTCCTATTTTTACAGGGGTACAAGGGGGAGAAAGGAAGTCAGGTGAAGAAGAAGCGAAAGTGGTGGGAAAAGTATTTCCTTCGAACATTCCTTCAACAAAACCGGTGATAGTTTTTGCTGAACCAGTGACTTCAACTATTGTAACAACAATGCCAACTGCAAGACCAATTTCGAAAGGAATTGTGATTGGTAAACCATTGGAAACTGGTAGGAGTGGTTCGAAACCAAAAGAAGTAACAGAAAAACCGGCTTCAAAAGACAAAGGGAAATCAATTCTTGTCGAAAAATCAAAAAATGAAAAGAAGGCGGAAGCAGAGGCTGAAATGGAGAAAATGAGGCTCATCCAAAGTATCATGACTCAGAGGGTTAGTGATCCGAAGGGGATGAATAAAGGTGATCCATCAAAACATTATAACTATGAGACAATCGAAGCCAAGGTTGCTTTCAATCACATGTACTCATTCGAAAAGAAGCCAAAGCAGAGTTATGTGATCACGAACACTGATGTATGCCAGTTGGATTTCCCGATAAACGAAATGATGTTTATCATGCCACAGTTCAAGGCTGAAGGGAATTTCAAGGAAAAAGATGAAGGCACACACATGAAAATTCGTTTTCATGCTGTACTTGGAAAAGCCCCTGAGGAGGTATGGTCACTGATCAAAATCAAGAAGGTGATCAGTATGAAAAAGGATGTGGTTTTCGAAAACACAGTCCAAAACATTAAGTATGTGGTGGCCAGGGCAAATGGAAATATTTGCGAATTTACAATTACAGATTTTCCATTGATGAACTTGTATGACCTTATACAAGTTGCATTGCTTTTGAAAGACAAATCATTCTCTTATCTTCAGAACACAGAGCCTGAGGAATTTAAGCTTGGAGTTGCTCACATCAAGATCTTTATAGAAAATTACTATGAGTGCCTAGCACTAACTGATGTGGAGTTGGCTACTGCGAAGGGAATGGAGATAAAGGCCCCAATGGCTCCTTCGAAGACTCAGAATGAATTAAAGAAATATGCTGATGGAAAAATCTGTCTAAAGCCTTTTGGGTTAGTCTTCGCGGGAAAAGATAAAGCTGGGAAAGCGAAGCGCTTCTTGTTCCAGGCAAGCGAAGTGGAAAGATACTCTACATCTCAATATACGAACTTAATTGTTCGTATGAATCACTACAAGAAAAACAATGAAGGAGACAAGAAGGAGTTGAAGAAGGTCATCTCATGGTACACAGAAGTTCGAAGAGTTTTGCTGCACTCCATCACACTTCTTACAAACTGAAGACTTCGACTTTGATTACAAAGGGGGAGATTGTAAGGGTCGAAATATTGTAATTAGTCGAAGTATGTGTTGGTGTCTTCGAACATTTTTGTAATGTATTTTACTAAGGCATTGTATTCGAAACTTAATGTTTAGTCCATAGTATATTTTTTGTACGCTTTTCTCTACTATATATAGGAGTGTTTACTAGAGTCTTAGTAACGAAGTCTTTACAGAATATTCACTTGTACTCTGTAAAACTTGAAAGCGTAATAGAGCCAAACAGATCATATTTACATTCTGTGTCCAAATTTCATATTCATACTTTGAATTCAACTCTGATTAATTCAATACTCGATTCTTTGTTTCATCAGTTTCTTGTTGAGTGTTGAAACTGTCGATGGACCACACAAATCAATATGTAAGAGCTCCAGTGGTTCAATAATTTTCGAATCTATCGTAATCGGATGACCTTGTTTATGTTGCTTGCCAACTTCACAAGCTGCACATGAAGAATCATTATCAAATTTAAGTATAGGTAAACCTCTGGCCAGATCTTGTACAACAAGTTTGTTGATGTTTCGAAAGTTGAGATGTGAAAGTCTTCGATGCCAAAGCCAACTTATGTCTGATGAAGCCTTCGAAAGAAGACATACTGCCGGTTTGCCTACTATCGGATTGATGTCCAAAGTGAACATATCACCTTTCCTTTTTGATTTGAGCAAAACTTCTTTTGTGTTGAAATTCGAAATGATGCTTCCCTCTTCGTTGAAAAGAACTTGATTGCCAGTGCCAACAACAAGTTGTGAAACACTTATCAAATTATGTTGAAGACCTTCAACATAAGCAACACGATTCACTGTGAATTGTCCATTCGTGATTTTCCCATATCCTTTGACTTGACATTTTTTATTGTTACCAAATTTCACAACTCCAACATTTTTGACATTTTTGATTGTTACTTCCCAGTCATGTGACGAGAGCAACCACTATCAATATACCACTTATTATCGTATTGATCACCACATAGTACCTGCAATCAGTGGAAAAATTTAGGTACCCAAGGCTTTTTGGGTCCTTGGAAATTAGATTTCACTTTCGAATGTAATGAACAACTTTTAACCCAATCACAAACTTTGATTTTGATACTATCAATTAAGTTCACATCATCATTTAAAGGAACCGAAACATAATATATTGATGGTTTCGGATGTTCACCGACATTACCCTTCGTATTCTGAGTTTGTGATTGTACATTCTTTGCTTTCACTACTGGTTTCCATGCTTTGACTGAAATGTTCGAATCCTTAGAGGATGAACTTCCATTTGATAAATTATCCATGTACTTCTCATAGGCTTCGTGAATTTTCTCATTTGAGAATGTACTCGATTGATACAGTTTTCCTTTGCCTTCAAGCCAATGATCAATATTCTTCCTTGAAGTTATCCCTTTTTCATGTGAAACTTTTAAAGTTTGTTTCTTCGTGTGATTAGGAAAATTTGGCTTTTGAGGAATGAAATCAACTTTTTGGGTTTGTTAGAAAAGATTCAGCATAAGATGTATTAACAGCCGATTTAAAATGTTGACGATGAGATAATATTTGTGGTGGATTTGATTCATTTGAAAATTGTCTTGGAATAGTAGTTTTTGAAACTTTCGAAAACTTTGGTTGTTTATTCACGTCAGACCTTGAATAATTTGATGGAAATGAAGGTTGTTTATTTGTTGAAAAAGATGAAGTTTTAGCTTTGAAAACACTTTTGGTTAAATGTGATTCAAACAAATATTTATTTGTTTCAGCGGGATTTTTCTTTTTGTCTGAAAAAATTGTTGAATTCACAGTCTTAACAGATTTTGTCGCTTCAATTGACCTCTTTTGAAACTCAATAGTCTGCAAAAATATTTTCTTTCTTGCTTGTCTTTTTGAAATGTTATTTTCTTTCGAAAATTTGTCAATTTGATTTTTAAATTCCTTGGAGTTTAGTTTGACAACTTTTTCATTTTCCACTACAACTGGTTTTGAAATATCTTTTTCAATTTTTGAATTTTCAACCCATTTTCTTTGTGGTTTTTTATGTTGAAAAACGTACGAATTCTTTGTTAGGTTGTTTTCAACTGTGCTTTGATTTGCGAAGAAACCTTCATCTGTTGTTTTCAAATTATCTTCTTCAACTAACTTCTTTAATTCTGGTTTGATATTTTCAACATTTCCATTAGTTACGAACACTTGATTTGGGAAGATGACATCATCTGAACACTTGAAATTTGGATAAACCACAATATTCGTTTCAAGAAAGTGAGCACCTTGTTCATTCAACACCTTTTCGAACATTTGTGTATCACCATACACTTGATCAAACACAATTCGAGGAATTTCTTTTTCCTTTGAAGATTCCATTTTCTTCGAATTTTTGTTTGAAGAAACCTCTTTAACCATTTCATCATCATCATCATCATCACTGCTATCCGTTTGACTATCTCGGATATCCACGAAGTCCAAATCACAAACTTTCGAAGTTGAGGGATTATCAGTTTCTATCTTAACCATCAAATCCTTAACTTTTTCTTTCCCTTTAGATGTTGATGCAACATTAACAATAGACAACTGGGAACAATCAACATCTTCAAGATCACTAATTTCACTAATATTGTCAGAAGTATCTTCAATATCAGCAAAATTAGATTGAGAATCAGATGTTGAATTCTCAGTCTTTTTCAAAATTTGAATTTGTTCAGATTTAGTTAAAGTATCATTCACTATGTTAACTAATTCATTCGTATCAAGACATTCATCAATTTTGACAATTCCATATTTATATCTATCATCAGGAACTTTGTCAAATTCAGCTATTATTTTCTCACAATCATACGAAACATTATCTACCTTAGCTCTTTCGTATGCTACAAAAGGCAGTAATTTTCTATGTTGCTCTTTACTTATTTCACATGAATGATGTAAATCAGTTAATTTGCCATATAATCTCTTTGCAGCATTACAGTAAATGTTTCTTTGTGCTAGCAAAAGTTTGACTTCACTTGATAAAGTATCCCTATCACACATAATGTTCGTTATCTGTAATTCTAAACAATCAACTTTACTTATTTTCATGTCTAATCGCTTTTTGGTCTCTAACAACTCCATGGACAACTTGTTGGCCTCATTGCTAGCAGACACAACAATTGAATCAAAATAAGTAACAATCTCATCAAAAGATATTAGTTCAGAGTCATACGTATGTTTAGGAATATTAAAAGATTCGAGAATATTATGTAGCTTTGTCGTCATTGTTGATTTGTCTGCTGCCTTAGATACGAAGCACCTGCCTTTCACTTCGAATTCCTCTTCATCTGAATCCTCCTCCATCTTCGCATACATTTCTCCATGTGTTCGATTTCTCATTTCCTCATCGTCTGATCCAGATGACCAGATTTGATAGGTTCCATGTTCCTTTTGTTCACCCCTTGCAACCAGCGACAAATTCTTAGCTTTTGCACGAGCCTCCTTAAACTTCTCTGCGTAATAAGCCTCATCTTTTACTTTATTCTTCCTCTCATCCTTCTTTCGAAGCACATATTCATTTGCAAGATGATTGGTTCCATTGCAATAATGACAATCTACTCCAGCATCACCTTTCAGCTTTTTCTCACTCTTCCCCTCAGACACCTTCGAATTTTTCTTCTCAACATTTTTCTTCTCCTCAACAACAGCTTTGCTCACAGCACTTCCTTTCACTTCAGCTAGCTTAGCCTTCGAATTGAAAGGCTTTTTGAAAAACTTCTTAACACGATTACTCGAATAAAAAGCTATTGCCTCATCATCCGAATTCATGATAAATCCCTCTTCATCCTCTGAATCACCTTTTTCAGATTCTTTCTCAGATATCTTGGACACAAGAGCCAATGGAGCTCCCAAACTCAGCTTCGATTCCTCAGCTATTTCATTAACCTCACTTTCGTGTGTCTTCAACTGATTGTATAAATCATTAAGAGATGATGTATCAAAACTTTGCTGATTCTTCACCATCATACTCATGCTTCTCCATTCTTTTCGAAGACCCATCACAAAGATGAGATTGAATTCCATTGAAGTCCTGGTGATTCCATAATGATTGCAACGGTAGATTAACTCGTTCAGACGATCATAGTAGACTTCAATTGTTTCGCCTTCTTTTTGTCTGAAATCTTTCAGCTCAACCAAGCACTATTTGACTGAATTGATTTTCGTCTTCTCACTTCCTTGAAACTTATCTTTCAGATTGTTCCAGATCTCCTTAGCAGTTGTACAACTCCTAACGTAATTGTACACAACTGGAGGTAAATCTCCTCGTAATTCCCTCATACATCTCTTCTCCAGTTTCTTCAGACGATCAGTTTGATTTTCAACACCAGAACTTGCAGAAGATGATCCAATTGTTTGAACATTCGCCAGAGGATTGAAATTTCCAGAGATACAAGATCATAATTCTTCATCAAGACCATTCAGATAATCCTGCATACGATTAGCCCACTGATCATAGTATTCAGGGATTAGCATTGGAATTTTGGTCGATGATCCTAACAGATGAGAAAAAGAGGTCATAGAATTGAGATTGAAACTCACCATTGTTGTACGGAAGATGATTTTGATAATTTTGAAGAAAATTTGAAAATTTTGAGAACAAACTAGTTGAATTAACTCATAATTACAAGACGATCACTCGATTCAACAATTCAAATGCAGAATCAAATCACAAGATGAAATCTAGACAAATTTTTCACTATTAAAAAGCGCGGAAACTTTTGAACCAAAAAAAAATTGATTCAAAAACTTTTTGAATAGATGAAAATCAGATCATAAATGTGATTCCTGCTCTGATACCAAATGATGAATCAATTAATCGAGTATAAAATGATTCAGAATTAAAATTGAAGTAAGAATGTAATATTGAACAAAGGATGTAAATATGATATTGTTTCAGCTCTATTACGCTTTCGAATGTTTACAGAGTACAAAGACAGGTCTGCTCAAAACTCTTATCTTACTCTAGTAAATATCCCTATTTATAGGGAACAGAAAGCGTACAAAAAATATACTAAGGCATAGACACTAAAGCTTCGAATAAAAGCGCCTTAGTAAAATAGATTACAAAACATTCGAAGAGTGCAAAATATACATCGACTAATTACAACATTTTTGACCCTTACATACTAAAGTACATTGTTTTACAAGAACAATGGTTTGATTCAAAACTAATCAAGGGTATACAGCTTTCAAATACATGTTAAGAATACTAATTAAGCAGCATACAATCAATCATTTATTTTAGAATGATTGGGGTTTCATTATTATTATACATGTAACGTCTATATGCTTTTTATGAGTCAATAGATTCTGGTTGTTTAATTCATTTGAACAATATGGTTAAAGTCCTGATATTATAACCAAAATCTCTAGTCGGGGATCGAAACAAGTGTGTATAGATCTATATTGGGATTGACAACCCCGCACTCAGACTGATAGCTACAGCAAGGCATACACGCCTACGAGTGACAGTTGTTATCAATAGTTTTAACGCCTTCAAAGCATTGTTTCAGGCCATCTAGTCAGTATGGTGATAATAACTCATTAAAAAGATATTAACAATACGTTAGTGTATAATTAATTAAACATAAGTACATTTTCAAAGTACTAGTTTACAATATCCAATTTACAGTATTACATTACAGTTTACAATAACAGCTGGTGGAACCAGGCACACTCACAATTACATGTTTTACAAAAGGAATACAAATACAAAACATTGGTTTACAAACAGAACAATTTTATGAGATTAAAACTACTTTTCATATACCACAGAAAATATAGGATTTTCTGGAATAGTTTACATATTCAAGAAACAAAAAACATTCTTTAAAATATAAATACTTATGCACTCACTTAACTTTATGTTGATACTCTCTTTTCAAATTACTTGTATTCTCAGGGAATCAGTAGACAGGTACTCTCCAAGATTTTGAGAAGATGGAGCTATTTCGAGTCATATCTTCTTCTTTTGTATAACTATTTTGGCATCAATATACATTGATTGAACACATGTAAAAACTTATACTTTTTAAATACAATGGTTGTTTGTACTTTGATTACTATAATGCATGTGTTGTGATACTACAAATGAAGTCATCCACCCCCGGACGTTTCCGCCGTCTGGTTTGGGGCTGTGACACTTACATAGCCCAAAACCAAAGCCCAACGCATTGCTTAAAAGGCACAAATTCCTAAAATGGCATCATGAGGCCCAATAAGGCCCAACTTCCAAATTGGGGCCAAAAATCATCATGGACCTAATCCCAAAAAAGTCCATAGTCTATAAAGTCAGAAGTCCAATGGCCCAACAATACCCAAACCCTAAAAGCCCAAACTATGACCCAACCCGAGGAAGTCAAACCAAAAGTCAACATGCTGGGTACGCGGGGCGTAAGCAGCTCGTACGCTTAGCGTACTCCTTCTGGGGCCAGTACGCACAACGTACCAGCTGGGTATGCCCATCGTACTCCCCTGATTACTAATCCAAACCATTAAGCACTTAAATGGTTAAGCCAACATGCTAAAATATCAGATCTGGTTCTAAATGGTAACTTAATACGTAAAGTTGGCAACTCTACACGGATGCAAGGCTTAATGGGACGCAATACTAAAAAAGAAGCTTAATAAGACTCTTAACACTTGCATGGACCAATATCATACATAAAGATTTCATTTTTATGAACAAGGGACCTCAATGTAGCTATGACATAACATCTATGGCTTTTGTAGTAGATCAAAAGCTCAACTTTAGCTCAAAAAACCCAAAAATGCATAACTAACACCCTAAGTTTAATCTAGCACATAAATTCATCAATATGAGTTCTTTTTACCTCACATGGCTTGCTAAGGTGAAGATAACTCTGGATCTACAAGCTCAAGCTACTCCAAAGCAACCTCTAAGTGTTCCTCTTCTTCTTCTTCTGCACAAAACACCAACAAACTCACTTTCAAGCTCAAATCTCACCAAAAAAATTAGGGTTTCGATATTAGGGCATAGGGTGATGGAGGCTGATTAATAGAGTGTACAAGAGTGGGATAAGTTGTTTAAATAGGATGAAAAAACCCTAAAATTAGGGTTTTCCCCCGCACCACATACGTCATGCATACTCTGCGTACGCCCCGCGTACGTGGATGAATCCTGTGATCTAGATACGAGCTAGTACACTAAGCGTACTTAGAGTATGCCCCGCGTACTAACTAGGGACTAGAATGTAAGGATTTTTCACTAAGGGGTAAGGGAAACGTACCAAATTTTCGAGTGTTACAGTTCTCCCCTACTTGAATCAGACATCATTCTCAAAGTCTGCTACCCTAAATAACTCTGGGTAGTGCTCCCTCATCTTGTCATCCAGCTCCTATGTCCATTCTGAACCCATGCGATGCTACCACTGAACTTTTACTAACTCAGCAACCTTGTTCCTCAAGGTTTTCGTCTTTCGGTCAAGAATCACCGCCGATCTCTTGATATAATTCATGCGATCATCCACCTTATGTCCTCTAATGGAACCACCGTGAAATCATCCACTAAAAATTTCCACAGTTGAGAGACAGGAAACGTGCTATGGATCTGACTAAGTCCTCAGGACGATCCAAACGATAAGTAACCTGGCCGACCTAGGCCAAAAACCTTAAAGGACCGTTTTACCTGGGGCCCAACTTGCCCCTCTTCCTAAAGCGGATGGCATCTTTCCAAGGTGACACCATTAGGAGAACCATATCCTCATCCTGGAACTCTAGATCTGAGCAGTGCTTGTCGGCATAGATCTTCTGCCAACTATTAGCTATATAGAGTCTACTCCGAACCTACTGAATCAACTATGTGTGAGTAAAATAATCAATGCGCTAGGACAAAGTATAAAAACTCAAACCTTGAGTTAATCTTTAAGATCAATGTCTGCTCCTAATTAATAGTTCCAGTCGAATCTGGTAATACTAGTTAGGACTTGAAGAAAAGATTCAACAAGGTAATCTTATACTAAATGAAGTAAACCAGGAATATAATCATTGTAAAGACATTTAATGAACAACAAGAATGTTGTGAGAGATCTTGACTTGAGAGAAAAGTTAAAGTGAAATAAAGAGAATTTATTCTATCTTTGAAGTAACAATGCATATTTTCTTGTCATTCAAATCACTCCTTAAATAGACTAATGAGGAACATCGTACAAATTGGGAAACATTCCTAGGACTGGATAATAACTAGTCACCGATAAACTGATTATCTAAAATATACATAAAGGAAAATCCTATGAAATGTTACATCAATAATAAGACAAGAAACAATAAATACAAGAACAGACTGTAAATCTTGGAACTGCCAACATCTCGTACTCCATCTTTATCTTGGACTTAGCTGATTTCAGATCTTTATTACTTGTTATTGCTAGAGGTTCACTTTTCATGTTTCAACAATCTCCCCCCTAAGTGAACTTAGGAATCAATTCATTTTAGTTGGCTTTTTCATTGATAAACACATAAGCTCTGTAGAGCTAGCTCCGAACTTCTAGATACCATTGAAGTTGACTTATGAACTTTGTCTTTACATGCTCCGGAGCATCTGACTTTGCAGCATTTGTGATGAAACTTTGACGAAATTTAGAGGGGACGAGATGCTTGTCTAGGACTCGGAAGAAGTCCTTTTTGTTTGTATTCTTTTGCAAGCAGACGTATCCCAACACTTGTTCATCAATTGGCCCTTCTGCCAAAATGTCAGCTTCAAGCAGCTTGTAGTCAATCTTTGCCAAGAACTTTTTAGTTCTGAAAAAATGAGCAAGTTCGAAGTCACATCTGCAAAACTCAGCAACATAATCTTTTAGGTAGTTCATTGCAACACTGTAGGCAACAATGCTCATTTGACTGTCTTGGCAAGTTCATAAGTGAGCAGCAATAGTCAAGATGTCGTTTGGATTTACGGAGGGGAAGTCGGCGTCCGTGATGTTGATTTGCTTTGATTTGTTCCGAAAGATGTAATAGCGGTGCAACAAGCAGTCTAAGTCGAATTTTCTTAAGGATTTTCTTCCGAACCCAGAGATCTTTGTAATTGTCTTCCGAGATCACAACTCTTTTTGAGGACGTGCGTTTATGGAGTAGAATGTCTTCGATCTTTCTCTTTCGGTCGTGATGATCATTTGAGGATGATCATCTGTGTGGAGAGGAGCATACTTGATGTACAATTTGCCATAGGGAGGGGAGATCAATATGGTATGAGTCTTAGGTTGGTTGATCATAATACATGAATGACGCAATCTCCAGATCATGAACTATTCCTTCACGACAAAGTGGGGAAATCCCTAGCATTGGATTGGGGTTGTTTTTAAGAGCTTGAATCTGAATGCTCTCATCAAGGGCTTGATCTATTTGTGCTTGAGACCACCCTTCTGACTTCTTGGCAGTTGGTTCATAGCTTTGGGGTTCCGAGATAGGCTTATTTCCTTTGTCTTGTTGTTTGGATAACTCAGAGATGACTTGATGGATGTTCTCATCGATGTTGACCATAGGCGGTAGAGGAATTAAAGGCTCTTCTGGGATAGCCAGTATTCCGAAGTGGAGAACCTTCATCGATTGGAACTACTCTTAGAGTGGGAGTCGGAGGCATCATGGATTGAGTGGCTCGGAATACGTCAACTATGAGATTTGTATTGAATTTGGCCAGTTAACGAATCTGTTGTAAGACTTGTACCAAGGAAGATGGTTAGGTAACTACAGACCATATCCTTCGTTCTTCCCGTAAGAGAGATTTAGCCAGAAATTTCCTTGGATCTTCAACTCCAACCACAACATTTGTGATGTACTCAAGTTCTTCATCATCATCAGAAGGAATACTTGTGGACACAATTTGAACATCATCAACGTCAGATTCATCTCGAAGACTAAACTCTGAGGCAGGCTTCCAGGAGATAGTATGATCTCTTTTGCTTGGTCCTTCTCCCCCTCTTGCATCGGATGGCCCTGCAACTGAGGCAAGTCTAGCTGATGCTTGGAATTCCGAGAGACTATCAAACACCTTTTGGAAACTGGTGTTCATCTACAGTGTAAGGGTATCATAGGCTTCAACGGTAGTATCCTGAGCTTTCAAGTGATCGAATAGAGAACCAAGAATGGAGAGCATTTCATCGAACTTGTTGTTCGGAACGTCAACTATGTTCCAAAAAGCATAGAGGTGTTTGATGAGGACCTGCTGCATGATAAGATTCATTTCGTCTTTCTTCTTGATAACTTTTTCCATCCTCTGGATTTGCTTCTTATGCCTGACATGGGTTTTCTTCATCATCTCATTTGTGGCGCTGATCATGTCATCATGAACCTTGAGCATAGTGGTGATTGTGTCAAGGTAGTGCTGCAAACTTGTGTTATATTTTTTCTTAACCTCCTCAATGGTGTGTTTGAGTCGGAGGGAGATGATTTGATTCAACTGTTCTGCCATTTCTGCATCCAAGGGCCCAGTTTTATTTACTTCGGATAAGGAGTGGAGAATAGCATCAAGCTTGGTGTCAAGACCAGAAACTTTGGCATCAACTTTAGAATCAAGTTGTGCAACTGACTTGTCAAGCGATTCCATTTTTGAGATTGTAGTGAAATGTTGTCTCGGAGTTCAAACTGGGCAAATGGATCATCATAGTTTTCAGCTGATGATCCAGTGTCTGAGGTGGAACTCTCAGACTTAGATTTATCACTTTCTTGATTGACTAGAGGTTCGGAAGGAGCGGGATTGTTTGTAGTGGCTGTTTGCTTTTCCTTGGGAGGATTCGTTTCTGTTTCACATCCAAGTGTGTGCTGTACTTGGTTATAAACTTGGATTTCTTCATCAACAAGCTCTGATCAAGAAGATGAGAGACCGAAGTCATAGATGGGCCTTGATGATGACCTCTTTTGCATAGTATGAAAGGAAGAGAAGACTGGAGGATCATCAATGGAAACACAGTCATCATCGAACATTAATTCAGTCGAATGATCTTCATCTGGATCAGGATGGAATGCATCAGGGTGGGTGGACTTCAGAGGATCGTCCGTGATGATGTTTTCTTGGTGATTCTCTCCTGATGCAAATTCTTATTCGGTGACATCATCAGATGGAGGAAAAAATGGTCTATTGCTCTGGATAGCTCAATTTCTCATGGAGATGAGAGTTGATTCAACTTGGGATCAAGTGAGCTCTAGACGACTTGTGTCGGCCAAGCTGACAAAATCTAACCAATCGAGGTCATCAGTACCTAGACGTCCTTTACCTAAGCCAGGTATCAGACTGGTTATGGGTTTCGAGGTTGGATGGACTACCCTAGCTTCAGAAAGCTTATGATCCGAGGCAGGGGTGAAAGGACCCACACTTTCATATATAACAATTGCTACTCCGAAACATGCTACATGCATATTCATAAAACAGTATTTTATATTGATAAAGCGGTTACAAACTACTGGATACAAACCAACTATTTCAAGTGTTATATATTACATAACTCCCCAGGATTCTATAGTTTTATACATATGGGAGTGCAAAATACAATAGTTTCAAACTATTCGAATATCTTCTATCAATACAGTAGTTTCAAACTATTCAAAAATCTTCCATCAGTATATAACTATACTGGAAGCTTATCTCCTGCAAATTACTTAAACATTGCGAGGGGTAAGTGGTGACGCTTAGTGAGTTCAATAATAGATACAATATAACGTTATGCCATATATATACTTCAATATGCCAGAATCAAAAAAGAACAAGGAACAACAAGGGCATAATGCGAAAAGCTTTCCATATCAATCAATGAGACATAACAATTTCATACTTGATATAAAATCAATAAAGTTTCAGCACAAATGGCACAGAAAATGCTCAGGAATATCATTTTGCTAGAATATTTAGGCTTTCAGCCTTATCTTAGCATACTACCGAAGCCAAAGTGATGCCTATGTCATACACTTCATGGTCAACGGTTCATACCAATACCCAAGTGATGCTTATGTCATACACTTCAAGTCAGAGGTACAGCCTTGCTATAAAAATAGCGGAAACAACAACTCTAGATGATAACATGGAAAAGCACATAGCACATATAACACATAACATACAATTGTTCCTATAATATTAAACTCACCGTGAAATAACCGGGGGTCAAAATAGTCATTTGGGCAGTACTTCGGCTTTAAATATAACTTTCTTCGTTGAAAACCGAGAGTTTTCTTGAAAACCGGGCCCTGCGAGGGTTGGGCTTCGAAACCGAAAAGATAAATTTTTCGGGCTTCTCGGGAATCTCGGGGCGTGTTTCGGGCTTTGGAATAAGTACCGAGGCTTCGGGGAAGTCGGAATGTAAGAAATATAGGCTAAGGGGTGAAAAAGGGCAAAATTCTAACATTTACCCGAGAGGTCTAGCACCCCTTATATAGGTGCGAGCCTCGGATCCGAAGCGAGGGGAAGAGAACAGCTGTCTGCGAGGCTCGGAGTAGGTGGCAGCAGGGCGAGGCTCGGACGGACAGGTGCGAGCCTCAGATTGGTCAGGTGACGCGTCTACAGCTTCAGATCGGGTCAGGAGCCTTGGTCGAATCAGGAGCCAACACGAGGGTCGGTTCACGTGTGGCATGCGAGGATCACGTGGCCCTTCGGACACCTGTGCGACACGTGTCGCTTCTCGAACATGCCACGCAGCAACTTCGGACACGTGGCCAACTCCGAGCGAGGGTGACGTGGCAATCACTATTCATGCGAAATTTCTCGAAAAATGTGCCCAATCTTGTAAAATCCATAACTTTCTCATACGGACTCCGTTTTTGACGTTCTTTATATGCACGCGTAGAGAAAATTATGCTCTACAACTTTCGTTTAGACTTCGTTGGAAAATTTTGAATTTATTTTTATATTATTATTTTTAACAGACCGGGACTGGTAATTCCGTTAAAAATTCATAACTTCTTCATCCGACGTCCGTTTTCGTCAGACTTTTTACCCCTGTACTACTAATGACGAGACCTTTGATTCTCGTTTAGGTTGTGTCGGCTAAAAATCACTCGATCTAAAATTCGAGTTTTTAGCTGTCTTTTGCTAAGCTGAAACTTGTAAAAATCATAACTTCCTCATACGAAGTCAAATTTTGACGTTCTTTTTATCAAACTTCTTGGTTTAACGAATACTACAAATTTCATTTAGATCACTAAGGCTAAAAAGTAGTTTATCAAAAACTCACTTTTTACGTCATTCGGCACCGTACCGGTTTTATCGCGGATCTTCGATTGGTCATAATTTCTTCGTTATAACTCGGATTTCGACGAGGTTTTCGCCTACGTGTTTCTAACGAGATTATCTACAACTATCAATAATAAAATTTTACTTATTTCAAATTTTATATTTTCGCTAAATTTCACTATTTAGCTTTTAATTGGAATCTCATAAGACTTCTAATAGTTTATGAGTGATTCTAAACATAGTTTTACCTTATTTCTAGTAAAAACTATCTGTTAGAACTCAATACTCAATATCACATAATATTTCATAATATTATTTATATAAAACACGGTCTCAAAACGTGTATGTTACAAATACCTCCTCCTTTTGAGAATTTCGTGCCCGAAATTACATCGATTAAAATAAATGGGGATATTTCGCTCTTATCTCATTCTTATTTTCCCAAGTATAGTTCGGGCCTCGATGGTGTTTCCACTTGACAAGCACCAACTCTACTTCTTTATTACGTAGCTTAGTCGTTCTTTTGTTTACGATCTCTTCAGGCTCTTCTACATAAGTTAACTTATTATCCAGTTTCACCTCGGATAATGGAACTGCTTCATCATAGATGCTCAAGCATTTTCGCAGATAACTCACATGGAAGACATCGTGAATACCGGCCAAATCTTCAAGCAATTCCAAGCGGTATGCTTGTTTACCAATCCTATGGAGGATTTTGAAAGGACCAACAAATCTAGGACTTAGTTTTACTTTCTTTCCAAATCGCATAAGACCTTTCCATGGGGATACCTTCAACATTACGAAATCCCCCACCTGGAATTCTATTGGTCGTCTCCTCTTTTCCGTATAGGACTTTTGTCGATCCTGGGCGGCTTTCATTCTTTCTCGTACAATTTGAATCTTGTCGGTGGTGTCTTGAATCATTTCAGGGCCTCCAAGGATCTTCTGTCCTATGTCACACCAACATAATGGAGTACGACACTTATGACCATATAATGCCTCATATGGTGGCATTTTAATTGAAGCGTGGTAACTGTTATTATACGAGAATTCGACAAGAGGTAAGTATTTATCCCAGTTACCACCGAACTCCAAGACACATGCACAAAGCATATCTTCTACCGTTTGGATTGTTCTCTCCGTCTGTCCATCTGTCTGGGGATGATAGGCTGTGCTGAGAGCAACTCGAGATCCCAATTCACGTTGCATACTCGCCCAAAAGTGAGAAGTGAAGCGAGTATCACGATCAGAAACAATCTTTAGTGGCCAACCATGTCTTGCAACAATTTCATCCAAGTATACTTGTGCGTATTTCTCCATTGGAGCCGTTTCACGCATGGCAAGAAAATGAGTGCTTTTAGTCAGGAGGTCGACGATTACCCAAATGCTATCATGCTGTCTAGCAGTCTTTGGCAATTTGGTAATAAAATCCATGGACAGTTCTTCCCATTTCCATACAGGTACACTAAGACTTTCTGGGGTTCCGTAAGGCTTTTGGTGCTCTGTTTTGACTTGTAAGCATACCAAGCATTCCTGTACATATCTTCCAATGTCTCTCTTTAATCCAGGCCACCAATAATCAGCTCTTACATCGTAGTACATTTTACTTGTACCAGGATGTATTGACAGTTTAGACTTATGGGCTTCATCTAAAATCTTCTTTCTTAATCCACCAATCTTTGGAATCCACAGCCGATTCTTGAATACCTTCAGTCCTTGGGGATCATCAAGTAAAACATCGGTGTAATGTACCATCCCTTCTTTCTTCACATTTTCTGGCTTTAGGGCTTCTACTTGCCATTTCTCTAGTTCATCTAGGATAGTGAACTTTACTGTGGTGTGAGTAATAGCATAACACATACTATTACGATAAACCTTTCTGCTAAGTGCATCGGCAACTACATTAGCCTTTCCAGGATGATATAGAATTTCACAGTCATAGTCTTTGATCAGCTCCATGGCTCGTTGTTGTCTCATATTCAGAGTTTGCTGACTGAATATATACTTGAGACTCTTGTGGTCGGTATACAATTGACATTTTGTACCAAAGAGGTAATGTCTCCAAAGTTTTAGGGCAAATACCACTGCAACGAGTTCGAGATCATGAGTGGGATAATTCTTTTCATAATCTTTCAGTTGTCTTCAGGCATAGGCTATCACTTTACCACGTTGCATCAACACACAACCGAGTCCTAATCTTGAAGCATCGCTATATACAGAGAAATCATCATCACCTTCTGGAAGTGATAAGATTGGAGCATGAGTCAAAAGGTCTTTTAAAGTCGAGAAAGCTTTTTCTTGGGCTTTACCCCATTCGAACTTCACTTCCTTTCGTGTAAGACTCGTGAGAGGTACGGCTATACGAGAGAAGTCTTTTATAAATCTCCGGTAATATCCTGCGAGACCCAAGAAACTACGAATTTCGGAAGCATTACGGGGCACTTCCCAATTTTGAATAGCTTCAATTTTAGTAGGATCTACGGATACACCGTCATCAGAAATAACATGACCAAGAAATTGAACTTGGCGAAGCCAAAATTCACATTTCGAGCATTTAGCATATAGTTTCTCCCTTCGAAGAAGTTCTAATACCGCATGAATATGAATAGCATGATCAGCTTCAGACTTGGAATAGATTAGAATATCGTCAATGACTACGATGACAGATTTATCGAGCATTGGGCGGCATACCCGATTCATCATATCCATGAATATAGCAGGAGCATTTGTTAAACCAAACAGCATAACAAGGAATTCGTAATGCCCATATCGAGTACGAAAAGCAATCTGCGGTACATCCTGCTCTTGAACTTTCAACTGATGATAGCCAAATCTTAGATCAATCTTTGAGAAATAGCTAACATCCTGAAGTTGATCGAACAAATCGTTGATGCGAGGTAGTGAATACTTGTTCTTGATAGTCACCTTATTCAGCTCACGATAATCAATGCACATCCGCATCGATCCATCTTTCTTCTTGACAAACAGTACCGGAGCACCCCAGGGAGAGGTACTCGGTCGGATAAAGCCTTTGTCAAGTAGTTACTGCAGTTGGATCATCATTTCTTTCATCTCAGCTGGCGCAAGACGATAAGGAGTCTTAGCAATCGGAGCAGCACCAGACACAAGGTCAATTCGGATTTCTACTTGCTTGTCCGGAGGAAGTCCAGGCAATTCTTCGGGAAAAACATCTGGATATTCCTTAGCAATGGGAACATCATTCACTGTTTTCTTCTCTTCTTTTGAGACATCGACTGTGTAGGCCAGATAGATAGAACACCCTTTCGATATGAATTTACGGGCTTTGAGGAAAGATATTATTTTTAAGGCTCCTTGTTCACCATAGACATAGATAGGATTCTCCCCTTCAATGGGAATACGTACTATCTTTTCATAACACAAGAGGTCTGCGTGGTTCTTTGACAACCAATCCATGCCGAGAATAATGTCAAAGTTGGGCAAGGAGATAGGAATTAGATTAGCAAGAAAATTGTAGCCTTCAATTTCTATAACACAATTCCTATAGACTTTATCGGCAAGTAATGATATACTTCCAGCAGTCTCTACGTGAAAGGGTTGTGCGAGTGCATAGCAAGCAATTTGAAAAGAATGCGCAAATTCATAAGACACAAAAGAATCTGAGGCACCAGAATCAAATACGATGTGAGCAGGTCTAGAGTTAACAAGAAATGTACCCGTCACAACATTCGGGTCCTCGCGTGCCTCTTCGGTGGTGATCTGGAATGCACGACCCTTAGCTTTTGGAACCTCCTCCTTTTTAGTTGGAGTACCCCTTGATTGTTGAACAGGAGCTTGACTTTTCACCGGTTGTTGAACGAAAGCTTGACTTTTCGCCGGTTGTTGAACGGAAGCTTGACTTCCCGTCATCTGACTAGTAAGAGTGGGGCAAAAACGCTTCCTGTGGCCAGTAACACCACATGCAAAGCATGTAACACCTTTCATTGGACACACGGGCCTCTTGTGTCCTACTTCTCCACATCCAAAACAGACCACGGTTCTTTCCTCTAGTCTGCATTCGCCCGGATGATTCTTTCCACAATTTCGACAAGCCGGTGACTGAAGAGAAAAAGATTGTGACCTGCCGCGGCCACGAAAAGAACTCTGAGATTGTACTTGCTTGCTAGGTTCAGATCGAACGGATTGAGTTGGTGGAATAGGGGAAGCAGGAGCAGTCCTTTCAGTACGTGGATGTTTCGGAACAGTAAGAGTGGCACCACGTATTTCTAAGTCATGCTCACGCTTTCGAGCATACTCAACAGCTTTATCAAACGACAGTACTTCCCGATTGGCAATGAAAGCGTGAATTTCGTGCCGTAGTCCTTCTAAGAATAACTGAATTTTCTCATCTTCAGTTGGAATATACTTTACGGCAAACCGTGCTTTTTGATTGAACTGAGTTTCATACTCATTCACAGTCATTCCTCCTTGTTTAAGCTCGAGGAATTCCTTCTCCAATCTCCTCCTCATATCTAGAGGACAATACTTCCCTAACAAACGAGTTTTGAGCATTTCCCAGGCTAAATTCTCCTGGTCAAACCCGTTTAGAGCTTCATATGTTGCTTCCCACCAGACCAATGCTTCTCCGATGAGCATTGCAGAAGCATAGTTAGCTTTGTCTTCATTATCCACATGAGAGATACGAAACACTTTCTCTGTGTTCTGGATCCAGGTAAGAACAACAATTGGATTAAGAACACCAGAAAACTCTGTAGCACCATTACTTTTGAAATCTTTGAACGAGGGACGCTTCACCTCTCCTTTTGAAGATTCTCCAGTGGCTTTCTCTTTTCCTTTATCACCATTCTTTTTGTGTTCTTCGAGAGTCTGTCGAATATCACCGCTAAGTCTACCCAAGAGTCGCTCCTCATGAGGAGATACTGGAGTATTCACTTCCTCAGGTTGAGGACCTTCACCAACCTCGGGGGTATGGCTACTAACCTGTTCAGCCATTGCTCTACAATAGGGAGTAATATTGTATTTTAGAATATTAGGGTTTACTATTACGTAATACTTTTATATATATATTTCCTATGGTTTATATCCCTATACTTACAATAATTAAGTTCATATATTGAACTTCCAATAGTTTAAGTCTAAATACCAATCCGTGGAATCTAGTTCACTTAAACCACTGCTCTGATACCATGATTGAAAGGACCCACACTTTCATATATAACAATTGCTACTCTGAAACATGCTACATGCATATTCATAAAACAATATTTTATATTGATAAAGCGGTTACAAACTACTGGATACAAACCAACTATTTCAAGTGTTATATATTATATAACTCCCCAGGATTCTATAGTTTTATACATATGGGAGTGCAAAATACAATAGTTTCAAACTATTCGAATATCTTCTATCAATACAGTAGTTTCAAACTATTCAAAAATCTTCCATCAGTATATAACTATACTGGAAGCTTATCTCCTGCAAATTAGTTAAACATTGAGAGGGGTAAGCGGTGACGCTTAGTGAGTTCAATAATAGATACAATATAACGTTATGCCATATATATACTTCAATATGCCAGAATCAAAGAAGAGCAAGGAACAACAAGGGCATAATTCGAAAAGCTTTCCATATCAATCGATGAGACATAACAATTTCATACTTGATATAAAATCAATAAAGTTTCAGCACAAATGGCACAGAAAATGCTCAGGAATATCATTTTGCTAGAATATTTAGGCTTTCAGCCTTATCTTAGCATACTACCGAAGCCAAAGTGATGCCTATATCGTACACTTCATGGTCAACCGTTCATACCAATACCCAAGTGATGCTTATGTCATACACTTCAAGTCAGAGGTACAACCTTGCTATAAAAATAGCGGAAACAACAACTCGAGATGATAACATGGAAAAGCACATAGCACATATAACACATAACATACAATTGTTCCTATATATTAAACTCACCGTGAAATAACCGGGGGTCAAAATAGTAATTTGGGCAGTACTTCGGCTTTAAATATAACTTTCTTCGTTGAAAACCGGGCCCTGCGAGGGTTGGGCTTCGAAACCGAAAAGATAAATTTTTCAGGCTTCTCGGGAATCTCGGGGCGTCTTTCGGGCTTTGGAATAAGTACCAGGGCTTCAGGGAAGTCGGAATGTAAGAAATATAGGCTAAGGGGTGAAAAAGGGCAAAATTCTAACATTTACCCGAGAGGTCTCGCACCCCTTATATAGGTGCGAGCCTGGGATCCGAAGCGAGGGGAAGAGAACAGCTGTCTGCGAGGCTCGGATGGACAGGTGCGAGCCTCGGATTGGTCTGGTGACGCGTCTACAACTTCGGATCGGGTCAGGAGCCTTGGTCGAATCAGGAGCCAACACGAGGGTCGGATCACGTGTGGCATGCGAGGAGCACGTGGCCCTTCGGACACCTGTGCGAAACGCGTCGCTTCTCGGACATGCCATGCAGCAGCTTCGGACACGTGGCCAACTCCGAGCGAGGGTGACGTGGCAATCACTATTCATGTGAAATTTCTCGAAAAATGTGCCCAATCTTGTAAAATCCATAACTTTCTCATACGGACTCCGTTTTTGACGTTCTTTATATGCACGCGTAGAGAAAATTATGCTCTACAACTTTCATTTAGACTTCGTCGGAAAATTTTGACTTTATTTTTATATTATTATTTTTAACAAACCGGGACTGGTAAATCCATTAAAAATTCATAACTTCTTCATCCGACGTCCGTTTTCGTCAGACTTTTTACCGTTGTACTACTAATGACGAGACCTTCGATTCTCGTTTAGGTTGTGTCGGCTAAAAATCACTCGATCTAAAATTCGAGTTTTTAGCTGTCTACTGCTAAGCTGAAACTTGTAAAAATCATAACTTCCTCATACGAAGTCAGATTTTGACGTTCTTTTTATCAAACTTCTCGGTTTAACGAATACTACGAATTTCATTTAGATCACTAAGGCTAAAAAGTAGTTTATCAAAAACTCACTTTTTACGTCATTGGACAACGTGCCAGTTTTATCGCGGATCTTCGATTGGTCATAAGTTCTTCGTTATAACTCGGATTTCGACGAGGTTTTCGCCTACGTGTTTCTAACGAGATTATCTACAACTTTCAATAATAAAATTTTACTTATTTCAAATTTTATATTTTCGTTAAATTTCACTATTTAGCTTTTAATTGGAATCTCATAAGACTTCCAATAGTTTATGAGTGATTCTAAACATAGTTTTACCTTATTTCTAGTAAAAACTATCTGTTAGAACTCAATACTCAATATCACATAATATTTCATAATATTATTTATATAAAACACGGTCTCAAAACGTGTATGTTACAAGGGGCTTCGAATCGTTCTTGTATAAAAGAAGAAGGAGCGATATCCGAGGTGACTCGTGGGTGTGTACCGGGGGGGGGGGGGTGCAAGGAACTTTGTTCAACACCGACATCACCTTGTTGGGAAGGTGAGGGTGGATTATGTGGAGACTCCTCGTGAGTGTGTGCACATGGTTTTAAAGCTCTGAAGGGTACTTGGGAAGAGTGGTCGGGTGGGGTGAGAGGATGACCAGAGTCAGTCAGAATGTCCTTGATAGATTCCTTTTGGGAGGAAGTATCGACTTTGGCTCTCTTTTATTCTTTTGGTCCACAGGGAGAAGTCTTTTGCTTGGCTGCCTTCTTTTTCTTTCCACTAGTCAAGAGTGGCTTGGCCACATCCAAGCTAGGCTCAATAGGGACTGGGGTAGATTGTGTTGGGTTGTACACAAGCAAAGTCTCTAAATGATGTTTCGAGAAAAGGGACTCAAATGGTAATGAGGCCGACATGTGTTCAGGCAGTCTACGTGTAGGTCGGAAAGATGCTTGATTCGAAAGGTGATATGTTTTTACAGCTTTAATGGTTAGAAATACCACTTTTAGAATGGTGTCGACATGAATTGGTTCTTGCCTCTCTCGTTAGAGTTGTTGATTGGTAAAAGCCCATAATCTAGGACTCGAAATCTCTTGAGGCTTTCTCTTCACAGCGAACTTTTGAAAATCTTGCCGCAAGACCTCAGTTAGGTCAACAACATTCGTATTTCCTAAGTAGATACTATAGACAATGTAGAGCCAATCTGTTCTCATGGTGTCCGTTCCTCCATGTTTTCCAGAGAGACCTCGAAGGATGAGGTGCATCAGTACTGTCCATACACCACGAACTGTCGATATCTTGAACTTCTTTGCTTTGAATCTTCTGCATACCCAATATAGTTAAGGAACGTCTGAAACTCTTTAGATGTTGCTTCTTGTACGGTAAAACCCTTAGAGTTTTCTGGAATTCGAATCTCTCTTATAAATGTTTGTTTGGAGACAGGCACAATATGATCTCCAGTTATCCTGACTTCGAGAACCCCATCTTCAATCTTGATTATGTCAAAAGCGGTATGAAGGAGATGAAATGGAATTGGTGGATTGGGGATTTTTGTTAGTGGTATGGCGATGGGATGATGGGATATGAAATCGCTCATTACCCTGATGGACTCATCATAGTCCATGGGATTAAGGGAGAAAAGTTGCATGGTGTCACGAAGGAAGGGTTCAATTGAGGAAGATGAGGCAAAACCTTTGGAGGATTTCTTCTTGGGAACAATTTTTGAGGTTTGAGAGGCATTTTGGGATGAAGCCATTGTTGTTGGTTTTGAGCTTGAAGAAAAGTTATTGTAGAGGAAGTAAGGGAAGAAGATGATGAGCGCGTAAAAAGGATTAAGTGAGTTTTGGGGGCCTTTTATAGTTTTCAAAATCGGGTTGGGTTGAGGAAAAAAGTGTAATGATTATACACAATTTTGAAATGGATCGCATTAAATATTTTGCCAAAATTCGCATGAGTTGACCTGCAAGGACGAAAGACACAATGGCAAGACGTGCAAAATGGAAACCGTCGTTTCATTTGAAAAGGTGTTTTCTTTATTGAGACGTGTGCAAAAAGTGTGATTTTCTAGGATTAAAGGATAATCATTAAAAGAAATAATCTTTTGAGTTATTAAGAAAAACATTTCAAAAAAATAATGAAAAACCTTTTGAACTTTTTTTCAAGAAAGTGATCTCGGAGAAAGGATGTTCCGAGATGAATTGTCATAAGATACTTCCGAGATGAAAATAAAAATACTTGTACATGATATAGAGTTCGAGATTGCACATAATTAGATTGAATATCAGAGGTAAAAGTTAAGAAGATCTTAGAGGACATATTTTAAATAAATTTTGAGATTCCGAGAAGGAACAAATCTCGGACAAAGGTAAGAAGCGAATGCACATTACCGTTTCTCACTTGAATTCCGAGATGAACTTCATAACACATTTTAAGAAATGGGTTCGGAGGTGAGATCAAACAAAATACCAATGTGACTATATTGGTCATGAGCATTAAAAGATGAGGTAAGTTGAAAATCTTAAGACTAGAAGAAGTGGTTAGACAAAACGACACGTAAAATGATCCTATTTATTCCGAGAGGAAACGATTCCGAGATGAAAAACAATTTTGACTTCAGAATTATTTCACTTCCTGATGATATCATCAGAGAGTGCAAGCCTCTTAAAAGAATTGATGATCAGACAACATCATACCCATTTTGTTCAGAAAACCATTGAATTTGGTTTCGTCTAATGCCTTAGTAAATACATCAGCAATTTTATCGTCAGATGTAACAAAAATAAGTTCAATGTTTCCTTTTGAAACATGATCTTTAATGAAATGGTATCGTATATCAATGTGCTTCGTCATAGAGTGTTGAATTGGATTGTGCGAAATCGCAATGGCACTTTGAGAATCACAATGGATTGGAATTTGTTGGAACCGGTAACCATAATCCAAAAGCTGTTATTTCATCCAAAGAACTTGAGATGTGCAACTAGCAACAACAATGTATTCCACTTCGGCTATTGAAAGTGCAATTCAGTTCTGTTTTTTAGATAACCAGCTAACCAATCTTCCACCCAAAAAGTGACAGCCATCAATGGTGCTTTTTCTGTCCAATTGAAGACCACCATAGTTCGAATCATAATATGCTTGTAATAGGAATCTCTCATTTTCCGGGTACCAGATTCTGAGACTCTTTGTACCTTTGAGGTATCAGAATATTTGCTTGACCGCCAAGAGATGAGACGTCTTTGGATTGACCTGAAATCTGGCACACAAGCATGTACAAAACATGATGTCCGGAAGACTTGCTGTCAGGTAGAGTAGGGATCCAATCATTCAACTATACTTCATTTCATGAACAGCAACACCTGATGGGTCCGAAAAGATCTTATGTCCGAAACCCATAGGTATATTGCAGAGGTACAGGTGTCCATTGAGTATTTCTAAAGGAGCTCGGAAATGTATTTCTCTTAGTGAATAAAGATTTCTCTGTTGGTTTGTTTTACTTGGAGACCGAAGAAGAAACTTAGTTCATGATTCATACTCATTTGGAATCGACTAACCATTAATTTGGCAAAATCAGCAACCAATGATGAATCTATGGATCCAAAAATGATATCGTCAACATATATTTCGACAAGAATGAGATGTTTACCATTTGGCATTCGAAACGTGGTAGGATCGAGAATTCCTCTTTGAAAACCAGAACGCTTGACAAATTCCGTGAGAGTCTCGTACCAGGAGCGAGGAGCTTGCTTGAGGCCATAAACAGCTTTTCAGAGTTTGTAGCAATAATTTGGATAAGAAGGATTGACAAAACCTGGAGGCTATTGAAGATACACTTTAGTATCCAGTTCACCATTAAGAAAAGAACTTTTGACGTCCATTTGGTAAACTTTAAAGCCTTTATGAGCTGCATAAGCAAGAAAGTTTCCAATGGCTTCTAGACGGGAAACATGAGCAAAGGTCCCGTCATAATCAAGTCCTTCAATCTGAGTGAATCCTTTGGCCACCAATCTTGCTTTGTGTTGAATGATATCTCCAGCTTCGTCTAGCTTGTTTCGGAACACCCATCTCGTACCAACAATGGGGTGATCCTGAGGATGAGGGACGAGAGTCCACACTTCATTTCGGTCAAATTCTGCCAACTCTTCTTGCATTTTTGTAATCCAATCAGCATGCTCTAGTGCTTCCTTGATGGATTTTGGTTCAACCATTGATATAAATGCCAAGAAATGACATTCATTTTGGATGTTGGTGGCAGAACAAGTTTGAATAGCGGCGTTTAGATTTCCAATAACTTGGTTCGGAGGATAATCCTTGGTCCAGATATGTAGTCTCGGAAGCTCTTGTGCAACAGATGATCCAACATCAAAAATGGGATTGTGTTGCTCCCCTTGAACATTTTGAATTTAAGGATGATGCTCCCCCTGAACTTCTGAACCCGACAAGTTAACGTCGTCATTAGGTGGAAAATTAAAAAAATTGACATCATCGTCGTTGTTGATTGGAGTGGGGTCAAATTCAGCAAATTGATCTACTGCATCCTGGAATCCATGCACATTTGATTCAAGGGAAGGTTGGCCATTCTCCCCCTGAACCTGAGAAGGTTGAAATGGTTTAGAATCTAATGGAGGAAAAGTGGGTGTCGGACTGGAAACATTTTGGGAAATTGGAGCTACAGTTGATGAGGATGGTCTTGTTCGAAATTCGGAATCCTGGGCTGTTTCTATTGGTCCGAACAAGGTTTTAAAGTCAACTTTAAGGATAATTTGTGGATTTAGACATCCTGGAGATGGAGCATCGGACTCGATAATCTGGGTTGTGAAATGGATTGTTGTAGCATTCCGAACATAGTTGTCATCGAAGGTGACATCAAAGCTTTCTTCAAGAACATGAGTTCGACGATTCAGAACTGGGTAAGCTTTTGATTTTGCTGAGTATCAAATAAATATTGCTTCATCGGCTTTGCGTTGGAACTTTGTAAGTAGATCACGATTATTTTTGATAAAGCACCGGCATCCGAAGACATGTAAGAAGGAGATACTTGGCTTATGACCATTCATGTCTTCGTACAGTGTCATATTGAGGCGCCGATTGATGATGGTTCAATTTTGAGTAAAGCAGGCAGTGGACACGGCTTTAACTTAGAGATAAAGTGGAAGATTTGCAAAATTAAGCATCGATCGAGCAGCTTTAACTAGGGTTCTGTTAGGTCTTTCGACCATACCGTTTTGTTGTGGAGTGTACGGAGCTGAGAAATTGTGGTCAATACCTTTCTTGGAGAGGAATTTCTTAATGGTGACATTGGTAAACTCTGAACCACTATCACTTCGGATTCTTCGCACCGGTAGTTTGACGAGAACTTCAATTCCTTTGATAAAGTTGATAAGTTCTGAGGTTGTCTCAGATTTCCGCCTAAGAAAGAAAACCCATGTGAACCTTGTAAAATCATCCACAATCACAAGAATGTACCTTTTGTGATGTAGACTTTCAACAGTTGAAGGTCCACAAAGATCAATATGAAGAAGTTCTAACAAATCCAAAATAGATTTTTCAATAATGATCGGATGACCTTTCTTGGACTACTTCCCACATTCACACGCAACACACAAATGATCATTTTCAAACTTAAGGAGTGGCAATCCTCTGACCATTTCACCGAAAACAAGATCATTCATATATCCGAAGTTTAGATGAGCAAGCCTTCGATGCCGCAACCAACTAACATCAGGAACTGCCTTTGAGAGCATACAGAGTTGAGGCTTGCCTATAATCATGTTGTTGTCAAGAGGATACATGTTCTTGTTGCGATTTCACTTAATCATGCATTCTTTCCGGTCTTCAGACATGACACAGCTGTGTTTCTTGCAGAATTCAACTCGACGATTTGCATCAGTAAGTTGAGCCACACTGATTACGTTATGCTTCCGGTCATCTATGCATGCCATGTTTGAGACAAAGAAGTTTCGATTGGTGACGATGCCATAGCCTCAGATCTGATATTTTGAGTTGTTGCAATACGTCACATAGCTAGCATTTAGTGAGAGTTTGAGATCACGTAGGAAATATTTCTGCCCCCTCATGTGCATGGAACAAGCACTATCAATATACCATATTGTATCTTGTTCTGAAGGACAAAGTGCCTACAAAATTTAGTGAATTTTGGTGTTTATAGGCTCCTAGTTAGGTTTTGGGACTTGGGCACAGGCTTTGGACTTTGGTAGTGACTTTTGAGCAAGAGATGTCTCGAAGGGCTTGTTCCGAGATCCTTTTGGAAAGAAACAGAAAGCCAATATTTTTTCATTAATCCAAAAATCATATTCAACAACAAGGTGTTTCCGAACAACTTTTCCCGGAACATCAATTTTTGGAGCTGTAGGAATCACAATGTTACTTGGAGTTGCAATTTGCTTTTTGATATTTTTCACTTTCCACTCAAACTTTTGTTTTCAATCATTTGAAGGTTTTTGAGTAACAGTATTTTTGGCAGCTCGTTATTTGGTTGCTACTTTTGATGGCACATTTGATTTTGAAAGTTGTTGTGGTTTAAAAATCGTACCATCAGATTTAACAATGGACACTGTAGAAACTGTCCAAGAAGAGTTAGTATTAGTAAGATGAGTATCAACAGACTTTTTCGGAATGAGACTGACAACTTTGTTTTGAACTACCGAACTAGGAGGACTAAAAGGCCTTTTAAGAATCTTAATAGGCACAAATGTATTATGGTTCCTAGTGATCGGGTTGACAGTCAGAGATACTTTCTTTTTGGAATTCTCAATGAACCTGGAGTCATGTCTTGACCTAATTTCCATTTTGAGGCCATTTTTAGCTTCTATCTTAGGATCGATGACATCTTTTCAATTTAATGAAGGTTTCTTCTAGAGTTAGATGATGACTTGGAAGTTTGGCCAGCACATGGGTTGTTAAACCAGGGTTTGATTGGCACTAAGGTGGTTTTTGAAATCACTTGAGAATTAGAAACACAAGAATCAGAAGAGTATTCTACTACGCTTTCTTCTTCAATGTCACTATCAAAAGATGCCCAAACAAAATCTGATTTATCCGAGTCATGTCCAGTTGTCTCCAAAATAATTTCCTCAATAACACAATTTTTAGGAGGAATGTGGTTCGGAATTTGAACTACAATGTTGGGAATGCTAGGAGAAGATTTTGAGGTCTGATTCAGGTCCAGGAGTATGAGAGGCGAAAGAGGCGTGGAATCAGGAGATTTGTAACTATTAGTTGAAACTCAGGAATCAGAGAAGAGAATCAGTCTGAAGCCTCAAGAAGGGGTGACAATGGCGAGACGGGGGGTATCCGAATGTTGGCGGTTCGGAATGTGTCCCGCAAAAGTTTGATTTTGTAACTCCTTCAAGGGACGAGCAATATGTTTCAGAAACTCACTTCCGAGACCAGGTGCTTTAGACCATGGATGACAAAAATTATGAGTCATCCGTTCATTTTCTTCAAGAATATCTATGGCATTATGCAAAGCATTTATTTTGGCATTGAGATATTTGTTATCATAAATCAAAACATTTCTTTCAGAATAAGTGATTTCACATTTGTCCTTGAGAATGATACATTCATCTTTTCACATTACAAGTTCATGTTCTAAAGACTCTATTTTAAGCATCTTATCCTCGAAACATAATCTAAGACGAATTAATTCACTCTCCATCTTCTCACTCTATTTTAGTCACTGACAAACTGATTATCTAAAAGATTAATAAAGAAAAGTCCTATGAAACGTTACATCAATAATAATACAAGACACATTAAATATAAGAACAGACTATAAATCTCAGAACTGCCTTTCATCTCGGAATGATCTGCATCTCGTACTCCATCTCTATCTCGGACTTCACAAATCTCAGACTTAGCTTACTTTAGATCTTTATTACGTGTGATTGCTAGAGGTTCACTTTTCTTCTTTCAACACTCGGTAGTTTTGAATACCAGTTCGTTACTCCCCATGACTCGCTGACCGACCTCACCCCCGGCATATTGGGGTCCTGCATTTCCTCCCAAGAAGCATCTCAAAAGGAGGTCGATCAATGTTGGCATGATAACTGTTGGGATAAGTATAACAACTCGCACCGAAATCAAAAACACACGCCCGAAGCATCCCATACAAGGTCTGAATAGTGCGCTCTCTAACCGTTAGTCTGCAGGTAGAAAGTTATGTTAACATTCAGACGAGTACTCAACTCGTCGTGGAACCTCATCAAAAATTTGGAAGTAAGCTTGACATCCATGTCTGAAACCACAGATACCAGCATCCCATGCCGTTCCTGTTGGGTTATGAGCATTCTAACACTCCTAAGTGTACATGCAACCCTAAATACCTTGGATCTATGTTTTCTCTATTATACATACAATTATGAACATCCAAGGTATTATCCTAATCTAGCATACAAAATAATAAATATAACAAGATACAATACATACCTCTTTGATGTAGAATGTCTTCATGAAGCTTGAGTGCCTAGTGCCCCAAGTGTGACACCTCAAATGGTTCACACAACACCAAATACACTTGGAATAACTTGAGAGAAACTTGAACACTCCTTGAAATCGTCTAGCCCTCACACTCACACATTAGTGCACGATTTCTTGAGCCATGGGATTCTTTTATATGGTGGCTATTAGGGTTACACCATGTAACTCATAACTTTACCGATTCCTTATGCTCCTTGGATTTTAACCTCCATGGAGTATCCATGGGTCACCCCTTGGACTTAGTCCAACATAAGGAATCTTGGATCACAAGCCCACATATATAAGAATGAATGATTTACACAATCAACCCATATATTTAATTAGTCTCCGTTTGATCACTTAATTAATTCCAAATTAATTCTTGATCAATACTAATTAAATAACCTTATTAATATATTAGAACTTATAATATATTAACCAACCTTAAGTGTTATTTCTCTCATTATAGTCTATCCAAATGCATGATGCCATGCAACCCAAATGGACCATGCCGGGTCGGGTCAAGTCTTACCAATTATAGTTATGGACTTAGACATTAATCCAACAGTCTCCCACTTGGATAAGTCTAAAACTATTATTGCGTATGACTTCAGGAACCGATCAACAATCGTAGCTCTCAAAAGCTTTTGTCGAACTCTGACCTTGTCGATGAACTTTGACCTTTGTCAATGACTTGTCCATTAGATAAGGGATCATATATTCCTCCATTCTAGATATCATATGGACTGAGACATGGATTATCAATCATTCTCTCTGTCCATTTGTTGTTTCCCGATTTCCGATTCATGATGACTGACTGATTGAACAAATCAAATCAGTCCTGGCTTGGTTAAGCACTCACATGTATCATCTTTAAATCATCGAGGGGCCCACAGATATCGCTTTTATCCCGAAGGTAAAAGGAATGGATAAACTTCGACTCATATGGCTTGTTCTACTACTTGTTGAATCATACACAAAGGCACGTTTTATAACATCGAGTTACCAATGCGTTTTCGTGCAATCAATGTATAACCAACTCATAGTAACAACTCATATCTCTAGGTTTGAAGAATATAAGATATTATCATCTCATGATCACTCGTGATAAAATCCATGAAGTGATTCAAATGAGCGTGGGTTGAATCCAATACTCAGAACTTATGAGCACTCATGAGTGTTGTAGCACCACTTTGTCCACCAACTTGGACCTCTACAAACCAACCCATGACAGTCTTGATTCATATCTACTTCCAACATATGACCGACTGTGGATGGTTTGAATAACTTAATCATTCAGGAAGAGCGACTTAGTTATTCTGGAAGTCAAAACATGCAAAGTGAAACACAAGAATAAATGAATCAAATATGGTATCAAACCTATGAATATAAATAAACACTTTTATTTATCACCATACTGATTACTCATTATTCATTGTTTCGGTTTTATCAACTTTATACTTGAATTTAAAACAATAGTTGTCCCATGCTACAAGCATGTACACTATGTTTTCTAAACACTAGTCATGCCATACACCAAGTATGCATACTATGTTTGTCTATGATCTTTACTTTGTAAAATAGATCAATTGAACATCACTCCAATGATCCTCTTTTCACAGTCCCAAATCCTTACAGCAAATGCAAGAATTCCAAATTCATGCCATTTACTGAAATCTGTTAGATTCTAAACTTATATGCATTGATCCTCTTAATGATTATGCACAAAGTCAGAAAGACTTGACAACAATCATTACAGAGCATTCCAAAGGAGATCAGCTCCTTGGAAACATCCTTCTTTCATTAAGTTTCCTAATCTTACACAGATTGAATAATTTCTAACTTTGAAACATTTCCATATTCCATTTTGACTATCACTTCTGAACAAGAGTTGCCTCCTTACAGATTATGTCAATATGGTCCTTCCAGAATTAACATTATACTTCCAACTGTCCTTGAGCAACCAATCTTTGGTAAACCTTAGATTGTCCTCGACAATTGCTTAATCATTTTAGTCATATCCAATTCTAGACCTTTTCCCTTCATAATGCCCCAGGCATTTGGAAAATTTTAGAAAGGATGAATATAGCACATGTAATCGATCCTATATCCGAAGCATATGGGACATGATTCATGATGTATCACATAAAGACTAAACCAGTCTTTTGCTATAATATTTCCATTTCAATTTGCCAAGTTCTCAAAATTCAGATTATGAAAAGGGATGCCGTAATCATAATCGAATTTTAGAACGCAAATAATGGACCCATATATAGAATTTCCTTATGTTGAGCCATTCCAACATGAAATTCATATATATATCCTTGATTAAATACGATTAAAATCTCAATCTAAGCTTTTAGAATTGAAATGAAGTATAATTTCCTCTCCCTTAATTATAGCAAAACAACTTTTTCAACCCCTGCAACCTCACGAATTGAAACTTTTGTTTTCTATAATTAACATTGCTAACTTGCAACCTTTGTCATAATTATCATGCTCCCACTAACATGATGATTATTAGCATACCACTTATGCTCCCACTAGCTTTGACATGTACTCAGAAATCAGCTGACTTTCTTACCAAAGTTCAGATTTCTGATACTAGATTGTTTTGATAAAACTTTATCAAAATCATACACCTCTCTTAGATAGCTCACATGTGTGTCTAAACAATTTTAGAACTATGAAAAGGGATGTCGTAATCATAGTCTCAATTGTTTTGACCTTTGCCACTTCTCACAAGTCCATGTTAGTGTGCCGATAAACCACACACGCTCCACTAACGACTTTGAGAATGCAAATATCACAATTGCTATCTAGCTAAAATCTACTTAGTGAAAGTGTTTCCTCACCATCATTTTCATGAATCGGAGAGAAACCTTATGACACTTAGATTTAATAGTGTATGTGTTCTTATCCATGTGAATTTGTCAAGACCATAATCACAAGACAAGGTTAGTGACAAATCCAAACTCATATTGATTAAACTTGTGCAATCTTAAATTCTTGCCATTTGGCAGCTCAGGTGCCTGCCATTGCTTCCAAGTAGTTGTGCAACCAATTGAGAACTCTCAGAACTCCTATGCAAAGCCAACTTGAATAGGCACAAAAATTTCAACACGATAGGTTATAAACCTCAAGTCGTGTGCTAGTGAAGGACTTTAGGTTTTATTCTTGATTAAGTCTTGAAACTTTCAAGAGCTTTAAGACTCCCACTGTCCTCTGGACATATAAGACTCCCTTGTCAAATATTCAAGAGATAGTGTGGATTCTTTATCAAGACTAACACTTTACACAATTGGCCTAAGTTGGTCTCTGTTTTATCCAAAACATCACAACTTACCAATTTCAAATGTACAAGAGTAGATAACCTTTTACTCTTACATTTGACTAGTGTTAACAAACCCTCTTTAAGATATGTCACTCAAGTTACAATCTTGAAGTATGACTCTAAGAATTATTTTGGAACGAAGTATGACTCATCTTTTTGATTTAACCATTTCAACAATTCATGACTCCTCTTCTTAGTCATAAGAATGCACTAAGATGACTTTAGAGGACCAATTGTGATATGGTATCTTAATCATTAAGATGATCATAAACATGATACTAAAGTACTCTCCCATCTTTTCAGATTTGAAAAACTTTTATCTTTCTGCCATACTTTGATTTTTCTTATTCGTTCTGTCTCACATTGAAACTTCTCCAATGCTACAGACTTATACTTAAACTTATAAGTATAATCATATTTACTAAACTTAAATAAATCATGACGAATAGTCTTCTTGATCTTTTGTGGTGGACTTGACCAGTGCACAAGAATGTGTACTCGATCCCTTAGTCCTTTCCTTATTCACATAAGGAATTAGTCTTAATTTTCCAAGCTGAAAGTTCTCATTCATCATACTATACAACTTGCATGATTCCAAGTTTCGGTCCAATTGAACCTTGGGTGATGAGAATCTTTCCTTATTTGGTAATATTAGACACTACCACAACCGAAAGAATCAAATCCATTTTTCCAATATTGCTATCAATGGAATCTTATAAGCAACAACTTTTCACAAATGCCATTGTAAGGATACTTAAAATAAATAAAATCAAAACCTTTTTCTTTTATTTTAAAACTTTGCGGAAAAACTTATCCTTACAATCCATATGAAAACCTTGTTGTTATCTATTCCTAAGCAATATAAATATCATAACTCTTAAGTAATAGCCCAAAATTCTGATCACCGAACCATGCGATTGAAATCCATCTTCGCGATCAGAATCAGCATGTACTTAATAGAGTTAGACAATGGACTTTACCTGAAGTAGAGCCAAACTTATTGGCTTTAACATCCTTAGGTAAATTTGGCAGCTTCGTAACCAATGCCCCTTCCTTTGGCAATAGTTACCTATGGACCCTTGATAATGGGACTATCTCAGACTTCTCCTCTCTCTTTACCATTGGGTCAACCGAGTTGAGTATGGCCGATCCCTTTCCATTGGGAAGAGAGAGCTTTACTGGATATCCAATGTCATCATTGTCAATGTCCATAGCGTTTTAGGAAGTTGATCTTAGCAAATAGATAAGATCATTAAGGGTCTTCTCTTAGTCTGTTTCATAGGATTCCCAAAAGAACTCACTATGTGACTTAGAAAGTAGTTGAGCCACCAACTTTCTCAAGACTTTGACACCCAACTCTCCCGGCTTGTCAATATGTGACTACATCTCCAAGATGTGATCACACCTAGACCTTGCCTTGCCAATAGGGCTTGAGTGACCTTAAACTTTTTAGGAACTTGTGGGTTAGAGAGAATAATTGGAGGAGGTGAAAGAAGTATGATATCCATGGGACATCATCTTCATTTAGGAAAGCTTGTTTCAAGAGATTTGGGAAGATCATAAATGTCTAGACCAGACATCTTTTTGGGAGATATTCAAGATAGTTGATTTAAAGTCCTTAATATGACACCCAATATGAAATATTAAGGCTAGGACCCAACAAACTATTTTATAACTTAGAAGAGGGATATCGTAATCCAAGCTATAAAATATTTGAAGGTAGGTGAGTGACGATTCACCAATTTCCACCATGAAAAACGAAATAATTTATTAGGTTTTAATTGGATTTGAAAGTCCTAGATCTTTGAGATTCATTGAACTGTTCAAAGGCATGTTTCAATCTCGAGTGTGCCCTTCAGGTTTTGTGACTGGGATGCGGAGGATCACAAAACAAGGTGTGAATAACCATGCAAATATACTTGGTACCCTTAATATTTACCCGTTAACCACACACGCTCCACCGATACTATGATAAATATTAAGTTACCCTTTGCCTACCTTATTAAGTCCAGGTTAGTGTGCCGGTTAACCACACACGCTCCACTAACGACTTAAGCAAAGTGCAAAGTGTAATTTCATGGGTTAGCACCAAATTCACATTTTCCTAAGTAACTAAGATTGGGTATTAATAAGAGTTTAGTTACTTAGTATTTATCATTAATACTTTTAATGAAAGGAGAATTATAGTCCTTGTCCTACCCGTTCGGCTAACGACACTCCACCAGTCAAGGAAGCGGTGGGTGAGAGTGGACACCCATTAAACTGCCATTTTATAGGCAGTAACCTTATACCCCCCCTTATAGACCGGCTTCGTGAATGAGGCCTACTAACGGTAAGACTGACTTTACTCTTATACATATATATAAATATTATTAACTTATAATATTATAAAGTATAAGGGTTGAATTTTAACTTTTAAAATTCTAAGGGCTAACTTGGAATTAAAGTATTCATAAGTGAAAACTTTTCAAATTCTAAAACTTGAGGGCAAGTTTTGAAACTATTCAAAACTAATTAATTCCATAACTTATGAGTTTAAAGTAGTTTTAATTAAAAAAAAAAGAAAAAACTACTTTAAACTAATTAATAAAAAAAATAACTTTTTTTATTGTAACTTATGGAACTAATTAAGGTTACACTTTTTTTTTAATTTAATGAAGAGACTCTTGAACCTCCATAACTTGAGGACAAGTTATGGACTCATAAAACCATTTAATTAGAACTAGACTCTTCATTTTGTAACCTTTGCCAACTTTTATGAGTTTTATGATTCTTAAATGTGACTTTTCATATAACTTGAGGACAAGTTACAAAAACACACTTTGGAATCAACTCTTAGATTAAAATGGATTGAAAACAACTATTTCACACAACTTTTCTATTAATCTAAGAACCTCATAAGAACAAGATAATTCAAATCATCAATCTTCAAGAAATTAGCATGAACATACAAACTAATACAAATCTTGAAATTATGACAATTATCTTAGAAATTGGATTAGCATGAACATTACCACATCAAAAACAAGTTTATAAGTCCAAAAACATCTTAGGGTAATGTTCCTAGTCTAATTCCAGCCAAAACAATCAAATATATGCATCCAACTCGATTTTTTCAGCTACTTTTGCAAGTATAACAAGAAAACAAGCCTAGGCTCTGATACCACTGTTGGGTTATGAGCATTCTAACACTCCTAAGTGTACATGCAACCCTAAATACCTTGGATCTATGTTTTCTCTATTATACATACAATTATGAACATCCAAGGTATTTTCCTAATCTAGCATACAAAATAATAAATATAACAAGATACAATACATACCTCTTTGATGTAGAATGTCTTCATGAAGCTTGAGTGCCTAGTGCCCCAAGTGTGACACCTCAAATGGTTCACACAACACCAAATACACTTGGAATAACTTGAGAGAAACTTGAACAATCCTTGAAATCGTCTAGCCCTCACACTCACACATTAGTGCACGATTTCTTGAGCCATGGGATTCTTTTATATGGTGGCTATTAGGGTTACACCATGTAACTCATAACTTTACCCATTCCTTATGCTCCATGGATTTTAACCTCCATGGAGTATCCATGGGTCACCGCATGGACTTAGTCCAACATAAGGAATCTTGGATCACAAGCCCACATATATAAGAATGAATGATTTATACAATCAACCCATATATTTAATTAGTCTCCTTTTGATCACTTAATTATTTCCAAATTAATTCTTGATCAATACTAATTAAATAACCTTATTAATATATTAGAACTTATAATATATTAACCACCCTTAAGTGTTATTTCTCTCATTATAGTCTATCCAAATGCATGATGCCATGCAACCCAAATGGACCATGCCGGGTCGGGTCAAGTCTTACCAATTATAGTTATGGACTTAGACATTAATCCAACAGTTCCACGACATCTCTGATGTATATCTCGGCCAACTTCTCCATAGAGATAGTCTCTTGAATTGGAATAAAATGCACGCTCTTGGTAAATCGATCCACGATGACCTCGATCGAATCTACTCTGCGTGCAGTACGAGGAAACTTCATAATGAAATCCATGGTAATCTCCTCCCATTTCCAAATGAGAATATCTAACGGCTGCATCTTCGTTGCCCCAGGATGAATGGAGAATCTCGATTTGTGTGCCTCCGCCATCAGAACCTGATGCACACCACTCCAATATGGAACCCACACTCTCTATTTAAGAGTCAATAACCCTCAGCTATCATAATTAAAGGAAGCCACCTTCCCCACTATGCGCTCACTCTTCCGGTGCTCTTCCTTCAAAGCCTCAACGTGAGCCTCTTGAATCCGCTCCAAAAGCGGAGTAATCACGATCCTCCTCAAAAAATATCCCTGATCGGAGCCCCTACCGCGTTGCAGCTAAGAGCATCGACCACCACATTGGCCTTCCCCAAATGGTAAAGCATCTCATAATCATAAGCCTTCACCACATCCAACCACCGGCGTTGCCTCATGTTCAGATTCGACTGATCCATCAGATACCTCAGGCTCTTGTGATCCATGTAAATAGTACAGTGGACCCCCATAGAGGTAATTTTGCCAAATCTTGAGGGCGAAAACCACAGCCCCCAGCTCTAAATCATGCGTCGGATAATTCGCCGCATGAGGCTTCAGCTGCCTCGAAGCGTAAGCAATTACACGACCCCTCTACATTAGAACTGCACCCAAAACCGTGAGCGACACATCACAATAAACCACAAATTCCTCAAAACCCTCTGGCAGGGTCCAAATTAGCACCTCATACAATCTCTGCCTCAGGGTCTCAAAAGTTGCCTGCTGCTTAGGCCCCCAGCAAAAAGTCACTTTCTTCTTCATCAACCGAGTCAGATGAACCGCTATCTTGGAATAATCCGGAATGAACCTCCGCTAGTAGCCAACCAACCCAAAGAAACTACAAATCTCAGATGGAGACCTCAGAACCTCCCACCTCATCATGGCGTCGACCTTGGCCGGATCGACCAGAATACAGTTCTGGTTGACAGGGTGCCCTAGAAATTGTACCTCGTGCAACAAGAACTTACACTTGGAGAATTTCACATAAACTATTTCCCTCATCTAAGTCTTTAATACCTCCCTCAAGTGCTCCTCATGAAGCTCCTGGGTCTTGGATTAGACCAGGATATCATCAATGAATACAATCACAGACTGACCAACATCGGCCTGCGTATGAAGTTCATGAGGTCCATGAATGTGACTGGAGCATTGGTGAGCCCGAAGGGAATCACCATTAACTTGTAATGATGATAACGAGTCTGGAAGGCTGTCTTTTGCACATCCTCCTCTCTGAACCTCATCTGATGATAACCCGAATGTAGATCAATCTTGGAAAACCAAGATGTACCCTGAAGCTGGTCAAACACATCATCAATCCTAGGGAGTGGATAATGGTTCTTCATCATCAGCTTATTCAGCTCCCGGTAATCAATACACATCGATGAGAACCATCCTTATTCTACATAAACCGAATCGGTGCTCCCCATGGCGAACAGCTCGGACGAATGAACCCCTTGTTTGACAGCTCATGCATCTGTGTAGACAACTACTGTATCTCCGGAGGAGCTAACCAATACGGGTCCTTAGCTATCGGAGCCGCACCCGAAACTAAGTCAATCCTGAACTCCACCTGCCTCTCCGGAGGCACCTTAGGTAAATCCTATGGGAACACATCTGGGTACTCCCGCACAATCGGCACATCATCCACAGTCGCCTTACCCTTATCCCAAATATCCATAACATAGGCGATAAATCCAGAACATCCTCGATGAAGATAGCATCGGGCCCTAGCTACTGAACATAGAATCGTCCCATGTTGAGCTCTCTCTCCCTGAACCACCAAATCTCCCCCACTTGGGGTCCGAATACGTACTAACCGATGCTCACAATCGATCATCCCCCATTGGGGGCTCAACCAGTGCAATCCTACAATAACCTTCTTCCCATGCAAAGGAATGGGAACCAAATAAATCAGATACTACTCGTTGAACATCTCAAGAACACAAACCCGATGCACCCTTAATCCCCGGACAGATCGGTCATCTGCGATCTCAACATCTAAGGGGCAATCTAGCTCCCTTGGAGCTCCAACAAACCTCTTGCTAATCGCAAGTGAAAAAAAATATCGAGTGGCCCCTGAATCAAACAATACCAATGCAGAGATACCGTTCACAAGGAACAATCTGAAAATAAAACACACAAATATAAGCAGAGTAATCAACATAAATAAAAAGATAAGGAGAAGATACATAACTATCACCACATCAGGTGTTTATTTTTCCCCTACGTAAAAAATAAAATATTTATATGTATAGGAAGGTCGATATAAACCTTAAACCACATTAGTATAATGAAAACTATTTAAATTCATTGAAAATCTATTTTAATATTTTAACTCTTGAAGTTCTAATTAAAGTTATTTAACATTAAATCACTATAACTCAATTAATTGTTGCTTATAGTATTTAATTATATAATATTGAATTATGTAAACTGATTTTGCTTAGTTAAATGAATAATATGAAATACTTAATTGTGTAACATATTTTGCCAGCAATAGGCATTTTTTTTGTGGGAATTTAAATTTTAGTCACAAAAATCGGATTTCCAACAATAGACATGGATTCCACGGAGCTGACATCTACGGGCTCTACGGAATGATTTAAAGTTACGTGGATTGTTAGGGACCAAAGGCATAATAACAGTGAACAACACCTCCACAGAGGTTGAACCATTCTGCATGGGGGTTTCTGCGGACCTGCGTGGAATAAACTTAATTTTTTAAGAATGACCTTTCAATGCTCTGGAAAATGCTAGTAATAGTACTTTTGCGGTCTCAATGGAGTGACTTAAAAGCTCCACGAAATAGGCAACCGGACAGTTGGTCACAGATATTAAAGATGCTTTTTTGGTCAGATAAAAAAATTCCTTATTTTTTAGAAAAAATAACTGAAAATCTGAGTTATTGGGAAAAAAAAAATTTTCAGAAAAAATATGAGTTTTGTTATTTTATGTAGCAGAGGGTTTTAGCAACTAATTAGTGGAACTAACATGCACGTTAGAGTAAAGTGTAAGAACTTAGATTTACTACTTCTGCCTAATTTTGACCATCAGATATTGTTTGATTTTGTTTAAAATAAGGCAAATACGTTCATTAGTAATATATCGTTCTCATTTCAACACCCGAATCATGCGTATGTCATGAACATTACAGACGAAGAAGATGTCCGTCAACTCGTAAATGTAATGTCTAAAACAAAGGAGGTAGCGCATTTGTATTTGGAGGTGTTTGAGGGATGGGTTGAAGAGACACCAACGATTGGCAACATCATATCATACAATGTTGACATCATTGGATCCGATAATGGTCACAACATTGTATTAGAAAATAGTGAATATTGTTCAGGAGAAGAACTTGTTGAACTAAATGAGGTGGAAGAACAAATTTTATATGAGTTTGGAAGACTAGGTGAGAAAACATTGTCAGATAATGAAAAATCTAATGAAGGTTGGTCAATAGATGAGTTCACACATGGAAAAAAAGCTTTAGCCATGTTTTACGGTATGCCTCCCATACCTGATTGTCTCGATTCGATTGTTGAACCTGGATCATTTCACAGTTTAGGACCAAATGATCATATATTTGTTCGTCAAATGTATGATAACAAACAAGATCTAATATTTGCTCTGAGTATGAAACGAACTAGAGAAACTTTTAGTTTAAGAAAAAACATTCAAACAAAAATCGTTCCAAGGCTTATTGTGAAATAGAAAACTGTAGTTGGTGTTTATATGCAAAACGCATAGATACGACTGGCCAATTTGAAGTTAGGACGTACAACAACGTGCACACATGTTCGTCGCTACAGATACAAAAGCAAATAAAAAAGTTATAGGTACTATATTGCATGAGATAATGGGTAAAAATTGTTTGAAATTTTGGAGGCCTAATGAAATATCAAGGGATAAGAATGCCTTGCTTGAAATTAATGTAAGTTACAAACAAGCATGGCGTGCAGAAGAATATGCTATGCAACTGATGTTGTGGTCCCCCGTAGAATGTTTTACCAAACCTCCTATTTATTTTCACAACTTGAAGAATCTTAATCCTAGACTAGAGCGTATTTCCCGTCGAATCGGTACGATTACATGACCTTAAATAGTGATGAGTCCATGAATTCTTTATCAATAGATGCAAGGAAGATGCCTATAATACCCCTTTTTGAGTTCTTTTATTGCCTCTCACAAGAATGGTTTAACAAGTGTCGTATCGATGGAGCTATAACTTTTATTATGTCCAATAATGAATTAACTATGTGTAATGATATATTTGTTATTTACAGGGAAACGCTCAATAGTACTAACAGAGTGAGCTGAAAAACTAGTTAAAAGAATGAGGAGCGTACAATAGGATGGTCGGTTTCAGGTGTTGCAGATGCAATATATCAAGTGCATGATTTAAAACATGGTGGCATAGTTGATTTGAGGCAAGAGACATGTACTTGAAAATATTAGGAACAAACTAGTTTGCCTTGCGGTCATGTGATAGGGCTACAGAGACTTATAAAATTGAAACATATTGGAGTACATATGAGGATTCGGTGTACCCCCTTCCATAAATTTGTGATTGGGAGATTCCAAATGAGATTATGGTTGTCAAACCCACAGTGGATACAAGTCAAGCTGATAGACCAGAAAAAAAAAATTGTATCCCATCACACGGTGAGGAATCTATAATTAGAAGATGTACTAGCCGAGATAGTACAACACATAATGCAGTGACTTGTCCGACATTGGTCCTAACGAAGAAAAAGAATTCTAAAAAAGTAGGTCGACATCAGGTAGTAAGATAAAAGGGAAAGGTGGGGAATGGACGCAAGGCACGCATGAGAAGTAAGGCACACAAAGGATGCAAATAGAAGATTATTGATCGATGTTTGATTTGAATAGTTGATGTTTTTTTAATTAAGTGTATTATGTTTCCACATAAGTTGATTGTGTAGTTTTATTACTCTATTAAAACTGTTTAGTATTTCTATGATTATATTAATGCATCATTACTATTAGCATTAAACTCACAAATTTGATTAAACTAGATGGAAATACATATAGAAAACCTAAGACACGTAATAAACAAACAACAATTTTTTACCTATATTTACCTTCATGGAACTGCAATGAATAATTCTCTTTCTTCATTGTTATATAGTTGATTGGGTTTCCTCATAAGTTGATTGTGTATTACTCTATTAAAACTATTTGGTTTTCCTATGATTATATTAGTGCATCATTACTAATAGAGTTAAACTCACAAATGTAATTAAACTAGATGGAAATGCATATAGCTAACCTGAGACACATATTAAAGGAAGAACAAATTTTTTACCTATAATTAACTTTAAGAAACTAAAGTGAATACTTCTCTTTCTACATTGTTATATACTCATCCATAATTCTGATTTTATATTCGTAATGATCCTTTTGCACACTAAGTTCCATCGTCTTTTCATCCTTCTCATCAAGCCATTTTTTAAACCATTCTTCATGGTCTTTGATTTTTTTACTAATATCTATCCATTCTTCAGCTTCTTTGCAATCTGATGCAATGACTTCATGACGTTCAGTGAGAACCCGGGATGACTCTTTATCCTGTTTTTGTTGTTCTTCAGCCCATTGCAATTCTTGCAATGTTTCATCGGGCATATATGGCCCATCCGAAGAGGATGCAACAAAAAGGGTCGATTGGATCATAATAGTAACAATAAACTTCGTTGTACCAAAAAAATTGGAAATTTAAAGATGAACCCATAATAAAGTTGAAAAAGATATATTTTTTTTACTATGAATCCAATGATCATATATGAGAATTTATACACCCTTCAACTCCGCATGAATGATTTGTTAGTCTGCATAACTTACTTGCAAGTCCGCAGATCTGAATTGTCAGTTTGTAGAATTGACTTGCTAGTCCTTTTTCTTATAGAAATAATGTTTTTATGTGTAGAAAAATCACATCCATAGAAGGGTTCGCGTTGCTAAAAACGACATAAATATACATTTTCATAACATTATTTATTATAAGGTAAACAACACACATATTTTCGGATTATGGTGTCTAAGCCAATAACTAAATCGATATATTCCTAAATTAGAAGCAAAGTCCTTTTCGGGTTGCCCTAAAAACTAGCAACCGGGAATGATTGCAAATGGCGAGAGAGGATACATTTTTAGTTTATTATGGGAATAATAAATTAAATGGAAACTAAAATAAATGATTTATTAGTATATTTTATTATTAATATATTAATTGGAATTGTGATTATTAATTTAGAGTTAATCATAACATTAATTGGAATTAATTTGGGATTAATTAGAATTAATTAAGGAACAAGGACTATAGCTGACAATGTTTAAAAGTTGAACAAGGGAAATGTTCCATAACCTTCCCTTATGGATGGTTTTAGAGTGCCCCTATGGGGCATTCTGGAATCCTCCCTGATATATGGAAACCGGAGAACTACATGAATTAAGTATATTATTATTTTATTCCAGATTAGGGTTTTCAGGTTTATCCTATCAGCTATAAATAGGACCCCTTGAGTTCTTAATTTTCGTACACTCCTACACTATTTGAAGAGACGCATTTCAGCTCCCCTCTCGTCTCCCATCTTATGTTCTTATTGCCAGGGTTTGAGTACAAACCATTAGAGGCATCATCTCTTTGGTGCTAGGCTTTCCAACTTCAACAACTATAAGGATTGGTATGATTTGTTTACAATAACATATCAAAATGCATGTAACCGTAAACTTATTAATTTTTGAATTTCATGAGGGTTATGTTAGGTTTAGTTGTTTATTGTGTGTTGCCATCAAGGTGTACGACATAAATTTTTTATAGGATGCATGTACCCTATTAATTGTTAATTATTTTCCGCATTATACATATTTTGTTTTCTACAAAACTCATCAGTGGTATAAGAGCTTTTGGCTTGTCAAACATTGATTGCACTTAAGATAAACTGTAAAACCCTGTTTTTTTAAAAACCTGTTGACACGACGTGGCAAACAAATTTTCTGTTTTTTGGTAAATACTTTCCTAATCTGATTTTTGGTACTGTTTTTGGTAATTATCCTGTATTGATATTGCCTTATTCTAAATTTTTAATGCCTTGTGTGATAATTAATGAAACCCTAAATAATAATTGATATCCTCGTTTGATAATTTTTTATTAGATAATTTAAATAAATTATTCATTATAAATTTAATAAAAAAATTAATTGTAAAGTAATTAAAAGATAATTATAAAATTCATTCCAAGTATAAATTGATTAATTTATTATGTGATAATAATTAATGTTTAAACCTTGTATTTTAAAAAGATTTAAAATACACCTTATACTATGTATGATTAAACGTTTAATATATTATATGTATAAGACAATTTAGTCAATCAATTGTAGGCCTCACTCAGGAACCCATGTTATAAGGCGGGTATAAGGAAACGACCTATAAAATGACCGTCAAATAGGCGTTTATTATTACCCACCGCTCCCTTGCATGGTGGAGGGTCGTTAGCCGAACATGTTGATAGCACATAAACTCATAAAAGTATGATGATATTAAAGTACTAGAACCTTTGATACAAATCCCAACTCTAGTTACTTTAGGACAAAATTTTAATTGTATGCTAATCCATGAAAAATGCACATCACTCTTTATATGTTGTTAATGGAGTGTGCATGGTTAATCGACACACTAATTTGGGATTATAAAGTTGAGTGATGCATTAATTTGAGATCATAATTTGAGATCATAATTTGAGATCATAATTTGAGATCATAATTGACCTCGAGGTTGTCAAATGATTTTGCATTGTTATTTACATCTTATTTGTGATCCTCAACATCCCAATCAGATACTGAACATCATAATCTAAGATTATGCATGCCATTGATAAGATTCAATAAATCTCAAATGATCTAGGAATTTCGTGTTAGATTGGAAATGATAAATTTGTATTACCTACCTTAATAAATTCGCAATTAGATTACGACATCCCTTTTCTTTGTTGTGAGTTGTAATTTGGATCCTAGCCTTGAATATTTATCGTTGGGTTAAAATATTAAGGGTTTATATCACTAACTAAAACTCTGTCCCTTTATGTAGATGTCTGGAAACAGTGAACTCACTACTACTCAAATTGGCCCCTCGTACTCAAACTTCTCCCTACTCTCGATTTTGTAAAAAGAGAAGCTCACAGGTCCCAACTACATGGACTGGATAAGAAACTTGAAGATGACTCTTCGATATGAGGGTGAAGAATATGTCCTCGAAAAGCCTCTTTTCGAAATTGATCATTCCACCGCTACTCCTGAGGAAATTGCTTCGTACAAGAAACATTTTAATAACGCTTCTAAGGTTGCTTGCATCATGGTGGCCACTATGGCACCTGATTTGCAGAAGTTCTATTAAGACTACTAGTAATATGAAATGAGTCTTGACCTTATTGGAAAGTTCCATAAGAAGGCGAGACAAGAGCGCTACGAGGTGGTCAAGTCTGTTATGCCATGCATGCTTAAGGAAGGAGAATTTGTTTGTGCTCATGTACAAAATATAAAAAGGTACGTTGAGCAATTACAAAGGCCTAATGTTTCATTTGACGAGGAGTTGGACATTGACATTGTCCATAATTCCTTGCCTCCTAGTTATGAATAGTTTTTTCTCACTTATCATTTGAACAACACGGAGACGACATTGACCCAACTCCATAACTTGTTGCAAACTGTTGAGTCGGGGATGATGGAAAATCATGCTCCTTCTACAACAAGTTCTCCTTTCTTTCCCATTAGATATGTCAAAGGGAAAAAGAGGATGGATCCTTCCCAATCCAATATGAAAGGGAAGGCCCATGCTAGAGGGTGTAGTAGTAGGCCTAAGACGAAGCCACTTGCTTCCATTGTGGCGAAAAGGGTCATTGGATAAGAATTTGCCCTAAATACTGTTGGATTAGTGTCTAATAGAATAAATAAATTGGTATATACCTTATTTAAAAGCAAAGTCCTTTTTAGGTTGCCCTCAAAACTAGTAATTTATAGAATGACTTTTAGGAGAAAGAGGTTGATTTATTTGTTTATTTTAAGATTAATAAATAGCAATAAATAATTTATAAATTTATTACATATTGCTATTTATTAACCTATTATGAGATTAATATATTAATTAGAAATAGTATTATTTAATTAATAACTAATTAGAAATTAATTACAATTAATTTTGGGATTAATTGAATTAAATAAAAGTGAAAGGACCTAAGTTGTAATTGTTCAATTGTTGAAAAAGAGAAGGATTCTAGAACCTTCATTGGGTTGGCAAAAATCGGGAGCCTCCTTAGGGTTTCTAGATTATTCCTTAAGGATAATAAGGAATGTGGATAATTACCTATTTTGAAATAATAATATTACATCCAAATTAGGGTTTCCAACATTTCCAAGTTCAGCTATAAAGGAGCCTTAAACCTGTTGGGTTTTGAGCATTTTAACACTCCTAAGGTGTTCATGCAACCCCAAAAACCTTGGATCTATGTTTGACTAAAATACATGCAAAATAATTTTCCAAGGTCCATATCCTATCTAGCATGGCATCGAGTACTTTTAAACATAAAAGATACTAGAAGAATTACATACCTTTAGTAGTGAGTTGATTCCTTAGGAGTTTGAGAGCCTAGCACCAATAGTGTGGATGCCTCAAATGGAAATCACAAAACACCACAAACTTGGAAAACTTTATGAGAGAGTATACAAGATCTAGAAATTGGCCACTCTTATGCACTGACACATAGTGTCATTTCAAGCACCACAAGCCTCTTTATATAGTGTAGATGATTAGGGTTATGAACCATGTAAACCCTAATAACCCATGTATTTTCCTTTTCCAAGGATCCATGGGTTAAAAGCTCCATGGATCATCCATGGACTCCCATGCAAGTTTAGCCCATTACCAAATGAGTATTAGCCCACACTATATAAATATAATAGCCCATATTTAATTAGTCACCTTTTGATCACTAAATTAATTCATAATTAATTTAAGATCAATACTAATTAAATAATACGATTTCATATATTAACATATTATAACTTATAATATATTAATAAGTCATAAACATACTATTCTCAGAATATTATCCATATAAACAGTTCGGGTGAAGTGCAACCCAAATTGGACCATGCCAGGTTGGGTCAAGTATATGCCAAATAAGTTATGGACTTAGACACCTTATCCAACAGTCTCCCACTTGGATAAGTCTGATAACTGTATTTGCCTATATAACTTCAGGAACCAATCGGAAATAGTAGCTCTCGAAAACTCTGTTGAACTATGAAGCGCCATTTTAGATAAGTGACCATATAATCCTCTGCTCCCATGATATTAGCCAGACAAATACATGGAACAATGTCTTACTTATTATCCAGCAGTTTGTTTCCCGATTTCCGATTTGTTTGACAGAGAACTTAATCGAACACATCAATTTAGTTCTGACCGGGCCCGGTACATAGGTCAAAACATAATCATCGAGGGGCCCAGATATCGCTTCTAATCCAAGAAGGAACAGATAAACTTCGACTCATATGCTTGTTCTACTACATGCTAAATTGTACACAAAGGCACGTTTTATAACATCAAGTTACTGATGCGTTTTCGTGCAATCAATGCACAACCAACTCATAGGCAACAACTCATATCGCTAAGTTTGAAGACTTATATGATATTACCGTCTCACGATCACTCGAGATAAATTCCATGAAATGATACAAGTGAGCGTGGGTTTATTCCAATACTCATAACTTATGAGTACTCATGAATGTTGTAGCAACCATTGCTATGCCTAAATACTTTTAGTCATCTACAATCCCAATTCATGACAGTCTTGATTCATACCTACTTCCAACATATGACTGACTGTGGAGAATTTGAATAAATTTATTATTCTGGAAGTCAAAACATGCAAAGCTGAAAGAATAGCACATAATTGACAATGATAGCAACACCTTACTTATAAATAAATCACAACTTTTATTCATCATCAAATGTCGATTACATTTTACAAGTTTCAGTAATAACTATCTAATCTATAAAACTAATATCGTCCCTCAGCTCGACGCTCCCCGCATGCTGTAAATGCCTAACCCTCGTCAGTCCCTTCATAAGGGGGTCCGCAGGGTTCTCATCCGATGATACCCTCTTTGCCACGAGGAGTCCTTCTTCTATATTTTGTCTTATGAAGTGATATTTTTTGTCAATGTGTCGGGGTCTGCCATGATCTCTTGGTTCCTTAGCTAAGGCAACCGCACTATTTCTGTCATAGAAAATCTCCATAGGATCCTTAATAGCTAGTACAACTCCAAGGTCTCCGATGAAGTTCTTCAGTCATATCGCCTCCTTTGCCTCTTCAGTCGCGGCTATGTACTCTGATTCATAAGTCGAATCAGCTACCGTGTCCTGCCTGGAACTCTTCCAAGCGATTGCCCCTCCATTTAGGGTAAAGACCCACCCAGACTGAGAGCGGAAGTTGTCCCTATCAGTCTGAAAACTAGCATCACTATACCCTACTACTCTCAATTCATCACTCCCACCAAGGGTAAGGATCCAATCCTTAGTCCTCTGCAGGTACTTGAGAATATTCTTTACCGCAGTCCAATGAGCCTTGCCAGGGTTCCCCTGATATCTGCTGACCATGCTTAAAGAGAAGGCCACATCAGGGCGGGTACAAGTGATAACATACATGATCGAGCCAATAGCGGAAGCATAAGGTAATCGACTCATCTCAGCTATCTCAGCCTCTGTACTCGGGCTCTGAGCCTTGCTCAGTTTGGCATTGCTTTGGATCGGTAATTCTCCTTTCTTGGAATTATGCATGTTGAATCTTTTCAACACCTTATCCAAGTAGGTACTCTGACTAAGTCCAATTAGTCTTTTACTCCTTTCTCTTAATATCCTTATCCCTAGGATATAGGCAGCTTCCCCAAGGTCCTTCATAGTAAAGCACTTCCCAAGCCAGGACTTAACCTTCTGCAAGGTTGGGATGTCATTTCCTATGAGCAGTATGTCATCTACATACAGTACCAAAAAGCTAACTATACTCCCACTAGCTCTGACATACACGCAGGACTCATCTTCACTTCTCGAGAAGCCAAACTCTTTGACCTTTTCATCGAAACAAAGATTCCAGCTTCGAGATGCTTTTTTCAATCCATACATGGATTTATCAAGCTTGCACACTCTATTAGGGTACTCTGCACTAACAAAACCCTCTGGCTGATTCATGTAAACATCCTCAGCCAACTTTCCGTTAAGGAAAGAGGTTTTGACATCTATTTGCCATATTTCATAATCATGAAAAGCAGCAATGGCTAGCATAATCCTAATAGACTTAATCTTCGCTACTGGTGAAAAAGTTTCATCATAATCAATACGCTGAGTCTGAGTAAAACCCTTCGCGACCAGTCGTGCTTTATAAGTGTGCACCTTCCCATCCATGTCGGTCTTCTTCTTGAAGATCCATTTGCACCCGACTGTCTTACGGCCTGGTACATTGTCAACCAAGCTCCAAACTTGATTGTCGTACATGGACTGTATCTCGCTGTCCATAGCCTCCTTCCATTTAGCAGACTCCGGGCCTGCCGTGGCTTCCTTTACACTGTTAGGTTCATCCAGATTTACTAGTGTACTATCACTGATAAATGTATCAGCTTCCGTAGTAATATGAAATCCATAATAAAACTCAAGTGTGTTCCTAACCCTTGTGGAACGCCTCGAAGGTACAGACTCGTCAGCCGGGTCAACAGGAGTTTCTTCCTCAGGTTGATTGCTAGTGTCTGAGGTTCATTCACCAATTGACTCTTGAATTTCTTCAAGGTCAATTTGCCTCCCACTGTCTCCTTGGCTTATAAATTCTCTCTCTCGAAAGACCCCTCTCCTTGCCACAAAGACCACATTTTCACTGGGTCTGTAGAAGAAGTAACCAAAGTATTTTTGTGGGTAGCCGATGAAAATACACTTTTCACTTCGGGTTCGAGCTTATCATGAGTCTCGCGCCTCACGAAAGCCTCGCAACCCCAAATCTTGATGTGGTCCAAATTGGGAACTTTCCCAGTCCACATCTCATGAGGTATTTTGGCAACCTTCTTTGTAGGTACTAGAATAAGGATGTGGGCGACAGTCTCTAAGGCATACCCCCAAAAAGAGATTGGTAGCGAAGCTCGACTCATCATAGAGCGAACCATGTCCAAAAAGGTTCGATAACGCGTCTCAGCCACACCATTCAGCTGTGGTGTCCTGGGTGGTGTCAATTGTGAGACAATCCCACACTCCTTAAGATAGTCGAGGAACTCAGTGCTAAGATACTCACCACCTCGATCGGATCGAAGCATCTTAATGTTCCTGCCCAATTGATTTTCTATTTCCTGTTTAAACTCTTTAAACCTTTCAAAAGTCTCTGACTTATGTTTGATTAAGTAGACATAACCATATCTACTAAAATCATCAATAAATGTCACATAATAGCGATTTGCATCCCTTGTGGCGGTTTTGAATGGTCCACATACATCAGTATGTATAAGGTCCAACAAACCCTCACCCCTTGCAAAAGTACCAGTGAAGGGTGATTTTGTCATTTTTCCAAGTAGACAAGATTCACAACTATCATCCGACTTAAGGTCGAACGACTCCAAGACTCCATCCTTTTGGAGCTGGCCTAAGCGTTTCTTGCTTACATGTCCAAGACGACAATACCACAAAGATGCTTTATCCAAGCTAGTAGAAGAATCAATACATAACACATTATTTCCTAAATTATCTACAACCGACACGACTTCATACGCACCATCATGAGGTAATGCTTTAAAACAAAGAACATTATTAAAGAAAGCATTAATACTACCAACTTCATTATCAAAAGAAAAAGTAAATCCTTGTTTGTACAAAGCATGAAAGGAAATAATATTTCTCGCCATTTCTGACCAGTACACACATTTATTCAAATCTAACTTTAACCCATTATTTAGCAACAAAGTATAAACTCCAATCTTGCAAACAGGTGAAGGCTTCCTATTCCCCATGATCAGGTTTATCTTCCCGTGCTCCACATCCTCACTTCTTCTTAGGCCCTGCAAATCAGAACATATGTGAATACCAAATCCTGTATCAAGCACCCAAGAGTTAGAATATGCTGAGTTATTAGACAATATAGTGTAAATACCTACATGGGATGGTTTCACTTTCCCATCCTTGACATCCTGCAAGTACTTAGGGCAATTTCGCTTCCAGTGCCCCTTATTCTGACAATAGAAGCAATCAGCATCCTTAGGGATGACAGCAGGAGTGATAGAACCACCTTTGGTTCCAGATGAGGAGCCTTCAAGAGACTTTACCTTGGTACCCTTCGAAGGGTGCTTCCTCTTGTTCCCTTTGCCTTGCCCGATAGCCAAAACAGGGGCAGTTATAGGAGTAGGAGTAGCAACTGACTTACTTTTAAGACCACTTTCGGCGGTCTTCAGAAGTCCTTGAAGCTTACTGAGTGTGACTTCTGCCTTATTCATGTGGTATGTAATGCGAAATTGATCATAACACGAGGTTAAGGAGTGCAAAATGATATCAATTGCCAACTCCTCTGGGAAGTTCACATTCAGTTTCAGTAAACGGTCCACATACCTTTGCATTTTCTGCATGTGACCCGTGATTGGTTCTCTATCCTTCATACGGGTTGTTATCATGGAGGATATTATTTCATACCGCTCTTGAAGAGCACTCTGATGGTACCTTTCCATCAAATCCTGGTGCATCTCAAAAGGGTAATAGTCCTTATAGGACTTTTGGAGTTCGACTGTCATCGTGGCCATCATGATGCACGCCACTTTGGTGGCATCTCTCTCATGTGTCCTGTATTCAGCGATCTCCTCAGGAGTAGCCTTAGTCTCATCAAGCTCTTTTAGCTCCTTATCGAGGACATATTCATTGTCCTCGTAACGAGTAACCATCCTGATGTTCCGGATCCAATCCATGAAGTTGGAGCCCTCAAAGATGACTCTGCCACAAAGGTTCATGAGAGAGAAGAAGCCAATAGGGTTGGAGCCCAAAGAATTGTTGTTGGAAGACATCTGAAAAGAAGAAAACGGGTTTAGATTAGATATATTGAATTCTTAATAAGACACCCAATTGTAATATTAAGGCTAGGATCCAACACAATATATTATAGCTTAGAAGAGAGATGCCGTAATCTAAGCTATAACATATTTGAAGGTAGGTAAATGACGATTCACCAATTTCCACCATGAAAAACAAAATAAATTATTAGGTTTAATTGGTTTGGAAATTCCTAGATTCTTTTGAGATTCATTGAACTTTTCAACGGCATGTTTCAATCTCGATTGTGCCCTTCAGATTTTGTGACTGGGATGCCGAGGATCACAAAATAAGGTGTGAATAACCATGCAAATTCACTTGGTACCCTTAATATTATCACCTAATCAATGTGCCGGTTAACCACACGCGCTCCACCGATCTATGATAAACATTAAGTCACCCTTCGTGATCCTTACTAGTCCAAGTTAGTGTGCAGGTTAACCACACACGCTCCACCAACGACTTGGTAAGGTACAAAGTGTGAATTTCATGGGTTAGCACCATATTCACATTTTTCCTAAAGTAACTGAGATTGGGAATTAATAAAACATTTAGTTACTTTATAATAATCATTATACTTTTAATGAGAATCTAAAGTCATTGTCCTACCCATTCGGCTAACGACCCTCCACCGATCAAGGAAGCGGTGGGTGAGAATGGACACCCATTAAGCTGCCATTTTATAGGCAACAACCTCCCCTTATAGACCGGCTTCATGAATGAGGCCTACTAACGGTAAAACGACTTAATCTTATACATATATATATAATTATTAACCATTAATGTTATAAATAGTATAAGGGTTGAATTTTAACTTTTAAAACTCTAAGGGTTGGAATTAAAGTTTATTAAAGTGTGTGCAACTTTACAAATTCCAAAACTTGAGTACAAGTTTTGAAACTGTTCAAAACTTTTCATTTCATAACTTATGAATTAAAGGTTCATAAAAATGAAGACTCTTCATTTTCATGTAACTTATGTGTATTAAATGTGCATAAAAGAAAGTGACCTTTGGAAATCCATAACTTGAGGACAAATTATGGACTCCATTAAAACACATAAATGATCAAGAATGAATTAATAAACAATTTAGCAAATAATTCCTATGATCTAACAATAATTCATAAGAACATGAACACCATATCAAAATTTCAAGAACATATAAACACATATAAACATGGAATTTTGATATTAGCCATTGTAAATGGATTAGCATAAACATTACATCATATAAAACAAGTTTTAAAACACCAAAACAGTTTAGGGTAATGTTTCTAGTCCATTTCCAGCAGCAAAAGTCGAAAATCTGCACTCTGCCTAGCCAACTCGTCGAGTGCATGAACTGACTCGCCGATTTGGTTGCAGTTTTGCTTGGACTCGTCGAGTCCCCCCATGGACTCGGCGAGTCCCCTGTGCAAATAGCAAAAAACTTCGACTTTTTCAGCTATCTTGCATCAAGTATCAACAAACAAGCCTAGTCTTTGATACCACTGTTGGGTTTTGAGCATTCTAACACTCCTAAGGTGTTCATGCAACCCTAGAAACCTTGGATCTATGTTTGACTAAAATACATATAAAATAATTTTCCAAGGTCCATATCCTATATAGCATGACATGGGGTACTTTTAAACATAAAAGATACTAGAAGAATTACATACCTTTAGTAGTGAGTTGATTCCTTAGGAGTTTGAGAGCCTAGCACCAATAGTGTGGATGTCTCAAATGGAAATCACAAAACACCACAAACTTGGAAAACTTTATGAGAGAGTATACAAGCTCTAGAAATCGGCCACTCTTATGCACACACATAGTGTCATTTTAAGCACCACAAGCCTCTTTATATAGTGTAGATGATTAGGGTTATGAACCATGTAAACCCTAATAACCCATGTATTTTCCTTTTCCAAGGATCCATGGGTTAAAAGCTCCATGGATCATCCATGGACTCCCATGCAAGCTTAGCCCATTACCAAATGAGTATTTGCCCACACTATATAAATATAATAGCCCATATTTAATTAGTCACCTTTTGATCACTAAATTAATTCATAATTAATTTAAGATCAATACTAATTAAATAATACGATTTCATATACTAACATATTATAACTTATAATATATTAATAAGTAATAAACATACTATTCTCATAATATTATCCATATAAACAGTTCGGGTGAAGTGCAACCCAAATGGACCATGCCAGGTCGGGTCAAGTATATAACAAATATGTTATGGACTTAGACACCTTATCCAACAAAACCTTCATTTTTTGGCCACTCCAAGAAGAACAGCCAAAAATTTCATCTTCCCTCCTCTCCCCTCAAGTCTTCTATTTCTAGGGTTTGGTTACAAACCATTAGACGTATTGGATTTCTAGTGCTAGCTTTCCAAGAGATCCAAAGGAATGAATTGTTTGATTATTTACTACAATAATCAAAAGGTATGTAAATCCTAAAACCTTTTAATTTTGATTATAGTAGGGTCTTCTTAGGGTTCTTGATGTTTAATCGTTTGTTGATATCAATAGAGAAAACCTAGATCCAAAATTGGTTGCATGTGAACTTAATGTTTAAGTTTTTCCGCCACATAAAATTTTGTAACCTACAAAACCTATCAAATACTTGCAAGAGTTGAAGGATGGAAACATCAAGGCGTCCTCATCAAGTATTTACATTATCCTAGTCAATAACGCACAAGTTTCTCATTCTTGGGTCCTTGACACAAGATGTGGTTTCCACATTTTTTTTGATTTGCAGGGTTTAAGCGAAAGTGAGGAGGTGGAGCTACGGAAGCTCAATCTGTTCGTGGGGAATAGGCGATCTTCACATTTTACCAAGATTAGCACATATGTCCTTATGATTAGTAGTGATATTAGGATTGATTTTTTGAATTGTTGCTATTCGTTAGAATTAACACGAAACATTATTTCTTTTCATGTATTATTTAGACATGGTTTTTAATATTCTTTTGATAATGATATTGGTTCATTTTCTGCTTTCAGAAATGGTGTTTTAATATTTAAAGCTTTAGCTTGTAATGGAGTGTATGAAACGATGACTTTTATTGATAATCTTGGAAATAATGTTTTTCATATTGATTTGTCTAATGGTATAGACAAGGTCTGTTTGTGGCATTGTCATATTGGGCACATAAACAAGAAACGCATCGGCCAACTCCAAAAGGATGGAGTGTTGGAGTCATTTGATCATAGGACAAATGATGAATATGAATCTTGTCTTTTGGGTGAGATGACAAGATCACCTACCACTAGAACATGTGAAAGAAGTGAAGGATTGTTGGACCAATCCATGTGGATGTGTGTGGCCCATTCAGACCCACCACAAAAGATGATAATTGATATTACGTGACGTTTGCGAATAATTATATTAGATATGGTTTTATGTACTTGATCTGATAGAGGTGGTGAATATCTTAGAATGGAGTTCGAAAACTATCTTAAGGGACATGGAATTGTTTCACAATCGAACCTTACTAGATATGGTTCATTTCATGATGAGTCGAGATTCTCTTCCTATTCATTTTTTGGGGGTATGCCTTAGAGACAACCACCCATATCGTGAATCTTGTTCCGACAAAGAAGATTGTCAAAGCACCTCATTATATGTGGATAGGGAAAGCTCCCTTGCTCACACATATCAACGTCTGGGTGGTGAAGCACTCGTAAGACGAGAGAGTCATGACAAACTTGAACCCAGAGCCGAGAAGTGTTATTTCATTTGCTACCTACAAAAATCCTTTGGATACTTGTTCTACATACCTAGTGAGAATGTGGTCTTTATAGCTCGAAGATGAGTCTTTTGCGAGAGAGAGCTCATATTCGAAGAGGACAGTAGGAGTGCTATTGATGTTGAAGAAATTCAAGAGTCATCCAATGAAGGAACCTCAGAAAACACTAGCACTTAATCTGAGGATGAGATTACAGTTGAGCGAGTTGACAACTCATTACACCTTCATCGATCCAGTTGGGTTAGCATGGCACCAGCGTTCTATGGCTTCCATATTACGTCGGATGGTGATACGTTTATCAGTGATAGAACACTGGTAAATTTGGATAAACCAGCTAACTACAAGGAAGTGATGGAAGGCCTTGAGGCTGCTAATTGCAAGGAGGCAATAGATTGTGAGATGTAATCCATGTATAATAACCAAGTGTGGAACTTCATTGAACATGTACCTAGTTGAAAGACAGTCGGGTGCAAATGGATCTTCAAAAAGAAGAGTGACATGGATGGGAAAGTACACACTTTCAAAGCTAGGATGGTTGCAAAGGGCTTTAATCAAACCCAATGGGTTAACTATGACGAGACCTTTTCACCAGAAGTTAAGATAAAGTCTATCAGTATAATGCTTGCTATAACTACATTTCATGATTATGAAATTTGGCAGATGGATGTAAAAATTGATTTTCTTAAAGGGAAGTTAACCGAGGTTGTTTACATGATTCATCCAGAGGGTTTTGTACATTCCAAGTTTCCTGATAGAGTGTGTATGCTTGAGAAACCCATATAGCGATTTAAACAAGCATCTCACAATTGGAATCTTCGCTTCCCTGAGAAAGTCAAAGAATTTGGGTTCTCTAGAATTGAAGATGAGTCATGCATATATGTAAAAGCTAGTGGGAGTAAAATGACTTTCCTAGAGTTTTATGTTGATGAGATAGTCCTTATTGGAAACAACATTTTCACCTTTAAAGAAGTTAAGTCTTTGCTTGGAAAGTATTTCGCTATGAAGGATCTAGGAGAAGCGGCCTATATTTTGGAATAAGCATTCATCAGCATAAAAAGAATTGTCTTATTGGTCTTCGACAGAATACATATTTGGATAAAGTATTGGAGCGTTTTAGTATGGAAAATTCAAAGAAAGGAGAATTGCCCATTCATAGTACTATTAAGTTGAGTAAGACTCAAAGTCCATGTATTGATTAAGAGATAGCTGACTTAATTCGAGTCTTATATGCTTCGGCTGTAGGATCGATCATGTATGCAATGATATGTATGGTCCTTGATGTGTCTTGTGATTTGGGCATGGTTAGTCAACTTCAAGGAGATCCTGGCAGAGCCCATTGGATTTCAGTCATGAATATTCTTAAGTATCTTCAAATAAAAAAAGACATGTTCCTAGTTCTTGGGTATTCTTGTTGAATAGGGGAACGGTTACATGGAAAAGTTCCAAGCAAGACACGGTGGCTGATTCCAACTATGATTCAGAGTACATTGCCGCAAGTGAAGCATCAAAGGAAACGACTTGGCTGAAGAACTTTATCGGAGATCTCAGAGTCTTTCCAACTTTTCAATAATCCATGGAACTCTTCTATTATTATGAAGGCATGGCTTCTTTGAAAAAATAACAAAATGATCATGATAGATCCAAGCATATCGACATAAATTACCATTATATTCGACATCGGGTATAAGAAGGACACCTTCTGTTGAAGAGAGTATCATCGGAAGATAATGTTGCATATCCTTTTACAAAGGCCTTAAGCAGAGTCAAACACCACCAACATGCTAGGAGCATAGGCTTAAGAGATGATGTTAGTTTTAGTAGGTAAGTGATATTTTTGAAACTTATAACAAAATAAATGTAATTGATTTGGTGAATTAATAATACAAAATAATTTATGAGTATCGTGTTGCCTTATTCAATTATTTATTCTTGTGTTTCTTTTTTGCATGTTTATACTTTCTAAGTAATTTGAAGTATTCAAACTTCCATAGTTGTTGATACTTTTGGAAGTAAGTAATGAATTAAGAATGTCATGAACTGATTGTAGATTGCCGATTAAGGTTAAGACCTTGAAATTGGAATTGCTACAATATTCATGAGTACTTTGAAAATAGAGATTTTTAAGTATTGGATAAACCCACACTGAGATTACTTAATGGATCTTGTCACGAGTAATTCTAAGACAAGAATATCTTCTATTCTTAAAAAGGAGATACATAAGTTGTAATTTATGAATTGGTTGTGTATTGGTGTTACTTAAACACATCAGTAACTTGATGTTATAAAATGCAGTATCATATATGATTTGATGAGTAAAGGTGTAACACCCAGTCTCAGGTACGCATTTAAATGAAGTCAAACTTCATGTTTTACCCTTGGACTCGACGAGTTGGGGGCTCAACTCGTTGAGTAGGATTGACTCCAGGTCGGGGAACTAAGTGACCTACTCGACGAGTCGGAAGACTCGGCGAGTAGGAGCTGTCCGATGGAAACCCTAATTTTATGGTTTCCCCCCTATTTAAAGGAACATAACACCCTTGTGGCCTCCCTTATCACTCCCTCAACGTCCAGAAAGCTCTAAACCGCCACCCTTGAGCCTTGTGAGTATTTGGGTGCCATTACCTTAAGTAATCTTGTGTGTTTGAAGTTGGGTGAAGAAGAGGAAGTGGGAGGACTTCAAGAGAAGATTTCAGATCCAGAATCAGCACCATCTTCTCCTCATTTTCTGGTAATAAAGCTTCGAACTTGACTTATGATTTCCTAGATCTTCTTATGGCTATTTTGGGCTTTGAAGCTTGATCCTTGGGATTTGGACGTCCCAAGTTGATACACTTTCAGATCTGGAACTTGGAGGGTCCTCATGGCATAAAGGTGCCATCCTTATGGCCATGAGAACCCCCATGCATGCTATTAACCCCCATTTTGACCTTTTAAGCTCAAAGGCTTCATGTATAGACGTAAAGTTTATGACTTTACGTGTTATTCCGGCCTTAGGAGTCCAGATCTACCTTATGGTTAAGTTTTGCACATCAAAAATCGAATTATGAGCTTGGAAATGCATAGACTCGACGAGTCGTTCTTGGGACTCGGTGAGTCGTGGGTTGATTCCCACAACTGTTACGATTCAGGAGAAACCCAGTTGAGTTTAGAAGGGATTTAGACGAGTCCAGGGAAGGGACTCAACAAAATAGACATAGCCATGGATCTGGAAACCATGGTACTCGGCGAGTGTAGGAACGTACTCGGCGAGTCCAAGGCCATCTCCCAACTCATGAAGACGGACTCGACGAGTTGTTCATACAACTCGGCGAGTCACAGACTAGACACTATCATATGATGAAGATAAACTCGAAGAGTTCGGGAGGAACTCAGCGAGTCAGATGAAGATTGTCCCGATGTTATGATTGTAGGAGAACTCGTCGAGTTCTTGCTAAACTCGACGAGTGGGGACGAGTTGAGGATAGATGAAAGGATTGGGACTCGGCGAGTTGAGGGGCCAACTCGACGAGTCCGGTCAACTGGAAAGTTGACTTTGACCAGGGTGTGGACTTTAGCCAGGGGTAGAATGGTCAATTCACCCTAACTATAGTTGTCAGTTTCTGACTAAGTCTTATTGTGGAAATTATAGCCGGAGAGTCGCCCGAGCAGTAGTCAGATATTTTTCCGCTTAGTGTTTCAGCGGCCAGATACGCGAGGTGAGTTTCCTTCCAGTAGGAACGGGTCTACGGCTATATTTTCGGCCCGCTTAGTCAGCAGTAGTTCCGGACTGCGGTCCGATGCCGGGGTGGTCCCGAGAAGTAGTTGAGTATGCTTGATGTCTTTGCGATTTATGCATGCCTATGTGTTGTGAGTTCCGGACTGCGGTCCGATGCAGTATGCAGTTTATGTGTTTATGTTATATGTTATGATTATGTTATGCTATTTTCAGTTAGTTCCGGAATCCGGTCCGATGCAGTGGGTAAGGCCCTAGTCAGTTCCGGACTTCGGTCCAATGCAGCGGGCAAGGCCCTGGTCAGTTCCGGACTTCGGTCCGATACAGTGGGCAAGGCCCAAGTTATTCCGGGCTGCGGTCCGATGCAGTGGGCAAGGCCCAGTATGTGTTTTACGTGTTATTATATGGTATGTGGTAGTATGGGGGAGCTCAGTAAGCTTTGTGCTTATGGTTTTCGGTGTTGGTTTCAGGTACTTCCACTAGCAAAGGCAAGGGTTCGGGATGATCGCTAGGCACACACCACAATCTTTAGCCTGGGAGTTTCACTCTGATATTTTGTCATGAGATTTATATATGAGACAGATTTTATGATGTGTTATGATACATGACTTACGATTTTACTTATGATATTGGATGGTTTATGATTTTTATTATGATTGAAAAACGAAATTTTTGGGCCGTATTTTTGGGATGTTTCAAGTTGGTATCAGAGCCTTGGTTTGAGGGATTCGGGCACACTTTCGGGTGTGTCTGAACTCAAACTAAGGAAGTGGTATAAAGTTTTCAAAATAAAAACCATGTTTACAAAAGGATTTTGAGAAAAGAAAACAATTTTAGAAAAAGTATAAAGAAAAGAGTTTTAGAAAAAGCGAAAAGAATTTTGAAAAAGAGAAGAGGGTGTGGTGCATGCAATCAGCCGAGCTCAAGTAAGTACTCCCAAATTACCCATACAAGTTTATGTTATGTTTATCAGCTTATGAGAATTGCATGCTAGTTTAGGACTAAGGATCTAGGAAGGATGCCTTATATGCCTACTATATGTGTATCAGCCTTATGAGAATTGCATGCTAGCTAGGACTAAGGATTTACGAAGGATGCCTTATGTGCCTGTTATATGTATCTCAGCTCTATGAAATGCATGCTAGTACAGATTAGTCAGTATGACAGCCTGATTAGTATATGCTTGATTATATGCACTCAATGCTCGGATGCTGCTTGCTTTGTGCTATTAGGAGTTCTAGTTATCTTTTACTAACTAGTAAACGAATATGTTAAGTTACATATTGCAAGGACTAAATAAATTTAGAAGGTTAGGTCTTTCCCTATTTCACAGCTCTTGTTTGAGTCCAACTGTTGTAGGGTAGGATCTCTCATTCGAAGAATTATCTAGTCTGAGTAATATGTAATAGTATTCGCGAGCTAGTTAGGGGAAGAAAGCAGGAAATTCTTATGCAGCTGATGGTGGAGAGTGAGTTGGTGATTACCCTATGGAAAGCCTAGGACGAGAGTAGCAGAGAGCAGTAGAAGTAGAAGGGACTTGGTGGAGTCAAGGCAGTTCTTGAGGAAAGTACGGATAGATGTGGAAGGTAGTATGGGCCCATACTACTAAAAGCAGAGGATCCGTACTCGAATCAAGGAAGGCTGAGACAAGACCAGGGAACTGTAGTGTATGTGATCCCTCCAGTTACATTAGTAGGCTGATGTCTGTTATGTTGTGATTTCAAAATGGTGGTTTTACGACTCAGCCCGCAGTCGGCAGTTCAGGTGCCGGGGAGGGATCAGGCTCGGGTTATGGATTCGGGCAGCTAGATGAGCAGACTAGGGAGTTCCTCTCCTCAGAGGTTACTCGCGTTATACTCGAGCAGACTCCTGTGATCTTCGATACGGTCAAGGAGGGTATCTTAGAGCTTCTGGATGAAAACCTGAGCGCGTTCCGTACTGAGATAGCGGCCATGATGGGATCGCGCACATTGACTTTCAGGGAGTTCAGAGCTTGTGGAGCTCCCAACTATCATGGGGCTCGGGACCCCATTGCGAGTACCAGATGGTTAGCAGATGTCCCGAGGGGGAAAAGGTCAGATTAGATTCCTGCCTCATGAAGGACAGGGCACGTGATTGGTGGAAGGAGGTCGGGAGAACCATTGGTGATGATGTAGTATTGGATGTGATGACATGGGGTGATTTCACAACCAGGTTCAGGGCCGAGTTTGCACCTGTGATTAAGGTACAACAGCTTGCTAGTGTGTTTCAGGACCTCCAGTAGACGACAGAGACCGTGGCGGAGATTACCGCCAAGTTCAGGGAGAGGGCCCTCCTCGTTCCGCTGTATGTGGCGGACGAGGAGATGAAAAAGGCCCGATATCATGAGATGTTGCGGAGTGATATTCGTCAGTTTGTGAGCCGCTCCAGCTGTAAGACGCTGGAGGATATTATTGTGAGGGTTCGTGAGAGGGAGATTGATCTTGAGATGGAGAGAAAGAGGAAGCCATAGACGGCGACTGGTGCAGTGAGTTCGGGAAAAAAGCCTAAGGTGTCTGATCACAGGTCTAGGGGACAGCAGAGCCATAGTCGGTGTGGCAAGTGTGGCAGATTGCACGATGGGGCGTGCAAGGCGGGGAGTTCTGGTTGCTACAAGTGCGGCCGGATGGGACACATGAGCAAGGATTGTACAGCTACCACCACTACCACCACCACATCATCTGATCTGGTTTGCTTTCATTGGAATCAGAGGGGACACAAGAAGTTTCAGTGTCCGAGTCTGGCAGCAGCAGGAAAGGTGGTAGCACTCGCTCCTGCTACTATGAGGAATACAGACGGCCGTCAGGGCCAGGCTGAGGCACCAGTGGCGAAGAGCAGAGCCTTCCAGTTGACAGCAGAGGAGGCGCGAGCGACTCCAGATGTGGTTACTGGTATGTATCTTCCCCATTTTCTTATTATTATTTCATTTGATTATTGCTTATGCTATGTATATGTGCATAGGGTCGTTCCTAGTGAACGACATATCAGCTTTGGTACTCTTCGATTCGGGGGCTACCCGATCATTTTTGTCGCTTGCACTTAGCAAGCGATTTAGCAGAGCTCCGGGGGAGCTGGATTGCCCACTCGACGTGGAGATAGCAGATGACAGGACCGTCAGGGTCACAAGAGTTCATAGGGGTGTACACTGCGATTATTCGATGAGCGGTTTCCGATAGATTTGGTTCCTATTCTATAAGTCCCCAAACTGCTTGTGTATCAATCAGATCTGTTTGATGGTGTGGAAGCCCAATCAAATGGATGATGCCAGATAAATAGAAGAAGAAGGAGAAGAAGAATAAGTTGAATCTATGATGTATTTAATGAATAGAATGATGCTCCATACACATAGTTCACACACTAGCTCTTCTCTCTAGTTTCTCTCACACCTTAGAATATGCACACTTAAGCTCCTCTCCACTACTCACCCACATGCACTCCTTACCATATATATATGATACATGGGCCGTGAACAGGTTCACGACCGTAAACCTGTTCACGACCGTAAACACAGTCGTAAACACATATACGGCCGTAAACACCAAGCTGTTTACAGTGCAAGAGACAAAAATACATTTTCCTAGAAAAGTAAAGTATAAACCATAATTTTAGACCCAACAATCTCCCCCTTGGTTTATAGCTTTCTTTTGTAACTGGCCCAATAAACTCCCCTTAAAAAGGTAGCTGGTCTTTCTTGTTAATTTTCAGTGAGAGCTTGGCTTCAGCATTAATCTTCAAATTCTTCACAACTTCAAGATGAACTTGATGAATCTTCAATAAATGACTTCATCTTGAGCTGTTGGGCTTTTCTTCAAAATTTGGCTTTGAACGCACAGTGGGTGAGGAGGCTTCTTGAAAAGATTCTTGAAAGATGGCGCTTTCAGCTTGAGAATCTTCAGAGAGAATAGAGAAGGAAACTTCCGGATCACTTCAGCAGGTTCAAGAATAGCAGCAAATTGATTGATGAGGCTTCAATGCAATTTGTCACATAATCTTCAAGTCAGTTGCACCTTGCTTCTGGGGTTGAAGGAATAATCTTCATTTCTTGCTCCTTCGAATGAGAATTCTTCGATGCTCACGAATGAAGCCTTGGCTCAGAAATTTTCGATTCAGTCTCCATGAGTCTCATCTACATTTGAATTCACTTTTAAGACAAAACAAAACTAAAAGAAAACTTAGCACACAATATTTTTGGATTTTTTATATTTCCTGAAAAAATAAAACAAAAACAAAAATATTTTTGGATTTTTGATTTTCTGAACAAAAATTAAAACGAAAATAACACTATTTTTGGGTTTTTAATTTTTGTTTGATTTTTGAAATTTTTTTTAATTCCCCCCCCTAAATTTGTGCATAGAGGAAAACTATGAACAAATTTAACAAAAACAAAAATATTTGGGATCAAAGTTTTCAAGCAATCCAATATCGTTTATCAGCACACGCCTGCATGTCTAGATCTGGTCAATCACCGGTATTGTGGTCCACTTAAACACAAAGGATGTTGACAATTTGGACAGATTATAAGTGACAAGTCATTGTGATATATATTCCTAAATGGAGATTTAGCTTACGACGACCAAGGATATTGTTGTCCACTTAAATTAAGCAGCAAGATCTACAGACAACCTCTAAATGGTTCAATTTTTGATGAACTAGAACGTGTTTCCCACTTCCCGATATACCCCAATAATCAAGAACTTCCAAAGAACTCCTTACTTTAGGTGAGTATTCAATCATTAAGAAAGAGGTCAGATATAGAAGTGCATATGCTGTATCCTAGGTCGGATGTCTTCCAATCACATAGAGGGAACAACATATGACTAACATAGATAGGGGTTTAGAGAGATAGTAGAGAGCATATGCTGTGTCCCAGGTCGGATCTTCTGATCATGCAGAGGGAACAACATATGGCTAACAGATAGAAAGAATTTCATAGATATGGAAATGCATAGAGATAGAGTTGCATATGTTGTATTCCAGGTCGGATATGTTCCAATCACGCAAAGGAAGCAACATATGACTAACAGATAGAAAGCAAGAAAATAATTTCCTACGGACCTACTTTATCAGAACCCCCCAGTTGGCCTATCAATACCGGAATTAAGGACATGAGTCCACACATCAAGTAAATGTTGAGCCACAGTTCTAGATAATTAACTTTTAGTGTATCTCGCAGGTTCCCATGTTTATCTCATTGCTCAATCTACTCGAGTGTCGTATGGTCAGTCCAAATGAAAGTATCTAAGTCTATATTGTCTAGTCCTTTTAAATCCTTTATGCCTACCAGCACATTGAATACAGAGTCTAGACAATTCGACTTTAGTGCATTACACGAATTGCATATTGCCCTTTAGCACTAGACTTCATATCACTTCCCAAAACAACCTACTAAAGAATGACATATAAGGAAATAAAAAATTGTCTTGAAAATGAATAAGTTTAAGATAAACTCAGGAGTATCGAGAAGAAAAATCAAAATGTAAGTCACCGATTGAATTTGCATCCAGAAGGTCTGAGAACAGCACGCATAACCTCAGAACAGATCCGAAAATTCTTCATGTAATTAAGCACTGACCCCATGAGTGATCCCTTCCTTTCTTCCTTTCCCGCAAAGGACACATACTCTCAAGCAAAGTTCTGAATGTTGTACAGTTGAGAGATGTCTCCTATAGTGTGCCTGGAACAGCCACTACCAACAAACCAAAGTCTGATGATATGCATCCATAGCTGCTCCGACACAGAGCGGGATTAGTTGGTCTTTAGAACCCAGTCCATTTTGAAACTAGGTCGACCTTTGTCATCTTTGCAACGTACACTCTCCCATGACATGTCTTGTTTATCACAAACAGAAGATGTAGAAATATTAGACGCATTAGATGATTTGGGAGATTGAACCTTTGGTACCCATCTGTAGTTGGGTTTAACCCATTTCTTTTTCGAGCGGATGGGTGCCTCGGCACTTGATTTTGAACTTTAAGCCGATCGTCGAGATGACTTTGACGTAACCGGTCTTGATTTCGCTGGAGCATCTCTTGGATTGGACTTCCTGGCCGACATTCCCTTCTTGTCCTTGGAAGTTGGATTCTTGGCCTTAGGAGTTGAGTTCTTACTTTTCTTGGAATTCCAGTCACCATTTTGCGATTGTGAGCTCGAATGATTTCCTTTGGAGTATCTCCCTCTTGGCGCATTCTGCCAGCCATGTGCGTAGTAGGGAACGTATGCGTGATTAGTACAATTTCGGACAATGTGTCCAGGTGTTCCACAGTGAAAACATGTCTTTTTCTTCACTGGGAAGTTGTTTCTTCCTGCCCCTGGTGGCGTGTCCTTGCCTTGTCTCTTGTTTTTCCCACACGCACAGTTGCAGCAGGCATTCTGTTTAACTTGTGTTGGTGGCCTGTATTTCTCAACAGCAGGCTTGTTAGGAGTAACAGAATTAGAAGCAACAGAGTTCGAAGCAACAAATTCAGAGTTCAAGGAGTCATTGGATTGTTCAATAGTTTTCTCCTTGTTCTCATCCTCTACTGCTTTACCTGCAAAGTAGAATCATTAGTATCTTTCATCTCAACACCCTCAGTTGCATGTTCAGCAGCTGGTTTACCGTATACCATAAATGGTTCTCGGTCAATCTCTTCCTGAGTCAAGAGATTAACATAATATGAATGGTTAAATGGAGGAGGGACACTCTCATATGCTAAACCCTTGGTTTGATTATCTTTAAAACTCAATTGTTTTTCAACTAAGGACTCGAATGTCTTACTTGACACAGTATAATTTTTGAAACTAACATCTGTTTTTCCACACTTAATTTTCCAAGTGTCAAGTTCTTCAGTTACAGCAGCAAGTTTGCTTTTAATATGATCATAGTTTACACACTTGTTGCTGTAATCTTCTTGCAATTTCCTGAAGTCCTTAGTTTTGGCTTCTAATTTTTCTTTTAAGGGTTTTTGTTCTTTCCTAATAGTGTACCTTTCATATTTTAGATCCTCATTTTCTCTCTTAATCAACTCGATTTGATCACGCAAAAATTTGACAGTTTTAATGCAAGATTGAGAACAACCATTTTCACTAACTGGAATGTTTGAGGAACTCATTATTTAAAAAACTGCCTTTGACTAAAAACTCAAAAGTCAACCTTAAAAGTCAAATTTAAAAAGTCAAACTTGAAAAGTCAAACTTCAAAGTCAAACCAAAAAGCTAATTTTGAAATTTTGAAAGTCAAACGAGAAAGTGAAAGTTTAAAGTCAAAGTCAAAAATCCAAGTAAAAAGTCAATTAGAAATTTAAAAAATTAAAGGCTAAAATTTTGGAAAAAAATAGAATTTAAAATTGAAAGAAATTTGAATTTGGGGTTAAAAATGTCAAATTGGCGAAATTAGGTGCGCATATATGATATTTGAATTAAGAAGCGAAGGAATTTATCATCCAGCTAGCTAGAGGAGTTGGTTAAGGCGCTGGGTGAGTTGGGAGGAGACCCGGGTTTGATCCCCGGCACCTCCAACTTCGCTTCCTTTTTATTTGACGCTGCTGCGTTGCGAGGAAGTTGCTTGCGAAGTTCGGACGATCAGATCGAAGTCTCGCACACGCAGCTGACCGACACCGAGACCGAGACCGAGACCGAGGCTGGACGTAAACGAAGCTGACCGTGAACGCGATGGCCGTGAACCTCGGACCGTAAACCCTCTGACCGCAAACTCCTCGGACCGTAAACTCCGAGGCCGTAAACTTCGGAAACCCTAGCTGCTGACCGTACACGCCGCTACCCCCTCATTGGTTACGACCAAAAACAACGTTTTTCACGCTTTTTTTGCTCCAAAACTCGATCAAAAACTCGTTTTTACGAAAAACGCGAAGAACAAACCCCCCCTAATTTTCAGAGATCTATCCAAAAACGCAGGAATCCTTCAAAAATAAGATCAAATAAGCTCCAGATCTGACAAAAATGATTGATACAATCCAAGCTCTAATACCAATTGTAAGTCCCCAAACTGCTTGTGTATCAATCAAATCCGTTTGATGGTGCGGAATCCCAATCAAACGGATGATGCCAGATCAATAGAAGAAGGAGAAGAAGAATAAGTTGAATCTATGATGTATTCAATGAATAGAATGATGCTCCATACACATAGTTCACACACTAGCTCTTCTCTCTAGTTTCTCTCACACCTTAGAATACACACACTTAAGCTCCTCTCCACTACTCACCCACATGCACTCCTCACCATATATATATATATATATATATATATATATATATATATATATATATATATATATATATATATATATATATATATGATACATGGGCCGTGAACAGGTTCACGACCGTAAACCTGTTTACGACCGTAAACACAGCCATAAACACGTATATGGCCGTAAACACCAAGCTGTTTACGGTCCAAGACACAAAAATACATTTTCCTAGAAAAGTAAAGTATAAACCATAATTTTAGACCCAAAATATTCCCCTGCGAGGGAACAAGGTTATAGTGGGTATGGATTGGCTGAGTTCCAATGAGGCAGTGATTGATTGTGAGCTACATTTGGTGAGGGTTCGCACTCCTAGTGGGGGAGAGTTAGTGATTCAGGGCGAGAGGCCACAGCGCGGACTGATTCTTTGTTTAGCAGCGAGAGCGAGGCGCTATTTCCAGCAGGGTTGTGCGGGGTACGTCGCTTATGTATGGATACCCGGGATAAGGGTAAGGCGACAGTTGAGGATGTACAGGTGGTACGAGAGTACCCGGATGTATTCCCGGAGGATTTTCCTGGGATACCTCCTAAGAGACAGGTTGAGATGCGGATTGACCTGGTTCCTGGTGCGGCTCCGATAGCCAAGGCACCGTATCGTTTGGCTCCTCCCGAGATGCATGAGTTGTTTACGCAGCTGCAAGAGCTGCTAGACAAGGGTTTTAGCAGGCCGAGCAGTTCGCCATGGGGAGCCCCGATCCTGTTTGTGAAGAAGAATGACTGGTCGCACCGTATGTGCATTGACTACCGAGAGCTAAACAAGGTAACAGTGAAGAACCGTTACCCGCTCCCGAGGATAGATGATTTGTTCGATCAGCTTCAGGGAGCATGCTGTTTTCGAAGATTGATCTACGGTCCGAATATCACCAGAGGCGGGTCAGAGATGATGATGTGCAGAAGACCGCCTTTAGGACCCGTTATGGTCATTATGAGTTTGTGGTGATGCCGTTTGGACTCACCAATGCTTCAGCCGCGTTCATGGACCTCATGAACCACGTGTGTAGGCCGATGGTGGATCGGTCTGTGATAGTATTCATTGATGTCATCTTGGTCTATTCCAAGACAGAGGAGCAGCACAAGGAGCACCTGAGAGAGGTGCTAGAGACCTTGAGGAGGGAGAGGCTTTTTGCAAAGTTCTCCAAGTGTGAGTTCTGGTTGCGCGAGGTGCAGTTTCTGGGGCACCTTGTCAACCAGAGGGGTATATTAGTTGATCCGGCCAAGATAGAGGGCGTGATGAAGTGGGAGGTCCCGAGGTCTCCATCCGAGATTCGGAGCTTCTTGGGCCTGGCAGGGTACTACAGGAGATTCATCCAGGATTTCTCCAAGATAGCAGTACCATTGACCCGACTGACCAAGAAGTCGGTAGTGTTTCGCTGGGGTCCTGAGCAGCAGGCAGCCTTTAAGACGCTCAGGCAGCGATTGTGCGAGGCGCCGATTCTTAACCTGCCAGAAGGAGTAGATGACTTTATAGTCTACTGTGACAGTTCGATCACAGGTATGGGAGCAATGTTGATGCAACAGGGACTTGTGATAGCTTATGCCTCGATACAGTTGAAGCCTCACGAGGCTAACTACCCGACGCATGATTTGGAGTTGGGGGCTGTAGTGTTCGCCCTCAAGATTTGGCGGCATTACCTCTACGGGGTCCGGTGTAGTATTTACACGGACCACAAGAGTTTGAGCTACCTCATGGATCAGCCGAATCTGAACATGAGGCAGCGTCAGTGGTTAGACGTGGTAAAGGATTACGATTGTGAGATCCTCTACCACCCGGGCAAGGCCAACATAGTGGCCGACACCCTGAGCCGCAAGGCGGTAGCAGCTCCGATTCGAGATGTCTGCTTGAGGATGACAGTAGTTACTCCACTGTTGGAGAAGATTAGGGAGGCACATGTTGAGGGCCGGAAGGAGGAGCGCCAGAAGTGCGAGAGGATAGTTGGCCGAGTAGCTTCGTTTAATTACGACAGTCGAGGATTGTTGACCCTGAATGGGAGGGAATGATTACCGTACTGGGGAGGAGTACGGCAGGTGCTGATGGATGAGGCCCACAAGTCTTTGTTCTCCATCCATCCAGGGGCGACGAAGATGTACAGGGATCTTCGACCCGATTACTGGTGGCCCTGCATGAAGCGGGACGTCGCCTGGTATGTTGAGAGGTGCCTGACCTGCACGAAGGTCAAGGCGGACCACCAGAGGCCGCACGGCAAGATGCACCCGTTGGATATTCCCGTGTAGAAATGGGAGGATATCACTATGGATTTTATCACAAAGCTTCCCAGTACCGCACGTGGGGTTGATTCGATATGGGTCATCGTGGATCGATTGACCAAGAGCGCTCACTTTCTACCGATCCAGGAGAGTATCTCGGCCGAGAAGTTGGCCGAGAATTATGTGTGAGAGGTAGTGGCACGTCATGGAGTGCTTGTCTTGGTGGTGTCAGACCGAGATGTCCGGTTTACTTCCAGATTTTGGAAGCGGTTTCACGACGAGATGGGTACTCGTCTCCATTTCAGCACCGCTTTCCACCCTCAGACGGACGGGCAGAGTGAGAGGACGATTCAGACTCTCGAGGACATTCTTCGGGCATGTGTGCTAGACTTCGGTGATAGTTGGGATACGTATCTTCTATTAGCGGAGTTTTCGTATAACAACAGCTACCACTCTAGTATAGACCACCTCCCTTCGAGATGCTCTACGGGAGGAAGTGTAGGAAACCAATCTGCTGGGGTGAGGTCGGTCAGAGAGTCATGGGGAGTACGGAAGTAGTAATCAAGACCACAGATCGGATTCAACAAGTCCGGAGCAGGCTCCAGACTGCTCAGAGTCGGCAAAAGAGTTGCGCCGACAAGCGGCGTTCGGACTTGGAGTTTTAGGTAGGCAATATGGTCCTCCTGAAAGTGTCACCCTGGAAGGGTGTTATCTTATTTCGGAAGCGGGGCAAGTTGGGCCCCAGGTTTATTGGTCCGTTTAGGGTTTTGGCCCGGGTAGGACGGGTTGCTTATCGGTTAGATCTTCCAGCAGAGCTCAGCCAGATCCACAGCACGTTCCATCTCTCTCAATTGCAGAAGTGCTTAGTGGATGATTCAATAGTAGTACCCCTGGGGATATTCAGGTTGACGATAGCCTGAACTATATCGAGAGACCAGTGGCGATTCTAGATCGCAAGGTGAAAGAGCTGAGGAATAAGAGAGTAGAGTTAGTGAAGGTGCAGTGGCAGCACCGCAAGGGCTCGGAGTGGACATGGGAGCGTGAGTAGGATATGAGAGAGCACTACCCAGAGTTGTTTCCAGATGCAGTTGACTTCGAGGACGAAGTCTATGACAAGTGGGGGAGAGTTGTAACACCCGGTCTCAGGTACGCATTTAAATCAAGTCAAACTTCATGTTTTACCCTTGGAATCGACGAGTTGGGGGCTCAACTCGTCGAGTAGGATTGACTCCGGGTCAGGGAACTAAGTGACCTACTCGACGAGTCAGAAGACCGACTCGGCGAGTAAGAGCTGTCCGATGGAAACGCTAATTTTAGGGTTTGTCCCCCTATTTAAAGGAACATAACACCCTTGTGGCCTCCCTTATCACTCCCTCAACGTCCAGAAAGCTCTAAACCGCCACCCTTGAGCCTTTTGAGTATTTGGGTTCCATTTCCTTAAGTAATCTTGTGTGTTTGAAGTTGGGTGAAGAAGAGGAAGAGGGAGGACTTCAAGAGAAGATTTCAGATCCAGAATCAGCACCATCTTCTCCTCATTTTCTGGTAATAAAGATTCACACTTGAATTATGATTTCCTAGATCTTCTTATGGCTATTTTGGGCTTTGAAGCTTGATCCTTGGGATTTGGACGTCCCAAGTTGATACACTTTCAGATATGGACCTTGAAGGGTCCTCATGGCATAAAGGTGCCATCTTTATGTCCATGAGAACCCCCATGCATGCTATTAACCCCCATTTTGACCTTTTAAGCGCAAAGGCTTCATGCATACACGTAAAGTTTATGACTTTACGTGTTATACCGGCCTTAGGAGTCCAGATCTACATTTTGGTTAAGTTTTGCACATCAAAAATCGAATTATGAGCTTGGAAATGCATAGACTCGACGAGTCATTCTTGGGACTCGACGAGTCCTGGGTTGATTCCCACAATTGTTACGCTTCAGGAGAAACCCAGTTGAGTTTAGAAGGGATTTAGATGAGTCCAGGAAGGGACTCAATGAAATGGACATAGCCATGGATCTAGAAACCATGGGAATCGGTGAGTGCAGGAACGTACTCGGCAAGTCCAAGGCCATCTCCCAACTCATGAAGACGGACTCGACAAGTTGTTCATACAACTCGGCGAGTCACAGACTAGACACTAGCATATGATGAAGATAAACTCGAAGAGTTCGGGAGGAACTAGGCGAGTCAGATGAAGATTGTCCTGATGTTATGATTGAAGGAGAACTCGTCGAGTTCTTGTAAACTCGATGAGTGGGGACGTGTTGAGGATAAATGAAAGGATTGGGACTCGGCGACCTGAGGGGCCAACTCGACGAGTCCGGTCAACTGGAAAGTTGACTTTGACCAGGGTGTGAACTTTATCCAGGGGTAGAATGGTCAATTTACCCTAAGTATAGTTCTCAGTTTCTGACTAAGTCTTATTGTGGGGCCAACTCGACGAGTCCGATCAACTGGAAAGTTGACTTTGACCAGGGTGTGGACTTTAGCCAGGGGTAAAATGGTCAATTCACCCTAACTATAGTTGTCAGTTTCTGACTAAGTCTTATTGTGGAAATTATAGCCGGAGAGTTGCCGGAGCAGTAGTAAGATATTTTTCCGCTTAGTGTTTCAGCAGCCAGATACACGAGGTGAGTTTCCTTCCAGTAGGAACGGGTCTACGGCCATAATTCCGGCCCGCTTAGTCAGCAGTAGTTCCGGACTGCGGTCCGATACCGGGGTGGTCCCGAGAAGTAGTTCAGTATGCTTGATGTCTTTGTGATTCAGGCATGTCTATGTGTTGTGAGTTCCGGACTGCGGTCGGATGCAGTATGCAGTTTATGTTATATGTTATGATTCTGTTATGCTATTTTCAGTTAGTTTCGGACTCCGGTCTGATGCAGTGGGCAATGCCCTAGTCAGTTCCGGACTTCGGTCCGATGTAGTGGGCAAGGTCGTGGTCAGTTCCGGACTTCGATCCGATGCAGTGGGCAAGGCCCAAGTTATTCCGGGTTGCGGTCCGATGCACTGGGCAAGGCCCAAGTTATTCCGGGCTGCGGTCCCATACAGTGGGCAAGGCCCATTATGTGTTTTACGTGTTATTATATGGTAGGTGGTAGTATGGGGTAGCTCACTAAGGTTCGTGCTTACGGTTTTCAGTTTTGGTTTCAGGTACTTCCACTAGCAAAGAGAAGGGCTCGGAATGATTGCATAGCACACACCACAGTCTTCAGTCTGGGTGTTTCACTCTGATATTTTGTCATGAGATTTATATATGAGACAAATTTTATGATGTGTTATGATACATGACTTACGATTTTACTTATAATACTGGATGGTTTATGATTGAAAAACGAAATTTTTGGGGCGTATTTTTGGGATGTTTCAAAAGGATATAGTTATGTAGTCAAAGTCTAATTGTTCCTTTTTCCCTAAAATGAAAAACGATAACATTTGGCCCCTCGATGATTTAATGTTGACATTATAAGTGTTGGGCCCAACCAGGACTAATCGATCTTTTTAATAAAGGTCCATTAAAGTCTTTACAAATCGGGATATCAAGAAAAAAAAATCTTAGACAATGAGATTGATTATGATGCATGTCTTGTGTCCATACGATATCTTGAAGAACGGAGGAATAGTTGATCACTTATCTTAGGGTCGACGACTGATTTTAATCAGAGTTTCGCAGTGGCATAGGAAAACACACTTTGTTGTTTACTTCGAGGTATATACTTGAAATTGTATTTGCAAACTTATCCAAGTGGGAGATTGTTGGATTAGGGTGTCTAAGCCAATAATTAAATTGGTATATTCTTGAATTAGAAACAAATTCCTTTTTAGGTTGCCCTCAGAACTAGCAACTAAATATGATTGCATTTGGAGAGAGAGGGTAATTTGTTAGTTTATTATGGGAATAAAAAATTAACTGGAAATTGAAATAAATGATTTATTAATATAGTATATAACTAATATATTAATTGGAAATTTTAATTATTAATTTATAATTAATCCAAAATCAATTGAAGTAATGTGAATTAATTAAGGTGGAAGGACTATGGCTGACAATGTTCAAAAGTTGAACAAGGAAAGGGTTTTAGAACCATCCCTTGCGGACGATTTTGGAGTGACCTTATGGGGCATTCTAGAAGCCTCCCTTATATTAATTTAGAATTAATCTAAAATCAATTGAAGTTATGTGAATTAATTAAGGTGGAAGGACTATGGCTGACAATGTTCAAAAGTTGAACAAAGGAAGGGTTTTAGAACCATCCCTTGCGGACGGTTTTGGAGTGACCTTATGGGGCATTCTAGAAGCCTCCTGATATAAGGGAACTGGATAACTACCTGAATTAAGTATATTATTATTTTATTCTAGATTAGGTTTCCAAGGTTATCCTATCAGCTATAAATAGGACCCCTTGGGTTCTTAATTTTCGTCCACTCCTACACTATTAGAAGAGCCAAATTATTTCTCCCCTCTCCCCTTTTTTCTTGTGTTCTTGTTGCTAGGGTTTGGGTACAAACCATTAGAGAGATCATCTCTTTGGTGCTAGGATTTCTATGTTCAACAACTACAAGGATTGGTGTGATTTGTTTATAATAACAAATCAATTATATGTAACCCTAAACTTAGTAATTTTCATATTTCATTAGGGTTATGCTAGGTTTAGTTGTTCATTATATGTTGCCATCAAGATGTATGACATAGATCTTTCATATGATGCATGTACCCTATAAATTGTTAATTGTATTCCGCATTGTACATATTTTTTTTCCTATAAAACTCATCACATAATACAATAAAGGTTTACATTGAACTTAATAAAAACTAACATTCGTTGTGATTCGTACATTGCAATTCCATTATATTGCAAATGGAGGTAAGACGACCATCCTTTCAACTGGTATTTCCCAATGCATATGGTTTTGAATAGGATTCACCATCTCAGTTTGGAAATCATTTCGATACACCACAGAAGTCAACTTAGAATTTACCATCTGCTGGATTTCTTCAGTTGTAAGCCTTTTTAGTGATGCTATAGCGTGTTCACAAGGTATACCAACTTTTTCCATTTCTCGTAAGTACAAATCCCATGTTCTAGATACACCGATTTAGTGGTTACAAACAAACTCACTTCAAATCTTTCACTACCAATACATATAGGACTACAAACATCAGATTGGATAATTTTTTTTTGAAGCAACTACTGTGCATAAGAGGTCAGATGACCATGAATCCCCATTGTGAAATTAACTGAATTACATATAAAAAATAATATTTGATAAAGTATATTATCATTTAATTATTACCCCCAAATTCCGCTCGTTGAACATACACTTCTTCAATCGACTCACTCAACGATTGACGTTATTGGTAACTAGTGTCTGTTACCTCTTATCCAGTCTATGATAACGGGAATGGCGATGGATTTAACATTGAAACATACTTTAGGGAAAAAATCTCGTGCCCATTTTGCAATGGAAATATTGTCAAGCCAGAAAAGATCATTCCCATTAACATTATTTTGTAATCTGTTCAAATACACATTAAAATCAGACACACTACACATTTTTGAATTTTTGCAAGAGCAACAATTCCACAACGATATTACTTCGAGTGGAAGCATGTATTTTCTCAGCTATATTTTTACAACAATATCCATGACATGAATCAGGGTAGACTCTCTGAATGGTGTAGTCTATTAAACCAAACATATGGCTTATGAAACCAACTTACGTACTGTCACATTAACATTCTTTTAACCTCCTTATGAAACATGCCCAAGAATCGTCACGGTCTATGTTTCCTGAATAGAATGCTATGAGCAGGGGTTCTTGATTTCCTTCCAAAGCAACTGCAGTGTACATTGTTGTTATGTTGGTCCTAATAAGGGGTACATGATAAAAAAATATGATTTGTATCATAGACGTGAGAAAGGTACGAATCTTCAAGTAAATAAACCAACATTAGCCAAAAACACATACTAGAAATTAAAAATAATTTACTATAAAAGATAACATACCATGCATCCCAAAGCCACAAACAAAATTGAAAGCAAGATCTCAACTCTTTCTTAATTCACATGAAGGTATTAGGATTGGTTCTTTGTAGATTATTACAGAATATTAGTAGGTTGGAGAAACTTTGTTTTAATACCTCATTGAACGAACTCATTTTGACAACTTCTAAACATGAAATTGGGTCTCAATTAAAATGGTTCTCCAATTGAAATTGGTGCACTGTTTGTTATAGACTATTCATTTCAAATACCTTACCTAAAATGATGATACAAAGCTGTTTGTTAGTCCACAGAGTTGTTTGTCAATGCAAGGTTGTTTGTCAGTTTGCAGAGCTGATTATCTGTCGAAGGAACTGTTTGTTATTCTGCAAAGTTGTTTGTCAGTCCACGGAGCTGTTTTTTAGTTTGCAAAACTATATGTTAGTCTGTAGAGCTGACAACCTATCCAAGGAACTATTTGTCAATCCAAAATGACAACACATAACTGTTTTCCTGTCCAAGGAACCATTTGTTATTTCAAAGAGCTGTTTGTTAGCCTGCATAGTTGTTTGTCATTCCGAAATGATAATACATAGTTCTTTGTCAATTATTTTTCTTATTTAGGTAGTGGTTTAATCTATAAGAAATTCACAACTCTATTCAAAATGGCCTCCAATGTACCAACTTCTTCCAACACATCAACGTCACCCAATTCTCCATGTCCATGGACGGCGAGAGAGGTGATGATCATAACACGATGTTTGATGAGCGATTACGAGGGTGTAACAACAATAGCTCCCCCATATTTCCTTGTACGTGATTAATGGACCTATATAACAGGGTTGTTCAACCATAAGATCGACAAGGACAACACCAGGTAAAAGTAGATATTGTTAGTAAATGGAGGTTTTTAAATGAAAAAATTACATGGTTCAATCTATATTATCATTATGTTAAAAATAGAAAGTATTATTACATAGATGATGAAGAACTTTTAGAGGTTGTTAAAGAACATCACATATTTGAGCGTAATGGAATTGTGTTCGACTATGAGGACGCTTGGAATCAGGTTAAAAATAACCAGTATTTCATGTAGACAACTCTTTTTTGTGTGATGTCCTTCTCTTATTATTTGTAATGCTTTATGTTTGCATGTATTTGTAATGTTTTTGTTATCTATTTCATAGAATAAAGTAGAAAATAACCCAATTTTTTCATAAATAACCTAATACAAATTTAATACATAAAAACAGCCTAATACGAACGACATACATACCTAATACAAACACAAAACAAATTAAAAATATGGGAGATATTTCATAAGATTCCAAGGGGATTCTGTCACACCCCAAAACCGGAACGGCGGAATCGTTCAGGGGTGGAGGACGTCATGTTTAGTATCACGAGATATGTATATGGTAAGCAAGTAATGAACAACCATTTCATTTCGAAAGAAAGTGTTTACAATGTGTGTGTTCACAAAACATAGAATTCATACACAAATAACAAAACAAGACTTGAAGCTATAATGCTCCATCTTCTGAACCCCCAGCACGAGCACCTGTCTAATAGTCTCCTGAGAATACAAGTTATTTGAAAGAGTTAATCAGCAATTAAGCTGGTGAGTTCATAAGAGTTTAGTGATGTGAGTAAGTTGTAAAGTGTTGTTGAAAATGTAGATGTAAAATGGTGTAAGTTGTAAGTTCTGTTTTGAAAAGTTCGCCTGTTCCTCTAGAAAATCCTATATTTCCTACTTTGATGGAAGTTTAAGTAAAATGACACTACAACCCTTTCTATGGGTACTAAGGGGATACGAGTAATATAAGACTCAAAGTAAACAAACAATCAATTGTGCGCATCTGCCCTAAGCTCACAACCAAACGAGGAACATAAATTAAGGCGGATAACACACATCCCATTGGTTGTTAGATCATCGTCGTATATAACCCTAGTCTAAACACTTGTTACTCATGGAGTTAATTGTAATGGTTCCTTTATATCTAATGAAAAGTTCTTTAAGAAAACCCATATTTCTTACAATAAAATGGTGACTACAGTGACTACTTTTATAATAGCTTAGTTTATACTGCTATATATAATCTAATATCGGATAGAAAGTTAATTGAGTGAATATGCCCTAAGCCCACAACCAAACGAGGAACAGGGAGTAAGGCGGAAAGCACACACATCCAACTACCTATTAGTATTAGTCTTATATATAAACATGGTGTATAAACTAAGGTATTATAGAGTTACTCACCTAAGGTCCTTTAAATTGTACTGGTTTAATAAAAAGGATTAAACCCTTTACTGGGAAGTTTCTAGTTTTGAATACCAAAAGCATTGATTTTGGAAAGTATGTTTTGTACTAGAAAAACTGTGCTTTGACTCTGTGTCCTATAAACTGACCCATACCAGATACCCTTATGATGACTTAATGTATACTAAGCATACATATATACAGAATCAGAAAGAGAATAGATTGGGCGAATTCATTCCAAGCCCACAACCAAACAAGGAACAGGAAATGAAGCGGAGAGCATACATCCTATTACCTGTCGGACCCTATTGGTATATATATATATATATATATATATATATATATATATATATATATATATATATATATATATATATATATATATATCCTGTGATGTATACATTACGGAATCATAAGACTAGCATTATGGTCCTTTCTTTTAAACGTAGGCTTCTACCAAGGCGTCTTCTGTTAAACGTAGCCTTCTACCAAGGCATCTACCGATATGTGCTAGACTCGACTGTTCTGTTTGTCGTTTGTAAAAATGTATGTTTTCCCTAATTTAAAACTATCTTAACCCGAAAATAGTTTGAGTTCGTCTTTCAAGTGGTACTGTCACTTTATGAAAGAAATGGGAAATGTAAGTACACAGTTGTCATTTATAATGACATGCAGATGTACTTGTGGCCTAAAACATGTTCGTTTTATTACGGTCATAATGTGAAGGCTAGAACCCCTACTAAACGCTCTCTTTGTCTAGAGATTAAGGGAACCAAACGCGACCTCTTCAAATTCTTGTAAGCCGTGTAATTCACATTTGTTATATGATCATGTATACCCAATATAACTATCACCTTTTGTTTAAAACAATGAGTTAGTGATCAATTGGTATAATTAGATCCTCTGTGTGTGTTCTCATGCTATAACAACCTAACTTCTTTGTTTTGTACTGTATATTGTACGTTCTGTTTGTTTCTCATAATTGTGTTTTCTCTCTGTATGGTATTGTTTGTTTCTCTTCATTGTATGTTCTGTATGGTATTGTTTGTTTCTCTTCACTGTGTGTTTGACTCATATATGAACTGACTATTTGTGTGTTTCATTGTACTAGAAGTAATGAATAGCATTCTCCTAAACTATACCTATTATAGTTTACTAATGTTCTACTTGGATTGTTATTGAAAAGACTCATTTATCTACTAATTTATGCTTGTACTTTAAAAACAGAGTTTTGTATAACTATAAAGTAACATAACTTTAAAAGAGTTTTTGAAATATTTTGACAACTTATAAATGACATAAGTAACATTTTGAAAGATGTTTATAACAAACATTTACACAATTATCATTGTGTTCAACTTGTATTCCCCCCCCCCCCCTTAAAACATTTAAAACAGTTAAAAGATTCATTACGGCGTATGAACTCACCTAATATGGGTGATTCAAACGAGTATGCGTGTAAGGATGAGAAGTTCCACGAATGAAGTCCCGAGACACAATAAGTCCTAAATGACATATAAGGATACATATTGACATGAATATAGTGTTTATAAACAACTATATGAAAGGAAACACCTTCCGGGACTAGGAAACACCTTGACCAAGTGTTGGAATCACATGTGATTCAACAAAGGAAGGTAGAATGACACTCACAAGAGTTTATGGCCATGTGTTTACGGCTAAAGGGAGTTTACGGCCGTAAACTCATGGTCACTCATGTACAAGTGTAAGCTTGAAGGCTTGGGAAGCTTTAGGTTCTTTTGCTCTACACTAGGATGAGAAAGACCACCTCAAATGAGGCTTTTGATGAGTTTACGGCCCAAAGGAGTTTACGGCCGTAAACTCATAATCATTTATGTATTTGAGTGAAGTTTAAGGTCCTTCAATCATCAAGGAAGGGTTATGGGTCACTAGCTTTGCATCTTATAGGGTTTATGGTCCATACATGCTTCAACATTGAGTTTACGGCCAAGGGAGATCTTGGGCCGTAAACTCAAGATGTTCTTGGGAAATGCATGTTTCAAGTCTCTAAGCATGAGTCCTAACTAGATATGAAGTATAAGGGATAGTACTTACGATCTAGAAGCTTGAAATGGTCGGTTTTGGCCAAGAACACTAATGTGTGTTCTTGGTGTTCTTGGTGAAACTTAAAGATCTAAGAAAAGAATGATTTTTATGGATGAAATCATGGAAGGAGACTAGATTAAGAGATGTATCAACAAATCTAGGAAGAATACTTACTTATATGAAGATCTTGGAAGAAAGTCTTGATGATACTTGAGAGGATTTGAAGGAAAGTCGGCCAAGGAAGGAAAGAATGAGAAAAATGGCCAAGTATCATCTATATACATATGAGTTTACGGCCACATGAGTTTACGGCCGTAAACTCATGGTCTTGTGGCCGTGAACTCATTTTGATGAGGTTATGGTTTGATTTGCTACACTGTGGTTCTAGCAGGTACTTTCTAACACTTTTTCCTTAAGTGTATTAGGCTCAAAACTCCTTAGAATGACCTTTAACCGGGCTAGAACTCAGTACAAATGAGTTTGACACTCAGTTGAGTTGAATGACTGGGTCTTAAAACCAAAAATTTTCTGGGTTGTCACATCATCCCCCCGTTAGATGGAATTTCGTCCCGAAATTAGCTTTCTTAGTCGTACTACTGGGGTTGTGTTCCTTTGATTGGCAAAATACCCACTCGTAGACCTGGCAACTTTGCCCTGGTGTTCATGATAGGATTTATACTTGGTCCATCTATCATTACCTCGTGTATACAAGTCGTATATAATTAGGGTTAGTAAGATGGTCGGATGTGCGACTCTGCCCCAGGTCCACAACCAAACAAGAAACATGAGATAGGGCGGAAACACACATACTAAATCTGCGTAATCATAATCATATACCACCCTCGCGTATACACTGAATAATGATAGGTGGGCTGTATTCGTCCTTAGCCTCTGTGCTCGAACTTGGTCTGCTTGACGAGCGGTATTTCGTGACGGTCTGCGGACATCTGACGATAAGGCTTCGAAGGACAAAGTACTCTTCGCACGAGTACTTCGGGGGTTTAGAATACGACAGATAAAACTGAGGTTTAGGTCGGACTTTCGATACGAATGACGAAAGTTTCGAGAACTTGCCGATCGAGGAGATAGAAACATATGAACTCAGTATGGTGAGGACCACGCCAACTCATGACGAAAGATAGTAACAGACTCTTTACTAAAAAAAGAATTGGTCAAATGAAAGAAACGTCTGCTATACGACGATGTATCCCTTGTATGATCGATATTGTACTCCTAGTATGTTCGAAAATGTACTCTTTGTAAATGTTCCCGTGTTTCCTGTTCTCTCTTGAAGTTAACACTCCTACATATCGTATCGCTATGTGCGCATACATACAAACGAAAGTGCTCTAATAACTGGTGGGGATACTTTATATCATGATCCTCCTTGGTACCACTACAATCGCCTGCCATATACAAGTTATGAATATTTAAGATGAATCAGGCAGTCGACTGAGTAACTCTGCCTGAAATCCTCAACCAATTAAGGAATGGGGACCTAAGCGGAGTCACTCACTCTAAGTCTGCAACATCTTAGTTGTGCACAACCCTGATGTATATGGTAAGCCATAATAGCTTCTCCAAACGGATCTTTTAGTTCTCTTGAATATTGTGACCTATTTCAACATGTGAGTTATTATAATTACTTTTAGGTGTTATCCCCAAATTTTAATCTTATATGAATATAAATTAATTTTAAAAGTAATTACTATTTCGAAAACGTACCGCTACTCGTCGACAACTCCGGGGTAGATTCTCCAGCGGTGATCATCAGAATGCTTCCATCCGCGCCTGAGTTCTTTACTATCGGGCAGTCCCTCTGAAAATGTCCAGCCTCACCACAGCCATAGCAGGCTTGGTTTTCGTCAGCTCCGGGGACTTGGGAGATCGGTTGAGTCGGTGCCCTGTAGAAACGGACTGTGTGTCCCTTTCTGTGGCAGTTCAGACACTGCATTTCCCGGCATACTCCGGTGTGGTGAAAGTTGCACTTTCCACACTTCGGGAGGGTTCCAACATAGGGACTAGAAAGTGCTGAAGCAGTAGGCGTTGTAGCGGTGTACATAGTACTCGCTCGTTGTTCTTGTGGGGTGTCCTGTGTTGTTCGCTTCTTCTTCTTCTTGTTCCCCGACTTCTGATTATAGTCCTCTTCCATCGGTGGCTCGGGAATAGGGGCTTTTACACCATGGCGGACTCCATGGTCGATGAGTCGCTGAGCCAGGCGTTTAGCACTATCGAACGTGGCTGGGTTAGAAGACAACACATTTCCTTGGGTCGGAGCAGTCAGACCCCAAATGTATCTTTCTATCTTCTTGCTCTCCGGGGTAACCATCCTGGGGCATAGAGCTGCTAGCTCGCTGAACCGGTCAGTGTAGGTCACTATGTCTGAGCCGACCATAGTGAGATCCCACAGCTCTCGTTCTAGTTTTTGAATTTCAGCTAAGAGGCAGTATTCCTCCAGCATTAACTCTTTTAGGTTTTCCCAACCTAATGAGCTAGCCACTGATAGAGTCAGTGACTTAACATGGCTGTTCCACCATGTTAGGGCCTTGCCAGAGAAGGTGCAGGCAGCAAACTTCACTTTGCTTCCTTCTGGGCACAAACAGATTTTGAAGATCGACTCTGTTTTCTCGAACCATTGCAAGAGGGCAATGATTCCTTCAGCCCCATTAAAGGACAATGGCTGGCATTTGGTGAAGTCCTTGTAGGAGAACTCTCTCGAGCGCACGGGGACCTCACCCTGAGTAGAATCAGTAGGCGTTCCACCTCCGCTGGTATTGATGGAGTGATATTGAGCCATGGCTGTTGCCACAGCCGCAGCCACTGCAGCGTTTATAGCTGCCATATCGATTTGCGTAGGAGGCGGCGTTGGAGTTATCGGAGTAGTGCGTCTGATAGGTCTGCGAGGAGGCATCTTTGCTAAAAGAATACAAAGATGAGACAGAATAAGTCTAAAGCAATGGACACAAGCCGAAAGCTGAAAAGACCAGGTTATCCTAGTTCTGGATGTATCGGGTCCTGACTTCCACAGGGTTCTAGAAACAATTCATAAAAGAGTATGTACCTAATAAACTCTATGAATTTGAAATAACTATCCTCGAATGAATATCTCTTTCCTGAATAACTGTTACCAGCTGCATGTAAGAAAATAATCTTCACATATAATGTGAGCAGTGTTTCCACTCGCTCATTTAACAAGATTATTATTTAATAGTGTGACGTGTAAGACGTTTTGGTTACTTCGGCTGATCCCTCTTTGAAAACTTCTCATGAACTTGTTCTTGTTCCTCCTAGACTCTTATGTTGTCTACTATGAGGAAGTGGTTACATTTATATGGGCTTGTCGTGCGAGAATGAAAGTGACTAAAGAATCTATGAGCTTTAAGGTAACTTTATGGGGTGATCCTTACGGAGTCCTCCTATAATTGTACAATGTATACAAGTTTGTATATAGTTGAAGATTAAATAGACCTTCGAATAAGTGGTCCTACTCTAAAACTACACCCTTAAGAGGAATGGATAGCGAAGCGTAGACCACAGATTCTAAGTCTATAAGATCTTAATTATACATAAAACTTTAGGAATATACATTGCAAGATTATAGACCTATCCGTAAGGGTCTTTTAAGTTATCACATAAGTTATTTATATGGACTAATATACTCCTATAGTATTTCAATGTAATGTACTTGGTATGTTCTAAACTCGTTATCGCGCTATCGTATCATAGAATACTCCTATAGTATTCTAACTCTAAATGTACTTGTTCTGGCGTTCTCTTGACTGGTGTTCAGGTAAGATTTAACATTGTTGCAACACCACATCCTTCCCAAACACATGTCGGTCACATCTCGAATGAATATAGTTGATCAGGCTATATTTATCCTAGCTATGATTACATAACTGTTCGGGTTGACGACAGTGCCCAACCTTTAAATAATTTAGTTATGTTCTCCTCGTGACACTAGTTCTATTACGTACATGTATAAGCAAGTAGGTATACTTTTATAACTTGTAGTTATACTCTAAAAATATATCATTATCCAGAGCACTTAAGCCCCATTGTATTTATAGTTGTATATCTTTTATCGGTTGATATACTTAGTTCACTATAAACAATGCTCTGATACCAATCTGTCACACCCCAAAACCGGAACGGCGGAATCATTCAGAGGTGGAGGACGTCATGTTTAGTATCACGAGATATGTATATGGTAAGCAAGTAATGAACAGCCATTTCATTTCGAAAGACAGTGTTTACAATGTGTGTGTTCACAAAACATAGAATTCATACACAAATAATAAAACAAGACTTGAAGCTATAATGCTCCATCTTCTGAATCCCTAGCACGAGCACCTGTCTAATAGTCTCCTGAGAATACAAGTTATTTGAAAGAGTTGATCAACAATTAAGCTGGTGAGTTCATAAGAGTTTAGTGATGTGAGTAAGTTGTAAAGTGTTGTTGAAAATGTAGATGTAAAATGGTGTAAGTTGTAAGTTCTGTTTTGAAAAGTTAGCCTGTTCCTCTAGAAAATCCTATATTTCCAACTTTGATGGAAGTTTAAGTAAAATGACACTACAACCCTTTATATGGGTACTAAGCGGATACGAGTTATATAAGACTCAGAGTAACCAAACAATCGATTGTGCGCATCTGCGCTAAGCTCACAACCAAACGAGGAACAGAAATTAAGGCGGATAGCACACATCCCATTGGTTGTTAGATCATCGTCGTATATAACCCTAGTGTAAACACTTGTTACTCATGGAGTTAATTGTAATGGTTCCTTTATATCTAATGAAAAGTTCTTTAAGAAAACCCATATTTCTTATAATAAAATGGTGACCAGAGTGACTACTTTTATAATAGCTTAGTTTATACTACTATATATAATCTAATATCGAAAAGAAAGTTAATTGAGTGAATCTGCCCTAAGCCCACAACCAAACGAGGAACAGGGAGTAAGGCGGAAAGCACACACATCCAACTACCTATTGGTATTAGTCTTATATATAAACATGGTGTATAAACTAAGGTATTATAGAGTTACTCACCTAAGGTCCTTTAAATTGTACTGGTTTAATAAAAAGGATTAAACCCTTTACTGGGAAGTTTCTAGTTTTGAATACCAAAAGTATTGATTTTGGAAAGTATGTTTTGTACTAGAAAAACTGTGCTTTGACTCTGTGTCCTATAAACTGACCCATACCAGATACCCTTATGATGACTTAATGTATACTAAGCATACATATATACAGAATCAGAAAGAGAATAGATTGGGCGAATTCATTCCAAGCCCACAACCAAACAAGGAACAGGAAATGAAGCGGAGAGCATACATCCTATTACCTGTCGGACCCTATTGGTATATATATATATATATATATATATATATATATATATATATATATATATATATATCATGTGATGCATACATTAAGGAATCATAAGACTAGCATTATGGTCCTTTCTTTTAAACGTAGGCTTCTACCAAGGCATCTTCTGTTAAACGTAGCCTTCTACCAAGGCATCTACCGATATGTGCTAGACTCGACTGTTCTGTTTGTCGTTTGTAAAAATGTATGTTTTCCCTAATTTATAACTATCTTAACTCGAAAATAGTTTGAGTTTGTCTTTCAAGTGGTACTGTCACTTTATGAAAGAAATGGGAAATGTAAGTACACAATTGTCATTTATAATGACATGCGGATGTATTGGTGACCTAAAACATGTTCGTTTTATTACGGTCATAATGTGAAGGCTAGAACCCCTACTAAACGCTCTCTCTGTCTAGAGATTAAGGGAACCAAACGCGAACTCTGCAAATTCTTGCAAGCCGTGTAATTCACATTTGTTATATGATCATGTATACCCAATATAACTATCACCTTTTGTTTAAAACAATGAGTTAGTGATCAATTGGTATAATTAGATCCTGTGTGTGTTCTCATGCTATAGCAACCTAACTTCTTTGTTTTGTACTGTATATTGTACGTTCTGTTTGTTTCTCATAATTGCGTGTTCTCTCTGTATGGAATTGTTTGTTTTTCTTCACTGTATGTTCTGTATGGTGTTGTTTGTTTCTCTTCACTGTGTGTTTGACTCATGTATGAACTGACTCTTTGTGTGCTTCATTATACTAGAAGTAATGAATAGCATTCTCCTAAACTATACCTATTATAGTTTACTAATGTTCTACTTGGACTGTTATTGAAAAGACTCATTTATCTACTAAGTTATGCTTGTACTTTAAAAACAGAGTTTTGTATAACTATAAAGTAACATAACTTTAAAAGAGTTTTTGAAATGTTTTGACAACTTATAAATGACATAAGTAACATTTTGAAAGATGTTTATAACAAACATTTACACAATTATCATTGTGTTCAACTTGTATTCCCCCCCCCCCCTTAAAACATTTAAAACTGTTAAAAAATTCATTACGGGGTATGAACTCACCTGATGTGGGTGATTCAAATGGGTATGCATGTAAGGATGAGAAGTTCCACGAATGAAGTCCCGAGACACAATAAGTCCTAAATGACATATAAGGACACATATTGACATGAATATAGTGTTTATAAACAACTATATGAAAGGAAACACCTTTCGGGACTAGGAAACACCTTGACCAAGTGTTGGAATCACATGTGATTCAACAAAGGAAGGTAGAATGACACTCACATGAGTTTATGGCCATGTGTTTACGGCCAAAAGGGAGTTTACCGCCGTAAACTCATGGTCACTCATGTACAAGTGTAAGTTTGAAGGCTTGGGAAGCTTTAGGGACCTTTGCTCTACACTAGGATGAGAAATACCACCTCAAATGAGGCTTTTGATGAGTTTACGGCCCAAAGGCATTTACGGCCGTAAACTCATAATCATTTATGTATTTGAGTGAAGTTTAACGTACTTCAATCATCAAGGAAGGGTTCTGGGTCACTAGCTTTGCATCTTATAGGGTTTATGGTCCATACATGCTTCAACATTGAGTTTACGGCCAAGGGAGATCTTGGGCCGTAAACTCAAGATGTTCTTGGGAAATGCATGTTTGAAGTCTCTAAGCATGAGTCCTAACTAGATATGAAGTATAGGGGAGAGTACTTACGATCTAGAATCTTGAAATGGTCGGTTTTGGCGAAGAACACTAGTGTGTGTTCTTGGTGTTCTTGGTGAAACTTGAAGATCTAAGAAAAGAATGATTTCTATGGATGAAATCATGGAAGGAGACTAGATTAAGAGATGTATCAACAAATCTAGGAAGAATACTTACTTATATGAAGAACTTGGAAGAAAGTCTTGATGATACTTGAGAGGATTTGAAGGAAAATCGGCCAAGGAAGGAAAGAATGAGAAAAATGGCCAAGTATCATCTATATACACATGAGTTTACGGCCATAAACTCATGGTCTTGTGGCTATGAACTCATTTTGATGAGGTTATGGTTTGATTTGCTACACTGTGGTTCTAGCAGGTACTTTCTAACACTTATTCCTTAAGTGTATAGGCTCAAAACTCCTTAGAATGACCTTTAACTGGGCTAGAACTCAGTACTAATGAGTTTGACACTCAGTTGCGTTGAATGACTGGCTCTTAAAACCAAAAATTTTCCGGGTTGTCACAGATTCATACTCGAATTTCAACCTGTTGCTAATGGATTTGTGTTCCTCTTTAGATTCCTCCAAGATCAATTCCTCAGTATCATTTACACGTGTGTCTTCAATTTTGTTATTAAGATCGTTGAGTAACTGGATTTATGTTTTCAATTCATACCATTTGGCTTTGATATCAAGGATGTTATGATGGTTTTCTGAGGTGGTGTTAGATTCCGTGTTGAAGGTATTGGTTAAATTGATCCAAAACATTGTATCATTTAACATGTTGTTCTCGTAAACATTAATATATGAACTAGTTTGAACCAAGTCCTCCTCAACGGCACATAGTTTTGAACCCATTGTGAGTGAAGATATAAGTGTAAATCTTTTAGATAAATATACGAAAAAAATGATACAGAGTAGATGAAATGATACTAATTTTAAAATCATTTTATAGTAAAAACTTATTTATGAAACCGCACTTTTAATATAGTAAACTGCAGAAATAATCATGTTTCATGCACAGTAGTTGGTTGGACAACTCAAGATTTTGTCTTTTATAATACTATATTTTAAGGTTATACATATTTCATAAAAACCATTTTTAAAAGAAATCGAGTCCTAAAAACATATTTTAAAATTATACAAACTTCATAAAAACCGTATTTAAAAGAGTAATAAAAGTTGATGCAAAATAAAACAATCAAACTATATAGTCTCCCAAATAATATGATTCATCATATTTCTATAAATAAATCCCCCATCTCTAGCTGGCTTTTCTATCTTCACTAGTACCCCCGAAACAATCATTTCCATAAACATGCATATGAAAACCCCACAATCCCCTTGAAGAATACCCATTTCCTTATACATCATGTCTATAGCTTCAACAAAATTCACAGTTGTAGTGCCTCTGTGACCAGCGGGGAATTGATTAAAGTACCTAGTTATGTACAACTCTTACAGGATACTATCACCAAAACCTTTGAATTCTCCACCAATTTTTTACTTATCAAAGTAATCCATGTATTTTTCTGAATCATAAATGGTAACTTTCCATGTGTTTAGATCTAGCACTGCCAAAAACCAATGGGAATAAACAACATTTATAAGGAAGAAACCTAGAAAAAAGATGAATAATTATTTACATAACAATTTCAAATGATATATTATATTAGTAAATATTACACTAACCATATCGACATCTTTCCATGCAGGACGACTGTCCTCACCATTTGTTACAACCCTAAAATAATGTATTTTATGGGGTTCCAAATTTATTTCTTGAGGATAAATTGTCCACCTTGCAGTCGTCGGTAATTTTTTCATGAGCAAGGAACCCCATATTGGAATATGATATGTATTTTAAGATAGAACTGTTAGATTTTTTAATATAAATTTTCATGACAAAAGGTAGGTAAAATATTAAGAATGTTGTCGTTGATAATAACCCCCCGATCTCATAAACTACAATTAACCTTGCCCAAAAGTCCACTTCCAATGGGAGTAAATGTAGTCATTGAGTAGCGTTATACTTCGGAGACATCACATACCATTCGTTCCAAAAACCCATCGTACTTGCAGCCTCATAAGCGTCTGATAGTAGTTGATTTGACACATCACCAACGTCTCTATGTATAATTTCTTCATTTCCTTTTTCGAGACACTCCACTTCTTTTTTATTCCTTCTTCTTGTGATTTTCTTAATTTTTGGTGTGGAGGATATCTAAAAAATTATAATGTTACATAATTATCAACAATATAATATTTTATCAATAGAAAATTTTAGATTAGATTAATAGCACTGCGTATGGTGTCTGCTGATATTGTGAATGAGCTTGCGTTCGCTTTGGCCTACCAATAGGTGTGGTTGTTTTTTTGTAAAGTTAAACAATCTCTGGTGTTGGCTCAACTACATGCCTCGTAGCAGTAGGTCCAAATTCCTTATCCAACCCATGAACAAATGTATTATCAAAATTCATCTACGGACCATGCTAATATGCTCCTTCCTCCTCTTCATTTAACATATTCTCCCTACTAAACCTTGTATTTGGTTTATTGTTTTTTTTTCAATACAAGATCTACTTTTGTAGACTACAGAACCTATTAGATTCTTCATTAATGATCTTGTGCTCGTCTTTTTCTTCTTTACCGACCTTGCTGATGTGTCACTTGACATGCGACTGGGCCGGTACGAGGAAGATGCATTTTAAGCCGTTTTCGTTGATGATGTTTCATACTTATATTCTTTCTTCGATGGGGATCAAAAATAGAAGGTTGTGGCCTTTGTTGGCGTGGGGAGATTCCACACGGTTTAGAGTCCAATTCACAAAACGAACGTAATATGACTCATGGATCTCTGTCTCCATTTCCACGACAACACGTGGCTAGTTGTTATGCTGCAAATACTACATTGTTAGTTTAACACCAAACACATTGGAATCTATAAGTATATATAAATAAAATATAAAATAACATAACATATACACATTTATTATATAAATACATTGATCCCAAGATAATGGTTGTTGGAAAATATTTCTATGTGATTGTCACTTGAAACAAGTTAAGTCGATGTCTATATCTCTCTAACAAATATTATCAAAATATTTCATGTTGGATAGATGATAGATACACATAAAGTATTTGAAGAATCACATGTTGTAGTTTCCATGGACCACTTGCTAAGTGAAAGATGGCACATCATGATCTTGTTGGATTATGTGTCTAGGCCCATAACTATAATTGGTATGTACTTGACTTGATACATCATGGTCCATTTGGGTTGTAACACTCTGGAACAATTTAATACGATGGATATTTGAGAAATAGGTTATTTGTGATTAATTAATATATTATAAATATAATATATTAATTGAGAAATCATATTATTTAATTAGTATTGATCAAGAATAAAATTTGGAATTAATTTAGTGATCAAAAGAGACTAATTAAAGTAACGGGGACTGATTATGTAAATCAGTGATACATATGGTTTGGGCTATTGATCCATGATGGACTATACTTATGTGAAAGTCCATGAAATATTAGTCCATATGAATTATGGATCATAAGCCTAAGTGTAAGAATTAGGGTTTGCTTATGACTCTTGGAATTCTACACTATATATCTATTCCTCAAAAGCCAAAATCGTGCACCAAGTGTTCTTAGAAGCCAAAAACAATTTTTTGTCTCCAAACCTCTCTCTCAAAGTCCACCTCTTGTTCTTAGTTTGTTATAAGACATTTGAGGCATCACACTTGAGGTGCTAGGCTCTTGAAAGACCAATTCCTACAAGCTACAACAAAGAGGTAATCTTCTAACTTACTTTTACGATTTATATGTCAAATTTTATGCTAGTTGTAGGTTTCAAGCTTTGGAAATTTTGTTGCATGTAAAACTAGAGAAAACATAGATCAAAAGCTATTAGGGTTGTATGTGCACCATAGGAGTGTTATAGTACCTAAAACCCAACAGTGGTATCAGAGCCATGTGTAGTTTTCTGTTATATAGATGCATAGCTAATTGTTCAAAGTTGGAAAAGTCGAAAAACTGCACTCTAACAGGAGGACTCGACGAGTCCATACATGAACGCGTCCAGTCCATGCTCATAAGTGATGAACTCGTCGAGTCCTTTATCCGACTAGACGTGTTGGATCATCTGTTGACAGTTTTTCGGGTTTTTTGGCCTCAATTGGATTAGAATCATTACCGCAAACTGTTTCATATCATAAAATCTGTTTTTCTAATATGGTGGTGATTATTCTCATCCAACTAAAAGAAAATTGTCAAATTTTAAGATAATTACTAGTTCATATGATAAAGCTAATTATTTGTAATTTTTTGATTTGAATTATCTTACTACAAGAATTGTATTATAATCAAATTGGTAAAAGATAAAAATGGTTATTTTATAAGTTTATAATTTGATTTAAATGTTTTTAAGGAGCTACAATGTCACACCCCAAAACCAGAATGGCCGAAACATTTGGGGGTGGGTGACTTCACGTAGTATCATAACAGTTGAATATTGTAAAGAAAGTAAACACAACCATCATAAATATAATAAAAACTTACATTGTTGTGTGTAATACATGTTTCAAAAGAATATTACAAATATGATGATTTAAAAGTATTTTGATATCAGACGCCTTAGCGTTCCTTCTCCAAAAGCTGATGGTTACCTATATTACTGATTCCCTGAGAAATACAAGTACTTTTGAAAAAGTGTCAACAATTAAGTTGGTGAGTTCAAAAGCGTTTTTTTTGTACTGAAATTTGTATGTCCTTTAATAAAAATAATTGAACGTGTTATGTAGAAAATCCAATATTTTCTACATATAGTTTGAAAAGAAAGTTCCAAAGGCTGGAGTGCAATAGTATCTTTCGTGCTCAAAATGGTGAAAGTGTATTTATACTCAAATGATGTATTTACTGAATGCATTCAAGACTCTCGTAAATCAAACTTATTTTAATACTTCTGTGTGAGTTTTATAACCATGCTATTGACCCAGACTGCCTGTAACAACGTTGTTCAGGCGTTGTAGTGTTATGATGTTTGTCACCCTAGACCTGCCGGTCTAACTGTAGCTAACAGTTTAGGTGCGGGATTGTCAATCCCGTATAGATCTATATACAAGTATCACGCTCTCCCTCCAAGAGATTATGGTTTATACTACAGGTCTTCAAATGCGTACTTGTGAGTACGTTGAAGCTGAATGTTTCACAACACTTAGTATTAATAGATTTACAAAAAGAAAAGTCTATATTTCATGTAGATGAAAGTATTTCATTTTCACAGTGTTTACGTAAAGATGTAATGAATAACCCGTGAACTATACCCATTATAGTTTTTCCGAAAGTGTGTTAAATTTGATGATAAAAACTTGGTGTAATATCAACTTACCATGTGAAGTGTAACATTGGTATTAATGTTGTTTAGCATCCATAAACAGAATCTAGATAAAAGTATTTGAAAACATTTCTAATGATGTGTATTTTAAGTGTGAGTTTATCTCGTGTTTCACTTGTATTCCCCCCTAAAACATGAAAAAGACGTGAAAATGTAGGGGTATGAACTCACCTGCAAAGTGTGATGATTCGAAGGAAACGAGATTTTTCTCGGGCAACACTTCGACCGGGAAGTGGTAAGTTTCTCAGGATTCTCGGCGCTTCGGCCCTTCGTCGGGACTGAGGTATGAAACCGGGAAGTCGGGATCGTCTCGGGGTGCTAAACGTCGAGTAGAAGTGAGAGGGAAGAGTGAAATGAGCAAGGAAAGTTGGAAGTCTCGCATGCTATTTATAGGGTGAATTCTCGGGATTCACGTCGTGAACATGGGGTAGTTCACGTCGTGAGTCTGGTCTGTAGACACAATGCCTGGTGGTCTAGTTCTGGCACACATCAGTCATAGACTCATGTCGTGAGTCTCTTGCTCACGTCGTGAGTTTCGGATAAGGTTGATGTGCGTGCCTCGAACTTCAGAAATTCATATCTCTCGCCTACGAGCTCCGATTTCGACGTTCTTTATATCCACACGTAGGTGAGAATATACTCTACAACTTTCATTTAGACTCCGTCGGCTAATTTTGAGTTTAATTTTTAATACTATATTTTAAATAGGCCGGGATAGGATAATTCCGTTAAAAATTCATAACTTCTTCATCCGATGTCCGTTTTTGTCTGTCTTTTTACCGTTGTACTACTATTGTCGAGACCTTCAATTATCGTTTAGGTTGCGTCGGCTAAAAATCGCTCGATCTTTATTTCGAGTTTTTTTTAGCTGTCTACTGCTGTTCTGAAAGTTTAGAAAAATCATAACTTCCTCATACGAAGTCAGATTTGGGCGTTCTTTTTATGTATGCTCACGGTTTAACATAATCTACGACTTTCGTTTAGATACCTAAGGCTAAAAAGTATTTTATTGAAGTTTCACTTTTTACGCTTAACAGTGTTTTACCGGTTGTGTTGCGGATTTTCGATTGGTCATAACTTCTTCGTTATAACTCGGATTTGGGTGTTCTTTATATATTTGGAAACCTTGAAAATATATCTAACATTTTATGCAACCCAGTGAGACTTTAGAACACTTCATTTTTGACGCCATTTTATTACATCAAAATAGCTTAATATTATTTGACTTTTTGAACATTACATTGACTTGAAATATCGGGTTGTCACATCAACCCCCCGTTAGAGGGAATTTCGTCCCGAAATTTAATCTAAGACAGAGTTTATGGAGTAGGAAAAAGGTGTGGGTACTTTTGTTTCATCTGATCCTCGCGCTCCCAGGTGTATTCAGGTCCTCGCTTGGCATTCCAACGGACCTTCACAATGGGTATGCGACTTTGTTTAGTTCTTTTAACTTCCCGATCCATGATTTCTACAGGCTCTTCCACGTAGTGGAGACTCTCGTTGATTTCAATTTCGTCCAGAGGGATGACGAGGGTCTCATCGGAAAAGCACTTTTTTAGGTTCGACACGTGAAAGGTAGGGTGTATGTTATTGAGTTCCTGCGGTAATCGAAGTTTGTACACCACAGGGCCGATCCTGGCAAGGATCTCGAATGGTCCGATATACCTAGGATTGAGTTTCCCACGTTTTCCAAAACGTATCAAACCCTTCCAGGGGGAGACTTTCAATAGTACCCGGTCCCCAACCTGGAATTCCAAGGGTTTCCGTCTTTTATCCGAATAACTATTTTGTCTGTCTCTTGAAGCTTTTAATCGTTCTCGCATTTGGACAATCTTCTCAGTAGTTTCTCTTATGATTTCCGGGCCAGTGAGAGTGCTGTCTAGTACTCGACCTCTTGCTAGTTGCGTGTCGCCCACTTCAGCCCATCATTGAGGTGATCTGCACTTACGACCGTAGAGGGCTTCGAATGGAGCAACTTTGATGCTAGTGTGATAGCTATTGTTGTACGAGAACTAGATCAATGGTAAATGGGTATCCCAAGCCTTACCAAAGTCTATCACACAAGCTCTTAGCATGTCCTCTAACGTTTGAATGGTCCTTTCACTCTGCCTGTCTGTCTGTGGGTGGTAGGCTGTACTCATGTCCGGCTTAGTTCCCATAGCTTTATGCAGCGACTGCCAGAATCGTGATGTGAATCGGCTATCTCTATCGGAGATAATAGATATCGGTACTCCGTGAAGGCGCACTATCTCTTTAATGTAGATCCTTGTCAGCTTCTCCAGTTTGTTTGTCTCTTTTATTGGTAGGAAGTGTGCAGATTTGGTTAATCTCTCAACGATAACCCAAATGGTGTCGACTCCACCCGTAGTCTTAGGCAACTTGGTTATGAAGTCCATGGTTATCCGCTCCCACTTCCACTCGGGTATCTCTGGCTGTTGAAGTAGTCCCGAGGGCTTTTGATATTCTACCTTAACCTTGGCGCAAGTCAGACACTTGCCCACAAAGGTAGCTATTTCGGCTTTCATGTTCGGCCACCAATACAACCTCTTGAGGTCTAAGTACATCTTGTCTGAGCCGGGATGTACGGAGTAGCGAGTTTTATGAGCTTCGTTCACGACAACATCCCTGAATCCACCAAATTTTGGTGTCCAGATCCGGTTCATGAGACAACGAACTCCGTCATCCCTGACTTCAAGGTTTTTGTCCATTCCTCTCAATGTTTCACCTGCCGCGTTCTCTAGCCTCAAGGCTTCTTCCTGTGCTTCTTTGATTTGTGCGGACAAGTGTGAGTGGATGGTCGTGGTTAATGCTCTTACTCGGCGGCCCAAGTACTCCTTTCTACTCAGAGCGTCTGCAACCACGTTGGCTTTTCCGGGGTGATAACGAAGTTCACATTCGTAATCATTTAGTAATTCCACCCACCGTCTTTGTCTCATGTTGAGTTCCTTCTGATTGAGGATATGCTGGAGGCTTTTGTGATTGGTGAAGATGGTGCACTTGGTACCATAAAAGTAATGCCTCCAGATTTTTAGGGCGAACACTACTGCTCCCAATTCGAGGTCGTGTGTCGTGTAGTTTACCTCGTGCGTCTTCAGTTGTATTGAGGCGTAGGCGATGACCTTCCCTCGCTGCATTAGGACACATCCAAGTCCCTGGTTTGATGCATCAAAGTAGACCACAAAGTCTTCTGTTCCTTCTGGCAAGGATAATATAGGTGCGCTGCACAGAGCTCGCTTCAGTGTTTGGAACGCAATGTCTTCTTTTTCTCCCCAATTGAAGGTTACACCCTTCTGAGTCAGGGTGGTAAGTGGTTTAGCAATGTTCGAAAAGTTTTGTATGAACCTTCGGTAATACCCAACAAGTCCCAAGAATTGTCGGATTTCCGTTGGAGTCCTTGGAGTTGTCCAGTTCTCGATTGCCTTGATTTTAGAAGGGTCCACGTGTATCCCCTCCTTGCTGACCATGTGACCTAGGAAATCTACTTTCCGAATCCAAAATTCGCACTTTGAGAATTTTGCGTAAATCTTCTCTGTCCTTAATGTTTCCAAGACCTGTCAGAGGTGTTGGCTATGTTCCTCCTTGCTCCTTGAATAGATGAGTATATCATCTATGAATATGATCACAAATTTGTCCAGGAAAGGGCGGCATACTCGGTTCATCAAGTCCATGAACACCGTCGGTGCATTCGTCAATCCAAAGGGCATCACTACAAACTCGTAGTGACCATAGCGAGTTCGGAATGCCGTTTTGGGATTGTGTCCTTCCAAAACTCGTAGCTGGTGGTACCCAGATCTTAAATAGATCATTGAGAAGTAGCTCGCTCCTTGTAGTTGGTCGAATAGATCGTCTATGCGCGGTAAGGGATATCGGTTCTTGATCGTGAGTTTGTTCAGTTCCTGGTAATCGATGCACATGCAAAAAGATCCGTCCTTCTTCTTTACAAACAGGACCGGTGCTCCCCATGGTGAGAAGCTCGGTCTAATGAATCCTTTGCTTAGAAGTTCGTTCAGTTGACTAGATAATTCCTACATTTCTGCCGGTGCGAGACGGTACGGCGATTTTGCTACTGGGGTAGCTCCTGGAATAAAGTCGATCCTGAACTCGACTTGACGTTCTGGTGGGACTCCTGGAAGATCTTCAGGGAAAATATCGGGGAAATTGCAGACTTCCGGAATGTCTTTAATGTCTTGTAAGGTCCTGGAAATGATCTTTACCAATGATCAAGCAACAAACAATCACAGAAGAAGAAGAAGAAGAAAAGAAATCGAGCTTGCACACGTTTATATTCAGAAAAACGTCAGGTACAACTCGATGGAACACTCTGTAAACACTATGGCATCAACCACCACACAAAGACCTATACCTCCACTATAGATACTAGACTAGACCGCAAACTGGGTTTACGGCCGTAAACGTGTTTACGGCCGTAAACGTACTGAACCATCTGGATAATTTTGAAGAACGGGAATCTGCTTAACTTGAGCAGTAGCGGGCCACATCACTGACCGAAGTGGCTGACTTGTTTTGGGATCAATGACGCTAGGGTAAATCTTAATAATAGACTCTTCAGTCTTCATAGAAAGGAAGCCCTTAGCTACTTGATCTTCCAAAAATGATTTGAACTAAGTCGCCCTGGGATTGTTTGATGGATTTGAGAAAGGAGCTTTAGTAAGCTCCGTAAGATCAATCCTAGTAAAGGAATGAAAATCGTGAGCATCTTTGTATAATTCAGTATTGCCACTCTTTCTTCTCACCATCCACGTATTCATAGTGTCATGGAATCCCCACGAAATGATTCCTGACCTATCACCATAAACGTCTCTGAAGCGATGTTCGCCCAGATCCGTAACGGTGATCTGTGGTTGATCCCAAGGGGCATGACGATCTGCGCTCCTTTTGAATAGTAATTGACCCTTTTCAGTTGACTTGGCCAATTTAGCGCGTTTCAATGCCATTACACTCGGAGCCTGAGCTGGTTCCTTTTCAAAGCGGTCAACAACGGTGGTCGATCTCGTATGTTGTGGAACAATGGGAGTATCTTGATCAGGAAGATAGATCTTTGGCTCGTCAACGGATGACTTGAATTTGTCGCCAAAGTCTTCTTCCAGCTTCTTCTTAAGATTGTAGTAGCTGGCGGTTAACAAGCCGAAATGCGTCTGAAGATCAGTAATTTGCTTCGACTTCAGAGCTTTATCTTCAATAAGTCCGGCGACTTGAATATTGAGCTTTGCATTTTCAGTCTGCAGGTTCGCAACCTTGATATCCAGCTCTATATTTTTCTGATCCAAATCAATATTTTTCTGATTCAGAGCATCAATCTCCTTCTAAAGTCCAAGAATTGAAGGAATCTCTTCTCCTGAGCTGCCACCCCCAATAGAAATTCCTTTACCGCGTGAGGGAGGCGTTGTGAATTGTTCTTCGGCCAAATGCATTGCTAGCCTCAAAGAGGCAGCATCATGCTCTGGCCTGGGAGGAGAGAAATCCGTGGGGAAGGAAGATCCACCAGCTTCAAAGAAGGTACTAGGACCTTCACTGACAGGTTCATATGGGACGATAACAGGAGTTGTTGTTGGTGGAGTTGTAAAACTTTGAAGTACACCCGAGTCAGGAATTCCCTGTCTAGGGTCAAGTCTTCGTCTTTTTGTTGGAGGTTGAGAGGCCTGTGTAGTTGGGTGATCACTTTCCAATGGCTCAGATGTAGGTAAAACAACATCAAGGGGAGGAATCCCTGACGTTGTCACCATAGGAATTGCTATTTCCGCCGTTGGATTGGTAGGAGGAGGCGTGGCTTCGAGAACGTCTTCATTTTCCCTTATCTCCGTTGCTGAATGAGCAACTTCATTGATATTGTCAAGCAGCGTGTTGAGGTTTACACCGGTCATGAAGTCTTCATTGCTATCGAAGTTGAGAGGGATCTCATCGTTATCGAAACCGGTAAGATCAAGGTCTTCATACATCTCGGATTCTGTTCTACCCCTTGGAGACTCCTCATCATAATTACTTTGAACGTGAACAGATGTCAGCTCATGTTCTTCAGCTACTTGTGCATGAGTAGCAGGAGTCTCTTCTTCTTCAGCACGATCGGACACAGTGATGACATCATCTTCCGAAATAACTCTCTCGGAGGAGGTAGACTCAGATGACACCTTGTCAGACGTTCCATGAGATTCGGAAGATTCATTTATCTCAGCAAACTTTCCGAATTTCAAAAGAGGATGTAATCCTTGGAATACGACTTTGCCCTTTCGATTCTGCTTAATGAGACCAATCGTGTGTGGGCCTAATGACTTTATATCCAGCTTGTCTCCTTCTTTGACCATCTCAGGAAATTGAGTGTCAATAAACATCTGAATAAACCTAGGGTACAGCAAGAATGCATCTCTGGTCTCCCGGCTTATAGCGTTGATGTTTACCAAGAACTCATCCAGTATGAACTTTGAGAAGTTGAATTTGATGCCAGCAGCCAGTGAAACAATTGCCCCTGTGTTCCTGAGCGAGATTTCATCAGCACCTGATCTCCTGCCCGAGATACAGCTCACGAACACATGTGCCAAAAATCTCCAGTAGGGTGGCAGAAGCTTTTTCACCGTGGGAGGGTAAATGCCTTCATACCCCATCTTCTTGAGAATCTTTTGTACATCTTCAATCCCAATTTCAGTAGGAAAATCGGGTTGATCATTGATCAACAATGTTTCTTTGATGAACTGCTCATTGATCTTGATCTTGCATCCTTTCACAATGGCTTCAATGGAAACTGCTCCTTTGTCTGATTATATCTTAGCAGTCTGCCAGAACTCCTTCACATTCTTCTGATAGATGACCGGATTCACAGTGATGGCAAAGGCCAGACATCATTCTCTCAGTCTGTATATCATCGACCTAAAATCTCCATGAGCAATAGGAGGGTCATCCAGTACAATTGCGAGGTTATGCATGTCAGCAAACTTAAGACTCGCCATTGATCTGCACTAAACCAGGCGAAGTAAGAGAACAAAGTATTTAAACAATTAAAGCTTTAAGTTTTCTTAATTAATCAAATTTATTTTGGCCTTAAAAAAAATATTTTGATCAAAAATTTGAGTTTACGGTCAAACATGGTAAAAAATTGAGTTTACGGTCCAAGGTGAGTTTACGGTCAACATTGGTCAAACTTGAGTTTACGGTCCAAACTGGGTTTACGGCCGTAAATCCATTGCAGTGGTCACCTGACCGTAAACTGAGTTTACGGTCGTAAACCCAAAATATGCCTGTGTATCAATCAGATCCGTTTGATGGTGCGGAATCCCAATCAAACGGATGATGTCAGATCAAATAGAAGAGAAGGAGAAGAAGAATAATATGAATCTCAATGTATTAATGAATAGAATGATGATCCTTTACATGAGATTCACACACACTAACACACACTTGTTCTTCTCTCTAGTTTCTCTCTCTAGAACACCTTCAAATGCACACACTTAAGCTCCTCTAGTGTTCATCACTCTACTCCTCACCCCTTACACCTATATTTATACATAAGAAACATGGGCTTGGTGAACATGGGCCGTAAATTGGTTTACGGCCGTAAACCTGTTTACGGCCGTAAACACAACCGTAAACACATATACGACCGTAAACACCAAGCTGTTTACGGTCCAAGACACAAAAATACATTTTCCTAGAAAAGTAAAGTATAAACCATATTTTTGACCCAACAATCTCCCCCTTGGTTTATAGCTTTCTTTTCTTTTCTTAAATGACCCAACAAACTCCCCTAAAAAGTAGCTGGCTTTCTTGTTCATCTTCATTTTAAGCTTGGCTTCATCATTTATCTTCAAATTCTTCACAACCTCAAGATGAGCTTGATGAATCTTCAATGAATGACTTCATCTTGAGAACTTGAGGTTTTCTTCAGAATTTGGCGTTGAACGCTCGTTGGGTGAGGAGGCTTGACGTACTGATTTTTGAAAGATAGCGTTTTCAGCTTGAGAATCTTCAGAGAGAACGTCAGAGAGAACAAAACTCCTGGAACACTTCAGCAGGTACAAGATAGCAGCAGACTGATTGAGGAGGCTTCAATGCAATCCGTCACATAATCTTCAATTTCAGCTTCACCTTGCTTCTGGGGTTGAAAGATTGAATGTCGAAAGAATAATCTTCATTTCTTGCTCCTTCGAATGAGAATTCTTCGATGATCACGGATGAAGCCTTGGCTCAGAAATCTTCGACACAAACTCCATGAGTTTCATCTTCACCTGAAATCACTTTTCAAGACAAACAAAACTAAAAGAAAATTTAGCACACAATATATATTTTTTTTTGGATTTTTCATATTTTCTGAAAAAGAAATAAAATAGAAATAACACTATTTTTGGATTTTTTTTTTCTGATTTTTTTTTTTTGGGTTTTTTTTAAATTTTTTTTAAGTCTCCCCTAATATTTAAATTAGAAGAAAACTATGAACAAATTTAACAAAAATAAAAATGATATCTAACTTTAAGAGTGATTTGGGATCAAAATTTTTAGACAACCTTTATCCGTTTATCAGTACCTCTCCCTTCATGAATAGATCTGGTCAATCGCCGGTATTGTGGTCCACTTAAACACGAGAGATTGTGACAAAATTAGGACATACTATAAGTGACAAGACAATGTGATCCTAAGTTCCTAGATAATATTCCTTAAGGACCATTCAGCTGACGACGACCAAAGATATTGTTGTCCACCTAAATTGAGCAGCGAGATCTACAGACAACCTAGTGATTGTTCAATTTTAAATGTACTAGAACATGTTTCCTGCTTCCTGACATACCCCAATAATCAGGAACTTCCAGAATACTCCTTACTTTAGGTGACCAGACAATTATTATGAGAGAAGTCAGATTTAGAGTGCATATGTTATACACCCAGGTCGAATCTCTTCTAATCTCGCAGAGGGTGAAACATATGACTAACTGAAGTTTTAGAGGGATTGAGAAGTAGAATGGTGCATATACTGTGTACCAGGTCGGATTGTGAGTCACGCAAAGGAGACAGTATATGGCTAACAGATAGAAAGAATTGCATAGATAGAGGATGCAGAGAAATAGAACTGCATATGTTACAGGCCAGGTCGGATCTCTCGATCACACAAAGGAAGCAACATATGACTAACAGATAGATAGAGAGAAAACAATTTTCTACAGACCTAATTTATCGGAATTCACCAGTCGCCTCATCAATATCGGAATTAAGGACAGAATCCGCACATCGAGGAAAAATTAATCCACGGTTGAAAGTACAGGTTCTTTAATGTGACCAGTAGATTCCCATATATATCTCCCTGCTCAACCTATCCAAGCGTCATATTGTCAGGCTAAACGGATCTAACTAGGTCAAGATTTGTCAAGTCTATGAATTCCTTAAGTTCAACTCTGCCTAGTCAAGTCCATTTAGAATCTTTCGTGCCTACCAGCGCATCAAACCCAGAGCATAGACACTTCAATTTTGGGTACGTTACGCAGACTCAGATTGCCTGTTATCACTTGATAATATCACTTCCCATCACATCACCTGCAAGCACATTCCATAAGCATCATATTTTTGATTTTTCTGAATTTTTAATGTTTTTGGATTTTTGATTGTTTTCTGAAAAAAATAAAACAGAAACAAGATGTTTTTGGATTTTTTTAATTTTTCAATTTTTGTTTGATTTTTGTTTATTTCTCCCCCTAAATTTGTGCATGGGTGAGAATGAAATCACTAAAATGCGCAAATTTAAACTAACGTAATCAATAACAAAAATTTAATCCTCAAAACGAATCATTTTCAAAAATCCCACAAGCACATCGAATCGAGCTTTGTTAAAAGGCTTGGTGAACAGATCCGCCACATTATTTACAGTGGGAACCTGTTCTAGCCGGATGAGCGAGCGCTCATAACAATCTCTGATAAAATGAAATTTGATATCAATGTGCTTGGTTTTGGAATGTTGGACAGGATTTTTAGTAATTTGAATTGCGGCCTCATTATCACAGTGAATTGGGGTTTCTAGATAATTCAAATCGTAGTCCAACAGCTGATGTTGGATCCAGATAACTTGAGAACAGCAGGCAGATGCAGCAACGTGTTCCGCTTCTGCTGTTGAGGTAGAGACGGTATGCTGTTTCTTGAACTGCCACGACACCAGCCTATTCCAAGGAATTGGCACCCTCCTGATGTTGATTTCCTGTCAAGCTCACAGCCTCCATAATTACTGTCAGCAAAAGCATATAAATCAAATTCAGAATTCTTCGGATACCAAAGACCCAATTTAGGGCTGCCTTTGATATACGAAAAAATCCTTCTGACAGCAATAAGATGTGAAAGTTTAGGATTAGCCTGATAGCGAGCGCGTTGACAAACTGCAAACATAATGTCGGGACGACTTGAAGTACGATCCGATCATCGATCTGTAGTGTGTCTGATCTACGGATTTGCCATCAGTATCTGGATTCAGCAGGGGTCTTTCAGCCATTGGTGTCGATGCAGGTTTTGCTTCTTCAAACCCGAACTTCTCAAGAATATCCTCCACATACTTAGCTTGATGTAGTAGGATTCCGGTTGAACTTTGTTTGACCTGAAGCCCCAGAAACATGGTCATCTCACCCAGTGAACTCATCTCAAACCACTTTTTCATCACGCCTTCAAACTCTTTGCAAAGTTGTGGACAGGTAGACCCGAAGATAATGTCGTCAACGTAGATCTGGACTAGTATCTGATCATTACCAACATGCTTGATGAATAAAGTTTGACCAATAGTGTCACGAGAGTATCCATGCTCGAGCAAGTGCTTTGTTAGAGTCGCATACCAGGCTCGAGGAGCTTGATGTAACCCATACAACGCCTTGTCCAACTTGTAGACATGATTAGGAAACTTTGAGTTAACGAACCCAGGGGGTTGGTCAACATAAATTTCTTCCTTCACCTTGCCATACAAGAAGGCAATCTTGACATCCATTTGGTAGACTGTGAAGTTCATGTAGGAAGCATATGCGAGAAAGATACAAATAGCCTCCAATCGAGCAACTGGTGCATAAAACTCGGTATAGTCAAGACCCTTAACTTGTCGAAACCCGCGAAGCACCAACCTTGCTTTATTGCGCACTATTACACCAGAATCGTCCTGCTTGTTAGGATAGACCTAACGCGTGTCAAGAGACCTTTTGCCCTTCGGTAACTCAACCAATTTCCAAACCCCGAGCTTTTCAAACTGATTTAGCTCTTCATGCATCGCATCTACCCAGCTGGGCTCATTCAAAGCCATGTCAACGTTTTTGGGCTCTATTTGAGATATAAAGCAAGAATAGAGACATGCATTGACATCTCCACTCTGACTTCTAGTTTTAACTCCGTCACCCAGCTGGCCAATGATGTTATCGATCGGATGATCGCGTTGAATTCTTAAAGGTATGTCTTGGCTGATATCATTGAGTGAAACAGGAAGAGTGTGAATGTTGAAACCTCCATCATTTGCTGATTGATCCACATTGGATGAATCTGCTACAAACTCCTTAGCAATTTCTTCAGGAAAGAGTAGTTCCATAAAAGTTTGATTCCCAGCGGAAGCATCTCTAGAAATGAACTCTCTTTCAAGAATCGCATTCTTGAACTCAGATTCATTGTCAGTACGAAGCGCCTTCACCTGGTTGTTGGTTTGGTTCTCAATCATCACAATGAACTTCTTTATCAGATCAGCAACCCCTACTTTGTTGGATAAGAAGAAGACCCACGTGAAACGAGAGAAATCATCGATCACAACTAGACAGTACGAGCTTCTGTTGATGCTCAGGACGTTGACCGGACCAAATAAGTCCATATGCAATAGTTGGAGCACCTGACTGATTGAGTTGACTTGCTTTGGTAGGTGTGGTTTTCTATGATGTTTTCCTTAGGCACAGGACACACACTTCTCAAATGTAATAAAGTCTCTGACAGGTAAGCCTCGGACCATCTCATTCTTAGCAAGGCGATTCAGGTTTTTCGCGTTAGCATGACCGAGTCGTCGGTGCCACAGCATTGCATTTTGTTCGGAGACTTTTGAAAATAGGCAAGTGACTTGTTCAGGTATGTTACTGTTCATGTTAATAATGTAAACATTCCCATCCCGCTTAGATTTGACGAGAATCCACTCTTCCGGGATGACAATGCTTGGCTTGAGAATCATGCATTCTTTATCAGTAAAATGGGTAGAATAGCCTTTGTCGCAAATTTGGGAAACACTCAACAAGCTGAGCTTTAACTCGGGAGCAAAGTTGACATTTTCAAAGCTTAGCACTCCATTTGTAACGGTTCCTCTTTGAGTGATCTTGCCACCATCTCCGCCCACGAAGGAAACATACCCCCCATTAAAAGATTGAATGTCGCTCAATTGGGAGATGTCTCATGTCATATGCCGGGAGCAGCCGCTTTCGACGTACCAAGGACGGACTACATTCCTCTACAACTGTCCCTGCAAAATGAGCGGGATCATTTAGATTTGGGAACCCAGGTCATCACTGTCCCGGTTTTCCTTTTTACTTTTTCTGATTTATCCTTTAAAGGTTTCAAATTAGGATCCTCATTCCTAATCACTTCAGAGGATGGAAATGATGGATTGGAAATTGATTTGGGCATCCAATGATATTTAGGTTTTACAACATTCTCAGGTGGTTTTGGTATAGGTTTCTTTTTAGTTTGCACTGAGCCTCTGGATGTTCTACCAGAAGTGGTTGAAGATCCAGAATTGCTTTTTGACGAAACCGATCTTGGCGTAGCCTTGCTCCTTTTTGGCAAACTATTTTGAGCTTTGTTAGTAAAAACCTTTTTATTCTTTTGAAAAACAGCCCTTTTTCTGCTTCGATCATCTTTCCAATCATTATTTCGAGAACGAGTTCTTGAGGATTTTCTAATTAAAGACCTTCCTCGAGATTCGTTCTCTCCTCTTGGTGACATATAGTTCACAAAGATCCTATTTTGACAATTCCTAGCTATATGACCACCAACACCACAATTAAAACAAATTTGTTTATTATTTGAACTTGTACTACATTTCTCAGATTTATCTTCTTGACAGACACTCTTACTCTTCTCAGAAGAACATGCATGAGAAATAGGTTGTGAGATAAGTGAGGGTGCCTCAGATGGTGTGACTTATGGAATTGATGGGTTTTCATGAGAATCACAAGCATCAGAATTACCAAACAATTCATCAAACATATCAAAGAAATTAAGTTCAACAGTAGCAGATGTGGAAACATCACAAGAAACATTGTCAGTCTTAACATCAGAAACACAAACATTTTCATTTGAAACAAAAACATCAGAATTAGAAACATAAACAGAAACATATTATCCAGCTTCATGCTTTGCCTGAACTAATGGTTGATCTGCAGGGGAAGTAGAAATGTCAGTACTTTCAACATTAATAAATCCTCCTGAAACGAAACCAGATGGCTTGCCGTAAACCATAAATGATTCGTTGGCAATCTCATCCTTGGATAGGGGTTGATACTGATATGTATGCTTATAAGGAGGAGGTACACTATCATATCCTAGACCCTTTTGTTGATTTCGTTTAAACTGCATGCAGTGATCGATCATGTTGGCAACTACCTCGCTTGATCCATCAAATTTTCTAAAATCAAAATTTGCAGTTTCAAATTGTCTTTTTAATGTATCAAGCTCGGTAATTAGCTCATTATTTTGCCTTTTAACATAATCATAAGGCTCATATTTTTCACTATATTCTGTTTGAATTCTCTTAAAGTCCTTTATTTTTGTCTCTAACTGGGCCTTAAGAGGTTTATGTCCCTTCCTAAGCTGATAGCCCTCATATCTAAGGTCCTCTACTTCTCTACGTAATAATTGAATTTCATCATGAAGAAGTTTAACATATTCATTACAAGCCTGAGAACAAGATGGTAGATTTACCTCACTTTTCCTAGGCTCGGAAGTAGAAGACACCATCAGAGCAAACTGCAGCTCCATCATTTCTGCTTCGGGATCAGTTGCATCATTCTTCAAGGAAGCATCATCAATCTGAGCTAGGTGAGCATTTTCTGGCCCTAAGATATTCAAAGCCTGAATCTGGTCATCCCAGTCAAAAGACTGAGCAACCATAGCAGTCTCACCATTAACTGCAGCACCTGCACGGTTGTTTCCCAGTGCAGCCATCGTCCTGTTGTTGTTCATTCTATGATCTGGCTTTGGACACTCACGAGCAAAATGACCCGACTCGTGGCAGTTGAAACATCGCAGCATGCCCAAGTTGAATCCCACCTTCTTATCAGCATTCATGCCCCAGTTGTTCATCCCTGTCTTCTTAGCAAACTGCTTGGCCCTGAAAACAGCCATAGCAATTTGCCATGTAATGTCTATCTCTTCCACTTCTTCAGGATGAATATGATCCAGGTCAGCAAAGGACAGCTGAGGTGGAAGCTCTCCAGCTACAAAGGCATTGTAACAGTTAACAAGCCCTATGGCTAGAGCCAGATTTTCATCAGTGTCTTTCGTGTTTGAGGAAGAGGCTACAACTGGCACATTTGGATGGGGAACAGCTTGTGGAGTGACAAATGGCTGACTTTGTGGAATGGATGATGAAGCAGCAAAGGTTTGAATCTGAGGTTGTTGAGCAGCAAACACTTGACCTGAGGAAGTCATGATTGATGAGAGAGCATTGTTGGATGAGATTCCAAGATTTGCAGTAGAGTACGAGTTCACATGGTTTATTTCTCTCTGTTTGTCACTAATATCACAAGCTTTGATGATCGCCATGATTTCAGCAAGAGTGAGGCGATTTAGATCCTTGGTCTTCTTAATCACAGCAACATTCATATCCCATGATCTAGGAAGAGCATTTAGAAGCTTCTTGTTAATTTCTGACTTGTTCAAGAAAATCCCAGATATATTCATGTCAGTGGTGAGAGTTGTGAACCGCTGCAGTTGTGCCTCAAGAGTCTCTCCGGGAATGTAATTGAACATATTGAACTTTTGTCTCAACATGTCCTGGCGACTCTCCTTCATATCTTCATTGCCCTCATATACCTCAATTAGGGCTTCCCACAAATCTTTAGCTGAAGTGTACTCTCGGAAACCTTGAGGAATATCAGGAGATAATGCCATGGTTAGAGTGGCTAAAGCCCTTTCCTGCTCTTCAACTTTCTCAAATTCCTCATCAGTGTAGTTTTCAACAGCCTTGTCAATCACTTGGCCTCCAACTGTCATAGTGATTCTAACAGGGCCTCTAAGAATGCTTCTCCAGACCTTGAAATCCTTCATTTTAATGTATTTTTCAATTCTGTACTTCCACTCAGGAAAACCATCTGCAGACATTAATCTTGGAATACGCGTAGTAGTGCCCATGACAGTATCAAGTTCGTGAAAATGATTTTGACTTTGAGATTCCATTTGGAATTAAAGCAAATTAAAGTCACAAAAGAGTTTACGGTTGATAATGATGATGAGATTACGACCGTAAACTGTGTTTACGGTTGAAGAGTTTACGACGGTAAACTTGGTTTACGGTTGAGTTGTTTACGACCGTAAACTATGTTTACGGTTGAGGTGTTTGCGACTGTAAACTATGTTTACGGTTGATGTGTTTACGGTTTGTACGTTTACGGTTTAAGCGTTTACGGTTAATGAAGCTTGGTTTACGGTTGTTGAAGATTCACAGTTTACGGTTGTTCAAGATCTTGAGTTTACAACCATAAACAGGGTTTACGGTTGGCAGTAAACTCCCAGAATGCCTTCAAAAACACGTTTTTGCAGTAGATTCAGTTCCTTTAACCACGAAAACACTAAAACCAATCTCGAACGATAAGAATATCCATTTAAGTAGCCCAAATCTTGATTAAATGAAGCTTTGACACTGGTTCCTGCTTTGATACCAATTTTAAGTCCCTAAATATGCTTGTGTATCAATCAGATCCGTTTGATGGTGCGGAATCCCAATCAAACGGATGATGTCAGATCAAATAGAAGAGAAATAGAAGAAGAATAATATGAATCTCAATGTATTAATGAATAGAATGATGATCCTTTACATGAGATTCACACACACTAACACACACTTGTTCTTCTCTCTAGTTTCTCTCTCTAGAACACCTTCAAATGCACACACTTAAGCTCCTCTAGTGTTCATCACTCTACTCCTCACCCCTTACACCTACATTTATACATAAGAAACATGGGCTTGGTGAACATGGGCCGTAAATGGGTTTACGGCCGTAAACCTGTTTACGGCCGTAAACACGTATACGACCGTAAACACCAAGCTATTTACGTTCCAAGACACAAAAATACATTTTCCTAGAAAAGTAAAGTATAAACCATATTTTTGACCCAACATGTCTTTCACTTCTCGTTTCATGTCCACCACGTGGGCTAGGAAGGCATGATATTCTTTGTGAAGGTATTTTTGGGCTTTGACGCAAGAGATGATTTGTAAATTTGTACCAGGTTTGTCACCATAAATGATAAGACTTTTGCCGCTTGGCAGATTGAGGCGAACGGCCCTTTCATGACAAAGTATATCGGCATGGTGAAGGCTTAACCAGTCCATACTGATGATGACATCAAAAATTCTTATAGAAATCGGCATAAGATCGATTTGGAACGAGTGTTCATTTAAATTTAACGTACAGCCTATGTACATATCTTTTGCGCTTTCCGTTTTACCGTTTTCCATTTCTGCTGTGAATATTTTATTGAGTGCTTGGGGTTTTTGATTTAGTAAGTGTTTGAATTTATGACTCACGAAACTTCTCTCCGCACCACAGTCAAAGAGTATGCATGCATAAATGTTGTTGAGGAGAAACATACCCGTAACCACTGTGGGATCGGCTATTGCCTCGTTCTGCCCTATTGCCAGCACTCTTCCTACACCGCCAGCATTCTTTGCCTTAGGACAATCCCTCTTGTAGTGTCCAGTTTCCCCACACCCATAACATGCCTGGCTCACTCCAGCACCAGGAACTTGGGTGATTGGTCGCGCCGGTGCCCTACAGAAACGGGCAGTGTGCCCTTTCCTGTCGTAGTTTTTACAGTGCATCTCCCGGTAATTCCCGTTGTGATGGTAATTGCATTTGTTGCACTTTGGTAGGTTCCCAACATATTGTTTTACCGGCATAGGGGTAACAGGGACAGCAGTGGGGGCAGTAGCAGCATGGACCGCCACTATTTGTTTCTTTGAAGGTTCTTGCGAAGTTTGACCTTTCCTTTTGTTCCAAAACTTCTTGTTGTTGTTGTTGTTGGCATTGCTGTTATTGTTGTTGCTTTCTTTGGTTGGTTCCGGGACGATGGTCGTGACATCTTGGCAGACCCCATGATCGACGAGGGACTGTGCCAGTTGTTTGGCACTGTCGAACGTAGTGGGTTTGGAAGCTAGCACACTTCCTCGGAGCTGGGGTGACAGCCCCCAGATATACCTTTCCACCTTCTTGCTTTCTAGGGCCATCATCCCTGGGCAAAGTATTGTCAGATCACTGAACCTATTCGTATATGTTGTGATGTCCGAGCCCACCATAGTCAATTCCCAAAGTTCCTGTTCAAGTTTCTGGATCTCGCCCCTTGGGCAATACTCTCGCAGTAGCATTTGATTCAGGTTCTCCCAACCCATGGAGTTCGCCACCACCAGAGTTAGTGACTTGACATGGCCATTCCACCACGTTAGGGCTCGTTCGGAGAAAGTACAGGCGGTAAATTTTACTTTGCTCTCTTCGGGGCATGAACATATCTCGAACACGGCTTCTGTTTTCTCTATCCATTGGGATAGAGCCATCACTCCTCCGGTTCCATTAAAGGGAATGGGTTTGCTGTTGGAGAAGTCTTTGTTAGTACATTCCCCATAGCGTCCCTGGTTTTGGCCATTAGTAGAGCTATTTATTCGTCCTCCCGATCCGATGTTACTCATTTGTGCCATTGCTGCAGTTACGGCAGCTGTTACAGCAGCCTGAAAGGTAGCAGCATCCATCGACGGAGGGGGTGGTGGAGGTGGTGTTGGTGCTCCTGTATTATTGAAGCGTCGAGGATTTCTTCTTGGTGGCATGATTCTGCCACAAGTTAAGAGACGAATCCTTGATAAGTCATTAGAAATGATTATGGAAGGTTTTAGTATTATAAGTTTTGGTTCTGAATATTTTTGGTTTTTGCATGTTTTTGGAAACTTTCAAAAATAAGTGTATGATTCTTATAAGAATAAAATGGAATACTCAAGGAAATAATAAATGCGTGTCAATTTCATTGATATTAGTATATGATACAACGATCAGGAAAATTTGACCTTTTATAGGTCTAGGGTACATCAATGAAAATGGGAAAATTTGACAGCATTCCGGCCTCCGAATTGTGTACTCACAATCCGTCGGGTTTACATTTATACAAGAAAAGGTAACACCAACACTTAGCCGATAGGTATAGATATAGCGCCAGAAGCACGCGCTCTACTCCGAGCGGGTAGCACGTTGCGGACCATGGTATGTGGTTGTGGATGCCTTAGCTCGGGCTACTTGACGTTCAGCCTCGATGACGCACCTTTCCAATGCGGCTTGGCTTCTACGGAACTCCCTTACCTCGGCTCTAGTAGCAGTGATGTCCTTCTGTAGGGAAAAGGTGTGCTCTATTGTCCGCTCATGTTCTTCGTCCAGACGACGAAGGCGTACCCCAGTGACAGCAGCGTTGGCCCCAATGTCCAAGAGTTGGCTGGCATTTGCTCTTGCTTGCTCACCTTGGTTGGCAATGCGACGAACCATGACAGGGAGTGCTCTGTCAGCTGAACCCCCGTTGCTGAGGTTATAAAAGCCTCGTGCCATGCCGTAGGATGGGCGTTGCCGTAGCGGGGCGTCGGGCGCTGAAAGTTCCTTTGGGGATTTGCTACTCCTCGGGGAGGATTGTAGATCTCGGGTTCCGACTCAGTGCTCCCACCATCTCCTTCCTCTTCTGACTCTTCATTTGGGTCTTCCTCGGGATCCTCTTCGGAATCCTCTTCTGGCTCCTCCTCGGGAATCTCTTCGGGATCTTCCTCTGGGTCCTCTTCAATCCAGCCTCCATTACCCTGGTTAGGGTAGTAAGGATCCCCGGGAATGTGAAATCCTGCCATTTTGTCTGGTCGAGAAATAGAGGCAAGAGAATTTTTATAAAAACTCGGGAGTAAAAAGGGTAATTTTTGATAAATAAAATTTCTATTTATTTGACGATTTCCTAATTTAACTAAATATTAAGGTTTGCACGACTACTATAGCTCTTATGGTTTTAAAATACTCCTATAGTATTTCAAATTTGTAAGTTTGATTCTAGTATTTTCTTTGGTAAGTTTTCGACTTGTTGCTTACTACGATCATTCCTCGACATACGTTTGTCACACCCAGGATAAATATAGTTGATTAGGCTATATTTATTCTCGATTTGATTACATACCCCGAGGCCTAGTCGTAGTGTCGCACCTTGCCTTAATACTTTTATAAAAATTTTGGTCTTATACGAGACCGATGCATGCGTGTATTTATACTTTTATATAATATATATATATATATATATATATATATATATATATATATATATATATATATATATATATCATTTTAATTTATTGAAAGTATCGTTTATGAAAACGTTTTGTCAGAGGGTTTTTGGTCCCTTTGCATTTATAGTTTGTATTCTTATGTGGTTCGATATACTTAGTTCACTATAAACAATGCTCTGATACCAATCTGTCACACCCCCAAACCAGAATGGCGGAAACATTCGGGGGTGGGTGACTTCACGTAGTATCATAACAGTTCAATATTGTAAAGAAAGTAAACACAACCATCATAAATATAATTAAAACTTACATTGTTGTGTGTAATACATGTTTCAAAAGAATATTACAAATATGATGATTTAAAAGTACTTTGATAACAGACGCCTTAGCGTTTCTTCTCCAAAAGCTGATGGTTACCTGTATTACTGATTCCCTGAGAAATACAAGTAGTTTTGAAAAAGTGTCAACAATTAAGTTGGTGAGTTCATACCCCTACATTTTCACGTCTTTTTCATGTTTTAGGGGGGGAATACAAGTGAAACACGAGATAAACTCAGACTTAAAATACACATCGTTAGAAATGTTTTCAAATACTTTATCTAGATTCTGTTTATGGATGCTAAACAACATTAATACCAATGTTACACTTCACATGCAAAGTTGATATTACACCAAGTTTTTATCATCAAATGGAACAAACTTTCGAAAAAACTATAATGGGTATAGTTCACGGGTTATTCATTACATCTTTACGTAAACACTGTGAAAATGAAATACTTTCATCTACATGAAATATAGACTTTTCTTTTCGTAAATCTATTAATACTAAGTGTTGTGAGACATTCAGCTTCAACGTACTCACAAGTACGCATTTCAAGACCTGTATTATAAACCATAATCTCTTGGAGGGAGAGCGTGATACTTGTGTATAGATCTATACGGGATTGACAATCCCGCACCTAAACTGTTAGCTATAGTTAGACCGGCAGGTCTGGGGTGACAAACATCATAACACTACAACGCCTGAAGAACGTTGTTACAGGCAGTCTGGGTCAATACCATGGTTATAAAACTCACACAGAAGTATTAAAATAAGTTTGATTTACGAGACTCTTGAATGCATTCAGTAAATACATCATTTGAGTATAAATACACTTTCACCATTTTGAGCACGAAAGATACTATTGACTCCAGCCTTTGGAACTTTCTTTTCAAACTATATGTAGAAAATATTGGATTTTCTGGAAAACACGTTCAATTATTTTTACCAAAGGACATACAAATTTCAGTACAAAAAAAAATGCTTATGAACTCAACAACTTAATTGTTGACAGTTTTTCAAAACTACTTGTATTTCTTAGGGAATCAGTAATACATGTAACCATCAGCTTTTGGAGAAGGAACGCTAAGGCGTCTGTTATCAAAATACTTTTAAATCATCATATTTGTAATATGCTTTTGAAACATGTATTACACACAACAATGTAAGTTTTTATTATATTTATGATGGTTGTGTTTACTTTCTTTACAATATTCAACTGTTATGATACTACGTGAAGTCACCCACCCCCGAATGTTTCTGCCATTCTGGTTTGGGGGTGTGACATACAAATTTTGACATCAAATTTGGAACTCAGAAGTTTTTTAAGGAGTTACAAATAAATATTAGTTAAATCGATCTTAATGTTTTTTGAAGAGTTCCATAAGTTATGGAACTTGAAAAGTGTCATCTTCATAAAACAAATTAACTCATTAAGAGTTGGAGTTCTAAAGTTTTTCAAGAATTACAAAACTTGCCCTCAAGCTTTAAAACTTGAAAATTCTTAATTAAGAAACATTGAATTCATAGAAACCCTAGTAATTTGAAAAGTTTTCAAAAATGTAACTCATGGGTTCATAACTTAAAATTAATTAAATAGTTTTAATTTGATTTAGCATCTTGATGTTTTTGAATAGTTCAATTAACTCTATGGACTTTATTAATAGTTAATTAAATGGTTAATTAAAAGATTATTATTAAATCCATAATCATGTGGTTTAAGTTTAATTAAATTAAGAGTATAGTTTATTAATAGATTAAACCACCTAGTATTTTAAATGTTTAAAATAACCCTTATACTATATAAAATTAAAAGTCTAATATATTATATATGTATAAGTTATAAGTTAGTCTTACCGTTAGTAGGCCTTATTCACGAAGATGGTCTAAAAGGGGTGTTTAAGGAAGCGGCCTATAAAATGACCGCCATTGGGTATACACTCTTACCCACCTCACTCTTGACCAGTGGAGGGTCGTTAGCCGAACGGGTTTGACAGGACATTAACCTTCATTAATAAGTATAATGATATTTTAAAGTAACTAAACTTTTATAAATTCCCAATCTTAATTACTTTAGGAAAAATGTGAAAATGGTGGTATTCCATGAAATTACACTTTGCACCTTCTTAAGTCGTTAGTGGAGCGTGTGTGGTTAACCGACACACTAATTGGGGACTGAAAATGTGTGGCAAAGGGTAGCTTGATGTTAATCATGGATCTATGGAGCGTGTGTGGTTAACCGGCACATTGATTAGGTGACTTGTAACATTAAGTGTACCAAGCTAATTTGCATGGTTATTCACATCTTGTTTGTGATCCTAGGCATCCCAGTCACAAGCTTGAAGGGCATAATTGAGATTTAAACATGCCATTGAAAAGTTCAATGAATCTCAAAGAATCTAGGAATTTCTATTCATTTAAAACAAAATTCATTTTCGTTTTTCATGGTGGAAATTGGTAAATCGTCATTTACCTACCTTCAAATATTTTGCAATTGGATTACGGCATCCCTCTTCCGAATTGTAAAATATTGTGTTGGGTCCTAGCCTTAATATTTCGTTTTGGGTGTTATATTAAGGACTTAAATAAACTAAACTTGAATTTCTCCCTTGTGGATGTCTAGTTCTGACAACTATGGTCTTCCCGAATCTTTTGGAAAAAGCTTTCCTCATGAAGATGATGTTCCCAGAAATCATACTTCACTTCCTCCACCTCCTCAAATAGTTCTCCCTAACCCACATGTTCGAAGACTTGAAAAGTTCAAGATCACTCAAGCCCTAGTGGCAAGCAAATATGAAGATGGAAAGTTTGTATATGCTCACGTCTTGGACATGAAGCAGCATATTGACAGGCTGGGAATGTTGGGTGTCGTGTTCCCAAGGAAGTTGGCTGTTGACATGGTTCTTCATTCACTACCTAAGTCATATAGTGAGTTTGTTAAAGACTACTATGTGACAGATCACGACGTGACCCTTATCGATCTTACCTATTTGCTTATTGTTGCTGAATAAACAATGATTTGGCGCACTAGTAATGCAAACCTGATTAGAAGTTCCACTTCCCAAGCTACTATGGAGATAGGCAATGACATGGATATCCCAGAAATGATTCCTTCTCCTAAAGGAAAGGAATTGGCCATGATCAAAAGTTTTGATCATAAGAGAAAATCCAGTTCTGAGATAGTTCCATTTGCAAATGCCAAAGAGTCCTCTTGTTTCTACTGCCATTTGAAGGGACATTGGAAACGAAGCTACCCTGATTACCTGAGAAATCTAAGAGGGGGTAAAATCGAATTCTATGGTTCTACTTCAGGTAAATCCACTATCTAACTCTATTAAGTTTCTATTTGGAGATTCTTAATACATGATGTGATAAGATTACATTTTGATGTTTTGTAGGATCGAAGAAGAGAAAGAAAGCTTAAAGAAATAGCAGGCTGAGTCTAGTCACGAAGAAATGGATTTCCATCGCATGGTTCGATGATCAGATTTTTGAGTTGCTGTTAGGAGTTATGATAGGTCACACCCCCAAACCAGACGGCGGAAACGTCTGGGGGTGGATGACTTCTATTGTAGTATCACAACACATGCATCATAGTAATCAGAGTACAAACAACCATTGTATTTAAAAAATATAAGTATTTATATGTGTTCAATGATTGTATATTGAACCAAAATAGTTATACAAAAGAAGATATGACTCAACATAGCTCCATCTTCTCAAAAAGCTCGGGGAGTACATGTGTATTATTTCCCTGAGAGTACAAGAAATTTGAAAATAGAGTATCAACATAAAGTTGAGTGAGTGCATAAGTGTTTATGTTTGAAAGAGTATCTCTGTATCTTGTATATGTAAACTGTTCCAGAAAATCCTATATTTTCTGTTGTATATGAAAAGTAGTTTTATTCCCATAAAACCGTTCTCTTTGTATCAATGTTTTGTATTTAAATTCCTTATGAAAACTTGTAACTGAGAGTGTGCCTGGCTCCGCCAGCTGTTATTGAAAATTGTATTTAACCATTGTAGTTTGTATTCTGTAAACTGGTACTTTGAAGGTGTACTTTCCTTTAGTTGTTTATACACTAACGTATTGTTAATATCTTTTTAATGAGTTATTATAACCATACTATAAAGGATGGTCTGAAACAAACGCTTTGTGGGCTTTTAAACTGTTGATAACAATTGCTACTCATTGGCGTGTATGTCGGACTGTAGCTAGCAGCCTGAGTGCGGGGTTGTCAATCCCGATATAGATCTACACACAACTTGTTTCGATCCCCGAGGCTAGAGATTTTGGTTATAATGTGAGGACTTTACCTTGGTTATCTAAAATGAATTAAACAACCTGAATTGAATGTCTCATAAAAAGCATATAAACGTTACATGTATAGTAGTTATGAAAACCCAATCATTCTGAATTAAATGATTGACAGTATGTTCTTGATTTAGTATTCCGAACACGTATGTTCTTCAATCAAAACCCAATCATTCTGAAATAAATGATTGACAGTATGTTCTTGTATTAGTATTCCGAACATGTATTTGATAAGTCTAAACCCTTGATTTGTTCTGAATCAAAACCCTTGTTTCTTGTAAGACAGTGTATTCTAGTATACTTGAATCATGAATTATTGTTCTATGTATAAATTATACCTATTATAATTTATATTTACTTTCTGAATGTGTATTTAACTATGTTTGCATGTAATCCCTTGCTCAGCATGTTACAAAGGTAGTTAAACTGATGAAATAACTATTATATTTATATACATATACAATTTTATATATAAGTAAAATTTAAACAACACTCGACAAATAACCGGTACTATAAGCCCACATCCAAACAATGAAAAGGACCCAGAATGAGTTATCAGTCCTAAGTCTTTTAAATCTCATTTATATATATATATATATATATATATATATATATATATATATATATATATATATATATATATATATATATATATATATATATATATATATATATACAAATATGAATTTTGGGGAAAAGTATAAGATTATAAAAGAGTTTAATGTTTTGAGTATTTTTGGATGATTTAATGTTGTTTTATCATGATTTGAAATCATGATTTTATAACAAAAATATCTTGTGTTATGCTTGTATTCCCCCCTTAAGACAGTAGAAATTATGAAAATACAGGGGTATGAACTCACTTGATAGGTGGTGAATCGGACAGGGTTTCGTTTCCCAGAATGGAGTTTATTTGCCGAGAACCGGCTCAAACCGGGCAGAGTTTCGATTGGAGAGGGGTGAACTTCTCGGGAATCTCGGGACTTCGAGGCTTGTTTAGGGTTTTAGACTTGATATCGGGGCATTAGGGATTGTATGTGAGTTTATGGGAGTGAAAAATATGAAAGAGGGTGAAATTTAGGGTGAAATATGTAAAATAATTCGGAACCCTTGCATGCCTTATATAGGCCGAAGCCTCGGATCTGAGGCTATGCGAGGCTGCCACGTGCTCGGATAGATGGCGAGGGAAGGGACTTCTTCGGACAGGTGGCTCGCTGCTAGTTGCTTCGGACTGGACCGGACTTCGGTCTAATAGAAGAAGGGCACGTGCGAAGGGGGCGTCCGAGGAGCATCCAAGGGTGATGTCTGGGGTGTCTCCGGTGTGTCTCATGCGAGGTTGTCCGAAGATGACTGGACCGTGGATTTGGTCGAATCAGAAGGTGCCACACAAGGCTTCAGTCCAATCAGCAGCCGACACGTGCCAGGATGACGTGTCCGAAGGTCACGCTTGCAAAATTTCCCGGTTTTCCATTTTTCTTGATTTTTGTGCAAAAAACTTGCGAAGATCATAACTTTTGCATACGAGCTCCGTTTTTGGCGTTCTTTATATGCACGCGTAGGTAAAATCATACTCTACGACTTTTGTTTAGACTTCGTCGGCTAATTTTGACATTGTTTTTAATATTATTATTTTAAACAGACCGGGACGGAAATCCGTTATAAATTCATAACTTCTTCATCCGACGTCCGTTTTTGTCTGTCTTTTTATCGTTGTAATACTGTTGACGAGAGCTTCAATTCTCGTTTAGGTTGTGTCGGCTAAAAATCACTCGATCTTCATTTCGAGTTTTTAACTGTATACTACTATACTGAAACTTAGAAAAATCGTAACTTCTTCATACGAAGTCTGATTTTGCCGTTCTTTTTATGAAAGTTCTCGGTTTAACATAAACTACAACTTTCATTTAGATTGTTAAGGCTAAAAAGCCTTTTATTGAAAATTCAGTTTTTACACTGAATAGTGTTTTGCCGGTTTCGACGTGGATTTTCGAGTGGTCATAACTTCTTCGTTATAACTCGGATTTTTGTGTTCTTTATGTTTTTGGAAACCTTGTTACAATCTCTATCACTTGGTTCATTCCAATCGAGATTGTTTAATAATTTATTTTTGAGGGTCAATTATGTAAATATACACAATATGCTAAAATTTCTCTTTATTATTTAAAAAGAAATACAAATTGACCTACATTATTACATATGTTTGAAATAACGATTTGTTACATTATCCCCCCCGTTAGAGAGAATTCCGTCCCGAAATTAATATTTCAGATAGACTCGGGAAAAAGATGTGGATATTTCGGTTTCATTTGATCCTCCCGTTCCCAAGTGAATTCGGGTCCCCGTTTTGCATTCCAGCGAACCTTCACTATCGGGATACAGCTTTGTTTGGTTTTCTTAACTTCCCTGTCTAGAATCTCTATGGGTTCTTCCATGAAGTTGAGGCTCTCGTTTAACTCGATTTCCTTGAGTGGCATCATAAGAGTCTCGTCGGATAGACACTTTTTCAGGTTCGAAACGTGGAAGGTAGGATGAATGTTATTTAGTTCTTGGGGTAGTCGAATTTTGTAAGCTACAAGACCAATTCTAGCAAGAATTTCGAAGGGTCCTATGTACCTTGGATTCAATTTGTCACGCTTTCCAAAGCGTATCATGCCCTTCCAGGGTGAGACCTTTAACAAGACGCGGTCACCAACCTGGAATTCCAAGGGTTTTCTCCGTTTGTCAGCGTAGCTTTTCTGTCTATCTCTGGAAGCTTTAAGTCGCTCCCGAATTTGTATGATTTTGTCGGTGGTTTCTCGAATGATTTCAGGACCAGTGAGAGCACTGTCAGGAGTTTGACCTCTAGCTAGCTGCGTGTCACCCACTTCAGCCCAACACAGAGGGGATCTGCACTTGCGGCCATAGAGGGCTTCGAATGGAGCAGCCTTTATGCTAGTGTGATAACTATTGTTATAAGAGAATTCAACAAGGGGTAAATGAATATCCCATGCTTTTCCAAAGTCTATCACGCAAGCTCGCAACATTTCTTCTAGTGTTTGAATCGTCCTCTCACTTTGTCCGTCGGTTTGTGGATGGTAGGCTGTACTCATGTCCATCCTAGTTCCCAAAGAGTTTTGTAAAGACTGCCAGAAATGAGAGGTGAATCTACTATCTTGGTCCGAAATAATAGATATTGATACACCATGCAGTCTAACAATATCCCTGAGGTAAGTTCTGGTTAGTTTCTCCATCTTGTCGGTTTCTTTTATTGGCAAGCAGTGTGCGGACTTGGGTAATTTGGTTATGAAATCCATTGTAATCCACTCCCACTTCCATTCAGGGATTTCAGGTTGTTGTAATAAACCTGAAGGTTTTTGGTACTCTACCTTGACTTTGGCACAAGTAAGGCACTTTCCCACAAAGGTAGCGATTTCGGCCTTCATGTTAGGCCACCAGTATAGTTTCTTAAGGTACAGATACATCTTGTCTGAACCTGGATGAATGGAGTATCGGGTTCATAACTTAAAATTAATTAAATAGTTTTAATTTGATTTAGCATCTTGATGTTTTTGAATAGTTCAATTAACTCTATGGACTTTATTAATAGTTAATTAAATGGTTAATTAAAAGATTATTATTAAATCCATAATCATGTGGTTTAAGTTTAATTAAATTAAGAGTATAGTTTATTAATAGATTAAACCACCTAGTATTTTAAATGTTTAAAATAACCCTTATACTATATAAAATTAAAAGTCTAATATATTATATATGTATAAGTTATAAGTTAGTCTTACCGTTAGTAGGCCTTATTCACGAAGATGGTCTAAAAGGGGTGTTTAAGGAAGCGGCCTATAAAATGACCGCCATTGGGTATACACTCTTACCCACCTCACTCTTGACCAGTGGAGGGTCGTTAGCCGAACGGGTTTGACAGGACATTAACCTTCATTAATAAGTATAATGATATTTTAAAGTAACTAAACTTTTATAAATTCCCAATCTTAATTACTTTAGGAAAAATGTGAAAATGGTGGTATTCCATGAAATTACACTTTGCACCTTCTTAAGTCGTTAGTGGAGCGTGTGTGGTTAACCGACACACTAATTGGGGACTGAAAATGTGTGGCAAAGGGTAGCTTGATGTTAATCATGGATCTATGGAGCGTGTGTGGTTAACCGGCACATTGATTAGGTGACTTGTAACATTAAGTGTACCAAGCTAATTTGCATGGTTATTCACATCTTGTTTGTGATCCTAGGCATCCCAGTCACAAGCTTGAAGGGCATAATTGAGATTTAAACATGCCATTGAAAAGTTCAATGAATCTCAAAGAATCTAGGAATTTCTATTCATTTAAAACAAAATTCATTTTCGTTTTTCATGGTGGAAATTGGTAAATCGTCATTTACCTACCTTCAAATATTTTGCAATTGGATTACGGCATCCCTCTTCCGAATTGTAAAATATTGTGTTGGGACCTAGCCTTAATATTTCATTTTGGGTGTTATATTAAGGACTTAAATAAACTAAACTTGAATTTCTCCCTTGTGGATGTCTAGTTCTGACAACTATGGTCTTCCCGAATCTTTTGGAAAAAGCTTTCCTCATGAAGATGATGTTCCCAGAAATCATACTTCACTTCCTCCACCTCCTCAAATAGTTCTCCCTAACCCACATGTTCGAAGACTTGAAAAGTTCAAGATCACTCAAGCCCTAGTGGCAAGCAAATATGAAGATGGAAAGTTTGTATATGCTCACGTCTTGGACATGAAGCAGCATATTGACAGGCTGGGAATGTTGGGTGTCGTGTTCCCAAGGAAGTTGGCTGTTGACATGGTTCTTCATTCACTACCTAAGTCATATAGTGAGTTTGTTAAAGACTACTATGTGACAGATCACGACGTGACCCTTATCGATCTTACCTATTTGCTTATTGTTGCTGAATCAACAATGATTTGGCGCACTAGTAATGCAAACCTGATTAGAAGTTCCACTTCCCAAGCTACTATGGAGATAGGCAATGACATGGATATCCCAGAAATGATTCCTTCTCCTAAAGGAAAGGAATTGGCCATGATCAAAAGTTTTGATCATAAGAGAAAATCCAGTTCTGAGATAGTTCCATTTGCAAATGCCAAAGAGTCCTCTTGTTTCTACTGCCATTTGAAGGGACATTGGAAACGAAGCTACCCTGATTACCTGAGAAATCTAAGAGGGGGTAAAATCGAATTCTATGGTTCTACTTCAGGTAAATCCACTATCTAACTCTATTAAGTTTCTATTTGGAGATTCTTAATACATGATGTGATAAGATTACATTTTGATGTTTTGTAGGATCGAAGAAGACAAAGAAAGCTTAAAGAAATAGCAGGCTGAGTCTAGTCACGAAGAAATGGATTTCCATCGCATGGTTCGATGATCAGATTTTTGAGTTGCTGTTAGGAGTTATGATAGGTCACACCGCCAAACCAGACGGCGGAAACGTCTGGGGGTGGAGGACTTCTATTGTAGTATCACAACACATGCATCATAGTAATCAGAGTACAAACAACCATTGTATTTAAAAAATATAAGTATTTATATGTGTTCAATGATTGTATATTGAACCAAAATAGTTATACAAAAGAAGATATGACTCAACATAGCTCCATCTTCTCAAAAAGCTCGGGGAGTACATGTGTATTATTTCCCTGAGAGTACAAGAAATTTGAAAATAGAGTATCAACATAAAGTTGAGTGAGTGCATAAGTGTTTATGTTTGAAAGAGTATCTCTGTATCTTGTATATGTAAACTGTTCCAGAAAATCCTATATTTTATGTTGTATATGAAAAGTAGTTTTATTCCCATAAAACCGTTCTCTTTGTATCAATGTTTTGTATTTAAATTCCTTATGAAAACTTGTAACTGAGAGTGTGCCTGGCTCCGCCAGCTGTTATTGAAAATTGTATTTAACCATTGTAGTTTGTATTCTGTAAACTGGTACTTTGAAGGTGTACTTTCCTTTAGTTGTTTATACACTAACGTATTGTTAATATCTTTTTAATGAGTTATTATAACCATACTATAAAGGATGGTCTGAAACAAACGCTTTGTGGGCTTTTAAACTGTTGATAACAATTGCTACTCATTGGCGTGTATGTCGGACTGTAGCTAGCAGCCTGAGTGCGGGGTTGTCAATCCCGATATAGATCTACACACAACTTGTTTCGATCCCCGAGGCTAGAGATTTTGGTTATAATGTGAGGACTTTACCTTGGTTATCTAAAATGAATTAAACAACCTGAATTGAATGTCTCATAAAAAGCATATAAACGTTACATGTATAGTAGTTATGAAAACCCAATCATTCTGAATTAAATGATTGACAGTATGTTCTTGATTTAGTATTCCGAACACGTATGTTCTTCAATCAAAACCCAATCATTCTGAAATAAATGATTGACAGTATGTTCTTGTATTAGTATTCCGAACATGTATTTGATAAGTCTAAACCCTTGATTTGTTCTGAATCAAAACCCTTGTTTCTTGTAAGACAGTGTATTCTAGTATACTTGAATCATGAATTATTGTTCTATGTATAAATTATACCTATTATAATTTATATTTACTTTCTGAATGTGTATTTAACTATGTTTGCATGTAATCCCTTGCTCAGCATGTTACAAAGGTAGTTAAACTGATGAAATAACTATTATATTTATATACATATACAATTTTATATATAAGTAAAATTTAAACAACACTCGACAAATAACCGGTACTATAAGCCCACATCCAAACAATGAAAAGGACCCAGAATGAGTTATCAGTCCTAAGTCTTTTAAATCTCATTTATATATATATATATATATATATATATATATATATATATATATATATATATATATATATATATATATACAAATATGAATTTTGGGGAAAAGTATAAGATTATAAAAGAGTTTAATGTTTTGAGTATTTTTGGATGATTTAATGTTGTTTTATCATGATTTGAAATCATGATTTTATAACAAAAATATCTTGTGTTATGCTTGTATTCCCCCCTTAAGACAGTAGAAATTATGAAAATACAGGGGTATGAACTCACTTGATAGGTGGTGAATCGGACAGGGTTTCGTTTCCCAGAATGGAGTTTATTTGCCGAGAACCGGCTCAAACCGGGCAGAGTTTCGATTGGAGAGGGGTGAACTTCTCGGGAATCTCGGGACTTCGAGGCTTGTTTAGGGTTTTAGACTTGATACCGGGGCATTAGGGATTGTATGTGAGTTTATGGGAGTGAAAAATATGAAAGAGGGTGAAATTTAGGGTGAAATATGTAAAATAATTCGGAACCCTTGCATGCCTTATATAGGCCGAAGCCTCGGATCTGAGGCTATGCGAGGCTGCCACGTGCTCGGATAGATGGCGAGGGAAGGGACTTCTTCGGACAGGTGGCTCGCTTCTAGTTGCTTCGGACTGGACCGGACTTCGGTCTAATAGAAGAAGGGCACGTGCGAAGGGGGCGTCCGAGGAGCATCCAAGGGTGATGTCTGGGGTGTCTCCGGTGTGTCTCATGCGAGGTTGTCCGAAGATGACTGGACCGTGGATTTGGTCGAATCAGAAGGTGCCACACAAGGCTTCAGTCCAATCAGCAGCCGACACGTGCCAGGATGACGTGTCCGAAGGTCACGCTTGCAAAATTTCCCGGTTTTCCATTTTTCTTGATTTTTGTGCAAAAAACTTGCGAAGATCATAACTTTTGCATACGAGCTCCGTTTTTGGCGTTCTTTATATGCACGCGTAGGTAAAATCATACTCTACGACTTTTGTTTAGACTTCGTCGGCTAATTTTGACATTGTTTTTAATATTATTATTTTAAACAGACCGGGACGGAAATCCGTTATAAATTCATAACTTCTTCATCCGACGTCCGTTTTTGTCTGTCTTTTTATCGTTGTAATACTGTTGACGAGACCTTCAATTCTCGTTTAGGTTGTGTCGGCTAAAAATCACTCGATCTTCATTTCGAGTTTTTAGCTGTATACTGCTATATTGAAACTTAGAAAAATCGTAACTTCTTCATACGAAGTCTGATTTTGCCGTTCTTTTTATGAAAGTTCTCGGTTTAACATAAACTACAACTTTCATTTAGATTGTTAAGGCTAAAAAGCCTTTTATTGAAAATTCAGTTTTTACACTGAATAGTGTTTTGCCGGTTTCGACGTGGATTTTCGAGTGGTCATAACTTCTTCGTTATAACTCGGATTTTTGTGTTCTTTATGTTTTTGGAAACCTTGTTACAATCTCTATCACTTGGTTCATTCCAATCGAGATTGTTTAATAATTTATTTTTAAGGGTCAATTATGTAAATATACACAATATGCTAAAAGTTCTCTTTATTATTTAAAAAGAAATACAAATTGACCTACATTATTACATATGTTTGAAATAACGATTTGTTACATTATCCCCCCGTTAGAGAGAATTTCGTCCCGAAATTAATATTTCAGATAGACTCGGGAAAAAGATGTGGATATTTCGGTTTCATTTGATCCTCCCGTTCCCAAGTGAATTCGGGTCCCCGTTTTGCATTCCAGCGAACCTTCACTATCGGGATACAGCTTTGTTTGGTTTTCTTAACTTCCCTGTCTAGAATCTCTATGGGTTCTTCCATGAAGTTGAGGCTCTCGTTTAACTCGATTTCCTTGAGTGGCATCATAAGAGTCTCGTCGGATAGACACTTTTTCAGGTTCGAAACGTGGAAGGTAGGATGAATGTTATTTAGTTCTTGGGGTAGTCGAATTTTGTAAGCTACAGGACCAATTCTAGCAAGAATTTCGAAGGGTCCTATGTACCTTGGATTCAATTTGTCACGCTTTCCAAAGCGTATCATGCCCTTCCAGGGTGAGACCTTTAACAAGACGCGGTCACCAACCTGGAATTCCAAGGGTTTTCTCCGTTTGTCAGCGTAGCTTTTCTGTCTATCTCTGGAAGCTTTAAGTCGCTCCCGAATTTGTATGATTTTGTCGGTGGTTTCTCGAATGATTTCAGGACCAGTGAGAGCACTGTCAGGAGTTTGACCTCTAGCTAGCTGCGTGTCACCCACTTCAGCCCAACACAGAGGGGATCTGCACTTGCGGCCATAGAGGGCTTCGAATGGAGCAGCCTTTATGCTAGTGTGATAACTATTGTTATAAGAGAATTCAACAAGGGGTAAATGAATATCCCATGCTTTTCCAAAGTCTATCACGCAAGCTCGCAACATTTCTTCTAGTGTTTGAATCGTCCTCTCACTTTGTCCGTCGGTTTGTGGATGGTAGGCTGTACTCATGTCCATCCTAGTTCCCAAAGAGTTTTGTAAAGACTGCCAGAAATGAGAGGTGAATCTACTATCTTGGTCCGAAATAATAGATATTGATACACCATGCAGTCTAACAATATCCCTGAGGTAAGTTCTGGTTAGTTTCTCCATCTTGTCGGTTTCTTTTATTGGCAAGCAGTGTGCGGACTTGGGTAATTTGGTTATGAAATCCATTGTAATCCACTCCCACTTCCATTCAGGGATTTCAGGTTGTTGTAATAAACCTGAAGGTTTTTGGTACTCTACCTTGACTTTGGCACAAGTAAGGCACTTTCCCACAAAGGTAGCGATTTCGGCCTTCATGTTAGGCCACCAGTATAGTTTCTTAAGGTACAGATACATCTTGTCTGAACCTGGATGAATGGAGTATCGGGTTCATAACTTAAAATTAATTAAATAGTTTTAATTTGATTTAGCATCTTGATGTTTTTGAATAGTTCAATTAACTCTATGGACTTTATTAATAGTTAATTAAATGGTTAATTAAAAGATTATTATTAAATCCATAATCATGTGGTTTAAGTTTAATTAAATTAAGAGCATAGTTTATTAATAGATTAAACCACCTAGTATTTTAAATGTTTAAAATAACCCTTATACTATATAAAATTAAAAGTCTAATATATTATATATTTATAAGTTATAAGTTAGTCTTACCGTTAGTAGGCCTCATTCACGAAGATGGTCTAAAAGGGGTGTTTAAGGAAGCGGCCTATAAAATGACCGCCATTGGGTATACACTCTTACCCACCTCACTCTTGACCAGTGGAGGGTCGTTAGCCGAACGGGTTTGACAGGACATTAACCTTCATTAATAAGTATAATGATATTTTAAAGTAACTAAACTTTTATAAATTCCCAATCTTAATTACTTTAGGAAAAATGTGAAAATGGTGGTATTCCATGAAATTACACTTTGCACCTTCTTAAGTCGTTAGTGGAGCGTGTGTGGTTAACCGACACACTAATTGGGGACTGAAAATGTGTGGCAAAGGGTAGCTTGATGTTAATCATGGATCTATGGAGCGTGTGTGGTTAACCGGCACATTGATTAGGTGACTTGTAACATTAAGTGTACCAAGCTAATTTGCATGGTTATTCACATCTTGTTTGTGATCCTAGGCATCCCAGTCACAAGCTTGAAGGGCATAATTGAGATTTAAACATGCCATTGAAAAGTTCAATGAATCTCAAAGAATCTAGGAATTTCTATTCATTTAAAACAAAATTCATTTTCGTTTTTCATGGTGGAAATTGGTAAATCGTCATTTACCTACCTTCAAATATTTTGCAATTGGATTACGGCATCCCTCTTCCGAATTGTAAAATATTGTGTTGGGACCTAGCCTTAATATTTCATTTTGGGTGTTATATTAAGGACTTAAATAAACTAAACTTGAATTTCTCCCTTGTGGATGTCTAGTTCTGACAACTATGGTCTTCCCGAATCTTTTGGAAAAAGCTTTCCTCATGAAGATGATGTTCCCAGAAATCATACTTCACTTCCTCCACCTCCTCAAATAGTTCTCCCTAACCCACATGTTCGAAGACTTGAAAAGTTCAAGATCACTCAAGCCCTAGTGGCAAGCAAATATGAAGATGGAAAGTTTGTATATGCTCACGTCTTGGACATGAAGCAGCATATTGACAGGCTGGGAATGTTGGGTGTCGTGTTCCCAAGGAAGTTGGCTGTTGACATGGTTCTTCATTCACTACCTAAGTCATATAGTGAGTTTGTTAAAGACTACTATGTGACAGATCACGACGTGACCCTTATCGATCTTACCTATTTGCTTATTGTTGCTGAATCAACAATGATTTGGCGCACTAGTAATGCAAACCTGATTAGAAGTTCCACTTCCCAAGCTACTATGGAGATAGGCAATGACATGGATATCCCAGAAATGATTCCTTCTCCTAAAGGAAAGGAATTGGCCATGATCAAAAGTTTTGATCATAAGAGAAAATCCAGTTCTGAGATAGTTCCATTTGCAAATGCCAAAGAGTCCTCTTGTTTCTACTGCCATTTGAAGGGACATTGGAAACGAAGCTACCCTGATTACCTGAGAAATCTAAGAGGGGGTAAAATCGAATTCTATGGTTCTACTTCAGGTAAATCCACTATCTAACTCTATTAAGTTTCTATTTGGAGATTCTTAATACATGATGTGATAAGATTACATTTTGATGTTTTGTAGGATCGAAGAAGAGAAAGAAAGCTTAAAGAAATAGCAGGCTGAGTCTAGTCACGAAGAAATGGATTTCCATCGCATGGTTCGATGATCAGATTTTTGAGTTGCTGTTAGGAGTTATGATAGGTCACACCCCAAACCAGACGGCGGAAACGTCTGGGGGTGGAGGACTTCTATTGTAGTATCACAACACATGCATCATAGTAATCAGAGTACAAACAACCATTGTATTTAAAAAATATAAGTATTTATATGTGTTCAATGATTGTATATTGAACCAAAATAGTTATACAAAAGAAGATATGACTCAACATAGCTCCATCTTCTCAAAAAGCTCGGGGAGTACATGTGTATTATTTCCCTGAGAGTACAAGAAATTTGAAAATAGAGTATCAACATAAAGTTGAGTGAGTGCATAAGTGTTTATGTTTGAAAGAGTATCTCTGTATCTTGTATATGTAAACTGTTCCAGAAAATCCTATATTTTCTGTTGTATATGAAAAGTAGTTTTATTCCCATAAAACCGTTCTCTTTGTATCAATGTTTTGTATTTAAATTCCTTATGAAAACTTGTAACTGAGAGTGTGCCTGGCTCCACCAGCTGTTATTGAAAATTGTATTTAACCATTGTAGTTTGTATTCTGTAAACTGGTACTTTGAAGGTGTACTTTCCTTTAGTTGTTTATACACTAACGTATTGTTAATATCTTTTTAATGAGTTATTATAACCATACTATAAAGGATGGTCTGAAACAAACGCTTTGTGGGCTTTTAAACTGTTGATAACAATTGCTACTCATTGGCGTGTATGCCGGACTGTAGCTAGCAGCCTGAGTGCGGGGTTGTCAATCCCGATATAGATCTACACACAACTTGTTTCGATCCCCGAGGCTAGAGATTTTGGTTATAATGTGAGGACTTTACCTTGGTTATCTAAAATGAATTAAACAACCTGAATTGAATGTCTCATAAAAAGCATATAAACGTTACATGTATAGTAGTTATGAAAACCCAATCATTCTGAATTAAATGATTGACAGTATGTTCTTGATTTAGTATTCCGAACACGTATGTTCTTCAATCAAAACCCAATCATTCTGAAATAAATGATTGACAGTATGTTCTTGTATTAGTATTCCGAACATGTATTTGATAAGTCTAAACCCTTGATTTGTTCTGAATCAAAACCCTTGTTTCTTGTAAGACAGTGTATTCTAGTATACTTGAATCATGAATTATTGTTCTATGTATAAATTATACCTATTATAATTTATATTTACTTTCTGAATGTGTATTTAACTATGTTTGCATGTAATCCCTTGCTCAGCATGTTACAAAGGTAGTTAAACTGATGAAATAACTATTATATTTATATACATATACAATTTTATATATAAGTAAAATTTAAACAACACTCGACAAATAACCGGTACTATAAGCCCACATCCAAACAATGAAAAGGACCCAGAATGAGTTATCAGTCCTAAGTCTTTTAAATCTCATTTATATATATATATATATATATATATATATATATATATATATATATATATATATATATATACAAATATGAATTTTGGGGAAAAGTATAAGATTATAAAAGAGTTTAATGTTTTGAGTATTTTTGGATGATTTAATGTTGTTTTATCATGATTTGAAATCATGATTTTATAACAAAAATATCTTGTGTTATGCTTGTATTCCCCCCTTAAGACAATAGAAATTATGAAAATACAGGGGTATGAACTCACTTGATAGGTGGTGAATCGGACAGGGTTTCGTTTCCCAGAATGGAGTTTATTTGCCGAGAACCGGCTCAAACCGGGCAGAGTTTCGATTGGAGAGGGGTGAACTTCTCGGGAATCTCGGGACTTCGAGGCTTGTTTAGGGTTTTAGACTTGATACCGGGGCATTAGGGATTGTATGTGAGTTTATGGGAGTGAAAAATATGAAAGAGGGTGAAATTTAGGGTGAAATATGTAAAATAATTCGGAACCCTTGCATGCCTTATATAGGCCGAAGCCTCGGATCTGAGGCTATGCGAGGCTGCCACGTGCTCGGATAGATGGCGAGGGAAGGGACTTCTTCGGACAAGTGGCTCGCTGCTAGTTGCTTCGGACTGGACCGGACTTCGGTCTAATAGAAGAAGGGCACGTGTGAAGGGGGCGTCCGAGGAGCATCCAAGGGTGATGTCTGGGGTGTCTCCGGTGTGTCTCATGCGAGGTTGTCCGAAGATGACTGGACCGTGGATTTGGTCGAATCAGAAGGTGCCACACAAGGCTTCAGTCCAATCAGCAGCCGACACGTGCCAGGATGACGTGTCCGAAGGTCACGCTTGCAAAATTTCCCGGTTTTCCATTTTTCTTGATTTTTGTGCAAAAAACTTGCGAAGATCATAACTTTTGCATACGAGCTCCGTTTTTGGCGTTCTTTATATGCACGCGTAGGTAAAATCATACTCTACGACTTTTGTTTAGACTTCGTCGGCTAATTTTGACATTGTTTTTAATATTATTATTTTAAACAGACCGGGACGGAAATCCGTTATAAATTCATAACTTCTTCATCCGACGTCCGTTTTTGTCTGTCTTTTTATCGTTGTAATACTGTTGACGAGACCTTCAATTCTCGTTTAGGTTGTGTCGGCTAAAAATCACTCGATCTTCATTTCGAGTTTTTAGCTGTATACTGCTATATTGAAACTTAGAAAAATCGTAACTTCTTCATACGAAGTCTGATTTTGCCGTTCTTTTTATGAAAGTTCTCGGTTTAACATAAACTACAACTTTCATTTAGATTGTTAAGGCTAAAAAGCCTTTTATTGAAAATTCAGTTTTTACACTGAATAGTGTTTTGCCGGTTTCGACGTGGATTTTCGAGTGGTCATAACTTCTTCGTTATAACTCGGATTTTTGTGTTCTTTATGTTTTTGGAAACCTTGTTACAATCTCTATCACTTGGTTCATTCCAATCGAGATTGTTTAATAATTTATTTTTAAGGGTCAATTATGTAAATATACACAATATGCTAAAATTTCTCTTTATTATTTAAAAAGAAATACAAATTGACCTACATTATTACATATGTTTGAAATAACGATTTGTTACATTATCCCCCCGTTAGAGAGAATTTCGTCCCGAAATTAATATTTCAGATAGACTCGGGAAAAAGATGTGGATATTTCGGTTTCATTTGATCCTCCCGTTCCCAAGTGAATTCGGGTCCCCGTTTTGCATTCCAGCGAACCTTCACTATCGGGATACAGCTTTGTTTGGTTTTCTTAACTTCCCTGTCTAGAATCTCTATGGGTTCTTCCATGAAGTTGAGGCTCTCGTTTAACTCGATTTCCTTGAGTGGCATCATAAGAGTCTCGTCGGATAGACACTTTTTCAGGTTCGAAACGTGGAAGGTAGGATGAATGTTATTTAGTTCTTGGGGTAGTCGAATTTTGTAAGCTACAGGACCAATTCTAGCAAGAATTTCGAAGGGTCCTATGTACCTTGGATTCAATTTGTCACGCTTTCCAAAGCGTATCATGCCCTTCCAGGGTGAGACCTTTAACAAGACGCGGTCACCAACCTGGAATTCCAAGGGTTTTCTCCGTTTGTCAGCGTAGCTTTTCTGTCTATCTCTGGAAGCTTTAAGTCGCTCCCGAATTTGTATGATTTTGTCGGTGGTTTCTCGAATGATTTCAGGACCAGTGAGAGCACTGTCAGGAGTTTGACCTCTAGCTAGCTGCGTGTCACCCACTTCAGCCCAACACAGAGGGGATCTGCACTTGCGGCCATAGAGGGCTTCGAATGGAGCAGCCTTTATGCTAGTGTGATAACTATTGTTATAAGAGAATTCAACAAGGGGTAAATGAATATCCCATGCTTTTCCAAAGTCTATCACGCAAGCTCGCAACATTTCTTCTAGTGTTTGAATCGTCCTCTCACTTTGTCCGTCGGTTTGTGGATGGTAGGCTGTACTCATGTCCATCCTAGTTCCCAAAGAGTTTTGTAAAGACTGCCAGAAATGAGAGGTGAATCTACTATCTTGGTCCGAAATAATAGATATTGATACACCATGCAGTCTAACAATATCCCTGAGGTAAGTTCTGGTTAGTTTCTCCATCTTGTCGGTTTCTTTTATTGGCAAGCAGTGTGCGGACTTGGGTAATTTGGTTATGAAATCCATTGTAATCCACTCCCACTTCCATTCAGGGATTTCAGGTTGTTGTAATAAACCTGAAGGTTTTTGGTACTCTACCTTGACTTTGGCACAAGTAAGGCACTTTCCCACAAAGGTAGCGATTTCGGCCTTCATGTTAGGCCACCAGTATAGTTTCTTAAGGTACAGATACATCTTGTCTGAACCTGGATGAATGGAGTATCGGGTTCATAACTTAAAATTAATTAAATAGTTTTAATTTGATTTAGCATCTTGATGTTTTTGAATAGTTCAATTAACTCTATGGACTTTATTAATAGTTAATTAAATGGTTAATTAAAAGATTATTATTAAATCCATAATCATGTGGTTTAAGTTTAATTAAATTAAGAGCATAGTTTATTAATAGATTAAACCACCTAGTATTTTAAATGTTTAAAATAACCCTTATACTATATAAAATTAAAAGTCTAATATATTATATATGTATAAGTTATAAGTTAGTCTTACCGTTAGTAGGCGTTTAAGGAAGCGGCCTATAAAATGACCGCCATTGGGTATACACTCTTACCCACCTCACTCTTGACCAGTGGAGGGTCGTTAGCCGAACGGGTTTGACAGGACATTAACCTTCATTAATAAGTATAATGATATTTTAAAGTAACTAAACTTTTATAAATTCCCAATCTTAATTACTTTAGGAAAAATGTGAAAATGGTGGTATTCCATGAAATTACACTTTGCACCTTCTTAAGTCGTTAGTGGAGCGTGTGTGGTTAACCGACACACTAATTGGGGACTGAAAATGTGTGGCAAAGGGTAGCTTGATGTTAATCATGGATCTATGGAGCGTGTGTGGTTAACCGGCACATTGATTAGGTGACTTGTAACATTAAGTGTACCAAGCTAATTTGCATGGTTATTCACATCTTGTTTGTGATCCTAGGCATCCCAGTCACAAGCTTGAAATAAATGATTGACAGTATGTTCTTGTATTAGTATTCCGAACATGTATTTGATAAGTCTAAACCCTTGATTTGTTCTGAATCAAAACCCTTGTTTCTTGTAAGACAGTGTATTCTAGTATACTTGAATCATGAATTATTGTTCTATGTATAAATTATACCTATTATAATTTATATTTACTTTCTGAATGTGTATTTAACTATGTTTGCATGTAATCCCTTGCTCAGCATGTTACAAAGGTAGTTAAACTGATGAAATAACTATTATATTTATATACATATACAATTTTATATATAAGTAAAATTTAAACAACACTCGACAAATAACCGGTACTATAAGCCCACATCCAAACAATGAAAAGGACCCAGAATGAGTTATCAGTCCTAAGTCTTTAAAATCTCATTTATATATATATATATATATATATATATATATATATATATATATATATACAAATATGAATTTTGGGGAAAAGTATAAGATTATAAAAGAGTTTAATGTTTTGAGTATTTTTGGATGATTTAATGTTGTTTTATCATGATTTGAAATCATGATTTTATAACAAAAATATCTTGTGTTATGCTTGTATTCCCCCCTTAAGACAGTAGAAATTATGAAAATACAGGGGTATGAACTCACTTGATAGGTGGTGAATCGGACAGGGTTTCGTTTCCCAGAATGGAGTTTATTTGCCGAGAACCGGCTCAAACCGGGCAGAGTTTCGATTGGAGAGGGGTGAACTTCTCGGGAATCTCGGGACTTCGAGGCTTGTTTAGGGTTTTAGACTTGATACCGGGGCATTAGGGATTGTATGTGAGTTTATGGGAGTGAAAAATATGAAAGAGGGTGAAATTTAGGGTGAAATATGTAAAATAATTCGGAACCCTTGCATGCCTTATATAGGCCGAAGCCTCGGATCTGAGGCTATGCGAGGCTGCCACGTGCTCGGATAGATGGCGAGGGAAGGGACTTCTTCGGACAGGTGGCTCGCTGCTAGTTGCTTCGGACTGGACCGGACTTCGGTCTAATAGAAGAAGGGCACGTGCGAAGGGGGCGTCCGAGGAGCATCCAAGGGTGATGTCTGGGGTGTCTCCGGTGTGTCTCATGCGAGGTTGTCCGAAGATGACTGGACCGTGGATTTGGTCGAATCAGAAGGTGCCACACAAGGCTTCAGTCCAATCAGCAGCCGACACGTGCCAGGATGACGTGTCCGAAGGTCACGCTTGCAAAATTTCCCGGTTTTCCATTTTTCTTGATTTTTGTGCAAAAAACTTGCGAAGATCATAACTTTTGCATACGAGCTCCGTTTTTGGCGTTCTTTATATGCACGCGTAGGTAAAATCATACTCTACGACTTTTGTTTAGACTTTGTCGGCTAATTTTGACATTGTTTTTAATATTATTATTTTAAACAGACCGGGACGGAAATCCGTTATAAATTCATAACTTCTTCATCCGACGTCCGTTTTTGTCTGTCTTTTTATCGTTGTAATACTGTTGACGAGACCTTCAATTCTCGTTTAGGTTGTGTCGGCTAAAAATCACTCGATCTTCATTTCGAGTTTTTAGCTGTATACTGCTATACTGAAACTTAGAAAAATCGTAACTTCTTCATACGAAGTCTGATTTTGCCGTTCTTTTTATGAAAGTTCTCGGTTTAACATAAACTACAACTTTCATTTAGATTGTTAAGGCTAAAAAGCCTTTTATTGAAAATTCAGTTTTTACACTGAATAGTGTTTTGCCGGTTTCGACGTGGATTTTCGAGTGGTCATAACTACTTCGTTATAACTCGGATTTTTGTGTTCTTTATGTTTTTGGAAACCTTGTTACAATCTCTATCACTTGGTTCATTCCAATCGAGATTGTTTAATAATTTATTTTTGAGGGTCAATTATGTAAATATACACAATATGCTAAAATTTCTCTTTATTATTTAAAAAGAAATACAAATTGACCTACATTATTACATATGTTTGAAATAACGATTTGTTACATTATCCCCCCCGTTAGAGAGAATTTCGTCCCGAAATTAATATTTCAGATAGACTCGGGAAAAAGATGTGGATATTTCGGTTTCATTTGATCCTCCCGTTCCCAAGTGAATTCGGGTCCCCGTTTTGCATTCCAGCGAACCTTCACTATCGGGATACAGCTTTGTTTGGTTTTCTTAACTTCCCTGTCTAGAATCTCTATGGGTTCTTCCATGAAGTTGAGGCTCTCGTTTAACTCGATTTCCTTGAGTGGCATCATAAGAGTCTCGTCGGATAGACACTTTTTCAGGTTCGAAACGTGGAAGGTAGGATGAATGTTATTTAGTTCTTGGGGTAGTCGAATTTTGTAAGCTACAGGACCAATTCTAGCAAGAATTTCGAAGGGTCCTATGTACCTTGGATTCAATTTGTCACGCTTTCCAAAGCGTATCATGCCCTTCCAGGGTGAGACCTTTAACAAGACGCGGTCACCAACCTGGAATTCCAAGGGTTTTCTCCGTTTGTTAGCGTAGCTTTTCTGTCTATCTCTGGAAGCTTTAAGTCGCTCCCGAATTTGTATGATTTTGTCGGTGGTTTCTCGAATGATTTCAGGACCAGTGAGAGCACTGTCAGGAGTTTGACCTCTAGCTAGCTGCGTGTCACCCACTTCAGCCCAACACAGAGGGGATCTGCACTTGCGGCCATAGAGGGCTTCGAATGGAGCAGCCTTTATGCTAGTGTGATAACTATTGTTATAAGAGAATTCAACAAGGGGTAAATGAATATCCCATGCTTTTCCAAAGTCTATCACGCAAGCTCGCAACATTTCTTCTAGTGTTTGAATCGTCCTCTCACTTTGTCCGTCGGTTTGTGGATGGTAGGCTGTACTCATGTCCATCCTAGTTCCCAAAGAGTTTTGTAAAGACTGCCAGAAATGAGAGGTGAATCTACTATCTCGGTCCGAAATAATAGATATTGATACACCATGCAGTCTAACAATATCCCTGAGGTAAGTTCTGGTTAGTTTCTCCATCTTGTCGGTTTCTTTTATTGGCAAGCAGTGTGCGGACTTGGGTAATTTGGTTATGAAATCCATTGTAATCCACTCCCACTTCCATTCAGGGATTTCAGGTTGTTGTAATAAACCTGAAGGTTTTTGGTACTCTACCTTGACTTTGGCACAAGTAAGGCACTTTCCCACAAAGGTAGCGATTTCGGCCTTCATGTTAGGCCACCAGTATAGTTTCTTAAGGTACAGATACATCTTGTCTGAACCTGGATGAATGGAGTATCGGGTTTTGTGTGCTTCATTCATAACCATGTCTCTGTAACCACCGAACTTTGGTGTCCAGATCCGGTTCATGAAATAATAGACTCCATCATCCCTGACTTCGAAGTTCTTATCCATTCCTCTCAGAGTTTCACCTGCCACGTTTTCGGGTTTCAAGGCTTCAAGTTGAGCTTCTTTGATTTGTGTGGACAAATGTGAATGGATTGTCATGGTCAACGATTTTACTCGGCGACCCGAGTATTCTTTTCTGCTAAGGGCATCAGCTACTACGTTTGCTTTACCAGGGTGATAAAGAATTTCACATTCGTAGTCGTTCAGTAGCTCCACCCATCGTCGTTGTCTCATGTTCAGCTCTTTCTGATCGAAGATGTGCTGGAGACTTTTATGGTCCGTGAATATTGTGTATTTCGTGCCATATAAGTAATGTCTCCAGATCTTCAGAGCAAATACCACCACTCCTAGTTCAAGGTCGTGTGTTGTATAATTGACTTCATGCGTCTGAAGTTGTCTTGAGGCGTAGAAGATAACCTTTCCTCGTTGCATAAGTACACACCCAAGCCCTTGATTTGAAGCATCGCAGTACACTACAAAGTCCTCTGTCCCTTCAGGTAGAGACAAGATCGGTGCATTGCATAAGGCTTGTTTGAGCGTTTGGAATGCTGCTTCTTGCTTCTTTCCCCAACTAAAAGTTACACCCTTTTGCGTCAGGGTGGTAAGCGGTTTATCGATTCGAGAGAAATTTTGGATGAATCTGTGATAGTAGCTAGCAAGACCTAAGAATTGACGTATTTCTGTAGGTGTTTTGGGTGCTGGCCAGTTTTCAATTGCTTTGATTTTGGAAGGGTCCACGTGTATCCCTTCTGAACTGACCATGTGACCTAGGAATTCAACCTTCCTAATCCAAAACTCGCACTTTGAAAACTTTGCATAGAGTTTTTCTGTCCTAAGGGTTTGTAATATTTGACGAAGATGTAGGCCATGTTCTTCTTTGCTTCTTGAGTAGATAAGGATGTTGTCGATGAAGACTATGACGAATTTTTCCAGGAATGGACGACACACTCTGTTCATTAGCTCCATGAACACAGCAGGTGCATTCGTCAATCCGAATGACATCACTATAAACTCGTAATGACCATAACGAGTTCTAAACGCGGTCTTGGGAATGTCTTCCTCCAAAATCCATAGCTGGTGATACCCGAATGTTAAATCTATTTTCGAGAAGTAGTTCGCACCTTGAAGTTGGTCGAACAGATCGTCAATGCGAGGCAGAGGGTCGAACAGATCGTCGAAGCCTCGGATCCGAGGCTATGCGAGGCTGCCACGTGCTCGGATAGATGGCGAGGGAAGGGACTTCTTCGGACAGGTGGCTCGCTGCTGGCTGGTTCGGACTGGACCGGACTTCCGTCCAATAGAAGAAGGGCACGTGCGAAGGGGGCGTCCGAGGAGCATCCGAGGGTGATGTCCGGGGTGTCTCCGGTGTGTCTCATGCGAGGTTGTCCGAAGATGACTGGACCGCAGAGTTGGTCGAATTAGAAGGTGTCACACAAGGCTTCGGTCCAATCAGCAGCTGACACGTGCGAGGATGACGTGTCCGAAGGTCATGCTTGCGAATTTTCCCGGTTTTCCATTTTTCTTGATTTTTGTGCCAAAAACTTACGAAAATCATAACTTTGACATAGGAATTCCGTTTTTGGCGTTATTTATATGCACGCGTAGGTAAAATCATACTCTACGACTTTCGTTTAGACTTTGTCGGCTAATTTTGAATTTATTTTTAATATTATTATTTTAAACAGACCAGGACGGAAATCCGTTATAAATTCATAATTTCTTCATCCGACGTCCGATTTTGTCTGTCTTTTTATCGTTGTACTACTATTGAAGAGACCTTCAATTCTCGTTTAGGTTGTGTCGGCTAAAAATCATTCGATCTTCGTTTCGAGTTTTTAGTTGTACATTGCTATACTGAAACTTAGAAAAATCATAACTTCTTCATACGAAGTCAGATTTTGTCGTTCTTTTTATGAAAGTTCCCGGTTTAATATAAACTACAACTTTCATTTAGATTGTTAAGGCTAAAAAGCCTTTTATTGAAAATTCAGTTTTTACACTGAATAGTGTTTTGTCGGTTTTGACGTGGATTTTCGATTGGTCATAACTTCTTCGTTATAACTCGGATTTTAGTGTTCTTTATGTTTTCGGAAACCTTTTTACAATCTCTATCACTTGGTTCATCCCAATCGAGATTGTTTAATAATTTATTTTTGAGGGTCAATTATGTAAATATAGTCAATATGCTAAAATTTCTCTTTATTATTTAAAAAGAAATACAAATTGACCTACATTATTACATAGGTTTGAAATAACGATTTGTTACATGATAGATTGCTTAGAAATGTGTAGTAACATAGTTTTCATTTTTAATTGCTTTGTAAGGAAAAGGTTTTCCGCAAATTTTATAAATAAAGAAAATTTTTGTTTTACTTATTTGTATTTCCTTGCAATGGCATTTGTGAAAGATGTTTGTATATTTCTATTCTTAGCAATATGGATTTGATTCTTTCATTTGTGGTAGTATCTAAATTTACCAAATAAGGAAAGATTCTCATCACCAAGTTTCAATTGGATAGAAACTTGGAATCATGCAACTTGTATTGTATGATGAATGAGAACCTTCATCTTTGGGAAATTTACACTAATTCCTTGTTCACATGTATATATGAGTCAAGTGAAGGATTAGGGGATCTAGTACACATAGTTGTGTATTGGTCAGGTCCACCACAAAGAACGATAAGATTATTCGTCATGATTTACTAAAAATTTAGTAAATATGGTTATGCTTACAAGATTAAGTGTAATACTGAAATATTGGAAAAGTTTCAAGGTATAGAAGTACGAATAAGAAGAATCAAATTAGGCTGAAAGATAAAAGGTTTCTCCAATCTGAAAGGAAAAGAGAGTACTTTAGTATCGTGTTTTATGTTCATCTTAATGATTATGAAAACCATATCACAATTAATCCTCTAAGGACACCTTAATACACTTGCATGACTAAGAAGAGGAATCGTAAATTGTTGAAATTGTTAAACCAAGAAGATGAGTCACACTTCATTCCAAAATCGAGTCTTAGAGTCATACTCCAAGATTGTTCCTTGAGTGACATATCTTAAGTATGTTTATAACACATTTAGAATTGGTAGTTGTGATGTCTTTAAGACAAAGACCAACTAAGGCTAATTATATGAAGTGTCATTATTGGTAAGAATCCACACTAGCTCATGAATATTTATTTGTCAAGGAATGGTTCTTGACAAGTGAATCTTATATGTTAAGAAGTCAGTGGGAGTCTTAAAGATCTTGAAAAGGTTTCAAGAACTAATCAAGTATAAACCTGTTATTAATCACTAGCACACGACTTAAGGTTTGTAACCTATCGTGTTGACATATTCTTGTTTCTGTGCCCATTTCGGTTAAGTTGACTAAGCATGTGAGTTCTATGAGTTCTCAATTGTTTGCATAACAACCTGGAAGCAATGGTAGGCCCTTGTGCTGCCAGGTGGCAAGAAATTAAGATTGAACAAGATCAGCCCATATGAGTTTGGATTTGTGACTAACCTTGTCTTGTGATTATGGTTATGACAAATTCTCATGGATAGGAACACATACACCGTTAATCTAAGTGACAAAGGTTTCTCTCCGCTTCATGAAAATGATTGTGAGGAAACATTTTCACTAAGTAGATTTTAAGGAGATAGCATTTGTGATATTTGCATTCTCAAAATCGATTATGATTACGGCATCCCTCTTCATAGTTCGAATTGTGAGAAATGGCAAAAGGTCTAAAAATTTGAGACTTATTACTGTAAGTGCTGAAATTGGTTAGACACACCTGTGAGCTATCTAAGGAAAAGTGTATGATTTGAGAAGCCTAGATAAAGTCTTATCGAAGCATCTTGTATCAGAAATCTGAACTTTGGTAAGAAAATCAACAAGTATTGATTTCTAGAAGTCCAACTTATTTCTGAGTACATGTCAAAGCTAGTGGGAGCATAAGTGTTATGCTATTAAACAAATAATTGTTATGCTAGTGGGAGTATAATCATTATGGTAAGGATTGCAAGTTAGCAATGTTAATTATAGAAAACAAAAGTTTCAATTCGCAAATTGCAGAGTTTGAAAATTTGTTTTGGTATAATTAAGGGAGAGGAACTCATACTTCATTTCAAATCTAAAAGCTTAGATTGTGAGATTTTAATCAAATTTAGTCAAGGATATATATGAATGTTATGTTGGAATAGTTCAACATAAGTAAATTATATATATGGAAATATTATAGCAAGAGAATGGTAAAGTATCATGCCTTTATGTAAGACATTATGAATCGTATCACATATGCTTCAAGTATAGGATCGATTGCATATGTTATAATATTTATGTGTTTTGAATTTTCCAAATCCCTAGGGCATTAAGAAGGAAAAAAGGACCAGAACCGGATATGACTAAACAATTAATGCTGAGAACAATCTTAGGTACGCCAAAGATTGGTTGCTTGTGGGCAATTGGAAGTATTATAATGGATGGATCATATTGACATTATTATGAATAGACAAGTTTCTATTATTAATGAGTTGTCATATGGAAAATATGGAAACGTTTCCATAATGGGAGTTGGATATTAAGAATCTATGTGTTGGTTAGAAACTTTTATGCAAAAAGGATGTTCAAAGGAATGTACTTTGAATATGAGCCTTCGCTTCCTTGGAATTGTTTTGTTAACAATCTCCAAAGGAATACTTTGTAATATCGTTCCCACAGTCTCTGTGACTTCTGTACCTCGACATTACGAAAGGAATCATTGCATAATAGTTTATAATCTGACACATTCTAATAGTGGCAAGAATTTGGCATTCTTACACTTGAGATAAAGATTTAGAGTTGTGAAATGAGTTTCATTGAAGTTGTATTCAATTGATATATTTTACAAAGAAAGGACGGTAGGAAAACATAGTGTGCATGCTTGGAGCAAGGGATAACTATTGTTTTAATTCAATTATAAAGTTGATAAATCGAAACATTATACAATGAATAATGTGTAATCAATATGGTGATTAAATAAAAGGAGTTTTATTTATATTCAAAAGTTTATAGAAAATATTGGATTCGATTATTCTTGTTTTTCACTTTGCATGTTTTGACTTCCTGAATAACTAGATTATTCAAACTATCCACAGTCGATCATACTTTAGAAGTAGGTATTGAAGCTAGACTGTCATGAATGGGTCTGTAGATTGTCTAAAGGTGTTTAGACATATCACAAGTTTGTTGCAGTATTCATGAGCACTCCTGTAATAAGATTTGTGTATTGGACTAAAGTCACTCTCATTTGAATCACTTCATGGATTTTATCACGAGTGATCATGGGACGATAATATCTTATATTCTTGAAACCAAGACATGTGAGTTGTAGTTTACAAGTCGGTTGCACATTGACATATGTAAACCCACCAGTAACTTGGTGTTATAAAACATATTGTTGTGTATGATTTGATGAGTAAATAGAGAAATCACATGAGTCGAAGTTTATCCGTTCCTTTTACCCTAAGAGGGATAAAAGTGATATATGTGGGCCCCTCGATGATTTAGTGATGACAACCCTAAGCACTTGGCCAAGTCTGGATTGATTTGATTTGTTCAATTAGTCGGTCGTGATAAATCGGAAATCGGGAAACAACACATGAACAGAGAGAATGATTATAATCCATGTCTCAGTTCATACGATATCTATAATGGAGGAATATATGATCCCTTATCGTATGGTCACGTTACTAATAAGATCAGAGTTTGACAACGGTCTTTTTGAGAGTTACAATTGCCAATCGGAGTTTGTAGTCGTACTTGCAATTATAGTTATTAGACTTATCCAAGTGGGAGACTGTTGGATTATGTGTCTAAGCCCATAACAATAATTGGTATGTACTTGACCTGATACAACATGGTCCATTTGGGTTGTAACACTCTGGAACAAATTGATAGGATAGATATTTAAGAAAGCGGTTATTTGTGATTTATTAATATATTATAAGTATACTATATTAATTGATAAATCATATTATTTAATTAGTATTGATCAAGAACTAATTTGGAATTAATTTAGTGATCAAAAGAGACTAATTAAATTCACGGGGACTGATTGTGTAAATCAGTGATACATATGGTTTGGGCTACTGATCCATGATGGACTAAGCTTATATGAAAGTCCATGAAATATTATTCCATATGAATTATGGATCATAAACCTAAGTGTAAAAATTAGGGTTTGCTTATGACTCTTGGAATTCTACACTATATATGTATTCCTCAAAAGCCAAAATCGTGCACCAAGTGTTCTTAGAAGCCAAAAACGATTTTGTGTCTCCAAACCTCTCTCTCAAAGTCCTACTTTTGTTCTTTGTTTGTTATAAGACATTTGAGGCCTCACACTTGAGGTGCTAGGCTCTTGAAAGACCAATTCCTACATGCTACAACAAAGAGGTAATCTTCGAACTTACTTTTGTGATTCATATGTCAAATTGTATGCTAGTTATAGGTTTCAAGCTTTGAAAATTTTGTTCCATGTATAAATATAGAAGACTTAGATCCAAAGCTATTAGGGTTGTATGTGCACCATAGGAGTGTTATAGTATTTAAAACCCAACAGATCTTAGATGGAATATATACATCATATGTGAAGCATCAGAAAGATTGATGGCTCATCCAATTCTGCATGGCATATAAGGAACATAGATGTCATATCAAGGATGGACATGGCACATCAAGACATGTTGATGACATATCCAAGACATCTATGGAACGATTTGTCTACAATGACACATCTTCAGATGCAAGACACGTCTTAGCTTTCAAGAAGCAAATTCTCTTGATCATAGGCGTCTCTACAAGTTAGGGGCATCTCTAAAGACAGTGACATCTTTAAAAGTTGGTGGAACTCTTAGAAGACAATGAAGAATCATGATGCTAATCACGGTCTAAATATTGATCAATAATTTTCAAAAATATTGAACACTCAAGACCTGGATGGAACCCTAACAGAATACTAACGGATTTGGAATACTGCAACTATTCTCCGTTAAGTAGGGAAAATGTGTGGACTGATGACTAAGTCTTGATGTTGTGTCATCACCTGATTGGTCATTCCTTGTCACGGGATTTTCTAAAGCCTATGAACATGCCTCTTAGGCTCCATTATAAAGTTGCTCATTTCCTAGTCATTTTGCTCAATTGTTGTTGAGACTAGATTCCCTTGCGCCTTTTGAGTGTTTTAGTGTGTTTACAATTTCAAACACTTGTAACTAAATATTTATAAGTATGAGACACTTTTGAATCATTAATATTAAAAATACAAAAAGGTTTTTGTCATAAACTTGGTTGATTCACAACTCTTTATTTTCCACATTACTTGCCACTTAATGATTCTGAAACTCTGTTTTAATCTTTTCAACACTTTGAATCTTCAAGTATAAGGTTTACTTATTTTCTCATTTCTTCAGTTGGTATTAGAGCTTGATCTTGAAGAATCATTTGTTCATTTAAAGATCAGATGTGACATATTTTCGTATTTGAATCTTTCTCATGTATCTGGTGTAAGTTTTCTAGATATTTTGTGATCTAGACTCAAAAAATTGCAACGTCTACATCAAATCTAAAAGTTTTGTGAAGAAACGTCTAGATCTTATGGTTTTCTTTTCAAAAAAAATTTTAGATATATATTGTCTCACATCAGATCTACATTCATTATCTTCGATATTCGTTTTTATTGAAGATAGAATGTCATATCTATGTTTTTTCTGAAGCTTCATTTGCTCTTTGTCAAAACGTTTATTAAGATACATGGTACATTCAAGGATTTCATGAGTTTAGAGCATTTACTGCCAATGAGATATTATCTCATTAAAAATGGTTAGTTTAACAAGGAACCATATGTAGATGATATGTTTGAACAGAAGTGGCATCCTATTATGAGTGATATATCTCTAATAACTCAAATGAATAAGACCCATCTGATAATTAAAGATAAAGAAGAACAAATGAAAAAGAAACATAAAAATAAAGAAGAAAGTGTTCATGTTTCTCCAGATACAAATGAAGTTACCTAAGCAAAAATGGTTGAAAAATCGTTAGAAATAGAGAAACAGAAAGATGTCGCTGATGATCTATGTTCTCTAAATGTTGTTGAAGATCCTTGTACAAAGGTTCATGATGTTGTACCTGAAAAGAAAAATGATATTGTTAACATTCTTCATATTGGTGTTGAAAAAAAGAGATGCCTCTTGATATTTCATCCAGATCAAGTAGTTGTTTTGATGGGATGAAATTCTTCAGAAAACTGGTGATTAATAAAGACAAAGTGTACCAAAATAAAAAATCATGGGTACCTGGGAGATCTGAGAATCACGTCAAACAGTAATATGTGTCTTCATGGATAGGAAATTCTTTTGTACAGTTTCTTTTTTGACATGCAAAAATATCACTATAAAAGATAGATTATTTTTTGTTGCATACCAATGTTTTCTGTTTATCTTATGCCTTAGAATCGAGGAAAAGCAGCTATGTTAGATATACAAGATCACTTGCTTGATCATGGAGCATCATTAGCCAAGTGTAGCATCTTCTGCCAAGTGGGCCGTCCTTTGCATGAAAAATATATGTGTTTTTCTAGGTTCATGGAGCATCATCATCCAAAGTGAAGAGAGAAAGGATCTAAAGCATTAAAGGACATACTTCAAGCATCTTCTTCAACTTGGAGCTTCTCAATAACTTGAAGCTTTTCAAAAACCTGGAGCATCTCACCCACATGAATCATCATGTATAAATGGAGCATTAAGGCATACATAGAGCATCAAGAGAATCTCCCATGCACTTCAAGAGAACCACAGATTTAAAGGGTGTCATGCACTACTCAATAGTGCCATGCACAACTCAAATGTGTCATTCATTTTTTAGGTGCGCCATCCATGTAAGCTTCATCTCATGTGCCACATTCTTTTTGATCACCTTGATGTGCCACTTTATGCAAACATGGTGTGCGACTCTCTTTTAGGTATGTCAAATATCCCTTGATGTGCCAACCTTGCCCGACAAGTTCCTTGATGCACCACTTCTCTATTAAATGTTTTTCTTATTGCCCCACGAGTCGAACTCATCCTTTATTTATATTAGGGCCTCATGAATTCTCTCTTGGCCAGTAATCACTCCATGAAAAGCCCATTGACTCTTGATTGAAAACCCTAACTGTCAAAACCTATAAATAGGTCTCCACGTTGTTTCTGAATCTCATGTATTTTTTTGGCGCATCATTCCTAGAATCATTGATTTTCTTTCTTATCTCAATACCTCCATTCTCACCTCCAGTTTATTCCTTATCACATTCAAGTAGCTGATATCCATTCTTGGGGCATCCAACATCAGAGTTCAACAACTTGGTCCTTCTCCGTATCCTGGTTACCAACAATGTCATCTACCTTGGCGTCTCAGCCTTTGCAACATAGATCATCAACATTATTTTAAACGAATTCTTTTGGCAGATATCGAGTTCACTTTGGTGCTTCGGGGTTATGACTTGGAAGATCTGACTTCACTTCAACACCTCTCTGTGGCATCATGCATTTGTGGCATCTCTTTCTTGGGCATTGATCATCGACAATCAACCCTTGACACATCGATCCTCAACATCTTTTGGCACTTGAAGAATTTCTAGTGAGCATCTAAAATTATTTGCTTAGCACATCATCATGTGATCATCATTAACTGCTTATCTGAATACAATCTCTCGCATGTGCCATTCCCTCCTATCGCACAACCCTAGCTAGTCGACTCTAGATTGTCGCATCCTATCTGTGACATCAGTCAAAGTTTGGTCAAAAATTAATTGATCAATAATCATAATTGGGATGAACCAAGTGGTAGAGTTTGTAACAAGGTTTCCAAAAACATAAAGAACACTGAAATCCGAGTTATAACGAAGAAGTTATGACCAATCGAAAATCCGCGGTAAAACCGGCAAAACACTGTTCAGTGTAAAAAGCGAATTTTCGATAAAAGGATTTTTAGCCTTAACAATCTAAATGAAACATGTAGAATATGTTAAACGGAGAACGTTCATAAAAAGAACGTGAAAATCCGACTTCGTATGAGGAAGTTATGATTTTTCGAAGTTTCGGTTTAGCAGTAGACAGCTAAAAATTCGAAATATAAATTGGTCAATATTTAGCCGACGCAACTTCAACGAGAATCAAAGGTCTCGTCAAAAGTAGCACAACGGTAAAAAGACAGACAAAAACGGACGTCGTATGATGAAGTTATGAATTTTTAACGGATTCCCGTCCCGGTCTGTTTAAAATAATAATATTAAAAATAAATTCAAAATTAGCCGACGAAGTCTAAACGAAAGTCGTAGAGTATGATTTTACCTACGCGTGTATATACAGAACACCAAAAATGGAGCTCGTATGCGAAAGTTATGATTTTCGCAAGTTTTGGCACAAAAATAAAGAAAAATAAGAAAAACCGGGCAATTTCGCATGTGACACGTCACCTCGCACGTGGCAGCTGCTGAGTGGACCGAAGCCATGCGGGGCACCTCCTGATTGGACCGCAGTCGAGGTCCACTAAGAACCGAACAGCTTCGCATGAGATGCCCCGGAGACACCCCTCAGACACCCTCCTTCGCACGTGTCCTCCTTCTATTGGACCGAAGTCCGGTCCAATCCGAGCCAGCCAGCAGCGAGCCTCCGGTCCGAAGAAGCCCCCTCCCTTCGCCATCTGTCCGATGCGTGGCAGCCTCGCATAGGCTCGGGTCCGAACCTTCGGACTATATAAAGCATGCAAGGGTTCCAGATTTTTTTACACTTTTCACCCCAATTTTCATTCTCTTTCACATTTTCCACTTCCACAAACTCATATACAACCCCTAAAGCCCCGGTATCAAGTCTCGAACCCTAAGCAAGCCTCGAAGCCCCGAGATTCCCGAGAAGTAACCTCTCTCCTGTCGAAACTCTGCCCGGTTTGAGCCGGTTTCTCGTTAAATAAACTCTTTACGAGAAACGAAACGCTGCCCGAATCACCGCTTATCAAAGTGAGTTCATACCCCTATAATTTACCTTTTCAATGGTTTTTAAATGCTTTTTAGGGGGGAATACATGTTTAACACAATATTAAATTGTGTTAATAACTGTATGTGATAATAATCACACAAAATGTTTCCGTATGCTTTTAAGAATTACCAAATACTTCCAAAATAACATGAAGCCATGTTAAATCTTTAAAGTCATGTAAAACTCCGTTAAAATCTTTGAAAAATGTTTTATAAGCTATTTCAAAGTATAAATGCCAAAATCATGTTTATATATGTATAAATATATAAATAAGATTTGAAGGGCTTAGGACTAATGAATTACCTTATATCCTTTTCCTTGTTTGGATGTGGAATTAGGGTTGTATTATTTGTCCAAAGGTCGTTTCCTTCTTAATTATATATATATATATATATATATATATATATATATATATATATATATATATATATATATATATATATATATATATTATACAAATATGAGTAGAAAAGGTTACTCCTTTTGGTATCATCACCTTTGTATCAGGCTGAGCAAAGGTGTTCATCCATGAGAAACCATGCTAATCAGATAGAACATATAAATTATAATAGGTATAATTTGTCATTCAAAACTAAAGATACAAGTATGATTTACAACTGTATACTTTCCAAGGAAATTACCAAAATTCATTCAACTATACCAAGATATGTATAATACCTTTAATATACGAACAACATATTAAAGAAGTAAAGATACATCATACCTAGTTTGCATTAACAAAGGTATGATACAGAGTACCAGGGTTAGCAAACACGTGGTAATGCCGGGTTTGCATTAGCAAAGGTACTATACATAGTGCCTGAGTTAGCAAACACGAGGTAATAATACACCCTGTCGGGTTTGCATTAGCAATGGTACTATACAGAGTACCAGAGTTAGCAAACACGAGGTAATAATACATTCTGCCGGGTTTGCATTAGCAAAGGTACTATACAGAGTATCCGAGTTAGCAAACTCGAGGTAATAATACATCTTACCGGGTTGCATTAACCAAGGGTACGATTCAAAGTACCAGAGTTAGCATTCATCGGGTAATAATAATAATACATCGGAAATCTCGTTGTAACAATAAATTTGTGAGACCCTTCACGGTGTACTTATCTAAGTACGACCTTTTAAATCCTGAACTATTATCCAGAATCTCTTGTAGGGAGAGCGTGAATTTGTGTATAGATCTATATGGGACTGACAATCCCGCACCTTTAATGTTCACTACAGTTTGGCCGGCAGGCCTAGGGTGTCAAATATCATTCCAGTTCCGACGCCTGAAGAACGTCGCTGCAGGCATTTACCTCATATTAGTATGGTTAATAGGACTCACATGGATAAAACAACGAGTGAATTACAAAGTAATATACTTCTCTTATAACAGTAAGAAAAGTTAATTACATCCCGACCAGATATACCTTCAGTAGTTTTTACTTACAGTCAAAGCTACGTATCATGAAACCATGTATTGTACTTCTGGTTTTGAACATTTAAAACCACAAGGCAGTATTATGGATAATACAATACTCTCCAGGATTAATACTAAGGTTTTTACTATAGAACAGATATAACTAAGAACACTTTTACAAATGAAACGGTTTATGGGATTAAACTACTTTACAAATGAAACGGTTGATGAGATTAAACCACTTATCAAATGAAACTTAGTCATTCAATCTTTGTAAACTAGTATAACATAAAAGACCTTTAGTGGTTAATTCTATAATTCCTTAGTTATTACATCAGAGTTGTACATAAGTAATATCCGATTGACAGTGAAATGTGTGACTTCCGCCTTACTTCCTGTTCCTTGTTTGGTTGTGGGCTTAGGGCAGATACACCCATTTAACTGTCAATTCAATATTATGTTATGTATATTCAGTATAAACTAAGTAATTATAGAGGGAAACTATTGAGGTTATCAGTTAATCACCTCAGGAGATATAGGATTTCCTGGAGAAACCAGTGAGCTTATTCAAAGAACTTAGGGTATACTTAACAGAACTAAAATACTTATGAACTCACCAGCTTAAATGCTGATCTACTCTTTCCAAATAACTTGTATTCTCAGGAATCCAGTAGACAGGTACACTCCCGAAGCTTTTGAGAAGACTACCTAGTACCGTACCGCGACTCTTGTCTTCTGTTGTACCTACTTTAGTATTTGAATATGTAATGTTTAAACACTTATGTAAAACTTATACTTACTAATGCAATGGTTGTTTGTACTTTGATTACTATGTTACATGTGTTTTGATACTTACCTTAAGTCCTCCGCCCCCGAACGTTTCCGCCGTTCTGGTTTGGGGGTGCGACAGATTGGTATCAGAGCAGTGTTTATAGTGAACTCAGTATATCAGTCATAAAAGATATACAACTATAAACCCATTGGGATAAAAACACTCTGACCAAGAGTTATACTTTAAAAATATATTAATATTTTATAAAAGTATAAGTACATGCAGAGTATATATACTAGAATGAGTATCACAAGAAGAACAAAACAAAAGTATTTGGATGTTGGACATTGCAGTTAAACCTAGACAGTGACGTAATCATATCTAGGATCAATATAGCCTGATCAACTATATTCATCCGATATATGACCAACATTTGTTTAGGGGAGTGATTGTAATGTTGCAACTGGTCTAAAACTTACCTAAGCACCAGAAGAATTCTAGAACCAAAGACTAAAATACTATGGGAGTATTTTAGGATGCTATAACAAGAAAACTGAAAACTTGTTAAGTTCTTGTATCTAGAAGTCCAAGAATCAAACTTATAACTAAAATAACATGGAGGTATGTTTCATACCTTTGGGGAAATGTTAAAAGATCTTTTCTGATAGGTCTATAATTACTAAGTGGATACGTTAAGATTATATATAGTCGAGATTTTATAGACTTAGAATATGTGATTTTCACTCTACTTCCTTTTCCTTGTTTGGATGTGGTTTTAGAGTAGGATTACATATTCAAAGGTCTATTTGATCTGGATTATATATAATCGGTACACACCATGTGATTATAGAAGGACCAGAAAGAATCACCTTCGTAAAAATTCAAATTTTCTCATAGATTCTTTAGACATTCCCATTCTTGTATAAACCCATTAGATAAACATAGTTACTCCAGCAATCAAGAGAAAAGTCAAGGAGGATCCAACAGAACTTCATTAGGAGAATCCCAAGAAGAAACATAGGAGAAGTAAACAAACTATAGGAATCATTTAGTGCCCTTACCTTATTAAGGACACCAATGAGAGATTCACATGAACTTCCAAGATTCAAAATCTTCATTACAAAGTAATGGGGATCAGTGTCAGAATCGGAAGTAAGACAGCCCGGGAATTCAATATACCTACAGAGGAGAAGGACACCCTATAGATACCAGGAGAGAACAAATTATTACCACCCAGAATAGAACAAAAGGAAACCACGCATGATTCATGTGAAGTGTTCGAGCACCTTTTCATCTAAGTAATAACTAGTAAATCGGTTCAACCAAGTGAGTTAGTGATTTCATTACTCACATTAGGTTTGGAGCTTATCCTCTTTTCCTGTCACGGCTAATAACAATAAATCAGATCACGGAATCTTAATTGATAGTGATTACTTCTCAAATTCATAAGTCTATTTTATGTAGACACTGTTATGAATTATTTTCGAATATTTTCGAAAATTAGGAAACGATATCCACCAAACAAAGGTAACTTAGTTTGGATAATACTCGGTTCCTAACCATTCTAGAAACTTCACTATGTTCCTTACCAGGACTGCATCATAGGGATGCAGGTCGAAGCATTACGAACAATATAACAAAACGAAATATTAATACATAGATAAAAATGGTTAGAATACATCTAAAGACACGATAGTCGCTCACGAACTCATTTTCTTATCATGTAACAGAATCATGCCTCCAAAGAAGTGTAACCAACCCACCAGCGAAACACCAATCCTTCAGATAGATGCAGCTACGTTTCAAGCTGCGGTCACAGCAGCTGTAGCAGCTGTCATGGCACACCTTAATGCTAACAATGCAAATGTTAGTAGTAATGCTATCGGTAACCCCGATCTTGGTGATGGCCAAGTACAGCCACAAGCACCTACTTGTAAGAACACCTCGAACCTTAAGCCTAATATCCTTAAACGAAAGTTCGAGAACAAGGAAGGGAGTTGTTCAACTCAAGAACCTAGCAGAGGGCAACGAACTGGGGCAGTCGATACCCCCATCAGCCCTGTTATTCTAGCACCAACCAAGCTGTACTTAGGAAACCTCCCACACTGCATCAAGTGCAACTACCATCATCATGGAGTTTGCCGACAGCTGCATTGCAACAGATGCAACATGAACGGGCATACCACCCGCATCTGTAGAACTCCGGTCGAGTTCATCACTTCAACTGCTAATGTTGGAACCATTCCCATATGTCACCTTTGTGGCGAAATAGGACATTATAAGAGGGACTGTCCAACAGAGAAGAACGACGGGGGAGCAGGAGGATTTATATAAAAAATTTGAAACCCTAACAGGTATATTTTGGTACGCTTCCAAACCCCGATAATTATCTATAATTACTCTTCCGTTCAAATAAAATCATGACACTTATATAAAAATTTGAAACCCTAACAGGTAAGCTATGATAACTTAGTGTATACATAAGGGTCATTTATAATTAAGATTTGTAGACTTAGAGTGAGTAATCCCGTCTCATTTCCTGTTCCTTGTTTGGTTGTGGATTTAAGGCAGGGTTGCTCAGTCAAAGGTCTTACCAATCTTAATTATACATGACTTGTATACACCAAGCGATTATAGAGAGACCTAGTAAGGATCGTTTCATGAAAGTTCATAATTTCAAATTGTCAGAAACCTCGTATTGGTAGTACCCGCCAATTTCGAATCAAAAGGGGTTCGTAGCGATAATAACATAATAAAACTAGAAACGCTGAGAACTTAGGTACATAGGATATCATCCTAGTAAGCATTCATCCCAGAACGACTTATTATCTATTTCATCGAGAAAATTCCAACATCCTCATTCGACATGGTTTGGCCTGGCCCTTACCATGTGAAAATTCTTATGCTGTATAAGAGAACTTTTTCCTTAATCAGCCGTAAGATGAAATTCTTTCAATCCATAACACAAAACCCTTAGGTTGTCTCTCGTTTCAAAACTTCAGAAGTACCCATGCGAAGAGTACCCCACCATTCTAGCCTACTCAGTAGACATGAAACTTCAAACGAAAAGCACTGAAGTAGTCTTAGAAGTCAGTAACTACCGAAGTGCCTCAATAGATCTCATAGGAAAATCATTGTACCGCAGGTCAAGTTCAACAATAGAGACTAAGAACTCATTAAGTTAATCTATCGCTGCTAAGTGTATACACGAGGGTGGTATATAAGTTAGACTTAACAAGATTAAGGATGTGTGCTTCCGCCCTATCTCCTATTCCTTGTTTGGTTGTCGACCTGGGGCAGAGTCACCCATCCGAACGTCTTGTGAAATCTAAATTATATACGACTTGTATATACGAGGTTATGGTGGATGAGCCAAGTATGAGTCTGATCATGAACTTCGGAGCAAAAGCCTGCATCATATATTCTACCAGGTAGAATTCAACATGAGACCACAACGATGGGTTGAGCTACTAAATGACTACGAATTTGAAATTCGTTATCATCTCGACAAAGCCAATATAGTAGCTAACACCCTAAGTCGGAAGGAGTACCTAAGTCATAGTACCAATCATGGACTATGATAACCCATTCAAATCTCTCCACATAGAGTAAGGAGGCTCAATAGGAAGCCTTGAAACCTGAAAATATGGCAAGTAGAGAAGATAACTAGAACGTGTGAGTGTACGGTATGCCAATATTTGTTATCTCTACTGAGATAATAGAATCATCTCTCAGTTCAGTCCGTCACTCAAAAATCTCTAGGAACCAGAGTAGTCATGATTCTATGGTATCGACTATGGTAAAGAATGGGATATCCATTTACCAATTAGTCGAGTCCTTTAACACGCTAGCATTTAAGTTGCTCCATTCAAAACCTTTTGTGGTCACAAGTACAGATTCTATCTGCACTGGACTAAAGTAGGTAATACGCAACTAGCTAGAGATCCAATTTCCAGACAGCACCCTCGCTGATCTGGAATTCATCCGAGAAACTACCAAAAACAAAATACGAATCGGGAAACGCCATAAAGCTTCCAGAGTTAACCAGAGAAGCTACGGCTTCGATAAAAGAAAACCCTTGGAATTCCAGGATTGATGACCTTGTCATATGAAGGTCTCACCCTGGAAGGACAAAATGCGCTTGTGAAAGCGTGGAATACAAAATTCAAGGTACATAAGACCATTTGAGATTCTTACTAGAATCGGTCTTGTACTTTTAAACTTAAACTACCACAAAAACTTAATAACATTCATCCCATCTTTCACATATCAAATCTAAAGAGGTGTCCATCCGATAAAACACGTGTTATTTCACTCGATGAAATCAAGTTAAATAAAAGTCTACACTCTGTAAAAGAAACAATAAAAACCATGGATAGGGAAATCTGAAGAACCACGCTAAGTCTTATCCCGTTAGTGAAGGTTCGCTGGATTACAAACCAGGGACCTGCATTCACTTGGGAAGGAAAGATTAGACCTACTCCATGAGTATCACTTTAGACTTAATTTCGGGACGAAATTCCCTCTAACGGGGGGATAATGTGACACCAGTCAAAGTTTGGTCAAAAACTAATTGATCAATAATCATAATTGGGATGAACCAAGTGGTAGAGTTTGTAACAAGGTTTCCAAAAACATAAAGAACACTGAAATCCGAGTTATAACGAAGAAGTTATGACCAATCGAAAATCTGCGGTAAAACCGGCAAAACACTGTTCAGTGTAAAAAGCGAATTTTCGATAAAAGGATTTTTAGCCTTAACAATCTAAATTCAAAATATAAATTGATCGATATTTAGCCGACGCAACTTCAACGAGAATCGAAGGTCTCGTCAAAAGTAGCACAACGGTAAAAAGACAGACAAAAACGGACGTCGTATGATGAAGTTATGAATTTTTAACGGATTCCCGTCCCGGTCTGTTTAAAATAATAATATTAAAAATAAATTCAAAATTAGCCGACGAAGTCTAAACGAAAGTCGTAGACTATGATTTTACCTACGCGTGCATATAAAGAACGCCAAAAACGGAGCTTGTATGCGAAAGTTATGATTTTCGCAAGTTTTGGCACAAAAATAAAAAAAATAAGAAAAACCGGGCAATTTCACATGTGACACGTCACCTCGCACGTGGCAGCTGCTGAGTGGACCGAAGCCATGCGGGGCACCTCCTGATTGGACCGCAGTCGAGGTCCACTAAGAACCGAACAGCTTCGCATGAGATGCCCCGGAGACACCCCTCGGACACCCTCCTTCGCACGTGTCCTCCTTCTATTGGACCGAAGTCCGGTCCAATCCGAGCCAGCCAGCAGCGAGCCTCCGGTCCGAAGAAGCCCCCTCCCTTCGCCATCTGTCCGATGCGTGGCAGCCTCGCATAGGCTCGGGTCCGAACCTTCGGACTATTTAAAGCATGCAAGGGTTCCAGATTTTTTTACACTTTTCACCCCAATTTTCATTCTCTTTCACATTTTCCACTTCCACAAACTCATATACAACCCCTAAAGCCCCGGTATCAAGTCTCAAACCCTAAGCAAGCCTCAAAGCCCCGAGATTCCTGAGAAGTAACCTCTCTCCTGTCGAAACTCTGCCCGGTTTGAGCCGGTTTCTCGTTAAATAAACTCTTTACGAGAAACGAAACGCTGCCCGAATCACTGCTTATCAAAGTGAGTTCATACCCCTATAATTTACCTTTTCAATGGTTTTTAAATGCTTTTTAGGAGGGGAATACATGTTTAACACAACATTAAATTGTGTTAATAACTGTATGTGATAATAATCACACAAAATGTTTCCGTATGCTTTTAAGAATTACCAAATACTTCCAAAATAACGTGAAGCCATGTTAAATCTTTAAAGTCATGTAAAACTCCGTTAAAATCTTTGAAAAATGTTTTATAAGCTATTTCAAAGTATAAATGCCAAAATCATGTTTATATATGTATAAATATATAAATAAGATTTGAAGGGCTTAGGACTAATGAATTACCTTATATCCTTTTCCTTGTTTGGATGTGGAATTAGGGTTGTATTATTTGTCCGAAGGTCGTTTCCTTCTTAATTATATATATATTATACATATATGAGTAGAAAAGGTTACTCCTTTTGGTATCATCACCTTTGTATCAGGCTGAGCAAAGGTGTTCATCCATGAGAAACCATGCTAATCAGATAGAACATATAAATTATAATAGGTATAATTTATCATTCAAAACTAAAGATACAAGTATGATTTACAACTGTATACTTTCCAAGGAAATTACCAAAATTGATTCAACTATACCAAGATATGTATAATACCTTTAATATACGAACAACATATTAAAGAAGTAAAGATACATCATACCTAGTTTGCATTAACAAAGGTACGATACAGAGTACCAGGGTTAGCAAACACGTGGTAATGCCGGGTTTGCATTAGCAAAGGTACTATACAGAGTGCCCGAGTTAGCAAACACGAGGTAATAATACACCCTGCCGGGTTTGCATTAGCAATGGTACTATACAGAGTACCAGAGTTAGCAAACACGAGGTAATAATACATTCTGCCGGGTTTGCATTAGCAAAGGTACTATACAGAGTATCCGAGTTAGCAAACTCGAGGTAATAATACATCTTACCGGGTTTGCATTAACCAAGGGTACGATTCAAAGTACCAGAGTTAGCATTCATCGGGTAATAATAATAATACATCGGAAATCTCGTTGAAACAATAAATTTGTGAGACCCTTCACGGTGTACTTATCTAAGTACGACCTTTTAAGTCCTGAACTATTATCCAGAATCTCTTGTAGGGAGAGCGTGAATTTGTGTATAGATCTATATGGGACTGACAATCCCGCACCTTTACTGTTCGCTACAGTTTGGCCGGCAGGCTTAGGGTGTCAAATATCATTCCAGTTCCGACGCCTGAAGAACGTCACTGCAGGCATTTCCGTTATATTAGTATGGTTAATAGGACTCACATGGATAAAAGAACGAGTGAATTACAAAGTAATATACTTCTCTTATAACAGTAAGAAAAGTTAATTACATCCCGACCAGATATACCTTCAGTAGTTTTTACTTACAACAAAAGCTACGTATCATGAAACCATGTATTGTACTTCTGGTTTTGAACATTTAAAACCACAAGGCAGTATTATGGATAATACAATACTCTCCAGGATTAATACTAAGGTTTTTACTATAGAACAGATATAACTAAGAACACTTTTACAAATGAAACGGTTTATGGGATTAAACTACTTTTACAAATGAAACGGTTTATGGGATTAAACCACTTATCAAATGAAACTTAGTCATTCAATCTTTGTAAAGTAGTATAACATAAAAGACCTTTAGTGGTTAATTCTATAATTCCTTAGTTATTACATCAGAGTTGTACATAAGTAATATCCGATTGACAGTGAAATGTGTGACTTCCGCCTTACTTCCTGTTCCTTGTTTGGTTGTGGGCTTAGGGCAGATACACCCATTTAACTGTCAATTCAATATTATGTTATGTATATTCAGTATAAACTAAGTAATTACAGAGGGAAACTATTGAGGTTATCAGTTAATCACCTCAGGAGATATAGGATTTCCTGGAGAAACCAGTGAACTTATTCAAAGAACTTAGGGTATACTTAACATAACTAAAATACTTATGACCTCACCAGCTTAAATGCTGATCTACTCTTTCCGAATAACTTGTATTCTCAGGAATCCAGTAGACAGGTACACTCCCGAAGCTTTTGAGAAGACTACCTAGTACCGTACCGCGACTCTTGTCTTCTGCTGTACCTACTTTAGTATTTGAATATGTAATGTTTAAACACTTATGTAAAACTTATACTTATTAATGCAATGGTTGTTTGTACTTTGATTACTATGTTACATGTGTTGTGATACTTACCTTAAGTCCTCCGCCCCCGAACGTTTCCGCCGTTCTGGTTTGGGGGTGCGACACTATCCTTTGGTGCCTCCAACTTATCACTTGGTTCTTTTTCCTATTACTTTGGCACTTCTATGGGACATCTAGTATCAATGACACTTCATGATACTCACTTGGCGCATATGTCTTCGGTTGGCACATCCACGTGACTGTTATCCTCATTGGCACATCAACATCTTGGCATAATTGTGCCATCAATCTTTTTCTTTTGACGCATCAGCCACCATTAAGCACCACAAAACCATTGGCACATCCAAGACTAGTCAACCATTCCTCCTTGGCATATCGACTAGCTTGTTAGAATTAAGCTCTTAGTGTAACGCATCTCCTTCAGACTGAGAACACTTTGGTGTTCCACTCAGTTCGGAACTAAGCCTTTAGAACTATCCTTGGCATTAGCATTGGCACATTTTATTTCTTGTGTGGCGTATCCTTCCCTATTTGGCACATCTACATTGAATAAAGGAGTTGCCGCTATACCTGTGTCATATCCTCCTTTTTGGCCATTGCTCAGACAAGGTTCATCACCTTCTCATTCTTATACAGGTGAGCACCGTTTCTTTAGGTTCTGATACTTAAATTAAACCTCCTAGTTCCTTCTACAACTCTCGAAACATAGGTATGACTACCAACACTGATCGAAAGAAGGCCATAAAGAAAGCATCCAAAAAGTAGTCAAAGTCAAAAAAAAAATCCTCAATAGCTGCAGAAATTGTCTCACCAGACATCAAATTTGCTTCTTCAAACTATGTCGCACTTGTTAACATCACGAAACAACCTAAGGAAATTGGTGTTATCATTGAAGTTCTGCAGAAATGTTAGTTAGCTAATGTACTCATGACTAACACTAATATTCCTTAGTCTATCATTGTCGCTACTTTCCTATCTTCCACAGTGACTCCTTTGGAAGATTCGACTTCTCTCAACGTCTAATTCAAATATGACGATACTACACGGATTTTAACGAAAGCAGAGTTTGAGGCATGTCTCAGAATAAAAGGTAGTTCTGAAAAAACTCCTGAATATGTTAGTTCTACATCTGATCATTTGTTTCGCATGCTAAAGAAAATGGGGATACAAGTTCGAGAAAGATAAAGAGCCAAACATCTTAAGAAAAAAAAAGAATGTCTTCCTGCTTAATGGCACTTTCTCATTTCTATCATTTCTTGGTGTCTCTTTGGACTAATTAGTAGCGGAATTCATCGTTCAAACAACCTTTGAACTATCATGTATGGTATCTACTATAATTTCAACGTTCATTATGCATCTATTCTCTTGGAATATTTCATTTCATATCTACCAACCTCACAGACTAAGTAGATGATTCAACATCTTCGCTGGTGGTCATTCATTATTTATACTACGTTCAAATTTTATCTTGTTGACATACCAGAAGGAAAACTCCCTACTTTTCCGTACATGTCACCGTACAAATTCCGCACTACTCTCGAATTGGAATTTTATCATCCACTCATTATTCTCGATGTCATCCTCAACAAGTTAGATGTAGATATCTCTTCTCTTCATTCTTATCATAACTACATCTAGGGCATCACTCATTCTCCTAAAACGAGAAGGAAACACTCGAACCATGCATCAAAGAAGTGGGTGAAGAATCTCAAGACATCTAATCCAGATCCACCAACTTCTATTCGTGCTCAAGAACATCTGAAGATGAAAATGGAGCAGATTTAGATGAGAACATGTCTCTTCCTAAATCTGGTATGGCTTATAAATCATCTCCATTCCTTGATTCTTTGTTTAGCGGTCCATCTGAATATATACATTTAACATCGTCAGCTCCAGATTCAGCATTATATCCTTAGTCAGATCAAGCAGGTCCAAGTACTTGTTTCTCCTTGGTCGATTCTTTTTCAGACGATGACGATGAATAAGAAAGTGAACGAAAATCAGCATTTCAAGATCATGCTAAAAGCTTTAATGTGAAAGATGATCAAGATATGGATACTCCTATGCAGACAGTTGGAAAACTTCCAAGTGAAGGACAGATAGTTGATGACGAACCAAATGACATGTCGACTGTCCTATACTCCAAAGCATCTACTAGATCCTTTAGCATCGGTCTTGACGATTACTCTTCCTCACCACACAAAGATTCTCTAGGAAAAGATGATACCCAGGAAGAAAAGTTCTCATCTCCTGAGCCAGATCATAATTATGAAGATAGAATTTAAGAAGATAAATATGAAGCACATTTTCATCCCTCTCCATCAAAGTCTCCACCACAACCTGATCCTGAACATATTAGATTGACTACTTAGATGGTGGCTGACAGAATTAGGGACATTCGTTTCCACACATCCAACCACTCTGTATCAATCGACAAGTTCCAATGGTTTATTGAACGAATGTCATATAACGTGTGTCTCAATAATGAAGAGACAGAAGAGATGATGTCAAAAATCGCAAATATTGTTGAACACTTCTATGGCACTGCTTCATATATCAAGGGGCAATATGTTTGTAACGTGCAAAACATCGAAAGTCTAGATCTGAAAACTTAAAAGACCATCCAATATCATCTCTTTCTAATGTATCAAAAGATCGATGATTTTCTTTAGTCTTTATAAAATCTAGATTCCATCCATGAAGCTAAAATAAATCATATACAGAATCAGATCGTTACTCAAGATCGGTAGATTGCCACTCTTAGGAAGTCCGTTGCTGAACTTTCTAAAGCTTCAAAATCATCTTCCACTACTCCATTTCAAGCATTTAGAGAGCAGGTTTGACGTCAATTGGATTCAGTGCGCTCTGACATTGCAAATCTCTCTAAATCCAATTCTCAGAAGGTCCATGACTACTCGTATGATATCGCTTCTCTTCAAAGGACAGTTTAGCTGCAATTCAATGAAGCTAAGGATGTTAAGATTCAATCCCATTCTTCAGATATACATGAGATTCAACAAAAAGATACTTTATCTGATTCTAATCTAGACTTGATTTTGGCGAAATTATCTAGTTCAACTGACATGCCACCTAAACCGGAGGGCGGAAAGGGAGACAAGTCCAGATCAAGTCATTATCCTATTATTCATCAAGTTCCAAATTCAACAAATGAGACTGAGAAAAAAAGAAAATAACAATTATATGTATTATAAAAAATGGTTGCCGAATCAAGACCAAAATCTCAAGAAAACAGAGCACGGATGGTAGAAACAAAAAAGGAACTCATTAAAAAGCAATGGATCAAGTATCTAGCACAAAAGTTGACAATAAAAAATGTGTTTTAACCGTCAGACTTTTCTCTATATCACAACCAATTGTCCAGGTGACGCTTCCCCAGATCGATCCTATGAACAATGGAAAACAAAAGGTTGTCTTCATATCAAGGAAGGATTTAGCCAAAAAAGTTCAAGAAAAAATGGATGCTAAGTTAGCAGGGAAACTTCAAGCTAAGAAGTTAGAGGCTAAACAAGAGGTGCTTATTGGAAAGAAATCTTTACAGATCTCTATTGAAGGTAGAAACACATGGCATGATAAACAGTTTAGATGTGACATCCCTAATTTCACGGCCAAAAAAGACCGATTTGTTTATGCTTTATTTAAAAATCAGAGTATTCTTTTGAAGAAAAATATTTGCGGAATTTGCTCCCAAAAATATGATAAGTATATTATCAAAGCATTTCCAAAGAAATATATTTTCATTATATTAAAAACGATGGGATGCACCATCAATACAGTGCATAAGCATAAACAGAAATAATACACGCGTTACAAACATCTATTATTCTAATGGCCTATAATCCATAGATCTCTCATCAGATCATCACTCATGTGCTCTTTTGCCAGTACCTGTAATACAAGAAGCTGAGTGGGTCAGGCTTGGGAGCATGGTGAGCACATAGGGTTTTCAACCCACATTAATTAAGTTCTTTAATTTCATCAAATCATTCAACCCAATTAGCCGGTCTCGTTATCCTCATTTTCTTTCCCTAAAGCATCTAATTTAATGGACCTATCCTAAGGATTTTCATCAGGATGAACAACACTGCTTTGGGGATTCCTCAGCAGTATATGTCAACAAGGCAACCATGAGGGCGATGGAGTACACCTTGTGAACACGTAGTTCAAAAACACCTACAGGTTGCGAGTCTGCTAGCGTTCCACTAGACTGTCTAGAATAGTCTGTGGTCGTCATCTATACTCCGCTAGATGACTGAATCAGCTTAGACATCGAGGCCTCTCATCATTTTATTTCATCTTTCATCATCTATTTCATCTACCCATCTTTCCCCAACATATTGATAGGTATAAAATACATATATAATTTAAATCAAGTAAAAAACATGTACACATCGTTCATCCAACATAAATATCAACAACACAGATAATATACACCTATGGAACGTAATCTATATTAATTAAATCATATCTATGTGTAACATGAAAGTAACTATGCATTCACTTGTTAAAGTGATGAATCGAAATTTAGGCAGCGCTTCTGCTTTAACAATTTTCTTTTCTTTCGATGAAATCAAGTATCACTATTACTAGAATTTAGTCTAATATTATTGCAACGAATTATTAGTCTGGATTCATCATTAACTCAAAGTCTACTTTCATGATCTATCAAGTAAGGAACAACCGGGTAGGATTATATCGGAGGTGGGGTCTGTTTGGTATACGAAGTATATTGTTTGGAAAGCCCACTTTAAACACCTCACTAAATCACATCTTCGACATCATCCCCGTAAGTAGATCAATCAATATAATGACTTTGAATCACTGATAAATCTTGTTTATAATTTCATAATAACGATAATTAACTTAAACATAAGTTATACTTAAAGTAGGATAAACATAACTCACTTACAAGGGGGTTTAGCGGGGAATCGGGCTCTGTGTGGTTAGAACTCCTGAGTCGAAAGCTCTTCTTCTCGGGGCCTTCTGGCACTCTGGGACTCGCCTCTAACACCTAGGAAGTGCTAGGGAAAGGGGAAGAGGGATTGGGGGTAATTGGGAGAGATGTTGGGAAAAGGTGTGAAGAAATGGGATGATTTGCACCTCTATTTATAGGTTGTGAATTGGTGCAACACAGAGTGTTTTTGGGCTGAACACAGAGTGATGAAGTGCCAGGTGTCGCGATCGTGTGCGAAGTCGTGGGGAAGAAGGTGTAGCCGTGATGATGACACATGTCACCTCCGGAACTTAATAGAAAAGTTAATTATCTTCTAAAATCCATAACTTTTCATATGAGCTCCCCTTTTGACGTTATTTTATCCACGTGTAGGTAGCGATGTGATCTACAACTTTCATTTAGACTATGTTGGCTAATTTCGAATTTATCTTCCAAGTTATATTTTAACAGGCTTAGACAGTTAAAGTGCGTTAAAAATTCATAACTTTTTCATCCGACATCCATTTTTGGCTGTCTTTATATCGTCGAGCTTCTCTTAACGATATATTCAATTATCGTTTAGGTTGTGTCGGCTAAAAATCGATCGATCTAAAATTCGATTTTCGGGTTGTGCACTACTTTGCTAAATCTTAGCAAAATCATAACTTCCTCAAACGAAGTCAGATTTGGACGTTCTCTATATGCACGCTCTCGTTTTAATATATACTACGACTTTCATTTAGATTGGTAAGAGAAAAAACTAGGTTATCAAAAATTTACTTTTTACGATACGTGGTATCGTGCCGGCTTAGTCCTAAAACTTCGACATGTCATAACTTGTTCGTTATAAGTCGGATTTCAGCGTTCCTTATATCCCCAAAATCCTTGTTACAACTACGTCAACTGTCTTTAAGGGTATTGCGTCAAATCTTCATTCTATTTTTTATGCATATTTTTATTTTTATTTATTATATCATTATAAGTATGTATGTTGCACATAAATCACATAATAGTCAAATAATTCTTCTTCATTACTTCAAAATTGGTTACAACTGTTGACCCTAACTATTACATCATTATAAAAATGCTTAGCCTAGAAACATGGGCGTTACAATTCTCTCCTCCTTAGGATGATTCCGTCCTGGAATCATGCATCAACAAACAGATGTGGATAGCGACTCATGATGTCACTCTCTGTCTCCCAGGTGAGGTTTGGCCCATTCGAATGTTTCCATCCCACAAGCACTACTTTGACCATCTTGCATCGCAATTGCTTTGTCTTACGGTAATAATTGCTTTAGGTTATTCGATTAACCTCTTTTCTTCATCAATCCTTAACTCCAAAAGTAAAATCATATCGGGAACTTCTCCCGCTAACTTCCTCAAATAACACACATGGAAAGTGTTATGAATACCATCCAGTTCTTCCGGAAATTCCATCTTGTAAGCTTTGTTCCCAGTCCTCTAAAGAACCTTGAATGGTCCAATAAATCTTGTGATGGGTTCTTATTGTATAAAATAGATAGTTTTTCACAAAAAACGACAACGGAAGCTTTAAAAATTTCTTATAAATATCGAGTGTGACAAGAAAACAAACCATTAGGGATCCTTTTAAAGAGGCAAGAATGATGTTACAACAACCATATGGTGTTTAGAAATAACAACCTTTGTAGCCTTTGGACCCTCTTGAATTTGGGGTGTTGAAGTAGATTGCAAGAACAAGAAGCTAGATCTTCTCTACAAGTAATCCACCAACAAGACAAGGTACTCAAAATGCTAGTTTTCTTCTTGTATGACTTTTTTTCTCTAAGCCATAAGTGCTGAAAAGACACAAAGTAAGCACTAAAAGCTGAAACACCAACTTCAAAAGTGGAGATAGGCTCTCCCTTAGGTGCTCTCGACTTTGAAGAGAAATAGAGAGGAGAAAAACCAAAAGAACTCTACTCATTTCATGCACAAGAGTCCCCTTTTATACACCCACGCAATTTAAAGTCAAACCATTAAAGTTCTCTAAAGTATTTTAAAGCATAAAGTGAAAGGGGGACAAAGCATGGACACCAACTTGGGAAGAAAACACAAGCAATCTCCCATGCACTAGGCCATTTTGGCCATGATGACTTGGAAGAGACAAAAATTGTCTCCAACTTTATTAACCATGGTAGAGTAGGTCTTTAACTTAGTCATGGTTAACCAAAGGGTCCAAAACTTTGTACATGACTTATTATATGATACCATATCACATAATGGTTAGTTTCTAGTTTCTTTTATTATTATTTTCATAAAACAATAATTATTCTCTAAATAAATACACAATAGTTGAATTTATTTATTAATATTAAATATATAATAAATATTCAATAAGTACCAAATTAATTAAGGTGTGACCCTATAGGATCATATGTTATTAGCAATATCACTCAATAATGATTTTTCAGCATATAGATCCAACAATCTCCCACTTTGACTACATACATACTCTCATATAGTTTATGCTCTACTCAACAAAGGATTTTATAACTCCACAGTTATGAACAACGTTTAACCATGTCAAAGTATAACAATCTCCATACTTGAGTTCTCCAATATACATCCCAGGTCGAAAGACATAAAGATATTTACATGTGATCAATATTCACTTATGATATCGATCCATGAAGTGACTCTTGATGCGGGTCATTTCCAATAGTTGTTCTCAAACAAGTACATATGAATTTGGATGCAACACTTTTCTATTTCACCTCTTGAAATCAACCAAGCCAATTCAGATTAGTCTTAATTCATAGTTGCTCCCGCAACAGTAACTAACTATGGACAAATTTTGAATAATTACATTATTCAAGGATTAAATAACATGCTAATATAGAACACAATAATATTCAACACAAATGAGATATCTCATATTCAAAGCAGATTACATATCATTACTACATAGTTCTGAATATCCAGATATTAGTCAAGTACAAATTTAAATCCAATCACTAGCTAAACGTAGACCGATTCCTTTTGCATGACTCTCAAACTTGCTTTCAGGTAGAGCCTTTGTGAACGGATCTGTTAGATTATCATCTGTATGAATATTTTCAATTCGTACATTTCCCAATTCTAATTCCTTACGAATGAAATTGAACTTTCGTTGAATTTGTCTAGTCTTGTTGGTAACCATCGGGTCACTTGCAATAGCGATCTAACTAGTGTTGTCACAAAGCATATTAATGGCATTTTTGATGCTTTGAACATCCATATCAGCAATGAATTTCTTCATCCAATAAACTTCTTGAGCCGCTTCACATGCAGCTATGTACTCTAATTCTGTTGTAGAAAGTGTAACCACTTCTTGCTTTGAACGCTTCCAGGCAATGGCTCCTCCATTAAGTGTTAACACATATCTCGACTGTGATCATGAGTTATTTCGATCAGTGATCAAACCAACGTCAGTGTAACATCTTACAGTAAGCTCTTCTTCAACTCCTCCATAGACCAAAATATATATTTTGTTCTTCTTAAGTACTTAAGTATGTTCTTAACAGCCACCCAATGTTTTTCGCCAGTATTAGCTTGATACCTACTAGTTATACTAATAGCATAAGTTATATTTGGCCTTTTACATGTCGTAGCATACATAATTGAACCTACTACTGAAGCATACATTATGTGTTTCATTATTTTGATCTCATCTTCAGTACTAGGGCTGTCAGCCTTAGAAAGAATGGTATCAGGCAGTATGGGAACAATTCCTCGTTTCGAGTTATCCATTGAAAAACGTTTTAAGATTTTGTCAATGTATGTACTCTAACTCAATACAATGAGTCTTTGGGATCTATCTCTATAGATCCTAATATCGAGTATGTATGCATCATCCCCTAGATCTTTCTTTTGAAAGGACTTACTAAGGTAGGCCTTGGTCTCCTTCAATGTCAGGATATCTTTTCCGATCAGTAATATGTCATCAACATATAGAATTAGAAAAACAATATGGCTCCCAATTGCTTTGATGTATACACATGGTTTATCGGGACTTTTTGAGAAACCAAACTTTTTGATTTTTTGTCAAAACGATGATACAGGCCCTAGATGCTTGTTTCAATCCATAAATGGACTTCTTCAGTTTACAAATCGTCTTTAGGTTATCCATTTTGACAAAACCTTCAGGTTGTTCCATATAAACATCTTCCTCAAGATACCCGTTAAGGAAAGTGGTTTTGACATCCATTTTTCATATCTCATAGTCATAATATGTAGCTATGGCCATGATAATCCTAATAGATTTAATCTTAGAAACCGGCGATAAATTATCTTCATAGTCAACACCTTGAATTTAAGTATATCCTTTTGCGACAAGTCGTGCTTTGAAAGTTTGTACATTTCCATTCATGTCGATCTTCTTCTTGAAGATCCACTTGCTTCCAACAACCCTGCTGTTAGGAGGTAAGTCAACCAAGTCCCATACTTGATTGTCATTCATGTCTTGAAATTTAGTTCTCATGGCTTCAAGCCATTTCTCAGACTCTGGGACAGTATTAGCAGCCTTGTAATTGACTAGCTCACATTGATCCATCAAGAAGACTTCCTCTTCAGGAATGACAAATCCAAATCTGTCAGGTTGTTGACAAGTTCTACTGGAGCGTCGTACAGTTGGTGCGCTTTCCGACATTGGAACGATAATTTCAGGTTCAACAATGCTTTGTTGATTATTATTCTCAACTAAAGGTTGTGTCTCTCGAATTTCTTCGAGGTCAATGGGGCTCCTACTTACTTTATGCGAGATAAAGTCAGTTTCAAGAAACATTGCGTTACGGGCTATGAAGACCCTGTTTTCTTCTGTCTGGAAGAAGTAATAATCCATGGTTTCTTTTGGGTATCCCACAAAGATACACTTTTGAGATCTAGGGTCAAGCTTGTTAGAAGTTTCTCTTTTAACATATGCTTCACAACCCCATATCTTTAAGTAAGACATTGATGGAACCATTCCATGCCATAACTCGTAGGGACTCTTACTAACCTTTTTAGTTGGGACCATGTTTACAATTCGAGCTGCGGTTTCAAGGGCATAACCCCAAAATTAATGAGGAAGGGAAGTATAAGTCATCATTGATCGCACCATATCAAGTGGAGTACGATTTCTCCTTTCCGAGACACCATTATGCTACAATTCTTCAAATGATCATCAAACTAATAGCTCGGATATTCACCACCGCGATCTGATTGTATGGTTTTCATAATTTTACCAAGTTGATTTTGTACTTCATTTTGGAAAACCTTGAAGACATTGAATGCTTCATATTTGTGTTTCATGAGATACACACATCCAAATCTACAGTAATCATCAGTAAATGTAATGAAGTATCTTTCACCGCATCTTGTCACTGGTCTACAAGGTCCACATACATCACTATGTATGAGTCCTAATAGATCCGAAGCTCTTTCACCAACATCAGTAAAAGGAGCTTTGGTCATCTTTCCACATAGACATGATTCACATACATCAAAAGACTCTGAGCCTATTGACTCTAAGATCCCATCCTTTTGGAGCTTAGCAATGCGAGTTTTACTTATGTGCCCAAGTCGACAATGCCATAAATAAGTTTTATTTTAGTCTAACTTTGTTTTCTTATTTATGTTGAACATTGAATTATCCTTTTTGTATGAACCATTTAAATCGATTTCATATATTCCATTTTTGGGACTAGTCTCAAAATAGAACACGTTATCTTTAAACATATAATTGTTTTCAGAATCAAAGTCAAACTTATAACGAAAACCTTGTTCATACAAGTGAGAAGTAGATATAATATTCCTAGTTGTACTAGGTACATAACAACAATTGTTCAAAAAAAGATTAAGACCATTTGGAAGCAAAATATGGTATTGCCCTATGGCTTTGACAGCTACTCGAGTGTCATTGACAACATAAAGTTCCAAATCGCCATCTCTTTGTTCTCTAACATTCTTTAGTCCCAGCAAATCATTGCAGATGTTAGTACCACTTCCAGTATTGAATACCCAAGAATTAGTACGGAATGCATGTAATTCAATCACATATATTACCGGTTTTCTTCTTGGAGATTTGACCCTCACGGATCAATAACACTTGATTGTTCCTAGATTTCTTGATTTTTTCCTCAACATTTTTGAGCATGTAATAAAGCTCATTGATGCTCCTCTCCCATTCATTCATTGTGAAGTTCATCACAAATTGATTTAATGACTTAGACAATGAGGCTAGGATCACATTGGTCGCTAGCTCATCCCCAAATGGGAATCTGAGGCGGGAAAGTTGTGCAACATAAGCTTTCATTTTGAGTACATGTGCACTCACTGAAGATCCCTCAGCCATCTTGCAACCAATGAAAGCCTTCAAGGTCTCAAACCTCTATTGCTTAGCCTGAACTTGAAACATGACACTTAGTTGATCAATCATTTCAAATGCTTCATTAAACTCAAAAGTTTTCTAAAGTTCAGGAGTCATAGTTGCAAGCATGATGCAAACCACTTCGGTCGAATCATTAACATGTTTCAGCTGAGCATCTTTCGATGCTTTGGCAGCATTAGCTGGGAGCTCTTATGGGATAGGATCATCAAGGACATAGTCCTTTTTCTCAAGCTTGAGGGCAATTCTCAGTTGTCTGAACCAATCAAGAAAGTTGGGTCCACTTAGTTTTTCTTTTTCGAGGATGGATCGGATGGTGAGTGATGAGGTGGTCACCGTTGGGGTAGTCATCTACAAAATAATAAGATTCATTTTAATATCTTTGATATAAATTCTTTTAGAAAATAATTACCCTTCAAATTAAATTTTGAAAAGCTAAGATCCACATCAGCCAAAATAACTTGAGGAGGTGACCCACATCTCAACTGATTTTGTTGATCGGTAGGTTACGATAACCAATTAAAATTCTTATGTAATTCATAGATTTATGGGATCCAAAAACATTACTTTGTTTTTAAATGACATGTTCATCTCATCTATGCCTCAAAACTCTTATGCTTAGGTGACCTTTATCACATAAGAAATTGATCAAATCATCCATTTAAAAAACATGTGAGTTATATTTCACAAATGGTTAGGTGGCCTTTATCCCATAAGCAAATACAAAACACCTTGACTATTTTTGACAACTCAAATGAATAAGGTGACCCTAAAATCCACATGAATTACACAAAAATCCCAAGTGATTATTACGTGGATTGCATAGATTTGAAGTTTTGTAAATAAGGGTTTTTCAACAATGTTTTATTATTCTAGCATTTTAAAACATTTTGTATCATGAATATTTCTTGCATAAAATATTTATGGTAAACTTAAAGTGTTCCATAAATCAGAAAGTTGAATTTATTTTATATACAATTTAACCGGTTAAATTTTATATTCAATTTTAATTCGACATTATATGGATCGGAACCGGTTTCTAACTTTATTAATAAAACAACCTTTTATTATTGAGTTATGGAGTTTAGATTAAGTTTAAAAAATATTTTAAACTTTTTATATCTTTAAAAGTTTGGCTACTTTAGAGTTAAAATAAATTTCAAAATCTCTTTTTAACAAAAAACTCAATTTGACATCTTATGTTGAAACTAGTATGTAAAACTCTAGTCCCCAAGTTTAATGTTATTTTTGTGAAAAAGTTTTTGCATGGAAAAAATATTTTTCATACATACAACATTTTACAACAACCAAAACAACCGTCACATGCATGCATTTTAAAGTGTATAAACAAAGCCATTTTTCAAGTAATATTTATTGTGAGCCATCACAACAAATATTAAGTCATTTCCTAAAGGACTTAATGGGACACTTCATGGTCTTTAAAAAAAAGGCTCCATGTGTTCATATCATCATAATATCTTTAAGCTCCATCTTGTTACATTTTTATAAAAACTAAAATACAACTAGTCTATAACTAATTTATTACATATAAAAATGAACACATGAAATAATACATATTTATCTACTACATCATTATATGAATAAATAGTAACAACAAATGTCATAATGGCTTGTTTATATACAACAAAACATATCAAAAATACCAACAAACAACTCTTTGACTTTTTTGAGGCAACCTCTATATAACCAAAATGCATGGAAAAATGGTTATATAAAAAACACTTTTAACAACAAGTTGCCAAAGAAAACAAATATGGATATTTCTTTAGCCAAAAGGAAATCCGTGCTTGTTTTACAAAATCCAAAGATTATCATAACATAAAAAAACATTATAACATTTAAAAGATGGTTCTGATACCAATGAAGGATTTTTGTTGCATAAAAGAGATAGTTTTTCACAAAAACCGGCAACGGAAGCTTTAAAAATTTCTTATAAATTTCGAGTGTGAAAACAAAACAAACCATCAAGGATCCTTTTAAAGAGGTTAGAATAATGTTACAAAAACCATAGGGTGTTGAGAAATAACAACCTTTGTAGCCTTTTGACCCTCTTGGATTTGGTGTGTTGGAGTAGATGGCAAGAACAAGAAGCTTGATATTATTTACAAGTAATCCACCAACAAGATAAGGTACTCAAAATGCTAGTTTTCTTCTTGTATGAATTTGTTCTTTAAGTGCTTAACAATTAAGCACCAGAAGGAAGACACAAAGTAAGCACTAAAAGCTAAAACAACAACTTTAAATGTGGAGAGAGGCTCCTCATTAGGTGCTCTCGGCTTTAGAGAGAAATAGAGATGAGAAACACAAAAAGAAGTCTAATCATTTCATGCACAAGAGTCCCCTTTTATACACCCATGTAAAGTAAAGTCAAACCATTAAAATACTCTAAAGTATTTTAAATCATAAAGTGAAAGGGGGAGAAAGCATGGACACCAACTTGGGAAGAAAACACAAGCAATCTCCCATACACTAGGAAATTTCGGCCATGATGACTTGGAAGAGAAAAAAATTGTCTCCAACTTTATTAACCATGGTAGAGTAAGTCTTTAACTTAATCATGGTTAACCAAAGGGTCCAAAACTTTGTACATGACTTGTTATATGATACCATATCATATAATGGCTAGTTTCTAGTTTCTTTAATTATTATTTTCATAAAAAAATAATCATTCTCTAATTAAATTCAAGAGTGGAATTTATTTATTAAAATCTAATATATAATAAATATTCAATAAGTACCAACTTGATTAAGGTGTGACCCTATAGGATCACATGTTATTAGCAACATCACTCAATAATGATTCTTAAGCATATAGATCCAACATCTTGGACTCAACTTTACCCTCTTTCCAAATCTTATAAGTACCTTCCATGGTGAGACTTTTAGCAATACCGAATCTCCAACTTCGAATGTCATTGGTTGTTGCTTCTTGTCAGCATAGCTCTTTTGGCGATCTTTAGCTGCTAACATCCTTTCTCTAATCACTTTTAACTTTTTAGCAGTCTGATGGTCTATTTCGGGACTCATAAACTGCTTTCCTCCGGCTTGAAGCCAACAAGATGGCGTACGACACTTTGGTCTATACAAGGCTTGGTAAGGTGCCATCTTAATGCTCGAATGGTAACTATTGTTGTAGGAACAATCTACCAGGGGTAAATTCCCATCCCAGTTACCTTGAAATTCTAGGGTACATGCTCTTAATATATCTTCTAGTGTTTGAATCGTCATTTCGCTCTGACCATCAGTCTGCGGATGGTAGGCTGTACTTAAACACAACTTTGTACCCATTTCCTCTTGTAGACTCTTCCAAAATCTTGATGTGAAACGACTGTCACGATCTCATACAACCGTTAATGGAACACCATGAAGTCTTACTATTTCCTTCACGTAAGAATTTTCAAGCTTATCCATAGAGCATATCTCATTGGCTGCTATGAAGTGTGCACTACTTGTGAACAGATCCACGAATACCCAAATCATGTCGTGACCGTTCTTTGTCCTCGGCAGTTTAGTTACAAAATTCATGGTGATGTCTTCCCATTTACCCATGGGTATAAGTAAAGGTTCTAAACTCCTATACGGTTTCTGATGTTGTGCTTTAACTCTCACACATGTTACACACTCTGCCACATACTCTTCAACATCAAGCTTCATCGTCGGCCACCAGTAGTAAGGTTTCAGATCCCTATACATCTTAGTGCTGTTGGGATGAATTGATTACATGGTATTGTGAGCTTCTTCCATCAAAAGGTTTCTCATTCCTCCCATCTTAGTCACCCAAATCCTATCTTGGAATACCTTCAATCCTTGACTAATTGTACCGAATACCAACGTTTTTCCTAAATGTTCTTCCTTTGTGTCATTTTCCTCTAAAGCTTCTTCTTCAGCTTTCTTGATGCTTTCCACAATAGTTGAGACAATTTCTATTCTTAATGCTCTTGGCCTTTTTCTTTCCAGTTTTACTTTATGACTTAGAGCATTAGCTACGACATTTGCTTTACCGGGGTGGAAAATTATCTCACAGTCGTAACCTTTGAGCAACTCTATCCAGATTCGTTGTCTCATATTCAATTCCTTTTGATCCAAGAGATACTGGAGACTTTTATGATCAGTGAAGAGTTTGCACTTTGTGACATAAAGATAATGCCTCCATATCTTTAATACAAATACTACCGCTGCCAACTCCATATCGTGAGTGGGGTAGTTCTTTTCGTGCTCTTTAAATTGTCGAGATGCATATGTTATCACTTTATCTCTCTGGGTTAAAACACAACCAAAACCAACTCCAGATGCATCACTATAGACTGGGGAGTCTTCAACTCCTTCAGGTAAAGAAAGAATCGGTGCTTCACACAACTTCTTCTTTAGTTTATGAAATGCTTCTTCATGTTTCTCACTCCATGTATATGTGGCTCCTTTATGGGTTAAAGCTGTCAATGGAGCAGCTATTGAAGAAAGCATTGGATAAACCTTCGGTAATATCCAGCTAATCCCAGAAACCTTCGAATCTCAGTGGGACTTTTTGGTCGTTCCCATTTCATCACAACTTTAAATTGTTGGGTCAACCATTATTCCTTCTTGGTTAAACACATGACCCAAGAATTGGACTTCTTGAATCCAAAAATCACATTTGGAGAACTTTGCGTACAGCTTCTCCTTCATCAAAACTTCTAATACTTCTCGCATGAGCTTGCCATGCTCCTGCTGGCTCTTTGAGTAAATCAGAATGTCGTCTATGAACATTATCACGGATTTATAGAGGAATGGTTTAAAAACCCTGTTCATCAAATCCATAAATGTTGCTAAATCATTGGTTAGTCGAAATGACATAACCAAGAACTCATAGTGTATGTATCTCGTTCTGAATGCGGTCTTATCAATATCTTTTTCACTCACCTTCAGTTGATATCCTGACCTGAGATCAATCTTTGGGAAATAGCTCAAACCTTGCAGCTGATGAAATAGGTCGTCAATCCTTGGAAATGGATACTTGTTCTTTACTGTTTCCTTGTTCAGCTCTCTGTAGTTTATACACATCCTCATGCTTTCGTCCTGCTTCTTTACGAATAAGACCGGAGCTCCCCGGGGTGGTGAACTAGGTCTAATGAAACTGTTGTCCAATAACTCCTGAAGTTGCATCATAAGCTCCTTCATCTCTGTCGGTGCTAACCGGTATGGTGCTTTCGCCATTGGTGTCGATCCTGGCAACAAGTCTATTCCATACTCTACTTGTCTATATGGGGGAAATCTAGGAAAATCTTCGGGAAAAGACTTCCGGATATCACACACCACTAGTATTCTTTGTATCTCTTTCTTCTCCTTCTTTTCATCCATCACAAATGCCAATGGTGATGTACATCCTTTGGACAAACATTTTCTGTCCTTCATCTGGTAAATGATTCCAGAATTCACTCTACATTTGTCCCCACACACCATAAACGACTCTTTTCCAGGTGGGCTTACTCTCACCATATTCTTCCTGCATAGTATCTCGGCATCGTTCGTACTAAGCTAATCTAGTCCTAGTACGATATCGAAACCGTTCAACTCAATGGGCAACAACTCCTCGTGGAATTTATTCCCGTTTAAGTCGATGAAGATGTTTTTAATGCAATCGCTAACAGGTATGAATTTGCCACTGACAACTTCTACAACTAGAGCATTATCAAGTTTATCTACAGGCAATGCTAGTCTTCCACCAAATTTATGCGATATAAAGGAGTAATTTGCTCCAAAGTCAAACAATATATTGGCAGGAAATACATGTTCAAGAAAAGTACCTGAAGCGACATCTGCTTCATCCCTTGCTGCTTCCAGGGTCACCTGGAATGCTCTTGCCTTTGGCATTGGTGGAACATTAGGCCTTTCTGCCTCTTTCTTCTTCGGGAGGTCCTTTGAAATATTTCCTTCTTTATTACATCCATAACACAACCTCTTGTTGGATGTACACTCATTGGCATAATACCCAGTCTTCCCACACATGTAAAAAGTCACCTCCCCATCACATTTTCCAAAGTGCTTCTTTTTGCACTTCTCACACCATCTTGCTTCACCTCCTCCTCTTACAAACGTTTTAGAACCAGACTTCGAGAATTTTCTTTTCTTTTTGGACCTTGAAGATCCCTCAAATTTCCACTTCTCGCCAACTTCAACTTTGTTGGGGGTTCTGTCTTTGATCATTTCTTCAACAGACTTAGCAGCCCAAATGGTCGCCGCAACAGTAGGTGCCTGGCGTACTGGAACAACGTACTCCCATGGTAGTCCCTTCGTATACTTATTAATTTTTGTTAGCTTGTTAGGGACGATGCTTAAAGAAAACTCCATCTTTTCTGTGAAGGCCTTGGTATACTCGTCAGTGGAAATGTTGCCCTTCTTCAACGTCAGAAACTGGTTCTCTAGGTCTAGCATGTTTTGGGCTGAGCAGAACTTGTGTTTAAAGTGTACCAAGAGATCTGCCCACGTTAGTTGTAGTGGATTATTGGGGCTTATGGTCTTTCCTAAAGTGTTCCACCAACGAACAGCTCCACCCTAAACTGACGCACAGCATAACTGGTTTGTAGCTTGCCCTTACAACCATATGTTATGAAAGCTAGCTCCATTTCAGAGATCTAGTCCATAACTCCGATTGATCTTATTTCCCAGTAAAATCTGATGGTTTGCTAGTCGTGAAGTCTTTATACTTGCATCTGTTCCTTTCAATTCCTTCATCTTGGTTATTTCTTCTAACCACTGCTTTGGCTTGACTAAAGGTTCTACTATAGTTTCCTTCTTCTAACTGTCCAATGTTTAGTTGAGGCTGCACAATATGCATAGTACGTTCATACCTATTATCATGTAACATTTATCTCATCCCCTCTCTATATTCGGCCATCATAGCCCGAATCATAGCTTGGACTCCTGCCATCGTGATTGGTACGGGTGCAGCTGCTACCTCTGGTGCACGCTCAATCACTCATGGCTCAGGCTGATGGTTTCCACTAGCGTTTCCTAATCCGATTCGAGTTGTCACCATGTCGATATATAAACCAAAGCAGGTGAGTTTAGATCTTTATTTACAATAGACATTTAAATCCTCCTTGTCTTTACGATAAGTTACATGCCAGTTCAAATATCGTAATCGAATGTTTAGAAATATGAACACATAAAGTTTCCCGATCCAGTCGACAATAGACCATAGATTCGATCAAATAATAACATAAATAATTTAGCACATACATCCATGCCGATGATAATGTCGAAGCTTTTAATTGAGACTGGCATAAAGTGAATTTGGAAAGAGTGGTTGTTTACAGTAAGTGTGCATCCTATGTATATGTCGTTTTTACTCTCGGTCTTTTCGTTTTCCATCTCTACAGTAAATGTGCCTTTTAGTGATTTAGGATTTTTTTTTAGTAGATGTTTGAATTTATGGCCCACGAAGCTTTTCTCCGAATCACTATAAAAAAGAATGCACGTGTAACAATTATTGAGAAGAAACACATCGGCAACCACGGTAGGATCTGATATCGCCTCTTCGTGACCAATTGCCAAAACTCTTCCTATGCCAGCATCATTCTTTGTCTTTCAGCAGTCTCTCTTAAAGTGTGCAGTTTCACCACACCCATAACAGGCTTGACTTACTCCCACGTCGGGGACTTGGGAGATGGGTTGTGCTGGTGCTTTATAGAAACGGGCAGTGTGCCCCTTCCTATTGCAGTTTCTGCAGTGCATTTCCTGCAAACTCCCGTGTGATGGAAGTTGCACTTATTACACTTTGACAAAGTTCCAGCATATCGACTCGGGGGTGCTGGAGTAGCAGAAATAGTGGTTGGAATAGAAGCAGGAACAACAGCAGGAACAATAGCAGTATGTACTTCCATAATTTGTTTCTTCTTAGAAGGCTCTTGCGATGATTGCCCCTTTCGTTTGTTCCAAAACTTCTTTTTGCTGCCTCCTTCTTTAGGTTGTTCAGAAATAGCTGGCATGGAGCCTTGATGAACTCCATGATCTACAAGTGTCTGTGCCAGACGCTTGACACTATCGAAAGTAAGTTGATTGGCAGCTATAATGTGTCCTTGAGTCGGGAGAGTTAGCCCCCAGATGTATATCTCCACTTTCTTACTCTCCGGGGTGACCATCCCGAGACACAGAAGAGCTAGGTCACTAAATCTGGCAGTATAAGCAGCAATATCGGAGTCCTTCATCGTGAAACCCCAAAGTTCATGCTCTAACTTTTGTATCTCGCCTCTGGGACAATATTTTTCCAGCATCAGAACTTTTAAGTCTTCCCAGCTCATGCCATTGGCTATTGGGAGAGATAACAACTTGACATAGCCGTTCCACCAAGAGAGGGCTCTATCCAAGAAAGTTCATGTTGTAAACTTCACTTTGCTAGCTTCAGGGCACGCAAAGATTTCAAACACCGGTTCGATTTTATCGAACCAACGTATTAGAGCAATGACACCTCCGGTGCCATCAAAGGATTTGGGTTTAGCATTCGTGAAGTCTTTATAAGAACACTCCCTTTGGTGTCCAATACTTTCCCTGTTATTAGAGTTGTTAGCACCACTACCGGATCCACTAGTACCACTGGCGTTAATTTGTGTCATAGCAGCAGCCACGGCGGCTGTTATTGCTGCTTGGAAGAAAGTAGGGTCATACTGTGGAGGTGGTGGCGGTGGTGGAATTGGTGGATTGTTGACAGAAATGCCTATTTGATTTATGCGGCGGCATCTTTTTCTGTAAGATTTAGAGAGGAAATAATGATAAGTCCTTTATAGTAGTTACGAGTCATGTGATATTGAACAATATATATCTTAGTTCTAAACGTATCATATCCTGACTTTCATAGTGTTTTGCGATTTAAAATAGAAGTATACTGATACAAGTAAACAATCGCAATTTATGAAATTTATAGCAACACTTCTAAGGAATTTGTATAGTATGACTCATACTGGGCCCCCCTATAGATCACATAGTGCATACGAATTATATATAACCAAAACCAAATAGACCTTTGAATAAGTGATTCTACTATAAGTCCACAACCAAACAAGGAATAGGAAGTAAGCTAAATCACCAATTCTAAGTCTATAAAATCTTAGTTATATATAACTCTTATGTATACACTTTGTAATTATAGATCTACCGGTAAGAGTCCTGTGGTTTCACATGATTGTTTCTAGTACGAAAGACCTTTTTGAATATTGTTGTTCCAGTGTTATAGTGACATTAAATACTCTTATAGTATTTTAACTTTCTGTTTGGTTCTAGAGTTCTTCTGGTATATAGATTTGGTAAGTTTTAGTCTTGTTGCAACACCACGATCACTCCCAAACATATGTTGGTCATATCTCAAATAAATATAGTTGATCAGGCTATATTTATCCCAGATATGATAACATAACTGTCCAGGTTTAACTGTGGTGTCCAACATCTAAATACTTTTTTGTAGTTCTCATTGTGATACTGTTTCTTGTATGTATGCATGTTAGTATACTTCTTATAAAATACTTAGATTTTAAAAGTATACTTTTAGTCAGAGCGTTTCAGCCCGATTGCATTTATAGTTGTATATCCTTTGTGGTTTGATATACTTTGTTCACTATAAACAATGCTCTGATACCAATCTGTCACACCCCTAAACCGGAACGGCGGAAACGTTTGGGGGTGGATGACGTCATGTACAGTATCACAACAATTGAATAATAGAAATCAAAGTAACAACAACCATTGTATTTATATTAAAGTGTTTACATTATATTCGAATCGTAGCTACATATGTTCTATTGTAATCGTGTTGTAGTCTTAATACCCTAAGACCTAAAACGTGTAAATGTTATTGTACTCTGAGATAGTATAATGTAGTTTTAATTCACATAAAACTATGAAAAGTATGTTTTCTCTGTACTGGAATAGTAATCTGTATTTGTACTTGTATAAAAACTGTGTATTTGAAACTGCCTAGATTCACCAGCTGTACTTGTAAAATACTATGTTATAGATTGATTATTTAATAAAACTATGTGAAGTCGTTTACTTATTCATACACTAATCGTATTATTCAATACCAAATTGTGAGTTATCATAACCATGCTTGATGACCTAAGATGACCTGAACACGACGTTCTTCAAGCGTCGCAATCGGTACGACATTTGTCACTCTAGGCCTGCCGGCCTAACTGTAGCGAACAGTTAAGGTGAGGGATTTTCAGTCCCGTATAGATCTATACACAAGTGTCACGCTCTCCCTCCAGAAGACTCTGGTTATAATTTCAGGACTTGGTTGGTACTTAGATAAATACGTGGAGTGTGTCTCATAATTGCTATATTGACGGTTACGTGTAGAATAATGAAAAGTTACTTTGTCATGGATAAACTATAAGTATATCTCGTAAACTATATTTATTATAGTTTATATGTTTGTTTTCCATAATGTATTATGAATATGTAAAGTAGTGCATATGATCCATAAACTATACCTATTATAGTTTATATGTTTGTTTTCTGTATTGTATTCTAAACTTTGAAAAGTAATATGTAAGTTCCATAAACTATACCTATTATAGTTTATGTGTATGTGTTCCACTGGAACGAAAATCTTTGTATTGTTAATAATTCGACAAGTTTAAATCGTAAAATCCGTGATACGATTGTTCCGTGAAATTCAATATTTATGTCCAATTAGTACTAAAATAGATCGCAAAAATAATATTTTTGTTTAACAAGTTTTACATGGTTTTATACTTATATAATATAATATTTATATAATTATGATTAAATAGGCAGTCGAATAAATAATTCTACCCCAAGCCCACAACCAAACAAGGAACTGGAAATGGAGCAAAATTATCAATTCTAAGCCCGTTGAACCTTAATTATATAATTTATATGTATATAAATATATGTTTTTAATAATGGCAACGATTGACAAAATATTGAAAACATTTAGATATTAATACAAAATTTCTTGTGTTACACTTGTATTCCCCCCTAAAATAGTGAAAATTATGAAAACGTAGGGGTATGAACTCACCTCGAATGTGATAACGGTTTTGATAACGGGATAAAAACGATGACTTTCGGTTTAGAACACGTAATGATAGCCGTATCCAAATTAATTCTTGAGAATTAATTGACAGCTTGGATTCTCCTGAGAAGTTTGGATGGATGCTTTGAATATGCAAAGAACACTTTTGAGAGGAAAATTTCGAGATTTTGTGGAGTGAAATGAGAAATGGGTAATGAGAATTCGGTTGAATATATATATATATATATATATATATATATATATATATATATATATATATATATATATATATATATATATATATAAGGGGTAAAAAGTGAGGCGGTTGAAGCAAAATATCTAGATCTTTAAAGGAGTTTTAGGACATAAAGTAGCCCAAAATAAAATGATTTCGGTGCATATATGAGACCCCTCGCAGACTGATTTCGGTGTTGATCGAAATCAGTTTTCGGTCCAAAGAAAAGGCGGCTTCACACGTTTGCGGTCTTAACTGCAAACTTGATTTTGGTCCGAGGAGTGTGGAGCTAGCGAAGGTTTTCGGTGGAGATTTCGGTAGGCTGATTTCGGTCCTCACATAGAATCACCAAAAAGAATGATTTCGGTCTAAGTGTTTTTGATTCCAAATTTCAAAATTGTTAAAATTAAAAACTCATAGTAGAGTTATTTCCCTTATATTAAATCAAATAATCTTAATTATATGACTTTGGTTTGACTTTTATAGATTTGTATATTAAGTTATATATGAATACTTTTCAATATATAAGTGCTTTTATATATATATATATATATATATATATATATATATATATATATATATATATATATATATATATATATATATATATATATATATATATTGAGTATGATTATCAATGTATGCAAACAAAATCACTTAGCTAGACGACTGAATCAGCTTAAACATCGAGGCCTCTCATCATTTTATTTCATCTTTCATCATCTATTTCATCTACCCATATTTCCCAACATATTGATAGGTATAAAATACATATACAGTTGAAATCAAGTAAAAGCATATACACATCTTTCATCCAGCATAGAAATCAAGAACACAGAGAATATATACGTATAACACGTAATTTATATCAAATACCTCATATATATATATATATATATATATATATATATATATATATATATATATATATATATATGTGTGTGTGTGTGTGTGTGTGTGTGTGTGGGGGGGGTGTGTGTGTGTGTGTGTGTGTGTGTGTAAGATGAAAGTAACTATGCATTCACTTTTTACGATACGCGGTGTTGTGCCGGTTTAGTCGAAAAACTTAGACGGGTCATAACTTCTTTGTTAGAAGTCAAATTTCTGCGTTCCTTATATCCCCGAAATTCCTTTACACCACCTTCATATCCCTCTAAAGAAAACTGGGATATCCCTACACCCCCAAATGGTAGAAAGTGCAATCTATGGCCAAATGCATTATATCCAGTTAAATCTGATATAGACATGGAAGAGGTTAATAAAAGATTATTTATGAAGAAACCGATTCAAGCTCTCTCTGTATGGTCAACGTTCAAAATTGCTTCAATTAGTAAAATTAACATCCGGGAATTTCGAAAGATTCAGTATGCTTTCTTTAAAGGAAAAGGATCAGACAACTCTGAATTTATGTTTTCTAAAGTTGATCGTCTTAGGATAAATCAAGCTAACATCAGATCATTGATTATTTGGTTGAAGCAAAGTACAAGCACAAATAAATTTTATACATATGCCCTACAATGCTTGAGGTAATATGTTCTATACATGGTTGTTCATTTTAGTGTTGATTGGGAAATAGACCAACTTGGAGAAAAAGGAATCTGATAAACCAAATTTGGATCTGAGCATCGAAAATAAGTTACCTAGAAACATACATAAAAACCCACATACATAATTTTATTTTCTTCTAAGGGACGCTTGAGATTTATGAGAACTTGTCAAAAACATCTCTTCTCTTTATAATTCATCTAAGGCATCATTAATCTACTGAAGAAAACATCTATTGAAGAAAACAGGAGAAAAAGGCAGTACACTGAGAGTGAAGAAAATTCAATAACTCACTTGGTTTCTAATTTTTTGTCAGTGGTTACTAAACTTAAGGAATCGAGTTTAGATTGTGTGTTTTTGTTATTTTCTCTTTGTTTAATTGTGTAGAAGAAATTCTCTTTTCTACTTGTAATTCATTTTATAAATTTCATCTTGCATGATATTTCTTTAAATTCTACTCCTTATTTCAGTAACCATAAACCGTTGGAAAATATTTCTATGTGATTTTCATTTGAAATAAGTTGAGTCATTATCTATGTCTCTCTAATAAATATTATTAGAATATTTCACGTTAGATAGATGATAAATACAGATCAAGTGTTTGAAGAATCAGATGTAGTAGTTTTTGCAGTTGCAATGGAGAATTAACTAAATGTGAGATGAAACATCATGATCTTAGATGGCATATCTAGATCAGATGTGGAGCATCAGAAACATTGATGGCTCGTCCGTTTTTGCATGGCATATCAGGAACATAGATGGCATATCAAGGATGCACATGGCACATCAAGACACGTTGATGGCATATCCAAGACATGTATGGAACGATTTATCTACAATGACACATCTTTATATCCAAGACACGTCTTAGCTTTCAAGAAGCAAATTCTCTTGATCAAATGCATCTCTAGAATATAGTGGCATCTCTAAAGATAGTGGAATCTCTAAAAGTTGGTGGCACTCTTAAAAGACAATGGAACATCATGATATTCATCAGAGTCTCAAGGTTGATCAAGAATGATCAATAAAATTGAACAATCGAGACTTGGATGGAACCCTAACGGAATACTAACAGAATTGGAATATTCCATCCATTTTCTGTTAAGTAAGGCAAAGGTGTCAACTGATGACTAAGTCATGATGACATGTCAACACCAGATTGGTCAATCCATGTCATGGGTTTTTCCAAATCCTATAAATAGGCCCATTGGGCTACATTATAAAGTTACTCATTTCCTGCTCATTCTGCTCAATTGCTGTTTAGACTAAAATCCAGAGAGCCTTTTGAGTTTTTTAGTGTGTTTACAATTTCAAACACTTGTAACTGAATCTTTATGAATATGAGATACTTTTGAATCATTGATATTGAACATACAATTTTTTTTATCATAAACTTGGTTGATTCACAACTCTTTATTTTACGCATTACTTGCCACTTCATGATTCTAAAACTCAGTTTCAGTCTTTTAAACACTTCGACTCTTCAATTCTATGGTTTACTGATTTTCTCATTTCTTCGATGGTGTTTTTCTTCAACACTACTGTGTTGCCTCTGGGAACGTATCAAAAATCCATATCAATGGGATAAAAAGGAAAGTATGATGTTGTTATAGCATAAAAACGAAAGTATGATGCTATTATGGGATGAAAACAAAGGTATGATGCTATTACGGCATAAAAATGAAAGTATGATGATATTATGGTATAAAATGAAAGTATGATGTTTTTATCGTATAAAATTCAATTTGAAACTAACCTTAAACGAAAGCATAAAACCAGAAACGATATACTTATATATTTTCGTCAACTCAGGATTGCCCTCTCTAAATAGTTTACATTTTTCAATTTTCTCAAGCATTCCATGCATCAACCCCGAAGTATAGGTCCAGAGATATGTACCCAATGCAAACCTGCAATTTCATTTTAATTATTATAATTATTTTTGTATTTATAAAGAATTTTAAAATGTAATACCTGTTCCAATTATATATTATCCGCAAGCTTTTATACTAATGCAAGAATACACGTTTTAATGTACCGTCCATGGAGACCTTTCAACACAAAAACAAGTTGGATAAGCATTACCGCATCTTCATCCTCAAGTTGCAGATATTTTGGAGACATAATGTACTCTTCTAAATCTCTGAGCTGCAAACGTTCATCGGTAATGTATAGAAACAACTGAGCCCGAATATTTGAATTTGAGTGACATTTTTCTTCATGAAGTAAATCAATAGAAGGACCAACTCTTAACCCACTTATCAAAATAGTCCATTTCACCAGAATCCAAAAGCACCTCCTGTACCTCAAACTGAAACCTTCCCGCTTCAAACATGTCCTGCGACCGTACTTCATGCAACATCATCAAACGATGAAGCTTCAAATAATGCTTGTTGCGATTTGTTAGCCACGAAAAATAGTCTTTAATGATGGTACCGACGATGCCTTTTAGAGTTAAATCGACTTTTTTGTCCGAGATGATCATGCTACAAAACATATACATTTAATTGAATATAAAAGGTTAGTAATTGGACATGGTTAACAAGCTTTAAAATTATGTAGTAAAATTGGTTAACATAATAAATAGAAACGTACTTTCAATTTAACTTAAAAAACTACCCAATTATCCCATTCTCATAAACATATGAACGAATTTTTACTTTTTTATAAAGGGTAGTATTGTGAAATTACATTGCTATAATAGGGCAAAAAATATTAAAGGTCAATCCGTGGAGCATATTGGTTAGTCCGCGGAACTCCCACTATGGATAGACCAACACCTCCGTGGAATGGATCTTCCCCAAATACCGACTTCTTCCCCAATTTACCTCTTTTACGAGGTGTTTCTCGGGAAGATATAACTCATTTTCATTAAAAATTATACCCTAATACTAAATAATATGAAAACAGAAAACATAAAATCGTAAATACATACTCGGGGACCGAATCCATCGCCAAAAACATTAAATGAATTAGTATCCATCTCCTTTTTTCGATGAGGAAAGATGCGGAGGTCCGCGAGCCAAATGTGGAGGTCGTGGATCCAAATGCGAAGCAGCGGGGACATAACGAGGGTCGATGAGGATAATGCAGATGTCGTAACTCCGAATTGACCATAAAGTCACATACGTGGTGACTTTGGATGCCCTAAAAGGACCGAACTTCAAGATATATCACTTCACTTTCATTAAACGGATACAATCTCATGCATGGGGGATTTTAAACCCTAAAGGAGGCAACTGTATGAATCTAGAACCTCAGAAACATCAAGAGTGGACACTCATAGCTCCTACAGTGGCATCAAACCACTAGATATCATTCCTGGGCCAAAAAGGAACCAATACTCATAAATAATATATCTTAGTCGTCAATGAACAAGTACATAGCTCTTTACCTCAAACAAGCTAGAAATGAAGTAGAGAATCAGGATCCACAAGCTCTTCCTTGATCCATAACTGTTGGGTCAAAATTATGGTTTATACTTTGCTTCTCTAGGAAAATGTATTTTTATGTCTAGGACCGTAAACAGCTCAGTGTTTACGGCCATATATGTGTTTACGGTCAGTGTTTACGGCCGTAAACAGGTTTACGACCGTAAACCCATTTACGGCCCATATTCCCCAAGTATATATATATATACGTGTTAGGTGGTTGAGGAGTGATTGATAAACAGAGAAGGAGAGTACGGCCAAGAGAGAGAGAGAGAGAGGAGCTTAAGTGTGTGAAACTTAAGGTGTGTTCTAGAGAGAAAAAGTGAATCTTGTGTAAGGAACTTCAATCATATTCATCAATACATTCAAGATTCAAGTTATTCTTCTTCTCCTTTTTCTTCTATTTGATCTGACATCATCCAATTGATTGGGATTCCGCACCATCAATTGGATCTGATTGATACACAAGCATTTTGGGGACTTACAATGGGTATCAGAGCATGGATTGTATCAGTCAATTTTGTCAGATCTGGAGCTTATTTGACCTTAGTTTTGGAAGATTTCTGTGTTTTTGGATAGATCTCTGAAAATTAGGGGGGGTTTGTTCTTCGTGTTTTTGATAAAAAGGGGTTTTTGATAGAGTTTTGGAGCTTCAAAGTCGAAAAAACGTTGTTTTTGGTCGTAACCAGCGAGGAGGTGGCGACGTGTACGGTCAACAGCTAGGGTTTCCGAAGTTTGCGGCCGGAATTTACGGCCTTGGAGTTTACGGTCCGAGATTACGGCCCTCGGTTTGCGGTCCGAGGTTTACGGTCAGCATCGTACGTGTACAGCTTGGAGTTCACGGCTAGCAGCAGCATCGCACGTGTACGGTCGACGTTTGCGGTCCTCGCCTCGGATTCGTGGTCAGCCTCGCATAGTGTCCGAAGTTCGCACCTCGTCCTCGCTTCGCTTCGTGGAGTCCTCGCATCGCACATTTAAAAAAAAAGGGGGGGCGGACATATTTTTGGAGGTATCAGGGATCGAACCCGGGACTCCTCTATACTCAACAACGCGCCTTACCAGTTGATCTAGTTTGCTATATGGAACACTCCTTCGAAATTTAATTCATAAAGTGTCCCTCTCGGTTCCAACTTTCGCATTTTTGTCAATTTCAGCCCAAAATTCAAATTTCTTTTAATTTCAAATTCCATTTTCAAAAAAAAAAATTAAATAAAATAAAATAATAATAAAATAATATATATATATATATATATATATATATATATATATATATATAATAAAAAAATAATAAAAAAAAATAAATAAATAAAAAAAAATTTTAGTTTTTTTTAATTTTGATTTTTACTTAAAATTTTGAGTTTGACTTTTAAAATTTGACCTTTGACTTTAAACTATGATTTTCTCGTTTGACTTTTAAATTTTCAAATTTAGGTTTCGGTTTGACTTTTAAGTTTAACTTTTTATGTTTGACTTTTAAGCTTGACTCTTTAAATTTGACTTTGAATGGTTTTTGAGGTCTACGAGTGAATTGAAGACATGAAAGAGAGTCGTCAGGATATGTTAACACAAAATTTAAACATGTTCGATTATATCGCTGGAGAAACCTTGGACGCTCAGTTGCAGCGATTTACTACACTTACTACTGAGATAAATATAGTTGGGATTTTCTTGACTAAATCTGAGATAAACAAAAAGCTGCTGAATTCACTTCCGAAATCGTGGGATATGAACGTGACTGTCATCAAGAAGACAAAAGATCTCAATCGTCTTAGTCCTGCTGCTGTAATTGAAGAACTTGACGCTTTGAAGTGTGGAAAAACAATGAGTTCCGCAAACATTCCGGTCAATGAAGTTTCATGTACTCCATCTTGTGAAGATACGATTAAAATTCTTCGTGAACATAATGATTTGCCAAAAAGGGAAGTCGAGGACCTAAAATACGAAGGATATCAACTCAGGAAAGGACAGAAACCCCTAAAGGCTGAATTAGAAGCAAAAACCATAGACTTTAGGAGGCTTCAAGAAGATTATAGCAACAAATGTGAAAATTATGACTATGTTAAGAGACAACTTGCTGAATTAATTGATGAGCTTGACACATTAAAAGGCAAATTTGAAACTGTAGATTTTGATTTTAGAAAATTTAATGTGTCAAGCGAAGTAGTTGCGAACATGATAGACCATTAAAAATAACCAGCAAAAAGGTCTAGGGTATGATAGTGTTCCTCCACCTTTCAATCATAACTATACACCCATCCCTATGACACAGGGAGAAATTGACAGGGAGGCACATCTTCAATATGGCAAACCTGCTGGATTTGTGTTAGGAGGTATTCAGGTTGAAAATACTAATGCTTCTACTTCCTATGCAGATCAACCACTAAGCCAATCCAAGAAAGCAGCTGAAGAGAGTGTGTCTGATAGTAAAGTAGCATAAGATGAGAACAAGGAGAAAACCATTGAACAAACCAACATCTCCTTGAGCTCTGAATCTGTTGCTTCGAACTCAGCTGCTTCTGATCAACCTACTGTTGAGAAATACAGGCCACCAATTCCAGTGAAACAGAGTGCCTGTTGTAATTGTGCTTGTGGGAAAAATAAGAGACAAGGCAAGGATACGCCACCAGGGGCAGGAAGAAACAACTTCACAGTGAAGAAAAAGACATGTTTTCACTGTGGAACACCTGGACACATTGCTAGAAATTGTCCTAATCGTGCATAGGTTCCCTACTATGCACAAGGCTGGCAGAACGCGCCAAGAGGGAGATACTTCAAAAGAAACCCCTCAAGGTCACGTTCAGACAATGGTGACTGGAACGCGCAGAAGGCCGAGAATCAAACCCACAAGGCCAAGAATCCGAATCCCAAGGGCAAGAAGGGAATGTCGGCCAAGAAGCCCAATCCAAGAGATGCTCCAGTGAAACAAAGACCGGTTAGGTCAAAGTCATCTCAACGGCCGACATCAAAATCAAAAGAAATGGGTCAAACCCAACTACAAATGGGTTCCGAAAGCTCAATCTCCCAAATCTTCTAACGATTCTAATATTTCTTCATCTTCTGTTTATGATAAACAGGATATGTCATGGGAGAGAGTACCGTGCAAGGATGAAAAAGGTCAACCCAGTTTCAAAATGGACTCGGTTCCAAAGACCAACTAATCCCGCTCTGTGTCGGAGCAGCTATGGAGGCATATCATCAGACTTATGTTTGTTGGTAGTGGCTGTTCCTGGCACATGATTGGAGGCATCTCTCAACTGTGCAACATTCAGAACTTTGTTTGAGAGTATGTGTCCTTTGCGAGAAAGGAAGAAAGGAAGGGATCACTCATGGGGTTAGTGCTTAGTGACATGAAGAATTTTCGGATCTGTTCTGAGATTACACGTGCTGTTCTCAGACCTTCTGGATGCAAATTCAATCGGTGACTTACGGTTTGAGTTTTCTTCTCTATACTCTTGAGTTTTTCTTAAGCTGATTCGCTTCAAAGACCAATTTTTCTTTTAGGATAGTTTAAATTTGCGCATTTGCATTCGTTTCTCTCTTATGCACAAATTTAGGGGGAGAAATAAAAACAAAACAAAAATTAGAAAATCAGAAAATCCAAAAATATGTTGGTTATGGAATGTGCTTGCAGGTGATGTGATGGGAAGTGATATAATCATGTGATAATAGGAAATCTGAATCTGTGTAAGGGACTGAATCTGAATTGTCTAGGCTCTGTGTTCGATGCGCTAGTAGGCACGAAAGATTTAAAATGGACTTGACTAGGCATAGATGAACTTAAGGAATCTAGAGACTTGAAAAATCTTGACCTAGATATATCCATTTAGCCTGACAATACGACGCTCGGGTAGATTGAGCAGTGAGATAAACATGGGAACCTGCGAGATACACTAAAAGTTAATTATCTAGAACTGTGGTTGAACATTTCCTTGATGTATGGACTTATGTCCTTAATTCCGGTATTGATAGGGCAACTGGGGGGTTCTGATAAAGTAGGTATGTAGGAAATTATTTTCTTGCTTTCTATCTGTCAGTCATATGTTGCTTCCTTTGCGTGATTGGAACATATCCGACCTGGATTGCAACATATGCAACTCTAATTCTACGCACCTCCTTATCTATGAAATTCTTTCTATCTGTTAGCCATATGCTGTCCCCTCTGCGTGATCGGAAGATCCGACCTGGGACACAGCATATGCAACATTCTACCTCTCAATCCCTCTATCTATGTTAGTCATATGTTGTTCCCTCTGTGTGATTGGAAGACATCCGACCTGGGATACAACATATGTACTTCTATATCTGACTTCTTTATTAATGATTGAATACGCACCTAAAGTAAGGAGTTCTTTGGAAGTTCTTGATTACCGGGGTATATCAGGAAGTGGGAAACATGTTCTAGTACATCTAAAATTGAACCATTTAATAGGTTGTCTGTAGATCTTGCTGCTTAATTTAAGTGGACAACAATATCCTTGGTCGTCGCCAGCTAAATGTCCATTTAGGAATATATATCACAATGACTTGTCACTTATAATTTGTCCAAATTATCAACATCCTTTGTGTTTAAGTGGACCACAATACCGGTCATTGACCGGATCTAGACATGCAGGCGTGTGCTGATAAACGATATTGGATTGCTTGACAACTTTGATCCCAAATCACTCTTAAAGTTAGATATCATTTTTATTTTTGTTAAATTTGTTCACAGTTTTCTTCTAATTTAAATATTATGGGAGAATTAAAAATTTTGAAAACCAAACAAAAATAAAAAAAAAATATTAATTAAAAATCCAAAAATAGTGTTATTTATGTTTTATTTCTTGTTCAAGAAAATCAAAAATCCAAAAATATTTTTGTTTATGTTTATTTTTTTTCGGAAAATATGAAAAACCCAAAAATATTGTGTGCTAAATTTTCTTTTAGTTTTGTTTTGTATTGAAAAGTGAATTCAGGTGAAGATGAAACTCATGGAGTTTGTGTCGAAGATTTCTGAGCCAAGGCTTCATCCGTGAGCATCGAAGAATTCTCATTCGAAGGAGCAAGAAATGAAGATTATTCTTCCAACATTCAATCTTTCAACCCAGAAGCAAGGTCAAGTTGTACTTGAAGATTATGTGACGGATTGCATTGAAGCCTCCTGAATCAGTCTGCTACTATCTATGAACCTGCTGAAGTGATCCAGAAGATTTGTTCTCTCTGATGTTTTCTCTGAAGATTCTCAAGCTGAAAGCGCTATCTTTCAAGAATCAGTACGTCAAGCCTCCTCACCCAATGTGTGTTCAGAGTCAAATCTTGAAGAAAATCCCAACCACTCAAGATGAAGTCATTCATTGAAGATTCATCAAGTTCATCTTGAAGTTGTGAAGAAATTTGAAGATTAATGTTGAAGCCAAAGCTCCCAATGAAGATTAACAAGAAAAGTCAGCTACTTTTTAGGGGGAGCTTGTTGGGTCAATTAAGAAAAGAAAGCTATAAACCAAGTGGGAGATTGTTGGGTCAAAATTATGGTTTATACTTTGCTTTTCTAGGAAAATGTATTTTTATGTCTAGGACCGTAAACAGCTCAGTGTTTACGGCCATATATGTGTTTACGGTCAGTGTTTACGGCCGTAAACAGGTTTACGACCGTAAACCCATTTACGGCCCATATTCCCCAAGTATATATATAGGTGTTAGGTGGTTGAGGAGTGATTGATAAACAGAGAAGGAGTGTACGGCCAATAGAGAGAGAGAGAGAGAGAGAGAGAGGAGCTTAAGTGTGTGAAACTTAAGGTGTGTTCTAGAGAGAAAAAGTGAATCTTGTGTAAGGAACTTCAATCATATTCATCAATACATTCAAGATTCAAGTTATTCTTCTTCTCCTTCTTCTTCTATTTGATCTGACATCATCCAATTGATTGAGATTCCGCACCATCAATTGGATCTGATTGATACACAAGCATTTTGGGGACTTACAATAACCTTGCACCAAACTCCATCTTCTTGAATATGAATCAAAGCAGCACACAATAAGCTCCAAAACACCACCATGGAGGCTAAGGGACGATTTCTAGGGTTTTGGGGACTTGGAGGCTAGTAAAGAGGCCATCCATAAAGATTTAAGTGCTTATATAGTGTAGATCATCATAAATTAGGGTTTTCGCTTACACCTCGTGTGCCCCGCGTACTCCTCGTACGCCCAGCGTACGAGTCCTCACACCCCCGATCCTTCCTATGCAGTACAGTAAGCGTACACCACACTATGCCTCGCTTACAACTCGTCGCACCAGTACGCCCCCTACGCCCTACGTACTAGGGTTTCCCCTTAAACCCTAAAGCACATTGAAGGCTTTAACTTCTTCATTATAAATCCGATTCTGACGATCTTTATATCCCTGAAAAGGTAACAAGAAGTTCTAAGATATAATCAACTCATACCTTCCATACAATTTACCAAAAAAACATCTAATTCCCATAAAATCCTGACCTGACATATTACCAAAATACCCTTTGGCTCGAAAACACAAACCGGACACCCGGATCATCCAAATTACATCATCCACCTCCAAATGAGTTCAAATCTCAATTCTTCAAGGGTACTAAGTCTTCTAATACCGAATCCTTAATCACCACCCCGAAATAGGAAAACGATTCAAAACAGGGCATTAAAACTCTCCCCCACTTAAATTAGATTTCGTCCTCGAAATCATTCCTTACCATCCCCGGCACGCCATACAACCTGAGCAACACAACCACAGCCCTGAGCATACCACAGCCTTCCAAAGGCAAACGAAACCAACTGTAACACCCGATTCCTGGTATGTCTTTAATTCAAAGTTTTATGTATTTTTTTCAGGGACTCGACGAGTTGGTGGCCCGAATCGTCGAGTAGAGACGGGATCCGCGGGAAGTTTAAGTGACCTACTCGATGAGTCGGAAGACTGACTCGGCGAGTAGGTGTTGTTTGAGTGAAACCCTAATTTTGAGGGTTTGCACCCTATTTAAACGCCTTAACTCAGCCTCCATCGCCCCTATCACTCCCAGAACACCTAATATAGAAACCCTAGCTGCTTTGAGGGATCTAAGGCCATTTTTGGTGCTTTTGAATAGTTTGTGAAGCTTGGAAGGAAGGAAGAAGCTTGGGAATTCGAGTTGGGGCTTGTAGATCTAGAGATCTTACTCCATTTTCAGCTTAATCAAGGTAAATCCCCCTGCTTTGGTCTTCCATTTGGTTGTTCATCTCTAGGGCTTAGATTGTTGGGTGTATTTAGGGCTTTCCAACCATTTTCGAATTGTGAAGTATTTCATGGAGTTCTACTTCCAGATCTGAGTCATTGGAGGGGTCACATGGCATAAAGGTGCCAACTCTATGGCCATGAGAGCCCCATGCACATTGTAAATCCCCTTTTATGGATTTTTGAGGCAAAGACCCCATGCATGTACACCAAGTTCGGAACTTTACGTGTAAAATGGACATTAGGAGGCCAGATCTATGGTTTTGAGGTGTTAAGACCCATTTAAATCGACTGTATAGTAATGGGCATGGAGGGACTCGATGAGTCACTCTTGGGACTCGGCGAGTCGTTACGAAATGACCACCAAATCCTTTCTGTGGAGGGAACAGTTGTTAGCAAGGAAAGTCGCGTAGATGTTTAGTCTAAAAAGGGGCCTGAGACTCATGGGACTCGACGAGTGTATGAACAGACTCGGCGAGTCCAAGGCAATCTCCCAACCTTGAAGATGGACTCGACGAGTTGTTCATACAACTCGGCGAGTCATAGACTGGACATGTTCTTATGAGGGAGATGAACTCGCCGAGTTGAAGGAAGAACTCGACGAGTCGGATGAAGATAGTCCCGATGGTTTGAATGAAGGAGGACTCGACGAGTTCTCGCAAGATTTGACGAGTGGTGTCGGGGTTGGATCGGGTTAGTGGAGCAAGGACTCGACGAGTTGATAGGCCAACTCGGCGAGTCAGGTCAACTGGGTGTTGACTTTGACCAATCTTGTCTTGCTTGGTCTAAGGATTGACCCTGGTTAGGGTTGTTTGTTCTGATTGATGACTTGAGGATTGTCGTGTAGGGATCGAGGGGTCGAGGAGAGCCGACCTTCACGCCGAGGACAGTTCAGACACTACACGACATCGAGGTGAGTTACCTTCCAGTAGAAGTGGGTCTACGGAACCAAAGACGGCCCACTAGTAGATGTTTAGCTGAGATAATTGTCTTTGTGATAATTGTCTGGTCGGCTATTGTTGATATGCGAGTATGCTAGTTTGCTTGATATGTGACTATGCTAGTTTACTATGTTATGTGGGATGGTATCAGTAGGAGGGGACTAGTTCCTGAATCGGTCGTTATGACCAATGGGTTGGTCAGACACCCCAGATACGTCTGAGAGTATGATAGAGATATGACATTATGTGTTAGTAGTAGGGGGTGAAATAGTCCCCGTGTTCGGTTGAAAGACCGAAGGGTAGGTCGGCACCCCATAATAGCCTGACATGGGTAGGTCAGCACCCCAAAATGGCTTGACATGGGTTGGTCAGCACCCCCAGAATGGCTTGACATGGGTAGGTCAGCACCCCAGAATGGCTTGACATGGGTAGGACGAGCACCCCAGAATTGGCCGGCAGTTTGTATGCTATGTGATTATATAGTGTGTGGTATGATGGGGGAACTCACTAAGCTTTGTGCTTACAGTTTTAGTTTTGGTTTCAGGTACCTCTTCGTCCAAGGGGAAGGAGTCGGCGGTGTAGCAGCGCATCACACACACACATGATTTCCGCATGGAGTTTTCTGGGATTGTACTCTGATTTATTTTACTTTGACTTTATGATTTTCAGAAACATTGTTATATTTTTGTTTGCAAATGATATCGCATGGGAAATGTTTTGGTAAGCTATGTTGAGAATTACTTAATTAAAAATGAAAAATTTGGGCTTGAAATTTGGGATGTTACAAGTTGGTTTCAGAGCCCTGGTTTGAGGGATTCGGACACACCCTCGGGAGTGTATGGACTCAAACCGAGGGATTAAAAGATTTTTACAAGGAAAAATGATTTTCAAAAAAAAATCTGAGTCAAAGGGTTTTGAGAAAGAATAAGGTGTGTGATGCGTGCGACCAGCCGAGCTCACGTAAGTTTTCCCCAAGATACCCATACTTGTTATGATAAGTTATATGATGTATGATACTGAGAACTGCATGCTAGATTAGGGCTAAGGGTCTAGTAGGATGCCTTGTATGCCTGATGTATGATTCTGAAAACTGCATGCTAGAGTAGGGCTAAGGATCTAGGAAGGATTCCTTATGTGCCTATGGTATGAGTTGTATTCTAGGACTGTTTAGTCAGTAGTAGGATGGCCTGTATAGGTTATGCCTGAATTGGTTACTCAATGCCCGAATGCTGCTTGCTTCCTGCTATAAGGGTTCTGGCTAACTTTAACTATCTAATGAATGAATATGTGATAGTATTCGAAAGCTAGCTAGGGAAGGATAGCAGAGACTCCTAGTGCAGCTGATGGCGGAGAGTAGGTCGGAGAGTGCCCTAGGAAAGCCTAGGATGAGACTAGTTGGAAAGGGATATTGGTTAAGGGACTTGGTGAAGTCGAGATAGTCCTTGAGGAAAGTACGGATAGATGTAGAAGGTAGTATAGGCCCGTACTACTGGAAGCAGAGGATCCGTACTCGAATCAAGGAAGGTTGAGACAGAACCGGGAAACTTGGAGAGTGCGTTAGACCTCTCGAGAGTATGTATGATCCTGAGATTTATGCGTTTATTTTTAGTATGGTGACCATGCGACATGGAGCAGGAGGTTCCGGATCAGGATCAGGATCAGGCTCGGGTGCAGGATCCGAGCAGGTTGATGACGGGCTGCGCGAGTTCATCCCGTCTGAGATCACGAGAGGCATCCTTGAGTCGACCCTGATCATTTTCGTGTCGATCAAGGAAGGGATTGTTGAGCTGATGGAGGACGGCCTCCGGGCATTCAGGAGTGACATGGCGTCTAGCCAGACGGGTACGTGCACACTGTCCTTCAAGGACTTCCAAGGGAGCGGTGCGCCGAATTATCACGGGGTGAAAGACCCCATTGCTGCCAGGAGATGGATCGCAGACATTGAGTCTGCGCAGTTGACGAGCTTCAGCCTGGAAGGGTCGAAGGTCCGCTTTGCTATGGGATGTTTGAGGGATAGAGCTAGAGACTGGTGGGAGTCGGTTGGCGACTCGTTGGGAGCCCCAGCCGTCGAGGCTATGACGTGGTCAGATTTCGTGACCAGATTCAGGGCTGAGTGTGCGCCGGCTGTAGAGCTTCAGCAGCTGGCCAGAGAGTTTCTGGATATGAGGCAGACTACGGAGACTGCGGCGGAGATCACCACCAAGTTTCAGGAGAGAGCATTGTTGGTACCCCAGTATGCGGGGGATGAGGAGATGCGGAAGACCCGCTACCATGATATGTTGAGGGCCGATATTCGGGAGCATGTCAGCTACTCAGCCTGCCCGACCCTGGAGTCTACGATTGCCAGGGCGCCTGAGAGGGAGCTCGATTTAGAGCACGTCAGGAAGAGGAAAGCAGAGACAGAGCAGGTGACAGGGGTTTCGGGGAAGAAACCCAAGGGATCCGACGTTAGGTCGAAGGGCCAGCCAGGCCAGAGCCTCTATAGGAAATGCGGCAGGCCGCATGAGGGAGCTTGTAGAGCGGGATCGACCGGCTGCTATAAGTGCGGCAGGACGGGGCACTTTGGCAGGGATTGTACTGCCCCTGCCCCCACAGTGCAGATGTCAGACCTGATTTGCTTCCATTGCAATCAGAGGGGCAATAACAAGGCCAACTGCCCTAGATTGACAGCAGCATCAGCAGCAGCGCCAGCAATGGTGCCGGTTTCAGCGACATCGCGGGTTGCAGATGGCCGGAAGGCCAAGTCAGAGGCTCCAGTGGTGCGGAGCCGAGCATTTCAGTTGACAGCCGAGGAGGCAAGCGCTGCACCCGATGTGGTGATGGGTATGATCTCTTTCTTATGTTTTTGTTTATGTCGCTGTGATTTTGATATGTTATCTATGTGCTCTGTATAGGATCGTTCCATGTGAACGGTATCCCAGTTCAGGTATTGTTTGATTCGGGCGCTACCCGATCGTTTGTCTCTCTTGAGCTTAGCAAGAAGTTTCCTGAGTCGTCGGGCACGTTGGATTGCCCTCTAGAAGTCGAGATTGCGGACGACCGGTCAGTGCGAGCATCAGAGGTATACCGAGATTGCGCCCTGCGGCTGTTTGAGGAGTGTTATCTGGTAGATCTGGTTCCCATACCTTTGCGGGGGAACAAGGTTATTATCGGTATGGATTGGCTAAGCCCCAATGGCGCAGTAATTGACTGTACGCAGCAGTTGGTGCGGATCAGGACCCCAAGTGGAGGAGAGCTGGTAATTCAGGGCGAGAGGCCACAACAAGGACCTGCTTTATGTGCAGCAACGAGAGCTAGGCGTTACCTTTAGCAGGGTTGCGCAGGATTTGTTGCCTATATTATGGATACCCGAGAGATGGGTAAGGCAACGGTGGGCGATGTGACCGTGGTACGAGAGTTTGCGGATGTATTTCCCGAGGAGTTGCCCGGGATACCTCCGGAGAGGCAGGTAGAGTTCAGGATCGACCTAGTCCCTGGTGCGGCTCCGATAGCCAAGGCACCGTATCGGTTGGCTCCTCCTGAGATGCAGGAGTTGTCTACACAGCTGCAGGAGCTGTTAGGTAAGGGATTCATTAGACCGAGCAGTTAACCCTGGGGAGCCCTGATTCTGTTTGTGAAGAAGAAGGACGGGTCGCATCAGATGTGTATATATTATAGGGACCTGAATAAGTTAACGGTGAAGAACCGTTACCCACTCCCAAGGATTGATGACCTCTTTGACCAGCTACAGGGAGCATCTTGGTTCTCCAAGATTGATTTGCGTTCAGGGTATCATCAGATGAGGGTCAGAGAGGAGGATGTGCAGAAGACTGCGTTTCGGACGCGTTATGGCCACTATGAGTTCGTGGTGATGCCTTTCGGGCTCACCAACGCTCCTGTCGCGTTCATGGACCTCATGAACCGCGTGTGCAAACCGATGTTGGATCGCTCCGTGATCGTTTTCATCGATGACATCTTGGTTTACTCCAAGACACTAGAGCAGCATGAGGAGCACTTGCGAGAGGTTTTGGGTACTTTGAGAAGGGAGAACTTGTATGCAAAGTTCTCCAAGTGTGAGTTCTGGTTGCGCGAGGTGCAGTTTCTTGGGCACCTTATCAACCAGGACGGGATATCGGTTGACCCGGCCAAGGTTGAGGTCGTGATGAGATGGGAGGTTCCGAGGTCTCCATCTGAGATTCGGAGCTTTCTGGGATTGGCAGGCTACTATCGGAGATTCATCCAGGACTGCTCCAAGATAGCCGTACCCTTGACCCGGCTGACGAGGAAGGTCGTGGTCTTTGGCTGGGGGCTTGAGCAGCAGCCTGCGTTTGAGACCTTGAGGCAGAGATTGTGCGAGGCGCCAATCTTAGCCCTTCCAGAGGGCATGGAGGATTTTGTGGTATATTGTGATGCGTCCATCTCAGGTTTGGGCACGGTATTGATGTAGAGAGGGCATGTTATAACTTACGCTTTGAGGCAGCTGAAGCCTCACGAGGCGAATTACCCGACGTATGATTTGGAGCTGGGGGTTGTTGTTTTTTCCCTCAAGATTTGGTGTCATTACCTCTATGGTGTTCGTTGTACCATTTACACGGACCACAAGAGCCTGAGGTATCTCATGGACCAGCCAAATCTCAATATGAGGCAGCGTCGGTGGCTTGATGTGGTGAAGGATTATGATTGCGAGATCCTTTACCACCCGGGGAAGGCCAATGTCGTGGCCGATGCGCTTAGGCGCAGGGCAGCACCGATCAGGGACATCTGTCTGAGGATGACAGTTGTGACTCCACTGTTGGAGCGGATTCGGGAGGCCCAGCAGGAGGCCATGAAGGAGGAACATCGGAAGAGTGAGCGAATTGTGGGTCAGGTTTCCTCCTTCGACTATGATAGCCGAGGATTGTTGACGCTTCACCGTAGGGTGTGGGTCCCTTATCATGGGGGTGTGCGCCAGGTATTGACGGCAGAGGGGCACAAATCCAGGTTCTCTATTCACCCCGGGGCGACAAAAATGTACAGGGATCTTCGTTCCGATTATTGGTGGCCCTGTATGAAGAGGGACATAGCATGGGTTGTAGAGAGGTGTCTAACCTGCAGGAAGTTCAAGGCTGAGCACCAGAGACCTCACGGCAAGGTCCAGCCATTGGATATCCCGTTGTGGAAGTGGGAGGATATTACGATGGACTTCATCACAAAGCTTCACAGGACCACGCGTGGAGTGGATTCGATTTGGGTCATCATTGATCGATTGAGCAAGAGCGCCCATTTTATTCCGATTCAGGAGAGTATTTCGGCTGAAAAATTGGCCAACGTCTACATCAGGCAGGCAGTGGCGCGGCACGGGGTGCCAGTTTTAGTGATTTCCGATAGGGATGTGCGGTTCACTTCCAGGTTTTGGAAGAAATTTCATGACGAGTTGGGTACTCGTCTGCATTTTTAGCACCGCTTTTCACCCGCAGACCGATGGTGAGAGCGAGCGGACCATCCAGATGCTAGATGATATGCTGCGGGCGTGTGTTTTAGATTTTGGAGGTAGCTGGGATACCTACCTTCCGTTGGCCGAGTTCTCTTATAATAACAGTTATCATGCGAGCATCGACCGTCCTCCTTTCAAGATGTTGTATGGGAGGAAGTGCAGGACCCCGATATGCTGGGGAGAGGTTGGTCAGAGGGTCATGGGGAGTACTGAAGTAGTACTCAAGACGATGAAGAGGATCCAGCAGGTTCGGAGCAGGCTTCAAACTGCTCAGAGTCGGCAGAAGAGTTATGCCGACAAGCTTCGATCGGACATGGAATTCCAGGTCGGAGATATGGTGCTCCTGAAAGTGTCGCCTTGGAAGGGCGTCATTCGATTCTGGAAGCGGGGCAAGCTGGGCCCCAGGTATATTGGACCCTTCAGGGTTATAGCCCGGGTGGGCAAGGTGGCGTATAAGCTGGATCTGCCGGCCTAACTCAGTCAGATTCATAGCACTTTTCACGTTTCCCAGCTGCGGAAGTGTCTGGTGGACGATTCGGCAGTGGTGCCTTTGGAGGATATTCAGGTTGATGATAGCCTAAACTATATTGAGCAGCCAGTGGCAATCCTTGACAGGAAGTCAAAGGATCTGAGGAACAAGAGAGTGGAGCTGGTAAAGGTGCAGTGGCAGCACCGCAAGGGCTCGGAGTGGACCTAGGAGGTGGAGGACGAGATGAGGGAGCATTACCCCGAGCTTTTTCAGGATCGAGCAGCAGACTTCGAGGACGAAGTCTAAGATAAGTGGGGGAGATTTGTAACACCCGATTCCTGGTATGTCTTTAATTCAAAGTTTTATGTATTTTTTTCAGGGACTCGACGAGTTGGTGGCCCGACTCGTCGAGTAGAGACGGGATCCGCGGGAAGTTTAAGTGACCTACTCGACGAGTCGGAAGACTAACTTGGCGAGTAGGTGCTGTTTGAGTGAAACCCTAATTTTGAGGGTTTGCACCCTATTTAAACGCCTTAACTCAGCCTCCATCTCCCCTATCACTCCCAGAACACCTCATATAGAAACCCTAGCCGCTTTGAGTGATATAAGGCCATTTTTGGTGCTTTTGAATAGTTTGTGAAGCTTGGAAGGAAGGAAGAAGCTTGGGAATTCGAGTTGGGGCTTGTAGATCCAGAGATCTTACTCCATTTTCAGCTTAAGCAAGGTAAATGCCCCCTGTTTTGGTCTTCCATTTGGTTGTTTATCTCTAGGGCTTAGATTGTTGGGTGTATTTAGGGCTTTCCAAGCCATTTTCGAATTGTGAAGTGTTTCATGGAGTTCTACTTCCAGATCTGAGTCATTGGAAGGGTCTCATGGCATAAAGGTGCCAACTCTATGGCCATGAGAGCCCCATACACATTGTAAAGCCCCTTTTATGGATTTTTGAGCCAAAGACCCCACGCATGTACACCAAGTTTGGAACTTTACGTGTAAAATGGACATTAGGAGGCCAGATCTATGGTTTTGAGGTGTTAAGACCCATTTAAATCGACTGTATAGTAATGGTCATGGAGGGACTCGACGAGTCACTTTTGGGACTCGGCGAGTCGTTACGAAATGACCACCAAATCCTTTCTGTGGAGGGAACAGTTGTTAGCAAGGAAAAGTCCCGTAGATGTTTAGTCTAAAAAGGGGCCTGAGACTCATGGGACTCGACGAGTGTATGAACAGACTCGGCGAGTCCAAGGCAATCTCCCAACCTTGAAGATGGACTCGACGAGTTGTTCATACAACCCGGCGAGTCATAGACTGGACATGTTCTTATGAGGGAGATGAACTCGTCGAGTTGAAGGAAGAACTCGGCGAGTCGGATGAAGATAGTCCCGACGGTTTGAATGAAGGAGGACTCGACGATTCTCGCAAGACTCGACGAGTGGTGTCGGGGTTGGATCGGGTTAGTGGAGCATGGACTCGACGAGTTGGTAGGCCAACTCGGCGAGTCAGGTCAACTGGGTGTTGACTTTGACCAATGTTGTCTTGCTTGGTCTAAGGATTGACCCTGGTTAGGGTTGTTTGTTCTGATTGATGACTTGAGGATTGTCGTGTAGGGATCGCGGGGTCGAGGAGAGCCGACCTTTACGCCGAGGACAGTTCAGACACTACACGACATCGATGTGAGTTACCTTCTGGTAGAAGTGGCTCTACGGCACCAAAGCCGGCCCACTAGTACATGTTTAGCTGAGATAATTGTCTTTGTGATAATTGTCTAGTCGGCTATTGTTGATATGCGAGTATGCTAGTTTGCTTGATATGTGACTATGCAAGTTTACTATGTTATGTGGGATGGTATCAGTAGGAGGGGACTAGTCCCCGAATCGGTCGTTAGGACCAATGGGTAGGTCGGACACCCCAGATACGTCTGAGAGTATGATAGAGATATGACATTATGTGTTAGTAGTAGGGGTGAAATAGTCCCCGTGTTCGGTTGAAAGACTGAAGGGTAGGTCGGCACCCCAAAATAGCCTGACATGGGTAGGTCAGCACCCCAGAATGGCTTGACATGGGTAGGTCAGCACCCCAGAATGGCTTGACATGGGTAGGTCAGCACCCCAGAATGGCTTGACATGGGTAGGATGAGCACCCCAGAATTGCCCGACAGTTTGTATGCTATGTGATTATATAATATGTGGTATGATGGGGTAACTCACTAAGCTTTGTGCTTACAGTTTTAGTTTTGGTTTTAGGTACCTCTTCGTCCAAGGGGAAGGAGTCGGCGGCGTAGCAGCGCAGCACACACACATGATTTCCGCATGGAGTTTTCTGGGATTGTACTCTGATTTATTTTACTTTGACATTATGATTTTCAGACACATTGTTATATTTCTGTTTGCAAATGATATGGCATGGGAAATGTTTTGGTAAACTATGTTGAGAATTAATTAATTAAAAATGAAAAATTTAAGCTTGAAATTTGGGATGTTACACCAACCCTAGCAGGGCTCTCTAACCCGAATATGAACGAATCCTTTCTCCACCCGAATATAATCCCTTAGAAAATAACCACGTCTACTCAACCTTAAATCTGAAGTCTCAAGATGGTTTGACTCCCTGACAGACCCCCCATACTGAACCATTGCTAAATCCATTGCACTTATCTCCCAACTAACTACTCAATTCTGATAACTTGAGGTTCCCACTAGATAACAGAATTGCATACAAGTTTTTGTTGCAGAACACTTATACCTGACAGAAGGCTCAGATAATCCTTCGAGTAGATGACTCATCCTTGCAATGTTTAGACTTAGACAAGAGCTGCGCAACAGGCTCAAATATTTTACTCTGAGATTATTTAACCTAAGCTGCAAGTGACCTAACATACTCGCCGAATAACAAGCAACACCACACATCCGAGACATAATCTCAAGGGTTTGATTTATCATCAAAACTGAATCCACTTCTTACCCCTGAACCCTTTGATTGATGCCCTCGGCATAAAGATACCCCAATTCTTATCCCACTGAAAAGAAAATCTTGCACATAAACACTCGCGATTCCCAACTCAAGATCTCACCCAAAAACCAACCCGATACTTAACTCATAACCCAAGATCCACAGATTTGCACTTGAATTTCACCCATAACCTTCTGAGTCACGACAACCCCTGACTAGACCGGGATATAAAGGTTCCCAAACCATCGTTCATACTATCATTCTCGCACTTGGTTCAACCACCAGGTTCCCAAGAGTCCAAATAACAAAGCTGCCAACCTATAAACCCCTCTGCATCATACACTGGACACCCACTTAATCCTACAACTCAAGATCCAAAACCTTGACCCAACGATCTCTATCAGGTCCCACCTCTATTCCAATAATCACATGGGCCTCGCCCACGGGTCCAACCCAAACTATATAAAAAAGCGGGGTCGCCCACGGGTCTCACCCAAACTAGAGCTACACAGGCTCGACTCCGCCCTGGACCCCAATGGTCTTCAACCTAAAACAGAGAAATACTCCTCGACAATCCTTGCCAGCATGCCTAAGGCATGAACTGATTCCCATTTAAGCTCATGACCAACTCCAACTATAGTCTACCTTGAACTGGTGAATACTACGATCCCATCGCATTCTTACAACACTTCTAACCAACCATGGTTACCACCCATGGCCTTAGAACCCTGTGCATCCTTAGCCGAAACCCGCATCCAACTACATCCAATCAAGTTTTCGGTTTCATACTTAAATTTAAAATCTCTCAACTTGGACTCAACCACAAGCCTACTAGGCATAACAAAGAAGGTGTCGACCAGCGGTTGGAAGTTTCCTGAACTCCCACTTATAGAACCTTAATCTAAATAACCACTTGGGTCGTCTCTCCTCCTGGCCAGGATGTGAAACTTTCCCTAGTTCCACACCCTTCCTAACCCCCGGAATACATGATCAATTCTCCCCCATTCGGATTCGACGAAGCTGTCTCATCTCTTAAATATGGTGGGTTCCCAACCCATCAACCTCATATAGCATGAACCGCCTATGACCTATGTTAATCAATACTAGCGTTCCATTACTAGCCAAACTCAATGATCTCCCAACTCCTGAAATCCTGAAGAATACTCTTTAAATATTAACTAGTCTGATATTCCAAATCACCTCCCATGATACCATACCAATTCATGAGTTCTTATGCTGGCGACTAAAAACCATAACCCTTGCCCAGAACTGACGAATCTTCACCCCAACTTCCATTCTCAATGAATCATTGAATTCTAACCGTCTACAACCAATGCTAATATACAACTTCCCTAAAATTTCCAATGAACAAACAACCCATGCAACTGACACCACCATCTTCCTGCTACCGCTCCTCTCCTAGCAATGGTAGTGTTTAAACCCCAAATGTTCTTCCATAGACGACTATCGATCTCACCAGATCAAAAGATAAAAAAAATGAACCATGACTTTACTAGAAAACTAACCCGGTAACCATGGCCAAGGATCCTCCAAGCAATACTCCTGAATTGATGCCGACAAAGACCCAGATCATAAACTGAACATGCTAAAACCCGATCAACAAGATACGACCCTCTAAAGATTTGTTGTACACTCTCGGTATGCAGAATTTCATATCAAAATCCTTGATAATATAACCCAAACAATAGCAGAGAACCAACCCAATATATTGCTTACCCAAACCCAAGCAAAATTCCAACGCAATGCAAATTTTCGATTACAACCCAAAATAAAACATAAGATAATATACCCGCAAAAGCATCTGAAGAAATCCCATCCTCCTCCTCCTCCTCTTAAGGAAATGGTGCAAAAATACCCTCCGATCCCAATGACAAGAACTAACAATAGGATCCTCCTGCCTGAAGGATTCTAGGGATCCATAATCTTTGGGCTCCAGATGAGCCCCCAACTGCCCTACAACAATCTCTGCCCGAAAGACCCCGAGAAGACCATCCAAGAGCTCCAAAATCCTTTCCTTATTTGAACCCAATTCCACTGGGGTCCATTCCAAAATACTATGCGTAATCTCCGATGAGATGAAATCTCGCATCCGCGCATCGATCGGCTTAGTACCTGCACCTGAGCTGGAACTAGAACCTGAACCCCATTCCTAAGTGCTCAACACCATACCGAAAAGACCATGAAAGGGATCCCAATATATCCAAGAATCCTCATACCATAGGCTTCATAGATTATCTAAAGCGCTTCCTAATTTGAGTATGTATCCTGTGCTTTCAGTAGTATGGGCCCAATACTACCTTCCACACCTATCCATACTTTCCTCAAGAATCCTCCTGAATCCTCTAAGTCACCTTCTCAAATCCAGACACCAACACACGCTAACCAATGCAACAAAACCACTGATGCAATCCCTAGGCTTTCCTTGGTTCCCGACCTCACCCTGCCATCAGTTGCTGAAGAACTCCCCATAATTCCAGTCACCCACCTCATGAATACGATCACATGCAACAAAGCTTAGATAATCCTTTGAGTAACAGACTCCTCCCTACAACGGTTGGACTCAAACAAGAGATGTGTAATAGGGTCAAATCCATCACTCTGAGATTATTCAACCTTTTGTCACATTTGACTTCACATATTCACTTAGTAGCTGACTCTCATCACCTAAGATTTCCACAAAGCACAAAGCAAGCAGCATTCGCGCGATAGCACTCCAATGCATAGAGTAATCACGAGCATCCAATCCCACATACTACAACTCATATTAGGAGCTCCCACTCCCACTACTGATTGCCTTACGCATACAATATATACCTAATCTAGCATCCCATGCTTCCTAGGCTACAAGGTATAACATATCAGGCCAACCAACCACTAGCTCATCAAAACTAGCAAGCAAGTCTGCGAGCTAATATAATAGGCATACAAGCCATCTCTCCTAGAATTCCATCATGCAAAAACTAAGCAAATCCTTAGCCCTAACTAGCATGCAATTCACAGATTCATAAATCAAATCATACCAAATAACATGTATGGGTATTTTGGGAGAACCTTACTTGCGCTCGGTGGATTGCATGCACCACACCCTTTCCTGCATTAGAAAACTTGTTTTTTCCTTTTTAAATCATTTTTCTTTCATTTTTGAAAAAAACTTTACCAAATCCTCAGTTTGAGTTCAGATACACCCGAGAGTATGTGTGACAACCCGAAACTTTTTCCGTTTCCGTTATCCTAATTCCGTTAATAAAATTTGAATTTTATAAAGTTTCCGTCAAAACTTCATGGGTTAGGAAATCATCTAGTTTTATATAATAAATTTATATAAGCGATTAGGAACCAAATCACGCGAAAACCCGAAGTCCTTGAAAAACAAATCAGTTGTTGGCCTAAGTGAGTGTACGGCCGCACACCCGTGTACGGCCGCACACCCGTTCACGGCTGGTGCCAGGAGGACCCCACCACCGACCACACCCCCAGCCTATAAATACAGGACCCCCACCCTCATTTGAAAACTTCTGACCAGAAACTCTCTCATTGTCTCACTAGAACCCCTGACCGTACACACTAAAAACACCTATTTTCTTCCAAAAAACATCGAGAAACACCATTTAGGGTCATTTCGGAGCATCTAGAACACGTTTCATGTCGAAATCAGCACCTTTGTTCTTGAGTGTACGGTCCTACACCTTCAAGTTCAGTGACCGCACTCCTGTATACGGTCGTACACCTTCAAATCTGCAAAGGGCCATACCCCCCTCAAACAAGAGTTCACGGCCGTACACCCTGTTTACGGCCGTACACTGCTTGTCCGGCCGTACACCCCTGTTCACGGTCGTACACGCCTCTTAAGCAGTGAAAAGCTCGTTTCCTCGATTCGATTAAGTCCAGGTAACATTCCTTAACCGAACTCAAGTGTTTTTCTACACTTTATCTAGCAAAATCACTAAATTAAATACATAAATGTATTTAATTATTATTAGGATTCCGTTAAGTGCCACACGGTACAACTCGAGGGTCTTCATTCCAATTCATTGATTCGACGTCTACACACTAGTAACAGTGAGTTCATACCCCTACGCTTTTATGGTTTTTAAACGTTTTCAGGGGGAATACAAGCCAAACACAAATGATTTTGTGAACTAAAACAAAAGGATTTTAGTAAGTATAAAACTTATGCAATAGATACAGACAAACGATTTTCACGTTTTTATAAAATATTTAGATATTTTATCCCTTTTGTACTATGTTGAGCATAAGGGATGTTTTCAACGTACAACCATGATTGCATAGTTATCAGATCAATACACGAACCAAATACCCAATATACATGAAAACTATAATAGGTATAGTTTGGGGTTTTCAATACGCAGCTTTTACGAATTCAGAGTTATACACTGCTAAATATATAAAGTATGACAGATTTAGTTTATGAAATACATTACTACAAGAGTACAATAATTGATAATTATTTAAGTGAACACTACAGAACTACACGTAAACTAGTTAATACAGAATTGTGAGACTCTACTTCAAAACCGTACCCTTTAATGTACTGCGTTAAATCCTATCAGAGTATAACCAAAGTCTCCTGGAGGGAGAGCATGAGATTTGTGAATAATCTATTCGGGACTGACAATCCCACACGTGAACTACTCGCTACAGTTAGGCAGGCATGCCTGAGGTGACAAATGTCATTTAACTGACACTTGAAAAACGTCGAAAAGGTCACTAGGTCATATCAAGCATGGTTATACGACTCATAATAAGTATAAACTAACCTTTGTTTACAAGATTACATTCTTCATTAGTTTTTATTTAATTAATAGAACTATTATACATTACATTGGGGGATTCCAGATATACAATACACGGTTTTATTTAAATAATAAAACTACTATACACACTGGTGGTAGCCAGAGTTTTCAAACAAAACTTACTATATGTACCAGTGATAACTAGGGTTTTCAAACAGAACATTCTACATAGAGGTTTTCATACAGATTTCATCATACAACACATCTAGTAGTAACCAAACATACAAACTAATATGTACTACAACCGGATACAATAACAAACATTCATAGTTAGTTCTATAACTCTTTACTTTATGCGTCAGGGTTACGTATGAAGACTACTCGATAGACTGTGCGATATGTGGTTTCCGCCTTATTTCCTGTTCCTTGTTTGGTTGTGGACTTAGGGCAGATCCACATAACCAACTTTATGTTCGATACTGGTTTATACATGACTAGCATGAACTAAGTAGTTATAGATGGAACTGATATTTTCTCACTATTACTAAAGAAAATATCGGATTTTCTTGGAACCATGCGAATATTTTTTTACAGAATTATCAACAGGTTTTCATTACTAAAACATCGCTTCTGAACTCACCAGCTTTATGCTGATACTCTTTCAAAACTGCTTGTATTCTCAGGAAATCAGTAGACAGGTACCTCCTGGAGTTTTTGAGAAGACGGAGCGTATAGAGTCACGTCTTTTTCTTTTGATTATACTTTTCAAGTGTATAAACATGAATCAAATTGATGTAAACTCTTTTTCATGTATATTCAATGTAATGGTTGAGTTACTACGATTACTATGTTGCAATGGTTGTGATACTACATATGACGTCATCCACCCCTTAACGTTTCCACCGTTCCGGTTTGGGGGTGTGACAGTATGTCCGAATCACTCAAACCAAGGCTCCGATACCAACTTGTAACGTCCCAAAAATAAAGACATATATTTTCGTTTTTTGATTAAAAAATCATTAATACATATCATTTCCATAAAACCAAGGTAATCAAAATTTATCAAACGTCATCAAATCAGAGTGAATCACAGAATACAGAAACATGTGGTGTGTACACTGCAATCATCCGGAGCTCTTCCATTTGAAAACCGAAATACCTGAAACATAAACTAAAAACCGTTAGCACAAAGCTTAATGAGTTCCCAAAGATACCACATAAATCACATATTGCCCCCCCCCCCTCCATCGGGCCTCGTTTGATCTCGAGTCCCACTCGACCTTAGGCCCCGCCCGGCATCGATCCCCGCTCGGATTACAAATCTGTCAATCACCAGGCCTCGACTGACATTGGGCCTCGCCCGATACACAGATAATCATATAACCATACAATCATACAAACATATAACCTCACTAGCACATGCAATAATCACAAAGACTATGGCATACCAAACATTCATCGATCCCCGCCCGACATCAGACCTCACCCGGTAATCATAAAAACACATACTGATAACTAGCAGCCAATATACTCATTAGGCCCCGTCTGGCATCGGGCCTTTCCCAGTAAGCATACCATCCATAACAGATGCAAGAGTCACGCAGACATCTAACATCCTAACATATAAACCATGGACAGGCATTGGTGCCTTCGACCCGCTAAACTCAGTGAGGAAACACACATATAATCCTTGGTTGCTTACTGGGAAATAGACATCTAACATCCTAACATATAAACCACTGCCGAAACACACATATAATCCTTGGTTGCTGGCTGACAGATCCCTGAACTATCACTATCAAAACAACACCCAGTTAATGTTTGGCTTCCAATTCATAACCATAAATCCATACTTGGGGTAAACAGACTATTTTTCCCTTAACCTGGCTTGGTCCAATACTAAGGACCAAACTCAAAATCTAAATGGCCCAAAAGCCAATTAATCAACCAAGGCCCAATTATGGCCTAATTTTCCAAATTGGGTACAAACCCCTTACATGGGCCTTACCTTAAAGCCTAACCAATTTTCCTAGTCCAAAACACTTGTACTTAGATGGCCCATTAAGAACTCAAACACCCAAGCCCACAAGAAAGCCAAAACTTGAAGCCCAATATGAAAAATCGCAACTGCCAGAGTATGCGAGGCGTACTCAGCTATACGTTAAGCATACATGCTATTTGGCTTGTACGTTGTGCATTCAGACTTGTACGCCCATCGTACTCCTCCATTAAGTCAATCTCTTCATTAAGCTCTTAATGCTTAAGTCCAAAATTCCAAACCATAGATCTACTTCTTAATAAACGTCTATAATCATAAAGTCATAGACTTGGTGACGTTGCATGCCCCAAAAGGACCAAACTTCAAGATATAGCACTTCACTTTCATTAAATGGACAAAATCTCATGCATGGGGGATTTTAAACCCTAAAGGAGGCAACTTTATGAATCTAGAACCTCAGAAACACCAAGAGTGGCAACTCATAGCTCTTGGAGTGGCATCAAACCAATATATCTCATTTTTGATAAAAAAAGGAGCCAAAAATCATAAATAATAGATCTATGTAATCAATGAACAAGTTCATAGCTTCATACCTCAAGCAAGCGGGAAATGAATTAGAGAATCAGGATCCACAAGCTCTTCCCTGATCCACAACGTTACACCAAACTCCATCTTCTTGAATATGAACCAAAACACACCAAGATGCACACAATGAGATCAAAAACACCACCATGAAGGCTAAGGGAGGATTTCTAGGGTTTTTGGGACTTGGAGGCTGGTAAAGAGGCCAGCCCTAAAGACTTAAAGTTCTTATATAGGGTACAACATCATAAATTAGGGTTTTCATTTACACCTTGTACGCCCAACGTAGGAGGCCTCACACCCCCGATCCTTCATTCGCACTACGCTAAGCGTACACCACACTACGTCTCGCGTACTACTCTTCGCACCAGCACGTTCCGCATAATCCCTAGTTACGCCCCGCGTACTAGGGTTTCCGCTTAAAACCTAAAGCACTCCAAAGCCCATATCCTCTTCGTTATAAATCCGATTCGGATGATCCTTATATCCATGAAAAGGTAACAAGAAGCTCTACGCTATAATCAGCTCATACATTCCTTACAATTTACCAAACAAACATCCAATTCCCACAAAAGCCCGAGCTGACATATTACCAGAATACCCTTTGGCTCCAACACAAACCGGACACCCGGATCATCCAAATTACATCATCCACCTCCAAATGAGTCCATATCTAAATTCTTCAAGGGTCCTAAATGTTGGATTAGGTGTATAAGCCCATAACTATAATTGGGATGTATTTGATCTTATAGTAGCATCGCCCTTTTGGGTTGCCTTCACCATATCAATTTGACTGGATGAATTATGGAGAAAGAGGTTAATAAATGGTTTAATAATATATTATAAGAATAATATATTAATTGAGAAATTGTATTATTTAATGAGTATTGATCAAAAATTAAATTGGAATTAATTTAGTGATCAAAAGAGACTGATTAAAAGTAAGGGGACTGATATTGCAAATCATTGATAGTTGCAAGTTAGGCTGACGGACTCTTAAAGGAAGGAGTGGACGAAATCTATGTGAAGCCTATAAAGATTTCGTCCAAGGGGCTTTCTAGAATGATTACATGGATTGCTTAAGGATTAAGCAGAGAATTAGGGTTTTCATCTAAAACCCTAGCAACTCAACTATATAAAGGACCCTTGGCTTATAGTTTTCGGCCCCTATGCATTCTTAGAGAACCCTAGCCGAATTCAAGAAGCCCCCATCACCTCTCTCTTGTTCATCCTTTGCTAAGTGGTGTTTGTGACTCTATTAGGGAAGCAACGCTTGAGGCACTAAGCTCTTGAAGGTCAACATCAAGCTATCAACAAGAAAGGTACTCTTCTAAACCCTAATATGATTAGATTTCGTTTTCTTGTATGATAGATTAGGGTTTTGATTTGGAAAATTAATTTTCATGTATAACTTGAAGAAAACCTAGATCCAAAGTAATTAGGGTTGCATTTGCACCATAGGAATGTTGTAATGCTCAAAACCCATCAGTGGTATCAGAGCTTAGGGTATTTTTCTGTTATATATAATGCAATTGTAATTTGTTCAAAGCTAAATCAAAATCGTTTTACTCACTGTCTGCTGAACTTGACGAGTTCAAAGATGAACTTGACGAGTTGGACCAACTCGACGAGTCCATGCCCTGACTCGACGAGTTGGTTCATCTGTTGGCAGATTTTGTAGATTTCAAGCCTAAATTAGATTAGGATCATTACCTTAAATTGTTTTAACTGTTTAAATTGAATTTTCTGATATGGTAATGAATATACTCATATAATTGAACGATAATGGTCAAATTTTAAGATAACATTCAAATTTATGTGATTAGTTTAATTATTTAAAATTTGATCTAGAAGTTCTGAAAAGTTTCAAAACTTGACCTCAAGTTTTGGAATTTAGAATTTGATTAAAAGTTTTAATTTTGAAATATTAAATTCTAAAACCCTAGTGTTTTAAAAGTTTAAAATACATCCCTTATAGTATTATAATATTAAAAGATTAATATGTATATATATGTATAAGATGAGTCAGTCTTACTGTTAGTCGGCCTCATTCAAGAAGCTGGTCTATAAGGGGTGTTTAAGCAAGTGATCTATAAAATGACCGCCATCTGGTATCCATTCTTACCCACCGCACTCTTGACTAATAGAGGGTCGTTAGCCGAACGGGTAGGATAGGACATTAATTCTCTCATTAATAAGTATAATGATTATAATAGAGTAACTAAATGTTTTTATAAATTCCCAATCTTAGTTACTTTAGGAAAAATGTGAAAATTATGCTAGTCCATGAAATTGCACTTTGCACCTTGCTAAGTCGTTAGTGGAGCGTGTATGGTTAACCAGCACATTAACTTGGACTAACAAGGGAGCAAAGGGTAGCTCGAGAATTACCATAGATCAATGGAGCGTGTGTGGTTAACCGATACATTGATTTGGTGCTAAATGACATCGAGAGTGCCAAGCTGATTTGCATGGCTATTCACACCTTGTTTGTGATCCTCGATATCCCAGTCACAAACTTGAAGGGCATAATCGAGATTAAACATGCCATTGAAAAGTTCAATGAATCTCAAAAGAATCTAGGAATTTCATTTCATTTCAAACCTAATTCTTCATTTCGTTTTTCGTGGTGGAATTGGTAATCGTCATTTACCTACCTTCAAATAATTTGCAATTGGATTACGACATCCCTCTTCCGAATTATGAATTATTGTGTTGGGTCCTAGCCTTTATATTTCATTTGGGTGTTATATTAATGATTCTTTATTTAATCAAAACTTTGTTCCTTTTCTTTTTCAGATGTCTAGCTCAAACACCGCTTCTGGTTCAAACTCCAACTCCTCAAGCTCCTTTTCCCTTTTGAACATTTGTGGGAGGGTCACTTTCGATGGATCCAATTTCAATGATTGGATTCACAACATTTGGATGGACCTGCGATACGAGGAGAAAGAATACGTCCTCGACAAAGAACTCAAAGAGATAGATGAAACCAAAGCTACTGCTGAACAAATAGTTGAGTATTGGGCTCACAAAAAGGACGTGACAAAGGTGTTGTGTATTATGGTAGCCACTATGACTCCTGAGCTGCAACGATTCTACGAGGAATACTGGCCTTACAACATGTGCCAAGATTTGATGGAAAAGTACCATCAAAGTGCGCGTCAAGAAAGGAACAAGATTGTCACCTCGCTAATAACAACCAAGATAAAAGATGAAGAGTCGATAACGAGCCACTTGCAAAGGATGAAAAGGTGTGTGGATCGTTTTCTCAAGTTGAATGTCAACTTTAACGAAGAGCTGGCGAGTCCACCCCTACTGCTGCTGCCCCAGTCCTTGCTATAGGACATGGAAAAGGGAAAAAGAGGAAAGCTCCCTCTAAGAGCCACAAGGGAAAGTCCCACGATGGATCTTCTTCAAATTGATCCAAAGATAAAGCCGGTTCTGCCACTCCCTCATCCGATCCTAAAGAAGCAACGTGCTTCTACTGTCATGAGAAGGGGAATTGGAAATGAAGCTGCCCAAAATACTTGCAGGAAATCAAGGATAGGAAGATAAAGCCCTCCTTCGCAGGTATTTATGCTATTCAATCTAATAACTCATCACATGCTAGTTCTTGGGTCCTTGAAACAGGATGTGGTTTTCACAATTGTTCTGATTTGCAGGGGCTAAGAAGAAGTAGGGATGTGGAGCATGGGAAGATGAACCTGGTAATGGGGAATAGGAAATCGCCGCCTATCACCAAGATCAGGATTTACTCTTTACTTCTTTGTAGTGCGTTAGGATTAGACTTGAATGATTGTTGCTACTCGTCAGAGATGATGAGGAATATTATTTCTTTTCATGGTTTGTACAGACAAGGCTTTAGATTTTCATTTAATAATGAAGTTGGTTCTATTAATGTTATCTATAATGGTACTTTTTATTTTGAAGCATTGCCTTGTAATGGTGTATATGAAACTGTGATGGTTGTAGACAACTTAGGAAATAATGTTTTTCATATTGATTCATCTAATGGCTTAGACAAGGCATGTTGTTGGCATTGTCGTCTTGGACATGTCAACAAGAAACGCATAGCCCAACTCCGAAAGCATGGAGTCTTGGAGTCATTTGACCTAAAGTCAGATGACACGTGCGAATCTTGTTTACTTAGAAAGATGACTAAATCACCTTTCACCGGTCCTTGTGAAAGAGGTGAGGGATTGTTGGATCTCATACACACAGATGTGTGTGGGCCCTTCAGATCCACCACAAGGGATGCTAACCGCTTCTATGTAATGTTCACCGACGATTATAGCAGATATGGATATCTACTTAATCAAGCACAAGTCCGAAACCTTTGAAAAGTTCAAAGAGTTTAAGAAAGAAGTGGAGAATCAATTGGGCAGGAAGATAAAGATGCTCAGATCCGATAGGGGTGGTGAGTATCTTAGTATCTACTTCCACAACTATCTTAAAGAATGTGGAATTGTTTCACAATTGACGCCACATAGGACACCACAACTCAATGGTGTAACTGATAAGCGCAATCGAACCTTGCTGGACATGGTTCGTTCCATGATGAGTCGAGCTTCGTTACCTATCTCATTTTCGAGGTATGACTTAGAGACTTCCGCCCATATCCTTGATCTAGTCCCAACTAAGAAGGTTGCCAAAACACCTCACGAAATGTGGACAGGAAAGGTTTCCTCATTGGCACATATCAAGCTTTGGGGTTGTGAGGCTTTCAAAAGACGAGAGACTCACGACAAGCTTGAACCTCGTAGTGAGCGGTGTATTTCATCGGCTACCCAGAAAAATATTTTGGATATCTTTTCTACAGACCTAGTGACAACGTGGTCTTCGTATCAAGGAGAGGGGTTTTCCGCGAGAGAGAACTCATATGCCAAGAGAACAGTGGGAGGAAAATTGATCTTGAAGAGCTTCAAGAGTCAAGAGGTGAAGGAACCTCTAACACTAGCATTCAACCTGAGGAAGAGATTCTTGTTGAATGTGTTGACGAGACCTTACCTATGAGACATTCCAGTAGAGTTAGTGTTCCACCTGTGTTGTATGGCTTCCATATAACTGCTGAAGGTGATACATTTATCAGTGATAGTACACTGATAAATTTGGATAAACCTAACAACTACGAGGAAGACATGGTGGGCCTGGAGTCTGCAAAGTGGAAGGAGGAAATGGACAGCGAGATTCAGTCCAAATATGAAAATCAAGTTTGGAACTTGGTTGACTATGTACCAGGTCGTAAGACGGTCGGGTACAAGTGGATCTTCAAGAAAAAGACTAACATGGATGGGAAAGTACACACGTTCAAGGCACGACTGGTTGCGAAGGGCTTTACTCAAACCCCGAGGGTTGACCATGATGAGACCTTCTCACTAGTGGCCGAGATCAAGTTTATAAGGGTTATGTTGGACATAGTTATGTTTCATGATTATGAAATGTTGGGTATTTAGTGTTGCATCATTGTGGTCCTTTTTGTTTAGTATATTATGTATCTGGTTTGGGCCTGTCCATCCGTTATTTATTAATTAGGGTTTAGCTATATAAGGTGCATGCATGCACTGTTTTATGTAATTGTCTAATCGTATTTGTAAACCCTACACTCCTTTACAGTAGAAGTTCTTAATCGATCTCTTCTAAGGTTGTGACAATTTAATCATACGACATATTTGATATTTATTCCTTGTTCTTAATCTGTTAACCAGTTTGAATCTATCGATCATTAGAGTTTTAATCTCAACAATTTGTATCATAGCAGGAGACTGTCTAATCCACACGCATCTCTTCTGTTAAAAGAGCTGTTAGGGTTTCTGGTTTAATAGGATCTAGAGTTTGCCGTCTTCTTTGAATTCATCGATTACAAACGTTGAATCTTGATCTTTATTTTACCCTAAATTCGCTTTTAGTTTTACACATCTGCTTCTTACAGGTTTTCATCAGATCGACGAGATGCAATACGACGATTCTCACGTTAACGTCATCAATTTCTCAAGCGGTATTGGATCTACAAAAAGGATCCCTATTCTTTTTCCAAACGGTTATGAAGTTTGGGCACTGCACTTTGAGGATTACGTGTTGAGGCTTGAAGACAATGGTTCTCTGATATTGGATGTTATTACCAAGGGGGCGTTTGCTCACTTTGGCACAAAAAGAGTAATTTAAACTCAATCTGAGTATAACGTTCTTCTTCTTGAAGTTGAAAAAATTCCACAAGATGAAAAAGACAAGCTGATTAGCAATGTCAAAGCTTTGAGGATCATCCGTTTTTCTTTTCCAGCCAACACGTTTCGCTTAGTTAGATCCTGCAAAACCGCAAAAGAAATATGGGATAGGCTAAGAGAGTTATACTCCAGCGACGTTGATCTTGAACACTCCATTCATACTCTATTACTTTTGGAGTTCGGAGATTTTGTGCAGAAGCCTGAGGAGATTTTGGCTCGACTGACCCTGCTTTGTCTAGAGATTTCGAAAATCTGATGAAAAGTCAATTTAAGATGAGCATGATGAGAAAAATAAAAAACTTTCTGGGATTGAATACTCGTCAAAGCAGAGAAGGAATTTTTTTCAATCAAGAAAATACACAAAGAATCTTCTTGAAAAGTTTGGGTTGACGAATAGCACGAAATTACGAGTACCAATGGCAGTTGGAACAAGGCTCTCTCATTCGTTAGATAAACCAGCTGTTGATCTTACCTTATACAGATGCATGATAGGTTCGTTACTTTACCTTACGGCAAGTCGACCTGACATTATGTTTTCTGTTTCTAATTGTGCTAGATATCAATCGAATCCCAGAGAACCACATTTAACAGCAGTGAAAAATATTTTTCGATATCTCAAAGGCTCAATTTTGTTAGGATTGTGGTATCCTTCAAAAAATGGATTCTTCATACAAGCATTTTCAGATGTTGATTTAGGAGGTTGCAATCTTGATAGAAAAAGCACAAGTGGCGGATTTCAACTAGTGGATGGGAAGTTAGTAAGCTGGCAATCGAAAAAGTAAACATGTGTTTCGATTTCTACAGCAGAAGGAGAGTATGTTGCTGCTGCAGGTTGCGTTTCACAAATCATATGGATTCAAAGCCAACTGCGTGATTAGGCAATCAACATGAAGAAAATTTTGTTGTATTGTGATTCACAAAGTGCCATACGCATTTGTCACAATCCTGTGAAACATTCAAAAACAAAGCACATTGCTCTTCGTTATCACTTTATAAAAGATCATGTTGAGGATGGCAATATCGAAGTTCACTTTGTGGAAACCACTGATCAACTTGCTGATATTTTCACAAAGCCATTGGATGAAAAATCATTCGTGAGAATTTTGGGGGGTCTAGGAATGATTGAAGGAAATTCAATTCCTGGATTGGTTTCGAAAGAATGATAAGAGAACAAGGTGCAAAAGTGTCGATTCAGAGGTGCTGAATGTTTGCTCAGAGGAAATAGCTTGTCATTCAGAGGTTACTGTTCACGTTCAGCGCTTCGACACGCTTCGATTTCGACATTATTTACACACCGCTTAATCACAAATTTTAGTGAGTTTTGTACAAAATTGTTTTTTGTCACTTTCATGTCGAAAAATCCTAAAATACCAAAAATATTTTTTTGTTGTTTGTTTCGACAAATTCAAAAAGAACAAAAAGATTTTATTTTTGTTTTGTCTTTCAATTTTCGAAAAATCGAAAAGAACAAAAAGATTTTATTTTTGTTTCGTCTTTCGATTTTCGAAAAATCAAAAAGAACAAAAAGATTTTACTTTTGTTTTGTCTTTTAATTTTCGAAAAATCAAAAACTACAAAAAGATTTTCTTGTTTTTGGTGTTTGTATTTTATTTTCGTAATGCAGCTTTTGGCAAAGATCATCCATGGTTCATGCTTGGAATTCTAGGGTCAGGTACATTTTTCAAAAAACTTTGCACTAGTTAGGTTGTCCCTAGAAGCATGCTGCCGCATGTTGACCTAAGCCTCTTTTGACTCAATATGTGTTTTCAAAGCCTTAATGAAGTTTTCATCACGAAAATTTCTTCCCAATCAGGCTATCTTCACATTAGTCCTTGAGCTACCTTACTCTTCTCAAATGAGTTAATAGTTTACTGCGAGGTCAAATCAACGCAGAGGTACACTTGTTTCTTTTAGCAAATCTTTTTTATCCCAAAATTCTTACACATTCACACACAATGACATATGTCCAAGAGATCTCTCGTAAAAACCAATCAGGATCTAGACATATCAAAATTCTGTGTTTATGATCTAACATCATGAGACCGTGATGAAAGTGAAACCCTCAATGTTGAACCATTTTAAAGAATTGACGGGGAAATTTGTTCCAGGAATGACGAAACATTTGTTTCAGTACCTATATTTGATACTCAAAATCATACTCTTTTCTTGAATAGTAATCTTGATCAAATGTTCGAAACCCACGACATTTGTTTCCCAAAAAGATTTAGGTCTAATTTTGGTTTCAAGAATATGATTTATGTTTGATTATCATTCTCAACCTTCGTTACTTGATAAACTATTCAAAGCTTACTTGTCACTGACTACACTGGTCAAACAGATAGTTTCGTTTACAACTTGTCATACTTATGTTGAGTGTGCTTTGTAACGAAATTTTAAACCACCCTTGAAGCCATATTATAAGAAGCCCTTCGATACTTCTCAATAAGTATTTGACTGTAATTCATGGGAAACCAAACAAGTTGTTGATAATCTCTCTTGATGATTAGCGAAGCAATCTTTGCCCGGGATTTATCCGTTTTTATGTCAAAATTATATTTTTGACATCACAGATCCATACTTTTTTTACTTTGCTTCATATCTTTTTCTTTGGCACGCTGCACTCACGAAATCCTTGATGTTCTGAGTATTACCAACTCAGGATGATGATTTCGAAAGTCTGGCACATGACTTCGTTTTCAAACCCAATAGTGAAAGAGCCCTACCTACATTCCAAAGGTTTTGTTCATATCCAACAGTACAGACGAAAAGACTTTTGAAGTGACGGTTTGGTAACAGTGCGCGTTTTTCGGAAACTGTTCTAATCACTTTTTCTAACATGGCGTGTATGACGACTAGTGGTGCGATTTTCAAGGGACACATGGTATGCTTATTGATGGTAACCATTTGAAATTCAAAATAGGGATACATATAAAAGGGGCAATTGGGTATTCATTCCAACTTTACGCGTTTCAAACATACTCAAAGAAGATTTATGCTCTCTTTATCTCTCTGTTCTTCAACACTTTCAAGCAAACCCTAATCATGGCTGCTCTTCAATCCAACACTACTGACGACGCATCTTCTCAACCCATCATGAAGATCCAAAGTACCAATTATCAAGTGGATGGTGATGTTACTGTGTAACCTGAAGAACTCAAGATGCTTATCGTTGCTTTGAAAGATTTCGTTTTATCGACTGCGATGTTCAGTTCATTTGAAGTACCAATGTCCTGGTTGTCCATGGCTGGTTCTACTGCTTCATACATCAAGACGATGGATAATGTGACCTTCAATTTGATCAATGATAAGAAGTTTCGTCTTACCAAGAAGTTGTTTGCCAAGATCCTTGAAATCCCTAATTCTCCACCTTTCTACAAAGTCACTAATGAACAGGTGTTACACATGTTCAATGAGATGGGTTATCAACCTAATCTCTCAAAGATCAGTGAGTTCAAGAAGTCCAGTCTTCCCAGTATATGGAATTTTCTTTTTGGGATTTACCTTCGATGCCTCACAGGTCGAAGTGTTGGTTTAGGAAAATGACGAATGGAGGTGTATGCTATGGTTGCAGGCATTTACTATGATCTACATGTTGACTATGCCACTCAGATATGGAAAGAATTTTTGAAGAGTGTTGAAAAAACAAATGTAGTAGATGGGGTTTCATGTGCAAGGTATTGGAGTTTAATTATTCGATGCGCTTATGAAAAGGAAGTTATTTTGGTGCCTGATGATGAGCCTAAAGCAGAATTTGTGAAGTATCATCATCCAAAGACGATTCAAGATGATGTGAGTATCTTTCTTACAATTGCTAGGATTCCTGATGGGATGCTCAAGAAGGTTGATCCTTCGAATCCAGCGTTGGAGGCTTATTTGCTTACTATAAACACAAATGATGGAACTGGTGTTTTGTTGGCAAAACGTTATGAAGGTTCTTCGAAGAACTCTCGAAAACAAAAGACAGTTGCTGATGTTCCTGATGAAAAAGTTGATCAATCACCCAAGAAGAAGGCTGGAGTTGTGATTAATGTTTTGAAAAAGTCATAGAAAAGTGTTGAGCCTGAAACTACTACACCTTCAAAGGAAATCATTCCTTCGAAAACTGGTGTAATCAAGCGTCTCAAAAATAAAGCTCATAGATCACGAATTTCTCCTGAAAGATCTTCTAGCTTTTCTCCTTCATTGGTTTGAAAGCCACATGTTACACGGTAAGGTCTTGTTATTCGTGAAGTTCATGTTCCTGTTTCTCCATCTTCAAAGAAGCGAATGGCTGAGGATTTTGCTAAGCACATTTCAAAGAAGAGTAAGAAGATAAAGTTGATTCTTCAGGAAGATTCGATGGATGAGGAAGCAGTTCCTGAAACACCAATGGGTGATGTTTCATCTAAGAAGAAAACTCTTGTCAAATCGAATACCAAGGAGATAGGAATTTCAAGTAGCTCTGTGAAAACTTATCTAGTGGCCACATCTACTATTCTTGGTGAATCTATAAAAGTATCAACTCCTGAGCAAATTTTGGTCTCAACACCCGAGGTTTCGTTAACCAAATCATATTATGAGGAGGTTCGAACCTCAGGCATTTTTACACATGTATCTAATACGGATGTAAATGTCAATATGGGTCAAGAAGTCTCGATCAACGAAAATCCAGTTTCTACTCAAGGTATTTTTGAAACCTCGGTCATCACTACCAATACTTCTTTACCACCTTTTGTCACCACTGTTTCTACAACCACACATTCACCTACTTTTCATTTAGTCATGAATCAACCCATTACTTCTCTATTTTCGTCTCAATCTACTGACCCACCCAAACCAATGAATGATGATGATACTGATGATGGAGGGTTTGGAGGATCATTTGCTGATTTAGAATTTGATTCTGACAAAGAAAACATTCCAGACCATATGCTTATGTCAGGGGAATAGTTCAAGATTCTCAACAGAAAGCTTAACTCTTTGTTGCAATCACAAGTAGATGCAGGGGGTAGTAATTCTATTTCTGGAATTGAAGTAGATGTTATGGTCAAAGCACAAGAGCTTCGTCTTCTGAATAAATTGAATGTGTTGATACAAGATTCGGAATCTCGACTTCAAGACAAGCTTGATGTTATGGATCAAAATAATGAGTTAAGAGTGAAGTCTATGTCTTCGACTTTTAATGAGGAGCTCACGGATTTGAAACGTGTTGCCAAGGAACGTCATGTTCTTTTTGAGCAAGATGTAAAAATAGTTCATGAAAATGTGAATCAAAAGCTTGAAGATATGAAAGTGAGTGTGTCTACAGAGCTCAGTGAGTTGGATAAAAAGTATTCTTCTATTCTTAAGAAAGTTGATATTATTGAAGTTGGTGTTACTACGTTTGTCCAAACGCATCAACATTTTGTTCCCAAGTTTGATGAGAAGGCAACTGCTGATTATACCAGTTTTGGGAAACTTAATACCATGCTTGTAGAATTGAAGGAGCTTATTTCGAAGTCTGGCTCATCATCTCTCTTAACTCCTGATTTTTTAAATCAGAAGTTTCGTTCTTTCGAGACTGCAATTCAAAACGTGTTGGCTCCTTTGTCTCAGTTTATCAATCTCTTACCAACGAATGCCCCGCCTGTTGCCACAGGGGTGCAAGGGGGAGAACAGAAAGTTGTTGGTAAAGGAGAATATGTTTCTGGGAAAACGAATGAAGAAACAAAGGTTGTTGGAAAAGTTTTCAAAACCCAAGTTCCTACAACAAAACCAATATTTTTGAAGGCTAAACCGGTGATGGCAACTACAGTTACTACAAGGCCAATTGATAAAGGCATTGTAATTGGGTCTACTGGTGAAGGGAGTTCTTCGAAACCCAAACAAAAGAAACAGATAAAGGGAAAGGAAAAGGGGTTGTTATAGAAAAGTCTAAGGAAGAAAGAAAAGCTGAAATTGAAGCGGAAATAGAGAAGCAGCGTCAAATTCAGAGTATTTTGATGCTTCGTAAAAATGATCCTCCCACAATGGACAAAGGTGATCCAAAGAAGTTACACAGCTATGAGAATATTGAAGCCAGAGTTGCTTGTCATGAGATCCATGAGTTCGAGAAGAAGCCAAGGAAAAGTTATTCTATCGAGAACTCTGATATGAATCATCTTGATTTTTCAATCAATGAAATGATGTTTCTTACTGCTCAGTACAAGATTGTTGATCAATTCAAGGATAAAGATGATTTTATCCATATGAAGCTGAGATTTCATGCTGTGTTGGGAAAAGATCAGGAGGAGGTATGGTCACTTCTGAAGATTGTTCGAGTGATAAGCATAACAAAGGATGTGCGATTCGAAAATATGCTTCAAAATTTTCGATACCATGTTGTGAGGGAAAACAATGTTGCTCTTGACTTTTTGATTGCTGATTTTCCCTTAATGAACTTGAATGATCTTATTCAAGTTGCAAACATACTCAAAGACATGGATGCTTCGAAACTCCAAGGAACAAGTAAAGAAGTGTTACATCTGGGATTGGGCCATATAAAACTTTTTATAGACAATTACTATGATTGTCTAGAATTGACTGATGTTGAATTAGCACTGTCAATGGGAAAGGAGATCAGAATTCCTCAATCAGTGTTGAAGAGTCAAGCTGATTTGAAGCAGTATGTTGATGGTGAAATATGTCTGAAGCCTTTTGGAGTTGTTTTCCTGGGAAAAAGTAAGAAGGGAAAACAAAAAAAGTTCTTATTTCAATCAAGTGATGTTGAAAGATACACAACTGCTCACTATATAAACTTAATTGTGTGTATGAATGTAAGAAGAACAATGAAGGGGATAAGGCAGAGTTGAAGAAGGTCATGAACTGGTATGTGGAGATTCGAAGAACATTACATTTGGCTGCTCAAGTTTTGATAACTTGATTTCGACACTGCTTACAAAGGGGGAGATTGTAAGGGTCGAAGTTTAGTTGTAAGGTGTCGAAAGTTTTGTAATGTTATTTACAAAGGCAATGTTAGTTTCGAATCTGTGATGTCGAAGTCCTTTGTATTTTTTGTTTGCTTTCTGTTTCCTATAAATAGGGAATGATAGTTAGACTAGAAAGAACTTTTCCACGATTCTGTCTAAACTCTCTCTGTATCCTGAAAGCATATATGAATTGAAACCAGATCTTATTTACTCTCGGTGTTCTTAATTCTTGTCAATTTTGATATCGTTTGATTAATCGTTAAATCAAACTACTACAGACGCTGATTTGATGCCTCCTGACGCACGTCACAGCTGTATTTCACGCCTTTTTAGGCGGCTTTTCAGTAATCGATGCAACCAATTGCCGATTTTCTCTCACCTACTATACGGTATATAAGGATTTTGTAGATTTTATAATTACTTACCACTTTCAAAAAGCAATCAAAATCCTCCGGCAATTATACCCTCTATTGTTCATCATCTCCTTCCTCGAGCTTCCATGGTTGCTTCTTCAGAGACTCCCTCAGTTGCAGAATAGATGGCACAATCATCGATCCTCAACCTTAAGGTAAACCAAAACCTTATTCTAGACCTTGACCCAGCAAAATACGACGGTTTCCTTCAGCCGATCATGGAGTACCTGAGGTATTCTCCACTGGTTATCGCTCTCACCAAATCAGAGATTGTTCCCATGGTTCTTTTATCAAAATCTTATTCCACAGCAAGTTTTCAAAAGGGAAAGAAGTTAATTACGTTCGAGATCTTCAATCAGAAAACCCAAATCACCAAGTCGAGGTTTTGTAACCTCGTAGGGCTTCCTTAGGGTCGTGACCTGGTTGACCCTGAGAGCATTTCACGTCAAACATGACTTTTTGATAAAGGATTATTTAGAATAAATAACCTTATCTAAGTTGTAGTATATGTCACAAGGTTTCCAAAAATATAAAGAACGCCGAAATCCGAGTTATAACAAAGAAGTCATGACCCATCGAAGTTCCGCGTTGGAACCGGCACGACATTATGTGTCATGAAAACTTAGTTTTTGATAGAACGCTTTTTAGCCTTAACAATCTAAATGAAAGTCGTAAAATACATTAAACCGAGAGTTTACATAAAAATAACGTCCAAATCTGACTTCGTATGAGGAAGTTATGATTTTTCTAAATTCTCGTTTAGGTTGTGTCGGCTATTAAATAAAACTCTACACTTTGTAGAAGAACCAATAGAAATCATGGATAGAGAAATCAAAAGAACCAAGCAAAGCCTTATCCCGATAGTGAAGGTTCGCTGGATTGCAAACGGGGGACCTGAATTCACTTGGGAACGGGAAGATTAGATGAAACAAAAATATCCACATCTTTTCCATAGTCCATGAGTACCACTTTAGAAATAATTTCGGGACGAAATTCCCTCTAACGGGGGGATAATGTAACAACCCATTATTTCACGTCAAACATGATTTTTTGATAAAGGATTATTTAGAATAAATAACCTTATCTAAGTTGTAGTATATGTCACAAGGTTTCCAAAAATATAAAGAAAGCCGAAATCCGAGTTATAACAAAGAAGTTATTACCCATCGAAGTTCCGCATTGGAACAGGCACAACATTATGTATCATGAAAACTGAGTTTTTGATAGAACGCTTTTTAGCTTTAACAATCTAAATGAAAGTCGTAAAATACATTAAACCGAGAGTTTACATAAAAATAACGTCCAAATCTGACTTCGTATGAGGAAGTTATGATTTTTCTAAATTTCGGTTTAGCAGTAGATAGCTAAAAACTCGAAATAAAGATCGGGTGAGTTTTAGCCAACACAACCTAAACGAGAATTGAAGATCTCGTCAATAGTAGTCCAACGGTAAAAACAGAGACGAAAACGGACGTCGGATGAAGAAGTTATGAATTTTTAACGGACTTTTCCGGTCCCGGCCTGTTAAAAATATAACTTTAAAAATAAATCAAAATTAGCCGACGGAGTCTAAACGAAAGTTGTAGAGCTTGATCTCACCTACGCGTGGATATAAAGGACGTCAAAAACGGAGCTCATATGCAAAAGATATGAATTTTTGAAGTTTGGAAAATTCAAGTATGCCCCGCGTACAAGAGTACGCCCAGCGTACTCGGATACAAGGCCTCGGATCGTCCACGTTGCTCCTTCCTTCGCATGCAACACGTATTACGCGCAGATTGACACGTCTGAAGACACGCAACAGCGAACGTGCAACGTACTAAGGTACGCCCAGCGTACCGAGGGTTCAGCCAAGTACAAAAGGAGTTCGAGACCTCCGGATTTGGTTACAAAATTTGGCCCTCTCTCCTATTTTCTAAAACTCTTTAACCTCTCAATATTACCCCGACGCCCCGGTGACATATCCAAGCTCAGACGAAGGCCCTAGCCCCGAAATTCTCGAGAAACTAACCTCTTTCCAGTCGAAGTGCTGCCCGCGTAAAGCCCGGTTTTCATCAAAAACTCGCGGTTTCTTCGAGAAAGATCATTTATAGAAACGAAACACTACCCGAATAACCACTTATCATGTGAGTTCATACCCCTATAATATATCTTTTAAATGATTTTAAATGCTTTTTAGGGGGGAATACAAGTTGAACACAATTTATTTGTGTTAATCATTGCATGTGATATCATTCACATAAAAGATTTCGTTATGCTTTTAAGGATTACCAAATACTTCCATAATGACTTTAAGTCATGTGAACTCTTTTTAAAACCACATAAACTCTTTTAAGATACCATTAAACTCTTTAAAATGTATTTATAACTCTTTTAACTTATAATTGTCAAAATCATGTTTATATATGTATAAGTATATAAATAAGACTTAAAGGGCTTAGGACTAATGAGTTGCATTATTTCCTTTTCCTTGTTTGGATGTGGGCTTAAGGTGGGGTTATTTGTCTGAATTTCGTTTCCTTGTTAATTATATATATATATATATATATATATATATATATATATATATATATATATATATATATATATATATATATATATATTATACATATGGGAATACAAAAGGTTACTTCAGTCGGTATCATTATCTTTGTATCATGCTGAGCAAAGGGGTACTTTCAGGATAAATAATGCTAATCAGATAGAACGTACAAATTATAACAGGTATAATTTATGAAACAAACGAGAAATCTATTTTCTAAATAAGTATACAAGGTTTAAACTACTTTTTCAAGAAAAGGATATAATTCGATCTTTACTCAAACTAAAATGTGATGGTACATATTCAGGACATAGCAATACTTGTTATGTTACATTCGTGTAACCAGAGTCTCCTGGAGGGAGAGCGGGCATTGTGTGTATAGATTTATACGAGACTGACAATCCCACATGCCGACTGCTAGCTACAGTCTGGCAGACCAGCCATGGGGGTAACAAATGTCACATATTCAGTTTCGACACCAGTAGGTCGTCGTGTTCATTCTAGTCCAGCATGGTTACAACTTTATCACATTTTAAACCCTAATTAACCAGGTTAATATTAGGGTAGTTATTCACCAGTAGTTTATTCTATTTAAGAAATACTACTGTAGTAATCACTTTCTATAAACAAAACGGAACGGTTTTATGGGGATTTAAAACTACATTACGGAACGGTTTTATGGGGATTTAAAACTACTTTACAGAACGGTTTTATGGGGATTTAAAACCACTTTTCACCATCAAAACGGAAAACATTCTTCTCATAATTTTTTATGGATAGTTAAAATTATGTTAAACCTTATTATAAGTACAATAATACATAAATGGAACGGTTTTATGGAATTAAAACTACTTATCAGTTGTAAAGAAAAAAATATAGGATTTTCTGGAACGTGATCAGTCATTTTCTTATAACTAGTATGAACTAAGTAATTGTAGAATGAACTATTGTGGTTATCATATTATCACATCAGAAAATATAAGATTTTCTAGAGGAACCGGTAAACTTTTCCAAAAACTTAGAGTGTACTTTATATAACTAAAATACTTATGAACTCACAAGCTTAAATGTTGATATACTCTTTCAAAATAACTTGTATTCTCAGGAATCCAGTAGACAGGTACACTTCCAGAGCTTTTGAGAAGACAGCCTAGTACCGTGTTACGTCTTTTGTCTTCTATCGTATCTACTTTGTTGTTTGAATATGTAATGTTTAAACACTTATGTAAAATTTATACTTATTAATGAAATGGTTGTTTGTACTTTGATTACTATAATGCATGTGTTGTGATACTTACATGACGTCCTCCGCCCCCGAACGTTTCCGCCGTTCTAGTTTGGGGTTGTGACAGTCTCCAACTCTGCCATCATGGAGATGTTCTACCAGATGGGATACAAGCAAGTATTGACTGCAGTTTCCAACTTCAAGAAGCCCAATTTTCCGCCGATGTGGAATGGACTATTTACTCTTCTATTCAAAAGCTTCTCGGAAAGGGTTACTGGTTCTGACTGTGTGAGCATGTTGTTCATGACAATGATGTACGATATCTACTCCGGCATCAATCTGGATTATGCTTCAGTACTCTGGGCTCAATTGGTCCAAAGAACTCTGTCTTCAACACGACACAGTGAAATATCCTGTGCTCGTTTCTGGACTATTGTTGTTCAGCGGGCGATCAACAAGTTCAAAATCCCCATCCTTGAAGATTCATGTATGGCTGCGATCCAGATCTTTCACACCACCAACACTATTCTTGCAGATAATTCCAAGTTTTCGTTTATCGGCTCAATTCCTAAAGTAATGCTTCGAGATGTTTCGGCTGCGAGCGAAGTGCTGCGAAACTATCGCACTCTACCAGTCTCAGGTTTTCGTCCCATGACTGATGAATTCCAAAAGATTCTTGATGAGGCTAACAAAACCAAGAAGGGAGGAAAGAAACGGGCTGCAAAAGCTGGTCCATCTGAAACAACTCAAATGCCCAAAAATAAGAAGGTCAAGAAAGTGGCTCGCAGGCCACGATCTCTAACTCCGAGTGACCACGAAGATTCGCAGTCACACAGTCTTGGAGATTCCTGTTCAGGAAGAGGTTCACAATGAAGATGATGCTACATCTTAACTGAAGGTCTCGCAGCTAGTCTCTACGAATCCTGAGGTAACCTTTGAGATTCCTACCTCCATTCCAATCAATGATGATTTTTTCCAAGACTTTTATGTTCCTTCACCCACATCTACTTTCACAACACCTATTACCATTGCTCCTTGCCTGCCAGTTTCTCTAGGTGTTTTACAAACCCGAACCCCACTCTTAACAGATTCCACCGCCACCACAACTACTTCCACTGTTGAACCTCCAGTCACTGTCAGTGCATCTGATGCGGGGGCAGGTGCTTCAGGTTTCATAGTTGGTCATTCTACTCCACCTATCTCACCTTTATGCCATGACGATACAGATACCGTCTATGGTGGCAATGAGAAAGATTTCGGAGGATTCACCTACAGTCCTTTCAACATTCGGACTGAAAGTGATGACGAAGCTCCTGTCACCAAAGGGCAACTCAAGGCTATAAATGAGAAGCTGGATTCGCTGTTACCATCATCCAAAACAACAAACAGCAACGACTACTCTAACGCTACAATCAAGTCTTTCCTTGAGACCCTCACCAAAGAACACTCAGCCAATCTTGAGAAGACGAATAAAGTTGTGGATGCTTCTGTGTCAGTTTACAAGGAAATGACTGGAAATTTCGATAAACTAATTACATATGCTCGTTCATTCATGAGCACTTTTCAAAGCTCGTTTGAATCCAACACTGCCAAGGCAAATGAAGTTATTTCTAGTCTTGGATCTACTCTTCGCACAGAGAAGGCTAAGCTCGATGAAGTTCGCATTGGCATCCAAGTTGATAACTCTGAGTTCAACACCTCAATTTCATCCAAAATTCAAAAGCTTAAGGATCACTTGGCCACAGAGAGTAAAATAATGGATGCTCTCGCAGTGAAGACTGAAAAAGTGAAAGTCCTAACTGTTAAGCTTGAAAATGAAGAGAAGCAGATTAATGAACTCTTGTCCGAAAGAGATGTCATGAAAAGTTGTGTTGCAGACGTGAATGCTCTACTTTCGGACATCATCGAGACTCGTGACTCGATGATCACGATCACAGTCAAAAAGCATTTGTCTGAAAAACTAAGGTCGATGTTCGCAATGCTCAACGGGTTGGAAGGTGTTTTGCAATAAAGCTCAATTCCGAAACAAGGGGGAGAATAGCAATCTAAGAAGGAAAACCCCAAGACAACTGTTAACATAAAGAAAGAAAACGAACCAAAGGATAATGTAGTTTCAGATTCGAAAGGAAAATAAAATCTCAATGAAGAACCAATGAATAACAATTGTGAAAATGAAGAGCCCGATGATCATGAGCTTAAAAGAAGAAGGGATTGTGAAGCTCAAATAGATGAGAACCAACATATCCTATGTGAAGAAGATGAAAAGTAAAGGGTTGAACACGAAGTTCAAGTTACATTGGAAAGCCAAAATCTTTTGTTTCCAGTAGGACTTTAGAGCGAATCTTGAGTGAGACTGTGGATATGCCAAGCCAATATTGGTTCAAACCAGTTGTGTCTTTTGATCTGAAAAACACACAAGAAAGCCTTTAAATTTTGAAGTTTTGTTAAAGTTGCGAATGTCCCTCCAACAGACAGCGGTGCAGATCACTTGCTCTTTTCGTTCTACCTAAAGCACATGAAGTCGCAGTACGAAACCTGGAGTGCAAACAAGATTACTGTTGTGAAGGTTATTGGTCCAATCGAAACTGATAACTTCCCGAATGCACGATTTAAGGTTGCTAGAGGTTCAACGAGTCAGCTGTATCAATTCACTCTTGCTGATCTTCCATGCCTGAACCCGTGTGATTGGATCATGTTGTACAACTTGCTGCTGAGGGATGAACAGAAGTACGAGCCTATTTTTTCTCACCTCAAACAAATGCTAATTTTGTACATACAAGAGGTTGGGAAAATGAATGTTGAGATAGCAGTTGTTCTGCGAAAGAAGCCAACTCTACTCCCCAAGGAAACTCCTGAAGGTTTTGATAAAATGAAGTCGGGAAAAATACAAAGGACGGATGGTGTGTAGCTTTCCAAATGAGAGAGAGAACTGATGCAGACTTTCACAAAGTTTGTTTCATTCTCGCAGACAAACATCTTTTCACCACTTCATCCCTGGAGTATATTTTGGACTTCGTAGGAAAATACAGAGGGAACAACAAAAGCGACAAGAAGTGCTTCTCGAACATGATCCTGTGGTACATCCAAGTTCACTAAGCTCTGCTCAACGTAATTCCAAAACTATTTGAAGTGCAGAAGCGAACTCCACAGTGAAGGCCTCCCACCTCAATTGATGCAAAGGGGGAGATTGTTGGGTATTAAGTGTTGCGTCATTGTGGGCCTTTTTCTTTAGTATTTATGTATCCGGGTTGGGCCTGTCCACCCGTTATTTATTAATTAGGGTTTAGCTATTTAAGGTGCATGCATGCACTGTTTTATGTAATCATCTAATCGTATTTGTAAACCCTACACACCTTTACAGTAGAAGTTCTTAATTGAGCTCTTCTAAGGATGTGACATTTTAATCATACGACATATTTGATATTCATTCCTTTTTCTTAATCTGTTTACCTGTTTGAATCTATCGATCATTAGAGTTTTAATCTCAACATGAAATATGGCAGATGGATGTCAAAACTGCTTTCCTTAATGGGAAGTCGGCTGAAGATGTTTACGTGTGTCAGCCGGAGGGTTTTGTATACACAAAGTACCCCAATAGAGTGTGCAAGCTTGAGAAATCCATCTATGGATTAAAGAAAGCATCTCACAGATGGAATCTTTTGTTTCGATGAGAAAGTCAAAGAGTTTGGATTTTCGAGAAGCGACGTTGAGTCTTGTGTGTATGTCAAGGCTAGTGGGAGTATAGTTAGCTTTCTAGTTTTATATGTTGAGGACATACTGCTCATAGGAAACGACATCCCGACCTTGCAGGAGGTTAAGTCCTGGCTTGGGAAGTGTTTCGCTATGAAGGAGCTAGGAGATGCTGTTTATATTCTGGGGATAAGGATTTTGAGAAATAAAAGTAGGAGACTAATAGGACTTAGTCAAAGTACTTACTTGGACAAGGTGCTGAAATGTTTTAGCATGGAGAATTCCAAGAAAGGGGAACTGCCAATCCAAAGCAGTACCAAGCTGAGTAAGACTCTGAGTCCGAGTAACGATGTTGAGATAGCAGAAATGGGTGGAGTGTCATATGCTTCCACCGTTGGCTCGATCATGTATGCTATGACATGTACTCTCCCTGATGTGGGTTTTGCGTTGAGCATGGTTAGCCGATATCAAGGGAACCCGGGTAGAGCTCACTGGACAACAGTTAAGAACATTCTTAAGTGCCTGCGAAGGACTAAGGAGTGGGTCCTTACACTTGTTGGGAGTGATGACTTGGGAGTGACGGGGTATAGTGATGCCAGTTTTCAGACCGACAGAGATAACTTCCACTCTCAGTCGGGCTGGGTATTTACCTTAAATGGAGGAGCAGTGACGTGGAAAAGTTCCAAGTAGGAGACCGTGGCTGATTCAACGTGTGAATCAGAGTATATAGCAGTGAGCGGAGCATCGAAGGAGGCAATATGGTTGAAGAACTTCATTGGAGACCTTGGAGTTATACCAGCCATAAATGGAGCCTATGGAGATTTTCTGTGATAACGAAGGAGCGGTTGCCTTAACCAAGGAACCAAGGGATCATGATAGATCCAGACACATCGACAGAACATACCATTTCATCATACATCGGTTAGAAGAGGGTCCCCTCATAGTCAAGAGGGTATCGTCAGAAGCGAATCCAGCAGATCCCCTCACAAAGGGTCTGAGCAGGGTTAAGCACTTACAGCATGCGAGGAGCATTGGTCTGAAGGACGACATTAGTTTTAGTGATTAGATAGATGTTTCGAAGCTTGTAATAGATAAATGTAATTGACATTTGGTGATTATATAATGGAGATTTAAGTATAAGTATTGTTTACTATCTTGTATCAATTTTTTACTATTTTTTCGCTTTTACATGTTTTACTTCCTGAATAATTGGATTGTTCGAATTATCCATAGTCGATCATACTTTGGAAGTACGTTATGAGGTTAGATTGTCATGAATTGGTTTGTAGATTGTCTAAGTTCTTAGACATAGCAAAGGTTTGATGCATCGTTCATGAGTACTTTTGGAATAAGATTTGAGTATTGGATTAAATCCACGCTCATTTGAATCACTTCATGGAATTTATCATGAGTGATTGTGAGACGATAATATCGTATAATCTTTAAACTGAGATATATGAGTTGTTGTTTGCGAGTTGGCTATGCATTGATACTGCGTAAATGCATCAGTAACTTGATGTTATAAAACGTGTTGTTGTGTATAATTTAATGAGTAAATAGTACAAGCATATAAGTTACATTTTATTTGTTCCTTTTATCCTAAGAGGGTAAAAGCGATATCTTGGGCCCCTCGATGATTTTGTGTTGACTTATGTGTCAGGCCCGATCAGGACTGAATTGATGTGTTCAATTAAGCACGTTGTCAAACAAATGGGAAGTCGGGAAACAAACTGTTGGACATTGAGAATGATTATGTTTCATGTCTTTGTCCACACAATATCTTGCAGAACGGAGGATTATATGATCCCTTATCTAAAGGAGGCGTCATTGACTAGGTCAGAGTTCGACAGCGGCTTTTGAGAGCTACGATTGTAATCAGATTCTGAAGTTGCATCGACAGTTACAGTTATTAGACTTATCCAAGTAGGAGACTGTTGGATTAGGTGTCTAAGCCCATAACTATAATTTGGATGTATTTGATCTGATAGTAGCATGGTCCTTTTGGGTTGCCTTCACCATAGCAATTTGACAGGATGGATTATGGAGAAATAATAAATGGATTATAAATATATTATAAGAATAATATATTAATTGAGAAATCATATTATTTAATAAGTATTGATCAGAAATTAATTTGGAATTAATTTAGTGATCAAAAGAGACTGATTAAAAGTAAGGGGACTGATATTGCAAATCATTGATAGTTGCAAGTTAGGCTGATGGACTCCTAAAGGAAGGAATGGACGAAATCCATGGGAAGCCCATAAAGATTTCGTCCAAGGGGCTTTCTAGAAGGACTCGATGGATTGCATAAGGCTTAAGCAGAGAATTAGGGTTTCCATTTAAAACCCTAGATGCTCAACTATATAAAGGACCCTTGGCTTATAGTTTTCGGCCCCTATGTGTTCTTAGAGAACCCTATTTGAATTCAAGAAGCCTTCATCACCTCTCTCTTGTTCATCTTTTGCTAAGTGGTGTTTGTGACTCCATTAGAGTTGCGGCGCTTGAGACACTAAGTTCTTGAAGGTCAAGATCAAGCTATCAACAAGAGAGGTATTCTTATAAACCCTAATATAATTAGATTTCATTTTCTTGTATTTTAGATTAGGGTTTTGCTTTGGAAAATTAATTTACATGTAAAACTTGATAAAAACCTAGATCCAAAGCAATTAGGGTTGCATGAGCATCATAGGAATGTTGTAATACTCAAAACCCATCACTAAGTCTGCTAATACCCAATCCTTGATCACCACCGAAATGGAAAAGCAATTCGAAAAGGGCGTTACAAATATTATATTTACATCCTTTTAAATTTTACATTATAAATTATTTTTATGTGTTTGTTTGAAAGTAAAGTTAATAACCATATAGGAAACATGTGTTATAGAAAACATTTATATAATGTGTTGGTAAATGTTATTTAACAATACAAAATTGATGAGTGTTCAATATATTTCTTTGTGGAAAATATGTTTATATATCTTTCATTAGTATATAATAAATCAATATTTTTTAATATTATATGATTTAAACTAAGCATACAATTGAAATGTCAAAAACATACAAATTCATTATTAAAAACATAATTATAAGCTTCTAATATTTTATAAGTATTATTTATATAAAATGAATTATATTAGACTGTGGGTAATGATATAAAATATGATTATTTAAGTTGTATCGGTACGGATATTTAATATTTTATGATTTTTCAATGAAATAGATATCTAAGTCCAATATAATATGATTTTAAATTTCCAATTAAATTACCAAATTGATGGGCCCGCCCACAGCACTTGTCTTTTATTAAACTCTTTTTTTTTTGTATTCTTCCTGTTTGTTAATTGTTATTAAATCGTTTTATTATTATTATTATTATTTAATGCTCACATGAAATTCCAAATATGAATTTTAATTGAATATAAAATCATAAAGCTTTATGTAGTGTATCTTTTAGGCCGGTTTTGATTAATTTTTATATTTATTTTGACATTTATACTTGAATTTGGTTGTGTAAATAAGATTTTAGGTATTTGAAGATCAAAACGATAAAAATAAAAATAAATTTGTTAATTTACATTACGTTAATGGGTAAGCTTACAAATTACACAATTCGAAAAAAAAACCATATAAAAGAAATTGTTTACACATGCTTAAAAGAATATAAAGTTTTAAATATGCTCATGATTGATTTTATATATTGTTTTAAATAATATATACATGTTATGTTGTTTTCAAGGAGGGCTTTAGAAATGTTTAGGCGTTTTCTATCGCATCATTCTCTAAACACCCATTTTAATTGTCATGAGTTAATTAATTTATTAATTTGAAAAGTCAGATATTGAATGTTTGATCGATAAAACTCTAAATATACAACCATACATTTTTTCCCTTGAAATCTAAAGAAAGTGAAAGGAAAAATAGAACATAAATTGAAACAAAGAAAGGAACCGAATAGCTTGTAGTCTTTCAAAATCCAGATGAATTATACTAACCTTTAGTTATTCTTATATATTTAATCATTTAACTATTTTTTTAACTATTTTTTTAGAGATTGTATGGCTATCATAAGTCTTTTTCTTCACCCACAACTTTGAGATTATAGCTTAATGTATATGTAATTAAATACACCTACACACACTTTCCCTTCTTATTCTTCCTATCACTTATAATAAAAAATTTTCTATTGAACATGTATGTCTATATAAAAATTCGTTTTCATTTTCATGCACTCTTGATAACAATAACAAAAAAAGTAGAGAGAAAATTATGTATAACAAAATCATGAAAATAATATTCTTAAACAAATAAAGCATTTCACTTAACCAAACAATTAAGTATGGGAATTTGAAAATTCTTGAATGTTTCAAATAAATATGGTTCAATATAAATGGTATATCTTGAATCACATTGATGACCTATTTTATAAGATTTCGATTAATATAGATATAGATATAACAAGCCTTAACAATTTAACAAAGTACCAAACTAACAAATTCCTTAACAATTTTATAAGTACCCGAGTTTATTGTCGTGGTTGTAACTATCACTGGCACTGCCACTGAGAGGGAACAGCCTATTGTGGAAGGAGGTTTACGTCAAATGCCTCTCACATGTCCCATTCGAACACTCAAGACCTTTTTTTATATCCACCTATCCAATAATTTTAGTTTTTTAAAAAAATGCATTTTTTTAATTTTTTTAGAAAACACAAATTATAAAAACAACTGGAAAAAAATATTTTTTTCAAAAAGCTGCATTTTTTTAAACATTATTTTTTTAATAATCAAGAAATTTTAAAAAAATTGGAATATTTTTTTAAAAAAACTATAATTTTTTAACCAAAAAAATTAGCATTTCAGGTGTGTATATAGACTCAGAGAGAAAACATGTGTGTATATAAACGTAATTCATATGTGATTCGCTTGTGATTTATATGTTAATCACATACAATTCGTATGTGATTCACATGTGAATTAGATATGATTCATATGTAAATTACATGTGAATCACATGTAATTCAATTGTGATTTACGTGTGATTCATATGTGAATTACATGTGATTTACATATGTTACAAGTGAATCACATATGAATTATATTGGATTCACTTGTAAATCATATGTAATTCACATATAAATCGTGTGTAATTCATATATAAATCACATGTGAATCACATATGAATAAACAAAATATAACATAGTTTACTCTTCTCAATTATAATAAATATAGGCAATGTACTTTACCTTTCATATATAATAGCAATCTACTACTGGATAAATGTGTATCGATAAGATATAACTTTCGGCTCAGCTGCCAAGCATACAAATTTTTACATTAGTAAAGTTTTTAAATATTTAAAAATTTAATAAGAAATGTATATGGTGAATAAAAAAAGAAATTAAGAAACTTGCTAACCTTCCTATCCCCATTGCTATCAAATAGTTTCAATCATGTGTTCCATATCTTCATTTGTCCATGTAAAATCATATGACCGACTACTCTTCTCAAACCCTAAAACTTATCCCCCTTTGCCCACTTCTGCAAAAACAACCTTTTCTTTTTTCAGTACTCGAATACTATTCCATTCCATTTTGACGTCTACTTAGAAATGAGTAGTACAAAATTGATCCCATCAATTATGGAATTCGACTTTCTTTCCATGAATCATGGTATTCAACTCCAATCCTTAATCATTTGTGAGATGACTAAATAACCTTCCAAAACACCAAATTTTACAATTCCTGTAACATTATATAACCATAACAAATTTCTTCCAAATTGTAGTTAATGTTTATAATTATAAATGATTAGGAGAATAAGCATGCATTTCCTGCAAAGAGGCTAGTCTAGAAAAGGAACACCAAACTCAAGTTTCGTAAAGTGACTATTAAAGTCTAATACAAAATAAATGTATATTTGATAACGACTACAAATATGAATTCTAAAGGTGTATGGAAGACATACATGGAACTAAAAGAAATAAATATGTCATTCATAATATAAATTTAAGAATAAAATATTTACATTGTTTGGCTATGATATGTGTACTAAATTGTAGATGTAAAGTGGTAGTTTGATGAAATAATTCATTAAGTCGTAGTATCTCAACAAATAAAGTAGGTTTCTGCAGAAAGTAAAACTTACCTCATATTCGTTTCTCTTGAAATCCTCAAGAAGCCTTTTTGACAATTTCCTCGACAGAACCTATAACCGCTACCAGTTGAAGTACACATCCACGAAGTAGAACTGTTGGATAAGGTGTCTAAGTCCATAACTATTTCTGGTATGTACTTGACCCGGTTGGCATGGTCCATTTGGGTTGCATGGCATCATGCATTTAGATAGACTAAAATGAGAGAATTAACACTTATGGTTTATTAATATATTATAAGTTCTAATATATTAATAATATTATTTAATTAGTATTGATCAAGAATTAATCTAGAATTAATTAAGTGATCAAAAGATAACTAATTAAATATATGGGTTGATTATGTAAATCATCCATAACTTGTATAGTGGGCTAAAGGCTCCATGGATTATCAAGTTGGGCTAACACCCATAGGATGCTCCATGGATGCTCCATGGAGTTTAAACTCATGGGTCATGGAAATGAAGAGCCATCTTACATTAGGGTTTACATGGTGTAACCCTAATTGTAACACACTATATAAAGAGTATCATACTCCCCATTTTCGGCTACACTAGGAATACAAGAGGGCAAGGCCGAAAATAGAATTGTTCTTATTTCTCTCAAGTTTACTCCAAAAGCATTTGGTGTTGTGTGAAGCATTTGAGGCATCACACTTGGGGTGCTAGGCTCTCAAGGTTTTCAAGGAATCAAATCATCAACAAGGTATGTTATTCTAGCCATCTTTTAAGTTAAAAGTTCCCCATGTATGCTAGATAGGATTATGAACCTTGGAAATCATATTTTGCATGAATTTTAGACAAACATAGATCCAAGGTTTATTAGGGTTGTATGTACACTTAGGAGTATTAGAATGCTCAAAACACATCAGTGGTATCAGAGCCTAGGCTTGTTTGGTTGTTATTTGTGCAAAATTGTGTTCAAAATTAAAATTGGTTGCTGTCTGGACAGTGGACTCGTCGAGTCCATGGGGGGACTCGACGAGTCCAAGGCAAAATTCATCCTACTCGTCAAGTAGGTTCATGCACTCGACGAGTAGGAGGCTCTGACAGCAGATTTTCGATTTTTGCTGCTGGAAATGGACTAGAAACATTACCCTAAACTGTTTTGGTGTTTTAAAACTTGTTTTTAGTTGGTGTAATGGTTTTTCTAATCCATTTACAATGGCTAATATCAAAATTCCATTATTTTATGTGTTCTTGAAGTTTTGATATTCATATTCATGTTCTTATGAGATTAGATGATCATAGGAATTATTTGTAACTTCTTGTTAGTTTTAATTCTTGACCATTATGTGTTTTAATAGAATCCATTATTTGTCCTCAAGTTATGGATTACCAAAAGTCTTTATCTTTTAAAGTTCATTAAAATCAAATAGGTTACATAAAATGACGAGACACTCATTTTAATAAACCCATTAATCTCATAAGTTATGAATTGAAGAGTCTTGTAATGTTACAAAACTTGCCCTCAAGTTTTGGAACATGTAAAGTCATCATAAAAACTTTATTTCCAACCCTTAGAATTTTAAAAGTTAAAATTCAACCCTTATACTTTATGATATTATAAGTTAATAATGTATATATATATATATATATATATATATATATATATATATATATATATATATATATATATATATATATATATGTATGTATAAGATCAAGTCGTCTTACCATTAGTAGGCCTCATTCATGAAGTCGGTCTATAAGGGGGGTATAAGGTTGTTTCCTATAAAATGGCAGCTTAATGGGTGTCCACTCTCACCCACCGCTTTCTTGACTGGTGGAGGGTCGTTAGTCGAACGGGTAGGACAAGGTCTTATAAAATTCTCATTAAAAGTATAATGATTATTATAAAATAACTAAATGTTTTATTAAATTCCCAATCTTAGTTACTTTAGGAAAATGTCAATCTTAGTCGAACGGGTAGGCACACTAACCTGGACTTAACAAGGTAGGTAAAGGGTGACTTAAGGTTTATCATAGGTCGGTGGAGCGTATGTGGTTAACCGGCACATCGATTGAGTGATAAACATTAAGGGTACCAAGTAATTTTCATGGTTACTTCACACCTCGTTTTGTGATCCTCGGTATCCCAGTCACAAAACTTGGAGGGCACACTCGAGATTGAAACATGCCTTTGAAAAGTTCATTGAATCTCAAAAGAATCTAGGAATTTCTAAAGACCAATTAAAACCTAATAGTTTATATTTCGTTTTTATGGTGGAAATTGGTGAATCGTCATTTGCCTACCTTCAAATAATCTATAGGTTGGATTACGGCATCCCTCTTCCAAGTAATAAAATATTGTGTTGGGTCCTAGCCTTAATATTTCAAATTGGGTGTTATATTAAGGATTTTAATCAACTAACTTGAATTTCTCCCATTGTAGATGTCTGGTTTAGACAACAATGATATTCCCAAATCTAATGGAACAAGCTTTCTTTATGAAGATGACTTCCTGAGTTTGGCCCATGGTAATCATACTAGAAATGAAACATAAAGATGGAAGAACTATGTGCACTTTTGTCTTAAGAATGAAGTCACACATTGATAGGTTGAGAATGTTGGGTGCTGTTATTTCAAGGAAGTTTGCTATTGACTGGGTTCTTCAGTCACTTTCTGAGTCATATAGCGATTTTATTAAAGATTACTATATGACAGATCATGAAATGACCCTAATAGATATTTCTTATTTGCTGATTGTTGCTAAATCAGAAATGATTTGGCGCAAGAATCAAGCAATTATGGGAGGAATATCTACTTCTCAAACTTCCATGGACATGGACAATGGTAACATTGGAAGTCCAGAAAAACTTTCTCTTCCCAATGGAAAGGGATCAGCCTTGGTCAACCCGGTTGACCGGAAGGTAAAGAGAAAGTTTAAGTCTGGAATAGCCTGTTGTACCATTCCCGAAGAGTCTATATGTTTTCATTGTGAAGGAAAAGGGCATTGGAAGCGAAACTGCCCTAGCTACCTGAAGGATCTGGAAGAAAAGAAGAATAAAAAATTTGCCTCTGGTTCAGGTAAGCCCACTATCTAACTCTGTTAAGTTCCTAATTGCTGATTGTTATTACATGATGTGACTAAGTTACATTTTGATGTTTGTCAGGATCAAGCAAAGGGAAGGAAACTTAAAGTAAAAGTATGCTAAATCTGATCGCAAAGATGGATTTCTATCGCATGGTTGAGGATCGGATTTTTGAGCTACTACTTAGGAGATATGATAGATTGCTAGAAAAATATGTAATAGCATAGTTTTCATTTCAAGTTGCATTGTAAGGGAAAAGTTTTTTTTCGCATTTATAAATAAATAAAATTTTGTTTTATCTTAATTATATCTCCTTGCAATGACATTTTATGAAAAATTGATGTTTGTATGGTTCTAGCAATAATGGAAATGTGAATTTGATTCTATTATTTGTGGTAGTGTCCAAATTTACCAAATAAGGAATATTCTCATCAACCAAGTTTCATTTGGACCGAAACTTGGAATCATGCAAGTTGTATAGTATGATGATTGAGAATTTTAATCTTTGGAAAATTAAGACTAAGGTACTGTTTGATTTTCTGAAGCAAAAATTCATGAAGTCTGCGGACCACCTCTACAACCCTCTGCAGTAGAAGAGGTGGACCAAACGGCTGCAGAGTGTAATAAGAAGTGTGTTTGTTTTTTTAACATCTGCATACTGTTGCAGATATTAAAAAATTAAAATAAACTAATTTTATAAACCGAAAATAGTTTTTTAATACGTAAAATTTAATAATGTATAACATTTCGGCAACAATTAATGATATTTCAGTAAAAAATAATGATATTTCAACAAAAAAAAATAAAGATATTTTAGTAAAAAATAATGATATTTCATTAATAAATTATCATTATTAAATATAAATAAACGGAAAAAAAATTTCAACAAGAATAAACAAAAAAAAACGAAAAAAAAGGTGAAATAAAATTTCAACAACATATAATCAAAATTACAGCAAGAAATAAAGAAGAAGAGGTTGGAAGAGGCAGTACAAGTGCTGCGCCAAACAGAGCACGCGCAGAGGTTTTTGACTCCAAAGACTTCTAAAAAACAAACAACTGCGAGATGAAAAGTGATGCGCGTGTGCTGCGTCGCGCAGCAATAAGAGGTTTGAAGAGGTTTTTTCCGAAAAACAAACAGCACCTAATTCCTTGATCACATGTTTATGTGAGTCAAGTGAAGGACTAAGGTATACAGTACACAGTCTTGTGCACTTGCTAAGGTCCACCACAAAAGATCGACAAGACTATTCGTCATGATTTACTAAGGTTGAGTAAATATGGTTATACTTAACAGTTTAAGTAGAATTCTGCAGCATTGAAAAAATCCGATGTATGGCAGAACGAATACGAAGAATCAAATTAGGCAGGAAGATAAAAGTTTCTCAAATCTGAAAAGATGGGAGAGCACTTTAGTATCATGTTTTGTGATCATCTTAATGATTTAGAAATCATATCACAATTGGTCCTCTAAGAATATCTTAGTGCATTTCTATGGCGAAGAAGAGGAATCAATAATTGCTGAAATGGTTGAATCAAGGAGATGTGTCATACTTCGTTCCAAAAACAAGTCTTAGAGTCATACTCCAAGACGGTAAGTAGAGTGACATATCTTAAAGAAATATTTATAAACACTTGTCAAATGTAAGAGTAAAAGTGTCCTACTCTTGTACATTTGAAATTGGTAAGTTGTGATGTTTTGGTTAAAACAAAGACCAACTCAGGCCAACTGTGTCAAGTGTTTGTCTTAATAAAGAATCCCCACTATCTATTGAATATTTGACAAGATAGTCTTATATTTCAAGAGGACAGTGGGAGTCTTAAGGATCTTGAAAAATTTCAAGATTTAATCAAGAATAAAAAATAAAAAAACCTGTAGTTTGACACTAGCACACGACGTGAGGTTTTAAAACCTATCGGGTTGACATTTTTTTGCCCATTCCAGTTAAAGTTCGCTTTGCATAGGAGTTCTGAGAGTTCTCAATTGGTTGCATAACTACTTGGAAGCAATGGCAGGCCCTGTAATGCCAGGTGGCAAGAAGTTAAGATTGCATAAGTTCAGTCCATATGAGTTTGAATTTGTCTTTAACCTTGTCTTGTGATTATGGTTTTGACAAATTCACGTGGATAAGAACACATACACCATAAAATCTATGGTTCATAAGGTTTCTCTCCGATTCATGAAAATGATGGTGAGGAAACACTTTCACCAAATAGATTTTAAGTAAGATAGCAATTGTGATCTTTGCATTCTCAAAGTCGTTAGTGGAGCATGCGTGGCTAACCGGCACACTAACATGGACTTATGATAAATGAAAAGATCTAAACAATCGAGACTATGATTACGGCATCCCTCTTCATAGTTCTTAAATTGTTTAGACACACCTGTGAGCTATCTTAGATAAGCTGTATGATATTGATACAGTCTTATCAAAGCAATCTAGTATCAGAAATCTGAACTTTGGTAAGAAAGTCAATAAAGTATTGTTTTTCTAGAAGTCCAGCTGATTTCTGGTACATGTCAAAGCTAGTGGAAGCATAAGTGTTATGCTGATAATCATCATGTTAGTGGGAGCATGATAATTATAATAAGTTTTGCAAATTAGCAATGTTAATTATAGAAAACAAAAGGTTTCAATTGGGAAAAGTTGTTTTACTATAATTAAGGGAGAGGAAATTATACTTCATTTCAATTATAAAAGCTTAGATTGACGTTTTAATCATCTTTAGTCAAAGGATATATATATATATATATATATATATATATATATATATATATATATATATATATATATATATATATATATATGTGTGTGTGTGTGTGTGAATTTTATGTTGGATTGGCTCAACATACAGAAATTCTATATATGGGTCCATTATTTGCGTTCTAAAATTCGATTATGATTACGGCATCCCTTTTTATAATCTGAATTATGAGAACTTGGCAAATAGAATGGGTCCATTATTTGCGTTCTAAAATTCGATTATGATTACGGCATCCCTTTTTCATAATCTGAATTATGAGAACTTGGCAAATAGAAATAGAAATATTATAGAAAAAGACTAGTCTAGTATCATGTCTTTATGTGAGTCATCATGAATCGTGTCCCATATGCTTCGATATAGGATCGATTGCATGTGCTATAATATTCATCTTTTCGAAACTTTTCCAAATGCTCAGGGCATTAAGAAGGGAAAAGTCTAGAATTGGATATGACTAAAATGATTAAGCAATTGTCGAGGACAATCTAAGGTTTACCAAAGATTGGTTGCTCAAGGACAATTGGAAGTATAGTGTTAAATTTTTTGGAAGGACCTAATTGACATATTCTGAAAGGAGGTAACTCTTGTTCAGAAGTGATAGTAAAAAATGAGAATATGGAGTTGTCTCCATAGATGGAAGTTATCTGGGTAAGATTAGAAAAATTAATGCGAGGACGATGTTCAGAGCAGTGTACTTTGAGACTTTGTTTCCATGGAATTGATCTCCATTGGAATACCCTATAATGACTGGTGACAAGTCTTTGTGACTTTGTACATTACAAGAGGGTAGTGCATATAAGTTTAAAAATCTAATAAATGATAGGAATTTGGAATTCTTACATTTTTCGATAAAGATTTGGGAGTGTGAAATTAGAATCATTGAAATTATGTTCAATTGGTTTATTTCACAGAGTAAGGATCATAGACAAACATAGAGTGCATACTTGGTGTATGGCAAAACTATTGTTTGAAAAACGTAGTGAACATGCTTGGAGCATGAGACAACTAGTGTTTTTTAATTCAAGTATAAAGTTGATAAACCCGAAACAATGAATAATGAGTAATCAATATGGTGATAAATAAAAGGTGTTCTATTTATATTCATAGGGTTGGATACCATATTAGATTTATTTATTCTTGTGTTTCACTTTGCATGTTTTGACTTCCAGAATAACTAAGTCGCTCTTCCTGAATGACTAAGTTATTCAAACCATCCACAGTCGGTCATATGTTGGAAGTAGATATGAATCAAGACTGTCATGGGTTGAATTGTAGAGGTCTAAGATGTTGGACAAGGTGGTGCTACAACACTCATGAGTGCTCATAAGGTCTGAGTATTGGATTCAACCCACGCTCACTGGTATCACTTCATGGAATTTATCTCGAGTGATCGTGAGACGGTAATATCATATAAGTCTTCAAACCTAGATATATGATTTGTTGCCTATGAGTTGGTTATGCATTGATTGTACGAAAACGCATTGGTAACTCGATGTTTTAGAACGTACCTTTGTGTATGATTCAATAAGTAGTAGAACAAGCATATAAGTCGAAGTTTATCTGTTTCTTCTTGGATTAGAAGCGATATATGGGCCCCTCGATGATTTTGTTTTGACCTATGTACCGGGCCCGGTCAGAACCTAATTGATGTGTTCAATTTAAATCTATGTCAAAGAAATCGGAAATCGGGAAACAAACTGCTGGACAATAAGTAAGACAGTGTTCCATGTATTTGTCTGGCTGATATCTAGAACAGAGGATTATATGATCACTTATCTTAAATGGCGTATCATCATATTCTCAGTTCCGAGAGACCTTGAAAGAGCTATGATTGCTAATCGGTTCCTGAAGTCATACTTATAGTTATAGTTATTAGACTTATCCAAGTGGGAGACTGTTGGATAAGGTGTCTAAGTCCATAACTATTTCTGGTATGTACTTGACCCGGTTGGCATGGTCCATTTGGGTTTCATGGCATCATGCATTTGGATAGACTAAAATGAGAGAAATAACATTTATGGTTTATTAATATATTGTAAGTTCTAATATATTAATAATATTATTTAATTTGTATTGATCAAGAATTAACCTAGAATTAATTAAGTGATTAAAAGATAACTAATTAAATATATGGGTTGATTATGTAAATCATCCATAACTTGTATAGTGAGCTAAAGGCTCCATGGATTATCAAGTTGGGCTAACACCCATAGGATGCTCCATGGATGCTCCATGGAGTTTAAACCCATGGGTCATGGAAATGAAGTGCCATGCTACATTAGGGTTTACATGGTGTAACCCTAATTGTAACACACTATATAAAGAGTACCATACTCCCCATTTTCGGCTACACTAGGAATACAAGAGGGCAAGGCCGAAAATAGAAGTGTTCTAATTTCTCTCAAGTTTACTCCAAAAGCATTTGGTGTTGTGTGAAGCATTTGACGCATCACACTTGGGGTGCTAGGCTCTCAAGGTTTTCATGGAATCAAATCATCAACAAGGTATGTTATTCTAGCCATCTTTTAAGTTAAAAGTTCCCCATGTATGCTAGATAGGATTATGAACCTTGGAAATCATATTTTACATGAATTTTAGACAAACATAGATCCAAGGTTTATTAGGTTTGCATGTACACTTAGGAGTATTAGAATGCTCAAAACCCATCAGTGGTATCAGAGCCTAGGCTTGTTTGGTTGTTATTTGTGCAAAATTGTGTTCAAAATTAAAATTGGTTGCTGTCTGGACAGTGGACTCGTCGAGTCTATGGGGGGACTCGACGAGTCCAAGGCAAAATTCATCCTACTCGTCAAGTAGGTTCATGCACTCGACGAGTAGGAGGCTCTGACAGCAGATTTTCGATTTTTGCTGCTGGAAATGGACTAGAAACATTACCCTAAACTGTTTTGGTGTTTTAAAACTTGTTTTTAGTTGGTGTAATGGTTTTTCTAATCCGTTTACAATGGATAATATCAAAATTCCATTATTTTATGTGTTCTTGAAGTTTTGATATTCATATTCATGTTCTTATGAGATTAGATGATCATAGGAATTATTTGTAACTTCTTGTTAGTTTTAATTCTTGACCATTATGTGTTTTAATAGAATCCATTATTTGTCCTCAAGTTATGGATTACCAAAAGTCTTTATCTTTTAAAGTTCATTAAAATCACATAGGTTACATAAAATGACGAGACACTCATTTTAATAAACCCATTAATCTCATAAGATATGAATTGAAGAGTCTTGTAAAGTTACAAAACTTGCCCTCAAGTTTTGAAACATGTAAAGTCATCATAAAAACTTTATTTCCAACCCTTCGAATTTTAAAAGTTAAAATTCAACCCTTATACTTTATAATATTATAAGTTAATAATATATATATATATATATATATATATATATATATATATATATAAGATCAAGTCGTCTTACCATTAGTAGGCCTCATTCACGAAGTCGGTCTATAAGGGGGGTTGCCTATAAAATGGCAGCTTAATGAGTGTCCACTTTCACCCACCGCTTCCTTGACTGGTGGAGGGTCGTTAGCCGAACGGGTAGCACAAGGTCTTATAAAATTCTCATTAAAAGTATAATGATTATTATAAAGTAACTAAATGTTTTATTAAATTCTCAATCTTAGTTACTTTAGGAAAATGTGAATAATGTGTTATCCCATAAAATTACACTTTGCACTTTGTCAAAGTCGTTAGTGGAGCGTGTGTGGTTAACCAGCACACTAACCTGGACTTAACAAGGTAGGTAAAGGGTAACTTAAGGTTTATCATAGGTCGGTGGACCGTGTGTGGTTAACCGGTACATCGATTGAGTGATAAACATTAAGGGTACCAAGTAATTTTCATGGTTACTTCACACCTCGTTTTGTGATCCTCGGTGTCCCAGTCACAAAACTTGGAGGGCACATTCGAGATTGAAACATGCCTTTGAAAAGTTTATTGAATCTCAAAAGAATCTAGGAATTTCTAAAGACCAATTAAAACCTAATAGTTTATAATTTTTATGGTGGAAATTGGCGAATCGTCATTTGCCTACCTTCAAATATTCTATAGCTTGGATTACGGCATCCCTCTTCCAAGTTATAAAATATTGTGTTGGGTCCTAGCCTTAATATTTCAAATTGGGTGTTATATTAAGGATTTTAATCAACTAACTTGAATTTCTCCCATTGTAGATGTCTGGTTTAGACAACAATGATCTTCCCAAATCTAATGGAACAAGCTTTCTTTATGAAGATGACTTCCTGAGTTGGGCCCATGGTAATCATACTTCTCTTCCTCCTCCTCCTCCAATTGTTCTCCTTGACCCACAAGCGCGAATACTTGAAAGGTTCAATGTCACTCAAGCTCTTCTAGAAATGAAACATAAAGATGGAAGACCTATGTGCACTCTTATATTAAGAATGAAGTCACACACTGACAGGTTGAGAATGTTGGGTGCTGTTATTTCAAGGAAGTTTGCTATTGACTGGGTTCTTCAGTCACTTCCTGAGTCATATAGTGATTTTATTAAAGATTACTATATGACAGATCATGAGATGACCCTAATAGATCTTTCTTATTTGCTGATTGCTGCTAAATCAGAAATGATTTGGAGCAAGAATCAAGCAATTATGGGTGGAAGATCTACTTCTCAAACTTCCATGGACATGGACAATGGTAACATTGGAAGTCCAGAAAAACTTTCTCTTCCCAATGGAAAGGGATCAGCCTTGGTCAACCCGGTTGACCGAAAGGTAAAGAGAAAGTTTAAGTCTGGAATAGCCTGTTGTACCATTCCCGAAGAGTCTATATGTTTTCATTGTGAAGGAAAAGGGCATTGGAAGCGAAACTGCCCTAGCTACCTGAAGGATCTGGAAGAAAAGAAGAATCAAAAATTTGCCTGTGGTTCAGGTAAGCCCACTATCTAACTCTGTTAAGTTCCTAATTGCTGATTGTTATTACATGATGTGACTAAGTTACATTTTGATGTTTGTCAGGATCAAGCAAAGGGAAGGAAACTTAAAGTAAAAGTATGCTAAATCTGATCGCGAAGATGGATTTATATCGCATGGTTGAGGATCGGATTTTTGAGCTACTACTTAGGAGATATGATAGATTGCTAGAAAAATATGTAATAGCATAGTTTTCATTTCAAGTTGCATTGTAAGGGAAAAGTTTTTTTTCGCATTTATAAATAAATAAAATTTTGTTTTATCTTAATTATATCTCCTTGCAATGACATTTTATGAAAAATTGATGTTTGTATGGTTCTAGCAATAATGGAAATGTGAATTTGATTCTATCATTTGTGGTAGTGTCCAAATTTACCAAATAAGGAATATTCTCATCAACCAAGTTTCATTTGGACCGAAACTTGGAATCATGCAAGTTGTATAGTATGATGATTGAGAATTTTAATCTTTGGAAAATTAAGACTAAGGTACTGTTTGATTTTCTGAAGCAAAAATTCATGAAGTCTGCGGACCACCTCTACAACCCTCTGCAGTAGAAGAGATGGACCAAACGGCTGCAGAGTGTAATAAGAAGTGTGTTTGTTTTTTTAACATCTGCATACTGTTGCAAATATTAAAAAATTAAAATAAACTAATTTTATAAACCGAAAATAGTTTTTTAATACGTAAAATTTAATAATGTATAACATTTCGGCAACAATTAATGATATTTCAGTAAAAAATAATGATATTTCAACAAAAAAAAATAAAGATATTTTAGTAAAAAATAATGATATTTCATTAATAAATTATCATTATTAAATATAAATAAACGGAAAAAAAATTCAACAAGAATAAACAAAAAAAAAACGAAAAAAAAGGTGAAATAAAATTTCAACAACATATAATCAAAATTACAGCAAGAAATAAAGAAGAAGAGGTTGGAAGAGGCAGTACAAGTGCTGCGCCAAACAGAGCACGCGCAGAGGTTTTTGACTCCAAAGACTTCTAAAAAACAAACAACTGCGAGATGAAAAGTGATGCGCGTGTGCTGCGCTGCGCAGCAATAAGAGGTTTGAAGAGGTTTTTTCCGAAAAACAAACAGCACCTAATTCCTTGATCACATGTTTATGTGAGTCAAGTGAAGGACTAAGGTATACAGTACACAGTCTTGTGCACTTGCTAAGGTCCACCACAAAAGATCGACAAGACTATTCGTCATGATTTACTAAGGTTGAGTAAATATGGTTATACTTAACAGTTTAAGTAGAATTCTGCAGCATTGAAAAAATCCGATGTATGGCAGAACGAATACGAAGAATCAAATTAGGCAGGAAGATAAAAGTTTCTCAAATCTGAAAAGATAGGAGAGCACTTTAGTATCATGTTTTGTGATCATCTTAATGATTTAGAAATCATATCACAATTGGTCCTCTAAGAATATCTTAGTGCATTTCTATGGCTAAGAAGAGGAATCAAGAATTGCTGAAATGGTTGAATCAAGGAGATGTGTCATACTTCGTTCCAAAAACAAGTCTTAGAGTCATACTCCAAGACGGTAAGTAGAGTGACATATCTTAAAGAAATATTTATAAACACTTGTCAAATGTAAGAGTAAAAGTGTCCTACTCTTGTACATTTGAAATTGGTAAGTTGTGATGTTTTGGTTAAAACAAAGACCAACTAAGGCCAACTGTGTCAAGTGTTTGTCTTAATAAAGAATCCCCACTATCTATTGAATATTTGACAAGATAGTCTTATATTTCAAGAGGACAGTGGGAGTCTTAAGGATCTTGAAAAATTTCAAGATTTAATCAAGAATAAAAAATAAAAAAACCTGTAAGTTGACACTAGCACTCGACGTGAGGTTTTAAAACCTATCGGGTTGACATTTTTGTGCGCATTCCAGTTAAAGTTGGCTTTGCATAGGAGTTCTGAGAGTTCTCAATTGGTTGCATAACTACTTGGAAGCAATGGCAGGCCCTGTACTGCCAGGTGGCAAGAAGTTAAGATTGCATAAGTTCAGTCTATATGAGTTTGAATTTGTCTTTAACCTTGTCTTGTGATTATGGTTTTGACAAATTCACGTGGATAAGAACACATACACCATAAAATCTACGGGTCATAAGGTTTCTCTCCGATTCCTGAAAATGATGGTGAGGAAACACTTTCACCAAATAGATTTTAAGTAAGATAGCAATTGTGATCTTTGCATTCTCAAAGTCGTTAGTGGAGCATGCGTGCTTAACCGGCACACTAACATGGACTTATGATAAATAAAAAGATCTAAACAATTGAGACTATGATTATGGCATCCCTCTTCATAGTTCTTAAATTGTTTAGACACACCTGTGAGATATCTTAGATAAGCTGTATGATATTGATACAGTCTTATGAAAACAATCTAGTATCAGAAATATGAACTTTGGTAAGAAAGTCAATAAAGTATTGTTTTTCTAGAAGTCCAGCTGATTTCTGAGTACATGTCAAAGCTAGTGGAAGCATAAGTGTTATGTTGATAATCATCATGTTAGTGGGAACATGATAATTATAATAAGTTTTGCAAATTAGCAATGTTAATTATAGAAAACAAAAGGTTTCAATTGGGAAAAGTTGTTTTACTATAATTAAGGGAGAGGAAATTATACTTCATTTCAATTATAAAAGCTTACATTGAGGTTTTAATCATCTTTAGTCAAAGGATATATATATATATATATATATATATATATATATATATATATATATATATATATATATATTTATATATATATATATATATATATGAATTTTATGTTGGATTGGCTCAACATAAAGAAATTCTATATATGGGTCCATTATTTGCGTTCTAAAATTCGATTATGATTACGGCATCCCTATTCATTATCTGAATTATGAGAACTTGGCAAATAGAAATAGAAATATTGTAGAAAAAGACTAGTCTAGTATCATGTCTTTATGTGAGTCATCATGAATCGTGTCCCATATGCTTCGATATAGGATCGATTGCATGTGCTATAATATTCATCTTTTCTAAACTTTTCCAAATGCTCAGGGCATTAAGAAGGGAAAAGTCTAGAATTGGATATGACTAAAATGATTAAGCAATTGTCGAGGACAATCTAAGGTTTACCAAAGATTGGTTGCTCAAGGACAATTGGAAGTATAGTGTTAAATTTTTTGGAAGGACCTAATTGACATATTCTGAAAGGAGGTAACTCTTGTTCAGAAGTGATAGTAAAAAATGATAATATGGAGTTGTCTCCATAGATGGAAGTTATCTGGGTAAGATTAGAAAACTTAATGCGAGGAAGATGTTCAGAGCAGTGTACTTTGAGACTTTGTTTCCATGGAATTGATCTCCATTGGAATACCCTGTAATGACTGGTGACAAGTCTTTGTGACTTTGTACATTACAAGAGGGTAGTGCATATAAGTTTAAAAATATAATAAATGATAGGAATTTGGACTTCTTACATTTTTCAATAAAGATTTGGGAGTGTGAAATTAGAATCATTGAAATTATGTTCAATTGGTTTATTTCACAGAGTAAGGATCATAGACAAACATAGAGTACATACTTGGTGTATGGCAAAACTATTGTTTGAAAAACGTAGTGAACATGCTTGGAGCATGAGACAACTAGTGTTTTTTAATTCAAGTATAAAGTTGATAAACCCGAAACAATGAATAATGAGTAATCAATATGGTGATAAATAAAATGTGTTCTGTTTATATTCATAGGGTTTGATACCATATTAGATTCATTTATTCTTGTGTTTCACTTTGCATGTTTTGACTTCCAGAATAACTAAGTCGCTCTTCCTGAATGACTAAGTTATTCATACCATCCACAGTCGGTCATATGTTGGAAGTAGATATGAATCAAGACTGTCATGGGTTGAATTGTAGAGGTCTAAGATGTTGGACAAGGTGGTGCTACAACACTCATGAGTGCTCATAAGGTCTGAGTATTGGATTCAACCCACGCTCACTGGTACCACTTCATGGAATTTATCTCGAGTGATCGTGAGACGGTAATATCATATAAGTCTTCAAACCTAGATATATGATTTGTTGCCTATGAGTTGGTTATGCATTGATTGTACGAAAACGCATTGGTAACTCGATGTTTTAGAACGTACCTTTGTGTATGATTCAATAAGTAGTAGAACAAGCATATAAGTCGAAGTTTATCTGTTCCTTCTTGGATTAGAAGCGATATATGGGCCCCTCGATGATTTTGTTTTGACCTATGTACCGGGCCCGGTCAGAACCTAATTGATGTGTTCAATTTAAATCTATGTCAAAGAAATCGGAAATCGGGAAACAAACTGCTGGACAATAAGTAAGACAGTGTTCCATGTATTTGTCTGGCTGATATCTAGAACAGAGGATTATATGATCACTTATCTTAAATGGCGTATCATCATATTCTCAGTTCCGAGAGACCTTGAAAGAGCTATGATTGCTAATCGGTTCCTGAAGTCATACTTATAGTTATAGTTATTAGACTTATCCAAGTAGGAGACTGTTGGATAAGGTGTCTAAGTCCATAACTATTTCTGGTATGTACTTGACCCGGTTGGCATGGTCCATTTGGGTTGCATGGCATCATGCATTTGGATAGACTAAAATGAGAGAAATAACATTTATGGTTTATTAATATATTATAAGTTCTAATATATTAATAATATTATTTAATTAGTATTGATCAAGAATTAATCTAGAATTAATTAAGTGATCAAAAGATAACTAATTAAATATATGGGTTGATTATGTAAATCATCCATAACTTGTATAGTGGGCTAAAGGCTCCATGGATTATCAAGTTGGGCTAACACCCATAGGATGCTCCATGGAGTTTAAACCCATGGGTCATGGAAATAAAGAGCCATGTTACATTAGGGTTTACATGGTGTAACCCTAATTGTAACACACTATATAAAGAGTATCATACTCCCCATTTTCGGCTACACTAGGAATACAAGAGGGCAAGGCCGAAAATAGAAGTGTTCTTATTTCTTTCAAGTTTACTCCAAAAGCATTTGGTGTTGTGTGAAGCATTTGAGGCATCACACTTGGGGAGCTAGGCTCTCAAGGTTTTCAAGGAATCAAATCATCAACAAGGTATGTTATTCTAGCCATCTTTTAAGTTAAAAGTTGCCCATGTATGCTAGATAGGATTATGAACCTTGGAAATCATATTTTGCATGAATTTTAGAAAAACATAGATCCAATGTTTATTAGGGTTGCATGTACACTTAGGAGTGTTAGAATGCTCAAAACCCATCAAGAACACCATCAAAAGTCAATTACAATGCCAAATTAAGGTTTGTTACAAGCAAATTATCACATAAAGTGTCACAAATTAAAAAAATTGTGACTACAAAATGAATTGTTGTGGATTACTTGACGAACCTTTTAGATATTGAATGACGCGAGGATGAAACACAATAAATATAAAATTAAGTTGATGAAGATTTGTTTCGTCCCTGTTGTAGTTCCAATGAAATCGAGTATGTATTACGAGATCAGAGTAAAGGATGAATGATGAACACACGATCTAAATAATATTTGTTTTGCTCAATTTAGCTTTTAGAGAGTACAGAGTGTTTTAGACAATTACACGAAAAGTTCTTATCTAACTCTAGTACACCTCCCTATTTATAGGGAACATGAAAGCGAACAAAAAATACAAGGGACTAGACACTGAAATCTTCGAAACATAAAGTGCCCTTGTAATAATATTACAAACTATCGAACCTAATCAATGACATTCGACACCTCACAACTATATTTGACATCTACATTCTCCCCTTTTGTGATCAGTAACGAATCATATCATTAAAATCTTCACAGTTTGATGGATAACCCTTCTTATCTCAGCATACCAGTTGACAATCTTCCGAATCTCATCTTTCTCCTTATCATTGTTCTTGACACAGTTGTTCATACGAACCATGAGATTTATGGAATGAGGCGTTGTATACCTTTCGACATCACACACTTGAAACATAAATTTTGAATTATTTCCCTTCTTGTTTTTTCCAACAAAAACAATTCCTAAAGGTTTCAAGGTAATCTCTCCATCTTCGAAATTTTTCAAACTAGCCTTACTCAAAAACATAGTTTGTGGAACAGTGATCTCTTTGTCCAAAGACATAACCAATTCAATATCTGTTAAGGCTAAAGCTCCATAGTATCCATCAATGAAAACCTTCATATGATCAAAAGCATTCAGAAAATCTTCTTTGCCTATCACTTGTAGTTTCCATACATCAACACTCTTCATTATCAATGCCACAACTAACAAATCATGAATATTCATTAGAGGAAAGCCTGCAACCGAGAAGTCGAATGTGACATTGTTTGCTCGGACTACATGATATCGATAATTATGTAACATACCCTCGAATAAAACATCTTTGGTTATGCCAAGAACCCGAACTATCTTGACTAATAACCATATCTCCTCCTCCTTCTTTCCAAGTACAACATGCAAACGAAACATCATGCGCCTGTATTCAACCTTATCATTGTACTTGTCAACAAGTTCAAACTGTTCATCCAAGAACATCATTTTGTTCACTGTAAAGTCTAATTGATTCATTTTAGTGTTCACAACGTCGAAGCTTTTCTTAGGAACCTTCTCAAATTCATGCATCTCCCCAGACACAACCAAAGCTTCGATATACTCGTAATGATAAAGCTTTGTAGGATCCCATTTTTTGAGACCAGGTGGGTCATTTGCACGTTGTCGAAGAATACTTTGGATATGTTTCTGTTTCTCCACCTCTGCTTCAAAAGCAGCTTTCTTTTCCTCCTTCGAAAGCTCAACACTTATGTCTTTCCCTTTTCCTTTATCTGCTTTGGTAAGCTTCGGTTTTGAAGATCCTGTTTCTCCACCAGCAGATCCAATCACAATACCCTTTGTAATTGGCCTTGTAGTTGTTGTTGTTGATGATGTTACAATAGAAGTTTTTGGTAAGGATGTTAGGATTGGAGTAATTAACACTTTTCTAACAACCTTTCCATCAACATCATTTTTCCCCGAACCACTCCCTCCTATACCAACTTTCGCACCAATACCAACACCACCCTTTTCTCCCCCTTGCACCCCTGTGTGAACAGGTGGGGCATCAGTTGGCATTAGGTTGATTCACTTCGAAAGTGGTGCAAGCTCCTTGTGAATACTCGATTCCAACATCTTCAACTTCTCGGACAGAAGCTCTGGAGTAATTAACGAAGACGACATAAAACCAGTCTTCAAGACCAACCCCTTTAACTCAACCAAGAGTTTATCAACATTCGCAAAACTCTTAACTTCTTCTTCCGCCATTTTGTCAACCTTCGGAACGAGAGTTGTATACCATTCAACAACTTTCTTTACCACATCAGCAAGTATATCCACCTTCTTTTGAAGAATAGAATAATTGTGATCCAAGGCTGCAACTTCTTTCGCCATATCTGCACGAAGTTCCACTATCTTTAAGTTTACATCTTCGCGAACCTTTTTAACATCTTGAACAAAAAGGGCATGTCTTTGCTTCGCAACCACCTTCAATTCTTTAAGCTCGCCATTGAAGGAATCAGATTGAGTTTTGAACCTTGACTCAATATCCTTATCCATTTTTTCAAGTTTATGTTGAACCTGATGTTCTTTAGCATTCAACATCACATCCACCTCTATACCTGACACCGAATGTTTACCCCCTGCATTCGCTTGGAATTGGAGTAAAGAATTGAGCTTTCTGTTCAGGATCTTAAACTGTTTGTCGGACATCAACATGTGATCTGGTATATTTTCTTCTTAAGAATCAAATTCGATATCGGCAAATGACCCGATAAACTCACCATCATCTGTTTCATCATCATGAACGTTTTTTGGAGTTTCGGTAGATTGGGATGGGAATAAAGAAGTAATTGGTTGTTGCATAATGGTTTCGAAAGTAGGTGAATTTGTTGATGTAGGTAAAGCGGTTGGTGTAGGAATATGAAATAGAGGTAAAGAGACTGTGATATCAACAACTGAGGTTTCGAAAGAAGTAGAAACAAGAATAGAAGGATTACCTTGGGCTTCATTATTCGATACTCCATCACCCTTGTTGACATTTGCATCTGTATCAGATACGTTTGCAGTGATGCCTGAAGTGCGAACCTCCTCAATAATTGATTCGGTATTCGACACTCCGAGTGGTTTGACAATTGTCTGCTCTGGAGTAGATGTATTTGGTTGTTCACCTTGATTGATGGTTGTGTCTACATTAGAAGTTTCCACATTGCCACCAGGATGTCCAATCTCCTTGAAATTCGACTTGATTGGAGAATCCCTCACAGGTGAAGAATTTCCCGTTTTATCACGTCCGATTGGAGATTCAGGAACTACCTCATCTTCCTTGGAGTCTTCATTTAGAATCAACTTCTTCTGCTTCTTTTGTTTCTTCTAAATATGTTTGGCCATGTCTTCTGCATGCCTTTTCTTCGAACATGGAGAAACTAGTGTTGGAACTTCACGAAAAATCATCCCTTTCTTTTCACTTGTGGCTTGTAATGAAGTTTTGGTGAAAAGCTTGTTGAACGTTCAGGTGAATGGCGTGGTTTGTGAGCCATTTTATTCAGTCTTTTTAACACACCTGTCTGAGTAGGTATCACTTCCTTCGAAGGTTGTACAGTTTCATCAACTATAGGCTTTGGATTTTTCTTCGAAGGTTTTTCTCCTTTAACAACTTTCTTTGGAGATTTAACCAATTTTTCAACTGGACTAGCTTTCAAAGGACTAGGCTGAGCATCCTTCTTTGATCCTCTACGCTTCTTTGAAGGACCTTCATCAGAATTCTCTAATAACTTGCCTGTCTCAATAGATTGATTAACAGTCTTCAAATATTCAACCAAGACTGGATTTTCTAGGTCAACTTTTTGAAGCATCACATCAGGGATATGAGCCACAGTAGGAAAAACATCGATGTCATCTTCCACAGTCTTGGGATAATGATATGTGGACAATTTTGTTGTTTCTTCGCCTTCAGGAACCGTAATCCCTTCTTTCTCATAAACAAATTGTAAGATTAAGCTCCATTATCAAGCACAAGAAATCCCATCTATAACATTCGTGTTACCAATACTCTTGACAAACCCAGAGTTGAGTTGTATAATCCACTTGCAAATCGTAATAGATTCCAGCCACCATAGTATACACCTCCAATCGAGCTTTATCTAACCCCACAGTTCTTCCTGTTAAACAACGAAGATAGATGCCAAATAAGAAATTCCAAATACACAGTAAACTGGACTTCTTAAATTCACTGATCTTTGTAAGAATAGGTTGATAACCCATCTCATTAAACATATGGATGACTTGGGCATTCGTTACCTTATAGAAAGGTTCGGCATTGGGGATATTCAGAATTTGAGCAAAGAGTTTCTTAGATAATCTGAATTTCTTGTCATTCACCAACTGAAACGTCACTATCTTCATCGTCTTGCTGTAAGTAGTCGTAGATCCAGCAAGCGACAACCAAGAAAGTGGTACTGAGAATGAATTGAACATTGCAGTCGAGAACAGGGAATTTTTTAGAGCAACAATGAGCATCTGTAAACCCTCTACATAAGCATCGACATCGCCAAGAACTTGGGAGTTAGTGCTTTGGATCTTCATGATTGGTGGGGATGAAACATCTTCAGTGGTTTGAGATTGCTTAGCCGCCATTGTTAGGGCTTTGAAAAACTTGAAGAATATCAGAAGAAAAAGAACACAAATCGTTTGAGAAGATGAAGTGTGCATAAAGTTTGAATAGAATCCCCAAATCGCTTTTTATACGTACACCATTTTTGAATTCCAAACGGTTTGCACATTAAATGATAAGCCATGTGTCACCTAGAAAAGCGGAGCTAGTGCCGTAAAGATAGCCATGTCTGATGATGATCACTTTTCCTTGAAAACCGCATAGTAACCAAAACGTCACATCCATCAGTCTGTTCGATAGTACCAAGAGGATAAGAACCATCAGAAACCTTCGGAATGGAGGTTACGCTCTTTCACTTTTGGGTTTAAAAGCGAAGTCATGTGCCAGACTTTCGAAATCATCAGCCTGAGTTGGTATTACTCAGAACCTCAAGGATTTCGTGAGTGCAATGTGTGCCAAAGAAAAAGATAAGAAGCAAAATAAGAAAATTTTGGTTATGTGATGTCAAATATATTTCGACACAAATGCAGTTAGATCCCAGGAAAAGATCACTTCACTAATCATCAAGAGAGATGACCAACAGCTTGTGTGGTTTCCCGTGAATTACAATCGAACACTTATAGAGAAGTATCGGAGGGCATCTTTTGAAAAAGCTTCATGGGTTGGCTAAAAATTTTGTTACATATCACATCTTAGCATAAGAGTGATATTTTGTAAACGAAATTACCTGTTTGACCAGTGTAGTTAGGGACAAGTATGTCTTGGAAAAATGTATGAAGTAACGAAGAATCAGATAGATACTCACACTGAAATCATATTCCACAAAATAAAAGTATGTCTGGATCTTGTTGGGTAAAAATGTCGTGGGTTTTGAACATGAACAGTAACCGCTGAATCATGAATAGTAACCGCTGAATCGACATCTTTCCTCCACTTTAGCATGTAATTCTAACGAAGTCTTTCCAGGAACAGAATTCGCATCCATCATTCCGAGCCCATTCAGAATTCTCACGAAAGATTTTTCATCTAATGGTTTTGTAAAGATATCAGCAAGCTGATCAGTTGTCTTTACAAAATGAACTTTTATGTTTCCATCTTCAACGTGATCTTTGCTAAAATGGTAACGAAGAGCAATGTGTTTAGTTTTCGAATGTTGCATAGGGTTATGGAAGATTCGAATGACACTTTGTGAGTCACAATACAACAGAATTTTCTTCACGTTTCACGCAATTGACTTTGTATCCATATGATTTGTGAAGTGCAAGCTACAGCAGCAACATATTCTGCTTCTGCTGTGGAAATCGAAACACATGTTTGCTTTTTCGATTGCCATCTTACGAGCTTCCCATCAAACAGTTGACATCCGCCACTTGTGCTTTTGCGATTAAGATTACAACCACCCAAATCAGCATCTGAGAATGCTTGAATGAAAAAGCATGTCTTCGAAGGACACCATAGTCCTAACGAAATTGTTCCTTGGAGATAGCGAAATATATTCTTGACTGCAGTTAAATGAGGTTCTCTAGGATTCGATTGGTACCTAGCACAATTGCACACATAAAACATAATATCAGGTCGACTTTCCGCGAGGTAAAGTAACAAACCTATCATGCTTCGATACAATGTGAGATCAACAGCTGGTTTATCCAACGAAGGATTAAGCCTTGTTCCAACTGCCATTGGTACTCTTAACTTTGTGTTATTCGTCATTCTAAACTTTTCAAGTAGATTTCTTGTATATTTCTCTTGATTGATAATTATTCCTTCTCAGCGTACACCGTCTCTTCGAGTTCATTGTTGAGAAACGCACACTTGACATCCATCTGGTATACATCAAAATCCTTGTGCGCTGCATAGGCTAAAAATATTCAAACTGCATCGAGTCTTGCGACAGGGGCGAAGGTTTCCTCATAGTCTATACCTTCTTGTTGCGAATAACCTTTAACTACAAGACTAGCTTTGTTTGGAACAATATTACCATCTCTATCTATTTTATTTTTAAAGATCCATTTTAAACCCACAATTGAAACATCTTTTGGTTTGGGAATTAATCTCCAGACCTTATTTCTTTCGAATTCAGCAAGCTCAGATTGCATAGAAACAACCTAATCAGGATGTTTCGTAGCAACCTTAACTGATTTAGGTTCAATTTCGAAATAAAAACATTAAACATGCAAAATTTCTGATGTACATTAAGTACCTCATTCTTTGCACGAAGTTGAGTTCGTGTTAACACTCCATCATGAGGATCACCAAGAACTTGTTCCTTTGGATGACTTCGAGTCCATCTATCCATTGGAGGATATCCAGGATCAAAGTCCACAGGTGCATCTTCAAACATTTCTTCAGTTTCAGATCCTTCACCTACATTTGACAAATTATCATTAATGTCATGAAATTCATTATCCTAAACATTCGAAACATTTGTATTATTTCCAACTTGCCCCCCCCCCCCCTCGATAATTGGATTATTATCAAGATGCTCCCCCTCGACATCAACACTCATTCTTTCTCTCTCCCCCTCGAAAGTGTGCTCCCCCTCAACTTGAGTAGATGAATTCAAGCGCTCCCCCTCAACTTGAACATTCGTTATTACTGGCAGACTTTCGTTATTTCCTGAAGAATTTGTTGATGATAGCGAATCATTGTTATACTGTGTGAGAGTAGATTCATCTGAATGTTTCAATGCTTCAGCCACTCGATTGTCATCAGCATTAACTTCGGCATCAATAGCTCAATCTGGAACACCAAAAAATAAATCAAAATCAAAATCTAATGAATTAAATGTTTGAGATTCATCATTTGATTCATTTATTATTGGTTGTTGTTCGAATGTCTTTTCAATTTGTTTAACAAAATAATCGTCAAAAGTGAGATTAAATGTTTCTTCGATTTTCCTCGTTCGTTTGTTTAACACCCTATAAGCAACCGAATTGTGTGAATATCCAAAGAATATCCCTTCATCAGCTTTTGACTGAAATTTTGAAAGATTGTCCTTGAGATTCATAATGAAACACCTGCAACCAAAAACATGGAAAATTTTAACATTTGGTTTCCGGTTGTTAATTATTTCATAAGGAGTGATGTTAAAACGACGATGAATAAAAGATCGATTTTGAGTAAAACATGCAGTAGAAACTGCTTCGGTCCATAGATATTGAGGAAGATTCACATATGTGAGCATTATTCTTGTAGATTCGCAAAGTGAATGATTACTCCTTTCTACGAAACCATTCTATTGAGGAGTGTAAGGTGAAGAGAAATTATGCGAAATTCCTTTGTCTGTTAGAACTGAATCAAGAACATTGTTCTTAAATTCGGAGTCGTTGTCACTCTTGATCTTTCGAGCCTTTTTCTTCAAACTTAGTTCAATATGCTTGATAAAGTCGATCATTGCTTGAGCAGTTTCGGATTTCAGTCTTAGAAAATATACCCAAGTAAACCGTGAAAAGTCATCAACAATGACCAATATATATCTCTTCTTGTTGAGAGTCTCAACAGTCGAGGGTCCACATAGATCAATGTGAAGAAGTTCTAGAGGTTCAACAATCTTTGAATCAATAACGATCGGATGACCTTGTCTGTGCTGATTTTCTTGTTCGCAAGCTGCACACAAAGTATCATTATCACATTTTAACACTGGAAAACCTCTAATAAGATCATTTACCACCAATTTATTCAAATTTTGAAAATTCAAATGAGAAAGTCTTCGATGCCAGAGCCAGCTAACATCTGATGAAGCTTTTGAAAGTAACCACACCGAGGGAATCCCAACTATTGGTTTGATGTCGAGAGTAAACATATCGCATTTTCGTTTTGATTTGAGCAATACTTCCTTTGTGTCAATGTTCGAAATCACAATGCCTTCTTCATTAAACACCACTTGATTGCGAGTGCCCACAACAAGTTGCGAAACACTTATCAAGTTATGTTGGAGACCTTCGACGTAAGCCATCCTGTTCACCGTAAATTTCCAATTCGCTACTTTTCCATATACTTTGACTTGACATTTGTTATTGTTTCCAAACTTCACTACTCCAGCATTATCTAGACTTCGATAATCACACAAGTTTTCCTTCTTTCCAGTCATGTGACGAGAGCAACCACTATCAATATACCATAAATAAAATAAATTTGTTCAGAAAATGCATTGATAATAACATTATCACGTTTTTGGGAACAAATTCTGCAATATTATTCCTCAAAGAGAATACTCTGATTTTAAATAAGCATAAAGAAATCGGTCTTTTCTGGCCGTGAAATTGGGGATGTCACAGTTGGTATCAGAGCATTAGTTTAAGCGAACTAGGAATTTGTAACATTTCTAGACTTAGACTTAGAAATGCTATGCGATGATTGTGAGATGAGTCTCTGCTATATTTAGGAAGTATGCCTGAATAGACACGAGCACTAGCTTATTTTAGAAAAAATGTATAAATTGCTTTTATATGCTAAATGATTTATGTTATAGCTATAAAGATGCCTTATATGATCTATGATGCTATTATTTGATTGGATCTATGGTCTATTGCCAACCGAATCTAGAAATTTTATGTGTTCAGATTTGTGAACGTTTAATTACGGTATTAGAATTGGCATGTAACTTTTCAGAGTGATAAGGAGATTTATATGTCTATCGTGAATAAAGCTTTCCCTATCTTAATCCTCGTCACTATACACCGAACATATTCTTTGGTGTATAGATCGACATGGTGAGAACCCGAAGCAGATTAGGAAACACAAATGGGAACCAGCAACTTGAGCAATATATGGTTGAGCATGTACCAGTTGTTGCCCTTACATCTGAACCTTTCACGTTGGAAATGATACAGGCAATGTTGGATCGTCATATGGAAGAGACAAGGAGTTTACTTCAAGAAAATAGGGATGAACCTACTGTGCCTGTTGTGCAGCCCGAAATGAATGAAGAACTGTCGGAGAAGGAAATTACGGCCGGACTGTGAGTCAAGCTGAACCCTAAGTGGTAAGGAGGAACGACCAGACAGAAGGATTGACAAGGATGGAAGTATGTATACTAACTTCTTGGGTGCCAAGCCACCAAGTCTTTGTGGAAGCCCAAAGCCAATGGATATTATGGATAGGATCTATGAGATGGAGATGGTATTTGAAAGCTGCAACTGCAACAATAAGCAGAAAATGGTATTTGCAGTCAGACAACTCAAGACCGGGGTTTTAAGTTGGTGGAAGATGTTGGAGATACAATGCCATAGGGAGAAGCCCTAAGGATGTCTTGTGAAGCATTCCTGGAGTAGTTGAAAATGCAGTACTGCTTGGAGATAGATCTAATAGACCTAAACAACGAGTTTCAGAAATTGAAGAAAGGGAAGATGAGTGTTGATGAGTATGCCACCGCATTCACCGAGAAGATAAAGCTATTTCCCGACTTGGTTCCTACTAAACTCTGCAAGATAGAGAGGTTTTCTAACAGATTGCCGTTGGACTTTCGGTCAAAATGGCAACTACTTTGAACACAACCATTAGAGGAGCCAAGAATGTGGAGACCAAACTTAAGGAGAAGGGTCAGGTAATAGTTGAGGTAGGAGAAAACAGGAAGTTTGAGGGTTCTTCAAGATCCGACACGAAAAATAGGTTTCCAAATTCCGACCCCAAGTGCAAGAGGTATGGGGGTAGCAATGAAGAAAAGTGGTGTGACAAGTGAAAAAGGAAACACATTGGAAAATTCTCTAAAGAGGTGACCTACTTCAAATAAGGGAAGACTGCTCACTATGCCAATGAATGTGCGGACAAGAGAGAAGTTTTCTTTAAGTGTGGTGATGAAGGAAACTTCAAGCAAGAATGCCCAAAGAGAGAAAGAGCTACAAAGCCAAACATGCTATCGAAGCCAAAGGCAAGAGCATTCCAGATGATCCTTGATGAAGCAGGTGACGATGTAAGGGGTCAAGAATAAGGATCTATATATCTGAAGATCGAGATATAAAGTAACCATATATATAGTATCATGTGGTGTAGCCTAATATAAGAGGCATAGTATAGGGTGAACTTGAATATCTGTGCAATCGTTTCCAGAAATAATATAAGCCTTAGTAATTCATCAGGTGTTAAATGTAGTAGAGGTATATACTACCAGAAGCACAAGACTCACACTTGGATCCGGGGAAGTCAAAACGTTACCAATGCACTAGTAATTGGTTCCATTTTTTTTCATGTATGTCGTTACCATCGTTTCGGTAATGACTAAGAAGATGATTGTTATTCTGACCCTAATGGTCATATAAAATCAAGTTCAACTAAGATAAGTATGTTATGTGGTTCAAAGAACCAAGTTCGACGTAGCATCCGACCTAAGCCATAAGATTGAAATAAAAGATAATCGAATCGATGAATAGAAGTATCGCGATCACCGTTAAAGTAAGAAGCTTGTAGCTAGAAATGCTACATCCTAGAATGTGATTATATCACATTAGAACATGAAGGAATGTATCTTCCATTCTGGAATCTGAATAAAAAATACATGAGTCTACGCGTTGCATCATACAATGAGAGGTCATTAGAACATGACCATCGATCTATTACGGTAATCGAAGTAAAGAACTTATATTAAGTTAAGTATGTTTAAGAAGTAGCAGGAGTATCCAACAAGGATCGAGTTTGTAACTCGAAGGTTGCGATTGAAATTCCAACATAGGATAAAGAACAGGTGCAAGATCGAGCACTGCTAGTAGTCAAGAAATCCACGAGTAAGATACTTATTTGAAAGGACATAAGAGTTATGGTTATTACCTAGGATAAAACGATAACGTGCGGAACCATAAGGACAAATCTAGGAAGTTTATTAATTAAATTAGATGGTTTATATTTAATGTGAAAAAAATGATTAACCTTTATAAATAGGAGGGTTATTTATGTAAGTATTAAATATTTTGAGGGTGACCGGTAAAAGCTAAGGGTATTAAGGTGACTTGAATTGGAATCGGAAAGTTAGCCCGTCCAGCAATATCATTTAATGAGCCGAACTCCCCCAGCACCCCCAAGACACGCATTACACATGATGTGTTTTCTTTTTGGTTTTTAACTAATAACTTTTTTTTCCTTCACAAAAAAATTCTGAAAAAACCAAAGTTATTAAATTTAATTCTCTATAAAATGAGAACAATTATAAAAATTTGAAAAAAAACTTATTTTTAAAATTTTTAATATATAAAAAAACCCACAAAAAGAAAGTCTCCAACAATTATAAAAATTTAAGGAATACTTCAACTCACTATATTAGTGACTATGTAAAAAGAATTTTCAAAAAATAAGATATTTTAGATACCAAACTTGATTTTAAAAGATTAAAAGTTTTAAAAGAATGTTGAACACAATATGATCTAAAATAAGATGACCCAAAATATTTATGATTAAAAAAACTTATGATTCAATTTGTTCATAATCCTTAATTTGTTATGATCTAAAAATATTTTGATTCAAATATTATATGAACCTTAATTATTATATCTTTTATAATTTAAAATTAAATGATTCAAAAATATATAGTGATCCAAATGTTGCGTTAAACAAAAACTTTATTTAATTAAATATATTACGATTCAAAGTTATACGATTCATAAATGATTTGATCAAAATTACTATGACTCAAAATGATAGGATCAACAATTTTACGAGTCAAAATGGTATGATAAAAAATTTTATGATCAAAATTACTATGATCCAAAAATATATGATGCATAATATAGTTATGATTTGAAACTTTTTATTATAGTTAAAAATAAACAATCCGAACCGATATTTAACTCAAAAAATTAAAAAAAAAATGAAATGAAAAGAAAAAAAAATGAAATGAAAAAAATAGAAAAACTGAAAAGTGAGTATATATTGATAGAAAAAAGTTTTTTTTTTAATTTTAAAAAAAAATAAATAAATAAATAAATAAAACAAAAAAATAAAAAAAAAAACTTAAAAACCGAATATACTATAACCTAAAAATTTCTTTTTTTAAAATTAAAAAAATAATAATAAAAATAATAAAAAAACGATAAAGAAAAGAAAAACCCATTTAAATGATGTTTCATTGAGGTTCGTCGCACATGATTATTCTCTCGAGTCCGTATTACGTTCCGTTGATGTGCGTTGCATGCAAACGTGTCACGACCAATTAAAGGAGTTTGACGTTTGTGCCATTTTACAAAATGATTGGTAGAGAATAGTTATCGCGGTTCCTACCTTAGGTTCCACCAGAACTGTATATATATATATATATATATATATATATATATATATATATATATATATATATATATATATTAGATGTGTGCCCGCGCAAAGCGACAACGATAAATAATTTTTTTGGCGAATAATTCTTACAAGGACATAATATTAGATATGATTATTAGGTATTATGTAATAAAAAGTTATCACTTTTAAATAAAATCTTTATGTTTATATTGACTGTTTAGACTATTGATATTAATCGATTAATATTGGTGTTTACTTTAAGAAATGTAAGTTTGTTGATATACATGAATATAATATTTTAAAATTTTCATTTTGCTTCAAATTAAATTTGTTAATTACTTACCTTAATTTAAGTGTTCAAACTTTTGGTAAGTATTAATGAATTATTTATGCATAATTGATTTGTACAAAAAACTTTGTAACTTATACTTCTTAAAATTTAAGATATGAATAATATGATTTATAATATATATATATATATCGTGGTTGGTACCTCACCCCATAAAAGGACTTGTATACCTTTTCATTTATTTTTTTAACTATTTTTTGACTCAAAAGCTATTTAAAAAACAATCTCTTTTTCTTTCTCTCTCTCTCTCTCTCTCTCTCTCTCTCTCTCTCTCTCCCCCCCCCCCTCTATATGTGTATGTGTATGTCGGTAAATGTAAGAAAGGATCCAAAATTAATTGGATCATGCTTGAATACATGCTTTTAGACCCTTCAAGGAAGAACAATAGTTCACATGTAAGCCATATTACACAATGATGTATACATGTTGAATAAAACATATCTAAAAACTTGTGAATCTAGAAATTTGATTACAAATTCGGAGCATATTACATATTCAATATTCCAAATTATAGATTATTTGCAAGAGTCAAAGATTCATATAATATCATGAAACAATGAATCATAGGATATTCAAGACCATACAAGAAACTCGTTGCAGATTCAAGGAATATATATATTCAAAGGAGTTCAAGAAACAAAATTACAATCACCAAAATCATATTGCAATCACCTTAAAGGTCAAATTATAGTTTTTCTAAGAAGAATGAGAGATGAACCGAAAAAGTAACAAAGTGGGTTATATCAAAGTGATGCAAAAATTAATGTCACTACCCTTAGGCTTTTCGATGACTGTTGAATTAAAGACTCTTAAATATCAACTTTTCACTCATTGCTTAAGGAGAAATGCTACCAAATCCAAGAGCTTTAACAAAGAGTCGAAGTGTCGATGCCCTGCATAACTTGAAGAAGAATCCAAGGGTCGATGGCATGCATCTCTCAAATAGGAATCAACTGATGTTCTTGTTAAATTGATTTTGGTTCAATGTCCACAAATTGAAGGAGAATTCAGTGATATTAGTTCAAATGAAGGAGAAACCAATCACCATGCACGCTACTGAAATAGACAAGCTACAACAAAATCACTCCAAGGTAGGCGTTGAAAGGGATGAATTTGGCAAATAAGTTATTGTGTTTACAGCAGCAATGGTGGTGGGCCTCTTGATGGATACTTTCTTTCGTAAGGGATTGTGGGTTTTCATGGCTGGCATTGTGGCGACCAATTTGTTTGAAGATAACATATTAGCTTTGATTTAGAAGAATCTATAGATATTATTGATGGTTCTAACATTTAGTTGTTGACATGATGGGAAGAAAGGTGAAGAGAGGAGAAGAGAGGAGGTCGTCATTAGAGAGAGAGAGAGAAGGAGAGAGGGAGAGAGAGAGAGAGAGAGAGAGAGAAATATGGAGAGGGAGAGGTAGTATTTTTTTGTTTTTTAAGTAGCTTTTGTCAAAAATTAATTATAAAAAGAAATGAAAAGGGTGTAGAAGTCTTTTTATATGGGTCAGAGACCAACCACGACAGAAATTGAGAAGCACAGGGATCTTCCATGAAGTTTTTTTAATGTTAGAGACTAAAGCTAAGATTTTGGGAAATCACAATGATCATTTATGAAGTTTTGTCTTATTATTATATGAAACAAAATTTCACTTCCCTAGTTTACAACCTGTTGCCATTTGTCGTCGAACCATAGCTAGACTAACAACAAATTCAATGGCATTTTTATGGTCGTATTCACATTCTCTCTTCTAAATTGTTGTTATCTCTAAAATCATAGCTTTCATAAGACTAATTTTTGGTTTAAAATACTATATTCAGAGTTTAACAAACATATTAATTCATTAATTCACAGTCTAATATTTTCACACATACATTAATTACTATTTTAACAGAAAATTTATATAAAATGAACAACTTAATACAATCTATCATCAGTTTAATACATAAAATTCACAATTTGTTACAATCCATTATATACTAATGCACATGTTCAGAGAAATAAAACCCAAACTCTACCACCACATCAATTACCACACACCACTACCAACCATAAGTGTGACCATCACAACTGTTATTCCTTACAAATCAGATCTTTAAATATAATGATAGATTCATAGCTTAAATATCATATTCACGTTTTAATAAACTAGTTAATTCACTAATTTAGAGTTTAATGTAAAATAATTATAAATACTAATACATTCTTACATATTTATACAACACAAAAAATAAATATATTCACAAGAAAATTAATATAAACATTCATACATAAATCATTTTCTAATTTAACATAATTTTGTTTTTAAAATTCAAATCTTAATACAGTTAATTCACACCTTATTATAGTCAATTCACAGTTTAATACAAAAATCTATTTAATTTAAAAAAAACATACATTCACAACCATATTTTCAACTTGAAACTTACATTTATACAATCATATCTATAGGCTAGTACTTCTTTCAAAGTTTATTAAATACAAATATTCACAATCAAAATATTACATACTTTATTTAAAATTATTTAAAATAATATTTGTTTATAACGTTTCTTTCATCTTATATTTCAGAAGCTAAAAAAATTATATCAAGTTCTCAACTTAATATATTGAATTCACAAATTAATACAGTCAATTCAAATTTAGTATATTTAAATAAAAACTTAATATAGTCAGTTCATAGTTTAATACACAAAATTTACAACTTAGATTAATAAATTCTTAGTTTAATACACAAAAATTATACATTCAAAACCACATTTTCAAGTTACAATTTACATTTCAAGATTTTTTTTATAGATTAATAAAATAGTTTAAGAATCTCACCCGTAATATTAAAAACTTTATAATATACTTGATTAAGTTGAAGCATCTTCAAACACCTTGTGTGCATCTCACAAATTCACAGTTTAATAAAGCATTTCAAGACTATCATTCAAAAATGAATAACACAGATCTAGAGGCTAGTGCTTCTTTAAATAAAAAACTTATGCATTCACAGCTTAAAATAAAATTTTCTTGTTGAATGAAATCATCAAACAAAACACACCAAATCTGTCAAATCTACTTCAAATAAATAATCATTCAAGCAGAAGATTGTCTTGATCTGGATGAAGATGAAGGTCTTTGATGGTGTAAAGTGTGTAGAGTATCAGTGTGAGAGAAGCGGCAGGGTGGTGGATGTAGATGAAGAAGATGGCTGGAGGTGGTTGAAGAGAGAATTAGTGATAGGGAATATCTGATGACCATGACAGATCTGATAGATATGGAATAGAAAAACTCATAAAATCACATGTGAAAAATCACAAAATCACATGTGAAAAAAAATAGCATTTGGATGGAGACGATTGTGAAGGATCCCACCGCTCATCACAACTGGTAGATATGGCCTTGCTACTTGACGGAGCTCATACATACGGTCTTTTCAGTCGCTGAAACTTTTAGATCTGGCCTCTAGAGCGTCGAACGACTATAGATCCGGTGAGTTTTCATAATATCTCATCAGATCTGCATGCCATAAAACATCAGATCGGTGGTGGTCATTCACAGTGGAAGCATTAGTGATAGGGAATATCTGATGACCATGACAGATCTAAAGAACACGGTCGTGGTTCAAACAAAAGTGGTGACTGCGATGATAATTCTGTACCACCCACTTCGTTAAGGTACAAACGTTAAACCCAATAATTAGATGTGACATGTTTGAATGTGATTCACATCAGTAGAAAGTAATACAAACCTGAGTGTATAAGCACGTACTACAGACGTCTATGGAACTTCTTTTAAGTGAGTAGAAGTATCTCTTAAATTTTAATGATTTTTAAAGAATATATTTTTTGGGGTTTTTGTGTATAATAAAAAAATTATATTTTTTAATTCAAATTTCATAACTATACTCACTTTGTAGAGTATTAAATTTCAATAAATTTTGATTTTTTAGATTGTTTTTCAAATGAAAAAAATATTTGTGGGCGAAAAGGAAACGCATGGAAAAAAACTACCAACAAACGCTAGTTTGACACGTGGCGGTAAAAAAAATGGATACTATAGGATATGTGTTAGAGATTGGTAATCCCAATTTTTTTAGTTGCCATTTGTATCATCCAAACATTTAACCTTCCCTAGAAATATCAAAATCTCTTAAAGAATAACCAAATTCCATATCAACTCATGATATTTTTACGATAATTAAAATTAAATCATGGACACTTATTTTCACAATCTTACAGCAAATTATCATCACCAATATTTGAGTGTGTGTGTGAGTGTATATATATATATATATATATATATATATATATATATATATATATATATATATATATATATATATTCTTTGGAGAACATGTTTTTTTAAAAGACATGAAGACACAATCTTAGAAATTCATTTTGAAGGTAAACAGAATTTTAAACCGTAAAAGAAATGAAAGTTTTTGGTCTTTTTATATGTTAATTTTCTCATCTTTTATCAAAAAAATTAAAATAAAAAAATAAACGAATTACTGTTATATATATATATATATATATATATATATATATATATATATATATATATATATATATATATATATATATAATATTGTAACAGAATTTTATATTTAATATTTTAATAGAACATATATTGCATATTGGAACAATTCTAGTAGAGTATTATAATATTTTAACAAGTCCAAAATATTTCCATATAATATAAAAAACGGTAATTATATATTTAGTTTTCTAAGTTTTTAATATAAAAAGTGATGAAAAATAGTATTTTAAAAAAATTAAAACTTTTTATTTATTTTTCATTTTATAATATATTTTTTTATCACTATAACAATGGTTAGGATTACGTCTTAATTTTTTATAAAATCTGAAGGTCTCATTTGAACACAATGTACTCTAATAAATTAAGGTTTTTTTGTCACTTGTCACACTCCCATTCAATTTGGCAAATGTAATTTTGTGGTTATTTTGAATTAATTTTTTTTCACATGTGATTTTATGAGTTTTTTTATTTTATTAAATTCTACGTAATATTTTAATGTAATAATTGCAATTAAGGTAGTAATAAATAGATGTCAATTTATTAATCAACTTAGCTTTTAATTTCAAAATTTCTAAAGTTAAGCCTATTAGTTTATTTTATTTATTTATTTAAATTATTTGTTTAAATTTAAAAGATAAAAAAAATTTCATTATAATAATTCATTATTTTTTTTATTTTCTTATAAATTCAAAGTTCTCAAATATTTTGACCTTTAGATATATATTTTTTTTAAATTAACGCATGTAATACATTGGTCTCACAACTAGTCTTATATATATATATATATATATATATATATATATATATATATATATATATATATATATATATATATATATATATATATATATAGGTTCAGGTATTCAAAGTAATTATTGTGTGATAGTAGGATTTAATATCAGCCAATGATTCTTAAAGGGTATTAATGTAATTTTATCAATTATTTAATTTTGGTAACTAAATAAGTATTTAAATAATCCCTAATCTTCTTCAACCTTACCCTAGCATTGAGTGTACCCTTCAATGTTTGGCAAAAGAAACCATCGGCCATGTTCCACTAGCCCCCATCGCCATCCCTCCCTTCTGTTCAGCGATTGTACACAGTGAGGAATGTTCCGGCAATGGCAGCAATGTGTGTGGGTTTTTTTTTTTTTTTTAATTTGTTAAATTGATTATTATGATTGATATTTTTAATTCATAATTTTCCCTTGTAAATATTTATAAAATGTCTAAGATATCATGGAAACAAGTGATAATTACAATTACACCATGATCAATCTAAGTCATTCAAGATTTTGAGCTAATATTCCACCTTTAGTTCTCTGGTTCTCGAGAAACTTTGAGTTCTCAAATAATCATCTCTCTCTGTATATATATATATATATATATATATATATATATATATATATATATATATATATATATATATATTCCCAGGTTGGAATCGGTTTGGAGCTTTTCAAAGATTGCATGTTCACTTTGACAAACATCCCATTCTTTGTATGTGACTCAATAAGGATAGGGCTTCCCACTTGTGTTTTGTTTGTCTCTTTTTGATTTCATATCTTAATTATTGTTTATAAGTGGTACCTTAGATTCCTACCCACATCTATGCATGTATGCTAATACTACTTAATCGTTCACATGCATACATTCTTTTTGTAGCTTGCAACCGTACAAAAAGAACCACATTTTAATACTACATACACTAGGCATAATTAAAATTTTAAAACCTGTTTCCGGCAATCATGTATAAAAAATTTAACACCATATTGACTCCATCGTTCACCACATGTTGTATGTGGGTTTGTCTCCCTTACATAGCCAATGGCTATTTAAGTTTGAGTTCAGGAAGACATTCGATTAAACGTTTCAAAAAAATCAAAAAGCATGTCATGAAAATCCATGTGACTGAAGAATCTAAAATAAAAACCTGCAAGTGTCATCGTAGGGACTCTTTATGGAAAGTATGATGGAGGCGATGATTAAATTAACAAATTGCCTACAAAAAAAGGGACTCTAATTCAAAAATAATAGATATATAGGTGGTGATTCGAAATTGATTGGGTGTCATACGCAAAACTTTGAAGAGCTGAAGGATTAGAAACAAATATAGAGTGTATATATGGGAAGGGGACAAGAAAAGGGTCACCATCTTCTGAAACCATAGCTTCTCTCTTTTAGGAAGTTCAATTTTTTTTTTTGGCATGGTTTGCCTCTTCCTTTGTTTGTCCAAGCGATAAATAAAGAGGGGGGAAAGAGTCACCATCCGGATGTTCCCTATGATCTCTTTCAAAGTTAGGTGTCTTGAATATGACACATGCTTATACAAATCATACCTACAAAATATTTTGGAAAACTTCAACAAAGTTTTTAAATGGATTTAATCTTTATATTTTTTATATTCAATTAAATTATAAAAATCGATAATCGTTTTCAATTTAACCCATTTAACCTGTTAACAGGTTATCCAATTTTCAAAAATTATACTTTTGGTCCAGATTTCAAATCTTATTACAAATTTGGTTCAAAATTTACACTTTTGGTCCAGATTTTAAATTTTATTAAAAATTTGGTCAAATGATTACCCTTTTGTTTTTTTGGCCTAGATTTTAGATTTCAGAATTTTATTATGAATTCATCTAACTTTAGTTTTTTTACAACTTTTTTTTCTCAAAAAAAAATTTTAATATGTTTTTTCTTTAAAAAAAATATATTTATACAAAAAAAAAACATATTTTCACATAAAAAAACCTTATATTTTCTATATAAAAACTTTAAAATAATTTTTTTTTGTAACATCGCAAAAATTTCAACAAATTTAAACTTTTTAAAACAACTCATTTATTAACAAAAGTGTTCACGAAAACATTGTCTCCAAAACATGATTTAAAATCAGAGTTTCCTAATATCCAATCCGTTGTAAAACTGATGATGTGTACGGTCAGACATTTCCCTTGCCACGAATCATCTAAATAACCTAAAACCATAAACAAACTGTAAGCACTGAGCTTAGTGAGTTTCCCCACAGACCACCACACAAATAGATAACACGAAAATAACAACAACATGACACTAAGTCCACAGCTAAAAGATTGGATTACCCCTGAGCCCACAGTATGAGTCTGGCTTGCCTATCAGGCCCACAACTCATATATGACCTGCTCTTCAGCCCACAGCATCAGTCTGGCTTGCCCTCGGGGCCCAGAACTTATGTCTGGCTAGCTCCCAACAAAATCAGTCATCGGACTAGAATACCAATGTTCAGCCCTCAATGCAAGTTTGGCATACCAACCGGTCCACAACTTATATCTGGAGTACTACTAAGCCCTCAATATGAGTCTGGCATGCCCTACCCGGCCCTCAGCTCATATTTGGATTGCTCCAATACCCTCAAGCCCTCAATACGAGTCTGGCATACCAACCGGGTCTTCAGCTCGTATCTGGAATGCTACTGAGCCCTTAGTATGAGTCTGGCATACCCTACCCGACCTTCAGCTCATATTTGGAATACTCATGGGTTTGTTGGCTACAGAACGAAGCAGTACAACCTCAACCCAACACAATATGCTGATAGATAACCAACATATACATATAATCATGCAGACATAATCATAGGTAATCCTACAGATCTACCATACTAACATATCGGCAACTAGCATAAACATGCAGATCTATTCCATACTCAGCATATCAATAATATCATGTTATCAAATCAATGGGACGACCTTGGTGCCTTCGACCTGAGAGTATAGTGAGGAAGACACACCTCACACTGCCGAACATAAGGACGATCCCTAGCTGCTGGTTGCCAGATCCCCGAAACGCCAATATCAAGACAACACCTCATCACAACTAATCCCACAAATAATCTCTGACTGCAGATCCACTATAATCCATGCGCTATCAAATACCACCAAGAGAACCCATCAACAATTAGCCCCTGAATCATGCTATGAGTCCAAATTAGGGAAAAAGACCTTTTTACCCTTCTCAAGCTTGGCCCAAAGCTAAGACCCAAACTAGATGACCAAAGGCCCAAAATCCAAACAAACATCTAAGGTCCAAATATGGCCTAATTTTCCAAATTGGGTCCAATTCCTTTCGTGAGCCTTCACCCAAGAAAGTCGAACAAAACAAAAGCCCAAACCATAAAATCCAGGTGGCCCAACATGGCCCAAGACAATTTGAGCCCAAGACCGAAGCCCATAACAAAGAGGCCCAAAAACTGTTGTGTACGTCGGGCGTACTCCGGAGGTACGCTCAGCATACACGAGGCTGCGCAAAATCTATCATCGGGGTGGCAGATTGGGAACACGGGGCGTACACCTCCTTGTGCGGGGCGCACCCTTACAAGACTCAATTTCTTCATAAGTGCTTAATGGCTTTAGCACATGAGCTCATACTTCAGATCCAAGATCCAGAGGCATACTAGGGTCATAAAGTTCCCAAATTTATGACGTTCCACGTCCAAAAAGTCCTTAATGCAAGGTCTTAATCCATTAATACCTTCTACAAGAAGTATGGAGCCAAAATAGCTAAAGGGACCTCATTTTTATGTCTTAGAACCCCTCTTAGGGTCATAAAGGACAGCCCAAAACGAACAAAACCAAACATGCATAACAATGGGACTTTTGGGACAAAAAAGAACATCATAAAGCTACCAAAATTAGATCCAAGCAAACAATGCATAAATGTTGCAACTTTTTACCTTCTGGAGCTTCCCAAGAAGGTGATGATCCAAGATCCACAAGCTTGCTTCAACTACTAATCTCCTTGATGCAACTCCTTCTTCATTAATCACACAAAGAACACACTTTTAGCTCAATACACTCTCTTATGGGGTTAGGGTTTGCCAAAAACGACTCAAGGGCTTGGAGGCTGAATATATGAGGCTAAATGATCCATAAAGATGCTTAATTACGTTATAAAACCTAAAACTTAGGGTTTCTTTTGGACAAGAGTACGCCCAACGTACTAAGGCACACCCTAGTACGCTTAGCGTACTCACATGTACGCTTAGCATACCACTCCTTCTCCTAAAATCATGATTTTTTCACTAGGACTTCTTGCGACCACTTCCTTCCAAAACAAGGACCAAAATGACATACTTTAAAACCAAGAGATGAATTTGAAAATGCCTGAAATCCAGGGCGTTACAACTCTCCCTCATTTAAATTCGATTTCGTCCTCGAAATCATTCCTTATCATCCCCGACATGCCCGATAACTTGAGGGGCACAACCATAACCTTGATCATACAATTACATTCCCAAGGAAACTGAACCCAACATAATTTTCCACTCGAAAAAGGCAATTTCACAATCCTTTGAAGAAACCCAATCTACTTATTGAAGCCTGAAGTCTCGAACTGGTCTGACTCCCTAACAAACCGCCCATACTGAACCAATGCTAAAACCATAACATGTATCCATTGAACTATCTACTCGGCTCCAGCTCACCTACGATTCCTACTAGAAAATAGAATTGTAGACCAACTGTTGCTGCCGACAACCCTCGGCTCGACCATAAGGGATTAGATATTCCTTTGAGAGAAGTGTCATTCTGAAGATAACAATTTCCATGAACACAATGGGCTACGAAATGCTGATTTCCTTAACTGACGAACCGACATGCTTCTGCTAAAATACTGAAACCTCATCACTTGCCCGACCTTTACACGGGTAGAACCATCCCTGAGCACAAACACATAAAATAAATCTTGAACCCTCCAATTGAGGTCTTTGACATCCAAATTTCTTGAACCACATCTTTCGGAACATAGACCTTGCACGGACACACTCGCGATTCCCAAAGCGAGTTATCACCAAAACCCACTCGAATATGGCCACTCATATTTTTATCGAAGACCCTTCCCTACAACTGATGAGCATCAAATTATGAATCTGCCCCCAATCCCTGGCTAGAGAGACTAACAGAAACATGCAGAACTGATCCTCAAAACATACCGACTGCGATCTTCACCAAAAACTAAACCATATGATGAACCAAAACCTTAATAACCCTTGACTCTCATCTATGCCATCACCACCCACTGCTTCGTCGGGCAAAGAATATCAATCTAAGAATTTTTTTTGTTACATCCAATCCCCCTTTATAGACTCAGGTGTACCCTAACCTGGACCATCACTTGAGACAATCAAAAAGAACTTTATGACTTGCGACTTCCCAACCAATCCCGACTTGAAAACCAACACCCGGGCAAAGAATATCAATCTAAGAATTTTTTTTGTTACATCCAATCCCCCTTTATAGACTCAGGTGTACCCTAACCTGGACCATCACTTGAGACAATCAAAAAGAACTTTATGACTTGCGACTTCCCAACCAATCCCGACTTGAAAACCAACACCCTAGCAACAACTTGCGAACAACCGAATATATAATGCATACATCCCATAGAGACTTTTTGATTCCTGACTGATACTCCCGTCAACCCTTACTACTTCCTTTATCCAACCAACAGATTTGCGACTCACTCGACTCCCATCAGTGCGTCGACACCGAAAGCACCACAAGTAAGAGAATTGAATAACCATGTTCACTAGGCCCTCAGCCTATGACTGGAATACCCCTACAAGGTCCTCAACATAGGTCTGGATTGCCTCCGAGCCCACAACATATGTCTGGAATGCCCTCCCTTGCCCTCAGCCCATGTATGGAATGCTCCCGATATAACACCGACCTTGACGCCATCACATCACTCGCCCAACACTTCGGGCCTAAAGATACTCACCTCATTACATTTCCTTGAAGAGACCTAATCAATTCCCTCACAACGCCAAATGAGCACCACAAAGATTCTACCAAAGTGAAGCTTACAAAACATGGTCGCACGCGATCCGCGAATAGGAAAATGGTTGCACTCTTGTTCCGATTCGAAGGCTATAAACCAAGAGAACCATGCATCTAATTCAAAAAAAGGGCTCCAATGCTATCTTGACCAGCTCACATGAAATACCACCACACCCATAATATTATCCAAAGAGAGAAGAAACACCAATGATAATCCAAATAACCCCTCAGTCAATAACAAAAAAAACATCCTCACAAGCAGTCAAAACATGATCCCATACTTGATTGAGACTGAACGGATTCCACCACTACGCAACTAGATGGAAAAGACTTCCTCAGATCCCGAAGGTTACCAAAACCTGAGTCTGCTATGAACCAAGTTCCCACTCAACCATTGAGGGTAAACACACCCGAAGGCCCAAGGAACATAGAACATACTGAACTTGATGACAGATTGGCCCGAACACTGAATCTCGGCTGACACAATTAAACTTTCGAGAGAACCACTTCTGAATGATGAACCCCACGACCAGTGGTCAAGAACACTTTGACACTTAATCCAAAGAATCAAGATTCTCATGGAACTGAACATAACCGCTTCTGGAAAAGATCCACCGATCAACATATGCCCAACTAATCCGACAATAGCAACCCAAACAACGAACTGGCAAATCTCTCAACGGCTAAAATACTCAACCCGAGAATCCCAGTTCTCCCCCACTTAGGGCTCGAACTAACACCTACAGGCGAAGAAACCAAATCATAACTCAACCGACTGAAATAGGAACTACCCTTCCTAACTCTGGAAGACTCGAACCTGCTCACCCCTCCTCCGAACTCGAAAAAATAAAGGGCATAACCCTTACCACAAATAACGACATTCCAATCCATAAACCAACCATCTCACTTCCATCTGCAAAAACGAAGTTGATGGTATCCATCACCCATTTCTTCAGTCTCGCGACTCGAATACCTGGTCTCGAGTAAAACCTCTGACGCCTCAAACCAAAGCTCACTAGGTCTGCACCCAATAACCAAATCAATAACGCCTATGCGGCTCAAAACTCTTACCTGATCTATCCGCATGCCTGAGCAGCCACAATCAATAGATTGGAAGGAGCAGAAACACTGCCGCGAATTATGGTATCCAACCATGATATCTTCCCCCGACTAGAGCTGGTAAAAATCGACCCAACCCGCCAGCCCAACCTAAAATTAGTGGGTTGGGTTGAGATTTTCAACCCATTTAACTTTGATGGCTCAACCCGTCTAACCCATTTAATTAAATAGGTTGGGTTGGGTAAAAATTATCAACCCGTTTTCAACCCGTCAACCCATTTAAATTTAATATATATATTTAATTTAATATTATCTGAATATTATAATGTATTAATAAAAGTATTAATTTGTAAATTATAATGTTGAATTGTTATTATCTATTTTAATAAAATTCAATCCTAATTTCCATCCTTTTTTAGCGTCGATAATGCTGGTCACTCTCCAAAATCACTGTGAAAGTAAACATTTTTATGTTACTTGAACAATTTATTTGTATTTATGAATCATGATTGTGATTTTGTCATAATTATGAAGTTTTATTTATGTTTTATAATTTAAGTGGTATAATATTTAATTATATAACTTATTTAATTGATTTTGAATGGGTTAACCCAAGTTTAACCCATTTATTTAATTGGTTGGGTCGGGAACTACATAAACAGGTCAACCCAGTGACAATCCATTTACCTAAAAGGTTGGGTTGGGTTGGAAATATCAACCCATTTAAATAACCAGGTTGGGTTGGGTTGAAAATTTCAACCCAATTATTAAATGGGTTGAACCCGAACCCAATCCAGGTCGACCCATTGCCACCTCTACCCCCAACCAGTCCTTTGAATCCCCAAAACATTACTTGATTCGAGAATGGATCCTATGCTTCCAATAGTACGGGCCCAATACTACCTTCCACACATATCCATACTTTCCTCAAGAACCATTTCGGGTTTTCTAAGTCCTAGTCATAAAATTCTCTTGAAATTTGTTCCTCGGCGAAACAACCGCACTAATTACTCCCTTGGCTATCCTAGGACTCACCCACACCCCTCTCTACCATCAGCTGTTGAAAGAACCCTACCAATGTCAGCTAACCACTTCATGAATACAAGTACATACAACCAAGCTCAAATAATCATTCGATTAAAGGACTCAGCCCTACAACGGTTGGACTCAGACAAGAGCTGCGTAAAAGGTCCAAGTCCTTCATTCTAAGATTATTTAACCTTTTATAGCATGTAATTTTACTGTATTCGTTTGATGGTTAACTCTCATCAAAATTGGTCCCATAAAGCACAAAGTAAGCAACATTCGAGCAGAAAAGCCGACTACCACTAAAACATAATAAAATCAGACAAAACCTCATACAAAATCCTCGATCTCAAACTCCCCACGCCACGGGTGCACCTTCGCCCTACACTCACTCTCCCCAAAGTGGCTAATCATTCCTCGCGCTGACCCGCTATATACTGCACGCACTCATGAAACTTCCACCATCCCTGCAACACTTGTGTATGCTAGTCATACAAAACACTGGATCCTATAAACAGTCGAATACCTGATCCTACCCTAAGGCCTTCATCAAACAAGAATAGTAAGTAAGGCTAAATCAAACATTCTCAGGCTATAGAATCTTAGTTATGTACAACTATGATGCATACACTAAGCAACTACAGTAATGATATCAATTTCATATAAGAAAGAACCGTAGGTTATCAGTCATCATATAATCAGACAATTCTACCATGCGATTCCTGAAATCCCTAGCTTATCACTAGCATGTTGTTCTAACATATTACAATACCAAGAATAGTGTGGTAATTTGGGGTCAAATTATAGTTGGATTAGGTGTCTAAGCCCATAACTATAACTAGTATGTACTTGACCCGATAGTAGCATGGTCCTTTTAGATTGCCTTCACCAGAGCAATTTGATAGGATGGACTTTTGAGAAAGAGGTTATTTGTGATTTATTAATATATTATAAGTATAATATATAAATTGAGAAATCATATTATTTAATTAGTATTGATCAAGAATTAATTTGGAATTAATTTAGTGATCAAAAGAGACTAATTAAATTTACGGGGACTGATTAAGTAAATCAGTAAAACTTATAGTTTGGGGCTAATGATCCATGGTTTATTAGGATGGGCTAAACCTATATGATAGTGGAGGTTTAACCCATGGAGCCTAAGAAATATGAAGGGTCATGGTGCATTAGGGTTTGCATGGATGAAACTCTAGTTTTTGCCACACTATAAAAGAAACCCCTTAACCCCTAAATCGGCCCCCATGCATTCTAAGAAGAGTGACAACCGATTTTGAGCTATCTAGCCACTTCTCATAAGCCTCCACTTGCAGTTGGTGTTTGTGACACATTAGAGGCATCACATTTGAGGTGCTAAATCTTTTGAAGGCCAAGAACTACTAAGTAGATCAAGAGGTATTTATCTAATCTGTTTTTAATGTTGTATATCCTCTATCATATGCTAGTTAGGATGTATGCTTTGGAAAAATGAAATTGCATGTATAACTAGAGAAAACTTATATCCAAAGAATCTAGGGTTTCATGTGCACCATAGGAGTGTTAGAGTGTTTAAAACCCATCACTTACTGGCTCCCGCGGATTGTACACATCGCATCCTCTTTTGATTATTTTGAAAGCAACTTTGAAAGTTATTTTTAAAACCTTTACTTTGAAAATTATTATTATTATTATTATTATTATTATTATTTAATTTTTTTTAAAACCCTTTTTCCTTAGTTTGAGACTAGATTTACACGAGTGTTCCTCCAATTCAATCAAACCAAGGCTCTGATGCCAACTTGTAACATCCCAAAAATTTCAACAAATTAAAACTTTTCAAAACAACCCATTTATTAACAAAAGTGTTCACGAAAACATTGTCTCCAAAACATGATTTAAAATCAGAGTCTCTTAAGATCCAATCTGTTGTAAAACCAAGGATGTGTACGGTCACACCTTCGCCTTGCCACGAATCATCTGAAGAACCTGAAACCATAAACGAACTTTAAGCATGAAACTTAGTGATTTTCCCCAAAATACCACCACACAAACAGATAGCACGGAAATAACAACAACATGCTATTAGGTCCATAGCTAAAAGACTGGATTACCCATGAGCCCACAATATGAGTCTGGCTTGCCTATCAGGCCCACAACTCATATCTGGCCTGCTCTTCAGCCCACAACATAAGTTTTGGCTTACCGCTCGGGGCGCACAACTTATGTCTGGCTTACTCCCAACACAATTAGTCATCATACTAGAATACCAATGTGCAGCCCTCAATACGAGTCTATCATACCAACCGGTCCACAGCTCGTATCTGGAACACTATTGAGCCCTCGGTATGAGCCTGGCATGCCCTACCCGGCCCTCAGCTCATATATGGATTGCTCCAATACCCTCAAGCCCTCAGTATGAGTCTGGCATACTAACCGGGTCCTCAGCTCGTATCTGGAATGATACCGAGCCCTCAGTATGAGTCTGGCACTCCTACCCGACCCTCAACTAATATCTGGAAAGATCTAGGGTTTGTTGGCTACAACACGAAGCAGTACAACCTCAACCCAACACAATATGTTGATAGATAACGAACATATACAAATAATCATGCAGACAGAATCATAGGTAGTCCTACAATCTACCATACTAACATATCGGCAACTAGCATAAACATGCATATCTATTCCATACTCAGCATATCAATAATATCAGGTTATCAAATCAATGAGCCGACCTTGGTGCCTTCGACCCGAGAGTATAGTGAGGAAGACTCACCTCGCATTGCCGAACAGAAGGACGATCCTTGGCTGCTGGTTGCCAGATCCCCAAACCGCCAATATCAAGCCTACACCTCATCACAACTGATCCTATGAATAATCTCTTACTGCAGATCCATTATTTTCCAAGCGCTATCAAATACCACTAAGACAACCTATCAACATCTAGCCCCTGAATCACACTATGAATCCAAGTTAGGTTAAAAGACCTTTTTAACCTTCTCAAGTTTGGCCCAAAGCTAAGGCCCAAACTAGATGACCAAAGGCCCAAAATCCAAACAAACATCTAAGGCCCAAATATGGCTCAATTTTCCAAATTAGTCCCAATTCTTTTTGTGAGCCTTTACCCAAGAAAGTCCAACAAAACAAAATCCCAAACCATAAAATCCAGGTGGCCTAACATTGTCGAAGACAATCCGAGCCCAAAACAGAATAGGCCAAAAAACTGTCGCGTACGCGGGGCGTACTTAGGAGGTACGCTCAACGTACATGAGGCTGCGCATAATCCATCATCGGGGTGGCAGATTGGGAACACGGGACATATATCTCCCTACGTGGGGCGTACCCTCGCAATACTTAATTTCTTCATAAGTGCTTAATGGCTTTAGCACATGAGCTCCTACTTCAGATCCAAGGTCCAGAGGCATACTATGGTCATAAAGTTCCCAACTTTATGACTTTCCTCATCCAAAAAGTCCTTAATGCAATCTCTTATTCCATTAAGACCTTCTATAAGAAGTATAGAGCCAAACTAGTTAAAGGGACCTTATTTTTTAGGCTTACAACCCCTGTTAGGGTCTGAAAGGACAACCAAAAACAACCAAAACCAAACATGCATAACAATGGGACTTTTGGGACAAAAAGAACATCATAAAGCTACCAAAATGAGATCCAAGCAAACAAAGCATAAAGGTAGCAACTTTTTACATTCTGGAGCTTCCCAAGAAGGTGATGATCCAAGATCCATAAGCTTACTTCAACTACTAATGTTCTTGATGCAACTCTTTCTTCATTTAGCACACAAATAACACGCTTTTACCTTAAGACACTCTCTTATATGGTTAGGGTTTGGCAAAAAAGACTTAAGGGCTTGGAGGCTGAAATGATGAGGCTAATTGATCCATAAAGGTGCTTAAATACCCCACAAACCCTAAAACTTAGGGTTTCTTTCGGACAAGAGTACGCCCAACAGACATATGTGTACGCCCAGCGTACTAAGGCACACCCTAGTACACTTAGCATACTCACATGTACGCTTAGTGTACCACTCCTTCTCCTAAAATCACGATTTTTCCACTAGGGCTTCTTGCGACCATTTCCTTCCAAAACAAGGACCAAAATGACATACTTTAAAACTAAGATATGAACTTGAAAATGCCTGAAAATCGGGGCGTTACATTTTTTTATACGAAATACATATTTTTTTTAAAAAATATGTATTTATTAAGTACATAAATATATATAAATTCGCTTTTATAAAGAAATGTATACAAACACATATTTTACAAAAAAAATCTACACAAATACCTATTTTATTATAAATATATTTGTATACAAACACATATTTATAAAAAAATTTATACGAACACCTATTTCATAGTAAACGTGTGTGTGTGTGTACTATGAAATAGGTGTTTGTATAGATTTTAGGTCTAGTGTGTGTGTGTGTGTGTGTGTTTATACAAACACCTATAGTACACACACACACACACACACACACACACACACACTAGACCTTCGGTATTATTTCTATTCGGTAACATGTACGATCGGACACTTAACTTTGACACGAAGATAACGAAAATGTAAACTCCTAACAGTGAAACCTAATTTGCTTTGGAAGATGGTAACTTATAACATGGAAATTAACCCATTTTGATAAATTATTTTGGATTTAAAACAAAAATATAACGTTTTGTGTGGGTTGAAAAAAAAGCTATTTGACAATAATGTTTTTTAATTGAAGACACACATTTTTTATCAGTGATCAAAATTCTTTTTGAATTTTGAATATGATTTATTATTTTATGGTATTAATTTTTATATAACTATTATTTAGAGTATATATTTAGGAGGATAATTTAATTGTCGATAATTTACTTCTCAAATGATGTCTTTTTTTATCAAAAATATGTTTGCATATAATTTTTTTATAAAAACATGTTTGTATACATTTGTTTATAGAAACGCGTTTGAATATATTTTTATAAAATACCTGTTTGTATATATTTTATATATTAACGTGTTTGAATTCAAATGCGTTTATTATAAAATAGGTGTTTATAAAAATATATGAATATGATTTTACAAAAGAAATATATACAAAAGCTTATTTGGGTGCATATATATATATATATATATATATATATATATATATATATATATATATATATATATATATGTTTTTACAAGATGTATTAATAATAAAACAGATGTATACATTTTTTCTTGTAAAATACGTGTTATATATATATATATATATATATATATATATATATATATATATATATATATATATATATTGATTTATATATATTTATATACTTAATAAATACCTACTTTTATAAATAGGTATTTCGTATACAGAAAAGTTTTTTTAAAAAAAGTTTTTATATAGAAATATAAGATTTTTTATGTGAAAATATATTTTTTTCGTATAAATATGATTTTATAAATAAAAAATATATTCGTAATTTTTTTTTGAGAAAATATGTTGTAAAAAAACTAAAGTTACGATGAATTCATAACAAAATTTTGAAACTTGGGCCAAAAGGGTAAATTTTGGACCAAATTTGTAATAAAATTTAAAATCTGGGTCAAAATTATAAATTTTGAACCAAATTCGTAAGTACATCTTAGATCTGGGCCAAAAGTGTACTTTTTAAAAGTTGAATGACATGTTGTCCAGGTAAAATGGTCAAATTGAATACGATTACTAGTTTTTGGGACTTAATTGAATTAAAACATATATAAAGACTAAATCGATTATGAAGCTAATATGTATGGACTTTTTTTTCCAGTTTTCCCATATATTTTTTATTTATATATGAATGCATGTTCGTATGGGTAATATATATATATATATATATATATATATATATATATATATATATATATATATTTTGTTTATGTGTTGATCCAGTGTAGAGCTCGCGGTAGCCCGAGATGCCCCTCAATTAGTTTAATTTTTCTCGTAAAATTTCGTTTTATGTTGCGGTGATAAAAAAAAGTTTGGGCTACCATAAAAGAAATTTGTGCCACCCATTTAGTTTCACCATCTCCCCGACGCCACTGTGTAGACAAAACTAAAGTACACGATCTAACTGCATACCCATATGAAAATGATTAATGTTCATTTCTACACATGTGTGTTTGTATAATTAGGAACATACCTATGTTTAAAAATAAACATGGTCATTTTATATAGTTTTGTGGTTAGGTTGTATAATTTTTTCTATATTGAACTTGAAACACCTATCATATGAACTATTTTCAATAAGATTTATAAGAATATTTTCAAAATATTTTTAGAGTTTGAATTTACAAATAAATGTTTTAGTGAGATTTTCAAATCATGTCTTAGAGTAGAAGTGTAGAAATCGGTCTCATAGTCCAACAAAATCCAAAATTGTTTTGTTTGGAAAAATATTTAGAAATGTAACATTTAAATCAGATTCAATGATTCAAAGTAAAATTGTCTTTTAAGTAACAAAAGTCTTCTAAATATCCACAAAATTTTTGCAGTTTTAGCGAAAGTAAAGTCATGTTACTTATCTTGAAAACTATATCATTTTAATGCCTCTGGCTTAGGAAGCATAGTGAGCAGAAATCCCAATGTTAGACATTATTATGATTGTATATATAAACGAACATCAATTATATATAAATGTAGAAATCCATTCCCCATACAAAAAAAACATCAAAAGTCAAGTGTAAGGGAGAAATATGGCGTAAGTCGTGGTACATTGTAACTAATATAGAACCTATATAAACATCAAAGACAACAAATACATGAATAACCACACACTCTAAAACAAAAATAAGTGATAAAATCCACCAATTCATATGAAGTCAAACACTTACTCATCCAATCATATTGAGTATAACAGCTCAGAACTAAAATAGGCTTTATCTAATTCTCTCGAGTCCAAATTATCACTACCCTTTACGGGGATCGAAGAATAAAAAATAACTGAAGGTATGTATGGATAGGATACACTTCAAGTATAAAGACGAAAGTAAAACTTAATCTAAAAAATAAAGAAGAGAAAGTAAATGACACAGAGAGTTCTCCAAATTGTTCTTTCACCAAGAAAGGGTTTTGTCTTCGCCAAGAAGATGAGTTATCACAAAGACGATTACGACACCAAGACGTGTTCACAACATTAGGGTTTACCCTAATGTTATATATATATATACTAATATATAAAAGTATATCCCTTGATTGAAGGGATTGCGTCTAATCTATAATAAGAACCGATCTTATCACAAAGATACCAGATCTGTGATATATTCTATACTTATGTATATCATTACCTAATATACAAAAGATTGCAATAGAATAACTACGTTATACGCTAACGCTGATAAGCTTGATATGTTGGTGTTGTCAATATTGTAGACAATGACACTGACACGGATGGATGTGTAGAGTGTTTGACTCATCAGATCATAAGGTGTGACCTTACAATCTCCCTTATTTGATGATGTCAAAACTAATCTTCAATGAATTCTTTATCTCGTGCTCCCCCTAAGAATAAGAATGAATTTTTAACTCTTCCACTTTAACGAATGACCTCCCTAAGATTAAGAGTGACTTCCCTTTTTTTGATGTTAAAGAAGTTGAGACAGTATTTGTGAATCACAGCAGATGGTCGAAGAGATGATGAGCTGAGAATGTTGATATCAGCTTAACTACCCCTTAGATTGTGCTTGGTTGAACATCTAATAGTTTCTTTAGCTTTGGAAAGATTATTCTCCCCCTTTTGAGATCGTCACGACAATGGAAATGGAGGAGAGTATCAGTGATGTAGCTTTGTAGTCTAGTATAGGATTGTGATGTCTCCTGATAGTATGGGTTTGAACTACCAATCACTAACATAGTATTGGGAGATCTCATCAGCATGTGGTTTTATACTTTGATTCATAGATCACTTTTATTAGAAGAAAAGTGGCAAAAGTGGATAGGTGCATGTAATATATCACAGACAATGATATACCCATCAGCACATATTTGTTAATATCTCATCAGCGAATGGTACATTACATTGAATCATAAATCTTTAAAGAAGATTGTAAGGGCAAGAATGGATTGGTGTGTATAATAGCATACAGTACATGGACTAACCGTTGGCACAAAGTTTCAAACCTTCATCAGTGTGTCGTATATAACAGTGGATATTTAAGTTTTATTAAGTAGATAAAGGAGTGAATGGATTGTTTCAGTCATCTGAGGTGAAATCTGGGTAAGCCATTGGGTTTTCCTCATTGTTGCAGCAGAACATGAGACTTGATGCATACGAAAAGCATGCTTCCAGGGACAGGGTCAAGTAAAGATGATTAATTAAAAATAAACACCCAAGCCTTACAATAATTTCTTGATTAGGAATAGGAAATCCCACTTTGAAAGTTTAGACACTACTAGACAGTCAACGTGAGTGGGTAACTCAATTTTCTCAGCAGATAGTCTCGCTGATGAGAAACATAGAGAGATTTAGTCACATATAACAGCATGCTTCTAGGGATGATGTTGTGTTAATAGTTGCATACTAGGCTTAGAGTAGCCACTGTCAGATTACTTTTAAAAGATGGTACAAAAGAATAAACAATATAAGAATACAAACAAAAGAGCTAGCCAAACAAGAAAATAGTTTAAACAACGAAATATGTTCAGCTTTTTCAGAAAGGTGATAAAGACTCGTTCCATCAAAACTTTACAATTGAGTGGTCATTAATGCACTTCCATTATCCAATATATCTACCGCTAGAATTTTTGTCTAAAAAAGAGAGAAAACAAACAAAGGCAAGCACATTAATATATAACTCACAATATACCAAAATTGATGATGCCTTTTATTATTGAAGCGTTACAGATGGATTCCAAGCTTCATATTCATCGGGAGCTATTAGTCTTTCTAACCAACGAGTTAACTGGCTCGAATCCATAAAACCATTATGTCTTCAAGATCAACATGAGGGCATTCAAGGTTTTATCGGACTATGAGTCAGTAGGTGAAAACAAGACTTACTTCTTTGATGATTGCTCCTTGCATCCATAACCTTGATTGGAGCAGAAAGAGTGCATTCACAAGAATAAGAGGACATGATGTCACACTTTTTTTCAACACCAAGAGCATTGATATCTTTCAGCTCTTACAAAATCAAGACATGCAACCAATTTATTTAAAGTCTTCTCATCTAATGCCTTAGTGAAAATTGTTGGGTTATGAGCATTCTAACACTCCTAAGTGTACATGCAACCCTAAATACCTTGGATCTATGTTTTCTCTATTATACATACAATTATGAACATCCAAGGTATTATCCTAATCTAGCATGCAAAATAATAAATATAACAAGATAGAATACATACCTCTTTGATGTAGAATGTCTTCATGAAGCTTGAGTGCCTAGTGCCCCAAGTGTGACACCTCAAATGGTTCACACAACACCAAATACACTTGGAATAACTTGAGAGAAACTTGAACACTCCTTGAAATCGTCTAGCCCTCACACTCACACATTAGTGCACGATTTCTTGAGCCATGGGATTCTTTTATATGGTGGCTATTAGGGTTACACCATGTAACTCATAACTTTACCCATTCCTTATGCTCCATGGATTTTAACCTCCATGGAGTATCCATGGGTCACCCCATGGACTTAGTCCAACATAAGAAATCTTGGATCACAAGCCCACATATATAAGAATGAATGATTTACACAATCAACCCATATATTTAATTAGTCTCCTTTTGATCACTTAATTAATTCCAAATTAATTCTTGATCAATACTAATTAAATAACCTTATTAATATATTAGAACTTATAATATATTAACCAACCTTAAGTGTTATTTCTCTCATTATAGTCTATCCAAATGCATGATGCCATGCAACCCAAATGGACCATGCCGGGTCGGGTCAAGTCTTACCAATTATAGTTATGGACTTAGACATTAATCCAACAGTCTCCCACTTGGATAAGTCTAAAACTATTATTGCGTATGACTTCAGGAACCGATCAGCAATCGTAGCTCTCAAAAGCTTCTGTCGAACTCTGACCTTGTCGATGAACTCTGACCTTTGTCAATGACTTGTCCATTAGATAAGGGATCATATATTCCTCCATTCTAGATATCATATGGACCGAGACATGGATTATCAATCATTCTCTCTGTCTATTTGTTGTTTCCCGATTTCCGATTCATGATGACTGACTGATTGAACAAATCAAATCAGTCCTGGCTTGGCCAAGCACTCACATGTATCATCTTTAAATCATCGAGGAGCCCACAGATATCGCTTTTATCCCGAAGGTAAAAGGAATGGATAAACTTCGACTCATATGGCTTGTTCTACTACTTGTTGAATCATACACAAAGGCACGTTTTATAACATCGAGTTACCAATGCGTTTTCGTGCAATCAATGTATAACCAACTCATAGTAACAACTCATATTTCTAGGTTTGAAGAATATAAGATATTATCGTCTCATGATCACTCGTGATAAAATCCATGAAGTGATTCAAATGAGCGCGGGTTGAATCCAATACTCAGAACTTATGAGCACTCATGAGTGTTGTAGCACCACTTTGTCCACCAACTTGGACCTCTACAAACCAACCCATGACAGTCTTGATTCATATCTACTTCCAACATATGACCGACTGTGGATGGTTTGAATAACTTAATCATTCAGGAAGAGCGACTTAGTTATTCTGGAAGTCAAAACATGCAAAGTGAAACACAAGAATAAATGAATCAAATATGGTATCAAACCCTATGAATATAAATAAACACTTTTATTTATCACCATACTGATTACTCATTATTCATTGTTTCGGTTTTATCAACTTTATACTTGAATTTAAAACAATAGTTGTCCCATGCTCCAAGCATGAACACTATGTTTTCTAAACACTAGTCATGCCATACACCAAGTATGCATACTATGTTTGTCTATGATCTTTACTTTGTAAAATAGATCAATTGAACATCACTCCAATGATCCTCTTTTCACAGTCCCAAATCCTTACTGCAAATGCAAGAATTCCAAATTCATGCCATTTACTGAAATCTGTTAGATTCTAAACTTATATGCATTGATCCTCTTAATGATTATGCACAAAGTCAGAAAGACTTGACAACAATCATTACAGAGCATTCCAAAGGAGATCAGCTCCTTGGAAACATCCTTCTTTCATTAAGTTTCCTAATCTTACACAGATTGAATAATTTCTAACTTTGAAACATTTCCATATTTCATTTTGACTATCACTTCTGAACAAGAGTTACCTCCTTACAGATTATGTAAATATGGTCCTTCCAGAATTAACATTATACTTCCAACTGTCCTTGAGCAACCAATCTTTGGTAAACCTTAGATTGTCCTCGACAATTGCTTAATCATTTTAGTCATATCCAATTCTAGACCTTTTCCCTTCATAATGCCCCAGGCATTTGGAAAATTTTAGAAGGGATGAATATAGCACATGTAATCGATCCTATATCCGAAGCATATGGGACACGATTCATGATGTCTCACATAAAGACTAAACCAGTCTTTTGCTATAATATTTCCATTTCAATTTGCCAAGTTCTCAAAATTCAGATTATGAAAAGGGATGCCGTAATCATAATCGAATTTTAGAACGCAAATAATGGACCCATATATAGAATTTCCTTATGTTGAGCCATTCCAACATGAAATTCATATATATATATATATCCTTGATTAAATACGATTAAAATCTCAATCTAAGCTTTTAGAATTGAAATGAAGTATAATTTCCTCTCCCTTAATTATAGCAAAACAACTTTTTCAACCCCTGCAACCTCACGAATTGAAACTTTTGTTTTCTATAATTAACATTGCTAACTTGCAACCTTTGTCATAATTATCATGCTCCCACTAACATGATGATTATTAGCATAACACTTATGCTCCCACTAGCTTTGACATGTACTCAGAAATCAGCTGACTTTCTTACCAAAGTTCAGATTTCTAATACTAGATTGTTTTGATAAAACTTTATCAAAATCATACACCTCTCTTAGATAGCTCACATGTGTGTCTAAACAATTTTAGAACTATGAAAAGGGATGCCGTAATCATAGTCTCAATTGTTTAGACCTTTGCCACTTCTCACAAGTCCATGTTAGTATGCCGGTAAACCACACACGCTCCACTAACGACTTTGAGAATGCAAATATCACAATTGCTATCTAGCTAAAATCTACTTAGTGAAAGTGTTTCCTCACCATCATTTTCATGAATCGGAGAGAAACCTTATGACACTTAGATTTAATAGTGTATGTGTGTCTTATCCATGTGAATTTGTCAAAACCATAATCACAAGACAAGGTTAGTGACAAATCCAAACTCATATTGATTAAACTTGTGCAATCTTAAATTCTTGCCATTTGGCAGCTCAGGTGCCTGCCATTGCTTCCAAGTAGTTGTGCAACCAATTGAGAACTCTCAGAACTCCTATGCAAAGCCAACTTGAATAGGCATAAAAATTTCAACACGATAGGTTATAAACCTCAAGTCGTGTGCTAGTGAAGGACTTTAGGTTTTATTCTTGATTAAGTCTTGAAACTTTCAAGAGCTTTAAGACTCCCACTGTCCTCTTGACAGATAAGACTCCCTTGGTCAAATATTCAAGAGATAGTGCGGATTCTTTATCAAGACTAACACTTTACACAATTGGCCTAAGTTGGTCTCTGTTTTATCCAAAACATCACAACTTACCAATTTCAAATGTACAAGAGTAGATAACCTTTTACTCTTACATTTGACTAGTGTTAACAAACCCTCTTTAAGATATGTCACTCAAGTTACAATCTTGGAGTATGACTCTAAGAATTGTTTTGGAACGAAGTATGACTCATCTTTTTGATTTAACCATTTCAACAATTCATGACTCCTCTTCTTAGTCATAAGAATGCACTAAGATGACTTTAGAGGACCAATTGTGATATGGTATCTTAATCATTAAGATGATCATAAACATGATACTAAAGTACTCTCCCATCTTTTCAGATTTGTGAAACTTTTATCTTTCTGCCATACTTTGATTCTTCTTATTCGTTCTGTCTCACATTGAAACTTCTCCAATGCTACAGACTTATACTTAAACTTATAAGTATAACCATATTTACTGAACTTAAGTAAATCATGATGAATAGTCTTCTTGATCTTTTGTGGTGGACTTGACCAGTGCACAAGAATGTGTACTCGATCCCTTAGTCCTTTACTTATTCACATAAGGAATTAGTCTTAATTTTCCAAGCTGAAAGTTCTCATTCATCATACTATACAACTTGCATGATTCCAAGTTTCGGTCCAATTGAACCTTGGGTGATGAGAATCTTTCCTTATTTGGTAATATTAGACACTACCACAACCGAAAGAATCAAATCCATTTTTCCAATATTGCTATCAATGGAATCTTATAAGCAACAACTTTTCACAAATGCCATTGTAATAAAATAAATAAAATCAAAACCTTTTTCTTTTATTTTAAAACTTTGCGGAAAAACTTATCCTTACAATCCATATGAAAACCTTGTTGTTATCTATTCCTAAGCAATATAAATATCATAACTCTTAAGTAATAGCCCAAAATTCTGATCACCGAACCATGCGATTGAAATCCATCTTCACGATCAGAATCAGCATGTACTTAATAGAGTTAGACAATGGACTTTACCTGAAGTAGAGCCAAACTTATTGACTTTAACATCCTTAGGTAAATTTGGCAGCTTCGTAACCAATGCCCCTTCCTTTGGCAATAGTTACCTATGGATCCTTGATAATGGGACTATCTCAGACTTCGCCTCTCTCTTTACCATTGGGTCAACAGAGTTGACTATGGCCAATCCCTTTCCATTGGGAAGAGAGAGCTTTACTGGATATCCAATGGCATCATTGTCAATGTCCATAGCGTTTTAGGAAGTTGATCTTAGCAAATAGATAAGATCATTAAGGGTCTTGTCTTAGTCTGTTTCATAGGATTCCCAAAAGAACTCACTATGTGACTTAGAAAGTAGTTGAGCCACCAACTTTCTCAAGACTTTGACACCCAACTCTCCCGGCTTGTCAATATGTGACTACATCTCCAAGATGTGATCACACCTAGACCTTGCCTTGCCAATAGGGCTTGAGTGACCTTAAACTATTTAGGAACTTGTGGGTTAGGGAGAATAATTGGAGGAGGTGAAAGAAGTATGATATCCATGGGACATCATCTTCATTTAGGAAAGCTTGTTTCAAGACATTTGGGAAGATCATAAATGTCTAGACCAGACATCTTTTTTTGGAGATATTCAAGATAGTTGATTTAAAGTCCTTAATATGACACCCAATATGAAATATTAAGGCTAGGACCCAACAAACTATTTTATAACTTAGAAGAGGGATGCTGTAATCCAAGCTATAAAATATTTGAAGGTAGGTGAATGACGATTCACCAATTTCCACCATGAAAAACGAAATAATTTATTAGGTTTTAATTGGATTTGAAAGTCCTAGATATTTGAGATTCATTGAACTGTTCAAAGGCATGTTTCAATCTCGAGTGTGCCCTTCAGGTTTTGTGACTGGGATGCCGAGGATCACAAAACAAGGTGTGAATAACCATGCAAATATACTTGGTACGCTTAATATTTACCCCTTAATCAGTGTGCCGGTTAACCACAGACGCTCCACCGATACTATGATAAATATTAAGTTACCCTTTGCCTACCTTGTTAAGTCCAGGTTAGTGTGCCGGTTAACCACACACGCTCCACTAACGACTTAAGCAAAGTGCAAAGTGTAATTTCATGGGTTAGCAACAAATTCACATTTTCCTAAGTAACTAAGATTGGGTATTAATAAGAGTTTAGTTACTTAGTATTTATCATTAATACTTTTAATGAAAGGAGAATTATAGTCCTTGTCCTACCCCTTCGGCTAACGACCCTCCACCAGTCAACGAAGCGGTGGGTGAGAGTGGACACCCATTAAACTGCAATTTTATAGGCAGTAACCTTATACCCCCCCCCCCTTATAGACCGGCTTCGTGAATGAGGCCTACTAACGGTAAGACTGACTTTACTCTTATACATATATATAAATATTATTAACTTATAATATTATAAAGTATAAGGGTTGAATTTTAACTTTTAAAATTCTAAGGGCTAACTTGGAATTAAAGTATTCATAAGTGAAAACTTTTCAAATTCCAAAACTTGAGGGCAAGTTTTGAAACTATTCAAAACTAATTAATTCCATAACTTATGAGTTTAAAGTAGTTTTAATTAAAAAAAAAAAAACTCTTCAAGTTCCATAACTTGAGGACAAGTTATGGAAGACTTTAAACTAATTAATAAAAAAAAAACTTTTTTTTTATTGTAACTTATGGAACTAAATAAGGTTACACTTTTTTTTTTAATTTAATGAAGAGACTCTTGAACCTCCATAACTTGAGGACAAGTTATGGAGTCATAAAACCATTTAATTAAAACTAGACTCTTCATTTTGTAACCTTTGCCAACTTTTATGAGTTTTATGATTCTTAAATGTGACTTTTCATATAACTTGAGGACAAGTTACAAAAACACACTTTGGAATCAACTCTTAGATTAAAATGGATTGAAAACAACTATTTCACACAACTTTTCTATTAATCTAAGAACCTCATAAGAACAAGATAATTCAAATCATCAATCTTCAAGAAATTAGCATGAACATACAAACTAATACAAAACTTGAAATTATGACAATTATCTTAGAAATTGGATTAGCATGAACATTCCCACATCAAAAACAAGTTTACAAAAACATCTTAGGGTAATGTTCCTAGTCCAATTCCAGCCAAAACAATCGAATATATGCATCCAACTCGATTTTTCAGCTAGTTTTGCAAGTATAACAAGAAAACAAGCCTAGGCTCTGATACCACTGTTAGGTTATGAGCATTCTAACACTCCTAAGTGTACATGCAACCCTAAATACCTTGGATCTATGTTTTCTCTATTATACATACAATTATGAACATCCAAGGTATTATCCTAATCTAGCATACAAAATAATAAATATAACAAGATAGAATACATACCTCTTTGATGTAGAATGTCTTCATGAAGCTTGAGTGCCTAGTGCCCCAAGTGTGACACCTCAAATGGTTCACACAACACCAAATACACTTGGAATAACTTGAGAGAAACTTGAACACTCCTTGAAATCGTCTAGCCCTCACACTCACACATTAGTGCACGATTTCTTGAGCCATGGGATTCTTTTATATGGTGGCTATTAGGGTTACACCATGTAACTCATAACTTTACCCATTCCTTATGCTCCATGGAGTATCCATGGGTCACCCCATGGACTTAGTCCAACATAAGAAATCTTGGATCACAAGCCCACATATATAAGAATGAATGATTTACACAATCAACCCATATATTTAATTAGTCTCCTTTTGATCACTTAATTAATTCCAAATTAATTCTTGATCAATACTAATTAAATAACCTTATTAATATATTAGAACTTATAATATATTAACCAACCTTAAGTGTTATTTCTCTCATTATAGTCTATCCAAATGCATGATGCCATGCAACCCAAATGGACCATGCCAGGTCGGGTCAAGTCTTACCAATTATAGTTATGGACTTAGACATTAATCCAAAAAAAATGTAAGCTAGCTGATTAGTGGATGGAATGTAAAATAACTCCACTTTTCCCTTTTGAACTATGTTCATGATGAGATGATGACAGATGTCAATGTGCTTGGTCTTGGAATGTTGCACTGGATCTTGTATCATCTGAATAGCATTGGTGTTTTCATAACAAATGGGAGTCTTCGACAAATTTAGACGATAGCCTAAGAGCTGATTCTGAATCCATAGAATCTGAGCACAACACCTTCCGGAGGCAACATATTCAGCTTCAGCAGTAGAGCAAGCCACTGATGTCTGCTTTTTACTAGACCAACTTACCAATATAATTCCAAGCATTTGAGCTCCTCCTAAAGTGCTTTTGCGATCGATGCCACATCCACCATGATCGGAGTCGGTGTATCCCATGTGTTTGAACTCAGAATCACGAGGATACCCTAACCCAACATTGGGTGTATGATTTAAGTACCAAAAGATTCTTTTCACAACGAGTAGATGATATTCCCTAGTACTGGCTTGATAACGAGCATACAATATAGTAGAAAACATAATATTTAGGCGACTAGCCGTAAGGTAGGGTAGAGAGACGATATTCCTTGATACAAGGTTGCATTCACATCAACACCATTTGGATTAGTGTCAATAGACGCTGATGAGGACATTAGAGTATTTGATGGCTTCAAATTAGAGAACCCATACTTCTTCAACATATCTGCAATATATTTAGCTTGTAAAACAACAATACCATCAGTTAGTCGTTTAACCTGCAAATCCAAAAAGAAGGTTAGTTTACCAACCATGCTCATCTCGAACTTCTTGACCATGATCTCCGCGAATATAAACTAAGCTTTTCATTAGTGGATCTGAGGATGATATCATCCACATACACCTGGGCAAGAAAGATATGGGATTCTGAATGCGTTATGAACAAAGTGTTTTCGATCTTCCCTCGTTTGTATCCACTTGAAAGAAGATAGCTTGCCAATGAGTCATACCATGCCCTAGGAACATGCTTTAAGAAATAGACGACTTTATCAAGACAATACACATGATTTGGAAACTCTTCACTTTCGAACCATAGAGGTTTCTTTAAAGAAACTTCTTCTTGAAGATCTCCATGTAGAAAGGCAGTCTTGACGTCCATCTGATAGACTTTGAAGTTCTTGAAAGAAGCAAAGGCAAGAAACAAGACAATTGCTTCAAGTCTAGTAAGAGGAGCAAAAGTTTCATCATAGTCTAACTCTTCAAGCTGATAGAAACCTTGAGCCACAAGCCTAGCTTTGTTTCTTATGATAATCCCATATTTATCCATTTTGTTCCTAAAGACCCATCGAGTGACAATGATAGTCTTTCCTTGATGTTTGGGAACAAGAGTCCACACACGATGACGTTCAAATTTATTCAGATCATCTTGCATGGCCTTGATCTAGTCATCTTCTTTTAAGGCATCAACGATATTCTTTGGTTTAATCATTGAGACGTAGTTTACAAACATGCAGAAGTTGCTGTTGACTTTGCTGCGAGTGAGAATCCCAGAATTTACATCTCCAATGATTTGAGATTCAGGATGATCTTGAAGGATTCTTGGATTAGAACTTTTATTTGTATTTGTTTGGGCAGAGTCTTCCTGATTTGATAGATCAACTTCTTCAAGGATGATAGGGTGATATTCCGAGATAGGTTATAGAATGATTAATTGATCAACATTACGAACAATCGGAACAATGTTATTTGACAAGAATTCAGGAACTGGGTCTGAGGGACTGTGAGTAAGTTCATTCAGAATTGATGAAGGGTGATCAACTTGGTCATGAATGAATGAGTCTTCAGCAAAGGTGACATGAACTGTTTCTTCAACAATTTGCCTTGAAATATTAAATATCCTGAAAGCCTTGGATACGTTGGAGTAACCTAGAAATAGTCCTTCATCAGCTTTAGCTTCAAACTTCAAACGCTGATCTCTTTGATTCAAGATGTAACAACGACATCCAAACACATGAAAATAAGATATGTCCAGTTTCCTTCCTTTCAGTAGCTCATAAGCAATTTTCCCATGATTCTTAACAATAATAGACCGGTTTTGGGTATAACACACCGAAGTGACAACTTTAGCCCAATAAGACAAAGGAAGACCAACATCAACGACCATAGTTCTTCCAGCTTCAATGAGAGTTCTCTTTCTTCTCTCTACAATACCATTTTGTTGGGAAGTTCCAACAATAGAGAAATTCTGAGAAATCGCTGAGTTTGAGCAAAAGTATTCCAAAGAGGAGTTTCTGAATTCAGTCCCATGATTACTATGTAATTTCCTTACTTTGTGATCATAGAGAACTTTCCACTGCTTAATGAGGGCAATGATTTCATCAACGACATGACTCTTTTTTCTTAAAAAGACTACCCATGTAAACCTTGAAAATTCATCCACAATGACAAGAGCGTATTTCATTCCAACCCTTGACTTAACCAGAACTGGTCCAAACAGATCCATGTGAAGAGGATGAAAAGTTTGACAACAGAAGAGCAGGACTTTGGCTTGAAGGAAGACTTGGTTTTCTTCCCCTTTTCACATGCTGAGCACAACTTGTCCTTGACAAACTGTATTTTAGGAATTCCTCTTACAAGCTGATTCCCTACAATCTTCGAAATTTTCTTGAAGTTTAGATGTGATAGGCTCTTGTGCCATAGCCAATTTAGATGAGACTGAGCACGAGAGAAGAACCAATGACATAGAGAGTTATCAGCATAAAACATATCAACAAAATAGATTTCATTTCTCAATTTGCAGTAAGAACAGTGACACTCTTTTGATCAACAACCTCTCCTTCTCTCTTGTTTAAGAGAACTTCATAGTCAGTGTCACACAGCTGGCTGACAGAAATGAGATTATATCGATGACCTTTCACATAAGAGACATTCTTGAAAACAATGGAGTTGCACTTGATGGATCCAAATCTATTTGTAGCTCCCTTACCATTATCTCCATATGTAACAGTCAGACCATCCTTCTTGATGAAATTTTCCATCAGAGACTTAAATCATGTCATATGTCTTAAGCAGCCACTGTCTAAATACCAAATATGCTCTTTACCCTGAAACTAAAATATACAATAAGCGCTTACACAAAAGAAACAAAAATATACACACAATATACATTGACCCACTTGCAATGGGTCACTCAGGAAAATATATTATAACAATCATTAGGGAGACAGTTCAATGAGTTTCCTTTTTTGATCCATTTATCATTGTGAGTTATGAGGTTGTCAGCTCGAATAAAATTATTTTCAAAGGTGCACCCACTGACTTTGTGAGGAGCATCACCACATTGATAACAAACTTTTATTCCTGAATTCTTTCGTTTAGTATTAGATTTTGATTTCTTTTTAACTAAAGATTGCAAAAAACTTTGATTATTTGATTTAAGATTTCTTGTTTTAGTTCTGGACCAAGGAGTGTCATCAATGGTATTCTTATATACAACCTTGTCATGAGGCTCAGGATACATTGAAGAGTCATCTGAGGTAGAAGACTTTGATTGATCTTCAAGTTCAGAATTGCTAATTAAGCACTGAGGAAACATGCTAAGGATTTCGTTTACAGAATGAACTTCACCATTACATATAGGATAATTTAGAAAAATCTTAGTGGAGGGAACAACATACTCACAATGAGAAGGTTGGTGAGAAGGATCAAGAGCAGATAATTTAGAAACACATTTAGTAATGCCATTAGAATCAATAGAGCAGTGATTATCAATTAAAGTTTGATTTATAAAATAAGAACTCACAAATATACTCTTAAATCTTCTTTTAAACAGTCAGCATTAAAGAAGATTTGTTTAGTTTCAACAACTTTGGTTAAGGAAACTGTACCTTCTATGTCACCTCAAAGAATTTTCTCACATTGATTTGGGATCTGAACATTCATAATTCTTGTGACATTGAAGAGAGAAGAGGCCCAATTTTCAAAATAAGTTGACTGCTTTTAGCATAATCAATAACTTTTTCTTTTTCAGTGTGAAGGAAATTATTGGTCAGAGATATACATATGTATTCCCTTGTTAACACAGAAAGAGATTTTTCAAGAAAAAGAGTTTTTCTTTGAGTTTCTTTAACTCATGACTGAGAGAATATTTTTCTTGATTTGAGACCAATAAATCAAAACGTAGGTGATCGATTGTGTCAGCTTTTTTAATATTTTCAACAGAGGAAAAATTAACAAGATTCTTGACCTGATACGCTGATGTATCATCCCATTCTAACTAGAAGTCCATATCAACATGTGAAAGATCAACGTTAAGGGTTCCAATGTTGTCATGTGAAATGTCAGCATGAGATTCAACAATCTTAGCCATGAGACACTTAACTTCTTCATCTGAGGAGTTTTCCTTTTCAATAGAAGATGTAAAGTGATCATCATCTCTTGAGAAGTTGAGCCGTTTTGGACCAAACGATAGACAAAACAAGGGAGTGAGTTTCCAATAGCAGTTCTCACCTTTACATCGAAATTCAGTATCCTTTTCACTTCCTTGTTATATCAGGGAACCGATTTCCCTTTCAGCTTACTACCAGATGCACCATTGTTGGACGGTTTATGCATAGTGGTGCTAGGACCTTTATTGATGACATCGATCAAATCACAGTCCATGAAATCGAGAACTTCCATGGCCTTTGATTTCCATGTAGAGAAGTTTTGTTTATCAAACTGAGGGATCTTGTAACAAACAGTTGATTTTGAAGTGAGGGAGGTCGACATAATTTCTAGAGTGTATCAAAAACATGCTCTGATACCAATTGAAGGTTTGTATACATCGGATACACTTCAAGTATAAAGACAAAAGTAAAACTTAATCTAAGAAAATAAAGAACAGAAAGTAAAAGACATAGAGAGTTATCCAAAATTTTCCTTCACTAAGAAGGGTTTTTCTTCACTAAGAAGATGAGTTGTCACGAAGATAATTGCAACACCAAGCTGTGTTCACAACATTAGGGTTTACCCTAATGTTGTATATATACTAATCTATAGAAGCATATCCCTTGATTGAAGGAATTGTGTTTAATTTATACGAGAATTGATCTTATCATAAAGATACCAGATCTGTGATCTATTCTATACTTATCTATATCATTACCTAATATACAAAGATTACAATAGAATAAGTACGCTATGAACTGATGCTGATAACCTTCATACGTTAGCGCTATCGATGCTGTAGACAAGATGTTGACACTGACAGATGTGTAGAGTGTTTGACTCATCATATCATAAGGTGTGACCTTACACTAACTACTCTCAAATGAGCAATGGAGAACAACCTGTAATGAATAGTGATACACTACCCTTAAATGGGTAACGAAAAAATACTCACAATTGGGGCAATGATGAAAAAAACATAACTAAAATAAAGTTACTCAAACATTCTCAAATTCGTTAAATATTTCCATTCTCTCAACCTTTTTCACTTTGCTAGCTTTTCACTATTTAAAATCTTATGTAATTTAGGAACATGGACGTCTTAATTCATAGTGCATCCCAAAATGATATATAATCATACTCAAGTAAAGAACACAAGATAACTCTAACATATGAAATTGATCCAAATATATCTTAAATCATATTTAATTTCTCAAATAAACCCCCACCTTAAAACTCATTCACAAACATGTCCATAGATCAAATAACGACGTCCTTGACAAGAAATCATAACATTAAGTAGAGAATGACACATCTTATACATATAATGGCCAAGAAATAAATTAATATTTTATTTATAAAAGACAACACAATGCAAAGTAGACTTTGTTTTACTGTAGTTATTAAGCATGTTATGAATAATAAACTTTCCTAAATCGCAAAGACTCCAAAACACTCATTAGTTAACAGTAGATTAACAATAAAGTTGAATGAAATCAAACCCAAACCCAAAAGACCTATAAAAAAATATAATCCAGCCCATCCAAGAAATCACATGACCTATGTGAATTCTTTATGACATATGTTGGGTGTAAATCTTTCCATGGATGGTGACTTGGAGGCTTGGAATATTCCCTTTCTATTTGTAGATTCCTTTAGGGAATGGAGCCACCCCTATATATGGTTTTGTCATATCCTTTAGAAATGATTTTAGATATTTGTATTCCTTCTACTCCTCTCTATAAACAACTAATATGTTTGGCACCAAATATTCATTTGTTGACTGTGATTGTTCTTATTCCACATATGTCAAATCCATATTTTTTGAACCATAAAAAAATGTCAGAATTATTGACTTTATCACCGAATATATTGTTTATAACCTAAAAAAACACAAAAAAATGTGAGGGGACTGGTCAATTGCAAAAACATTATGAATTTTTTTTAGCATTGTTGAATTTGTCATCAAACAAATTGTTTACAACCTAAAAAAAACCTATGTTGGATAACTTTCATTTCATGTTGAAAAACTCATGCAACAAAAGGGAAAACTATTATACAAACACACACATGCACACACACACACACACATACACACACACACACACACACACACATATATATATATATATATATATATATATATATATATATATATATATATATATATATATATATATATATATATATATATATATATATACTGAAATAATATTAAACCTAAATGTTTTATGTTTTCTAAACTCATATATCACCTCCGTCTTCTTCTTGATTTTTTGATCAAGGCGTTCACGTAACTTTGTTAAAGAGTTGTAAATGAGACTATCTTTGTAAATTCACAAAGAAAGGTTAATATGTGTGTTGATTTGCTGGTAGGATTTGTCAAAATCTTTTACCTATCTTGGCAATGCCATATTCTCTTTAGAATATCCCATGTACCTAATAAAAAACTCCGAATAGAATTGTTTCAGTTTAGATCTCTAAAGATTTTCATACAATGAATTTAGGGTATGTGTCTTTTTAGTATAATTTGTTTTTCCGATAGATGAAGAAGGGATTTGAAATATGATTATATGGTCGATTGGTTTGAAGATAATGAAAAAGGTTTGTTACTTTTTGTTTTATTATATGATGAAAATATATTTACTTATTTTAGCTGCATAATAAATTACTTTATATTTGAACAATAAAGTTGATATGATGTATAATCATGACCTAAAAAGACTTATTGTCCATCTTTGGATTTCCATTGAATATAAGTAACTAAGTGTTGAAACCTTTCTGTCAAAATAGTAAATCATTTACTGTATATAGGTCTATAACATCTATGTATTCATAAGGTCATAAAATATATTGATCTATGTTTTTAACTATTTTCTATATAAGACAAATATTATTGAATCAATTCCCATGAATATAATTCAAATATGTACACTTTGAATCTAATTGAATAGTCAAATCACCTATGATCATTATGACATCAAGTCTTACATGTTGTTATTTTGTTTGTAGTCGATTTAATTGAACATAAATTCAAGAAACTTATAAGATACATGATTCTAATCCCCTCTCGTGCTTATATTGCTCTCCAAGTGTAAAGGTCTTCCGTGTATTCTCTTTAGATGCAAACACGAAAGTCTGGAGCTATACTGAGGTTGCCCCTTGGTATTGTTCCACAATGTCTAAGTCAGAATGAGATTGCATTCTTAGATTATGAACTTAAGGATTTTTAGAAAATGGTGAGTCCCCCTTACATTAGGGTTTACTATTCTTTTATATAGATCTCTGGGAGACCCAAGACATCCTTTTACCCTGTTTCTCATTTAAATCATGTCATATGTAACGTAACATCCCAAAAACCATAGTAAAAATTTTTGATTATCAAAAGATATTTCCATAAATGTCATAAGGTATCCAATTCATTGTTTCAAAACATAAACCTTAAATTCAGATTATCAATAATATCTCTCAGACATAAATCAACAGGATGATATGTACGATCACGCCAGTTCCTTCCCCAATTCTCCGAAGTACCCGAAACATATGAATTCGTAACTGTAGCCAAAGCTTAGTAAGTTCCCCTAAAATACCCCATAGAACAATAAACATACAATACATGAACACATGCGCCTACAGTCTAACTGGACCGCCTCACAAGGCCTACATTACACTTGGACCACTCTCTGTGGGCCTACAGTCTGAATGGACCGCTTCGCAAGGCCTACATTACATCTATACTACTCGAGTATCTTGGCCTACCGCACAGAGCAGGACCGCCTCAACTCAACCACAACATGTCGACATATGTAAATAGCCAAAAACCAGAAACACAAGTAATCATATCAGATCTACAAAAATAACATATCATTACAACATAGAAACATCCTACACACAAGGGTACATACTATAGTCCAAAGTATAGTGAGAAAACTCATATTACAGGTTAGTAGACAATAACACAACTCTCACAAAACAAAGACTGGTGCTACGAGTTATTTATATAAGGTCAAAGGTACATCCTCAATGTAATGTCTAAAAAACCTCAAGTTGACGAAAAGTCAACTTACTCAAAAGTGAACGATCAACGGTCAAAGTCAGCAACCAAAAGCCAACTTAGCTGGCTACCAAGTCGTCGCCTAGCATTAACCATGCCATGACAGCCTCACAATAAAATATTCACGCGACTGCCTACCTCCACGTTATGGTAGCCAAACCACTACGTTGTGGGACCTGATCTGGCCAACTTAATGAATTAAGCTCTTAATCCTTCAAACTACACATTCATACTTCCCAATAGGCTATCTTACACCCAATTATTCATAAAAACCAATGCTTTATAGGCATGTATGTCCAATCCATGTCTATCCTAAGCTAGGTCACAACAATGGTGACAATGAGGTCAAAACTTTTGGGTTTTATGTACTATAACACTCCTATGGTGCACATACAACCCTAATGCTTTGGATGTAAGTTTTCTCTAGTTATACATGCAATAAAAAATTATCCAAAGAATGAAACCTATAACTAGCATACAACTTGATATTTGAAACATAAAAATAAGTTAGACAATTACCTCTTTGTTGTAGCTTGTAGAGTTTTGGCCTTTCAAGAGCTTATCACCTCAAGTGTGATGCCTCAAATGGTTCAAAAAAAACCAAGAGCAAGAGGAGGACAAATGAGAGAGAAACTATCAACCACCAAAAACAGCTAGCATCTTCTTCCAATGCACAAGTGCCAATTTTAGGGTTTTAGGGGTTACACTTATAGTGTAGAATTCCAAGAGTTTCAAATTGTAAACCCTAATCCACTTCCTTGGGCCTTTAATCCAATAATCCATATGATAAGCCCTTTGGACTAAATCTTCATGGACTCCACAAAGATTTAGTCCACATAATCAACATGGATCATTAGCCCAAACTATAAGTATCATTGATTTAGTTAATCAGTCCCCGTTAATTTAATTAGTCTCTTTTGATCAGTGAATTAATTCCAAATTAATTCTTGATCAATACTAATTAAATAATATGATTCCTCAATTAATATATTATACTTATAATATATTAATAAATCACAAGTACCCTCTTTCTCAAATATCCTTCTTATCAAATTTCTTCGGTGAATGCAACCCAAAATGGGCCATGCTACTCTCGGGTCAAGTACATACCAATTATAGTTATGGGCTTCGGCATCTAATCCAACAGTCTCCCGCTTGGATAAGTCTAATAACTATAACTACAAGTACGACTTGAAAAACCGACTAGCAATCGTAGCTCTCAAAAGTCGTTGTCGAACTCTGACGTGTCCATTAGATAAGGGATGATATATTCCTCCATTCTAGATATCGTATGAACTGAGACATGGATTATAATCAGTCCATTAGATAAGGGATCATTCTCTCTTTTCATGTGTTGTTTCCTAATTTCTGATTTATGACGACCGACTAATTGAACAAATCAAATCAGTCCAGGCTTGGCCAAGCGTTTAGGGTGTCATCACTAAATCATCGAGGGGCCCACAAATACCGCTTTTATCCCTCTTAGGGTAAAAGAAACAGATAAACTTTGACTCATATGCTTGCTCTATTTACTCATCAAATCACACACAATAATATGTTTTATAACACCATGTTACTGGTGCGTTTACATATTATCAATGTGTAACCAACTTGTAAACTGAAACTATATGTCTCTGCTTCAAGAATATAAGATGTTATCGTCTCACTAATCACTTGTGATAAAATCCATGAAGTGAATCAGATGAGTGTGGGTTTAATCCAATACTCAAATCTTATTACAGGAGTACTCATCAATACTGTAGCAAACTTGTGCTATGTCTAACACATAGACAATCTACAGACGGATTCATGATAGTCTTACCTCAATACCTATTTCTAAAGTATGATCTACTGTGGATAGTTTCAATAATCTTATTATTCGGGAAGTCAAAACATGCAAAGTGAAACACAAGAATAATCGAATTCAATATGGTCTCAAAACTTTTGAATATATAAATAGAACACCTTTTATTTAATCACCATATTGATTACACATTATTCATTGTATAATGTTTCGATTAATCAACTTAATACTTGAATTAAAACAATAGTTATCCCATGCTCCAAGCATGCACACTATGTTTACCTATGGTCCTTACTTTGTGAAATGGATCAATCGAAAACATTTCAATGACGCTCATTTCACAATTCCAAATCCTTAGTGTAAGAATACCTAATTCTTGCCACTATAAGAGTCGGTTAGATTCTAAACTATCATGCAATGATCCTTTTGTAATGTCGAGGTACCAAAGGCACAAAGACTTTGCCAACGATATTACAAAATTTTCCACTGGAGATTGATAACAAAACAATTCCAAGGAAGCGAAGTCGCAAATTTAAAGTACAGTCCTTTGAACATCCTTTTCACATAAAGGTTTCTAACCTACACATAGATTCTTAATATCCAACTCCCATTATGAAAACATTTACATATTATCCATATGACAATGCATTATTAATAGAATTATGTCTATTCATAATAATGTCAATATGGTCCATCCATTACTATACTTCCAACTGTCCTTAAGCAACCCATCCTTAGCGAACATTAGATTGTCCTTGACAGTTGTTTAACCACTTTAGTCATATCCGGTTCTAGTCCTTTTTCCCTCTTAATGCCCTAGGCATTTGGAAAATTAGAACACGTGAATATTATAGCATATGCAATCGATCCTATATCTGAAGCATATGGGACACGCTTCATAATGTCTTACATAAAGACATGATACTTGACCAGTCCTTTGATATAATATTTCCATATATAGAATTTACAATGTTGAAATATTTTTAACATGGTATTCATATATATCCATGACTAAGTTTGATTAATACTTCAAACTAAACGTTTAGATTTGAAATAAAGTATAAGTATCCTCTCCCTTACTATAGCGAAACAACTTTTCAACCTTTGTAACTTTGCAAATTAGAACTTTGTTTCCTATAAATAGTATTGCTAACTCGCAACACTTACCATAATAATTATGCTCCCACTAGCATAACAATTATTTTGTTACTAGCATAATATTTATGCTCCCACTAGCTTTAACATGTATCCAAAATCAGCTGAACTTCTAGAAAATCAATACTTTATTGACTTTTTTATCAAAGTTCAGATTTCTGATACGAGATGCTTCGATACACCTTTATCTAAGCTCATACACCTTTTATTAGAAAGCCCATATGTGTGTCTAAACTATTTCAGAACTTACATCAATAAGTTCCGAATGTTCAAGCTATTTTCCATTTCTCACAATTCGAAGTATGAAGATGGATGCCGTAATCATAATCGAATTTGAGAACGCAATTAACACAACTTCTATCTCCTTAAAATCTACTTAGTGAAAGCGTTTCCTCACAATCATTTTCATGAATTGGAGAGAAACCTTATGAAACTTAGATTTTATGGTGTATGTGTTCCTATCCATGTGAATCTGTCATTTCCAACCATTACCATAAGATAAGGTCTCTGACAAACTCAACCTCATATGGCTGAACTTGCTCAATCTTAATTTCTTGCCACTTGGCAGCACAAGGGCCTACCATGTTTTTCAAATTGCGTAGCAGCTCACCCTTACTGATAAATGAACTTTCACTGATCAAGGTGCATTGCCTTATGCAAACAACTGAGAACTCATAGAACTCACATGCATAGTCAAATTTTAACTGGAATGGGCACAGAAACAAGAATATGTCAACACGATAGGTTACAACCCTCAAGTCGTGAGCTAGTGATACACAATAGGTTTATTCTTGATTAGTTCCTAAAACTTTTCAAGATCTTTAAGACTCCAACTGACTTCTTGACATATAAGATTCTCTTGTCAAGAAAAACTCCTTGACAAACAAATATTCAAGAGTTAGTGTGGATTCTTATCAAAGAAAAACACTTCATATAATTGGTCTTAGTTGGTCTTTGTCTTAAAGACATCACAACAACCAATTCTAAATGTGTTATAAATCTACTTAAGATATGTCACTAAAGGAACAATCTTGGAGTATGACTCTAAGACTTGATTTTGATACGAAGTATGACTCACCTTAATTGATTTAATCATTTCAACAATTTCATGATTCCTCTTCTTAGCCATACTTATGTACTAAGGTATCCTTAGAAGATCAATTGTGATATGGTTTTGATAATCATTAAGATGATCATAAAGCACGATACTTAAGTACTCTCCTTTCCTTTCAGATTGGAGAACCTTTTATCTTTCTGCCTAATTTGATTATTCTTATTCGTTCTACCATACATTGAAACTTTTTCAATGATTCAGAATTACACTTAATCTTGTAAGCATAACCATATTTACTAAACTTTTAGTAAATTATGACGAATAATCTTATCGTTCTTTGTGGTGGAACTGACTAGTGCACAACCAAGTGTACCCGATCCCCTAGTCCTTCACTTGACTCACATATACAAGTGAACAAGGAATTAGTCTTAATTTCCCAAAGACGAAGGTTCTCATTCATCACACAATGCAATTCGAATGATTCCAAGTCTCTTTCCAATTGAAACTTGATGATGAGAATCTTTCCTTATTTGGTAAATTTAGACACTACCACAAACGAAAGAATCAAATCCATATTGCTAAAAATAGATACATACAAACATTAATTTTCAAAAATGCCATTGTAAGGAAATATAAGATAAAATCAAAATTTTCTTTATTTATAGAATTTCGGAAAAACTTGTCCTTACAATGCAATTACTAATGAAAACTATGTTACTACATATTTCTAAGGAATCCATCATAACTCTTAAGTAGCAGCTCAAAAATCTGATCATCGAACCATGCGATCGAAATCCATCTCTTCGCGATCAGACTCAGCTTACTCTTCCTTCCGGCTTCCTTTTTCTTCTTCGATCCTACAAAACATCAAAATGCGATCTTATCACATCACGTATTAAGAATCCAAAAAATATGAACTTAATAGAGTTAGATAATGGACTTACCTGAAGCAGAGTTATACACTCTGAATTTACCATCCTTATGATCCTTCAGCTAGATAAGGCAGCTTCGCAACCAATGCCCCTTCTCTTGGCAATAAAAGCAAACAGATTCTTTTGGAATGGCACACGGGAAAATCTCAGACTTAGCCTTTCCCTTTCCCTTGGGAAGAGAAATTTTTTCTGGACTTCTAATGTTTCCATTGTGAGTGTCCATGGAAGTTTGGGAAGTAGATCTTCCAATCAAATTTTCATTACCAGTGCGCCAAATCATTTCTTATTCAGCAGCAATTAGCAAATAGGTAAGATCGATAAGGGTCACGTCGCGGTCTGTCATATAGTAATCTTTAATGAACTCACCAAATGACTTAGGAAGCGATTGAAGAACCAAGTCAACAACCAACATTCTCGAGACAACGACACCTATCATTCCCAGCTTGTCAATGTGTGACTTCATCTCTAAGACATTTGCACACACAAACCTTCCATCTTGCTGTTTGCTTGCCAATAGGGTTTGAGTGACCTTGAACTTTTCAAGTCGACGAACATGTGGGTCGGGGAGAATAATTAGAGGAGGTGAAGGAAGAGAAGTTCCACTACAACATGAAGAAGGGATTAATCTTTCACCTCGATCGTCTTGTGGAAAATCATATTTATAAGGAAAGCCTTTTCCAAAAGGATAATGTAGACCATAGTTGTAAGAACTAGACATCTACAATGGAGAAATTCAATTTAATTGATTTAAGTCCTTAATATAACACCCAAATGAAATATTAAGGCGAGGACCTAACACAATATTTTACAATTCTGAAGAGGGATGCCGTAATCCAATTGCAAAATATTTGAAGGTAGGTAAATGACGATTTACCAATTTCCACCATGAAAAACGAAAATGAAAATTAGGTTTTAAATGAATTGAAATTCCTAGATTTTTTTGAGATTCATTGAACTTTTCAATGGCATTTTAATCTCGATTATGCTCTTCAAGTTTGTGACTAAGGTACCAAGGATCACAAACAAGGTGTGAATAACCATGCAAATTAGCTTAGTACTCTCGTTGTCATTAATCACCTAATCAATGTACCGGTTAACCACACACGCTCCATTGATCAATGATAATTTACGAGAAACCCATTGCCATCCTTCATTAGTCCATATTAGTGTGCTGGTTAACCACACACGCTCCACTAACCGACGAATAAGGTGCAATGTGCAATTTCATGGGTTAGCATTAAATTCACATTTTTCCTAAAGTAACTAAGATTGGGAATTTATAAAATTTTTAGTTACTTTGTATTTAATTATACTTTTAATGAGGATTTAACTGTCCTATCAAACCCGTTTGGCTAACGACCCTCCACTGGTCAAGGGTACGGTAGGTAAGAGTGGATACCCAATGGCGGTCATTTTACAGGCCACTTCCTTAAACACCCCTTATAGACCAGCTTCATGAATGGGGCCTACTAATGGTAAGACTGACTTTTTAAGTTATACATATATAATATATTAAACTTTTAATTTCATATAGTATAAGGGTGTATTTTAAACTTTTAAAATACTTTGTTGTTTAATATATTAATTAAACTATACTCTTAATTTAATTAAACTTAAGGCATGTGATTATGGATTTATTAATCTTCTCTTTTAAATAAAATTTAATTAACTTAATAGAATCCATAAGAGTGTAATTGAACTATTCAAAAAAAAAAATCAAGGTTCTAAGTATAAAAATTCAAAATTAAAAACTATTTAATTAATTTTTTAATTTATGAACCTAAGAGTTTCTTCTTTTGAAACCTTTCAGTTACAAGAGTTAATGTTTTCATGAATGAGACTTTTCATATTCCATAACTTGAGGGCAAGTTATGAAACTCTTGAAAATATTTGGATTCCATAACTTATGGACTTAATTTTGTAACTCCTTAAGAACTTTTGAGTTCCAAAACTTGATGACAAGTTTTGTAACCTCTTAAAACATTTAGATCAAATTTAAAACTACTAAAAATAATCATATATTCTTTATCTTTTACCAATTTGACCTAATCCAACTCTTATAGAAAAATGATTCAAATTTTACAAATAATTAGTTTTTCACAAAATCGAGTAATTATCTTAAAATTTGGCAATCATCATGTTATTGGATGGGGATAATCATTACCATATAACCAAAATCAAATTTTATGAACCAAAACAGTTTGTGGTAATGATCCTAATCCAAAACAGGCTAAAAACTCGAAAATTCTGAAAACAAACTGCCCAACTCGTCTAGTCAGTTTATGGACTCGTCGAGTTCATCATGAACTCGTCGAGTTCATCATGAACTCTTCGAGTTCCATAGTGGACTCGTCGATTTCCATAGTGGACTCGTCGAGTTCCATAGTGGACTCGTCGAGTTCATGCTTGCAGAAAGCAGTTTTTCAATTTTTTTCAGCCTTGAAAATTAACAAATACATCTATATAACAGAAAATTACCCGTGACTCTGATACCACTGATTTATTTAATCGGTCCCCGTTAATTTAATTAGTCTCCACAAAGATTTAGTCCACATAATCAACATGGATCATTAGCCCAAACTATAAGTATCACTGATTTACTTAATCGGTCCCCGTTAATTTAATTAGTCTCTTTTGATCACTGAATTAATTCCAAATTAATTTTTGATCAATACTAATTAAATAAAATGATTCCTCAATTAGTATATTATACTTATAATATATTAATAAATCACAAGTAACCTCTTTCTCAAATATCCTTCCTATCAAATTTGCTTCGCTGAATGCAACCCAAAATGGACCATGCTACTCTCGCGTCAAGTACATACCAATTATAGTTATGGGCTTAGACGCCTAATCCAACAAAAACCTCAAGCATGGAATAAAAAATTTATAATATTTCAGATTTGGGATAAGAAACTACAAAGGGACCCCAAAGATCCATAAAGTTGTCAACTTTATGAATTCCATCCACTCAAACTATCTTAGACATGGAGAAAAGTGCAAAGAATCCTAGATCTAGAAGAATAACACATAATAATTTGAGCTTGTGGACTTAAAAAGGTCCATACTATTAGCAATAAGGTGGTAAGGGAACTTGATTGCTGGATCAATGATCAAGCGACACCTTTTTCTCATTCAAGACACATATAGTCACCATAAAAGCTTCAAGAACTAAAAAAATGGAGGCCAAGGCTTGCTTAGGATGAAAGGGAGGCGACGGATGTTAGGTTTTGGCTACATTTCATTACTACATACCCTCTGCAATACTGATATGTAGTCGGGTACCAAGTTCATCATGGAACCTCTTCCAAAAAATAAAAGTGACTCAGACATCTCGATTAGATACAATGGATATAGGTACCCCATGGCGATAAACGACCTCCCGTACATAATAACGGCCAATTTCTCGGCCGAAGAACTCTCCCGAATAGCGAAGAAATGGGCACTCTTGGTCAAATAGTCGACAATCACTCTTGGTATCTCTAGAGGCTATAACTTTTCGTACGGTCTCTGATGTTAGCCTTTGACCTTCCGATCAGTCAAGAACCTCGCAACGAACCAAGCAATCATTCTCTTCATGAAAGGCCACCAGTAAATATGCCTTAAGTCTCGATACATTTTTGTGGCTCTAGGGTGAATCAAGAACTTTGACTTATGTGTCTCCTCCAACAATGTTTGAAGGACTCCACCAGAAATTGGAACCTAAACTCGTCCACACTGGATCAATAACCCTTGATTGTCAGTGACAAATATAACAATCTGACCTCTGATCTTCTTATTCTTCCAGTACTCCATCTTGATCCCCTCCGCCTGAGCCTCCCTCGTCAAATCCAAAACTAGTGAAATTATGGTCATCCTCAAACATAAGTCTCAAATAGGAACACTAGCTGCCTTGTGGCTCAAGGCATTAACGACTACATTGTCCTTCCCCGAATGGTAAAGGATCTTAAAATAATAACACTTGACCACATCAAGCCACCTATGTTGCCTCATATTCAGATTCAACTGGTCTGTAAGATATCTCAGACTTTTGTGATCCATCTAGATGGTGATGAGTTTTATAGGTTACAAAAACTATATGCTTGCGGAATTTCACTTAACACTTAAGGGCACATGCAACCTAAAGGATCTACGTCATAACATTTTGAATGTAACATACAATGAACAAAAAAATTAACATGAACCCTAATTAAAAAACTCGTATAATTAAAATATAGGAATTAGGGTTACATACCTTTGATTCCTTGTGTTTGTTAATCTTGGAAAGCTAAGCAACAAAAGGATGATGCCTCTAATGGCTTACAACCAAAACCAGAAACCCTAGAATGAAGAAGTGAAAGTAGATATGAGGGAAATTTTGTTTGTATGCTTATCAGTGATTTTATGAATGTAATTTGCAAGCCAATGAGTCCTATTTATAGTTTAGGTAACTTGCAACCAAATCAAGATTTGAATTTATTATAATCCAAAATTCAACTCCTTTCCTTTTATGCAACCAGGAGGCTTCCAGAAACCCTAGAACAGTACCCAAAATCGTCCATACTTGGATAATTCTAAAATCACCTCTTTTGTTCAACTTTTGAAGAAATACGATTCACCCTTTCCACCTTTAATAGATTCCAATTAATCCCGAATAAATTCCAAATTAATTCTGACTAATATTTAATCAATTCTAATTGATTTCATATTAATTTATTAATCATATAAATTAACAAATCAATCATTTAACAATTGATCTCGTATTATTTTATTAATCACATAATAAATCAACAAATTAACTATCTATTTCCAATTAATATATTAATCATATAATATATTAACAAATTATTTTCCCATAATTTTCAATTAGTTTATTAATCAGATAATATGGTGGGTTTTCATATGATAATCTAAGCCACATTTAGAGTATTATAAAAATATGTATTTAGTAGATTTTGGGTTTAGAAGCTTTAGTCCAACATAGGCTTTAAATCCGTAAAACATTTAATAATATATGGATGGAGCCTTTCCATACTAAATCTTATAAAGTGTCTAATCCACTTATTAGTTGATATTTGTATTCAAGATAAAATTAATAGTGATTGAAGTATAATCCTAAAAAGATTAAAGAATGATATTTCTACCGATTAGAAAGTAAATCATAGTAAGTAAGATTTAATTCATCATTTATTATCATTAAGGCCTTAGATGGTTCTTACCGGTTTGTATCTCAACTTTTGAAAGCTTCATAAAAGATTTCACAATTATGCTTTACCACTTAAAATATAATTAAAACTATTATAGCTGTTAATAAAGTTGATTTGGTATCTTGTGCTTAATCTCAGACATTCATTAGAAAGGAACCAAAGTGTATTTTCCTTAATTATTTTTTCTACACCTTAGTGAAAATATCATTAGGAATCATTTACATATAAATAAGTTTCACATATGTCAAATAAACTACATTATTTGCCTTCAAAGATCCCTTTCTTGAAGTTGGAATATGTGAATGTCATTTATTTAATAAATATAATAATGTCCAAGATAAGTTTGATTTAAAACAAGTTTAAGTCAAAAGTGGTTGTATATAGAACTTGATTTTATTTATAAAATGTTGATATTTACTTCGTGATTCTATTAAGAGATATAGTCTCATAAATAGAAGTTAATCATTTCAGAATATGAATATTATCGTTATGTCAAACGATTAAGTAAATGATCATACATTTGAATCAAATAACTAAGACATAAATTTAGACATGCTAAATTAAAACATATTTTGTTCCAAAACAAATTTTGTTTTACATTACAAGTAATTTATGTTCTAAGCATAAATAATAAACTAAACTCCGAGAGCGTAGTTCCTACTTGATTGTGCTCAGCAGGTACTCTTCTGTAATATTTGCAAGCCATTTACAGATACTAGATTAACATTTATGTACCAAGTACCTAAGTGTTATATGAAAAGTATGAGTTCTATCTAGTAGATACAAGAAGTACCAGTCTCTTCCAGACTTTCTTTCCTAATAAGTGGAGTAAATCATCTTCCATTGTCCAGTTTCTTCTCAAAAGAAACAAGATCCATCCATGTGGGCTTTATTAGATTTCTTGGGCTTAAAGGTGTTCACTCCATAAAACATAGGCCTCTTAGATCACACTAGGTGACTCTTTTAGCCTTGCATTATTCCAATGTTTAAACTTGCTTTACAAAAAATATCACTGTATTTATATGAATATTGCTTTACATGTTATATTATCAGATATATGTTTAATTTATCCAAGACATCCTAGAAGTCATGAATAACTATTTCTAGCTTGATGTTAGAAGCATCTTAAGCATCACAGTGACGCCTTTACTAGGTATCATTTTCAGGTTTAATTGCTCAAAGAAAATAGTTGAAGACTAGGACCTTTAAGTGTATACAATTTCATATCTCTTACGAGATTGTCTTTTAAGACATGAACCCATTCATTGAAGTTGTATCTAGTGGATGTTATTGTTTCATTAAGTCATTAAAGAAAATGACAATTCATGATAATGAGAATGGATTATATAACTACAAAATTTTAACAAAATTCATTTAGTGTTTTCAATATTTAATCTTTAATAATTAATACATTTTTAGTTTCCAAAAACATTAATTATCAAAGTCTAGGATCCAAGTTGCAAAACAAATAAATGGTTAGGTATCCTTTATCCCATCCATTTGAATTCAACCCGGTAGATATCGATTATCAATTATATCTTGCTATATAATTCCTAGATTTATGGGATCGATAATAACAAATTTAATTAGACATGTTTGATCTCATTTATGCCTCGGAACTCTCTTGCTTAGGTATAATTTATCACAAAAGATTTCCGATCAAATCATCCAATTTTAATTACTTGTGTAATCGGCCTATAACTTGGTTATAGAAATCGCGAAAACACCCTGACCATCAAAAGATAACACTAAGCGGTTAGGTATCCTTTATCCCACTAGTGCATACAAGAGATGTGCGAGTGTTCTTCAAACGAATTACATAGATTTGAGGTTTGTAAAAAGGGTCATTATATGTTCTCTAGTTCTAGTTTAAAAACATATGATATAATGGTTATTACATGCATATAATAAGCCATGGTATCAATTTTCAAAAGAAAATCACTTTTAAAAATTCTATATAAAAAGCTAGTTTTTTATATAATTTGACGTAATTCAATTTTAATAACCGGTATTAAGTTTGAATGCATTTGAACATTTTATATCTTTAATAAAACTTCATTTTATTACTTATATATTTGGAGTTTGTATAAGTTACAAAAATCACCATTTTAAAACTTATAATGGAGTATTTCAAAATTTGCCGTTATTAACGATTTTATAAAACCGGGTTTTATTTCAAAAAAATAACTTGTTACATCTTATATCCAATTTTGAAAACCCAAACTCCTTGTGATGTTTATTTTGTCCAAACTTATTTTAGCATGTGAAAAACTAATTTATCAACCACACAAAATAATGCATAAAATAAATAACACAAACATGCATAAAAAGATATGTGCATAAACATAACCAACTAATGACATTTTTGTGAGCCAACACAAAAATCCAGTGTCCATTCCTAAAGGGACATTTAAGGGGACCAAAAATATTCTCGTAATGTTGTTGAAGAAGCTCCCACTTGAGTAAACACCCATTGCTTGCAAAAGATTTGTAAAGCTTCATTAAAGGAAAGACTGCAGATGTCATGACACTTTTAAGAAAGTGTCATCTTTCTGTTCAGCACATTTTCAGCGCATGTGTAGCATTCATGACAATTTTCAGAAAGTGTCATCTTTCTGCCCAGCACATGTATGAACTTGAAAATTGCCTTTTTGTCTTCAAAAAATGGCTCCAACTTCATCACTTTTTGTATCTTTGTACAAATAAATTATTTCTAAAAACTAACCTATTACTTTACAAAAATAAAAAAGAAAAGTTAATATATTTAATTATTACATACCATATAAATAAATAAATTATTACAACCATTTTATAACAAAAATAACCAACACAACAACATAACAACACATTGGTCATTGGCTAGTTTATGCACATCATATACATCTATATACACATCAAAAAAACCTTTGTTTTTCTAAGACCACTTTAAATGACAAAAGATGCATGAAACTTTTGTCACATAAAATAAAAAAGTTGTCACAGAAAATATGTATGAACTTATTTTTTTTACAAAAACAAGTTATCCATATTCTCCAAAAACTAAGATTTCCAAAAATCAAAAATCTAACCAAACTTGCAAGATGGCTCTAATACTAATTGTTGAGTTTTTAGTTCAAAAATAGTTTCATAAACTAGAAAAATATGGCAACCGAAGACTTTAATTTTTGAAATAACATAAATATTTTATACCCACCAAGGATCTTCTTGCAAGTTATAGAACGATTAAACACCAACCAAAGGAAAGATGAAGAAATAACAACCTTTGTAGTTCTTTGGGTCGTCTTGGGAGGCTTGGAAGTTGATGAAGAATGTGGAACCTTTGAGACACCAACAATGACTCAACTTGACGTAGATGCTAGTCCAAAACTCTTAAACCCTTAAGCTTTAAGTTCATTACCGATATGAACTTAAAGAGGGCATGATGATGCAAGTGTTCTTCAAGTTTTCTAACTAAAACTAGAGAGAATGGGAGAGAGGGAAGAGATTTCGACCACTTGCAAGAAGTGAAGGATGAGCATTCTAGCCAAATGCAAGCCTCTTATTTATATGCAAAAAGTGAAGGTATTAACCATTAGTCCTTACCACTTTAAGCAAATTTGTCCCCATTGTCATCAGCATGTCTCCCATGCCTTTAAAGCATGATTAAACAAGTCATACACTTCTTCTTTTTATACAAATCTCGAAAATTGCATAAAGAAGAGGAAAGTTAGTTTAAATTTTATAAACTCAAGGTTTATAAAATATAGACTTTGTTTTTTGATTAAAGACAAAAACGTTTTCAACTAGTCCAAAAAGTCGTGCATGACTTATTAATTCTTACCATATGAAATAATATAATGTTACTTGCTAATGAAAATTATTATTTCCATGAAACAAATAATTTCCAATTTAATTATAAGAGTTTTATAGAATATTTATTAAAATCAATTTCTAATAAATAATCAATTGTATCAAGTTGTTGTTAGTATGACCCATTAGTATCATATGTTATTTAGCAATATCACTTTAATATGATTCTTGAGCATACTAGATCTTTGAGGTACATATGGTTGTATGGGCATGGAATTGTATGTTGAGAGGTTCGTATGTATTGGGATATATAGTGTTTGCTGCTAGTTTGTTCGTGGGAAAGGGAAGGTGGGCATATGGCTTGCTAGCGGTAACATCGTTTTCTTTTATATTGAAGGAACATATTTAGTGGTGTGAATGGTGTTTGGGTGGCAATCGGAGGTGATAAGTTTTGGCTACCTATGGTCGTAACCACTAATGTGGTTATGGTACTGAGGATTTTTGTTGTTCTAAGAGGTTGTAGTAATAAATTTGGTAACAAAGCTGTGGAAAATGATAATGTTGGCGCTACATCTCGCGTATCAACGTGTTAAATTATGCTTGAATGCTAGATTAGGGTAGTTTTCTCGTATTTGTCACAATTGGGGTCAACGATGCCACTAGTATGAGAACCGGTTCCAGTGACGCCAACGGCCGTATCGGGTTTCACGGTGTTTCGCTACTTTCACCGGTGTTTTCATTTATTATCTTCGAGGTTCAATGATGTGTGGTTTTGTATATCAATTATCCCACACCGGACGGCACCAAATGATGTGACCGTTTTCTCTGGCTCTACCTTCTCAAGGTCGTTGTTGTTGGATTAGGTTTCTAAGCCCATAACTATAATTGGTATAAACTTGAATTGATAGCAACACAGTCCTTTTGGGCTGCCCTCAAACCTAGCAATTGGACAAGATGATTTTTGGAGAGAGAGGTTGATTTATTATTTGATTAATAAATCAAAATAAATAATTTATTAATATATTGTAAGAATAATATATTAATTAGAAATACTAATATTTAATTAATAATTAATCAGAAATTAATTGGAATTAATTTCGGGGTTAATGGAATTAAGTAAAAGTGCAGGGTCTAAAGTGCAATTGTTCAATAGTTGGGAAAAAGGCTCCACAACCCTCCACACACGGGTTTCGCGATTTCTAGAGGCCTTTAGGGTTTCCAAAATTATCCTTGGAGGATAATTAGGAAGCTACATAATTACCAATTCAAGATAACATTATTATATTGGTTTTAGGCTTATCTAGGGTTTCTTTGTTGCACTATATAAAGGCCCTTAGGATTTGATTTTCGGCCATCAATTCTTTCCTAAGGGTTAGCCAAAATGTTGCTCTCCTCTCTCCTCTCTCCTTAATCTCCTTCTTCCTAGCTTGGGCGTGAACAATTAAAGGCACGACATTTATGGTACTTGCTTCCAAAGCTTCTACAAGTTAAGGATCATTGTTATTTGCTAAAATAACAATAAGGTATGTAATCCTAATCCCTTTTATGTGTTTTTTCGTAAACTACCTAGGGTTTCCAGGGTTCTTATTTTGATGTTCATAGTTATAGGTTCAATAGAGAAAACATAGTTCTTGTTTTAGGTTGCATGTACACTTAAGAGTTTTAAGTTTGTTTTGTTATGCCTTAAATCCCATCAATTGATGTGATGTAGACCTACTAAGATCTTAACAGATAATGACCTCTAGCCATTCTCTAGGAGGCAATCTCCGAAGAGTTCTCTAATCAGTGGTTCAAGATATCGAGTATAGTCATAGTATTGAGAATGTGGGTGAAGAGTGCTCCTTTAGTATTGAGAATGTGGGTGAAGAGTGCTCCTTTTTCCTGTGGACAAAGGAGACCTTTTATATTGAGATCTTAATTCCAGTCCGTACGACAAACAAGGGAGTAAGTCCCGACAGGATCGGGCATACTGATTGGGTAATCGTGATCTTCGTCATGTCAAAGCTTGTGATTGGTTCAAGTGATAATGTTCTGGGCTTACCCATTGTCGATTAGATCTTTTGGGCTTTTCCTGAGGCAGATGTATTCATTATGGATTCCAGTCTCACAAGAGCGTCTTCTGTCGGGAAGACACTCGCAGGCGTGAGACTCTCTAACATGGCTGTTGTCGGGAGTCCCCAGTCATGCTAGTGGCTGGCGAAGACTATTCATGTGGTTGTGATATAGCCCTTGGCCCGCGCCAAGGGATACGTTATCAATGTATGATTAGCATACGTAAGGAGACCATAGTGTTAGTGAAGGTTTCATGAGTCGGGGATATGATTGTTAGAGTGCTAGCAGAAGTAAGGAATTTGTAGTTACTCTTAAGAGATTAAGTGTAAGGTGTGTGCGTACCTTAGTTGTTTGGACTTTGTGATCCAGGAATTTCACAACAATCCTTCAATACAAATACGGGTAAGTTTGGAAATTTATATGGGCTCGTACTAATAGAAACACCTGACTCGTACGCATGTCAGGGGAATCATGAATTCCAGGGGATGTGTAGTTGAGCAGTAATATGTGTAGGTATAATGTGATTTTCTGACGTCTTGCTATTTTTTCAGTATGGTGATTATGTAGGATTCTGGTTCGGGTGCTATTCATATGTGACTTTGGTTGTTATGGATATGATTCTAGAGGTGTTTGGTCTTTCAATACCACTTTGATTGAATTATTCGGCGAGCATTATGTCGTTGTCACCGAGGTTGTTTCCATAGCGGCTACTACAACCATTGATGTTAGGGGACTACATGGAGGAGGGTAGATACAGTACTTGGACTTTAGTAACACGAAGAGCCTATATTTTGATGGGGTCAAGGACCATATTATTGTTATGAGGTGGCTATTAAATGTCGAAGGATGTTTCTTCACATGTTCGTGTTCGAAGAACCAGAAGGTCAAGTTTTCACTGACCCTTCTTTGTGGGGAAGCGAAGGATTGGCGGAAGTTAGTGACTCATGCTTATTCTCCCCACGTACAAGGTCGTGGTGACATGGGAGCAGTTCTCAGAGATGTTTTGGACCTAGTACGTTCAATTGGTAGAGAGATAAGTTGAACTAGGAGTATCTGTCGCTCAAGAAAACAACGAACTTGATGACATAGATCACCAAGATATTTAGAAAGAGAAACCTTTTCTACCCTGAGTATTTTGATTCGGAGTAGGTTCAAATGTCATGATATTTGAGCATGCTCAAGACTGAGATTCGAGAGTTTGTGTCGATGCAACAGCGTCAGACTCTGACTGAGCTACAATCATTTGCATGGTGGATGGCTATTGACCTTGAGACCCAGGTGAATGAAAATAGTCAAACCCTACTTCAGACCCATACTGCAGCTAAGAATTTCAAGCCCTCTGGTTTTCAACCTAGAGGACAGAGAGGTTGCACTTGTGGCAGATTTGGGAAGGTACATGAGGGTGTATGTTGTTTCACGTCTAGGTGCCACAAATGTGGTAAGGAGGTCCAATATGAGAAAGAGTGTCATCAGCAGCCGCCGGCTTCGCCACGAAGTACGTATGTTTGTTACCACTATGATCAGTTTATCCATGTGAGGACAACTGTCCATTGCTTACTACTAGGCCCATGGAGGCTAGCGCCTATAACTGTATGAATCACAGATGGCCATCAGGGGAGGGCAGAGGCCCCGAAGGCCGGAGGTTGTGTATTTGAGCTAACTGCGAAGGAGGCAAAGGCGGTGTCAGACATCGTTACTAGTATATATTCAATTATAATTTTTTCAAGTTATTTTCTATATGCTTCTATTTATGTTTCTGATTATGTACCTTCTTAGTGAATTAATTGCCTACTCTAGTGCTTTTCGACTCAGGTCCGAGTCGGTCGTTTGTGCCTCAGTCCTTTAGTAGGAATTTCGATATGACCCTTTGGGAGTTGGAGTGGCCGTTGCGAGTTTCCATTGCCAGCGAACATAAGGTTTACGTTTCAAGCGTCTTTTGTGATTGTACCTTGTAGATACTTAGGGTGCTCTACACAATTAGTCTGATTCACATCCCTATGCAGGATGTGTGCATGATTGTAGGGATTGATTGGCTGAGCAGATTTGAATCTATGATCGATTGTAAGAGGCAACCTGTGGTGGTTCGAAGCATAAGTCGGGGAGAACTAACCATTTATGGTGAGGGTACCAATGTTGATTCATATTTTTGCTCTACTTCCAGGGTTATGAAGTATCTCCATCAAGGATGTTCAATTTATCTCATGTAGGTTGTTGACACCCGGCTTGAGGGGAAGATGTCAGTTTTTGATATGCCAGTGGTCTGGAAGTTTCCGGACGTTTTCCCAGAAGATTTACTAGGTGTGCCTTCCATGAGGTAGGTGGAGTTGTAGATCTATTTGATCCTCGATGCGGCCCTGCTTGCTAACACTTCGTATCACATCGCATCACCAGAGATGTAGGAGTTGTCCTCTCAGCTTTAAGAGCTGTTAAGCAAGCAATTTATTCGACCGATCAGTTCACCATGGGGAGTACTGATTTTACTTATGAAAAAGAAGGACGGTTCTCATCGAATATGCAGGCTCTCCAAGGAATCCTCACTTCACATGCTCCTACACTACACAGAACTTCTACCAACACCTCCAGTTTCTACTTTATGCCCATAACCAGACAAGGATTAGTAAATGTGGCTAAATTAGTCATTCTAGGGCTACATGATCTTAATCGTATACAATTTTTAAAGAACACACTTAGAATTAACATTTTTGATATAGATCCCAAGTAATACATAGCATCCAATCTCCTTAGGCTACAAGGCATCACACAAATAAGGCAATTCTATCGTTCAATTCCTAAAGGTATCCTTATCTCTAATCTAGCATGCAATTCACGTAATAGCATACTAATCATAACACTTATGTATGGGTATTTTGGGAATCACTTACTTGAGCTCGACATATCACACGTATCGTACCTCTTTTCTTTTATAAAAATATTTTTAGAATTTTTTTTAAAAAGAATATCAATTCCTCAATTTGAGTTCAAACACACCCGAGGGTGTGCCCGAATCCCTCAAACCAAGGCTCTGATACCAACTTGTAACATCCTAAAACAAACATAAAATTTCTCATTTCAAATTCAACAAATCACATAGTATTTATCCAAAAATCCATCATAGTAACAAATGTATCATAATCATCAGAGTACAATAACAATCATCAATGCGGAAAAATCAGCAAGGGGATAATGTTGTGTACTCAAGACGGGCCCTTCCCTTTAGAACTAGAAGTACCTGAAAATATTCAAACCATAAAATCATAAGCACAAAGCTTAGTGAGTTCTCCAAAGTACCACATACCATACAAATAAGCCCAGTCCAAAATACAATGCGCCCAGTCCAACAAACATACAAATGAGCCCAACCCAACATGAAAATGGGCCTAGTCCGATATGCAAATGGGCCCAACCCACCATACATGGAAATGGCCCCAACCCAATATACATAAAAATGAGTCCATCCCAATATACAATCCAAGAGTTACAAAGACAACTAGCATCCTACACCGTATAGTGAGAAGACTCACTTGTCTCATGAAATCCGCTAATAACACAACTCACTACCACATAAACGATGTTATGACTCACCTATTGAATCAAAAAAGGTCCCACCATAGTGTAACCTCTAAAACTAGCCATTTATCCGAAAGTGAAACCAAGTCAACAAGTCAACGATCAAGGTCAAGTCAACTGTCAACTCGTCCATTAGTTTACCCTCACGCCGTGATCAGCTCAGTGCCACGACATGGGAAATAGACTCAACTTGATCCCATCTTAGTGACGACTCAGCTCGATCTCAGCTCAAAATAGACTCGATCCAACCCGTCATCAAGTCGTGATGTACTGGTCATCATGTCATGACGGAAATCAAATCAAAATGATAGGAATAATCCCAATCCCCATGTTGTGATAGTAAGGGTGTCACACCATGAAAACTAGTTATCCCAGCTTAACAGATTAAGCCATTTTCCATTTACCCCATGAGCTCCAATCTCAGATCTGATGTGAACTAATGTTTAAATGCATAATTTTTTCCAACTTTATCCATGGAGCATCACTCTAAGACAAGATCTCAAGTCCAAGGCCCATAATGTCACCTTTAATGCATGTAATCACCCATTAAACACTTAACTCATAACGTCTCCAATCCAAAACATCTAAAAGGTATTTTAGGGACCCTAATGATCCCTAAAAGTGCAACCTTTATGGGCATGCATGCCCCATATATGTCCTTTCCCAAATCTAGCTCAAAAGATGCAAAATGACCTAAGATCCAAGCAAAATCTTCAAACCACCACCAATTCCTAGATCTATAGGATATGATGCTTAAGGGACTTAGAGAAACAAAAAAGTTGCAAAATTTATCTCTTCAAATCATACCAATCACATCAAAGGGACCAAATCATGATATAAAACCTATATCTAAAGAAGAAAGTGTAACATCCTGATGACGAGGTACTTTTAACTTTAACGTTATGTATGAAGGAATATTGGATTTTCACCCTTGTGCTTGAGAAAGATTGCAAGAAAGACCAATAGTGTCATTTTGGTGAATTTGGCCAAAGAGTTAGTACGTTGGGTGTACTGGGGCGGACCCTAGTACGTTGGGCGTACACCGTGTACGCAGAGCGTACGTAATAAGTCCTCAAGCCCTAATTTTTTAGGGTTTGGTCCATATATAAGCATCATTATCACCTCATTTTTCATTCCATCATCAGCCTCCACCTGAGAAAACATCCCTTTAGCTAACCCTAAGTATGAAGTGTGTATCTTGAAGAAGAAGAAAGTGGTGTAAAGAACTTGGAGCTAGGAAGCAACTTAGATCTGGTATCATTTCCTTGCTAGCAACCTCCAGGAGGTAAAAAGCTTCTAGCTTGATCATCTCATCTTGTAGTGCTAGCTATTTCTTCATTTAGGACAGTTTTGGTCCCGAATATGGAGATTCTTGAGCATGGCATGCTCTTAACCAAATAAGTCATCCTTTCAGACCTAATGAGGGGTCTTGAGTCATAAAAATGTAGTCTTGATGCTTAGTTCTTCCCCACGCATGCTTTAGAATGGTCTTTACGTGTTAAGAAGTTAATTTGGTTGGTATTAAGCACTTAGCGGGTATGCAAAGTCATATAGTTGGAAAGTTTATGGATCTCAATGATACTTTAGCCTTGTATTTGCATTTGGACATAATAAGTCGAAGTAATAAGCTCCTAATAGGTTAAGAAGGAAACCTGTTAGGTACATTGCGTTTACGCAGATTTGGCGCTGACGTCTTGGACCACAAGTACACCCCGCGTACATCAAGAGTACGCCCTGTGTACGAGCCCCGAGTTAACTCGGCTGAGTTGACTTGATTGGGTTGACTTGGCTGGGTTGACTCAGTTGACTTGTTGATTTTGGCCAATTTTGAACAAGGGTATTTTGGGAAAATGTTATTAATTTAATTGGAAATGTTCTGATATTTAGGAGTCAGATTGACTCGGTTATCGGAGCAGAGACTTATTCAAACTACATTCGGACTATGAGGTGAGACTTCCTCACTGTACCCATGGGTCGATGGCACTAATGCCAGCCCACTAGATTATTTATCCTAGTTAGGATAGTATTATGTTAGTTTGTGGCTGATTAGTAGATCTGCATGATTATCTGTATTTGTTGGTTCTGTGTTTATGTTTATCTGTTATATATGTCGACATATTGGGTTGGGTTGAGGTTGGACTGCTTTATGTTGTAGCCAACAAACCCATGAGCATTCCAGATATGAGTTGAGGGCCCGAGTGGCATGCTAGACTCATACTGAGGGCTCGGGAGCATTCCAAATATGAGTTGAGGGCCCGAATGACATGCCAGACTCATACTGAGGGATCGGGGGTAATCCAGTCTATATAGTTATGGAACCAGTATATGATGTTATATATGTGTGTGTGTTGGTACTTTAGGGGAACTCAGTAAGCTTTGGCTTACAGTTTTTAGTTTTGTGGTTTCAGGTACTTCATAGGATCATGGAAAGGCAATGACGTGATCGTATACATCTTCTTGTTTATGTCATTGGATCTTGGGGAAAATTCTGAATTGAAATAATACTTTTGAAAAAATGACTATTTTTGTAAACAATAATGATGAGTGGTTGATTTTGAAAATTTTAAATTATTTTGATTTTTTAGTGTTACAGAAAGCATTAAAAGATGGGCACTTGAGGACTTACGAAGAGTCCAGAATATGCACAAAAGTGAGGGAAAAGTTACTTTGTTGAACCCAAGCACCAACTCTTCCTTTTCATTCCTTCAAAACCACCAATAGCTTGCAAAATGAACACACAAGATTCAAAAGGACTATGATTTCACCAAAGGGTCATTTCGAGGTGATGGAGGCAGAGGGTAAAGAAAACCCTAGCCTCTCGCTTCCTTTAAATAGTGTCCATGTCCAAAATTTGGGTTTTACATCTGAGGAGGTTTCACGTCGTGACCCATAGAGTGTCACGGCGTGACACACAAACATAATTCCAGAAGAATGCGGCCACGTCATGATGTGATGGTGATTCCCTCACATGGTGACCCTCCCAAAACTCATAATTTGCTTAACATTTTCATACCACAAGGATTCAGATGTTACAAAGGTGGAGAAATAAAAGTAAAATAATTAATACAAATTACAACAATAGATGGGAGCTCATAATTGATTGTTATCACTTAATAAAACCCACCATAATACTGAGCCACCAGGATTATTAATAAATGAATTCTAGGAACTCACCATGAAAGTTTGTAAAGGATCGAGCCACCATGAGAGTGTATAAATGTTGAAGCTAGTTTCCTTTTTATATCAGGTATTATACCATGTCTAAGAAGCGGGTTTCTTTTTTGGAACTAGTGATGTTCATGTAACTAACACCCCGTTCCCGAGTTAAACTTAACGAGAAAAAGGAAAGGAAATGGGTGGAAATGAGAAGAACATAAAAGAAATTGGTGTTCCGGAGTTTAATTAATGCCTAGTTCCCGAGTTTAACAAGAGAAAAGAAAAGAAAAGAAGAGAAAAGAAAGTCAGGAAAGAAAAGAAGAGAAAGGAAAGAAAAAACAAAATTTCCTTTTGTGTTCCCGCGTTGGAGAGAATTGGAAGGAAAATTAATCATTTTGTTCTTTCTTTCCAAATCCTCCCAAATTGGAAGGAAAGTTAGGAGCGAAAGTGATCATTCCATTTCTCTCCACCTCCATCCACTTCCTTCCTTTAATGAAACTCGGGAACAATAATTTCTTTTATTTTCTTCTCATTTCCACCCATTTCCTTTCCTTTCTCTCGTTAAGTTTAAGTCGGGAACGGGGTGTAAAGGAAGGAAGTTGAGAGAAATGGAATTATCACTTTTCCTCCTAACTTTCCTTCCGATTTGTGATGATTTCGAAAGAAAGAACAAAATGATTAATTTTCCTTCCAGTTCTCTCCAACTCGGGAACACAAAAGAAAATTATGTTTTCATTTCCTTTCTCTTCTTTTCTCTCCTGACTTTCTTTTCTCTTCTTTTCTATTCTCTTGTTAAACTCGGGAACTAGGCGTAAGAGTACATAATAACCACAACCACATGGCACTATTTCAAGTGATATGAAGAGACATCTAGTTTAAATAAGAGCGTCTCCTACACCTGACTATAACGTATTGACGGGAGAATGATGTATCCTTATCATCAAAGAGGAAATAATTCTACAAATGAGTAATCCATGCGTGAATAAGATCTATTGGGATGTAACACCCGTTTCCCAACATTTGATTTGTAATTCATTTTAATGTTTAAAAAGAATATAATAATAATAATAATAATAATAATAATAATAATAATAATAGCAATAATAATAACAATAATAATAATAATAATAATATGTAAGTAAAGGGTCTAAGTTGTAATTATCAGAAAAACATTTTTGTGTAGACAAAATCGATTTTAAGGTAGACCCTATAAGTATGCTAAACTCGATGGAATATGTCAAAATCAAGGAGTGGCTCCTTGAATTAGTGACACAACTTACTATGGTATCGTTTACCACGTCTGTAGGACCTACATATCCTGATTCCTTTCGAAAGTCTATGATTCTAACACCCTAAATATTTGCCGCCATTAACCTTTGAAAGCTAACCACACCTTCTATGATGCTCAAATCTAACTTAAATTGAGAGAGAGAGAGAGAGAGAGAGAGAAGTGAGTCGTCGGAGTTAGGTTTTTCAAAAAAAAAAAGACTCCAAGTTCATTTATTTGTTTTAGTCCATCACTAATCAGGTATGAGCTACATTACCTTTCTTCTAACACCCTTGGACCTTTCCTGGAAATGTGGAGGTCGGAGCAGCCTCCGACAACCCTATTATCGTCAGGATTGCAAATTTGAGAGAATTTTTGTTCTAATCTATTTTATTCAAGGTTTTTAAGCTATGGATCTTATTAGCTACTATTAAAGATGCTACTTACTCCCCTTGATAGTTAAGAACAAGTGTGGATTGTTAGAATCAATAAATCAACCCCAAAACACATTAAAATCTTCATGTGCTCACTGTTCTCGAGATTTTTTATAAAAGACGAGTTTTTTTTCTGAGTATATGAACCTGTCCAAGACCCTGTTAGGTGTTGATAACACTCATATTCAACACCCTTAAATGGTTTGGTATTGTATTAATGCCTTGAACCAAGAAACAAAATCTTTTTACATGATTTTGTCTCGAAAACTCTCAAACTGAAGAGGTTCGCTTTGTGAAAGCTTTTAGTCCATGAAATCGGATTTTAGCTAAGTCTTACTGTTAAAAACACAATTTACATCATGTATTACAATTTTGGTTGGATGCGAGTGTTTAAAACAACAAGTAAGCCCCGATTTACGGTTATGTGTGTACTTGGTGTGTGTAAACATTTGAAATCATTCATACATTAATGCAGGTATAAAAAGATGTATAAAGTGTGTAGTTTAACGCTTATATAATCATGTAAGAGAAGGTGTGTATACAACATGATAATACAATATGAATAGTATAATGGAATTATCTAAGTAGAGTTATTGGTATGGGTTATAGGTGTTCAGAGAGGGAGTTCATCTTAGCCACTCTATTGGTTTGATTATGTCTTTGCAGTTTCAGGTTAGTTTTCTCTCTATATTCTATGCCACAGTATATATCCCTTGTATGTTAGGGTATAGATGTATTGTGGTTTGCAGATTAGGCAAGTAGTCCAACTTAGTCTTTTTTCCTGTTCATTGTTTAATTGTTAGATAGTATCATATACTGATATGTTTGGGGAGTTAACGGTGGATCAACACGAGAGCCGAGAGCCTAGATTACTTGCGTTCAGGATTAGATGTGCATGAGAGCCATTAATCATTGGGATGACTAGACATGCACTAGAGTTGTTAGTCATGACTAGACGTGCACACGAGTCGTTAGTTGTTGTCAGTCAGATCGACACGAGAGCTGAGAGACTTGTTTGTATGCGGATTAGCACTAGAGCCGACAACCTTTGTTTGTATGCATTGTATGTGTATTGTGGTATGTGGTATATTAGAGAACTCACTAAGTTTATGCCTATAGTTGTGGATTAAATGTTTTTTAGGTACTTCATTAGATCGTAGGAAAGACAATGCTTGACTTTACACACGCATGCACATTGGATTATGTTTTGAGATTTTCACGTGACTCTATTATTTAGTCTGATTATGGATACCTGGTTTTCAGGTATATCAAACAATGTGTTTTCTTATCTATGAATGAATGTTTTTGGAATGAATTATTATCTTTTGAAAATGAAAAATCTAGTTTGAAAAATAGAACGGTACATGGGAAAACAAAGATCTTGTAGATGACTGTACATGAATAATAACATATTACCATACTCAATCTCAAATATAAATGCAACCATCGGGACATAGAGAATTGTATTCAAATCTCTATCTTTAATATCATACATTGATATTCATGCTTATTAAGTTGATCGTCGGAGCGTATTTTAGGGACGGAAGTCTATAAAATACTATCTGGCTGTCATTTGTGAGTGTAGATACCTCACGAAATAAAACAAGAGCTCACGGAAAGCCCTTCCATGTTTCCAGGTATCAATATGATACTTATTTGGCGGTAGAGGGGATTTGGGCTAATCACATTGATCAAATTATATTTATTAATATGTATGTTTCGCAAGATATGTATAAGAATAAAGTTATCTGGAATTCGATTCTTGTTTTTATTAGAAGACATTTGAGATGTAATGTGATTTTAAGAGATTCTACTTAAGTACGTGGCTACATGGAAAGGTTTGGTTTAGTTTTTTTTGATAAACATTGACAGATAACTATTTAACAATGAAGCAAAGGTAATGGATATTCCTTGATGGTGACTAATTGCATGAGTTAACAAATGGTGCATAAAAATAAGCAAAACTGTTAAAAAAAAATTATTTCGGAACTTCGGAGGAGGTCGTCTGTTAATTTTCTAATATTACAGTTTTAGGTTTGGAGCATATATGGTCAGATTGTAGTTCAATTCTATTGAACGAGCGGGTAACCGATTATGGACCAATTCGGTTCAAACATTTCCATTCTTGGTGTTTTTTATGGAAGGCTTCGACGAGGCTTTGCGGGATTAAATGGGGAGGAGTTCGAAAATAAAATAGTTTCTTAAAATAAACTACAACTTTTTAAAAGTAAACTCACAATTCCTCCTCCTTCATTTAGAAGAAAATTGGATGCTGGCGTGATTTAGATTTTTTTGTTTTATAAAAAGATCGAGATTGGCTTTTTTGGACGAACCATTCGTGGCTTAATGTGGCGCAGAGAAAAGCTTTGGATGGGATGTACTCGCAATTTTTTATTTGCTTTGGATGTGTTCCAGATCCCCTAGAAAAGCTGCCTTAATATATTCGACCGTTTTTTTTTTTTTTTTTTTAATTTTTTAACAGCAGAAATATATAAAAGAAAACCTCCGAACTAGAGAAAAAAACATTACAATTAAGTGCAAATTAAGGTTGGCTTTAAAGCTAAATAACCCAATTCATTTTAACTTTTCAACTTTTATTGAAAAGAAATATACCCTATATCAGCAATATTATCAAATAAATCAGATTTCCTATATCAACAATAAATCAAACAAATCAGATTTCCTAGTAATAAACGAATTAGAAACAAAAAATTCCAAAAACTCCACACAAAAAAATAGTAAACCCACCGTATAAAAAGTCTTTTGTAGACCTCTTGTTAGACGTATGGAATATTTTTATTTTTATGTTCAATGGAAAAAATAATAGTTAACTGGATTAGTTGATTTTAAACTTCAAGTATAAATATTTTTTATATAATTTGTTTTAACTAGCACTTTTTTACTGGTCTTTTAATAAAATGATTAGAGATTCCAAGACTCCAAAAAAAATAATAAAAAAATAAAAAATAAAAAAAATCAACTCTACTCACGCTTTCATGTAAATTGCCGCACATGAATTAAACTAACAAATGGGTTTGACTCTTTAATTATTTTATTAACATTTAAGATTCAAAAATATAAACTTTAAACCAAAATAATATCTAATTAATGGATTTTTATAGTTATCAAGTGTTGTCCTTCTTACTTGAGGTCGAGTATTCATCTCTCGTCGAAGACATAAGTGGATTTAAAAATAATATATATGCGTAGTTTAGATCTTCCGTTCCAAAAAAATAAAAACTGAAAGCTATAGTTATGTTTCATCCTAATATATAAAGTAGTCCTAGGAATAGTAGAAAATAAGAAAAAGAGAAATTATTTATTCATAAAGTTTGAAATAGAAAAAGGAAAATTATTTATTCATATAGTTTGAAGAGTTACGGTAAATATGGATTCAAATATATTACTAGAAAAAGATATAATAAGTATAAGTTAAACAAACCCAAACCTGAACCAGAAAAAAAAAATAGGTAACTACATTAAATATAATATCTCGAAAATAGAAACAAAATGCATATGAAGTTTGTTAATTTTACCATGTTAGGAATTGATTTCGATACATAAATTGCTGAAATTGCATTGCAAAGTATTTAAGGAGACCTGAATTAGTAGTTTTTTGTTTTTACTATATTATATTTGTGACATTTTATGTGAGTAAAAGTATCATGGATTCTATTGTTGTTAACATTCTACTTTTAGTAAGGCAAAGTTGTAGTCTTGTCCACACACTTTAACCAAATTATAGGTCACAAGGTTACTTTATTTACCTTATTTTGTATGAGAATAAATGCAACATGCATGAAATGGACCAATAAAAGAATGTTACTAGGTACAAAATCAACAAACCAATTAAAGAAGGGTAAAAGAGTGAGATACAAGCTGCAATAATCAATAAAAATATCACATCGTCTTTCATAAATAGTTAATGAACGCTTTGGACATTCAAAAGTAATTTTGTGAACGATGTGTTGAAGTTTAGGATGATATAACATTGATTGGCAATCAAAAGGACGTGTGTATTTTGATAATATATAAACAAAGTAAAGATCATTATATGTGGTTTCTTGTTTATTTTTTTGGATATGATCCAAAATTTTCTAACTTGCAACAGATGGATAAATAGATATTTTTATTTTCTCTGGATTTCGTCCCTTCACATTTTATTTTTTGTGGATTTGGTTAATGTTAAATTTAAAATTACCAATCTACCCTTAAAAAGAGATCCAATAACATAATGTAGACACAATGATCATTCAATGTTTGAGGCTATGCATACAATACACTACTGGCTTTTGGTTATAGTACACGAGACCCTGGTTTTGCAAAGATGAGAATGAAAGTCTTTGTTCACGTTGACAACTTATGCAATGAATGGGAAATTCTGAATTTGCACTGGTATATCGAGATTCAAAATATGTATATATACATAATTTTCAACCATATTAAACTATGTATCAAATGTAAGCATGTGGTATTTTTACCATAATAAGATAGCTTTACCTTCATACAAGACTTAGTCATAGCCATTGAAAGTTGCATTATGGACCACATTGGCAGGGAGAACGAGAGTAACGGGTGAACTCATCCAATATTAATTTAAAACCAAAACAACCAACTACAAAGCTATAAAGAACCAACACCAACTAATAGTACCAATATTGGTCCTCAACGTGTCATCATATCTTTAGATACTTTTGTCATATTCTTAGAAATTTATGCCCTTGTAATACATTATCTGGACCACAATTCACAAACACAACCTTCAAAAAAAAAAAAAAAAAATTTCAAACTCGTACCATCTCCTAAAAGCATAGATTCATAATGTTACCTAGATATTACTTACATCTAATTTGTATTTTAAATCGATCTATGTAATTTGATTCGATCTTGTAGAAATGCTTGTAATTGATCATTTTGGCTTGAGTTTAGTTAGCAACGAGAGAGATTGCATTTTTGGAAACAACCATAATATTATCAAGTGATAATGATTTGAGAGGGTAACATAGTTTATATTGTGTATACAGTTTGTCACTATAGTTGTTTTTTGTTCAAAAATGACCATTTAACTTGTTTTAACTGTCAACAAAAGGTCCCTATGACCGATTTTAATGGGTTTAACCAGTGATCCCCCTAATTTACAATGCCTAGTTTTTTTTAGATAAATAAGAAAATTACGTGGCATATTACGTGCTTTTCTTCCTGTTATACCAACTCTTAGGTCACAAACCCTTCGTTACTCACGAACCCTCTATCACTCACCTTCTTGATCGATCGCAGACGTGAAAAGAGCAAGGGTAGGAGATGTAGAAGAACAAACCTTTATTATCGTTGATTTCCATTACAATGACACTTTCTCACCCAAACCACTGGTGTATTTTGATCCCCATAGAGCAGTTGTATGAGATTTTGATTTAACTGGGTTGGAGTTCTTCGAGTTCATGGTTTTTGTTGAAAAGCTTACAACAACGAGACCCATTGTCGTCTACTATTGTTCTCTTAAAGTAACTTTGATTCAGGGTTTGAATATCATTCAAAACGATGGTGATTATAAGGTGTCTATCGAGTGTGTCATAGCCAATAACAAAAGGATTGAAGTGTATGTAGACCACTACAACGAACCTTTGTTTGATAGGATAGAAATGGAAGAACCAGAAGCTAAGACTGAAGATGACAATTAAGATGAAGATATTGATTCCAAATTATCTGATGATAGCAACTGTGAGCACGAAGAGGATTACGAGGTGTTGTCAGCTAAAAGACCAGTAGATGATCCCTTTTTAGTGTACTTTGCCTAGTCAACACAGATGGAGATTACAATGATGAAGAAGATGTAGGTCGTAATGAACCAGGTGCATACCCTACGCATGATGAAACTCAAGAGTGTGATCAAATGGTTCCATTATTAGGTATGAAATTCTCTAATCCTGAAGAGTTTAAACATTGTATGAGAAACTATGCAGTTAAACATAGGTATGATTTATATTATGAAAAGAATGATAAGAATAGACTGCTAGTTAAGTGTTGTAAATCAAAAGAGCCTAAATGCCCTTTTAGGTTGTGGGCATCTTGGATGAAAATAGAAAGAACTTTCCAAATTAATTCACTTAAATATGATCATAATTGTTGTAGGACATTCAAACTTGGATCAATAGTGACTTACAAATGCATTGGGAGACATTTTGGAAAGGCCAAATATAAGTTTAAGAAAAATGAAAGCAGATGTTTCCCTAAAGTTTAATCTAAATATTAGTGTTAGGCAGTGTAAGAATGTAAAGAAGTATGCATTAACTGAGATTAAGGGTAGTTTGAAAGACCACCATGCAAAATTATGGGATTATGATGAGGAAATTATGAGGAGTAATCTAGGGTCTACAGTTAAACTGAGTGTAGACATCATGCCAAATTCAAGCATTGGTTTTTCAAAGTATTGTGTTTGCTTTAAAGATGTTAAGGATCGTTGGATAGAAGGTTATAGAAGAGTACTATGTGTTGATGGTTGTTTTCTTAAAGGAATTTGCAAATGTGAACTAGTTACAGTAGTGGGTAGGGATGCAAATAAACATACTTATCCTTTAGCTTGGGTTGTAGTCAATGTTCAGAATAAAGAGACATGGACATGGTTTCTAGACCTACTCATGGAAGATATTAAATGGGACAATGGTAGTGGGCTTACTCTCATTTCAGATGGAAACAAGGTATCTCTTCTTTTACGTATATATTGTGTTTGTTTTATTATGTTTTATTCATATATTCATTAAAGTACTTAGTTGGGATCAGAGCTTGTTGGAAGCTATCAAGGACAGTATGTCTACAGATGAGCATAGACTATATGCTAGGAACATCTATCCTAACCTGAAGAAAAAGTACACATGTGATCATTTTAAGAAACCTTTTTGGTGGGCTGTGAAGTGTACAAATCCATCAAACTTTCAACTTCATATGGATGTAATCAAGAATATGGAAATAAGTGCATATGAGTATCTAATGGAGAAGGAACTAAACATTGGTCAAGAGCCTTTTTTGAATTGGGTAGAAATTATGATGTTTTGGAAAATGGGGTGTAAGAAAGTTTTAATTTTGTTGTGAAGGATGCTAGGTTGCCCACGCAACAATGTTAGAAGACATTCGAGTTTTAGTGATCAATAGGTTATACCAGCTAAGGATGAAGGGGATGAACTGAGATTTGAGAATCTATCTTATCATTAGGAGGGAAAAAAACTGAAGGTAGCACAAAGGTAATTTTATTTTAAATTTCCTTTTCTTAAATTTGATTATGTTTTAATTATGGTTGAAATGAAAACATGGACAGTTTCTCGACTGTTTATACAAGTAGATATCAACATTTGTGGTTACCTTGGGGGCTGAAAGGTATGTTGTTGACTTAAACAATAGTGTGTTTGCATGTAGAATATGACAGTTGAGAGACATTCCATGTTTACATGGGGTAGGTGCTATTTTATCCATGAACCATAATGCAGAAGATTATCTTGCATCTTGTTTTACTAAGGATACTTTCATTGTCTCCTACATATACTCCATTCACCCATTAAATGGTAGTCTAGTGTGGCCACATGTTGACTACCATGTTCCCTTACCTCAAATAAGAAGAAGGCTACCACTAGGCCAACAATCAAATGAAAAATAGATAAGTCAGAAAAAGAAGCAAGTGAATCAAGAAGGCGTACAACTTCAAGGAAAGGGTGTTGCAAAAGTGTACCACTTGTAATGAATCTAGGCACAACAAAAATAAACGTCCAATGACTAAGCATGTGCCAAAGGTACCTAAGAAATAACCAAAAGTACCAAAGCTAGAACCGAATGTACGTAACAAAGCACCAGTGGCAAGTCCAGTGAATGTAGTTCTAGTGACAGTTGGTCCAGGGAGGAAAAGTCATGAGCGTATCACCAAGGTTGGCCTTAGGAGGAAAGTAGTTGCAAAAGATGGTAGTAGATGCAGTCAAGAGAAACCTATTGTTTTAGAATGATATGTTAGGGTATGTAGTGTTATGTTTAACCGTGTGAGAATCTTTGTTACTTGAGCTCATCTTTTGATGTTATAACTGTGGGGGCGTCTTTTGTTAGTTGGCTCATCTTTTGATGTTTAACTATGGTTGGATAGACTATATTAGTGGAACCTGTTTTATGTAGCATCTTTTGAAGTTTTATTGTGGTTGGATCAACATTTTATGTAATGTCCTTGTGATGGTAATTTTAGTTTAATATCTACTTGTTTTATGTATTTGTTTTGAGAAGGGTAATGGTTGTAGTGGTAATGCTAGAATAACAATAATATCTTTAATCACAATGCACTTATATCAAACATAAGTACATTGCTATTAAGTGTAATAATACTTATATCTAACATAAGTGTATCTTAATTTCCATTCATTACTAAACAAAATGACATCAAAGTTCAACATCTATGTTTCAAAATACATTGATATTAAGTACATTGCCATTAGTTGTAGCGCTAGTTGATATCAAACATAAGAAATTTACATCCAACTTCAACATGTTCAAAATACAATCTTAAAAAGGTACAACACAAACAAGACAGTCAACATAACCTTATGATTCTTTATCTTTTTTTTTCATTTCCTCTTGCTTTTTCTTTATTTCATCAGAATCTTGTTTAAGTCCCAACAACTCTTTCTTAATTGCTTCAATCTGATTGACAAGATCTTCATCATCTACCCATTCCCAAAATTTACAAATTTTTGAATTCTTCACACACACACACACACACACATAAAAGGACGAGTTACAAACGCTATAAATATTATATAATATTACACTAACAATCGATAATAGTCAAAAGCATAGAAAAAGTCAAAAATCAGAAATCGCCATTGAGCTAGGGTATACCCTAAACTTTTTTCCAGGGTTCTCTAGTGTCCTGAAGGTTCGAATCCAAGTAGGGATTTCACAACCACAGAGAATCTCATTTGATTTTATACATGAAGAAGACATGGACATGCTAGAAGAAGCTGGCATTTTGATCTTGGTCATAGAGTAGCTTCAATGGAATCTAGGGAAAATTCGGTTGCCTCCACTTTCTTTTAAGGAACTATGTATTTAGTATGCCACGTATGAGGCCAACTAGTTAGTGAGTATGCCACGTTTGACTCCAAGTCAGCAAAACCCATTAGAACCGGTCATAAGGACCTTTTGTTGACACTTAAAACAAGTTAAATGGTCATTTTTGAAGAAAAAAACTATATTGACCAACTGTGTACACGATATAAACCATGTTACCCTCTCAAGTCATTATCCCTATTCACAAAGCATTAGGTAAGCGTTAGAGGACTGAATACAACATATTTACATAGGGATAATAGAACCAAGTGGATTACAATTATAGTCTAACCAATAAGTTGAAACTTGACTACCTCTCATTTAGATCCACAAAAAAATAAATATTGAAAGCCTTCAATATGAGATAACATTTACTTTGAGGCTCCCTTGAAATGCAGCTTGTCCACGGCTTTCCCAATGCACGAAACTGTATCTTGGTTACTTTTTTGAGAGATTCTAGAATTAATGATAATAATTGGTTCAAATCTTTGGATTGGTCAAGCGTGACTTTGCATTAGTTGTTTATCGAATCTTGAACCCAGCCAGAAAAGGGGATGAGATAAACTTGTGATGTTCCAATTCTTCCTCAGCTACTAACATGGTACACAAAATGTACCTTCATGCCTCGTTGCATCGAGTTTAGTTCAATGAAGATCCTATGTCAAGTTTAAGTGTTCTGTAGCTGTTATGGTCAGTGACTTTGTTTCCCTTCGAAGTAGCAATGTGAACAAGGATTGGAAGAATTTTGTGTGGTGCGAGACTCTATGAGGTTGGCTTGGTGGCAGTTCGGTATGAGAGGTCTGACAGGGAGTCATACCATTGAGACTTTAGGTTTCGGATTCAGGTGAGGTGGGATTGGTTTTTATTCGAGAGCTTGAGGATTCATTCTTCATCGGGTTCGGAGAACCATTGTAAGTTTAGTTTCGGTAGATCTGGTTAGATCATTGTTGGAAGTGTTATGATTGGTTTGTTATTCGTTGAGAGTTTAGCAGAAAGTGATTTCAGCATGAGCGGTCTGTCAGGGAGTCAAACCATTATAGATTTCAGGTCTCAGAAGGTAGAGGTGGTTTGCAAGGGTTAAAGGTTTGGGTGTTATTTTCAGGATAGAAGTTTCGGTTTGGGTTTCGGTTACGTTGGGAAGGTTATTTTATGTGCAGAATTTCCGATTATGATCATCAGGTTGATTTTTTTGATGTGAGTGTTAATAAGGAGTGATTTCAAGGATGAAATCTATTTTAAGTGGGGGAGGGTTGTAACATCCGGAATCTAGAAGGTCAATTATGGAAATAAAATCATAATTTCTAAAGGCCAACTAATCGAGTTTGGGGGAGGAAACTCGACGTGTTTGAAGTATTGGTCATGCGTGTTTTTGAAGACCAACTCAACGAGTTGGGGATGACCAATTCGACGAGTTGGACGTGGGTTTTGCACCCAATTCGACGAGTTGGACGAGTTGGGAAACCCTAATTTCGGGGTTTTGCACACTATTTAAAAACTTAAACCCCATATGTTGGCTTCTTTCTAGCCACCATTGTCCTAAACCCTAACCTCGAAACCCTAAGGCATTTTTGAGTGTTGTGAGCCATTTTGAGTGCTTTGGTGGTGTGCTTGAAGCCATTGGAAGGAATGGAACTTGGTGAGAGTTGGTGATACAAGAAGGAGCTGCTAGATCTCGAATATTTGCTTCATTTTCGACACTTTTCTGGTAAAAAGTCTCAATCTTGCTTTGTGAATTCATAGATCTCCTTCTTAGGGTTCTTTTGCAAGTTTTAATCCAAATGGAGTGAATGTTAGGAGTTGGATATCCCATTTGGACAAACCCTTTCAGATCTAGGGTCTTAAGGAGCTTTCATGACATAAAGGTGCCAACTTTATGGCCCTAAGAGCTCTATGCTCCTTGTAAGCCCTTGTTTTGGCCTCTTAAGCTTCAAATGGCCTTGCATGGGAGTGAAGTTGAAGACTTTGCGTGACCTTTTAGCTTTTAAGGTCAAGATCTATTTTCATGAGCTTTGTCTTGATGATATGATGGTTTTTGGATTAAGTCTTATGCCTTTTTGGATTAGGGTTTGAGCTTAATTCCTTTAGGGTGGTTCTTAATGGGTAAAGTTGGAAACTTTACCCTTCTAGGCGTATTTTGAGCCTAGTTCTGGAAGATAGAGCTTTGGTTTGAAGATTAGTGGACTAATGCATTAAGTGGGTTGGCAAACTGATGAACTCGACGAGTTCGTAAGGTAACTCGGTGAGTTGGTTTGGGATTGTACCGATGCCGGGTGGGACCCGATGCCGAATATAGTCTGATGTTGGGAGGGGCCCACTATATGAGATTATGTATGATATGTATGGCTCATTTAATATGTTTAGTATGTGGTATCTGGGGAACTCACTAAGCTTTGTGCTTACGGTTTAAAATTTTGTTTCAGGTACTCCAATTTTCAAATGAAAGAGCTCGGGATGATCACAACGCATACACCCGTGTATTCCGCAATTCGTGATCTTTGGGGGTTGGACTCTGATAATTGTTTTAATTAAAATGTTTTTCAATGTTTTGAACAAAGTTACGATAGTGTTTTGATTATATTAAAAATGAAATTTTTACCTTGGATTTTTGGGTCGTTTTAAGTTGCTATTAGAGCCTTGGTTTGTGGGATTCGGGCATACTCTCAGGTGTGCCTGAACTCAAACTGAGGGTTTGATGAAAAATTTTATAATGTAAACATTTAATTAAAAAGGAATTTCTAATCAAGAGAGGGGTGTGATTCGTGCAATTGGCCGAGCTCAAGTAAGTGGTTCCCAGAATACCAATACATGTTTATTATGATATATGATATGATTACGAGAACAACATGCTAGCTTAGGACTAAAGATCTGCTCAATATTATATGATAGGAGAGATGCCTTTTATGTGCCTTATTGTATGATATTTAGTATTGCATGCTTGTTTGTATATCTGCTAAGTAGATGGAGTGGCTTGTATAGAGTGTGCTGGTTAGATTTTTCCGTTGCCTGAATACTGCTTGCTTTGTGCTTTGTGGGGCTCTAAGCAATGCGAGTTAGCTACTAGGTGCATATGTCAACTCACATGACGCACATGCTGGATAATCTCAGAGTGATGGACTTGACCCTATTACGCAGCCCTCGTTTGAGTCTAATCGTTCTAGGATTGAATCTTTTACTCGAAGGATTATGTAACATCTGAGATTTATTAGGTATTATATTTGTTTTTATTCAATTTTTAATTATAAAATGTGGGATTTTGGGGTACGCATATGAGGCACGGATCAGGGGGCCCTATGCGTACGTTGGGCGTACCCATGCGTACGCTGGGCATAGGGTGACCAGATGCAAACCTTAAATTTTAGGGTTTTCACCCTATTTAAAAAAGTTATAACCTCCAAACCCCTTATCTTCTCAGCCTCCCTTGTCCTCTCAGTGCCCAACTCGAACCTTAACCCTCTTGTTTGCATTTTGGAGCTTACCTTGAGTTTTTGGTGTAATTTTGGTGGTTCTGACGAAGAAGGAGTTTCAAGAAGGAGCAAGAGCTTGGAAAGGGCTTGTAGATCCAGAATTTTGGCATCATTTCTGACCCATTTGAGGTATCAAGCTTCAAACTTGACCATTGCATGCTTAGTTGTAGTGTTGGGGTGTTTTATGTGATATTTTGACTCCATAGTTGAGGTTTCTTGTGTTCTGGTAGTTTCAGCCCATAAGAGTTGTCCTTTTGAGATCTTTGAGGCATTTAGAGTCATAAAAATCGGGTCTTGATGGTTACGCCACAACCATGCAAGTGTTAGATGGTCACTAAGTGTGTTTAAGGACTTAAATCATGTCTTAAGCCCCATCCACGCATGCAAAAACATAAAATTTGTAACATTATAGCTTAGGACGTCTTAAAGGACCTGGATCTATGTTTTGGACGTAAGTACTTAATGGATTAAACCACAAAAGGGGTTCTAAGGAAACTGACCAGTACGCTGGGCGTACTCCTGGTACGCTGCACGTACTGGGTCAATTTCGCGCTTCTGGTCAAGGCAGCGTATGTCGGGCGTAGGTGCCAGGTACGCCGCGCGTACGCATACAAAGTGGTTAACGTGGAGTTTTGGGCCTTAGAAGATTGGGCCCGAATTTGTTGGGCCTCATGACCCACTGTGGAGTAAAGCTACTGAGCCTAGACCTAGGATATATGGTATTGGGCCTTAATGGGCCTTAATGGGCCTTGAAACTTAATTGGATGAGATTGGGCTTTAATTTAATTAGGAGTTGGGCCTTGGGAGAAAGAGTCCCAATAGGCCAAGGATTATGAAACCTTGCCTTGGGACATTAATTAGAAGTTTGGGATTTAAGGGATTTCTATATGGACCTAATGACTGATTAGGGAATTTATTATGCTTTAGGGAGAGCAGTTACAAGCCAACGAGGAGTACGATTTTGGCAAACACAGTGAGGTGAGTCTCCCTTCGTAGCAACTGTGGGTCAAAGGCACCAATGACGGTCCACTAGTATATATATGGCTTAGTAATTGTCTTTGTGATAATTATTAAGGTGATATGTATTGTTTGATGCTTATGTGTAATATACATGATTTATGTGGTAGTGGTAGGGGTGAAATAGACCCCGTAATTGGTTGGAATAAAACCGATGGGTAGGTCGGGCACCTAGGTATTCCTAACAGGGGTAGGTCGGACACCCCGGTATGTCTGGCATGGGTAGGTTGAGCACCCACATATGCTCAGCAGGGTAGGTCGGGCACCCATATATGCCTGACATCATGTTTATGATTTGTATGTGGTATGGTGGGGAAACTCACTAACCTTCGTGCTTATAGTTTTCAGTTTTGGTTTCAGGTACTTCCAGCTCGAGGGGGAAAGGGTCGGCTTGATCGCATCACATCACACCATGGTTTTCCACATTAGTGATTTTGGGATTTTGACTATGATGATGATTTTATATGTATCATTGGATTGCACAACTAAACTATTTTATGTTTCCGTGGTTTTGGGAAAAATGATATGGTTTGCTTTATGATTGTTAAACTTAAAAATGAAATTTGCGGTTTGTATTTTTAAGGGTGTTACAAGTTGGTATCATAGCCTTGGTTTGAGGGATTCGGGAACACTCTCGGGTGTGTCTGAACTCAAATCGAGGGTTTGAAAGGTGTTTACAATAAAAATAAATTTTCTAAAATTTAAAATTAAGGGTTTTTTAGAAAGACAAAGGAGTGTGATGTGTGCAATCGGCCGGGCTCAAGTAAGTTTTCCCCAAGATACCATACATGTTCGTTATGATATATGTTATGCAAATGTGAACTGCATGCTAGATTAGGGCTAAGGATCTAGGAATGATGCCTTGAATGCCTACTGTATGCGCTTATTGATCTGCTTGCTAGATTAGGGCTAAGGATCTAGCATCGATGCCTTGAATGCGTACTGTATGTGCTTATTGATCTCCTTACTAGATTAGGGCTAAGGATCTAGGAAGGATGCCTTATATGCCTACTAAATGTGCTTATTGGACTGCATGATAGTACTGATTAGTCGGTGATATGATGGTTTGTTTAGAATATGATTGGTTTTGGCTACTCAATGCTCGAATGCTGCTTGCTTTGTGCTTTTAGGAGTCCTAGTTATCTTTAATTCACTAGTAAACGAATACGTTAATTTACATATTACAAGGACTAAATAATTTCAGAAGGTTAGGTCTAGCCCTATTTTACAGCTCTTATCTGAGTCCAAACGTTGTAGGGTGGGACCTCTCATTCGAAGAATTATCTGGTCTTAGTAATATGTAATGGTATTCGCGAGCTAGTTAGGGAAAGATAGCAGGGAATTGTTATGCAACTGATGGAGGAGAATTGGTCAGAGATTACCCTAGGGCAAGCCTACAATGAGATTAGTGCAGCGAGCAATAGTAGTGACAGGGACTTGGTGAAGTCAAAGCAATCCTTGAGGAAAGTACGGATAGATGTGGAAGGTAGTATGGGCCTATACTACTGAAAGCAGAGGATCCGTACTCGAGTCAAGGAGGGCAGAGATAGAACCACAAAACGTGTAGTGAGTGTGAGACCTCTCGATGATATATGTGACCCTGACGATTGTGTGTTTTGTTTCAGAATGGTGGTGACACATCACGGAGCAGGAGGTTCAGGGTCTTGGTCAGGTCGGATACGGGTTCCGAGCCAGTTGATGATGGATTGCGCGAGTTCATCGTATCCGAGATTACGAGAGGCATCCTTGAGTCAACCCCAGTGATTTTTGGGTCGATCAAGGAGGGTATTATTGAGATGATGGACGATCGCCTTAGGGCATTCAGGAGCGACATGGCACCTGGCCAGTCGGGGACTCGTACGCTCTCCTTCAAGGATTTCAGGGGATGCAGAGCAGCAGACTTCTACGGGGTGAAAGACCCCATTACAGCCAGACGATGGATAGCGGATAACGAGTGTGCTCAGATGACCAGCTTCTGCCCTGAGGGGTCGAAGGTCAGGTTTTCTTCGGGGTGTTTGAGGGATTGATCTAGGGACTGGTGGGAGGAGGTCGGTTATGCATTGGGAGGCCCAGCCATTACGACCATGACCTGGCCGGTTTTTGTGACCCGATTTCGAGCCGAGTTTGCACCTGCTGTGGAGATTCACCAGTTAGCCAGAGAGTTCCTAGACATGAGACAGACGACTGAGACTGTGGCGGAGATCACCGCCAAATTCAGGGAAAGGGCTTTATTGGTGCCCCAGTACGCAGCTGATGAGGAGATGAAGAAGACTCGATACCATGATATGCTGAGACCAGAGATCATGGAATTCGTTAGTTACTCGGCGTGCTCTCCACTGGATGACATGATAGCCAGGGCATGCGAGAGGGAGATTGATATGGAGCATATAGGGAAGATGAAGGCAGAGTCCGGGCAGACAGGAGGGGTTTCTGCAAAGAAACCCAAGGTATTCGACTCGAGGTCGAAGGGACATTAAGTATGGGGCCGCTGTGGGAAATGCGGCAAGCCACGTGAAGGAGCTTGTAGGGTGGGGAGCTCAGGCTGCTACCAGTGCGGAAAGACCGGGCACTTTAGCAAGGATTGTACCGCTCCCGCTCCTACAATTCCGACATCAGATCTGGTTTGCTTCCATTGCAATCAGAATGGCCACAGGAAGGCCCACTGTCCGAGTTTAGCATCAGGAGCACCAGTGGTGGCACCAGCTCCAGTGACCCTACGGATCACAGATGGCCGACAGGGCAAGATGGATGCTCCAGTGGTGAGGAGCCGAGCCTTTCAGTTGATTGCCGAGGAGGCGTGGGCCGCACCATATGTGGTGACGGGTATGTTTCTTCCCCTTAACTCTTAATTTATGTTATGACAATACATAGATTATTATATATCTTGCTTTAGGATCGTTCCTCGTGAACGATATTCCTGTTTAGGTGTTATTTGACTCGAGGACCACCCAATCTTTCATATCTCTTGCGCTCAGCAAGAAGTTTTCGGAGTCTTCGAGCATGTTAGAATACCCACTAGAGGTGGAGATTACAGATGAGCGGTTCGTTCAAGCATCGAGGGTCCATCGTGGTTGTGTTTTGAGGATGTACGATGAGTGCTACACTATCGACTTGGTTCCCATTCTTCTGCGCGGGAACAAAGTCATAGTAGGGATGGATTGGTTGAGCCCCAACGGGGCATTGATTGATTGCGAGCACCAGCTGCTACGAGGGCGGACCCCAAGTGGGGGAGAGTTGGTGGTCCGGGGGGAGAGTGCTCAGCGCGACCCCGTTTTATGTTCGGCTGCTAGGGCGAGACGTTATCTCCATCAGGGTTGCTTGGGGTTTGTCACTTACGTTATGGATACACGGGGGAAGGATAGAGCGACGATCGATGAGGTACCAGTTATTTGTGACTACCCAGATGTATTTCCGGAGGATCTACCTGGGGTGCCTCCGGAGAGGCAGGTGGAGTTTCGGATCGATCTGAATCTCGATACAGCTCATGTAGCCAAGGCACCATATCGATTGGTCCCACCAGAGATGTAGGAGTTTTCTACACACCTATAGGAGCTATTAGAAAAGGGGTTCATCCGGCCAAGTAGCTTACTGTGGGGTGCACCGGTCGTGTTCGTGAAAAAGAAGGATGGGTCGCACTGGATGTGCATAGACTACCGGGAGTTGAACAAGATAACGGTGAAGAACCGTTACCCACTCCCGAGGATCGATGATCTATTTGACCAGCTTCAGGGGGCGTCTTGGTTTTCCAAGATTGACCTACGCTCATGATACCATCAGATGAGGGTCAGGGAGGAAGATGTGTAGAAGACGGTCTTCAGTACACGATATGGGCACTATGAGTTTGTGGTGATGCCTTTTGGGTTCACCAAGGCCTCGACTGCGTTCATGGACCTCATAAACTGAGTGTGCATGCCGATGTTAGACCGGTCGGTGATAGTGTTTATTGATGATGTCCTGGTCTACTCCAAGACCCAGGAGCAACATGAGGGGCACTTGCGAGAGGTGTTGGATAGCTTGAGGAGGGAGAGCTTGTATGCAAAGTTCTCCAAGTGCGATTTCTGGTTGCGGGCGAGGTGCAGTTTCTGGGGAACCTTGTCAACCAACACGGTATTTTGATTGATCCGGCCAAGGTGGAGGCTGTGATGAGATGGGAGGTTCCGAGATCTCCATCCGATATTCGGAGCTTCCTCGGTTTAGCAGGCTATTATCGGAGATTCATTCAAGATTTTTCCAAGATAGTGGTACCCCTGACCTAGCTGACGAAGAAGGTTGTTGTCTTTCGTTGGGGGCCTGAGTAGTAGGCAGCGTTCGAGACTTTGAGGCAGAAGTTGTGCGAGGCGCCGATCTTAGCCCTGCCAGAGGGCGTTGAGGATTTCGTAGTGTACTGTGACGCGTCTATCTCGGGCTTGGGCGCAATGTTGATGCATAGAGGGAACGTCAACGCTTACGCCTCGAGGAAGTTGAATCCTCACGAGGCGAATTACCTGACGCACGACCTGGAGTTGGGGGCGGTTGTTTTTACCCTCAAGATTTGGCGACACTACGTATATGGGTTCCGTTGTACCATTTACATGGATCAAAAGAGTTTGAGGTACTTGATGGACCAGCCAAATATGAACATGAGGCAGCAACGGTGGTTCGACGTGGTGAAGGATTACAATTGCGAGATCCTATACTACCCGTGGAAGGCCAATGTTGTGGCCGATGCACTTAGCTGCAAGGCATTCGTGGCCCCGATCAGAGACATCTGTTTGAGGATGATAGTAGTGACTCCGTTTTTGGAGCAGATTCGGGAGGCTCAGCAAGAGGCTATGAAAGAGGAACACTGGAAGAGTGAGCGTATCGTGGGTTAGATTTCCTCCTTCGACTATGATAGTCACGGCCTATTGACACTCCATCATAGAGTATGGGTTCCTTACACGGGCGGTGTGTGCCAAGTACTGATGGAGGAGGCGCACAAATCCAGATTTTCCATCCATCCTGGGGTGACGAAGATGTATAGAGATCTCCGTCCTGATTACTAGTGGCCCTGCATGAAGCAGGATGTAGCATGGTATGTCGAAAGGTGCTTGACCTACAGGAAGGTCAAGCCTAAACACCAGAGGCCTCATGACAAGGCGCAGCCGTTGGATATCGCTGTGTAGAAAAATGAGGATATTACCATGGACTTCATTACGAAGTTACCTCGGACGGCATGCAGAGTTGACGCAATATGGGTCATCCTGGATCGATTGACCAAGAGCGCCCATTTTATACCGATTCAGGAGAGTATTTCGGATGAGAAGCTGGCAAACATCTACATCAGGGAGGTAGTAGCTCGTCACGGGGTGCCGGTTTCTGTGATTTCTGAAAGGGATGTGCGGTTCACTTCCAGATTCTTGAAGAAATTTCATGACAAGTTTTGGTACTCGTCTGCACTTCAGCACGGCTTTTCATCCATAGACGGATGGTCAGAGCGACCGGACCATCCAGACCTTGGAGAATATGCTGCGGGCGTGCGTCCTAGACTTCGGTGGTAGCTGGGATACCTACCTTCCCTTGGCAGAGTTTTCCTATAATAATAGCTACCACACCAGTATCGACCGTCCTCCCTTCGAGATGCTTTACGGGAGGAAGTGCAGGACCCCGATATGTTGGGGTGAAGTGGGACAGAGGGTCATGGGGAGTACCGAGGTGGTATTCAAGACAACATAGAAGATCCATCAGGTCTGGAGTAGACTACAGATGGAACCGAGTAGGCAGAAGAGCTACGCCGACAGGTGCCGATCGGACTTGGAGTTTCAGGTCAGGGATATGGTCCTTCTGAAGGTGTCACCTTGGAAAGGTGTCATCCTCTTCAGAAAATAGGGCAAGCTGGGCCCCATGTATATCAGACCTTTTAGGGTGGTAGCCCGAGTAGGCAAGGTAGCATATCATTTGGACCTTTCGGAGGAGATTTGGCAGATCCACAACACTTTTCATGTTTCACAGTTGCGGAAGTGCATAGCCGAAGACTCTGCAGTGGTCCCTTTGGAGGACATACAGGTGGATGACCACCTGAACTACATCGAGAGGCCTGTATCCATTCTCGAGAGGAAGACGAAGGCCCTGAGAAACAAGGAAGTAGAGCTAGTGAAGGTGCAATGCTAGCACCGTAAGGGCTCGGAATGGACGAGATAAGGGACCATTACCCCATGTTATTCCCAGCAGCAGCAACAGACTTCGAGGACGAAGTCCATTTCAAGTGGGGGAGATTTGTAACATCCGAGATTTATCAAGTATTATATTTGTTTTTATTCAAGTTTTAATTATGAAATGTTGGATTTTGGGGTGGATCGTACGCTAGGCGTACACATATGAGGCGCGGATCAGCGGAGCCTTATGCTTACGCTAGCCGTAGGGTGACAAGATGCAAACCCTAAATTTTAGGGTTTGCACCCTATTTAAACAACTTATAACATCCAAAACCCTTATCCTCTCAGCCTCTCTTGTCCTCTCAGTGCCCAACTCAAACCCTAACCCTCTTGTTTGCATTTTGGAGCTTACCTTAATTTCGGTGGTTTTCAAGAAGAAGGAGTTTGATGAAGAAGAAAGAGCTTGGAAAGGGCTTGTAGATCCAGAAGTTTGGCATCATTTCTGACCCATTTGAGGTATCAAGCTTCAAACTTGACCATTACATGCTTATTTGTAGTGTTGGGGTATTTTATGTGATATTTTGACTCCATAGTTGAGGTTTCTTGTGTTCTGGTAGTTTCATCCCATAAGAGCTATCCTTTTCAGCTTTTGGAAGCATTTAGAGTCATAAAAATCGGGTCTTGATGGTTAAGCCACAACCATGCAAGTGTTAGATGGTCACTAAGTGTGTTTAAGGACTTTAATCATGTCTTAACCCCCATCCATGCATGCAAAGACATAAAATTTGTAACTTTATAGCTTAGGACATCTTAAAGTACTTGGAGCTATGTTTTGGACATAAGTACTTAATGGATTAAGCCACAAAAGGGGTTCTAAGGAAACTGACCAGTACACTAGGCGTACTCCTGGTACGCTGCGCGTACTGGGTAAATGTTCCGCTTCTGGTCAAGGCCAGCGTACGCCGGGTGTACGTGCCAGGTACGTTGTGCGTACGCATACAGAGTGGTTAACATGGAGTTTTGGGCCTTAGAATATTGGGCACGAATTTGTTGGGCCTCGTGACCCACTGTGGAGTAAGGCTTCTGGGCCTAGACCTAAGATGCGTGCAATCGGCCGAGCTCAAGTAAGTGGTTCCCATAATACCAATACATGTTTATTATCATATATGATATGATTATGATAATAGCATGCTAGCTTAGGACTAAGGATCTACTCAATATTATATGATAGGAGAGATGCTTTTTATGTGCCTGGTTGTATGACCTTTAGTATTGCATGCTAGTCTGTATATCTGCTAAGTAGATGGAATGGCTGATATAGAGTGTGTTGATTAGATTTTTCCGTTGCCTGAATCCTGCTTGCTTTGTGCTTTGTGGGGCTCTGAGCAATGTGTGTTAGCTACTAAGTGAATATGCCAAGTCACATGAGGCATAGGCTGGGTAATCTCAGAGTGATGGACTTGACCCTATTGCGCAGATCTCATTTGAGTCCAACCGTTCTATGATTGAATCTTTTATTCGAAGGATTATCTGATCTCTGTTGCATGTGACTATATTCATGAGGTAACTAGTTCACATTAATAGGAATCCTTCAACAGCTGAGGGAAGGGTAAGGTCGGGAACCTAGGATATGCTTTAGTGAGTTTACTGGTGCAGTTTAGTGAGTTTTTGTGCTTTTGTTAAGGAAGTAACTTAGAGGATTTGGGATGATCACTGAGGAAAGTATGGATATGTATGGAAGGTAGTATTGGGCCCGTACTACTGAAAGAACAGGATCCATGCTCGAATTGGTGAGAGTCTTGGAGAATCTAAGAAGTTTATGGGAGGTGGTTCAGGATCGGGTTATGGTTCGGGTTCTGGTTCAGGTGCAGGTGCTGAGTCGATTAGTGAGCAGCTCCGGGAGTTCATTTCATCTGAGATTTCTCATTGTGTTTTCGAGATATTGTATGAGCGCTTGGGCGGGTTCCATGCGGAGATTATGGCTATCATTAGAGCATGCACTCTGTCTTCCGGGAGTTCCGTGCTTGTGCAGCCCCTTCTTTCCATGTGGAGAGGGACCCCATTGTCAGTAGGAGGTGGTTAGCGGATATGGCTAACGCGTTCAGGATGAGTTTCTGCCCCGAGGAGGTGAACGTCAGATAGCCTTCCTACTTGTGAAGGACCGGACACATGATGGGTGGGAAGAGATTGGTAATGAGTTGGGTGATGATGCGGTGGATGCTATGTCATGGGATGATTTATCGACCAGGTTCTGAGCGGAGTTTACTCCGGCGATTGAGGTGTAGCAGTTGGCGTGAGAGTTTTTGGATCTCGGCCAGACTACTGAGACTGTTGCAGAGATCACTGGAAAGTGCGGGAGAGGGCTTTATTGGTACTGCAGTGTGCAACAGATGAGGAGATGAAGAAAGTAATGTATCACCATATGCTGCAGGACGATATCAGAGAGTTCGTGAGTTTTTTGGGGTACGAGACCCTGAATGATATGATTTCTTGAGCCCGAGAGTAGGAGATTGACTTGGAACACATTGGTAAGAGGGGGTCAGATCAGGTGCAGTCATTGGAGGGTCCTGGGAAGAGACCCAAGACTTCTGATCAGCGTTTGAGAGGCCTGCAGGGCTGGAGTCAGTGCAGCACGTGCGGGAAACTGCATGATGGAGTTTGTCATTCCAGGGTTTGGTTTGCTACAAGTGTGGCAGGGTTGGTCACGTCAGCAATGATTTTCCTTAGGGGAAAGACCAGTATGTTTTCACTGCGATCAAGTGGGCCACAAGAAGGCCGATTGTCCGATATTGATGGGAGGGGCAGTGAGCGCGCCTGCTCTCGCTACATTGAGGATCACCGATGGACGAGAAGGTAGGGCGGGAGCCCCCACGGAGAAGGGTTGAGTTTTGCAGTGTCAGACAAGGGAGGTTAGGACTCCAGCAAGCAGTATGGTAGCTATGTATCTTTTGCCTTCTTTCGGGTTATTTATATCAATATTTATGGTTGTTGGAATCCTGCATCAGTTTGAGTAAGAATATATTCGGTTCTTTTATTTTCTCATGTTTGGGTTATATCTTCAAATATTCTCATATGCCATTTGCATGCCGTGAATTATTAGTGGTCAGTGAAAGGTTGTTTTCCTTTTTGCGGGTTTGGAATGTTCAACGTTATCTTCGGTTGTGGTCGAGGATCGGTTCAGGGGTACTATGTGGAAGGTCTGCGGTCAGGGTTCAGCAGGGTGGTTATCCAGCATCGTCAATGCTTGGGTTGGATTTTGGAAGCGCCAAGAGAAGTGGTCCATTTCTGAGGTTTTGATATGAGCGTCGGCTATTTGGAATTCAAGATTTGAGTGTGGTATCATTTCAAGGCATCTAGGATTATCAATTTCGCTAGGATTCGGGAAGTATTTGTCTAGTCTTTAGAAGTTGCGCGGTCTTTTGGGGTTTGTCTAGTGATGGAACACTCGCACGGGTAAGCGCAGGCTGTCAGCAGTTTGGTTATTAGAGGGTAAAAAGGATTGGGAATCCTTCAATTCTCATGTATTGTGAAGACTTAGTCGAATCTAAGTGGGGGAGAATCGCGCAGGTATTCAGGATCAGAAGCAGGTGTGGATCTAGGGTGAGTTACGTATCCCCCGAGGAGGAGCGCGACCAAGTGGTTGTCCGGATTGAGGACTGCGTAAGTTGGAAGTTTGGAAAACTTTCCAACATTGGGTTCGCGTTTTCTTGGTGACAACTAGTAGGCTTCGGGTGGGGTTCCAGTCATGATTCGAGTTCGGTTTGGGATCTTGGTTAGGTGTGTGTTTGAGTCCGGGCGGCATTTGGATTGCTAGATTAGCGGTAATGCTTTGGGCTGCGATTATGGTTAGTGGAAGTGTTGTAAGACTGCGGGGTGGGCGGTAGCATTCACTAGTGGTTATTTAACATGAGATGCGTTGTAATACTGTGGGGTGGCCCGTAGCATTCACCGGTCTTTGTGCAGTGGTGACATTGTGGCAAACCTATGTTTTGCTCGCGGTTTTCTTCGGATGGTTTAGGCCAGGGTGGGTGTAACGCCCGGAGATCCGGGCTAGTCAATTTAGAGACAATGAGCATCAAAAATGAGTTTTTGATGGAAGATTATTTAGAAGGAATAATCTTAACCAAGTGGTAGTATATGTTACAAGGGTTCCGTACATATAAAGAACGCCGAAATCCGAGTTATAACGAAGAAGTGATGGCCCGTCGAAGTTTTACGGCAAAACCAGCACGACACCGGGAAGCGTAAATAGTGAATTTACGATAGAGCGACTTTTAGCCTTAGCGATCTAAACGAAAGTCGTAGAAAACGGTAAAAAGGAGATCGTCCATAAAAATAACGCCCAAATCTGACTTCGTATAAGGAAGTTATGATTTTTCGAAGTTTCGGCTTAGCAGTGTACTGCCTGAAGTTCGAATATTAGATCGAACAATTTTTAGCCGACACAACCTAAACGAGAATCGAAGATCTCGTTAATAGTAGCGTAACGATAAAAAGACAGACAAAAACAGTCGTCGGATAAAGAAGTTATGAATTTTTAACGGACCAATCCTGTCCCGGCCTGTTAAAAGTATAAATTTAAAATAAGGTCAAAATTAGCCGACGGAGTCTAAACGAAAGTTGTAGAGTACGTTCCCGCCTACGCGTGGATACAAAGAATGTCAAAAACAGAACTCGTACGCGAGAGTTACGAATTTTTAAAGATTGCACTTGAATTTGGGAAACTGTGATGACGTGGCAACATCTGGACCATCCATCGCTGATCAGGCCTCGCTTCGGATCACGCCACGTAGCCTCGCAATTACGCCCCGCGTCCGAGGCCGAGTACGCCCAGCGTACTTCGGTTCTTATCCATCCGATGTGCGAGCCAGCTGGTGCGAAGCTGGCAACCTTATCCGAGCTACGCCCAGTGTAGCTGTGTCTGACGCCCAGCGTAAGTCCGAGATCAGGCGTCTATAAATAGGCTGCGAGGTGTTCTGACATCTCACACCAAAAATCTTTTCTCTCTCTAATTTCTTTCTCTCTCTAAGGGTTCTAACTCCCCTAAAACCCTAGGTAAACCCCCTAGCACCCAAAGGAAGCCCCGAGGCTCCCGGAGTCCCGAGAAAAAGGGTCTTTCGGTTCGGAAACGCTGCTCCAAGCGAAGCCCGATTTTCTATAAAACCTGCTGTTTTGTCAAGGGAAAATTGTTTTGAGATAACGAAGCAATGTCTGAGTTCAGAATCACCACCTTAACAAGTGAGTGCATAGCTACTTTCATCTTACACATAGATATGAAGTATTTTATATAAATTACGTACTATGTGTGCATATTATCTGTATACTTGCTATCTATGCTGGATGAATGATTTTATACAAGTTTTATATGCTTTAAACTATATATGTATTTTATATCTACGTAATATGTTGGGTAAAACATGTGTAGATGAAATATGAGTTGGATGATGTGTTGAGAGGTGATATAGACAATGAGGTAAGGGTGAGAGGTTGACGATGAGAGAAGCCTTGTTCCCAAGTGCTGGCCCCGTCATCTAGCAGAGTATAGATGACAACCACAGACTATTCTAGACAGTCCAGTGGAACACTAGCAGGCTCGCAACCTGTAGGTGTTGTGAACGATGTGTTCACCCGGTGTACTCTAAACCATGGCGATCATGCAGACTTGGTGCCTAAACCTTGGCGATCATGCAGACTTGGTGCCAAAACCCTGGCGACTATGCGGACTTAGTGCTTGTTGTATAAACCCTGGCGAGTATGCAGACTTAGTGCCTAAACATTGGTGACGATGGACTTCGTGCCGATTCCTTTGGATGATCCTTAGGAATGAATGAACGAGGAATAGTTGATTCTTAGGGTAGATCCTTAAGAGTAAAGAAGATAATGGGGATGGGTAATTGGGTTGATTGTTTGATGTTTAAACATAATAATTATATTATTGTGGGTTGAAAACCCTATGTACTCACCAGGTTTCCCAACCTGACCCACTCCAGCTTATTTCTATCACAGGTGTCGATATGAAGTTAAATTACACTGAGAGATTTAAAAGAGATGTAGATCACTAGTGTAAATGAATGTAAGTTCTTTTTATACTTATGTTTCTGTATTGACGATGACATCCCAAATGTTTTAAAAATGAATAAAAATACATTTCTTTGGAAATGCTTTGATAAATTATTTATCATGTTTTAATGGGAACAAATTCCGCAACATTTTTATTAAAAGAAGTACTCTGATTTGTATAAAGTATAAACAAAATCGGTCTTTTCTGGCCGTGAAAATGGGGATGTCATATTTGGAATCAGAGCATTAGTTTAAGCGAACTAGGAATATGGATTTATTTCTAGACTTAAACTTAGAATGCTAAGTGATGATCGTGAGGAGTGTGTCTAATAAATTTAGGTAATACACCTGAATAGACACAAGCACTAGCTTATTTAGGAAAATGAATAATATGATTTTTGTGCTAAATGATTTATGCCTTATATGCTGTTATTTGTTCGGATCTATGGTCTGTTGCCGACCGGATCTGGAAACCTTATGTGTTTAGGATTCTAAACGTACGACTACGATATTAGAACTAGCATGTAAACGTTTCGGAGAGATAAGGATGATTTAAACGTCTATCCTAAGTAAGGATCTAAATTCACCTTATTCGGTGTATAGATGAAGATGGCAAGAACCCGCAGTGGAGCTGGGAATGCGAATGGGAATAGGAATCAACCCCCAGTGATTCAACAAATACATGTTGTAGTGGAAGTTGCAACCGAGCCAATCACCATGGCTGGAGTACAAGCCATGATTCGGGCCATGTTAGCGGAACAAGGGAAGAAATGAGGCAGATGTTGAATAGGGACGAACCTACCATGCCCGTTGAGCAACCCGAGCCGAGTCCCGAGCAATCGGAGGAAGGGAACTATAGCCGCCATGTGAGTCAAGTTGGGACTCAAGGAGAACGAAGGAATGACCCAGAGAGGGGAAATGAAAAGGATGGGCGGATATATAAGAATTTCTTGGGTGCCAAGCCACCAAGTCTTTCTGGAAGCCCGAAGCCGGTTGAGATTATGGACTGGATCTCCGAAATGGAGATTGTGTTTGAGAGCTGTGACTGTAGCGACAAGCAAAAGACCGTCTTTGCAGCCAGACAACTAAAGACTGGAGTGCTAAGTTGGTGGAAGTTGTTGGCATATACAATGGCACGAGGAGAAGCCATGCGAATGTCTTGGGAAGCATTCGTGGAGCAGTTGAAAATGCAATACTGCTCAGAGATAGATCTGATAGACCTAAACAACGAATTTCAGAACCTGAAGAAAGGAAAGATGAGTGTGGATGAGTATGCCACCACATTCACCGAGAGGATGAAGCTATTCCCCTAGTTGGTGCCTACTAAACTCTCCAAGATCGATAGGTTTGCTAACGGACTGCCCACAGAGTTTGGCCCAACAGTCAAAATGGCAACTAACTTTAAAACAACCGTTAGAGCAGCTAGGAATGTTGAGACCCAAATTAGGGAAAAAGGTCTGGAGAGAGCTGAAGTTGGTGAAAAAAGGAAGTACGAAGGACCTTCAAAATCCAACAAAGAAAGGAAATTCTCAAAGACTAAAGGAGGAGGAGGAGGTGAAGCTAAGTGGTGCGAGAAGTATAAAAAGAAACACTTCGGGAAATATAGCGAGGAGGTGACTTGCTAAAAATGTGGAAAGACAGGGCATTACGTCAGCAAGTGTACATCCAACAAGAGGGCGTGCTACAGATGTAACAAAGAAGGGCATGTTTCTAAAGACTGCCTGAAGAAAAACGAGGTAGCAAGGCCAGAAACGCCACCAAGGCCAAGGGTATTCCACATGATCCTCGATGAGGCAGAAACCGACGTGAGAAATCGAGGATGAGGAGTTCGTATCCGTAGATCGAGTTATGCAGTAGCCATAGTATCGTATGATGTAGCCTACTAGAGGCATAGTTTAGGGTAAACTTGAACACATATGTAATCATTTCAAGGAATAATATAAAACCTTCATTTTGTTATCTGGCGTGTTAAATTATTATGTGATCTTCTTGTATGGTAACTTGGAAAACTGCGAGACAATACTTGGGACGAGTATGAGTAGGTGTGAATGGTAGTAGAGGCCTATACTACCGGAAGTACATGACTCACGCTTGGATCATGGAAAGTCACAAGGTTACCAAGAAGCTAGTAATTGATACCATTTTATTCAAGAATGTCGTTACCATTGTTATTCCGACCCTAGCAGTCATATCAAATTGAGTCCGACTAAGACGAGTATGTTAAATGGTTCAGAGAACCAAGTCCGATGTAGCATCTGACTTAAGCTAGAAACTTGAAATGAAAGACAATCAAAGCGATCAGTAGAGGTATCGTGATAGTTGCTTGTAGCTAGGAATGCTACCTTTTAAGATGTGATTATATCACATTAGAACATGAAGGAAGGTATAGTTTGTTCTGGAGTTTAACTCTAAGAGACCCGAGTCTAAGCGTTGCAACCTACGATGATAGGTCATTAGAATATGACACATCGATCCATTGTAGTAATAAAAGAACTTATCTTAAGAAGAAGAAGGAGTCTCCAGTAAGGATCGAGATTGTGACTTGAAGGCCATAATTTGGAGTCTAATGGAGCAGGTGCAAGATCGAGCACCGCCTGCAGTCAAGGAGTCCAAGAGTTAAATAATCGTTCAAAGCAACATAGAAGTTACGGTTATTACCTAGGATGAAGAGATAACGTAAGGAGTCATTATACAACCCTGTTTCGTTGACGATTCCGGGATGTAATCATCCTAAGGGGGAGATAATTGTAACGCCCGTAGATCCGGGCTAGTCAATTTCGACACAATGAGCATCAAAAATGAGTTTTTGAGGGAAGTTTATTTATAAGGAATAATCTTAACCAAGTGGTAGTATATGTTACAAGGGTTTCGTATATATAAAGAACGCCGAAATCCGAATTATAACGAAGAAGTGATGGCCCGTCGAAGTTTTACGGCAAAACCGACATGGCACCGGGAAGCGTAAATAGTGAATTTACGATAGAGCGAATTTTAGCCTTAGAGATCTAAACAAAAGTCGTAGAAAACGTTAAACCGAGAGCGTCCACAAAAAGAACGCCCAAATCTGACTTCGTATGAGGAAGTTATGATTTTTCGTAGTTTCGGCTTATTTGTGTATAGCCCGAAGTTCGAATATTAGATCGAGCAATTTTTAGCCGACACAACATAAACGAGAATCGAAGATCTCGTTAATAGTAGCATAACGATAAAAAGACAGACGAAAACAGACGTCAGATGAAGAAGTTATGATTTTTAACGGACCAATCCTGTCCCGGCCTGTTAAAAATATAAATTTAAAATAAATTCAAAATTAGCCGATGGAGTCTAAATGAAAGTTGTGGAGTACGTTCCTGCCTACGCGTGGATATAAAGAACGTAAAAAACGGAGCTCGTACGCGAGAGTTACGAATTTTTAAAGATTGCACTTGAATTTGCGAAACTGTGATGACGTGACAACATCTGGACCATCCATCGCTGATCAGGCCTCGCTTCGGATCACACCACGTAGCCTCGCAATTACACCCCGCGTCTGAGGCCGAGTACGCCCAGTGTACTTCGGTTCTTATCCATCCGATGTGCGAGCCAGCTGGTGCGAAGCTGGCAACCTTATCCGAGCTACACCCAGTGTAGCTGAGTCCGACGCCCAACATAAGTCCGAGATCAGGCGCCTATTAATAGGCTGCGAGGTGTTCCGACTTCTCACACCAAAAATCTTTTCTCTCTCTAATTTCTTTCTCTCTCTAAGGGTTCTAACCCCCCTAAAACCCTAGGTAAACCCCCTAGCACCCAAAGGAAGCCCCGAGGCTCCCGGAGTCCTGAGAAAAAGGGTCTTTCGGTTCGGAAACGCTGCTCCAAGCGAAGCCTGGTTTTCTATAAAACTCGCTGTTTTGTCAAGGGAAAATTGTTTTGAGATAACGAAGCACTGTCTGAGTTCAGAATCACCACCTTAACAAGTGAGTGCATATTTACTTTCATCTTACACATAGATATGAAGTATTTTATATAAATTACGTGCTATGTGTGCATGTTATCTGTATACTTGCTATCTATGCTGGATGAACGATTTTATACAAGTTTTATATGAGTTAAACTGTATATGTATTTTATATCTACGTAATATGTTGGGTAAAACATGTGTAGATGAAATATGAGTTGGATGAGGAGTTGAGAGGTGATATAGACCATGAGGTAAGGGTGAGAGGTGGACGATGAGAGAAGCCTTGTTCCCAAGTGCTGGACTCGTCATCTAGCAGAGTATGGATGACAACCACGGACTATTCTAGACAGTCCAGTGGAACACTAGCAGGCTCACAACCTGTAGGTGTTGTGAACGATGTGTTCACCCGGTGTACTCTAAACCATGGCGATCATGTAGACTTGGTGCCTAAACCTTGGCGATCATGCAGACTTGGTGCCAAAACCCTGGCGACTATGCGAACTTAGTGCCTGTTGTATAAACCCTGGCGACTATGCAGACTTAGTGCCTAAACCCTGGCGACTATGCAGACTTAGTGCCTGTTGTATAAATCCTGGGGACTATGCAGACTTAGTGCCTAAACACTGGTGACGATGGACTTCGTGCCGATTCCTTAGGATGATCCTTAGGAATGAATGAACGAGGAATAGTTGATTCTTAGGGTAGATCCTTAAGAGTAAAGAAGATAATGGGGATGGGTAATTGGGTTGATTGTTTGATGTTTAAACATAATAATTATATTATTGTGGGTTGAAAACCCTATGTACTCACCAGGTTTCCCAACCTGACCCACTCCAGCTTATTTCTATCACAGGTGTCGATATGAAGTTACATTACACTGAGAGATTTAAAAGAGATGTAGATCACTAGTGTAAATGAATGTAAGTTCTGTTTATGCTTATGTTTCTGTATTGACGATGACATCCCAAATGTTTTAAAAATGAATAAAAATACATTTCTTCGGAAATTCTTTGATAACGTATTTATCATGTTTTACTGGGAACAAATTCCGCAACATTTTTATTAAAAGAAGTACTCTGATTTTTATAAAGCATAAACAAAATCGGTCTTTTCTGGCCGTGAAAATGGGGATGTCACAGTTGGTCAGTTCACATTGTTGTGCGGGGGACCACATCATGTTGGAATATGCAATTGGTAGGTCGCGAGAGACCAAGTATGAGGAAAGACTACAGTTGGTCCTATAACGTTCAGTTTAGCATTGGGTTAGTGTCAAGATGGTTTGGGTAGTTATTGTATGTGGGGCTTTTTAACGGAAGTCGCGAGGGGCGACTGTGTGAGAGTCTTTTGACTCAGCAACCGGGCTGAAACCCGGTAATTCAGTTGACTGGCAGACGAATCAGGACCTGGGAGGTCTCGGTGGGTTTTGGAAAGCAGCCAGGAGGCAGTTTCAGTGTTTGGGGCAGTATTAGTGGTTTGGGTCTCGCGTGTGTGTGGAGTAATTTGTTGATTGAGAAATGCTAATCACTCGGAGGTGGATTAAATAGTCTCATAGTAATTGATTTGACGCTGTTGTGCAGCTCTCTTCTGAGTCTAACCGTTGTAGGGATGAATCTTCTACTCGAAGGATTATCTGAGCCATCTGTCAAGTATAAGTGTTCTGTAGCTGTTATGGTCAGTGACTTTATTTCCCTTCGAAGTAGCAATGTGAACAGGGATTGGAAGCATTTTATGTGGTGCAAGACTCTATGAGGTTGGCTTGGTGGCAGTTCTATATGAGAGGTCTGACAGGGAGTCTAACCATTGAGACTTTAGGTTTCGGATTCAGGTGAGGTGGGATTGGTTTTTATTCGAGAGCTTGAGGATTCCTTCTTCATCGGGTTCGGAGAAACATTCTAAGGTTGGTTTCAGTAGATCTGGTTAGATCATTGTTGGAAGTGTTATGATTGGTTTGCTTCCGTTGAGAGTTTGGCAGGAAGTGGTTTCAGCATGAGCGGTCTGTTAGGGAGTCAAACCATTATAGATTTCAGGTCTCAGAAGGTAGAGGTGGTTTGTAAGGGTTGAAGGTTTGGGTGTTATTTTCGGGATAGAAGTTTCGGTTGCCTTGGGAAGGTTATTTTATGCGTAGAATTTCCGATTATGATCATTAGGTTGATTGTTTTGATGTGTGTGTTAATAAGGAGCGATTTCGAGGACGGCATCTAATTTAAGTGAGGGAGATTTGTAACATCCAGAATCTAGAAGATTAGTTATGGAAATAAAAACCTCATTTCTAAAGGCCAACTCGTTGAGTTTGGGGGAGGAAACTCAACGTGTTGGAAGTATTGGTCACGCGTGTTTTTGAAGACCAAATCAACAAGTTAGGGAGGACCAACTCGACGAGTTGGACGTGGTTTGGGAAACCCTAATTTTGAGGTTTTGTACCCTATTTAAACAACTTAAACCCCATATGTTGGCATCATTTCCAGCCACCATTGGCCTAAATCCTAACCTCGAAACCCTAAGGCATTTTTGAGCGTTGTGAGCCATTTTGAGTGCTTTGGTGGTGTGTTTGAAGCTATTGGAAGGAATGGAACTTGGTGAGAATTGGTGATACAAGAAGTAGCTGCTAGATCTCGAATCTTTGCTTCATTTTCGACACTTTTCTAGTAAAAAGTATCAATCTTGCTTTGTGAATTGATAGATATCCTTCTTAGGGTTCTTTTGCATGTTTTGGTCCAAATGGAGTGGATGTTGGGAGTTGGATGTCCCATTTGGACAAACCCTTTCAGATCTAGGGTCTAAAGGAGATTTCATGGAAAAAAGGTGCCAACTTTACTGCCCTTAGAGCTCCATGCTCCTTCTAAGCCAATGTTTTGGCCTCTTAAGTTTCAAATGGCCTTGAATGGGAGTAACGTTGAAGACTTTGCGTGACCTTTTAGCTTTTAAGATCCAGATCTATGTTCATGAGCTTTATCTTGATGATATGTTGATTTTTGGATTAAGTCTTAAGCCTTTTCGGATTAGGGTTTGAGCTTAACGCCTATGGGGTGTTTATTAATGGGTAAAGTTGGAAACTTTACCCTTCTAGGCGTATTTCAGCCTAGATCTGGAAGATAGAGCTTTGGTTTGAAGATTAGTGGCTTAATGCATTAAGTGGGTTGGCAGACTAATGAACTCGATGAGTTCGTAAGGGAACTCGGCGAGTTGGTTTGGAATTGTTCCGATTCTATTGAAAAAGGAAAAACTCGACGAGTTGAAGGAAACTCGGCGATTTGGATCGATTCCTCGCGATTCTGCAGTTTGATGGGAACTCGGCAAGTTGAAGGACCAACTCGGCGAGTTGCGTCACCTGGACCGTTAACTTTAACTTTTGACTTATGCTTTTGGCCAACTTTTTCCCAAGGGGTGTTTGAGGTAACATGAATTGTATTCAAGGAACATATGGGCTTAGGATAAGACCCATATGGGATTGGGCCCAATTTTCTATAAGTGGGCCTTTGTGGATCTTTTGGTTTTGGGCCTTTTTGGTTGTGGGTGTTGGGCCTCACTTTGGTTCTCGTTTGGGGTCAGGGGTAAAATGGTCATTTTACCCCATGTATGGTTAGTAGGTTTGGGAATGGAATCCAGTTGTTTATTTTTTTTTATTATTTTGATATGTTAGATCAGAGGCGTCGTCAGGGCAGCAGCTAGGGATTTATTTCAGGGAGCTTCTACATTCGAGGTGAGTTTCCTCGTGGACTGCACGGGTCGAAGGCACCAATATCGGCCCGTGTTTATGATTGTATGTTCCGAACTAGGGTCCTATGTCAGGCGGTGCCCGATGGTTATCATATGCCTTCCGGATTACGGTCCGATGGCGGGTGGGGCCCAAGGAATAGTTGTATGCTTTGTGTCTTCGTGACTCCTGCATGTGTTTGTACTTGTATGCTTCTGGACTAAGGTCCGATGTCGGGCGGTCCCCGATGTATTTTTATGATTGTGTCTATGTGATTATTTTATGTGTATACTTGATATGTGTTATATGCATGCCTAGCTCAGCTCGATGTCGGGTGGGGCCCGATGCCAGACAATGTCCGATGTCGGGCGGGGCCCGATGCTGGGTGGGACCCGATGCCGGATATAGTCTGATGTCGGGCGGCGCCCTATAATAGGGCGGGACCCACTATAGGCGGTTATGTATGATATGCATGGCTCGTTTAATATGTCTAGTATGTGGTATTTGGGGAACTCGCTAAGCTTTGTGCTTACGGTTTCAGTTTTGTTTCAGGTACTCCAGTTTTCAAATGAAAGAGCTCGGGATGGTCGCAGCGCATACACCCGTGTTTTCCGCAATTTGTGATCTTTGGGGGTTGGACTCTGATAATTGTTTTAATTAAAATGCTTTTCAATGTTTTGAACAAAGTTATGATAGTGTTTTATGATGAGGTTATTGCGCTATTAGATCGATAGATTCAAAACAGATAAACTAGAATGAAGCAATCAAAGAACACAAGAATGGATCAAAAGATGTCGAATGATTAATATCTCACACCTCAGAAGAGCTCGATGAAGAACTTCGACTGTAGAGGTGTGTTTAGGGTTACAATGCAAAAGCTATTAATGAGAAAGTTAACCTGAAAGCTATACATGCATGCATAATATATAAGCTAACCCTAAAGATAGTCCACGGTTGGACAGGCCCAAACCGGGTAAACTAAATGGACTATTAAACGAGCCCAAAGACGCAACACTTAAACTCAACAATCTCCCCCTTTGCGTCAATAGAGGCGAGAGATCAATTCGGTTGAGCAAGTGTAGACTTCTTCGCTGTCTTGAATACATTCGGTATAATGGCCAAAAGAGTGTGACGAAATGCTATATACCACCGAAGCACGTCAGAGAAGTTCTTCTTATCTGAATCACTGTTCTGTTTACACCTGTGAGTTATATCAAGTACGTGCTCCAAACAAGTTGTGGAGAACATGTGTTTGTCAACAAGAGCGAAAAGAAATTTTTCACCTTCGCTTCTAGTGAACATAATAGTGTGATGAACCGAATCTATCTTGCCCATTTTCATCTTATTTAGATCACTTGCGCTCCCGATATTCTTCACAATCGGCTTCTTTCTCATAACATTTGCAACCTCCTCATCCATCTTAGCAACTTCATGGATGTAGGAAGCCAACATTCTTTTAATGTGATCGAGGATCGGCTCATACTGCTGTTGATTGGTAAGCAGAATATTGAACAGCAAAATCCAATCGTGTGGGTTCAGGTATGGAAGATCAGCTAATGAAATCATATGAACCGAGTTATCAGAACCTCGGGTCACCCTGAACTTCACATTGATAAATTTTCCAGCAATAGTTGGTTTCAATACCTTAACTTAGGTTATATTCTAAGCACTCCATGTCAAGTATTGGGGTTGGGAAAATTCAAGATAATAATTGATTAGATCTTGATCAACCTGTGGGTGAGGAGAAGGGACTTCAACAGTTGAATCAAAACAATGAAACACAAATGTCTGACAGGTGATGGGCATGTCAAATTGAGAATCCCTCGTGTTTTCACGATCAAACGAGGCAACAGGTTGCAGCCAGTGAGTGCTGGGAGACTCAATCGCTTCTTTGATTAATCTTTCCCGGGTCCAAGTGGGAAAAAGAGCCTGCTTGCAAATCAGTGCGTCTTGAGCTTCTTTCTGCTTTCACTCTTTCTCTTCTTCCTCTTTGGCTATTCTCAGATTTTCATTGATCTCTTTATCCCTTTTCTTCCTCTTTAAAGCCTCATCAATCATTTCTTCTTCTTCATCATCACTATCTTCCACAACACCCTTCGATTTTTCTTGTCCACCAGAACCCGAAGCTACATTAACCTTTGGTTCGGTTTCGATAATCACTTTGGGTGGAATTGGAGGATTTTGATCAGCTTCTCCCCCTTGTTGCGGAGTGACCACGGGCTCCGTAACACCCTGAATCTGACTCAATATCTGAATAGCATGAAGAAGTCTAGCTATCAAGTGATTCCGGATAGTAAGGGTGAGAACAGGATCATGAGCATTGACAAGATTACTGAGAATCGAGAGAACATCCCTAGCACAACTTTTAAGAACTGCCCGCTCAGTCTTGAGTGATGCAATTTCCTTCTGGGCATGAGCGAGATGAACTGACTGGACTTTAATTTGTGTAGTCTTTCGAGCAAGGTCGTCCATAATCTTGTTTTCCATGGCCAGGTCAGCCTGAAGCTCATCAAGGCGAGAGTTGACCGAAGTGACAAGAGAAGTGTGATCAGCTTGGAACTCAGTTCAAACAGAATCAAATTTTGCTTTCTCTTCTTGAAGGGACTTTGAGAGAGAATTAACAGAAGCATTAACCTTTGCAGCATTGGAATCGGCATGACCTTTGAGTGATTCCAAAAAGATCTTTGAATCATGAACGAGATCTGTTACTTCTGTTATAGCTTTCTTGCAGGTAGATGTGGAGGCATCCACAACCTTTGTAGATTGGTCGATTGAGGCTGTATATTGCTGAAGAGCAGTGTCAAGAAAAGCTTTTAAAAAAACATCTGAGTAAGTTGCTGAGGTACCAAGCAATTTGTCAAGCTTATCATGAAGATCTTGTAAATGGAGCTTTGTCACCGGAGCATCATCATCATTTTCACTTGTAAGTCAATAAGGACTATAATAAGTGGAGTCAAAATCAAAATTTTCACCTCCCAGAATAGGCTTAGAGTCTGTTGAAGGTGATGGTGAGAGAGGTTTGGTGGTAACTGGGGTGTCAATGGGAACGGTATGTGCCCCCGTATCAGATACGTTGACACTCACCGAAGGTCCAGTGGTTGTGGTTGTTGTATCTTGAGAAAAGATTGGTGGTGGTAGTGGAGCAGTAGTAGTAGGTTGAGAAGTGACAGGTGGTGGAACGGCAGCAACCGAGATTGGTATTGTAGTTTGTTTTGGAGAAGGAGGAGGAGTAGGAACGTGAATCTGTACCTCAGGAGTTGGAGATCGGGGAGGAGTATTTCCCCTTGGTAAGCCTTCGTGTTGAACTTCCTCTTCTTCATTGGCTGATTGGTCCTCTTTATTGGAAGCAGAAGGCGTCGGTGCCTTTGGTCGCTTTGCCATCTTCTTGACCTTTTTCTTTTTGGAAGCCGAAGGTGCAGCTTTATCAGCCTTACGCTTTTTAGGAGATGAGGGACCTTCGGTCTCGGCTTTCTTAGACTCCTGTTTCTTCTCCCTTTTGGCAGGTTTGTCAGCTACCTCCAAAGTACTCTGCATCTCAGGAGTGAGTTGGCGTGGACCCGAAGGTGTCAATTTCCTGTAATCAGCCATGACTCTACTTTCACTAGAGACACATCGGCTCATTGATTCAGGAATAGAACCGATGTATAAGAACTTTGTAGGGTCAGTTACAATAATTTTGAACATGTGAAAAGTAGCAATAGAAGACAGCATAGCATCTGCCATGACTGGAATCTGAAAAGTCTCAATAGCTCTGCGAGTGACTAATGTCCATAAACGGCCAGATGAAATCTCAGAATGTCTGGATGAGGAGTTGAGGCTCTGCACCAGTTGTGACCATATTAGAGAACCATAATCCGAATTGATTCCATTGTAGATTCCATAAAGGATGGTCATGAAACATTTACTCGCCCCATCTGACCCAGCAACCCTTTCTGCTAACCCCTCGTAGAGAAGTGTATGCAGACCATTCCATTGAAGTGGTAAACATGACTTCTTGAATTTTGTCACCTTAGTTAGAACGTCCGTGTATCACATGTCATAGAACATCGAAAACAACTGAGTTGTTGTTATGAAATCCGGTGAGATGACAGAAGCATCTGCAGTAAGCCCTAGCAGTGAACAAAAGCGTGCTTTGGATACAGATGTATTTTGATTAGAGATATCGAAGAAGATCCGTTCCTTGCGTTTGTCGTAGGAAGCAGTGAAATAGACCTGTGATAGAAGGGACATGGGAACTGATTCGACTTGTGTAAGAACAATCACCAATGGAGAATACTTGAGACACTCTACAACGTGAAGCATGTATGAATCATAAAGGAAAGGGTCCAGTTGAATGATGAGATTCTGATTGGGTTTTATCGTAAGCAAAGATGATGAAGCTGTTTGATCTTGAAGAGAGGATGATTCCGCCATTGTTGTAGTGAAGAAGAAGATGAACAGTTGTATATCGCCTGTTGTTTTTATGAGAGAGGTTGAAGAAGGTAAGGAGGTATAGTAGGTGTGAGAACCCCCTTTTATACCGTTGCGAGGAGAGAGAAAATATTCGATGTGATGATGATACGATCTCTGAAACGTCACTAGAAAAAGCACGATTTGAGAGCTTGGTTTCCCTAGATATACGTCAGCAGGTGTGGGTATAGGAACCGTTTCAAATTCAAGCGCCCAATTCAGTTCTTGTCCATTAATCGTCTCTTCAAATCCCAGTAGTAGAAGCTATAGACAAGAATCATCCTTTCTCTTCCCACAAAGGAACCTTCGCTCCATATTTAAGTCAAGCACCATTTCTGTTAAAGCCAAAAGCACAAATCTGGAATAGTGCCATTAGTACCACGAACTAGAATTTGGAAAATCATAAAGATCTTCGTGCAAGAGTGTGCCAATGAAAAATAAATAAAGCAAAATATTTGTGGGATTTAAGTGATGTCTATTTAGACACGAATCAGTGGATCCCGAGCACGAATCTCTTCCTTCAAAGTCAAGAGAGACTGAGAAGTGTCTATGTGGTTTCCCGTGAAATACGATCAAATGTTTGTTAAGAAACATTGAAAGACATCTTTTCAAATATAGGCTTTAGTGGGTTGTCTATCTTCAACCGAACATCGATACTTAAAATAAGACCGAAAGTTGGATGAAGTACTTGTGAGACCGATGTGGTCTGTTGAACAAGTAGGTTGGAGAATATATTTAGTGACTGGATAATACTAAGAAATCTAAAAAAAATGAAACTGGATCTTATGGGAAGAAACGTCTTGGTGTTTTGACAGTTTCATAAAGATCACGCAAAAAAAATAAAAAATTTTGTGAGGTAACAAGTAAAAGCTTGAACATTTTAGCGTTCACCGTCAATTCATTCAAGGTATTGGATATTGGGTTTCACTTAGCACGTGGTGAACGTATCTAAGATCATCAACACATAGATTGTGTAACCATAAACCTCACTGTTAATTGTTGAGAGTCTCAAGGGTTACTTTTATGAAGCGAAACTTAATGGAGAAATGTAAGGAGATGGTTAAGGAACCGAAAGTACCTCTGCTATATTAGAATGACAAAGAAGAAAACTCTTAACTCACTATGAGAAGAGTAAGGCAACTCATGACTTAAGTGATTTTAGCAGCCTGATTGGGAAGAAATGATTGGTGTATATCGAATCATTAAGGCTTCACTCAGAGTCGTGGAGGCTTCGGTCTACATGCAGCAGCATGCTTCTAGGGACACTTAACTAGTACAAAGATAAGAATGTTATAACTGCCCCAACGCCATTGTGTTTTGCATCTGTTAACTTGAATCGAGGTGAGAATTGAGAGATAAAACTAAAACCAAATAGAAATATTTTTGTAGTTTTTGAATTTTTGTGAAAAATAGTAAAAACAGAAAAGAAAATATTTTTGGATTTTTGTAATTTCTGAAAAATAATAAAAACAGAAAAGAAAATATTTTTGGATTTTTGTAATATCTGAAAAATAATAAAACCAGAAAAGAAAATAAATACCAACGACAAACACACGAAAGAATAAATAAGCTTAAAAAAAATATACAACCGAAACCATACCTTAGAAAAGATGAAGCGAAATGGGCCAAGCGTTCGGTTCATTTCGGTTCCTGAAAAAATCCGGAACCGAAATAGACCGAGCGTTCGGTTTATTTCGGTTCTTGAAAATTCCGGAACCGAAATAGACTGAGCGTTCGCTCTATTTCGCTTGAGTAACTTTATTGACACAAAAGGGGTTTCGGTACCGACTCAGCTTCCATCATTCCCAAGCCTTGGAGTATTTTATTAAAGCTTGCTTCTGGTAAGGCCTTAGTGAAGATGTCAGCTAGTTGATCTGAGGACCGAACGAAGTGTACTTCAACGTTACTATCTTCAACATGGTCTTTGATGAAGTGGTACCCCAGTGCAATATGTTTAGTCTTGGAGTGTTGTACTGGATTGTGACATATTCGAATCGCACTTTCAGAGTCACAGTAGAAAGGAATCTTCTTCATGCTTAAGCCATAATCTCTAAGTTGGCTTTGTATCCATATGACTTGTGATGTACAGGATGCTGCAGCGATGTACTCAGCTTTGGATGTGGAAAGAGACACGCAAGTTTGTTTCTTTGACTGCCAGCTGACGAGTTTGCCATCAAGGAATTGGCACCTGCCGGTTGTTCTCTTTCTGTCCAATCCACATCCACCAAGATCAGCGTCAGAGAAAGCTTGAACAAAGAAGCCGGATTTTGCAGGATACCAAAGACCGAGAGACGAGGTTCGCCTCAAATACCGGAAGATGTTCTTCACTGCAATCATATGAGGTTCTCTTGGATTTGCTTGAAACCTGGCACAATAACAGACATAAAACATTATGTCCGGTCTACTAGCCGTTAGATACATTAGTGACCCTATCATTTGACGATAGAGAGTCACATCAATAGCCGGTTTCTCAAGAGATGGAGTCAGCTTCGTGTCAAATGCCATTGGAACCTTTACTTTGGAATCTCCCGTCATGCCGAACTTTGCCAACAGAGTCTTCGTGTATGTTTCCTGATTAATGAAGATGCCTTCTGGTCCCTGTCTTATATTCAATCCAAGAAAAAAGTTAATCAGACCCATTGTGCTCATTTCAAACTTAGTCTCCATCAACTTCCTGAATTCAGCTGTTAAGCTAGGATTCGTGGAGCCGAAGATGATGTCATCAACGTAAATTTGAACAATCATTAAGTGTTCGCCTTCTTTCTTGCGAAAGAAGGTTGGGTCGACTGAACCTTGTTTAAATTTTGACATTTTGAGAAAACGTGTTAGAGTTTCATACCAGGCTCTCGGGGCTTGCTTCAAACCATAGACTGCTTTATCCAGTATGTAGCAGTGATCAGGATACTTCTCGTTCACAAATCCGGGTGGTTGTTCAACATATACCGTTTCTTCTAGTTCTCAATTCAAGAAAGCACATTTTACATCCATTTGGAAAACTTCGAAGTTTTTATGTGCAACATATGCCAGAAAGATTCTCACTGATTCCAACCTTGCTACAGGAGCGAAGGTCTCTTCATAGTCTATTCCTTCTTCCTGACAATATCCTTTCACCACCAGCCTCGCTTTGTTGCGAATGACGTTACCCTCTTTATCTAACTTATTTCTAAAAACCCATTTTAAACCGACTACAGATGCATCCTTTGGTGTGGGAATCAGCCTCCAAACCCGATTTCGTTCAAACTCATGGAGTTCGTCTTGCATAGCTTGCACCCAATCAGAGTGATCAAGAGCAACATTTACCGTCTTCGGTTCAACTTTATTAAACATGCATAATTCTACGTGAGAGAATAAAGCAGTTTGCTTCGCCTTCATTTGAGAGCGTGTGAGAACACCCTCAGATGATTCACCAATGATTTGAGTTTTTGGATGATCCTTTGTCCATTTTATGAGAGGAGGGTAACTTGGATCATAGGCAGGATCCAACTCAGCATTGACTTCTTCTTCCAGTTCTGACAGATCGCCTTCGTCATTTTCATTTTCATTCTCCCCCTCAAATGGCGAACCGAATCCCATGTCAGGTTCAATACTTTCCCCTTCAAAAGGCGAACTGAATCCCATGTTAGGTTCAGTACTCTCCCCCTCAAATGGACCTTCATGAGTTGAGGTTTTTCATGGATTCTCCCCCTGGAAAGGCATGTCGGTTGTTTTTGGTGTAGACGAACCCTCCTCCTGGATTGTAGAGCTTTTATTTGGAGGGTCATTTGAAACTGGACGTTTGCTAGATTCTGGAGGTTCGCTTGAAGGTTGCTTCTCGGATGGATGTTGAGGCTCGCTACCCATGTCTTTTGCAGCTTCGTCGATAATCTTCTTTAAGTTGTCGATTTTGTTATCAGCTGCTTTCGCTTCTGAGTGGATCGCCTTCTCTGGTTCATCAAAGAGCATCATGTACTCTTCAAGCAGATTGGAAATAGGAACCGAGACTTGCCCTGATTCTGGAAAGATTTCCTCCGTTGGACTTTCGGTTGTTCGTATTTTCTTCACGTAATTGTCATCAAAAGTAACATAGTAGGTTTCTTCAATCTTCTTCAAGCGTTTATTCAGAACCCTATATGCTTTTGAAGTAAGTGAATAACCAAGAAAGATCCCTTCGTCTGCCTTAACATCAAATTTGTTTCGGTTCTATTTGGAGTTGAAAATAAAGCATCTTGAAACGAACACGTGGAAAAACTTTACATTGGGCTTACGATTATTCAAAATCTCGTATGGAGTGATGGAAAATCGCCTGTTGAGGAAAGATCGGTTCTGAGTGTAACATGCAGCAGCAATTGCATCAGCCCAGAAGTATAGTGGAAGAGAAGTGAAGCTCAGCATGGTTCGGGCGGCTTCACATAAAGAACGGTTTCGCCTTTCAACGATTCCATTCTGTTGTGGAGTATAGTGAGCAGAGAAGTTGTGAATTACTCCCTTTTCAGCCAGAAACTCTTCAAACTCTTTGTTTTTTAACTCTAGACCATTGTCGCTTCCGATGTTCCTTACCACCTTTTGCAGCTGCAGTTCCACTTACTTGATAAACACCTTCAACTTGGGAGTGGCCTCTGATTTCTTTTTAAGAAAGAAAACCCAGGTGAAGCGAGAAAAATCATCTACAATAACAAGTATAAACTTACTACGACTGAAGATTTCCATAGCCGAAGGACCACATAAATCGATGTGCAGTAGTTCAAGAGGTTCGATGATTTTTGTATTGATACGAGAAGGGTGACTCTTTCTGCTTTGCTTGCCCATCTCGCATGTTGCGCACAGGTGTTCTTTGTCAAATTTGAGAATAGGAAGTCCACACACGTGATCACCAAGCACTATTTTATTAATATCTTTGAAGTTCAGGTGCGATAGTCTTCGGTGCCAAAACCAACTTTCATCTGAATTCGCCTTCGACAACAAGCATATTGCTGGCTTTCCTTTTATCGAGTTGAGATTTAGAGGATACATTTCCCCTTTGTGCTCAGATTTCAACAGAACTTTCTTTATTTGCTTTTCAATTATCTCTGAGCCCTCATCATCGAACGAGACTTTCAAACCAGTTCCCACCACTAGTTGAGAAACACTGATGAGGTTGTGCTGCAATCCTTCCACGTAGGCTACTTTTCGTATTGAGAATTCTCCGTTGGTGATCATCCCATACCCTTTGATCGTGCCATATGAGTTGTTTCCATATTTAACACATCCACCATCCTTAAGGCACCGAAACTCCTTAAGATCTTCCCTCCTTCCTGTCATGTGACGAGAGTAGCCACTGTCAATATACCATTCTTCATCAAACTGCTCGTCACTGATGACCTGCAAAATTAAGCAGATTTAGGAACCCAAAGTCTCTTGGGCCCTGGTGAGTCTTTTACAGAATAGGGAACTGCAAAAGAAAGATCAACCAAATATGTTCTTTTTATTAATGTGGTTTCATATTTTCGTTTGATGGTGTAAACTTTCATTTTATTTTTATCTTGCTTCAATTGGGGTGGGTTATTGTTAGTTGGTTTTTCAGTTGAGTTTTTCTTCGGTGTCCTAAGGTTAGCTGACTTTTTGGTATTTTGGATTTCAGAATCTGAGCACAGCTTTCCTTTTCCTTTTTTAGTCTTGATCCTTCTGTTCGTTCCAGAGTGAACAAACGGACCCAATGTTATTGCTTCCCAGATAAGATAGCCATTGTCTTCAGATCCAATGACGTAGTCTTCAAAGTGATGCGCCCATACTTCATAATCTTGAGTATAGAGAATGGGAACCCTCGTAGTGGATCCTATACTGTTGGAGATGTTGATTGGATTGACTTGAGAATCATCGTGAGACATGATGAAAAACTTCTTCTTTTAATCTGCTTGAATTAGACTAGTGATGTCGAAACTAGGGTTTTATCGAACACCAGATACACCGTCGACAAGAAGAAAGATTCTGTATAGTCTCGGTCTTGATTTTTAATTTATCATTTTCGTCCAGTAAATTCTTAAGCATGCATTTATGTTCTTTGGACTCAATGAAAGATTCAATTTTGTCCTGTCCATATTTGTAGGTTACTAAAATCTCATCTGATGACATTATAGATTCACATTCAGCAATGACTTCGTCTTCCTTAAATTCAAGGATGGGCAAAATCATTTTATGAATCTTTTTACCTATCTCACAATCTAGATGTAACTGGGTGATGTTAGTATATAAGCGTTTAGCAATCAAACAGAAAACATTTCTTTGTTTTAAAAACTTCAAATTGTCTCGTTGCACATAAATAAGTTCATCCCTAGCCCTAACTAACTCTGACTCCTTCTGCTGTATCCACATCCTTCTTTCCTCACTCTTGGAAGACTCCCTGCTGAGTTGGTCAGTTAGGTTAGAATTTGCTAAGCGAGTTTGCATAAGACTGCCACTTAAGTTAGAAAACTTGAATTTTAATTCATTTAATTCTTTTTCGTAGTTTGTTACTGGCATTTTAAGTGATTCTAGGATAGATTGTACCTTCTTGAACAACTGATCGCAATCACTGATCTTTTCACTCACAGGCTTGGCAGCGAAACATTTGTCTTCCTTAAGCTTTGCTTCCTCATGCTTACTTTCGGTTATTACCATTAAGCATCTCCCAGCCGACTCAACAACTCTTTCTCTCGCCACATAAACTCTTCCATGCGAGGGTCTGCGTACCTCTTCATCTTCAGAGTGTGTAGACCAGACTTCTACTCCACCAAACTCATCATCAATAATATTTTCCTGCACAATTAAAGCATTCATAGAAACGTTAGTTGCTTTCTTCTTCTTTATCTCCTCCAGCTTTCTCATGTAGTAAGCTTCGTCATCTTCACCATCCTTCTTCTCAGCCATCTTCCTTAGCATGCAATCCTTGGCAAAGTGGTTCTTGCCATAACAGTAGTTGCAATCGTACCCAGAGTCTCCCACAAGCTGACTCTCCTTCTTTTCTTCGTCCTTTTGAGTGGTGTTCTTGGTTTCTTCTTTCACCTTTTCAGAGCTGTAGCTTCCCTTCCAGTTTCGGTTCTTGTTGACATGGAACTTTTTGCGAGAAAACTTCTTTGGGTTTGTAACCATCATTTCATATTCTTCACTAGATAGATCGCACTCCGACATATCAGATTCCTCCTCTTCGTCTGCTACATTCTTGCTCTTAGAAACAAGGGCCAGTGAACCCACACCCGAAACTACCTTTGCTTCCTTTGTCACCATGCTTTCATGAGATTTGAGTATACCCATCAGTTTCGCCAGCGAATATGATTTAAATTGCTCATGAGTCATCACGGTCAAGACCACCGCCATCCATTCGGGCCTTAATCCATTCATGAATGTCACCTTTTGTTCGATCACCTTCCTTTCAATACCATACTTCATCATCTTGCTAAGCAAATGGTTGAAATGATCGAATGTCTGAATGAGTTTTTCTTCAGGTTTTTGTTCGAAAGCACCGTCTTCAGAGAGCAATAGGGTTTGGATCGAGTGCTCTAGATCCTCATCAGTTGAATATAGTTCTTTCAACCTATCCCATATTTCTTTAGCTGTTGTGCATGAACTTACCAGTTGAAAAGTGTCGGATTGCAAAGCGAATCTGATCATCCTCATGGCTTTAACATTGCATAACACCTTGTCTTTTTCGTCTTGAGGAATCTTCTCTACGTCCGCCAAGAGTTGGTCATACTCTTTTTTAGTCTTGATCCTTCTGTTCGTTCCAGAGTGAACAAACGAACCCAATGTTATTGCTTCCCAGATAAGATAGCCATTGTCTTCAGATCCAATGACGTAGTCTTCAAAGTGATGCGCCCATACTTCATAATCTTGAGTATAGAGAATGGGAACCCTCGTAGTGGATCCTATACTGTTGGAGATGTTGATTGGATTGACTTGAGAATCATCATGAGACATGATGAAAAACTTCTTCTTTTAATCTGCTTGAATCAGACTAGTGATGTCGAAACTAGGGTTTTATCGAACACCAGATACACCGTCGACAAGAAGAAAGATTCTGTATAGTCTCGGTCTTGATTTTTAATTTATCATTTTCGTCCAGTAAATTCTTAAGCATGCATTTATGTTCTTCGGACTCAATGAAAGATTCAATTTTGTCCTGTCCATATTTGTAGGTTACTAAAATCTCATCTGATGACATTATAGATTCACATTCAGCAATGACTTCGTCTTCCTTAAATTCAAGGATGGGCAAAATCATTTTATGAATCTTTTTACCTATCTCACAATCTAGATGTAACTGGGTGATGTTAGTATATAAGCGTTTAGTAATCAAACAGAAAACATTTCTTTGTTTTAAAAACTTCAAATTGTCTCGTTGCACATAAATAAGTTCATCCCTAGCCCTAACTAACTCTGACTCCTTCTGCTGTATCCACATCCTTCTTTCCTCACTCTTGGAAGACTCCCTGCTGAGTTGGTCAGTTAGGTTAGAATTTGCTAAGCGAGTTTGCATAAGACTGCCACTTAAGTTAGAAAACTTGAATTTTAATTCATTTAATTCTTTTTCGTAGTTTGTTACTGGCATTTTAAGTGATTCTAGGATAGATTGTACCTTCTTGATCAACTGATCGCAATCACTGATCTTTTCACTCACAGGCTTGGCAGCGAAACATTTGTCTTCCTTAAGCTTTGCTTCCTCATGCTTACTTTCAGTTATTACCATTAAGCATCTCCCAGCCGACTCAACAACTCTTTCTCTCGCCACATAAACTCTTCCATGCGAGGGTCTGCGTACCTCTTCATCTTCAAAGTCTGTAGACCAGACTTCTACTCCACCAAACTCATCATCAATAATATTTTCCTGCACAATTAAAGCATTCATAGAAACGTTAGTTGCTTTCTTCTTCTTTATCTCCTCCAGCTTTCTCATGTAGTAAGCTTCGTCATCTTCACCATCCTTCTTCTCAGCCATCTTCCTTAGCATGCAATCCTTGGCAAAGTGGTTCTTGCCATAACAGTAGTTGCAATCGTACCCAGAGTCTCCCACAAGCTGACTCTCCTTCTTTTCTTCGTCCTTTTGAGTGGTATTCTTGGTTTCTTCTTTCACCTTTTCAGAGCTGTAGCTTCCCTTCCAGTTTCGGTTCTTGTTGACATGGAACTTTTTGCGAGAAAACTTCTTTGGGTTTGTAACCATCATTTCATATTCTTCACTAGATAGATCGCACTCCGACATATCAGATTCCTCCTCTTCGTATGCTATATTCTTGCTCTTAGAAACAAGGGCCAGTGAACCCACACCCGAAACTACCTTTGCGTCCTTTGTCACCATGCTTTCATGAGATTTGAGTATACCCATCAGTTTCGCCAGCGAATATGATTTAAATTGCTCATGAGTCATCACGGTCGAGACCACTGCCATCCATTCGGGCCTTAAGCCATTCATGAATGTCACCTTTTGTTCGATCACCTTCCTTTCAATACCATACTTCATCATCTTGCTAAGCAAATGGTTGAAATGATCGAATGTCTGAATGAGTTTTTCTTCACGTTTTTGTTCGAAAGCACCGTCTTCTGAGAGAAATAGGGTTTGGATCGAGTGCTCTAGATCCTCATCAGTTGAATATAGTTCTTTCAACCTATCCCATATTTCTTTAGCTGTTGTGCATGAACTTACCAGTTGAAAAGTGTCGGATTGCAAAGCGAATCTGATCATCCTCATGGCTTTAACATTGCATAACACCTTGTCTTTTTCGTCTTGAGGAATCTTCTCTACGTCCGCCAAGAGTTGGTCATACTCTTTTTTAGTCTTGATCCTTCTGTTCGTTCCAGAGTGAACAAACGGACCCAATGTTATTGCTTCCCAGATAAGATAACCATTGTCTTCAGATCCAATGGCGTAGTCTTCAAAGTGATGCGCCCATACTTCATAATCTTGAGTATAGAGAATGGGAACCCTCGTAGTGGATCCTATACTGTTGGAGATGTTGATTGGATTGACTTGAGAATCGTCGTGAGACATGATGAAAAACTTCTTCTTTTAATCTGCTTGAATCAGACTAGTGATGTCGAAACTAGGGTTTTATCGAACACCAGATACACCGTCGACAAGAAGAAAGATTCTGTATAGTCTCGGTCTTGATTTTTAATTTATCATTTTCGTCCAGTAAATTCTTAAGCATGCATTTATGTTCTTTGGACTCAATGAAAGATTCAATTTTGTCCTGTCCATATTTGTAGGTTACTAAAATCTCATCTGATGACATTATAGATTCACATTCAGCAATGACTTCGTCTTCCTTAAATTCAAGGATGGGCAAAATCATTTTATGAATCTTTTTACCTATCTCACAATCTAGATGTAACTGGGTGATCTTAGTATATAAGCGTTTAGCAATCAAACAGAAAACATTTCTTTGTTTTAAAAACTTCAAATTGTCTCGTTGCACATAAATAAGTTCATCCCTAGCCCTAACTAACTCTGACTCCTTCTGATGTATCCACATCCTTCTTTCCTCACTCTTGGAAGACTCCCTGCTGAGTTGGTCAGTTAGGTTAGAATTTGCTAAGCGAGTTTGCATAAGACTGCCACTTAAGTTAGAAAACTTGAATTTTAATTCATTTAATTCTTTTTCGTAGTTTGTTACTGGCATTTTAAGTGATTCTAGGATAGATTGTACCTTCTTGATCAACTGATCGCAATCACTGATCTTTTCACTCACAGGCTTGGCAGCGAAACATTTGTCTTCCTTAAGCTTTGCTTCCTCATGCTTACTTTCGGTTATTACCATTAAGCATCTCCCAGCCGACTCAACAACTCTTTCTCTCGCCACATAAACTCTTCCATGTGAGGGTCTGCGTACCTCTTCATCTTCAGAGTCTGTAGACCAGACTTCTACTCCACCAAACTCATCATCAATAATATTTTCCTGCACAATTAAAGCATTCATAGAAACGTTAGTTGCTTTCTTTTTCTTTATCTCCTCCAGCTTTCTCATGTAGTAAGCTTCGTCATCTTCACCATCCTTCTTCTCAGCCATCTTCCTTAGCATGCAATCCTTGGCAAAGTGGTTCTTGCCATAACAGTAGTTGCAATCGTACCCAGAGTCTCCCACAAGCTGACTCTCCTTCTTTTCTTCGTCCTTTTGAGTGGTATTCTTGGTTTCTTCTTTCACCTTTTCAGAGCTGTAGCTTCCCTTCCAGTTTCGGTTCTTGTTGACATGGAACTTTTTGCGAGAAAACTTCTTTGGGTTTGTAACCATCATTTCATATTCTTCACTAGATAGATCGCACTCCGACATATCAGATTCCTCCTCTTCGTATGCTATATTCTTGCTCTTAGAAACAAGGGCCAGTGAACCCACACCCGAAACTACCTTTGCGTCCTTTGTCACCATGCTTTCATGAGATTTGAGTATACCCATCAGTTTCGCCAGCGAATATGATTTAAATTGCTCATGAGTCATCACGGTCGAGACCACTGCCATCCATTCGGGCCTTAAGCCATTCATGAATGTCACCTTTTGTTCGATCACCTTCCTTTCAATACCATACTTCATCATCTTGCTAAGCAAATGGTTGAAATGATCGAATGTCTGAATGAGTTTTTCTTCAGGTTTTTGTTCGAAAGCACCGTCTTCAGAGAGCAATAGGGTTTGGATCGAGTGCTCTAGATCCTCATCAGTTGAATATAGTTCTTTCAACCTATCCCATATTTCTTTAGCTGTTGTGCATGAACTTACCAGTTGAAAAGTGTCGGATTGCAAACCGAATCTGATCATCCTCATGGCTTTAACATTGCATAACACCTTGTCTTTTTCGTCTTGAGGAATCTTCTCTACGTCCGCCAAGAGTTGGTCATACTCTTTTTTAGTCTTGATCCTTCTGTTCGTTCCAGAGTGAACAAACGGACCCAATGTTATTGCTTCCCAGATAAGATAGCCATTGTCTTCAGATCCAATGACGTAGTCTTCAAAGTGAGGCGCCCATACTTCATAATCTTGAGTACAGAGAATGGGAACCCTCGTAGTGGATCCTATACTGTTGGAGATGTTGATTGGATTGACTTGAGAATCGTCGTGAGACATGATGAAAAACTTCTTCTTTTAATCTGCTTGAATCAGACTAGTGATGTCGAAACTAGGGTTTTATCGAACACCAGATACACCGTCGACAAGAAGAAAGATTCTGTATAGTCTCGGTCTTGATTTTTAATTTATCATTTTCGTCCAGTAAATTCTTAAGCATGCATTTATGTTCTTTGGACTCAATGAAAGATTCAATTTTGTCCTGTCCATATTTGTAGGTTACTAAAATCTCATCTGATGACATTATAGATTCACATTCAGCAATGACTTCGTCTTCCTTAAATTCAAGGATGGGCAAAATCATTTTATGAATCTTTTTACCTATCTCACAATCTAGATGTAACTGGGTGATCTTAGTATATAAGCGTTTAGCAATCAAACAGAAAACATTTCTTTGTTTTAAAAACTTCAAATTGTCTCGTTGCACATAAATAAGTTCATCCCTAGCCCTAACTAACTGTGACTCCTTCTGATGTATCCACATCCTTCTTTCCTCACTCTTGGAAGACTCCCTGCTGAGTTGGTCAGTTAGGTTAGAATTTGCTAAGCGAGTTTGCATAAGACTGCCACTTAAGTTAGAAAACTTGAATTTTAATTCATTTAATTCTTTTTCGTAGTTTGTTACTGGCATTTTAAGTGATTCTAGGATAGATTGTACCTTCTTGATCAACTGATCGCAATCACTGATCTTTTCACTCACAGGCTTGGCAGCGAAACATTTGTCTTCCTTAAGCTTTGCTTCCTCATGCTTACTTTCGGTTATTACCATTAAGCATCTCCCAGCCGACTCAACAACTCTTTCTCTCGCCACATAAACTCTTCCATGTGAGGGTCTGCGTACCTCTTCATCTTCAGAGTCTGTAGACCAGACTTCTACTCCACCAAACTCATCATCAATAATATTTTCCTGCACAATTAAAGCATTCATAGAAACGTTAGTTGCTTTCTTTTTCTTTATCTCCTGCAGCTTTCTCATGTAGTAAGCTTCGTCATCTTCACCATCCTTCTTCTCAGCCATCTTCCTTAGCATGCAATCCTTGGCAAAGTGGTTCTTGCCATAACAGTAGTTGCAATCGTACCCAGAGTCTCCCACAAGCTGACTCTCCTTCTTTTCTTCGTCCTTTTGAGTGGTGTTCTTGGTTTCTTCTTTCACCTTTTCAGAGCTGTAGCTTCCCTTCCAGTTTCGGTTCTTGTTGACATGGAACTTTTTGCGAGAAAACTTCTTTGGGTTTGTAACCATCATTTCATATTCTTCACTAGATAGATCGCACTCCGACATATCAGATTCCTCCTCTTCGTCTGCTACATTCTTGCTCTTAGAAACAAGGGCCAGTGAACCCACACCCGAAACTACCTTTGCTTCCTTCGTCACCATGCTTTCATGAGATTTGAGTATACCCATCAGTTTCGCCAGCGAATATGATTTAAATTGCTCATGAGTCTTCACGGTCGAGACCACTGCCATCCATTCGGGCCTTAAGCCATTCATGAATGTCACCTTTTGTTCGATCACCTTCATTTCAATACCATACTTCATCATCTTGCTAAGCAAATGGTTGAAATGATCGAATGTCTGAATGAGTTTTTCTTCAGGTTTTTGTTCGAAAGCACCGTCTTCAGAGAGCAATAGGGTTTGGATCGAGTGCTCTAGATCCTCATCAGTTGAATATAGTTCTTTCAACCTATCCCATATTTCTTTAGCTGTTGTGCATGAACTTACCAGTTGAAAAGTGTCGGATTGCAAAGCGAATCTGATCATCCTCATGGCTTTAACATTGCATAACACCTTGTCTTTTTCGTCTTGAGGAATCTTCTCTACGTCCGCCAAGAGTTGGTCATACTCTTTTTTAGTCTTGATCCTTCTGTTCGTTCCAGAGTGAACAAACGGACCCAATGTTATTGCTTCCCAGATAAGATAGCCATTGTCTTCAGATCCAATGACGTAGTCTTCAAAGTGATGCGCCCATACTTCATAATCTTGAGTATAGAGAATGGGAACCCTCGTAGTGGATCCTATACTGTTGGAGATGTTGATCGGATTGACTTGAGAATCGTCGTGAGACATGATGAAAAACTTCTTCTTTTAATCTGCTTGAATCAGACTAGTGATGTCGAAACTAGGGTTTTATCGAACACCAGATACACCGTCGACAAGAAGAAAGATTATGTATAGTCTCGGTCTTGATTTTTAATTTATCATTTTCGTCCAGTAAATTCTTAAGCATGCATTTATGTTCTTTGGACTCAATGAAAGATTCAATTTTGTCCTGTCCATATTTGTAGGTTACTAAAATCTCATCTGATGACATTATAGATTCACATTCAGCAATGACTTCGTCTTCCTTAAATTCAAGGATGGGCAAAATCATTTTATGAATCTTTTTACCTATCTCACAATCTAGATGTAACTGGGTGATGTTAGTATATAAGCGTTTAGCAATCAAACAGAAAACATTTCTTTGTTTTAAAAACTTCAAATTGTCTCGTTGCACATAAATAAGTTCATCCCTAGCCCTAACTAACTCTGACTCCTTCTGCTGTATCCACATCCTTCTTTCCTCACTCTTGGAAGACTCCCTGCTGAGTTGGTCAGTTAGGTTAGAATTTGCTAAGCGAGTTTGCATAAGACTGCCACTTAAGTTAGAAAACTTGAATTTTAATTCATTTAATTCTTTTTCGTAGTTTGTTACTGGCATTTTAAGTGATTCTAGGATAGATTGTACCTTCTTGAACAACTGATCGCAATCACTGATCTTTTCACTCACAGGCTTGGCAGCGAAACATTTGTCTTCCTTAAGCTTTGCTTCCTCATGCTTACTTTCGGTTATTACCATTAAGCATCTCCCAGCCGACTCAACAACTCTTTCTCTCGCCACATAAACTCTTCCATGCGAGGGTCTGCGTACCTCTTCATCTTCAGAGTGTGTAGACCAGACTTCTACTCCACCAAACTCATCATCAATAATATTTTCCTGCACAATTAAAGCATTCATAGAAACGTTAGTTGCTTTCTTCTTCTTTATCTCCTCCAGCTTTCTCATGTAGTAAGCTTCGTCATCTTCACCATCCTTCTTCTCAGCCATCTTCCTTAGCATGCAATCCTTGGCAAAGTGGTTCTTGCCATAACAGTAGTGGCAATCGTACCCAGAGTCTCCCACAAGCTGACTCTCCTTCTTTTCTTCGTCCTTTTGAGTGGTGTTCTTGGTTTCTTCTTTCACCTTTTCAGAGCTGTAGCTTCCCTTCCAGTTTCGGTTCTTGTTGACATGGAACTTTTTGCGAGAAAACTTCTTTGGGTTTGTAACCATCATTTCATATTCTTCACTAGATAGATCGCACTCCGACATATCAGATTCCTCCTCTTCGTCTGCTATATTCTTGCTCTTAGAAACAAGGGCCAGTGAACCCACACCCGGAACTACCTTTGCTTCCTTTGTCACCATGCTTTCATGAGATTTGAGTATACCCATCAGTTTCGCCAGCGAATATGATTTAAATTGCTCATGAGTCATCACGGTCGAGACCACTGCCATCCATTCGGGCCTTAAGCCATTCATGAATGTCACCTTTTGTTCGATCACCTTCCTTTCAATACCATACTTCATCATCTTGCTAAGCAAATGGTTGAAATGATCGAATGTCTGAATGAGTTTTTCTTCAGGTTTTTGTTCGAAAGCACCGTCTTCAGAGAGCAATAGGGTTTGGATCGAGTGCTCTAGATCCTCATCAGTTGAATATAGTTCTTTCAACCTATCCCATATTTCTTTAGCTGTTGTGCATGAACTTACCAGTTGAAAAGTGTCGGATTGCAAAGCGAATCTGATCATCCTCATGGCTTTAACATTGCATAACACCTTGTCTTTTTCGTCTTGAGGAATCTTCTCTACGTCCGCCAAGAGTTGGTCATACTCTTTTTTAGTCTTGATCCTTCTGTTCGTTCCAGAGTGAACAAACGGACCCAATGTTATTGCTTCCCAGATAAGATAGCCATTGTCTTCAGATCCAATGACGTAGTCTTCAAAGTGATGCGCCCATACTTCATAATCTTGAGTATAGAGAATGGGAACCCTCGTAGTGGATCCTATACTGTTGGAGATGTTGATTGGATTGACTTGAGAATCGTCGTGAGACATGATGAAAAACTTCTTCTTTTAATCTGCTTGAATCAGACTAGTGATGTCGAAACTAGGGTTTTATCGAACACCAGATACACCGTCGACAAGAAGAAAGATTTTGTATAGTCTCGGTCTTGATTTTTAATTTATCATTTTCGTCCAGTAAATTCTTAAGCATGCATTTATGTTCTTTGGACTCAATGAAAGATTCAATTTTGTCCTGTCCATATTTGTAGGTTACTAAAATCTCATCTGATGACATTATAGATTCACATTCAGCAATGACTTCGTCTTCCTTAAATTCAAGGATGGGCAAAATCATTTTATGAATCTTTTTACCTATCTCACAATCTAGATGTAACTGGGTGATCTTAGTATATAAGCGTTTAGCAATCAAACAGAAAACATTTCTTTGTTTTAAAAACTTCAAATTGTCTCGTTGCACATAAATAAGTTCATCCCTAGCCCTAACTAACTCTGACTCCTTCTGCTGTATCCACATCCTTCTTTCCTCACTCTTGGAAGACTCCCTGCTGAGTTGGTCAGTTAGGTTAGAATTTGCTAAGCGAGTTTGCATAAGACTGCCACTTAAGTTAGAAAACTTGAATTTTAATTCATTTAATTCTTTTTCGTAGTTTGTTACTGGCATTTTAAGTGATTCTAGGATAGATTGTACCTTCTTGATCAACTGATCGCAATCACTGATCTTTTCACTCACAGGCTTGGCAGCGAAACATTTGTCTTCCTTAAGCTTTTCTTCCTCATGCTTACTTTCGGTTATTACCATTAAGCATCTCCCAGCCGACTCAACAACTCTTTCTCTCGCCACATAAACTCTTCCATGCGAGGGTCTGCGTACCTCTTCATCTTCAGATTCTGTAGACCAGACTTCTACTCCACCAAACTCATCATCAATAATATTTTCCTGCACAATTAAAGCATTCATAGAAACGTTAGTTGCTTTCTTTTTCTTTATCTCCTCCAGCTTTCTCATGTAGTAAGCTTCGTCATCTTCACCATCCTTCTTCTCAGCCATCTTCCTTAGCATGCAATCCTTGGCAAAGTGGTTCTTGCCATAACAGTAGTTGCAATCGTACCCAGAGTCTCCCACAAGCTGACTCTCCTTCTTTTCTTCGTCCTTTTGAGTGGTGTTCTTGGTTTCTTCTTTCACCTTTTCAGAGCTGTAGCTTCCCTTCCAGTTTCGGTTCTTGTTGACATGGAAGTTTTTCGAGAAAACTTCTTTGGGTTTGTAACCATCATTTCATATTCTTCACTAGATAGATCGCACTCCGACATATCAGATTCCTCCTCTTCGTCTGCTACATTCTTGCTCTTAGAAACAAGGGCCAGTGAACCCACACCCGAAACTACCTTTGCTTCCTTCGTCACCATGCTTTCATGAGATTTGAGTATACCCATCAGTTTCGCCAGCGAATATGATTTAAATTGCTCATGAGTCTTCACGGTCGAGATCACTGCCATCCATTCGGGCCTTAAGCCATTCATGAATGTCACCTTTTGTTCGATCACCTTCCTTTCAATACCATACTTCATCATCTTGCTAAGCAAATGGTTGAAATGATCGAATGTCTGAATGAGTTTTTCTTCAGGTTTTTGTTCGAAAGCACCGTCTTCAGAGAGCAATAGGGTTTGGATCGAGTGCTCTAGATCCTCATCAGTTGAATATAGTTCTTTCAACCTATCCCATATTTCTTTAGCTGTTGTGCATGAACTTACCAGTTGAAAAGTGTCGGATTGCAAAGCGAATCTGATCATCCTCATGGCTTTAACATTGCATAACACCTTGTCTTTTTCGTCTTGAGGAATCTTCTCTACGTCCGCCAAGAGTTGGTCATACTCTTTTTTAGTCTTGATCCTTCTGTTCGTTCCAGAGTGAACAAACGGACCCAATGTTATTGCTTCCCAGATAAGATAGCCATTGTCTTCAGATCCAATGACGTAGTCTTCAAAGTGATGCGCCCATACTTCATAATCTTGAGTATAGAGAATGGGAACCCTCGTAGTGGATCCTATACTGTTGGAGATGTTGATTGGATTGACTTGAGAATCGTCGTGAGACATGATGAAAAACTTCTTCTTTTAATCTGCTTGAATCAGACTAGTGATGTCGAAACTAGGGTTTTATCGAACACCAGATACACCGTCGACAAAAAGAAAGATTTTGTATAGTCTCGGTCTTGATTTTTAATTTATCATTTTCGTCCAGTAAATTCGTAAGCATGCATTTATGTTCTTTGGACTCAATGAAAGATTCAATTTTGTCCTGTCCATATTTGTAGGTTACTAAAATCTCATCTGATGACATTATAGATTCACATTCAGCAATGACTTCGTCTTCCTTAAATTCAAGGATGGGCAAAATCATTTTATGAATCTTTTTACCTATCTCACAATCTAGATGTAACTGGGTGATGTTAGTATATAAGCGTTTAGCAATCAAACAGAAAACATTTCTTTGTTTTAAAAACTTCAAATTGTCTCGTTGCACATAAATAAGTTCATCCCTAGCCCTAGCTAACTCTGACTCCTTCTGCTGTATCCACATCCTTCTTTCCTCACTCTTGGAAGACTCCCTGCTGAGTTGGTCAGTTAGGTTAGAATTTGCTAAGCGAGTTTGCATAAGACTGCCACTTAAGTTAGAAAACTTGAATTTTAATTCATTTAATTCTTTTTCGTAGTTTGTTACTGGCATTTTAAGTGATTCTAGGATAGATTGTACCTTCTTGATCAACTGATCGCAATCACTGATCTTTTCACTCACAGGCTTGGCAGCGAAACATTTGTCTTCCTTAAGCTTTGCTTCCTCATGCTTACTTTCGGTTATTACCATTAAGCATCTCCCAGCCGACTCAACAACTCTTTCTCTCGCCACATAAACTCTTCCATGCGAGGGTCTGCGTACCTCTTCATCTTCAGATTCTGTAGACCAGACTTCTACTCCACCAAACTCATCATCAATAATATTTTCCTGCACAATTAAAGCATTCATAGAAACGTTAGTTGCTTTCTTTTTCTTTATCTCCTCCAGCTTTTTCATGTAGTAAGCTTCGTCATCTTCACCATCCTTCTTCTCAGCCATCTTCCTTAGCATGCAATCCTTGGCAAAGTGGTTCTTGCCATAACAGTAGTTGCAATCGTACCCAGAGTCTCCCACAAGCTGACTCTCCTTCTTTTCTTCGTCCTTTTGAGTGGTGTTCTTGGTTTCTTCTTTCACCTTTTCAGAGCTATAGCTTCCCTTCCAGTTTCGGTTCTTGTTGACATGGAAGTTTTTCGAGAAAACTTCTTTGGGTTTGTAACCATCATTTCATATTCTTCACTAGATAGATCGCACTCCGACATATCAGATTCCTCCTCTTCGTCTGCTACATTCTTGCTCTTAGAAACAAGGGCCAGTGAACCCACACCCGAAACTACCTTTGCTTCCTTCGTCACCATGCTTTCATGAGATTTGAGTATACCCATCAGTTTCGCCAGCGAATATGATTTAAATTGCTCATGAGTCTTCACGGTCGAGATCACTGCCATCCATTCGGGCCTTAAGCCATTCATGAATGTCACCTTTTGTTCGATCACCTTCCTTTCAATACCATACTTCATCATCTTGCTAAGCAAATGGTTGAAATGATCGAATGTCTGAATGAGTTTTTCTTCAGGTTTTTGTTCGAAAGCACCGTCTTCAGAGAGCAATAGGGTTTGGATCGAGTGCTCTAGATCCTCATCAGTTGAATATAGTTCTTTCAACCTATCCCATATTTCTTTAGCTGTTGTGCATGAACTTACCAGTTGAAAAGTGTCGGATTGCAAACCGAATCTGATCATCCTCATGGCTTTAACATTGCATAACACCTTGTCTTTTTCGTCTTGAGGAATCTTCTCTACGTCCGCCAAGAGTTGGTCATACTCTTTTTTAGTCTTGATCCTTCTGTTCGTTCCAGAGTGAACAAACGGACCCAATGTTATTGCTTCCCAGATAAGATAGCCATTGTCTTCAGATCCAATGACGTAGTCTTCAAAGTGAGGTGCCCATACTTCATAATCTTGAGTACAGAGAATGGGAACCCTCGTAGTGGATCCTATACTGTTGGAGATGTTGATTGGATTGACTTGAGAATCGTCGTGAGACATGATGAAACACTTCTTCTTTTAATCTGCTTGAATCAGACTAGTGATGTCGAAACTAGGGTTTTATCGAACACCAGATACACCGTCGACAAGAAGAAAGATTATGTATAGTCTCGGTCTTGATTTTTAATTTATCATTTTCGTCCAGTAAATTCTTAAGCATGCATTTATGTTCTTTGGACTCAATGAAAGATTCAATTTTGTCCTGTCCATATTTGTAGGTTACTAAAATCTCATCTGATGACATTATAGATTCACATTCAGCAATGACTTCGTCTTCCTTAAATTCAAGGATGGGCAAAATCATTTTATGAATCTTTTTACCTATCTCACAATCTAGATGTAACTGGGTGATCTTAGTATATAAGCGTTTAGCAATCAAACAGAAAACATTTCTTTGTTTTAAAAACTTCAAATTGTCTCGTTGCACATAAATAAGTTCATTCGTAGCCCTAACTAACTCTGACTCCTTCTGTTGTATCCACATCCTTCTTTCCTCACTCTTGGAAGACTCCCTGCTGAGTTGGTCAGTTAGGTTAGAATTTGCTAAGCGAGTTTGCATAAGACTGCCACTTAAGTTAGAAAACTTGAATTTTAATTCATTTAATTCTTTTTCGTAGTTTGTTACTGGCATTTTAAGTGATTCTAGGATAGATTGTACCTTCTTGATCAACTGATCGCAATCACTGATCTTTTCACTCACAGGCTTGGCAGCAAAACATTTGTCTTCCTTAAGCTTTGCTTCCTCATGCTTACTTTCGGTTATTACCATTAAGCATCTCCCAGCCGACTCAACAACTCTTTCTCTCGCCACATAAACTCTTCCATGCGAGGGTCTGCGTACCTCTTCATCTTCAGAGTCTGTAGACCAGACTTCTACTCCACCAAACTCATCATCAATAATATTTTCCTGCACAATTAAAGCATTCGTAGAAACGTTAGTTGCTTTCTTCTTCTTTATCTCCTCCAGCTTTCTCATGTAGTAAGCTTCGTCATCTTCACCATCCTTCTTCTCAGCCATCTTCCTTAGCATGCAATCCTTGGCAAAGTGGTTCTTGCCATGACAGTAGTTGCAATCCTACCCAGAGTCTCCCACAAGCTGACTCTCCTTCTTTTCTTCGTCCTTTTGAGTGGTGTTCTTGGTTTCTTCTTTCACCTTTTCCGAGCTGTAGCTTCCCTTCCAGTTTCGGTTCTTGTTGACATGGAACTTTTTGCGAGAAAACTTCTTTGGGTTTGTAACCATCATTTCATATTCTTCACTAGATAGATCGCACTCCGACATATCAGATTCCTCCTCTTCGTCTGCTACATTCTTGCTCTTAGAAACAAGGGCCAGTGAACCCACACCCGAAACTACCTTTGCTTCCTTTGTCACCATGCTTTCATGAGATTTGAGTATACCCATCAGTTTCGCTAGCGAATATGATTTAAATTGCTCATGAGTCTTCACGGTCGAGACCACTGCCATCCATTCGGGCCTTAAGCCATTCATGAATGTCACCTTTTGTTCGATCACCTTCCTTTCAATACCATACTTCATCATCTTGCTAAGCAAATGGTTGAAATGATCGAATGTCTGAATGAGTTTTTCTTCAGGTTTTTGTTCGAAAGCACCGTCTTCAGAGAGCAATAGGGTTTGGATCGAGTGCTCTAGATCCTCATCAGTTGAATATAGTTCTTTCAACCTATCCCATATTTCTTTAGCTGTTTTGCATGAACTTACCTGTTGAAAAGTGTCGGATTGCAAAGCGAATCTGATCATCCTCATGGCTTTAACATTGCATAACACCTTGTCTTTTTCGTCTTGAGGAATCTTCTCTACGTCCGCCAAGAGTTGGTCATACTCTTTTTTAGTCTTGATCCTTCTGTTCGTTCCAGAGTGAACAAACGGACCCAATGTTATTGCTTCCCAGATAAGATAGCCATTGTCTTCAGATCTAATGACGTAGTCTTCAAAGTGATGCGCCTATACTTCATAATCTTGAGTATAGAGAATGGGAACCCTCGTAGTGGATCCTATACTGTTGGAGATGTTGATTGGATTGACTTGAGAATCGTCGTGAGACATGATGAAAAACTTCTTCTTTTAATCTGCTTGAATCAGACTAGTGATGTTGAAACTAGGGTTTTATCGAACACCAGATACACCGTCGACAAGAAGAAGACGACTTCTATATATTCGACCAAAAGCGGAAACCCTAATGGATTCTTCAAACAGAAGAGATGCGTATATTACACAGTCTCCTGCTCTGATACCAATTGATGAGATTATTGCGCTATTAGATCGATAGATTCAAAACAGATAAACTAGAATGAAGCAATCAAAGAACACAAGAATGGATCAAAAGATGTCGAATGATTAATATCTCACACCTCAGAAGAGCTCGATGAAGAACTTCGACTGTAGAGGTGTGTTTAGGGTTACAATGCAAAAGCTATTAATGAGAACGTTAACCTGAAAGCTATACACGCATAATATATAAGCTAACCCTAAAGATAATCCACGGTTGGACAGGCCCAAACCGGGTAAACAAAATGGACTATTAAGCGAGCCTAAAGACGCAACACTTAAACCCAACATTTTGATTATATTAAAAATGAAAGTTTTACCTTTGATTTTTAGGTCGTTTCACCACATAAGCTAGAAATCTAGAAGAACCCTTGATGTGTGTAAAACGAACTAGTTTTAATCCTACTAACTTAGACACAAAATATACACACGAAAGGCAGTGTACCTATCGATTAAAAATATAGTTCAAGCAAGTAGGGTATCGAACACAGGGAATGGTAAACAATTAAAATAAATGCTAATTTTATATAAATAAAACAAGTAATAGAAAGGGGGTTTTCTCTAGTTTTGCAAGACTAGAAACATAAACAATTAACTAAAACTTAAACTAAGCAACTAAGAGCTAAGCAAATAAAAATCAACTAAATTTAATAATTAAGGAGACTTCTGTTTAGGGTTAAATCATTTATTCCTATGGTTGATTTTATGACAAGTGCAATGGATTAATTGGCATTAGCTACGGATTAGTGTGATTAGGTTCACGTTCGCTATTACTAATCCTTAGAAAACAAATTAATTCAAGCAGTGATCAGTTGATTAAACCAATGAGTTTCCTAGTTTATTGATTCGGGTTAAATAAGACTTGTAATTAGTTAATCAAATTACTAATTCAATTAACCTCTTGATGATGGTTTGTCACACAAGCTCACACATTAATTTTCCCACTTTCTAGTTAATCCTAGTTTCACGTTTGCTAATCCTAAGCACATAACTATGTTTTCACATAAATCACATGAGGTAAGCAATTAAGAGATGTTCATGCAGCTTAATTACTTGATAATTAACAGAAAATAGTGATGGTTAATGCATAAGGTTCTTTAACAAGCTTAATAAAACAAAGTTCACCAAATTAAATTAGTCCAACCACAAAATCAAATCATAATCACAAAATCATCTATCCTAAACAGAAGGTATGAGTTTTAGCCCATGATTACAGCAGAAAGTAACTCAAAAACGAAATCAATTGATGCAAACATAGTTTAAAAAAAAGATTAGGTAAAGAGTAAACCTAAATTGCCTTTGATCTTCTCAAAATTGGAATCTAAGTTGAAATCTCGAAAACTACAGCTTCTAAGAACCCTTCTAGCCTCTAAAAATCGCCCATAGCTTCCCCATTAGTTAGGGTTCGAATGAGAAGCGTTTCCATATATATATATATATATATATATATATATATATATATATATATATATATATATATATATATATATATATATATATATATATATATATATATATATATATATATATATATATATATTCTGAAAACAAGGGCTACTCGACGAGTCCAGTGACTGACTCGGCGAGTCCGTCACTAAAAATCCCGTGTGCGACAAGTAAAAGTCAAGAATCGCGGAACTTCTGACCAACTCGTCGAGTTGATGGCCTACTCGTCGAATCCATTTGGAATCAACATTTTCTCAAAACATGAAAGCCGTCCGAAATTATATGTAGTTTTCAGAACATTTTGAATCTCATGAATCGGAGTTACGGTTCATGAGATATGGCCAAAACATTGACTAGGGGTCAAGTTGTCCAACAACATCCTTCTTTCTTCAAAATCCAAGAACCAAGCTTCCAATCGCTAATTCCGCTTCCTTTTCCTTTCAAGCATGTCTTTATTGCTGAAAATGAAATTTTAAAACTAATTAAACACTTTTTGTTCATTAAATGAGATAAAATCAACATAAAGTATTAAGATAATGCATGAATTTTTTAACTAAATATGCCCATATCAAAATACCCCACACTTAACTTTTGCTTGCCCCCAAGCAAAACTGAATTTTAACATACTAGCATTGCTTAAAATAATTCCAATCAAACCCAGCCATTATCCCAAGAGCGCAACACATGCATTTGTGTCTAAAAATTTTCCTAAGGACCCCCCTCAATTCTAAATACTAACAATCCTCATAAACACTCGCACACTTCTTTTAAACAACGCTCATTCTATGCATCCCTCCGAATCCATCCGCAAAAAACTTCTTAACTTCAAAGTATTTTTGGTCAAGCAACCCAAGCATACATAATCTAGAAAATTACAATATTTGATACCACAATGGAGCTCTTTGGAATTCTTCACTTCTTTGTTATTTGATCTTGATTTCTTTGAATTCACCACCTTTATGATTCTTGCTATCTTCAACTTTTTGAATTTCTTCAGAACTTTGATCTTTTGATCTTCACTTTGATTGCTCCAAAATTCTTACAATGTTTCTTGTAATTCTCTCTTTTTTTTCAAATATAACTCACTTTTTTTCACTCAAAACCTACATGCTTAAGCAGGGGCGCTCAACTTCAACCTTTATTGGTTGAAGATATTAGTTTTCCTGGATACATTTCAAGTACACGATGCTAAACATATTGTGATCCTCAAACTAAGCGAGGTTGTGTTTTTTTCCCATGATTTCGCTAGAATAAAGGAGGCCACAAATGCAGTAGAACGGATATTGGCTCAACTAAACATTTGGGTCTTCATGCAATCATCAAACATAACACTAGCATGGAATCCTAATTGTTTTTACCAAAATTTTCTAAATTAATCCTAGCAATTTTTATGCAAAAATTTCAAATTTTAACTAAAATTTCAACCAATGTAACCAGCCCCCTACCCCACACTTAATTCATGAAATGTCACCATTGCATGTTATGCATGAAAACGAACATAAAAGTAAAGAGAGAATTCGAACAAACTCCCCTGGGATAGTAGTTGCAAGGTTGATATTCTTCACTGAAAGCTCCATCTTCAGCTGACTTTGGGCATGGGAACAGCTCATCCATGCCTCGGGCGTCAAATCTCGTGTGGTATAGCTCCAAAATATCAAGGAAAACGGTCTTGGAAATTCTCGGAAATTGATCTTTAATAGTATAGGCAATTGCCCTTGTCAAATGTAATCCAATCAGCAACTTTAAGGTAAGAGAAAGAGTAACTCGTCGAGTCCAGAGTGAACTCGCCGAGTTAAGTCGATAACAGTCTGGTTTTTCCAAATGGACTCGTCGAGTATCTTAATGGAACTCGATGAGTTTTCTTCACTGAGTGAAAAAAAAATTAGCTCCTGCTTCAGGTTCGTTTCTGGGGTTTGTGGAGATTATTATAGCAATATTCCCCCTCATTTTTCTTCAGTAAAAGCACATCCCTTCAGTTGTTTAATTAGCGGACTCGTAATTAGACTCAATTCTCCCATTCTTCTTGTTTTAGACTCGATCTCACGTTTTATTCCTCACGCGTTATTCGTTCATTCTATCCCTCACCCTATATTCTGAAAAGATCAAAAACAAATACCAAGTAATAAAAAAAACATCAAAATAAAAATCCTAAATTATCCCTAAATACTAGAAGTTTAGAAAGAAAAAGAAAAGCAAACTCTAATGATGAGTTGCCTCCCGCAAGCGCTTCTTTTTGTGCGAGTCTTTAGTTGGACTCTCAACTTAATAAACTTCCAATAAAATCAATGCCAATCCATCCGTTGCATTGAATATCTTCTTTGGTGGACCAATTTGTAAAATTTGGCTCTTTGCTTCTAAAATTGGCCAAACGAGAATGAATTTATGTAACCCAAGAATCTTGACAAGGGTTGGAACCGGTCGGGTACTAATCAGAAATGGATCGTGCCTCCTAACTTTCTCCAAAGTTGGAATCGTCACTCCATGCTTCGAAACACAAAACCGGAAAAACAGGGGGCCTTGTCGTGGTAATGGTCAAACCACAACTTGGTTCTTGCAACTTAGGTTTTTCTTATTCTTCATCTGACCTCTCTGCTAGCAATCTTTCCAGCTCCTCCAAATCTTTTTATGGATTAAATTCTTCATCTTTTAGATTTAGCTCTTGTAACTCAGATTGCTCTTGTGTGTTGGGCAAGATGTTATCTAACCATTTTCCAAATTCCTTCAAATCATCATCTGAGTCATACTCCTCATCTTCTTGCTCAATTTCCTGTACTACTTCCTCAAGAAAAGCATCAAAAGCATCGAGATTTGGAAAATACATAATAAATAAAAAAATTAAACTAAATATGAAAAAATCAATAAATGAAAAATGATAACAATTAGCAAATAAAATTAACTATTTGAACTGTTCCCCGGCAACGGCGCCAAAAACTTGATGTGTGTAAAACGAACTAGTTTTAATCCTACTAACTTAGACACAAAATATACACACGAAAGGTAGCGTACCTATCGATTAATAATATAGTTCAAGCAAGTAGGGTATCGAACACAGGGAACGGTAAACAATTAAAATAAATGCTAATATTATCTAAATAAAACAAGTAATAGAAAGGGGGTTTTCTCTAGTTTTGCAAGACTAGAAACTTAAACAATTAACTAAAACTTAAACTAAGCAACTAAGAGCTAAGCAAATAAAAATCAACTAAATATAATAATTAAGGAGACTTCTGTTTAAGGTTAATCATTTATTCCTATGGTTGATTTTATGACAAGTGCAATGGATTAATTGGCATTAGCTACCTATTAGTGTGATTAGGTTCACGTTCGCTATTACTAATCCTTAGAAAACAAATTAATTCAAGCAGTGATCAGTTGATTAAACCAATGAGTTTCCTAGTTTATTGATTCGGGTTAAATAAGACTTGTAATTAGTTAATCAAATTACTAATTCAATTAACCACTTGTTGATGGTTTGTCACACAAGCTCACACATTAATTTACCCCCTTTCTAGTTAATCTTAGTTTCACGTTTGCTAATCCTAGGCAGATAACTATGTTTTCACATAAATCACATGAGGTAAGCAATTAAGAGATGTTCATGCAGCTTAATTACTTGATAATTAATAGAAAATAGTTATGGCTAATGCATAAGGTTCTTTAACAAGCTTAATAAAACAAAGTTCACCAAATTAAATTAATCCAACCACAAAATCAAACCATAATCACGAAATCATCTATCCTAAACAGAAGGTATGAGTTTTAGCTCATGATTACAGCAGAAAGTAACTCAAAAACGAAATCAATTGATGTAAACATAGTTTAAACAAAAGATTCAGTAAAGAGTAAACCTAAATTGCCTTTGATCTTCTCAAAATTGGAATCTAAGTTGAAATCTCGAAAACCACAGCTTCTAATAACCCTTATGGCCTCCAAAAATCGTCCATAGCTTTCCCCATTAGCTAGGGTTCGAATGAGAAGCGTTTCTATATATATATATATATATATATATATATATATATATATATATATATATATATATATATATATATATATATATATATATATATATATATTCTGAAAACAGGGGCTATTCGGTGAGTCCAGTGACTGACTCGGGGAGTCCATCACTTAAAATCCCGTGTGCGACAAGTCAAAGTCAAGAATCGCGAAACTTCTGACGAACTCGTCGAGTTGATAGCCTACTCGTCGAGTCCATTTGGAATCAACATTTTCTCAAAACAAGATAGTCGTCCGAAATTTCGTCTAGTTTTCAGAACATTTTGAATCTCGTCAATCGGAGTTACGATTCATGAGGTATGGCCAAAACACTGACGAGGGGTCAAGCTGTCCAACAACATCCTTCTTTCTTCAAAATCCAAGAACCAAGCTTCCAATCGCCAATTCCGCTTCCTTTTCCTTTCGATCATGTCTTTATTGCTGAAAATGAAAATTTAAAACTAATTAAACACTTTTGTTCATTAAATGAGATAAAATCAACATAAATTATTAAGTTAATGCATGAATTTTATAACTAAATATGCTCATATCAAAATACCCCACACTTGACTTTTGCTTGCCCCCAAGCAAAACTGAATTTTAACATACTAGCATTGCTTAAAATAATTCCAATTAAACCAGCCATTAGGCCAAGAGCGCAATGCGTGCATTTGTGTCTAAAATTTTTCCTAAGGACCCCCTCAATTCTAAATACTAACAATCCTCATAAACACTCGCCCACTTCTTTTGAACAACGCTCATTTTATGCATCCATCCGAATCCATCCGCAGAAAACTTCTTAACCTCAAAGTATTTTTGGTCAAGCAACCGAAGCATACATAATCTAGAAAATTATAATTTTTGATACCACAATGGAGCTCTTTGGATTTCTTCACTTCTTTGTTATTTGATCTTGATTTCTTTGAATTCACCACCTTTATGATTCTTGGTATCTTCAACTTTTTGAATTTCTTCAGAACTTTGATCTTTTGATCTTCACTTTGATTGCTCGAAAATTCTTACAACTTTTCTTGTAATTCTCTCTTTTTTTTCACATGTAACTCACTTTTGTTTACTCAAACCCTACATGCTTAAGGAGGGGCACTCAACTTCAACCTTTATTGGTTAAAGATATTACTTTTCCTGGATACATTTCAAGTACACGATGCTAAACATATTGCGATCCTAAAACTAAGCGAGGTTGTGTTTTTGTCCCATGATTTCACTAGAATAAAGGAGTCCACAAATGCACTAGAACGTATATTGGCTCAAGTAAACATTAGGGTCTTCATGCAATCATCAAACATAACACTAGCATGGAATCCTAATTGTTTTTACCAAAATTTTCTAAATTAATCCTAGCAATTTTTATGCAAAAATTTCAAATTTTAACTAAAATTTCAACCAATGTAACCAACCCCCTACCCCACACTTAATTCATGCAATGTCCCCATTGCATGTTATGGATGAAAACGAACATAAAAGTAAAGAGGGAATTCGAACAAACTCCCCTGGGATAGTAGTTGCAAGGTTGATATTCTTCATTGAAAGCTCCATCTTCAGCTGACTTTGGGCATGGGAACAGCTCATCCATGCCTCGTGCGTCAAATCTCGTGTGGTATAGCTCCAAAATATCGAGGAAAACGGTCTTGGAAATTCTCGGAAATTGATCTTTAATAGTATAGCCAATTGCCCTTGTCAAATGTAATCCAATCACCAACTTGAAGGTAAGAGAAAGAGTAACTCGTCGAGTCCAGAGTGAACTCGCCGAGTTAAGTCGATAACAGTCGGGTTTTTCCAAATGGACTCGTCGAGTATCTGAATGGAACTCGACGAGTTTTCTTCACTGAGTGAAAAAAAATTAGCTCCTGCTTCAGGTTCGTTTCTGGGGTTTGAGGAGATTATTATAGCAATATTCCCCCTCATTTTTCTTCAATAAAAGCACATCCCTTCAGCTGTTTAATTATCGGACTCGTAATTACACTCAATTCTCCCATTCTTCATGTTTTAGACTCGATCTCACTTTTTATTTCTCACGCTTTATTCGTTCATTCTATCCCTCACCCTATATTCTGTAAAGATCAAAAACAAATAACAAGTAATAAAAAAACATCAAAATAAAAATACTAAATTATCCCTAAATACTAGAAGTTTAGAAAGAAAAAGAAAAGCAAACTCTAATGACGGGTTGCCTCCCGCAAGCGCTTCTTTTTGTGCGAGTCTTTAGTTGGACTCTCAACTTAATAAACTTCCAATAAAATCAATGCCAATCCATCTGTTGCATTGAATATCTTCTTTGGTGGACCAATTTGTAAAATTTGGCTCTTTGCTTCTAAAATTGGCCAAACGAGAATGAATTTATGTAACCCAAGAATCTTGACAATGGTTGGAACCGGTCGGGTACTAATCAGAAATGGATCGTGCCTCCTAACTTTCTCCAAAGTTGGAATCGTCACCCCATGCTTCGAAACACAAACCGGAAAAACAGGGGGCCCTGTCGTGGTAATGGTCAAACCACAACTTGGTTCTTGCAACTTAGGTTTTTCTTATTCTTCATCTGACCTCTCTGCTAGCAATCTTTCCAACTCCTCCAAATCTTTTTATGGATTAAATTCTTCATCTTGCAGATTTAGCTCTTGTAACTCAGATTGCTCTTGTGTGTTCGGCAAGATGTTATCTAACCATCTTCCAAATTCCTTCAAATCATCATCTGAGTCATACTCCTCATCTTCTTGCTCAATTTCCTGTACTACTTCCTCAAGAAAAGCATCAAAAGCATCGAGATTTGGAAAATACATAATAAATAAAAAAAATTAAACTAAATATAAAAAAACCAATAAATTAAAAATGATAACAATTAGCAAATAAAATTAACTATTTGAACCGTTCCCCGGAAACGACGCCAAAAACTTGATGTGTGTAAAACGAACTAGTTTTAATCCTACTAACTTAGACACAAAATATACACACGAAAGGTAGTGTACCTATCGATTAATAATATAGTTCAAGCAAGTAGGGTATCGAACACAGGGAACGGTAAAGAATTAAAATAAATGCTAATATTATCTAAATAAAACAAGTAATAGAAAGGGGGTTTTCTCTAGTTTTGCAAGACTAGCAACTTAAACAATTAACTAAAACTTAAACTAACCAACTAAGAGCTAAGAAAATAAAAATCAACTAAATTTAATAATTAAGGAGACTTCTGTTTAGGGTTGAATCATTTATTCCTATGGTTGATTTTATGACAAGTGCAATGGATTAATTGGCATTAGCTACCGATTAGTGTGATTAGGTTCACGTTCGCTATTACTAATCTTTAGAAAACAAATTAATTCAAGCAGTGATCAGTTGATTAAACCAATGAGTTTCCTAGTTTATTGATTCGGGTTAAATAAGACTTGTAATTAGTTAATCAAATTACTAATTCAATTAACCTCTTGTTGATGGTTTGTCACACAAGCTCACACATTAATTTACCCACTTTCTAGTTAATCCTAGTTTCACGTTTGCTAATCCTAGGCACATAACTATGTTTTCACATAAATCACATGAGGTAAGCAATTAAGAGATGTTCATGCAGCTTAATTACTTGATAATTAATAGAAAATAGTTATGGCTAATGCATAAGGTTCTTTGACAAGCTTAATAAAACAAAGTTCACCAAATTAAATTAATCCAACCACAAAATCAAACCATATATATATATGTGTGTGTGTATATATATATATATATATATATATATATATATATATATATATATATATATATATATATATATATATATATATATATATTCTGAAAACTGGGGCTACTCGGCGAGTCCAGTGACTGACTCGGGGAGTCCATCACTTAAAATCCCGTGTGCGACAAGTCAAAGTCAAGAATCGCAAAACTTCTTACGAACTCGTCGAGTTGATAGCCTACTCGTCGAGTCCATTTGGAATCAACATTTTCTCAAAACACGATAGCCGTCCGAAATTGTGTCTAGTTTTCAGAACATTTTTAATCTCGTCAATCGGAGTTACGATTCATGAGGTATGGCCAAAACACTGACGAGGGGTCAAGCTGTCCAACAACATCCTTCTTTCTTCAAAATCCAAGAACCAAGCTTCCAATCGCCAATTCCGCTTCCTTTTCCTTTCGATCATGTCTTTATTGCTGAAAATGAAATTTTAAAACTAATTAAACACTTTTGTTCATCAAATGAGATAAAATCAACATAAAGTATTAAGATAATGCATGACTTTTATAACTAAATATGCCCATATCAAAATACCCCACACTTGACTTTTGCTTGCCCCCAAGCAAAACTGAATTTTAACATACTAGCATTGCTTAAAATAATTCCAATTAAACCAGCCATTATGCCAAGAGCGCAACGCGTGCATTTGTGTCTAAAATTTTTCCTAAGGACCCCCTCAATTCTAAATACTAACAATCCTCATAAACACTCGCCCACTTCTTTTGAACAACGCTCATTTTATGCATCCCTCCGAATCCATCCGCAGAAAACTTCTTAACCTCAAAGTATTTTTGGTCAAGCAACCCAAGCATACATAATCTAGAAAATTAGAATTTTTGATACCACAATGGACCTCTTTGGATTTCTTCACTTCTTTGTTATTTGATCTTGATTTCTTTGAATTTACCACCTTTATGATTCTTGGTATCTTCAACTTTTTGAATTTCTTCAGAACTTTGATCTTTTGATCTTCACTTTGATTGCTCGAAAATTCTTACAACTTTTCTTGTAATTCTCTCTTTTTTTTCACATGTAACTCACTTTTTTTTAGTCAAACCCTACATGCTTAAGGAGGGGCGCTCAACTTCAACCTTTATTGGTTAAAGATATTAGTTTTCCTGGATACATTTCAAGTACACGATGCTAAACATATTGCGATCCTCAAACTAAGCGAAGTTGTGTTTTTGTCCCATGATTTCACTAGAATAAAGGAGTCCACAAATGCACTAGAACGTATATTGGCTCAATTTAACATTTGGGTCTTCATGCAATCATCAAACATAACACTAGCATGGAATCCTAATTGTTTTTACCAAAATTTTCTAAATTAATCCTAGCAATTTTTATGCAAAAATTTCAAATTTTAACTAAAACGAACATAAAAGTAAAGAGAGAATTCGAACAAACTAAAATTTCAGCTGACTTTGGGCATGGGAACAGCTCATCCATGCCTCGTACGTCAAATCTCGTGTGGTATAGCTCCAAAATATCGAGGAAAACGGTCTTTGAAATTCTCGGAAATTGATCTTTAATAGTATAGCCAATTGCCCTTGTCAAATGTAATCCAATCACCAACTTGAAGGTAAGAGAAAGAGTAACTCGTCGAGTCCAGAGTGAACTCGCCGAGTTAAGTCGATAACAGTCAAGTTTTTCCAAATGGACTCGTCGAGTATCTTAATGGAACTCGAGGAGTTTTCTTCACTGAGTGAACAAAAAAATTAGCTCCTGCTTCAGGTTCGTTTCTGGGGTTTGTGGAGATTATTATAGCAATATTCCCCCTCATTTTTCTTCAGTAAAAGCACATCCCTTCAGTTGTTTAATTATCGGACTCGTAATTAGACTCAATTCTCCCATTCTTCTTGTTTTAGACTCGATCTCACTTTTTATTCCTCACGCGTTATTCGTTCATTCTATCCCTCACCCTATATTCTGAAAAGATCAAAAACAAATACCAAGTAATAAAAAAAACATCAAAATAAAAATCCTAAATTATCCCTAAATACTAGAAGTTTAGAAAAAAAAAGAAAAGCAAACTCTAATGATGAGTTGCCTCCCGCAAGCGCTTCTTTTTGTGCGAGTCTTTAGTTGGACTCTCAACTTAATAAACTTCCAATAAAATCAATGCCAATCCATCCGTTGCATTGAATATCTTCTTTAGTGGACCAATTTGTAAAATTTGGCTCTTTGCTTCTAAAATTGGCCAAACGAGAATGAATTTATGTAACCCAAGAATCTTGACAAGGGTTGGAACCGGTCGGGTACTAATCAGAAATGGATCGTGCCTCCTAACTTTCTCCAAAGTTGGACTCGTCACCCCATGCTTCGAAACACAAAACCGGAAAAACAGGGGGCCTTGTCGTGGTAATGGTCAAACCACAACTTGGTTCTTGCAACTTAGGTTTTTCTTATTCTTTATCTGACCTCTCTGCTAGCAATCTTTCCAGCTCCTCCAAATCTTTTTATGGATTAAATTCTTCATCTTTTAGATTTAGCTCTTGTAACTCAGAGTGCTCTTGTGTGTTGGGCAAGATGTTATCTAACCATCTTCCAAATTCCTTCAAATCATCATCTGAGTCATACTCCTCATCTTCTTGCTCAATTTCCTGTACTACTTCCTCAAGAAAAGCATCAAAAGCATCGAGATTTGGAAAATACATAATAAATAAAAAAAATTAAACTAAATATAAAAAAATCAATAAATTAAAAATGATAACAATTAGCAAATAAAATTAACTATTTGAACCGTTCCCCGTAAACGACGCCAAAAAGTTGATGTGTGTAAAACGAACTAGTTTTAATCCTACTAACTTAGACACAAAATATACACACGAAAGGTAGTGTACCTATGGATTAATAATATAGTTCAAGCAAGTAGGGTATCGAACACAGGGAACGGTAAACAAATAAAATAAATGTTAATATTATCTAAATAAAACAAGTAATAGAAAGGGGGTTTTCTCTAGTTTTGCAAGACTAGAAACTTAAACAATTAACTAAAACTTAAACTAAGCAACTAAGAGCTAAGCAAATAAAAATCAACTAAATTTAATAATTAAGGAGAATTCTGTTTAGGTTTGAATCATTTATTCCTATGGTTGATTTTATGATAAGTGCAATGGATTAATTGGCATTGGCTACCTATTAGTGTGATTAGGTTCACGTTCGCTATTACTAATCTTTAGAAAACAAATTAATTCAAGCAGTGATCAATTGATTAACCCAATGAGTTTCCTAGTTTATTGATTCGGGTTAAATAAGATTTGTAATTAGTTAATCAAATTACTAATTCAATTAACCTCTTGTTGATGGTTTGTCACACAAGCTCACACATTAATTTACCCACTTTCTAGTTAATACTAGTTTCACGTTTGCTAATCCTAGGCACATAACTATGTTTTCACATAAATCACATGAGGTAAGCAATTAAGAGATGTTCATGCAGCTTAATTACTTGATAATTAACAAAAAATAGTTATGGCTAATGCATAAGGTTCTTTAACAAGCTTAATAAAACAAAGTTCACCAAATTAAATTAATCCAACCACAAAATCAAACCATAATCACGAAATCATCTATCCTAAACAGAAGGTATGAGTTTTAGCTCATGATTACAGCAGAAAGTAACTCAAAAACGAAATCAATTGATGTAAACATAGTTTAAACAAAAGATTCAGTAAAGAGTAAACCTAAATTTTGATCTTCTCAAAATTGGAATCTAAGTTGAAATCTCGAAAACCACAGCTTCTAATAACCCTTATGGCCTCCAAAAATCGTCCATAGCTTTCCCCATTAGTTAGGGTTCAAATGAGAAGCGTTGCTATATATATTCTGAAAACAGGGGCTACTCGGCGAGTCCAGTGACTGACTCGGGGAGTCCATCACTTAAAATCCCGTGTGCGACAAGTCAAAGTCAAGAATCACGAAACTTCTGATGAACTCATCGAGTTGATAGCCTACTCGTCCAGTCCATTTGGATTCAACATTTTCTCAAAACACGATAGTCGTCCGAAATTGTGTCTAGTTTTCAGAACATTTTGAATCTCGTCAATCGGAGTTACGGTTCATGAGGTATGGCCAAAACACTGACGTGGGGTCAAGCTGTCCAACAACATCCTTCTTTCTTCAAAATCCAAGAACCAAGCTTCCAATCGCCAATTCCGCTTCCTTTTCCTTTCCAGCATGTCTTTATTGCTAAAAATGAAATTTTAAAACTAATTAAACACTTTTGTTCATTAAATGAGATAAAATCAACATAAAGTATTAAGATAATGCATGAATTTTATAACTAAATATGCCCATATCAAAATACCGCACACTTGACTATTGCTTGCCCCCAAGCAAAACTGAATTTTAACATACTACCATTGCTTAAAATAATTCCAATCAAACCCAGCCATTATGCCAAGAGCGCAACGCGTGCATTTGTGTCTAAAATTTTTCCTAAGGACCCCCCTTAATTCTGAATACTAATAATCCCCATAAACACTCACCCACTTCTTTTGAACAACACTCATTTTATGCATCCCTCCGAATCCATCCGCAGAAAACTTCTTAACCTCAAAGTATTTTTGGTCAAGCAACCCAAGCATACATAATCTAGAAAATTACAATTTTTGATTCCACAATGGAGCTCTTTGGAATTCTTCACTTCTTTGTTATTTGATCTTGATTTCTTTGAATTCACCACCTTTATGATTCTTGGTATCTTCAACTTTTTGAATTTCTTTAGAAATTTGATCTTTTGATCTTCACTTTGATTGCTCCAAAATTCTTACAAATTTTCTTGTAATTCTCTCTTTTTTTTTTCAAATGTAACTCACTTTTTTTCACTCAAAACCTACATGCTTAAGCAGGGGCGCTCAACTTCAACCTTTATTGGTTAAAGATATTAGTTTTCTTGGATACATTTCAAGTACACGATGCTAAACATATTGTGATCCTCAAACTAAGCGAGGTTGTGTTTTTGTCCCATGATTTCACTAGAATAAAGGAGGCCACAAATGCACTAGAACGTATATTCGCTCAACTAAACATTTGGGTCTTCGTGCAATCATCAAACATAACACTAGCATGGAATCCTAATTGTTTTTACCAAAAATTTCTAAATTAATCCTAGCAATTTTTATGCAAAAATTTCAAATTTTAACTAAAATTTCAACTAATGTAACCAACCCCCTATCCCACACTTAATTCATGCAATGTCCCCATTGCATGTTATGCATGAAAACGAACATAAAAGTAAAGAGATAATTCGAACAAACTCCCCTGGGATAGTAGTTGCAAGGTTGATATTGTTCATTGAAAGCTCCATCTTCAGCTGACTTTAGGCATGGGAACATCTCATCCATGCCTCGGGCGTCAAATCTCGTGTGGTATAGCTCCAAAATATCGAGGAAAACGGTCTTGGAAATTCTCGGAAATTGATCTTTAATAGTATAGCCAATTGCCCTTGTAAAATGTAATCTAATCACCAACTTGAAGGTAAGAGAAAGAGTAACTCGTCGAGTCCAGAGTGAACTCGCCAAGTTAAGTCGCAAACAGACGGGTTTTTCCTAATGGACTCGCCGAGTATCTGAATGGAACTCGACGAGTTTTCTTCACTGAGTGAAAAAAAAAATTTAGCTCCTGCTTCAGGTTCGTTTCTGGGGTTTGAGGAGATTATTATAGCATTATTCCCCCTCATTTTTCTTCAGTAAAAGCACATCCCTTCAGCTGTTTAATTATCGGACTCGTAATTAGACTCAATTCTCCCATTCTTCTCGTTTTAGACTCGATCTCACGTTTTATTCCTCATGCTTTATTCCTTCATTCTATCCCTCACCCTATATTCTGTAAAGATCAAAAACAAATAACAAGTAATAAAAAAACATCAAAATAAAAATACTAAATTATCCCTAAATACTAGAAGTTTAGAAAGAAAAAGAAAAGCAAACTCTAATGACGGGTTGCCTCCCGCAAGCGCTTCTTTTTGTGCGAGTATTTAGCTGGACTCTCAACTTAATAAACTTCCAATAAAATAAATGCCAATCCATCCGTTGCATTGAATATCTTCTTTGGTGGACCAATTTGTAAAATTTGGCTCTTTGCTTCTAAAATTGGCCAAACAAGCTTGAATTTATGTAACCCAAGAATCTTGACAAGGGTTGGAACCGGTCGGGTACTAATCAGAAATGGAATGTGCCTCAGAACTTTCTCCAAAGTTGGAATCCTCACCCCATGCTTCGAAACAGAAACCGGAAAAACAGGGGGCCATGTCGTGGTAATGGTTAAAACACAACTTGGTTCCTGCAACATAGGTTTTTCTTGTTCTTCATCTGACCTCTCTACTAGCAATCTTTCCATCTCCTCCAAATCTTTTTCTGGATTAAATTCTTCATCTTGTAGATTTAGCTCTTGTAACTCAGATTGCTGTTGTGTGTTGGGCAAGATGTTATCTAACCATCTTCCAAATTCCTTCAAATCATCATCTGAGTCATACTCCTCATCTTCTTGCTCAATTTCGTGTACTACTTCCTCAAGAAAAGCATCAAAAGCATCGAGATTTGGAAAATACATAATAAATAAAAAAATTAAACTAAATATAAAAAAATCAATAAATTAAAAATGATAACAATTAGCAAATAAAATTAACTATTTGAACCGTTCCCCGGAAACGACGCCAAAAACTTGATGTGTGTAAAACGAACTAGTTTTAATCCTACTAACTTAGACACAAAATATACACACGAAAGGTAGTGTACCTATCGATTAATAATATAGTTCAAGCAAGTAGGGTATCGAACACAGGGAACGGTAAACAATTAAAATAAATGCTAATATTATCTAAATAAAACAAGTAATAGAAAGGGGTTTTTCTCTAGTTTTGCAAGACTAGAAACTTAAACAATTAACTAAAGCTTAAACTAAGCAACTAAGAGCTAAGCAAATAAAAATCAACTAAATTTAATAATTAAGGAGACTTCTGTTTAGGGTTGAATCATTTATTCCTATGGTTGATTTTATGACAAGTGCAATGGATTAATTGGCATTAGCTACCTATTAGTGTGCTTAGGTTTACGTTCGCTATTACTAATCCTTAGAAAACAAATTAATTCAAGCAGTGATCAATTGATTAAACCAATGAGTTTCCTAGTTTATTGATTCGGGTTAAATAAGACTTGTAATTAGTTAATCAAATTACTAATTCAATTAACCTCTTGTTGATGGTTTGTCACACAAGCTCACACATTAATTTACCCCCTTTCTAGTTAATCCTAGTTTCACGTTTGCTAATCCTAGGCACATAACTATGTTTTCACATAAATCACATGAGGTAAGCAATTAAGAGATGTTCATGCAGCTTAATTACTTGATAATTAACAGAAAATAGTGATGGTTAATGCATAAGGTTCTTTAACAAGCTTAATAAAACAAAGTTCACCAAATTAAATTAATCCAACCACAAAAGCAAACCATAATCACAAAATCATCTATCCTAAACAGAAGGTATGAGTTTTAGCTCATGATTATAGCAGAAAGTAACTCAAAAATGAAATAAATTGATGCAAACATAGTTTAAACAAAAGATTAAGTAAAGAGTAAACCTAAATTGCCTTTGATCTTCTCAAAATTGGAATCTAAGTTGAAATCTCGAAAACCACAGCTTCTAAGAACCCTTCTGGCCTCTAAAAATCGTCCATAGCTTCCCCCATTAGTTAGGGTTCGAATGAGAAGCATTTATATATATATATATATATATATATATATATTCTGAAAACAGGGGCTACTCGGCAAGTCCAGTGACTGACTCAGCGAGTCCATCACTTAAAATCCCGTGTGCGACAAGTCAAAGTCAAGAATCGCGAAACTTCTGACCAACTCGTCGATTTGATGGCCTACTCGTCGAGTCCATTTGGAATTAACATTTTCTCAAAACACGAATCTCGTCCGAAATTGTTTCTAATTTTCAGAACATTTTGAATCTTGTCAATCGAAGTTACGGTTCATGAGATATGGCCAAAACACTAACGAGGGCTCAAGCTGTCCAACAACATCCTTCTTTCTTCAAAATCCAAGAACCAAGCTTCCAATCGTCAATTCCGCTTCCTTTTCCTTTCGAGCATGTCTTTATTGCTGAAAATGAAAATTTAAAACTAATTAAACACTTTTGTTCATTAAATGAGATAAAATCAACATAAAGTATTAAGATAATGCATGAATTTTATAACTAAATATGCCCATATCAACCCTGCTGAAGATATCTCCTGGCCCTCGCAGCTAAATAGAGAGATGGACCATGCGAAGCTCTGTCATCGAGAATAACCAGTTCTCCCCCGCTCGGGGTTCGAACTCTCACTAATTGGCGATCAAAGTCAATCATGGCCCCATTCGTGCCCAACCAATCCATCCCGGTAATAACCTTCAATCCTCGCAGAGGAATCGACACCAGATCAATAATGTATCTCTCACTAAACAGATTCAGGACACACCCACAATGAACCATCGAAGCACTCACAGAACGGTCATTGGCAATCTCAACCTCCAATTGGTAATCCAGAATCTGAGAGCATCACAAAACTTCTTGCTAAACGCAATGGGTACAAAGGATCGAGTAGCATCCGAATTAAACAGAACATGAGCAGTCATACCATTGACCAAAAAGGTGCCTATACAAGATCAAATATAATCTTGACGATAATTAAGGAAAGAAAATTAAATATATGAATAAGTCACATATGAGTAACCACATATGGTGATGCACAACCCTCATCGGTGGTCAGCTGAAATGTCCTGCTCTTTACCACAGGTGCCTCCGCCTTGCCCTCGCAACCTTCAGTAATCCTCAAGGTGCCTGGCGCAGGCGCCGACACTGCTCCTCCTGATAATCTCGGACAATCGGCCTTTTTATGGCCGGTCTGATGGAAATGGAAGCAAATCGGATTACTCCGTGGGCAGTCCCTACACATGTGGCCCGACTGACCATAACTGAAACATACTGAACCCGTCAATCGACATGCCCCACCATGTGTCTTACCGTACTTGCCGCAGCGGCTCCGACCCAACTAGCCTCTGATGCATGAATCAGAAGTCTTGGGCCTCTTAGCCTGGCTCATTGTGGTCTGCACCTACTTCGTCTTCCACTTTATCCTGAGCTCTAATTCGATCTCCCACTCTCGGGCCTTCTTAATCAAATCATTCAAGGTCTTGCACCCTGAAAATCACACAAACTCCCTAATATCCTCTCTCAACATATCATGGTATCTCGTCCTTTTTATCTCCTCATCCACAACATACCGCGGAAACAACAGATCCCTCTCCCACAATTTCGCGATAATCTCCGCCACAGTCTCAGTAGTCTGGCGAAGGTCCTGGAACTCCCTCGCCAGTTGTTGCACCTCGATAGCTAGTTAAAACTCCCTCTGGAACCTTGAAAAAAAATCATCCCAAGTCATGACTGCCACTGCCGCTGACCCTAAAGCTCGGCCAACCTCATCCCCTAAGTCTCGTGCTCGGTCCCTCAGCAGGCAGGATGCAAATCCCACCTTTTCCCCCTCGGGGCAAAAACTCGTCCGCTGAGCATTTTCCATGTCAGCGATCCAGCATCGGCTAGCGATGGAGTCCTTATCCCCAAATAACTCAGGATCTCCACAGGCCTTCAAATCCCAGAATAAGGGAGTTCGAGCTCCTATCTGACCCGCAACAATCTCTGCTCGAAAAGACCCGAGCCTCTCATCCATCGGCTCTGTAATCCCCTCCTTAATGGTACTGAACATCACAAGAGTAGCATCCAAGATACTATGAGTAACCTCAGCAGCAATGAACTTATGCAACCTCTCATCAATCGGTTTTGTGCCTGAGCCAGAACCTGAACCAGAACTAAAGCAAAAACCTCCTCGAGTAGTCATCACCATACTCAAATTGAAACACAAACATATAAACAATCAAGATATAACTCGAGGGAATCCTTACTATACAGGTCTCCTTTGATTCCCCAGGTCTGCTCTTCTGTTAAGTAAAGATCCTATGCTTCTAGTAGTATGGGCTCAATACTAACTTTCATACCTATCTATACATACCACATACCAATCATACACTCTGGCTTAACCATGGGGTATATTTCAAACCAATATACATATATGAGCCCAGCCCTGGGCCTCGCCCTGGGGTGTATTTCAACCCGATCAACACATATGGGCCCCGCCCTGGGGCCTTGCCCTAGGGTATCTTTTAACCCAATCATACAATAGTGGGTCCTGGCTTGGGGTCTATTTCAAGCCGAACATATGATAGTGGGCCCTACCCTGGGGTTTCTTTCAACCCATCATACAAACTCATATAAGCCACATAACAGTTACCATTCTAAATAACACAATAATAGGTCGGCATTCGTGCCTTCGACCCATGGATACAGTGAGAAGACTCACCTCAGTAACAGATAAAAGTTGAACAATAAGCTGCTCCAAAAACAAACTCTACCGGAAACCTTTACAAATAATAGTGACCAAAACTCAGACTATAGCTTAAAAATACCCAGAATACCCCTAGGTCCAACTTGGTCAAAATCCAGGTCAAATTCAACTGATTCAATTGGGTCAACTCGATGAGTACGGTGGGCGTACTCAACATGTACACATGGTGTAATATGCGTTTGACCAGAATCCAGGGGCTGACCACGTACCCTTTGGTATGCCCAGCATATGCGGTTGCCACCCTTTCTTCCTATTAAGAGCTTAATCCTCAAGCTCTTTCATCCAAAATCTAGATCTAGCCCTTAAATGATGTTCATAACCATAAAGTTTCCAACATTATGGTCTTTCATGGCTATTAAGACCTCAACATAAAAAACCCTACCTTCTTGACCCATTAAGACAACCTAGATCATGCATGGAAGGAAACTAATGCCCAATATCACATTTTTATGACTTATCACGCCCTAAAACATCTGAAAGGACAACTCAAAGGTCCTGAGGTATTTCATACTCACAAGGATCAAGATTTAGGACAAAAAGGTGTAGCTTTTAAGCTAGAACAAGATCTAAAGGAATACTCATCAAGTTTCGAACTTTTTACCTCAAAAAGATGGACAAGGGAGAGTAGATGTTGGATCCAAGGCCTTGAGTGAAACACCACAACGTCAAGATTCTTTCTTCACAACCAAGAGCACCAAAACGGAACCAAAATGACACTTCAAGCTTCAAAACACACTAACGCACTTTAGGGTTTCGAAATGCAAATGGTGGCTGGAATTAAGGAAGGTATGGGGCTCTAATGATGCTTAAATAGGGTCCAAACCCTAAAATTTAGAGTTTGCACCATTGCCACGTACGCCCAGCATACGCAAGCATGGCCCAAAATTACAAAAAACCCCCTTAGGGATCTTCCTCATTTATTATGGGATCTTCCTCGATTTTAATAATGGAAAAAATTCCTATGATGAGCTTATCTCAAATCAATAATGCGTCAAATTTAGATAAGTTGTTATTCCCGGAAAATGTAGATTTGTCAAATAAGGTTCTCTTGTATCATTATGTCTATGTACTCGATTAGTGAACATGTGAAAATATGAAATGAATTTGAAATTGAGTGAAATGTTTCAACAAATGACAAGGTAAGAGTGATTTGAAAATAGTCAAAAGTTCATGATTGCATTCGAAATGAAGAAAATAGTTTTAATGTAATTAATGAAAGCTAGATAGACAAACTCAAGAATCTCAATGTTACCCTTGAAAAGAGTCTTTCAATATACCTTGTTCTTGGATCCTTCATTGGGTCTTATGATAATTTCAACTTTGTTTATTAATTGAATAACATGGAAAGGACATTGATGGAATTCTTAAACTTTCTCCGAACTGAGGAAAATAGAAAGGAATTAGATTTTTTTCCAATTCCAGTTATCGCTTTTAAATGTTGGTGAAAAAATAGGAAACGTTTGAATCCTAAATGGAAAGGAACGGTTTCAGCCGAAACTTCTCATTATGAAGGAATCTAATTAGTATGTCCTTTATTCCATGTAACCATGATTCAAAAGATGCAAGTTGCAATTAATGCAAATACAAGGATCATATGAAACGAAGTTGTCCTAAGTATCTGAGATGGTAAAGTTAAATGTTTGACTCTACAGCAAGTACTTGAATAATCAAACGCCAAATACATCCAATTCGTGGTTCCTTAATGCATGATGTTTTAGTCACATTTGGATGTCATTGTAGTATCTATAGGAAAGAAGGAAGTTAATCATAAAGAGCTAAACCTAATCATGGGAACGGACAAATGTCGCCTGTCTCAATGATAGAGGATTTCTAGATTGTACTTAGTTATGGAGTTACGTTTAAACTAGTTATCTGCTATTACTCTTCAGAAATGTCTAGAAATCAAAATTTCATCGTATGCGTTGTATAAACATGAATTTCAATTTTCATTTAATAATGGAAAGCTGACAAAATTCTAGTCCATAAAGATGGTTGTTATATGTTTAAAGCAACTTCTTGCAATTAGCATTCATGATATTATAGTTCGTGTATATAATAATAGCAGTTATGACTTGAACATTGATTCTTCTAATAGTTTAGATATGATTGTGCTTGTGGAATGATTTCATTCACCACATAAGTAGGAATCGCATCACCAACCTCCAATTGGACCGGACGTGGAATCATTTGACGATGAGTTGGATGATGTATGCGATTCTTGTATGTTAGCAAGACAACTTAAGTTTCCATTCACATGGACATGTAGTGGAGATAAAGGATTGTTGGATCTTGTGTACACTAATGTGTGTAGACCCATCAGATCCATCACAAGGGACGACATATACTAATATATCATATTCATTGATAATTTCAATATACATGATTATGTTTATAAAATTAAGCATAATTCTGACACATTAAAAAGTTCAAAGAAGTATCAAAACAAAGTATAGTATCAATTGGACTTGAAGATGAAGGGTCTCCAATATGAAAGGAAAGGAGAATGCCTTAGTATCAGGTTCTACGATCATCATAGAGATTATGGATTGATTTCCATAATTGGCTTCCCTAAGGCAACCATAATATAATTATGTTGCTAAAAAGAGAATCAAATTATATATGGTTCGATCTATGATGAATCGTTCTTCACTACCATTCACAAATTTTTGGGAATATACACTTGAAATAGTAGAGCATATTTTGAACCTTGTATCCAACTAAGTTGGTTTTTGATGAAACTTCATGATATATAGAGTTATAAAGTTCCCTTATATCCAGATTTGGTGTTGTGAGATCTCTCATTAGACGAGAAATTAATGACCAATTTGAATCAAGATTTGTGAAGTGTTGCATTGTCGAGTATTCACCAACGACTTTTCATATTTTTTAAAGACCCAGAAGAATGTGGTGCTTATAGCTCAAAAGGAATGTTCTGTAACACCCGATTCCAAGGTTTATCACATTTTGACCATTAATATTAAATTAATTTGCAAACTTGGTCCCAAGGGGTGTAAAGTGAAACTTTTAGGGGGGGAGTGAGTACGTTGGGCGTATGTCGTCCAGGGACAAACCCCAATTTTTAGGGTTTAGACCCTATTTAAGCAACATTATGACCCATGATTCCCTCATTTCCCAGCCTCCATTACCCTTTGAGCCTCATTTCGAAACCCTAACCCATCTAGAGATGATTTGACCTCTTTGTGTGTGTTTCAGTGTGTTTTGGTGAACCTTGAGGATGAAAAAACTTCAAAAGAAGCTTTGATTAAGGGAGAGCTTATAGATCCATATTCCACTCATGATTTCCAACTTCATTGAGTTATAAAGCTTGCAACTTTCTCATTTTATGTTTAGATCTTGTTATCATGGAGTTTTGTTCACTTTTTAGTCCCATGAATGAGATCTAGTGGGATTCTTCCACTCTAGAAGTTAGGAGTTGCTTTTCTTGATGTTTTTGAGGTCCCTAGTCCATAAAGTTAGCATCTTGATGGTTGAGGATCAACCATTCATGTGTTTATGACTATTAAATGATAGTATGATGCTAAATCTAGGGTTCGAGTTCTCTTCAGCCATGTAAAAGCTCCAAGTTAGTAAATTTATGGATTAAGACGTTCCCCATGGCTTGGATCTAAAGTTTGGACGTCTGGTTGTAAGCATTAAATGCTTAATGGAAAGAATTGCTTAATGGGTGTGTACGCAAGCGTACGTATATGAGTCCCCAATCAGGAAAGCTACCCAGTACGTCGGGCGTACTTCTGGTACGCGTAGCGTACTAGGCCTGGTCATTGGCGTTTGTGGTTTGGGCCATATTTGAACCATTGGGGTTTTGGAGTTTGTTGGGTCACTAGCCATCCTTACTTTAGGCCATTGTTAGGCTTTGGGACTTCTTGTATTTGGGCCCATATTCGGCTTTGGGTGTCCGTTAGGAATTGGGGCACTATTGGGCTTTTCGTGCCATTCAGTTTGGGCCTCGATTATTGGGCCAAGTTAGGGATGGGTAAAATGGTCTTTTACCATGGGTGTTGGACAAATAAACTAGATTCCAGGTTATAGTTTATGGACCAATTATTAATTGGGGTTTTATTTAATTGGTTAGCACAAGGATTTTCCAGTTCAGTAGCTCGATCATCTGTTTGACTGATAGCAGACTGAGGTGAGTCTCCTCGCAGTGTTTGGCGGGTCCAAGGCACCAATGACGGCCCATTGATTATGTTATAGTATGCTAGCTGTATTTATGACTCTTGTATGGATTTTATGTGTTTGTATGTACACTGGGCAGGGCCCGATGCCAGGCGGGGACTGATGAGCATGTTGGGTGGGGCCCATCGTATGTTATTGATAAATTTGTTCCAGGCGGGGATCGATGGCGGGCAAGGCCCGATGATTGTTGGGCAGGGACCATTTTATGTATGGTATGTAGTATTCTGTGGAACTCACTAAGCTTTGTGCTTACGGTTTTTAGTTTTTAAGTTTCAGATACTTCCGGATCGAATAGGAAGAACTCAGGATGATCGTATTTCACACACCATGATTCTTTTCTCTTATTGAGTCTGATGTACTTTTGGGATGTTATTTGGTTTACTCTGAATATTTTATGGTTTGAAAAACATGTTTGGTTGATGGTTTATTTACTATAAAAACAAAAACAAAAAAATTGGTTGTGAGTTTTACAATGCTACAAGTTGGTATCAGAGTCTTGGTTTGAGGAATTTGGACATACTCTCGGGTATGTTTGAACTCAAACAATGATTTGGTGGATTTTCATAAAAGGAACTGTTTTATAGAAGACTTTTCTAATAAAATAAAGGGGTGTGGTGCATGAAATCAACCGAGCTCATGTAAGATTTCCCAAAATGCCCATACATGTTCTATGTGATATGCTTTGAAATATGAAATTGTGAACTGCATGCTAGACTAGAGCTAAGGATTTGCATGGTAGAATTCTAGGATAGATTTCCTTATATGCCTATTGTTTGAGCTTCTAGACTTGCTTGCTAGTACTGATCAGTCAGTGATAGGATAGCCTGTTAAGGTTATGCCTTGATTCCGATTACTAAATGCTCGAATGCTGCTTGCTTTGTGCTTTTAGGAGTTTCCATTAACATCCACTAACTTGTAAGCGAATACGCTAAGTTACATATTACTGAGATTAGATGATTTTAGAAGGTTAGGTTTAACCCTATTGTGCAGCTCCTGTTTGAGTCCAACCGTTGTAGTGTGAGACATTTCATTCAAAAAATTATCTGATGTTAGTGTTATGTAATTGTATTTGTAAGCTAGTTAGAGGGTCTTAGGAGGAGTTCCTTCTGCAGCTGATGGCGGTGAGTGGTGTGGTGGTAGCCCTAGGAAAACCTAGGAGGTGATTCGGTGCCGAGAGTTTGCTATGCTAGAGGTCGTTTGGATTGATAAGGAAGTAACTTAGGGGAATTCGGGGCGATCCTTGAGGAAAATACAGATAGATGTGGAAGGTAGTATGTTCCCGTACTACTGGCAGAAGAATGTCACACCTCAAAACCGGAACGGCGGAAACATTCGGGGGCGGAGGACGTCATGTACAGTATCACAACAATACATAATAGTAAAACAAGCAACATCATCATCCATTGCATTAATAGTATAATTGTAATACAAATGTGTTCTGTATAGTTTATAAGACACCAAAAATATGAATCAAAATAAGAGATGAGTCTTGAACGCGCTCCATCTTCTCAAAACCTGGTCATCGGTACCTGTCTACTGGTGACCTGAGAATACAAGTTATTTTGAAAGAGTAGATCAGCATTAAAGCTGGTGAATTCATAAGTATTTTAGTGTCAATGTTTGTATGAGTTTGAAGATAGTAGTTGTAAATGTTTGATGTAAAACTTTGAAAGAGTTTAATAAGGAGTTTTGCATATAAAAGAGTTTGTAAAACTATTTGAAGCAATTTGTTTGAAAACACAGTTTGAAGTATAAGAAATCTGTCGGTTTGATAGTTATTAATCACATGTGATTGATATAATAACTATAATGTTTCTACTTATATTCCCCCCCCCCATAAAAGCATTTAAAATCATTTAAAAGGTAAGTTAAGGGGTATGAACTCACCTGCAGTGAGTGATATGAATGAAAGATCGATTTGTAGGATGCTAAGTGCCAAGTGAAGCCTTGAGCACAACGGATCCCAATAAGCATATAATGACACATATATGTATATAATTAGTGTTTAAGCAACTAATCATGACAGAGATTCACCTTAGGAACTAGAAAACACTTATATGGAAGTGTTATAATCACAAAGGATTGCATCTAAGGGGTGTATGGCTACACAACGGTGTTTACGGCCAAGGTGTTCACGGCCCTATGTGTTTACGACCATAGGGTTTACGGCCCTATGTGTTTACGGCTGTAAACTCATGAAGTCTTGTGCAAAAGAGTGTTTTTAAGGTCTTAAAAGCATCAAGGAAGTGTTCTAGACCCATTCCTAGCCTTAAGAAGAGTTTATGGCCAAACTACTAGCCTTAACAAGGGTTTACGGCCAAGGGAGATGCTCCTTGCTGTAAACTCTCCTTATTCTTGGAAATTGGTTGGTTTCAAGGATGTAAATCAGGAGCTTCTACTAGATAACAAGTATAGGGAAAGGATACTTACGATATGGAAGAAAAAAGGATTGATTTCGGGCCAAAGAACTAGTGTGTGTTCTTGGTGTTCTTGGTGTTCTTCAAGATCTAACCCAAAAGATGAAGTTCATGGATTAAATCAAAGGGTGATACTAGTTAAGGAGATGTATCAACAAATCAAAGGATGAAACACTTACATTTTTTAAGATAAAAATGAAGATCCTTATGATACTTGAGAGAGAATTCGGGTTTCTTGACTTGAAATGGTGAATAATGAGAAAAAAGAGAAGGAATATCATCCTTAAGGCCAAGAGTATACGGCCACCTTGAGTTTACAGCCGTAAACTCATGTGATGTGGCCGTAAACTCCTCATGAGGGAGTTTATGGCTTCATTGGTGGTTTTTGAGCTTCAGCAGATACTTCCTAACACTCATTCCATGGATGTACTAGGCTTAGGACGCTCAAACAGAGCCTAAACAACGCTAAAAGAAAGTAGAAACAAGCCTGACTTTGATTGGGTTGAAATGTTGTACAAGATAGAAATTTCGGGTTGTCACATCATCCCCCGTTAGAGAGAATTTCGTCCCGAAATTAGAGTTTAAACAAATAAGCTATTACAAATAACTAAACGAAAAGATGAGGATATTTCAGTTTCAACTGATCCTCGCGCTCCCAAGTGAATTCAGGTCCTTGCTTGGCATTCCAGCGAACCTTCACTATCGGGATACGACTTTGCTTCCTTTGCTTGACCTCTCAGTCCATGATCTCTACAGGTTCTTCCACGAAGTTGAGGCTCTCGTTGATCTCGATCTCGTCGAGTGAGATTACAAGAGTCTCGTCGGACAGACACTTTTTCAAGTTCGAGACGTGGAAAGTAGAATGTACGTTACTGAGTTCGCGAGGTAGTTTGAGTTTGTAAGCTACAGGGCCGATTCTAGCGATAATCTCGAAAGGCCCTACGTATCTTGGATTTAGCTTTCCACGCTCTCTGAAGCGTATCAAGCCCTTCCAGGGTGAGACCTTCAATAGAACACGGTCGCCTACCTGGAATTCCAACGGTTTCCTTATCTTGTCTGCGTAGGTTTTCTGTCGGTCTCTAGAGGCTTTCAATCGTTCACGAATCTGAACGATCTTCTCTGTCATTTCCCGAATGATCTCCGGACCTGTGAGAGTGCTGTCAGGAACTTGTCCTTTAGCTAACTGAGTGTCGCCCTCCTCGGCCCAGCACAGAGGGGATCTGCACTTACGGCCATAGAGGGCTTCAAATGGAGCCGCATTTATGCTCGTGTGATAACTATTGTTGTAGGAAAACTCGACAAGGGGTAAATGAGTATCCCATGCCTTCCCAAAGTCTATCACACAGGCTCGCAACATATCTTCCAAAGTTTAAATAGTCCTCTCACTTTGTCCGTCGGTTTGCGGATGGTAGGCTGTACTCATGTCCAACCTAGTTCCTAGGGAGCTTTGTAGCGACTGCCAGAACCTCGAAGTGAATCTACTATCTCTATCTGAGAAAATGGATATGGGAACACCATGCAGTCGTACGATTTGCCTAATGTATGTTCTTGTTAGTTTCTCCATCTTGTCAGTCTCTTTTATAGGCAGGAAGTGTGCGGACTTTGTTAGCCTGTCTTCGATCACCCATATGGTATCGAGACCACCAGTTGTCTTGGGCAACTTGGTTATGAAGTCCATCGTGATCCGCTACCACTTCCATTCAGGTATCTCCGGTTGCTGGAGTAATCCTGATGGTTTCTGGTATTCGACCTTAACCTTGGCGCAAGTAAGGCATTTACTTACAAAGGTAGCAATCTTTGCTTTCATGTTAGGCCACCAGTATAACTTTTTAAGATCCAGATACATCTTATCTAAACCTGGGTGGACGGAATATCGAGTGTTGTGCGCTTCTGTCATGACCAAGTCTCTGAAACCATCGTTTTTCGGTGTCCAGATCCGATCCATGAGATATAAGGCTCCGCCACCCTTGACTTCCAAGTTCTTATCCATCCCTCTTAGGGTTTCACCCGCCATATTTTCAGGTTTCAAAGCTTGAAGCTGAGCCTCCTTAATTTGTGTCGAAAAGTGTGAATGGATAGTCATAGTCAATGATTTGACTATACAACCAGAGTATTCTTTCCGACTTAGGGCGTCAGTTACTACGTTGGCCTTTCCAGGATGATAACGAATTTCGCATTCGTAATCACTGAGTAGCTCGACCCACCGTCATTGTCTCATATTGAGCTCCTTCTGGTCGAATATATGTTGTAGGATTTTGTAGTCTGTAAACATAGTGCTTTTCGTACCGTACAGGTAGTGTCTCCAGATCTTCAGAGCAAACACTACTGCTCCTAACTCAAGATCGTGTGTGGTGTAGTTGACCTCGTGTGTCTTCAGCTGTCTGGAGGCATATACGATGACCTTACCTCATTGCATCAGAACACAGCCGAGCCCTTGATTAGAAGCATCACATAAACCACGAAGTCTTCTATCCCTTCTGGGAGGGATAGTATCGATGCGGTGCATAAGGCTCCTTTCAGCGTTTGGAACGCTTTCTCTTGCTTCGCTTCCCATTCAAAGGCCACGCCCTTGTGGGTCAATGTTGTAAGCGGTTTCGCAATCCAAGAGAAGTTTTGAACGAACCTGCGATAGTAGCCAGCGAGGCCTAGAAATTGACAAATTTATGTAGGCGTCTTCGGTGCTGACCAGTTCTCAATGGCTTTGATTTTGGAAGGGTCCACGTGTATTCCCTCTTCGCTAACCACGTGCCCCAAGAACTCGACTCTTCGGATATAAAATTTGCATTTCGTGAACTTCGCATAGAGCTTCTCTGATCGCAGTGTTTCCAAGACCTGACGCAGATGTTGACTATGCTCCTCCTTACTTCGAGAGTAGATAAGTATGTCATCGATGAAGACAATGACGAACTGATCCAAGTAAGGACGACACACCCTATTCATTAAGTCCATGAATACTGCGGGCGTATTGGTCAATCCGAATGGCATCACTACAAACTCGTAGTGTCCATAACGAGTTCGGAGGGCTGTCTTCGGTACATCCTCCTCTAACACTCGTAACTGGTGATACCCGGATCTTAGGTCAATCTTTGAAAAGAAATCTGCCCCTTGAAGTTGGTCAAACAAATCGTCAATGTGAGGCAGACGGTAACGATTTTTGACGGTTAGTTTATTAAGTTCCCTATAGTCGATGCACATACAGAACGATCCGTTTTTCTTCTTGACGAACAAGACTGGTGCTCCCCAGGGTGAGAAGCTTGGTCTGATAAAGCCCTTGCTAAGCAATTCGTTAAGTTGACTGGATAGCTCCTGCATCTCAGCTAGTGCTAGACGATAGGGCGATTTTGGCTACTGGGGTAGCCCCTGGAACTAAGTCGATTCTGAACTCGACTTGACGCTGCGGAGGTAATCCTGGGAGTTCTTCTGGAAAGATGTCGGGAAAGTCGCGTACCACTTGGATGTTCTTTATGTCCTTCGTGTCTTGGCTCACATCGACAACATGAGCAAGGAATGCGCGACATTCCTTTCGTAGGTACTTCTGGGCTTGTATGCTCGAGACGATGCGGAGGTTCGTGTTGGGTTTGTCGCCGTAGATTACTAGAGTTTCACTACACGGCAGATTAAGACGAACAGCCTTTTTGTAACACATAATGTCGGCACAATGAGAACTCAACCAATCCATGCCGATTATGACGTCGAAACTTTTAATTGAGACCGGCATGAGGTCGATTGGAAATGAATGGCTATCTAGAGTTAGTGTACATCCTATGTAAATACAGCTAGTGCTCTCTGTCTTTCCGTTAGCCATTTCTATGGTGAACGGTTCTTTAAGTGCATGCGATTTATGTTTAAGCAAGTGAGCAAATTTTTGGTTCACGAAACTCCTCTCCGCTCCACTATCAAACAGAATGCATGCATAAGAGTTATCGAGGAGAAACGTACCAGTGTCCACTGTGGGGTCGGCAACTGCTTCCTCGTCGCCTATGGCCAAAACCCTTCCCACTCCGCCGGCATTCCCTGCCTTCGAGCAGTTTCTCTTGTAGTGGCCCACCTCGCCACAACCGTAGCAAGTCTGGCCCACACCAGCGCCGGGGACTTGGGTGATTGGCCTTGCCGGAGCTTTGCAGGAACGGGCAGTGTGCCCCTTCCTGTTGCAGTTAGAGCACTGCATTTCCCGACAGGGTCCATTGTGGTGGAAGCTGCATTTGTTGCAATTCGGCAAGTTTTGTGACAACTCGAAATTTCTATTCTGTACAACCAGTCACTTCAATAGAAGTCAGAACTGTTTCTGCTAACTTTCAAGCTTTTTGGTGTCATATTGAGTGTTTTAAAGTTAGTACTTCAAGAGATAACAGGAGAGAGGATACCCTAGGGTTATTGTGCAAGAGATAACAGGAGTTTACGGCCTAAACATGGTGTTTACGGCCGTAAACCCCAAGGGTTATAAATATGGCACTTAGCCATTTTTATCACTTTTTCACATTTTCAAGAACTAGAACTCAAGATCCTCTCAAGTATCATCCGATTTTCCTTCTTGATCTTCAACTTTGTAAGTGTTTCTTGCCCTAATAAGTTGATATCTTACTTAATCTAGTGATCTTACATGATTCCATCCGTGAAATCATTCCATTTGTGTAGATCTTCAAGTGTTCTTAGTTTCACCAAGAACACACACTAGTGTTCTTGGACTTGTAACACCCTTTCAAGCTTCTACATAGTAAGTACTCTTACCTTGGCTTGTAATAAGGCTTGTTACACTTCTTAATCACCTATAAAACACAAAGAATCACAAGATCAAAGGTGTTTACGGTCCAAACATGTTCTTGGACCGTAAATCGTAATGAAGGGGCCATTGTGTGCCCTAGTCCCTTACCAAGCCTTGGATACTAGTCTAGATCCCATCCTTGATGTGCTTAGGACCTTAAACATCAAAAAGACCATGAACCATTAGAGTTTACGGCCGTAAACTCATGGAGAAATGGTCCATGGGCCGTAAACTCCACAAAGGAGTGAAATGATGCCACAATCACTTCCTAAGGCTTATACTTGAAGTAGGATGCTTCCTTATGACTTATAAAGCTTCAAAACACAAAATGGTAGAAGTACCATGAGTTTACGGCCGTAAACTCATGGGTTTACGACCGTAAACTCCAAGGGAGTTGGTCCCAAAACCGTAAACTCATAAAGAGTTTACCCTTGGACCCTAAACTCAATAGCCAAGCCCTACAACCCTTAGATGCAATCCTTAGTACTTATAGCACTTAAATCAAGTGTTTTACATGTCTTAGGATGTCTTAACTTGGTTAATTAGTTGTTTAATGACTAATTGGATACATATATGTGTTATTATATGTTAACTACGATCCTTGTGTGTGTTCAAGTCTTCACTTGACACTTAGCATCCTATAACATCCGTTCATCCAAACTACTCACTATAGGTGAGCTCATACCCCCTTAATTAACCTTTTAAATGATTTTAAATGCTTTTATGGGGGGAATACAAGTTGAACTATTATAGTTATTATATCAATAACATGTGATTAATAACTACCAAACAAGTGGATTTCTTACTTTTCAAACTGTTTTACTTCAAACTGTTTTACAAACTCTTTTACATATCAAATACTTTTATTAAACTCTTTTAAACTTATATTCTGTTAAATGTGTATCTATATAAATATAGTTATATAAGTAGGATTTAAAGGACTTAGGACTGATAGCTCACCTTACCTCATGTTCCTTGTTTGGTTGTGGACTTAGGGTATCGGTTGTTTGTCCGAAGGTCGTTTGAATCCTAGTCATATATCATGTATATGTATATAGATATAAAAGGTTACTGCTTTCTATTCAATACCTTTGGGTAGCAAAGGTATACACACATGTTTATACATTCAAACAACATTACTAGTAAGCTATAATGGGTATAGTTTAGGGAGATACTAATACTATTACTAGAACAGTGAAACATACAAAGAGTCAGTTCATACATGAGTCAATACCATACTGAGAGAACATAACATAAAGATAGAGAATACTATGATGAGAAACAAACAATACCATACAGAGAGAACATACATACATGCTAGACAGAGAGAGAACACACAATACAGCTAGCACATACATATACTAGAACATTACTACAGTTATGTGAGCCACGTAACGGGGCATGGCATCACCTGTCATGGCCCGTTTTGTATCCAGAATCTCCTTAAATGGAGAGCGTTGAGTTTGTGTATAGATCTATACTAGATTGACTATCCTACACCTTGCTGCTCGCTACAGTGGGACTTGCAAGTCTACGGGTGCCAAACGTCATTTCTTCCGAAGTCTTACATCGTCGTGTTTATAGTCAGTAGTATGGTACAGGCCGATCACATGGTACTTTAAATAACAATTGGTTTAAGGTAGTTAGTACAGCAGTAGTTACTTAATACAACACTACAGTACTATTTCATTTTCCCGTTACATTCACTTTGTGATCTTCACACAATAAACAGAAATCTAAAAACTATATTTTTGGTTAATGATAGTCAGATTTAGGAAAATACATACTCTTACAAGAGACACACACACGACCACTAGATGCCTTGGTAGAAGACTACTTTTAGTAGGAAACATAGGGTTTTCTAGGAGAATTCAAACACTTATAAACATTTTCAAACTTATACATTACATACTTACAAACACTTTCATACAAACACAGACACTAATATACTTATGATCTCACCAGCTTTAAAGCTGATAAACTCTTTCAAAATAACTTGTATTCTCAGGTCACCAGTAAACAGGTACCGGTGCCAGGTTTTGAGATGATGGAGCTCGTTCAAGACTCATCTTTTATTTTGATTCATAATTTTTGGTGTCTATATAACTTGACAGAACACACTTGTATTAAATTATATTATTAATGCAATGGATGATGTTGTTGCTTGTTTACTACTTTGCATTGTTGTGATACTGTACATGACGTCCTCCACCCCCGAACGTTTCCGCCGTTCCGGTTTTGGGGTGTGACAGATTGGTATCAGTGCATTGTTTATAGTGAATCGAGTATATCAACCCATAAAAGATATACGAACTATAAACACAGCGGGATTAAAATACTCCGATAAAGAGTTTATACTTTTAAATAATAAAATATTTAACCAAGTATATATACCTGCATTCATACTAAAATTAGTGTCACTAGGACAGAACAAAAGTATTACGATTGTTGGGCAGCACAAGTAGACTTAGAGACATATAGTCAAAGTTGGGAAGATATAGCCTGATCAACTATATTATCCGAGGATTGACTAGCATGTGCCTAAGTGTGGTACGTCTAGTTAGTACGTCTATTTAGTTAATTATTTCTTTACCCCCTTTTCTCGCGTAGAGATCATGGCTGGATTCCATCTTCCCGGAGACCCATACTATCCCAATGAAGGCAATGCTGGATGGATTGGAGAAGAGCCAGAAGATGATCACCCAATCCCATTGGATGATCACGAAGCTGAAGGCTTTTCAGATGGTTCTGACTCAGAACCAGAAGTCAATAACCTACCCCCAGCTGCTCAAAACCCAAACCCGAATCCTCGTCCAGCATTTCAAGGACTCACACCCTTGTGGGCCACAAACTTGAACATATGGAGTCAGGAACAGGGCCAACCCATGCCCTACAATGGAGACCGAAGCTTCTACAACCTCACCGAGGGAGGTTCAGCTGACAGGGTCCTACCCATCATGGTTCGTAGGATTTCTCGGAACACCGAGCAAGGTCGAGCAGCTATCGACCGAGTCGTAGAGATTGACGCCAACTCTGGCGTTAACACGGTCCGCATTCGCCAGCTAGAGTCTGCTCATGAAAGGACTCATGTCCGCAATGCAGCTCTGCAGAGGGAACTCGCTGAAACGCAAGCTGAAGTCAGGGAACTTCGAGCTCAGCAAGCAAGATCTAAAAGGCGTATGAGGGACATAGAACGCCTTCTGTCGGATTCAAGAACTCACTCTAGTAGTTCTCGTCGCCGATAGAGTCTCCTTGACGTCTCTTTTGGATATAACCTAGTTTATGTAGAAACTCTAGTCTAATTTCCTACCTTTGTAAATCTTAGACCTGTTAGGTCTTGATTAGGTCGTAGTTCTGTCAAAATTTTCCCATCTTGGTTTGATCTAAGACCTACTCCTAGGTCATTTTTTCCGAACTGGTTACATCTGTAATTTCAGTATTATTGACAGGTATCTAATCTCATGGAAATTATATCCAAATGCCTTCATCTACATTCAATCGTATTATTCAATTGTGCTATTGGGCTACGAAGAGTTAGTCCATGAGTCATTCTCATCAATTTTCCTATTAAATTCTTATAAATATCTTCATCTTTGTTGTCGCACCCCCAAACCAGAACGGCGGAAACGTTCGGGGGCGGAGGACTTTAGGTAAGTATCACAACACATGTAACATAGTAATCAAAGTACAAACAACCATTGCATTAATAAGTATAAGTTTTACATAAGTGTTTTAAATATTACATACTCAAACACTAAAGTAGGTACAGCAGAAGACAAGAGTCGCGCTACGGTACTAGGTAATCTTCTCAAAAGCTTCGGGAGTGTACCTGTCTACTGGATTCCTGAGAATACAAGTTATTTGAAAAGAGTAGATCAGCATTTAAGCTGGTGAGTTCATAAGTATTTTAGTTCTGTTAAGTATACCCTAAGTTCTTTGAATAAGTTCACTGGTTTCTCCAGGAAATCCTATATCTCCTGAGGTGATTAACTGATAACCTTAATAGTTTCCCGCTGTAATTACCTAGTTTATACTGATTATACATATCATAATATCGAATTGACAATCAACTGGGTGTATCTGCCCTAAGCCCACAACCAAACAAGGAACAGGAAGTAAGGCGGAAGTCACACACTTTACTGTCAATCGGACATTACTTATGTATAACTATGATGTAGCAACTAAGTAATTATAGAATTAACCACTAAAGATCTTTTAGGTTATACTAGTTTACCGAGATTGAGTGACTAAGTTCCATTGAATAAGTGGTTTAATCCCATAAACCGTTCTCTTTGTATTACTGTTTTGTATTTGTATTCCTTTATGAAAACTTGAAACTGAGAGTGTGCCTGGCTCCACCAGATGTTAATGGAAACTGTATTAAACCATTGTATTTTGTATTCTATAAACTGGTACTTTGAAGGTGTACTTTCGTTTATTTGTTTATACACTAACGTATTGTTAATACCTTTTTAATGAGTAGTTTTTATTATAACCATACTATGACGGATGGCCTGAAACAAACGCTTTGTGGGCGTTTAAACTGGTGATAACAATTTTCACTCATCTAACTGTAGCTAGCAGCCTGAGTGCGGGGTTGTCAATTCCCGATATAGATCTACACACACTTGTTTCGATCCCCGGCTGGAGATTCTGGTTATAATGTCAGGACTTCCTATGTTGTCTAAAATGAATTAAACAACCTGAATATAGAATCTCATAAAAAGCATATTAAGCGTTACATGTATATTAGTTTTGAAAACCCAATCATTCTGAAATAATGATTGACAGTATATTCTTAGTTTTCCAAACATGTATTTGATAATTTCCTTGGAAAGTATACAGTCATGAATCATACTTGTATATTTAGTTTTGAATCATAAATTATACCTATTATAATTTATATGTTCTATCTGATTAGCATGAATTCTCATGGAATATCACCTTTGCTCAACCTGATACAAAGGTAATGATACTAAAAGGAGTAACCTTTTAGACTCATATATGTATAATATATATATATATATATATATATATATATATATATATATATATATATATATATATATATATATAATTAAGAAGAAAACGACCTTCGGACGAATAATACAACCCTAATTCCACATCCAAACAAGGAAAAGGATATAGGATAATTCATTAGTCCTAAGCCCTTCAAATCTTATTTATATATTTATACATATATAAACATGATTTTGGCATTTATACTTTGAAATAGCTTATAAAACATTTTTCAAAGAATTTAACGGAGTTTTTACATGACTATAAAGATTTAACATGGCTTCACGTTATTTTGAGAGTAGTTGGTAGTTCTTAAAAGCATACGGAAATTCTTTGTGTGATTATTATCACATACAGTTATTAACACAATTTAATATTGTGTTAAACTTGTATTCCCCCCCTAAAAAGCATATAAAACCATTTAAAAAGGTATATTATAGGGGTATGAACTCACCTTGATAAGCGGTGATTCGGGCAGCGTTTCGTTTCCCGTAAAGAGTTTATTTAACGAGAAACCGGCTCAATTTGGGCAGAGTTTCGACAGGAGAGAGGTTACTTCTCGGGAATCTCGGGGCTTCGAGGCTTGCTTAGGGTTCGAGACTTGATACCGGGGCTTTAGGGGTTGTATATGAGCTTATGGGAGTGGAAGATGTGAAAGAGAATGAATTTAGGGGTAAAAAGTGTAAACTAGTTCGGAACCCTCGCATGCTATATATAGTCCGAAGGTTCGGACCCGAAGCCATGCGAGGTTGACACGCGTCGGACAGGTGGTGAAGGGAGGCTTGCTTCGGACCGCAGGCTCGCAAGGTGGGAGGCTCGGATTGGACCTTCCTTCGGTCCAATGGGTGACTGACACGTGCGAAGGAGGGTGTCTGAGGGGTGTCTCCGGGGTGTCTCCTGCGATCCTGTCCGAGGATGACTGGACCGCGGAGTTGGTCGAATCAGGAGGTGCCATGCAATGCTTCGGTCCACTCAGCAGCTGCCACGTGCGAGGGTGACGTGGCACATGCGAAATTGCCAGGTTTTCCTATTTTTCTTTATTTTTGTGCCAAAACTTGCGAAAATCATAACTTTTGCATACGAGCTCCATTTTTGGCGTTCTTTATATGCACGTGTAGGTAAAATCATAATCTACGACTTTCGTTTAGACTTCGTCGGCTAATTTCGATTTATTTTTAATATTATTATTTTAAACAGACCGGGACAGGAATCCGTTAAAAATTCATAACTTCTTCATCCGACGTCCGTTTTCGTCTGTCTTTTTACCGTTGTGCTAATTTTGACGAGATCTTCGATTTTTGTTTAAGTTGCGTCGGCTAAATATCGATCGATTTATATTTCGAATTTTTAGCTGTTTACTGTTAAACCGAAACTTCGAAAAATCATAACTTTCTCATACGAAGTCAGATTTTTACGTTCTTTTCATGAACGTTCTCGGTTTAACATATTCTACAACTTTCATTTAGACTGTTAAGGCTAAAAAGCCTTTTATCGAAATTCACTTTTTACACTGAACAGTGTTTTGCCGGTTTTGTCGCGGATTTTCGATTGGTCATAACTTCTTCGTTATAACTCGGATTTCAGTGTTCTTTATGTTTATGGAAACCTTGTTACAAACTCTACCACTTGGTGTATCCCAATTACTATTATTGATCAATTTATTTTTGACCAAAATTTGACTGGTGTCACATTATCCCCCCGTTAGAGGGAATTTCGTCCCGAAATTAAGTCTAAAGTGATACTCATGGATTAGGTCTAATCTTTCCTTTCCCAAGTGAATTCAGGTCCCTGGTTTGTAATCCAGCGAACCTTCACTAACGGGATGAGTCTTAGCGTGGTTCTTTAGATTTCCCTACCCATGGTTTTCATTGGTTCTACTACAGAGTGTAGACTTTTATTTAACTTGATTTCATTGATTGAAATAACAAGTGTTTTGTCGGATAGACACCTCTTTAGATCAGATATGTGAAAGATGGGATGAATGTTATTAAGTTTTTGGTGGTAGTTTAAGTTTTAAAAGTACAAGACCGATTCTGGTAAGAACCTCAAATGGTCCTATGTACTTTGAGTTTTGTATTTCACGCTTTCTCAAACGCATCTTGTCCTTCCTGAGTGAGACCTTTATATGACAAGGTCATCAATCCTGGAATTCCAAGGGTTTTCTTTTATCGGAGCCGTAGCTTCTCTGGTTAATTCTAGAAGTTTTATGGCACTTCCCGATTCGTATTTTGTTTTTGGTAGTTTCTCGGATGAATTCCAGATCAGCGAGGATGTTGTGTGGAAATTGGATCTCTAGCTAATTGCGTATTACCTACTTTAGTCCAGTGCAGATAGAATCTGCACTTGTGACCACAGAAGGTTTTGAATGGAGCAACTTGAATGCGAGCGTGTTAAAGGACTCGACTAATTGGTAAATGGGTATCCCATTCTTTACCATAGTTGATCACATAGAATAGTCATGATTCTATGTGATCGACTATGGTAAAGAATGGGATACCCATTTACCAATTAGTCGAGTCCTTTAACACGCTCGCATTCAAGTTGCTCCATTCAAAACCTTGTGTGGTCACAAATGCAGATTCTATCTGCACTGGACTAAAGTAGGTAATACGCAACTAGCTAGAGATCCAATTTCCACACAGCATCCTCGCTGATCTGGAATTCATCCGAGAAACTACAAAAACAAAATACGAATTGGGAAGTGCCATAAAACTTCTAGAATTAACCAGAGAAGCTACGGCTACGATAAAAGAAAACCCTTGGAATTCCAGGATTGATGACCTTGTCATATAAAGGTCTCACTCAGGAAGGACAAAATGCGTTTGAGAAAGCGTGAAATACAAAACTCAAAGTACATAGGACCATTTGAGGTTCTTACCAGAATCGGTCTTGTACTTTTAAAACTTAAACTACCACCAAAAACTTAATAACATTCATCCCATCTTTCACATATCTAATCTAAAGAGATGTCTATCCGATAAAACACTTGTTATTTCACTCAATGAAATCAAGTTAAATAAAAGTCTACACTCTGTAGTAGAACCAATGAAAACCATGGGTAGGGAAATCTAAAGAACCACGCTAAGTCTCATCCCGTTAGTGAAGGTTCGTTGGATTACAAACCAGGGACCTGAATTCACTTGGGAAAGGAAAGATTAGACCTAATCATTGAGTATCACTTTAGACTTAATTTCGGGACGAAATTCCCTCTAACGAGGGGATAATATGACACCAGTCAAATTTTGGTCAAAAATAAATTGATCAATAATCGTAATTGGGATAAACCAAGTGGTAGAGTTTGTAACAAGGTTTCCAAAAACATAAAGAACACTGAAATCCGAGTTATAACGAAGAAGTTATGACCAATCGAAAATCCGCGACAAAACCGGCAAAACACTGTTCAGTGTAAAAAGTGAATTTCGATAACAGGCTTTTTATCCTTAACAATCTAAATGAAAGTTGTAGAATATGTTAAACCGAGAACGTTCATGAAAAGAACGTAAAAATCTGACTTCGTATGAGAAATTTATGATTTTTCGAAGTTTCGGTTTAGCAGTAGACAGCTAAAAATTCGAAATATAAATCGATCGATATTTAGCCGACGCAACTTAAACGAGAATCGAAGATCTCGTCAAAAGTAGCACAACGGTAAAAAGACAGACGAAAACGGACGGCCTGAACTGAGAGATGATTATATTATATCCATGGAGATAACAGGTATTGGCATACCGTGCACTCATACGTTCTAGTTATCTTCTCTACTTGCCACATTTTTAGGTTTCAAGGCTTCCTGTTGAGCCTCCTTACTTTGTGTGGAGAGATTTCAAAGGGTTATCATATTCCGTGAGTGGCACTATGACCTGGGTACTCTTTCCAACTTAGGGTGTTAGCTACTATATTGGCTTTGTCGAGATGATAACGAATTTCAAATTCGTAGTCATTTAGTAGCTCGACCCACTGTCGTGGTCTAATGTTGAATTCTACCTGGTAGAATATATGATGCAGGCTTTTGCTCCGAAGTTCATGATCAGACTCATACTTGGCTCATCCACCATAACCTCGTGTATACAAGTCATATATAATTTAAATTTCACAAAATGTTCGGATGGGTGACTCTGCCCCAGGTCCACAACCAAACAAGGAACAGGAGATAGGGCGGAGTCACACATCCTTAATCTTGTTAAGTCTAACTTATATACCACCCTAGTGTATACACTTAACAGTGATAGATTAACTTAATGAGTTCTTAGTCTCTATTCTTGAACTTGACCTGTGATACAATGATTTTCCTATGAGATCTATTGAGGTACTTCGGTAGTTACTAACTTCTAAGACTACTTCGGTGCTTTTCGTTTGAAGTTTCCTGTCTACTGAGTAGACTAGAATGGCATGGTACTCTTCGCATGGGTACTTCTGAAGTTTTGAAACAAGAGACAACCTAAGGGTTTTGTGTTATGGATTGAAAGAATTTCATCTTACGGCTGATTAAGGAAAAAGTTCTCTTATACAGCATAAGAATTTTCACATGGCAAGGGCCAGGCCAAACCATATCGAATGAGGATGTCAGAATTTTCTCGACGAAATAGATATTAAGTCGTTCTGGGACGAATGATTACTAGGATGATATCCTATGTACCTAAGTTTTCAGCACTTCTGGTTTTATTCTGTTATTATTACTACGAACCCCTTTTTGATTCAAAATTGGCGGGTACTACCAATACGAGGGTTTTGTTAATTTGAAATTATGAACTTTCATGAAACGATCCTTACTAGGTCTCTCTATAATTGCTTGGTGTATACAAGTCATGTATAATTAAGATTGGTAAGACCTTTGACTGAGCAACCCTGCCCTAAATCCACAACCAAACAAGGAACAAGAAATGTGGCGGGATTAATCACTCTAAGTCTACAAATCTTAATTATAAATGACCCCTATGTATACACTAAGTCATAAGCATATCGTTGATTCTATTCTGTGTTCATAATATTATTGTGTTTGTTTTGTTTGATCTTCATCTTTCCCCTGTGAAAGATCTAATCGGTCAGAGATTTATTCTCATCAATTGGTATCAGAGCAGGAGACTGTGTAATTCATACACATCTCTTCTGTCGAAGAAGTTATTAGGGTTTTATTCCGCATTGATTGATATTAATTGAGCCGTCATTCCACATTGACGTATCTCATTAATCGTCGATCTTACTCTAATTGATAAAATTACAAGTCTGATCTTTAAACAGGTAATCGATCAAATGCTATCACAATGCCCATGGATGATTCTCAAACCAATCCAATCAACATCTCTAACAGCATTGGTTCAACAACAAGGATTCCAATCTTGTATACTCAAGATTATGAAGTTTGGACGCATCATTTTGAAGATTATGTGATCGGATCGGAAGATAATGGGTACTTGATCTGGGAAGCAATCATTGTTGGCCCATTCGCTCACTCAAGCTCCTCAAAGATTGTCAAAACTCAGAAGGAGTACAATCAGCTTGTTAATGATGTAAAAGATATTCCTCAAGATGAGAAGGAAAAGTTTCAATGTAACATCAAGGCCTTGAGGATGATTAGGTTTGCTTTGCAGTCAGATACGTTCCGTTTGGTGAGTTCTTGCGCTACGGCTAAAGAGATATGGGACAGGCTAAAAGAATTGTATTCCACTGATGCAGATCTGGAACATTCGATTCAAACTCTTTTGCTTTCTGAATTTGGTGATTTCAAACAGAAGCCCGAAGAGAAATTGATTCAGGCTTTTGATCGCTTTAATCACCTCTTAAGTAAGATGATGAAGCATGGGATCGAAAGGAAGGTTATTGAACAGAAGGTTACATTCATGAATGGTCTAAGACCTGAATGGATGGCTGTCGTATCCACTGTTAAAGCACATGAACAGTTTAAATCGTATTCTCTGGCGAAACTGGTGGGAATTTTGAAATCCCATGAAAGTGCACTGTGTAAGGAAACGAATGTGGTTTCTAGTTTGGGTTCGTTAGCCCTTGTTTCTAAAGGGAAAAGTTCTGTTGAAGAAGAAGAGGAATTGGATCTTGCCGACTACGATCTAACCAGTGAAGAGTATGCCCTGATGGTGTCCAATCCTAGAAAGTTCATTAAAAGAAAGTTCCCAGCCAACAAGAACCGAAACTGGCAGGGAAGTTACAGCGCTGAAAAGGTTAAGGAGGAACCGAAGATAGGATTGAAGTCAGAAGAGTCCAAGAAAGAAGTGAAATTGGTGGAGACTCGGGATTTGATTGCCATTACTGTGGAGGCAAGAATCACTTTGCCAAAGACTGCATGCTGAAAAAGAAAGCGGAAAAGATAGATGAAGATGATGAGGAAGCGAGCCTCCTGAGACGACTGGAGGAAATCAAGAAAAGAAAGTCAGCTGCTAACAATAAAACTATGAATGCTTTAATTGTACAGAATACAGGCAACCGTGATGAATTCGGTGGCGTGGAAGTATGGTCCACGGATTCAGAGGATGAAGAAGTAAGAAAACCCACTCATGGCAAGGCGATGCTGGTGAAAGAAGAACCTGCTGCAGGAAGGTGTTTAATGGTGACCGAAGGTGTATCTCAGATGAGGGGATATGCAACTGATAGTGGCCTGGAAGAAGAGAAGGAGCGAGAGGACATGTGCTTTGCTGCAAAACCTGTCAATGCACAGATCAACGAATGTGATGAGTTGATCAGGAAGGTACAAAATATTCTCTCTTCTCTAAATATACCTGTAACTAACTATGAAAAGGAATTGAATAGCTTGAAATCTAAATTTTCAAGTATAAGTAGTAGTCTCACCCAAACTCGTGTCACAAATTCTAACTTGACTGATCAAATTAGCAGGATATCGTCGAAGAGTGAGGGTAGGAGGATGTGGATTGAGCAGAAGGAGAAAGAGTTGATTAGGTCTAAGGATGAATCCATTTATTTGCAACGAGACAATCTTAAACTTTTAAAACAACGAAATGTGTTTTGTTTGATTGCTAAGAGACTTTATTTTAATATTACTCAATTGCATCTCGATTGTGAAATAGGAAAGAAAATACATCGCATGATTTTACCCTTCCTTGAGTTAAAGGAAGATGAAATCGATGTTGAAGCTTACAACTGTGAAAGCGTTGTATCTTCTGATGAGGTCTCACCGGCATACAAAATTGGTCTTGACAAAATTGAGTCCTATATTAAGTCCAAAGACCATAAGGACATGCTTAAAAATCTATTAGACGAAAATGATAGATTGAAGTTAAGAACCGAAACTGTACAGAAGTTTGACTCATTGAATGCCAAACTAAGTTCAGAAAATAAAATTGATGTTGAAAATGCATCTGAACTTAATGAGGATGATGATATGAGTGAAATATCTGTAGAGGATTTGGTGGACTGTTCTGAATTTGTCAAAAGCGAACCTGAAACACGCAAAAATCTGATTTCTGAAAACTCTGTTGAGTTCGCCCGTTTCTCGAAAGACAAGACCAAAATTGTCAAGGAAAAGGCCGTCGTGTATCAAAAGGTCCAAACTACTCCAAATCAGGTATACAAAGTAGATGGAGTTACACAGCAACAAACAACCGAACTGACTGCAATAGTAATAGAAGATAATGCTGAAGGCTGTGATGAATTTTTCTGGTCAGCACCCATTGACAACGCTGATGAAATAGTAGGCTTGTCACAGAAAACTTCATGGAAAGTGAAAGGAAGATATGTAGCCGAACCTCTCAATGATCCTACTCGTTTTGATGAGCCTGGCACAAGTGGCACCAAAAGCCCTTCAACTGGACTAGTTGCAGTCTCAAGCGAAACCTCCTCTCTTAAAAGCACAGCTTATGCTCAAGCATCTGAAAAAGGGCTAATATTCACAGAAATCCAAAACAGGTGAAAGATCGAAAGCATCAAAGGAATGTGAGGTACAAGAAAAACCTTATTGAAAGGAAGCAGTTCTGGCGTTCTCAAAATCCCAACTATGTTCGCTACGAAAAACCTTCTAAGCAAAAAGAGGCAGGAATCAACAATTCTTCCACTCGCACTCATGGCGAAACAAACCGAAAGCAGAGTTTCGGTCCTCAGAAGGGTTTTGGTCCTAAGTATGAACCCAACCGAATGCAGGGTTTCGGTCCTCAGAAGGGTTTCGATCCTAAGTATGAACCCAACCGAAAGCAAAGTTTCGGTCCTCAGAAGGGTTTCGGTCCTCAGAAGGGTTTCGGTCCTCTGAACCATCTTGACCGAAAAGAGAGTTTCGGTCCTCAATCACAAAAGGGCCATAACCGAAGAACTCACTCTGTTTCTAAATCTAATTTCTCCAAATCTCATTTTCAGTCTCAGAATAATCAAAAAGGAAAAGAAAAAGTTTGTCCAGAAAATGAAAAGGATTCATCAATCCAGCATAATGTTGATCGGAAATATGCAAACGTACAATACACATATTTGGCAACTTCACCTAGCAACAAAGTTAAAGTTTTTACTATAAAAAGAAAAGATAAAACAACTTTGATTAAACGTACTTATTTGGTTGATATCTCTCTTACGAATCCTTGTTCTATACAAAGCTCACGAGGACCCAAGACTCTTTGGGTTCCTAAATCTGTTTGATTTTTGCAGGTTATTCGTGACGAGTAGTTTGACGAAGAATGGTATATTGATAGTGGCTGCTCGCGTCACATGACAGGTAGAAAGGAAGAACTGAGAGAGTTTCGATCTCTCAAGGATGGTGGAATAGTGAAATACGGCAACAACTCGTTTGGGACTATCAAAGGCTACGGAATGATTACGAATGGTGATTTCTCAATAAGAAAGGTCGCATATGTTGAAGGATTGCAGCACAACCTTATCAGTGTATCACAGCTAGTGGTTGGGACTGGATTGAAAGTCTCGTTTGATGATGACGGCTCAGAGATTGTTGAGAAGAATTCCAATAACATTCTGCTGAAATCGAAGCGATAAGGGGAAATGTATCCTTTAAACCTCAACCCAATTCGAGGTAAACCAGCAGTTTGCTTACTCACTAAAGCTCACTCAGATGATAGCTGGTTATGGCATCGAAGACTCTCTCATCTTAATTTCAAGGATATCAACAAGCTGGTTTTAGGAGATCATGTTCGGGGTCTTCCAGTTCTCAAATTCGACAAAGAACATCTATGCGCAGCCTGTGAAATGGGAAAGCAGAGTAGACAAAGTCATCCCTCAATTATCAATACAAAAGTGATAGAACCATTGGAGTTACTGCACATCGATCTGTGTGGTCCCTCTTCCATTGAAAGCATTGGTGGAAACAAGTACATTCTGGTCATAGTGGATGATTTCTCTCGATTCACATGGGTGTTCTTCTTGAAGCAAAAATCTGAGGCTACTCCAAAGCTCAAGCTCTTCATAAAACAGGTAGAAATTCAACTGAGGAAAGTTGTTCGTAACGTAAGAAGCGACAACGGCTTGGAATTCAAAAACAAAGATTTTAAAGATTTTCTTGCTGAAAAGGGAACGACTCATAATTTCTCAGCCCCATATACTCCACAACAAAATGGTATCGTTGAAAGGCGAAACCGATCTCTGTGTGAAGCAGCTCAAACGATGTTATGCTTCGCATCCTTGCCTTTGTATTTCTGGGCTGATGCAATTGCTGCTGCTTGTTATACTCAGAACAGATCATATCTAAACAAGTGATCCTCTATAACTCCTTACGAGATCTTGAACAATCGCAAACCGAATGTGAAATTCTTCCATGTGTTCGGTTCAAGATGCTTCGTCTTCAACTCAAAAGAGAATCGAAACAAGTTTGATGCTAAGGCTGATGAAGGAATATTCTTAGGTTACTCACTGAATTCTAAGGCATATAGAGTTCTAAACAAGCGCTCTAAGAAGATTGAAGAAACATATTACATCACTTTTGACGATAGCTATGTTAAGAAGATAAAGACAGCCGAAGGTTCATTCCAGGAAATTTTTCCAAAGACTAGTCAAGTTACCGCCTCCATTTCAAATCTTTTCGAGCAATATATGCTTCTTTTTGATGAGCCTCAAAAGGCAATTGATTCTGAATCAAAGGCTAAAGACAACAAGGTTTATAGTCTAAGACAAATCATTGACGATGCTGCTTAAAAGATGGCTGATGATCAACCTAAAGCAACCGAAAGGCCAGACATAAGCAAACCTTTGAATGACTGTCCTTCTGTCCAGGGGGAGGGTCCGTCTCCACAACAAGATCAAGGTTCTTCATTCCAGGGGGAGAATTCAGTGTCACAATCTTCCGGCTCTACTGAATGTCCAAACGAAGGGGAACATTCTGGTCCAGATGTTGAACTCCTATCATCATTCGAGGGGGAGAGTAAACATGTCAATGATGATGATACCCTATCTGAATTGGAAGAAGAAATCAATGCATAATTGGATCCCTCTTGTGATCCAAATTACCCACCTCTTATTAAATGGACCAAAGATCATCCACAAAGTCAAATTATTGGGGAATCTTCAGAAAAGGTGTTAAATCGCTCTCAGATCAAAGCGAAACAAGCTGCACTCTTTTCTCAAGTAGAGTTTTGCATGGTCAACTCCTTTGTTTCCAAAGTTGAACCGAAGACTGTTAATTCAGCACTTGATCATTTCGACTGGGTTCAAGCCATGCAAGATGAGTTGAATGAGTTTGAAAGAAACAAAGTATGGCGTCTAATTCCAACTCCAAAGGATGTTTCGGTTGTCGGTCTCAAATGGGTATTCAGAAATAAGATGGATAAGGAGGGGAACGTGATTCGTAACAAAGCTCGGTTGGTTATGAAAGGTTACTGTCAGGAAGAAGGTATCGATTATGAAGAGACCTTCGCTCCTGCTGCAAGATTAGAGTCCGTCCGTATCTTTCTTTCCTATGCTGCACACAAAAACTTTGAAGTCTATCAGATGGACGTCAAGTGTGCCTTTCTCAACGGTGAACTTGAAGAAACTGTGTACGTTGAGCAACCGCCAGGCTTCGTGAACGAGAAGTGTCCAGGTCACTGCTACATACTTGACAAAGCGATATATGGCTTAAAGCAGGCTCCCAGAGCATGGTATGAAACTCTTACTCGGTTCTTAAAAATGTCTAGATTCAAACAAGGTTCGGTTGACCCAACCTTCTTTCGAAAAAGAGAGGGTAACCACCTTATGATAGTCCAAATTTATGTTGATGACATCATCTTCGGCTCCACGAATCCCAGCTTAACAGCTGAATTCAGGAAGTTGATGGAAACTAAATTTGAGATGAGCTCAATGGGTCCAATTAACTTTTTCCTTGGCTTAAACATTAGACAGGGACCCGAAGGCATCTTTATTAACCAGGAGGCATACACCAAGACACTGCTTGCTAAGTTTGGTATGATGGGAGACTCCAAAGTTAAAGTTCCAATGGCTTTTGGCACCAAACTTACACCCTCATTGGAGAAGCCAGCCGCTGACATGAAGCTCTATCGTCAAATGATTGGGTCTCTAATGTATCTCACGGCTAGTAGACCTGACATCATGTTTTCAGTCTGTTACTGTGCCAAATTCCAAGCTAACCCACGCGAACCTCATTTGCAAGTTGTGAAAAACATCTTTCGCTATCTGAAGCGAACCTCCTCTCTTGGTCTGTGGTATCCAGCCAACTCAGGATTCTTTGTCCAAGCATTCTCAGACGCTGACTTAGGTGGCTGTGGATTAGATCGTAAAAGCACAACTGGAGGATGTCAATTTCTCGACGGTAAATTGGTTAGCTGGCAATCAAAGAAACAAACATGTGTTTCTCTCTCAACTGCAGAAGCTGAATACATCGCTGCAGCATCCTGCACATCAGAAGTTGTATGGATACAAAGTCAGCTTAGAGATTACGGGCTGAACATGAAGAAAATCCCACTATATTGCGACTCTGAAAGTGCAATTAGGATTTGTCACAACCCAATGCAACACTCGAAGACTAAACACATAGCACTGAGGTATCACTTTATCAAGGATCACGTGGAAGATGGCAACGTGGAAATTCATTTCGTAAGGACGACTGATCAACTGGCAGATATATTCACTAAGGCTTTACCTGAAGCAAGCTTCAACAAGATTTTGCAAGGCCTAGGAATGATGGAAGGAGAATCAATACCAAAATCGCCTTCGCTTCAATAAAGGTAAGAAGCTAAATAGAGCGAACCGAAATGAACCGAACATTCGGTCTATTTCGGGTTTGGTCTATTTCGGGTGAAGCTCGACCATGAACCGAAATGAACCGAGCGTTCGGTCTATTTGGGGTTCGGTCCTTCTGAACTCGTTCGCTTCTTTTTCTTATCAAGGCATTTTTATTGTATTCCTATGTACACTCTTTTAAAATTCTTCTTATATTCATAAAATCCAAAAATATTTTCCTTTTTCGTTCAATTGAACAATTTTCACAAAATACAAAAATATTTTCCGTTTTTGATCTAATGATTTCTTTTGCATAAAGTGTTACTCTCGATGATGACGATTCAGAAGGTAAAATCTCTTTTCTATAAACTTTCTACGCGTCCCTAGAAGCATGCTGCTGCATGTTGACTAAAGCCTCGACAGATTTTGAGTGAAGCCTTAATAACATGATACATACAAATCATGTTTTCCCAAGCTAGGCTGCAATGTTCACTCTAATCTTGAGCTACCTTACTCTACTCACATTGAGCTTAGAGTTTTCTGCTTAGTCCTTCCTTTACAGCAGAGGTACATTTGTTTCGTATACCACCTCCATCATTTTTCTCCATTATACTTCGTCTCACCAATATAACCCTTGAGACTCTCAGCATTTACCACTGAGGTTTATGGTTATACAAAAATATGTGTTAATGATCTTAGTTTCGTGTCACTATGTACTGAGTGAAACCCACCATTCAACACCATTAATGAATTGACGGCACATGAACTATATGTTACAAATGAAATCTCTTTTTATTTTGCGTGATTCTTCTGAAATTTTCTATTACCAAGAATTTTTCTTCCCCAAGGATCCAGTTAAATTTTTTTGGGGATTTCTCACCTATCCAACAGTCAATAAATATTTTCCCTACCTACTTGTTCAACAGATCACATTGATCTCACAAGTACTTCGTTCAGTTTCGGTCTTATATCAAGTATCGATATCACGGATTGAAGCAAAAGCCACCCTTTATAAGCTTTAATTAAAAGATGCCTTTCAATACTTCTTAACAAGTACTTGATCGTTATTTAATGGGGAGCCACACAAGAACTTTAAAGTCTCTCTTGACTTTGAAGGAAGAGATTCGTGCCCAGAATCAGCTGCTTTATGTCTTGTTAAGACTTCACAAATTATCACAAAAAGTTTGCTTTATTTCTTTGTCTTTGACACTCTTTGCACGAAAATTTTTGATTTTCCAAAATCTGGTTCTATTCATGGTGTTCTAATATCTTCAAGTATTACAATGATCGATAAAGTTACAAAGGCAATGACGGTTCATGAGAAATATGGGGTGACATTTGGGATATAGTTAAAGCTGAGTCAGTTGTTAACCAATCGTTTCGACGATTTGAAAAAGCACTTTTTATGGACTGGTGTGTAAAAAGGAAACCTCCTTTCTCTTTCCTGCGTCATCATCGTGTATGACAACTGTTCATCCGTCAAATCAGGCGCAGTTTCAAATAAATCCAAGATATCAGCCGGATTTTTCTCTCTCCTATTCGTACGTATAAAAGGATCAGGGGTGAAGGTCAAAAATGTCTATTCGCTCTTGTTGACAAACACCTCTTCTCAACTGCTTGCTTGGAGCACATTTTGGAGATTATTCAGAGGTGTAGTCAGAACACAGCAGCTGACAAGAAGATGTTTACTGACATGCTAAGATGGTACATTTAATTTCGGCAGACTCTTCTTGCAATCATCCCTCGGCTGTTCAAGGTGGTGAAAACTGTGAAGCCTACTCAAAGAAAATGATCTCTCACCTCATTTGACGCAAAGGGGGAGATTGTTGGGCTTATAGGGTTGCGTGATGGGCTCGGTCCTTAGCCCAGTTTTGGATGCCGGTTTGGGCCTGTCCAACCGTGCATGTTTTTCTCTAGGGTCTAGTATTTAAGCTGCATGCATGCAGTCTTTGTGATTAAGGTTTTTATTATTTTCTCACACAAGTTTTGTAAACCCTATCTCGCCTCTACAGTGGAAGTTCTTCATCGAGCTCTGCTGAGGCGTGACTATATTTGAATCATAAGCATATCGTTGATTCTATTCTGTGTTCATAATATTATTGTGTTTGTTTTGTTTGATCTTCATCTTTCCCCTGTGAAAGATCTAATCGGTCAGAGATTTATTCTCATCAGCATGATTCTATTACATGATAAGAAAATGAGCTCATGAGCGACGATAATTGTCTTTAGATGTATTATAACCATTTGTATTTATGTATAAATCTTTCATTTCGTTATATTGTTCTTAATGATTCGACCTGCATCCCTATGATGCAGTCCTGGTAAAGAACAGAAATAAGTTTCTAGAGTGGTTATGAATCGAGTAACATCCGAACTAAGTTACCTTCGTTTGGTGGATATCGTTTCCCATTTTTCGAAAATATTCGAAAATAATTCATAACAGTGTCTACATAAAATAGACTAATGAATTTGTGAAGTAATCATTATCAATTAAGATTTCGTGATCTGAGTTATTGTTATTAGCTGTGACCGGAAAAGAGGATAAACTCAAAACCTAATGTAAGTAATGAAATCACTGACTCACTAGGTTGAATTGATTTACTAGTTATTACTTAGATGAACAGGTGTTCGAACACTTCACATGAATCATGCGTGGTTTTCCTTTGTTCTATTCTGGGTGATAATGATTTGTTTCCTCCTGGTATCTATAGGGTGTCCTTCTCTTCTGTAGGTATATTGAATTCCCGGGCTGTCTCACTTCCGATTCTGACACTGGTCCCCATTACTTCGTAATGAAGACTTTGAATCTCGGAAGTTCATGCGAATCTCTCATCGGTGTCCTTAATAGGGTAAGGGCACTAAATGATTTCTATAGATTGTTTACTTCTCCTATGTTTCTTTCTTAGGATTCTCCTAATGAAATTCTGTTGGATCCTCCTTGACTCTTCTATTTATTGTTGGAGTAACTATGTTTATCTAACGGGTGTATACGAGAATGGGAATGTCTATAGAATCTATGAGAAAATTAAAATTCTTACGAAGGTGATCCTTCCTGGTCCTTCTATAATCACATGGTGTGTACCGATTATATATAATCCAGATCAAATAGACCTTTGAATAAGTAATCCTACCCTAAAACCACATCCAAACAAGGAAAAGGAAGTAGAGTGAAAATCACCTATTCTAAGTCTATAAAATCTCGGCTATATATAACCTTAACGTATCCACTTAGTAATTATAGATTTATCAGAAAAGATCTTTTTAACATTTCCTCAAAGGTATGTAACATACCTCCATGTTATTTTAGTTATGAGTTTGATTCTTGGACTTCTAGATACAAGAACTTAACAAGTCTTCAGTTTTCTTGTTATAGCATCCTAAAATACTCCCATAGTATTTTAGTCTTTATGTTTGGTTCTAGAATTCTTCTGGTACTTAGGTATGTTTTAGACCAGTTGCAACACTACAATCACTCCCCCAAACATGTGTTGGTCATACCTCGGATGAATATAGTTGATCAGGCTATATTGATCCCATATATGATTACGTCACTGTCTAGGTTTAACTGCAATGTCCAACTTCCAAATACTTTAGTTTTGTTCTCCTTGTGATACTTATTCTGGTATATATACTCTGCATTTACTTATACTTTTATAAAATATTAATATATTTTTAAAGTATAAGTCTTGGTCAGAGTGTTTTTATCCCAATGGGTTTATAGTTGTATATCTTTTATGACTGATATACTGAGTTCACTATAAACACTGCTCTGATACCAATCTGTCGCACCCCCAAACCAGAACGGCGGAAACGTTCGGGGGCGGAGGACTTTAGGTAAGTATCACAACACATGTAACATAGTAATCAAAGTACAAACAACCATTGCATTAATAAGTATAAGTTTTACATAAGTGTTTTAAATATTACATACTCAAACACTAAAGTAGGTACAGCAGAAGACAAGAGTCGCGCTACGGTACTAGGTAATCTTCTCAAAAGCTTCGGGAGTGTACCTGTCTACTGGATTCCTGAGAATACAAGTTATTTGAAAAGAGTAGATCAGCATTTAAGCTGGTGAGTTCATAAGTATTTTAGTTCTGTTAAGTATACCCTAAGTTCTTTGAATAAGTTCACTGGTTTCTCCAGGAAATCCTATATCTCCTGAGGTGATTAACTGATAACCTTAATAGTTTCCCTCTGTAATTACCTAGTTTATACTGATTATACATATCATAATATCGAATTGACAATCAACTGGGTGTATCTGCCCTAAGCCCACAACCAAACAAGGAACATGAAGTAAGGCGGAAGTCACACACTTTACTGTCGATCGGACATTACTTATGTATAACTATGATGTAGCAACTAAGGAATTATAGAATTAACCACTAAAGATCTTTTAGGTTATACTAGTTTACCGAGATTGAGTGACTAAGTTCCATTGAATAAGTGGTTTAATCCCATAAACCGTTCTCTTTGTATTACTGTTTTGTATTTGTATTCCTTTATGAAAACTTGAAACTGAGAGTGTGCCTGGCTCCACCAGGTGTTAATGGAAACTGTATTAAACCATTGTATTTTGTATTCTATAAACTGGTACTTTGAAGGTGTACTTTCGTTTATTTGTTTATACACTAACGTATTGTTAATACCTTTTTAATGAGTAGTTTTTATTATAACCATACTATGACGGATGGCCTGAAACAAACGCTTTGTGGGCGTTTAAACTGGTGATAACAATTGTCACTCATCTAACTGTAGCTAGCAGCCTGAGTGCGGGGTTGTCAATTCCCGATATAGATCTACACACACTTGTTTCGATCCCCGGCTGGAGATTCTGGTTATAATGTCAGGACTTCCTATGTTGTCTAAAATGAATTAAACAACCTGAATATAGAATCTCATAAAAAGCATATTAAGCGTTACATGTATATTAGTTTTGAAAACACAATCATTCTGAAATAATGATTGACAGTATATTCTTAGTTTTCCAAACATGTATTTGATAATTTCCTTGGAAAGTATACAGTCATGAATCATACTTATATATTTAGTTTTGAATCATAAATTATACCTATTATAATTTATATGTTCTATCTGATTAGCATGAATTCTCATGGAATATCACCTTTGCTCAACCTGATACAAAGGTAATGATACTAAAAGGAGTAACCTTTTAGACTCATATATGTATAATATATATATATATATATATATATATATATATATATATATATATATATATATATATATAATTAAGAAGGAAACGACCTTCGGACAAATAATACAACCCTAATTCCACATCCAAACAAGGAAAAGGATATAGGATAATTCATTAGTCCTAAGCCCTTCAAATCTTATTTATATATTTATACATATATAAACATGATTTTGGCATTTATACTTTGAAATAGCTTATAAAACATTTTTCAAAGAATTTAACGGAGTTTTTACATGACTATAAAAATTTAACATGGCTTCACGTTATTTTGAGAGTATTTGGTAGTTCTTAAAAGCATACGGAAATTCTTTGTATGATTATTATCACATACAGTTATTAACACAATTTAATATTGTGTTAAACTTGTATTCCCCCCCCCCCCCCCTAAAAAGCATATAAAACCATTTAAAAAGGTATATTATAGGGGTATGAACTCACCTTGATAAGCGGTAATTCGGGCAGCGTTTCGTTTCCCGTAAAGAGTTTATTTAACGAGAAACCGGCTCAATTTGGGCAGAGTTTCGACAGGAGAGAGGTTACTTCTCAGGAATCTCAGGGCTTCGAGGCTTGCTTAGGGTTCGAGACTTGATACCGGGGCTTTAGGGGTTGTATATGAGCTTATGGGAGTGGAAGATGTGAAAGAGAATGAATTTAGGGGTAAAAAGTGTAAACTAGTTCGGAACCCTCGCATGCTATATATAGTCCGAAGGTTCGGACCCGAAGCCATGCGAGGTTGACATGCGTCGGACAGGTGGCGAAGGGAGGCTTGCTTCGGAACGCAGGCTCGCAAGGTGGGAGGCTCGGATTGGACCTTCCTTCGGTCCAATGGGTGACTGACACGTGCGAAGGAGGGTGTCCGAGGGGTGTCTCCGAGGCATCTCCGGGGTGTCTCCTATGATGCTGTCCGAGGATGACTGGACCATGGAGTTGTTCGAATCAGGAGGTGCCACGCAATGCTTAGGTCCACTCAGCAGCTGCCATGTGCGAGGGTGACGTGGCACATGCGAAATTGCCAGGTTTTCCTATTTTTCTTTATTTTTGTGCCAAAACTTGCGAAAATCATAACTTTCGCATATGAGCTCCATTTTTGGCGTTCTTTATATGCACGCGTAGGTAAAATCATAATCTACGACTTTCGTTTAGACTTCGTCGGCTAATTTTGACTTTATTTTTAATATTATTATTTTAAACAGACCGGGACGGGAATCCGTTAAAAAATCATAACTTCTTCATCCGACGTCCGTTTTCGTCTGTCTTTTTACCATTGTGCTACTTTTGACGAGATCTTCGATTCTCGTTTAAGTTGCGTCGGCTAAATATCGATCGATTTATATTTCGAATTTTTAGCTGTCTACTGCTAAACCGAAACTTCGAAAAATCATAACTTTCTCATACGAAGTCAGATTTTTACGTTCTTTTCATGATCTTTCTCGGTTTAACATATTCTATAACTTTCATTTAGATTGTTAAGGCTAAAAAGTCTTTTATCGAAAATTCACTTTTTACACTGAACAGTGTTTTGCCGATTTTGTCGCGGATTTTCGATTGGTCATAACTTCTTCGTTATAACTCGGATTTCAGTGTTCTTTATGTTTTTGGAAACCTTGTTACAAACTCTACCACTTGGTTCATCCCAATTATGATTATTGATAAATATATTTTTGACCAAAATTTGACTGGTGTCACATTTGTAAACTTATAGTTGAAAGATGCCTCCACGTCGATCAACGAGACGCGATCCTCCAATCACTACAACACTACCTGCTCCTCAAATCGATACGGCAGCTCTGAATGCTGCTGTCGCTGCGGCTGTGGCTACAGCCATGGCACAATATCACTGTTCTTGTTCCACTGGAGGAGGAACCTCTGTTCAATCTACTCTTGGTGAAGCTCCTGTGCGCTTGAGAGAGTGCTCCTATAAGGACTTCACTAACTGCAAGCCCAAGTCCTTTATAGGGACTGGCGGAGTCATTGCCCTCTCGCAATGGTTCGAGAAGACCGAATCTGTTTTCGAAATCTGCTCTTGCCCAGAAGGGAGCAAGTTCAAGTTCGCTGCTGCAGCTTTGAGGAAAAAGCCCTGACATGGTGGAATAGCCAAGTCAAGTCACTATCTCTAGTGGTGGCTAATTCTATGGGCTGGGAAGCTCTGAAAGAGCTAATTATCAAAGAGTACTGCCCGAGGGGCGAGATCCAAAAACTGGAGGAAGAACTGTGGAGCCTAACCATGAAAGGCTCTGACATAGTCTCCTACACCGCCAGGTTCTATGAGCTGGTGGCCCTCTGTCCCAACATGGTTCATACAGAGGGAAAGAAGATTGAAAGATATATATGGGGGCTGGTGCCTCCATTCTAGGGAAATGTTTTGGCTTCAAACCCCACTACATTCGATAGTGCCAAGTGATTGACACAGCAGCTTATTGACCATGGGGTTTGTACCCCGGCCGCAACAACAACCCTGGCCATCTCGGAACCTTCCAAAACCGTTGATTCCAAGCGGAAGTTCTGGGATAACAAAAAGAAGAAGAAGGCTGCCAAAAAGCAGCAGGTCGTGGCAGTTCATGCCGCGATAGCACCTGCCGCTGCTGCTCCGGTAAAGCAGTACGCTGGAAGTTTGCCTAAGTGCAACAAATGCAACTTCCACCACACAGGAGCCTGCCGGGAAATGCAGTGTTCGAACTGCAACAGGAAGGGGCATACCGCCCGTTTCTGCAAAGCTCCGGCGAGGCCACTCAACCAATTCCCCGGCGCTGGTGTGGGCCAAGCTTGCTACGGATGTGGCGAGGTGGGCCACTACAAGAGGGACTGCCCAAAGGCAGGGAATGCCGGTAGAGTGGGAAGGGTTCTGGCCATAGGCCACGAGGAAGCGGTTGCCGACCCTACAGTGGTCACGGGTACGTTTCTCCTCGATAACTCTTATGCATGCATACTATTTGATAGTGGAGCGGAGAGGAGTTTCGTGAATCAAAAATTTGCTCATTTACTTAAGCAAAAATCATGAGCACTTAAAGAACCGTTCACTGTAGAAATGGCTAATGGAAAGACAGAGAGCACTAGCAGTATATACATAGGGTGTACCCTAACGCCAGATAGCCATTCATTTTCAATCGACCTCATGCCGGTCTCAATTAAAAGTTTCGACGTCATAATCGGCATGGATTGGTTGAGTCTTCATCGTGCCGACATGATGTATTATGAAAAGGCTGTTCGCCTTAATCTGCCGTCAGGTGAAACTCTAGTTGTTTATGGCGACAAACCCGACACGAACCTTCGTATAATCTCGAGCATTCAATCTCAGAAATTCTTGCGAAAGGAATGTCGCGTATTCCTTGCTCATGTGGTCGATGTGAGCCAAGAAACGAAAGACATTCAGAACATTCCAGTAGTACGCGACTTTCCCGATATCTTTCCAGAAGAACTCCCAGGATTACCTCCGCAACGTCAAGTCGAGTTCAGAATCGACTTAGTTCCAAGGGCTACTCCGGTAGCCAAATCGCCCTATCGTCTAGCACCTGCAGAGATGCAAGAACTGTCCTGTCAACTTAACGAACTGCTCAGCAAGGGCTTTATAAGACCAAGCTTCTCACCCTGGGGAGCTCCAGTCTTGTTCGTCAAGAAGAAAGACGGATCGTTTCGTATGTGCATCGACTACAGGGAGCTCAACAAACTGACCATCAAAAATCGTTACCCTCTGCCTCGTATTGACGATTTATTTGACTAACTTCAAGGGGCGAACTTCTTTTCAAAAATCGACTTAAAGTCCGGATATCACCAACTACGAGTGCTAGGGGAGGATGTTCCGAAGACAGCCTTCCGAACTCGTTATGGGCACTACGAATTCGTAGTGATGCCGTTCGGATTAAGAAACGCGCCCGCAGTATTCATGGATTTAATGAATAGGGTGTGTCGTCCTTACTTGGATCAGTTCGTCATCGTCTTCATCGATGACATACATATCTACTCTCGTAGTAAGGAGGAACATAGTCAACATCTGCGACTAGTCTTGGAAACATTACGATCGGAGAAGCTCTATGCGAAGTTCTCAAAATGTGAATTTTGGATCCGAAGAGTCGAATTCTTAGGGCACGTGGTTAGCGAAGAGGGAATACACGTGGACCCTTCCAAAATCAAGGCCATTGAGAGCTGGTCAGCACCAAAGACGCCTACAAAAATTCGTCAATTTCTAGGCCTCGCTGGCTACTATCGCAGGTTCATTCAGAACTTCTCCCGAATTGCGAAACCTCTTACAACACTGACCCAGATGGGCGTGGCCTTTGACTGGGAAGAGAAGCAGGAGAGAGCTTCCCAAACGCTCAAGCGAGCCTTATGCACCGCAACAATACTATCCCTCCCCGAAGGGATAGAAGACTTCGTTGTCTATTGCAATGCGTCAAATCAAGGGCTCGGATGTGTTCTGATGCGGCGAGGTAAGGTCATCGCCTATGCCTCGAGACAGCTGAAGACACACGAGGTCAACTACACTACCCACGATCTTGAGCTAGGAGCAGTTGTGTTTGCTCTGAAGATCTGGAGACACTACCTATATGGTACAAAAAGCACTATCTTTACAAACCACAAAAGCCTACAACATATATTCGACCAGAAGGAGCTCAACATGAGACAACGACGGTGGGTCGAGCTACTCAGTGACTACGAATGTGAAATTCGTTATCATCCGGGTAAAGCCAACGTAGTAGCTGACGCCCTAAGTCGGAAAGAATACTCTGGTCGTAGGGTCAAATCATTGACTATGACTATCCATTCGCACTTGTCCACGCAAATTAAGGAGGCTTAGCTTGACGCTTTGAAACCTGAAAACGTGGCGGGTGAATCCCTGAGAGGGATGGATAAGAACTTGGAGGTCAAGCGTGGCGGAGCTTATTATCTAATGGATCGGATCTGGACCCCGAAACTCGGTGGTTTCAGAGACGTGGTCATGAACGAGGCGCACAACACTCGTTATTCCGTCCACCCAGGTTCAGATAAGATGTATCTGGATCTTAAAAAGCTATACTGGTGGCCTAACATGAAAGCAGAGATTGCTACCTTCGTGAGTAAATGCCTTACTTACGCTAAGGTCAAGGTCGAATACCAGAAACCCTCAGGTCTACTACAACAGCCGGAGATACCGGAATGGAAGTGGGAGCGGATCACTATGGACTTCATAACCAAGTTGCCCAAGACAACGGGTGGACTTGATACCATATGGGTCATCGTCGACAGATTGACCAAGTCCGCACACTTCCTGCCTATCAAAGAAACAGACAAGATGGAGAAGCTTACGAGAAACTACATTCGGGAGATTGTACGACTGCATGGTGTTCCCATATCCATTATCTCGGATAGAGATAGTAGATTCACTTCGAGGTTCTGGCAGTCGCTACAAAGTTCCCTAGGAACTAGGCTGGACATGAGTACAACCTACCATCCACAGACCGACGGACAAAGTGAGAGGACTATCCAAACCTTGGAAGATATGTTGCGAGCCTGTGTGATCGACTTTGGGAAAGCATGGGATAATCATTTACCCCTTGTCGAATTTTCCTACAACAACAGTTATCACACGAGCTTAAAGGTTGCTCCATTCGAGGCCCTCTATGGCCGAAAGTGCAGATCCCCTCTGTGCTGGGCTGAGGTGGGTGATACCCAGTTAGCTAAAGGACGAGTTCCTGAAAGCACTCTCACGGGTCCGGAGATCATTCGGGAAACGACAGAGAAGATCGTTAAGATTCGTGAACGATTGAAAGCCTCTAGAGACCGACAGAAAAGCTACGCAGATAAACGAAGGAAACCGTTGGAATTCCAGGTGGGTGACCATGTTCTATTGAAAGTCTCACCCTGGAAAGGCTTGATACGCTTTGGAAAGCGTGGAAAGCTAAATCCAAGATACATAGGGCCTTTCGAGATTCTCCGTAGCTTACAAACTTAACTTACCATGCGAACTCAGTAACATACATTCTACTTTCCACGTCTCGAACTTGAAAAAATGTCTGTCCGATGAGACTCTTGTAATCCCACTCGACGAGATCGAGATCAACGAGAGCCTCAACTTCGTGGAAGAACCTGTAGAGATCATGGACCGGGAGGTCAAGCAAACGAAACAAAGCCGTATCTCGATAGTGAAGGTTCGTTGGAACGCCAAGCGAGGACCTGAATTCACTTGGGAGCGAGAGGATCAGATGAAACTGAAATATCCTCGTCTTTTTACTTAGTTATTTTTTAACTACTTATTTGCTTAAACTCTAATTTCGGGACGAAATTCCTTCTAACAGGGGGATGATGTGACAACCCGAAATTTCTATTCTGTACAACCAGTCACTTCAATAGAAGTCATAACTGTTTCTGCTAACTTTCAAGCTTTTTGGTGTCATATTGAGTGTTTTAAAGTTAGTACTTCAAGAGATAACATGAGAGAGGATACCCTAGGGTTATTGTGCAACAATAAAGTCTCAAAACTCCAAGAGTTTGGAGTTTACAGCCTAAACATGGTGTTTACGGCCGTAAACCCCAAGGGGTATAAATATGGCACTTAGCCATTTTTATCACTTTTTCACATTTTCAAGAACTAGAACTCAAGATCCTCTCAAGTATCATCCGATTTTCCTTCTTGATCTTCAACTTTGTAAGTGTTTCTTGCCCTAATAAGTTGATATCTTACTTAATCTAGTGATCTTACATGATTCCATCCGTGAAATCATTCCATTTGTGTAGATCTTCAAGTGTTCTTAGTTTCACCAAGAACACCAAGAACACACATTAGTGTTCTTGGACTTGTAACACCCTTTCAAGCTTCTACATAGTAAGTACTCTTACCTTGGCTTGTAATAAGGCTTGTTACACTTCTTAATCACCTAGAAAACACAAAGAATCACAAGATCAAAGGTGTTTACGGTCCAAACATGTTCTTGGACCGTAAACCGTAATGAAGGGGCCATTGTGTGCCCTAGTCCCTTACCAAGCCTTGGATACTAGTCTAGATCCCATCCTTGATGTGCTTAGGACCTTAAACATCAAAAAGACCATGAACCATTAGAGTTTATGGCCGTACACTCATGGAGAAATGGTCCATGGGCCGTAAACTCCACAAAGGAGTGAAATGATGCCACAATCACTTCCTAAGGCTTATACTTGAAGTAGAATGCTTCCTTATGACTTATAAAGATTCAAAACACAAAATGGTAGAAGTACCATGAGTTGACGGCTGTAAACTCATGGGTTTACGACCGTAAACTCCAAGGGAGTTGGTCCCAAAACCGTAAACTCATAAAGAGTTTACCCTTGGACCCTAAACTCAATAGCCAAGTCCTACAACCCTTAGATGCAATCCTTAGTACTTATAGCACTTAAATCAAGTGTTTTACATTTCTTAGGATGTCTTAACTTGGTTAATTAGTTGTTTAATGACTAATTGGATACATATATGTGTTATTATATGTTAACTACGATCTTTGTGTGTGTTCAAGTCTTCACTTGACACTTAGCATCCTATAACATCCGTTCATCCAAACTACTCACTACAGGTGAGTTCATACCCCCTTAATTAACCTTTTAAATGATTTTAAATGCTTTTATGGGGGGGATACAAGTTGAACTATTATAGTTATTATATCAATCACATGTGATTAATAACTACCAAACAAGTGGATTTCTTACTTTTCAAACTGTTTTACTTCAAACTGTTTTACAAACTCTTTTACATATCAAATACTTTTATTAAACTCTTTTAAACTTATATTTTGTTAAATGTGTATCTATATAAATATAGTTATATAAGTAGGATTTAAAGGACTTAGGACTGATAGCTCACCTTACCTCCTGTTCCTTGTTTGGTTGTGGACTTAGGGTATCGGTTGTTTGTCCGAAGGTCGTTTGAATCCTAGTCATATATCATGTATATGTATATAGATATAAAAGCTTACTGCTTTCTATTCAATACCTTTGGGTAGCAAAGGTATACACACATGTTTATACATTCAAACAACATTACTAGTAAGCTATAATGGGTATAGTTTAGGGAGATACTAATACTATTACTAGAACAGTGAAACATACAAAGAGTCAGTTCATACATGAGTCAATACCATACAGAGAGAACATAACATAAAGATAGAGAATACTATGATGAGAAACAAACAATACCATACAGAGAGAACATACATACATGCTAGACAGAGAGAGAACACACAATACATTTAGCACATACATATACTAGAACATTACTACAGTTATGTGAGCCACGTAACGGGGCATGGCATCACCTATCATGGCCCGTTTTGTATCCAGAATCTCCTTAAATGGAGAGCGTTGAGTTTGTGTATAGATCTATACTAGATTGACTATCCTACACCTTGCTGCTCGCTACAGTGGGACTTGCAAGTCTACGGGTGCCAAACGTCATTTCTTCCGACGTCTTACATCGTCGTGTTTATAGTCAGTAGTATGGTACAGGCCGATCACATGGTACTTTAAATAACAATTGGTTTAAGGTAGTTAGTACAGCAGTAGTTACTTAATACAACACTACAGTACTATTTCATTTTCCCATTACATTCACTTTGTGATCTTCACACAATAAACAGAAATGTAAAAACTATATTTTTGGTTAATGATAGTCAGATTTGGGAAAATACATACTCTTACAAGAGACACACACACGACCACTAGATGCCTTGGTAGAAGTCTACTTTTAGTAGGAAACATAGGGTTTTCTAGGAGAATTCAAACACTTACAAACATTTTCAAACTTATACATTACATACTTACAAACACTTTCATACAAACACAGACACTAATATACTTATGATCTCACCAGCTTTAAAGCTGATAAAATCTTTCAAAATAACTTGTATTCTCAGGTCACCAGTAGACAGGTACCGGTGTAGGTTTTGAGATGATGGAGCTCGTTCAAGACTCATCTTTTATTTTGATTCATAATTTTTGGTGTCTATATAACTTAACAGAAGACACTTGTATTAAATTATATTATTAATGCAATGGATGATGTTGTTGCTTGTTTACTACTTTGCATTGTTGTGATATTGTACATGACGTCCTCCACCCCCGAACGTTTCCGCCGTTCCGGTTTTGGGGTGTGACAAGTTTCCCACGTACTGCTTTACCGGTGCAGCAGCGGCAGGTGCTATCGCAGCATGAACAACTACGACCTGCTGCTTTTTGGCAGCTTTCTTCTTCTTGTCATCCTAGAACTTCCGCTTGTTTCCAGCGGCTTTGGAGGGTTCTGGGATGGCTAGGGTTGTTGTTGTTGACGGGGTACGGACCTCGTGGTCAATGAGCCTTTCTGCCAATCGCTTGGCACTGTCGAAGGTAGTGGGGTGTGAAGCTAGTACATTCCCTTGAAATGGAGGCACCAGCCCCCAGATATACCTCTCTATCCTCTTCCCCTTAGTAGAGACCATGGATGGACATAGTGCCACCAGATCGCTGAATATGGCAGTGTAGGAGACTATATCGGAGCCCTTCATGGTTAGGCTCCAGAGTTCCTGCTCCAACTTCTGAACTTCGCCCCTCGGGTAGTATTCCTCGATCATAAGCTCTTTCAGAGCTTCCCAGCCCATAGCATTTGCCACTATAAGAGATAGTGACTTGACATGGCTATTGCACCATGTCAGGGCTCGGTCCGCGAAGGTGCAAGCAGCAAATTTTACTTTGCTCCCTTCCGGACAGGAACAGATCTCAAAGATCGATTCTGTCTTCTCGAACCATTGCGAGAGGGCAATGATTCTGCCAGTTTCATTGAAGGACCTGGGCTTACAGTTGGTGAATTCCTTGTACGAGCACTCCCTAGAGCGCACTGGAGATTCTAATATAGTGGGAGGCACATTCGTCCCACTCCCGCTAGTACCGGTCAAGGCGAATTGCTCTAGGGCTGTCGTAACAGCCATATTCACAGCAGCTTGGATTGCTGCCGGATTGTATTGAGGAGGATGAGGAGTTTGATTTGGAGTTATTGGAGTAGTGCGCCTGTTCGATCTGCGCGGAGGCATCTTGAAGCTATAATATCACAAAGATGAAGATATTGGTAAGAATTTAATAGCGATTATGATGAGAGTGACTCATGGACTAACTCTCCATAGCCCAACAACACAGATGAAAGTACGATGGAATAGAATCTAGTACTAGAAAGATGAAAGCATTTGGATAATTTCCATGAAATTAGATATCTTTCAATAATATTGGTATTACAGATGTAACAAGTTCGGGAAAAATGACCTAGAAGTAGGTCTTACATCAAACCAAGATAAGAAAATTTTGACAGCATAAAGACCTATCGACCGAAAGTTCAAAGTCTTAAGATAACAGGAAATTACAGGGAAAAGTGCTACTTAGAGCATAGGTAAGAAGGTTGATCCTTAGATAAGAAGGAAATTCAAGCAGAGCATTCCCTACTGGCGACGGGAACCCCTTGGGTGAACCCTTAAGTCAGCCAGCTGATGCTCCATGTCAAGAAGGCGTCGCTCGTACACTCGCTGGCGCACGCGATGTTCTATGACTTCAGCTCGAGTCACAGCTAGCTCTTGCAAAAGAGACTCATGGTCTCTCGCAGTTCTATCGCGAGCATCCTCCAAACGACGAATACGGATATTATTGATCCTAGCATTGGCATCAAGTTCCGCAATTCGGTTGAGGGCTGTCCTTCCCTAAATTTCGTTATGAGCAACCCTGCGGACCAGAATAGGCAGGACTCTGTCCGGTGAGCCTCCTTTGCTCACGTTGTAGAAGCTTCGGTCTCCGTTGTATGGAATGGGTTGACCCTGTTCCTGACTCCATGTGTCCAAACTTTCCACCCACAGAGGCGTCGGGCCTTGAAAAGCCGGACGAGGGTTAGGATTTGGGTTTGGAGCTACCAGGGGTTGATTATTGACTTCGGGCTCGGAGTCAGAATCCTCTGAGAAGTTCTCTGCGAAGTCATCGTCCAATGGAATTGCAGGTTCCTCTTCTGGCTCAACATCGAGCCATCCTCCGTTGCCTTGGTTGGGAAAGTACGGATCTCCGGGGATATGAAATCCAGCCATGTTATCTACGTGAGAATAGGGGTAAAAGAAATAGTTAATATCCGTAGTAATTAAGATAATTATAAGATGATCCTTACCAGTTACTCCAACATTTGCGTAGCGCATACCAGTCATATGTAACCAAAACAGGATAGACCTTCGAATAAGTGATCCTAACTCTAAGTCCAGAACCAAACAAGGAACAGGAAGTAAAGCAAAGATCACAGATTCTAAGTCTATAACACCCTAGTCACATATAACCTTAGCGTATCCACTCAGCAACTATTGACATACTAATAAAGATCTTTTTAGTTTGCACATAAGTAATTATAGTAGCACAAAATACTCCTGTAGTATTTTAAGTTTACGTCCTGTTCTAATGTTTTCATTGTAGTAGTGTTAGTAAGTTTTTAGATTTGCTGCAACACCACAACCATTCTTGGGCACATGCTAATCACTTCTCGGAAAGATATAGTTGATCAGGCTATATCACTCCCAGATCTGATTATATGTTCCCAAGCCTGATTGTGTTGTTCAACAATCGTAATACTTTTGTTTTGTCCTAGTGACACTGATTTTAGTATGAATGCAGGTATGTATACTTTGGTTAAATATTTTATTATTTAAAAGTATAAACTCTTGGTCAGAGTATTTTAAATCATGTTGTGTTTATAGTTGTATATCTTTTATGGGTTGATATACTCAATTCACTATAAACAATGCTCTGATAACAATCTGTCACACCCCAAAACCGGAACGGCGGAAACGTTCGGGGGCGGAGGACGTCACATACAGTATCATAAAAATGCATAATAGTAAAACAAGCAACAACATCATCCATTGCATTAATAGTATAATTGTAACACAAGTGTTTTCTGTATAGTTTATAAGACACCAAAAATATGAATCAAAATAAGAGATGAGTCTTAAACGCACTCCATCCTCTCAAAACCTGGTCATCGGTACCTGTCTACTGGTGACCTGAGAATACAATTTATTTTGAAAGCGTAGATCAGCATTAAAGTTGGTGAGTTCATAAGTATTTTAGTGTCAATGTTTGTATGAGTTTGAAGATAGTAGTTGTAAATGTTTGATGTAAAAGTTTGTAAGTGTTTGATGAAAATGTATGTAAACTTCCTAGAAAATCCTATATTTTCTACTAAAGTAGTCTTCTACCAACACCCAACTGTTCTTTATGTTTGTTCTTTTGTAAAAGTGTGTGTTTTCCCAAAGATTAACTATCATTACCAAAATATAGTTTTCATTACCGTTTATGTGAGAAGATCACAATGTGAATGAAGTGGGAAAATAAGGATGTACTGTAGTTTTATCTATGTAACTACCAAAGTACTAACTACCTTAAACTTGTTTGTTTAATTAAGGTAAAATGTGATAAGATTGTAACCATACTTGATCGACTAGTATAACACGACGTTCGAGATGTCGAAATTATATGACATTCGTCACCCGTAGACCTGCAGGTCCCACTGTAGCTAGCAACAAGGTGCAGGAGGGTCAGTCCCGTATAGATCTATACACAAATTCACGCTCTCCCTCCAGGATCCTCTAGGTACAAAACGTGACGCGGCAGTATATTGTCGAGCCATGAAGTAGTATCTCACATTAATGTTATAGTATTCTTGTATTTGTATAGTATGTTGTTCTGTAGTGTATGTTCTCTCTGTCTAGTATGTAGTATGTTCTCTAGTGTATAGTGGGTAGTATGTATTGTTTCTCGTTATAGTATGTATTGTTTCTCTTTATAGTGAGTATTGTCTCTCGTTATAGTATGCTCTAACTGTTTCTCTTATAGTGAGTATTGTCTCTCGTTATAGTATGTAATGACTCATGTATGAACTGACTCTTTGTATGTTTCATTGTTCTAGTAATAGTATTAGTGACTTCCTAAACTATACCTTTTATAGCTTACTAGCAATGTTGTTTGTATGATTGAACATGTTTGTACACCTTTGCTACCCAAAGGTATTGAACTGAACGAAGAACTTTAATATCTATATACATACACATAATATATAACTAACATTCAACCGACCTTCGAAAAAACAACTGATACCCTAAGTCCACAACCAAACAAGGAACAGGAAATAAGCCGATTTATCAGTCCTAAGTCCTTTCAATCCTACTTATATAACTATATCTATATAGACATGATTTTGACAAAATAAAAGTTTGAAAGAGTTTAATAAGGATTTTTGCATATAAAAGAGTTTGTAAAACTATTTGAAGCAATTTATTTGAAAACACGGTTTGAAGTATAAGAAATCTGTCTGTTTGATAGTTATTAATCACATGTGATTGATATAATAGCTATAATGTTTCTACTTGTATTCCCCCTGTAAAAGCATTTAAAATCATTTAAAAGGTAAGTTAAGGGGTATGAACTCACCTGCAGTGAGTGATACAAATGAAAGATCGATTTGTAGGATGCTAAGTGCCAAGTGAAGCCTTGAGCACAAGGGATCCTAATAAGCATATAATGACACATATATGTATATAATTAGTGTTTAATCAACTAATCATGATAGAGATTCACCTTAGGAACTAGGAAACACTTATATGGAAGTGTTATAATCACAAAGGATTGCATCTAAGGGTGTATGGCCACACAATGGTGTTTACGGCGAAGGTGTTCACGGCCCTATGTGTTTACAGCCATAGGGTTTACGGCCCTATGTGTTTACGGTCGTAAACTCATGAAGTCTTGTGCCAAAGGGTGTTTTTAAGGTCTTACAAGCATCAAGGAAGTGTTCTAGACCCATTCCTAGCCTTAAGAAGAGTTTATGGCCAAACTAGTAGCCTTAACAAGGGTTTACGGCCAAGGGAGATGCTCTTGGCCGTAAACTCTCTTTGTTCTTGGAAATTGGTTGATTTCAAGGATGTAAATCAGGAGCTTCTACTAGGTAACAAGTATAGGGAAATGATACTTATGATATGGAAGCAAAAAGGGTTGATTTCGGCCCAAAGAACTAGTGTGTGTTCTTGGTGTTCTTGGTGTTCTTGAAGATCTAACCCAAAAGATGAAGTTCATGGATGAAATCAAAGGGTGATACTAGTTAAGGAGATGTATCAACAAATCAAAGGATGAAACAATTACATTTTTTAAGATAAAAATGAAGATCCTTATGATACTTGAGAGAGAATTCGGGCTTCTTGACTTGAATGGTGAATAATGAGAAAAAGAGAAGGAATATCATCCTTAAGGCCAAGAGTTTAAGGCCACCTTGAGTTTATCGCCGTAAACTCATGTGATGTGGCCGTAAACTCCTCATGAGGGAGTTTATGGCTTGATTGGTGGTTTTTGAGCTTCAGCAGATACTTCCTAACATTCATTCCATGGATGTACTAGGCGTAGGACTCTCAAACAGTCCCTAAACAATGCTAAAAGATAGCAGAAACAAGCCTGACTTTGATTGGGTTGAAATGTTGTACAAGATACAAATTTCGGGTTGTCACACAGAAGATCTGTACTCGATTCAAAGAAAGTCACGATGATATCACGGAGTTTGCAGAATGTGGGATCCTTCGAGTCTATTCTGATGGATTATATGGTTTATTTTCAATATGGTGGTCACTCGATGAATTCTGGTGGAGATACGGGTGTTGGTGTTGGTTCTGGTGTTGGTGATGGTTCGGGTTCGGGCTCTAGGGTCGGGATTATGGATGAACAGATGCGGGAGTTCATTTCACCAGAGATTACCCGTAGTATTCTTGAGCAGACTCCTGTGATCTTCGTTATGATCAAGGAGGGTATCATGGAGATTCGAGATGAGCGCTTGGGCACTTTTCATTATGAGATGGTAGCGATGATGGGAGCTCACACTTTAACTTTCCGAGAGTTCTGGGCATGTGGGGCTCTAGAGTTCTTCGGGAAAAAGGACCTGATTGCAAGTAGGCGTTGGTTAGTAGATGTCATGAACGCCTTATATACTAGTTTTTTCCCCGAGGGGGAAAAGGTCAGACTTGCATCCTGTCTTCTCAAAAACAGAGATCGAGACTGGTGGGAGGAGGTTGGGCACGTCTTGGGAGGTGAGGTAGCTGAGTCGATGATTTGGGAGGATTTTGTGATGAGATTTTGGGTTGAGTTTGCACCAATGATCGAGGTCCAGCAGTTGGCGAGGGAGTCAGGACCTTTTCCAGACTATTGAGACGGTGGCATAGATCATTGTTATGTTCCGAGAGAGGGCGTTATTGGTTCCACAATATGTGGCAGATGAGGAGATGAAGAAAGTGAGATATCACAAGATGTTAAGGAGCGATATCAGACAGTTTGTGAGCATATCTAGTTGCAAGTCACTGGCTGATATGTTGGTGCGAACCAGAAAGAGGGAGATTGACCTCGAGATGGACAAGAAGAGGAAGTCATATCAGGTTCGTAGTTCTGAGGGTTCGGGCAAGAGGCCCAAGGTTTTTTACTCAAGATCAAGGGTCCCACATATCCAGGGCCGCTATGGTAAGCGTGGAAAGTCGCACGATGTGGCGTGCAGGGTGGGTAGTTCTGGTTGCTTCAAGTGCGGCATGATGGGTCACTTTAGCAGGGACTGTACTGCCACCAACACCACCCAGCTATCTGATCTGATTTGCTTCCATTGCAATAAGAGGGGCCATAAGAACGCCAACTGCCCGAGTTTAGCAGCAGGAGGACTAGTTGTAGCACCCGCTCCGGCGACCTTGCGGATTACAGACGGTCGTCAAAGCAAGGCGGAGGCACCTGTTGTGAGAAGCAGGGCATTTCAGCTGACAGCCGAGGAGGCTCGTGCGGCACCAGATTTGGTGACGAGTATTTATATTATCCTTATCTATTTATTTATGTTGATTTTCGTGCTTATATCTGTGGTTTTTTAGTGTCGTTCCTTATGAACGATATCTCTGCCCTGGTTTTATTTGATTTGGGGGCTACCCGGTCATTTATATCTCTTGCTTTCAACAATAGGTTTGTCGATGCTCTGACTGAGCTGGATTGTCCATTAGAGGTTGAGATTGCTGATGATCGTCATGTCCGGGTATCGAAGGTCCATCGGAGATGTATATTGGAGTTTTTTAGTGAGTGGTACCCGATTGATTTTTTTCTTATTCCGCTGCGTGAGTGCAAGGTTATTGTGGGGATGGATTGGTTAAGCGCCAATGGGGAAATGATTGATTGCGAGCATCAGTTGGTGCGTATTCCGATCCTAAATGGGGGAGAGTTAGTGATTCAGGGTGATGGTGTTCATCGTGGGTTTGCTCTCTGTTTAGCAGCGCAGGCCAGACGCTACCTTCAGCAGGGTTGTTCTGGATTTGTTGCCTATGTGATCGATACCTGGGAGAAGGGTAAGGCGACTGTGGACGATGTACCGATTGTTCGAGAGTACCCAGATGTGTTTCTTGAGGATTTTCCTAGTGTGCCTCCGGAGAGGGAGGTGGAGTTTCAGATTGATTTGGTTCCTGGTGCGGCTCCGATAGCTAAAGCACCTTATCTTAACACCCCCAGAGAGGCAGGACTTGTCTATGTAACTACAAGAGCTGTTAGACAAAGGGTTTATTCAGACGAGTAGTTTACCATGAGGAGCGTCGATCTTGTTTGTGAATAAAAAGGATGGGCCGCATCGAATGTGTATCTATTACTGGGAGCTGAATACGCTAACGGTGAAGAACCGTCATCCGCTCTTGAGGATTGACGATTTATTTGACCAGCTTCAGGGCGCATCTTGGTTCTCCAATATTGATCTACGTTCAGGTTATCATCAGATGAGGGTCAGAGAGGAGGATATGTAGAAGACGGCCTTCCAGACCCATTATGGTCATTACAAGTTCGTGGTGAAGCCCTTCGGGCTCACCAATGCTCCATCCGCATTCATGGATCTCATGAATCGCGTATGCAAGCATATGCTAGATCGGTTTACGATTGTTTTTTATTGATGACATGCTGGTCTACTCCAGGACCATAGAGCAGCATGAGAAGCATCTGAGAGAGGTATTGGATGCTCTGAGGAGGGATAGATTGTATGCGAAGTTCTCCAAGTGTGAGTTTTGGTTGCGCGAGGTGCGGTTATTGGGACACCATGTCAACCAAAACGGTATTTTGGTCGATCCGGCCAAGGTTCAGAGTATCCTTTTAAAGAAAAGTGTCGCGGAATTTGTTCCCAGAAAAACATGATAAAGATATTATCAAAGCATTTCCGAAGAAATGTATTTAGTTTATATTAAAACTTTGGTATGTCATTGTCAATACAGAAACATAAGCATAAAGAAACCTTACATTCATTTACACTAGTGATTTACATTTCCTTTAATCTCTCAGTGTAATGGAGCTTCATATCGACACTTGTGATACAAATAGACTGAGTGGGTCAGGTTGGGAAACCTGGTGAGTACATACGGTTTTCAACACTTAATAATATAATTATTATATTTAATCATCAAGCAATCAACCCAATTACCCATCCTCATTATCTTCTTTATTCTTAAGGATCTACCCTAAGAATCAGCTATCCTTCATTCATTCATTCCTAAGGATTATCCTAAGGAATAGGCACAAAGTCCATCGCTGCCAGGGTTTATATAACAGGTATTAAGTCCATAGATACCAATATTAGGCACAGCTACCAATGTTCTTTCATGAGGCACTAAGTCCATAGCTGCCACGGTTTTTAGAATACATCTGGTGAACGCGTAGTTCAAAAGTTAGGCACAACTTCCAATATTATCCATTAGGCGCAGCTGCCATGATATTTAGAGTACATATGGTGAACACGTCGTTAACAACAACTATAGGTTGCGAGCCTGCTAGTGCTCCACTAGACTGTCTAGAATAGTCTGTGGTTGTCATCTATACTTTGCTAGATGACTGGGCGATCGTTTGGTTTAAGGCTTCTCATCATCTTACACCTCTCATTATCTATGTCACCTTTCATCTCTCACTTTTCTACATCGTGGCGCAGCTGCCAATATTCATCTATATCATCTTTCATCCCTTATCGTTTATCTACCCATGTTCTACCCAACATATTCGTAGATATAAAACACATATATACAGTTTAAATCATTTAAAACATGTATAAATCGTTCATCCATCATAGCTATCAGGAACAAAAATAATATGCACACATTGTAACACCCTAAACCTGGTATGACTTGAAACCCTCAAGAGTTGACGTTTTAGCATAATTGGCCCCTTAAGTACGTTGGGTGTACATAGGTGTACGCTTGATGTACTATGCATGGTTGGACGCGGAGGATCTGGGCGTACGCTAGGCGTACCAGAAGTACGTTGGGCGTACGTGCCAGGGATCCAAAACCCTAATTCTCGGACATGAGGCCTATTTAAGCGACCTTAAGTCCCTTGGACTTAACCCTAGAGAGCCTCCACAACCTTAGAATGTCCTTACACTCCAGAGAAACTTGTGAGACCATTTTGAGCTTTAAAGAATGCATTTGTGACTTTCTAGTGTTCATTCCAAGAAGAAGAGGTGGTCAACCAAGCTTAGAACAAGTGGGTGCTTCAAGAACCTGCATTTTAGTCATCTTACAAAGCCCCTGGAGGTAAAAAGCTTGGATCTTTCTTCTTTAATCTTTAGATCTAGCTAGGGTTTTCATTATTGTCCCTTTTGGTTGATTTTGGACCTCCATTGGTGAGTTAAGCAACTCCAAGGGATGGAAATAACAGATTTGAGGTCCCTTAGTCCTTTTTCAACATAAAGATGAGTCTTGATGAGTATTTTGACCACAGTTGGGCCGAATCCGTTTTGGGCCTTGAGCTATTTGGGCCTCATTTGATTATGGGGCATGGGGGTATTCTGAGAATTATGAGTCATATCATTTATTATGGGTCATGGACATATTGATTGGGCCTTATTGGGCCAAGAGGCCCATTAAGGATTTTGGACTTGGACTTTGGGCCCATTAAGGATTTTGGACTTGGACTTTGGGCCCATTAGCAAGGGATGGATAATTGGGCCTTTGGGAAAGGTTTGGAGCTTGGGTTTCCTTTGACTAGTTAAAATCCTAACATTGTTTAAAATTATTATTCAGCGCGGGATGTTACGGACTGTTAGGAGAACAGCTTTGTATTCGGCAGACTGAGGTGAGTCTCCTCACCATACCAATGGGTCTAAGGCACCAAGGCCGGCCCATTTTATGATGTGTAGTGTTCTAGCTGAAGTTGTGTTATGTGACATGATAGTTGATATGAGCTAGGAGATATGCTTTGATATATGTAATATATTGTATGGAAGACCATGGGAGAGCGCATGGCACTCGGTTGTAAGACCATGTGGAGAGCCCATGGCTTTCCTATCAAAGACCATGGGAGAGCCCATATCACTTAGGTGTAAGACCATGCGGAGAGCCCATGGCATCCTGGAGTAAGACCTTGGGGAAGAGCCCACGACATCCTTATCAGTTGTATGCATGACTTATGTGGTGTATGTAGCCTTAGGGCTAATATGATATGTGATAATTGAATTGTATGTGTGGTATGCTCTGGGGAACTCACTAATCATTCGCTTACAGTTTGTGGAATTGTTTCAGGTACATCTGAGCCCAAGGGCAAGGGCAAGGCATGATGGCGCGGCGTGCACTCTATCTCTCTTTTACTGATATGTTTTTGGGGACACTCTGATGAATTAAATAAGTTGTAATCAATACTGGTTTGAAAACAATTATGTTGGGATTTCATAGATTATGCAAATGTGTTTTATTAACGAAAATTTCTTTGAAAATTTTGGGTCGTTACAAGTTGGTATCAAAGCCTTGGTTTGAGGGATTCGGGCACACTCTCGAGTGTGTCAGGACTCAAACTAAGGAAATGGTAAAATCGTTTTAAAAAAAAGGGGGAGTTTTCAAAAGGAAATGAAAAGATGAGAGTGCAACGCGCGTGATCAGCCGAGCCAAGTAAGTAGTTCCTCAATGTGTTAGTCATGCTATACTGATATTTGAGCTTGTTGATTTCATGGAACTTGCTATGTGTATGCTTTTAAAATTGTATACGGTTAGGAGCTTATAGCCTCAGAATGATTGATTTGGCCTTATTTCCTGTTCCTTGTTTGGTTGTGGTCCTAGGGTAGAATCTTTTATTCGAAAGTCTATTTGATCCTTTTTCTGTGTACAATTTGCATGCATAAAGGCAACCTGTCGGGATTGGTTTGATGGATGTGATTAGAATAAATCTTAGGACGGCCTGAGATTTGATGTATGCGGTAGTTTATGGAATATGGTTTAGTTTTGGGAAAATTTGAGGTTGTCAGATAGGGCATTGGGGAAAGGTACAGGTAGGTGTGGAAGGTAGTATTGGGCCCGTACTACTGAAAGCACAGGACCTGTACCCGAACCAATGTTAGATCTGACGATTTCAAGGAGGACCGGTGTGGGAAGATCCCTTATATGGAAATCCTGATCATTGTAATTTATAATATTTCAATCCAGCATGGTGATGACACGATTTGGAGCAGGAGGATCAGGATCGGGGTCTGGATCCGGGGCGGGATCAGGGGACACTACTGATTTCATCGATGGGAGGTTACGCGAACTCATTGCAACCGAGGTTACCAGGGGCATCCTTGACGCGACCCCAGTCATTTTTGGGACGGTCAAGGAGGGCATGATGGAGATTATGGAGGAGAGACTCAAATCTTTCAGGGCTGAATTGGCAGCGGGTCAGATTAGGGCCCGAACTCCCTCGTTCTGGGAGTTCAAGGCGTGTGGGGCGCCGAAGTTTCTCGGGGTCAGGGACCCCATTGTCAACCGACGCTGGGTGGTGGACATTGAGAACGCCCAGCGCACGAGTTCTTGCCCGGATGCGGCAAAAGTTGGATTTGCTTCATGTATGCTGAGAGACAGAGCACGGGATGGGTGGGGCGAGGTGACCAGCCAGGTGGGAGCAGCTGGTGTGGCTGAGATGACGTGGGTCGAGTTCGTTCGGCGTTTTGATGCGGAGTTTGCACCACCTATTGAGGTGCAACGACTTGTGAGGGAGTTTCATGACCTTCAGCAGACCACCGAGACTGTGGCGGAGATCACCGCCAAGTTTCGGGAGCGAGCTTTGTTGATCCCACAGTACGCTACAGACGAGGATATGAGGCGGACGAGATATCATTCCATGCTAAGGGATGATATACGTGAGATTGTGAGCTTTACAGGGTGCAAAACCCTGAATGAGATGGTGGAGAAGGCCTGTGAGCGGGAAATGAAGTTGGACTTCGGCACCAAGCGGAAGCCTCAGCAGGCACAGGCGGCGATAGGTCAGGCTAAAAAGCCTAAGACCTCAGACACTTCCAGCAGGCGCCAACAGGGTCGTGGCCGGTGCGCCAAGTGCAGTAAACCGCACAGTGGGGCTTGCCGGGGGACGGGCTCGGGATGCTATGCTTGTGGCCAATCAGGCCATGTGATCAAGGATTGCCCTAAGAAGGGCTTGATTTGCTTCCACTGCAACCAGACCGGCCACAAGCGGGCCGATTCTCTGAGGTTGCAAGGAGGGGGAGGAGCGGTGGCAGCGCCTGCGCCTTCCACGTTGAGGATTACTGATGGCTGCCCTGCCAAGGCGGATGTTCCGGTGGTGAAGAACCGCGTATTTCAGCTGACCACCGAGGAGGCTCGGGCAGCACCAGACGTCGTGGCTAGTACGTATCTATTATTCTATATTCATATTATTTGTATGACTTATGTGTACTATATGCTTGTATAGGGACATTTTTGGTCAATGGTGTGTCTGCTCGCGTCCTATTTGATGCGGGTGCTACCCGATCATTTGTGTCACTTGCGCTTAGCAAGAAGTTCAGAGACGCACCGGGGACCTTGGATTCCCCGCTCGAGGTGGAGATTGCAGACGACCACACCGTTAGTACTGCGAGGGTATATCGGGATTGTGTACTGAATGTATTAGGCGAGAGGTTCCGTGCTGATCTAGTTTCAATACCATTGCGAGGGTTGAAAGTTATTGTCGGGATGGATTGGTTGGGGGCCCACGGTGCCATGATTGATTGCGAGCGCCAGTTGGTCAGGGTTTGAACCCCAAGTGGGGGAGAACTGATTATTCAGGGTGAGAGGGCCTCGCAGGGACCAGCCCTCTGTTCGGCAGCGAGGGCTAAGAGGTTTTTACAGCAGGGTTGCACGGGATTTCTGGTTTATGTTTCGGATACAAGGGTAGAGACCGTGACGGATATGGGCAGTATGCCGGTGGTACAGGATTTTCGAGATGTCTTTCCCGAAGAATTACCAGGAGTTCCTCCGGAGAGGCAAGTGGAGTTTCGCATTGACTTGGTGCCAGGTGCCGCTCCGATAGCAAAGGCACCCTACCGGTTGGCACCGCCGGAGATGCAGGAGCTATCTGCGCAGCTCCAGGAGCTGCTAGACCGAGGGTTCATTCGTCCGAGCAGTTCCCCATGGGGAGCACCGATTCTCTTCGTGAAAAAGAAGGATGGATCGCACAGGATGTGCATCGATTATAGGGAACTAAATAAACTAACGGTGAAGAACCGTTATCCATTGCCAAGGATCGATGATTTGTTCAACCAGCTGCAGGGTGCATCGTGGTTTTCCAAGATTGATCTTCGGTTGGGATACCATCAGATGAGGATTCGGGATGAGGATATACCGAAGAGGGCTTTCAGGACTCGTTATGGGCATTATGAGTTTGTGGTGATGCCGTTTGGGCTCACCAATGCCCCGGCAGTGTTCATGGACCTTATGAACAGGGTATGCAGACCGATGCTGGATCGGTCGGTGATCGTTTTTATTGATGATATCCTGGTATATTATAAGACCAGAGAGCAGCATGAGCAACATCTGAGGGAGGTATTAGAGAGCCTGAGGGCGGAGAAACTTTATGCAAAGTTCTCCAAATGTGATTTCTGGCTGTGGGAAGTACAGTTCTTGGGGCATGTCATCAATCACGAGGGTATTTCGGTTTATCCAGCCAAGGTGGAGGCTGTGATGCGGTGGGAAGTACCGAGGAATGCATCAGAGATTCGTAGTTTCTTGGGTTTAGCGGGCTACTATCAGAGATTTATCCAGGATTTCTCCAAGATTGTTGTGCCATTGACCCGCTTGACCAAGAAAAATGTGACTTTTCGGTGGGGTGCGGACCAACAGATGGCTTTTGAGATCCTGAGACAGAGGTTATGCGAGGCTCCGATTCTTATACAACCGGAGGAGTTAGATGATTTGGTGGTGTACTGCGACGCATTGATTTCAGGGTTAGGTGCGGTATTGATGCAGAGGGGGCACGTGATAGCTTACACCTCGAGGCAGTTGAAGCCTCATGAGTCGAATTACCCCACTCATGACCTGGAGTTGGGGGCAGTGGTGTTTGCCCTCAAGATTTGGAGGCACTATTTATATGAAGTGCGGTTCACTATCTATACCGATCACAAGAGTCTGAAGTATTTGATGGATCAGCAGAACCTTAACATGCGGTAGGGGAGGTGGCTGGATGTGCTGAAGAATTATGATTGCGAGATTCTATACCACCCAGGGAAAGCCAACGTGGTGGCTGATGCATTGAGCCGCAAGACGGCGAGGTCCCCGATTAGGGACATTTGTATAAGGATGACGGTGACTTCCCCTTTGTTGGATATGATCAAAATGGCTCAGGTCGAGGGGGTGAAGAGGGAGAATTGGAAGATCGAGCGGATTCGGGGGCAGTATCCTCTGTTTGTGAAGGATAGTCGCGGCCTCCTGACGCAATGTGGTCGAGTATGGGTACCAGTGGCAGGGGGAGTGAGGCAAAGGCTATTAGAGGTGGCGCACTAGTCCAAGTTCTCTATACACCCTGGAGCTACGAAATGTATAGGGACTTGAGGCTGGGATATTGGTGGCCCTGCATGAAGAGGGAAATTGCCTGGTTCGTGGAGCGATGCTTGAACTGCAGGAAGGTCAAGGCCGAGCACCAGCGGCCTCATGGCAAGATTCAGTTACCACCCATTCCCATGTGGAAGTGGGAAGAGATCACCATGGATTTCATCACAAAGTTGCCTAGGACGGCGAGGGGAATGGAGGCTATATGGGTGATCGTAGACAGACTGACGAAGAGTGCCCACTTTATTCCGATTTCTGAGAGTATATCTACGGAGAAGTTGGTAGATATTTATGTGCGTGAGGTAGTGGCTAGACACGGGGTGCCCGTGTCTGTAGTCTCCGATAGGGATGTCCGGTTTACTTCCAGGTTTTGGAAGAAGTTCCACGAGGAGTTGGGTACTCAGCTACATTTCAGTACCGCGTACCACCCTCAGACTGACGGTCAGAGTGAGAGGACGATCCAGGCACTGGAAGACATGCTTCGAGCATGTGTACTGAATTTTGGAGGGAGTTGGGATACATACCTCCCACTGGCAGAATTTTCGTATAATCATAGTTATCATGCCAGTATTGATCGAGCTCCTTTCGAGATGTTATTGTTGGGTTATGAGCATTCTAACACTCCTAAGTGTACATGCAACCCTAAATACCTTGGATCTATGTTTTCTCTATTATACATACAATTATGAACATCCAAGGTATTATCCTAATCTAGCATACAAAATAATAAATATAACAAGATAGAATACATACCTCTTTGATGTAGAATGTCTTCATGAAGCTTGAGTGCCTAGTGCCCCAAGTGTGACACCTCAAATGGTTCACACAACACCAAATACACTTGGAATAACTTGAGAGAAACTTGAACACTCCTTGAAATCGTCTAGCCCTCACACTCACACATTAGTCCACAATTTCTTGAGCCATGGAATTCTTTTATATGGTGGCTATTAGGGTTACACCATGTAACTCATAACTTTACCCATTCCTTATGCTCCATGGATTTTAACCTCCATGGAGTATCCATGGGTCACCCCATGGACTTAGTCCAACATAAGGAATCTTGGATCACAAGCCCACATATATAAGAATGAATGATTTACACAATCAACCCATATATTTAATTAGTCTCCTTTTGATCACTTAATTAATTCCAAATTAATTCTTGATCAATACTAATTCAATAACCTTATTAATATATTAGAACTTATAATATATTAACCAACCTTAAGTGTTATTTCTCTCATTATAGTCTATCCAAATGCATGATGCCATGCAACCCAAATGGACCATGTCGGGTCGGGTCAAGTCTTACCAATTATAGTTATGGACTTAGACATTAATCCAACAGTCTCCCACTTGGATAAGTCTAAAACTATTATTGCGTATGACTTCAGGAACCGATCAGCAATCGTAGCTCTCAAAAGCTTCTGTCGAACTCTGACCTTGTCGATGAACTCTGACCTTTGTCAATGACTTGTCCATTAGATAAGGGATCATATATTCCTCCATTCTAGATATCATATGGACTGAGACATGGACTATCAATCATTCTCTCTGTCCATTTGTTGTTTCCCGATTTCCGATTCATGATGACTGACTGATTGAACAAATCAAATCAGTCCTGGCTTGGCCAAGCACTCACATGTATCATCTTTAAATCATCGAGGGGCCCACATATATCGCTTTTATCCCGAAGGTAAAAGGAGTGGATAAACTTCGACTCATATGGCTTGTTCTACTACTTGTTGAATCATACACAAAGGCACGTTTTATAACATCGAGTTACCAATGCGTTTTCGTGCAATCAATGTATAACCAACTCATAGTAACAACTCATATCTCTAGGTTTGAAGAATATAAGATATTATCGTCTCATGATCACTCGTGATAAAATCCATGAAGTGATTCAAATGAGCGCGAGTTGAATCCAATACTCAGAACTTATGAGCACTCATGAGTGTTGTAGAACCACTTTGTCCACCAACTTGGACCTCTACAAACCAACCCATGACAGTCTTGATTCATATCTACTTCCAACATATGACCGACTGTGGATGGTTTGAATAACTTAATCATTCAGGAAGAGCGACTTAGTTATTCTAGAAGTCAAAACATGCAAAGTGAAACACAAGAATAAATGAATCAAATATGGTATCAAACCCTATGAATATAAATAAACACTTTTATTTATCACCATACTGATTACTCATTATTCATTGTTTCGGTTTTATCAACTTTATACTTGAATTTAAAACAATAGTTGTCCCATGCTCCAAGCATGTACACTATGTTTTCTATACACTAGTCATGCCATACACCAAGTATGCATACTATGTTTGTCTATGATCTTTACTTTGTAAAATAGATCAATTGAACATCACTCCAATGATCCTCTTTTCACAGTCCCAAATCCTTACTGCAAATGCAAGAATTCCAAATTCATGCCATTTACTGAAATCTGTTAGATTCTAAACTTATATGCATTGATCCTCTTAATGATTATGCACGAAGTCAGAAAGACTTGACAACAATCATTACAGAGCATTCCAAAGGAGATCAGCTCCTTGGAAACATCCTTCTTTCATTAAGTTTCCTAATCTTACACAGATTGAATAATTTCTTACTTTGAAACATTTCCATATTCCATTTTGACTATCACTTCTGAACAAGAGTTGCCTCCTTACAGATTATGTCAATATGGTCCTTCCAGAATTAACATTATACTTCCAACTGTCCTTGAGCAACCAATCTTTGGTAAACCTTAGATTGTCCTCGACAATTTCTTAATCATTTTAGTCATATCCAATTCTAGACCTTTTCCCTTCATAATGCCCCAGGCATTTGGAAAATTTTAGAAAGGATGAATATAGCACATGTAATCGATCCTATATCCGAAGCATATGGGACACGATTCATGATGTTATTGGATAAGGTGTATAAGTCCATAACTATTTCTGGTATGTACTTGACCCGAGCCGGCATGGTCCATTTGGGTTGCATGGCACCATGCAATTGGATAAACTAAAATGAGAGAAATAACACTTATGGTTTATTAATATATTATAAGTTCTAATATATTAATAATATTATTTAATTAGTTTGATCAAGAATTAATTTAGAATTAATTAAGTGATCAAAAGATAACTAATTAAATATATGGGTAGATTATGTAAATCTTCCATATCTTATATAGTGGGCTAAGAGGCTCCATGGATTATCAAGTTGGGTTCCACCCATAGGATGCTCCATGGATGCTCCATGGGAGTTACAAACCCATGGGTCATGGAAATGAAGAGTCATGACACATTAGGGTTTACATGGTGTAACCCTAGATGTGTCAACACTATATAAGAAACCCATTCTCCACCAAAATAGGCTACACATAAGAAACAAGAGGGCTAGGCCGATTTTAGAAGTGTGTATTCTCTCTAAAGTCATTCCAAAAGCATTTGGTGTTGTGTGAAGCATTTGAGGCATCACACTTGGGGTGCTAGGCTCACAAGGTTTCAAGGATCATAAGCAACAACAAGGTAAGTTGTTCTATCTTTCATGCAAGTTAAAATTTGTTCCCCACGTATGCTAGATAGGAATATAACCTTGGAATTCAACTTTGCATGATAATTAGACAAACATAGATCCAAGGTTATTAGGGTTGCATGTACACTTAGGAAGTGTTAGAATGCTCAAAACCCATCAGTGGTATCAGAGCATGGTTCGTTTGTTGTTTTTTTTTGTGTGTGCAAACAGCTTGAAAAAAATCGTTTTTCTGTTTTCTGCTCGTATGAAAGTTTGCACATTTGTTGCTGGAAATGGACTAGAAACATTACCCTAAACTATTTTGATGTTTTAAAGCTTGTTTTAGATGGTGTAATGTTTATGCTAATCCATTTACAATGGCAATTATTAAAATTACAAGTTTTTTTAAGTGTAATTTTTGATTCTTGAAAGTGTTCATATTCATGTTCTTGAACTTATGAAGATTAGATGATCATAGGAATTGTTTGTAACCTTCATGGTAGTTTAATTCATGATCATAATGTGTTTTAATGGAGTCCATAACTTGTCCTCAAGTTATGGAAAACCAAAAGTCTCACTTTTATTAAAGCCATTAAAAGAACACAAGAGTTATAAAAATGAAGAGTCTTCATTTTTATTACTCAATTAATTCATAAGTTATAAGAAATGAAAAGTTTTGGAAGTTTACAAAACTTGCCCTCAAGTTTTGGAACATGTAAAGTCTTGATTAAAACTTTAGTTCCAACCCTTAGAATTTTAAAAGTTAAAATTCAACCCTTATACTTTATAATATTATAAGTTACTAATATATATATGTATAACGTCAAGTCGTCTTACCGCTAGTACGCCTCATTCACGAAGCCGGTCTATAAGGGGAGTATAAGGTTGTTGCCTAAAAAATGGCAACTTAATGGGTGTCCACTCTCACCCACCGCTTCCTTGATCGGTGGAGGGTCGTTAGCCGAACGGGTAAGACAAGGACTTATAAATTCTCATTAAAAGTATGATGAATATTATAAAGTAACTAAATGCTTTTATTAAATTCCCAATCTTAGTTACTTTAGGAAAATGTGAATAAGGTGCTAATCCATGAAATTACACTTTACACTTTGTTTAAGTCGTTGGTGGAGCGTGTGTGGTTAACCGGCACACTAACTTGGACTTAACAAGGTAGGTAAAGGGTGACTTAAGGTTTACCATAGCATCGGTGGAGCGTGTGTGGTTTATCAGCACATCGATTGAGTGATAAACCTTGAGGGTACCAAGTGATTTGCATGGTTACTTCACACCTCGTTTTGTGATCCTCGGTATCCCAGTCACAAAACTTGGAGGGCACACTCGAGATTGAAACATGCCTTTGAAAAGTTCATTGAATCTCAAAAGAATCTAGGAATTTCTAAGAACCAATTAAAAACCTAATATTTATATTTCGTTTTTCATGGTGGAAATTGGTGAATCGTCATTCGCCTACCTTTCAAATATGTTATAGCTTGGATTACGGCATACCTCTTCTAAGTTATAATATATTGTGATTGGATCCTAGCCTTAATATTACATTTGGGTGTTTTATTAAGGACTCTCTTAATATCTAAACTAATCTTGTTCTCTTCTTTCAGATGTCTTCAAACAATGCTGGTTCTGGCTCTAATCCTAATGGCTCCTTTACCCTTATGAACTTGTGTGAGAAAGTCACTTTTGATGGATCCAACTTCAATGAATGGATCAGAAACATCAGGATGATTACCCGCTACGAGGACAAAGAATATGTCCTTGACAAGGAGCTTAAGGAGATTGATGAGACCACTGCAACTCCCCAGGAGATCGCTGACTTCCGGGCACATGAAAGGGATGCTACAAAAGTGGCATGCATCATGTTGGCCACCATGACAGCGGAACTCCAAAAGTCCTATGAGGACTTCTACCCTTTTGAAATGCACCAAGATCTGATGGAAAGATACCATCAAAGTGCACGACAAGAGAGGTATGAAATCATATGCTCTATCATAACAACCATGATGAAGGACGGGGAATCCGTCACGAGCCACATCCAGAAAATGCAAAGGTATGTGCATCGGTTGCTGAAGCTTAATGTGAACTTCCCTAAGGAGCTTGCAATAGATATCATTTTGCACTCCTTACCATCGTGCTATGATCAATTCCGCATGACATATCACATGAATAAGGAAGAGGTCACACTCAGCAAACTTCAGGGACTCCTCAAGACCGCAGAAACAGGTCTTAAGGGTAAGTCGGTTGTTAACACTCCTACTCCAAACTCCGCCCCGGTTTTGGCAATCAGGAAAGGTAGAGGGAAGAAGAGGAAGAGCTCTTCGAAGGGTACCAAGGCTAGGACCCTTGATGGCTCTTCTTCAAGTAAAACCAAGAAAGGTTTTGTCACTCCTTCTTCTGACCCTAAAGAGGCTGAATGCTTCTATTGCCATGAAAAGTCACATTGGAAGCGGAACTGCCCAAAGTACCAGCAAGATGTGAAGGATGGGAAAGTTAAACCCAACCATGCAGGTATTTACACTATCTTATCTAATAACTCACCCCATTCTAACTCTTGGGTCCTTGATACCGGTTGTGGTATTCATATCTGTTCTGATTTGCAGGGACTAAGAAGAAGTGAGAATGTGGAGCATGGAAGAATAAACTTAATCATGGGGAATAGGAAAACTTTACCTGTCACCAAGATTGGAGTTTATACTTTATCGCTAAGTAGTGGGTTTAATTTAGATTTGAATAAATGTTGTTATTCGCCAGAAATGGCAAGAAATATTATTTCCTTTCATGCATTGTATAAACAAGGTTTCACCTTTTCATTTGATAATGAAGTTGGTTCGATTAATGCTTTCTTTAATAATGTTCTTTATTTTAAAGCATTACCTTGTGATGGTGTGTATGAAACTGTATCTGTGGTTGATAACTTAGGAAATAATGTATTGTGTATTGATTCTGTTAATGATAATAACTTGGATAAAGCATCATTATGGCATTGTCGTCTTGGACATATAAGCAAGAAACGCATAGGCCAACTCCAAAAGGATGGAGTATTGGAGTCATTTGACCTAAAGTCAGATGATAGTTGCGAATCATGCTTACTTGGAAAAATGACAAAGTCACCCTTCACAGGCTCTTGTGAGAGGGGTGAAGGTTTGTTGGATCTTATACACACGGATGTGTGTGGGCCCTTCAAACATGCCACAAGGGATGCTAATCGTTATTATTTGACTTTTACTGATGATTACAGTAGATATGGATATGTCTACTTAATCAAGCATAAGTCAGAGACTTTTGAGAGGTTTAAAGAGTTTAAACAGGAAGTCGAGAATTAATTGGTCAGGAACATTAAGATGCTTCGATCCGATCGAGGTGGTGAGTATCTTAGTTCAAAGTTCCTCGACTATCTTAGGGAATGTGGGATTGTCTCACAATTGACACCTCCCAGGACACCGCAGTTGAATGGTGTAGCTGAGAGGCGTAATCGAACCTTGTTGGATATGGTTCGTTCCATGATGAGTCGAGCTTCGCTACCAATCTCATTTTGGGGGTATGCCTTAGAGACTGCCGCCCATATCCTTAATCTAGTTCCCACAAAGAAAGTTGCCAAAAACTCCTCATGAGATGTGGACTGGTAAAGTACCCAAACTAGACCACATTAAGATTTGGGGTTGCGAGGCTTTCGTGAGACGCGAGACTCATGATAAGCTCGAACCTCGAAGTGAGAGGTGTATTTTCATCGGCTACCCACAGAAATCCTTTGGTTACCTCTTCTACAGACCTAGTGAGAATGTGGTCTTTGTATCTAGGAGGGCTTTCTTTCGAGAGAGAGAGTTCATAAACCAAGGAGACAGTGGGAGGCAAGTTGACCTTGAAGAAATTCAAGAGTCAAGTGGTGAAGGAACTTCAAACCCTACCACTCAACTTGAGGAGGAAACTTCTGTTGAGCCAATTGACAAGTCTGTACCTCTGAGGCGTTCCACAAGGGTTAGGAATGCACCTGAGCATTACTATGGATTCCATATTATTGCGGAAGGTGATACACTTATCAGTGATGAGACACTGATAGGTCTGGATGAACCTAACAGTTACGCGAAAGCCATGGCAGGCCCTGAGTCAACCAAGTGGAAAGAGGCAATGGACAGCGAGATACAGTCCATGTATGACAATCAAGTTTGGAACTTGGTTGAGAATGTACCAGGTCGTAAGACTGTAGGGTGCAAATGGATCCTCAAGAAGAAGACCGACATAGATGGTAATGTACACACTTATAAGGCACGACTGGTTGCAAAGGGTTTCTCACAAACTCCGGGAGTTGATTATGATGAGACCTTTTCTCCAGTGGCCAAGATTAAGTCTATTAGGGTTCTGTTAGCCATAGCCGCATTTCATGACTATGAAATATGGCAAATGGATGTCAAAACCGCTTTCCTTAATGGAAAGTTGGCTGAGGATGTTTACATGAGTCAACCAGAGGGTTTTGTCAACACAGAGTACCCTAATAGAGTGTGTAAGCTTGAGAAATCCATTTATGGGTTAAAGCAAGCACCTCGCAGATGGAATCTTTGCTTTGATGAGAAAGTCAAGGAATTTGGCTTTTCTAGGAGTGAAGATGAATCTTGTGTATATGTCAAGGCTAGTGGGAGTATAGTTAGCTTTTTGGTATTGTATGTGGATGACATACTACTCATAGGAAATGACATCCCAACTCTGCAGGAAGTTAAGTCCTGGCTTGGGAAGTGTTTCTCTATGAAGGACCTAGGATAAGCTGCCTATATTCTAGGGATAAGGATCTTGAGAGACCGGATTAAAAGACTAATTGGACTTAGTCAGAGTACTTACTTGGATAAGGTGTTGAAGAGATTCGGCATGCAGGACTCCAAGAAAGGAGAGTTACCCATCCAGAGTAACGCCAGATTGAGTAAGACACAAAGCCCTAGTACTGAGGCTGAGATAGCAGAAATGAGTCGAATACCTTATGCTTCGGCTGTAGGATCGATCATGTATGCTATGACATGTACTCGACCTGATGTAGCCTTTTCTTTGAGCATAGTTAGCAGGTATCAGGGGAACCCTGGCAAGGCATACTGGACTGCGGTAAAGAATATCCTCAAGTACCTACGGAGGACTAAGGACTGGGTCCTTACCCTCGGTGGGAGTGAAGACTTGAGAGTTGTAGGGTATCGTGATGCTAGCTTTCAGACTGATAGGGATAATTTCCGCTCTCAGTCAGGCTGGGTCTTTACCTTAAATGGAGGAGCAATTTCTTGGAAGAGTTCCAAGCAAGAGACAGTGGCTGATTCAACTTGCGAATCAGAGTATATAGCAGCTAGCGAGCCAGCAAAGGAGGCGATATGGCTGAAGAACTTCATTGGAGACCTTGGAGTTGTACCAGCTATTAAAGAGCCAATGGAAATTTTCTGTGATAGTGAAAGTGCAGTTGCCTTAGCCAAGGAACCAAGGGATCACGGGAGATCTAGACACATCGACAGAAAATACCATTTCATCAGACATCGAATAGAAGAAGGACTCCTCGTGGCAAAGAGGGTATCATCGGATGAGAATCCAGCAGATCCCCTCACGAAGGGACTGACTCAGGTTAAGCATCTCCAGCATGCTCGGAGCATAGGGCTGAAGGATGATATTAGATTTAGTAGTTAGATAACCTTGAAATTTGTAAAGTGTAATTGACATTAGATGATTAATAAAAGGTGTTTTATTTATGAGTAAAGTGTTGCTATCTCTTGTCGATCGTTTACTATATTTCTTTTGCATGTTTTGACTTCCAGAATAATTATGTTTGGTATATCATATTATTCGAACCTCCACAGTCGGTCATATGTCGGAAGTAGGTATGAATCAAGACTATCATGATTGGTTGCAGAGGTCTAAGTTGTTGGACATGGCTACAACACTCATGAGTGCTCATAAGTTCTGAGCATTGGACTCAACCCACGCTCACTGGAATCACTTCATGGAATTTATCCCGAGTGATCGTGAGACGGTAATATCATATAAGTCTTCAAACCTAGAGATATGATTTGTTACTTATGAGTTGGTTATGCATTGATTGTACGTTAACGCATTGGTAACTCGATGTTATAAAACGTGCTTTTGTGTATAATTCAATGAGTGGTAGAACAAACATATGAGTCGAAGTTTATCTGTTCCTTCTTGGATTAGAAGCTGATATCTGGGCCCCTCGATGATTTTGTCTTGACCTATGTATCGGGCCCGGTCAGAACTAAGTTGATGTGTTCAATTAAGTTCTTTGTCAAACAAATCGGAAATCGGGAAACAAACTGCTGGACAATAAGTAAGACATTGTTCCATGTATTTGTCCGGCTGATATCTAGAACAGAGGATTATATGATCACTTATCTTAAATGGCGTATCATCATCTTCTCAGTTCCGAGAGACCTTGAAAGAGCTACGATTGCCGATCGGTTCCTGAAGTATTGCAGTTATAGTTATTAGACTTATCCAAGTGGGAGACTGTTGGATAAGGTGTATAAGTCCATAACTATTTCTTGTATGTACTTGACCCGACCCGGCATGGTCCATTTGGGTTGCATGGCACCATGCAATTGGATAAACTAAAATGAGAGAAATAACACTTATGGTTTATTAATATATTATAAGTTCTAATATATTAATAATATTATTTAATTAGTTTGATCAAGAATTAATTTAGAATTAATTAAGTGATCAAAAGATAACTAATTAAATATATGGGTAGATTATGTAAATCTTCCATATCTTATATAGTGGGCTAAGAGGCTCCATGGATTATCAAGTTGGGTTCCACCCATAGGATGCTCCATGGATGCTCCATGGGAGTTACAAACCCATGGGTCATGGAAATGAAGAGTCATGACACATTAGGGTTTACATGGTGTAACCCTAGATGTGTCAACACTATATAAGAAACCCATTCTCCACCAAAATAGGCTACACATAAGAAACAAGAGGGCTAGGCCGATTTTAGAAGTGTGTATTCTCTCTAAAGTCATTCCAAAAGCATTTAGTGTTGTGTGAAGCATTTGAGGCATCACACTTGGGGTGCTAGGCTCACAAGGTTTCAAGGATCATAAGCAACAACAAGGTAAGTTATTGTATCTTTCATGCAAGTTAAAATTTGTTCCCCATGTATTCTTGATAGGAATATAACCTTGGAATTCAACTTTGCATGATAATTAGACAAACATAGATCCAAGGTTATTAGGGTTGCATGTACACTTAGGAAGTGTTAGAATGCTCAAAACCCATCAGATGTCTCACATAAAGACTAAACCAGTCTTTTGCTATAATATTTCCATTTCAATTTGCCAAGTTCTCAAAATTCAGATTATGAAAAGGGATGCCGTAATCATAATCGAATTTTAGAACGCAAATAATGGACCAATATATAGAATTTCCTTATGAGCCATTCCAACATGAAATTCATATATATATCCTTGATTAAATACGATTAAAATCTCAATCTAAGCTTTTAGAATTGAAATGAAGTATAATTTCATCTCCCTTAATTATAGCAAAACAACTTTTTCAACCCCTGCAACCTCACGAATTGAAACTTTTGTTTTCTATAATTAACATTGCTAACTTGCAACCTTTGTCATAATTATCATGCTCCCACTAACATGATGATTATTAGCATAACACTTATGCTCCCACTAGCTTTGACATGTACTCAGAAATCAGCTGACTTTCTTACCAAAGTTCAGATTTCTGATACTAGATTGTTTTGATAAAACTTTATCAAAATCATACACCTCTCTTAGATAGCTCACATGTGTGTCTAAACAATTTTAGAACTATGAAAAGGGATGCCGTAATCATAGTCTCAATTGTTTAGACCTTTGCCACTTCTCACAAGTCCATGTTAGTGTGCCGGTAAACCACACACGCTCCACTAACGACTTTGAGAATGCAAATATCACAATTGCTATCTAGCTAAAATCTACTTAGTGAAAGTGTTTCCTCACCATCATTTTCATGAATCGGAGAGAAACCTTATGACACTTAGATTTAATAGTGTATGTGTTCTTATCCATGTGAATTTGTCAAAACCATAATCACAAGACAAGGTTAGTGACAAATCCAAACTCATATTGATTAAACTTGTGCAATCTTAAATTCTTGCCATTTGGCAGCTCAGGTGCCTGCCATTGCTTCCAAGTAGTTGTGCAACCAATTGAGAACTCTCAGAACTCCTATGCAAAGCCAACTTGAATAGGCACAAAAATTTCAACACGATAGGTTATAAACCTCAAGTCGTGTGCTAGTGAAGGACTTTTAGGTTTTATTCTTGATTAAGTCTTGAAACTTTCAAGAGGTTTAAGACTCCCACTGTCCTCTTGACATATAAGACTCCCTTGTCAAATATTCAAGAGATAGTGCGGATTCTTTATCAAGACTAACACTTTACACAATTGGCCTAAGTTGGTCTCTGTTTTATCCAAAACATCACAACTTACCAATTTCAAATGTACAAGAGTAGATAACCTTTTACTCTTACATTTGACTAGTGTTAACAAACCCTCTTTAAGATATGTCACTCAAGTTACAATCTTGGAGTATGACTCTAAGAATTGTTTTGGAACGAAGTATGACTCATCTTTTTGATTTAACCATTTCAACAATTCATGACTCCTCTTCTTAGTCATAAGAATGCACTAAGATGACTTTAGAGGACCAATTGTGATATGGTATCTTAATCATTAAGATGATCATAAACATGATACTAAAGTACTCTCCCATCTTTTCAGATTTGAGAAACTTTTATCTTTCTGCCATACTTTGATTCTTCTTATTCGTTCTGTCTCACATTGAAACTTATCCAATGCTACAGACTTATATTTAAACTTATAAGTATAACCATATTTACTGAACTTAAGTAAATCATGACGAATAGTCTTCTTGATCTTTTGTGGTGGACTTGACCAGTGCACAAGAATGTGTACTCGATCCCTTAGTCCTTTCCTTATTCACATAAGGAATTAGTCTTAATTTTCCAAGCTGAAAGTTCTCATTCATCATACTATACAACTTGCATGATTCCAAGTTTCGATCCAATTGAACCTTGGGTGATGAGAATCTTTCCTTATTTGGTAATATTAGACACTACCACAACCGAAAGAATCAAATCCATTTTTCCAATATTGCTATCAATGGAATCTTATAAGCAACAACTTTTCACAAATGCCATTGTAAGGATACTTAAAATAAATAAAATCAAAACCTTTTTCTTTTATTTTAAAACTTTGTGGAAAAACTTATCCTTACAATCTATATGAAAACCTTGTTGTTATCTATTCCTAAGCAATATAAATATCATAACTCTTAAGTAATAGCCCAAAATTCTGATCACCGAACCATGCGATTGAAATCCATCTTCGCGATCAGAATCAGCATGTACTTAATAGAGTTAGACAATGGACTTTACCTGAAGTAGAGCCAAACTTATTGACTTTAACATCCTTAGGTAAATTTGGCAGCTTCGTAACCAATGCCCCTTCCTTTGGCAATAGTTACCTATGGACCCTTGATAATGGGACTATCTCAGACTTCGCCTCTCTCTTTACCATTGGGTCAACCGAGTTGACTATGGCCGATCCCTTTCCATTGGGAAGAGAGAGCTTTACTGGATATTCAATGTCATCATTGTCAATGTCCATAGCGTTTTAGGAAGTTGATCTTAGCAGATAGATAAGATCATTAAGGGTCTTGTCTTAGTCTGTTTCATAGGATTCCCAAAAGAACTCACTATGTGACTTAGAAAGTAGTTGAGCCACCAACTTTCTCAAGACTTTGACACCCAACTCTCCCGGCTTGTCAATATGTGACTACATCTCCAAGATGTGATCACACCTAGACCTTGCCTTGCCAATAGGGCTTGAGTGACCTTAAACTTTTTAGGAACTTGTGGGTTAGGGAGAATAATTGGAGGAGGTGAAAGAAGTATGATATCCATGGGACATCATCTTCATTTAGGAAAGCTTGTTTCAAGAGATTTGGGAAGATCATAAATGTCTAGACCAGACATCTTTTTGGGAGATATTCAAGATAGTTGATTTAAAGTCCTTAATATGACACCCAATATGAAATATTAAGGCTAGGACCCAACAAACTATTTTATAACTTAGAAGAGGGATGCCGTAATCCAAGCTATAAAATATTTGAAGGTAGGTGAATGATGATTCACCAATTTCCACCATGAAAAACGAAATAATTTATTAGGTTTTAAGTGGGTTTGAAAGTCCTAGATCTTTGAGATTCATTGAACTGTTCAAAGGCATGTTTCAATCTCGAGTGTGCCCTTCAGGTTTTGTGACTGGGATGCCGAGGATCACAAAACAAGGTGTGAATAACCATGCAAATATACTTGGTACCCTTAATATTTACCCCTTAATCAGTGTGCCGGTTAACCACACACGCTCCACCGATACTATGATAAATATTAAGTTACCCTTTGCCTACCTTGTTAAGTCCAGGTTAGTGTGCCGGTTAACCACACACGCTCCACTAACGACTTAAGCAAAGTGCAAAGTGTAATTTCATGGGTTAGCACCAAATTCACATTTTCCTAAGTAACTAAGATTGGGTATTAATAAGAGTTTAGTTACTTAGTATTTATCATTAATACTTTTAATGAAGGGAGAATTATAGTCCTTGTCCTACCCGTTCGGCTAACGACCCTCCACCAGTTAAGGAAGCGGTGGGTGAGAGTGGACACCCATTAAACTGCCATTTTATAGGCAGTAACCTTATACCCCCCTTATAGACCGGCTTCGTGAATGAGGCCTACTAACGGTAAGACTGACTTTACTCTTATACATATATATAAATATTATTAACTTATAATATTATAAACTATAAGGGTTGAATTTTAACTTTTAAAATTCTAAGGGCTAACTTGGAATTAAAGTATTCATAAGTGAAAACTTTTCAAATTCCAAAACTTGAGGGCAAGTTTTGAAACTATTCAAAACTAATTAATTCCATAACTTATGAGTTTAAAGTAGTTTTAATTAAAAAAAATAAAAAAAATAACTTTTTTTTATTGTAACTTATGGAACTAATTAAGGTTACACTTTTTTTTTTAATTTAATGAAGAGACTCTTGAACCTCCATAACTTGAGGACAAGTTATGGAGTCATAAAACCATTTAATTAGAACTAGACTCTTCATTTTGTAACCTTTGCCAACTTTTATGAGTTTTATGATTCTTAAATGTGACTTTTCATATAACTTGAGGACAAGTTACAAAAACACACTTTGGAATCAACTCTTAGATTAAAATGGATTGAAAACAACTATTTCACACAACTTTTCTATTAATCTAAGAACCTCATAAGAACAAGATAATTCAAATCATCAATCTTCAAGAAATTAGCATGAACATACAAACTAATACAAATCTTGAAATTATGACAATTATCTTAGAAATTGGATTAACATGAACATTACCACATCAAAAACAAGTTTATAAGTCCAAAAACATCTTAGGGTAATGTTCCTAGTCTCATTCCAGCCAAAACAATCGAATATATGCATCCAACTCGATTTTTCAGCTACTTTTGCAAGTATAACAAGAAAACAAGCCTTGGCTCTGATACCACTGTTGGGTTATGAGCATTCTAACACTCCTAAGTGTACATGCAACCCTAAATACCTTGGATCTATGTTTTCTCTATTATACATACAATTATGAACATCCAAGGTATTATCCTAATCTAGCATACAAAATAATAAATATAACAAGATAGAATACATACCTCTTTGATGTAGAATGTCTTCATGAAGCTTGAGTGCCTAGTGCCCCAAGTGTGACACCTCAAATGGTTCACACAACACCAAATGCACTTGGAATAACTTGAGAGAAACTTGAACACTCCTTGAAATCGTCTAGCCCTCACACTCACACATTAGTCCACAATTTCTTGAGCCATGGGATTCTTTTATATGGTGGCTATTAGGGTTACACCATGTAACTCATAACTTTACCCATTCCTTATGCTCCATGGATTTTAACCTCCATGGAGTATCCATGGGTCACCCCATGGACTTAGTCCAACATAAGGAATCTTGGATCACAAGCCCACATATATAAGAATGAATGATTTACACAATCAACCCATATATTTAATTAGTCTCCTTTTGATCACTTAATTAATTCCAAATTAATTCTCGATCAATACTAATTAAATAACCTTATTAATATATTAGAACTTATAATATATTAACCAACCTTAAGTGTTATTTCTCTCATTATAGTCTATCCAAATGCATGATGCCATGCAACCCAAATGGACCATGCCGGGTCGGGTCAAGTCTTACCAATTATAGTTATGGACTTAGACATTAATCCAACAGTTATATGGTCGGAGGTGCAGGACCCCGGTGTGTTGGGACGAGGTTGGGCACCGGGTCATGGGGAGCACTGAGGTAGTGCTCAAGACTACCGGGTTGATTCAGCAGGTGCGCGACCGGTTGCGAGTCATGCAAAGCCGTCAGAAAAGTTATGCTGACCGACGGCGTTCGGATCTCGAGTTTCAGGTGGGGGATTTGGTGTTACTGAAGTTGTCGCCCTGGAAAGGGATTATAAGGTTTCGAAAGAGGGGCAAGTTGGGGCCTCGGTTCATAGGCCCGTTTAGGATCACGGCCCGGGTGGGCAAGGTGGCATATCGCTTAGAGCTCCCTGAGGAGCTTAGTGAGATTCACAATACCTTCCACATGTCTCATCTTCGGAAGTGTGTTACTGATGAGTCCGCAGTTGTTTCCTTGGATGACATTCAGCTGGATGGGAGCCTGAATTATGTCGACAAGCCGGTCGCCATCTTAGATAGGAAGACGAAGGGTCTTCAGAAAAAAGAAGTGAAGATGATAAAGACACAATGGCAACACCGGAAGGTCTCCGAATGGACTTGGGAGCCGGATGAGGAGATGCGGGAGCATTACCCCGAACTGTTTACAGCCACGGACTTCGAGGACGAAGTCTAGTTCAAGTGGGGGAGAGTTGTAACACCCTAAACCTGGTATGACTTGAAACCCTCAATAATTGACGTTTTAGCATTATTGGCCCCTTAAGTACGTTGGGCGTACATAGGTGTACGCTTGGCGTACTATGCATGGTTGGACGCGGAGGAAATGACATATCTCCATTGGTGAGTTAAGCAACTCCAAGGGATGGAAATGACAGATCTGAGGTCCCTTAGTCCTTTTTCAACATAAAGATGGAGTCTTGATGAGTATTTTGACCTCATGCATGGGCTAAGAGCTTTGAAAATGTCTTAATGAGGGTGTTGGGAGCATTTGAGACATGCAAAGGCATAAAGTTGACAACTTTATGCCTTAGGTCGTCTTAATAGGGTTGGATCTGACTTCTGGACGTAAAAGAATCGAGTATTAAGCACTTAATGGAAAAAGTGCTTAACCGCTTAGTACGCTAGGCGTACCCTAGCGTACGCTGCGCGTAGGTCCTAGAACCCCAGTATGCTGCGCGTACCAGGATGGTACGCTAAGCGTACGCACCACAGTTGGGCCGGATCCGTTTTGGGCCTTGAGCTATTTGGGCCTCATTTGATTATGGGGCATGGGGGTATTCTGAGAATTATGAGTCATATCATTTATTATGGGTCATGGACATATTGATTGGGCCTTATTGGGCCAAGAGGCCCATTAAGGATTTTGGACTTGGACTTTGGGCGCATTAAGGATTTTGGACTTGGATTTTGGGCCCATTAGGAAGGGATGGATAATTGGGCCTTTGGGAAAGGTTTGGAGCTTGGGTTTCCTTTGACTAGTTAAAATCCTAACATTGTTTAAAATTATTATTCAGCACGGGAGGTTACGGACTGTTATGAGAACAACTTTGTATTCGGCAGACTAAGGTGAGTCTCATCACCATACCAATGGGTCTAAGGCATCAAGGCCGGCCCATTTTATGATGTGTAGTGTTCTAGATGAAGTTGTGTTATGTGACATGATAGTTGATAAGAGCTAGGAGATATGCTTTGATATATGTGATATGTTGTATGGAAGACCATGGGAGAGCCCATGGCACTCGGTTGTAAGCCCATGTGGAGAGCCCATGGCTTTCCTATCAAAGACCATGGGAGAGTCCATATCACTTAGGTGTAAGACCATGCGAAGAGCCCATGGCATCCTGGAGTAAGACCTTGGGGACGAGCCCACGGCATCCTTATCAGTTGTATGCATGATTTATGTGGTGTATGTAGCCTTAGGGCTAATATGATATGTGATAATTGAATTGTATTTGTAGTATGCTCTGGGGAACTCACTAAGCATTCGCTTACAGTTTGTGGAATTGTTTCAGGTACATCTGAGCCCAAGGGCAAGGGCAAGGCGTGATAGCGCGACGCGCACTCTATCTCTCTTTTACTAATATGTTTTTGGGGACACTCTGATGAATTAAATAAGTTGTAATGAATACTGGTTTGAAAACAATTATGTTGGGATTTCATGGATTATGCAAGTGTGTTTTATTAATTAAAAACGAAAACTTATTTGAAAATTTTGGGTCGTTACACACATAGCACGTAATTTATATTAAATACTTCATATCTATGTGTAAGTTGAAAGTGACTATGCACTCACATGTTAAAGTGATGATTCCAAAGTCGGGCAGCGCTTCGCTTCTAAAGATTCTATTTTCCTTCGACAAAACCTAGCATTATTATCGCTAAGTTTTAGTCTAATCTTTATTGCGACTAATTATTAGTCTACATCATTAACTCAAAGTCTACTTTCATGATCTATCAAGTAAGGAACAACCAGGTAGGATCATATCGGAGGTAGGGTCTGTTTGGTATACGATGTATACTGCTTGGAAATCCCACTTTAAACACCTCACTAAATCACAGCCTAGACATCATCCCCGTAAGTAGATCAATCAGTATAACGACCTGGAATCACTGATAAATCTTGTTTATAGGTTCATAATAATGATAATGAACTTAAACATAAGTTATACTTAAAGTACGGTAAGCATAACTGAACTTACAGGGTAGTTTAGCGGGGAACCGGGCTCTGCGGGGCAGAACTTCCAAGCCAAAAATCTCTTTTTCTCAGAGTCTTTGGATTCTCCGGGGCTTTCCTCTAGCACCTTGAGGTTACTAGGGCTTTGGGAGGGTTTTGGGAGGCTTAAAGAGAAGTTAGAGAGAAGTTAGAGAGAGAAGTGAAAGGGTTTTGGTGGGAGAAATGAAGGCACCCTCACATGCTATTTATAGGATGCATTTTGGACCTACTCATCTTGTTTTTTCCTCTAACTCGTCGAGTTGGTGCAAAATGTCACCCTCTAGTGGCAAGGCTTGGGGAGAAAGCAATGGTCCAAATTAAATCACGTCACCCCTTTCGCAGCAACACCATTCCGACTTCTAAATTCTGTAACTTTCGCATACGCGCTCTGTTTTCGACGTTATTTATATCCACGCATAGGTGGAGACGTATTATACAACTTTCAATTACACTCCGTTGGCTAATTCTCGACCAATTTTAAATTTAACAGTATGAGAAGATTACACTCTTAACGACCATGTAAAATTCATAACATCTACATACGGACTCCGTTTTCGACTGTATTTTTATCGTTGAGATCCTATTAATGAGAACTTCAATTCTCATTTAGGTTGTGTCACCTAAAAATCGATCGATATAAAATTCGAATTCCGGGTTGTGCACTGCTCTGCTAAATCTTAGAGAAATCATAACTTCCTCATATGAAGTCAGATTTGGACGTTCTTTTAATGCAGATTCTCGGTTTAACGTATATTATGAATTTTTTTTAGATCTCTAAGGCTAAAAAGTAATTTATCAAAAATTCACTTTTTACATAACGCGGTGTCGTGTCGGTTTTGGCGTAAAACTTCGACGGGTCATAACTTCTTCGTTATAACTCGGATTTCAGTGTTCTTTATATATATGGAACCCTTGTGACATATACTATAACTTGGTTCAGATTATTGGGGGCCTGAAAAGCAGGCAACTTGTGACATATACTATAACTTGGTTCAGATTATCGGATTTCAACTGATATATATGTACCGAACCTGCGGGCGTTACAAGGTGGGAGGTTCAAGAGGTCTCCATCTGAGATTCGAATTTTCCTCTGATTGGCAGGTTACTATCGGAAATTCATTCATGATTTCTCCAAGATAGCAGTTCCTTTGACCAGGTTGATGAAGAAGACTGTCACCTTTCATTGGGGGCCTGAAAAGCAGGCAACTTTTGAGACTCTGAGACATATATTTTGTGAGGCGCCGATTCTGACATTTCTGGAGGGCGTTGAGGACTTTGTGGTATATTGTGATGCGTCGATCACGGGTTTGGGTGCAGTGCTGATGCAGCGGGGTCATGTGATTGCTTACGCTTTGAGGCAGCTGAAGCCTCATAAGGCGAATAACCCTACGCATAATTTGGAGTTGGAGGTTGTGGTATTCGCCCTCAAGATTTGGAAACATTAACTCTATGGGGTCCACTATACTATCTACACGGATCACGAGAGCCTGAGGTATTTGATGGATCAGCCGAATCTGAATATGAGGCAGTGTAGATGGTTGGATGTGGTGAATGTTTATGATTGTGAGATCCTTTGTCACCCGGGGAAGGCCAACCTGGTGGCCGATGCTCTCAGCCGTAAGGTGGTCGCTGCTTCGATCAGGGATGTGTGTTTAAGAATGATAGTGATTACCCCACTCTTAGAGCAAATTCGAGTGGCTCAGGTTGAGGTTATGAAAGAAGAGCACTGGAAGAGTGAGTGTATAGTGGGTCAGGTGGCTTCCTTTTATTATGATAGCCGGAGGTTGTTGACCCTTCATTGCAGGGTGTTGGTTACTTATTGGAGTGGTGTACATCAGGTTTTGATGGAGGAGGCGCACAAGTCGAGATTCTTTATTCATCCCGAAGCAACAAAGATGTATAGAGATCTCTAACTTGACTAATGGTGGACATGCATGAAGCGGGATGTGGTCTGGTATGTGGAGAGGTGCTTGACTTGCAGGAAAGTCAAGGCCGACCATCAGTGACCCCATGGAAAAATAGAGCTGTTGGATATTCCCGTGTGGAAATGGGAGAGATTACGATGGATTTTATCACGAAATTGCCTCGGACGGCACGCGGAGTGGATTCGATATGGGTCATCGTGGATCGATTTAACAAGAGCGCACATTTCATTCCGATCCAGAAGAGTATTTCGATGGAGAAACTGGCCGAAATCTACATTCGGGAGTTGGTGGTACGACATGGGGTGCCGGTTTCTGTGGTCTCTGATAGGGATGTTCGGTTTACTTCAAGGTTCTAGAAGAGGTTCCATGATGAATTAGGTACTGGTATGCACTTCAACATGGATTTCCACACACAAACTGTTGGTCAGAGTGAGCGGACTATCTAGACATTGGATGAAATGTTGTGGGCATGTGTACTGGATTTTGGCAGTAGTTGGGATACATTTCTTCCTTTGGAGGAATTTTCGTATAACAACAATTACCATGACATCATTGATTGACCTCCTTTTGAGATGCTCTATGGGAGAAAGTGTAGGACCCTGATATGTTGGGGTGAGGTCGGTCAGTGGGTCATGAGGAGTACCGAGGTGGTACTCAAGACGACGAAATTGATTCAGCGGATTCGTGACATACTTCAGATGGCACAGAGTCGACAGAAGAGTTACGCAGATAGAAGCCGATCAGACTTAGAGTTTCAAATTAGAGGCATGGTACTCCTGAAGGTGTCACCTTGGAAAGGTGTCATTCGATTTAGAAAGCAAGGCAAGCTGGGCCCCAGGTATATTGGTCCTTTTAGGGTTTTAGCCCGGGTGGGCAGGGTGACATATCGTTTGGATCTGCCAGAGGAGCTCAGTCAGATTCATAGCATTTTTCATGTCTCTTAGCTGCAAAAGTGCTTGGTTGATTACTTCGTGGTGGTTCCATTGGAGGACATTCAGGTGGATGATCGCCTGAATTATATTGAAAGACCAGTGGCGATCCTTGACAGGACAACGAAGACTCTTCAAAACAAGGTGGTGGATCTGGTGAAGGTGCAGTGGCAGCACCGAAAGGGTTCTAAATGGACGTGGGAGCCTGAGGATGAGATGAGGGATCATTACCCAGAGTTATTTGCGGCAGAAGACTTCGAGGACGAAATGTAATTCAAGTGGGGAAGAATTATAACACCCGATTCCAAGGTATTTTGCATTTTGACCCTTGATATTAAATTAATTTGGAATTTGATCCCATGGGGTGTAAAGTGAAACTTTTAGGGGGGGAGTGAGTATGTTGGGTGTACGTCGTCCAGGGATAAACCCTAATTTTTAGGGTTTGGAACATATTTAAGCAACATTATGACCTATGATTCCCTCATTTTCCAGCCTCTGTTACCCTTTGAGCCTCATTTCGAAACCCTAACCTATCTAGAGAAGATTTGACCTCTTTGTGTGTGTTTTAGTGTGTGTTGGTGAACCTTGAGGAAGAAGAAACTTAAAGAAGGATCTTTGATCAAGAAAGAGCTTGTAGATCCAGATTTCACTCATCATTTCCAGCTTCATTGAGTTATAAAGCTTGGAACTTGCTCATTGTATGCTTGGATCTAGTTATTATGGATTTTTGTTCAGTTTTTAGTCCCATGAATGAGATCTAGTGGGATTCTTCCACTCCAGAAGTTACGAGTTGCTTCTCTTGATGTTTCTGAGGTCCCTAGTCCATAAAGTTAGCATCTTGATGGTTGATGATCAACCATGCATTTGTTTATGACCATTTGGTGATAGTAGGATGTTAAATCTAGAGTTTGAGTTCTTTTAAGCCGCGCAAAGGCTCCAAGTTAGTAACTTTATGGATTAAGACGTTCCCCAAGGAGTGGATCTGAAGTTTGTACGCCTGGTTGTAAGCATTAAGTACTTAATGGAAATAATTACTTAATTGGTGTGTACACAAGCGTACGCATTCGAGTCTGCGATCAGGCAAGCCACCCAGTACGTCGGGCGTACTTCTGGTACTCATAGCGTGCTAGGCCTTGTCATGGGCTTTTGTGGTTTGGGCCATATTTGGACTAGTAGGGTTTTAGGCTTTATTGTGCCACTAGCGTTTGGGCCTTCTTGGATTTGGTTATTGGGCCGAGTGAGGGAAGGGTAAAATGGTCTTTTACCCTGGATGTTGGACAAATGTACTAGATTCCCCTTTATGGTTTATGGCCCAATTATTAATTGGTGTTTTATTTGATTGGTTAGCACATGGATCCTTCGGTTCAGCAGCCCGATCATCTATTTGACTAACAACAGAGTGAGGTGAGTCTCCTCGCAGTGTTTGGCAGGTCGAAGGCACCAATGTCGGCCCATTGGATTATGTTATACTATGATAGCTGTCTGTGTGACTCTTTCATGGATTGTATGTGTTTGTATGCATATCAGGCGGGGCCTGATGAGTGTGTTGGGTGGGGCACATCACATGTTACTAACAGATATGTTCCAGTCAGGGCTCGATGTCGGGCGGGAACTGATGCTGGGCAGGGCCCGATGATTGTAGGGCAAGGCCCATTGTAAAATATGGTATGTGGTATTTCAGGGAACTCACTAATCTTTGTTCTTAAGATTTTCAATTTATGTTTCAGGTACTTCTAGATCGAAGGGGAAGAGCTCGGGATGATCGCATTGCGCACACCATGATTCTTTTCGCTTATTGACTCTGATGTACTTTTGGGATGTTATTTGGTTTACTCGGAATATTTTATGGTTTGACAAACATGTTTGGTTGATGGTTTATTTACTATAAAAACAAAAAAATGGTTCTGAGTTTTGGGACGTTACATGTTCCTTGAGAGAAAGAACCTATACATATCAAGAATTCAATGGGAGTCATATTGACTTGAAGAAATTCAAGATATGACCAATAATGAAATTATTTCTGGCACTAGCTTTCAACCTGAGGTTGAAATACCAGTTGAGTCAAATGAAAATACCTTACCTATTCCTAAGATACAGTAGAGTTAGAGCACCTCCTAAGTTTTATGAGATTCATCTAACTGGAGAAGGAGATACGTTGATTAGTTATAAAAGATTGATCAATTTGGATATGCTAATTGCTAATAGGAAGCAATGGTGGGTCCTATGGCAGCTATTAGAAAAGTCTAAGGATAGTGAAATTTAGTCCATCAAGGATAACCGAGTATAGGATTTGTTGATCCTAAACCTAGTCTTATGATAGTGGGTTGTAATTAGATTTTCAATGTGAAGACTAACATGGGTAGTAATGTACACACATTCAAAGCTAGTATGGTAGAAATGGTTTTCGCTCAAACTTAAGAAAGTAATTATGGGGAAACATTCTCACTAGTAGGTAAGAAATTTATATTTGGTTATTTGTTACCATTGTTGCCTTCTTTGATATAATATATGGTAAAGTGGGTGTTTAAACTGATTTCCACAATAAGAAACCTTCAAAGGATGTATGACACATTCTGAAAAGATTTAAACACACAAAGTATCAAAATAAGGTGTGTAGGCTTGAGAAATCTATTCGTGGATTTAGACAAGCATCGCATAGCAGGAATCCGTTCTTCCATGAGAAAGTCAAAGAGTGTTGTCTTTCTAGAAGTTTAGATGAGTCTTGAGTGCATGTCAAACTTATTGGGAGTGTCGTTGTCTTCCTGGTATTTCATGTTGGTGACAATACCAACCATAGGAAACATTGTCCTTAAGTTGCAAAGTTCAAAAGCCCGGGGATTATTCCGCTATAATGGACAAGAAGAAATCAGATGGATACTTGGTCTTTGGATCGAAAAAGTATAGATTGAACTAGGATTCAGTCAAAGCACAATATGTTGAAAGGTTTCAACATGAAAAAAATTCCAAAGGGATTGTTCATAGCAAGGAGTTGAGTGAATCTCAAAATTCTTTTTGTTCTAGTCATGAAAATGATAGAATAAGTCGAGTCTCTTATGCTTCAGATATAGGATCGAACATGAATGATATGACTTGTTCTTATTCTGATGTCTCAGATGCTTTGAGCATTGAAAAATAGTATCAGAAATTTGTTTGACCGAATCGGTAGGTAACTTTTTAAGGTATTGAAAGATACCAATGGTTTCTTGTAGACAATAGAGAACATGATTTAGAAGAGTTATAATGACATGAATTTAGAGATGATTTTGAGTCATAGTCTAAATGGATATTATTTTGAGTTGTATCATGAAAGGTTTCATGTAGGAGATGGTGGTAGATTAGACAATATAGGAAAGACCACATTAGAGCAAGTGAAGTATCTAAGGAGCATACATAGACTAGAAAGCTTCATAGTTGACCTTGGATTTGTTTTGGTTAGCAAATTGTCATTAAAAACATTTTGTGAAAGTGCAGTCATATTGACAAAGGATCCTTGATACAACAGAAGGTTCAATGCATAGAATGAGGAAAATCCACTACATTCAAGAAAATGTTGAGGATGGAGATCTAGTTATGAATTGAATATCTTTTCGATGATTTGTTCACAATAGTTATGACCAAAGGAAAACATGATATGCATGGTAAGAGCATTGGCATGAGAAATGTTGACAAGTATAGTTGTTATGTCGATTACCTATAAACGTTTATACAATAGATAAATCTATAATTGTTATGGTGATTAAATTATAAGGAATTATTTATATTCAAATAGTATGATACCATAGAACAATTGTTTATGACTGTGTCCCATTTTGCGTGTTACTTCCTGAATATTAATTTATTCGAAATGCCATAGTCATTCATACTTTTAGGAGTGTGTATTGATTTAAGACTATCATGAATGGATTATAGATTGTCTATAGGGATTAGACATTGCATAGGGATTGCTACAATATTCATGATTACTTTGAAAATAGGGATTTTAAGTATTGGTTAAACCCGCGCTTAGAGATTACTTCATGGATTCAATCACGAGTAATTTTAAGACGATATTATCTCCAATTCTTAAAAAGAAGATATACAAGTCATATTTTGCAAATCAGAAGTGCATTGGTTTACTCCAACGTATCTCTTAACTGGGTGTTATAAAGTGTAATTTCATGCACGATTTGGTGAGTAAAATATATAATTATATAGTCAAAGTTTATTCGTTCCTTTTGCCTTAAAATGAAAAGCGATCTCTTTGGCCCCTCGATGATTTGTTACCGACATCTAAAATGTTTGGCCGAACACTGACTAATTGATGTTTTCAATTTGTAGTATGAATTTAGTAGTCATAAATTGGAAATTGAGAAACAGAATCTTGGACTATGAGATTGATTCTAATCCATGTCCCATGTTCATACGATAACTTGAAGAACGAAGGGATAGTTGATCACTTATCTTAGGACCAACGCCTAATAAGAGTTTGGAAGTGTTTTTGAAAAACACTAATTATATTGGCTATTCGGTGTTGTACTTGCAATTCTAGTTAGCGATTTATCCAAGTGGTAGACTGTTGAATTAAAATGTCTAAGGTCCTAACTAAATTGGTATAATGTTGATGAATAATAGTAAAATCATTTTTGGGTTGCCCTCATAACCAGGAAATGGCTTGGATTAATCAAATGAGAGAAATAAATGATTTATTAATATATTATATGATTATATGTTAATTAGAAATAGTTAGTAATTAATTATGAATTAATTAAAGATAGTCATAATTGATTAATTATTAATCAGAATTAATCTGGAATTAATTTAGGATTAATTGGAATTAATTAAAGGTGCAATGGGTGAATTGTAATTGTTCAATAGTTAAACAAAAGAGGCATATCTATAAGAGTCCAAGCGATGGACGGTTTTGGGAGAATCTTTTGGGTTTCCAGAAGCCTCCTAATAGCAGATAAGGAAAATATTTGAATTAGTGATTAAATCTATTATTTAATCATTCAAATTTGGACTTATCTGCAAATTACATAGACTATAAATAGGACCCTTGCGCACCAAGATTTCATGGCTTCTAATAACTAAATGGTGGAGAACGAAATTCTCCTCCTCCTCTCCCTCTCTCTTTTAATCCTAGGTTTTCTTGAGTTTTGGGTGTGATCCATTAGAGGCGGCCAAACTTTTGGAACTAGTTTTCTAAGGAGACTACAAAGGGTTTTTGATTAGCTTGTTTTGAATCAAGCAAGAGATATGTAGTTCTATTCATAAATTTGATTCATACGGTGTATAGGTTTTGTTTCATAAGTATGTTACTATTAATTAAGAAAAGACATAGATCAAATTTGAGTTGTATGTACCCTTAAGTGTTAAGTGAAATTTTGCAAGTACATTGTTATTGTAACCTAGAAAAACACATCAAATATTTTAACACCTACGTGTCTACACTTGCCATTTTAAACTTGGTTGTATGCCTTGGGCAAATTGGCATAATCGAAAACTATAAGAATAAACATAGTAACAAAAGAAAATTAACAAAAATATCATCATCTAGCCATTAGACCTATATTCACACAATTATGACAACTTATTAAAAAGAGGACCAACCAACGATGATTAATCCAGAATCAAGCTCATTTAGACACTCACATGGCATACAAGTTTTCTTTTTGCGACAACTCACCAAAAATCTTTCTAGTTTATATAGGATATAGATTGGAAATGAAAAAAAAAATTAAACAGAAAGGACCATTAGTTTTACATTTGCAAATCTTAAAGACTGTTTTGCAAAATATGGTTATAACTTTTTTATAAATGTGTATAATATGGTTGTATAAACTTCTCAATCACTTTGGATGTGTTAATGCAACTATATTATTAGAGAACGACTAAGCTGGACATTCTCCTCAATGATTAACCCCGTTTACTAATTATGCACCATCAAACCAGTATTTAAGTTCACAGATGATAACTGTGGAGGCCGCTTCATAATTTTTTTTTTTTTTTTTTTTTTTTTTTATGGTACACATCACAAAAATGGACTAGTTCTAACTTCTTAATTCCCTGTACGATAATTTCACAAACCTCCATTTTTTTCTTTATAGGTCCCCCTCCCCCCAGATGTAACTTACTTACCATCTTCTTACTCCGCATTCTTTGCTCGTCCGTTCTCCCTCTGCCACCACTTTCCGATGGAAAAAACTGACAGAGAAACTCATGATTTCATGAACGTCGAGTCTTTCTCTCAACTTCCTTTCATCCGTCCATCACCTCTCAAAGAAAAAGGCATAAGGCTCTTCGGCAAAGAATTTGGTGGTGGTGGTGGTGGTGATTCAGCAGCCATGATTTCAGATGACTTTGACAGTACTATTGATGCTTCAGCCGCCACCGATGAAGAATCCAAAGAAATCGGTGAAAGTAGCCGAAAGTTCGAGTGCCATTACTGTTGCAGAAACTTTCCTACTTCACAAGCCTTAGGTGGCCATCAAAACGCACATAAACGAGAACGACAACACGCCAAAAGAGCTCACCTCCAGTCAGCGATGGTTCATGGGAGCTTCTCGGAAGCACAAATGTATGGCCTTATGAACTACCACCGCTATGTCACCACAACCGCCACCCCATCACCACCCTACTACCACCAAGCCACCGGCGCCGCATCCACCATCACCAACTATAATAACAGATTCTACGGAGGTAACTCCTCCTACACATCTCATCAAACACCCATCAATGGCAGTCCATTGGCCTTATGGAGATATCCAAATGCCCAACCATCAACATTTAACTATGACAAGTCGATCAACACCTCGTCATTGATATCTTCGAATGACGGGTTAAGGGCGTCAAGAATCCCTGCAAGCTCTAGTTATATGTATGATTCAAAGCCGAGCGTTCAAGATCAAGTTAGTCTTGACTTACATCTGTAACATTACATCTCAAAACTTCATAGCGTTATCTACCATTTTCGTCTTATGAGTTTTCTTTAGAAGCATTTTATAGAACTACCATTTCATTTTTAAGATAGATATGATGCTCAAGTAGATATTCATCAAATCTAACAAAGATATTACTGTTATTCAAATATGCATGTGTATCAATAGGGTTCTAAAGTACATCAACCAAATCCGTTCTTGGTTTCCTTCTATTTGAGTATCAAAAACCCTAAACTGGTGGTGATAAAATTAAAATTAGGGCTAAATTATATCAAGAGCAAAAGAACCAGATATTTATTTTTGGATTTAACATTTTTATTAAATTCTGCAGAAAAAAAAAAGAGTTAAAAGTTATGTAGAGTCAACATCTGGTGGTATCAGTGATTGTACCCACAGAAGTAAATGAAGGGTGAGTTCATAAGGAAAAAGAAAGGGTATCACCAAGTGATGTCTTTAAGACCTTCTAAAGGGTATACTCCCACTTACCATGCTATCTAAATTTGTGTAAAGTACAACTGTCAGATGCTTGCAGTGTGCTTTCCATGGTTGTACATTTCAAGACTTTTCACATTTCTTTTTCTTTTTTGGCTTTCTCAAATATATATATATATATATATATATATATATATATATATATATATATATATATATATATATATATATAAAAGATCCGTTAAAAATTCATTCAAGAATTTTTTCTATCACAAAGTTTTCTATACCATTAGCAAAAAAATTTCGATTAAACAACAAAATATGATCCATTAAGACGAGCTCTTAAATCATTGAAATTTTTTTTCTAAAAAAAATGTTTTTTTAAATGTGTTCATATTATATTTTCAAGTATACATAATTACAGTTAAAAATTGCATATATGCTCATTTAAAAAATCAGGTTTTTAAACAAACTTTTTTAGCTACTCAGGAGCTTAATATATATATATATATATATATATATATATATATATATATATATATATATATATATATATATATATATATATATATAAAATAAAAATTAGTGGTACATAAAATACTACTTTACACACACACGAAAAAAAATGTATTGCAAAAACTACGATGTAATAAAAATATATCAATATCAAAACTCTCATTCTCTCATTTAAACATTTTAGTGATACTTTTCGGTTTTGATGTTTTTTCTTTTTTGATTTTCATGACACTTTTTTATATAAAATAGTAGATGAAAATGAATTTTGTGGCATATTTTTTAGACAAAATTGCAAAAATGATCATTGTGGTATACATTTTTTTCTGAGGTTTAGTCCAAACCTCGACTTTTTAGGGTTGATGGTCTTTTTGAGCTAGTTAGCTTGCAGTTTTGGTCTCTGTCCAAACTAAAAAGACTATTATATATCGTTAATGAATTTAGTTCTCATTTTTCTTTCATTTTTTAAAATTATTATTATTATTGTTATTATTAAATATAAAAGTGGGCCCATTTATCCATCCCACCTCTCTCTCTCTCTCTTTCTCTCTCTCACACACACACATACACACAAGACGTACTCCCACCCTTCACCTACAACTAAATCCGAAAATCAAAACATGTAACTATGTAAAACCACAACCATAGGAGACAAAATTGAAGCTTTTAGTAAACGAAGCTTTCTTCTTCTCTTCAGTTTGATTCATAACATAATAAAATTACAGGATGATTTATCTCCAAACCGATGTTCTTCACATTTTTAGGGGAGAACAAAGCAGAGGATGATGAAACCTTGTTCTAATAAAATCTAAGCCACGACTAATGAAATTAAAATCAAAACCAATATCAAACTTGTATCAAAAGGTTCATGATATGTTCTTGTTGGCTTCAATTTCATGAACACAACTCCATTTTTTATAGCCCTCAACACCATACTCACATGCATCCTCTTTGGCAAACAAATAGGAAGAGGATCAAGGGAGAAAGAAGGTGGTTTTTTTGCATAATTGGTCTTCGATTAATGATAGTTGTGATGGTGGACAGAGAAGTTCATGGGTTTATGTTCACAACACCTTTGATGTTTAATTCTCCTGATACACCTCCCTCTGCAACGACATTAACCCATCAACACAAACAGAACCCAGTTTCCGATGACCAAAAAGATCACGACTCAGACTCTTCCTCCCCTTCATACACTCCATCTGAAAATCAAACTCAGACTCGCAGTCGAACACAACCGTCTGAAAACCAAACCCAACGGAAACTCCAGTGATCAATGTCTGTAAAGGGTTGTTGGGGGATAAAGCTCGATTCAGCATTTACAAAGATGGATTCATTTTGAAAACCCTAAAGCATCTCAACTTTGATTTCAAAATCAAAACCATAAACCCATTCTTACCTGATAATTCCTTTCTGAAAATCCTAGGGCTCTTTTGCACCGTCATGACCCAGATTCTTGGCAGCCGATAGTCTTTTTTCAAATTATAAAATTCCAAATTCTCCCCATCTTCATCTTCTCCGCCTACACATCCCACAAACAAGTTAAAGCTTTACGTACACACCTATAGCTTGAGAAAAAACAGAAGGATAAGAGACATAGAGATACACAGGGAAGTATCAAACATGTGTGTAAGTTTTATGGGTTCTTTAGATCGATTGGAAAGGACAAAGTCTTGAGTATTGGGAGGGGACATCAGATCGACATAATGCACTCTCAATTGGAAAACTGGATTCTTGATGTATTGGAATTAGTCATATTGTTTCCTTCTTTATCTTTCCCTAGTCATCGCCTTTTTCTTAGGGATTGATTGATTTGTGGCCTTATTTAGCTTTTTCCTTTTCTATTTATTGTAATCATGTTTTGCCATTTAGAGACACAGAGCTTTACAGAAATTTATATACCATTGTCTCTCTGATTATCTTTTCTTCATGGTATCAGAGCAGGCCATTCAAAACTAAGATCCTCACCCAAAAACCCTAATGGCCGGAGAAGAAGGAGGGTCGAAAAACAATGATCAAATCGACCCGAATTCACCATTCTATCTCCATCCGTCAGATTATCCAAGACAAATGCAGGTCAATGAAGGGCTGACGGACAACAATTTCAACGACTGGGTGCAAGAAATGACAATTTTTTTGTTTGCCAAAAACAAAATTGGGTTCGTCGATGGATCTATTGAGAAACCAGAAAGCACCAATAAAGATTACATGGAATGGATGCGGTGCGATGCTATGGTTAAGGGGTGGCTCACAACTGCAATGGAAAACGAAAAAGGGGGCTTAACGAACAAAACAGAAAACTGTACACATTGTGGAAAAGGTGGGCACAGTCGGGAAGGATGTTTTGAGCGAATCGGGTATCCCGATTGGCGGCCTGGAAAAACAAAGAAAGAAAATTTCAAACCAAAGGCAGCTTTCGCCGATCCCGTACCCAGTCCCATTCGTGGACTGACTAATGAACAATATGGTATGTTCTTGAAATTTTTTAGTGACTGCAAGGAACGAAACCCAGAACAGCAGACTCCTCAGGCCAACATGGCAGGTACGTTTGATGATAATTGGGGTGTCATAGACTCGGGTGCAACCGAGCACATGATCTATCAAAGGGAGGTGCTCGGAAACATCACCACGAATGAAAATGAAACTCCTGTCACTGTTGCCAACGGGATAAATGTTCCCGTAAAAGGGAACGGTGAAGTTTTTCTTAAAGGAGGAATAAAAATAAACGGGGCCTTATTTATCCCAAACTTTAAATGTAACCTTTTATCAGTTAGACGTCTAACAAGAGATTTGCATTGTGCAATCACCTTCTTTCCTGATTTCTTTGTAATGCAGGGATTGAGAACGAGGAGCTTGATTGGAGCGGGTAATTGCATTAATGGTCTCTATCGAATAAAAGTTTTAAAAAGAGAAAGGAAGGCAATGGCGGTAACATCCAACACATGGCACAAGAGACTTGGGCACTCCTCAAATGTAAAACTGTCTCATGTGAACTTTTTTAGAAACGTCAATTTTGATGCCAAAAATAATGTTTGTGACTCATGTAATAGAGCAAAATTTGCAAAACTACCTTTTCCAAAGAGTTCCATAAAAACAATTGACTGTTTTGATATGATACATTGTGACATTTGGGGAGGTTATAGGACACCATCACTATCACGTGCAAACTATTTTCTCACCTTGGTTGATGACTACAGTAGATCCGTTTGGGTATACTTGATTAAACAGAAAAGTGAGGCCAGCACGTGTCTAATAAGTTTTCATAACATGGTTGAGAGACAATTCGGAAAGAAAATCAAGCGTTTTAGGTGTGATAATGGAGGTGAGTTTACATCTAATCAGATGAGAGTTTTCTATGAAAAACAAGGCATTATTTTAGAGACCACGTGTCCTCACACCCCGCAACAAAATGGGGTTGTGGAACGGAAGCATAGGCATCTTCTTGAAATGGCTCGGGCTATTCGGTTTGAGGCAAATCTTCCCATAAATTTTTGGGGAGAATGTATTTTGACGGTTGCATACATTATTAATCGCATTCCATCTAAAGCCTTAAACAACAAAACGCCCTACGAGGTTCTATTAGGAAAACACCCACAATATGATCACATGAGGGTGTTCGGCTGTCTCACTTACCATTGGAACAGCGACACGAAGGGGGATAAGTTTGAACCGAGAGGACGACGAGGGGTCTTCCTTGGATATCCTTATGGCACAAAGGTGTACCGAATTTATGATCTTGAACAAAAGAAAATTGTTATTTCCAGGCATGTGAAGTTCATAGAAGAGTTTTTCCCCTTCTCAGAAGATAATCTCAACAGTCATATTGACCGCCATGAGATCACCAAGACTAGTGAACATGAAGAAAGTGGAAAAGAATTTGAAGATTGGTTAAAAAAGGGGAGACACACCTGATTGGTTGAAAGAGGGAGATACACCCACTGATGAGCAACCTTATGTGCATGAAGATTCATCTACTCAAAATAATGACTTGGGCCCACAAGCTGATGAGAACATGCATGAAAATAATATGCATGAAAAGGACTCCCCCATTGATCAGCATGCTATCAGCGACGATGACCTTCCTAGACATCACGAAAATACAAGTGAATTCCAAGCACCAGTAGAGCCCACTCGACCCACAAGGATTCGGTCACAACCATCACATTTGAAGGACTACGCAGTGAAGCTTCCACCTTCGATAGACCATGCAAACCCATCTCACGATCAAGCCTCCTCCACGGTACATCCCTTAGCTCATTATATTTCATATAAAAATTTCAGCGCTAATCACTTGGCATTTCTTTCTGCCATCGACTCTCACGATGAGCCAAAGAATTTTCCACAAGCTTCACAGGATGTTAGATGGCAAGACGCCATGAAGAAAGAGATAAGAGCATTGCAACAAAACAGTACGTGGACCCTCGAAGAGCTACCTGAAGGAAAGAAGGACATTGATTCCAAATGGATCTATAAAATCAAATACAAACCAAATGGTGATGTCGAAAGATACAAGGCACGACTCGTTGCAAAAGGGTTCACCCAACAAGAGGGGGTGGATTATCACGACACGTTCGCTCCGGTTGCAAAATTGGCAACTATGAGGACGTTATTGACCTTGGCTGTAAAAAGAGACTGGTTCATACACCAACTCGATGTTAACAACGCATTCCTACATGGGGATCTTGAAGAAGAAGTTTACATAAAGATTCCGCAAGGCTTCACAAGAGAAAAAGAAACTCGTGTTTGTCGCCTACGAAAGTCCATTTACGGACTCAAACAAGCCTCTCGAAATTGGTATCACAAGTTCACAAAGGCCCTGGTTGAAATGGGCTACATGCAATCTATCGCAGATCCTTCCTTGTTTATATATAAAACCGACATAGTTCATGTGGTAGCTCTTATATATGTCGATGATGTTATCATTGTCGGTAATAACATGAGTAAAATACAAGCTACCAAAACTGAATTAAATCGTCGATTCACCATTAAAGATCTTGGTAGCTTGAAATACTTTCTTGGCATCGAGGTGGTTCGAACGAGAGACGACATTGTGCTCAGCCAAAGAAAATACACATTGGACATACTTCGAGATATGGGTCTGGAAGGTTGCAGACCTAGCGCTTTTTTTATGGAACAAAGCCTAAAATTAGACAAAAGTGATGCCGAGGAACGAGTAGACGCAGGTCAGTATCGACGCCTTATTGGTCGTCTGTTGTACTTACAGGCCACACGACCCGATATTGCATACTCCGTTAATTTGTTAAGTCAGTTCGTGGCTGACCCAAGACAGCCCCATCTCGATGCTGCACTTCGTGTCGTGCGTTACCTCAAGACCACCTTGGGGCAAGGGATTTTGTTACCAAAAGAAGGTGGTACTCAGCTCATTACATATTGTGATTCTGATTGGATAGGTTGCCCGTTTACAAGACGCTCTAGGACTGGCTATTTCCTTATACTTGGTGGAGCTCCGGTCTCTTGGAAATCGAAGAAACAGTCAGTCGTCTCTCGGTCCTCGGCAGAGGCGGAATACCGTGCCATGGCTACAACAGTTAGTGAAGTTCTATGGTTTAGGTGGCTTCTTACTGAACTGGATGCTCCTCAAGAAGGTCCTACAATTGTGTTATGTGACAATAACGTTGCTCGTCACATAGCCAACAACCCCGTTTTTCATGAACGGACCAAACACGTAGAAATGGATTGTTATTTCGTACGGGAACGGGTCGAGTCCAAGGAAATTTCACCCACTTACATCAAGTCCCACCTGCAAATTGTTGATTTACTTACAAAAGCTCTTGGAGGACAACAACTCAATTTTTTACTCAACAAGTTGGGCATTACTAATCTCCATGCTCCAACTTGAGAGGGAGTATTGGAATTAGTCATATTGTTTCCTTCTTTATCTTTCCCTAGTCATCGCCTTTTTCTTAGGGATTGATTGATTTGTGGCCTTATTTAGCTTTTTCCTTTTCTATTTATTGTAATCGTCTTTTGCCATTTAGAGACACAGAGCTTTACAGAAATTTATATACCATTGTCTCTCTGATTATCTTTTCTTCATGATGGACATCAGATCGAGACATTGATGAGGAATCTATTCCCCTGGTAGGTTCATCCGAAGGACACGATTGAAGTTTGTGGGTTAATCCAAATTGTAGGAAAAATATGAGAATCAACTGTTTGAGAAGGAAGAAACCAGATCTATGATGTTGGAATAGATTCTGAACAAGGTCAGACAAAAAAGCCAGTGGGTTTGCATGAGAGAGAGAGAGAGAAAGAGGGATGTGGGCCCAAAATAATTAAGTATTTTCTTTTTCATTTAAATTAAATAGAAAAACATAAAAAAAATATCAGAAGGGCATTACAGTCATTTCAGTTTACCGAGGGACCAAAACCACAAAAAAAAACTACCTCAAAAGGATCATGAAGCCAAAAAAGTAGATGCTTGGACTAAACCTCAGAATAAATGCATACCACAGGGACCATTTTTGCAGTTTTGTCTATTTTTTATGTCGGTAAATTTAAGACAAAACTGCAAAAATGGTCCATGTGGTATGCATTTTTTGGGGGTTTTAGTCCAAACCACGAATTCTTTGGCTTCATGGTCCTTTTGGACCAGTTTGTATGTTAAAATAGTCCCTCCGAAAATTGAAATGACTATAATACCCTTGGGGTATTTATTTTTCATTTTTCTTTCATTTTTTTAAATTTAATATTTATTTATTTATTTTAACAATTAAAAAATAATAGAGGAACCACCTCTCTCTCTCTCTCGCTCTCTCTCTCTTCTCCCTCTCTATCTCTCTCTGCAAATTCACACAAACACCTACATTTCTACTTCCCCATTTCCTCATATGTTCTCTTCTCTCCTTATCGTCGATCGAATCTAGAATCTGTGGTAACAAGAAATATTGACAGGAAAGTGAATTCGAAGAAGCATACATCCAAACAGAGGCGACTATTTCTTCTCTGAATTTATATGCAATCTTTTCTTACCTCATTGTCTCTTTTGGAAGGATTTATACACACACATACTTTTTTAAATCGATTGAGAAGTTGAAGACATATTAGGAGACGAAATTTATTTCGAATATGTCAAGATTCAAACCCGGTAAACCCTAATGAAATATTAAATCAATTTTGAATCTGAAATCAATTTTAAGGGTGAAATCGAACCATGATTATCTTTTGTTTATCTCAGATGACTCAATTAATACCTCCTCTGTAGCGAGGCATCTGGGTTTTTTTTGCTCTTGAAGCTTAAAGTGAAAGATTCGATATTCAGGAAGAGAATAATGTCAACGAAGAAGATGTGGGTTTCATTAGAGGGGTCGTCGGTTTCTAATGGTGGTGGTTGCGATTTAGGTGAAAGGAAAGCAGGTAGTGGAGAAAGATTGATAATTTTAGGGTCGATTTGTTGTCGATTTCATCATCAGAATGGAATGGATTTGAGGTGGGTTGATTTCGGAATCGAGGTTTGTGTTGATTGGGATATTGTTTTCTCAAAACCTGTTAACATAGAAAAATCGATGCAATTGGAGGTTGGTTGATGTGGGAATCCATGTTAACATAAAAAAGAGTAGGTGATGGCGAGGGTGAGAAAGAAGAAGAAGGAACGAAAGACTTGGGGCAGATCGTGGAAGGAAGAAGATGGACACGAGAGGGTTAGAAAAAGACGATAATGGGTTTGGAGAGAGTGAGGGAGAGAGAAAGAGAGAGAGAGAGAGAGAGAGAGAGAGAGAAATGCGGGTCCAATTTAATTATTTATTTTCTTTTTTATTTAAATTAAATAGAAAAAACATAAAAAAATATCAGAAGGGCATTACAGTCATTTCAGTTTACCGAGTGACCAAAAACGCAACGAAACTAGCCCAAAAGGACCATGAAACCAAAAACGACAAGGTTCGGACTAAACCTTAGAAAAAATGCATACCACAGGGACTATTTTTGCAATTTTGTCTAAATTTAATGTGTTTCCATAATAAAAAAATTGCAAAAATGGTCCCTGTGATATGCATTTTTTTGGGGTTTTAATCCAAACCACGACTTTTTTGGTTTCGTGGTTCTTTTGAGCTAGTTTCGTTGCAGATTTGGTCCCTTAGTAAACTGAAATATTTATAATACCCTTGGGGTATTTATTTTCTATTTTTCTTTCATTTCTTTTAAAGTTTAATAATGTTTTATTCAATTTAATAATTAAAAAAATAAGAGGCCCATCTCTTTCTTTCTCTCTCTCTCTCTCTCTCTCTCTCTCTCTCTCTCTCTCTCTCTCTCTCTCTCCACATGGGTTAAAATCAGAACAGATGAAAGAGAGGTCAGAGTTGTAGGATTTGCTGTATCTACCTTTACTCGACTTCATCCCTCTCATCTCCGGTCTCTACCTTTCTCTGGTTCACACACGATCACCCTAATTTCATCTAAACAAGATTTATAAATTTAGACCTCTCAGAAAACAAAATTGCTGGAGAAATACCAAGTTGGATATGGGAGGTTGGAAATGGAGGCTTTTCGTATCTGAACCTTCCTCCGCTTTTTGTCCTCGACCTGCATTCCAATCGCCTCACTAGGGTGATTCCAGTTCCACCACAAGTTGTTACATTAATTGATTACTCCAACAATCTTTTCAATTCTTCACTTCCTGAAAGCATTGGGGTAAACCTCATTTATGCCTATTTCTTTTCAGTTTGTAACAATTTACTCACTGGGGAATCTTGGGGTACTAAACCTGCCAATTGCTCAGATGAAGATCTAAATTAGATGCAAGCAAAAAAAGAAATCAGATGAAGATCATCGCCTCCTTCCCAGATTTGTCCGCCAAGGGCTTTTCAGATGGTAACTCAAGAATCAGAGCCCTAAATTTGAATCAAAACTGAAATTGTGCGTGTTTGTGTGTATTAATTCCCTCAAATGGAATCAGATAGTGTGTTTCTGTTTTTGTTTGTGTTTTCTCATTTCCGAAATTGATTTGTGCGTGTGTTTTTCTTTTTGAAGAGTGTCTGTTCTCAAATCTGGAAATCAATTTGTTTGTAGGTGTTCATCCCCCATAAACTGATTTGTATGTGGGTGTTCTTGAATGACATGTGTGGTATGAGTTGATTGATGGTACTTCCGTATTGTGTACCAGAAGAACAATTAGCGTTTTGCTGTGAGAGAGAGAGTCCTTTATTATTTTTTAATTGATAAAATAAATAAATAAATATTAAATTAAAAAAAATTGAAAGAAAAATGAAAAATAGATACCCAAGGGTATTATAGTCATTTCACTTTTTGAACTATTTTTATATACAAACTAGTCAAAAAGACTACGAAAACAAAAAAATCGTGGTTTAAACTAAAATCCCCAAAAAATGCATACCATAGGTACCATTTTTGCAGTTTTGTCTTGTATAACTAATGATATTTTTAGTTACACATTTTAAGATATTAATATTATTTTTATATTACTATAAAAACATTTTGGTTGTGTCGAGAAATACTAACGCAATCCTACAATTCATGTTTTCATGATATTTGTAACAACACGATTCTTTGGCTATAATATTATTGTTTTTATTGTTTTTCATCAATATTCTTTTTAAAAAAAAATTGAAATCAAATGTCTAAGTAAATATCATATATATTTATATGTGAAAGCAAGTCAATGATAAATAAATAAATAAATATATAAAAACCCTTGAAACTTCATTGCAGTAAAACTTCATATTAGTTTGGATAGCCTTGTGTTAGCTTTTTTGTAATATTAATACCCTATGTAAAAAAACAAATAAAGAAAATTCAAATTGAAATTAGTTACATAAGGAATGATTTAAGAAGTAATTAATTAAACATTGAGCATAAATCAATTGCCTACATGAAGAAATGGATAAGAGAGAGAATTACCATTCTAAGGATGATATTTGGTTGATTGAATTAGAAATGCCTTATATATGAAATAAATTAAGGAAAACATAGACAACCACACCGCCACTACATAAAAAAATAATGTTTGCTATTTTCTACAATTTTTACTACAATATATATATATATATATATATATATATATATATATATATATATATATATATATATATATATATATATATATATAAAAAAGACATTTTTATTCAAAAAACATTCATTTGAAACCTCCATCTTTTAACTAAACGACTCAAAAGTTTTCTTAATAATGATTTAGTCATTCAAAGGTTAATGTAAATTTTACTATAAAACATCACTATTTTGAATAAATATAAATACAAATCAAATACAAAATTAATAAAAAAAAAACTTCAATGGAGTTTTTGTTGGTTTGAGGTCTTATTTACCATTTTGTTGAGGCACATTGTTATGTTAGAAGATTTAATTTGTAAGTTTGTTATATAACAATTCTTTTTTTAGATGTTGTGTTGGAATTATTAATATAATTTAGATTATATATATGTTATCGATTATATGTTATATCGGTGTTTGAGGTCGTTTTCTTATTTTTCGTGGCACATAATTATGTATTAAGTTAATAAACATTATTTTTTATATATTAATACTTTTTTCAGGACGTGGTTGAATTACTAATGTAAATTAGATAATATACAATATCAATCATGATAATATATGATTGATTGCTTTGTGTTGCTTAAAAAAAATCGTAATTAAAAGTCATCAATGTCATAGTTTTCATTTTTCTTAAATATTTACGAGTTTGGTTGTATGTGAGTTTTTTCATATTGTCATTATTTTTGAAGTATGTTTTATTCGAACATGTAAATAATCTTAAATTTTTAATATATATATATATATATATATATATATATATATATATATATATATATATATATATATATATTAAGAATTTAAGATTATTTACATGTTCGAATGAAACATATTTCAAAAATAATTTAGCAATAATTTAATAATTAAATAAATGAATAAGGTAATTGAGATAAATGGGGATTTAATTTAAAATCACCAAAATAAATATGTTGACCTAATAATCAAACCTTCAGATTTCTTCCATTCGTTCATCCTTCAGAAACCTTCTTCCTCCTGATTAACCCTCCGACGATCGAAAAAGAGAGCTGGGTCGGACCTCATCCATAACCCTCCTGCAATTGAAAAAGAGAGGACGTCGGAGTTGGAATTCTTTGTCCGCAATCGATTCTCTTCCCATCATAGGTTGCATCACCATCGATCAATACCATTACCGCCCACATTTTCTCTTGTCGCTGATTATCAAAATATTGTTATTAGTGGGTTGAAGATGATGATTTGCATTCCGTTCTTGCCTACCATTCTCGATTTCCAAGTCTCGGCTTTTTGGAGATATTTCATTCACGTAAGTATTTTTTTTCCAAGTCTCAGTATTGAAAAACTTCAACTTTGATGTTCTCAAAGAATTAATGTTTTTTTATTTTGCTTCCGATCACAGTGCCTTTCACAGAATTTTGGCTTGTTTAATGATAATGCCTAACAAATGTTTGTTGAAATGCCTGAAAGAGAATCTAAAGAATTTAACCTTGTGGTATGCATTCTGTAAGTCCTTTATACCTCTCTCTCCTTTTGTAATTTTGATTCTTATGATTGGATAATTACCACAAATTTTTTATTATGAGTGTATCCTCATGAATATCAAGCACCAAAGGAATAATCTTCAATTAGTAGCAGCAGCAAAATCACGTTGGTATCTAATATGATGAGGGTAATTCTGCCAGAATGGAATCTCGAATTCCAATTCTGTTATAATGAAATCTTGGATTCCAATGCTTAAGTTCCAATTCAACCTAAGCATTGAATTTTGTATGAGCTATCATGTCTAAAACTTGTTATTTTTTCTGCACTTACTCATTGGTTTGTGCATTTTCTTCAATTTTTACATATGGGTTTTGGTGCAATTCACAACTTTCATTCTATGAGAATATAAATGCATTCTGTTAGAATGTATTTGAGAATGTTCGTTAACAACAAGTATATTTGTTTAATTGGTAATACTAACGATTAATGTATCTTATTCTTTCATAATTGCATGGAGAAGGAATTCAATATTGATCATACAAGAGAAATATTTAGAATCGAGTTCAACAACAAGTATATATGTGAAGATCAAGTGGATTATATGGACCATTGAAGAGGATCAAGTGTATTTGTTCAATAATTGTATATTCAAGAATGTTATTTTTTAAGAATTTTATTCATTTTTTATGATATTCTGTTAGAATATGTATAACTATATTAAAATGTATATGAATATTAGTCTGTATGGACTTGTATTTAATTTTGGATGTATATTAAGAATAAAATCATAGACCCAAGTTGGATGCATATTAATAATATATCAGGTCAATTATCAAATATTAATGCATTGGAAATGTATTATGCAAGAATAAAATCGAAAATATTCTGTCATTCTGACAGAATAAAATTGGATTTTTAAATGTGAATTAATTTAAAATATTCATATTTTTAAAAATAAAGGAATTAATTATCCCTTAAAATCCTGAAATTTCCTTTTTTAATATAGGTAAACTGACCAAAATACCCTTATGCAGAAAATTATGTGATTATATGGTGCATGTTACCCTATTGTAATATCATAGACTCTCAGATTATGACATTTGATTATATTCCATCCGGTGGTCCAGATCTGCTACAAAGTTTGAATTACTTATCTTATTTATTTAAATTTTTATATACCCATAAATTTTTTTAGATATTATTTATTCTTAAATATTTTAATGTATTAATATACTATTAAATAAAATCGAAATTAAAATATCATATCTACTCAAAGTTTTTTATAAAATATTTTTTTATAAAATGGGTTTTAAAAAAAATAGTTTTCTAATTAACTATCATCCATAATAATTTCAAATAGAATATATATATATATATATATATATATATATATATATATATATATATATATATATATATTAACATTAGTTTATTTTTAAACTAATATTTGATATTTAAAATATTGCTATTGATCCTAAACAAATAGTTATATAAGTTATACTCATATTACTTATAACAATAAATAAAAGTAATAAAAAGTTGAAAAATACATTTAATCATATTTACAAGTAAGGTTGTAAAAGATGCTAAGTGACTGGACGGTCGAGTGGGGTTAAGGGACTAATCAGTCTAGGCGGAGATTAATCGACGCCTAGGCAGAAACCCTAAATTGTAATAGAATTTATTTTCAAAATAATTAGATATTACCTATATTCTAATAAAATAAGTAAATAATCATAAAACTTTGGCATACCCAGTCGTCTAAATATTTAAATCATCATATATAATAATTTTCAGACTAATTTGAGATCTTTTTAATAGATTTAGTCATCAATCATCATAATTTGGTCACCCAATATCATAAATTTGACTAATCGAGATTTTTTTTTTAAAAATTTTGTCTGTCTGACTTTTTATTGGTTTAGACCGCCTATAGCCACCTAGGACCGACTACGCCTAACTCAACCGACTAGCATTAATCATAGAAAGTAAGAGGCCGTCTAGCGCCTAGGCACCACCTAGACCGATTTTTACAACATTGTTTACGTGCAATTGGAATACACGAGTAAAACACTTTTAAGATGAAAATCATATATATCTTATCACGTTATAATAATCTTGCGCAATGCCTAGATATAAGCCTAGTCTATCAATAAAGTTTCCACAACCTATGCAAATAGAATGAAAATGATAATTATTCTTTAAAATATAATTTAAAATATTGTAGGATGCTTAGACCATAACAAATGAAACCTATAAGTAGAATAAACAGACTCCATTGTACAGTATATATTTAGAATGTAACGTCCTTATTTTATTACTAAATTAATTTTTGAAAATGAAGAAAAAAATAAGTATATAAAAATAAAGTATAATAAATACTCTATTTTATTAGTTTGTTAAGTAAAATCCGTAATGAAATTAGATAAGATAGTTAATTTGGTTAATATATGAACAATGGTTGAATTGGAAATTTAGGTAAAACCTAGCATTTGACCACGATTTAACCTAACTAACCTCTTTAAGGATCCTGTTTTTTAGAATATTTGTTAGAGTGGATTAGAATTTTTGTAGCGCCCGCAGATTCGGGCTAGTCAATTTAGAGACAATAACCGTAAAAAATGGCTTTTTGATGGAATATTATTTAGAATAAATCATCTTAAGTAAGTTATAGTATATGTCACAAGGGTTCCGTACATATAAACAATGCTGAAATCTGAGTTATAACGAAGAAGTTATGATTTGTCGAAGTTTCGCGACAAAACCGGCACAACACCGGTAATCGTAAAAAAGTGAGTTTACGATAGCTTATTTTTTAGCCTTAGTGATCTAAACAAAAGTTGTAGAGTACGTCTCCACCTATGCGTGGATATAAAGAACGTCAAAAACGGAGCTCGTATGCAAAAGTTATGACCTTTCGAATATGTAGCTGTCTGAGAGCATGACACGTGACAGAAACCCTAATCTGCCCGGGCTCACGACGTGAACATGTTTTCTCCTGACGTGAGGAGTCAAACAGACACTTTTCATGGCTAGAATGCATATGGCAAGTCTACGGAGTGATAAGTTTAGGGTTCACGACGTGAGGAGTCAAACAGACACCTTCCGAAGCTAGGGACGCAAATTGCAAGTCTACGAGGTGATGCAGCCTGGCCTCACGACGTGAGCATTGATTCTCACGACATGTAAGAGCCAAAGACACCCTATAAATAGCAAGTTCGACTCTTTCATTCCTTACACCAAATTATTTCTCTCTCTCTCTCTCTCTCTCTCTCGTTTGCTGAAGGCGTTCCACATTACGAGTCCGACGATTACGAACCGCTGACCGTTTCTATAGTTAGATTCTATCAAATCACGCTACTAAAGTGAGTGCATAGTTACTTTCATCTTACACATAGATATGATGTATTTATTATAAATTATGTGTTATGTGTGCATATTATCTGTGTTCATTGATATCTATACTAGATGAACGATTTATATATGTTTACGTGATTTAAACTGTATACGTATATTTATACTTATAAATATATATTGGGTAGAGAAGAGTGATGAGAGATAGGTGATGATAGAAAGGTGATGATAATTAGGTGATGAGAGATAGGTGATGATAGAAATGTGATGATAATTCGGTGATGATAGATAGGTGATGATAAATATGTGATGTGAGATGAGAGGAGATACCATAACCTTGATCGGAGATGTGGCGATGTAGTCATCTACCAGAGTATAGATGGCGACCACAGACTATTCTAGACAGTCACGTGGAAACACCAGCAGGCTCATAACCTGTAGGTGATGAATTACGAGTTCAGGCGATGTTGTAACTACGTATTCATGTGATGATACCCTAACCCTTACTGGATACATATTAAGGGAGTAATCCCCGAATCAGTACTGTCTACGCGATGTAGGATGTAGGCGATGATCCTTAGGAAAAGTCCTTAGGAACAAACATATAAGGGAATGCGATGTAAGGAGATGAGAGATAATACGATATAGGAGATGACCCTTAGGATAAATCTTTAGGGAAGATTAAATGAATATAATGGGGATAGGTAATTGGGTTAATTGTTTGATGATTAAACATAATAATTATATTATTGTAGCTTGAAAACCCTATGTACTCATCAGGTTTCCCAACCTGACCCACTCAATTTATTTTTATCACAGGTGTCGATACGAAGCTACATTACAGTGAGAGATTAACGGAGATGTAGATCATTAGTGTAAATAAGGTCTGTTGATACTTTTGTTTTTGATTTAACGATGACATCCCAAAGTTTTAATATGAACAAAATACATTTCTTCGGAAATGCTTTTATAATATATATATCATGTTTTTCTGGGAACAAATTCCGCAATATTATTCTTTAAAATGAATACTCTGATTTTCAAATAAGCATAAATAAAATTTTTAAAATGACCGTGAATTTGGGGATGTCACAGTTGGTATCAGAGCATTAGTTTAAGCGAACTAGGAATATGTAGGATTTCTAGACTTAAACTTAGAATGCTAAGCGATGATTGTGAGATGAGTGTCTTCTATGTTTACGAAGTATGCCTGAATAGACACGAGCATTAATTTATTTTATGAAAGATGCCTAAATTGTTATTATGTGCTAAATGATTTATGTTATATCTATAAAGATACCTAATATGCTATTATTTGATCAGATCTATGGTCTGTTGCCGACCGGATCTGGAAATTTTATGTGTTCAGATTTCTAAACGTTTAATTACGGTATTAGAACTAACATATAATTTTCGGAGTAATAAGGAGATTTATACGTTTATCGTAAATAAAGCTTTCCTTTCTTAAATTCTCGCCTCGGTACACCGAATGTCTGCTTTGGTGTACAAAACGTCATGGTGAAGACAGACTAGGAAATATCTGAGGAAGACGACAACCTAATCCTAAGAAGGTGATGGGTCATGCATCGGTCATTGCACCTGCACCCGAACCTATCACAATGGCAGAAATTCATGATGTGATTCGAGCCATGATAGACTGAGAAAATAGAGGAAATGAGATCGCTTACGATAGTGAATGACACTTATCGGAAGATATCGGAAGATAGGTATCTTGATGTTAGAATGCGTCTATTAAATAACACGTCTAGTACGGGAGAAATACACTTTCGATTTGCAGAAAGAAAATTTTTGGTATAATCCATGAAGTTGTCCCATCATATGTAATTTCCATCACCAAACGAGTTGAAGTAGAATTGATGATTGAAGATACGCGCGGAAGAAGTCCTAGTAGAGTTTAGGGAAAATTATATGATTATAGGGACTGTGAGACAATACTTGGGACAAGTATGAGTAGGTGTGAAAGCTAGTATAGGCCTATACTACCGGAAGCACAAAACTCGCACTTAGATCACGGAAAGTCACAAGGTTACCAAGGTGCTAGTAATTGATTATGTTTTGTTCATGTCTGTCATTACCATCGTTTCGGTAATGACTAAGAAGATGATTGATATTTCGACCCTAGTGGTCATATCAAATCGAGTCCGACTAAGATGTGTATGTTACGTCATTCAGAAAACCAAGATCGATGTAGCATCTGACTTAAGCCAGGAGATTGAAGTGAAAGAAAATCGAAGCGATCAATAGAAGTATCGCGATCGTTGTAAGAGCTTGTAGCTAGAAGTACTACATACTAGAATGTGATTATATCACATTAAATCATGAAGGAAGGTATCTTTCATTCTGGAATTTGACTCTAAAAAACATGAGTCTAAGCATTGCGTCATACAATGAGAGGTCATTAGAACATAACCCATCGGTCTGCTACGATAAATGAAGGAAAGAGCTTATATTAAGTCTATTAAAAAGAAGGAGTCTCCAATAAGGATTGATTTTGTAACTCGAAGGTTACGATTAAAAGTCCAACGCAAAATAGAGAGTGGGTGCAAGATCGAGCACCGTCTGCAGTCAAGAAGTCCAAGAGTTAGATACTCATTCGAAGGAACGCAGAAGTTACGGTTATTACCTAGGATGAAAATATAATGCATGGAGTCATTATACAAGCCCTGCTTTGTTGATGATTTCGAGACGTAATCATCCTAAGGGGGAGATAATTGTAGCGCCCGCATATTCGAGCTACTCAATTTAGAGACAATAAGCATAAAAAAATGACTTTTTGATGCAATATTATTGAGAATAAATAATCTTAACTAAGTTATAGTATATGTCACAAAGGTTCCGTACATATAAATAACACTGAAATCCGAGTTATAACGAAGAAGTTATGACCTGGCGAAGTTTCACGACAAAACCGACACGACACCGAGAATCGTAAAAACATGATGTTGAAAATATACGATCTGATTACCACTAATAAAGGCTCGGATACCAGTTACTGGGTGACAGATATATATATTTAAGGAGATAAGATGCGAAAAAAAAATAAGAAATGCGGAATAAATATAAACTGGAAAGCTATAAATGACTGAAAGCTATAAATGAAATAAATGACAGTATTTAAATGACGTAAAGCTGTAATAAAATATATAAATATATAAACATATATAAAGTCGGTTCGTCAATAAATTGACTGAACTGGTTTAGAATTGGACTGGATCTTAATAGACTGTGTCTCTATTTGTTCAAAGTTCAATCCGGTAAGTAACAATAAGTTATTTTTATGTAACAATGAATTGTTTACAAAACGATACAAAATACACGGGTAATGTTTTTTGTATGTGGGTATGGGGTTTTTTAAGGTGATTTGATGAGGTTGAAGTGGGTATTTGGAGGGTGGTAGAAGGTGTAATAAGGTTGTAGTTTTGGTGGTATAAGGTAACAAAGAGGGTGATGTTGAAAGAGCTTTGGGTGGTTACGAATATAGATTTTCGTAGTAAATCTCTCTGGATAGCCAATCCTCTCTCGCGTCTCTCTGGGGTTTGCAGTGGTCAAAAAAATCGAGGAAAATTCCTGGATGTAGGTAAGGTCCTGAATAATTTGCGGTGCAAATCTCTCCCGTATTATCTTATTGAGTTCTGCTCGGTGAATTTTTTTCTTAACTTGCAAATTCTGATGTCGAAAAACAGCAAGGTGGTGATGGTTGTGGTGATTTGAAATGATTTTTTGAGGAGATTTAAGGAGGGTATTTGGAGGGTGTTTGGAGAGTATTTTGAGGTTGGCTATGTGTTTATTCTTCTGGAGATGAGAGAGTAATAGGAGATATATTACAAGGAAACACAAAACACACTTACACTTCCACTCTCCCTCAAAACTCACGTATACATACATATATATATGCAAAAATGAATCAAACAACTCTTCCACTTGTGTTTGTTTATGAAAAAGAAATAGCTTGGTGGATGTAATAGTTGGTAGCACACATGGTGTTGGGTTCTTTTTGCTTTGTTCATTTCTTTCCATTATATATATATATATATATATATATATATATATATATATATATATATATATATATATGTATGTATATTATATATATATATATATATATATATATATATATATACATATTGTATATATATATATATATATATATACAATATACAATATGTATATATATATATATATATATATATATATATAATATACATACATATATATATATATATATATATATATATATATACAATATACATATTGTATATATATATATATATATATATATATATATATATATATATATATATATATATACATACATATATATATTGTTGAAACTGTTTAGTCGCACAGCTAAATTTTCTCGTCTATGCGTTTTCTGTCATTCACGTGTTTTCGTATATTCCGTTTGATCACACATTAATGCAACCTGAAATAACTGATAATATTTGTTAGATAACATAAAAAACAGTTCGTCTTATTTCAGTGATGATCACATACAAAAACATTTTTCAACAATTTCCCCCTATGTGATCATTGATGAAATAAGGATAGATATAATCACATTAACAGTTTTAATCTTGAAGATTTGGGATAAAAGTTTTGTCAATGAGAAGATATATATAAAACCATTGTAATCGTTTTGAAAGTTTGTGACTTGGTTTAACATATCTTATGTAAAAGATTTTCAGAAATTTGTTTCCGAATTAAAGTCTCGGGTTCGGTTATCAAAGGGTAGTCATATATGTATCTAAAGAAATTTCCTTAGATTTTATAGCATTATTAATGACGACAAGTGGTCTAACAGGTCGATTCAGATGAACTCTCATAGGTATAGCTCACACTTCACTTGGGTGTTTGGTTGTTCTGGCAGCAGAACAAGTTAATGATCACTAAAAATGAGTGATATCTCTCTCTGACGACTCACACTCATATCGGAGGTGTTCAGCTATGCTTTTCCTGTAAAGTCACTTAGTCGCATTATTAGATAATCAATCACATAAGACTGGTTTCGGCATTACTCAGCGGGTTTCTTCATTCATGCCATTAAAGTTCACTCTCTCTCCGTCGGGAAATACATGTAGAGGGGTTTAGCAATTTTCATAGTGCAGTTTGCAACTAAGATTCTTCAGTGATGAAGGCTACAGTATCCGGGGAAATCCATTGTTGTTGCAGCTTCTTCTTTGATAGTATCCTGTTTGTTGATCAATATCGATTTATTGTAAAAAGATATTTTGTTTTAGCATTGAGAATTTGCTACATTTGAGACCTTTTAAGAGTATTTGACTTGAGTGATTGAGATATCTTCTTTTGTGAAAAAATGGTTAAAACAAATCGCGAGATTTTATGATTTTTGTTTTGAAATAACCATTTGGTTGAAAGTTTGTTTGAAAATACCAAATATAGAATATTTTTTTGTTTTGTTTGGTATATCTTTATTGAATCCATTTGTTTTCTTGTTGATTTGTCTTTGAGGATTGGATGTTGATAGATATTTTTTTCTCCTTTGGTTTTCTTGTAAGGGTATGTCGTTGTTTGCTTGATGGATCATGGGATCGCAAGTCTTCATTTTTGGTTGGCTTTTATCTAGGTAGGGATAGGTGGCATAAAAGACAGTTTGTCTAGTATGTAAGAAATGAATGTATCGTCCCTGGTCATTTTGATATCTAAGCAAAAATGAGACCGTGACAAGGTATAATTGGGTACACCTTATAAGCAATAGTGACACACCTAAGCTCACAAGAAATGATTTCCACAATGATTTAGATCGACGAGGCACAAATTCTCACATGGGTTTTTGTTTTCATCTGAACCTCCTAACCTTATGTCCCTTGATTGTTTAAAATCGTCAATAATGAAATAAAATCGAAGGAAATAAAGTTATATACATTATGAAAAGTAGGATATTTGAACCTTCACTCCAATTGAGAATCAATATGACTTAAAATCTTCATCGAGCATAAGCATCTGAAAATTAAGTCAAGAGAAGATTAATCACAAGGTTCTATAAAAGCTTATTATGGCAAGTCTTTTATTAATTTTTTTGAAGATTTGTTTTTCTGAATGTTTTTGGAAATATTGGTTATTTGAATGTTTTTGGTAATTTTTAAAAGGAAAGCAATTTTCAATTGTTTTTGAATTTTCCTTTTGAATGAAAGTAAGCACACTTTTGTACAAACAAAAAGTAAAAGTTTAAGGATAGATGTTATCTGGGTTTAACATTCCTAGACGGCCTAGGAAGTATTGAAACTTTGTTTCATCGAGAGCCTTAGTGAAGACATCGGCAATTTGATCGTCGGTGTTGATGAAGTGCAATTCGATATGACCCTTTTGAATGTTGTCTTTGATGAAATGATATCGAATGTCGATGTGCTTTGTCATGGAATGGTGAACGGGATTGTGAGAAATGGCAATTGCACTGGTTGAGTCACAAAATATGGGAATTTGTGAAATTTTGAAGCCATAGTCTCGCAGTTGAGTTTGCATCCATATGACTTGCGAACAACAGCTGGCAGCAGCGACGTATTCAGCTTCTGCTGTTGATGTGGATACACAAGTCTGTTTCTTTGAAGTCCAACTCACTAGTCTACCTCCTAGGAATTGACAGCTACCAGATGTACTCTTTCTATCTAACTTGCATCCTCCATAGTCTGAGTCGGTGAAAGCGTTCAGCTGAAAATCGGATTTAGCTGGATACCAAAGGCCAAGTTTGGGAGTGCCTTTTAGGTATTTGAAGATGCGTTTCACAGCAACTACATGGGATTCCATAGGATTTGCTTGGTATCTGGCATATACACATGTAGAAAACATGATGTCAGGTCTACTGGCAGTGAGGTATAAGAGTGATCCGATCATTCCACGATATCTTTTCTGATCAACAGGTTTGCCATTTAAGTCTGCATCGATTTTGTATCCAAAAGCCATTGGGGTTTTTGCGGTATTGGATTTGTCCATTGAAAAGCGAGTGAGTAGGTTTTTGACATAATTCTCTTGGTTGATGAAAATGCCATTAGTTGACTGTTTGATTTGAAGTCCAAGAAAAGTAGTCATCTCCCCAATCATGCTCATTTCAAATTTGCTCTTCATTAGATCTGCAAACTTAATACTCAAAGATTCATCAGTAGAACCGAAAATAATGTCATCAACATATATTTGTACGATTAAAAGATGTTTATTATAGATTTTACGAAAGAGGGTTTGATCGATTGAACCTCTTTTAAAACCTGATTCTTCGAGAAAGGTTGTCAATGTGGCATACCAGGCTCGGGGTGCTTGTTTCAAGCCATAGACAGCTTTCTACAATTTGAAGCTGTGATCAGGAAATTTGGGATCTTCGAAACCTGGTGGTTGTTGGATGTATACATCGCGATCTAACTCTCCATGTAGGAATGCACATTTAACATCCATTTGGAATACTTTGAAGTTCTTATGTGCAGCATATGCAAGAAAGATGTGAATTGCTTCAATTCTGGCAACTGGAGCATATGTTTCATCGTAGTCGATTCCTTCTTGTTGTGAATATCCTTTGACTACGAGACGTGCCTTGTTTCGACAAATGATTCCTTGATCGTCAGTTTTGTTTCTGAATACCCATCTTGAACCTATAACAGAAACATCGGGTGGGGTAGGGACAAGATTCCATACGTCATTTCTTTCAAATTCTTCTAGCTCTTCTTGCATAGCTTTTACCCAGTCTAGATCTTTGAGAGCAGAATGTATGGTTTTGGGTTCAGTCATGGATAAGAAGGCTCCAAATAAACAATCATTAGAAGTTGCGGCTCTAGTTTGGATGCCTGAGTTTGGATCTCCGATGATTTGGTCAGTTGGGTGGTTTCTGGTCCATTTTATTAAGCGATTCTCTCCCGCTATAATAATTGGAATTTCAGTATCCCATTGTTCTTCTCCGGGAGTTTCATCTTGGAATAGGTTTGAAGGTTCCCCCATAAATGATGCATCGGGATTGTTTTGGATATTTGGGGATGGGGTATTTAAAGGAGGATTTGGTGTTTGTTCCAATGAAGAAGTATGTGTAGGTGGTTCCCCCTCGAATTGATCTGCATCATTTCGGTTTGTTTGTGGTGTTCCTTCAGTGGTTGTTCCTGTAGAATCAATAGAAGTAGTTAGAAGTTCAGAATTGTAATCGGTTTTGGGTTGTTCAAAAAGTAAATCAAGATCGATTTCAATATCTCTGTAAGGAGAAGGTGTTTGTTGAATTGGATTTTGAAAAATATTATCGATCATTTTTGAACCAAAATGTTCACGATCCAATTTCCTGACATAAAATTCATCGAAATGAACATCGGTACTTTCTTCAATTACTCTGGTACGTTTGTTCAGTACTCGATAAGCAGCTGAAGAAAATGAGTAACCAAGGAAAATTCCTTCGTCCGACCTTGATTCAAATTTTGAGAGGTGGTCTTTATTGTTCTTTATGAAGCATCGACAACCAAAAATATGGAAAAATTTGATGTTTGGTTTTCGGTTGTTAATGACTTCATATAGTGTTTTATGAAGATGTTTATGGATTAAGGAACGATTTTGAGTGTAGCAAGCTGTGGCTATTGCTTCTGCCCAGAAGTATTGTGGCAGATCAGCGAAGATAAGCATTGATCTTGCAGCTTCACATAGAGTTCTGTTCCTTCTTTCGACAACGCCGTTCTGTTGTGGAGTGTATGGGGCTGAGAAGTTATGTTCAATTCCTTTGTCTTTGAGAAATGAATCTAGAGTCTTGTTTTTGAACTCTAAACCATTATCACTTCGGATTCTTCGAACAGGTCGTTTGAGCTTCAGTTCGATTTGTTTGATGAAGTTGATCATCTCTTCAGGTGCTTCTGATTTTAGTCTTAAGAAAAAGACCCAAGTAAAGCGCGAACCATCAACGACAACAAGAATATACTTCTTCCCTTGTATGGTTTGGGTTTTGGCAGGGCCACAAAGGTCTATGTGCAACAATTCTAGTGGTTCGGATACACTAGATTCTGAGATGCTTTTGTGAGTTAATTTGGAAAGTTTTCCTTTTTCACATGCGGCACACAGAGTTTCATTATCAAGCTTCAGAAGTGGCAGTCCTCTAACAAGATCATCGCCGATCAGTTTGTTGATGTACCCAAAGTTTAGATGGGAAAGGCGGCGGTGCCATAACCAACTGATATCTACTGGGGCTTTTGATAGTAGACATATATCGGGTTTACCATAGATAAGATCCATGTCAAGTGGATATATATTTCTGGCACGGTAAGAATCAATAATGATTTCTTTGGTTTTGGCGTCCATGATCAAGCTTCTTTGTTTGGTGAATAGGACTTCAAGATTGTTATCACACAGTTGAGAAACACTGATGAGGTTGTGTTTAAGGTCATCGACATAGGCAACTTTCTTTATGGTGAAATTACCATTTGTTATGTTTCCATAACCTTTGATTTTTGCCGTCATGTTGTTGCCGAAGGTAACATCTTGATTTGTTTGGGTGGGTTTGAAGTCACGCAGGTAGTTTCGGTTTCCTGTCATATGCTTGGAGCAGCCACTATCAATATACCATGTATCATCATTGGGTTCTCCAACATTAAATACCTACAATTAGACAGAAGGTTTAGGTACCCAAATCTGAATGGGTCCTGGTTTGTTAGTTGTTGTTATTTTGGGTGTTTTGCTTAATGAATTTCTTATAGCATTTGACTTCACGTTTCTATAAGAGTTTGGTTTATTAGGATGGAATGGTTGAGGTTTGATTTTATTTATCAAGTTTTCCCAAAATGTGATTTGTTTTTGAAAACCTGTGGGTTTATAAAATCTGTGATTTGGAGAACGATATCCTAGATGTGAAGATTTGTTTGAAAAGTTCTCTTCATATCTGGGATGTGATTGGCGGTTATGAAAAGCTTTTTGAAGATGATGGTTTGGAACTTTATGATTTGGTCGTTTTTTAAAGTTCCTTGAATGGTTAAAGGTGATCTCTTGAAAGCGGTTTTCAAAAGGTTTTTGAAAAGGTTTTGGTTTTTGTTTGGAAACCTGTTTTTGAGGTATGACGTATGGTTTAACAGGTTTCTTTGGTTTGTTTTCAAAAGCCTTTGGTTTGTTAAGTGGGGTTATGGTTGCTTCATTGGTATGTTTGATTTGGTTTGTTGAAGAACTAGCAGAGTTTGTTTCAGATTTTACAACTCTTTTGATAGACTTTTTGGAAACAGTGAAAGCAGTGTCATCTGGGCTACAGTTGATAACTGTTTCGTCATCTGAATCTTCCTCATTAGCAGATGTGAAAAGATCTGGAAGAGTGGATTCAGAGTTTTCACAAATTGTCATGTTTTCTTGTTTAGCTAGTTCATTTTCAAAGGATTCTCTTCCAATTCCTGGTCTGTAATTCGTATCAATTTTGCCAGTTCCTAAGCTGTTTGCTTTGGTGAAAACATCATCACTTAGTTTTCTAGCAATTTTGATAGAATTCATATTCCATATCAATCTTTTGTTTTCAGATTCAAGAAATTTGGTTTGGTTTAAAGAATCAGTCAGTTTTTCATTTAAAGTTTTGTATTTTTCAGTTGATTCTTGAAAGTTTTGTTTCAACTGAAGGATTTCCTTTTCTAAAACATCTTTTGTTTCAGAGGAAATGACTGACTGATTTTTTTGTTCCAAATCCTTTTTCTGAATTAGGGTTTGATTTAATTGTTCCAAGACGTGATTATAATCTTCTGATTTTCTTTCAACGCCTCTTTCCAATTTGTTCTTTATCCTTGTTGATTCTCCAAATTTGAGTTGCAAGGTTTGTAACTCAGATTTGCAGATATCGGAATTGATCATTGTGTCATGATATTTTTTGAGATCAACTTCTAGACTTTTCTCAATCTTGGTTATATGGGACTCAAAAATTGATTTCGAAAGACCAAGTTCAGAGATCATAGACCATACCTGTTCTATGACGTTTGGAGCTCTTGAAGGTCTATCAACACCAACTACGAAACAGAAGTTTGATTGTGTTGGTTCATTGTCAGCTCCGTCTTCAGAAGTTGGCCAGTATTCCACGTTTGGTTCATGGATTGCCATCAATGCTCTTTGCTTATCTTGATTTTCATGTTTCTTTAATTCATCGGCTTTTTGAGCGTAGTATGCTGAGTCTTTGACTTTGGTTTTGTTTTTGGCTCGACATTCTCTGGCATAGTGATTAATTCCTTTGCAGTTGTGACAAATGATCACTTCTTCATCACTGTCATCCTTTTGACTTTTAATCGGAAGTCTTTCAGGAGCTTGAGTTTGGATTTGTTGGGAAGATTGGGAAGGATTCTGTTGGAATCCAAAATTTTGGTTGTTTTGAAAGCCATTGTTTTGATTAGTGTAACCTTGATTTTGGAATCCTCTGTTTTGGTTTTGAAAACTGTTGTTTTGGTTATTGTTATGATGACTTGAGTTGGGATTGTTTTGAAATCCCTGGTTTTGAAAACCTTGGTTTGAATTGTTTTGGAAGGAAGGTCTTTGAAAATTTTGTCCAAAATAAGGTCTTGGTTGAAAACCTGAGTTGTTTTGAACAGGTTGAGGTCTTGGTTGAAATCCAGAATTATTTTGTCCAAATGATGGTCGGTTTTGAAATTTTGGTTTAAAATTCGATTGACCGTGATTTGGAATAAATCTCTGGAGGTTTGTGTTTGCAACCAAAGCACACAGTTGTTGGTAGTCTGCTTCATCATTTAAATCAGATTGATCAAAAGAATTGTTCAAAAAGGGTTGGTTTTGAAAAGATGTCTGATTAAAATGATTGAAGTTTTGTTCATTAAAAGGTGTTTGGTTTTGAGAAGATGTGGAAACGAGAGCAAGTGGTCCTCCAAAAGCTGTAGTGGTTGGTGGGTCAATCGAGGATTCATACGATTGAAGTTCTCCATACAAATTGTATAAAGTTTCAGTATGAATGGCTGGATTTTCCTGAATGATGAGTTTAACCATCTTCCAGCTTTCGTAAAGATTGTTTAGAAACTTGAGATTTATCTCGTGTTGTGTCTTTTTGATGCCCAAATTGTTCATTTTTACCATGATAAAATTGAACCTGTCATGAGCATCATGGATGGTTTCTGATGAAAGCATCTTGAAATTATCGAATTCATTTAAAACAAATGTTCTTTTGTTTCCAATAATTCTTTGATTTCCACAAAAACGATTTTTTAAATTTTCCCGGATTTGATTTGCAGTCAACAGTATTATGTCATCCATTTGACTTAGAATACTGTGGGGAATTCCAGACACAAGTTCATTTTTGGCTTGGAGTTGCAACTTTCTTCTGATTTCAGCTTGAGTGGCTTGATTTGTAGCAAGAGTAGCCATATTTTCTGGAGTAACATATGTTCCTTCTACACAATTCCAGACATCTTCACTTATGGTGTTAAGATGAAGATTCATACGGCCAACCCACGAATTATACTCTTCAGGAATAAGTATGGGTGCCCGTGAACCAGATCCCAAGCTGTTAGCAATAGAAACAGAGTTCATGTTGGAGTAATTAGCAGAAGACATTTTTTTTTGTTTTGAAAGGATTTTAAACAAGTGATATTAAAATGAAATTTTTAAAGAAAAACTTATGGAAGGTTTATAAACGCTAACCAAAAGTTTTCGACAAAAATTTCAAAGTAAATCACACAAGCTCTGAATTTTTTTTGTTTAAGATTTTTTTTTTAAACTTTTTTTTTAATTTTAATTTTTTTAAATTTTTTTTAAGGATTTTGAACAAGTGATATTAAAATGAAATTTTTAAAGAAAAGCTTATGGAAGGTTTATAAACGCTAACCAAAAGTTTTCGACAAAAATTTCAAGGTAAATCACACAATCTGTGATACCAATTGTTGAAAATATACGATCTGATTACCACTAATAAAAGCTCGGATACCAGTTACTGGGTTACAGATATATATATTTAAGGAGATAAGATGCGAAAAAAAAATAAGAAGTGCGGAATAAATATAAACTGGAAAGCTATAAATGACTGAAAGCTATAAATGAAATAAATGACAGTATTTAAATGACGTAAAGCTGTAATAAAATATATAAATATATAAATATATATAAAGTCGGTTCGTCAATAAATTGACTGAACTGGTTTAGAATTGGACTGGATCTTAATAGACTGTGTCTCTATTTGTTCAAAGTTCAATCCGGTAAGTAACAATAAGTTCTTTTTATGTAACAATGAATTGTTTACAAAACGATACAAAATACACGGGTAATGTTTTTTGTATGTGGGTATGGGGTTTTTTAAGGTGATTTGATGAGGTTGAAGTGGGTATTTGGAGGGTGGTAGAAGGTGTAATAAGGTTGTAGTTTTGGTGGTATAAGGTAACAAAGAGGGTGATGTTGAAAGAGCTTTGGGTGGTTACGAATATAGATTTTCGTAGTAAATCTCTCTGGATAGCCAATTCTCTCTCGCGTCTCTCTGGGGTTTGCAGTGGTCAAAAAAATCGAGGAAAATTCCTGGATGTAGGTAAGGTCCTGAATAATTTGCGGTGCAAATCTCTCCCGTATTATCTTATTGAGTTGTGCTCGGTGAATTTTTTTCTTAACTTGCAAATTCTGATGTCGAAAAACAGCAAGGTGGTGATGGTTGTGGTGATTTGAAATGGTTTTTTGAGGAGATTTAAGGAGGGTATTTGGAGGGTGTTTGGAGAGTATTTTGAGGTTGGCTATGTGTTTATTCTTCTGGAGATGAGAGAGTAATAAGAGATATATTACAAGGAAACACAAAACACACTTACACTTCCACTCTCCCTCAAAACTCACGTATACATACATATATATATATATATATATATATATACATATATATGCAAAAATGAATCAAACAACTCTTCCACTTGTGTTTGTTTATGAAAAAGAAATAGCTTGGTGGATGTAATAGTTGGTAGAACACATGGTGTTGGGTTCTTTTTGCTTTGTTCATTTCTTTCCATTATATATATATATATATATATATATATATATATATATATATATATATATATATATATATATATACACAATATACAATATGTATATCTATATATATATATATATATATATATATATATATATATTATATGTATATATATATATATATATATATTATATGTATATTGTATATATATATATACAATATACATAATATATATATATATATATATATATATATATATATATATATATATATATATATATACAATATACATACATATATATATTGTTGAAACTGTTTAGTCGCACAGCTAAATTTTCTCGTCTATGCGTTTTCTGTCATTCACGTGTTTTCGTATATTCCGTTTGATCACGCATTAATGCAACCTGAAATAACTGATAATATTTGTTAGATAACATAAAAAACAGTTCGTCTTATTTCAGTGATGATCACATACAAAAACATTTTTCAACACATGAGTTTATGATATATTACTTTTTAGCCTAAGTGATCTAAAAAAAAGTTGTATAGTACGTCTCCACCTACGTGTGGATATAAAAGAACGTCAAAAACGGAGCTCGTATTCAAAAGTTATGACCTTTTGAAGATGTAGCTGTCTAAGAGCATGACACGTGGAAGAAACCCTAATCTGTCCGGGCTCACGACGTGAGCATGTTTTCTCACGATGTGAGGAGTCAAATAGACACTTTTATAGGCTAGAATTCAGATGGCAAATCGACGTAGTGATGAGTTTAGGACTCACGACGTGAGCATCTTTTCTCACGACGTGAAGAGTCAAACAGACACCTTCTGAAGAAAGGGACACAAATGGCAAGTCTACGAGGTGATGCAGCCTGGCCTCACGACGTGAGCATTGATTCTCACGACGTTAGAGAGCCAAAACACCCTATAAATAGCAAGTTCGACTCTTTCATTCCTTACACCAAATCCTTTTCTCTCTCTCTCTGGTTTGCTGAAGGCGTTCCGCATTCCGAGCTCAACGATCACGAACCGCTGACCGTTTCTATAGTTAGATTCTATCAAATCATGCTACTAAAGTGAGTGCATAGTTACTTTCATCTTACACATAGATATGAAGTATTTATTATAAATTACATGTTATGTGTGCATATTATCTTTGTTCCTGATATCTATGCTAGATGAATGATTTATACATGTTTACGTGATTTAAACTGTATATGTACTTTTGTACTTATAAATATATATTGGGTAGCGACGAGTGATGAGAGATAGGTGATGATAGAAAAGTGATGATAATTAGGTGATGGGAGATAGGTGATAATAGAAATGTGATGATAATTAGGTGACGATAGATAGATGATGATAAATAGGTGATGTGAGATGAGAGGAGATACCATAACCTTGAACGGCGATGTGGCGATGTACTTATCTACCAGAGTATAGATGGAGACCACAGACTATTCTAGACAGTCATGTGGAAACACCAGTAGGCTCATAACCTGTAGGTGATGAATTATGAGTTCAGGTGATGTAACTACGTATTCATGCGATGATACCCTAACCCTTACTGGACACGTATTGAAGGAATAATCCCCGAATCAGTACTGTCTATGCGATGTAGGTGATGATTCTTAGGAAAAGTCCTTAGGAACAAACATATAAGGGAATGCGATGTAAGGAGATGAGAGGTAAATACGATATATGAGATGACCCTTAGGATAAATCTTTAGGGAAAATTAAATGAAGATAATGGGGATAGGTAATTGGGTTAATTGTTTGATGATTAAACACAATAATTATATTATTTTGGGTTGAAAACCCTATGTACTCACCAGGTTCCCCAACCTGACCCACTTAGTTTATTTGTATCACATGTGTCGATACGAAGCTACGTTACCTTGAGAGATTAATGGAGATGTAGATCATTAGTGTAAATAAGGTCTGTTTATGCTTATGTTTCTGTATTAACGATGACATCACAAAGTTTTAATATGAACAAAATACATTTATTTGGAAATGCTTTGATAATATAGTAAAAAGTTTGCAATATTATTCTTTAAAATGAATACTCTGATTTTTAAATAAGCATAAACAAAAATTTTTAAATGACCGTGAATTTGGGGATGTCACAATTTTAAATTAAAATATGAGTATATAATTGAGTCCTTTTATGCAAAATGAGAAATGGAAATGTTGATGTGGTTACAATTGCATAAGATCAAAAACTAGCCACCTCTCTTCTTTGACATTTGGATTCTAAATCAAGAAAATGAGAGGGAAGTGTTTATATTTGAAGTACAAATTGAAGCTTTAATGTTAGAATTGAACTAGAGACATTGCAAACCTGCTTAGAAAGTGTTTATATGATATTAGAAGAGAGTAAGGTGTTTAGTAGAAGCTAGAAGAATAAAGGTGAGTATACACCAAGAGTACATATCTCTATCACAATATTTTCGTATATGTTTTAGTTTAATCTATACAACGACGATCTTTCTTTCTATATTTCTAATATATGTATGTCGATGCATCCATAAAGCATATTTTGAAAGTGATTTTAATTGGGGAAAATGTCATATTTGATTTGTTCATATGATTTAGTATGGTTTGACTTGAGTGTTTCCCAAGAATTATGTGATTAAATCCTACTTTTGTAATTGGTTACTTCTGTTAGTATTGGCTACTATGTAAGTTTACAATGATTAAGGGATAGACTATGCAAGCATATTCCATGGTTTCGTGTGGGATGACACATGTCTTGAAAATGTAGGTATTTTTCATTGGGTTCCTAGCGGATTTTGGATGTGATAATATTACCTTGGTTGTATCAATGAACCACAAGGACCCTTAGAATTCAAGGGACTTGTTTTGAGTGAAGAGGAGTTGGATTGAGAATCTAGAAGCATGTACATGCATTTTAGTTGAATTTCGAAATGATTATTTATAATGCTTCTTATCGTTATACAACTTATAGTACAAATGATTTTGAAAATGTTTTTGTGAGTTTCATTTTGGAATTCGGTTATTTAATTATTCAATTCCATTCTAAAGTTTAATTTTTCATTTACTCGCTAGGCTCCTTAAGCCTAACATCACTATTTTGATATGTACCCAGAGTAGCAGATTAATATTATGGGTAGTGAAGATAGCTTGGATATTTAGAAGGCCACATATTTTGTAGTAGTTATCCATGTACTATTTTTATATAACTACATACCTTTATATACTAAGTTACAAACTTGGATTGTTTTACTTAAGATTTGGGATCTAATTGTTGCAACATTCATTTATAACGATTAAATCTTTTTTTAAGATAACTTATATAGTTTTAGCCTATACAAAGGGTGATTTAGTTGGTATCATAACATTATTATAAATGAAATATGTTTTTAGTTTTATTAGGAAGTAGTGGAATTTAAGGAATTAATTGAGAATCCTTATGTGTCTTAAATCGACTTACATATTCTTTTTATATATATTAACATGTGTACATTTCTCATAAGAGTGACTATCTGAAGTAATCATGCTCCTCTAAAAATTGGCAATGATGTGAACATTTATTCTGCAGAGGAAATAATACCAACTACGCTTGAGAGTTTCAATTACATGCTTGATGTGGTAATGACATGTCAGGAGGAAAAGATGTTGGGTCATTTCCAAAACATGATTGATTGACAAGAATAGAATATCAATAGTGATGTTAAGATGATGAATGAAGGAAAGTGAACAATCTATGGGAACTAACTCTTATTAAGAGGATGAGAAGACGTTGTGAAAAGATTTTGCTCCTACAAAGATTTTCGTATGCACCAAGCTCATAGATATGAAAGAATTATTGATGTACTTGATATGTACAATTGTATTATAGAGATGGATATGGCTTATAATCATGCTAATATAAGGAAGCAAAAAGGGTTAATTTTTCTATGACAAAGTTTTAACAAAAAGTTGAGTAGTGGTCTCTTGAACTTAAAATAAAAGTGTAACATCCGGTTTCAAAAAGTTTCTTATTTCGGAATGATAAACTTTAATTTAGTCAAGAGCAGGTATCGAGATTTAAAAGGGTAGATTTTGGACGTTATTTGATATTTATAATGTTAGTTGAAGTGATTTAAGCCAATGCATTGTGTATTGGAGCCATAAAGGGGTAACATGCGAAAAGTGATATTCAAAACTTTTTGTGTGTATTAATAAATTAAGTGTAACTCCCGGTTCCTGGTATGTATTTTAATAAGAATTATTCATTTTTGCGAAGGGACTCAACGAGTTGGAGGCCCCTAACTCGTCAAGTAGGAATGAGATTTTTGGACGCGGAACTTGAGGTCTACTCGACGAGTTGAGAAGCCTCAACTCGACGAGTAGAGCTGCCAGAGTGAAACCCTAATTTTCAGGGTTTGCTCCCTATTTAAGAACCTTAACACTTCATTGTGGCCTCCCTCATCGCCTCCCTCAGTCCAGCAAAACCCTAATTCGTGATCTAGAGCCTTTTGAGTGTGTGTGGGTGAAAAGATAGTGATTCTTTGGTATTTCCTTGAAGGAGTGGAAGCTTGAAGTGCTTGATTGAAGAAGGGAGCTTTGGATCCAAAGATTTCGTTGTCAAAGCAGCCTTACTGAGGTATAAAGTCTATACCTTGACTATTCATTTACTAGATCTCTTCATGTAGTAGTTTAGGTCTTTAAGGAGCATATTTCGGAACCATTCATGGATGCAAGCATGTTTGGGGTCATGACTTCAGATCTGCAGCCTTTGAGGGGCTCTATGGCATAAAGGTGCCAACTTTATGGCCATGGGAGTCCCATGCAAATTGTGAACCACTTTTTAGGGCTTTTTGAGCTAAATAACCGATGCATGGACGTAAAGTTAGAAAATTTACGTGATATATCGACCCTAGGGAACCAGATCTATGGTTTGGAAGCTTAGAACTTGACTGGAAATGTTTGAATAGATTTAGATTATGGAGGACTCGACGAGTTGTTCATACAACTCGGCGAGTTGGGTCGTGGTTTCCCCCAACCTTTTCTGTTCCTGAGCAAACTCGTTGATTCTAGAATATGACTCAGCGAGTTGGCCTTGGTTTGGGTTATGAAGATTGAGGAACTCGACGAGTTCAAGGAGGGACTCGACGAGTTGTGGGTAAAAGGTCCCGACTATGCTATGAGGATGAACTCGACGAGTTCATGAAAGGACTCGACGAGTAGGATCGAGATTTCAGGGTTTTATGGATTATGGAACTCGACGAGTTGAGGGACCAACTCGGCGAGTTGAGGCAACCAGGATGTTGACTTTGACCAAGATGTTGACTTTGACCTTGACCGTTGACCAGAATTGACCCTTACAGAGGTTATGAGTATGAAAGAGTAATTAAAGAAATTTTATGTGTAGGAGTTTGAGAAGAGTTGATCCAGGAGCCGAGGACAGTACAACTACTACACGACACTCGAGGTGAGTTACCTTCCAGTAGAAGTGGGTCTAAGGCCACAATGCCTGCCCACTAGTAGGAGTTGTCTGTTAGATGACTATCTTTGTGATAATCGTCTGGTATGCCACTATCTGTTATGTGCTAGTATGGTATGATGTCATGTGATAGTGGTAGTACGGGGAATAGTCCCCGTATCCGGTCGAAAGGACCAAAGGGGTAGGTCGGGCACCCCGGTATGCCTGAGAGTATGTTTATGTTATGTTGTTATGTGGTAGTGGTAGGGGGTGAAATAGTCCCCGTAACAGGTTGAGATAAACCGGAGGGGTAGGTCGGACACCCAGATATGCCTGACAGGGTAGGTCGGACACCCCGATATGTCTGACAGGGGTAGGTTGGGCACCTCGGTATGCCTAACAGGGGTAGGTTGAGCACCCCGGTATGCTCAACAGGGTAGGTCGGGCACCCAGATATTCCTGGCGGTATGTTTATTGTATGGTATGTGGTATGATGGGGGAAATCACTAAGTTTTGTGCTTAAGGTTTTCAGTTTTTGTTTTTCAGGTCCTCTTCTTCGAAGGGAAAGGAGCCAGCACGGTAGCAGCGCGCATCACACACACGATTTTCCGCATATGAGATTCTTGGGATTTGTAATCTGACATTTTTATTATCTAATGACATGCTTTTGAGACATATGATCTATGGTTTTTTTGAAATAAGATAACTTGATGTTGTTTTCTATAAAGTGTTTTATGAATTGTTAAATCAAAAATGAAATTTTTGGTCTTGAATTTTGGGATGTTACAAGTTGGTATCAGAGCCTTGGTTTGAGGGATTCGGACACACCTTCGGGGGTTTCTGGACTCAAATCGAGAGTTTGAAAGATTTTTCAAGAAAATAGTTTTTCTAAAATTTAAAATAAAAGGTTTTGAGAACGAACAAGGTGTGTGATGCGTGCAATCGGCCGAGCTCAAGTAAGTTTTCCCCAAGATATCCATACATGTTTGTTATGATATGTGATATGTAACAAACCGTTATTTCTAACCTATGTAATAACGTAGGTCAACTTGTAGTTCTTTTTAAAATAATAAAGAGAAATTTTAGCATACTGTGTACATTTACATAATTGACCCTCAAAAATAAAGTATTAAACAATCTCGAATGGGATGAACAAAATGGTAGAGAATGTAACAAGGTTTCCAAAAATATAAAGAACACTAAAATCTGAGTTATAACGAAGAAGTTATGACCAATCAAAGATCCGCGACAAAACCGGCAAAACACTGTTCAGTGTAAAAAGTGAATTTTCAATAAAAGGCTTTTTAGCCATAACAATCTAAACGAAAGTTGTAGAATATGATAAACCGAGAACTTTCATAAAAAGAACATCAAAATCTGACTTCGTATGAGGAAGTTATGATTTTTTCTAAGTTTTAGTATAGTAGTATACAGCTAAAAACTCGAAATAAAGATCGAGTGATTTTTAGCCGACACAAACTAAACGAGAATTGAAGGTCTCATCAATATTAGTACAACGGTAAAAAGACAGACAAAAACGGACGTTGGATGAAGAAGTTATGAATTTTTAACGGATTTTCCTGTCCCGGTCTGTTAAAAATAATAATATTAAAAATAAATTCAAGATTAGCCGACGAAGTCTAAACGAAAGTCGTAGAGTATAATTTTACCTACGCGTGGATATAAAGAACATCGAAAACGGAGCTCGTATGCGAAAGTTATGAATTTAGCAAGTTTTGGGCATGAAAATCGAGAAATGTTGAAAACCGGGAAAAATCGCATGGTGCACCTTCGGCCACGTCACCTCGCATGCGAGGCTTTCTCGTATCCTCCCCGCGTCAGCTTCTGATTGGACCGAAGTCGTGGTCCAGTAGCCATCCGACACCCCTCGCAAGAACACACCACCGTGCTCGGACCCGTGCCTTCTTCTGATTCGACCGAAGTCAGGTCCACTCTTGATCCGACACGTCTCGCCAGCTGTCCGAAGCGAGCCCTCCACCTCGCCACCTGTCCGAACACGCGGCTTCTTCTCCTTGCTTCGGATCCGAAGCTTCGGCCTATATATATGGTGCGAGACTCTCCAGATTTTTCACATTTTTCACCCCATTTTCCATACTTTTTCACTTCTTTCACCACTTTAAAATTTCCTACAACCCCTAAAGCCCCGATATCAACTCTAAAACCCTAAGCAAGCCTCGAAGCCCCGATATTCCCGAGAGAAACAACTTTCTCTAGTCGAAACTCTGCCCGATTAAAGCCGGTTTTTCTTCAAATAAACTCCTTTCCAGAAAACGAAACGCTGTCCAAATCACCACCTATCAAGTGAGTTCATACCCCCGTATTTTCATAATTTCTACTGTTTTAAGGGGGGGGGGGGGGGAATACAAGTATAACACAAGAACTTTGTGTTATAAAATCATGATTTCAAATCATGATAAAACGACATTAAATCATCAAAATATTCTCAAAACATTAAACTCTATTGTAAACTTATATTTTTCCCCAAAATTCATACTGGTATATATATATTTATGTAAACAAGAGTTAAAAGGCTTAGGACTAATAACTCATTATGGGTCTTTTTCCTTGTATGGATGTGGGCTTATAGTACCGGTTATTTGTTCGAATGTCGTTTAAATTTTACTTATATATAATTATATATGTATATAAATATAAAAGTTATTTCATTTAGTTTAAATACCATTTGTAACATGTTGAGCAACAGTTTAAACACCTACAAAGCGTTTGTTTCAGGCCATCCAGTCATATTATGGTTATAATAACTCATTAAAAAGATATTAACAATACGTTAGTGTATAATCAACTAAACGTAAGTACACCTTCAAAGTACCAGTTTACAGAATACAAACTACAATAGTACAATACAGTTTTCAATAACAGCTGGTGAAACCAGGCACACTCTCAGTTACAAGTTTTACATAAAGGAATACAAATACAAAACGTTGATTTACAAATAGAACGGTTTTATGGGAATAAAACTACTTTTCATACACAACAGAAAATATAGGATTTTCTGGAACAGTTTACATATGCAAGATACAGAGACATCCTTTCAAACATAAACACTTATGCACTCACTCAACTTTATGTTGATACTCTCTTTTCAAATTACTTGTATTCTCAGAGAAATAATAAACAGGTACTCCCCGAGCGTTTTGAGAAGATGGAGCTATTTTGAGTCATATCTTCTTCTTTTGTATAACAATTTTGGTTTCAATATACAATGATTGAACACATGTAAATAACTTATACTTTTTCAATACAATGGTTGTTTGTACTTTGATTGCTATGATACATGTGTTGTGATACTACAAATGAAGTCCTCCACCCCCGGACGTTTCCGCCGTCTGGTTTGGGGGTGTGACAGATTGGTATCAGAGCATTGTTTATAGTGAACTCAGTATATCAATCCATAAAAGATATACAAACTATAAATATATCGGGGCTAAAGAGCTCTGACTACAAGTATACTTTTTAAAACTTTAAGTATTTTTACAAGAAGTATACTAACACTCATACCTACAAGTATAGTATCACAATCATAAGAACTTAAAAGTATTTGAATGTTGAACATTATAGTCAAACCTGGGCAGTTATGTAATCATATCTGGGATTAATATAGCCTGATCAACTATATTGATTTGAGATATGACCAACATGTGTTTGGGAGTGATAGTAGTGTTACGACATGTCTAAACTTATCAACCATACGTATTCAGAAGAACTATAGAACAGAACACAAGATTAAAATACTATGGGAGTATTTTACTATCCTTACTTCTAATAAAGACAAAATGGCTGAACACAATTTACCTGGGGACCCCTACCATCAACAAGGTGCAGGCTATTCAGACTCAGATGAAGAACCCTTTGAAGACAGTGAATCAAGTGGTACAGATACAGAACCACAAGTCTCACTACTAGAAAACAGCCCTTTAATGACACGCAAACAACGACACACGCTGACAGAGGACACGCATTTGTGCGTGCCCTAAAAAATAATGCCAGCTTTGCAAAATGTGAAGGATAGAAGACACACATTTTTTGCGCGCCCTAAACTTAATGTCCAAAAAAAAAGGAAAACACGGAGGGCACCTACCATAAAAAGCGTATCGTGTAAAGATGTCGTTTTATATTTTTTTTAGGAAGGCGCGTTCTCGCTTTTTTTTCAATCGGCGATGGTGGGAAATGAAATCCCAAAAAATTAAACACCCGCCTAATGCTTCTTCTCCTTCTACAATCCTCTAACAAGGAACCCTAATTCTGGCCCTAAGCCGCCATCACCAGCATCACCAGCATCGAACCCCAAAAAATTAAACACCCGCCTAAGCCCGTCTTCCTGTACCTTGATCTGCACTCTCTCTCCCTTCTCTTTGCAAGCCCTAAGCCGCCATCACCAGCATCGAACCCCATCAGCTCTAAGCGGCCATGGATTCTGTAAAGAGTGTTTGTCTCGTATGTTTTCATCAGCACCATCAGACACTACTCTTCTCTATCCACGATGTCGCCAAGTCTCCGTATGTTTTCATCAGCGCCATTCGACGAAAAGAACTAGGGCTTTGAACCACATCTCAATAAATTGTTCAGAGAGATCCATCGGCTCCTCTCACTCAAAACACCTTCGATTGAAGGTTATGTGACTCCTTACTCTCCTCATTCTCTCCTCGTCGTTGTCGTATGTCGCCCTCCCTCGTTGTCTCCTTCTATCTCTGCCCTTCTACTTCTCCCCTGAACATTCTTAAAAGTAACAATAAAGGTATTTGGTTTACTGAAGCTGGATGTCCAATCTCAACGATAAAGTAGCGATGCGTCACATGGACGTATACATGGAACAAGAAGAGAAGTATACTGAACCTGTTTTAGCAGAAACCGATCGCCTTCAATCCAAACTCCAATCAGAAATGGCATCTCGCATGTCTTCTCAGCTCTCCACTCCTCCATTTCGCTGGGGGCCCTGGTACCTTCAATTTCCATTTGCACTTCATCTGAAGCTTGTTGATTTCTTTTGGATCCGAATTCAAATTCTGTGTTCTTCTTTGGCAATTTGGAGGTGGAATTCAGGTTGTGTTATAGGAGAGTAGAGGAAGGGAAACAATACCCAGTACTCTGTAGGAGATTAGCTAGCCTAAACGAAGAGTTCATTTAACATAAAAGTCCAACAGGTGGGTTCGATTTGATCTCCGGGAAGAGGATTGAACAAAAACTCATCGATTACAATCAAGAAGCAGAAAGATTTGGGGGTAATTCCAATTCCAATATCATTTCAACATCTCTCATCAATCTCTAATTCTCTTCCACTTCATTTAATCTATTAACATGACTTGATTTAGGTTATGCATATGAAGAGGTATCAGAAGTCTCACCTGATCATCGATTCATTGCATACACCATGTATGATAAAGACAACGATTTCTTCAAATTATGTGTTAGAGATTTGAATTTAGGTCCTCTCTGTAGTAAGCCACAAGCTGATTGGGTATGTAATGTGGCATGGGCTAAAGGGGGTCAAGCATTGCTATATGTTGTCACTGATAAAAAAAAGAAGCCCTACAGGTATCCTATATAATTATGTACAACTTTTTCTAATTTCTATATCTCATATTTAATTTAAACTTTGTATATATCTTGTATGATTTTAGGATATATTGTAGCATGCTTGGATCAAAGGATGAAGATGTGATACTCTTAGAAGAACCTGAAGAAAATGTTCATGTTAACATCAGACATACAAAGGATTTTAAGTTTGTGACTGTTTATGTGTTTTCAACCACATATTCAAAGGTATTATTATACTCTTTATGGGTTTCAATTCTTTTATTTCATTTATTTTTCTTTCAAGAATCATTCAAACTTCAAATTCTTTAGGTTTTTCTAATCAATGCAGCTGATCCTCTCTCTGGTTTAACATTCGTGTGGGAATGTGAAGCTTGTGCACATTGCATTATCGAGCATCATCACTCTTCAAGTCCAAGAAAGTGGGAGGTTAGACTTTCTTTTGAGATATGTTGTTTTTTCTTAATGAAAAAAAAGACTTTCTTTTTACCTTTTTTTAAATGTTACGGAATGTATTTATTGATGACAATGACTTGGTGATTGAAGATGTTGACTTTTGTGACTCACATTTGTTGATTCTTTGAAGGTATAATGCCCTTATTCAGGCAACAATTAATGTGAAAAAAAGAAAGAATTCACCTGTTGATGATGAAAAGCATGTGGAACCTGTGGTTGATGAAGGTAATGCATAGTATTTGGGGTTCATACTTTAGATCTTTTATCCATTAAGGCATATTTCTATTTTCATTTAGTAACATATAATGTCAATGGCAGCTCTTCAATTATATTCGGTGCTAAGATACAACTGAGTGATTCTAAACATCTTTTATTTATTTTTTGTTTTATTTTTGATTCTTGATCCTGCTCCCGCTTAAGTTTATTTCTCGACTTTCTTGGTGAACTATTTAGAAGTAAGAAGATACATAACACATGGAATCATAGTGATCTTTTGATTTTATTTGCAGGCTATTATAAAAGAGAAGACCTTACAACAGAAGTCCTAGTTGATGGCTGGTTCCATACAGGTATATAATTTACAATAAAAAAAATCTTAACTTATATTATTTTATGGTTTAGGTGATATTGGTGAGTGGCAACCTGATGGAAGCATGAAAATTATTGATCGCAAGAAAAACATATTCAAACTCTCACAAGGAGAATATGTCGCTGTTGAAAATCTTGAGAATGTATTTGGACTTTTTCCTGATCTTGATTTGGTCCATTACTTAAAATACTCACAATTTCAACTTATTTACCTAAAAAGCCATTTAAGACGTTACTTAATTTATGGTTGGTATTTTAGATATGGATCTTTGGGAACAGCTTTGAGGCGTGTCTTGTTGCTGTTGTGAATCCAAATAAGCAAGCAATTGAACATTATGCTGAAGCACATAACATTTCTGGGGATTTTGAAGCTTTATGTGAAAATCCCAAAATTAAAGAATATGTATTGGGAGAGCTCCCTAAAGCCGGAAAAGAAAACAAGGTTCTTTTTCTGTTTTTCTTTTTTTCTTTTTAACTAATTAATGACTAACTATTTTATCCCTTATTTGCTTCCGTGAATTAGTAATCTTTAATTTTAATTTTGTAGTTGAAAGGTTTTGAATTTGTGAAAGCGATCCACCTTGACCCCGTTACTTTCATAGTGATAATGAAAGCTGTTACGGGTTTTTCTGAGTTATTCCCTCATATGTTACAGGTGATTCTTGAAAACTTTATATTACATTTTTAAATTCTAGATTGGAACTACTAAGGGGCTTATAAAATTCTTACTTTTTGTTTTAAGTGTAGGAGCTTTAGATATGGTGAACTTTGGTGCTAAGAACACCATACCTATGAATTTTCAACAGAGGAAAATATATGAACACAATGAACAGGTATCTATCTATCTATCTCAGTGGCATTTTTGTAAATAGTCAGCAGTTAATGTGAAAGCCTTGTTTTCTTGACTTTTCTTACTAAATCAAAAAGAAATAATGATATAAAGTATGATCATTAGGTAGTGGAGTAGAAATGTAAAGCCTCTGATAAATTTCTTTATGACAAAAATACCCTCATTGTGTACATGTGTCATTGATGCGAACCATAGTGGAGGAATTACCATAAATAGGCATCTCTACTTTAGATGCCCATGGAAAGCCTTTATATGATACAAATGCTACCGGTGATCTTATATAAGAATTAAATAGACTTATTGAGCCTACAGAAGATAGGAAGGTTAGTTTCATAATTAATCAAACTATGTTACCATTTATGGAACTCTTAAAGCAAAGGAACTATTTATTCATTTACTTAGTACCGATTAGTAACGATTTTTACATCGGGTGCTTTAATTTAACTGGAGCCTTCACTTTTTTTGTCAGGTCATTACTTCGTGAGATTTATGATGGCCAGGTGTTTATAAAGCTTAAGAAGGGTTATGCTTTTCCTGCCATGGATCCATGGGTAACCTCTCTTCTGCATATCTTTCCTTTAGATGAAATGTTTATACATTTACATCTATATATGCAGCACCATTTGGTCACTTTTTAGGGATTATAAAATCTATGTTTCAAGTGTTCTCATGTGTTGCCCAGTTTCTGCTTTCAGGGAACAAGTGATCCTTATGTGGTTTTGCAATTGGATAGTCAGATTGTGAAAAACAATGTTAAATGGGGGTGAGTATATTCAATGTGGTCTCATTCTTCTTGTATCTAGCTTGTGTTTTCTGTGATGGAAGACAAATAAATGTACTTTCTACTCTTAACTTGTCAAAGTATACTACATACATGTAACTTAAGTAGTGAATTAGTCTTTTCTTTAAATGTTTTTTTTGTCAGGACAAAGGAACCAACTTGGAATGAAGATCTCACATTATACATCAAGCATTCGCCAACCATCGATCTTCAGGTTATCAATGCATTTTAAGTGGATAATTTTAGTATCCACTTTATGTCTTATTCCTAGTTACCACTAAACAACCTTTAATCTTTTTTCTTATTATGGCACTAAACATCGAATTGAGTAGGCATTTTGGTATTTCAAGTTTAAGATGGTATCATCTTTGTTAGTTTTGCTAATACTTGCATTAGAGATTTTGTTGTGTCATGAAACCATGCATAACTCATTTTGGATCCTCAAAATTTATGTTATGTACCAATTTAACTTCAGGTTGCAGCTTGGGATGCTAATCTTGTTACTCCCCATAAACTTATGGGCAATGGAATTGTCAGCTTGGAGTCCATATGTGATGGTGAGCTTTCTTCTTTTTCTTTTGGATGCTTTAAGTCTTTAGCTTCTTTGCACCTCAAACAAATTTAAAACAAAAACTCAGCATTATGAAGTTAGCACAGGATATTATTCCAATACCCTTGATGTTATATTGTAACGTTTGAAGGATAGCTGCAGTTTATAAATGTATTAATGTCCAGATGGTATCTTATAAACTATAGAAAACAATCTCCACCATAATGTCTCTAAAGCATAGAACCATGTTTAGCAGGAAATTCACATGAGGTGCTAGTTGAATTGGAGGGAATGGGAGGCGGTGGAAAGGTACAACTAGAGGTAAGTTTTTGTGATTAAAAACATTAAATACAATTGGTCATGGAAGCTCCATAAGTCAACAAACCACCTACTTATACCAAAAAAATACTGACCTGACTGATCTAATTGTAAAAAGACATCATCGCCCTCACTAACTAGCTCTACTTAAGCCATGCATGAAAGGACTAGACTACTTGAAAGTGTAACAGGGACACTCCAGAAAGAAAGTTGCTTTTAGTTGAATTGGGATTTGAACCGGTTTAGTTGAAAGTTGCAGCCTCGTGTACATTTCCAATTTTAGTTGATTCTTCTATTTATTATATTAGCATATTAATTTTTAGACTTTTATTTGATCAGGTCACAAGAATTATCGGAGCAGGGGTTCATTAGTCTTAAAGAATTATGAAAGGCAAGATGCAACTCTACTTAGTTGGAATTTGATGTTTATCATCTTTGTGTAGCATTACTTTGCAGCAATATAGTATTAGGTTATATAGTTAGGGAAAACCTCTTAGTAACAAGGTACAATTAGATCCCATTAATATCAATGTATTACAATTTTTTGACATGATGTTATTGGATGAAATTGATTGTTTTAGTATATATTTGTTTACAAAATTTTGTATTATGCGTAAACGAGTATCGTAAAGACGCATTGTAAATGCATATCGTAAATGGTTACTGAAGTTTATGGCATGCAAATTCGTGTCATCTTCATTTATGACAGGGGCTTCCTTGATACGCATTGTGTGTCATAAACACGCACGTCGTAAGGTTACGACACACAAATGCGTGTCGTCTTCCTTTATGACAGGGCCTTCCTTTATACGCATTGCGTGTCATAATTGTGCGTCGTAAATGCGCGTCGTCTATAGACGACGCGCAAAAGCGCATCGTCTCTCTTTATGACAGGGCCTTTCTTGACGCGCATTTGCGCGTCGTCTGAGCGTTTTACGACGCGGAATGAGCGTCGTAAAAGGCTGTTTTTCTAGTACTGTCTACAACCCTGGGGAACGTCCCCTTAGACAAGGCGAAGCAGAACCCATACCCAAGTGGGGCCAATATATAAACCATTGGAGTCGGCAAGACGGCCAACGCCCTCCTTACGGAATAGCAAGAGGTTTCTATAATGTCTCTAGAGGAGGAACAGCCGATAGATCTCTTCCAGTTATAGTAAATCAAATAGCCCGCCAAGCCGATCAAGCAAGGATTTCAATCAATCGAATCCTACAAGTAAATACGGTTGCACAGGTTAACACTGCAGATATCCTTCGTCTTGATAAAATGCAGGACGAAACCCAGCATCATACAGAAGCCTTTCAAAGGCAACTCAATGCTGCTCAATCTGAGATAAGAGAATTGAGAGAGCATCAGGCTGCACTAGAAAGGCGATGGAAAGCACAGGATGAAGCAGGACCCAACAACCGTCGTAGCAACCGCCGCAAGTAGTGTTCGCACTACTTTCTACATTTATATCGAATGTATATACTAATTTTCACGATATGTACAAAACCGAGTATCAATAAAATAATAAGCACTTTACTTCAACAAGAGTTATTACAATTTTCATAAACATCCTATTCCAAAGTTTTGGATTACAGATATGTTCCAATGTTATTTTTCATGCTTTTCAATACGACCGCGAAAATTTTACTTTCGGTAGGTCGGTTTGATGTCGACGCTTTCTCCGTATTGTGGTATATTATAGCCCTGCTTTAAGGTCAAGTTTTCCAGACCATATGTACTTAATATACCAATACAATCGACATGTATTTTCATACTCTTTGAAAAATAACCACTCAATTTCATATTATCCTGTTGCAAGTTGTACTTGCAGTGGATTTCAATTTCCAAATTTTTACAAGATTCATGTTGAATTAAGTGTTTAGTTCAGAGATATCAAATTCATATTCATTCTTGATATCTCACTATCTTTTTATCTATTGACTTTTATAGAAAAAGATGCCTCCTCGTAGAAATCCAAGACATAACAATGTCAATGAAGCACCGACGCCACCTCCACCACCACCTCCTCAATTCGACGCTGCTATGTTTCAAGCAGCGGTCACGGCGGCTGTAGCGGCTGCCATGTCTCATATCAATACTCCTGATGCTAGTGGGTCGGGAGCTGGTGCACATCCTTCTAACCATGGCGAGAGTCATGAGCACTCGCGAGAGTGCACTTATAAAGACTTCTCGAATGCCAAACCCAGGACCTTTAATGGAACCGGAGGAGTGATGGTTTTAAGGCAATGGATTGAGAAGACAGAAGCAATCTTTGAAATTTGCTCCTGTCCGGAGGGTAGCAAAGTTAAATTTGCTGCCTGTACTTTTTTCAGATATGGCCCTAACATGGTGGAATGGCCATGTTAAGTCGCTAACTTTGATAGTGGCTAATACTATAAGTTGGGAGAACTTAAAAACCATGTTGATGCGGGAATACTGTCCGCAAGGGGAAATTCAAAAACTTAAGCAAGAGCTCTGGGGTCTTACCATGGCCGGTGCAGACATAACAACTTACACGAATCGATTCTGTTACTTGGCGATTCTGTGTCCAGAAATGGTTGCTCTGGAGAGAAAAAAGATTGAAAGGTATATTTGGGGACTGTCGCCCCAGATACAGGCAAGTGTCATTGCTTCTAGGCCTGTCACCTTTGACAGTGCCAACGAGTTGGCACAGTCACTTATTGACCACAGAAATCGTCAACACTCTGTGGTTGCTGCTCCAGAACAACCTAAGGAGAACAACAACAACAACAACAAGAAGGGTTGGAACAAGAGGAAGGGCAAATCTCCTCTGGAACCTTCAAAGAAGCAACAAGTAGTGGCAGTCCATGCCGCTACTGTACCTGCTACCATACCTACCACTGTACCTGCTGCTGTCCCTAATAACCCAGCACCAACTAATCCCTATGCTGGTAACCTCCCTAAATGCAACAAGTGCAATTTTCACCACAATGGAAATTTCCAAGAAATGCAGTGCCGTAACTGCAACAGGATAGGGCATACTGCCCGATTCTGTAGAACACCACCTCAACCACTTAACCAATTACCTGCTGCTGGAGTAGGTCGAGCGTGCTACCAATACGGTGATGTGGGGCATTTCAAGAAAGATTGTCCAAAAGCTAGAAATGCCGGTGGAGGTGGGAGGATTCTAGCACTAGGTCACAAAGAAGCGGTGGCAGACCCTGCAGTGGTCACGGGTACGTTCCTTCTCAACAATACTTATGCATGCATTCTATTTGATTGTGGTGCTGAGAGGAGCTTCGTGAGCCATCATTTTAAACATCTACTAAATCAAAATTCTCAACCACTAAATGAAATTTTCACAGTAGAAATGGCTAACGGGAAATCTGAATCCACCAACGATATATACATAGGATGTGCCCTTACCTTGAATGACTTGTCTTTCCCAATAGACCTTATGCCGGTCTCTATCAAAAGTGTTAACATCATAGTAGGTATGGATTGGTTGTGCCCAAACCATGCCGACATCCTATGCTATGAAAGAGCTATTCGCTTGAACTTGCCAACTAATGAAACTCTTATTATCTACAGCGACAAACCCGGAACGAATCTTCAGATCATTTCTTGCATCATGGCACATAAATAACTTCGCAAGGAGTGCTGTGCATTCTTAGCTCACGTGGTAGACAAAAATCAAGAAGTGAAAGACATCGCAAGCATTCCTGAGGTCTGCAACTTTCCCGATATATTTCTCGATGATCTTCCAGGAGTGCCTCCCGAACGACAAGTCGAATTCCGAATCGACTTAATCCCTGGAGCTACCCTTGTAGCCAAATCCCCATATCGTCTTGCACCTTCTGAAATGCAGGAATTATCTAGCCAGCTTAACGAACTTCTAAGCAAAGGCTTCATAAGACCAATATTCTCACCGTGGGGAGCACCGGTTTTGTTCGTAAATAAAATTGGATCATTCTGCATGTGCATAGACTACCGCGAGCTGAATAAACTTACCATCAAGAATCGATATCCTCTGCCTCGCATTGACGATCTGTTCGACCAACTTCAAGGTGCGAAGTACTTCTCGAAAATAGACTTAAGATACGGGTATCACCAGTTACGGATTTTAGAGGAAGACATTCCCAAGACCGCGTTTAGAACTCGTTATGGTCATTACGAGTTTATAGTGATGCCATTCGGATTGACGAATGCACCTGCTGTGTTCATGGATCTAATGAACAGAGTGTGTCGTCCATTCCTGGACAAATTCTTCATAGTCTTCATTGACGACATCCTTATCTACTCAAGAAGCAAAGGGGAACATGGCCAACATCTTCGTCAAATATTACAAACCCTTAGAACAGAAAAACTCTATGCAAAGTTTTCAAAGTGCGAGTTTTGGATTAGGAAGGTTGTTGGTCAGTTCAGAAGGAATACACGTGGACCCTTCCAAAATCAAGACAATTGAAAACTGGCAAGCACCCAAAACACCTACAGAAATCCGACAATTCTTAGGTCTTGCTGGCTATTATCGCCAGATTCATCCAGAATTTCTCCCGAATCGCTAAACCGCTTACCACCCTGACGCAAAAGGGTGTAACTTTTAGTTGGGGAGAGAAGCAAGAAACAACATTCCAAACGCTCAAACAAGCCTTGTGCAGTGCACCGATCTTGTCTCTACCCGAAGGGACAGAGGACTTTGTAGTGTACTGTGATGCTTCAAATCAAGGGCTTGGGTGTGTTCTTATGCAAAGAGGAAAGGTTATCTCCTATGCCTCAAGACATCTAAAGACACATGAGGTCAACTATACAACACATGATCTTGAGCTAGGAGCGGCGGTGTTTGCTTTGAAGATCTACAAACATTACTTATATGGCACGCAATGCACAATATTCACGGACCATAAAAGTCTCCAGCATATCTTCGATCAAAAAGAGTTGAACATGAGACAACGACGATGGGTGGAGCTACTGAACGATTACGAATGTGAAATTCTTTACCACCCTGGTAAAGCAAATGTAGTAGCTGACGCCCTTAGCAGAAAAGAATACTCGGGACGCCGAGTAAAGTTGTTGACCATGACAATCCATTCACATCTGTCCACACGGATCAAAGAAGCTCAACTTGAAGCCTTGAAACCCGAAAACGTGGCAGGTGAAACTATGAGAGGAATGGATAAGAACTTCGAAGTCGGGGATGATGGCGTCTATTATTTCATGAACCGGATCTGGACGCTAAATTTCGGTGGTTACAGAGACATGGTTATGAATGAAGCACACAAAACCCGATACTTCATTCATCCAGGTTCATACAAGATGTATCTGGACCTCAAGAAACAATACTGGCGGCCTAACATGAAGGCCGAAATCGCTACCTTTGTGGGCAAGTTCCTTACTTGTGCCAAAGTCAAGGTGGAGTACCAGAAACCTTCAAGTTTATTACAACAACCTGAAATCCCTGAATGGAAGTGGGAGCGGATTACGACGGATTTCATAACTAAGTTACCCAAGACAACGGGTGGTTATGATACTATTTGGGTAATCGTCGATAGATTAACCAAATCCGCACACTTCTTGCCAATAAAAGAAACCGACAAGATGGAGAAGCTAACAAGAACTTACCTCAAGGAGATTGTTAGACTGCATGGGGTGCCAATATCTATTATTTCAGACCGAGATAGTAGATTCACCTCTCATTTCTGGCAGTCTTTACAAAACTCTATGGGAACTAGGCTGGACATGAGTACAGCCAACCATCTACAAAACGACGGACAAAGTGAGAGGACGATTCAAACATTAGAAAACATGTTGCGAGTTTGCGTTATAGACTTTGGAAAGGCATGGAATATTCATTTACCCCTTGTTGAATTCTCTTATAACAACAATTATCACACTAGCATAAAGGTTGCTCCATTCGAAGCCCTCTATGGCCGCAAGTGCAGATCCCCTCTGTGCTGGGCTGAAGTGGGTGACACGCAGCTAGCCAGAGGTCAAACTCCTGACAGTGCTCTCACTGGTCCGGAAATTATTCGAGAAACTACCGAGAAGATCGTACAAATTCGGGAGCGACTTAAAGCTTCCAGAGAGAGACAGAAAAGCTATGCTGACAAAAGGAGAAAACCCTTGGAATTCCAGGTTGGTGACCGCGTCTTGTTAAAGGTCTCACCCTGGAAGGGCATGATACGCTTTGGAAAGCGTGACAAACTGAATCCAAGGTACATAGGACCATTCAAAATTCTTGCCAGAATCGGTCCTGTAACTTAAAAACTTCGACTACCCCAAGAACTATGTAACATTCATCCTACCTTCCACGTTTTGAACTTGAAAAAGTGTCTATCCGACGAGACTCTTGTAATCCCACTCGAGGAAATCGAGTTAAACGAGAGCCTCAACTTTGTGGAAGAACCCGTAGAGATTCTAGACAGGGAAGTTAAGAAAACCAAACAAAGCCGTATCCGAATAGTAAAGGTTCGTTGGAATGCAAAACGGGGACCTGAATTCAGTTGGGAGCGGGAGGATCAAATGCAACAGAAATATCCACATCTTTTTCCTAGTCTATCTGTAATGCTAATTTCGGGACGAAATTCTCTCTAACGGGGGGATAATGTAACAAACCGTTATTTCAAACCTATGTAATAATGTAGGTCAATTTGTAGTTCTTTTTAAAATAATAAAGAGAAATTTTAGCATACTGTGTACATTTACATAATTGACCCTCAAAAATAAAGTATTAAACAATCTCGATTGGGATGAACAAAATGGTAGAGAATGTAACAAGGTTTCCAAAAATATAAAGAACACTAAAATCCGAGTTATAACGAAGAATTTATGACCAATCAAAGATCTGCGACAAAACCGTCAAAACACTGTTCAGTGTAAAAAGTGAATTTTCAATAAAATGCTTTTTAGCCATAACAATCTCAATGAAAGTTGTAGAATATGTTAAACCGAGAACTTTCATAAAAAGAACATCAAAATCTGACTTCGTATGAGGAAGTTATGAGTTTTTTAAGTTTCAGTATAGCAGTATACAGCTAAAAACTCGAAATAAAGATCGAGTGATTTTTAGCCGACACAACCTAAACGAGAATTGAAGGTCTCGTCAATAGTAGTACAACGGTAAAAAGACAGACAAAAACGGACGTCGGATGAAGAAGTTATGAATTTTTAACGGATTTTCCTGTCCCGGTCTGTTAAAAATAATAATATTAAAAATAAATTCAAAAATAGCCGACAAAGTCTAAACGAAAGTCGTAGAGTATAATTTTACCTACGCGTGCATATAAAGAACGTCGAAAACGGAGCTCGTATGCGAAAGTTATGAATTTTGCAAGTTTTGGGCACGAAAATCGAGAAATGTTGAAAACCGGGAAAAATCGCATGGTGCACCTTCGGCCACGTCACCTCGCATGCGAGTCTTCCTCGTGTCCTCCCCGTGTCAGCTTCTGATTGGACCGAAGTCGCGGTCCAGTAGCCATCTGACACCCCTTGCAAGAACACGACACCGAGCTCGGACCCGTGCATTCTTCTGATTCGACCGAAGTCCGGTCCACTCCTGATCCGACACGTCTCGCCAGCTGTCCGAAGCGAGCCCTCCCCCTCACCACCCGTCCAAACACGCGGCTGCTTCTCCTTGCTTCGGATCCGAGGCTTCAGCCTATATATATGGTGCGAGACCCTCCAGATTTTTCACATTTTTCACCCCATGTTCCATACTTTTTCACTTCTTTCACCACTTTATAATTTCCTACAACCCCTAAAGCCCCGATATCAAGTCTAAAACCCTAAGCAAGCCTTGAAGCCCCGAGATTCCCGAGAAAAACAACTTTCTCCAGTCGAAAATCTGCCCGATTAAAGCCGATTTTTCTTCAAGTAAACTCCTTTCCAGAAAACTAAACGTTATCCAAATCACCACCTATCAAGTGAGTTCATACCCCCGTATTTTCATAATTTCTACTGTTTTAAGGGGGGGGGGGGGGGATACAAGTATAACACAAGAACTTTGTGTTATAAAATCATGATTTCAAATCATGATAAAACGACATTAAATCATCCAAATAATCTCAAAACATTAAACTCTTTTGTAAACTTATATTTTTCCCCAAAATTCATACTTGTATATATATATATATATATATATATATATATATATATATATATATATATATATATATATTTATGTAAACAAGATTTAAAAGGCTTAGGACTAATAACTCATTCTGGGTCCTTTTCCTTGTATGGATGTGGGCTTATAGTACCGGTTATTTGTCCGAATGTCGTTTAAATTTTACTTATATATAATTGTATATGTATATAAATATAAAAGTTATTTCATTCAGTTTAAATACCATTTGTAACATGTTGAGCAAAAGGGGTTTCCTTCAAGAACAGTTAAATACCCATTTAGAAACTACATATAAATTATAATAGGTATAATTTATGATACACAGAACAATAATACATGAATCAAGTATACTAGAATACACAGTTTTACAAGAAACAAAGGTTTGGTTCAAAACAAATCAAGGGATATACAATTTTCATATACATGTTAAGAATGCTAATTCAAGAACATACTGTCAATCATTTATTTCAGAATGATTAGGTTTTCATAACTAATATAAATGTAACGTTTATATGATTTTTATGAGTCATTCAATTCAGGTTGTTTAATTCATTTAGGCAACCAAGTTAAAGTCCTGATATTATAACCAGAGTCTCCAGTCAGGGGATCGAAACAAGGTGTGTGTAGATCTATATTGGGATTGAAAACCCCGCACTCAGGCTGCTAGCTACAGTCAGGCATACACGCCAATGAGTGACAAATTTTATCAACAGTTTAAACGCCTACAAAGCGTTTGTTTCAGGCCATCCAGTCACAGTATGGTTATAATAACTCATTAAAAAGATATTAACAATACGTTAGTGTATAATAAAACTAAAAGTAAGTACACCTTCAAAGTACCAGTGTACAGAATACAAACTACAATAGTACAATACAGTTTTCAATAACCGCTGGTGAAACCAAGCACACTCTCAGTTACAAGTTTTACGTAAAGGAATACAAATACAAAACATTGATTTACAAATAGAACAGTTTTATGGGAATAAAACTACTTTTCATACGCAACAGAAAATATAGGATTTTCTGGAACAGTTTACATATGCAAGATACAGAGACATCCTTTCAAACATAAACACTTATGCACTCACTCAATTTTATGTTGATACTCTCTTTTCAAATTACTTGTATTCTCAGGGAAATAATAAACAGGTAGTCCCCGAGCTTTTTGAGAAGATGGAGCTATTTTGAGTCATATCTTCTTCTTTTGTATAACTATTTTGGTTTCAATATACAATGATTGAATACATGTAAATAACTTATACTTATTCAATACAATGGTTGTTTGTACTTTGATTGCTATGATACATGTGTTATGATACTACAAATGAAGTCCTCCACCCCCGGACGTTTCCGTCGTCTGGTTTGGGGGTGTGACATGATATGATTATGAGAACTGCATGCTAGATTAGGGCTGAGGATCTAGGAAGGATGCCTTATATGCCTATTATATGTGTATGAGAACTGCATGCTAGATTATGGCTAAGGATCTAGGAAGATGCCTTATGTGCCTGCTATATGTGCTTATTGAATTACATGATAGAACTGATTAGTCAGTGATATGATGGCCTGAATAGGAGATGCTTGGTTTGGTCACTCAATGCCGGAATGCTGCTTGCTTTGTGCTTATAGGAGTTTTGGCTATCTTTAACTAACTAGTAAACGAATATTTAAGTTACATATTACGAGGACTAAATAATTTCAGAAGGTTAGGTTTAGCCCTATTTCGCAGCTCTCGTTTGAGTCTAACCGTTGTAGGGAGATACCTCTCATTCAAAGAATTATCTGGTCTTAGTGATATGTAATGATATTCGCGAGCTAGTTAGGGAGAGGTAGCAAGGGCTTCTTATGCAGCTGATGTCAGAAAGTGGGTTGGAGAGTTACCTTAGGGTAAGCCTAGGATGAGATTAGTGCAGTGAGCAGTAGTAGTGAAAGGGACTTGGTGAAGTCAAGGCAATCTTTGAGGAAAGTATGAATAGATGTGGAAGGTAGTTTGGGCTCGTACTACTGAAAGCAGAGGATCTGTACTCTGGTCAAGGAGGGATGAGATAGAACCAGGGAACTTGTAGTGTGTGAGACCTCTCGAGGTTATGTATGACCCTGATGATTATATGTTTTGTTTCAGAATGGTGGTGAAACGTCACAGAGTGGGAGGTTTGGGGTCTGGGTCAGGATCAGGTTCAGGTTCGGGTTCGGGTTCCGCTCCAGTCGATGATGGATTACGAGCGTTCATTGCATCCGAGATTACGAGAGGCATCATTGAGGCGACCCCGATGATTTTCGGGTCGATCAAGGAAGGGATCATTGAGTTGATGGAGGATCGCCTCAAGGCATTTAGGAGTGACATGGCATCTGGCTAGTCAGGGACGCGAGTCAAGGATTTCAGGGGATGTGGTGCGCCAGAGTTTCATGGGGCAAAGGACTCCATTGTGGCCAGGAGATGGGTAGCAGACATTGAGTCTGCATAGTTGACAAGCTTATGCCTTGAGGGGTCAAAGGTCTGGTATGTTGCGGGCATGCGTCCTACACTTTAGTGGTAGCTGGGATACCTACCTTCCCTTGGTAGATTTTTCCTACAACAATAGCTACCACGCGAGAATCGACCGTCCTCCCTTCGAGATGTTATATGGGAGGAAGTGCAGAACCCCGATATGCTGGGGTGAGGTTGGACAGAGGGTCATGGGGAGTACCGAAGTGGTACTCAAGACGACGAAGAGGATCCACCAGGTGTGGAGCAGGCTTCAGGCTGCTTAGAGTCGGCAAAAAATTTATGCCGACAAGCGTCGGTCGGACCTGGAATTTCAGGTAGGAGATATGGTCCTCCTGAAGGTGTCACCTTGGAAATGTGTCATCCGGTTCAGGAAGCGGGGCAAGTTGGGCCCCAGGTACATTGGTCCTTTCAGGGTTGTAGCCCGGGTGGGCAGTGTGGCATATAGGATGGATCTACTAGCCGAGCTTAGTCAGATCCACAGTACCTTTCATGTCTCCCAGTTGCGGAAGTTCCTGGTAGATGACTCTACGGTGGTACCTCTATAGGATATTCGAGTGGATGACAGCCTGAACAACATCGAGCGGCCGGTAGCCATCCTCAACAGGAAGACGAAGGATCTGAGCAACAAGAAGGTTGAGTTAGTGAAGGTGCAATGGCAGCACCACAAGGGCTCATAATGGACTTAGGAGCCGGAGGACGAGAACAGGGAGCACTACCCCGAGCTATTCCCAGATGCAGTAGACTGTGAGGACGAAGTCTAAAATAAGTGGGGGAGATTTGTAACGCCCAGTCCCTAGTATGTATTTTAATAAGAATTATTCTTTTTTGCAAAGGGACTCGACGAGTTGGAGGCCCTAAAATCGTCGAGTAGGAATGGGATTTTTGGACGCGAGACTTGAAGTCTACTTGACGCGTTAAGAAGCCTCAACTCGACGAGTAGAGGTGCCATAGTGAAACCCTAATTTTCAGGGTTTGATCCCTATTTAAGCACCTTAACACTTCATTGTGGCCTCCCTCATCGCCTCCCTCAGTCCAGCAAAACCCTAATTCGTGATCTAGAGCCTTTTGAGTGTGTGTGAGTGAAAAGAGAGTGATTCTTTGGTATTTCCTTGAAGGAGTGGAAGCTTGAAGTGCTTGATTGATGAAGGGAGCTTTGGATCCAGGGATTTCATTGTCAAAGCAACCTTACTGAGGTATAAAGTCTATACCTTGACTATTCATTTACTAGATCTCTTCATGGAGTAGTTTAGGGCTTTAAGGAGCATATTTCGGAACCATTCATGGATGCAAGCATGTTTGGGGTCATGAATTCAGATATGGAGCCTTTGAGGGGCTCTATGGCATAAAGGTGCCAACTTTATGGCCATGGGAGTCCCATGCAACTTGTGAACTACTTTTTTGGGATTTTGAGCTAAATAACCCATGCATGGACGTAAAGTTAGAAACTTTACATGATATATCGAACCTAGGGAACCAGACCTATGGTTTGGAAGCTTAGAACCCGACTGGAAAATACTGAATAAATTTAGATTATGGGGGACTCGACGAGTTGTTCATACAACTCGACGACTTGGGTCGTGGTTTCCCCCAACCTTTTCTGTTCCTGAGGAAACTTGTTGAGTCTAGAATATGACTCAGCGAGTTGGCCATGGTTTGGGTTATGAAGATTGAGGAACTCGACGAGTTCAAGGAGTGACTCCGCGAGTTGTAGGTAAAAGGTCCCGACTTTGCTATGAGGATGAACTCGGCGAGTTGATGAAAGGACTCGACGAGTAGGATCGAAATTTCAGGGTTTTATGGATTACGGAACTCGATGAGTTAAGGGACCAACTCGGCGAGTTGAGTTAACCATGATGTTGACTTTGACCAGGATGTTGACTTTGACCGTGACCGTTGACCAGAATTGACCCTTAGAGAGGTTATGAGTATGAAAGAGTAATTAAGGAAATTTTATGTGTAGGAGTTTGATAGGAGTTGATCCAGGAGCCAAGGACAGTACAACTACTACACGACACTCTAGGTGAGTTACCTTCCAGTAGAAGTGGGTCTAAGGGCACAATGTCTACCCACTAGTAGGAGTTGTTTGTTAGATGATTGTCTTTGTGATAATCGTCTGGTATGCCACTATTTGTTATGTACTAGTATGGTATGATGTCATGTGATAGTGGTAGTAGGGGGAATAGTCCCCGTATCTGGTCGAAAGGACCAAAGGGGTAGGTCGGGCACCTCGGTACGCCTGACAGTATGTTTATGTTATGTTGTTATGTGGTAGTGGTAGGGGTGAAATAGTCCCCGTAACCGGTTTAGATAAACCGGAGCGGTAGGTTGGGCACCCAGATATGCCTGACAGGGGTAGGTCGGACACCCCGGTATGTCTGACAAGGGTAGGTTGGGCACCCCGGTATGTCTAACAGGGGTAGGTTGAGCACCCCGTTATGCTCAGCAGGGTAGGTCGGGCACCCAGATATGCCTGGCGGTATGTTTATTGTATGGTATGTGGTATGATGGGGGAACTCACTAAGCTTTGTGCTTACGGTTTTCAGTTTTTGTTTCAGGTCCAGCAGCGCATCACACACACGTGATTTTCCACATATGAGATTCTTGGGATTTGTACTCTCACATTTTTACTATCTGATGACATGCTTTTGAGACATATGATCTATGGTTTTTATGAAATAAGATAACCTGATGTTGTTTTCTATAAATTGTTTTATGAATTGTTAAATCAAAAATGGAATTTTTGGTCTTGAATTTTGGGATGTTACATTTAGTTCGGTATGCTTTACGTCAAAATCATTTAGATTGAATTATGGAACTTGTCAATACATCCGCGTCCATATAAAGATCACAAAATCGGGTTCAGAATGAAGAAGTTATGATTCTTTGAAGTTAGAGATAAAAACTAAAAAATTTGGAATTTATCGAAGAAGTGCGAAGTGCCCTGTAATGAGCGTGGGGCGCCTTCGGCCCAGTGGGTTGTGTATTTTGTACGGATTTTTTGGATTACTTAAAGGCCATTAACCCTATAGTTTGTCATTTTCAACCTCAACCTCATCTACAATACCTCTAATGAAACCCTAGCCCCCATTAAAGTATTTGGAGCTCATCCTCTCTCTTAAATTCATTTTGGTGCTCCTTTTTTCTTTGTTTTCTCCTATAGTGTTCTTGGGTGACGATGCATGAAATATTGGATAAGGAAGCATGGGTCATTAAGATTTCATCCTTCTTGACACGTTTATACCTTGGTAAACTCTAAAGTTTCAAGCTTTATTATGTTTCCTTTATAGATCTAAGAGTTTGTTGGGTTTTCGGTCCATTTTAATAACTTTTGGTCCCTTTTTGGCTTATTCTAGTAAGTTGGAAGAATTCTTGAGCTTTTGACTCATGGTTGCGATGTTATATGGTCATTTGGTGGAGTAAAGAATACTTGCAAGATTTCTCTTTACTCAATGCATAAAGAAAGTTGTGTTTTTGGTCATTTTTCAAGTTAACGTTTTAGATCTTAGAAGTTTGTGGCTTTATAATGGACAAAGTTGGAAACTTTACCCATTTAGACATCATGTTGATTTCGATCTGAAAGTAGAAGGCTTGGACTTATTAGATTAAGTTGATAAGGACCCATTCTTGGACTTTTTGTGACTTAAAATTGAGATCTTGCTTATTTGGAGTGTCTTAATGGTTAAAGTTCGAAGATATATTCATTAAGTCATTATTGAGGACCAGATCTAGAAGTTTGGGTTTGTGACTTAATGGATTAAGTCTTTCCACCTTTTGAAGGAGACATGACTGTAGTGAACCCTTCTCTGCCGCGACACGCTTTTTAGGAGTCAGGTCTGTTTTAGTTGAGATACCTGATTATTTTTTCGTGTAGTGGGCGCGGGGAGCCCTTATAGAGCATGGTGTGCCCAATTGACCAAGGGTTAACTTTTTGACCAGTTTGACTTTTGGTCAAACTTTGGTAGGATTGCGTATTTGTCTAATTACTGGTCTCGGTTTGTCACTAGGTGGCCTGTGTTAGCTATCTTTTTGTTGGGGGTTACTGGTGAGCTTTTGCTGTTTAGCTTTGGTGAGTTTTCTCACTATACTATATACTGCAGTATGGGTTCTATGTAGGATAGGATGTTGATATGTTGTACTGCATTGTTAGGAAGGTATATTTTTTCATAATAATTTATGATTGCTTGTTTCTTGGTTGTCTCTTTTATATATGTTGACATATTATGGGGGAGTTGAGGGCGGACCAGCTATGTGATGAAGGCCAAGATACTCTGACAGACCAAGTTTATGTTGACGGCTAAGGGTAAGTTAATGACAAGAACAACGTTAAGTGTAACATCCCAAAAATACAGAGTAAAAATTTCATTTTTAAATAAGTCAAAACCATTCATTCGTTGTTCCAAAAGACGATCATAGTCAAAGTATTTTCAAAACATATGAGTAAAATCATAAACAGTTAATGCAGAATAAATCTCCAGGGGAAGTAGTGTGATCAAGTGGGACCTTTCATTTTGAAACCAGAAGTACCTGAAAACATTTTAAACATAAACTATAAACACAAAGCGTAGTGAGCTCCCCGAAATACCACATAGTAAACATACGTAATAACACTAAGCTAAACTGGGTCTATTTCACCCCTGAGTCTCTTCTAACTCCTTCGGTATGTTTAAACCGGTATTGGGTCCATTTCTCTATTTCAACCCCTTCGGTATCTTTCAACCGGTACTGGGTCTATTTCACCCCTGAGTCAATTTCAACTCCTTTGGTATCATTCATCCGATATGGGTCTATTTCACCCCTAAAACTAAGCATACAATGATATCAGCAAGAGTCACAAAGACAACAAGCACATACAGCTATATCAAAAAGTGTCACAAAGACAACTATCATCCTACAAACATAAACTGGTGGGACGGCATTGGTGCCTTCGACCCACGAGTACAGTGAAGAGACTCACCTGATCTTTTCAACAAAGGTCCAATAGCTACCTTAGCAACAGAACATCCAATCTAAGATATCTAAAGCTGAACCGAAATCAATCCTTAGCCAAATACTCAATTCTATCCAAGTTTCACCAAAAGTCAAACTAGTCAAAAGTCAATGGTCAAAGTCAAAATTGCCAGCTACAGCCCTCCACGTCGTGGCCTTCCTTGGCCACGTCATGGGCACAAAACGCCAAAACAGTCGCTAACTCCACATTCGCCATGCCGTGGCAGCCTAAGGCAAAACAATGGGGACTGGTATGAACAGCTCAAACGAGTTTAATCATTTCTTCTGATTTCAAGAGCTCCAAAGCTCATATCTAATCCTATCCAAGGCCTTAATGGATAAATTTTCTAACTTTATACATTAGGAAGGTCCAAACCACCAAGATCTAGACTTTAAGTTTCAAAGGGACCCAAAAATGCATCTTTCTTAACTTAATCCATTAAGTCCAAGACCCCAACTTTCATATCTGAATCAATAAGATGTCTAGATTGATAAAGTTTCCAACTATATACATTATAATGTCACAATCTTTCAAGATCTAAACTTTAATATACCAAAATGGCCTAAAGGACTAAGATAACTTGTATGGCAAAAAGGGAAAGCAAAAGCTCATAACTTTCCTAGTCCATAGGTCCATGAAGCATCCTAAACTGATCAAAAGATGTTGGAGTCTACTCAACTCCAAGATCACCCAAAACAATGGATCAAAAGTGCCAAACACCCCAAATGAGAAGATCTAATGAACTAGATAGCAAGATTGGAACTTTATACTTATAATAAGCCATGAAAATTGTTGGGTTTTAAGCACTATAACACTCCTATGGTGCACATGCAACCCTAGATGCTTTGGAATTATGTTTTCTCTAATTATACATGCATTTTTCAAATTTCCAAAGCATATAACTTAACTAGTATACAAAACATGGTAACAACTAGTTAGATATCTTACCTCTTGAGTAGTTCTTGACCATGGAAGCTTGAGCACCACAAATGTTGTGCCTCTAATGTGTCACAAACACCAATATGCAAAGGAGGCTTAAGAGAATAAGTCTTGTAGCTTCAAAAATCGGTTCTATGCTCTTGTGTACATGTGTAGCCGATTTTGTCACCAAGGGGAGGCTTTTATAGTGTTTCTCAAGGCTAGGATTTTATCCATGAAACCCTAATGCACCATGACCATCCATATCCCTTAGGTTCCATGGGTTAAAGCTCCATAGGCTATCCATGAACCACTTAGCCCACCCTAATTGATCTTTGGCCCACACTATAAGAATTGATGATTTACATAATCAACCCCCTAGATTTAATTAGTCACTTTTGATCACAAAATTAATTCAAAATAATTCTTGACCAACATTAATTAAATAATATGATTTCTCAATTAATATATTATACTTATAATATATTAATAAATCACTAATAATCTTATTCTCAAAAGTCCATCCTATCAAATTGCACTGGTGAAGGAAACCCTAAAAGGACCATGCTACAATCGGGTCAAGTACATACCAGATATAGTTATGGGCTTAGACACCAAATCCAACAGTATCCCACTTGGATAAGTCTAATAACTATAACTGCCAAGGTAACTTCAAGATCCGATTAGCAATCGTAGCTTCCAAAAGCCGCTGTCGAACTCTGATCCAGTCAGTGACTGTCCTTAGAGAAGTGATCATATACTCCTCTGTTCTACAAGATATCAGCGGACAAATACATGGAACATAGTCGTACTTATTATCTTGCAATTAGTTTCCCGATTTCCGATTAGTTTGACATAGAACATAATTGAACACAACAATTTCGTTCTGACCGGGCCCGGTACATAAGTCAAAACAAATCATCGAGGGGCCCAGATATGGCTTTTGATCCTTCTTAGGATAAAAGGAACAGATAAACTTCGACTCTATATGCTTGTAGTGACTACTCGTTAAATCACGCACAACGATACGTTTTATAACATCAAGTTACTGATGCATTTACGCATCATCAATGAACTGCCAATTTGTAGTCAACAACTCATATATCTTGGTTTGAAGATTATATGATATTTTCAACTCATAATCACTCGTTATAAATTCCATGAAGTGATTCTGATGAGTGCGGGTTGATCCAATGCTCAAATTCTTATTTTACAAGCACTCATGAATGGCGCAGTAGATTCTTGCCATGTCTAACTCCTTAGACATCTACAACCAACTCATGACAGTCTAGCCTCATACGTACTTCCAATGTATGATTGACTGTGGATAGTTTGAATAATTATATTATTCAGGAAGTTAAAACATGAAAAATGAAACAATAGTAAATAATTGACACAAGACAGTAACTTTACTTATAAATAAAACTCCTTTGATTCAATCATCAAAATGTCAATTACAATTTAGCTATTACAAGTTTCTAATTATCTAATTACTAAAACTAATATAGTCTCCTATCCCAATGCCTCTTGCATGCTGCAAGAGCTTAACCCTATTCAGTCCCTTTGTAAGGGGATCTGCTGGGTTGTCCTGTGACGATATCCTCTTCACCACGAGGTGTCCTTCTTCTACCTGATGTCTTATGAAGTGGTACTTTCTGTCGATATGCCTTGATCTACCATGATCTCTCGGTTCCTTGGTTAAAGCAACCACCCCTTCATTATCGCATAAAACTTCTATGGGCTGCTTTATGGATGGCATAACTCCAAGGTCTCCGATGAAGTTCTTCAACCATATTGCTTCTTTCGATGCTTCGCTTGCTGCAATATACTATGATTCGCACGTTGAATCAGCCACAGTTTCCTGCTTGGAACTTTTCCATGTTATTAGTTGTCACACCCCAAAACCGGAACGGCGGAAACGTTATGGGGTGGAGGACGTCATGTCAAGTATCACAACATATGCAGTATAGTAATCAAAGTACAACAACCATTGCATTCATAGTAATAATTTTACATAGGTTACATTTAACAACAACATCAAAAGTAGATATAGGAAATAACATAAGCTGCAGCTTGGTACTAGGCTGACTTCGCAAAAGCTCCCGGAGTGTACCTGTCTACTGATGACCTGAGAATACAAGTTATTTTGAAAGCCAATATCATCATTTTAATGCTGGTGAGTTCATAAGTATTTAATGACATTGGTATAAATACATGTTTTTCTTCAAATTAATCTCACTAGATGATAGTGATATGATTTTACAGAGTATTAGTATTTCTCCCAGAAAATCCTATATTTTCTAATAAAGGTAGTTTTCTACCAAAACTCAATTGCTTTATGTTTAAAGAGTATTTTCCCCTAAAGGTACTATCATTATCAAAATATAGTTTATACTTTAAGGATATGTGAGAAGATCACAAGCAAAAGTAATAGGGAAAATACTATTTTACCTCAACAGTAACGCTGCTGACTAAAAGTGAATAAAACATAGACTCCAGGTGGTATCGAATGAACCATACGCCTGGGAGAGTCTAAAGGAATGAAGTATAGACTCCAAGCGGTATTAAGTGAACAATACGCCTTGGAGAGTCTAAGTGAATGAAATACAGACTCCAGGCGGTATTAAGTGAACAATACGCCTCGGAGAGTCTAAGTTAACCTTTAATCCTAAGTAGGTCATTTTAAAGGTTTAATATGAGGCCTAGTGTATAACTAGGAAAATATATTATGATGGTTTCATATGTAGAAAATACCATGATAATACTTATTACCTTAAAGCCATGACTTATAAGGTAATTGTAAAGATACTCGTAACCATACTGATTGAAGGATGTAAACACAACGACCTGCTGGCGTCGAAATGAATGTGACATTTGTCACCCCTTGGCTTGGTTGGTCGGCCGAGACTGTAGCTAGCAGTCAGGATGTGGGATGGTCTGTCCCGTATAGATCTATACACACAATGCCCGCTCTCCCTCCAGGAGACTCTGGTTACCACTCGAAAACGGTGAAATCCGCGTCATGAGGATGTATCTCGTGTTTTGATTTCTATATACCTTTCTTTTTACTATAAGTACAAGTTCTTAGAATATAGATATAACTAAGTTCTCCTTCATGAAAGTTATGGTTGGTTTCTAAACTATACCTATTATAGTTTACTCGAGAGGTTATCAAGATGCATTTGCTACCCAAAAGTGTTGAACTGGAATAAGAGTATTAACATCTAACCAGATATACATAATATATAACTAGGACTTCAACGACACTCGGACAAATAACCGGATGCTCTAAGTCCACAACCAAACAAGGAACAGGAAATAAAGCGGGTTATCAGTCCTAAGTCCTTCAAACCCTACTTATCTAACTATATCTATATAGACATGAATCTATCAAGAATATAAGTTTAAAAGACTTTGATAAAAGCTTGGTACTTTAAAAGAGATTTGAAAACAAAATATGAAAACCTTTAGCTGGATAAAACAGTTTAACATGCATAAATCTTTTTGCTATACAGTTATTAATCATATGTGGTTGATATAATAACTTTATAGTTCAACTTGTATTCCCCCCCCCATAAAAGCATTTAAAATCATTTAAAAAGGTTGATTAAGGGGTATGAACTCACCTGAAGTGGGTGATTCGGATGAACGGGTGGTATAGGATGCTAAGTGTCAAGTGAGGACTTGAACACACACGCGGATCCTATTGAGCATGCAATGATACATTTATGTATCTAATTAGTCATTTAATAACTAATTAAGCAAGTAAAGACACTCAAATACATGAAAACACTTTGTATCAAGTGCTAGGAGTGCTAAGGGTTGCATCTTAAGAGAGTATCGCCTCACATTGGAGTTTACTCCCCATATGGTAGCACCATATGGGTTTACGGTTCTGGGACCATTTCCCCCATGATTTTACGGCCGTAAACTCATGGCAATGGTGTCATTGGGTGTTTTAAGGTCCTAAACCACACAAGGAAGTAAGCTAGACTCGAATCCAAGGCTTAGGAAGTGACTAGGGCTCGAAATGGCCCTTCTTTGGAGTTTACGGTCCTTGGACCACTCCATGGGAGTTTATGGTCGTAAACACATGTGTTTATGGTCGTAAACCCATGAGTTTACGGCCGTAAACTCATGGTTACCCAACCATTTCGTGTTTTGGTGTTTCTAGCTCATGCATGCAAGGTTCTAGTCCTTTACACAAGCCATAGAAGGTGTTAGGGGCACCTAAACCCCACTTGAAGGTGTTTACGGTCTAAGGAGATCTCCTTGAACCGTAAACACATATGTTCTTGGGGATTTTGATGTTCTTCAAGGGTTTAACATGTATTCTAAGCAAACAACTAGTTAGGAGGAGTGTACTTACTTATAGGAAGCTTGTAGGAGTGTTTAAGGGCCAAGAACACTAGTGTGTGTTCTTGGTGTTCTTGGTGTTTTGAAGAACACTTGAAGATCTAAGAAAAGAGGAGATTTCCATGGATGAAATCGAGTATAAACACTAGATAAAGTCTTATTTGAACGAAACAAGGAAGGAAACACTTACATTTTTGGCGGATTTGAAGAAATGTGATATGATACTTGAGAGAGAATTTTGGTGTTCTTGAGTTAGGAAGTGAAAAATGAGCCAAAAATGACTAAGTGTCATATTTATACTGTTTAGAGTTTACGGCCGTAAACTCCATGTTTGGCGCCGTAAACTCAAAACTCTTGGAGTTTTGAGACTTACGTTATGCACGACAACCTCTAGAGTATACTTCCTTATATTTGTTCGTTTGACGGAAAGTTAAAATAAAACATCCAAACGAACTTAAAACCGGCCAAAAATGTACTGAGATGAATTTGACCATTATTTGATGTGCTTGACTGCGGAGTTTATACAAATAGAAATTTCGGGTTGTCACATCATCCCCCCGTTAAAGGGTATTTCGTCCCGAAATTATAGTTCAAGCAACTAAGTTATTACAAAATAACTAAGCAAAAGAGATGGGGATGTTTAAGTTCATTTGATCCTCGCACTCCCAAGTGAATTCAGGTCTTCGCTCGGCGTTCCAACGAACCTTCACTATCGTGATACGGCTTTGCTTTGTTCGCTTGACCTGTCGGTCCATGATCTCTTCAGGTTCTCCTACGAAGTTGGGGCTCTCAATGATTTCGATCTCGACGAGTGGGATTACAAGAGTCACGTCGGACAAGCACTTTTTCAAGTTGAGACGTGGGATAGATTCGGATGGAAATTATGGAATCCCTAAAGTAGTCGAGGTCTGACGGAGGTTGGACCAATTCTTATCAAGAATCCCTGATGGTCCTAAGTTTTTGGGAAGATAGAATGTTTCAGTACTTGGAACATAATGTACTTCCATGGTTAGATCATCACTTGGCGTGATCTCCATTCTGAAGTTCCACAAGTTCTCTCTTACTGGAGTGCAGTCTTCCGGGTTGGTTCTTAGAAGGCTCAGGTCGTCTTCGGATTCGTATTTCCTACTGATTGTTTTCGGAGGTTTTCTGGACCATTGGAGGTATTGGCTACATACTAGCATCTATTGGTTACGTGGCATCTATCTCGACCCTGTGCAAAATGGACCTGCACTTCTGACTCTCGAGGTGTTTCTTACAGAAACTCTCAAAGTCAGCGAGATAGAGGGTTTTACCAGACGATGCTTAGAAAATTGCAATTTTTTCTCATCGTCTAATAGATGCTTTCACAGTATGATCCCTATTCGGAAAGAATCATTCTCTTACTTGCTTCGCTGTTTCATGGATAGCAGTCTCAGATCGGGGCTAGCTTCGCCCTTAGAGATTTTCTGAAGCGCTTGACTATTTCAGGAGGTGGTTCTACTATCTCTTTAGGGATAGTATTCTTTGGAATACCTAGTAGTCTAACAAATCTCTAAGACTTGCTCCATTCTCCATCGCGGCTGCTCCCTCCAGTTTGTAGGAAGCGAGTGTTCTTGTATAACCCATCGACTAACACCTAGACTGGTGTCGAGTCTACAATCTCTTTATGATCTGGGTTATAAAGCTTAACGCAACTTACCATATACTTTATTCAAGTATTCTTGGTTGTGGAGGTAGTCATGTGGTTCTTAGCATCCTAGTATTAACTTTGGAGAATGCAGTCTATCGTCTATAGGGCGACGGTGACTTTACTCGCATGAGGAGGCATTGTGTCCTAGGCACTACTTATCTGTATCTGGATGGACGAAGTGCTTGAGTAGTGCGAGTACCCCTTGAAACTACTCTTCCGGTGTTACTGAGTTTCTCTATCTAGATTAAATATAGATAGAAATGGATTCTGCTACCCAGAACCTCTAATTTCTTCATCCATTCTTCTCAGAGTTTAACCTGTCACAGCTTTTCAGGTTTCTTGGCCCACTACTGAGATGCTTAATTTGTGGGATTTGGCGTGAATGGATGGTTGTAGTCAATGTTTTTGACTCTTATGACTTGAGTTACTTTTCCTAACTGAGGGTGTTAGCTACTATGTTGGCTTAACCGGGATGACCACAAATTTCAAATTCGTGGTCATTTTAGTAGCTCAACCCACAGTGGTTCTCTTGACTCCAGTTCGTTTTTCTATGGGATAGGATGAAGGGTCTTATTATATGGTTCGTGGTAGACCTCATACTCGGCTCAATCACTATTACTCCGTGTATGCAAGTCGTATATAATTGAGATTGATGGGATGTTTAGATGTGTGGCCCCACCCCAAACCCACAACCAAACAAGGAACAGGGAGTAGGGAGGAAGCACACATATTAAATTTCATTGATCTAAATTATATACCACTCTAATGCATATACTCAATAGTAGTAAGTTGATCCCATGAGTTCTTTCTCTTGATTCACGAACCTGATTGCGCGGTGCAAATGGTCTTTCTGGGGTATCTACTGAGTAGGCCTCGGGCGGTTATTGTTTTCCGGAATATCTGCAGTGCCTTTCGTTTCTGGTTTTAAAGTCTAACGGGGTTGGTTAACAGCGCGCGATACCCCTCTCCTGGGTACTTCTGAAGGTTGGATGAGAGAGACGACTGACGGTTTGCATTAGGTTTTCCTTATTCGGTTCGAAAGATTTTTCATTCGATGCTCAGGATACAGTGAAAGTTCTTTTACACAGCACCAGGAATTCTCGCATGGTTGAACCAAGTCAAGCCATGACTGACGGTAGTGTCGAAATTTACAATCATCGACACGATATGGAATGAAGATCGATAGGAATATGTGCTGTACAGGGCACACAAGTTCTTAGCGTCCCGGGTTTCATCCAGGGTATCACTATCGTGGATACTTGGACCGTCATGATTGACGCTGAACTCTAAGGGGTCCTGGTGTTTTGGAATAATGTATTTTTCATGAACGGATTTCTCACGAGGCCTCTCTATAACCGCCTAGTATACACTAGTCATGTATAATTAAGATTAAAAGGACTGTTGGCTGAGCGACCCCGCCCTAAATCCACAACCAAACAAGGAACAGGAAATAAGGCAGCATCACTCACTCGTGGTCTATCAATCCCAATTATACATGGCCTTAACGCATATGCTAAGCCATCATAGCTTTACCTGATGGGTTTTTAAGTGTTACAACAGTGCTGCGACTTTCGCCTTAACGAGGGAGTAATTACAATTAGAATGGATTATTTTAAGTTTTCGATTAGCTACTTAAGGTTTTGAGAAACGTACCAAAATTCTACCGGGTTCTTGATGTTCCCCTAGGCATTAGGGTTAAACTCCTCCTGCGTCTTTGTCATTTCATTCCGTTGGGCAGTCCCTCTTGAATTGCCCAATTTCACCACATAGGTGGCATACTGGACTGGTCCCAACATTAGTGGTTGATGTAATGAACTCAACCGGGGTTCTATAGAAGCGAGCGGTATGCCTCTTCATGTTGCACCTAACACAAAAGAGTTCCCGACAGATACCATGATGATGGTAGTTACACTTGCTGCAGCGGGGGAGGTTTCCTGGGTATGGTCTTCCAGGTGTCGAGGTAGAAGGGTTGACAGAGGCATTGACCACTTCAGCTCGTTGCCCTTTGGAAGGTCCTTAAGTCGAGGTACTTCCCTCCTCGTTCTCAGACTTTCTTTTCAGTGGATTAGGTTTGAGTTCTTGGGTTCCTGTGCACACGGGTGTTGGTTGCTGCTGTCCATTGTTATAATCGGGATTCCCGATAGGGCTCCTGCTAACATTGGCATTGTTAGCATTCAGGTGAGCCATGACAGCTGCTACGGCTGCGGAAACTGCAGCTTGGAATGTAGCTTCATCGATTTGAAGAATCGGTGTCTTACCAGCGGGTTTGTTACGTTTCTTTGGAGGCATGGTTTTTCCTACACGAAAAGGAACACAAGCGGATGAGAAACGATGGTTAACCCTAGACGTATCTTTCTTTACGATGATAGGCATAAATTTTTCCTGCACCTTGATTTATGGTTATCTGAGCGTCGACCTACATCCCTATGATGTAGTCTGGGTAACAGAGTAGGAGTAAGTGTGTCGGAAAGCCATAAAATGGGTGTCATTCCTACTAAGTTATCTTTAAATTGGAGAGGCACACTCTCCGTCTTTGAAAAGATTTGAAAGAGCTTCGGAATGATGATTACACAAGAAAAAAGACATGAAAGTTTATGGCTAAACACTCTCAATCGAGGTTTTGGGTTCCGATATAATTATATTAATCGCGACGGGAAAGACGAATTTGCCTAACACATAGTGTGAGCAGTGTAATCACTAGCTCACTAAATTGTATTATTTTATGGGTTATTAGCATGATGTTAAGGAGGTAGAAACACTTCTCGCGCTCCATGCATTGGCTCCCTCTGTCCACCTCTTATTCCTGACTGGAACAAGCATTGGTTTCCTTTGGGTATCTATATAGGGTTCTCCGCTCTCGTAGACATACTGAATTTCTGCTCCGCCTTACTTCCGATTCTGACTCTGAGTGTCATCACTTCATAATGGATGACTGGAATCTCGGAAGTTCAGGCGAATTTCCCACTGATGTCCCTAAAAGGTATAGGCACATGGTGATTTCAATAGTCTCGTCCCTGTTCATTTATTTCCTAATTGGAAATCTTCTCAATGAACCTCTTCTGGGTCTGTACCGACTCTTCTGCCGATCATTGAAGTGGATAAGGTTTTCTAAAGGGGTTCGTGCGAGAATGGGAATGTCTAAAGAATCTTAAGAGATTATTAAAACATTTTACTGGGTGACCCATATCGAGTCCTGCTATAATTACAAAGTGTACACAAATCATATATAACTTAGATCTGATAGGCCTTCGAATATGTGATACTACTCTATATCCACATCCAAACAAGGAAAAGGAAGTAGAGCGAAACCACACATTCTTAGCCTATGAGGTCCTTACTATATATAACCTTGGGAGTATACACTCTGTAATCATAGGTTTATCAATAAGGATCTCTTTTAGTTTTCACGCAAGGTTATTTATGGTTCCTAAAATACCCCTATTGTATTTTAATTACATGTTTGATTCTTAACTTCTGAACATGCTTTTGGGTTCATTGTTAGTCTTTTAGTATCATAAAATACTCCTATAGTATCTTAAACTTTATGTTTGGCTCTAGCAATTCCTATATGGTAAGTTTCAGATTTGTTGCAACACCACCATCACTCCCAAGCACACGTTAGTCGCATCTCGAATAAATGTAGTTGATCAGGTTACATTTATTCCAGCTTACGATTACATAACTGCCCAGGTTTGACGGTAATGCTCAACATCCAAAGACTTTTATTCTTTTTCTTCTTGTGATACTTGTTCGGGTTTTTATATTCTGAATGTTCTTATACTTTTGTAAAATATGGTTATATTTTAAAGTATAATTCTTGGTCAAAGTATTTTATCGCATTGTATTTATAGGTTGTATATCTTTTATGATTTGATATACTGAGCTCACTATAAGCAATGCTCTGATACCAATCTGTCACACCCCAAAATCGGAACGGCGGAAACGTTCTGGGGTGGAGGACATCATGTCAAGTATCACAACATATGCAGTATAGTAATCAAAGTACAACAACCATTGCATTAATAGTAATAATTTTACATAGGTTACATTTAACAACAACATCAAAAGTAGATATAGGAAATAACATAAGCTGCAGCTTGGTACTAGGCTGACTTCGCAAAAGCTCCCGGAGTGTACCTGTCTACTGATGACCTGAGAATACAAGTTATTTTGAAAGCGAGTATCAGCATTTTAATGCTGGTGAGTTCATAAGTATTTAATGACATTGGTATAAATACATGTTTTTCTTCAAATTAATCTCACTAGATGATAGTGATATGATTTTACAGAGTATTAGTATTTCTCCCAGAAAATCCTATATTTTCTAATAAAGGTAGTTTTCTACCAAAACTCAATTGCTTTATGTTTAAAGAGTATTTTCCCCTAAAGGTACTATCATTATCAAAATATAGATTATACTTTAAGGAATATGTGAGAAGATCACAAGCAAAAGTAATAGGGAAAATACTATTTTACCTCAGCAGTAACGCTGCTGACTAAAAGTGAATAAAACATAGACTCCAGGTGGTATCGAATGAACCATACGCCTCGGAGAGTCTAAAGGAATGAAGTATAGACTCCAGGCGGTATTAAGTGAACAATACGCCTCGGAGAGTCTAAGTGAATGAAATATAGACTCCATGCGGTATTAAGTGAACAATACGCCTCGGAGAGTCTAAGGGAATGAAGTATAGACTCCAGGCGGTATTAAGTGAACAATACGCCTCGGAGAGTCTAAGTGAATGAAATACAGACTCCAGGCGGTATTAAGTGAACAATACGCCTCGGAGAGTCTAAGTTAACCTTTAATCCTAAGTAGGTCAGTTTAAAGGTTTAATATGAGGCCTAGTGTATAACTAGGAAAATATATTATGATGGTTTCATATGTAGAAAATACCGTGATAATACTTATTACCTTAAAGCCATGACTTATAAGGTAATTGTAAAGATACTCGTAACCATACTGATTGACGGATGTAAACACGACGACCTGCTGGCGTCGAAATGAATGTGACATTTGTCACCCCTTGGCTTGGTCGGCCGGGACTGTAGCTAGCAGTCAGGATGTGGGATGGTCTGTCCCGTATAGATCTATACACACAATGCCCGCTCTCCCTCCAGGAGACTCTGGTTACCACTCGACAACGGTGAAATCCGCGTCATGAGGATGTATCTCGTGTTTTGATTTCTATATACCTTTCTTTTTACTATAAGTACAAGTTCTTAGAATATAGATATAACTAAGTTCTCCTTCATGAAAGTTATGGTTGGTTTCTAAACTATACCTATTATAGTTTACTCGAGAGGTTATCTAGATGCATTTGCTACCCAAAAGTGTTGAACTGGAATAAGAGTATTAACATCTAACCAGATATACATAATATATAACTAGGACTTCAACGACACTCGGACAAATAACCGGATGCTCTAAGTCCACAACCAAACAAGGAACAGGAAATAAAGCGGGTTATCAGTCCTAAGTCCTTCAAACGCTACTTATATAACTATATCTATATAGACATGAATCTATCAAGAATATAAGTTTAAAAGACTTTGATAAAAGCTTGGTAATTTAAAAGAGACTTTGGTACTTTAAAAGAGATTTGAAAACAAAATATGAAAACCTTTAGCTGGATAAAACAGTTTAACATGCAGAAATCTTTTTGCTATACAGTTATTAATCACATGTGGTTGATATAATAACTTTATAGTTCAAATTGTATTCCCCCCCCATAAAAGCATTTAAAATCATTTAAAAAGGTTGATTAAGGGGTATGAACTCACCTGAAGTGGTTGATTCGGATGAACGGGTGGTATAGGATGCTAAGTGTCAAGTGAGGACTTGAACACACACGCGGATCCTATTGAGCATGCAATGATACATTTATGTATCTAATTAGTCATTTAATAACTAATTAAGCAAGTAAAGACACTCAAATACATGAAAACACTTTGTTTCAAGTGCTAGGAGTGCTAAGGGTTGCATCTTAAGAGAGTATCGCCTCACATTGGAGTTTACTCCCCATATGGTAGCACCATATGGGTTTACGGTTATGGGACCATTTCCCCCATGATTTTACGGCCGTAAACTCATGGCAATGGTGTCATTGGGTGTTTTAAGGTCCTAAACCACACAAGGAAGTAAGCTAGACTCGAATCCAAGGCTTAGGAAGTGACTAGGGCTCGAAATGGCCCTTCTTTGGAGTTTACGGTCCTTGGACCACTCCTTGGGAGTTTATGGTCGTAAACACATGTGTTTATGGTCATAAACCCATGAGTTTACGGCCGTAAACTCATGGTTACCCAACCATTTCGTGTTTTGGTGTTTCTAGCTCATGCATGCAAGGTTCTAGTCCTTTATACAAGCCATACAAGGTGTTAGGGGCACCTAAACCCCACTTGAAGGTGTTTACGGTTTAAGGAGATCTCCTTAAACCGTAAACACATATGTTCTTGGGGATTTTGATGTTCTTCAAGGGTTTAACATGTATTCTAAGCAAACAACTAGTTAGGAGGAGTGTACTTACTTATAGGAAGATTGTAGGAGTGTTTAAGGGCCAAGAACACTAGTGTGTGTTCTTGGTGTTTTGAAGAACACTTGAAGATCTAAGAAAAGAGGAGATTTCCATGGATGAAATTGAGTATAAACACTAGATAAAGTGTTATTTGAACGAAACAAGGAAGGAAACACTTATATTTTTGGCGGATTTGAAGAAATGTGATATGATACTTGAGAGAGAATTTTGGTGTTCTTGAGTTAGGAAGTGCAAAATGAGCCAAAAATGACTAAGTGTCATATTTATACTCTTTAGAGTTTACGGCCGTAAACTCCATGTTTGGGGCCGTAAACTCCAAACTCTTGGAGTTTTGAGACTTACGTGATGCACGACAACCTCTAGAGTATACTTCCTTATATTTGTTCGTTTGAAGGAAAGTTAAAATAAAACATCCAAACGAACTTAAAACCAGCCAAAAATGTACTGAGATGAATTTGACCATTATTTGACGTGCTTGACTGCGGAGTTTATACAAATGGAAATTTCGGGTTGTCACATTAGTCCTCCATTTAGGATAAACAGCCAACCTAACTGAGAACGCATATTGTCTCTGTCAGTCTGAAACCAGGCGTCACAATACCCTAATATTCTTAAGTCATCACTCCCACCAAGGGTAAGGATCCAATCCTTAGTCCTCCGCAGGTAGTTAAGAATGTTCTTAACTGCAGTCCAGTGAGCTTTACCAGGGTTCCCTTGATATCTATTGACCATGCTCAAAGCAAAGGCCACATCAGGGCGAGTACAAGTCATAGCAAACATGATCGGACCAACTACAGAAGCATATGGTATATGACTCATTTCTACTATCTCAGCTTCTATACTCGGACTCTGAGTCTTACTCAGTTTGGTATTGCCTTGGATAGGTAAGTCACCTTTCTTGGGGTTCTCCATGCTGAAACGTTTCAGCACCTTGTCCAAGTAGGTACTTTAACTAAGTCCTATTAGTCTTTTACTTTTGTTTCTCAATATCCTTATCCCTAGGATATAGTCAGCTTCTCCGAGGTCCTTCATAGCGAAACATTTCCCAAGCCAGGACTTGACCTCCTGTAAGGTTGGGATGTCATTTCCTATAAGCAGTATGTCATCCACAAACAACACCAGAAAGCTAACTATACTCCCACTAGCTTTAACATATACACAAGACTCATCCTCGCTTCTCGAAAATCCGAACTCTTTGACTTCCACATCAAAACAAAGATTCCACCGGCGAGATGCTTGTTTCAATCCATATATGGATTTCTCAAGCTTACACACTCTATTAGGGTACTCTGCACTGGTAACCCTCTGGCTGACTCATGTAAACATCCTCAGCCAACTTTCCATTAAGAAAAGCGGTTTTGACATCCATTTGCCATATTTCATAGTCATGAAATGAAGCTATGTCTAGCATAACCCTTACAGATTTAATCTTCGCTACTGGTGAGAAGGTCTCATCATAGTCAACTCCTGGAGTTTGATTAAATCCATTCGCAACCAGTCGTGCCTTATATGTGTGTACATTCCCATCCATGTCGGTCTACTTCTTGAAGATCCATTTGCACCTGACTGTCTTACGGCCCGGTACATTATCAACCTTGTTCCAAACTTGATTGTCATACATGGACTGAATCTCGCTATCCATAGCCTCTTTCCATTTAGCAGATTCAGGGCTTGCCATGGCTTCCGCGTAGTTATTAGGCTCATCCAAATTTACCAATGTACTATCACTGATAAATGTATCACCTTCTGTAGTAATATGGAAACCATAATAAAACTCAGGTGCAGTCCTAACTCTGGTGGAACACCTTAGAGGTACAACTCCGTCAATAGGTTCAACAGAAGTTTCCTCCTCGGGTTGATTGGTAGTGTTTAGGTTCCTTCACCGCTTGACTCTTGAAGCTCTTCAAGGTCAATTTGCCTCCCACTGTCCCCTTGGCATATAAGCTCTCTCTCTCATAAAAGACCCCTCTTCTCGCGACGAAGACAACATTATCAATTGGTCGATAGAAGAGATATCCAAAGGATTTCTGTGGGTAGCCGATGAAAATACATCGCTCACTCAGAGGTTCAAGCTTTTCGTGAGTCTCGCGCCTCACAAAAGCATCACAACCCCAAACTTTGATGCGGTCTAAAGTGGGAACCTTCCCAGTCCACATCTCGTGAGGTGTCTTAGCAACCTTTTTGGTAGGGACCAGATTAGGAATATGGGCGGCAATCTCTAAGGCATACCCCCAAAATGAGATTGGTAATGAAGCTCAACTCATCATGGAACAAACCATGTCCAACAAGGTTCGATTGCGCCTCTCAGCCACACCATTCAGCTGTGGTGTCCTAGGAGGTGTCAATTGTGAAACAATTCCACATTCCTTAAGATAATCGTGGAACTCGATACTAAGATACTCTCCTCCTCGATTGGATCGGAGTACCTTTATCTTCATGCCCAATTGATTCTCCACTTCTGCTTTAAACTCTTTGAACTTTTCAAAGGTTTCTGACTTATTCTTGATTAAGTAGATATAGCCATAACTACTATAATCATCAGTAAAAGTCACATAGAAGCGGCTAGCATCTCTTGTGACAGATCTGAAGGGCCCACACACATCAGTGTCTATGAGGTCCAACAAACCCTCACCCCTTTCACAAGTACCAGTAAAGGGTGACTTAGTCATCTTTCCAAGTAAACAAGATTCGCAAGTATCATCCGATTTCAAATCGAATGATTCCAAGATTCCAGCCTTTTGGAGTTGGCCTATGCGCTTCTTGTTGACATGTACAAGACGACAATGCTATAAGCATGCTTTATCCAAATCATTGGATGAATCAATATGCACCACATTATTTCCTAAGTTATCTAAAACATTCACAGTTTCATATACTCCATTGCAAGGTAATGCTTCAAAATAAAATACACCATTATAATAAGTATAAATTGCACCAACTTCATTATTAAACGAAAAGGTAAAACCTTGTCTGTACAAACTGTGAAAAGAAATAATATTTCTCGCCATATCGGCCGAGTAACAACAATTATTCAAATCTAAATTTAAACCATTTCTAATCAATCAAGAATAAACTCCAATCTTGGTCACATGCGGCATTTTCCTATTTCCCATGATTAAGTTTATCTTCCCGTGCTCCACATCCCTACGTCTTTTTAGTCCCTGCAAATCAGACCAAATGTGAAATCCACAACCTATATCAAGGACCCAAGAATTAGCATGTGATCAGTTATTAGATTGAATAGTGTAAATACATGCAAAGGAGGGTTTGATCTTCCCATCCTTTATAACCTGCAAGTACATGGGGAAGCTCCGTTTGCAGTGCCCTTTTTCATGACAATGGACGCAGTCAGCATCCTTCGGACTGGAAGAGGGATTAACGGAACCAGCTTTGGTCCCGCTAGAAGAGGATCCATCAAGGGACTTTCCCTTGCGGCTCTTGGAGGGAGCCTTCATCTTCTTTCCCTTTCCATGTCCTATTGCCAGAACAGGGGCAGAAGTAGTAGTAGAAGTAGACACAACCGATTTGCCTTTATGGTTGCTTTCTGCAGTCCTTAAAAGCCCTTGAAGCTTGCTAAGAGTGACCTCCTTCTTGTTCATATGATAAGTCATACGTAATTGATCATAACAAGAAGGTAAAGAGTGTAGAATTATATCTATGGCCAACTCTTCATCAAAATTGACATTCATTTTTAGCAAGCGGTCCACATATCTCTGCATCTTTTGCAAGTGGGCTGTGATGGGTTTACCATCCTTCATTTTGGTTGTGATCATGGAGGCAATGATCTCATACCTCTCCTGCCGAGCACTTTGATGGTATCTTTCCATCAAATCATGATACATTTTATAGGGATAGTAGTCCTCATAGGACTTCTGCAGCTCAGCAGTCATGGTTGCAATCATAAGACACGACACCTTTGTCGCATCCCTCTCATGAGTAGTGTGTTCACCAATTTGTTCAGGAGTAGCAGTGGTGACATTAATCTCCTTTAGCTCTTTATCAAGGACATATTCTTTGTCCTCGTAACGAATAGCCATTCTGATGTTTCGAATCCAATCATTGAAATTCGAGCCATCAAAAATGACCCTTCCACATAGGTTCATGAGGGAGAAAGAGCCTGAAGGAATTGGTGTTGAAGCATTGTTTGGGTTAGACATCTGAAAAGAAGAAGAACAAAGTTTAGATTAGATGAGAATCCTTAATATTACACCCAATATAAAATATTAAGGCTAGGATCCAACACAATATTCTACAATTGCGAAGAGGGATGCCGTAATCTAATTGCAGAATATTTGAAGGTAGGTAAATGACGATTTACCAATTTCCACCATGAAAAATGAAATAGATTATTAGTTTTAATTGGTTTGAAATTCCTAGAGCTTTGAGATTCATTGAACTTTTCAAAGGCATGTTTAAATCTCGATTGTGCCCTTCAAGTTTGTGACTGGAATGTCGAGGATCACAAACAAGGTGTGAATAACCATGCAAATTAACATGGTACACCCAATGTTACAAATCACCTAATCAATGTGCCGGTTAACCACATGCGCTCCATTGATCTATGATTAACATCAAGCTACCCTTTGCCACACATTGTTAGTCCCAGATTAGTGTGCCGGTTAACTACACATGCTCCACTAATGACTTAACAAGGTGCAAAGTGTAATTTCATGGATTAGCACCATTTTCACATTTTTCCTAAAGTAATTATGATTGGGAATTAAATAAAAGTTTAGTTACTTTATATTTATCATTATACTTTTAATGAGGGAGAATTAGTTTCCTATCCTACCCGTTCGGCTAACGAACCTCCACCAACTTTAATCATTTCTTCTGATTGGGAATTAAATGGGGACTGGTATGAACAGCTCAAACGAGTTTAATCATTTCTTCTGATTTCAAGAGCTCCAAAGCTCATATCTACTCCTATCCAAGGCCTTAAGGGATAAATTTTCTAACTTTATACATTAGGAAGGTCCAAACCACCAAGATCTAGACTTTAAGTATCAAAGGTACCCAAAAATGCATCTTTCTTAACTTAATCCATTAAGTCCAAGACCCCAACTTTCATATCTGAATCAACAAGATGTCTAGATTGATAAAGTTTCCAACTATATCCATTATAATGTCACAATCTTTCAAGATCTAAACTTTAATATACCAAAATGGCCTAAAAGACTAAGATAACTTGTATGGCAAAAATGGAAAGCAAAAGCTCATAACTTTCCTAGTCCATAGGTCCATGAAGCATCCTAAACTGATCAAAAGATGTTGGAGTCTACTCAACTCCAAGATCACCCAAAATAATGGATCAAAAGTGCCAAACACCCCAAATGAGAAGATCTAAGGAACTAGATAGCAAGATTGGAACTTTATACTTATAATAAGCCATGAAAATTGTTGGGTTTTAAGCACTATAACACTCCTATGGTGCACATGCAACCCTAGATGCTTTGGAACTATGTTTTCTCTAATTATACATGCATTTTTCAAATTTCCAAAGCATATAACTTAACTAGTATACAAAACATGGTAACAACTAGTTAGATATCTTACCTCTTGAGTAGTTCTTGACCTTGGAAGCTTGAGAACCTTAAATGTTGTGCCTCTAATGTGTCACAAACACCAATATGCAAAGGAGTCTTAAGAGAATAAGACTTGTAGCTTCAAAAATCAGTTCTATGCTCTTGTGTACATGTGTAGCCGATTTTGTCACCAAGGGAAGGCTTTTATAGTGTTTCTCAAGGCTAGGGTTTCATCCATGAAACCCTAATGTACCATGACCTTCCATATCCCTTAGGTTCCATGGGTTAAAGCTCCATGGACTATCCATAAACACTTAGCCCACCCTAATGGATCTTTGGCCCACACTATAAGAATGGATGATTTGCATAATCAACCCCCTAGATTTAATTAGTCACTTTTGATCACAAAATCAATTCAAATTAATTCTTGACCAACACTAATTAAATAATATGATTTCTCAATTAATATATTATACTTATAATATATAAATAAATCACCAATAATCTTATTCCCAAAAGTCCATCCTATTAAATTGCACTGGTGAAGGCAACCCCAAAAGGACCATGCTACAATGGGGTCAAGTATATACCAGATATAGTTATGGGCTTAATCACCAAATCCAACAAAAATAGTGTTTTTGATGGATCTAAACTTGAAGCATCATTCCTTGCAACTAAAAGAAGCTTATTGATCTTTAACTTCATTAAAATATCATAAAAAATACCCAAAAGAGGAGAGAGGAAAGAGGAGAAGCACAAATCTTGAAGGTGGAGGCTAGGGTTCCTGCCAAGGGGTCCTAGAGGTGGTGGAGGCTACTAAAATGCCAAAACAAATGTGGAACCTTATGCTTAAATATGTTGAAAACCCTAAAATCATGGGATTGGGCCTGAAAAATAGCCATGTCACGGGCTCTGATCCCCACTCTTTGGTGATTGCTACGCCGTGGGCTCTGATCCCTACTCGGTGGCGACGATTTTCACCCAAATCTACCTCAACTTCAAACAACCATAACTTCTTCGTTTCAACTCTGTTTTCAGAAAACTTTATATGCACATAAAGGTATTGACGAGCCCCACACTTCTATCTAGTTAATATTGGCTTAAACATGACGAACTAAAAACCATAATCCATGAAGAAACTCCGAAACATCACTTTTCCCATTTTATCCTTTGACTCCAAAACACAAACTAAGGGCTTATATCACATAACCCAATATTATCAACATTTGATAGGGTCTAAACCCTATTCCCTTGAAGCCCAAGGCCTTTACTTGATCCATTTATTGACCATAATACTGAAGATATACTGTTAGTGATCGGTATGAAATCCATGGTGATATCTTCCTTTTTCCACATGGGAAAAGGCAACCACTACATCTGACCATGGGGTATCTGATGTTCGGCCTTGACTTTTCGGTAAGTCTAGCACCGCTCCACAACCCATGTTATCTCCCTCTTCATACATGACCACTAATAGCTCAACTTCAGACCCCTATACATCTTCATGACCCCTGGGTGGATCGAAAACTTCAACTTATAAACCTCTTCTAGCACTGTCTGTCTAACCCCACTAGTAGTCGGGACCCAAACCCTACCACACTGGGTCAACAAGCCGCCACTATCTCTGATGAAAAATGGAATCTACACCTAGTTCGCTCTGCGTTCTAGTTTTCCTTCTTTAATCCCTCCACTCGATCCTTCTCGATCATATCAAAAAGCGGAGAAACAATAATCATCCTCAAACATATATCTCATATAGGCGTACTCACTACCTTGCGGCTCAAAGCATCAGCAAAAGCATTGGCCTTCCGTAGATGATATATAATCTCATAATCATATTCCTTCACCACATCCAACCATCTCCACTAGCTCATGTTCAAATTAGGCCGATCCATAAAGTATCTCAGGCTCTTGTGGTCAGTCAAGATCGTACACCTAACCCCATATAAATAGTTCCTCTAAATTTGAGGGCAAAAACCACAGCCCCAAGCTCTAAATCATGCGTAGGGTAATTCACCTCATGAGGCTTCAATTACCTCGAAGAGTAAGCAATCACGTAACCCCTCTGCATCAGTACAACCCCAATCGTGAGATAGACAATCTTAATAAACTACAAAACCATCAAAGCCATCAGACAGTGTGAGAATCGGTGCCTCGGATAATCTCTGTCTCAACGTATCAAAAGATGACTGTTGATCGGGCCCCTACCAAAAAGTTACATTCTTATTTGTCAAGTGGGTCAGTGGCACAACAATCTTGGAGAAATCTTGGATAAATCTCCAATAATATCCCACGAGACCTAGAAAGCTCTGAATCTCCAATGGAGTTCTCGGAACCTCCCATCACTTCACACCCTCAATCTTGGCCGGATCAACCAACATACCAATCTGGTTGAAGATGTTCCCCAAGAAGCAGCGCGTGCAACCAAAACTCACATTTGGAGAATTTGGCATATAACCTCTCCCTCCTTAGAGTCTCTAATATCTCCTGCAAATGATCCTTGTGCTGATCCTTGGTCTTGGAGTAGACCAGAATATCATCAATAAACATGATCACCGATCGATCTAACATCGGTATGCATACCCAGTTCATGAGATCCATGAACGTTACTAGTGCGATGGTGAGCCCGAATGGCATCACCATGCACACATAATGACCATAATGAGTCTTGAAGTTTGTCTTATGCACAACCTCGTCTCTGACCCTCATCTGATGGTAAGCTAACTGCAACTCAATCTTGGGGAACCAAGATGTGCCCTAGAGCTGGTCAAATAGATCATCAATCCTAGGGAGTGGGTAACGATTCTTCATCGTTAGCTTATTCAAATCCCGGTAGTAAATGCACATCCTGTGTGAATCGTCCTTCCTTTTCTCGAATAGGATCGGTGCTCCCCAATGTGAGCTACTTGGTCTGATAAACCCCTTGTCTGGAAGTACCTTTGGCTATCATGGTTGTACCAGGAAGTAAATCAATCTGGAACTCAACATGCCTCTCGGGAGGCACTCCACGCAAGTCCTCAGGAAATACATCGAGAAAATTCCGATCGACGGGCAAATCACTCACAGTTTTTGTGCCCTCAACTTGAGTATCCACCACATAGGCTAAAAATCCAGAACAACCCTGCTGAATATATCTCCTAGCCCTCACGGATTAACAGAGAGTCGGTCCGCGCTGAGCTTCCTCACCATGAATAATCAGCTCTCCCTAACTTGAGGTTCGAACTCTCCCGAACAGGTTGTCACAATCAATCAAGGCCCCATTGGGACCCAACCAATCCATCCCTACAAAAACCTTCAACCCTCGCAACGTAATCAGAACCAAATCAATCGGATATCTCTTGTTGAGTAAGTTTACAACACACCCTTGATGAACCTTCAAAGCACTCACTGAGAGATCATCAACAATCTCTACCTCCAATGGGTAATCTAACATCCCAGGAGCATCACTTAACTTCTTGTTAAGCGCAAGAAATACAAAAGATCGGATGGCACCCGAATCGAACAGAACATGAGCAGTCATACCATTAACTAAGAAAGTCCCTATACATGATCTAACAAAATATGATCATAAACAAAGGAAATAATAATAAATAAGATAAGGAGACATACCCGTAATCACATTAGGTGCTCATCTCGCCTCCTCATCCATCAAATGAAATGCCCTTCTCTTCACTATAGGTGCCTCCTCCTTGACCTGGCGGCCATAAGTGATCTTCATGGTGATCGGTTCAGACGTCGTCACTGCCTCTTCTGTCAGCCTCGGACAATCGGCCTTTTTATGGCCAGTTTGATTATAATGAAAGCAAATCAGTGTGCCCCGGGGCAATCTCTACACAAATGACCAGTATGTCCACATATGAAACAACACGAACCCACTGATCGACATGCCTCACCGTGCGGCTTGCCTCACTTTCCATAATGACTCTGACCCTACTGGACTTTAGTGTGTGAACAAGAAGTCTTGGGCTTTTTAGCCTGGCCCACCACTGTATGCACCTACTCTAGTTTTCGCTTCGTCAGAAGCTCCAACTCAATCTCCCGTTCCCGGGCCCTCGTAATCATATCATTTAGGATCTCGCACCCCGAAAAGCTCACAATATATTTGATATCATCCCTCAACATGTCATGATTTCTCGTCTTGTTCATCTCCTCATTCGCGTCATACTGCGGAACCAACAGAGCCCTCTCACGGAACTTTGGCGTGATCTCCGCAACAGTCTCAGTAGTATGGAAAACATCCTAAAACTCCCACGCTAGCTGTTGCACGTCGATCGTTGGTGCAAACTCCTCCGAGAATCTCATAACAAACTCCTCCCAAGTCATGGCCACCACCGTCGAAGATCCCAATGCTCAACCGACCTCATCCCTCCAATCACGCGCTCGGTCTCTCAGAAGGAAAAAGGCAAACCCCACCTTCACCCCCTCAGGGTAAAAACACGTTCGCTGAGCATTCTCCAAGTCAGCGATCTAGAGGTGGATAGTGATGGGTTCCTTATCCCCAAAGAACTACGGAGCTCCATAGGCCTTGAACTCTTGAAAAAGGGAGTCTGTGTTCTTAACTGTCGAGTAGTGATCTCTTCCCGAAGGGCTCCAAGTCGCTCATCCAACAACTCCATAATCGCCTCCTCGATGGTACCGAAAATCACATGGGTGGCCTTCATGATGCCGCGGGTGATATCTTATGTGATAAATGTTAGATAAGGTGTCTAAGTCCATAACTATAATTGGTATGTACTTGACCCGAATATAGCATGGTTCATTTGGGTTGCATTTCCCCGGAACAATTTGACAGGATGGATTTTTGAGAAGAGGTTATTTATGATTTATTAATATATTATAAGTTCTAATATATTAATATGAAATCATATTATTTAATTAGTATTGATCAATAATTAATTTTGAATTAATTTAGCGATCAAAAGAGACTAATTAAATGTACGGGGATTGATTTGATAAATCAATGATTCTTATAGTGTGGGCCTATGGTTATTTAGGATGGGCTAAACCAATATGGTAGTCCATGGATAGCCCATGGAGGTTTAACCCATGGATCCTAAGTAGTATGAAAGGTCATGTCCATTAAGTTTTACATGGATGAAACCCTAGACTTTGTCACACTATAAAAGAAGTCCCTTAGCTCCTAAAATCGACACCTAGTTGTTCTTAGCGATCATAAGAGCCGATTTTTTTGCAAGTCATTCTCTCTCAAGTCCTCCATTGTTGGTGGTGTTTTGTGAAGCATTTGAGGCATCACATTTGGGGTGCTAGGCTCTTAAAGGTTCAAGTTAACAAGCTACAACAAGAGGTAAGTTATCTAACTACTTTTTGTGGTTCAAGTACCCATGCTTTGTATGCTAGTTAGGATAACGCTTTGGAAAATCAAATTCCATGTATAACTAGAGAAAACATAGATCCAAAGCATATAGGGTTGCATGTGCACCATAAGGTTGTTAGAGTGTTCAAAACCCATCAGGGGTATCAGAGCCTAGGATTGTTTTTTGTTATACTTGATGCTTATTGGTTTTCAAATTTGAAAAAAATAGATTTTCTGGCATCTGACAGGTGAACTCGCCGATTCCACTGGCTGATTCGACGAGTCCACTCTGTAACAGACCAACTCGACGAGTCCAGTTCATGTACTCGCCGAGTTGGTGCTCCTGTGTGCAGAATTTCGAATTTTTGGCCAGAATTGGATTAAGATCATTACCCGAAACTGTTTTTTTGAACCATGAAATCTGTTTTTGATATGGTAATGATCATGCTTATCCAATTAAAAGATAATTGTCATAATTTCAAGATTTGTATTAGTTTATATGATTAGGCTAATTTCTTGAAGATTGTTGATATGAATTATCTTGTTCTTATGAGTTCAACTATATCATGCATAAATTATTTGATTATTGTGTTAATTAAAATATTGATCTAAATGCCTTTAATGAACTCCGTAACTTGTCCTTAAGTTATGGAAAATGAAAAGTCTTTTCTTTAAAATGTCATTAAACTCATAAGTTATGGAAATGAAAAGTTTTGAAGAGTTTCAAAACTTGCCCTCAAGTTTTGGAATTTGTAAAGTCACACTAATGAACATTTTAATTCCAAACCGTAGAATTTTAAAAGTTTAAAATTCAACCCTTATACTATTATAATATTATAAGTTTAACAATATATATATATATATATATATATATATATATATATATATATATATAAGACAAGTCAGTCTTATCGTTAGTAAGCGTCATTCACGAATCCGGTCTACAAGGGGGGTATAAAGTTACTGCCTATAAAATGGCAGTTTAATGGGTGTCCACTCTCACCCACCGCTTCCTTGACTGGTGGAGGGTCGTTAGCCGAACGGGTTGGATAGGACATTTATTCTCGTTAAAAGTATAATGATAATTATAGAGTAACTAAACTTTTATTAAAATCCCAATCTTAGTTACTTTAGGAAAAATGTGAATTTGATGCGAATCCATGAAATTGCACTTTGCACATTGCCAAGTCGTTAGTGGAGCGTGTGTGGTTAACCGGCACACTAACATGGACTAGTAAGGGTGACAAAGGGTAGCTTGATGTTTGTAATAGATCAATGGAGCGTGTGTGTTTAAATGGCACATTGATTAGGTGATAATTGACTTCAAGTGTACCAAGTAAATTTGCATGGTTATTCACACATTGTTTGTGATCCTCGGTATCCCAGTTACAAACTTGAGATTTAAACATTCCATTGAAAAGTTCAATGAATCTTAAAAGAATCTAGGAATTTCAATCCAATTAAAACTTAATAATCAATTTCGTTTTTCATGGTGGAAATTGGTAAATCGTCATTTACCTACCTTCAAATATTTTGCAAGTTGGATTACGGCATCCCTCTTCCAAATTGTAAAATATTGTGTTGGGTCCTAGCCTTAATATTTCATTTTGGGTGTTATATTAAGGATTATTATCTAATCTAAACTTTGTATTTCTTTTTCAGATGTCTTCCAACACTGCTTCTGGCTCAAATCCTTCTGGCTCCTTCTCTCTCATGAACTTGTGTGGGAGAGTCATCTTTGATGGTACCAACTTCAATGAATGGATTAGGAACATCAGGATAGTCACTCGTTATGAGGACAAGGAATATGTCCTCGATAAGGAGCTTAAGGAAATTTACGAGTCTTCTGCTACTCCTCAGGAGATCGCGGAGTTTAGGACTCATGAGAAGGATGCAACTAAGGTGTCTTGTATCGTGTTGGCTACTATGACAGCTGAACTCCAAAAGTCCTATGAGGACTTCTACCCTTTTGAGATGCACCAAGACCTGATGGAAAGATACCATCAAAATGCTCGTCAAGAGAGGTATGAAATCATCACCTCCATGATAACAACAAAGATGAAGGATGGAGAATCCATCATGACCCACTTGCAGAAAATGCAAAGGTTTGTAGACAGCTTGCTGAAGTTGAATGTGAACTTCGATGAAGAGTTGGCCATACCTATCATTCTACACTCTTTACCTCCATGTTATGATCAGTTCCGAATGACCAATCATATGAATAAGGAGGAGGTCACTCTTAGCAAGATTCAAGGCCTTTTGAGGACTGCTGAAAGTAGTCTCAAAGGTAAAAATGTTGTTCCTACTCCTACAGCTATTGCCCCTGTTCTGGCAATTGGACATGGAAAAGAGCAGAAGAGGAAGGATCCCTCCAAGACCCGCAAGGGAAAGTCTCTTGATGGGTCCACTTCTAGTGGGACCAAAGCTAGTTTTGTTGCTCCCTCTTCCATCCCTAAGGAAGCAGAGTGTTTCTATTGTCATGATAAAGGGCACTGGAAGCGAAGCTGCCCCAAATACTTCCAGGATGTAAAGGATGGGAAGGTTAAACCCACCCATGCAGGTATTTATACTGTTCTATCTAATAACTCATCACATTCTTGTTCTTGGGTCCTTGATACAGGTTGTGGAATTCACATTTGTTCTGATTTGCAGGGACTAAAAAGAAGTAAGGATGTGGAGCACGGGAAGATGAACTTGATCATAGGGAATAGGAAGGTTTCCCCTGTCACCAAGATTGGAGTTTCTTCTTTATTGCTTAGTAGTGGGTTAGAATTAGATTTGAATAATTGTTTCTACTCGTCTGAAATGGCGAGAAATGCTATTTCCTTTCATGGTTTGTACAAACAAGGTTTTAGTTTTTCATTTGATAATGAAATTGGTGCTATTAATGCTTTTTATAATGGTGTTTTTTAATTTAAAGCATTACCTTGTAATGGTGTATATGAAACTATGATGGTTGTAGATAACTTAGGAAATAATGTGTTGCACATTGATTCTTCCAATCATCTGGATAAGGCATGCTTGTGGCATTGTCGTCTTGGGCGTGTCAACAAGAAGCGCATAGGCCAACTCCAAAAGGTTGGAGTCTTGGAGTCATTCGACTTTAGGTTGGATGACACTTGCGAAGCTTGTTTGTTTGGAAAGATGACTAAATCACCCTTCACTGGTACTTGTGAAAGGGATGAAGGTTTGTTAGATCTCGTACACACCAATGTGTGTGGACGTTTCTGAACCGCCACAAGGGATGCTAACCGCTTCTATATGACTTTTACTGATGATTACAACAGATATGGCTATATCTACTTAATCAAACATAAGTTACAAACCTTTGAAAGATTCAAAGAGTTTAAACAAGAAGTGGAGAATCAGCTGGGCAAGAAGATAAAGATGCTCCGATCTGATCAGGTGGTGAGTATCTTAGTATCGAGTTCCTATACTATCTTAAGGAATGTGGGATTGTTTCACAATTGACGCCACCTAGAACACTACAACTTAATGGTGTGGCTGAGAGGCGCAATCGAACCTTGTTATACATGGTTCGTTCCATGATGAGTCGAGCTTTGTTACCTCTCTCATTCTGGGGGAATGCCTTAGAGACTGCCGCCCATATCCTTAATCTAGTCCCAACTAAGAAGGTTGCCAAAACACCTCACGAGATGCGGACATGGAAGTTTCCCTCGTTATCAGACATTAATGTTTGGGGTTGCGAGGCTTTCGTGAGGCGTGAGACTCACGGCAAGCTCAAACCTCGTAGTGAGTGGTGTATTTTCATCGGCCACCCACATAAATCCTTTGGATATGTCTTCTATAGACCGAGTGACAATGTTGTCTTCGTTGCGAGGAGAGGAGTCTTTTGCGAGAGAGAACTCATGGGCCAAGGAAACAGTAGGAGGCAAATTGACCTTGAAGAGCTTCAAGAGTCAAGCGGTGAAGGAACCTCAAACACTAGCAACCAACCTGAGGAGGAAAATCCTGTTGATCCAGTTGATGAGTCCGTACCTCTGAGGCGCTCTAGTAGAGTTAGTGTTCCACCTGTGTTATATGGTTTCCATATAACATCTGAGGGTAATAAATTTATCAGTGATAGCACACTGGTAAATTTGGATGAACCTAACAACTACAAGGAAGCTATGGCAGTCCCCGAGTCTACTAAATGGAAATAGGCTATGGACAGCGAGATTCAGTCCACGTATGACAATCAAGTTTGGAACTTGGTTGACAATGTACCGGGTCGTAAATTATTTGATTAATGTGTTAATTAAAATATTGATCTAAATGCCTTTAATGAACTCCATAACTTGTCCTCAAGTTATGGAAAATGAAAAGTCTTTTCTTTAAAATGTCATTAAACTCATAAGTTATGGAAATGAAAAGTTTTGAAGAGTTTCAAAACTTGCCCTCAAGTTTTGGAATTTGCAAAGTCACACTAATGAACACTTTAGTTCCAAACCCTAGAATTTTAAAAGTTTAAAATTCAACCCTTATACTATTATAATATTATATGTTTAATTATATATATATACATATATATATATATATATATATATATATATATATATATATATATATATGTGTGTGTGTGTGTGACTAGTCAGTCTTACCGTTAGTAGACCTCATTCACGAATCCGGTCTATAAGAAGGGTATAAAGTTACTGCCTATAAAATGGCAGTTTAATGGGTGTCCACTCTCACCCACCGCTTCCTTGACTGGTGGAGGGTCGTCAACCAAACGTGTAGGATAGGACATTAATTCTCGTTAAAAGTATAATGATAATTATAGAGTAACTAAACTTTTATTAAAATCCCAATCTTTGTTACTTTAGGAAAAATGTGAATTTGATGCTAATCCATGAAATTGCACTTTGCACCTTGCGAAGTCGTTAGTGGATCGTGTGTGGTTAACCGGCACACTAACATGGACTAGTAAGGGTGGGAAAGGGTAGCTTGATGTTTGTAATAGATCAATGGAGCGTGTGTGTTTAAACGGCACATTGATTAGGTGATAGATGACTTCAAGTGTACCAAGTAAATTTGCATGGTTATTCACACCTTGTTTGTGATCCTCGGTATCCCAGTTACAAACTTGAAGGGCATAATCGAGATTTAAACATTCCATTGAAAAGTTCAATGAATCTCAAAACAATCTAGGAATTTCAATCCAATTAAAACTTAATAATCAATTTCGTTTTTATGGTGGAAATTGGTAAATCGTCATTTACCTACCTTCAAATATTTTGCAAGTTGGATTACGGTATCCTTCTTCCAAATTGTAAAATATTGTGTTGGGTCCTATCCTTAATATTTCATTTTGGGTGTTATATTAAGGATTAGTATCTAATCTAAACTTTGTATTTCTTTTTCAGATGTCTTCCAACACTGCTTCTGGCTCAAATCCTTCTGGCTCCTTCTCTCTCATGAACTTGTGTGGGAGAGTCATCTTTGATGGTATCAACTCTAATGACTGGATTAGGAACATCAGGATAGTCACTTGTTATGAGGACAAGGAATATGTCCTCGATAAGGAGCTTAAGGAAATTTACGAGTCTTCTGCTACTCCTCAGGAGATCGCGGAGTTTAGGACTCATGAGAAGGATGCCACCAAGGTGTCTTGTATCATGTTGGCTACTATGATAGCTGAACTCCAAAAGTCCTATGAGGACTTCTACCCTTTTGAGATGCACCAAGACCTGATGGAAAGATACCATCAAAGTGCTCGTCAAGAGAGGTATGAAATCATCACCTCCATGAGAACAACAAAGATGAAGGATGGAGAATCCATCACGACCCACTTGCAGAAAATGCAAAGGTTTGTGGACCGCTTACTGAAGTTGAATGTGAACTTCGATGAAGAGTTGGCCATACATATCATTCTACACTCTTTACCTCCACGTTATGATCAGTTCCGAATGACCAATCATATGAATGAGGAGGAGGTCACTCTTAGGAAGATTCAAGGCCTTTTGAGGACTGCTGAAAGTAGTCTCAAAGGTAAAAATGTTGTTCCTACTCCTACAGCTACTGCCCCTGTTCTGGCAATTGGACATGCGAAAGAGTAGAAGAGGAAGGATCCCTCCAAGACCCGCAAGGGAAAGTCTCTTGATGGGTCTTCTTCTAGTGGGACCAAAGCTAGTTCTGCTGCTCCCTCTTCCATCCCTAAGGAAGCAGAGTATTTCTATTGTCATGATAAAGGGCACTGGAAGCGAAGCTGCCCCAAATACTTCCATGATGTAAAGGATGGGAAGGTTAAACCCACCCATGCAGGTATTTATACTGTTCTATCTAATAACTCATCACATTCTTGTTCTTGGGTCATTGATACAGGTTGTGAAATTCACATTTGTTCTGATTTGCATGGACTAAAAAGAAGTAAGGATGTGGAGCACGGGAAGATGAACTTGATCATGGGGAATAGGAATGTCACACCCATAAAATTCGAGCCAATTTAAAACTTTTTAAATCATTTGAAACCATTCAGTTATTACAATTTGTTTTCAAAATAGTTTATACATCAGAGTTCCCAGAAATCATAATCATCAATCGAGGAAGTGTATGGTCACGCCTTCGCCTCCCCGCGGCCATCCGCTGAACCTGAAACAATACACTGAAACTGTAAGCCCGAAAGCTTAGTGAGTTGCCCCCAAAATACCAACCTCATATAACCATAATCATATCATATCAACGATTACAGAACAACATGCATGCTGAACCCTCAGCTTGACTGGACCGCCTTGCAAGGCCTACAGTCTACCTGGATCTATATCGAGCCTTCGGTATGACTGGACCGTCATGCAGGTTCACAGTCTATCCGGAACGCTCGTCGGGTATGTTGGCCTCAACCGCACGAAGCAGGACCCCGCCTCAACCCACCCATCAAAAATAACCATGTGCACATAAATAACATATACTGACATATATATAACAGTCATACCGATCTAACAGATCATCAATCATAGCAACATCCTATAACCAGGATACCGACCTAACCAGGTCACTAACATAGCATCATCCTATATACCAGGATACCAATCTAACAGACCATAATAGCATAGCAACATCCTAAACAGGATACTGACCTAACCGGTCACTAGCATAACATCATCCTATATACCAGGATACCGATCTAACAGAATCATAATAGCATAACAACATCCTAACCAGGATACTGACCTAACCGGTCACTAGCATAGCATCATCCTATATACCAGGATACCGATCTAACAGAATCATAATAGCATAGCAACATCCTAACCAGGATACTGACCTAACCGTTCACTAGCATAACATTATCCTATATACCAAGATACCGATCTAACAGAATCATAATAGCACAGCAACATCCTAACCAGGATATCGACCTAACCGGTCACAAACACAACACCGTCCTAACTACCAGGACGCAGATCTAACAAACCCATAAGTATATCATGCGAATACCCGAATACAAACCCGATAAAGGGTCAGCCTTGGTGCCGTAGACCCTGTTGATATAGTGAGGATAACTCACCTTGCAACTGCCGAACCGAAACACGAGAACACTGGCTCGAAGCACTGCTCCAAACTCCAACACCTGATGCCATCAATGAACCATGACATAAATATCCAAAATACCATAACACCCCTGAAGGTCAAACAGGTCAAAGTCAAAGTCCTTGCCAAAGTCAACCTTCCTGATTGACTCTACTCGCCGAGTCAACCCATCGACTCGCCGAGTTCCCAACTTCAGAAAACTCTTTTATCACAACTCGACTCGCCGAGTCACTCCATGACTCGTCGAGTTTAACGATCTTTGAGTCCTATCATGACCAACTCACTGAGTCACCACTCAACTCACTCATCTGAGTCTTAACCAGAAGAGGTTGGGGTTTTGCGTTCTGACTCGCCGAGTCCAAGAACTGACTCGCCGAGTCCAAGAACAGACTCGCCGAGTCCACGGCAATCTTCAACAGACTCACCGAGTTGTTCCTCCAACTCGTCGAGTTCATGCCTATCTTCAACAGACTCGCCGAGTCCAAGAACAGACTCGCCGAGTCTCTTCAGTCCTTTATTCATGCAGAGACTTTTCGAGTCATGCAGGGGCTCCAAACTGTATATCCATACTTCTAGGTCATGACTCTCACGTAAAGTTGCAAACTTTACGTGAATACAAGGTGTTATAAGCCCAAATCACTATAGGGCTAAGGTTTAAGACAATGATGCTTCACCAACAAGCCAAGGGCTGATACTTTGTGAGGTTCTGGACCAAGACAAGTCTAGATCTGAAGTAGCAACCTCATATCTAGAGCCCTAAGCCGAATTAGATCCTTACCATGCCAAAATGGCCCCAAATATCATTCTAGAATATATATAAATGCAATAGAGTCAAGGTAACAGCTTGTTACCTCAAAAAAGTGCCCAAGCTGAAGTAGATTCTGGATCTACGCAAATCTGTTGATGCTCTACACTTTGATTTACAAGCCTTCTTTGCTAGAATCTCCTTCCAAAGCTTCCAAGTTCACTCCATAGGCTCATACACGATTCTAGGGTTTTCTGACTCTCAAGGGGTGACAAAGAGGCTGAGGTGAGGACTTAAGGTCCTTTAAATAGGGTGCAAGCCCTGAGATTAGGGTTTTCTCTTCCCAACACCAACTCGTCGAGTCCAGCTTCCGACTCGGCGAGTTAATCACTTAATTCGCGAACAAAACCCGATCCGACTCGACGAGTACTCCCACCTACTCGTCGAGTAGCTTCTTCAATGTACACTTTAAGCCCTTATATCATCTTTATGAAATTTAGGATGTTACAGCTCTCCCCCACTTACATTAGGCTTCGTCCTCGAAGCCTACTGCAGTATACGCTACCGAACAACTTACTCGCACTGTAGACTCCGATTTCCCAATTATCTCAGGTCCTCCCAGACCCGACCATTACACCCCCTTTAACATATCTCCTACTCGCGAGGCACCCTTGCCAACACTCCAAGCCGACCATCGGCCTTTTCTTCTTGAGGACAACATATAATAGCCAAGTACCACCCGATGATACTATTCCTTCCTTTCAGGAACACACTTCCGTGACTTGCAACTACTAGGTACCACCATGACCCACTGGGTCCTTCCACAGTGTCAAACTACCCTTCCCTTTCTAAACTAGAGATAGCCCGAGTAACTCGCAATGTTGGGACCCAATCCATCCTCTTCTTGAATCATTTTCTCTCGTGCTGACAGGATACTGCATCCTTCAGCTTCTAGAAATTCCCATGAATTAACCAGCTATATCTCATAACCACTCGCACCTGACCCAATCAGCCTCGGGCTGGAATACCAGGCACACCTATAACGGGTCCAGTCATCCCTAGGTTAGAATACCCACTCATTCCCACACATGTCGGGCCCAATCAACCCTCGGGTTGGAATACCAAACGCACCGGGTCCAATCAATCATAGGGACCGGTCATCCTCATGATGGAATACCCTAGGTTGGAATACCACTACTCACATAACCCATGCCTACAACCATACTTGAAGCCCAAGGATCCCAACCTTGCAGCTCCTTCTATCTACTCTGACTCTACACAACCGAGTACAACTTACCCAAATCTCAACAATACGCTTACCTCAAACTTGCTACAGCAGGGAATATAACTATCACGATCTCTACGCCCACGACCTATGACTGGAATACCCTTACGTGGTCCTCAGCATAAGTCTGGATTGCTTCTAAGCCCACCTCACGAGTCTGGTATGCCCTCCCCGGCCCTCAGCTCATGACTGGAATGCTCCCGATGACCGATCGACACTACTGTCGTCACTTTCGTTTCCCAACACTTCGACCCTACAGATATCCACTTTCCTCCGCCACTCGAAGGGCCTAAACGGCGCCCCTTTCATCAACATACAACATACGATGCGAAAATTACTACCACACACGAGTCACAATGGCTCAAATCAGCAACAACACACCTACCACTACCGGCCAACCAGCACGACCCTCATACCTAACCCATACCGCTTCCTTCGGGTTAGCATACCAACATGCCTAATCAATCCAACTATCAAGTCGAAAACTCTCAGGGTTTGCTGGCCTACCGCCTCAACCCTACTGCTCCCTTCGAGCCTCCGTGCCTACGACTTACAGTCGGCCCGCACCGGGTATCTTGGCCTACTGCGTAGAGCAGGACCGCCTCAACCCAATCCAAATGCCATAGACATTCATGAGAAAGATCTAACCCGGTTCCCAGAACCGGAATGACAGGATATTGTATTTCCAAACCTTCCCAAAACTGACAAATACCCATTCAGATCCACTCTCCGTCTCCAACTGGAGTATCACCCAATCCAAGATGATGAAACCTCGGAGACACTCCGAACTGATGAGATCACTAAGATCCTTTAAACTCCGTCCGACCACTAATAACACCTCCGATCAACCAAAACACACCGGAGTCCTTGGCCTACTCCAACCGCATGTTCAAAATTTGGGACAAACCCATTGATTGCTATAGCATAGCAGCCTACTCAATACCCGAACATAGATCTACTAACATATACAGAGTCTCCAGCATGACTGGACCGCCCTACCAGGCCTTCAGTCTATCTGGACCACTCTCAAAACCTTCAGCATGTCTGGACCGCCTCTCTGGGCCTGCAGCGTGTCTGGACCGCTCTGAACTGTTGAGCATCTCCCTGGACCACCCCTCTTGATGCTCTCTCTCTCATGCATCCTATTCTCACCTACTTGGGGCTTCGAACTGTTGATCTACTCTGTGGACTATATCCCCAGCCCAACCCTAGGCCTCATGTCGATTGTCCACCCTCTCGGAAATCTGTGGTCTGTTCCCTGACCCGCGTGTCTACTACACACGCTAAATAACCCGCACTCCTATGCTGAGTGTATTGTCGAGCCATGGCAGCTACCAAAACCCTCAATCTATCAATCCAAAAACCCTCAGAGTCGAGTACACCCTCGACCGAATACTCGAACTGAACTAAAACCATGATAAAAAATCCAACCTGATTTCCACGAATTCTGTTATCTATCGCCGAGAAGACGTGATACACATGCTGGGGAGTTTTACCAGACTCCCAACTCACACAATCCTCCAACCAAACAGCCACTTGGTTTGTCTTCCTTCCTGGCAACGATGCGAAACATATCCCAGTTTCAAAGCCGATCCTGCTTCTGCATTCCGAGACGATTCTCCCCCACTTAGATTCAACTAAGTCTTCACAATACATGAAATTTTGAGAATTCCCAATCCTTCTCGCGTTCCAACAATCGATCTGATGACAACCAGACTTTTCCAAATAGTACTCCTTTACCAGCCAACCACAAGCGATCACACACTTCTAAGAACTAGCTGAACACTTCCTGAATCCCGGTGAAACCGACGGCCCTTAATTCTTGAATGATCCCACACTCAAATCTTGAATTCCAAAGGATTGATGCTCCAACTAACATCTCAGCAACGAGCTACTTCCTTTGGCGTTTTCCTCCGCTAACCAATAACGGTTACTGAACTACTGAATCCTGACAATGGTGAATAACCATCCCGTGGGACCCTGTCCACAGACCTCCCACATAATACCCTTCTTCCCAAAGCATTCCAACAATCCTCCCGCTTTCGACTCTAGAACGCATCATTCAGGGCCTCGCACCCTGACTCACTCACCATCTCAATCATCCACCGCTGAACTGCAGTAGGCTGAAACAACCTTTACCCTAAACCAGGCTACAATCACTTCCAAGACGTAGTCTACTATCCCGAAAGTGCAATAGATCGCACCAACAATCCTTAGCGTCTGATACAAGAGATCCAATGCGAAATGGACTTCCAAAACACTTATGCTACATCGACCCACCCGCGCTTACCAGCGCTAAACCATTGTCGCCAATACCGGTGACCAACTAACCCCGAGTTAGAATACAACCTGATCTTGGGGTCACAAGCCTGCTTAATTCTTCGAGCTCGTAAACTGAAAGGGCACAATCCTTGCCCTAGAAAATAAACCATTTTAATTCCAATTGCATAACTCCAGCTGAACATAATCATTACTCCTTTCCGGAGTCCCTGCGATTCACATTCCGGCCTCGAACAAAACCCTCGAAGCCTCAATCTAGAATTGCATGTTCTAGACTCTCCCGCTTAACTCGCAGACTGTAACAAGTACAGAACACCTCACTGATCCCAAGTAGCTGCAGCTTTCTGCTCCTCAGAATACGTCCCAATAACAAGTCCCCACCAATTCTTCACCCCGGACCTTAGCAGGTCCCGAGCGTGCCTGACCTTCTGGTCAGTAGAACATGAATATGTGAAGCAACATCCCTTCACGTCATATGGTACCTCATGGCTATGACCGGGTCTCGAACCCTATCAAAAGTCGGGGCTTCGCATCATCGAAGTCCCGATACTAGAAAGCCTAACTGGCTCCTCCCCCTGCCGTTGTTACAGCTGCTATAGCTGCCACGACAATCGTCTTGGCACTAGCTGCATAGCGCTCGTCAAAATACTCGACCATAACGGTCTTGATAGACCCAAACATCTCCGCCAACTGTCCCCGAACAATCTCAATCACCTCCTCCCGGATGATCTCACGGACACGACCCTCTAACAATGCGGGCCTATCCTAGCTGCCAACTCCCGACCCTAACCTGGGTCCGGTCTCAAGACGTCTCGTAACCACCATTCTGGTAAGACACCAGAAAGATCTCTGATAATTCATAATATAACAGAGGACCAACTCCTTACCCAGCCCTAGGGGTTGTGACTTCGTTGCTACACGTATGGGTCCTGTGCTTTCAGTAGTACGGGCCCATACTACCTTCCACACCTACCCATATTTGTCTCAAGTATCACCACAACACCCTACTAATACAGATAGCGAGCGCTCAATCCTCACCCCTAGAGGAATGCTAAATATCTCATAACTGGCCTCCTGGCCTCACACAACTCATCCATCCATGAAACTTCCACCAACCCCTGCAGCACTAGTGTATGCTAGCCATACATAACGTTGGACCCTATAGACTTTCGAATATCCAATCCTACCCTATACCCTAATCAATAAGAACAGAACATAAGGCCAGATCAAACATTCTCAGGCTAGCAGGCATCATGTAATCAGGCAATTCTATCATGCAATTCCTGAAGATCCCTAGCCTAGTACTAGCATGCTGTTCTAACATATCACAATATCAAATAACTGTATAGTATTTTGGGGTCTACTTACTGGCTCCGGCTGATCGTACACTTTACATCCTCCTTTACTTATTTTGAAAACCATTTTAAAAATCATTTCCTTGGTTTGAGACTGGATTCACACGAGCGTTCCTCCAATTCACTCAAACCAAGGCTCTGATACCAACTTGTCACACCCATAAAATTCGAGCCAATTTAAAACTTTTTAAATCATTTGAAACCATTCAGTTATTACAATTTGTTTTCAAAATAGTTTATACATCAGATTTCCCAGAAATCATAATCATCAATCGAGGAAGTGTACGGTCACGCCTTCGCCTCCCCGCGGCCATCCGCTGAACCTGAAACAATAAACTGAAACTGTAAGCCTGAAAGCTTAGTGAGTTGCCCCCAAAATACCAACCTCATATAATCATAATCATATCATATCAACGATTACAAAACAACATGCAAAATGAACCCTCAGCTTGACTGGACTGCCTTGCAAGGCCTACAGTCTACCTGGATCTATCTCGAGCCTTCGGTATGACTGGACCGTCATGCAGGTTCACAGTCTATCCGGACCGCTCGTCGGGTATGTTGGCCTCAACCGCACGAAGCAGGACCCCGCCTCAACCCACCCATCAACAATAACCATGTGCACATAAATAACATATACTAGCATATATATAACAGACATACCGATCTAACAGATCATCAATCATAGCAACATCTTATAACCAGGATACCGATCTAACCAGGTCACTAACATAGCATCATCCTAGATACCAGGATACCAATCTAACAGACCATAATAGCATAGCAACATCCTAAACAGGATACTGACCTAACCGGTCACTAGCATAACATCATCCTATATACCAGGATACCGATCTAACAGAATCATAATAGCATAGCAACATCCTAACCAGGATACTGACCTAACTGGTAACTAGCATAACATCATCCTATATACCAGGATACCGATCTAATAGAATCATAATAGCATAGCAACATCCTAACCAGGATACTGACCTAACCGGTCACTAACATAACATCATCCTATATACCAGGATACCGATCTAACAGAATCATAATAGCACAACAACATCCTAACAAGGATATCGACCTAACCGGTCACAAACACAACACCGTCCTAACTACCAGGACACAGATCTAACAAACCTATAAGTATATCATGCGAATACCCGAATACAAATCCGATAAAGGGTCGGCCTTGGTGCCGTAGACCCTTTGATATAGTGAGGATAACTCACCTTGCAACTGCCGAAACGAAACACGAGAACACTGGCCCGAAGCACTGCTCCAAACTCCAACACCTGATGCCATCAATGAACCATGACATAAATATCCAAAATACCATAACACCCCTGAAGGTCAAACATGTCAAAGTCAAAGTCCTAGCCAAAGTCAACCTTCCTGATTGAGTCTACTCGCCGAGTCAACCAGTCGACTCGTCGAGTTCCCAACTTCAGAAAACTCTTATATCACAACTCGACTCGCCGAGTCACTCCATGACTCGTCGAGTTTAACGATCTCTGAGTCCTATCATGACCAACTCACTGAGTCACCACTCAACTCACTGATCTGAGTCTTAACCAGAAGAGGTTGGGGTTTTGCGTTCTGACTCGCCGAGTCCAAGAACAGACTCGCCGAGTCCACGACAATCTTCAACAGACTCGCCGAGTTGTTCCTCCAACTCGTCGAGTTCATGCCTATCTTCAACAGACTCGCCGAGTCCAAGAACAGACTCGCTGAGTCTCTTCAGTCCTTTATTCATGCAGAGACTTTTCGAGTCATGCAGGGGCTCCAAACTGTAGATCCACACTTCTAGGTCATGACTCTCACGTAAAGTTGCAAACTTTACGTGAATACAAGGTGTTATAAGCCCAAAGCACTCTAGGGCTAAGGTTTAAGACAATGATGCTTCACCAACAAGCCAAGGGCTGATACTTTGTGAGGTTCTGGACCAAGACAAGTCTAGATCTGAAGTAGCAACCTCAGATCTAGACCCCTAACCCGAATTAGATCCTTACCATGCCAAAATGGCCCCAAATATCATTCTAGAATAGATATAAATGCAATAGAGTCAAGGTAACAGCTTGTTACCTCAAAAATGTGCCCAAGCTGAAGTAGATTCCAGATCTACGCAAATCTGTTGATGCTCTACACTTTGATTTACAAGCCTTCTTTGCTAGAATCTCCTTCCAAAGCTTCCAAGTTCACTCCAAAGGCTCATACACGATTATACGGTTTTCTGACTCTCAAGGGTTGACAAAGAGGCTGAGGTGAGGACTTAAGGTCCTTTAAATAGGGTGCAAGCCCTGAGATTAGGGTTTTCTCTTCCCAGCACAAACTCGTCGAGTCCAGCTTCCGACTCGGCGAGTTGGTAACTTAATTCGCGACCAAAACCCGATCCGACTCGACGAGTACTCGCACCTACTCGTCGAGTAGCTTCTTCAATGTACACTTTAAGCCCTTATATCATATTTCTGAAATTTGGGATGTTACAAGGAAGGTTTCACCTGTCACCAAGATTGGAGTTTATTCTTTATTGCTTAGTAGTGGGTTAGAATTAGATTTGAATAATTGTTGCTACTCATCTGAAATGGCGAGAAATGTTATTTCCTTTCATGGTTTGTATAAACAAGGTTTTAGTTTTTCATTTGATAATGAAATTGGTGCTATTAATGCTTTTTATAATGGTGTTTTTTAATTTAAAGCATTACCTTGTAATGGTGTATATGAAACTGTGATGGTTGTAGATAACTTAGGAAATAATGTGTTGTACATTGATTCTTCCAATCATCTAGATAAGGCATGCTTGTGGCATTGTCGTCTTGGGCGTGTCAACAAGAAGCGCATAGGCGAACTCCAAAAGGTTGGTGTCTTGGAGTCATTCGACTTAAGGTTGGATGACACTTGCGAATCTTGTTTGCTTGGAAAGATAACTAAATCACCCTTCACTGGTACTTGTGAAAGGGGTGAGGGTTTGTTAGATCTCGTACACACCAATGTGTGTGGACCTTTCTGAACCGCCACAAGGGATGCTAACCGCTTCTATGTGACTTTTATTGATGATTACAACAGATATGGCTATATCTACTTAATCAAACATAAGTCAGAAACCTTTGAAAGATTTAAAGAGTTTAAACAAGAAGTGGAGTATCAGATGGATAGGAAGATAAAGATGCTCTGATCCGATCGGGGTGGTGAGTATCTTAGTATCGAGTTCCTAGACTATCTTAAGGAATGTGGGATTGTTTCACAATTGACGCCACCTAGAACACTACAACTTAAGGTATGCGTTGCATACCCAGATTTACACAGTGCGTACTCAACCAGTTCCCAAACTCCATTTTAAACTCTTAATCCATTAAGACCTAACGTCCAATCTTCAAATCTAAACCTAATGAACGTTCAAAATCATAAAGTTCCTAAGTTTATGCCTTTCCAAGGCTTGGTAAAGCCAAAAACCAAACCCTGGCTTGCTATCATCCTTTAAACGGCTCATAAACTTGTATGGAAGAAAGGTAGCAACCAAGATCCCATTTCTATAACATAATAATCTCAAAAACACTAAGAAATGATAATCTAAATCTTTGGTGTAGCTTTTACTCACAAGGACCAAACCATAGGACCAAATGTTATACAAAACAAGTCTCTAGCCTACATGTAAACCATAGAACCATAAAGGTGAGAACTTTATACCTCCAGAAGTTGGCAAAAGAAATGAAAACTCTGGATCAACAAGCTCTATGCTCATCAATCACTCATGATGAACTTCTTCTTCCACAAGGTTTCAAGAACACTCTAAAGGTCCAAAAAAAGCTCTCAAGGATTAAGTTTTCAAAATAATAGAATGAAGGATTAGAGGCTGAAGGTAAGGGAGGTCTCAAGGTCATAAAGTCCTTTAAATAGGGTCTAAACCCTAAAAATTAGGGTTTGGCATCAGTGTGAGTACGCCCTACGTACTTCTCATGTACGCCCAACATACCCAAAGGAGTCCTTGACACCTTTAATGAACTACGCCCAGTGTACCCATAGGGTACGCCCCACATAAGAACCAAATTTGCAATTATTTTATACATTAAGCCGAAAATGAAAAAACCTGGGAACACGGGTGTTACAATTATCCCAGTCACAAATTAAAGAGCATAATCTGAGATTAAACGTGCCATTGATAAGATTCAATTCATCTCAAATGATATAGGAATTTCATATAGATTGAAATTGGTAACGTTCACGACCTACCTTAAATGAAGTTGTGATTAGATTCCTGCATCCCTTTTCTTAATTTCGAATTGCATTATTGTATCCTATCATTGAGAAATAATTGGGTTAAAATATTAAGTATTGAATCAACTAATTAAAATCTTGTCTTTTTCAGAGATGTATTTAAGTGGTGAACTACCTCCTCCTCCTCATCTTCCTCCTCCATCAAACCAAAATTTCACTCTACTATCGGTCCTTGCAAAGGAAAAGCTTTTTGGTCTAAACTACATGGACTGGATGAGAAATCTGAAGATGATGCTTCGCTACAAGAACAAAGAGGATGTTGTCAATATTCTAATTCCAAAAATCAACAAAGAAACTACCACTTCTGAGGAGATTGCTGATTATCATTAGCACGTGGATGATGTCACTAATGTCTCTTGTATTATGATTACAACTATGGAACGTGAGCTCCAAAAAACTTATGAAGATTATTGTCCATATAAGCTTAACATGAACTTATCTCAAATTTTTCATAAAAAGGAGAGACCAGAGTGTGATGTGTTATTTTTAATGCACTAAGTTTTTATTTATAATTCCTAGTCTATCACATCTAAACCACACCTTACAGACAGTGAACCTGATCGAGCATAGTATAGTTTTGATAAGCAAGACTATCGAACTCAAGGTGAATGATAGTGAATTAATATTGGAATATTTGATTATACGTTATAATAAATACAAGAAACTAGAAAAAATGGGTTTTTATTACTAAATCTCTAACAAATCAATAACACGGCATGGAGAATTAGGGTTGAAAATACTTTAATGGGGCTAATTTTTGGCTCTATTTGTGGGTTACAGCATCACGTCGGTGTGGAGAAAGGATTGCCACACCGTGCCAGATAGAATCTTCCCGTGCACAAAAATTTTTGATTTGCAACACTGTGGAAATGCTTTTCCACAGTGTGGAAACTGGGAATCTTAATTTTCTCAAAACATGAAAGTTCTCTGAATTTTTTCTAGTTTCTAGAACATTTTGAATCACGTTAATCGAAGTTATGAGTCATGAGATATGTTCAAAACACTGACGAGGGGTCAAGTTGGCAGTAACATCCTTTTTGCGTCTTTTCAGCTCCGTTCTCCTGCTTTTGCATCCCAGTTCTGATTTTAACTCTAATTGAACATTTTAAATCATATTAAGTATCATATATTTTAAAATATAACATTTTTACTCCAATATATTAAGATAATGGCCAAATTTTTATAGCTAAATAAGATCATATCAAAATACCCCACACTATTATTTTGCTTGTCCCCAAGCAAAACCAGATTCATTATGATTTCGTTTTAATAACACTACAGCAAAACCCTGCCCACCAACATCACACAAAATAACCTAATTTGAATTCATCAATTACGTTTCACCTCAATGCATATATTTGTGTCTAGATCCTAATTACTTTCCAAATCCTAAATACTGACAATCCTCATTAACGTTCTACACTTATTTTGAACAACATTCATTTTTGCATCCCTTTGAATACATCTTTAGAAATTTTTCTTAACCTCACTGTATTTTTGTTAAAATTTGAAGCATACATATGGTGTCACACCCCCAAACCGGAACGGTGGAAACATTCGGGGGCGGAGGACGTCATGTTTAGTATCACAAGACATGTATCATAGTAATCAAAGTAACAAACAACCATTGTATTAATATTAAAGTGTTTACAAAGTAGTGATTCACAAAAGATTGAATCCAAAAGTAAATGTTGAATCATAAAAAGTGACCCTCTTGAACTACAGCTACCGCAACCTCTTCAGCTACCACAGCCATCCAGCACCCGCACTCAACTTCTTCATCAGCAACCGCGACTGGAGTCTCTTCCTACCGCAGTCACTTAACTAGATTACTTTACTTGTCTTTTATTGTAACACTCTCTTTTGTCCAGTATGCCTTGCATGGCTACTCTTAGAGAGGTAATCTAGTGTACATCGTGAGTCTCTATAAATAGAGCTCATTCTCTTTGTATTCAAACACTTACACGCATCTATCTATTCTGAATACACTTCTATGAAGTTATATTTTCTTTCCCTCTATCTACGCATCACTTGTTACTCTCAATTCTTACTAGAACATAACTGATTATAACCTCTCTCCGGAGCAAGTCTTCTGTGACTTAATCATTAAGTTTGATCTTCCTTATTAACTTGGTTTGAATGCATTCCATGTTATGAATCAACTTAAGTGTATACTTGATATAATCATTGATGTCATTTCTATTACTTTACTTTTCCGCAACTAACTCTCTAACTTATTAATATTATTGTTGAGCTTTTAGATCCTTCGAGATTAACTATTCCGCAATACTACTTGTTCTAACGTTTGTTCAAGTGTGTCTCTAAGTTTTTCTCTCAACAATTGGTATCAGAGCCATAGTGGTTGCTTTTTGAAAACGGAACTCTGATTTTCAAAAGGCCTTCTATACCACTAAAGCTCATTTCTTAAAAAAAAACAATTTCAAATGGCACAATCGTTATCTCTGAACGTTTCCAACAATGTTGGTGGTTCTAACCGAGCCCCAATACTGGTAGCAAATGAATATCATCACTGGTCACAAAGAATGGAAAGATACTTAAGGAGACTTGGTAGAGATGTATGGCGATCCGTAGAAGAAGGACCTCATGTCCCAGTCCTTACACCAGTCCAAACTGACGGCGCTACAACCAGACTAGGAGGAGGACAACCAGTCATGAGCCGTCCCACCAAGGATGATCTCGATAAAATGAAAAATGATGCTGTTGTTTTTTATGAAATCTCCTGTGGAGTTGCTCCTAACAACTTCGATATTATCATAAATTGCAAATCAGCAAAAGAGATCTGGGAAGTTCTCAAGAATCTGTACGAAGGCTCAGAACAAGCACAAGACAAGAGACTTCCTACCGCACTCAATGAGTTCAACAACTTCAAAGCTCATACCGGAGAAATCTTGGAAGATTCCTTCAAAAGGTTCAACCTGATAGTCACCAAGTTATCCAATGCGGGCACCATCCGCAGTAACCATGAAAAAAATCTTCAGTTTCTTAATGGTTTGGGAAGACATTGGACTACGGCTAAGATGATACTCTAGGGCGATAGAAATATTCACTCTTTGTCACTCTACAAGCTCTATGGAGAGTTGCAAGCGCAAGAATCCACCGTACTCAAAGACTGTGCTGACTTCGGAGGACCACTTGCTCTCATAGCACAAGCCCCACCGCAGTCATCCTACTCTTCCTCGTATGACACTCCACCGCAGTCATACGAAGCAGATTCAGAGTATGACGATGAAGAAGAATTTCAGAAGGCTATCGCTCTGGTTATCCAACAGTTCAACCGTCTACCACCTCCTTCCTACCGCAAGAATCAACATTTCAACAAACCTCCATTCAACCGTAACTTCAGTCCACAGAATAATCATTCTCGTTATCCAAAAGGTTCTCATCCACCACCACAATCTCAAAATTCTCAACCAAAGGAGGTACCGCAGTCTACTCCAACCACTGACTCAGTTACTACCTCTGAAGACAAGACTGATATTGTGATTTGTCACAAATGCAACAAAGAGAATCACTTTGCAAGAGATTATAAGGCCAATGTAGTAAAAGACAGAGCATTCTATCTTAGAATGGCTCAAGAGTTGGAAGATAAGGAAAAGGCAAGGGCATACGTAGCCCATGTCAAAAGAGACCATCAAGTTTGGTCATTCGGAGATGAAGATGAAGCCATCAGCAGTGTCAAAGGAAAAGGGAAAATCTGCATGCTGGCAACTGCGGATGATGATGAGTCTACAAAGCTGGAAAAGAACTACTGCTACATAGAAAAGGATGGAACTCTAAGCATCGTCGAACAGGTAAAACTCATGATCCAAACTCTAAACTATAGCATGCATTACTGTCAACCATACATAGATGATCTTAATGACACTTGTGCTGCCGTCCTTACAGACTATAACAAAGCCTTAGATGAGAAGAATATTGCGTCCCAAGAAATGTTCCATATGATAGAACGCCTGGATAACAAAAGACTCAAAATGGCTATGTTAGAAAAAGACTTAGAGTTGGAGAAAGATGCAAGAATGCTGAGTGAAACACAATTAGAGATAGCTTTGAACCAGAAAGATTTAGCTCATAGTGAAATTGTATGCTTAAATCTTTTAATCGAAAAATTGTTCAATGAAAGTGAAGCTATTGAAAATTTAGTAAATAATGGCACTGTGGACAATACATACAATTGGGGTTGGTCAAATGGATATCCTACCGCAATGGATTCCTCACCCTGGTTCAACAAAGACAGACTGTATGTCCCTCCAGACCGAGAATTTCATTTCCCAGTCAATGACAAGACCTTCCCCGAAGACATCAAAACTCACTTCGGTAGACTCCATAATCTAAGCAATAATTGTGTCATTGAGGAAATTGTGCCTGAGGTTTTGGGTCACACAAGTGATCAAATTCCTATCTGTGGCACCATTTATCCAAATTCTCAAACCTCATCCGTAGTTGATGAAGAATTTGTCATTGAGGGCCCTGAAGTCTCAAAAGACTTTCCATCTCTGCCCTTAGACCGCAGTGTCTCACACTATAGTCAAAAATCCCTCAAGAGTCCCACTGAAGTCCCAACTAAGACTTACTCTGCAGTAGTCAAATCTTCACTACCGCAGTCCTCAGTAAAAGGAACTGTGACCCTTCAGGCGATTCATCATGAATTACCTATAGAGAACTTTGAAGTGCGTCAATGCTCACAGACCCCAGAATCTTCAAGTTCGGATGACTCAAGCCCACGTTTTCAAAATCATTCTAAGAATTCCAGGAAACCGCAGTTGAACAACAATGACTGCGGTTCACCAAAATCCTTGGCCAAGAAGGCCTTCAAAGAGGAAATTAGATCTCGAGGCACAAATAGACACACTTTTTCAAAAAATAAGAAGCATGTCAGAATTCCAAAGTCCAAGAGTCCAGAAAAATTTGTTTTCTCACACTACTTTTCAAAAAACTCTCCCACCAAGAAAACAAACAAAAGGGAAAGTCCAGCTTCAAAAGTCATTCCTACTTCTTCTGAAACAACCCAAAAGGGTGTTCAGTCTTTTCAAAACAATGGTTTTCAGGTCTATTCCTCAAATGATCCTAAATGGAAAGGGATTTTACCCACTCCAACACTTTCAAAGTCACGTCACAATTTCAACAAATGGAAGGGTATTCTACCAAATCCACCAAAAAGGCCTTAAAGATTTGCACGTGCTAAACCTTTTCAAAAACAAACTTTTTCAAAATCCAACAACTTTCATGTCAGGGATTACCAACCTCGGACCGGTAACAAGTCCAATTCATCCTATAGACCGCTGACCAAGCATAGTGTCAGATCAAAAGACAAAATCTCTTTTTGTAAATGTCAGTATAGTTGTCAAAAAGATTCATCCTATGTCAAATCTAGTCGGAGTCAGAAACCTCGTACTTTTTCGAAAACTCACAACACTCCAATTCTGCACAAACATCCAGGACTAGGATTAAAAGTTGACAAGAGACTCGTCCCTGCAACCTCGGTCCATGCATCATTCTGCAATTCACCAATTGCCCCAGGCTCCAAACTAGTTTGGATGCCTAAACTAACCGTATAATTCTCAGGCTTTGTGCAAGGAGGAACAAGAAGAAGAATGGTTAATTGACAGTGCCTGCTCCTTGCACATGACCGGAAGGTTAGAATACCTTCGGGATTTCAGGCCTATATGCAATGGTGGAAATGTCACATTCGGCAACAATGTGAATGGGGTCATCCGAGGTTACGGTGTTCTCACTACGGGGAATTTCTCTATTCAGAAGGTTGCCTATGTAGAAAGCCTTAAACACAATCTCATCACTGTAGGCCAACTATGTAAGGTAGGACATCGGGTTGAATTTGATGATCAGTTCTGTTATGTAATGACTAGTGACAGAAACACCTGTCTGATCAAATCCAGATCCGAAGGTACCATGTATCCTTTGGATGTTTCTCTGATCATTGGCAGACCGCAGTTGTGTTTCCTGTCCAAAGCTATATCCGAAGTCAGCTGGCTATGGCACAGCAAGCTAGCTCATCTCAATTTCAGGTACATCAACAACTTGGTCACAGGAGAACTAGTCAGAGGTCTCCTTATTCTCAAATTCGGCAACGATACTCTTTGTCCGGCTTGTGAATGTGGTAAACAGTCCAAAGCAAGTCACCCTCTGGTAATGGACTCTTCAATTTCTGAACCACTGGAGCTATTGCACATTGATCTCTGCGGTCCATCTACCATAGCCAGTCTCCATCATAAAAAATATATACTGGTTATTGTAGATGACTTTACACGCTTCACATGGGTCTTCTTCCTCAGACTCAAGTCAGAAACACCGCAGATTTTCATCAACTTCATCAAAGAGATCGAACTTCAGATCAAGCTTCCAGTAAGAAGTATCCGCAGTGATAATGGAACCGAGTTCACTAATCATCTCCTCAACAGTTTCTTGGTGTCCAAGGGCATCTCTCACAACTTCTCAGCTCCCTACACACTGCAACAAAATGGGGTAGTAGAGAGAAGGAACCGCACTCTAGTAGAAGCAGCCAGATCTATGCTCAACTTCGCACACCTTCCTCTCTACTTCTGGGCTGAAGCTGTAGCCACCGCATGCTTTGTTCAAAACCGAAGCATTGTGTGCAAACGTCTGAATAAAACACCATATGAGGGCCTTAACAACCGCAAGCCAAATGTTCGCTTCTTTCATATATTTGGGTGTAGATGTTTCGTGATCAACAACAGAGATCAGCTTAACAATTTTGCACCGAAGTCTGATGAAGGCATTTTCCTTGGTTATTCCACTAACAAGGTTGCTTATCGAGTGCTCATCAGACGTACAAGGCTGATCATTGAAAGCTTCGATGTGAAATTTGATGATTCTCACATCCGCAACGCCCCTCCATCCACTGAAACCACCACAATCATGGAAAGCGATATTCCTGCCTCTTCAGGTCCTTTAAATCTAGTTGAAGTCAATTATGACGATCTTTTCGATCCTGTTGAAACGGCGAAACTATCCGAAGTTCTTGTGTCACCCGCAGCTCAACAACAACACGCTGATGTTTCTGGACCATCTCTATCTGAAGTAGCATCTCTCAATACTTTCACCTCTCCGGTTGAGGGGGAAAGCTCTACTCCGGATCTAGCAACAACCGTCGAGGTTCCAGTACTTGATGCTACTCAAGTTCCTATCCGGAGAAAATCATTACCATCAAACGTATCTTCGGATTCGGATGATGAACTCATAGAGAACATTGACACGAGAACCGATCCAAGGATTATCACTCTCCTATATGCAGTCCAGGGGGAACCTTCTTAGGTTCCAGAGGAACTCCCATCCGCAATCCAGAGGGAACTTCTTCCAACTGCTCAAGAAAATTCCATTCTCATTCCAACAAACCAAGATGACTCAGCAGGATGTTCTCAAGTCCAGGGGGAACTGCCATCTCCAACCGCAGATTCTTCTGATATTCAAGATATTCCCTCTACTGTAGTTGCTGATCATCTGCAGCCCCGTCTACTCGTATGGACGAAGGACCACCCACCAGGTCAAATCATTGGCAACCCATCTGCAGGTATCCAGACTCGATCTTCCAAGGACCTATCTGACCACTGCCACTACGCAGCATTTATGTCCTCGGTAGAGCTCAGAACGATCAAAGAAGCATTGCTCGAACCAGACTGGATAGCTGCAATGCAAGAAGAGCTACAAGAATTTCAAAGAAACAAAGTTTGACAGCTCGTTCCGAAGCCACGTGGTCACACCATTGTTGGCACTAGATGGGTGTTCAAAAACAAGCTGGATGAATCTAGTGCGGTAGTCAGAAACAAGGCAAGGCTAGTTGCAAAGGGGTATAGTCAACTTGAAGGCATTGACTACGATGAAACTTATGCTCCGGTAGCACGCATGGAAGCTATCCGGATCTTCCTAGCATACGCAGCCCACAAGAACGTCAAGGTACACCAAATGGACGTTAAGAGTGCCTTTCTCAATGGGGAATTAAAAGAAGAGGTTTACCTTCAGCAACCTCCAGGTTTTGAAAATGTTGAATTCCCATACCACTGCTACAAGCTTGAAAAAGCAGTCTACGGTCTGAAGCAAGCCCCAAGAGCATGGTATGAGACTCTTTCTGAATTCCTTGTCTCATCCGGGTACAAGAGAGGAGTGATTGACCCCACGTTATTTAGAAAAGCAAATGGTAACCACCTTATGCTCGTTCAAATATATGTGGACGACATCATCTTCGGATCAACTGATCAAGAAATGGTGAATGAATTTGCTAAGCTCATGACCAACAAGTTCAAAATGAGCATGAATAGAGAGATTAACTTCTTTCTAGGGCTTCAAGTGAAACAAGTTCCGCAAGGGATATTCATTCATCAAGAGAAATACACCACCGAACCGTTAAAGAAATATTCTATGGACACTTGTTCTTCGGCTAAGGTCCCCATGGCCTTCGGTTATAAGATCTCTGCTGATCCTTCAGGAGAACTTGTGGATCACAAGACTTATAGAGGTATCATTGGCTCTCTAATGTACCTCACCACAAGCCGACCAGACATTGTCTTTGCAACTGGTGTATGTGCAAGGTATCAGGCTGACCCGAAAGTGTCACATATGACCGCAGCCAAACAGATACTACGGTACCTGAAAGGAAGCAAATCTCTTGGTCTATGGTACCCCGCAGGCAATGACTTCAGCCTGCAAGCTTTCACAGATGCGGATCACGCCGGATGCAGATTAGACCGCAAAAGTACCTCAGGAGGATGTCAATTTTTTGGTGGAAGACTCGTCAGCTGATCTTCAAGAAAACAAAGTTGTGCATCTCTGTCTACCGCAGAAGCTGAATATGTGCCCGCAGCCAGTTGTTGTTTACAAGTCCTATGGATAAAGACACAACTTATGGACTACGGATACAGAATGTTGCGGATACCGATATATTGTGACTCTGAAAGTGCTATTGCTATTTCTCATAATTCTATTCAGCACTCAAAGACTAAGCATATTAAACTACGGTATCATTTCATCAAAGACCACATCTTGAAAGGTAACATTGAACTCATCTTTGTCCATACTCATGAAGAGATTGCTGATGTGTTCACAAAAGCGCTCGACTCCACAAAACTTAACACCTTCCTGTAAATGTTAGGAATGATGAATCCCGACCCGAAATTCTTTTTGAATTGATAGATACCGCAGACCATCCTTGGTCTCCGTTGCGGTTCTAACTGAAAGTTACTTATGATAGATGGTTTTGGTACCGCAGTCTAGGTACCGCAACCATATATCATACTTATTTTTCATGGGTCCTTATTGTTTGTTATTACTAACCTTTTGTACAAGTGCTCTCCTCAGTTTCTTCTACTGCAGTCATAAATATACCCATCCGCAATGACATTTGTTCATCCACAATGACATTTGACATTTGTTCATCCGCAATGACATTTGACATTTGTTCATCCGCAATGACACCTGGTCATCCGCAATAAAGTTTCCATCTGCAATCACGTTGATAATTTCTCAACTGTTTCATCTACCCTTGAATCTTTGTGTGCTATTTAATGATCCTTCATTAAATAAAACATTAAATAACAAAAAAAACATTCCCTTGAGAAACTGTCTCATTCTCTTTCTGAATAAACCTTGTGTCATACCTATTTTTAGGTATGATGACAAAAAGAACGTTTTTCCATAATCACATCCTTAATTTGTCTTTTCCGCTTACCCAGAACGTCCCATCCGTTACAACTTCCTTTCCCCTCACCACTCTATCACCTGACGTGTTGATCCACGTCTGACATTTCATTAAATGCAAATCCCTTTTTGGTAAAATCTCAAAAACCTTTTAAACAGTTTCATAATTATGTGGCTGAAATTTATTTGCCAATTCAAAAGATTCCCCCCAAACGACCATTTATCTTATCCTTTCTTTTTACCTAGGGTAAAACCAGCTACCGTTCCAATTCACCACCTATATAAACCCTTCGTTTTCCCCAAAATCACTTTACGCTTTCTGAACATTGAATCTTTTCTCTCAAATCCTTCAAGAACTTTGTTTCTCTACTCATTCTCTCAATCTTCAACAATGGTGAAATCCGGTGTCTCCAATAAACAGTCAAAGGCATCTGGATCAGTGAACCCCACTGGTTCAGAATCTGATTCACGACAACTCACACCCACGATCGCGTCAAGCAACTTCAGAGCGGTGTTCGAAGACCATCCCTCCTACAATGCCCCGATCAACCTGATGATCAAGTTCCTGAAGAATCACCCCCTGTTTGGCCCCTTTGATGCTTTCACAGATGTTGTCCCAATCTCAACCCTTTTCAAATGTGCATTCTCTGCTTATCGCCCAATCGAAAACCCCCAAGAAGTTCATCTTAACCTAGTTAATGATTCTTTGGTCATTCTGTCCAAAGAAAAGTTTCTTTCTGCCATAAATCTCCTTGTTCATCCCTCCATCAAGATTTTCACCCCCTCCATGACAGACATCACTTCTGCTCTTTACCAAATGGGATACCAGAAGAAGATTAAGGGGATTGGGGAATTCAAGAACAACCAATTGCCTGCGGTGTGGCAATTCGTTTGCCACTTCATCATCTGCAGTCTATCCGGCAGAACCGGAGGCACAGACAATATGGGACCGAAGCTTCTAGAGTTGGTATGGAGCATATTCATAAGACACGATGTAAACTACGGGCAGATCCTGTGGGATGACTTTCTACAATACATTCCCAAGGAGAACACAAGGGAAAACCCAACCGAGCTCACCTTTGCAAGGTTCTGGTCACTCTGCATCTCTGACCTTCATGCGGATGCAGGAATCGACATGGGTAGTGACATCAATTTCTTTGTCACTAAGGATCTTAAAAGGTACAATCCATCTTCTGATCAATCTCTTTTTGGACCAATTAGAAGACTTCCCACCCATATTCTTTCTACTCTGGGTCTTGAGACTGCTGATGTCTCAGACCATATTAAGGCTACGAAAGGTATTGCCCAATACCCTCCTACCCCGCCTCTTCAGAACCCATCCGCAATCATTAACCCTGAAGGTACCGCAGTCCCTTCTTCCACTACTCTCTCCAATCTTTCTCAAAGAAGAAAGCAATTGGCCACCAAGAAGAAACAAAGAACTCCCAAGAAGGATGCTCCCAAACGAACCGCACCCACCAAGAAACGGAAAACCAAACCCACCGCAACCACACCTGATAGTGATTCTGATGAGGATAGGCAACCAATTGCTATCCTTAAGAAAAGAAAAACAGATACCTCTGGCCAAATGCTTGACCGGACCGATACTGAAGCCTCTCAAAAGGCTCCGGTAGTCCTTGGGGTGGCCGCAGACCCATTCATCACAACCATCATTTTCCAATCAGACTCAGAAAGTGAGTCTGATTCACAACATCGTGGAGACTCCCCCCCCAGTTCACTCGCAATAGGATGACACTGGTACACACCCTAAGGTCTCCAGGGCTTCCCGACTGCATTTCTTTTCACCTGAGGAGTTGCACTCCATCCTTTTGAATGTCACCCATACACTACAAACACCTTCCCAACCGCAGGGCACTTCCTCCGCCCATGCCAGAACTGAGCCGAGGCCAAACTTGACCACGGGTCAAGGAGACCAAGGAAGCTCAGGAAATCCTACTCTGCTTACATCCGCAGTAGGTGGTTTAGGCACGGTGAGCACAAACGTGCAAGGATCCGTGGACCCGAAGGACACTTCGGTGCAATTTCATGGATTTGACGGCGATGAATCAAACGACTCATGGTTATGCTACACTCCGGTAACCGAGTCAGAAATAAAGAAATATGCCGCTTTCAGAAGGGCATTCCAAGCCCGCAAGGAGCAACAGATCAAGCAACAACAATAGAAGGAGCAACAAATCCAGTCAGTGGTTAAGTATTGGGCAGATGCAATAAATAATGCCAATACCATAGCCACCATTCTCAAAGTTCAAGACTGGATGAACGAGATGGCTGAGACAATCCTCAAAGCTCAAGCAACTTGTGAGGGTGCAGGTACCTCCAGAGTAACTCCAACTCGTACTCCAACTCCAATTCCAATTCCAACTCCAACAGTTCATGAATCACAAGACGAAGGAACCGCAATAGAGGTCAGTTATGCTCCCACCTTTGGTCTTGATGATGAAGACATTCAGGAGGTAAATAAGCCTAGCCCTTCTGATGATGACCTCATGATGTTCGATGAAGAGGAGGAATCCAGTGGCTCTCACCATTCAACTTCTAAACCCAAAGAAAAGAAGAAAAAGAAGAAGAATGCGGTCACGAGAAAGGAGTTTCTGACCTTACAAGCAAAAGTCGATCAAATCTTAGCTGCGGTCAAGCCAACTCAACCGCAACCAGAAGACACCCCAGGGCCGCAGTCTCTGATCGAACGAATAAAGCGCTTGGAAACGCGTGAGCCCTTGGCTGCTGAGAGAATTTCTCTCAAAGTTGAAATGGGGATCCGGTCCCTTGACAACAACCGCAAAGCATATCACAAGGACTTTATGGCTGCTACGGAACGCCTCATCTCTGAGGTGACCGCAATCAAGAAAGATCTCCAAGCAGCCATTGCGGATCAAGCCACTCAGTCTCAAAAACTGATAGATGAGACTCTCACTGCGTATGAGTCCACTATCTCAGTTCTTCAAGCAATCATAAATAGACTGCAATGATCCCTGTCCTCCAACTTCCATGGTCCTGAAATCCTTCAACTCACCAAAGAGATTCATAGGCTGCTCTTCAACCCCTCCATCCCCAACAATCAACAATTGGCAGAAGCCCTCAAAGCTCAATTTCAAGAAGTCTATGCCAAGGTTGATGGCCTTAAACAATGGCTTGAGGAAGCTCTTCCGTTGCATTCCTCAAGAAGGGGAAGTGAAGAAGAAGAAGTCCATCACTCCGATCAATCAATCTCTCAACATCAGAGCCCTCCCATCATCATAGAAAAAATTCCTACACTGCAACCATCTCACCATACTCCACCTCCTCATACTTCACCACAAAAGGAGAACACTCCTAACAAGCCAGAGACCCCTCCTCACTTTAAAAATCTGGTGGAGCATATGTCCTCTCCAAGCTCAACTGACTCTCCTGCCACCACCCAAAGGAAGAAAGATTGGAAGGTAGCCAAACTGGCTGAGCTAATATGGAGAGAATGCGGTTTTGACACGGTCATGGACGAATCATTGATCAAATCTTGGATCAATCCTCACCGCAGACTGCTGGATGAAGATTACAGACCTCACCTCACATATGCTGAACCTCCTTCGGATGGCTACTGGGATGTTCCAATCTCCCCAAATGCTAAGTACTTCACAGTTTTCGAGCCATTCGACCGCAACCTTCCAGACCACAAGAGACTGCCAATGGAATTCGAGAGACTTAGTCTTTTCTATGCTAAGCATGCCTCTCCCATTGAGAAAATATGGTCTAACGATAGACCATCCGCAGTCAAGAACTACAAACTTCGGAAGTTTATGAAGGCTGACTTCATCCAGTACACCCTCACCAGAAGAGAACATGACTACTTCCGCACCCAAGCTGACTTCCCTTGCATGAATCCGGAAGAAGTATTTCTCATTCCTAAGGTGTTAAAGAACAAGTCAGAAAAGCACCCGAAAATGAAGATTGCGCTTGAAATGGCCAATACCTTTTTAAAGGAAACTGTCTGCGATTTTGCCAAAATCGACGCAGACATCTACCCCACTATTGCCAAGAAGTTTGATCTACCACCTCTCGATCCTGCACCGATGCCTACCGAAGGTTATGAAGAAAGATCCTTAGGTGCAACCAACTTTCCTGAACTTGGAGTCATTTTCAAAAGGAAGATCGATAATGTCAAATACTTCATTCCAATGACTGCCATGCATCGCCTCACCAAGAAGCAACTTGACATCTGCCGAACCGCAGTTGAAAGATCAAAGCAAACTACCGCAGAAGTCAAGTTCGAGATCTTAAGAAGAATCATCTGGCTGGAAAACATCAGGAAGTTTTGGTGGATCCTGATCAAGTTTCTCAAACTTGATAACTGATCAGAAGTTAAAGAGGTCACTTAGTGGGGAATTGTTGAATCAGAAAAAGTGACCCTCTTGAACTACAGCTACCGCAACCTCTTCAGCTACCGCAGCCATCCAGCACCCGCAGTCAACTTGTTCATCAGCAACCGCAACTGGAGTCTCTTCCTACCACAGTCACTTAACTAGATTACTTTACTTGTCTTTTATTGTAACACTCTCTTTTGTCCAGTATGCCTTGCATAGATACTCTTAGAGAGGTAATCCAGTGTACATCGTGAGTCTCTATAAATAGAGCTCATTCTCTTTGTATTCAAACACTTACACGCATCTATCTATTCTGAATACACTTCTCTGAAGTTATCTTTTCTTTCCCTCTATCTACGCATCACTTCTTACTCTCAATTCTTACTAGAACATAACTGATTATAACATCTCTCCGGAGCAAGTCTTCTGTGACTTAATCACTAAGCTTGATCTTCCTTATTAACTTGGTTTGAATGCATTCCATGTTATGAATCAACTTAAGAGTATACTTGATATAATCATTGCTGTCATTTCTATTACTTTACTTTTCCCCAACTAACTCTCTAACTTATTAATATTATTGTTGAGCTGTTAGATCCTTCGAGATTAACTATTCCGCAATACTACTTGTTCTAAAGTTTGTTCAAGTGTGTCTCTAAGTTTTTCTCTCAATAGTAAATAACAAAACAAGACATGAAGCTACTATGCTCCATCTTCTGAATCCCAGCACGCGTACCTGTCTACTAGTTACCTAAGAATACAAGTTATTTTGAAAGAGTAGATCAGCATTGAAGCTGGTGAGTTCATAAGTATTTTAGTGATGTATTAGTAAGTTGAAAGTTCTTTAAGAAAAGTTTGCCTGTTCCTCCAGAAGATCCTTTACCTTCTGATATGATGAAAGATAAGTATAAATAGCTCTACAATCCTATCTATGAGTACTAAATGAATATAAGTTATATAGAATACAGATCAAACAAACAATCGATTGTGTGAATCTGCCCTAAGCCCACAACCAAACAAGGAACAGGGAATGAGGCGCAGGTCACACATCCCATTGTTTGTTAGATCTTTACTGTATATAACCTTGGTGCATTCATTTGGTACTCACGGAGTTAATTGTAATAATTCCTTTATATTTGATGAAAACATTCTTTAAGAAAACCCTTATTTCTTTTAGTAAAAATGGTAACCACAATAGTTCCTTCTATAATCACTTAGTTTATACTAGCTATATATAATCTAATATCGAACAGATAGTTAATTGTGTGATCTACCCTAAGCCCACAACCAAACAAGGAACAGGAAGTAAGGCGGAAAGCACACATCTAACTATCTGTCGGATATTACATATATATAACCCTGATGTGTAAACTAAGGTATTATAGAATTAACCACTTAAGGTCCTTTAAGTTGTACTGGTTTAATAAAATGAATTAAACCTTTTACTGATAAGTTTCTAGTTTAGTTTACTCAATGTTCTATCTGAAAGTATGCTTTTGTAATAGAAACTGGTGTATTGAATTTGCATACTATGACCTGACCTATACCTGGTACTCCTTATGATTACTTGGTATATACGGAATATATATATATATATATATATATATATATATATATATATATATATATATATATATATATATATATATATATATAGTAAAGATCGAATAGATAGTAGACTGGGTGCATCTTCTCTAAGCCCACAACCAAACAAGGAACAGGAAATGAAGTGGAAGGCACACATCCTACTATCTGCTGGACTCGATTAATATATATCCCTGATGTATTTACCGAGGAATCATAAAGTTAGCATTATAGGCCCCTTTCTAATTGAATGTTCTGTATTTGTAATCCTTTTGGAAACTTGTATCTGAGAGTGTGCCTGGTTTCATCAATTGTTATTGTAAACTGTAATGTTATACTGTAAATGTATCTTGTAAACTAGTAATTTGAAAATGTATTTAAGTTAAGTTAATTATACACTAACGTATTGTTAATATATTTTATGAGTTATTATAAACATACTGACTAGATGGCATGACCCAATGCTATGAATGCGTTGAAAGCTGTTGATAACAATTTGTCACTCACAGGCGTGTATGCCTGACTGTAGCTAGCAGTCCGAGTGCGGGGTTGTCAATCCCAATATAGATCTATACACACATTGTTTCGATCACCCGCTGGAGATTCTGGTTATAATGTCAGGACTTTAACTATATTGTTTAAATGATTCTAGTTATGAAAAATCCAATCATTCCGAAATAAATGACTGACAATATGTTCTTGAATTAGTATTCTTAACATGTATCTGAAAAATGTATATCCTTGAATAGTTTTAAATCAAACCTTTGTTCTTGTAAAACAATGTACTTTTAGTATACTTGAATCGTGAATTAATGTTATGTGAATCATAAATTATACCTATTATAATTTATATGTACTATCTGATTTGATAACGGGTATTCATGAATGCAACCCCTTGCTCAACATGTTACAAAGGGTAATTGAACTTAACGAACTAACTTTTATACTTGTATACATATACAATATATATAAGTAATATTTAAATGACACTCGGACAAATAACTGATGCTTATAATCCCACATCCAAACAAGGAAATGGAACCAAGGTCGGTTATCAGTCCTAAGCCTTTTAAATCTTATTTATATAAATATATATATATATATATACTAGTATGATTTTTGGGAGAAATATAAGTTTATAAAACATTTAAAAGAAGTTTGATATTTTGAAACTCATTTTGGTGACTTGATGTCATTTTGATACAATCATTGAAAACCATTTGATTTGATGATAACTGAAATTCATTTTGATAAAATATTTGAAACCATTTGTTTATAACACAAAATCTTTGTGTTAGACTTGTATTCCCCCCCCCATTAAAACAGTAAAAACTATGAAAATACGGGGGTATGAACTCACCTTATGTGGGTGATTTAATCGAATATGCGTGTAAGGATGATAAGTTCAACGAATGAAGTCCCGAGACACAAACGGGTCCTAAACGACATATATTAACAAATATTGGCATAAATTTAGTGTTTAAAAGCAACTAACATGCAAGGAAACACCCTTAGGGATTAGGAAACACTTGGACTAAGTGTTAGAATCACATGTGATTCACTAAATATAGTATAAGCCCATATCATGGAGTGTACGGCCAAGGGGTGTACGGCCATGGAGTGTACGGCCGTACGCTCATGGTAAATCATGCAAAAGAGGGTGTTTGAACCATGGGGAAGCTAGTGGGTCTATTTCTCAACAAGAATATGAACTTAGTTCTCATTTTGGAGGGCCTTTTGGAGTGTTTTGAGGTGTGTACGACCATGCAAGGGTGTACGGCCGTACACTCCTTTTGTTCCAGTAAAATGGTCGTTTCTAGGGTGTTAAACAAGAGTATCTAACGTAGACTAAGCATATGGAAAGGATACTTACGATTTGGAAGCTTGAAGAGGGTTCACGGCCACCAACAACAAGTCTGTGTTCTTGGTGTTCTTGGTGAAAGATGAAGATCTTGAAGATGTTTTTGAATATTAAAGATGAAGAACTCGATGATACTTGAGAGAGAATCAATTTTCTAGACTTGGAGGTGTAAGAAATGACTAGAAATGAAGGGATGGCTTATATATGGGAGGTGGTGTACGACCACATTGAGTGTACGGCCGTACACCCATGTGTACGGCCGTACACTCCTCTTAAAGGAGTGTATAGCTTGAATACAACTCGATGAACTGAAGATAACATATCCCTACACCCAATCCTTAAGTGTACTAGGCTTAGAACACTTAAACAGGCTCTAAACGATGCTAAAAGTTAGCAGAAATGAGTCTGGCTCTCGATTGATTAGCTGGACTTACAAGGCAAAAAATTTTGGGTTGTCACATATGGTAAAATAGTCTAGAAAAAAATACAACTTTGACTACTAAGCCCTTGGCTTTTGGCAATTTGCCTTATCTCTTCACTTCTTCAAGATCTTCGTACTTTGATAGCTTTTTTTACAACTTTTTTTCCTTTTCTTTATTTTTTTTCTCTTCACAGCCTTTTCCACTTTTTTTTTCATATATAACTTTTTTTTCTCAAACTAAAACCTAAAAGAAAATCATATGCTTAAGCAAACGAACTTAACCTCAACACTTATTTGTTAAACGTATTAGTCTAAAGTACAATGACTACATAAATATTTCTGGATACATTTCAAGTACACGATAAAAAACATATTACTCTCAAACTACACAAATTCGCGTTTTGGTCTCATGATTTCACTAGCACTGGACGCCAAAAATATATTATAACATATTCGTTCAACTAAATCTTAGAATTCACTTCAAATTATCCCACACAACACTAGCAAACTCAGCTCCAACGCAATAATATCAAAACAATTTTTTTAAAATTAACTAGATTTTTCTAATTTAAACCATTTTTCAAGTCTTTGTTATTTCAATCTTTTTAAATCTAGCATATAGAAAATTTTAAAATCTAGCATACTTGTTGTCCTATTTCTAATCCGCATACCCCACAAATAAATTGTACAATGTCCTCAATGTATATAATGACAATTAAAGTGTATAAAAAAAGGAGTGAAAAAAGGAATGAAATCTCCTTGAGTATATTGTCGCGAGAACGAATTTGACTGTAGCGGGTTGCTTCGAAATGTGTTTTGGAATGATGATGCTTCGGATTTTGCCAGAAACTGAAAACTAGATATGCTTTACAATTCTACTCATATCGGGATTTGGTGTGCGAAACGATTGGTGAAAACATTGTATAATAGATCTATGTGTAAAATCTAGGAATAGCTTCTCAGGAATTTTCATCGTGCAAAAAATGTCACCACGTCGTTCAGATGCATAGACCACGGCGTGGAAAATAAACATTAGATTTTTTGCGAATACAAATCGACCTAAGTTGTGTCGGCATAACACTCCACTCATCTATAGTATATGCTCGTCCCTCTAGTAATGGATTTAATAGAGTCTTAATCCCTCTCTCGTGTAGGAAAGTGACCCCACACTTATGTGATGGGATACCTCTCGTGACAATCACACTTGATCCAAATTTTTGAAACAGCTGAAAGCACCCAAAGGACAAAAATTCTGCAAAAAATTTTGCCAAAATCTAAAAACAAGATATGCTTTACTTTTCTGCTCATGTCGGGACTTGGTGTGCAAAATGATTGGCGAAAACATTGTATAACAGATCAATGTGTAAAATCTAGGAATAGCTTCTCAGGAATTTTCATCGCGCAAAAAATGTCATCACATCGTGGATATGCATGGACCACGACGTGGAAACTAAACAGTAGATTTTTCGCGAATAAAAATCGAGTTCAGTTGTTTCAGACTAACACTCCACTCATCTATTGTATGTGCTCTTCCCTCTAGTAATGGAATTTAACAAAGTCTTGATCCCTCTCTCATGTGGAAATGTGACCCCACACTTATGTGATGTGATGCATCTTGTGAAGTATCCCTCGTGACAAAATCACACTTGATCCAAATTGTTGAAAAGACTGAAATCACCCGAAGGACAAAAATTCTGCGAAGATCTAAAACATCAATCAACATGGAAAACAAAATTAAACAAACTAAAAAAAATAAATATAAAATAATAACACATTAAAATAACTAAACTAGAAAACTTGCAAACTAAAATAACTAAAAGGATATAACGATCACTCGTCTTCATCAAAATCATGTTACAATTGTTGATTAAATCAATTGCGTTCAAGAAGTGGTTTGTGAAATCAAAAACTTTTGGGACCATCAGACTATTTCCTTTGTTTCCCTTGCACCTTTAACCAATAAGTAGAACAAGAATTGACCCAACTAGTCAACAGTAGCAAGAGTTCCGTCTTCCACTTAACCACCGCGATACTATGCCTCGTAGATTGAGGTGGACAAATCACCAAATTAATAGAATAAACAAGTGAAGAATTCCCTAATAAATTGCAATCTCAAAGCCCATTCAAACAGAAAAATCCAAGCAATGTATATGATCATGAATTTCTGCATATAACAACAAAAACCTTCCCGACAAGTGACATGTTATCAAAAAAAATTAAAAAATAAAACAAAAAAATGCAAAAACAAACAATGAATAACCAAACAAACTAAATTAACTGACAATCGGTCCCCGACAACATCGCCAAAAACTTGATTATGTTATTTTTAATGCACTTGTTTTTTATTTATAATTCCTAGTGTATCGCATCTGAACCACACCTTATAGACAGTGAACATAATCGAGTATAATATAGTTTGGATAAACAAGGGTGTCTAAGTCAAGGGGAACAATGGTGAATTAATATTAGAAATTTTGATTATAGGTTATAATAAATAAAAGAAAGTTGTAAAAATGGGTTTTTTTACTATTAAATCTCAAACAAATCAATAACTAACGAACTAGAAAAACTAATTGGAAACAAATCATTGCAGGTACTTTGGTTTAGTTTGGATTACTTCTCAAAATCATGGCTAACTTCGTTAATAGTGCAAAGGATCTTTTAGTTGGTTACCGAACTCTAATATGACTAGTTATCTTGATCGGATTTCCTAGTACTAATAAATAATGAAAAACTAACACAGTGATCATGTAATTACTAAACACATAGCTAATTTAATATATTTGGATTATGAATGATATCTAGACTCTCTAGCCCAACCAAAGTCACAGATTAATATTACCTAACCCTAGGATTTGATCAATCTCTAGTCCTAACAGTTTAATGATCATAAACTAATTAAGATTCAGGTTAATGTAATTAGATTAGTCCTCTTAAGTACGCGTAACTCAACAATAGGCAATAAAAATCATAACTTTAACATGATAGGTGATGATCAATCAAACATAATTAATAACCAACCTAATAAAATCCAAAATCATTGAAAGCAACAAATAAAATTGAGTTTTATCTACTCCAAACAAAAGTAAAAGTTTTAACACCTGAATTCTGAAAGTAAAAACACAAATAGAAACAATTCGAATGCTACTCATGGTCAGAACAGCAAACCGAATGATTCCTATCATGAATCAACTCTAGAATCTTTCAAATCTTCGCTCCATATCAACTTAACGGCCATCTGGCCGCCTTCTAGACCCTTAAAATGGGTTTTCTAAGGTTTATTTTCATAGGGAATGTATTATGGTTGAAGATATGCTATTAGGGCTAATTTTCAGCTCTATTTATGTGTTATAGCCTTACCGCGGCCTGGTGAAAGGATTGCCACGCCGGCGGAGATAGAATCTTCTTGTGCACGAAAATTTGTGATTTTACATGTCCTGGAAATGCTTTGCCACGGCGTAGGGATTGGGAATCAGTATTTGATCAAAACAAGAAAGTTCTCTAAATTTTTGTCTATTCTCCTGATCATTTTGAATCTCGTCAATCGGAGTTACGAGTCATGAGATATGGTCAAAAACTGGCGAGGGGCCATGCTGGCAACAACATCCTTTTTGCATCTTTTCAGCTCCGTTCTCCTCCTTTTGTATCTCACTCCGATTGTAACTATAATTGAAGATTTCCAATCATATTAAGTATCATATATCTTAAAATATAATATTTTTACTCAAATATATTAAGATAATGGCCTAAATTATATAGTTAAATAAGGTCATATCAGAGTGTTATGAAGTGGGAAACTCCCTAATGGTGTGCAAACTAAAAGAAGGGGTTTGTGCACTCATGTGCACGTGGAAATATTAGAAAATCTCAACGTGAACTTTGACATGGACCTTGTCATTGACATGGTCCTCAACTCTCCACCTAGTAGTTATGATCATTTCATATTGACATATCATTTGAACAATAGAGAGACTACGTTGATTGATCTTCACTATCTATTACAAACGAATGAAGCGAGGATGGAGAAGTCTCATTCCAATAGTTCATCAACCGCTCCTCTCATGCCTATCCAACAAAGCAAAGGAAAGAACAGAAAGGCCCATTCGAAATCTAAATGGAAAGGGAAGGCCTACCATGGAGAGTCTAGTGGAACCAAAGCAAAGCCCAACTTCAATACTCCTCCTGTTGTAGATCCAAAAGAGGTCGTGTTCTTTCATTTTGGCCAAACGGACCATTAGAGAAGAAGCTGCCCCAAGTGCTTGTAGGAAGTTAAAGATTCTAAGGCCAAAGAAACTGGCTCTTCTTCTGGTACGTATTTTATTCAAAACAATAATACTTGCATTTCAAGTTCTTAAGTTCTTAATACAACATATGGTTTCCACATTTATTCCAATATGCATGCACTAAATGAAAGTGAAGAGGTCGAGCATTAGAAGTTGAACCTTGTCATGAGGAACAAGCGAAGATCGGCTGTTACTGGGATTATGACTTATAAGCTTATGTTTGATAGTGTTAGAGTTGATTTGGATAATTGTCGCTACTCACCAGAAATGGCTCAAAATATTATTTCTTTTCATTCTTTATTTAGACAAGGATATCGTTATGGTTTTGATAATAATGATGGTACTATTTTAGTTTATTTTAATGATGCATTTGTTTTCAAAGCTGATCCTTGTGACGGTATATATGATACTATTGTTTGTTTGAATGCATTAGGCAAGAATGTGTATAACATTGGTTCTCCTAATAGTTTAGACAACTCATGCCTATTGCATTTTCGTCTTGGGCACATTAACAAGAAATACATCGTCCAAATCCAAAAGGATGGAGTGTTGGAATCGTTTGATCTAAAACTAGAACATGAATGCAAGTCTTGTTTAATGTGAAAGATGATTAGATCACCTTTCACTGGCACATGGGAAAGAGGTGAGTATTTGTTGGCCCTCATCCACACGGATATGTGTGGACCATTTAGATTTGGCACAAAGCATGCAAATCACTATGTTTCATTTACTGAAGATTATAGTAGATATGGTTATATTTACTTGATCAAACATAAATCCGAAACTTTTGAAAAATTCAAAGTGTTTCAGAACGAAGTAGAGAACAAATTGGGCAAGAATATAAAGATGTTATGATCGGATAGAGGTGGTGAGTATCTTAGTATCGGGTTTAATGACTATCTAAAGGAATATGGAATTGTTTCACAATTAACACCTTCTATGACACCACAACTAAATTGTGTAGCTGAGAGGCGTAATTGGACCTTACCTGATATGGTTCTTTCCATGATGAGTTGAGATTTGCTTCCAATATCAATTTTTGGGGTATGCCTTAGAAATAGTCGCCCACATCCTTAATCTTGTTCCAACTAAAAAGGTTGGTAAAACACCTCATGATATGTGGATAATGAAACCTCCATCGCTGGTACATATCAAAGTATGGGGTTGTGAGACTCTCGTTAGGCGAGAAACCTCGGATAAAATTGAAACCAGATCAGTGAAGTGTTTTTTCATCTATTATCCATAGAAGTCCTTTGGATACTTGCTCTACAGAGCCATTGACAACGTGGTGTTCTTTTCTCGAATGGGAGTTTTTCGTGAGAGAAAGCTCGTTTCCAAATAGGGAAATGGAAGTATCATTGATCTTGAATAAATTCAAGAGTCATATGATGAAGAAACTTTTGAAGAAATTAGCTCTCAACTTGAGAATGAAGCTATTGAGCTCAACGAAATTTCGTTGCCCCTTCGACGGTCTAGTAGGGTTAGCATACTACCTTCCTTCTATGTTTTCCATATAACTATAGAAGGTAATACATTTATCAGTGATGAAATACTAGTAAATTTGGATGAGCCTACTAACTACAAGGAAGCGATGGTACGCCCTAAGGATGCTAACAGGAAAGGGGCAATGGATAGCGAGATCCAATCCATGTATGATAACAAAGAGTAAACTTTGGTTGATCAAATGCTTGGTCGAAAGACAGTAGGTTGTAAATGGATCTTCAAGAAGAAAACTGATATGGATGGTAATGAACATAATTATAAAGCTAGGTTGGTTGCAAATGGATTTACTCAAACCCAAGGGATTGATTATGATAAGACATTTTCACCAGTTGCTAACATTAATTCAATTAGGGTAATGTATGCCATAGCTGCTCGCTACGACTATAAACGATGGCAAATGGATGTCAAAACTACTTTCCTTAATGAGAAACTAGATGAGGATGTTTACATGGCTCAACCAAACGGTTTTGTACATGCTAAATTCCCTATAAAGATGTGCAATCTTGAGAAGTCCATTTATGGACTTAAACAAGCATCTCATGGCTGAGATCTTTGCTTCCATGAAAATGTCAAAGATTTTCGATTTTCAAGAAGTGAAGATAAGTCTTGTGTATATGTCAAAGCTATTGGGAGCATAGTAACCTTTCAAATATTTTTTGTGTATGGCATACTCCTTATAAGAAACAGTGTTCCAACCTTGCAGTTAGTCAAGTCATGGCTTGGTAAGGGTTTCTGTATGAAGGATCTAGGAGATGCTACATATATTCTTCGTATAAGAATTTATAGGGATAGGCAGAAACGTTTAGGTAGAGTACATACTTGGATAAGATATTGAAAACGTTCGAAATGGAAAATTCCAAGAGATAGGACTTATCCATGCATCATATTGTTAAATTGAGCAAGGCTAAATGCCCCAGTAGTGATAAGGGAATAGATACTATGAGTCGAATCCTATATGCTTCGGCTATAGGATCGATCATGTATGTTATGTCATGTACTCGTCCTGATGTGGGTTATGCCTTGAGCATGGTTTGTAGAGATCAAGGAAATCCTTGTTTAGCTAATTGGACTATAGTGAAGAACATTCTTAAGTATTTGCGAAATACAAAATATATGATCTTAATTTTTGGCAGTAAAGACGAACTTAAGGTGAATGGATTAGTGACACTATTTTTCAAACGAATCGAGATAATAGTTATTTCTATCTGGCTGGGTTTTCTTATTGAATGGTGGAGTAGTAACTTGAAAAAGTCCAAGCAACAAATAGTGATTGATTCTACTTGTGAATCAGAGTACATCACATCAAACGAGGCGACAAAGGAGGCTATTCGGTTAAACAATTTTATTGGAGATCTCAGAGTTGTTCCATCAATCCAAGAACCAATGTCGATTTTTCTAACAATGAGGGTGCATTATCTTTGACAAAAGAACCGAAAGATCATGGTAGATCTAGTCACATCAAGAGGAAATATCACTACATTAGACATAAGGTTAAAAAAGGTTCACTTACGGTGAATCGTGAATCATCAGAAGAGAATCATGTGGATCCTCTCACAAAGGGGTTGATCAAGTTCAAGTACTTTTCGCATGATAGGAGCATTGTAACAATTATAAATTGTAATATGATGGTGATTAGTTAAATAGATATTTATTTTTATAAAGTGAGTACGAAACCATTTGTCAATTAATCTATCCTTGTGTTTCATTTTGAATGTGTTACTTCCTGAATATTGAGTTATTCGAAACACCACAATCGTGTACTTTGGGAGTAAGTATTGACTTAAGACTGTCATGAATCATTTGTGGATTATCCATAGAGACTGGCCATGGCATTGGGATTGCTGCAAAATTCATGAGTACTTAGAAATAGAGATTTTTAGAATTCATTAAACCTGTGCTTAAAGATTACTTCATGGATTTAATCACGAGTAATTTTAAGATGATAATATCCTCTATTCTTAAAACAAAGATATATAACTCATGTTTTACGAATTGGTTGTGCATTGGTTTACTTCAACACATTTCGTAACTGGGTGCTATAAAGTAAAATTCCATGTATGACTCGATAAGTAAAATTGCATGATTATATAGTCAAAATTTCTTCATTCCTTTTGCCTAAATAGGAAAAAGATATATATTTGGGCCCCTCGGTGTTTGATGTTGACATTATAGTGCTAGGGCCAGCAGGGACTAAATTGATGTGTTCAATTAGTAGTCTAATGACGTCATCACAAAATGAGATTATTAGGAAACAAAATATTTTAAAATGATATTGATTCTAATCCATGTTTCATGTTCATACAATATCGGGAAGAACGAAGGAATAGTTGATCACTTATCTTAGGATTAAGGGAGTCTGGTGGTGTCTTTGAGAACACTATCTACTAGTTATTTGGAGCTTTACTTGTAATTATAGTTAGCGACATATCCAAGTGGGAGACTGTTGGATTAAGGAGTCTAAGGTCCTAACTAAATTGGTATAATGTTGATGAATAAAAATAAAGTCCTTTTTGGGTTGCCCTCATAACCAAGAAATTGATTAGATTGATTGTTGGGGAGAGATAAATAATTTAGTAATATATTATATGATTGATATATTAATTAGAAATAGTTATAACTAATTTAAAATTAATTAGAATTGATTTGGAATTAATTATGGGTCAATTCGAATTAATTAAAGGTTGAAGGACTAAAGTTGTAATTATTCAAACGTTGAGCAGATGAGAGGTTCCAGAGCGTTCCTCTTATGGACGATTCTGGAGACCCTAAAAGTTTATAGAAGCTTCCATTTAGATAATCAAGGAACTAGATAACTGTTAGATTAAGGTGTCTAAGCCAGTAACTAAATTATTATATTCTTGTAATTAGAAGCAAAGTCCTTTTGGGTTGCCCTCATGACCAGAAATAGCTAGAAATGATTTTCGGAGAGAGAAGTGCAATTTATTAGATTATTATACAATTAATAAACTAATTGGAAATTATTGGAAAATGATTTATTAATATATTATGTGATTAATATATTAACTGGGAATAGACAATTGATTTGTTGATTTATTAAGTGATAATAAATTAATATGAGATCAGCTGTAATTATTGATATATTAATTTATATGATTAGTATATTAATGTGAAATCAATTAAAATTTATTAATTATTAATTAGAATTAATCTAGAATTAATTCAAGATTAATGATAATTAATTAAAGGTGCAAGGGGTGAATTATAATTGTTCAATAGTTGAACAAAAGAAACAATTCTAGAACCCTCCATGGTATAGACAATTTTGGAGGGTTTCCTAGGGTTTCTGGAAACCTCCTAGTTACATAAAAGGAAAGGATCTGAAGTAGGATTAAATCTATTAGCTAATCAATTTAAATCTTGCTTTTCCTGCAAGTTACCTAAACTGTAAATAGGACCCCATAGCTTGCAATTTTCGTTCACCAAATCACCTAAAGGCATAGGAATGAAAGTTCCCTTATATCTTCTCTGTCCTCCTCATTCTAGGGTTTCTGGTTTTGGGTGTGAGCCATTAGAGGCATCATAATTTTGCTACTTGATTTCCAAGGAACTTCAAGAGGATTTAATTTGATTATTATCTGTAATAATATCAAGGTATGTAACCCTAATCTTTATGTTAATTTGCACTTTCATAGCTTCTATCTAGGGTTTCTTGATGTTGATAGTTTATTGCTATCAATAGAGAAAACATAAATCATTTCTAGGTTGCATGTGAACTTAAGGGTATAAGTGTTTTTCCGCCACATGAATTTTTTTTATAAACTAGAAAACCCATCAGTGGTATCAGAGACTTAGTTTTCTATTTGATTGTGTATAATATTGAATGGACGAAAATTAGGGTTTATGAAAATTAAACTCTAATGGTTTAAAATTGTGCAAAAGGCTAGGGTTCTTGAAACCCTAGCCTCCACCCGTTATTTTCGTAAAGTGGTAAGTATCCCTTAGGGTTTCTAGTTTCCTTAATTATAATTTAAAATGTCGTAAAATTTGGATAATTAAAAACCTAGTAACCCTAAACCCTTATTTTCGAAAATTAGAAGGGTTCTTAGGATTAGGATTAAATTTGAATTATTTTAATAATTGTTTAATTGAAGATACTTATTTAGTCCCTAATAATTTAAATTTGAATTATTTTCTTACTTATTTAATTGAAGATAATTATTTAGTTCCTATATGATTTAAATTAATTGAAGTGTTTAATTTAAGGATAATTGTAAAATCATTAATTATATATTGTTAATTTCGAAAATTAATTTTAAACCTAGTATTTTGAAAAGTTTTAAAATATACCTTATACTCTATATGATTAAAAGTTTAATATATTATATGTATAAGACAAGTCAGAAAAATCGCTAATACGCCTCATTCACGAAGCCATACTAGAAGGGGTATAAGGAAACGACCTATAAAATGACTGGTGAATGAGTGTCCACTCTCACCTACCGCTCCCTTGTTTTGTGTAGGGTCGCTAATCGAACAGATTTGATAGGACATAACCTCTTAAAGTATGATCCTATTAAAGTACTAGAACCTTTTATATAAATCACAACGCTAGTTACTTTTGGAAAAATATGAAGTGTATGTTAATTCACGAAAACGCACATCGTTTCTTTATGATTCGTTAGTGGAGCGTGTGTGGTTAACTAGTACAATAATTTGGGGCTATAAACATGAAATGATGAAACAACTCGTGTTTATAATTATTGATGGAGCGTGTATGGTTAACCGGAAAATCAATGGGAGATTATAAATCAATCGAGGGTGTTTAAGCGGGTTTGCATTGTGATCCTCGGCAACCCAGTTACAATTGGTAAGAGCATAATCCAAATTAAACATGTCATTGATAAGATTCAATGAATCTCAAAAGATCTACGAGTTTGTTGTGGTTTAAATTGTTGAAATTTTCTACCTACCTAAAATAGATTTGAATTTGATTACGGCATCCATGTTCAAAGATCGAATAAAAAATATGGATCTTAGCCTTAATTTAAATTTTGAGTTAATAATTAAGGATTCAACTCAACTAACTTGAATTCTCTCTTCTCCCAATTTTAGATGTCAAGACAAGACAATGATGGTCTTCCTCATTCATATCGAAATGGTTTTCCTCAATCTTTTGGAGATGGTCTTGCAAAGTTAGATCAAGGTGAAAATGTCTTCTTTTCTTCGAGTAATGGTTAAACTGGACATCATAGTTCTTCATCTCTTCCACCTCCTCCTCGCGTGACTCTCCTAACGTCACTATTTAACATATACGAAACAACTAAATCCCTTTTGGCATGTAAACATGAAGATGGAAATTATGTGTGTGTGCATGTTCTGAAAATGAGGTCGTACATTGGCAAATTGGATAGGATGGGTGTCATATTTCCACGGCAGAAAGCCATTGATTTGGTTGTTCTTTCGCTTCTAAAGTCATATGATCAGTTCATTAAGAAATTTTACATGAGGAACCTCGACGTGACCCTAATTGATCTTATCCAAATGTTGGTGGTTGCTGAGGCAGAAATGCTTAAGAACATATTTGAAGCAGAGATGCTTATAGGGTATGATTCTAAGGTTTTCATGGACATTAGCAATGGTTACATTGGTGGTCCAGCAAAGATTCTTCTTCCCAATGGAAAGGGGTCGTCCAAGATCAAACCATTTGATCATATGGTAAAGAGAAAGGCTTGTTATGGGATCATTACATGTGTTAAAACCAAATAGTCCATTTGTTTCTACTTCGAATTGAAGGGGCATTGGTGGCGAAGCTGCCCAAAGTACCTGAAGGATCTCAGAGATGGTAAGGTCAATTCGTATGACTCTACTTCAGATACCTTTATTATCTAACTCAATTATTTTATAAGTTCCTATTCATAGACTCTCAATACATAATGTGATGATCACATTTTGATGGTATTGCGGGATCTAAAAAAAAGAAGGAAGCTTAAGAAAAGTGAGCTAAGTCTGATTGTGGGAAATGGAATTTGGTCACATGGTTCGATGGTCAAAATATTGAGCTACTGCTAGGAGTTGAGATAGTTTAATAGATTGCTATTACTCTTTAGAAATGTTTAAAAATATAGTTTTTCATTTCATGCATTGTAAGGACAAGTTCTAATTTTCATTTTATTTCAAATAAAACCGAAGTTTTGGTATACGTAGTTGCCTTATATTATTTCCTTGCAATGACATTAATGAAAGTGTTGGTTATGTTTCTCATAATAGAAATATTAATTATGGATCGGAATCATATGATATCGATTGTGGTACAATCATAATTGACCAAGTCAAAAAAAGAAATATCATCACCAACTAGACAAATACTTGGAATCGTACAATTTGAACTGTATTATATATGAGAATCTTGTTTATTGGAAAATTATGACTTAAATAATTTTTCACATGTTTATGTGAGACAAGTGAAGGACTAATGCATCTAGTATATGTGGAGATGGACTCTTTAGATACACCACAAGGGACGATAACCCTATTCGTCATGATTTACTGATGTTTCAGTAAATATGGTTTTGTTTATAAGAATAAACATAATTTTGATGCTTTTGAAAAGTTCATGAGTAGCAGAACGAATGAAGAATCTATTAGGAAGAAATATAAAATGTTCTCCAATCTAAAAAGAAAGGAGAGTGCGTTGGTATCATACTTTATGGTCAAAACCCATTTCTCTCTCAAGTATCATCCGACTTTTCTTCAAGATCTTCAACTTTGTAAGTGTTTCTAGCCCTAAAAAGTTGATATCTTACTTAATCTAGTGATCTTACATGATTCCATCCGTGAAATCATTCCAAAAGTGTAGATCTTCAAGTTTCACCAAGAACACACACTAGTGTTCTTGGACTTTTAGCACCTTTTCAAGCTTCTACCTAGTAAGTACTCTTACCCTAGTGTATTATAAGACTTGTTACACTTCTAATCATCAAGAAAACACCCAAGAAACACAAGATCAAAGGTGTTTACGGTCCAAGAACACCTTGGACCGTAAACCCTAACAAAGGGGCCAAAGTGGCCCTAGTCCCTTACCAAGCCTTGGAAACTAGCCTAGACCCCTTCCTTGATGTGCTTAGTACTTGAAAACATCAAAAGACCATAAACCATTTGGGTTTACGGCCGTAAACCCAAGGAGAAGTGGTCCAAGGACCGTAAACTCCCTAAAGGAGTGAAATGGTGCCCTAATCTCTTCCAAAGGCTTAAACATGAAGTAGGAATGCTTCTTATGATCTTTATGGCTTCAAAACACAAAATGGTCAAAGTACCATGAGTTTACGGCCGTAAACTCATGGGTTTACGACCGTAAACTCAATAAGAGTGGTCACAAAAACGTAAACTCCAAAGGAGTTTAGCCTTGAACCCTAAACTCAATTACAAGGTCCTACCACCCTTAGATGCAATCCTTAGGACTTATAGCACTTAAATAAAGTGTTTTACATGTCTTAGGATGTCTTAAATTTGGTTAATTAGTTGTCTTATGACTAATTGGATACGTATATGTGTTATTATATGTTAACTAGGATCATTGTGTGTGTACAAGTCTTCACTTGACACTTAGCATCCTACATCATCCGTTCATCCAAACCGCTCAGTACAGGTGAGTTCATACCCCCTTAATCAATCTTTTAAATGATTTTAAATGCTTTCATGGGGGGGGAATACAAGTAGAAAACAAGATGTTATAGAATCAATCACATGTGATTTATAACTGTGTTTTCAAACAACTGATTTCACATACTTCAAAATGTGATAAATACAATGCTTTTAAGTTATTTTTACTTTGTTATCAACAAATTACTTTTGAATTATTTTATAAACTGACATCAAGTCATTATTATTTATTGTTCAAAACTCTTAAATGTTTTACAAAACCTCTTTCAATTTACTGTTAAAAACCGTATCTATACACTTATGTTTCATGTATATATGTATTGATATGAGAGCTTTCATTCTTTCTTCAGTTCCAACACTCTTGAGTAGCAAGGGTGTATAAACCTACTTGGACATTCAATTTACATTCCAGTAAACTATTATAGGTATAGTTTAGGGGATACAAATTACTATTCCTATTACAAGGAATTACACAAGAGTCAGTTCATTCATGAGTCTATACTACTATATGAAGAGATACTATTACATGTTATCCAGAGAGAAATACTATATCTATACAGAGAGAAATACTATATATATACTATACGGGACTGTCACACCCCGCTAAAGCGGAAACGCAAGGTATGACAGCGACAAAGGTTTCATTGCAAAAGATAAGGATACATCACCATAGCAATATTAAAAAGTTTACAACCCATAGCTTAAACAAAACAAAGTACAAGTTTTCCAAAATGACATTGTTCAAAATATATAACTTCATAAAATAACTTCCACACGATGCAACATGCTCTATGATGATGAATCTCTATATCCACTTACTAATTATTTCCTGAAAAAGCATGTAAAACGAGCGTCAACTATGAAAATAGTTGGTGAGTTCACAAGTATATAAAATCGTGCTTGAAATAAGGTTTTTCGTAATTACAAGTACATTGCTTTAATGATAAACCAAGTTGATTGCTATTAATGAATACAAGTTTATTGCTATAACGAGAAACGAGTTTGTATGTGTATGAGCAAACAATGAGTCTCAACCAAACCTATGACTGAAGCCCTATCGAGATCTATGCTTATCGTTCCATAGATGAATATGGTATCATGCACTCCAGCGATTCGGGCGAGTGAGGAGTTGTCAATTCCTAATAGCGCTATCCATAATGACCATTGGCTCAAAGAGTTAATGGTTAGAGATACGGGAAGGGCCTTAGTACGATAAGTTCTCATGTTCCGTGTTGCATAGACATACATAAAGAAACATAGCAATACAATAGCAATCATGTTTGATACAATTCAATTTAAATACAACATGCAAATAATAGTTTTTCTGGACATGCTTTTCCACCCCAAAACATAAAAACTGAAAATAGGGGAGTGCGTGAATACTCACAATGTTTCGAGAAGATACAAGTAATGCTTCGGAATGCACCAACGTCTTACTACCGGGATCCTACGACATCAAACACACGCTAGTGAGTTTCCATGTCGAATCTAATGCTAATATACTAAATCCTACATATAGTGAAATGCCAATTTACATTTTAGTATTTGATTTTGTATCAATTGGTTACACTTTTTCTGAATAATACAATTCTACAAATCGTGCGATTAATTACAACATTGGAATATAAATTTTCCAAATTTAAATCCTTATTACAACATAAATTCACGAAAAATAGCATTCAAAGGATAAAAATTCTCATACTTTTTATTTAACTGTTATTACACAATATTAAGCTGAGAAAAATATAAAAATGGATTTCCAAGCTGTTTAATTATATTTTATGATTTTTGAGCCTTTATTTCAATAAAAATTGAAATAAATAGAAAACAGTTTCCAAAATTACCCAAACTTTTTATTTAGCTGTTATTATACATAACTAGGCTGGGAAAAATAAAAAAACATATTTTTCAGTGGGTATTTCTATTTTTCCTTGTTTTATTCCTCTAAATAATCATTAATTGAAGAATAAATATTAAACAGTTAAAATAAATTACCAAAAATTTTTGTAACATCATTTACAATACAATTAACCTGGGAAAAATGCCAAAAGTGGTTTTCATATTGTCAAATCTGGTTTTGGGTATTTATGTGTATTTAAGTGTGATTAACTTTGGAAATTAAGGGAAAAATAGTTTACAGTGGAGAAAAATCCTCAAAATTTTTATGGAACCTCCTACTGTTCAACATGATGTTCTGGTAAATTTTCATGAATTTTGGATAATCAGAACTATTTTTCCTATTTTTAGACCATTATAATTACCAAAAATTGGGAAAAATAGCAAGGCATGATGAAAAATGTTGAAATTATTTTTCTGAGTCACCCATCACAGGTAAGGTATGCGAAAATTGTTAGGTACAATTTTCTCACTCTCTAAAGTGGTTTTGTGATTTATTATACCCAAACAAAAAGAAAATCGGAAATCATATCAAACAGCAACAAAAACTGATGAAATTTAGTGAGGGGTCATTATTCACCATAAGGGTCATCCATGAATTTATTCCGGATTTATTGACCTCTGGAAGTATTTTAGGTGATTTATGCCCTTGGTTTCTAGCAATAATTTTAAAAAATCAAAGAAATAATAAAAGCTTTTTGTATTTTACAGATTATCACATGCATGTGAGGGCTTTCAAAAGAAAAAATATCCAGAATTTATTCAGAAGGGAAATAGGGGTATTTAACCCAAACAAGTTAAGAAAAGTAGCATGTAATGATGCATGAGGTGTAAAGGTGGCTAAAGTTCATGAATTTGTGTAGCCCAATCAGTAGGGTTTTAAGCCACGAAATTTTAACCATCATTCACTGGATATGTTAAGTTTCCAAGGTATTTTTCCCCAGATTTATGGTTGGGTTTAAAGCCATTGTTCATGCAAGACAAAAATGGTAATCATAGAAAAAGAGCTGTTTGCGCAACCATTTTGTAAAAATTGCCAAAAATCGGATATTTAATATTTTACAGTGAGATCAGTTGGGTTTGAAATTTAACCCATGGAACTATCCAGCACAAAAAGAATATCGGGATTTGGTTAAGAAATGACCGAGTTATGGCCGTTCAAAGTTGAACAAAGTATTCTGGCAGATTGCATGTTTGCTTGAGTGCATTTTTAGGACATTTAACAAGAACACCATGCATGCCTTTGTTAAGGTCCGATTTCTAGCACATGCATGGAGTGAATGAGCATCCAAGATGTACTATAAATGTTGTAAATGATTTTAATCATGCAGGAACACCAAAGAAATGGAGAAGAAGATGTAACACTAGTTTTTGAAGTCATATGAACATGCATGCATCATTTTCACTCCTTGCATGGGTTTGATCCCGGATTTTCACCATTTCAAACTCATGCATTGTGTTATGGTGAGAATCTACAAACCACAAGGGGAAAATAAAGATTTCTAGCCATGGAAAGGCATAGAATCCGAAAAAGAAGAGAAAACTAAGAAGATGAAGAAGTAGAACTTGAAACCATGGAAGAAGATGTTGTTGTTTACCTTGGTTTTGATCTTGAAGGAAGTAAGAGCACTCCAAGCCTTCAAATTTTCGAAACTATGGCTGAGAATGAGAGGATTTTCGTGGGTTAGAGAGAGAGAGGAGAGCTTGTGAGTGGAAGTGAAGAGAGAGTGAAGAGAGTGAAGAGAGAAGAGGTGGAGTGGGGGAATGAGCCTAATGATGGAGTTTTTGGGAAGAGAGAGCATGGGGAGAGGGGAGATGGTCAGCCATTGAGTGGGTTAGGCCTCCTCTCTCCTAATTTCAAATTTTATAAAACTCCCTCCAACATTTTTATAAAAACCCTAACTTTTATAAAAATATTTCTTAAGCAAATTTGATTTATTTAAAAATCTTGTTTTTAACTAATAAATTATGATTAATATTTGATAATTTAATTTCTATTTTATTGAACATAATTCATCATTTGATTAATAAAAATTTGATATTAGAGAGTTTTTAGCCAAATTTTATAAAGTTTTTAAGCTTTATAATTTACAAATTTGGATTTTTAACTCTTTTAGGGTTTTGGAATATTGCTTGATATTTATCATCATAATGAAGTATAATTAGAATACTTTAATTTATTTTTAGGGTTTTACACCCTTTTTCCAATTATAACAAAGCTTGAAAGTTTCATTCAATTTATCGCATTGGCATTTCCTATTGTAGTTGAGCAACTTACTAGAATTGTAAGTGTCAAGTATATCAGTCCTAGATCTTAGTTGGATCCTAGTTTATGCAAGACTTTGACCTAATCTATACTACTAGGTCATGGTATGTTGTGCATGAATGGTTTTTATAAAGATGCATGAGTCCGAGAATGACCTGAATTTGACAGTTGTCACAGTATCCCCCACTTAAAAAGAATTTCGTCCCGAAATTCATTCTATGTCATCACTTGTCGTCGCAAAGGAAAAGTTGTGGATACTTTTCCTTCATGAAGTCCTCGCGCTCCCAAGTGTATTCCGGTCCGCGTTTTGAGTTCCAACGAACTTTCACTATCGGGATCTTACTCCGCTTAAGTTGTTTAACTTCCCTGTCAAGGATTTCTATCGGTTCCTCAACAAATTTTAGCTTATCATTGATCTTGATTTCCTCCAGGGGTACTATCAATGCTTCATCGGCTAGACATTTCTTAAGATTGGAGACGTGGAACGTGTCATGAATGGCGCTTAACTCTTGTGGTAATCGGAGTTTATATGCCACCGGACCAATCCTTTCAATGATCTCGAAGGGTCCAACATATCTTGGGCTTAGTTTTCCTTTCTTACCAAAACGTACAAGCCCTTTCCAAGGCGACACCTTTAGAAGTACCTTGTCTCCAACTTGGAATTCTAATGGTTTTCGACGATTATCCGCATAACTTTTCTGACGATCTTTGGCGGCTTTAAGCCTATCTTTGATGATAGCAATCTTGTCAGTTGTTTCCTGGATAAGGTCGAGTCTAGTCAATTGTCTGTCTCCGATTTCTGTCCAACACAATGGAGAACGACACTTGCGTCCATACAATGCTTCGTATGGGGCACATTGGATACTCGTGTGGTAACTGTTATTGTAGGAAAACTCAATTAGAGGCAAATGAGTATCCCAATTTCCTTTGAACTCAATGACACGCGCTCGAAGCATGTCTTCCAATGTTTGTATTGTTCTCTCCGTCTGCCCATCTGTCTGAGGGTGGTAAGTTGTGCTCAAATCTATCTTGGTTCCTAGTGCCTTCTGTAGCATCCACCAAAATCGTGATGTAAAACGACTATCTCTATCAGAAATGATAGATAGGGGTACACCATGCAGAGAAACAATTTTGTCGATGTAGATTTGGGCCAATTTTTCCATCTTGAAATCTTACCGAATGGGGAGAAAATGAGCAGATTTTGTCAGTCGATCCACTATGACCCAAATTGAGTCGTGACCTTTAGCAGTTCTAGGAAGTTTGGTAACAAAATCCATAGATATTTGCTCCCATTTCCATTGGGGAATTTCAGGCTGTTGCAACAAGCCGGATGGTTTTTGATGTTCAGCTTTGACTATTGAGCATGTCAAACACTTCCCGACATACAAGGCAATATCCTTTTTCATTCCGGGCCACCAATAGTACCCTTTAAGATCCTTGTACATCTTATCCGCTCCAGGGTGGATTGAGTATTTGGATCGATGAGACTCCTCTAGTACCATGTCTCTCAGATTGTTAACCCTTGGAATCCAGACCCTGTCCTTAAAATAACGAACTCCATCAGGTTTGGTTTCAAATCTCACTTCCAAACCATGTAAGGTCTCGCCTGGAAGGTTTTCCTTGAATAAAGCTTTCTCCTGGGCATCAATGATTTGAGATTTCAAGCTTGTCTGAATCACCATTCCCAAAGCTCTCACACGGGAAGGTTTCACTCTTTCTTTTCTACTCAGAGCGTCGGCTACTACGTTAGCCTTCCCTGGGTGATAACGTATCTCACAATCATAATCACTAAACAACTCTACCCATCTCCTTTGCCGCATGTTTAACATTTTCTGATCTAGGATGTGCTGAAGGCTTTTGTGATCGGTATAAATGGTGCACTTGGTTCCGTACAAATAATGCCTCCATATTTTAAGAGCGAAAACTATTGCTCCTAGTTCTAGATCATGGGTGGTATAATTCTTCTCATGCGGTTTGAGTTGTCTAGAAGCATACGCAATGACCTTATCTTTTTGCATTAACACACATCCTAATCCTTGATGAGACGCATCACAATACACCACAAAGTTCTCTGATCCCTCTGGTAAAGCCAGAATTGGTGCATTGCACAACTTGTTTTTCAGGATTTGAAACGCCTCTTCGTGTTTCTCTTCCCAGAGAAATTTTCTGTCTTTTTGGGTCAAAGATGTTAATGGTTGAGCAATACTAGAGAAATTCTCAATGAAGCGTCTGTAGTACCCAGCTAATCCTAGGAACTGTCGTATTTCTGTCGGGGTTTTGGGGGCTTCCCATTTCTTGATTGCCTCTATCTTAGCTGGATCTACATGAATTCCTCTTTCACCGATCACATGTCCAAGGAAATGTACTTCCCGAATCCAAAATTCACACTTAGTGAACTTTGCATACAATTTCTGCTCCTTCAACAGCTCCAACACTAGCTTCAGATGTCTCTCATGATCTTCTTTGGTTTGCGAGTAAACAAGTATGTCATCGATAAACACAATTACAAACTTGTCTAGGTATGGTCTACAGACCCTATTCATCAAATCCATGAAAACAGCGGGCGCGTTCGTTAGTCCAAAAGGCATGACTAAGAACTCATAATGTCCATAACGGGTTCTAAATGCTGTTTTGTGAATGTCTCCTTCGTGAACTCTTAGTTGATGGTATCCTGATCGGAGGTCGATCTTTGAGAAGTATGAAGCGCCCTGCAACTGATCGAACAAGTCATCTATTCGAGGGAGAGGATATCGATTCTTGATTGTCAACTTGTTCAGTTCTCTATAATCAATACACATTCGGAATGACCCGTCCTTCTTTTTGACGAATAACACTGGGGCTCCCCAAGAGCTTGGTCGAATAAACCCTTTGTCTAGAAGTTCTTGAAGTTGTCCGGACAGTTCTTGCATCTCGGATGGCGCAAGGCGATATGGTGCTTTTGCTACCGGTGCCGCTCCGGGAATTAAGTCTATCCGAAATTCGACCTGTCTGTGAGGGGGTAGACCGGGTAATTCCTCCGGAAACACTTCGGGATAGTTTCGAACCACTGGGATCTCCTTGAGTTGCTTAGCTTCAGGTTCTCTTTCTATCACGTGGGCCATGAATGCAATACAATTCTTCTTCAGGTACTTGTGAATCTTCATGCTCGATACAATGTTTAAACTTCTCCCTGGCTTCTCACCGTGTATGATAAGGGTTTCTCCATTGGGGAGAGGTATCCTAATGACTTTCTCGTAACAACCAATGTCCGCTCTATTCTTGGATAACCAATCCATTCCTACTATTACATCAAAACTACCTAGCTCGATAGGAATTAGGTCAATGCTAAAGAGTTTATCAGCTAAATTCAGAGTACAGCCAGGAATTATTTCATTAGTCCTAATTTCATGCCCATCAGCAAGTTCAATAGCATAAGCATTCCTCATCTTTTTCGATTTCAAGCCAATTAACGGGCTAAATGCTAAAGAAACAAAACTCCTATCTGCTCCCGCATCAAATATTACCGATGCAAAATGGTTGTTCAGGAGAAACGTACCTGTTATCACTTCAGGGTTCTGACGAGCTTCACCTCTTGGCCGTCCAACTTGATTTCCTTGGAAGTTTTGCCTGGCTTGGCCTTGTCCATTGTTACCAGGCCCTTTGTTCAGTTTGGGACATGCTCTACGGAAATGATCAATACTTCCGCACTCGTAACATGCCCTTTTTCCTTCCTTATTCAGCTTAAAATACTTCGAGAAATGGCCTGATTGCTTACAGTTTTGGCACACTGGGCACGCTCCCTTATGATGAAAGTTACACTTATTGAACTTCGGAAGCGGTCCTGAGTACTGCTTTCTCTCCTGCACTTCCTGTTCTTGAGTTTTCACTGGTTCTTGCTCCTGGGCTCTTACCATAAAGTTTCTTGAGACTTTCTGCTTCCTCCCTGACTTGCCTCCATACTTCTTCTCTCCCTGTTCTACTGGCTTCCTCTTGCTACTAGAGTTTTCCTTTGTCGATGTCCCCATCCTTATCACATCATTGTTTAGTCGGTTTGCCAGGCTTACTGCACTCTGAATAGTAGTTGGGTTTGCTGAGGTAACCATTCCCCGAATCTCTGGTGCCAGACCCCAGATGTAACGATCTATCCGTTTCTCCTCAGGAGTAACCATGTGAGGTACCAGTTTTGCTAGTTCATGAAATCGGACTGTATACTTCTCTATCTGTGTTCCAACCATAGAATGGTTCCAGAATTCAGATTCAAGCTTTTGAAGTTCATCCTTGGGACAATACTCCTCTATCAGCAGCTTCTTTAGGTCTTCCCAAGTTAGCTGATATGCCGCTGTACGGCCTCGGGTTTGCACTAGAGTATTCCACCAGGTCAATGCCCTATCCTGAAGTAAACAAGTTGCATACTCCACTTTGTTGCGTTCGAGACATTTGCTAATGTGAAGGACCGACTCCATACTGTCAATCCATTTCAGCAACCCGACCGCACCTTCCTTTCCATGGAATTCCTTAGGTTTACAGGCCATAAAGGACTTGTAGTTGCATTCTCTTTCATTGTTTCCCCGATTTCCTCCACTACTTCCTTGGTTAGCATTAAGTCCTGCAGTTACTTGAGTAACAATGTTTGGGATTGCTGCCATGAGTTGTTGTGCTACCACTTGAGCAACATCGGGTGTTTCGTTCTGTGGGCGCCCGCGATTAGGCCTTCCTGACATGGTTCTATGACACAAGAGTAGAAATACGTATAAATACATGAAATAATGTATATTATTTAGTTCACTACTATTTTGGAAACCATACGTGTTGTCAAATAAAGGGGTTGCATTAATACCATGCATATAGATTTGAGAAAGAAAAGAAAAGAAAAATCTCTTTATTCGACCATTTCCCAATTAAATTCTAGGGTTTGACCTCATAGTAAAAGTTTTCAAACATAAAATAAAATTCTTCATTACCATTTGAAATTGTCTTAAAACCAAACCAATACATCAATCCCAAAATAAAGTTTTAAATGTCTTTCCCAAAAGACACCCAACATGGGTTTTCATTTCATGACAAAATAAAATAAAATACTGAAATCAGAACCAAACATTAATCGCTATCCCAACAAGAATCATCAGCACCACAATCAGTAATAGCCCAACAAGCACATAATATGCGGTCATCGCATGACCTGCCACTCGTCTAGCAGCACTAGCAGTGTCAGCAGTCTCCATCGAATGCTAAAACAGGATTTCCATCCCTGTCAAGACTTCATCCAAAACTTCCCGATGCCCAGCTATCACAGCGAGACTGTGACGTAGGCCCGCTGCCAGTGACTGCAATCTCTGTGACTCCTCCGGGGTCATACCTGGCTGCCTGACAGGTATCCCTATGACTCGCGGCGGTGAGGGTGCTCTCGGTCCTGCAACGCTGGGTCCTACCCCGCTAGGTCCTGCCGTGCCAAGTCCTGCTGTGCTGGTGGCTATCCTTCCTGGAATAGGAACACTCTTCCTCGCCGTCCTCCGAATATGAAGCCCATAAAGTGGTGGCTGTGGCAACACCGATGAAGGCGATGCCTCGCGTCGTTGACTCGGGGTGTTGTCATTGCTGATCTCCACCGAGTTTCCTGTATCTTCTGTATCCTCCGATGGGTCTTCTTCTACCGAGGCGGGGGGTTACGTCGAGGGATAACAGTGACGTAGCCGGACTCATCGGCTGAGGCGGTAGCGCGGGAAGATGACGATGTTGACATAGGGGACTGAGACATAGATTCAATGAGATATGAAATAAATGACAATGCATGCCTATAATATGCAATGCTTACACACACCAAAAATTAACCTTTTTGAATTTTTGAAATAAAGTTTTCTCAAAAATTTTGTTGAACATATTCCCATTATAATTAGCTCAAGCTTTGTATAAATCTTTCCTTAATTAAACATAGGTGATCAGGCTATGTTTAATCGAGGTCCAATGATACAACTCCCGACCTAATTATACTAGTAATATGTTTGATGTAAAAAGAATCTCTTTGTAAGTTTTAGTTATAGGTTGTGTTTTCTTAAAGGAAAACTGATGTTCTCTATAACTTTAGCTCTGATACCACTTCTGTCACACCCCGCTAAAGCGGAAACGCAAGGTATGACAGCGACAAAGGTTTCATTGCAAAAGATAAGGATACATCACCATAGCAATATTAAAAAGTTTACAACCCATAGCTTAAACAAAACAAAGTACAAGTTTTCCAAAATGACATTGTTCAAAATATATAACTTCATAAAATAACTTCCACACGATGCAACATGCTCTATGATGATGAATCTCTATATCCACTTACTAATTATTTCCTGAAAAAGCATGTAAAACGAGCGTCAACTATGAAAATAGTTGGTGAGTTCACAAGTATATAAAATCGTGCTTGAAATAAGGTTTTTCGTAATTACAAGTACATTGCTTTAATGATAAACCAAGTTGATTGCTATTAATGAATACAAGTTTATTGCTATAACGAGAAACGAGTTTGTATGTGTATGAGCAAACAATGAGTCTCAACCAAACCTATGACTGAAGCCCTATCGAGATCTATGCTTATCGTTCCATAGATGAATATGGTATCATGCACTCCAGCGATTCGGGCGAGTGAGGAGTTGTCAATTCCTAATAGCGCTATCCATAATGACCATTGGCTCAAAGAGTTAATGGTTAGAGATACGGGAAGGGCCTTAGTACGATAAGTTCTCATGTTCCGTGTTGCATAGACATACATAAAGAAACATAGCAATACAATAGCAATCATGTTTGATACAATTCAATTTAAATACAACATGCAAATAATAGTTTTTCTGGACATGCTTTTCCACCCCAAAACATAAAAACTGAAAATAGGGGAGTGCGTGAATACTCACAATGTTTCGAGAAGATACAAGTAATGCTTCGGAATGCACCAACGTCTTACTACCGGGATCCTACGACATCAAACACACGCTAGTGAGTTTCCATGTCGAATCTAATGCTAATATACTAAATCCTACATATAGTGAAATGCCAATTTACATTTTAGTATTTGATTTTGTATCAATTGGTTACACTTTTTCTGAATAATACAATTCTACAAATCGTGCGATTAATTACAACATTGGAATATAAATTTTCCAAATTTAAATCCTTATTACAACATAAATTCACGAAAAATAGCATTCAAAGGATAAAAATTCTCAAACTTTTTATTTAACTGTTATTACACAATATTAAGCTGGGAAAAATATAAAAATGGATTTCCAAGCTGTTTAATTATATTTTATGATTTTTGAGCCTTTATTTCAATAAAAATTGAAATAAATAGAAAACAGTTTCCAAAATTACCCAAACTTTTTATTTAGCTGTTATTATACATAACTAGGCTGGGAAAAATATAAAACATATTTTTCAGTGGGTATTTCTATTTTTCCTTGTTTTATTCCTCTAAATAATCATTAATTGAAGAATAAATATTAAACAGTTAAAATAAATTACCAAAAATTTTTGTAACATCATTTACAGTACAATTAACCTGGGAAAAATGCCAAAAGTGGTTTTCATATTGTCAAATCTGGTTTTGGGTATTTATGTGTATTTAAGTGTGATTAACTTTGGAAATTAAGGGAAAAATAGTTTACAGTGGAGAAAAATCCTCAAAATTTTTATGTAACCTCCTACTGTTCAACATGATGTTCTGGTAAATTTTCATGAATTTTGGATAATCAGAACTATTTTTCCTATTTTTAGACCATTATAATTACCAAAAATTGGGAAAAATAGCAAGGCATGATGAAAAATGTTGAAATTATTTTTCTGAGTCACCCATCACAGGTAAGGTATGCGAAAATTGTTAGGTACAATTTCTCACTATCTAAAGTGGTTTTGTGATTTATTATACCCAAACAAAAAGAAAATCGGAAATCATATCAAACAGCAACAAAAACTGATGAAATTTAGTGAGGGGTCATTATTCACCATAAGGGTCATCCATGAATTTATTCCGGATTTATTGACCTCTGAAAGTATTTTAGGTGATTTATGCCCTTGGTTTCTAGCAATAATTTTAACAAATCAAAGAAATAATAAAAGCTTTTGGTATTTTACAGATTATCACATGCATGTGAGGGCTTTCAAAAGGAAAAATATCCAGAATTTATTCAGAAGGGAAATAGGGGTATTGAACCCAAACAAGTTAAGAAAAGTAGCATGCAATGATGCATGAGGTGTAAAGGTGGCTAAAGTTCATGAATCTTTGTAGCCCAATCAGTAGGGTTTTAAGCCACGAAATTTTAACCATCATTCACTGGATATGTTAAGTTTCCAAGGTATTTTTCCCCAGATTTATGGTTGGGTTTAAAGCCATTGTTCATGCAAGACAAAAATGGTAATCATAGAAAAAGAGCTGTTTGCGCAACCATTTTGTAAAAATTGCCAAAAATCGGATATTTAATATTTTACAGTGAGACCAGTTGGGTTTGAAAGTTAACCCATGGAACGATCCAGCACAAAAAGAATATCGGGATTTGGTTAAGAAATGACCGAGTTATGGCCGTTCAAAGTTGAACAAAGTATTCTGGCAGATTGCATCTTTGCTTGAGTGCATTTTTAGGACATTTAACAAGAACACCATGCATGCCTTTGTTAAGGTCCGATTTCTAGCACATGCATGGAGTGAATGAGCATCCAAGATGTACTATAAATGTTGTAAATGCTTTTAATCATGCAAGAACACCAAAGAAATGGAGAAGAAGATGTAACACTAGTTTTTGAAGTCATATGAACATGCATGCATCATTTTCACTCCTTGCATGGGTTTGATCCCGGATTTTCACCATTTCAAACACATGCATTGTGTTATGGTGAGAATCTACAAACCACAAGGGGAAAATAAAGATTTCTAGCCATGGAAAGGCATAGAATCCGAAAAAGAAGAGAAAACTAAGAAGATGAAGAAGTAGAACTTGAAACCATGGAAGAAGATGTTGTTGTTTACCTTGGTTTTGATCTTGAAGGAAGTAAGAGCACTCCAAGCCTTCAAATTTTCGAAACTATGGCTGAGAATGAGAGGATTTTCGTGGGTTAGAGAGAGAGAGGAGAGCTTGTGAGTGGAAGTGAAGAGAGAGTGAAGAGAGTGAAGAGAGAATAGGTGGAGTGGGGGAATGAGCCTAATGATGGAGTTTTTGGGAAGAGAGAGCATGGGGAGAGGGGAGATGGCCAGCCATTGAGTGGGTTAGGCCTCCTCTCTCCTAATTTCAAATTTTATAAAACTCCCTCCAACATTTTTATAAAAACCCTAACTTTTATAAAAATATTTCTTAAGCAAATTTGATTTATTTAAAAATCTTGTTTTTAACTAATAAATTATGATTAATATTTGATAATTTAATTTCTATTTTATTGAACATAATTCATCATTTGATTAATAAAAATTTGATATTAGAGAGTTTTTAGCCAAATTTTATAAAGTTTTTAAGCTTTATAATTTACAAATTTGGATTTTTAACTCTTTTAGGGTTTTGGAATATTGTTTGATATTTATCATCATAATGAAGTATAATTAGAATACTTTAATTTATTTTTAGGGTTTTACACCCTTTTTCCAATTATAACAAAGCTTGAAAGTTTCATTCAATTTATCGCATTGGCATTTCCTATTGTAGTTGAGCAACTTACTAGAATTGTAAGTGTCAAGTATATCAGTCCTAGATCTTAGTTGGATCCTAGTTTATGCAAGACTTTGACCTAATCTATACTACTAGGTCATGGTATGTTGTGCATGAATGGTTTTTATAAAGATGCATGAGTCCGAGAATGACCTGAATTTGACAGTTGTCACAGGGACTGACCATCCTACACCTGGCTGCTAGCTACAGCTGGACCTGTTCATCGACGGATGTTCTCGGTTGTACTGTTCGGCGAGTTTCCACGCCGAGATTATCCTAAGGCAAAAGGATACGATTTCAATGATTATATAATTTTCCCTATTACTTTTATTTTGTGACACATTCACATAAACGATGAGGTAGACTATATATTTTCAATAATAGTTGCACATGGGAAAAATCTTCATTGATACAGAAATGCAAACCTTCAAAGCATTCGGGTCTTGGTAGAAGACTACTTTTTATACTAGTAGGGAATATGGGATTTTCTTGGGTTTTCACACTTATACTAAATGTTTCATTAAATATTTACAAGTCTTTCATAACAGCTTTTCAAATCAATGACATCATAATACTTATGAATTCACCAGCTTTATGCTGATCTACACTTTCAAAATAACTTGTATTCTGAGGTCACCAGTAGACAGGTACGATGACCAGGATTTTGAGAAGACGGAGCACAGACAAGACTCGACTTTATTTTGTTTACATATTTTGGTGTCGTATTACAATGAAAGAACACCCATGTATTAAAACTTTACTTTTAATGCAATGGATGATGTGGTTGCTTGTTTACTACTTTGCACTGTTATGATACTTTACATGACGTCCTCCACCCCTGAACGTTTCCGCCGTTCTTGGTTTTGGGGTGTGACAGATTGGTATCAGAGCTTTGTTTATAGTGAATTGAGTATATCAACCCATAAAAGATATACTAACTATAAATACAATGGGATTAAAATACTCTGACCAAGAGTTTATACTTTTAAATAATAAAATATTTAATTAAGTATACATGCCTGCATTCATACTAAAATCAGTGTCACAACGACAAAAACAAAAGTATTATGATTGTTGAATATCACAAGTAAGCTCTGTGATATATGGTCAGTCCTGGGAGTGGCATAGCCTGATCAACTATGCTGGTCCGAGGAGTGATTAGCATATGCCCAAGAATGGTTGTGATATGGCAACAAGTCAAAAAAAACTTACCAACATTACCACAATGAAATACCATAGGGGTATTTGGTGTTACTATAATTACTTATCTGAGAACTAAAAGGTCTTTATCAGTAGGTCAATAGTTGTTGAGTGGATACACTAAGGTTATATGCACCTAGGACGTCATAGACTTAGAATCTGTGAATCTTTGCTTTACTTCTTGTTCCTTGTTTGGTTGTGGGCTTAGAGTTAGGGTCACTTATTCGAAGGTCTATCCTGTCCTGAGTACATATAACTGGTATGCACTAAACAAGTATTGAAGTAACTGATAAAGATCATCTTATAATTATCTTAGTTAGTACGTCTATTAATTTCTTCTTATATCCTTTTTCTCGCGTAGATATCATGGCTGGATTCCATCCCCACGGCGACCCGTACTACCCTAACCACGGCAATGCTGGATGGCTCGGAGAAGAGCCAGAGAATGATCACCCAATTCCTTTGGATGATCACGAAGCTGAAGGCTTCTCTGATAATTCTGACTCATAACCAGAAGTCAACAATCTACCCCCAGCTGCTCATGACCTGAACCCTCGCCCAACATTTCAAGGACCCACACCTCTGTGGGCCACAAACTTGAATAGATGGAGTCAGGAACAGAGTCAACCCATCCCCTACAATGGAGACAGAAGCTTCTACAACCTCACTGAGGGAGGTTCGGCTGCAGGGTCCTACCCATCATAGTTCGTAGGATTTCCCGGAACACCGAACAGGGTCGAGCTGCTATCGACCGAGTCATGGAGATTGATGCAAACTCTGGCGTTAACACAGTCCGCATTCGCCAACTAGAGTATGCTCATGAAAGGACTCTGGTCCACAATGCAGCTCCACAGAGAGAACTTGCTGGAACCCAAGCTGAAGTCAGGGAACTTCGAGCTCAGCAAGTAAGATCTGACAGGCGTGTGAGGGACATAGAACGCCTTCTGTCGGAATCAAGAACTCACTCTAGTAGTTCTCATCGCCGATAGAATCTCATCGACTTCTCTTGTAGATATAACCTAGTTATGTAAAACTCTGGTCTAATTTCCTATCTTTGTAAATCTTAGACCTGTTAGGTCTTGATTAGGTCGTAGTCCTGTCAAAATTTTCCCATCTTGGTTGATGTAAGGCCTCCTACTAGGCCATTTTTCCCGAACTTGTTACATCTGTAATTCCAGTAATATTGACAGGTACCTAATCTTATGGGTATTATTATCCGAATGCTATCATCTGTTAGTTCTAGATATACATTCAATCATGCTGTTGGGCTATGAAGAGTTAGTCCATGAGTCATTTTCATCAACTTTCCTATTAAATTCTTATCAATATCTTCATCTTTCTAAACTTATAGTTAAAAGATGCCTCCTCGCAGAAATCTGAGGCATAACAATAATAACGAAACACCGATACCACCACCTCCACCACCTCCTCGGTTCAACGATGCTATGTTCCAAGCAGCTGTCACGGCGGCCGTAGCGGCTGCCATGTCACACATCAATACTCCTGTCCCTAGTGGATCGGGAACAGGTGCACCTCCTTCCAACCATGGCGAGAGTCATGGGCACCCCCGGGAATGCACCTACAAGAATTTTACAAATACCAAACCCATAAATTTCAATGGAACTGGAGGGGTTATGATCTTAAGGCAGTGATAGAACAGACAGAAGCAGTCTTTGAAATCTGCGCCTGCCCAGAGAACAATAAGGTCACGTTTGCTACTTGTACCTTTTCTGACAGGGATTTAACTTGGTGGAATGGCCACGTTAAGTCACTGACTCTGATAGTGGCAAATTCGATAAGCTGGGAGAACTTGAAAGTCATGCTGATGAGAGAGTACTGTCCACGAGGGGAAATTCAAAAGCTCGAGTGGAACTCTGGGGTCTTGTAATGGTTGGTTCTGACATATCAACCTATACTAATAGATTATGTGATCTAGCAATTCTTTGCCCTGATATGGTTGCTCTAGAGAGCAAGAAAATAGAGAGATATATTTGGGGACTATCGCCTCTGATCCAGTCAAGTGTGTTAGCATCAAGGCCTGTTACTTTTGACAGCGCTAAAGAGCTGGCACAATCTCTTATAGATCACGGAAACTACCAGAACCCAACAATTCCTACACCCGAGCAACAAAAGGGAAACAACAACAACAATAACAACAACAACAAGAAAAAGGGGTGGAGCAAGAGGAAAAGCGGGACTTCACAAGAATCCTCAAAGAGACAACAACTAGTTACAATCAATGCTGCCACGGTAACTCCTGTTGTCCCTACTAATCCCTTACCAGCGAAGCCTTATGCCGGTAATCTTCTGAAGTGCAGCAAATGCACCTTCCATCACAACGGACCTTGCCGGGAAATGCAGTGCACTAACTGCAACAGAAGGGGGCATACTGCCCGTTTCTGCAAGACTCCAGCAAGGCCGACCGCTCAAGTTCCTAACGCCGGTGTGGGCCAAGCTTGCTACGGTTGTGGCGAAGTAGGCCACTACAAGAGGAACTGCCGTAAGGCAGGGATAGCTGGCGGAGTAGGAAGAGTTCTGACCATAGGCCACGAGGAAGCCGTAGTTGATCCTACAATAGTTACTGGTACGTTTCTCCTCGATAACTCATATGCTTGCATACTTTTCGACAGTGGAGCGGAGAAAAGTTTCGTAAACCAGAAATTTGCACACCTGCTTAAACAAAAACCACGTGCACTAGATAAATCATTCACTGTAGAAATGGCAAACGGGAAAACGGAAAGTACTAACTGCACATACGTAGGTTGTACTCTAACTTTAGATGGCCATACTTTCAAGATAGACCTCATGCCAGTCCCAATTAAAAGTTTCGACGTCATTATCGGCATGGATTGGTTGAGTCTTCATCGCGTCGACATCTTGTGCTTTGAAAAAGCAGTTCGTCTTAACCTTCCTAACAGCGAAACCCTAGTTATCTACGGCGACAAACCTAGTACGAACCTTCGCATCATTTCGTGCTTACAAGCTCAGAAGTGCTTGCGAAAGGAATATCATGCATTCCTCGCACACATCGTCGATACGAGTCAAGAAGTGAAAGATATTCATAACATCCCAGAAGTACGCGACTTTCTCGACATCTTTCTAGAAGAACTTCCAGGATTACCACCACAACGCCAAGTCGAGTCCAGAATCGACTTAGTGCAAGGGGCTACTCCAGTAGCCAAATCTCCATATCGTCTGGCACCAGCGGAGATGCAGGAACTTTCCAGTCAGCTTAACGAACTTCTCCAGAAGGGATTCATTAGGCCAAGCTTCTCACCATCGGGAGCACCGGTCTTGTTCGTCAAGAAGAAAGACGGATCGTTTCGTATGTGCATCGACTACAGGGAACTCAACAAGCTTAACATTAAAAATCGTTATCCCTTACCCCGCATTGACGATTTATTTGATCAACTTCAAGGAGCCAATTACTTCTCGAAGATAGATCTACGATCCGGGTACCACCAACTACGAGTGTTAGAGGAGGATGTTCCCAAGACAGCCTTTCGAACTCGTTATGGGCACTACGAATTCGTAGTGATGCCATTCGGATTAACTAACGCGCCCGCAGTATTCATGGATTTAATGAATAGGGTGTGTCGTCCTTACTTGGATCAGTTCGTCATTGTCTTCATCGATGACATACTCATCTACTCTTGAAGTAAGGAGGAACAAAGTTAACACCTACGAATAGTCTTAGAAACATTACGATCGGAGAAGCTCTATGCAAAGTTCTCCAAGTGCGAATTTTAGATTCGAAGAGTCGAATTCTTGGGCCACGTAGTTAGTGAAGAGGGAATTCACGTGGACCCTTCCCAAATCAAGGCCATTGAGAACTGGTCAGCACCGAAGACACCTACAGAAATTCGTTAATTTCTAGGTCTCGCTGGCTACTATCGCAGGTTCATTCAGAACTTCTCCCGCATTGCGAAACCTCTTACCACACTGACCCAGAAGGGCGTGGCCTTTGACTGGGAAGAGAAGCAAGAGAGAGCATTCCAAACGCTCAAGCGAGCCTTGTGCACCGCACCAATACTGTCCCTCCCCGAAGGGATAGAAGACTTCGTTGTCTATTGTGATGCTTCAAATCAAGGGCCCGGCTGTGTTCTGATGCAACGAGGTAAGGTCATTGCATATGCCTCGAGACAGCTGAAGACACATGAGGTTAACTACACCACCCACGATCTTGAACTAGGAGCAGTTGTGTTTGCTCTGAAGATCTGGAGACACTACCTGTATGGTACAAAAAGTACTATCTTTACTGACCACAAAAGCCTACAACATATATTCGACCAGAAGGAGCTCAACATGAGACAACGATGGTGGGTCGAGCTACTCAGTGATTACAAATGTGAAATTCGTTATCATCCAGGTAAAGCCAACGTAGTAGCCCACGCCCTAAGTCGGAAAGAATACTCTAGTCGTAGAGTCAAATCATTGACTATGACTATCCATTCCATTCACACTTGTCCATGCAAATTAAGGAGACTCAGCTCGACGCTTTGAAACCTGAAAATGTGGCGAGTGAAACCCTAAGAGGGATGGATAAGAATTTGGAAGTCAAGGGTAGCGGAGCCTTATACCTCATGGATCGGATCTGGACACCGAAACACGGTGGCTTCAGAGACTTGGTCATGACCGAGGCACAAAACACTCGTTATTCCGTCCACCCAGGTTCAGATAAGATGTATCTGGATCTTAAAAAGTTATACCGGTGGCCTAACATTAAAGCAGAGATTGCTACCTTCGTAAGTAAATGCCTTACTTGCGCCAAGGTCAAGGTCGAATACCAGAAACCCTCCGGACTTCTACAACAACCAGAGATACCAGAATGGAAGTGAGAGCAGATCACTATGGACTTCATAACCAAGTTGCCCAAGACAACGGGTGGACTTGATACCATATGGGTCATCGTCGACAGATTGACCAAGTCCGCACACTTCCTGCCTATCAAAGAAACAGACAAAATGGAGAAACTTACAAGAACCTACATTCGGGAGATTGTACGACTGCACGGTGTTCCCATATCCATTATCTCGGACAGAGATAGTAGATTCACTTTGAGGTTCTGGCAGTCGCTACAAAGTTCCCTAGGAACTAGGCTGGACATGAGTACAGCCTACCATCCACAGACCGACGGATAAAGTGAGAGGACTATCCAAACCTTGGAAAATATGTTGCGAGTCTGTGTGATCGAATTTGGGAAAGCATGGGATACTCATTTACCCCTTGTCGAATTTTCCTACAACAACAGTTATCACACGAGCATAGAGGCTTCTCCATTCGAATCCCTTATGGCCGAAAGTGCAGATCCCATGTGTGCTGGGCTGAGGTGGGAGATACCCAGTTAGCTAAAGGACGAGTTCCTGAAAGCACTCTCACAGGTCCGGAGATCATTCGGGAAACGATAGAGAAGATCGTTCAGATTCGTGAACGATTGAAAGCCTCTAGAGACCGACAGAAAAGCTACGCTGATAAGCGAAGGAAACCGTTGGAATTCCAGGTGGGCGACCGTGTTCTATTGAAAGTCTCACCCTGGAAAGGCTTGATACGCTTCGGAAAGCGTGGAAAGCTAAATCCAAGGTACATAGGGCTTTTCGAGATTCTCGCTAGAATCGGTCCTGTAGCTTACAAACTTAACTTACCATGCGAACTCAGTAACGTGCATTCTACTTTCCACGTCTCGAACTTGAAAAAGTGTCTGTCCGACGAGACTCTTGTAATCCCACTCGACGAGATTGAGATCAACGAGAGCCTCAACTTCGTGGAAGAACCAGTAGAGGTCATGGACCGGGAGGTCAAGCAAACGAAACAAAGTCGTATCCCGATAGTGAAGGTTCGCTGGAACGCCAAGCGAGGACCTGAATTCACTTGGGAGCAAGAGGATCAGATGAAACTGAAATATCCTCGTCTTTTTACTTAGTTATTTGTAACTACTTATTTGCTTAAACTCTAATTTCGGGACAAAATTACTTCTAACGGGGAGATGATGTGACAACCCGGAATTTCTATTCTGTACAACCATTCACTTCATTAGAAGTCAGAACAGTTTCTGCTAACTTTCAAGCTTTCTGGAGTAAGTTTGAGTGTTTAAAACTTAGTACTTTAGGAGATAACAGGAGAGAGGATGCCCTACGGTTTATTGTGAAACAATAATATCCCAAAACTCCAAGAGTTTGGAGTTTACGGCCTAAACAAAGGTGTTTACGGCCGTAAACCCTAAAAGGGGGTATAAATATGACACTTAGTCATTATTTACCACTTTTCACATTTTCAAGATCCAAAACCCATTTCTCTCTCAAGTATCATCCGACTTTTCTTCAAGATCTTCAACTTTGTAAGTGTTTATAGCCCTAAAAAGTTGATATCTTACTTAATCTAGTGATCTTACATGATTCCATCCGTGAAATCATTCCAAAAGTGTAGATCTTCAAGTTTCACCAAGAACACCAAGAACGCATACTAGTGTTCTTGGACTTTTAGCACCTTTTCAAGCTTCTACCTAGTACGTACTATTACCCTAGTGTATTATAATACTTGTTACACTTCTAATCATCAAGAAAACAGCCAAGAAACACGAGATCAAAGGTGTTTACGGTCCAAGATGTTCTTGGGCCGTAAACCCTAACAAAGGGGCCAAAGTGGCCCTACTCCCTTACCAAGCCTTGGAAACTAGCCTAGACCCCTTCCTTGATGTGCTTAGTACTTGAAAACATCAAAAGACCATAAACCATTTGGGTTTACGGCCGTAAACCCAAGGAGAAGTGGTCCAAGGACCGTAAACTCCCTAAAGGAGTGAAATGGTGCCCTAATCTCTTCCTAAGGCTTAAACATGAAGTAGTAATGCTTCTTATGATCTTTATGGCTTCAAAACACAAAATGGTCAAAGTACCATGAGTTTACGGCCGTAAACTCATGGGTTTACGACCGTAAACTCAATAAGAGTGGTCACAAAACCGTAAACTCCAAAGGAGTTTACCCTTGAACCCTAAACTCAATTACAATGTCCTACCACCCTTAGATGCAATCCTTAGGACTTATAGCACTTAAATAAAGTGTTTTACATGTCTTAGGATGTCTTAAATTTGGTTAATTAGTTGTTTTATGACTAATTGGATACATATATGTGTTATTATATGTTAACTAGGATCATTGTGTGTGTACAAGTATTCACTTGACACTTAGCATCCTACATCATCCGTTCATCCAAACCGCTCACTATAGGTGAGTTCATACCCCCTTAATTAATCTTTTAAATGATTTTAAATGCTTTCATGGGGGGGGGAATACAAGTAGAAAACAGGATGTTATAGAATCAATCACATGTGATTTATAACTGTGTATTCAAACAACTGATTTCACATACTTCAAAATGTGATAAATACAATGCTTTTAAGTTATTTTTACTTTGTTACCAACAAATTACTTTTGAATTATTTTATAAACTGACATCAAGTCATTATTATTTATTGTTCAAAACTCTTAAATGTTTTACAAAACCTCTTTCAATTTACTGTTAAAAACCATATCTATACACTTATGAATCATGTATATGTATTGATATGAGAGCTTTCATTCTTTCTTCAGTTCCAACACTCTTGAGTATCAAGGGTGTATAAACCTACTTGGACATTCATTTACATTCCAGTAAACTATTATAGGTATAGTTTAGGGGATACAAATTACTATTCCTATTACAAGGAATTACACAAGAGTCAGTTCATTCATGAGTCTATACTACTATATGAAGAGATACTATTACATGTTATCCAGAGAGAAATACTATATCTATACAGAGATAAATACTATATATTTACTATACGGGACTGACCATCCTACATCTGGCTGCTAGCTACAGCGGGACCTGTTCATCGACGGATGTTCTCGGTTGTACTGTTCGGCGAGTTTCCACGCCGTGATTATCCTAAGGCAAAAGGATACGATTTCAATGATTATATAATTTTCCCTATTACTTTTATTTTGTGACACATTCACATAAACGATGAGGTAGACTATATATTTATAATAATAGTTGCACATGGGAAAAATCTTCATTGATACAGAAATGCAAACCTTCAAAGCATTCGGGTCTTGGTAGAAGACTACTTTTTATACTAGTAGGGAATATGGGATTTTCTAGGGTTTTCACACTTATACTAAATGTTTCATTAAATATTTACAAGTCTTTCATAGCAGCTTTTCAAATCAATGACACCATAATACGTATGAATTCACCAGCTTTATGCTGATCTACACTTTCAAAATAACTTGTATTCTCAGGTCACTAGTAGACAGGTACGATGACCAGGGTTTTGAGAAGACGGAGCACAGACAAGACTCGTCTTTATTTTGTTTACATATTTTGGTGTCTTATTACAATGAAAGAACACTCATGTATTAAAACTTTACTTTTAATGCAATGGATGATGGTGTTGCTTGTTTACTACTTTGCACTGTTATGATACTTTACGTGACGTCCTCCACCCCTGAATGTTTCCGCCGTTCTTGGTTTTGGGGTGTGACACATAAGATGAGTCATACTTTGTTCCCAATAAAGTTTTAGAGTCATGCTCTAGTAACTATGAATCATATCTTGAAACTCATTTCAGTAGTAAGAAGCATAAAAACACCTCGTAATATGTGGATTAATAATGTTTTTTTTACTCTAGAACATTTAGAATTGGAGTTGTGATGTTTTCGTTGATCAAGAAACAAAAGATAAACTGAGACTTATTCTATGAAGTGATTTCTTGTCAAAAATCTGCATGAACTTTTGAATATTGGTTTTCGCTTGTCAATGAATGTTTCTTGAGAGAAAACTTATATGTCAAGAAGTTAGTGGGAGTTATATTGATCTTGAGAGTTTCAAGAGTCAGCCAACAATGATCCTTTTAGTTATCACTAGCACGCGACATGAGGTTGATAACCTGTTGTGATTATTGATATATTATTATTCTTGTGCATTTCCAGTTGAGTTGGTAACGCCTATGAGTTCTATGTTCTTCATTTAACTGCAAAAGGATATGCATGTTGGTCAGTGAAAGTACATTGATCAATATGGGTGAGATGATAACAACATGGAGGCACTGGTGGGCCTTTTTAGCTGCCATAAGGCAAGAAATTTAGATTAAGCAAAGTTCAGTTCATGTAGGAGAATTAAATGTCATTTTGGTTTGTCCTAAACCTTATATTATGACCATAGGTTGAAAATGAGATTTCTACATGGATGGGAACGTATGCACCTTCGAATTTAGGTGACAAAAAGGTTTCGCTCTAATTCGTGAACATGGTTAAGAGGAAATATTTTCACCAGTAGATTTTAAGGAACTAATAAAGATCAATATGGATATTGGTTGTATTAATTGCATTCTCAATTTCACAATATGATTATGACATCCATCTTCATATTTCGAATTGTAAGGAATGTAAAGGAACTGTTTAAACTTTCAGGAAATATGTTTATCACGTCTTGAAAGGGTTTGAGCACATACACTATCCGGATAAAGTGTAAAAGCTTAACAAGCCTAATTAGTGGCTTGACGAAGCATCACGAAATAGGAATCTACACTGCAATGAGAAGTCAAAGTGTATTGATTTCTATAAGTCCAGTTGATTTCGAAGTATTTGTCAAAGCTAGTTGGAGCATAATTATTATGTTGGTATTGCATGTTGACAATATTGTTCGTAGGGAACAATGTCTCTGTTTTTGCAAATTGCAATGTTCGAAAAATGTTTCGCTATAATGGACTTAAGGGAGATGGTACTCATGGTTAAAAATCTAAAGATTTTAATGTATTGTATAGTTTAATAAAACTTAGTCAAATACATATATGAATAGCATGTTGAAATGTTTTAACGTTGGATATTCTATATATGGAAATATTATAGCAAGAGATTGAACATATATTATACCCTTGTAATAATGAATCGAGTCCCATATGCTTCGATTATAGGATCGATTGCATATTCTATAAAATTTGATTACTATATTAACATTGTGTGAAAAGGATTAGAATGTTATGTGACTAGAGTTATTAAACAAAATGTCAAGAACATTCTGAGGTTTTACCAAAGATTAGTTTCTTGTGGAAAATTAGAAGTATGACATTATTTGGGAAGGAGAATAGTGGCATGTTTTGGATTTAGATGACTCTTTTTCAGAATTGATGGTCATATGAGAATATATAAATGTTTCTATAAAGGGAGATGCTTGCACAATCTACATGTAAGTTGAAAACTTTAATGCAAGAGAAGTGTTGAAGGAGTGTATCTGGAATTTGAGACTTCATAACCATGAAATTATTTCTAGTAACAAGTTCCAGTGTAATATACTGTAATATTGAAGGCTCAGTCTCTGCGACTTTGGAACCTAGACATCACACAAAGATAATGCTTGTACAAATGAAATTCAACTACATCTTAGATAGCGATAAGAATTTGCAATTGTGAAATGTGCATCGTTGGAGTAATGTCTAGTCATTTTGTTCACAAAGGAAGGACCATCGAGAGGCATAGTTTGCATGTTCATGGCATTGCATGATTGATGTTATCTAATTCAAGTGGTTAGTTGATTAATCGAAACAATATACAATGAATAAATTCATAATTGTTATGGTGATTAAATAATATGGATTTATTTATGATCAATGCGTATGATACTATAGTTAATTAATTTATCATTGTGTTTCACTTTGCATGTTTACTTCCCTGAGTAATTTTAATATTATTAAAAATTCCACAGCCGTTCATACTTTTGTAAGTAGTGAATTAAGATCGTCATGAATTGATTATAGATTATCGATTAAGGTTAAGACATTGCAATCGGAATTGCTACAATATTCATGAGTACTTTGGAATTAGAGACTTTAAGTATTGGATAAACAACGCATAGATATTACTGCATTGATTCAGTCACAAGTAATTCTAAGATGATAATATCTTCTATTCTTAAAGAAGAGATATATACAGTTCATAGTTTACAGATCAGTTGTGCATTGGTTTGCTTAAATACATCTCGTAACTGGATGTTATAAAGGGTAATTCCATGTGTGATTTTGTATGTAAATTGTATGACTATATAGTCAAAGTAAGTCATTCCTTTTGCTTTAACAGGAAAAGCGATATTTGTGGGCCCCTCTGTTATTTGATTTGATATATAAAATCCAGGCGCCTAGTCCGGAGTGAATTGATGTGTTCAATTTCGTAGTCGTAAATTTGATCAAAAATCGGCAAATCGGGAAACAGAACACATGAACATGAGGTTGATCGTTTAATCTGTGACTCTGTTTATATGATATCTTGTAGAACGGAGGAGTAGCTGATCACTTATCTTAGGGCCAATAACTTATTTGAATCAGAGTTTGGTAGTGGCTTTGGAAAGGACTCTTTGTGATTTACTTCAGGGTTTATATTTGCAATTATAGTTACATACTTATCCAAGTGGGAGACTGTTGGATTAAGGTGCATAATCCGGTAAGTAAATGGGTATATTCTTGTAATTAGAAACAAAGTCCTTTTTGGGTTGCCCTCATGACCAGAATTAGCTAGAAATATTTTTTGGACAGAGAAGTACAATTTATTATATGATTAATAATAAACTATTTGGAAATTGTGGGAAAATGATTTGTTAATATATTATGTGATTAATATATTAATTGGAAATAAACAGTTGATTTGTTGATTTATTATGTTATTAATAAATTAATATGAGGTGAATTGTTAAATAATTTATTTGTTAATTTATAGCATTAATAAATTAATGTGAAATCAATTAGAATTAATTAGTTATTAATCAGAATTAATTTGGAATTAATTCGGGATTAATTGGAATTAATTAAAGGTGCAAGGGATGAATTGTAGATATTCATTAGTTGAACAAAGGAAGCAACTCTAGAACCTGATGGGTTTTTGAGCATTCTAACACTTCCTAAGTGTACATGCAACCCTAATAACCTTGAATCTATGTTTTCACTATATACATGCAAATTTCTTTTCAAGGTTATTTCCTAACTAGCATGGCATGGGGATTACATAAAAATATAAAACTAGTAGAAATACATACCTTGTTGTTGCTTGGATTCCTTCAAGACTTTGTGAGCCTAGCACTCCAAATGTTGTGCCTCAAATGCTTCACACAACACCACAAGACTTGGAATAACTTGAGAGAATGTCACTTAGCCTCAAAATCGGTTATGCCCTCTCTAGAAACTCTAGGTCACGATTTTGCTAGCCATAGGGTTCCTTTCAAAGTGTTGTCACAATTAGGGTTTACACATGAATGCCCTTAATTGTCATGACTCTTGATTTCTCATGACCCATGGGTTTGTAACTCCCATGGATTATCCATGGAGCTCCATATGGTTATAACCAAACCCATAAACCATGGATCATTAATCCACCATAAAAGAATTGATGATTGTCATAATCAACCCTATATATTTAATTAGTCTCACTTTGATCACCAAATTAATACTAGATTAATACTTGATCAATGCTAATTAAATAATACTATTATTAATATATTAGAACTTATAATATATATTAATAATCATAAGTGCCTTATTCTCTCATCTAGTCTATCCAAGTATTGCAATGCCATGCAACCCAAATGGACCATGCCGGGTCGGTTCAAGTACATACCAAATAAAGTTATGGACTTAGACACTATATCCAACAGTCTCCCACTTGGATAAGTCTAATAACTATATTTGCAAATATGACTTCAAAATCCGACTAGCAATCGTAGCTCTTTCAAAGTCTCTCGGAACTGAGATGATGATGATACGCCATTTAAGATAAGTGATCATATAATCCTCTGTTCTCATGATATCAGCCGGACAAACACATGGAACATGGTCTTACTTATTGTCCAGCATTTGTTTCTCGATCTCTGATTTGTTTCGACATAGAACTAAATTGAACACATCAATTAGGTTCTGACCGGGCCCGGTACATAGGTCAAAACCAAATCATCGAGGGGCCCAGATATCGCTTCTATTTCTAGAAGGAACAGATAAACTTCGACTAATATGCTTGTACTAACTACTTGTTGAGTTATTCACAAAGGCACGTTTTATAACATCGAGTTACCAATACGCTTTCGTACAATCAATGAATAACCAACTCATAGTCAACAACTCATATCTCTAGGTTTGAAGATTTATATGATATTACCGTCTCACGATCACTCGAGATAAATTCCATGAAGTGATGCAAGTGAGCGTGGGTTGGATCCAATACTCAGCCCTTATGAGTACTCATGAATGTTGTAGCAACCATTGCATTGTCCAAAGCACTTTTAGACAAATCATACAATCCAAATTCATGACATTCTTAAATCAATACTTACTTCCAAAGTTTGACTGACTGTGGATGGTTTGAATAATAACATAATTATTCTGGAAGTAAAAACATGCAAAATTGAAACATAGTAAACAATCAACACAAGATAGTAACACCTTACTCATAAATAAATAACAACTTTTATTTATCATCAAATGTCAATTACATTTTACAAGTTTCAGGAATCTAATTATTGAAACTAATATCATCCTTCAGCCCAATGCGCCTCGCATGCTGTAAATGCTTAACCCTGCTCAGTCCCTTCGTGAGGGGATCTGCCGGGTTCTCATCTGATGATACCCTCTTAGCTACGAGGAGTCCTTCTTCTATTCGATGTCTGATGAAATGATATTTTCTGTCAATGTGCCTGGATCTCCCGTGATCTCTCGGTTCCTTAGCCAAAGCAACCGCACTTTCGCTGTCACAGAAAATTTCCATTGGCTCCTTTATAGCTGGTACAACTCCAAGGTCTCCAATGAAGTTCTTTAGCCATATCGCCTCCTTAGCTGCTTCACTTGCTGCTATGTACTCTGATTCACAAGTAGAATCAGCTACTGTCTCCTGCTTGGAACTTTTCCAAGTAATTGCCCCTTCATTTTGTTGGATATAGTGTCTAAGTCCATAACTTTATTTGGTATGTACTTGACCCGACCCGGCATGGTCCATTTGGGTTGCATGGCATTGCAATACTTGGATAGACTAAATGAGAGAATAAGGCACTTATGATTATTAATATATTATAAGTTCTAATATATTAATAATAGTATTATTTAATTAGTATTGATCAAGTATTAATCTAGGATTAATTTGGTGATCAAAGTGAGACTAATTAAATATATAGGGTTGATTATGACAATCATCAATTCTTTTATGGTGGATTAATGATCCATGGTTTATGGGTTATGGATGTAACCAAATGGAGCTCCATGTATAGTCCATGGAGTTACAAATCCATGGGTCATGGGAAATCAAGAGTCATGACAATTAAGGGCATTCATGTGTAAACCCTAATTGTGACAACATTATAAAAGGAACCCTATGGCTAGCAAAATGGTGATCTAGTGGACCTGGTGTTACTAGAGAGGGCATAACCGATTTTGAGGCTAAGTGACATTCTCTCAAGTTATTCCAAGTCTTGTGGTGTTGTGTGAAGCATTTGAGGCACAACATTTGGGGTGCTAGGCTCACAAAGTCTTGAAGGAATCCAAGCAACAACAAGGTATGTATTTCTACTAGTTTTATGTTTTATGTAATCCCCATGCCATGCTAGTTAGGAAATAACCTTGAAAAAGAAATTTGCATGTATATAGAGAAAACATAGATTCAAGGTTATTAGGGTTGCATGTACACTTAGGAAGTGTTAGAATGCTCAAAAACCCATCAGTGGTATCAGAGCCTAGGATTGTTTTCTGTATACTTGATGCAAAACTGCTTAAAAATCGAAAATTCTGCACTCTGACGACTGGACTCGCCGAGTCCATGGGGAGGACTCGCCGAGTCCATGAACAAATTCATCCTACTCGACGAGTAGAATAATGCACTCGGCGAGTAGGAGCGTGCTGGGCAGTTTTTTCGAGTTTTGTTGCTAGAAATGGATTAAGATCATTATCCCAATCTGTTTTGGACTTGTAAAATCTGTTTTTCAAAATGATAATGATTATGTTAACCCATTTTACATGACTTTTATCAATTTTCAAGTATTGTATATGTTTATATGATTTTCTTGAAATTGTTTGATGTGAATATTTGTTCTTATGGGTTTTTTAGAAGATCATAGGAATTTTGTGTAACTTACATGCTTGTTTAATTCATGATCTTAATGCTAATGATGGTGTCCATAACTTGTCCTCAAGTTATGGATAACCAAAAGTCATTTCTTTTAATTATGATTAAAGAACTAAAGAGGTTTCATAAAATGAAGAGTCTTCATTTTATGAACCATTAAAACTCATAAGTTACAAATTGAAGAGACTTGGAATAGTTTCAATTCTTGCCCTCAAGTTTTGGAATTTGAAAAGCCTTACACTTTAATTCCAAATTGAACTCTTAGAATTTTTTAAAGGTAAAATTCAAGCTTTATGGACTTCATTAAATTAATTAAAGTGTTTAATTAAAAGAGTTAATAATTCCATAAAGACATGGTTTAAGTTTAATTAAATTAAGTATAGTTTAATTAATAGATTAAACCACCAAGTATTTTAAATGTTTAAAATACACCCTTATACTATTATTATAATTTTAATTATATAGATATGTATAAGAATATGTCATTCTTACCGTTAGTAGGCCTCATTCACGAAGCCGGTCTATAAGGGGGGTATAAGGTTGTTGCCTATAAAATGGTGACTTAATGGGTGTCCACTCTCACCCATCGCTTCCTTGATCGGTGGACGGTCGTTAGCCGAACGGGTAGGATATGACTTTAAATACTCGTTAAAAGTATAATGAATTATAAAGTAACTATACATTATAAATTCTCAATCTTAGTTACTTTAGGAAAATGTGAAATTGGTGCTATCCCATAAAATTACACTTTGTACCTTACCAAGTCGTTAGTGGAGCGTGTGTGGTTAACCGGCACACTAACATGGACTAGTAAGAGTGGCAAAGGGTAACTTGACTTTATTATAGATCGGTGGAGCGTGTGTGGTTAACCGGCACATCGATTAGGTAATATTGTTGAGGGTACCAAGTCAATTTGTATGGTTATTCACACCTTGTTTGTGATCCTCGGCATCCCAGTCACAAACTTGAGAGGGCACAATCGAGATTCAAACATGCCATTGAAAGTTCAATGTATCTCAAAAGATCTAGGAGTTTCAAATCCAATTAAAAACTTAATTATATTTCGTTTTTATGGTGGGAAATTGGTAAATCGTCATTTACCTACCTTCAACTATTTTATAATTTGGATTACGTCATCCCTCTTCCAGTTATAAATAGGTTGTTGGGTCCTAGCCTTAATATTTCATATTGGGTGTTATATTAAGGACTTTAAATCAACTAACTTGAATTTCTCCCATTATAGATGTCTAGTTTAGACAGCTATGGTCTTCCCAAATCTTTAGGAACAAGCTTCCTCATGAAGATGATATCCCAAATGGCAACCAAGGTGAAAGATCAATCCCTTTGTTGTGCATTAGTGGGACTGGAAATCATACTTCACTTCCTCCACCTCCTCCAATAAATCTCCTTATCCCACAAGTTTCAAGACATGATAAGTTCTAAGTCACTCAATCCCTATTGGCAAACAAAGTCTATATGTGCTTAGGTCTTGGAGATTAAGTCACATATTGACAAGCCGGGAGAGTCGGGTGTCGAAGTCTCAAGGTAGCTGGCTGTTGACTTGGTCACTCCCTGATAACAGATCACGACATGACCCTTAATGATCTTACCTATTTGCTTGATGATGCTGAATCAGCAATGATTTGGAGCATTGGTAAAGCAAAATTTGATTGGAAGATCAACTTCCCAAACTTCCATGGACATTGACAATGGTAACATTGGAAGTCTAGAAAAACTTTCTCTTCCCAATTGAAAGGGATTGGCCATAGTCAACTCGGTTGACCAAATGGTAAAGAGAAAGGCTAGGTCTGTGATAGTCCCGTGTACCGTTTCCAAAGAGTCCATATGTTTCTGTTGCCAAAGGAAGGGCATTGGTTGCGAAGCTGCCAAATTTACCTAAAAGTCCATAAGGATAGTAAAGTAATGTTTGACTCTACTTCAGGTAAAGTCCATTGTCTAACTCTATTAAGTTTCTATTCTGAGATTCTTATTGCATGATGTGACTGGGTCACATGTTGATGTTTTAAGAATCAAAGAAAAGTGAAGAAACTTAAAGGAAGTATATGCTGATTCTGATCGCGAAGAGGGATTTTGATCGCATGATTCGGTGATCAGAATTTTGAGCTATTACTTAAGAGTTGAGACATATTGCTTAGGAATAGATAACAACAAGGTTTTCATATGGGTTGTAAGGATAAGTTTTCCGCAAAGTTTTAAAATAAAGAAAAGTTTTGATTTTATTTATTTTAAGTATCCTTACAATGGCATTTGTGAAAAATTGTTGATTATATGTTTCCATTAATAACAATATTTGAAAAATGGATTTGATTCTTTCATTTGTGGTAGTATCATAATTTACCAAATAAGGAAAGATTCTCATCGCCCAAGTTTCAGTTAGATAGAAACTTGGAATCATGCAACTTGTATTGTATGATGAATGAGAAGTTTTCGTCTTTGGGAAATTAAGACTAATTCCTTGTTCACATGTACATGTGAGTCAAGTGAAGGACTAAAAGATTGGGTACACTTGGTTGTGTGCTGGTCAGGTCCACCACAAAGATAGATAAGATTATTCGTTATGATTTACTAAAGTTTAGTAAATATGGTTATGCTTACGAGTTTAAGTGTAATTCTGAAACATTGGAAAAGTTTCAATGTGTGGCAGAATGAATAAGAAGAATCAAATAAGGCAGAAAGATAAAAGTTTCTCCAATCTGAAGAGATGGGAGAGTACTTGTGTATTTTGTTTTATGATTATCTTAGTGATTATGGAACCATATCACAATTGATCCTCTAAGGACACCTTAGTGTGTTTGTTGCCTGAGGAGAGGAATCGTGAATTGTTGAAATGGTTAAATCAAAAGATAATTCATACTTCGTGCCAAAAACAAATCCTGGAGTTATACTCCAAGATTGTAACTTGAGTGACATAGTCTTTAGAAAGTTCATAACACTTGTCAAATGTAGAGTAAGATGTTTCCTATTCTTGTACATTTGAGATTGGTAAGTTGTGATGTTTTGGATAAAACAAAGACCATCTAAGACCAATAGTGAGAAGTGTTTAACTTGATAAGAATCCGCACTAGATCTTGAATATTTGTTTTGTCAAGGAATGGTTCTTCACAAAGAGAAGTCTTATATGTCAAGAGGATAGTGGGAGTCTAAATGATTCTGAAATAGTTTCAAGAACTAAATCAAGAGTTTTGTTAATCACTAGCCCACGACTTGAGGTTTGTAACCTATCGTGTTGACATATTCTTGTTTCTGTGTCTGTTCTAGTTGAAAGTTGATTATGCTTGTGAGTTCTATGAGTTCTCAATTGTTTGCATAACAACCCGGAAGCAATGGTGGGCATTGTGCTACCAGGTGGCAAGAAATTAAGATTGCACAAGTTCAGTCCCTATGAATTTGGAAGTGTCACTAACCTAGTCCTGTGATTATGGTTATGACAGATTCACATGGATAGGAACACATACACCACAAAATATAAGTGTCATAAGGTTTCTCTTCGATTCATGAAAATGATGGTGAGGAAACGCTTCCACTAAGAAGATTTTAAGTAGATAGCGGTTGTGATATTTGCATTCTCATATAGTTAGTGGAGCGTGTGTGGTTAACCGGCACACTAACTAGTGAGAATTGCAAAAGGTCTAGAAAAACATGTGAGCTATCTAAGGAAAGGTGTATGTTTTTTGATAAAGTCTTATCAAAGCAATCTAGTATCAGAAATATGAACTTTGGTAAGAAAGTTAATAAAGTATTGATTTCTAGAAGTCCAGTAGATTTCTTAGTACATGTCAAAGCTAGTGGGAGCATAAAGTGTTATGCTGGTAATCATTATGCTAGTGGGAGCATGACGATTATGTTAAATATTGCAGGTTAGCAATGTTAATTATAGAAAACAAAAGTTTCAATTCGCCTTGAAAAAGTTGTTTTGCTATAATTAAGGGAGAGGATTTTATACTTCACTCCAATTCTACAAGCTTAGATTGAGAATTTAATCTACTTTAGTCAAGAATATATATGAATGTTATGTTGGAATGGTTTAACATAAGGAAATTCTATATATGTTGCGTTCTCAAAATTCGATTATGATTACGGCATCCCTCTTCATAGTTCGAATTATGAAAACATGGCAAATAAAAAATTTTATAGCATAAATCATGTCCCATAGGCTTTGGGTATAGGTTTGATTACATGTGCTATAATATTCATCCATTCTAAATTTTCCAAATGCCTAGGGCATTAAGATGGAAAAAGGAATAGAACTGGAAATGACTAAAATGATTAAGCAAAGTTGTCGAGGACAATCTGAGGTTTACCAAAGATTGGTTGCTCATGGACAATTAGAAGTATAGAGTAAGGACCATATTGACATATTTTGAAAAGAGGCAACTCTTGTTCAGAAGTGATGGTCAAAATGGTAATATGGAATTGTCTCCATAGGTGGAAGTTATTCTTTGAATCTGTGTAAGATTAAAGAACTTAATGCTAAGAAGAATGTTCAAAGGAATGTACTTTGAATTTGAGACTTCATTTCCATGGAATTGTTTTCCATTGGAATACTTTGTAATTTCTGTTGCCAAGTCTTTGTGACTTCTGTGCATAGTCATTACAAGGGGATCATTGCATATAAGTTTAGAATCTAACAGATTACAGTAGATGGCAAGAGTTTGGTATTCTTTCATTTACAACGAGGATTGGAATTGTGAAATTAGCATCATTGGAATATTGTCAATTGATCTATTTCACAAAGAGAGGACCATATGTAAACATAGTATGCATACTTGGAGTATGGCATAATTGTTGTTTGGAAAAACATAGTGTGCATGCTTGGAGCATAGGACAACTAATGTTTTAATTCAAGCATAAAGTTGATTAATCGAAACATAAATAATGAGTAATCAATATGGTGCTTAAATAAAAGGTGTTTTTATTTACACTCAAAGTGTTGGGGCCATATAAGATTAGTATTATTCTTATGTTTCACTTTGCATGTTTTGACTTCCAGAATAATTATGTTATGGTATATATCATATTATTCAAACCATCCACAGTCAGTCATATGTTGGAAGTAGATATGAATCAAGACTGTCATGAATTTGGCTTGTATGATTTGTCTAAAGTGCTTTAGACAATGCAATGGTTGCTACAACATTCATGAGTACTCATAAGGGCTGAGTATTGGATTCAACCCACGCTCACTTGCATCACTTCATGGAATTTATCTCGAGTGATCGTGAGACGGTAATATCATATAAATCTTCAAACCTAGAGATATGAGTTGTTGACTATGAGTTGGTTATTCATTGATTGTACGAAAACGCATTGGTAACTCGATGTTATAAAACGTGCCTTTGTGAATAATTCAACAAGTAGTTAGTACAAGCATATCAGTCGAAGTTTATCTGTTCCTTCTAGAAATAGAAGCGATATCTGGGCCCCTCGATGATTTGGTTTTGACTTATGTACCGGGCCCGGTCAGAACTTAATTGATGTGTTCAATTTAGTTCTATGTCGAAACAAATCAGAGATCGAGAAACAAATGCTGGACAATAAGTAAGACCATGTTCCATGTGTTTGTCCGGCTGATACATGAGAACAGAGGATTATATGATCACTTATCTTAAATGGCGTATCATCATCATCTCAGTTCCGAGAGACTTTGAAAGAGCTACGATTGCTAGTCGGATTTTGAAGTCATATTTGCAAATATAGTTATTAGACTTATCCAAGTGGGAGACTGTTGGATATAGTGTCTAAGTCCATAACTTTATTTGGTATGTACTTGACCCGACCCGGCATGGTCCATTTGGGTTGCATGACATTGCAATACTTGGATAGACTAAATGAGAGAATAAGGCACTTATGATTATTAATATATTATAAGTTCTAATATATTAATAATAGTATTATTTAATTAGTATTGATCAAGTATTAATCTAGGATTAATTTGGTGATCAAAGTGAGACTAATTAAATATATAGGGTTGATTATGACAATCATCAATTCTTTTATGGTGGATTAATGATCCATGGTTTATGGGTTATGGATGTAACCAAATGGAGCTCCATGTATAGTCCATGGGAGTTACAAATCCATGGGTCATGGGAAATCAAGAGTCATGACAATTAAGGGCATTCATGTGTAAACCCTAATTGTGACAACACTATAAAAGGAACCCTATGGCTAGCAAAATGGTGATCTAGTGGACCTGGTGTTACTAGAGAGGGCATAACCGATTTTGAGGCTAAGTGACATTCTCTCAAGTTATTCCAAGTCTTGTGGTGTTGTGTGAAGCATTTGAGGCACAACATTTGGGGTGCTAGGCTCACAAAGTCTTGAAGGAATCCAAGCAACAACAAGGTATGTATTTCTACTAGTTTTATGTTTTATGTAATCCCCATGCCATGCTAGTTAGGAAATAACCTTGAAAAAGAAATTTGCATGTATATAGAGAAAACATAGATTCAAGGTTATTAGGGTTGCATGTACACTTAGGAAGTGTTAGAATGCTCAAAAACCCATCACATTTAGGATAAAGACCCAGCCTGACTGAGAGCGGAAATTATCCCTATCAGTCTGGAAGCTAGCATCGCTATATCCTTCCACTCTCAAGTCATCACTGCCTCCGAGGGTAAGGACCCAATCCTTAGTCCTCCGCAGATACTTGAGAATGTTCTTTACCGCTGTCCAGTGTGCCTTGCCAGGGTTCCCTTGATATCTACTGACCATGCTCAAAGCAAAGGCCACATCAGGGCGAGTACAGGTCATAGCATACATGATTGAGCCCACCGCGGAAGCATATGGTACATGACTCATCTCAGCTATCTCAGCCTCTGTATTCGGACTCTGAGTCTTACTTAGCTTGGCATTACTCTGGATTGGTAATTCTCCTTTCTTGGAATCTTGCATACTGAACCTCTTCAGTACCTTATCCACATAAGTACTCTGACTAAGTCCAATTAGTCTCTTACTCCTATCTCTCAATATCCTTATCCCTAGGATATAGGCAGCTTCCCCAAGGTCCTTCATAGCGAAACACTTCCCAAGCCAGGACTTAACCTCCTGCAAGGTTGGGACGTCGTTTCCTATGAGAAGTATGTCATCCACATACAACACCAAGAAGCTAACTATGCTCCCACTAGCCCTAACATACACACAAGACTCATCCTCACTCCTAGAAAAGCCAAACTCTTTGACTTTCTCATCAAAGCAAAGATTCCATCTGCGAGATGCTTGTTTCAATCCATAAATGGATTTATCAAGCTTACACACTCTATTAGGGTATCTTGTATCGACAAAACCCTCTGGTTGAGCCATGTAAACATCCTCAGCCAACTTTCCATTAAGGAAAGCGGTTTTGACATCCATTTGCCATATTTCATAATCATGAAATGCAGCTATGGCTAACAATACTCTAATAGACTTAATTTTAGCTACTGGTGAGAAGGTCTCATCATAGTCAACTCCCGGAGTTTGAGTAAAGCCCTTCGCAACCAGTCGCGCTTTGTAAGTATGTACCTTCACATCCATGTCGGTCTTCTTCTTGAAGATCCATTTGCACCCAACTGTCTTACGACCTGGTACATTGTCAACCAAGTTCCAAACTTGATTGTCATACATGGACTGAATCTCGCTGTCCATAGCCTCCTTCCATTTAGCAGACTCAGGGCCTGCCATGGCTTCCCTGTAGTTATTAGGTTCATCCAAATTTATTAGTGTACGATCACTAATAAATGTATCACCTTCAGTGGTGATGTGATAACCATAATAAAAACCAGGTGTGTTCCTCACCCTAGTGGAACGTCTTGGAGGTACAGACTCATCTATCGGATCAACAGGAGTTTCCTCCTCAGGTTGGTCGATAGCATTTGAGGTTCCTTCACCACTTGACTCTTGAAGCTCTTCAAGGTCAATTTGCCTCCCACTGTCCCCTTGGCTTATGAATTCTCTCTCACGAAAGACTCATCTTCTTCCTACAAAGACCACATTATCACTGGGTCTGTAGACGAGGTAACCAAAGGATCTCTGTGGGTAGCCGATGAAAATACACCTCTCACTTCGAGGTTCAAGCTTATCATGAGTCTCACGCCTCACGAAAGCTTCACAACCCCAAATCTTGATGTGGTCCAAATTGGGAACTTTCCCAATCCACATCTCGTGAGGTGTTTTGGCAACCTTTTTAGTAGGGACTAGATTAAGGATATGGGCGGCAGTCTCTAAGGCATACCCCCAGAAAGAGATTGGTAACGAAGCTCGACTCATCATGGAAGGAACCATATCCAACAAGGTTCGATTGCGCCTCTCAGCTACACCATTCAACTGTGGTGTTCTGGGAGGTGTCAATTGTGAGACAATCCCACATTCCTTAAGATAGTCAAGGAACTCAATGCTAAGATACTCTCCTCCCCGATCGGATCGGAGCATCTTGATGTTCCTGCCCAATTGATTCTCCACTTCCTGCTTAAACTCTTTGAACTTTTCAAAGGTTTCTGACTTATGCTTGATTAAGTAAATATATCCATATCTACTGTAATCATCAGTGAAAGTCACATAATAGCGATTAGCATCCCTTGTAGCAACTCTGAAGGGCCCACACACATCCGTGTGTACAAGGTCCAACAAACCTTCACCCCTATCACAAGTACCTGTGAAGGGTGACTTTGTCATTTTTCCAAGTAAACAAGACTCGCAACTATCATCTGACTTGAGGTCAAATGATTCCAAGACTCCAGCCTTTTGGAGTAGGCCTATGCGCTTCTTGTTAACATGTCCAAGACGACAATGCCACAAGGATGCTTTATCCAAGCTATCTGAAGAATCAATATACAACACATTATTTCCTAGATTGTCTACAACATTCACGGCTTCATATACACCATCACAAGGTAATGCTTTAAAGTAAAATACATCATTGTAATAAACATTAATAGCACCATTTTTATTATCAAATGAAAATGAAAAACCTTGTTTGTACAAGCCATGAAAAGAAATAATATTTCTCGCCATTTCGGGCGAGTAACAACACTTATTCAAATCTAACATTAACCCATTATTAAGCAATAAAGAGTAAACTCCTATCTTGGTAACAGGTGATGCTTTCCTGTTGCCCATGACTAAGTTTATCTTCCCGTGCTTCACTTGCTCACTTCTTCTTAGTGCCTGCAAATCAGTACAAATGTGAATACCACAACCTATATCAAGCACCCAAGAATTAGCATTAGATGAGTTATTAGACAATATTGTGTAAATACCTGCATGGGTGGGTTTAACCTTCCCATCCTTTACATCTTGCAGATATTTAGGGTAGCTTCGCTTGAAGTGTCCCTTATCCTGGCAATAGAAGCACTGTGCTTCCTTTGGGTTTGAAGAAGGAGTAATGGGACCTTTCTTTGTCCCACTTGAAGAGGAACCATCAAGAGTCTTACCCTTGGTACCCTTCGAAGGGCTTTTCCTCTTCTTACCCTTTCCCTGCCCAATAGCCAGAACAGGGGCTGTTGAAGGAGTAGAAGTAGCAACCGCTTTACCCTTAAGGCCATTTTCAGCTGTCCTTAAGAGTCCTTGAAGTTTGCTAAGTGTGACTTCCTCCTTGTTCTTATGATAAGTCATACGAAACTGATCATAACTTGGAGGTAAGGAATGGAGAATGATGTCAATCGCCATTTCCTCAGGAAAGTCAACATTTAGCTTCAGCAACCGGTCAACGAACCTTTGCATCTTCTGCAAGTGACCGGTGATGGCTTCACCATCCTTCATCCTTGCGGTTATCATGGAGGAGATGCTTTCATACCTCTCCTGACGCGCGCTCTGATGGTACCTTTCCATCAGATCCAGGTGCATCTCATAGGGGTAGAAATCTTCATAGGATTTTTGAAGTTCAGGAGTCATGGTGGCCATCATGATGCATGCTACTTTAGTAGCATCCTTTTCATGTGCAACAAACTCCGCAAACTTTTCAGGAGTAGCAGTGGCTTCATTCACAACCTTAAGCTCCCTATCGAGGACATATTCTTTGTCCTCATAGCGGGTAATCATTCTGATGTTTCTGATCCACTCATTGAAATTGGATCCATCAAAGATGACCTTACCACACAAGTTCATAAGGGAAAAGGAGCCTGTTGGGTTTGAGCCAGAAGCATTGTTGGAAGACATCTGAAAGGAAAGAAAGACAAGTTTCATTAGATTAGGAATCCTTAATAATTCACCCAAATGAAATATTAAGGCTAGGATCCAACAAACTATTTATAGTTGGAAGAGGGATGCCGTAATCCATACCATAAAATATTTGAAGGTAGGTAAATGACGATTTACCAATTTCCACCATAAGAACGAAATATTTTATTATTAGGTTTTATTGGTTTTGAAACTCCTAGATCTTTTGAGATACATTGAACTTTTCAATGGCATGTTTGAATCTCGATTGTGCCCTCTCAAGTTTGTGACTGGGATGCCGAGGATCACAAACAAGGTGTGAATAACCATACAAATTGACTTGGTACCCTCAACAATATTACCTAATCGATGTGCCGGTTAACCACACACGCTCCACCGATCTATAACAAAGTCAAGTTACCCTTTGCCACTCTTACTAGTCCATGTTAGTGTGTCGGTTAACCACACACGCTCCACTAACGACTTGGTAAGGCACAAAGTGTAATTTTATGGGCTAGCACCAATTTCACATTTTCCTAAATTAACTAAGATTGGGAATTTATAATGTATAGTTACTTTATAATTCATTATACTTTTAACGAGTATTTAAAGTCGTATCCTACCCGTTCGGCTAACGACCCTCCACCGATCAAGGAAGCGGTGGGTGAGAGTGGACACCCATTAAGTCACCATTTTATAGGCAACAACCTTATACCCCCCTTATAGACCGGCTTCGTGAATGAGGCCTACTAACGGTAAGAATGACATATTCTTATACATATCTATATAATAAAATTATAATAATAGTATAAGTGTTGATTTTTAAACTTTTTAAAAATCTAAGGTTTAATTTGGAATTAAAGTATTAAAGTGTAAGACTTTTCAAATTCCAAAACTTGAGGGCAAGATTTGAAACTATTACAAGACTCTTCAATTTGTAACTTATGAGTTTTAATGGTTCATAAAAATGAAGACTCTTCATTTTATGAAACCTCTTTAGTTCTTTAATCATAATTAAAAGAAGTGACTTTTGGTTATCCATAACTTGAGGACAAGTTATGGACACCATCATAGCCATTAAGATCATGAATTAAACACACATGGAGGTTACATATAATTCCTATGATCTTCTAAAACTCATAAGAACACAAATTCATGTCAAACAATTTCAAGAAATCATATAAACATATACAATACTTGAAAATTGATAAAAGTCATGTAAAATGGGTTAACATAATCATTATCATTTTGAAAAACAGATTTTACAATTCCAAAACAGATTGGGATAACGATCTTAATCCATTTCCAACAACAAAACTCGAAAAAACTGCCCAGCACGCTCCTACTCGTCGAGTGCATTATTCTACTCGCCGAGTAGGATGAATTTGTTCATGGACTCGGCGAGTCCTCCCCGTGGACTCGGCGAGTCCAGTCGTCAGAGTGCAGAATTTTCGATTTTTAAGCAGTTTTGCATCAAGTATACAGAAGACAATCCTAGTCTCTGATACCACTGATGGGTTTTTGAGCATTCTAACACTTCCTAAGTGTACATGCAACCCTAATAACCTTGAATCTATGTTTTCACTATATACATGCAAATTTCTTTTCAAGGTTATTTCCTAACTAGCATGGCATGGGGATTACATAAAAATATAAAACTAGTAGAAATACATACCTTGTTGTTGCTTGGATTCCTTCAAGACTTTGTGAGCCTAGCACTCCAAATGTTGTGCCTCAAATGCTTCACACAACACCACAAGACTTGGAATAACTTGAGAGAATGTCACTTAGCCTCAAAATCGGTTATGCCCTCTCTAGAAACTCTAGGTCACGATTTTGCTAGCCATAGGGTTCCTTTCATAGTGTTGTCACAATTAGGGTTTACACATGAATGCCCTTAATTGTCATGACTCTTGATTTCTCATGACCCATGGGTTTGTAACTCCCATGGATTATCCATGGAGCTCCATATGGTTATAACCAAACCCATAAACCATGGATCATTAATCCACCATAAAAGAATTGATGATTGTCATAATCAACCCTATATATTTAATTAGTCTCACTTTGATCACCAAATTAATACTAGATTAATACTTGATCAATGCTAATTAAATAATACTATTATTAATATATTAGAACTTATAATATATATTAATAATCATAAGTGCCTTATTCTCTCATCTAGTCTATCCGAGTATTGCAATGCCATGCAACCCAAATGGACCATGCCGGGTCGGGTCAAGTACATACCAAATAAAGTTATGGACTTAGACACTATATCCAACAGTCTCCCACTTGGATAAGTCTAATAACTATATTTGCAAATATGACTTCAAAATCCGACTAGCAATCGTAGCTCTTTCAAAGTCTCTCGGAACTGAGATGATGATGATACGCCATTTAAGATAAGTGATCATATAATCCTCTGTTCTCATGATATCAGCCGGACAAACACATGGAACATGGTCTTACTTATTGTCCAGCATTTGTTTCTCGATCTCTGATTTGTTTCGACATAGAACTAAATTGAACACATCAATTAGGTTCTGACCGGGCCCGGTACATAGGTCAAAACCAAATCATCGAGGGGCCCAGATATCGCTTCTATTTCTAGAAGGAACAGATAAACTTCGACTAATATGCTTGTACTAACTACTTGTTGAATTATTCACAAAGGCACGTTTTATAACATCGAGTTACCAATACGCTTTCGTACAATCAATGAATAACCAACTCATAGTCAACAACTCATATCTCTAGGTTTGAAGATTTATATGATATTACCGTCTCACGATCACTCGAGATAAATTCCATGAAGTGATGCAAGTGAGCGTGGGTTGGATCCAATACTCAGCCCTTATGAGTACTCATGAATGTTGTAGCAACCATTGCATTGTCCAAAGCACTTTTAGACAAATCATACAAGCCAAATTCATGACAGTCTTAAATCAATACTTACTTCCAAAGTTTGACTGACTGTGGATGGTTTGAATAATAACATAATTATTCTGGAAGTAAAAACATGCAAAATTGAAACATAGTAAACAATCAACACAAGATAGTAACACCTTACTCATAAATAAATAACAACTTTTATTTATCATCAAATGTCAATTACATTTTACAAGTTTCAGGAATCTAATTATTGAAACTAATATCATCCTTCAGCCCAATGCGCCTCGCATGCTGTAAATGCTTAACCCTGCTCAGTCCCTTCGTGAGGGGATCTGCCGGGTTCTCATCTGATGATACCCTCTTAGCTACGAGGAGTCCTTCTTCTATTCGATGTCTGATGAAATGGTATTTTCTGTCAATGTGCCTGGATCTCCCGTGATCTCTCGGTTCCTTAGCCAAAGCAACCGCACTTTCGATGTCACAGAAAATTTCCATTGGCTCCTTTATAGCTGGTACAACTCCAAGGTCTCCAATGAAGTTCTTTAGCCATATCGCCTCCTTAGCTGCTTCACTTGCTGCTATGTACTCTGATTCACAAGTAGAATCAGCTATTGTCTCCTGCTTGGAACTTTTCCAAGTAATTGCCCCTTCATTTAGGATAAAGACCCAGCCTGACTGAGAGCAGAAATTATCCCTATCAGTCTGGAAGCTAGCATCGCTATATCCTTCCACTCTCAAGTCATCACTGCCTCCGAGGGTAAGGACCCAATCCTTAGTCCTCCGCAGATACTTGAGAATGTTCTTTACCGCTGTCCAGTGTGCCTTGCCAGGGTTCCCTTGATATCTACTGACCATGCTCAAAGCAAAGGCCACATCAGGGCGAGTACAGGTCATAGCATACATGATTGAGCCCACCGCGGAAGCATATGGTACATGACTCATCTCAGCTATCTCAGCCTCTGTATTCGGACTCTGAGTCTTACTTAGCTTGGCATTACTCTGGATTGGTAATTCTCCTTTCTTGGAATCTTGCATACTGAACCTCTTCAGTACCTTATCCACATAAGTACTCTGACTAAGTCCAATTAGTCTCTTACTCCTATCTCTCAATATCCTTATCCCTAGGATATAGGCAGCTTCCCCAAGGTCCTTCATAGCGAAACACTTCCCAAGCCAGGACTTAACCTCCTGCAAGGTTGGGACGTCGTTTCCTATGAGAAGTATGTCATCCACATACAACACCAAGAAGCTAACTATGCTCCCACTAGCCCTAACATACACACAAGACTCATCCTCACTCCTAGAAAAGCCAAACTCTTTGACTTTCTCATCAAAGCAAAGATTCCATCTGCGAGATGCTTGTTTCAATCCATAAATGGATTTATCAAGCTTACACACTCTATTAGGGTATCTTGTATCGACAAAACCCTCTGGTTGAGCCATGTAAACATCCTCAGCCAACTTTCCATTAAGGAAAGCGGTTTTGACATCCATTTGCCATATTTCATAATCATGAAATGCAGCTATGGCTAACAATACTCTAATAGACTTAATTTTAGCTACTGGTGAGAAGGTCTCATCATAGTCAACTCCCGGAGTTTGAGTAAAGCCCTTCGCAACCAGTCGCGCTTTGTAAGTATGTACCTTCCCATCCATGTCGGTCTTCTTGAAGATCCATTTGCACCCAACTGTCTTACGACCTGGTACATTGTCAACCAAGTTCCAAACTTGATTGTCATACATGGACTGAATCTCGCTGTCCATAGCCTCCTTCCATTTAGCAGACTCAGGGCCTGCCATGGCTTCCCTGTAGTTATTAGGTTCATCCAAATCTATTAGTGTACGATCACTAATAAATGTATCACCTTCAGTGGTGATGTGATAACCATAATAAAAACCAGGTGTGTTCCTCACCCTAGTGGAACGTCTTGGAGGTACAGACTCATCTATCGGATCAACAGGAGTTTCCTCCTCAGGTTGGTCGATAGCATTTGAGGTTCCTTCACCACTTGACTCTTGAAGCTCTTCAAGGTCAATTTGCCTCCCACTGTCCCCTTGGCTTATGAATTCTCTCTCACGAAAGACTCCTCTTCTTCCTACAAAGACCACATTATCACTGGGTCTGTAGAAGAGGTAACCAAAGGATCTCTGTGGGTAGCCGATGAAAATACACCTCTCACTTCGAGGTTCAAGCTTATCATGAGTCTCACGCCTCACGAAAGCTTCACAACCCCAAATCTTGATGTGGTCCAAATTGGGAACTTTCCCAGTCCACATCTCGTGAGGTGTTTTGGCAACCTTTTTAGTAGGGACTAGATTAAGGATATGGGCGGCAGTCTCTAAGGCATACCCCCAAAAAGAGATTGGTAACGAAGCTCGACTCATCATGGAAGGAACCATATCCAACAAGGTTCGATTGCGCCTCTCAGCTACACCATTCAACTGTGGTGTTCTGGGAGGTGTCAATTGTGAGACAATCCCACATTCCTTAAGATAGTCAAGGAACTCAATGCTAAGATACTCTCCTCCCCGATCGGATCGGAGCATCTTGATGTTCCTGCCCAATTGATTCTCCACTTCCTGCTTAAACTCTTTGAACTTTTCAAAGGTTTCTGACTTATGCTTGATTAAGTAAATATATCCATATCTACTGTAATCATCAGTGAAAGTCACATAATAGCGATTAGCATCCCTTGTAGCAACTCTGAAGGGCCCACACACATCCGTGTGTACAAGGTCCAACAAACCTTCACCCCTATCACAAGTACCTGTGAAGGGTGACTTTGTCATTTTTCCAAGTAAACAAGACTCGCAACTATCATCTGACTTGAGGTCAAATGATTCCAAGACTCCAGCCTTTTGGAGTAGGCCTATGCGCTTCTTGTTAACATGTCCAAGACGACAATGCCACAAGGATTCTTTATCCAAGCTATCTGAAGAATCAATATACAACACATTATTTCCTAGATTGTCTACAACATTCACGGCTTCATATACACCATCACAAGGTAATGCTTTAAAGTAAAATACATCATTGTAATAAACATTAATAGCACCATTTTTATTATCAAATGAAAATGAAAAACCTTGTTTGTACAAGCCATGAAAAGAAATAATATTTCTCGCCATTTCGGGCGAGTAACAACACTTATTCAAATCTAACATTAACCCATTATTAAGCAATAAAGAGTAAACTCCTATCTTGGTAACAGGTGATGCTTTCCTGTTGCCCATGACTAAGTTTATCTTCCCGTGCTTCACTTGCTCACTTCTTCTTAGTGCCTGCAAATCAGTACAAATGTGAATACCACAACCTATATCAAGCACCCAAGAATTAGCATTAGATGAGTTATTAGACAATATTGTGTAAATACCTGCATGGGTGGGTTTAACCTTCCCATCCTTTACATCTTGCAGATATTTAGGGTAGCTTCGCTTGAAGTGTCCCTTATCCTGGCAATAGAAGCACTGTGCTTCCTTTGGGTTTGAAGAAGGAGTAATGGGACCTTTCTTTGTCCCACTTGAAGAGGAACCATCAAGAGTCTTACCCTTGGTACCCTTCGAAGGGCTTTTCCTCTTCTTACCCTTTCCCTGCCCAATAGCCAGAACAGGGGCTGTTGAAGGAGTAGAAGTAGCAACCGCTTTACCCTTAAGGCCATTTTCAGCTGTCCTTAAGAGTCCTTGAAGTTTGCTAAGTGTGACTTCCTCCTTGTTCTTATGATAAGTCATACGAAACTGATCATAACTTGGAGGTAAGGAATGGAGAATGATGTCAATCGCCATTTCCTCAGGAAAGTCAACATTTAGCTTCAGCAACCGGTCAACGAACCTGTGCATCTTCTGCAAGTGACCGGTGATGGCTTCACCATCCTTCATCCTTGCGGTTATCATGGAGGAGATGCTTTCATACCTCTCCTGACGCGCGCTCTGATGGTACCTTTCCATCAGATCCAGGTGCATCTCATAGGGGTAGAAATCTTCATAGGATTTTTGAAGTTCAGGAGTCATGGTGGCCATCATGATGCATGCTACTTTAGTAGCATCCTTTTCATGTGCAACAAACTCCGCAAACTTTTCAGGAGTAGCAGTGGCTTCATTCACAACCTTAAGCTCCCTATCGAGGACATATTCTTTGTCCTCATAGCGGGTAATCATTCTGATGTTTCTGATCCACTCATTGAAATTGGATCCATCAAAGATGACCTTACCACACAAGTTCATAAGGGAAAAGGAGCCTGTTGGGTTTGAGCCAGAAGCATTGTTGGAAGACATCTGAAAGGAAAGAAAGACAAGTTTCATTAGATTAGGAATCCTTAATAATTCACCCAAATGAAATATTAAGGCTAGGATCCAACAAACTATTTATAGTTGGAAGAGGGATGCCGTAATCCATACCATAAAATATTTGAAGGTAGGTAAATGACGATTTACCAATTTCCACCATAAGAACGAAATATTTTATTATTAGGTTTTATTGGTTTTGAAACTCCTAGATCTTTTGAGATACATTGAACTTTTCAATGGCATGTTTGAATCTCGATTGTGCCCTCTCAAGTTTGTGACTGGGATGCCGAGGATCACAAACAAGGTGTGAATAACCATACAAATTGACTTGGTACCCTCAACAATATTACCTAATCGATGTGCCGGTTAACCACACATGCTCCACCGATCTATAACAAAGTCAAGTTACCCTTTGCCACTCTTACTAGTCCATGTTAGTGTGTCGGTTAACCACACACGCTCCACTAACGACTTGGTAAGGCACAAAGTGTAATTTTATGGGCTAGCACGAATTTCACATTTTCCTAAATTAACTAAGATTGGGAATTTATAATGTATAGTTACTTTATAATTCATTATACTTTTAACGAGTATTTAAAGTCGTATCCTACCCGTTCGGCTAACGACCCTCCACCGATCAAGGAAGCGGTGGGTGAGAGTGGACACCCATTAAGTCACCATTTTATAGGCAACGACCTTATACCCCCCTTATAGACCGGCTTCGTGAATGAGGCCTACTAACGGTAAGAATGACATATTCTTATACATATCTATATAATAAAATTATAATAATAGTATAAGTGTTGATTTTTAAACTTTTTAAAAATCTAAGGTTTAATTTGGAATTAAAGTATTAAAGTGTAAGACTTTTCAAATTCCAAAACTTGAGGGCAAGATTTGAAACTATTCCAAGACTCTTCAATTTGTAACTTATGAGTTTTAATGGTTCATAAAAATGAAGACTCTTCATTTTATGAAACCTCTTTAGTTCTTTAATCATAATTAAAAGAAGTGACTTTTGGTTATCCATAACTTGAGGACAAGTTATGGACACCATCTTAGCCATTAAGATCATGAATTAAACACACATGGAGGTTACATATAATTCCTATGATCTTCTAAAACTCATAAGAACACAAATTCATGTCAAGCAATTTCAAGAAATCATATAAACATATACAATACTTGAAAATTGATAAAAGTCATGTAAAATGGGTTAACATAATCATTATCATTTTGAAAAACAGATTTTACAATTCCAAAACAGATTGGGATAACGATCTTAATCCATTTCCAGCAACAAAACTCGAAAAAACTGCCCAGCACGCTCCTACTCGTCGAGTGCATTATTCTACTCGCCGAGTAGGATGAATTTGTTCATGGACTCGGCGAGTCCTCCCCGTGGACTCGGCGAGTCCAGTCGTCAGAGTGCAGAATTTTCGATTTTTAAGCAGTTTTGCATCAAGTATACAGAAGACAATCCTAGTCTCTGATACCACTGATGGGTTTTTGAGCATTCTAACACTTCCTAAGTGTACATGCAACCCTAATAACCTTGAATCTATGTTTTCACTATATACATGCAAATTTCTTTTCAAGGTTATTTCCTAACTAGCATGGCATGGGGATTACATAAAAATATAAAACTAGTAGAAATACATACCTTGTTGTTGCTTGGATTCCTTCAAGACTTTGTGAGCCTAGCACTCCAAATGTTGTGCCTCAAATGCTTCACACAACACCACAAGACTTGGAATAACTTGAGAGAATGTCACTTAGCCTCAAAATCGGTTATGCCCTCTCTAGAAACTCTAGGTCACGATTTTGCTAGCCATAGGGTTCCTTTCATAGTGTTGTCACAATTAGGGTTTACACATGAATGCCCTTAATTGTCATGACTCTTGATTTCTCATGACCCATGGGTTTGTAACTCCCATGGATTATCCATGGAGCTCCATATGGTTATAACCAAACCCATAAACCATGGATCATTAATCCACCATAAAAGAATTGATGATTGTCATAATCAACCCTATATATTTAATTAGTCTCACTTTGATCACCAAATTAATACTAGATTAATACTTGATCAATGCTAATTAAATAATACTATTATTAATATATTAGAACTTATAATATATATTAATAATCATAAGTGCCTTATTCTCTCATCTAGTCTATCCAAGTATTGCAATGTCATGCAACCCAAATGGACCATGCCGGGTCGGGTCAAGTACATACCAAATAAAGTTATGGACTTAGACACTATATCCAACAGTCTCCCACTTGGATAAGTCTAATAACTATATTTGCAAATATGACTTCAAAATCCGACTAGCAATCGTAGCTCTTTCAAAGTCTCTCGGAACTGAGATGATGATGATACGCCATTTAAGATAAGTGATCATATAATCCTCTGTTCTCATGATATCAGCCGGACAAACACATGGAACATGGTCTTACTTATTGTCCAGCATTTGTTTCTCGATCTCTGATTTGTTTCGACATAGAACTAAATTGAACACATCAATTAGGTTCTGACCGGGCCCGGTACATAGGTCAAAACCAAATCATCGAGGGGCCCAGATATCGCTTCTATTTCTAGAAGGAACAGATAAACTTCGACTAATATGCTTGTACTAACTACTTGTTGAATTATTCACAAAGGCACGTTTTATAACATCGAGTTACCAATACGCTTTCATACAATCAATGAATAACCAACTCATAGTCAACAACTCATATCTCTAGGTTTGAAGATTTATATGATATTACCGTCTCACGATCACTCGAGATAAATTCCATGAAGTGATGTAAGTGAGCGTGGGTTGGATCCAATACTCAGCCCTTATGAGTACTCATGAATGTTGTAGCAACCATTGCATTGTCCAAAGCACTTTTAGACAAATCATACAAGCCAAATTCATGACATTCTTAAATCAATACTTACTTCCAAAGTTTGACTGACTGTGGATGGTTTGAATAATAACATAATTATTCTGGAAGTAAAAACATGCAAAATTGAAACATAGTAAACAATCAACACAAGATAGTAACACCTTACTCATAAATAAATAACAACTTTTATTTATCATCAAATGTCAATTACATTTTACAAGTTTCAGGAATCTAATTATTGAAACTAATATCATCCTTCAGCCCAATGCGCCTCGCATGCTGTAAATGCTTAACCCTGCTCAGTCCCTTCGTGAGGGGATCTGCCGGGTTCTCATCTGATGATACCCTCTTAGCTACGAGGAGTCCTTCTTCTATTCGATGTCTGATGAAATGGTATTTTCTGTCAATGTGCCTGGATCTCCCGTGATCTCTCGGTTCCTTAGCCAAAGCAACCGCACTTTCGCTGTCACAGAAAATTTCCATTGGCTCCTTTATAGCTGGTACAACTCCAAGGTCTCCAATGAAGTTCTTTAGCCATATCGCCTCCTTAGCTGCTTCACTTGCTGCTATGTACTCTGATTCACAAGTAGAATCAGCTACTGTCTCCTGCTTGGAACTTTTCCAAGTAATTGCCCCTTCATTTAGGATAAAGACCCAGCCTGACTGAGAGCGGAAATTATCCCTATCAGTCTGGAAGCTAGCATCGCTATATCCTTCCACTCTCAAGTCATCACTGCCTCCGAGGGTAAGGACCCAATCCTTAGTCCTGTGCAGATACTTGAGAATGTTCTTTACCGCTGTCCAGTGTGCCTTGCCAGGGTTCCCTTGATATCTACTGACCATGCTCAAAGCAAAGGCCACATCAGGGCGAGTACAGGTCATAGCATACATGATTGAGCCCACCGCGGAAGCATATGGTACATGACTCATCTCAGCTATCTCAGCCTCTGTATTCGGACTCTGAGTCTTACTTAGCTTGGCATTACTCTGGATTGGTAATTCTCCTTTCTTGGAATCTTGCATACTGAACCTCTTCAGTACCTTATCCACATAAGTACTCTGACTAAGTCCAATTAGTCTCTTACTCCTATCTCTCAATATCCTTATCCCTAGGATATAGGCAGCTTCCCCAAGGTCCTTCATAGCGAAACACTTCCCAAGCCAGGACTTAACCTCCTGCAAGGTTGGGACGTCGTTTCCTATGAGAAGTATGTCATCCACATACAACACCAAGAAGCTAACTATGCTCCCACTAGCCCTAACATACACACAAGACTCATCCTCACTCCTAGAAAAGCCAAACTCTTTGACTTTCTCATCAAAGCAAAGATTCCATCTGCGAGATGCTTGTTTCAATCCATAAATGGATTTATCAAGCTTACACACTCTATTAGGGTATCTTGTATCGACAAAACCCTCTGGTTGAGCCATGTAAACATCCTCAGCCAACTTTCCATTAAGGAAAGCGGTTTTGACATCCATTTGCCATATTTCATAATCATGAAATGCAGCTATGGCTAACAATACTCTAATAGACTTAATTTTAGCTACTGGTGAGAAGGTCTCATCATAGTCAACTCCCGGAGTTTGAGTAAAGCCCTTCGCAACCAGTCGCGCTTTGTAAGTATGTACCTTCCCATCCATGTCGGTCTTCTTGAAGATCCATTTGCACCCAACTGTCTTACGACCTGGTACATTGTCAACCAAGTTCCAAACTTGATTGTCATACATGGACTGAATCTCGCTGTCCATAGCCTCCTTCCATTTAGCAGACTCAGGGCCTGCCATGGCTTCCCTGTAGTTATTAGGTTCATCCAAATCTATTAGTGTACGATCACTAATAAATGTATCACCTTCAGTGGTGATGTGATAACCATAATAAAAACCAGGTGTGTTCCTCACCCTAGTGGAACGTCTTGGAGGTACAGACTCATCTATCGGATCAACAGGAGTTTCCTCCTCAGGTTGGTCGATAGCATTTGAGGTTCCTTCACCACTTGACTCTTGAAGCTCTTCAAGGTCAATTTGCCTCCCACTGTCCCCTTGGCTTATGAATTCTCTCTCACGAAAGACTCCTCTTCTTCCTACAAAGACCACATTATCACTGGGTCTGTAGAAGAGGTAACCAAAGGATCTCTGTGGGTAGCCGATGAAAATACACCTCTCACTTCGAGGTTCAAGCTTATCATGAGTCTCACGCCTCACGAAAGCTTCACAACCCCAAATCTTGATGTGGTCCAAATTGGGAACTTTCCCAGTCCACATCTCGTGAGGTGTTTTGGCAACCTTTTTAGTAGGGACTAGATTAAGGATATGGGCGGCAGTCTCTAAGGCATACCCCCAAAAAGAGATTGGTAACGAAGCTCGACTCATCATGGAAGGAACCATATCCAACAAGGTTCGATTGCGCCTCTCAGCTACACCATTCAACTGTGGTGTTCTGGGAGGTGTCAATTGTGAGACAATCCCACATTCCTTAAGATAGTCAAGGAACTCAATGCTAAGATACTCTCCTCCCCGATCGGATCGGAGCATCTTGATGTTCCTGCCCAATTGATTCTCCACTTCCTGCTTAAACTCTTTGAACTTTTCAAAGGTTTCTGACTTATGCTTGATTAAGTAAATATATCCATATCTACTGTAATCATCAGTGAAAGTTACATAATAGCGATTAGCATCCCTTGTAGCAACTCTGAAGGGCCCACACACATCTGTGTGTACAAGGTCCAACAAACCTTCACCCCTATCACAAGTACCTGTGAAGGGTGACTTTGTCATTTTTCCAAGTAAACAAGACTCGCAACTATCATCTGACTTGAGGTCAAATGATTCCAAGACTCCAGCCTTTTGGAGTAGGCCTATGCGCTTCTTGTTAACATGTCCAAGACGACAATGCCACAAGGATGCTTTATCCAAGCTATCTGAAGAATCAATATACAACACATTATTTCCTAGATTGTCTACAACATTCACGGCTTCATATACACCATCACAAGGTAATGCTTTAAAGTAAAATACATCATTGTAATAAACATTAATAGCACCATTTTTATTATCAAATGAAAATGAAAAACCTTGTTTGTACAAGCCATGAAAAGAAATAATATTTCTCGCCATTTCGGGCGAGTAACAACACTTATTCAAATCTAACATTAACCCATTATTAAGCAATAAAGAGTAAACTCCTATCTTGGTAACAGGTGATGCTTTCCTGTTGCCCATGAATAAGTTTATCTTCCCGTGCTTCACTTGCTCACTTCTTCTTAGTGCCTGCAAATCAGTACAAATGTGAATACCCTTGCTATAGTATTTCTCTCTGGATAACATGTAATAGTATCTCTTCATATAGTAGTATAGACTCATGAATGAACTGACTCTTGTGTAATTCCTTGTAATAGGAATAGTAATTTGTATCCCCTAAACTATACCTATAACAGTTTACTGGAATGTAAATTGAATGTCCAAGTAGGTTTATACACCCTTGCTACTCAAGAGTGTTGGAACTGAAGAAAGAATGAAAGCTCTCATATCAATACATATATACATGAAACATAAGTGTATAGATATGGTTTTTAACAGTAAATTGAAAGAGGTTTTGTAAAACATTTAAGAGTTTTGAACAATAAATAATAATGAATTGATGTCAGTTTATAAAATAATTCAAAAGTAATTTGGTGATAACAAAGTAAAAATAACTTAAAAGCATTGTATTTATCACATTTTGAAGTATGTGAAATCAGTTGTTTGAAAACACAATTATAAATCACATGTGATTGATTCTATAACTTCCTGTTTTCTACTTGTATTCCCCCCCCCCCCCCCATGAAAGCATTTAAAATCATTTAAAAGATTGATTAAGGGGGTATGAACTCACCTATAGTGAGTGGTTTGGATGAACGGATGATGTAGGATGGTAAGTGCCAAGTGAAGACTTGAACACACACAAGGATCCTAGTTAACATATAATCACACATATATGTATCCAATTAGTCATTAAACAAGTAATTAACCAAGTTAAGACATCCTAAGACATGTAAAACACTTTATTTAAGTTCTTATAAGTGCTAAGGATTGCATCTAAGGGTTGTAGGACATTGCAATTGAGTTTAGGGTTTAAGGGTAAACTCCCTTGGAGTTTACGGTTTTGTGACCATAACTCATTGAGTTTACGGTCGTAAACCCATGAGTTTACGGCCGTAAACTAATGGTACTTGACCATTTTGTGTTTTGAAGCCATAAAGATCATAAGAAACATTCCTACTTCATGTTTAAGCCTTAGGAAGAGATTAGGGCACCATTTCACTCCTTTAGGGAGTTTACGGTCCTTGGACCACTTCTCCTTGGGTTTACCGCCGTAAACCCAAATGGTTTATGGTCTGATGTTTTCAAGTACTAAGCACATCAAGGAAGGGGTCTAGGCTAGCTTCTAAGGCTTGGTAAGGGACTAGGGCCACTTTGGCCCCTTTGTTAGGGTTTACGGTCCAAGGTGTTCTTGGACCGTAAACACCTTTGATCTTGTGTTTCTTGGGTGTTTTCTTGATGATTAGAAGTGTAACAAGTCTTATAATACACTAGGGTAAGAGTACTTACTAGGTAGAAGCTTGAAAAGGTGCTAAAAGTCCAAGAACACTAGTATGTGTTCTTGGTGTTCTTGGTGAAACTTGAAGATCTACACTTTTGGAATGATTTCACGGATGGAATCATGTAAGATCACTAGATTAAGTAAGATATCAACTTTTTAGGGCTAGAAACACTTACAAAGTTGAAGATCTTGAAGAAAAGTCGGATGATACTTGAGAGAGAAATGGGTTTTGGATCTTGAAAATGTGAAAAGTGGTAAATAATGACTAAGTGTCATATTTATACCCCCTTTTAGGGTTTACGGCCGTAAACACCTTTGTTTAGGCCGTAAAATCCAAACTCTTGGAGTTTTGGGACATTATTGTTGCACAATAAACCCTAGGGCATCCTCTCTCCTGTTATCTCCTGAAGTACTAATCTTAAAACACTCAAACTTATTCCAAAAAGCTTGAAAGTTAGCAGAAACAGTTCTGACTTCTATTGAAGTGAATGGTTGTACAGAATAGAAATTTCGGGTTGTCACATCATCCCCCCGTTAGAAGGAATTTCGTCCCGAAATTAGAGTTTAAGCAAATAAGTAGTTACAAATAACTAAGTAAAAACACGAGGATATTTCAGTTTCATCTGATTCTCTCGTTCCCAAGTGAATTCAGGTCCTCACTTGGCGTTCGAGACGTGGTTCCCAAGTGAATTCACTATCGGGATACGGCTTTGTTTTGTTTGCTTTACCTCCCGGTCCATGATCTCTACTGGTTCTTCCACGAAGTTGAGGCTCTCGTTGATCTCGATCTCGTCGAGTGGGATTACAAGAGTCTCGTTGGACAGACACTTTTTCAAGTTCGAGACGTGGAAAGTAGAATGTACGTTACTGAGTTCGCACGGTAAGTTAAGTTTGTAAGCTACAGGGTCGATTCTGGCAAGAATCTCGAAAGGCCCTATGTACCTTGGATTTAGCTTTCCACGCTTTCTGAAGCGTATCAAGCCCTTCCATGGTGAGACCTTCAATAGAACACGGTCTCCCACCTGGAATTCCAACGGTTTCCTTCGTTTATCAGCGTAGCTTTTCTGTCGGTCTCTAGAGGCTTTCAATCGTTCATGAATCTGAACGATCTTCTCTGTCGTTTCCCGAATGATCTCCGGACCCGTGAGAGTGCTTTCAGGAACTCGTCCTTTAGCTAACTGGGTATCACCCACCTCAGCCCAGCATAGAGGGGATCTGCACTTTCGGCCATAGAGGGCCTCGAATGGAGCAGCCTTTATGCTCGTGTGATAACTGTTGTTGTAGGAAAATTCGACAAGGGGTAAATGAGTATCCCATGCCTTCCCAAAGTCGATCACACAGGCTCGCAACATATCTTCCAAGGTTTGGATAGTTCTCTCACTTTTTCCATCGATCTGTGGATGGTAGGCTGTACTCATGTCCAGCCTAGTTCCTAGGGAACTTTGTAGCGACTGCCAGAACCTCGAAGTGAATCTACTATCTCTGTCCGAGATAATGGATATGGGAACACCGTGCAGTCGTACAATCTCCCGAATGTAGGTTCTTGTAAGCTTCTCCATCTTGTCTGTTTCTTTGATAGGCAGGAAGTGTGTGGACTTGGTCAATCTGTCGACGATGACCCATATGGTATCAAGTCCACCCGTTGTCTTGGGAAACTTGGTTATGAAGTCCATAGTGATCCGCTCCCACTTCCATTCCAGTATCTCTGGTTGTTGTAGAAGACCGGATGGTTTCTGGTATTCGAGCTTGACCTTGGCGCAAGTAAGGAATTTACTTAAGAAGGTAGCAATCGCTGCTTTCATGATAGGCCACCAGTATAGCTTTTTAAGATCCAGATACATCTTATCTAAACCTGGGTGGACGGAATAATGAGTGTTGTGTGCCTCGTTCATGACCAAGTCTCTGAAACCACCGTGTTTCGGTGTCCAGATCTGATCCATGAGATATAAGGCTCCGCCACCCTTGACTTCCAAGTTCTTATCCATCCCTCTCAGGGATTCACTCGCCACATTTTCAAGTTTCAAAGCGTCGAGCTGAGCCTCCTTAATTTGCGTGGACAAGTGTGAATGGATAGTTAGAGTCAAAGATTTGACTCTACGACCAGAGTATTCTTTCCGACTTAGGGCGTCGGCTACTACGTTGGCTTTACCTGGATGATAACGAATTTCACATTCGTAATCACTGAGTAGCTCGACCCACCGTCGTTGTCTCATGTTAAGCTCCTTCTGGTCGAATATATGTTGTAGGCTTTTGTGATCTGTAAAGATAGTACTTTTTGTACCATACAGGTAGTGTCTCCAGATCTTCAGAGCAAACACAGCTGCTCCTAGTTCAAGATCGTGGGTGGTGTAGTTGACCTCGTGTGTCTTCAGCTGTCTCGAGGCATAGGCGATGACCTTACCTCGTTGCATCAGAACACAGCCGAGCCCTTGATTTGAAGCATCGCAATAGACAACGAAGTCTTCTATCCCTTCGGGGAGGGATAGTATTGGTGCGGTGCACAAGGCTCGCTTGAGCGTTTGGAACGGTCTCTCTTGCTTCTCTTCCCAGTCAAATGCCACGCCCTTCTGTGTCAGTGTTGTAAGAGGTTTCGCAATGCGGGAGAAGTTCTGAATTAACCTGCGATAGTAGCCAGCGAGACCTAGAAATTGACGAATTTCTGTAGGTGTCTTCGGTGCTGACCAGTTCTCAATGGCCTTGATTTTGGAAGGGTCTACGTGAATTCCCTCTTCACTAACTACGTGGCCCAAGAATTCGACTCTTCGAATCCAAAATTCGCACTTGGAGAACTTCGCATAGAGCTTCTCCGATCGTAATGTTTCTAAGACTTGACGAAGATGTTGACTATGTTCCTCCTTACTACGAGAACAGATGAGTATGTCATCGATGAAGACAATGAAGAACTGATCCAAGTAAGGACGACACACCCTATTCATTAAATCCATGAATACTGCGGGCGCGTTAGTTAATCCGAATGGCATCACTACGAATTCGTAGTGCCCATAACGAGTTCGGAAGGCTGTCTTGGGAACATCCTCCTCTAACACTCGTAGTTGCTGGTACCCGGATCGTAGATCTATATTTGAGAAGTAGTTGGCTCCTTGAAGTTGATCAAATAAATCGTCAATGCGGGGTAAGGGATAACGATTTTTAATGGTAAGCTTGTTGAGTTCCCTGTAGTCAATACACATACGAAACGATCCGTCTTTCTTCTTGACGAACAAGACCGGTGCTCCCCATGGTGAGAAGCTTGGCCTAATGAATCCCTTCTGGAGAAGTTCGTTAAGCTGACTGGAAAGTTCCTGCATCTCCGTTGGTGCCAGACGATATGGATATTTAGCTACTGGAGTAGCCCCTGGCACTAAGTCGATTCTGGACTCGACTTGGCGTTGTGGTGGTAATCCTGGAAGTTCTTCTGGAAAGATGTCGAGAAAGTCGCGTACTTCTGGGATGTTCTGAATATCTTTCACTTCTTGACTTGTATCGACGATGTGTGCGAGGAATGCATGATATTCCTTTCGCAAGCACTTCTGAGCTTGTATGCACGAAATGATGCGAAGGTTCGTACTAGGTTTGTCGTCGTAGATAACTAGGGTTTCGCTGTTAGGAAGGTTAAGACGAACTGCTTTTTCAAAGCACAAGATGTCGGCGCGATGAAGACTCAACCAATCCATGCCGATAATGACGTCGAAACTTTTAATTGGGACCGGCATGAGGTCTATCTTGAAAGTATGGCCATCTAGAGTTAGAGTACAACCTACGTATGTGCAGTTAGTACTTTCCGTTTTCCCGTTTGCCATTTCTACAGTGAATGATTTATCTAGTGTACGTGGTTTTTGTTTAAGCAAGTGTGCAAATTTCTGGTTTACGAAACTTTTCTCCGCTCCACTGTCGAAAAGTATGCAAGCATATGAGTTATCGAGGAGAAACGTACCAGTAACTATTGTAGGATTAGCTACGGCTTCCTCGTGGCCTATGGCCAAAACTCTTCCTACTCCGCCAGCTATCCCTGCCTTAGGGCAGTTCCTCTTGTAGTGGCCCACTTCGCCACAACCATAGCAAGCTTGGCCCACACCGGCGTTAGGAACTTGAGCGGTCGGCCTTGCTGGAGTCTTGGAGAAACGGGCAGTATGCCCCCTTCTGTTGCAGTTAGTGCACTGCATTTCCCGACAAGATCCGTTGTGATGGAAGGTGCATTTGTTGCACTTCGGAAGATTATCGGCATAAGGCTTAGCTGGTAAGGGATTAGCAAGGACAACATGAGTTACCGTGGAAGCATTGATTGTAACTAGTTGTTGTCTCTTTGAGGATTCTTGCGAAGTCCCGCTTTTCCTCTTGTTCCACCCCTTTTTCTTGTTGTTGTTGTTGTTTCCCTTTTGTTGCTCGGGTGTAGAAATCGTTGGTTTATGGTAGTTTCCGTGATCTATAAGAGATTGTGCCAGCTCTTTAGCGCTGTCAAAAGTAACAGGCCTTGATGCTAACACACTTGACTGGATCTGGGGCGACAGTCCCCAAATATATCTCTCTATTTTCTTGCTCTCTAGAGCAACCATATCAGGGCAAAGAATTGCCAGATCACAGAATCTATTAGTATAGGTTGATATGTCATAACCAACCATTACAAGACCCCATAGTTCCTGCTCGAGTTTTTGAATTTCCCCTCGTGGGCAGTACTCTCTCATCAGCATGGCTTTCAAGTTCTCCTAGCTTATCGAATTTGCCACTATCAGAGTCAGTGACTTAACGTGGCCATTCCACCAAGTTAAAGCCCTGTCAGAAAAGGTACAAGTAGCAAACTTGACCTTATTGTTCTCTGGGCAGGCGCAGATTTCAAAGACCGCTTCTGTCTTTTCGATCCACTGCCTTAAGATCATAACCCCTCCAGTTCCATTGAAATTTCTGGGTTTGGCATTCATAAAATCCTTGTAGGTGCATTCCCGGGGGTGCCCATGGCTCTCGCCATGGTTAGAAATAGGTGCACCAGTTCCTGATCCACTAGGGACAGGAGTATTGATGTGTGACATGGCAGCCGCTACGGCCGTCGTGACAGCTGCTTGGAACATAGCAGCGTCGAACAGAGGAGGTGGTGGAGGTGGTAGTATCGGTGTTTCGTTATTATTGTTACGCCTCGGATTTCTGCAAGGAGGCATCTTTTAACTATAAGTTTAGAAAGATGAAGATATTGATAAGAATTCAATAGGAAAGTTGATGAAAATGACTCATGGACTAACTCTTTATAGTCCAACAGCACGATTGAATGTAGATCTAGAACTAACAGATGATAGCATTTGGATAATAATTTTCATGAGATCAGGTACCTGTCAATATTACTGGAATTACAGATGTAACAAGTTCGGGAAAAATGGCCTAGTAGGAGGCCTTACATCAACGATGATGGGAAATTTTTGACAGGACTACGACCTAATCAAGACCTAACAGGTCTACGATTTACAAAGATAGGAAATTAGACCAGAGTTTTACATAACTAGGTTATATCCAAAAGAGAAGTCGATGAGATTCTATCGGCGACGAGAACTACTAGAGTGAGTTCTTGATTCCGACAGAAGGCGTTCTATGTCCCTCACACGCCTGTCAGATCTTACTTGTTGAGTTCGCTGACTTCAGCTTGGGTTCCAGCAAGTTCTCTCTGCAGAGCTGCATTGTGGACCAGAGTCCTTTCATAAGCAGACTCTAGTTGGTGAATGCGGACTGTGTTAACGCCAGAGTTGGCGTCAATTTCCATGACTCGGTCGATAGCGGCTCGACCCTGTTCGGTGTTCCGGGAAATCCTACGAACCATGATGGATAGGACCCTGTCAGATGAACCTCCCTCAGTGAGGTTATAGAAGCTTCTGTCTCCATTGTAGGGGATGGGTTGACTCTGTTCCTGACTCCATCTATTCAAGTTTGTGGCCCACAGAGGTGTGGGTCCTTGAAATGCTGGACGAGGGTTTGGGTCATTAGCAGCTGGGGGTAGATTGTTGACTTCTGGTTCTGCGTCTGAACTATCAGAAAAGCCTTCAGCTTCATGATCATCCAAAGGAATTGGGTGATCATTCTCTGGCTCTTCTCCGAGCCATCCAGCATTACCGCGGTTAGGGTAGTACGGGTCGCCGTGGGGATGGAATCCATCCATGATATCTATGCGAGAAAAGGGATATAAGAAGAAATTAATAGACGTACTAACTAAGCTAATTATAAGATGATCTTTATCAGTTACTTCAATACTTGTTTAGTTCATACCAGTTATATGTACTCAGTACAGGATAGACCTTCGAATAAGTGACCCTAACTCTAAGCCCACAACCAAACAAGGAACAAGAAGTAAAGCAAAGATTTACAGATTCTAAGTCTATGACGTCCTAGGTGCATATAACCTTAGTGTATCCACTCAGCAACTATTGACCTACTGATAAAGACCTTTTAGTTCTCAGATAAGTAATTATAGTAACACCAAATACCCCTATGGTATTTCATTGTGGTAATGTTGGTAAGTTTTTAGACTTGTTGCCATATCACAACCATTCTTGGGCATATGCTAATCACTCCTCGTACCAGCATAGTTGATCAGGCTATGCCACTCCCAGGACTGACCATACATCCTCGAGCTTACCTGTGATATTCAACAATCGTAATACTTTTGTTTTTGTCGTTGTGACACTGATTTTTGTATGAATACAGGCATGTATACTTAATTAAATATTTTATTATTTAAAAGTATAAACTCTTGGTCAGAGTACTTAATCCCATTGTGTTTATAGTTAGTATATCTTTTATGGGTTGATATACTCAATTCACTATAAACAAAGCTCTGATACCAATCTGTCACACCCCAAAACCAAGAACGGCGGAAACGTTCAGGGGTGGAGGACGTCATGTAAAGTATCATAACAGTGCAAAGTAGTAAACAAGCAACAACATCATCCATTGCATTAAAAGTAAAGTTTTAATACATGAGTGTTCTTTCTTAGTAATAAGACACCAAAATATGTAATCAAAATAAAAGACGAGTCTTGTCTGTGCTCCGTCTTCTCAAAACCTGGTCATCGTACCTGTCTACTAGTGACCTGAGAATACAAGTTATTTTGAAAGTGTAGATCAGCATAAAGCTGGTGAATTCATAAGTATTATGGTGTCATTGATTTGAAAAGCTGTTATGAAAGACTTGTAAATATTTGATGAAACATTTAGTATAAGTGTGAAAACCCTAGAAAATCCCATATTTCCTACTAGTATAAAAAGTAGTCTTCTACCAAGACCCGAATGCTTTCAAGGTTTGCAATTCTGTATCAATGAAGATTTTTCCCTGTACAACTATTATGATAAAAATATAGTCTACCTCATCGTTTATGTGAATGTGTCACAAAATAAAAGTAATAGGGAAAATTATATAATCATTGAAATCGTATCCTTTTGCCTTAGGATAAACACGGCGTGGAAACTCGCCGAACAGTACAACCGAGATCATCCGTCGATGAACAGGTCCCGCTGTAGCTAGCAGCCAGGTGTAGGATGGTCAGTCCCGTATAGTATATATATAGTATTTCTCTCTGTATAGATATAGTATTTCTCTCTGGATAACATGTAATAGTATCTCTTCATATAGTAGTATAGACTCATGAATGAACTGACTCTTGTGTAATTCCTTGTAATAGGAATAGTAATTTGTATCCCCTAAACTATACCTATAATAGTTTACTGGAATGTAAATTGAATGTCCAAGTAGGTTTATACACCCTTGCTACTCAAGAGTGTTGGAACTGAAGAAAGAATGAAAGCTCGCATATCAATACATATATACATGAAACATAAGTGTATAGATATGGTTTTTAACAGTAAATTGAAAGAGGTTTTGTAAAACAATTAAGAGTTTTGAACAATAAATAATAATGACTTGATGTCAGTTTATAAAATAATTCAAAAGTAATTTCTTGATAACAAAGTAAAAATAACTTAAAAGCATTGTATTTATCACATTTTGAAGTATGTGAAATCAGTTGTTTGAAAACACAGTTATAAATCACATGTGATTGATTCTATAACTTCCTGTTTTCTACTTGTATTCCCCCCCCTATGAAAGCATTTAAAATCATTTAAAAGATTGATTAAGGGGGTATGAACTCACCTGTAGTGAGTGGTTTGGATGAACGGATGATGTAGGATGGTAAGTGCCAAGTGAAGACTTGAACACACACAAGGATCCTAGTTAACATATAATCACACATATATGTATCCAATTAGTCATTAAACAACTAATTAACCAAGTTAAGACATCCTAAGACATGTAAAACACTTGATTTAAGTTCTTATAAGTGCTAAGGATTGCATCTAAGGGTTGCAGGACATTGCAATTGAGTTTAGGGTTCAAGGGTAAACTCCCTTGGAGTTTATGGTTTTGTGACCATAACTCATTGAGTTTACGGTCGTAAACCCATGAGTTTACGGCCGTAAACTAATGGTACTTGACCATTTTGTGTTTTGAAGCCATAAAGATCATAAGAAACATTCCTACTTCATGTTTAAGCCTTAGGAAGAGATTAGGGCACCATTTCACTCCTTTAGGGAGTTTACGGTCCTTGGACCACTTCTCCTTGGGTTTACGGCCGTAAACCCAAATGGTTTATGGTCTTTTGATGTTTTCAAGTACTAAGCACATCAAGGAAGGGGTCTAGGCTAGTTTCTAAGGCTTGGTAAGGGACTAGGGCCACTTTGGCCCCTTTGTTAGGGTTTACGGTCCAAGGTGTTCTTAGACCGTAAACACCTTTGATCTTGTGTTTCTTGGGTGTTTTCTTGATGATTAGAAGTGTAACAAGTCTTATAATACACTAGGGTAAGAGTACTTACTAGGTAGAAGCTTGAAAAGGTGCTAAAAGTCCAAGAACACTAGTGTGTGTTCTTGGTGTTCTTGGTGAAACTTGAAGATCTACACTTTTGGAATGATTTCACGGATGGAATCATGTAAGATCACTAGATTAAGTAAGATATCAACTTTTTAGGGCTAGAAACACTTACAAAGTTGAAGATCTTGAAGAAAATTCGGATGATACTTGAGAGAGAAATGGGTTTTGGATCTTGAAAATGTGAAAAGTGGTAAATAATGACTAAGTGTCATATTTATACCCCCTTTTAGGGTTTACGGCCGTAAACACCTTTGTTTAGGCCGTAAACTCCAAACTCTTGGAGTTTTGGGACATTATTGTTGCACAATAAACCCTAGGGCATCCTCTCTCCTGTTATCTCCTGAAGTATTAATCTTAAAACACTCAAACTTATTCCAAAAAGCTTGAAAGTTAGCAGAAACAGTTCTGACTTCTATTGAAGTGAATGGTTGTACAGAATAGAAATTTCGGGTTGTCACAATAAAGTTGGAAAGTTTATCCAGTATGAAGCAAGTAGGAACCATAAAATGTGATATTGGTTCTTCTATCCCTTCCAAGTTGGCGTGACGATGTCTTAATGGATTAATAGTTAGGGTTTTGGCTTTTAGACCTTTTCTAGCCATGGAAAGTCATAAAGGTGGAAACTTTATGACTTAAGTCGATGTTTTGAGACAAGATCTGAGCTCTGGACAAAAGGTCTTGAGTGATAAAGTACTTAATGAAGAAATAAGATCAGGTCGCATACGTTGGGCGTACGTAGCTGCCATGGACCTTGACTTTGTTGACTTTTGTTGACCGTTGACTTTTGACCAAGTTTGACTTTAAGTCAAACTTGAGGGCTTTGGACTATTAATTAAGGTTTTACTTGGTTTTGGTGATTAGCGGATTCACGGGAGAACACATTGCAGAAAGGGAAAAGCGTCTCGATTTTTCGAGTTTCTTCATGGATTTAATCACAAGTAATTCTAAGATGATAATATCTTCTTTTCTTAAAGAAGAGATATACACTTCATTGTTTACAGATCAGTTGTGCATTGGTTTGCTTAAACACATCTCGTAACTGGATGTTATAAAAGGTAATTCCATGTGTGCTTTTGTATGTAAATTATATGACTATATAGTCAAAGTAGTTCTCCTTTTGTGCTAATAGGAAAAGCAATATTTGTGGGCCCCTCGTTAATTTGATTTGATATATAAAATCCAGGCGCCTAGTCTGGACTGAATTAATGTGTTCAATTTTGTAGTCGAAAAGTTGATCACAAATCGGGAAATCGGAAAAACATAACACATGAAAATGAGGTTGATCGTTTAATCCATGACTCTTTTTATATGATATATTGTAGAAGGGAGGAGTAGTTGATCACTTATCTTAGGTCCAATAGCTGATTTGAATCAGGGTTTGGTAGTGGCTTTGGAATGCATTCTTTTTTATTTAGTTCAAGGTTTATACTTGCAATTATAGTTACAGACTTATCCAAGTGGGAGACTGTTGGATTAAGGTGTCTAAGCCGATAACTAAATGGGTATATTCTTGTAATTAGAAGCAAAGTTCTTTTTAGGTTGCCCTCATGACCAAAAATATCTAGAAATGATTTTTGGAGAGAGAAGTATAATTTATTATATTATTATATGATTAATAAACTAATTGGAAATTGTGGGAAAATGATTTTCTAATATATTATTTGATTAATATATTAATTAGAAATAGACAGTTGATTTGTTGATTTATTATGTGATTAATAAATTAATATGAGGTGAATTGTTAAATAATTAATTTGTTAATTTATGGCATTAATAAATTAATGTTAAATCAATTAGAATTAAATAGTCATTAATCAGAATTAATCTGGAGTTAATTCAGGACTAATTTGAATTAATTAAAGGTGCAAGAGATGAATTGTAATTGTTTATTAGTTGAACAATGGAAGCAACTCTAGAACCTTCCACGGTATGGACAGTTTTGGAGGGTTTCCTAGGGTTTCTGGAAGCCTCCTAGTTGCATAAAAGGAACGGATTTGAATTATGATTAAATCTATTATTTAATCAATTTAAACCTTGCTTTACATATAAAGTTACCTAAACTGTAAATAGCATCCCTTTGGCTTTCAATTTTCATTCACCGAATTACTGAAAGGCATATGAATGAAATTTTCCTCATATCTCATTTCTCATCCTCATTCTAGGGTTTCTAGTTTTAGGTGTGCGCCATTGTAGGCATTATCATGTTGGTGCATGCGTTCCAAGGAACTTAAGAGGAGTTGGTTTGATTATTTTCCATAATAATCAAAAGGTTTGTAACCCTAATATTTATGTTAATTTCTTTTTTCATAGCTTTCCTCTAGGGTTTCTTGATGTTCATAGTTTATTGCAATCAATAGAGAAAACGTATATCCTTTATAGGTTGCATGTGAACTTAAGGATTTAAGTGTTTATTCACAACATGAATTTATTTTGATAACCTAGAAAACCCATCAATAATTGTCTTATTTGATATAATATTATTTTATGTTCAAATTAGGGTTTGTAGATGTCTCCTAGTAAACTCTAAATAGAGCCTTATACCACGGAATTTATGGCCACTCTATTCCTTTATACTAGATCCAAAAATTAGTCCTCTCTCCCCTCTCTCTTGATCCTTGTAGGGTTCTTGTGTTGTGGGTGTGAACCATTAGAGGCTTGCACACAAGTGGAGCTTCTTTTAAAAAAGAAATATGGATTTATTTGTTGGAATCAAAGACTTGTTTACAATAACAAATCAGAGGTATGTAATTCTATTTGAATTTCGATTTCCATTAGGGTTTTGAAGTTTTGTTGTTCAATGGTCTGTTGCTTCAATAGTGTTATGACATAGATCAAAGTAGGTTGCATGTACCCTTAAAAGTATATGGATTTTTCATGTTATTACATGTAAAACCCATCATTTATATCGACGAGTTTGTATTTATGAGAGCTTCAATTCTCGTTTACATTGTTTTTGATGGGTTTGAGCCATAAGAACTTTCCTATGTGCACATGAAAACCCTAATGCTTGCATCTAGGTTTCTCTAATTGAACATGCAATGTTTCCAAGGCTTATAATGCAAGATCTAGAGTAAACAATTGAATCACAACATATGAAATCAGATCTAGAAGTATACCTTAAGTTGCTTGCTTGAATCTTCTTGTTCTTGGAGCTTAGAGTCACAATTGTCACTCCTCTAATGGCTTACAAACACCAACTAGCAAGAGGATGATTTGGAGAGAGATGAGGGATGTGAAAATCGGCTCTAGGGTTTCCAATGCAACAAGGTCGCCGATTTCCCTCACCTATGAGGTCTATTTATACTATGAGCTACTAGGGTTACATCCTTAACCCTAATTGAATAACTTAGGCCCTAAGCAATCCAAGGATCCTTCTAGATTAAGGCTTGGACGAATTCAAGGAGCCCATACTCCTTAATTTCGGCCACCCTAATATCTATAAGGATTCATAGCCCAAAACTCAACTATCACACATTTGACAGTTTAAGCCCCTTTATTCAATTAACCTCTTTTAGTCACCAAATTAACTCCTAATTAAGTTATGACTAATATTAATTAAATAATATTATTATTCCTTTAATATATAATTCTTATAACGTATTAATATAATAATACTCTTCTCTCTATATAAATCACCCTGTCAAGTTGCTATGGTGAAGGCAACCCAAAAGGACCATGCATAACCGGGTCAAGTACTTACCAAATATAGTTACAGGCTTAGACACTAATCCAACAGTCTCCCACTTGGATAAGTCTAGTAACTATAAATTCAAGCACAACCCGATTAGCAATCGTAGCTCTCAAAGTCGCTGTCAAACTCTGATCTTATCAGTAACCTATCCTTCAGATAAGGGATCGTATAATCCTCTGTTCTAGATATCGTGCGGACAATTACATGGAACACTGCCATACTTATTGTCCAGTAATTGGTTTCTCGATCTTAGATTCATTTGACGTAGAACTTAATTGAACACATCAATTCAGTCCTGACCGGGCCCGGCACATAAGTCAAATCAAATCATCGAGGGGCCCTGATATCGCGTTTACCCTCTTAGGATAAAAGGAACAGATAAAATTCAATTTATATGCATTTATTATCCATTAATCAAATCATACACAACAATGCGTTTTATAACATCAAGTTACTGATGCGTTTACGCATTATCAATGCACAACTAATTAGCAAACAATAAACCATATATCTAGGTTTTAAGACCATATGATATTACCATCTTGCGATCACTCGTGATGGATTCAATGAAGTGATTCCAGCAAGTGTGGGTTTATTCCAATGCTCAAATCAAGTTCATAAGCACTCATGAACGTTGCAGCAAACCTTTGCTATGTCTAATACACTTTAGACAATCTACACACCAATTCATGACAGTCTTCATTCATATCTACTTCCAACATATGAATGACTGTGGACCGTTCGAATAATTCGATTATTATCAAATAACTTAATTCTTCAGGAAGTCAAAACATGCAAAATGAAACAATAGGTAAAAGATTAACATAAGACAGTAACATTACTAATAAATAATACTCCTTTATTTAATCATCAAATGTTAATAACAACTTATCTATTACACGTTTCCAAACTATCTAATTTAAACTAATATCGTCCTTCAGCCCAATGCTCCTAGCGTGCTGCAAATGCTTAACCCTGCTCAGTCCCTTCGTAAGCAGATCTGCTGGGTTATCTTCTTACGATACCCTCTTCACTACGAGGAGTCCTTCTTCCACCCGATGTCGAATAAACTGATATTTTCTGTCGATATGTAGAGATCTACCATGATCTATTGGTTCCTTGGTCAAGGCAATCGCTCCTTTATTATCACAGAAAATCTCCATGGGCTCCTTTATGGCTGGCACAACTCCAAGGTCTCCAATGAAGTTCTTCAACCATATTGCCTCCTTTGACGCTTCGCTTGCTGCAATGTACTCTGATTCGCATGTTGAATCAGCTACAGTTTCCTGCTTGGAACTCTTCCAAGTTACTGCTCCTCCATTGAGAGTAAAGACCCAGCCCGACTGCGAACGATAGTTGTCCCTGTCTGTCTGAAAGCTGGCGTCGCTGTACCCTCGCACCTTTAAGTCATCACTCCCACCGAGGACTAGAAACCATTCCTTGGTCCTCCGAAGGTACTTAAGAATGTTCTTGACTGCGATCCAATGCGCTCTGCCAGGGTTCCCTTGATATCTGCTGACCATGCTCAAAGCGAAGGCCACATCAGGGCGAGTACAAGTCATATCGTACATGATCGAGCCAACTGCGGAAGCGTAAGGTAATCGGCTCATCTCTGCTATCTCGACTTCAGTACTCGGACTTTGAGTCTTACTCAACTTGGCATTACTTTGGATTGGTAACTCCCCTTTCTTTGAATTCTCCATACTAAAACGTTTTAGTACCTTGTCCAAGTAAGTATTCTGACTAAGTCCTATTAGTCTCTTACTTCTGTCTCTCACTATCCTTATTCCCAGAATATAGGAAGCCTCTCCGAGGTCCTTCATAGCAAAGCACTTCCCGAGCCAGGACTTAACCTCCTGCAGTGTCGGGATGTCGTTTCCTATGAGTAGTATGTCATCGACATACAATACGAGAAAGCTTACTACACTCCCACTGGCTTTGACATATACACACGATTCATCTTCGCTTCGCAGAAAACCAAACTCTTTGACCTTCTCGTCGAAACAAAGATTCCATCTGCGAGACGCTTGCTTAAGTCCATAAATAGACTTCTCAAGCTTACACACTCTATTGGGATGCTTCGCATTGACAAAACCCTCTGGCTGAGCCATGTAAACATCCTCAGCCAACTTCCCATTAAGGAAAGCAGTTTTGACATCCATCTGCCATATTTCATAGTCATGAAATGCAGCAATAGCCAGCATCACCCTGATAGACTTTATCTTCACAACTGGTGAGAAGGTTTCGTCGTAGTCAACTCCAGGAGTTTGAGTGAAACCCTTCGCAACTAATCGCGCCTTATAAGTGTGCACGTTTCCATCCACGTCAGTCTTCTTCTTGAAGATCCACTTGCACCCGACCGCCTTACGACCTGGTTGTCATACATGGATTGAATCTCGCTGTCCATAGCCTCTTTCCTTTTCGCAGACTCTGGGCCTGCCATGGCTTCCTTGTAGCTGTTAGGTTCGTCCATATTCACTAGTGTACTATCACTAATGAACGTATCCCCTTCCACAGTAATATGAAAACCATAGAACTGGGGTGGAACACTAACTCTTTCGGAACATCTAAGAGGTAAGGACTCGTCAATCAGTTCAACCGGAGTTTCCTCCTCGGGTTGAGCGCCAGTGTTAGAGGTTCCTTCATCGCTCGACTCTTGAAGCTCTTTAAGATCGATCTGCCTCCCACTGTCTCCTTGGCTTATGAGTTCTCGTTCTAGGAAAACCCCTCTCCTTGCAACGAAGACTACATTGTTACTTGGTCTGTAGAAGAGATATCCAAAGGATTTCTGTGGGTAGCCGATGAAAATACATCGCTCACTACGAGGTTCGAGCTTGTCGTGAGTATCTCGTCTTACGAAAGCCTCGCAACCCCAAACCTTGATATGTGTTACTGAGGGAGCTTTCCCTGTCCTCATTTTGTGAGGTGTTTTGCAACCTTCTTTGTAGGTACTAAGTTAAGGATATGGGCGGCAGTCTCTAAGGCATACCCCGAGAATGAGATAGGTGGTGAAGCACGACTCATCATGGAACAAACCATGTCTAGTAAGGTTCGATTACGCCTCTCAGCTACACCATTCAATTGTGGTGTCCTAGGTGGCGTCAATTGTGAAACTATTCCACATTCCTTGAGGTAGTCGTGGAACTCAAGACTTAGGTACTCTCCACCTCGATCAGATCGAAGCATCTTGATTTTCCTGCCCAATTGATTCTCCACTTCTTGTTTAAACTCTTTGAACTTTTCAAAGGTTTCTGACTTGTGCTTGATCAAGTAGATATACCCATATCTGCTATAATCATCTGTAAAAGTCACATAGAAGCGATTCGCATCCCTCGTGGTGGATCTAAAGGGTCCACATACATCTGTATGTATGAGATCCAATAAACCCTCACTCCTTGCACAAGTGCCAGTGAAGGGTGACTTGGTCATCTTTCCAAGTAAACAGGACTCGCACACGTCATCGTCCTTAAGATCGAATGACTCCAACATTCCATCCTTTTGGAGTTGGGCTATACGTTTCTTGTTGACATGTCCTAGACGACAATGCCACAAGCATGCTTTATCCATACCATTGGAAGAATCCACACACAACACATCATTTCCTAAATTGTCTACAACCATCACAGTTTCATATATTCCATTACAAGGCAATGCTTCAAAATATAAAACATTATTAAAATAAGCATAAATAGAACCCTTTTCATTATCAAATGAATATCTAAAACCTTGTTTATATAAACAATGAAATGAAATGATGTTTCTAGCCATATCTGGCGAATAGCAACAATTATTCAAATTTAAATCTAAACCATTACTAAGCACTAAGGAATAAACTCCAATCTTGGTCACATGCGACGATCTTCTGTTTTCCCATGATCAGATTCATCCTTCCACTCTCCACATCCCTATTTCCTTTTAGTCCCTGCAAATCAGAACATATGTGAAAACCACATCTTGTATCAAGAACCCAAGAAGTAGCATGTGATAAACTATTAGATTTAATCGTGTAAATACCTGCGAAAGATGTCTTGATCTTTCCATCCTTGATGGCCTGCAGATATTCTGGGCAGCTTCTCTTCCAATGCCCTATCTTGTGGCAGTGGTGGCACTCTGCCTCCTTAGGGTTTGAGTTGGGTTTAGCAGAACCAACTTTGGTTCCACTAGAAGAGGTGCCATCATGGGACTTTCCCTTGTGGTGGCCCCTTGAAGAGGCCTTCCTCTTCTTACCCTTCCCTTGCCCTATTGCCAAGACAGGGGCAACAGCTGGACTGGGAGGCGATGCAACAGATTTACCCTTGAGGTTGCTCTCAACAGTCCTCAACAAACCCTAGAGCTTGCTCAAGGAGATCTCTTCCTTATTCATATGGTAGGTCATGCGTAACTGGCTATAGCAGGAAGGCAATGAGTGAAGAATAATGTTAATTGCTAGCTCTTCATCGAAGTTCACATTCAACTTCAGCAGGCGATCAACATATCTCTGCATCTTTTGCAGATGGGCAGTAAGGGACTCTCTATTACCCATTTTGGTAGTGATCATCGAAGTGATGATCTCATACCTCTCTTGCCTAACGCTCTGGTGATAGCGTTCCAGCAGATCCTGATGCATCTGATAGGGGTACTTGTCTTCATAGTACTTTTGGAGTTCAGCAGACATAGTCACGAGCATGATGCAATGGACTTTCGTGGCATCACGCTCGTGGGCCTCGTAGGCCGCGATCTCATCGGCAGTAGCAGTTTCAATATCAATCTCCTTAAGCTTCTCGTCGAGGACATACTCTTTGTCCTCGTAGCGAGTGACCATGCGAATGTTACGGATCCAATTACTGAAATTGGTCCCATCGAAGATCACTTTCCCACACAAGTTCATGAGTGAGAATGAACCAGAGGAGTTTGACCCAGAAGCGTTGTTGTTTGCGTTCGACATCCGAAAAGGAAAAAGAACAAAGTTGATTAGAAATGAATTTCCCAAATTAATCACCCAAATGAAAATTTTGGGCTAGGAACCAACAACATTATTCACAAATTAGAAGAGGGATGCCGTAATCTAATAAGTAAATAATTTGAAGGCAAGTGAATGTCGATTCACTAATTCTCCACCATGAAAAACGAAAAAGAAATTAGGTTTTAAATGTATTGAAGACTCCTATATATTTTGAGATACATTGAAGTTTTCAATGGCATGTTTAAATCACGATATGCCCCTCTCGTTTGTGACTGGGATGCCGAGGATCACAAAGTGGGTGTGAATAACCATGCAAATGTACATGGTGCCCTTATTGTTACAGTTACCTATTCGATGTGCTGGTTATCCACACACGCTCCATCGAACTATAACAAACAATGAGTCGCCCTTTGCCACCTTTTCTTAGAACCCAATTAATGTGTCGGTTAACCACACGCGCTCCATTAACGTCTTAGCAAGGGTACAAAGTGTAATTTCATGGAATTGCATCAATTCACTTTTGCCTAAAGTAACTAAGATTGGGAATTTTGTAAAAACATTTAGTTACTTTATATAGATTCATTATACCTTTAATGAGGAAAGGTTTGCCCGATCCTACCCGTTCGGCTAACGACCCTCCACCAATCAAGGAAGCGGTGGGTGAGAATGGACACTCGTTAAACGGCCATTTTATAGGCCATAACCTTATACCCCCCTTATAGACTGGCTTCGTGAATGAGGCCTACTAACGGTAAGACTAGCATTTAAGTTATATATATATATATATATATATATATATATATATATATATATATATATATATATATATATTAATCTTATGATATTATAAGTATAGTGTTGAATTTTAAAACTTGTAAAATTCTAAGGTTTGAAATTTAATTAGTTCAAATTAAACTTTTAATCACAAAACTTAAATTTCAAAACTTGAGGGCAAGTTTTGAACTTTTTCAAAACATAAAGGATCAAATAGCAAATAATATAAATCAACTAATTAATTTAATGATTATCTAAATTTGACCTAGTCAATATTACTTGCAGGACAATTTAATAATTAATTCAAATAATCAATTATTATCATATAAGGAAATTATTATTCAATCAAATGGTAATTATCTTTTGTTTGGTCAAAGATATACTCAAATATATGATAAAATTCGGATTTTAATGACCCAAAACAATTAAGGCAAGTATCATCAAGCAAAACAGCAAGAAATCCTGAAATCAACTCAGACTGACGCTCGGACTCGCCGAGTCCCATTATGGACTCGCCGAGTTCATGCCACTCGCCGAGTCCACAATGGGACTCGCCGAGTCTGTCAGTCAGGGGCACAAAAAAACGATTTTTCATGTAAAAAGCAATCAATCAAAGCATCAATTCAATAGAAATCAATCTAAGCTCTGATACCACTAATGGGTTTGAGCCATAAGAACTTTCCTATGTGCACATGCAAACCCTAATGCTTGGATCTAGGTTTCTCTAATTGAACATGCAATGTTTCCAAGGCTTATAATGCAAGATCTAGAGTAAACAATTGAATCATAACATATGAAATCAGATCTAGAAGTATACATTAAGTTGCTTGCTTGAATCTTTTTGTTCTTGGAGCTTAGAGTCACAATTGTCACTCCTCTAATGGCTTACAAACACCAACTAGCAAGAGGATGATTTGGAGAGAGAGGAGGGATGAGAAAATCGGCTCTAGGGTTTCCAATGCAACAAGGTCGCCGATTTCCCTCACCTATGAGGTTTATTTATACTATGAGCTACTAGGGTTACATCCTTAACCCTAATTGAATAACTTAGGCCCTAAGCAATCCAAGGATCCTTCTAGATTAAGGCTTGGACGAATTCAAGGAGCACATACTCCTTAATTTCGGCCACCCTAATATCTATAAGGATTCATAGCCCAAAACTCAACTATCACACATTTGACAATTTAAGCCCCTTTATTCAATTAACCTCTTTTAGTCACCAAATTAATTCCTAATTAATTTATGACTAATATTAATTAAATAATAATATTATTCCTTTAATATATTATTCTTATAACATATTAATATAATAATACTCTTCTCTCTATATAAATCACCCTGTCAAGTTGCTATGGTGAAGGCAACCCAAAAAGACCATGCATAACCGGGTCAAGTACTTACCAAATATAGTTACAGGCTTAGACACTAATCCAACAGTTTTAGCTAACAATCAACCGATTTGAATTTCAATTGTCGCACATTGTTGTACTGTTTCGTACCGAAACATCAAAAAAACATAACTTCTTCAAAAGAAGTCAGATTTGGGCGTTCGTTATATGTACGAGTTCATAATTTCCCTCTCTGCGCTTTCGTTTATATTAGTTCTCGTAATTAATATTTTCTTCTTAATGTTCATTTTATCCTTAAAATATTACTACACATAATATCTATATAAATCACATAAACACATCTATACTTAATAATTCTCTTTCATTTATTCCTGAAAGATATCGATCGTCGACCGACGAAAATACAAATTTATAATGTAACATCCTGTTTCTTGCCACTTCTGGGCCGTCGGCCGGAAGTCGATTGTGTAAGGCTTTGGGCCTGAAGCAGGGAAAGTTTAGTCCTTATGGAAGGAGGTAATGATAGTTAAGATATTTAACCCTTGAACTGTGTTTTGGGATGAATGGTAGACAGGGAAAAGTCATAGACCAGGTTCTTGCATGAAATATGGATTTTTGTTCGAGAACTTTTTAGTCCAAGATATTTAGATAGTATTATGGGGCACTTCAACACCTTTCCGTGGATATAAAGATCGTGGAAATCGGATTTAGAATGAAGAAGTTATGACCGCTCGAAGATATCGAGGTGTGGGTTTAGTCTAGTACGTTGGGCGTACTAGACATGGCCAATTGCGGAGCCCCAACCTCGTACGTTGGACGTACTACGTGTACGCAATCAAATGTAAAACCCTAATTTGATTGTTTTGAGCCCTATTTAAGCTCCATAACTCCCCTAAACCCTTTCCATTCTCGACCTCCACCCCTTCAATGTCCTCCCTTGAAACCATATCCTTAATTTGAGCCTTGTGAGCAAAATAAGGTTTTTTTAAGTGCTTTGGACTGTTCTTGGTGCATCATGGAGAAGAATAAGCTCATTGGAGAAGCGTTGGTTGCATTGGAGCTTATAGATCCAGACCTTGTTCACCTTGATCTTTCTTCTGGAGGCATAAAGTTTGAATCTTGATGATGCATTTGTCAGATCTAGCTAGTTTTGGGTTTTATGAGCTTTTGGTCACTTTAAGTGCATAAATTTTAGATCTTGAAAGTTTGTGACCTTGTTATGGATAAAGTTGGAAACTTTATCCATTTAAACATCATATTGATTCAGATATGAAGGTTGGAGACTTGGACTTAATGGATTAAGTTGAAAAAGATGCACTTTTGGTCTCTTTGAAACTTAAAGACTAGATCTTGTTTGCTGGCACCATTCTAATGGATAAATCGGGAAAGTTTATCCAGTATGAAGCGATTAGGAACCATAAAAATGTGATCTTGGTTCTTCTATCCCTTCCATGTTGGTGTTATGATGTCTTAATGGATTAATAAGTTGGAGTTTTGGCTTTTGGACCTTTTCTAGCCATGGAAAGTCATAAAGGTGGAAACTTTATGACTTAAGTCGATGTTTTGAGACAAGATCTGAGCTCTGGACAATGGGTCTTAAGTGATAAAGTACTTAATGGAGAAATAAGATCAGGTCGCATATGCTGAGCGTACGTAGCTGCCATGGACTTTGACTTTGTTGACTTTCGTTGATCGTTGACTTTTGACCAAGTTGGACTTTAGGTCGAACTTGAGGGCTTTGGACTATTAATTAAGGTTTTACTTGGTTTTGGTGATTAGCGGATTCGCGGGAGAACACATTGCAGAAAGGGAAAAGCATCTAGATTTTTCGAGTTTCTTCATTTCACGTTAATTTTTCCTCATTGTACTCGTGGATCGAAGACACCAACTTTATCCCACTACTTTTGGTTATCTTTTATAAAGGGGTGCTATAGGGACTGATTTAGTCATGTAGGATAGACTGATGACTCTTAATCTAGGCTTTCTTGTTTGTTCCTTGTTTGGTTGTCGCTTTAGAGTAGGATCACCTATCCGGGTGTCTATCTCACCTCTGAGTATATACGCTTATGTATTCATTGGATTGTTGGTATTTAGTATGTTGCTATGTTGTAGTGATCTGTTAGATCTGTATCCCGGTACATAGGATGTTGCTATGTTGTAGTGATCTATTAGATCTGTCTCCTGGTATATAGGATGTTGATGTGTACTAGTGATCTGTAGATCTGCCTGTTGTCTGTTGACTGGTTATATGACTATCTGTTGTTGCATATATGTTATTTGTTATGTATATGTCGACATGGTATGGTTGGGTTGAGACTGTACTACTTTGTGTTGTCAGTCAAATAACCGGGGCATTTCAACCGAAAGGTTGTGGGTCAGGGCATTCCAACCGGAAGGTTATGGGCCAGGGCTAATCCAACTAGGAGGTTGTGGACCAAATATGTATTGGGCAAGCCACCTGAAAGGTTGTGGACTGGGGCATTCCAACCGGAACATTATGGACCGGGGCATTCCAACCGAAAGGTTATGGGTCAGGGGTAATCTAACCGGGAGGTTGTGAACCCGATATTTGTTTGGTTATATGTTTGTGTGGTGGTACTTTGGGGGAAATCACTAAGCTTTGGATTAAAGTTTTAGTTTATTGTTTCAGGTACTTTAGATGATAATGGCAATGCGAAGGCGTGATCCACATCCTTCAGATTTTATGTTATTTAGATTTTGGGATACTCTGATTATTGAGTATCACTTTTAAAACAATGTTTTGTACACAATTATGGTCTTTGGGTTGTTTTTGAAAAAAAAATGTATTATGATTTTTGGGGATGTTACAAGTTCGTATCAGAGCCTTGGTTTGAGAGAATTGGATGAACATCCGTGTGATTCCAGACTCAAACTAAGGAACTGCAAAAGGTTTTCAAAATGGTTTTAAAAACATTGTTTTCAAAAGTAACCAAGGAAGGATGCGATGTGTACGATCAGTCGGTCCAAGAAAGTATACCCGAAGTTACCACAATGTTATTTTTTATGATATGATAGCACTACATGTTAGTGATACGTTAGGGATCTTCGGGAATTGCATGATAGAATTGTCTGATGTATAATGCTTGATAGCCTAAGAAGACTTCTTGTATGATTTTGACATCATTACTGCAGTTGCTTAGTGTATGCATCATACTTCTACATAAAAAAGATTTTATAGCCTGAGAATTTTTTGTTTAGCCTTATTTCATGATCCAACATTAAATATGATTAGCATGCACGAGTGGTTGCAGGGTTGGTTAAAGTTTCACGAGAATGGAAGTGTATAAAGAATCTATGAGATTTAAATGAAACATTATGGGGTGATCCTTACAGAGTCCTTCTATAATTGCACAATGTATACAAGTTGTATATAATTTAAGATTAAATAGACTTTCAAATAAGTGATCCTACTCCAAAACCACAACCAAACAAGGAACAGGTAGTGAGGTAGTGAAGCGTAGATCAAAAATTCTAAGTCTATAAAATCTCAATTATATAAAACCTTGGGAGTATACATTGCAAGATTATAGACCTATCTGTGATGGTATTTTAAGTTATCACTTAAGTTATTTATATAGTGCCTAAAATACTCCTATAGTATTTTAATGTAATGAACTGGGTATGTTTTAAACTTGTTATCGTTTTACATTATCATAAAATACTCCCATAGTATCTTATCCTTATGTTTTGATCTAGAATTCCCTTGAATAGAGTTAGGTAAGTTTTAAGATTGTTGCAACACCACATCACTCCCAAACACATGTCAGTCACATCTCGAATGAATATAATTGATCAGGCTATATTGATCCTAGTTGTGATTTCATAACTGTCCAGGTTTGACCGCAGTGTTCAACCTTTAAATACTTATGTTCTGTTTTTCTTGTGATACTTGTTCTAGTATGTATATATGTATAAGCACATATGTATACTTTTATAAGGTATCGTTATATATTTAAAATATATTATTATCCAGAGCACTTCGGCCCCATTATATTTATAATTGTATATCTTTTATCGGTTGATATACTTAGTTTACTATAAACAATGCTCTTATACCAATCTGTCATACCCCAAAACCGGAACGACGGAAACGTTCGGGGGTGGAGGACGTCATGTTTAGTATCACAAGACATGCATCATAGTAATCAAAGTAATAAACAACCATTTCATTAGAAAGAAAGTGTTTACAAAGTATGTGGTTCACATAACATAGACTACAAAGTAAATAACAAAATAAGACATGAAGCTATACTGCTCCATCTTCTGAATCCCAGTGTGCGTACCTGTCTACTGGTCTCCTGAGAATACAAGTTATTTTAAAAGAGTAGATCAGCATTTAAGCTGGTGAGTTCATAAGATATTAGTGATGTAAGTAAGTTGTAAGAAAGTTGTAGTAAGTTGTAAGTTCTTTTAGAAAAGTTCGCCTGTTCCTCCAGAAAATCCTATATTTCCTGCTTTGATGAAAGATAAGTAAAAATGACTCTACAATCCTTTCTATGAGTACAAAATGGATACAAGTTATATAAAACTCAGAGTAAACAAACAAGCGGTTGTGTGTATCTGCCCTAAGCCCACAACCAAACAAGGAACAGGAAATGAGGCGGAAGGCACACATCCCATTGGTTGTTAGATCTTTGATGTATATAACCCTGGTGTATTCACTTGGTACTCACGGAGTTAACTGTAATAGTTCCTTTATATTGATGAAAACATTCTTTAAGAAAACCCTTATTTCTTTTAGTGAAAATGGTAACCACAGTGGTTCCTTCTATAATCACTTAGTTTATACTAGCTATATATAATCTAATATCGAACAGATAGTTAATTGTGTGAATCTGCCCTAAGCCCACAACCAAACAAGGAACAGGAAATGAGGCGGAAAGCACACATCCAACTACCTATCGGGTATTAATTATATATAACCCTGATGTATAAACTAATGTATTATAGAATTAACCACCTAAGGTCCTTGAAGTTATACTGGTTTAATAAAATGGATTAAACCCTTTACTGGTAAGTTTCTAGTTTTGTATAGCAAATGTTCTATTTGTAAAGTATATTTTTGTACTAGAAAACTGTGCATTGAATTAGTGTCCTATGACCTGACCCATACGCGGTACCCCTTATGATTACTTGGTGTATACGGAACATATATATAGCTAAGATCGGAGAGATAGTAGGTTGGGTGAATCTGCTCTAAGCCCACAACCAAACAAGGAACAGGGAATGAAGCAGAAAGCACACATCCTACTATCTGTCGGATCCGATTAATATATATTCCTGATGTATAAACTAAGGAATCATAAAGTTAGCATTATAGGCCCCTTTATACTGAATGTACTAGACTCGACTGATCTATTTGTCGTTTGAAAAGATATAAGTTTTCCCTAGTTTATAACTATCTTAACTCGAAAATAGTTTGCATTAACTTTCAAGTGGAACTGTCACAATATAAAAGTAATGGGAAAATGTAAGTACACAGTTGTCTTTTGAAATGACATCCTGAAGTACTGAATTACCTTAAAACAAGCTTGTTTTATTAAGGTCATAATGTGATGAATAGTACCCATACTATACGCTCTCCCTAGAAGAGATTCTGGGGACCAAACGCGACTTCCGCAAACAAATTGCTAGGCCGTGTAAATTCACATTAAAGTTATATGATCATGTATACCCAATTTACTATCACCTTTTGTTTAGAACAATGAGTTAGTGATTATTAGTATAATTAGATCCTGTATTGTTCTTCTGCTATAGCATTTAGTATGTTCTTTCTGTTATAGTATCTTAGTATGTTCTTTCTGTTATAGTATCTTCCTCCCTGATTCTCTTTATAGTATGTTCTCTATGTTATCGTGCATTGTATCTACCTCCCTATTTCTCTTTATAGTATGTTCTAGTATCTAGTATGATCTGACTCCTAAACTATACATATTATAGTTTACTAGTATGTTTACTTGAACTGTTACTGAGAAGACTCATTTATCTACTAAGTTATGATTGTACTTTAAAAACGGAGTTTTATAAACTATAAAGTAACATAACTTAAAAAGAGTTTTTGAAATGTTTTGATCACTTATAAAACATAAGCAACCTTTGAAAGATGTTTATAACAAACATTTACACAATTATCAATTGTGTTCAACTTGTATTCCCCCTCCCCCCCCCCCCCCCTTAAAAGCATTAAAAACAGTTTAAAAGATTGATTAGGGGTATGAACTCACCTTATGTGGGTGATTCAAACGAATATGCGCGTAAGGATGAGAAGTTCCACGAATGAAGTCCCGAGACACAAACGAGTCCTAAATGACATATAATGACATATTGGCATGAATATAGTGTTTAGAAGCAACCACATGCAAGGAAACACCTTTAGGGACTAGGAAACACTTGGACCAAGTGTTAGAATCACATGTGATTCATCTAAGGGGAGTGTACGGCCACTAAATGGAGTGTGTGGCCATGGGTGTACGGCCATGGAGTGTACGGTCGTACACTCATGGTAACAAGTGCACAAAAGTTTGCTTGAATGATAGGGAAGCTTGTGGGACTATTCCTCATCAAGTGTTGAAGCTAGATTTGCATTTTGGAGGCCCTTTAGGGATGTTTTGAGGGGTGTACGGCCACACATGGGTGTACAGCCGTACACTCCTTTTGATCTTGAGTTTTGGTCGTTATTAGGGTGTTAATCAAGTGTTCCTAACATGAACTAAGCATAGGGAAGGAGTACTTACGATTTGGAGGCTCAAGAGGGCTCACAATCACCAAGAACAAGTGTGTGTTCTTGGTGTTCTTGGTGAAATGGAAGAAGATTTGAAGATCTACCCAAAAGATGATTTGCATGGATGAAATCAAAGGGTGTTACTAGGTTAAGAAGGATAACAACAAATCAAAACGGAAGAAAGGCTTACATTCTTGAAGATCGGGGTGAAAAGCTTGATGATAGTTGAGAGAAAACACGAGTTCTTGACTTGGAATCTGAAGAAATGGCTTAGGAATGGAAGGATATCACCCTTATGGAGGGGGTGTACGACCAACATGGATGTACGGCCGCACACACAAGTGTGTACGGCCATACACTCATGTGTACGGCCGTACACTCCCTCTAATGGAGTGTTCGGCTCGATTTCGACGCGAAGAACTTACGCAACTCAATCCTATACTCAATGCTTGAATGTACTGAGCTTAGAACCCTTAAACAGGCTCTAAACAATGCTAACTGATAGCAGAAACGAGTCTGACACACTGTTGGATTGAATGGCTGGACTTTACAAGGCAAAAAATTTCGGGTTGTCACATTCTGGATCTAGAGCGAGTGGCCAGGATAGGCCAGAGTTGACTGATGATCAGATACGAGAGATGATTTCTGCTAAGGTGGCTACTGCTGTCCGGCAATCTGTTATGTCTAGCGAGGAACGTGGGCGTTACAAGTGATTATTCATATATAAACATACCGATTGGTGGAAAAGGTGGTGGTGGTGATAGGGGTGGTTGTGGCAGTGGCGATGGCGATGGCAGACGTGGTTATGTTAGCAGTGGTTAGTTGGTGGAACAGGTGATGGTGGAGGTGGTAAAAGGGGTAGCGATGGCGGTGGTAATTGTGGTACTGGTGGTCGTGGAGGTGGTGGTGGTGGCAGTGGTGGTAGCAGTGGCGCAGATGGTGGCAGAGGTGGTGGAGGAGGTGGCGGTAGTGGTGGCGATAGTGGAGGTGGTGGTGTTGGTAGAGGTGGTGAAAGTGACACTTGGTAGGTGACGGAGGAGAGAAGAAGTGGTTGATTCATATATGAATATACGCCAAATTATATTTACATATGAATATTACTTCACCATGCCAATACACTGAAAGTTAGCGGCAAGATATAAATGAGTGGTTGAGATTGATTTCTCTATTCTCAATCTCTCTCTCTCTCTCTCTCTCTCTCTTATATATATATATATATATATATATATATATATATATATATATATATATATATATATATATATATATATATATATATATATATATTGTTCTCTTTCATTTTTTGTGCGATGCTCTATATTGTTCTCTTTCATTTTTTGTGCGATGCTCATGTGATGCTAATGTGCTGACAAAAGATACAACTTATTTATTAGACAAGATTTTATCGTTAACAATTACCAGAAGAACCGCTTAACTTTGAATAATCGTAATCACACGTTTTGTAATTCTAGATACCATAAAAATTACAAATGAAAAATTTTTATTTTTCTGGAAATTGGTTGATTATTATGCTCTTTTTTGACAGAAACCAAACAGTGATACTTAGTTTTTTCTAGAAAAAGAAATGCGAATACTTTTTATGAAATATTAATTCAATGTTATGCAGAAAAAAAAAACATAAAAAACAAAAGGTAACATGTAGCACATAACATGCTTGTTTCTTCAAACGATTTCGACATTTTATATACAGTATATGATTATATGTTTGTATTTTAATAATACACCGGCTAACAAATGAAAGAACTTTTGGGTTTTACAGAAATAGATAAATAAAAGGACTGGCCTAATTTGGATAGGAACCATTGTGTCCGAGCAATTGATGGTGAAGTTGCTTTCGATACATCAAGTATAGCGTCATGATCTAATTGAGCTTTTTTTTTTTTTTTCTTTTTTTTTTACTTTTTTTTTACTTTAATCTTTTTTAAAGATTTATGGGTTTCGTAAATGTTTTTTGTGTTTTACTATGAATAGTATCCTTTACATTTCTTTATCAAATTTGTACATTAATAAAAGATTATTATTTATTCATTCACACCAATAGTTAACTTCATTTACTTTTTGGGAAATCAAAGAAGTTTGTTTAAGGAATTTAGAGCTTGGGTGTGGGCGACAAGATGCAACATCAAGTTGTGTCACTTCACATGTCACTTAAGCAAATGATGTTATAACACCATGTGGGGAAATGGGCAACAAGATGCAACACTAACTTTTTAAGAATAAATATGTTTTATATTTGATTTTTTTTTTCGAATTTGTTTTTTTTCCTTTTCTGTTTTTTTTTTCCTTTTTCGTTTTTTTCCCTCCAAGGCGAGGTTGTGTTTGGTTGTGTGTTTGGATTTGATGATGGAGGGAGTATGTTTGGGTTTTGTTCCATTTTTTGGATTGAGAAGAAACTATGAAATTTTTTATAAAATATAAGAGAAAGAGAGAAAGAAAGATGTATATAATGAAATGAAGTTGTATTTATAAAAGGTTTAAAGGTAATTTTTTTTAATATCATTTTGACCGTTGTTAAAACGGTCCATTTATTCAAAATTACGTGTTTTGCCAAGTTGTAACGAGCACGGGAGACGACGCAACGATAAGAAACGAGAATGGGGGATGGCGGGAGTGTTTCCCCGTTACCACGTCGTTAAGGCGTGTCCACGTCGACAATAACGAGAACGCCATAACCCATACCACATCGTCTTACAATATACATGGGTTGAGTTACAGTGACATTTAAAAACCTTAACAACTCTTGATAATTTTAAAATTTTCTTTTACAAAATAAACATCTAAACGTTTTGATTAATGCGTCTAGTAGATCTTAAGCATATGTGTATGCTATCTATATAGATCATATACACAAATGCAAAAAATAAAATAAAATCAAACAAACGTATACGATTGTATGTAGGATATTCATTTAAAAATTTTAAAAACTTTATATATATATATATATATATATATATATATATATATATATATATATATGGTTGAATCGAGCTTGCAGCAGTTCCAATACAGAGAGTGAGAGAGATTTGAGGGATGCAGAATGAGGTTCAGCGGCGGACGGATGATTTCATAGTAGGGGTTGCACGGGAAAGTCAAGGTTCCACGGTAGAAAAAATAAAAATTACGAAAATTTTCGAAAAATTTTCCATTGCGGTCGGAAAAGTCAAAGGTTGTCGGTGCCACCATGGACCCCCTAGGTCTGCCCTTGATGAGGCTGCAGAACCTGCTATTTAAAGTTGAGATTTTGGAGTGCACGCGGCGTAAGTATTTGCACGCGTCACACGTGGTCATCGTGGCTCCAAAAGGGAGTCGCCACGTGTCACTTTTCTATGGGTTACGTCACTCGTAATCCTATCGAATCTGGTGTCAGGTTCATGCCGTGCAATGGCATGCACCTCGCGCGCACATAAAAGATTTTTAAAAATCTATATCCTATACGTACGAGCTCCGATATTTACCCTCTTTATATCTATGTGATGGTCTAAACTAGTACTACAACTTTCCTTTAAGTTGTTTTGGCTAGTTTGACTTTCAACTTTTTTCCTAACAGGGGTAAAAATAAAAGATTTTACAAAAATTATAATTTTGTGATACGGTTGATTTTTAATTTTTACAAAAATCATAACACCTCCAATTGGAGTCGGAATTTTACAATTTTTATATCCTTGGAATCACCTCGATGGGTACTTTTTGAATATATTAACCGTTTTAAAAGACTATACAACTTTTTGGATGCTTATTTTTTAGTATAAACGTTGATTTATTTCTAAATATAACAACATATTTGATTATATTTGTTCATAAAATCAAACATTATAATGCTAAGCTATTACATTTATCTTTCCTTACTATTTCATAACGGTGGTTTAACCAAAGATAACTGACCCATACCGTTAGCTAAACGTGTTCTCAATACCCGATACATAACCTGAGCGGCTCAAACGCTCCTCTATTAAGATCTCTAGTGCTTCGCCCCCGAAAGGACCCACTGACCACATCGATTCCCTTTCCTAGAAACTTCCTACCACAAGCTCTACTTGTGCATTCCTACTGACATAAATTTGATAGCAATTTGCTCTGCACTCACGAGCTGACCAATCCTTCAATTCTCCCTCGACACGAAGGACTCCAACGGATCCTTGAGAAGCACCATGAGAAAACATCATATTCACGAGCAATTCGGTGGTAGCCTACCTTCCTTCTATTATGCAACAATACACCTGAATCAAAACCTCACTTACTTGAATCACATATTCCTTTGACCCATTACAATAAACCCACAAAATCAAACAGGTCGATGATCCTCCAAACAGAATGCCCAATTCTCATGTACTTAAAGTTCAAACTACCATCGACCGATATCTACAAAACAACAAAGCCTCATACAGGCACTACCAGATACATAACAAACTTGACTATCGGAATGCATAAAATGGAATCGGATAAACCTTTGGAAAATAATCAATCAGTCTCATGGAAACTCCGAATCTTCTATGGAAATCTCAGAACCTCCCAGAACATCTTCACCACCTCAATCTTAGCGAAATCGAACATGATACCATTTGATTGATGAGGGACCCAAAAAAATGAAGCTTGTGTAATTAAAAGCTGAATATGAAGTGTTAGGGAAACAAGCGATACTTGTCAAGACTTAGAACAAATCTGATGCTACTTGTAAGTTCTAATTACCATTGTTAGGAAGTAATGTTGATAACATACAAAACTAAAAGCATACAAAGACATAGTATTTACGTGGTTCGGTCAAGGTGACCTACGTCCACGGACAGGAGGGGAGTATTCTTTATTTAGAGAGTTCTCAAATAGAGATTACAAGTACAACCAGCAGAGATTCTGTTGGATTAGATGTCTAAGCCCATAACTATTATTGGTATGTACTTGACCCGAGAGTAGCATGGTCCATTTGGGTTGCATATCATCAGGACAATTTGTTAGGATGGACTTTTGAGAGAAGGTTATTTATGGTTTATTAATATATTATAAGTTATAATATATTAATATGAAATCATATGTTTTAATTAGTATCGATCAAGAATTAATTTGGAATTAATTTAGTGATCAAAAAAGACTAATTAAATCTATGGGGACTAGTTATGATAATTAGTTATATTTATATGTGTTGGGCTTATGATCCATGTTGGACCAAGTTTATGTATGGATACATAAAGAGTTGGGCCACATGAACCATGGATCATAAAACCCATGGGTATGGATTATGGGTTATACCCATGACCCTTGGAATCCTACATATAAATAGGTTACTCCATAGCCAAAATCACCACTTCTTTTCTTAGAGAAATATGGAGGTGTTTTGGTGCATGGAATTCTCTCTCAAGAGCCACCTTTGTCCTAGGTGTGTTGTGATTCCATTTGAGGCATTTCATACTATTGGTGCTAAGCTCTTCAGGCCAAATACATCAAGACTTCAAGCCACATAAAAGGTATGTTTCCCTAACTAGTATATTATATGGTTTATGTCAAATGCATGCTAGTTATAGGTTTAATGCCTTGGAAACCATTTGCATGTATAATAGAGAAAACATAGATCCAAGGTATTTAGGGTTGTATGTGCACCATAGGATGTTGTAGTATACTAAAACCCAACAGTGGTATCAGAGCCATGGGTTGTTTTCTATTATATTTGATGCAAATGTATTTTTTTTTCAAGTTGAAGGAAAAAAAAAAGAAAAAAAAACATGAAGTTTGTCAAATTTTATGATAATTACTTGATTTTATGAAAAACTAATTATTTATAAAATTTGAGTCACTTTACTACAAGAGTTGAATTAGGTCAATTTATTAAAAGATAGAATGATATGATTATTTTATTTGTTTTAAAAGTTTGATCTAAATGGTTTTAAGGAGTTACAAATTTTGTCATAAAATTTTGGAACTCAAAAGTTTTTTTTAAAGTTATGATCTTAAGAGTTTTGAAACTTCCATAAGTTATGGATGTGAAATGTCTCATTTATTAACTCTTTAGGTTATGAATTCCAAGAGTCTTCAAAGGATAATTGTCAAAGTTTCAAGATTTGTATTAGTTTATATGATTATCTAATTTCTTGAAAATTGTTGATGTGAATTATCTTTACTTATGAGTTTAATCTAGATCATAGAAAAATTATTTGATTATTGTGTTAATTGGAATATTTGATATTAATGGTTTTTATGAACTCCATAACTTGTCCTCAAGTTATGGAAAGTGAAGAGTTTTTCTTTTTAAAGTGTCATTAAGTCTCATAGGTTATGAAAATAGAAGAGTCACTATTTTTAATGTCATCATTAAATGATTTAATGTCTTCCATAACTTGTCCTCAAGTTATGGAACTTGAATTTTTTTTTCATTAAACCTTAATTAAACTCATAAGTTATGAAAAATCCAAGAGTTTTGAAAGGTTTCAAAACTTGTCCTCAAGTTTTGGAATTTGTAAAGTTACCCCCATGTATACTTTAATTCCAAACTAGACCTTAGAATTTTAAAAGTTTAAAATTCAACTGTTATACTATTATTATAATTTTAGTTATATAGATATGTATAAGATAAAGTCGTCTTACCATTAGTAGGCCTCATTCACGAAGCCGGTCTATAAGGGGGGTATAAGGTTACTGCCTATAAAATGGCAGTTTAATGGGTGTCCACTCTCACTCACCGCTTCCTTGACCGGTGGAGGGTCGTTAGCCGAACAGGTAGGACAAGGACTATAATTCTCCCTTCATTATAAGTATAATGATAAATACTAAGTAACTAAACACTTATAAATTCCCAATCTTAGTTACTTAGGAAAATGTGAATAAGGTGCTAATCCATGAAATTACACTTTGCACTTTGTTTAAGCTGTTAGTGGAGTGTGTGTGGTTAACCAGCACACTAACCTGGACTTAACAAGGTAGGCAAAGGGTAACTTAATGTTTATCATAGTATCGTTGGAGCGTGTGTGGTTAACCGGCACATCGATTGAGGGGTAAATATTAAGGGTACCAAGTATATTTGCATGGTTACTTCACACCTTGTTTTGTGATCCTCGGCATCCCAGTCACAAAACCTGAAGGGCACACTCGAGATTGAAACATGCCATTGAAAAGTTCAATGAATCCCAAAAGAATCTAGGAGTTTCAAAACCAATTAAAACCTAATAATACATTTCGTTTATCTTGGTGGAAATTGGTGAATCGTCATTCACCTACTTTCAAATATTTTATAGCTTGGATTACGGCATCCCTCTTCCAAGCTATAAAATAGTTTGTTGGGTCCTAGCCTTAATATATCATATTGGGTGTTATATTAAGGACTTAAATAATATTAAGGACTTAAATCAACTTTACGTGAATTTCTCCCATTGTTGATGTCTGGTTTAGACAACAATGATCTTCCCAAACCAAGCTTTCCTAATGAATATGACTTCTCGAGTTTGGCTCATGGAATTCATACTCCTCTTCCTCCACCTCCTCCAATTATTCTCCCTAACCCACAAGTTCAAGGTCACTCAAGCCCTAATGGCAAGCAAGGTCTATGTGTGATCACATCTTAGAGATGAAGTCACATATTGACAAGCCGGGAGAGTTGGGTGTCAAAGTCTTAAGAAGGTTGGATGTTCAATCACTTTCTAAGGCACTTAGTGAGTTCCTTTGGGACTACTATGAAACAGACTATGACATGACCCTTAATGATCTTATCTATTTGCTTGGTCAGCAATGATTTGAGGACTAGTAAAGCAAATTGATTAGGAGATCAACTTCCCAATGGACATTGACAATGGTAACATTGGATATCTAGAAAAGCCTTCTCATCCCAAAGAAAGGGTTTGACCATAGTCAACTAGGTTGACCAAATGGTAAAGAGAAAGGCTAAGTCTGCGATAGTCCCATGTACCATTCCTAGTGAGTCCATATGTTTCTCTTGCCAGAGGAAGGGGCATTGATTGCGAAGCTGCCTATTTACCTGAAAGATCATAAGGTTGATCAAGTCAAGAAGTTTGACTCTGCTTCAGGTAAAGTTCACTATCTAACTCTGTTAAGTTTCTATTCTGAGATTATTATTACATGATGTGACTTGGTCACATGTTGATGTTTTAAGAATCAAAGAAAAGTGAAGAAACTTAAAGGAAGTATATGCTGATTCTGATCACGAATATGGTTTTCGATCGCATGGTTCGGTGATCAGAATTTTGAGTCGTTGCTTAGGAGTTATGATATATTGTTTAGGAATAGATAACAAGTTTTTCATATGCATTTGCATTGTAAGGATAAGTTTTTCCGGAAGTTTTAAAATAAAAAAAAAACAGTTTTGATTTATTTATTTTAAGTATCCTTACAATGGCATTTGTGAAAAATTGTTGTTTACATGTTTCCATTGATAGCAATATTGGAAAATGGATTTGATTCTTTCAATTGTGGTAGTGTCTAAATTTACCAAATAAGGAAAGTTTCTCATCACCCAAGTTTCAATTGGACCGAAACTTGGAATCATGCAAGTTGTATAGTATGATGAATGAGAACTTTCAGCTTTCGAAAATTAAGACTAATTCCTTGTTCACATGTATATGTGAGTCAAGTAAATGACTAAAGGGATCGAGTACACATTCTTGTGCATTGGTCAAGTCCACCACAAAGATCGATAAGATTATTCGTCATGATTTACTAAAGTTTAGTAAATATGGTTATACTTACATGCTTAACTGTAATTTTGAAGCATTGGAAAAGTCTCGATGTATGGCAGAACGAATGAGAACAATCAAATTAGGCAGAAAGATAAAAGTTTCTCAAATCTGAAAAGATGGGACAGTACTTTAGTATAATGTTTGTGATCATCTTAATGATTTAGAAATCATATCACAATTAGTCCTCTAAAGGTCATATTAGTGCATTCTTATGACTAAGAAGAGGAGTCATGAATTGTTGAAATGGTTAGATCAGGAAGATGAGTCATACTTCGTTCCAAAACAATTCTTAGAGTCATACTCCAAGATTGTAACTTGAGTGACATATCTTAAAGAAAGGTTTAAAACACTTGTCAAATGTAAGAGTAAAAGTGTCCTACTCTTGTACATTTGAAATTGGTAAGTTGTGATGTTTTGGATAAAACAAAGACCAACTAAGGCCAATTGTGTGAAGTGTTTGTCCTGATAAAGAATCTGCACTATCTCTTAAATATTTGGCAAGATAGTCTTATATGTCAAGAGGATAGTGGGAGTCTTAAAGATCCTAAAAAGAATTTCAAGAACTAATCAAGAATAAAACCTAAGGTTCTTCACTAGCACACGACTTGAGGTTTATAACCTATCGTGTTGACATATTCTGTGCCCATTCCAGTTAAAGTTGGCTTTGCATAGGAGTTCTGAAAGTTCTCAATTGGTTGCATAACAACTTGGAAGCAATGGCAGGCCCTGTACTGCCAGGTGGCAAGAAGTTAAGATTGCATAAGTTCAGTCCATATGAGTTTGGATTTGTCATTATCCTTGTCTTGTGACTATGGTTTTGACGATTCACATGGATAAGAACACATACACCATAAAATCTAAGGGTCATAAGGTTTCTCTCCGATTCATGAAAATGATGGTGAGGAAACACTTTCACCAAGTAGATTTGAAGCAGATGGCAAAAGGTCTAAACAATTGAGACTATGATTACGGCATCCCTTTTCATAGTTCTGAAATTGTTTAGACACACATGCATGCTATCTAAGGAAAGGTGTATGATTTTGATAAAGTTTTATCAAAGCATCTCGTATCAGAAATCTGAACTTTGGTAAGAAAGTCAATAAAGTATTGATTTCTAGAAGTCCAGCTGATTTCTGAGTACATGTCAAAGCTAGTGGGAGCAGAAGTGTTATGCTAATAATCATCATGTTAGTGGGAGCATGATAATTATTGTTAGTGTTGCAAGTTAGCAATGTTAATTATAGAAAACAAAAGTTTCAATTCGTGAGGCTGCAGGGATTGAAAAAGTTGTTTTGCTATAATTAAGGGAGAGGATATACTTCATTTCAGTTCTAAAGGCTTAGATTGAGACCTTAATCATCTTTAGTCAAGAATATATATATATGAATTTCATGTTGGATTGGTTCAACTTAAGGAAATTCTATATATTGCGTTCTCAAAATTCGATTATGATTACGGCATCCCTCTTCATAGTCAAATTTTGAAAACATGGCAAATAAAAATATTGTAGCAAAAGATTGGTCTAGAATCATGTCTTTATGTGAGACATCATGAATCGTGTACCATTCACTTTGGGTACAGGATTGATTGCATGTGCTATAATATTTGTCATTTCTAAATTTTTCCAAATGCCTAGAGGCATTAAGAAGGGAAAAGGTCTAGAATTGGATATGACTAAAATGATTAAGCAATTGTCAAGGACAATCTGAGGTTTACCAAAGATTGGTTGCTCAGGGACAGTTGGAAGTATAGTGCTAATTTTGGAAGGACCATATTGACATATTCTGAAAAGAGGCATCTCTTGTTCAGAAGTGATAGTCAAAATGAGAATATGGAGTTGTCTCCATAGGTGGAAGTTATCTGTGTAAGATTAGAAAACTTAATGCAAGAAGCATGTCCAAAGCAATGTACTTTGAATATGAGACTTAGTTTCCATGGAGTTGATCTCCATTGGTATACCTTATAATGACTGTTGACAAGTCTTTGTGACTTTGTACATATTCATTATAGGAGGGTCAGTGCATATAAGTTTAAAATCTAAACAGATTTCGATAAATGATAGGAATTTGAAATTCTCACATTTTTCGATAAGGATTTGGGAGTGTGAAATTAGAATCATTGAAATTATGTTCAATTGGTTTATTTCACAAAGTAAGGATCATAGACAAACATAGAGTGCATACTTGGTGTATGGAAAAGCTATTGTTTAAGAAAAACATAGTGTACATGCTTGGAGCATGGGACAACTAGTGTTTTTAATTCAAGTATAAAGTTGATAAAACCGAAACAATGAATAATGAGTAATCAGTATGGTGATAAATAAAAGTGTTTATTTATATTCATAGGGTTTGATACCATATTTGATTCATTTATTCTTGTGTTTCACTTTGCATGTTTTGACTTCCAGAATAACTAAGTCGCTCTTCCTGAATGATTAAGTTATTCAAACCATCCACAGTCGGTCATATGTTGGAAGTAGATATGAATCAAGACTGTCATGGGTTGGTTTGTAGAGGTCCAAGTTGGTGGACAAAGTGGTGCTACAACACTCATGAGTGCTCATAAGTTCTGAGTATTGGATTCAACCCGCGCTCATTTGAATCACTTCATGGATTTTATCACGAGTGATCATGAGACGATAATATCTTATATTCTTCAAACCTAGAGATATGAGTTGTTACTATGAGTTGGTTATACATTGATTGCACGAAAACGCATTGGTAACTCGATGTTATAAAACGTGCCTTTGTGTATGATTCAACAAGTAGTAGAACAAGCCATATGAGTCGAAGTTTATCCATTCCTTTTACCTTCGGGATAAAAGCGATATCTGTGGGGCCCTCGATGATTTAGCGATGACACATGTGAGTGCTTGGCCAAGCCAGGACTGATTTGATTTGTTCAATCAGTCAGTCATCATAAATCGAAAATCGGGAAACAACAAATGGACAGAGAGAATGATTATAATCCATGTCTCAGTCCATATGATATCTAGAATTGAGGAATATATGATCCCTTATCAAATGGACGCGTCATTGATTTGTTCAGAGTTCGACAGCGGCTTTAAGAGCTACGATTGCTAGTCGGGTTATGAAGTCGTACTTGCAATAATAGTTTTAGACTTATCCAAGTGGGAGACTGTTGGATTAGATGTCTAAGCCCATAACTATTATTGGTATGTACTTGACCCGAGAGTAGCATGGTCCATTTGGGTTGCATATCATCAGGACAATTTGTTAGGATGTACTTTTGAGAGAAGGTTATTTATGGTTTATTAATATATTATAAGTTATAATATATTAATATGAAATCATATGTTTTAACTAGTATCGATCAAGAATTAATTTGGAATTAATTTAGTGATCAAAAGAGACTAATTAAATCTATGGGGACTAATTATGATAATTAGTTATATTTATATGTGTTGGGCTTATGATCCATGTTGGACCAAGTTTATGTATGGATACATAAAGAGTTGGGCCACATGAACCATGGATCATAAAACCCATGGGTATGGATTATGGGTTATACCCATGACCCTTGGAATCCTACATATAAATAGGTTACTCCATAGCCAAAATCACCACTTCTTTTCTTAGAGAAATATGGAGGTGTTTTGGTGCATGGAATTCTCTCTCAAGAGCCACCTTTGTCCTAGGTGTGTTGTGATTCCATTTGAGGCATTTCATACTATTGGTGCTAAGCTCTTAAGGCCAAATAAATCAAGACTTCAAGCCACATAAAAGGTATGTTTCCCTAACTAGTGTATTATATGGTTTATGTCAAATGCATGCTAGTTATAGGTTTAATGCCTTGGAAACCATTTGCATGTATAATAGAGAAAACATAGATCCAAGGTATTTAGGGTTGTATGTGCACCATAGGATGTTGTAGTATACTAAAACCCAACAGATTCGTCCTACTCACTGAGGATACAAAAGACAATAAACAATTGACTTAGCATTCATCCCTATTTATAAGGCCATTAGCTCATAGGCCCATGAATGGTGTCAACTAATCACAATCTGACGTGCAGTAGCTTCTAGAACATTCATCATTCCATGAGCATCGTAAACACACATGATGGAGCATCATGATCCATAGTGGCACATCATGATGCAAGAGTGGCACATCAAGATCACCATGGCATATCAACCATCATTATGGCGCATCAAGCAATAACCCTTGAGCGTCTTCAAATTGTGAGATTCCTTTGATAGTCTTGAGCATCATAGGGGACTTTATAGCATACAACTCATCAAGGGATACCTTGGCATATGAAGGAACCAAGTGGCACATCCTTGCATCAAGAAGGCGCATCAGACATGCGGATGGTGAATCTTCATCAAAGGATGGCGCATCCTCTCCAAGGTTGGCCTATCCTCTTCCAATATGACATATCTAGACTCCAAGTTGGCACATCCTCTCCTCAATGGCCCATCCACCTCATGAATGGCATATCCAGCCACTTGCTGGTATATCCTGTCATGTGATGGCATGTCGTATAACTTTGTGGCATATCAAGTTACTTCATGGCATATCATGTCACTTGGTGGGATATCATGTTTCAGTAGTGGCGCACCCTGACTTCTAAGTGGTGAATCCAAGAATAGGATGCTCCATTCCACTTTTAGGTATTCCATACGCCCTTTTAGAAGATTCGTTCTTTTATCACTAGATCCATTCCTTTGTAAGGAGATCCATCCCTTTCTCAGATGATTCATTACTATGTCACATGGTCCATGAACCCCAAGTGCTCCATTGAGTTCTAAGGGCTCCATTGAACACAAATGATCCATACGAATGCTCCAAAATGCTCAAGTCACATTTAACAATCTCCACCTTGGCTTGAGTATCTTTTGAACTCCACCTTAAACAAGAACTTTCTCTCCTTTCATGTCATTCATCCCTGAAGGGGCTTACCTCCTGCGAACATCAACCACGTCCAAGAAAAGCTTGAACTCTCTCTAGGCAACGACCTTATCACCATGTCTTCCAGATTCTCCTTGGCACCAGACTTTTGAATGCATAACTTGTCATAAAACATGATACGTTTCTCCACCTTCAAAAGAATAATCTGAACGAGACCAACCGCCAATGATCTATTTATCACCAGATCATTTTCATGGTCTAACTCTATCAATCCAACTAAGTCTGTATGTCATGCATTGGCACCATACACCAGACAAACATCAAGTGTCCCCCTCAAGTGTCGCAAGATTCACTTAACCACTTCCCAATGAGATTTTTTCCGATTACCTAGAACCGCCAAAGAAGTCCCAATATGTTTGGATTGATCGTGATAGAAAGACCGCAAGACTTTCTTAACGTAGTGAGAAATATATAACCATCATGTTCTTCTATCATTCCGAATCTCCATCCTTGTTATCTTCTTTTCGTCTCCTAAATTGTTCATTAAAAGCTAACGTCCAGAATATTCTTCGAGTTGTCTTTACTGACATTTGCATCACCAAACACTTTTTTCCCTAGGCTGATCAAGGGATTCCTTATGTCTATGTTGTTCCATGTCACCCTGTTGTTCTTTATTTATCGCGAAATTGTGTGGCGTTTTTGTTGCGAACTCTACCTTCTGGCTAGTACCCTAATCGTTCTCTGCAACACTTGTTCCACCTCCTATCTGGTTACACATAGCAGATTTAAAGGTGACATATCCGCTAAAAACTATTTTTGGAGTGTTTCCTTCTTCTCTACACCACAGCCAATGACCTTTCCCTCTAGATGCATATCCTATAAGTATGCATTTCACTGCCCTCGACTCCATTTTTTTTTTGGAAAGGGAACTTCTCTAACGAGGGTTTCCGGGCCAGCTTTCGCTCACCGACTAATCCCCCGCTGCAAACATGAGGCTTTGCCTCATGCCCTATAGTCACTGCAGGCGAACCTCCATGGCCACAATGGCTGAGTGGTGCCAGGATTTGAACATGGGTCAATAGGTTATCCACCATATCTTCCACATGCCTCGACTCCAGTTTACCATCATTCACACGAGCATAAGCAGAGCATCCAAACATTCGTTAACCAGAATTCTCATACGGTTTTGACCACAACCCTTGAGGAGTCTTACAGTCAATTGGAGTTGATGGAGATCTATTTGCCAGATTGCAAGAAGTGTTTACTACTTCCGCCCAGAATTGATCTAGTAAACCAACAGATAATCACTGGCACTAAGCATGCTCTACAATTGTTTGGTTCATATGTTCTGCCACTCTGCTTTGTTGTGGTATTAGCGGTACAGTATGATGTCTCACTTTACCTTCTGTTTTGCTATGGTGTTCCTGGTATGTTACTCAATCATCGTCTTCCACTCCTAGAAATGCCCAAACACTTCATATTCATCCTTTGTCATCAGAAAATACACCCAGGTATTCCTTGAGTAATCGTCAATAAAAGTCACAAAGTATTGACATCCACCATAAGACTTCACAAGAGAGGGGCCCATAGATCTGAGTGAACACACTCAAGAATCTCCTTGCTAGAGTGTTGAACTGATAGTTTCATTTTATTACTTCTTTTCATAGTTTATTTTTAGTTAAAACCATCTCATTTTAGTTAATCTTCATGCATATTTTCTCTTTTTTTTCTCCTTTATCGGGTGCTTTCTAGTCTTTTGAGCTTATTTGCAGGATTTACCGAAGACTATTTTGTTGGATAAGGTGTCTAAGCCCATAACTATTCCTGGTATGTACTTGACCCGACCCGGCATGGTCCATTTGGGTTGCATGGCACCATGCAATTGGATAAATTAAAATGAGAGAAATAACACTTATGGTTTATTAATACATTATAAGTTCTAATATATTAATAATATTATTTAATTAGTTTGATCAAGAATTAATTTAGAATTAATTAAGTGATCAAAAGATAACTAATTAAATATATGGGTAGATTATGTAAATCTTCCATATCTTATATAGTGGGCTAAGAGGCTCCATGGATTATCAAGTTGGGTTCCACCCATAGGATGCTCCATGGATGCTCCATGGGAGTTAAAAACCCATGGGTCATGGAAATGAAGAGTCATGACACATTAGGGTTTACATGGTGTAACCCTAGATGTGTCAACACTATATAAGAAACCCATTATCCACCAAAATAGGCTACACTAAGAAACAAGAGGGCTAGAGCCGATTTTGCAAGTGTAAGATTCTCTCAAAGTTTACTCCTTTGCATTTGGTGTTGTGTGAAGCATTTGAGGCATCACACTTGGGGTGCTAGGCTCACAAGGTTTCAAGGATCATAATCAACAACAAGGTAAGTTATTCTATCTTTCATTCAAGTTAAAAATGTTCCCCATGTATGCTAGATAGGAATATAACCTTGGAATTCAACTTTGCATGATTATTAGACAAACATAGATCCAAGGTTATTAGGGTTGCATGTACACTTAGGAAGTGTTCGAATGCTCAAAACCCATCAGTGGTATCAGAGCCTAGGTTTGTTTGTTGTTTTTTTTTTGTGTGCAAACAGCTTGAAAAAAAAATCGTTTTTCTGTTTTCTGCTCGTATGAAAGTTTGCACATTTGTTGCTGGAAATGGACTAGAAATATTACCCTAAACTGTTTTGATGTTTTAAAGCTTGTTTTAGATGGTGTAATGTTTATGCTAATCCATTTAAAATGGCAAGTATTAAAATTACAAGTTTTTTTAAGCGTAATTTTTGATTCTTGAAAGTGTTCATATTCATGCTCTTGAACTTATGAAGATTAGATGATCATAGGAATTGTTTGTAACCTTCATGGTAGTTTAATTCATGATCATAATGTGTTTTAATGGAGTCCATAACTTTTCCTCAAGTTATGGAAAACCAAAAGTCTCACTTTTATTAAAGCCATTAAAAGAACACAAGAGTTATAAAAATGAAGAGTCTTCATTTTTATTACTCAATTAATTCATAAGTTATAAAAAATGAAAAGTTTTGGAAGTTTACAAAACTTGCCCTCAAGTTTTGGAACATGTAAAGTCTTGATTAAAACTTTAGTTCCAACCCTTAGAATTTTAAAAGTTAAAATTCAACCCTTATACTTTATAATATTATAAGTTACTAATATATATACGTATAACGTCAAGTCGTCTTACCGCTAGTACGCCTCATTCACGAAGCCGGTCTATAAGGGGGGTATAAGGTTGTTGCCTATAAAATGGCAACTTAATGGGTGTCCACTCTCACCCACCGCTTCCTTGATCGGTGGAGGGTCGTTAGCCGAACGGGTAAGACAAGGACTTATAAATTCTCATTAAAAAGTATGATGAATATTATAAAGTAACTAAATGCTTTTATTAAATTCCCAATCTTAGTTACTTTAGGAAAATGTGAATAAGGTGCTAATCCATGAAATTACACTTTACACTTTGTTTAAGTCGTTGGTGGAGCGTGTGTGGTTAACCGGCACACTAACTTGGACTTAACAAGGTAGGTAAAGGGTGACTTAAGGTTTACCATAGCATCGGTGGAGCGTGTGTGGTTTACCGGCACATCGATTGAGTGATAAACCTTGAGGGTACCAAGTGATTTGCATGGTTACTTCACACCTCGTTTTGTGATCCTCGGTATCCCAGTCACAAAACTTGGAGGGCACACTCGAGATTGAAACATGCCTTTGAAAAATTCATTGAATCTCAAAAGAATCTAGGAATTTCTAAGAACCAATTAAAAAAAACCTAATATTTATATTTCGTTTTTCATGGTGGAAATTGGTGAATCGTCATTCACCTACCTTTCAAATATGTTATAGCTTGGATTACGGCATACCTCTTCTAAGTTATAATATATTGTGATTGGATTATAGCCTTAATATTACATTTGGGTGTTTTATTAAGGACTCTCTTAATATCTAAACTAATCTTGTTCTCTTCTTTCAGATGTCTTCAAACAATGCTGCTTCTGGCTCTAATCCTAATGGCTCCTTTACCCTTATGAACTTGTGTGGGAAAGTCACTTTTGATGGATCCAACTTCAATGAATGGATCAGAAACATCAGGATGATTACCCGCTACGAGGACAAAGAATATGTCCTTGACAAGGAGCTTAAGGAGATTGATGAGACCACTGCAACTCCCCATGAGATCGCTGACTTCCGGGCACATGAAAGGGATGCTACAAAAGTGGCACGCATCATGTTGGCCACCATGACAGCGGAACTCCAAAAGTCCTATGAGGACTTCTACCCTTTTGAAATGCACCAAGATCTGATGGAAAGATACCATCAAAGTGCACGACAAGAGAGGTATGAAATCATATGCTCTATCATAACAACCATGATGAAGGACGGGGAATCCGTCACGAGCCACATGCAGAAAATGCAAAGGTATGTGGATCGGTTGCTGAAGCTTAATGTGAACTTCCCTGAGGAGCTTGCAATAGATATCATTTTGCACTCCTTACCATCGTGCTATGATCAATTCCGCATGACATATCACATGAATAAGGAAGAGGTCACACTCAGCAAACTTCAGGGACTCCTCAAGACCGCAGAAACAGGTCTTAAGGGTAAGTCGGTTGTTAACACTCCTACTCCAAACTCCGACCCGGTTTTGGCAATCGGGTAAGGTAGAGGGAAGAAGAGGAAGAGCTCTTCGAAGGGTACCAAGGCTAGGACCCTTGATGGCTCTTCTTCAAGTGGAACCAAGAAAGGTTTCGTCACTCCTTCTTCTGACCCAAAAGAGGCTGAATGCTTCTATTGCCATGAAAAGTCATATTGGAAGCGGAACTGCCCAAAATACCAGCAAGATGTGAAGGATGGGAAAGTTAAACCCAACCATGCAGGTATTTACACTATCTTATCTAATAACTCACCCCATTCTAACTCTTGGGTCCTTGATACCGGTTGTGGTATTCATATCTGTTCTGATTTGCAGGGACTAAGAAGAAGTCAGAATGTGGAGCATGGAAGAATAAACTTAATCATGGGGAATAGGAAAGCTTTACCTGTCACCAAGATTGGAGTTTATACTTTATTGCTAAGTAGTGCGTTTAGTTTAGATTTGAATAAGTGTTGTTATTCGCCAGAAATGGCAAGAAACATTATTTCCTTTCATGCATTGTATAAACAAGGTTTCACCTTTTCATTTGATAATGAAGTTGGTTCGATTAATGCTTTCTTTAATAATGTTCTTTATTTTAAAGCATTACCTTGTGATGGCGTGTATGAAACTGTATCTGTGGTTGATAACTTAGGAAATAATGTATTGTGTATTGATTCTGTTAATAATAATAACTTGGATAAAGCATCATTATGGCATTGTCGTCTTGGACATATAAGCAAGAAACGCATAGGCCAACTCCAAAAGGATGGAGTCTTAGAGTCATTTGACCTAAAGTCAGATGATAGTTGCGAATCATGCTTACTTGGAAAAATGACAAAGTCACCCTTCACAGGTTCTTGTGAGAGGGGTGAAGGTTTGTTGGATCTTATACACACGGATGTGTGTGGACCCTTCAAACATGCCACAAGGGATGCTAATCGTTATTATTTGACTTTTACTGATGACTACAGTAGATATGGATATGTCTGCTTAATCAAGCATAAGTCAGAGACTTTTGAGAGGTTTAAAGAGTTTAAACAGGAAGTCGAGAATCAATTGGGCAGGAACATTAAGATGCTTCGATCCGATCGAGGTGGTGAGTATCTTAGTTCAGAGTTCCTCGACTATCTTAGGGAATGTAGGATTGTCTCACAATTGACACCTCCCAGGACACCGCAGTTGAATGGTGTAGCTGAGAGGCGTAATCGAACCTTGTTGGATATGGTTCGTTCCATGATGAGTCGAGCTTCGTTACCAATCTCATTTTGGGGGTATGCCTTAGAGACTGCCGCCCATATCCTTAATCTAGTTCCCACAAAGAAAGTTGCCAAAACTCCTCATGAGATGTGGACTGGTAAAGTACCCAAACCAGACCACATTAAGATTTGGGGTTGCGAGGCTTTCGTGAGACGCGAGACTCATGATAAGCTCGAACCTCGAAGTGAGAGGTGTATTTTCATCGGCTACCCACAGAAATCCTTTGGTTACCTCTTCTATAGACCTAGTGAGAATGTGGTCTTTGTAGCTAGGAGGGTGTTCTTTCGAGAGAGAGAGTTCATAAGCCAAGGAGACAGTGGGAGGCAAGTTGACCTTGAAGAAATTCAAGAGTCAAGTGGTGAAGGAACTTCAAACCCTAGCACTCAACTTGAGGAGGAAACTTCTGTTGAGCCAATTGACAAGTCTGTACCTCTGAGGCGTTCCACAAGGGTTAGGAATGCACATGAGCATTACTATGGATTCCATATTACTGCGGAAGGTGATACACTTATCAGTGATGAGACACTGATAGGTCTGGATGAACCTAACAGTTACGCGGAAGCCATGGCAGGCCCTGAGTCAGCCAAGTGGAAAGAGGCAATGGACAGCGAGATACAGTCTATGTGAGACAATCAAGTTTGGAACTTGGTTGAGAATGTACCAGGTCGTAAGACTGTAGGGTGCAAATGGATCTTCAAGAAGAAGACCGACATGGATGGTAATTTACACACTTATAAGGCACGACTGGTTGCAAAGGGTTTCTCACAAACTTCGGGAGTTGATTATGATGAGACCTTTTCTCCAGTGGCCAAGATTAAGTCTATTAGGGTTCTGTTAGCCATAGCCGTATTTCATGACTATGAAATATGGCAAATGGATGTCAAAACCGCTTTCCTTAATGGAAAGTTGGCTGTTTTGTCAACACAGAGTACCCTAATAGAGTGTGTAAGCTTGAGAAATCCATTTATGGGTTAAAGCAAGCACCTCGCAGATGGAATCTTTGCTTTGATGAGAAAGTCAAGGAATTTGGATTTTCTATGAGTGAAGATGAATCTTGTGTATATGTCAAGGCTAGTGGGAGTATAGTTAGCTTTTTGGTATTGTATGTGGATGACATACTACTCATAGGAAATGACATCCCAACTCTGCAGGAAGTTAAGTCCTGGCTTGGGAAGTGTTTCTCTATGAAGGACCTAGGAGAAGCTGCCTATATTCTAGGGATAAGGATCTTGAGAGACCGGAGTAAAAGACTAATTGGACTTAGTCAGAGTACCTACTTGGATAAGGTGCTGAAGAGATTCGGCATGCAGGACTCCAAGAAAGGAGAGTTACCCATCCAGAGTAACGCCAGATTGAGTAAGACACAAAGCCCTAGTACTGAGGCTGAGATAGCAGAAATGAGTCGAATACCTTATGCTTCGGCTGTAGGATCGATCATGTATGCTATGACGTGTACTCGACCTGATGTAGCCTTTTCTTTGAGCATGGTTAGCAGGTATCAGGGGAAACCTGGCAAGGCACACTGGACTGCGGTAAAGAATATCCTCAAGTACCTACGGAGGACTAAGGACTGGGTCCTTACCCTCGGTGGGAGTGAAGACTTGAGAGTTGTAGGGTATAGTGATGCTAGCTTTCAGACTGATAGGGATAATTTCCGCTCTCAGTCAGGCTGGGTCTTTACCTTAAATGGAGGAGCAATTTCTTGGAAGAGTTCCAAGCAAGAGATAGTGGCTGATTCAACTTGCGAATCAGAGTATATAGCAGCTAGCGAGGCAGCAAAGGAGGCGATATGGCTGAAGAACTTCATTGGAGACCTTGGAGTTGTACCAGCTATTAAAGAGCCAATGGAAATTTTCTGTGATAGTGAAAGTGCAATTGCCTTAGCCAAGGAACCAAGGGATCATGGGAGATCCAGACACATCGACAGAAAATACCATTTCATCAGACATCGAATAGAAGAAGGACTCCTCGTGGCAAAGAGGGTATCATCGGATGAGAATCCAGCAGATCCCCTCACGAAGGGACTGACTCGGGTTAAGCATCTCCAGCATGCTCGGAGCATAGGGCTGAAGGATGATATTAGATTTAGTAGTTAGATAACCTTGAAATTTGTAAAGTGTAATTGACATTAGATGATGAATAAAAGGTGTTTTATTTATGAGTAAAGTGTTGCTATCTCTTGTCGATCGTTTACTATATTTCTTTTGCATGTTTTGACTTCCAGAATAATTATGTTTGGTATATCATATTATTCGAACCTCCACAGTCGGTCATATGTCGGAAGTAGGTATGAATAAGGACTGTCATGATTGGTTGCAGAGGTCTAAGTTGTTGGACATGGCTACAACACTCATGAGTGCTCGTAAGTTCTGAGCATTGGACTCAACCCACGCTCACTGGAATCACTTCATGGAATTTATCTCGAGTGATCGTGAGATGGTAATATCATATAAGTCTTCAAACCTACAGATATGATTTGTTACTTATGAGTTGGTTATGCATTGATTGTACGTTAACGCATTGGTAACTCGATGTTATAAAACGTGCTTTTGTGTATAATTCAATGAGTGGTAGAACAAACATATGAGTCGAAGTTTATCTGTTCCTTCTTGGATTAGAAGCTGATATCTGGGCTCCTCGATGATTTTGTTTTGACCTATGTACCGGGCCCGGTCAGAACTAAGTTGATGTGTTCAATTAAGTTCTTTGTCAAACAAATCGGAAATCGGGAAACAAACTGTTGGACAATAAGTAAGACATTGTTCCATGTATTTGTCCGGCTGATATCTAGAACAGAGGATTATATGATCACTTATCTTAAATGGCGTATCATCATCTTCTCAGTTCCGAGAGACCTTGAAAGAGCTACGATTGTCGATCGGTTCCTGAAGTATTGCAGTTATAGTTATTAGACTTATCCAAGTGGGAGACTGTTGGATAAGGTGTCTAAGTCCATAACTATTTCTGGTATGTACTTGACCCGACCCGGCATGGTCCATTTGGGTTGCATGGCACCATGCAATTGGATAAACTAAAATGAGAGAAATAACACTTATGGTTTATTAATATATTATAAGTTCTAATATATTAATAATATTATTTAATTAGTTTGATCAAGAGTTAATTTAGAATTAATTAAGTGATCAAAAGATAACTAATTAAATATATGGGTAGATTATGTAAATCTTCCATATCTTATATAGTGGGCTAAGAGGCTCTATGGATTATCAAGTTGGGTTCCACCCATAGGATGCTCCATGGATGCTCCATGGGAGTTACAAACCCATGGGTCATGGAAATGAAGAGTCATGACACATTAGGGTTTACATGGTGTAACCCTAGATGTGTCAACACTATATAAGAAACCCATTCTCCACCAAAATAGGCTATACTAAGAAACAAGAGGGCTAGAGCCGATTTTGCAAGTGTAAGATTCTCTCAAAGTTTACTCCTTTGCATTTGGTGTTGTGTGAAGCATTTGAGGCATCACACTTGGGGTGCTAGGCTCACAAGGTTTCAAGGATCATAATCAACAACAAGGTAAGTTATTCTATCTTTCATTCAAGTTAAAAATGTTCCCCATGTATGCTAGATAGGAATATAACCTTGGAATTCAACTTTGCATGATTATTAGACAAACATAGATCCAAGGTTATTAGGGTTGCATGTACACTTAGGAAGTGTTAGAATGCTCAAAATCCATCATATTTGTCATTGGAGGTACTGAAGGAGTGCGAGACTACTGGAGGCTTGCGATTTGCTTGTGGACTTGAAGTGGCGCGATTGGGCTTGGTATCAATTTAAACAAGAAGCGCGTTGGACTTAATTTTTGGATGAGGCCATGAGGACTCGAGCTAAGGAAGATTAAAGGAGCAATGGATCATCTTTGAAGGCTTTAGAAAAGCATAATTGGGCTCCACAGAAATGGTGCAAATGGGTTGAGATATTAATGAAAAAATTGGGCTGGTGTATTAATTAAATGGGCCAAGGCACCATTCAGCGAGAACCACACGGTCCGCGTGGATCCACAAACGGTTCGCGTGGATCGTGCTGTGAAGAATCCGGGTTTTTAGCATGACTCTCTACTTTGGGAAGGTTGGTGGATTACTTTTGGCCAGCTTTTAGATCCGGAAATAAGCCCCTATTTACTGAAGATTTTGAAAGGAATTCAACAACATCACTTTCAAGAACAACTCATTTTGCTCTCAAGAAGGTCTTGGAAGAAATTCAAGATTTAGAAGATTGGTGTAATTTCATTTCATCTTGCAACTTGAACAATGTTTGGTACCTCTAAACTACTTTGCATTTCTTTTATTTTGGCCATGCTTGGCTAGACTTATACTTGGTTGATTAGGGTTTAGCCCATGGATGATTTGTTGTTTTGAAGACTTTATACTATCTTGTGTTTGAATTTTATGGAAATGTTTTCTAGTCAAACATCTTCTTGTGTTTATTTATCCTTGATCATGAGCTTTGATGAATGAATGCTTATTTTTGTTGACTAATTTCTTGGTTAAGTAATGGACCCTCAAATTAGTAAGCAACAAATGGCTTTTATGTTTGTTTTCATTTCATTTAAACCATAGAAATGTTTCCTCCATAATTATAATGTAAGCATTTGATTATCTATTGGACTTGGTAACTCTTAGAACTTAAAGCTAATTGATTTTCACAAGATTATATGCTTCATTGATTTGGTGACTTTAATTAAGGAAATGTGCTAAGAACTCCTCTAACTATTTTAATAACAATGAAGAGTTGAGGTAATTTGTGCTTATGAATTGCTATAGCCAAGTTAAATTAATTCACAAGTGTTGTTCCATTTAGTCTAATGATAAGTCAACTATGTCATCCGTGTGGTGTATCCCAAAATCAACCAACTTTACTTCATTGAATTTAATCAAATCATTTACTTGTTTACTTGTCATATTAACATTCTAGCTTAGTTTTAATTTTCTCAAGCAATCAAAAAGATTAAAACCCCCCATTTCACTTTTACTCTTATCTTACAAGTATTTGAACAAGCGATTTACATAGAGATTTAAATTGAACCAATCTCCGTGGATATGATCCCTTTACCACTATACACTATTTTAGTGTGTAATATTTAGGGTATTTATTTTGTTGGCCTCGACAACCACCAAATTTTGGCACCGTTGTCGGGGATTGGTTTATTTTTAATCAATTTGTTTCTCTATGCCTAGATTTGAACGTACATGTGACTTGATTTATAATCCGGAAATTGAAAAAGAAGCAAGTCGTTTGGCGAAGGAAAAGAGAATAGAACGTGGTCAAACTTCAAATCCTCACGGGGAACCGGAGGTTAAAACCGCTTCCTCTAGTGACACGAAACCCGATTCTAGCCCCGACCCTCACCATGAAATTCCCGAAACACTACCCTTGCAACAATTCCACCCATCATAGAACCAATTGCAATTGGGGATGGTGGAGAAGCTCCCGAAAGAACCTTGAGGCAAATGATAGAAACCAATGTTACACAAACTCCAACTGGTATCAATTACCCCGTTTTGGAAGGAGGTTCGGAATTGAAGTCAAGTTTAGTTCATCACCTCCCAACTTTTCATGGATTGGAAAATGATAATCCTCATAAGCACTTGAAGATGTTCCATATTATTTGCACTAGTATGAAGCCACAAGGGTCAACCGATGACCAAATCAAGTTAAGGGCATTCCCCTTTTCATTGGCCGATAGAGCAAAGGATTGGTTATTCTATCTTCCCCCGGGGTCAATCAACTCATGGACCGACATGGAAAGAGTTTTTCTTGACAAGTTCTACCCTGCTTCAAGAGTCTCAAGTCTTAGAAATGAGATTTGTGGAATCCGTCAAGGTCAAAATAAGACATTCCATGATTATTGGGAGAGGTTCAACAACTTGTTCTATAGTTGTCCACAACATCAAATCCCGGAACAACTCCTCATTCAACACTTCTATCAGGGATTGTTGCCAATGGAGAGAATACTAGTTGATGCCTCAAGTAGTGGATATGTCTTTAGCAAAACTCCACAACAAACAAGACAACTCTTCAACACCATAGCCGCAAATTCACAACATTTTGGCCCGCGCCAAGATATCAAGAGAGACACTCAACAAAAAGTCAATGAAGTAGGGACATCGAATCTATAATCTCAAATCAAAGAGTTAACATACGTTGTTCAAAAGTTAGCCTTGGGACAAACTCCACAAGTGATGGTTTGTGGAATATTTGCTACAATGGGACATCCTACAGATATGTGTCCCATTCTCCAAGAAGATGCGGAACACGTGAATGCCACAGAAGAATTAAAAAATTACCACAACGAACCATCCGGTTAGAAAAATGCATATAATTCAAGTTGGAAGCCAAATCCCAACATGAGCTACAACCCAAGACCATTGCCACAAAATTCATTGGTTAGACCTTCCAATCCACCACAACAACCTCATTACCAACACCCACAACCACATTATTAACCCAAACCGCACCCTCCACATCACCAACAACCTCCTCAATCCCAACCGAGTAGCTCCAGAATGTCTCTTGGAGAAATTGTCATATCCTTACCCACTAGTACCCAACAATTCCAAAAAGAGACAAGGACTAGTATCTACAACCTTGAAGCACAAATGGGAGATATAGTTACATCCATAAGCAAGTTGGAGTCCCATGGAAAACTCCCTTATCAAACCGAAATGAACCCAAATGTCAATATGGTGACCTTAAGAAGTGGCAAACACACCGGAGAAAGTAATTCAAAGAAGAATTTAAGGGAAGATGAGGAATAAATAGAGATCATTCCCATTGAGGATCCTATAGTCAAGAATGATGCACAAGCCGGAGTTCCAAAGAAGACTATTCCCCTAGTGACACCAATAGCCACTCAACCGCCATTCCCCTCCCAAATTGAAACTTCAAAGAAGAATATGGAGGAGAAAGAGATTTTGGACACCTTCCGAAAGGTAGAAGTAAACATCCCTTTACTTGATGCAATGAAACAAATTCCTAGATATGCAATATTCTTGAAGGAACTTTGTACCAACAAAAGGAAATTGAAAGAAAATGAGAAAATCTCAATGAATGAAAATGCATCCGTGGTCTTACAAACGAAACTTCCACCCAAGTGCAAAGATCCGGGAATGTTTACGGTTCCTTGCAAGATTGGGGATGTCACTTTTAGTAGTACCATGCTTGATCTTGGTGCTTCTATCAATGTCATGCCCTATTCGGTGTATGAATCATTGAATGTCGGACCTTTAAGTGAAACCAGTGTCATAATTTCACTTGCGGATAAATCAAGTGTCTTACCTAGAGGTGTTTTAGAAGATGTTTTGGTGCAAGTGAACCAATTGGTCTTCCCGGCGGATTTCTATGTGATTGATCTAGAAGAACAAGTGTCCTCCAAGTCGGCTCTAATTTTACTTGGGAGGCCAATTTTGAAGACGGCTAGAACAAAGATTGATGTGTATGTGGGAAGCTTAACGATGGAGTTTGATGGGCAAACAATAAGTTTTAATATCTACGATGTTATGAGATATCCTAGTGATGTTTCATCCTTGTATTTTGTTGATGTTGTTGAACCATTAACCTAAGAATTGTTTGAGTTATCTAATGGTGACATGTTGGAGATGATTTTGAGCAAAGGATTTGATTGTAGAAAATTAGCCAAGAAGTTGAAGCTCTATTCATTAGACCCAGAAGTAAAATTTTAGAGATCAAGAAAACTACTCAGTTCAGTGTGAAGCAAATTGAATTACCTCAAACTCACACAAGATTGCCATCCTCCCTTGTTCAACCACCAAAACTAGAATTGAAAGTCCTACCTCAACACATGAAGTATGCGTACTTGGGAAACAACGAGACTCTTCTGGTTATCATTTCAACTCATTTAACAGAATGTGAAGAAGAGAAACTTCTCAAGGTATTGAAGGAACATAAAGAAGGAATGGGTTGGACGATTGCGGACATCAAGGGATTGATCCCCTCTACTTGTATGCATAAGATTTTGATGGAGGATGAATGCAAGCCAAGTCGGGATGCACAAAGAAGGTTGAATCTGCCAATGATGGAAGTTGTCAAGAAAGAGATAATAAAGCTCCTTGATACGGGAATGATCTATCCGATCTCGGATAGCAAGTGGATGAGCCCGGTGCAAGTTGTGCCAAAGAAGAAGGGAATCACGGTGGTCGAGAAAAACAAAGGTATGATGGTCCCCACCCATGTGCAAAACAGGTGGAGAGTATGTATTGGCTACCATAAACTCAATGCAAGCACAAGAAAATATCATTTTCCATTGCCTTTCATTAACCAAATGCTAGAAAGGTTGGCCGAGAAATCTCACTATTGTTGTCTAGACGGGTATTCTGGTTTTCACCAAATCCCGGTGGCACCGGAAGACCAAGAAAAGACAACCTTCACATGTCCATTTGACACTTTCGCATATCAGAGAATGCCATTTGGATTGTGTAATGCCCCGGCCACTTTCCAACGTTGTATGGTTAGTATCTTTTCAGAATATGTTGAAAACATAATTGAAGTTTTTATGGATTATTTTACGGTATATGGGAACCCGTTTCAAGAATGTTTGACCAATCTCACCAAAATTTTAAAAAGATGCATTGAAATGAATTCGGTTCTAAATTTTGAAAAATGTCATTTTATGGTGAGTCAAGGTCTTATTTTGAGTCACATTATGTCAAATAATGGAATCGAGGTAGATAAGGCTAAAATTGATGTTATTCAAAGCTTACCTTACCCGACTTGTGTTCGGGAAGTTCGTTATTTTTTAGGTCATGCCGGATTCAACCGGAGGTTTATCAAGGACTTTTCAAAGATAACATGACCAATGTGACAACTTTTGCAAAAGGATGTTGATTTCTAGTTCAATGAGGCGTGCAAATAAGCTTTCGATAAGCTCAAATAGTTGCTTACATACGTTCCTATCATACAAGCTTCGAATTGGGATCTCCCCTTTGAGATCAGGTGTGATGCATGCAGCTATGATATTGGTGTCGTTTTGGGTCAAAAGAATGGAAGAGCCTCCCATGTGATCTACTATGCATCAAGGACACTAGACAACACTCAAAGCAACTAATCTACCATGGAGAAGGAGTTATTGGCCATAGTGTTTGCTTTGGAGAAGTTTAGGCAATATCTACTAGGCACCAAAGTTATAGTGTATTCGGATCATGTGGCTCTCAAGTACTTGATGAAAAAGAAAGATGCAAAGCCAAGACTCATCTGGTGGATGTTACTATTGCAAGAATTTGATTTGGAAATTCGGGACAAGAGTGGATGCGAGAATCTTGTTGCCGATCATCTAAGCCGGATCACTTCAAATAAGACTCTTTTCTCTTTGCGAGACGAGTTTCCGGATGATCATCTCTTTTCCCTTAATCAATCTATTCCTTGTTATGCCGATATCGTTAACTTTTTTGTCACGAAAAGGTATCCTGACACATTCACACGTGCTCAAAAAGATAAATTGAAGAGTAATGCAAAATACTATGTGTGGGATGAGCCTTATTTGTGGAAACATTGTCCCAATCAAATTATTAGGCGATGTGTAACCCAACAAGAACATCAATCTATTTTGCAATTTTGTCATGAATTTGCTTGTGGGAGACACTTCGGACCTAACCGAACTTTGAGAAAGGTTCTTGAGTGTGGACTATTTTGGCCAACCATGACACGCAATTGTTATTTGTTTTGTAAAAGTTGTGAACGGTGCCAAAGGACGGGGAACATTTCACATAAGAACCAAATGCCATAAAATCCGATCCTTGTATGTGAAGTTTTTGACATATGGGGGATTGATTTTACTGGTCCATTGCCCATCTTATTTGCCAACGTTTACATTTTGCTCGCGGTTGACTGTGTCTCCAAATGGGTTGAAGCAAAAGCCACAAGATCGGATGATGCCAAAACGACTATCGAGTTTTTAAAATCTAATATATTTGTGAGATTTGGTGTGCCTAGGGATTTGATTAGTCATAAAGGGACACATTTTCGCAACAAGTTGATGGAGGTTTTATTAAGGAAGTATAACGTGACCTACCGCGTCTCTACCTCTTACCACCCTCAAACGAATGGTCAAACGGAGGTTTCGAATCGAGAAGTGAAGTCTATCCTAGAAAATACGGTTAACCCAACAAGAAAGGATTGGAGTTTAAGGCTTGATGATGCCTTGTGGGCCTACCAGACTGCATACAAAACCTGATAGGCATGTCTCCATTTAGGTTGGTCTTTGGAAAACCATGTCATCTTCCCGTAGAATTAGAGCACCATGCATTTTGGGCGGTCAAGCAATGCAACTTCAACATTGATGAAGCAGGAATACATAGGAAGCTTCAACTTCAAGAGTTAGAAAAATTGAGGAATGACTCTTATGAGAATACAAGAATATACAAGGAGAAAACCAAGGCGTTCCATGACAAGTCCATCACTCGAAATCATATTAATTCGGGACACAGAGTCTTACTTTACCATTCCTGTTTGAAGTTATTTCCCGGAAAATTGAGGTCAAGATGGACAGGTCCATTTGTTGTGCTAAAAGTCTTTGAGCACGGAGCAGTTGAGATCCAAAGTGAAGAAACGGGGAAAATCTTCAAAGTCAATGGGCATCATTTGAAACCTTTCTATGAAGGTTTTAATGCAAATATCTTAGATGTCATCCAATTGGATGCCCCGAAATACTGAAATCGAGGGGAAATACGTCTCGCCAAAGACGTTAAAGAAGGGACTTTTTGGGAAACATTGTGTTTTCATCTTTTCTAATTCCAAATAAATGTTTTACATAAATCCTTTTAGCATTTCACATTTCTTCTTCCTTTTTGCAGTGAAAGAGTGTTGAATTTTGAGCCCCCGATGTTCGTTTTGGTCAAGCACGAAGATTTGAGATTTTTCACGGGTTCACAAATGGTCCACATGTACTCTCAGTTTCGTCCGCGTGAGCCACAAATGGTCCGAGTGTACCCATACAGGAGGTCCGCGTCATCTTTGCAATTAAGAACCCTCACAGAACTACTCACACGGACCGTGTGTACCCGAAACCTCGTCCACGTGGGTAAAAAATGGACAGCGTATGGTCCCCGAAATCGACTGCGTCATCTTTGAAAAATGGACTGCGTATACTCGTCGAAAACGTCCGCGTGAAGTCTCGAATTAAAAATCGTTTCAGTGCACCTGTCACACCCCCAAACCGGAACGGCGGAAACGTTCGAGGGTGGATGACGTCATGTACAATATCATAACAATTGAATAATGCTAATCAAAGCAACACAACCATCATATTGTAAATATATAATTTCCATTGTGTTCGAAACATTGTTTGTTTAACATCAAAATTATAACAAAAGCTAATACGTGATGCTACTATGCTCCGTCTTCGTGACACCTGTGAGGGTACCTGTCTACTAATTTCCTGAGAATGCAAGTGGTTTGAAAAAGTGTCAAGATTTAAGTTGGTGAACTCATAAGCATTTCGTATATAAAAGTATGTTCTTTGTTCCTTGAAAACGTAAGTGTGTTCATCCACAAAATCCTATATTTTATGTTGTAAATGTATCGTAGTCTTAATACCTTAAGACCAAAATGTATAAGTTTCTTACGCTAAGAATCTGCATTTCGAAGTTCTAATTCATGGAAGTGATGTGACCCTTACTGTCTCCCCCTATGATCACTTAGAGTATACAAGTTATATATAATGAAGATCTAACGGACAGTCGATTGAGTGACTCTGCCCTAAGTCCACAACCAAACAAGGAACAGGAGGTAAAGTGGAAACACGCATTCGAATGCCTATAGGATTTTTATTATATATAACCCTAACGTATACCCTAATTAATCATAGAGTAAACATTAATAGTTCTTTTAGAAATGTAAGTTGCACTGTACTAGGAAAATATTATACTGTAGTTGTCTTAGTATGTAATACCTTTTAAATGTATGTTTCTAGAAATGTAACCCGTGTTGTATTGAGAAGTCATGTAATGTAGTTTTATTGTTATGTAAAACTATTTGAAAGTATGTTTGCTCTGTAAACCAAATGTAAAGTTAATGTTCAATGAAACCGTCTGAAAATATATTACTCCATAAATATGTCGTTGTTTTCTCCATGTGAGTTCTTATAACCATACTATGACCTAAGATGGCTTGAACACGACGTTCTTCAGGCATCAGAAACGTTAACGACATTTGTCACCCCAGGCCTGCCGGCCTAAATGTAGCTAACAGTTGAGGTGTGGGATTGTCAGTCCCGTATAGATCTATATACAAATATCTCGCTCTCCCTACAAGAGACTCTGGTTATAAGTCAGGACTTTAGCTGGCACTTAGATAATTACTTGAAGGCGTCTCACAAATTGCTTCAACGATTTTATGAGTAATAAACTGAAAACCCTTTTAGTAAATGAAATGTAATACCCTTTAGTAAATGAAATGTAATACCCTTTAGTAAATGAAATATAACTTTTCTATAAAGATTTCTAAGTGTATAATTATTGTAAAATGAACCATAAACTATACCTATTATAGTTTATACTGTATATTCTACTGAAATGAAAACCATTACGTTTTAACATGTTTTGTAAATGTTTATAAATTTGGTATTAACATTGTTTCGCATATTTAGTAATTTCATGTAAAAATGCATATAAACGATAATAAAACAAAATAAGTGATTTATATTTTTAAACACAATATTTCTTGTGTTTTACTTGTATTCCCCCCCCCCTAAAACAATAGAAAAATCATGAAAACGTAGGGGTATGAACTCACCTCAAGTGTGGTTGCAACTAGATAACAGGATAGAAACGGTGACTTCGAGCTAGAATACGGGAAAGATGTCGTAATACTAATGGTTATAAACACACAGTAGTGTGTGAATAAGGTGGTCTAATAACACAAGTGTTTCATAAAATACTAAATAATATGCAGAGAACTTACAATCAAATATGTAAGATCTTGATTACTGGGAATATATGAAGGTGAATTTGAGAGAAAAGAGGTTTGATATTTGAGAGAAATTGTGAAGGATTTCGTTCACTAGATGTGTTAAATGATCCCATTTTGTATCTTCAATATCCAGATATTTTATGGTGGATTTCGGCTATAAAGAGGATGATTTCAGTCTAGGCATGACCGAAATCATCTTATGTCCACTCAACATGTTGATTTCGGTCTTGGTATCTTTAAATAAAGGGATTTCAGCCTTGGTGTTATTGTCTAGGGGTGTTTTCGGCCTAGGTATGTTTTCTAGGAAGATGATTTCGATTCTAGCTTCCTAAAAGCAATTGATTTCAGTTCCTAAAGTATTCCAAGATCCCTAAACCGAAATCCTTAAAGTAGTTTATAATTTCATGCTTTTAGACTTGTTATTTTGACTAGTTTTGACTTGTATTAACTTATTTCAACATGGGTTTTCAATACACGCACACACACACACACATATATATATATATATATATATATATATATATATATATATATATATATATATATATATATATATATATATATATATATATATATATAACTTATACATGCATGGTTTTTAATTTAAATATATATATTAACATATGTAAACATGCTTTCATATCTAATGGTCATCTAGTGTAACTAGGTTACAATCTGGTTTTACCTATCCAACACATCTTTCGACTCTGATCGATTCCAACTTTGCCAGTTGTCACAATATCCCCCCATTATAGGGAATTTCGTCCCGAAATTATTTCTAAAGTGAGACTCATGAACTAGAGAAAGGATGTGGATATTTTTGTTTCATTGGATTTTTCTGTTCCTAAGTGAATTCAGGTCCTTGCTTGGCATTCCAGCGGACCTTCACTATCAGTATGCGACTTTGTTTCATTTAATCTGACTGTTTGTTTAGGGATGGTAAGCTGTACTTAAGACGGGGGAGGGAGTGGTTTTGCTTCCTCATAAGTGACGAGAGTTCCGTTAGTCGGTAAGTTAAGGCGAACGGTCCTTTCTGTAGCATGTGATATTGGTATGGTTAGAACTTAACCAATACAAGCCAGTATTCATGTCGAAATTTTCCTATTGTAACCATTATTAGACCGATTTGGATTAATTGGTCGTTTCAGTGTTATTGTGCATCCTACGTATTCGTCTTGTTGTGGTTCGAGTATTACTGTTAGCCATTTCTACTGTGAATATTTCGTTGTGTTACTGTGGTTTTTTTCTACATGTGTTTGTAATTTAGTGACTCACAATAACTCCTCTATGTATCGTTATAGTAAGGTATGCATGCATATGAGTTATGTAGGTAGGAACGTATGGGTATCTATGGTAGGATCGTTCACGTCTTCCTCCTGCCCCATGGTTAATGCTCTTCCTACACCCCCGGCATTCCTCGCTTTTGGGTAATTCCTCTTCAATTTCCCAGTTTCACCACATTCATAGCAAGCCTGATTCATTCTAGTGTCGGTGGCCTGGGCGGTCTCTCGAGCTAGCACCCTACAGGGACGAGTGGTATGCCCGTTCTTGTTGCAGTGGTTGCAATGCAGTTCTCGGAAGACTCCAACGTGATGGAAGCTGCACTTGTTGCATTTTGGGAGGCTACCAGCATATGAACTGTTCGGTACTGAGGTAGTCGGGATGGTGGTGGTAGGGACTACCACAGTCTGTTGTCTTTTGGTAGGTCCTTGTGTTGAATGACCCTTCTTGTTCAAGAACTTTCGTTTCTTCTTCTTAGGTTTGTGGTTTGGGTATCATTGTAGGTAGACACTTGTTGGTTTCCTTGGTTGTTACTATGATTGGAATTTTCGACACCGTTTCCATTTTTGTGTGTGTTGTTAGCGTTAAGTTACGCCATGACAGCTGTCATGGCAGCTGTTACGGCAACTTGGAATGTAGCAGAGTCTATCTGTGGAACCGATGTTGCGTCGGTATGTTGGTTACTTCCATGTGAAGGCATGATTCTGTTGCATGGTGTGATACGAGTTTGTAACTATGGTTGTGGCTAGTTGTATCCTATCTATTTATATATACACATATAAATTTCACGTTTTGTTGTACAATTCTCAATGTTTCGACCAACATCCTTTTGATGTATTTATGGTAGTGAGTGGGAGTAGGTATTGTGCCAATGTTAGGTTTATCAAAATAGAATATATATGTGTCAAAATCTTAAGTTGATCTGGTTTCATGGGTTTTGGAAGGGCGCATCTCTCTTGATTTTACTACTACCAGCTGTGACTAAAGGTGCGATAAGTATAACACATAGTGTGGGTAGTGTAGTCACTAACTCACTAGGTTATATTAGTTTATTAGTTATTACATTGACACGCAGGGTGCTCCACTATCTCACACATCTCCTGAGTGGCCCCCTTCTGTTTCTCTGATTTGCTATGACTGTCCTAGTTTTAGTTGCAAAGATTCGTTGTCTCATGGCTATCTCTTCCTCTAAAGAGTGTAAGTGGTCCGTATTGTTTTCCTGATCTATTAGTAGGTATGGCATCCATATGGTGTTCTTTTCTTTTTGTGGGTGTGTTGGGTTTGCATTGTCATGTTCTAGGCTTTGCTACTGATCTCCATTACTTTATGATAGAGAGTCTCAAACCGAATGTTCAAGCGGGCCTCTCATGGAACAATCAGAGGTAATGCTTGATTTGTAGGTGCTAGGGTCTGAAGTATTGTGTAGTGGGAGTATGTACGTTGTGTGAATATGTCCTAGAAAGATAACGATGAAAAGGGTTTCATGTATACTCTTGATAGGGTAAAGTTTATTAAGGATCTCTCCAGCGACTTTTTCTTCATCTGATCCCTTCTCGGAATCCTCTCGTGAACCCTCTTCTGGTTCATTCTCAACTCCTGTAGGCTGTTGTAGTGGGGTTACGATATCTAGATATGTCGTTTGTGCGAGAATAAGAGTGTATAAAGAATCTATGAGATTAATAAAAGCAATTCTATTGAAATTTTTATGGTGATCCTTACCAGGTCCTCCTATAATCACGTAGTGTATACAGGTTGTATGTAACTAAGATAGAATAGACCTTCGAATATGTGATCCTACTCTAAGACCACAACCAAACAAGGAACAAGAAGTAGAGCGAAATCACAGATTCTAATTCTATAAAATATTAATTATATATAACCTTAGTGTATACACTTAGCAATTATAAATCTATCGGTAAAGGTCTTTCAATTTTCACATAAGTTGTTTATAGCGCCTTAAAGTACTCCTATAGTATCTTAACTTTATGTTTGATTCTAGAGTTTCTTGGTATACAAAGTTGATAAGTTTTTAGACTTGTTGTTATTGTATAGTATTATAAAATACTCTTATAGTATTTTAAACTTTACGTTTGGTTCTAGAGTTTTCTTGGTATATAGAGTTGGTAAGTTTTAGACTTGTTGCAACACCACTATTATTCCCAAACGCATGTTGGTCGTATCTTGAATAAATATAGTTGATCAGGCTATATTTATCCCAGATATGATTACATAACTATCCGGACTTAACCGCAGCGTTCAACTTATCTAAATACTTTTTATATGGTACTTATTATGACACTGTTCTAGTATGTATGCATGTATGTATGTATACTTTTATAAAAATATTAATATATTTTAAAAGTCTAACCCTTGGTCAGAGTGTTTTAATCTCATTGTGTTTATAGTTGTATATCTTTTATGGGTTAATATACTTAGTTCACTATAAACAATGCTCTGATACCAATCTGTCACACCCCCAAACCGGAACGGCGGAAACATTCGGGGGTGGATGACGTCATATACAGTATCATAACAATTGAATAATGCTAATCAAAGCAACACAACCATCATATTGTAAATATATAATTTACATTATGTTCAAAACATTGTTTGTTTAACATCAAAATTATAACAAAAGCTAATATGTGATGCTACTATGCTCCGTCTTCGTGACACCTATGAGGGTACCTATCTACTAATTTCCTGAGAATGAAAGTGGTTTGAAAAAGTGTCAACATTTAAGTTGGTTAGTTCATAAGAATTTCGTATATAAAAGTATGTTCTTTGTTCCTTGAAAACGTAAGTGTGTTCATCCAGAAAATCCTATATTTTCTGTTGTAAATGTATCGTAGTCTTAATACCTTAAGACCAAAATGTATAAGTTACTTATGCTTACAATCTATAATTCGAAGTTCTATTTCATGTAAGTGATGTGACCCTTACTGTTTCCCCCTATGATCACTTAGAGTATACAAGTTATATATAATAAAGATCGAACGGACAGTCGATTGAGTGACTCTGCCCTAAGTCCACAACTAAACAAGAAACAGGAGGTAAAGCGGAAACACGCATTCGAATGCCTATAGGGTTTTTATTATATATAACCCTAACGTATACCCTAATTAATCATAGAGTAAACAATAATAGTTCTTTTAGAAATGTAAGTTGCACTGTACTAGGAAAATAGTATACTGTAGTTGTCTTAGTATCTAATACCTTTTAAATGTATGTTTCTAGAAATGTAACCCGTGTTGTACTGAGAAGTCGTGTAATGTAGTTTCATTGTTATCTAAAACTATTTGAAAGTATGTTTGCTCCATAAACCAAATGTAAAGTTAATGTTCAATGAAACTGTCTGAAAATATATTACTCCGAAAATGTGTCGTTGTTTTCTCCATGTGAGTTCTTATAACCATACTATGACCTAAGATGGCCTGAACACGACGTTCTTCAGGCGTCGGAAACGTTAACGACATTTGTCACCCCACGCCTGCCAGCCTAACTGTAGCTAACAATTGAAGTGCGAGATTGTCAGTCCCATATAGATCTATATACAAATATCTCGCTATCCCTACAAGAACCTCTACTTATAAGTCAGGACTTTCGCTGGCACTTAGATAAGTACGTGAAGGCGTCTCACAAATTGCTTCAATGAGTTTACGAGTAATAAACTGAAAACCCTTTTAGTAAATGAAATGAAATACCCTTTAGTAAATGAAATGTAATACCCTTTAGTAAATGAAATGTAACTTTTCTATAAAGATTTCTAAGTGTATAATTATTATAAAATGAACCATAAACTATACCTATTATATTTATATTGTATATTCTGCTGAAATGAAAATCGTTACGTTTTAACATGTTTATAAATTTGGTAGTAACATTGTTTCACATATTTAGTAATTTCACGTAAAAATGCATATAAACGGTAATAAAACATAACAAGTGATTTATATTTCTAAACACAAGATTTCTTGTGTTTTACTTGTATTCCCCCTAAAACAATTGAAAAATCGTGAAAACGTAGGGATATGAACTCACCTCAAGTGTGATTGCGACTAGATAATGGGATAGAAACAGTGACTTCGAGCCAGAATACGTGAAATATGTCGTAATCCAAATGGTTATAAACACACAATAGTGTGTGAATAAGGTGGTCTAATAACACAAGTGTTTCATAAAATACTAAATAATATGTAGATAACTTACAATCAAATATGGAAGATCTTGATCACTAGGAATATATGAACGTGAATTTGAGAGAAAAGAGGTTTGATATTTGAGAGAAATTGTGGAGGATTTCGTTCACTGGAAGTGTTAAATGATCCCATTTTGTATCTTAAATAGGAGGGAAAAGATAGGAGGTTGAGGTGATGTTAACGTTGGTTAGTGTGACTTATCATCTTGAAAAGAGTATCAACCGCCCAAGTGACTAAATATCTAGATATTTTAAGGTGGATTTTGGCCATTAAGAGGATGATTTCGGTCTAGGCATGACCGAAATCATCTTATGTCCACTCAAAATGTTGATTTCGGTCTTGGTATCTTTAAAGAAAGGGATTTCGGCCTTGGTGGTTTCGTCTAGGGGTGTTTTGGGCCTAGGTATGTTTTCTAGGAAGACGATTTCGGTTCTAATTTCCTAAAAGCAATTTATTTCGGTTCCTAAAGTATTCCAAGATCCCTAAACCGAAATCCTTAAAGTAGTTTACAATTTCATGCTTTTAGACTTGTTATTTTGACTAGATTTGACTTGTATTAACTTATTTCAACTGGGGTTTTCAACATATATATATATATATATATATATATATATATATATATATATATATATATATATATATATATATATATATATATATATATATAACTTGTACATGCATGGTTTTTAATTTAAATATATATATTAACATATATAAACATGTTTTCATATCTAATGGTGATCTAGTGTAACTAGGTTACAATGTGGTTTTACCTATCCAACACATCTTTCGACTCTGCTCGATTCCAACTTTGCCAGTTGTCACAGCACCTCACGCAGACCGCGTGTACTCCAGAAAACGTCTGCGTGAGGTGTTGACTTTTGTTGACCCGGGTGTTGACCATGTTTGACCATGAGTTTAACCCAAAAAACACCACCATCCAACCCTTTCTTCCCCATTCTTCTTCTTCTTTCCTCTCTAGCCTCCATTGAAACACCTCCCACTTTCAACAGAAAAACTCGATTTCCCGCCAAACCGCCGGTCGGAATCACGTGAAATTAGCGGCATTCTCTCCCATTTTTCAAGCTCTACATTCCCCACCCAAAATTTCCTCCGATCCGCCGTCGGAATTAAGGGCGCCACCACCACTATCTAGCCACTTTCCGGCCATTTTCCGGCCACCTCTCGTAATTCCGACATCACCATTGTGTTCCTTTTGGTCAAGGCTACAAACCCACTAAAAATTCCTCAAAGCTCGCCGGAAAATTTTGCAGGAATCTCAAGCCGTTGCCGGATTTCTCGGCTTTTCGCGGTAAATTACTTCTCATGGGGTATTGAGCAAAGCTTCAAGCTTGGGGTGGAGTATTTCAAGATTTTCAAATCCCGAATTTTCACGCGTAATTTTCGACTTTCAAAAGTCATGGTCACCAACATGTACATTCTTTCCTTGACTTTAATTAACCAATATTCGTGTTTTAGAACAATGATCTAGATGGTTTTGGATCAAATGAGACTAGGAAATATTTCTTGCATTGATTGTTGACCCTTTTTAGAAGTCAATAGGGAGTCGATTGGTGATTTGAATTGAAATATTATTTGTTGGGATTGATGGTCCGCGTGGTTGTTAATTTCCTTACAGGTTGGTCATGTCCACGTCAAGAAAGCGCTCGGCTACCGCCCGAGACAAAGCCCCCGCTAGAGCTCAAAATGAGGAACCAAACATTCCAAGGTTCCAGGACGCAAAGGCGACTGAAAACTATAGAAAAACTCTGCCTAGAAAAGTTTCCTCAACCAAATTTGTGTGCAGGCCCACACTCATTTCATTAGGGGTTCTTGAAGGGGTCACGCAATTGTTCTGTAACATCGGGTGGGAAAACCTTCTCAATCTCATGGCACACACCTATCAACTCCCTACTAGTGAATTCCTTGCTGACTGCAGGTTAGATAACGAGAGGAAAAAAGTTGCATTCCAACTTATGGGGGAGTCGATGCACATCGATTTCACAAGGGTAAATGACATCTTGGGCTTACCTTCCTCGAACACATTCCTGGCTTTGGATTCACTGCCTCCCGAATTCAACCACGAGACTTTTTGGACGGAAATTACCGGTGGAATCTTTTCTTGTGTCGGCCGCAAAAAAGCCACTTCCATCATTCACCCATGCCTCCGCATAGCCCATCGTATCTTAGTGTGCACTGTTTTTGCCCGCAAAGAAGCCGGTCAAGTCACAAAAATTGAGCTATTCTTCCTTTGGTGCATGACACCGCGTGAAAACCCATCGATCCCAGATTTTGCCTCGTTCTTCTTTTACAAATGTGCACTCATGAAAAACAAAGCAACCGGTAATATTTGCATTGGAGGATTTGTCACCCTTTTAGCCCGCGGCCTTGACATTGAGCTCCCGGACGACTACACCCCCGTAGACAACAAAATTCTTTTGGATGAGCGTGTTCTAACAAACATGCATCACATCCTTTGTAGGAGCAGAGGCGGTTTTACATGGTATTGTCCTCAAGGGGTCGGATATCTTATTCTTCCAGACCCTCCATTCACCAACTTCACTTTCCACGATCGCACTCAGTGGAGACTCGAGAGGACCATCACTCAGACATTCAACAAGGACGCGCTCCATGCTCAAGACGATGATGGGATGCATATGGATGATGAGTCCGACGATGAGCCCACCCATGGTCCGTAGCAAGCCCAACCACAGGCACCTCCCAGATATTACCTTGGCCCCCCAATTTTGTCGAACGGTTCGAGGCTCTTTGTGTCTCCAACCAAATCATGTCGCAGCAGATGCACCATATGTGGGGGTGGAACCAATCGCAAAACCACTTTGAGAACGTACCACTTCCTCCTCCATATCCATACCCTCCACCGACTCACCTATATCCTCCTCCCGACCCCCGGGTTTAGGTACTTTCGCTTGGGGTGGGGTATTTCCTTTTCTTTTTTCTTTCTCATGTATTTGAGTTAGGTTACATAACATTTTAGCCTTAATTTGCATTCATTTTTTTTATTTTATAAAACTCCAAAAATATTTTATTTTCTTCTTTTCCACTTTTTATTTTTGCATGACATTTAGCTTAGGGCATTAGCATTCATGCATTTTTGTTATCTCTTTATTCTCATATCCGAACATGTTTACTTGAAAGACTCGACACGCCTTAAATACAATTCTTTTGCAAACTCGCATAACAAATAAAAATCGCTCTTAGGGACTTTCAGTTGTTGCATCTTCTTTTATATATACGTGGGGAGAGAGTGCAAGTAGTTATGCCTATGAATCGACTCATCGCAAGTGTGGCATAAGTAGGGGACAACTTAGCATCGTGCCGACTAGTTCCTCACTTGCATGTTCCTCAAAAGCCACAATCAACCCCCAAAGAAAGGAATAAAAACTAGATTTTGCTATTTTGAGATCCTTAGTGTCTAACTACTACATTTCACATCATATTTCATGACTTTATGATTTAGACAAATTTTTCCCACTTGATCTCGAACTAGCCTTAGTGTAGTTGTGCTCAACTTTTGCACTTAGTTCCTTTAGAGTTGCTCGTTTGGCCTCTTGTTTGGGTTAGATTTAGATTCCACTTATAGTTTGTATATAGTTATGTTTTATATTTTTATTTTCAGGCTATATTTGTCAAACTCCTGTGGTAAACCAAAAAAAGTGAGCCGAAAAAAAAGTCTAGTATTTAATATGTTTTTTGTTTTGTTTTTTGTTTCGTAAATCAGAATCAAGTTGTTTTAAAATGTCGTTCGAAAATTTTGCACTAATTTTCGAAAAATTTTAGTAGAAGTCTAGTATTTAATATGTGTATGTGAAGTTCCATATGTGCTTAATTTGTTTGGAGAAGTCAAGTTCTGATCTTTTGTGAAGTATAATTACTTTACTCTACAAGTATACATACAGTTTCAAGTACAAGAGAACATTACAATACTACACGTATACTAGTTAATATAGGGTTGTGAGGCACTACTTCAGTTGTACCCTTCGGGGTGCGGAACTAAATCCTAACACAGTATAATCAGAGTCTCCTGGAGGGAGAGCATGAGGTTTGTGAATAAATCTATTCGGGACTGAGAATCCCACACCTGAACTGCTAGCTACAGTTAGGCAAGCATGCCTAGGGTGACAAATATCATAACATCCGACGCCTGAAGAACGTGGTAGAGGTCACTAGGTCATATCAAGCATGGTTATACCAAACTCACAACAATATACGCTAACCATTTGTTCACAGAATTTCAATTCTTCAAATAGTTTTATTTTCATTAATAGAACTATCATACAATACAACTGGAGGATTCCAGGGAATAGAAATATATAGCTTTATTTTAAGTAATAAAACTACTATTCATATTGGTGATAGTCAAGGTTTTCATACAAAGGTTTTCATACAGAACATACTATACATATTGGTGGCAGCCAGGGTTTTCATACAAAGGTTTTCATACAGAACATACTATACATACTGGTGATAGCCAGGGTTTTCATACAAAGATTTTCGTACAGAATACAACATACCATACAAATGGTGGTAACCAGGCATACAGACTAACATTTTCATATACAACTACAAAATACAGTCACGAACATACATTTTGGTCTGAGGGTTAAAGACTACTTTCCATTACTAAAGAAAATATTGGATTTTCTTGAGAACATGCAAACATTTTACAAATTTACAGACAGGTTTCATTACAAAAACATACTTATGAACTCACTAGCTTTAATGCTGGTAATCTTTCAAAACCGCTTGTATTCTCAGGGAATCAGTAGACAGGTACTCCAGCAGGCTTTTGAGAAGACGGAGCCTTTAGAGTCGCGTCTTTTATACTGTTGTTATACTTTTGCTGTATACAAACTATGTATCGAATAGATGTAAATACCTTATATATATTCAATGTAATGGTTATATTTACTTTGATTACTATGATGCAATTGTTGTGATACTGCACATGCCGTCCTCCACCGTCGAACGGTATCGCCGTTCCGGTTTGGGGGTGTGACAGATTGGTATTAGAGCATTGTTTATAGTGAACTAAGTATATCAAACCTTACATGATATACAACTGTAAACGCTAAGGGGCGAAGCGCTCTGAACTAAAAGTATACTTTTAAAATCTAAGTATTTTATAAGAAGTATACAAGTATACATACATACCAGAAACAGTATCACAAGAAGAACAAAACAAAAGTATTTAGATGTCTGACACTGATGTTAAACCTGGGTAGTTATGCAATCATTTCTGGGATAAATATAGCATGATCAACTATATTTATTTGAGATATGACCAACATGTGTTTGGGAGTGATAGTGGTGTTGTGACAAGTCTAAAACTTACCAAACTCCATACAAAAGAGATCAATAGAACAGAACACACAACCTAAAATACTATAGGAGTATTTTATCTAGAGCCAAACACGTCGTACAGATTTCATTCCAAGTGTTGCTATTTATTTTCTAGCGATTGTTTACTTGCATTAGTAGACTTCCTTTGTAAAAATTGCTTAATAAAACAGTTTATCTATCAGGTTGAGATATATCCTGTTCAATATCACCTGACTTCTGACCACCGTAGAGGACTTATCTTCATTTTCTCATAAATTATTTTAGAGAAAGATGCCTCCGAAGAAGAAGTCCAACCGAAAGAACAACAATCCCCCACCGCCGCCACCGCCTCAGTTCGACCATGTTGTGTTTCAAGCAACAGTTACAGTCGTCGTGGCTGCCGCAATGTCGCAGATAAATTCTAGCGGCACTAGCGGATTGGGTAGTGGTACCCATCCCCTCAATCTCGATGGTGGCCAGGAACACCCGAAGGAGTGTTCCTACAAAGACTTCATGAACGCGAAGCCCAAATCCTTTGACGGCAATGGAGGTGTCATTGCCCTAACTCGTTGGTTCGAGAAAATCGAATCAATTTTCAAGATATACGCATGCCCCGAGGCAAGCAAGGTGAAGTTTCCCGCCTGCACCTTCACTGATAGAGCACTAACTTGGTGGCCGAGTCAAATCCCTAACTCTGCCGGTGGCAAATGCCATGAGGTGGGAGAATCTGAAGGAACTGATGCTCGCTGAATACTGTCCATGGGGCGAAATGCAAAAGCTGGAACAGGAGCTGTGGAACCTGAAGATGAAGGGTTCTGACATTGCTGCGTACACTGCTAGGTTCAGCGACCTAGCTCTTCTGTGTCCTGGGATGGTCACCCCGGAAAGAAAGAAAATTGAGAGGTACATATGGGGATTGACACCCCCAACTCAGGGGAACATTTTGGATGTTAAACCTCTCACATTCGACAGCGCCAAGTGTCTGGTGCAGACCCTGATAAATCACGGAGATAGTCAAGACTCTGTAACAGTCATTCCAGAACAGCCCAAGGAGAGCAGTAGTGGGAAGAAAAAGTTTTGGAACAAGCGCAAGGGTCAGCCTTCACAAGAGCCCTCCAAAAAGCAACAAACAGTAGCAGTCCGCGCTGCTACCATTCGTGCTGTTGTTCCAACTGCTCGAGCACCTGCCAGTAGATATGTTGGAACCCTCCCACGATGCGATAAATGCAACTTTCATCATCACGGACCCTGCCGTGATATGCAATGCAACAACTGTGGCAAGAAGGGTCACACAACCCGTTTTTGGAAGACACGAGCACAACCAGCCAACCAAAACCCCGGATTTGGAGTAGGCCAAGCCTGTTATGGTTGTGGTGAAACTGGGCACTTCAAAAGGAATTGCCCCAAGGAAACGACTGTTGGCAACACAGGGAAAGTGCTAGCAATGGGCCAAGAGGAGGCAGTCGTTGATCCCACCGTAGTTACGGGTACGTTCCTCCTCGACAACTCTTATGCATGTATTCTATTTGATAGTGGTGCGGAGAGGAGTTTTTCAGTCATGCATTTAAACACTTACTCAAACACAAATCCCAACCATTAACCGGAACATTCACCGTCGAAATGGCTAACGGAAAAAAAAGAGTACTAACGACGTATTCGTAGCATGCACCCTCACTTTAAACGATTATTCCTTTCCAATCGACCTTATGCCAATCTCCATAAAAAGCTTTGATGTAATCATCGGCATGGATTGGTTGAGCCCCAATCATGCTGATATTCTTTGTTATGAAAAAGTCATTCGCCTCAATCTACCATCTGGCGAAGCCCTCGTTATCTATGGCGACAAACTCAGCACGAACCTTTGTATCATTTCGTGCAACAAAGCCTAAAAATAACTACGAAAAGAGTGTCACACATTCTTAGCCCATGTCGTTAACGAAAAGAAAGAAGTTAAAGACCTCGAAAGCATCCTCGAAGTCTGCAATTTTCCTGATATCTTCCCCGAGGATCTTCCAGGAGTTCCTCCCGAACGCCAAGTCGAGTTCTGAATCGACTTAATTCTTGGAGCTACCCCCGTAGCCAATTCTCCATACCGTCTAGCTCCAGCGGAAATGCAGGAATTATCCAGCCAACTTAACGAACTGCTCAGCAAGGGATTCATTAGACCAAGCTTCTCACCCTGGGGAGCACCGATCTTGTTTGTTAAGAAGAAGGATGGATCTTTTCGGATGTGCGTAGACTATCGTGAGCTCAACAAACTTACTATCAAGAACCGCTACCCTCTTCCCAGAATCGACGACCTCTTAGATCAACTTCAGGGAGCGAGTTATTTTTCAAAGATAGACCTGAGATCAGGGTACCATCAGCTACGAGTCCAGGAGATTGATGTTCCGAAAACAGCTTTCCGAACTCGGTATGGTCACTACGAGTTTGTAGTGATGCCCTTTGGTCTAACCAACGCACCCGTCGTATTCATGGACCTGATGAATAGGGTGTGCCGTCCATTCATAGACAAATTCGTGATAGTATTCATAGACGATATACTTATCTATTCACGAAGCGAGGAAGAACAGAGCCAGCACTTAAGACAAGTTCTAGAAACACTGAGAGCAGAAAAGCTTTACGCGAAATTCTCTAAGTGCGAGTTTTGGATTAGGAAGATAGCTTTCTTAGGTCACGTGGTTAGCGAAGAAGGCATACACGTGGACCCTTCCAACATAAAGGCAATCGAGAATTAGTCATCACCGAAGACGCCCACAGAAATCCGTCAATTCTTGGGTCTTGCCGGCTACTATCCCAGGTTCATCCAAAACTTCTCCAGAATTCCTAAGCCTCTTACCGCCCTGACTCAGAAAGGTGTAACCTTTATTTGGGGAAAACAACAAGACACTGCGTTCCAGACTCTGAAGCAAGACCTGTGCAGCGCACCTGTCTTGTCTCTTCCTGAAGGGACAGAAGACTTCGTAGTTTATTGCGATGCATCAAATCAGGGGCTAGGCTGTGTACTTAAGCAGCGAGGAAAGGTTATTGCCTATGCCTCGAGACAGCTAAAGACACACGAAGTCAACTACACTACTCACGATCTTGAGCTGGGAGCGGTGGTCTTCGCGCTGAAAATCTGGAGACATTACCTGTACGGTACCAAGTGCAGTATCTTCATCGACCACAAAAGCCTCCTGCATATTTTTGACCAAAAGGAGCTCAACATGAGACAACGGCGTTAGGTGGACCAACTCAATGATTATGAGTGTGAAATTCGCTATCATCCGGGTAAAGCCAATGTAGTAGCGGACGCCCTCAGCCGGAAAGAGTACTCTGGTCGTAGAGTGAAGGCACTAAAAATGACAATCCATTCCCATCAGTCAGCCCAAATCAGAGAGGCTCATCGGGAAGCCTTGAAACCAGAGAACGTGACGGATGAAGCCTTGAGAGGAATAGAGAAGAACTTCGAAATCAAGGGTGACGGGGTTCGTTATTTCATGGACCAGATCTGGACACCAAGGTTCGGTGGTTACAGAGAGGTATTCATGAATGAAGCCCACAGAACTCGATAATCCGTTTACCCAGGTTCAGATAAGATGTATATGGATCTCAAAAAGCTCTATTGGTGGCCAAACATGAAAGCAGAGATTGCTACCTACGTGGGCAAGTGCCTAACGTGCGCCAAAGTCAAGGTAGAATACCAAAAGCCCTCAGGTTTACTCCATCAGCCGGAAATACCTGAGTGGAAGTGGGGATTACAATGGATTTCATTACCAAGTTACCCAAGACATCGGGTGGTCATGAAACCATTTGGGTAATCGTCGATATATTAACCAAAACTGCCCATTTCCTGTCAATCAAGGAAACATACAAAATGGAGAGACTGACTAGAACCTACATCCAAGAGATAGTACAACTGCACGGGGTGCTTGTATCCATTATCTCGGACAGAGATAGCAGATTCACCTCGCGGTTTTGGCAGTCACTGCAGAAGGCTCTTGGAACTAAGTTGGACATGAGTACAACTTATCATCCTCAAACTGACGAGCAGAGTGAGAGAACCATTCAAACCCTGGAAGACAAGCTGATAGCATGTGTTATCGACTTTGGAAATTCATGGGACACCCATTTTCCCCTAGTCGAGTTTTCCTACAACAACATCTATCACACTAGTATTAAGGTTGCTCCATTCGAAGCCCTCTATGGCCGTAAGTGCAGATCCCCTCTATGCTGGGATGAGGTGGGTGACACGCAGCTAGCTAGAGGTCAAGTCCCTGATAGCACTCTCACTGGCCCTGAAATCATTCGAGAAACCACAGAAAAGATCGTACAAATCCGAGAACGACTAAAAGCCTCTAGAGATAGAAAAAAGAGCTACGCCGACAATAGACGAAAACCCTTGGAATTCCAGGTTGGTGACCGCGTCATGTTGAAGGTCTCACCCTGGAAGGGCATATTACGCTTCGGAAAGCGTGGAAAGCTGAATCCAAGATACATTGGACCATTCGAGATCCTCGCAAGGATCGGTCCCGTAGCTTACAAACTCCGGTTACCCCAAGAGCTTAACAACATTCATCCCGTCTTCCACGTGTCAAATCTTAAGAAATGTCTATCTGACGAAACTCTTGTAATTCCACTCAATGAAATCGAGATCAACGAGAGTCTTAACTTCGTGGAAGAGCCAGTCGAAATCATGGATAGGGAAGTCAAGCGAACAAAACAAATTCGCATCCCGATAGTGAAGGTTCGCTGGAATGCCAAGCGGGGACCTAAATTCACTTGGGATCGAGAAGACCAGATGCAACAGAAGTATCCGCATCTCTTTCGCTAGTCCATTTTGTATTCATTTTAGAAAAAAATTCAGGACGAAATTCCCTTTATCGAGGGGATGATGTGACAACCCGATACATTGTAGTCAACAAAAGTTAAATTTCGTTAAATAAAATGTCGATTTTCGTTTATTCCGTTAAGCTCTTGTGGGTTAGGAAATAATCTAAAATATATAAATAAAGTTTATATAAGTTTTCGGAACCAAAAACACTCGAAAAATCCAGTTTCCTTCGAAAAATCAGCAAAATTCGTTCAGCCAAGTGTTTACGGCCATAAACCCTTGGGTCGTAAACTCGTTTACGGCCATAAACCAATTTCCGACAATAAACACAACCGGTATAAAGGTTTTTCCCGGAGAGATTCCTCATTTCTCATCTTTTTCACTCGAAAATCCTCTCAAAGTGCTCTCAAGAACCTCCCAAACACATTCAAATCATCAAGATCAAACCTTCAAATCTTCAAGTTTTTCCTCAAGAACACCAAGAACATCCTTCAAATCTTCAAAGGCTGCAAACCGTTCACAGATGCAAATTCGTTTGCAGCCGCAAACATAGTTCACGGCCGCAAACAGTCTTGAGTCGTGAACCTTGGCTGTAGACCTTCTTTTTCCACTTCAAACGAGTCTCGATAACATTCCTAACCCAAAAACAAGTGTTTTCTAACACTTTAATTAATGAAATCGCTAATTTAAATACAGTTATGTGTTTAATCATCAATAGGATACCATTAATTCTGTGTACTCCAACTCGAGGGTCATCTTTCCGGTTTCTGCTGTCGAGCATGTACACAAAATCAATTGTGAGTTCATACCCCTACACTTTTACTGTTTTTTAACGTTTTTAGGGGGGATACAAGCAAAACATAAAGAAATTTTGTGTTCTTACATAAAAGATTTCAACAAGACTAAAAACTTATGCAATTGATACAACCAAGAGATCACTACATTTTATAAAATATTTAGATATTTTATCCCTTTTGTAACATGTTGAGCATAAGGGAAATTTTTCAACATACAACCATAATTGCAAAGTTTTCAGTATAATACATGACTCGAATACATAACATACATGCAAACTATAATAGGTATAGTTTGGGATTCAACACACGATTTTATCAAGTCTAGAGCTTATACATTAAAAAACATATAAACTATGTTAGATATAGTTTATGGCATACATTACTACTTTTTGAGAACAAGAGTACAATACTCAATAATTATTAAAGTATAATTATTTTACTCTACAAGTATACCTACAGTTTCAAGTACAAGAGAACATTACAATACTACTCGTATACTAGTTAATACATGGTTGTGAGGCACTACTTCAATTGTACCCTTCGGGGTGTGGAACTAAATCCTAACACAGTATAACCAGAGTCTCCTGGAGGGAGAGCATGAGGTTTGTGAATAAATCTATTCGATACTGACAATCCCACACCTGAACTGCTAGCTACAGTTAGGCAGGCATGCCTAGGGTGACAAATGTCATAACATCCGACGCCTGAAGAACGTCGTAGAGGTCACTAGGTCATATCAAGCATGGTTATACCAAACTCACAACAGTATAAGCTAACCATTTATTTACGGGATTTCAATTCTTTAAATAGTTTTATTTTCATTAATAGAATATCATACAATACAACTGAAGGATTCCAGGGAATACAAATATATAGTTTTATTTTAAGTAATAAAACTACTATTCATACTGGTGATAGCCAGGGTTTTCATACAACGGTTTTCATACATAACATACTATACATACTGGTGGCAGCCAGGGTTTTCATACAAAGGTTTTCATACATAACATACTATACATACTGGTGATAGCCAGGGTTTTCATACAAAGATTTTCGTACAGAATACAACATACAATACAACTGGTGGTAACCAGGCATACAGACTAACATTTTCATATACAACTACCGAATACAGTAACGAACATATATTTTTGTTTTAGGGTTTAAAGACTACTTTCCATTAATAAAGAAAATATTGGATTTTCTTGAGAACATGCAAACATTTTACAAATTCACAAACAGGTTTCATTACAAAAACATACTTATGAACTCACTAGCTTTAATGCTGATACTCTTTCAAAACCGCTTGTATTCTCAGGGAATCAGTAGACAGGTACTCCTGTAGGCGTTTGAGAAGACGGAGCCTTTAGAGTCGCGTCTTTTATACAGTTGTTATACTTTTGCTGTATACAAACTATGTATCGAACATATGTAAATACCTTATATATATTCAATGTAATGGTTGTATTCACTTTGATTACTATGATGTAATTGTTGTGATACTGCACATGACGTCCTCCGCCCCCGAACGTTTCTGTCGTTCCGGTTTGGGGGTATGACAGTTTTGTTGTCCAAAAAAATAAATAAAAATAAAAAATAAAAATAAAAGGTCGGGCCACGGAGTTGCATCCATTTGTTTTCTTTTGTTAGATGTTAGACCCTTTTTTTGGGTTTTATTTCATGTAACTTGTTTCTAGTTTGATGTTTTTCTAGTTTAGATTTTATCTTTTGTTGGCAACTACAATGGCGCCCTTTACTCATCGCGTGCTCGATTCTTCGCTCTACATGGATCTTATTTTGGTGGAAGCACTTATTCTTCTAGATGATTGTAGTTTGCCAACCTTTGTACATAGCTCGTTCCTTGCCATTTTTGGCCCGAGTTATCTTCTTCTAGGTTTCATTTCTTGGGATGGGGTTGAAGTTGTGAGGAGTGAGGAACATTCTAACCGAGGGACCCTTTCTTATGGCTTGTGGGCTAGATCGGACCACGAAACAATGTCACATAAACCATAATAGTGAAGTATGCATGCTCATTTTGTATCTTGATCAACATGTATCCCTTGCTAGAAAGGTAACAAAGGCTCGTCCCTTAAAGCGGTTCTTATCTCTAAAAATGGATTATACATTTTTTATTTCAAGGGCGTGTCGTGAATTTCTGCCTAAGATGTTCATTCTTTTTTCTTTTTTTTAGGATAGTTCATCCCAAGTTCATTCTAGTCTTGTCTTACTTGAGGACAAGTAAGGTTCAAGCTTGGGGTGATTTTGATAGTTTCATTTTATTACTTCTTTTCATAGTTTATTTTTAGTTAAAACCATCTCATTTTAGTTAATCTTCATGCATATTTTCTCTGTTTGTTATTTTTCTCCTTTATTGGGTGTTTTCCATTATTTTGAGCTTATTTGAAGGATTTATCGAAGACCATTTGTCATTGGAGGTATGGAAGGAGTGCGGTACTATTGGAGGCTTTCGATTTGCTTGTGGACTTGAAGTGGTGCGATTGGGCTTGGTATCAATGTCTACAAGAAGCGCGTTCGAATTAATTTTTGGACGAGATGACGAGGACTCGAGCTAAGGAAGATTAAAGGAGCATTGAATCATCTTTGAAGGCTTTGGAAAAGCATAATTGGGCTCCACAGAAATGGTGCAAATGGGTTGAGATATTAATGAAAAGATTGGGCTGGTGTATTAATTAAATGGGCCAAGGCACCATTCAGCGAGACCCACGCGTTCCTCGTGGATCCACAAACGGTTCGTGTGGATCGTGTTGTGAAGAATCCGGGTTTTTAGCATGACTCTCTATTTTGGGAAGGTTGGTGGATTACTTTTGGCCAGCTTTTAGATCCGGAAATAAGCCCCTATTTACTGAAGATTTTGAATGGAATTCAACAACATCACTCTCAAGAACAACTCATTTTGATCTCAAGAAGGTCTTGGAAGAAATTGAAGATTTAGAAGATTGGTGTAATTTCATTTCATTTTACAACTTGAACAATGTGTGGTACCTCTAAACTACTTTGAATTTCTTTTATTTTGGCCATGCTTGGCTAGACTTATACTTGGTTGATTAGGGTTTAGCCCATGGATGATTGGCTGTTTTAAAGACTTTATACTATCTTGTGTTTGAAGTTGATGGAAATGTTTTCTAGTCAAACATCTTCTTGTGTTTATTTATCCTTGATCATGAGCTTTGATGAATGAATGCTTATTTTTTTGACTAATTTATTGGTTAAGTAATGGATCCTCAAATTAGTAAGCAACAAATGGCTTTATGTTTGTTTTCATTTTATTTAAACCATGGAAATGTTTCCTCCATAATGATAATGTAAGCATTTGATTATCTTTTGGACTTGGTAACTCTTAGAACTTAAAGCTAATTGATTTTCACAAGATTATATGCTTCATTAATTTTTGTGACTTTAAATAAGGAAATGTGTTAAGAGCTCCTCTAACCATTTTAATAACAAAGAAGAGTTAAGGTAATTTGTGCTTATGAATTGCTATAGCCAGGTTAAATTAATTCACAAGTGTTGTTCCATTTAGTCTAATGATAAGTCAACTATGTCATGCGTGTGGTGTTTCGCAAAATCAACCAACTTTACTTCATTAAATTTAATCAAATCATTTACTTGTTTACTTGTCATATTTACATTCTAGCTTAGTTTTAATTTTCTCAAGCAATCAAAAAGATTAAAACCCCCCATTTTAATTTTACTCTTGTCTTACAAGTACTTGAACAAATGATTTACATAGAGATTTAAATTGAACCAATCTCTGTGGATACGATCCCTTTACCACTATACACTATTTTAGTGTGTAATATTTAGGGTATTTATTTTGTTGGCCTCGACAACCACCATGAACCGAACAAAACTTCACCCTGATTTGTATCTCTTGAACACAAGCTTCATCAGGTTTAGCATTTCGATTTGCATCACCACGAAACAGCTCCTTCTTTCTCATATATTCTAACTTATGATGCCACAATGTTCTTTCATCATCATACTGATCCAACGATTGGGATACAGTCACCTTTTCCCCAACCGTATAGCCATCCAGGATATAATCTCATGAGGATTCATTTTTCCCATCATAACTAGAAGAGCGCCCTTGGAGACTCTTAACTAGTCACCCTTTCCAGAATACTTCAATCCATCCTTCGCCAAAGTTCTAAGAGAAATCATTTTTTTTGAAGCTCCGGGACGAACCAGCAATCTAGTTTCCTGATTATACCATCGTGTATCTTGATTTTCACCATGTCACTTCCTTTGATACTACTCACCCAATCATCACCCATCTTGACTGTGTCATTCCACTCTTTGAAGGAGTCAAACTAGTCACAGTTGCATGTCATATGATAGGATGCTCCAAAGACCAAAAACCAAGCATCAACAGAACTAGATGTACATACTATCAAAACTTCACCATCATCCACTTCATCGGAATTTCCTTGAACCACAACAACATTGTTGTTGCTTGGTACAATACCATTGTTCTCTTTCCTCAACAATGGACAATCGCTTCTGAAGTGCCCCTTTTCCTTGAATTTATAACATTTGATATTGGCTTTAGATTCGGAACTGACTTCCCTTTGTAACCTCCACCTCTATTAGATGTTCTTTCTCTGCTTCCGAACAAACCGGAATTGGAAACTTCTTCTCCAACCGAAGCTTTTCTTTTTAGTTCCTTGGACGAAAAAAACTTATTCGCTTCATTCACATTGATCGTTGCCGTACAGTACAACATGGGATCAACGAAATTCTCATAAGAATTAGGCAGTGAACATAAGAGGATAAGTGCTTGATCTTCATCTTCAATCTATTAATTCACACCTTGTAAGTCCAAGATGATCCTATTTAAGTTATCCTGATGATCCTTCACTTGGGTGCTTTTTGACATGCAAAGAATGTAAAAACATTGCTTCTGGTATATCATGTTCGTCAGAGAATTGTTAGGATACTTGTCATACAATTTCTCCCAAACCCCATCAGCACTCGTTTGATTCACGACTTCTTTAAGTACTTCGTCTATTAAACTCAACTGAATTAAGATATGCGCTCTTGCGAGAATATCCACCTTCTTTTCAATCACTATGTGTTTTGGTAGTTTCGCTTTTCCTTCGAGTGCCTCTGCACATCCTTGTTGAACTAGAAGAGCCTTCATCTTCACCTTCCACAAAGTGAAATCATTCGAACCATTGAACTTATCCAAATAAAATTCGTGAGTAGATATCTTCAAACACAGGAACACAAACCGCAACTCTGATAGCACTTGTTAGGGAAACAGACGATATTTTTCAAGACTCAGAACAAATCTGATGCTATCTGCCAAGTTTTGATGACCCTTTTTAGGAACTAATGCAGATAACACACGAAACTAAAAGCACACAAAGACACAGTATTTATGTGGTTCGGTCAAGGTGACCAACGTCTATAGGTAGGAGGGGAGTATTCTTTATTGATAGAGTTCTTAAACAGAGATTACAAGTACATCCTTATTTATACTTGAGGTATCTGACCTAAAACCCTAATGGGCTAAGCCCATTAGCCCATAGGCCCATGAATGGTGTCAACCAATCATAATCCGCCATGCAACAGCTTCTGGAACATTCATCCTTGCATTAGAATCAGTAAGACACATGATGGAGCATCTTAATCCATAGTGTCACATCATGATGCAAGAGTGGCACATCAAGATCACCATGGCATATCAACCATCATGGTGGCGCATCAAGAAATAATCCTTGAGCATCTTCAACTTTTGAGCTTCCTTGAACAGTATTGAACATCATAGGGGACTTCATAGCATACAGCTCATCAAGGGATAACTTGGCATATCAAGGAAACAAAAGTCATATCCTTGCATCAAGATGCCGTGTTAGGCATGTAAATGGCACATCTTGATCAAGGGATGGCGCATCCTCTCCAAGGTTAGCGCAACCTCTTCCAAGATGGCATATCTAGACTCCAAGTTGGCACATTCTCTCCATAATGGCGCATCCACATCATGAATGGCATATCCAGTCACTTGGTGACATATCCTATCAATTGATGGCATATCATGTCACTTGGTGGCATATCAAGTTACTTCGTGGCATATCATGTCACTTGGTGTCATATTAAGTTTCAGTATTTGCACACCTTGACTTCTAAGTGGTGCATCCAAGCCTAGGATGCACCACTCCACTTCCAGGTACTCTATACCTCCTTTTAGAAGATTTGATACTTTGTCACTTGATCCGTTCCTTTGTTAGGAGATCCATCCCTTTTCTCAGATGATCAGTTCCTTTGCCAAATGCTCCATGAACCCCAAGTGCTCCATTGAGTTCCAAGTGCTCCATTGACCTAAAATGCTCCACGCAAATGCTCCAAATGCTCAAGTCATATTTAACATAAATAAATGATCCACAACATCATAGTCATCTGAAACTTCAAGAATCCCTTACAGATGCTCTAACAATAGCTCCGACAAACCCATTATAACAACAAAACTCTATTATCTTTCGGCGGTTCCTGACCATGAACCAGGTATTTCTTCCTTCACTGGACTTCCAGTTTAGACTTTGGAATCCAATTCTCGATCTACATCGGAGACAATCGATCTTCTCAAAACTACTTCAAAGATTCGACTCACGATATGATCTTTACTCCGGCCACCGAACCTAAGAACAATCAATATTGAACATCCTTATACTAAAAGAAATAAATGCTTTACAACAAACCATACTATACTGATTACAACAAAACTTATGCGGAAAACACCATCTCTTTATTATATCGATTGATTCGAATCCGATCTCTTCTCTCTCGAATATGGGAGGCAAGAAGAATACAACTCTATCGTAGCGCACTACATCCAAAACCATCGGCTGACCGGCCGGTCAAAGCCTACAATCCTCAAATATATGATCAAAATCACTTCCCATGACTCAACTGACACTACCTCCAACAAGGTCCTCAATCACCAACTCGCACAGGTCTGCACCATGAACCAATATACCATGGCCACTTAGACACGAACAAGCACAGGATTCATCCTCATCCAAAGCAACCATAATCAAAAGACCGATAAAGAAGGAAACAGTCTACAACTTACAGTAGTGTTATACCACACTATCCACGAACAACCAACTCCCTAGTAACCTTTAGTCTCTTCTTGATCCAAATACAAATCTTATGCTTTCGGTAGTACGGGCCCATACTAACTTCCACACCTATCCGTATTCACCCCAAGAATTGTTTCAAAGTTCCCCAGTCGCTACACTCGACTACTTCTAGGTATACTAAAACACACTTATATTCTTAGAAGAGCCATAAGCTAAACTTACTTGATTCTCATCTGATGATTCTCCTCGACTATGCTCTCACACCGATAGAAGTCTATACTAACATTGCCGGTAGCCTTATTCATGCAAGTTGTATGTGACATAGGATCAGATAGACGGTCGAATAAACGATTCTACCCTAAGCCCACAACCAAACAAGGAATAGGAAGTAATGCTAAATCAAGCATTCTAAGGCTATAAAGTCCTAATTATGTACATCTCTAAAGCATACACTTCGCAACTAACAAAATCAATCGAAACATCAAGTAGTAAAAAACAAGCAATCTCCTAAGATACATGGCATCACAAAATCAGGCAAGTCTATCGTGCAATTCCTGAAGGGATCGTTAGCTTATGTACTAACATGCATTTCTAATTGTCCACATATCAACAGATATATACAACACATACATATATTTTTGGAACCACTTTCCTGTTCAAGATTCGACTAATAGTACACATCGCATCCTCCCATTAAAACTAAAGTCAAGTCAGAGATCCATGTTCATGATCCCCGGTCAATAATATGACAAGAATATAACATGAAACCGAATTCATGTTTCAAAACCAACCATTTTCTTAAAATTCTTTTTAGAAATGTTTTTGAAAATTCACGGATCCTAGTTTGGGTTTGGATTCACACGCGTGTTCACCTAAATCCCTCAAACCAGGGCTCTGATACCAACTTGTAGCGTTTTGATTTTCTGAATAAATTTTTCATTTTTAATTTAGAATAAACATCCATTTTCATTAAGTTATAATCAAGTCCAAACCATTAGTTCAAAATCAACAATCCAAATCAAACTTATAAATAACATCGTTGTGGAGTCTCAAGTCATAAAACTGATGATGTGTGTGTACAGTCACACCTTCGCCTTCCCACGATCAAACGAAGCACCTGAAAAAACATTTAATTCACAACTATAACACAAATCTTAGTGAGTTCCTCAAAATCCCATACATCACATGGTACATGGAAGCATAAAAACATTGGCCTTCACCCCATGGGTGGTCCTCCCCCTTCGACCTTCACCATAAAGCCAGTCCTCCCTTAGCCTTCAGTATAAAGTCGTTCCGCCCTTATCCTTGAGCATTAAGTTGGTCTGCCCCGAGTATCTTGATCTTCGGCACAAAGATTGACCGTCATCAATTCTCCACAAGATATGTTGACATATATATAATAATAGACAATCAACGACAATCCAACAACACAGTTAAATATCTAAACTAGTTTACCTATCTAACAACTCATTATAGCATAGCACTATCCGAACACCCAAGGATACATACTGTAGTGTAAAGTATTGCAAGAAATCTTACCTCACATATGAAATAGATAATCTCTACAACTCACTGTAAATGTGAAAGCTAGTATCACAACCCACCCAAACATTACTAAAAGGTCAAACCTCATTCAATGATGTAAACACTAAAGTTTGACCCATGGTCAAACTTAATCAAAAAGTTAAAAAGTCAACAAAATGGTCAAACATGCGCCCCACACCCTATAAAGCATACCCCTCACCTAATAAAAGAAAAAATAGTCGTGATCTCAGGCTAAAACAAACACATCCTAGATAACCCTAAAAGCACGTTGCACTAGGGAAGGACGCGCCACATCCGGACCTTCTTCACAAGGTGAAATAACTTAATCCATTAAGTTAAAACCCCAAACTTCTGGATCTGGTCCTTAACAATGTCTTAACTGATAAATTTTCCAAGTTTATTCATTAAGACACTCCAATCAAGAAAGATCTAAACTTTATGCACTAAAATGACCTAAAAATCCAACACAACTTTCATGGCTTAGAGGACATGCACAAGACACCAACTTTCCAAGTCCAAGAATGTCCATAGAACGTTCCTAAATGTTAAAAAAACTTGTGTCGTCTAAACTCCAAGCTCACCAAGCAAAAGTGCCTAAAACGACAGTAAGCCTGATCTAGCAAACTAAAAAGAAAGATTGAAGTTTTATACTCACAAAGGTCCAGGAAAGGTGCAAAGTTGCAGGATCTTTACTTTCTCTTCACTTCAATGCACAAAAGGAACTCCTTGATTTTCAGGCTTCAACCACCAAATGAAGAAATTAAGCTTCCAAAAGGATTCCAAGGTTCAAAACAAGCAAGTGGAGGCTAGGGTTTCTCTATGAACAATCAAAGGATGTTGGAGGCTAATAATGATCCAATAGTAAGGGATAAGGGCTTTTAAATACCCCCAAAACCCTAATAAAACGATCAGCCCATTAGGCCAGAAGCGTGTCGCGCCTCCTAAAGATTGTGCCGCGTCCCAACAGGAAATCTCAAGAATTCTCAGTTTTCAACAAATGCGGCTAATGACTTCCTTCTTTGCCTCATGCTTCTACTTTCTTTTGGACCATAAAACCCCCAATTAAAGAAAACAACATTGGATATAGGGTGTTACATAATTGATATGAATTTTATAGAAACTCATCAATTTTGCATACAATCTCTTGACAATGATGCAAAAAATATTAAGTTGTTTGAGTAGCAAGTCATTTTCTTTCTGAAGAACAACTCTATCATCACTTATTCTATCTATCATATTTCTTAATTTATCGTGCAGTTTATTATCTTCTAAAACACTTCTAACAACTAAAATCTATTCTTTCACTATCTCCACTTCCCTGCAAGATGACACAAACTCTTTGTAAATTGTTGTACATTAATTTTGAATTGGACAATAACATGTTGAATAACACACACACACACACATATATATATATATATATATATATATATATATATATATATATATATATATATATATATATATATATATATATATTTATAAATGTTATTAAAGGTTAAGATAGATATTACTTTATTGTAATCGTTCCTCATGGTTTTCTAGAAAAAAAACATTTCCCATATCCTATCATTTCCTTAGCCTTGATTTTTTTCTTCCCATCATATGCCTCATACTTCACCACAAAGCATCTTCCACATGTGGGTTAAATTATCTCCCCATCCCCGGAACTTGAAGACCAAACTTACATATGTCTATACTTACCGATCACCATTAAAAAGTGCTTTTTTTTACTTGATCTTGAACTTCTTTCAACATGAAATCTCTTGCTAAGTGATTTTTTCTAAAACAAAGGCAATCTCCTTCTCTTCGCCAAAATTCTTCTCACTTTCACCAAATTTAACTAACAAACCAGAACTGTTTGTTTATTTTAAAAATTTTTATTGTTGTTTGAATTATATGTTGAAACTTTTGAATTCTTGACTTAGGCCTGCGGTAGAATTTCTGAGCTTACTGAATTTCACTACTAGTGAATAATCTTCCTCACTCTCTCCCTCATCAACAAATCACCATATTCATCTTCTGAAACCTCCACAACTCTCTAAGCTACTACTTTTGAAACTAATTTCAAAGGTCCTCGAAACAATTTCTCATTCAACATTAATTTTTAAAACATCATCCTCATTTGTTTTCAACACTCCATGAAAATCTTAAAGAGCATATTTATCCATTTGTTCTTGTCCTTTAGGAATTATAGAAATAAATATCTATTCCATCTAAAGAGAGTGAAGGAATGTAACATTTATCTCATGTGTTTCTTTATGGATATTTAATCTTAAAGTTGTTTTTAATGAGAAGAGTGAATTTCTCAAAAACGTGATAAAAAATTTCATCTGAGTTTTGTTTAAAATCTTTGAATTCAACAACTAGATTTGTCGTTCTACTATTCTTTCGTTTCACATTTCCTTCAAAGTTTAATGAGTTTAATCCAAATATCCGTAGTGGTCTTAAAATTTTGAATATGAAAAGACGTATGGTGGTAGTCTATACGCCAATTTTCTTTTGCAGTAGAGATTGTTTGTGACTTTCTTCTTTTCAGCAAATTCAAGTGTTTGAAAGAAAACCTATCATTAAGTTCATCAGATGAAACAAGTTTAGCAAGAATTGTTGGTGAATTTGAATTGTAAAGATGAAAAGACCTTCTTCAATTGATCTCTAAATGTCTGAATTAAGAGCATACAAGTAATATTCCATTCGTTCTGCTCATTATTGTATTCCTGGGATATGAGAATCATAGCTCTTCTTCGGAACCAATACACTTTACGTCATTGTAACCATAGCGTTGATTGTAATTAGTATTTTATCATTGAGTGATGTTTTCTATGCATAAATCTTTTCGATGGATAACTTCAATATGGGTTCGACTACGGAAGTTGTACTTTTGTATATTTATTTGTATTTGCATTTTTGACTCTCAACCCAACACTGGGGGCTGTCAACCATCCTTTCCCCCCTTACCCCATTTGTATGGGATCGGGATTATGTTGTTGATTTGACATTTTTATTAACCATACCCATTTACAACATTAAACAATATACATCTTTAACTATATCGTAAATAATGTTATATTGAAACTTTCACATTAGCATATAAATAAACATAAATATTCTGATATAACATCCGTCATCCATTTTTTATACCATTTGAACCATATACACATGTGACATGCCTAAAAACTAAAATTATATCCAAATTTGAAAATCCATATTCATAACTAATTCCAACTCAAAATGTTGACCACCCATAAACCAAACCCAAACGTCTTAAGGTCTACAAGAGGCGATAGAAAGATCATATTTGAAGAGACTTGAATACTATAATGGGGTAAGAGGTCCACAAGTGCAATGCATTATCAGGGTGGGGTCAACTGATGGCATGCAGATTGACAGAGAACGAAAGCGTACAACAAAAAAGAGGGAACCATAAAGACATATGAAGAGTACTACTCTTCCTCATGCAATTTGATTTGGACCACTTTCTTTTTCCACTGAAATTTAAGGTGGCTTTAAAATATTGAAATATAACAAATGCTTAATTATTAAATAATATGTTGACTAATAACTTACTAAACTAATTAGAAATATTTATCTTTAATCTTTTTGGTTAACAATGCTGTATTTTCTTATTGTTCTCATATTTTAACTAATTTATGTATATTTAGAAATATTTAACAAAATAATGCATATTCATTAAAACCTTTAAAATGAATTTAATATAAAAATAGTTTATATTTAATGTATGTTTTAAATATTTTTCTTGTATCCGTTCATATGCTAATGGAAATCAAGGATAGAACCCTTATATTTTTATAAAAAGAGCATAAATATTATTTAAACCTAGTTTAAAAACCTTAGTTAAATTAAAAAAATCGTGTCACATTTATAGTTATATCTAATGTAAAATTATGTTAAGTCTAAGTATGTGACAGAATCCAAGATGATCAAAATTTAAAAGCTTATTATCTTAATTTTTTTTGTAGTGATTCAGATGACAGAATCATTTTGAAAGTTGGGAATTTATAATATTTTTAGATTTGGCCTACATTTTTTACCTATTGTTGGTAAAAATTAATAATAATAAAAAATTAATTGCAAATAAAAAATAAATAATTGGAGATTTATGATTATTAAATAAATAATTTTTGGAAAAATAAAAAAGACTAATAAAATTGAGAGTTTATTAATTCATTAAATAAGAAAATTTGGACTAGACAAGTTTGACCAAACTTACAATAACAAGATTTTTGACTTGTTAAGGACGAATATGTTAAGTTCATAGCTTTATACATCAATGGTCATGTTCATAGCTTTATATCTCAAACAAGCAGGAAATAAAGCACATAATCAAGATCCATAAGCTCTTCCTTGATCCTCCACCTTGCACCAATATCCTACTTCTTGGATATGGACCAAAACACACCAAAATGGATACCATGAGCTCAAAATAACATCATGAAGGCTAAAGATCAATTTCTAGGGTTTTGAGGACTTGGAGGCTGGTAGAAAGGTCAGCCCTAAAGACTTAATGAGCTTATATAGGGTACATAATAAAAATTAGGGTTTTCATTAAGATGCACGTATGCCCCGCGTACGTGCCCGAAGGCGCGATCCTGCCTCGTATCAGTACGCCCTGCGTACAACATTGTACGCCCCGCATACTGGGTTTAGAATTAGTACGTCATGCGTACATATATGTACGCCCCGCATACTACTTAACCCCTTAACTCTAATATACTCCGAAGGTCATAACTTCCTCATTATCACTCCAATTTCGACGATCCTTATATCCATGAAAAGGTGACGATAAGCTCTACACTTTAACCAACCTATACATGTCTTACAATATCCCGGACGAACATCCAATTTCCATAAAAGCCCGAGCTGACAAATTACCGAAATACCCTTTGACTCCAAAACACAAACCGAATACTCGAAACATCCAAATTACATTATCCAACCCCAACTGAGTCCAAATCTCACTTCTTCAAGGGTCCCAAACCCGCTAATACCCAATCCCTGATTACTACTCCAAAATAGGAAACGATTCGAACAAGGCGTTACATTCAAATAGGTACCTATTAAGAAAATCGATTTTCTTGAAATCTATTTTCCATATCTCATAATCAAAATATGTAGTTATGGTAAATAATATCCTTGTTGATCTAATCATAGCTACCTGAGAAAAAGGTTTGATCATAGTCATTGAAATCTGTGGGATTAGAGGATTTAACAAGTCTTGCTAAATGTGTATAGATCTCCATGTGTGTATTCTTTCTAAAAGAAGTTCTTACTCGTTCTAACCTTGTTATAGGGAGAAATATTAATCAAGCCCACACTTGATTATTAGACATGGATTATATCTCAGTGTTCGTTAAAACGTTGTCGTGGACGTCCTAAACAAATAATAAATTCACTGCTTGATTGCACTAATGCGTAGCATAGGGAAGCAGGGTTGAATCCTCAATGACACAACCTAATGGTCAATGCCTCTTTACGTAAGGCACATACAAGTCAAATGCAGAAAATAATAAAATGACGATTTTGTTGTTAATTAGAACTAAAAATAGCAGTGAAATAAACTTAAGAAAATTCAGTAATAAAAAGCGAATTTAGTTTTGCCGCGACTTTCCTAATTATGAAATTAACACAAACCTGGTTATTTAAGATGTGTTCTATTTAAGCTGATACTGAAAACTACTAATAAGCTCTAGTAAGTTCTCTTTTACCTAGTTAATTAACCAAAACAAGTTTTTCAGTTAATCCTAACTTTTTACTAACCTAATTAAACAAACTCTTATTCAAGTTAGAAAAGATGCACTATGATCTGTGTAAAATTTTCAGCAATATTTAATACGTCTCACAAGCTCGGAAGCGTAAAAATATAAAATTTTAGTTTCTAACATAGTCAAATCCCATCACGAAACTGATATGTTACTTGTTACTTATTACCAGTTTATTAAAACAATTATGGGATTCAACAACCGGTTAACTATATTGATTTAATCCTAAAGTAGGTAATCAGGCTAAAAAGAATTAAAATCAAATATTCATTAAGCACAAAACTCAACTAGATAGAATCACAAACTGAAAACCAGATCTAATGATTTATTACAAAATAAGTACTAATCTTGCAGAACTGAAATCTAAGATTTAGCCAAAAATGGATAAAATTTGATCTAGAACAATAAAAAGAGAAATTAAACAGCTAATCTTACTAAACTAATTGAAAGAGACAATCCATAATCTTCAGATCTTCAGAAAATGATGAAAAAGTGCTGAAATCGCCTCCAAAAGTCGTCTTTGGTCGTTTGGGAACATCTAGGGTTTTAAATGATCGGAGATATTTATATGCAAGCCAACAACATCAGGAGCTATTTTTACAAAAACACAGTCTTGCTTTTGGAAAAAGCATGATCATGTTGTTTCACCGAAGTCCCAAAATTTTCCGTTTTTTGTGTTTAATGAAGTACGATGCTATTTTGGGCATATTTGACAAAAGCACGATCTTGTTTTATGGAGAAACACGGTCATGTAAACTCTAAGAAGTCCTGAAATTCGATTTTTGTCTTGGAAAAGTTGTGAATGTGATGCACAATCAAAAACACGATCGCGGGGTGAAAGACACGGTCGTGTAAATCATAAAATAAGCGTTTCGGACGCAAACTCTTCAGTTTCAGCAAATCTAACCCAAGTTCCAATTTCCTCAGGTATTTTAGCTCCATTAAGTTCGAAATATGCATGCAAGCTGCTTCCAAATCACTGCTCCACTCGAAATATCTGAAAATGACATAAAAACATGAGCATGACAGGAATTCTAGAGATGAACATGAGCTGAACATTATTTAAACTAATGCATATGAAAAAGCATCAAATATAATACAACACAATAATAAAAACTAATATAAAATATTCAAAAAATGACATTTAAAAAATATCTTCAAACTTAAACCTTACTTTCCCTCAAGTAATAAAAAAAAATTAAACGGTGTAAATAGAATAGAAAGATGTAGATGGCATAAAAAGGAACTTCAAATAAAAACATTAAAAAACAAAACTAAAAATTAAGGAAACCAAACACCTCACTTTTTTTTTCACATGATCAGTCTTTTCATCAAGGAAGTTCCAATGAAATCACTATCTAGACAACAATTTCAATATCTTTTATGTATCCTAGATTTCCAAGAAAGATGCTCAACGGTGTAAATTGATAAACCAACCATAAATTTTATTTAAATTCTATACCTTAATTTACTTTGCTCACAAAAATAGCATATTTAAGAATTTTACGTCTTTTTGACTCATTCATAAAAACCAAACTTAACCTATCCTTAGAGACCTTGTCAAGTCAAGCTAATAAGCCCTCTAAATAAACAATCCCAAACACCCCCTAAGATTGACTAGATTATCTTATTCTTTACCTAAAAAATTTATTTCACTAGATTATCTTATTCTTTACCTAAAAAATTTATTTCACTGAATTAAAAAGAAAAAAGAAAAGTATTTTGCTATAACTAGAGCCAAGTACAGTAGTTCTTGTTTAACCATATAGTTTCCTAGTTTATTATAGGAAAACATTTAAACTAAAAAAATACTTGGAATAAAGTTGTCATTTCACAAGATAAACCAACATGAACTCGTGGTACGATTCCCCCCTTCATTGAACAATGAGTTGTACCCAAAGCATTAATGTTGTACTACATGTCGGTAGGTATGTAGTAATTCACACAAACAGAGTGATTATTCAACATCCGAAAAGGGCTTATGAACTTGATACTAACTAATAAACCCTCCAAATGATCCAACAATAATGTCCAACTCAGCGGCTGTTGCCTTTTTTTACTACTATTAAGTCCTTATAGTTAAAGTCCTTGAATGGTAACCATATTTATATGAGAAAAATGTTCTATATATAATGTTTGTTTCTTTTCTGTTGTAAATAAACAATATGAAAGAGACTAAATGACTAGTTTAGTTTTATATTTGAGCAAATAAATTTTACAAAAGACTAAATGACTAGTTTACTTTTACATTCCAAAAAACAAATTTCACAGCATTCATTGTTTTTAACGACATTAATCAAAGTTAACATAAGAGTTGAAAAAGAAAGAAAAAAAAAAAAAAAAAAAAAGAAGATAAGTAGATTGAATGTTAAAAGGAAGGTTGTTTGATAATTGTTGTTGAGTTAAAATCTAATTAAGTCAAATCCAACCTTACATTTTGTCTTGCCCAATAAGAGACATATTAGAAGTTATATGAACACATCTATAACGGAATCAAAAGATTTTAATTGTGATACCAAACAGTTTGACTGAGTCAAACGCAACCTGTTATTACCAGACTTAGTAATAAGAATATCAAATAGCCCCTAGTAGCTTAATGCATTGAGCAAGATTTTTTAGCTTAACCCATTAAGTTATTTTGAACCGTTTAAGTAATTAAAAAACAATCATGTATAGCAAAGTTTTGGTAAAGTAAGAACACCGTACTATGTGAAATTACAGGGTTACCCCTATTGAATCTTAACCGAGCTAAAGAATTAGCATCTTAATGAATCAAAATAGATAGTAGATGCTACTGGAAAGCAATGGCAACAGGAAGAGAAATTGATGTAGTACCCAACTGAATCTTTAATTATTTTTCACCTCTTATAATTCTGCCACTAAAAAATGAGTTACAGTTTTAGTCCCTAATTATAGCTAACTTTTACATTTTTAGTCCTTAATTGAGGTTCTTGTAACATTTTTAGTCCCTTTTCCAAGTAAAATTACTATTTTTGTACTTAAATATAGCTTATTTTTGCAATTTTGGTCCTAGAAAGTTTTCTCTTGCAATTTTGGTCATTGTTAGAGGCTTTTGTAACCTAATTTATGTTCCGATTGAAATGATTACTTTTAGTTCCTGAATATAGCTGATTTTTGTAATTATGGACAGAAAATATATAGCCATTTACTTGCAATAGGAACCAAAATTGTTACAAAAACGTCAAATACATACCTAATTTGCAAGAGAAATTTGGGATGAAAAATGAAAAAATCAACCATACTCAGGCAAAAAAAATGTAATTTATTCTTCAATAACCAACCAAATGAACCAATAACTGAACTTTTTTCAAAAATTAAATAAATAAATAATGGAATGCAGCCATGCAGGGAAGTAGTATATGAAATTAATTGTTAATAGTATTCATATAGCAAAAAGCAACCATATAGATAAGATAAAAACATCATTTCCATATGATAAAAGATCCAACTTAACTCTATGAAAACAGAAAGTACGAGAAGCCAATGTCATAGAACATGTGGAAATTGCCAGTTATACAACGTTTGCAGTTACCTTGTTCATGGTACATGGGTCCACTCAACTACTCTTATATATTAGAATCAAATAACACAGGGAAATTTTAATGATTGGTCGATTTCCCGAAACATATATGTGAATCCAGCAAAGTTTTGGTCAGTTTTTAACATTATTGTCTATGGGATTTGATGTGTTTCAGCTTCAGTCCCCACATAGTACAGATATTTCATAATGTGTGAATATAAACATTATAAGGAATAAATAGGAGAATAGTACATACCTATAGTTTTAAACTACGTACAAAGATGTGAAACCACCACACATTAGCTCATGGCCCCTACTTTTTCTTATTGACGGAATTACCCTTACCCATGAACTAGTGAAAATCCAATCAGTACGTTATTTATTTACAAATTGTTTATTCGACAAATAAAAGGACTAATTCTCCATTTGAGATTGTCCATTTCAATGTTTGGGGTCCTTATCGTGTGTTGTCTCTGGATTCATATATTTTTGTAACTTTTGTTTTGTTTACCTATTTAAGGGGTTGTTTTATTACTTTATTGTTGATGATTGAGTTTGAGTGAGTCAAGGCCCGATTGAGTCTGGCCCAATCTCTTATTAGACCAAGTAGGAGGCATATCAGAGAAGCTTCTAATTGTGATATCAAATAGTCTGAGTGGAGACATATAGTATGACTCAATCAGAGACGTCTAATTGTGATATCAAACAGTCTCGGTGCATTTTGTGTTAGACTCGATTTAAGATTATTGTTTTAACTTTGAGAAGTTATAAATTTATAATGCATAAGAATTCTCCTAAGACTATGATTTCAATGACATTTTTTATTAATCATCTTGTGTCGATACAGATTCCCAAAAATGGAGCAGGTGAAAGACAAAACAGACATCTTAAAACTACTTCTTTTTCATATGAAAGTTTGGAAACAATTTTGGGCAAATGCAATCTCCACAATAGGTTTCTAGACCAACCGAATGCCTAATATATTCTAAATGGTAAATGTCCTAAGCGTATCTTGTTTCCCACAAGATCATTGTTTCATACTAAACCTCGGATTTTCATAGCACTTGTTTTGTTCATGGTGTTTGACCCCATCTTACCACGTTAGACTTCAAGTCACTTATATGTATCTTTCAAGGATAGGTTATCCTTGATTCGTTGTTATTCTACTACTCTACTCCTAAAGTTGTGGGAATGATGATTTGTTACTCTATAGTATTCTACCTTTTGACATTTCCTATTTTAGCTCCTCCTATTCCATTGTTTTCAAAACCGCATATTCACAAAGTTTGTTCTAGGCAAGAGTGGCCTCTTTCGCCATGTCCTCATTGCTACATCTCATCAAACCCTCTTCCTTCATGACTAGTTCCTTCCATCACCATCAAATCCCATGACTAGTAATTTTGATCTTCTTAATGGAATTTATAAAGGTAAAGGAAGATGTACTTATCCTATTTCATAACCCAACTCTTCATCATCTTGTTGTTTTGTGGAACCATTTACTCTACCACAATCCATAAAACTGTTTCTAAAGTCGTGTCACATTTGGGCCTACAAGCTGCAATAGTAGAAGAAATGAATGCTTTAGATAGCAATGATACATGAAATCTAGTGGTGTAGATTATTCACAGACACTTCCTCTTGTGGCCGAATTAACTAGGTTTGTTTTTTTGTTTGCTTGTTTTTATGGTTGCAACATACAATTAATATTTACATCATTTAGATATCAAAAATGTCTTCCAACATGGTGATCTTTAGGAAGATGTGTACATGGAGCAACCACTTATTGTAGGGAGAGTATTTACAAAGATGTCATCTTCACAAATCTCGATACAATTTTTTTTTAAAGTCCACGACCTTACTTTGGGAACTTTAGTTGAGCCATAAAAAGATTTTCTATGATAGATAATAAGTGAACTCACTAGATATTCCATTCTAGATTGGTCTCATCATTATTGTCGTTTATGTTGATTATATAGTTATTACAAGAACAACCAATATGCGTGACATGAAATATTTTTATAAACTTCACAACACACCCAGAATATAAAATCAACCACAATTTGAAACAAGGAACTCAAACAAGAACAATATACCAATGTTAAAAAGTATTTCGAATTTTCTATATTGGTATGTTATATAAAAATAAACAAAGAAACAAGGTGTTTTATTTATTAAACACATATTAAACAATCATTATATTTATCAGCAACTATGAACTATTGAAGAGATGCTCATAAAAATTAGTGTAGATGAATAAACAAAATTTTATAAGCTATTTGCACTATAAGAGCCAAAAATCAAGCAATGTGCACCTAAAAGGCTGCAACTAATCATTGACGCTTGTGTTGATGAGAACGAGAAGTGTAAGTGTCTTCAATATATCGAATTAATGAAATACTGTAATGTGAGGCACTTGAAGAAGCATAGTAAGATGTAACACTGAGTTGAGTGAAATTTGGAAGCCCATACCCTGTGATTTTAATGTAATCAGACTATAGTATTGTCCAAAAAATACGTTCAGTAACTTGTATTGAAAATACTTTTAGATATTCTCAAATATAAAAACCTAAAAATAATAATTATACTATGATAGAAGCTATATCAAGTCATTTAAAATTTGAAGGCATACCTCCAAATGCAGCACTGGCAGCAGAAAACATAAGCAATGGAGGAATCTGCCAAAACAGGAGATTTAAGAAAGTGGTAAAAGATTAATATTAAAACACAAGAAAGTTACAATTAAGTGAAAAAATTAAATGAAGGTGATAGAAATAAACAGTTCCGGAAATACCCCGATGAGAAACGGAAGTTACGGAAGCCATTTTGGTCCCTTGACATGCTTCTGAATATATGGTATTCCTGAAATGAATAAATGATTACAAGTTAAAGCATATATCTAATTTAAAGTTTAAACTTTAAACAACTCCCACCTTGATTCAGACTAAATATAAACATACCCGTGTGGCCGTGTTTAAACCATAAAAGGCACTAAGCATTCCACCTATACCACAGCCTGCCTATAGGATACACAAAAGAATTGAAATTACTAAATTAGTCATTTTGCCAAAAGGATTAGGTAAAGCATGCTTGAACATAAATCAATCAAAATCTTCCCAAAAACCAGATGTCAATTGCTTAATTGTGAACCTAAAATCGAGATAGAATCTTCAAACTTCAAACCCTATTGATTCAGTGTTCAGTTCAATAAATCTGTTATGTGTAATAGTAAGTAGCAATTTTGGTTATAGTTCAGATTGTGCCAAAAACGAGTGAGAAACTTCGTTTCACATGTTAATTACGAATGATAAATTAATCTACCAGCTTAACCTGATAGAACCAGTACTGAATTTCAACACACACACATACAGATCCTAAATAACACAGCTAAACAGATAGTAAGAATTACTGGAGGGAAAATTAACAGGAGTAGATAGAGAAAAGAGCATTTCTTACTACTGAAGTGGCGTCGTGTAGAACTGGAGTAATAGTCCATTCTCCTTTATCCTACAGTACCTCCAACAACACCAAGCGCAAAACAATCATTCAATCTAATCAGAAATAGTGAATGATTCGAACAAATAAATGAAGAAGAAGAAGAAACAACATACCGAGGTTGATTTCAAAGAAGAGAGACAACGAGGGCAGCGAGGGGTACCGAGACCTGGTTTAATGGTAGGTTCGTGGTATAGATTCCCCGTTCGTAGCTTCTCTTCATACACCTCCCGAGTCCCCATCACTCGTTCTGCAGTTCACGCACATTCGTAGAAGGAACAACTACGCCGATCGAGTCAACAACAACAACCCAGACCTTGTTGCATTCTTACATTGGGCTTTTGGACCCGATTTACATGGGCTTTAATCGACATCATATTTGATATTAGATGCTGTATGCATAGATTGTGGGCCACTGGGCCAAAATGTATTCTTGATGTCAAAAAGTCTCGTAGGAACCCATTCCCGTAGGGTCCCGTCCCGTTTTGGGGAATTTTTTTGAAAAAATCGGAGGCGGGGACGAGAGCGGGGGCAAGGTTAACCCCATTTTAATTTCGGGGACGGGGGCGGGGGCGGGGTTAGGCAATCCTATCCCGAAACCCCCATGGAGGCATCTTTAAAATGTTTGTGTTATTTGTTGATGTAGGGTTCTTATGACAAGTATGTATCTGATTTATATTGTATGTGCTTTGTAGATGGGGTATTGTGGGTGATCAATTATTGTTGTGTATATGATTTATATTGTATGGGTTTTCTAGACGGGGCGTTGTGAGTCAGTTAGAAGTTGTTGGATAGTCATTGTAGAAAACAAGCAATATAATTTATTTTGTTATTTGTATTAGTAACATAAATATATCTTTCTATTTGTCATACCAATTTAGTCGAATTTTCCAATAATAAGAATGTATATACCTATAATTGTAGCATATTTATATTCTCTACTTATGATATCAGAGCTATGTGAGTATTGGTGTATGGGACATCAACATATGCAAAAGATGGATATTTTAGAATGAGTGAAATTGTAACGATAGATGCCCTAATAACGTTCGTAGAAAGTGTCATTCATTTCAGTGAAGAGTATCTCAGAAGGGTCAATGAAGTCGATTTGGCAAGACTACTTCATGTTGGGGAAGAACGTGGAGTTCAAATATGATAGAAATCATTCATTGTATGCATTATACATGGAAAATTTGCCCCATTGCTTGGGTTGAACAATAGGCAAGCAAAAACGATAGACCAATAAGCATCTTAAAAGTTATTGCATCATATAACTTATGGATGTGACATGCATTCTTTGAAACTACATGTACGTGTAATGATATTAATGTCATTTATCGGTCTCCTCTTTTTGATTATGTCTTGACAGGTCGAGCACCAAATATGAGTTACATCCTGAATGATCGGGACAATACTATGGCATATTATCTCATTGATTGCATATATTCTCATGGGTTGCGAGGGGCAAATCCAATGTGTTAGGACGGGGGACACATGTCCCCAATGCATTTTTGTAAACCAATGTTTTTTATTATAGGATTTAGACTGTATTATAAAAGTTATACATGAGGCCCCTAATGATTTGGATAACTTTTGTTTGGTAATGACTAATTAAAGTTAGAAACTTCAGTCGATATTAATGGCAGAATATGCCAACTAAGAGAAGCCAAAACGGAGAAGAAGCTGTAGAAGGGTTGCTCTTATTGAATTTTGTATACTTGGGCCAAGGTCATATATAAGTCTACAAGTAAAAACAATTGATTTTTATTGTAATTACATCAAACCCATCCGAAGAAACATTTGATTTTTATTTTTATTGCATTTAGTTGAACGAGTTTATATTAACATTAATATTAATCAATTTATTTGAATATTTAAATGGTCTAAAAATAAAGTTTAGTCTTGAACATTTTTGTTTAAAAGTCTTTGTAAAATTTATTTTTGAAAGGTTTTATTAATTACAATAAACACTCTTGTCAATTTGTTGAGAGTTAAGTGATCAAACATATCATTCGGGATAAAATATAAACACTTAGGGTGTGATCCAACGGTTTTGCACCGACCCGTTTATTTTTACAATTTAACAGACCCAATGCCCCCAATAGGGAAAATCCCTAGATCTACCACTGTTGGTTGCCTTAGGCAAGTCAATAACTTCCTCCAACTTCGGAAACACAAGGTGTTCGTTGAACATCAAGTGGTCGTCTAAAAAGATGTTGACGAGCATTTGGAGTTTTATAAAGTTTGTTTTTCATTTCTTTGACACCCATGTCTTTCTGTGAGACAATGATATGATGAGAAAATTATGATTATATGTATCATCATTTATAATATGATGGTTGAGGATGGATGCTATACATACATTCACTATTATGATTTATCCAAATTTCTAAATAACAGACCTATAAACCGACATCGAAGAACCTTTACTGAAGACGAGAAACAAATTTTTCAATATTCTACTCAACGAATTGCAAACCTATCTAGTTATATGACCAATATGACATAACTTCGCAATAGAGAAGTTTATAATAATCTAAAAACGATTTAATTGAACGTATATAGAAAAATTTTAGCATTTATAAATAATTATGTAGTTTGCATCTTCCTTATTTGTAATCTTGTATTTCACGTTACGATTGTAACTTGGTTTATATATTTTATTAAGTTTTTTTGATTAATGTAAAATATTTTTATTTCGTTTTATATTTAAAATAAATAATATATATTTCGAACTAAATGAGTTACTTTTAATTTTTTAAATCATATTTAATAAAATAAAAATCAATCATAAAGTTTATTTATTTAATAAAAATTGGTTAGAATTGGGTTGATAATGGATGTGAAGATTTTGGGTTTAATTGATTTATATAGGTGGATGAAGAAAAAATAGTTTTTTAATAGATATTTAGTTGATTTTGATTGTGAATGAAAGTAGTCCTCGTATCAATGTAACATGTGTTACATTCTTCTTCTTCTTCTTCTTTGTCATTTAAAGAGAACTAGAGGGGAATCATGCGCGCCGTTGGCGCTGTGTTTGTTTTTTTCCTTATTTAAAGCTGTACGAAATGGTAGAACATAATATAATATTAATCAAAATATATTACATATACAGAAGGGGTTTTCATATGACAAACAAATCATTGAAAGTATGTTGCTATTTAGTGTATTTTACCCTAGAAAAGAACCCAAAAAGTAAAAATGTTTTGAGATGATTTACCATTTGTTGCAAGCCACGACCAGAAGAAACAATATCTACGGAACCACCGTATGCTGCACCAGATCATAACCCCAATTTTATAATTTATACACAGCAGAGCACAGCAGTGGGCAAAGGGTATTTCAGTCATTTACATAAATGAGAGAATGCCAACCGGCATACGATTTTTCCAAAACATATTGTCGGTTATTGGTAAAAAATCAAAACAAATTTAAAAAAACAGAAAAATGTGGAAAGGCAAACTATATTGCTATGTTAGTGCATTTAACACCTAAAAACGAAAAATGCATGTAATGGTGATGTGGTATTTTTTGGTAAAAAACATAGAAATGTATAGAGGCAGGGATGCCGTTGGTGCTACTTTGAATAATGTTTGGAAACAGAAAGCTGAAAATAATTTCTACATTTAATGAGACAATGAAAATTTAAAAAAAAACATTTAGTCAGTAAATAATGGAAAATTAAGAAAATACGAAGAACAAAATGGTCCATTCCATTCCATCTCGCAACGGAATGAACAGTTCCATTCCTTCGTTGAATATTTGAAGCAGGAATCTCAAGTAATTCCATTCCTTCCTTGAACAATTCCTTGAAAAACGCATGTATGGCATCCGTTACGAATTGCAAACATTAAAAATGACAGTTTTCACTATTTTTAACTATTATTTTTGCATCAATTAAATACAAAAAGTCAACAAAACTTATAATATTAGTTTTTGACAGCACAAAAACGTACCATGCAGCCAACTTTAAACAGTCGTAACTTTCACATGCGATCTCCAAATAACTTGAATCAAGTTGCTGCACCTTCCTCTCGCATTCGACTGCATGTTTGAGTCAAGAATGAACTGATTTGGAAATATATAACTTGAGTTATGCGGCTGTAAAGGTGTCAACTAACTATTTTAAATTTCCACCCTAAGAAAATTTTTCCATTTCCAGCAGAAAGCAATGATAACATTAGATATAAACAACCACAAACACAAATGAAAATGAAATATATATATATATATATATATATATATATATATATATATATATATATATATCAAAAGGTAGTTTATCTGGGTTAGGTACTGAATGCATTACCTTCAAAGCATTTGAAAATTTCATTATTTTCCTTCAATAAGTCAATCACGTACCGCACTTTCACGCCATTCTATGTCTCATAAGCCATTTCAAGCATAGAAAACTCAAAACGAAATGTTTTACTTTCGAATATGTCACCAGAAACATCCAATTCATGAACCTCAGAAGAAATGGTAATAAGATAGTAAATTAGTAATGATGTTGAATTGGCAATTAGCAATGAAAAAAACAACATAAAAGTTGTAATTTCAGCAAAAACATGTAAAAGTTAGTCTGTAAATAGATGAACTTACATTATCATTATGTTCAACCTTCTTTCCTTACACCACGTCTACAAAACTCTGCAAAAGGGTTAAATTTTTTATGAATAAAAGATTGATGTTAAAAGCTGGAAAAAAAATCTAGCCGCTTATATGGAATGTGGCGATCAGTTGAAGACTCTCATTAGCATGTGAACAATAAATTATAGTGAATTAGCCTAAATAATTTGGAGAATATGATAAAATATACATTAACGCGGTACATTTTATAGTATTTTTTAAGCCAAATGATACAGAGGCCTATGTGGTTGTAATTGGATATATAATAATTTATTGTATCTTTCATGTACTGTTTTATAAAAAATGACTACATATAAAAAGTTAACTTTTAACATAAATAGAAAGGCTCTAAAGTGACATATTAATTACCAAGTTTTGTTAAAGTAGATGAGTGTTTTTTCCTTTCATACCCTGTAATCGAACTTTATAGCCAACCTGTGAAAAAGACAAAAATTGTTGCTTATAAAGCCTTTCTTTAAGCAATAAAAACTAAGTGAAGAGTAAAGATTAAAGAAAAGCCTTACTGATTCACCAAGAGGCCCTCCCCTTTCAGAAGAAATTCTTTCTGCAACAGCCATGGCAAAGATTCTCCGTGGTTGTGTACACAGTACATTACAGAATGCCCTACGAGCAGATTCTATCTCAGATTTCAATATGTATTATGGAAGTTTAGTGGTTATCCCACATCCAGTCTCTCCAGATATGATAATAACTTGATTCTGTGCAATTGCTTGAAGGAGTCTTTCTGTCCCACATCCAGTCTCTCCAGATATGATAATAACTTGATTATGTGCAATTGCTTGAAGGAGTCTTTCTTTCTCTTGAAATACAGGAAGAGACATACGTACTTGTAGCATTTTCTTGCCTTCTGGTGAGTCCTGAAGATACAAATAACAATTGACGATTCAAATTTTGTTCAATAACGTGAAAGTGTAGAGATAATTCAAGAGCTGTTAAGAAGTTGTATTCAATATATACCTCCCAAGATCTTTGCATATTTCTCATCTGTAAACTACAGCTTTGAAGAACCTTTTCCATAAGAGACCCATCTACTAATGACTCTGGATTACCATTACTACCCTTGTTTGCCAGCTCAGCATGATGACAAGATTCACCCGCGACATCTCCAGTATTCAATTGCATTCGGTCAAGATGTTCTTGGAGTAAACCTTCTACTCTTCTTTGCAAGCTTGATGGGATAACTACCTACATTCAGTGGACCATAAAGACTAATATACACATCACCAGTTTCATGCAAGACAATTTCCTGAAAGAAACTGGAAGAAGTCTTACCTATCTTTGGGGACATTTATCATCAAGGTCTGGGCGATAGTTAGGAAGAGGGACCTTGCTTGCAACCACTACTTTTCCATATATTTCACTGAACATGTGATGATTAGTGTGAGAGGAGGGAAAAAAAACATATGTGCATAATCAAGATTCGTAAATATGATTTGAATGGGAAAGAGATAAAAGGATGTAGACAAATAAGTGGAGATTTCTTTTGAGTGTATTATTAAGGAATTTCAGTAGTCATAAATAAAAGATACATTTTATTATAAATTTTTTATAATTAATTTACTTTAACTACCAATATGGGCAATATACTTTATTTATTACCTTATAATAGGTCAAGAAATGTAAATATGTTGCTTTTAGAGGTGAAAAAGAGTAAAGTATGTTGCTATTTTCGGAATTTTTTGTTTTTTTTTATAATACAATTTTGTGAAATTAAATATTAAAGGATACAATGAGAAAGACTTTAGAAAGGTAACGTGTTGACCACCATTCAATATGACTTTGGCATTGTTACCCTTTACTGATAGACCTTATAAATAAAAGTTTATTTATTTGCAAACTGTATTTTATGTTCAATATAAATGAATCAAAAGGAATAATAAATGAAGATCCTGTTTGAAAGATAAACATGAAGGGAATTTGCATACCAGGGATTTTCACTCTGCCATTAATGGTATAACCACCTTCATTCCTGTAAATCAACATAAGCAAACATAATTATAAATATTAAAAAAAATCACTTAAGAGTTATGATCATCATTATACACTATACATACAGTGTATTAAACAGAAAATAGTTATCACATCAGGTGTAGAAAATGAGTCGACAATTGAACATCTGTCTACAAAGGGTGATTTTTTCCATTACCATTGTGATGTTAAAGGTTAAAACAAACCCCTGCACAGCTAAACGTTTATACTAACTACAAAAAGTCGAACCAATTATAGTAGACTTGACAAATTCAAAAATAAAAATAATTTAAATGTACGACTTATAGAAGCAATCACGTTGACCTATAAAAAAAATTTGTCACCTATTTAAAAAAAAGCGAAATATTATGTAGGATTTTGATATTCATATGCATTATGCAGTTTTTTTTGTTTTGATCATATCAACATACAACATACTACCTTTACATTGAGTAGATTTTACAAAAGAAGACTTACCATAACACTTCAACCCCCTCCTGGAAGTATGATTGACATGTGGCCGGAGTAAAACGAACCAATAATGGGAACCCAAATACAGGAACAGGATGTGTGTGATATTTTAACCAATCTTTAGTTTGAGGATCTACATGTAGGATACCCAGATCCAAATTTCTTATGCATGTTTCCAGCAGTTTCATCAAGGTCCTAATTTTGCAATGCTCGGTCCCTCTTCACCTGAATCTATACAAAGTCAATAGACGGGAATCTGGTAGAGAGCTTAACTTTATACTTTTAGGGTCTCCTAACGTATCAATATAAACCTGTAATAACAATGATCTGTTTTCATGAAATTTGCTGACAGTTAAATTTTAACTACATATGTGTATACCTTGGTTAGATGATACCTCATGTCCAGTATAATCTTGAACAGCACCATGGCAGACTCATGTGATATCTCATTGAGACTAATGTAATTTCTATTAATAAAGACTTAATGAAATCAATTAGAATAGACATTAACTTAGACATCTTATTTACAGGAGGAAGTTGGATACTGATACAGACGACATTGAAAATTGATATTTAAAACTGAAAGCAGAAAAGAACAGGCGGAGAACAAACCAGATCAATAGGACAAAGAAGGAAGCCGATGATGGCAGTGGCAGTAGTAGAAACGGCAGCAAAGCACGGGGAACCGACAAACAGAACACACACAAAACACAGACATAGTGGAATGAATTCAGATCGATATTATGTAAGTACTCGAATTTTTGATTTGGGTTTTAGGGTATTTTACCTGACCGGACGACCGCCCGTATCCGGTGTACATAACAACGAAATTCAGGGTTGTAAGCAGGAACTCCATCGTTGTAGATCCCTCTGATGTGAATAGCAGTCGGAATCAAGCTGTTGATAGGACAAAAAAACAAAAAAAAAACAAGTGATGAATAACAAATCAGAGCATGTTTTGAACAGACCTTAGGCTTGAAGCAGAAGAAGAAAGGAAATAAGCCGAAAAGCCCAACTTTTTAGATAGACGAAGAGATGATTTATGTATGTATCGTGACACAACATCTAGAGTTAAAAGATATTGTCTATGACAGATAAATTAATAGCTCATATATACTATACTTCATAAATATTGAAGGGTGGGATGGAGAACAACCTTTGAAGAAACCATAACAGCAGGGCATTGTAGGACTCATTTTTCTGTCATTAGACAATCAAAAATACAGTCAACATATGCTAAATATATTTTGATTCAATAGATATGCGCAAATCAGATGAAGAATTTATAGATATGCACAAATTAGATGAAAAATCTATTCAAAATCAATTAACTCTATCATGCATCGGTCTAACCCTCATCGCAAAAATATTTGATTAGGCTTTGTAAATAGATCAAAAACAGATAAAGTAATTGATCGAAACTGATGTAGGCGATTGTGGGAATTTAGAAAAGAAAATTAATCAAATTCACTAAGGATTGAAAAGATGCTTTACCCGGGGATCTTGTCGACCTCAAATTCGACGTCGTCTGTAATTAAGACGAACATTGACGAAGACCACACGCATCCTGTTACCATATAGATTAGGGTTAAGCGCCATCGATGAGTTTATCGGAGGCCCACATTCGCTGATTTTTGTCGTCGTCTAGGGCTTGGATCACATGAACCACTCCTGGATGCCTTAATCTACCTAATCTGGACGCATCAACTCTGATGATATCGAAGAAGGAGTATGCGGCTGCTCTGGAAAGTCCGGAAATCGCAAGAGACATGGAAGCCTTTTCGGATGAAATTGGGAGGAAATTCATAAGCAAAGAAGAATATAAACAAAACACAAACGAACCTTATTGGAGGAGAAAGGCGGCAACCGACGCTGACGAGAAGAAGATAAGCATGAAACAAAGTAGAAGTTCCAACTGAGGAAAAGAAGATAATCACCAGCAAAACCCGAAATTCCAGTGGCAAAATGTATGTCCTTTTTTCCACACATTTTCTCTTTTAATTAATTTATTTAAACAACTTAATTATATATACTATCAATTCCTAAAAGGCTTAGCTACAGTAAACATTTTTATCTTTCCTGTTTTGCCACCTACGTTTTCTTTTTTCATTTTCAGCCACAATATTACTTCCCTTTTCCCATTCTTCTCTTCCATTCTTATCCGCTTTTCACCGCCTATGTTGCCCACCGCCTATGTTGCCCAATCAATTGCATTTGCTTCCACCGCCTTCTTCTACTACTTTCATCTATAGTTCTACACCACACATGCCACCGTTCATTTGAAGAGTTGTCATCTCTCTCATCGTTATCTGTTTGTCTCTCCCGACATTATTCCGATAACCACCCGCCTAAACCACCCGCAAACACAGTTGGCGCCACACCCCACCCACCTTCAACTTAATGAATCGTCTCCTCCACCCGGTTGTTTCCTGGGCAAAGCCCCCTGCATTTGTATTCCTCTTCAAGCATCAACTGTGCTCTTTCTGTGTTCTCTTCAAGATACGTGTTTCATTCTGAATCGATAGTTTCTATTGGTAGTTGTGGGGTTTTTATTCCATGCTTTCAATTGGTGGTTGTGAGTATCCCTTCATGTTATCCCGATAAGTAGATTTGTGCTGCTTTATGTTCTGACAGCCTGAGAGGCGAGCTTTCATCCATGAGGTTAAAATTTTGGTATCGCCAACAATTTGTCGGTTTCACGTCTGCCAGGTTTGAATACCTAATTGGATCTGATTCCTGTGTGAAGATGAAAAGGGGAAGCGGACGGAGCACTCGACTCAGTCATTAATGACGCTTGAAGATGGGGATCAAACATCCACAAAACTGGTAATACCAATCACAAGTGTTAATTTTTCAGTTTTTCAACGGATTTGTTTAGTCTCCTTGATCATCACTCCTCTTCTCAATCGATTACTTCTTCCACTGTGTTTTCTTGATATCGATTTCAGATTAACTAATTTGTTTGGTTAATTGTGGAAATCCTAGCTATATTAGTTCATTTATAGATGCTTTTAATTTGTAGGTGCAAGGACTGAATTAGATGCTTTGTCACGCTTTAGCTGATTCATTCTGGATATATTGTTGTCTTCGGTGATTCCGAACAGTTGTATATATTCAGTTGATGAATTGATTTTATTGCGGAGTAGTAGGTTTTCTTCATGTTTTATTGTTCTTGAAACTGAATGCTTGGTCCAAAATAAAAATGTTTTTGTAAATTTTGAATTGTAGTTTTTGCAATCAGTGCCTTCCGGGTATATCTCATACACCCTCATAACTTCATAGTTTATAGTTTTTGAACTTTCGTTGAAGAATTCAACTTTGTAACTCTCATTTTAATTATATAAATTTTCAGTCAGGTGTCCCAAGAACTGTGATGGTTTCCTGTGAGAAATATGGGTTCGCATTGAACATCATTGACACACCAGGCTTTGTTAAAGGAGGTTATATCAATGAGCAGGCCATTGACATCATCAAAAGGTGTGTACTCAATATTGAATATTATTTATGAATTATGTCTGAATGGGTTGTTTGTCATTTTGCAAGTTTCTTTTGAACAAAACAATAGATGTTTTTTTATATGTGGATCGATTGGATGCGTATAGAAAGGACAACTTGGATAAACAGATTGTGAAGGCAATAACAGAGAGTTTTGGTATATAAATATGGTAGAAAGGAGTGGTAGTGCTAACATATGCTCAACTTACACCACATGATTGCCTTAGTAATTATGACTTCTTTGGAAAAAAATCAGAGTCTCTTCTGAAAGTTGTAGAATCTGCTGATCGTTCCAAGAAACGTGAAATTCAGGTAGTTTGTTTTTTAATAATTTATTAATTTTCTTTAATCTGATTGTGATAGAGAATGTGCTATGGGTCTTATATAAATATATGGGTAAACATGGGGGACTTAATTGTAATATCTATAGCATAAATAAAGTAGTGATAGGAGTAGTGAGGTATTGAGTATTTTGTAGCTTTGAGTATCGGCTTTAGCTTGGGCAGGAGGTTTCTCTTGAGAGAACTTCTCTGATTGGGGCAGGAGGACAATCATTTGGATTTCCTTTCTGATTTGTTCTTATTTCCATTTAGTAATCAAATAGCTACCTAGATCTATATATCTCATATTTTAGTTTCATTTATCTGTTATTGGATTCACGTTCTTATCAGATTGTTTTGAATATTTGTTGTAAGGTATGAAAGTTAAATAATCTTGAATCAAGACATAACGTGTAATTACAGTTCTGCCATTGAGGTATGAAAGTTAAAGTTTTTGTGTATCCACAAGGGCAAATATGTAATTCTTCATACTAAGTTGATGTAAATTATCTTTTATAGGAAATTGCTTCAAATTTGAACTACCCAAGTGGTACTATGAATCATGTTGTCATTTATTGCTCCCGATTTATCAATAATCAAGAAACACGTAAGATTCTGAAAAAAATATATCTTTTTTTATTCTTTATTCATTAACTAAAGTTTGATAATGTATTTCAGATTGATGACCAGGTAAACGGATATCTTTTCCAAAAAATGAATATAAAGGATTTAGGTCAGATTATTCTTCGATTAATATCAAATGGGAGATTATCATCTCTAGCTCACAATATAGCATTAATAGGAAAACACATTTGGAATCCGTTGAAGGGTATGCTTCATTGATAGAAAATGTCATGAACCTTCCATCTGAAGTTGCATCTCCAAGGGCAGTTTCGGAAATTCCTTCATAAATCAAAAGCGAGTGGCAGTGGGGTCTTTTAGAATACATCCCAGGTCGTAAATATGTAAATAGAAGTTCAAGGGTTCATAATTTCTTGAAAAATGTTGAAAATAAGTGGGGATTTAAAAGAGAGTTATGTTGATATTAGTTTTGATGATACGTTTTTGTATAGAATTTGGGAAGAAGAGAAAAGTATTCAGACAACAATGGCTAAAAAGAGAAGAGAAGATGGTGAGGTAAGAAAGAACTTTATAAAGATTTTATCTTTACCTTTTTGAATATCATGTTTAGAGTTTAGACCTCATTTTTGTTGTGAATTTTATATAGTTGAGGGGTAGAAGTGAGCAACCAAGGGGAACATGGGAGGAAGTATACAGAAGTGCAAAGAAAGTAGATAGAAATAAGAATGATTTGCATGAGAGAGATGATGAGGAGCTTGAAAGAACAGGTCAACCGTTGTGCATCTATGAACCTTATTTTGGTCAAGGAGCTTGGCCTTTTTTACATCATGAGTCACTTTATCGTGGTTTTGGATTGGTGAGTTACTTTACTTTATATAAAAGATTGCAACTTTTTTCTTCTTTTGGAAAACACAAGAATCTATAATTGACAACAAGTTGTTCATGTTGATTCTTACAACAAAAAGATTGTAACTTTTTTCTTCTTTTAGAAAACACAAGAAACTATAGTTGACAACAAGTTGTCCATGTTGATTCTTGCAATAAAAAGATTGTAAATAGTGGAACAAGAGTAACTTTAATGTCTTTAAAATTATGTTATTCAAGTCAACAAAAGGGAGAAGATCAAGAATCGATGACATTGATGGACCTTCTCGTCTTCCTCTTCTAAACATGCCATATTACCGTGATGCCCTTGGTGATTTGGAGCCTTTTTTGCGATTGCTAATCGAATTGATTGTATACACAAGAATGCTTGGATTGGATTTTCATCATGGAGAGCCACAGCTAAGAAGCTATTATACATAAATTTCCATAAAAATCGCAACTTTCCTGTTGAAAATGTCATCAATTTCTTTGATGGTCACTTTTTATGATTGTAATTAAAATTTGAGGTTTTGAAAAAAAAAAGAACAGGCTTCTTTGTCAAAGGGTGCTGACGTGGCGTTATTGGAGGACATTCAAGGGCGTAGACATGGTGATGCTTTATATTTTTGGGTAAGAATGGATAAAGATCCAAAAAATCCAATGCAACAAGATTTTTGGACATTTTGTGATGCTATAAATGCGGGTAATTCCAAGTAAGTAGTAGTCTCTATAACTGTTACATTCTTTTGATGCAAATCTTTTTTATTATTTGAGTAATTTCTAAAATACCCTTATACTTGATTTGTTGAATATTTGCATTCTCAGAAGCTTTGAAGAAAATGTATGGGGTGAAGGATAACTCGACTTCTCTTCCTCCAATGCCTATGGATGGAGATTCATGGTCACTTATGCATAGTTGGTCTATGCCAACAAAGTCTTTCTTGGAATTCATCATGTTTTCAAGGTTTGAATTCTTTTTGTAATTGATTTTAAAAAAAATTATTCGAAAAGATTTTTGTTTTTAATAACATGGGATTAATGTTGATTTGTACAATGTTTGTGGATGCATTGGATGCACAAGTTTATGATCAGCATCATCATAGTGGTCTTTGCTACTTAAGTTTATCCAGGGTGATATTTTCCTTTCATGCAATTTATTTTATGATTGACTTTTATAGTAAAATTCTTCAACAAAAAGAATATTATTCCCTTTCTCCCGCATTTTAATTTTCTCATAAGTACCCCTTTCAAGTTACAAGATTTTTACAAATTTGTCTAGAATCCTTTTTTTTGTTACAGTAACTTTAAAATTTATATTGTTAAATAAATGTAACTAGATAATAATTCGTATAAAAATAGTTCGAGTTAATTATGATATTAATAAAAGAGAAGAGTTTATTAGATAAATAGTTTTATTCAAAACATATTAAAATAAATATACAACGGTTTTTACACATTCAATATTGCTATGATTGAGTCAAATTTTCAAATTACAATGTTATAATAACGCAAAAAAAAGTAGAATGCTATAATAAAACAATAAATGAAAAATAATAATCGTATGAAGACCCCTTCTGTATATGTAATATATTTTGATTAATATTATACTATGTTCTACCAATTGGTACAACTTAAAATAAAGAAAAAAAAAACAAACACAGCGCCAAAGGCGCAACTAATTCCCCTCTAGTTTAGATAAAATTATAATATCCATTAATCAAAATAAGGAATATATAAAAACAAATTAAAAACTTAAAAACTTCAAAATACATAATTAATGAAAATTATATAAAGACTTTGTCTGAAAATTCACGATTCAAAACATTTTTCGATTCTACGTGATCAATAGTCCAAATATTTTTCACCAAGTCACTACAAAAATCGAGATAGACTTCAACACTACATATTGTCACTCTTCTTGTCATGTATTTTTCACTGTCAATCTTTAGTTGTTGTGTCAATGGAGATGAATTGGTGTTGAAGATGAAGATGAATAAGATATTTTAAGTAACAGTTATAGAAAAATCTGTTTTAAATAAAAAAAATGAAAAATCTAGCCAGTAGGAAGAGATAGACTAGGCAGATTCCTACCAAGTTGGGGCTGCATGGCATGTCGAAATGAATACCGAGTCTACTCCCTCCAGTCACGTCGAAAACGATATCCCTTTGTCATCTGAAGTTTGATAACTTTTTCTTAATTTAATCTTTTATTTATTCAAAAAGTTGAAAACAAAAGTAGCAATTTATATCATTTTCAACTTACAACCCCAAGTATCAATAATGGTGGCTAATCGTACTTTCCAATTTCCGTTAGGATTTAAGCATTTGGTACGTGTTGACTGTCGACTACCTTTGCGTAGTAATATAAAGCTAGTATGATGATATTCCAATTTAAGAGAAAAAAATGTTTAAAATCGGTTAACATTTATTGATCAAACATATCACTTAATTATATGTGGTTTCATAAGTAGTTTTATTAATCAATAATACGTAAAAAGAATATCGTATATATCTTATTATCACAAAAAATACAGAATCCGGAAAACAAAATCAAAACTTCAACAACATACAAAATAAAATTTCAAAAAAAAATACAAATATTTAATAATGGAAAACATAAACATTGAACTCCACGACAGCATCACCATTGCTCATGTTAAAAGTATGAGTGCTTGCTTCTGCATATCCACGTGCAAACCGGAAAAGCCCACTTCCTCCAATGACCGGCATCTCTCTCACCGGCGACATCACCGGATTCCGGCCAACTATACTCAACGTGCTACCATTATACTTTCCTTCTACAAATACGTAGTTCATAACCATCAACAAACCCATTTCGTTTATGCTCGCTGATGTATACATCCCTTGTGCTCTACCCACCAACCTCGAGTTCCGTTCAGGGCCGATGGTCAAAGGGTTGTCGATCATGCTGATGTCACCAAAACCGGTGGCGGCAGTGCGGTTGGTTCTGGTAGCTTCAACAATCCTGATGGCGGTGGCATTGGGGCCACTAACTATGTCATGGAAGTAGAAACGAAAATGGCTCAGTTTCTGTTTTCTCAAACCTAAAGATCGTTGTGATAGGTTTCTTGAAAACTTCTGGGATTCGACTGTGAGAAAGAAAGATACAAGAAGAACAGAAAAGATAACTGTAACAGATTTCGATAGAGAAGTAGCCATTGTTGGAGCTTAATTGGAAGAGATTGAGAAGAATGAAAGAGTTGGTGAGTTATGCTTGGTGAGGTTCATGCTTATATAGAATGGGAATAGTTTCTGGACGCTTTCATGCATTTGGGTATAAAATCAACTTTGGAAAATTTTGCGTTCAATATTTCCGCGTCTACGGGATTATGGGAATAAGTCCTCACCAATTTATTTTTTATTCATTTATTTTGTCGAGGATGATGCTTGAAAACATGCAAGTGTTACTTATTATATACTCGTATTTATTTAAATGAAGTTCTTTTATTCATTTTTTTAACAATAAACAAATGTAAACGTTTGTATTTTCTCATAAACTGATCTTTTATTATTATAGGAATACATGAGAGAGGAGGCCAGTGGGCCGGACATATACATCAATACAAGACTATTATACAAAACACAATAATAATAATAATAATAATAATAATAATAATAATAATAACCCGCTAACAGCAAAGGCCAAGAGGATATGTGCCTCGATCTCCTAGCTTATTACAATTCAACAAAAATTGAGAAAGAAATGAACATTCTCTTATTGAATTAAGAACTAAAAGTACATTGCTTATATACAACATACTAGACTACACCATCTATTCTAACATACGCCTAACTAACTTCGTACAATGGTAAAACGACATAGTTTGGCATAAGAAACTAATTAACCAACTAACGACTCTGTAACATATACTTAATAGAATCATCACTTTTTAATTGTCCCAATATCCCCCCCCCCCCCCCCCCCCCCCCAAGAAGGTCGTTTAAAAATGTTTTTAAGCGCCACGTTAGATAAAATTGGAGCCATTTTTGAATAAGGAAGGGGTTTGGTAAATATATCTGCAAGTTGGTTAGAAGTGTGAATATGCATGAGTTTGATGATGCGTTCTGTGATTTTATATCAACTGAAATGGCAGTCGACTTCGATGTGTTTTGTTCGCTCATGAAAAATTGGATTAGTAGCAAGCTTTATAGCCGAATCGTTATCACAAAAAAGAGGTAAGGATTTTGTTTATCATGAACTTGTTTGCATCAAAGGACTATTAGGATAGGCGATGACGACTCCATGATATTTAATAGAATGGGGACCCCTATGAAGCAGAACGTTGGGTCAGGATCAGGATCGGATGTCACATGTCTGCATGACTGGGTTTCGGCCAAGGTTTCTCAAGCCGTCATAAAAGAGTTACCTAGCATGATTGATCATCACTGACAAACTGGTCGTCAAATTTATGGAGCAAATTGGAGCTACTCGGGCTATTGAGGAAAAGGTAGAAACGACAACAGGAGGAAATAAGGAGACGCAACCGGAGAAGAGGAAACAAATGCAGGAGTCAACCCCGCCAACAAGGGCCAAGAAATTTGGTGCTGATAGCAATTGTTCATGGTCCAAAGGACCACCCCATCTGTGCAAACTGGGGAGGAACCCATAAATTTACATGCCACATGATCAAATGCTTCAAGTGTGGACAAAAAGGACTTATTCGGCGAGACTGTATCAATGAAGAGGTATGCTTTCACTACTTCAAATCTGGCCACAACAAATCTAACTGCCCCAAATTAGCAGCAGAGGCGATTCAGACCCTAACACTTGCAGTTTTGCAGAAAGTGGAAAAAGTTTTGCAAAAGGAACCTACAACCAATGAAGGAGTTATGTTGTTTCCTATCAAGGAAGAATAAGTGACACCAAAAGAAAGTATTTGATAGTATGCTATTATGGTTGTTTTTGGTACTTATGTATTAGTATGTAACCCAACAATCCTCGTTATTGCTTGTAAAACTCCATTACGCAATAAAAATCCTTTTTCTCATACGTGTATGATAGTATGATTTTAGAAAATATCATCCTTTTCATGACCTTATCTTGTTTTGGTCATGCTATGTGAGAAGATCACTTATGGTAGGCATAATTAGTAGTACTACGATAAGAATGTCGAAGGTCATTGGAAATGACAACCGTGGGTTTCTTCGAAGTCAAAAAGAGATACGGATGACATAGGTTGAGCCAACTTAAGTCACAAGTAGCAGCAGATGATGGGTCAAACCCAAGTGGGGGAGAAACGACCCTTAAGGAGAAAGGACAAAGGGCAGTTCAACTTTCAAGCTCCATGAGAGTAGCAACACGAGTAGGTGGAGATAGTTAGTTTCATTTTCGAGTAATAGAATAATGAAAGTCTTCTGTTAGATTACCCATAGGCTATGAGTTTCTTGCTTCTCAAGGAAAACTTGGTCTTTCCTCCCAGGCAACTAATAGGATTTAGGAAGTAGCCGAATTCCCAGGTGCAGCTCAGATAGCCAAGAGAACCAATCAGGTTCGTACCTTCACGGATGAGAGATATATCCTTGCAGTAGAGGATTAGGAGTTCAATAGGCGGGGTAGTTTTCCATAGAGATCGTCGAGTACTCAAGGGATACATCGGACTTAGGAAGCTTAGTTAAGCTCGTAGTAAGAACTTAGTTGCCTTATGCCAGAAGACGGAAACCATAGGATCGGAGTCAAGGAGAAAGTGTTTTCGTAGTACGAACGGTTCAAGTTATCATCTAAATTTCCTATAGAGACGCCTAGAAAAGGGTCGTTCAAGATGAACCATGTCGATTAAGAGAGGCGGTATACACTTTTCTAGGGTTGCAAATGTATCAACAGTATACATAATAGGATTAATATATCAACTTGTTGATCCAGTTCAGCCAGTGGTAGTTAAAACTAATTATGAGTCCCTAGCGTAAATTGGCAAAAGTTTAATTTTAGGAGTGACTCAGTGTTAAAACTGCATAAGTAGTAATAGTTGTTGGAGATTCAGTTGTAAATACGTCTTGTTAGATGTTGATAAAAGATGGACCTACAAGGAAAAGATTTAAGGATTTCCCATGAGGTTCAAAACTGCAGTAAAACGGTTAGATGTTGTGGAAGAACTATTCAAGTTTTTAGGATGCAAGGTTCGGTTGGTGATAAGGAACACAAAAGGATCGTAAGCTAGTAGTATATATTCCTAGAACCCATTCGTTAAGTTAAGAGTCACATTAGATAGATCAACGAGTGCAACTGCTTATGCGTCATTGGTCTTCAGGGTGTGCTATGTGTTTGGTATAGTTATTCATTTAGATAATGAGCATAAGAAATTAATATAAAACTAGGAGCAAGGTTCAACATCCGTAGGATAATTTAGGACGACGAATAGGCTTTAGTGTTTCGACGACATATATTAATGACCTCTAATCAGTTGTAGCCTCAAAAGTTTAGAAAGAAAGGATCTGTTATGATAAGTAGATATCAAGGAAGGATGAAGATTGATTTCCTTTTAGGACAGTCGGATAATGATGGTGAGTCCTTAAGACCACCGAAGGTTCAATCGTGAGTCTTCAGGCCGATGAGGATGATGACAAGAGCAGTTTGGTATCGTAATCCCAGTAGTTGGGTAGTGTCGCAACGTATCGTGAGCAGACATAAGGACAAATGGTGCGAATAATAGTTGTACTCTAATATATGAAGAGTAGTTAGAACTTTGCGATAAGGTTATTAGTGAACTAGTGTTCAGAAAAACCTAGTAGGTTGAAAGAAAAGCAAGCCTTATAATGAGTATATCACCAATATTAGAGTATTGGTTTCAGTGTTATCAAGTTAGTAAATCTGTTATGGTAATTTTGGTTAAAATTCAGGATGTTGGAACACCTGAACTAGGTTGGAATACCGCTTGACATATAGAATCGTGTGTGTTTTAAGGACATGTCATGAGCCTTTTTCTTAGAGGCATGTTCCCAAGAATTGATTCTGTTAGGATGTTGTAGATGAATTCCCGTAGTTAAATCGCCTCGTAACAAGTCGACTATGTCGATACTTCGCATCTAAAGGCGATAGTCAATCGTAGCATGTAATTTCTAGAAATCCAAACCGACGAATTCCCAATTTTGGAAGATTTCACAAGGAGTTAGGAAGTACGTCTAAGGTAGAAAATGAAGTTATATGGTTAAATGAATGCAGGAGGGCGAATTCAATACATCAATGTCAGCTATATCTTAGGTTAATCTCATGAAACCTTAACAAGTTAGTGTGTAGGCATTATCCTAACGTGCGTTAGGAGCAGGATTTCGGGGACGAAATCATTGTAAGTGAGGGAGAGTTGTAACACTTCATCTTCACATTTCCAGTAGAATTCAATATAAACCTTCCTTTATAAAGTTTGGAGTAGATATATATTACTTTTTAGCCATAGTAATCATAAACATGTAGGAAATGTCAATATGATTTTCGTAGATATAGAGAACGTCCAAACACTTTGTAAGAGGAAGTTATAATTTATCGAAGTTTCAGCATAGCAGTATACGGCTCAGAAACCGAAGTAGAGATCGGTTGGTTGTTAGGAAAACAATCTAAATGAGAGTTGAAGATCTCATCTATATGATTCTATTAATATAAAGACAGTCGAAAACGGATATCATATGAGAGAGTTGTGAATTTTTAACGGACTTTAGAAGTTTAAGCCTGTTAAAAATTTAACATTAAAAATAAAGTCAAAAATATCTGACGGAGTCTAAATGAAAGTTATAGATCTTGTCGATAGCTACGTGTGGATATAAAGAACGTCAAAAATGGAGTTCGTAAAGTTACGAATTTTTGAAGTTTCCCGAGTGCACCTCGCACAAAAGAGGCGTGACGTGCACCTTCTAGAAGCAGCCACGCACCAACCAATGTTCAACACGTGGCATGCTTTGAGATGGACCCTTGTCGAACAAGTGTGTGTGTGGCGTGCACCTGGTCTTTGCACAGCACGCATGCTCGATATTCTGCCTATAAATAACGCTTTAAGCCCCACTAATTCCCCACATCTCCCAAATCTTTTCTATCAAACCTCCATTCACAAAACTCGAATTTTTATTAGTATTTAAGGAATTTTGGCTAGACCTGAGGTCCTTGAGATCCCGACATCTAGTAGTTATCAGGTTGGAGTCCTGTCAATGCAATTTCCCAGTTTTCGCTAAAACCTTTGTAAGTTAAGCTACACTCTTTTGCTTTCAGCGTAACTTATATTTGTAGTCATAAGTCGTCATTATGAACCTATAAATAATATTTATCAGTAATTCCAAGTAAAAATACTGATTGATCTACTTCCGGGAGAGGTCTCTAGAATGGTCACGTTGGCTTGGTTGTTAGATTTCAGAAAGGCTATACGCTAAATGGTCTTGCCTCCCAGCTATCCGGCCTGGCTGATCCTTATATGATAGAAATCTCAGTATTCATTGGAATTAGTGAAAGATCTAGCTTTCATTACCAGATAGTCATATAAATTAATAAGTTAAAGTATTATAGGTTAATACTTGTTCAGTGTGCATGTCATCCGCTAGTAGAATCGCCCAGATAGTTGTCAATCTTCCGAGTCCTTGTACAGATGAGTTTTCTCACCATATTATGTGCTCCACTATATATTCTTTGTATGTTAGGATATAGTTGCCCAATAGTACGTCATTAGGCTAGTTCTGTTAATTGCATGTAGTATTAGATTATTTCATGTTGTACTAAATATATGTGTTGATATATTATGTGGGGAGTTGACGGCGGACTAGCATTATGCTAAAGGCCAAAGTGTGGACCGGCTATATGTTGTAGGCAAAAAGGGCAGACCAGCTTCATGCTGAAGGCCCAGGGCATACCAGCTTTATGCTGAAGGCTATTATGCGTATACATTGTATATGTATTATGAGATATGATATTTTGGGGAACTCAGTAAGCATAGCGCCTACCCAGTTGATATTAAATGTTTTCAGGTACTAAGAAGGGCTAAGCTCGACTGTATACACGCATTGGCAACCTATTTTCGCATATACTCTGAAATAATATAAATGACTTTTAAATGTAAAATGTTGGTATTTGTCACAAATGAATGAAATATTGTTCTATAAAGATGAAAATTTTTCCTTGAAAATTCGGGACGTAAGAAATTAATCCAACAACCAAGTAGGCCACTTGGTAGATAGTTTACGATATACAAAACAAACCCTGCATCAGTTCACAAAGACTTTATTCGTAAATATGTGTAACCTTACATTACATGGACATGTATGGTGATTTATGATATCTGCAAAAAAATTATTATATCCATTTGTAACAACCCAAAAATAGTGATAAAAAAAATTACGTTCTTAATTCTCCCAAACATACATCATGTGTCTCAAATAATCATAAATCTAGGAGTGAGCAAAAACCGCACTGCAACTAAAATTAACCGCATAAACCGCAACAGCAATAAAAACCGATGGTGAGGTTTTCTGTTTTTCAAAAACCGCAAATTTGCAGTGCGGTGCAGTTATTAGTTTTCAAAAACCACAAAAAACCCACCGCACCGCATATATTATATACATCTTTTTTTTTATTAATTATTAATATATTAAATATTAAAAATAAGACAATTTTCAAGGATGAAAGAAGGTTAAAATTCTAGAAGACAAAAGTGTTGGTTCTTTGTTATGTTTAACTTTGGAAAATGGTGAAATTTTACAATTTTAAGATATTTATTGTTAATTACTAGTCATTTCACGTTTTTAAGATATTAGTTGTTTGTGATTTAAGTTAATTGTCTTATACCTTATTCTTTTTTATTATTACAAGTAATATGTTGGAACTCTTAAAACCGTTTGAACTCTAAATTGTGGTTAAAAACCACACAAAATAACTGCACCAAATCCATGCGGTTAATAACCGAAACACAAAAAAACAAAACCGCACCGCAAAAATAACTGCACCAAGCGATTTTGAAAATGGATTAACCACATTTGCGGTTAGTGGTGAAGTTTTGGCCAATAACCGCACCGCGGTCACCCCTACATAAATCAATGTATCAAAAACATAAGAGAAGAATAATCATCAATGTGGAAATCAGAATGGATGATGTGCGATCATGTCAGGCCCTTCCCTCTCGAACTGGAAATACTTGAAAATATTAAACCATAAAACCGTAAGCGTAAAGCATAGTTAGTTCCCCAAAATACCACATACCATACTAATCATTGGGCCCAACCCTGGGGTATATCCCAACCCAACCATACAATAGTGGGCCCAGCCCTAAGGTATATTTCAACCTAACATACAATAATGGGCCCAGCCCTGCGGTATATTACAACCCATACATACAATAATGGGCCTAGCACTAGGGTGTATTTCAACCCAATCATACATGCAAGAGTTACAAAGACAACTAACATCCTACATAACATAATCCAGTTGGCCGACATTGGTGCCTTCGACCCACAAGTACAGTGAGAGGACTCACCTCAACAATACCAGATAGATCTCACACATGAGCTGCTAATGATATAATCCCCTCCCTCACTACACATATCCAAAACCAAACCCTAATTAACAACTAAGTTGGTAATCCAAAATCAAGGTCCTAATTACTTTTTTCTCTTTCTGGGGTAAAAGACTATATTACCCTTCCAAGACTAGACCCCACTCATCTTGACCTAAATTCCAATTTTGACCAATTACACTCTCTACTGCTACGCCTTGCGTACATCATGCTCTACGTGCTATGTAGAACCTCATTTGGGAGGATCGGGGAACCATTAGGCTATGCTGGGCGTAGCCTAATTTACGCCCTACGTACAACGTTGTTAAGTCACTTCCATTTTTAGCTCTTAATCCATAAAGGCCAACCATATATTGCTCATATTTGGTCCTAATAAACATCCTAAGTGATAAAGTTGCTGACTTTATGCCTTTGCATGGCTAAATAGAGCTCAAGATCAAATCTTATTCACATAACCTCCTCTAATGACCAAAAACTCTTGCATGGTGGAAGACAGGAACTAAGGTGCCATTTTTATGACATATCATCCTCAAAACATCAAGAAATGGTAACCCTAAGGTCTGGAGTAGCTCATACTCACAATAACCAAAATCATGGGACAAAAAGCATAAAAACCAAGAAGCCAACATGTAACATTCCAAAATTTCCAGATAAAAATTTTCAATTCAAACATCCAGTAGTCATTTCAAAACAACCAAAAGTGTATCATAATGAAAATAATATCAGAGTACAAATCCCAAAATCACATAATGCGGAAAAACATGGGCGGATGCGGTGCAATCACGTCGGGCCCTTCCCTTTCGAGCTGGAAGTACCTGAAACACAAACTGAAAAACATAAGCACAAAGTTTAGTGTGTCACAACTAGGAATTTTGATGCTTTGTAACTACAACAATTATATCAATTATGAACCAACAATGTGAAATCATGTATGATGCTTATTCAATAACAACAAAACTTTCATCTAATACTTCATTCAAGCACTACAAATAGTCAACAAAGAATTGGAAACCCTTGAAATCCCGGTTTAAGTCCATTTTGTACTAGGATTTCCTTATTTGGCCTAATGGACCAATAAGCTTCCAATTTAACTATTTTGAACATAGAACTCTCAAATGGGCCCTAATTGGACCCATATACATGAAACTTAATATTTTGGGCCTTATAAGCCTAAAATAAACTAAGTTAACTTTAATGAGCCTTATTGAGTCACAACAAATTTATATAGCCCTAATGAGCCATAAAAATCATACTTTGATTTAGTTGGGCCGAAAATCATCTAAGTAAATCACGAGATGGGCCTAAGGGCAACAAGCCCAATTTTCTTCCTTTCCCCTCTCCTTTCTCGGCCCAACAACCCAAATGAGGGAGAGTTGACTTTAGTGTTGCCACCTCACATTTAACCATAGGTCCTCCATGCATATAACTCATATCTCCATGCAACCATCACTTCATCTACTCTCTCTTCTCCTCTCTCTTTTTTCTCTCGGCCGAAACCAAGACACACACACCCACACAAAACTTATTTCAATCCTCTCAAGAACACTTGCACTCATCCTCCAAAATTTCGAGATTTAGAGCTTGTTAAGGGGTTTCTTCCATAAAAATCATCATTCAAGGTAAGATCATGCTTGGATCTATGATCTAGATTCTTTGTTTTATCAAAAATCTCTTCCTAATCTATTCAAACTCATGATCACCATCTTAGAAACACCTAAGTTCGAGATCCTCCAAGGAAAGCTTACTAGGCCGAGATTTGCACCAAACTTCTTCATTTCTTCCTTCTAAACCGAAAACAACAAGCAAAGGTGAGCTTCATACCCCTCTCTTTTCGGTTTCTGTATGTTTGCTGGGGGAGAATACAAGAAAATGTGCAGATCTATGTGTATGTGTATGCTATGTGTGATTTTATGCATGTATGTATGATTTTATGTGTTTTTGTGATGAACATGTAACTAAAAAAGGGTGATATGTCGAGATCTATGACATGAGAAAGCAAACAAACATGATCTAAGTTATTTCACATCAAACAAGTCAAGAATAATAACTTATAAGATTGTGTTAAACATACTTCAACATAAAACCCATTTTTGGGGCTTAAATTGTCAAATATACAAAACTTGGGATAAAAATTGCCAAGTCACGATTTCTTAAGGGTTAAAAGAGTCAAAAAAGTTTCAATAAATGTTTTTCTGAATATTAAAAATTTTCAAAGGACTTGAAATGTAAATTTTTAGCTTAATGGGCTAACTTTGAATTTTTCGGCCCAATAAGCCCAAAATTGCGAAAAATGACAAGTTAAGGGGCTGAAATGAAAATTTCTTTAAAACAGGGGATAAAAAGTGTAACAAAACTATTTCAGGGGTCAAAAATGCCTTTCATTTCCAAAAAGGATAAAAAATGTAAAGTTTTTGGATTTTGGGCCAAAACTGTAAAAATGGCAAATAATTGGATTTTAACCGGAAATTATTATTCTGAAAGGGGCTGAATTGTTTACAAAATAAGTTTTGAGTTAAAACCATCATTTCAACAAATTTAGGATACAAAAGTGTCAAGAAAATGTTTTAAAGGCTAAAAACGTCTTTTCTTTTATATAAAGGACTAAAACTGTTATTTTCACAAAAGAAAGGTGTTGAAAAGGTCAAACCACCATTTTTCTTAAGCAAACTATTTCCTTGAGTCAAAATACAAACCCACGACTTACGAAAAATCGAAAGATGAATACACATTTAACTCCAAATATCGTTATAAACGAATCGATCGGTCTCGAATCGATACAAAAACAATAACCGTTCAATCAAACCCTCCAACAGATATGCGATACCTAAGACGAGTAATTATTCAAACTTTGGGCTTGAAAGTTTCAAATCATGCTTGTTGGACCTTGCAAGTCCATTAACATGATCTTTGGGCCCAAAGGGATAACGCTTATATGTTATTGGGCCTCCTATGGCCCAATTTCATGTAAAAGGACTTTCAATGGCTTTTATGTGCTATTGGGCCCTAGCGGTCCATTAGTATTGCTAGTAAGGTCAAGTAATCAAATGCGGGTTGGGCCAACGTGTCCTTCGCATCCTCGACAGCCTAAGGTACTTACGATAAGTAGCAGGACTTCGTACTCCTCTTCTCTTCGTTCGCTAAGGCTTATGAGTAATCAAAGTAGACGGAATTTAGGACGTTATTCAACAGTAATCAAGGTGGTTTGGATTAATTGAGTAACAACGAACGACACCTCTATGGGACGTTCACAGTTGGCTGTTATAACTTGTCTTCACCGGACATCGTTACAACGACTCACTAGGTTTATCCAACACCATCCGAGTATTCAAGGATGAGTAATCAAAAGTCATTCGTGGTGGCGGTATAACAATTTGTAATCACGTATACCTTTCGACATCGGAAAACATCGGGTTTTCCGGGGAAATCAATACTACTCGCTCGGAATTTCTATAACTATAATACAAAACACCTTTATATATATATATATATGTTTTAAAATCATTCATGCATCAACTTATGGATCTTCACACTTTGATAAACTATTGTCTTTTCAGAAAATATCGGATTTTGTGTGTTTTACAAACTACACAAATCATTTTATTCACAACTTGCTTATGAACTCACCAACATTTCATATGTTGACGTTTTCCAAAATAACTTGTATTCTCAGGTAACAGGTAAGCGGAAGGGTAATACCAAGTATGTTAGAATGTTTTGTTTTGAAAACTCTGAAACAATTTGTGTCATGAATGTGTAATATTTAATTCAATGTATTGGATGTAAACAATATCAGTTGTAATGTATTGATGCATGGTGGTGTTTATGTTATGATTCATGTATATTCATTGTTATGGTATTCAATTTAAGTCACGCGAGCCCCCAGACGTTTCCGCCGTCTGGTTTCGGGGGTGTGACAGGTTGGTATCAGAGCTCTGTTTATAGTGAACTGGCATATCTAACCACACATTGATATGCAACTATAAACCAAAGAGGGACTAAAACAACTCTGAACAAAACAAATAAAACACAACGATAAAACATCTTTACTTGTGTGATATAGGAGAAAGTACATGATACCAAATCAAACAAGATAACACTGACATCACGGTTAAGTCGGGACTGTTCGTGGTTGTAGTAAGGGGTGAGTGTAGCTTGATCAACTACATTCCCTCCGAAGTGCAACTATCACATGTTCCGGGAGAACCCGATGGTCAATAAACCTAAAAACATACCCTTGATTTCCAAGAAAAGAACATTAACTCAAATTACATAATAACTAAAACATCTTAGAAATAATGAATAGTACATTTATATACTCTCGCAGACAGTATGACCGACTTCCATCACCCCGGATATCCGTATTTCCCCAATCAGGGAAATAACGGATGGCTGGAGGAGGAACCCGAGGAAGAACCTGAGGAGGAACCTGAGGAGGAAGTCGAAGTCGGACCTGCCGAGCCAGTAGAGGTCCAGGAAGAAGAAGAACTCGGAGAGGACTTCGAGGAAGAACCTAGTGATGAGGATTCGGACACAGAGTCCGAAGTCATCAACCCCCCTTACCCGACTAGGGTGCCCGCCCACCGGATGGGCCCAACCGGCCCTACACCCCCTGGGGCATCGACCTTTGGAGATGGAGCAGACAGCAGGGACAGCGACCTCCATTCGGCATGTCACGCGAGTTCTACGACTTGAGGGAGGGAGGACCAGCTGATCGCGCACTTCCGGTCATGGTGAGACGACTGCGGAATACTTGCGACCTGGCGCAGAGCACCGCTGATCAGATACACCAGATGCGGATTAGGGTTGAGCGTGTAGAGCAGGAGACGCGAGAGGTTATTCGAGAGTTCCACATGAGGCAGGTGAGATGGGAGACTCGCCTCCGAGATGCGGAACGATGGGTGGCTCACCTTCAGGGAGCGTCTACTTCTTCAGCACCACCCCCTGGCGCATCCCACCATGACTAGGACTAGTCATATCTATCTTTAGTATTAGGCCTATGTGATCTATGCTATGTACCATCGACTCTATGTTTAAGTGATTACACTACTCATAGAGCCGTTACACTGCTGAACTTACACCACTTATGCATGCATCCTATTTGATACCGGGGCGGAACGAAGTTTCGTGAGTAATAAATTCAAACACTTATTAAAACAACAACCCCAGAAGCTTAATGAAACCTTCACGGTGGAAATGGCCAATGGGAAGACAGAATCCACTGGGGAAATCTACATCGGATGTACCCTGACCTTAAATCATCACGTCTTTCAAATAAACTTAATGCCTGTTTCCATTAGGAGTTTTGATGTGATTATCGGCATGGATTGGTTAAGCCCCCACCATGCTGAAATTATGTGTCACGAGAAGGTCGTTCGCCTTCATCTCCCAAATCACGAAACCCTAGTTATTTACGGAGACAAACCCAGCACGAACCTTCGTCTTATTTCGTGCATTAAGGCGCAAAAGTACCTACGAAAGAAGGACTTGACGTTCCTAGCTCATATAGTGGATAAGTCCAAAGAAGAGATCAATATTCGAAACATCACTGTGGCTTGTGATTTCCCGGATGTCTTTCCGGATGATCTTCCGGGGATACCCCCAGAAAGACAAGTCGAGTTCCGAATAGATCTAGTGCCAGGAGCTATTCCCATCGCCAAATCACCCTACAGATTGGCTCCTGCGGAGATGCAAGAGTTGTCCAGTCAACTCAGCGAGCTTTTGGACAAAGGATTCATCCGACCCAGTTTCTCACCTTGGGGAGCTCCGGTTCTCTTTGTCAAGAAGAAAGACGGTACCTTCAGGATGTATATCGACTACAGAGAACTTAATAAGCTTACCATCAAAAACCGCTATCCACTTCCACGAATTGACGATCTATTTGACCAGCTCCAAGGAGCTAGTTACTTCTCAAAGATAGATCTGCGATCTGGTTACCACCAACTCAAGGTCCGAGAGGAGGATATTCCTAAAACCGCCTTCCGAACTCGTTACGGACATTATGAATTTGTCGTAATGCCCTTCGGTCTAACGAATGCTCCTGCCGCATTCATGGACCTAATGAATCAAATCTGCCGACCATTCCTCGATAACTTTGTCATCGTTTTCATCGACGACATCCTCGTCTATTCTCGAAGTGAGGAAGAACACGGCCGACATCTCCGACAAATCCTGGAAACCCTGCGAACCGAGAAGTTATACGCAAAACTCTCTAAGTGCGAGTTTTGGCTCCGAAGTGTGAACGTTTTGGGACATGTTGTTAGTCAGGAAGGAATTCATGTGGATCCTTCTAAAATCCAAGCCATCGAAGGATGGGCAATTCCAACAACACCCACAAAAATTCGCCAATTTCTAGGCCTCGCAGGCTACTACAGGAGATTCATTCAAAACTTCTCCAAAACGGCAAAGCCACTCACCTCGCTTACACAAAAGGGCGTACCCTTCGTATGGACGGACAAGCAAGAAGCTGCATTTCGAACTCTGAAGCAAGCACTCTGCAGTGCGCCGGTGCTATCGCTACCCGAAGGAACAGAAGACTTTATAGTTTACTGCGATGCGTCAAATCAGGGTTTAGGCTGTGTACTCATGCAGCGTGGAAAGGTGATAGCTTACGCGTCCCGGCAACTAAAGACGCACGAGGTGAATTACACCACTCACGATCTGGAACTGGGAGCAGTGGTCTTCGCCCTGAAGATTTGGAGGCACTACCTTTATGGTACCAAGTGAACCATCTTCACCGACCACAAGAGTCTCCAACACATTTTGAACCAAAAGGAGTTGAACATGAGACAACGAAGATGGGTCGAACTGCTGAACGACTACGAGTGCGAAATCAAGTACCACCCAGGCAAGGATAACGTGGTAGCTGATGCCTTGAGTCGGAAAGAATACTCGAATCGTCGTTTGAAGACTCTCTCCATAACCATTCGATCCCACCTAACCTCTCAAATCAGGGCAGCCCAGTTCGATGCCATGAAGGCAGAAAACAAAACAAGCGAAGCGTTGCGTGGAATGGAGAAGAACTTCGAAATGAAGGAAGACATAACGAATTACTTCATGAACCGCATTTGGGTCCCTAAACTCGGCGAATTCAGAGATGTAGTCATGAACGAAGCCCACAAAACGCGATACTCCATCCATCCAGGTTCAGACAAAATGTACGTGGATATTAAGCAACGTTATTGGTGGCCTAACATGAAGGCAGAGATTGCTACTTACGTTAGCAAGTGCCTCACGTGTGCTAAAGTAAAGGTGGAATACCAGAAGCCCTCCGGATTACTACAGCAACCAGTAATTCGCGAGTGGAAATGGGAAAGGATTACCATGGATTTTGTGACCAAACTACCCAAGTCGACGGATGGTTTGGATACCATCTGGGTAATAGTTGACAGATTAACGAAATCCGCCCATTTCCTACCAATAAAAGAATCGTACAAGATGGAGCGCCTGACAAGAATCTACATCAAAGAAATAGTGAGACTCCACGGAGTGCCCGTATCTATCATCTCAGATAGAGATAGTAGATTTACTTCACACTTTTGGCAATCGCTTCAGAAAGCCATGGGAACACAACTTGACATGAGCACTGCCTACCACCCACAAACGGATGGTCAAAGCGAGCGAACCATTAAAACGCTAGAAGATATGCTTCGCGCGTGTGTGATAGACTTTGGAAAATCGTGGGATACCCACTTGCCTTTGATCGAGTTCTCATATAACAACAGTTATCACTCGAGTATCAAAGTCGCTCCTTTCGAAGCATTATACGGGCGTAAATGTAGATCACCGTTGTGCTGGACTGAAGTAGGAGACACCCAGCTAGCAAGAGGGCAAACGCCAAACAATGCCTTAATGGGACCGGAAATCATACGCGAGACGACCGAGAAGATAATTTAGATCAGGGCCCGACTGCAATCATCACGAGACAGACAAAAGAGCTACGCCGATAAACGACGGAAGCCCTTGGAATTCGGAGTCGGAGATAGGGTGTTACTAAAAGTCTCTCCTTGGAAAGGAGTGATTCGTTTTGGGAAGCGGGGCAAACTGAACCCTCGATACATTGGACCTTTCGAGATTCTTGCCCGAATCGGTCCAGTGGCATATAGACTGCAGCTACCCGCTGAAGTCAGCAGTGTACACCCTGTGTTCCACGTTTCCAATTTGAAAAAGTGCTTATCTGACGAGACTCTCGTCATTCCATTAGAAGAAATCGAAATCAACGAGAATCTTCTGTTCATCGAAGAACCAGTCGAAATCATGGACAGAGAGGTGAAGCGTACTAAGCAGAGCCGCATTCCGATTGTGAAGGTTCGATGGAATACGCGACGCGGACCAGAATTCACATGGGAACACGAAGATCAAATGAAGCAGAAGTACCCTCACCTATTCTCGCATTCCCAAATCTAGCTTTCAAAAGAATTTCGGGATGAAATTCCCTCTAACGGGGGGATGATGTCACAACTAGGAATTTTGATGCTTTGTAACTACAACAATTATATCAATTATGAACCAACAATGTGAAAGCATGTATGATGCTTATTCAATAACAACAAAACTTTCATCTAATACTTCATTCAAGCACTACAAATAGTCAACAAAGAATTGGAAACCCTTGAAATCCCGGTTTAAGTCCATTTTGGACTAGGATTTCCTTATTGGGCCTAATGGACCAATAAGCTTCCAATTTAACTATTTTGAACATAGAACTCTCAAATGGGCCCTAATTGGACCCATATACATGAAACTTAATATTTTGGGCCTTATAAGCCTAAAATAAACTAAGTTAACTTTAATGAGCCTTATTGAGTCACAACAAATTTATATAGCCCTAATGAGCCATAAAAATCATACTTTGATTTAGTTGGGCCGAAAATCATCTAAGTAAATCACGAGATGGGCCTAAGGGCAACAAGCCCAATTTTCTTCCTTTCCCCTCTCCTTTCTCGGCCCAACAACCCAAATGAGGGAGAGTTGACTTTAGTGTTGCAACCTCACATTTAACCATAGGTCCTCCATGCATATAACTCATATCTCCATGCAACCATCACTTCATCTACTCTCTCTTCTCCTCTCTCTTTTTTCTCTCGGCCGAAACCAAGACACACACACCCACACAAAACTCATTTCAATCCTCTCAAGAACACTTGCACTCATCCTCCAAAATTTCGAGATTTAGAGCTTGTTAAGGGGTTTCTTCCACAAAAATCATCATTCAAGGTAAGATCATGCTTGGATCTATGATCTAGATTCTTTGTTTTATCAAAAATCTCTTCCTAATCTATTCAAACTCATGATCACCATCTTAGAAACACCTAAGTTCGAGATCCTCCAAGGAAAGCTTACTAGGCCGAGATTTGCACCAAACTTCTTCATTTCTTCCTTCTAAACCGAAAACAACAAGCAAAGGTGAGCTTCATACCCCTCTCTTTTTGGTTTTTGTATGTTTGCTGGGGGAGAATACAAGAAAATGTGCAGATCTATGTGTATGTGTATGCTATGTGTGATTTTATGCATGTATGTATGATTTTATGTGTTTTTGTGATGAACATGTAACCAAAAAAGGGTGATATGTCGAGATCTATGACATGAGAAAGCAAACAAACATGATCTAAGTTATTTCACATCAAACAAGTCAAGAATAATAACTTATAAGATTGTGTTAAACATACTTCAACATAAAACCCATTTTTGGGGCTTAAATTGTCAAATATACAAAACTTGGGATAAAAATTGCCAAGTCACGGTTTCTTAAGGGTTAAAAGAGTTAAAACAGTTTCAATAATTGTTTTTCTGAATATTAAAAATTTTCAAAGGACTTGAAATGTAAATTTTTAGCTTAATGGGCTAACTTTGAATTTTTCGGCCCAATAAGCCCAAAATTGCGAAAAATGACAAGTTAAGGGGCTGAAATGAAAATTTCTTTAAAACAGGGGATAAAAAGTGTAACAAAACTATTTCAGGGGTCAAAAATGCCTTTCATTTCCAAAAAGGATAAAAAATGTAAAGTTTTTGGATTTTGGGCCAAAACTGTAAAAATGGCAAATAATTGGATTTTAACCGGAAATTACTATTCTGAAAAGGGCTGAACTGTTTACAAAATAAGTTTTGAGTCAAAACCATCATTTCAACAAATTTAGGATACAAAAGTGTCAAGAAAATGTTTTAAAGGCTAAAAACGTCTTTTCTTTTATATAAAGGACTAAAACTGTTATTTTCACAAAAGAAAGGTGTTGAAAATGTCAAACCACCATTTTTCTTAAGCAAACTATTTCCTTGAGTCAAAATACAAACCCACGACTTACGAAAAATCGAAAGATGAATACACATTTAACTCCAAATATCGTTATAAACGAATCGATCGGTCTCGAATCGATACAAAAACAATAACCGTTCAATCAAACCCTCCAACAGATATGCGATACCTAAGACGAGTAATTATTCAAACTTTGGGCTTGAAAGTTTCAAATCATGCTTGTTGGACCTTGCAAGTCCATTAACATGATCTTTGGGCCCAAAGGGATAACGCTTATATGTTATTGGGCCTCCTATGGCCCAATTCCATGTAAAAGGACTTTCAATGGCTTTTATGTGCTATTGGGCCCTAGCGGTCCATTAGTATTGCTAGTAAGGTCAAGTAATCAAATGCGGGTTGGGCCAACGTGTCCTTCGCATCCTCGACAGCCTAAGGTACTTACGATAAGTAGCAGGACTTCGTACTCCTCTTCTCTTCGTTCGCTAAGGCTTATGAGTAATCAAAGTAGACGGAATTTAGGACGTTATTCAACAGTAATCAAGGTGGTTTGGATTAATTGAGTAACAACGAACGACACCTCTATGGGACGTTCACAGTTGGCTGTTATAACTTGTCTTCACCGGACATCGTTACAACGACTCACTAGGTTTATCCAGCACCATCCGAGTATTCAAGGATGAGTAATCAAAAGCCATTCGTGGTGGTGGTATAATAATTTGTAATCACGTATACCTTTCGACATCGGAAAACATCGGGTTTTCCGGGGAAATCAATACTACTCGCTCGGAATTTCTATAACTATAATACAAAACACCTTTATATATATATATATATATATATATATATATATATATATATATATATATATATATGTTTTGAAATCATTCATTCATCAACTTATGGATCTTCACACTTTGATAAACTATTGTCTTTTCAGAAAATATCGGATTTTCTGGGTTTTACAAACTACACAAATCATTTTATTCACAACTTGCTTATGAACTCACCAACATTTCATATGTTGACGTTTTCCAAAATAACTTGTATTCTCGGGTAACAGTTAAGCGGAAGGGTAATACCAAGTATGTTAGAATGTTTTGTTTTGAAAACTCTGAAACAATTTGTGTCATGAATGTGTAATATTTAATTCAATGTACTAGATGTAAACAATATCAGTTGTAATGTATTGATGCATGGTGATGTTTATGTTATGATTCATGTATATTCATTGTGATGGTATTCAATTTAAGTCATGCGAGCCCCCAGACGTTTCCGCCGTCTGGTTTCGGGGGTGTGACATAGTGAGCTCCCCCAAAATACCCCATACCATTCATACATAACAGTCAAAGCATAACTGGGTCTATTTCAACCCCATCGGTCTCTTTCAACCGGTATTGGGAATATTTCAACCCCTTCGGTCTCTTTCAACTGGGACTGAGTATATTTCAACCCCTTCGATCTCTTTCAGCCGGTATCGAGTCTATTTCACCCCTACATCTAACACATAATTATAATAGTAAGATCCACAGAGACAACGAACATATACAGGCAATACATGAAATTGTCACGAAGATAATTAGCATCCTACCAGCACAGTCTAGTGGGTCGGCATTGGTGCCTTCGACCCACGAGTAAAGCGAAGGAAACTCACCTCATTCTAAAGATATCAAATCACACTCGGGCTGTTAAATCGTGAAGTCCTTTCACTAAATCACAAATAATAGAACCCTAATTAGCAATAAGGTCATTAACCCTACCCAAGAGTCTAAATCCCAAGCCCCGGCTTCCAGGGTAAAAGGCTGCTTAAATCTTCCTTTATTGGGCCTAACATACCAAGGCCCAACTCCAATCTAGCCCAAAGTCCAAAAGACATTCCATGCCCAATATGGGTCTTAAGTCAAAAAAGGCCCAGCATAACAAGGCTTGCGGCCCAACAAGGGCCCAAATCCTTAGGCCCAAAAGTGGCCAGAAACTAAAAGCCCAAAAACCTCTTTGTTGAGTACGTTAAGTACGATCAGTACGCTCGGCATACTCAAGTGCTTTGTAAGGTCGGGACTACAGGTGCGTACACTCAGTGTACACCCGCGTACGCCCGGCGTACGCCCTAGTTAGCCATAGATTACCTTTAAGGTCTTAATTCCTTAAGACCTAATGTCCAACTTCGGATCTAAGCTTATTAAAACGTATTAAGCCATTAAGTTGCAAAATATATGCTTTTGCATGGGTTAAAAAGATTAAATCTTGGATTTTAACATACTAACTTCATGAAACAACCCTCCACCCTTGCATGGTTGAGCTTAAACCATCAAGACACCATTTTTATACACAAGGAACATCAGAAACACTAAGATCTAGCATCATAACCCTCCGGAGTAGCTTATACTCTTAAGAAACACCTTAAGGGACCAAAATAAACCAAAAACCCTAACTATCTAGAACTAAGAGATGAATCATCAAGGTAGGAACTTTATACCTTCAATAAGCTAGAAAGGGCGAATAACTTGTAGATCTACTAACTCCTTCTTGTCCAATGCTTCTCCACTAGTCTTCTTCTTCTTCAAGATACACCACACACACACAAAACACACACACAAGGTCAATCTCTTTGGAAAATGGGTTAGAGGTTCGAGGTATAGCTAAAGAGGAAATGGAGGATGATAAGGTGAAGGACTTGGGGGACTTAAGCAAAACCTAAAAAATAGGGTTTTCCCCTAACACACGTACGTCCTGCGTACGCAAGGGTACGCCCAACATACCAAGGGAACACCCCGTCTCATGCATGTATTGGAGTACGTCCGGCGTACCATATGTACGCCCAACATACTCGGGTCCAAGTCAACAAATAAATGAGATAGTTTTTTTAAGAGTTTACCATACAAATCCGGTGTTACAATTCTCCCCCACTTGAATCAGACTTCATTCTCGAAGTCCGCTGCCACAAATAACTCTGGGTAATGCTCCCTTATCTCTTCCTCAGGCTCCTATGTCCACTCAGAACCCTTTCGATGCTGCCACTGCACCTTCACCAATCCTACAACCTTGTTCCTCAAGGTTTTCATCTTCCGGTCAAGGATCGCCACCGGTCTCTCAATGTAATTCAGGCGGTCATCCACCTGAATATTGTAACACCTTGTTTCGAGTCGTTTCATAATTTAGGGCCGTGACCCAAAAATCAAGTATCACAAGGCTTCAGGCTTTGGGAAAGATAGGTTTAGACCCATTTCGTTGTGGATGATGTAGGATGTGGTTACCGAGTGTTCGGTGTGTGCTTTGGAGCCCAAGGGTATAACAATAAAGTGATGGTGTGGGCCTTTCATGAACTTTTGAATTAAGTTCGAAAGGTTTTAAGGCAAAGGACATTAGATGGGGTTGTAAAGCTCCTCATTACCTTTCCATGGATATAAAGATCATCAAAAACGGAGTTGGGACGCAAAATTTATGGCCATCGAAAGATAGATCGGTAAGGAGCATGTCGTGTACGTTGGGTGTATAAGGAATGTACACGATGCGTACATGGATGGAGTAATCGTGAAGGCTCCTTTACGTATGCTGGGCGTACGTGACTCAGTCTCACACCCTAATTTAGGGTCTTTGTAACACCGGTCAAATTTAGGTAAAAAATAAATTGTTCAATAATCTCAATTGGGATGAATGAAGTGGTAAAGATCGTAACCAGGTTTCCAAAAATATAAAGAGCACTAAAATCCGAGTTATAACGAAGAAGTTATGACCGATCGAAGATCCGCGACGAATCCGGTAAAACATTGTTAAGCGTGAAACGTGAAATTTCAATGAAATACTTTTTTACCCTTAGGTATCTAAACGAAAGTTGTAGAGCATAATCTCACCTACGCGTCAATATAAAGAACGTCAAAAACGGAACTCGTATGCGAAAGATATGGATTTATGAAGTTCGGGGCACAAACTTCGACATATGTCAGAGTTCACGTCGTGAGTACAGTGTTCACGACGTGAACATGTTGATTGACCCTTCCAGAGCAAGTTGACAGATGACACAAGCCATGAGCGAATCGGGACCAAACTCACGACGTGAGTTATGAAAAACTCACGACGTGAGAGTCGAAATTTAGGCTATATATAGAAATTGAAGCCTTCCGACTTTGGTTGCTGAAATTCATCCTCTCTCCTACTTCTACACACTGTTAAGCCCCTCTAAACCACCCTGAAGCCCCGATAACACCCCTAGCACACGACGCAAGTCCCGACGCACCGAATCTCCCGAGAAACTAACTTCTTTCCAGTCGAAGTGCTGCCCGCGAGAAGCTTGTTTCTTCACCAGAAACCCGCGGTTACGTTAAGAAAGATCATTCCTAGAAATGAAACGCTGCCCGATTCACCACTTGTCAAGTGAGTTCATACCCCTATCACTACACTTTCAAATGCTTTTAAATGCTTTTAAACACTTTTAATGGGGGGGGGGGGGAATACAAGTAAACACACGGTTAAACTCGTGTGAAAACATCAATCTTTTGCTATACTTTTCATACTGTTGTTATAACTATCATACGAAAATGTTGGCATGCAAAACATATTACGAAACCACTTTACCCTCTCAGGATGGAATGTGTTTATAAATAATAACATGCTTTATTTATATGTTTACATAACACATCATGACAAGGGTAACCATTTCAACTATAAAATTTTGTTTATGTAAGAAAACACAACTCATTGTTATGCCTTTATCAACATAGTAAAAAGGGAAATCATTTCAGACATAAACACATTCATTTTCAAGAATACGTGACTTAATTGAGAATCTATGAGTCATTCGTCTTCAGCATACATGTCAAGGTACCACTAGAAAGCCCTATTTTATAACCAGAGTCTCTGTTGTGAGAACGTGATAAGTGTGTATAGATCTATACGGGACTGATGATCCCACGCCCTGACTGTTAGCTACAGTCCGCGGGGTGACAAATATCATAACGCTTCGACGCCTGAAGAACGTCGTCGCAGGCAAATCCATCATAGTACGGTTATGAAAAATCACAAGATAGACAATTATTATGGTATTATGTTCTTACGGGAAAAGTAATATTACAGTTATGTTTACATGAAAATACGAACTTCCTATAGTTTTGTTCACTAATAAAACTATACATCATCATTTTAAGTATGACATATTTATTTACAAGTTACAGTCTTGGACATTTAAAGCTACTTTTCAACTTTAGGAAAATATAGGATTTTCCTGATTCAATACATTCATTTCATACAAACAACGATTCATAACTCATTTTATAAGAAAATATCGGATTTTCTGGAAAACAAACGCGAACTTTCGAATGGCATACAATTACACAAATATCTACTTATGAACTCACCAACTTAATTGTTGATACTTTTTCTTTGAAATAACTTGTATTCTCAGGAAATCGCTAAACCAGGTTAGCAACTGCTTTTGGGGACTAATGCTCTGGCGTTAGCAACATCTTTTGGAACATCATATTGTATTTGACTTTTGAAACATGTAATACAACAATCATGTAAACTTTTCAAATATATATTATGGTGGTGTGTACTTTCTTTACTATTCAATTGTTATGATACTGTACATGACGTCCTCCGCCCCCGAATGTTTCCGCCGTTTAGGTTTGGGGGTGTGACAGTCTTGGACCCTATTTAAAGGTTTTCAAACCCTATTATCTTCTGCCTCCATCCCCTCTAACACTAAGTACGAAACCCTAGCTTGTTCTTGAGTGTTCTTGAGCTTTGGTGGTTAACCTTTGGTGTTTTTTTCTCACTTTGAAGAAGAAGCAACTTGGTGTTCAAGGATTGGTTGAAGTGGAACTCATAGATCTAGAGTCTTCATCCATTTTGCCAGCAATTCAAGGTAGAAAGCTTCTATCTTGATGACTCTATGTGTTAGATCTAGTTTAGGGCTTGTTTTAGGCATAATATGGTCCCTTGAGTCATCATTGTTAGTATGATCTACTATTGGAGTTAGGAAGGTTATATCTTAGCATGTCTGAAGTTCCTAATGCATAAAATGCCATCTTGATGGCTTTTGAGGAGCCATGTTAGAATTGGTGTTCATATTATGGACTTAGAGGGATAAAAACAGGTTTGGGGTTCCATTAAGTCATGCAAAGGGATAAAGTTGCCAACTTTATGGATTAAGAACTTGTTTATAGGTTAGATATGGGTTTGGACATTTTGGTCTTAAGGATTAAGTTCTTAATGTGAAGTTTTGGTTACCTGGTGAGTACGTTGGGCGTACGTATGTGTACGCTCAGCGAAATGCATGAACTCCCCGATTTCAAGCTAAGGCGAGTTGTACTTTGTGCTTTAGTGGGTCGTACGCGGAGCGTACAAATTTGGTACGCATGGGCATACGCTGCAGTGGGCTTTTTCTTGATTTTGGGCCACCTTTTGGACTCTAGGGTTTTGGGCTCTTGTTTATTGTTGAGATGGGTCATCGTTAGGCTTTGGGCCTTTTCGGAATTGGGCTCATATTGGGCCTTGAGTGTCTTTTGGCTTTGGGCCATTATTGGGCCTTAAGTGCCATTGAGTTTAGGCATCAGTTAATTGGGCCAATTGAGGGGAAGGGTAAAATAGTCTTTGTGACCCAATTATTGATTATGATTGTGTTTGATTGGCTAGCACGGGGATTCTCCAGTTTAATAGCCCGAGTATCATTGGATTGTTAGCGGACTGAGGTGAGTTTGCTCACTCTACTATAGGATACTAGGATTGTATGTGCTTGTAGTCTTTTTGACTCGTGTTGTATGTGGTGTATGCCTATGTGCCTGTTTGTTATATGTATGTGGGGTGAAATAGACCCGATACAACCTTGTGCTGACATATGAGTTGAAATAGACTCGGGTGTGAAATAGACCCAAGGGTGAAATAGACTCGGTACAGCCTTGTGCTAACATAGGAGTTGAAATAGACTCGGGGGTTAAATAGACCCGAGGGTGAAATAGACCTTGTATAGCAGTATGCTGACATATGAGTTGAAACAGACTCGGGGATAAAATTGACTCGAAGGTGAAATAGACCCAATACAGCCTTGAGCTGATGTATATGTATGGTATGCGGTATTTTGGGGAACTCACTAAGCTTTGTGCTTATTGTTTATGTTTAAAAATGTTTTCATGTAATTATGGTTCGAGAGGGAAGGGCTCGCCTTGATCGCAGCACATCCACCCATGTTTTCGCAACTTTATGATTTTGGGATTTTACTCTGATAACTATTTTTACTCTGATACACTTTTGAATGATTGGAAATGATAAATGGTGTTTATGTTTAAATAATAAGATGAAAGTTTTACCATATAAATTTGGGGACGTTTGAAGTTGGTATCAGAGCCTTCGTTTGAGGGATTCGGGTATACTCTCGGGTGTGCCTGAAGTCAAACTGAGGATTAATTTGGTGGATTTTCATAAGAAGAAATGTTTTTATAAAAGGAATTTTTAATAAAATAAAGGGGTGTGGTGCATGCAATCAACCGAACTCAAGTAAGTGATTCCCAGAATACCCATACATGTTTGTTATGTTATATTTTATGAGAATTACATGCTAGATTAGGGATAAGGATTTGCTCAGGATTTCATGCTAGGAGAGATGCCTTTATATGTCTGATTGTTTGAGCTTTATAGTTGCATGCTAGTATAAATTTCAGATGATTTGATGGATTGGCCTGACATGTGAAGCCTTGTAGCCTAAGAGGAATTGGATGTTATATTAGATTTGGAACCTTTCTTGGTAGAAAGTGAGCTTGAGATGTCCTCTATTTGGTTTGTGGCTTGGAGTGTTACTGCACGAATGCTACTTGCTTTGTGCTTTGTGGGACTTTTGATGATGGAAATTAATTATTAAGTGAATATTTAAGTCACAAGTTGCTTAGGTTAAATAATCTCAGAGTGACTGATTTGACCCTACTACGCAACTCTCGTTTGAGTCTAACCATTGTAGGGATGAGTCTTTTACTTGAAGGATTATCTAAGCTTTGTTGTATGTGATTGTATTCATGAAGTAGTTAACTGGAATTACTGAGAGTTCTTCAACAGTTAATGGCAGGGTGAGGTCGGGAACCTAGGAGAGCCTAGGAAGTACTTTAGTGGGTTGGTTGCGTTGTTCAACAGCCACTGGGAGTACTAGTTTGAGAAGGCGACTTGGATGATTCGAGACGATTCCTGAGGAAAGTATGGATAGGTGTGGAAGGTAGTATTGGGCCCGTACTACTGAAAGCACAGGATCCATACTCGACTCGAGGAGAGTCACGGAGAATCTAGGAAGCTGGTGGGGGTGAGCATTCTTTGGGTATGTTTTGAACATGTGTATAATTGCTTTTCAGAATGATGATAAGCACGCATGGAGGAGGTTCAGGTTTTGGTTCGGGCTCAGGTTAGGGCTCTGGTGCTGAGCCAATTGGTGAGGGGATGTGTGAGTCCTTCACGTCACCTGCTGACGTAGTTGCATATCAGCCCCCTAGGGTTTGTAGGAGGACTGCTAGGGTTCTAAGTTTGCATTGGATTAAGGAGACGGAGGGTGTCTTTTGTACTAGTCCCTATCCCATAGAAGCCAAGGTTCAGTTCGCTATGGACCTATTGCATCATGAAACAAGGAGTATTTTGTAATTGGTTGCGCAATCTATTACGCTTACTGAGTTAGAGGCTATGTAATGGGAAGAGTTTATGACCTGGTTTAGGTCAGAGGGTGCGCCAACTATCATGGTGTAGCCGTTGGCAAGGGAGTTTGTGAACATTTCAGGGTGCAAGACCCTGAATGATGTGATTGCTAGAGCCCGTGAGTGGGAGATTGATTTGGAGCACCTCGGTAAGAGGAAGGCGGAGCAGATTCAGACTGCAGTGGTCCAGGAAAAGAGGCCCAGGACTCAAGATTCACGTTTGGGCGGCCGGAAGGGCCGGGGCCATTGTGCCAAGTATGGGAGGACCCATGTGGGAGGCTATCGGGAGACAGGGAGGGGATGTTTCAGTTGTGGTCAGATGGTTCATTTCAGTAAGGATTGCCCTTAAGGATCGGTTCCGATGTGTTTTCACTGCAACCAAGTAGACCACAAGAAGGCCGATTGTCCAGAGTTGATGAGGGGAGCAGTGAGGATCTCTGCTCCATCCACTCTAAGGATTATTGATGGTCGCAAGGGCACAGTGGATGTTCCTATGGTGAGGATTCAAGCATTACAGTCTCAAGCCGAGGAGAACCAAGTTCCACCAACTGACGCTGCAGGTATGAGTTGTATTCCTTCCGTCATGCTCTTATTATTAATTATGTTTATGACTATGTGTTTGTGTGTGAGACACTATATGTGTTTTATTTAAGTCTCCACCTAGAAATCAGAATTCTGTTCATGATGGTCTGGACATTTTATTTTGAGAATCTTCATATACCATTCTGCATACCGAGAGCCATGTTTAGGGGATATTCGGGTGATCTAGTTTTGGATTTCGATGTGGGAGGCATCAATCATCATAGGAACAAGATTAAAGTAGGAAAAGATCAGTATTCAGTCTGATTTTTGGTGGTATCAACAAGAATTCAAGGAATTCGCGAGGTGGGCATGCTGGGTCAGAATGCAGGATATGTAGGGGTTCTTCATGGTTTCAAGGAAATGAGGAATTGGTTTGATCGTGGGTGTAAGATCGGTAGTTGTGAAGTTAGTCCTTTGTATTATGGTCATTCGCAGGTTCGCATGGGAATTTCTCTAAGTGCAAGTAGGTCGTGAAGTCGATTGGGTACCCGTTTTGATATTTGAGATGTTGTTCTTTGTCATCTGATAAGTTGTCGAGGACTTGTAGTTGATTCAGAGGAAAAGTGATTAAGGATCTTGAGATTCGTTAAGGTATTAGGAATAATCACCCGGTCTTGGAATATGTAAGTGCTAGGCTTAGTTGGTCAAGGAAAGCTATTCATTGTAAAGCTTAGGTTGCTGACTGCTACCATCAATAGCATATGAGCAGTGCTAACGTATCATTCTTAAGTAATGGGGAGGTGTTGTTCACATGGGTTGTTTCAGCCATTGAGATTTTCAGCAGAAGTTGAATGGTATCTATTGGTGAACTTTGAGTACGTCGATCCTTCGGAAAGTGAGTTATTGAATTGGTGGTCCATCCGTTTCGATTAGGAGTTTAGTTGTGCTTGTCATCAGTTAGAATTGTGAGATGGTTCAGAAATCCAACAAGTATGGGATTGGCAGAGTGCATTTAAATCTAAGTACGGGAGAACCGTTTGGATTATTGGAAATAATTCCAGGTATGAGACAAGCAGGAGTTTATTAGTACAGGCAAGTGTAAAACTAGTTCTAATAGTGGTGTGGACTGATATTTACATAAGGAATGAGGATTCAGGTTTATCTTTTACCGAATATGTGAAGCCTCAGCCATGGCACATAGAGGATATGTGATTAGATACAGGTGGAGGGATTGTGCTAGAACCTCTCTGCCTATTCTTTTCTAATAAAGGCTTTGGTGAACACCTGATTGGGGTATAGTCGGATGCGGGTTCGACTCATGATGATTATGATCGGTATGGTAGATGAACAGTAAGACCATGGGTTGGTTCCATGACAGTATGGAAGTGTTGTAAGACTATGGAGTAGTCGTAGCATTCACAAGATTGATAGGCAGTTGTGGAAGTGTTGTAAGACTGCGGGGTGGCTGTAGCATTCACTAGATTAGCAGATGGTGATAGAAGTGCTGTAATACTATGGGGGTAGCCGTAGCATTCACTAGATTGGAAAGTGATGGTAGAAGTGTTGTAAGACTGTGGGGTGGCCCATAGCGTTCACCTGGTTCTTGAGCAGCTGTGAGAGCGGGGTGAATATATGGTTTGGGCTCCTAGTTTCCTCTAGGTGAGATTACACCATAGCAGGGCAGGCCGTGAGACTATGGGAAGTCCACGATATTCGTGGAGTTAAGGAAGTTAATGGGTCGTGTGAGGCCGGTGGTGATATAAGACTACAGCTGGGCATGTAGCATTCATTTATGGCAAGGTGGAATTTATTGCATCGATACAATGGTTGTTTATGTTATCCATTACTCGGATCATGAGGGTTGTCGGAGCCATTATGGCAAGCAAGCTATGACAACTCTTGCCAGATAGATCTTTGCTCACGAGTCGTGTGGTACGATTGTGTGAGACTATTAGCCTTAGAAAATGGTTGGGGATCTGGTTTATCGGTTAATTAGGAGGTAAGTATGACACCATGGAGGTCTCGGCTACATCAGAAATGTAATTATGGGTAAGCAAGATGAGCATGGGATGGTACTAGTGTTGCAGGCTCATGTTGGGAATCACCTTGTTATCGAGTGAAGGATTTCCACCAGCGATGAATGGTTAGGGATTTGTTTCCCAGAGGAAACAACAAGATAATCCAGGGTTGGAAGGGTTTATGCTCTGTTTGGATTGTGAAGTGGAGTCGAATTGGAAGTGATTCGAATGGTTTGTCTATCGGGGAGTCAAACGAGGTTTTAGGATTTCGGATTTCGGATAGAGTAGTGATGGTTATTCTTCAGTGGTTAAAGCTAGTGGGACAAGTATCCATTCATCATCAGGGTATGAGATCCCTACTAGAGTTAGGTTATGTTATAGTTTTGGAATCCCGTTGTGTGTATGAGTCGATATATCGGTCTTTATCGAGGTTGTGGGAGTATCGTCCAGGTTATCTGGCGTACCTGGAAGGTAGAAAGGAGTGATTTCGAGGACGAAATCTAATTTAAGTGGGGGAGAGTTGTAACACCCTATTTTGATTCGTTTCATAATTTAGGGTCGTGACCCGAAGATTAAGTATCATAAGGCTTCGGGCTCCGGAAAGATAGTTTTACACCCATTTGGTTGTGGATAATGTAGGATGCAGGTACCGAGTGTTTGATGTGTGCTTTGGAGCCTAAGGGTATAATAGTAAACTGACGGTGCGGGCCTTTCATGAATTTTGGAAGGTTTTAAGGAAAAGGAGATTAGATAGGGATGTAAAGCTCCTCATTACCTTTCCGTGAATATAAAGATCATCAAAAAAGGATTTGGGATGCAAAAGTTATGGTTATCAGAAGATTGATCGGTAAGGAGTATGTCGTGTATGTTGGGTGTACAAGGAATGTACGTTGGGCGTACATGGCCGGAGTAATCGTGAAGGCTCCTTCCCGTACACTGGGCGTACGCGAATCAGTCTCAAACCCTAATTCTTGGACCCTATTTAAAGGCCTTAACTCATTTTCAAACCATATTATCTTCAGCCTCCATCCCCTCTAACCCTAAATACAAAACCCTAGCTTGTTCTTGAGTGTTCTTGAGCTTTGGTGGTTAACCTTTGATGTTTTTCATCACTTTGAAGAAGAAACAGCTTGGTGTTCAATCATTGGTTGAAGTGGAACTCATAGATCCAGAGTCTTCATCCATTTTGCCAGCAATCGAAGGTATAAAGCTTCTATCTTAATGACTCTATGTGTTAGATCTAGTTTAGGGCTTTTTTTGGGCATAATATGGTCCGTTGATTCATCCTTTTTAGTATGAGCGACTCCAGGAGTATAAAAGGTTAGATATTAGCATTTCTGAAGTTGTTAGTGCATAAAAATGCCACCTTGATGGGTTTTGAGGAGCCATGCTAGGGTTGGTGTTCATATTATGGACTTAGACGGATAAAAATGGGTTTTGGATCCCATTAAGTCATGCAAAGGGATAAAGTTGCCAACTTTATGGATTAAGAACTTATTTAGAGGCTATATCTGGGTTTGTACGTTTTGGTATTAAGTATTAAGTGCTTAATGTGAAGTTTTGATCACCTGGTGAGTATGTTGGGCGTACGTATGCGTACACTCAACGAAATGCATGAACTCCTCGATTTTAAGCTAAGGCAAGTTGTACTTTATGCTTCAGTGGGTCGTATGCGGGGCGTACAAATTTGGTACGCAGGGCATATGCTGTAGTGGGCTTTTTCTTGATTTGGGGCCATCTTTTGGACTCTAGGGTTTTGGGCTTTTGTTGGGCCACGAGTATTGCTGAGATGGGTCATCGTTAGGCTTTGGGCCTTTATGGAATTGGGCCCATTGGCCTTGAGTGTCTTTTTGGCTTTGGGCCATTATTGGGCCTTAAGTGTCATTGAGTTTGGGCCTCAGTTAATTTGGCCAATTGAGGGGAAGGGTAAAATAGTCTTTTACTCTAGGAGTCGGTATTAGTGAATTAAGTCTCGATTATGGTTTGTGACTTGGATTGTATTTGATTCGCTAGCGCAGGGATTCTCCGGTCCAATAGCCTGAGCATTAGTTGGATTGTCAGCGGACTGAGGTGAGTCTGCTCACTATACTGTAGGATAGTAGGATTGTATGTGCTTGTAGTTTTTGTGACTCGTGGTGTATGTGATGTATGCATGTGTGCATGTTTGCTATATATATGTGGGTTGAAATAGATTCAGGGGTGAAATAGACCCGTTACAGCCTTGTGTTGACATATGAGTTGCAATAGACTCGGGGGTGAAATAGACCCGGTACAACCTTGTGCTGATATATGAGTTGAAATAGACTCGGGGGTGAAATAGAACCATGGGTAAAGTTGACCCAGTATAGCCTTATGCTAACATATAAGTTGAAACAGACTTCGGGGGTGAAATAGACTCGGGGGTGAAATAGACCCGGTACAACCTTGAGCTGACGTATATGTATGGTATGCGGTATTTTGGGGAACTCACTAAGCTTTGTGCTTACGGTTTATGTTTAAAAATGTTTTCAGGTACTTCTAGTTCGATAGGGAAGGGCCCGGCTTGATCGCAGCACATGCACCCATGTTTATGCAACTTTATGATTTTGGGATTGTACTCTGATAACTAATTTTACTCTGATATACTTTTGAATGATTGAAAATGATAAATGGGGTTTATGTTTAAATAAAAAGATGAAATTTTTACCTTATAAATTTTGGGACGTTCCAAATATCCTCCAATGGAACCACTGCGAAATCATCAACCAAACACTTCTGCAGCTAAGAGACATGAAAAGTGTTGTGAATATGACTAAGATCCTCCGGAAGATTCAAACGATACGCCACCCTGCCCACCCGTATATACCTGGGGCCCAAATTACCCCGCTTCCTGAATCGGATAACACCTTTCCAAGGTGACACCTTCAGAAGCACCATGTCCCCAACTTGGAACTCCAAGTCTAATCGGCATCTATCCGTGTAACTCTTCTGTCGGCTCTGATCCGTCTAAAGTCGACTGCAAACCTATAGAATCATCTATGTCGTCTTGAGTACCACCTCGTTACTCCCCATGTCCCTCTGACCGACCTCACCCCAACATATCGGGGTCCTATGTAACGCCCGCAGATTCGGGCTAATCAATTTAGAGATAATAAGCATTAAAATGACTTTTTTATAGAAGATTATTTAGAATAAATAATCTTAACCAAAGTATAGTGTTAGAACAAAGTTCAATTAGGATCGTTAGATTCTATGCAGGCAAACAATTAAGAACGTAATTATGAATACTAGAATGGCTTTGAATGTGTCGTATGATTAAAACTTCAACACCTCAGAAGAGCTCGATTAAGAACTTCGACTGTAGAGGTGTTTAGGGTTACAAAACAATAAACGTAATAATCAACTACATCTAATGCATACATGCATGCATATTTATAGTATAACCCTACTAGATAATCACGGATGGACAGGCCCAATCCGGATACAAAACATAAGCCCATGACGCAACACAATTAAACTCAACATATAGTATATGTCACTAGGAGTTCGTACATATAAAGAACGTTGAAATCTGATTTATAACGAAGAAGTTATGACCCGTCGAAGTTTCGCGATTAAATCGACACGGCTTCGCGTATACATTAAACCGAGAGCATGCATATAGAGAACGTCCAAATCTGACTTCATTTGAGGAAGTTATGATTTTTCTAAGATTCGGCGTAGCAGTATACAGGCCGAAAATCGAATTTTAGGTGGATCGAACATTATCCGACACAACCTAAACGAGAATTGAAGATCTCATTAATAGGAGCTCAGCGATATAAAGACAGTCGAAAACGGACGTCGGATGACAAAGTTATGAATTTTTAACCGACTTTAACTGTCTAAGCCTGCTAAAATATAACTTTAAAAAATAAATTCAAAATTAGCCGACGGAGTCTAAACAAAATTGTAGATCTCGTAGATACCTACGCGTGGATATAAAGAACTTAAGAAATGGAGCTCGTATGCAAAAGTTACGGATTTTAGAAGATAAATAATTTTTGGGATTAACCAACGAGTGACACGTGGCAAGATCTGGGCCACACCTTCTTCCCCACGGCTTTGCACGAGATCGTGACATGTGGCATGAGTACGCCCATCGTAGCTCTATATACGCCAAACGTACCCCTGCGTACGCCCAACATACTGGGTTGTTGGCAGCCTATAAATAGATGGCGTTTTTTCCTCATTTCCCCATATCTTCTCATCCAATTCTCTCCCAAACACCCCCAAACCCTCTAAGCCTTTCCCTAACACCTCCTAGGTGTTAGTATCGATTCCCGGAGTGCCGAAAAGCCCCGAGAAGAAGAGCTTTCGGCTCAGAAGTTATGCCCTTGCAGAGCCCGGTTTCTCGCTAAACTCCCTTGTAAGTGAGTTATGCTTACCATACTTTAAGTATAACTTATGTTTAAGTTCATTATCGTTAATATGAACCTATAAACAATATTTATCAGTGATTCCAATTCATTATACCGATTGATCTACTTATGGGGATGATGTCTAGGTTGTGATTTAGTGAGGTGTTAAAGTGGGATTTCCAAACAGTATACTTCGTATACTAAACGGACCCTACCTCCGATATGATTCTACCTGGTTGTTCCTTACTTGATAGATCATGAAAGTAGAATTTGAGTTAATGATGAATCTAGACTAATAATTAATCACAATAAATATTAGACTAAAACTTAGCGAATAATAATGCTAGGTTACGTCAAAGGAAAAGACAGTTGCTAGAAGCGAAGCGCTGCCCGAATTTCGAGTCGTCACTTTAACAAGTGAGTGCATAGTCCTTTTCATGAACATAAATTTTAATACAAGTATTAATAAAAGTATTAAATATATGTTGAAAGTTTATATGTGAGTTATAAACTTATTATCTTGAAATATGTGTTATATGTATATTTGATGATATACGTTATGCGAACCAGACATGGTTCTATATGTGTTAAGATGTATTTACATGATAATAATAATAGAAGTATTATAAATCAGAAGATAAATGTATGTTAATACTTAATACTCTGTATAAAATATTACACTAAGTTAGGATAGTGTTGCCAAAATAGAGTTAGTATTGAAATTTGATTATAAGCATTGTAGGCTTGCCTAGTGATGAAATAAGACTCAAAAGAGATGCTTATTTCAATCAAGTTTGGATATTGGGTAACATCTTATTAAGGGTACGTGTGTGATCGGAATAGAGAGTAGAAACTCTGTTTGAGGAGATTGATGATCGATGGAGTATGTCCTACGTACAAAAGTACTTTCTATATACCAAGTCTTTTTCAAAGCTCTGTATCTCAGGTGGTGCTTGTTCCAATGTATTATTATGTTTTGGGGTACGAGTCCTACTCCTACCAGGGTACTATAATGTGCCAGAAGTACTATCATGTACAAAGTCCTTTGGACACTATTATGTGTCGGAGTACGGAAGCGTACAGGAGTACTTTATTAGTATTTCCCCGTACTTTTTCTTTTGATGAGCTTTGTGTGTCAACGTTTCCTTTCACGAAGTAATTGAGGGAACTTCGTAGTCTGCCTAATAGAGTGTGTCAGTAATAGACCACTACTAGGTATGTATGATGTTGTATTACCGGATAGGGTGAGTCTGGGGGTAAAATACCTCACGGTATCAGACCACTACTAGGGACAATTATCTAGATAACCACCCCTGACTTAATTGTCTTGTTGTTTTTACGAACGGAGGTTTGTGGTGAAACTTGTTCCATTCCCCTCATTTGATGTATTTATTGATCCTCGTTTGCTGCCAGGGAATTTTCCGAACCAGCGTCGTCAGGTTGTTGTTCATATTGATCCTTTAGGCTAGATCTTGTAAGATCGTTGTATAGGATCTATACGTGGGAATTGACGAGATGGGATAAATTGTTTTAGAGATATGATATATATGTGTTAATGATAATAGTTAGATTTGCAGGTTTAAGATACACATTATTATCACATTGTGGGATTGAAATCCCTATTTACTCACCAGGTTTCCCAACCTGACCCACTCAGTTTATTCTATCACAGGTGGCTATATGAAAGATACATTCTAGGAACAAATTCCGCAATACTATTCTTCAAAAAGGATACTCTGATTTTTAAATAAGCATAAACAAATCCGACTTTTCTGACCGTGAAAATGGGGATGTCACATCATACACTTCCTCCCATAAAGCATCTCAAAAGGAGGTCGATCAATGTTGGCGTAATAACTGTTGTTATACGAAAATTCTGCTAACAGAATATACGTATCCCAACTCCCGCCAAAATCCAGTACACATGCTAGTAGCATGTCCTCCAATGTCTGGATAGTCCACTCACTCTGACCATTCGTCTGTGGGTGCAAAGCCGTGTTGATGTGTAGACGAGTACCCAACTCCTTATGAAATAACTTCTTCCAGAATTTGGAAGTAAACCGAACATCCCTATCTGAAACGACTGAGACCGGCACCCCATGTCGTGCCACGACCTCCCGAATGTAGATGTCTGTCAATTTCTATGCAGAGATACTCTCCTGAATCGGGATAAAATGTGCGCTCTTGGTCAGTCGATCCACGATGACCCATATCGAATCCACTCTGCGCGCCCTCCGAGGAAATTTGGTGATAAAATCCATCGTAATCTCTTCCCATTTCCAAACGGGAATGTCCAACGGCTCCATTTTGTCGTGGGGTCGCTGATGCTCGGCCTTGACTTTACTGCAAGTCAAGCAACTCTCCACATACCATGCCACATAATGCTTAATTCATGGCCACCAATAATGAAGTCGTAGGTCTCTATACATTTTTGTCGCTCCGGGATTAATAAAGAACCTCAACTTGTGCTCTTCCTCCATCAGAACCTGCCGCGCACCACCCCAGTATGGAACCCACACCCTTCGATGAAGGGTCAATAACCCCCGACTATCATAATTGAAGGAAGCCACCTGACCCACTATGCGCTCACTCTTTCGGTGCTCTTCCTTCGTAACCTCAACCTGAGCCTCTCAAATCTGCTCTAATAGTGGGGTAATCATTGTCATCCTCAAACATACATCCCTGATCGGGTCAGAAACTGCCTTGTGGCTGAGAGCATCGGCCACCATGTTGGCCTTCCTCGGGTGATAAAGAATCTCACAATCACAATCCTTTACCACGTCCAACCATCTACGCTGCCTCATGTTAAGATTCGGTTGAATCATCAAAAATCTCAGGCTCTTGTGATCCGTGTAGATAGTAAAGCAACCAACATGGAGGTAATGTCGCCAAATCTTGAGGGAAAACACCACACCCCCCCAACTCCAAATCATGCGTAGGGTAATTCGCCTCATGAGGCTTCAGCTTCCTCGAAGCGTAAGCAATCACACGACCCAGTTGCATCAACACTACTCCCAAACTTGTGATCGATGCATCACAATATACCATAAAATCCTCAACACAATCTCTATCTTAGGATCTCAAAAGTTGCCTCCTGCTCAGGCCCCCAACAAAATATGACGGTCTTCTTCGCCAACTGAGTCAAAGGAACTGCTATCTTGGAGAAATCTTGAATGAATCTCTGATAATAACCTGTAAATCCAAGGAAGCTCTGAATCTCAGATGGAGACCTCGGGACTTCCCACCTCATCACCACCTTAAACTTGGCTGGATCGAACAGAATACCATTCTGGTTGACAAGATTCCCCAGAAACTACACCTCGCGCAACCAGAACTCACACTTGGATAACTTCGCATATAATCTCTCCCTCCTCAGAGTCTCCAATACCTCCCTCAGATGCTCCTCATGCTGCTCCTGGGTCTTGGAATAGACCAGGATGTCATCAATAAACACAATCATAGACCGATCCAACATGGGCCTGCGTACGCGATTCATGAGATCTATGAATGCGGCTGGAGTATTAGTGAGCCCGAAGGGCATCACCACGAACTCGGAATGACCATAATGATTCCGAAAGGTCATCTTCTGCATATCCTCCTCTCTAACCCTCATATGGTGATAACCCGAACGTAAATCAATCTTGGAAAACCAAGATGGGCCCTGAAGCTGATCAAATAAATCATCGATCCTCATAAGCGGGTAACGGTTCTTCACCGTTAGCTTATTCAGCTCCCAGTAGTCAATACAAATTCGATGCGTCCCATCCTTTTTATTCACAAATAAGATCGGGGCTCCCCGTGGTGAATTAATCGGCCGAATAAATCCATTATCTAACAGCTCCTGCAGCTGCGTAGACAACTCTTGCATCTCTGGAGGTGTTAACCGATAAGGTTCTTTGGCTATCGGAGCTACACCTGGAACCAAGTCAATCCAAAACTCCACCTACCTCTCCGGAGGCACTCCTGGAAAGTCCTCTGGGAACACATGTCAATATTTCTGAACAATCGGTACATCATCTATGGTCACCTCACCCTTCTCCCGGGTATCCATCATATAGGCCACAAACCCTGAACATCCCTGCTGAAGATAACACTTGGCCCTTGATGAGCACCCTCTTCGTGGATCACCAAATCTCCCCCACTTGGGGCTCGAACCCGTACCAACTAAAGCCCACAATCAATCATTGCCCCATTGGGGCTCAACCAGTTCATCCCTACGATGACCTTGCTCTTGCACAGAGGAATCAGAACCAAATCAATCGGGTACTACTCACTGAATAACTCCAAAGTGCATCCCCGGTGAACCCTCGACACTCGCACTGGTCAGTCATCCACAATATCAACCTCTCGTGGATAATCCTACTCTGCAGGGACATCGTCAAACTCCTACTAAAAGAAGGGATACAAAAGATCGGGTAGCCCCCGAATCAAATAAGACCAACACAGGAATACCGTTCACAAGGAACGAACCTAAAAAGCAATACAAACATATAAGCATGACAAGTAACATAAATAAGAAGGTAAGGAGAAGATACATACGAATGACCACATCGAGTGCTGCACGAGCCTCCTCGGCTGTTAGATGAAATGCCCTGCTCGGAACAACTGGTGCCTCCGCCTTGCCCTGGTGGCCATCAGTGATCCTCAGAGTCGTCAGAGTAGGTGATGCTACTGGTCCTCCTGATGCTAAACTCGGGCAGTTGGCCTTCTTATGGCCCTTTGATTGCAATGGAAGCAAACCAGATCTGATATGTGGGTGGTGTTGGTGGTTGTGGCAACACAATCCCTGGCGAAATGCCATGTCTTGTCGTATTTATAGCAGCCCGAACCACCCGCCCTGTAGACTCCATCATGTGCCTTGTTGCACTTGCCACAGTGGACCAGACCCTGATGGCCCCTCGATCTAGAATCGAAACCCTTGGGTTTCTTTTCCGAAACCCCAGTCGTCTGCCCATGCTCTGCCTTCCTCTTACCTATGTGCTCCAAATCAATCCCCAGTTTTTGAGCCGTGGATATCATGTCGTCCAGTGTTGAGCAGGCAGAAAAAACTGAGAAACTCCGGAATATCAAATCTCAACATGTCATGGTACCGATTCTTCCTCATCTCCTCGTCTATGGCATACTAGGGTACCAATAGGTCTTTCTCTCTGAACTTGGCGGTGATCTCCGCCATGGTCTCAGTCGCCTGTCGGATATCCAGAAACTATCTCGCTAACTGTTGCACCTCAACAGTTGGTGCAAACTCCGCTCGAAACCAGGTCACAAAATCCAACCATGACATGGCCTCAATGGCTGGGGCTCCCAGAGTATAGCATGCAAATCTATAAGCTCATACAATAGACACATAAATTCATCTCTCCTAGCATTCTATCATGCAATCCTGAGGATATCCTTAGTCCTATTCTAGCATGTGATTCTCGTATCATAGAATAAAATATTTAACATGTATGGGTATTTTGGGAAAACTTACTTGAGTTCGGCTGATTGCACGCATCACACCCCTTCTTTTATTATGAGCAAAATACTTCTTTTTATGAAAATATACCAAATCCTCAGTTTGAGTTTAGACACACCCGAGAGTATGCCTGAAACCCTCAAACCAAGGCTCTAATACCAACTTGGAACATCCCAAAATTTCCAGATAAAAATTTTCATTTTAAACATCCAGTAGTCATGTCAAAACAACCAAAAGTGTATCATAATGAAAATAATATCATAGTACAAACCCCAAAATCGCATAATGTGGAAAAACACAGGCAGATGTGGTGTGATCAAGTCGGGCCCTTTCCTTTCAAGCTGGAAGTACCTGAAACACAAATTGAAAACCGTACTCATACCATACATACATAACATTCATAGCATAACTGGGTCTATTTCAACCTCTTCGGTCTCTTTCAACTGGTATTGGATCTATTTCAACCCCTTCGGTCTCTTTCAACCGGTACTGGGTATATTTTAACCACTTCGGTCCCTTTCAACCGGTATTGGGTATATTTTAACCCCTTTAGTCTCTTTCAACCGGTACTGAGTATATTTCAACCCCTTCAGTCTCTTTCAGCCGGTATCGAGTCTATTTCACCCCTACAGCTAACACATAATCATAATAGTAAGAGTCACAGAGACAACAAACATATACATGCAATACATAAATTGTCACAAAGATAATTAGCATTTTACCAACACAGTCTAGTGATCGGAAATTGGTACCTTCGACCCACGACTAAAGCGAAGGAAACTCACCTCAGTCTGAAGATATCAAATCACACTCAGGCTGCCGAATTGTGAAGTTCTCTCACTAAATCACAAATAATAGAACCCTAATTAGCAATAAGGTCGTTAACCCTACCCAAGAGTCTAAATCCCAAACCCCGACTTCCATGGTAAAAGGTTGCTTAACCCTTCCTTTATTGGGCCTATCATACCAAGGCCCAACTCCAATCTGGCCTAAAGTTCAAAAGACATTCCATGTCCAATTGGTTCTTAAGTCCAAAAAGGCCCGACATAACAAGGCTTGCGGCCAAACAAGGGCCCAAATCCCTAAGCCCAAACGTGGTCCGAAACTAAAAGCCCAAAAACCTCTTTATTGAGTACTCTAAGTGTACGATTAGTACGCCCAACGTACTCGAGTGCTTCGCAAGGTAAGGACTCCAGGTGCGTACAATCAACGTACACCCACGTACGCCCCAGTTAGCCATAGATTACTTTTAAGGTCATAATTCCTTAATACCTAACTGTTGGATTAGTGTCTAAGTCCATAACTATAATTGGTACATACTTGACCCGACCAGGCATGGTCCATTTGGGTTGCATGGCATCGGGACATTTGGATAGACCTTTTGTGAGAAGAGGATATTTGTGACATATTAATATATTATAAGTTCTAATATATTAATATGAAATCATATTATTTAATTAGTATTGATCAAGAATTAATTTGGAATTAATTTAGTGATCAAAAGAGACTAATTAAATATATGGGGATTGATTGTGTAAATCATTCATTCTTATATATGTGGGCTTATGATCCATGATTCCTTATGTTGGGTTTAACCCATGTGGTGATCCATGGATACTCCATGGAGGTTAAAACCCATGGAGCATAAGGAATGGGTAAAGTCATGAGTTACATGGTGTACCCCTAATGTGCACACTATATAAAGACCACATTGGTCGGTGAAATCGGCACTAGTGTATACACAAGAGGGCAAGCCGATTTCTAGAGTGAAGTATCTCTTCTCATGGTTATTCCAAGTTGTTTTGATGTTGTGTGAACCATTTGAGGTGTCACACTTGGGGCACTAGGCTCTTGAGCTCCATGGAATCAAGCTACAACAAAGAGGTATGTAATTCTACTAGATTTTATAATACATGTACTTTATATTATGCTAGTTAGAACAATATCTTGGAAAATTGATATTTGCATGTATAATAGAGAAAACATAGATCCAAGGTATTTAGGGTTGTATGTACACGATAGGAGTGTTAGAATGCTCATAACCCAACAGTGGTATCAGAGCCTAGGCTTGTTTTCAAGTTATACATGCTGAAATAGCTTAAAAATTGAAAATTCTGGCTTCCTGGGCACTGATCTCGCCGAGTCCATGAAGAAATTCATCCTACTCGTCGAGTAGGTTCATACACTCGACGAGTAGAAGCCCCTGATAGCATATTTTCGACTTTTAAGGTTGGAATTGGTCTAGAATCATTACCTTAAACTGTTTTAGACTTATATAACCTGTTTTTAATGTGGTAATGATTATGGTAAACCAATTTCAAAGTTATTATCAAAGTTTCAAATTTTATATATGTTTATATGATTCTTGAAAATTGTTGATATGGATTGTTCATGCTTATGAGTTTTGGTAGACCATAGGAATTATGTGCAAATTGTTTGTTAGTGTAATTCTTGATCTTAATGACATTGTATGGACTCCATAACTTGTCCTCAAGTTATGGATTACCAAGTTTTTTGTGTGTCACCTTGTTTTATGAGTTAATTTAGATTAATGAAAAAATTATGTGTTAGTTATTTTCAATCCAAATTGATCTAAAAGTAGTTTATAAAATGTGTTTTTGTAACTTGTCCTCAAGTTATATGAAAAGTCGAATTTATGAATCTTAAAACTCATAAAAGTGCCATAGGTTACAAAATGAAGAGTCTTTTTTCTCGTAAATAGTTTTATGGACTTCATAACTTGTCCTCAAGTTATGTATGTTCAAGAGTCTCTTCATTAAAGTTTTTAAAACCTTAATTAAACTCATAAGTTATGAAAATCCAAGAGTTTTTAATAGTTTCAAGACTTGCCCTCAAGTTTTGGAATTTCTAAAGTTACCCCTCATGAATGCTTTAATTCCAAATCAAACCCTAGAATTTTAAATGTTTAAAATTCAACCCTTATACTATTATTATAATCTTAATTATATAGATATGTATAAGATAAAGTCAGTCTTACCGTTAGTAGGCTTCATTCACAAAACCGGTCTATAAGGGGGTATAAGGTTACTGCCTATAAAATGGCAGTTTAATGGGTGTCCACTCTCACCCACCGCTTCCTTGACTGGTGGAGGGTCGTTAGCCGAACGGGTAGGATAAGGACTATAATTATCCCTTCATTAAAAGTATAATGATAAATACTATGTAACTAAACACTTATAGATTTCCAATCTTAGTTACTTAGGAAAATGTGAAATGGTGCTAACCCATGAAATTGCACTTTGCACCTTTGTTAAGTCGTTAGTGGAGCATGTGTGGTTAACCGGCACACTAACATGGGACTAACAATGTGTGGCAAAGGGTAATTTAATGTTTATCAAAGATTGGTGGAGCGCGTGTGGTTAACCGGCACATCAATTAGGTGATAAAGTTAAGGGTACCAAGTAAATTTTCATGGTTATTCACACCTTGTTTGTGATCCTCGGCATCCCAGTCACAAACTTGAGAGGGCACAATCGAGATTTAAACATGCCATTGAAAGTTCAATGAATCTCAAAAGATCTAGGAGTTTCAATCCAATTAAAACTTAATAATTTATTTTGTTTTTCATGGTGAAAATTGGTAAAGCATCATTTACCTACCTTCAAATATTTTATAACTTGGATTACGGCATCCCTCTTCCAGTTATAAATAGTTTGTTGGGTCCTAGCCTTAATATTTCATATTGGGTGTTATATTAAGGACTTAAATCAACTAAACTTGAATTTCTCCCTCATAAATGTCTATTTCAAACATCTATGGTTTTCCCAAATCTTTAGGAACAAGCCTTCCTAATGAATATGATATCCCACATGGCAATCAAGGTGAAAGATTAATCCCTTTGTTGTGCATTAATGGGACTGGAAATCATGTTTCACTTCATCCACCTCCTCCAATAATTCTCCCTATCCCACAAGTTTCGAGACTTGAAAAGTTCTAAGTCACTCAATCCCTATTGGCAAGCAAAGACTATATGTGCTTACATCTTGGAGGTTAAGTCACATATTGGCAAGCCGGGAGAGTCGGGTGTCGAAGTCTCGAGGTAGCTGGTTGTTGACTTGGTTCTTCAGTCACTCCCTGATGACAGATCACGACATGACCCTTAGTGATCTTACCTATTTGCTTGATGCTGCTAAATCAGAAATGATTTGGAGCATTGGTAAAGCAAATTAGATTGGAATATCTACTTCCCAAACCTATTTGGACATTGACAATGGTGACATTGGAAGTCCAGAAAAGCTTTCTCTTCCCAATAGAAAGGGATTGGCCATGGTCAAGTCATTTGACCAATGGTAAAGAGAAAGGCTAAGTCTGAGACAATCAAGTGTACCACTTCCAAAAGGTCCATATGTTTCTTTTGCCAAAGGAAGGGACATTGGTTGCGAAGCTGCCGAATTTACCTGAAAAGTTCATAAGGATGGTAAAAGTCAAAAGTCTGACTTTGCTTCAGGTAAAGTCCATTATCTAACTCTGTGAAGTCTCTTTTCGAGATTCTTAATACATGATGTAATGTAAATTACATTTTGATGTTTTGGAAGAACCAAAGGAAACCTAAAGAAAGAGTATGTTGATCTGATCGCGAAGATGGATCCCGATCGCATGGTTCGATGAATAAATAACAACATGTTTTTCATATGTATTTGCATTGTAAGGATAATATTTTTCCGCAAGTTTTAAAATAAAAGAAAAGGTTTTGATTTATTTTAAGTATCCTTACAATGACATTTGTGAAAAATTGTTGTTTATATGTTTCCATTGATAAGCAATATTGGAAAATGGATTTGAGTCTTTCATTTGTGGTAGTGTCATAATTTACGAAATAAGGAAAGATTCTCATCACCCAAGTTTCAGTTGGATAGAAACTTGGAATCATGCAAGTTGTATTGTGTGATGAATGAGAATTTTCATCTTTGGGAAATTAAGACTAAGTCCTTGCTCACATGTATATGTGAGTAAAGTGAAGGACTAAAGGATTGGGTACACTTGGGTGTGCGTTGGTCAAGTCGATCACAAGGAATGATAAGATTATTCATCATGATTTACTAAAGTTTAGTAAATATGGTTATACTTACAAGTTTAAGTGTAATTCTGAAACATTGGAAAAGTTTCAATGTATGGCAGGACGAATGAGAAGAATCAAATTAGGCAGAAAAATAAAAGTTTCTCCAATCTGGAAAAAAGGTGGGAGAGTGCTTAAGTATCTTGGTTTATGGTTATCTTGGTGATTATGAAACCATATCATAATTGATCCTCTAAGGACACCTTAGTGCATTTGTTTGGCTAAGGAGAGGAATCGTGAATTATTGAAATGGTTAAATCAAAAGATAAATCATATTTCGTTCCAAAATCAAATCTTAGAGTCATACTCCAAGCTTGAGCCTTGAGTGACATAATCTTAAAAAGGTGTAAAACACTTGTCAAATGTAGAGTAAAATGTTTTCTACTCTTGTACATTTGAGATTGGTAAGTTGTGATGTTTTGGATAAGACAAAGACAAACTAAGACCAATTGTGAGAAGTGTTTAACTTGATAAGAATCCGCACTAACTCTTGAATATTTGTTTTGTCAAGGAATGATTCTTGATAAAAGAGAATCTTATATGTCAAGAGGTCAGTGGGAGTCTTGAAAATCTTGAGATGGTTTCAAGAACTAATCAAGAGTATTGTTAATCACTAGCCCACGACTTGAGGTTTGTAACCTATCGTGTTGACATATTCTTATTTCTGTGCCTATTCCAGTTACAGTTGACTATGCTTGTGAGTTCTATGAGTTCTCAATTGTTTGCATAACAATGTGGAAACAATGGTAGACCCTTGAGCTGCCAAGTGGCAAGAAATTAAGATTGAACAAGTTCAGTCCATATGAGTTTGGGTTTGTCACTAACCTTGTCTTGTGATTATGTTTTTGACAAATTCACATGGATAGGAATACATACACCATAAAAAATCTAAGTGTCATAAGGTTTCTCTCCGATTCATGAAAATGATGGTGAGGAAACGCTTTCACTAAGTGGATTTTAAGTAGATAGCAATTGCGATATTTGCATTCTCATGTCGTTAGTGGAGCGTGTGTGGTTAACCGGCACACTAACTAGTGAGAATGGCAAAAGGTCTAGACAAACATGTGAGCTATCTAAGGAAAGGTGTATGATTTTGATAAAGTCTTATCAAAGCATCTCGTATCAATAATCTGAACTTTGGTAAAGAAAGTCAATGAAGTATTGACTTCTAGAAGTCCAGCTGATTCCTAGATACATGTCAAAGCTAGTGGGAGCATAAGTGTTATGCTAGTAAGATAATAATCATTATGCTAGTGGGAACATGATCATTATGTTAAGTGTTGCAAGTTAGCAATGTTAATTATAGAAAACAAAAGTTTCAATTCGCTTCGAAAAGTTGTTTTGCTATAATTAAGGGAGAGGATTTTATACTTCATTCTAATTTCTACAAGCTTAGATTGAGATTTTAATCAACTTTAGTCAAGGATATATATGAATGTTATGATGGAATGGTTCAACATAAGGAAATTCTATATATGTTACATTCTCAAAATTCGATTATGATTACGGCATCCCTCTTCATAGTTCGAATTGTGAGAACATGGCAAATAAAAAAAATTTATAGCATGAATCGTGTCCCATATGCTTCGGGTATAGGATCGATTGCATGTGCTATAATATTTATCCTTTCTAAATTTTCCAAATGCCTGGGGGAATTAAGAGGAGAAAAGGTCTAGTATTAGATACGACTAAAATGATTAAGCAATTGTCGAGGACAATTCGAGGTTTACCAAAGATTGGTTGCTCATGGACAGTTGGAAGTATAGTGTTAAACTTTGGAAAGGACCATATTGACATACTCTGAAAAGAGGTAACTCTTGTTCACAAGTGATAGTCAAAATGGGCATATGGAAATGTTTCCATAGGTGGAAGTTATTCTTTAAATCTGTGTAAGATTAGAAAACTTAATGCAAGAAGGATATTCAAATGAATGTACTTTGAATGTGAGACTTTGTTTCCATGGAATTGATCTCCATTGGAATACTTTGTAATGTTTGTTGCCAAGTCTTTGTGACTTGGGCATAGTCATTACAAGGGGATCAGTGCATATAAGTTTAGAATCTAACAGATTACAGTAAATGGAAAGAATTTGGTATTCTTACATTTACAATAAGGATTGGGATTGTGAAATAAGCATCATCGAAATATTGTCAATCGATCTGTTTCACAAAGTAAGGATCATTAGACAAACATATTGTGCATACTTGGAGTATGGCATAGCTATTGTTTGGACAAACATAGTGTGCATGCTTGGAGCATGGCATGACTATTGTTTTAATTCAAGTATTAAGTTGATAAATCGAAACATTATACAATGAATAATGAGTAATCAATATGGTGCTTAGATAAAAGGTGTTTTATTTACTCTCAAAGTGTTGGGGCCATATAGGATTAGTATTATTCTTGTGTTTCACTTTGCATGTTTTGACTTCCAGAATAACTAGGTCGTTCTTCCTGAATGACTAAGTTGTTCAAACCATCCACAGTCGATAATACGTTGGAAGTAGGTATTAAGGCAAGGCTGTCATGAAGCTGGTTTGTAGATGTCCAAGGTAGTGGACATAGCAAGAGTTGCTGCAACATTCATGAGTACTCAAAAGTTCTGAGTATTGGATTAAACCCACGCTCATATGACTCACTTCATGGATTTTATCACGAGTGAATCATGAGACGATAATATCTTATATTCTTCAAACCTAGAGATATGAGTTGTTGACTATGACTTGGTTATACATTGATTGCACGAAAACGCATTGGTAACTCGGTGTTATAAAACGTGCCTTTGTGTATGATTCAACAAGTAGTTAGTACAAGCATATGAGTCAAAGTTTATCCATTCCTTTTACCCTTAAAGGGATAAAAGCGATATCTGTGGGCCCCTCGATGATTTAGTGATGACACCCCTAAGTGCTTGGCCAAGCCTGGACTGATTTGATTTGTTCAGTTAGTCGGTTGTCATAAATCAGAAATCGGGAAACAACAAATGGACAGAGAGAATGATTATAATCCATGTCTCAGTCCATATGATATCTAGAATGGAGGAATATAAGATCACTTATCTAATGGACGCGTCATTGATTTGTTCAGAGTTCGACAGCGGCTTTTAAGAGCTACGATTGCTAGTCGGGTTATGAAGTCATACTTGCAATAATAGTTATTAGACTTATCCAAGTGGGAGACTGTTGGATTAGTGACTAAGTCCATAACTATAATTGGTACATACTTGACCCGACCCGGCATGGTCCATTTGGGTTGCATGGCATCGGGACATTTGGATAAACCTTTTGTGAGAAGAGGATATTTGTGACATATTAATATATTATAAGTTCTAATATATTAATATGAAATCATATTATTTAATTAGTATTGATCAAGATTTAATTTGGAATTAATTTAGTGATCAAAAGAGACTAATTAAATATATGGGGATTGATTGTGTAAATCATTCATTCTTATATATGTGGGCTTATGATCCATGATTCCTTATGTTGGGTTTAACCCATGTGGTGATCCATGGATACTCCATGGAGGTTAAAACCCATGGAGCATAAGGAATGGGTAAAGTCATGAGTTACATGGTGTAACCCTAATGTGCACACTATATAAAGACCCCATTGGTTGGTGAAATCGGCACTAGTGTATACACAAGAGGGCAAGCCGATTTCTAGAGTGAAGTATCTCTTCTCATGGTTATTCCAAGTTGTTTTGATGTTGTGTGATCCATTTGAGGTGTCACACTTGGGGCACTAGGCTCTTGAGCTCCATGGAATCAAGCTACAACAAAGAGGTATGTAATTCTACTAGATTTTATATTACATGTACTTTATATTATGCTAGTTAGAACAATACCTTGGAAAATTGATATTTGTATGTATAATAGAGAAAACATAGATCCTAGGTATTTAGGGTTGCATGTACACCATAGGAGTGTTAGAATGATCATAACCCAACACTAACATCCAACTTCATATCTAAGCTTATTAAAACGTATTCAGCCATAAAGTTTCAAACTTTATGCTTTTGCATGGCTTAAAAAGGTCAAATCTTGGATTTTAACATACTAACTTCATGAAACAATCGTCCACCCTTGCATGGTTGAGCTTAAACCATCAAGACACCATTTTTATGCACAAGGGACATTAGAAACACTAAGATCTATCATTATAACCCTCTGGAGTAGCTTATACTCTCGAGAAACACCTTAAGGGACCAAAATAAACCAAAAAAACTAACTATCTAGAACTAAGAGATGAATCATCAAGGTAGGAACTTTATACCTTCAATAAGCTATAAAGGGTGAATAACATATGGATCTACAAGCTCCCTCTTGTCCAATGCTTCTCCACTAGTCTTCTTCTGCTTCAAGATACACCACACACACAAAACACACACACATACAAGGTTAATCTCTTTAGAAAATGGGTTAGAGGTTCGAGGTATAGCTCAAGAGGCAATGGAGGTTGATAAGGTGAACTTGGGTGATTTAATGTGCTTAAATAGGGTGCAAACCCTAAAAATTAGGGTTTGCCTCGGAATCACGTATGCCCTACGTATGCAAGGGTACACCCAACATACCAGGGGAATACCCCGCCTCATCCATGCATTGGAGTATGCCCGGTATACCATATGTACGGCCAACGTACTCGGGTCCAAGTCAACAAATAAATGAGATAGTTTTGCTAAGCATTTACCAGATAAATCGGGCGTTATACAGCAACATCTAACTCAATGAACCATCAAGGTGAAAGCTTTATACCTTCTGGAGTTGGAAAATGAAATGAAAGCACTGGATCCACAAGCTTGAGCTTTTAACAAGCTTCAAAATGTGCTTCTTCTTCTTCAAAATGTACCACACAACACATAAGAGGCTTAAATCTAGCTCAAGAGGACTAGAGTTTCGAGTTAGGTGTCAAACCCCGAAATTAGTGTTTCCTCAAATAGGGATTAAAACCCCGAAATTAGGGTTTCCTTATTAAGCGTCTACGCAGGGCATACTAAGCCTTATGCCCCGCGTAGGGCACTAAGTCTCCGATATGACTTTGTTGACCTACACCATGCATAGGTGATTACCTATGCCCCGCGTACGACCCATTTTTCCAAAATAAAATAAAATTAAAGTTTTAAGAGATGTACCTGCAGAAATGGGTGTTACAACTCTCCCTCACTTGAATCAGACTTCGTCCTCGAAGTCCGCTGCTGCAAATAATTCCGGGTAATGCTCCTTCATTTCCACCTCAGACTCTCACGTCCACTATGAACCCTTCCGATGTTGCCATTGCAACTTGACTAAACCCACCACATTGTTTTGTAAGGCCTTCATCTTCCTATCAAGGATCACGATCGGCCTCTCTACATAGTTTAGGCGTTCGTCCACCTGAATATCATCCAAAGGAACTACTGCGGAATCGTCAGCTAGGCACTTCCGCAACTGAGAGACGTGGAATATGTTGTGGATCTAGTTGGGCTCATCGAGAAGATCCAACCGGTATGCAACCTTACATACCCGGGCGGTAATCCTAAAGGGACCAATATATCGGGGGGCCTAACTTTCCCAGCATCCGAAATCGGATGACACTTTTCTAAGTTGACACCTTAAGAAGCACATAATCTCCCACCTAGAACTCGAGCTCCGATCGTCGCCGGTCATAATAACTCTTATGGTTACTTTATGCGGTCTGTAGTCGACCTTGCATCTGATGAATCAACTCGGTGGTCCTGAGTACGACCTCAATACTCCCTATAACTTGATGTCTGACCTCCCCCTAACAAACCGGGATCCGACATTTCCTCCCGTACAACATCTCGAAAGGCGGTTGATCAATACTGGCATGATAACTATTGTTGTGGGAGAACTCTGCCAGTGGAAGATAAGTATCCCAACTCCCGCCAAAATCTAGCACACACCCCCTGAGCATATCCTTGATCGCCTAAATGGTCTGCTCACTCTGTCCATCGGTCTGGGGATGGTATGCGTGCTGAAATGAAGCTGAGTACCCAACTCCTCGTATAATTTCCTCCAAAACCTAGAGGTGAAGCGAACATCTCGATCTAAAACCACCAAAACTTGCACCCCGTGCCGAACCACCACCTCCCTGATGTAGATGTCGGACAACTTCTCAGCAGATACACCCTCAGCGATAGGTATGAAAGGAGCAATCTTGGTCAATCTATCAATGATGACCCAGATAGAATCAACCCCATGTGCCATCCTCAGAAACTTTGAGATGAATTCCATGGTGATATCCTCCCATTTCCACATGGGAATAGGTAACGGCTGCATCTTGTCGTGGGGTATCTGATGTTCGGCCTTGACTTTCTGGAAATTTAAGCATCGCTCCACAAACCATGATACCTCCCTCTTTATACAGGTCCACCAGTAACTCAATATCAGATCCCTATACATCTTTGTGTCCCCCAGGTGGATCAAAAACTTCAATTTATGAACCTCCTTCAGTAGTGTCTGTCTAACCCCAACAGCAATCGGGACCCAAACCCTACCACACTGAGTCAGTAACCCACGGCTATCCCTGACAAATAATGGGATCTGACCCCTAATTCACTCTGCCTTCCAATTTTCCTTCTTCAACCTTTCTACTTGAGCCTTGTTGATCATATCTAACAGGGTAGAAACAATAACCATCCTAAAAAGCAGATCCTTGATGGGTTTACTCGCAGCCTTGCGACTTAAGGCATCAACCACGACATTAGCCTTTCCCGGGTGATATAAAATCACGCAATCATGATCCTTCACTACATCCAAACACCTACGTTGTCTCATATTCATATTCGACTGGTCCATCAAATATCTTAGACTCTTGTGGTCAGTGTAAATAGTGCACATAACCCCATACAAGTAATTCCTCCAAATCTTTAGGGCAAAAACCTCAGCCCCCAACTCCAAATCATCTGTAGGGTAATTCGCCTCATGAGGCTTTAGCTACCTCGAACCGTAAGCAATCATATAACCTCTCTGCATGTGTACCGCTCCCAATCCTGAGATCAACACATCACAATAAACCACAAAATAATCCATACCCTCGGGAAGAGTAAGAATCGCGGCCTCGCATAATCTCTGTCTTAGCATCTCGAAGCTGCCTGTTGATCAAGCCCCCATCGGAAAATGTCTTCTTCGTCAAGCGAATCAATGGTACAACAATCTTGGAGAAATCTTGGATAAATCTCCGATAATAACCTGCCAGACCAAGAAAACTCCGAATCTCAGATGGCATCCTCGGAACCTACCAACATATCGCCGCCTCAATCTTGGTCGGATCGACCAATATACCATTCTGGTTGACGATGTTCCCCATAAACTGCACCTCGTGTAACTAGAACTCGCATTTGGAGAACTTAGCATAAATCCTCTCTCTCCTCAGGGTCTCTAATACCTCTCGTAAATGATCCTCGTGCTGCTTCTTGGTCTTAGAGTAGACCAGAATGTCATCAATAAACACAATCACTGACCGATCCAACATCAGTCTTCATACCCAGTTCATGAGATCCATGAACATTCGTGGTGCGTTGGTGAGCCTGATTGGCATCACCACGAAATCGTAATGACCATAACAAGTCCTGAAGGACGTCTTTTGCACGTCTTTGTCTCTGACCCTCATCTGGTGGTAACCCAACCGCAAATCAATGTTAGAGAACCAAGACGCACACTAAAGCTGGTCAAATAAATTGTCAATCCGTAGGAGCGGATAACGGTACTTCACCGTTAACTTATTTAACCCCCAGTAACCAATGCACATCCTGTGTGAACCATCCTTTTTCAGGAAGAGGATCGGTGCTCCCCATATCGAACTACTCGGTCTAATAAATCCCCTGTCTAACAGCTCCTGAAGTTTCTTAGACAATTCCTGCATCTCTAGAGGTGCTAATCGGTACGGTGCCTTTGTTATCAGAGTCGCACCGAGAACCATTTCAATACGGAACTCAACCTGCCTCTCGGGAGGCACTCCAGGTAAATCCTCAGGAAACACATAAGAAAAATCCCTAAAAATGGGCACATCACTCACGGTCATTATGCCCCCCACTCGAGCACCCGCCATATAGACCAAGAACCCAGAACAACCTTGTTGAAGATATCTCCTAGCCCTCGCAGCTAAACAGAGAGTCGGTCCACATTGAGCAGCCTCACCATGGATAACCAGTTCTCCCCCACTTAGGGTTCGAACCCTTACTAACTGATGCTCATAATCAATCATAGCCTCATTGGGGCCCAACAAATCCTTACCTACAATAACCTTCGACCCTCGTAGAGGAATCGAAACCAGATCAATAGAATATCTCTCTTTGAACATGTTCAGAACACAGTCTCGATGAACCTTCGAACCACTCACTGAACGATCATCTATAATCTCTACCTCTAATGGATAATCCAAAATCCTGGGAGCATCACTAAACTTCTTGCTAAGAACAAGAGATAGAAAAGATCGGGTAGCATTCGAATCAAACAAAACATGAGCAGTCATACCATTGACTAAGAAAGTTCCTATACATGATCAGATAAAACATATGCATAAACAAAGAAAGTAGTAAAGGATAAGGTAATGATACATACCAGTAACCACATCAGGTGTTGCTCTCACCTCCTCAGCTGTCAACTGGAATTCCCTGCTCTTCAGCACAGGTGCCTCTGCCTTGCCCTGGCGGCCATCGGTGATCCTCAAGGTGGATGGTGCAGGTGCCGCCACTGCTCCTCCTGTCAGCCTCGGGCAATAGGCCTTTTATGGCCTATCTAATTGCAATGGAAGCAAATCAGTGCTCCCCGAGTGGAGTACCTAATCAAATGTCCAGTCTGGCCACATCTGAAATGTCACACCCCCGAACCAGGACGGCGGAAACGTCCGGGGACAGATGACGTCATTGTATACTATATCACAACAATTGAATATGAATGAAACATAGTAACCAAACAACATACATTAAGAGATACCAACATACATTGTTTACAAATTGTATTTGTTCATCAATTACACAAAAGTGACATAAAGTATGAAATTCCAAAATGCAGCAAATCCGGTTCTTATGTACCTACTTACTGGTTCCCTGAGAATACAAGTCATTATGACAATCGTCAACATTAAATGTTGGTGAGTTCATAGGCATATTTGTATGAAAAGATTGGTAACATCTTTGTTTGAAATAATTTGTATGATTCCAGAAATTCCGATATTTTCTATGAAAATAGTTTGTAAGTCTCGCTTCAAAACTGTGAATATATGCATGCATGTCCTTTGTTTCATTTGCTTGAAATTGTAAAGTGTAGGTCCCCAGAAAATCCAATATTTTCTTATAAGTAATTGTAGTCTTAAACCCTAAGACCAGAAGTCTAAGTGACTGTGTACTGGAAAATGATATGCAGATTTATATTTTAATAAAACCGGTGAAGTGTAAGCTTTCCATAAATCAAAATAGTATTGTTAATCCCTAAGTGAGTTCTTATAACCATGCTTGATATGACTGTTATGCCTAAACGACGTTCTTCAGGCGTCAGAATTGGTAGACTTTTGTCACCCTGGACTTGCCGGTCTAACTGTAGCAAACAGCTGAGGTGTGGGGTTGTCAATCTCGTATAGATCTATACACAACGGTCTCGCTCTCCCTCCAGGAGACTCTGGTTATAAAGCAGGACTTAAGGTGTACGCTAGGTAGGTACGGTGAAGACAATGTCTCACTAGAGCCTTAACGGATTTACGCGAACTTTGACTCCCATTATTGATTAATGAAATGACATTACTAGTGAATTTATGACTGAAGTTTTATGACACGCGTTTTACAGCTTTATGACATACAGCTCATTACTCATGTTTTAAAAGTTTTATGATAGGCAGATTATGACACGCAAAATTTTCTGTCGTAAATTCTGTTTTGTATATCATTTTGGTTAAATTATTTATAAGACTTTTTATAAATAATCATTAGTGAACATATAATATTTTAACATATGTTGTGAAAATAGCATAATATCTTAGGTTTTAAGCCATCAAAATAGTGACAACATAGTTACGACTATTTTACTAATAAAAATTAATTTTATCAAAATAATCAAGCTTTGTAGTTTGTTTAACACACCATAATAAGTATGAAAGTTTTGTAATACAAAATATTCTATTTGTTGTGACTCTAAAAAGTCACGGTCATCACAAACACATATAATGACCTTGAAATTTATTATATTCAAATATTTGTGAAAGTATAAGAGTTGAAAATGTATAAGTCCAAGAGTTAAACATGTTTGAGCACAACACTTATATTTTCACCATTTTGAGTGTACAAACATGACCACAAAACTTTTATAACACAAAGATGTCATCAACATTTACTTTATGACTTTAACACATGTTAAGAACCTTTTTATTCAAGAACTTGTTCCATTTTCAACCCATAACCATGATGCATGCAATTATCAAAGGGTAAACGAGACTTAACTTGTATTCTCCCCCCGAAAAGTATGAAAAACACGAAAAGATGGGGGTATGAAGCTCACCTTGGTATTTTTCGTGAGTTGTAGGAAGGAGAAGGAGAAGAAGGAAGTTTTCAAGCCTAGCTTGGTCTTGGAGAGATTCTCGAAAAGTTGATGTTCTAAGGGTCATACACACGAAAATAGGTGTGTAAATGGAATGATTTTAACAGTAACATGTATATAAACACTAGTGTTTTACAAGGAACTTACCAAGTTCTTGAGAGTTGCTTGAAGAAAATACTCTTGAAGATTGCACCACACACGAATTTTTGAGAGAGAAATGAGAGAATTTGAGAATGTGTTGGAAGGAGAAGAGTGTTTGGTATGTGGGTGGGGGAAGGGTTGGCCGCAAGTAATAAGAGGAGGGGGGAAGTTGACTTCTTTGATGTTTGATGCGATATTTGCATAGAAACATGATGGGTAAGAACCTTGGTGTATGTGGGACAAAGATGAGGTGGCAAGCCTTTTTCTTTTGATTTTTCCTTTTCTTTTTTTTTTTTGCTCATGTCCTAACCGAACCCTATAGGGTTTTCGGCCTTTATGGGCTTCTTAAATTGGTTTTCGGTTTTTGGTTTGGCCCATTAAGAGGTTTTCGGTCCATTAAATCCCAAAGATAGAAGGGTGTTCGTTTTGGGGTATGTATGGGCTTTTTGGATTTAATTGTGTCCAATAAAAGGGTTATCGGCCCAATAAGGCCCAAAGAAAAGTTTTCGGCCCAATAAGGCCCAAGGAAGAGTTTTCGGTCCAATAGGGCCCAAGGAAGAGTTTTCGGTCCAATAGGGTGTTGGGTCGGGAACTCTTAGGTCAAGGCCCCAAAATTGATTGGGCTTAGCTATTGGGTCGAGTTTTGGGCTTGCATGAGGCTATTTCAACTTGATTCACAATGTACGCTCATATGAATTCAAATAACATTGTAGTTTGAATTTCACTAATTTGATGTTGCCAGATTACATAGAGGGAATTTTGTACACGAAACACCATCTCAACCCTAAATTTGCTAGTTGTGACATCATCCCCCCGTTAGAGGGAATTTCGTCCCGGAATTCGTTCTAAAGTAGCCTTCAAGAACTATGGAAAAGATGGGGGTACTTCTGCATCATTTGGTCTTCGCGTTCCCAGGTGAACTCTGGTCCTCGTTTGGCACTCCACCAGACCTTCACAATGGGGATGTGACTTTGGTTTGTTCGTTTCACTTCTCTATCCATAATTTCAACTGGTTCCTCAACTGGTTCCGTCTGTCAGCGTAGGTCTTCTGTCAGTCTCGAGATGCCTGGAGTCGCTCCCTGATCTGAACGATCTTTTCAGTTGTTTCCCTGATAATCTTGGGCCCAGTAAGAGTGCTGTTTGGGACCTGCCCTTTTGCCAGTTGTGTATCCCCCACCTCAGCCCAACAGAGGGGTGATCTGCATTTTCGCCCGTATAGAGCCTCAAAGGGGGCGACCTTGATGCTTGTGTGGTAACTATTGTTGTACGAGAATTCGATTAGGGACAAATGGGTATCCCATGCTTTTTCGAAATCTATCACACAGGCTCAGAGCATATCTTCTAATTTTTGGATGGTCCTCTCACTCTGGCTATCTGTTTGGGGATGGTAGGCAGTGCTCATATCGAGCTGAGTCTCCAACGATCTCTGGAGTGACTGCCAAAATAGTGATGTAAATCTGCTATCCCTGTCAGAGATAATAGATTTTGGCACGTCATGCAATCTCACAACCTCTTTTATGTAGATCCAGGTCAGCTTTTCCATTTTATACGTTTCCTTTATTGGCAGGAAATGGACGGATTTGGTCAACCGATCGACAATCACCCAGATGGCATGCAGTGTGTCTGTCGTCTCGGGCAATTTGGTTATAAAATCCATTGTTATTCGCTCCCATTTCCACTCGGGTATCTCCGGTTGTTGCAGGAAACCCAAGGGCTAATATTCTACCTTGACTTTAGCGCAAGTCAGGCATTCATATTCAGCCACCAATAATGTTGTTTGAGATCCAAATACATTTTGTCGGAACCCGGATGGACGGAGTACTTTGTCTTGTGTGCTTCATTCATGACCACGTCTTGGAACCCACCAAATTTGGGGGTCCAAATTTGGTCCATGAGGTAGTGGGCTCCGTCCTCTTTAATCGTAAGATTCTTGTCCATCCCACACAAGGCTTCGGTTGCGATGTTTTCCGGCTTCAAGGCTTCCAGTTGAGCCTCCTTGATTTGTGAATACAAGTGGGAGTGGATGGTTATCGTTAGCGTTCTTACCCGACGACTAGAGTACTCTTTCCGGCTTAAGGCATCGGCCACCACATTGGCTTTGGCCGGATGGTACCGAATCTCACATTCATAATCATTCAGCAGCTCGACCCATCGTCGCTGCCTCATGTTTAGCTCCTTCTGATTCAAGATATGTTGGAGGCTTTTGTGGTCTGTGAAAATCGTGTATTTCGTCCCGTAGAGATAGTGCCTCTAAATTTTTAGAGCGAAGACCACAGCTCCCAACTCTAGATCGTGAGTGGTATAATTCACCTCATGGGTCTTTAGTTGCCTTGACGCATACGATATAACCTTTCCACGCTGCATCAGTATACAACCTAACCCCTGATTGGAAGCATCACAATATACCACGAAGTCCTCTGTTCCCTCTGGGAGAGACAAGACAGGGGCGTTGCATAAAGCTTGTTTCAAAGTTTGGAAAGCATCCTCTTGTTTCTTCTCCCAGGAAAAGGGTACACCCTTTTGGGTTAAAGCGGTGAGTGGCTTGGCAATCTTGGAGAAATTCTGTAAAAACCTCCGGTAGTAACCTGCGAGGCCTAAGAATTGCCTGATCTCCGTTGGGGTTCTTGGGGTTGCCCAACCTTCAATTGTTTTGATCTTGCAAGGGTCCACATGTATTCCCTCCTTACTGACCACATGGCCCAGAAAATCCACTCTGTGAATCCAAAACTCGCACTTGGAGAATTTCATGTACGGCTTCTCCGCTCTGAGTGTTTCCAAAACCTGCCGCAGATGTTGGTTGTGTTTTTCTTTACTTCGTGAATAGACGAGGATATCATCGATAAAAATGATCACGAAGTTGTCGAGGAATGGTCAGCAGACTCGGTTCATCAAGTCCATAAATGTTGCGGGTGCATTTGTCAGACCAAAGGGCATTACCACGAATTCATAATGCCCGTAACGAGTTCGGAAGGCGGTCTAGGGAATATCCTCCTCTCGATCCCGTAGCTGGTGGTAACCGGACCTCAAATCTATTTTCGAGAAGTAACTTGCTCCTTGCAGCTGGTCAAATAGATCATCGGTCCGGGGAAGAGGGTATCGGTTCTTGACGGTGAGCTTGTTGAGCTCACGCTAATCGATACACATGCTGAATGACCCATCCTTCTTTTTCACGAACAAGACCGGAGATCCCCAGGGTGAGAAGCTTGGCCTTATGAACCCCTTGTCCAATAGTTCACTTAATTGACTGGAAAGCTCTTGCATCTCCGCAAGAGCTAATCTATATGGAGACTTAGCGATTGGCGTAGGTCCGGGAATCAAGTCAATCTGAAATTCGACTTGCCATTCGGGAGGTACTCCCGGAAGGTCTTTAGGAAATATGTCGGGAAAATCACGCACTTCCGGGATGTCCTTGATGTTCCTTTCTTCTTTCTTTTTATCCACCATGTGGGCTAGGAAGGCATGGTTCTTTTTGTGTAAGCACTTTTGTGCCTCGATACATGAGATGAGACGGAGGTTTGCACCGGGTTTATCACCGTAGACAATCAGGGTTTCATCGTTGGGTAGGTGAAGGCGAACAGCCTTCTCGTAACACATAATATCGGCACGGTGGGGGCTTAACTAATCCATACCGATGATCACATCAAAGCTTCTAATAGTAACTGGCATTAAGTTTATTTGAAATGAGTGATTATTTAATGTTAACGTGCACCCTATGAATACGTCGTTGGTTGTTTATGTTTTCCCATTAGCCATTTCCACCGTGAAAGTTTCGTTTAATTTTTGGGGATTTTGATTGAGTAAGTGCTTAATTTATGACTCACGAAACTTCTATCTGCCCCGCTATCAAATAAAATGCATGCATAGATGTTGTTGAGGAGGAACGTACCAGTGACTACCGTTAGATCCTTTACAGCCTCCTCATTTCCTATCGCTAGGACTCTGCTTGTTCCCCCTGCATTCCAATTGTTGGCCTTGGGACAGTTTCTTTTGAAGTGGCCAGTCTCTCCGCACCCATAACACGCTTGACTTGCCCCAGCATTGTTGGGTTGGTTGTTCGGTTGTGCCGGTGACTTGCAGTATCGGGCAGTGTGCCCTTTCTTGTTGCAAGTCGTGCACTGCATCTCCATGCAGGCTCCGTGGTGGTGGAAGGGGCATTTTTCGCACTTTGGTAGGTTACCGGCATACTGCTTTGTGGGAGCTGATGGGGCAGGAGTAGTAGCAGCATGAACCGCCACTATTTGTTGCTTTTTGGAGGGTTCCTGAGTTTGATGACCTTTCCTCTTGTTTCCCGAAATTTTCTTATTGTCATTCCCTTTCTTCGAATCAGTGACGAAAGTCATCGTGCCCTTTGGTGCCCCATGGTCATATAGCTTTTGCGCGAGGCGTTTGGCGCTGTCGAACATTGTTGGGTTTGCAGCGATCATATTCCCTTGAATCGGAGGAGTTAGCCCCCAGATGAAATATTCGACCTTCTTACTCTCAGAGGTGATCATTCCTGGACACAAGAGTGCCAGATCACTGAACCTGGCAATGTAAGCCTCGATGTCGGAGTCCTTTACAGTGAGATTCCAAAGTTCCTGCTCTAACTTCTGGACTTCACCCCAGGGGAAGTACTCGACGAGCATCAAAATCTTGAGGTCTTCCCAAGTCATTGAATTTTCCACTGGGAGAGTCAGGGTCTTGACATGGTCGTTCCACCACGTAAGGGCCCTAAATTTCACCTTGCTCTCTTCGGGGCAAGCGCATATCTCAAACACCGATTCAATTTTCTCAAACCACCGCATTAGGATGATAACTCCTCCGCTTCCGTTAAAAGGCTTAGGCTTGCAGTTGGTGAAATCCTTGTATGTGCATTCTTTTGGTTGACCTCGGTTGTCTCCCTGGTTGGAGCTACCTGTACCATTCCTGCTTCTGCCTCCATTGGCACCATTTTTGTTGATATGTGCCAGAGCTGCAGTGACTGCAGCTGAAACTGCCGCCTGGAATGCGGCCGAATCCATTGGTGGTGGAGACGGCGGGTGCGGTGGTGCTGTCTCGTTGTTCCTTCGTCGGATGAATCTCTGGGGCGGCATTCTACTGCCACAAGTGGAATTTGATAAGTTTTTGATAAGGGTTATGATGTGGATAATGGAACATTGCATTCAGATATGTCAAGTATAGTGTTTATCGAACGTTATTTTGTACATACAATGGAAATCTTGTTTTACCAAATAAAAATGAATAGATAAGACATAGCAGATAACAATATCCGAAAATAAAACACACATTTGTTTCATTAATGATAAGATTTTAGTACATGGCGTGAGAAAATTGACCTTTGAAAAGGTCTACAGTACATCATGATAATAATCCGACAGCATAACGACCCTGCGAATAGTGTAATCACTTAGACGTAGGGTCGGTCCTACATACATAAAAGAAAAGAAAAGGGGTAGCACTAATGCATACCCAACGCCTAGTATATCAACTGGTGAGTAGGATAGATCCTACTCACGTCGAGTCGTCCCGTGCGGCGCCTGGGATGATGTGGAGGCGCCTTGCAACTCGGCCAGACGGCACTCGACTACCCGCACCCTCTCCTCCAAGGCAGCATGCCTCTCCTGTTATTCCCTCACTTCCGCTCGCACGGTAGTAAGGTCCTCGACGAGACGATCCATTGAGTAGAAGTCCCTCTGGAGGTCCTGAGTGCATGCCTCCGTGAGCTCCACAACAGCTCTCATTTCTATGACTCGGTTCGCCATCGTCTGTGCCTGATCGCCAACATCTGAGATCCGTCGAATCAAAACAGGAAGGGCCCGGTCGGCAGGTCCTCCATGGTGAAGATCATAGAACCCACGCTCCATCCCGAATGGAGGACGCTGCCCCTGGTGACGACTCCATCTATCCAGATCGTATGCCCATGGGGCGTAGGGACATTGTAGCACCATCGATGCGCTGGTGCCCTCGCCATGTAGGGAGGGTTGATGACTTCAGACTCTGTGTCCGAATCATCGTCCTCCTCCTCCTCCTCCTCATCGATCTCCTCTTCCCCGAACTCCTCCATGACCTCTTCTGGATCCTCCTCTATCCATCCCTCGTTCCCCTGGTTTGGGGGGATAGGATCTCCTGGGTGGTGAAAGTCTTCCATGGCGTCTGCACGAGAATATATATATAAGTACGAGAAAATAAATAGAGTGTCAAAATATCCCTATATTATTTTATTTCCTTTAGTTTTGTTTCTTAGACCCTTATGGTTTTAGAGTTGGTAAGTTTTAGATTTGTTGTCCACCTTGACCACTCCTAAACACATGTCGGTCATATCTCGAATAAATATAGTTGATCAGGCTATATTTACCCTAGATATGATTACATAACTGTCTAAGTTTAGTCCCGATGTCCAACTCCTCTAAACATTTTTTATTAGTTCCTTTGTAATGACACTATCCTTATTATGCACATATGTATGTATACTTTTTATAAAATAATTATATTTTTAAAGTATACTTTTAGTCAGAGTGTTTTAGTCCCATTGTATTTATAGTTGTATATCTTGTATGGTTAGATATACTAGTTCACTATAAACAATGCTCTGATACCAATCTGTCACACCCCCAGACATTTCCGCCGTCCTGGTTCGGGAGTGTGACATGAAACAACCCGAACCCGATGATCGACATGCCCTGTCGTGCGGCTTACCGCACTTTCCACATCAGCTCTGACCCTGCTGCCCCTAGGGTATGAATCTGAAATCGTGGGCCTTTTGCATGGCCCACTACTATCTGTACCTGCTCCGGCTTGCGCTTTGCCTGAAGCTCCAACTCAATCTCCCGTTCTTGGGGTCTATCAATCATGTCATTTTGGGTCTTGCACCCCGACAAGATTACAAACTCTCTAATATCATCTCTCAACATATCATGATATCTCGTCTTCTTCATCTCATCATCTACAACATATCATGATATCTCGTCTTCTTCATCTCATCATCCACAACATACTATGAAACCAACAAAGTCCTCTCTCGGAACTTGGTAGTGATCTCCGCCCAGTCTCACTGGTCAAGTGAAGGTCCTGGAACTACCTCACTAGTTGTTGCACCTTAATTTCCGGTGCCAACTCCTCCTGGAACCTCGTCACAAACTCTTCCCAATTTATGCCCACCACGGCCGCAGATCCCAATGTACGACCGACCTCCTCCCACCAATCATGGGCTCAGTCCTTCAGAAGGGAGGATACAAACCCCACCTTCACCCCCTCAATACAGAAGCTCATTCGTTGAGCATTCTCCATGTCAGTGATCCATCGTCGTCTAGCAATGAGGTCCTTAGTCCCAAAGAACTTCGGAGCTCCACATGCCTTGAACTCCCGAAAAGAGGGAGTTTGCACTCCTAACTGTCCTATCGCCATCTCGGCCTGAAAGGCCCTGATACGCTTATCCAAAAGCACTATAATCCCCTCTTTTATGGTACCGAAAATCACAGGGGTGGCCTCCATAATACCGCGAGTAATCTATGATGTGATAAACTCGTGCAACCGCTCATCAATCCGTTCTACACCAGAGCTAGAACCAGAACCAGAAAATCCTCCTCGAGTGGTCACCATACTGAAATACAAACATACAAATTATCAGAATAAACTCGACGAAACTCCCATTCTACAGGCTCCTTAAAATCTCCAAGACCGTCCTTGACTAGAGTACAGATTCTGTACTTTCAGTAGTACGAGCCCAATACTACCTTCCACACCTATCCATAATTTCCTCAAGAACCATCCTGAATCCTCTAAGTCACCCTACTAAAGCCATAAACACACATTCCTTGTGTTAAACAGCATACATATCCTACTATGGCATTCCCTAAGCTCTCCTATGAATCCTCAACTTGCCAGCCCCTTCAATTCTAGGAATCTATACCAACACCGTTGGTTGCCTTATGCATGCAAATTGTACACAAAATGTGACCACATATATTGTTGAATAATGATTCTACCCTAAGCCCACAACCAGACAAGGAACAGGAAATAAGGCCAAACCAATCATTTTAGGGCTATATGATCCTAATCGTATATAATTTTTAAAGCATACACTTAGCAATTAACTAAGCCAATATTAATCTCGAGTAGTACATAGCATCCAATCCACCTAGCCTATAAGGCGTCACACAAATCAGACAATTCTAGCATACGATTTCAGAAGGTATCCTTAGCCCTACTATAACATGCAATTCATATATTAGGCATACTAGTCATAATACATTGGTATGGGTATTTTGGGAATCACTTACTTGAGCTTGGGTGATTGCACGCATCACACCCCCTTTTTTGTAAAAATCTTTTTAGAAAACTCATTTTTCTTTTGAAAAGATTATCAATTCCTCAGTTTGAGTTTTGACACACCTGAAAGTGTGCCTGAATACCTCAAACCAGACTCTAATACCAACTTGTAACAACCTAAAAATAGTGATAATTTTTTTTTCAGTCTTAATTCACCAAAACATACATCATGTGTCTCAAATCATAATAAATCAATGTATTAAAAACATCAAAGAATAATAATCATCAATGCGATAATCAGGAGGGGATGTTGTACGAACATGTCGGGCCCTTCCCTCTCGAAGTGGAAGTACCTAAAAATAATAAACCACGAAACTGTAAGCATAAAGCTTAGTGATTTCCCCGAAATACCATATACCATACTAATTAGTCGGCCCAACCATGGGGTATATCCCAACCCAAACATACAATAATGGGACCAGCCATGGAGCTCAGCCCTGGGGTATATTTCAATACAACACACAATAATGGGCCCAACCCTAGGGTATATTTTAACCCATACATACAATAATGGGCCCAGTCCTAGGTTGTATTTCAACCCAATCCTACATGTAAGATTCAAAAAGACAACTAACATCCTAGATAACATAATCCAGTGGGCCAATATTGGTGCCTTCGACCCACAAGTACAGTGAGAGGACTCACCTCAACAATAACAAATAGATCTCACACACGAGTTGCTGGTAATCCAAAACCAAACCCTAATTAACAATTAAGGTGGTAATCCAAAACCAAGGGTCCTAACTGCATTCTCTCTTTCTAAGGTAAAAGTCCATTTTACCCTTCCAAGACTAGACCCCACTCATATTGACCAAAAGTCCAATTTTAACCAACTGCACTCTCTCGTGCTACGCATTGCGTACTGATGGGTTTTACACAAAATAACATCCTATGTGCTCATGCAAACCCTAAAGCTTGGATCTAGGCTTCTCTATTGTACATGCAATTCATCCAAGACTTGCAAACCCTAGATCTAGTATATATAATTCGAAATTAACATAACAAAACATATCTAGATGATTACCTCTTCTTCAAAGCTTGAATCTTCTTGTCCTTGGAGCTTAGAGTCACAAATGTCACTCCTCTAATGGCTTACAAACACCACAAGCAAGAGGATGATCTTGGAGAGAGGTTGGAGGCTATTGAATTCGGCTCTAGTACTCTTAGGAATAGGTTAGCCGATTTCTGAAGCCTAAGGGGTCTATTTATACTTGTGCTGCTAGGGTTTCAGTCAAAACCCTAATTGGATAGCTTAGGCCTTAAGCAGTCCACAGAACCTTCCAGAATAAAGGCCTTGGACGAAATTTAGATGGGTTCCCACTCTAATTTCGTCCACCCCTTAATTCCATAAGGATTCTCAGCCCAAATCAACTATCACACAATTGACCGTTCCAGTCCCCTTTATTTATTTAATTAATCTCTTTTAGCCACATAATTAATTCCTAATTAATTCTTGTCTAATATTAATTAAACTTTATGATTTCTCCTTTAATATATTATTCATATAACATATTAATAAATCATATTAGCCTCTTTATTCATAAATCATCCTATCATGTTGCTTTGGTGAAGGCAACCCAAAAGGACCATGCACAACCGGGTCAAGTACTTACCAAATATAGTTACGGGCTTAGACACTAATCCAACAGTATCCCACTTGGATAAGTCTAGTAACTACAAACGTAAATACAATCCGATTAGCAATCGTAGCTCTCAAAGACGCTGTCGAACTCTGATCTGATCAGTAAACTCCGATCTTGGTGACAGGCGACGATCTTCTGTTCCCCATGATCAAATTTATCTTCCCATGCTCCACATCCCTATTTCTTCTTAGGCCCTGCAAATCAGAACAAATGTGAAAACCACATCCTGTATCAAGAACCCAAGAAATAGCATGTGATGAATCATTAGATTTAATAGTGTAAATACATGTGTAGGACGGCTTGATCTTTCCATCCTTGATATCTTGCAGATATTTCGGGCAGCTTCGTTTCCAATGCCCTAATTCATGGCAGTGGTGGCACTCTGCCTCCTTGGGGTTCGAGTTGGGTTTAGCAGAACCAACCTTGGTTCCACTAGAAGAGGAGCCATTTTGGGACTTTCCCTTATGGTGGCTCTTTGAGGGAGCCTTCCTCTTCTTACCCTTCCCTTGCCCAATTGCCAAGACCGGGGCAGCAGTAGGAGTTGGAGATGGTGCAACAGATTTATCTTTGAGGTTGCTCTCAGCAGTTCTTAATAAGCCCTGAAGCTTGCTCAAAGAGACCTCCTCCTTGTTCATGTGGTAGGTCATGCGGAACTGGCTATAGCAGGGAGGCAAGGAATGAAGGATGATGTCAATTGCCAGCTCTTCATCAAAGTTCACATTCAACTTTAGCAGGCAATCGACATATCTCTGCATCTTTTGCAGATGAGCGGTAAGGGACTCTCCACTACCCATTTTGGTAGTGATCATCGAGGTGATGATTTCGTACCTTTCTTGCCTAGCGCTCTGGTGGTACCGGTCCAGCAGATCTTGATGCATTTCATAGGGGTACATGTCCTCATAGGACTTTTGGAGTTCTGCAGTCATAGTCACTAGCATAATGCAATGGACTTTCGTGGCATCACGCTCATGGGCCTCAAAGGCCGCGATTTCTTCAGCAGAGGCAGTGTTGATATCAATTTCCTTTAGCTTCTCATCGAGGACATACTCTTTGTCCTCGTAACGAGTGACCATTCGAATGTTGCGGATCCAATCATTGAAATTGGACCCATCAAAGATCACTCTCCCACACAAGTTCATGAGTGAGAACGAGCCAGAGGAAGTTGAATCAGAAGCGTTGTTGTTGACGTTCGACATCTGAAAAGGAAAAAAGAACAAAGTTTGATTAGAAATGAATCCCCAATTAAACACCCAAATGAGAAATTAGGGCTAGGATCCAACAACATTATTTACAAATTAGAAGAGGGATGCCATAATCTAACAAGTAAATAATTTGAGGGTAAGTAAATGACGATTCACTAATTTCCACCATGAAAAACAAATTAAAGCTAAGTTTTAAATGTATTGAAAACTCCTAGATCTTTTGAGATTCATTGAACTTTTCAATGGCATGTTTAAATCTTGATATGCCCCCTAGTTTGTGACTGTGATGCCGAGGATCACAAAGCGGGTGTGAATAACCATGCAAATGTACATGGTGCCCTCATTGTTACAGTCACCTATTTGATGTGCCGGTTAACCACACACGCTCCATCGAACTATGACAAACAATGAGTCACCCTTTACCACCTTTGCTTAGAACCCAATTAGTGTGCCGGTTAACCACACACACTCCACTAACGTCATAGCAAGGGTACAAAGTGTAATTTCATGGAATTGCATCAATTCACTTTTGCCTAAAGTAACTAAGATTGGGAATTTTGTAAAAACATTTAGTTACTTTTATAATTTCATTATACTTTTAATGAGGAAAGGGTTGCCCTATCCTACCCGTTCGGCTAACGACCCTCCACCAATCAAGGAAGCGGTGGGTGAGAGTGGACACCCATTAAACGGCCATTTTATAGGTCATAACCTTATACCCCCCCCCCCCTTATAGATCGGCTTCGTGAATGAGGCCAACTAACGGTAAGACTAGCATTTAAGTTATACATATATATATATATATATATATATATATATATATATATATATATATATATATATATATATTAATCTTATAATATTATAAAGTATAAGGTTGAATTTTAAACTTGTAAAATTCTAGGGTTTGAAATTTAAATAGTTCAAATTAAACTTTTAATCAAAAATTTGAATTTCGAAACTTGATGGCAAGTTTTGAACTTTTCAAAAATATATGATCAAATAGCAAATAATTTAAAATTAAACATTTAATTTAATGATTATCTAAATTTGACCTAATCAATTTTATTTATAAGATAATTCATCAAATAATTTAAATAATCAAATATTATCACATAAGGAATTTATTATTTAAATAAATGGTAATTATCTTTTGTTTTGGAAAGGATAAACATATAACAGCAATAAAATTCGGATTTTATTAGTCAAAAACGATTTTGGTAATTATCCTTCAGCAAAATAGCAAGAAATCCCGAAAATCCCTCTATCTGACGTCCCGACTCGCTGAGTCCCCTTATGGACTCGTCGAGCCCACTTTGGGACTCGCCGAGTTTGTCAGTCAGGGGGCCAAAAATCGATTTTTAGAGCAAGAATGAAAACACAAAGCATCAATACAATAGAAGCCAATCAAGTCTCTGATACCACTGATGGGTTTTACACAAAATAACATCCTATGTGCTCATGCAAACCCTAAAGCTTGGATCTAGGCTTCTCTATTGTACATGCAATTCATCCAAGACTTGCAAACCCTAGATCTAGTATATATAATTCGAAATTAACATAACAAAACAGATCTAGATGATTACCTCTTCTTCAAAGCTTGAATCTTCTTGTCCTTGGAGCTTAGAGTCACAAATGTCACTCCTCTAATGGCTTACAAACACCACAATCAAGAGGATGATCTTGGAGAAAGGTTGGAGGCTATTAAATTTGGCTCTAGTACTCTTAGCAATAGGTTAGCGATTTCTGAAGCCTAAGGGGTCTATTTATACGTGTGCTGCTAGGGTTTCAGTCAAAACCCTAATTGGATAGCTTAAGCCTTAAGCAGTCCACAGAACCTTCCAGAATAAAGGCCTTGGACGAAATTTAGATGGGCTCCCACTCTAATTTCGTCCACCCCTTAATTCCATAAGGATTCTCAGCCCAAATCAACTATCACACAATTGACAGTTCCAGTCCCCTTTATTTATTTAATTAATCTCTTTTAGCCACATAATTAATTCCTAATTAATTCTTGTCTAATATTAATTAAAATTTATGATTTCTCCTTTAATATATTATTCATATAACATATTAATAAATCATATTAACCTCTTTATTCATAAATCATCCTATCATGTTGCTTTGGTGAAGGCAACCCAAAAGGACCATGCACAACCGGGTCAAGTACTTACCAAATATAGTTACGGGCTTAGACACTAATCCAACACGTACACCATGCTCTACGCACTGTGTAGAGCCTCAGTTGGGAGGATCGAGGAACCATCAGGCTACGATGGGCGTAGCCCAATTTACACCCTGCGTACAACACTGTTAAGTCACTTCCATTTTTAGCTCTTAATCCATAAAGACCAACCATCTATTACTTATATTTGGTCATAATAAACATCCTATGTGATAAAGTCGCCGACTTTATGCATTTGCATGGCTTAATGGAGCTCAAGATCAAACCATATTCCCATAACCAACTCTAATGACCAAAAACTCTTACATGGGTGGAAGATAACAACCAAGATCCCATTTTTATGACATATCATCCAAAAATGCTTGCATGGGTGGAAGATAGCAACCAAGATCCCATTTTTATGACATATCATCCTCAGAAGCATCAAGAAATAGCAACCCTAAGGTCTGGAGTAGCTCATACTCATAAGAACCAAAATCATGGGACAAAAGCATAAAAACCAAGAAGCCAACATGATCTAAATCAATGAACCTTCAAGGTGAAAGCTTTATACCTTCTAGAGTTGGCAAATGAAATGAAGGCTCTGGATCTACAAGCTTGAGCTTCACCAAGCTTCAAATATGGACTTCTCCTTATTTAAAATGTACCACAAAACACACAAGAGGCTCAAATCTAGCTCAAGAGGAGTATAGTTTCAAGTTGGGTGTCAAAGAGGGTGGAGGTTGATGATAAGAAGGGTATCAAGGGGTTAGAATCCTTAAATAGAGCTCAAAACCCCGAAATTAGGGTTTTCCTCAATACGCGTATACGCTGGGCGTACTAAGCATTACGCCCCGCGTAGGGCACTAAGTCCTCGATATGACTTTGTTGACCTACGCCATGCGTAGGTGATTACCTACGCCCCGCGTAGGACCCATTTTCTAAAATAAAATAAAATTAAAGTTTTAAGAGATATACCTGCAGAACCTGGTGTTACACCATCGTTGTTTATCGTTGTTTTAGTTTACAATATACAAAACAAACCCTACACCAATCCACAAAGACTTTATTCGTAAATATGTGTAACCTTACATTAGATTGATATGTAGAGTGCACTATGATATCTGCAAAATTATTATTATATACAGTGGCGGCCCTGGGGTGATGTGCGATTGTATGGGGCCTTTGATTTTAGAAGGCCTCCAAATTTTAGGATAAATGTATATTTATGGTGTTGGTATATTTGTAAAATATATTTTTATGAGTTTTCAAATCAGTCGTCGGTTTCTTATATGCACATTATAACATTTGGTTGCAATCTTGAAGTCATTTGAATTATGAAAAAAATAAAAGAAAATCAAAATATCAAAATATAATCATAATTTTTAAAATCTACCAATAACTTAATGAAATTATTTATATCCCAAGAAAAATACAAATATGTTTTAGGATTCAATATTTTGTATACATATTTCATCAAACTATTTGTTAATTGGAGCGAATGTTTGAATAATACAAACAATATGAAACACTTTTGGTTTCTTATTTATAACAACAAATTTTAAGTCACTGAATATCAGTGAATCAAAGGCAAGTTGCAAAAAATCTTGAAAATAAGTTGCAAAAGGGTTTTATCTCAGACATCAATGTTGATGATTTATTCAACGAACCAGAATTTTTGCAAAAATATTTACCAGTTGAGCATAATACAACAAACACAATACTAAATTTCTTAAAAATGACAAACACTTATCTAGTTTCTTGTTTGCATACAAAATATTGTTGGCTGTTCCTATTACAATTGCTTCAGCAAAAATAAGATTTTTAAAACTAAAATTTTTAAAATCTTATCTGCTCTCGACCATGCCTAAAGAGATATTACCAGCTTTAACTTTTATTTCGATTAAGAACGAGTTTTTTTAAAAAAATGATTATCAAAAGTGTAATAGATATGTTTTTTTTTCTAAAATGATAGAAAATCGATGTTTTATTTCCTATTACAATTGCTTCAGCAAAAATAAGATTTTTAAAACTAAAACTTTTAAAATCTTATCTGCTCTCGATCATGCCTAAAGAGAGATTACCTGCTTTAACTTTTATTTCGATTAAGAACGAGTTTTTAAAAAAAAAATTGATTATCAAAAGTGTAATAGATATGTTTTTTTTTCTAAAATGATAGAAAATCGATGTTTTTTTTCCTATTACAATTGCTTCAGCAAAAATAAGATTTTTAAAACTAAAACTTTTAAAATCTTATTTGCTCTCAACCATGCCTAAAGAGAGATTACCTGCTTTAACTTTTATTTCGATTAAGAACGAGTTTTTTTTTTAAAAATTGATTATCAAAAGTGTAATAGATATGTTTTTTTTTCTAAAATGATAGAAAATCGATGTTTAGAAAAGTAATAATGAGTAAAGAATATTATGGTAATGAAGTTATGAGATGAAAGTAATAATGAGTGAAGAATATTATGGTAGTAAATTTATGAGACGTTGGTTACCAACTTTTAAGTCTTCGAATTTTATCTAAGCAAATTTATTTAATAATATTTTAATTTAAAATTCTTATGGGACCTTATTTTAATTTTCGTAAAAAGCTCCGAAATATAATGGTAGGCCTACTTATATACATCATCGTTGTTTTAGTCTTTTAGCTCATTCATTCATGTGCTTGGATCCGATTTTCTCCTGTTAAAGTCCACAAAAACAAAAGGAGAAAGTCTATATATTATCCATCTATAATTCCTCACCTAATCCCTCTAAACGAGTCTGAAATAAAGTATTAAAGTAAGACCCCATGAAAGGAAGCTTCCCTGCAAGATTGATCAAAATTATAGAATTTAGAGTAAATTACACGAATAGTCCTTATAGTTTGGGACAATTTATGTGTTTGGTTTCTAACTCATTTTTTTAACTCGGACAGTCCTCATGATATGCTTTTGTTGTTTCTTTGGTTTTCCATAGATGCAAAAAGATTATAATACCCTTACGTATTTAATTTTCACTTAACTTAATGTTTTATTTATATGAAAATTTAGAAAAAGCAAATGTGGCCCACCAATCAACCATTTGTCACTTTCCCATAACTCTCCTCTCTCTAACCCTACATGAAATTCTCATCCCCAATCCTACGACCACCACCTTAACGCATCTACATCCGGTGAACATCAACGTCCGGCGAACCGTCATGTTGATTTCACCAAATATCAAGACGTCATCTTTGGTTTCATCACGTGATCAACATCGATTTCATCATCACTAATGGAGGTTGTCAAAGCAAGGTCGGCGAAGACCGTTGTCGACCTTTGTCATCAACGACACTATAGATTACAAGTTTTATTTCAGTGAGTTTGCTTTTGATTGGATGTATACCATCTTTAATATTTAATAGCCATTGAGAGAGGTTGTAGTGTTAACGGGAGAGAAGTGGTAGTGTTGAAATGTTGAGGTTGAAGGAGCGTGAAGGGAGAAGTAGCATGGTTGAGGAGGCAACTGATAAATATGATGATAGGAGTCGTATGGGATCAGGTCCACTTACGAATTTCAAGTCAACGTAGTATGAAAGGTGATTATGGGCATGTTCAACAAAATTAGCTGGTAGCGGGTGGTTGGCAGCTAGTAACGTTTTACGCTACATAAAACAACTTTTAGATTTGAAGTGTTTTGTTTAAACTAAACCTTAAAAAAATTATAGTTAAACGAGACTTTTTGTTTAAAACGAAGCGTTTTGTCAAAAAATAAAAGTTAGGAACTTTCAAACGCTTTGTGCCAAACACGTATTAACATATGATAAAACAAATGGATCTCGGGTAATATACTCGTTTTAAAAATGGTTATTATAGTTAATAACTCTAAAAGGAATTATTGTCCAAATCAAACAAATGAATAATAAGTTGAGGTAATTACAAAACTACCAAAATCCTTAATTACTTATTAGTTTTTAGCTAAAAATTAACATTTATCCCAAACTCGCCTTTAAAACCGTAGCTCATTAAGTTAGTCTACGGTCAACGATGTGTTGACTACGGTCAACGCTCGATTGACTACTCTTTGGGGGCAATGGGCTACTGTTTGGTGAGTCGTCTACTCTTTTAGGACCCGTTGGCCCATAATATATAAAGTTGTAATTTTTAGTTTTGCTCATTTTGTGTATGTTTAAAATTTGAAATTCTCTCGATGGACCTTTCAAGGAACAACCAGATGTGTCTCCGAATCTTGAACTTTTGTTTTTTGTTTTTCTTTTTTTAGTAGAAGATTTGAAAGATGCGATTTTTTTGGAAATAAAAACAAATAAAACTGTAGGTTCGTAAGAAACTTATGATGTACAAGCTTTCAATGCACACTTTTTTTTTTTTTTTGTAGCTTGTATACAATGTAATATAAACTTAATGTTGTTATTTTTTTACAAATAATAGTCAAATACCCCCCAAAAAAACAAAATGTAGTTTTTTAGACGAAACAGTAGACCATTTTAAGTTCTACGGTTTGGGAAACAATAGACCATTCAAAGGAAACCGTAGACTATAAAATAGTTTACGGTTTCATATTGAATTATGAAAAAAAATCCTTAAGTATAAGAGCTGAAACATTAGATCATAAGTGAAACATTAGATCATAAGTGAAACAAATGGCATTTAGTTTAACGGTATCAGGTGTTGTTTCCGTTCTTAAGGTTGAGGGTTCAAGTCCAAGACATAGATGGTATTAGAAATAGGAGTAAGATAAATTTATGGTTCAAAAAAAATAACCTACAATTTTGATAGCTATTTTAGATTAGTAATTGGTAAAATGACTTATCAAGGTAATTAACTTTTCGGTATGTTCACATCTGGGTAACTATCTTTTTTTTGTACACATCTAGGTAACAAATTTGTTGGAAGTGTTCACATATGACCATTATGACCTGCTGTAGCAGGTTAAATCCTAGATGTGAACACTTTCAACAAGTTCGTTACCTAGATGTGTACAAAAAAAGTAGTTACCCAAATATGAACAAAACGAAAAGTAAGAGTAAATTACGCGAATGGTCCCTATGGTTTGGGGGAATTTGTGTTTTTGGTTCCTAACTTATTTTTTTAACTTGGATGGTCCATAATGTTTATTTTTGTTGCACGTTTGGTCCCTGTCTTACCTAACTTATTTTTTTAACTCGTAGGGTCTATTAATTTTTTTAAATATATAAAGAATAAATACATAAAGGGTAAATTACATGAATGGTCCCTGTGGTTTGGGGTAATCTGCACGTTTGGTCCCTAACAACTTTTTTTAACCCGGACAATCCCTATGCTTTGGTTTTGTTGCGTCGTTGGTCCTTCAGTGACGTAAAAAGACTATTATGCCCTTATATATTTCTTTTTAAATTTTTTTATTATTTTTTTTATCATTTTTAAATCAAAAAGAAAAAAAAAAAAAAGAACCCTCTTCATTTTATCCCAACTCGCCCTAACTCTTCTTTAATGTCTCTACCCAAACCCTTTTTTCGGCGCCACTTTTCAGATGGCCCTGCTCCCTTTCTTCTTCTCTATTGGAAGCTATTAACACAAATTTGCAGGTCTATGAGCCAATCAGATCCCCAGCCCCTCGTCCACTCCTTGACCTTGTGTTCTGGAAAACCACATCCGACCGCCACCACCATTAATCCCAGGTCACCACTATGACGTTGAGGTAAAAAACAAAAATGGAGAGCTACAGCCAATCGTTAACGATTTTGAAATCGATGTTATCAAGAATTTGATTTTCGTTTCAGAACCCTTCATATGATTTTTAGTTTCGATTTCACATATCGGTGGTAGGTTCCTCAAATTTGATTTTGCTTTGATTTTGGAATTTGGATTTTGGAATCATTTGTAAACCGGTATCATAGAAATTAGTTGTCGAAAATTCATTGACAACTCTCTGTTTTTCTCATCGCCACTTCGATTGCATCCCTAACCATGTTACCAGATTTCAGATTTATTATGGTTTGGTTTTGCACTTTGATTTCACATTTTATTATGGTTTGGTTTTGCACTTTGATTTCACATTTTATTATGGGTTGGTATTGAACTTTAATTTCAGGTTTAATTTGTTTTCAGCTTTGATTTCAAGTTTGATTATCAGCTTTGTCTTTGATTTGATTTTGATTTGGTTCTCGTGGTGGTGGTTTCTAGTGCTGTGTACGGTGGTTGTTGCTGATTGTAGAGGTGAGTAGGATGTGGGTGGTGGTGATTACGATTCTAGTTGAATCTTTGAACAAGAAGGGTAGATGGGTTAAATATTGTGGGGTGAAGGGCTAATAGAGGAGAGGGTGGTATTTCAGGGGAGATTGAGGGAACGGTCGAAGTTTGGAAGAGAGGTGAGGGATGACTGTCGGTTGTCGGTGGCGGTAGAGAGGGTGGATGACGATAGTTGTGGCAGAAAGAAAGGCGGACGCCGCCAACATGGATGGATTTTAGAGAGGGAAGTTTGGGTGTCGATGATCCGTTGGAGTAAAAGGATTGTGTTTGGGTGGTGGAACATGGACTTTTTTAATAAATGGTTTTTTATAAATAACGAATATTATAATAAATTCGAAAATAGAATTATAAGGGTAAAACTGTCTTTTTATGTCTAGTAGGGACCTGTGACGCAACAAAAATGTATATTAGGGATGGTCCGAGTTAAAAATTTAAGTTAGGGACCAAATGCGCAGATTACCCCAAACCATAGGGACCATTCGTGTAATTTACCCATACATAAATAAGAAAATTAATTAAAAAATTAATTAATAAGGGCACAATAGTCTTTTTAGGTAAAAAAAGGGACCAAACGCGTAATAAAAATAAATAGTAGGGACCATCCGAGTTAAAAAAATAAGTTAGGGACCAAAAACATAAATTCCTCCAAACCACAGGGACCATTCGTGTAATTTACTCTTACTTTTCGTTTTGTTCATATTTAGGTAACTATTTTTTTTTACACATCTAGGTAACGAACTTGTCAAAAGTGTTCACATCTAGGATGTAACCTGCTACAGTAGGTCATAATGGTAATATGTGAACACTTCCAACAAGTTGGTTACCTAAATGTATACAAGAAAAAAGATAGTTGGGTCTGAACATACCGAAAAATTAATTACCTTGATAAGTGATTTTCCATTGGTAATTTGATCAAACGACTAAAAAGGCAAAAACAACGCCAACAATTCTCCACTCTAGAACTACCTCCCTAGAGTACCAAAAGTGATATGAGAACGTACGGTCAGTATTATTTAACTAATGCAAGTCAAAATATGTGTACCATCGAACGTACATATATTATTTTAAATAAAAAATTATTACTATTGTATTATAATGATTAATGATTAATAAATTATAATCTCCATCTTTTATTTATAATTAAAAAGAAACCATTCAACTAAATATAATATGTCAATACTTCGATCTTTTTCAACCATCATCCACGACAAATAAATAAATAAATAGTAACAAATTGAAGACGACTCATTCCCGTAGACGCGGAAATATTTGAATGCAAAATTTTCCAAAGTTGATTTCAGACCCAAAAAATAATCCAGAACCTTTTCCCATTCTATATAAGCATCAACCTCAACAAGCATAACTCACCAACTCTTCCATTCTTCCCAATCTCTTCCAACAATGGCTACTTCTGTATCGAAATCTGTTTCAGTTATCTTTTCTGTTCTTCTCGTATCTTTCTTTCTCACAGTCGAATCCCAGAAGTTTTCAAGAAACCTGTCACAACTATCTTTAGGTTTGAGAAAAGAGAAACTGAGCCATTTTCGTTTCTACTTCCATGACATAGTTAGCGGCCCCAACGCCACCGCCATCAGGATCGTTGAAGCCACCAGAACCAACCGCACTGCCGCCACTGGTTTTGGTGACATCAGCATGATCGACAACCCTTTGACGATCGGCCCTGAAAGGAACTCGAGGTTGGTGGGTAGAGCACAAGGGATGTATACATCCGCGAGCATAAACGAAATGGGTTTGTTGATGGTTATGAACTACGTATTTGTAGAAGGAAAGTATAATGGTAGCACTTTGTGTATAGTTGGCCGGAATCCGGTGATGTCAACGGTGAGAGAGATGCCTGTCATCGGAGGAAGTGGGCTTTTCCGGTTTGCACGTGGATATGCAGAAGCAAGAACTCATACTTTTAACATGAGCAATGGTGACGCCGTCGTGGAGTTTAATGCTTATGTTTTCCATTATTAAATATATATTTGTATTTTTATTTCATATTGTTGTTGAAGTTTTGATTTTGTTTTCCGGGTTCTGCATTTTTTTGTGATGATAAGATATAGATTACAACATTGTTTCCACGGTATTATTGATTATTAACTAATAAGTCTACTTACGAATCACGTATAGGCAAAATGTTTGTTATACAGGAGTATTACTGTTATCCATGAATATACGTGTGTATATATATATATATATATATATATATATATATATATATATATATATATATATATATATATATATATATATATAGAATTTGAACTAACAAGTTCAAGTTATGACAAAAATAACCTACACAAACCAAACTCGATCATTTTATAACAGAGAAAATGACATATACGCCTTATAAACTTTTTAGGGCTAACTCTTTTAGTCACTTACATTTTTAAGTGGCTTTATGAGGGAACAAACTCGTGGTCTACCTGTCTTTTTAGTCCTCTTGACTTGCTATAACCGGTTTGAGTGCCACATACCCAAAACTTGGGCCCCTCCCTTCTTCCTCCTGCCGAGCAACACCACCACAAACACCCATGTGTGAGCTGCTTCTACCCTCAAACACCAGATCGGCCATGACGATGGCCAAATCGAAGTTGAAGGCCACCGGAAATCGACCTCCCTACCTCCTTCTGTCGGTCTTTGCAGCCTTCCCATCACCGATCTGCCTCTTTCCCCTTTGTATTCCTGCTGGTCGGACCGGAAGGCAACAATCTAGAGGTCACTGGAACAATCCCTACAGCTATTGCTATCGTTTTCAGTCTCTACAATGTCGATTTAAAAGCTTGATCTCCGGATATCGGTTTCTGTCCCACCCTCCACCTTACCGGTCGAAAACAAAAAACCCAGAACATAAATGGGTAACCAAATGTGACGAGGAAATCATCTTAATTCTTCTGGAAAATTAGGATATAAGTTATTGAGTTTTACGTGATTGATTTAGAGAAGTTCAGTTACCCATCGTACTAGATGTATCTACCGTGATTGAATCGATTTCTGTCCCACCCTCCGCCTTGGCCCTTTTCCTTTCACGTTTTCTGCTAGACAAATGAGACAAACGAGAGCATGGTCTAATTTCCTTGAGATTTGATTTTGCGATGAATAGGGTTTGATGGAGTGAGGGCTAGTCAAAAGCATCGCCATCAAAGAAGCCTCCGTCAACTCCTCAAATTAATGAACTCAAACAGAGCACAGTTGGTGATGAGGCAAGTTTGGTCAACAGATTGGAAAAATTCAAAGTCAGTTTAGGGGAATTGGTCAAAAAATGCCAATGTGGCAAAGGGGTAACCGGGTGACCTCTTCACTTTGGCCAAAAGGACTTAATCGACCCGACAAAAAGAACTTGGTTCCCTCATAAAGCCATCAAAATAGTTTAGGGACTAAAAGAGTAAACCCTAGAAACTTCATAGGACGTATATGTCATTTTCCCTCTATAATACTATTAACATGATAGCATGTCTCGTAAAAAATATGTTTGAACATTGAGTGGTCTAGTAATTAAAGTAAGTATATATTATGTTTGCATGTTTAATATAAAAGTTACGTAGAGTTAACTAAAAATCGACCATATTTTTTTTGGTTTTTACTGATTTTATGGGCATCCAAAATGTAATGAGCTTCATAGAATAGTTTAATGGTCATTAAACTCAAAATTTATTAAATGTTAATATGACATGTTACTAATTGAATGACGGTTGTATTTCCCACCTCATTCAACTCTCTGAGTATACTCTTCATTGTGGAAATTGTAAGTCGTAATTGATTATCAGTTACAAGTTACATGTATGACTTACAAAAATAGTGCATCAATGAAAATCGTTTTTCATTAAGAAAATTTGATAGAAAATGATCAAAACATTATATATAAATAATGCATATATACATATATTAAGTTGATAGTTATATTTTTATAATTATGTTATGTTTGTTTAATTGTAATGAAATTAATTAATACAAATGGTCATTTTAAGGCTAACATACAAATAAACAAATAATCTGATCAACGAATGTTTACCCGTTTTAAGCATTTTTTTTAAAGAAAATTAGACTCATTTATTCATATACTTCTTCCTATCGTCTAACGCAAAAGTAGCCGACATGTACCAAATAATTGGAAAGTAGTCAAAGTACGAATAGCCGCCATCATTGATACACTAAGTTGTAACTTGTAAGTTAAAAAATTATTTAGAAAATTATAGAGTAAATTAGACGGATAAATTGTCCTGCCTAAAAGGTGCCTTTAGTCTCTATTTTTAAAAATTAAGTCAGATTGTTCCTATATAATTCTTTTTTCACTCGGTCCCTCCCTAAATGCATAAAAATACTATTTTACCCTTAATAATATTTTTTTCAAATTTATTTTATTTACTTATCATTTTTATATCATTTTGAGATTGAAAAAGAAAATAAATATCTACACTTAACCTACCCCTCCCCTTCCCTTTTCACAGCTTAGTCTCTTCTCTTTCTCACCCCTCTTCCTCTCCATCGATCCAACAATCATCATCAGTAAATAACATCATCACCTGTTAACGTTAATACCACCACCAAAAATGTGGCTCGACATCACCGTCGTAGCTCACCACCACATTTCTTGTTTCTCCATTGACAAGTGGATAAAAAGAGGCAACGACAATTACCCACTCCTCCTCCATCACCAACATCTCATGTTTCTCCGTTGACTGTTTGGTTGTGGAATAAGGACAAGTGTGGTTGTGGTGATGATGATGTTTGTTTTCCCTTTGTATCACAGCTATGAACGGAAGTAATAAGTACTTAAACCCTAGGCGGCGATCTTAGATCTGAGACGATGAAGGTGAAGGTTCGAAATTGAAAAGATGTTTAGTTGTGTTTTAATCAATCGTAAAGTAAATCGGAGTTAATAGAACAGAAAAATCTAAATAAGATCTTGTTTCAGCTCTATTATCCGAAGAGAGTACAAGTGATATCACAATGAGACTAAAAGCTCAATGCGTACAAGTGTGCAAAAGTTACAACTCACTTAGGTACCTACCCTATTTATAGGATACTCACGGATACAAAAAATACTAGGACTCGACATTACATTGCGAATCTATAAAGTGCCTAGTAAATACCTTACATAACGAAGTCTTGTCGGCTACTCGTTATTTACAAACACTCATAATCAAGATAACTACCTAAGGTTCAACATATCACAACACATCGACTCTACATTCTCCCCCTTTGTGATCAATGTCGAATCTTCAAACTAAGGGTAGTTTCTTTATTGTTTGTAGTAAGACTTTTTGAATCTCCATGTACCATAAGATGATATTTCTTGTAACATCCCAAAAATCATAGTAATAAAATTTTGTTTTTAAAACCATATCAAATCCATAAGTCATTCAATCTATAGTTTCCAAAAAAGACATAGTCATAAATCAGAGTCTCCCAAAATCATTTATCAACAAAATATCCAAGGATGATGTGCACAATCGCACCTTCGCCTTGCCCCGATCATCTGATATACTTGAAACCAAGAAATCAAATTGTAAGCCAAAGCTTAGTGAGTTCCACCAAAGTACCCTACACCACCAAACAGATAACAACATGCATACATGAGCCTTCAGGATGACTGGACCGCGTCGCAGGGCCTACAACCTATCTGGACTGCTCTCCGGGCCTTCGGTCTGACTGGACCGCCTCGAAGGGCCTACAGACAATCCGTTCCGCCCTGGGTATCTTGGCCTTCAGCACAAAGCATGGTCGTCTCAACCCAACCACAATATGTCGACATATGCAACAGATAAACATAAACATATAACCAACAAGTACATGTAATCATACAGATCTACCAGTCTAACATATAACCATCATACATCATCCTATATACTAGGATACATCACCTAGTAGGACGACATTGGTGCCTTCGACCCACGAGTACAATGAGGAAAACTCACCCAAACTACTCAATTGAAGCACAACAGCTACCACAGCATCAGAACAACCAACCTAAACTTCCTAAAACCAAACCGAGACCAATCTTTAGTCAAATACTCAACTCTATCCAAGTTTGACCAAAAGTCAAACTGGTCAAAAAAGTCAACGATCAAAGTCAACTTCACGTCATGACTATTCCTTGGTCACGTCGTGAGAATGCAACGACAAAACAATCACGATTCTGGGCATCGTCACGTCGTGACACGTCCTATGTCACATCGTGAATTCTGGTCATAAGGCCAAAATCTTCATTATGTTCTTAATCTCTTCAGACCAAGGCAGATAACCTCATATCTAGTTCCTAAATAGCTTCATAATGGATAAAGTTTCCAACTTTATCCATTAGGATGGTCTAAACAACCAAGATCTAGTCATTAAGTCTCAAAGGAACCAATAATGTATCTTTCTCAGCTAAATCCATTAAGTACAAGTATCCAACCTTCAGATCTGAATCAACATGATGTATAGATGGATAAAGTTTCCAACTTTATCCAATATAATGTCTTAAGCTTTCAATATTTAAACTTTAATACACCAAAATGACATAAATGACCAAGATAACTTGCATGGCTGAAAGGGAAGACAAAAGTTCAAAACTTTCCTAGTCCATGAGGTCCAAAAAAAATTCTAAATTGATCAAAAGGTGGTGGAGTCCAGACCTGAAACATACATTGTTCTTGGGTCCTAGGAGAGTAATAAAGTTGCAAACTTTATTCTCAACTCTTACTCAAAACTCATTAAAATGGACCAAAACACCAAATACACTTAGATCCAAGATGAAATGCAATAAAGTTTGTAACTTTATAACTTATCTAATTGCATTTGACTTAAAACACAAAGAACTAATATCCTTAATTCATGAAAGAAGTCTGAAACTTCACTTTTCCCTTTTTACCTATTGACTCCAAGACAAAAACCAAGGGCTTAGACCACATAACCACTATTATCAAAATCCAATATGCTCTAAACCCTATTACCTTAAAGCCCAAGGCCTTTACTTGATCCATTTATTGTCCACAATCCCGATATAAGAAACTTCACGAAACAAGATGTTACAACTCTCCCCCACTTAAAGTGGATTTTGTCCTCGAAATCCATCTTGGTTAGGATCTCTAAAAACAACGCCAACACATTCCATAAGCTTCCTTTAACCACTTCGAAATCAAGGCATCTTATAGATAAAACTCGAGAGACCACTCGGAAACCCATAACTGCCAACAAACAACCCAAAACTTGAAAAATACTCAACTGCAAAAACTATCTTTCTCTCTGTAACTGTATGACCCAACCTCCAGTGAAAACCACTCAAACTGGAAACTCTCATAACTACATGTAACGCCCGTAGATTCGGGCTAGTTAATTTAGAGATAATAGGGTCAAAAACGACTTTTTGACAAAATATTTTTTAGAATAAATAATCTTAACCAAGTTGTAGAATATGTCTCAAGGGTTCCGTACATATAAAGAATGCCGAAATCCAAGTTATAACGAAGAAGTTATGACTCGTCGAAGTTTTTCGGCAAAACCGGCACGGCACCGGGAGACGTAAATAGTGAATTTACGATGGAGGACTTTTTAGCCTTAAAAATCTAAACAAAAGTTGTAGTACACGTTAAACCGAGAACATACAAAAAAAGAACGCCCAAATCTGACTTCGTATGAGGTAGTTATGAATTTTCTAAGATTTGGCAAAGCACTGCACGGCCCGAAACTCGAATTTTAGTTCGAGCGGTTTTTGGCCTACTCAACCTAAATGAGAGTTGAAGATCTCATTAATAGGAACTCAACGATAAAAAGACAGACGAAAACGGAGTCCGTATGAAGGAGTTACGAATTCTTCGCGGTCATTTAACAGTCTAATCTCCTCCTACTATTAAATTTAAGATCGGTCAAGAATTAGCCGACGAAGTCAAAATGAAAGTTGTAGATATTATTTTTACCTAAGCGTGGATATAAAGAACGTCGAAAACGGAGCTCGTATGCGAAAGTTACGGGGTTTAGAAGTCGGCAGGGTGCTGCTGCAAAAGGGGTGACGTGGCATAATCTTGACCATTGCTTTCTCCCCAAGGCTTGCCACTAGATGGTGACATGTGGCACCAACTTCAGTCATACTTCACCCTATAAACACAACCCATTCCACCCTCATTTCTTCACACCTCCACCCTTCTCTCTCTACTCTCTCTCTCTCTAAACCTCTCAAAACTCCCCTAGCGCTAGAAGAAAGCCCCGGAGCGCTCGACGACTCCGAGAAGAAGAGCTTTTGGCTCGAAAGTTCTGCCCCTGCAGAGCACGGTTTCTAGCCAAACCCCCTCGTAGGTAAGATACGCCTACCTAATTTTTAATATAGCTTTTATTTAAATATACTAACGTTATTAGGACCTTATAATAATTATTTGAGCTATTATTATGGGTTATATAAGTGTCGTTATAATATCTTTTTAACCACTCGCGGTACGGGGAATCCGGTTTGAAGGGCCGCCTGAGTTGTTGGATTTCAAAAGTGTTATATGCCAAAATGATCCTGCCCTCCGGTGTTTTATGTCTGGCCTGTCTGTACATAGTGGTTGGAAAATATTGTTTAAACGCTTATATAATAATAATAATAATAATAATAATAATAATAATAATAATAATAATAATAATAATAATAATAATAATAATAATAAGACTAATAATTAGTCACTGTAAATATTAGACTAAAATCTAGTGGTAATAATACTAGGTTTCGTCGAAGGAAATTATTTTAAAGTAAACGAAGCGATGTCCGAGTACCGAGTCACCACCTTATCAAGTGAGTGCATAGTTACTTTCATCTTACACATAGATATGAAGTATTTTATATAAATTACGTGCTATGTGTGCATATAACATGTATACTTGCTATCTATGCTGGATGAACGATTTTATACATGTTTTAAATGATTTAAACTGTATACATATTTTATATTTACAAATATGTTGGGTATGACATGGGTAGATGAAGGATGAGAGATAAAATATAATATGAGTGAACATTGGCAGCTATGGACTTAGTGCCTATTGAATAAACGTTGATAGCTATGGACTTAGTACCTGATAGATAAACGTTGGTAGCTATGGACTTAGTACCTAATAGATAAACGTTGGTAGCTATGGACTTAGTACCTATTATATAAACACTGGTAGCTATGGATTTAGTACCCGATGAATGAACTTTAGTAGCTATGGATTTATTTACGAATGAGCATTGGCAGCTATGGACTTAGTGCCTGTCTTATAACCCTGGAAGAAAGGGACTTCGGAATAAACGAATGCAGGATAGATGACTCTTAGGGTAGATTCTTAAGAGTAAGGAATATAATGGGGATGGGTAATTGGGCTGATTGTTTGATGTTTAAACATAATAATTATATTATTGTGGGTTGAAAACCCTATGTACTCACCAGGTTTCCCAACCTGACCCACTCAAGCTTATTTGTATCACAGGTGTCGATATGAAGCCACTTTACACTGAGAGATTTAAAAGAGATGTAGATCACTAGTGTAAATGAATGTAAGTTCTGTTTATGCTTATGTTTCTGTATTGACAATGACATCCCAAGGTTTTAAAAAGAATAAAAATAAATTTATTCGGAAATGCTTTGATAACACATTTATCATGTTTTTCTGGGAACAAATTCCGCAACACTTTTATTTAAAATGTTACTCTGATTTTTAAACAAAGCATAAACAAAATCGGTCTTTTCTGGCCGTGAAAATGGGGATGTCACACTACAACCACTACCCAACTCCATCAATATACTTCTCGGACCCGGAAACCCATCAGTTTAAACTCCAAAAATCATACCCTAAGTCTAATGATCATTTATTCGTCGTACCTACCCCTACTTCTTGGACTAGGAACGTCACCAATCCATATGGAAAGAATACTCAAAACATCCCGATCGTGAATTTCAACAAATCCCAAATTTGGGAGTTGTGTCCAAAACCATAAATACACACTTGACTTCCTGACAACTCATCACCAACCCACTGCTCCCACGAGCATAATGATGGTCCATCTAAGATTCTCACGTTGCATCTAAATCTCTTACCAACTGAGGTGCACATCCACCTGACAAATCACTTGAGGCATCAACAACGAACTTCATGACTCAAGATTTTAGAACCAGTACCCAACATTGGTAACCAACTCCTAATGAACATCCCATAGGAACAACGAGATTCATAATGCAAACATTCAGCAGGAGACTTTTGATGCGTAATTAATACTCCCAACAACCTTTTGTTGTCCACATTATCCAAACCAGCTGGTCACTAAATTTCCCGACTCCCAACAATGCACTAACACCCAAACATGCCAATAAGAATAACAGTACGAGACCTAAGGCTCTCAATCCAATGAACTACGTGTTCACCAGGTGTACTCCATCCCCCTCATGGTTGCCTTATTGACATGTATTGTTGAGGAATTCCCTAAGTAGTGTTGTCATTCTGATGAAAATCCTTAGGCTAGGTCCCTTAATTTAGATGTTTTAGGGACAGAAAAGTGAGGATAACAAGAACGAGTAATCGGGTTGATTGATTTTATGAAATTAATAAACTTAATTATTGTGGGTTGAAAACCCTATGTGCTCACCAGGCTCCCAAGCCTGACCCATTCAGTTTCTTGCATTACAGGTAGTGGCAAAAGAGCATAGGAGTGTTGATCTGATGAGAGATCTATGGATTATAGGCCATTAGAATAATAGATGTTGTAAGGCCTGTACTATTTCTGTTTATGCTTATGTACTGTATTGACAATGACATCCCAATGTTTTTAATATAATGAAAACCCATTCCTTCGGGAATGCTTTGATAATTTACTTATCATATTTTTGGAAACAAATTCCACAACATATTTCTTCAAAAGTATACTCTGATTTTCAAATAAAGCATAAACAAATCGGTATTTTATGGCCGTGAAATTGGGGATGTCACATTACATAACAAGTAACGACATAGTAATGGGTGACATTGTACACCCACCGACATATGTATCCACAAACCAAAACATGACGACCTAAAAACGACGCCCATGGGGTAGCCTATAACCTAACCATTATTTTCTTACCTAATTCAGGTTTCCATATTGTCATGACAAACCGCTTCGCATATACCATCATGCTACAATATATATATATATATATATATATATATATATATATATATATATATATATATATATATATATATATATATATATTAACACATTGCTCCGGAGTAGAAATAACACGTGTTCCGAATTTCGGGTTCTTGATTGTTCTACGCCTTTCGAAGAAGTTCTACAGATTTCAGACTTGTTCGTTGTATTCCATAGTGCATTGCGGAACCGATTTTTAAGGATTACACTTGTAGTAATTGTTGGTTATACTAATATTAATCATACAAAAACCCTAAATAACCAACAAAATCTAGTTAACATGAATTATTTCATATCAAAAACTACTAATAACAAACCAAAGATGCTAATTAGATGCCACACATGTATAAAGGAAACAACATATGCTAATCAGACGACATCATGTGATAATCCCTCAGTCTAAAATGCGTGTTCCTGTAACTCCAAAATGACGAATAGAAAATAAGGTGTAATTTGAAATGCTCGTTCCAGAGTAACGAATCTAATGAATAAGAAGGGTAACCCAATTTAAAATGGGTATGAAATAAAACATTCCGGACTACATGTTTATTTTGCCAAAAATTCATGAAGCTGGTTATTTTGTTAAAAAAGCACTTACAAAATTAATAAGATTTTTCAATTTCGCAATGAACATTGCAATTTCAACAAGAAATAATTAATTATGATTTTAATTTACAGGCTTAGAAAAACCGGCTTGCAACAAACATAACTCTTCTTCAAATTCAAAGGGCCCAATACCACAAAGCCTGATAATCCGAAACCCTAACGAACTTCCATCCCCTCTTTTAAAAGACGATGATTCTAGGGTTTTGAGTTCTTTGCCTACACACTCAATACTCTCCGCCGATCGTATTTTGCGATCGAGAGTGGAACGGAAAGATGCCGGCCGGACATGGATTGAGGTCAAGGACTAGGGATTTGTTCGCAAGAGGATTCAGGAAGAAGGGTACCATTCATCTCTCCACATATCTCAGAACTTATCACGTCGGAGATTATGTCGATGTCAAGGTGAACGGCGCCATTCACAAAGGTATGCCTCATAAGTTCTACCACGGCCGTACCGGCCAGGTATGGAACGTCACCAAGCGCGCCATTGGTGTCGAAATGAACAAGCAGGTCAATTTCACCCTCTGTCTCTCTAAACACATTAATCTATATAGCCAGGACAGTGAATGTTTATGAATTAGTTACAAAAATACTTATACGATAGCTGCTATTTCAAAAATGCAATTGGATTAAGAGCTAGTATGTTTTCTTCAATCGTTGTTTAATTTGTATTAAAGCTTCTGAATTTGGTATATAATATTTTGCTGCGTTTAGTATGTAGACAAGGGATTGAATCAAATTCCGATGTTTTGTTTCTTTGTCTCCTACTTTCTATAGCTTTGTGTTTATTCATAAACGAAGCTAACAAGATCAGTAGGTGATGTATATGAGTTTTTCCATGACAATTTCGATATTTTGTTTCTTGAAAGATGTTTGCTATATACCGCAGGTTGGAAACAGGATCATCAAGAAGAGGATTCATGTCCGAATTGAGCATGTGATGCCATCAAGGTGCACTGAAGAGTTCAAAAATCGGGTAAAGAAGAATGATGTTTTAAAGGCAGAAGCAAAGGCTAAGGGTGTGGTAATTAGTACTAAAAGGCAACCTTTGGGACCCAAACCAGGGTTTATGGTTGAAGGAACTACTCTAGAGACTGTTACTCCCATTCCTTATGATGTTGTCAATGATCTTAAAGGTGGGTATTAAGTTTAAACTTTGTTGGGGTTTTGTTTATTTTTGTTTTGATACATTTGGAAACATTAAAACCGGTATTTTGTTTTCTTGTTCTTTATCTATAATTTAGAGTCATGTTTGCTATGTTAGAGATTTGAAATGAGTTATGGTTATAAGATACATCTTTGATTTATTTTGTTTTGTGGGCATAATTGTTTTTTCTAGAAAATGAAACCACTTTGAGATGTTTATATGTGCTTAAACCTCAAAAAATGAAATTTAGAGAAAAAGTGTTTGTAGTATTATAATATCTAAATGCAATAATCTCATAAGTTTGGTTTTCGTGTTTGATAATTTTTGCTTACATGTGTAAGACGACTAAAAAAGAAAGGGATAAAATGTTGAATTTTGTAAGATGATTAAAAAAGAAAGGGATAAAATGTTGAATTTTATGTGTGGTGGTGTTAATGAAAAAGGAAAAAAGCAGCTATGATCAATATTTGTGGTTTATTTACGGTTAAAAACAATAGAGCTTAAATGAGAAAATTGGTTTTTATGTGTATTTAAACATTTTCAAATAAGGTAAAAGAAAATGACTTGTTAAAACTATTTTTTTTTGAAGTCAGAAACATATTTTTTTTTCATTATGTACACATATCTCAATAGTGCTTATTAGTTATATATCAAATTGTAATAAGCTAATAAACAAATTGCTTCTTATGGCATCAAGTAATCTAAGTTGGATAATCAATTGTAACAAAATTATGTGTAAATGGTGAAGTTTTGATCTAATTTGAAACAAAATGCAATAATAGAGAAACCATGCAAGAAACCTATGTTTTGAAAGTTGTCTTGACTACTGCTAGATCCTTCAAACCCAAGGTTATAGAACTCGGTACCTGTTCGGTCAACTGTCGAGTAGCGACTAGCGAGTACTCGGGGAGTTTGGGGAGTTTTCGGATGTGATAATTCATGTTGAAATATTTTTAAGGAAATTATATATGTCAAAATCATAAGTTGATTGAAATATATAATAAAATTAGATACATGTGAATAAACAAAAACTGAAAAATTTAATATCTATATGTAGTAATAATCACATGTGTGTGTTAAATAATAAATCATTAAGTATATTATACATATTAATGACCGAATTGGCCGAATTTCATAACACACACATGATTTTAACTCGCTTCAGTAAGGACTGATCGAGAAGTACTTGGATTCTGTAACTCGCTTCGGTAAGGGGTCGAGTATGGAGTACTCGGTCGAATAATTGGCCAACTCGACGAGTTTTACAACACTGTTCAAACCACATACATTAATCGGTTTATATTGTCACCAAACTACCAATAGCTTCGCAATATTGCCGATACTTATGGGGTCTTCTTTCCTGCCTGTTCTTTAATGTTGTAACTAGATTATGACCCGCGTTAAACGCGGGAAACGCATAAAGAAAATATAATTGTATATAGATATTGCAAAATAATTATAAGAAAATCAGGGTTATTGGTATTATTGAAATGTGTAGAAAATATACTGAAGTTGGTAAATATATATAGTCGTTGAAGGACCTCTTCGTAGACAATATTTTTTTTTTATTAGTTGAATGACATTGCTCGTCACAAAGTACCTTCAAACCTTTTTTACTTGTGACATGGGAAACAACTATATATAGCTAACAATGCGCGAAAACGGGTCTACGCAAGTATAATCCAACATTAACAATGTACTTTCATAATACATTGTTATTTCGTGGTTATATTGCAAAATAGAATTGTTTATTTCAAAAAATAGCAACTTATTTATGTTTATTCGAAAGGAACCACATAAACCCCACACAATATTAAATATAAAGAAACTCTAACAAATAAATATAAAAACATGTATGTTTGCTCGATTTAGATATTGTCCGAGACTCATTGAAAATGTCAGAATACATAATTGGCACACAACTTACTTGTTATTATGAGACGAATTAAACAATTTAAACACATGATGATATCTATTTTTATTTTATGATAATGATAAAATAATGGAAAAATGAATGCTTACTTCAAGACGTATGCGGACGTTTGAGTAAGGTCGATGGTCTTAACTGCTGAGTATTTATATCTTTTACATATAGCTATTAAATGGTTATACAAGATGAATTAAAAGTTCATTGATATTTCTTACCGATTTAGAAGTATATTTCGACCATTTTTGTATCAGATAATAAACATACATGTTCTTTTAGTATTACTACAATCCTACTTTCATATAAAATTACTTTTTTCACATGAGACCAAACTCGGTGTTTTTCTAGCATTATTATCATCCTATATTATACATTCTTGATAGTTTTGAAAAGTTCGTTGCAATTTCTCATTTCTTTTTGAAATCGTTGTTATTTCTTGTTGCTTTTAGAAATAAGTTTTAGACTACTTTTTTGTATCAGACCAAATTTGAAGGTTATTTTTGCATTATTACCATCGTATATGTTCCATTTCATTTTTATTATTTGAATAGAGTTTTTGTAGTTCAAAAAACGATACGAATATAAAAATACTGACTATATATTAACCGACTCTCTATAATGTATAATTAAAAATCAAAACACTATAATATTAATTTATTGATGTTAGTTCAAATGTAATTTATTTGGGAATGAGGTTAGTTTTTGGTTATTTATTTCGGAAATATAATATGTATTCTGCATTACAAGTGCTTGTCTATTAAATTTAACATTTGTTACTTTAGAATTTTATTTTGGCTTGACATAGCCATGATCGTCCCATATTTAATACCTTGCACCTTTACTACCTGCTTACTTGCATTCATTAAATCAAGATTTAACATTTAAAAAAAAATATTAACAAGAAACTATTGAGTTACTATTAAACATAATGGATATGCTAAAAGATACATGAGACTTGCTTTTTGTGAGATCAATAATACCAAATTGGACAACTTTCTGCAAAATAATTTAAGAACCGAAGAAAACCTGATTGCCCAAATATATAATATCAGTATTTAAGTCATAACATGTTATATGCCGACAAATTGAAATTTTAGCCAAAACTCTGTTACATGTCATCAAAGATGAAAAAAAATATCCTTTAAAGTTAGATGAGGGTATTAATTTAAAAAACTGTCTTTCACTTTTCGTTGGATGTATTTTTTGATGACAGGAACAATTATCAGTCCAAACATAATCTGTAAAAACCATCATAGCCAAATCATAGATCACTTAATCAACAAAATAGAATACCACAGTAGTAGATGGTAAGCCAGTTAGAACATCTTTTTCTAAAAGATCAAGAAATTAACAATTTATTAGAATCTTATCATGCTGATAAAAGTCATAACAAAGTGCAATAGATTGAATCGATAGTTTACAATAATAATAATAAAATGAAGCCCTATCAGAGATAGAAAAACCTAAGGACGAGACAAAAAAAAACACGTAACACTACAAAGCTGCAAACATCAAAAACACATGATGCTAAAAATCTAGAAAAAAAAAAACAAAAACAAAATTTATACCTAGTTGTGAGGTGAGCGTAGAGAACTTGTGTTAGATTCTTTGACACATTTCGTCAAACACCTAAGGTGCATGTTCTAATAACCCATCTTTTGAATGTAACATGGCAAAAAAATCCAATGTTATAGGAAAGTATATGAAATGAACTAAATTAACATGTATTTAGATTATGCAAATTATTTTGAACAATGTTCCTTCAAAAATATACTTATTGTTGTTTCATACCTACATACAAAGTTTAATAAAAAAAATGTTAATTGTAATTATGCAGTTTGATTCTAACATATAAAAACGACCACATAGAAAATTTAAGAATCAAATAAAAAATTTGTCTATAATACCGTAAATCTTATATTTAAGGAAATAAGATCATTCTTAATTTAGATGCTAACGTCTTAGCCTACTTTTGATATAGTTCATGTATTAATATGTCGGCAAGAATGTTTATTAAGTGTTGTATATTGTTGTTACCGATGAAAAACTAAGTTGTAGTTTAAATTAAAAGTTCTTTTTTCATGGTAAGTATGTTGCTATAATTTGTAAAAAAAACAACATAGTTATTGCAGTTTATAGAGGTTGTTGAGGATCGAGTACAAGTTATTAGGTTAAGCATTTAATATGAAAAGTTATACATTGTTGTTTTTTTTACTTAATGATGTAATATGTTAAGCCAAAAAAACCTTATGCGATGTTTTATGAGATTTAAAAAATAGAAACATAATTTTTATAGTCATAGAAAACAATCTTTGAAATGTTGTATTTACTATACAGAAACATATACAAATTAGAATAACTATAGTTTAACCCTTTCTGGATTAAATTGTTTATAAAATCCATCACCTTAATAGTGAATAAAAAATAAATTAAAAGACATTTACCACACGGAAAAATCACAACAGATTACTGTTAAAAATGTTATAACAATGTACTTTACACGTACATTCCTAAAAATGGTTTAATATGAAGTTATTATATTCGACATTAAAGTCAGAAACATTAACCAAGTTGAGATAGTCAAACAAACAGAAATAGTAACAACAACCAATTTGATCCATTTTTAAATTAAATTACCGATTTACCCTTCTGATGAACATAGTCCATGCTAAATTAATGATTTAGCCTTCGGATAAAAAATGGAAGTATCATGCTAAAAAATCATTTTAGTATACGTGTCATATCAATATCTATTGTTGAATTTCTTTTCCGGCCCAATGTTTTTCTAGTTTCCTAAGTTGAATTACTCTTTTGCCCTTATTTTTCCTTACTTAAAGGTTTCCTGCATCTAATTTGTAATCAAATTAAAATAAATCACATAAATTTAGGAGTTTATTGATACCTTCAAAAGGTAAATTCGAATCTTCCTTCTTTATTCTATCTCAAATAAAATTACCTTTTCACCTTAAACTTTAAAATCATACTTAACATTTAAAAAAAAATTCATCTAACAATATCAATAACCTTTAGTTATGATTTTAATTTAAAGTTAGAAATGTTGTAATGCAACCATCATATTAGGATATTAATTTACATTCAAACACTAAAAAATATCTCTTTATTCCTATTATACCCTTATCCTCTATTTTCTATTCAGTATTACCATATATTTATCTTAACAAATTATTTAAGTTAGATATCAAGATTGCAATCCCTGTAATTCAGCCAACAATTTAATATATTATATAAAATCAAAAACAATAATCAGGTTGAGATAATCAAACAAACATAAATAGCAGCGGCTCACGATTTGATCAATGTTTAAATTAAATTAGCGATTTACACTTCTGATGAACATTATACATACTAAATTAATGATTTACCCTTCGGATAAAAAAACGGAAGTATCATGCTAAACGAATACACAAAAAAATTGATTACCATGAACAGGAAAATGGGTAGGGTGCATTTGTCATTCTATCAAAGTACTTTGCTATATTATGTTTTAACTGGTTTCCATCAAAGTACATTGTTTTTTTTCTGGATTAAAGGTACATAATAGCTTTTCCTATTTATTTGAAAAGTTTCAGAAAAGTTGTTAATCAATTTCATGTAAGTTGTGACAAAGAAAATCGAAATATATGAATACATATATTTGATACAGGAACAAAAAAATAATCGAAAAAAATATAGAAAAGCGAAAGAAGGTACCAACCTTCTAGTGCACAACAACGAAAGTTTGAAGCAGAGAATGATGATCAAAGTTATAAGCAATAAGAATGATGTTGTAGGAGAAGGTTTGAAGAAAAACAATGACCGAAAATAAGTGTGAGCCGCGGATTCAATGATGAATCGTATATGTATGTGATAATTTGAATATGATTTTTTGGTATTAATGGTTTCCTAATAAAAATGGATTTTATACTAATGATTTGCTAATATAAATGGATTTATATTAATGGTTGATATTTAATGCCTTAATTGAAATGGTTTTTAGTAATATGTTTTTAAAGTTGACCATTTTAAAATCTTTATAACTGGAAATTCAAGATTTAAAATATGGGAAGTTTTTATTAGAATTAAATACATTCCATTTCAATGGATTTAAGTTAATTTTGTTTGATAATTGGAAAATTTTTATTGGAATTAAATACATTCCATTTGGGAAGATGATGTCAGCAATTTGATCTAAGCATGAAAAACTTAGGATTGAAATACAATCAATGACCCAAATTGTTTAAGATGATGTCATAAGATTTTTGTTTTAATATATATTAAAGATAACATAATTATTGATATGCTTATTTAATGAGCTTTTTAAAAAGAAAAAAATTAAACATGTTTGAATTTTGAAGCCAAAAACTATAAATAAGGGAGTTAAACTATGAACAATATTAATTAGGGTTAATGATGACATATATTTTCAAAAAATGTCTTGAAGGAGATGCTTTCTTTATTTTGTAGAGATTTGTTTGAAGCCAAAACAAAGGTGTGATAATTGGAGATGCAAGGAAGAGGCAACACACAAATTCTAAGATTACATGAGCAAAAAGGAACCACCTTATGGTGCTACATTCTGTTATAAACACACAAAACATCAATTGAAGCACAACCATCGACATGAAGAAGAAGAGGATTAGGGAATTATGGGTTAAGAGAAAAAAAAATAAAGGAGAAAAATAGGCGTCTATTCATGTTTCTGGCCAGATTTATGGAGAAACTGATACTTCATATATAAATAGAATGATATGCTTCAATTGATAACATAATTTCTGATTTTAAAGATTCTATAATTAAATGTAATTATGCTCGAATTGTGAAATATATTTTAGAAAGTATGAATAGATTCTATAATTAAAGATTCTATAATTAAATGTAATTGTGTTTGAAATGTAATTGCTAAATTTAAAGATTCCATAATTAAATGTTTGAATTCTATTTGGAGAAGATGATGTCATCAATTTGATCTAAAGGTGGAAATCATATGATTGAGATACAATCAAGGGCCCTGATTGCTTCATTGGTGAATTAAGGGTTCTTTTTTAATAATATTTAGAGATATGATTGTGTCCTTACATCAATACACATTTATTGATGAATAAAAGCATTATTTTTTCACAGTTTAACTTGAAGTTTTTGTATTTCCTTTTGGTTGTGTTTGTGTTTGTGATCATGCAATATTGTGTTATAAATAGTATTACACTAAATTTGATACATCAATCTTCTTAACACTAAATTTAATATAAAAAATTATGTTGGGTAGGAGAAGATTTACATTATTTTTTGAGCTAAAAAAGATTTTAACATCAAATATGATGTTGGATACGTCCTAAAGATATACCAGTCATTTTGAATTGATTGATGACGAAATCCTAAACAAAATCAAACCATACGTTTGAATTGAGTTATAAGCCCAATTCAATTTCGTTTATGTATTGTTAATTTTATCTACCATTTCTTTATGTGTCGCATCACGCATGTGGGTACAAATGTCTTTTGGCTCCAAAGACCATTTAGGTATTTGCCAATTCACAATATACGAGAGGTGGTTGACCATTGTATAGAAAATTGACTCGATGAAGTATGGAAATTTTATTAACAAAAAGGGGTTCGTAGTACCATAATTTAGATTAGTGGAGTAGGGGAAAGAAAGTTGTTTAGTTGATTAATATTGTTATGCAAAATATATTTTGGTTAGTTAGCAATAAAGTAATTTATTATGAAAATCATGTTTTATTCTTCTTCTTTTTTTCATCAGAATTCTTTAAAAAAAAATTAGCTGGTCGTTTATTTTATAAATAAATGAAAATTTCTTGTTGTCAAAGATGCTTTTCTACCATTAAAAAACATGATTTATTAGTTAGGTGTGTCACTTTTTATTTTCTAAGGTCAAAAGAGAGAAGTTATGTGGATCAAGTGACACTTCCTCATTAATCAATTTTTGTTTACTATTGTTTCCTTGAAGTTGTGATGTCAACGAATTTATTTTTCCTTTTAACGACTCGTTTAATCTTATATGAGAGTCTAATGACATAATAATAATAATTAGGTTAATGAGATAATTAAAAGGAGTAATCTTGAAGTTGATCGAGATATGTCGAATGGACCAATAGCTATTTGTTTATTAAATTTTTATTACTTTAACTTTTTCAATAAGTAACATGTCAAATATAATTAAAAATTTATATTTGTTATAATAACTAATAAGTTGTATATATTAAAACAATACCACTTAAAAGACTTTTGATCTACTGTTTTTAGACATTTTTTATTCGACTCATTTGACCCATTAGAGATGAAATATATTCCGAATCAATAACACTTTTTGCAAAACTACCAACAACTCTTGATCATTCCTCCATCAACTTCATAACACTTTTCTCACAACGTCTTTCACCAGCTCCCAACGTTCATTGTTATTCTCTCTATATAAGCCACCTAGCTACTATTTCCCTATATCTTCATCTCTCTCCCTGCATATACATATACATACATTCGTATATATCCACAGGTATCTCTATCTCTCTCATCTCTCTCTCTCTCTAGAAGATAAGATGGAAGGTGAAACATCTGCGGTTAACATTGTGGAAACACCAAAAGAAAGGAAGGGGAAAGCACCACTTCTGGCAGCTCCTCCAGGTGGTTCGAGCAGTAGTAAAGCAGTACCGGTGGTGGTTAAACCGGCGGCAACAAAAGGTGGATACCGGAGAGGTTTAGCAGTGTTTGATGTGGTTCTAAGGATAGCCGGTGTTGCTACGGCTTTAGGAGCAGCCATAGCCATGGGCTCCACAGATCAGACTCTACCTTTCTTCACTCAGTTCTTTCAGTTCAAAGCCAGTTACGATGATTTGCCAGCTTTTACGTAAGTCATATATATACCCTGTACTCATGCATAAACAGAGATATAGTTTGACTTCTAGAGGTCAAATAGATTATGTTTCTTATACGTTTATATTATACAATAAAAATAATAATTAATATTAAAACGGGTACTTTTTAGTGCATTTCTAAAATGGATTGTATCGGCTGATGATGGGGTTGCATTCCCATTGACACTTCTTGTTAAAACAATAATCTAACTTCTATAAAAATGATCGTTGAGAGGGTTGTAAATAGATTTAATATTTTTAGACAACTTTTGATCCGTTTGAACCATTTCTTTGTATGTAACTAAATTTTTATATTTTTCTATTTGATCTATTTTGCGTATATGACTATGGTTAACGTTTTTTATAACATTGATATTAACTATGTAACTGATTTTTGTGACATTAAACAGGTTTTTCTTGATTGCAAATGCCATTACAGCAAGTTACCTAGTCCTCACGATTCCCATCTCCATCGTGTGTATTTTGCGCCCAAATGCAACCAAGCCGAGGGTTATCCTCATGTTCTTTGACACGGTAAGATCCATTTAAAAATGATCTCAATAACTAAATAATTTGTACATTTACATTTGGTTTTATTTGCAATCTCTTGTGTTTCAATCTCAGGTTATGGTTGCTTTGACAACATCAGCGGCTGGTGGGGCAGCATCCATAGTTTACTTAGCTCATAATGGCAACTCAGATGCAAATTGGCCTGCAATCTGTCAACAGTTTAACGATTTTTGCCAGAAAATTAGCGGGGCTGTGGTGGCTTCTTTTCTATCTGTGGTCATTCTCATGGCCTTGGTCGTGTTATCTGCCTTTTCTCTTTAAACATGTGACGTTTGTCATGGCGAATGTTTATTTTTCTTTATTCTCCGTTTGTTTATCCTCATATATTGTTGGTTTTTCTTGAGATTTAATGTTGTTGTTTTGAAATATATTATTAATGATACAATATAATTTTTCTTTTTATATATAACTTTATCTTGTTAGATTGATTAAATTCATTTCACACGATAGAACATCCACAATGCATAATTTAATAAAAGAATTAAATTAGATGAATCACTTGGTTGACATTTAAATTATTAAACTCAATCTATCACCTTGAAGTTTAGGAGTTTAATGACCATAGAATTCTTCAATGGAAAAAATGAAACTTTTTAAAATAAATGTAAAAATTCATGTTTGCTAATAAGTTCTTTTTTAAAGCATGTCGTGGAACTTTGTAGAATCCAATGCATTATAGGACAAAAATGATAGAGTTAAATAAAAAGTATAATGATGACATGACAATTCATTAAACTTTATAGATCTCAATACATCATGGAACCCTACTTATCGTAGTGACGGACTTACCTGGTTGGTAGGGGTAGCGCGTGCTATCCCCGAACTATTTAATAGAAGTATTATTATTTTTTTTTACATACCATGCATATAAATAAATGTGATGATGCAACTTAGTCTAATGAGCCCATATATTATCGGTAAATACCTTAGCCTAAGTAATGTAAATAGCCCAACTAATGTAAATGAGGAGAGTTTGGCCGGTGTTTGTTTTGTTACCACAAACAATTGAACAAATAACTTGCCACAGGAAGGAAAAAAATAGCATCTTTTTTTTTTGGGTTCGTCTGTGCGCCTCTGCCCCTCCTTGACGACAAGTCGACGACTTTGTTTTGGCAAACTCACTCACGGAATCATCATCCTACTAGCAAGAATAGAAACAAGTAATATTTACTTTTCCCACTTTAGTGTTTTATCCTTTAGTTTAATTTAGTTAGTTGTTGAAATTGAAAACCTAATTAGCCAATTAATTGTTTACTTGTTATAATGTTGGTGAAATTAAGTTTAGATCTTCATTTGTGAATTTTAAATTTTAAATTATATTTGTAGGGTTTTATTGGATCTGACCGATACCGATAGGCCAAGAATTACATCATATCATCCAAACCAAAAGTTTAATTGTGTTTGATAAATTTAATTGGTTAGAGTATAACATACGATAGAACAAAACTTATTGTTTTTATTGTTACTTGTTTGGAGACATATGTGTCAACAAGGAGGAGATATGTATTTGTGACGAGAGGCTTTAATATTTGGAGTAAAAAGATATCATTGAGTAAACGAAGATGTCAATTTAAAATGTAATATATATACTAGTTTATTTTATATAATGAAATCTTAATTTTCAATGTTTTTTTTATCTTTTTATATTTTATTGAGATTTTTTTGGTGCTACCCGTTACATAAGTTCCTGGGTCCGCCCCTGACTTTTCATTTTTAGAATCAACAAGAATTTTATTAAGATCCACACGCCTAGCAAGAAAACAAAACATGAAATAATTAGATACAAAGAAAAAGAGATCTACACTAATTTAACCGACTAATATCTCCTTTCTTTCCCCTATATTCAAACCAAACGAACACCAAAGAAACAATAGTATCAATAATACTTTGGGGAGAGAAGCATTGCCTATTGAACACCTTATTGTTTCTCGCCTTTTTCATGCACCGAAGTGATATATAGCAAATAGCTTGAAGCGGTTTCTTCTTTTTTGGACATCGACCCCATGAAGTACCAAACTTTAATAGTTCCCCACCGATAAGTTGGGATGGAGCGGAATGCCACGCCATTAAAAATTTCGACCTCACAATTTTATCACAGTCAGACAACTAATCAACATATGGTATGTTGTTCTAATCCCATTTGGACACCTTTCACACAATTGGAGGTATGTTGATGCCTCTATCTGAGAGAGTCGTAGTTGCCAAGATTATGACTAAACATCCTCCCAAAAAAAACAACCTTAAGAGGCACATATTTAATCAACCTGTTGTATCTCCCCAATCACTATTATTTTTGGATCAATTGCTAAACACAATCATTCAATAATGTAGTTCCATAAAGCTCTAAGAAACAACTACTTCGATACTAACGATCTTGAAGCCTAAATAGGACAACCATGGAAAATTCGATTCAGTTCCCGCACTTCCAAATTATTGTTGGGTGCTTTCTTCCAAGCCCACATAGGATACTTGGTCATCAAACAAGCATTTTTTTTTTACTTTTCAAAAGGAATATAGATTGGAGAATTTGTCTTGTAATCAATCCATCCCCAGCCAATCATCTTTCTAGAAGAGAGTGTCTTCATTTATACCTACAATATAAGAACAAAATTTATTTTGGGTTAATGCAAATATTTTTGAGACATATAGCCACTTTTGCAGTATTATTCCATACTATGGGGTATGAATTTTTCGCCACACATTCCTTTGGCTTTCTTGTTAGGTTATGGAGTCCCTGTATAACCCGAAACCAAAGTGGGTTCTTTTTGGACTTGATCCTCCACAATCACTTGACAAGTAAAACAATGTTTAAGGCTCAAATACTACTGACATCGAGCCCACCCTCTTCTTTGGGAGAAAGAACCTTAACCCAAGCAACCAATTCATTTTTTGACATTTCCCACGTCCCTCCTTAAAGGAAAATTCTATGGATTCATTCAATATTCTCAATAATACATTTCAGGATTTGAACACAAATAAATAATATATAGGAAGACTACCTAGTAACGCCTTGATGATGGTGTTTAGTTTTATATATTGGAAGATTGGCTTGAAAACAACCGATAATAGGGATCCAATTCTTTTTAAGGGCAATATTCTCCCATATTGGGACCCCAAAATAAATGAACGAACGAAAGCGACGTGGATTCACACAAAAGAATTCTCACCTACGTAGTAGTCTCTCTAGAAGTAGCACCAATATCGAACACCTTAAAGTTTGTGGATGTTTACTTTCAAAATAAAGGAAATGTGGAAGCAACAAAAGATACAATCAATTTTCTTAATGTTGCTTATAGATGATTCACCAATAAAGATTGTGTTGTCAGCGTAAACAGGTGTGGGACAACGGACTCACATATAAAAATTTTCACCCTTTCAAAAATCATTTTTTTACACGCCGATCTCATTACCAAATTAAGTCTCTCCATGTATAATGAAAATGAAAGGCGATAGAGGGTCACCTTGTCAAACTCCTTTTTTGATGGCGAACTTCTTAGTGGGGGATTTATTCACTAAAACTGAGGCAAGGGCTAAGGCAAGCCAACCTCTTATCCAACTTATCCATTTAGAGCTAAAACCCATTTGTAAAATGACCGAGTTGAGAAAGTCACAAGCTTTATCAAAATTCACAATAAAGAGAAATTTTTTCCAATGCGTAAATCTCACTAATAATTAAAAGGACCTTCGTGAATATTCCTACATGCCACAAATACAAATTGAATACTGTCAATCACCTTCCTAATTACTAAGTTGAGTCTATTCGTATGGACTTAACAATAATCTTATAAATACTACCACTTAAGGCTATATTTAGTTTGTAGTCCGTAAAGTAATCAAGTACTTTATCATTAGGATAAGCCTAATAAAAGAGGAGTTGTATCATCTAGCAAAAAATGACATCTTTAAAGTTTTGAACAAAATTCATGATATCATGTGGCAACAAGTACCAAAAGGACTTACTAATCTTAAACGTGAAACTATCAGGCCAAAGAACCATATCACTACCACAATCTTATCGACTCAACTATGTAGAATTAATAAAGAAGTAATTAGTTTATTAATTATTATGGTTTGATAATTAATTAGAAACTAATTAGAAAAACAATTTGGGAATTAATTAACAGTTTAATTAATAAAATGGTTGAATATCAAATTATTTAATAATTGATTAATCATGAATATTCCGGAACCCTAGAAAGAAGGGTGGTGGACGAAAATTCCCTACGATAAGGGGAATTTCGTTCTTAGGGTTATCCATCCCATCCATACTTGAGGATAAAGCCCTAGAAGGTATCCAAGGCTATAAATAAGGCCTTATGGATTCATTCTTTCTTGCTCATTCTTAGGCTTGAATTTTCGTCACTTCTTTCTCCCTCTTTGTGGACTAACCCTCCTTACAGTTTGTCCCCTCCTAGTTATTTTTAATTCTTCTCTTTTGAGTTCATTGGGTGTAAACCAAGAGATAGATTCTAGTTTGGGTCCTTTACATCCAAACAAGGTGGCACACACGAGAGCTTAAACAGGAAGGTCTTTGCCTGCAAAATAGGTATGTGATTCTTCTTTGTATTTTCGTTTTTTTAGGGTAGATGTAATTAGTATGAAACCATAGATCCATAGGTTGCATGTGCACTTAGGTATATCATAATTTTGATTGTTCCGCTACCTAGTTTATAGTGTACTTGATGCATAGAAACCCTAATAAAAGGAACATGAATTTTCATCACCGGTGGTAATCCACGCGGTAATCCACCTAATGTGGGATTTTTGTTTCAAGTAGAGGGCCAAAACTTTTATATTTCCAATAATATTTGTGTAACATCCCAAAAATCATAGTAAAAATTTTCATTTTTAAAAACCCTTCAATAATCCATAAACTATACAAAAACATTGTTAATGTAGTCAAAATCAGAGTATCACAAAATCATCAATCAACAAAATATCCAAGGATGATGTGCACAATCACCCATTCACCTTGCATCAATCATCTGCTGTACCTAAAACCATGAAATAAAATTGTAAGCACGGAGATTATTGAGTTCCCCCAAAATACCACCACACAACATATAACAACATGTATATTGGGTTCATAACCATTGGACTGGATTACCCCTGAGCCCACAACACGAGTATTGATTGCCCACATCGCCAACAACTCATGTCTGGATTGCTCCCGAGCCCACAACATAAGTCTGGATTGCCTTCCCAACCCTCAACACATGTCTGGCTTGCTCCCGAGCCCACAACATAAGTTTGGCTTGCCTTTCCGGCCCACAACTTATGTCTCGATTGCTCCCGGGTTTGTTGGCTTCAACACAAAGCAGTATTGCCTCAACCCAACCACATTATGTTGACATATGCAACATATACACATATAATAGTAATAAATAAACATGCAGATCTTAACAGATCACTACAATATGAAAACATCCTAATCAGGATACATAATCTACTGGGCCGACATTGGTGCCTTCGACCCCCAAGTATAGCGAGGAAACTCACCTGAACAACTCAACAGAAGCTCAATAGCTACCTCAACAACAACACAACCAACCCAAGCTTCCTAAACCCAAGTTGAGACTAATCCTTAGCCAAATATTCAATTCTACCCAAGTTTGACCAAAAGTCAAACTGGTAAAAAGTCAACTGCCACGTCGTGGCCATCCATGCCCATGTCATGGCCCACAAACGACAAAATAGACGATAAATCCTCAATCGCCACGTTGTGGCAACCGAAGGCCACGACGTGGCCTTCAGTCTGAAAAGCTTTTCTTCAATAAGAGCTTAAGCCATAAAGACCAAAACTCATAACATCAGATCTAGTTCCTAATAGCTTCATAATGGATAAAGTTTCCAACTTTATCCATTTGGATGGTCCAAACATACAAGATCTAGTCTTCAAGTCTCAAAAAGGACCAAAAAATACATCTTTCTTAACTTAATCTATTAAGTCTAATTCTCCAATCTTCAGATCTGGATCAACATAATGTTTGGATGGGTAAAGTTTCCAACTTTATCCATAATAATGTCTCAAGCTTTCAAGATCTAAACTTTAATACACAAAAATGACCTAAAGGACCAAGATAACTTGCATGACTAAAATAGAAGGCAAAAGATCATAACTTTCATAGTCCTTGAGGTCCAAGAAGCATTATAAACTGATCAAAAGATGTTGGAGTCCACTCAACTCCAAGATTACCCATAAAATGGACCAAAAGTGCCAAAAACCCTAAATGACAAGATCTAAAGAACTAAATAGCAAGATTGGAACTTTATATTTACAATAATCCATAAATGTAGTGCATTTGATGGATCCAAACTTGAAGCATCATTCCTTGCAACTAAAATAACCTTCTTGATCTTATTATTTCATCAAAATAACATAAAAAAGCATCCAAAAAAAGAGAGATGAGAGAAGGAGCTCAAATCTTGAAGGTGGAGGCTAGGCTTTCTCCCAAGAGGTTCTAGAGGTGATGGAGGCTAATAAAATGACCAAAAAATGCGAAATATTAAGCTTAAATATGTTGAAAATCCTAAAATCATGGGCTTGGGCCTGACTGATCATTGTGTCGTGGCGACTGATCATCGTGCCATGGCGACTATCACGTTGTGGTCTCTGGTCCCCACTCTGTGGCAACAGTTTTCACCCAAATCGATTTCAACTTCAAACAACCATAACTTCTCCGTTTCAACTCCGTTTTCGACGCTCTTTATATCCATGAAAAGGTATTGACAAGCCCCACACTTCTATCTAGTTACTTTTGGCTTAACACATGTCGATCTAAAAACCATAATCCATGATAGAAGCCCAAAATATTACTTTTCCCATTTTACCCTTTTTCTTCCAAGCATAAATCGGATGATCTAACCACTTATCCAACATTATCATCATCCAATAAGGTCTAAACCTCATTACCTTGAAGCCCAACGTACCCCTCGGTACGCCCTGCGTACGCGGCTACTTACCACCCCTTATATTAAGTGCTTAATCCTTTAAGCATTTACGTCCAAACTTCAGATCTAGGCAACAAAAGATGTTCTTAACCATAAAGCTTCCAACTTTATGGTCTAACATGGCTATTAAGTCCTTAAATCCAAAAACCCTAGTCTCTTAACCCATTAAGACCATCTAGCACTTGCATGGAGGGAAACTAGTGACCAAAAAGCCAACCTTATGACTTAACACCCCTTAAAACCTCTGAAAGGAAAACTCAAATGCCTTGGAGTTCCTTCTACTCACAAAGACCAAGTTTAGTACCAAAAGGGGAACAACTACCTCCACAAGATTTCTACATCAAGGTTGAACCTTTTTACCTCCACAAGGTGCACAAGGGAGACAAGATGCTGGATCTAAAGCCTTGAGTGAAACACCACCACCTCAATGTTCTTCCTGTTGGGTTTTGAGCATTCTAACACTCCTATGGTGTACATGCAACCCTAAATACATTGGATCTATGTTTTCTCTATTATACATGCAAATATCAATTTTCCAAGGTATTACCCTAACTAGCATACAATCATATGTACTAGGATAACAAAACTAGATAAAATACATACCTCTTTGTTGTAGCTTGATTCCATGGAGCTTAAGAGCCTAGTGCCCCAAGTGTGACACATCAAATGGTTCACACAACATCATGAACATCTTGGAATAACCATGAGAGAGGATACTTGACTCATAGAAATCGGCTTGCCCTCTTGTGTATGCACTAGTGCCGATTTCACCAACCAATGGGGTCTTTATATAGCGTGCACATTAGGGTTACACCATGTAACCCATGACTTTACCCATTCCTCATGCTCCATGGGTTTTAACCTCCATGGAGTATCCATGGGTTACCACATGGGTTAAAACCAACATAAGGAATCATGGATCATAAGCCCACATATATAAGAATGAATGATTTACACAATCAATCCCCATATATTTAATTAGTCTCTTTTGATCACTAAATTAATTCCAAATTACTTCTTGATCAATACTAATTAAATAATATGATTTCATATTAATATATTATGAAAGAACCCCTTTCTATACTTTCATATTTCTGAAAGACCAAACTTTCATACTTGACAATATAGGTACTCCATAACATGCTACATGCATATTCATAAAATAATATTTTTACATTGATAAAGTCATTACAAAAGATTGGATACAAACCGACTATGTTTTAAGATTTTACATGACTACCCAGGATATTGTAAATCTATACAAACCTAAACCAAAATACAAAAAAATAATATTACAACTATTCTAATTCTTCCAACTATACTGGGTGCTTATTGCCTGCATTATGTTAAAACGTTGGGAGGGGTAAGCGATAACGCTTAGTGAGTTCAATAATAGATACAATATAACGTTATGCCATATATATACCAATATGGCAGAAGCAAATAGGAGCAAGGAACAACAAAGGCATAATGTGATAAGTTTTCCCTAACAATTATTGATTTGATTCAAAGATATACAATCATTGAGATATAACAATTTCCATACTTGATAAACATCAATAACGCTTCGGCCCAAATGGCACTGAAGACAAACAATTTCTGATTAACATTAAGGTAGATTTCAGGTTTTCACGCCCTGTCTAACCTTCTGCCAATGCCATAGAATATAGTCATTCACTTACTGGGGGACATGCTCTACATGGCCAGAGGCTACATACCAGTACCACTGTGAATCTGAGTTCTTAAACTGATCACATGGTCAAAGGTATAGCTTTGCTATCATAAATAGCAGAAATAAAAATAACACGGGAAAATACTCAGGAATATTATTCTACCGAAGCCAAAGTGATGCCTATGTCATACACTTCATGGTCAACGGTTCATACCAATACCCAAGTGATGCCTATGTCATACACTTCAAGTCAGAGGTACAGCCTTGCTATAAAAATAGCGGATACAACAACTCGAGAGGATAACATGGAAAAGCACATAGCACATATAACACATAACATACAATTGTTTCTACATATTAAACTCACCGTGAATTAACCGGGGGTCAAAATAATAATTTGGGCAGCACTTCGGCTCTAAATATGACCTTCGTTGTTGAAAACCGGGAGTTTTCTTGAACACCGGGCTCTGCGAAGGTAGAGCTTCGAAACCGAAAAGATAAATTTTTCGGGCTTCTCGGGAATCTCGGGGCGCGTTTCGGGCTTTGGAATTAATCCCGGGGCTTCGGGAAAAGCCAAAATACCAAAAATATTGAGAAAGGGTGAAAATTTGGCAATTTCTCCATTTTCCTCGGCAAGGCTCGCATGCCTTGTATTTATAGGGCGAGGGGTCGGCCGATCAGAAGGGAGAAGTCAGCAGCAGCGACACGCGGCAGCAGCAGCAGAGCGAAGCAGGTGGCAGGCTGCGAGGCCTCGCTTCAGACGGGTGTGCGAGGCGCGTCGGAAGGCTACTGGTCGCGAAGTTGGTCGAATCCGGAAGTGACACGCGGGTACTGTTCATGCAAGGATGAGTCATGGATCGGACACAGGGATTGAGACTTCGTCGGAAAATCTTTATATGCACGCGTAGAGAAAATTATGCTTTACAACTTTCGTTTAGACTTCGTCGGAAAATTTTGACTTTATTTTTATAATATTATTTTTAACAAACCTGGACTGGTAAATCCGTTAAAAATTCATAACTTCTTCATCCGACGTCCGTTTTCGTCAGACTTTTTACCGTTGTACTGCTAATGACGAGACCTTCGATTCTCGTTTAGGTTGTGTTGGCTAAAAATCACTCGATCTAAAATTCGAGTTTTTAGCTGTCTACTGCTAAGCTGAAACTTGTAAAAATCATAACTTCCTCATACGAAGTCAGATTTTGGCGTTCTTTTTATCGAACTTCTCGGTTTAACGAATACTACGACTTTCATTTAGATCACTAAGGCTAAAAAGTAGTTTATCAAAAACTCACTTTTTACGTCATTCGGCACCGTGCCGGTTTTATCGCGGATCTTCGATTAGTCATAACTTCTTCGTTATAACTCGGATTTCGACGAGGTTTTCACCTACGTGTTTCTAACGAGATTATCTACAACTTTCAATAATAAAATTTAATTATTTCAAATTTTATATTTTCGCTAAATTTCACTATTTGGCTTTTAATTGGAATCTCATAAGACTTCCAATAATTTGTGAGTGATTCTAAACATAGTTTTACTTCATTTCTAGTAAAAACTATCTGTTAGAACTCAACACTCAATTTCACATAATATTTCATAATATTATTAACTTTTCAAATTACATAACACGATTTCAAAACGTGTATGTTACAAATACCTCCTCATTTTGAGGATTTCGTCCCCGAAATCACAACGATTTGGACAAATGAGGATATTTCGCTCTTATCTCATTCTTATTTTCCCTAAGTATAAGTTTATTATCCCGTTTCATCTTGGATAATGGAACCGTTTCATCATATATGCTCAAGCATTTACGTAGATATCTTACATGAAATACATCATGAATACCTGCCAAATCTTCAGGCAATTCCAAGCGGTATGTTTGTTAGATAATTTTGAAAAGTCCAACAAATCTAGGACTCAATCTCCTTTTCTTCTCAAATTTCATAATACCTTTCCACGGGGTTACCTTCAGTATCACCCACTTGGAATTCTATGGATCGTCTCCTCCATTTCTGCAGGTCTTTTGTCGATCCTGGGCTACTTTCATTCTTTCTCGTATAATTTGAATCTTATCAGTGGTGTCTTGAATCATTTCAGGACCACCAAGGATTTTCTGTCCTACATTATGCCAACATAATGGTGTTCACATTTACTACCGAACTCTAAGACACATGCACGAAGCATATCTTCTACTGTTTGGATTATTCTCTCCGTCTAACCATCGGTCTGGGGATGATAAGCTGTGTTGGGAGCAACTCGAGATCCCAATTCACTTTTCATACTAGCCCAAAAGTGAGAAGTGAAGCGAGTATCACGATCGGAAATAATCTTTAGTGGCACACCATGTCTCGCGATGATTTCGTCTAAGTAAACTTACGCATATTTCTCCAATGGAGCCGTTTCACGTGTGGCGAGAATATATGCACTCTTCATCAGCCGGTCGAAAATTATCCAAATGCTATCATTCACAGTTTTCTTCTCCTCTTTCAAGGTATTAACTGTATAAGCCGGATAAGTAGAATATCCCTTCGATATAAATTTATGAGTTTTTAAGAAAGAAATTTATTATTTTCACCGTAGACATAAATAGAATCCCTCCTTTCGATAGGGATGCATATCATCTCTTCGTAGTACAAGAGATCTGCGTAGTTCTTTGACAATCGATTCATGTCGAGAATAATATCAAAGATAGGAATTAGGTTAGCAGGAAGATTATAACTTTCAATTCCTATAACACTATCTCTATAGACTTTATCAGCAAGTAATAATATATTTCCTATGTTATCTATGTGAAATGATTGGACAATTGCGTAACAAGCAATTTGAAAAGAATGTGCGAATTTATAAGGCACGAAAGAATCTGAAGCATCATAATCAAATAAGATGTGAGCAGATCTAAAGTTTACGAGAAAATTACTAGTCACAACATTCGAGTCCTAACTTACTTCCTCCGTGGTAATCTAAAATATACGATTTTTAACTTTTGGTTTGCCAAACAATTGTCAAACTCTTCAAACTTCTTAATTACTAGCGGTGCTCAAACCTGCACCCGCTCATCATTCTCTATTGGGCTTTCGATCCTAATCTTTGAGTTAAAACTCAATTCTCATTGCAGACTCCTGCTCCTTCTTGGTTTATAGACTAAACCCAAGATAAGGTCTTTACTTTTGCTATAACAACAACTCGAATGGTCTTATTCTAATGACCTTTAATTTTATAACGCACAAGACACATAACGAACCAAACTCTTGTATTAGAATCAGATCAAATGAATCAAGCTGATGGAATAAAGAAAATGAAAAAAAAGAGTTTGATCAACACGTGGATGCTTTGGAACAGAAAGAATAGCATCACGTATCTCTAATTCGTGCTTTCGGACATACACATCTTTTAGCTTTTGGCACCTCCTCCTTTTGAGTTGGAGTACTCTTTGATTGTTGAATGGAAAACTTGACTCCCCGCCATTTGACTAGTAAGAGTAGGGCGGAAACATTTCTTGTGGCCAGTAACACCACATAGCAAGTCACATCTCTGGCTAATGATTGCTCAATTCTTTAATGAAGATTGTTATATTTCTATCGACTACCTCGACCATTTACTTCTTCAGTATTCCTACTAAAGTGTTGTCACTATATAAGACATGGTTCTCTGAACCAATCAAATCCTTTCGCGGATTTATACTAATCAGACTCGATTCTTTATGACATTAAGATTTGAACGATAATTATCTTCTTAGTCATTACCGAAACGAAGGTAACGACACACATGAATAAAACGGAATCATTTACTAGATTCTTGGTAACCTTGTGACTTTGCCTGATCCAAGCGTGAGTCATGTGCTTCCAGTAGTATAGGCCTCTACTACTATTCACACCTACTCATACTCGTCCCAAGTATTGTCTCGCATTTCCCAAGTCACCATTCAAAAGTTTTCACAAAGCAAATTTTCACACCTAAGTGCGTTCAAACAAGTACATACAACAATTTCTCCTAGACTCAACTAGGGTTTTCGCGTTTCTATCAAACATATATTGGATTACCTATACTCGCCTTCTAGGATTCTTCTCATGCATATACTCGATCTAGAATATTCTAATATTTTTCCATAGGTCGATAGAAATTTTACTTCCATTTCTTCATATAAATTCTTTCTCGGGTAGTGTCTACTCTGCAAGACATACTACACCCAAAATTTCCTCTAGCAGTGTAATGACAAATAGTTTCCAACTACTTACATCATCTTCTAACTCATGCAAATCATCATACATATTTGTTGGTTTCATTATCTTTTCATGACATCATCATTCCTGTATCTGAGTAAGTTTTCGTCTCATGGTTGTATCTTTTAAGTCTACTTCATAGGAGTCTATCCTAAGAAGTCTGCATTATAGCTGCATCTCAGCAAGCTCTACTAGCTTCAACTTGGTTCTCTGTCATTCTTAACTACAACATTTCTTCTCATACAATAATATGAGTGTATAACTTCTTCAACTAAGTACTCTACCTTACTCTAACAAGTAAGCCACTCAGCCTTTTCACAACCGAATAACCTATTTCACTATCCCAATCTTGTATGTTAAAGTCGGCTTAACACACAATGGAACTTCCATAAGGATGTGATAGAAGTCAATCATCACTCAGTATTATTAAATACTAAGTCTGAGCATCCTGTATAGGGTTACTACTCGAACTACATACTTCATCACAAAGTCTTGGCCTAATAAGTCTAAAAACTTCATTAGCCTTTTCCTTGATCTTCATTTAATTCTTCTAAATCTTCTACTACATTAATTTCAATACTGTTGAAGTATTTATCACCACCCTCGGTTCTTCCGACTCTATAAACTATCACTGCTTTAATCTGGACAGCGGTTGAACAACTTCATCGATTATGCCAAAACATTTATCTCATCCAAATGTATTTCAAACGCACATCTTTCTTCCAAAGATGTTATTATATTATCTTACATATTTTAAATGCATAATACCACTTTATAGGTATTAATACACTATTTACGATAACATTCCATATTTATTATTTCACGATATCCTTCGATCGTTTATCAATAAACTTATCAATATCAATTATCATAAGTATCTTTATTACTTCGAAAAATTTCATGTAAATTCTATTACGAAAATTCTTAGAATTCTAAACATAAAATTTTCTAAACCAAGGTCGGCAACAGACCTTAAACTTTCTCAAATAATAGCAATATAGGTATGAAACCTAAAGCATGCTATATTTACTTATCCTTTAGCACATATTAGAATATAAGGCATATCTCCTCTTAATATTATAGTGCTTACCCCATTAGGTATTCAACCTAAAATATATCAGATACATATTGTATCATCTTCACTTAACAATTCATGTTTAAATCTAGAAATTCTCAAAATTCCTAGTTCATATATACTAATTCTCTAAATTTTTTGAAGTAAGTTAATGTCTTAGAATACTAGGGTTTATCACTACCCAATACCCCACTTAAGTGTTTCCTATGGTTTGTATCCATATATTTACAATGATTCTAGTTCATATATTGAACTTCCAATAGTTTAAGTCTAAATACCAATCCATGGGATTTAGTTCACTTAAACCACTGCTCTGATACCATGATTGAAAGAACCCCTTTCTATACTTTCATATTTCTGAAAGACCAAACTTTCATACTTGACAATATAGTTACTCCATAACATGCTACATGCATATTCATAAAATAATATTTTTACATTGATAAAGTCATTACAAAAGATTGGATACAAACCGACTATGTTTTAAGATTTTACATGACTACCCAGGATATTGTAAATCTATACAAACCTAAACCAAAATACAAAAAAAATAATATTACAACTATTCTAAGTCTTCCAACTATACTGGGTGCTTATTGCCTGCATTATGTTAAAACGTTGGGAGGGGTAAGCGATAACGCTTAGTGAGTTCAATAATAGATACAATATAACGTTATGCCATATATATATACCAATATGGCAGAAGCAAATAGGAGCAAGGAACAACAAAGGCATAATGTGATAAGTTTTCCCTAACAATTATTGATTTGATTCAAAGATATACAATCATTGAGACATAACAATTTCCATACTTGATAAACATCAATAACGCTTCGGCCCAAATGGCACTGAAGACAAACAATTTCTGATTAACATTAAGGTAGATTTCAGGTTTTCACGACCTGTCTAACCTTCTGCCAATGCCATAGAATAGAGTCATTCACTTACTGGGGGACATGCTCTACATGGCCAGAGGCTACATACCAGTACCACTGTGAATCTGAGTTCTTAAACTGATCACATGGTCAAAGGTATAGCTTTGCTATCATAAATAGCAGAAATAAAAATAACACGGGAAAATACTCAGGAATATTATTCTACCGAAGCCAAAGTGATGCCTATGTCATACACTTCATGGTCAACGGTTCATACCAATACCCAAGTGATGCCTATGTCATACACTTCAAGTCAGAGGTACAACCATGCTATAAAAATAGCGGATACAACAACTCGAGAGGATAACATGGAAAAGCACATAGCACATATAACACATAACATACAATTGTTTTTACATATTAAACTCACCGTGAATTAACCGGGGGTCAAAATAATAATTTGGGCAGCACTTCGGCTCTAAATATGACCTTCGTCGTTGAAAACCGGGAGTTTTCTTGAAAACCGGGCTCTGCGAAGGTAGAGCTTCGAAACCGAAAAGATAAATTTTTCGGGCTTCTCGGGAATCTCGGGGTGCGTTTCGGGCTTTGGAATTAATCCCGGGGCTTCGGGGAAAGCCAAAATACCAAAAATATTGAGAAAGGGTGAAAATTTGGCAATTTCTCCATTTTCCTCGGCAAGGCTCGCATGCCTTGTATTTATAGGGCGAGGGTCGGCCGATCAGAAGGGAGGAGTCAGCAGCAGCGACACGCGGCAGCAGCAGAGCGAAGCAGGTGGCAGGCTGCGAGGCCTCGCTTCGGACGGGTGTGCTAGGCGCGTCGGAAGGCTACCGGTCGCGAAGTTGGTCGAATCCGGAAGCGACACACGGGTACTGTTCATGCGAGGATGAGTCATGGATCGGACACAGGGATTGAGCCACTGCTCAGACGAATCAGAAGGCGACGCATCAGCAGCTGGGTCTTCGGCTCGGACACGTGGCGCGATGACTCACCGAAATCAGCCTTATCCTTGCGAGATTTCTCGAAAATTGTGCCCCGACCTTCTAAAATCCGTAACTTTTGCATACGGGCTCCGTTTTTGACGTTCTTTATATGCACGCGTAGAGAAAATTATGCTCTACAACTTTCGTTTAGACTTCGTCGGAAAATTTTGACTTTATTTTTATATTATTATTTTTAACAGACCTGGACTGGTAAATCCGTTAAAAATTCATAACTTCTTCATCCGACGTCCGTTTTCGTCAGACTTTTTACCTTTGTACTGCTAATGACGAGACCTTCGATTCTCGTTTAGGTTGTGTCGGCTAAAAATCACTCGATCTAAAATTCGAGTTTTTAGCTGTCTACTGCTAAGCTGAAACTTGTAAAAATCATAACTTCCTCATACGAAGTCAGATTTTGGCGTTCTTTTTATCGAACTTCTCGGTTTAACGAATACTACGACTTTCATTTAGATCACTAAGGCTAAAAAGTAGTTTATCAAAAACTCACTTTTTACGTCATTCGGCACCGTGCCGGTTTTATCGCGGATCTTCGATTAGTCATAACTTCTTCGTTATAACTCGGATTTCGACGAGGTTTTCACCTACGTGTTTCTAACGAGATTATCTACAACTTTCAATAATAAAATTTAATTATTTCAAATTTTATATTTTCGCTAAATTTCACTATTTGGCTTTTAATTGGAATCTCATAAGACTTCCAATAATTTGTGAGTGATTCTAAACATAGTTTTACTTCATTTCTAGTAAAAACTATCTGTTAGAACTCAACACTCAATTTCACATAATATTTCATAATATTATTAACTTTTCAAATTACATAACACGATTTCAAAACGTGTATGTTACATATTAGAACTTATAATATATTAATATGCCACAAACATCCTCTTCTCACAAAAGGTCTATCCAAATGTCCTGATGCCATGCAACCCAAATGGACCATGCCGGGTCAGGTCAAGTATATACCAATTATAGTTATGGACTTAGACACTAATCCAACAGTCTCCCACTTGGATAAGTCTAATAACTATTATTGCAAGTACGACTTAATAACCCGACTAGAAATCGTAGCTCTTAAAAGCCATTGTCGAACTCTGAACAAATCAATGACGTGTCCATTAGATAAGTGATCATATATTCCTCCATTCTAGATATCATATGAACTGAGATATGGATTATAATCATTCTCTCTTTCCATTTGTTGTTTCCCGATTTCTGATTTATGACGACCGACTAATTGAACAAATCAAATCAGTACAGGCTTGGCCAAGCACTTAGGGGTGTCATCACTAAATCATCGAGGGGCCCACGGATATCGCTTTTATCCCTTAAAAGGTAAAAGGAATGGATAAACTTCGACTCATATGCTTATTCTACTACTTGTTGAATCATACACAAAGGCACGTTTTATAACATCGAGGTACCAATGCGTTTTCGTGCAATCAATGTATAATCAAATCATAGTCAACAACTCATATCTCTAGGTTTGAAGAATATAAGATATTATCGTCTCATGTTTCACTCGTGATAAAATCCATGAAGTGATTCAAATGAGCATGGGTTTAATACCAATACTCAGAACTTATGAGGACTCATGAATGTTGCAGCAACTCTTGCTATGTCCACTACCTTGGACATATACAAACCAGCTTCATGACAGTCTTGATTCATATCTATTTCCAACATATGACCGACTGTGGATGGTTTGAATAACTTAGTCATCCGGAAAGAATGACCTAGTTATTCTGGAAGTCAAAACATGCAAAGTGAAACACAAGAATAATACTAATCCTATATGGCCCCAAAACTCTTTGAGTGTAAATAAAAACACCTTTTATCTAAGCACCATATTGATTACTCATTATTCATTGTATAATGTTTCGAATTATCAACTTAATACTTGAATTAAAACAATAGTCATGCCATGCTCCAAGCATGCACACTATGTTTGTCCAAACAATAGCTATGCCATACTCCAAGTATGCCCACTATGTTTGTCTAATGATCCTTACTTTGTGAAACAGATCGATTGACAATATTTCAATGATGCTCATTTCACAATCCCAATCCTTATTGTAAATGTAAGAATACCAAACTCTTGCCATTTACTGTGATCTGTTAGATTCTGAACTTATATGCAATGATCCCCTTGCAATGAATATGCACACAAGTCAAAAAGACTTGGCAACAGACATTACAAAGTATTCCGATGGAGAGCAATTCCATGGAAACAAAGCCTCACATTCAAAGTACATTCCTTTGAACACCCTTCTTGCATTAAGTTCTCTAATCTTACACAGATTCAAAGAATAACTTCCACCTATGGAGACAATTCCATATTCCCATTTTGACTATCACTTCTGAACAAGAGTTGCCTCCTTTCAGAATATGTCAATATGGTCCTATCTCTATACTTCCAATTGTCCATGAGCAACCAATCTTTGGCAAACCTCAGATTTTCCTCGACAATTACTTAATCATTTTAGTCAAATCCAGTTCTATTCCTTTTTCCTTCTTAACGCCCTAGGCATTTGGAAAATTTAGAATGGATAATTATTATAGCACATGTAATCGATCCTATACCCGAAGCATATGGGACCCGATTCATGCTATAAAATTTTTATTTTCCATGTTCTCAAAATTCGAACTATGAAGAGATATGCCGTAATCATAATCAAATTTTGAGAACGCAACATACATAGAATTTCCTTATGTTGAACAATTCCAACATAACATTCATATATCCTTTGACTAAAGTTGATTAAAATCTCAATCTAAGCTTGTAGAATTAGAATAAAGTATAAATCCTCTCCCTTAATTATAGCAAAACAACTTTTCAAAGTGAATTGAACCTTTTGTTTTCTATAATTAACATTGCTAACTTGCAACACTAACCATAATAATTATGCTCCCACTAGCGCAATGATTATTATCTTACTAGCACAACACTTATGCTCCCACTAGCTTTGACATGTACTCAGAAACCAACTGGACTTCTAGAAATCAATACTTTATTGACTTTCTTGCCAAAGTTCAAATTTCTGATAAAAGATTGCTTTGATAAGACTTTATCAAAATCATACACCTTTCCTTAGATAGCTCACATGTGTGTCTAAGCCATTATGAAGAGGGATGTCGTAATCATAATGTTTAGACCTTTTTCCATTCTCACAAGTCCATGTTAGTGTGCCGGTTAACCACACGCGCTCCGGTAATGCCTTTGAGAATGCAAATATCACAATTGCTATCTACTTAAAATCTACTTAGTGAAAGCGTTTCCTCACCATCATTTTCATGAATCGGAGAGAAACCTTATGACACTTAGATTTTTTATGGTGTATGTATTCCTATCCATGTGAATTTGGCAAAAAACATAATCACAAGACAGGGTTAGTGACAAACCCAAACTCATATGGACTGAACTTGTTCAATCTTAATTTCTTGCCACTTGGCAGCTCAAGGGCCTACCATTGCTTCCACATTGTTATGCAAACAATTGAGAACTCATAGAACTCACAAGCATAGTCAATTTTAACTGGAATAGGCACATAAATAAGAATATGTCAACACGATAGGTTACAAACCTCAAGTCGTGGGCTAGTGATTAACAATACTCTTGATTAGTTCTTGAAACCATCTCAAGATTTTTAAACACTCCCACTGACCTCTTGACATAAAAGATTCTCTTTTGTCAAGAATCATTCTTTGACAAAACAAATATTCAAGAGTTAGTGCAGATTCTTATCAAGTTAAACACTTCTCACAATTGGTCTTAGTTGGTCTTTGTCTTATCCAAAACATCACAACTTACCAATCTCAAATGTACAAGAGTAGAAAACATTTTACTCTACATTTGACATGTGTTTTACACCTTTTTTTAAGATATGCCACTCGAGTTACAATCTTGGAGTATGACTCTAAGACTTGTTTTGGAACGAAGTATGAATCATCTTCTTGATTTAACCATTTCAACAATTCACGACTCCTATTCTTAGCCATAAGAATGCACTAAGATGTCCCTAGAGGATTAATTGTGATATGATTTCATAATCATTAAGATGATCATAAAACATGATACTCAAGTACTCTCCCATCTCTTCAGATTGGAGAAACTTTTATCTTTCTGCCTTATTTGATTCTTCTCATCCGTTCTGCCATACATTGAAACTTTTTCCAATGTTTCAAAATTACACTTAAACTTTTAAGTATAACCCTATTTACTAAACTTTAGTAAATCATGACGAATAATCTTATCATTCTTTGTGGTGAACCTGATCAGCGCACAACCTAGTGCACCCGATCCTTTAGTCCTTCTCTTGACTCACATATACATGTGAACAAGGACTTAGTCTTAATTTCCCAAAGATGAAAATTCTCATTCATCACACAATACAAGTTGCATGATTCCAAGTTTCTATCCAACTGAAACTTGGGTGATGAGAATCTTTCCTTATTTGGTAAATTATGACACTACCACAAATGAAAGAATCAAATCCATTTTCCAATATTGCTTATCAATGAAAACATATAAACAACAATTTTTCACAAATGTCATTGTAAGGATACTTAAAATAAATAAAATCAAAACATTTTCTTTTATTTTAAACTTGCGGAAAAAACTTATCCTTACAATGCAAATACATATGAAAAACATGTTGTTATCTATTCCTAAGCAACATATCATAATTCTTAAGCAGCCGCTCAAAATTATGATCATCAAACCATGCGATCGAAATCCATCTTCGCGATCAGAATCAACACACTCTTTCTTTAAGCTTCCTTTGATTCTTCCAAAACATCAAAATGTAATTACATTACATCATGTATTAAGAATCTCAAAAAGAGACTTCATAGAGTTAGATAATGGAATTTAACCTGAAGCAAAGTCAAACCTTTTTGACTTTTACCATCCTTATGAACTTTCAGGTAAATTCGGCAGCTTCGCAACCAATGCCCCTTCTTTTGGCAAAAGAAATATATGGACTCTTTGGAAATGGTACACTTGATTGCCTTAGACTTATCCTTTCTGTTTACCATCGGTCAAATGACTTGACCATGGCCAATCCCTTTCTATTGGGAAGAGAAAGCTTTTCTGGACTTCCAATGTCACCATTGTCAATGTACAAATAGGTTTGGGAAGTAGATCTTCCAATCTAATTTGCTTTACCAATGCTCCAAATCATTGCTAATTTAGCAGCACCAAGCAAATAGGTAAGATCACTAAGGGTCATGTCGTGATCTGTCATCAGGGAGTGACTGAAGAACCAAGTCAACAACCAACTACCTCGAGACTTCGACACCCGACTCTCCCGGCTTGCCAATATGTGACTTAACCTCCAAGATGTAAGCACATATAGTCTTTGCTTGCCAATAGGGATTGAGTGACTTAGAACCTATGCAGTTATCGCGGTCAAAATTTCAATAGCGGTCACATGCCGCTATTTGAAATTGCGGTTATCGCGGTGGTATAGCGGTGATATAGCGGTTTTTTAATATTACATATAATTTATAATTTTATATCATTTTTATAAAGAATTTATATATTTGAGTATCAATACTATAAGTCTATATAGAATTAATATCATCAAACCAAAAAAATCATATAAAAACATAACATAATTTTTTATTATAGTAAGATGGAAACTAGGTAGTGTCAAAGTGTCAAATAGAGTTTAATTGCATTGCACGAGTTCAATCTCGTATTAGTAGGACGTGGTTGGTTTAAGGAGTTAAGTCCCAAGTTGTAGCCTCAAATGTCTGGGTTGATTTAGAAAAAGCATTAGTGGAGTCCGACCATAGCAGCTGAAGTCGTCGTGGGTACAAAAAGAGATGAGAAAGAGACTTGTCGGTAGATGTAGTTGCTTTGAATGCTTTTAATTATGGTAGTTGTTGGTGCTTTTTAAAATGAAAGTGTAGTGAGATCATTAAAAATAGTTTTTCATTGACAAAGTAACCAAATGGCCCAAAATGTGAACGAAATGGAATAGCGCCCGTAGCGCCGCTATAGCGGTAATTGAAATAGCGGTAAATAGCGGTGAATAGCGCAGCTAATAGCGGTACCGCTAAATGAAAACGCTAAACTGAAAATAGTGGTTATCGACCTCCGCAAAACGCTATAGCGCCGCTATAGCACCGCTATAGCACGCAATTGATAGCTTAGCTTAGAACTATTCAAGTCCTGAAACTTGTGGGATTGTAGCATCCGGGATTTTCCAGGTATTATTAAACATTTTAAATTGAAGAATGGAAGGGTTTGGTTTGGGCTTGACCTTTTGGCCTCATTAGTGGACTAAGGGAGCGACGTACGCGGGGCGTACACAGCCATGTACGCCCATCGTACTCATGAGAATGAACCGCGGAGGCCAGGTGCGTACGCCGAGCGTACTAGGAGTACGCCCAACGTATGCGTGCAACTCATTAAACCAATTTAGGGTTTACTCCCTATATATAGAACATTACCCCTATTTGTTCAGCCTCCTTTCACTCTTACCCAGCCACCACGAAAACCCTAGCTCCCTTTGTGTGCCTTTGTGTTCTAGAAGCCATTTGAGAGTGTTTTTGGTGTTGTTTTAGTGAGAAAAGAAAAAAGGAGCTTGAAGAAGAAGCAAGGATCCACCAAGAGCTTGTAGATCCAGAGGTTTGGCACCATTTCTGACTCCTTTGAGGTATCAAGCTCCATACTTGACCATTGTATGCTTAGATTTGTTTATTTGGGGGTTCTTATGTCCTTTTTGACCCCATTGTTGAGAGTGTTTGAGTATTGTTGGTTCCAGAGCATAAGAACTGTCCTTTTGGGCTCTTAGAGGCACTAAGAGTCATAAAAATCGGACCTTGATGGTTAAGCCACAACCATGCAAGTGATTTTGGGTCTTAAAGTTTGTTAAAAGGACCAAAGCCATGTTTTGACCTCAACCTTGCATGCAAGCACATAAAGTTTGTGACTTTATGGTTTAGGAAGTCTTAAAGGACCTGAATCTGTATTTTGGATGTAAAGACTTAACTGATTAAGTCCTGAATGAAGTCCTAAAGAAGCTGGCCAGTACGCTGGGCGTACTCCCTGGTACGCCGCACGTACTGGGTCAACCCCCCGACCTGGTCAAGGCCAGCGTATGTTGGGCGTACATGCCAAGTACGCCGCGCGTACGCATGCAGAGTGAGTGTTTTGGTCTTTGGGGCCTTAAGGAGATGAGCCTGGACTTTTGGGCCCAGTGGCCCACTGGGAAGTATAATTCTGGACTTGGGAATCTGAAGTTAGGGTATTGGGCCAATTGGGCCACAATTGGACCCCTTGGAACTATTATATTAGGACTTGAACTTTTGGGCCCATTTGGGGGTTAAGGCCCAATTCAGAAATTGGGCAATTAGTGGGCCCTTAGGGAGCCCTTATTAGGCCATAAGAGGGTTGGACTTCATAAGCTAGAATTTGGAACTTATGTATGTTCTAATTGGACCAAGGGGTAAAATGGTCATTTTACCCTGAGCAGTGTTGTGGTTTCTGATTGAGCATCATTATTATTATTATAGTTGGGAGTCATCGGAGCAGCTGTTAGAGGTTACTTCCCGTGAGATTCGACACTCAGCTTTACGAGGTGAGTTACCTTCCAGTAGCGGTGGGTCTACGGCCACAATGTCGGCCCACCAGTAGGAGTTATGTTGGATGATTGTCTTTGTGATATTCATCTTTGTGTGCTACTACCCGTGATGTTTATGTGCTAGTATGATATATTTTATGTGGTAGTGGTAGTAGGAGGGGAATAGTCCCCAAGTTCGCTTGTTAGGACCGAGGGGTAGGTCGGACACCCCGGTATGTCTGACAGGGGTAGGTTGAGCACCCCAGTATGCTCAGCAGGGTAGGTCGGGCACCCAGATATGCCTGACAGTATGTTATAGTATCGTATGTGGTATGATGGAGGAACGCACTAAGCTTCGTGCTTACAGTTTTCAGTTTTGTTTCAGGTACCTCCTCAGCGAAGGAGAAGGAGCCGGCGCGGTAGCGGCACATCACACTCACGCATGATTTCCGCATTGAGTTTCTGGGATTTGTACTTTGATCATTATTATTATTATTACTATCCGATGATATGCTTTTGAGACACGACGTAATGGTTTTATGAACTAATATAATGTTAGCAATGTTTGACAAATGATTTTATATGATTACTTAATTAAAAATGAAATTTTTAGCCTCGAAAATTGGGATGTTACAGGGATAAGGAGAATTATTGGAGGAGGTGGAGGAAGTGAAGCATGATTTCCAGTCCCACTAATGCACAACAAAGGGATTAATCTTTCACATTGATTGCCATGTGGGATATCATCTTCAATAGGAAAGCTTCTTCCTAAATATTTGGGAAGACCATAGTTGTCTTAACTAGACATCTATAATGGGAGAAATTCAATTTTAGTTGATTTAAAGTCCTTAATATAACACCCAATATGAAATATTAAGGCTAGGATTTCCATGGGGCTAAGGACCCCATTGCCGCCAGACGATGGATTGCAGACATGGATTCCGTACAGCTGACGAGCTTCTGCCTTGAGGGGTCGAAGGTCTGTTATGCCGCGGGATGCTTGAGGGACAGGGCTAGGGACTGGTGGGAGTCGGTTGGTGACTCTCTGGGAGCCTCGGCTCTTGAGGCTATAACTTGGTCGGATTTTGTAGTCCGGTTCAGGACTGAGTTCACGCCAGCTGTGGAGCTTCAGCAGCTGGCCAAGGAGTTTCTCGATATGCGGCAGACGACTGATTCAGTGGCGGAAATTACCGCCAAGTTCCGGGAGAGGGCATTGTTGGTGCCCCAGTATCCGGGGGACGAGGAGATGCGGAAAACCCGCTATCATGATATGTTACAAGCTAATATCCAGGAGCATGTCAGCTACTCAGCTTGCCCGACCCTGGATTCTATGATCGCCAGGGCGAGGGAGAGGGAGATTGATTTGGAGCACATCCGGAAGAAGAAAGCGTAGGAGGGTCAGGTGACTGGGGTTTCGAGGAAGAAATCCAAGGGATCCGACGTCAGGTCGAAGGGCCATCAGGGCCGGAGCCGCTGCGGGAAGTGCGGCAAGCCGCACGAGGGGGTGTGTAGACTAGGGTCTTCAGGCTACTATAAGTGCAGCAAGGTTGGGCACTTTGGCAAGGATTGTACTGCCGCCACTCCCACATTCTAGACATCAGACCTGATTTGCTTTCATTGCAATCAAAAGGGCCATAAAAAGGCTGATTGCCCGAGATTGACAGCAGCAGCGCCGGTGGCGGCACCAGCTCCAGTGACCCTGCGGATTACTGATGGCCGACAGGGCAAGTCATAGGCTCCAGTGGTGAGGAGCCGAGCCTTCCAGCTGACTACCGAGGAGGCACACGCCACACCCGATGTGGTGACGGACATGATTTCTTCTCCCTAGCTTTTATTTTATGTTGTTTACAATATTGATATGTTATGTTGTATGTTGTTTAGGATCGTTCCATGTGAACAGTATCCCAGTTCAGGTATTGTTGGATTCGGGTGCTACCCGATCATTTGTCTCTCTTGCACTTAACAAGAGGTTCCCTGAGTCTTCGGGCATGTTGGATTGCCCTCTAGAGGTCGAAATTGCGGATGATCGATCAGTGCGAGCATCAGAGGTTTTCAGGGACTGTGTTTTGAGGTTGTTCAAGGAGCGTTATTTGGTAGACTTGGTCCCCATTCCGTTGTGTGGGAACAAGGTGATTATAGGCATGGATTGGTTGAGTCCCAATGGGGCAGTGATCGACTGTGCGCAACAGTTGGTTCGGATCAGGACCCCAAGTGGGGGGGGGGGGAGCTGGTAATTCAGGGCAAGAGGCCACAGCACGGACCAACGCTATGTTCAGCAGCGAGGGCTAGGCGCTATCTTCAGCAGAGTTGCGCTGGGTATGTCGCCTATGTTATGGATACCCGGGACGCGGGTAAGACGATGGTGAGCGATGTTCTGGTGGTGCGAGATTACGCGGATGTATTCCCAGAGGAGCTACCTGGGATACCTCCGGAGCGGCAGGTGGAGTTCAGGATCGACCTAGTCCCTGGTGCGGCTCCGATAGCCAAGGCACCATATCGGCTGGCTCCTCCCGAGATGCAGGAGTTGTCTACACAGCTGCAGGAGCTGTTAGACAAGGGATTTATCAGACCGAGTAGTTCGCCTTGGGGAGCCCCGATCCTGTTTGTCAAGAAGAAGGACGGGTCGCATCGCATGTGCATAGATTACCGGGAGCTGAACAAGGTAACGGTGAAGAACCGTTACCCACTTCCGAGGATAGATGATATGTTCGACTAGCTCCATGGAGCATCTTGGTTTTTCAAGATTGACTTGCGGTCAGGCTACCATCAGATGAGGGTCAGGGATGAGGATATACAGAAGACTGCTTTTCGGACTAGCTATGGTCACTATGAGTTCGTGGTGATGCCCTTCGGGCTCACCAATGCTCCTGCCGCGTTCATGGACCTCATGAACCGCGTGTGCAGACCGATGCTAGATCGGTCTGTGATAGTTTTCATCGATGACATCTTGATTTACTCCAAGACGCAGGAGCAACATGATGAGCATCTGCGAGAGGTTTTGGATACCCTGAGGAGGGAGAGCTTGTATGCCAAGTTCTCCAAGTGCGAGTTCTGGTTGTGCGAGGTGCAGTTTCTTGGGCACCTTGTCAACCAGAACGGGATATTGGTTGACCAGGCCAAGTTGGAGGCCGTGATGAGATGGGAGGTTCCGAAGTCTCCAACTGAGATTCGGAGTTTCCTCGGATTGGCAGGTTATTATCGAAGATTCATTCAGGATTTCACCAAGATAGTCGTACCTCTGACCCAGCTGACGAAGAAAGCCGTTGTCTTTCGCTAGGGGCCTGAGCAGCAGGCAGCGTTTGAGACGTTGAGGCAGTGACTATGCGAGGCGCCGATTCTCGCCCTGCTCGAGGGCGTGGAGGACTTTGTGGTGTATTGTGATGCGTCCATCTCAGGGTTGGGCGTGATATTGATGCAGATGGGGCACGTTATCGCTTACGCTTCGAGGCAGCTGAAGCCTCATGAAGCGAACTACCCGACGCATGATTTGGAGTTGGGGGCGGTCGTCTTCGCACTCTAGATTTGGCGACTCTATGGGGTCCGTTGTACCATCTACACGGACCACAAGAGTTTGAGGTACCTCATGGATCAGCCGAATCTGAACATGAGGCAGCGTCGGTGGTTAGATGTGGTGAAGGATTACGATTGCGAGATCCTTTACCACCCGGGAAAAGCCAATGTTATAGCCGACGCTCTTAGCCGCAAGGCAGCGCCGATCAGAGACATTTGCATGAGGATGACGGTGGTGACTCCTCTTTTGGAGCAAATCCGAGAGGCCCAGCAGGAGGCTATGAAGGAGGAACATCGGAAGAGCGAGCGTATTGTGGGACAGATTTCCTCCTTCGACTATGATAGTCGTGGGTTATTGACGCTACACCGCAGGGTGTGGGTTCCCTATCATGGGGGTGTGCGCCAGGTTCTGATGGAGGAGGCGCACAAATCCCGATTCTCGATTCATCCCGGGGCGACGAAGATGTACAGGGATCTTCGACCCGATTACTGGTGGCCCTGCATGAAGCGAGACGTCGCCTAGTACGTAAAGCGATGTTTGACCAGCAGGAAGGTCAAGGCCGAGCACCAGAGGCCACACGGCAAGATGTAGCCGTTAGACATTCCCATGTGGAAATAGGAAGATATTACTATGGATTTCATCACCAAGCTTCGCAGGACTGCACGGGGAGTGGATACGATTTGGGTCATCGCAGATCGGTTGAACAAGAGTGCCCACTTTATATCGATCCAGGAGAGTATCTCGGCCGAGAAGTTGGCTGATATCTACATCCGAGAGGTAGTAGCTCGGCACGGAGTGCCAGTTTGGTGATTTCGGACCGAGACGTGCGATTTACTTCCAGACTCTGGAAGAAGTTTCACGACGAGTTGGGTACTCGTCTGCACTTCAGCACAACATTCCACCCGCAGACGGATGGTCAGAGTGAACGAACCATCCAGACTTTAGAGGATATGCTGCGGGCCTGCGTTCTAGACTTTGGTGGTAGCTGGGATACCTACCTTCCATTAGCTGAGTTCTCCTACAACAACAGCTATCACGCGAGTATCGATCGTCCTCCCTTAGAGATGTTGTATGGGAGGAAGTGCAGGACCCCGATATGTTGGGGTGAAGTCGGACAGAGGGTCATGGGGAGCACCGAAGTGGTGCTCAAGACGGCAGAGAGGATTCAGCAGGTTAGGAGCAGGCTTCAGACTGCTCAGAGTCGGCAGAAAAGATACGCCAACAAGCGCCGATCGGACCTGGAGTTCCAGGTCGGGGATATGGTCCTCCTAAAGGTGTCGCCTTGGAAAGGCGTCATCCGATTCAGGAAGTGGGGCAAGTTAGGCCCCAGGTACATTGGACCTTTCAGGGTCGACGCCCGGGTGGGCAAGGTGGTGTATAGGCTGGATCTGCCGACCGAACTCAGTCAGATTCATAGCACTTTTCACGTCTCCCAGATACGAAAATGCATAGTAGACGACTCCGCAGTGGTACCTCTCGAGGATATTCAGGTGGATGATAGCCTGAACTACATCGAGCGGCCAGTGGCGATCCTCGATAGGAAGACGAAGGCGCTGAGGAACAAGGAAGTAGAGCTGGTGAAGGTGCAGTGGCAGCACCACAAGGGATCAGAATGGACTTGGGAACCAGAGGATGAGATGAGAGAGCACTACCCCGAGTTATTTCCAGCAGCGACAACGGACTTCGAGGACGAAGTCTAATTCAAGTAGGGGAGATTTGTAGCATCTGGGATTTTCCAGGTATTATTAAACATTTTAAATTGAAGAATGGAAGGGTTTTGTTTGGGCTTGACCTTTGGGCATCATTAGTGGACTAAGGGAGCGACGTACGCGGGGCGTACACAGCCATGTACGCCCAGCGTACTCGTGAGAATGAACCGCGGAGGCCAGGTGCGTACACCCAACATACCAGGAGTACGCCCAACGTACGCTTGCAACTCATTAAACCCTAAAATATAGGGTTTACTCCCTATATATAGAACATTACCCCTGTTTGTTCAGCCTCCCTTCACTCTTACCCAGCCACCACGAAAACCCTAGCTCCCTTTGTGTGCCTTTGTGTTCTAGAAGCCATTTGAGAGTGTTTTTGGTGTTGTTTTAGTGAGAAAAGAAGAAAGGAGCTTGAAGAAGAAGCAAGGATCCACCAAGAGCTTGTAGATCCAGAGGATTGACACCATTTCTGACTCCTTTGAGGTATCAAGCTCCATACTTGACCATTGTATGCTTAGATTTGTTTATTTGGGGATTCTTATGTCCTTTTTGACCCCATTGTTGAGAGTGTTTGAGTATTGTTGGTTCCAGAGCATAAGAACTGTCCTTTTGGGCTCTTAGAGGCACTAAGAGTCATAAAAATCGGACCTTGATGGTTAAGCCACAACCATGCAAGTGATTTTGGGTCTTAAAGTTTGTTAAAAGGACCAAAGCCATGTTTTGACCCCAACCTTGAATGCAAGCACATAAAGTTTGTGACTTTATTGTTTAGGAAGTCTTAAAGGACCTGAATCTGTATTTTGGATGTAAAGACTTAACTGATTAAGTCCTGAATGAAGTCCTAAAGAAGCTGGCCAGTACGCTGGGCGTACTCCCTGGTACGCCGCGCATACTGGGTCAACCCCCCGACCTGGTCAAGGCCAGTGTACGCTGGGCGTACATGCCAAGTACGCCGCGCGTACGCATGCAGAGTGAGTGTTTTGGGCTTTGGGGCCTTAAGGAGATGAGCCTGGACTTTTGGGCCCAGTGGCCCACTGGGAAGTATAATTCTGGACTTGGGAATCTGAAGTTAGGGTATTGGGCCAATTGGGCCACAATTGGACCCCTTGGAACCATTATATTAGGACTTGAACTTTTGGGCCCATTTGGGGGTTAAGGCCCAATTCAGAAATTGGGCAATTAGTGGGCCCTTAGGGAGCCCTTATTAGGCCATAAGAGGGTTGCACTTCATAAGCTAGAATTTGGAACTTATGTATGTTCCAATTGGACCAAGGGGTAAAATGGTCATTTTACGCTGAGCAGTGTTGTGGTTTCTGATTGAGCATTATTATTATTATTATAGTTGGGAGTCATCGGAGCAGTTGTTAGAGGTTACTTCCCGTGAGATTCGACACTCAACTTTACGAGGTGAGTTACCTTCCAGTAGCGGTGGGTCTACGGCCACAATGTCGGCCCACCAGTAGGAGTTATGTTGGATGATTGTCTTTGTGATATTCATCTTTGTGTGCTACTACCCGTGATGTTTATGTGCTAGTATGATATGTTTTATGTGGTAGTGGTAGTAGGAGGGGAATAGTCCCCAAGTTCGCTTGTTAGGACCGAGGGGTAGGTCGGACACCCCGGTATGTCTGACAGGGGTAGGTTGAGCACCCCGGTATGCTCAGCAGGGTAGGTCGGGCACCCAGATATGCCTGACAGTATGTTATAGTATCGTATGTGGTATGATGGGGGAACTCACTAAGCTTCGTGCTTACAGTTTTCAGTTTTGTTTCAGGTACCTCCTCAGCGAAGGGGAAGGAGCCAGCGCGGTAGCGGCACATCACACTCACGCATGATTTCCGCATTGAGTTTCTGGGATTTGTACTTTGATCATTATTTATATTATTACTATCCGATGATATGCTTTTGAGACACGACGTAATGGTTTTATGAATTAATATAATGTTAGCAATGTTTGACAAATGATTTTATATGATTACTTAATTAAAAATGAAATTTTTAGCCTCGAAAATTGGGGTGTTACAGGGATAGGGAGAATTATTGGAGGAGGTGGAGGAAGTGAAGCATGATTTCCAGTCCCATTAATGCACAACAAAGGGATTAATCTTTCACATTGATTGCCAGGTGGGATATCATCTTCAATAGGAAAGCTTCTTCCTAAATATTTGGGAAGACCATAGTTGTCTTAACTAGACATCTATAATGGGAGAAATTCAATTTTAGTTGATTTAAAGTCCTTAATATAACACCCAATATGAAATATTAAGGCTAGGATCCAACAACCTATTTATAACCGGAAGAGGGATGCCGTAATCCAAGCTATAAAATAGTTAAAGGTAGGTAAATGACGATTTACCAATTTCCACCATGAAAACGAAATATAATTAAGTTTTAATTGGATTTGAAACTCTTAGATCTTTTGAGATACATTGAACTTTCAATGGCATGTTTGAATCTCGATTGTGCCCTCTCAAGTTTGTGACTGGGATGCCGAGGATCACAAACAAGGTGTGAATAACCATGCAAATTGACTTGGTACCCTCAACTTTATCACCTAATTGATGTGCCAGTTAACCACACACGATCCACCAATCTATGATAAACTTAAGTTACCCTTCGCCACACATTGTCAGTCCCATGTTAGTGTGTCGGTTAACCACACACGCTCCACTAACGACTTAACAAAGGTGCAAAGTGTAATTTCATGGGTTAGCACCAAATTCACATTTTCCTAAGTAACTAAGATTGGGAATTTATAAGTGTTTAGTTACTTAGTATTTATCATTATACTTTTAATGAAGGGAGAATTATAGTCCTTATCCTACCCGTTCGGCTAACGACCCTCCACCAGTCAAGGAAGCGGTGGGTGAGAGTGGACACTCATTAAACTGCCATTTTATAGGCAATAACCTTATACCCCCCTTATAGACCGGCTTCGTGAATGAGTCCTACTAACGGTAAGATTGACTTTATCTTATACATATCTATATAATTAAAATTATAATAATAGTATAAGGGTTGAAGTTTAAACTTTTAAAATTCTAGGGTTTGATTTGGAATTAAAGCATTCATAAGGGGTAAACTTTACAAATTCCAAAACTTGAGGGCAAGTATTGAAACTATTCAAAAAATTTTCAATTCCATAACTTATGTGTTTAAAGTAGTTTTAATGAAAAAACTCTTCAAGTTCCATAACTTGAGGACACGTTATGGAAGACTTTAAAACATTTAAAAATGAGACTCTCCATTTTTCATAACTCATGGAAATCTTATGAGTTTTAATAATCATAAATATGACTTTTCATATAACTTGAGGACAAGTTACAAAAAACACATTTTATGAATAACTTTTAGATCAATATGGATTGAAAACACATTATCTCATAACTTTTCTATTAATCTAAGCTAACTCATAAGAACAAGATAATTCAAATCATCAATCTTCAAGAAATTAGCATGAACATAAAACTAATACAAATCTTGAAATTATGACAATTATCTTTGAAATTGGATTAGCATGAACATTACCACATCAAAAACAGGTTTATAAGTTCAAAAACAGCTTAGGGTAATGTTCCTAGTCCAATTCCAGCCTTAAAAGTCGAAAATATGCTGTGAGAGGCTTCTACTCGTCGAGTGTATGAACCTACTCAATGAGTAGGATGAATTTCTTCATGGACTCGGCGAGTTCATCAGTGGACTCGGCGAGTCCAGTGCCCAGACAGCCAGAAAATCGATTTTTTCAGCTTTTTTCAGCAATTTGCATCAAGTATAATTGAAAACAGGCCTAGTCTCTGATACCACTGTTGGGTTTTGAGCATTCTAACACTCCTATGGTGTACATGCAACCCTAAATACCTTGGATCTATGTTTTCTCTATTATACATGTAAATATCAATTTTCCAAGGTATTACCCTAACTAGCATACAATCATATGTATTAGGATAACAAAACTAGATAGAATACATACCTCTTTGTTGTAGCTTGATTCCATGGAGCTTAAGAGCCTAGTGCCCCAAGTGTGACACCTCAAATGGTTCACACAACATCATGAACATCTTGGAATAACCATGAGAGAGGATACTTGACTCATAGAAATCGGCTTGCCCTCTTGTGTATGTGCTAGTGCCGATTTCACCAACCAATGGGGTCTTTATATAGTGTGCACATTAGGGTTACACCATGTAACCCATGATTTTACCCATTCCTTATGCTCCATGGGTTTTAACCTCCATGGAGTATCCATGAGTTACCACATGGGTTAAACCTAACATAAGGAATCATGGATCATAAGCCCACATATATAAAAATGAATGATTTACACAATCAATCCCCATATATTTAATTAGTCTCTTTTGATCACTAAATTAATTCCAAATTACTTCTTGATCAATACTAATTAAATAATATGATTTCATATTAATATATTAGAACTTATAATATATTAATATGTCACAAACATCCTCTTCTCACAAAAGGTCTATCCAAATGTCCCGATGCCTTGCAACCCAAATAGACCATGTCGGGTCGGGTCAAGTATATACCAATTATATTTATGGACTTAGACACTAATCCAACACTTCCTTCTACTCCAAAAGCTCCAAATGGCACCAAAAATGGCTCAACAAGCTTCACAATGCACAGACACTCTTTAGGGTTTCGAAATGAGGAGGGAGGCTGAAGATAAGAAGGTGCATGAGGCCATAAATGTGTTTAAATAGGGTCCAAACCCTAAAATTTAGGGTTTACACCCTAACTGCGGATGCCCGACGTGCCAGCGTATGCGCTGCGTATTAAGGTGATCCGAGGTATGATTTGCATATGAGGGTGTACACCCCGCGTACTCCAGCTACTCTGAAATTACAAAATTGCCACCGGGGACTAAACTTTGCAAATAGAGCATAATTCAAGGGTTAAAACGAATACCTGAATAATAGATGTTACAATAAGAGTCACAAAGATAGCTAGCATCCTACATAACACAATCCAATGGGCCGAAATTGGTGCCTTTGACCCAAAAGTACAGTGAGAAGACTCACTTAAACCATTCAACAGAAGCCCAACAGCTACCTCAACATCAAGACATCCAACCCAAGCTTCCTAAAGCCAAACCGAGACAAATCCTTAGCCAAATGCTCAATTCTACTCAAGTTTGACCAAAAGTAGGTCAATCAAAAAGTTAACGGCCGAAAGTCAACGTTCAAAGTTGACTTCAGCCAACTGCCACGTCATGGCCCACAAACGACAAAACAGATGGTAAATCCCCGGTCGCCATGCCGTGGTAACCTAAGGCCACACCGTGGTCTTCAGTCTGAGAAGTTTTTCTTCAATAAGAGCTTAAACCATAAGGACCAAAGCTAAAATCATCAGATGTATATCCTAATAGCCTCATAATGGATAAAGGTTTCAACTTTTTCCATTAGGAAAGTCCAAACCACAAAGATCTAGACTTTAAGTCTCAAAGGGACCCAAAAAATGCATATTTCTCTACTTAATCCATTAAGTCCAAGTCTCCAACTTCCAGATCTAAATCAACAAGATGTATCGATGGATAAATCTTCCAACTTTATCCATAATATTGCCACAATCTTTCAAGATCTAAACTTTAATACACCGAAATGACCTAAAGGACCAAGATAACTTGTGTGGCTAAAAGGGAAGGCAAAATATCATAACTTTCCTAGTCTATAGGGTCCAAGAAACATTCCAAACTGATCAAAATATGTTGGAGTCCACTCAAATCCAAGGTTACTCATAAAATGGACCAAAAGTGCCAAAAAAACCCCAAATGACAAGATCTAATGAACTAAATAACAATATTGGAACTTTGTACTTACAATAGTTTAGTAATGTAGTGTCTTTGATGGATCCAAACTTGAAGCATCATTCCTTGCAACCAAAAGAACCTTCTTGATCTTTAAACTTCATCAAAATAACATAAAAAGTATGTAAAAGAAGAGAGAGGAGAGAGGAAAAGCTCAAATCTTGAAGGTGGAGGCTATGGTTTCTCCCAAGGGGTCCTAGATGTGGTGGAGACTGCTAAAACGCCCAAAAATGCAGAACCTTATGCTTAAATACATTGAAAACCTAAAATCACGGGCTTGGGCATGATAGCTTGCCACACCATGGGCTTTGATCCCCACTCCGTGGCGACGATTTTCACCCAAACCCACCTCAACTTCAAATAACCACATCTTCTTCATTTTAACTCCATTTTCAGCGGTCTTTATATCCACAAGAATGTATTGACGATCCCCACACTTCTATCTAGCTAATTTTAGCTTAACACATGTCGAACTAAAAACCATAATCTATGAAGGAAGTCCAAAACATCACTTTTCCTATTTTACCCTTTGACTCCAAAACACAAACCAAGGGCTTAGATCACATAACCAATATTATCAACATCTGATAGGGTCTAAACCATATTCCCTTGAAGTCCAAGGCCTTTAATTGATCCATTTATTGTCCACAATCCCAAATCAATAAACTTTTCGAAACAGGATGTTACATACGGTTTTGTGGTTTAAACATTTTCAAGTACTTCTAATTCCAAAGGGAAGTGCCCGACTTGACTGCACATTATGCCCTGATGATTTTCTGCACTGATGATTGTTATTTTACTCTGACGATAGTGATACGTTTAATTATGACTGATTTTGGAACAAATATTGTGTGAACTCGATGATTTGAAAATGAAAATTTTTATCGGTATTTTTGGATGTTACACATTGTTTCGAGGTCCTCACCCTCGACATAATTTTTTTAAGAGTACTGATACTTGCATAGCAGTTAAAATTTGTTGGTCACACTTGAAAGTCATTATTTTGTATTTCAAGGTGTTCACCAAAATTTTCCTTAAATAATTGTAAGTCATTTGATTCGTTGAGTTTTTCCCCGAATATGAGGCAACTCGCTTCCCTTTATCTCATCCAACTAGACTTCGAAGCGGTTGTTCCGCTATTATCTTTTCGGTATCATCGTTGAGGTCAATTGGGTACTAGGCATCCAAAGTTACCATGTAGTCATTCGATTCTAATGTTCTAGACCGTTTTGATTCGCCTGTTTCCGAAAGAGTCTTTGAAGTAAGTTCCCCTTTTCGGGGCATTTTTCATAGTCCCCCATGCTCTGAGATGGGTAAACATTTTCCCACTATTTTCGCGCCAATATTGTTCTAGCACCATATTGAAAGTGTCAAAATCATTTCTTTTCGCTTTTATATTGAGTGAAAAGATTGTTGTAAATGCCATTCAACTTTGTAACCTTTGTTTTCCTGTCCCGTCATTTTCCGATAAAGGCGTCCTTATTCTGATAATTTTCCATGCCCGATGCCACATGAAATGATCCACAACCCATTCACAAAACCATCGTGAGTTTGGTGGTTTGTGGACATCAATATGGATATCTAAGCACGAGCTAACGTGACTTCTTTGTCTCGGGTCCATGTTTTATGATCTTCTTGCGTTCTGTTTGTTTATTTACATTTTTTTCTTCCCTTTAAGGTCTTCAGTTATTCAGTTGGTTAAGTTTCCGGTATCGATAGTTCGATACTGCATCTTCTTGGGATGATTGAAGGGGTTTGCTTGAAATGGTTGTTTTATGGAATGAGTTTGGTTGAAATGGTTGTTGTTGGAAAAAATTCTCTATTGAAATGTGTTTTATTGAAAGAAATTTTGTTGAAAAGAATTTTACGGAGAGCCTTGGAGTAAGCTCGTAAAGTTACAATTATTTAAGGAATTCATCAAATATGACTTGTATTACATCGACAATAGAAATGTTGTGTTTAGATGGATCATTTTTTTTTCGCATGTAGAAGTGTTTGAATTTCGATTGAGTGGTGGTTTGTTTGAGTTGTTCTCCGTTATTAGAGAAAAGAAGTTGGAAATGAAAAATACATGAGTGTGGTTTGAAAAGATAGTGTATAATTTATAAGAATGAGGTCATATATTTATAAGTAAATTGGTGAGGAAAAAAAATTAAAATATATTTTTATCCACGGTCAAAATTTTCAATTTGGTAACCATGTATAAATTTTCAAATTGGTAACCATGTCACCTAGCCTACACTAGCCACTCCACATCAACACTATACTTACGGGTGATGTCTGCACATGGCCACATCTACCACGTCAACACCATGCTTGGTGCACGATGGGTAGGTCTGCACATGGCCACATCTACCACGTCAACACCATGCTTGGTGCACGATGGGTATACCTGTTAGTTTTAGAAGCTTCATTTTCATTCATACATAGAAAATATAATACAATATAATACAATATAATAACTAAACATAAACAATATAATACAATATAATAACTAAACATAAACAATAAACAAACTAAATCGAAACAAATTGAACAAATTAACTGAACTAACAAAATTTCTTAATTATATTTGTAAAGTTATTAAATATAAATAAATATAAACGAACTTCTAGCGAACAATGCAGACGTAGGCATGTCGATGAGACGGTGACAACCTCTTAAAAAAGTCTGCATCGGAGATGATCTAAACATTACAATATTGCAAAGAGGGAACTATTTAGTGCAATTTTGCAAAGAAGGGATTCTTTAGCGCCAATAATAAACCATTAAAAGTTACTGGAAGCCTCAAAGCATAGATATAGGCAAAAACTCTTCCTTTTCTTTCAGCTGAGGGAGAGAGAGGCCAAATCGACTCGATCATAAACACAGACCAACACTCTCTGTATCTCCCAGCTGGGTTTAGGGTTTCAGGGAGATTAGTCCGATTAATTGCTCTCAAATCAATCATCGATTTAAAATGGCCCAAAGTGGAAAATTAATGCCCAATCTCGACCAAAACAGTACAAAGATCCTTAATCTTACTGTCCTTCAGAGGATGGATCCTTATATCGAAGAGATCTTGATCACTGCCGCTCACGTCACCTTCTACGAGTTCAACGTCGACCTAAATCAATGGGTTTGTTCTCTTCTTTCCCTCTTTTTGCTTTTCCGATAGTTGATTACGTTCCCAAGTCCAAATCATTAGTTTTTGGAATAAATTCGTAATTTTTTGCTGATTAGCGTAATGATTTGTCTATTTTTTGAATTTTGAGCGTTTTTGATCAACTGATGGCACTTCTAATAACATAGAATTGTGATTGAACACACACACACACACTGTGAAGTTGAAGTATTCTAGAAGTTATCCTCTTCCAGAAGAATATGCAATTGTTAAGTATAGGTACCAAAATACAGTTTCACATGATCAACCAAAAGTTGATATCTTGTACACAAGCGCAATCAAAGAACATTCTCAAATCTTATGACATCTACATATTCTCCACTTCTACTTGGGAATATTATTTAGTTAGGTAGATCTCGTGTTATCATTTTTATCTTTTCCCTTATTTTAATTTTGAACCTTGTGTTCTCTGCTTAGAGCTTGTGCAGGAAGAATCCTTTGATTTAGGATTTTCTTCTCTGAAATCATTAGCTTATATTTCCATTTGAATGATACAAGTCTTACTTCTTCAATCCTACTGTTTCATTGTTGAAAGTTTATAATCCACTCTTGATAGCTCCAAAAGTATCTTGAAGATGTTTTATAATAAGTGAGACATTTGTTCACTTCCCCCTTATCGTTGTTTTTGCCAAATAAATATAGCTAAATGACACAATATAAGGTTACTTACAACTGTATAAGTGGTGTACTTTTCATAGCATTTAGGGGATATACAAAAGGATCATCTAAGTTCTAAAACATACATACATGTAAACCATTTAATGTGGACTTAACTTAAGTTGGGTATTCTTAACAAGAATTTTGGGTGTTACAATATAATCCTTCTACTTTAGACTTGAAATAATCTGTTCACATAATTCATCTTATTTCCTAAATAAATTATGCACTTGAAATGAATTTCCCAAATGTTTTTGAGCTTCATTTCTTATTTTTTCTTCTTCTTCTTTTGTTTCTCAGAGTCGCAAGGATGTTGAAGGGTCTCTCTTTGTCGTTAAGAGGTGGTAGTTATTAGTTAATTCAAATAATATTATCTTTTTTATTTCATTTCCTTTTATAATGACATGAGTCACATGACTATGATATTATATTTCATAAGTGAATAGAATCAAGTATCAAACTGTTATCCTTGTGATATTAAATCACAGAAAGAGATGATTTTTTTTTAAAGATTGATAAAATGTTATATTTTTTGCTGTAAGTGTAGGAACACTCAGCCAAGGTTCCAGTTTATAGTAATGAATAGGCGAAATACAGGCATGCTTCCTTTAATGTTATGTTTTGTATTTCATTGAGTTATAAATTTGTATTTTATAAAGTTTTATATTCTTTGGCATGTGTATTTATAATTGGCAGAAAACCTTGTGGAAAATCTGCTAGGAGATTTTGAGTTTGAACTTCAAATTCCATATTTGTTGTATCGAAATGCTGCTCAAGAAGTCAATGGTATTTGGTTCTACAATTCACGTGAGTGTGAAGATGTTGCAAATTTATTTACCAGGTATTTATATTAATTTTCTATAAAAAAAATAAATGAAGGATTGTTTTAAAAAAGTTAGGACTTAATGGGGAAAGCCTCTTTTCCTTGACTTTATCTTTTAAGTCGTTCTTTCTGCATTAGTTTTATTTCCATTAGTGGATAAATGATATCTATCTAGAGTAAGTGTTAAATGTGAGTAAATGACCATATTACCCTTCTGTGAGTAAAGACTTTGTACTAAACAATGGTTAGGTTATTTAGAAGCATATTCACAAACATAATCATAATCATTTTTAGGCACTTGATGTATATTTGGCAACAAGATCTCTGTGAGGCATTTCATCAAACACCTTACATGTTTCCTTCAGATCTCAACAAACCAAAGTATAACACAAAATCCAAAAGAAACCCCAGAAACAGATTTGCATTTGTGAATAAGTTTTCAAGATTCTGCACAACTTGATGCTTTTGATAATTCCTAATCCATGTATGCTTGATATGGTCTTAAGTTGACATAAATATATATATATTTTAAATAATAATTTCTTTTTTTACAGGATACTTGGCGCATATTCAAAGGTTCCCCCCAAGCAGAAGGTGAACAAAAGGTAGTTAATAGTTAATATCATTTTCATCTGTCATATAGATTTTATACCAAATTTTGTACTATAATCCAGCTGTCATTATCAATTTTTATTTTTATTTTATTGTGTAGTGAATTTGAGGAACTTGAAGCTGTACCTACATCTGCTGTAATTGAAGGACCATTGGAACCAGGGTTGACCAACACTCGGTCAACCGATGTACCTGAGGATTCTTCATTTGTCAACTTCTTTAGTGTATGTATCTATCAGCCCTTATTTGAAGTTTCTTTTTAAATTTTTAATTAATAAGATTTTTATTTATTAAATTAATAAATTTAAACATAGTAAAAACTCATGAAAACCCGAAACCAGAATAAGATTATTATAAAAAGTATATTTCCTAGTTATATTCAGAAAATAAAATTGCTATTGAATTTAATAATAATATCACGAAATTTCTGAAAAAAAAGGATTCCCTTCTTTACAAATTAAGCAAATAAAGATGGGTTACATATTAAAATAGGGTTTTATGCAGAAAAGTCCCACTATTTTGGCAAATTTTTTGATAGAGTCCTAAATCTTTTTTTTTTTTTTTTTTAAACAAGTCCTGATTATTTAACATTTTGCCCAAATTAACAAAAAAGTCCTTTTTTGTATTTTAACAGGAAATGATAGATTATGTGATTTTCCCAAAATAATGAGACTTTTCTGTTAAAAAAAAAGATTTAGAACTTTATTGAAAATTTTCCCAAAATAATGAGACTTTTCTGCGTAAAACGCTATTAAAATACAATGTATAGTTTTATCTCTACTTTATATATTATTTAAACATAATTAATAGTTTTCAAAGGTAAAAAATTACACATAATAAAAACTCATTAAAGCCCAAATAAGATTATAATAAGATTATTTAAAAAATTGTTCGCATGTAACAAAATTAAATACCATGAAATCTTAAACCAAAATCATAATAAAAATCATCTTCAGTTTTACATGTAAAATAGAAAAAACTATTTTAACCGGTTAAAGTTTTTTTTAGAAACCATTATTCTTATAAACAAAAAAAATATTAAAATTATAAATTGTGATTCCATTTACAGACGGCTATGAATTTGGGACACAATCCTCCAAATCAAGTAGTCAATTCCATTCCGACTTACCACAACTCAACTCCAATTCCATTACCATCTCGTGACACCCCTTCCCCCATCCCAAACAATCCACCACCACCACCACCATTACAAAATCCCTCATCTGACAATTCCAATTCCGACCACCCTGTCAACACCACCACCAACAACCATGTAACTAATCTTATAAAACCTCTTTCTTTCTTCACACCTTCTTCTTCTACACCTTCACCTTCACCATTAATGAGACAACCTTCTTCATCTGTCCCTGTTTCCGCCCTTCAACCGCCTCTCAATGTACAAAGAAACGTTGGAATCCCGTTGCTTCAACCCTTTCCGCCTCCCACTCCACCACCATCACTGACTCCGGCTTCTAATTCCGCCCCGTTTTATGGACCGTTGACTAGGGAAAAAGTTCGAGATGCACTTGTAATGCTTTCACAGGTATCAATTTCTATCTTAAAACTTTTTTTTTTGGGTATAATGTAGAAAAAGCGTAACGTACTTTCACCTTTTTTATGATTTAGAGGAAAGTTCAAAAGAGAACTATTATTTTTTGTATATATTTTGGCAACGTTTTTTTTATTTTTTTATTTTTTTATTTTAATAATAATAATAATTATTCTTATTACTCCTTTCGTCCCATATTAATAGTCCATGTTTTCTTTTTGGTTTGTCCCAAAATAATAGCCTACTTCTAAAAATAAATATTCCTTTACCAAAATACCCCTTATTATTAGTTAAACTACCATGAAATTAAATGTAACTACTATATAATTAAATGCAATAAAAGGGTACGACTGTCATTCATCCAATAAAGTTAGTGGTAATTAATATTTCCTTAATTTGTGTGTTTTTTGTTTGTGGACAATAATTTTGGGACGAAGGAGATATTATTTTATTGATGTAGCCGTTGAATTGTTAGTATAATCATAAAAAAAACTAATAGTTGAGTAGCTAAATCAATAATGGGAAAAATATTTTTTTTTTCTTTAATAATTTAAAAAGGGAAATATCCGATAAAGTCCCAATATTTTGTAGTTTACGGTTTAATCCTAAAATTTACTTTTTGAACAGAAAAGTCCTGATTATCTAATTTTATTCGATAATATATCATTTTCTGTTGAAAAAAAAAAGGATTTTTTCGTTAATTTGGGCACAATATAAAATAATTGAGACTTTTCTATTCAAAAAATAAAAGTTGGGATTAAACCGTAAACTAACCCAAAATATTGAGACTTTATCGGAGATTTCCCATTTAAAATTGTTAAGAGTGTAATGGTTTATAATCACTACAGAAAAAGTTAAGTGGCTAAATCATTGAAAAGGTGAAATTACAAGTGTGCTTTTCGCACTATTTTTTCTATAAGTTCTTTTTTGTAATAAATAAAAAAACACAAACGCATATAGTTTAATGTTTACAAGATTAATTTGTATTCCCATTAAGTCCATTAAGTTTAAAAGAAAACACTTTAGTGGGAAATGCAAAAAAAAAAAAAAACCTTGATTTGCATGAATGAGTTGTGGAAAACACAAAGGCAATAGAAAGTAATAAAAAAAAAGGTACATTTTGAATTGTTTTGTTTTCTTTGTGCAGGATAACCAATTCATTGACATGTTCTACCAAGCATTACTTAAAGTTCATCAATCATAACATACTTGAACAACCATTATTGTAAGATTGCTTTAATTGCATATATCATCTTCCAAATCACCACAAACATGCCGCCGTTTCTCCTCCCTTTTCCTCCACTAGCCGCCTGTTCAACATAGTTTCTGATAAATGTCTTAGAAAAAGAGAAGTTGGATTTTGAAGATTTGAAGACTTTTTTTTTTTTTGGTTTAATCTTTGGCTTGTAAGTTGTAACACTATAGGCTTGTTATCATGGTTGTATTGTTGGAATTTCAAGTTTTTATCTAAGAAATCAATTGTTTTTTTGGTCAATGATTATCATAGTTGTATTGTGGCAAATGTCAAGTTATATTTATTTTATGATATTCATGATGCCTAAATACTTTTTCAGAGGGATTATTTTTTATCATCATAATAAAATGTTTCAAATGAAATGCATTGTTTATGTATTGAAAGATTTATATGTTTAAAAAATATCTTAAAATCATATTATTAATAACATATGATTATATATGGTCACATCAATAACAATCAATAACAAGTTAACATAAATATATTATTTACAAGAATTTGATTTTTAATAAATATTTATATCTTTTGTAATTAATTGGAAATTATTTATACTATGAGAATGTTAATTTTCAATGTTAAGTATCAAAATATATCAAAAAGTATGATATGTATAATTTTTTGGACTAAAAAAATAAAAGAAAGGGTACTAGAGACATGGTGTGTATTGAACACATTGGATAATGATTTGAGCTTAAAGGCTTTCATCCCTCTCTCTATGTGCTCTTCTCTCTTAATTAGTTAAGACAAAGTAAGAAGAAAATGTGATATTTTCATTCTCTTTTAATTAAAAAAAATTGTCTTTTATCTTAAAGGCTTAAGAGTTTCTTTATTGCAAGAAGAACTAGCATTCAAGTCTCTTAGTTATTATTGGTGGATATCACTAGAGTAGCTCTCCTTATGTCGACTTCTTCAACAATCAATCTCCCAAAAGGAACCAAATGCTATAAATGTTGTTATTTTTTTTATGATTGTGTTAATCTTTCATGTTAATACAAAACGATAATTTGGTGAGAATAAAAAAGTTTTATGTTATTCAAATTTTAAATGCTTCCGTTGATATCTTTGTGTTTTTGAATCTGATTTTTGAATAAAACCCAACATATTTTTGTTGTTTCATCCCACATTAAATAAAGATGGGGATCAAGAACAACATGAGTATTTTGAGCACTTTATGAACTTCCTTCAACCAAAGTTTCATTTTCATTGTAGAAATACCATTAAGTCTGATATACTTTGTCCATAAAAACAAAAAGAGAAGCCATATAAATATCTTGAAATATTACATGGTAGGGTTCCTCTTACAACTGATATTTGATATATGGATATTTGATCATCAAAATATTGGATACATTAGCTTAACATCTCATTTTATCGATGAGGATTAGATATTAAGTAATAAAATATTGGCTTATATATGTATAGAATGTCCATACCAAGCAATGATTCTTTTTAGACACATCATTGACTTCATATTATACTTTATGGATAATACTTTATAAAATGCATAATAACTGTGTAATCTTAATATTGTAAATGGGTTGGATACCAATAAGGGTGGGAGTTTGATTATTTAAAAGTTATAAGTTTTAGAGCGGGTAACATTTGAAATTTGTTAAAAAGTGTGGATCAATGCCGATTCTCTCCAAATTCACTCCATTGCTAAGTTTACATATAAACAAATTATGGAAGTTCAAGGAGGGGGTAGGCGGTCACCAAAGTTTTTTGGTTAGGGATGGTGGTTATAGAGAAAAGGAGACCAAATAAAGAGATAAAAATAGATTAGCGATGAAGTGGGTGGGCTATTATATTTAAATAATTAATTTTAATTATTTGGATAAAAAAGCCAAAATTAATTACATGAGAGTAAGATAGTCATTTTATATGAACCATGGTCTAAACTCGCAAGATTTGAAAGCCACCGTTATCAGCCTATCAACTATTTAAAAGTTGAAATGAACTTACAAATTTGGCTGAAAGTTAGACAAAACATGCAATATGATGAATTTTGTAATTTACTCATTTATATCCTATATATCTTAAGAGGACGTTTGGCTGAAGTGTCGCAATGGGATGTAGCACCTGGTTCTTGGTACGTATTCTTTTTAGTAGTTCTTTAAATATTTTGCATTTTTGGCCTTGGACTCGGCGAGTTGAAGGACCAACTCGCCGAGTAGAAGCGAGAGGGGACGCGAGACTTAAGCGATGGACTCGGCGAGTCGGGTCCCGGACTCGGCGAGTAGACCCTGTCTGGACAAAAACCCTAATCCGAGGGTTTGCACCCTATTTAAACACTTTAACTCGGCCTCCTTCGTCCCATTTGCTCCCAGAAGACCCCCATAGCAAACCCTATCCGTTATTGAAGCAATCTAAGGCTTTTGGAGTGACTTTGGTGCTTTTGTGATCCAAGGAGGGAAGGAAAAGCTTGAAGGAACAAGATGAGGCTAAAGGGATCCGAGTTTGTGCACCATTTTCAGCTCATTGAAGGTAAAAAGTCTGTACCTTGCTCTTCCATTTGATAGATCCCATTTTGTGAAAATTTAGGGCTTTTCTAAGCCATTTTGGTCACCAACCATGATTGCAAGCATGGTTAGGGGTTGAAGTTTCAGATCTAGGTCCTTGGAGGGGTTACAAGGCAGAAAGGAGTGGCTTTTGGCACTCAAGGAAGGCCCCATGCATTGTAGGAGCCATTTTAGGGCCTTTAGGCTCAAAAGTCCCATGCATGCACGTAAAGTTCGTAACTTTACGTGCTAGAACGGTCCTAGGAGCCTAGATCTACCTTTTGGGCAAGTGTTGTACACCAGAAATCGAGAAAATGAGACTTGGACATACTCGACTCGGCGAGTCGTTCTTGGGACTCGGCGAGTCCGAGGCTTGACTCCTTTTTTCTGTTTTGGGTCAAGGACCCAGTTGAGTGTGGAAAGGTTTCAGGGAGGTCCCGGGGAGTGACCCAACGTTCTGGACTAAGCCATGGTTCTGGAATTCATGGGACTCGGTGAGTGCATGAACAGACTCGACGAGTCCAAGACAATCTTCTTAAGATTGAAGATGAACTCGACGAGTTGTTCATACAACTCGGCGAGTCAAGGACAGGACCTGTTCATCAGTTGAAGATGAACTCGACAAGTTGTTCATACAACTCGGCGAGTCGGATGAAGATTCAGTAGATGTTCAATTAGAAGGAAAACTCGTCGAGTCATCGCCTAACTCGACGAGTAGAGACGAGTATAAGGTCAAATAGAAGGATAGGGACTCGGCGAGTTAGCGAACCAACTCGGCGAGTCAGGTCAACTGGAAGTTGACTTTGACTTTGACTTTGACTTGGTCAGGGGTAAAATGGTCATTTTACCCTAAAAGCAGTTGGCAGTGTATGACTAAGTGTTTTGTGGGAATTATAGCTGGAGGATTTCCGGAGCAGCAGCAGTAGCAGTCAGAGGATTTTCCCGCACAGATCAGCAGCTACTACGAGGTGAGTTACCTTCCAGTAGCGGTGGGTCTACGGCCACAATGCCGGCCCACCAGTAGGAGTTGTATGTTAGGTGATTGTCTTTGTGATATCATCTAGTTTTGCTACTACCTGATATGTTATATGCTGGCATGATATGTTATAAGTGATAGTAGTAGAGTTCGGTTGTAAGGACCGAAGGGTAGGTCAGACACCCCAGATATGTCTGACAGCATGTGATGATATGTTTATATGCTGGCATGCTATATTATATGTGATAGTGGTAGTAGGAAGGGAATAGCCCTAAGTTCGGTTGTTAGGACCAACGGGTAGGTCAGCACCCCAGAATGGCTTGACATGGGTAGGTCGGCACCCCAGAATGGCTTGACACGGGTAGGTCGGCACCCCAGAATGGCCGTATCGGGTAGGTCGGGCACCCCAGAATTGCCCGACAGTATGTATGCTATGTGTTTGTATGGTATGTGGTACAATGGGGGAACTCACTAAGCTTCGTGCTTACAGTTACAGTTTTGTTTTCAGGTACCTCTTCATCGAAGGGGAAGGAGCTGGCACGGTAGTGGCACATCATACACGCACAATGTTTTCCGCACCATGAGTTATTCTGGGATTTTGTACTCTGACATTATGGTTGTTTTTATGTTTTGGTTTTCAGACACGAAATATGTTTATGAAATGATATGATCAAACGATGTTTATTCACAAATGTTTTCCAAAGTATTGATTTAAAAATGAAATTTTTGGACGTGAAATTTGGGATGTTACATGGGAATACGGTGTTGGAGATAGTGTCAAAGACCATTAAATATTGGTAATATTTATAAATAATAACATAGTCCTTTTATGTTGAACTCATGACACAATTAGCAATAAAGAAATTGAGAAAAATAAGTTCTTAATTTATTATGAATTAATAAGTTAATAAGAAATTATTTTGGTAATTAATTAAATAGTTTTTATTAGTTAAAAGACTTGAATATTAATTAAATCATTGAGATTAATTGAAATATTCTAGAAGCCTCTTGGAAGAGGAGGTGGACGATTTCCAGGAGCTTTATCTTAGAATAAGGCAGGTATTGATAAGGATAAGAATTATCCTTAAGAATCTGATCAGCTTAAGGATTCACCAACTGACTATAAATAGGGTGCTAGAGATCAAACACTAGACCAGTTTTTCCACTAAATCTCGTTCTACCGCTCTCTTATATCTCCAGTTCGAAAATTATAACCCCCTCTCTAGGGTTATGGAATTATCGACCTATCCCTTTTTTGCGTTTCCTTGTTTTGGCTATTGGAGTATTGGGTTTGACTATATGAGAGGGATTCTCCTTTGGGTCCTTCATCCATTGCAATAGTTGCATGTACATGATTGTTTTGATTATTCCGTTGTGTTAATCTTATGTGTATATATGTATTAAAAAACCAACAGTGGTATCAGAGCATTTAGGTTTTAGATTATATGCACTGCTGATAAAATCGGGAAAAACGAAAAACTAAAACATTGAAGAATACAAAACGTTCCCTTTGGACACGACGTGTTCCGGTTCTGATTTTTATTCTTTGTTATGTGGTAAAATTCAAAATTTGGATAATTCCTATCAAATTTAAAATATTATTTAAATAAGATTTAAACCCGAATATTTAAATTGAATGAAAATCTTAAATATTATTTAGATAAGAGAATTTAAATTAGAATACATGAAATATCTAAATTGATTTATCTCATAAGTTGAATATTATTTAAATAAGAATATTTAATAAAAACATTAAATATTGTTTTATAAGAGAATTAAATTTAAATATTTAAAAGGATGAAGATATAAATTTAAAAGGTTTAAATTTATTACATGGTATGACTGATTACTATATGTATAAAAGATTATTACAAACATATGTCCTCACATGTTTAGCAGAAATGTTATCGTCGAACCATGACTAAGCTCACCCAATATAATGGTATAAGAGAGGTTTAAGGAGGCGTCTTCGATTCTGAATGAGGCCGGTTTGTTAAAAGCCCTTAGGCTTACCACCCTCACCACCTAGTTTGGGAAAAGTTCTCATAGATGAACAAAAAGATCATGCCTTAGATAAATCTCTTCCTTAGGTTCCTTCAACCACTATTGTTAAAACAATTATCAAGCATACTAATGAAGTAAAATGGTATTTCATCAAGTTAGGAGTTGACTATGGTCACCATAATCAACTACCTGACATGTACATATAATTAGTTCAGTCTGATTTTGATATGAAAAACTTGAAATGTCTATAAAGGTGACACATGACATATTGAGGGCCTTTTGGAACTAACATGTCCATTCATGAGAACTCCAACTTCATATACTCCCATATTCGTTATCATGAATAACAGTGTCAAGAAGACAAAAGCCAATTGACCATGGATAAAAGAAGATTATTATTGGAATACCTAATCCGACCTTAAACGCCAAGGGAAAAAGGAAGGCTAATGCTGAGAAATGTTCTGATAGGCTATTCATTTCCATAACAAGAAAATGGACTTAGAAAGCATTCATGTCCAACATATCAGTGAGAGACTGGAACAAAGAAAAGAGACTTTGATCAAGGATACCGAGCTCGTTCTACTATCCTTAGGATCAAGAGGCTACTCATTTCATAATGTTTAGTCTAGAATCAGATATGCAAATTCATAATACCACTGGAACATTACTTCCAATCCTTAAGTATTTTACTAAGTAGCGAGTACTGAAATTTGCAAGAATGTGAAGTGATTAATAGGAAGTAAGAAGACCGAAACATAGAGAAGATAATTTAATCATAGATAACGAGCCCTTGCTACTATTCATAGGATCAAAAAACATATTCTTCTCCCACATGTTTAGTCTATGGTCTTATGATTCAAAAACTGTTTATACGAAAATGTCATATGATTATTGTGACTTAGTTAGAACGTCTTTAATGTGTTGAAAAGAAAGTCATGAAATCTTTGAAACTAGTATAGTAACAATATTTCAAAAATTGATTCGAATATTTGAATGAAATACAATATTGTGGAATCATTTTCTTGAAAATAAGAATTAAATTGCCAAAGATCTAGTTGCATAGGATTTTGGAATTAATTTGACCACAAGTCTTATGATAAATCCAAGTCTTATTTTTCAAGATAGATGAATATCTCTAGGAATTAGTTTTAACTAATGGTCTGTTCAGATTATCCACAATACATACAAATTTGAATACATCCAAAAGGTTTGGGTGCAATGTATTTGTGGAACCATAATCTTGGATACATAAACAAGAAATGATTTACCAAGTATACAGTTGGGTCAGATTTTGGAAATCGTTTGACCACAAGTCTTATGTTCAATGCAAATCTTGTTTATCAAGGTAGATAAGATTTACATCACTTGGTGATGTAAATATCTGTTGGAATTAGTTCACACTAATGGACCGTCGTCCAGATTAACCACAATAAGGTGTTCAAAACTTTGAACATGAGTCTGGAACCTTTAAGGTGTTCAAAACTATCATAAAATAAAGTTAAGAATAAACTGGGAAAAAGAGAAGATACTCAGATTTAATAGAGAAAGTGATCATCTTAGTCAAAATTTTATCGATCATCTAAGTAATTGTGAAAGAGTTTCATGAGCTTTCTCCACCTAGAACAATGTTGGAAGAAGTGTAGTTGGATAGAGACACAATTTGTTAGTTGACTTTGCACTTGATGACTCGTACTATGCTTACCAACAGTTCATGGATTGTACCATGAATAGTGTTGCAAGAGTCCTTAGTCTTGCACCAACTAATAAGGTTTTTGAAACACTCTCTAAGATGTGGAGAAAGGTTTTATCCCTCACTACCACATTTGGAAATTTACGATTATGAGTCTTATGTTCTTCGTGAAGCGCTCGATAATATAGGACTTAGAATAGAGATGGGTTATCTCGTTGGACATCCCAACAAGACTTTTGGGTAACTATTTTTCAAACCTTCTGAGAATAAAATGTTTGTTGCTCAAAAAGAAGTCCTCATAGAGAGGGAGATGATATCTAAAAGAGCTAGTGAGAGTCATACTGATCTTGATAAGATTCAAGAGGAAACCAATGAAGAACCTAAAGTTGGTCCTAGCATTCAATTCAAGGTTGAAGGAGTTCATAAGGAAACTAACATACCTCCAACTCTTCTTAATAAAATTGATAAAGGATGTCATAGGCCTAGTTATATAGAATCTATATTACCGAGGAACATGATTCACTAGTAGATAACTGTTGGGTTTAGTGTCTAAGCCCATAACTAAAATTGGTATGTACTTGACCCGAGAGTAGCATGGTCCATTTGGGTTGCATGACACCATAACAATCTGAAGGATAGACTTTTGAGAAGAGGATATTTATGATTTATTAATATATTATAAGTTCTAATATATTAATATGAAATCATATTATTTAGTTAGTATTGATCAAGAATTAGTTTGGAATTAATTTTGTGATCAAACGAGACTAATTAAATATAAGGGGTTGATTTGGTAAATCATTCATTCTTATAAAGTGGGCTAATGATCCATAGTTCTTCATGTTGGGCTAAACCCATGTGGTGACCCATGGATACTCCATGGAGGTTTTAACCCATGGAGCATGAGGGATATGGAAGGTCATTAGGGTTTACAGGTGTAACCCTAGTTTGCCACACTATATAAGAGACCCTAAGGCTACCAAAATTGGCACCTAAGTGATAAGAAAAGAGGGCTAGCCGAATTTTGAGTGCAAGGATTCTTCTGTCAAGTTATTCCATTTGTTGGTGGTGTTGTGTGAAGCATTTGAGGCATCACACTTGGGGTGCTAGGCTCTTAAAGGCTTAAGGAATCAAGCTACAAGAAAAGGTATGTCATTCTACTAGTTTTTGTATTACATATACCTTATGATATGCTAGTTAGGATGAAACCTTGGAAAAATGAAAGTTTGCATGTATAATAGAGAAAACATAGATCCAAGGTTTCTAGGGTTGCATGCACACCTTAGGAGTGTTAGAATGCTCAAAACCCTTCAGTGGTATCAGAGCCTAGGCTTGTTTTTGATTATACATGATGCAACTTGTGTTTGTAGCTTGAAAAATTGAATTATTGGCTTTCTGGACAGTGGACTCGCTGAGTCCACTGGGGGACTCGCCGAGTCCAAGCACAAATTCATCCAACTCGCCGAGTCAGCTCCTGCACTCAACGAGTTGGTGCTCTAGATTGCAGATTTTCGACTTTTTAGGCTGGAATTGGACTAGGATCATTACCCTAAATTGTTTTTGAACTTATAAACCTGTTTTTGATGTGGTAATGATCATGCTAATCCAATTTCAAAGATAATTGTCAAAGTTTCAAGTTTTATATTAGTTTATATGATTCTTGAAAATTATTGATTTGTATTATCCATGCTTATGAGTTTTTGGTAGATCATATTATTTGACACTTGCTTGTTAGTTTAATTGTTGATCTAAATGCCTTTTAATGGACTCCATAACTTGTCCTCAAGTTATGGAATTCCAAAAGTCTTTTCCTTAAAAGTCATTAAAACTCATAAGTTATAGAAATGAAAGGTTTTGAATAGTTTCAAACTCAAGTTTTGGAATTTGTAAAGTCACTTTAGAAAACTTTAATTCCAAACCCTAGAATTTTAAAAGTTTAAAATTCAATCCTTATACTTTATAGTATTATAAGTTAATAATATATATATATATATATATATATATATATATATATATATATATATATAAGATCAAGTCAGTCTTACCGTTAGTAGGCCTCATTCATGAAGCCGGTCTATAAGGGGGTATAAGGTTACTGCCTATAAAATGGCCGTTTAGTGGGTGTCCACTCTCACCCACCGCTTCCTTGACTGGTGGAGGGTCGTTAGCCGAACGGGTAGGATAGGACTATAATTCTCATTAAGTATAATGATAGTAATAAAGTAACTAAACCTTTTATAAATTCCCAATCTTAGTTACTTTAGGAAAATGTGAAATTGATGCTAATCCATGAAAATTGCACTTTCCACCTTACCAAGTCGTTGATGGAGCGTGTGTGGTTAACCGACACATTAACTTGGACTAGTAAGGATGGAAAAGGGTGGCTCGATGTTTATCATAAGATCAATCGAGCGTGTGTGGTTAACCGACACATTGATTGGGTGATAAATTCGAGAGTACCAAGCACATTTTGCATGGTTATTCACACCTTGTTTGTGATCCTCGGTATCCCAGTCACAAACCTGAAGGGCATAATCGAGATTTAAACATGGCATTGAATTGTTCAATGAATCTCAAAGGATCTAGGAGTTTCAATCCAATTAAAACTTAATAACAATTTCGTTTTTCATGGTGGAAATTGGTAAATCGTCATTTACCTACCTTCAAATATTTTGCAAGTTGGATTACGACATCCCTCTTCCAATTTGTAAAATATTGTGTTGGGTCCTAGCCTTAATATTTCATTTGGGTGTTTTATTAAGGACTCTTTATCTAATCTAAACTTGTCTTTCTTTCTTTTTAGATGTCTTCCAACACTGCTTCGGGCTCAAACCCTACCGGCTCCTTCTCTCTAATGAACCTTTGTGGGAGAGTCATCTTTAATGGGACTAACTTCAATGATTGGATTAGGAACATCAGGATGGTCACTCGCTACGAGGACAAGGAATATGTCCTCGACAGGGAGCTCAAGGATATCGATGAGTCTGCTGCTACTCCTCAGGAGACTGCTGATTTTAGGGCACATGAGAAAGATGCCACCAAGGTATCCTGTATCATGCTCACCACAATGTCTCCTGAACTCCAAAAGTCCTATAAGGACTTCTACCCTTTTGAGATGCACCAGGACCTGATGGAAAGATACCATCAGAGTGCTCGTTAAGAGCGATATGAAATCATCTGCTCCATGATTACAACAAAGATGAAGGATGGTGAACCCATCACGGGCCACTTGCAGAGAATGCAAAGGTTTGTGGACCTTCTGCTCAAGCTGAATGTGAACTTTGATGAGGAGCTGGCTATAGATATTATCCTACACTCCTTACCTCCATGTTATGATCATTTCTGCATGACATGTCATATGAACAAGGAGGAAGTCACTTTGAGAAAACTCTAGGGCCTTTTGAGGATTGCCGAAAGTGGTTTCAAAGGTAAAAATGTTGTAACCACTCATACTTCTAATGCCCCTGTTCTGGCAATTGGGCAAGGTAAGGAGAAGAAGAGGAAGGTTCCTTCCAAGAGCCGTAAGGGTAAGTCCCTTGATGAATCCTCTTCAAGTGGAACCAAAGGAGGTTCTGCTACTCCCTCGGCCATTCTAAAAGAAGCAGAGTGTTTCTATTGCCATGAAAAGGGGCACTGGAAGCGAAGCTGCCCCAAGTAGTTGCAGGATGTTAAGGATGGGAAGGTTAAACCCACCCATGCAGGTATTTATACTATTCTATCTAAAAAATCATCACATTATAACTCTTGGGTTCTTGACACAGGTTGCGGAATTCACATTTGTTCTGTTATGCAGGGCCTAAAAAGAAGTAAGAATGTGGAGCACGGGAAGATAAACTTGATCATGGGGAATTGGAAGGTTTCACATGTCACCAAGATTGGAGTTTACTCTTTATTTCTTAGTAGTGGGTTAGAAATAGATTTGAATAATTGTTGCTACTCATCTGAAATGGCGAGAAATGTTATTTCTTTTCATGGTTTGTACAAACAAGGTTTCACATTTTCGTTTGATAATGAAATTGGTGCAATAAATGCTTATTATAATGGTGTTTTTTATTTTAAAGCATTACCTTGTAATGGTGTATATGAAACTGTGATGGTTGTAGACAACTTAGGAAATAATGTGTTGCATATCGATTCTTCTAATGATTTGGATAAGGCATCCTTGTGGCATTGTCGTCTTGGACATGTCAACAAGAAGTGCATAGGCCAACTCCAAAAGGCTGGAGTTTTAGAGTCATTCGACTTAAGGTCGGATGACACTTGCGAGTGTTGTTTGCTTGGAAAAATGACTAAGTCACCCTTCACTGGTTCTTGTGAAAGGGGTGAGGCTTTGTTGGATCTCGTACACATCGATGTGTGTGGGCCCTTTAGAACCGACACAAGGGATGCTAACCGCTTCTATGTGACTTTTACTGATGATTACAGCAGATATGGCTATATCTACTTAATCAAGCATAAGTCAGAAACCTTTGAGAAATTCAAAGAGTTTAAGTAGGAAGTGGAGAATCAGCTGGGCAGGAAGATAAAGATGCTCCGATCCGATGGGGGTGGTGAGTATCTTAGTACCGATTTCCTAGACTATCTTAAGGAATGTGGGATTGTTTCACAGTTGACGCCTCCTAGGACACCACAACTTAATGGTGTGGCTGAGAGGCGCAACCAAACCTTGTTGGACATGGTTCGTTCCATGATGAGTCGAGCTTCGTTACCAATGTCATTCTGGGGGTATGCCTTAGAGACTGCCGCCCATATCCTTAATCTAGTCCCTACCAAGAAGGTTGCCAAAACACCTCACGAGATGTGGACTGGGAAGGCTCCCACATTAGACCACATCAAGGTTTGGGGTTGCGAGTCTTTCATGAGACGCGAGACCCACGACAAGCTCGAACCTCGAAGTGAGCGGTGTATTTTCATCGGCTACCCACATAAATCCTTTGGTTATCTCTTCTATAGACCGAGTGACAATGTTGTCTTCATTGCGAGGAGAGGAGTTTTTCATGAGAGAGAGCTCATAGGCCAAGGAGACATTGGGAGGCAAATTGACCTTGAAGAACTTCAAGAGTCAAGCGGTGAACGAACCTCAAACACTAGCGATCGACCTGAGGAGGAAACTTGTAACATCTCGTTTTAAGAAGAATAATTAAAATAATAAACCGGAATCCCGACAAGTAATTTTATTATTTTATTATATTATTATAGCCCAAAATCGAATAATAATTAGTGGGGTGTTGGTTTCGGGGAGCCAAATGATATAATTTTGAATTCCGAGGGTTAAAGTGTAATTTCGGGATTTATTTTGCAAATGATTTTAGAAGTCAGGGGGTGTTTTGTAACATATGGACTCCATTTGAGAATAATTTATGGAGGAGGTGTTGTTTTGTAACTACAGGACTTATTATGAAAAAGAATTATGGGAGCAAGGGTTGAAATGGTAAATTAATGATTTGTTTTGAAAGAAATAGAGGAGGAGGGACCATTCTTGTTATTATGGGAAAAAGGCTAAGAGAGTCGGGGGTATATAAACGCGCTACCACCATTCGAACCCTAACCCTAAAGCATTATGTCCAGCCGCCATCTCCATTTCCCTTCTCCAGCCGCCACCATCTGTAGCATCGCCGGACGTCGGGTGTCGCCGGGAGGAACCACCGAGACCGTTATTGTATCACGGAGGACCCACCAAAGTTGTTGGTTCGGGTCTCATTGCTGCCACTGCCGCCATACGACTGTTTTATTGAGTTTGCTGTCACCACCTCCGTTTATTTGATCTCCGACGACTCCTTGTGACTCCAGCGTCGGGCATGAAGGCCGGTACCGCTGTTGCGGTTGCGTTTTCCTTCCTCCGTGTCTGCTTCTCCTTCTCTTCTTCATTTTTCTGCTGCTGCTCAGTCGCCAATGTAGCCATCCCAGGCGACTGTTGCGGTTGGGTTCTTTCCCGGCTGCCTGGTGCCACCACGTGAGTAGTTGAGATCGGTGCGCATTCAGTGGCAAGCTTCCGGCGATTAGGATCTGTGGACGTGTGATTGCTGTCGGGGACTCAAGAAAGCTCGCCACCACCGTGAGGTGGTGGCTGTCATTGCAAACCACCGATGCCGCCGCCGCCTGCTGCTATGCTCCGTCACCACCAGCCACCGTGGAAGGTGGCTGTGTGCGTGCTTTGTATGTACTTAGGTGTGTGTATAGGGCTCTTTTATTCCATTAAGAGAGTGTGTGTGTGGTTTGTGTAAACGGGAAACAAAAGTGAGCCACCACCACCACCGCGAGGTGGTAGCTAGCACCTCCGACCACCGCCTGCCGCCAGAGTTTGGCTGTGTGTGTGTGTGTTTTATTAGTGTGTGTGTTTATATTAGTATGTGGGTGTTATTTGGTTTGGGTTGTAAATTGTAATGGTGCCCGGAATAATAATAGAAAATCCATAACCACCACCGTGAGGTGGTGGCTGCCGCCTCCTGTTGCCACCGGCCGCCGTGTCGGGTGGCGGTGTGCCTTGTTTGGTTTGTCACTCGTTTGGATGTTTGGACAAAGGGAGTACTAAACCCTAATGGGCCCAAAGAAAACCCTAATGGGCCCAATGAGACCTTAATGGGCCCAATGAAGCCCTAATGGACCTAAAAGCCCAACCATGTGACTAATGGGCTAGTATTGGGTAGGAAACCCTAATTAGGGTTTGGAAAACCCTAATGGCATAAAACCCTAATTTTGGGGATTGATCGGGACACATACGGGAATCATTTATTAAACTTAAAATATTAAATCATAATCATTGGCAAATTAACTTAAGGCAATAATGGACTTAATGGATTAAGTCCTTAATGGTTTAAGTGAGAAACACTTAACCCTAATTGTCACCTTATACGAAACCCTAATTTCTTTTGGGCCCTTCTATTGGGCTTTGGTAATTGGATTATTAATGGGTCATCCAAGAATAATCATAAGGACTAGAATATGTTGATGGGCTTAGGGTAAGGCCCATATGAGGGTGTGGGCCCAATTTGGAAAATTGGGCCACATGTTGGGCTTTGGCCCATTACTTGACTATTGAGCCTTTAGTGTGTGAGTTGGACTTTGGGCTTGGAACCCAATTATTAATTGGGTGTTGTTTGATGTTGACAGTTCGGGAATCTGTTAACCAGCAGCTGGAGTTTTATCGGCGGGACTTCAGCAGTGCCATGTGAGTTCTCCTCACTATATCAACAGGGTCTAAGGCACCAAGGCCGGCCCTTTATGGATTGTATTCGGATTATTGCATGTTATGCTTACTGATTTATATCCTGGTAGTTAGGATGGTGATATGCTATGCTTTAGTGACCCGGTTGGGTCGGTATCCTGGTATATAGGATGATGCTATGTTAGTGACCTGTTAAGTCGATATCCTGGTTATAGGATTGCTGCTATGCTTTGTGATATGTTAGATCGGTTTGACTGTTATATATATACATGCTAGTGTTATATGATGTCTATGTGCACATGATTGTCATGGTTATAGGATGATGCTATGTTAGTGACCGGTTAGGTCTGTATCCCGGTTATTGGGATGTTGCTATGATTAGTGATCTGTTAGATCGGTTTGACTATTATATGAAATAAGCTAGCGTATGATATTTATGTGCACATGTTTGTTTGATTGGGGGTTGGGTTGAGGCGGTCCTGCCTTGTGCTGTAGGCCAACATACCCGACGAGCGGTCCGGATAGGCTATAGGCCCTGCGTGGCGGTCCAGACGTGCCGAAGGCTCGAAGAGCAGTCCATATAGACTGAAGGCCTGTGAGGCGGTCCAGTTAGGCTGATGACTCATTATGCATGATGTTCTGTATTGGTTATATGATATGGTTATGTTTGTATGGCGTTGGTATTTTGGGGAAACTCACTAAGCTTCGGGCTTACAGTTGTTGATTTTATTTCAGGCACTTCTGATGATTGCGGGAAGGCGAAGGCGTGATCGTGTACCTCCTCATATTTTCATGATTGATTCTGGGGATACTCTGATGTATGAACCATTTTGAAAACAAACTGTAATAACTTAATGGTTTTAAAATGTATTAAAAAGTTTAAATTTGGCTTGAATTTTATGGGTGTTACAAAACTCCTTTCGATCCGATTGACGAGTCCGTACCTCTGAGACGTTCTAGTAGAGTTAGTGTTCCACCTGTGTTATATGGTTTTCATATAACATCTGAGGGTGATACATTTATCAGTGATAGCACACTGATAAATTTGGATGAACCTAACAACTACAAGGAAGCCATGGCAGGCCCCGAATCTGCTAAATGGAAAGAGGCGATAGACAGAGAGATTCAGTCCATGTATGATAATAAAGTTTGGAACTTGGTTGACAATGTACCAGGTCGTAAGACAGTCGGGTGCAAATAGATCTTCAAGAAGAAGACCGACATGGATGGGAAAGTACACACTTACAAGGCGCGACTGGTTGCGAAGGGCTTTACTCAAACTCCGGGAGTTGACTATGATGAGAACTTCTCAACAGTAGCGAAGATTAAGTCTATTAGGGTTATGCTAGCCATTGCTGCATTTCATGATTATGAAATATGGCAAATGGATGTCAAAACCGCTTTCCTTAATGGAAAGTTGGCTGAGGATGTTTACATGAGTCAGCCAGAGGGTTTTGTCGATGCAAAGCACCCTAATAGAGTGTGTAAGCTTGAAAAATCCATTTATGGATTGAAACAAGCATCTCGTAGGTAGAATCTTTGTTTCGATGAGAAACTCAAAGAGTTTGGCTTTTCAAGAAGCGAGGATGAGTCCTGTGTATATGTCAAGGCTAGTGGGAGCATATTTAGCTTTTTGGTATTATATGTGGATGACATACTACTCATAGGAAATGACACCCCAACATTGCAGGAGGTTAAGTCCTGGCTTGGGAAGTGTTTCGCTATGAAGGACCTCGGAGAAGCTACCTATATTCTTGGGATAAGGATATTGAGAGACAGGAGTAAGAGACTAATTGGACTTAGTCAAAGTACCTACTTGGATAAGGTGCTGAAAAGATTCAGCATGCAGGATTCCAAGAAAGGTGATTTACCGATCCAGAGCAATGCCAAACTGAGTAAAACTCAGAGTCCGAGTACAGAGGCTGAGATAGCTGAGATGAGTCGAATACCATATGCTTCCGCTGTTGGCTCGATCATGTATGCTATAACTTGTACTCGCCCTGATGTGGCCTTTGCTTTGAGCATGGTCAGTAGATATCAAGGGAATCCTGGTAAGGCTCACTGGACTACGGTTAAGAACATTCTCAAGTACTTGCGGAGGACTAAGGACTGGGTCCTTACCCTCGGTGGGAGTGATGACTTGAGAGTGGTGGGGTATAGCGACGCTAGTTTTCAGACAGACAGGTATAATTTCCCCTCTCAGTCAGGCTGGGTCTTTACCCTGAATGAAGGAGCAATAACTTGGAAAAGTTCCAAGTAGGAGACAGTAGCTGATTCAACTTGTGAATCAGAGTACATAGCAGCAAGCGAGGCGACGAAGGGGGCAATATGGTTGAAGAACTTCATTGGAGACCTTGGAGTTGTACCAGCTATAAAGGAGCCTATGGAGATTTTCTATGACAGCAAGAGTGCAGTTTCCTTAGCCAAGGAACCAAGGGATCACGGTAGATCCAGGCACATCGACAAAAAATACCACTTCATTAGACATCGTATAGAAGACGAACTCCTCGTGGAAAAGAGGGTATCGTTAAATGAACCCAACAGATCCCCTCACGAAGGGATTGAGTAGGATTAAGCATTTACAGCATGCGAGGCGCATCGGGCTGAAGGACGATATTAGTTTTAATGATTAGATAGCTTTCGAAACTTGTAATAGGTGAAATGTAATTGACATTTGATGTTTAAATAAAAGGTGCTTTTTATTTACTAGTATGGTACTGTCGTGTGTCAATCATTTACTATTGTTTCACTTTGCATGTTTTGACTTACAGAATAATTATATTATTCAAACTATCCACAGTCGATCATACGTTGGAAGTAGGTATTGAATCAAGACTGTCATGAATTTGGTTGTAGATTTGTCTGAATGGTATTAGACATTGCAAGTTTGCTGCAACATTCATGAGTGCTCATAAGGTCTGAGTATTGGATACAACCCGCGCTCACTTGTATCACTTCATGGAATTTATCTCGAGTGATCGTGAGATGATAATATCATATAAGTCTTCAAACCTAGATATATGAGTTGTTGACTATGAATTGGTTGTACATTGATAGTACGAAAACACATCGGTAACTCGATGTTATAAAACGTGATGTTGTGTATAATTTGATGAATAGTTAGTACAAGCATACGAGTCGAAGTTTATCTGTTCCTTTTAGTCCTTGGAGGATTAAAAGCGATATCTTGGGGCCCTTGATGATTTTGTTTTGACTTATGTGCCGGGACCGGTCAGAACTAATTGATGCGTTCGATTAAGTTCTATGTCAAACAAATTGGAAATCGGGAAACGAACTGCTGGACAATAAGTACGACATTGTTCCATGCATTTGTCTGGTTGATATCTTGATAACAGAGGATTATATGATCACTTATCTAAAATGGAGCGTCTCGTTTCGACAAAGGCTTTTAAGAGCTACGATTGCTAGTCGGTGCTCTAAGTCGTACTTGCAGTTATAGTTATTAGACTTATCCAAGTGGGAGACTGTTGTATTTAGTGTCTAAGCCCATTATGTACTTGACCCGAGAGTAGCATGGTCCATTTGGGTTGCATGGCACCGGAACAATCTGAAGGATGGATTTTTGAGAAGAGGATATTTATGATTTATTAATATATTATAAGTTCTAATATATTAATATGAAATCATATTATTTAATTAGTATTGATCAAGAATTAGTTTGGAATTAATTTTGTGATAAAAAGAGACTAATTATATATAAAGGTTTGATTTGGTAAATCATTCATTCTTATAAAGTGGGCTAATGATCCATAGTTCTTCATGTTAGGCTTAAACCCATGTGGTGACCCATGAATACTCCATGGAGGTTTTAACCCGTGGAGCATGAGGGATATGGAAGGTCATTAGGGTTTACATGTGTAACCCTAGTTTGCCACACTATATAAGAGACCCCAAGGCTACCAAAATTGGCACCTAAGTGATAAGAAAAGAGGGCTAGCCAAATTTTGAGTGCAAGGATTCTTCTCTCAAGTTATTCCATTTGTTGGTGGTGTTGTGTGAAGCATTTGAGGCATCACACTTGGGGTGCTAGGCTCTTAAAGGCTTAAGGAATCAAGCTACAATAAAAGGTATGTCATTCTACTAGTTTTTGTATTACATATACCTTATGATATGCTAGTTAGGATGAAACCTTGGAAAAAAATGAAAGTTTGCATGTATAATAGAGAAAACATAGATCCAAGGTTTCTAGGGTTGCATGCACACCTTAGGAGTGTTAGAATGCTCAAAACCCTTCAATAACAGTCAGAGTCAATGTTCTAAAAAGTTTGCCATGGCTCCAAGGCTTGTACTTGCCGCCAAGCTTTGACAAAATGCAGCCTTAAGTCATATATGTATATATAAATGAATAATAGTATAATATATATATATATATATATATATATATATATATATATATATATATATATATATATAATTATTAATTCTATACAAAATTTCCGCCTTAAGTCACGCTTTACAAACGATGTGGCTCGCCATGACTCAGAAACGCTTGACGCTAGACATTGCCGCTTAGTCACATCTTACATTATTTATAAACTTGGTCATATTATGCACCCTATCAGAAGCTATGATAGGGCCTAAGAGAGTGTAAGATGAAAGCATGACATGGGGAGCAAGAATCAATCCATGTAAGTTTGAAACTTGGTTGATCAAACACTTGACCTTAAATCCGCAAGTGTTAGTGCATCTTCAAGAACATAACAAATATGGATGTGAACAAACACATAGTCAAACCAAGATGGGTAGTGAAGAATGTGTAAGATTATCAAGTTTATTTATGAACTAAAACAAGCATCTTGCAAAATGGAATCTTTGTTTTAATGATATATATATCAAGGAGTTTGAATTATGAGAAACAAACGTAGACCATAAGTATGTCAAAGCCATTAGGAGTAATTAGAATCCTTGTTTCAATGAAAGAATTCAGAGAGTTTGAATTTTGAGAAACGAAGATGAGCCATATATATATATATATATATATATATATATATATATATATATATATATATATATATATATATATATATATATATATATATATATGTCAATGCTAGTGGGAGCACAATTATCACCCTTTTAATGTATTTAGACAATACACAATTCATAGGAAACAATTTTCTAAGTTATCTTGTCAAGTGTTTCACCTTGACACACATGGGAGAAGTAACATACGTGCAAACATTTAAGGATCTATGGAGATAGATATAAGCGATTCATTAGATTAAGCCAAATAACATGAAATCTCAAGAAAACTTAATATGCAGAAATCCAAGAGAGTTCAAATTGTTGGGGTGTGAAGTCTTGATAGAGAAATATTTATTGGTGGCAGAAAGCTTTGCTTGTGAGTGAAAGCTCTGTTGGTGGTAGAAAGCTTTGCTGGTGAGTGAAAAGATCTGTTGGTGGCAAAAAGCTTTTTTGGTGAGTGAAAGCTCTATTGGTGGAAAAAAGCTTTCCTGGTGAGTAAAAGCTTTGTTTGGTGGCTAAAAGCTTTGCTGGTGAGAGAAAGATCTGTTTGACGGCTGAAAGCTCTGCTAGTGAGAAAAAACTCTGTTTGGCGGCCGAAAGCTCTACTAGCGAGTAAAAGCTATGTTTGGGGGATGAAAGCTCTGCTGGTGAGAAAAGATCTGTTTGGCGAATGAAAGCTGTGCCGGTGAGAGAAATCTCTATTTGGTAGCTAAAAGCTCTACAGTGAGAAAAAGCTCTATTTGGCGGCTGAAAGCTCTGTCAGGAAGGAAGAAGCTAATGCATGGTATTTTATGATTGGTTGACAATTAGTGCATCCCCTTCATAAAATAATTATGGATGTTCCTAGCCCATCATAATTAGGGTTTCCCATGCTTGCCTATAAATAGGCACACATGTCCATCAATATTCCGAGCGCAAAAATTTCTAGAGAGAAATTCATTGTGAGGTTGAGTGCACATCCTTTAGAGTAGTTTGTAAGAAAGAAAGATTCTTTTGTTTTTAGAACTCAAGTGAGGTGCCACCTTTGTGAGTGATTATAATAGTTAATTTTAATTAAATCCTCTCTCTCTCTCTCTCTCTCTCTCTCTCTCTCGCGCGCGCGTTCGCCTGTGGACGTATGTCACTTTGACTAAACCACATTAAATATTGTGTTCCGATTTTATAGTTTTTTAGAAGTCTTATTCCGCAAGTTTCATCGAAGTTTTTTTTTGACATTTTTCTGAAATGCTTAACTTGTGTTTGTTGTATTTTCAACAAACTGGTATCAGAGCTTGACATGTGGTATCAGAGCTCTTTTGATTATTGGCAAGTGATATTTGATTCCTATCAACTGGTATTAGAAGTATGGTTGATGATGGGAGAGTTAAGAATGACAAATTCAATGGTTAAGATTTTGGTTTTTGGAAAATACAAATCGAAGACTACATCTACCATAAGAAGTTACATGAACCATTATCTGAAAGGGAACCTAAATAAATGAAGCAGGAGCATTAGGAACTGTTAGATCGATAGGCTTGGTGTGGTGATATTATCCTTGGAAAATAATATAGCTTACAACATTGTCAATGTGAAGAATACTCATGGGTTAATCAAGGCACTATCTAACATGTACGAAAAAACCACAGTAACAAATAAGGTTCACATGATTCAACAATTAGTAAATTTTAAGATGGAGGGTGGCTCGTGTTGGGTTTTAGTATACTACAACATCCTATGGTGCACATACAACCCTAAATGCCTTGGATCTATGTTTTCTCTAATTATACGTGTAATGGAGTTTCCAAAGCATTAAGACTATAACTAGCATACAAATAACATATGTATAATAAAACAAGTTTTATACATACCTCTTGATGTTGTTGATGTTGCTAGAAAGACTTTGGCCTTTAAGAACTTAGTGCCCCAAGTGTTGCACCTCAAATGGAATCACAACTCATCTAGGACAAAGGATGACATTTTGAGAGAGAATTCCATGCACCAAAAACACCTCCATGAACTCCAAGAACCTAGAAGTCTTCCAAGTGGCATTTTTAGGTTATGGAGCTTATATTTATATGTAGGATTCCAAGAGTCATGGGTATAACCTAAATCTATACCCATGGGTTTTATGATCCATGGTTCATGTGGACCAACTCTTTATGTATCCATACATAAACTTAGTCCAATATGGATCATAAGCCCAACACATATAAATATAACCAATTACCATAATTAGTCCCCCTAGATTTAATTAGTCTCTTTTGATCACTAAATTAATTCCAAACTATATCTTGATCAATACTAATTAAATAATATGATTTCATATTAATATATTAGAACTTATAATATATTAATAAATCATATATAACCTCTTCTCAAAAGTCCATCCTAACAAATTGTCCTGATGTTATGCAATCCAAATGGACCATGCTACTCTCGGGTCGAGTACATACCAATAATAGTTATGGGCTTAGACATCTAATCCAACAGCTCGGTGACCGATCATCTTAATGAATTTAACTCCATGCTGTCAAGGCTGATGTCAGTTGAGATTATAGTTAAAGATGAAGTCATGTAATTGCTACTATTATCATCTTTTCCTGATAGTTGGTCCAGTACAGTGACATCAGTTAGCAGCTCAACTGGGGGTAATAAGCTGGCATTCAAAGGCATTCACGATTTAATCCTTGGTGAAGATGTGTGCAAATGGAGTGACAGAGAAGCTTTTAATAGTCTTCTAACTACTGAAGATAGAGTAAGGGATTCCAATAGAGGGTGTACGAGTAGTGTAAGATCGAAGTCGAGAAGAACAACAGGAGGGACATTACCTGTTGTAACTTCAAATAGAGTTTTTGTCAAAAGTCAATTCCTAAAGCTCATGCCAGATAAAGGCCAAAAGGAGATGAATATGGAAGGAGAATTTGAAGGTGACACACTCATTTTTTCAGTTGAAAACTCAATTGAATGCTTGATCTTGGATTATGGTGCATCATTTCACACTAGTCATTCCAGAGATGTAATGCAAAACTTCAGACATTACCAAGGGAAGGTTAGACTGTAGATAACAAGTGCCTAGATATCATGGGTGTCAGAAATATGGTTCTAAAGATGATTCTGGGTAAGGATTGGACTTTGAAGAATGTCAAGTTCATTCCAGAACTGGAGAGGATGTTGATATCGGTTTGGAAGCTTGATAATGAGGGTCATCATATTACATTTGGTGATCAAAAATGGAAAATGAAGAAGGGAACTTGATCTTTGCTAAGGGTCAGAAACAGGGTACACCATATATGGTGGAGGTTTTTGAAGATGAAGCAAACACTATTGAATGAGTTGAGACATCCACTCTATGCCATGAAAGATTTGTTCATATGAGCAGGGAGAGAATGAGGAAGCTTGTATCCAAAGGGATAATGCTAGATTTGAAGATTATAACAGATGCTTCTAAGACATGTTCTATTGGCAGAAAAAAGAAATTCAGTCTTGGGAAGATAAGAAATTTGCCTAAGTTTGGGAAGTCGGTTTCTGTTCATTCTGGTGCTTACAGTCCCACTTCAGTTTCTTCAGTGGGAGGATCCCAATATCATACAAGACCTATCATTGGTTAAATGATAGGAAACTGTTTAGGAAGAAGTGAGAGCTCTGTTAAATTTGGAAAGAGTAGGAGCGTTGGTGATAATAGTTTTGAGGGTGGAGTTGTAGGTGTTTCAAAGATCAGACCTTCTATTATCGAGATGACAACTAAGAAAAGTACTCCAGTGAGGAATTCTCTATTAACCATTGTCTTGTTGATGTTTGAGAATGAGTCAAATCCAGAGGCCTTGAGGATGAACTCCATATAGTGGGAGAAGGAAATAGATGACAAGTTGAGTAGAATGCTGAACAGTTAGATGTTTCAGGTGAAGGATGATATAGATGGAAGATAGACTTGTAATAGAAGATTAGTCTTCAAGGAAATCTAACAGAAGGGAAAACATAGTTCTCCGATTATGAAGATGACTACAATAAGTCCAATCTTGCATACAACAACCTCTGCTAGTCTCAATCTAGGGTAACTAGATGTGAATATAATTGATCTACTTGATGATAACATAGAAGGAGACATTTGGATGGCACAACCAGAAAGTGATCTTAAAAATTTGGTGTTCAAGAAAAGAAAAAACTATATGGTATGAAACAAATTTCTAAGTAGTGGTACTTCAAGTTTGATAACTTCATGAATAGGAACGAGTTTAGAAGATGTGAGGTTGATCACAACTGTTACCTGAAGAAGTTAAGATCCTCCTACATCATCATCGAGTTGAATGTTGATGTCGTGTTGATTGCTGGTTCCAACACACAAAAGATCAATGAGCTTAAGATGCGACTGACCAGATAGTTCAAGATACTAAACCAACGGGCTACTAACCAGAATAAATTCCTTAGTATGGTGAACTCAAAAGATGATTATACTAAGGTGTTTACCAATGAAAAGTTGAAGCTAGGCATGGATTTAGTTGTCCTTCCAAGATTTTGAGGAATGGGGGTTGGAGTAGAAAGAGAGAGAGTGAGAGAGAGTGTGTATGACTAAGGAATATTGAGAGTTAAATTGTAACGCCCGCAGATTCGGGCTAGTCAATTTAGAGACAATAAACGTGAAAATATGACTTTTTGATGGAAGATTATTTAGAATGAATAATCTTAACTAATTTGTAGAATATGTCACAAGGGTTCCGTACATATAAATAATGCCAAAATCCGAGTTAGAACGAAGAAGTTATGGCTCGTCGAAGTTTTACGGCAAAACCAGCACGACACTATGTGACGTAAATAGTGAATTTACGATAGAGTACTTTTTGGCCTTAGCAATCTAAATGAAAGTCTTAGTCTACGTTAAACCAAGAGTGTGCATAAAAAGAACGCCTAAATCTGACTTCGTATGAGGAAGTTATGATTTTTCTAAGATTTGGCATAACAATGCACAGCCCGAAATTCAAATTTTATATCGATCGAGTTTTGGCCAACGTAACCTAAATGAGAATCGAAGATCTCATTAATAGGAGCTCAACGATAAAAAGACAGACGAAAACGGAGTCCGTATGTAGAAGTTATGAATTTTACGCAGTCATTTAACAATATAATCTTCTCATACTGTTGAATTTAAAATTGGTCAAGAATTAGCCGACGAAGTCAAAAGGAAAGTTGTAGATCTTGTCTTTACCTACTCGTGGATATAAAGAACGTCAAAAACGGAGTTCGTATACGAAAGTTATGAATTTTTAAAGATTGGATGTTTTACCTGTGTCCGTCGCCACGTGTCAGCACCAGACTTCGCCTTGGAGCCTACGCAAAGCTCACGACGTGAGCACCCTTTCTCACGTCGTGAGAAGTCCCAGACAGCCTATAAATAGAGGCATAAATCTCCCCCAAAACTCACACCTTTCATACTCTTTCTCTCCCATTACCCCCAAACCCTCTCTCCCCTTCCCTAGCACTTCCTAAGTGTTAGAGGCGAGTCCCGGAGCTCCTGAAGGCTCCGAGAAGAAGAGCTTTTGGCTCGGAAGTTTTGCCCCTGCAGAGCCTGACTCCTAGCCAAACCCTCTCATAGGTAAGATACGCCTACCCTATTTTAAATATAGCTTATATTTAAATATAATATCGTTATTATGAACCTATAAATAAGATTTATCAGTGATTCATAGTCGTTATACTGATTGATCTACTTATCGGGATGATGTCTAGGATGTGATTTAGTGAGGTGTTTAAAGTGAGATTTCCAAACAGTATACTTCGTATACCAAACGAACCCTACCTCCGATATGATCCTACCTGGTCGTTCCTTACTTGATAGATCATGAAGTAGACTTTGAGTTAATGACGAATCTAGACTAATAATTATTCGCAATAAATATTAGACTAAAATCTAGTGGTAATAATACTAGGTTTCATCGAAGGAAATCATATTGTTAAGAAGCGAAGTGCTGCTCGAATTTCGAGTCGTCACTTTAACAAGTGAGTGCATAGTTACTTTCATCTTACACATAGATATGAAGTATTTTATATAAATTACGTGCTATGTGTGCATATTATTTGGATACTTGCTGTCTATGCTGAATGAACGATTTTATACATGTTTTAAATGAGTTAAATTGTATATGTATTTTATATCTACAAATATGTTGGGTAAAACATGGGTAGATGAATGAGGAGGGATGAAAGAGGTTATAAGTAAACATTCGCGACTATGGACTTAGTGCCAATTGTATAAACACTGGCGACTATGGACTTAGTGCCTATTGTATAAACCCTGGCGACTATGGACTTAGTGGATGTTGTATAAACCCTGGCGACTATGGACTTAGTGCCTATTGTATAAACCTTGGCGACTATGGACTTAGTGCCACTTGCATAAACCCTGACGACTATGGACTTAGTGCCTATTGTATAAACCCTGGCGACTATGGACTTAGTGCCTATTGTATAAACCCTGGTGACTATGGACCTAGTGCCTGTTGTATAAACCTTGGCGACGATGGACTTCGTGCCTATTCCTTAGGATACTCCTTAGAAATGAATGAACGAGGAATAGCGGATTCTTAGGGTAGATCCTTAAAGAAGATAATGGGGACGGGTAATTGGGTTAGCCGTTTGATGATTAAACATAATAATTATATTATTGTGGGTTGAAAACCTATGTACTCACCAGGTTTTCCAACCTGACCCACTCAAATCATTTGTATCACAGGTGTCGATATGAAGTTACATTACACTGAGAGATTAAGGAGATATAAATCACTAGTGATAATGAATGTAAGTTCTGTTTATGCTTATGTTTCTGTATTGACGATGACATCTCAATGTTTTAAAATGAATAAAATCCATTTCTTCGGAAATGCTTTGATAACGTATTTATCATGTATTTTCTGGGAACAAATTCCACAACATTTTTATTAAAAGGGTACTCTGATTTTTATAAAGCATAAACAAAATCGGTCTTTTCTGGCCGTGAAAATGGGGATGTCACATAAATGGAAAAAGTTGTTCAAGCCTTCAAGTGGGATATTGTTGCACTGTGAAGTATTGACAAAGAATGCTCTATTGGTGGTAGAAATCTTTACTGGTGAGTGAAAGCTCTGTTGGTGGCAGAGAGCTTTGCTGGTGGGTAATAGCTTTGATGGTGGCAAAAAGCTTTGTTGATGAGTAAAAGATATATTGGTGGTAGAAAGATCTTCTCGTGAGTAAAAGTTCTATTTCATGGCTGAAAGCTCTACTAGTGAGAGAAAGCTCTGTTTGACGGTTGAAAGCTCTGCTATTAAGAAAAAGCTTTGTTTGGCAGCTGAAAGCTCTGGTAGTGAGTGAAAGCTCTGTTTGGCGGCTAAAAGCTCTGTTGGTGAGAGAAAGGTTTGCTTGGCAGTTGAAAGCTCCGTTGGTGAGAGAAATATTTGTTTGGTAGCTGAAAGCTCTGCTGTAAGAGAAAGCTCTGTTTGGTGGCGGAAAGCTCTGTCTGAAAGGAAGAAGCTGATGCATGGCATTCTGTGATTGGATAACAATTAGTGCATCCCCTTCATTTAATAATAATGGATGAGCCTAGACCATAAGAATTAGGGTTTCTCATGCTTGCGTATAAATAGGCACACATCTCGATCAATATTTAATGCACATAAATTTCAAGAGAGAAAATCATTGTGTGGTTGAGTGCGCATCCTTTAGAGCAGTTTTGTAAACACGAAAGATTATTTTTTTTGAGTGCTCAAGTGAGGTGCCACCTTTGTGTGTGATTGTAATTGTTCTTGGAAGTTTAATAAAATCCCTCTCTCTCTCTCTCTCTCTCTCTCTCTCTCTCTCTCTTGTTCGCCGATGGACGTAGGTCACCTTGACCGAACCACGTTAAATATCGTGTTCCGATTTTACAGTTTTTTTTGTAGTTTTTTTTAGAATTTTTATTCCTCAAGTTTCACCGAAGTTTGTTTGATATTTTTCTAAAGTGCTTAACTTGTGTTTGTTGTATTTTCAACAAACTGGTATCAGAGCTTGACAAGTGGTATCAGAGCTCTTCCGATTCTTGGCAACTAATATCTGATTCCCAACACATATGGCATGGCATTAAGCAATGCTAATGTACGTTTCTACTATTAATCTAAATGAAATAATGTGTTCCACATGATTCTGTTTGTGGGATTGTTCATGTATGCTATGACATATACTAGATCTGATGACTCGCATTCCTTGAGCATAACATGTTAGATCAGATCAACTTGGAAAGAATCAAAGAATCAAGATCAAGTACATTCCTTAGTTTCCTAGGAGGAAAAAGGGGATGATATTAGTATGGAAGAGATCAATGTAAATGTTGCATTGATACTAGCCCCACACTAATAAATACGACTCCGTCCACAGTCGAAATTCATGTTTTTCTAAATGGTGAAATGTTAGCTTGGATGAGTACCAAGTAACAAACCATGGTGGATTTGAGAATAAACTTAGAGTCTATTGCAACCAGTTAGAATGAAAAGGAAGCTATGTGACTAAAAGAGATTCATTAGTGACATCATTGTTGAAATTTAATCATTTATGGTCCTTTTGAAGGTTCTTGTGATTGTAAAGGTGAACTTACATCGTGCATGGATCCCAAAGTCATGCAAGTTCACATGACCTATATTAAGTAAGTACCATCACATTTTATAGTCATTCTAATGTGAAGACATCATAGTAAATAGATTCATATCAAAATATAATCTTACCGATCCATTCCCTAAGCCATTGTCACCGACCAAGTCTGATAGTCTGAAAAAGTCAAGATGCATTAGATTTGATTCTTTGAATATGAATTGGATCGAGCACACTTGGTTGAATTTGTTTTAAATTTTAGAAATTAAGCAGTATAAGACTTTATCTGATTTGGCAATTATTAAGTAGAGATCTTAATATATGATGGATATCAGTTATTTCATTAGCTTATCACTATGTTCTCCTTTTGCTTATTTTGAACCCATTTACCGAGTATTAATTTACTCAAACACCATAGTCGGTCGTACTCTTGGGAGTGAGTATAGGAATTAATATTTTTATGAGGTTGGTGGATTATCCATAGAGATTGGACATAGAATGGAGATTGCGCTAACACTCATGAGTACTTGAAATGGAGATTTAAGTATTGGAACAACCCTCACTTAGAAAGTTACTCCATAGATCAAGTCACAAGTAATTATAAGATGATAATTGTAACACCTAAAAATTTCCAGACAAATTTGAACTTTTAAAACATTTCAAACCATTAAGAATCATTACAACTTTGTTTTCAAAATTTATAATATCAGAGTTTTTCCCAGAAACATAAACAAATCATGAGGAGTTGTACGATCATGCCTTCGCCTTGCTGTGATCCCCTGATGTACCTGAAACAATAAACTGAAACTGTAAGCTCGAAAGCTTAGTAAGTTCCCCCAAAATACCAACGCCATACCAATATAATCACAACAAATAACAATTACAGATCATCATGCATAATGAGCCTTCAGCCTGACTCGACCACCTCACAGGGCCTACAACCTATCTGGACCGCTCCTGAGCCTTCGGCATGACTGGACCGCCTCACAGGGCCTATAGCCTATCCGGACCGCTCCCCAGGTATGTTGGCCTATAGCACAAAGCAGGACCGCCTCAACCCAACCCCCAATCAGACAAACATGTGCACATAAATATCATACGCTAGCTCATATCATATAACAGTCAAACCGATCTAACAGATCACTAATCATAGCAACATCCCAATAACCGGGATACAGACTGAACCGCTCACTAACATAACATCATCCTATAACTAGGACACTGACCTAACCAGGTCACTAAGCATAAGCATACCATCATCCTAACTACCAGGATGTAATCAATAAACATACCATGCCATAATCCAGATACAATATATAAAGGGCCGGCCTTGGTGCCTTAGACCCATTGGTATAGTGAGGATAACTGACCTTGCAAATGTCGACTCGAAAGATATGCTCGCACTCTCGGATCACTGCCAAAAACTCCACCACCTATAATCGTCATACAACCATGTTCATAATTTCCCAAGATGCCCCCAAAAGTCCAAAAGTCAACCCATGATCAAAGTCAAAGTCAACTGCCAAGGTCAACAGTCCATGTTGACCTGAACTCGTCGAGTGCAAATAGACACTCGTCAAGTTCCTTGCATAATTAACCCTCTCGCCGAGTCACTCTACTGACTCGCCGAGTTAACGACAATCTTCATCGGACTCGCCGAGTTGTTCATCCAACCCGTCGAGTTCATGACCATCTTCATATGACTCGTCGAGTCTACCATGCGACTCACCGAGTCCCTTCAATCCTCCATCCTTACAGGTGATTTCTAAGCCATGCAAAGGCTCCATATTGCAGATCTAAGCTCCTAGGTCATGTTTATCATGTAAGGCTCCATATACTAGGGCATGTTTACGTGCATGCAAGATGATAATGCCCCAAAACAAGCTAAAGGAGTGGCTTAAGGTAGAGGAAAGGTCATAGCTTGACAAAGACTGATACTTTATGACAAAGAGGGGCTAAAGGAGTCCAGATCTGAGGTTGCAAACCTCAGATCTTAACCCAAATCGGAGAACCACCTCAAAACCCCAATAAGGGCTCTAAACCCATAAATGAAGAGATCTAACCAAAGGAGAGTCAAGGTAGCAACTTGTTACCTTCAAAACGATGCCAAAACAGAGATGAATCCGGATCTACAACAGCCCCTTGCTTCAAACTTCTTGAACTCCAAGCCCTTTACTCCAAAAATCTTCCTTCAAGATAAGAAGCACACAAAAATAGAGGGAAAGCACAATTAGGGTTTCTGAATTCGAGGGACGCAGTAAGAGAGGTTAGGGTGGAATAAGTGATCCTTAAATAGAGTGCAAAACCCCGAAAATTAGGGTTTCATCCTCCAGCTCCTACTCGTCGAGTCCCTTCTTGGACTCGGCGAGTAGGTCACTAAAACACGTGGACTAAACCGCTGCTACTCGACGACTAGGGCAACCAACTCGTCGAGTAGACCTTGAAACCAAGAAAATTCTTATATAAAATCGATACCTGAGATTCGGGGCGTTAAAATTCTCCCCCACTTGAACTAGACTTCGTCCTCGAAGTATGCCGCGACGAACAACTCCGGATAGTGCTCCCGCATCTCTGCCTCTGGCTCCCACGTCCACTCGGACCCCCTCCGAAGCTCCCACTATACCTTCACCAAAGGTATCTCCTTGTTCCGTAGAATATTCACATTCCTCTCTAGTATGGCCACGGGCCTCTCACCATAGTTCAGGCGCTCATCGACCTGATTGTCATCCAATGATACCACCGCCTCCTGGTCTATAACACAATTTCACAATTGCGAAACGTGGAAAGTGCTGTGAATCCGACTAAGCTCCTCCGGAAGCTGTAACCTGTATGCCACCATGCCAATCTTGACAATGATCCTGAACGACCCAATATATCGGGGACCCAATTATCCCCTCTTTCTGAAGCGGATCACACCCTTCCAGGGCGAGACCTTCAGGAGTACCATATCACCGACCTGAAATTCTAACTCGGATCGGCGCCGGTCGGCGTAACTCTGCTGCCGACTCTGAGCGGTCTGCAACCGCTGCCTAATCTGCTGAATCTTCTCGGTAGTTTGCAAGACTACCTCCGTCCGACCCATCACCCTGTGACCAACCTCGCCCCAACGAACCGGGGTGCGACATCTCCGCCCGTACAACAGCTCGAAGGGCGGGGTGCCAATGCTGGAATGATAGCTGTTGTTGTAGGCGAACTATGCAAGGGGTAGGTGGAATCCCAGCTCCCACCGAAGTCAATGACACACACCCTCACTATATCCTCGAGGGTTTGAATGGTCCGCTCGCTCTGGCCGTCGGTCTACGGATGAAATGCTGTGCTAAAGTGTAATCGCGTGCCCAGTTCCTCGTGGAACTTCTGCCAGAAACAGGAGGTAAATCTAACGTCTCGGTCGGAGAAAATGTAGACCGGAACCGCATGACGTACATGTCGGCCAACCTCTCGGCCGACGAACTCTCCCGAATAGCCAAGAAATGGGCACTCTTGGTCAATCGATCTACGATGACCCATATTGCATCAAATCCCTTTGCCGTCCTCGGCAACTTGGTAATGAAATCCATCGTGATCTGTTCCCATTTCCACATGGGAATCTCCAGGGGCTACAGCTTTCCATGCGGCCTCTGATGCTTGGCCTTGACCATCCTACATGTCAAGCACCTCTCGACGTACCAAGCGATTTCTCGCTTCATGCACGGCCACCAGTAACTCAAACTCAAATCCCGGTTCATCTTGGTGGCCCCCGGGTGAATAGAGAAGTGAGACTTATGAGCCTCCTCCATGACTGTCTGTCTGACCCCACCAGACATCGGAACCCATACCCGACCGCACCGGGTCAATAATCCCCGGCTATCCTGCACAAACCAGGTGTTCTCACCCTTGATCCTCTCCAACTTCCAGTTCTCCGGTCGCATGCCCTCAACCTGGGCATCTCTGATCAAACTCACAAGCGGAGAATCCACCACTATCCTCATACATATCGCTTGGGTGGAAGACCCAGCTGACTTGCGGCTCAAAGCGTCCGCAACCACATTCGCTTTACCGGGGTGGTAAAGGATCTCGCAGTCGTAGTCTTTGACTACATCCAGCCACCTGCGCTGCCTCATGTTCAGGTTTGGTTGATCCATGATGTGTCTCAAACTCTTGTGATCTATATATATGGTACAACGAACCCCATATAAGTAATGTCTCCATATCTTGAAAGCGAACACCACCGCTCCCAGCTTTAGATCATGAGTAGGATATCTCGTCTTATGCGGCTTCAGCTACCACGACGCGTAGGCTATTACCCGACCTCTCTGTTGGATTAGTGTTTAAGTCCATAACTATTTTGGTATGTACTTGACCCGATTATGAGCATGGTCCTTTTGGGTTGCCTTCACCATAGTAATATGTAGGATAAATTAAGGAAAGAGAGGTTTAATTATGATTTATTAATATATTATAAGAATAATATATTAAAGGAGAAATCATATTGTTTAATTAATATTAGTCAAGAATTAATTAAGAATTAATTTTGTGGCTAAAAGAGATTAATTAAATTAAGGGGACTGATATTGTAATTATAAGATAGTTACAAAGTTGGGCTTAGGATCCATTAGATGGCAATGGACGAATTCTATATGGAGGTCCATAAAGAAATCGTCCAGGGGCCTTCTGGAATGGTCCATTGGACTGCTTAAAGCCTAAGTAGTCAGATTAGGGTTTCCTAGTGGAAAACCCTAATAGCCTACATGTATATAAAGGACCCTTAAGCCCCAAAAACGTGGACAAGTAATCCTTTAGGGTTTCCAGCTGTTTTTGGTGCCTCCTCTCTCCTCCCTCTTCATCCAAGTTGCTTAGTGGTGTTTGTGACTCCATTAGAGGTGCAACACTTGAGGCACTAAGCTTTCTGAAGCCAATCAAAGCAAGGATTGATTGTTATTGCTATATAACAATCAAAGGTAATTACTAAACCCTTATTTCAGTTCTTATTGGATAGATCTAGGGTTTATAGCTTTGGATATTCAATTGCATGTTCATTAGACAAACTAGATCCAAAAGCTATTAAGGTTTGCATGTACACCATAGGAATGATGTAGTGCTTGAAACCCATCAGTGGTATCAGAGCCTAGGGCTGTTTGTTAGTGAATTTGATGCTTACTTGATCGAAAAATGCATGAAAAACGTAGTTTTTTTGCCCTCTGCCTTCCGACTCGGCGAGTCAGTGGATGAACCCGGCGAGTCAGGCCGACTCGGCGAGTCCATGGATCTGGCAGCGTTTTTTGGCGATTTTGTTGCTGTTTTGGCTTGGGATACTTACCATAAACGTTTTTAATTCATAAAATCCGATTTTTATTGATATTGGGTGATTATCCTTGCCAAAATAGAAGATAATTGTCAAAATTTAGATAATCTTTTGTTTTATTAGATAAAGATTGATTATTTGTAATTTAGATTTGAATTATCTTGTGAAAAAGTTGCAATTTTGCCCTTTAGGTTTTATAGTTTAAATTTGAACATAAAAGTTTTGTTTTTGAAATTTAAATAGTTAAACCCTAATGTTTTGAAAAGTTTCAAAAACTTGCCCTCAAGTTTTGGAATTTAAATTTTTTGATTAAAAGTTTAATTTTGAAATATTTAAATTCTAAACCCTAATGTTTTGAAATGTTTCAAAACTTGCCCTCAAGTTTTGGAATTTAAAATTTTGATTAATAGTTTAATTATGTAATATTTAAATTCTAAAACTCTAGTATTTTGAAAAGTTCAAATTACACCCTCATGGTTTTGTTAAGTTAATTAAAAGTTTAATTAAAAGAGAAAGTTAATAAAACCACCTAGTATTTTAAAAGTGTAAAATACACCCTATACTATATATAACATTAAAAGTCTAATATTATATATATGTATGAGTAAACAGTCAGTCTTACCGTTAGTAGGCCTCATTCACGAAGCTGGTCTATAAGGGGTGTTTAAGGAAATTGCCTATAAAATGGCGATTGAATGGGTATCCACTCTTACCCACCGCACTCTTGACTAGTGGAGGGTCGTTAGCCGAACGGGTAGGATAAGACGAAACCTTCCATTATAAGTATAATGAAGTACAAAGTAACTAAATGCTTTTATAAATTCCCAAATCATAGTTACTTTAGGCAAAATGTGAAATTGTATGCTAATCCATGGAATTACACTTCACACCCTTGCCAAACGTTAGTGGAGCGTGCGTGGTTAACCGGCACACTAATTTGGGGTTGACATTGGTTGTGAAGGGTGGCTCGATGTTTATCATAGATCAATGGAGCGTGTGTGGTTAACCGGAACATTGATTGGGTGATAGTATCATTGAGTGCATCACGTAGATTCGTATGGTTATTCACACCTTATTTGTGATCCTCGGCATCCCAGTCACAAATAGAAGGGCATAATCGAGATTAAACATGCCATTGAAAAGTTCAATGGATCTCAAAGGATCTAGGAGTTTCAATTCATTTAAAACTTAAACTTTTTTTATTTTTCATGGTGGAATCGGTAAATCGTCATTTACCTACCTTCAAATATTCTGCAACTAGATTACGGCATCCCTCTTCTAGGTTGTAGAGTATTGTGTTGGATCCTAGCCTTGATGTTTCATTTGGGTGTTACATCAAGGATTTTTATCAACTAACTTGATTTTTCTCCCGTTTTGTAGATGTCTAAATCTTACAATGGTCTTCCCAAGTCCCTTGGAACAAGCTTTCCAAATGAAGATGACGTTCCACGATACGATCAAGGAAATGAGAGTCATGCTTCACTTCCTCCACCTCCTCCAATTATTCTCCCTAACCCACAAGTTCAAAGGCTTGAAAAGTTCAAGCTCACTCAAGCCCTTTTGGCAAGTAAACACGAAGATGGGAAACCTGTGTGTGCACACATCTTAGAGATGAAGTCACACATTGATAGGTTAAGGATGATGGGTGTCGATATCTCAGAAATGTTGGCTGTTGACTGGGTTCTTCAGTCACTTCCTGAATCATATAGTGAGTTCGTTAGAGAGTACTATATGATGGACCATGACGTGACCCTCATTGATTTGACCTATTTGCTTATAGCTGCTGAATCAGAAATGATTTGGCGTGCTGATCAAGCAAGTTTGTCTGGCAAATCAAACTCCCAAACTTCAATGGACATTGAAAATGGTGACATTGGAAATCCGGAAAAGGTAAATTCTGAGATAGTTCCTTGTGCCATTCCAAAAGAGTCCATCTGCTTCTACTGCCAAGAGAAGGGGCATTGGAGACGAAGCTGCCCTGTTTACCTGAGAGATCTAAGAGATGGGAGAGTCAAGACGTATGGCTCTACTTCAGGTAAAATCAATTAACTAACTCTATAAGTTCCTATTCTTTGACTCTTAATACATGATGTGATAAGATTACATTTTGATGTGTTTGCAGGATCGAAGAAAAGAGAGAACGCTTAAGGAAGAAGCGTGCTAAATCTGATCATGAAGAAATGGTTTTCGATCGCATGGACTCAAGGATCAGATTTTTGAGCTGCTACTCTAGAGTTAGGATAGAATGATAAGAAATATGAAATAACATAGTTTTTCAGTTGAATTGCATTGTAAGGACAAATTTTTTCCGCAATAAAATAAATTTTGATTTTGTCTATCCTTTCAATGGTGTGTATGAAAAATTGATGTTTGATTGTTTTTATTGTTAGCAATAACGGATTCTTTATTATGTTATTTGTGGAAATGTCGAGAATTTGCCAAATAAGGGAAGATTCTCATCACCCAAGTTTCAGTTGGACAGAAACTTGGAGTCATGCAACTTGGTTGCGAGATGAATGAGAAACTTCATATTTGGAAATTAGACTAATTCTTTGACAAAGTGTCAAGAGAAGGACTAGGAGATCGAGTACACTTGGTTGTGCATTGATCAAGTCCACCACAAGAGTGATAAAGATATTCATCATGATTTACTAAATTTTAGTAAATATGGTTATACTTATAAGATTAAGTATAATTCTGAGTTGATTGAAAGAGTTTCAATCAATAGCAGAACGAATAAGAAGAATCAAGTAGGCAGAAAGATAAAAGTTTCTCTATTCTAAGAAGAAGAGAGAGTACCTTTTATTGTGTTTTATGATAAGTCTTAATGATTAAGAACCATATCTCAATTGATCCTCTAAGTGAGTCTTAGTGCAATTGCATGTCTAAGAAGAGGAATCGAGAATTGTAGAAATGGTTAAATCAAGAAGTCAATCATACTTCGTTCCAATATCAAGTCTTAGAGTCAAGATTCTGACATGAGTGACAAGTCTTAAGTAGGTTTATAACACTCGACAAATGTGGAATTTGGAAAAGTTTTCTTATTCTTGCACATTTGAAATTGGTAAGTTGTGATGTCTTGGATAAGACAAAGACCAACCAGGACCAATTATGTGAAGTGTTAAACTTGACAAAAGGCTACACTAACTCTTGAATATTTGTTTGTCAAGAAATGTTTCTTGACAAGAGAATCTTATATGTCAAGGAGTCAGTGGGAGTCTTAATGGTCTTGAAAAGTTTCAAGAACAAATCAAGAGTAAACCTAGTTGATCATCACTAGCACACAACTTAAGGTTTAAAACCTATCGTGTTGACATTATTTTGTTTCTGTGCCATTCCAATTAAGCTAAATATGTATGTGAGTTCTATGAGTTCTCATTTGAATGCATAAAGACAAAGCACCTTGATCAATGGAAAGTACATTGATATGTAAGGGCGAGTTGCTAAACCACTTGGAAGACATGGTGGGCACTCGTGTTACCATGAGGCAAGAAATCAAGATTGAACAAGTTCAGTCCATATGGTTTTGGATTTGTCGCAAACCTTCGTTTTGACAAATTCACATGGATAGGAACACATACATCATAAAATCTAAGTGTCATAAGATTTCCCTCCTTCATGGAAATGATTGTGAGAAAATGCTTTCACTAAGAGAGATTTTAAGAAGATAGCAATTGTGAAAAATTGTATTCTCAAATTCGATTATGATTATGGAATCCCTCTTCATAGTTCGAATTGTGAGATTTGGCAATTAGTCTGAACATTTGGGACTTAGTAACATAAGTTCTGAATTTCTTCAGACACACATGTGAGCTATCTAAGGCAAAGGTGTATGAGCTTACAAAGCTTAGATAAAGGATTATCAAAGCATCAAGTGTTAGAAATATGAACTTAAGGAATTCAATAAGCATTGTCTTCTAGAAGTTCAACTGTTTTCTGAATACATGTCAAAGCTAGTGGGAGCATAAGTGTTATGCTTGTATTGTAATAATCATTGTGTTAGTGGGAGCATGATTATTATGGTAAGTATTGCAAGTTAGCAATATTAATTATAGAAAACAAAGATTCACTTTGCAAAGTTGCAAGGGTTGAAAAGTTGTTTTGCTATAATTAAGGGAGAGAATATTATACTTCGTTTCAAAATTCTAAAGCTTAGATCGAGAAATGTTAATAAATTTAATCAAGGATACATAGTGCATTCTCAATATTCGATTATGATCACGACATCCCTCTTCATAGTTCGAATAGTGGGAACATGACACATAAAATATTATGGCAGAAGGATGATAAAGTATCACGTCTTTATGTGAGACATTATGCATCGTGTCCAATACGCTTCGGGTATAGGATCGATTGCATATGCTATAATATTTTACCATTCTAAAATTTCCAAATGCCTAGGGCATTAAGAGGGAAAAGGGACTATAACTGGTTTTGACTAAAATAATTAAACAACTATCAAACGACGATCTGAGGTTCACTGATGATTTGTCGTTTGTGAGTAGTTGGAAGTATAGTACTGGATGGACTATATTGACATTATTATGAATAGATAAGATTCTATTAAGAATGAGTTGTCATATGGCAAATATGGAAATGTTTCCATTAATGGGAGTTGAATATTAAGAAATATGTCTAGATTAGAAACTTTTATGCGAGAAGGATGTTCAAAGGAATGTACTTTGAATGTGAGACTTCACGTCTATGGAATTGTCTTGTAACAATTTCCGATAGAATACCTTGTAATTTCATTAGCCGGGTCTTGGTGACTTTTGTGCTATGACATTACGAAAGAATCATTGCATAAAATGTTAGAATCTGACATATTCTAAAAGTGGCAAGAATTTGGTATTCTTATACTAATAATAAGGATTGGGGATTGTGAAATGAGCTTCATTGGAAAAGTTTTTCAATTGATCTATTTCACAAAGTATGGACCATAGGAAACCAAAGTGTGCATGCTTGGAGCATGGGACAATTGTGGTTATAATTCGAGTAATAAGTTGATTTTCTGAAACAGTAAGCAATGAATAATGAGTAATCAATATGGTGTTTAAATAAAAGTGTTTTTATTTACGCTCAAAAGTTTTGGGGCCATATAGGATTAATAGTATTATTGTGTTTCAGTTTGCATGTTTTGACTTCCAGAATAACTGGGTTATTCGAACCTCCACAGTCGGTCATACGTTGGAAGTAGGTATGAAGGAAGACTGTCATGAATCTGTCTGTAGATTGTCTAAAGTGTTTAGACATAGCACAAGTTTGCTGCAGAGTTCATGAGTGCCTTAATAAGATTAAAGTATTGGATTAAACCCACGCTCACTTGAATCACTTCATGGTTTTATCACGGGTGATTAGTGAGACGATAACATTGTATATTCTTGAAACCGAGACGTGTGAGTTGTTATTTGCTGGTCGGTTGCACATTGATGATAAGTAAACGCACCAGTAACTTGGTGTTATAAAACTTATTGTTGTGTGTGATTCGATTAGTAGGTGCAAGCAAGCATTTGAGTCGAAGTTTATCCATTCCTTTTACCCAAAGTGGGATAAAAGCGATATTCGTGAGCCCCTCGATGATTTAGTGATGACACCCTAAGCGCTTGGCCAAGCCGGACTAAGTTGATGTGTTCAATTGTAGTCTGTTGTCAGTCGTCATAAATCAGATGTCGGGAAACAATACATAGACAGAGAGAATGATTTAAATCCATGTCTCGCGTCTATACGATATCTTGAGGATGGAGGAATATATGATCCCTTATCTAAAGGACACGCATATCTGATAAGATCAGAGTTGACAGCGGCTTTTGAAAGCTACGATTGCTGATCAGGTTCTGAAGTTATGCAGAATAGTTATTAGACTTATCCAAGTGGGAGACTGTTGGATTAGTGTCTAAGTCCATAACTATTTTGGTATGTACTTGACCCGATTATGAGCATGGTCCTTTTGGGTTGCCTTCACCATAGCAATATATAGGATGAATTAAGGAAAGAGAGGTTTAATTATGATTTATTAATATATTATAAGAATAATATATTAAAGGAGAAATCATATTGTTTAATTAATATTAGTCAAGAATTAATTAAGAATTAATTTTGTGGCTAAAAGAGATTAATTAAATTAAGGGGACTGATATTGTAATTATAAGATAGTTACAAAGTTGGGCTTAGGATCCATTAGATGGCAATGGACGAATTCTATATGGAGGTCCATAAAGAAATCGTCCAGGGGCCTTCTGGAATGGTCCATTGGACTGCTTAAAGCCTAAGCAGTCAGATTAGGGTTTCCTAGTTGAAAACCCTAATAGCCTACATGTATATAAAGGACCCTTAAGCCCCAAAAACGTGGACAAGTAATCCTTTAGGGTTTCCAGCTGTTTTTGGTGCCTCCTCTCTCCTCCCTCTTCATCCAAGTTGCTTAGTGGTGTTTGTGACGCCATTAGAGGTGCAACACTTGAGGCACTAAGCTTTCTGAAGCCAATCTAAGCAGTCAGATTAGGGTTTCCTAGTTGAAAACCCTAATAGCCTACATGTATATAAAGGACCCTTAAGCCCCAAAAACGTGGACAAGTAATCCTTTAGGGTTTCCAGCTGTTTTTGGTGCCTCCTCTCTCCTCCCTCTTCATCCAAGTTGCTTAGTGGTGTTTGTGACTCCATTAGAGGTGCAACACTTGAGGCACTAAGCTTTCTGAAGCCAATCAAAGCAAGGATTGATTGTTATTGCTATATAACAATCAAAGGTAATTACTAAACCCTTATTTCAGTTCTTATTTGATAGATCTAGGGTTTATAGCTTTGGATATTCAATTGCATGTTCATTAGACAAACTAGATCCAAAAGCTATTAGGGTTTGCGTGTACACCATAGGAATGATGTAGTGCTTGAAACCCGTCACTCTCATCATAAGGACCGCCCCCAAACCTGTGATGGATGCATCACAGAATACCACAAAATCCTCAACTCCCTCCGGGAGTGTCAAGACTGGAGCCTCGCATAAGCGCTGACGGAGGGTCTCAAACGCCCTCCACTGCTCAGGGCCCCACCGGAAATCCACCCCCTTCCTCGTCAGACGAGTGAGGGGTACCACAATCTTGGAGAAATCTCAAATAAATCTCCGGTAATACCAGGCTAAACCCAGAAAACTCCTGATATCCGAAGGAGATCTCATCACCTCCCACTGCATGACTGCCTCGATCTTGGCCGGGTCAACCAAAATACCCTCCTGATTAATGAGATGTCCTAGAAACTGGACCTCTCGTAACCAAAACTCGCACTTCAAGAACTTAGCATACAACCGTTCTCATCTCAGAACTTCCAAAAACTCCCTAAGGTGCTCCTCATGCTGCTCACGGGTCTTGGAATGCACCAAGATATCATCTATGAACAAAGTGACCGAGCGATCAAGCATCGGTCTGCAGACCCGATTCATCAGGTCCATGAATACGACTGGCGCGTGGGTGAGCCAAAATGGCATCACCACGAACTCGTAATGACCATAACAAGTCTGAAACGTGGTCTTCTCCACGTCCTCCTCTCTGACCCGGACCTGATGATACCCCTGACCTCAAATCAATATTGGAGATCCAAGATGCACCCTGGAATTGATCGAAAAGATCATCTATCCTCGGGAGTGGATAACGGTTCTCCACCGTCAACTTGTTCAACTCCCTATAATCAATGCACATCCGGTGCGAACCGTCCTTTTTCCTGACGAAAAGGATCGGTGCTCCCCGTGGAGAACTGCTAGGTCGAATGAACTGCTTGCCCATCAGTTCCTGCAGCTATGAAGACAGCTCCTGCATCTCTGGTGGCGCCAATCGGTACGGCACCTTGGTGATAGGAGCCGCACCTGGTACCAGGTCGATCCGGAACTCGACCTGCCTCTCCGGAGGTATCCCTGGCAACTCCTCCGGGAACACGTCGGCAAACTCCCTAACCACTGGAACCTCTGAAACTGAAATCTGATCCCTGACCCGCGTATCCACCACATACGCTAGATAACCCGTACACCCGTGCTGAATACACTGCCGAGCCCTGGGAGCTGAACAAAACCCTGATCCCACTCTGGTGGCCTCACCATATACAACCAGTTCTTCCCCACCTGGGGTTCGAACTACCACTCGCTGGCCCTCACAGTCAATCATAGCACCGAACCGACTGAGCCAATCCATGCCTACAATCACACACACCTCCCCCATGGGGATCGGAATCAAATCTATCAGAAAGGACACCCCGAAAATCTCCAACTCACACCCTCGATAGACTGAAGAAGCAGAAATCCCTTGTTCGTTGGCGATAGAGACTCGCAACAGACACTCTAACTTGCCCATTGGCACACTGAACTTCCTACTAAACGATTGAGATACGAAGGATCGACTCGACCCCGAGTCAAATAAAACCAAAGCAGGCAAAGAGTTCACTAAAAACGTACCTAATCACAGGTCCAACAGATAAGCATAATACAATTATAATAAATGAAATAAAGGAGAGAAACATACCAGCAACCACATCTGGTGCTGCCTTGGCCTCCTCTGCGGTGAACTGGAAAGCACGCCCCTGAGCCTTCGGAGGCTCTGTCTTGACTGGCTTCCCATCCGGTATCCTCAATGTAGCCGGAGTTGGAGCCTGCGTCGGCCTGGCTGCGAGCTGTGGACAGTTGGTCTTCACGTGACCAACCTGATGACAGTGATAGCATAACCCAACATCCGATGCAGGGGCTGTCTGGCGACAATCCCTAGCATAGTGTCCCTCCTTGCCACACTTATGGCACCCATTACCCGTCGGACAAACTCCGGGATGACTCTTGCCGCACTTTCCACAAGTGCGGCTCTGCTGACCCCCGATCCTAGAATCAGCGGTCTTAGACCGCTTAGGCGCCGACTGCGACTGCGCCGGGGCTTGCCGCTGCTCCCTCATCTGAAGCTCAATCTCCAACTCACGCCGCCTAGCGGCCTCCTGCAACTCCAAAAGAGTATCACATCGTTGGGTAGACACAAACTGACAGATGTGAGTCTTGAGCATGCTCAGATAACGGGTCATCTGAGCCTGCTCAGAAGCAAACTCCGGCCAGAACATCGCCCTCTCTGTGAACATGCGGGTGATCTCCGTCACCGACTACCCCTCCTATCTCAAACTTAAAAACTCCTGCGACAGTCGTTCCCACTCGACCCGTGGAATGTATCGGGCGCGGAACATATCCCTGAACTGCTCCCAAGTAAAAGCAGCTCTCTGATCATCAGTGTATGACCCAGTCGCCAATCTCCACCAGTCCTTGGCCCCGGACCTTAGCAGGTTCAGATCATACCTGAACTTTTGGTCAGTAGGACACGAGCAGGTAAAGAAACACCCCTCCACATCTGAAATCCACCTCATCGCCTTGATGGGGTCCTGTGTCCCATCAAAAGTAGGGGGCTTCGTGTTATTGAATTCCGTGTACTAGAAGCCCCGAGTGGCTCCTCCTCCTCCCCTTGCCGCTGTTACAGCTGATGCAGCTGCAACGGCAGCCGTCTCCGCAAGGGCTGCGTATCGCTCATCGAAGTACTCGACCATGGCGGTGTTAATAGACCCAAACATCTCCGGGAGCTATGCCCGGAATGCAGCAGCAACCTCATCATGCAGGATCTCCCGAATCCTGGCATCCAACTCCTCAGTACCCATCTGCACCACGGGCTCAGGTGCTGTTGGCCCCTCCTGGTCTCCGTTTCCTGATCCTGATCCTGAATCGGATCCAGTCACAAAGCGTCTCGTCATCACCATTCTGAAACATACCACGAGGTATTAGATAATCCACATAAATAACTGGAAACCAACTCCCGACTAAACCCTAGGGGTTGTGACTTCCTTAATACGCGTATGGGTCATATGCTTTCAGTAGTACGGGCCCATACTACCTTCCACACCTACCCATATTTGTCTCAAGAATCACCACAACACCCTAACAATATACATAAGCCTAGCGAGCGCTCAATACTCACTCCTAGAGAAAGGCTAACTGATTCACGAATGACCTACCGGCCTCTTACAACCCACCCATTCATGAAACTTCCACCAACCCAGCAGCACTAGTGTATGCTAGCCATACATAACGCTGGACCCTATAGACTTTCGAATATCCGATCCTACCTAAGCCCTAATCAGTAAGAACAGAACATAAGGCCAAATCAAACATTCTCAGGCTATAAGATCTTAATTATGTATAACCGTGATGCATACACTAAGCAACTACAGTAATGATGTCAATGTCATATAAAGGAAACCCTAGGCTAGTAGGCATCATGTAATCAGGCAATTCTATCATGCAATTGCTGAAGATCCCTAGCCTAGCACTAGCATGCTATTCTAACATATCACATAATCAAATACTGTATGGTATTTTGGGGTCTACTTACTGGCTCCGGTTGATCGTACACTTTGCATCCTCTCTTACTTATTTTGAAAACCATTAAAAAATCATTTTAAAATCTTTCCCTTGATTTGAGACTGGAGTCACATGAGTGTTCCTCCAATTCACTCAAACCAAGGCTCTGATACCAACTTGTAACACCCAAAAATTTCCAGACAAATTTGAACTTTTAAAACATTTCAAACCAATAAAAATCATTACAAATTTGTTTTCAAAATTTATAATATCAGAGTTTTTCCCAGAAACATAAACAAATCATGAGGAGCTGTACGATCATGCCTTCGCCTTGCCGCGATCCCGTAATGTACCTAAAACAATAAACTGAAACTGTAAGCTCGAAAGCTTAGTGAGTTCCCCCAAAATACCAACGCCATACCAATATAATCACAACAAATAACAATTACAGATCAGCATGCATAATGAGCCTTTAGCCTGACTGGACCGCCTCACAGGGCCTACAGCCTATCTGGACCGCTCCCGAGCCTTCGGCATGACTGGACCGCCTCGCAGGGCCTACAGCCTATCCGGACCGCTCCCCGGGTATGTTGGCCTACAACACAAAGCAGGACAGCCTCAACCCAACCCCCAACCAGACAAACATGTGCACATAAATATCATACGCTAGCTCATATCATATAACAGTCAAATCAATCTAACAGATCACTAATCATAGCAACATCCAAATAACCGGGATACAGACTGAACCGGTCACTAACATTACATCATCCTATAACCAGGACACTGACCTAACCAGGTCCCTAAGCATAAGTATACCATCATCCTAACTACCAGGATGTAATCAATAAACATATCATGCCATAATCCAGATACAATATATAAAGGGTCGGCCTTGGTGCCTTAGACCCATTGGTATAGTGAGGATAACTCACCTTGCAAATGTCAAATCGAAAGATAAGCTCACACTCTCGGATCACTACCGAAAACTCCACCACCTATAATCGTCATACAACCATGTTCATAAGTTCCCAAGATACCCCCAAAAGTCTAAAAGTCAACCCATGGTTAAAGTCAAAGTCAACTGCCAAGGTCAACAGTCCATGTTGACCTAAACTCGTCGAGTGCAACTAGACACTCGTCGAGTTCCTTGCATAATTAACCCTCTCGTCGAGTCACTCTACTGACTCGCCGAGTTTACAACAATCTTCATCGGACTCGCCGAGTTGTTCATCCAACCCATCGAGTTCATGACCATCTTCATATGACTCGTCGAGTCTACCATGCGACTCGCCGAGTCCCTTCAATCCTCTATCCTTACAGGTGCTTTATAAGCCATGCAAAGGCTCCATATTGCAGATCTAAGCTCCTAGGGCATGTTTATCACGTAAAGTTGCTAACTTTACGTGCATGCAAGATGATAATGCCCCAAAACAAGCTAAAGGAGTGGCTTAAGGTAGAGGAAAGGTCATAGCTTGACAAAGACTGATACTTTATGACAAAGAGGGGCTAAAGGAGTCCAGATCTGAGGTTGCAAACCTCAGATCATAACCCAAATCGGATAACCACCTCAAAACCCCAATAAGGGCTCTAAAACCATAAATGAAGAGATCTAACCAAAAGAGAGTCAAGTTAGGAACTTGTTACCTTCAAAACGATGCAAAAACAGAGAAGAATCCGGATCTACAACAACCCCTTGCTTCAAACTTCTTGAACTCCAAGCCCTTTACTCCAAAAATCTTCCTTCAAGACAAGAAGCACACAAAAATAGAGGGAAAACACAATTAGGGTTTCTGAATTCGAGGGAGGCAGTAAGAGAGGTTAGGGGGGGGGGGGAATAAGTGATCCTTAAATAGGGTGCAAAACCCCGAAAATTAGGGTTTCATCCTCCAGATCCTACTCGTCGAGTCCCTTCTTGGACTCGGCGAGTAGGTCACTAAAACACGCGGACCAACCCGCTGCTACTCGACGAGTTGGGCAACCAACTCGTCGAGTAGACCTTGAAATCAAGAAAATTCTTATTTAAAATCGATACCTGAGAATCGGGGCGTTACAATAATATATTTGATCCTTCAAATCAAGATAGATATGGGGTTTTATTTGCAAATTTTTTTGTGCATTGTTATGCTCCAACATTATCTGTAACTAGTAGTTATAAAGGGTATGTTCATGTATGATATGACTAGTAGAAAAAAAACTATGTAGTTAAAGTTTATCAATTCCTTCTCTTAACTGGGGAAGTGTTCAATCGATGTGTTCAATTTGGTAGTTAGATGTAGTCGTCACACAATATTTATCTAATAACAAAATTTTGGACACTGATATTGAACCTTATCCATGTATCAGGTTCATACGAATATCAAGAAGAAAGGATTAATTGATCACTTATCTAAGGAACGAATTTTGATTATGATCAAATTTGGCAGTCGCATTGAATGACTAACTCTCTCTTGATTGTTTGAGAAGTATTAGAGCTCAAATAGTTGATGACTTGTCCAAGTGGAAGACTGCTGAAGATAATGTCCAAGGTCATTAAATATTGGTAATATTTCTAAATAATAACATGGTCCTTTTAAGTTGGCATCACGACACAATTAGCAGTAAGGAAATGGAGAAAATAAGTTGTTAAATTCTGAATTAATAAATTATCTAGAAATTATTTTGGTAATTAATTGAAGACAAAATTTCACAATTGATCCCTGTGGTTTACATAATATCGCACTTTGAGGACTTCCTAGCAAAAAGTCATGCGAATGGTCCTTAAGGTTTCAGTTCATTGCGCGATGGGTCCTTGACCCTAACCCCGTCACTTTTGTACCGTTAGTGCATGGGTAATTTTGTCTTTTCACTTCGTTGTGCATCAGAGTATATAATGTAAGACCCACCTTTGTATCTCTCTACTTCTCGTTACTTACCTCTGTTCTTCCCCCCCCACTCGCATTCTATTCCAAAAAAGAAGAAGATGGTGATATGCCAATGTGGAAGGTCGACGATTTTGGTGACATCGCGGACTGATTTGAACCCAGGTCGTCGATTCTGGTCATGCTGAAGGTTAGTAGGAACATGCAGCTTTTTTGGATGGTTTGACCCTCCCATGTGCCCTAGGTCAACTGTTGTGATTCCGGGGTTGTTGCGTGGAAGAAACAATCTCGAAGCAAGATTGATGATGGTGAAATGGTTACTTTGTCAGAGTTGGTTGTTTTTCTTGGTGTGTTACTTTTTCAAGTAAAAAATCAAGAAGCTTTTGGGGGGAAATATATGATTTGGAATCTGTGTTTGGTCCCATTTTTGTTATAGCTTTTGATGGATTTTCCCTTTGATTGTATGTAATGCTGGGACAAGAAAATGTAATGGATATTATATGTAATGTAAGTTTGATGTTTAGTTTTAATGTGAACTGGTATTAGCAAGGAATTTAATTGTCAATTTGATTGCATGTAAGTGTAATGTTGATTGTTAATGTGCAATAACATAACCAAACAACTAGTTACCAAAGTGGCATTACCAAAATTAAAAATGTACTAGTTGAAACATAGCAGAGCAAAATGCCATTAACCATAATGCATGTAAGTGGAAGATGATCCTTGCGTTGCGTTGTGTTGGAGAAGACGATGATGAATGCGAAATGATAATGGGTAGCTGGGGAAGATGATCTTAGTACTTAATTGCAAAGATCATGCGTATATTATGTCCATAATGATGGATTATTACAGTGACTGCAAGGTGAAAAGATAAAATTACCCCTGCACTAACGGTAGAAAAGTGACGGGGTTAGGGTCAAGGACTAATTGCGCAATGAGCTGAAACCTTAAGGACCATTCGCATGACTTTTTGCTAGGATGTCCTGAAAGTGCGATATTCTGTAAACCACAGGGACCAATTTTGAAATTTTGTCCTAATTAAATAGTTTTAATTAATTAAAAGGATTGAATATTAATTAACATTGAAATTAATTGGAATATTCTAAAAGCCTATTGGAAGAGGAGGTATCCGATTTCTAGGAGCCTTATCCTAGAATAAGGCAGGTTTTGATAAGGATAAGGATTATCCTTAAGAATCAGATCATCTTAAGGATTCATCAGCTTCCTATAAATAGGGTGCTAGGGATCAAACCCTAAACTAGTTTTTTTACCAAATATTATTCTCTCTCTCTCCTATATCTCCATGGGTTTGAAATTTATAACACTCTCTCCAGGGTTATGGAATCTTCGACCTATCCTTTTTTAGGGTTTTGTTGTTTTGCTTCTTGGAGTCTTGGGTTTGATTACATTAAAGAGATTCTCCTTTGGGTCCTTCATCTATTGCAAGAGTTTCTAATCAAAAGGTATCAATCAAAAGATGAAAAGGTATGTGTTTCATCTTTCTCTTTAGTTAAATTTGAAAGTAGGTTGCTATGATTAGTACTTAGATCCTAGGATGCATGTACAAATAGGGATTGTTTTGATTATTCCGTTGCGTAAATCATATATGTATAGATGTATTAAAAACCCAACATGCAAGTATGCACATACTGGAGTGCCTAATTGATCTTGATTTGGGAATAATAATCCTTAGGATGACTTCATTTTCCAATGTGGTATTCAATTGGGGAGACTCTTCGGTTGGATGCAGTTACAGATTGGATTTGTGTGTCTAATGGCTAATTTTGATCTTCCCGTTGCATAGTAACTGATCTTTGTTTTCATGTATAACTAAAGTATTTTAGATTTCTCCCATGATATGGTTCCATATTTTGATCTTCTGGTTGGAGTTTTTGGTTATTCAACTATCTTCCAATTAATTCTACCTCCAAGCTGCATTGTAACAAGTTGGGTTGTTTAGATGTCTCCTTATTAATTTCGTATGTAACTTGGTGTTTGTTGTATGTATATGTGAGGCATGTGATCTATCAATTGTATATATCATTTTTGGAATGAGTTCACAATATCATTTGATTAGTAAGGTAAACATTGATGCCGATGGATGGAAGATGAAGATATGTGTTGTTTGTTTATGGAAGCAACATGTTTACTTGAAGCCGCCTAAATTTAACATCATTGATATGGTTTTAATGGAAGAGAATGTATCAACATGTCATAGCTAGCTTTTTTTGTTTTTGTTTGCATTGATATAATTTTTATATACTTCGTTTATTGGTATGATAATCTCAGGAAAACCGTATCTCAACTACACTAAAAAAAAGTCTAATTGGGAAGTTTGATGGATGGTTGAAGGAGGGGGATGTGTATGTTTTTCATAATTTCTTTTTGTTGATAATCTTGCGTACTTGAAAATGGAAAGCCACATATCTAAAATATATTTTTTTTTCATAAAAAATTCGGTGAAGGCCATAATAGCTGGCTTCCAGCATACTCTTAGTTCTTTTGTTTTTTCAAAGTTTGGAGACATCATTTCTGGTGATATAGGGAGGAGCGTGTAATTGGTAAGTAGCCATTGTTATAGAGGACACACTTATTCGTTGTCTACTTCGTTAATTCTAATAGACATGGTATATCATTTCATAGATTTCACCGATGTCGTGACAGGGTATATCGATTTATTTCTTATCGTGAAGGATGATCTGTTTACCAAAAGGGTGTCGTGTGAATTTCAGGATTTGGGTAATACGAAATTAGCTAAACGATTTATGTACTTTTATTTGGATAAATTATAAGACACATACTAATATTAATTGTCGTTTGTTGTTAATACTAGAACTTATTCGTTGTAATCTGTGGGCAAACATGCCGAGGAATTTTCATGTAAGATTGGTATTTTTCTGGTGGTGATCATTCAACTTGTTAGAGTTCAACAATAGTAAGTAACTCCTATATAAGTAAGATTCAATGGTTTGGTTGAAAGAATGAAAATTAAAGTTTGAAGTTTGTATAAGCTGGCCATGATATGCTTTTTTGTGATTGTAACAGGCTACACTATGGTGACTAACTGCTTTTTTGGGACAAGTATGGGGGATCATGTTAAAATATTGGAGAGATCATAATAGGCAGCACTGTGGTGACTAACTGCTTTTTTGGGATAGGTGTGGTGATTGTAAACTTAACGACTGATGAGACTATGCAATTGAGAAAATGTTATATATATATATATATATATATATATATATATATATATATATATATATATATATATATATATATATATATATGTTAAAATATAGGAAAAATGGTACACTTCATGATATTAAGATGTTACTTTATATTTTTATCAATGGTATTTGTAGTGCATCCGAAAATCAGGGAATAGTTATTGAACTTGAGAAATTTATAGACATTGAATGCCTATATACTGATTTGAATCTGGAAGAATTTAATACTGGTTGCCTAAATATGTTGTCCATTTCTCATAGGGACTTGGAAGAGTTAATATATATGATATGTGTGATATTATGATATTGCCATGATTAACTATATATTTTGGGCACTTATCTTACTAAATTAATCTAGGATGTTGCATTTAAAGATAAATGATACTTAATAAGCTTTGATGTGGATAATTATAGTTAAAATTTTAGTTGAGAAGAAAAAAAAGAGAAGATCGGGACACAAATGGAGCGGCTAAGGTTGAAAATCAAAAGATGCATTATACCAAGGAAGCGTGACATGACAATTACCTATTAGCATTGTGACTTATATTTAGAATTCGAGAAGGATTGGGATACTTTACAACCCACAACATGGCAACTTCATTACCACGACACAACATCTCTGATTTTCATTTATACACGATTTTTCAATCCAAAACAATAAGCAGGAGATCCAAACTCTCAATTGCAAAATTTATTTGTCCAAAGCCCTTTTTAGTCGAAGTAAAGAATGAAGAATAAGACCGAAGCATCGTTTTGAAGATCAAAGCTTGGAAACATTGTTAAATCATTAGGTTTGCTTTAGACATCTTGAGTAGCATGACAATTTTGATTGTTTTCTATTTTACAGTAGTGATTATGGACTAATACCCTTTTTCTTCCACTTTAACGTAAATGGACCCTAAATACTATCGTTTGATTTATTAGTTGGATTTATAAAGTTTCATTATTTGTTATGTTTGATTTAGATTAAACAAAACCCCCAAATTACTTTCTGTTTCTAGTTTAATTAATTGTTTTGTTATCTGAATTAAATCATACCCGTTCCCCAAGAGTTCGACACAATTTCTTACCTTCAACTATATTAATTCTTGATTAGGTACATTGCCTATTATGGTAAAGCTAGTTGAAATTACATTGGATTTATAAATTTAAAACTAGTGCAAAATACACACATTAAGTTTTTTGCTACGTTGCCGGAGAATAGTTTAGTTTTGTTTAGATTCTTTAATCTTTAGTTATTTGATCTTTTTATGGAATTTATTCCGCAGTATGTTATTTATCTGTTTAGTTCTTATTTTCCTATAAATTGAGTCACGATAACTTAACACATAATGTGAGTAGTGTCGTCACTAACTCACTAAGTTATATTAGTTTCTTAGTTATTAGTGTGATGCATACAATACTCTCTAGTTTGTTCCTGATAGAATAAGATTTGTTAATGATCTCACTAGTGCATTTCTTTTCGTCCGACCCTTTCTCGGAATCCTCCTTGTGAATCCTCTTTTGGTTCCGCCTCGACTCCTCTGTTGACTGTTGTAATGGAGTGGTTACATCTACCTATGTTGTTTGTGCGAGAATGGGAGTGTCTAAAGAATCTACGAGATTAATAATTTTTTTTTTATTAAAAATAAATTTCTTACAAGGATGATCCTCACTGGGTCTTTCTATAATCACGTAGTGTATACAGATTATATATAACCAAGATTAAATAGACCTTCGAATATGTGATCCTACTCTAAGTCCACAAACAAACAAGGAACAAGAAGTAGAGTGAAAATCACTAATTCTTAGTCTATAAAATCTCAATTATATGTAACCTTAATGTATACACTCGGTAATTATAGCCTTACCAGTAAAGGTCTTTTAGTTTTCACATAAGTTAGTTATAGTACTTAAAATACTCCTATAGTATTTTAATTATATGTTTGATTCTATAGTTTCTTGGTATATAAAGTTGATAAGTTCCTAGACTTGTTGTTATTGTTTAGTATCATAAAATACTCCTATAGTATTTTAAACTTTATGTTTGGCTCTAGTATTCCTTTGTATATGGGGTTGGTAAGTTTTAGACTTGTTGCAACACCACCATCACTCCCAAACACATGTTGATCGTATCTCAAATAAATATAGTTGATCAGGCTATACTTATCCCAGATATGATTACATAACTGTCCAAGTTTAACTGTAGTGTCCAACATCCAAATACTTTTATGTTGTTATGACTGTGATGTTGTTCTTGTATGTATGAGTATTAGTATACTTCTTATAAAATACTTATATTTAAAAAGTATACTTGTAGTCAGAGCTCTTTAGACCCTATGAATTTATAGTTGTATATCTTTATGAATTGATATACTGAGTTCACTATAAACAATGCTCTGATACCAATCTGCCACACCCCCAAACCGGAACGGCGTAAACGTCCGAGGGTGGATGACTTCATGTTAAGTATCACAACGCATGCATCATAGTAATCAAAGTACAACAACCATTGCATTAATAAAGTATAAGTTTTACATAAGGATTCAAGTCATTGTATATTTGACATCAAAAGTTATATAACAAAAGCTAGAAGACGTGACTCTATACTGCTCCGTCTTCTCAAAATCCTGGGATGTACCTGTCTACTGGTTCCCTGAGAATACAAGTGTTTTGAAAAAGAGAGTATCAACATTTAAGTTGGTGAGTTCATAAGTATTTTCTTTTAGAAAGTAATTCTTTGGTCCTTGAAGTATGTTCGTGTGTTTCTCCAGAAAATCCTATATTTTCTTATTAAGTAATAACCATACAAGTTCCTTCTACGATTACTTAGTGTATACAGGATATATAATTCAGAGCGGATGGACAGTCGAATGGGTGGATCTGCCCTAAATCCACAACCAAACAAGGAACAAGAAATGAGGCGGAAGTCACACATTCCAATGTCTATCGGATCTTCATTGTATATAACCCTATGTATCCACTAAGTAATCATATCGACGTGTAAACAATCGTATTTGTTTCCAGAAAATCCAATATTTTCTAATATAACTGAAAAGTAGTTTTAATACCATAAAACTGTTCTATGCAAGTGTTGTTGTAACATAGTTTTAGTTCACAATGAAACTGTAAAAAGATTGTTTTCAATAATGTTATGTTTTTCTTTGTTTTAAACCAATATGTTGTATCTTTACCCCGTGAGTGCTAACCCGGTACGTTGTATTTGTACCTTGTTGGTGCAAACCCGGTATGATGTATTATTACCCCTGTGAATGCATAATCCGGTACGTTGTATTTGTACCCCATTAAATGCAAACCCAGTATGATGTATTTCTTAATATACTTAAAATGTAAAGTATATGGAAAGAATTTTGTACGAGAGTATATATATAGTTAAACCATGTATACTTGACTTGTGAAAATTATGTGAGAGTTTCATAAATTATACCTGTTATAATTAATATTTGTGTTCTACTTGATATGTAATATTCATGAAAGTATCCCCTTTTCTCGACATGTTACAAAGGGAATATGAATCTGATTTAATTAACTTTTATATTCATATACATATATAATATATATAATTAAAATTGAAATTACTTTATATCTCACCCTATACTATGCCTTTTATATTAGGCTACACCACATGATACCATCTATATGGCTACTTTATATCTCGTTCTTCGGATATATAGATCCTTACTCCTGATCCCTCGCATCGTCACCTGCTTCGTCAAGGATCATCTGGAATGCTCTTGCCTTTGGCTTGGGGGTACATTTGGCTTTGTAGCTCTTTCCCTCTTTGGGTAGTCTTCCTTGAAGTGTCCTTCTTCACCACACTTAAAGCAGACTTCTCTATTGGTCGTGCATTCGTTGGCATGGTGACCAGTCTTCCTGCATTTGAAGTAGGTCACCTCTTTAGAGCATTTCCCAATGTGTTTCATTCTGCATTTGGCACACAAGTTTTCTTCATTGTTATCCCCATACCTCTTGTTGTTGGTGTCACAACTCGGAATTTTTGACTCAGCAAAGCCCAAACCCTAACCTAGTACAAGCGAAACCACAGTGCAATCATTGTTGCATTTTATCATCTATAGCCTTAGGGCTTGTTTAAAGAATTAACAAAGAGGTATGGATTGAAAACTTACGTTAAATTTGGGTGTTATAAATGAAAATAGGTTGAAAGACTAAGGGTTTAAAACATAAATAACCCTCATTAAATGAGTTTTCACCAAGAAATCAATGCAATAAATGGGGTTTACGGATGGAGATGGATTCAAGAAAGTGTTCACGATTTAGAATTTAATTTAAAATGGTAGTTTACGGTTGCCTTGATCCGGAAACAAAAATGAGGCCCATTAGGGGTGTAAACTCAATAGGAATAACAGCGAAAACACTAAAGCCCAATACCACTTCAACCGTAAACACCCCCTATATATGTGTTTTCACTCTGAATCAATTCATTTCCTCATTTCTCAATAGTGAACCACTCCAAAATCCTCTCAATCTTCATCCGTGAACAACCCCATTTCCTCTCAATCTTCAAGTGTTTGCGCCCATATTCCTTCAAATCTTCACAACCCATACCAAGAACATTCATACCCACATTCTTATCTTCAAACAAATCTTCAAATCTTCATAATTCTCAAGATCCAACTGTGAACTCACTTACCTCCAACCGTAAAACCATTTTATTCAACCGTGAACCCTTTTGCAACATTCCAAATAATTCCTATTTAATTTGTAAGCATTCTTTACCTAATTAAATAATTATTTAACCCTTTTATTTAAATTATTATTATTATTATTTTAAATACGACGTCGAATACAATTATTTTAGGATAACGTTATTCGCGTGTACGTTTACCCGGGGATCATCTCTGCAACTCGCTTATTCCAGCTAACACACATTTGAGGTGAGTTCATACCCCCATATTTTTCCAAGCTTTTTAATGTTTTTAGGGGGGGGGGAATACAAGTAACACACAAGTAATCTTGTGTTTAAAAATATAATTTTGCTTATTATATTTTCTTATGGTTAACATGCAATTGAACGCGAAACTAATTAAACATGACAAACATTATGACTACTAGACTTACAAACAATTTACAAAACATGTTAAGACCAACTATTTTACAAGCACAGACTTTAACACGGAAAGAAACTTATAAACTATATTAATTATAGTTTATGGAACGAACGAACTACTTTTACAAGGTTACACGTTGTTTACAAAAATGTTTTTCATTGTATTATTCGCAAATTCGTTGAGGGATCAAATTTGTGAGACACGTCTTAGAATACTTACCTAAGTACCAAGGGAAGTCTAACCTTATGAACCAGAGTCTCCTGGAGGGAGAGCGTGAGTTTGTGTATAGATCTATACGGGACTGACAATCCCGTGCCTTGACTATTAGCTACAGTCGTTCTGGGTGACAAACGTCATTAACGTTTACGATGTCCGAAGTACTTCGTAGGGTTTAACGCCCATCAGTATGGTTATAAGAACTCATATGGATTAAGCAACAACTCGTTCACGTAATAATATACTTCATAAACAGTCATCAGGGTTAGTAACTATGTGATTACTTAGTATATACATCAGGGTGATATGAAATTAACATCTGACATGCAGTGGGATGTGTGACTTCCGCCTCATTTCCTGTTCCTTATTTGGTTGTGGGCTTAGGGCAGAATCACCCAATCGAATGTCTGTTCGATCTAGATTTCTATAACCCGTATGTACTAAGTGATCACAGGAGGGTATTAACATCACTTCCAGTTTACAGAACAAACACGCTTTCGACTAGTTTTATTTAATAATAAAGCTAAAGTTTAACAACATAAGTATGGGAAAATACTTGTGCTTCTCAGTTTTGGAACATTTAAGACAACAACTCACTTTTATGGAAAATATAGGATTTTCCAGGACAAACATCAGTATTTTACAAGCAAACGGTTTATCATGCAACTATCGAACAATCATGGTTAATTCTATAATTCCCTAGTTTATACATCAAAGTTATGTATGAAGAATATCTAATAGGCAGTGGAATGTGTGGTTTCCGCCTCATTTCTTGTTCATTGTTTGGTTGTGGGCTTAGGGCAAATCCACACAATTAACTGTCCGTTCGATCTTGGTTTATATATAACTAGTATAAACTAAGTGATCATAGAAGGAACTGGTATTATCATATTCTTATTAATAAAATATAGGATTTTATTAAGGAACACTTTCATCCTATCCCAAACGACTATTACAGTTAATTCTGTAAGTACCTAGTGAATACGTCAGGGTTATATACATGAGGATCCGACAGATAGTGGGATGTGTGGTCTACGCCTCATTTCCTGTTCCTTGTTTGGTTGTGGGCTTGGGGCAGAACCACACAATCGATTTTCTGTTCGATCTGGATTGTATATGACCTGTATAGACTAAGTACTCGTAGAAAGCACTAGTACGAGTCATTTTACTTATCATTCATTACATAAGAAAATATAGGATTTTCTGGAGAAACACATCATGTTTTACAAAGAACAAAAGCCCGTTTTCTAAAACAAAACGCTTATGAACTCACCAACTTTAATGTTGGCAGTCTTTCAAAACCACTTGTATTCTCAGGACACTAGTCGACAGGTACAGGCCCGGGTTCTTAGAAGACGGAGCATAGTAGCTTCAAGTCTTTACTTTACTATTTACTTTTGGAGTCAGTTTTACGTGATTTGAATACAATGTAACCACTATATTATTAATACAATGGTTGTTCTTGCTTTGATTACTATTATTCAATTGTTGTGATACTATACACTGATAGGTTTTATACAAACAATCCTATGTGTGCATGCAACCCTAATTGGATCTATGTTTTCACTATAAGACATACAACTATATGAACACAAAATAAACCCTAGCATGCTTCTATAATTTTCGAAAATCATATAGAAGTGTAGAAGACATACCTTTGTTGTTATATTGCAATAACAACTAGTTTCCTTGATCTCTTGAACTCTTGAAAGCAAGCACCACAATTGTAGTGCCTCTAATGGCTCACAAACACCTTGAAGCAAGAAGGCAATTAAGAGAGAGAGGGGAAGGATGCTAATTTCGGCCCTAGGGTTTCCCTTGGAATCAAGTGGCCTAAAATTGAAGCATAGGGCATCTATTTATACTGTAGGGTGCTAGGGTTTCAGTCTAAACCCTAATGGATAGCTTAGCCACCAAGCAGCCCAAGGAACCTTCTGGAATGAGGCCCTTGGACGAAAATATGATGATCCCTCATCATAATTTCGTTCCCCCTTAGTCCATAAGGTTTCTCAGCCCAAAACTCAACTATCACACATTTGACAGTTTATACCCCTTTATTTAATTAATCTCTTTTAGTCACCAAATTAATTCCTAATTAATTTATGACTAATACTAATTAAATAAATATGATTTCTCCTTTAATATATTATTCTTATAATATATTAATAAACCATAATATCTTCTCTCTCATATCAAATTACCTTGTCAAGTTGCTTTGGTGAAGGCAACCCAAAAGGACCATGCACACTCGGGTCAAGTACATACCAAATATAGTTACGGACTTAGACACTAATCCAACAGTCTCCCACTTGGATAAGTCTAGTAACCACATCTCACATATGACTTCCGTATCCGATTAGCAATCGTAGCTTTCAATAGCCGCTGTCAACTCTGACCAATAATCTGTCCTTCAGATAAGGGATCGTATAATCCTCTGTTCTAGATATCATGCTAACAATACTTATTGTTTAGCATTTTATTTCTTGATCTCTGATTTGTTCGACATAGAACTCAGTTGAACACATCAACTTCATCCTGACCGGGCCCAGCACATAAGTCAAACCAAATCATCAAGTGGCCAAGATATCGCTTTTATTCTCATAGAATAAAAGGAACAGAAAAACGTCGACTAATATGCCTTTATCATTTACTAGTTAAACCACACACAATAATGCGTTTTATAACATCAAGTTACTGATGCGTTTTCGCATTATCAATGTATAATCAACCAGCAAACAATAACCATATCTCTAGGTTTAAAGATTATATGATATTATCATCTTGCGATCACTTGTGATAACATTCATGAAGTGATACCAGCAAGTGTGGGTCTATTCCAATGCTCAATACAAATTTCATAAGCACTCATAAACTTTGCAGCAAACCTTTGCTATGTCTAAAACTTTTCAGACAATCTACAAACAAATTTATGACAATCTTCCTTCATATCTACTTCCAACATATGAACGATTGTGGACTGTTCGAATAATCTTATTATTCAGGAAGTCAAAACATGCAAAATTGAAACAATAGATAAATAATCAACACAAGATAGAAGCTTTCTTATAAATAACACACCTTTATTTAATCATCAAATGTTGAATACATGATCATCCATTACAAGTTTCCTACCTATCTAATCTAAACTAATATCGTCCTTCAGCCCTACGCTCCTAGCGTGCTGCAAATGTTTAACCCTACTCAGTCCCTTCGTGAGGGGATCTGCTGGGTTATCTTCTGACGATACCCTCTTCACAACGAGGAGTCCCTCTTCTACCCGATGTCTAATAAAATGGTATTTCCTGTCGATATGTCGAGATCTGCCATGATCCCTTGGTTCCTTGGTTAAGGCAACCGCTCCTTCATTATCACAGAAAATTTCCATGGGCTCCTTTATGGATGGCACAACTCCAAGGTCTCCAATGAAGTTCTTCAACCATATAGCCTCCTTTGACGCCTCGCTCGCCGCAATGTATTCTGATTCGCACGTTGAATCAGCTACAGTTTCTTGCTTGGAACTTTTCCAAGTCACTGCTCCTCCATTCAGGGTAAAGACCCAGCCCGACTGTGATCGGTAATTATCCCGATCTGTCTGGAAACTAGCGTCACTGTACCCTCGCACCCTTAAGTCATCACTCCCACCGAGGACTAGAAACCATTCCTTGGTCCTTCGTAGGTACTTAAGAATATTCTTGACAGCAATCCAATGTGCCCTACCAGGGTTCCCTTGATATCTGCTGACCATGCTCAAAGCAAAAGCCACATCAGGGCGAGTACAAGTCATAGCGTACATAATCGAGCCAACTGCGGAAGCGTAAGGTACTCGGCTCATATCAGCTATCTCTGCCTCTGTACTCGGGCTCTGAGTCTTACTCAGTTTGGTATTGCATTGGATTGGTAACTCCCCTTTCTTGGAATTTTCCATACTAAAACGTTTTAGTACCTTTTCCAAGTATGTATCCTGACTGAGTCCTATCAGTCTCTTGCTTCTGTCTCTCACTATCCTTATTCCCAGAATATATGCAGCCTCTCCGAGGTCCTTCATAGCGAAACACTTCCCAAGCCAGGACTTGACCTCCTGCAATGTTGGGATGTCGTTTCCTATGAGTAGTATGTCATCGACATACAATACGAGGAAGCTCACTATACTCCCACTGGCCTTGACATATACACATGACTCATCTTCATTTTGCAGAAAACCAAACTCTTTGACCTTCTCGTCAAAACAAAGATTCCACCTGCGAGATGCTTGCTTTAATCCATAAATGGATTTCTCAAGCTTGCACACTCTATTTGGATGCTTCGCATTGACAAAACCCTCTGGCTGATTCATGTAAACATCCTCAGCCAGCTTCCCATTTAGGAAAGCGGTTTTTACGTCCATCTGCCAGATTTCATAATCATGAAACGCAGCTATCGCAAGCATTACCCTAATAGAATTTATTTTCGCAACTGGTGAGAAGGTCTCATCATAGTCAACTCCAGGAGTTTGAGTAAAGCCCTTCGCGACCAATCGCGCTTTATAAGTGTGCACTTTCCCATCCATGTCTGTCTTCTTCTTGAAGATCCACTTGCACCCGACTGTCTTACGACCTGGTACATTATCAACCAAATTCCAAACTTGGTTGTCATACATGGACTGAATCTCGCTGTCCATTGCCTCTTTCCATTTAGCAGACTCTGGGCCTGCCATGGCTTCCTTGTAGCTGTTAGGTTCGTCCAGATTCACTAGTGTACTATCACTAATAAACGTATCCCCGTCAGTAGTAATATGGAAACCATAAAACTGGGGTGGAACAATAACTCTACTTGAACGTCTAAGAGGTAAGGACTGGTCAATAGGTTCAACAGGAGTTTCCTCCTCAGGTTGCATGCCAGTGTCAGAGGTTCCTTCTTCTCCTGACTCTTGAAGCTCTTCAAGGTCAATTTGACTCCCACTGTCTTCTTGGCTTATGAGTTCTCTTTCTCTGAAAACCCCTCTCCTAGCAACAAAGACAACATTGTCATTTGGTCTATAGAAGAGATAACCAAAAGACTTCTGTGGATAGCCGATGAAATAACACTTCTCACTACGAGGTTCTAGCTTGTCGTGAGTCTCTCGTCTTACGAAAGCTTCACAACCCCAAACCTTGATATGTGCTAACGAGGGAGCTTTCCCTGTCCACATCTCGTGAGGTGTTTTGGTAACCTTCTTGGTGGGAACTAAGTTAAGGATATGGGCGGCAGTCTCCAAGGCATACCCCCAGAATGAGATTGGTAACGAAGCACGACTCATCATAGAGCGAACCATGTCCAACAAGGTTCGATTACGTCTCTCAGCCACACCATTCAATTGTGGCGTTCTAGGAGGCGTCAATTGTGAAACTATTCCACACTCTTTCAGATAGTCGTGAAACTCAAGACTTAGGTACTCTCCCCTTCGATCAGATCGAAGCATCTTGATTTTCCTGCCCAACTGATTCTCTACTTCATTCTTGAACTCTTTGAACTTTTCAAAGGTTTCTGACTTCTGCTTGATTAAGTAGATATATCCATATCTGCTATAATCATCTGTAAAAGTCACGTAGAAGCGACAAGCGTCCCTTGTGGTGGATCTAAAGGGTCCACATACATCTGTGTGTATGAGATCCAATACACCCTCACCCCTTTCACATGTGCCAGTAAAGGGTGACTTGGTCATCTTCCCAAGTAAACAAGACTCACACACGTCATCGTCCCTAAGGTCGAAAGACTCCAAGACTCCATCCTTTTGGAGTTGGGCTATACGTTTCTTGTTCACATGGCCAAGGCGACAATGCCACAAGCATGCTTTGTCCAAACTTGTGGACGAATCAATATTCAAAACATCATTTCCTAAATTGTCAATAACTAACACAGATTCATAAATCCCATTACAAGGTAATGCATTGAAATAAAAGACACCATTCAAATAAGCATTAATAGAACCATTACTATTATCAAATGAATATCTGAAACCTTGTCTAAACAAACCATGAAAAGAAATGATGTTCCTTGCCATATCTGGCGAATAGCAACAATTATTTAAAACTAGTCCTAACCCATTACTCAACACTAAGGAATAAACTCCGATCTTGGTTACTGGTGAAGACTTCTTGTTTCCCATGATCAAGCTTATCCTTCCATGCTCCACTTCCCTACTTCTTTTTAGGCCCTGCATATCAGAACAAATGTGGTAACCACACCCTGTATCAAGAACCCATGAAGTAGCAAATGATGAGTTATTAGATTTAATTAAATACATACCTGCAAAGGTGGGCTTTATCTTCCCATCCTTAATATCTTGCAGATATTTAGGGCAGCTTCGTTTCCAGTGGCCCTTCTGGTGGCAGTAGAAGCACTCTGCTTCCTTGGGGTCAGAAGAGGGCTTAATAGAACCTGCTTTGGTCCCACTAGAAGAGGAACCATCTTGGGTCTTACCCTTATGGTGGCTCTTGCAAGGAGCCTTCCTCTTCTTTCCCTTTCCTTGGCCAATTGCCAACACAGGAGCAGCTACAGTAGAGGATGATGCAATAGATTTGTCCTTGAGGTTGCTCTCAGCTGTCCTCAGGAGCCCTTGAAGCTTACTTAGGGTGACCTCTTCCTTATTCATGTGGTAGGTCATTCTGAACTGGCTGTAGCAGGAAGGCAAGGAGTGGAGGATGATGTCGATAGCCAAATCCTCATCAAACTTAACATTAAGTTTGAGAAGACGATCAACATATCTTTGCATTCTTTGCAAATGAGCAGTTAGGGATTCTCCACTCCCCATCTTAGCGGTGATCATGTTGGTGATGATCTCATAGCGCTCTTGCCTCGCGCTCTGGTGGTACCTGTCCAGCAAATCTTGATGCATCTCATATGGATACATGTCCTCATAGGACTTTTGGAGTTCGAGGTTCATGGTGGCCAACATGATACAATGAACTTTCGTTGCATCACGCTCGTGGGCCTCAAAGGCGGCCATCTCTTCAGGAGTAGCTTCTTCTGGGTTGATCCTTTCAAGCTTCTCGTCTAGGACATATTCTTTGTCCTCATAACGAGTTATCATGCGAATGTATCTCATCCACTCGTTGAAGTTCGAGCCATCAAATGTCACTTTTTGACACAGGTTCATCAACGAGAATGACCCAGAAGTGTTGTTGTTTGCGTTTGCGTTTGACATCTGAAATAGAAAGGAACAAAGTTTGATTAGAATGAATCCCTAATTAAACACCCACATGAGAAATTAGGGCTAGGATCCAACAACATTATTTACAACTTAGAAAAGGGATGCTGTAATCTAAAAGTAAATAATTTGAAGGTAAGTGAATGACGATTCACTAATTTTCACCATGAAAAACGAAAGAGGTTAAGTTTTAAATGTATTTGAAAATTCCTAGATTTCTTTTGAGATTCATTGAACATTTCAATGGCATGTTTAAATCTCGATATGCACTTCAAATTTGCGACTGGGATGCCGAGGATCGCAAACAAGTTTGTGAATAACCATGCGAATCATCATGGTGCACTCAATGTCTTCATCACCTAATCAATGTGCTGGTTAGCCACGCACGCTCCATTGATCTATGATAAGACATCGAGCCACCCTTTGTCACCAATGTCAATCCCAAATTAGTGTGCTGGTTAACCACGCACGCTCCACTAACGTTTGACAGGGGTACAAAGTGTAATTCCATGGAATAGCATCATTTTCACATTTTACCCTAAAGTAACTAAGAGTGGGAATTTGTAAAACAATGTAGTTACTTTAATATTTCCATTATACTTATAATGAGGAATTAAGTGCCCTATCCTATCCGTTCGGCTAACGACCCTCCACCAGTCAAGCAAGCGGTAGATGTGAGTGTACATCCATTAAGCGCCATTTTATAGGCAGCAACCTTATACCCACCTTATAGACTGGCTTCGTGAATGAGGCCTACTAGCGATAAGACAAGCTTATTCTTATACATATATATAATAATTAATCTTATAATATCATAATTGTATAAGGGTGTATTTTAAAACATTTTAAAATACTAGTGTCTTTGTTGCATTTAAAATTTTCGAAAATTAGACAATTTAATTTAAAATTTTAAACACCAAAAATCTTTGATTTAATAATTATCAAAATTAAACAATTAATTTAAATTATTAAATCATGAAGGATTATCATAAAATTAAACAATTAATTTATCCTAATCCTTTTTATCCCCTAGATTTCGAAATTTATGGAAAGGATAATTCAAGATCTTCAATTATCTAGTTTAAACAATTAAGTTGATAATCACAAAGATGGCATTATCCAAATCCCTAAAATTTTGGGATCTTGTCTTGGGGGGCAAGGGATTTTCGAAATCCCTAGGGTTTCATAACCCTAATTTCGAAATTTGGAGGCTAGGCAAAAAAGTTTAAGAACCCTACAAAAATCGCCAACTAGGGTTTCTTAACCCTATTTTCGAAAACCACCAAGCCTTAGGGTTTACTTGCCATAAACCCTAATTTGTCAAATTCATAATATGTATCAAATCAAATTGAAAACAAAAACCAAAGGCTCTGATACCACTGATAGGTTTTATACAAACAATCCTATGTGTGCATGCAACCCTAATTGGATCTATGTTTTCACTATAAGACATACAACTATATGAACACAAAATAAACCCTAGCATGCTTCTATAATTTTCGAAAATCATATAGAAGTGTAGAAGACATACCTTTGTTGTTATATTGCAATAACAACTAGTTTCCTTGATCTCTTGAACTCTTGAAAGCAAGCACCACAATTGTAGTGCCTCTAATGGCTCACAAACACCTTGAAGCAAGAAGGCAATTAAGAGAGAGAGGGGAAGGATGCTAATTTCGGCCCTAGGGTTTCCCTTGGAATCAAGTGGCCTAAAATTGAAGCATAGGGCATCTATTTATACTGTAGGGTGCTAGGGTTTCAGTCTAAACCCTAATGGATAGCTTAGCCACCAAGCAGCCCAAGGAACCTTCTGGAATGAGGCCCTTGGACGAAAATATGATGATCCCTCATCATAATTTCGTTCCCCCTTAGTCCATAAGGTTTCTCAGCCCAAAACTCAACTATCACACATTTGACAGTTTATACCCCTTTATTTAATTAATCTCTTTTAGTCACCAAATTAATTCCTAATTAATTTATGACTAATACTAATTAAATAAATATGATTTTTCCTTTAATATATTATGCTTATAATATATTAATAAACCATAATATCTTCTCTCTCATATCAAATTACCTTGTCAAGTTGCTTTGGTGAAGGCAACCCAAAAGGACCATGCACACTCGGGTCAAGTACATACCAAATATAGTTACGGACTTAGACACTAATCCAACAGTCTCCCACTTGGATAAGTCTAGTAACCACATCTCACATATGACTTCCGTATCCGATTAGCAATCGTAGCTTTCAATAGCCGCTGTCAACTCTGACCAATAATCTGTCCTTCAGATAAGGGATCGTATAATCCTCTGTTCTAGATATCATGCTAACAATACTTATTGTTTAGCATTTTATTTCTTGATCTCTGATTTGTTCGACATAGAACTCAGTTGAACACATCAACTTCATCCTGACCGGGCCCGGCACATAAGTCAAACCAAATCATCAAGTGGCCAAGATATCGCTTTTATTCTCATAGAATAAAAGGAACAGAAAAACGTCGACTAATATGCCTTTATCATTTACTAGTTAAACCACACACAATAATGCGTTTTATAACATCAAGTTACTGATGCGTTTTCGCATTATCAATGTATAATCAACCAGCAAACAATAACCATATCTCTAGGTTTAAAGATTATATGATATTATCATCTTGCGATCACTTGTGATAACATTCATGAAGTGATACCAGCAAGTGTGGGTCTATTCCAATGCTCAATACAAATTTCATAAGCACTCATAAACTTTGCAGCAAACCTTTGCTATGTCTAAAACTTTTCAGACAATCTACAAACAAATTTATGACAATCTTCCTTCATATCTACTTCCAACATATGAACGATTGTGGACTGTTCGAATAATCTTATTATTCAGGAAGTCAAAACATGCAAAATTGAAACAATAGATAAATAATCAACACAATATAGAAGCTTTCTTATAAATAACACACCTTTATTTAATCATCAAATGTTGAATACATGATCATCCATTACAAGTTTCCTACCTATCTAATCTAAACTAATATCGTCCTTCAGCCCTACGCTCCTAGCGTGCTGCAAATGTTTAACCCTACTCAGTCCCTTCGTGAGGGGATCTGCTGGGTTATCTTCTGACGATACCCTCTTCACAACGAGGAGTCCCTCTTCTACCCGATGTCTAATAAAATGGTATTTCCTGTCGATATGTCGAGATCTGCCATGATCCCTTGGTTCCTTGGTTAAGGCAACCGCTCCTTCATTATCACAGAAAATTTCCATGGGCTCCTTTATGGATGGCACAACTCCAAGGTCTCCAATGAAGTTCTTTAACCATATAGCCTCCTTTGACGCCTCGCTCGCCGCAATGTATTCTGATTCGCACGTTGAATCAGCTACAGTTTCTTGCTTGGAACTTTTCCAAGTCACTGCTCCTCCATTCAGGGTAAAGACCCAGCCCGACTGTGATCGGTAATTATCCCGATCTGTCTGGAAACTAGCGTCACTGTACCCTCGCACCCTTAAGTCATCACTCCCACCGAGGACTAGAAACCATTCCTTGGTCCTTCGTAGGTACTTAAGAATATTCTTGACAGCAATCCAATGTGCCCTACCAGGGTTCCCTTGATATCTGCTGACCATGCTCAAAGCAAAAGCCACATCAGGGCGAGTACAAGTCATAGCGTACATAATCGAGCCAACTGCGGAAGCGTAAGGTACTCGGCTCATATCAGCTATCTCTGCCTCTGTACTCGGGCTCTGAGTCTTACTCAGTTTGGTATTGCATTGGATTGGTAACTCCCCTTTCTTGGAATTTTCCATACTAAAACGTTTTAGTACCTTTTCCAAGTATGTATCCTGACTGAGTCCTATCAGTCTCTTGCTTCTGTCTCTCACTATCCTTATTCCCAGAATATATGCAGCCTCTCTGAGGTCCTTCATAGCGAAACACTTCCCAAGCCAGGACTTGACCTCCTGCAATGTTGGGATGTCGTTTCCTATGAGTAGTATGTCATCGACATACAATACGAGGAAGCTCACTATACTCCCACTGGCCTTGACATATACACATGACTCATCTTCATTTCGCAGAAAACCAAACTCTTTGACCTTCTCGTCAAAACAAAGATTCCACCTGCGAGATGCTTGCTTTAATCCATAAATGGATTTCTCAAGCTTGCACACTCTATTTGGATGCTTCGCATTGACAAAACCCTCTGGCTGATTCATGTAAACATCCTCAGCCAGCTTCCCATTTAGGAAAGCGGTTTTTACGTCCATCTGCCAGATTTCATAATCATGAAACGCAGCTATCGCAAGCATTACCCTAATAGACTTTATTTTCGCAACTGGTGAGAAGGTCTCATCATAGTCAACTCCAGGAGTTTGAGTAAAGCCCTTCGCGACCAATCGCGCTTTATAAGTGTGCACTTTCCCATCCATGTCTGTCTTCTTCTTGAAGATCCACTTGCACCCGACTGTCTTACGACCTGGTACATTATCAACGAAATTCCAAACTTGGTTGTCATACATGGACTGAATCTCGCTGTCCATTGCCTCTTTCCATTTAGCAGACTCTGGGCCTGCCATGGCTTCCTTGTAGCTGTTAGGTTCGTCCAGATTCACTAGTGTACTATCACTAATAAACGTATCCCCGTCAGTAGTAATATGGAAACCATAAAACTGGGGTGGAACAATAACTCTACTTGAACGTCTAAGAGGTAAGGACTGGTCAATAGGTTCAACAGGAGTTTCCTCCTCAGGTTGCATGCCAGTGTCAGAGGTTCCTTCTTCTCCTGACTCTTGAAGCTCTTCAAGGTCAATTTGACTCCCACTGTCTTCTTGGCTTATGAGTTCTCTTTCTCTGAAAACCCCTCTCCTAGCAACAAAGACAACATTGTCATTTGGTCTATAGAAGAGATAACCAAAAGACTTCTGTGGATAGCCGATGAAATAACACTTCTCACTACGAGGTTCTAGCTTGTCGTGAGTCTCTCGTCTTACGAAAGCTTCACAACCCCAAACCTTGATATGTGCTAACGAGGGAGCTTTCCCTGTCCACATCTCGTGAGGTGTTTTGGTAACCTTCTTGGTGGGAACTAAGTTAAGGATATGGGCGGCAGTCTCCAAGGCATACCCCCAGAATGAGATTGGTAACGAAGCACGACTCATCATAGAGCGAACCATGTCCAACAAGGTTCGATTACGTCTCTCAGCCACACCATTCAATTGTGGCGTTCTAGGAGGCGTCAATTGTGAAACTATTCCACACTCTTTCAGATAGTCGTGAAACTCAAGACTTAGGTACTCTCCCCTCGATCAGATCGAAGCATCTTGATTTTCCTGCCCAACTGATTCTCTACTTCATTCTTGAACTCTTTGAACTTTTCAAAGGTTTCTGACTTCTGCTTGATTAAGTAGATATATCCATATCTGCTATAATCATCTGTAAAAGTCACGTAGAAGCGACAAGCGTCCCTTGTGGTGGATCTAAAGGGTCCACATACATCTGTGTGTATGAGATCCAATACACCCTCACCCCTTTCACATGTGCCAGTAAAGGGTGACTTGGTCATCTTCCCAAGTAAACAAGACTCACACACGTCATCGTCCCTAAGGTCGAAAGACTCCAAGACTCCATCCTTTTGGAGTTGGGCTATGCGTTTCTTGTTCACATGGCCAAGGCGACAATGCCACAAGCATGCTTTGTCCAAACTTGTGGACGAATCAATATTCAAAACATCATTTCCTAAATTGTCAATAACTAACACAGATTCATAAATCCCATTACAAGGTAATGCATTGAAATAAAAGACACCATTCAAATAAGCATTAATAGAACCATTACTATTATCAAATGAATATCTGAAACCTTGTCTAAACAAACCATGAAAAGAAATGATGTTCCTTGCCATATCTGGGTAATAGCAACAATTATTTAAATCTAGTCCTAACCCATTACTCAACACTAAGGAATAAACTCCGATCTTGGTTACTGGTGAAGACTTCTTGTTTCCCATGATCAAGCTTATCCTTCCATGCTCCACTTCCCTACTTCTTTTTAGGCCCTGCATATCAGAACAAATGTGGTAACCACACCCTGTATCAAGAACCCATGAAGTAGCAAATGATGAGTTATTAGATTTAATTAAATACATACCTGCAAAGGTGGGCTTTATCTTCCCATCCTTAATATCTTGCAGATATTTAGGGCAGCTTCGTTTCCAGTGGCCCTTCTGGTGGCAGTAGAAGCACTCTGCTTCCTTGGGGTCAGAAGAGGGCTTAATAGAACCTGCTTTGGTCCCACTAGAAGAGGAACCATCTTGGGTCTTACCCTTATGGTGGCTCTTGCAAGGAGCCTTCCTCTTCTTTCCCTTTCCTTGGCCAATTGCCAACACAGGAGCAGCTACAGTAGAGGATGATGCAACAGATTTGTCCTTGAGGTTGCTCTCAGCTGTCCTCAGGAGCCCTTGAAGCTTACTTAGGGTGACCTCTTCCTTATTCATGTGGTAGGTCATTCTGAACTGGCTGTAGCAGGAAGGCAAGGAGTGGAGGATGATGTCGATAGCCAAATCCTCATCAAACTTAACATTAAGTTTGAGAAGACGATCAACATATCTTTGCATTCTTTGCAAATGAGCAGTTAGGGATTCTCCACTCCCCATCTTAGCGGTGATCATGTTGGTGATGATCTCATAGCGCTCTTGCCTCGCGCTCTGGTGGTACCTGTCTAGCAAATCTTGATGCATCTCATATGGATACATGTCCTCATAGGACTTTTGGAGTTCGAGGTTCATGGTGGCCAACATGATACAATGAACTTTCGTTGCATCACGCTCGTGGGCCTCAAAGGCGGCCATCTCTTCAGGAGTAGCTTCTTCTGGGTTGATCCTTTCAAGCTTCTCGTCTAGGACATATTCTTTGTCCTCATAACGAGTTATCATGCGAATGTATCTCATCCACTCGTTGAAGTTCGAGCCATCAAATGTCACTTTTTGACACAGGTTCATCAACGAGAATGACCCAGAAGTGTTGTTGTTTGCGTTTGCGTTTGACATCTGAAATAGAAAGGAACAAAGTTTGATTAGAATGAATCCCTAATTAAACACCCACATGAGAAATTAGGGCTAGGATCCAACAACATTATTTACAACTTAGAAAAGGGATGCTGTAATCTAAAAGTAAATAATTTGAAGGTAAGTGAATGACGATTCACTAATTTTCACCATGAAAAACGAAAGAGGTTAAGTTTTAAATGTATTTGAAAATTCCTAGATTTCTTTTGAGATTCATTGAACATTTCAATGGCATGTTTAAATCTCGATATGCACTTCAAATTTGCGACTGGGATGCCGAGGATCGCAAACAAGTTTGTGAATAACCATGCGAATCATCATGGTGCACTCAATGTCTTCATCACCTAATCAATGTGCTGGTTAGCCACGCACGCTCCATTGATCTATGATAAGACATCGAGCCACCCTTTGTCACCAATGTCAATCCCAAATTAGTGTGCTGGTTAACCACGCACGCTCCACTAACGTTTGACAGGGGTACAAAGTGTAATTCCATGGAATAGCATCATTTTCACATTTTACCCTAAAGTAACTAAGAGTGGGAATTTGTAAAACAATGTAGTTACTTTAATATTTCCATTATACTTATAATGAGGAATTAAGTGCCCTATCCTATCCGTTCGGCTAACGACCCTCCACCAGTCAAGCAAGCGGTAGATGTGAGTGTACATCCATTAAGCGCCATTTTATAGGCAGCAACCTTATACCCACCTTATAGACTGGCTTCGTGAATGAGGCCTACTAGCGATAAGACTAGCTTATTCTTATACATATATATAATAATTAATCTTATAATATCATAATTGTATAAGGGTGTATTTTAAAACATTTTAAAATACTAGTGTCTTTGTTGCATTTAAAATTTTCGAAAATTAGACAATTTAATTTAAAATTTTAAACACCAAAAATCTTTGATTTAATAATTATCAAAATTAAACAATTAATTTAAATTATTAAATCATGAAGGATTATCATAAAATTAAACAATTAATTTATCCTAATCCTTTTTATCCCCTAGATTTCGAAATTTATGGAAAGGATAATTCAAGATCTTCAATTATCTAGTTTAAACAATTAAGTTGATAATCACAAAGATGACATTATCCAAATCCCTAAAATTTTGGGATCTTGTCTTGGGGGGCAAGGGATTTTCGAAATCCCTAGGGTTTCATAACCCTAATTTCGAAATTTGGAGGCTAGGCAAAAAAGTTTAAGAACCCTACAAAAATCGCCAACTAGGGTTTCTTAACCCTATTTTCGAAAACCACCAAGCCTTAGGGTTTACTTGCCATAAACCCTAATTTGTCAAATTCATAATATGTATCAAATCAAATTGAAAACAAAAACCAAAGGCTCTGATACCACTGATAGGTTTTATACAAACAATCCTATGTGTGCATGCAACCCTAATTGGATCTATGTTTTCACTATAAGACATACAACTATATGAACACAAAATAAACCCTAGCATGCTTCTATAATTTTCGAAAATCATATAGAAGTGTAGAAGACATACCTTTGTTGTTATATTGCAATAACAACTAGTTTCCTTGATCTCTTGAACTCTTGAAAGCAAGCACCACAATTGTAGTGCCTCTAATGGCTCACAAACACCTTGAAGCAAGAAGGCAATTAAGAGAGAGAGGGGAAGGATGCTAATTTCGGCCCTAGGGTTTCCCTTGGAATCAAGTGGCCTAAAATTGAAGCATAGGGCATCTATTTATACTGTAGGGTGCTAGGGTTTCAGTCTAAACCCTAATGGATAGCTTAGCCACCAAGCAGCCCAAGGAACCTTCTGGAATGAGGCCCTTGGACGAAAATATGATGATCCCTCATCATAATTTCGTTCCCCCTTAGTCCATAAGGTTTCTCAGCCCAAAACTCAACTATCACACATTTGACAGTTTATACCCCTTTATTTAATTAATCTCTTTTAGTCACCAAATTAATTCCTAATTAATTTATGACTAATACTAATTAAATAAATATGATTTCTCCTTTAATATATTATTCTTATAATATATTAATAAACCATAATATCTTCTCTCTCATATCAAATTACCTTGTCAAGTTGCTTTGGTGAAGGCAACCCAAAAGGACCATGCACACTCGGGTCAAGTACATACCAAATATAGTTACGGACTTAGACACTAATCCAACATACACGACGTCCTCCGCCCCCGAATGTTTCCGCCGTTCCGGTTTGGGGGTGTGACAAATTGGTATCAGAGCATTGTTTATAGTGAACTTAGTATATCACCCCATAAAAGATGTACAACTATAAATACAATGGGGCCAAAGTGCTCTGACTAAGAGTATACTTTTAAAATATAAGTATTCTTATATATGTATACATACATGCATACATACATACTAAGAACAAGTATCACAAGAAGAACAAAACAAAAGTATTTAGATGTTGGACACTACAGTCAAACCTAGGCAGTTATGTAATCATATATGGGACAAATATAGTGTGATCAACTATATTTATTTGAGATACGACCAACATGTGTTTGGTAGTGATAGTGGTGTTGCAACGAGTCTAAAACTTACCAACCCTATATACAGAGGATCTCTAGAACAAAACATAAAGTCAAAATACTATAGGAGTATTTTATGGTACTATAAGATAACAACGAGTCTGAAAACTTACCAAGTCCATATACCAAGAAACTTTAGAAACAATCATACAATTAAAATACTATAGGATTATTTTAGGCACTATAACTAACTTATGGAAAACTAAAAGACCCTTGCTGGCAGGTCTATAATTGCGAAGTGTATGCTTCCAGGGTTATATGTAATTGGGATCTTATAGACTTAGAATTTGTGATCTTCGCTCTATTACCTGTTCCTTGTTTGGTTGTGGTCTTAGAGTAGGATCACTTATTCGAAGGTCTATTTGATCTTGGTTATATACAACTTGCATACACTGCGTGATTATAGGAGTACCCGGTAAGGATCATCATAAATTTTTTTTATAGAAATGTTTTTACTTAATATCATAGATCCTTTAGATATTCCCATTCTCGCACAAACAACATAGGTAGATATAGCCACTCCACCACAACAGCCAACAGAGTAGACAAGGAAGAACAAGAAGGGATTCATGGGGAGGATTCAGAGAAGGAATCATACGAGGAGTCAGACTTTCCATCATGAAGTGATGGTGATCAGTGATAAAACTTGAAGCATGACATAACAAGGATTCAACACACGTACGGAGAATAAGAACACCATAGGAAAGTCCAGAGACAATAGATTCCCACAGCTGAAACCAGGGCAATCATAACTAGGACAGAGAACAGAGGAAATCACTCATAAGGCGTGCGAGGTGGCAGAGCACCTTATGTGCCACACTAATAATTAACCAACTAATATAATCTAGTGAGTTAGTGATTACACTACTCACATTATGGGTTAGGCATATCGTCACTTCAGTAACAACTCGTGACAGTAAACCAGATCACAGGATTTCACTTAAAAGGTGATTTTTACTAGAAATTCATAAGTCTATTATAGATAGACCTCTGTTATGAATAACTTTCAAAAATCAGAACATGATACACTCAGAACTAAGATAAATTAGATTCAAATAACACTCGACTAGTAACCACTACTAAAGACTTACCCCCGTTTCATCTTTTAAACCTTATGGCAGAAAGATGCCACCGAAGAAGTCGAATAGAAAAAAAAACAATGAACCACCAACACCACCGCCACCACCTCCACAGTATGATCTGGTTGTCTTTCAGGCTATAGTAACAACCGCAACGACAGCTGTCATGACTCAAATCCACGCAAGTGGTACTAGAGGGGCAGGTAGTGGTACTAACAACTCTAACCACAGAGAAAGCCATGGACGCACAAGAGAGTGTTCGTACAAAGAATTCATGAATTGTGGACCCAAATCCTTCGATGGATGTGGGGGAGTCATCGCCCTAATGCGATGGTTCGAGAAAACGGAGTCGATTTTTGAGATATGCGCATGCCCAGAAGAGAGCAAAGTGAAGTTTGCTGCCTGCACCCTCTCTGACAGAGTCGTGGCATGGTGGAATAGCCATGTCAAGTCACTGACCCTACCAGTGGCAAATGCGATGGGATGGGAGAATCTAAAAGAGATGATGCTGAAAGAGTATTGCCCGAGGGGAGAGATACAAAAGCTAGAGCAAGAGCTGCGGAACCTTACCATGGCAGGCTCGGACATAGTAGCCTACACCGATAGATTCAGCGATTTAGCCGCACTATGCCCTGGGGTGGTTACCCCGGAGAGCAGGAAGGTAGAGAGATACATTTGGGGACTACCACCTCCAATACAAGGAAACGTGATAGCAGCGAAATCCCATACGTTCGACAGTGCCAAGCATCTAGCTCGAACACTGGTGGACCATGGAGTCCGTGATGGGATTTGAGCATTCTAACACTCCTATGGTGTACATGCAACCCTAGAAACCTTGGATCTATGTTTGACTAAGATACATGCAAATAATTATTTTTCCAAGGTTCTTATCCTAACTAGCATGGCATGGGATACTTGAATCAAATAAAACTAGTAGAATTACTTACCTTGTAGTAGTAGTTGATTGCTTGGAGTTTGAGAGCCTAGCACCAATAATGTGGATGCCTCAAATGGAAGTCACAAATCACCACAAACTTGGAAACTTGAGAGAATAGTCACAAACTTCTTGAAATCGGCCCTCTTGGTTTACACACATCAACTAATGTGGTGGATTAGCGTTACATCCATGTAAACCCTAATACCCATGTCTTTTCATTTCCATGAGATCCATGGGTTAAAGCTCCATGGAGTATCCATGGACTTTCCATGCAAGCCTAGCCCATTCCAAATAAGCATTAGCCCACACTATATAAATACAAGAGCCCATATTTAATTAGTCATACTTTTGATCTCTAAATTAATTCTAAATTAATTATAGATCAACACTAATTAAATAATATGATTTTATATTAATATATTAGAACTTATAATATATTAATAAATCATAACTTATACTATTCTCAAAAGATTATCCGTAAATTGTTCGGGTGAAGTGCAACCCAAATGGACCATGCCGGGTCGGGTCAAGTACATACCAAATATAGTTATGGACTTAGACACTATCTCCAACAGTCTCCCACTTGGATAAGTCTAATAACTATAGTTGCAAGTATGACTTCAGGAACCGATCAGCAATCATAGCTCTTAAAACTCTGTTGAACTATGAAGCGCCATTTTAGATAAGTGATCATATAATCCTCTGTTCTAGATATCAGCCGGACAAATACATGGAACATGGTCTTGCGTATTGTCCAGCATTTGTTTCCCGATTTCCGATTTGTTTGACATAGAACTTTACTGAACACATCAATTTAGTTCTGACCGGGCCCGGTACATAGGTCAAAACAAAATCATCGAGGGGCCCAGATATCGCTTCTAATTCTAGAAGGAACAGATAAACTTCGACTCATATGTTTGCTCTACTACTTGTTGAATTACACACAAAATCACGGTTTATAACATCGAGTTACCAATGTGTTTTCATGCAATCAATGCATAACCAACTCATAGGCAACAAATCATATCTCTAGGTTTGAAGATTTATATGATATTACCGTCTCACGATCACTCGAGATAAATTCCATGAAGTGATACAAGTGAACGTGGGTTGAATCCAATACTCAGAACTTATGAGCACTCATGAGTGTTGTAGCCCTACTTTGTCTAACATCTTAGACCTCTACAAGCCAACCCATGACAGTCTTGATTCATATCTACTTCCAACATATGACCGACTGTGGAGAGTTTGAATAATATGATATAAACCATAACATAATTATTCTGGAAGTCAAAACATGCAAAAAGAAATAATAGTAAATGATTGACAAGAGATAGCAACACTTTACTCATAAATAACAGCTTTTATTTATCATCAAATGTCAATTACATTTTACAAATTTCAAGATTATCTAACTACTAAAACTAATATCATCCTTCAGCCCTATGCTCCGAGCATGCTGGAGATGCTTAGCCCGAGTCAGTCCCTTCGTGAGGGGATCTGCTGGGTTCTCATCCGATGATACCCTCTTTGCCACGAGGATTCCTTCTTCTATTCGATGTCTGATGAAGTGATATTTTCTGTCAATGTGTCTGGATCTCCCATGATCTCTTGGTTCCTTGGCTAAGGCAACTGCACTATTGCTGTCACAGAAAATCTCCATTGGCTCCTTTATAGCTGGTACAACTCCAAGGTCTCCGATGAAGTTCTTTAGCCATATAGCCTCCTTTGCTGCCTCGCTTGCTGCTATATACTCTGATTCACAAGTGGAATCAGCCACTGTCTCCTGCTTGGAACTTTTCCAAGTAATTGCCCCTCCGTTTAGAGTAAAGACCCAGCCCGACTGAGAGCGGGAATTATCCATGTCAGTCTGAAAAGCTAGCATCACTGTACCCTACAGCTCTCAAGTCCTCACTGCCACCGAGGGTAAGGACCCAGTCCTTAGTCCTCCGTAGGTACTTGAGGATATTCTTTACCGCAGTACAGTGTGCCTTGCCAGGGTTCCCCTGATACCTGCTAACCATGCTCAAAGCAAAAGCTACATCAGGTCGAGTACACGTCATAGCATACATGATCGATCCTACAGCTGAAGCATAAGGTATTCGACTCATTTCTGCTATCTCAGCCTCAGTACTAGGGCTTTGTGTCTTACTCAATCTGGCGTTACTCTGGATGGGTAACTCTCCTTTCTTGGAGTTATGCATGTTGAACCTTTTCAACACTTTGTCCCCATAGGTGCTTTGACTAAGTCCAATTAGTCTTTTACTCCTGTTTCTCAAAATACTTATCCCTAGGATATAGGCAGCTTCTCCAAGGTCCTTCATAGCGAAACATTTCCCTAGCCAGGACTTTACTTCCTGCAGGGTTGGGATGTCATTTCCTATGAGTAGTATGTCATCCACATACAGTACCAAAAAGCTGACTATACTCCCACTAGCCTTGATATAGACACAAGATTCATCTTCACTCCTTGAAAAGCCAAATTCTTTGACTTTCTCATCTAAGCAAAGATTCCATCTGCGAGGTGCCTGTTTTAATCCATAAATGGATTTCTCGAGCTTACACACTCTACTGGGGTACTCTGTACTGACAAAACCCTCTGGCTGAACCATGTAAACATCTTCAACCAACTTTCCATTAAGGAAAGCGGTTTTGACATCCATTTGCCATATTTCATAATCATGAAATGCATCAATGGCTAACAGAACCCTAATAGACTTAATCTTGGCCACTGGTGAAAAGGTCTCATCATAATCAACTCCCGGAGTTTGAGAATAACCCTTTGCAACCAGTCGTGCCTTATAAGTGTGTACATTACCATCCATGTCGGTCTTCTTCTTGAAGATCCATTTGCACCCAACTATCTTACGATCAGGTACATTGTGAACCAAGTTCCAAACTTGATTGTCATACATGGACTGTATCTCGCTATCCATAGCCTCTTTCCATTTAGCAGCCTGAGGGCCTGCCATGGCTTCCGTGTAGCTGTTAGGCTCATCCAGATTTACCAGTGTGTTATCACTGATAAGTGTCTCACCTTCTGCAGTAATATGAAAACCATAATAATGCTCAGGTGCATTCCTAACTCTGGTGGAACGCCTCAGAGGTATAGATTCTTCAGTCGGCTCAACATGAGTTTCCTCCTCAGGTTGAGGGCTAGGGTTTGAGGTTCCTTCACCACTTGACTCTTGAATTTCCTCAAGGTCAATTTGCCTCCCACTGTCTCCTTGGCTCATGAATTCTCTCTCTCTCGAAAGAATCCTCTTCTTGCTACAAAGACCACATTATCACTGGGTCTGTAGAAGATGTAACCAAAGGATTTCTGTGGGTAGCCGATGAAAATACACCTTTCGCTTCGGGGTTCGAGCTTATCGTGAGTCTCGCGTCTCACGAAAGCCTCGCAACCCCAAATCTTGATGTGGTATAGATTGGGAACTTTTCCAGTCCACAACTCGTGAGGTGTTTTGGCAACCTTCTTTGTAGGGACTAGATTAAGGATATGGGCGGCAGTCTCTAAGGCATACCCCCAAAATGAGATTGGTAGTGAAGCTCGACTCATCATGGAACGAACCATGTCCAACAAGGTCCGATTGCGCCTCTCAGCTACACCATTCAACTGTGGTGTCCTAGGAGGTGTCAATTGTGAGACAATCCCACATTCCTTAAGATGGTCAAGGAACTCAGTACTAAGATACTCACCACCACGATCGGATCGAAGCATCTTAATGTTCCTGCCCAACTGATTCTCCACTTCTTGCTTAAACTCTTTGAATTTCTCAAAGGTTTCTGACTTATGCTTGATTAGGTAGACATATCCATATCTACTAAAATCATCAGTAAAAGTCACATAGAACCGATTAGCATCTCTTGTGGCGGTTCTGAAGGGTCCACACACATCCGTGTGTATGAGGTCCAACAAACCTTCACCCCTAGCACAAGTGCCAGTAAAAGGTGACTTTGTCATTTTACCAAGCAAACAAGATTCACAACTATCATCTGACTTTAGGTCAAATGACTCCAAGACTCCATCCTTTTGGAGTTGGCCTATGCGTTTCTTGCTTACATGTCCAAGACGACAATGCCATAAGGATGCTTTATCTAAGCTAGTGGAAGAGTTAATACACAATACATTATTTCCTAGATTATCTACAACAGATACAGTTTCATACACGCCATCACAAGGTAATGCTTTAAAATAAAGAACATTATTAAAGAAAGCATCAATACTACCATTATTATTATCAAAATAAAAGGTAAAACCTTGTTTATACAATGCATGAAAGGAAATAACATTTCTTGCCATTTCTGGCGAATAATAACATTTATTCAAATCTAATGTAAACCCACTATTTAGCACTAAGGAATAAACTCCTATCTTGGTGACATGTGAAGCTTTCCTGTTTCCCATGATCAAGTTTATCTTTCCCTGCTCCACATTCTCACTTCTTTTTAGTCCCTGCAAATCACAACATATGTGAATACCACAACCTGTATCAAGGACCCAAGACTTAGAATGAGGTGAGTTATTAGACAATATAGTGTATATACCTGCATGGTTGGGTTTTACTTTCCCATCCTTCAAATCTTGCTGGTACTTTGGGCAGTTTCACTTCCATTGCGACTTTTCATGGCAATAGAAGCATTCAGCCTCATTAGGGTTAGCAAAAGGAGTGACAAAACCTTTCTTGATTTTGCTTGAAGAGGAGCCTTCAAGGATCTTACCCTTGGTACCCTTAGAAGGGTTCTTTCTCTTCTTCCCTTTGCCATGCCCGATTGCCAAGACATTGGCTGCAGTTGGAGTAGGAGTAGGAGTAGTAACAACCGACTTACCCTTTAGACCACTTTCGGCGGTCTTCAAGAGTCCTTGAAGTTTGCTGAGGGTGACTTCTTCCTTGTTCATGTGATATGTCATGCGGAATTGATCATAACACGATGGCAAGGAGTGCAAAATAATGTCTATTGCTAACTCCTCAGGGAAGTTCACATTCAGCTTCAGTAAACGGTCCACATACCTTTGCATTTTCTGCATGTGGCCCGTGATGGGTTCACCATCCTTCATTCGGGTTGTTATCATGGAGGAGATTATTTCATATCGCTCTTGACGAGCACTTTGATGGTAGCGGTCCATCAAGTCCTGGTGCATCTCAAAAGGATAATACTCCTCATAGGACTTTTGGAGCTCGGCTGTCATGGTGGCCATCATGATGTATGCCACTTTTGTAGCATCTCTTTCATGTACCTCATATTCAACAAGCTCTTCAGGAGTAGCAGTTGGCTCGGGTACCTTCAACTCCTTGTCGAGAACATATTCTTTGTTCTCATACCGAGTGACCATCCTGATGTTTCTGATCCAATCTGTAAAGTTGGACCCATCAAAGATGACTCTCCCATAAAGATTCATGAGAGAGAAGGAGCTAGTAGGGTTTGAGCCAGAAGCATTGTTATTGGAAGACATCTGAAAAGAAGAGGGAATAGATTAGATTAGATATAGAGATAGTCCTTAACAAAACACCCAAATGTAATATTAAGGCTAGGACCTAACACAATATTTTATAACTTAGAAGAGGGATGCCGTAATCTAAGCTATAAGATATTTGAAGGTAGGTGAATGACGATTCGCCAATTTCCACCATGAAAAACGAAATATTTAATTAGGTTTTAATTGGTTTAGAAACTCCTAGATTCTTTGAGATTCATTGAACTTTCTTCAATGGCATGTTTCAATCTCGAGTGTGCCCTTCAAGTTTTGTGTCTGGGATGCCGAGGATCACAAAACAAGGTGTGAAGTAACCATGCAAATTACTTGGTACCCTTAATGTATTACCCCTCAATCGATGTGTCGGTTAACCACACACGCTCCATCGATACTATGATAAACATTAAGTCACCCTTTACCTACCTTGTTAAGTTCAAGTTAGTGTGCCGGTTAACCACACACGCTCCACTAACGACTTAAACAAAGTGTAAAGTGTAATTTCATGGATTAGCACCTTATTCACATTTTCCTAAAATAACTAAGATTGGGAATTCAATAAAGTTTAGTTACTTTAGTATTATCATTATAATTTTAATGAGAATTTATAAATCCTTGTCCTACCCGTTCGGCTAACGACCCTCCACCGATCAAGGAAGCGGTGGGTGAGAGTGGACACCCATTAAGTTGCCATTTTATAGGCAACAACCTTATACCCCCTTATAGACCGGCTTCGTGAATGAGGCGTACTGGCGGTAAGACGACTTGATCTTATACATATATAAATATTATTAAACTTATAATATTATAAAGTATAAGGGTTGAATTTTAACTTTTAAAATTCTAGGGGTTGAAACTAAAGTTTTTAATATGACTTTACATGTTCCAAAACTTGAGGGCAAGTTTTGTAAACTTTCAAAACTTTTCATTTCTCATAACTTATGAGTTAATGGTTATTAAAAATGAAGACTCTTCATTTTTTTGTAACCTATGTGTTCTTTTAATGGTTATTTATAAATGTGACTTTTGGTTATCCATAACTTAAGAACTAGTTATGGACTCCATTAAAACACATAAAGATCAAGAATTAATCTAATCAATTATTAGCACATAATTTCTATGATCTTCTAAACTCATATGTTTATGAATGTTCATATCAAAAATTTCAAGAATCGTAAGTACATATACAAAACTTGAAATTTTGATACGAGCTTTTGAACAAAACTTCGATTTTCAATTTTTTTTTTTTTTGCATCAAGTATCAAATAAACAAACCTCGCTCTGATACCACTGATGGGATTTGAGCATTCTAACACTCCTATGGTGTACATGCAACCCTAGAAACCTTGGATCTATGTTTGACTAAGATACATACAAATAATTATTTTTCCAAGGTTCTTATCCTAACTAGCATGGCATGGGATACTTGAATCAAATAAAACTAGTAGAATTACTTACCTTGTAGTAGTAGTTGATTGCTTGGAGTTTGAGAGCCTAGCACCAATAATGTGGATGCCTCAAATGGAAGTCACAAATCACCACAAACTTGGAAACTTGAGAGAATAGTCACAAACTTCTTGAAATCGGCCCTCTTGGTTTACACACATCAACTAGTGTTATTTCAAGAACCAAAGCCTCCTTTATATAGTGTGGTGGATTAGGGTTACATCCATGTAAACCCTAATACCCATGTCTTTTCATTTCCATGAGATCCATGGGTTAAAGCTCCATGGAGTATCCATGGACTTTCCATGCAAGCCTAGCCCATTCCAAATAAGCATTAGCCCACACTATATAAATACAAGAGCCCATATTTAATTAGTCATACTTTTGATCTCTAAATTAATTCTAAATTAATTATAGATCAACACTAATTAAATAATATGATTTTATATTAATATATTAGAACTTAAAATATATTAATAAATCATAACGTATACTATTCTCAAAAGATTATCCGTAAATTGTTCGGGTGAAGTGCAACCCAAATGGACCATGCCGGGTCGGGTCAAGTACATACCAAATATAGTTATGGACTTAGACACTATCTCCAACAGTCCGCCAAGGCATAATGACCCCCGTTCCTGAATCAACCAAAGGGTGTGTCGACAAAAAAATCCGGGTGCAAGAAGAAAAGACAGTCAACACAAGAGCCCTCGAATGGACAACAGATGATTGCAGTTCATGCTGCCACGACACCAGCCACTCCAGCACCCGACAATCGATATGCTGGAACGGGACACTACAAGAGAGATTGTCCAATGGCAAGGAACCCTGACGAAGATGGAAGAATGCTGATGATTACCGCAAGAGAGACTATCCCGGAAACCACCTGAGAACAGCGGTACGTTTTCTGAATGAAAATAGGTTTAAAACATTAAATTTGTACAAAAACCGTTACCAACTAAATCTTAACCGTAAACTATTTCCTCGTCCAAACAAAGCACATCATTCATATAAATTGAAGTATCCTTACATGTAAGATATAATGGCTTAGTGTAAACATTAGGGTCATATATAATTAAGAACCTATAGACTTAGAGTGCGTGATTTCGCCTTATTTCCTGTTCCTTGTCTGGTTGTGGATTTAGGGCAGAGTCGCTCAGTCTATTATCTTCTCAAGCTTAATTATATATGACTTGTAGACAACAAGCGATTATGGATGGACCTGGTGGGGATCATAATATTAAGTATCAATACCATCCATCGGAACACTTCTATTGTTAATACTCACTTAATGCAGTACAAAATGCTCGCAGTAGTAATAACAAGGATAAAACTGAAAGCACTAGAAACATACGCACAGGATGCACTATCGATCTAACGAACACTCCTTCCGAACCAACTTAACACGTGTGTCAATAAGAAGTTCCGACGACGTCATCCGACCTGAATTGGCTTGGTCCTCACCATACCAATCACGCGTACTACCGAACGACCCTTCGCTCTAATTGACCGATCAACGAAACTCTCGTCACTCTTAACGACAAACCCGACATCGACCTCAAAATCATCTCTCGTTTCTAACCTCCAAAGTACTCATGTGAGGAGTACCATATCTTCTGTAACCTTCCCGAAGTATCCTCAGCAGACTTTTGGGAATACCACATATGCAGCAAGTCAAGTTCAAGCACACATGCTAGGGACAAATACGGTTAACCTATCACTATTAAGTGTATACGCGAGGGTGGTATATAATTAAGATTCTACGGACTTAGGATGTGTGTTTCCGCCCTATCTCCTGTTTCTTGTTTGATTGTGGATTTGGGGAAGAGTCACCCATCCGACCGTCTTATCAATCTTAATTATATACGACTTGTATACATGAGACGATAATAGATGAACCGGGTATGAGTCCTACCATGAACTTCAGGACAAAAGCTGCCTATGACTACTAACGTACATGCTACCATTCGAATGAGCATAGACAAATAAGTCAACTCACACACTTTCTACCGATCAGAACAGCAGACCTAGCAGTGAAGGTCCGCTGGCTTGCCAAGCGAGGATCTGAATTCACTGAAGAACACAAGTACTAAATAGAACCGAAATACCCACCTCTCTCCCTAGTTCATAAGTACCCACTTAGACTTCGAATATCGGGACGAAATTCCCTCTAACGGGGGATGATGTCACAACTCGGAATTTTTGACTCAGCAAAGCCCAAACCCTAACCTAGTACAAGCGAAACCACAATGCAATCATTGTTGCATTTTATCATCTATAACCTTAGGGTTTGTTTAAAGAATTAACAAAGAGGTATGGATTGAAAACTTACGTTAAATTAGGGTGTTATAAATGAAAATAGGTTGAAAGACTAAGGGTTTAAAACATAAATAACCCTCATTAAATGAGTTTTCACCAAGAAATCAATGCAATAAATGGGGTTTATGGATGGAGATGGATTCAAGAAAGTGTTCATGGTTTAGAATTTAATTCAAAAGGGTAGTTTACGGTTGCCTTGATCCGTAAACACAAATGAGGCCCATTAGGGGCGTAAACTCAATAGGAATAGGACCGAAAACACTAAAGCCCAATACCACTTCAACCGTAAACACCCCCTATATATGTGTTTTCACTCTCAATCAATTCATTTCCTCATTTTTCAACCGTGAACCACTCCAGAAACCTCTCAATCTTCATCCATGAACAACCCCATTTCCTCTCAATCTTCAAGTGCTTACGCCCATATTCCTTCAAATCTTCATACCCCATATCAAGAACATTCATACCCACATTCATATCTTCAAACAAATATTCATAATTCTCAAGATCCAACCGTGAACTCACTTACCTCCAACCGTAAACCCATTTTATTCAACCGTGAACCCTTTTGCAACATTCCAAATAATTCCTATTTAATTTATAAGCATTCTTTACCTAATTAAATAATTATTTAACCCTTTTATTTAAATTAATATTATTATTAATTTAAATACGACATCGAATAGAATTATTTTAGGATAACATTATTCGCGCGTATGCTTACCTGGGGATCGTCTCTGCAACTCGCTTATTCCAACTAACGCACATTTGAGGTGAGTTCATACCCCCATATTTTCCAAGCTTTTTAATGTTTTTAGGGGGGGAATACAAGTAAAACACAAGTAATATTGTGTTTAAAAATATAATTTTGCTTATTATATTTTCTTACCGTTAACATGCAATTGAACACGAAACTAATTAAACCTGACAAACATTATGACTACTAGACTTACAAACAATTTACAAAACATGTTAAGACCAACTATTTTACAAGCACAGACTTTAACACGGAAACAAACTTATAAACTATATTAATTATAGTTTATGGAACGAACGAACTACTTTTACAAGGTTACATGTTGTTTACAAAAAGGTTTTTCATTGTATTATTCGCGAATTTGTTGAGGGATCAAATTTGTGAGACACGTCTTCGAGTACTTACCTAAGTACCAAGGGAAGTCTAACCTTATGAACCAGAGTCTCCTGGAGGGAGATCGTGAGTTTGTGTATAGATCTATACGGGCTGACAATCCCGCGCCCTGACTATTAGCTACAGTCGTTCTGGGTGACAAACGTCATTAACGTTTACGACGTACGAAGTACGTCGTAGGGTTTAACGTCCATCAGTATGGTTATAAGAACTCACATGGATAAAAAACCGACTCGTTCACGTAATAATATACTTAACAAACAGTCATCAGGGTTAGTAACTATGTGATTACTTAGTATATACATCAGGGTGATATGAAATTAACATCCGACATGCAGTGGGATGTTTGACTTCCACTTCATTTCCTGTTCTTTGTTTGGTTATGGGCTTACGGAAGAATCACCCAATCGACTGTCTGTTTGATATAGATTACTATAACTCGTATGTACTAAGTGATCATAGAAAGGTATTAACATCACTTCCAGTTTACAGAACAAACACGCTTTCGACTAGTTTTATTTAATAATAAAGCTAAAATTTAACAACATAAGTATGGGAAAATACTTGTGCTTCTCAGTTTTGGAACATTTAAGACAACAACTCACTTTTATGGAAAATATAGGATTTTCCAGGACAAACATCAGTATTTTACAAGCAAACGGTTTATCATGCAACTATCGAACAATCATGGTTAATTCTATAATTCCCTAGTTTATACATCAAAGTTATGTATGAAGAATATCTAATAGGCAGTGGAATGTGTGGTTTCCGCCTCATTTCCTGTTCCTTGTTTGGTTGTGGGCTTAGGGCAAATCCACACAATTAACTGTCCGTTCGATCTTGGTTTATATATAACTAGTATAAATTAAGTGATCATAGAAGGAACTGGTATTATCATATTCTTATTAATAAAATATAGGATTTTATTAAGGAACACTTTCATCCTATCCCAAACGACTATTACAGTTAATTCTGTAAGTACCTAGTGAATACGTCAGGGTTATATACATGAGGATCCGACAGATAGTGGGATGTGTGGTCTACGCCTCATTTCCTGTTCCTTGTTTGGTTGTGGGCTTGGGGAAGAACCACACAATCGATTGTCTGTTCGATCTGGATTGTATATGACCTATATACACTAAGTACTCGTAGAAAGAACTAGTACGAGTCATTTTACTTATCATTCATTACATAAGAAAATATAGGATTTTCTGGAGAAACACATCATGTTTTACAAAGAACAAAAGCCCGTTTTCTAAAACAAAACGCTTATGAACTCACCAACTTTAATGTTGACACTCTTTCAAAACCACTTGTATTCTCAGGACACTATTCGACAGGTACACGCCCGGGTTCTTAGAAGATGGAGCATAGTAGCTTCAAGTCTTTACTTTACTATTTACTTTTGGAGTCAGTTTTACGTGATTTGAATACAATGTAACCACTATATTATTAATACAATGGTTGTTCTTGCTTTGATTACTATTATTCAATTGTTGTGATACTATACATGACGTCCTCCGCCCCCGAACGTTTCCGCCATTCCGGTTTAGGGGTGTGACAGTTGGGGTCAGACTTCGAGAACCTATTTGTTTTGTCGGATCTTAAAGATCCCTCTAATTTCCTTTTCTCGCCAACCTCAACCTTATTCGCGGTTCTGCCTTTGATCATTTCTTCAAGAGACTTAGCAACCCAGATGGCTGCCTCAAGAGTAGGTGTCTGGCGAACTGGCACAATGTACTCCCATGGTAGTCCCTTTGCATACTTATCGATTTTCGTTAGCTCGTCAGGGACGATGCGGAAAGAAAACTCCATCTTGTCTGTGAACGCGTTGGTATACTCATCAATGGACATGTTGCCCTTTTTCAATGTCATAAACTGGTTCTCTAGCTCTAACATGTTTAAGGCTGAGCAGAATTTACGTTTAAAGTGTACGAAGAATTCGGCCCATGTAAGTCGTAGTGGCTCATCGAGGCTTATGATCTTTCCCCAAGTGTTCCACCAACGAACAGCCCCACCCCTAAACTGACGTACAACATAAGTGGTTTGGATCTTGCCCTTGCAACCACATGTTATGAAAGCTAGCTCCATCTTATAGATTCAGTCCATAACTCCGATTGGGTCTTCTTTCCTAGTAAAAGTTAGTGGTTTGCAAGTCGTAAAGTCTTTATACTTGCATCCGTTCCTTTCAAGTCCTTCATCCTGGTTAGTTCTCCTAACTACTTGTGGTTCGGCTTGACTAACGGTTCTACTATAATTTCCATCTTTTGATGGTTCTCCATTCAGTTCAGGCTGCACAACTAGTACAATATGTGCATACCTATTATTAAGCAACATTTGTCTCATCTCCTCCCTTTGTTCAGCCATCATAGCCCAAATCATTGCTTGGACTCCTGCCATCGTGATTGGCTCGGGTGCAGCTACTACCTCTGGTTCACGTTCAATCACTCGTGGCTCAGGCTGTTGATTACCGTTTTCAAATCTGCTTCGAGTTCTCACCATGTCGATCTATACGCCAAAGCAGATGTTCGAAGTACAGTGAAGAGAACTAAGATAGGAAATCTTTATTTACGATAGATGTATAAATCTCCTTATCACTCCGAAAAGTTACATGCCAATTCTAATACCGTAATTAAACATTTTAGAAATCTGAGCACATAAAATTTCCAGATCCGGTTGGAAGTAGGCCATAGATCCGATTAGACGATAGCATCATAAAGCATATAAGGCATCTTATAGAATAAATTATTTAACACATAAAAAGAAATTTAGGCATCTTCCCTAAATAAGCTAGTGCACGTGTCTATTCAGGCCTACTTCCTAAATATGTCAGACACTCATATCACAATCACTGTTTAGCATTCTAAGTTTAAGTCAAGAAATTTCCTAAAATTCCTGGTTCGCTTAAACTAATGTTCTGATACCAACTGTGACATCCCCATTTCCATTGCCAGAAAATACTGATTTGTTTATGCTTATTTAAAAATCAGAGTATCTTTTTTGAAGAATAATATCGCGAAATTTGTTCCCAAAAACATGATAATGTAATTATCAAAGCATTTCCGAAGAAATGTATTTTATTAATATTAAAACATTGAGATGTCATCGTCAGTACAGAAACATAATCATAAAGAAATATTAAAATCCTTATAGTAATTAAACTAGTGCCCTAATACTCCTTGAATCCCTCAGCAGAATGTATCTTTAATATCGCTACCTGTGATACAATAAACTGAGTGGGCCAGGTTGGAAAACCTGGTGAGTATATGGATATTTCAATTCCATAATGTGATAATAATGTATATCTCAAACCTACAAAAACAACTATTATCATAAACACATATATATCATATCTCTAAAACAATTTATCCCATCCTATTGATTCCCACGTACTGATCCTATACAACGATCTTACAAGATCTAGCCTAAATGATCAATATGAACAACAAACTGACGACACTGCTTCAGAAATTCCCTGGCAGCAAACGAGGATCAATAAATACATCAAATTAGGGGAATGGAATAAGTTTCACCATGAACCTCCGTTCGTAAAAACCACAAGACAATTAAGTCAAGGGTGGTTATCTAGATAACTATGCCTAGCAGTGGTCTGACACCGTGAGGTATTTTACCCCCAGACTCACCCTATCCGACGTTACAACATCAGACATACCTAGTAGTGGTCTATTATTGACAAACTCTATTAGGTGTTCTACGAAGTTCTCTCAATTACTTCATGAAAGGAAACGATGACACACAAAGCTCATCAAAAGAAAAACTATGGGGAAATACTAAAAGGTACTCCTTTACGCTTCCGTACTCCAACACATAATAGTGTCAAAAAGGACTTTGAACATGATAGTACTTTTGGAACATTATAGTACCCTGATATGAGTAGGACTCGTAACCTAGAACATAATAATACCCCGACACAAGCAGCACCTAAGATACAGAGCTTTGAAAAAGACTTGGTACATAGATAGTACTTTTGTATGTAGGACATACTCCATCGATCATCAATCTCCTCGAACGGAGTTTCTACTCTCTATTCCGATTACACACGTACCATTAATAAGATGCTACCCAATATTCAAACTTAATTGAACTAAACATCTCTTTTAAGTCTTATTTCATCACTATGCAAGCCTACAATGCTTATAATCAACTTTCAATACCAACTCTGTTTCGGCAACACTATCCTAATTTAGTGTAATATTTTATCCAGAGTATGAAGTATTAACATATATTTATCTTCTCATTTATAATACTTCTATTATTATTATATTGTAAATACATCTTAACACATATAGAACCATGTCTAGTTCGCATAGCGTATATCATCAAATATATATAACACATATTTCCAGATAATAAGCATATAACTCACATATAAACTTTAAACATATTTTAATACTTTTATTAATACTTGTATTAAAATCATTTTCATGAAAGGGACTATGCACTCACATGTTAAAGTGATGACTCGAAATTCAGGGAACGCTTCGCTTCTAGCAATTGTCTTTTCCTTTGACAAAACCTAGTATCCTTATCACTAAGTTTTAGTCTAATATTTATTGCGAATAATTATTAGTCTAGATTCATCATTGACTCAAAGTCTACTTCAAGATCTATCAAGTAAGGAACAACCAGATAGGATCATATCGGAGGTAGGGTTCGTTTCGTATACGAAGTATACTGTTTGGAAATCTCACTTTAAACACCTCAATAAATTCAGCCTGGACATCATCCTCGTAAGTAGATCAATCAGTATAACGATTCAGAATTACTGATAAATCTTGTTTATAGGTTCATAATAACGATAACGAATTTAAACATAAGTTACACTTAAAGCGTAATAGGTGTAGCTCAACTTACAGTGTTTCTAGCGAAAACTTAGAACTCCATGGTCAGAACTTCATCGCTAAATCTTTTTTCTAAAAAGATTCTTGTAGCACTTCAGCGCTCACCTTACTATAATAAAACTACAGAAAGAGAAGTCGAATCACGAGGGATCGAAATGCTCGGGGATAAGAAGAGAAAGACTCTTGAATCAAGAGAATGGTGCAAGAAATATGAGAGCCTAGAGACTCTTATTTATAGTAATTGAATTTTCAAAAACCACCATCTATAGTTACTTAAATGACCTTATAGTTATTTAAACGACTAAACATCCATTTATAATTCTATTTTAAATAGATTTAACGATATTTGTACTAAACTAATGTCAAATTTATTCAACTATTCCTATAACGACCGCATCATCAATACATTATAATGATATATACATGTGTGTGTGTGTGTGTGTGTGTATATATATATATATATATATATATATATATATATATATATATATATGATTTATACCTTATTTTAATAAGTAAATATGCTATTATAAATTACAGTTCTTTCATACGAACTCCGTTTTTGACGTTCTTTATATCTCGCGTTGCTATTGACGAGATCTACAACTTTCGTTTAGACTCCGTCTGCTAATGTTGACTTTATTCTTCTTCCATATTTTTATAAAATTAAATGATTTTGAAAAAATCAAAACTCTCGCGTACGGATTCCGTTTTTGATATTCTTTTTCTCAAAATTCTTATTTTAAAGATTACTATGATTTTCTTTTAGGTGGCTTTAGCTAAAAGTGAATCATTCTCTTCGTAGCTTTTTATTTCACACATTCCTTGTGTGCGGCTGACTTTTATATTTTATAAAAATCATATCTAATTCAGACGGAGTCGGATTTCTATGAAATTTATATTTTCTGGATCAGAAAGACGTGTACTTTCTATATATATATATATATATATATATATATATATATATATATATATATATATATATATATATATATATATATATCTTTCGATGCACTTATTTTTTACGATTTACAGGTGATTCGGCTGATTTTTTCCTATTTTATTATATTAAAATAAGCATGAAACACATAATATTCATATAATTTTTCTTTATTACGTCAAATAGGTTACAATTGTTGACCCTAACTATTACTTTGGTTAAGATTATTTATCCTAGATAATCTTCTATCAAAAAAATCATTTTGAACAGTTATTATATCTTAAGTGACTAGTCCGAATCTGCGGGTGTTACAACCTCCCACTTGCTTTGTGATTACATGCTTGCTTTCTGCTAACTTAGCATTCAGAGGAATAAGAGAACTTATTATTGGTGAGTTTGTATAAAATAGTCTAAATGTTCTTTTAGAATATTCTACAAACATGTAATTAGTTGGTGCTTGTATTCAAGATACAATTAAAGCGATTGAAGTATAATCGCAAGAGAATAAAGGAGGATATTAATACCGATTAGAAAGTAAACTTTTCCAGTAAGGTTTAGTTCATCCTTTATTATCACTAAGACTTTAGATGATATTTTCTATCTCAACTTTATATTTAAAAACTTCAACAAATATTTCACAATTATGTTTTAACATGTAACATATAATTTATAAATACTATTGTTGGTAATAAAGTTTATTTGGTATCTTATGCTAAATATTAGACATTTATTAGAAAGAAAGTCATACATCATAGTGTATAGTTCCTTAATAATTATTTTCTCTACAATTTAGTGAAAATATCATTAGGAATCTTTTATATATAAATAAGATCTACATATATCAAATAAACTACATTATTTTCCTTCAAAGATCCTTATCTTGAAGTTTGAATATGTGTATGTCATTTATATAATAAATATAACAATGTCTTAGACAATTTTGATTTAAAACAAGTTTAAGTCAAAAAGTGTTTACATATAGAACTAGTTATTTATAAAACATTGATATTTACTTTTAATTATATTATGAGATCTAGTCTCATAAAGTTAATCATTTTCAACTATGAATGTGATCGTTATAAAAACGATTTAAGTAAATAATCAAATTTTAACAAATTAACCGAGACATATATTTAGACATGTTAAATTTAAAACATACATTGTTCCAAAACAAATATTTTTTTTTACAATGCAAGTACTTTATGTTCTATGCACAAATAATAAACTAAACTCCAAGAGTGCAGTTCCAACTTGCTTGGATTTCTTTTCAGATAGAGGAGCAGTTTCTTTTCCAGTACTTGAGTGTTATATGGAAAGTATAAGTTCTACCTAGTAGATGCCCTAAGTACTAGTCTCGTCCATATTTTCTTTTCAGATAGAGGAGCAGTTTCTTTTCCAGTATCATGTTTATTCATAACGAAACAAGATCCATATGTGTATGCCTTATTGGATTTCTTGGGCATAAAGGTATTCATTCCATAAATATATGGTCCTCTTAGATCACACAAGGTAACTCTTTTCAGCCTTTCAATATTTCATTTGTTTGATCTGGCTTAAAAACAAAATATCACTGTATTGAACGATAAAATAGTGTCAACTTGATCAAGCTTGTTTTGGCTGATTTGGAATATGTTTGGAGCTTCTTATTGCAAATCATTCGTTGTTGCTGCGGTTGTTGCTGGGTTTTTGCTATTGATCGTGAATTCAAGGCCAAAAGGATCGAAAAACTGTTTGAAATCGTTATTTTCATCAAGATCTGGGCGTTTTCGGCGGAGCGTGATTGATTCGTTTTCGACTGTAAATCGTTTTCGGTTATAAATCGTTTTCGACTGAAAACCGTTTTCGGCTGTAAACCCTTTTCGGTTGTGATTTTCTTTGTTTTTTGAAGAAGTTTTGTTTTTAATTAAAAAAATAAAAAATGGAACCTCAACACAGTGCAATTCATCAAGAACTAGATTCAATCATAGGAACTACTACGAGAATTCCGCGTCTCTTATTAGCAGAAGGATTTCCTGAATGGAAATACAAGATCAAAAAGTACATCAAAATGAAAGACTTTAAGATTTGGAGAAGCATTCTTAGGGGTCCTGTTAGAATCATAACTACCCTAGAAAATGGAACTATAATTGACAAAGAAGTGGAAGACTACAATGATGCGGATTTTGAAAAAATTGAAGAACAGGAAAAGGCACTTGCAACTCTGACTATGGCTTTATCCCCTGACATTGCTCAAGGATTCAGGGAGTATGATTCAGCAAAAGCACTTTGGAAGCACTGATAGAGTTTTACGAAGGAAATGATGACATGAAACAAAGCAGACAGGACATGCTTCGTCAAAAATTCAACATGTTTAACCATGTTCTGGGGGAGACTCTTGAAGCTCAATTGCAGAGATTTATCAATCTTACCACTGAGACGAGCACTGCTGGAATTTCTGTACCTCGCTCGGAGATAAACAAGAAACTATTGAACTCTCATCCCAAATCATGGGACATGAATGTGTCTGTGATTAAAAAGACCAAGGATCTTCACCGACTTACTCTTGATGAAACCATGGCTATCATCAAAGCTTGTGATTTGGATGATAAGCAGCACGAGATCAACCATGTGAATTCCTACTCCACAACAATTTTAGGAATTTCATCAAACAATGCCTTTTCATCATTCACTACTCCACAAACTCGGGCTTTCACCGTACCACAAACCCATGCTATTTCATCATCCATGCCTTATCCACAAATCCATGCTATTTCATCATCCATGCCTTATCTAAAAAACCATGCTGTTCCACATTCAGCCTCCTCCTCAAGAGCTCCTCCGTCTGTATCCACTCCTAAGGAAGTTGAAGAAAATATGGCTCTAGCCTCTGGTCTCGTGAATTGTTACAATGCTTTCTCAGTTGGAGATTTGCCTCCTCAAATTTCGTTTGCTGATCTCGACCAAATTCATCCAGAAGACGTTGATGAAATGGATATCACCTGACAAATTGCCATGGCGGTATTCAGGGCTAAGCAGTTTTCCAAGAAGACGGGAAAGAACAACTGGGGTATGAATGGAGAAAAGAAAGTTGGGTTCAATAGGAGCAAGCTCAGTTGCTTCAACTGCCATGAGCCGGGTCATTTTGCTCGTGAGTGTCCGAAACCAGACAGAAAAGAGAATCATGACAGGACAATGGTACTAGTCATGAACAACAGAAGAATTGCTTCCAACAATGAAACAGCGAATGTGGCAGTGGTGGGTCAGTCATTCGATTGGGAAGACCAAATTCATGCTTTGAACATTTTAGGGCCTAAGACTGCACATCTAGCAGAGATAAATGAACTTCCAGATCAAGAAGCTGAAGAGGATGCTGAAGTAGAAATGATGCAGCTTCAATTTGCTTTCATGGTATCTACCACTCCAGAGAAGAAAGAGGTCAGTGAAATTTCTTGCTTTAAAAAATGCATAGATACTGTTAAATTTCTGTGTGATCAAATTGATTTATTACGTAGAGAAAATGAGGACCTTGAGTATGAAGGCTATAATATTAGGAAAGGACAAAAACCTCTTAAAGAACAATTAGAGGCAAAGACAAATGACTTTAGGAAACTTCAGGAAGAATATCGCAACAAATGTGCGAATTATACCTATGTTAAGAAACAGCTTGCTAGCTTGAAAAACGAGCTTGACACATTGAAAAACAAGTTTGAAAATGCAGATTTTAATTTCAGAAAAATTGATGTGTCAAGTAAGAAAGTTGAGTATGATTGAAAATCAATTGAAATTTAAAGCTAACCAGCAAAAGGGTCTAGGGTATGATAGTGTTCCTCCTCCTTTCAATCATAACTACACTTCCATCCCTATGACACAAGAATAAATAGACAGGGAAGCACATCTTCATTATGGTAAACCTACTGTGGTTGTGATAGAAAATAGCTCTAAGGTGAACAATACTAATGTTTCTACTTCATCTGCAGATTAACCTTTAGTTCAAGGCAAGCAGGCAGTTGGAGAGAGTGTTTCTGATAATAATTTTGTTTTGCAAATTGATGTTTCTGATTCAAACAATGATGTTTCCGTTTCTAATTTGCAAAATGATGATTTAGTTTTTGATGTTTCTGTTTTGAAATCTGATGATTCGGATGTTTCTGATAAGTGTGATGATGTGTCTGATAAATCTAATGAACCTGTCATTAGCAAATACCTGCCACCTAAGCCAATCACACAATCTGAACCATGCATGTGCACTTGTGGGAAAAGTAAAGAACTCAATAAGGACACTAAATCAAGAAAGAGCGGTACCAGTTTCTATATGAAGAAACAAACATGTTTCAATTGTGGAATTCCTGGTCATATTGCGAGAAATTATCCAAACTATGGATATGTTCCTTATTATGCACAAGGTAGAATGAATGAGTAACGAGGAAGATCTCTTAAGAAAAAAATCCTCGAGATCTCATTCAATTGATGGTGATTGGAACATCAATAAAGAAAAAATAGGGCTGATCTTGAAAAGAACAAAAAGTTTTTAAACAAAAATGCAACAGGTACTTTAACGAGACCGAACTTGGTTAAGCCAAGGCCGGTATCGTCAAAGTCATCGTCTGGGTCTTCCTCTAGTAATAGACGGATACCTAAACGATCCAAATAAAAGAAAAATAATTAAAATCTTTTGTTAATGTTTCTAAACCAAATTACAAATGGATGCCCAAAAACTCATGTGTTCAATCACCTCAACATCTTTTATGTACATCTGGTAATCAATCTGTCTTAAAAGGTGAAAAGATTAATTCTGTTGCTAACAAGGGAAAACCCAATGTTTCTATGACATGGGTTCCAAAATCTAATTAATCCCACACATCGTGCAGGAACAGCTACGGAGGAATATCGTCAGACCTTGGTATGTCGATAATGGTTGTTCCAGGCACATGATAGGAGACATCTCCCAATTGCAAGACATCAAAAATTTAATGGGGGGTTTGTTTCCTTTACGGGAGGAGAAGGTGGAAAGATCACTCAGAAGGGTATTGTGACGAATGGTGTGCTTAGCTTTGAGAATGTTAACTATGCTCCCGAGCTGAAACACAGTCTGTTGAGTGTATCTCAGAATTGTGATAAAGGTTATTCAACTCATTTTACGAACAAAGAGTGTCTCATTTTGAAGCCGGGAATCATTATTCCTGAAGACTGGATTCTGGTTAGATCGAAGAGGGACAAAAATGCTTACATCATTGACATGAATCATAACATTCCCGAGCAAGTCACTTGTCTTTTCTCAAAAGTCTCTGAACACAATTCCATGCTCTGGCATCGTCGGCTTGTCCATGCAAATGCCAAGAACCTCAATCGTCTTGCTAAAAATGAGATTGTGCGTGGTCTTCCAATCAAAGACTTCATAAGCTTTGAGAAGTGTATTGCTTGTGCTCACGGCAAACATCATCGCAAGACACATAAGCCAAAGTTGGTCAACTCAGTCAGCAAGGTTCTTCAGTTGTTACATATGGATTTGTTCAGTCCGGTCAACGTCCTCAGCATCAACAAGAATTCTTATTGCCTGGTTGTGATTGATGATTTCTCACGGTTCACATGAGTCTTGTTCTTATCCAAAAAGAGTAGGATTGCTGACCTGATCAAGAAATTCATTGTGATGATTGAGAATCAGACAAATGAAAAGGTGAAGGCGCTTTGAACTGATAATGGAACAGAGTTCAAGAATGCAGTTCTGGATCACTTCTGTGCAGAAAAGGGTATACTACGTCAGTACAACGCTGTTCGGACACCATAAAAAATGGTGTTGCAGAACGGCGAAATCGTACTTTGATGGCTGCTTTGTGATTCCAAGTTACCGGTCTTCTTCTTGGCTGAAGCCATCAATACAACATGCTATGTTCAGAACCGTGTTCTGATCAACAAATCTCAGATGAAGACCCCGTATGAGATTCTATACAATCAAAAGCCATCGGTTGCTCACTTCAGAATATTTGGATGTCCTTGCACCCTTCTTCACCTCGAATCCACCCCCAAGTTCATCTCAAAGGCCGATGACTGCTATTTTCTTGTATATACCGCACGTACCGCTTACCGAGTGTACAACAAAACCACCAAGAAGATTGTGGAATCCTTTGACGTGCATTGGCTGGAAGAGAACGAGACGGATGCGCGAGTTGGACCTGATTGGTTATTTGACTATGCATCATTGTTTAAATCCTTTAATGTATATTCGGAAAATGTTTCTGGTTCTAGCTCGGGTACACGTGCTGTTGTTGAAGATGAAGAGGAAGATGTTGTATACAGACCTCCCCTGGTGACTCCCGCGTCTCCTACAGTGGATGAAGTTGCTCGAAGTACTTCCTTGAGTTCTCCAAGTCAAAGAATCTGGTATTATGCTGAAGCTACTCCACTTTCCCCTGCATAAAGAGAATTCATGACAAGAGATTCTTCCACTGCCACTCCATCGTTTATGGAACTTCTCTTTCCTGAACCTATTTCAAATGAGTATATGTCAAGTACCTCTCACAGTCCTAGATCGTCTGAGGAAATTGATTCAGCTGAAGACTGATTCATAAACATCAACAACCTTCCCGTCTCAATCAATGACATCAGCCAAAAAATTCCTACCAAAGTCCCACGCCATCATCCGATCGAAAATGTCATTGGTAAATGACCGACGGAGTTAAAACGATAAGCCAAAGTGGAGATGTCAATTTATGTCTCTACTCTTGCGTCATATCTCAGATCGATCCCAAGAGTGTCGCCATGGCCTTAAACGAACCAAGCTGGGTAGATGCGATGCATGAAGAACTAAATCAATTTGAAAACTTGGGAGTTTGGAAGCTGGTTGAGTTACCGAAAGGCAAGAAGTCTTTGGACATGCGTTGGGTTTTCAGAAATAAGCAAGATGATTGCGGGGTGATTGTGCGCAATAAAGCTCGATTGGTCATTCGCAGATTCAATCAAATAGAGGGTCTTGACTACACAGAAGTATATGCACCGGTAGCTCGTTTGGAAGCCATTCGTATATTCCTAGCATATGGTTCATACATGGGCTTTACACTATATCAAATGGATGTCAAGACAGCCTTCTTGTACAGCGCTGTGAAAGAGGAAATTTATGTTGATCAACCTTTGGGGTTTGTCAATTCAAAGTTTCCAAATCATGTTTACAAGCTAGATAAGGCTCTATATGGGTTACATCAGGCTCCCAGAGCTTGGTATGCAACCCTCACGGAACATTTGCTTGCGCACGGATATACAAGGGGAAAGATCTATCAGACGTTATTCATCAAGAATGTGGATGCAGACTTGATCATTGTACAGATCTACGTTGACGATATCATTTTCGGGTCGACAAGCACATAGCTATGCAAAGAGTTCGAGGCTGTTATGAAGAAACGATTTGAGATGAGCTCGCTGGGTGAGATGACTATGTTCATAGGGCTACAAGTTCGACAGGATTCAGCTGGAATCTTATTACATCAAGGAAAATATGTCGAAGACATGCTCGAAAAGTTTGGTTTTAAAGACTCAAAATTTGCTTTGACTCCAATGGGTGAAAGACCGCTACTGACTCTAGACCCAGATGGGGAATCCGTTGATCAAACAGAATACCACTCGATGATTGGTTCTCTGATGTATTTGACTTCAAGTAGACCTGATATCATGTTTGTTGTGTGTCAATGCGCTCGTTATCAGGCTAATCCTAAACTTTCTCATTTAATTGATGTTAAAAGGATTTTTAGATATCTTAAAGGTAGCCCTAAACTGGGTCTTTGGTATCCTAAAAATCCTGATTTTGATTTATATGCATTTGCTGACAACAATTATGGAGGATGTGATCTTGACAGGAAATCAACATCGGGTGGGTGCCAGTTTTTAGGAGAACGGTTGGTGTCATAGAAATGTAAGAAACAACAAACTGTGTCAACCTCAACGGCTGAGGCCGAATACGTTGCTGCCTCAGCTTGTTGTTCTCAAGTTATCTGGATTCAATATCAACTGCAAGATTATGGTTTGAATTTTCTTGACACTCCCATCTTCTGTGATAATGATGCCGCCATCCAAATTGCTAAAAATCTAGTCCAACATTCCAAAACCAAGCACATCGATATCAAAGTTCATTTTATTCGAGACTGTTATGAGCGTTCGCTCATTCGTTTGGAACAAATCCACACTGATAATAATGTGGCGGATTTGTTTACCAAACCCTTCAGTAAAGCTCCATTCGATGTGCTAATGAGCTTTCTAAAAGTGATCCGTTTTGAAGACTAGTTTTTTTAGCTTAGTATATATTTGCGCATTTTATTTTCATTTTCATTTATTTTCTCTCCTATGCACAAATTTAGGGGGAGAAATCAAAATACAAAAAAAAATAAAAAATAAAAAAATTTAGAAAAACAAAAATCCAAAAATATGTTCTTATGGTTTTTCTTTCGTAGGTATTATTTGGGAAATGATATGAAGTATAGTGCTAAAGGGCAATCTAGAATTCGTGTAATGCACTAAAGCTGAATTGTCTAGACTCTGTGTTCAATGTGCTGGTAGGCACGAAGGATTTAAAAGGACTAGACTTACGTTGACAAATGAAAGGACTTGACAATATGGACTTAGATAGTTCTATTTGGACTGACAATACGACGCTTGGATAGATTGAGCAGTGAGATAAACATGGGAACCTGCGGGATATATTAAAGTCATATGTATCTAGAATTGTGGCTTACCATTTCCTTGATGTATGGTCTCTTGACCTTAATTCTAGTACTGATAGGGTAACTGGGGGGTTCTGATAAAGTAGGTCTGTAGAAAATTGTTTTCTTGCTTTCTATCTGTCAGTCATATGTTTCTTCTTCTACGTGATTGGAAGAGATCCGACCTGGAATGCAACATATGCAACTCTCTATCTGTCTGTTAGTCATATGCTTTCTCCTCTGCGTGATTGACATAATCCGACCTGGAACACAACATATTCAACATTATGTTTCTTTAATCCTCTATCTATGTTAGTCATATGTTGTTACTTCTGTGTGATTGGAAGGCATCCCACCTGGGATACAACATATGCACTTCTATATCTGACTTCTTTCTTAATGATTGTCTACTCACCTAAAGTAAAGAGTTATTTGGAAGTTCTTGATTACCGGGGTATGTCGGGAAGTGGGGAACACGTTCTAGTACATCTAAAATAGAATCATTTAATAGGTTGTCTGTAGATCTTGCTGCTGAATTTAACTGGACAACAATATCCTTGGTCTTCGTCAGCTAAATGGTCCATTTAGGAATATAGATCACAATGACTTGTCACTTATAATCTGTCCAATTTGTCAAATATCATTTGTGTTTAAGTGGATCACAACACCGGTGATTGAACAGATCTAGACATGCAGGTGTGTGTTAATAAACGATATTGAATTGCCTGACATCTTTGATCCCAAATGTCTTAAATTTAGTTATTATTTTTGTTTCTGTTAAATTTGTTCATAGTTTTCCTCTATGCACAAATTTAAGGGGGAGAATTAAAAATTTTAAAAATCAAACAATAATCAGAAAATTAAAAATCCAAAAGTAGTGTTACTTTCTGTTTTATTTCTTTTTCAGAAAAATCAAAAATACAAAAATATTGTGTGCTAAGTTTTCTTTTAGTTTTGCTTTTATCTCAAACTTCTCTTTGTCTTGAAAAGCAAATTCAGATGTAGATGAGACTCATGGAGCCAAGGTTTCATCCGTGATTCTCGAAGAATTTTCATTCGAAGGAACAAGAAATGAAGATTATTCTTTCAACATTCAATCTTTCAACCCCAGAAGCAAGGTGAAGCTGTACTTGAAGATTATGTGACAGATTGCATTGAAGCCTCCTCAATCAATTTGCTGCTATCTATGTACCTGCTGAAGTGATCAAGAAGATTCGTTTTCTGTTATTCTCTATGAAGATTCTCAAGCTCAAAGTGCAGATTTTCGAGAATCCTTACAAGAAGCCTCCATACTCCAAACGTGCGTTCAAAGTCAATTTTTTAAGAAAAGTCCAACTGTTCAAGATGAAGTAATTTATTGAAGATTCATATGTTCATCTCGAAGTTGTGAAGAAAATCGAAGATAAACGCTGAAGCCAAGCTCATATTGAAGATTGACAAGAAAAGTAAGCTAGAAACCTAGGGGGAGTTTGTCAGGTCAAAAGAAAAGAAAGCTATAAACCAAGGGGGAGATTGTTGGGTCCAAAATATGGTTTATACTTTGCTTTTCTAGGCTTTTGTAGTTTTTGGTCTTGGGCCGAAAACCATCTTGGGTTTATTTGTAGCTTGGACCGAAAACTCATGTGTTTTCGGTCTAGCCTTTGAGTTGTGGGCTTGGGTTTTCGGTCCATATGTATAAATAGTCATTAGGGGAGTGTTTAGTGGGTGACACTAAAGTATTGAGAGAAAGGGGCATTCTTAGAAGGAGCCATTATTGTCATATGTGTGAGTTCTAGAGAGAGAAAGTTAGAGAGAAAAAGTGTGTGTGTGAATCTTATGTTGGGTCATCATTCAAATCATCAATACATTGAAGATTCATCTAGTTCTTCTTCTTCTTCTTCTTCTCCATTTCATCTTGCAACATCCACTTGATTGGGATTCCGCGCCATCAAGTGGATCAGATTGATACATCAAGCGATTTTGGGGACTTACAGAGGATTATTTGCATAACATGTTATATCATTAAATATACATCTATATTATCCAAGACTTAATAGAAGTCAGTAATAACTATTCCCAGTATGATGTAAGAAGCATCTTTAGCATCACAACGACGCCTTTACCAGACATATTGCTCAAAGCAAATGGTTTAGGAATAGGTCATTTATGAGTGTATAATTTGCGGTCTCTCAAGACATGAACCCATTCATTAAAATTGTATCTATTGAATGTTATTGTTTTTTAGATCATTAAGAAATGATGATTCATGGCAATGAGAATGGATTATATATATATACAAAATTTTAACAAAATTAATTTAGCAATTTCGATATTTAATCTTTGATAATTAATACGCTTTTTGTTTCTAAAAACATTAATCATTAAAGTCTAGGATCCAAGTTGCAAAACAGATAAATGGTTATGTATCATTTATCTCATTCATTTGAATCCAACTAGGTCGATATCGATTATCAATTATATACTAGCATATAATTCCTAGATTTATGGGATCGCTAATAACAAAATTTAATGGACATGTTTGATCACATCCATGCCTCAAAACTTTGTTGTTTATGTATCCTTTATCACAAAAAATTTCCGATCAAATCATCCAATTTAAACAACTAGTATAATCGACCTATAACTTGGTTATAGAAATCGCGAACACATCCCGCCATCAAAAGATAACACTAAGCGGTTAGGTTTCGTTTGTCTCACTAGTGTATATAAGAGATATGCGAGTGTTTTTTTAAAATTGATTGAATTAATTTGAGGTTTCAAGGGGTCTTTGATGTTTTTATAATTCTAATTTTTAAAGAACACATTATATCATGGTTATTGCATACATCCAATAAGCAATTGTATACTTTTAAAAATCCCATTTTATATACAATCACAATTTAACAATGTTCTTTTATAAAATTCGGTTTTATAAAGTTGACGAGGTCAAATTTTAATAGCTAGTATTAAGTTTTATTATTTGAGCGCTTTAGAACATTTTAAAACCTTTTTAATAAAACTTCCTTTTATAAAATAAGGTTTGGAGTTCGATAAATTTATAAATCTCTATTTCAAACTTATATAATTTTAATTCTGAAAATTTACCGATTACTAGTTTTAATAAATAAAGCTTGTTTTATTTTAAAACTATTTTTACCATTTTATGTTAAAAGATAAATTTCATTAAAACCAAAATCCTTTGTGGTGTTTATTTATGTTCAAATATTATTTATCATTTGAAAACAAATTTATCAACCATAACATAATAATAACATAAATATAAAACAACACAAACATGCAAAAAACATATGTGTATAAACCAACTATCTAGTGACATTTTGTGAGCTATCAGAAAATTCCAAGTCCATTCCTAAAGGGTCATTTAAATGGACCAAAAAACTTCTAGTAATGTTTTGTTGGATGAATTACGGTTTGTATTGGAGATCTGAATACCCCTTATATATATATATATATATATATATATATATATATATATATATATATATATATATATATATATAGAGAGAGAGAGAGAGGTTCATGTGTTTCTTATATTTATTGTGTGCTAGAATGCACCAATATGAATGAAGTAAAATTAAATAATTATTTAATTAAATAAAGATAGATATTAAATTATTTTCATAAATGTATGTATATTAAATGATATCCATAATTATAATTTTCTTTTTATGGAAACTAATTAAATTCGTCAATAATGTCAGTAATAACATTCTTTCAGAATAAATTCGCATCTATGTTTTTATGTATGAGTTTGTGTTTTGTTTATAGACCCACACACTTAAAATACAACAAAGTTGCATGGAATATAAAGAACGAGAGTGTATTCTACTAGAATACATTCTCATTCTGTTAGAATATACTATCATTCTGCTAGAATACACTTTCGTTCTCCATGTTCTAGGCAACTTTGTTGTATTTTGAGTGAATGGGTCATGAAACAAAATACGAACCCATACATGAAAACCTAGATACGAATTCATTCTGATAGAATAATATTCCTGATATTAAAGACGAATTTAATTAGTTTCCTTAAAAAAGAATTATAATTACGAATATCATTTAATATACATATAATTATGGAAATCAGTTAATATCTATCTTTATTTGATTAAATAATAATTTAACTATTTGTGATACTCATGTATTACATGGGTCTATTTAAAAATATAAACAAACATGAAGATCTAACAATTTAGAAAATTTAAATTTATAAGAAAAAAAATAAAATATTAATTATTAAAATTAAAATACTTATTTATCTTTTAAATTTAAGCTAATAATTTAAATAAATAAACAACTAAAATAAATGGATTTAATCCCAAATGAAATTTTGTTTATAAAAAAAGACAGAATAGCGGCTAAAACTTCGGAATAACCCTTCGTGACCGGTTACGCAGATTTAGCCGGTATTTCGGGTTTTTTCGTTAATTGATCAAAATTTTGGGGCTTTTTCATTAATTTATCAATTACTCTTAAACTTATTGTGAATTTCACTCATCCGCGTCTCAAACTACTACTCCTTTTTGTTTTTCATTTTTTCTAATCCACCTCTCCAAGTTGCAAACTTTCAACTTATTTAGTGTTTTAATTTAGCACGAAACGACATACTTATAAGGTCTATACTCTAAACCCATCAACTTGACACGAAAATAAATTGATTGACACGAAAATAAAAGGGTTGACATGATAATGAAACAGACCGGTTTAAGATCAACTATAGCATAAATGATAACTCATAATATATTTCATGTCAAAAATTTTCATTGTATCTAATATAACAACCATTTTACCTTTTAAACACATAAAATAAAGTCTAGAGGATTAAGATATGTAAACTATTTTACATTTTAAACACACAAAACAAAGCTTTTAGGATTAAGATATGTAAAATATAAGGATTAAGTTAACTATATATTCATGCATGCCCTACCACTTAGAGAGGTGGATAAGAAAAAGTGAATAACAGAAACGAGTAGTAGTTTGAGATGCAGATGAGTGAAGTTCACAATAAGTTTAAGGGTAATTGATCAATTAACGAAAAAGCCCCAAAATTTTGTTCAGTTAACGAAAAAAGCCAGAATACTGGCTAAATCTGCGAAACCGGCCACGAAGGGTTATTCTGAAGTTTTAGTCGGTATTTTGTCCTTTCTTGTAAACGAAACTTAATTTAGGATTAAATCGTAAACTGACCCAAAATATTGGAACTTTATTGGAGATTTCCCATTTAGAAATTTAGAAATTATAAGGAAAGTTGTATTAATAAATTGGATATACATTTATTATTACATTTATTACAATTAAATATTCTATGAAATTTAATAAAACAGAAAAAACCACAAAATGACATATGGATATAATTTAATCAAAATTTACCACAAAATGACATGTGACATAATGCATAAAAGGTTGACAAGTGGCAAAATTATTTTCATTATTATGGAAGATTTTTACTAAATACTTATTGGTGCATTCTAGCACATAATAGATGTGAGAAACATTTGAACCTAGTTTTTTTTTTCTCTCTCACTCTCTCTCTCATTCTCACTATATATATATATATATATATATATATATATATATATATATATATATATATATATATATATATATATATATATATATATATATAGGGTTAGGATTAAATGTGAATCACAACTATGGTGTGAATGTGTAACCATTTTTTGACCATTAGATTAAAACAATGAGTGGTTATGATGAATAATGACATGATGGTAATTAATTGTAAAAAATTAATTCTTTTTTAAATTTAAAAAACCAATAAGGGTAAAGTTGATATTTCGTTTACAAACAAATTAGGAAATTTCGGATATTAAATGATACAAACCAAAATTTAAGGGAAATTTCAAATTAAAATTTAAGAAAAACAAAATAACGTTTTTGAAAATTAAACTTTTAGGAAGGTTTTAGAGATAAATTCAACTTTCTTTCTTATCATTCTTATTATTCTTGAAGAATAAGACGTGGATGATAACTTCATAACTAAAATTCTTTAAGAATAATAAGCATTACTATGAAATAAATACATTCTTGAAAATTAAGAAATTAATTACAAATGCATAACTTAGATTCTTGAAGAATAATTTAACATTGCTAAAAAATATAAAACATTCTTTAAAGAATACGACATGAAAAAAACTAAATTACAAGTACAAAAAGAATACATTGTGGTAAGAATGAACATAATTTATAATTGGAAAAAATGATATTCTCATTAGAATTAGACATAAATTACGAATACAATAAAATGAGACATTCTATAAGAATGACATTGTGAAAATGACATTCTGTGAGAATGTATGCAATGAGATCAAACTTTAAGGCTTCTTTTTTTGACAGCACTGTTCAACTTCTTCTCCAAATGAAGCAGATAACGTCATCGTCAGAACCTTGCAAGATCATTATTCTCTCCCTTTTCATTTTTCCTTTTACATAAATAAAAGTACTATTAGAAATTGCAATATCAATGTCATATAAATTAGAAAGCCACATAGTAAATAACCAAGACCAAAACAAGTCAACAATTTGATGTAGAATCATTGCAGAAAGAAAGTTAAAGATTAAAAAATAAACAATTAAAGAATTCAAGAAATTAAGCAACTACGCTACAAAGCCATTTAGCCAAACAATTGAAGATCTGAACAAATTAAGCAACTAACAAACAAAGCCATTAAACCAAATATATCACATCTGTTAAAAAAATCAGGGATATTGCTCCATAGAGTTGACCATCTTGACGTAAACACAAATATATCACATTTGTTCAAATATCAGGCTGTTGCTCCACCTTTCTCATAGGATTTTGCAATTTCAACTTGTCATACCACCACTCAAAACAAGAATTATTTACTAGATGCAAATTCCAAGTTTGTATATTCACTAATCACTCTTCAAAACCCCACAAGACCAAACCCAACTAAGTCATAATAATAATAAAATAATGAAAACCTTAAACACGTTTTGTTTTTAAAACTATTACATAAATATATATGGTAATATGGATGATATTGCAATTTTTTATCCATTTGATGACATAATGATTTTTTTTAAGTGGAAGGGAATCACATTCCTTTTTGGGAATAGTCCATTGCATTCAATCATGCAAAACAAACAGGTTATTGTCATTCCTATGGAATGGGACATTCCAGTCCTTCCCCGATTCCATCATACAAAACCAATGCTACCTTAGGGCACATAGTTCAAGGTTATAAACAAATCAGAAACTGAACATTCAAATGTAATCCCAACACCTTATTTGCAATCAAGATCAATATGATAAATTAAAAGCTAATTTTAAGATGGCCATTTGCAAATCAGATACTATGCATTCTAAGTTTTTTAAGATAAACATTTGTAGTCAGATACCATACATTATGCATACATACTAAAGACAACCTTAATTGAGTTAATAACCTCGAAATATATACATAAACAGTCAAAAAAATGTTGAAGCTAAAGTAAGTTTAGCTAGTGTAATATACATGTAAAGCAAATAAAAGAAATATGTTTTTGTTAAAGCATTAAAATCATACCTCGTTTCTTCTTGAATGTCTTCAATTTCGAGTTATATCCAAGGATTCAAGCTTGCAACTAAGTTTTTTTACGATAAACATTGGTAGTCAAATACCATACAATATGCATACATACTAAAGACAACCTTAATTGAGTTAATAACCTCGAAATATATACATAAACAGTCAACAAAATGTTGAAGCTAAAGTAAGTTTAGCTAGTGTAATATACATGTAAAGCAAATAAAAGAACATGTTTTTGTTAAAGCATTAAAATCATACCTTGTTTCTTCTTGAATGGCTTCAATTTCGAGTTATATCCAAGGATTCAAGCTTGCAACTCTGTAGTGTAGTGTACAGGTAAACCGAACCTTGGGCTTCAACTTTATGTACTTATAATAGTTGATCAAATTCAATGACATATGAAAATCCATCTGATGCCGATTTGGGTGTACCATATCTTAATTTTTCCTCTGATTTAAGCCCTAATCTTCCATATTCTCGATTATGTCTTTCAATATAAAGGACATGGTTGATTCTTCAATTATACAAGATATTTCAACTGATCTGGACCCTAATTGAGCATGTCTTGTTTCGATGGTTGCTTTTTCGTTGATGAATCTGGTGATGGGGGTTGGTGGTATTATTTTAGGGGTTTATGGTGGATAGATAATGAAGATGATGATGGTCATGGTAGGATTCTGTGGGTGATTCCAAGCAGCAAAATGGAGAAGATGACATTAGGAGGATTTGAGCTTGAACGAATTTTACTTTTGGCCAAAAAAATGTTAATAATTGTAAACGATATTAATTTAATTCCATAATTTTGGGTAATTAATTAACTAATTAGTCAATTTACTATAATACCCCTATTAGTTGATTGGTCTAGAATTTGTCATATATTCACACAATAGATGAGGGTTATATATGAAGCTAACTCTCTCTCTCTCTCTCTCTCTCTCTCTCTCTCTCTCTCTCTCTCTCTCTCTCTCTCTCTCTCTCTCTCTCTCTCTCTCTCTCTCTCTCTCTCTCTCTCTTTTCTATATATATATATATATATATATATATATATATATATATATATATATATATATATATATATACACACACACACAGAGAGAAGATCAGATTGATCATAGCATAATTGTAATTACCATTTGTTTTAATTGCAACAAAGACATTTTATAAATAATGATAGGGGCATATCGGGAATTAAAAATATCATTTCCTAACAATTAATAATTAGTTTAGTTAATATACAAAACACACATAATAATTCTCTCTCTGTCTCTCTCTCTCTCTCTCTCTCTCTTTCATCATCATCATCATCATCATCTCTCTCTCTCTCTCTCTCTCTCTCTCTCTCTCTCTCTCTCTCGTCCTCCTGCATCTGATGATCGCCATCTCAGACCAAACCTCGGTGTCCTCTGTTGATTCAAGATCTGAACGAAGAAGTTTATCTCCATTCGATCGGCGACGATAAAAGTCTCACTAGATCTAGATTCTGGGCAATCGTGTCTACGATCTCAAATTCAAATCGAAGTGGAAAACCAACACCTCAACTATCATCATTAGCCTATAATCGATCATTGCAATGCCTTCATCTACTATACGATTTGGAGTCATTAAATTGTCAGTCTTCAAAACTGATATGGAAAGCACTAAAGTCAAATCGGACGGACAAGAGTCGTAACCATGGCATGTCGAAAGCATGTCCAGGCTTTCCTCAATAACCTTATACTTCCTTCTCTTTTCCATATACCCTTCTGCTCTGAATGGACCAAACCAGACCAGAGAGCCTAGTGAAGGTTGTTTTTTGCTGCTTTCTATTCGATATGAAAAGCTAAAGGTTTGCTTCGATTATTTTGAAATTCAAATAGTTATATTATATTCTATTCGTGATATACTTTGTTCAGTCTTGGTCTAAAGCCTTAAAGAAACCTGGAAATAACTTGGCATGTGATGAGCAAAAGGTGTTCGATCAAATGCTTAACAAAACAACTTCACATGTTCAATTGTTCATTGACCTTTGCTAGGAAAATAATTAGCATATTCATTCCAGTAACTTGTTTTTACTTGTCTAGAAATTTTCTCCTATAAAATTATATCAGTACATTCAAATTAGTTAAGTCATAGATGCTTATATTTTGTGTATTTAAAGCCATTTCTTCAAAAAGATTACAAAACACTAAAATTTCTTTTGTGCAAGTATTTATTGAACATCTGGATCATAATAGGTGGAAGCAGAAAATCATTATAGGAATAAGATATGGTTACTAATTGATAAGATAAACATGAATCAGAAAAATATTCTGGTTTTGGAAGGTAAAATGATCATGTTGTTTCTTGTTATTTTTTCCATTATGAAATCATGGTTGTTTTTGTTTCTTTCATTAGGAAGAGATTGTTGAATCTTTAATTTTCAGAGTACATCACGAAACAAAGCAAATGAGGATCTTGCTGTAGCTATAGGTGTTGTGAAGATCTGTCAACATTCAGTGTTTTGTTGGTAATCAAGAATTATTTTTCACTAGGTTTTATTAAAGAGTTCACTGATATGTGTTATTTTTCATCTAAATTTTTACAGTGAAGATATATATCCTACAATCAATGAAGACCTCCAATCCGATGACCTATGAATTACTCCGATATGTTCACAGGTTGAGAGTGAGAGAATGTGATGTTCAAAAATTGAAGATTTTTAAGGTATGTGTAACGCCCGTATCGGGGCTAGTCAATTTAGAGATAATAGGGGTCGAAAATGACTTTTTGATAGAAGGCTATTTAGAATGAATAGTCTTAATAAAAGTTGTAGCATATGTTACAAGGATTCCGTACATATAAAGAACGCCGAAATCCGAGTTATAACGAAAAAGTTATGACCCGTCGAAGCATCGCGACGGAACCACCACGACACCGGGAAGCGTAAATAGTGAATTTACGATAAAGCGATTTTTAGCCTTAGCGGTCTAAACGAAAGTGGTAGAATACGTTAAACCAATAGCGTCCATAAAAAGAACGCCCAAATCTGACTTCGTATGAGGGAGTTATGATTTTTCGAAGTTTCGGCTTAGCAGTGTACAACCCGAAATTTGAATATTAGATCAAGCGGTTTTTAGCCGACACAAACTAAACGAGAATCGAAGATCTCGTTAATAGTAGCTTAACGATAAAAAGACATACGAAAACGGACATCGGATGAAGAAGTTATGAATTTTTAACGGACCAACTCTGTCCCGGCCTGTTAATAAAATAACTTTTAAAATTAAATCAAAATTAGCCGATGGAGTCTAAACGAAAGTTGTAGAGTACGTTCCCGCCTACGCGTGGATATAAATAACGTCGAAAACGGAGCTCGTATGCGAAAGATACGAATTTTTGAAGTTGAGGGTGCAATTTGCGAAACCTGTTGCGATAAGTGATGACGTGGCTCGATCTGGGCCGTCCGATGAAGATCAGCCTCGCATCCGATGAAGAACACGTCACCCTTCGCTACGCCCCGCGTCACCCTTAAGAAGATAATGGGGATGGGTAATTGGGTTGATTTTTTGATGTTTAAACATAATAATTATATTGTTGTGGGTTGAAAACCCTATGTACTCCCCAGGTTTCCCAACCTGACCCGCTCCAACTATTTGTATCACATGTGTCGATATGAAGTTACATTACACTGAGAGATTAAGGAGATATAAATCACTAGGGATAATGAATGTAAGTTCTGTTTATGCTTATGTTTCTATATTGACAATGACATCCCAACGTTTTAAAATGAATAAAATACATTTCTTCGGAAATGCTTTGATAACGTATTTATCGTGTTTTTCTGGGAACAAATTCTGTAACATTTTTCTTAAAAGAGGTACTCTGATTTTTATAAAGCATAAACAAAATCTGTCTTTTCTGACCGTGAAAATGGGGATGTCACAGTATGTTAGTTTCTTCAATTTTGATCTAAATTCTTCTTTGATTGTGACAGATACTGCTTATTCGTGTTTAATTTTCTTAATCTGAAGATTTTCTTTGATCGAAATTTCTTTAATTTGGTGAATTTGTCACAAAACAGTTAATAATTTTTTTAGCTTAAACTACTCTACTTTATTGGTAATCTCAACCAAGAAACCTAAAAACGTTGAATAGTTTATGGAAGTTGGGTGGTTTTAGTAACTGCATCACCATTTTATAGTATTTAGTTTATTTAAGTCGTCTTTTAGGCACTTGAGAATAAATACTAGAAACTGATTATTGAGATAATATAAGGGTATAGAAGTAATTTCATTTCTGTTTTTTTGCCAGATTAAATTAGGCACCCCCGAGTGGAAGGAACGGTATTATAAATAGAAGTAATGTTATTAGGGCCTTATAATAATTATTTGGGCTATTATTATGAGTTATATAGTGTTGTTTAACGCTTATATAATAATAATAATAGCTAGACTATTAATTAGTCTCGGTGAATATTGAGTTAAACCCTAGTGGTAATGATACTAGGTTTTGTCGAGGGAAATTGTTTTAAGAAGTAACGAAGCGCTGTCCGAATTCAGAATCACCACCTTATCAGGTGAGTGCATAGTTACTTTTATCTTACACATAGATATGAAGTATTTTATTTAAATTACGTGCTATGTGTGCATATTGTCTGAATACTTGTTGTCTATGCTGTGTGAAAGATTTTTATACATGTTTTAAATAATTTAAACTGTATATGTATTTTATATCTACAAATATGTTGGGTATAACATGGGTAGATGAATGATGAGGGACGAAAGCTGATATAGAGGAACATTGGTAGTGTGGACATAGTGCCCTATAGGTGGACATTGGCAGCAATGGACCTAGTACCCTATAGATGAGCATTGGCAGATGCGCCATAACCTGTAGATGTTTTTGGATCTCCGAGGTACTCTAAACATCCTAGCAGCTGCGCACTAAGGATAGTATCGGCAGCTGCGCCTAATAGAGGACATTATAACCGTGACAGTAGCGTTTAAAGGACAATACCGGCAGAAGCGCCTCATAGAGAATGTCACAATTCTGGCAGCTGCGCCTAAGTGATAATATTAGCAGTTGTGCTTGACAACTGTGGCAACGTTGGACTTCATGATGTTTCCTTAGGATGATCCTTAGGAATAAATGAACGAGGAATAGCTGATTCTTAGGGTAAATCCTTAAGAAGATAATGGGGATGGGTAATTGGGTTGATTGTTTGATGTTTAAACATAATAATTATATTATTGTGGGTTGAAAACCCTATGTACTCACCAGGTTTCCCAACCTGACCCACTCCAGCTTATTTGTATCACAGGTGTCGATATGAAGTTACACTACACTTAGAGATTAAGGAGATATAAATCAGTAGTGATAATGAATGTAAGTTCTATTTATGCTTATGTTTCTGTATTGACAATGACATCCCAACGTTTTAAAATGAATAAAATACATTTATTCGGAAATGCTTTGATAACGTATTTATCGTGTTTTTCTGAGAACAAATTCCGCAACATTTTTCTTAAAAGAGGTACTCTGATTTTTATAAAGCATAAACAAAATCGGTCTTTTCTGGCCGTGAAAATGGGGATGTCACAGTATGTTAGTTTCTTCAATTTTGATCTAAATTCTTCTTTGATTGTGACAGATACTGCTTATTCGTGTTTAATTTTCTTAATCTGAAGATTTTCTTTGATCGAAATTTCTTTAATTTGGTGAATTTGTCACAAAACAGTTAATAATTTTTTTAGCTTAAACTACTCTACTTTATTGGTAATCTCAACCAAGAAACCTAAAAACATTGAATAGTTTATATAATGGTTTATGGAAGTTGGGTGGTTTTAGTAACTGCATCATCATTTTATAGTATTTAGTTTATTTGAGTCTTCTTTTAGGCACTTGAGAACAAATACTAGAAACTGATTATTAAGATAATATAAGGGTATATAAGTAATTTTATTTCTGTTTTTTTGCCAGATTAAATTAGGCACCCCCGAGTGGAAGGAACGATATTATAAATAGAAGTTTTCAACTAAAATTATTAAGGAGATGGATGCAATAAGGAGAGATGTTGTAAGTCTCTAAAATTGTTAAAAACTACACCAATTATTTACCATTTTATGATGTAAAATCATCGTAGACATCATATAAAATACTTATAATATTGTTACCTTTTTATTTAAAATTATTTGATGCAATTCTTTATAGGTTTTAAAATATAAAGAAAGCTTATTGGATGATGCACTATTAATATGAAGGTGTTGGTTCATGACAGTGGTAATTTTTCCTCCTTTAAGGTGTTTATTATTGTTTTTGACTTTTTAATCGGACGTATTTGCATTGTATAAGGTTTTGTTATGTTTTTTTTTCATTTTTTATTTCAAACCTTTTTTTAGGTTTTATATTTACTATTATGTATCATTTCCTTCTGATCTCAAGGATCTTAATAAGTTAAATATAATCTTTGCGCTAGGTTCGCCTTTTAAACCGTTTAATCAACAACTAGGGGATTTTCCTACTGCAATGTTAGTTTCGTCCTTTTATCTTTTACCTTTTCCCTTTTTTTCAAAATTATTTTATATTTTGTATTTTCTAACTTTGTTTATTGTTTTCTTTTTACCTTGAAAATATTTGTAGTGCACATGCAGTTTTAGAACAATATAGAAAATTAGTGACAGATCCAAACTTGCCAATTGTTGATTTTTATCCAATAGGTATGAAAAAAATGAGCATTTTTGTATTTTATAAATAGGTTTTAAGTTTTTTAAACGTAAATTTCATGATTTTTTTTTTGTTTATCAGATTTTGAAGTAGACATGAATGGCAAGCGGTTTGCATGACAAGTTTGTTGTTTCAATATTTTTAATATGTTCATGAAAATAATGCTATTAGTCAAGTAATCTATTTTTTTTAATTAAAACAAAATACAACTTGCAACCTTTTTGATTGTTTTATTTTTTTACTTAAAAAAAAGTTTGGAAATTTGTTAAAAATTAGGACTTAATGGGAAAAAAGCTTTCTTTCATTGGCCTTTTGTATTAAGTTCTTTTTGAATTAAGTCATAAGACACATGCATATCTATCTTATGGAATTAAGTTTGGTTCTCATTAAGTCAATTAAGTAAAAAATAAAATAAAAAAGACTCATATATAAATTATCAAATACACTTATTACATGTGATTCACATATGAATCACATGTAATTCACATGTAAATCACAAGTGAAGCACATACGAATTACATGTGATTCACATGTAAATCACATGTAATTTACATATGAATTACATGTGATTCACATGTAATTCACATATGATTCACTTATGATTCACATCTAAATCACAAGTGAATCACATATAAATTACATGTGATTCTCATGTAAATCACAAGTGAATCGCATATGAATTACATGTCATTTACATGTAAATAACATGAAATTCACATATGAATTATATGTGATTCACATGTAAATCACATGCAATTCACATATGATTCGCTTGTGATTCACATGTAAATCACAAGTGAATCACATATGAATTACATGTGACTCACATGTAAATCACAAGTGAATCACATATGAATACATGTGATTCACATGTAAATAACATGTAATTCACATATGAATTACATGTGATTCACATGTAATTCACATATGATTAATTTTTTATTCACATGTAAATTACAAGTGAATCACATATGAATTACATGTGATTCATATGTGAATCACATATGAATTACATGTGATTCACAAGTGAATCACATATGAATATTCACATGTAATTCACATATTAATCACATGTAATTCACATGTAAATCATAAGTGAATCACATATCAATTACATGTAATTCATATGTAAATTACAAGTGAATAACATATGAATTATATGTGATTCGCATGTAAATCACAAGTGAATCACATATGAATTATGTCTATATTGTGACAACTCGAATCTTTTTCCGTTACCGTTAGCAGATTTCCATTAATAAAATTTGAATTTTATTGAGTTCCGTCAAATTCCTTTGGTTTGGAAAATCGTTTAGTAATATAATTGAATTTTATATAAGAGTCGGAACCAAAATCACGCGAAAGACCCGAGTTTCATTTGAAAAATCAATAGTTTTCGGCCTGACTGATGTTCACGGTCGTAAACCCCGTTTACGGTCGTAAACCCATTTACGGTCAGCGAAAGGTGGCCCCCACCACCGACCAATGAACCCCCTATAAATATGAGCATCTACCCCTCATTTATACTTTTCTGGCCGAAAACTCCCTCATTCCTTCTCTAAACCTCTCAACCGTAAACACCAAAACACCCTCTTTTCTTCCGAAAATCATCAAGAATCACCTTTGGAGGTTGTTTTGGAGCAGCTAAAACGCGTTTTTCATCGAATCCAACATCATTGTTCTTGAGTTTACGGCCGTACACCCTTCAAATCTTCAAAGGCCGCAAACCGTTTACGGCCGTACACCCTTCAAAGATTCATAAATCCTTCAAGAACACCGTTCACGGCCGTAAACCCTTCAAGGGGCTGTTCATGGCCGAGAACAGTTCACGGCCGCAAACTCCTTCGCACCGTGAATCTTGGCCGCAAACCCACTTTTCTACCTCGATCGAGTCTCGGTAACATTTCTAAACCAATAACAAGTGTTTTTCCAACACTATAATAAATTGTTTTGCTAATAAAGTACATATATGTATTAATTGTTATTAGGATCCTGTTGAGTGCTGCAAACATCAAATCGAGGGTCTTCATTCCCAGTTTCGCTGTCTGACTATTAACATGACCAACAGTGAGTTCATACCCGTATACCTTTACTGTTTTAACGTTTTCAGGGGGGAATACAAGCTAAACATCATTGATCTTGTGAAATTATACAAAAAGGATTTCAATACACTTAGAACTGATACAACCTTACAGTTTCCATACTTCCATAAAATATTTAGATACTTTATCCCTTTTGTATTATGCTGAGCATAAGGGAAGTTTTTCAACATAATCATAGAGTTTTCAATGTAAAACATGAATGGAATGCATTAACGAACATATAAACTATAATAGGTATAGTCTATGGAACAATTATCTTATCAATGTACAAACAAAGATTCAATGTGATCAAACATATAAGCTATATAGAGTATAGTTTATGAGACATATACTCAACTAGTTAAATTCAAAGGATTCAGTTTATTCTACATCTAATTGTTAGTATAGCATTTTATGAGTGAGCATTCTTCGCGTACTTACTTAAGTACTAACAAAAGCACTGAGATTATAACCAGAGTCTCCTTGCGGGAGAATGTAAGTTTGTGTATAGATCTATACGGGATTGACAATCCCGCACCATAACTGTTAGCTACAGTTAGTCCGGCAGGCCTGGGTGACAAAGTCATTTCGATTCCGACACCTGAAGAACGTCGTTCAGGCAATTCAATAGTCAAGTATGGTTATAACAACTCATAAATTTGGTACTAAGAATACACGATTAATGTATGAATGGTAATAACTTCAATTAGTTTTATTATAAAGTAATAGAACTACTATACATATTAGAGTTTTCAGAGTTTTCCGAACTTACTGTACATACTGGTGATAGCCAGGGTTTTTCATGTAAAAAGGGAATTTCCCATTCAAAACAACAATGCACAACACATTCAATGGTAACTAAACATATGAATTAATACAATATGATATTCAGTAACAAAAATACATATGTTAGAAAATAATGGATTTTCTTGGGAACATACAAATATTTTCATTGATTCATTAACAGATTTTCCTTACAAAACACGCTTATGAACTCACCAACTTTATGCTGATACTCTTTCAAAACTGCTTGTATTCTCAGGAAATTAGTAGACAGGTACAACACAAAGATTTTGAGAAGACGGAGCGTATAGAGTCACGTCTTTTACTTTTGTTATACTTTTGATTTATATAATTATGAATCAAACAGATGTAAACATTTTACTTAATCAATGTAATGTTTGTGTTTACTTTGATTACTATGATGCAATTGTTGTGATACTTGATGGGTTTTGAGCATTCTAACACTCCTATGGTGTACATGCACCCTAGAAACCTTGGATCTATGTTTTACTAAGATACATGCAAATTTGCTTTTCCAAGGTTCTTAACCTAACTAGCATGGCATGGGGAACTTTGAAACATAATAAGCTAGTAGAGTTACATACCTTTTAGTAGTGGTTGATTGCTTGGAGTTTGAGAGCCTCGCACCAATAATGTGGATGCCTCAAATGGAAGTCACAAATCACCACAAACCTTGGAAACTTGAGAGAATAGTAGAACACTTCTAGAAATTAGCCACCCTTAGTTCTCACACATAAAACTAGTGCAATTTCAAGTGCCAAGGACTCCTTTATATAGTGTGGTGGATTAGGGTTACATCCATGTAAACACTAATACCAATGACTTTTCATTTCCATGAGATCCATGGGTTAAAGCTCCATGGACTATCCATGGACTTACCATGCAAGCCTAGCCCATTCTCAATAAGCATTAGCCCACACTATATAAATACAAGAGTCCATATTTAATTAGTCACACTTTTGATCACCAAATTAATTCTAAATTAATTTTAGATCAATACTAATTAAATAATATGATTTCATATTAATATATTAGAACTTATAATATATTAATAAATCATAACTTATACTATTCTCAAAAGATTATCCATATAAATTGTTCGGGTGAAGTGCAACCCAAATGGACCATGTCGGGTCGGGTCAAGTACATCTCAAATATAGTTATGGACTTAGACACCTTATCTAACAATACTATACATGACGTCCTCCACCCCCGAACGATTCCACCGTTACAGTTTGGGGGTGTGACAGATTGGTATCAGAGCTCTTGTTTATAGTGAACTAAGTATACCGAACATTACATGGTATACAACTATAAACACTAAAGGGGCCGAAGTGCTCTATAACTAAAAGTATACTTTAAAAATACAAGTATTTTTACAAGAAGTATACAAGTATACATATGTACAAGAAACTATAACATAGTAAGAATTACATAAAAGTATTTAGGACGAGTTGGACACTACGGTTAAACCTGGATAGTTATGTAGTCATATGTGGGGCCAATATAACCTGATCAACTATATTTGTCCGACATATGACCAACATGTGTTTGGGAGTGACTGTAGTGTGCGATAAGTCTAAAACTCACAAAATCCTATACTAATGAAGCACATAGTTAAAATACTATAGGAGTATTTTATGGTTCTATAACACTGCACAGAGTCATCACTAGTAGTACAAATCCTTATAAACGAAAGACCTGCAGTTCCTTGTTAGTGTTAGTAGCTATCATTTTAGGTCTTTATTATTGTTGTAGGATTAAGATATATCTTGCTCGAAAATATTCGATTCATGATCAGCATAGAAGACTTATCGTGAAAAATATTGAAGAGGTGAAAAGTGATAAATCGAAGAAAATATGAAAATCTTGATATGAAGAAATGATAACATTGTGAATCTTTGTAGTTTTATTGTTATTCTTATTTTTATTTTATTTTGTATCGAATAAAATACTTTTAGTATTATGTTTATAGATTGATTAATAAAAATGAGATTTTTTTTGATTTACTTACGAATATTATAGTATAAGAAATATTCATATATGTATTTGAAAAAATATACCTATATGCACCTAAAACGTTGATTTTTTTGTTAAAAAAATTAGGGGTTTTTTTTTAATATTCTAGTTTTTTTTTTTAATTTACTGATTTTTTAAAATTTGCTTTTTTTAAAAAAGCAGTTTTTTTTAAAAAAAATTGTAGTTTTTTTTAAAAAAAATTGTAGTTTTTTTTTATAGAAATTACAATGTTTTTATGAGAAAAATGCAGTTTTTTTGAAAAAATTACAGATTTTTTGAAAAAATTACAGTTTTTTTGAAAAAAATTGCAGTTTTTTAAAATAAAATTGCAGCTTTTTTGAAAAAGTTGCAGTTTTATTAAAAAAAATTCAATTTTTTTTAAAATTCATGTTTTCTGAAAAAAAAAATTAAAAATCTCCAATTTTTTTTTAAAAAAAATCAAAAATTATTTTCTTAAAAAAAATCCAAAATTTGATTTAGTATGTTAATTTTTAGAAATTTTTATTAATCTTTCCAATAACAAAAAAAATTTAAACATTAAATAAGATTGGTAAGATGACGATCATGCCCTTAATAAATTAATTTTAATCTAACGCTCCACCTTTAATTCTCAGGTTCTCGGGAAACTATGAAATCTCAATATATATATATATATATATATATATATATATATATATATATATATATATATATATATATACACACACACACACACACACACACACACACACACACACACACACACGTGTTTCCAATAAGTAAATGGAACAGTTATAATGATTGGAGTCATGACGTCTAGCTGAATTGCAACATAAGGCTGGAGGGAGTGGTGTCACCGAAACTGCACTCCCTCCCCCGCCACATAAGCGTCATGTCATTTTTTACCACTCAAGTGTGGTTTCTTGTCACACCAAGGGAGTGGTGCCACACTTTTATTTATTTTATTTATTTTTTGTTTTTTTGTTAACTATTTTAATTTAATAAAACTTAGTTTTTTAATAAAAAACATAATTTTAAAAAGATAATATTTCATTAATTAAAAATTCAAATACCATACATTACTTAACTTAAAAAAAACCTAAAAATTTAGAAAAACAAATTAGAAACATAAAACCTACAACTTAAAAAAACACACACACACCAAACGATTAAAAACTTAAAAAAAAAAAACTAGAAATTAGCCACGATTGACGTAACGTTTTTTCACTTCCTCCTTCATCGCCAAAACCACTTCAAGCCCGGCCCCGGTCATATTCGTCGTGTCCGTCGCTAGTATTCGCATGTCGCTCTCCCTTTGTTTCCGAAGCTCTCTTTCAGAAGCAATTTGCAAAATCTTGTCCTTTCTGTCTTTTATACCCTTCATGTCGGCTCCCATTTCTATCAAATCATCTGAATCCGACGCTTTGCCTTTCCCTTTGCTTATTGATTTGTCTCTTCCCAATGGTCGGGAAGGTGGTGAAACTGGAACAGGTTCATCTTCGTTCAGATCAAACTGAACACGAGCATCTGATGTAGTGTGGTCGGACTCAGATGTTCTGCTGCATTTTGACCCACTATCGATATGCTCGTCTGATGTTTTGCTACTCAGCCATTTCCTGTTATCTTTCAAAAAATTCCAAACTTCAAGAAACTTGAAAGCCTTCAGATTTTCTTTTTGATACACTTTCAACGCTTTCTTCAAAATCACTTCATCGCTTTCTCCACTTTTCCATTGACGTTTCATGTTGTTCCACAAGTCATTAAACAACATGACTTCCTTGTTCATCTTCCCCCATTTGGAGTACACTTGATGTTTTGAACGGTATTCTCCATGGTTCATTCCTTTATGGAACATGTGTAAAACGCGAATCCAAAAGCGGTCATGCTTTTGGTCTTTTCCAACCGTCGCATCTTCTGAAATATCGATCCAAGATTGTGCCAACACTAACGCTTCCAAAGGTTCCCAACATCTAGCCTCCGCCTTCTCTTTTCTTTTAGTTGCTGCTCGAGTGGGCTGAATTTCTGTAACGAATTCCGGTTCAGAATCAGAAACGACCGTTTCTGGTTGTGTTTGTGCTTGTTGAATAAACTCGGGTTGAGACAAAAAATCAAATGGATTAAAATCCGGGTCGGGTTGTGGTAGTGGTGGTGTTTGTGGTAGTGGTTGCGCTGGTCGTTGTGGAAAATACGGAAACATACCGCCGTAGTGGTAATACGGAGGTGAGAAAATCGGTTGATCAAATGAAGGTATTGGGGTGTTGGTGTTTCTGACTGGTGTTTTTTCTTTGCTGGGCCGTTTGGAAGATGATATTTTTCAAAAAAAAAAAATAGAGAAAAGGAGTAGAGATATGGTTAAAGGAGTAGAGATATGTGTAAAAATGTTGTGTAAAATTGTAATATATATATATATATATATATATATATATATATATATATATATATATGTGTGTGTGTGTGTGTGTGTGTGTAGTAAAGTTTAAAAAAAAAAAGAAATTAATACCACAAATACCGATTCAACGGTCAATAAAGTAGTCAAAACCCAAGGACCAATCACAGCTTGCGGTATTTTCTAGCCGCAGTGCGGCCGAGACCGCACTAGACCGCGGCCTGGGGGCGGTGTTCTCGGTTGACGTGGCGTGAACCGCGGTCCCAGACCGCACCCACACCCTGCAGCCTAAGAAAAAGTTATGAATAAGCAATTAATACACTGCAATCTTATCATCCCTGCATATTGTGTATGGGCTTTTTATTACATTGCAATAATGGTGACACCGTAAAGAAGTAAGGTTGATGTCCAAAACGAATATATATATATATATATATATATATATATATATATATATATATATATATATATATATATATATATATATAGAGAGAGAGAGAGAGGTTCAGGTGTTCAAAGTAATTATTGTGTTATTGTATGCATAAATGTGGGCCAATCAAAATTAAATAAATAATTAAATAATTAAATAAGGATAATTTAGTAATATGATTAATAACTTCCAAAAATAATCCCTATAATCATGGTATTGACTTTTAAGCTAATTTGTTATTCTAATTGACTTTTTCTAACCCTAAATTTATCCCCTTCATAAATCGGCCTCACACCCTTACCATCGGCCGACCATAGCAACTCCATATCTTCAATTCGACATCAACCCAACTTCACTTTCTTAGTTTCCAGATTTCCATTCCCGATTTCTAACCCTTTCCCTCCGAATCAACAGATCACAGACCAAATATGAATCTCCAGGTAAACATGAAACCAAGAACAAGTTCGTTGCGAATCACAGTCAACAAATGTTCGAAGGTAACTTAATTTTGACTTTCGTTTGACCGGTGTTCTTCCAATTGAGTCCCGATTTCATTCGCAGGTGGTCAAGCCTCAACCAAACACATGCTCGATTCTGAGACCCATCTCATAGCGAATGAAGATCCAACCTTTGATTTCGGATTTGAGGTATGTCGGAAGAAATAGGACACGAAGAGGGTAAGTCTGAAGAAATAGGACACGAAGAGGAATTAGGGTCTGGTAAACCAAGGGATGAAGAGGACGGAGGAAAGTTTCGATTGCAGCCTGGGGAGGGCACTTCTAGAGGTAGTAATGTGGATGTTAATTTGAATTTGAGCTTGGGAGGAGACCCTTCGACTTCATCAGCCGCGACAGTGCTTGAAAGAGATGGTCTTGATCGTGATAGTCACAGTAACGTCCCAAAGTTCATTCCCTTGCACTGTGAGACCCTCTTTCTTTTTCTTTATTAAAAAATATATATTTTTAATTGATCAATATGCTACTCAATCACCATTTTGTACTGGTAGTAGGTTTTCTGATTCTTCTATAGTTCTGATTCTTCTAGTAAATCTCGTGATTGTCTTTGGCTTTAGTGGGATGAAGATAAGTCATATGCGTAAATGCCTTTTTCAGATATTTACTTCAGTTAGTGGATGAAGCACTGAAAATATATGAAAGAATAAACAAAATGCCATTTCTGATGGTCAAGTCAATATCTTTTTTGTCAATTGAAAAGCTTATTCTTCTATCCCACTGAAGGGTTTGGTTTTAGCTAGTTTGAGCGGCAGATGTTTTCAAATTTGGAAGCTTGATTTGATAAATTTCCATACCAAGCAGAGCAAACTGGTTTTCTTCTGCCAATTCTGAGCTTTGGGCATATTAGAATTTTCTTTATACAATTTCACAAAAAGAAAATCACATCTAGTCCTTAGTGTTCAAAAAATACACATGTAAATCTTAGGGACTAGATGATATTTAATATTGAAAGAAGCTGTAATCCGTAAGATTTATGTTATCATTGTTATTCATTTATAGTATTCTACCAGAAAAGAATGTTTTTTATGATAATCATGAACATATTCTGTTAGAATGCCCGAATTAATATAATTATTGGTAAATGAATTCCATTTCTATCATAATAGAATCACGAATTCCAATTATGTTGGAATGGAATATGTATATTTTCTCACTAATTTATTCATTGGATTTGTTTCCACAGAAATTGATGCTTGAAGAACGGACCACGAAATTTGAACGACGCCTCTTAGCAACATTATTCTTTCAGAATGTATTAGTGTCTTTGTTAGATTTTGATTTTTTTTTCCAGATTTGAAAGTTTTTTTAGTTTTATTCTTTAACAATAAATGTAATTCTTAGCAATTGTTACATGTATTCTATAATAATCAATGTAATTTTTGTTTTAATTCTTCAATTGATGGTTCAAGAATTTTGTTATTCTACAAGAAAATTTTAAAGTCATGATCAAGAAATATGTTCAAGAATGTTTTTATTATTTTATGGTTCAAGAATATTTTTTTTGAACATACTCAAACATATTCTGTCAGAATGTCCGAATTAAAAACCTTATAATTCGTAAAATCGGATTTTTAAAATTAATAGAATCTATGATCCCTTAAAATATGCAAATTTCATTTATTAAATCTATGTTAATTGACTAAAATACACTTCTAGTTAAATTAGATGGTATTTTTCAATTATATTTAATTCAATAATATGTATTTATCACTTTCTTAAAATAAGTAAAATGATTGGCCCACATTTATGTATACAATAACACAATAATTACTTTGAATATAATAATATAAGCCTATATATATATATATATATATATATATATATATATATATATATATATATATATATATATATATATATATATGAAGGTTCTACAATTCGTTAGGCGATGGTTGGACGGTCTACTAGGGGTTAAGAGAAAAATCGGTCTAGACGGGGATTAACCGGCGTCTAGGCGTAGACCCTTAATTTTAATAGAATTTATTTTTAAAAGTTAAATATTACATATATCTTAACAAAATAAGTAAATAATCATAAAAGTTTGACATATTCAATCGTCTAAATATTTAAATCATTGTATATAATAATTTTAGACTAATTGGGGATCTTTTTAATTGTTTTAGTCATCAATCATCGTAATTTAGTCAAAATATTATCACAAATTTGATTAAATGAGGATTTCTTTTTGAAAATTTTGACTGTCTGATTTTTTTACCGGCTTATACCGTCTCGACCGCCTAGGATCGCCCAGGACCACCTACGGCCGCCTTAGACCGCCCAGGACCAACTCCGTCTAACTCGACCGACTAGCATTAATTGTAGATAGTTAAAAGTCGCCTAGCGACTAGGCACTGTGAACTCAAATTATAGAATGAAGCTCAACAACGAACTCAAATTAGGAGAACGAACTAACGAACTCAAATTTATCTTTTGATTAACAACTCATTCTCGCGTTTTGTATCCTCTCGTATTCTTCTTAAGTCACCTCTGTTGGATGAATTACGGTTTGTATAGGAGATTTGGATACCCCTTGGATCGTGTGAACACTTTCCGAACTGATATTTCTACCCTATTCATGGGTTGTAAAAAATTCAGTCTAGAATAATCCAAGAGGACACTTACGAATCTAGGCACAGGAATCGTAAACCAAATTGCTAGTAGGATCCTATGTTCGTATGAAGAAAAGAGAGCTAATGTTTTTTTTTATATCTCTTCTCAAAGAGAAGAGTCTTTTATATAATAAGCAGGACCCCAGCTAGGGGCTCTGCCCCCTTGGACCCCGTTAGGTGCGCTTCCCCTAGATCCTGCCAAAGGGCCGCTGCCCCTTTGGAAACCCCGGACCCAGCGGCGTTGCCCTTGGACCCCCGACTTGTCATCGAACCTGGTTCTAATTCGATCTTATACATGCGTGCACTCTGCATATACCCGTACATATATTAGAGTACAAATTATGAAGCCTCTTAGCTCATATGTTAGTTCCAATTAAATAAAATAACATTGTGACACTAAAGTCACCAACAACCTCTCTCAATCAATTGATGAAAAATAGAGCTTCAAAATTTTAATCATGTTTCTGTGAAAGAAAAACAAAAAGCAGAGCTTGTTATATGTAATTGTAGTCAGGATGGAGTCCCAATGGCTCCAACGTCATCATTGGTGGCTATTTAACGACTAGTTGGCAAAAATCGTCAATTTCGTGAGTAAATCCTCTCCCTGTTTTGATATAATTTTTTGTGAAACAAATAGAAAAAAAAGCAATGCATCAATCAAATGCATAACATTTTTCTAAAAAGTTTACTTGAAAGAAAAACTAAAAGCAGAGCTTGTTATATGTGATTATAGTTAAGATGGATTCCCAATGGCTCCAACGTCATCATTGGTGGCTATTCAAGGACCAGTTGGCAAAAATCGTCAATTTCGTGAGTAAACCCTCTCCCTTTTTTGATATAATTTTTTGTTTTTGTATTGTATTTTCAAGAATTTGCTTGATATGATAACGATTTTACTCTGTATTCCTTTAATCGTAAGTAATACTCTATTTTGATTTATGTGATTAATTATATCTCGTTACTTATGCCTTCAAAAATATTTCATTGTGAAAATGTCTTTGTAATGATCACAGTGGATAAGGAACTGGTTTTACATGAAAGTTCCTTTAAGTACAATTTTATTGCATGCCAACTGTTTGTTAAAATGCTCAACTTACTTTTTTTTATCTGAATTGAATATTAGTGACATATTGATATAACTAATTAACAAGTCTCTTAATGTCAAATGCATAATGCTCATGACTGAACAATAAAGTTATAAACATTTTTTTAAGTAAACATGCATTAAATTGGTGCATATGTTTTTTGGTTTTTGTTTCAACATTATATAAATTTTTACTCACCTTTGAACATATATAACTTCCTCATATGACCTCGGAACAATGTCATTTTTTTATAAATTGTAGTATTCTGTGTGGGCTTAATTTTAAGCTAAAAAAATCTTAATATGTTAAGAATTTACTGGATTATATAGATCTAAACATGGACTATTGGGTTTTTTACTTGTTTTTCTATTCTACACTCTACAACTTATGTTGGATCAGTTTCTAGTCACTTAGAGTGTATTTTTGGATCAGTTGTGGCTGTGATAATCACATGAAACACTCTCTCACAAGTTGGTGTTGGTACTCAAATGATAATTGGAATGTTGAAGTAAAAAAAACAAAGAAATTTTGTTCTTATTGTTATATCTCTTGTCCCTTTTATCTCAAATCCTTGTGGGTGATTTTATACATTGAAGTCATGCTTTGGGCACTCCTTAAGACCCTCAAAACAGCCCCTTGAGGCCTTGATAAGTGGGTAATTATGTTGTTGTTTGGGCTAGCAAAGATTTCATCAAAAGTCTAGCTTGAAAATTCTCACAACTATTGGTAGTATTGTTTGTATTTTTGGTCTTCAAAACCATGACTTGGAGGCTGAAATAACAAACCTGAAAACCACATAATGTGTGTCTAAAAGTTCACTCAAAGTTCATCCATATATGTATCTTGAATGTGAACTAAGTCTTTATTGGTGTATGAAGATGTTTGGTGTTTCGGATTTAGGATGGTGCGTCGTGGCTTGCTTCGGAACCGCGCAATGAGAGACCGCAGGGCGTACCTTTTGCATACTCGGTATGCAAGACGTCCAAAATGTTACGCTGGGCGTGCGAAGACCATGGGTCAGCATCCGAGGCGAGGACCGTGGAGAGCAAGGGAGGGTCCGGATCATGCCACGTCATCACACTTCGCAACAGCCCACCTCCAACTTCTAAATTCCGTAACTTTTGCATACGAGCTTTGTTTTCGACGTTCTTTATATCCATGCGTAGGTGGGGACATAATCTACAACTTTCAGTTAGACTCCGTCGGGTAATTTTGAATTTATTTTTAACGTTATATTTTTAACAGGCCAGGACAAGAAAAGTCCGTTAAAAATTCATAACGTCGTCATCCGACGTTCGTTTTCGTCTGTATTTTTATCGTTGAGCTCATATTAACGAGATCTTCGATTTTCATTTAGGTTGTGTCGCCTAAAAATCGGTCGATCTAATATTCAAACTCCGGTCTGCATATTGCAATACCAAATCTTGGAAAAATCGTAACTTCCTCATACAAAGTCAGATTTTGGCGTTCTGTTTATGCACGCTCTCAGTTTAACGTATAATAAGACTTTCGTTTAGATCGCTAAGGCTAAAAAGTACTTCATCGTAAACTTACTTTTTACGTCACACAGTGTTGTGCCGGTTTTGTTGCGAAACTTCGACATGTCATAACTTCTTCGTTATAACTTGGATTTTGGCGTTCTTTATATCTCTGGAATCGTTGTCACGACCACTACAACTTTCTTCGTAGATATTGGGTTTATCTACTATTTTATTTTTGATTCTTATTTTCATTCATAATTTATTATATCTTATAAATAAGCATAATGCACATAAAATCACATAATCCACATAATATTCAAGTAATTCCTCTTTATTACTTCAAAATAAGTTACATTTGTTGACCCAAACTATTACATAATCATTTTAATGCTTAGCCTCGAAACACATGAGTTACAAAATTTATCAATGTTCAACTTTCCCTTTAATAGTGATTGAGGGACTTGTGATGGTTTCTTCATAGCTGTTGCAAACTCAATATCAGTTATCCCCAAGGAATCACAGTAATTATCAAGAAACACCTTGATATGAGGAAAGCCAATGATAAAATCATCCTTATTCGACTCTGGTAACTTTGTCACATCAAGTGCTCTCGAAATCTTCGTGATTGTAATAAGATCATTCAAGTTCATTAGTGGAAAGTCTGCTATTGTGAAATCAAAAACCACGTTATTTGCTCTCACAACAACTTAACGAAAGTTCTATAACAGACCTTTGAACATGCAATCACGAGAAATAGACATCACTTTGATTATCTTTACAAGTGACCACAACTCTTCTTCACTCTTCCCCAAGACAGCGTGAAAAGCACATATTCAATCTTTTGTATTCTTCTTTATCATTGAAGTTTTCAACTATCTTGTATTGTAAAGAAATGAACAACATATGATTGATTGGGAAATTGATCTGATTAAAGTCAGAGTTCTCTGTGTCATAAATCTGCTTAGGCACCTTTCAAAAATCTTCATTCAAACCGATGGAAACAATATCTTTGATGGTTTCAAAACACCAATTCTTGTTGGGATCACCCTTGTTCAATCCAGGTGGTTCATTTGTACTTCGCCTTATAATGTTGCTTATTTGTGATTGTTTTTCAAGTTCAAGAGCTTTCTTCTTCTTCTTCTTCTCTTTTTCTGATGGAACAACGGAAATAGCTTTTCCTTTATCACTTAAATCAACATTAGAAGTTGACTTTTTAGGAATCGAACTCGAACTAGAACCTCCAGCTCCTTCTTTTATTGAGATTCCTTTTTGTTAAAGCTCTTGTTGTTGTTGTAGAAGTTGTGGCCAAAGACATAGGAAGTGAAGTCAGAATTTGAGTCGAACTTACTTTCCCAACTACAACACCTTTCTCATTATCAACATCCTTTGAAGAACCAACACCTCCAATCCCTTTCTCTTCCCATTGCGACACTTGCATTTCACGTGGATCATTAGTTGGTAAAAGAAGAACCAACTCAATGATTTGAGCAAGCTTAGATTTGATATTAGACTCAATGTTCGAAACCATTTGATAAATATGCTCCTGAGATACTGCCGATTGATTCGAAAGATCAACCTTTGAAAGAAACTCCTTGATACTTGACAAAAATTCATTCATCTTCTCAAACAACTGTGTATCCTTTTCTGACTTGGCTTCAAGATTTTTCACATAATCAGAATTGAACTCAACCAACTTTGTGATAGCACCCGCAATAACATCGACTTTATTATGCAACAACGTATAGTTTTGATCCATAGTCTCCACAGCTTTCGACAACATGGATTTGAGTTCAACAAGGATTTGAGTTCAAAAAATTTTAAATCCAAAGGCTCCATCGTAGTATTCACATGTTCAACAAAGAGTGTATGACGTTCCTTTGCAACATACGAAGGCTTCTTAATCTTATATTCATAGCTGTTGGAATGAAACGATAACCTTTCAGTTTGTTTCTGCTCAAGATCTTCAATCAAGTTTCGAAAGGTATTTGCTTGATTTTTCAACAAATACTTCATTTTGATGCCAGTCACAAAATTCTTTCCTCCAGTATCTGCTTGAATCTGAAGAAGAGAATTGATTTTCGAGTTAGGAATCTTGAACTGTTTTCCAGACATAATTAAATCATCAGGAATATTCTCCTCCTCAGGATCAAACTGAAGATCAACAATGCACACCATTATATTGTCATCATTAGGCACTTCATCATTACCCAATTTCTCATCCTCATGGATTGAGATGAGAAAAGAGTTGCAATAGGTTCAACCATTATACTAGAATATGTTGGTGAAATGGCAGAAACAGGAACTGAAGTGGTAATAGGTGATGAAATTGTGGTAAAACTGTTGAAGTTTCAATGGTTGATGTTTCGATGGTAAATGAGATGATGGTTGTGATGGGTTTTGAGCATTCTAACACTCCTATGGTGTACATGCAACCCTAGAAACCTTGGATCTATGTTTGAGTAAGATACATGCAAATATATATTTTTCCAAGGTTCTTATCCTATCTAGCATGACATGGGGAACTTGAATCAAATAAAGCTAGTAGAATTACTTACCTTGTAGTTGTAGTTGATTGCTTGGAGTTTTAGAGCCTAGCACCAATAGTGTGGATGCCTCAAATGGAAATCACAAATCACCACAAACTTAGAATTTTGAGAGAATAGTAATCACCTTTCTTGAAATCGGCCCTCTTACTTTACTCACCACAACTAGTGCAATTTCAAGAACCAAAGCCTCCTTTATATAGTGTGGTGGATTAGGGTTACATCCATGTAAACCCTAATACCCATGTCTTTTCATTTCCATGAGATCCATGGGTTAAAGCTCCATGGAGTATCCATGGACTTTCCATGCAAGCCTAGCCCATTCCAAATAAGCATTAGCCCACACTATATAAATACAAGAGCCCATATTTAATTAGTCATACTTTTGATCTCTAAATTAATTCTAAATTACTTATAGATCAATACTAATTAAATAATATGATTTTATATTAATATATTAGGACTTATAATATATTAATAAATCATAACTTATACTATTCTCAAACGATTATCCATAAATTGTTCGGGTGAAGTGAAACCCAAATGGACCATGCCGGGTCGGGTCAAGTACATACCAAATATAGTTATGGACTTAGACACTATATCCAACAGTCTCCCACTTGGATAAGTCTAATAACTATAGTTGCAAGTATGACTTCAGGAACCGATCAGCAATCGTAGCTCTTTAAACTCTGTTGAACTATGAAGCGCCATTTTAGATAAGTGATCATATAATCCTCTGTTCTAGAAATTAGCCGGACAAATACATGGAACATGGTCTTGTTTATTGTCCAGCATTTGTTTCCCGATTTCCGATTTGTTCGACATAAAACTTAACTGAACACATCAATTTACTTCTGACCGGGCCCGATACATAGGTCAAAACAAAATCATCGAGGGGCCCAGATATCGCTTCTAATCCTAGAAGGAACAGATAAACTTCGACTCATATGTTTGCTCTACTACTTTTTGAACTACACACAAAGGCACGGCTTATAACATCGAGTTACCAATGTGTTTTCGTGCAATCAATGCATAACCAACTCATAGGCAACAAATCATATCTCTAGGTTTGAAGACTTATATTATATTACCGTCTCACAATCACTCGAGATAAATTCCATGAAGTGATACAAGTGAGCGTGGGTTGAATCCAATACTCAGAACTTATGAGCACTCATGAGTGTTGTAGCCCCGCTTTGTCTAACATCTTAGACCTCTACAAGACAACCCATGACAGTCTTGATTCATATCTACTTCCAACATATGACCGACTGTGGAGAGTTTGAATAATATGATATAAACCATAACATAATTATTTTGGAAGTCAAAACATGCAAAAAGAAATAATAGTAAACGATTGACAAAAGATAGCAACACTTTACTCATAAATAACAGCTTTTATTTATCATCAAATGTCAATTACATTTTACAAATTTCAAGATTATCTAACTACTAAAACTAATATCATCCTTCAGCCCTATGCTCCGAGCATGCTGGAGATGCTTAGCCCGAGTCAGTCCCTTCGTGAGGGGATCTGCTGGGTTCTTATCCGATGATACCCTCTTTGCCACGAGGATTCCTTCTTCTATTCGATGTCCGATGAAGTGATATTTTCTGTCAATGTGTCTGGATCTCCCATGATCTCTTGGTTCCTTGGCTAAGGCAACCGCACTATTGCTGTCACAGAAAATCTCCATTGGCTCCTTTATAGCTGGTACAACTCCAAGGTCTCCGATGAAGTTCTTTATCCATATAGCCTCCTTTGCTGCCTTGCTTGCTGCTATATACTCTGATTCACAAGTGGAATCAGCCACTGTCTCCTGCTTGGAACTTTTCCAAGTAATTGCCCCTCCGTTTAGAGTAAAGACCCAGCCCGACTGAGAGCGGAAATTATCCCTGTCAGTCTGAAAAGCTAGCATCACTGTACCCTACAGCTCTCAAGTCCTCACTGCCACCGAGGGTAAGGACCCAGTCCTTAGTCCTCCGTAGGTACTTGAGGATATTCTTTACCGCAGTCCAGTGTGCCTTGCCAGGGTTCCCCTGATACCTGCTAACCATGCTCTAAGAAAATGCTATGTCAGGTCGAGTACACGTCATAGCATACATGATCGATCCTACAGCTGAAGCATAAGGTATTCGACTCATTTATGCTATCTCAGCCTCAGTACTAGGGCTTTATGTCTTACTCAATCTGGCGTTACTCTGGATGGGTAACTCTCCTTTCTTGGAGTTATGCATGTTGAACCTTTTCAACACTTTGTCCATATAGGTGCTTTGATTAATTCCAATTAGTCTTTTACTCCTGTTTCTCAAAATCCTTATCCCTAGGATATACGCAGCTTCTCCAAGGTCCTTCATAGTGAAACACTTCCCAAGCCAGGACTTTACTTCCTGCAGGGTTGGGATGTCATTTCCTATGAGTAGTATGTCATCCACATATAGTACCAAAAAGCTGACTATACTCCCACTAGCCTTGATATAGACACAAGATTCATCTTCACTCCTTGAAAAGCCAAATTCTTTGATTTTCTCATCAAAGCAAAGATTCCATCTGCGAGGTGCCTGTTTTAATCCATAAATGGATTTCTCGAGCTTACACACTCTACTGGGGTACTCTGTACTGACAAAACCCTCTGGCTGAACCATGTAAACATCTTCAACCAACTTTCCATTAAGGAAAGCGGTTTTGACATCCATTTGCCATATTTCATAATCATGAAATGCATCAATGGCTAACAGAACCCTAATAGACTTAATCTTGGCCACTGGTGAAAAGGTCTCATCATAATCAACTCCCGGAGTTTGAGAATAACCCTTTGCAACCAGTCATGCCTTATAAGTGTGTACATTACCATCCATGTCGGTCTTCTTCTTGAAGATCCATTTGCACCCAACTATCTTACGATCAGGTACATTGTCAACCAAGTTCCAAACTAGATTGTCATACATGGAATGTATCTCGCTATCCATAGCCTCTTTCCATTTAGCAGCCTCAGGGCCTGCCATGGCTTCCGTGTAGCTGTTAGGCTCATCCAGATTTACCAGTGTGTTATCACTGATAAGTGTCTCACCTTCTGCAGTAATATGAAAACCATAATAATGCTCAGGTGCATTCCTAACTCTGGTGGAACGCCTTAGAGGTATAGATTCTTCAGTCGGCTCAACAGGAGTTTCCTCCTCAGGTTGAGGGCTAGGGTTTGAGGTTCCTTCACCACTTGACTCTTGAATTTCCTCAAGGTCAATTTGCCTCCCACTGTCTCCTTGGCTCATGAATTCTCTCTCTCGAAAGAATCCTCTTCTTGCTACAAAGACCACATTATCACTGGGTCTGTAGAAGATGTAACCAAAGGATTTCTGTGGGTAGCCGATGAAAATACACCTTTCGCTTCGGGGTTCGAGCTTATCGTGAGTCTCGCGTCTCACGAAAGCCTCGCAACCCCAAATCTTGATGTGGTCTAGATTGGGAACTTTTCCAGTCCATAACTCGTGAGGTGTTTTGGCAACCTTCTTTGTAGGGACTAGATTAAGGATATGGGCGGCAGTCTCTAAGGCATATCCCCAAAATGAGATTGGTAGCGAAGCTCGACTCATCATGGAACGAACCATGTCCAACAAGGTCCGATTGTGCCTCTCAGCTACACCATTCAACTGTGGTGTCCTAGGAGGTGTCAATTGTGAGACAATCCCACATTCCTTAAGATGGTCAAGGAACTCAGTACTAAGATACTCACCACCACGATCGGATCGAAGCATCTTAATGTTCCTGCCCAACTGATTCTCCACTTCTTGCTTAAACTCTTTGAATTTCTCAAAGGTTTCTGACTTATGCTTGATTAGGTAGACATATCCATATCTACTAAAATCATCAGTAAAAGTCACATAGAACCGATTAGCATCTCTTGTGGCGGTTCTGAAGGGTCCACACACATCCGTGTGTATGAGGTCCAACAAACCTTCACCCCTAGCACAAGTGCCAGTAAAAGGTGACTTTGTCATTTTACCAAGCAAACAAGATTCACAACTATCATCTGACTTTAGGTCAAATGACTCCAAGACTCCATCCTTTTGGAGTTGGCCTATGCGTTTCTTGCTTACATGTCCAAGATGACAATGCCATAAGGATGCTTTATCTAAGCTAGTGGAAGAGTTAATACACAATACATTATTTCCTAGATTATCTACAACAGATACAGTTTCATAGACGCCATCACAAGGTAATGCTTTAAAATAAAGAACATTATTAAAGAAAGCATCAATACTATCATTATTATTATCAAAATAAAAGGTAAAACCTTGTTTATACAATGCATGAAAGGAAATAACATTTCTTGCCATTTCTGGCAAATAATAACATTTATTCAAATCTAATGTAAACCCACTATTTAGCACTAAGGAATAAACTCCTATCTTGGTGACATGTGAAGCTTTCCTGTTTCCCATGATCAAGTTTATCTTTCCCTGCTCCACATTCTCACTTCTTTTTAGTCCCTGCAAATCACAACATATGTGAATACCACAACCTGTATCAAGGACCCAAGACTTAGAATGAGGTGAGTTATTAGACAATATAGTGTATATACCTGCATGGTTGGGTTTTACTTTCCCATCCTTCAAATCTTGCTGGTACTTTGGGCAGTTTCGCTTCCAGTGCGACTTTTCATGGCAATAGAAGCATTCAGCCTCATTAGGGTTAGCAGAAGGAGTGACAAAACCTTTCTTGGTTTTGCTTGAAGAGGAGCCTTCAAGGGTCTTACCCTTGGTACCCTTAGAAGGGTTCTTTCTCTTCTTCCCTTTGCCATGCCCGATTGCCAAGACATTGGCCGTAGTTGGAGTAGGAGTAGGAGTAGTAACAACCGACTTACCCTTTAAACCACTTTCGGCGGTCTTCAAGAGTCCTTGAAGTTTGCTGAGGGTGACTTCTTCCTTGTTCATGTGATATGTCATGCGGAATTGATCATAACACGATGGCAAGGAGTGCAAAATGATGTCTATTGCTAACTCCTCAGGGAAGTTCACATTTAGCTTCAGTAAACGGTCCACATACCTTTGCATTTTCTGCATGTGGCCCGTGATGGGTTCACCATCCTTCATTCGGGTTGTTATCATGGAGGAGATTATTTCATATCACTCTTGACGAGCACTTTGATGGTAGCGGTCCATCAAGTCCTGGTGCATCTCAAAAGGATAATAGTCCTCATAGGACTTTTGGAGCTCGGCTGTCATGGAGGCCATCATGATGCATGCCACTTTTGTAGCATCTCTTTCATGTACCTCATATTCAGCAAGCTCTTCAGGAGTAGCAGTTGGCTCGGGTACCTTCAGCTCCTTGTCGAGAACATATTCTTTGTTCTCATACCGAGTGACCATCCTGATGTTTCTGATCCAATCTGTAAAGTTGGACCCATCAAAGATGACTCTCCCACAAAGGTTCATGAGAGAGAAGGAGCTAGTAGGGTTTGAGCCAGAAGCATTGTTATTGGAAGACATCTGAAAAGAAGAGGGAATAGATTAGATTAGATATAGAGATAGTCCTTAACAAAACACCCAAATGTAATATTAAGGCTAGGACCTAACACAATATTTTATAACTTAGAAGAGGGATGTCGTAATCTAAGCTATAAGATATTTGAAGGTAGGTGAATGACGATTCGCCAATTTCCACCATGAAAAACGAAATATTTAATTAGGTTTTAATTGGTTTAGAAACTCCTAGATTCTTTGAGATTCATTGAACTTTCTTCAATGACATGTTTCAATCTCGAGTGTGCCCTTCAAGTTTTGTGACTGGGATGCCGAGGATCACAAAACAAGGTGTGAAGTAACCATGCAAATTACTTGGTACCCTTAATGTATTACCCCTCAATCGATGTGTCGGTTAACCACACACGCTCCATCGATACTATGATAAACATTAAGTCACCCTTTACCTACCTTGTTAAGTTCAAGTTAGTGTGCCGGTTAACCACACACGCTCCACTAACGACTTAAACAAAGTGTAAAGTGTAATTTCATGGATTAGCACCTTATTCACATTTTCCTAAAATAACTAAGATTGGGAATTCAATAAAGTTTAGTTCCTTTAGTATTATCATTATACTTTTAATGAGAATTTATAAGTCCTTGTCCTACCCGTTCGGCTAACGACCCTCCACCGATCAAGGAAGCGGTGGGTGAGAGTGGACACCCATTAAGTTGTCATTTTATAGGCAACAACCTTATACCCCCCCTATAGACCGGCTTCGTGAATGAGGCGTACTAGCGGTAAAACGACTTGATCTTATACATATATAAATATTATTAAACTTATAATATTATAAAGTATAAGAGTTGAATTTTAACTTTTAAAATTCTAGGGGTTGGAACTAAAGTTTTTAATATGACTTTACATGTTCCAAAACTTGAGGGCAAGTTTTGTAAACTTTCAAAACTTTTCATTTCTCATAACTTATGAGTTAATGGTTATTAAAAATGAAGACTCTTCATTTTTTGTAACATATGTGTTCTTTTAATGGTTATTTATAAATGTGACTTTTGCTTATCCATAACTTAAGAACTAGTTATGGACTCAATTAAAACACATAAAGTTCAAGTATTAATCTAATCAATTATTAGCACATAATTTCTATGATCTTCTAAACTCATATGTTTATGAGTGTTCATATCAAAAATTTCAAGAATCGTAAGTACATATACAAAACTTGAAATTTTGATACGAGCTTTTGAACAAAACTTCGATTTTCAAGTTTTTTTTTTTTTTTTTTTTTTTTTTTTTTTTTTGCATCAAGTATCAAATAAACAAACCAGGCTCTGATACCACTGATGGGTTTTGAGCATTCTAACACTCCTATGGTGTACATGCAACCCTAGAAACCTTGGATCTATGTTTGATTAAGATACATGCAAATAATTATTTTTCCAAGGTTCTTATCCTATCTAGCATGGCATGGGGAACTTGAATCAAATAAAGCTAGTAGAATTACTTACCTTGTAGTTGTAGTTGATTGCTTGGAGTTTTAGAGCCTAGCACCAATAGTGTGGATGCCTCAAATGGAAATCACAAATCACCACAAACTTGGAATTTTGAGAGAATAGTAATCACCTTTCTTGAAATCGGCCCTCTTACTTTACTCACCACAACTAGTGCAATTTCAAGAACCAAAGCCTCCTTTATATAGTGTGGTGGATTAGGGTTACATCCATGTAAACCCTAATACCCATGTCTTTTCATTTCCATGAGATCCATGGGTTAAAGCTCCATGGAGTATCCATGGACTTTCCATGCAAGCCTAGCCCATTCCAAATAAGCATTAGCCCACACTATATAAATACAAGAGCCCATATTTAATTAGTCATACTTTTGATCTCTAAATTAATTCTAAATTAATTATAGATCAATACTAATTAAATAATATGATTTTATATTAATATATTAGGACTTATAATATATTAATAAATCATAACTTATACTATTCTCAAACGATTATCCATAAATTGTTCGGGTGAAGTGAAACCCAAATGGACCATGCCGGGTCGGGTCAAGTACATACCAAATATAGTTATGGACTTAGACACTATATCCAACAGGTTGAAGTGTGGATAGTTGAGTTTTTAAAGGTAGAAGTAACAAATGAATTTTGGTTTGCATCCCTTCATCCATGTTGACATTTGTGTCCTTATCAGATAAGTCCACAGGGATGCCTGAAGTTCGAAGCTCCTCCGTATTTCACTTGGTTGGCGAAACCCCGGATGTTATGACCTTAGTCTTCTCAGGTATCGATGTTTGTGGTTGATCATTCGAATTGATGTTTTTATCCATATTAGATACGTTTACATTGACATCACGATCCCCTGTCACCTCAAAATTCAATTTGAGAGGGGAATCCCTTCGAGGTGATCCAAGAAGAGAATCTTCTATGCGAATATCCAACCTATCACTGTCACTTTCATGATCTAATTCAACTATCACATTGTCAAGCGGAACCTGGTGCTTTCGTTTTCTCTTTCACAACTTTTGAGCCATACACAGGGCTTGACGCTTCTTAGATGCTAGTGAAGCAGGAGTAGAGACTTCACAAAACAAAACACGTTTCCTGTTGAACTGAGGGTTTCGAATCTTCTTGATACCATTTTGAGAAGAATGACTATGTGAGGAATCAACATGCGTTTGCTCAGTAGTTTCTATTTCTGGGTCGTATACATATTGCTTGACTGGGGAGTCATTTGGTTTCTTCGTTGGTTTCTCTGTTCTCTTGAGAATTCCTTATTTTGAAGGAATAATTTCTTTCGTAACATCCTCCTCTACAGTTGGTGGTTTATCAACTTGTTTATTCTTCATTGGAGCTTTAGAAGCTTTAGAAGAACCTTCTGCCCCTTTTTGTGGAAGTACCCCAGTGGGGATAGAAGAGTTGATAGAAGCCAAGTATTGAACAAGAATAAGATTTTGAGGATCAACAAGATTTAACATGGCATCTGGAATACGAGCAACAGTTGGAAAAATAGCTGGATCATCAACAGAAATCCTTGGTGCCGCCATAACTGGAAAATCAACAAACTCAATTCCAACAGGAATGAGAATATTTTCCTGACTATAAACTTCTTTCAAGATTAAACTCCAAAAGCGAGCACTCGAAACACCATTCGAGATATTCGTGTGTGAGATGGAAGTCCCAAACTCTTCCCAAAGATGAGAAACATAGTCAACATTCAACCCATAGTATAACCATGCCATAGCTGAATACACTTCAAGCTTGGCTTTATCAAGCCCAGAGCTTTTTCCTGTTAGACATCGAAGCACAATCCCAAACAAAAAACTCCAAATAGATGGTAGACCAGACTTCTTAAAATAAATGATCCCAGTAAGAGTTGGTTGATGCCCCATTTCATTGAACATATGAACAATCTGATTATTCGAAACTTCATAGAATGTACCTGAACCAGTAACTGCAGGATTTGGGCAAAATGCTTCCGCGTAATTTTCTTGATCTTGGAGTTCGTAAGTTGAAACGAACTTTTGGTGTGTTAATTCGTGTGTTTTCTCATAAATCACGTGGAGCATCTTAATTTCAATCATCTTTTAGTCAATTCTTGGTATTTTCATAAACCACTTAATTTATGTCTTAATACCTTCATTCAAGCTTTTGGTCTGTTAATTCGTGTGTTTTTAATCATTTGTCCAAGTCATAAATCATATGGTGATTTTTGGCAATTATTGGAAATCTGCACAGCAACTTTGCCCATCTTGCAAGGACTGTAGCTGCTAATATGAGCAGAATGTGCCGATACCCCTCTCTGGATAAAACATAGGAAAACGAGTCTAGTTTTCAGAAAGTCCAGATTCAGCGCAATCGGAGTTACAGATTCTATTTTATGAGCAAAACACTGAACAGTGGTCAAGCTATGAAACTTAAAAAAATATGTAACCCATTAAGAAATTAAAGATGTTAATGAAACTTAGACCCCATTTTAATGATTGTTTGGTATGTGTGGTTATTAGGTGAAAATTTGACAACATCAAGAAGGGTCAAGACTTGAAATAAAAAGGAGAACTCGGTTCAAACACAAGGTGAGTCGACAATTTTTCTTGACTTTAGTGTATAACCGAAAACTACATCTCATAGGTGGATTGTTGATGAAAATTAGGATTCATGCTAGATTTATATATGCTTGTGATAATTGTTGAAAATATGTTGTTTGCATCTTGTGTATGGTTGTGTCTTGGTATCGGTTGATATGGTGATATTCATGTTATGTGATAGTTGTAAATTGCACGCGGATATGATGTATCATGAATTGGTAGTTATATGCTAAAGTATGGTGACATCTTAATGAACTTCGTTACATGACAATTACTTGTTTATGTTGTATGATTAACATGATTATTTTGGTGTATGCATGCTTTTGCGGGGTATAACGGTGACATGGGTAGATCCTTGCAAGTTTAATAGGTTAAAAGAGCTTAAGCCTTATCGGTTGTTAGTTGCACGAACTTTCTAGATGGTTGTGTGCACCTCGGTGTACGGGAACTGGAGTGGTATTGGATTTATGGTGTGGCCGGATCAATCATCACATGGGAATCGGGAGGTGTATCGGTAGAATTGACACCGTTTGTACCGATCCTGAACGACACCGTGAAGTACTTATACTTTGCAGGTCGGAGTAGCAAAAGTGGAAGTCTTGGGGTTGGTGTATTCGGGTGGAAGTCATGAGCCACTTAGAGCACTAAACTGGCTGAGCACACGAGTAGTAAAAGGGGTTAGGTTGTTAGGTAGACTCTACCTAAGGAACCCTAAAGTAATTAATCGATTGAATTATAAATTACATATAATAAACGGTGAATTAAATTATATGTGATAATCGGTTGAGTTAAGTTGAAAACGATATGGTTGAAATGAATTATGATATCATGTTATTTGTTTTTCTTGACTATGCTATTATCATGATTTGCATGAATGACCCTTACGGGAATTGTGTGTTTTCTTTTTGGTTGTGTACAACTTGTCGGCTCACGAGGCGGTTATTGACACTTGTTTCTTTGTTGAATGCCTTTTGATTGGTACAGGTAGCTTAGGAGCATGGCTTGGTGAGGTTGGATTCCTTTTGGGTAGTTAGTTTTAATAAAGATGCCACTTGAACACGTTGGTTTTTATTTTCCTTTGAACTCCTTTTTGTAATAATAAATGGTTGAATGTTTGTTTATGAAAATGGTAACGTGTGGTTTTGGGAATGGTTGAAAAAAATAAAAAATAAAGTCTTCCATTGCATTTTTCACTTTAAAAGGATTGTTAAAGTTTAAAAAAAATGGAGTAAAAATCACCACGTTACAAACATCCTCATCGATATATTTAGACTCAAAAGCATCATACAATTCCTTCACTCACCACATTTTGGTATATATCAAAGAGAGGATCCAATATACCTAGCGTTGTAAACAAACAGAACATGAACAATGGCCTTGTTTATACGTTTAGTTAAATGAACGAACATGAACAATGACCTTGTTCGCTCCATTATGTGCGTGAATGTTCGTTTTATGTTCGTTCATTTACGTTCCTTTTATGTTAATATATGATAAATTGTGTTTGATTACAATACTATATTTGTAATGTCCCAAAAATCATGACATAAATTTTTTGTTTTTAGATTAATAAATCGTTAATACATATCTTTCCCATAAAACCGAGGTAACCAAGATTTAATAAAACATTATCAAATCAGAGTAATTCATAGAATGCGGAAAGTTGTGGTGTGTACTCTGTTGGATCTATATGCCCAAGAATCATTATGGAGTGATATTGCTAATAATATATGATCCTATAGGGTCACACCTTAATCAAGTTGGCACATTTTGTATATTTATTATTAATGTGATTATTAATAAATAATATCAATTCTTGTATTTTAATTAGGGAATAATTATTGTTTTGTGAAAATAATAATTATAAGAGAGCATTACTAGTTATTATTTCATATGGTATGAATTAATAAGTCATGCACAACATTTTTGACTAGTTGGATTCTTTTGTCTTTTGCCTAAAGACAAAGTTTATATTTTATAAATTTAGATTTTATAAAAAAATAAAGAATCTTTCTTATAAAATGAGCATGGGCCGAAACATGATGATGGCGTGGGAGGTTTTTTGTCAACCTTCCACCTTTTGTCTCTCATGTTTCTAAAGGCTACCATTACTTTAAATTATTTTAATGGTTAGGCGTTACCTCTCATGGCCTATATAAGAGTGTCTTATGTATGAGAAATATGCAAGTTTTTGGTCTTCTTTCTTCCCTTCTTCTTCTCTCTAAAACCGTAAGTATGGAGAAGCTTCATCTCCATGCATTTTGATGCTTTACTTTGGTGTTTAGAATCTCTATTGAGTTGTTCCCTTTAGTGCTTGTTTGAGTTAAGCACTTAAAGGCTTAAGACACTCAAGAATACAAGAAGGAACTAGCATTCCAAGTGCCTTACTTTTGATGGTGGCTACTTGTAGAGAAGATCATACACTTTGATCTTTTGTTATCTTCATCAACACCCCAAAACCAAGTGGGTTCAAAGGTTTCAAAGGTTATCTCTAAAACATCATATGGTTGGTTTTATTTCATTCTAACCTCTATAAATGGATCCATGATGGTTCGGTTTTTGTTATGAACTAAAAATAAACTTGTTATTTTTAAAGTCTTCTGTTGCAGGTTTTTGTGAAAAACAAACCTTTTATTTCGTATCAAAACCCAACAGTGGTATCAGAGCCATCTTTTATATGTTAGTATGTTTTTTTATGTTTGATAATCTTTATTTTTTGGAAAACAAGCATGGATTTCCTTTTGTTAAGAAAAATCCGTATTTGTCTTCTTTGGCAACTTTTTGGTTAAAATTGTTTATTTTTATATATTACCATTTTTCATGCATTTTGGTTTTATAAAGGTTGTCTTAGAAAAAACAAAGAGTTTTTTGTTATAATATTTGATATGTTGTTGTGTATAAAGAAGTCCTTTTGGTTGACATTTATTTATTCATAAGATGTAATAGATAAATAGGTAATTTTTCATTTGTTGATTTGATGTAATAAATTAGTTAGACTAGTTATATTTATTTTTAAATGTAACAAGATGAAGAAATTACCACCTTGAAGATGACTTAACTACTTAAGACCATAATCCCAACCATGAGCTTCTACTCTTGGTTTTTGGGCTTAATTATAGTCTTAATGGTTTAAGTGTTGCAACTTTGACAACATGAAGACTTGAAGTCCTTTTGCAAGTAAGAGTTGACTTGGCAAGTGGGAGTTTGAAGTCCTTTTGAAGTGTCCCTTAACTACTTTAGGAAAGACTTAATAATTCTTGAGATGACTCACAAAAATTATTACTAGACATGGTTTGGTTTATACACATTATAATGCATGTTTGTGATGTTTATTTTATATTAAATGTATGTTATGTTTTATGTATAAAAATGGTTTTTACATGTCAAATAACATTTTTTCATAAGATAATATCATTTGTAGTTTGAGTAAAAACTATTTAAAAGAGAACATAAGATTTTTATAAATGAATATTTACAAAAACGTTTTATCGGTTACCGGTTAAAACTAAATTTTTGTTGAAAATAGTTTTATCGTAAAACTTATAAATATCCAACTTTAAAATAATTGAAATGGTTTAAAAGATGTTTAAACTTTATATAAACTCCATGTCTTTATAATAAATAAGGAGTTTATATTAAAAAGACTAAAATCGGTTTATGGGCGTTATAACGACAAATAATAAAACTAGTGATTATTTTTTGCGTCGAAACTTAATATATGATATTGGTGTTTTAAACATAACGCAACATGTTGATATTATATTTTATGCATGCTAAATGAGATTTAAAACATAAGCATCATCACCCAAGTTTTGGTTTATCAAAATACGACTTTTATCATAAGATGCATAAAATTGAGTTTATAAAATAAAATGAGTTTATTCTATAAATTCATGAAGTCATAAGTTTTTTATTGTTAAAATGAGCTTTAAAATAGTGATTTTATATAACTCTTCCAAAACTCCAAGTCTTAAGTATACAATATAGTTTTATTAAGACTATTACCGGTTCTTAAAACCGATATACGACTAAACTTTAAAATACCGGATTTTAGTTTATAATTGATCGCGGTTAATGGCAAATAAAATAAAGATTTATTTGGCACCTTAAGAACCTCATAACAAGTGATAGGAATTTTACAAAATGGTACATGAATTGTTGAATACATGCAATATTCATAAGACCATGTTTTTATAACCTATAAATGTAAAACATATATAAACCCTTATTTAAAAAACTTCAAATCTATGCAATCCATTTAAAATTCACTTGGGATTTTTGTGCAGCTCATATGGATTTCAGGGTCACCTTATTCATTTGAGTGGTCAAAAATAGTCAATGTGTTTTTGTATTTGCTTATGGGATAAAGGTCACCTAACCATTTGTGAAATAGAACTCACATGTTTTTTAAATGGATTATTTGATCAATTTCTTCTGTGATAAAGGTCACCTAAGCATAAGAGTTTTGAGGCATAGATGAGATAAACATGTCAAACTAAACAATAGTTGTTTAGGATCCCATAATCTAGGAGTTACATATCGTATGCAATTTGTAATCACTACCTACCGAGTTTGATTAAGTTTATGGGATAAAGGTCTCCTAACCATTTACTTGTTTCGTTATTTGGATCCTAGACTTTAATCAATTAATGTTTTAAGAAACAATATAAGGTATTAATTTTTAAAGACTAAATATTCAAAATACTTAATGAAACTTTGTTAAATTCTGTTGATAACTGTTAATAATTTTACGCCCTGCAAAATCTCTCTCTTGTTGAGTTTCAACAGACAGTAACATTTGATGGTTATAATTTCTATAAATAGTTTAATATCTTGAGGTTCTACCTTTAAGATAAATTATATATATATATATATATATATATATATATATATATATATATATATATATATATATATATATATATATATATATATACTCAAAGATCTCACACCTGAATAACCTCTGCAACCAGTTAGTCTGATCATGATACTTTGATGAAAGTATTATTGTGATGATGTTGATGTGTCTCACATCATACTGAAGAAATTAACCATGACTTGCCGAAAGTCTTGGATAATTATGAAACATATCAGATGTCTCATCAAGTAAAGCATCTATTTAATCAGAACACTACAAAATAGCTTCAAGTCTGTTCAAGCATTGAATAAAAGGAAGTCTAAGAGATTGTGCATTCATATACACTTATATTTGAGTTAAGGGAAATACAACATAAACCCAGAAATCAAAAAGGACCAAATTATTAGTGTTGTTTCTATTGTGGAAGAAACTGGACACTAAAGGAGGAATTGCTCCTCTCATCTTATCAAGCTGAAGAAGTTCGACTTGGACAAGACTTCAGATGTCTATATGATAGAACTATTTATTTTTCCATCATTCACTTGAGTATGTAATACTTCATGTGACAATAATAATTGATATTATGTGTTGATGATTGGAAGAAATAATCAACTGATTACAAATGAATAGTATTTTGTGTTGAAGATATAACAAGTGTCGTTACAGTCTTTTATTTAAACAATAGATGTATTGTACCTATCCTTATAGGGACATGTAACAGTTGTAATTTATGAATAAATCTAGATTTACTTATCGTTTAATGGATGTTCATATTCATGTTCTGAAACGATGTATTCTGTGTTAAAGAATATTTTCTCATAATGTTATTTATGAAGTAAATATATAATCTTTCAATAAATTAATGGTTCTGATCATAACACCTATATAATCAAATGATATTTGATTGGAACTAATCTATGTCATAATCATCATGACAATATAAATAAGAAATACATATACCAACTTCAAAAGGATGGAATTTTTGAAGACAAATAAGCTTGATTCATTTGATATATGTGAATCCTATTTATATGGGAAGATGATTCACAAGAGTCTTTATCTATTAGTAGTTAAAGAACAAAAGAATTGACAAAGAGTTACAAATAATTGATGTATGTAATATTTTTTCAATCCATGAAAAGATTTGGTGATAGATACTTAATCAATTTTACTCACAACTTTTATTTGTTGTTGATGAAACCTTATGATTTGATCAAAATTTTCATAGTGAAGATTGAAATACACATTAATGAGATCATCATTAAACTTTCGATGTGATAAAGAAAATGAGTTTTTCAAACCAAGTCTTCTTGGAACATCTTAGGAGTTGTGGAATCTATTCACAACTCATTCCGTCAAAAACACTCACTGGTCATTAGTATGGTTTTTGTGGCACAGGATCACCTGGTTACTTGAATCTATCTTTTGACATTCGAGGTAGCCTTAGTATTCTCTAGTGGGATAGGTTCACCTAGCCACTAGCTAAATGTCGATAGTAAAAGTTTTTGAAGAGTATATAAATAGATCTTGCAATCTATTGTATGATGTTTTAAAAGAACTATTTACTTTACAAAATTTTGGAATTAATATTTCCAACCAAACAAGTGGATTAGATACTTATATTAGACTAAGGATGAAATGGTTTATCCTTATCTAAAAGGTATGGAGTCATTGAGCTCATGTTAGACAATAAGCTTAACCACTCTAGTATCTACTAATTGCATTTATGTAGAATATCCTAAATGATTGTTTAGGATGAAGTTTCTACTAATCCCACTAATTGTCATTCCATAAGACAAGTGATTAGAAAGTTCTTTATCTAAGTGGGAACAATTTGGATATTTAAGAGCTAAAGATCCATAAACTAAATACATCATAGTTTGGAACTAGCAAGGTTTCAACTGTTGTTGCATCTGCTCAATAGTTTATCAGAAACTAATAAAACACATAGATATGCATTCATTTATGATTATCAAGTATGGGCTTGATTAATCTTCCTCGATATAGTTTGACTATAAAGAGTAAGTGAGTTTTCAAAAGAGAAAACATACATGAATGAAAATCTTTCCAAGATTTAAGCTAACATCTCAAAGTAAGAATCTTCTTTCTTATAAGTTAATTACATGGTGTAATTTACTTATGAATCTAGATGACTATTGTGTTTTCTAAAAAGCTAGTGGGAGCGCAGTAACATTCCTAATGTTATATGTAGTCGACATATTAATTTATGGAAAAAGGATCTATACAGATAGATCATGGCAACTTAATGGATTAAGTAAAATTGCATTAATTGTCAATGATCTTAAAGGAGCTTAAGATAAAGGACTCTGAGAGAGTCATCTTGTCAAAAACCACATGACATAATTTTTGAGCAAAATCCTAGTGCAAATGTTTTTGAACTAGATAACATGATTGTATTCCATATGCTGCTGCAATTGGAGAAATCATATATGTCATGATTATGCATAAAGGCCAAAGAAGTCGTATGCTTAGAGCATGTCAAATGATACCGGTATAATCTGACAACAAGTCATTGTGTGACTTATAGTAACATTCTAAAGTACTTGCGAGAACTAGAGAAATATTCCTAATACACGGAGTATTTGAAAGAAAGCTATGTTTAAAGTTGTTACACATGTGCTAAAATTTTTTCAAATAGATTGAGATGACTCTCAGTCACAATCAGGCGTGTCCTCATTATGAATGAAAAGATAGTTACATAGATAGTGGTTCCATGTAGATTTTAATTACAGTTACACATCAAAGTTAGAGTACCTCATGGTTTGGAGAACCACATACAAAGATGCTTAATGTATAGTTCATTATGACTATGAGTAATCTTATTACGCAAGTATTGGTATCTAAGTCATATTCAAGCATCTAATTCATTCACAATAGTTTTTCTTTATATATGAGTTATATATAAAACTAAAAATGATTGTATTCAAAAATTTTATACAAATCAAGTTTGTCAAATCCACTTGACAAAGCTTCATCATTAACTAAAGCATGAAATTCAAGATGGTGCTATAGGGCCTTGTTGATATAAGTAGATGTATTTGATTGAAATTTAGTATTTGGATATTGGAACAATAAAACAACATATATTGTAATTAATGATATATTGGATATGAGTCTTTCATTAAATAATTATTGTGTTCTATATTAGCATGTTTAAATCCTTGAATAACTAGGTTATTTTAAATGTCCATAGTCATTCATAGTTGTAGGAGCATCTATGAGGTAAGACTAATATAAGTGGATTGGTGGATTCTCATGGAGATGAGAATGTCAAAGATCTACTACCAACTTCATAGATACTTGATTGGGAAAATAAGTATTGGACTTGACCCGCATCAAAACCACTTTATGGATCATAGTCAAGAGTGATGTTTTGATCAATGTTGTATCTTTTAATCTTAGACCTGAGATACATATTTGGGACTTGAAGTGTAGGAATTGTTGTGCTTAGACATGGTTTAACGTTGTTTCGTAAAAAGCAGTCATAAGGGCCATCGTTGGGTATGACATGAACTACATTGATAGGCGTATGTAGTCAAGATGATATTTGTATTCTTAGACCTGAGATACATATTTGGGACTTGAGGTGTAGGAATTGGTGTACTTTGACATGGTTTAACGTTGTTTCGTAAAAGGCAGTCATAAGGGCCATCGTTGGGTATGACATGAACTACATTGATGGGCGTATGTAGTCAAGATGGGATTTGTCCCTCTTCTTCGTTGAGAGCATGACATCTAAGGCCTAAGTTAAAGTTGAATAGTAAATGATATTGATCGCGATCCATATCTCATGTTCGACATGATGTCTGAGACAAAGGAATAAGTGATACCACACCTTTAGTAACAATTGTAGCTTTGAGCTCCTGGAATTGGTTGTTGATGAAATGGCACCCTTCATATGTTGTTAGGGGCAATAGCTCGTTGCTAGACGCCAGCTACTGTCTATGTCAGTCTATAATGAATCATGTGCAAGTAGGAGATTGTTGGATCTATATGCCCAGGAATCATTATGGAGTGATATTGCTAATAATATATGATCCTATAGGGTCACACCTTCATCAAGTTGGCACATTTTGTATATTTATTATTAATGTGATTGTTAATAAATAATATCAATTCTTGTATTTTAATTAGGGAATAATTATTGTTTTGTGAAAATAATAATTATAAGAGAGTATTACTAGTTATTATTTCATATGGTATGAATTAATAAGTCATGCACAACATTTTGGACTAGTTGGATTCTTTTGTCTTTTACCTAAAGACAAAGTTTATATTTTATAAACTTGGAGTTTATAAAAAATAAAGAATCTTTCTTATAAAATGAGCATGGGCCGAAACATGAGGATGGTGTGGGAGGTTGCTTGTCAACCTTCCACCTTTTGTCTCCCATGCTTCTAAAGGCTACCATTACTTTAGATTATTCTAATGGTTAGGCCTTACCTCTCATGGCCTATATAAGATTTTCTTATGTATGAGAAATGTGCAAGTTTTTGGTCTTCTTTCTTACCTTCTTCTTCTCTCTAAAACCGTAAGTATGGAGAAGCTTCATCTCCATGCATTTTGATGCTTTACTTTGGTGTTTAGAATCTATCTTGAGTTGTTCCGTTTAGTGCTTATTTGAGTTAAGCACTTAAAGGCTTAAGATACTCAAGAATACAAGAAGGAACTAGCATTCCAGGTGCCTTAATCTTGATGGTGGATACTTGTAGAGAAGATCATACACTTTGATCTTTTGTTATCTTCATCAACACCCCAAAACCAAGTGGGTTCAAAGGCTTCAAAGGTTATCTCTAAAACATCCTATGGTTGGTTTTATTTCATTCTAACCTCTATAAATGGATCCATGATGGTTCCGTTTTGTTATGAACTAAAAATAAACTTGTTATTTTTAAAGTCTTCCGTTGTCGGTTTTTGTGAAAAACAAACCTATTATTTTGTATCAAAACCCAACATACTCTGCAATCATCCCGAGCTCTTCCATTTGTAAACCCGAGTACCTGAAACATAAACTGAAAACCATAAGTACAAATCTTAGTGAGTTCCCAAAAAATACCACATACATACAACCACAAAGTATCATGCGATATACATATAGTTTCCACGGGCTCCCCCATGGTCTTTACCTGGAATGCCATGGGCTCCCCCCATGGTCTGATATCCAGGTGCCATTGGCTCCCCATATGGTCTGATATCCAAGTGTCATGGGCTACCCCGTAGTCTTTCACGCAAGCATCACAGAGAAAACTAGCATTCCACATAACAAGTAATGGGCCGACATTGGTGCCTTCGACCCATGGATATAGTGACAAGACTCACCTCTACAGTTGAACCCAAGAATAAATCTCTGCCTGCTGATCCGCTAGAATCCTCGCGCTATCAAACAATTAACACCCAATTAACAATTGGGTTTCAAACCAAATCCAATAATCCATATATGGCGTAAAAAGACCATTTTACCCCTCACCTATTTTGGTCCAAGACTAAGGCCCAAACTCCTCATCATAAAGGCACACAAACAAATAACCATCCAAATCCCACTTATGGCCCAATTTTCCAAATTGGGCCCAAATCGTTACATGGGCCTTACCTTAAGGCCCATTAAATTTTCCCTAATCCAAACACTTGATTACAGATGGCCCAACAAAGCCCCAAGCAATCCAAGCCCAAAAGATAGCTCAAACTGAAGCCCAAACACACCAAGCCTATTCAGACCGAGTACGCGGGGCGTACAGGCACGTACGCGCAGCGTACTCGCTTGAAGGCTTGTACGCTAAGTGTACTTGATTGTACGCCCAACGTACTCACCCTTATTCAGCCTAAACTCGATTTTCACTTAATCGATAAAGACAAAGCTTCCAACATACAGATCTGACCTCCTTGTGCTGGAATATCACGTAAAGTTCCCAACTTTACGACCACACATGGATAAAAGAAGCTCTTAAGCTTAAAAGGGACTTAATAGTTGACTTAATGCATGCATGACTCCATAATACACATAAATCTTGCACCTTTATGCTCAAGGATACCAAAATAAACTCAGATCTGAAAGGATAAACCTTTATACAACCTAAACCATCCATAACTAAAAAAGAAGACCAAATTCATAATAAACTAGCCATGTAAAAAATCTAATCATACACAAGCCAAGATGCAAACTTGATACCTCAAAAAGCTTCCCTACAAGGTGTTGATTCGGGATCCAAAGCTTTCCCACCAAGCAAACAACTTCAAGCTTCTTTTCTTTCCTTCCCAAGGGCAAAAATGAGCACCAATGCCTTCCAATAGCTCAAGAACACCACCAAGAGGCTAAAAGGTCGATTTAAGGTTTTTAGGGTGTGGAAGCTAGCTTAGAAATGAACCAAAAGGACTAACATTAATCTTATATATGGTACAACCCTAAAAATTAGGGTTTCAAACAAACCCTCGTACGCCCAGCGTACGAGGTCTCACACCGCGATCCAGCCTTCGTACTATGCTAAGCGTATAGCTCCCTACACACAACGTAGACCCTTTCGCACGAGTATGCCCCACGTAATCCCTTGGTACGCCCCGCGTAATAGGGTCTTCCCTCAAACCCTAACTCATTCCGAAGGCTAAAACTTCTTTGATACAACTCCAATTCAGACCATCCTTATATCCATGAAATGGTAACAAGAAACTCTATGCTTTAAACAAATCATAACTGCCTTACAATATCCTGAACAAACATCCAACTTCCATAAAAGCCCGAGCTGACAACTTACCACAATACCCTTGACTCCAAAACTGACTCCGAATGCCCGAATCATCCACATACCATCACCCACACCCAAATGGGTAGCGATTCGGAACAGGGCGTTACAATATTATATATATTTTTTTATGTTGATATATGTTCAATTATGTTTGTTTATCTCTGTTCGTTTAACATGTTCACTAACATAAACGAATGAACATGAACAATGTAACTTGTTGAACGAGCATGAACAAGAAAATTCACTTGTTTTTCCATTGGTGTTCATTTTTTTGTTTGGCTAACTTAAACGAACGAACATGAACAACCCTTGTTTGTGTTCGTTCGGTTCGTTAATAGCCCTAGACATACCATTATGAATGTGGCCTCTGTTGATGTACTCTTAATTGTCCTACGTGTAGCGGCGTCTGGTCTGTTCCACAGTTTTCTCTTCTTGGGTTTCTAGTATAGGCATACTTGGAACATGGAAGACCTTCAGAGTGGTGCGAAGAAAGCGCATATTATTCTGCCAATGATGAAAGTTGTTTTCTTGGAACTCTCCAACTTGTCGAACTTGGAAGTAATCTCTTTCACCGATTCACTCATTATTTCCGAAAGCAAAAACATATATCAGATTCGATTGTTGGGATGTAGGAGGAACATTGTCATTTTTGAAATTAAGAGGTTTTCTGGATCTACTTGAAGGATCGTGTGATCACTTTCCGAATATGAAATTCCGACTCTATGCCTAGGTACCATGAAATACAGATTATGGAAATAATCCTTCAAGGAACAATTTATGATCAAAACACTAAAAAAATCATGAACTAGGAATTTATATAGAATTCAAATTCTTTTGATTATCAAAGATAAGATAAATCATCATTAAATATTGATTTTATTATTTAATTATGGATGACGGTTTCAAGGATAATCATGGAAAATATATTCCGAAAATAATATTTTCATAACAATTTCCTTAACTAATTAATTTTCGGGTCGGGGTGCTGCCCTAAGGACCGCGCAAAATGGCTCAACCCTCTTGACTCCCGACATTTTGGTCGAACCGATAGCAAACTGGTTTTATACAAGCGTGAACTTTGCACCTTTCTTATTTGTAGATAAAATCAAGAACTAAACTCTATTGGTAATTTGTAATTTTCATTGTACTACAATAATTTAATGATACTAAAATCACCAATATTGCTCGTAAATAATTTAATCTAATGTACTATAATCTAAATAAAGTATTTAAATTTTTTAACTAAGTTTGAAGATAATGATTACATTATATATATATATATATATATATATATATATATATATATATATATATATATATATATAATATGACTAACTAATATCAAATATAATATATAACTCAATATTATAAGTAATAATTATTATTTTTAATATATAATTATACAATAAATAAATAATAAATGTCAAACTAAAATCTGAATAACCAAAATTGTTACAAACCAATATTGTCAACTTTAGTATTATTTTTATATAAATAAATACTAATACCAATTTTGATGTCTTATTGTGTTTTTACACCGTAATAATACAACAATGACAGTAGACATTCATATGGTACAACATATGATGTTATGTTTGGGTAAATTTTTAGAACAAATCATGAAAAAAAATAGAATGTGATTTGTTGTTGAAATGTCGTGAATAAATAATCTAACATCAAATTTAGTTGTTATATTTTTGAATGAAAATTCATTTAACATTGAGATTTATAGAATTCGAAAATAAGTAATTTTTTTAAAAGTAAACTTGATTATTATTTAATAATATATAAAATTTATGATATAAAATGTGATCCTTATGAAAATGATAATTCTAAAAAATTATTGCACGTTTAAGTTTTATTTTTCCCAGAAAATCCCAAATCAAGGAAAAGAAAGCAATGTTCAACAAACGAGAAAACATGAAAGTTGCTTTTATTTTTTCTCCATCTCGTCTTGGTGTGTTTTAATCGATCTAAACAGTTAAAACTAGATTTAAAAGCTTATTAATTATTAAAATACTTTAAATATCAGAAATCGCAAAAAGTCATATACTAGCTACAGGTTCTCAACTCCAAATATTGATATATAAATAACCACTGTTAATAAATTTATAAATCAAGAAATTCCTATGATCAGTTTCAAAAAATGTGAAACCATGACAACTTTATCCCACTGATGCCTAACTTTCTATTATGATGAAATTGACAATTTAACTACCTCTACATTTCTCTCTTTCGCTGGTCAAGATTTTATAATCGAACTACATGACTTTTGAGATTCCATCTAAAAAAAACATTTCACATATATACAATAACTTTAGTATTTTTTCTTACTATAAGAGAAATGATATTCATAATTTTATATATTTTTTGAAACGGTCGAAATATACTAACAAACAGCTCTAGCAAGGAACTAAAAAAAAAGAGTTACATAGGAGTTAAAGCTAAAGAAGAATTACACAACCATATATCCTAATGCATTTTGATTCTTTTTTCTCCAACTAATCCAAAAAAAGACATGAACATGGTATCAAAATATATGTCTTTTTTTTTTCTTCTATTTAGCGGTTGCAAAAAGAACAAGGCGTTTGATATTTCTAAAGGTCCAAAATGTTGTGATAACTACCACATCAAAACAATTCTTTTACAAAACATGCAAAGAAGTTATTTCGGACCAAGAAATGAAGCTAGTAACAGGGTACACCGCAAATACGAGACATTCCACCAAACACCGATCGACTACATAAAGACATGATTGAGAGACAAGTATTGAACTCTACACTTGTTGGGTTTTATTCAAAAATCGGTTTCTAAAAACACAAAAACGTCAACGGAAGCTTTATGAATAAACTTAAAATCATTTTAACCCAACAATGATCATTTTGCAAAGCATGTAAAGATTACAACCTTAGAAAGAAAACAACTATAATCTTTGAAGACTTTGATCCTCTTGATATGCTAGTCCTTCTTGTATATTAAGTTGTTCTTAAACCTTAAATACATATATCAAATAAGTCTGCAAGAGAGAGAGAGAGAGAGAGAGAGAGAGAAAGAGAGAGAGAGAGAGAGAGAGAGAGAGAGAGAGAGAGAAAAGGGAAAGAGCTTCTAAAAGCTACGGTTATGAGAGGAAAAAGAAGAGAATACTTCAAAAAACTAGCCAATTTTTCGTGTATCACTTCCCTTTTACACTTAAATCCACATAAGATTGACCATACTATCTTTAGATGCAAGAGTAAGGTTATGTAAGAAGCATTCGTGCAAGATAAGTCAAACAAGCCAACTTCTCCTACAGTCCCACTCCATGAGTAGTCCACGATTTTTATGGGGTGATGGGAGGGCATGACTTTCTTACATTCAAGCTTCTAACTAACTATTCGTCTGTGCTAACTACATGGCTACTGTAACAACCCAAAAATCATAGAAATTTAAAATTTTCAAAAACAACCTATTTCATCTATAAAGTGTTTACTAAACCATTGTTTTAAAAGTATTATTCAAAATCAGAGTATCCCAAGATCCAATGTCATAAAAACAGGAAGATGTGCACACTCACACATTCGCTTTCCCACGATCCTCTGAACTACGTGAAACAATAAACTGAAACTTTAAGCCAAAACTTAATGAGTTTCCCCAAAGTACCAACACACAACAAATAACAACGTATATTGGGTCCACAGCTTAAAAGACCGGATTACCCTTGAGCCTACCATATGAGTCTGGCTTGCCTAACGGGCCCAAATATCATATGTGGCTTGCTTCCGAGCCCACAACATAAGTCTGATTTGTCGTCCGGGCCCACAACTTATGTCTGGCTTGATCCTGGGTTTGTTGGCTACCGTACAAAGCAGTACTACCTCAACCCAACCATACTATGTCGACATATACATAACATATAACATATATCCAACAACTGATAAACATATAACCAGTAATAAGAAAACAGGCAGATTCACAGAACACTACCGCAGACCACATCCTATATACCAGGATACTGATCAAGAGATCACTATAACATATCAACATCCTCTAAACCATGATACATAATCTAATGGGCCTACATTGTTGCCTTTGACCCATAAGTATAGTGAGGAAAACTCGCCTCTTAGTCTGAACAAATAACTGAATAAATCTCTGCTCCGAATACCGACTCTACTCGTCACCTATTATTTAAATCATGGCCAAACTTAACTTAATACCAAAATACCCAAAATGCCCTTTGGTCAAAATTGGTTAAATACTGGTCAAAGTCCCAAAAATCAAAAGTCAAACTTTGTCAACAATGTTGAGTACACCCAACGTACTCAGCTTGTATGCTAAGTGTACACATCTTGATCAGAAAAACTGGTTGGTTGACCATGAACGCCCAACGCTCCTGGGGAACGCCCAACGATCGCGTCTAAGTTATTTCCTTTCCATTAAGAGCTTAATCCTTAAGCTCTTTTGCCCCAAAATCCAGATCCAACCCTAAAATAACATCCTTAACCATAAATTTTCTCATTTATGGTATTGCGTGGCCATTAAGTGCTCAAACACAAACACTGTGACATCCCCAATTTCACGGCCAGAAAAGACCGATTTGTTTATGCTTTGTTTTAAAAATCAGAGTAATCGTTTAAAGAAATCTGTTGCAGAATTTGTTCCCAAAACAAAATATGATAAGAATTTATCAAAGCATTTCTTAAAGAAATGTATTTTCATTATTTAACAAAATCACGGGATGTCATGTTCCGATACAGACACATAAGCATAAACAGAACTTACATTTACTTACACTAATGATTTACATCTCCTTTAACCTCTCAGTGAAATATGCCTTCGTATCGATACCTGTGATACAAAGAAAATTGAGTGGGTCAGGCTTGGGAGCCTGGTGAGCATATAGGGTTTTCAACCCACAATAAAATATTATATTATATTTAATCATCACACAATCAACCCAATTACCCACCCCATTATCTGCTTTTTATTTCTTAAAGATTACCCTAAGAATCAACTATTCCTCTTTCATTTATTCCTAAGGATTATCCTAAGGAATCGGCACGAAATCGATCGTTGCCAGGGTTTTCTCAACAGACACTATATCCGTAGTTACCAAGCGCTAACTCCATAGTCGTCGGGGTTTATCTCGTTTATTGACAGTATTGGTTCCGAGACTCCTCTAGCAATACATATCAATGGGTTTTTAGAGTACACCGGTGAACATCAAGTCCACTGTTGGATTAGGTGTCTAAGCCCATAACTATAATTGGTATGTACTTGAATTGATAGCAGCACAGTCCTTTTGGGTTGCCCTCAACCTAGCAACTAGACAAGGAAATTATGAAAGGAGAGATATTAATTTATAAGATTAATGAATTAATATAAATGATTTATTAATATGTTAAAAGATTAATATATTAATTAGAAATAATTATGTTTAATTAATAGTTAGCCAGAAATTAATCAGAATTAATTTTGGGGTTAAAAGAATTAATTATAAAGTGCAGGGACTAGTTTGCAATTAACTAATAGTTGAGTGGAAGGTTCCAGAACCGCCCTTGGAAGGAGGTGGACGAAATTGTTAGGGGAAACCCTAGAGATTTCGTCCAAGGGGTCCAAATAAGGCCTTTGGATCTTGCTTAGGCCCTAAGCAAAGGATAACTAGGGTTTTCCCTAAACCCTAGATCCCTCAGCTATTTAAGGAGCCTCCTGGCTCACATTTGAGGTCACTGATTTCTTTGGAAGAAACCCTAAGGCCGAAATTGCATACTCTCTCCATCCTCTCTCCTCCAAGTTTCCTTCTTGCTAGTTCTTGGGTGTGATTCCATTAGAGGCATTACATTTGTGGTGCTAAGCTTCCAAGAAGATCAAGATCAAGATCAAGAGGATTATCAATTGTTTGCTATAACAATTGAAAGGTATGTAACTCCTAAACCCTAGTTTGTTAATTTTGAAATTAGCCTCTCTCCTCTAGGGTTCTTGTTTTGCAATTCAAAGTTATATGTTCAATAGTTAAAACATAGATCCAAAGTAGGTTGCATGTGAACTTAGGAATTGTTTTCTAGTTTATTTGTTTTACCTAAATTCCATCAGTGGTATCAGAGCCATTGTTTGTTTTAAATTGAATTGCTATAATTGTTGAATTGCAAATTAGGGTTTATAGCTATTAAACCCTAAAGGCCAAATTTTCGATTTCTAGGGTTTTGGATAAAAGGGTTTTTTCAAAAACCCTAGCCTCCAAAGAACCCTTAATCGAAATTAGGGTTAGGGTTTTGAAAACCCTAGCCTCCTCCCTTGTAAATTTCGAAATTGCTAGAAGTTTTAGGGTTTCTTGTTTTGGATAATTGTTACTTAATTAGATTAATTGGATTATTATCCTTACCCTATTTTTCGAAATTTAGAAGGATAAGGATTAGGATTAAATTAATTGATTAATTTAATTAGATAATCCTTACAAGATTTAATAATTTGATTAATAGTTAATTAAAAGATAAATATTAAATCTAGTTAATTGGTTTATTTAAATTTAAATTTAATAGTTTGAATTTCGAAATTTATATAAACCCTTGAAGTTTTAAAATGTTTTAAAACACACCCTATATATGTATTATGATTAAAAGTTTAATATTATATATGTATAAGAATATGGTCAGTCAAATCGCTAGTATGCCTCATTCACGAAGCTAATCTATAAGGGGGGTATAAGGAAATTGCCTATAAAATGGTAGTTGAATGGGTGTCCACTCTCACCCACCGCTTCCTTGATTAGTGGAGGGTCGTTAGCAGAACGGATTTGATAGGACAACTACTTCTCATTAAAAGTATAACGACATTAAAGAAAATACTAGAACATTATTTTTAAAATCCCAACTCTAGTTACTTTAGGAAAAATGTGAAAAGTATGCTAATCCATGAAATTGCACATTATGCTTTATTGGTCGTTAGTGGAGCGTGTGTGGTTAACCAGCACACTAAAGGGCACTAATAAAGAGTAGTAATGGGTATCTCATAATTGTCATTTTGATGGAGCGTGTGTGGTTTACCAGCACATCAATAGTTAATGATAAAGACAATGAGGTTACCAAGCACATTTGCATGGTTATTCACACCATGGTTATTCACATCTTGTTTGTGATCCTCGGCATCCCAGTCACAAATAGAAGAGCATAATCTGAGATTAAAACATGCCATTGAATAGTTTCAATGTATCTCAAAAGAATTAGGAATTTCGCTTCGTTTGTTTCGTCTAATGGTGGAATTGGTGAATCGTCATTCACCTACCTTTATGAAATTTACACTTGGATCTCGGCATCCCATTTCTAAGTTGTGAATCTTCATAGTTGGATCCTAACCTTGATATTTTATCTTTGGGTTATTATATTGAGGTATCTTGAAATCTAACTAAAACTTTCTTTCTTTTCAGATGTCTACTCCTGGAAACACTTCTGCTTCATCCTCCTCCAACCAGAACTTCTCTTTGCTCAATATTTGCTCCAAAGTAGTTATGGATGGCTCAAACTATAACGATTGGATGCACAACATCAAGATGGCTCTTCGTTTTGAGAACAAAGAATATGTTCTTGAAAAGGAGCTCAAAGAGCTTGATGAGTCTGAAGCTACTCCTGAAGATCTTGCTGCCTACAAGAAACATTACGATGATGCTACCAAAGTGGCGTGCATCATGGTGGCAACCATGTCCCCAGAACTGCAGAGGTACTATGAGGACTACTGGCCTTTTGAGATGAACAAGGACCTTATGGAAAAGTACCATAAGCGAGCTCGTCAAGAAAAGTTTAAAGTAGTCAAGTCACTCATGACTTGCAAGATGAAAGAAGGGGAATCGGTTGTGTCACATGTGCAAAGAATGCAACGCTACATAGAGCGTTTGGTCAAGCTCAACATTCACTTTGATGAGGAATTGGCCATTGACATGGTCTTGAACTCACTACCTGATTGTTATGGTCAGTTTATTCTAACTTACCATTTGAACAATACTGAGCAGACCTTGGCCCAATTGCACAACTTGTTGCAGACAGCTGAGGCTGGAATGAAGGGTAAAAGTATACCCTCCACGCCTACAAGTGCCCCTGTGTTGGCTATTGGACAGGGAAAGGGGAAAAAGAGGAAAGGTCCTCCCAAGCAAAACTGGAAGAGCAAGGCTCAAGCTGGGTCGTCTAGTAATGGCCCAAAGACTAAGCCCAATGGTTCCACTCCCCATGTTTCTGATCCAAAAGAGGTCGTTTGCTTTTACTGCAATCAAAAGGGGCATTGGAAGAGATCTTGCCCACAATATCTGCAAGATATCAAGGATGGAAAAGTGAAGCCATCTTCGGCAGGTATTTACACTATTTCTGCTAATAACTCATTATCTTCTCGTTCATGGGTCCTTGATACAGGATGTGGTTTTCATATCTGTTCTGATTTGCAGGGACTAAAGGAAAGTGAGGAGATAGAGCGAGGAAGGATAAACTTGATCATGGGAAACAGAAAGTCTTCACCAGTGACCAAGATCGGAGTTTATCAGCTTCTGCTTAGCAATGATGTTAGATTAGATTTAATAAATTGTTGCTATTCGTCTGAGATGACGATAAACATTATTTCATTTCATGCATTGTTCAGACAAGGTTTCAAATATTCTTTTAATGATTTGAATGGTTCAATTTCTGTTTATAAGAATGGTGTTTTTATGTTTGAAGCTTTACCTTGTGATGGTGTATATGAAACAGTGACTTGTGTTGATAGCTTAGGAAATAGTGTACTTAATATTGACTTGTCTAATAGTGTAGACAAGGCATGCTTGTGGCATTGTCGTCTTGGACACATTAACAAGAAACGCATAGCCCAACTCCAAAAGGATGGAGTGTTGGAATCATTTGACCTAAAATCAGATGATATGTGTGAATCTTGTCTTTTGGGAAAGATAACAAAATCACCATTCACAGGGTCTTGTGAAAGAGGTGAAGGTCTGTTGGATCTCATACACACAGATGTGTGTGGGCCCTTCAGATCAACTACAAGAGATGCTAATCGATTCTATGTGACTTTCACTGACCATTATAGCAGATGTGGATATATCTACTTGATCAAGCATAAGTCAGAAACTTTTGAAAAGTTCAAAGAGTTTAAGCATGAAGTCGAAAATCAATTGGGCAGAAAGATAAAGATACTTAGATCCGACAGAGGCGGGGAGTATCTTAGTATCGAGTTTAACGACTATCTGAAAGAATGTGGGATAGTCTCACAATTGACTCCTCCTAGGACACCACAGTTAAATGGTGTAGCTGAGAGGCGTAATTGAACCTTGTTAGACATGGTTCGTTCTATGATGAGTCGGGCTTCACTTCCTATTCACTTCTGGGGGTATGCCTTAGAGACAGCCGCCCACATCCTCAATCTTTTCCCTACAAAGAAGGTTGCCAAAACACCTCACGAAATGTGGAAGGGGAAAGTTCCCTCGTTGGCACATATTAAAGTCTGGGGTTGTGAAGCTTTCGTAAGACGAGAGACTCACGACAAGCTAGCAGCTAGAAGTGAGAAATGTGTTTTCATTGGTTACCCAAAGCAGTCTTTTGGATATTTGTTCTACAGGCCTAGTGAGAACGTGCTCTTTGTAGCACGAAGATGAGTCTTTCTGGAGAGAGAGCTCATATTCAAAGAGGACAGTGGGAGCACCATTGACCTTGAAGAAATTCGAGAGTCAGCCAATGAAGGAACCTTAGATGACACTAGCACTCAATGAGAGGAAACAGTTCCTGTTGAACCAATCGATAACTCATTACCTCTTAGAAGATCCACTAGGGTGAGTGTGCCACCTGAGTTGTATGGTTTTCATATTACTTCAGATGGTGACACATTCATAAGTGACAGAACACTGGTAAACTTAGATGAACCAGTCACTTATAAGGAAGCAATGGCAGGCCCAGAGGCTTCCAAGTGGAAAGAGGCAATGGACAGCGAGATTAAGTCCATGTATGACAACCAAGTTTGGAATTTGGTTGATAGTGCACCAGGTCGTAAGACAGTTGGGTGAAAATGGATCTTCAAGAAGAAGACAGACATGGATGGAAATGTGCACACATTCAAGGCTCGACTGGTTGCAAAAGGTTTCACTCAAAACCCAGGGGTTGACTATGATGAGACCTTCTCACCAGTGGCTAAGATTAAATCTATTAGGATATTGCTCGCCATAGCTGCCTTTCATGATTATGAAATCTGGCAGATGGATGTCAAAACTGCTTTCCTTAATGGGAAGTTGGCTGAAGATGTTTACATGAGTCAGCCAGAGGGTTTTGTTGATGCAAAGTTCCCCAATAGAGTGTGCAAGCTTGAGAAATCCATTTATGGATTGAAACAAGCATCTCGCAGTTGGAATCTTTGCTTCCATGAGAAAGTCAAAGAGTTTGGTTTCTCTAGAAGTGAAGATGAGTTCTGTGTGTATATCAAGGCTAGTGGGAGTATAGTAACTTTTCTGGTGTTGTATGTCGATGACATATTACTCATTGGTAACGACGTTCCAACCTTGAAAGAAGTTAAGTATTGGCTTGGAAAGTGTTTTGCCATGAAAGACCTTGGAGAAGCTGCCTATATTCTTGGGATTAGAATATTGAGAGATAGAAAGAAGAGACTAATTGGACTTAGTCAGAGCACATACTTGGATAAGGTACTAAAGAGGTTTAGTATGGAAAATTTCAAGAAGGGAGAGCTACCTATCCAGAGCAATACCAAATTGAGTAAGACTCAATGCCCGAGTACAAATGTTGAAATAGATGACATGAGTTGTGTACCTTATGCTTCCGCTGTCGGATCGATCATGTACGCTATGACATGTACTCGCCCTGATGTGACATTTGCTTTGAGCATGGTCAGTCGCTATCAAGGAAACCCAGGTAGAGCTCATTGGATAGCAGTTAAGAATATACTCAAGTATTTGCGAAGGACAAAGGACTGGGTCCTTGTGCTTGGTGGCAGTGATACTTTGAGAGTAGATGGTTACAGTGATGCCAGCTTTCAGACGGATAGAGATAACTTCCGTTCTCAGTCGGGCTGGGTGTTTTTACTGAATGGAGGAGCAGTTACTTGGAAGAGTTCCAAGCAAAATACGGTGGCTGATTCTACTTGTGAATCAGAGTACATAGCAGCAAGTGAAGCGTCGAAAGAAACAGCTTGGTTGAGGAACTTCATCGGGGATCTCGGAGTTGTTCCAACCATCCAGGAGCCTATGGAACTATTCTGCGATAATGAAGGAGCGGTTGCCTTGACAAAGGAACCGAGAGATCATGGTAAGACCAGACATATCGACAGAAAGTACCATTTCATCAGACATAGAGTTGAAGAAGGCCGTCTTATAGTAAAGAGGGTGTCATCTGAAGATAACCCAGCAGATCCCCTCACAAAGGGTCTGAGTAGGGCTAAGCATATTCAGCATGCTCGGAGCATAGGACTGAAAGATGATATTAGTTTTAGTAGTTAGATTAGTTTTATTCTGAAACTTGTAACAAAGTAAATGTAATTGACTTTTGGTGATTAAATAATAAAGTATTATTTATAAGTTTGGTTTTTGCCTTTTGTCAATTGTTTATTATTGTGTTTCATTTTTGCATGTTTTACTTCCCGAATAATAAGATTATTCAAACTCCACAGTCACTCATACTTTTGGAAGTAAGTAGTGAATTAAGACTGTCATGAACTGGATTGTAGATTGTCTAAGGATAGACATGGCAATAGAATTGCTGCAACGTTCATGAGTACTCATAAATTGAGATTTGAGTACTGGATAAACCCTCGCTCAGAGTATCACTTCATGGAATTCATCACGAGTAATACTGAGATGATAATATCTTATAATCTTGAAACGAAGATATATGAGTTGCAATTTACAAGTCGGTCATGCATTGGTGATACGAAAACGCATCAGTAACTTGGTGTTATAAAACGTATTGTCATGTATAATTTGATGAGTAAAAGATACAAGCATATGAGTCAACGTTTATTCGTTCCTTTTGCCCTAATAGGAAAAGCGATATATGTGGGCCCCTCGATGATTTGGTGTTGACTTATGTGTTGGGCCCAGCCAGGACTAGATTGATGTGTTCGATTAGAAGTCCTACATCATCACAAATCAGAAATCGGGAAACATAGATTCTGGACAAAGAGATTGATTACATTCCATGTCTTATGTCTAGGGATATCTAGCAGAACGAAGGATTATATGATCACTTATCTTAGGACACGTAACTGACTGGGTCAGAGTTCGGCAACAGCTTTTTGGAAGCTACAATTTGCTGGTCAAATTTAGAAGGCATACTAGCAATTATAGTTACAGACTTATCCAAGTGGGAGACTATTGGATTAGGTGTCTAAGCCCATAACTATAATTGGTATGTACTTGAATTGATAGCAGCACAGTCCTTTTGGGTTGCCCTCAACCTAGCAACTGGACAAGGAAATTATGAAAGGAGAGATATTAATTTATAAGATTAATGAATTAATATAAATGATTTATTAATATGTTAAAAGATTAATATATTAATTAGAAATCATTATGTTTAATTAATAGTTAGCCAGAAATTAATCAGAATTAATTTTGGGGTTAAAAGAATTAATTATAAAGTGTAGGGACTAGTTTGCAATTAACTAATAGTTGAGTGGAAGGTTCCAGAACCCCCTTGGAAGGAGGTGGACGAAATTCTTAGGGGAAACCCTAGAGATTTCGTCCAAGGGGTCCAAATAAGGCCTTTGGATCTTGCTTAGGCCCTAAGCAAAGGATAACTAGGGTTTTCCCTAAACCCTAGATCCCTCAGCTATTTAAGGAGCCTCCTGGCTCACATTTGAGGTCACTGATTTCTTTGGAAGAAACCCTAAGGCCGAAATTGCATACTCTCTCCATCCTCTCTCCTCCAAGTTTCCTTCTTGCTAGTTCTTGGGTGTGATTCCATTAGAGGCATTACATTTGTGGTGCTAAGCTTTCAAGAAGATCAAGATCAAGATCAAGAGGATTATCAATTGTTTGCTATAACAATTGAAAGGTATGTAACTCCTAAACCCTAGTTTGTTAATTTTGAAATTAGCCTCTCTCCTCTAGGGTTCTTGTTTTGCAATTCAAAGTTATATGTTCAATAGTTAAAACATAGATCCAAAGTAGGTTGCATGTGAACTTAGGAATTGTTTTCTAGTTTATTTGTTTTACCTAAATCCCATCACACAACACCTACAAGTTGCGAGCCTGCTAGTGTTCCACAGGACTGTCTAGAATAGTCCGTGGTTGTCATCCATACTCTGCTGAATGACGGGGGCCATCGTTTGGGTAAAGGTTTCACTCATTTTTCACCTGTCACCCTCATCTCATGATCTATATCATCTTTCGTCTCATCCTCAAACTCATCTTTCATCACACACCAACTATTTCATCTACCCATGTTCTACCCAACATATTTGTAGATATAAATTACATATATAGTTTAAATCATTTAAAAACATGTATAAAACATTCATTCAACAACCATCTCAAGTAAACAAACAACGTATAAACACATATCACGTATTTCACAGCAAATACTTCATATTTATGTGTTAGAAGAAAGTGACTACACACTCACTTGATTAGATGATGATCAGACAGCACCACGACTTGTAAAGTAGTATTCTTTGATGAATCTGGGATATCTTCTCACACCGGGCTTCTCGCGGGCAGAGCTTCGGTTTGAAACTCTTTTCTTCCCGGGATCTTCGGAGCGTCGGAACTTGCTTCGAGTGTCGGGGATGATACCGGGGCTTCGGTGGGTTAAAAGTAGGCTTAAAGATGAGTAGAATAGGAGAGAGGTTGAGAAATTAGCAACCAAACCCGGCTGCCTTCGGTTTCTATTTATAGGGCTGAAATTTCAGATTTCACATCGTGAACCACTTGTTCACGTCGTGACCTTGGACGTCATCAGGTGCGTAGTCGCGATGTTCAGTCTGTCAGGCTCCAAAAGACGTCCTCACGATAATCGCTTAGCATTCTAAGTTTAAGTCTAGAAATTTTCCTAAAATTCCTAGTTCACTTAAACTAATGCTCTGATACCAACTGTGACATCCCCATTTTCACGGCCAGAAAAGATCAATTATGTTTATGCTTTATAAAAATCAGAGTACCTCTTTTAATAAAAATGTTGCGGAATATGTTCCCAGAAAAACATGATAAATACGTTATCAAAAGCATTTCCGAAGAAATGTATTTTTTATTCCTTTTAAAACCTTGGGATGTCATCGTCAATATAGAAACATAAGCATAAACAGAACTTACATTCATTTACACTAGTGATCTACATATCTTTTAAATCTCTCAGTGTAAAGTAGCTTCGTATCGACACCTGTGATACAAATAAGCTTGAGTGGGTCAGGTTGGGAAACCTGGTGAGTACATAGGCTTTTCAACCCACAATAATATAATTATTATGTTTAAACATCAAACAATCAACCCAATTACCCATCCCCATTATCTTCTTTACATAGGGTTTTCAACTCTGACACAGTGTTGGGGTCGCGCCCCGAATTTCAGAAATTCATAACTTTCGTATACGAGCTCCGTTTTTGACGTTCTTTATATCCACACTTAGGTGAGATTATGATCTACAACTCTCGTTTAGACTCCGTTGGCTAATTTTGAATTTATTTTTTATTATATTATTTTTAGTAGGCCGGGACAGGAAAACTCCGTTATAAACTCATAACTTCTTCATCCGACGTCTGTTTTCGTCTGTCTTTTTACCGTTGAACTACTATCGACGAGATATTCGATTCTCATTTAGATTGTTTCTGCTAGAAATCCCTCGATCTCATATTCGAACTTCGGGCTGCATACTGCTAAGCTGAAACTTAGAAAAATCATAACTTCCTCATACGAAGTCAGATTTGGATGTTCTTTTTATGCACGCTCTCGGTTTAACGTATTCTACGACTTTCATTTAGATCGTTAAGGCCAAATATCGTTCTAACATAAATTCACTATTTACGTCGTGCTGTGTCGTGCTGGTTTTGTCGCGAAACTTCGACAGGTCATAACTTCTTCGTTATAACTCAGATTTCGGCATTCTTTATATTTTCGGAAACCTTGCCACGACCACTACAACTTAGTTAAGATTATTCATTATAAATAATCTTTTATCAAAAAGTCACTTTTGATGCTTATCGTCTCTAAATCGACTAGCCCAGATCTACGGGCGTTACAAAAACCCTAACTACTTAACCCATTAAGACCTTATAACTCATGAATGGAAGGGAAATAATGATCAAGACCACACTAGATCTAAGCATAGCTTCATCAAGTTCAAAGGTTTTTACCTCCAAATGACGCCAAATGGTGTTGCTATTCTGGATCCAAAGAGTCCCGCTCTTCCAAGATGATCTTCTCTTTTTCTTCTCTCCTTCAAGGTCACCAAAACACACACAAAATGCTCAAGAAGGCTCTAAAAGTGGATTAGGGCTTGCTTGGGGTCGATGGTGGGTTGGAAGCTGATGAAATAAGGTAGGTTTGGGATATAAGGATGCTTAAATAGGGTCCAAACCCTAAAATTAGGGTTTGCACTCTTGAAACCTACGCCCAATGTTCCCAGGGAACGCCCAACGTTCGTGCCCAGCTCCCATAAATTACGAAAATGCCATTTTGGTCTAATTTAGCAATTAATTCACATCCAAGGTCTAAAATGAAATAAATTCTCATCCTTAGGGTTTAAAAATGAAATACCTCAATGTCAAGATGTTACAGCTACTCTAAGTGCCCAAATATATGTACATGACTTATATATTTATACATTATGAATATAACTAGTTAATGTTCTCTTTTATTATTATTTCCAAGAAACAATAATTTCCTGTATGTTGGTAAAATATTATTTCCATGAAATAATAATTTTTCCCATTAAATACAAAAAATATAAATATTTATCAAGGATCAAATTATTATAAATAATATATTAACATCAAGTTGTTGTTAGTGTGACCCTTTAGGATCATATATTATCTAGCAATATCACCCTATAATTACTCTTGGGCATAAAGATCGTTCAATCTCCCACTTGCATAAGACTCATTATAGATTGGTATAGACATTGGTGAACGTCTAGCAACATTTCATTACCCCTAGTAATATATGACTTTACGTCATTTAATCAACATCCAATTCCCAAATCTCAAAGCTACAATTGATGGATAAGGTAAGTTTATTTGTTATCCCTTTTGTTACAGACATCATGTTGAACATGAGACTTGGATAGCAATCAATCTCATTTGGACTTCAACTTTGGATAACACACCATAGATGTTTAGCTCTCAACACATAAGAGGAATAAATCCCATCTCGACTATATACGCCTCTTTTATAGTTCATACCACACCTGGCAATGGCCTTTATAACTGCCTGGTCAAAGAACAACATTTGACCATGTCCAAGTATATTTGTCCTTACACTCAAGTCCCTATATGCATATGAGGTATTAAGGATACAAGGATAGTGCATTTGATGAAGTATCACTCATAATAGTGATCTATAAGATGATCTTGATGCGTGTCATGTCCAATACTTATTCTCTAATAAATACCTATGAATCTTGGTTACATCCTGTTGCCTACTTTCATCTTATGAAAGTCAACCAATCAAATTCATATTAGTCTTATTTCATAATTTCTCCCATAATTATGACCGACTATGAACTTTTAGAATAATTAAATGTTTCATAGATTAAACATGTTAATATAGAACCCAACAAGTATTGATGTGAAGATCATATCCTAATATGTCAAAACAATATCATAGTTGTCGTCACAATGTTCCAATATTCAAATACTAAATGCAAATCAAATCACATTTCTATAATAACAAAGTCTTATAGCTCAAGCTTGAACTTTCATGCTTAGCTTAAAGGAAGGACTTTATTCATGGGTCCAACTAAATTTACTTTGTGTGAATTCTACGAATACTATAATCTCCATATCTGACTTTATTCTAAGTATAGTTAAATATCTTGGAGAATATGATTGGTGTTCTGATATGACATAGAGTCTCTTAGCTTGATTAAGTATACTCTTGAAATCACAAAATATTTCTGGGTTATCCTTGAATGGAAGGACTCAACTTAGTTTTTCAATGAACTCGTTCATCCAATCACATTTAATTACAACTTCTAAAGTAGAAGTGTATTCTTATTTTGTAGAAAACTCATTCTTCATCCACAATGAATTCACAATCTAATTATAATATATAATTATATCTATATCTTTTGAGTTTGGCATCTTGTGTATCTATTTACATTAAGATCTTCTTCTAAACTGATTAACTCATATACATTCTCTTAGTTCTTCTTAAGTACTCTTAGAATGTCCTTATAGTCATCTAATGACCTTCCCGTGTATTTTATTGATATTATATGATATGTTCATAGCATAATTATATACCTAGTCTCGTGAATAATATGACATAAATTATGGATTCATTTGTCAAAGCAAATAGAATATAAATCATTTTATCTAGCTAAAACCTATATGCTAGGTCCTTTTGAGGCTAGCTCAAAATTGGTTCCATGTGGCAATGCCAATAATTCTACAAAGTAATCTTAAATCTTGATCTCTTTCAAGATATTGTCAACACATGTATAAAGATTTTAAATATTTTAACATTCATCTTCATCTATCTCCATAGATTTTACATTCCAAGAATGTATCTCGTCTTTCCTAAGTCTTTAATTTTAGCAATACTTTCTGACTCAAGTCGAAATGGCCTTGCATAGTCGGAATGTAATTTCTCATGATTAAATATGTGTTATTCATACAAGATTAGGAATATCAATATACTCCCACTAGCTTTTAGTAAACACAAATGTTGTATTCATTTTGATGTAAAAACATATTATGTGTTTTAATATTAAAATGATGATTCTAACCTTAAGATATTTGATTTATTTCCACAAATGGATCTTAAGACTTATACATTTTGTTGGGATAACTTCGATTAAAAAAAACTATAGACTAAGCTATATAGACATCTCCAAGTAGGTGTCTAATAAGAAAATCGATTTTTCTTGAAATCTATTTGCCATATCTCACAATCAGACTATGTAGTTATGGTAAATAATATCTTTGTTGATCTAATCATAGCTACTTGAGGAAAGTTTTGATCATAGTCATTAACATGAGTGATTAAAGCCTTTAATAACAAGTCTTGCAAAATATGTATAGATCTCCATGTATGTATTCTTTCTAAAAGAATTACTTACTCCTTCTAGCCTTGCTATAGGGAGGAAGATTAATCAAGCCTATATTTGTTTATGATACATAGAGTACATCTTAGTGTTCATGACTCTAAGTCATTTATCAAGTTCAAAGTCTGATATAACACTTTGGTAGTTGATGGATTTTCTAGAAACCATCAAGAAGAATCCATCAATGAGAGATTCCATATTTCTCATGTTATAGATGATTTCTACCATATATGCAAACACTTTGTGTTTATGAATAGCTATTATTCATGACTAACAATATCTTATTAAAACTAGTGTTGACTGTTACCACATCAGGTTATGGTTCATAAGCTTCTTCAAGTTCCATGTGCCTCCCACTTTCTTTATCATCAGAAGCTTGCTTTATGATAACTTAGCTTTAATAGTAATAAGAGAACTTATTCTTACTGGGTTTGTAGAAAATAATCTAATCAACGTTTTAGAATATTCTACAAATGAATATTTAGTAGATTTTGGGTTTAGGAACTTTAGTCTAACATAAACTTCAAAACCTGAAAACATTAAGTAAGATAAGGATGGAGCATTTCCATACTAAATCTTACAAAATATTTTATTTTATCATTAGTTGGTGTTTGTATTCAAGATAAAAGTGATAGTGATTAAGGCATAATCGAAAAAGAATAAAGGAAGATAATTTTCATCGATTAAAAAAGAAATATCTAGTAAGGTTTAGTTTGTCATTTATTATTACTAAGGCTTTAGATGGTAAACCTAAATTGTATCTCAACTTCATTTATGAAAACTTTAAAAAAGGTTTTACAATTCTCTTTTGGCATGTAAAATATAGTTACAACGACTGTAGTTGTTAATAAAGTTGATTAGGTATCTTGTACTAAATCTAGACATTCATTAGAAAGGAAGTCATAAATCATAGTGTATAGTTCCTTAATAATTATTTTCTCTACAACTTAGTGAAAATAGAATTAGTAATCTATTATATATATATATATATATATATATATATATATATATATATATATATATATATATATATATAAGATGCACATAAGTCAAATAAACTATATTATTTTCCTTCAAAAATCCATTTATTGAAGTTGGAATATGTGTGATTTATTTATATAATAAAGATAACAATGTCATAGATAAGTTTGATTCAAATCTTGTTTGAGTCAAAAATTGTTTGCATATAGAACTTATTATTTAGAAAATACTAATATTTACTTTACAGTTCTACTAAGAGATCTAGTTCCCAAACATAATTTAATTATTTTATAATATGAAGGTGATCGATATGAAAAACGATTAAGTAATTAATTATCTAATCAATTAACTGAGACACACACACACACACACACACACACACACATATATATATATATATATATATATATATATATATATATATATATATATATAGACATGCTACATTAAAACATACATTGTTCCAAAACAAACATTGTTTTACAATACAAGTACTTTATGTTCTAAGCATAAATAATAAACTCCACTAGTGAAGTTCCAACTTTCTTATGCTTAGCTGCTTACTCTTCTAGAATATCTAAAAGCCATTTACAAATATTAGATTAAAATGAAGTACCAAGTACTTGAGTGTTATATGAAAAGTATAAGTTTTATCTAATAGATACTGAATGACTGGTCCAACTAATATTTCTCATATAAGAGGAGAAATTCTTCTACTAGTGCTTTGTTTCTTTATAGTAGAAACAAGATCCATCTCTAGGGGCATGTTTGGATTTATTGGGTTTATAAGTATCCTTTCCTTTAACTATGTGCCTCTTAGAGCAAACATGGTGACTCTTTTCAGTCTTGAGTTCTTCTAGTGTTTGAACTGACTCAAACCAAAATATCATTGTATTTGAGGAATATCCGGTTCACCTGATGAAACATATGATATGCTTCTAAGTTTTCCAATTTCTTCCAAAAGTCAGGAATAACTGTTCCAAGTATGATGTCATAAACATCTTCAGCATCACAATGATGCTTCCACCAGATATCTTGTCCAAGTCTACTTCTCAAAGCAGGTTGTTCAGGAATAGGGCCTTTAAGAATATACAATTTCTGATCTTTCTTGAGATTATCTCTCAAGGTACAATCTCATTCGTTGAAATTGTATATATCGAATGTTATATACTCTTGTAGACCAGCAAGAAAAAGATGATGCATGGTTATGAGATCTGATTTTGTTTTCATCTATAAAATTTTAACAAAGTTCATTTAGTATTTTTGATATTTAAATATTTAATAATTAATACTCTTTTAGTTTCAATAACATTAATTATCAAAGTCTAGGATCCAAGTTGCAAAACAAATAAATGGTTAGGTATCCTTTTATCCCATTCATTGAACCCAACTAGGTAGATATTGAGTATCAGTTATATTCTAATATATAATTTCTAATGTTATGGCATCGCTAATAACACAATTTAATAGATATGTTTGATCCCATATATGCCTTAGATCTCTCTTGCTTAGGTATCCTTATTCACAAAAGATTTTCGATCAAATCATCTATTTTGAGGAACTTGTATAATCGGCCTATAACTTGGTTATAGAAATCACGAACACACATCTGTCATCACAAGATAGCACTAGCGGTTAGGTATCCTTTATCTCACTAGCACATACAAGTGACGTGCGAGTGTTATTCAAATTGGACTGCATAGATTTTAGTTTAATAAGGAGTCTTTGATTTTTTTATAATTCTTGTTTAAAAAAACATTTGATATCATGGTTATTGCATGTATTCAATAAGTCGTGATATACTTTTATTTAAAATCACATTTTAGTAATGTTCTTTTATAAAATCCAATATTATATAATTGACGCGATCAAAATTTTAACTATAATATCTAGTATTAACTTTGGGCATTTGAGCGCTAAAGACATTTATTAACATTTTACTAAAACTTCCTTTTATAAAATAAGGTTTGGAGTTTGATATGTCTCTAAAATCTCAATTTTAAACTTATATAATTTCAATTGCAAAATTTACCGTTAGCTAGTTTTCAACGATAAAACTCATTTTATTTTAAAAACCTTTTTAACATCTTATGTTAAAAGATAAACCAACAACATCTGGTGACAATGAGCCATCACAAAAAATGTCGAGTCCATTCCTAAGAGACATAAAGGGACCAAATCTTCAACTTTTTGCATTTTATCCTCCCCCTTGACTTCACAACTCCAAGTAGCAAAACTTCACAATTTTATAAAAGTTATAAAAATTATAAAAATCATGGGGTGACATTTGATCCTCCAAAATGGTCTTCATCTTCATCTTGTTACATTTTTATAAAGATAAACTATTTCTAAAACTAATCAATTACATATAAAATTGAACAATATGAAAACTATCTATTTAATTATTACATAACATATGAATTAATAAATATAATAAATCAACACATACAACAACACAAAAGGTCCATGACTAGTTTATGCATATCATACAAATATATATATATATATATATATATATATATATATATATATATATATATATATATATATATATACTAAAAATATATATAAAATAATACTTTGTTTTACTAAGACATCTTTTATGACAAAAAATATGCATTTAAATTTCTAGTCATAAAAAATAATAATTATAAACATTTTAAAGTTGTCATAGAAAATATATATGATTTTTCCTATAAAAAGAAAATCATTCATGTTTTCCAAAAACAAAGATTATAACAAATAATCTAATAATCTAACTAAGCTTGCAAAAATAGCTCTGATACAAATTGTTGGTTTTATTCAAAAATTGGTTTCTAAGAACACAAAAACGATAACAGAAGCTTTAAAATTATTAATAAACTTAAAATCATTTTAACCCACCAATGATCATCTTGCAAAGCATGAAATGATTAATACAACCTTAGAAAGAAAAGAGCTACAACATTTGAAGACTTTGATCCTCTTGGGAGGTTGGAAGTTGATGAAAAATGTGGATATAGAACTCCATCTTAGTTAGAAACACCAATAATTCTTCAACTTAACATGGATGCTAGTTCTTCTTGTATATTAATTTGTTCTTAATACTTAAATACATATACCAAATAAGTCTTATGGAGAAGCAATTAATAACCACTCAAAGCATGCACCAAACTACAAAAGATAAAGGAGGGAGAGAGCTTCTAAAAGCTATGGTTATGAGAGGAGAACGAAGAAGAGAATACTTGAAAATATTTGCTAGTTTTTGGTGTATCGCTTCCCTTTTATACTTACATCCACATATGATGGACTATATCATCTTTAAATGCAAGAGTAAGATTATACAAGAAGCATGGGTGCAAGATAAGTCAAACAAGCCAACTTCTTCCACTCCATGAGGAGTCCACAGTTTTAAGGAGTAATGGGAGGGCTTGTCTCTCTCTTAGACACAATCTTCTAACTAACTAGTTATATGCTCTAACTAGATGATTACTCAAAATTCCCAAATATATGTACATGGCTTAGATTCTCATACCTTATGAAAATAACTAGTTAATGTTCTCTTTTATTATTATTTCCTAGAAACAATAATTTCCTTTATGTTGGTAAAATATTATTTCCATTAAATAATAAATTTTCCAATTAAATACAAGAAATATAAATATTTATCATGATCAAATTCATACAAATAATATATGAACATAAATTTCTTGTTAGTGTGACCCTTTAGGTGATGGGTTTTGAGCATAACAATAACTATGTGTGTGCATGCAACCGTAATGCTTTGGATTTAGGTTTCTCTAATTGAACACAAAAGGAGAAACCCTAGGATGTAACTATAATTTTCGAAATCAACATAAAACTAGGGTTAGATTACATACCTTGATTGTTATATTTTAATAACAATGATTCCCTTGTAGATCTTGAAGCTTGAGAACTTAGTGTCACAAGTGTAACACCTCTAATGGCTCACAAACACACAATGCAAGAGAATGATATGAAAGAGAAGGAAGGAGGTCAATTTTTTGGTTTCTTCTTCTTAGAATGATTGGACGAAAATCATAGGGTTTAGAACCCTTTATATAGTGCACCAAAGATGCTATGGATAACCCTAATTTGAAAAAAATATCATTATCTCAAATATGGTAATTATCCACCTCCTTTGATTATCCATATATGACAAGATATTCTACAAATTCAAGAATAATATTATATATATATATATATATATATATATATATATATATATATATATATATATATATATATATATATATATATATGTATAATTTCGTCCACCACCTTCCCTAGGAACGTTCAGGACCCTTTTGCTCAACTATTGAACAATTTCACTTTTAGTCCCTGCACTTTTAATTAATTTCTTTAACCCCAAAATTAGTTCCAAATTAATTTATGATTAAATATTAATTAATAATATGATTACTATTTAATATATTATTTGCATAACACATTAATAGTTCATTTATTCCAATTTATTAATCAAATTAATAAATTCTTCCTCTTCCTCAATTAATCATCATGTCTAGTTGTAAGTGTGAATGCAACCCAAAAGGACCATGCCACTATCAGTTCAAGTACATACCAATTATAGTTATGGGCGTAGACACCTAATCCAACCGTCTCCCACTTGGATAAGTCTAATAACTATAGCTGCAAGTATGACTTCAAAAACTGACAAGCAATTGTGGCTCTCAAAGCTTTTGTCGAACTCTGACTTAGTCTGTTGTGTGTCCTAAGATAAGGGATCATATAATCCTCCGTTATGCAAGATATCATGTGAACAAATGACATGGAACAAAATCATTCTCATTGTCCAACAGTTTGTTTCCCGATTTCTGATTTGTAATGACGAAGAACTTAATTGAATACATCAATTCAGTCCTGACCGGGCCCGACACATAAGTCAACACCAAATCATTGAGGTGCCCAAGATATCGCTTTTCCCCCTTAGGGAAAAAGGAACAAGTAAACTTTGACTCATATGCTTGTACTATTTACTCATCAAATCATGCATAACAATACGTTTTATAGCACTAAGTTACTGATGCGTTTACGCATTATCAATGCACAACCAACTCGTAAACAACAACTCATATATCTCGGTTTAAAGATTATACAATATTATCGTCTCAGAATCACTCGTGATAAATTCCATGAAGTAATTCACTAAGTGTGGGTTTGATCTAATACTTAAATCCACGTTTCAAAAGTACTCATGAATGTTGCAGCAAACCATTGCTTTGTATAAACACTTAGACAATATACAACCTAATTCATGACAACCTTAATTCATTACTTACTTCCAAAGTATGATCGACTGGGGATATTTGAATAACCTAATTATTCGGGAAGTAAAACATGCAAAAGAAACACAATGATAAACAATTGACAAAAGATAGTAAATAATACTTATAAACAAATCTTCATTTATTTAATCATCAAATGTCAATTACATTGGATTGTTACAAGTTTCTAAATATCTATCTAATCACCAAATATAATATCATCCTTCAGACCAATGCTCCTCGCGTGCTAAACATGCTTAATCCTACTAAGACCCTTTGTGAGGGGATCACAAAGATTCTCTTCTGATGATACCCTCTTAAAACTGAGGCTTCCTTCTTCTACATGATGTCTGATAAAGTGATATTTTCTGTCGATATGTCTTGATCTACCATGATCTCTCGGTTCCTTGGTCAAGGCAAGGACTCCTTCATTATCGCAAAAAATTTCCATCGGCTCCTTAATGGCTGATATTACTCCAAGGTCTCCAATGAAGTTCTTCAACCATATTGCCTCTTTCGATGCTTCGCTTGCGGCAATGTACTCTGATTCACAGTTTGAATCAGCCACCGTCTCCTGCTTGGAACTTTTCCAATTCACTGCTCCTCCATTAAGGGTAAACACCGTCACACCCCCAAACCAGAACGATAGAAACGTCTGGGGCGGATGGAGTGACTTCATGTACAGTATCATAACAATTGAATAGTAATGAAACATTGCAACCCAAACATTCATACATTGATAATACAAGTTTACAACATTGTTTGTTCAAAAGTTAAATACAAGTAACTGAAAAGTAGTAAACATGAAATGACGACGTCGGCCCTCAAGAAAGGTTGAACACCTGTCTACTGGTTTCCTGAGAATACAAGTGATTTTGGAAAGTGTCAACAATTAAGTTGGTGAGTTCATAAGCGTTTTTGCGTGAGAAGTATTTGTAACGTTTTTGTGTAAAATGATTTGTATACCTGTAGAAAAATCCAATATTTTATTAAATGAGTTGTAGATGTATGTATTTCTGTTGTATCTTTCCTTGTAAAATAATAATGTAAGTTTCCGGAAAATACAATATTTTCTTGTATACCTGTAGAAAAATCCAATATTTTCTTAAATGAGTTGTAGATGTATGTATTTCTGTTGTATCTTTCCTTGTAAAATAATAATGTAAGTTTCCGGAAAATCCAATATTTTCTTTTGTGAATGTAATGTAGTCTTAGGCCTTAAGACCAAAAATGTATAACTTTTCTTATGCTTAAAAGTTGTGATGCAAGGTATGAAATACATGTAAGTAGTGTAACCCTTACTGGTTCCTTCTATAATTACTTAACATTTACTAGTTATATATTATTAAAATCGAACAGAAAGTCGATTGAATGATTCTTCCCTAACCCTACAACCAGACAAGGAACAGGAAGTAAAGCGGAAACATACATTCGACTGCCTATCAGTTCTTCATTTTATATAACCCTAACGTATACACTAGGAATTATAGAGGGAACAATAATGGTCCTATCAAAAATGTATGTTGCACTATATTAGAAAATAGTATACTATAATTGTATTTGTATGTAATCCTTTCCTTGTAAAATGATCATGTATGTTTCCAGAAAATCCAATATTTTCTTAAATGTGAAATGTAGTCTTAAACCCTAAGACCAAAAATATATGAGTATTGTTGTACTGAACAATGGTAGGTAGTATATCTTTTTATAAAACTAATGAAGTATAATATTCCCGTAAACCGAGATAGTATCGTTAATCCCTATGTGAGTTATTATAACCATGCTAATGTGACTGTTATGCCTGAACGACGTTCTTCAGGCGTCAGAATCGGTAAGACATTTGTCACCCTAGACTTGTCGGTCTAACTGTAGCGAACATCTGATGTGTGGGGTTGTCAATCTCGTATAGATCTATACATAACGGTCTCTCTCTCCCTCCAGGAGACTCTGGTTATAATACAGGACTTAAGGTGTACGCAAGGTAGGTATGGTGAAGAGATTGTCTCACAAGAGCATTAACTGATTTATGTGAAATATGACTCCTTTTTCTTGTAAAACGAAATAAGTATATCTTTGAACAATTATATGTATCTTCTAAAATGTAGGCGTGGTTCGTGACTTCCAAACTATACCAATATACTTTATCTTGTTTGTTTGAAACTTTATATATATCTTTTATATAAATATGAAAGTGTATTTTGGTCTAGTATTAAAATATCAAAACATAAGACTTTTGGGTTAAAACCCACCAAATTAGTAAATGCCTATAATGTAATCAATTTTGCTAGAAAAACTATCTTTTTAAAAAAAGTTTCCAAAAACCATGAAGTTTTAGAATCATAAATTTTTTTATGATTTTATAACATAGATTATGTTTGTTTTAACAATATGTATATCACAAATATTTATACCAAAAACTAGTATAAACCATAATTTATGCAAATAATATTTTAATTTTATCATAAAGATGAAAACATAAAATTATTTGTGGGATAAACTAAGTTTTACTTGTATCCCCCCCATCCCCTAAAAACATGAAAAATGCTTGAAAATGTGGGGGTATGAACTCACATTGAGTGGATTTTTGTGTGTAGCTTGAAGTGTTGTGAGGAGATTTTGAGCCTAAAATACTAGTATGTGTTTGATGAACTTCTTGGATATTATGATATCCTAAGTATATCAACACACAATAATGTGTGTAAATAGGATGAAATTAACATAATAATGTGTAAAATCACTAGGGGTTCACGAAATTGCTTACCAAATTGCTTAGGACTACTTAGATGATGATGATCTTTGGAAAGTACCTAGTTTGTTCTAGAGAGAAATTCTTGTGGAGTATGAAGGTGAACAGAGGTGAGATTGTGAAAGGAAATAGTGAAGAATATGCCTTCTAGATGTGGTTTAAATGAAAGGAATGGGTATGGATATTTGATAGATAAATGAGTGTTGTGCATGGTAGTTTGTTGGGTAAAAAGAGGTAAGGATGAATCTTTCCTCCCAAGGTTGATCTTTGACTTACAGAATATCTAATAGAAAATTCCCACTGGAAATTACTTTTCTTGGCCGAAAACCCTTTAAACTTCTTTTCTTGACCGACATCACCCCATTCTCTTGGTGATTTCGGTCCTAACACTCCACACTAGAATAATTTCGGCCTTATTAGGCCTTTCATGGAGTTTTCGGCCATGATGGAACTTAGGCAATTTTGTTTTCGGTCCTAGGATACCCTAGATAGGAGATTTCGATCCTAATATATCCTAGTTTGGTGATTTCGGTCATGAGGTGTTTTAGGGTGGGTGGGGTACTAGGCTAGATATTATAAAACAATGTTCAAATTTCATGATTTCTATTCCCACTATTTGACTAGTCTTGTTTTGTTAAAACTTGTTTACTTTCGAGAGGTTATTTACCATGTGGTTTTCAAAGTATAAGTGTATAATAACTTATATAAAATATTCCCTTTATGGCTTTCAATGTTCTAGGGCATTAAGTTATGTTGTGAATTTACTTGTATAGGGTTAAGGTTTAGACCTTGCTTGATCCAAAATCTTTCGAGTTGCCACATCATTCCCCCGTTAGAGGGAAGTTCGTCCCGAAATTAGCATCTTGGACAGCTCTTGCAACTAGGAGAAAAGTTGCGGGTATCTCTTTTTCGTCTGATCTCTTCGTTCCTAGGGAAATTTAGGTCCTTTCCTGGTGTTCCATCGGACTTTCGCTATTGGTATCTGACTTTGTTTCGTTCTTTTGTTTTCCCTATCCATGATTCCCACATGTTCCTCTTCGGGGTGTAGGTTCTCGTTTACTTGGATTTCGTCGAGTGGGATTACAAGAGCTTCGACGTTCAGATATTTCTTTGGGTTGGACACATGGAATGTGGGATGTATGATGCCGAGTTCTTGTGGTAACCGAAGTCTGTGGGCTACTGGAGCTATCCTGGCGAGGATCTCGAATGGCCTAATAAAGATCGCGTACTTGACGCCTTAGAGGTAGTGTCTCTAGACCTTGAGACGGATGCTATGGTCCCTAAGGTTAAGGTTGCATGTGGTGCAGCTGGCCCTATGAATCTTAGGCTATCTTGGGAGTTTCTTCCTACAGAGATTTGAACTAGTGGGATGTCGACCTTTTCTTGTTCCTTAAAGTTGGTTGAATAGGTCGTCGATTCGAAATAGGGGATATTGATCCTTGATGATGGGTTTGTTTGGCTCTTAGTAGTCAGTGGTCCTATGGACAATTCACCCTTCCTCTTTATGAGTCAGATGGGTGCTCTCTGAGGTTAGAGGCTCGGTCTGATAATTTACTTACTCATTAGGTCGTTCCCTTGACCGGACAATTTCTGTATTTATGTTGGTGCTAAGTAGTATTGGGTATTTGGCTACGGGAATGGCTTCAAGAGTCGAGTCAATTCCAAACTCAACTTGGCACGTGGGTGGTATTTCCGAAAGAACTTATGGGAAACACCTTGGGAAGGTTATAAACCTCTGGGATACCCCTGATGTCTTTTGCTTCTTGTTTCCTATTTCTATTATGAGCTAGGAATGAGTGCGGTACCTCTTACATAGGTGCAAGGACGGTTCGGAGGTTTGTCGTTATAGATTGAAAGGGTTTCGTATGTCGGTCGGTTAAGGCGAAGGGCCTCGTCGTAGCACATGAAATTGGTAGGGTGAGGACCAAGCCAATCCACATCAAATGGCGACATTGGAACTTCTTATTGTAGTCAGTGTTAATTCGATTTGAAAGGGAGATGATTGTTTAGAACGATAGTGTATTCTATGTATATAGTTTTATCCTTGTTATTACTACTGCGACTATTTTGTATTGGGATTAGTGAGTACTAGCAGTACGAGTGCTTTGATAATTAGTGATGAAATTTCGTAGTGTGATCCCTACTAGGTCCCTCTATAATAGTTTGGTGTAACTAGTCGCATATAAATAAGATTGAAAAGAAAGTCGAATGAGTGACCTTGCCCTAAGCCCACAACCATACAAGGAACAGGAAGTAAGGCGGAATCACACATTCTAAATCTGTAGAATCTTAATTATATATGACCCTAATGTTTACACTAGCCATCATAGATCACCTGTAAGAATCCTTAATTTTTGTATGAATGGTGTGATTTATTCGGGTGAGGGGGCGATTTATGACTATGATTTGTCGCGTTTCAAGGTTTATGGTCGATAAATTTTAAATGGGTACTAGGTTTAGTGAAAAATTCGAGGCTTAAGTATTGTTATTTGGAAACGTACCGATAACCATTGGTGGTTCCGGGGGGAGTCTCTCTTGAAGTGGTCACAAGTACCCTTCCATCACCACCAGCATTCCTTGCTCTTGGACAATCTCTCTTGAAATGTCCAGTTTCACCACACTCGTAACAAGCCGAGCTTACTCCAACGCTGGGGATTTAAGTGATGGATTGTGCCGGTGTTCTACAGAAACGAGCGGTGTGCCCCTTCCTGTTGCAGTTTTTGCAGTGCATTTCTCGACAAAATCCGGTGTGATGGAAATTGCACTTGTTACACTTTGGAAGGTTTTCAGCATATCGATTGGGGGTGCTGGAGTAGCAGGAACAGTAGCAGTGTGGACCGCCACTGTTTGTTGCCTTTTGGTAAGTCCTTGAGTCGGACGCTCCTTTCTCTTGGTCCAAAACTTTCGTTTCTTAGGTAGTACCTCTCCTTTGTCGTGGGGGTCCTTAGGTTTGTGATTCGGGGTGTCCTTACAGGAACACACCTGCTGGTGTCCTTGGTTGCCACCGGGGTTGGTACTGCTGGCACCGCTTCCATTTCCGTTTGCGTTGATAGGGTTAAGTTGTGCCATGACGGCTGACACAACGGCTATTATGGTGGCTTGAAATGTAGTGAGGTCCATTTGTAGAACTGGCGTTTTGCCGGTGGGTTGGTTACTTCCTGGTTGCGGCATGATTTTGTTGTATGGCACGAAACAGGTTCGTAAGTAACTATTGTCATTGCTAGTTGTATCCCATCTATATTTATACATGTATTTATGTATGTTCGCATGTAAATTTACATGTTTTGTTGTATGACTCTCAATTGTTTCGATCACACCATCAGAATGTACTTATGGTGGTAAGTACTAATAGGCTTTGTACGAACATTAAGTTATCAGAATAGAATATAGCCATCAATACATTCAGTTGATTCGGGTTACATGCGTTCCTGGAGGGCGTACCTCTCTTGATTTACTACTACTAGTTGTGATGAAAGACATAATAAACCTAAGACATAGTGTGAGTAGTGTGGTCACTAACTCACTTGGCTATACTAGTCTATCATATGTTGAAATGGCACACAAGGTGTCTAGCCATTTCACTCATTTCACAAGTGGCCTCTTGCGCTCTCTGTTCTGCTAAGGCTGCCCTAGCCTCAGCTGCAATGATCTGTTGTCTCACGGTGGCCACTTCCTCCTCTAAGGAGTGCAGACGGTTTGTAAGGTCCTCCTGCTCTGCTTGCTGGTTTAGTATTGCTCATGAATGGTGTTCTTGTTCTTCGCAGAGGCGTTGAATTCGCATTGTCGCATTTCGGGCTTCTCCTCCAATCTCCATTACTTCATAATGGAGAGCCTGAACCTGGGTACCTAGACGAGCCACTGGTGGTACCATTAGAGATAATGCTTGATTGGTGAGGGTGCTAGGGCCCGGGGTGTGGCGCAGTGGGTGCATGCCTAATGTGGATCATCGGTCGTCTCCTCTAGCCCAGGCATGTAGTTGGGTTGCCCCTTGTGGAGGTGCATCCTGGGAGGAAGGAGATGAAAGGGTCTCTTGCCTGCTCTTGATAGGGTAAGGCTCGCTAAGGATCCCTCCAACGCCTTCATCCTCATCTGAATCTTCCTCAGAATCCTCCCTCTCGTAATCCACCTCTTAGTATTCTTTGGGACCCACTTCCGGGTCCTCCTCATGAATTTCCTCTGGTTCCTACTCGATCCATTTGTTGGATATCACGGCAGGGTAGTGGGGGTCTTCATGGTGAAATTCAGCCATGTTATCTGTACGAGCATAGAGGTATGAGAAATACGTAAAAGATTTAAGTGTGGGGGTTCTATGGTATCCAAAAATACTCCTATAGTATTTTAAATGTTGCGTTTGGTTATGGGTATCTTAGTGTTGGTAAGTGTAGACTCGTTGTTTACTACAACTATTTCCCAGCATATGCTAGTTACACCTCGGATGAATATAGTTGATCAGACTATATTTATTCAAGGTCGAATTACATATCCCGCGGCCTACCCGTAGTTTTCAACTCATCATACTACTTTTATTATGCCCTCGTTATGACACTCCCTAAATTGTATGTACTTATACTTTACTTAAAATATTATGATATTTTTAAAAGTATATTTATAGTCATGGTGTTTTAGCCCCATTGTATTTATACTTGTATATCTTGTATGGTTTGATATACTAGTAGAAAAATCTATCACACCCCCAAACCAGAATGGCAGAAACGTCTGGGGGCGGATGGAGTGACTTCACGTACAGTATCATAACAATTGAATAGTAATGAAACATAGCAACCCAAACATTCATACATTGATAATACAAGTTTACATCGTTTACAACATTGTTTGCTAAAAAGTTAAATACAAGTAACTGAAAAGTAGAAAACCTTAAATGACGACATCGGCCCTCAAGAAAGGTTGAACACCTGTCTACTGGTTTCTTGAGAATACAAGTGATTTTGAAAAGTGTCAACAATTAAGTTGGTGAGTTCACAAGAGTTTTTGCGTGAGAAAGATTTGTAACGTTTTTGAGTAAAATGATTTGTATACTTGTAGAAAAATCCAATATTTTCTTAAATGAGCTGTAGATGTATGTATTTATGTTGTATCTTTCCTTGTAAAATAATAATGTAAGTTTCCAGAAAATCCAATTTTTTTCTTTTGTGAATGTAAGGTAGTCTTAGCCTTAAGACCGAAAATATATAAGTTTTCTTATGCTTAAAAGTTGTGCTGCAAGGTATGAAATCCATGTAAGTAGTGTAACCCTTACTGGTTCCTTCTATAATTGTAACACCCGATATTCGGCACATACTTTCTTGTATAAGTAATTGCATTTTACACTGGGACTAGGCGAGTTGGAGGCCCAAATCGTCGAGTAGACTTGACTCTTGGACGCGGTATTTAAATAACTTACTCGACGAGTCGGAGAGCCCGACTCGGCGAGTAGTACTGTCTGGATGAAACCCTAATATTCAGGGTTTTCACCCTATTTAAGCACCTTATCTTGTCCCAACCCAGCCTCCATCGTCCCTCCCAGCCCAGAATAGCCCTAACTCGAAACCCTAATCATTTATTGAGTGTTCTCGAGCTTTTTGGTGCCATTTTTGTGTGTTTGAAGTTTAAGAAGGAGAAGGAAGCTTGAGAGATCAAGAGGAAGCAAGAAGATCCAGAGGTTTTGGCACATTTCAAGCTCATTTGAGGTAGTAAGCTGAAACCTTGACCATCTATCTCTTACATCTTTAGTTAGGGTTCATTTCTACCTTTTCTAAGCCTTAGAAGGGCCATATTTGGGATTTTGGGATCATAAAGGGGTATGACTTCAGATCTGGAACCATTGAGGGTTCCTATGGCATAATGGTGCCAACTTCATTTCCATAAGATCCCCATGCACCTTGTAGACTCCATTTTAGGGCCATTTGTGCCAAAATACCCCTAGGAGGCTAGATATATGTTTTGAATGTGTTAAACCCGACTGCAATCAACTGTATTGACATGGACTTTGGGGGACTCGGCGAGTCGTTCGTGGGACTCGACAATTCGGGGTATGGTTCCCCAACCCTCTTCTGTTTTGATCGAACTGGTTGAGTCTAGAAGAGGACTCAACAAGTTAGATGTGAAACTGGACCTGGAAATCATGGAACTCGGCGAATTCAAGAACAGAGCTCGGCGAGTTCAAGGCAAGCCTCAACTGCATGAAGACGAACTCGACGAGTTCATAAGGAACTCGGAGAGTCTATGGATAAATGTGCCTTCTTTCATGAAGGAGGACTCGACGAGTTGATGGATGAACTCGACGAGTCAGTTGATTTATGTCCTGACTTGGTATGAAGGAGAACTCGACGAGTGAGTGCAAGGCTCGACGAGTAGGGTCGGGGTTTTAGTCTTTTAAGGATTTGGGGACTCGGCGAGTTGTTGGGTCAACTCGGCGAGTCGAGTCAACCAGACGTTGACTTTGACCCAGAGTTGACTTTGACCAAGGTGTTGACCTTGACTTTGACTTTGACCTGAGTAACCCTTCTAAGGGTTAAGAGTATGTAATTGTAAATTAAGTAAGGGTGTTATGTGTAGGAGTTGAGAGGAGTTGATCCTGACAGCGAGAACAGTTCAGACACTTCACGACACTGAGTTGAGTTACCTTCCAGTAGAAGTGGGTCTACGGCCACAATGTTGGCCCACTAGTAGGAATTATTTTTCAAGTAGTTGTCTTTGTGATAATTACTTGGGTCTGCCACTATATGATATGTTTTATGTGCCAGTATGATATGATATTAGGTGATAGTGGTAGTAGGGGGAATAGTCCCCATGTTACGGTTGTAAGGACTGAAGGGGTAGGTTAGGCACCCCGGTATGCCTAACAGTATGATTAAGTTATGTTATTATGTGTTAGTATTAGGGGGTGAAATAGTCCCCGTAACCGGTTGAGATAACTGGAGGGGTAGGTCGGACACCCAGGTATGTCTGACAGGGGTAGGTTAGGCACCCCGGTATGCCTAGCAGGGTAGGTCGGGCACCCAGATATGCCTGACAGTATGTGTATAGTATGGTATGTGGTATGATGGGGGAACTCACTAAGCTTCGTGCTTACAGTTTTCAGTTTGGTTTAAGGTACCTCTTCAGCGAAGGGGAAAGAGCCGGCACGGTAGCAGCGCATCACACACATATGATTTACGCATTTTGAGATCCATGGGATTGTACTCTGACATTATTACTATTTTATGTATGGTTTTGAGACACATGAAGAATGTCTTATGAAATGATCTGAATCGTTGATGTTTTTCAGTAAACCATTTTATAAATTACTTAATTAAAAAAAATTGGTCTTGAAAATTGGGATGTTACAATAGTCACTTAGAATATACTAGTTATATATAATTAAGATAGAACAGACAGTAGATTGAATTATTCTGCCCTAAGCCCACAACCAGACAAGGAACAGGAAGTAAAGCAGAAACATACATTCGACTGCGTATCGGTTTTTCATTTTATATAACCCTAACGCGTACACTAGGAATTATAAAGGGAACAATAATGGTCCTATCAAAAATGTAAGTTGCACTGTACTAGAAAATAGTACACTATAATTGTATGTGTATTTAATCCTTTCCTTGTAAAATGATCATGTATGTTTCCAGAAAATCCAATATTTTCTTAAATGTGAACTGTAGTCTTAAACCCTAAGACCAAAAATGTATGAGTATTGTTATACTGAACAATGGTAGGCAGTATATCTTTTTATAAAACTAATGAAGTATAAGCTTCCTGTAAACCGAGATAGTATCGTTAATCCCTATGTGAGTTATTATAACCATGCTAATGTGATTGTTATGCGTGAACAACATTCTTCACGTGTCGGAATCGGTAAGACATTTGTCACCCTAGACTTGTCGGTCTAACTGTAGCGAACAACTGAGGTGTGGGGTTGTCAATCCCGTATAGATCTATACACAACAGTCTCACTCTCCCTCCAGGAGACTCTGGTTATAATACAGGACTTAAGGTGTACGCTAGGTAGGTACGGTGAAGAGATTGTCTCACAAGAGCTTTAACTGATTTACGTAAACTATGACTCCTTTTTCTTGTAAAACGAAATAAGTATATCTTTGAACAATTATATGTATCTTCTAAAATTTAGGTGTGGTTCTTGACTTCCAAACTATACTAATATAGTTTATCTTGTATGTTTGAAAATATTTATATAATCTTTTATATAAATATGAAAGTGTATTTTGGTCTAGTATTAAAATATCAAAACATAATACTTTTGGGTTAAACCCACCAAATTAGTAAATGCCTATAATGTAATCAATTTTGCTAGAAAATGTATGTTTTTAGAAAAAGTTTCCAAAAACCATGAAGTTTTACAATCATAAATTTTTTTATGATTTTATGACATAGATTATGTTTGTTTTAACAATATGTATATCACAAATATTTATAAACCATAATTTATGCAAATAATATTTTATCTTTATCATAAGGATGAAAACATGAAATTATTTGTGGGATAAACTAAGTTTTACTTGTATTCCCCCCCCCCCTCCCCTAAAAACATGAAAAAGGCTTGAAAATGTAGGGGTATGAACTCGCCTTGAGTGGATTTTTGTGTGTAGCTTGAAGTGTTGTGAAGAGATTTCGAGCCTAAACACTAGTATGTGTTTAATGAACTTCTTGGAGATTATGATACACTAAGGATATCAACACACAATAATGTGTGTAAATAGGATGAAATTAACATAATAATGTGTATAATCACTAGGGGTTCACATAATTGCTTACCAAATTGCGTAAAACTACTTAGATGATGTTGATCTTTGGAAAGCACCTAGTTTGTTCTTGAGAGAAGAAATTGTGGAGTATGAAGGTGAACAGAGGTAAGTAAGTGAATGGAAATGGTGAAGAATATGCCTTCTGGACGTGGTTTAAATGGAAAGAATGGGTATGGATATTTGATAGATAATTGAGTGTTGTGCATGGTAGTTTGCTGGGTATAAAGAGGTAAGGCTGAATCTTTTCTCCCAATGTAGATCTTTGACTTGCAGACTATCTAATAGAAAAATCCCCATTGGAAATTACTTTTCTTGGCCGAAAACCCTTTAAACTTCTTTGCTTGACCGAGATCACCCCATTCTCTTGGTGATTTTGGTCCTAACACTCCACACTAGAATGATTTCGGCCTTAGTGGGAATTTCATGGAGTTTTCGACCATGATGGAACTTAGGTAATTGTGTTTTCATTCCTAGGATACCCTAGATAGGAGATTTCGGTCCTAATATATCCTAGTTTGGTGATTTCGGTCATGAGGTGTTTTAGGGTGGGTGGGGTATTAGGCTAGATATTATAAAACAATGTTCAAATTTCATGATTTCTATTCCCTCTATTTGACTAGTCTTGTTTTGTTAAAACTTGTTTACTTTCGAGAGGTTATTTACCATATGGTTTTCAAAGTATAAGTGTATAATAACTTATATAAAATATGCCCTTCATGGCTTTCAATGTTCTAGGGCATCAGGTTATGTTGTGAATTTACTTGTATATGGTTAAGTTTTAGACCTTGCTTGATCCAAAATCATTTGGGTTGCCACAAACACCCATCCTGACTGAGAACGGAAGTTGTCTCTGTCTGTCTGAAAGCTGGCGTCACTATACCCAGTAACTCTTAAGTCCTCACTGCCACCAAGCACAAGGACCCAGTCCTTAGTCCTTCGCAGATACTTAAGGATGTTCTTGACCGCTATTCAATGAGCTTTACTCGGATTTCCCTGATATCGACTAACCATGCTCAAAGCAAAAGCTACGTCAGGGCAAGTACATGTCATAGCATACATGATCGATCCAACGACGGAAGCATATGGAACTCGACTCATTTTCGCTATCTCAGCATCAGTACTCGGACTTTGAGTCTTACTCTGTCACACCCCCAAACCGGAACGGGGGAAACGTTCGGGGGTGGATGATGTCATGTATAGTATAACAACAATTTCATCATAGTAATCAAAGTAAACACAACCATTACATTGATTTAGAAAAATATTTACATCTGTTTGCTTCATCTTTATATACATCAAAAGTATAACAAAAGTAAAAGACGTGACTCTATACGCTCCGTCTTCTCAAAATCTGTGTGAGGTACCTGTCTACTGATTTCTTGAGAATACAAGCAGTTTTGAAAGATTATCAGCATAAAGCTGGTGAGTTCATAAGCATGTTTTTGTAAGGAAAATCTGTTAATGAATCAATGAAAGTATTTGTATGTTCCCAAGAAAATCCATTATTCTCTAACATGTGTATCTTGTTACTGAATCTCATAATGAATTAGTTCATACATCTAGTTACCATTGAATGCGTTGTGCATTGTTTGTTTTAAATGAGAAACCCCTTTTTACATGAAAAACCCTGGCTATCACCAGTATGTATAGTAAGTTCGGAAAGCTCTGAAAACTTTAATATGTATAGTAGTTCTATTACTTTATAATAAAACTAATTGAAGTTATTACCATTCATACATTAATCATGGGTTCACGACCCAAGAGGTGTTCACGGCCCATGAACACATGAAGGGTTCACGGCCCAAGATGTGTTCACGACCCAAGAACACATGAATACTTGAAGGGTTTTCGACCCATTATGAAGGGTTCACGGCCCTAGGAAGGGTTCACGGCCGTGAAATCTTGAAGACCATGAAGATGGTGATGAAAAAGTGATGAATCAAGGCTAGAATCAAGGGCTTTCTAAGTATGAAAAAGTAAGGGATGGAATACTTACGTTTTGAGGCCTTTAAGAGTGTTCACGGTTGAAGATAGTTGAGAGAGAATGGGGATGTTCACGGCTGGAGCTTGAAGAAACGAGGAGAAAAATGTGTGACTCATATATATATATATATATATATATATATATATATATATATATATATATATATATGGAGGGTGGTTCACGGCCCAGACATGGGTTCACGGCCGTGAACCTAGTTTGCGGCCGTGAACTCCCTTTGAAGGTGTTCCAGGCTCGATTGCAAACTACAGATTCCAAGATAACGCTTCCCAACACTCAACCCTAGAGTGTAGTAGACTTAAAGACTCTCAAACTGACCCTGAATACAATAAAACGATAACAAAAACGAGTCTGACTTTTATTGGATGAATTTGATTTACAGATAAAGATTTTGGGTTGTCACATCATCCCCCCGATAGAGGGAATTTCGTCCCGAAATTCGAACGTAGAAAACAATTAAGGACTCGGAAAAAGATGCGGGTACTTCTTTTTCATCTGATCTTCGCGCTCCCAAGTGAATTCAGGTCCCCGCTTGGCATTCCAGCGGACCTTCACTATTGGTATGCGACTTTGTTTCGTTCGTTTGACTTCTCGATCCATGATTTCTACGGGTTCCTCTACGAAGTGTAAGCTCTCATCTAGTTCGATCTCATCGAGGGTTATCACAAGTGTCTCATCGGATAGACACTTCTTTAGGTTCGACACGTGGAAGACGGGATGTACGTTGCTAAGTTCTCGTGGTAGACGAAGTTTGTATGCTACGGGACCGATCCTAGCGAGGATCTCAAATGGTCCAATGTATCTCGGGTTCAGCTTTCCACGCTTCCCAAAGCGTATCATGCCTTTCCAGGGTGAGACCTTCAATAAAACAGGGTCACCAACCTAAAATTCCAAGGGTTTTTGTCTCTTATCCGTGTAGCTCTTTTGTCTATCTCTTGAAGCTTTTAGTCGTTCCCGGATTTGTACGATCTTTTCTGTAGTTTCTCGGATGATTTTTGGGCCTGTGAGAGTGCTATCGGGGGTTTGACCCTTAACTAGCCGTGTGTCGCCCACCTCAGCCCAGCAAAGAGGAGATCTGCACTTACAGCCATAGAGGGCTTCGAATGGCGCAACTGTCACAACTAGGGATCTTGGTGCCTTGTAACTACAACACTTATAACAACTATGAATCAATAACATGAAAGCATGCATGATGCTTATTCTATAGCTACAAAACTTCATCAAATACTTCATTCTAGCACTACAAATGGTCAACAAAGGATTGGAAACCTTTGAAATTCCGGCTTAAGTCCATTTAGGCCTAGGATTTCCTTATTGGGCCTAATGGACCAATGAGCTTCCAATTTATCTATTTTGAACCTAGAACTCTCTAATGGGCCCTAATTGGACCCATATACACGAAACATAATATTTTTGGTCCTTATGAGCCCAAAATAAACTAGGTTAACTTTAATGGGCCTTAATGGGTCACAACCAATTTAATTTAGCCCTAATGAATCATAAAAATTATACCTTGACTTATTTTGGACCAAAAATCATCTAATAAGTCATGATATGGGCTTAAGCATACAAGGCCCAATCATTTTTCTTTTCCCCTCTCCATTCTCAGCCCAAGCCCACAAAAGAAAGGAAGAGTTGACTTTTGGTAGCCACCTCACCATTATCTCTTGGATATCCATGCATACTCCCATATTTCCATGCAACTATCACATCCAAGGTCTCTTCTCTCCTCTCTTTTCTTCTCTCGGCCAAACACACCACAAACACACACACAAAATCACTCAAACTCTCTCAAGGAAACTCTATCCACTCTTCACCAAGTTTTCGAGAATTAGGAAGCTTTCAAGGAGATTTTTCCCACAAACACATCATCTAAGGTAAGTTGATGTTAAATCCATGATCTAGCTACTTCATTTCATCAAAAATCTCTTCTAAATCTATTCAAACTTGTGATCTTGCACCTTAGAAGCCTCTAACGTCGAGATCTTCCAAGGAGACTTACTAGGATCGAAATTTCTTCATCTCTTCCTTCAAAAACCGAAAACACAACTCAAGGTGAGCTTCATACCCCTCTCTTTTCGGTTTTTATATGTTTTATGGGGGAGAATACAAGAAAAATGTGTAGATCTATGTGTATGTGTATGCTATGTGTGATTTTATGCATGTATGTGTGTTTTTATGTGTTTTTATGATGAACATGTAACTAAAAAGGGGTGATACTCGAGATCTACGACATGAGAAAGGAAACAAACATGATCTAAGTTATTTTACACTAAACAAGTCAAGAATAATAACTTATAAGATTATGATGAACATATTTACAACATAAAACCCATTTTTGGGCTTAAATTGTCAAAAATACAAAACTTGGGTTAAAAATGGTCAAGTCATGGTTTCTTAAGGGCCAAAAGAGTCAAAACAGTTTCCATAATTGTTTTTCTGAATATTAACACTTTCAAAGGACTTGAAATGTAAATTTTTAGCTTAATGGGCTAATTTTGGGCTTTTTGGCCCAATAAGCCCAAAATTGCGAAAAATGACAACCAAAGGGGATGAAATGAAACTTTATTCAAAACAGGGGATAGAAAGGGTAACAAAACTACTTTCAAGGTCAAAAATGCTTTTCAATTCCAAAAAGGATAAAAAATATAAAGTTTTTGGATTTTGGGCCAAAACTGTAAAAGTTGCGAAAAATGGGGTTTTAACCGAGAAATACTATTTTGAAAGGGCTGAATCTGTTAGCAAAATAAATTTTGGATTAAAACTATCATTTCAACAAATTTATGATGCAAAAAGTGTCAAGAAATTGTTTTAAGGACTAAAAATGAAGTTCTTTTATTTAAAGGACTTAAATTGTTATTTTTATAAAAGAAAGGAAATGAAAAGGTCAAACTTCTATTTAGACCAACTATTTCATTTAGTCAAAATACAAAACTACGACTACCGACAATTCGAAAGACGAATACACGTTTGACTCCAAATATCATGATACACGAATCGATTCGGTCTCGAATCGATACAATATAACTAACGTTTAAATCAAACACTCCAACGATACGCGATACCTACGATGAGTAAACTTACAAACTTTGGGCTTATGAGTTTCAAATCATGCATGTTGGGTCTTGCAAGCCCATCAGTATGATCTTTGGGCCCAAAGGGATAACGCTTATATGTTATTGGGCCTTTAATGACCTAATATTTTATAAAAGGACTTTCAATAGCTTTTATGTGCTAGTGGGCCAAAGTGTCCCATTAGAAAAGCTAGTAAGGTCACAGTAATCAAATGCGAGTTGGACCATCGTGTCTTTCGCATCCACGACAGCCTAAGGTACTTACGATAGTAGCAGGACATAGTGTTCCTCTTCTCTTCGTTCGCTAAGGCTTATGAGTATTCAAAGTAGACGAAATTAGGACGATATTCATTCGATATGACGATACAAGAACTAGTAACTACGTACATCTTTCGACATCGGAAAACGTCGGGTTTTCCGGGGAAATCAATACTACTCGCTCGAAAATTCTATAACTAAAATACAAAACACCTTTCATATATATATATATATATATATATATATATATATGTTTTGAAATCATTCATGCATCAACTATGGATCTTCACACTTTGATAAACAAATGTCTTTTCAGAAAATATCGGATTTTCTGGGTTTTACAAACTATACAAATCATTTTATTTACAACTATGCTTATGAACTCACCAACATTTCATATGCTGACGTTTTTCCAAAATAACTTGTATTCTCAGGGAACAGATAAGCGGAAGAGTAATACCAAGTATGTTAGATTATTTTGTGTTAGAAACTTTGAAACAATTTGTGTTATGATGTGTAATATTTGAAAACAATGTACTGAATGTAAAACAATATCAGTTGTAATGTATTGATGCATGGTGATGTTTGTGTTATGATTCATGTATATTCATTGTGATGGTATTCAATTTAAGTCACACGAGCCCCCGGACGTTTCCGCCGTCTGGTTTCGCGGGTGTGACAGGTTGGTATCAGAGCTCTGTTTATAGTGAACTAGCATATCTAACCACACATCGATATGCAACTATAAACCAAAAGAGGGACTAACACAACTCTGAACAAAACGAATAAAACATCTTTGCTTATGTGATATAGAAAAGAGAATATAATACTAAATCAAACAAAGTAACACTGACATCTCGGTTAAGTCGGGACTGTTTGTGGTTGTAGTAAGGAGTGAGTGTAGCCTGATCAACTATACTCTCTCCGAAGTGCAACTATCACAGGCTCAGAGAAAGCCTCGGTGGTCAGTAAACCTAAAAACATACCCTTGATTTCCAAGAAAGGAACATTAACTCAAATTACATAAATACTAAATCATATTAGGAGTAATAATAGTTTTCTTATATATATATATATATATATATATATATATATATATATATATATATATATATATATATATATATGTATATCCCCCCCCCCCCCCCGCAGACAGTATGGCTGGCTTCCATCACCCCGGAGATCCGTATTTCCCCAATCAGGGAAATAACGGATGGCTGGAAGAGGAACCCGAGGAAGACCCCGAGGAAGGGTCTGAGGAGGAATCTGAGGAGGAACCTGAGGAGGAAGTCGAAGGCGGACCTGCCGAGCCAGTAGAGGTCCAGGAAGAAGGAGAAGCTGGAGAGGACATCGAGGAAGAACCCAGCGATGATGATTCGGACACAGAATCCGAAGTCATCAATCCCCCTTACCCGACTAGGGTGTCCGCTCACCGGATGGGCCCGACCGGCCCTACACCCCCCTGGGGTATCGACCTTTGGAGATGGAGCAGACAGCAGGGACAGCAATCTCCATTCGGCATGTCACACGAGTTTTACGACCTGAGGGAGGGAGGACCAGCTGATCGCGCACTTCCGGTCATGGTGAGACGACTGCGGGACACTGGCGACCTGGCGCAGAGCACACCATGCAGGCGGACTATCTCTCGAATTTAGATTCGTGTCAGTCTCTCCATTTTAAAGTTTTCTTTCATTGGCAGGAAGTGGGCGGATTTAGTCAATTGATCGACAACTACCCAGATGGTGTCGTGCCTACTCGGAGATTTGGGCAACTTAGTGATGAAATCCATCGTAATCCTTTCCCACTTCGACTCAGGTATTTCTGGCTGCTGAAGTAGACCTGAGGGCTTTTGATATTGCACCTTCACCTTGGCGCAAGTCAGGCACTTACCCACGAAGGTAGCGATCTCTGCTTTCATGTTCAGCCACCAATAAAGTTGTTTGAGATCTAGGTACATCTTATCTGAACCCGGGTGAGTGGAGTATCTAGTCTTGTAAGCTTCGATCATGACAACCTCCCTGTAACCGCCGTACTTCGGGGTCCAGATCCGGTTCATGAAATAGTAGACTCCATAACCTTTGATCTCCAGGTTCTTTTCTATTCCCCTCAAAGCTTCATCCGACATATTTTTTGGTTTTAAGGCTTCCAACTGAGCCTCTCTGATTTGAGCGGATAGATGTGAACGGATGGTCATTGTCAATGCCTTCACTCTACGACCTGAATACTCTTTCCGGCTAAGGGCATCAGCTACCACATTGGCCTTGCCGGGATGATAGCATATTTCGCACTCATAATCACTAAGTAGCTCTACCCATCGTCATTGCCTCATGTTCAACTCCTTCTGATCAAAGATATGTTGTAGGCTCTTGTGGTCGGTGAAGACGGTACACTTGGTTCCGTATAGATAATGTCTCCAAATCTTTAACACAAAGACCACTGCTCCCAACTCCAAATTGTAAGTTGTATTATTAACTTCATGTGCTTTCAGCTGTCTCGAGGCATAGGCAATAACATTTCCTCGTTGCATGAGCACACAACCTATGCCCTGATTAGATGCATCGCAAAAGACAACGAAGTCATCCGTCCCTTCGGGCAGGGATAAGACAGGTGCGCTGCATAAGGCATGTTTCAACGTTTGGAACGTAGTGTCTTGCTTTTCTCCCCAACTAAAGGTTACACCTTTCTGAGTCAGGGTGGTTAAGGGCTTAGCAATTCTGGAGAAGTTATGGATAAATCTACGATAATAGCCAGCGAGACCCAAGAATTGACGAATTTCTGTGGGTGTCTTTGGTGTTGACCAATTCTCAATCGCTTTGATTTTGGAAGGGTCCACGTGTATGCCTTATTCGCTAACCATGTGACCGAGGAACGTTACTTTTCTGATCCAGAACTCACACTTTGAGAATTTTGCATATAGCTTCTCCGCGCTTAGGATTTCTAGGACTAGTCTCAAGTGTTGTTTATGATCTTCCTCACTCCGAGAGTAGACAAGTATATCATCAATGAATACGATTACAAACTTGTCTAGGAAAAGGCGACACACCCGATTCATCAGATCCATGAATACAGTGTTGGATTAATGTCTAATTCCATAACTATATTTGGTATGTACTTGACCCGACCTGGCATGGTCCATTTGGGTTGCACTTCACCGGCACAATTTATATGGATAGTCTTTTGAGAATAGTATATTTATGATTTATATTAATATATTATAAGTTCTAATATATTAATATGGAATCATATTATTTAATTAGTATTGATCAAGAATTAATTTAGAATTAATTAAGTGATCAAAAAGAACTAATTAAATATGGACTCTTATATATATGAAATGGGCCAAGTTTATTTAGGTTGGGCTAAGCTTTCATGGATGGTCCATGGAGCTTTTAACTCATGGATCCTATGTAAATGAAAGGTCATGGGTATTAGGGTTTACATGGATGTAACCCTAATCCTCCATAATATATAAAGGGGTCCTTGGCTCACAAAATTGGAACAAGTGTGTGAAAATAAGAGTGGGTCGATTTTAGTGTGCATACATATTCTCAAGGTTTTCCAAGGTGTTTTGGTGATTTGTGATTCCACTTGAGGCTTCCACACTATTGGGGCTAAGCTCTTAAAGCTTGAAGACATCAAGCTACATCAAAAGGTATGTCATCTAACTAGAACTTTGTAGTATAGGTGCTTCATAATATGCTAGTTAGGATGAAACCTTGGAATAGTTAATATTTGCATGTATAATAGAGAAAACATAGATCCAAGGTTTATAGGGTTGCATGTACACCATAGGAGTGTTAGAATGCTCAAAACCCAACAGTGGTATCAGAGCCATGAGTTGTTTTCTGTTATATTCATGCAAATGTTTGATTTTCAAAGTTGAAAAAAAAAGAAAAAAAAAACATGAAGTTTGTCAAATTTTAAGATAATTACTTGTTTTGTGAAAAAACTAATTATTTGTAAAATTTGAATCATTTGCTATATGAGTTGAATTAGGTCAAATTTAGTAAAAGATAAAATGATATGATTATTTTATTAGTTTTAAAAGTTTGATCTAAATGTTTTAAAGAGTTACAAATTTTGTCATAAAATTTTGGAGCTCAAAAGTTTTTTTTTTAAAGTTGTGATCTTAAGTGTTTTGAAACCTCCATAAGTTATGGATATGAAAGTTTTTTTTAAAAAAATTGATTTAAAGTTTTTATGGAGTTACAAAATTTGGAGTTAATGTTTTAAAGAATTCCATAACTTGTTCTTAAGTTATGGAACATGGAAAGTTTCATCATAAAACACCATTAATTGCATAAGTTATGGAATCCAAAGGTTTTCAAGAATTACAAAACTTGCCCTCAAGTTTTGGAATTTGAGAAAAGTTTTTAATGAAAAAAAGAATTGAATTCTAAAACTCTTGGGTTCATAACTTAAACAATTAATTAAATGGTTTTAATTTTGAGTTTAATAATTGGAATTATGATGTTTTGTTGAATAGTTCAAATTAACTCTTATGGACTTTATTAATAGTTAATTAAAGCGTTTAATTAAAAGAGTATTATTAATCCATAAATATATGGTTTGAGTTTAATTAAATTAAAAGTCTAGTTTAATTAATAGATTAAACCACCAAGTATTTTAAATGTCTAAAATACACCCTTATACTATTATAATATTAAAAGTTTAATATATTATATGTATAAGAGCAAGTCGTCTTACCATTAGTAGGCCTCATTCACGAAGCCGGTCTATAAGGGGGTATAAGGTTACTGCCTATAAAATGGCAGTTTAATGGGTGTCCACTCTCACTCACCGCTTCCTTGATCGGTGGAGGGTCGTTAGCCGAACAGGTAGGACAAGGACTATAATTCTCCCTTCATTATAAGTATAATGATAAATACTAAGTAACTAAACACTTATAAATTCCCAATCTTAGTTACTTAGGAAAATGTGAATAAGGTGCTAATCCATGAAATTACACTTTGCACTTTGTTTAAGCTGTTAGTGGAACGTGTGTGGTTAACCGGCACACTAACCTGGACTTAACAAGGTAGGCAAAGGGTAACTTAATGTTTATCATAGTATCGTTGGAGCGTGTGTGGTTAACCGGCACATCGATTGAGGGGTAATTATTAAGGGTACCAAGTATATTTGCATGGTTACTTCACACCTTGTTTTGTGATCCTCGGCATCCCAGTCACAAAACCTCAAGGGCACACTCGAGATTGAAACATGCCATTGAAAAGTTCAATGAATCTCAAAAGAATCTAGGAGTTTCAAAACCAATTAAAACCTAATAATACATTTCGTTTATCTTGGTGGAAATTGGTGAATCGTCATTCACCTACCTTCAAATATTTTATAGCTTGGATTACGGCATCCCTCTTCCAAGTTATAAAATAGTTTGTTGGGTCCTAGCCTTAATATATCATATTGGGTGTTATATTAATGACTTAAATCAACTTTACGTGAATTTCTCCCATTGTTGATGTCTGGTTTAGACAACAATGATCTTCCCAAACCAAGCTTTCCTAATGAATATGACTTCCCGAGTTTGGCTCATGGAAGTCATACTTCTCTTCCTCCACCTCCTCCAATTATTCTCCTTAACCCACAAGTTCAAGGTCACTCAAGCCCTAATGGCAAGCAAGGTCTATGTGTGGTCACATCTTAGAGATGAAATCACTTATTGACAAGCCGGGAGAGTTGGGTGTCAAAGTCTTGAGAAAGTTGGATGTTCAATCACTTTCTAAGTCACATAGTGAGTTCCTTTGGGACTACTATGAAACAGACTATGACATGAACCTTAATGATCATATCTATTTGCTTGGTGCTGCTGAATCAGCAATGATTTGGAACGATAGTAAAGCAAATTTGATTAGAAGATCAACTTCCCAAAAACTTTATGGACAGTGACAATGGTGACACTGGAAATCCAGAAAAAGCATTATCTTCCCAATGGAAAGGGATTGGCCATAGTCAACCCGGTTGACCAAATGGTAAAGAGAAAGGCTAAGTCTGAGATAGTCCCATTACCAAAGGGTCCATATGTTTATTTTGCTAAAGGAATGGGCGTTGATTGCAAAGCTGCCAAATTTACCTAAGGATGTTAAAGTCAATAAGTTTGACTCTACATCAGGTAGAGCCCATTATCTAACTCTGTTAAGCTCTATTCTGAGATCCTCATTACATGATGTGACTGGGTCACATGTTGATGTTTTAAGAATCAAAGAATAGAGAGAAATCTTAAAGGAAGTATATGCTGATTCTGATCGCGAAGGTGGATTTCGATCGCATCAGAATTTTGAGCAGTTGCTTAAGAAGTTATGATATATTGCTAAGGAATAGATAACAACAATTTTCGATGTGGATTGTAAGGATAAGTTTTTCCGCAAAGTTTTAAAATAAAAGAAAATTGCTTAATTTTGTTATTTGAAGTATCCTTACAATGGCATTTGTGGAAAATTGTTGCTTATATGATTCCACTGACAACAATATTGGAAAATGGATTTGATTCTTTCATTTGTGGTAGTGTCTAAATTTACCAAATCAGGAAAGTTCCTCATCACCCAAGTTTCAATTGGACCGAAACTTGGAATCATGCAAGTTGAATAGTATGATGAATGAGAACTTTCAAGCATTGGAAAATTAAGACTAATTACTTGTTCACATGGATGTGTGAGTCAAGTAAAGGACTAAGGGATCAAGTACACATTCTTGTGCACTGATCAAGCCCACCACAAAGTAACTTGAGTGACACATCTTAAAGAAGGTTTATTAACACTAGTGAAATGTAAGAGTAAAAGGTTTTCTACTCTTGTACATTTGAATTTGGTAAGTTGTGATGTTTTGGATAAAACAGAGACCAACTTAGGCCAATTGTGTTAAGTGTTTGTCTTGATTAGAATCCACACTATCTCTTGAATATTTGGAAAGAAAGTCTTATAGGTCAAGGAGACAGTGGGAGTCTAAAAGATCCTGAAAGGGTTTCAAGAAGTAATCAAGAATAAAACCTGTATTTCATCACTAGCACACAACTAGAGGTTTATAACCTATCGTGTTGACATTTCTGTGCCCATTCCAGTTAAGTTGGCTATATATATTTGAGTTCTACATGTTCTCAATTGTTTGCATAACTACTTGGAAGCAATGGCAGGCCCTTGTGCTGCCAGGTGGCAAGAGGTTAAGATTGCACAAGTTCAATCCATATGAGTTAGGATTTGTCACTAACCTAGTCTTGTGATTATGGTTTGACAAATTCACATGGATAAGAACACATACACCATGAAATCTAAGTGTCATAAGGTTTCTCTCCGATTCATGAAAATGATGGTGAGGAAATGCTTTCACTGAGTAGATTTTAAGTAGATAGCAATTGTGATATTTGCAGTTCTCAAAGTCATTAGTGGAGCATGCGTGGTTAACCGGCACACTAACATTGACTTATGAGAAATGGCAAAAGGTCTAAACAATTGAGACTATGATTATGGCATCCCTTTTCATAGTTCTGAAATTGTTTAGACACACCTGTGATCTATCTAAGATAAGGTGTATGATTTTGATAAAGTCTTATCAAAGCAATCTAGTATCAGAAATCTGAACTTTGGTAAGAATGTCAATAAAGTATTGACTTCTAAAGGTCCAGCTGTTTTCGAGATACATGTCAAAGCTAGTGGGAGCATAAGTGTTATGCTAATAATCATCATGTTAGTGGGAGCATGATAATTATGATAAGTATTGCAAGTTAGCAATGTTAATTATAGAAAACAAAAGTTTCAATTCGTGAGGTTGCAGGGGTTGAAAAAGTTGTTTTGCTATAATTAAGGGAGAGGAAATTATACTTCATTTCAATTCTAAAAAGCTTAGATTGAGTTTATGATCATTCTAAAGAGCTTATATTGAGATTTTAATCACCTTTAGTCAAGAATATATATATGAATTTCATGTTGGATTGGTTCAACTTAAGGAAATTCTATATATTGCGTTCTTAAAATTCGATTATGATTACGGCATCCCTCTTCATAGTCAAATTTTGAAAACATGGCAAATAAAAATATTGTAGCAAAAGACTGGTCTAGAATCATGTCTTTATGTGAGACATCATGAATCGTGTACCATTTGCTTTGGGTACATGATCGATTGCATGTGCTATAATATTTGTCATTTCTAAATTTTTCCAAATGCCCAGAGGCATTAAGAATGGAAAAGGTCTAGAATTGGACATGACTAAAATGATTAAGCAATTGTCGAGGACAATCTGAGGTTTACCAAAGATTGGTTGCTCAGGGACAGTTGGAAGTATAGTGCTAATTTTGGAAGGACCATATTAACATATTCTGAAAAGAGGCATCTCTTGTTCAGAAGTGATAGTCAAAATGAGAATATGGAGTTGTCTCCATAGGTGGAAGTTATCTGTGTAAGATTAGAAAACTTAATGCAAGAAGCATATCCAAAGCAATTTACTTTGAATATGAGACTTAGTTTCCATGGAGTTGATCTCCATTGGAATACCTTATAATGACTGTTGACAAGTCTTTGTGACTTTGTACATATTCATTACAGGAGGGTCAGTGCATATAAGTTTAAAATCTAAACAGATTTCGATAAATGATAGGTTGAAATTCTCACATTTTTTGATAAGGATTTGGGAGTGTGAAATTAGAATCATTGAAATTATGTTCAATTGGTTTATTTCACAAAGTAAGGATCATAGACAAACATAGAGTGCATACTTGGTGTATGGCAAAGCTATTGTTTAGAAAAACATAGTGTACATGCTTGGAGCATGGGACAACTAGTGTTTTTAATTCAGGTATAAAGTTGATAAAACCGAAACAATGAAATAATGAGTAATCAATATGGTGATAAATAAAAGTGGTCTATTTATATTCATAGGGTTTGATACCATATTTGATTCATTTATTCTTGTGTTTCATTTTGCATGTTTTGACTTCCAGAATAAACTAGGTCATTCTTCCTGAATGACTAAGTTATTCAAACTATCCACAGTCGGTCATGTGTTGGAAGTAGATATGAATCAAGATTGTCATGGGTTGGCTTGTAGAGGTCTAAGATGTTGGACAAAGCGGTGCTACAACACTCATGAGTGCTCATAAGTTCTGAGTATTGGATTCAACCCGCGCTCATTGGAATCACTTCATGGATTTTATCACGAGTGATCATGAGACGATAATATCTTATATTCTTCAAACCTAGAGATATGAGTGGTTACTATGAGTTGGTTGTACATTGATTGCACGAAAACGCATTCGGTAACTCGGTGTTATAAAACGTGCCTTTGTGTATGATTCAACAAGTAGTAGAACAAGCCATATGAGTCGAAGTTTATCCATTCCTTTTACCTTCGGGATAAAAGCGATATATGTGGGCCCCCTCTATGATTTAGCGATGACACATGTGAGTGCTTGGCCAAGCCAGGACTGATTTGATTTGTTCAATCAGTCAGTCATCATAAATCGGAAATCGGGAAACAACAAATGGACAGAGAGAATGATTGATAATCCATGTCTCAGTCCATATGATATCTAGAATGGAGGAATATATGATCCCTTATCAAATGGACAAGTCATTAACAAAGGTCAGAGTTCATCGGCAAGGTCAGAGTTCGACAGCGACTTTAAGAGCTACGATTGCCAGTTAGGTTTTGAAGTCATACTCAATAATAGTTTTAGACTTATCCAAGTGGGAGACTATTGGATTAATGTCTAATTCCATAACTATATTTGGTATGTACTTGACCCGACCTGGCATGGTCCATTTGGGTTGCACTTCACCGGCACAATTTATATGGATAGTCTTTTGAGAATAGTATATTTATGATTTATATTAATATATTATAAGTTCTAATATATTAATATGGAATCATATTATTTAATTAGTATTGATCAAGAATTAATTTAAAATTAATTAAGTGATCAAAAAGAACTAATTAAATATGGACTCTTATATATATGGAATGGGCCAAGTTCATTTAGGTTGGGCTAAGCTTTCATGGATGGTCCATGGAGCTTTTAACCCATGGATCCTATGTAAATGAAAGGTCATGGGTATTAGGGTTTACATGGATGTAACCCTAATCCTCCATAATATATAAAGGGGTCCTTGGCTCACAAAATTGGAACAAGTGTGTGAAAATAAGAGTGGGCCGATTTTAGTGTGCATACATATTCTCTCAAGGTTTTCCAAGGTGTTTTGGTGATTTGTGATTCCACTTGAGGCTTCCACACTATTGGGGCTAAGCTCTTAAAGCTTGAAGACATCAAGCTACATCAAAAGGTATGTCATCTAACTAGAACTTTGTAGTATAGGTGCTTCATAATATGCTAGTTAGGATGAAACCTTGGAATAGTTAATATTTGCATGTATAATAGAGAAAACATAGATCCAAGGTTTATAGGGTTGCATGTACACCATAGGAGTGTTAGAATGCTTAAAACCCGACATACAGCAGGTGCATTGGTTAGACCAAAGGGCATCACTACAAACTCATAGTGACCATACCGAGTCCGAAAAGCTGTCTTGGGAACATCATTCTCATGAACTTGCAACTGGTGGTTCCCTGATCTCAGGTCTATCTTTGAGAAATAGCTGGCTCCTTGGAGTTGATCGAAGAGGTCGTCGATTCTGGGTAGGGGATAATGGTTTTTGATGGTAAGCTTGTTCAGTTCACGATAGTCTATGCACATCCGAGAGGATCCATCCTTCTTTTTCACAAATAGAATCGGGGCTCCCCAGGGTGAGGAACTTGGTCGGATGAATCCCTTGCTGGGTAGCTCATTGAGCTAGCTGGATAACTCTTGTATTTCGGCCGGCGCTAGACGGTATGGTATTTAGCTACAGGAGTAGCTCCGGGAATTAAGTCGATACGGAACTCGAATTGGCGCTCGGGAGGGATTCCGGGGAGATCTTCGGGGAAAACATCAGGAAAGTTGCAGACTTCGGGGATGCTCTCGAGGTCTTTAACTTCCTCTTTCTCATTAACGACATGGGCTAGGAATGCATGGCACTCCTTTCGCAGATACTTCTGAGCCTTGATGCATGAAATGATACGGAGGTTCGAGCTGGGTTTATCGCCATATATAATAAGGGTTTCGCCGGATGGCAGATTGAGTCGTATGGCTTTTTCGTAACAAAGAATGTCAGCATGATTGGGGCTCAACCAATCCATGCCAATGATAATGTCGAAGCTTTTTATGGAAACTGGCATAAGGTCAATTGGAAAAGAATGAACGTTTAAGGTAAGGGTACAGCCTATGAATACGTTGTTAGTACTCTCTTTCTTTCCGTTAGCCATCTCGATGGTGAATGTTTCGGTTAAAGGTTGGGATTTACACTTGAGTAGATGTTTAAATGCATGACTGACAAAACTTCTCTCCGCACCAGAATCGAAAAGAATGCATGCATAAGAGTTGTCGAGGAGGAACGTACCCGTAACAATAGTGGGATCAGCAACTACCTCCTCCTGGCCCATCACTAGCACCTTCCCCGTGTTACCACCTGTTGTTGCCTTGGGGCAATTTCTCTTGAAGTGCCCAACCTCTCCACAGCCATAACAGGCTTGACCCACGCCCGATCCAGAAGCTTGATTGGTCGGTTGAGTCGGTGCCTTGCAAAATCGAGTCGTGTGCCCCTTTCGGCCACATTTGTCACATTGCATCTCTCTACAAACTCCCAAATGATGGAAGTTGTATTTGTTGCACAAGGGAAAATTTCCAGCGTAGCGACTGGGAGTTGTTGGAGTAATAGGTACAGCAGCAGGGGTAGTAGCGGCATGAACTGCCACTACCTGTTGTTTCTTGGAGGGCTCTTGCGAAGACTGGCCCTTACGTTTGTTCCAGAATTTCTTCTTCCCACCAATCTCCTTTGATGGTTCGGGAACGGTTGTTACTGCATCAAGATCAACCTCGTCATCAATAAGAGTTTGTGCTAAACACTTGGCGCTGTTGAAAGTGGAAGGTTTAGCAGCCAAGACATTTCCTTGAGTTGGGGGCGTCAATCCCCAAATGTATCTCTCTATTTTCTTGCTTTCCGGGGTGACCATCCCCGGATACAGAAGAGCCAGATCATAGAATCTAGCTGTACAGGAGGCAATGTCGGAACCCTTCATCTTCAGGTTCCAAATCTCGTGTTCGAATTTCTGCATCTCGCCCCTTGGGCAGTACTCAGCGAGCATGAGTTCCTTTAAACTCTCCCATCCCAATGCATTTGCAACTGGTAGAGTTAGGGATTTGACCTGGCTATTCCACCAAGTCAATGCTCTATCAGTGAAGGTGTTGGCGGCAAACTTCACCTTGCTGGCCTCCGAACAAGCACAAATTTCGAAGATCGATTCGATCTTCTCGAACCATCGGGTTAGGGCAATGACTCCTCCATTGTCGTCGAAAGATTTGGGTTTTGCATTCATGAAATCCTTATAGGAACACTCCTTTTGATGTCCCTGACCGCCGTCAAGGTTCCGGGGATCGGGTCCACCTCCTGATCTGCCGGAGCCACCCGGATTTATTTGCGACATTGCAGCAGCCACAGCGGCCGTAAATGCTGCCTGGAACAACGCATGATCGAACTGAGGAGGTGGTGGCGGCGGAGGGTTGTTGTTATGTTTGTTGGGTCTCTTTCTGGGAGGCATCTTTCTCTAAAATATACAAGGGAAAGAATGACGATAAGCCTCCTATATGATTATGAATCAAATATTTTTGAGCAACATACATCTTAATCCTACAACGATAATAAAGACCTATAATGATAGCTAGTAACAATAACAAGGAACTGCAGGTCTTTCGTATAAGTATTTGTACCAATAGTGATGACTCTGTGCAGTGATATAGTACCATAATATACTCCTATAGTATTTTAACTATGTGTTTTAATTTGTATAGGATTTGGTGAGGTTTAGACTTGTCGCAACACCGCAGTCACTCCCAAGCACATGTTGGTCATATCTCGGACAAATATAGTTGATCAGGTTATATTGGCCCCACATATGACTACATAACTGTCCAGGTTTAACTGTAGTGTCCAACTTGCCCTAAATACTTTTATGTAGTTCTTATCATGTTATGGTTTCTTGTACGTATGTATGCTTGTATACTTTTTGTAAAAATACTTGTATTTTTGGAGTATACTTTTAGTTACAGAGCACTTCGTCCCCTTTAGTGTTTATAGTTGTATACCATGTAAGGTTCGGTATACTTAGTTCACTATAAATAAGAGCTCTGATACCAATCTGTCACACCCCCAAACCGGAACGGCGGAAACGTTCGGGGGTGGACGATGTCATGTATAGTATCATAACAATTGCATCATAGTAATCAAAGTAAACACAACCTTTACATTGATTAAGTAAAATATTTACATCTGTTTGCTTCATCTACATCAAAAGTATAACAAAAGTAAAAGACGTGACTCTATACGCTCCGTCTTCTCAAAATATGTGTGAGGTACCTGTCTACTGATTTCCTGAGAATACAAGCAGTTTTGAAAGAGTATCAGCATAAAGCTAGTGAGTTCATAAGCATGTTTTTGTAAGGAAATCTGTTAATGAATCAATGAAAGTATTTGTATGTTCCCAAGAAAATCCATTATTTTCTAACATGTGTATCTTGTTACTAAATCTCATAATGAATTAGTTCATACAATATAGTTACCATTGAATGTGTTATGCATTGTTTGTTTTGAATGAGAAACCCCTTTTTACATGAAAAACCCTGGCTATCACCAGTATGTACAGTAAGTTCGGAAAGCTCTGAACACTTTAATATGTATAGTAGTTCTATTACTTTATAATAAAACTAATTGAAGTTATTACCATTCATACATTAATCGTATATTCTTAGTACCAAATTTATGAGTTGTTATAACCATACTTGACCATTGAATTGCCTGAACGACGTTCTTCAGGCGTCGGAATCGAAATGAGTTTGTCACCCAGGCCTGCCGGCCTAACTATATCTAACAGTTATGGTGCGGGATTGTGAATCCCGTATAGATCTATACACAAACTCACGTTCTCCCGCAAGGAGACTCTGGTTATAATCTCAGGACTTTTGTTAGTACTTAAGTAAGTACGCGAAAAATGCTCACTCATAAAATGCTATCCTAACGATTACATGTCGAATAAAATGAATTCTTGAATTTAACTAGATGAATATATGTCTCATAAACTATACTCTATATAGCTTATATGTTTGATCACATTGAATCTATGTTTGTACATTGATAAGTCAATTGTTCCATAAACTATACCTATTATAGCTTATATGTTTGTTAATGTATTCATGTTAAACACTGAAAAACTCTATGATTTGTATTGAAAAACTCCCTTATGCTCAGCAATATACAAAAGGGATGAAATATCTGAATATTTGATAAAAGTTTGAAAAGTGTGTGGTTGTGTCAATTGTATCAGTTCTAAGTGTATTGAAATCCGTTTTGTATAATTTCACAAGATTAATGATGTTTGGCTTGTACTCCCCCCTGAAAACGTTAAAAACTGTAAAGAAATAGGGGTATGAACTCACTTGATTAGGAGTGACTTGGATGAATAACAAGAACAGGATGCTTGGTATGCTAAATGAAGTCTCGAGCATAATACGGTCCTACTAAGAACATATTAACATGTATAGGCCTACAATTAGTGTCTAGAACCACTAACAATCATAGGATACACCCTTAGGATGTAGGAAACACTCACAATGAAGTGCTAGAATCAAGAATGAGGGACAAGAAAGTGTTCACGGCCCAAACCTCCATGGGTTCACAGCCCAAGAGGTGTTCACGGCCCATGAACACATGAAGGGTTCACGGCCCAAGATCTGTTCTCGGCCCAAGATGTATTCACGGCCCAAGAACACATGAATACTTGAAGGGTTTTCAGCCCATTATGAAGGGTTCACGACCCTAAGAAGGGTTCACGGCCGTGAACTCTTGAAGACCATGAAGATGGTGATGAAAAAGTGATGAATCAAGGCTAGAATCAAGGGCTTTCTAAGTATGAACAAGTAAGGGATGGAATACTTACGTTTTGAGGCCTTTAAGAGTGTTCACGGTTGAAGATAGTTGAGATAGAATGGGGATGTTCAGGGCTGGAGTTTGAAGAAATGAGGAGAAAAATGTGTGACTCATATATATATATATATATATATATATATATATATATATATATATATATATATATATATATATATATATATATATATATATATATGGAGGGTGGTTCACGGCCCAGGCATGGGTTCACGACCGTGAACCTAGTTTGGGGTCGTGAACTCCCTTTGAAGGTGTTCCAGGCTCGATTTCAAACTACAGATTCCAAGATAACGCTTCCCAACACTCAACCCTAGAGTGTAGTAGACTTAAAGACTCTCAAACTGACCCTGAATACAATAAAACGATAACAGAAATGAGTCTGACTTTTATTGGATGAATTTGATTTACAGATAAAGATTTCGAGTTGTCACATACTCAGTTCGGTATTACTTTATATAGGTAACTCCCCTTTCTTTGAATTCTCCATGCTAAAACACTTTAGCACCTTATCTAAATATGTACTTTGACTAAGTCCAATTAGTCCTCTACTCCTATTTCTCAAAATCCTTATTCCCAGAATATAAGCAGCCTCTCCCAGATCCTTCATAGCAAAACACTTTCCAAGCCAAGACTTAACATTCTACAAGGTTAGAATGTCGTTTCCTATAAGTAGTATGTCATCAACATACAATACCAGGAAGGTAACTACACTCCCACTAACTTTGACATATACACAAGATTCATCTTCACTTCTAGAGAATCCAAACTCTTTAACCTTCTCGTCAAAGCAAAGATTCTATCTGCGAGAAGCTTGTTTCAATCCATCGATTGATTTCTCAAACTTACACACTCTGTTGGGGTATATAGCATCCACAAAACCCTCTCGCTGACTCATGTAAACATCCTCAGCCGGATTTCCATTAAGGAAAGCGATTTTGACATCCATCTGCCAAATTTCATAATCATGAAACGCAGCTATGGCTAACATAACCCTAATAGATTTAATCTTCCACCAGTGATAATGTCTTATTTTAGTCAACCCCTGGGGTTTGAGTAAAGCCCTTCATAACCAGTCGAGCCTTGATGGTGTGCACCTTTCCATCCATGTCGGTCTTCTTCTTGAAGATCCATTTGCATCCAACTGTCTTACGAACTGGTACATTGTCAACCAAGTTCTAAACTTGATTTTCATACATGGACTTGATCTCGCTGTCCATTGTCTCTTTCCATTTAGCAGACTCAGGGTCCGCCATGGCTTCCTTGTAGTTAGAAGGCTCGTCAAATTTACCAGTGTACTATCACCGATAAACGTATCACCATCTATAGTTATATGGAAAGCATAAAACTCTGGTGTCATTCTAACTTGAGTGGAACGTCTAAGAATTAATGACTCGTCAATTGGTTCAACAATAATTTCTTCCTCAGCTTGAGCGCTAGTGTTAGAGGTTCCTTCATCGCTTGGCTCTTGAATTTCTTCAAGATCAATTGCACTCCCACTATCCTCTTTGCATACGAGCTCTCTCTCTCGAAAGACTCCCTTCGTGCTACAAAGACCATGTTCTCACTTGGTCTGTAGAACAAGTATCCAAAGGACTTTTGTGGATAGCCGATGAAAATACATCGCTCACTTCGAGGTACAAGCTTGTCGTGGTCTCTCGTCTAACGAAAGCTTCACAACTGCAAACATTGATACGTGCCAACGAGGGAACCTTCCCTGTCCACATCTCGTGAGGTGTTTTGACAACCTTCTTTGTAGGAACAAGATTAAGAATGTGGGCGGAAATCTCTAAGGCATACCCCCAGAATGAGATTATAAGTGAAGCTCGACTCATCATGGAATGAACCATGTACAGAAAGGTTCGATTATGCCTCTCAGTCACACCATGAAGTTGTGGTGTCCTAAGAGGTGTCAATTGTGAATTAATTCCACATTCCTTGAGGTATTCATGGAACTCGATACTAAGATACTCACCACCTCTATCAGATCTGAGCATCTTGATCTTCCTATCCAATTGATTCTTGACTTCATGTTTGAACTCTTTGAAATTTTCAAAGGTTTCTAACTTATTCTTGATTCAATAGATATATCCATATCTGCTATAATCATCGGTAAAAGTCACATAAAATCGATTTGCATCCCTTGCGAAGGATCTGAAGGGCCCACACACATCTGTGTGTATGAGATCCAACAATCCTTCACCTCTTTCACAAGAACCAGTGAAAGGTGATTTAGTCATCTTTCCAAGTAAGCAAGATTCGCATGTATTATCTGACCTTAAGTCAAATGATTCAAACACTCCATATTTTTGGAGTTGGGTTATGCGTTTCTTGTTGACATGTCCAAGAATACAATGCCAGAAGCATGCTTTGTGTAAACCATTAGACGAATCAATTTGCAATACACTATTTACTAAATTGTCTACAATCATCACAATTTCATACACGCCATCACAAGGTAATGCTTCAAAATTAAATACATCATTATAATAAGCATGAATAGAACCATCCTCATGATCAAAAGAATATCCAAAACCTTGTCTATAAAAACCATGAAATGAAATAATATTTCTTGTCATTTCTGACGAGTAGCAACAATTATCTAAATCTAAACACAACCCACTACTAAGCACTAAAGAATAAACACCAATCTTGGTAACAGGTGACGATCTCCTTTTTCCATAATTAGTTTCATCTTCCCATGCTCCACATCCTCCCTTCTTTTTAGTCCCTGCAAGTCAGAGCAAATGTGAAAACCACATCCTGTATCAAGAACCCAAGAATTCGAATGTGATGAGTTTTTAGATAGAACAGTGTAAATACCTGCTGAGGTTGGCTTAACCTTTCCATCCTCTATGTCTTGCAAGTACTTGGGGAAGCTTCTCTTCCAATTCCCCTTTTCATGGCAGTAAAAGCAAGTAGCCTCCTTCGGATCAGAGGCAGGAGGAGCTTCGGAACTAGATTTTCCTTTAAGGCCATTACTTGACGACCCGACTTGAGACTTTCCCTTCCAGTTCTGTTTTGAGGGAGCTTTCCTCTTCTTCCCTTTCCCCGGACTTATGGCCAAGAAGGGAGAAACAACAACAAGGGTGGAGGCCATACTCTTTCCCTTTATTCAACTCTCGGCGGTTCTCAGCAAGCTTTAGAGTTGACTCAATGTGGTTTCCTCTCTGCTAAGATGATAAGTCATGACAAACTGATTGTAACAGTTAGGCAATGAGTGCAAGACTATGTCAATAGCCAATCTTTCTTGACGGGCTCGTTGATGGTACTTCTCCATCAAGTGGTTCGTGACATAACGTTGAATGCGTGGCAAGTTCACATTGAGATTCAACATACGATCGACATAACGTTGAATGCGTGGCAAGTGGTTCGTGACAGACTCTCCGTCTTTCATCTTGTTGGTTATGAGTGACTTGATGACTATCTCGTACCTTTCTTGACGGGCTCGTTGATGGTACTTCTCCATCAAGTCCTTGCACATCTCATAGGGCCAATAGTCCTCATAGAACCTTTGCAGTTCAGGAGTAATAGTAGCCACCATGATGCATGCCACTTTGGTAGCATCATTGCAGTGTCTCCTATATTCAACTATTTCTTCAGGAGTAGATTTAGTTTCATCAATCTCGTTCATCTTCTTTTCGAGAACGTATTCCTTTTCCTCGAAGCGAAAAACCATTCTGATGTTACGGATCCAATCATTAAAATTGGAGCCATCAAAAGTGACCTTTGAGCAGATGCTCAAGATCGAGAAGTGGTTGGAGTTGTTGTTGGAGGAACCAGAAGCATTGTTTGAAGTTCACATCTAATAAAGAAAAAGGACAAGTTTTGATTAGATAAGAAAATCCTCAATATAACACCCAAATGAAATATTAAGGCTAGGACCCAACTAAATATCTCATAATTCAGAAAAGGGATGTCGTAATCCAATTATAAATTATTTAAAGGTAAGCAAATGACGATTTACCAATTTCACCACCACGAAAAACGAAATTTAAACGAATTAAGTTTTAAATGAAATTCCTAGATCTTTTGAGATTCATTGAAGTATTCAATGGCATGTTTAATCTCGATTATGCCCTTTCCATTTGTGACTGGGATACCAAGAATCACAAACAAGGTGTTAATAACCATGCAAATTAGCTTGGTATTCTCAATGTCGTTTATCACCTAATTAATGTATCAGTTAACCACACACGCTCCATTAATCAATGATAATTTATGAGCAACCTAATGCCACCCTTTATTAGTCTATATTAGTGTGCCGGTTAACCACACATGCTCCACTAATGACTTTTATAAAGTGCAATGTGCAATTTCATGGATTAGCATCAAATTCACATTTTCCTAAAGTAACTAAGATTGAGAATTTTAAAAAAATTTAGTTACTTTATATATTCCATTATACTTATTAATGAGAGTTTAGTGTCCTATAGAACCTGTTCGGCTAACGACCTTCCACTAGTCAAGGGAGCGGTGGGTAAGAGTGGATACCCAATGGCGGTCATTTTATAGGTCACTTCCTTAAACTCCTCTTATAGACCAGCTTCGTGAATGAGGCCTACTAACAGTAAGACTGACATTTTCTTATACATATATATATATATATATATATATATATATATATATATAAATATTAACTTTTAATTTTACTATATATATATATATATATATATATATAAGGGTGTATTTTAAACATTTAAAATACTAGGATTCTTAAATTTAAAATTTTCAAAATTAAACTATTTAATTTGAAGTTTAAATTTTAAAACCAAAATATTTCAAGGATGTATTTTTAAAACTTTTCAAAAATACTAGGTTAAATTTTTAATTATAAAATTAACAAATTAATTTTTCTTTATTAAAAATTTAACCCAATCACGAATTCATGATAAGGATACAAAATTACTGATTACATCCAATTTTAAACAATTAAAATTAATTTAAGGTAATTATCCTAATCAATCCATGGGATAATTATCAAAACCGAAATTATTGGATCTGACAGTGCAACACGTCGTGTTGGGCAAATACCACGTCGAGTTGCATGTCAACTTGTCGAGTTCAAAGACCAACTCGACGGGTTCGATGAACAGAATGTCGATTATGTTCCCTTCTCCTTTGAACAATTCACAATTGCATCAATTCAATAGAAAACTAATCCTATGCTCTGATACCACTGATGGGTTTTGAGCATAACAATAATTCCTATGTGTACATGCAACCCTAATGCTTTGGATCTAGGTTTTCTCTAATTAAACATGCAAACTTGAACACAAAAGGAGAAACCCTAGGATGTAACTATAATTTTCGAAATCAACATAAAACTAGGGTTAGGTTACATACCTTGATTGTTATATTGTAATAACAATGATTCCCTTGTAGATCTTGAAGCTTGAGAACTTAGTGTCCCAAGAGTAACACCTCTAATGGCTCACAAACACACAATGCAAGAGAATGGTATGAGAGAGAAGGAAGGAGGATAATTTTAGGTTTCTTCTTCTTAGAATGATTGGCCGAATATCATAGGGTTTAGAACCCTTTATATAGTGCACCAAGGATGCTATGGATAACCCTAATCTGAATAAAATATCATTATCTCAAATATGGTAATTATCCACCTCCTTTGATTATCCATATATGATAAGATATTCTAGAAATTTTTTAATCCCTAATCTAATAAATAAGTACCAAGTTGCCACGTGGCAATCTATTAGCCTTCCCCAATCAATTTTTCCCGCTCAAATGTAAAAGTGAATTTCCGAAAATGCCACTGCAAGATCGTGATCTGCAAAAAAAATCAAATTCTATTTCGAATTCAAAAAAGATATTCAAATCCTTTGTATTGATTACCCATTAATATATTTTAAGCAGTTTCCGATTTTATAGTTCTCTCATGCATAAAATCAGGGATATACCTAAATTGATTTCCCTCTACTTCTCAAGAAATCAACAACCAAATCATATCCACAATTGAATCTAAATGTAGGGCTCATTTGCTGCTTTTAGTGGATTACGATACACCTTCTTATCTCAATCCATCTCTTCTCCGTCGGACAATTGATATGGTTTAAGTTTTCCTGAGGTTTATTAACAACTACGTGATGGTAATTTCAATATTATTCCATTGTCGATTCATCTCTTTTGTTTTCGGTTCTTGAGACATCATTGTTGATATGCTACTGTGTTTTCCCATTTTTGTTCAATTCTAAACTCTAACATAAACCCTAAACCACACTCAGCCAGTATCTCTTCAACTCCTTACACGCCTCCTGAACCTAGGGCTTTATAGTTAAATTTGTTAGCCATACGCATACATCTCCCTAATTAGGTTTGTTCTTTAATTTTTCTAATAAGATGTTTCTGATGGTGTGTATTATCTTTGATATATCGCTGTTTTGTTTTAGGGAGAAGTGCAGTAGGCTGTTGAGCTTATTGGCGACATCCATTCTAGCAACTAGGTTTTTGTTCTTGCTCACCAAATCTCCATTTCGATTGTTCAGGTAAAACCTATAAATTTTTGTTTGTACTAAATATTTATTTATCATTATTGATGAATGATAAATAGGTTGTTTAACAAGTTTTTGATGTTTAATTGATTAGTTCTCAAATTTAATGATTGTTGTTGTTTTTCAAGGATAAGTAAGAGTATTGAGTAGATTAAACTGTTAGATGAAGTTGAGTTGTAGTGAAAAACTCTGATGAGTTATGATGGTTTAATATTGTAAATGGTCAAACAAAGTATAAATTATTGTAAATGGTCAAACAAAGTATATTGGTTTAATATTTTCTTTTACAATGGTTTGTTTGTAATGAAAAGCAAAGTTTCTGAAGGTCGATTAGTCAACGTTTAATACTAGGAACTTGTTGATAGTATTTTTGTATACCTTTTTAGTTGTTACTCCATACATAAAAATTCTAAGATTTCATCTTTTGGTAGGTTTCAACTTTTTACTAATGTATCAGTTTTCATCATTAAGTTTTTTTTAGAATATTAATTTGGGTCCAAAGGATTTCATTATTTGTCATTATGTTCGGCATTTGTGATATAGACATATAAAGTTGCAATTTTCTTACAAATATATAATATAATATATCATATTCCATTAACGACTTGATGGGCCATTTGGTAACATAACTCTATGGAAATTTGCATCTTTCTTCATCAAAATCTGCAAATATTGTCACAAACTTCACGAGTTCTCTCAATCCGCTTGCTTTTTCCAACATATTCATAGCATATATTAAATTTGGCCGTTTCTTAGCCATCCTTATCTTTTCATCTATTTGTGATTTGGTAACTTTCTTTCTACACCTAATCACATAAATTTATATTGATTTCATTTATTAATTCTGTAAATAATAAGCATATATAGGGGTTGCTTCTTCTTTCTGTCTGTTAAGTCATGTATGCTAAATGTGGCTGACTGAAACTAAATGACCATTTTACCTTTAAATTCCATTAATGTCATTAAGTACAAAAGAAATAGAGTCTAACATGTTGAATTGAATTTGAACTAGGGTGATGTTAATGACACTAGAAAATTAGAATTTTGTTAAAGGGATATTTATGTGGTTCTAAGGTTATCAGAAGGAGGATAAGTGGTTTTTGGACGCTCTGGTGCTATTGGTTCAATAATCTGTTGAGATATATTAGATTGAAGAATCCTATGGATTATGTTTCTTGCATTATTTCGAAGGACCGGTATAAATGTGTTATTAAATTCAAAAGGAAGATCATTAGCTTCCAAATTTCAAATAAAGGGCGATTTGGTCTTTTTTTGGTGGATATAAATTACGGTAGTGTTAAAGTTGATTTTTATGGTTCTGGGGTATTTTCACTGGAAAAATAAAGATAAGAGGAGATGTCTAGAAAGGAATTTTAAGTCTTGGTGTAATAATTTGGAAGAAGGGCATTTTAGTCTTTTTTTGAATTTTGGCATATGCGATAGTTCTCTGGTTAGTCTGTATATTCGATTTTATGCTAGACAGGTGGGGCTTCGGATTTGATTTGAAGTCTTTTGAGTCTGGACCGTCTGGTGCAATAATAAGTTCTGAGGGTACTTTTGTCCTTTTTCTAGATTATTACAACAATGTGCTTTTTTTCTGTGATAGCAAATGAAGTTTCAATGCCTATGTGGTTATCGAATCAATTGCAATTGGATTCAGGGGATTTCCAACCTTTATTATACCAAAAGATCTATGGGGTATTTTCGGTATTTTGTTAATAAAAAAGAACTGACTGGAAATTTGTTATCAATTTGAATCCTTGCTATTTTGATTTTACTCATTGTTGTTACAGTAGTTGTTGGTGGTGTGCTCAAGCCATGGGAAACTGTCTTTGCATACATACAACACCCATTCAGATTTCAGTGTGACCTGTTCTTGTGTAAATTGAGAACATTTTTTATTTTTATTTTTTCCAATTGTTGACTTAATGTTGTCTTTGAAGGTGTTTGATTGTATTTGTTCATCTGGAATGCACATTTTCTTTATTCATGTCCTATTTGTTCATTTAAACATTTTGTTTGTTTCATGAAAGTTGTTTTTATGGTAAGAACAAATGAAAATATGTTTCTGTATCAGTTTCCTGTATGTGTTTTCTATAAGAAATAGAAAAGTTATAGAATACAAGATTATAGAGGTGGTAAGATTCGATTAATGAAATATTATTTTATTACATAATCAATTTTTTAATTCTAATTAAAATTAACACCCGTGGGTTCCACGGGTTTTAACCTAGTAATCTTATATATATATATATATATATATATATATATATATATATATATATATATATATATATATTTCTCCCACCACCTTCCCTAGGAAGGTTTTGGAGCCTTTTGCTCAACTATTAAGCAATTGCACTTTTAGTCTCTACACTTTTAGTTAATTCCTTTAACCCCAAAATTAATTCCAAATTAATTTCTGATTAAATATTAATTAATAATATGATTACTAATTAATATATTATTTCCATAACATATTAATAAATCATTTATTCCAATTTATTAATCAAATTAATAAATTCTTCCTCTTCCTCAATTAATCATCCTGTTTAGTTGCAAGTGTGAAGGCAACCCAAAAGGACCATGTCATTATCAGTTCAAGTACATACCAATTATAGCTATGGCTTATGGTTATAAGAGGAAAACGAAGAAGAAAATACTTGAAAATATTTGCTAGTTTTTGGTGTATCGCTTCCCTTTTATACTTACATCCACATATGATGGACTATATCATCTTTAAATGCAAGAGTAAGATTATGCAAGAAGCATGGGTGCAAGATAAGTCAAACAAGCCAACTTCTCCAACTCCATGAGGAGTCCACGGTTTTAAGGAGTAATGGGAGGTCTTGTCTCTCTCTTAAACACAATCTACTAACTAACTAGTTAGATGCTCTAACTAGATGGTTACTTAAAATTCCCAAACATATGTGCATGGCTTAGATACTCATACCTTATGAAAATAACTAGTTAATGTTCTCTTTTATTATTATTTCTTAGAAACAATAATTCCCTTTATGTTGGTAAAATATTATTTCCATTAAATACTAATTTTTTAATTAAATACAAGAAATATAAATATTTATCATGATCAAATTCATATAAATAATATATTAATATAAAGTTCTTGTTAGTGTGACCCTTTAGAATCATATATTATCTAGCAATATCATCATGTAATGACAAATAGGCATAAAGATCTTTCAGTACTCTCCCTAATTCTCTTACAAAGGGAAAGGGGCAAAGAATAAAATAAAGATCAATATCTTAATCACGAAGATTTAAACATGTGGGAATCTGATTTAAAGAAATGCGCCAAAGGAGGATATTTAATTTGATAGGAACGAAAGTGTCCCTGTTGGAAATTTCAGTAAAAATAGTTGTTTTTCCTAACTTTGGATACACTTAATTATATATATATATATATATATATATATATATATATATATATATATATATAGGTTTTATATTCTGTTGGGTTTAAAGTGTTGTGCCATTGGGCCTTAGTAGTTTGGTCCATTATGTACACTCGGTTTGGGCTTGTCCAATAGTGTTTATCTTTCTAGGATTTAGTATATAAGGTGCATGCATGCATCCTTGTCATTAACGCTTTTGATTATTATCTTATTAATTGTATTGTAAACCCTAGCATACCTCTACAGAGGAAGTTCTTAATTGAGCTCTTCTGAGGTGTGACTATATTTTAATCATTCGACATACGGATTGATTCATTGAGTGTTTCAGTATTTGTTATTCTTATTGATTTACCTGTTAAAGATCTGATCGATCAAAAGAGTTTTCAACTCATCAATTGGTATCAGAGCAGGAGACTGTGTAATCCATATGCATCTCTTCTGTTGAAGAAGGTTTCAGGGTTTTCCGCTATTATCGTTTTCTGCTAGAATCGTCATTCTTCACTGACGTTGTTCTTAGACTTCGATCATACCCTAACTTTGTTTACTAGTCTGATCTTGAACAGGTTTTTAAAACAAAATCATAATGTCTCTTGACGATTCACACACGAACCCAATCAACATCTCCAACAGTATCGGATCAACCACCAGGATTCCTATCCTATATACTCAAGATTATGAAGCTTGGACGTATCATTTTGAAGACTACGTGATTGGTTCAGAAGATAATGGATACTTAATCTGGGAAGCGATTACTATAGGTCCATTTGTTCACTCTGGCACAAACAGAACAATAAAGACGCAACAGGAGTACAACCAACTCGTGGTTGATGTAAAGGATGTTCCTCAAGACGAAAAGGATAAGCTTGTGAGCAACATTAAAGCCCTAAGAATGATCAGATTCGCCCTACAATCTGACACATTCCAGTTGGTCAGTTCATGCACGACGGCAAAAGAGATATGGGTTAGATTGAAGGAGTTATATTCCACCGATGAGGATCTTGAGCATTCTATCCAAACTTTGCTGCTTTCAGAGTTTGGAGACTTCAAGAAAAAACCAGAAGAGAAGCTCATTCAAGCCTTTGATCGTTTCAATCATCTTCTCAGCAAAATGATAAAGCATGGCATAGAAAGGAAGGTGATTGAGCTAAAGGTCACATTCATGAATGGCCTAAGAACCGAATGGATGGCGGTGGTGTCTACAGTAAAAGCTCGTGAACAATTCAAAACTTACTCTTTGCCGAAGCTAGTGGGGATTCTAAAATCACACGAAAGTGCAGTGACCAAAGAAACAAATGTGGTTTCAAGCATGGGATCTTTAGCTCTCATATCAAAAGGAAAGAACATGGCTGAAGAAGAAGAAGATTTAGATCTGTCAGAATTTGATCTAACCAATGAAGAATGTGCTTTGATGGTCTCTAATCCAAAGAAGTTCGTGCGTAGAAAGTTTCCTATCTCCAAGAACCGAAACTGGCAAGGAAGCTACAGTTCGGATAAAGCAAAGGAGGAACCGAAGAACTCTCCTCAGCATGAAGAACCGAAGAAGGATAGTAAGCTTGTTGGTGACTCTAGATTTGATTGTCACTTCTGTAAAGGCAAAAATCACTTTGCCAAAGATTGTGTCTTGAGAAAGATGTCAGAAAAGAACGAGAATGAAGATGATGAAGCCTACTACCTGCGAAAGCTAGAAGAAATAAATAAGAAGAAAGCTGCTAACAATACTATGAATGCTTTAATTGTGCAGGAAAATCTTGTGGACGATGAGTTTGGTGGTGTGGAAGTCTGGTCTACAGACTCTGAGGGCGAAGAAGTTCGTAAGCTCACACATGGCAGAGCTTTCGTGGCGAAAGAAGCAGAAACTGAAGATGCAGGGAAGTGCTTAATGGTGACCATCGTAGTGTCACAGATGAGAGGCTATACTAATGATGGGAGCTGTGATGAAGCAAGGGAGCGAGAAGACAGATGCTTCGCTACCAAACCTGTTGGCGAGCAGATCAATGAATGTGACCAGTTGATCAAGAAGGTACAATCAATTCTCGAATCATTGAAAATCCCTGTCACAAACTATGAAAAGGAACTGAACGGATTAAAATCAAATTTTTCTAGTTTAAGTAGTAGTTTAATACAGAATCGCTTAACAAACTCTAACCTAACTGATCAACTTAGCAGGGTGTCTTCGAAGAGAGAGGAGAGACGGATTTGGACAGAGCAAAAGGAGATTGAGTTAGTTAGGATTAGGGATGAGACAATTTATTTGCAAATGGATAATTTAAAGCTTTTAGAACAGAGAAATGTTTTTTGTTTAATTGATAAACGTTTATATTCGAATATTACCCAATTGCATCTGAATTGTGAAATAGGCAAGAAAATTCATAGAATGATTCTGCCCTTCCTTGAATTTAAGGAGGATGAAATTGATGCTGATGTATATAACTGTGAAGCCGTTGTATCTTCTGATGAAATTTCTCCGGCATACAGAATTGGTCTTGATAAAATCGAGTCATTCATCAAGTCCAAAGACCATAAGGACATGCTTAAGAACCTTTTGGACGAAAATGACAAATTAAAATTTAAAACTGAAACTATGCAGAAGTTTGACTCGTTGAATGCCAAGTTAAGTCCGGAAAACAAAATTGATGTTGAAAATACTTCTGAATTTAATGAGGATGATGATATAAGTGAAATTTCCGTAGAGGATGAGGTGGACTGTTCTGAATTTTTCAAAAGCGAACCCAAACCTATCAAAAATCTCATTTCTGAAAATTCCGTTGCGTTCGCTCGTTTATCCCAGAATAAGTCCAGAATTCTGAAAGAAAAGGTCGTGGTATATCAAAAGGTTCAAACCACACCAAATCAGGTTTATGTAGTTATAGGAGTCACACAGCAGCAAACAGCCGAGCTGACAGCAATAGTAAACGAGGACAATGTTGAAGGCTGTGAGGAGCATTTCTGGTCAGCTCCAATCGACAATGCTGATGAAACGGTTGGTCTGTCTGAGAAAACATCATGGAGGGTCAAAGGCAGATATGTGGCAGAACCACTCAACAAGCCTACACATTTTGATGTACCAAGCACAAGTGGTACCAAAAAGATTCCAAGAGATCCAGTCAAGGCAACAAGCGAAACCTCCTCACTAAAGAGCGAAACTTGTAATGAAAGACCGGAACTCAAGGTTAATATCCATAAAACTCCAAAGCAGTGGTTAGAGAAGAAACATCAACGTAATAGGAGATATAAGAAGAATCTCACTGAAAGGAAGCAGTTTTGGAAGTCCCAAAACCCTATTCATGTTCACACAGACAAATCTTCACTCCTTCCAGAAGAAGAAAAATCAAATCGTAACTCTACTCCTTGTACTCAATGTGTAACGATGTAAATTTTCAAACCAAAAATTTCAATTTAAAACACATATATCGCAATAATAAAATTCCAAAATGTCACAAAGTCAAATCATCAATTCTCATAATTAAAATAGTATGTATCAAACTCCAGGATCCTCTAAAACATAACTCAATCTCTGATGTGTGTACAATCAAGCCGGCACCCTCCCGCGATCCAAATAAGAACCTGAAACACATAACACGTAACACGGTAAGCACGAAGCTTAGTGAGTTCCCTAAAATACCACATCACATTAGCCACTCGAGGCTATAACACTGTAAGACCCTCCGGTCTGTGTGTCTCAGTGGGACTCTCCAATCCCATAGCTCGTTGGACCCTCTAGTCCGGTCTAGCTCATTGGACCCTCCGGTCCGGTCTGGTTGAGGACCCTCTGGCCTCATAAATCGTTGGACCCTCTGGTCCGGTCTGTAAAGCTCCGCATGGCATAAATCACAAAGAAATAATGCACAACATAAAACATAAGGCAGGATAACATAATACTCAATGTAAGCACATAAGACCTTCCGGTCGCACATAACTACCACTCAAGGTAAGGTATAGTGAGAAGACTCACCTCGGATGATGAACAGCCCCTATAAACGCTGCTGCTACGCACCAGCCTCTAACTCTGAGCCAAACCCACAATTATCCCAATTAGGAACTAAGTCCCAACTTTCACTAATTAGGTCTAAATGTAGTCCACCAACCGACCCATCAATGACCTAAAATCCATTGGGCCCACCAAGGCCCAATAATAAATGGGCTCTTCCGAGGCCCAACTCCCTTACATCTAATGGCAAGCCCAACTCAAGGGCCCAAAGCACATATATATAATCCTTTGGTCCAAGACTCTATTGCACAAGTCCAAACTCCTGGCCCAAAATGAGACTTAGCCCAAAAAGTCCACAGTGAGGTTACGTGGGGCGTACCTCTGTTGGTACGCTCAGCGTACTCACGAATCTATATTGGCCATCGGGGACACTGGGGCAGTACGCGGGGCGTACAGGAATTACGCTCAGCGTACTCCCCAGATTCACTCTTTCTACTCATTTGGTCTTAAACAGTTAAGACATTACCCCAAACCCCAGATCTGGACTCCCTAATGGCACTTACTCCATAAAGTCAGTGACTTTAAGCCTTTGCATGGCTGGGAAGGTCACAAACACCCAAAACACTCACTTCCTTATCTCAAAAACTTCCTATCTCATGCATGGCTTGACTCCAACGACCAAGATTGGATTTTTATGACATAACACCACTAAATATACTCAAAGGGACATATATTAGGCTCTGGAGTTCAATCAACTCATAAAGCTTCAAGCTTTGGGACCAAAAACCCTAAAATGGACCCAAAACAAAAACTAGCACAACAATAAGCAAGTTCAAAACTTGATACCTCTGGAAGATGCACCAACAAGAGAAGAATATAGATCCAAAAGCTAGGTGCTCAAGCTATTCTCTTTCAAAGCTCCTTCTTCTTCAAAGGCCAAACATAACAAGTGATCACCCCACTAGATCCACATGAGAAAGCCACCAAGATTCAAACTTTATGCTTTCTGGAGCTAGATCAACATGATTAGGGCTTGGATCTACAAGCTCCAAGCCAAGCAATGCTTCCTCAAGGAACTCCTTCTTCCACAAATATGCACCAAAAACTCACTAAATCACCAAAATGCTCAAGAATCACTCAAATGGAGGCTTAGGATCTATTTCTAGGGTTTAGAGAGATGGAGGCTGAAGATATTAGGATTAGGTTATGAGATAAGGAGCTTAAATAGGGTCCAAGACCCTAAAATAGGGTTCATGTCTGATCAGCGTACGCCCAACGTACATATGGTACGCCCAACGTACTCCAAAGAACATTCGCGACTACCCCTGGTCAGTACGCCCAGCGTACTCCAAAGTAAGCCCAGCGTACTTGCTTCTGCACTAGTACGCCCAGCGTACTCGGCTAAGCCTGCAACCACAAAACTTCTGAAGGCCATAACTTCTTCGTTATAAATCCATTTTCGACGATCCTTATATCCACTAAAAGGTAATGAGAAGCCCTACACTTCTATCAACTTTATTCCTCCTGAAGCCCACTCGAATTCATATCCAAAATTCATGAAAAGCCCGCACCAGCGCCTTTAACAATACATTTGGGCTCTAAAGCACAAACCGAACTCTTTTATCACACAACCTACCTTACCCATATCCTAAAAGGCCTAAACCTTTATCCTTCAAAGCCTCAAAGCCTTCTCATACTCAGATTAAGGCCCACGGGCCCTAAATCACAAAACAATCTGGAACAGGATGTTACACAATGCCATTTCTGCAGTCAAGCGAACCGAAAGAGTAGTTGCGGCTCCCAAAATGGAAGCAAACGAAACCAACATAGTGGTTTCAGTTCCCCATCTTCATACGGAAAGAACCCAAAGCTAGGTTTCGCTCCTAAAACTCATCCCTCTCGCTAAAAGCAAAATCCAAAAGTGGATATAAAGGGAAAAGGGAAGCTATTTCCGGAAGATGAAATGAAGACAAAGAAAACGTATGCTAACTATAGAAAACAGAACCAAAAGTTTGTGAACAATAAGAACACAAGTCCAAAGTCTGAAGTTAAATAAAAAAAAGCTAACAAAATCAAAGTTTTCACAATTAAAAGAAAAGATGAAACCATCTTAATAAAACGAACTTTTTTAGTTGATGCTTCTCTTACTATTCCTTGTTCTGTAAAAGGCTCACAAGGACCCAATAAACTTTGGGTTCCTAAATCTGCTTAATTTTTGCAGGTTATTCGTGACGAGCAGTTCGATGATGAATGGTATATTGACAGTGGCTGCTCACGTCACATGACAGGTAGAAGGGAAGAGCTAAGGGAGTGTCGGGCTCTGAAGGATGGTGGATGTGTCAAGTATGGAAACAATTCTTTTGACACAATAAAAGGCTATGGAATGATCACAAATGGAGATTTCTCGATCAGAAAGGTGGCATATGTAGAAGGATTACAACATAATCTCATCAGTGTCTCACAACTGGTGGTGGGAACAGGACTGAAGGTTTTATTCGATGATGAAGGGTCAGAAATAATAGAAAAGAAGACCAAGAATGTTCTGCTGAAATCTCAAAGAAAAGGCGAAATGTATCCATTGAACCTTAACCCAATACGAGGGAAGCCATCTGTATGCCTACTAACGAAAGCACATACTAATGAAAGTTGGCTATGGCACCGAAGGCTCTCACACCTCAACTTCAAAGACATCAATAAGCTATTCTTGGTGATCATGTGCGAGGACTTCCACTTCTCAAGTTTGACAAGGAACATCTATGTGCTGCATGTGAAATGGGAAAGCAAAGCAGGAAAAGCCATCCAACTCGTGTTAACACAAAGATCATCGAACCGCTTGAGCTCCTACATATTGATCTGTGTGGACCTTCGGCTATCGAAAGCATCGGTGGTAACAAATATATACTTGTCATAGTAGATGATTTTTCTCGGTTCACCTGGGTTTTCTTTCTTAATTAGAAATCGGAAGCAACGCCCAAGCTTAAAGTCTTCATAAAGCAAGTAGAGCTTCAACTGTGAAAGGTGGTTAGAAACATTCGCAGCGACAATGGGTTGGAATTCAAAAACCAAGTGTTTGAAGAATTTCTTGCTGAAAAGGGAGTGTCTCACAATTTCTCTGCTCATTATACTCCACAACAAAATGGGGTCGTTGAAAGGCAAAACTGCTCGTTATGTGAAGCAGCTCGAACCATGCTCAGCTTCGCTTCGTTGCCCCTGTATTTCTGGGCTGATGCTATTGTCGCTGCTTGCTACACCCAGAACCGATCTTTCCTCAACAAGCGATTCGCAATAACTCCTTATGAAATTCTAAACAACCGCAAGCCTAACGTCAAGTTTTTCCATGTGTTCGGTTCAAGATGCTTTATCTTCAATTCTAAAGAGAACCAAAACAAGTTTGATGTAAAAGCATATGAAGGAATTTTTCTTGGGTATTTGCTTACTTCAAAAGCATACAGGGTTCTGAATAAACGCTCAAAGAAAATCGAAGAAACATATTACGTGTCGTTTGATGATAACTACGTGAAGAAACTCACATCAAGCAAAGAACCAATGGATTAAATCTTTCCTCAAACTGGTCAAGTCTCGATTCCCATTTCCAACTTGTTTGAAGAATATGTGAAGCTCTTTGATGAACCAAAAACTGCTATTCTCTTTGAAGCGAAAGCGGCTGACAACGACGTAGATAATCTAAAGAAGGTCATCATCAAAGCTGCTAAAACTATGGAAAGCGAACCTTCAAGTTCAAATGGGTTTCAAGAATTTGAAAATTATCAAAAGCCAAGTGAATCTTCCCAGTCTACTATCCAGGGGGAGAATCCATCAACTACCATACCCAATGAACATCCAATCGAGGGGGAGAATTCTGAGCCTGAAACCAAAACTGTTTCATCATTCGAAGGGGAGAACGTCAATTCAAATGATGAAGATGATGATATACAGTCAGAATTTGAAAAAGAAGTAAATGCTGAACTGGATCCCTCTTATGATCCAAATTACCCTCCCCTCATCAAATGGACAAAAGATCATCCAAAAACCCAAATCATTGGTGAATCATCGGAAAGAGCTCTCACACACTCTCAACTGAAAGCGAAATAAACTGCATTATTCTCTCAAGTGGAATTTTGCATGTTTAATTCGTTTGTCTCCAAAGTTGAACCAAAGACTATTAAAACTGCACTTGATCACTCTGATTGGGTACAGGCAATGCAAGATGAACTCAATGAATTTGAGCGAAACAAAGTATGGAGACTGATTCCTACACCAGAGGATGCATCTGTGGTTGGATTGAAGTGGGTTTTCAGAAACAAGATGGATAAAGAGGGGAATGTGATTCGTAACAAAGTAAGGCTGGTAGTGAAGGGATACTGTTAGGAAGAAGGAATAGACTACGAAGAGACCTTCGCTCCAGTAGCAAGATTAGAATCGGTACGAATCTTTCTGGCCTGTGCTGCTCATAAGAACTTTGAAGTATTCCAAATGGATGTCAAGTGTGCATTCTTAAATGGAGAATTAGAAGAGACGGTGTACGCAGAGCAACCACCAGGTTTCGTGAACGAAAAGTATCCAGATCACTGCTACATTCTGGACAAGGCGGTTTATGGTCTGAAGCAAGCTCCTAGGGCATGGTATGAAACACGTACTCGATTTCTAAAAATGTCTAAGTTTAAACAAGGTTCGGTTGACCTAACCTTCTTTCGTAAGAAAGAAGGTGACCACCTTATGATCGTCCAAATTTATGTTGTTGATATCATCTTTGGTTCCACGAATTCTAGCCTCACAGCTGAATTTAGGAAGTTGATGGAGACTAAGTTTGAGATGAGCTCAATGGGTCCAATTAACTTTTTCCTTGACTTGAACATTAGACAGGGACCCGAAGGCATATTTATTAATCAGGAGGCTTACACGAAAACTCTACTGGATAAGTTTGGCATGATGGGGGATTCCAAAGTAAAGGTTCCTATGGCGTTTGGAACGAAGTTAACACCATCTTTGGAGAAACTGGCTGTAGATATGACCCTCTATCGGCAAATGATAAGGTCCCTAATGTATTTAACAGCTAGCAGACCCGATATTATGTTTTCTGTTTGTTACTGTGCCAGGTTCCAAGCTAATCCACGCGAACCTCATATGGTGGCTGTTAAAAACATCTTCAGATATTTGAAGCGAACCTCATCTCTTGGTTTATGGTATCCTACTAAATCCGGATTTTTCGTTCAAGCATTCTCTAATGCTGATCTTGGAGGATGTGGTTTGGACCGAAAGAGCACTACAGGCGGATGTCAGTTTCTTGATGGCAAACTCGTTAGCTGGCAATCGAAGAAGCAAACATGTGTATCTCTTTCCACAGCCGAATCCGAATACATAGCCGCAGCGTCTTGTACCTCACAGGTCATTTGGATACAAAGTCAACTTAGAGACTATGGCCTGAACATGAAGAAAATCCCTTTGTATTGTGACTCTGAAAGTGCAATAAGGATATGTCACAATCCAGTGCAACACTCAAAAACGAAACATATTGCATTGAGGTATCATTCATCAAGGATCATGTGGAGGATGGTAATGTCGAAATCCATTTTTTTCGAACCACTGATCAACTAGCTGACATCTTCACAAAATCCTTACCTGAAGTAAGTTTTAATAAAATTCTCCAAGGCTTAGGAATGATGGAAGCTGAATCAGTACCGAAACTACTTTCGCCTCATTAAAAATTGATCACGCGAAATGAGCGAATGCTCGGTCTATTTCGGCTCCTGAATTTTTTGGGAACCGAAATGAACCGAACGCGAAATAGAGCGAACGCTCGGTCTATTTCGGCTCCTGATTTTTCGGGATACAAAATGAACTGAACGCTCGGTCCATTTCGCTTCACTACTTTTAGGTGAGGTTTCGGTTGTATATTTTGTACATTATGTATATTTCTTTCTGTCTTATTTTCCTTTTTGTTTTTAATTCTTTTTCAAAAAATTCATAAAACTCAAAAATATTTTCCTTTCTGTTTTTAATTCTTTTTCAGAAAATTCATAAAACTCAAAAATATTTTCCTTTCTGTTTTTCATTCTCTTTCATTAAAATCAAAAATTCCAAAAATATCACTAAAAGGTATCATCGATCATTCATATGATGGAGCTGGGACATGTATACATTTCTTTATCTTAGAACTAGCTAAGTGTCCCTAGAAGCATGCTGCTATATGTTGACCAAAGCCTCAAAGACGTCAAGTGTTGCCTTACTGATTTGATATACACAAATCAAATCTTCCCAATCAGGCTGATAAAATCACTTATGTCATGAGCTACCTTACTCATCTCACATTGAGTTAAGAGTTGTCTGCTCGGTCCTTACTATATAGCAGAGGTACCTTCGGTTCTTTAACCATCTCCACACTTTTCTCCATCTATTTTCATTTCATGATAGTAACCCTTGAGACTCTCAGCGTTTACCACTGAGGTTTATGGTTACACAACGTCTGTGTTAATGATCTTAGTTTCGTTTCACCACGACCAAAGTGAAACCCAAAATTCAGTACCCAATATGAATTGACGGTGAACAATCAAACGTTCTAGTTTTCACCCTTGAATTAACGAAGTCACTTTTGTGGAAAGTCCCCTTAAATCCCTTTTTTCTTTTTGAGAGGTCCTTATGAAACCGTCTATCACCAAGGCTTTTCTTCCCATGGGATCCATTTTAATTTTTTTTTTGGGGTTTCTAAAAACATTATCAACAAGTCACTGCAAAATGAACAAACCTACTTGTTTAATAGGCTACATCGGTCTCACAAGTACTTTATCCAACTTTCGGTCTTATTTCAAGCACTGAAGTTCGGTTGAACTTAAACCGCCCTTTGAAGCCTTATAATAAAAAGATGTCTTTCAATGCTTCTTAACAAGTAATTGATCGTATTTTACGGGGAACCACACAAGCACTTTGAAGTCTCTCTTGACTTTGAAGGAAGAGATTCGTGCCCGGGATCCACTGCTTCATGTCATATTTGACATCACTTATATCCCATATATCATTTGTTTTATTTATTTATCTTTTACACTATCTTGCACGAAAATCTTTACGATTTTTCCAAACTCTTGATTCGGTTGCTAATACGCTATTTTCAGACATATAGCTTCGGTCCTTTATGGAGGAGTCGTTTCATTTAAAAGGGAAAGGGTGAGTCAGTATGAATTTGAAACGGTTCAGAATTGGAAAAGGAGATAAGGATGGAAAGGCGCGTGAATTTGTAACGGTTCCTAAACCCACGCCTGATGACGTATATCTGGGGAAACCAAGCTGTCAAATCGCGCTTTTTCAGGCGTCGTTTCCGAAGATCGTGGAATCATTACTCAAGATCTTTTCTCTCTCATGGTAATCGTATAAAAGGTTCAGACTTTCCTCTCTCACCTTTTTACCATTTACTACAACTCTCTAAAGAACACACCGACGATTATACTATTCATCTTCTTCTTCAAACCAGCAACAATGGCTGAATCTTCTTCAGGTCATGAACAAACTGCCTCATCGAATTTGCTGGTCATCAAACCTAATCAGAATCTTCTTATCGACTTGAATCCCTTCCTCTATGATTATTATATGCTACAAGTGGTTGAATGTCTAAAATATTCACCACTCGTAATTGCTCTCACCAAGGTAGAATCTGTGCCAATGTCTCTGCTTTCCCAAGTGTATACCTCTGCCGTCCATGACAAACGCAAAGACAAAATCTTTTTCGAAATCTTCAATCACAAGACCTCAGTCTCCAAAGCTCGCTTCTGTTTACTGTTAGGGCTTCCTACCGATGATTCTTTGGTGAATCCTGATTCCATCACCACCACTCAGTTATTCACAATGTTCTACGATATGGGGTATATTGATGTCCTCACCACGGTAACGAAGTTCAAGAAATCCTGCCTTCCACCACAATGGAATGGAATTTTTACTCTTCTAGTTAAGGGTTTATCAGAACGGGTTGCAGGTTCAGACGGGGCAAGCAAAGGGTTTATGACTATTCCCTATGGTCTCTACCATGGTCTAAACCTCGACTATGGAACGCTTATTTGGGCTCAAGTGGTACAGAGTCTCAATTCATCTTCAAGCGACTCAGAGATTTCGTGTGGTCGGTTCTGGACCCTCATAACTCACAGAGTGATTGAGACCTTTCAGGTTCCAGTAATGGCGGATACCCTGCGCTCATCAATTGCGACCTTTCACACAAAGAAGATTATTGTTACTGATCCAACCAAGTTCTTGTTCATTGGGTCCATTCCTGAATCAATGTAACGAAGTGTTGCTTCTGTAAGCAATGTCATGGCTGAATACAGAAAACTTCCTCCTACGGGACCAAGGCAATTGACTCCGGAGATGCAGAGTGCTCTGGACGCGGTTGAGAAACCAACAAAACGGGGGAAGAAACCGGATTCCAAAAAGAAAGAGACCGAAGGTCCTTCATCACAAGTTGCAATGCCCAAAAAGCGTAAAGTTGACAAGGCAGCTCCTTCGGCTCCAAAGAAGAAAAAGGTTAAGAAGATGGCAAAGAAACCGAAGGCATCCTCGCCTAGTGACTTAGATTATGTTCCTTCTTATGGTGATCAAGACAAATCAGTCGAAGGTGAAGATGTTCACCATGAAGACTCACCGAGGGGAAACACGCCTCCACGTTCTCCAACTCCAGAGGTACCACTTAATGACTCGGTTCCAACTACTCCTCCTTCTCCATCTAATACTATTGTTCCTATTTCCATTGCATCACTTCCACCACCTGTTTCTTTTGTACCCACTTCAACTATACTTCTACCACCACCCATCATTTCTCAAGAAACTTCAACAACAACAACCACAACCGAACCATTGGTTCATGTCAACGTATCTGATACGGGGACACTTACCTCAGGAACCGACACTGTTGTTACCAATCCACCTCCTTCACCATCACCCTCAACTGAATCTGGCCATACTCTCGGTGGAGCTGACATGGACTTTGACTCATTCTACTATAGTCCTTATCGTGTTCAAAGCGAAGAAGATGATGATGCTCCAATCACTCAGCGTCACTTAAAGGATCTCAATGCCAAGCTTGATCAATTGCTTGATTCTTCTGCTACTCCATCCACTTCAGCATATTCTGATGCTACTACGAAGGCTCTAATTGAAACTTTGATCAAACAACATGATTAATCCATACACAAAGCTACTCAAGTTATGGATGCCTCCACTCTCTCTTGCACCAATGCTATTGGTGAGGTCAAATCTCTCATTTCAGATTCAAAGCTGTTCATAGAATCTTTTCAAAACACTGCAGACAGCAATACCAACCAAGCGAATGAAGCAATTGCCTCTCCTTCTAAATCTCTTAAGGCAGAGAGGGAAAATTTGAAGTGATTCGTCAAAGTCTACAAGCTGACAAAACTCTTCTTCTCTCTTCTGTTAAATCAAGTCTCACCAACTTAAAAACCGATCTTGCCTTGGATAACAAGGTCAGGGAAAATCTCGCTATATCCCAAATCAGCCGAAAGTCACCACTAAACCGAAGGATAATGAAGCTTCGGGTTCTAGTGTGTTGGACAAGGAAAAAGGTCTAATGGTTCAAAGTGATGAGGAAGAAGAGACCGAGGAAGAATTATTGAAAAGAAAGAAGAGAGATAAAGATCTTGATGAAACGCTCAAAGTGGCAAGAGAAGAAGAAGAAAGAGAGAGAAGGGAAAAAGAGGCTCATGATACATTGGAGTGCAGGAAAGCTCTATTTCCTTTATGGACTCTGGAAAAGATGATAAAAGAAGCGATTGAGTTCCCTAGCACTCATTGGCTGGAACCAGTTACTTCTTTTGATTGCGATAATACCAAGGACTCACAATTTGATATGCCTATCACCCGAAAGGCGTTTGTGTTTCACTGTTTTGATGCGGTAGTGAATATCCCTTCGCCAGACCCGAAGGTTGATCGGGATCTTATTGATTTTTATCTTAAATATTCTCAACCACAATACTTGACGTGGAGTGCTCAAAAGATTACGTCTGTCAAAGTATTGAATCCTACTTCGGCAGGGCCATTCGTCAATGTTAGTTTCCGGGTGACTCGAGGGTCAGATGATTTGGTTCATATGTTTTCACTGGCTGATCTACCGAACCTAAATCCCCACGATTGGATTCTTCTAAACAACATTCTGCTTTTTGATCCACAGCAGTACGAGCCCATTATTGATCATATCAAGAGAATGCTAGCTTCCTACATTCATGAGGTCACTAAGATGGATCAGGAAATTGCTCTTGTTTTGAGGAAAAGGCCAATTGTCAAACCCATTGGGACATCATGCGATGCTTCCAAAATGACGATGGGAAAGATTGATTCTAAGTATCGTGCTGTTATGTTTACACGAGCAGAAGGTCAGAAGTTCGTGTTCTATCTTGATGATAAACACTTGTTCTCCACGACTTGCCTGGGGCATATTTTAGACATAATCCACAGGTGTAAGCAGAACGAAGAAACAGATAAGAAGAATTTCACAAATATGCTTCGGTGGTACATTGCTTTCCGTCATACTCTTCTAGCTATCGTACCGAAGTTATTCAAGACCGTGAAAAAGACCACTGTCGCTCAACCGAAGTAGTCTCTCGCCTCAATTGGCGCAAAGGGGGAGATTGTTGGGTTTAAAGTGTTGCGCCATTGGGCCTTAGTAGTTCGATCCATTATGTACACTCGGTTTGGGCTTGTCCAACAGTGTTTATATTTCTAGGGTTTAGTATATAAGGTGCATGCATGCATCCTTTTCATTAACTCTTTTGATTATTATCTTATTAATTGTACTGTAAACCCTAGCATACCTCTACAGAGGAAGTTGTTAATCGAGCTCTTCTGAGGTGTGACTATATTTTAATCATTCGACATACAGATTGATTCATTGAGTGTTCCAGTATTTGTTATTCTTATTGATTTACCTGTTAAAGATCTAATCGATCAAAAGAGTTTTCAACTCATCATATTCTTAAAAAATCGCAGGTTTTATTATAAATTCGCTAAAAAAAAATTAAAAAATCGATTTTTTTTGGCTTTTGGTTTTTTTTTTTAAAAAAAAAACAATTCAACGAATTTATAATAAAACCTGCGATTTTTAAGAATATAAACTCAAAAAAAAGATTTGTGATCTCTAAGTATTTTTTTATGCATTTTTATGATTTTTAGGGTTTTATTTAGGGTTTTTTGTTTTCCATAGAACCTATATATATATATATATATATATATATATATATATATATATATATATATATATATATATATATATATATTGATTTGTTGTTCTACTCAGTGAGAGCTTCGAGACGGTATATAATGTGTCCCAAATAGAGTATGTGTGAATGAGATATTGATGCTCAAATATGAGTATCTGGAAATAAATTTAACAAATAAAGTAGTTGTGGGAATAAGTCCCACGTACGAAAAATGAACAAACCCTTAGTGGGTTTACAAGCATAGATGTGTAATGAGTTTATAAGCTTCTATATATGGTTTTAGTCCAACATCTACACATGTTGAAGGGGTGCAAATCTTGCATTTTGTAGACCAAAGTCACCAAACTTGTGTGTAGGCGCGACCTGCGAACATGAATGCAACTCCAAAATTCTGAGTTCGTGCAATCTAAGTTTTTATAGTTTTGGTCTTTATTAACTGATGCATTAAAATAAATGATTTCGAATGAGAACATAGTGAACAATGATGTAGATAGCCATGGATTGGAGCTTCGAATGAGATCATGGTGAACGATGATGTAGATAGCCATGGTCTTGGAGGTGAACATTATGGATACAAATTCAAAATAATTGTGAAAGTTCTACATGGGTAACACAACCACCACATATATTTAATGTATTGACGATGTTGTTCTGAAAATGACAACGAGGAAAGATTTGAAGTTTAGGGATGTTTTGTATGTCCAAGAACTTTGAAACAGTCTAGTGTTGGGCGGTTTGTTAAATAAGTTTGGTTTTAAACTTGTGTTTGAGTCAGAAAAGTTTCTTTTGTTTAAGAGTGGTATGTTTTTTGGAAAAGGATATGCCTTGAATGGCATGTTTAAAATGAATGTAATGGTGACAAATGAAATGAATAAAGAAAATATTAATTCTATTTATATGCTTTAGTTTTCAAATGTTTGGCATGGTCGTTTATGACATTTAAATTACAATTTTATTCTTCATTTAGTTAAACTAATTTACATACTAAAATTTGATATTGACTCAAATCAGAAATGCCCCACATATGTGAAGCCAAACTTACTAGATTATATTTCCAAATGGTTCAAAGAAACACTGAACCTCTTGATTTAATTCATATTGATGTGTGTGATTAAAATCAACTGCTATTATAGGTGGGAATAAACACTTTATTACATTCATCGATGATACTAAAAACTATTGTTACATATATTAACTTAAGAGTAAAGATGAACCACTGGACAAATTTGTCTTGTATAAAAATGAAGTTGAGAACCAACTCAACAAGAAAATCAAGGTGGCTAGAAGTGACAGGGGTGGAGAGTATGTTTTTCGATTTACTGAATTCTCCAAGGCTTGTATTTGGCGGAATAGATTGTGGTAGGACCATTAATGATCAAGGTTATCCATATATTCTCAATGTTTGAGGACTTCCAATAGTGGCCTTCATGCACCATATTATCCATGTTTGTTGACTTAGGTGTTATTTTTTTTAATAGATAAAATATCTGCACTCTGCAGACCACATCTGTGGAAGAAGATATAGACTAAACGTCTGTACTCTATAAGAAAAAAGATTGTTTTAAAAAACTATTTTTTTAAAAAAAAAATTAAAAGACATTTTAATAACATTAAATTTATTGAACTTTTAAGATCAATGAAATAAATATATTATTTTATGAAATTATTTTTATCATTATGTAGTATCCATCTAAAACCCAATGAGAAATAGTAAATAAAATATATTAATATGGATATTGTCATGTACTCATAAATAGTACTAGGTACAAGAAGAAAAGCATAAAGTACACTTAAATAAACTAACAAATATTTGGTACACTCTTCCAAGATTAGGGAAAATGACTTATATGGGTAACTATGTTTCAAAATTGTTAAAAAAAAATATCATTCAAGTTTGGTGTGTTCAAAAAACACCGTCCAAGTAAAGCATTTGTACAAAAAACACCAACGAAGTATATTCTTTGTTCAAATTTGGCCCTGTGGTAACCGACAATTACCGGTAAAAAATAAGTAAAGGAAAAAAAACAAGAGGAAATGACTCAAAGAGGTAACTATGTTTCAAAATTGTTCAAAAAACACCATCTAAGTTTGGTATGTTCAAAAAACACCATCCAAGTAAACTTTTTGTACAAAAAACACCAACAAACTATATGTTTTGTTCAAATATTACCCACCGGTAACTGGCTCTTACAGGTTAAATGATGACTTGGCTTAACTATTATGACATGACATAATAATTATTGACAAAACAATAAATGATATATTCCTCCTTTAAAACTCGATTTAGGGTTTCTTCATTAACAAATGACTTCTTCTTCTCCTATGATTGCTCTTCTTCTTCTAAAGTGATGATCTCGAACTCAAGTCCAAAACTCTAATTCTTGACTTAAGGCAAAAAGGGCTCCTTTACCCCTGCCTTAATGGGCTTCCCTCCCCCTAAGGCCCAAATCCATAAAAAGCCCCAAAATGCATCCAAGCCCAACCATAAGGCCTCTAAGGCCCAATATGGCCCAAGAACCCCCAACATGGCCTTAAGCCCAAAAAATGACTTGCTACAATCATGTGGGCCTGAGGCCTAACTTAAACAAGTCCATGCATACGCCCAACATATGCTGAACCCTCTACGATTGGGATGTCGAGCCAATACGCCCGGTGTACTCCTAGCGTACTCGGCTAGGGTCAAGAACCGCAAATCTTCCAAAGGCCATAACTTCTTCATTCTAAGTCCGATTTCATCATTCTTTATATCCACGGGAGCTAATTTAGGCATCATACAACCATACCGAGGGTCTAAAGAATGACGAAATCAGACTTGGAATGAAGAAGTTATGGCCTTCGGAAGATTGGTGGTTCTTGACCCTAGCCAAGTATGTTGGGCGTACGCTAGGAGTACGTCAGGCATACTGGCTTGAAATCCGGATCGCAGAGGCTTCAGCATATGTTGGGCGTATTCATGGACTTGTTTAAGTTGGGCATTGGGTCCACCTGATTGTAGCAGGTCATTTTTTGGGCTTAAGGCCATGTTGGGGGTTCTTGGGCCATATTAGGCCTTAGAGGCCTTGTAGTTGGGCTTGGATGCCTTTTTGGGCTTTTATGAATTTAGGCATTATGGGGAGGGAGGCCCATTGAGGCAGGGGTAAAGGAGCCCTTTTTGTCTTACGTCAAGAATTAGGATTTTGGACTTGAGTTCGAGATCATCACTTTAGAAGAAGAAGAGCAATCATAGGAGAAGAAGTACTCATTCGTTCATAAAGAAACCCTAAATCAATTTTTAAAGGAGGAATATATCATTTATTGTTTTGTCAATAATTATTTTTCCATGTCATAATAGTTAAGTCAAGTCATCATTTAACCTGTAAGAGCCAGTTACCTGTGGGTAATATTTGAACAAAAAATATAGTTTGTTGGTGTTTTTGTACAAAAAGTTTACTTGGATTGTGTTTTTTGAACATGTCAAACTTGGATGGTGTTTTTTGAACAATTTTGAAAAATAGTTACCTCTTTGAGTCATTTACTCTTGTTTTTTTCCTTTACTTATTTTTTACCGGTAATTGTCGGTTACACAAGGTCAAATTTGAACAAATAATGTACTTCATTGGTGTTTTTTGTACAAATTCTTTACTTGGATGGTGTTTTTTGGACACACCAAACTTAAATGGTATTTTTGAACGATTTTGAAACATAGTTACCCATATAAGTCATTTTTCCCCAAGATTAATATGCGAAACGTTTTTTTTTTGGTATATGTTGGACGTTCTTTTAACCGGAAGATCTGCGACTTTGCACTAGCAAGGAAGAAAGAAAAATAGAAAATAAGCGACACCTTTTTTATTGGTTAAGTAGCTTTTTTTTTACAAGAAAGTCTAGCAGAACACATCACTACTTAAACACCCCCGCATACTCTAGGGCTCTCATAACAAGCCATTTTTTTTTAGAGAAAATTACAAATATAGCAAAAAAATTTAATTATTTTGTGAAAAATAGTCAAAAAAAAAAACCCAAATTAAAAATATAGCCATAAAAATCGCTGATGGATTAAGCCCATCTGCAATTTTAGCATTTCATCTGCGAATGTACAAGTCGCTAAAGCACAGTCGTACTTAGTGACTTGTATGTTCGCAGGTGGTTTTTATAGATTTTTTGATTTTTTCCGTATAAATACCCCCATCTCTGACTAAAATCGCATATGAACTAAGTTCATCTGCAATTTCCTCTCATCCCACCTGCGATTTTGCGTTTTTTTATTTTTATTTTTTATTTTTTTTTTCAATTTTGATTACAAAATTGATAGGGTTTAACTACGAAACTACATTAATTTATATAAAGTTTTGCAAAAACTTATCAATTTAGTTCTTATTTCTTTGGAATATTTGTTTAAAACATCTCTAATAAAATGAATTCTTCAACAAAAACTTTGAAATATATTTAAAAAATGAAATTGTCTATTGTGCACCCAGAGAGAGTTTTCCAAAAAAAGTTTGACAAATGAAAGAAAAAAAAATTACGTTTTTATACCCCTAAAAAAGGGGAAATCACAGATGGACTGAGTTCATCTGCAAACGTACAACTAAAATCGCAGATGGATTGAGTTCATTTACGATTTTGATGGCTATTTTTGTAATTTGGGTCTTTTTTTGACTATTTTCCACAAAATAATTAAAGGATTAGGCTATTTTTGTAATTTTTTTTTTACTTAGTTTGTTGACGACCCAAACGCTCAAAACCTACGAAGTATTGTGAATTTTGGTTAATGTGAAATTAAGCCACTTCATAGTACCTCTCTCGGAAATGGTCAATTTTCCATATTAAGAAATGAAAATTTCGAAATAAGGCAATTCTTAGGGTGGAAAATAACCACTTTGTTGTTCTTTGCTGTGAAGTGATTATTTTCTATTTTCCATACTAAAAAAAATTATCGCATATCAAATCCTTCGTGTGTCAATTTCCACATTTGAGAAATGGCAACTACAAAAGGAGATCACTTCAATGTGGAAAATGACAATTTGGCACTACAACACTAAGAAATGGTTACTACAAAATATTAAATATAGACTAATACATAATAAAAACGTATAGTTATAAATTATACATGTCATTTCCCTATATTTTAAAGTTATGAAATTGACCTGTATCATACGAAATGTAAACCAGATCGGAGTTTGAAAATTAGGGTTGAGGGATATTCAGAATGAAATTTTATGGTATAAAATTAGAGAAGACTTAACATTGGGTATAATGGTTCATTATTCAGTGGGGTGCCCATTTCGTATGTGCTACAAAAGAGTCAAAACGAATCATTTTGAGGATCATGTGTTTGTTTTAAGGATTTCACATGGTGCACTGCAAAAACCAATGGTTATTGGAGAAATTTGTTAAATTTAGGTTAATTCTTATCAAATACTTAATAAAAAAAGTGACATTTTTTTGGGTCATTTTCTATTAACTTTTTGATATATAATTACGAAAATACCTTAAAGATGATTTACGCGTAAATGAAATATGAAGAGAATACCCGGAAAACATACACCTTTAATTTTAAAAACAATGAATATAAATAGTTGTAGTAGTTGGTACATTCTATTCCATTTATGGACATTTTAACCACCTTTATATGCCAATCTAGTACCCCTTCTTTCCTAACCCATATTTCCCTTAGAGTACTCGGTGTGGGAAACACCCACACTCGTTTTTCTAACATGGACGCATGACAACGACATTACCACGCCAAAACACCCCCCACCCCCTTTCTTTTTCGCCCGTTATCAGCCTTTTCGTTGTCCTCCATTGCCCATATAACGAAAGGTAATGCCGATCGAGTGAACCGTCAAAAATATGACCGTTGGTAAACAGTCAATAGGTGAAAAAAATTAACTTTTTTTATTATACATATAAATACGCACATATACATAATTTGTAAACATACAAATCTTCTCTCATCTTTAAATTTCTTTCATCTTAAAAAAACCACTTTTCATTTCAACAAAATATGGAGCAAAACCCGAACACCCCGCCTCCAAACACAAACACATCCGTCCCGATGGGGTTCGCAATACGGGAGTTATACGAACCTACTCAACTCAAACTCACCACAAATACAACTTCAAGAGAACTTTTTTAATCCGAACTCACCCCCAATGTAATTTTATACATCCTATTACATGCAACAAAACACAAATCCTCAACAAAACATTTTTAGTTCTTTCGCTTCCATGCACCAAACAACCACACAACCAACATCAGAAATTGTTCCCGAAACACAAGCGGGAGGCAGTCAGAAAGGGAGAGGGAAAGGGAAAAGGAAAGGGAATGCATTCACGACAAGTGAAGAAGAACCTCCACTATGGTGGACACTGGAGGAGGAGTACGCGTTGGGTTGGCGTGGTGTGGGACTGTTGGATTAGGTGTCTAAACTAATAACTAAATTAGTATAATCTTGAATTATTAGCAAATTCCTTTTGGGTTGCTCTCAAAGCTAGTAATGGACTGGAATGATATATGTAGAGAGAGATTGATTTATTAATTTATTATATCGTTAATAAATTAATTAGAAATCAAAATAAATGAGTTATTAATATATTATGAAAATAATATATTAATCAGAAATAGTAACGTTTAATTCAAAATTAATCATAAATTAATTGGAATTAATTTTTGGATTAATTAGATTAATTAAAAGTGGAAGGACTAAAGGTGATAATGTTCAAAAGTTGAAAATTGACCAATTGTAGAACCTCCCTAGGATGGGGGACAAAATTTTAGATGGTTTTTAGGGTTTACCCTAGGCATTAAGGAGCCTTGGGTGCCTTGTGGGGGAAGTAAAGGGATAAGGGCTTATATAAGGAAACTACTTTATCCTAGCATCCCTTAGTCACCTATATAAACTCTCCTAATCATTCATAATTTAGTCTAACCCTTCTACAAGAGTGAGAACCGAAAATTCTCATTCCCTCGCCTCTCTCTTCTTTAGCCTACAACTTGCTAGGGTTTGAGTGTGAGCCATTAGAGACACGAGACTTATGGTGCTTGCTTTCTGAAGACCAACAAGGAAGGATTATTAGTTTATTTGCAATAATAAACTAAGGTAAGTATTCTCTAATAACCTTTTAGTATTTTTTGAAAATAACAATGTACTTCTAGGGTTCTTGATATTTCATAGGTGTTCGCAAATCATAATGAGAACATAGATCCTTTAGGGTGCATGTGAACTTAGGGTTTATGTTTTTCCGCCAAAATAGATTTTTTTTGTAACATATAAAACTTATCAGTGGTATCAGAGCCATTGTTCTCATTGATATTGCATAAAGTTAAATAGATCAAAATTAGGGTTTATAGAAACTAAACCCTAAGGAGGTATTTTCGAAAATGTCATAGGGTTCTTGAAACCCTAGCCTCCACCCTATATTTTTGAAATCTACAAGGGTTTTAGAAATCCTAGCCCCCTTGCCTAATTTTCGAAATTTAAGGATCCCTTCTAGTGTTTACCTTTTTTCCTTATTTGTTATTTTAAGAGCCTTAAAATTTGAACAATTAAAACCTAGTAAACCCTAGCCTTTTTAAAAAAATAGAAGGCTTAGGATAAGGATGAAATTGAATTATTTTATTAATTGTTTAATTGTAAGTAATTATTTTATCCATATTGATTTAATTAAATTAATTAATTATTTAATTAAAAGATAAAGATCAAATCAAAATTGATTTATTTTTAAATTAAATTAATTTTATATTAATTTTGAAAAATTTAAACTTAAACCTAGTATTTTAGAAAAGTTTAAAAATACAACTTATATTATATATAATTAAAAGATAAATATAATATATGTATAAGATAAGTCAGTCAAATTGTTAGTATGCCTCATTCACGAAACCATACTATAAAGAGGGCATAAGGAAACGACCTATAAAATGGTTGTTGAATTGGTGTCCACTCTCACCCACCGCTCTCATGTGTGGTGGAGGGTCGTCAGCCAGACAGATTTAATAAGACATAATCTCATTAATAAGTATAATGATATAAAGTAACTAAACTATTTTTAAAATCCCACTCTTGGTTACTTTAGGAAAAATGTGAAAAGTATGTTAATCCATGAAAACGCACATCATGCTTTATATGTCGTTAATGGAGCGTTTGTGGTTAACCAACACACTAATATGGACTATAAAGAGATATGATGGACATCTTGAAAATTATAATTGTTGATGGAGTGTGTGTGGTTAACTGGCACATAAATGTGAGATGGTAAATGACATCAAGGTTGTCAAGCGGGTTTGCTTGGTTATTCACATCTCGTTTGTGATCCTCGGCATCGCAGTCACAAAAGTGAGAGCATAATCTGAGATTAAACATGTCATTGATAAGAATAAATGACTCTCAAAATATCTAGGAGTTTCATAAAGATTGGAATTGGTAAAAGCCTTACCTGCCTGAATTAGATTCAAATTTGATTATGACATCCCTCTTCAAAGTTCAAATCGAAAATACGGATCCTAGCCATAATTTAAATTTATAGGTTAATAATTAAGGATTAAAATCAACTAACTTGAATTCTCTTTTCTCCTATTATAGATGTCAAGTCAAGACAATAATGGTCTTCCTCATTCCTTTGGAAATGGTTTTGCTCTTCCTTCTGAAGATGATCTTCCACTTTTTAATCAAGGTGAAAATGTTTTCTCTTCTTCGGGAAATGGTGGAACTGGACATCACGATTCTTCAACTCTTCCACCTCATCCTCCAGTGACTCTCCCAACGTCGCATTTTCCTCGAGTTGAAAGATATGAAACTACTCAAGCCCTATTGGCATGTAGACATCAAGATGGAAATTATGTGTATGCATCTGGAAATGAAATTGGATAGAATGGGTGTCGTTTTCCCAAGGGATCAAGCCATTGATCTGGCTCTTCTTTCACTTCCAAAGTCATACGAACAGTTCATTGAGAACTTTCATATGATGAACATCAACATGACCCTAATTGATCTGACTCAAATGTTGATTGTTGCTGAAGTAGAAATGCTTAAGAATACATCTGAAGCAGAGGTGCTTAAAGGGTCTGATTCTAAAGTTTCCATGGACATTGACAATGGTGACAATGGTGGTACAGAAAATATTTCTTTTCCCAATGGAAAAGGTCGGCCAAGGTCAAACAGTTTGATTGTATGGTAAAGAGAAAGGCTAGTTCTGAGATAGTCATGTGTTAACCCCAAAGAGTCCATTTGTTTCTATTGCCAACTGAAGAGACATTGGTTGCGAAGCTGCCCAAAATACTTGAAAGATCTCAAAGATAGTGAAGTCAAGTTGTGTGTTTCTGCTTCAGGTACATCCATTATCTAACTCCATTGTTTTTAACAATTTCCTATTTATAGACTCTTAATACATGATGTGATGATCACATATTGATGTTATTGTTGGATCTAAGAGAAAGAATGAAGCTTAGGCAGAGTGAGCTAAATCTAATCGTGAGAGATGGACTTCGGTCACATGGTTCGATGATCAGAATTTGGAGCTACTACTTAGGAGTTAGGATAATTTAATAGATTGCTATTACTCTTAGGATTTGTCTAGAAACATGGTTTTCATTTTTATGCATTGTATGGACAAATTCCATTTTTTTTTGTTTTCAATAAAAGTGAAAATTTTGTTTTATCTGGTTGCCTTATTCTTGTTTTCTTGCAATGACATTTATGAAAGTTTTGGTTATGTTTCTAATATTAGCAATATTAATCGTGGATTTGATTCTTATTATATCATTTGTGGTATTGTCATAACTAACCAAGTGAAAAGGAATTCTCATCACCAAGTTTCAATTGAACAGAAACTTGGAGTCATGCAATTCGAGTTGAGTGATGTACGAGAATCTTGGTAATTGGAAGATTATGACTAATTCATTGATCACATGTTTATGTGGGTCAAGTGTAGGACTAATGAATCTAGTACATATTGATATGGACACTTCAGATCCATCACAAACGATAATAACTCTATTCGTCATGATTTTCTGATGTTTTAGTAAATATGTTTTGTTATTAAGATTGAACAAAATTCTACTACTTTTGAAAAGGTTTTCAAAGAATAGCATAATGAATAGAAGAATTTATTAGGCAGTAAGATAAAAGTTTCTCCAATCTATGAAATTAAAGGAGAGTACTTTAACATCATGTTTGAAGATCATCTTAATGATTGCGGAACTATATCACAATTGATCCTTGAAGAACATCTTAGTTCAATTGTATGACTAAGAAGAGGAATCGGATATTGTTGAAATGGTTCAATCAAGAGATGAGTCATACTTCGTTTCAAATCAAGTTTTAGAACCATGATCTAGTTACTAAAAATCGTATCAAAAAACTCATTTCAATCTAAGAAGATTTATAACACCTCGTGAAATGTGGAGTAATAATGTTTTCTTACTCTAGCAAATTTAGAATTGGAATTGTGCTGTTTTCGTCAAAACAAAAGATAAACTGAGACCAATTCTATGAAGTGTTTTATTGTCGGAATCCACACGAACTTTTAAATATTTGTTTTAGATCGTCAAGGAATGTTCCTTGAGGAAAAAAATTCATATGTCAAGAAGTCAGTGGGAGTCTTATTGATCTTGAGAGTTTTAGGAACCAATCGACAATAAACCTTTTAGTTATCACCAGAACATGACATGAGGTTGATGACCAGTCGTGTTTGATTGACACATTCTTATTTCTATGCACATTCCAATTGAGTTGGCAATGATTATGAGTTATATGTGAGTTGGAAATGCTTATGAGTTCTATGTTTTTCATTTAACTGCAAAAGCAAATCACGTTGGTTAGTGAAAGTACATTGATCAATATGGGTGAGCTGCTTAACAACACAAAAGCACTGGTAGACCCTTGTGCTACCAGAGCGAAAGAAATTTAGAATAAGCAAAGTTCAGTCCATGAAAGGAAAGCTAAATTTGAATTTGGTTTTGTCCTAAACCTTGTCTAATTATTGTAGGTTGGAAATGATAGATTCACATGGATGGGAATGTATGCACCATAAAATCTAGGTGTCAATTTTTTCGCTCTAACTCATGAGAATGATTATAAGGAAACACTTTTGCTAGTAGATTTTCAAGGATCTCATAACGATCATTATGGATATTGATTTTATTAATTGCATTCTCAAATTCACAATATGATTACGACATCCCTCTTGATATTTCGAATTGTGATGGAAAGCAATTGTTTGAACTTTCAAAGAATTATAGTTATAAGTTATGAAAGGGTTTAAACACACACATATGCTATCCATTGAAGGTGCATAATCTTAACAAGTCTAGTAGGAGATTTATCGAAGCATCGTGTAACATAAATCTGTACTTCAGTAAGAAAGTCAAGAGTATTGATTTCTAGAAGTCCACTTGATTTCCATGTACATGTCAAAGCTAGTGGGAGCATAATTGTTATGCTAGTATTGCATGTTGACAATATTGTTCATATGGAACAAAGTTTTTTAATTTGCAAATAGCAAAGTTTGGGAATTGTTTCACTATAGTAGCCTTAAAGGAGACGGCACTCATACTTCGTTTTGAATCTAAAGGATTAGGATGTATAGTTTAATAGAACATATTCATAAATGTATATGAAGATCATGTTGAAATGGTTCAACATAGGGAATTCTATATATGGAAATATTATATCAAGATATTGAACATATATCAGATCCTTACATAAGATATAATGAGTCGAGTCTCATATGTTTCAGATATAGGATCAATTACATATGTTGTAATACTCACGTATTCTGATTTTTCCAAATGCCTAGAGCATTGAAAGGAAAAGGATTAAAATTTTTGTGTGACTAGAGTTGTTAAACAACTGTCAAGAACATTTTGAGGTTTACCGAAGATTCGTTGCTTGTTAACAGTTGGAAGTATGGTATTAATTTGGACGGACCATAGTGACATGATTCGGGATTAAGATGATTCTTGATCGTAATTGATGGTCATATGGGAATATGGAAATGTTTCCATAATGGGAGTTGATTACGGAGTCTACAAGTGAGTTGGAAACTTTAATGCAAGAAAAGTGTTCAAGGTGTACCTTGAATTTGAATCTTCATTATCATGGAATTGTTTCTAGTAACAATTTGAATATGGAATCAAATAACAGCGACACAGAGACCCCTCCTTCGCGGTGCCGTAAACAGCCTTTAGAGTTTTTCGAGACTCTGAGAGAACCTCCAGATTTTTTAGTGTGTTGACTGGTTTTCTAACTCTCAGTTACGGTTTTAGGCATATCTATTTATAAGGGGAGGATTCAAGCCCTAACAGATAACTATCAGGACTCAGAATAATTATCTCTAACTTTGTAATTGTCCTGACATTTAAATCCTTTATCTAGAACATTTCAGAATCTCTAGATTCATTTAATTAATTACAAATCTAGTCTCTATAATTAATTCTCTTTTCAGTTTTTGCTCATAGTTGTTCTTGCATGTAACCCAAAAAGGCACTACTATTTATAGTAATATTATCAACTTGTTGTGGCTACGGGCACCATTTTCCAACTGGCGTGTGCATAAGCTGTTAAAAAGGTTTATATGGGTATGTATGCCTGTATGGAGATATGTGTGTAAATAGAAATCGAGAGATTATATAAATACTCTTCATTAGGTTATTGGATATGGTCGATTGGTCGCATCACATCACTCTATATCACATGTCATCGTTTTTTCTCTCCACCACTTTATAGGGGTATGATAATCAATGTTAATTACTCCAAAAATATTATTTTTTTTACTATACACATTATTTATCAAATAAATATAAATAAAAATATAAGCTTAATTAAGATTAAAACTATTCCATTAATTAAAAAAGTTAAAACTAAATAAATAAATTACATCTATTGTCGTTGTTATCATTGGTTTGTTGATTGTTGTATATATTTTACAGCAAATCATGGTGAAGGTTGTTATGCGTATATCAGTTTTGAATTCTCTAAAACTCTCGGTAAATACTATTGGGATCCATATTGTTCTTCATGTGGAGGAAGTGGTTCTTTAGATGATGGGAAATTGAGTAACCTAACCACTTTTTAACGGTATTTCAATGATAATAACCAACTTTTTTTTTGAAAACTAACCACTTGGTCCGGAATGGCTCATTCTGGACCCGAAAACCGGCCCCAGCCCAATACTGTAGCCCAATTGTATATATATGGGTCCCACTCATAAAAATCTGGAATAAGCTTTTCGGATTGCATATCCTATACCTGTATATCAGACCTAATTTTCAGCATGAATTCGTCAAACCAAGTAAGTTCTACTATTTAAGTTACTTTACATTTGATTTTAGAAAACGATTTACGTAACCCGGAATGGTCCACAGTGCAAGAAACGAATCTGGAATACTATGATCAAATTTGGATGATCTTTTTTTATGTTTTTTTCGTTGTACATGTACGAATCTCATGTAAGTACCTTGTAGTGTGTTTTGGATCGGTTCTTGTAGTCCGGAAGTAGGTATTGTAGGGATTTTAGAATCGTATTGTAAGTCAGGAACACGAAGAACGTGGTCCGGAACCCGATGAACTATTTCAGAATGATGTTATGGAATATCTATCTAGAATAACTTTACTTATCATTTTTTTTTCTAAATACTGTTTAATAACTCATGTTAGTCCAAAGACGAGTTTGCGTAGATTGTAACACCGTAAATTATCAACAAATTTTTCATTTTAAAATCGCATAATTCTCATAACACATTTCACAAAAATCCCTTTTATTTAATTTACAAAACGCAAATCCATAATTGTTTGATTAATAATCCAGGATCCTCAAAACATAACTCTTTCTCTGGTGTGTACAATCAAGCCGACACCTTCCCGCGGTCCTGAGAAGAACCTGAAACACATATCACATAACACGGTAAGCACGAAGCTTAGTGAGTTCCCCAAAATACCACATACACAAATAATAAGCCTCTAATGGCTATAACTCGGCATCGACCCTCCGGTCTCATGTGTCTCAGTGTGGACCCTTCGGTCATGTGTCTCAGTGAGGACCCTCCGGTCTCACAGCTCAGTTTGGACCCTCCGGTCCCACAACTCGGGTTGGACCCTCCGGTCTTATCTCAATAAAACACTGAATATAGCATATATATCACACAGACAAGATGCATAATATCACATAACTCAGATAAGCACATAAGACCCTCCGGTCACACATAGATACCACTCATGGTAAGTATAGTGAGAAAAATCACCTCGTAAGCAAGCAAGTAAATAATCTCGTACGCGAATCTCGAACTGGCCTCCGCCTAACACATAAGATAATTATCTCTAATTAACATTCAAATCACGTCTCTAAGTAAACTAGGTTATTCTCTCTCTCAAACTCTTGGAATGGGTAAAAGACCATTTTCCCCTCCATGGTCCCCACAACCCTGCCTTGACCAAACCCTAAAGTCACAGAAGTCAAAACTCGAGTCAACAGTCCATGTTGACCTGACTCGCCGAGTGCATCTATGTGACTCGCTGAGTCCCTTCGGCCCCCCATGAACCTCATGAAGTCCAACTCAACTCAGCGAGTTGACCCGTCAACTCGTCGAGTTATCGTGTGATCGGTCTCATTGTGAAAACCCTAGCCGTCTCGTCGAGTCAGCTCGTTGACTCGGCGAGTCCATTCAGTCTGTATTCTCATTCAGACGTTTTAAGGTAGATCTATCACTCCAAACTCTAGATCTATTCCCCCAAGGCTCGAATGTCACGGAAAGCTTCGATCTTTACGTTCATGCATGGCATATTTGCTCCATAATGCAAATACAAGCTCTAAAAATGGTTTTTCACACAAAAGCTCTACTATGGCTGAATAAAGCTGGGACCTTTGGACTCTATGGACCTCACAAGGTCCAGATCTGAAGTCTAGATCTCTGGATAAGCTCAGTACACTCAAAGTCCCGATAATAGATGGAAAAAGCTCTAAAACTACATGAGCATGAGATCTACCCAACATAATGAGAAAGGTGTAGACTTTTTATCTTCCACAGAAGCTATGAACGAAATAACAACAGATCCAATAGTCCCTTCTCGATCCTTTCTTGAAATCCTTCTCTTCTCTTCAAGTGATGCACTAAAATACTCAAGGATTAGCTTAATATCTCTCTTGGCTCACTACAAACGATTAGGGTTTCACACATGGGAGTTGGGTAGCTGGTAAGGTGGAAATGAGAACATAAGTTCTCTTAAATAGGCCCCAACCCCGGAGATTAGGGTTTTCATCTCACAGCGCCTACTCGGCGAGTCGGCTCTCTGACTCGTCGAGTCGGTCTTTAAACCCACGTGCTCAATCCAACTCTACTCGACGAGTCGAACACCCAACTCGTCGAGTCACTCATTAAGTAAATAAATGAAGTACCTGGGAATCGGGATGTTACATAGATGTTAAAAAAAGTGGGTTTTACGGACAACGACGTTATATTCCATTTAACGAAGCTTTCGGTATTGCGCTCGATAAATGTAAAATCGGATAACAAAAATTTATAATTTCAGTTTATTTTTACGATAATGTATTAAAATGTTCTTGGAGTTTTGTTTTTGTAGATAAAAAACCAAGATGTTGAGTTACAAAATAAAATAAAAAATAAACCAGCAAAGACACCTATAAAATTAAGAAAGAAATCAAACAAGGTGTTAAAACTTAAATTGAAAGCATATAGAACTCCAAAAGATGGAACCAGAGAAAGTGCAGACAAACCTATTATGATTGAGTTGTTGCAATTATGTTTTTTTTGTTATGGATATGTTTAGCAACTTGGTTTTATTATTATTATTAAATACTTTTATGCACATTATTTTTTAATGAGTATATTAATATGTTTTAGGTATATTTTATTTTTAGTCTCCAACATCCACTCGAACGATGAGGATGAGTTGCCTATAGATTATGCTATACCACGTCTTGAAGACAAGCAACGACGTCTTGTTGATATGACTGCACTAGAAAAGATTCGTGATTATCAACGTGCGAAACAACGAATGGTAATACGGGAAATCCTATTACCGCCTTCAGCGACTGAGGAGCGGAGAAAAGTACCATTGTATAACATGCAAATGCTCCTCATTACCATGTCGGAAGATATAAGATAATTTGTGAACACAATGGACATCATCAAAGAAACACATAGGACAACTCCAACAATAGAAGATCGAGTCGAATTGACTGATAATGGGTTCAAACTAATCGAGACCTACATGTAATTGTTTGAAAATCATGTAGACATGGCTAGTTTGCATCGGATGCAAGTTCCCAGTTGTTGGCCAGAAATGTAATCTAATTTTAAATATGGATATTGTAATGTATTTTGAAATTGAATTTTGTAAAAGGAACGGTATGATTATCTAAAATGAAAAATTTTTCATTAACATTATTGCAAAGAGCATTATAAATCCTAATACATACTTAGATTGGTTTGCACAAATTAGGAAATTGTAAGGGATACATGTTTTGTTTACGGTCAATAAAATCTCCTCTAATTCTAACAGTATCTGTTAGACGGTCCCGTTCTGCACGAAGCTTATCAATCTCTGCATTTGCACATTTAATCCACTTCTTAGCTTGTTTCGCTTCTTTCATAGCTTCAACAACCCATTTTTTAATTTACTTGTTCTGCTAGATCGTCTACATGTTGATTTAGTGTGCGACTTCTTTTAGAGCCCTTTCGTTTGCTTCTTCAGCAGCCTTCATAGCTTCGAAAACGTTATCAAGCATTTTATCCGAGAGTGGGAAATCTGGGCCTTCAGGAAACGGGTTATTATCTAAACAAACATAACAATCTTCTTCACAATGCCAAACACCATTGTGAGATGAACTCATTCCAAATTTTTTTCTACATTGAGGATGCATGCTAGGTGCATTTTAAGGTCCAAAATCAATGTCCGGAATAAGGGGCCGAAATAACAATTCTGGAATGTGGCTCCAAAATGTGATCCTGTAATAAGGGTCCGAAATAGTGTCAGGTATCTATGACATTTATTGTTCGAAATGACTACACATACTTTCAAGAATCTATGACATTTACTGTTCAGAATGACTAGACATATGTCAGGAATCTATGATAATTACTGTTTCGAATGACAACACATAGTGCATGCTATGAATACAGGGTCAAAGCCTATGAGGATGCATGCTAGGTGCATTTTTAGGTACAAAAGCAATGTATGGAACGAGAGTCCGAAATCAGCAATTCTGGAATGTGTTTCCGGAATAGTGTCAGGAATCTATGTCTATAGTAAATGCCATTATATAAAGGAATTCAAGCTTCCAAACTCTTTACCTTGTTAAATTTATTACTAAAAATTCATTTCTCATAATCCAAATAAATGGCATACTTCGATTGTGGCTCTCAATGTATTATAAGGATATCAACGACTAGAGATCCATGGACGGCTATTTTACGCTTGTCCTAAAGAGTTATGTGGGTTATCCTTTCATTATTTTTCTTTGAATTAATATTAGTTTAGGCAATATACATCATGTGTTTGATGTTAAATTTTTAGGGACCACAGTCTGGGTTTATCTGTTGGGTTGACAAAGTAAAAGACAATAAATTGTTGATAATGTGTAACTTAGTTCGATTGGAGAAGAAATTTGAAACCCAAAAATTTCACTTAAAGATAGCGTTAATGTGTAGTTGTATTTTTTTTTTTTGTAATTGTTGTCTACAAGTTGTAAGCTTTATGTTCATCAACTAAATTTATGTAATGTTTATTACTTAATCTATGCAAAACGTAATGTTTGCTTGTTTGCTATTATTACTATGGTACTTTTAAATTATGTTTTTTCTATAATTGTAATATGTAACAAATATTAGGGCAATAATAATATTTTCCATTAGACACTGCAAATCAGTTACAAACATAATTAATTGCAATAAAATAGCCATCAAAGGGACTGGTATTTCCCATTCTGATGGAGGGAAAGAGGGTGCACAGTTTGTGTCTGGTAGGCAGTCTAAAACACATCAGCCTGATAATATATCGGAACCATATCAGGCAATTCATGGATATTCGACTTCCGTGATGTCGCAATAGCATGACTGCATGTTATACCCAGACTGCATCATTTCCTACATGAACATGTATGACGGTTTAGATCTACAACACAAGTTTTTTTAAAATCAAAAAATCGATAAATATCGTACGAGAAAAGAGACGGAATCTCTGGAGAGATCTTTGTTGCTTGTCAGTGAACAAACTTTTGCATCCTTTTATGAAGCACCATTTCAACATACGAGGTTAGTACGGTAGTCAACCTCCCTAAAAAGTAAATATGATCAAATAAGTTTCTTATACAAGTAATTAAATAATTTAATATTGCACCCAATGTTTTACTTGTTATTAAACTGCGTTCAACAAAAGTCTGTTGAAAGTCCGTTGAATGTACTCACAAATTGCCTCGGTAAGATTTATGTTGACTACATTCTAACGGATGTTAGGGAAATAGGCTCTTGCCCATTTCGCATGACCGATGTTGGCAAGCACTTCACGAGCTAGCATTAGGGGTTGGCTGACGGAAGTTTTCTTCAAAATCAGACATAGTATATGAGTTGGATGTCATCCAGAATAAAGGTTCTGATGTTCTGCCAGAGGCGTTTCTTATGTGCATATACTCAAACACACTTTTAGAAGTATACCCATGATAAAAAAATCAGGGAATGCATGGTCTATGAAAGAACTAATGACATCGTCCATATTGGTTATGAACGATACTTCCCTACCCTATCTGAGAGCTTCTTTTAACCTCATCAGGAACCAGGTACAACGATAGAGATTATTTTCCATGGCCATATCAAATGCTATATGGAGGGTCTGGTTGTTCACGTCGATAACAACGTCTACAAACATTGTTTTTAGGTAGTCCCCTCTAAGACGGGCACTACCTATGAAGATGAAAAGCAAGAAGTAGCCTATGAATGCATGGACCTGTATTTTTTTGGGAACAAAAACCAATTAGTTTAGATGTAGAAACATTATCAATTTTAAAGAAACAATAGAAAAGTGCAAAAAACAAATACACCACCCATCCAATAGCCACAAAACAAGCTTCGAAACAATCCATCAAATCATTTTTGGTGTGAGTGTAAGTATGCGGGTTGGTTCACCTAAGGTTGTGAAGGTAAACATGCAGGTTGTTAAAGCTTTCTTCGTGCTCACTCTCTAAGAAACTCATTTTGAAGCAGCTATAAGAGATAATTATGAATTACTTGGTTCGCCTAAGGTTGTGAAAGTAAGGTTCTAAGCACATGCGGACATATATATATATATATATATATATATATATATATATATATATATATGTATATATATATATATATATATATATATATATATGTAGGAGACGAAAATTGAGGTTTTAATCCGAAATGCAAGGTCCAGAATGTGTGTCCGGAATACGATCTCCGAGACGGATACTGTTGGGGTACAAAGTTATCCATGTATGACTTTGTAATGGTTTGACTTTTGTAGACCCACTTGCATGTGGTGTATTAGCCTTATGACACATGAGAGATAGAGAGTGAGAGAGAGACATGTAAACACCTCTATATAAGGTGGGTTCATACCACTTTTAGAGGTGTGCTTGAGAGGTGTAAAAGTGAGTGTGTAAGTGTGTGTTATTTATGTAGACTAGATCAATATCCCTTTTTGTAACACAATACATAATCAATACATCTCTTAAACACCGAAATCACCGTGTTCATTGTGCAATCTTTAATTCCGCATGCCAAACCATATTCTATAATCACTACAACTGGTATCAGAGCGGGTCTTCAAGATCAACGTGATTTTTAAAGAACGATTCTCGGTTTGGCAACATTTGTCACAATTGGAGCATTTTTGGTGAGTCTCCCTCTATGATCTGTCTTAATTTCATTGATTCGTGCGTTGCGTTCTTAATTTTTGATCGTTTTGATTCATTGGATTAAATTCGTTTCAAACCCCATTGGTGATCCAATAAATTTTTTGTTTAGATCAAGCCCAAACAAAATCAAAAATCAATTATGTTACTATTCATGATTACTGTTCATGATCGTTGAGCCCAAAATCAAATTCTGATTACTGTTCATGATCGTTGGGCCCATAAAAGTTTCGAGTACTGTTCATATTACTAAAAATCAATCTGTGATACGATTCATAAGTCCAAATCGATAGTTGGTTTTCATCGATGCTCAAATGGACTTTCGTTACTGTTCATGAGCCCGTATTCAATTAGATCTTTTATTCATTCGTTCTTCTTCTTCCATTATCAGTGATTGAACTCAAACGTATCTCAAATCCGAATTTATTCACATGTTATTTTGAGTCTGATTATCTTCAAAATTCTAAATTGTAGTTTCGATTTGGTATTGGATTTATTTGCTTGGATCGATTAGAAAGATCGTTTGCAAGTCAAACATATTTTAGAGAAGTCAAAATCAAAATCTGTTGTTGAGTCAAAATCAAGACTTAAGTGATGATTCGGTGAATGTGTAACTGAAATTGGTTCATACAAGTTATTTTCGGGATATGAATGACGAAATCAAACTTGATTTGGGGTTCAATTTCGAAAAATGGGTTATGTTCTTGTTCTTGTGTCAAAGGATGTGACGTAAATTCTTGTTCACTACTTGAAATTGATTTTGAAATTGGAAGTCAAGGTCGATGAAGAAATCAAAGTCAAATTTTGATGATGTTGTTGATTACCCCTTGGAGTCGAATATCTTGAAGTCGATGCTCTCTACCTGACTTCAAAGGTTTTTGATACTCGACAGACGAAATTGCTATTGGGAACGAGACGGCTTAGAAATTTTTGGATACAATGGTTTTGGATTTTGATTTCTAAGGATTGTTGATGACTGAAAAACGAAGGTGTGATAATTGACTTGAGTTAATTTGATTTCGATGTAGTCTGAATCAAGAAACAAGAGTCGCTTGTGTTCATCGAGTTGCTGTGATGAAAAAGCGAATTTGTGGTTCACTAGAAATCGTTATTTGAAGTCGATTGACGAACAGTTTGTTTTGGGAAGGATATGGGGTGATTGAAAAGCGAAAGTATGATTTTGGTGTCGACGGATTGAAAAATATAAACTGTGATGATTTGGTGTTTGTCGATTTCGAATATTTGGGTTATGGATTGATTTTGAGGACACGATCTCTTGATGATTGAGTTGCTGTTTAACGAACAGAAGGGTTAATGGTTTTACAGTCGAATGAATTTGATATTATTGTCAAAAATCGATTGTCTCCATTTTGATTTCGATAGTTTGGGAATGCACGGCATAACGAAATCAGTTGTTCGTTAGTTTGTTTTGAAGATGGTTTTCTTTGGATTTTGATGCAAAGTATGGATGTCGATTCAGTGAATGAATGATTAAGAGGTTACTGTTCACTGTTAAGCGTTCAACACGCTTCAATTTCGTTAATCAGTGTCAAAAAGTTTCGTTAGTTTGGAGATGAGGATTTCTAACGAAGTGACGAAGAACAGAAATTCGTTAATACGGTGCAGATGTAATTTCGTACGAAGGGAGAAACAAAATTGGGGAAGATGAAAGCAATGTTACGAAAATGACCCCTGAACTTACGAAAGTTTGACAGCTTTTATAACTCTTCGTATGTTTGGTAAAAAAAAACTTTCGTTTGTTTTGTAAAGAAGAAAGGTGAAGAAGTTTCGAATATGGCCCTTATAGTTTCGACTGTTTGACAAATTTTAAAACCTTTCGTATGATTGGCAAAATGTTTCGTATGTTTTGAAAAGAAAAGAAAAAGTTTCGTAAGCAGTCCCTAATATTTCGAATGTTTGGCACAACATAACCAACTTCGAAAATTGGCTGAAGTTTCGTATGTTTGGGGTCTTCTTCGTATGTTTGGAGCACAAAGAGCAGAATTGTCGAAATTAGTCCCTGCAGCTTTCGTAAGTTTGGCATTTTTCGACCAATTTCGAAAAATGACTGATTTTGCTGAGAAAGTGAAGAAAATACATTTCAGGCCCCTGCAGTTTATGCGAATTGACGCTTTCTACCCAGCTTCGGAAAAGGGGGGGAGTTTCGCATATTTGGCTGTTTTGGGCGCACTGGGTCACTGTAGAATTTTGAAATTAACAATTTCTACCCATTTTTGAGAAATTTTATCAAAGGCGGTCCGTGAACGAAGCTAAAAATTCAATATTTTTTGGATTTTCCGGATTGAAGCACAAAGTTTATGCCACATGTTAAAGGGGAGTTTTGACACGAAAAATTCCGAATAGAGCACGTTCTCCTTCCTTGAAGTTTTATAATCAAATTTAGATTATAAAAAGGGGGAGAAATTTATATGGAAATTCGAACTTGAATTATTCATATTATGCGGATTTGACGACCGAAGTGACCTTGAATTTTTGAAGCATACGAAATGAAGCGATTGGAGATTCGAAAGTGATTTCATTTCGAAATGGGTTTGGTTTTATTGAATATTTTTGGGATTGTGTTTTTATGCTCAACTTTTGGTGATCAATTTGGAGTTTGAGAAGCTCGTGATCATTCGTTGATGCTCGGTTTGTATGGTCTCACATCCTAGAGCCCAAATTGAAGAATCATGGAAGAATTGAAGATTGAAGTTCATTTCGACTTGTGTCACGCTTGAGGCTCGGATCGCGTAGTTGCTCGATTTTGGAAGATTTGAAGTGGGTCATCCATTCCTAACTTTGAGGGGGAGAATGTTGGGGTACAAAGTTATCCATGTATGACTTTGTAATGGTTTGACTTTTGTAGACCCACTTGCATGTGGTGTATTAACCTTATGACACATGAGAGATAGAGAGTGAGAGAGAGATATGTAAACACCTCTATATAAGGTGGGTTCATACCACTTGTAGAGGTGTGCTTGAGAGGTGTAAAAGTGAGTGTGTAAGCGTGTGTTATTTATGTAGACTACATCAAGATCCCTTTTGTAACACAATACATAATCAATACATCTATTAAACACCGAAATCACCGTGTCCATTGTGCAATCTTTAATTCCGCATGCCAAACCATATTCTATAATCACTACATATACCACCACTTTGGAATGCTATGTTCCGGAGCATGTGGTAATTTTACCAAAAAATGGCTATTTTTATCAAAATGGTCATTTATAAGGGTTAGATTACTTAATTTCCCTTATATTATGCATACAAATGGTTTGATGTTTATCTTCTAGTATTATATTATGTAATATGATACAAGCATACATTAGGTCCCTTATTTTTCTCAAATCTCATGTTCATGACAAGTTTTGAATTATATGTTGACAGTTATTTAAGATTCCAAATGCCTTCTCCACATCTCTCCTTTCCGCTTCTTATGCCACCTTGAACATTTCTCATTTTTCATCTTCTATACACATAAATGATTTTACTATTGTTGAATAATATGGATATATCACATAAAAAAGGCAATATACATGCTTGTATTATGCTTCATTTATGCCAAACGAAAACTCATATGCTTTCCCAATATAGATTTTGTTAAGTATCAAGGTAATGCACATGCTTGTATTAAGCTTTATTTACTTTAAGTAATTTGACGAATGTCATTGTTGGAGTAGACAACACCAAGATATGTATTCCAAAACCATATATCGATTGATGTCACTACTTCTAGTGTTATTCGGGACTCCATGATCACTTCACGTGTACTAACCTCACCATGCATTTGGGTAGTTTGCCCACCCCCAATGCATACAATCAATGCTTCCAAGCATTCTAGTGAGGCCATGTTCGAATTGATGTGTCGCATCTACTTGTTCAATATCACTATGTGTAGGTTTCTTAAATATATTTTATTGTAAAGTTTGATGATACCTTTACCAAAGTTATAAGTACATTCTCATTCAGTTCTCTACGACATCTTCAAGTACTCATCCATTACATTGTTGGTGCTACCATATGTAATAAGATGAATTGTGGTTGTGTACTTCTGTAATGGTGTAAAACCACACATGTCTCTAGCATCCCATCTTAATTGAAATAATTCACAATTATCATCTAAATCATTAACTATCCACATGAATAGTTGTCTACTCGTCAGCAACCGATGTTTGAATAATCTAGTGTCATATATACAATTTTCGTCAAAGTAGTCATGCACCCAAACGTCCATGTGTGGCATCCCAACCAATATTTATTTACTTAAATCGTTTTTTCATAACGATCACTTTCATATTCAGAAAAGATTAAAATTATGTTTATGAGACTAGAAATCTTAATAAGATTTATAAAGTATATATCAATGTTTTATAAATAAAAAGTTCTATACGTAAATATTATTTACTCAAACTTGTTTTAAACCAAACTTATCTATGACATTGTTATCTTTATTATATAAATGATATACACATATTCCAACTTCAAGAAATGGATCTTTGAAGGCAAATAATGTATTTTATTTGAAATATGTGAATCTTATTTATATATGTAACATCCCGTTATTTTCTGTTTGTAAAGTCAACTTTAGTCAACCAAAGTCAAACAAAGGTCAACTAAAGTCCTTTTTATTGTTTGGGTTTTATTTAGGTTATAATAATAACCTTTATTTGTTAAAATCCTTAAAATATCTACAACTGAATTTGGAAGGAAAAGAATTGAAAACCGAGAAACTTCACTTCGAACCGCAAAGAGTTTACGGTTGTACACTCCTCGGACCGTACACTCCTCGCAGCCGTAAACTACTTCGGCCGTAAACTCTAACCGACTTCGGGCCGTAAACTCTCGGACCGTGAACCCTCGCATATATATATATATATATATATATATATATATATATATATATATATATATATATATATATATATATATATATATATATATATATATATATTTCCTTCATTTTTCACCATTTCTCACACTTTCACTTCAAGAAACTCGATTTTCTCTCAACTATCATCAAGAGTTTTCATCTTGATCTTCAAATAAATAAGTGTTTCTTCCATTTATTAGTTGATACCTTGCTTAATCTAGTGAAACCCTATGATTTCATCCATGAAATCATCTCTTTTGGTTAGATCTTCAAGAATACCAAGAACACCAAGAACACACACTAGTTCTTTAGACCGTGAACACCCCCTTCAAGCTTCAAAACGTAAGTATCCTTCTGTATACTAGTTATTCTATAGAAGCTCTTAACATACACCCTTGAAAACAACCATTTCCTAAGAACAATAAGAGTTGACGCCCATGAGCATCTCCCTTGGCCGTAAACCCTCCTCAAGATCTTCATTGGCCGTAAACACCCTAGGCCGTAAACACCCTAGGCCGTAAACACCATGGTCGTAAACACACTTGTGTGGCCGTAAACCCCTTTAGCACAATCATATGTGATTGTAACACTTCAATTCAAGTGTTTCCTAGTCCCTAAGGAGGTTCCTTTACATGATTAGTTGTTATATACACTAATTATATACATATATGTGTCATTATATGCTTAATAGGATCCGTTTGTGCTCGGGATATCACTTGGCATACTTAACATCCTATCTCAATCTTTCATCTGAATAACTTACTACAGGTGAGTTCATACCCCCGTATTTTCATAGTTTTTACTGTTTTAAGGGGGGGGGGGGGGAATACAAGTCTAACACAAAGATTTTGTGTTATAAACAAATGGTTTCAAATATCTTATCAAATGGATTTCATTATCAAAATGGATTTCAGTTATCATCAAATCGAATGGTTTTCAATGATTGTATCAAAATGACATCAAGTCACCAAAATGAATTTCAAAATATCAAACTTCTTTTAAATGTTTTTATAAACTTATATTTCTCCCAAAAATCATACTAGTATATATATATATATATATATATATATATATATATATATATATATATATATATAAGATTTAAAAGACTTAGGACTGATAATCTACTTTGGTTCCTTTTCCTTGTTTGGATGTGGGATTATAAGCATCAGTTATTTGTTCGGGTGTCATTTAAATTTTACTTATATATATTTGTATATGTATACAAGTATAAAAGTTAGTTCATTAAGATTCAATTACCCTTTGTAACATGTTGAGCAAGGGGTTGCATTCATGAATACTCAGTAACAATTTAGAAAGTGCATATAAATTATAATAGGTATAATTTATGATTCACAGAACATTAATTCACGATTCAAGTATACTAAAGTACATTGTTTTACAAGAACAAAGGTTTGATTCAAAACTAATCAAGAGTATACATCTTTCAAAATACATGTTAAGCATACCAATTCAAGAATATACAGTCAGTCATTTATTTCAGAATGATTTGGGTTTTTCTTAACTATTGTACATGTAATGTTTATATGCTTTTATGAGTCAAGTAGTACAGGTTGTTTAATTCATTTAAAAAATATAGTAAAGTCCTGACATTATAACCAGAATCTCCAGCCGGGGATCGAAACAATGTGTGTATAGATCTATATTGGGATTGACAACCCCGCACTCGGACTGCTTGCTACAGTCAGGCATACACGCATATGAGTGACAAATTGTTATCAACATGTTTTCAGCGCATTCATAGCGTTGGGTCAGGCCATCTAGTCAGTATGGTTATAATAACTCATATAAAGATATTAACCATACGTTAGTGTATAATTAACTAAACTTAAGTACGTTTTCAATGTACTAGTTTACAAGATACAACTTACAGTATTACATTACAGTTTACAATAACAGTTGATGAAATTAGACATACTCTCAGATACAAGTTTACAAAAATGATTACAAATACAGAACATTGGTTTACAAATAGAACAATTTCATGTATCAAAAACTACTTTTCATATACAACAGAAAATATAGAATTTTCTGGAACAGTTTACATATTCAAGAAACAGAAAACATTCTTTCAAACATAAATACTTATGCACTCACTCAACTTTATGTTGATACTCTCTTTTCAAATTACCTGTATTATCAGGGAACCACTAGACAGGTACTCCCCAAGCTTTTGAGAAGATGGAGCTATTTATGTCTTGTCTTCTTCTTTTGTATAACTATTTGGTTTCAGTATACTATGATGAAACACATGTAAATACTTATACTTTTTAAATATAGTGGTTGTTTGTACTCTGATTACTATAATGCATGTGTTGTGATACTACAAATGAAGTCCTCCACCCCCGGACGTTTCCGCCGTCTGGTTTGGGGGTGTGACAATATATATAAAGATTCTTAAAAAATTCATTCCGGGTAAATTGTGATACAGAAAAAACATTCTTTAAACTAGTAACATATCAAATTATTATATTCTATGAACTAGTCTACATCAAAAGACAACAAAATCATAAAAATATTTAGGATTTCTATTATGAATTCTTGAAGAATGAGATACAAAAAAACATTCTTGAAGTAACATACATAAAGAAAAATAAGATACATTGACATTCAAATGTCATTCTTGAATAATAAAAACATTATTAAACTAGCATGCAAAAGTATCACAATTTGGTCCATTCTAAAAGAATATGTTGATAATGCATTTTAAAAGAATATGATATGCATTCTGAAAGAATATGTGGATGCATTCTGAAAGAATATGTTGATGATGCATTACCAATGTTCATCATTCCCGATTCCAAACTTTCAATCTCCATCAGTGAAACCAATCCCATAAACCTGATTCCAAAATTGCAAATTAGATTTCAAATAAAGAAATAATCATTATAAGATTTATTAAAACATAAAGATCATACATAAACACCAAAACACAAATAACATTTCTATTGTAGGAATTCACCTTGTATTATGATTAACAAATGAGTCTTATCAATTTCATTAAAAGCTATGCATTGGCCTTTGCTTTCAGCTGCCAGTACCTACAGAAAGCACATAACCTAGTTAACTAAAATTGCCTTCTTAAATAAAAATAGAATGAAAAAGAAAAAAAATGTAACTAGAGAAGTGAATATTAAAATCAAATTGTTCTAGGAGCATCAACAATAAAAAAATAAAATTACCACAAAAAACATGTCCTTTATAAATATACTATGTTCATAATCTTGTGACATTAACCAAATTCAGGAAATTCCCAAATATGTTGAGAAACAGGGCATTAAGTTCAATAAAAAAAATTACATTTAAACATATATAAAATGAATCAAAGAGAACAAAAAAACCTACCTGGAAGCATTATTTGCATCTCTCAATATCATTATCGTCTTCATTAAATTTCAAACCTAAAAAAAACAACCGTAGGTGCTTTATACAAAAGAGACAAAAGTGCATGTATAGTCATTGTTGAATTAGAAAAAGCATGTAAAGTATATATAAACAAAAATACAACATTTTTACCAATAAGAAAAAACAAGTACAAAAAATATCCATTCATCCCAAAATAAAAAAAAAGTTATGAAGAAAATATTTACCATCGAGTCTATCAACGTTCAGTAGAAAAAAAAGGTCCAGCCACATAATGAAACCAATAAAAACATTATCTAACTTATAAGTAAAACATACTTGTAGCAATGAGACATATCTGGGTTTGAGTGGAATTAAGAGATTATTAAGGGAGAATGACAAGAACAGCCGCTACGACCAATTAGAGGAAATGTTGGAGCAGTTGGGAGAAGAACATCCGACGGGCATTTAAGGTAGATTCTTAAAAACGAAGGTTGCAGTGGAGAAGAATAGTGGGGTAACGGTAGTTAGAAGGCATCGACTGGTTGTTAAGATACATCGATATGGAGGGATACATCAGATAAAGAGTGGCTTGCATGGAGGTCGACGTCTTCTTGGAGGCATATTCGGTGATGGTGGCGTGTTTTTGATGATTTCAACTGTGACATAGGGTTATGGATGGAAGACGTGATATAAGGATTATTCATCCATGATTTAAGGGATTTAATTTTGGTTGTTATTCAATTTTATGTAATATTACTTTTCTACCCTTTATTGATTATTTAATTATTTATTTTTTCTAAAATTTGATTGGTTCCTACGACCACATAATAGTTGTACATCCACATTTAAACCTACATCTCTCTCTCTCTCTCTCTCTCTATATATATATATATATATATATATATATATATATATAATAATAATAATAATAATAATAATAATAATAATTAGATTATAACTTCATTAAGGAATTAAGAGTAAATTTTGTTGGAATGAGGTCCAAGCAAAACATAATTATACCATCTACTAAATAAGAGTACATTGCTACTTCAGAAGTTGAAATTAAATATGATTGGATGAAATAGATCATTGAAAAACTAGGTTGAATCATTCCATTCAGGGATAACCTAGAAATCTTTTGTGGCTTCGAGAGTATACTTAAGCAAGCTAAGAGACTTTATATCACATCTAAACACCAATCATATTCTTCAAGATAATTAACTATACTTAATGTAAAGTCATATATGAAGATGATAGTATTCGCAGAAGTCACAAAAATTAAATTTAGTCGGACCCATTAATAAAGTCTTTCCCTTTAAGCTAAGTATGAATGGTCACACTTTAGCTATAGGACTTCATTATTTTAGAAATGGGTTTTTGATTTGAATTTAGCATTTAGATATTGGAACATTAAGACAACTACTATTATATTGTTTTGATATATTGGGATATAATCATCATATCAATACTTGTTTTGTTCTATATTAACATGTTTAATCCATGAATAATCTTATTATTCTAAAAGTTTATGGTTGGTTATAATTATGGGAGCAATTATGAAGTAAGACTAATATGAATTGGATTGGTTGACTCTCACTAGATGAAAGTTGGCAATGGGTTGTAACCAAGATTCAGAGGTACTTGTTAGAGAACTGGTATTAAACGGACCCGCATCCAGATCATCTCACAGATTGCAGTTATGAGTGATACTTAACTAAAATGTACTATCTTTGTATCCTTAACACGCGAGATACATAGTAGGACTTAAGTATAAGGAGTCTTGTGGTTTGATATGGGAAAATGTTGATCCTTAAACGGGCAGTTATAAAAGCAACTTTCAGGTATGCTATGAACTATGGAAGAGGCTTATATAGTAAAGATAGGATTTATTCCTCTTATGTTTTGAGAGTTAGGCATCTACTACGGTACCTAAAGTTGAGCTCGAAATAAGATTAATTGCAATCCAAGTCTTATGTTCAACAGGATGTCTGTAACAAAGGGATAGCTGATAAACTTTCCTTATACATCAATTGGAGCTTTGAGCTTTTGGGAATTGGATGTTGATGAATGACATTCTTCATCGTATGTTATTAGGGACAGTGAAATGTTGTTAGACGTTCACCACTATCTATATCGGTATATGATGAGTCGTGTGCAAATGAGAGATTGAAAGATCTTGTATGCCCAAGAGTCATTATAGAATGATATTGCAAATGACATATGATCTTATCGGGTCACACCTTATAGCAAGTTACTGCTAATTGATTATTTATTAGAGTAATTATTATTATTAATAAATATCAACCCTTGTAATTAATTGGAAAAACATTATTTTATGAAAATAATATTTACCAACATATTATGAATTATTGTTTCTAGGAAATAATAATAAAAGAGAACAAAAACTAGCTCAATATCATATTGTATGATTATAATGTCATGTACAAATTAATAAGTGGGAGTTAGTATATGTAACCAGTTAGTTGTTATAAAGTAAACGACATATAACTTGGTCTCCTTAGACCATATAGCTTAATTTTCAAGGGTATGGAGTAAGATTGCTTTTTTCCTTTATTTAATATATCACCGATGCACTAGAAAGGGCCTTACTCATTTTGCTTTATTGTCTTGCCTTTTATCTACATTAGATGGCACATAAAAGAAAGAATCGCTAGTGTTTTGAGTGAGTTACTTCACTTGATATTCATCTTCCTTTTGGTGATGCAAAACCACAAGCATAGTGCTTTTATAGGCTGCCAAATTTTCGAAGTTCAATCCCTCTTCTCCGTTCTTTCTTTCTTGTAAATGGTGCATGAAATGAAGACTAATAAGTTGCTTTCTATTAAGACTTATTTAGATATGTCTTAATGACTTAAAATTATCTTATTAACAAATGTATACTAGAGCTTATAATAGAAACCTAGTAATCACAAGAAAACCAAATCATGAATAATGAAACATTGAAGTATTATATGAAAAAAGTTCACCTTCACTTAGTAAATGAAATTTATTGTCGTCTTCTTATTAAACCGAGTTTTTGTATCGGGGTTAGTTTTATTTATTTATTTATTTATTTATTTAAGTCGGGTCTTCGTAACGGTTCTAGGTCAATGATTTAATCGATTTTATCGTAAAACCGACCGGTTCAATATGATTCATGAATGTGCAAAACTTAATCACTCGTAGTCCAACCGGTTCGACCAATTCCGATTCTAAAACGTTGATATCCTATTGTTTAAAAAAAAACAATCTACCACTCCAAAAACCACTTATTCACTCCAATTTCATTCCAACTCTCTCATATTCTATTCTAACCCTCTCCGATTCTATTCCCACTCTCTTAAATTCAATGGATTCACCCTCTAGTTCCGATTAGCATCCCTCCCGAAAATACGTTATGGAAACCAAATCCTTATTTTTATCTTTATTCGACGATGAACCAATTTAACATTCTGTCAGCACTAGCTCGAAATGTACAAGCTCTTGCTTAGAATATCACAAGTTCATGCATGGTTAGAAATTTGAGACCTCTTATCCGGAGATATTGGAGACATTGTGAAACGGCAGAAAAAACAGTTGATCTGATATTACTTTGCGGAAAATGCAATCTTTGGTGGCGATAATTTTTGAAAAAGGTTCCGGATGATGGGATGTGAAAACATTGTTCATGTATATTTTTGGCGATCTAAAATAAATTATCCATATTTTCAAACATGAGATGCAAGGTTTCAAAAAAATTTCAGTGCTATGCAAAAATACACTTCTGCAATACAACAACTAGCATATATACAGAAACACGATAAACAGGTTATATGACTATTTAAATAGGCGAAAAAAAGTCAAAATCAGATGAAAGTCTTAAAAGTTTTACTATGGTGTCTTCAAGTAGTTTGAACTTCGGACAGATGAAATCTCATATATTCATGAACTCGTTACTTTTACTTTTATATTGAATTTCCATTTTTATATGTTAACAAAAAATAAAAAATAAACCAGCAAAAACTGATAACCCAAAAGCCACAGACAGAGTATCTAATGTCTCTTCCACCCTCAACTTTTGCTCTCTTCTCTCTCTCTTCATTTCTTCGAATTTATTGTGTCTATCTCTTGCTTCTTCCTCTCTTTTCACCCCATTTCCTCTTTTACCCTTCATAGTCCTTTCTAAAATTACCAAACTGTCCCTTCCGTTCAAGTGTTTTCCATCCATGTCCTCCACCTCCATACTCAACTCCCTCACCTGCATCTCCCCTCCCTCCGACCCACCACAGTTCACCACTATCCCACACTGCACAAACGCCGTCGCCTCCGACGAGTGCTTGTGGTTTCCGCCGGGGAGTATGGATGCAAACCGGACTTGTACTTCGCCACTCAACCAGTGTCGTTGGACGGACACCGGTTTGTGGGAGGAGAGATTGATGGCACGTTTGGATACCGGATCAATTAGTATCCAGCTTAGTGTCATGTCGTCAATCAGATGACTACATGTGTGTTCTCCATCCGGATGTGGTATTTGTGTCGGAACAATGTCTTTCGGGTCTAACAGGTCGATTCTGAACGGCGAGCACTGGAACCAACCGCTGACGGTTTCTGTTTCTTCGGTCTTCGTGAAAATCAGTTCGTTCCGGTAGTAAACATCGACAGCTGAGATTAGTCCAGACGGTGACGATACCATTGACGACGACGATGAAGGGGTGGTGGTGGTGGTGGTGGTGGTGGGGTCAGGTGAAGGTAGAGGAAATGACTGAGAGAAAAATTCCCGAGGTCCATTGGAATAATCGTCGGAGAAAGTGGAAATGATTCCAGCCACGAGCTCGCCGGAAGTTGATGGCCAAGTGGAGTGGCATACATCGGACCAGAGGCGATGGTTTCGTTCAGACATGGAGTGTATCGTGGCGGAGGCGCAGCTGGCGGAGGCTAACGTTTGTCCATCAAGCCGAGTCAGGACGTGGGACTCTAGTATATCTGTATGTAAAGAAGAAATCCCGGCGGTGTGCGGTGGTGATGCGGTGGCGATGGACATGTTGTTTGTGGTGGTTTCTGTTGTGAAAGATTACGTGTAGAAAGAGTAATGAGTTATGAGGGTTTTTCAGTTAGGATTATAAATAGTTGCTTATAGTTGTAAAAGACGAAAATACCCTTGAAGTTTGGAAAGAGTGAAAGTTGACTGATGACCAAAGTTATCGACAACAATACTAAAATAATCGAGTGGGACATAATAGAAGCCATTAGATCCACTTGGTTTGATTAATTTCCATGATTAGTCAAAGTCAACACAGTTGTTTTGGTAGTATTTGGTAAATTGAAATGTATAATGGATTTATCCATTTGTAATCTCTTTCTTTTGAAATTGTCACATTACTTTTTCTACACTAAAATAATATAATAGTCGATCAAATTATATATCTTTGTATAATCATTTATGTTATGATGCATAAATTGTTTTGTTAATGTGTATAAAACTAAAAAGTTACAAAATTTTGGTAAATAGTAAATACACAATTTGTTTGATATCTTTACATAATGATAGCTCGTATTTAAGTTTTAATGATGAAAATCCAAAATGCGTGTCATTAAGTATAATATTTCTTACACAATATGATTACTTGATGCGATGCATGAGCAACCACAATTGAAATTCTATACATTAATCATGTACTTTTTTTAAAAGGCTAGACAACCCCAAATTCTTTTTATATTTGTTTACTCATGTATTTTAGTTTTATGTTTTAGTTTTCGTATTTTTATTTTTATTTTATAACAATATTTGATTGTAGTTGGCGGGTCAACCCAGAAGGCCCAAAGTTTAAGCTTATTTGTATCACACTACCTTCAATAAGAGATAAAAACAAAATTTAAAATTTCACCAGAAACTTGACATTTGTAACGAAACAGAAACTAACATAATTTAAACAATACTTTGCCACAATAAATAACTAATTATCCTAAAAAAAACTATACCAAACAAGTGAATGGTTACACTTACATTCTTACAAAATTTCACAATTCACAACTCACAACTTACATGCAAAGATGATCCAAATCTTCACTACAAACAAAAAAATATGTAATAAATCCGGGTTTTATCTTTACCACCTTTGAGTTATCGCCAACTCCTCCATCCGAAATTACATTAAAATAAAAGGAATTACAGATATAGCAGGACTTCTACTCACGAAGCTAACCTAAAGCTGTTAGAAATGTCTCTAATATTGATCTTTTAGCCTAGTTCATGTTTCAAGACATGACTAAAGACCTACTCTCCTTAGCGCACGAGACTTACTTATGCCTTGTTTATTTTTAATGAAATTTACCAGATGATAAAGAACTCGAGCTGAACCAATACGTGAATAGGACAAGGCATTCGGTTTGTGAGCATGAGTGTATGCACCCTTATGAGGGTGGGGGGCTAGGCCATCGATTAATTTTGTGGATCTAACTATTTTATATAAGAAATTGGGCTATAACTTAAATTTATATATGCAGGCCATTAATGATTTAATAGTTGACTTGAGTGTGTAATAAATAAGTAGAACAGCAAAATAGAAAAATAAATGTCTTCAAATTCTAGAAACGAGAAGAAAGAAGCAATCTAGAGTCCTCCACTATTTTTTTTTTTTGTTATTTGGATTTATATTATATATTTATATATAGTTCGTAAATATGATTTTGAATGTGTTAACAATCACTTGAATTTTGATTTGTAAATTACAAGATTGTATTTAAATGATTATATGGTCAACTTCGAAGTTCAGTAAGTTAATTGTGCATTATTTTTCAAATTGATGTTAAGAAAAAAAAGACTTTTTTCACTTAATTATTTTGGTTTGAAACGATCATATAGTTAATTGCTAGTGAGTTACAAAGATTTGCATAATAAAAACATTTATAAACAATTTACAGCTTTACAAATAATGCTCTGCGATGCCATGCTATTGATGTTTTATAAATAAAGATATGATGTACGACGATAAGCTTAGTATATATAAGCTTCCATGTGTGATATTAATCATATTATGGTTGTATTTCCCTATCATGTTAGGCATACCACTCACGGTATACTACTCCCATATGGACACGTCTACTATTAATTTACGTTTTATGTCTAAACAAAACTTGTTTAACCTGACATAACATATGATCAACAATGTTTACAAGGCTATCATGCATAATGAAATATGTAACTAGAGGTAGAATCAGAAATTTCCATCGGGGGTAGCGCAAAAGAAAATTCTCGACACGATATAGTAAGATAAAAAAAAATTAATTACGATTTCATTAAATATAACAAACTAGTATAGATATTACATTTTTAAGTTGACATCTTCGTTTACTCATTTTTTGAAAGCGATTCATTATATCTTCAATATGAACATCTATAAATGTTTCTTCTTCAACACTATAAATCAATGCATCATTCATTAAATCATCATTCAATTTGTTACACAAGTAAGTCTTCAAAAGCTTCATTGTGGAAAAACATATTTCGGATGTTACAATTGTGACATGCAAAAGTGACAACGCTTAAATTATAAATATATTTTGTGTGTTATCTTATTATTTTGAGTTGAGTTTTGATGCATTTAAAGATAAAATATATTTACAATGTTCATATTTGCATCTTGCAAATAAAATACCTTGTTGGAAGAAAGGGGAGCAAAAATGAGCAAAAAAAGTTACAAGTTGAACTGGAACAAAATTTGTTGAAAATTGTTGAAAAGAGTACGCTACGCGTCCACATATAACAATCAAAACCCTCGAAGTCTATTAATAAGCACGACACATCCTTTAGCTATGTAAGACACGTCTTTCAAGTCGACTAGAATGCTATAAATATGCCTCAACCCTTTAACCTAATTATCAATTAGCAGAGGAACACCAAAGAGCTGTCGTTTTGAGAATCCAAAAGACAATTCAAAGGCCAAAAGGTTGACATGGAGCAGGAATCTGAAGGATCAAGAGCATATTCATGAGGAAATTCCTTTGGTTTGCTTTTATGTCTATATTTAGCATTATATTTAGAATTCTTTATGTTCTTGTTTCTAATTAGGGCTTAAAAACCCTTTGATGTATATGAATATTTTATGATTTAGTTAATAGCAATCTTGATGTTAATAGTTGTTTGTTTTATCTTGCTTGTTTGGTCAAAGATCCATATGTGTTAAAGCTTGTATCTTGGTTGCCTATTGTGTGAGTTATTGCAGTTTAGATGACGAATGTAAGAACCTAAAATTTAGAGAAAGTTTACTTTTAGTCAAATATTGACCGAAATAGGAAAATGGTCAATTATGAGAAAAATATAAGATTTTGATGTTGTGACTTCATGAAAATGGCCAATAAGAGTTTATGTCACTTAGAAGATGTTAGATGAGCAAGTTCAAGAGAAACGATGCATGAGAAGATGCATTTTGGTCAAAAGGGTAAAATGGGTGTTTTATGCTTTTTGGGCCAACTTCGTGACTTAACAGATTAAGACCCATATTAAGTCAGTAAGATATGACTTAACAGAGTTGTAGAGTATGTTCCCACCGTGTTGATATAAAGAACATCTCAAACGGGTAAGGAATGAAGAAGTTATGAATGTTAGAATTTGGGACAAGATTTGTCCCAAAGCAGGAATGGAATCAGCCCAAGGGGCTGCTGTCAAGTCGAAACCACAGCGCGGAACATACTTTTCCCCGTGGCACAATATATGGGTGCCACGACCTGGTGGCCAAAATAGGATGTCATAGAGGAAGAGTACCATTGTGTCGCAATTAAATGGTTGCTATTGATCTTCGGTCTGATGGTCGATGCGGCACGGTATATAGAACGATGTGGCAATGTTACGCACTCACAGGTTTTAACATGTTAAGAGCTCATTAGATCCATTTTATGGGGAGATCGATTGGGATCTCAAAGGGGGAAATTGTGCCGCCCAAATGGTGCCAAGATAAGCTAGCTTGGTGGGTTTTTAAGATTGTTATCCTCTCCACATCAAGGTAAGATTTCTCTATTTTTTGGTGAAATGTTTGATTATAGTAGATTGGTTGAATTGAGCAAACTATAACTTGATTATGATTTTAATGATAGTGTTTAGATATGTTAGTCAAGCTTAGAAATTGATTTTTATAGTGAAATCTATGTATGTGAAGTTATGGTTTGAAACCCTAATTCATGAGGTTATGAATTGATGCATTAGAGTATATTATAATGAATTGAGTAGTATGGGTTGCTTAATTTATTAATTGGATGAGATTAAGCGATAGAGAATTAAAAGATAGAATTTTGATCCATTAAGTGGTTATTTTTCTTTAAAGAGTCAAAAGCTCTTAATAGGATAAGGCAAGTATTAAGAACTTGTATATTTGTATGATTAGGCCTAAGAGCATTGAAGATGGATCCATAATGCATCAATGGCAGAGTAGATGAAAGTGGGACAACTAGTCTTCACTAACTGATAAGGTGAGTTATTACTCTCACTCTCTCTCTTTAAGTTATTTTATACATTTTTATGTATATATGTATGTATATTTATGTATGTTAGAGTCATGTACCTGGGCATGAAATAAAGGAAGAAAAGAAATAATTATATAGATTATAATCCTATGTAAGATTATGTAAATGTGGTTATACATGTAAGACATGTATCTGAGCATGTATGTGTAACCAAAGAATGTATAGATGTATAAGAAAAATATACGGCTATTATGAGTAATACCCATAAGAATGGATAAAGAAAGAATGGGATCATATATAATATAATCCTATGTATGATTAGAGATAGAATATGTATTTGTTAAAATACCTAAGAGGAAGTATATAGAAACAGAAGATGATTGTACGTAGTATAATCATAAGAGTAAGAATGTATGTCCAGACGTTATTGATATTGTGTAGAATATCAATATGTTATTAGACATAGATCAAGATTAAGTACTTAATGAGTTAAGAAGAGAAAGATTAGAAGCTCTATTGACGAGACAAAGAGATAGATTGTCTGTGGGAGTAGTGTTATGTGATAAGTCACATAATAAAGATAGAGATGCAGAAATATAAGGTTCCTTAGGGCACAAGAGATAGGAGGTTCCAATGGGAACAAGAGTATGGTTCCTTTAGGAACAAGAGTATGGTTCTTTCGGGAACAAGAGTATGGTTCCTTCAGAAACAAGAGTATGGTTTTTTTGGCAACAAGAGTATGGTTCCTACGGGGACGAGAGTATGATTTCTGTAGGAATAGGAGATACAGGTTCCTTCAGGCACAAGAGTATGATTCCTTTGGGAATGAGATGATGGTTCCTTATGTAACATAGATAGATGATCCCTTTTGGGTTCTAGATAGATGTTTCCTATGGGAATCCATATTGACTATGGTTAGAGAAGATAGAGAAAGGTTCCTTGAGAGAAACAAGATAAGAGAGTTCTTTGTAAGAACTTAGAAATAATTTGTAAGGGATTAAGAGTATGGAAACAATGAGGGATTCAAGAGTAAGAAGAAAGATTCAAGATCCACGAGGGATCATAAGAGAGTGAAGTAAGATCGGTTGTGAATACCCGATGAAGCTAGTGGGATGTTGTTTCCCCTTAGAAGATAGAGAAGATTAGAATATGATATTTGACTACTAAGGAACTAGAGATGAGAGTGGAGAACAGAAATAGTAGAATAAAGAAAGAGCGGAGAATAGATAGGGTAGAAAAGAGACAAAGTTGGAGTATGTACATTGGATGAGAAGATACTGAGAAGTAGCTAAGAGAAGAGTATGAGAAACAATTAGAAGATAGAGAAAGAGATGTTGGATTAGTGTCTAAGTCCATAACTATTTTGGTATGTACTTGACCCAATTATGAGCATGGTCCTTTTGAGTTGCCTTCACCATAACAATATGTAGGAGAGAAAGGTTTAATTATGATTTATTAATATATTATAAGAATAATATATTAAAGGAGAAATCATATTGTTTAATTAATATTAGTCAAGAATTAATTAAGAATTAATTTTGTGACTAAAAGAGATTAATTAAACTTAGGGGACTGGAGTTGTAATTATAAGATAATTACAATTGGGCTATGGATCACCTAATAATATATAGGTTGGACGAATTCTATGGGAAGCCCATAAGGAATTCGTCCAAGGGATATGTTAAAGGAGTCCATGAGCTGCTTAGGGCCTAAGCAGTCAGATTAGGGTTTCCTAGTTGCAAACCCTAATAGCCTACATGTATATAAAGGACCCCTATGCCCCAAAAACGTGGTGAATACTTCCTTTAGGGTTTCCAGCCGTTTTTGGTGCCTCCTCTCTCTTCTCTCCTTCATCCAATTGCTTAGTGGTGTTTGTGACTCCATTAGAGGTGCAACACTTGAGGCACTAAGCTTTCTGAAGCCAAGGATTGATTGTTATTTCTATATAACAATCAAAGGTAAGATCTAAACCCTAATTTCAGTTATAGTTTATTGGATCTAGGGTTTATGGCTTTGGATAATCAATTGCATGTTCATTAGACAAACTAGATCCAAAGCTATTAGAGTTTGCATGTACACCATAGGATTGATGTATTGCTCTAAACCCATCAGTGGTATCAGAGCCTAGGGCAGTTTGTTAGTGAATTTGATGCTTATTTGATCGAAAATTGGCTGAAAATCGAAATTTTTGAGTTTTCTCGACTTGACTCGCCGAGCCAACAGGGTGACTCGCCGAGTCCATAGTGAACTCGACGAGTCAGCGAGTCAGATGGAGCTGATTTCGGGATTTTGACCTGTTTTGGCTGTGGATAATTACCTAAAACGTTTTTATTAATAAAATCCGATTTTTATCAATATTTGGAGATTATCCTTGCCAAAATAGAAGATAATTGTCAAAATTTAGATAATCTTTTGTTTTATTAGATAAAGATTGATTATTTGTAATTTAGATTTGAATTATCTTGTGAAAAAGTTTCAATTTTCCCCTTTAGGTTCTATAGTTTAAATTTGAACTTAAAAGTTTTGTTTTTGAAATTTGAATAGTTGAACCCTAATGTTTTGAAATGTTTCAAAACTTGTCCTCAAGTTTTGGAATTTAAATTTTTGATTAAAAGTTAATTTTTGAAACATTTAAATTCTAAACCCTAATGTTTTGAGAAGTTCAAAACTTGCCCTCAAGTTTTGGAATTTAAAAGTTGATTAAAAGATTAATTTTGAAATGTTAAATTCTAAAACCCTCGTATTTTGAAAAAGTTCAAATTACACCCTTATGGTTTTATTTATTAATTAAGGTGTATAATTAAAAGAGATTTAATAAACCCATAAAGTTTTGGTTTACATTTAATTAAATTAAAAGTATAATTTATTAAGTTAGAGCACCTAGTATTTTAAAAGTGTAAAATACACCCTATACTATATATAACATTAAAAGTATAATATTATATATATGTATGAGTAAACAGTCAGTCTTACCGTTAGTAGGCCTCATTCACGAAGCTGGTCTATAAGGGGTGTTTAAGGAAATTGCCTATAAAATAGCGATTGAATGGGTATCCACTCTTACCCACCGCCTCTTGACTAGTGGTGGGTCGTTAGCCGAACAGGTAGGATAGGACGAAACCTTCCATTATAAGTATAATGAAGTACAAAGTAACTACATGCTTTTACAAATTCCCAAATTCTAGTTACTTTAGGCAAAATGTGAAATTGTATGCTAATCCATTGAATTACACTTCGTATCCTTGTCAAACGTTAGTGGAGCGTGTGTGGTTAACCGGCACACTAATTTGGGATTGACATTGGTGGCGAAGGGTGGCTCGATGTTTATCATAGATCAATGGAGCGTGTGTGGTTAACCGGCACATTGATTAGGTGATAGTATCATTGAGTGCATCACGTAGATTCGTATGGTTATTCACACCTTGTTTGTAATCTTCGGCATCCCAGTCGCAAATTTGAAGGGCATAATAGAGATTAAACATGCCATTGAAAAGTTCAATGAATCTCAAAAGATCTAGGAGTTTCAAATCATTTAAAACTTAAACTTCTTTTTGTTTTTCATGGTGGGAATTGGTAAATCGTCATTTACCTACCTTCAAATATTCTGCAACTAGATTACGACATCCCTCTTCTAGGTTGTAGAGTATTGTGTTGGATCCTAGCATTGATGTTTCATTTGGGTGTTACATCAAGGATTCTTATCAACTAACTAGAATTTTCTCCCGTTTTGTAGATGTCTAATTCTTACAATGGTCTTCCCAAGTCCCTTTGAACAAGCTTTCCAAATGAAGATGACGTTCCACGATACGATCAAGGAAATGAGAGTCATGCTTCACTTCCTCCACCTCCTCCAATTATTCTCCCTAACCCACAAGTTCAAAGGCTTGAAAATTTCAAGCTCACTCAAGCCCTATTGGCAAGTAAACACGAAGATTGGAAACTTGTGTGTGCACACGTCTTGGAGATAAAGTCACACATTGACAGGTTAAGGATGATGGGTGTCGATATCTCAGAAATGTTGGCTGTTGACTGGGTTCTTCAGTCACTTCCTGAATCGTATAGTGAGTTCGTTAGAGAGTACTATATGATGGACCATGACGTGACCTTCATTGATTTGACCTATTTGCTTATAGCTGCTGAATCAGAAATGATTTGGCGTGTTGATCGAGCAAATTTGTCTGGCAAATCAAACTCCCAAACTTCAATGGACATTGAAAATGGTGACATTGGAAATCCAGAAAAGGTAAATTCTGAGATAGTTCCTTGTGCCATTCCAAAAGAGTCCATCTGCTTCTACTGCCAAGAGAAGGGGCATTGGAGATGAAGCTGCCCTGTTTACCTGAGAGATCTAAGAGATGGGAGAGTCAAGACGTATGGCTCTACTTCAGGTAAAATCTATTAACTAACTCTATAAGTTTCTATTCTTTGATTCTTAATACATGATGTGATAAGATTACATTTTGATGTTTTTGCAGGATCGAAGAAAAGAGAGGAAGCTTAAGGAAGAAGCGTGCTGAATCTGATCATGAAGAAATGGATTTCGATCGCATGGACTCGAGGATCAGATTTTTGAGCTGCTACTCTAGAGTTAGGATAGATTGATTAGAAATATGTAATAACATAGTTTTTCAGTTAAATTGCATTGTAAGGACAAATTTTTCCGCAATAAAATAAATTTTGATTTTGTCTTATTTATTTATCCTTGCAATGGTGTGTATGAAAAATTGATTTTTGATTGTTTCTATTGTTAGCAATAATGGATTTGATTCTTAATTATGTTATTTGTGGAAATGTCGAGAATTTGCCAAATAAGGGAAGATTCTCATCGCCCAAGTTTCAATTGGACATAAACTTGGAATCATACAACTTGGTTGCGTGATGAATGAGAAACTTCATATTTGGAAATTAGACTATTTTGACAAAGTGTCAAGAGAAGGACTGGGAGATCAAGTACACTAGGTTGTGCTTTGATCAAGTCCATCACAAGAGTGATAAAGATATTCGTCATGATTTACTAAAGTTTAGTAAATATGGTTATACTTATAAGATTAAGTATAATTCTGAGTTGATTGAAATAGTTTCAATCAATAGCAGAACGAATAAGAAGAATCAAGTAGGCAGAAAGATAAAAGTTTCTCTATTCTAAGAAGAAGGGAGAGTACCTTTTATTGTGTTTTATGATAAGTCTTAATGATTAAGAACCATATCTCAATTGATCCTCCAAGTGAGTCTTAGTGCATTTGTATGTCTAAGAAGAGGAATCGAGAATTGTAGAAATGGTTAAAATCAAGAAGTCAATCATACTTCGTTCCAATATCAAGTCTTAGAGTTGTATTCCAAGATTGTGAATTGAGTGACAAGTCTTTAGTAGGTTTATAACACTCAACAAATGTGGAATTGGAAAAAGTCTTCTTATTCCTGCACATTTGAGATTGGTAAGTTGTGATGTCTTGGATAAGACAAAGACCAACTAGAACCAATTATGTGAAATGATAGTCTTGATAAAAACTACACAAACTCTTGAATATTTGTTTTGTCAAGGAATGTTTCTTGACAAGAGAATCTTATATGTCAAGGAACCAGTGGGAGTCTTAATGGTCTTAAAAGGTTTCAAGAACAAATCAAGAGTTAAACCTAGTTGATCATCACTAGCACACGACTTGAGGTTTAAAGCCTATCGTGGATAACATACTCTTTTTCTGTGCCATTCCAATTGAGTTAATATGCATGTGAGTTCTATGAGTTCTCATTTGAATACATAAAGACAAAGCACCTTGATCAATGGAAAGTACATTGATATGAAAGGGTGAGTTGCTTGGAAGACATGGTGGGCATTCATGTTACCATGAGGCAAGAAATCGAGATTGAGCACGTTCGGTCCATATGAGTTTGGATTTGTCGCAAACTTTGGTTTTGACAAATTCACATGGATAGGAACACATACACTTTAAAATCTAAGTGTCATGAGGTTTCCCTCCTTCATGAAAATGATTGTAAGGAAATGCTTTCACTAAGAGAGATTTTAAGAAGATTGCAATTGTGAAAATTGTATTCTCAAATTCGATTATGATTATGGCATCCCTCTTCATAGTTCGAATTGTGAGATTTGGCAATTAGTCTGAACATTTGGGACTTAGTAACATAAGTTCTGAATTTCTTTAGACACACATGTGAGCTATCTAAGGCAAAGGTGTATGAGCTTACAAAGCTTCGATAAAGGCTTATCAAAGCACCAAGTGTTAGAAATATGAACCTAAGGAATTCAATAAGCATTGTCTTCTAGAAGTTCAGCTGTTTTCTGAATACATGTCAAAGCTAGTGGGAGCATAAGTGTTATGCTTGTATTGTAATAATCATCGTGTTGGTGGGAGCATGATTATTATTTCAAGTATTGCGAGTTAACAAAATTAATTATAGAAAACAAAGATTCACTTTGCAAAGTTGCAAGGGTTGAAAAGTTGTTTTGCTATAATTAAGGGAAAGAATATTATACTTCGTTTCAAAATTCTAAAGCTTAGATCGAGAAACGTTAATAAATTTAGTCAAGGATACATAGTGCATTCTCAAAATTCGATTATGATTACGGCATCCCTCTTCATAGTTCGAATTGTGGGAACATGGCACATAAAATATTATGGCAGAAGGCTGATAAAGTATCATGTCTTTATGTGAGACATTATGCATCGTATCCAATACGCTTCGGGTATAGGATCGATTGCATATGCTATAATATTTGACAATTCTGAAATTTTCCAAATGCCTAGGGCATTAAGAGGGAAAAAGGACTAGAATCGGTTTTGACTAAAATAATTAAACAACTATCAAAGGACGATCTGAGGTTCACTGAGGATTTGTCGCTTGTGAGTAGTTGGAAGTATAGTACTGGATGGACTGTATTGACATCATTATGAATAGATAAGATTCTATTAAGAATGAGTTGTCATATGGCAAATATGGAAATGTTTCCATTAATGGGAGTTGGATATTAAGAAATATGTCTAGATTAGAAACTTTTATGCGAGAAGGATGTTCAAAGGAATGTACTTTGAATGTGAGACTTCAAGTCTATGGAATTGTCTTGTAACAATTTCCGATAGAGTACTTTGTGATTTCATTGGCCAAGTCTTGATGACTTTTTTGCTATGACTTTACGAAAGGATCGTTGCATAAAATGTTAGAATCTGACATATTCTAAAAGTGGCAAGAATTTGGTATTCCTACACTAATGATAAGGATTGGGGATTGTGAAATGAGTTTCATTGGAAAAGTTTTTCAATTGATCTATTTCACAAAGTATGGACCATAGGAAACCAAAGTGTGCATGCTTGGAGCATGGGACAATTGTGGTTATAATTCGAGTAATAAGTTGATTTTCTGAAACAGTAAGCAATGAATAATGAGTAATCAATATGGTATTTAAATAAAAGTGTTTTTATTTACGCTCAAAAGTTTTGGGGCCATATAGGATTAATATTATTATTGCGTTTCACTTTGCATGTTTTGACTTCCAGAATAACTGGGTTATTCAAACCTCCACAGTCGGTCATACGTTAGAAGTAGGTATGAAGCAAGACTGTCATGAATTTGTCTGTAGATTGTCTAAAGTGTTTAGACATAGCACAAGTTTGCTGCAGAGTTCATGAGTGCTTTGATAAGATTGAAGTATTGGATTAAACCCACGCTCACTTGAATCACTTCGTGGATTTATCACGGACGATTAGTGAGACGATAACATTGTATATTCTTGAAACCGAGACGTGTGAGTTGTTATTTGCTGGTCGGTTGCACAATTATGATAAGTAAACGCACCAGTAACTTGGTGTTATAAAACTTATTGTTGTGTGTGATTCGATTAGTAGGTGCAAGCAAGCATTTGAATTAAAGTTTATCCATTCCTTTTACCCAAAGTGGGATAAAAGCGATATCTGTGGGCCCCTCGATGATTTAGTGATGACACCCTAAGCGCTTGGCCAAGCCGGGACTAAGTTGATGTGTTCAATTGTAGTATGTTGTCAGTCGTCATAAATCAGATGTCGGTAAACAATACATAGACAGAGAGAATGATTTAAATCCATGTCTCGTGTCTATACGATATCTTGAGAATGGAGGAATATATAATCCCTTATCTAAAGGACACGTGTATCTGATAAGATCAGAGTTGACAGCGGCTTTTGAAAGCTACGATTGCTGATCAGGTTCTGAAGTCATACGCAGAATAGTTATTAGACTTATCCAAGTGGGAGACTGTTGGATTAGTGTCTAAGTCCATAACTATTTTGGTATGTACTTGACCCGATTATGAGCATGGTCCTTTTGGGTTGCCTTCACCATAGCAATATGTAGGAGAGAAAGGTTTAATTATGATTTATTAATATATTATAAGAATAATATATTAAAGGAGAAATCATATTGTTTAATTAATATTAGTCAAGAATTAATTAAGAATTAATTTTGTGACTAAAAGAGATTAATTAAACTTAGGGGACTGGAGTTGTAATTATAAGATAATTACAATTGGGCTATGGATCACCTAATAATATATAGGTTGGACGAATTATATGGGAAGCCCATAAGGAATTCGTCCAAGGGATATGTTAAAGGAGTCCATGGGCTGCTTAGGGCCTAAGCAGTCAGATTAGGGTTTCCTAGTTGCAAACCCTAATAGCCTACATGTATATAAAGGACCCCTATGCCCCAAAAACGTGGTGAATACTTCCTTTAGGGTTTCCAGCCGTTTTTGGTGCCTCCTCTCTCTTCTCTCCTTCATCCAATTGCTTAGTGGTGTTTGTGACTCCATTAGAGGTGCAACACTTGAGGCACTAAGCTTTCTGAAGCCAAGGATTGATTGTTATTGCTATATAACAATCAAAGGTAAGATCTAAACCCTAATTTCAGTTATAGTTTATTAGATCTAGGGTTTATGGCATTGGATAATCAATTGCATGTTCATTAGACAAACTAGATCCAAAGCTATTAGGGTTTGGATGTACACCATAGGATTGATGTATTGCTCTAAACCCATCAAAAGATAGATGAAATAAGAAATAGGTGAAAGAAAGGTTAGAGAATAATAGAATAGACATATGGAAGAAGAAAGAACAGAAGTGTATGCTATTAGAGAAGAGTTAGAGAATAGATTGACCAGATCATTAAAACCAATCCAATTGTGTGACTTGAATCACAGTTGACCATGACCATTGACAATTGTGACTATAGATTGACCAGATCGTAGGGTTAGGCTAATAAAGTAATAAACTTTAATGTGTAAGTTTGTATTAGATGACCATTATGAGCACTAACTAATTACCATGACTATTGGGATTAATTACTAGATTAAATCTTGCATGATACAAACTAATTATTGATTATAGGGATAAATAATTATCAAGACCATTGAGTTAAAAGTCATTAGAATCATTAGGATTTGTGAATGGACAATGGGAACGAATCAACGTAGGAATCGGTAAATAATGAGTAACATCCATTGCACGACAAAGAAATCAACCATATCTGAAGGATGTAATGAAGTCTAAATAAAAGCAGCTTCAGTTATCTGTTACTAATAAATTTATAATATTTGTTTTGTTTTGGTTTGTTTCTTAGTTTAAATTAGTTTAAATGCAAATTCTCCCTTTTGTTTTGTTGTCATTAATTTAACAAATAACCAGATTTTCTAATAATAATTCATTTTTTCCCTAGAGTTCGACAACAGTTCTTACTAGTGCTATACCATGATACAATTGGGTACACCTACCTTGCTATGTAATAGTTCCCAGTTCTGGTAAAATCGGTTATAAATTTAAAACAAGATTTTACACATCAAGTTCTTGGAGTGATTTGTACACATCAAAAACCAAAGTTAACTTTAATAATCTATAAATAAAATGTAAAGAATGGTTTTTCCTCCTTTCCACCATCAAATGAGAAAGGCTTGTAATTCCCATCAAATTATCACATTGGTCATCATGTAACAAAGAGTGATAATAGATCTCTAGTTGACCAACAAGAAGCATCCTTTTTGAATCTGCAAAATCATTTTTGTACAACTCACTTAACTTCAACAACTTTGACTTGTAAAACCTAGAAAATGAATATCAATGACTCAAATTTGCCATGTTTTCTAGCAATTTTGGTGCTTATTTCAGTAAATCGATCCCCATATTCTAGAATTTTCATATCCAAAACCGTGTTGAAAATATCAACTTTAAAGTGATGTTGATTAGTAACCTTGGTCCTATAGAGTGGCATACTATTCAGATATTTCCACAATTCAAAAATTATGTTTCTAACAAAAATAAAATACCTTCTTCAAAATTAAAGCAAACTCATTACTTCTTAAAGATTTCAATGCTTTCATTGTCCTTTTTTCCAAAGAAGCCACTTCCAGAATGTCTTGATCCTTTTGTTGAAGATGTTTTGACAATGTCTCTGTGAGGCCTAAAATTTCCCAAATCAAGTGTAAATAAAATAAAAAAATTGGTTAGATAAACTCGATCCCTCCTCTTCAACAAAAGTAAGAACCTCAAAAACCTCTAGAAACAAATTCATCAAACTTATGATTGTTTTATAATGTGAAACTCATCTTGTATATCTTCCACAAACAAGAGAAGTTTCATGACTCAACATTCTTCCAATTCCAGTTTCACCATTACCGATTTGGTTTTGCACTATTTCTTTATACCTCTCGCATATGATATATTTTCTTCTACATGAAGCACAAACCACATTAACCACCTAAGTTGGTTGCTTAAAGAATTCATGAGCACTGGTGTGGTTTTTTGTTGCAAACACAATGAATAAGTGAAGTCGGTATGAAAAACAATGTACATAATTGATGGGTTTTATATATTACAAAAACTAATTTTCAGCGGAAAAACATAAAACCTAAGTTCACATGCACCCGAAAGGATCTATATTCTCACTATGATTTGAAAACAACTATTGAATATCAAGAACCCTAAAAGTACATTGCAATTTTTTAAAATACTAAAGGGTTGTTATAAAATACATACCTTATGTTTATTGTAGCAAATAAACTAGTAACACTTCCTTGTTGGTCTTTAAAAAGCAAGCACCATAAGTCACGTGCCTCTAATGGCTCACACCCAAACCCTAGCCAATTGGAGGCTAACAAGGAGAGAGAAGGATGAAGGAAATTTTCGAAATTCTCTTTGGAATGAGGTGAATTTCGAAATTTATAACCCAAGGGAGTTTATATAGGTGATAGGGAGGCTAAGGATAAGGCAGATTTCATTTTAGATAACCCTTTCCCATTGCTTCCTCCCTAAGGCATTCCAAGATTCCTTAGAGCCCAAGAATACATCTAGAAACTATCTAGAAACCCTATAACCACCTAGAATTTCGTCCCCCTCCTAGGGAGGTTCTAGAATTGGTCAATGTTCAACTTTTGAACATTGTCACCTTTAGTCCTTCCACTTTTAATTAATCCAATTAATCCCAAAATTAATGCCAATTAATTTCTAATTATTTCTTAATTAAACAATACAATTTCTAATTAATATATTATTCTCATAATAAAATAATAAATTATTTATTTTTATTTCTAATTAATTTATTAATTATATAATAAATTAATAAATCGGTTTCTCTCTCCAAATAACAATTCAGTCGATTACTAGGCTTGAGGGCAACCCAAAAGGACTTTGCTAATAGGTCAAGATTATACTAATTTAGTTATTAGCTTAGACACCTAACCCAAAAGTCTCCTACTTGGATAAGTCTAAAACTAAATTACCGGTATAACATCTAAATTAAACTGCAAAGTGTGCTTTCCAAAGCAACTGCCGAATTCTGATCCAATAAGATATTTGTCCTTTAGATAAGTGATCAAATATTCCTTCGTTCTTCTAGATATCATATGGATATGAGACATGGATTGAAATCAATCTTATTGTCCAAAATTTTGTTTCCTGATTTCCTGATTTATGACGACTGAAATCAGAATACTAATTGACCACATCAATTCAGTCCGGGCTCGGCCAAGCACTTCAGATGTCGACAACAATCATCGAGGGGGCAAAAGATATCGCATTTCCCGTTATGGAAAAAGGAACAAATAAACTTTGACTCATATGTTTGTATCTTTTACTCACCAAATCATGCATGATACCATATTTTATAACATCATGTTACTAATGCGGTTTCGCAATACCAATGCACAACCGACTTGCAAATTACAACTCATATATCTTTATTTTATGAATATAAGATATTATCGTCTCACAATTATTTGTGATTTCATCCATGAAGTAATTCTCTGAGCGTGGGTTTATCCAATACTCAAAATCCCTATTTTCTAAGTACTCATGAACATTGTAGAAATCTTATTGCAATGTCTAATTCCCATAGACAATCTACAATTCAATTCATGACAGTCTTAATTCACCACTTACTTCCAAAAGTATGAGCGACTTTAGAATTCGAATAATCCAATCAATCAGGAGGTAAAACATGCAAAGTGAAACACAATAATAAACTAATTAAATATGGTCTCAAACCTATTGAAAATATATAAATCTCTATTATTTAATCACCATAATAATTACGACTTTATTCATTGTATAATGTTTCGAGTAATCAATTAACCACTTGAATTAAACATCAGTCATGTCATGTTATAAACATGCATACTATGCCTCTCTATGGTCCTTCTTTTGTGAACAGATCAACTGGACATTATTTCAATAATTCTCATTTCATAATTCCAAATTCGTGTCACTGTCTAAAATGATTTGGAATTCCAACCTTACATGCCAATACCTTCTGTGACGTCTAGGCTTCAAAGTCATGGAGACTGAGCCAACGATATTACAGAATGTTCCATTGGAACTTTTTTACTAGAAACAAATCCATGATAATGAAGGTTCAAATTCAAGGTACACTCCTTGAGCACTTCTCTTGCATTAAATTTTCCAACTCACATGTAGATTTAACAATCAACTCTATTATGAAAACATTTTCATATTCCCATACGACCATCAATTTTGAACAAGAATCATCTCAATCTAAAACATGTTACTATGGTCCTTCCAAACAATACCATACTTCCAACTTTCCACAAGCAACCAATCTTTTGGTATAACCTTAGAATGTTCTTGAAAATTGTTTAACAACTTTATTCACACAAAATTCTAGTCCTTTTTTCACAATGCTCCGAGCATTTGAAAAATTATAATAATTGAATATTATAGCATATAAAATCGATATTATATTTGAAGCATATGGGACTCGGTTCTATTGGGTTATGAGCATAACATCATACCTATGGTGTACATGCAACCCTAATTGCTTTGATCTAGGTTTTCTAATTAGAACATACAACATTGAATACCAAAGAAATAAACCCTAAATCTAGCATACCAAATCCGAAAATCACACATGGTTAGGGTTAGAAACTTTACCTTGATTGTTATGTAGCAATAACAATCTAATCCTTCTTGATCTTGACTTCTGAAAGCCTAGTGCCCCAAGTGTTGCACCTCTAATGGAGTCACAAACACTCTTGCAAAGTAAGAATTGGGAGAGATGGAAAAATCCGCCCTCTAGGGTTTCTTAATCATTGATCCGATTTTCCTAAGACTAGGGGTCTATTTATAGTTGCGTGGGCTGCTAGGGTTTCAGGTGGAAACCATAATTCTCTGCTTAGGCCTTAAACAATCCATGGAACCCCTCTAGAAGGCCCCTTGGACGAAATCCTTAGGGGCTTCCCATAGATTTCGTCCAACCCCTTCTATTGGGAGTTGATAGCCCAACCAGCAACTATTAGATAATTACAATATCAGTCCCCTTTATTTAATCAGTATCTTTTGACCACCAAATTAATTCCAAATTAATTTCTGATCAATACTAATTAAATAATATGATTTCCAAATAATATATTAATCTTGTAATATATTAATAAAACCATTTTGAGTACGAATTTATTATTCATATAATAAATTCTACTCTCTCTCCTCTCGTCATCCTATCAAGTTGCATGAGTGAAGGCAACCCAAAAGGACCATGCTCAAAATCAAATCAAGTACATACCAAAATAGTTATGGGCTTAGACACCTAATCCAACAGTCTCCCACTTGGATAAGTCTGATAACTATTATTGCGTACGACTTCAGAATCTGATCAGCAATCGTAACTTTCAAAAGCCGCTGTCGAACTCTGATCTTATCAGTAACGTGGCCTTTAGATAAGGGATCATATATTCCTCCATTCTAAAACATATTGTATGAACTGAGACATGGATTTTAATTATACTCTCTGTTCATGTGTTGTTTCCCGATTTCCGATTTATGACGATTGACAACAGACTTCAGTTGAACACATCAAATTAGTCCAGGCTTGGCCAAGCGCTTAGGGTGTCATCACTAAATCATCGAGGGGCCCACATATATCACTTTTATCCTCTTTAGATAAAAGGAACGAATAAACGTCGACTCATATGCTTGCTCTATTTACTCATCAAATCACACACAACAATACGTTTTATAACACCAAGTTACTGGTGCGTTTACGTATTATCAATGTGCAACCGACTTGTAAACGACAACTCATATCTCTCTGTTTCAAGAATATAAGATATTATCGTCTCACTAATCACTCGTGATAAAATCCATGAAGTGATTCAAGTGAGCGTGGGTTTAATCCAATACTCAAATCTTATTTTAGGAGCACTCATGAACACTGCAGCAGACTTTTGCTATGTCTAAACGCTTCAAACAATCTACAGTCGAATTCATGACAGTCTTGCCTCAATACCTACTTCCAACGTATGATCGACTGTGGATGTTTGAATAACCTAGTTATTCGGGAAGTCAAAACATGCAAAGTGAAACACAAGAATAATCGAATCCAATATGGCCTCACACTTTGAGTATAAATAAAACACCTTTCATTTAATCACCATATCGATTACACATTATTCATTGTATAATTTTTCAGATAATAAACTTAATACTTGAATTATAACAATAGTTATCTCATGCTCCAATCATGGACACTATGTTGACCTATGGTCCTTACTTTGTGAAATAGATCAATTGAAACATTTCCAATGACACTCATTTCACAATTCCCAATCCTTATCACAAGTGTAAGAATACCAAATTCTTGCCACTATTAGAATATGTAAGATTCTAAACTATTATGCAATGATCCTTTTGTAATGTCATAGCACCAAAGTCACCAAGACTTTGCCAATGAAATTACAAAGTGATCTATTGGAGATTGTTACAAGACAACTCCATAGATATGAAGTCTCACATTCAAAGTACACTTCTTTGAACATCCTTCCTGCATAAAAGTTTCTAATTTACATAGATTCTTAATATCCAACTCCCATTATGGAAACATTTCCATATTTCCCATACGACAACTATTCTTAATAGATTCCTATCTATTCATAATAATGCCAATATGGTCCATCCATTACTATACTTCCAACAGCCAACAAGTGACCAATCCTTGGCGAACCTTAGATCGTCCTTCCCAGTTGTTTAACTATTTTAGTCATGTCCAGTTCTGGCCCTTTTTCCCTATTAATGCCCTCGGCATTTGGAAAATTAGAACTGTCGAATATTACAGCATATGCAATCGATCCTATACCCGAAGTGTATGGGATACGATTCATAATGTCTCACATAAAGACATGATACTTTACCAGTCTCTTGCTATAATATTGCCATATATAGAATTCCCTTATGTTGAATCTTTTCAAAATAACATTCAAATATGTCCTTCGATTAAAATTTCTTAATCTAAGCTTTTATATTTGAAATGAAGTATAATATTCTCTCCCTTAATTATAGCAAAACAACTTTTCAACCTCTGCAACTTTGCGAATTGAAACTTTTGTTTTCTATAATTAATATTGCTAACTTGCAATACTTAACATAATAATCATGCTCCCACTAACATGATAATTATTACCTTACCAGCATAACACTTATGCTCCCACTAGCTTTGACATGTATTCAGAAATCAACTTGACTTCTAGAAATCAATACTTTTTGACTTTCTTAACCAAAGTTCATATTTCTGATACGAGATGCTTCGATAAGACTTTATCTAAGCTTCTCAAACTCATACACATTTCCTTAGATAACTCATATGCGTGTCTAAAAAATTCTAGAACTTATAGCAATAAGATCCAAATGTTCAGACTAATCGCCAAATCTCACAATTCGAACTATGAAGAGGGATGTCGTAATCATAATCAAATTTGAGAATGCAATTTACACAATTGCTATCTCCTTAAAATCTTCTTAGTGAAAGCGTTTTGAAGAGATTATTGCGCTAATAGATCGACAGATTCTAAACAGATAAACAAATATAAAGCAACAAAGGAACACAAGAACGAATCAAACGAATGTTGAATGATTAAATTATGCTCCACCTCAAAAGAGCTCGATGAAGAACTTTGACTTTAGAGGTGTGATAGGGTTTACAGTACAATGAATACGAATAATAATGGAAGCGTTGATGACAAGGATGCATGCATGCACCTTATATACTAAACCCTAGAAAGATAAGCACGGTTGGACAGGCCCAAACCAAGAGTACATAATGGACCGAATTACAAAAGCCCAATGGCGCAACCCTTTAAACCCAACAATCTCCCCTTTTGCGCCAATTGAGGTGAGAGACTACTTCGGTTGAGTAACTTTAGTTTTTCTCACAATCTTGAACATCCTGGGGATGATGGCAAGAAGAGTTTGACGGAAAAGAATATACCACCGAAACATATCAGTAAACATATTTTTATCGGCTTCGCTGTTCTGATTACACCCGTGTATAATATCCAGAATATGCTCCAAGCAGGCAGTGGAGAACAGGTGTTTGTCAATATGAGCGAACTTGCATTTTTGACCTTCGCCCCTAATGAACATGACCGTATGAAACTTGGGGTCGATTTTACCCTTAATCATCAAGTTGACATCGCTTGCCCTCCCTATTGGCTTCATAGTGGGCTTCTTATGTATGGCAGAGGTGATTTCCTGATCCATCTTTGTGACTTCATGAATATAGCACACAAGCATTCGCTTGATGTGATCTATAATAGGCTCATACTCCTTTTGATTAGTCAGCAAAATGTTGTTCAGGAGAATCCAATCATGAGGATTCAGATTCAGCAGATCAGCTAGGGAAATCATATGAACCAAGCTATCAGATCCTCGGGTCACTTTGAACTTGATGTTGATAAACTTCCCTGCTGAAGTGGGTTTCAACACCTTGACCGTTGTGATTTTCTGATTACCCCAGGTCAGGTATTGCGGTTGAGCAAACTCAAGATAGTATTCAAGCAGATCCCGATCAACCTTCGGGTATGGGGAAGGAATGTCAGCCGTTGACTCAAAACAATGAAAAATGAATGCCTTTCGGGTGATTGGCATATCAAATTGTGAGTCCTTAGCATTCTCAAGCCCAAAAGAAAGGACCGATTCAAGCCAATGATGCTTGGTGCATCGATTACCTCCCTATGAAGCATTTCCATAGACCACTCAGGTAATATAGACTTCCTTTGTTCTATCATTTCGTTCGCTTTCCTCTCCTTATCAAGAATTTCCTTCTCTTTTCGAACCTTCGCCTCAATCTCTCGATCACTAGGCTTGACTTTAAGACTTTCGGTTTTAGAATATTTTCCTTCTGTATCAGTTTCATCGTCGTTTTCATCCTCATCCTCATCACCAATCATCTTTTGTCGTTTGCCCTTCATACTGCCCGAAGCTTCATTACCCTTCGGCTCAGTAGTGACTTTCGATTTTGGAGGTGGTTGAGATTGACCTTTTGCCCTGAGTAACATTTTCTCCCCCTTGTTTCGGAGGAACAACTGGCTCCGGAACACCCTCAATCCTGCTCAAAACATCCAGAGCAGGTCTCAACTTCTCAGCCAAGTGGCGTCGAATTGAGATGGTAAGGATCGAGTCATGGGCTTCCAGAAGGTATAGAAGAATGGAATGTACATCACCAACCGAACTTTGAACCACTTCACGCTCATATTTTAACTATGCAATCTCCTTGTTTGCAGCCTTGAGCTTCAGATTCTGAATTTTAAGCTGAGAAGTTAGCTTATCCAGCTCATCCATAATTTTTTTTTCGACAGCAAGCTCAGCTTCAAGTTGAGTGAGACGTGCATCAACTGAAGTGTGAAGCTCAGTGTTAGCTGCGTGAATTGCTTGGCGAGCTTCCTCAAAATGCTTCTTTTCAGCCTCCAGTGAACGCGTAAGATTATCAACTGAAGTGTTCACTGTTTGAGCATTCTTCTGAGCGGTAGCTTGGAGAGAATCAAGAAATATTTGTGCATCTGAAACTAGTTTTTCGACATTTGCGGTCGTTTGCTTGCAATCCTTGGTGGAGGCTTCGACTGCAAGGGAAGCTTTCTGACATGTGGAAGTGGAGGCTTCAATGGCTTTAACTGCATTAGAGATGGAAGTATCATGCTCTTTGACACAGGTTGCCAAAAGAGCCTTGATTGCTGCTTCTGGATATGCACTGCCGGAAGAGGAAGAGAGCAGTTGGTCAAGTTTGTCATTCATGGCCTTGAGATGCTTCTTCGTAACAGGAGCATCACAATCATCATCACTCTGTACCCGATAAGGACTAAAGTAAACAGAGTCGAATTCCATGTCTTCTCCGCCAAGAACAGGTTCAGATTCATGTGAAGGAGGTGGGGATAAAGGTGCTGAAGTAATTGGAGGATCAGAACCGAAAGTAGATTTCCCCGTATCAGATACGTTGACACGAACAATAGGTTCGGTTGGAGAAGTAGTAGTGGTAGTAACTGTAGTGAACAGAGGGGTTGGAATTGGAATCGAGGTAGTAGGGGTAGATGAGATGGGTGGAGGAAAGGGAGAAATAGTAATCGGAACCGAGTGTGGAGGAGAATGAGGAGGTGAGTTTCGGTTACTGTTATTAGTTGGTGAGGGTGGAGGCGAATTACCTCTAGGCGGACTTTCGGTTTGAGTAACTTCATCGTCAGTTGACTCGAGGTCGTGTTGTGTGTCAGAAGGAACATACTCAGAGCTTTCATCTTGATCTTTCGTTTCTTTGGAACAGTAGGCGCTTCTTGCTCAGACTTGCGTTTCTTGGGAGTAGAAACTTTGGAGGATTGACCGTCCTTTTCCCTTTTTCTATCAGGCTTCTTCCCTCTTTTCACCGGTTTATCTGCAGCGTCTAGCGAGCTTTGCATTTCTGGAGTAAGCTGTCGTGGCCCTGTAGGGCTTAGCTTCTTGTACTCATTGATTACCTTGCTTTCAGGGGAAACACATCTGTACATAGACTCCGGAATCGAATCAATGAAGAGAAATTTGGAGGGATCTGAGACAAGGATCCTCGTCGTGGGGAAGGTAGCAATCGATGATATAAGTGAATCCGGCGTTGTTGCAACATGAAACTTTTCCATCGCCCAATTAGTGACTATAGTCCACAACCGAGCACATGAAATTTCAGAGTACCTTGAAGAAGAACTTATACTATGAACCAGTTGAGACCATATGATTAACCCATAATCCATGTTAACCCCATGATACAGACCATATAGAAGGGTCATGAACGCCCTGCTCGTTCCATCCGAACCTGCAACCCTCTCCAATAAACCCTTGGAGAGGAGAGTAAAGAGTCCGTTCCACTGAGGAGGAAGACAAGATTTCTTGAACTTGGTGACAGTGGTGAGAAGCTCAGTGTACCCCATATCATAGAACATCGTGAACAGCTGAGTAGTGGTAATGGAATCAGGGTTAATCATAGAATCGGCGACAGCAAGGTGTAGCAATAAACAAAACCGAGCTTTTGAAATCGATGTCTTTTGATTGACGATCTCAAAGAAGATACACTCCTTAGCTTTATCGTAGACAGCGGTTGAGTAGACGTGAGAGAGCATCGACATTGGAACGCATTCAACCTGTGTGGGAGCAACCACCAGCGGGGAATACTTGAGACATTCGACCACATGAAGCATGTACGAATCATAGACGAATGGGTTTAGTTCAATGACAAGATTCTGATTGGGTTTGATGGTCAGAAGAGATGACTGAGCAGTTTGTTCATAGACAGAGGAAGATTCAGCCATTGTTGCAGGTGTGAGGAAGAAGATGAACAGTAGAAAATCGCCGATTTGATCTTGAGAGAGCGGAGAATTGGTAAAGTAACCCAAGAGGTGTGAGAAAACCTTATACACCATCGCCAGGAGAGAGAAAAATCCACATTAATGATTCGACTATCTTCTGAATCGATGCCTGAAAAAGCGTGATTTGACAGCTGGGTTTCCCTAGAAAGACATCATCAGGCGTGATTTTAGGTGTCCTTTCAAATTCACGCGCCTTTCTATCCTTATCTCCTGTTCAAATTCTGAACCGTTTCAAATTCATGCTGACTCACCCTTATCTTTTTGAATAAATCAACGTCACCGTAAAGAACCGAAGCTATATGTTTGAAAATAACTTATTAGCAACCGAACAAGAGTTTGGAAAAATCGTAAAGATTTTCATGCAAGATAGTGTGAAAGATAAAGAAATAAAGCAAAATTTATATGGGATATTAGTGATGTCAATAAAGACATAAAGCAGTTGATCCCGGACACGAATCTCTTCCTTCAAAGTCAAGAGATACTTCGAAGTGCTTGTGTGGTTCCCCGTGAAAATACGATCAAATACTTGTTAAGAAGCATTGAAAGGCATCTTTTTATTATAAGGCTATTGATGGGGGTTTAGCTTCAATCCATGCTTTGGTTCTTGACATAAGACTGAAAGTGGACGAAGTACTTGTGAGACCGTTGTAGCCTGTTAAACAAGTAGGTTTGATAAAATATTCAGTGACTTGATGTATTTTAGAAATCTCACAAAAAAAAATTGGATCTTATGGGAAGAAAATGTCTTGGTGTTTAGACAATTTCATAAAGATCACTCAAAAAGAAAAAGAGATTTCAGGTGACATTCCACAAGAGTGGTTTCGTTAAATCATGGGTGAGAGCTAGAACGTTTGATTATTCACCGTCAATTCATTAGTGGTGTTGGATTTTGGGTTTCACTCAGCTCGTGGTAGAACGAAACTAAGATCATGAACACAGAAGTTGTGTAACCATAAACCTCAGTGGTAATATTTGAGAGTCTCAAGGGTTACGTTGATGAACCGAAAGCAAATGGAGAAATGAGTGGAGGTGGTTAAGGAACCGAAAGTACCTCTGCTATACGAGAATGACAAAGCAGACAACTCTTTACTCAATATGAGAAGAGTAAGGTAGCTCATGACTTGAGTGATTTTAGCAGCCTGATTGGGAAGAAACGATTGATGTTTATCGAATCATTAAGGCTTCACTCTGAGTTTTGGAGGCTTCGGTCTACATGCAGCAGCATGCTTCTAGGGACACCTAGCTAGTACAAAGATAAGAAAGTTATACCTGCCCCAACATCATTTTGTGTCGCATCTGTGAACTTGAAACAAGATAATAATAGAGAGAAAACACTAAAACAAATAGAAATATTTTTGTAATTTTGGATCTTTAGAAATTCTAAAAAATAAAGAAAAACAGAAAATAAAATATTTTTGGATTTTTGTAATTTCTGAAAAATGATACAAACAGAAAATAAAATATTTTTGGATTTTTGTAATTTCTGAAAAAATGATAAAAACAGAAAATAAAGTCCATATTAAAGCAGGCGAAAGGATAAACAAGATATACAAAAGTATACAACCGAACCTAATTCTGAGATAAGATGAAGCGAAATGGACCGAGTGTTCGGTTCAATTCGGTTCCCGAAAATTCTAGAGCCGAAATAGACCGAGCGTTCGGTTCATTTCGGTTCCCGAAAATTCTAGAGCCGAAATAGACCGAGCGTTTGGTTCATTTCGGTTCCCGAAAATTCTAGAACCGAAATAGACCGAGCGTTTGCTCTATTTCGCTTGTACAATTTTAATGAGAAGAAAGGGGTTTCGGTACTGACTCAGCTTCCATCATTCCCAAGCCTTGGAGTATCTTATTAAAGCTTGCTTCAGGAGGCCTTGGTGAATATATCAGCCAGTTGATCAGTAGATCTAATGAAATGGACTTCGATATTACCATCTTTAACATGGTCCTTGATGAAATGGTATCTTAGCGCAATATGTTTCGTCTTGGAGTGTTGCACTGGATTGTGACAGATTCTAATTGCGCTTTCAGAGTCACAGTAGAGGGGAATCTTCTTCATGCTTAGGCCATAATCCCTAAATTGGCTTTGTATCCATACAACTTGTGAAGTATAGGATGCTGCAGCGATGTACTCAGCTTCGACAGTAGAAAGAGACACGCAAGTTTGTTTCTTTGATTGCCAATTGACAAGTTTACCATCAAGGAATTGGCACCCGCCAGTAGTGCTCTTTCGGTCCAGACCACATCCACCAAGGTTAGCGTCAGAGAAGGCTTGAAAAAAGAAGCCGGATTTTGCAGGATACCAGAGACCGAGAGACGAGGTTCGCTTCAGATACCGAAAAATATTCTTCACAACCATCATGTGAGGTTCGCATGGATTAGCTTGAAACCTGGCACAATAACAGACAGAAAACATTATATCTGGTCGACTAGCTGTCAGATACATTAAGGACCCTATCATTTGGCGATAAAGGGTCATGTCAACAGCCGGTTTTTTCAGAGAAGGTGTTAACTTCGTGCCAAACACCATAGGAACCTTTACGTTAGAGTCTCCCATCATGCCGAACTTCGCTAGCAGAGTCTTCGTGTAAGCCTCCTGATTAATAAAGATGCCTTCTGGTCCCTGTCTAATATTCAGTACAAGGAAAAAGTTAATCGGACCCATTGCGCTCATTTCAAATTTAGTCTCCATCAACTTCCTGAATTCGGTTATTAAGCTAGGATTCATGGAGCCGAAGATGATGTCATCGAAGTAAATTTGAGCTATCATTAAGTGTTCACCTTCTTTCTTGCGAAGGAAGGTTGGGTCAACAGAACCTTGTTTGAATTTGGAGAACTTAAGGAAGCGTGTTAGAGTTTCATACCATGCTCTCGGGGCTTGTTTCAAACCGTAGACTGCTTTATCCAGAATGTAGCAATGATTCGGATACTTCTCGTTCACAAATCCAGGTGGCTGCTCAACGTACACCGTTTCTTCGAGTTCCCCATTCAAGAAAGCACACTTGACATCCATTTGGAAAACTTCAAAGTTTTTGTGTGCAGCATACGCCAGAAAGATTCTTACTGATTCCAACCTTGCTACAGGAGCGAAGGTCTCTTCATAGTCTATCCCTTCTTCCTGAAAGTATCCTTTCACCACTAGCCTTGCTTTGTTACGAATAACATTACCCTCTTTATCCATCTTATTTCTGAAAACCCATTTTAATCCAACAACTGATGCATCCTTTGGGGTGGGAATGAGTCTCCAAACTCGATTTCGTTCAAATTCATGGAGTTTGTCTTGCATAGCTTATACCCAATCGGAGTGATCAAGGGCAGCATTTACCGTCTTCGGTTCAATTTTAGAGACAAACGAATTAAACATGCAGAATTCTACTTGAGAGAATAAAGCAGTTTGCTTCGCCTTCATTTGAGAGCGTGTGAGAACTCCCTTAGATGATTCACCAATGATTTGAGTTTTAGGATGATCTTTTGTCCATTTCGTGAGAGGAGGGTAATTTGGATCATAGGCAGGATCCAGCTCAGCATTAATTTCTTCTTCCAGTTCTGATAGATCGCCTTCGTCATTTGTATTTTCATTCTCCCCCTCAAATGGCGAACCGAATCCCATGTCAGGTTCAGTACTCTCCCCCTCGGTTGGACAACTATGGTTTATTGTTGGTGACGGATTCTCCCCCTGGAAAGGTAAATCAGTTGATTTTGGTGTTGAAGAACTCTCTCCCTGTAAAGTAGAGTTTTCTTTTGGATTGTCATCTGAAGTTGGAGGATTGCTTGAGGCGAGTGGTTCGCTTGGAGTCTGCTTCTCGGTTGGTTCTTGAGGTTCAGTTTCCATATCTTTAGCAGCTTCGTCGATAATCTTTTTCAAGTTGTCGATTTTATTATTTGCTGCTTTTGCTTCTGAGTGAATCGCTCTCTCTGGTTCATCAAAAAGCATCATGTATTCTTCAAACAAATTGGATATGGGAACCAAGACTTGACCTGATTCAGGAAAGATTTCCTCAGTTGGACCTTCGCTTGTTCGAATTTTCTTCATGTAGTTATCATCAAAAGTCACATAGTAGGTTTCCTCAATTTTCCTTGAGTGTTTATTCAAAACCCTATATGCTTTTGAAGTAAGCGAATGCCCAAGAAAAATGCCTTCATCTGCCTTGACATCAAACTTGTTTTGATGACCTTTGGAGTTGAAAATGAAGCATCTTGAACCGAACACATGAAATAACTTTACATTAGGTTTGCGATTGTTCAGAATTTCGTATGGGGTGATGGAAAATCGCTTGTTGAGGAAGGTTCGGTTCTGGGTATAGCTTGCAGCGGCTATAGCATCGGCCCAGAAATATAACGGTAGAGAAGCGAAAGCCAACATGGTTCGGGCGGCTTCACACAATGAATGGTTTCGCCTTTCGACAATCCTATTCTGTTGTGGAGTATAGGGTGCCGAGAAGTTGTGAGACACCCCCTTTTCAGTTAGAAACTCTTTAAGCTCTTTGTTTTTGAACTCTGGCCCGTTATCACTTCTTATATTCCTCACCACTTTTCGCAGTTGCACTTCCACTTGTTTGATGAAAATCTTTAGCTTAGGAGTCGCCTCTGATTTCTGTTTAAGAAAGAAAACCCAGGTGAAACGTGAAAAATCAACTACAATAACAAGTATGAACTTACTACCACCGAACCTTTCAATTGCCGAAGGGCCACATAAGTCGATGTGTAGAAGCTCAAGAGGTTCGATGATCTTTGTATTAATGCAAGTAGGGTGACTCTTTCGGCTTTGCTTTCCCATTTTGCATGCAGCACATAAATGCTCCTTATCGAATTTGATAACTGGAAGTCCTCGCACGTGATCACCAAGCACCAGTTTGTTAATATCTTTGAAGTTGAGGTGCGAGAGCCTTCGGTGCCACAACCAACTTTCATCTGAGTTCGCTTTCGACAGCAGGCAAATTGTTGGCTTCCCTTTAATCGGATTGAGATTTTGAGGATACATTTCCCCTTTGCGCTCAGATTTCAGCAGAACTTTCTTCGTTTGCTTTTCAACTATTTCAGAGCCTTCATCATCGAACGTAACTTTCAATCCGGTTCCCACAACTAGTTGAGAGACACTTATGAGGTTATGTTGCAATCCCTCCACGTATGCTACTTTCCGTATCGAGAATTCACCATTTGTGATCATACCGTACCCTTTGATCGTGCCATATGAATTGTTCCCATATTTGACACATCCACCATCCTTAACGGACCGAAACTCCCTTAGCTCTTTCTTTCTTCCTGTCATATGACGTGAGTAGCCACTATCAATATACCATTCGTCGCCGAACTGCTCGTCACTTATAACCTGCGAAATTAAGCAGATTTAGGAACCCAATGTTTCTTGGGCCCACGTGAGTCTTTTACAGAATAGGGAAGCGCAACAGAAAGATCAACCATATATGTTCTTTTTATTAATGTGGTTTCATCTTTTCTTTTGATGGTAAAAACTTTAATTTTGTTCTTCGCTTGTTTTGGTTGAGGTGATTCACATGGTTTATTTTTAGTTGGTATGTTAGTCTTTTGATCCCTAGGGTTAGCTGATGTTTTCTTAATGTTAGCTTCAGAATCCGAGATGAGCTTTCCCTTTCCTTTGATATCCTTCATTTGGTTCGATTTCGGTTGAGGATTGTTGGTTTTAGGACCGAAGTTGGGCTTTTGGTTGTTGGGACCGAAACTGGGCTTTCGGTTGTTGGGACCAAAACAGGGTTTTCGGTTGTTGGGAACGAAACTGGGCTTTCGGTTGTTGGAACCGAAACTAGGTTTTCGGTTGTTGGGACCGAAACTGGGCTTTCGTTTGTTAGGACCGAAACTAGGCTTTCGGTTGTTAGGACCGAAACTAGGCTTTCGGTTCAAATGACTGAATGATTGGCAGTGACTGTTCGAAGGAGACGTGGCTGTTATTTTTCTTTCATTTTGAGAGTGGAAGCCTTATTGGAGGGACCGTAAGTAGGGTTTTGGGATTGCCAAAACTGTTTCCTCTCATTAAAATTCTTTAAATATCTTTTGTTCCTCTGGCGTTTCTGTTCTGCAAGTTGCTCTTGGGTCAAGTGAATGTTGGCTTTGGGTTTCGTTTTCTTCTCATGAGCTTCGGTTGTTGTTGATGATTCGCTTGAAGCTTTTAGTGGTCCGTTTGGTATTTCTTTTGTACCACTTGTACTTTGTTTATCGAAACTTGAAGGATTGTTGATTGGTTCGGCCACGTATCTTCCCTTGACTCTCCATGAGGTTTGCTCCGACAGACCAACTGTTTCGTCAGCATTATCAATAGGGGCGGACCAGAAGTAATTTTCGCAACCTTCAGCATTATCCTTGTCAACCAAGGAAGTCAACTCAGCTGTTTGTTTCTTAGTTACCCCTGTGACGGCATACACTTGATTAGGTACAGTTTGCATCTTTTGATAAACAACTGCCTTTTCTTTGAGGACCTTGGATTTTTCCTTGGACAAGCAAGCGTACCCAACAGAATTTTCAGATATTAGTGGTTTCATGGGCTCGGGTTCGGTCTTAAGAAACTCAGAACAATCAACTACGTCTTCTACAGAGATTTCGCTCATCTCACTGTCATCGTCAAATTCAGAAGTGGTTTCCATATTAATCTTATGTTCTGAACTTAATTTGACATTCGATGAGTCAAATTTCTATATGGACTCGGCCTTGATTTTTAATTTGTCATTTTCGTCCAAAAGATTCTTAAGCATGCTTTTGTGTTCTTTGGACTCAATAAAGGCCTCAATTGTGTCCAGTCCGTATTTGTAGGTTTCTGAAACCTTTTCTGAGGACACAATAGATTCACACTCATAACATTCAACATCGTCTTCATCCTACTTGAATTCAAGGAAGGGAAAAATCATTTTATGAATCTTTTTGCCTATCTCACAATCTAGATGCAACTGGGTGATATTTGTGTATAGACGTTTAGCAATCAAACAAAAAATATTCCTTTGTTTTAAAAACTTCAAATTGTCACGTTGCAAATAAATAAGTTCATCCCTAGCCCTAACTAACTTTGATTCCTTCTGCTCTATCCACACCCTTCTTTCCTCACTCTTGGAAGATACCCTGCTGAGTTGATCAGTCAGGTTAGCATTCGCTAGACGTGTTTGCATTAGACTTCCACTTAAATTAGAAAACTTGAATTTTAATTCGTTTAAGTCTTTTTCATAATTGGTTACTGGTATTTTAAGTGATTCGAGATTGGATTGTAGCTTCTTGATCAACTGATCGCAATCGTTGATCCTTTCACTCACAGGTTTTGCAGCGAAACACTTCTCTTCCTTTTGCTTCGCTTCATCATGCTCACCTTCGGTCACATAGCCCCTCATTTGCGATACTCCAGACGTCACCATTAAGCATCGTCCAGCATCCTTTTGACTTTATTTCTTTGCCACAAAGGCTCTGCCACAAAGGCTCTACCTCCACGCCACCGAACTCATCATCATCACAGTTTTCCTGCAGAATTAAAGTATTCATAGAACTGTTAGATACTTTCTTCTTCTTCAGTTCCTCCAGCTTACGCATGTAGTAAGCTTCATCATCTTCACCATCCTTCTTCTCAGACATCTTTCTCAGCATGCAGTCCTTAGCAAAGTGGTTCTTGCCGTGACAGTAGTTGCAATCATATCCTGAATCTCCCATAAGCTTGATCTCTTTCTTTTCTTCGTCCTTCTGAGGAATGTTCTTGGTCTCCTCTTTCGTCTTTTCAGAACTGTAACTTCCCTGCCAGTTTCGATTCTTGTTGACAGGGAACTTTTTATAAGCAAACCTTTTCGGGTTAGTAACCAGCATTACGTATTCCTCACTTTTCGGATCGCATTCTGACATATCTGATTCTCCCTCTTCTTCTATCGTATTCTTGCTCTTAGAGACAAGGGCCAAGGATCCCACACCCGAAACTACTTTCGCTTCTTTTGACACCATGCTTTCATGTTATTTGAGAATACCCATCAGTTTCGCCAGCGAATAGGATTTAAATTGCTCATCAGCCTTCACAGTCGAGACCACTGCCATCCATTCGGGTCTTAAGCCATTCATGAATGTAACTTTTTGTTCTATCACCTTCCTTTCAATACCATGCTTGATCATTTTACTAAGCAGATGGTTGAAGCTGTCGAACGTCAGAATGAGTTTCTCTTCTGGTTTTTGTTGGAAAGCACCGAACTCAGAAAGCAACAAGGTTTGGATTGAGTGCTTCAGATCCTCATCAGTGGAATACAACTCTTTTAGCCTATCCCATATTTCTTTTGTCGTGGTGCATGAGCTTACTAGACGAAAAGTGTCAGATTGCAAAGCGAATCTAATCATTCTCAAGGCTTTGACATTACACAATAGCTTATCTTTCTCGTCTTGAGGGATCTTCTCCACAAATATCAAGAGTTGGTTATACTCCTTTTGAGTCTTAATTTTTCTATTCGTTCCAGAGTGAACAAATGGACCCAAGGTAATAGCTTCCCAGATCAGATAGTCATTATCTTCCGATCCAACCACGTAGTCCTTGAAGTGGTGCGTCCATACTTCATAGTCTTGAGTGTAGAGAATGGGAATCCTAGTAGTGGATCCAATGCTGTTGGAGATGTTGATCGGATTGGTTTGAGAATCGTCGTGAGACATGATGACCTTTTTCTTTTATATGCTTGAATCAGACTTGTAAAGATTGACTTAGGGTTTTATCAAACACAAGAAACACCGTCAATAAAGGAAAGTGGCTCCTGTAGATTCGATAAAAGCGGAAACCCTAATGGATTCTTCAAACAGAAGAGATGCGTATGTATTACACAGTCTCCTGCTCTGATACCAATTGAAGAGATTATTTCCTCACAATCATTTTCATGAAGCGGAGAGAAAACTCACACTTAGATTTTATGGTGTATGTGTTCCTATCCATGTGAATTTGTCATAATCATAATCATAAGACAATGTTTCTAACAAATCCAAACTCATATGGACTGAACTTGTTCATTCTTAATTTCTTGCCACTTGGCAGCACACGGGTCTACCATTGCTTCCAAGTTGTTTAGCAGCTCACCTTTACAGATTAATGTATTTTCATTTATCAAGGTGCTTTTCCCTATATGCAGTCAAATGAGAACTCATAGAACTCACATGCATAGCTAACTTAACTGGAATGGCACGAAAACAAGAATATGTCAACACGATAGGTTATAAACCTCAAGTCGTGTGCTAGTGATTAATAATAGGTTTACTCTTGATTTGTTCTTGAAACTATTCAAGACCATTCAGACTCCCACTAACCTCTTGACATATAAGATTCTCTTGTCAAGAAACATTCCTTGACAAACAAATATTCAAGAGTTAGTGCAGATTCTTATCAAGACAAACACCCCACACAATTGATTTTAGTTGGTCTTTGTCTTATCCAAGACATCACAATTAACCAAATTTCAAATGTACAAAAAGTAAGAAACATTCCTACTAAAGATTATGCCACTCAAATCATAATCTTGGAGTATGGCTCTAAGACTCGATTTTGGAACGAAGTATGATTCACCCTTTTGATTTAAGCATTTCAACAATTCTAGATTCCTCTGCTTAGCCATGCTAGTGTACTAAGGTGTCCTTAGAGGATCAATTGTGATATGGTTCTATAATCACTAAGATGATTATAAGACACGATACAAAATTACTCTCCCTTCTTTTCAGATTGGAGAAACTCTTATCTTTCTACCTAATTCATTCTTCCTATTCGTTCTGCCATTCATTGAAACTTTTCCAATGTTTCAGAATTACACTTAATATTGTAAGCATAACCATATTTACTAAACCTTTAGTAAAACATGACGAATAGCCTTCATTGTTATTTGTGGTGGACCAGACCAATACACAACAATGTGTGCTAGATCTCCTAGTCCTTCACTTGACTCTTTGTCAAGGAATTAGTCTTAATTTTCCAAATACGAAGATTCTCATTCATCACACAAAACAAGTTGTATGATTCCAAGTTTTTGTCCAATTGAAACTCGGGCGATATGAATCATTCCTTATTTAGTAAATTTTTTACACTATCACAAACAACATAATAAAGAATCACATCCATTTCAATAAAGAATCACATCCATTTCACAAGTGTCATTGCAAGGAAATCAAAATTTATTTTATTCATGAAAACGCGGAAAAACTTGTCCTTACAACGTAATTACAAATGAAAACTATGTTACTAAATGTTCCTAAGCAATCTATCATAACTCCTAAGTAGCAGCTCCAAAATCCGATCATCGAACCATGCGATCGAAATCCATTTCTTCGCGATCAGACTCGGCATGCTTCTTCCTTTAAGCTTCCTTTCTTTTCTTCGATCCTACAAAGCATCAAAATGCAATCTTATCACATCATGTATTAAGAATCTACAAACAGAAACTTAATAGAGTTAGATAGTGGATTTTACCTGAAGCAGAGTCATACATCTTGACTCTCCCATCTTTGCGATCTCTCAAGTAGATACGGAAGCTTCGCAACCAATGCCCCTTCTCTTGGAAATAAAAACAAACAGACTCTTTTGGAATAGCACATGAGACAATCTCAGACTCAGCCTTTCTCTTTACCATTTGGTCAAACGGTTTGACCTTAGCCGATCCCTTTCCATTGGGAAGAGAAGACTTTTATGGACTTCCAATGTTGCCATTGTCAATGTCCATGGAAGTTTGGGAGGTTGATTTACCATTCAAATGTGCTTTACCAGTGTGCCAAATCATTGCTGATTCAGCAGCAATAAGCAAATAGGTAAGATCAATGAGGGTCACGTCGTGGTCCATCATATAGTACTTTCTAATGAACTCACTATATGAGTCAAGAAGTGATTTAAGAACCAAGTCAACATCCAGCTTCCTTGAGACATCGACACCCAACATTCCCAACTTGTCAATATGCAACTTCATCTCCAAGACATGAGCACATATAAACTTTCCATCTTCGTGTTTGCTTGCCAATAGGGCTTGAGTGACCTTGAACTTTTCAAGTCTTCGAACACGTGGGTCAGGGAGAATTATTGGAGGAGGTGGAGGAAGTGAAGAATGATTTCCAATTTTCATGATCCAATCGTGGAACATCATCTTCACGTGGAAAGCCTTTTCCAAAGGATTCGGGAAGACCATAGTTAGAATTTGACATCTACAAAACGGGAGAAATTCAAGTTACTTGATAAAAATCCTTGATATACCACCCAAATTAAATATCAAGGCTAGGATCCAACACAATATTCTACAAAACCGAAGAGGGGTGTTGTAATCCAGTTGCAGAATATTTGAAGCTAGGTAAATGACGATTTACGAATTTCCACCATGAAAAACGAAAAAGAAGTTTAAGTTTTAAATAAATTGAAACTCCTAGATCTTTTGAGATTCATTGAACTTTTCAATGGCATGTTTAATCTCGATTATGCCCTTCAAGTTTGTGACTGGGATGCCGAGGATTACAAACAAGGTGTGAATAACCATGCAAATTAGTTTGGTACTCTCGATGTCAATAACCACCCAACCAATGTGCCAGTTAACCACACACGCTCCATTGATAAATGATAATCTTACGAGAAACCCATCGCCATCCTTCATTGGTCCCATATTAGTGTGTCGGTTAACCACAGACGCTCCACTAACGACCAACAAGGTGCAATGTGCAATTTCATGGTTTAGCACCAAATTCACATTTTTCCTAAAGTAACTAAGATTTGGGAATTTATAAAAGCGTTTAGTTACTTCGTATTATCATTATACTTATAATGGAAGGTTGTGTCCTATCCTACCCGTTCGGCTAACGACCCTCCACTAGTCAAGAGTGCGGTGGGTGAGAGTGGTCACCCATTCATTCGCCATTTTATAGGCAATTTCCTTAAACACCCCTTATAGACCAGCTTCGTGAATTAGGCCTACTAACGATAAGACTGACTTTTTACTTATACATATATAATATATTAGACTTTTAATTTTATATAGTATAAGGGTGTATTTTACACATTTAAAATACTAGATGGTTTATCGATTACTAAATTAGACTTTTAATTTAATTATATTTAAACCATATTATTATGGATTTTTTAATTCTCCTTTAATTAAACACCTAATTAATTTAATAAAACCATAGGGTGTAATTTGAACTTTTTCAAAACACTAGGTTTTAGAATTTAATATTTCAAAATTAATACTTTTCAATTAAATTTTAAATTCCAAAACTTGAGGACAAATTTCGAAACTTTCAAAATATTAGGATTTAACTATTTAAATTTCAAAACCTAAAACTTTTAAGTTCAAATTTAAACTATAAAACCTAAAGGGTGTAAATTGAAACGTTTCAAACTTACTAAGTTAAATATTTGAATCATAATAATCCTATATTATCCATATTTAACCAAATCCATTAATTTTGATAAGGATAACCATAGCAAACATGAAAAATCGGTTTTAGGCAAGAAAAACGAGTTTTGGTAATTATCCTCATCAAAAACAAGCCAGAAAATTGAAAATCCCGGCACCAGAGCCCTGGACTCGCCGAGTCCACTATAGAACTCGTCGAGTTCATGCAACTCGTCGAGTCCATTGATGGACTCGCCGAGTCGGTGTCGCAGACAGCAGTTTTTGACTTTTTGATCTCTTTGGCAGTTCACTTTTGCATCTATTCAACTAGAAAAACGACCTAGGCTCTGATACTACTGTTGGGTTATGAGCATAACATCATTCCTATGGTGTACATGCAACCTTAATTGCTTTGATCTAGGTTTTCTAATTAGAACATACAACATTGAATACCAAAGCAATAAACCCTAAATCTAGCATACAAAATCTAAAAATCACACATGGTTAGGGTTAGAAACTTTACCTTGATTGTTATGTAGCAATAACAATCTAATCCTTCTTGATCTTGACTTCTGAAAGCCTAGTGCCCCAAGTGTTGCACCTCTAATGGAGTCACAAACACTCTTGCAAAGGAAGACTTGGGAGAGATGGAAAAATCCGCCCTCTAGGGTTTCTTAATCATTGATCCGATTTTCCTAAGACTAGGGGTCTATTTATAGTTGTGTGGGCTGTTAGGGTTTCAGGTGGAAACCCTAATTCTCTGCTTAGGCCTTAAGCAATCCATGGAACCCTTCTAGAAGGCCCCTTGGACGAAATCCTTATGGGCTTCCCATAGATTTCGTCCAACCCCTTCTATTGGGAGTCGATAGCCCAACCAGCAACTATTAGATAATTACAATATCAGTCCCCTTTATTTAATCAGTCTCTTTTGACCACCAAATTAATTCCAAATTAATTTATGATTAATACTAATTAAATAATATGATTTCCAAATAATATATTAATCTTGTCATATATTAATAAAACCATTTTGAGTACGAATTTATTATTCATATAATAAATTCTATTCTCTCTCCTCTCGTCATCCTATCAAGTTGCATGAGTGAAGGCAACCCAAAAGGACCATGCTCAAAATCAAATCAAGTACATACCAAAATAGTTATGGGCTTAGACACCTAACCCAACAGATTCATTATATCCGATATCTGTTCAATCTCTCGTTATAATATTTTCATATATGGAATTTCCTATGTTGAGCCATTTCAACATGATATTCACATATGTCTATGACTAAGTTCTATTAAACTATACGATCCAATCCTTTAGATTTGAAACAAAGTTTGAGTGCCCTCTCCCTTAAGTCCACTATAGCAAAACAATTTCTTAACTTTGCAACTTACAAAATAGAAGCATTGTTCCCTACGACGAGTATTATCAACATGCAATACTAGCATAACAATTATGCTCCCACTAGCTTTGACATGTACTCAGAAATCAACTAGACTTCTAGAAATCAATACTCTTGACTTTCTTACTGAAGTACCGATTTCTGTTACGCGATGCTTCGATAACTCCCCAACTAGACTTCTTATGCTTATACACCTTCATTGCGTAGCATATGTGTGTGTTCAAACCCTTTCATAACTTATAACTATAAGTATTGAAAGTTCAAACAATTTATTTCCATTTCTCACAATTCGAAATATGAAGAGGGATGTCATAATCATATTGTGAAATTGAGAATGCAATTAGTACAAGCAATATCCATATTGATCTTTATCAGACCCTTTAAAAACTACTAGCGAAAGTGTTTCCTCCTAATCATTCTCATGAATTAGAGCGAAAACTTTGCCACCTAGATTTTGTGGTGCATACGTTCCCATCCATGTAAATCTATCATTTCAAACCTATAATCATAAGACAAGGTTTAGGACAAAACCAAATTCTAATTTAGCTTTCCATCATGCAACGAACTTCGTTATTCTAAATTTCTTGCCCTATGGTAGCACAAGGGCCTACCAGTGCTTCCGTGTTGTTAGCAGCTCACCCATATTGATTAATGTACTTTCTCTAACCAAAATTCTTTGTCTTTGCAGTTACATGAAAACATAGAACTCATAAGCATCGTCAAATCAACTAGAAGTGCATAGAAACAAGAATATGTCAACCAAACACGATAGGTCATCAATGATCGAGGTCGTTGTCCCAATCAAAAGTAATCTCAAAAACCACTAGATAGCTAGAGTTTTCTCAAGGATGTTGCGCGTAATCTCAGACGATATGAACTCCCTCGTCTGGTCATCAAGCTGCCTGGCTCCAGAATCTGAGCCCGAACCCTCCCCAATACCAGAACTGCCAACTGGTCTACCTCGTAATACCACCATACTGAAAATAGACCATATAGACCATCAGAATACGCATCAAATATACACATCGGGAAAATTACAACTCCATAAGCTCTCTGGCTTCATCGCAACCTCCTTGAATCGAGTATGGACCCTCTGCTTCCATTAGTACGGGCCCATACTACCTTGCACATCTATCTATACTTTCTTCAATAAGTGCCTTAACTTAGCCAAGTTACTTTATATCCAACAATTCCCTCATAGATAAGGCTCCCAACACTAAATCGCATCCTAGGTTTTCGTAGGGAAAACTCCACACCACTATCTGCCATCAGTTGCAGAAGGAACTCCCGCTAACTTCCTCTAACTAGCCCACGAATACAATTACATATTACAAAAACTAGATAATTCTTTCACTGAGAGGTCTCACACTACAACGGTTGGACTCAAACAAGAATTGTGCAATTGAGTTAAAACCTAACTCTCTAAAATTATTTAGTTCCCATAATATGTAACTTAGCATATTCGTTTACCAGTTAGCTGAAGCTAGTTGGAACTCCTAAAAGCACAAAGCAAGCAGCATTCGAGCATCAAGTAATCAGGATCAAATATAACATAATCAGGCCATCCTATCACTAACTGATCAATACTAGCATGCAATTCTATAAGCTCATACAGCTGGCATACAAAGCATGTTTCCTAGATACTCGGTCCTAATCTAGCATGCGATTCACAAATTCACAATTCAAAACATATTATAAACATGTATGGGTATTTTGGGATAACTTACTTGAGCTCGGTTGATTGCACGCACAACACCCTTTGTTATTTTAGAAAATATTTTCTTAAAATATGTTTATCTTTTGAAAACTTTACCAAATCATCGGTTTGAGTTCAGACACACTCGAGAGTATGCCCGAATCCCTCAAACCACGGCTCTGATACCAACTTGAAACATCCAAAAATTATGACACAAAAATTTCTTTTTTGATTTAAGTAAAAACAGTATTCCAAAACATTGTTCATACATCCCGGTCATATAAATAAGTCAATCATCATAAAAATCAGAGTATGTTCCATAAACAGAATCCATATGGTGTGTGCGATGCAGTCAACTCGAGCTCTTCCCCTTGCAACCGGAAGTACCTGAAACACAAACTAAAAACCATAAGAACCAAACTTATTGAGTTCCCCAAAGTACCACATACCATACATACAATAACATATAATGGGCCCCGCCCAGCATCGGACCCTATCCGACATCAGGCCTCACCCGGCATCGAGCCCCACTCGGTAATAGATCGTGCCCCGCCCAGCATACATATAACATATATTAAGTAATCACACACATGTAATAATCATAAAGATACATAGCATACAGATGGTCTTCGGGTCCCGCCCGGCATCGGGCCCTAGCCCGGTAAGCATATAAACACATAACACATGCAATAGTCACAGAGACAGCTAGCATACTAACATAACATAAAAATGGGTCGGCATTGGTGCCTTCGACCCGCTAACCCAGTGAGGAAGACTCAGCTCGTAAAGTCGAATGAAATGAATGATCCCTGACTGCTGGTCCTACAACACCCCGAGCTATTATTTGCCACATAAAAACTAATTAACATTTGGGATCTACATTATATCCAAAAATCTCTACTTTGACTAAAAAGACTATTTTACCCCTAACCTAGCTTGGTCCAAGAATGAAGCCGATAACCACAATCCAATGGGCCCAAAACTTAAACAATCCATCAAGGCCCAATATATGGCCCAATTTCCAATTGTGCCCGAATCCTTCACATGGGCCCTAGCCCATGGCCCAAAAACTACCAAAATCAGATGGCCTAACTAAACCCTAACCCTCTAAGGCCAAACCAAAATTCCAGCATCTAATTGCCATCAGACTAAGTACGCTGGGGGTACTCAGCTAGTACGTTGAGCGTATTGGTTCAAGGGCTTGTACGCTGCGCGTACAGGCTTGTACGCCCAGCGTACTCAACCAGATCTTCCACCTTCTACTTTAAGCACTTAACTCGTTAAGACTTCACCCCAAAGTGCAGATCTAACCTTCTTAAGTTGAAATATCACGTAAAGTTGCTAACTTTACATCCGTTCATGACCATAAGAAGCTCTAAAGCTAAAAAAGGATTTAATGAATGCATGAGGCCCCTAACTCCATAAAGTTGGCACCTTTATGCAAAAGGAGCCCATGAAGACCTTAGATCTGAAAGAATAAGCCTTTGGGACGTCCTAATCCCAACGTCTATCCAAACCATGGGTAAAACCATAGCAATCTTCCCCAAAAGAGATCTAAGTATCTAGTAAGCAAGATGAGAACTTGATACCTCAAAAGCTTGGCAAATAAGGTGGTGGTTCTGGATCCAAGACCTCCTCTTCAGGCTAAGCAACTTCTAGATTCTTCAACTCCTTCAAGATGCACAAAAATGAACATCAAAAGCTCTTCAAAAGCTCACACACTCAACAATAGAAGATAAGACTTGATTTTAGGGTTTTTGTACAGAAGAGGCTGATAGGGAGGCTAACACTTGCGACTTAATGACATTATATAGGGCTTGCACCCTAAAAATTAGGGTTTTGGGTCTGATCACATACGTTGCGTGTACCTCCTTGTATGTTTCACGTACGTGCATGCCTCCATGATCCTGTTTGTTCCATTTACGCCCCGCGTACACCAGGCTTACGCCCAGCATATAGCCTCGACCAACCCCACTTATAAAGGACCAATCTCACTAAGCCCAACACGACTTACGTAATTATACAATAAAATAAATAATTGAATAAATGATACCTTAGAACCATCAGACATTACATCTTCTTAGTCATACAGTTGTACTAAGATGTTCTTGGATGAGTCAATTGTGATACAATTTCATTATTACTAAGATGATTATAAAACATGATACTAAAGTACTCTCCATTCCTTTCAGATTGGAAAAACTTTTATCTTTCTGCCTAATAGATTCTTTTATTCGTTCTTCTACTCTTTGAATCTTTTTAAAATATCATAATTATGCTTAATCTTATAAACACAACCATATTTACTGAAACATCAGTAAATCATGATGAATAGAATTATCGTCCTTTGTGGTGGATCTGAATAGTCTATGTGAACATGTACTAGATCTATTAGTCCTTCACTTGAGTCACATAAACATGTGATCAATGAATTAGTCATAATTTTCCAATGAACAAGATTCTCATATACTATACAATATGACTTGTACAACACCAAGTATCTGTCCAGTTGGTGATGAGATTTCTTTTCGCTTGGTCAATTATGACAATATCACAAGCGATATCATAAGACTCAAATCCACAATTAATATTGCTAATATTAGAAATGTAACCAACACTTTCATAAATGTCATTGCAAGGAAATATATAAAATGAGGCAACCAGATAAACCAAAATTTCACTTTTATTGAAAATAAACGAAAAAATGGAACATGTCCTTACAATGCATAAAATGAAAAACTATGTTTCTAGACATCTCCAAAGATTAATAGCAATCTATTAAATTATCCTAACTTTTAGTAGTAGCTCCAAATTCTGATCTTCGAACCATGTGACCAAAGTCCTTTTCTCATGATCAGATTTAGCTCACCTTGCTCAAGTTTCCTTTTTTCTCTTAGATCATGCATTAAAATGTGATCATCACATCATGTATTAAGATTCTAAGAATAGGAACTTGTTAAATAATGGAGTTAGATAATGGATGTACCTGAAGTAGAGTCACACGACCTGACTTTACTTTAGGCAACTTTGTTTCCAATTTCCCTTCAACTGGTAGTAAAACAAATTGACTCTTTGGGGTCAACACATGGAACGATACCAAAACTAGCCATTTCTTTTTACCATACGATCAAACAGTTTGATCTTGGACAATCCCTTTCCATTGGGAAGAGAAATCTTTTTTGGACCAGCATTGTCACCATTGTCAATGTCTATGGAAACCGTGGAATCAGACCCAATAATCATCTTTGCTTTAGATGTGCTCTTAAGCATTTCTACTTCAACAACTATCAACAATGGGTTAGATCAATTATGTTGATATTCCTCATATAAAAGTTCTCTTAATTAACTGATCATATGACTTTGGAAGCGAGAGAAGAACCAAGTCAATGGCTTGCTCCCTTGGTAAAAACGACACCCAATCTATCCAACTTGTCAATGTACGATTTCATTTTCAGAATATGCGTACACACAAAGTTTCCATCTTGTTGTCTACATGCCAATAGGGATTAAGTGGTCTCATATCTTTCAACTTATGCAAAACACGACGTTGGAAGAGTCACATGAGGAGGAGGTGGAACAGTTGAAGAGATATGATGTCCAGTTCCATCATTTCCTAAGGAAGGGAAAACAATTTCACATTCACTTGAAATTGGAAGACCAACTCCAGAAGATTGAGGAAAACCATTTATTAGGAATGAGGAAGACCATTTCTATCTTCATAAGACATCAAAAATGGGAGAAAAGAGAATTCAAGTTAGTTGATTTTAATCCTTAATTATTAACCCATAAATTTAAATTAAGGCTAGGATCCATATTTTCGATTCAAACTTTGAAGAGGGATGTTGTAATCAAATTCGAATCTATTTTAGGTAGGTAAGGATTTTACCTATTCCAATCTTATGAAACTCCTAGATCTTTTGAGATTCATTTATTCTTATCAATGGCATGTTTAATCTCAGATTATGCTCTCACTTTTGTGACTGAGATGCCGAGGATCACAAACGAGATATGAATAACCATGCAAACCTGCTTGACAACCTTGATGTCATTTAACATCTCACATTGATGTGCCGGTCAACCACACACGCTCCATCAACAATGATAATTTTCAAGATTTCCATCATATATCTTTATAGTCCCTATTAGTGTGTTGGTTAACCACACACGCTCCACTAAAGACATATAAAGCATGATGTGTGTTTTCATGGATTAGCATACTTTTCACATGTTTCCTAAAGTGACTAAGAGTGGGATTGTAAAAAATGGTTTAGTTACTATAAATCATTATACTTATTAATGAGATTATGTCCTATCAAATTCGTTCGACTAATGACCATCCACTATACAAGAGAACGGTGGGTAAGAGTGGATACCCAATGACAGTCATTTTATACGCCGCTTCCGTAAACTCCACTTATAGTACCGATGCGTGAATGAGGCGTACTAGCGATTTGACTGACTTATCTTATACATATATTATATTAAACTTTTAATTATATATAGTATAAGGTGTATTTTAAAACTTTTCTAAAATACTATGTTTAAATTTATTTTCGAAATTAATATATAAATTAATTTAGTTTAAAATTAAACCAATTTTGATTTAATCTTTATCTTTTAATTAAACAATTAAGTAAATTAGTTAAATCATTATGGATTAAATAATTATTTACAATTAACCAATTAATAAAATAATTCATATTTAATCCTAATCCTAAGCCTTTTAATTTTCTAAAATAGGCTAGGTTTATCGGGTTTTAATTGTTCAAATTTGAAGGCTTTTAAAATAACAAATAAGGAAACAAGGCAAACCCTAAAAGGGATCCTCAATTTTTGAAAATAAGGCAAAGTGGGCTAGGGTTCCTAAACCCCTTGAAAATTTTGAAAATATAGGGTGGAGGCTAGGGTTTCAAGAACCCTAGTGGATTTCAAAAATTGTCTCCTTAGGGTTTACTTTCTATAAACCCTAATTTTGATCTATTCAACTTTGTGCAAGATCAATGAGAAAAATGGCTCTAATACCACTTATGGGTTTTATATGTTACAAAAACTATTTTTTGGCGGAAAAACATAAACCCTAAGTTCACATACATCCTAAAGGATCTATGTTCTCACTATGATTTTGCAAACAACTATTGAATATCAAGAACCCTAAAAGTACATTCCTATTTTTGAAAATACTAAAGGGTTATTAAAAAATACATACCTTATGTTTATTGTAGCAAATAAACTAGTAATCATTCCTTGTTGGTCTTCAGAAAGCAAGCACCAGAAGTCTAGTGCCTCTAATGACTCACACCCAAACCCTAGAAAATTGGAGGCTAAAGAGGAGAGAGGAGGAGGAATGGAATTTTAGAAATTATATTTGGAATGAGGTGAATTTCAAAATTAATAACCCAAGGGGGTTTATATAGGTGATAAGGAGGCTAAGGATAAGGCAGGTTTCCTTTTAGATAACCCTTTCCCATTGCTTCCTCCCTAAGGCATCTCAAGCTTCCTTAGAGCCCAAGAATACCTCTAGAAACCATCTAGAAACCCTATAACCATCTAGAATTCCGTCCCCCCTCCTAGGGAGGTTCTAGAATTGGTCAATGTTCAACTTTTGAATATTGCCACCTTTAGTCCCTCCACTTTTAATTAATCAAATTAATCCCAAAATTAATTCCAATTAATTTCTGATTAATTCTTAATTAAACAATGCAATTTCTAATTAACCTATTATTCTCATAATACATTAAGAAATTATTTATTTTTATTTCTAATTCATTTATTAATCATATAGTAAACTAATAAATCAGTTTCTCTGTTCAAATAGCAATCCAATCAATTACTAGGCTTGAGGGCAACCCAAAAGAACTTTGCTAATAATTCAAGACTATACTAATTTAGTGATTAGCTTAGACACTTAACCCAACAATAATATGTTAAATCAGTATCTCTTAATATCTAATATTTTAAACTGTTGAATGCACCACTCATATTACTTGCTTTATCGTTGTTAGGGCCAGGATCCTCAAAGCATTCAGGATCCTCAAACCTCATCAGATATTCAGGATCCTTAACTATCTCAGGATCCCGTCTATTATCGTTATTATTATTTACTATCATTTATAACGGTTATATTTTGTTCTTAATTAACACATGCACATAAATAGTCAAGAGAAGACTTATTCTCAACAGAGAGTCGTCTTAACTATGCGAAAGACCCGGAATACCAAGTCAAACAACGTTCACAAAGTTGGTCATAGAGGATCCCGGGAAAATCAGATATCTTGTTAGCTAGTTTAGACTATAAATTGATCCATGTATCTCGCACGAGACTCACTCTACTTACTCTTAGCTTACACTATGAACTTTTTCACCTGTTCTTACTAAAATACTCTCTGTAATCATCATTTTATATTAATAAAATCATCAAGGCAGGTGATCATTATCACCTCCCAAGGTATTGTGCCGGAGATCCTAGCAATGATTAAGGTTTTTCCTTATAAACAATCGTGTCATTCTCTTTACCTTTCTCTATTGCATAATTCGAACATCACAGCCTCTCATTCAATTTGGTTGATTTATAATTGTGTAATTTTTGACCAAAACAATTTGGCGCCCACCGTGGGGTCGTGGTGTTCAAAATCCTCAAAAGATCATGTCTACACAACTGATCCTTTCTTCATCCTCCGCTCCTTCCATTCCAACCAAAAGCCTACCACCTCCTCCTAGTGGACCCCTTGGTCAGAGGAAAGTGCCTGATACTTCTAAGAGAAACACCCCTCTGGTCATTAACCAAGGACGTTTGGGATCTTCAGGACTCTAGGATCCGACTGCTCCGGTCACTACTGTTGAACTCTTAGCTATAATGAGGAAAATGACGTAACAGATGACTCAACAGCAAAAAGACAATAGAACACTACTTAGAGAAGTGGAGAGGAAGAAGGCGAGATTTCAGATATCCTAGGAAACGATGCCCACAGTTGTACAACCAAGGATCCTGAACTTCGGCAATGCAGGATCCTCAAGAAATCAACAGGGGAACACAGCTCCTGCTACTGCTGCATCACCCTGGGGGACGACTATGAACAATCGAGCATCTATGATCAACGATCTCAATGAGCCTTTCAATACTCCTAGAAACCTTGATTCTAATAACTTCTTAAACAACAATACTATCAATACTAACTCTATGAATGTTGATGCAGGAATAAGTCCAAACATGGCTAGGGAACTTCAACAGTTGAGACAGATGATCTCAAGCGTACAAGGGGTAGTTCAACCCATACTAGAAGCATCTCCAACAAGTCACAAGATCTGGAGATTTGCTCCTGTGATAGTCGATACCGAAGTTCCTAAGCGCTTCCAGACTCATAGCATAAAGCCTTACGATGGAACTACAGATCCTAAAGATCACGTAGCACAATACCGAGAAAGGATGGAGATCATTCCCATACCAGTGCACTTGAAGGAAGCTTTCCTATGCAAAGGCTTTGGTTCAACCCTCACGGGATCAACTCTCAAATGGCTTCTAAAAGTTCCTCCCTATTCTATTACTTCATTTTCACATTTAGTCAATATTTTCAATAACCAGTTTTCGTGTAGTAGAACCTTCGAGAAGATCAATAGTGATCTCTATCGGGTGGTTCAGGATGCTAAGGAACGACTTAGGGATTTTGTTAACAGGTTTGGCAGGGAAGCTCTGAGTATCCCCAACATTAACATGGCGACTGCTGTGGAGGCCTTCAAGATGGGTCTAAGGAATGATTCACCCTTCTATGAAGATCTCGTGATGACTCCATGTAAGAGATTGGACAAGGTTAGGAGCCGAGCATTGAGGTTCATAAGGCTTGAAGAGGATAAAGAAGTCCAGAAGAGGAGCAATCCTTCAAGTCAATATGAGAATCCCAATTGGAAGGCCGAATCCTCGGCTCCAAGATCCTATAAATGGAAGCCCTATTCCAAACCAGATCATCATAGGGTTAATCCCCTTGAAGATGAAGGAGAGGAAGAGGAACCTCCTAAGATCATGGACTATTGTTTTTATGTGGATGTTTTAGGTTTAATCTATGATATGCAGGATATCGGAGACAAAGCAAGGTGGCCAAAGAAGGATAACAAGTCCACCAGTTGGAAAGACAAGTCCAAATGGTATGCTTACCACGAAGATTTCGGTCACATGACGGAGGATTGCATAGCCCTAAGAAAGGAGATCAGCTACCTCCTTAGCAAAGGGCATCTTAAAGAGATACTCGGAAGAAAAAAAGAAAAGTCCAAGGAGAACAACCAGGATGGTCACAAGATCCCGGAGAAACCAGGATCTCCACCCCCAAACGCCAGGATAATTAACGTTATCTCAGGCGGATTCAACATTTGTGGTACTTCTTATTCTCAGGCTAAAAGACACGCCAAGGTCTCTAAAACAGAAAAGGAGGATAGACCACGGAAGAATACATCGGTTATCAATGAAAAGGAAATCATGTTTGACGAGACGGACAGGGAAGAGATCCAGGATCCTCACCATGACGGACTCGTGATAACACTGTATATTGCCAACCACTTCGTCAGAAGGATCCTTGTTGATGGACGATCCTCGGTCAACATCATACTCTTGGATGCACTGAAGAGGATGAACATCCCGGAATCGGAGATAATCAGAAGATCCTCGATCCTCATAGGATTTAGCAGAGAAACGAAACACACCATCAGGGAGATAAAGCTACCGATACACATAGTGGGGGTAAATTCTATACAAAATTTATGTGTTATTAACACATTATCTTCTTATAATGTGATATTAGGTAGATCGTGGATCCACGAGATGAAAGTGGTTCCATCAACAAATCATCAGTGTGTAAAGATGTCAAATCTATGGGGAACAGTGAAGATCATGGGAGATCAACAAGAGTCAAATGAATGTTATAAAACCTCTATGAAGCCTACGACGAATCCCCAACAAGCATAGCAATTAAGGTAGGGGCACGACATGTTCTAGAAACAAAGGAGCAAAACGTGAAGGAAGTGCCCCTGAGTAGCGAGGATCCTAAAGCCAAAGTCCTCATAGGATATGACAGGTTAAGACATGTTAAACTTCTTTTGAACCAGAAGCAAGACGTTCGCATTGAAACATGAAGATATGACATGTATAGACAAGAGTATTATCACTCACAAACTTAATATTGATCCTTCTTTCAGACCGATACATCAAAAGAGAAGGAAGTTTTCACCCTAAAGGAATCATATCATCCAAGAAGAAGTCGAAAAGCTCCTCAAGACAGGGATGATCAAGGAAGTGAAGTTCTCGAGATGGCTAGCTAATGTAGTTGTCGTACATAAGAAGAACGACAAGTGGTGAGTATGTGTAGACTACACGGAACTTAACAAGGCTTGTCCTAAGGATCCTTTTCCTCTATAACACATTGACTCCATGATAGATGCAATGGCTGGCCATGAAATCTTAACCTTCATGGATGCTTCAGCAGGATTCCAATAGATCCAGATGGAACCATCCGATCAAGAAGATACAACATTTATAACACCAACAGGTATATATTGTCATATTGCAATGCCTTTTGGTCTTAGAAATGCAGGCACAACATATCAAAGACTGGTAAACCGGATGTTTAAAGACAAGCTGGGGGACACCATAGAGGTCTACATTGACGACATGGTGGTGAAGTCCATGAAAGCTGAAGATCATCTTAGGGATCTCAAAGAAGCCTTCGACATTCTGGACAAATACAACATGAAGTTGAATCCGTCTAAATGCCACTTTAGGATGAATTCAGGAAAGTACCTTGGGTATATGGTAACCAAGAGAGGAATAGAAGCAAGCCCAGAGCAGATCAAAGCAATCATCGAGCTGAAATCTCCATCTTCAACAAAAGACATCCAAAGGCTAACCGGAAGAGTAGCAGCACTCAACAGGTTCATTTCAAGATCCTCAGAAAGTTGTGAGCCCTTCTATGATATCTTGAAGAAGAACAATAAGTTTGAATGGACCGAAGAACACGAAGAAGCTTTTCAGGAACTCAAAAGATACTTAAGTTCTACGCCACTGCTGGTGAAGCCTATAGATGGAGAACCACTTCTCCTCTACCTCTCGGTATCCTCAAGTGCGGTAAGTGTTGTCCTAGCCAAGGATCTTAATAGAGACCAACATCTTATCTACGGTGTAAGTAAAATTCTTTTGGATCCTGAGACCATTCTCATCTCGAAAAATTAATTCTTGCATTAGTAACTGCTTCTACTAAGTTAAGAAATTATTTCGAGACACATACTATACATGTGAAAACTAATTATCCTATTAAGAATGTGATGAGAAAACCAGAGATGTCAGCGAGGATGGCAAAATGGTCAGTGAAGTTAAGAACGTTTGACATCAAATATGATCCAAGATCTACCATAAAGTCACAAGCATTAGCAGACTTTGTGGCTTACTTTAGTGATGATCTACAAAACGAAGTAGACATTGAAGCTAAACAACTCCTAAAGGATGAACACTTGGGAAAATGGACACTATTCATGGATGGAGCTTCAAACCAAAAAGGAACCGGGCTAGGCATCATACTAAAATCGCCATAGGGAGACATCCTACCCCAGGCAGTTAGTTGCGAATTCAACGCAACCAACAACGAAGCAGAATATGAAGCACTCATCATGGGACTACAATTGGCTAAGGATCTTCAAATCAAGGATCTTTAGGTATTTGTTGATTCTTTATTATTAACTAATCACTTCAATGGATCTTATGCAATGAAAGGTGAAAGATTAGCATTATACCTCGAGATCCTCAAAAAATTAGCCTTTGATTTTGAAAACTTTAGCCTAACCCAAGTTCCCAGAGAAGAGAACACAGAAGCAGACGCATTAACCAACTTAGGATCCTCCGTAAGGATCCCACCATAAATGAAGATCCATATAACCCACATAATAACTCCAGCTATAGAAGCCCTTTCCAACAAACCTGATGATCCTGAACAACCAATAAGTGTAGCAGCCATCGGAGATCCTGACCCTCATATCCCTCCTCAAAGGGATCCCGACGAACAGGATCCTCGAAGAAGTCCACGATCATGGATCCAACCCATTATGGAGTATCTCCAAAATGGAACGATCCCAACAGAAGAAAAAAAGCAAAAGAGCATTCAGAATAAGAGTCTCAAGTTTCGTAATAATCCAAGGTAAAATCTATAAAAAAAAGTCTATGGCAGGTCCATACCTCAGATGCTTGGAAGATACTGAAGCTACAGAAGTCTTGAAGGATGTACATGAAGGAGACTGTCGCAATCACACTAGGGGCAGATCCTTATGCTCCAAGGTATTCAGAACAGGATACTAATGGCTAACCACAAAGTGAGATTCTTTTCTAGATGCTGAAAAGTGTGATGCTTGCCAAAGACATAGCAACATCCTACATCAACCGACAGAACCTCTACATCCTATTATCTCTCCATAGCCATTCATGAAATAAGGAATGGATATAGTAGGAAAATTACCAATAGCTCCAGGAGGAAAAGTCTTCATGTTGGTGATGACTAATTACTTCTCGAAGTGGATCGAAGCTGAATCCTTCGTGCAGGTTAGAGACAAAGAGGTAGTTTCATTTATTAAACGTAATATCTTGACTAGGTTTGGGATCCCTGCTGAAATCATATGTGACAATGGATCCCAATTCATAAGCAAGAGGACAAGAGACTTTTTCACGAGTTGGGGAATCAAAATGATAATGCCCACTCCTGTTCATCCCCAAGCTAATGGTCAAGCAGAATATAGCAACAAGATCATAGTAAACAACTTGAAGAAAAGGCTAGATGAAAAGAAAGGAAAATGGGCAGTAGAGCTTCCTTTCGTCCTATGAGCAGATAGGACTACTTCCAAAGTAGCCACAGGTCAGACCCCCTACTCCTTGGTGTTTGGGATAGAAGCAATGATCACTACCAAATATTGATCCCGACAGCAAGATACTTGCTCCAAAATCAAGAAAACAATGACTGGATCCTAGCCAGGATCTTGACACTGTTGACGAACTCAGAGATCTTGCCAAGATACGCATTGCTGCTTATCAACAAAGGATCACCAAGGCTTACAACAAGAACATAAAATTCAGAAGATTCCGAATATGAGACTTGGTATTAAGGAAAACATTCCAAAACACAAAGGATCCTAGTGCAGGTAAATTAGCTCCTAAGTGGGAAGGATCATATCTCATAGATGCCGAAGCAGGAAAAGGAGCATATTGGCTAGCAAAAATCAAAGGAGACATTTTGCCAAGATCCTGGAATGTTATACATCTCAAAGCATACTATATGTAAATAAGATGAATTAATCTTCAACAAAACCGAGGTGCACATGTTCTTTACCTTCAACTTTTCATCATTACTTATTTTCTCCTCGAAAACATTACTAACTTAAGCATTGGAGGGGTGTTAGCTAGACTAACACCCACCCCTATCTAATGTTTGCTATACAGGACAACGTAAAGCTAAGGATCTCAATAAGGAATGATCCTGAAACATAAGGATCCTCAAGGTTGAAGATCCTGAAACATAAGGATCTTGACACACGGAGATCTCAACATCTTAACACTTGAAAAATTCCATTATATCAACGGTATAATCTTTAAACTATCATATACACAAGCTAGAGACTGATCATCTCCCCTACGCTTAAGGGTACTTAATCCACTCTAAGGTTTAAAGATCTAATTACCTCTTTCACAAGAACTAAGGTTTATACACCTCGCTTGAACGCACAATATCTAACTATGGGATACAAATAAGGGGATCATTTCACGATGCAGTGGCTTGGCAACCCTCTCATCTTTGAACATAAGTTAAGATCCTTAAGGTTTATAACATTTTCATGTTATCTAAAATTGGGATATTACCCCCAGAAATTACATAAGGTTTATAACATCTTCATGTTATCACACGTTGGGATCTTTCCCTAGAAAATACACACGAATCATAACATTTTCATGTTGTTATAAGTAGTGATCTTTCCCATGAAATATGTCACAAGTTGGGATCCTCCCCAGTATATGTAACATTAACATGTTATCAATTGAACTTATGGTGTTACCCAAGAATTTTCTTAAAGTCTATAACCTAAACAGGTTATCCTAAGAAGGGAATTCCCCCATATGATCTTATGATTAAGGATCCTCATCATTAAGGATCCTCATCCCTAAGGATCCTCATCATTAAGGCTCCTCATCAGTAAGAATCTTATCATCAGAAGTCAACAACGATCCTAAATTCTTTCCTAAGTTGAGATTTATGCTTAGTAAATTCTAAGATTGAAAAACTTATGAAGCTTAAGGAAAAACTCGAATACAATCAGGTTCCATCTTTCCTTGTTCTTAACTTTGAAATTTTTTAAGTAAAATTAAGGATCTTAAACTTTTCAAGATCCAAAACCAATTGTTGATTTATAAACTTTCATCACTTCAGAGTCATTTACTATTTTAAATTGATATCTTTAAAGAAGTTTTAAAGCACTTAGATTTACCAAAATTAGTTCTTAACAAATTCTTTTATACTTGTTTTATTATAAAAATTATTTGAAACTCTTAAGGATTACAAGTCAGTCATCAAAATTTTAAAGAATCTTTTAACATTTTAAATTTCTTAACAAAGTCAGTTCTTATTATTTTAAGTTATTACTTTTAGTTGTTTAAATAATTCAATCCTTATCAAATCATTTTATCTATTATTTGCCAAAAGAACTTTATCTTGAAAATTATTCACTGTTTTTAGGATCCTAACTACGCAAAGATCTTAGTATCATATTATGCAGGTAAAGGAAAAATAGAAAGATAAAGGAAAGATTAACCATTGTATTCAAAATAAAAGGCTTACAACCCTACAGGATTCAAATGGTTACATCAAAAAACTACACTACCCTAACCACCTAAAATGCCTAGACCTTAGCCTAGTCATCATCTGCCTTTTCTCCTCCTTCTGCACTTATGGCTGCGGTGCAAGATCCTCAGCAGTGGTGACAGGCTTTCCAGTTAGTTTGGCTAGTGCCTCGCGCCATCCTACTACATTCCAGGATCCTGAATGCTCAAGATCCTCCGCCAACTTGATCTTAGCCTCCAGAATAGCCACCGCAACACTTGCCTTCGCATCAGCAATCACCTCCTCAATCTCCGCAGCATGCTCATCCTTTTTCTTAGCCTTCTCCTTACTCAAAAGTTCCACTTGCTTCAGAAGACCCTCATTGGTCGCCTTCCACATCTTTTCATGTTCCTGAAGAGCATGTTCGGCTCTCTCATCCTAGAGCCTCAAAGGCAGAGATATGGTCAAAAACCTAAAAAAGATCAAATGTCAATAAGAAATAGAAAAATTACAAAGAATGAAAGAAAAACTTACGGCTTGAGTAAAAGTGGTCAACTTCCTGAGAGCATCCTCAATGCCAAGATTCTGTAAACCAAAATCCACAACTTCAGAAGGCTTTCGCTTCCGGGATCCTAAAGCCTTAACTGTAAGGTCTACGTGAGATATCGTGGAAGGAAGAAGAGTGACACCTTTTTCTTGCTTAACCTTGATAAAACCGCTGGTCATATCGTCTTCAAGATCTGCCAAACCAAAACGAGCCTTGGACCGAGTAGTCTTGGAACCTGCCAAAGATCCCTATCAACTCAGGATCCTTATCAATCTAAAAGAAGTATCCAAGCAAAATAATGTTACCAATAGCTATATAAGTAGTAGTAGAAGAACCCTCTTGGAGACTAGAATATTCGAACCTGAACGACCTTTCAAGTGCAGGAAGTGCAAGAAATTTGGAAACCTTGTCCTCGGAATCACCAGTAGCAGGAACAAGCTCCTCAAATTTTAATGTTGCATAAAAACAAAAAAAATAAGGGAAGTAAGTTTCAAGATCCTTAAAATCTAAATTCAAATCCTACCCTTTTTAATCCATGTTTTTGGCAGGGAATCCCCATCAGAAATCGAATCACGTCTCACGAAGAAGTATTTTTCCTTCCATGCACCATCATTTTGTTTAGATTTCAGAATGAGGTGGGGTTTGTTTGTCTTAACTCTTAACAGGAAACGGGAAGAACCAAAAGTAGAAAGATCATAAAAGAGAGCCAGCTCAGGTAACCCGATGTCCATATTCTTAGACCGATTCAAGCGATCAATCCAAAACAGGATCCTCCAAACCATAGGCATAGCTTGGATATAAGAAATTTGGGTAGTCGAAAAGAAATCACGAACGATACTAGTAAAAGGATAAGTCAAACCTAGAGTAAATGGGTATTCGGGAAAGCAAACTCATGTTGGAGAAACAAAATCCAGTTGAACGGTGGCCTCAAAAGGTCGAAAAACTACATCGGAAGGAAAAGCCCCAATGGCTTTCAATGATTCCATATCCTCATCGTCGAAGGAGAAAACCTCATCATAAGGTAAGATTGCTTGATCACTGAAGTCATTCTCCGGAGAAGTAATAACGCTAGCTCAAGAACGGCTAGGTTTCTTAACCATGACGAGGAAAATCGGAGGAACAGAAGAAAATAAGTAAGAGGAAAATTTACCTTCGCAATAAGACGATGACAACTGAAGAGAGTAAAGAAGAAATTACCGGAAGCCCACATTTATAGCAAAGAAGATATAAGAAAGATGATTTGACTGCTTCTCGGTTAACTCGAGATGGATAAAACTTATCCATTAAGGGACAATTTTTAAACTCTTCTTTATCTCCTCTTTTTAATTTATTTTTAAGTTATCCCTTTTATATTCTTGAAATTAACTCCAATATTTTCAGGAATAACTTGGGGGAAATTGTTAGGGCCAGGATCCTCAAAGCATTTAGGATCCTCAAACCTCATCAGATATTCAGGATCCTCAACTATCTCAGGATCCCGACTATTACAGTTATTATTATTTACCAACATTTATAATAGTTATATTTCATTCTTAATTAACACATGTGCATAAATAGTCAAGCGAATACTTATTCTCAACAGAGAGCCGTCTCAACTATGGTAAAGACCCGGAATACCAAGTCAAACAACGTTCACAAAGCTGGTCGTAGAGGATCTCGGGAATATCGGACATCTTGTTAGCTAGTTTAGACTATTAATTGAGACATGTATCTTGCACACAACACACTCTACTTACTCTTAGCTTACACTACGAACTTTTTCACTTGTTCTTACTGAAATACTCTCTATAATCATCATTTTATATTAATAAAATCATCAAGGCAGGTGATCACTATCACCTCCCAAGGTTTTGTGTCGGAGATCCTAGCAAGGATCAAGGGCCTTCCTTGTAAACAATCGTGTCATTATCTTTACCTTTCTCTATTTCAAAATTCGAACATCACAGCCTCTCATTCAATTTGGTTGATTTATACTTGTGTAATTTTTTACCAAAACAATCATAACCTTGTCCTCATAATTATTACAACGAATAAAATACATAAAGAAAAATATTAAACTAAAATACATAATAAGGGAATAAGGAAATTGTGAGTTCTTACCTAAACAATATTTAATTTTTTGTTGGTAAATACCAAATCGATGGCCTCTATTAGAGTTAAAGAAGATGTATCCATTATGTGAACAACTTCAATAAATCTTTAATATTAAAAAATTTAAAAATAATATATTTAAAAAAGTCCTTATAATTTTGGATTTATATGCGAAAAAATCATTTTATTCTGTTGGTGATCGGCTTACATGCAATTTACCGGTAAAAGGGTCAAAATGAATACAATTGACATCTTTTGGGGATTACTTGACTAAAAAAGATAAGGACTAAATCGATTATGAGACATAAACATAAGGATATTTCAGAAGATTTCCTTTTATTTTATACAAAAAGTATTTATCTATTTGACACTGTATCAACACGGTACTCAATGGAGAATAAAAACAAACAACCCATAATTATGTATAGACAAAAATTCATAATTGGTCAATGTGGTTTGGAAAATATCACACTTTGAGGACAAGTATGGAAAGAGTCACGCCACTTGTCACTATGGTTTCGAAACCTTGCATAATTGGTCCTTCTGGCGTTAACTTTAACTTTTGACAAATTAGTTTTTTCTGAATGACCAAAATGCCCTTGGACCAAATCTGAAAATTAGGTGTACCTCAAGGATATATATATATATATATATATATATATATATATATATATATATATACATATACATATACATATATATACATATACTAAAAAGCTTACTCCCACTCTCAAATTCTGGCATGTAGTAGATAACAATACATATCTCTTAGAAATATACACACTGATATGTGTTTGATCTAATTATTCCATTAACCAATTAAGTTAAAAAAAATGTTCAAGAACATCATATAAGCTTAGTTAAACATCTCGATTGCGGTAATGGGTGGCCGACGGTTTGTGTATGGTAATGGTGATGAAAGCTAATGATGTTAGGTTATTAAGATGAAGGAAGCATGAATTTGAGGTTGTATATTAAAAAGATCAAGATCATGATCTTATATAATTGATCCATGATTCAAGGGAAGGGAAAATGATACATTAGCCCTACAATGTATTGCACATTTGTTGATTCAACCCTTTAATTTATTTTCGAGCTCTATGAAGGAATAATCTTGTTTTTGTTGGGTCTATTTAGTCACTTGGAACTTTTTAAAGGGGTAACATGGTTACCCCTTTGCCACATAGACTTTGACTTTGAAAAGCTCCACCTCTTTTGACCTGACCTATGTCTCGTTTCTCCTCTAAACCCATGACCGATTCACTCCTTCCACCACCTGTAACATTTTGTTGTCTTCTTCTGCATCGTTGCCATATTTTGGAGTTTCCATCTCTCATATAGCAACTAATGTTTCCTATTAGAAACCAATCGTTTCCACTTGGTTCACCGACATAAGTAGTAGAAGAGAAATGGTTTAAAGTAAACTGAACATGTTGAATCCCAGTGACTGAAAAGCTTGATAAGACGAACATTTCCCTTTCACTCTAGTTGGGTAAGAAAGAAACAAACAAAGGATACCATATCCAAAATGTAGAAGCCCGAAAAGATCTTGACCTATATTAGGAACCTTTTTATGCGATAAAAGCCACACGAAAGATTGAGTGAATAGATTGAGTCTAGCTACACACATAACATGATAGTATGTTAAATATTGGTAGATAACAAGGAACCTGATTAAAGAATCGAAGTTTACTTTTCATTCATAGTATTTTGGATGTAATAGAGTCAAATCATTTTGAAGAAACTGCGAACACCGGTATGTATCGAAGGTTAGGATCCTTGCCGCCTCCTACCAACCTCTATAGAACAATCCTCGTCTCTCCATCCCATATATCTTCGTCGATGACCCCTCTAATGGGAGGCACAAACCTAAAACCTCCACCAGCACAAATGCAAAAACATGGTGATGGCGCAATCTAATTTGCAGTCTAAATCAGAGTTTCCACTAGTTGCCAAGATCTTGAACACTGACGATGGTCCTGTTGTAATGATCTTGCATTTCTTCCATGATCTTGAACACCTCAAGCTCATACATCTTTTACCTCTCTTGTTGGCATACCTCACTTACCCTACCCCTGGGATTTAGATTTCGATTTTTAGGGTTGTGGTGGATAATTGGAAGAGTTTTACGGGTTCTATGGAATTTTTTTTTGAAAGTAGATGATTGGATGAAGAATATGGTTATTGGGGTGAAGACGACGATGAAGGATCTAAATTGATGACCCAGATGTTTGATGCTTCAATAAATAGTGATTAAAGTGTTGATCAAAAGTCAAAAGTTTATTTTGATATGTTCCAAGAATTGATTAAGCTCTCTCCATAAATAGTAATCACATTGAGTTAGATTTATTTGATGAGGTGTCTCTTTAAACCGGGTAAGACAGGTTACCATAACTAAAACAATAGGTCACTTCCAACTTTATTCCCTCATAAAGCACGAAAATTAGCTAAGGAAATGATTAGACAAATGTGCAATATATTAAATGGCTAATGAGTCATTTTCCCTCAAGGGAACGTTTCATAAATGTTTTGGTCAAAAATCAATCAAATATGAATCGACCAAATTATATGTGAGGCTGTTGTGTTGTAGCTATTATGAGGATCAAATTGAGATCAAAATGACAATGGTGGTATACAAGGAATGCCCTTAATCCTTAATAGGATCTCTGGCCTAAAACCCTAGGAGATGATAATGATCATCTGCCTTGTTTGATTTTATTGATTTAGAACGAAAATTACAAAAATGAGGACAAAAATACAAATATGTGTGTTTCAGTAGCTCTAGTCGCATGTGTAGTGTGAAGAATACATGTTTATTTATAGTCTAATTCAAGTAACTAAAAGTCCGATATTTCTAGGATCCTCTTGAATAAGTATTCGCACGTAGTTTGACTTGGTATTTCTGGGTCTTAAGCCTGGTTGAAATGGTTATCCCGACTTAAGGAGTCTTTTAGTGGACTATTTTTGCATAAGTGAGGAATAAACAACTAGTATAGTCGTTAGTCTTGTTAGGAAATAATAATCAGGATCCTGGCATATGTTTCGAGATCTTTAGATTTCTTTGAGATCCAGGATCCTGGATGGGATTAAGGATCTTGCCCCTAACAATTTCCCCCAAATGATACCTGCTAAATATTTTGGTTTAATTCCTAATATTTGAAAGAGTGTAATTTCGTCATATAATAAAAAATAATGAAAGTAAGGATTCTAAAATCCTAATGGATAAAGAAATTTGAATCCTGACGGATAGAATTCTAGTCGTTAATATAGGAATAATTATCTATCAAATCATTTCTCTTTCTTTTGTGATCTTCGTATAAATAGGGCACTAGGGTTCCTAACGCTTCTTTACCTCTTCTATATATCTTTTGAGCATCAGCGGCGATTTCCAAAGGTATCTTTCTTATTTTTTTTCTTTATCTTTCCGATCCTCTGGCCATGGGCAAAAAGATGACATGTTCTCGTGCTAGCATCACCGCCCCTTCTGAGGACAACTTCATTGATCAAAAGATCTTGACTTATGATGAGTCGTGCTCTTTTGACAACGAAGATATTGAATCCCAGAAAGCTAACGGGGCTTTCCCCATTGGTTCTATTTTTAAACCTTTTGATGTTCTGGCTCAACCAGACTTTGTATCTCCAACTTGGTCTGTTTTCCCGAGTACCTATTCTCCCTAGGTCTTTCTTACCCTTTTCCTGGAATTGTTTCTGATTTTTTTGAAGTCACCGAGATTTATTATATCCAAGCCATGCCAGTGGCCCAAACAATCCTTTCCTGGGTTGATCGATTGAATCAATCCAAGGATCTGGACATTGGTTTGCCTGAGTTAGCCCACATTTATCATCTTTCAATTTTAGGAATTCTCGTTTCATGTTAAGAGTCAAGCCAAACAAATCACATCTTATTTTAAAATCCAAGAAAAATGACGATGCTTGGAAAGAAAAGTATTTCTTTGTGAGACCTGACTCTATCCCCAATAGAGATCTCTTGCCAAAAACATGGATCAAAAAAGGTAGGGTTTATTTATTATGTTGAGGATCCTAAGATTCACTTTCTTATTTTGTTTGTTTTTATGTATCTTTCAAGTTCAAAGAAGTTGTTCCTGTTGTTGCGGACACGGAAGATAAGGTTACGAGCTTTCTTGCTTTGAATGTGGCTGACAAATCTTTCAAGTTCGAACACTGCAGTATTCAATAAGGTTCCTCCACTACTGCTCTAATGGCTACTGGTAAGGATCCTTCTTTTTTATTTGCTTTATTCCTAGGATCCTAAATTAATGGGGATCATTCATAATGCACAGGATCCAAGACCACACGCTTTAGTGCCTATTTTTCCCTTTCTGATTTGGAAGATGATATGTTCAGCAGTCAGATCATGGTTAAAAAGGAAAAGGCTTCTTCCACTTTTCCTCCAAAGAGGACTCAAATCGATCTTACAGTCAAAAATCCAAGATCCCGGAAGAGGAATATAGGTGAAGGTGCAGATTTGAGCCTGGAGAATTGTGGGGTCGAGGAGGCACTCAAGAAGTTGCTCTCTTTCTCCCAAGCTGTAAGTATTTCTTGAATCTTTCTCTTTATTTTGACTTTCTTCTTTTTCTGATGATATTCTTCTTTCAGCTTTCCGATCACATCTCTCAGTCCACCGTTGATCTGAATATCATGGTTGAGAAAGCTGAACGAACCTTGAAGGAGCAAGAGAAGGTTTGGAAGGCAACCAACAACGATCTCCTGATGAGGGTGGAGCGGTTGAGCAAGAAGAAGGAGGATAAATAGGAGGAGCATGCCTTGGAGATCGATGAAATGATCGTTAAGCTCAAAAGCAATGCTGTTGAAGCTGTTTGGGAGGCAAAGATCAAGCTCATGGAGGGTGTGGAGAATGCGGGATCCTAGAATTTGGCCGATTGGCGTGAAGTCTTGGCTAAGTTGACTAGCAAGCCTATTAATGTTGGTCAGGATCCTGCAGAGAAGAAGAGAGAAGAGTAGGAGCAGAAGGTGGAGACGGAGGTGACTCCGGGTATTGATCGTCAAACCGTAGTGTAATTTTGATTTAAAAATAATTTTAATTATTTGGGTGTGTAAGACAATATTTCACTTTTTTGCGGGGTTGATGGGCACCCCTTTTTCTTTAATTCTTTTGTATGCTTATATGTTTTTCTGCATTGTTGATGTGGTTGTAGAAACAAAATAGATTTTTATGAGGATCCCTAGATAATTCGGATCCTAAAAAGTTTAGGCTTTATAAGAACTTTTGGAATCCTAATAATCTGAGATAACTGATCCTTCAGTTTCCTATGTTTTTGAACCTTGTATATGGATTGTCCTTCTTTATATAGTTCAACTTAGGAATTTTGTTGAAGAAGATACCTACTTATCTTTAAGTGGGGAAAATCCCAACTTAGGCTTTATTGGGTAAAATCCCAATTTAGAAAATACTGGGGAAGATCCCAACCTAAGAAATAATAGGGAAGATCCCAACTTAGGAAATATTGGGGAAGATCCCAAATTAAGAAATACTAGGGAATATCCCAACTTAAGAAATATTGGGGAAGATCCCAACTTAAGATAATATGGCAATGTTATAACCCATAGGTTAAACTTTAGGATCTTAATATATGTTCAGAAATAACAGGGTTTCCAAGTCACTAGAGCGTGAAATGATTCCCTTATTCGCATTCCATAGTTAGATACCGTGCGTCCAAGCGAGGTGTAGAAACCTAAACACGGATGAAAGAGGTTATTAACTCTTTAAACCATAGAGGGATTAAGTACCCTTGATTGGAGCAGAGATGATCGGTCTCTATTCGTAGCAGTCAGGATCCTTGAGTTTCTGCATATAGAAAGTGTTAGCTAGGGGTAAGTGTTAGCCTATCTAACGCCCCACCGATGCTTAAGTTAGTAATGATCTTTGAGAGAGAAAATTAATCAAAAATGGAAAAGTGAAGGTAAGGAGTAGGTGTGTACCTTGTTCTTTTCATAATGTAACAATGTGACTTTGAATTACAAGAAATATTCATTGAGGTGTATTGTGTTCCATGACCTTGGTAAGAGGTTTCCTTCCAGAGTAACCAACCAATATGCCCCTTTTCTTGCTTCTGAATCGATGAGGTAGGGGCCTTCCCATTTAGGTGCTAGCTTACCATCTTTAGGATCCTTGGTGTTTTGAAATGCTTTTCTTAAAACCCACTCGCCTACTTGGAAACTTCGGATCTTAATATTCCTATTGTAAGATTTAGCGATCCTTTGCTGATGAGCTGCAATGCGGATCTTGGCGAGGTCCCTTATTTCATCAATAACATCAAGATCCTTAGTTAGGACCCTATTGTTATTGTCTTGAGTATGGAATTGGTATCTCGCCGTTGGGGTCACTACTTCTGTGGGGATCATGGCTTCTGCTCCAAACGCTAAGGAGTATGGGGTTTGTCCTGTTGCCATCTTAAATGTGGTCCTATCTGCCCAAAGTACGAAAGGAAGTTCCTCAACCCATCTTCCCATCTTTTCCGTAATCTCTTCTTCAGATTATTGACTATGATTTTATTACTGGACTTGGCTTGTCCATTGGATTGACGGTGAACTAGGGTGAACATTACCATTTTGATTTTCCAACTGGTGCAAAAGTCATGTGTTCTTTTTCTTATGAATTAGGATCATTTATTACATATGATCTTCGCAGGGATCCCAAATCTGGTAAGGATGTTTCGCTTGATGAATGAGACAACTTCCTTATCTCTCACTTGAAAAAAAGCCTCAAATTCTATCTATTTTGAGAAATAATATGTCATTGCTAGGATAAAAACCTTTCCCCCTGGCGCCTTAGGCAGTTTACCAACTATGTAAATTCCCCACTTCGTGAATGGCCAAGGTGAAAGGATGGGATATAGAGGTTCTTATGGTTTATGAAGGATGTTTCTATGTCTCTGACAAGAGTCACATTTCTGAGCATGTAGGAAGGCATCTTTCTTCATGGTAGCCCAGTAGTATCGTGTTCTTAACACTTTGGAGCATAAGGATCTGCCGCCAATATGGTTTCCATAATCCCCTTCATGTATGTCTTTCAAGACTTCCACAGCTTCGTGATCCTTAAGGCATCTTAGATATGAGCCTGCCAATGATTTTTTGTATAACACTCCTTGTATCATCACAAAGCATGAGTTCCTCATTCTGAATGATCTATTGCTTTTTTATTCTTTCGGGATCGTACAATTTTGGAGGTATAGGTTGGGTCCATGATTTTGGATGTTGTTATGGATCTTGAATGTTTGGTCTGGGGTCCTGAGTGTTGTGATCATGGTGAAGGGGTTGGAGATCAGGATCTTCAATTGCTGCAATGATCGTTGTTTGATCATGGGTAGTAAAGTCTTCTGGTTGGCTAGTGTGTTTGCTTCAGTATTATTTTCTCTAGGAACTTGGACTAAGCTAAAGTTTTAACATTATTAGGCTAAGGTTCTAAGTATTTCAAGGTATTGTACTAATCTTTCACCTTTTACTACATAGGATTCATTAAAATGGTTAATTATTAATAATGAATCGATGTATACCTGAAGATCCTTGATTTGACGATCCTTGGCTAGTTGTAGTCCCATAATTAGTGCTTCTTATTCTGCTTCATTATTGGTTGTGTCGAATTCACAGCTAACGGCCTGGGGTAGGATGTCCCCATGTGGCGATTTTAGTATGATCCCTAGGCATCTTCCTCTGAAGTTAGATGCCCCTTCTGTAAAGAGTGTCCATTTTCCCATGTTTTCTTCTTTTAGAAGTTTTCGAGCTTCTATTTATACTTTAGCTTGTAGATCATCACTAAATTCAGCCACAAAATCTGCCAAGGCTTGTGATTTTATTGCGGATATTGGTACATATATGATGTCATATGTACTGAGCTTCACCGACCATTTGGCCATTCTTCCTAACATTTCTGGTTTTCTCATAACATTCTTAATGGGATAGTTAGTTTTTACATGTAGGCTATGAGTTGAAAAATAATGTCTTAATTTGGTAGAAGTTGTAGCTAGTGCAAATATTAGTTTTTCGAGATGAGAATACCTGGTCTTATGATCTAGGAGACTTTTACTTACATAGTAAATAGTATGTTTATCCCCATCGAGATCCTTTGCCATAACTGCACTTACAACATTTAAGGATAATAAAAGATATAGGATTTGTTCTCCATCAAATGGTTTCATTAATAGGGGGGCCAAACTTAAATATTTTTCAAGTTCTTGGAAGGCATCTTCATGCTCCTTGGTCCATTCTAACTTCTTATTTTTCTTTAGGATGTTGTAGAAAGGTTTGGAAATCTCTGCGGATCTTGAAATGAATATGTATAGCGTTGCTACTCTTCCACTCAACCTCTGGATATCTTTTGTCGAAGTTCGGGATCTTAGATCAATTATGGTTTTGATCTATTCAGGACTCGCTTCTATCACGCTCTTGGTGACCATATAACCAAGGAACTTGTCTGACTTCATTCCAAAGTGACATTTGGACGGATTCAGCTTCATGTTGTATTCATCTAATATATCGAAGGCCTCTTGAAGATCCCTGAGGTGATCTTCAACTGTTTTAGACTTGACCACAATGTCATCAATGTAGACTTCCATGGTTTCCCCTAGTTTGTCCTTGAACATTCGATTTACCAATCTTTGGTATGTTACCCCTGTATTTTAAAAAACAGAAGGCATAGCAATATAGAAATATATATCTGTAGGGGTTATGAAATCAATATCCTCTTGATCAGATGGTTCCATTTGTATTTGTTGGAATCTGTCTGAAGAGTCCATGAATGTTAGTAGCTCATGTCTTGTCGTGTCATCTATTATCGAGTCTGTGTGTGGTAAGGTAAAGGGATCCTTAAGGCAAGCCTTATTGATATGCATGTAATCCACACATACTCTCTATTTTCCATTCTTTGTTTGTACCACCACCACGTTGGCTAGCCATCTTAGGAAGTTTGCCTCTTTTATCATTCCCGTCTTGAGAAGTTTTTTCAACTTCTTCTTGAAAGATTTGGTTCCTTTCGGGTGCAAATTTCTTTCTTTTTTTATGTACAGGCCTAAAAGAAGGATCTATGTTGAGTTTGTGAATTATAATTTCTTTATTTATACTTGTCATATATTTGTGTTTCCACATGAAGGTTTTTCTTCTGTGTTTTAAGAATTTTATTAGGTCTTGTTCGATTTCTTCCGGTATTGAGGATCCTATGAGGACTTTAGCTTCAGGATCCTCGATGTTCAAGGGCACTTCTTTTATGTCTTGTTCTTTCACTTCTAGCACATCTTGTGGCCTTTGCTGTAATTGCTATGCTTATCGTGGTGTCGTGGAAGACTTCATCGATGTCTTAATGACTCTTCACATTATTTTTTATCACTAATGATCTTCACTGTTCCCCATGGGGTAGGCATCTTGATGCACTAGTGGTACGTTGATGCAACTGCTTTCATGTAATGGATCCAGGGTCTACCTAATATAGCATTGTAGGAAGACAAAGCATCAATAACACAATAATGTTGCATATAATTTACCCCCTCGATGTAGATGGGTATCTTGATTTCTCCAATGGTGTGCTTCGTTTCTCTGTTGAATCCTATTAGTACTGAGGATGTTTTGATTATTTTAGATTCCAGGATGTTCATCCTGGTCAAAGCATCTAAAAGTATGATGTTCATTGAGGATCCTCCAACTACCAGGATCCTTTTGAAAAAATGATTGGTGATGTAGAGGGTTATCATCAGTCCGTCATGATGAGGATCCTGGATGTTTTCCCTGTCGTATGAATTTGGGGATTTGGTTCTATTTTGGATCTCCTTGTCCTCCTGTAGTCTGATGAACCTCAGTGCTCTGCTTTTGACTTCATCAATTCTTTTGCATGGGGTCATCACAATGTCTTCGTAGAATGGAGAGTCTTTCTTCAGGCCCATTTTAAAGGCTTATACGACAGTGGCCATGTCAATGCTTGGTATTTTCAATTCTTCCCTGCCAAACTTGCTTACAATGTCGTTAAGGGATTCCTTAGGATCCTGGACCACTCTATAAAGATTACTAGTGATCCTTTCGGATATCCTGCTATAGGAAAACTAATTATTTAAAAGATTAACCAAGTGAGCAAAAGAGGTAATAGAGTAAGGAGGAACATTGAGAAACCATTTCAAGGCTGATCCTATAAGATTCAAGTTAAAACCCTTGCACAAACAGGATTCCTTTTGGTGTGATGGAATGGGAATGATTTCCATTCTCTATCTATATTGTGCTATGTGTTCCTCAGGATCCGTGGTTCCATCATAAGCTTTCATGTTGGGAGTTTGGAAGTGTTTTGGAACTTCAGTGTCGGCTATCGAGGGAACAAACCTCGAGATCCTATTACTGGTGGGGGATATGTCCAGTATAGGTTGAATCACTCCTGGCACGCTCGAGATCATCTATCTTAGTTGTTGAAGTTCTTTAGCCATGACCGGACTTATTCCTGCATCAAGGTTCACAGAGTTAGTAAGAGTATTAGTTTCAAAGAAGTTACTAGCATTTTGTTATGAGGGGTAGTGAAAGTTTCGACAAGATCCTGGATTACAGGAGCTTGACTGGTTGGGGTTACACCCCAAGTCGAAACAGTGGCAGATCCTGGGGCTGTAGTCTTCAGACGTTTCCCTAAGGATCTTGAGTTATCGAAGTTCAAGATCCTGAGTTGCAAGATCGAGGGTGCCACCTCCTGGAGTATATGGATCTCTGACCTTATCCTTTTCACCTGCTTGTGCAGTGTTCTGTTGTCTTCCTATTGCTGAGTCACATGTTGCGTTAATCTTGTTAGGAAATAATAATTAGGATCCTGTCATATGTTTCGGGATCATTAGATTTCTTTGAGATCCAGGATCCTAGATAGGATTGAGGATCTTACCCCTTAAAATAAATATCATATTTTTATATTTGGTAATTAAAATAATTATATATAAAATACTTAAAGCTTATATATGGACCTCTCTCTCTCTCTCTCTCTCTCTCTCTCTCTCTCTATATATATATATATATATATATATATATATATATATATATATATATATATATATATATATATATATATATATATATATATATATATATATATATATATAGGGAAAGGATCAAATGAGAACGCCTAAAAGGTTGAGAACGCGATAACAGTTCTGGACCAATCAATATATAAGGGCATATTAGTAATTGTATATTTTAATTAAATTAAAATAAAATAAAATTCAATCAAATCCCTTAAATTTAGGATCATTTACCCAAAAAGAATAAAATATTTGATTTTTTATTTTTCTTATTAATCGAATATAAAAAATATTTTTACCAAAAATTATTTTAAAACTGAAAAAAAAAATTTCTTAAAAAAATCAAAATTTTTCTCTTGTTTCACTTTTTTTTTCAAAAAAATGAATAGACATCTAACCCCAAATCAATACATTTGTATTCACAAATGATTTTTTTTTCAAAAAACATGATACTACTCCAATCACAAATGAATACACATCAATTTACAAGTAATCCAATTTCTTTTTTAATCAATTGAAAATAAAGAGTGTAAAATTATCATTTTTTCATAAAAAGAATACCTCTAATCATAAACAAATACACTCATTAACATATGATTGCAATGCTATTCACAAATGAATACACTGCTATTAACAAAATGAGTACCCTGCTATTCACAAATGAATAAATGAATACCTCTAATCATAAACAAATACACTCATTAACATATGATTGCAATGCTATTCACAAATAAATACACTGCTATTAACAAATGAGTACCCTGCTATTCACAAATGAATAATTGAATACCTCAAATCATAAATAAATACATTCATTCGCATATGAATGCACTGCTATTCACAAATGAATACACTGTTATTCATAAATAAATACACATTCTAACATAAATGAATTCATCAAAAAATAATATAACTTACATCTAAAAAATATAGAACATAATACAATTTTGCATTCTCTTCTAGCTCAAATTCTTCACCTTTAATATTCTCAAACAACTCCAAAGGACCTCCACAAAACCCATATGAAATTGATGCTTTTCTCTTCTCCAAAGCATCCAAAATTTACAACAAATATTATAATCGTTAATGAAATGTTATAATCATTAATGATTGAAACTCAAAGCTTACCTCTTGATCTCTATATTTAAAAGTTATTCCATTAAATCTAAAATTATAACATCAAAGAAATTAAAACTCAAAATCGAAAATTATGACATCAAAGAAATTAAATTGTGAATTCTGTTAGGAGTTCATATATGATATGGATTGGAGTGATCTTCGGTAACGATGATGTGGAAAAGTTTAATACCTCGATTGTCTTCCCATCATAAGCATCAATCCATTTTCCTCCGATTAGACCTTTGGTTCGCCATAATCCAGAACTCTTGAGCCGATCAACAATACTTTCTGTTTCCGTGCTCATCTGAGCCATCCGAGACTCCATTTAGTGAATTCATGAATCTATCCAAAAACCCTAAAAAAAATTAATAACGATTAGAGTAATCGGTAATGCACCTGGCGACGAAGAAGATGCGTGGGGGAGTGGTTGTTGCAAAGTGATGAGTGTGAGAGTGAGATTGAAGACTGGTGAAATTTGATCTTGCTGCTGCTACAATGAAAAACCCTCTTCTACCTCCACGTATTTGACACCTTTGTACAAATGGCAAAAGATTCAACTTCCAGCACACCACTTATTGCTTCTCCCTACACCGGTTGGATGATACAATTGATAACAAGAAAAAATTGAAATCCCACCAAATCCCTTCCGTCACAAAAGGCTACTCATGGATCAAATTTCTACGGATAATGAAGCTCAGATCTAATATGTAATATGTCTTTGTATTTCTCGCTCTCTCGAACGATCTCTACCCATCTGTTGATAGAGGCGTGGAGATGATTGTTGTGTGATGATGATGGTGACGATGGTGTTGCTGGGGGAATCAACTATCAAGATGGCAGTGGTGGTGTTTTTGTATCTTGTGCAGCGGCTAGGTTGAAGAAAACTCAAAAGTCGGCAGTGGAGAGATGAGAGGGAAGAGGCGGATGTTTTTTTAGTCCTGGCTTCCATCGATTAGGGTTTAAAGGAAATAAGAGAGAGAGAGAGAGAGAGAGAGAGATTTTAGGAGTTGATAAAAATAAGATAAAACCTAATGACTATAGTACCCTTTTAGGTAATTAGGAAGTTACATTTTAATCCTATGACTTTCAGAATTTATATAAATGGCCCGTTAATATTAACCTTTGATTTTAAAATTTAGAAGGCTTAGATCTGTTCTCGTGTTCTCAACCTTTTAGGTGTTCTTATTTGATCGTACTCCTATATATATATATATATATATATATATATATATATATATATATATATATATATATATATATATATATATATATATTAGATGAATGGTTGTTATGGTTTGGGGTAGTTTACGCATTTGACACCTAATATTTTTTAATTCAGATGGTTTGGTTTTCTTTCGAATTTAGTGCCTACAATACATGAAATGACTATTATACCCTTATATATTTATCTTTAAAATTTTTGTTATTTATTTATCATTTTAAAATAATAAAAAAGAAAAGGACAATAAACACCATACTCCCTGCCACAACTTATTCACACGTACATTTTTTCTTTCTTTCTCTCTCTCTCTCTCTCTCTCTCTCTCTCTCTCTCTCTCCCATTTACATATCATCCCTTCGGCTGCGTTTGGTACATGGAACAGGACTGGACATGACAAAACAATGTATTTTTGTTAAGTGTTTGACAAGGATGGGATTGGGACAAAATTAGTTGTTGACCAAATCCAATGGTACTAATTCTCTAAAATTTATTCACATCCAAATCCATAGAACACAATGGGACAAAAACAAAAATGACAAAAAAATCCTCTACCCTCTTATCTACCGTCGATCCCTCTTTTTGATTTCTAGTAGAAACTTTGATGACCCACCTTCCCACCCCTTTCTGACGTTCTTTGAGACTTTTTTCCTTTATACAAAAAATACGATGGAGTTATTCAAAAATGTATATATTATTGCAGGAAATTGTGGTTTGAAGTGTCCTTTTGTCATCAAATGAAAAGCTTTTTACAGGATAAATTTTTTTGAAATGTTTTAGAGGCCGGCATAGCAGGAATTTATAATTTTCTAAGTGCAATATGATCGTTGATATTCTAAGAAAAATATTATTTCAGAAAAAGCTATGGATATATGAGATACCTTGTAGGTTATTAAGTACATGGATGGTGGTGGATATGAATGAGATGGAAAAAACCCATGTTTCTGGATACATAAGACCTATGGACTGGATACATAAGACCCAAAGACCTATGGACTAGATAGGATGATGTTGAAGTATGGGTACACTTTTATATATTTAAACTCTAATAACTTATTAAATTATTATATAAGACAAGTATTTTGTAATTTTATATGGTCAAAGAATATTAGAAATAATTTTAAGGATAATTTGGTAATTTAATATTGGGTTTCGATTTGTTATGATCCTACCAAACACTATATAATCAATAAAGTCTAGTTCAGTCATGTTCCGTCCAATTCAGCTCTATCCAAACGAGTTCTACCGCCAAAATCTACCTTCATGTATTCCAATCTCTTGGATCTACTTCAAACCATCGACAACAACAAATCTAAACAAATTAATATTTTTGTAGAAATTTCTTGAATATTCCCCCAATATATGATGATCTTCTAGCAAGCTTTAGATAAAAAAAAACTTTACTCCTTGAAACCGACCACCATAACCAAGTATTGTTGTAATTATCGTCGTCGCCACCATAAACGAACAACCACCATTGTCGATGTACACCTTTGCATCCATCATTTCTTGATTTCTGCACCATCCACCACCAATTCATGTTATTCATCGTCGTTGATGTAACGACCCAAACTTTTTATCATCTAATCTAGGGATGAGCATTAGAACCACCAGAACCGGAACCGGACCGGAACCTGAACCGGAATTGGTAATAGGTCCGGTTACCGGTTCTCCATTTTTATGAAAACCGGTCCCGGTTCTAAAAACCGGAACCGGATTGACATTTTTTTCAATTTTTAAAATGCGCATAACTCGCTCATATGAAGTCGAAATTATTTGATTTTTTTCCAACATGTAATTTGGAGTTTGTAATTCATTTTTGACAGTACAAACATATGTTTTGGTTAGATATTGAATCAGACACATGCCCCGAAAGAAAGCATATCGATGTTGCGTTTTTTTTTTATTTCAGCATTATTTTTTTGTTTTTTTTAATATGTCCCATTTTTTAAATGTGTATAACTCATTCATATGACGTCAGAATTACTTAATTTTTTTTCCAGCATGTAATTTGGTGTTTGTAGTTCATTTTAGACTATAAAAACACATATTTTAGTTCAACATTGAATCAGTTATAGACCCCGGAAGACAACATATCAATGTTGCGTTTTTTCTATTTCAGCATTTTTTATTTTTTTGGAATCTGTCCCCGCTTTTAAAATGCGCATAACTCACTCATATGAAGTCGGAATTACTTGATTCTTTTTTCATCATGTAATTTAGTGTTTGTACTTCAATTTAGAATGTAAAAAAGACATAAATTGGTTAAATATTGAATCATTTACAAGCTCCAGAAGATAACATATAATCTATAGTATTTCAACCGGTTCTACTTTGAAAAATAACCGAAAAACCGGGACCGGAACCGGAACCGGCGCTAGAACCGGTGGTCCGGTTCCCGGTTCTTATAATATAGGAAAACCGGTTTCGGTTCCGAACCGGTCCGGTCCAAAGCTCATCCCTAATCTAATCTAATGGGATTATCAGAGTTATTTCTAAAAATTTGTAAAATTATATTAACTCATAAAAATAAAAACATTTTATACACCAGAAGTAGTCACCGATTTCCAATAAAAATCTTCATACAAATTAGAACAACAAGGAAATAAACCTATTCTAGGTTCTTGTGCTCGAGTCTTGACTTTAGTACCACAACTGCTGCTACATTAACCTAAAAAACATAAATATATCCCCAGTATCTGACATAATGTGTCTGGTGAGTTATATTCTTATCTATTTTCATGTTCATCTATTCTTTCCTTCTTTCATTCTCTAATCTTTCGTCTTCTTTTCTATCTCATACTCTGCCTTATAAACTCTGCTCTTCATGGCATAGACTATCAATCTTTCTCCTCTCATCTAACTTATCTCTTGTTATGCCTTAGCATTATGTACTCTCATTCTCATACTCTATCTTCTACTATTATGTTCCAATAGCACACATTGTTATTCTTACCAATCATCTATATCTTCTATCTTACTTAGCCTCTTCCCATGCTCATCTTTTAAACTTTGTATCTTTATTTCATACTTCTTATCTCGATACCTCATGGATCTCTTGACGCTTTCTCCTTGCCCATGAATCCCTCATGGATTATGTACTCTTAAACCTCCACAGATCATTTCTAAGTTCTTAAAGAACTTCATTACTTTATTCCACTCATGGAATCATTTCTTTCTCGTTTCCAATCATACCTAATCTTTAATTCTTGCATGAATCATCTATATACATCCCCAAAGGGGTCATCTATCTATGTTCTTTAAGGAACCATCATCTTATTCCCGAAGGAATCATTCTCTAGTCCCCGGAAGAACCTCTATCACATTCTCGAAGGAATCATCATCTTTTCCTCGAAGGAACCTCTATCTCATTCTTGAAAGAATCTTCATATCGTTCCCAAAAGAATCATTCTCTTGTTCCCAAAGGAACCTCTATCACATTCTCAAAGTCCATAGCTACCAATGTTCATCTATAGGGCACTAAATCCATAGTTGCCAACGTTTATTTGTAAGGCACTAAATCCATAGTTGCCAACGTTCGTTTGTAAGGCGCTAAGTCCATAGCTGTCAATGTTCATTTGTGAGGCACTAAGTCCATAGCTGTCAGGGTTTTTAGAGTACATCTGGTGAGCATATCGTTCACAACAGCTACAGGTTGCGAGCCTGCTAGCATTCCACCGGACTGTCTAGAATAGTCTGTGGTTGTCATCTATACTTGTAACATCCCAATTTTCAAGACCAAAAATTTCATTTTTATATAACGATTTAGAAAAACATTTATAGGAAACATCTTCGATTCATATCATTTCATAAAACCATAGCCACGTGTCTCAAACCATATCATAAAATAGTAGTAATGTCAGAGTACAATCCCAAGAATCTCATAATGCGAAAATCCTGAGTGTGTGTGAGGCGCAGCTACCGTGCCGGCTCCTTCCCCTTCGATGAAGAGGTACCTAAAAACAAAACCGAAAACTGTAAGTACAAAGCTTAGTGAGTTCCCCCATTATACCTCATACCATATAACAAACATACTGTCGGGCAATTATGGGGTGCCCGACCTACTTTTCCAGGCCATTCTGGGGTGCCCGACCTACCCTGCCAGGCCATTCTGGGGTTCATGACCTACCCTCCGGTGTATCTGGACCAGCTACGAGGACTATTTCACCCTCTACTACTGCCATATAATAACATAGCATAAACCTACTGCCAAGCAATTCTGGGGTGCCTGACCTACCCATCGGTTCCCACGACCGTGACACGGGGACTATTCCCCCTACTACTACTATCACATATCATCATATCAAGCTAGCACATAAAACATATCAGGTAGCAGCAAACCTAGATAATTATCACAAAGACAATCATCTAACAACAACTCCTACTAGTGGGCCGACATTGTGGCCGTAGACCCACTTCTACTGGACGGTAACTCACCTCAATGTCGTGCAGTAACTAAACTGTCATCGGCGCTGGAATCGACTCGTCTCAAACTCCTACACATAACAACCTTCCTTAATTACCATTTCATACGCATAACCCTTTCAAGGGTCAACTCAGATCAAAGTCAAAGTCAAGGTCAATGCCCTGGTCAAAGTCAACATCCTGGTTGACTCAACTCACCGAGTTGATCCATCAACTCGTCGAGTTCCATAATTTAGAGAAACTCGCATTCGCGATTGGACTCGTCGAGTTACCCTCTAACTCGCCGAGTTTCTCCTTATGACAGAATTGGGACTTTCCACTTGAACTCGTCGGGTCCTTCCTTGGACTTGTCGAGTTCTCCTTCATACAGATCGGAACATTTGCTCATTGACTCGTCGAGTTTATCCTTGAACTCGTCGAGTCCTGCTTCATAACAGTTGGGGCATTGTCTTGAACTCACCGAGTTCATCCTGGAACTCGTCGAGTTCTTGATCTTTAAGTCCATATTCACGTCCATCTTGTTGAGTCCTTTTCTAGACTCACCCAGATTGTTCAGAAACAGAAAAGGTTGGGGAACCATGACCCGACTCGTCGAGTCCTATGAATGACTCGCCAAGTCCCCCAATGTCCAAGTCCATACAGTCGATTTCAGTCGGGCTTATTGCATCCAAAGCATAGATCTGGCCTCCTAGGTTCGATATAACACGTAAAGTTACAAACTTTACGTGCATGCATGGGTGTTATGAAGCTAAAACACCAAAACTAGGCCATAAAGGAGTTTTAATGCATGGGATAGGGCCATAGCTTAATAAAGGTGGCAAATTTAAGCTTTCTAAGCTCAAAAGTTCCCGGATTTGAAGTCATTACTCTATTATGCACTCAAATCTCGAGAGTGACTTAGAAATGGCCCAAAAATGACAAGATGCAAACCCTAAAGAAGACTTAAGTGATGGAAAGCCAAGGTTGAAGCTTTTTACCTCAAACAAATTGGAAATGCAACCAAAACTCTGGATCTACTGCCTTCTTCTTGGACCTCCAATCCATTCCTTCCTTCTCCAAGCTTCAAATAACTAAAATGGCACAAAATAGATCAAGAACACTCACAAACTGATTAGGGTTTCGAGAATAGGGTCTGAGGGTGATGGAGGCTGGAGTGGAGGCCATATAAGGTGTTTAAATAGGGTGAAAACCCTAAAATTTAGGGTTTCATTCAGAAAGATCTACTCATCGAGTCGGGGCTTCCGACTCGTCGAGTAGACTCTTCCACCCGTGTCCAAGATTAGCCCCTACTCGATGAGTTTGGGTCCACCAACTCGTCGAGTCCTAGTATAAAAATGTAAAACTCATATTTAAAATTACGTACCGGGAACCGGGCATTACAAATCTCCCCCATTTATTTTAGACTTCGTCCTCGAAGTCTGCTGCTGTATCTGGAAAAAGCTCGGGGTAGTGCTCCCTCATCTCGTCCTCCGGCTCCTAAGTCCATTCTGAGCCCTTGAGATGCTGTCATTGCACCTTCACCAGCTCGACCCTTTTGTACCTCAGATCCTTCAACTTCCTGTCGAGGATAGCTACTGGTCGCTCGATGTAGTTCAGGCTGTCATCCACCTGAATATCCTCTAGAGGCACCACTGCAGAGTCGTCTACCAGGCACATCCGCAGCTGGGAGACGTCAAAGGTACTGTGAATTAGGCTAAGCTCGGCTGGCAGATCCAGCCTATACGCCACATTGCCCACCCGGGCTGCAACCCTGAAAGGTCCAATGTACCTGGGGCCCAAGTTTCCCCGCTTCCTGAACCGGATAACACCTTTCCGTGGTGACACCTTCAGGAGAACCATATCCCCGACCTGGAACTCCAGGTCCGAACAACGCTTGTCAGCATAACTTTTATGCCGACTCTGAGCAGTCTGAATCCTGCTCTGAACCTGTTGGATCCTCTCCGTCGTCTTGAGTAGCACTTCGGTACTCCTTATGACCCTCTGTCCAACCTCTCCCCGACATATTGAGGTCCTACACTTCCTCCCATATAGCATCTCGAAGGGAGGATGGTCGATACTCGCGTGGTAGCTATTATTGTAGGAAAACTTTGCCAAGGGAAGGTAGGTATCCGTCTGCGGGTGAAAAGTGGTGCTGAAGTGCAGACGAGTACCCAACTCGTCATGGAATTTCTTCCAAAATCTGGAAGTGAATCGCACGTCTCGATTAGAAATCACGGAAACTCTCACTCCGTGGCGAGCTACTACCTCTTGGATGTAGATATCGGCTAGCTTCTCGGCCGAGATGCTCTCCTGGATCGGTATGAAATTAGCACTCTTGGTCAACCGATCCACGATGACCCAAATCGAATCCACCCCTCGTGCGTTCCTGGGAAGCTTTGTGATGAAATCCATAGTAATATCTTCCTATTTCCACATAAGGATATCCAACGACTGCGTCTTTTCATGAGGCCTCTGGTGCTCGGCCATGACCTTCCTGCAGGTCAGGCATTTCTTGAAGATCCCGCTTCATGCAGGGCCACCAGTAATCAAGACGAAGATCTCTGTACATCTTCGTTGCCCCAGGATGAATCAAGAATCTGGATTTGTGTGCCTCCTCCATCAAAACCTGGCGCACCCCTCCATGATAAGGAACCCACACTCTACGGCGTAGCGTCGACAACCCATGGCTATCATAGTCAAAGGAGGAAACCTGACCCACAATACGCTCACTCTTCCGATGTTCCTCCTTCATAACCTCCTGATGGGCCTCTTGGATCTGCTCCAAAAGCGGAGTCACTACTGTCATCCGGAAGAAAGTATCTCTGATCGGGGCTACCTTACGGCTAAGAGCATCGACCACAACATTGTCCTTCCCCGGGTGGTAGAGGATCTCACAGTCGTAATCCTTCACCACATCTTGCCACCGATGCTGCCTCATGTTCAGATTCGGCTGATCCATGAGGTACCTCAGACTCTTGTGATCCTTGTAAATGGTACAATGGATCCCATAGAGGTAATGTCGCCAAATCTTGAGGGCGAAGACAACCACCCCAAACTCCAAATCATGTGTCGGGTAGTTCGCCTAGTGAGGCTTCAGCTGCCTCGAGGCGTAGGCGATGACGTGCCCTTTCTGCATCAGTACTGCGCCCAAACCTGATATGGACGCATTGCAGTACACTACAAAATCCTCCACGTCCTCTGGCAGGGCTAGGATCGGCGCCTCGCACAACCTCTTCCTCAATGTCTCAAATGCTGCCTGCTGCTCAGGCCCCCAGCGAAAGACCACGACCTTCTTCATCAATCGGGTTAATGGTACGGCTATCTTGGACAAACCCTGAATGAATCTCCGGTAATAGCCTGCCAATCCAAGGAAACTCCGAATCTCAGATGGAGACTTCGAAACCTCCCACCTCATTACGGCCTCTACTTTGGCCGGGTCAACCAAAATACCATTCTGGTTGACAAGGTTCCCAAGAAACTGAACCTCGCACAACCAGAACTCACACTTGGAGAACTTGGCGTACAAGCTCTCTCTCCTCAAGGTATCCAGCACCTCTCGCAAGTGCTCCTTGTGTTGCTCCCGCGTTTTGGAATAAACCAAGATGTCATCAATGAAAACTATCACAAACCGATCCAGAATCAGTCTGCATATGCGGTTCATGAGATCCATGAACGCGGCAGGAGCATTGGAGAGCCTGAAGGGCATCACCACGAACTCGTAGTGGCCATAGCGAGTCCGGAACGCAGTCTTCTGTACATTCTCATCTCTGACCCTCATCTGATGGTAGCCTGAACGTAAATCTATCTTGGAAAACCACGATGCCCCCTGTAGCTAGTCGAAGAGATCATCAATCCTCGGGAGTGGTTAACGGTTCTTCACCGTTACCTTGTTCCGCTCCCGATAATCTATACTCATCCGATGCGACCCATCCTTCTTCTTCACAAACAAGATCGGGGCTCCCCAAGGCGAACTGCTCGGCCAGATAAATCCTTTGTCTAACAGCTCCTGTAGCTGTGTAGACAACTCCTACATCTCGGGAGGAGCCAACCGATATGGTGCCTTGGCTATCGGAGCCGCACCGGGGACTAGGTCGATCCGGAACTCCACCTGCCTCTCCGGAGGTATCCCAGGCAGATCCTCTGGAAATACGTTCGGGTACTCCCGCACAACCGACACATCACTCACGGTCGCCTTACCCGCTTCCCGGGTATCCATAACGTAGACGATGTACCCTGCGCAACCCTGCTGAAGGTAGGGCCTAGCCCTTGCTGCTGAGCACAAAGCTGGTCCCTGTTGTGGCCTCTCGCCCTGAATCACCAGCTCTCCCCCACCTTGGGTCCTGATACGCACCAGTTGCTGTGCACAGTCGATCACCGCCTCAACAGCCCCAAAATCTACTTCAAAATAATGAGTGGGTCAGGTTTGGGAAAACTTGGTGAGATATGTAGATGTAAATAATTCTAAGTCTTAGTCTATTATCCTAAGGGTTTAGATTCCTCAACAGCCACAAAATCTACTTCAAAATCTAAATAAGGAATAACTAGGTAAGATCATATCGGAGGTAGGGTCCATTTGGTATACAGAGTATACTATTTGGAAATTCCACTTTAAACACCTCACTAGATCCAGCCTAGACATTACTCCCATAAGTAGATCAAACAGTATCACGACTTGGAATCATTGATAAATCTTATTGATAAGCTCCTAGTAACGACTTATAACTATGATTATAAATTACACGGAACCATACTCAGCGTAGCTTACTTACAGAGTACTATAGATGAGAACCGGGGTCTAAGCAGATAGAATATTGACTCGGGATCTCCTACTCGAAGGATACTACTCAGAGGAGTACTCAGGTGCATCGCAGGGCTTTGCCGCATAATAAAATCGAAGGAATAATGGGCTAAATAACGAAAGTTTTAGAGAGAAATCGATAGAATGTTGTGAGGAGGAATGAAGGAATAAACCGCTATTTATAGGTTGGTTTCTTGGCGAAAAGTGGGTGGGTTTGCTTGGTCTTGTCTGGCACGCAGCGCTCCTGTCGCGCACACGTACCATTTTTCAGATTTTCAAAATTTCGTATCTCCTTCATACGAACTCCGTTTTTGACGTTCTTTATATCTACGCGTAGCTCTCAACGGGGTCTACAACTTTTGTTTAGACTCTGTTGGATAATTTTGACATTATAGCTTCCGTACAGGCTTAGACTGTTAAAGCTCGTATAAAAAGCATAACTCTCTTATCCGGTGTTCGTTCTCGACAGACTTTATATTGTTGAACTCCTATTAACGATATCTTCAACTCTCATTTAGATTATTTGGGCTAAAAGTCAACCAATCTAAAATTCAATTTTTGAGCATAATAATATTATGTTGAATCTTAGAAAAATCATAACTTCCTCTCACGAAGTCAGATTTAGACGTTCTCTATATGCACGCTCTCGGTTTAACGACTACTACGACTCTCATTTAGATCATTAAGGCTAAAAAATAATTTAACAAAAATTAACTTTTTATGAGATGCAGAGTCGTGCTGGTTAAATCGCGAAACATCGAAGAAGAATAAATTCTTCATATGAAGTTGGATTTAAACGCTCCTTATATCTCCAAAATCCTTATAATGTATACTACAACTAAGTTAAGATTATTTGTCCTAAGTAATCTTTTATCTTCGACGGGTATTTTAATCTTATTTATTTTATTATTAAATACACCTAATATCCTATAAAACATGTAAGCATATAAATATAAGAATAATCATTTCTTATTCATTCATATAAAGATTAAAACAGTTGACCAAAGTGATTACAGGCTATGACTTAAACTAGCAAGAAACGTGGGTGTTACACTAGCTGTCTTTGTGACTCTTGCATGTATTTGTATGTATGTTTAGGCAGGGCCCAGTATATGTGTTGGACGGGGCCCATTACATGTTATTAACAGATCTGTATCGGGCGTGGCCCGATGTATGTATGGTATGTGGTATGTTCGGGAACTCACTAAGATTTGTGCTTATAGTTTATGTTTATGGTTTCGGGTACCTCTGGTTCGAAGGGGAAGGGTCTGACCTGATCGCACAACATTCACCAGTGTTCTGTATTCTATGATTTTGATTTGTACTCTGATAACTATTTTCTACATTGTCACACTTGATTTGTTTTTGAAATGAATGATTGGTGGTTTTGGTTGACGAAAAAATATAATTTTTTACTTAGTATTTTTGGAACGTTACAAGTTGGTATCAAAGTCTTGGTTTGAGGGATTCGGACACATTCTCGGGTGTGTCTGAACTTAAACTGGGGAATTTGTAAAAAGAACAAGATTTTCCATAAAGGTTTTTATAAAAGAAGGGGTGTGATGCGTCCAATCAACAGAGCTCAAGTAAGCATTTCCCAAAATACCCATACATCTTATTTGTTTCAGTATGTGTATACGTGTATAGCATGCTAGATTAGGGCTAAGAATCTGCTTAGAATTGTATGATGGTATGATAGGAGAGATACCTTTGTATGCCTACTGTATGAGCCTCTAGAACTGCATGCTAGAATGGATTACAGATGATATGATAGAATGGCCTGATTAGGCAGTGTACTGGTTAGGACTTGATGCATGAATGTTGCTTGCTTTGTTCTTTTAAGAACCACCGCTAATACCAGATAGCTATCAAGTGAATATGTTAGGTTACATGTTACAAAAAATAGATAATTTTAGAAGGTTAGGTTTAACACTATTGCCCAGCTCTCGTTTGAGTCCAACAGTTGTAGTGTGAGACCTTGCAGTCAAAAAATTATCTAGTGTCGGTTGCATGTAATTATATTTGTAAGGTAGTTAGCGGGTGTTAGTGGGGGTTTCTTCTGTAGCTGATGGCAGAGATTGGTGTGAAGAGAATCCTAAGAGGACCTTGGAAGTATGTTAGTTTGGCAGATGCGTTGTTTAGCAGAAAGGGAAAATGTTTGGTAGTAAGGAGGTCACTTGAGGGAATCGGGACGACTCTTGAGGAAAGTACGGATAGTGTGGAAGGTAGTATTAAGCCCGTACTACTAGAAGCACATGATTTGTACTCAAGTCAAGGGGAGTCACGAGGATACTAAGAAACCCGCAGGGTGTGAGGTTCTCCGAGTGTTTTTTGATTGTTTGTATTGTTTATTTTCAGTATGGTGGTCATGCGAGGAGGTTCTGGTTCTGGTGATGGATTGGGTTTGGGCTCTGGGGCGGACTTGGATGATGAGTGGATGCGAGAGTTCATCTCATCTGAGATTACCCATGGTATTCTAGAGCAGACTCTTATGATCTTTGGTACGATCAAGGATGGCATTATGGAGATTTTGGATGAGCGTCTGGGCGCATTCTGTACTGAGATAGTGCTTATGGTGGGAGCGTGCACTCTTACCTTTCAATATTTTCGTGTATGTGGCACTCCTGATTTATTTAGGAAGATGGAATCCATTGTTAGCAGGAGATGGTTGGCGTACATCGCGAACGCTTTCTGGACTAGCTTATGTATTGATGAGGCGAAGGTCCGACTTGAATCCCGTCTTCTGAAAGACAGAGCCCGTGATTTATGGGAATAGGTATTCCATGCCTTGGGAGTCGAGGTTGTTGAGGCGATGACTTGTGATGACTTTGTTACAAGGTTCACGATTGAGTTTGCACCAGTGATCGAGGTTTAGTAGCTAGCGAGGGAGTTCTAGGACCTTCGCGAGACTACTAAGGCTGTGGCAGAGATCACCACCATGTTTCGTGAGAGGAATTTACTGGTTCCGCAGTATGTGGCGGGCAAGAAGATGAAGAAGGCTAGGTGCCATGATATGCTAAAGGATGAGATACTAGAGTTTGTGAGCATGTCCAGCTGTAGGAATTTGGAGGACATGATAGCAAGGGCCCGTGAGCGGCAGATTGATCCGGAGACTATAAGTAAGAGGAAGTCTGTCCAGGCTTAGGTATCAGAGGGCTCAACAAAGAAGCCCAAGGTTTTTGATTCTCGATCTAGGGGCCAGTAGGGACGGAGCCGCTATGGCAAGTACGCAAGGCATATGATGGGGTTTGTAGGGTGGGTGGTTCTACATGCTTCAAGTGCGGCAAGACAGATCACTACAACAGGGATTGCACTGCCACCACCACCACCTAGGTATCTGATTCGATTTGATTCATTTCAACCATAGGGGCCACAAAAGGGCCAATTGTCCGATATTAGCATGAGAAGCGGTTGTAGCAACCACTCCAACTACATTGATGATCATCGGCGACCGCCAGGGAAAGGCGGATGCGCTAGTCGTGAGGGTTCAAGCTTTCCAGCTGACAGTCGACGAGGCTTGTGCAGCACCAGATGTGGTTACTGGTATGTATCTTCTCCTTATTTCATTTATTTCTTTGATGTTTATGCTTAATATATATATATATATATATATATATATATATATATATATATATATATATATATATATATATATATATATATATTGGGACATTCCTAGTGAACAGTGTTCCATCTTTAGTTCTTTTTTATTCGGGTGCCACCCGATCGTTCGTATCTATTACGCACAACAAGAGATTTGGTGACGCTCCAGGGGAGCTTGAGTATCCATTAGAGGTGGAGAGCACCGACGATCGTCCAGTTCGAGTTATTTAGCGAGCGATATTCGATTGATTTGGTTCCTATCCCTTTGCATGAGAGAAGGGTTATTGTGAGGATGGATTGGTTAGGCCCTAATGGGGAAATGATTGATTACGAGCACCAGTTACTTCGGGTTTGAACCCCAAGTATGGGAGAACCAGTTATACGTGGTGAGGGTGCTCAACGGGGACCATCTCTCTGCTCAGCTGCGAGAGCTAGGAGGTACCTTCAGAAGGTTTGTTCTTGCTTTGTGGCTTATGTATTGGATACCAGAGAGGAGAGGAAGAGGATGATTGATGATGCGCCGATCGTTCGAGAGTATTCTGATGTGTTCCCGGAGGACTTTCCTAGAGTTCCTCCAAATAGGCAGGTTGAGTTTCGCATTGATCTAGTACCAGGTACGGCTCCGATAGCCAAAGCACCTTATCGGTTAGCACCAGCAGAGATGAAATAGTTATCCACACAGCTGCTGGAGCTGTTAGACAAAGGGTTTATCAGGCCAAGTAGTTCAACCTGGGGAGCACCAATACTATTTGTGAAAAAGAAAGATGGTTCCTACAGGATGACATCAACTACCAGGAGTTGAACAAGTTAACAGTAAAGAACTGTTATCCGCTTCCGAGTATTGATGATTTGTTCGACCAGTTACAGGGTGTTTCTTGGTTCTCCAAGATTGATCTGCGCTCAGGCTACCATCAGATGAGGGTTCGAGATGAGGATATTCATAAGACGACCTTCAGAACTCGTTCTAGTCATTACGAGTTCGTGGTGATGCCTTTTGGGCTGATCAATGCACCAGCAACATTCATGGACCTCATGAACAGGGTTTGTAGACCGATACTAGATCGTTTAGTGATCGTTTTCATTGGTGATATCTTGTTCTATTCTAAGACCAAGGATCAGCATGAGGATGACTTCATAGAGGTTTTGGAGACTTTGAGGAGGGAGAGTATTTATGCCAAATTCTCCAAGTATGAGTTCTGGTTACGCGAGGTGCAGTTCTTGGGACACCTCATTAATTAGAAGGGCATATTGGTCGATCCGGCCAAGACCAAGGTTGTGATGCAGTGGGAGGTTCTGAGGTCTCCACCTGAGGTTCGGGGTTTCCTTGGTTTAGCAGGGTACTATCGGAGGTTCATTGAAAACTTCTCCAGGATTGAAGTTCCATTGACCAGGTTGACGAAGAAGTCGATAACTTTCCGTTGGGGGCCTGAGCAGCAGGAGGCGTTTGAGACTTTGAGGTAGAAGTTATGCGAGGCTCCGATTTTGACTTTTCAGAGGGTGTGAATGATTTCGTAGTATATTACGATGCGTCGATTTCGGGATTGGGTGCAATGTTGATGCAGAGGGGTCATCTGATTGCTTATGCTTTGAGGTAGTTGAAACTTCATGAGGCGAAATATCTCACTCGCGATTTGGAGCTGGGGGCTGTGGTTTTTTCCCTCAATATTTGGCATCATTACTTGTATGGGGTTCGTTGTATCATTTACACAGACCACAAGAGTTTGAAGTACTTGATGGATCAACCAAACCTGAATATGAGGTAGTGCAGATGGCTCGACATGGTGAAGGATTACGATTGTGAAATCCTTTATCACCCTGGAAAGGCCAATGTGGTGGCCGATGCTCTTAGCCGCAAGACGGCTGGTACCAATATCAAGGATTTGTGTTTGAGGATGACAATGATTACTCCACTCTTGGAGCAGATTCACGAGGCTCAGATCAAGGCTCTGAAAGAGGAGCACCGGAAGAGCGAGCGCATAGTGGGTCAGGTGTCCTCTTTTTATTATGATAAACATGGATTGTTGACCCTATATCGGAGAGTTTGGGTCCCGTATTTGTGAGGCACTCGTCATATTCTGATGGAGGAGGCGCATAAGTCGAAGTTTTCTATTCATTCGGGTGCGACTAAGATGTACAGAGACCTCCGACTTGATTATTGGTTACCTTGAATGAAGCAGGATGTTGCCTGGTATGTGGAGAAGTGCTTGACTTTCAAGAAAGTCAAGACCAAACATCAGCGACCTCACTTCAATATGGAGTCGTTGGGTGTTCCCGCCTGGAAATGGGAAGAGATCACGGTGGATTTCATCACGAAGCTACTGTGGACAGCGCGAGAGGTGGATTCGATTTGGGTCATTTTGGATCGGTTGAGCAAGAATGTGCATTTATTCCTATTTAGGAGAGCATATCTGCAGAGAAATTGGCAGATGTTTATATCAAGGAGGTTGTGGCACACTGGCACGACATGGAGTTCTGGTATGAGTGGTTTCAGATCGGGATGTACGCTTTACTTCCAGATTCTGGAAGAGATTCCACGAGTAGTTGGGTACTCGACTGCACTTCATCATGACTTTTTAACCGTAGATTGATGGACAGAGTGATTGGACTATCCAGACCTTGGAGGATATGATTTGGGCATGCGTGTTGGATTTTAGCGGTAGCTGGGATACATATCTCCCATTAGCTGAGTTTTCTTACAACAACAGCTACCATGTCATTATTGAACGACCCTCTTTTGAGATGCTCTACGGGAGGAAGTGTCGGACCCCGATTTGTTAGGGCGAGGTCGGTCAATGAGTCATGGGTAGCACGGAGGTGGTGCTCCGGACTACCGAGTTGATTCAGTAGGTTGCAGATCGCAAAGATCCGGAAGAAGAGTTATGCTGATAGGCGCTGATCGGATTTGGAGTTTCAAGTCGGAGATATGGTACTCCTGAAGGTGTCACCTTGGAAAGTTGTCATCCGGTTCAGGAAGCAGGGAAAGTTGGGCCCCAGATATATTGGTCCTTTCAGGGTTATTGTCCAGGTTTGCATAACGTTTGGAGCTACCCGAGAAGCTCATTCAGATTCACAGCACTTTTCACGTCTCTTAGTTGCGGAAGTGTTTGATTGACGATTCTGTAGTGGTACCATTGGAGGATATTCAGGTGGATGATCACCTAAACTATGTAGAGAGACCAGTTGCGATCCTCGATAGGAAGACCAAGACCCTGAGAAGCAAGGTGGTGAATTTGGTGAAGGTGCAATGGTAGCACCGGAAAGGCTCAGAGTGAATGTGGGAGCCTGAGGAGGAGATGGCGGAGCATTACTCAGAGTTATTTGCAGAGGCGGACTCTGAGGACGAAGTCTGAATCAAGTGTGGGAGAGTTGTAACATCTGTTTTCCATGTATTTTTGCATTCTTGACTCAAAGTATTAAAATCTTGAAATTTTGGTCCTTACGTTGGGTGTACATGAATTGTAAACTGGACGTAAGTCATTAAAGTGGAACATGAACTTCATGCAGTACGATGGGCGTACATGGTGTGTACGCAAGGGCGTACCCATGCTGATTCCAAAACCGTAAATTTTAGGGTTGAGACCCTATTTAAGCACCTTAATTCCATTTATGCCTCTTCATGTTCAACCTCCACTCTCCCCAAAATAGTTATTTCGAAACCCTAGCTTCTTTGTGAAGATCTTGAGCATTTTGAGTGAGTTTTTGTGTGTTTTGTGAAGAAGGAATCCAATAAAGAAGCATTAGTGAGCTTGGAGCTTGAAGATCCAAAACATCCATCTCATTTGCAAGCCTCAGAAGGTATAAAGCTTGAACCTTTATGATTCCTTGGTCTAGATCTAGGTTAGCTTAAAGTTATTCATGCTTTTGGTCCCATGGTTTTAGTTCTTGTGAGTAAAAGCAACTCCAAAGATTGTGATTGTCTTATCTTGTCATTTCTGAGGATTTTAAGTCATAAAAATGGGATCTTGATGGTTACTTTTCACCCATGCAAGGGTTTTGAGTCATTAAAAGATGTTAAGGATCTAGGGTTTGGTTTTGGACTCCATTAAGCCATGCAAAGTCATAAAGTCAGGAACTTTATGACTTTAGACATCTAGAAGAGTCAGATATAACTGTTGTGCGTTTGGTCTCAAGCTATTAAGAGCTTAATAAAGAGGTTGGCAAGTTGCTTGATTATGTTGGGCGTAACCCATGAGTACGCAGCGCGTAACGAGGCTTTGTCCCATTTCCTGTGGGAGCTTAGTATGTATGGTGTAGTGAAGGAGTACGTATGGCGTACTCCCAGAAGTGGAAATTAGCCATTTTTGGACTTTAGGCCAATTTGGGTGGGTCTAGCCTTGGAAGTTTTAAATGGTCTTTTACCCTTGTGAGAGAGAATATGAAACAAACCTTTGATTATGGGTTATTACCCTCTTATTAAATAGGGTTGGTTTTGATATGTTCAGTGTGAGGAGCCTTTGTAGTAGCAACGTGTGTGTGATTCGGTTATCTTCAGATTGAGGTGAGTCACTTCACAATATTTGCGGGTCGAAGACACCAGTGACGGCCCATTGGATTATGTTTATAGTATGATAACTATCTTTGTGACTCTTACATGTATTCGTATGTATGTTTGGGCGGGCTCATTACATGTTATTAACAGATATGTATCGGACGGGGCCCGATGTATGTATGGTATGTGGTATTTTGCGGAACCCACTAAGTTTTGTGCTTAAAGTTTATGTTTATGGATTCAGGTACCTCTGGTTCGAAAGGAAAGGGTCCGACATGATCGCACAACATCCACCAGTGTTCCTCATTCTATGACTTTGATTTGTACTCTGATAACTATTATCTACATTGTCACACTTGATTGGTTTTTGAAATGAATGATCGATGGTTTTGGTTGACTTAAAATAAATAAAAAAAATTGACTTAGTATTTTTGGGACGTTACATCCTGTATTCAAAACTATCTAATTTTCATGCTCATCTCAAAATGTCACCATTTTAAGGAAATATCGTTTTATAAATCCTTAATGTTTACTTATTTCTGTTTATTTTTTCTTCTAATCAACCGTGTAGTACACGGGTTTAAATCTAGTGTGTGTATATATATATATATATATATATATATATATATATATATATATATATATATATATATATATAATGGGTAGATTTAAAACTTTCATAATTAAACAAATATCCAAAATCCACAAATTAAAAAATATGTGTGCGAAAACTCTTAAATTTTTAAAATTAATGCTATTATTATTTGAAATAAATAATGATTTGGATCTGATGATTTATTTTTTGTATTAATCAATTATTGGGTTTATTTTATTTTTTATTCTGTATATTTATTTTAATACTATTCATTTTTCTACTCTGGTTATATGTAAATTTTATTTTCTTAATTAATTTTTTAATTACATTATATTATTTAATGTTTAATAATAATTTAGCTATCAAATATTAGAGTCATAAAGACGAATAAATAGTTAGCTTAAAATATAGTGTGTGTTTTGGGAAACAACAAATTATATAAATTGATTTTATAGAACATTTTAGATAAATAATAATAAATAAATCAAAAAAAATTAAAAGGCTTTTAAAGGAAACTAACTACTGAGAATGTCTTTAATAATTGATTAAAGTTAATGGAAAGTTGATGTACCAAAAATAAAAAAGTCATAATATAAATCGACCGTTGTTGATGCTCATTTTTTTAAAGAGACTAAAACTCTACTTCAAGTGGAAACGTGTGTAAGCACTGTTAACTTTACGACATTTAGCTTATCAATATATTGGCATTAGGGGCCAAATACTTATGTTTTAGATGAAAACAAATGTTTTTTTTGAACACATACCATTCCAAATTTGATACATATAAGATTGAAACTTGGGAAAATTATTTTCGTTAGTAGTTAATTCCCAAATGATCATCACTAAGACACACCTAAGACACACCGAAGATGATTTGAAATCAAACAAAGTGCTTATAGTAACAATAAGGTATGCAATTGAATTAGAATCCGAATGTTTTGGTTGATTGTGTATGGTCATTCTCCTTGATTAATATTTCATCCCTATACTGTGTGAGTATTACGAAATTCAATCTAAGATATTCAACCAAAACATTTTCAATCATGACAGAAGTCAAAATTCAAGATATTTAGACTCTGAGATTTGTTTAATTTTTCATGAGTGTAAAACTGAAGTGTGACTTCTATTTATACTCAAAAGAGGCCATATTGACAAAAATTAGTTTTCAGAAGTTATTAACGACTATATGAAAGTTATAATCTTTTAGGAAACAATTTTGAAAAGTCATAGAAGTCACTTGGAAGCGGCCCCAACAACATCCTCGATAGTAGCCTTGGCAACAACCTTGGAAACAACTTCGATTGTGGACTATTGTATCATCCTCGGCTACGAACTGCTATAGCAGCCTTCTGGTTGCGTACTCAATCTTTTGGTAGTAGCAAATAAGATTGCGGAAGCAACCTATTTGCCTTAATAAAATTTTACTTTCTCTACCAAACTACCCGTAAAAGGCATGGCTTTTTAAGACCCCGTCTTTTGTCGTGTCTGAAGTCAAACTCGTCTTATATATAATGTGTAGTTCGTACTTCCTAAGTCCTAACTTGTATTAGATCATAGTTTTAATCCTCATTGACACTCGTGTTTATTAATGTTAAATATTTTTTTTACTATAAACATAAAGTATAGATAACAAAAAGAAATTCAAATATAAAAAGACTTATAAAGTGATATTAATAACTCTTAGGGGCTGTTTGAATAGGGAAAAAAATAGGTTGCTTATTGCTTATTGCTTAATCCCACCGCAATAAGCAAATTTAAGTGTTTGGATAAGAGTCTTTAAAAATCAGCTTATTACTGTAGGAATAAGCCAAATAAGCTGATTTTAATAAGCAGGGGGGGATGTTTATTGCTTATTAGTTATTGTTTATTGGTCATTTTACTCATATAAGCTGTTTTGTTTGCCAAACACTTAAAATGCTTATTGTTTATTGCTTATTCCCACCGCAATAAGCTAATCCAAACACATTTTAAACAAGTGATTATTTCCACCTCAATAAGCAAATAAGCAATAAGCTAAAAAATATTTATCCAAACACCCCCTTAACTATCTTTGATTCATTAAAATTGATTCTATTAAACTATACATTTGAAAGAACTGAATATTCTAAATTTGCCGTGCTATCTCCGTTTATGTGAATGAAACTTTGGGGTCAAAATGTTCCTCCAAGTTGTCGGGTTATTTTCATAATATTCTTCCCCCCACCGCAAACTTTAGAGCCATTCACGCATTTCCCTCTGTGCTTTAACATCTCTTTTATTTAATCACACTTGCAACCCTTTAAAAATAAGATATTTATTAGATTGTTCACTATTTTTTAAAATATTTTTATTAATATAAAACTATGACAATTTATTGATGGGAGAAAGATAATGAATAATAAAAAAACCGTCTTCGTGTTCTGCTTGCAAACCAGTCAAAGTTTAACACATTAATGTATAGAAGATTTGTGGGACATTCTCGTGAATGAGTCACTTCCGTCATCTTGAAGAAGAGAAATTTGAATGACTTATTTGGAGTGGGCTTTTTGCATATATATAAAACTCGTGAATTAGGAGAATCCTAGTTGTCAATGTTACAATACCATAATAGTATATGAATATAAACGGTGTTGGTACACGATTCATAAATGGTATTTGGTATTGGAATTAACGGCTCCAGATTAATGATGGAGCCAAATATGTCGATTGAACATGTTGGTCCCTATATAAAAAGGTAGAGGCTTTATCTGGACCGAAGGGCAAAAATTAGTAAATTGGGTTGCTTCTTGGTGTCGAAGGAAGTCATAGATTTGTTTCCGAGTCTCTCATCGGTTGCGAAAATGATTAAATCATAGTTCAATCATTACCTCTCAAAGAGGCCTTGAAATGGATATTGCCAATAAAAATTGGGAAATATCAATAAAACTATTGATGAGGGAAATTCAAAATATTCGAGTTATCAATGATCGAATTAATTTCCTTAAGCAATTAGGTGATATTGAACATTTTAAAACTTTGGATTTAATTCAAAAATCCAAGGATAATTAGGGACTCGATGGAGAAAAAAACTCAAAAAAATAAAAAAAAAAGTAAAAATAAATAAAAATAAATTATGGGATGATAAACAAACAACACCATCAAATCACTATTCGGGGTACAATGGTGGATGGTTCTTCGATTTCGGAACCATCTAAAGTTACTTGACTTTTTTAAAAGAAAGATTGTTGCCTATTATCGACATTCATGTGCAAGAAAGAAATGCTAATTTCACGTCTTTATCCCCAACTCAAACTGACATGTTGGCATATGCGTTAACTCACAATGGGATAATACAATTGTGTGGTCATGTGATAGTGATAAGGGGTCAAGACCTGATGGATATTCTAATTCTTAAAGTCTTATTGGAGTCGTTAAAAAATGACATGATCGTCTTCGTCTCTTATTTTCATGATACTAGTAATATCCCAAACAAATGTTACTCTTCTCTTATTACTTTAATACCGAATATTTCTAATCCAATTTTGGTAAATGATTGTAGGCATATTAGTCTAATTGGATTGCAATACACAGTTACCACAAATGTGTTTATAATAGGTTGGTTCGAGTTATGGGAAGAGTTGTTACTATGGAAGAGTCTGCCTTCGTTAAATGTCGTCAAATTTTTGGCATCGGGTAGATTGGTAAATGAAGTATAAGCGAAACTTATGGTTTTCAAGGTTATTTTGAGAAGTATTACATATAGTTGAGTTGAAATTACTTGGACCAGATTATGACTTATATGGGTTCCGGTCATAAATACATGTTTGGGCGAGGGTGCGTATGAGCTCGTCTCGTGCTTCTATCTCGGTTAATGGTAGCCCAACTTTTGAATTTCAACTTCATAAAGGTTTGAGAAAAAGTGATTTGTTGACTCGTTTTCTATTTATTTTGGTCATGGAAGGCTTGCACGTAACTATGCAGAATGTGGTTTATTGTTAAAGGTGTTGTTAGAAATTGAGGTGCTTACCTACCTCATTTATTTTATGTTCATGACATCCTTTTTTATGGGTAAGTGTTATATTGAGAATGTTAAGAATATAGCTCCCATCTTACCTTGTTTTTCCTAGAAAATCTTACCTTGTTTTTCCTAATTTCTGGTTTGAAAATGTCTTAATAAATAGAATTTGTATGGGGTGGGTGTTAATGCGATTGAAGTTGAACATCTTACATCGATTACCAGATGTATTTTGGCTTCTTTTTTGTTCACTTTGTTGGTCTTCATATTAGGGATAGCATGACTCGAGTGGAAGGGTAAAGAGTGATGATTGGCGAGTTCAAGAGTAAGCTGTCGAAATGGAAAGTGAAGATGCTATTTGTTTGTATGGTTAGATTACTCTTTTGAAATCCACATTAGGGAGCCTCGATATTTATTATATGTCCATTCTTAAACTTCCAAAAATGTTGTTTCATTTTATGGAAAGCCTTAGAGGTTTGTTCTTTTGGGGAGGAGAAAGTTACAAATGCAAGATTAACTAGGTTAAATAAACATTGTCTTGGCCTCGATAGATATATGCGGCCTTAGTGACGGTCGGCTGTAGATTATTTGTGCTTAATCATGATATGTTACAAAAATTAGAGGTGGTTTTATGTGAATGGTGTTAACTCTTTATGGTTTAAAGTTTCTAAATATTCCTGATATTTGGGGCAGGTTTGGTTTTGATGGAGACAAGCAAATCACCACCGATGTTTGGTAAAGAGAATAATTGGTTCAATTAATCAAATTTTTCTAAAAGGTATTATTCATCATTCGTGTATGAAGAGAAGGGTTTGTAAGGTTTATTTGACAAGTTTTTGAATGATATTTGGATAAGTGTAACACTCATCATCCAGATAATTTACATTTTTGACCCTTAGTATGAGAATTGTTTATAAAGTTGGTCCATTGGCACATAAATAAAAAACGCGGAGCTGTGTGCGTACCCTGGGGGTACCCAAGCGTACCTTGGTCGTACATGGTCAATGTTCAAACCCTATTTTTTAGGGTTTGATCCTTATTTAAGCATCATTAACTCCCAAGACCTTCTCCCCTCATCATCCTCCATTGCCCACTTCGTCCCTTACAACCCCTAGTCTCCATTTGTGGTGTTTTGAGCTCATTTTTGGTGTTTGGTGTCTACTTTTGAAGGAAGGAAGTCATTAGAAAGCAAGGAAGGAACTCCAAGCTTTGTAGATTTGGTCTTACACTCCTTGAGCAACCTCCAGAAGGTATAAAGCTCTGAACTTGTTGTTTATCTCATTAGATCTTGCTAGATGTGGAGTTTTGTGCTTTTAGTCCCATAATCTTGGTCTATTTGGGTAGGAGCTACTATGGACCAAATAAGTTGTCCTTCCGGACGTTTGTAGAGTGTCTTGAGTTATAAAAATGGGATCTTGACTACTCACATCCCTCCATGCATCCATTTTGGTGGCTTAGAACCTTAGGATAGGTTAGGGTTTTGGTGTTAGGGTCTTAATAGCCATGCGAGATCATAAAGTTAGAAACTTTATGATTTAGAACGTTATTTGGGTCTAGATCTGGCCTTTGGATGAAAGGACTTAATAGATTAAGCACTTAATAGAGGAGAAAAGGTGGCAGTTGAGTACGTTGAGTGTACTTGAGGGTACGTTGCGCGTACCTGGTCAAGTCCCTGTAACTTGGCCAAATGAATACACTACGCGGGGAGTAATGGCTGAGTATGTCGGGCGTACTCAGTTTGAGTTGACTCGGTTGACTTTTTGACCTTTGACCTTGACCATGATTTTGACCAAGTTTAACCTAGGGGTATTTTGGGTATTTTGAGCTGTGAATTGAGTCTAGGTCACTATTTTCTATATAGGTGACCCGTAGAGTTGACAGTTGGAGCAACGTTCTTTTCTGCTATCTTTTCTGACTATGAGGTGAGTTTTCCTCACTGTACTTGTGGGTCGAAGGCACCAATGTCGTCCTAGTAGATTATGTATTCTGGTTTGGAATATTACTATATTGTAGTGAACTGTTCAAATCTACATGATTATCTGGTTGTTGTTATGTGTTTATTTGTTTTACATGTCGACATAGTGTGGTTAGGTTGAGACTGTACTGCTTTGTGCTGCCAATAAACAAACCCATGCAATCCAACCAAAAGTTTATGGGGCGGTGGTAATCCAACCATGAGGTTGTGGACCAGAAAGGGGCAATCCAACCGTGAGGTTGTAGGCCGGGGCAATCTAACCGGAAGGTTGTGGGCCAGGGGCAATCCAACTGGGAGGTTGTAGACCCAATATGTATTATTTATATATGTTATGTTATGTGGTATTTAGGGGAAACACACTAAAATTTGGCTTACAGTTTAAGTTTTATGTTTCAGGTACTTGAGATGATCGAGGGAAAGCAAAGGCGTGATCATGCACATTCTTCTGATTTTATGATTTGGGATACTCTTATTCGTGATTATTACTTTTGGGAACTATGTTCTGTAAACAATTATGGTTTTTGGTTAGATTTTAAAAATGAAAATTTTACCTTGATTTTTAGGATGTTACAAGTTGGTATCAGAGCACTAAATTGAGAGAATTAGATGAGCATTTGTGTGATTCCAGACTCAAACTAAGGATCTATAAGAGTTTTCAAAATGGTTTTCAAAATTGTTTTCAAAAGTAACCAAGGAAGGATGAGATGTGTATGATCAACCAGAACAATAAAGTGTATCCCAAGTTACCCACACAGTTATTTGTTTATGATTTCTATGATATAACTACATGCTAGTGATAAGCTAGGGATCTTTAGGAATTGCATGATGTATGATGCCTGATAGCCTATGAGAACTTTCTGTATGATATATGAAATTGACATCATTATTGTAGTTGCTTAATGTGTGCATCATGGTTGTACATAAGTAATATTCTATAGCCTGAGAATGTTTGGTTTAGCCTTATTTCATGTTCCTTGTCTGGTTGTGGGCTTAAGGTAGAATCAAGTATTTGACTATCTATGGAATCCAACGTTATATATGATTAGCATGCACGAGTGACTACAGGGTTGGTGGAAGTTTCATGAGTGAGTATGTGAGCAGTCGGCCAGACGAGGAATGATTAGCCATTCTCGAGAGAGTTAGTATAGGATGAATGTGTAACCTAGTTTTCAGTTTGTTTTAGGGAAGTTTGTGATGATCCTTTAAGACAAATATGGGTAGGTATGGAAGGTAGTACGGGCCCATACTACTGGAAGCACAGGACCCGTACACGTAGCAAGTAAGTCACAAACCTCGAGGGTTTAGCCTCTCTGTGATGGTTGTAATAGTATAATTATGGTAATTTTGATATATTTATTAGTTCATTTTCAGTATGGTGTTCACGAGAGGATCTGGTTCTGGATCTGGAGCGGGTGACCAAGATAGGCTAGGGTTAACTGATGATCAGATACGAGAGTTGATTGCCACTGAGGTGGCTGCTACTATTCAAAGTTCTATTCTGGAGTTGTTTGGGTCTATCAAGACCGCTATGATCGAGCTATTCGATGATTGATATGATGTCCTCACCGAGACAACTACTGTTCTAGCCACCACAACCGTTGCTACTGCGGGAGGCCGATGAGGAGGTTCATTTCAGTATCAGGACTTCAGCAACACGAATCCCCTGGAGTTCAACGGGTTGAAGGACCCGATTGTGGCTATGATATGGATTTCAGACGTGGAGGCTTGTTTCTTCACCTACTCCTATCTAGAGGACTGAAAGGACATGTGTACCCTAAACCTCCTTCGGCTGGGCGCGGAGGACTAGTGGAAGTTAGTGACCGGTTCCTATACTCCTGAGCAGAGGACTGGTGTTAATTGGGAGCACTTCTCCGAGATGTTTCATATGAGGTATGGTCCCCTGGTGGAGAGGGAGAGGTTGGCTCAGGAGTACTTGGATCTGATAGAGACGATGGAGATGGTGATGGATATAACCAAGATGTTCACTGAGAGGGCTTTATTTTGTCCCGAGTTTGCTGCTTCATAGCAGGCTTAGATGACGTGGAACTTGAGTATGCTCAAGACAGATATCCAACAGTTTGTGTCTACCCAGCGTTACAGTACCCTCGCTGAGCTTCGGGATTCTGTGAGAAGACGATACGTTGAGATAGAGATCTCGACGAGGGAGCAGTGTCAGGCTCCGGTTCAGTCCCAGCCTGCAGCAAAGCGGTTCAAGCCTGCTGATTCACGATCTAGGGGACAGAGGGGCCGTACTTGTGGCAAGTGCGGTAAGGTTCATGAGGGTGCTTGTCGATCTTCTTATGGATGCCACAAATATGGAAGGGAGGGCCATATTGCTAAGGATTTTCATTAGCAGGCTCCGCCGACGAGCTCCAGGATTTGTTACCATTGTCAGTAGGTGGTCCATATGAAGGCCCATTGTCCTTTGCTTGCTATCAGGCTCGTTCAGGTACCAACTACTTCTACCATTCGGATCACGGATGGACGCCAGGGTAGGGCAGAGCCCCTGAGGGCTCGAGGTCGCGCTTTCCAGCTTACAGTAGAGGAGGCTAGGGCGGTGCCGGATGTTGTTACTGATATGTTTTCATTTATTATTCTGTTAAATTATTTTATGGTATGCTTATGTTTATGATTCTTCTAGATACATTCTTAGTGAATTCCTTGCCTGCTCTTGTTCTTTTTAACTCGGGTGCGAGTCGGTCCTTTGTGTCTTAGTCCTTCAGTAGGAGTTTTGATATGTTCCTTGGAGAGTTGGAGTGCCCGTTGCGAGTTTCCATCGCCAACGAGCACATGGTTTCTGCATCGAGCGTTTTTTGGGGTTGCACTTTAGATATTTTCTGGGTGCCTTACCCAATTGATTTGATCCCTATTCCTATGGGGGATGTGTGTATGATAACAGGGATGGACTGGTTGAGCAGGTTTGGTGCGATGATTGACAGTGAGGGTCAGCGGGTGGTAGTTCGAACCCTAAGTGGGGGAGAACTAACTATCTATGGAGAGGTTACTAGGATAGGATCAGCCTTTTGTTCTACTGCCAGGGCTCGTTAGTATCTTCAGCATGGGTGTATGGGTTATCTTGCGTATGTGGTTGATACTCGGGTAGAGAAGGGAGTTTCGATTTTGGATATGCCGGTAGTCAGAGAGTTTTCATATGTGTTCCCGGAGGAATTACTCGGTGTGTCTCCTAAGAGGCAGGTTGAGTTCAGGATTGATTTGGTCCCCAGTACGACCTCGATTTCTAAGGCATTGTACGACTTAGCACCACGGAGATGCAGGAGTTGTCCTCTCAGCTTCCGGAGTTGTTGGGCAAGCAGTTTATCAAACCGAGTAGTTTGCCTTGGGGAGTGCCAATTTTGTTTGTGAAGAAGAAGGATGGGTCTCATTGCATGTGTATTGATTACCGGGAGTTGAACAAGTTAACAGTGAAAAACCGTTACCCACTTCCACGGATTGATGATCTTTTTTATAAGCTGCAGGGTGCATCCTGGTTCTCTAAGATCGATTTGAGGTCGGGGTATCATCATATGAGGGTTAGAGAAGAGGATGTGGAGAAGAGCGCATTTAGGAATCGTTATGGTCATTACAAGTTCATGGTGATGTGCCATTTGGGCTCACCAATTCGCCGACGACATTTATGGATTTGATAAATCGGGTGTGCAGGTCGATGCTCGATCGATCAGTTATTGTTTTCATCGATGATATCCTGGTCTGTTCGATGACCAGGGAGCAGCATGAGGAGCACCTTAGATAGCTTCTGGGAGTTTTGAGGCGGGAACGGTTATATGTCAAGTTCTCGAAGTGTGAGTTTTTGTAACGCCACATTCCTGGTATGTAATTTAAATATTGAATTTCCTTTTCTTAAGGATTACTTGATGAGTCAGTAGCCCCGACTCGTCGAGTAGAAGCGGGATTACACGTGGACTTAGTGGGCGACTCGACGAGTCCATTACCGACTCGGCGAGTCTGCCAGCTTGGATGAAACCCTAATTCTTAGGGTTTGGACCCTATTTAAACGTCATTATAACCCCCATCCCAGCCTCCAACACCTCTAGAGCGTTCCCCCTCAAAACCCTAGCCCTCCCTTGGTGAGTTTGAGTGTTTCCATCCTATTTTGAGTAATTTTGTGCTTTCTTGAAGTGGTAGAGAAGAAGGAAAGAGAGAAGGTTCAAAGGAGAAGAAGTAGATCCAGAAGCTAGCCCTCTTTTGCTACACTTTCTTGTAATCAAGCTTAAAACTTGACTTATAGTTCTATAGATATTCTTTTTGTCATTTTATGGAGTTTTGGGTCCAACTAGCTTAATCCTTGAGACCTGGTCGTCCCAAGTCGATTCACCTTCAGATCTAGGTTCTGGAATTGAGTTCATGGCATGAGAATGCAAGCTTTATGGCCATGATAGCCCATGCACCCCTTTAGACCTCATTTTTGGGTCCTTTAAGCATATACTCCCATGCATACACGTAAAGCTCATAACTTTACGTGCTAGATCAGTCGTAGAAGCCCAGATCTACCTTTTGGATAAGGGTTGTACGTCAGAAAGCGAGATATAAGGCATGAACAATATCGACTCGACGAATTGTTCTTGAGACTCGGCGAGTCCAGTGTTTGAGTCCCCTTTCTGTTGTGGTTCAAAGGAACCTCAGTCGAGTGTTAGCAAGGTTCGGACAAGTCCAGAGGAGCGTTTCGATGTATTAAGATATGGCCATAATCTAGGAATCATGGGACTCGACGAGTGCAAGAACACACTCGGCGAGTCCAAGGCAATCTCCTTACCCGCAAGAACAGACTCGACGAGTTGTTCATACAACTCGGCAAGTCGTAGGCTGGACATGGTCATATGATGAAGGAGGACTCGACGAGTTGTTCATACAACTCGGCGAGTCAGATGAAGGATGACTCAATGTTATTACAGAAGGAGAACTCATCGAGTCTTTGCTAAACTCGACGAGTAGAGTCGGGTTGAGGAATAGAAGAAAGGATAGGGACTCGGCGAGTTGGTGGCCCAACTCGGCGAGTCAAAAACTCGACGAGTCAGATGAAGGACGACTCAATGTTATTACAGAAGGAGAACTCGTCGAGTCTTTGCTAAACTCGACGAGTAGAGTCGGGTTGAGGAATAGAAGAAAGGATAGGGACTCGGCGAGTTGGTGGCCCAACTCGGCGAGCCAGGTCAACTGGAAGTTGACTTTGGCCAGGGATAAAATAGTCATTTTACCCTAAGAATAGTTATTAGTGTCTTGACTAAGTGTCTTTATGGGAATTGTAGCCGGGGAGTTACCGGAGCATCAGTCAGACATTTCCCGCTCAGTACTTCAACAGTCAGCTTTCCGAGGTGAGTTCTCCTTTAGTAGGAACGGGTCTACGACACCAAGGCCGGCCATAAGTATGTCATGATAGTAGCTGAGTGTGGGCGGGGCCCGTATCCTATCCTAGCAGAGTGTGGGCGAGGCCCGTATCTCATAGTAGTAGTTGATTATGATGTGTGGGCAGTAGATTAGCTTTACATGTTGTCTGTGTGATACTTGTATGTTGGGTTTAGTAGTTGAGTGTGGGCGAGGCCCGTACCTCATCATAGCCGAGTGTGGGCGAGGCCCGTATCTCGAAGTAGCTGAGCATGGGCGAGGCCCGTACCTCAGAGACAGTGGAGTGTGGGCGAGGCCCGTATCTCCTAGACAGTGGAGTGTGGGCGAGGCCCATATCTCCTAGATAGCGGGGTGTGGGCTGGGCTCGTATCTCCCAGTTAGCGGAGCGTGGGCGAGGCCCGTATCTCCACGAGTGTGGGCGAGGCCCGTATCTCCTAATTGCATGCTATGTGTAGATGGTATGTGGTAGATTGGGGAGACTCACTAAGCTTCGTGCTTACGGTTTTCAGTTTTGGTTTCAGGTACTTCCACTAGCACTGGGAAGGGCTCGGGATGATCGCATGGCACACACCACAGTCTTCAGCCTGTGAGTTAGACTCTGATATTTGGATATGAGATTTTGATTTGAGACAGATACTATGATGTTTATGATACATGATTATGATTTCACTTATGATTTTGGATGGCTGGTGGTTTTAATAATGTTTGAAAACGAAATTTTCAGACTGTGTTTTTGGGATGTTACAGTTTTGGTTACGGGAGGTCCAGTTCTTAGGACTCCTCGTTAACCAGAAAGGGATTCTGGTCGACAATGCCAATATTAATCATTTAAATCACATTAGTAGTTTGATTATTTAAATCCTTCCAAGGTAATATTTTGTTTAATAAGGGTTAAATAATTTTATAAAAGTCAAGCTCCATAAACACATAATTTTATAATAGTCACAAAATGTGTTTTTTTATAAAATCATGGGTTGACATTTGATTTTCTAAAATTGTCTTCATCTTCGTCTTGTTACATTTTTATAAAAATAAACTACTTCTAATACTAATAATTACTTACAAAAATAAACAAAATGAAAACTATATATTTAATTATTACATACCATATAAATAAATAAACTATTACAAGCATGTTAAACAAATCAACACATGCAACAACATAAATGTTCATGGCTGGTTTATTTGTGTGTGTGTATGAATGTATATATATATATATATATATATATATATATATATATATATATATATATATATATACACACACACACACGCACACACACTCAAAATTATATAAAACAACTCTTTGTTTTTCTAAGACAATTTTTATAACTAAAAGATGCATGTAAACTTTTAGTCATAAAAATAACAATTATAAATATTTTAAAGTTGTCATAAAAATTTTGTATGAATTTTCTTACAAAAAGAAAACCATTCATGTTTTCAAAAAACAAGGATAATACCAACTTATCAAATAATCTAACTAAGTATGTAAAAACGGCTTTGATACTAATTGTTGGGTTTTTTATTCAAAAATAGTCTAATTTTAGTGACAAAATTGACGTAATTAACAACAAAAACATTTTATAATTTGAAGAAACTAAAACCATTTTAACCGCAATGGTAATTTTTCAAGACTTAGAAAGATTAAAACATAAGTAAAGAAAAGAAGAAGTTTACAACCTTCAAAAACTTTTGTTCCTTTGACAATTAGGATGTTGATGAAGATGACATTAAAACTCCAAGAAGAAGTCCTCTATAATGTATCTACCAAAGCAAGAATACAACCACTTCAAGATACTAGTCTTTACTTGTATATATGTTGTTCTTAAGCTTTAAGACATATATCAAAATATGCTTAAAGAGAAACAACATATTACCCTTTAATTTTAACACATTTTGCAAGAAAAAAAGGAGAAGGATGGTGGGAGAGAAAGCCACAAATTGGCAGCCCAAAAATGAATGAATAACTCTTCGAAAAAACTAGTTTAATTCACACTCATGCCTTTCTTTTATGTCCCTTTTTAATACAAAAGAAAGAGATAAAATAATAGAAAGCATGAGGTTTTCTTACATGCATGGGTTAGGCATTAAACAAAGCAAAAAACATTCTTCTTCCATCATGAAAGAACCCACGGTTCTACATAGCTACGAAACAAAATGGAAGTGCTTTTTACTTAACCCATAACTAGCTAGTTGGAAACAAACTTAACTGTTACTCAAAGTGACAAAAAATATTATACACAACATCAATAATCATACTATATGATATTAAGCTAATTTTTGTTCACTTTTATTATTATTTCATGGAAATAATAATTCTCAATATGTTGGTAAAATATTATTTTCATAAAATAATATTTTTTTTAATTAAATATAAGTGTTGATAATATTTATTAGTTATCAAATTATACTAATAAATAATCAATTGGTAGTAACTTGTTATAAAGTATGATCCTATATGATCATATGTCATTAACAATATCATTATATAATGACCCTTGGACATATAAGATTTTTAACATATATATTTTAACGAAATATATTTGTTATCATTTTAACTATATAATTATATTGCTACACAATGTACTCCGCCTGGTATAACATAGATTCAATATTTATTATCTATAAGGATAAACCATCATATCACTAGCTAATTCATTGATTATCCGATATTTATATAATAACTTAATCCACACCCATTTATGATGTCTTAATTAATTGAAGGTATTGTAACACTTGATATAACTTAAACAAATGTAATTCTTATTTGTAATCTTATGATTTCAATATATATTCTGATATTATATACTTCGTTGATTTAGTTGGTTCCCTAAGAAATGACATAGACACAAGTTAAATCATACAACACCAGTTAAATGATACGAAATGAAAATATGATGTTCAGTTCTTTTCAAGAACGTTAACATATAATATGTTGTACAAGTTTGAGGATTATAAATAAAAAAAGCAAAAATGTTATCTTGAAAGTAAAAAGGGGCACACGATTTAAAAGAAATAAATATAACATCAACTCAATATTTATGAACTATAGGATAAACCATCACATCACCAAATAATTCATTGATTTTCAGATTTTTATCGAATTTACTTTAACAACTACCATTTATGATTTGTCTTAATTAATTGCAGGTATTGTAGCAATTGATATAACTTAAACAAATGTAATTCTTATTTGTAATCTTATGATTTTATTTTACTTTTTGCTATAATATTATACACTTGCTTATTTTTTGAAATGTGAATTCAGTTTTAGTTTTCGGCTACGGGTTGGGTTGAAACGTTGAAATTAGCGACCCACCCGTTAAAACTGAAATGAATAGTATCCACGACCCGATCCTATCATCTGTTTTTGCTTTCTCTATCCCTCGCTCACCTCTCCCAACACCACAAGCTTTTCCTCTCACCGACGTGGCACTTCGCCGTTCGCTCCTCCGCCGATCACTCCTCCTTATCCCCATTCCTCCCTCTCCCTCTGCTGCTTTGTCAAACCACCGGTCACCGGCGAAACATTATTCTTTACACATATATATGATCAATGACCATTTCTCAACCTCACGCTCTCCCTAGTGTTTGTTGCCCCCGTTCTGTTTCCCTAACGAAGTAAGTATTCTCTTTATTTCATTTACATAACTATCTCTTTGATCTCAAGCTATGCGCAGCTATGTCGCTTTATAATTGCTTCATTTCCTTTTCTAATTCCGTTGATTAGCAATTAGTTTAGTGGGAATTCGACACAATCAAACTGCTTAAGCTTGAATTGTGAATATTATAAGTCGCACTCGTTTGATCATGGAAATGTTTCCGAGGTAGTTTTTTGTTTGATAAGGGTTAAGTAAAGGTTGCTAGCTAGTAGCTATGGCGGATTATTGAAGCCTCACTTAATCCTTAATCCATTAATTCGAGCACTGAAATACCTTTCATCCATGGAGCCTGTTGCTAATTATTCTTACTGAATTGTCGGAATTCAATCTCTGAGGTAACATAGTTAATGAAACAGATACAGTTAGCAGAAGTAAGAAAACATAATTTAAAGCCAAAACACAAGCCTTTTTCAATTATGGCTATTTGCTTATGTGATGCAGATATCTGAATCCATGGATTTCATGTAAACATTCCACATGTTTATTTCACAAGAAGGTAGCATCTGTGGACTACTTACTATCCACTAAGGTTTATTCAAGGAAGAGATACCAGATAAACCTATGTTTATTAGAAGATGGAACTCTTGGTCTTAGTTCCAGATCATTAAACCCCCAATTATCCTATTTCACCCATTACAAATCAAGAAGAACAAGACAATTTTTCCCATTTGCTTCTGCTGATGATGGTGTAACAGTTAATGGAGCAAGTACTAGTGGTGATGTTGAGGAAATGAGGGTTAAACTTGACCAGTCATTGCAAAATGAAGAATATAATAGTGCACTTATTCAATCATTGCATGATGCGGCAAGGGTATATGAATTAGCCATTAAAGATCAGATCTCTGCATCCAAATCATCATGGTTTTCAACAGCTTGGCTTGGTATAGACCAAAATGCTTGGGTGAAAGCCTTATCTTATCAGGTTTGTTTTCATTCTCAACATTCTTGTCATATATGTACCTCATATTCTTGCTAGACACATAATTAATTATATATACAATTTATAATGATTTCAGGCCTCAGTGTATTCGTTACTTTTAGCAGCATGTGAGATTTCATCTCGTGGTGATAGAAGAGATCGTGATATCAATGTTTTTGTTCAGAGGAGGTATGATTTTTGACTTTTTGAGTAGGATTTTCTGTTAATTCATTAAATTTCTCCTGTCAGTTCGCATGATGAAATAAAAGATACAATTTTTAGGCCAAATTACAGAAAAACCGTTATATTTTGAGCATTTTGTGGTTTAACTACTAATATTTTATTATTTCCAATCAAACCTTAGACATTTTTCCATATCAGTAATTTTGACCTGTTATATCAGACCATTAAAGTTTGGGGAATTTTATAGTTTAACCACTAAGACTTTTTTTTTTTTTTTTTTTTTTTTTTCCAATCGAACCCTAAAAGTGTCAGACATTTTCCCAAAGTAACTATTTTGACCTGTTAGTCTCAGATTTCAACAGTAATTTTGTTATACTTATACACTTCAAAGTCTTTTGTTTTTATTGTTTTTAATCACTACTTCCAATCTTTACATATTATAAAAAGACAACATACAATTACAAAATTCTTATTTATTATTTTATTTAACCATAACTTTTATGCAGTCTCTCAAGATATTATGCTCCTTTAGAAAGTGTAATACGCGATGCACTCTCAGACAAACAACCAGAACTTTATGAATGGTTTTTATCCCAACAAATGCCATCTGTCGTTTCCAGTTTTGTCAATTATTTTGAAAAAGACCAAAGATTTTCAGCTGCTACAGGCGTGTAAGTACTTCAAAAAAAAAAAAAAAATCATATATGAGTTTTTACTTTTACTTTTACATGAAAATAACTTGTTCCTTTTTCCAGGGTAAGAAAAGGAACATCTGTAACTTCAGGGGATGCAAGTGACAGGTCTTTGCTTCTTTTTGCATTGAGTTGCATAGCAGCAATAACAAAACTCGGCCCCACAAAAGTTTCTTGCACACAGTTTTACTCTATTCTCCCTGAGATAACTGGTAGACTGATGGATATGTTGGTTGAGTTTGTTCCTATACACAAAGCTTATGGCTCTATAAAAGAGATTGGATTAAAAAGAGAGTTTTTAGTCCATTTTGGACCTCGAGCTGCAGCTTGTAGAGTGAAAGATGATCAAGGAACTGAAGAAGTTTTATTTTGGGTAAGTCTTGTACAGAGGCATCTACAACGCGCTATTGATAGAGAGAGAATATGGTCAAGATTGACCACATGTGAAAGTATTGAGGTAAAATCTAAAATCTAAAATCTAAAATATTTTTCTGTGAAATTTGAAGTTTTGATAAGGGTGAGTGTGAATAATCCTGTGTGTGCAGGTGTTGGATAAGGATTTGGCTATTTTTGGATTCTTCATTGCTTTAGGAAGGAGGACTCAGTTGTACTTATCTGCAAATAACTTTGAAGCAGCTCCGAAACCAATTGAAGGATTGATCAGGTAAAGTTTTCAAAAATTGAATATATTTATATACCATACCCTCCAAGTAACAACTTAATGCAACTACAACCCTCCGAATTAATCAACACTAAGTTACATGAATATATGGTTATTTTCTCTCTTCAAATCAGGTATCTTATTGGTGGAAGTGTGCTATATTATCCTCAGCTTTCATCAATAAGCTCTTATCAACTGTATGTGGAGGTTAGCAAGATATTTAGATTAATATATGATATACAAATATACAATAATACAAAATTAAATTTACAATAAATCTGAAAATCACCACTGTTTTGTAGGTTGTATGTGAAGAATTGGATTGGCTTCCATTTTATCCAGGTGACATTGACACTCAAAAAGGCTCACATGGCCATAAAACTAAACAAGGTCCTCCAAATGAGGAAGCTATCCCTGTTGTTTTAGATGTTTGTTCACACTGGATTCAGAGTTTTATTAAATATAGTAAATGGCTTGAGAACCCTTCTAATGTCAAAGCTGCAAGGTTTCTTTCTAGAGGGTAATGCTATATTGCTATTGCTATTGCCATATGTTCTTTTCTTTTTATAAATTTTAAATAATTCGGATCGTAATGAGGTGATCCAAGTTGTATTTTATTTATTTATTTATTTCAGGCACAACATTTTACAAGACTCTATGGAAGAACTAGGCATACCTAAGTAAGTAAACTTGTATACAGAATTAAATTTTTGTTGAGATTTGTTTGGCTAATGTGAAAGGAGAAACTTGTTAGTTGTGACACTTTGGCAGAGTGTAAAAAGGTGGAGTTGGCTTCATCCTATGAAAAGAGTCCCAAGGCTTTAGAGAGTGAGTGTAATTTGGGGTGGCTTGAGAGATTAGTCCATGTGATTGTAGTCATTTGTCAGACAGTGTAATTTTCTCTCTCGAGGCCCGTGGTTTTTCTCCGGTTTTGAAGTTCTCAACATGTTTCCCTTCGTTTGGATTTCTTTATTATTTTCTATTGGGTGGATTGTTGGGGATCTTTGAGGCCATTTTACCAACATTTCTATGTGACGATTGTTAAATCATATTACCTTTTCCTCTATAAAAACCAATCTCCTTTGAATTTTTTTTCCTTCTGTTAAAAGTAAAACCAAACATTTATAAAATATGAAATGTAAATATGGAGTTCTCAATGTGTTTCCCTGCGCTTAGATTTCTTTATTATTTTTCGTTCGTTGTGTGGGTTATTGGGGATCTTTGAGGCCATTTTACCCACATTTCTATGTGATGATTGTTACATCATATTACTTTTTCCTCTGTGAAAATCCATCTCCATTGAATTTATTTTTCTTTCTGTATAATCCAAACATTTATAAAATATGAAATGTTAATGCAGGAAGCGTATGATCGAAAGCAGCACGAATAATACTTTTGAGATCACACGTTCAGGAGGTTATTCTCCATTGAAAAAACAACTAGATTCCTTCGACAAGGTATATCTTCATTTTCACTAAATCAAGTTAACATTTTCATTTTCTTTTCAATATTTTTATTTTTTATTTTTTTAGGCATTAGAGAGTGTTGATGATGCCCTTATAAAGCTTGAGGGGCTGCTTCAAGAGTTACACGTATCCAGCTCCAGTTCTGGAAAGGAGCATCTAAAAGCTGCTTGTTCTGATCTTGAAAAGATTAGGAAACTTAAAAAAGAGGCTGAATTTCTTGAGGCGTCATTTAGAGCAAAAGCAGATTCCCTTCAGCAGGTATATATCTCTATATATTTAAAAAATAACAACTTACTTTTATAATAATAATAATAATATTTCTTACTATATATGCAAAATTTTCTATATCTGATTTCTGCATTTTGTTTGTATATAGGGAAATGATGATGGTCGTGCTGAGAGGCAATCTGGTTCTAATGTAGACCTGGATATGTCCAGCAGGTATTGTCATTCACCAAATCTTTCTCAGCACATAAAATAAAGGGGCATTTTGGTCATATAATGTTTTTGGAAGGAATAAAATCTATCAAAAGGAATTGGAATATTAAGGAATTTGTAATATGTTTGGTTGGCAAAAAATGGAAGGAAATTTGATAATAAAAATTGTATAATCACTAATATGTATTAATAAGGGTATTTTGGTCATTTAACCAAAAAAGGCTAAATGGTACTAGCTCCCATCCACCCATAGGACTAGTGAAATCCGTGAAACACGGATCTTGAAGGGATCTGACGGAATTGAATTCCATCCGATGGGTAACCAAACACGCCATGGAATGGAATCTCGAATTCCAATTCCTTTGATTACCACTGGAATCCATGAACCAATTTGTTCATATTAACCTTAACCTTCACACACCTCATTTGTTCAATTTTTATTTTTATAGTAAACCTGATGTCTTATGGAGCTTGCTGCTACGTCGTCCAACCCCAACCACAGAAACTTCCTACAAAAATGTACGCCTCATAATTCCATTTTTTATAATCTATTTTTATTTATATTTTATATACAAATCAATCATTTTTTCTACAGGATGATGATGATGATGACACAAGTCTACTTGAATCAAATGAAATCCAACGTTTCGAATTATTAAGAAACGAACTCATGGAACTCGAAATGCGAGTTGAAAGAAGCACTAAACGCTCTGAAAACGAAGAGGTTCTCTTCTCTTCTCTTCTCTTCTCTTATAATCTAAAATCATTTTCATATTTTATTTATAATTACTTATATATTATCTACAGGAGGATCTTAAAATGACTAATTATCCTAAAGATCCTGAAGGGGTTCAACTAGTGAAAGCACAGGAGAAAGAGAATATAATCGGAAGGTCCATAAACAAGTTGAAAGGAAGCACCACAGTAATAATAATAATAATAATAATAATAATAATTCATTAACTACTTTCCTCCGCACTCAAATGACAATATTACCCTCGGTGACTCATCATATTATGTTTTTATAAACAGGATGTATTGCAGGGTACCCAACTTTTAGCCATTGATGTTGCTGCAGCTACAGGGTTGCTTAGAAGGGTGCTTATAGGAGATGAATTAACTGATAAAGAGAAACAAGCTCTTAGAAGAACTTTGACTGATTTAGCAGCTGTAATTCCAATTGGCTTTCTCATGCTACTACCTGTAAGTTATTTATTTATTTATTTTTTTTATATCCTGTGTTTTGCCTATTAATTTAATTTTATAATGTTATTTATATAGGTGACTGCAGTTGGGCATGCAGCAATGTTGGCTGCTATTCAAAGATACGTACCATCGATGGTGAGTAATGTTTATATGAATAAGGAGAGATGAATTTTTATTAATTTACGTTTTTGGTCCCTGATTTTGTTCAAAAGTTTCAGTTTTGGTCCTTGATAGTTATCTTTTGCTATTTTGGTGCTTGTTGTAACAATTTTACAACAATTGAAAATGCTAGGCAACAAAATTGCAAGAGAAAATTATTTGGGATCAAAACTGAAATTTTTGAACAAACTTAAGGACGAAAAATGTAATTTTTTTCTCTTTTTGTGAAGATTCCATCGACGTATGGACAAGATAGGCTGGATCTTTTAAGGCAGCTTGAGAAGGTGAAGGAAATGGAAACAATGGAGGGGAACCCTACAGAAGAGAAATTATAGAAAAAAGTTCTAACAAATCATATACACGTGATTAAATTCAAAAAGGAAGAGTTAAGTTTTTATAGCTTTAGTTTCATGAGTTGTACTTCATGCAATGAAGGTTGTATGCTCCACTTCCTGTGCTTTTAAAAAAGAACAAGTTTGAAAATATGCTTTAGAAAGGTTCTCTATTATATCAATGTTTTATTGGTCTGAATTTCAGACTCTGAAATACAAACATTTTTTGGTTTTTGAAAGTTAAAAATATGGCTAATGCTCATATTGTGTTTTTATTTAGGTTATGTTTGGCCGACTAGCTAAAAAATTAGTTGATAGTTCAAAATCTAGTTGCTAGTAAATAAACTAATTAATAAAAATGATGATCGGTAAAACTAATTAATAAACAATATGTAAGATGGTATGTAGAAGATTTTTTTTTAAATTAATAAAAGGATATATTTGAAAGAATTAGAAAAAAAAACTCATAAGCTTGTAGAAACGTTAGTTTGAGTAATCTGTAAGAAATCTAGCTTTTTGGTTTGATAAAACATGACAATTTAAAAGCCTTAGTCGAGAGCAACCATTGAATATTGGAAAGTTGTCTTTTTGTGTTATGTCAAATAAAAACAAAATATATGATTATAAAGAACACTTGTGAATTATATCATGATAATAAAACTTCGATTTTTCGAACCTATTATACTGTTTTTAATATAAATTGGTGTATGAAAGAATGTTGTTTGGGGAGAACTTAACACCAATTTGATATAAAAAAATGAGTTTTGATGTTGGGTTGGAGATACAAAATGAGTTTTGATGTTAGGTCGGAGATACTCTTGCAGCTTGGTTCATGACAATGATGGAATCTAGATGAATTTTATATGAAATTCTTAGTGTTTGATAGTTCTTTGGATTTCATAGAATTTTGTATTCCTTTGTAAAGGTTGGTCTATACGTGTGTTTGGTACAGGGCGTTTGAGAGCTTCCAACTTTTAACTTTTGACAAAACGCTCTAGTTTAAACAAAAAACTTCGTTTGACAGTATAAACGTTTAACTTTTAGTTTAAACAAAATGCTCCAAATCTAAAAGCTACTTCATGTAGCGTTTAACAAAATGCTACTGAGCTTTTTAAACTAATTTTTAGAATTGTCCTTAAAAATATATTTATGTATAATTGTCTTTTAATGTAAGTTTAAATGTTTCAAACGCTTCTAGCTACTTTTGTTAACCATTCATATTAGAAATAAAAACAACTACTAGTTATCCGTTACCAGTTTTTGCCAAATACGCTCTATTTAACCGTTACTTCATTTGAGCAAATTGCCTTTCTTTTTCATTCATTCATTCTTTTTTTATTTTTGAAACTTTACTTTCTTTCTATCCTCTTTTGGTAACAATTAAACAATGGAGTGTTTCGTTATATTGTATTCATTCTTTATATATATAAAAATGATGGAAATAGAACAAAGGTAATGTACCTTAAAAGAAAAGATAAATGTGAAACATTAAATTTGAGGCAGTGTAAAGCTTTACGAGTGCATAATTGGGTTGAAATGACAAGTAGTCAGGTACTATGCTTTGTTATACGTACATATGAGAAAGGAAGCTGTACTACGTTTATTACGACTATAGAATCAAATTAAACATAGCAGCTGCAAATTACATCTCCACCACACATCTCACCCTATCATGGGGCCTTCCTGCTACAATTTTTCACCCACATTTTCAGAGGTTCAGGTTTTTATCTGTCATTTAATTAATTTTTAATTTAAAACACATATACTAAAAATTAGAGAAATTTAAAAAAATGATCATTTCATGACCTGAGCAGTCCTGAGAAGGCCTTCTGCGGACTCATGTTGTAACAAGTGATATGAATGAATCTATAATCTTAACATCTGTAGTTGTAAAAACGCTTGTTTATCGTAAATACCACCATTGTAGTTATCAAAACCCACGAATCAAAGAAACCACTAAAAACAATTGTATCCCTTGTAATTAATCACTGCCCTATCTAACTAATTCAATTAAAAACCGATGATGAATGTGAGATCCCTTATTTTTCAGAACCAATTAAAACATTTTTCTTTACGCTTTATAAATTGAGACGTGGAATTTTCCAGTTAAATAAAACATTTTTTTAAGACAACGAAAGTTAGTTTATTAAAACCTTGAGGATGTCATTCGTTGATATCCAAACATACATTACAATGTAAAATATAAAAGGTCATGAAACTACATATCACATGCACATCTCTTTATTCCACTCAACATCCTAACTAGACTACATCAGCCTTGATTCCACTACATGTGATGCATAAAAATGAGTGAGTCAGGTTTGGGAAAACGTGGTGAGATACGTAATGTTGAAAATAATGAATGTTTTAAATACAAACAAATATTTATTATTGTTCTTAATAATAAAACAAAGGGTTTATTATGATAAATATAATTGTGTGAGGATGTAAAAGGAATTTTGCAGGTTAAACACGCGGATCTTTTGTGGATCAAGTAAAACCCGGATCCTTGTTAGATGTGATATAAAGCTAGAGAGAGATTGTAAAGATCATTCATTCAGTTGTTTTCCATATCAAATTGATTAGGGTTTTGCTTTTGTCTCTCTCGTTCTTTCATCGATTGTAATCAACGTTTCTGTTCTACTTTGTATATGCATCTGTTAGATGTGTTGTAGGATAGATATAGTTTAGGGTGAGTGACAATCTTGAGAGTAGATTAGGTTTTGTTGTAGTGAGTTTTATGTTGTAAGTATCGTGAAAACCTTCTGTTTCTTAATCCTAAAATGATATAAGAAATGAAGATGTTGGGAATGTTTGATTTGTCTATTTTTATCATGGTATCAGAGCTGTAAGGCTTGTGATTCTCGTTCCTGACGTTTTGATCGACGTTTGGTGTTCTTTCTTCGTGGATCTGTGAAAGGTATTCTTCTTGGTCTTTTAGGGTTTCTTTTTTACTTTTGCGATTGAATCTGTGAAGGTTTAGGGTACTCTATTCTTTCAGGATCTTTTTTGAAATTGATCCTGTTCTTTTTAAGATCCTGGTACTGCGAGTTTTTGGTTTGATCTTGCAGATTGGTGAGCTCGGTTGTTGACTGAGGTGTGGTTGATGTGTTAATCGGCTAAAACTCAGAAGATTAATCGATTAATCCCTCTAATCTGAAATAACTCTCTTGGGGTCGGATTTCATCACCGATAAACCCTTGAAGGGAACGGATTCAGGGAGTCGATTTCAACAAACATCTTTGCCTATTGCGCTATGAGGGTCCCTTGTTCCTTTCTTTCCTTCTTTTCTAGTTGTAGATGTGGGAGATCCTGGTTGTCTTGAGTACACCAGTTATTTTTTGTTATTATCTGATTGTTTTGTTATTCTTGACTCTGTGTTGATTGTCTTGGGCCCCGACATACTGTGGTGACCATCTGGACTTTAAGTCAACACAATTGTCTGTTGTTGTTCTCTCTGTTTGTGTGTTACATTTTTTTGTGACTCAGTATGTCTGGTGGAACTCCTGAAAGTAGTAGTATTCCTAAAGATAGTCCTGTTGACTTTGATGACCCTTTATATGTTCAGCCATCTGATAATGCTGTAACGTCCATTATAACTATTAAACTTACTGGAAATGAGAACTATCGTCTGTGGCGTAGTGCTATGACAAGAGGATTAAAAGCTAGAAATAAACTAGGGTTTGTAGATGGCACTCTTACTCTTGAAAAGACTGAATCATCTAAAGTTTCCAAATGGGTAAGTGTTAATGCTGTTGTGTGTAATTGGATCTTAGGATCAATATTTGAAACTATATATGCTAGTCATGTGTATTCTGATAAAGCTGAGGATATCTGGAATGAGCTTTTTGAAACTTATAATAAAGCTGATGGTTCTGTAATCTTTAATATTCATCAGCAAATTAATACTTTAAAACAAAATGGCTCCTCTCTATCAGATTATTATAATAAACTTGATTCTTTATGGAAAGAATTTGATGGTTTAACTAGCTTAACTGAATGTGTGTGTGAGGCTGCTACAAAGCTTAATGATCACTCTAAACTCATAAAATTAATGCAATTTCTTAGTGGTCTTGATGATGTTTATAATCAAGTCAAGAGTCATATCCTTTTGATGGAACCTTTACCAAATGTCAAGTCTGCTTTTTCTATTCTTTCTAGAGAAGAATCTCTTTAAAAGAATGGTTCTCTTGGATCCTCTAGTTCTTTGAAATCACAAGTTTCAGTTTTTAATAGTAAGGTCAATGATTTTAAAAAGGCACAGGGTCAGGTTAGATCTAGAAATCAGGGACTACAATGTAAAAATTGTGGTCTTAAAGGTCATTCTATTGATAGATGTTATAAGTTGATAGGATATCCAAAGGATTTAAACCCAGAAATGAGAGTAATAGTCAAAATAAGACATTTTCTGTGAATTCTTCTTCTGCTGGGTCTAAAAGCAGCATCACTAATGTACCTTCTGAGTGTGCTCATAATGGTGATGCCCATTACCTCACTAGTGAACATTACAACAAATTCCTTCGTCTACTTAATGAGAACTCTGCTAGTGAAGATGTTACTGCTACTGCTAATATGGCAGGTATATCTATGTTTCAGTGTTGTAATTCTTTTGTTAGTTCTGATAACTCTCAAAGTTGGATAGTAGATTCAGGGGCAAATCAACATATGATATCCTTTGAGTCTCAACTTAAAGATACAATGGATGTATCTGGTCTTAATCTTCTTGTGAAGCATCCAAATGGATCTTCTGCTCCTATAAACAAAATAGGAAACCTCCAGCTGTCTTCACATCTCACTTTATTTGATATCTTTGCTGTTCCTGATTTTAGTGTTAATCTTTTGTCTGTACATAAGCTATGTAAAGATAGTGGTTGTGAGATTGTTTTTTTCTGAACATAATTGCAAAATTCAGGATTCACTATCAAAGGAGATGGTGGATAATGGTAGAGAATCTGGGGGGCTGTATTACCTTGATTGTATCCCTTCAGGTAATTCGACTATTACAAATAAGACTAAGTGTTATGTGTATAAACTTACTTGGCACAGTAGACTTGGTCATCCAGCTGATCAAGCCTTGAGTTCTTTAAAAGAAAAATTAAAACTTAGTAATGAGGCTCTTCCACCTTGTGATGTTTGTCATAAGGCAAAACAAACAAGAGAATCCTTTCCGCATAGTCAACATCAATCAACCAGACTTGGTGAATTGATTCACCTAGATGTTTGGGGACCTTATAGACTTGCTTCTGTTGAGGGTTTTAAGTATTTTCTGACTATAGTGGATGATTTTACTAGGGCCACTTGGGTTTATCTCTTAAAATCAAAAAGTGAAGTTTTTGGATGTTTTAAATCCTTTGTTAACATTCTTCAAAACCAATTTAGTGTAAAAATCAAGTTAATTCGTAGTGATAATGGGACAAAATTTGTTAATAATCAAATGAGTTATTTTTGTTTTGAAAATGGTGTTATGCACCAAACCTCTTGTGCTTATACTCCACAACAAAATGGAGTTGTGGAGAGAAAGCATAGACATATCCTCAATGTTGCTCGTTCACTTTTGTTTCAATCTGGAGTGCCTGTTAAATATTGGGGAGATGCTATTTTGACATCTGTTTTTTAATAAATAGAATGCCTTCATCTGTTTTAAATGGATTGTCTCCCTATGAACTTGTTTTTAAAAGGACTCCTAATTTTGATCATTTAAGGGTCTTTGGCTGTTTATGTTTTGCTGTTAAACTGAACATCAATGATAAGTTTTCTGAACGTGCTGAGAAGTGTGTTTTATTAGGGTATTCTTCTGATAAAAAGGCTTATAAACTTCTTAGCTTGGATACTAATTCTTCTTTTGTATCCAGGGATGTGAAGTTTTACGAATCTGTCTTTCCATTCAAATTAAAATCAACTTCTGTTGATGAAATTTCAAGTAGTTTTGGCCCTAGTGATCCGTTTTCCTATGATGTTTTTGACACTAATGAATATTGTAATGATTCTATCAATCTTGATGAACTAAGAATTGAGTCCCAATTGGATGGTGCTAATGCAGCCACCAACCTGGATGATGGTAGTACTAGTGAGATTATCAACCGTAGTGGCGAGGCAATTGTGCCTCCTACTGGTTCTTCAGTTCCTTCTTCCTCAAGTGTGTCTGAGGAAAGTAGTCAGTCATTTTTTTCTCCTTCAATTGAGCAGTCTATAGGTGCCTCTAGATCTAGGCGTGAGTCACATATGCCAGTTAAGTTTTCTGATTATATAGTTGAAGGAAAGTACAAATATGGTATTGAAAGAACCATTAATTACTCTTGTCTTAGTTCAGAAACTAAGTGTTTTATTTCTAATCTAAATAAAACAATTGAACCAAAAACTTATAATGAAGCTTTGTCTGATCCAAACTGGGTTAAGGCAATGAATGAGGAAATGGAAGCATTACATAGAAATCACACTTGGGAAATAACTAAGTTACCTAAAAATCGAAAACCAATTGGTTGTAAATGGGTGTTCAAAATTAAATATAAGTCAACTGGTGAAGTTGAAAGATATAAGGCAAGATTAGTTGCAAAAGGGTATAATCAAAGAGAAGGCATAGATTTTGAAGAAACTTTTTCTCCAGTTGCTAAAATTGTAACTGTTCGAATTATTATTTCATTATCTGTTAATAATTCTTGGCCATTATATCAATTGGATATAAATAATGCATTTCTCTATGGTGATCTTTCAGAAGATGTTTATATGCGTTTACCACCTGGTTATTATTCTGAAAATGATTCTAGAGTTTGCAAATTGACTAAGTCCTTATATGGTCTTAAACAGGCCCCTAGAAAATGGAATGAAAAACTCTATGCTGCCTTGTTTATGTTTTAATGATTTCAGTGACTCTACTGTAGAACACGGAAGAGATGGAGAGAATACTTCACGTATCTTTTATTCATTATTGTAACAACTTAATTGAAACACTGAAAGAAAGAAAAATATATATAGAAAAAAAAGGGGGCCGGCCCTAACCCTAAAACACCAGAATTACACCATTACCCCTCCAGATTAAATAAAGAAATAAATGAGAAAAATAACTAAATCTTCACTCCCCCTCAAGTTGGATATGGATATCAGTCATATCCAACTTGCTCTTTATATTTTCGAATTTATTCTTTGGAAGGGCCTTTGTGAGAATATCAGCAATTTGGAAGTCTGATGGAACATAGGACAACTCCAGAATTCCAGATTCTAATTTTTCTTTAATGAAATGACGATCAATCTCCACATGTTTTGTGCGATCATGATGAACAGGGTTTCTTGCAATTTCAATTGAAGCTTTATTGTCACAGAATAGAGTCATTTTCTTAAGACTCTCAAGTTTTAGTTCCTTCAACATTATTTTTAACCATATTCCTTCACAGATTCCTTGACACATTGCTCGGAATTTGGCCTCAACACTGCTTCTAGCCACCACGGACTGCTTCTTACTTCTCCAAGTCACCAGATTGCCCCACACAAACGTGCAATAGCCTGAAGTTGATCGTCCATCTACACAAAATCCTCCCCAATCAACATCTGTATAAATGTTTACTCCCCTCTCACTGGTCTTTTTAAACAATAATCCATATCCAGGATTTTTTTTCAAGTAATGGAGAATCTGAAAAACAGCTTTCATGTGCCTTGTTGTAGGGGCATTCATGAACCTGCTTACCATACCTACAGCAAACCCGATGTCCGGTCTTGTGTGTGCAAGATAGATTAATTTTCCCACTAGTCTTTGGTATCTTCCTTTGTCTACCTGCTCATCTTCGCTTTCTGTTCGGAATTTAATTCCCGGTTCCATTGGTACACTTGCTGGTTTGCACCCCAATAAACCAGTTTCTTCCAAGAGATCGAGAGTGTACTTTCTTTGGGATACAGAAATGCCCTTTCTTGATCTTGCAATTTCCATACCAAGGAAGTATTTAAGTTGTCCAAGATCTTTTATTTCAAATTCTCTTCCTAATATGAGTTTCAGTTCCTTAATTTCCTCTGAGTAGTCTCCAGTTATAATGATATCATCTACGTAGACAATCATTATTACAACCCGTCCATCATGGGAGTGTTTGGTGAACATCGTATGATCGGTTTGCCCCTGAATGAATCCATATCGTTTCACCACTTGGGTCAACTTTTCAAACCATGCTCGAGGCGACTGCTTCAGGCCGTACAGGGATTTTCTAAGTCTGCACACCATTCCTTTGTTCTCTGGGGACTTGAGTCTCGGTGGAACATCCATGTAGACTTCTTCTTCTAGCACCCCATTTAAGAACGCGTTTTTCACGTCAAGTTGATGTAACGGCCAGTCAATATTTACAGCAAGAGAGAGTAATACACGAATGGAGTTTAGTTTTGCCACAGGAGCAAACGTTTCTGCATAGTCGATCCCGTAAGATTGTGTAAAACCCTTAGCGACTAGTCTTGCTTTAAATCGACTTACACTTCCATCGGAGTTGTACTTGATAGCAAACAACCACTTACACCCCACAGTCTTTTTTCCTGGTGGAAGGTTAGTGTACTCCCAAGTTTTGCTTTTCTGAAGCGCATTTACTTCTTCATTCACTGCATTTGCCCATTCCCTTTTTGAAATAGCTTCTTGAAAGTTTCTAGGAACCTGAATTTTTGAAACTGAAAGAGCAAAAGCTTTGTATTTGGGTGAGAGTTTGTCATATGAAACGAAGTTACTAATTGGGTGCATAGTACAACTTCTTTTCCCTTTTCGTAAGGCAATTGGAATATCTAGATCAGCTGACCCATCAGGGGAAATATAAGAACTAGAATCTTTAGGTTGAGTATTACCTGTTGAATCTGGGCCAGATTCATGGCTGTATGCTTCAGTATTGACTTGCTCTACCACTTTGGCTTGCTGTCTCGGCCGCTGGGTATAGACTATGTAGTCTTTTTGAGCACCATTATTTAAGGTTTCATCTGTTGATGAAGTTGGGACAAATTCCGGAATACTTGGATTTGACTGGTTGGTATCGACTTCAACCGAACTTGGTATTGGGTCGGGAATATCCATGTGTGGGATCGACTCGGAAGGGAATAAGGTGGGATAGTCCAAAAACTGATATTCCCTACATTTCTCCCCCTGAATATCGGTTTTGGAATAATAAGGTTTATCTTCAAAGAATGTGACATCCATGGAATGATATAATTTTTTAGTGGAAGGAGAGTAGCACTTGTAACCACGCTGGTTCGGGGAATATCCTAGAAAGACACATTTGAATGATCTAGGATCAAGCTTGCTACGATTTGGCTGATGATTATGAACAAATGAGGTGCAACCAAATATTTTAAGTTCCACCTGGGATATAATTCGAATGTGGGGAAAGCTAGATTGAAGAGATTGGTGTGGAGTATTGAAAGAAATGACTCGAGAAGGCATCCTATTAATAAGGTATGCAGCAGTTAAAACTGCTTCGCCCCAGAAATAGTTTGGAACTGAACTAGATAATAGTAACGAACGAGTTACCTCTAGTAGATGTCTATTTTCCCTTTCCGTGACCCCGTTTTGTTGGGGAGTGTCAACACAAGATGTGAGATGAATGATTCCTTGTTGAGTAAGATAGTTGCTCAACTCGGAATGAAAGTATTCTTTTGCATTATCAGATTTGAGCACTTGAATTTTTGTTGCGAATTGGTTTTGGACCATTTGATGAAAACGCTGGAAGATCGACCCAACTTCAGATTTTTCTTTCATTAGAAAGACCCAAGTAACACGAGTATGGTCATCGATAAAAGTAACAAACCATCTCGCACCTGAGATATTTTTTACTCTGGCGGGACCCCAAACATCACTGTGGATTAAATAGAATGGATGAGAGGGTTTATACGGGAGTGGAGAATAAGAATGTCTAACATGTTTGGATATTTGAAAAACTTCACAGTTGTAAGCAGTTGGATTTTTATTCACTAAATGAGGAAACAATTTTTTAAATAATAAAAGTTTGGATGACCCAACCTATGATGCAATAACATCACATTATTTTGACTAGAAACATGAAACAAAGATGAAACTAGATGTTTTCCTGTCTTCACAACTTCAATGTGGTAGAGCTCATCACAAACTTTAGCACTGCCAATCATCTTCCCCGAAATCAAGTCCTGAAACATACATACAGATGGGGTTAAGATGGTAATGCAGTTTAAATCCCTCATCAGTTTAATAGGGGCTAGCAAATTGAAATCGAGAGAAGGGACATATAACACGGATTTTAGTGTTATATTTTTGGATATGACAACTGTACCAATGCCTCCTACTTTTGCGTCTTCTCCTGTAGCAACAAGTATGGTTCTGTCATTAGATACCGGTTGGAATTCAGTGAATACACTCCGTTCGCCTGTCATGTGATCAGTAGCACCACAGTCAACCACCCAAGGTTTTTTTCACATGTACTTGTCATGAATGCGGATGATATCCCACCTTGCTGAGCAACAGTGGCAACTCCTTTGTCTTCACGGGGTGTAATTTGCAACATCTTCCTAAGAGCTTCAATTTGATCCTTGCTAAAAATCTCCTGGTTGTCACTAGTTGTTGCATTTGCACGAGGTTTCCAGTCAGATGGTTTTCCATGAATTTTCCAACAAGTTTCCTTGGTATGACCAGGTCATTTACAATGATCACACCAAGGTCGACCATTCCTTTTCTGAGATATTCCTGGAATCACTGGAGATTTCATACCAGATGAAGCACGCGTTGCAAGAGCTGAGACCTCATTTGTGATGTTGCTAGCATTTCCCAGCATAACCTTTCTTCGACTTTCTTCTCGCCTGACTTCTGAGAACACTTCTATGATGCTGGGCATAGGTTTAGTACCCAAAATTCTTCCACGGACTTCATCAAGTTCTTGGTTGAGCCCAAGAAGGAATTTATAAATTCTTTCTATTTCAACCAGTCGCTTGTACTGTTTTCCATCTGTTGGGCAGCTCCAAGTTATAGCATCAAGGACATCGAGTTGCTGCCAATATCAGTTCAGTGCTGTGAAATAACTTGTCACAGTTGACTCTCCCTGACGAAGATCATGGAGAAGCCGTTTGATTTCAAATAATGCATAAGTGTTGTCTTGGTTTGAAAACGTATCACGAGCCGCTTCCCAAATTTCTGATGCAGTTTTGTAAAACATAAACTGTTCACCTATTTCAGGAGTCATAGAATTTAGGAGCCACGACATAACCATGTTGTTTTCTGCTTTCCACTTTTTGTAGGTAGGGCTTTTATCATCGGGTTGAACAAGATTAATAGACAAGTAGTCTTCTTTACCCTTTCCTCCAATGAAGATTGAAATAGAGTGAGACCAAAGATTATAGTTTTGACCATTCAGTTTATATGCAGTGGGTAAAGTGATGTAATCGGGATTGATAGTTTGTGGAGCTTGAGGTGGGTTTTCATTTGAAGAGCCAGAACTAACATCTTCACTGACAAAGGCAGAAGATATATTCTCGAATTTGATAGAATTATTAGTCATGATGACCAAATAGAGAGATAATCTTTCCACAGTAGATGCAGAAAGAACAGAAAAAAAAAACTGATTTTGAATAAATCGACCAGGGGATGGATTGATACGTGAGTTCCAGAGAGAAAAAAAACTTAACCGGTTGGTTGATGAACAGTTGATTAGGCATGATCGAGCTCCGCTCTGATACCATAATGATTTCAGTGACTCTACTGTAGAACACGGAAGAGATGGAGAGAATACTTCACGTATCTTTTATTCATTATTGTAACAACTTAATTGAAACACTGAAAGAAAGAAAAATATATATAGAAAAAAAGGGGGCCGACCCTAACCCTAAAACACCAGAATTACACCATTACCCCTCCAGATTAAATAAAGAAATAAATGAGAAAAATAACTAAATCTTCATGTTTGGTTTTCAACAAAGTGTTAGTGATTATTCCTTATTTGTTAGGAAGTTTGAAAGTTCAATTACTATCTTATTAGTATATGTTGATGATATTATCTTAACTGGGAGTCATGAATCAGAACTGAAAAGGGTCAAAGATTTTATGAAAAGTCAATTTTTAATTAAGGATTTAGGTATTCTTAAATACTTTCTTGGGATAGAAGTTGTAAATATTGAGAATGGTTTATGTTTAAATCAAAGAAAATATTGTCTTGAGCTTTTGCGTGAATATGGAATGCTTGGGTGCAAGCCTGTAAATACTCCTCTTGAAACTAATTTTATAATAAGCTCAGGGGATTTTGATAAAAAGGATGAATTGTTGAATAATAAAATAGAATTTCAAAAGCTTATTGGAAAATTGATATATCTTACTGTTACAAGACCTGATATTTCCTATGCTGTTCAAGTTCTTAGCCAATTTATGCCCAAACCAAGAAAGTCTCATTTAAAAGTTGCTTTTAGAGTATTAAGGTATTTGAAAAATAGTCCCGGAAAGGGTATTTCTTTGACTAAATCTGATGTTTTTGAATTAAAAGGATTTGTAGATGCAGATTGGGCTAAGTGCTTATCTACCAGAAAATCTGTAACAGGTTATATGATATATTTTAATAATTCTTTAATTTCATGGACAAGCAAGAAACAGTCTACTGTTTCAAGGTCTTCTACTGAATCTGAATATAGGGCCCTTGGTTCTATCACTTGTGAAATAATTTGGATTTTAAAGATTTTGTTTGAGTTGAATGTTAAAGATATTATTCCTGTATCAGTGTTTTGTGATAATGACTCAACAATTAAACTAGCACTCAATCCTGTTTTTCATGAAAGGACAAAACATTTTGAAATTGATCTTCACTTTGTTAGAGAAAAGATTTCAAATGGTTTACTAAAATTAGTAAAAATAAATTCTTCTGATCAAAATGCTGATATTCTTACTAAGTCGTTGAGTGTTAAACAACACAATTTTTTGTTAAACAAAATGAGTCTTATAGATGTTTTTAATAAAGAAAAATAATAAATATTTTGATTGAGGGGGGATGTTGAAAATAATGAATGTTTTAAATACAATCAAATATTTATTATTGTTCTTAGTAATAAAACAAAGGGTTTATTATGATAAATATAATTGTGTGAGGATGTAAAAGGAATTTTGCAGGTTAAACACGCGGATCTTTTGTGGATCAAGTAAAACCCGGATCCTTGTTAGCTGTGATATAAAGCTAGAGAGAGATTGTAAAGATCATTGATTCAGTTGTTTTCCAGATCAAATTGATTAGGGTTTTGCTTTTGTCTCTCTCGTTCTTTCATTGATTGGAATCAACGTTTCTGTTCTAATTTGTATATGCATCTGTTAGATGTGTTGTAGGATAGATATAGTTTAGGGTGAGTGACAATCTTGAGAGTAGATTAGGTTTTGTTGTAGTGAGTTTTATGTTGTAAGTATCGTGAAAACCTTCTGTTTCTTAATCCTAAAATGATATAAGAAATGAAGATGTTGGGAATGTTTGATTTGTCTATTTTTATCACGTAGGGTTTTCAAGCCCATAATAATTTAATGATAATAAATAATATCATTCATGCATAATAACGTTATTTAGATAATATAAATGTATATATAATCTGACCTAAGACTAACTACCCAACCTAACCGATCTCACATATCCTAGTTCGACAATCATCAAGAAGAATCACCTTACCTGATGAATTGTCTGAGCATCTGTTTGAATACACAGCTAGGGATGTCCTTGGCCGGTGTAAGTCATATAAGGCAACCAATGTTCAAAGATTTGATAAATGAGGTATCCCATTTTATCTACGTCCGTATGTTATAAGTACATTGTAGCAACGTAATTCACTAGACTGCCTACGTAATTCAGTAAACTGCCTAGAATAGTCAAGTGTTGTCATCTACTCTGGTCGATGACCCATACATACTTGCCAGTTGTTTGATCTGGACCCACCATTTCTGGTCATCCAAGAAAGAGGAGGACTTCACTCCGTTCTGATCCCACATTTTATCCTGACTATGAGACCTAAGCAACCTTTACGAGTCTTATTCTTAAACCTAAGGCAAGACTTATAACTAAAGGCAATCGATTCCTAATACTGTTACTAATCCAATTATCATATTTATACGAATAACACATAGCACAGATAATACAGGTAAACATTTAATATTACTTAATAGTATTAATAATTTTTAGATTAAGATTATGTTCTCGATAATAACTACGTACCCACCTGAAAAAAGTGTCTGGCGATTGGTGAATCAGGCAGTGCTTCGCCTTATACCTTTTCCAAAAAACCTAGATCTATATAACGCTAGGTCTTAGTCTAATTTCATACTTCGTGGAACTATTATCCTAGGGGTTTAAATTCCTCAACAATCCCAAAGTCTACTTCAAGATCTATCAAGTAAGGATCAGCTAGATAGGACAGTTGGAAGGCACGACCATTTTGGCATATAGCTTTTTTGAAATCCAACAACCAAGCCGACATGACCATTCTGGGCACCTCTCCCGTAAGTAGATCAATCAGTATAATGACTTGGAACCATTGATAAATCTTAATAATAAGTTCCTAGGAATGATTTATCACTATAATCATGAATTACACGGAAGTAGAGTAAGTGTAGCTTACTGACTGAGTGCTTTCAATGAGAACCGAGATCTAAGCCGACATAATACTAACTCGGGAACTCGTAATCGAAGATTACAACTAACTGAGAACTCAGGGGTGCTACAGGGCTTCGTCGCAGGACAAAAACGAAGGTAAAAGGGCTAAAACCAGAGAATAATCGAGAGAGAAGGGTTGTAGGGGTGTGGGGATGAAATGTTATACGAATCCGGCTATTTATAGACCAGAAAAGAAATGAGCGCCGCGCATACCATAGGGCGCACCGTGCCTTGGGGTCCTGCTGGTTCCCGTGGCCTTCTGCCACGTGTCGCGTCGCCGTTCGCCCACCTCGCCTTCTTCTAGAAGGTGACACGTGTCACACTCCTATGGAGCCACGTGTCGCGTTTTTGTGGAGCCACATGTCGTATTTTTATGGAGCCACATCTAGGTGTCTCTCGGAGGAAGCGAGTCCCGACCATGCCACATGGTGCCCTCTCGTGGTGTCACGTCATCAACGCGTGTCATGCACTTCGCGTGCACAATTTTTCTAGATTTCAAAATGGCGTAACTTCTTCATACGAGATCCATTTTCGACGTTATTTATATCCCCGGAAAGCTCTCAACGATATCTACAACTTTCCTTTAGATCCCAAAAGATACTTCTCAATCTATCAAAATTTTATATTTTTGATAGACTTAGACCGTTAAAAATCGTTGTGGAACTCGTAACTCCTACATGCGGACCCCGTTCTTGATGATATTTATATCGACAAACTCTTATTAACAAGATCTTCAACTCTCATTTGGATTGTTTAGACTAAAAATTAACCAATCGAGATTTTGATTTCGGTGTGCATACTGTTGCACTGAATCTTAGAAAAATCATAACTTCCTCTAATAAAATCAGATTTAGACGTTCCCTATATTCACGCTCTCGGTTTAACGACTACTATGAATTTCGTTTAGATCACTTAGGCTAAAAATTAATTTATCAACAAAAAATTACTTTTTACGATACGCAGAGTCGTGCTGGTTTATTTGCGAAACTTCAAAGAAGCATAACTTCTTCATATGAAGTCGGATTTGAAAACTCCTTATATATCCAGGACCCTTTTTACGTATACTAACACTAGGTTAATATTATTTGTCCAAAATAATCTTTTATTTTCGACGTATATTTTAATCTTATTTATTTTATTATTAAATACTTACATAATATCATATAAAACACATAGACATATAAATATATGAATAATCCTTTCTTATTCATTCATATAAAGATTACAATAGTTGACCAAAGTGATTACAGACTACGACTAATCTAGCAGGAAACGTGGGCGTTACAGTTATCTCCCCCTTAGGATGATTCCTTCCTCATAATCATGCAGCAACAAACAGATGAGGATAGTGACTTTTCATTTTGCTTTCTGTTTCCCAGGTGAGGTTCGGCCCTGTCTTGTGTTTCCATCGCACTAGCACCAAGTCAATCATCTTACGTCGTAATTTCTTCCTCTTACGACCAACGATTGCTTCAGGCTCTTCAACCAACCTTCTATCTTCATCAATCCTTAACTCTGAAAGTGGGAGCATATCAAATTCTTCTCCCGAGTACTTCCTCAAATAACAAATGTGAAAGGTATTATGGATACCTTCCAGTTCAACGGGAAATTAAGCTTGTATGCTTGATTCCTTATCCTTTGAAGTAATTTGAATGGTCCTATAAAACGAGGACTCAACTTCCCACATTTTCCGAATCTGATAAGTCCCTTCCATGACAAGACTTTAAGTAACACTTGATCATCCACATCAGATGTTATTGGTCATCGCTTCTCATATGTGTAGCTTTTCTGACGACTTTGAGCCGCTAGCATCCTTTCCCTGATTACTTTTAACTTCTCAGTGGTATGATGTACTAACTCAGAACATGCGAAGTGTTTCTCTCCCGCTTCCAACCAACACGATGTCGTACGACACTTCCTTCAATACAGTGCTTCATAAGGAGGCATCTTGATGCTGGAGTGATAACTATTGTTATAGGAAAATTCAGCCAGTGATAGGTGGTCATCCTAGCTACCAGGAAACTCTAAGGCCCATGCTCGTAACATATCTTCCAAGGTTTGGATATTTCTCTCACTTTGTCCGTCCGTTTGTGGATGATAGTCAGTACTTAAGCACAACTTTGTGCCCATTGCTTCCTGCAAACTCTTCCAGAATCTGGAAGTGAATCGCCTGTCCCTATCTGACACGATAGATAAGGATACTCCATGTATCCTGACAATTTCCTCCACATAGGTCTCAAACAACTTCTCTATAGACCAATTCTATCGTGCGACTATGAAATGTGCACTCTTCGTAAATCGGTCTAATACAACCCAGATCATGTCGTGACCTTTCTTTGTCTTTGGCAACTTTGTTATAAAGTCCATGGTAACATCATCTCACTTCCCTATGGGTGCAGGTAAAGGTTGCAAATCCCCATATGCCTTATGATGTTTTGCCTTTACTCTTGCACAAGTTATGCATTTTGCTATGTAAGTTGCCACACTGACCTTCATTGTCGGCCACTAGTAATAGGGTTTTAAGTCCAAGTACATTTTGGTGCTGCCTGGGTGTAAAGAATACATGGTCTTATGAGATTCTTCCATAAGAAGATCTCGTATACCACCCATCTTAGGCACTTAAATGTGATTCTTAAATGTCTTCAACCCTTGCTTATCTTCTTCAAACACAAACGTCGTCCCTAGACGTTCTTCCTTCTTATCACTATAACGCCCTGCTCCGAATCAATTCGTAATTCGAGGCCGTGGCCCGAAAAGCGGTCATCAAAAGGATTAGGGCCTTTGAAAAGGTAAGATTTAGGCCCATTTGGATGTGGGTAATGTAGATAAGTGACCAAATAGTTCGGTTTGCACTTTGGAGTCGAAGGGTAAAATGGGAATGTAGTGTTTCAGACTTCTTTTATGAAATATGGATTTTAGTTCAATGTGTTTTAAGTCAAATGTAATTAGATAGGGTTGTAGATCTCCTCAATACCTTTCTGTGGATATAAAGAACGTCGAAAATGGAGTTAGAACGAAGAAGTCATAACCGTTTGAAGTTTGGGTGGTTTTGGGCCAAGCTGAGTATGCTGGGCGTAAAAAAAGGTGTACGCTGGGTGTACTAATGGAATCCTGAGTACGCTGGGCGTACCAGGAGTATGCACCTATGTTTTCTGCAATATGTGATTTCTGGGAATGAACTCTGATAAATGTTTTATTTGAAATGCTTTTCAATGTGTGAACCGAGTGTAACATCCGGATTTCTAGGTATGTTATTTTAATTATTTATTTTTGAGGATCATTGATCTACTCGACGAGTTGGTGCTATAACTCGTCGAGTAGAAGCGGGGTGGCCATGTGAGTTTAATGAACTACTCGACGAGTCCAAGAGTAGACTCGCCGAGTAGGCGCTGTAAGTGGAAACCCTAGATCCCTGGGTTTGGGACCTATTTAAAGGCACTTATAGCCTCATTTGCGGCCACACCTCACTGAGAAGAAACCCTAATCGCCCCTTGAGCTTGTGAGAGAGTCTTGAGCCTTACTTGAGGTTTGTGAGTGCATTTTGGTGAAGGAAAGGAAGATTCCAAGCTAGGATTGAGAAGTGGCTGATAGATCTACTGCTTATACGTCCAAGAGCTTCTGTTAGAGGTATCAAGTTCGAACCTTTCCCTTTTAATTGAGTAGATCTCTCATTTTGAAGATTAGGGCTTCTTTTCCTTTCATTTTGGGACTTTGAGGATTTGGGGTTCATGAGGAGGCTTGAACTCCAGATCTGGACCTTAGGAGTTCTCTAGCATTCAAAGGTTCTTGCTTTATTCAGCCTTGATGGTATTTATGAGTGAAAACCCCATTTAGATCATGTTCTTGGCATTTCATGCCCAAAATGCCATGCATGGACGTAAAGTTTATGACTTTACGTGGTAAATGAGCCCTTAGAGTATGGATTTGGAGTTTGAGGAAGTATTCCGCCTTAAAATCGTCTGAATGCAAGCTGAGTCTTAATAGACTCGCCGAGTTGATGAGCCGACTCGGCGAGTAGCTTAGGGTTTGTCCCGATGAGTTGAATCATGCGATAGCTCGACGAGTTAGGGGTTAACTCGACGAGCCGGGTCTTCCTGAGTTCACTGAGAATCGATGGGACTCGAAAAGTCGCACGAGTGCACCCGGCGAGTCTGGTCAGAGTTGGACCGTTGACTGGAGTTGACTTTTAGGGTTGGTCAGCATTTGGATAATTGGACCATTGGAGGGGTAAAATGGTCTTTTTCCCTTCTGGGAGATTATAGGAAGGGATTAGTCTAGCCTATGAGAATCGTTGTTAATTAGAGATAAATTACTTTATGTGATTAGGCGGAGGCTAGATCGGGGATATCGAGCACGAGAGTTTACTGGACATCATACGAGGTGAGTCTTCTCACTATACCTTACCTAGAGTGGTAATTATGTGTGACCGGAAGGTCTTATGTGCTATGAGGAGTATGTGACATATGTTTCGATGTGATATGTATGTGTTATGATATGATATGAGTAGTATGGTATGGACCGGAAGGTCATCATGATATGGACCGGAAGGTGAACAATGTATGGACCGGAAGGTCAACATGGTATGGACCGGAAGGTCAATATGGTATGGACCGGAAGGTCGACAGAGTGAACCGAAAGGTATACTCAGTTTGTGGGATCGGAAGGCCCCTGAGACACATTGAGCGGAAGGTCTCGTAGAGCTAAAGCCTCGAGTGGCTTATGTGCTGTATGTAGTATTTTGGGGAACTCACTAAGCATGCGTGCTTACCGTTTATGTGATATGTGTTTCAGGTACTTCAGAGGACCGCGGGAAGGCACCGAAATGATTGTACACACACACTATGTTTTGGGAAGAGCTACTGGGCATCCTGGATTTTATGAGATGATTTTGAAAACTTTGTTAAATGAATAATTGGTGTTGAACAATATGATATATATTTTTATGAATTAAAAATGAAAATTTTGGTTTGAATTTTCACGATGTAACAAGTTGGTATCAGAGCCTTGGTTTGAGGGATTCTGATACACCTTCAGGTATATCTGAACTCAAACTGAGGATTTGAGAAATGTTTTCAAAAGAAACAATTTTCTAAGATAAGTAAAAGATTTTCAAGAAAGCGAAAAAGAGAAGTGTGTACAATCAGCCAACGCCCGAACGATGATTTCCTAAAATACCCTTACGTTGTATGTTATGAGATATTATGTGATATGTTATGCATGCTAGAGAGTAGGCTAGGTATTCATATCTAGGACTAGAGTGGCCTGATTTGTGATGCCTTAGCCTAGGAGTTAATGCTACTATGAGTTATTTCAAGAGTGAGTAGGTAGCAGAGAGGAGCTTACGAGAGGTCTACTGGAAAGTGGCCTGTGTGTGATGAGATGTAGAGTACTTGTGAACTGGAATCCTAGGAGGAGGACTTGGGGTGAATACTGATGTGGTGTGGAAGGTAGTATAGGGCCCGTACTACTGGAAACACCGGATCAGTGAGCAGTCCAAGTAAGAATCCTTAGGATACTAAGGAACAAGTAGGATTGGGTGATCGAGTGCGATTATGCTCGAACGAGTCTCTGATTTCTTTTATGTTGTGATTCAGAGACATCATGGTTGGTACACGTCACACACCAGAGAGCAGCGGAGTCAGCGATGACGAGATTCGCAGGATGATTCATGATGAGGTGGCCGCAGCTATACGAGAGGCCATACCGGAGATGTTTGGGTCTATTAAGACCACGTTGATTGAAACGATCGATGAGCGATACGCTGCTGTTACGGAGGCTGCTGCCGCTGCAGCCACCGCAGCTGCTAGGCCACATGGGGGTGACTCGTTGCTGTACCGAGAGTTCAGCAACACGAAGCCACCAGAGTTTGACGGGACACAGGATCCGATAGCCGCGATGAGGTGGATCTCTGACGTTGAGGGATGTTTCTACACTTGTTCCTGCCCGAAACATTTGATAGTACGGTTTGCGTTGAACCAGCTTCGCTTGGGAGCGAAGGACTGGTGGAAGTTTGTGACGGCAGATTTTACTCCTACAGAGCTTACCGCAGTGACCTGGGAGAGGTTCACCACTATGTTCAGAGACGAGTATGTTCCCCCGGTGGAGAGGGAACGTTTGGCCCAGGAGTTCTTGTCCCTCAAGCAGGGGACGGAGTTTGTGACGGTGATCACGCGGATGTTTCATGAGAGGGCGTTGTTTTGCCCTGATCACGTGTCTACCGAGCAGGCACGCATGAGTCGATATTTGAGCATACTGAGGAGAGACATTCAGGAGTTCGTGGCGAACTCGACGTACCGAACATTTGCCGAGCTCCAGGCAAATGCTCGGAAGAGGGAGATTGAGCTAGAGACTCAGGACAGGGAGGAGGCCGAGTCTCAGAGGAGGGACAGGCGGCCGGTGCAGTCTCAGCCGGCAGCCAAGCGGGCAAAGCCCGCCGATACGAGATCTGGAGGCCAGAAGAGCCGCACTTGTGGGAAGTGCGGTAAGGGACATGATGGAGTTTGTCGAGCAGGTGCTTGCTACAAATGTGGCAAGGAGGGGCATATAGCCAAGGATTGCCCCAAGGGATTCATGGTTTGCTTTCATTGCAACCAGACTGGCCACCGGAGGGTCGAGTGCCCGCAGCTGTTACAGGGATCTGCCCCTGCTGCTGTACAAGCTACTGAGGGTTGGCCAGCGAAGTCCGAGGCACCGAAGAAACGAGGGAGAGCCTTCCAGATGACAGCGGAGGAGGTCCACACAGCACCTGCTGTTGTGGCTGGTATGTATTCTTATGCTTATGCTGTATTTGAGGTATATGTACGTATAGTATGATATGCGTAGGTACTTTTCTTGTGAATTATGTACCTGTTTTGGTGTTATTTGACTCAGGTGCGAGTCGTTTGTTTGTGTCATTAGCATTTAGCCACCATATCATCATTCGATGGGAGACGTTGAGTTGGCCCCTGCGAGTTTCCATAGCCGACGAGCGCGCAGTTCTGGCTAATGATGTGATACAAGTATGTGTACTCGAGATCTTCGGTGTTGAGTTCCCGATAGATCTGGTCCCGATTGCGATGGGGGATGTTTGTGTCATTATGGGCATGGATTGGTTGAGCCGATTTGGAGCTATTATAGACTGCGAGAGTCAGATGGTGACGATACGAGACCCTAGTGGGGGAGTGCTGACAGTATATGGCGAGGGTACCTGATGTGGGTCAGCATTTTGCTCGACTGCCAGAGCGAGACAGAGTTTACAACAGGGCTGTAAAGGGTTTGTAGCATATGTGATGGATACGCGTGATGCCGCAGAGAGGCCGAATTCTATCGATGATGTTCCGATAGTGTGTGAGTTTCCGGATGTTTTTCCCGAGGATCGACGATCTGTTCGATCAGTTACAGGGCGCGTCTTGGTTTTCCAAGATAGACTTGAGATCTGGATATCACCAGATGAGCGTGCGTGATGAGGATATCCAGAATACGGCGTTTAGGACTTGTTATGGGCATTACGAGTTCATGGTGATGCGTTTTGGGCTCACCAATGCACCAGCGGCGTTCATGGATCTCATGAACCAAGTATGCAGGCCGATGCGAGATCGATCAGTGATTGTGTTCATCGATGACATTCTAGTGTATTCGAGATCCAGAGAGCAGCATGAGGAGCATCTGAGGGAGATCCTTGGAGTGTTGAGATCGGAGAGGCTTTATGCCAAATTCTCCGAGTGTGATTTCTGGTTACGAGAGGTCCAGTTCTTCGGGTACCTTGTTAATCAGAATTGGATTCTGGTCGATCCGGCCAAGATTGAGGTTGTTATGAGTTGGGAGGTGCCGAGATCCCCCACCAAGATCAGGAGTTTTCTGGGATTGGCCGGCTACTATCGGAGATTTATTAGAGACTTCTCCAAGATTGCCATTCCCCTCACCAGATTGACCCGGAAGGGCGTTGCTTTTACTTGGGGTCCAGAGCAGCAGACCTCGTTTGAGACTCTTTGCCAGAGACTATGCGAAGCCCCGATGTTAGCCCTTCCCGAGGGAATAGAGGATTTTGTGGTTTACTGCGATACGTCTATATCAGGGTTGGGTGCGATGCTCATGCAGAGAGGGTACGTGATAGCATACGCATCGAGGCAGCTGAAGCCTCACGAGACGAGGTACCCCACCCATGATTTAGAGTTGGGGGCAGTGGTGTTCGCCCTCAAGATATGGCGCCACTATTTATATGGGGTTCGGTGTACCATATACACGAACCACAATAGTTTGAAGTATCTGATGGATCAGCCCAACCTGAATATGCGCCAGAGAAGATGGTTGGATGTGGTAAAGGATTACGACTGTGAGATCATGTACCACCCGAGCAAGGCTAACGTGGTAGCCGATGCTCTAAGCCGTAGGGCGGAGAGTGCCCCGATTCGAGATATATGTATGAGGATGACGGTGATGACTCCGGTGTTGGATACCATTCGAGAGGCTCAGGCAGAGGCTATGAGACCGGAGAACCGCAAGAGGGAGCGGGTGATTGGACAGGTATCCGAGTTTGTGACGGATAGCCGAGGACTTATGACCTTTCGTGGTCGGATTTGGGTGCCGTATACGGGCGGGGCACATAGCACTCTGATGGAGGAGGCGCATAGATCGAGATTCTCGATCCATCCTGGGGCCACTAAGATGTATTTGGACCTGAAGAGAGACCACTGGTGGCCCTGTATGAAGAGGGATGTTGCATGGATAGTAGAGAGGTGCGTGACCTGTCTCCGGGTTAAGGCCGAGCACCAGCATCCGCATGGCAAGTTGCAGCCATTAGAGGTTCCCCAGTGGAAGTGGGAACAGATTTCTATGGATTTTATCACCAAATTGCCACGGACCGCGAGGGGTGTTGATGCAATTTGGGTGATTGTGGACCGGCTAACGAAGAGCGCTCACTTCCTTGCTATCAGTGAGAGCTCTTCTGCAAAGAGGCTGGCAAAGATATATGTGAGGGAGGTGGTGTCGCGGCATGGAGTGCCGATCTCGATTGTGTCAGACCGAGATGTACGTTTCACTTCCAGGTTCTGGAAGAAGTTTCATTAGGAGTTGGATACGAGATTGCACTTCAGTACTGCTTATCACCCACATACGGACGGACAGAGTGAGCGGACGATACAGACGCTCGAGGACATGCTTTGAGCATGTGTTATGGACTTCGGTGGGAGTTGGGATACATACCTACCCTTGGCTGAGTTTTCCTACAACAACAGCCACCATTCGAGTATCGGTATGCCTCCCTTTGAGCTGTTATATGGGAGGAGGTGTAGGACCCCCATCTATTGGGGAGAGGTAGGACAGCGAGTGATGGGTAGCACTGAGATAGTGCTTAAGACGACTGAGCAGATTCAGCAGGTCAGACAGAGGTTACTGACAGCCCAGAGTCGCCAGAAGAATTATGCGAATAGGCGACGATCCGAGCTCGAGTTCCAGGTTGGATACTTTGTACTCCTGAAGGTATCTCCTTGGAAAGGAGTGATCCGGTTCAGGAAGAGGGACAATCTGGGGCCCCGATACATTGGTCCTTTTAGGGTGATCGCTAGAGTAGGCAAGGTAGCATACCGTTTAGAGCTACCCGAGGAGTTGAGTCAGATCCGTGATACGTTCCACGTATCCCAGTTGAGGAAGTGTATCGCCGATGAGACGGCGGTAGTGCCGCTAGAGGATATTCAGGTGGACGCGAGCCTGAATTACATTGAGAGGCCGATCGCGATCTTGGATCGGAAGATCAAGGTTTTGAGGAACAAGGAGGTGCCTCTGGTTCAGATCCAGTGGCAACATCGGAGAGGGTCCGAGCTGACTTGGGAGCCGGAGACGGAGATGCGGGAGCAGCATCCAGAGTTGTTTGCGGAGTGAGACTTCGAGGGCGAAGTCTAATTCTAGTGGGGGAGAACTGTAACATCCGGATTTCCAGGTATGTTATTTTAATTATTTATATTTTAGGATCATTGATCTACTCGACGAGTTGGTGCTATAACTCGTCGAGTAGAAGTGGGGTGGCCACGTGAGTTTAATGAACCACTCGACGAGTCCAAGAGTAGACTCGCCGAGTAGGCGCTGTAAGTGGAAACCCTAGATCCCTGGGTTTGGGACCTATTTAAAGGCACTTATAGCCTCATTTGCGGCCACACCTCACTGAGAAGAAACCCTAATCGCCCCTTGAGCTTGTGAGAGAGTATTGAGCCTTACTTGAGGTTTGTGAGTGCATTTTGGTGAAGGAAAGGAAGATTCCAAGCTAGGATTGAGAAGAGGCTGATAGATCTACTGCTTATACGCCCAAGAGCTTCTATTAGAGGTATCAAGTTCGAACCTTTCCCTTTTAATTGAGTAGATTTCTCATTTTGAAGATTAGGGCTTCTTTTCCTTTCATTTTGGAACTTTGAGGATTTGGGGTTCATGAGGAGGCTTGAACTCCAGATCTGGACCTTAGGAGGTCTCTAGCACTCAAAGGTTCCTGCTTTATTCAGCCTTGATGGTATTTATGAGTGAAAACCCCATTTAGATCAAGTTCTTGGCATTTCATGCCCAAAATGCCATGCATGGACGTAAAGTTTATGACTTTACGTGGTAAATGAGCCCTTAGAGTATGGATCTGGAGTTTAAGGAAGTATTCCACCTTAAAATCGTCTAAATGCAAGCTGAGTCTTAATAGACTCGCCGAGTTGATGAGCCGACTCGGCGAGTAGCTTAGGGTTTGTCCCGATAAGTTGAATCATGCGATAGCTCGACGAGTTAGGGGTTAACTCGACGAGCCGGGTCTTCCTGAGTTCACTGAGAATCGATGGGACTCGACGAGTTGCACGAGTGCACTCGGCGAGTCTGGTCAGAGTTGGACCGTTGACTGGAGTTGACTTTCGTTGACTTTTAGGGTTGGTCAGCATTTGGATAATTGGACCATTGGAGGGGTAAAATGGTCTTTTTCCCTTCTGGGAGATTATAGGAAGGGATTAGTCTAGCCTATGAGAATCGTTGTTAATTAGAGATAAATTACTATGTGATTAGGCGGAGGCTAGATTGGGGATATCGAGCACGAGAGTTTACTAGACATCATACGGGGTGAGTCTTCTCACTATACCTTACCTAGAGTGGTAATTATGTGTGACCGGAAGGTCTTATATGCTATGAGGAGTATGTGACATATGTTTCGATGTGATATGTATGTGTTAGGGAAAACTGCAATAAAGTCCCTATATATTGGCCTCATAATCGATTTAATCCATATATATATATATTTTATTCAATTAAGTCCCAAATACCGGTAATCGTATTCAATTTAACCCTTTGACCGGGTCAACAAGTCATCTAACTTTCAAAAATTACATTTTTGGCCCAGATTTCAAATTTTATTACAAATTTGGTCCAAAATTTACACTTTTGGCCCAGATTTTAAATTTTGTTACAAATTTGGTCCAAACTTACCCTTTTTGCCCAAATTTTAGAATTTTATTATGAATTTATCCTAACTTTAGTTTTTTTACAACTTTTTTTCTCAAAGAATTGTTTCTAATATGTTTTTTCTTTATAAAATCATATTTATACAAAAAAAATGTATTTTCACATAAAAATCTTATATTTTCTATATAAAAACTTTAAAATTTTTTTTTGTATATGAAATATCTAGTTATAAAAATAGGTATTTATTAAGTATATAAATATATACAAATCCTTTTTTATAAAAAAATGTAAACAAAAACGTATTTTACAAAAAAAATGTACACAAACACCTATTTTATCTATATTTTTATTATAAAATTAAGTTTGTTTACATTTTTTTTTATAAAAACGTGTTTGAATAGTTTTTTATATAATACGTGTTTGTATACATTTTATAAAATATATACAAACACGATTTTATAAAATATATACAAACACGTATTATATAAAAAATTATTCAAACACTTTTTTATAAAATATATACAAACACGATTTTATAAAATGTATACAAACACGTATTATATAAAAAATTATTCAAACACGTTTTTATAAAAAAAAATATAAACAAACACGATTTTATAAAAAAATATAGATACACACCTATTTGTGTGCATATATATATATATATATATATATATATATATATATATATATATATATATATATATATATATATATATATATATATATATATATATATATATAAAGGTGATAGGTGTTTGTATACATTTTGTTTGTAAAGTACATTTTTGCATACATTTTTTATAAATACATATTTTTATAACTAGATATTTCATATACAAAAAACTTTTTAAAAAAGATTTTTATATAGAAAATATAAGATTTTTATGTGAAAATTCGTTTTTTTTTTGTTTAAATATGATTTTATAAAGAAAAAACATATTATAAACAATTTTTTGAGAAAAAAAGTTGTAAAAAAACTAAAGCTAGGATGAATTCATAATAAAATTCTAAAATTTGGGCAAAAAGGGTAAAGTTTGGACCAAACTTGTAACAAAATTTAAAATCATGACCAAAAGTGTAAATATTGGACCAAATATGTAATAAAATTTGAAATATGGGCCAAAAATGTAATTTTTGAAAGTTGGATGACCTTTCGACCGGGTCAAAGGGTTAAATTGAATACAATTACCGGTATTTGGGACTTAATTGAATAAAAAAAATATATAGGGACTAAATCGATTATGAGGCCAATTTGTAAGGACTTTATTGCAGTTTTCCCTATGTGTTATGATATGATATGAGTAGTATGGTATGGACTGGAAGGTCATCATGATATGGACCGGAAGGTGAACAGTGTATGGACCGGAAGGTCAACAGGGTATGGACCGGAAGGTCAATATGGTATGGACCGGAAGGTCGACAGAGTAGGACCAGAAGGTATACTCAGTTTGTGGGACCGGAAGGCCCCTGAGACACATTGACCGGAAGGTCTCTTAGAGCTATAGCCTCGAGTGGCTTATGTGCTCTATGTAGTATTTTGGGGAACTCACTAAGCATGCGTGCTTACCGTTTATGTGATATGTGTTTCAGGTACTTTAGAGGACCGCGGGAAGGCACCGGCATGATTGTACACACACACACACTATGTTTTGGGAAGAGCTACTGGGGATCCTGGATTTTATGAGATGATTTTGAAAACTTTGTTAAATGAATAATTGGTGTTGAACAATATGATATATGTTTTTATGAATTAAAAATGAAAATTTTGGTTTGAATTTTCACGATGTAACACCAAGTTTATAATGTGTTTTAGTTATGTTAAAAATGAAATTTTTGGTCATGAATTTTGGGATGTTACAAGTTGGTATCAGAGCCTTGGTTTGAGGGATTCGGGCATACTCGCGGGTGTGCCTGAACTCAAACTGAGGGCTTGATGAAATTTTTATAAAATAAAAATTTAATTACAAAAGAATTTCTAAGTAAAGGAAGGGGTGTGATGCGTGCAATCGACTGAGCTCAAGTAAGTGGTTCCCAAAATACCAATACATGTTTGTTATGTGATATGATTATGTGATTCACATGCTAGATTAGAGATAAGGATCTAGGAGAGATGCCTTGTATGCTTACATGAGCTTGTAGATTTGCATGCTAGAACCGATCAGCCAGTGGTAGGATGGCCTGTTTAGGTTATGCCTGATTGTATGAGCCTTCGAATTACATGCTAGTACAACTTCCTGATTAGAGGATAGAATGGCTTGATGGTGTATGTTGGTTAGATTTTCCATTGTCTGAATGCTGTTTACTTTTTTGCTTTGTGGGACTCTTAGCAATGTGAACTAGCTACTAAGTGAATATGCTAAGTCACATGTGGCACAGGCTGGATAATCTCAGAGTGAGGGACTTGGCCCTATTGCGCAACTCTCGTTTGAGTCCAATAGTTATAGGATTGAGTCTTTTACTCGAAGGATTATCTGATCTCTGTTTCATGTGGCTATATTTATGAGGTAGCTAGTTGACATTAATGGGAAATCCTTTAGTAGTTGAGGACTGGGTGGGTTCGGGAACCTAGGAAAGCCTAGGACATGCTGCAGTGGGTTAGTAGTATGGTTTAGTGAGTACTGGCATAATGGTATGAAGAAGTGACTTAGAGGATTCAGGAGGATTGCTGAGGAAAGTATGGATAGGTGTGGAAGGTAGTATTAGGCCCGTACTACTGAAAGCACATGATCCATACTCGAATCGGTGAGAGTCTTGGAGAATCTAAGAAGCTTATGAGAGGTGGATTCTTGGGTATGTTCTGATTGTTGGCTTGATTGTATTTCAGTTTGGAGATGAGCTCCTAGGGAGATGGTTTAGGTTCGGGTTCCGGCTCAGGTGCAGGTGCTGAGCCGATTAGCGAGCAGTTACGTGAGTTCATTTCATCGGACATCTCTCGTTGTGTTTCAGAGATAATGGACAAGCGCTTGGGTGCATTCCGTGTGGAGACTGTGGCTATCATTGGAGCTCACACACTGACTTTCATGGAGTTCCAGGCTTGTGGAGCTCCTGCGTTCCATAGGGAGAGGGACCCCATTGTCAGTAGGAGGTGGTTAGCAGATATGGCTAACGCGTTCATGACGAGTTTCTGCCCCGAGGAGGCGAAGGTCAATATGCTTCCTGCCTGTTGAAGGATCGGGCATGTGATTGGTGGGAGGAGATCGGTAGTGAGTTGGGTGATGATGCGGTCAATGCTATGTCATGAGATGACTTCTCAACCAGGTTCCGAGCTGAGTTTGCACCGACGATTGAGGTGCAACAGTTGGCGCGAGAGTTTCTGGATCACCTCAAGACTAATGAGACTATGGCAGAGATCACTGTCAAGTTTCGGGAGAGGGCTTTATTGATACCTCAGTATGAAGCAGACGAGGAGATGAAGAAAGTGAGGTATCACGATATGCTGCGGGATGATATTAGGAAATTCGTGAGTAATTTAGGGTGCGAGACCCTGAATGATATGATCTCTAGAGCCCGAGAGCGGGAGATTGATTTGGAGTACATTGAGAAGAGGAGGTCAGATCAGGTGCATACTTTGGAGGGTCCCGGGAAGAGACCCAAGACTTACGATTAGCTTTTGAGAGGCCAAAAGGACTAGATTCAGTGCAACACGTGCGGGAAACTACACGATGGAGTTTGTCGCTCCAGGGGTTTGGGCTGCTACAAGTGTGGCAGGGTTGGTCACGTAGCAGGGATTGCCCTCAGGGGGCAAGCCCATTATGTTTTCACTGTGATCGGGTGGGCCACAAGAAGGCCGACTCTCCGACGTTGAGGGGAGGAGCAGTGAGCGCACCTGCTCCGGCTTCTTTGATGATCACCGATGGACGAGAAGGTAGGGCAGGAGCCCCAACAGAGAGGAGTTGAGTTCTACAGGTATGTATATTTTTCCTTCTTTCAGGTTATTTATATCCGTGTTTATGGTTGTTAGAATATTGCATCAGTTTGGGTAAGCATATATCTGATTCATTTCCTTGCTCATGTATGAGTTATATCTTCAAGTAGTGTCATATGCCATTTGCATACTGTGAATTGTTAGTGGTTAGTTTAAGGTTGTTTCCCTTGTGCTGGTTCGGGCTGTTCAGCGTTATCTCAGCTCGTAATCGAGATCGGTTCCGGGGCATTATGTGGAAGGTCTGCGGCCAGGGTTCAGCAGGATGGTTATCACCCTCGTCAGGATTCAGAGGGTTCAATCATTATGCTCAGATTTACTCATGGGGTTGCCAAGGGAAGTGGTCTACTACCGAAGTTTTGCTCTGAGCATCAGTTAATTAGACTTCAAGATCTGAGTACAGTATCATTTCAAGGCATCTGGAGTTATCAGTAATGCTGGGATTCAGAAAGTGTTCATCTAGTCTTCAGAGGTTGTATGGTCTTGTAAGTTCTGCTAGTAATGAATCGCTAGCATTAGTAAGCGCTGGTTGTCAGTAGATCGATCATAGGAAGGTAGGAAGGATCAGAAATCCTTCAATTTCTCATATGACGTGGAGACTTAGTCAGATCGAAGTGGGGGAGAACCGTTCAGGCACCTAGGACAGAAGCAAGTGTGAAATTGGGATGAGCTCGTATCCCCATCAGGAAAGGAAAGGTGGCCAAGTGGCTGCCTGTATGAAGGATAATGTGAATTGGAAGTTCGAGAAACTTCCCGACTTTGGGACCACACCTGATTGATGTGTAGCAAACTATGGGGAACCAGGTTGAGGATCCCAGACAGGACATGAGTTCAGTGACAGATGTTAGACCGTGCGTGTGCTCGACTTTGGATGTGTTCAGATTGGTAATCAGCGATAAGACCATGGTCAACGGTTGAGTTAGCGTGGGAAGTGATGTAAGACTGCAGGATAGCCGTAGCCTTCACCAACAACCAGATAGCATGGAAGGTGTTGTAAGACTGTGGGATAACCATAGCATTCACCAGCAGCTAGATAGCGGGGAAGGTGTTGTAAGACTGCGGGATAGCCGTAGCATTCACCCGAGGCCAGATAGCGTGGGGAATGTGGTAAGACTGCGTGGTGTCCCGTAGCATTAGTCAGCAGACAGTGTATGAGTGTAGTAAGACTGCGGGGTGGCCTGTAGCATTCACTAGTTAGCAGGTAGTGTAGACGTTTTGTAAGACTACGGTGTGGCCCATAACATTCACTAGTTAGCAGGTAGTGTAAAAGTGTTGTAAGACTACGGTGTGGCTCGTAGCATTCACCAGTTGGCAGATAGAGTAGAGGTGTTGTAAGACTACGGGGTGGGCCGTAGCATTCACTAGTTGGCAGATAGAGTAGAAACGTTGTAAGACTGCGGGGGTGGCCCATAGCATTCGTTAGTTAGCCGCTAGTACAGTAGTATAGTAAGACTTCGGGGGTGGCCCGTAGCATTCACTAGTGGTCGGTTAGTATGAGAGTGTTGTAATACTGCGGGGTGGCCCGTAACATTCACCGGTCCCTATTCGACAGTGAGAATGTGACAAATTGGTGATTCACTCACGGATTCCTTCAGATGATTTAGGCCAGGGTGGGCCAGCCGCACGAATATGAGTAGGCCACAATATGATCAGATTCGGGAAACGGTAGGTCGAAGGAGACCGGGCATGATGTAAGACTACAATTATTCTTTTAGCATTCACCTTTTTGCGTTGGATTCAGTGGCGACATGTTGTCAGCCTATCATGATCGGATGGATCAAGAGGATTGAAGGAGCCATGAGTAGCGGTATAGATAGGGCAATTATTGTTAGACGAGTTATCCTTCGGAGGTCGCGTGGGACGAATGCAAGGTTGCTTGTTGGCTCAGCAACCGGGCAGGAATCTGATATTTCAGATAGTGGCAGGCAAGATTGGGATCTAGGGAAGTCATGGTTGATATGGAAAGCAACTAGATGGCAGTATGGTATTCCGAGTAGCGGCAATGATTTGGGATCCTTATGTGGAGTAGTCGTTGGACGGGAGATGCTAAGCCACTTGTAGTGGGATTAAATAATCGCAGAGTAATCGATTTGACTCTGCTGCGTAGCTCTTGTCTGAGTCTAACCATTGCAGAAATGGATCCTCTACTCGAAGGATTATTTGGACTATCTAAGACGAGCGTTCGGCATCTGGATATGGTAATTGAATTCATTCGGTTGGTAACACCGAGATAATCAGGACCGCAAGTGGTTATTCGATTAGTTATTCGATAAGACACTGGTACGGTAATGGCTCAATGGGGGGGGGGGGTCTGTCGAGGAGTTAGGCCAATGCAGATTTCAGGTCTTGGAAGGGTAGATGTGGTCCTCTGTAAGGGATTAAGGATTCATTCTCTTTGGGTTTGGAGAGTTCTGTTAGGGTTGGTTTCGGTTGGCTTGGGAAGGCTGTGGTATTCGCGGGATTATGGCTGTGTTGCTCATATTTCTTGGTATGCCAGGGATGGTAGTGAATGATTTCGAGGATGAAAACTAATTTAAGTGGGGGAGAGTTGTAACGCCCTATTCCGAATCAATTCCTAATTCGAGTTTGTGGCCCGAAGAGCGGTCATCATAAGGATTAGGGCCTTTGAAAATGTAAGATTTAGGCCCATTTGGATGTGGGTAATGTAGATATGTGACCCAATAGTTCGGTTTGCACTTTGGAGTCAAAGGGTAAAATGGGAATGTAGTGTTTCAGACTTCTTTTATGAATTATGGATTTTAGTTCGATGTGTTTTAAGTCAAAAGTAATTAGATAGGGTTATAGAGCTCCCCAATACCTTTCTGTAGATATAAAGAATGTCGAAAACGGAGTTAGAATGAAGAAGTTATGACCGTTTGAAGTTTTGGGTGGTTTTGGGCCAAGCTGAGTATGTTGGGTGTAAAAAAAGTGTACGTGGGGCGTACTAATGGAATCCTGAGTATGATGGGCGTACACAATCAGTGCCCAAACCCTATTTTCGTGGTTTAAGCCCTATTTAAGCTCCTTAAATCCCCAAACCCACTCCATTCTCAGCCTCCACCCCTCCAACCCCTTTCATGAAATCCTAACCTTAGATGAGCCTTATGAGCTAAAAGAAGGTGATTTTGAGTGCTTTGTAGTATGCATGGTGCACCTTGGAGAAGAAGGAACTTCTTATAGATGTCTTGGTTGCATTGGAGCTTGTAGATCTGGTCTTTGTTCACCTTGATCTATCTTCAAGAGGTAGAAAGTTTGAATCTTGATGATGCATTTGTTAGATCTAGCTAGTTTTGGATGTTATGAGCTTTTGGTCATTTTAGTGCAGAAACTTTAGATCTTGAAAAATTGTGACCTTGTTATGGATAAAGTTGGAAACTTTATCCATCTAAACATAATTGTGATTTAGATCTGAAGGTTGGAGACTTGGACTTAATGGATTAAGTTGAAAAAGATGCACTTTTGGTCCCATTTGATGCTTAAAGGCTAGATCTTGGTGGTTTGGACCATTCTAATGGATAAAGTTGGAAAATTTATCCATTATGGAGCTTTTAGGACCCATAAAAATGTAATCTTGATCCTTATATACCTTCCATGAGAGTATCATGATGTCTTAATGGATTAATAAGTTAAGGTTTTAGCTTTTGGACCTTTTCTAGACATGGAAAGTCATAAAGGTGGAAACTTTATGACTTAGAATGATGTTGTGGGACTAGATCTGAGTGTTGGATGAAAGGACTTAAGAGATTAAGCACTTAATGGAAAAGTGCCACTTGGCCGGGTACGCCGGGCGTACCTTCGAGTACGCTGCGCATACTCATATGGGGTCCCGATTCTGGTTGGTAAGTACGCCATGCGTACGAGCTGAGTATGCTGGGCGTACTCATCCTGAAGTTTGATTTGTTGACTTTGACTTCCGTTTATCGTTGAATTGTGACCAAGTTTGACCTTGGGCCAAACTTGAGGGTTTTGGCCTATTAACTAAGATTTTATCTGGTTCTGGTATTGATAGCTCGGAAAGCCGGCGGGGCAGCAGCTAAGGATTTCTTCCCGGGAACTTCTGCATTCGAGGTGAGTCTCCTCACTGCTTGTATTGGTCGAAGGCACCAATGCCGGCCCATTTGGTTTATGTGTTGTAGGAAGACCTGGGAGTTAGCCCTAGGCAGTATATATGAAAGACCAGGAGGCGGCTCCTGGCAAACTGTATGCTATTATGTATGATAGGAAGATCCGGGGGTTAGCCCTAGGCATTATGTATGAAAGACCTGGAGGTGGCTCCTGGCACACTGTATGCTAATTATGTATGCTACTATGCAATTCTGAGCAGATCCTTAGCCTTAATATAACATGCTATACACATATACATATACTGAAACAATAACATACATGGGTATTTTGGGACTACTTACTTGAGCTCGACTGATTTCACGCATCTCACCCCTTTTCTTTATAAAAGTTTGTTTAGCAAAATCTTTTTCTTTCAAAAAGATGATCGATTCCTCAGTTTGAGTTCAGACACACCCGAAAGTGTGCGTGAATCCCCCAAACCAAGGCTCTGATACCAACTTGTAACGTCCCAAAAATTACTATGTAAAAATTTCATTTTAAGAACCAACAGAACATCATTTACTCATTTCAAAACCCATCAAAACGTGATAATGTATAAAATAGTTATCAGAGTACAAATTAGGTCATAAAATGCAGAAGGTTGGTGGATGCGGTGCAATCATGCCGAGCCCTTCCCTTTGGAACTGCAAGTACCTGAAACCATAAACATAAAAATGTAAGCACAAAGCCCTTCCCTTTGGGTCTATTTCACCCCCTTTGGTCTATTTCAACCGATAATGGGTCTATTTCACCCCCTTTGGTCTCTTTCAGCCGATACCGTATCTAGTTCACCCCTATAGCTAAGCATACAATCATACCAGCAAGAGTCACAAAGACAACAAACACATACAAGCATAACAGTAAGTGTCACAAAGACAACTATCATCCTACAAACATAATCCAGTGGGCTGACATTGGTGCCTTCGACCCACGAGTACAGTGAAGGAACTCACCTAACAACGATGATCAACTGTTGTTGCTCTACTATTAACAAGACAAGGGCTACACCACACCTAGATAATCATACAAGGTAAACCTTTAGTCTACCTTCCACAGCTAGAGTCAATTCAAATAAAAAATTCAAAGTCAACGGTCAAAGTCGACCCTCCACGTCGTGACATTCAAACGACAAGACAATCACGTTTTCCCCAGTTGCCACGCCGTGGTAGCCTAGGGTACGCCGTGGGAAATGGATCCAAAGTGTCTTAATGGATTAATTCGAATCCTCCAATACCAAAGGTTCCAAGGTCCAAATTGTTGGATTAGTGTCTAAGCCCGTAACTATATTTGGTATGTAATTGACCCGGTTGTGCATGGTCCTTCTGGGTTGCCTTCACCAAAGCAACTTGACAAGGTAATTTGATATGAGAGAGAGGATATTATGGTTTATTAGTATATTATAAGAATAATATATTAAAGGAGAAATCATATTTATTTAATTAGTATTAGTCATAAATTAATTATGAATTAATTTGGTGACTAAAAGAGATTAATTAAATAAAGGGGTATAAACTGTCAGATGTGTGATAGTTGGATTTTGGGCTAGGAAACCTAATGGACAAGAGGGGGAACGTAAATATGGTGAAAGGATCATCATAATTCGTCCAAGTCCCTATTCCAGAAGGTTCCTTGGGCTGCTTGGTGGCTAAGCTGTCCATTAGGGTTTAGACTGAAACCCTAGTAGCCTGCAAGTATAAATAGAGACCCCTGCATGTGATTTTCGGCTACCACTTCTTGAAGAGAAACCCTAGAGCTGATTTCTAGCATCCTCCCTCCTCTCTCTTATTGCCTTTTTGCTACTTGGTGTTTGTGATCCATTAGAGGAATTACAATTGTGATTCTAAGCTCAAGCAAAGAAGAAGATTCAAGCTATTTGAAGAGGTAAACATCTAGATCTGATGTTGTTTGTTATTTTGATAATATGTATGCTAGATTAGGGTTTGCAAGACCATGATTCAAAGCATGTACAATAGAGAAACCTAGATCCAAGCATTAGGGTTTGTATGAGCACATAGGATTGTTTCTTATGCATAAAACCCATCACAGATCTGATCATTTCAAATGTCCAAATGGATAGAGCTTCCAATTTTATCCCTTAAGACCCACCAAGAGGTCTAGATCTCAAGTATTAGATCCAGAAATGCTAAAAATTGAAAGGGCTCAACCCTTAAGCACTTAACCCCGAAAGTCCTTTAGTCCAACTTTTATTCAATGCTTCTAGGAATCCTAATGGTCCATAAAAATCCGAACTTTATGGACATGCATGACCCATGCATGTCCTTCTTCAAACTAGGTCAAAAGGGAACAAAATGACCCGGAATCCATGCATGGTTCCCATCTTACTACAAAAGTTCATATCTATGATATGACATCAAGGGACATAGAGAAACCATAAAGTTGAAAACTTTATCTGTTAATATCACTCAAACCACTCACAAAAAGGACCAATCGTGCTCCAAAAACCTAGATCTATGAAGAAGAACACAAAATGGTCGAAGCTTGAGGACTTACAAGGAGTCTAGAAGATGCACACCAATGGAGTAAAGGATCACTTGATGAACCAATCACTAATTCTTCTTCTTCTTCTTCCTTTAAAACCACCACAAGCTCACTAAAATGAGCACAAGAGCTCCAAGGAGGATTAGGGTTAGGGTTTCCGGGTTTGATAGTTATGGAGGCTGAAGATGGGCAACCCTAGCCTCCTACTTTCCTTTAAATAGGGCGCAAAGCCTGAAAACTAGGGTTTCATTAAAATTAGCTGCCACTCCCTGGCGGGTCCTTTCAATCCCGCGGGTCAAGAAATTATTTGCCACACCATGGTGATGCCACACCATGCCATGGCCACCCAGAGTGGAGACTTAAATTATGATGGATTAGATCATACCTGAAACGAGTGTTACAATTTACAAAAGTTTATGGTCTAATTTTACATGATTTAAACTTTCCGAACTAAATGTCGACAAACCTAATATTTATATGCTCATGTAAACTTATAACCATAGTTCGTGTTCATATTAGATTTACTATTAGTTTTGTTTAAAATATTATAATTATAGATTATAGATTATAGATCTATTCTTTGGTGGTTAACCATCTTTAATTTTATTTTTAAATTAACAAGTTTATCATATATTAAAATTTTATAAAATCTCATTATTTCATTGTTATTTTTAATCATACATCATTTTTTATATTAAAAGATACTAGTTGATAGTAACATTTAATTTAAGTAGATAAACATATTACAATATGAGAAGTTTAGAAAGGTGACCATCCTTGTAGTTGTTGCTTTAGAGTAATGAGAAAATGAGAGGTCATCAAGCTACAAGTAGGTGGATGGAGGTCCACCGGAGGAAATCTGATACCAGAACACAACAGAACAATGCTCTCACAAACTACTTCGTAGCGGGATTCCTAGATGGCATTAGTAAGGAGGAGTTGCGAAGGCCTTTCTCAAGATATGGAAAAGTTGCAGACGTGTATTTTAGGTGGAAGAAGGATTACTGAAAGAAAAACTTTGCATTCGCCAGGCTCATGAGAGTAGAAGATGCCAATGTAACGCCCGTAGATCCGGGCTAGTCAATTTAGAGATAATAGGGGTCGAAAACGACTTTTCGACAAAAGATTATTTAGAATAAATAATCTTAACCAAGTTGTAGAATATGTCTCAAGGCTTCCGTACATATAAAGAACGCCGAAATCCGAGTTATAAGGAAGAAGTTATGGCATGTCGAAGTTTTTCGGCAAAACCGGCACGACACCGGGAGACGTAAATAGTGAATTTACGATAGAGAACTTTTTGGCCTTATTAATGTAAACCAAATTCGTAGAATATGTTAAACCGAGAACATCCATAAAAAGAACGCCCAAATCTGACTTCGTATGAGGAAGTTATGATTTTTCTAAGATTCGGCTTAGCAGTGCACGACCCGAAACTCGAATTTTAGATCGAGCGATTTTTAGCCGACACACCCTAAATGAGAATTGAAGATCTCATTAATAGGAGTTCAACGATAAAAATACAGTCGAAAACGGAGTCCGTATGTAGAAGTTATGAATTCTACACGGTCGTTTAGTAGTGTAATCTTCTCATACTGATAAATTTAAGATCGTCGAGAATTAACCGATGGAGTCAAAAGGAAAGTTGTAGATCTTGTTTTTACCTACGCGTGGATATAAAGAACGTCGAAAACGGAGCTCGTATGCGAAAGTTATGGAGTTTAGAAGTCGAAAGGGTGCTGCAGCGAAGTGGGTGACGTGGCACAATCTGATGACGAAACGTGGCACCGACTCGACGAGTTGGACCAGCAACTCGACGAGTTGGGGGTCAGAAACTCGACGAGTTGGGCCAGAAACTCGACGATTTCACCCCTTTTCTAGCCTATAAATACCACCTGAGAGCCCCTTCGTTTCTCACACTTTTTACCCTTTCTTTCCCTCTCTACTTACTCTCTAACACCCCCCAAACCCCCCAAAAAGCCTAGGAAAACCTCCTAGCATTAGAAGAAAGCCTTGGAGAGCCCGGAGGCTCCAAGAAAAAGAGTTTTTCGGTTTGAAACTCTGCCCGCGCGGAGCCCGGTTTTCAAGCAAACTTCCTGCTTTCGTCAAAGAAGATTATTTTTAGAAGCGAAGTGCTGTCCGAATCACTCCGTATCAGGTGAGTGCATAGTCCCTTTCATCTTACACATAGATATGAAGTATTTTATATAAATTATGTGCTATGTGTATATATATGTTATCTGTTTACCTGAGATGTTTGCTGGATGAAAGATCTATACTTCTTTCTTTCAGATCTGAAACGTTTTCCTTCAGATCTACACTTTCTCATCTCAGATCTAAACTTTTTCTTCAGATCTAAACTGTATACTTTGAGATCTATGTTTGATGAAAGATCTGAACTTCTTTCCTTCAGATCTGAACTTTTTCTTCAGATCTAGACCGTATATATATTTTATGCTTCGAAAGTTATGCTAGATGAAAGATGTAAACATTATTTGTCAGATCTAGACTGTATAAATATTTTATGCTTTGAAAGTTATGTTGGATGAAGGATGTAAACATTGTTTTTCAGATCTGGACTATATATGTATTTTATGCTTTAAAAGTTATGCTGGATAAAAGATGTAAAGCTTTATTTTACAGATCTGGACCATGTATGTATTTATATCTACATAATATGTTAGGGTAAAAGATGGGTATATGAAATATGAGTTGGATGACGAGTTAAGAGGTGATATAGACCATGAGGTAAGGCTGAGAGGTGGACGATGTGAGAAGCCTTGTTCCCAAATGCTGGCCCCGTCATCTAGCAGAGTATGGATGATAACCACAGACTATTCTATAGAGTCCAATGGAACACTAGCAGACTCGCAACCTGTAGGTGTTGTGAACGATGTGTTCACCCGGTGTACTCTAAACCCTGGCGATCATGCAGACTTGGTGCCTAAACCTTGGCGATCATGCAGACTTGGTGCCAAAACCCTGGCGACTATGCGGACTTAGTGCCTGTTGTATAAAACCTTGGTGACTATGCGGACTTAGTGCCTGTTATATAAATCCTGGCGACTATGCAGACTTAGTGCCTAAACCCCGGTGATGATAGACTTCGTGCCGATTCCTTAGGATGATCCTTAGGAATGAATGAACAAGAGATAGGTGATTCTTAGGGTAGATCCTTAAGAGTAAATAAGATAATGGGGATGGGTAATTGGGTTAATTGTTTGATGATTAAACCTAATAATTATATTATTGTGGGTTGAAAACCCTATGTACTCACCAGGTTTCCCAACCTAACCCACTCAGTTTATTTGTATCACAGGTGTCGATATGAAGTTAATTTACACTAAGAGATTTAAAAGAGATGTAGATCACTAGTGTAAATGAATGTAAGTTCTGTTTATGCTTATGTTTCTATATTGACGATGACATCCCAAATGTTTTAAAATGAATAAAAATACATTTATTCGGAAATGCTTTGATAACGTATTTATCATGTTTTTCTGGGAACAAATTCCGCAAGATTTTTATTAAAAGAATTACTCTGATTTTTATAAAGCATAAACAAAATCGGTCTTTTCTGGCCGTGAAAATGGAGATGTCACAGTTGGTATCAGAGCATTAGTTTAAGCGAACTAGGAATAAGGATTTATTTCTAGACTTAAACTTAGAATGCTAAGCGATGATTGTGAGGAGTGTGTCTAATATATTTTAGGTAGTACACCTGAATAGACACAAGCACTAGCTTATTTAGGGAAAATGCCTAACATGCTTTTATGTGCTAAATGGTTTATGATATGCGTTATATGATCGGATCTATGGTCTGTTGCCGACCGGATCTGGAAATTTTATGTGTACGGGTTTCTAAACGTTTGATTACGGAATTAGAACTGGCATGTAACTTTTCGGAGTGATAGGGAAATTTACACGTCGATCGTAAATAAAATCTTTCCTATCTTAATTCTCGTCATCACACACCGAACGTCTGAATTGGTGTATAGATCGAAATGGCAAGAACCCGAAGTGGAGTTGGGAATGCAAATGGAAATACGAATCAACAGCCCCTAGTGATTGAGCAAATACCTGTTGTAGTAGAAGCTGCACCTGAACCAATCACCATGGCTGGAGTACAAGCCATGATTCGGGCTATGATGGCTGAACAGATGGAAGAAATGAGGCAACTGTTGCTGAATAACAGGGATGAACCTTCGATGCCTATTGAACAACTAGAACTGAATGACGGACGGTCGGAGGAAGGGAATTACAGCTGCACTGTGAGTCAAGCTGAACCGCCAGTGGTTACGAGGAACAACCAAGATGAAGGCGACAAGAGGAACGGATGCAAGTATAAGGACTTCACAACTTGCAAGCCATCGAATTTCACTGGGAAAGAAGATCCGATTGGAGTCATGGATTGGATCTCAGAAATGGAGTTGGCCTTTATAACATGTGGTTGCAAAGGCAAGCTACAAACTACATTTGCAGTACATCAGTTCAGAGGTGGCGTTGTTCGCTGGTGGAACACCCTGGGGAAGACCCTAAGCCCCAATGAGCCCCTGCAACTGACTTGGGCAGAGTTCTTGGTGCATTACAAGCGCAAGTACTGCTCGGCCCAAAATCTGCTAGAGCTAGAGAACCAATTCCTGACGTTGAAGAAGGGAAGCATGTCCATTGATGAGTATACCAATGCCTTCATAGACAAGATGGAGTTTGCCTTGCGCATCGTACCTGACGAGTTGACAAAAATTGATAGATATACAAAAGGAATACCATGGGAATACTCTGTTCCAGTACGCCAGGAACCTACTCTCGAGGCAGCCATCTGGACTGCTAAGTCTGTTGAAGAAATGATTAAAGGAAGAACCGCCAATAAGGTTGAAGTTTGCGATAAGAGGAAGTCTGATGGGTCTTCAAGATCCGAAAACAAAAATAAGTTCCCAAGGTCTGACCCCAACAACAAGAGGTATGGGGATAACAATGAAGAAAAGTGGTGTGACAGGTGCAGAAGGAAGCACGTTGGGAGATGCTCTAGAGAGATGACCTGCTTCAAATGTGGGAAGACTGGTCACTATGCCAGCGAATGCACAATCGAGAGAGAAGTTTGCTTTAAGTGTGGTGAAGAAGGACACTTCAAGCAAGACTGCCCAAAGAGGGAAGGGGTTACAAAACTGAACATACCACCAAAGCCAAAAGCAAGGGCCTTCCCGATGATCCTTCATGAAGCAGGCGAGGATGCAAGGGATCAGGAGTGAGGATCCATATATATCCACAAATAGCCATATAGATAGGATCATGTGGTGTAGCCTATCATAAGAGGCATAGTGTAGGGTGAAATTGAATACCAATGTAATCGTTTCAAGGAATAATAAAAAAACCTTCATTTTGTTATCTGATGTGTTAAGTTGTTATGTGATTTTCTTGTATGATGACTTGGAAAACTGCGAGACACTACTTGGGACGAGTATGAGTAGGTGTGAATGGTAGTAGAGGCCTATACTACCGGAAGCACATGACTTACGCTTGGATCAGGGAAAGTCACAAGGTTACCAAGGCACTAGTAACTGATTCTGTTTTGTTCATGTCTGTCGTTACCATCGTTTCGGTAATGACTAAGAAGATGATTGTTATTCCGACCTTAGTGGTCATATCAAATTGAGTCCAACTACGATGAGTATGTTACGTGGTTCAGAGAACCAAGTTCGATGTGGAATCTGACTTAAGCCAAGAAGATTGAAGTAAAAGATAATCGAAGCAGTATCGCGCTCAGAGTTAAAGAAGTTGGTAGCTAGAAATGCTACATGTTGAAATGTGATTATATCACATTAGAACATGAAGAAAAGTATATTCCATTCCGGAATTTGACTCTAAGAGACCTGAGTCTAAGCAATGCAACATCCGCTGAGAGGTCATTAGAACGTGTGACAATCCGAAATTTTTATCTTGTACACTTTTCAAATCAATCAAGGTCAGACTCGTTTTTGTTATTTTCTAGCACTGTTTGGAGTCAATTAGAGTGTTTAAAACCGAGTATAATCAGGGTATGAGTCATGGGATGAGTATTGTGAGTGTAACACCTTGCAAATGAGCCAAACACACCAACACAAGGTGTGTGCGGCCGCACACCCGAGTGTGCGGGCACACACCCATCCCAACCGCACACTCCCACCTATATATTCAACACTTAGTCATTTTGAACACTTTTTCCACTTCTTCAAAGCTAGAACTCGTTTTCTCTCAAGTATCATCCAACTTTTCACTTCAATCTTCAATCGGGTGAGTGATTCATCCTTTGATTAGCTAATACATGACCTTAACTAGCCTTTTCCCTTGATTTGATCCATGAAAACACCTATTTGGTGTTAGATCACCAAGAACACCAAGAACACCAAGAACACACACTACTTGTTGGGGCTTTAACTACACTTTTAAGCCTCTAAATCGGGCATACACTTGCAATAGCTTGTAATAAGCTAAAGACCCTTGAACTTATGCATGAAAAACGCCATTTCATATGATCTTCAAGTGTGTACGGCCGCACACACCATGTGTACGGCCGCACACACCATGTGTAGCCGCACACACCCCTTTTAAGGGTCTAATATGGCAACAAACTTCCATTCCCGCTAGCCAATGGTCAAAACACCTTCCGTAGAACATTCCTAAGTCTTGGAAACACGTTTTGGCACACTTCATAGTGAGTGTGCGGCCGCACACACACCCTGGCCGCACACACATAAATATTGTGCATTTTGACCATATACTCCCTTGTATAGCCAAATACCCCTTATATACAATCATATATGGTGGTAACACTTAATTCTAAGTGTTTTATGTCCCTAAGGCGTGTCCCTATCACCTTTAGTGGTTATATACATTAAATATATTCATATATGTGAAATTATATGTTAAATAGGATTCGTTTGTGCTCAAGACTCCAATTGACACCCAACAATCTTATATCGATCTTTCATTCGAGTTACTCACTACAGGTGAGTTCATACCCCCTTAATCAATCTTTTAAATGATTTTAAATGCTTTTATGGGGGGGGGGGATACAAGTTGATCTTTTATAGTTATTATATCAATCACATGTGATTAATAACTATCAATCACATGGGGAGCGTATGAGTTTGTGTATAGATCTATACTGGATTGACTATCCTACACCTCGCTGCTCGCTACAGTGGGACTTGCAAGTCTACGGGTGCCAAACGTCATTTCTTCCGACATCTTACATTGTCGCGTTCTATAGTCAGTAGAAGGGTACAGGCCGATCACATGGTACTTTAAATTACAATTGGTTTAAGGTAGTTAGTATAGCAGTAGTTACTTAATACAATACTACAGTACTATTTCATTTCCCCATTGCATTCACTTTGTGATCTTCACACAATAAACAGTAATGTAGAAACTATATTTTTGGTAAATAATAGTCAGATTGGGAAAATACATACTCTTACAAGATACACACACACATATACTAGATGCCTTGGTAGAAGGCTACTTTTAGTAGGAAATATAGGGTTTTCTGGGAGATTCAAACCTTTTTACAAATTCACACATCACTTACTTACAAATACTTTCATACAAATACAAACACTAATATACTTATGATCTCACCAGCTTTAAAGCTGATACTCCCTTTCAAAATAACTTGTATCCTCAGGTCGCCAGTAGACAGGTACCGATGCCAGGTTTTGAGAAGATGGAGCTCGTTCAAGACTCATCTTTTACTTTGATTCATATTTTGGTGTCTACTTAACTTGATGGGACACATTTGTATTAAAATTATATTATTAATGCAATGGATGATGTTGTTGCTTGTTTACTACTTTGCATTGTTTTGATACTGTACATGACGTCCTCCACCCCCGAACGATTCCGCCGTTCCGGTTTTGGGGTGTGACAGATTGGTATCAGAGCATTGTTTATAGTGAATTGAGTATATCAACCCATAAAAGATATACAGACTATAAATATAATGGGATTAAAATACTCTGACCAAGAGTTTATACTTTTGAATAATAAAATATTTAACTAAGTATACATGCCGACATTCATACTAAAATCAGTGTCACTAGGACAGAACAAAAGTATTACGATTGTTGGGCAGCACAAGTAGACTTAGAGACATATAGTCAAATCTGGCAAGATATAGCCTGATCAACTATATTATCCGAGGAGTGACTAGCATGTGCCTAAGTGTGGTTGTGAGGTTGCAACAAGTCTAAAAACTTACCAACAATACCACAAGGAAAACAATAGAACAGAACATAAACCTAAAATACTATAGGGGTATTTTGTGTTACTATAAACTATTTATGTGCTAGATTCTTACATCCCTTTTCTCACGTAGATAACATGGTTGGATTCCATCCGCACGACAACTTGTACTTCCCTAACCAAGGTAATGGAGGAGGGTTTGAAGCAGAGCCAGAAAATGATCACCCAATCCTTGTGGATGATCACCAGGCTGAAGGCTTTGCAGATGGTTCTGACTCCGAGCCTGAAGTTGAGAACCTACCCCCGGTGGCTCCTGTCCCAAATCCTAACCCTCGTCCGGCTTTTCAAGGCCCGACGCCTCCGTGGGTGGAAAGCTTGGAAACATGGAGCCAAGAGCAGGACCAGCCCATGCCATTCATTGGAGACCAAAGCTTTTATGACCTGAGTGAAGGAGGCTCAGCAGACAGAGTCTTACCAATCCTGGTCCTCAGAGTGGCTCGAAACGAGATTCAGGGCAGGACAGCTCTCCATCGAATCACTGAAGTTGTCACCAATGCGAGATTGCATACCATCCGCACCATTCGTCTGGAAGATGCTCGTGAGAGGTCTAGAGGAGACCATGAGACCCTGCAGCAAGAGCTAGCTGAAACTCGAGCTGAAGTCATAGAGCTCTGAGTATGCCAGAGGGTGTACGAAAGGTACCTACTTGATATGGAGCGTCAGCTGGCTGAACTGAGGGTTCACCCAAGGGATAACCATCATCAGTAGGAGATATTCTACCTTTCTTTCCTTGGTTGATAGAATAGTCTTCCTAACTAGACTCTAAGTACCACTTTTCTAGGTAACTAACTCTGTACTGTAAGTACTTTCTAGTTAGACCAATATGCCGTCAAAACTTTTGCTACTTCGGATATGATGTAAGGCCTACTTCAAGGTCATTTTTCCCAAATGTAAATATCACTGATATTGACAGTCGGCTAAATTCTGTACCAATCCTTGTTCAAATACTTTCGTTTTGCTATCGTTAGGATCCTATCTAAACACTCAATCCTTCAAATTATTGAGCTATGGTGAATTAGCTCAACGATTCCTTCCAATTCTTGTCGAAGGTTGGATAACAATTGTCTTACAACCATTCTATGAACTTACTTTACACTTTACTAGGACTGCATCATAGGGATGTAGGTCAAACCCTCGAGAACTTACTCCTACTCTTTGAATGAATAGTCGAAATACATCTAGGTTCAATCATAATCACTCACGAACTCATTTTCGTTTGTATAACAGAATCATGTCGTCATCCAGAAATAACCAGCCGAACGATGAAACCCCTATCCTTCATATCGATGCCGCTACATTCCAAGCTGTGGTAACAGCTGCCGTGGCAGCTGTCCTTGCAAACCTCAGCGCTATCAACACAAGCAAGGCTGGCAAGGGGGTTGACAATTCCGATCTTTGTATCGATTCGGGAAGACAACAAATGATAACAGTCACAGACTTGCAAAGATGAAAAACTGAGAACAGGAAACGAAAGCGTCAAGCCCAAAAGGAGCGCAAGCGATCCCAAAAACTTGCCATGCAACAGCAACAAGTGGCAACCCCTACCATCCCAGCACCGATAAGACCATACGAGGGAAAACTTCCGAAGTGTGACAAGTGTAGCTTTCATTATAATGGGGCTTGCCATGAAATGCAATGCTGCAATTGCCACAAAATAGGGCACCATGCTCGTAGCTGTGGAGCACCGACACGACCCATCACTCAAGTCCCTGACATCGGAGTCAACCAGGCTTGCTATGATTTCAGTGAAATCGGGCACTTTAAGAAGAATTGTTCGAAAAGGACGAACAACGAAAGCAACAGTGTCCACATAACTCCGACCCGACAATTCACTTCCACCACTGATGCTGGTACAAGCCAGATATGTCATTTATGTGGTGAGATAGGGCATCTCAATAAGGATTGTCCAATAACAAAGTGTTGGATTAGTGTCTAAGTCCATAACTATAATTGGTATATACTTGACGCGACCCGGCATGGTCCATTTGGGTTGCATGGCATCAGAACAATTGGATAGACCTTTTAATGAGAAGAAGATATTTGTGACATATTAATATATTATAAGTTCTAATATATTAATATGAAATCATATTATTTAATTAGTGTTGATCTAGAATTAATTTGGAATTAATTTAGTGATCAAAAGAGACTAAATAAATATATGGGGATTGATTGTGTAAATCATAGATTCTTATATATGTGGACTCATGATCCATGATTCCTTATGGTGGGTTTAACCCATGTGGTGGCCCATGGATACTCCATGGAGGTTAAAACCCATGGAGCATAAGGAATGGGTTAAGTCATGGGTTACATGGTGTAACCCTAATGTGCACACTATATAAAGACCCCATTGTTGGTGAAATCGGCACTAGTGTATTACATAGAGGGCAAGCCGATTTCATAGAGATATAAGACTAATATCTTCTCTCATGGTTATTCCAAATGTTCATGGTGTTGTGTGAACCATTTGAGGTGTCACACTTGGGGCACTAGGCTCTTGAGCTCCATGGAATCAAGCACCAAACAAGATGTATGTAATTCTACTAGATTTTATGTTATATGTACTTTATATTATGCTAGTTAGAACAATACCTTGGAAAATTGATATTTGCATGTATAATAGAGAAAACATAGATCCAAGGTATTTAGGGTTGCATGTACACCATAGGAGTATTAGAATGCTCAAAACCCAACAGTGGTATCAGAGCCTAGGCTTGTTTTCACTAATACTTGATGCAAACTGCTTAAAATCGAAGTTTTTTTTGCTGCTGGGACAGTGGACTCGCCGAGTTCACTGATGGACTCGACGAGTCCAAGACAAAATGCATCCAACTCGCCGAGTTGGTTCGTGCACTCGACGAGTTGGACCCCCAAACAGCATATCTTCGAGTTTTGGTGCTGGAATTCGTCTAGAATCATTATCTTTGACTGTTTTGGTCTTATAAAACCTGTTTTTAATGTGGTAATGATTATGTTAAACCAATTTCAATGCTATAATCAAAGTTTCAAGTTTATATATGTTTATGTAATTCTTGAAAATTGTTGATTGTGAATGTTCATGCTTATGAGTTTTGGTAGATCATAGGAATTATGTGCAAATTGTTTGTTATTATAATTCTTGATCTCAATGAAATTGTAAGGAGTCCATAACTTGACCTCAAATTATGGATTACCAAAAGTTTTTTATGTTTCCTTGATTTATGAGTTAGTTTAGATTAATGAAAAAAAATTGTGTTTTAGTTGTTTTTGATCCAAATTAATCTAAAAGGAGTTCATAAAATATGTTTTTGTAACTTGTCTTCAAGTTATATGAAAAGTCATATTTATGAATCTTAAAACTCATAATAGTGTCATAGGTTACATAAAAGTGAAGAGTCCTTTTCATTAAATAGTATTATGACTCCATAACTTGTCCTCAAGTTATGGATGTTAAAGAGTCACTTCTTTAAAAGATGTCATTAAAAGATAAGGAGTTACATAAAAATGAAGAGTCTTCATTTTAATGTACATTAAACTCAAAAGTTATGAAATGAAAAGTCTTGAATAGTTTCAAAACTTGCCCTCAAGTTTTGGAATTTGTAAAGTTACTCTTCATGTATACTTTAGTTCCAAATTCAACCCTTAGAATTTTAAAAGCTAAAATTCAAACTTTATGGACTTCATTAAATTAGTTAAAGTGTTTAATTAAAAGAGTTAATAATTCCATAAAGACATGGTTTAAGTTTAATTAAATTAAGAGTATAGTTTAATTAATAGATTAAACCACCAAGTATTTTAAATGTTTAAAATACACCCTTATACTATTATTATAATTTTTAATTATATAGATATGTATAAGATAAAGTCAATCTTACCGTTAGTAGGTCTCATTCACGAAGCCGGTCTATAAGGGGGGTATAAGGTTACTGCCTATAAAATGGCAGTTTAATGGGTGTCCACTCTCACCCACCGCTTCCTTGACTGGTGGAGGGTCGTTAGCCGAACGGGTAGGAAAGGACTATAATTCTCCCTTCATTAAAAGTATAATGATAAATACTAAGTAGCTAAACACTTATAAATTCCCAATCTTAGTTACTTAGGAAAATGTGAAATAGGTGCTAACCCATGAAATTACACTTTGTACCTTACCAAGTCGTTAGTGGAGCGTGTGTGGTTAACCGACACACTAATAAGGACTAGTAAGAGTGGCAAAGGGTAACTTGACTTTATTATAGATCGGTGGAGCGTGTGTGGTTAACCGACACATCGATTAGGTGATAAAATTAAGGGTGCCAAGTCAATTTGCATGGTTATTCACACCTTGTTTGTGATCCTCGGCATCCCAGTCACAAACTTGAGAGGGCACAATCAAGATTCAAACATGCCATTGAAAGTTCAATTTATCTCAAAAGATCTAGGAGTTTCAAATCCAATTAAAACTTAATTATATTTCGTTTTTTATGGTGGAAATTGGTAAATCGTCATTTACCTACCTTCAACTATTTTGTAATTTGGATTACGGCATCCCTCTTCCAATTATAAATAGGTTGTTGGATCCTAGCCTTAATATTTCATATTGGGTGTTATATTAAGGACTTTAAATCAACTAACTTGAATTTCTCCCTTATAGATGTCTCCTTCAGACAACTATGGTCTTCCCAAATCTTTAGGAACAAGCTATCTATCCCAAATGGCAATCAAGGTGAAAGATCAATCCCTTTATTGAGCATTAGTGGGACTGAAAATCATACTTCACTTCCTCCACCTCCTCCAATAAATCTCCCTATCCCACAAGTTTCAAGACTTGATAAGTTCTAAGTCACTCAATCCCTATTGGAAAACAAAGTCTATATGTGCTTAGGTCTTGGAGATTAAGTCACATATTGACAAGCCGGGAGAGTCGGGTGTCGAAATCTCGAGGTAGCTGGCTGTTGACTTGGTTCTTCAGTCACTCCCTGATGACAGATCGCGACATGACCCTTTAATGATCTTATCTATTTGCTTGGTGCTGCTAAATCAGCAATGATTTGGAACACTGGTAAAGCAAATTTGATTAGAAGATCGACTTCCCAAAACTTCATGGACATTGACAATGGTAACACTGGAAATCCAGAAAAACTTTCTCTTCCCAATGGAAAGGGATCGGCCATAGTCAACTCGGTTGACCAAATGGTAAAGAGAAAGGCTAAGTCTGAGATAGTCCCATGTACCATTCCCAAAGAGTCCATATGTGCCTATTGCCAAAGGAAAGGGGCATTGGTTGCGAAGCTACCGAATTTACCTGAAATCTCTTAAGGATGGTAAAGTCAAAAGTTTGACTCTACTTCAGATAAGTCCGTTGTCTAACTCTATTAAGTCTCTTTTAGAGATTCTTAATACATGATGTAATGTAATTACATTTTGATGTTTTTTGAAGAATCAAAGGAAGCTTAAAGAAAAAGGTGTGCTGATTCTGATCGCATGGTTCGATGACCAGAATTTTGAGCCACTGCATAAGAGTTATGAGATATTGTTTAGGAATAGATAACATTAAAGTTTTCATATGAATTTGCATTGTAAGGATAAGTTTTTCCGCAAGTTTTTAAAATAAAAGAAAATTTTTGATTTTATTTATTTTAAGTATCCTTACAAAGGCATTTGTGAAAAATTGTTGTTTATATGTTTCCATTGATAAGCAATATTGGAAAATGAATTTGATTCTTTCGTTTGTGGTAGTGTCATAATTTATCAAATAAGGAAAGATTCTCATCACCCAAGTTTCAGTTGGATAGAAACTTGGAATCATGCAAGTTGTATTGTGTGATGAATGAGATTTTTCATCTTTGGTAAATTAAGACTAATTCCTTGTTCACATTCGCATGTGAGTCAAGCGAAGGACTAAAGGATCACGTACATTAGGTTGTGTACTAGTCAGGTCCACCACAAAGGTTGAATAAGAAGAATCAAATAAGGCAGAAAGATAAAAGTTTCTCCAATCTGAAGAGATGGGAGAGTACTTGTGTATCTTGTTTTATGATTATCTTAGTGATTATGGAACCATATCACAATTGATCCTCTAAGGACACCTTAGTGCATTTGGTGGCTAAGGAGAGGAATCGTGAATTGTGGAAATGGTTAAATCAAAGGATAAATCATACTTCGTTCCAAAATAAAATCTTAGAGTCATACTCCAAGATTGAGCCTTGAGTGACATAATATTAAGAAATGTTTAAAACACTTGTCAAATGTAGAGTAAAATGTTTTTTTTACTCTTGTACATTTGAAATTGGTAAGTTGTGATGTTTTGGATAAAACAAAGACCAACTAAGGCCAATTAGGTGAAGTGTTTGTAAAAGAATCCGCACTATCTCTTGAATATTTGGCAAGAGAGTCTTATATGTCAAGAGGACAGTGGGAGTCTAAAAGATCTTAAGATTGGTTCAAGAACTAATCAAGATATTTGTTAATCACTAGCCCACGACTTGAGGTTTGTAACCTATCGTGTTGACATATCATATTTATATGCCCATTCCAGTTAAAGTTGGCTTTGCATATGAGTTCTGAAAGTTCTCAAATGGTTGCATAAAAACCTGGAAGTAATGGTAGGCCCTTGTGCTGCCGGGTGGCAAGAAATTACGATTAAACAAGTTCAGTCCATATGTGTTTGGATTTGCCACTAACCTTGTCTTGTGATTATGGTTATGACAAATTCACATGGATAGGAACATATACACCATTAAATCTAAGTGTCATAAGGTTTCTCTCCGATTCATGAAAATGATGGTGAGGAAACTCTTTCACTAAGTAGATAGCAATTGTGAGAATGACAAAAGGTCTAAACATTATGATTATGACATCCCTCTTCATAATTGTTTAGACACACAAGTGAGCTATCTAAGGAAAGGTGTATGATTTTGATAAAGTCTTATCAAAGCATCTCGTATCAGAAATCTGAACTTTGGTAAGAAAGTCAATAAAGTATTGTTTTTCTAGAAGTCCAGCTGATTTCTGAGTACATGTCAAAGCTAGTGGGAGCATAAGTGTTATGCTAGTAAGATAATAATCATTATGCTAGTGGGAGCATGATGATTATGTTGCAAGTTAGCAATGTTAATTATAGAAAACAAAAGTTTCAATTCGCTTTGAAAAGTTGTTTTGCTATAATTAAGGGAGAGGATTTTATACTTCATTCCAATTCTACAAGCTTAGATTGAGATTTTAATCTACCTTAGTCAAGGATATATAAGAATGTTATGTTGGAATGGTTCAACATAAGGAAATTCTATATATGTTGCGTTCTTAAAATTCGATTATGATTACGGCATACCTCTTCATAGTTCGAATTGTGAAAATATGGCAAATTAAAATTTATAGCATGAATCGTGTCCTATATGCTTCGGGTATATGTTCGATTACATGTGCTATAATCCATTCTAAATTTTCCAAATGCCTAAGGCATTAAAATGGAAAAAGGAATAGAACTGGAAATGACTAAAATGATTAAGCAAATTGTCGAGGACAATTTGAGGTTTACCAAAGATTGGTTGCTCATGGACAATTAGAAGTATAGAGTAAGGATCATATTGACATATTTTGAAAAGAGGCAACTCTTGTTCAAAAGGTGATGGTCAAAATGGGAATATGGAATTGTTTCCATAGGTGGAAGTTATTTTTTGAATCTGTGTAAGATTAAAGGACTTAATGCAAAGAAGGATGTTCAAAGGAATGTACTTTGAATTTGAGACTTCGTTTCCATGGAATTGCTTTCCATTAGAATACTTTGTAATGTCTGTTGCCAAGTCTTTGTGACTTGTGTGCATATTCATTACAAGAGGATCATTGCATATAAGTTTAGAATCTAACAAGATTACGGTAAATGACAAGAATTTTGGTATTCTTGCATTTATTGTAAAGGATTTGGGATTGTGAAATGAGCATCATTGAAATGTTTTCAATCGATATGTTTCACAAAGAGAGGACCATATGTAAGCATAGTGTGCATACTTGGAGTATGGCATAGCTATTGTTTGGACGAACATAGTGTGCATGTTTAGAGCATGGCATCACTATTGTTTCAATTCAAGTATTAAGTTGATTAATCGAAACATGAATAATGAGTAATCAATATGGTGCTTAGATAAAAGGGTTTTTATTTACACTCAAAGTGTTGGGGCCATACAGGATTAGTATTATTTTTGTGTTTCACTTTGCATGTTTTGACTTCCAGAATAACTAGGTCATTCTTCCGAATGTCTAAGTTATTCAAACTCTCCACAGTCAGTCATACTTTGGAAGTAGGTGTTGATTTAAGACTGTCATGAATTTGGCTTGTATGATTTGTCTAATGTGCATTAGACATAGCAATGGTTGCTACAACATTCATGAGTGCTCATAAGTTCTGAGTATTGGATTCAACCCACGCTCATTTGAATCACTTCATGGATTTTATCACGAGTGAATCATGAGACGATAATATCTTATATTCTTCAAACCTAGAGATATGAGTTGTTGACTATGAGTTGGTTATACATTGATTGCACGTAAACGCATTGGTAACTTGATGTTATAAAACGTGCCTTTGTGTATGATTCAACAAGTAGTCAGTACAAGCATATGAGTCGAAGTTTATCCATTCCTTTTACCTTCGGGATAAAAGCGATATATATGGGCCCCTCGATGATTTAGTGATGACAAAACGTAAGTGCTCGGCCGGGCCTGGACTGATTTGATTTGTTCAATTAGTCAGTCGTCATAAATCAGAAATCGGGAAACAACAAATGGACAGAGAGAATGATTATAATCCATGTCTCAGTCCATATGATATCTAGAATGGAGGAATATATGATCACTTATCTAATGGACGCGTCATTGATTTGTTCAGAGTTCGGCATCAACTTTTAAGAGCTACGATTGCTGGTCAGGTTGTAAAGGCGTACTTGCAATAATAGTTATTAGACTTATCCAAGTGGGAGACTGTTGGATTAGTGTCTAAGTCCATAACTATAATTGGTATATACTTGACCCGACCCGACATGGTCCATTTGGGTTGCATGGCATCAGAACAATTGGATAGACCTTTTAATGAGAAGAAGATATTTGTGACATATTAATATATTATAAGTTCTAATATATTAATATGAAATCATATTATTTAATTAGTGTTGATCTAGAATTAATTTGGAATTAATTTAGTGATCAAAAGAGACTAAATAAATATATGGGGATTGATTGTGTAAATCATAGATTCTTATATATGTGGGCTCATGATCCATGATTCCTTATGTTGGGTTTAACCCATGTGGTGGCCCATGGATACTCCATGGAGGTTAAAACCCATGGAGCATAAGGAATGGGTTAAGTCATGGGTTACATGGTGTAACCCTAATATGCACACTATATAAAGACCCCATTGTTGGTGAAATCGGCACTAGTGTATTACATAGAGGGCAAGCCGATTTCATAGAGATATAAGACTAATATCTTCTCTCATGGTTATTCCAAATGTTCATGGTGTTGTGTGGACCATTTGAGGTGTCACACTTGGGGCACTAGGCTCTTGAGCTCCATGGAATCAAGCACCAAACAAGAGGTATGTAATTCTACTAGATTTTATGTTATATGTACTTTATATTATGCTAGTTAGAACAATACCTTGGAAAATTGATATTTGCATGTATAATAGAGAAAACATAGATCCAAGGTATTTAGGGTTGCATGTACACCATAGGAGTGTTAGAATGCTCAAAACCCAACACGAAGAACTCTGGCGCAGACGGGAAGATACTAAGGATCACAGCCGCAGGAGAGACTACTCCGGACCCACATTGAAATACTAGGGTGTTTCGTAATAGTAGACTTATAAACTGTTAAAAACTAGTGCAACTCGAGTCTTATCTTTTTGGCGAGACCCCGTCAGTCAAGGGACTCTCGTGCTGCGTGTACTTGCTTTTTGTAGTATACCCTGTTCGCAGCAGTAGTCTTATAGATAAAACTAAAGTACTTAAACTCTGTAAAAGTTGCACCGTGATGTTTTGTAACACTTTTATGATCTAGTCTAACGCCTTTTATTCCGCGTAGTCCGACATTATCATTTAACTTGAGTAAATTCAACCCTCACAATGCCAGTTTCATGCGTCAATTCTTTTCTCCGAAATCGCCTTTCTAGCGAAGCCGTCATTCTATGACTCTGAGGTGCTCTTGCAGAGAGTACCTTATGATTCGTCTCCTTCCCGAAGACTCCGCAGCAAACCTCCCCGGAGTACCACTCGTACAGCACGTCAAGCTCAACCCGAAGATCCATACGATTGATCTATCGCTGGAGAAGGCATACGCAAGGGTGATATATAATCAAGGTTCTACAGGCTTAGAATTGATGATTCCGCTTTAACTTCTTTTCCTTGTTTGGATGTGAGCTTAAAGAAGAATCATTTATTCGACTGCCTTTTCAGTCTTAATTATATACGACTCGTATACACGAAGCTGTGATGGATGAACCCAATATGACTTCTGATATGAACTTTAGGACGGAGACTGCCCAAGACTACGAGTGATCGTACTGCCATGCGGATAAACTTAGAATCCAATCAAATGCCTTTTCGCCGATCGAGAAAAGAGATTCAGTTAGAGCAGAACTTTTCCCGCATCGCGAAACCTCTTACAACACTGACCCAGAAGGGCGTGACCTTTGACTGGGAAGAGAAGCAGGAGAGAGCATTCCAAACGCTCAAGCGAGCCTTGTGCACCACACCAATACTGTCCCTCCCCGAAGGGATAGAAGACTACGTTGTCTATTGCGATGCGTCAAATCAAGGGCTCGAATGTGTTCTGATGCAGCGAGGTAAGGTCATCGCCTATGCCCCGAGGCAGCTGAAGACACATGAGGTCAACTACACCACACACGATCTTGAGTTAGGAGCAGTTGTGTTTGCTCTGAAGATCTGGAGACACTACCTGTATGGTACAAAAAGCACTATCTTTACAGACCACAACAGCCTACAACACATATTCGACCAGAAGGAGCTCAACATGAGACAACGACGGTGGGTCGAGCTACTCAGTGATTACGAATGGGAAATTCACTATCATCCCGGCAAGGCCAATGTAGTAGCCGACGCCCTAAGTCTGAAAGAATACTCTGGTCGTAGAGTCAAATCATTGGCTATGACTATCCATTCACACTTGTCCACACAAATTAAGGAGGCTCAGCTCGACGCTTTGAAACCTGAAAATGTGGCGAGTGAATCCCTGAGAGGGATGGATAAGAACTTGGAAGTCAAGGGTGGCGAAGCCTTATATCTCATGGATCGGATCTGGACACCGAAACACGGTGGTTTCAGGGACTTGGTCATGAACGAGGCGCACAACACTCGTTATTCCGTCCACCCAGGTTCAGATAAGATGAATCTGGATCTTAAAAAGCTATACTGGTGGCCTAACATGAAAGCAGAGATTGCTACCTTCGTAAGTAAATGCCTTACTTGCGCCAAGGTTAATGTCGAATACCATAAACCATCAGGATTACTCCAGCAACCGGAGATACCTGAATGTAAGTGGGAGCGGATCACTATCGACTTTATAACCAAGTTGCCCAAGACAACGGGTGGACTTGATACCATATGGGTCATCGTCGACAGATTGACCAAGTCCGCACACTTCCTGCCTATCAAAGAAACAGACAAGATGGAGAAGCTTACAAGAACTTACATACGAGAGATTGTACGACTGCACGATGTTCCCATATCCATTATCTCGGACAGAGATAGTAGATTCACTTCGAGGTTCTGGCAGCCGCTACAAAGTTCCCTAGGAACTAGGTTGGACATGAGTACAGCCTACCATCCACAGACCGACGGACAAAGTGAGAGGACTATCCAAACCTTGGAAGATATGTTGCGAGCCTGTGTGATCGACTTTGGGAAAGCATGGGATACTCGTTTACCCCTTGTCGAAGTTTCCTACAACAACAGTTATCACACGAGCATAAAGGCTGCTCCATTCGAGGCCCTCTATGGCCGAAAGTACAGATCCCCTCTGTGTTGGGCTGAGGTGGGTGATACCCAGTTAGCTAAAGGACGAATTCCTGAAAGCACTCTCACGGGTCCGGAGATCATTCGGGAAACGACAGAGAAGATCGTTAAGATTCGTGAACGATTGAAAGCCTCTAGAGACCGACAGAAAAGCTACGCAGATAAACGAAGGAAACCGTTGGAATTCCAGGTGGAAGACCGTGTTCTATTGAAGGTCTCACCCTGGAAGGGCTTGATACGCTTCAGAAAGCGTGGAAAGCTAAATCCAAGATACATAGGGCCTTTCGAGATTCTCGCAAGAATCGGCCCTGTAGCTTACAAACTTAACTTACCTCGTGAACTCAGTAACGTACATTCTACTTTCCACATCTCGAACTTGAAAAAGTGTCTGTCCGACGAGACTCTTGTAATCCCACTCGACGTGATCGAGATCAACGAGAGCCTCAACTTCGTGGAAGAACCTGTAGAGATCATGGACCGAGAGGTCAAGCAAATAAAGCAAAGCCATATCCCGATAGTGAAGGTTCGCTGGAACGCCAAGCGGGGACCTGAATTCACTTGGGAGCGAGAGGATCAGATGAAACTGAAATATCCTCATCTTTTTGCTTAGTTATTTGTAACTACTTAATTGCATAAACTCTAATTTCGGGACGAAATTCTCTCTAACGGGGGGATGATGCGACAATCCGAAATTTTTATCTTGTACACTTTTCAAATCAATCAAGGTCAGACTCGTTTTTGTTATTTTCTAGCACTGTTTGGAGTCAATTAGAGTGTTTAAAACCTAGTATAATCAGGGTATGAGTCGTGGGATGAGTATTGTGAGTGTAACACCTTGCAAATGAGCCAAACACACCAACACAAGGTGTGTGGGGCCGCACACCCGAGTGTGCGGCCACACACCCATCCCAACCGCACACTCCCACCTATATATTCAACACTTAGTCATTTTGAACACTTTTTCCACTTCTTCAAAGCTAGAACTCGTTTTCTCTCAAGTATCATCCAACTTTTCACTTCAATCTTCAATCGGGTGAGTGATTCATCCTTTGATTAGCTAATACATGACCTTAACTAGCCTTTTCCCTTGATTTGATCCATGAAAACACCTATTTGGTGTTAGATCACCAAGAACACCAAGAACATACACTACTTGTTGGGGCTTTAACTACACTTTTAAGCCTCTAAATCGGGCATACACTTGCAATAGCTTGTAATAAGCTAAAGACCCTTGAACTTATGCATGAAAAACGCCATTTCATATGATCTTCAAGTGTGTACGGCCGCACACACCATGTGTACGGCCGCACACACCATGTGTAGCCGCACACACCCCTTTTAAGGGTCTAATATGGCAACAAACTTCCATTCCGGCTAGCCAATGGTCAAAACACCTTCCGTAGAACATTCCTAAGTATTGGAAACACGTTTTGGCACACTTCATAGTGAGTGTGCGGCCACACACACTCCCTGGCCGCACACCCTGGCCGCACACACATAAATATTGTGCATTTTGACCATATACTCCCTTGTATAGCCAAATACCCCTTATATACAATCATATATGGTGGTAACACTTAATTCTAAGTGTTTTATGTCCCTAAGGCGTGTCCCTATCACCTTTAGTGGTTATATACATTAAATATATTCATATATGTGAAATTATATGTTAAATAGGATTCGTTTGTGCTCAAGACTCCAATTGACACCCAACAATCTTATATCGATCTTTCATTCGAGTTACTCACTACATGTGAGTTCATACCCCCTTAATCAATCTTTTAAATGATTTTAAATGCTTTTATGGGGGGGGGATACAAGTTGATCTTTTATAGTTATTATATCAATCAAATGTGATTAATAACTACCAAACAAGTGGATTTCTTGCTTTCAAACTGTGTTATCAAACAAACTACTTTTCAAACTGTTTTGTCAAACTCTTTTACATGTCCAATACTTTTATCAAACTCTTTTACATGTCCAATACTTTTATCAAACTCTTTTACATGTCAAATACTTTTATTTAATTTCCTTTACACTTATATTCTGTTAAATGTATATCTTTATAGATATAGTTATATAAGTAGGATTGAAAGGACTTAGGACTGATAACTCACCTTACCTCCTGTTCCTCGTTTGGTTGTGGACTTAGGGTATCGGTTATTTGTCTGAAGGTCGTTTGAATCCTATTTATATATTATGTATATGTATATAGATATAAAAGTTCCTTCTTTCTATTCAATACCTTTGGGTAGCAAAGGTATACATATATGTTCATACATACAAATCACATTACTAGTAAGCTACAATAGGCGTAGTTTAGGAAGTTACTAATATCATTACTAGAACAATGGAACATACAATGAGTCAGTTCATACATGAGTCTATACATTACAATACATCTAGTACACACTATACATTTTACAAGGAAACATACATGCTAGACAGAGAGAGAACATACAATACCATACAGAGAGAGAACATACAATACCATACAGAGAGAACATACAATACCATACAGAGAGAACATACATACATACTAGACAGAGAGAGAACACACAATACAGCTAGTACATTCAATACGTATACAAGAATACTATTACAGTTATGTGAGCCACGTAACGGGGCATGGCACTACATGTCATGACCGTTTTGTATCCAAAATCTCCTTAAGTGGGGAGCGTATGAGTTTGTGTATAGATCTATACTGGATTGACTATCCTACACCTCGCTGCTCGCTACAGTGGGACTTGCAAGTCTACGGGTGCCAAACGTCATTTCTTCCGACATCTTACATTGTCGCGTTCTATAGTCGGTAGAAGGGTACAGGCCGATCACATGGTACTTTAAATTACAATTGGTTTAAGGTAGTTAGTATAGCAGTAGTTCTTAATACAATACTACAATACTATTTCATTTCCCCATTGCATTCACTTTGTGATCTTCACACAATAAACAGTAATGTAGAAACTATATTTTTGGTAAATAATAGTCAGATTGGGAAAATACATACTCTTACAAGAGACACACACACAGATACTAGAGGCCTTGGTAGAAGGCTACTTTTAGTAGGAAACATAGGGTTTTCTAGGAGATTCAAACCTTTTTACAAATTCACACATCACTTACTTACAAATACTTTCATACAAATACAGACACTAATATACTTATGATCTCACCAGCTTTAAAGCTGATACTCCCTTTCAAAATAACTTGTATCCTCAGGTCGCCAGTAGACAGGTACCGATGCCAGGTTTTGAGAAGATGGAGCTCGTTCAAGACTCATCTTTTATTTTGATTCATATTTTGGTGTCTACTTAACTTGACGGAACACACTTGTATTAAAATTATATTATTATTGCAATGGATGATGTTGTTGCTTGTTTACTACTTTGCATTGTTGTGATACTGTACATGACGTCCTCCACCCCCGGACGATTCCGCCGTTCCGGTTTTGGGGTGTGACAGAACGCGACCCATCGGTCTATTGTGGAAATCGAATAACTTATCTTAAGATTGTTAAGAAGAAGAAGCAGTCTCCATTAAGGATTGATACTGTGACTTGAAGGTCATAATTTGGAGTCTAACGTGAGATAGGGAGCAGGTGCAAGATCGAGCATCGCCTGCAGTCAGGAAGTCTTAGAGTTAGATACTCGTTCGAAGAAACATCAAAGTTACGGTTATTACTTAGGATGAAGAGATAACGTATGGAGTCATCATGTGAGCCCTGTTTCGTTGATGATTCCGGGACGTAATCATCCTAAGGGGGAGATAATTGTAACGCCCGTAGATCCGGGCTAGTAAATTTAGAGATAATAGGGGTCGAAAACGACTTTTCGACAAAAGATTATTTAGAATAAATAATCTTAACCAAGTTTTAGAATATGTCTCAAGGCTTCCGTACATATAAAGAACGCCGGAATCCGAGTTATAAGGAAGAAGTTATGGCATGTCGAAGTTTTTCGGCAAAACCGGCACGACACCGGGAGACGTAAATACTGAAATATGAGTTGGAAGAACCTGTAGAGATCATGGACCGAGAGGTCAAGCAAATAAAGCAAAGCCATATCCCGATAGTGAAGGTTCGCTGGAACGCCAAGCGGGGACCTGAATTCACTTGGGAGCGAGAGGATCATATGAAACTGAAATATCCTCATCTTTTTGCTTAGTTATTTGTAACTACTTAATTGCATAAACTCTAATTTCGGGACGAAATTCTCTCTAACGGGGGGATGATGCGACAATCCGAAATTTTTATCTTGTACACTTTTCAAATCAATCAAGGTTAGACTCGTTTTTGTTATTTTCTAGCACTGTTTGGAGTCAATTAGAGTGTTTAAAACCGAGTATAATCAGGGTATGAGTCATGGGATGAGTATTGTGAGTGTAACACCTTGCAAATGAGCCAAACACACCAACACAAGGTGTGTGTGGCCGCACACCCGAGTGTGCGGCCACACACCCATCCCAACCGCACACTCCCACCTATATATTCAACACTTAGTCATTTTGAACACTTTTTCCACTTCTTCAAAGCTAGAACTCGTTTTCTCTCAAGTATCATCCAACTTTTCACTTCAATCTTCAATTGGGTGAGTGATTCATCCTTTGATTAGCTAATACATGACCTTAACTAGCCTTTTCCCTTGATTTGATCCATGAAAACACCTATTTGGTGTTAGATCACCAAGAACACCAAGAACACCAATCCGGGTTCTAGAGTGTGAGGCCATACAAACCGAGCATCAAAGGATAATTAGGAGTATCCAAATCTCCGAAAACAAATTACCCAAAATTTGAGCATAAATGCACAACCCAAAAATCTTTAATAAACCCAAACCCATCAAGAACCGAAATCACTTCCGAATCTCCAATCGAATCATTTCATAAACTTCAAATGCTCGAGGTCACTTCGGTCTTCAAGTCCGCGAAATATGAAAAATTCAACTTTCGAATTTCGATATCTAAATCTCTCCCCTTTTTATAATCGAAAAATGATTATAAAACCAAAAAGGGAATGAGAAAGCGCTCAATTCGGAATTTTTCTATCCAAAACTCCCCCTTAACACATGGCATAAACATTTTGCTTCAATCCGGAAAATCCAAAAAATCTTCAATTTTCAGCTCGTTCACGGACCGCCTTTGACAAAATTTCACATATTTGGGTAGAAATTGTCGATTTCAAAATTCTGCAATGACCCGGTGCGCCCAAAACTGCCAAAAATGCGAAACATTCCCCCATTTGCGAAACTGGGTAGAAATCATCAATTCGCATTAACTGTAGGGGCCTGTTTCGAAAATTATTCCATTTCTCAGAATTTTCAACCCAATTTCGAAGTTGGGTAAATTCTGTCATTTCACACAAACTTCAGGGATTCGAAATGAAACTTCTTCATTTTTCATTATTTTTGTCACCATTTCGAAATCGGATCAATTTTGCCATATCTTCGAAACATTAGGGACCAATTTCGAAAATTTTCGTTTTCTTCTTCAATTCGTGTTACCAGTGATGAACCGTCAATACTCCCAATGGCACAATGCACTCTATGTCGACATTCAAAATCAACTTCCACAAGGACCCTCGGCCTTCGAAAGTAAGCCCACATTCAATTTACCCTTAATGTCGATACCCAAGTTAAACACATTTAGAAATCAAGCATATAACCACCGTCCACAATAAAGAGACCTTCGCTCTTCGAAATTAAATCCACAAGCCATTTGACTTTCGTTCTTCGTTCATTGTCAATCATCACACAAGCAACTAACGAACATCAAAATGGAAATCAGTTTGACATCAAAGGAATGGAACCCAGTTTAACCCCAAAATCTTCAATCGATTTTTCCCAGTTCGTTTGCCAAGTATCGATTTCACAGCCTTCGTTATTAATCTCTTTCTCATGTCAACTAAAAATTCCGTTCACCTTAAATCCATCTATCGACCTTCGATCCCAAATCAACAATCGAGTGTCGATTCCACCAAAAATTTCGATCAACTTATAGCTTTCGCTTTTGACTATAACCAATCCATCCAATTCATCGATCCTTAACATCGATCACATCTAAATCTTCCATTAACTGACCTCATCGACCATTGAACCATCATTCGCTTTTTGGTGTTAACCCAAAACCAACAAAATCAATTTGTAGCACATAGCGAAAGAAGATTCGACCTTCGTTTCAGTTCGTCACTTTGACATCAAGAACAACAACATCGACCAAAATTCGAAATTAGACTCAAATTAGACTAGATTTCGACTCTCTCAACCTCAAAACAACTTGTAACTATCGATTTCAGCATACAATTCACCATTTCATCTCTTGAATTCCAACTTTGACTTTTTCACAGTTTGACTTTTGGAAGTCAAACACCAAATTGATGATTCAAACACCAAATTTTGGATCAAAAACTTGATAAACCATCTGTTCTTCACGAAAATTTCAAAGTTCTTGACCAATTTAATCAAAATCAAAAACTCAATTGTCGACTTCTAGACTAAGATTTGAACACAATCGATTTTAAGATTGAACACACAATACAAAATCGATTCAGAAGGCTATTTTAACAATCAAAACAAGCAATAATCGATCATTCAAAATCGGTAAAATGAAATCGGAACTCAAGAATGATGAAGCAACAGATAAATCGCTTGGAATGTCAAAATGTACAACTCGTATATGCACAAGATGAAGAACAGTGAATCATCGAATCATATATCTGATTTTGATGAACGGGCTTTTTGTTTTAAGATATTGGATCAAGAACTAACGAATTGTTGGGCTTAAAACGTTCATGAACAGCTTCGAATATCAAAACATGGACTCAAGATAACAAATTATAATAATGGATTCATAACATGATTTTTGGGCCAAATTCTTGATTTAGACAAATAATTGCAATTGAGAATCAAATCGAACAACAAATAGGACTGGATCGGGTCTTGATCAATGAAAAAATTATTGGATCATAACAAATGAGTTTTTCAAAAATAATTTGATCCAATGAGTCAAAATGATCAAAAAATTCAAGAACGCAAGCACGAATCAAATAGATTTAGAGAGATCATAGAGAGACTCACCATAAACGTTCCAATTGTGTTGATTGTTGCCAAATCGAGAATCGTTTCTTAAAAAATTACTTCAATCTTCGAAGACCTGCTCTGATACCAATTGATGTGAATTATGAGCATTGATTTGGCATGTGGAATTAAAGAACATACAAAGATCACGGTGATTTGGGTGTTTAAGAGATGTATTCGATCATGAAAGGTGTTACAAAAAAGTATAAGCTAGATGTAGACAAATAAATAGCTCACACTAACACTCTCAATGTTACATCTCTCAATCACACCTCTACAAGTGGTATGGAACCCACCTTATATAGAGGTGTTTACATGTCTCTCTCTCTATATCTCTATCTCTCATGTCACAAGGCTACTTTACCACATGCAAGTAGGTCTACAAAAGTCAAACCATTTACAAAGTCATACATGGATAACTTTTTACCCAACAGTTGGGCGCAGTTCTCAAATCTACAATCAATGTCGTCGTAGCTCCCAATACGGTGGAGACATTTGAAATCCCCAAAGCCACAACTCACTTTCCTCAGTTAATTACAACTCCTATGATTTCTCTTGTAGACCCTACTCTTTATCCTGTGCCTAATAAAACTCCTGAATGTAGACTAATTGGAAAACAAGTCCCCCTTGATTTCTTTGGGCCATTCCCAAAAAATAATGTCACTCCTACATTCTCGTTTACCTCCCATCAGGCCCAACGCAATGATTATATGGCCGATTGTGACTCAAATAGTGGTGGCCCGAAACCTAAAAAACGAAAAAGGGACGAACTTAACTTCAAAGCAAACCTACCCCCTTCGTTCCATTTTAATCAGGTCAACACACAAACAAACTGCGGTCCTCCCATCACGACACAATTGAATATCGATATCCCTACAACAACTTGCATGGACTTAAACATGAATCCTGTCAAATCAACATCGACGGTGATACCTAATTGCAGTGCATCGGAGTCTCACTCTAATAAAATTGATCAAACAGTAGAGATTGGGGCTGCAATTGGGTTTCAATTTTATGTAGGTAATGACATCCTTGCTGATACATTCGGAGGTACTGGTGAGCAACATAGTATCCAATGAATTGTTTATCATTGAATGTAAGAGGCATCAGGGTGGATGTGAAAGTGAATTGGGTTAGGAAGTTAATAAATCTCCACAAAGCTAATTTCATAGGACTTCAATAAACACAATTGATTCATCATGAAAACATAAACATATTTTGTTATTGGGGAGATCAAGACGGTGATTATGAAGGGATTCAATCAGACAGGATATATGGTGGGTTAGTCTCAATATGGAACAATAACTATTTCTAGAAAAAAGAAGTAATAAAATCTAACCAATATATCATTATTGTTGGAACCTGGATTGGTATCAGTGGTGACACGATTTTTGCCAATATTTACAGACCACATGATATTGGTGACCAAAACAACTTATGGGGAGATCTAATTTCTATTAAAAGGAAATTCGGTGACTTCAATGCAGTAAGAAGGATGGAAGAAAGATTCAATTGTATATTTTGTAGGGCCAATGTATCAACCTTCAATAAATTCATTCAGGGCGTATAACTCAGAGACTTCAACATGGGTGGTGAGAAATTCACATTCATGGCAAGGGTGGGCGCTAAATTAAGCAAACTTGACAACTTCCTCGCATGTACAAACTTTCTTAATGCTTTCCCCTCTCTGGTGGTCACCGCCCACACCCGTGAACTGTCAGATCACAGTCCTATTACCTTGATATCCAAAGACACTGACTATGGACCACCCCCTTTTAAACTCTTCAACTCATGGATTTTAAGGGCTGGGTTCGATAATACTGTTTGTACAGCGTGGGAAAACTTTAGGAGGTGCGTAATCTCAACTCATACTTGGCTGCCAAACTCAAGTATCTTAAAGGGGAGATAAAAAATGGAAGAAACTCTCAGATAAGGAAGAAACCAGGAAATGTTAAGAATCAGAGAAGATGTTGCACATCTTGAGAGGATAGCAGAGTCAAGATTGTTAACCGATCCTCAACTTGTGATTTGTAGTCATGGCCTTCAAAGAATCCTAAAATTAGAAAAAATAGTTGTATTGGATCTGAAACAAAAATCTTGTGTCAAATGGCGGTGGAAGGAGATGAAAATACTAACTTCTTTCATGGCTACATAAATGGAAAAAGCACGAGGAACAAGATTAATAGGTTGACAGGGAATGGTAGATGGGCCACATCGGTGGATGAAGTCAAATGTGAAGCTCTCAGATTCTTCAAAAACAAATTCATAGAGTCTCACGCCTCAAGGACCAAGTTCACTAGCTCGTTCCCGAAATCAATATCCATGATGGAGGCAATTAAATTAGAAGTGCCATTTAGCCTTGAAGAAGTAAAAGGTGTTGTATGGGCGTGTGGAGGTGAGAAGGCACCTAGTCCAGACGGATTCATGTTCAAATTCATTAAAACTTACTAGGATAATCTCAAGTTTGACGTGATGAACTATGTTTTGCACTTTGAAAAGTTTGGTACCATTGCTAGGGGATGCAACTTGTACCCAAGGTGAAAGATCCCTCCTCTCCCCCTTTCTCTGACTTTCGTCCTATCAGCCTCTTTGGATGTATATACAATATCGTCTTGAAAAATCTTGCTATTCGTCTCAAAACGGTCATAGGCAAGGTCATTAGTGATGTGCAATCTGTGTATGTTAAAGGAAGGAACATTCTCGATGGTCCATTGATGGTCAATGAGTTATACTCGTGGGCTAAGAGAGTGAATAAGAAAATTATGCTATTCAGGGTGGATTTCGATAAAACATTTGACTCGATAAACTGGGGGTATCTTGATTCTATCCTTGTACAAATGGGATTCGACAATAAATGGCGTCTTTGGATTCACGGATGCTTACAGTCGTCTCGTGCTTCAGTTATTATCAATGGTTCCCTGATGGAGGAGTTTGAGATCTTAAAAGGTGTCCGTCAAGGTGACCCCCTCTCCCCATTTCGCTTCATTATAGCAATGGAAGAACTCAATGCTTCTTTGATGGAGGTTAGGGACAAAGGAATCTTTACGGGTGTTCATCTACCTAATGGCAGACCCATTCTCACTCATATGTTCTATGCCGATGATGTAATGTTTGTGGGTGAGTGGTTGAGATCCAATATCATAAACTTGGCTCAGATCTTGAGGTGTTTCCATGTTGCATCTGGACTAAAGGTAAACTTTCACAAATCAATAGTATTTGGAATTGGTGCATCAGTAAACAAGACCTCGAATTGGGCCAATATCCTCGGATATGAAGTGGGATCCTTTCCTTTCACATATCTCGGGGTCCCTCTTGGAGCGAATATGAATCTCATAAAAAATTGGAATCCGATTATTGACAAATTCTCCGCCAAATTGTCTTCTTGGAAGTCTAAAACTTTGTCATTCGGTGGGCGATTGACAATAATCACCTCGGTGCTAGGAAATTTACCCACTTATTTCTTTTCTCTATTCCAGGCACCCATGGCAGTCACAGAGACGCCGGAACGAATACGAAGAAAATTTATGTGGGGTGGAACCGATGACAAGAAGAAGATTCACTTGGTATACTGGGATAAAGTCATTGCTTCAAAATCAACATGTGGGTTGGGTGTAGGTTCGATCAGAGCACTAAACATCAGTCTAATTGTTAAGTGGTGGTGATCGTTGAAGACAAAAGGTGACTCATTATGGGGTAGATTCATAAAAAAGCATTCATAATCTAAGTGATAAACCTCATAATTATATGTCTAATAGTAAGATCAGTGGGGTATGGAACAACATTGTGGCGAAAAAAAATGATATACACAAACATGGCGTTGAGCTCGATGACATATTTAAACTACATGTTAAATCCGGTGTCAATACCCAATTCTGGTTAGATAAATGTATTGGTTCGACAGAACTAAAAGAAAATATCCTTTTCTCTATGCTCTTAATACTAGGAAAAAATGCACTTTGGTTGAAAGATTTTATGAAGATTCTTTTGCAAGTTATTGGCGATCTTATCCTCACGAATCAAATCTAACTTCAGAGCTCAACAACCTCCGGAATGACTTGTCTTCAGTACAGCTGGTCAACGGTGCTGATAATTGGGTGTCCTCCTTATATAAAGATGGGTTATTCAAAGTAAGTGACTTTAGAAGGAAAATTGATTTCCATTTTGACGAAAATCAAAACATTCCCACAGTCAAATGGAGCAAGGAAGTACCAATCAAAGTCATCTGTTTCATATAATGTGCAATTAAAAACAAGATAGCTTTGATGGTGGGTCTTAGAGCTAGAGGTAATGAGATTCAAACTATCACTTGTGGCGCATGTATCAATGAGGAAGAAGATGCTGATCATATTTTGGTAAAACGTCTGTTTGCCAAAGTAGTGAGAGATAAAATCTTCAACTGGTGTGGTATACAAAATCAATTGTTCAATAGCATTGATGAATTACTTGGATTTGCTGCAAACTGGCGGAGAAGTCCAAAGATGAAAAGACCGGTTTCACCCCATATGTTATGGTATTTTTTGGAATCTATGGAAATATCGCAATGATGGGATGTTCAGAAAGATGTTCATTAAACCTTCTTATGGTGTAGAGCAAATCAAATCAACACTATTTATGTGGGTTAAATGTAAGGGTAAAGGCGGAACCTGTCAATGGGAAGAGTGGTCATCATCTCCTTTTTGTATCTCATACTTTTTGTACTCTGTGCTTTGTTGCTACCTTTATCCTCTCGATAATTACTTACTAGTCGTGGGTGTTTATTAATAAAATTAATAATATTTGTCGTTTTAAAGAAAATAGAAGTTTAGAAAGGTGGGTCCAAATCTAGTTTCTATTTTTGTTTTTATTGGTCGTACAATATTCGATGATACGTGTTTAATATTTCGATATTAAAGACTAAAAAATATAATAGAATATTAAAAGAATAATTATTTAGTTAAATAATAGTAAAGATTTGAAATTAAATACAATTAGGAAAAAATAGTTTATTTGAGATATTTAGCTTCCTTATTTGATAATACATTTATAACATAAGGGCTGAGTTATTATAACATTATGGCTGAGTTAGTGTGCGAAATTAAAATAACAGGAGAACTTGCGAACTAATGATCAGTAAACTATGTGTCAGTAGTCATATGGACTGCGGATGCAGATATGCATATATACATATATTATGAATCAACAGTCATATTGACTACAGATGCAAATATGCATAAATAGTTATATGGGCCGTGGAGTGCGGATGCAGATATGCATGCATGCATCAGTAGTGCATATATATAAACATTTAAAAAAAATTCGTCAAATCTTTTTTTGAGCCTCAATATGGATTAGACGCTGCATTTCGTTAATATTTATGGTTTTGATTTTGAAAAATGATAGTTTGATTAGTAGTTCTCAAGTTCGCATAATTTTTTAGTTCTCAAAAGAACTTGTATCTATAACATTAATAAAAAAAAGAGAAATTAAATTACCTCCTACATTTTATACCTATAAATATTCGTACTCATTAAAATTATGCCAAATGTTATCATTACACCATTCAATTTAATTTTATTTTATATATTTCTAATATATCCTTAATCCTTAATGAGATAGTTAAAAAAAATATGAAATAATAATAGTTGTTGTAATTTTAATGGATATAATATTTATAGGCATATAAATGGAGACAATTTAATTAAACAAAAATTGACTAAAAACTCATTCATTTTACATGAAAGTTGGCCGAAGATACCAAGAAAGACTGGCTGAATTTAGTCAAGAGGATCTAAAATCAAATCTTTTTAAGGGGTTTTCTCCGGTGGGGATAAGACTTGGGCCCTTTTAGAGAGCATCTAGAATGACCTTTCTATAATGTTCTTTAAAAGTCTGCGAGAAATCTGGGATCTTCTTTCTTTTTTGCCATCGAAAAATCCGAATTCCTGATATTTCTCATCTTTCATGTTGATGGTATCTCATCTGCTACACAACACAAGAATTAAATCAGGGCCCACTCAATATAAATATAAACATACAAACAAATATGTATGTACATAGGAAACTTATATTAGTTTCATTTAATTTAATTTTAAATAAATTATTCATATAAAGTATCCGATTGTGGATATTTTCCCCCAAACATGAGAATTTGCCCCAACCGTGAGCTATTTCCCCAAGTCGTGGATTTCACAAGAGAAAAAGTCATGGCTCCAATAACGATCATCGAAAAATTCATCCAAAGAACAGCCTTTTGTGCAACAAAAAGTGTGTACTAGTGAAAAAACAAGGAATACAACATTTCTTAATGGATACCTTGATGAGGGTTACCATGTATCAAGTATACGCATTCAAAACACGAGGCATGAGTTGCAAGCCATTTTAGATGTTAGAATGATCATTTATGGTGGTAACAAGGAGTGTATGGTAGCTAGATACTTTGATCTTGACTGTCTATTTGGACACGAGAAGGTCATTGACCGGGTATGTGTTCGCGATTAAGAATGCGCTCATTGGTCAGGCATGGATCTTAGGGTATGGGGAGTGGTCACCACCAACCCACCGAAAAAGTGCTACCACATTTGCGCCACGTCAGCTTCACCACCAACCCACTACCAACCCAATAGACATTGAAAATGGTTACCACTCTATAATATTTCTTTTATTTTTATTATTTTATTTTTTTAACATTATATTAAATAAAAAACATAATTTATAGCATAAATAAATTTTTTGAAAACATAAAAAAATAAAACCACATTTCATTAATTAAAAACATAGAAATTTAATACCTAAATTACTAAAATAATCATAAAACATACCAAATAAAACATTACACTACTTAAAACAACATACAAATTTAAAACATAAAAAACCAAAGAGAAATACTACTCGTCGTCGTTGTCGTCACCGACCTCATCCGCTTCGTTCCGTCGTCATCTGCCTCGTCGTCACCGCCCTCACCCTCTTCGTCTTCATTGTCATTTTGCCGTTGGAATTGTCTTTCCCATATGTGCTTGGTCAAATCGTGGCGTGGATTGTGATGTGTTTCACGGTATTATATTTCCAAAACCCTAGAGAAGTATGCCGGACTGCCAACTTGTATTACTGAAGGTGGATTAAGTATATCGTTCCCGGTATATGAACAAATAACCCTACCATCTTCTTCTATTGTCATGTGATGTAAAATAACACAAACAGTCAACACCATCGTTAGTTTTGCCTTATCCCATGTTCGTGTCGGATGTTTGATTATGTGCCACTTTTGTTTTAGGACTCCAAACGCTCATTCCACATCCTTCCTTGCAGATTCCTGTGCTAACTTGAACAATTTTTGTTTTTCATCGACCGAAAATGAATATGACTTGACAATTGTAGCATACTTTGGATATATCCCATCACCTAGGTAATACCCATACTTATATTCATTTCCATTCACAATGTTTGACATGTTTGGTGCTTTACCATGCAAAATATGGTTAAATAACGGAGACGCTTGGAGCACATTCGGGTCATTGTTTGACCTCGCCATACCAAAGAATGCATGCCAAAACCATAAGTCCTGTGAAACAACCGCCTCTAATATAACAGTCGGGACCCCATGATCACCTCGCATGAATTGACCACGCCACGCATCGGGACAATTTGCCTATTTCTAATGTGTACAATCAATACTACCAATCATCCCTGTAAAACCATGTTTAGCTTGATGCGCGACATACAACTGTTCGACATCACATTTAGTCAGATGTCGCAAGTATATGTCACGGTAAAACTCTATAACATACTCACATAAAAGATATGTATGGTCTCGACCCGTCTTCTCAGACATTTTCAAATACTCATCTGATGCGTCTGCGACTATGCCATATCCCAGTTGTCTAAGAGCGGCAGTATATTTTTGTATTGTATTAAAACCACGTTTACCTCTAACATCCAATCTTAATTGGAAAAAATCATAACTACGTTACAAATCTCTAACTATACGTAAGAATAAATTTCTACTAATACGAAAATGTTTTTCAAATTTCGATAGATTATATAAACTATCATGGGCAAAATAATCACGTATCAAAAGTTCATTTGACGCCTCTCGATCCTGGTTGATCCATTTTCTACGCTTCTTCTCGTCGTGTGAACTTTCGCCTCTCTCACGAACTATGTCTTGTGCTGCAAACAATAGTGTGCACAATACCAACTCCTCATCAGAATCATCATCAGATGAAGAAGAAATTGAACCGGAAAAATTATCCACTTTTTTTTGAAAGAGTGTGAATGTTTTGAAAGAGTGTGTGTGTTTTGTTGTGAAAAAAGTGTGTAATATATATATATATATATATATATATATATATATATATATATATATATATATATATATATATATATATATATATATATATATATAGAGAGAGAGAGAGAGAGAGAGAGAGAGAGAGAATAAAATAAGTGAATGATTTTTTTTTTTAAATTTTTTAATGGTCGAAATGCTGCCCCCCCCCTCCCTAAAATGTCAAAATCGAGTTAAACCAATCAATGTGTCCGTCTTCATCCGTCTCCCCACTTACGCCATAGCCAGAGCACCAACCCTCGGGGCGATGTTCACGCGTCTTGGGGGCTCCACCTCAACACTCACGCGTGCTTTTTATTCCCACTCCGATTAGCCTTACAATGGTGGTTAAAGTGGTGTTTTGGTTGGCTATTCAATAAATATGCATATTTATTAATGAATGGTTTTTTGATTTTTAATTTTTAGGCTTCATTTTTTTAATAAATTTATAAATATAATAAAGTTTATCATTTTCATTAGACTTTGAAAACATGTCATGTCTTGTATTGTTCGTATCGAGTTGAAACATTAAATGAGGTAAGAGAATGTTATCCTAAAATGATATGTTTAATTATCGTATTTTATTTTCATGCCAAGTTCGAATCAGATTAGCATGTTACTGTTTAGTCCTTGTAAATGTAGTGTCTCATGTTGGGTTGAAATATTTAATATGTTGAAGGAATAGGAGTTGGTGAGGCCATGATGAGGAGAGAGTAGCCGAGTGAGTGAGCCCAATTTATCTAAAAACATAGAAATTTTGAATATAAATATACGGATATTTTATCGCTAATCAAATTATTAGAAGATAATAATATGTTATTTTCAAAAACCAAAAAAACTCTATAATTTCAATTATTGGTTTAGTTTTTCGCCCTCCTAAAACTAATTAAACTTAAAATTAACACAAATAGATTAGAAGTATAATAATAAGTATAAAAATATATGGTAATTTATATCAAAAAAATGATAATTCATAACTAACCGTGTCTTGATGAATATTGTTGCAACCGAAGACATATCGCAGATCCTATTCACCACCGTGGCTCGAATTAACTGGGGATTGTGGCTCGTAATTATTTGAGCACTCAAGGTTCACCCCAAACAATCGCAATCGTCTTGTTGCTACCATTCCTGTTTGGTAATTAACCACATTTTCATACACATATTCATATTCATATACAAATTTGATTTTTTTTTAATGTTAATAATGACAGAAATTAATTACTTATGATATGTTTTTGTCATTTATTTGGATTATTGTATTGCTTCTTGGCCCCAGAAATTTGTAGCTAGAAATGAGTCATTAGAGCATCCATAATGGTGAGTTCAATGATAGAGTTGAATGAGATGGTAAGTCTATGTGTCATTCAATGGATGAAGCTTTATCATTGTGAGATGCCACCTTGACATTCAATAGATTTGGAGTTCAATGACCATTAAACTCTTCAATGGGAAAAAAAAAAGTTTTTAATTCTTAAATATTTACTATAAATTATATTTTGTAACATTCTATTGAACTTTGTCGAGTTCAATGCATTGTAAGAAAAAAATGATAGAGTTGTATAGATTGTAGAAAGATGATGTGACAATCCATTGAACTCTAAAAAGTTCAATGCATTGTGAATGACCTTAGGTGTTATGCGACAAAAAATTAAGGGTGTCAAACCGGACAGTTCTTCCGTGTTTTTGTCTAACGCCACACGGTACCACGCAAATTCTTTTGTTTTTTTTAACCCGAACACGATACGACACAATAACATGTTTTTGTCCGTTAAAACGAACATGACTCAATAAAATCATGACAAACACAAAAATAACAAAAAATAACCATTTACAAAATGTCATACATAAGTTCTTGTAACAAAGATAATTTAAACACGACAAAAAGTAAATTAAAACAACATAAAATGATACTAAACATACACAATTTTTGAACACAAACATAATGTTTCTTGCTGTTATCATGTTGAATTTTGAACCGGACATGACACGAGGAACAATATGTCATAACATGGTGTTTTTTATACATGACAAATACTAATTCAAAATTAGATTTTGTCCCAGTTTAGTTACGTATTTTGTCAACTTTTACCGCCCTATAATATTGTATCATTGAACCTCTCTCTCTCTCTCTCTATATATGTATATATATATATATATATATATATATATATATATATATATATATATATATATATATATATATATATATATATATATATAAAATAAAAATAGAAAATTGAAATTCGAAAAACATAATCACCTGCATGAAGACAATCGGGTTGGTATCGTAGAGGAATAGATATAGGCGGATGGTGTGAAGGATAATGAGACTGCGCATGATGGAACCCCGCCATGTTGCTCCACCTATTAATCTGAGCACCGCCATTAACCGGCTGAGCCACCGCCGCCGCCATTCTATCAATAATTGGTGCCGCAGCTGCAGACAGTCGTTTCCATCCTATAAACATCCTTTGACAATCCAATCTATGTCGCTCGAACAAAACGAGGTCGCCGGCATCCAAGTGATTCTCCTTGACGTACCCGTTCCAACCTTTGGTCAACACGTAGCTTTGACTACTTTTCCAGTAAGAGTACTGGAATCGCCATAGCTTCCCAGACTCGTCCTCAAAACTCAGTACCAAACCTTTCCGTTGGTTAGTGGCGTCACCACCACCTCCGAACGGGAAGTATTTCTCGGCATGGTGTTTGGGAATGACAAGACGGTTGAGTTTTCCGACATCACTTGGAGTTAGGGTTTTTTGAAACATGTGTTCTTTAGAGATGGTGGTAGTGATATCGGTGTTAATGAAAACTTGTTCCAGTTCATGGCTATCGTTGTGAGGGTTGAAGTTTATATCACCTAAGGCGGAAGACGGCAGTTGAGCGTGGTGGGTGTAAAATATGGGGTTATTTTGAGTTTCCATGAGTGATTCAGGTAGAGTGGGAAATCAAGGGACATTTTGTAGCATGGGAAATCAAGAGAAAAAGAGAAATTATGTTTATTAAAGTGGAACAGTGTGTAGGTCCAAGCAGGTGTGTGAGAGAGTACGTGTCTCAACCAAGACAAACTATCATAGCTAATTAGAGGTGCAACTAGAATCCAGCTCAAACTTAATTTTTAGTTCGACTATAGAAAAGCACGTTTGAACTCATAAGTCATAAAGAGCTCGACTTTAGTTTTCACAAAATTTTTGGAACATTAAGTAATGCAATAGTGGTAATATATAGGGTTGTAAACAAGTGCAAGTTTATTGAGTTGTCGAATTCAACATGGTATTTGATGATAATTTACACTTCTAGAAAGACCGGAAATACTCACGGCGTAATCCGTGAAGTATTGTCTAACTTACACATCTAGAAAGACAAGAAATACGGACGGCGTAATCCGTCGATATTTCATCGGTGATAGCTATTACCGACACAAAATAAGACGTTAGGTTTTAGGTCGTGGTAATATTTACCAATAGATTAGCGTTAGTCTGACGGCTTCTAAACCGGTTATTGAAAAATCATGCACGGTTTTAGTTTTGAACATTAAAAAAAGGTTCGGTTTGTACACCTCTAGGGTGCATGTAGGTTTGACAATTAAACACAAAAACTACTAATTAAATTATTTAAACCAAATGGCTTCTACTGCTTGGTATCAGGTGTTGTCCTCCCTCATTGAGTCGATGGTTCAAGTCTCGTATGAGACATATGTGGATAGAGAAGTAGTTTAAAAGTAGATTATATTTGTCGTTAAAAAAAAACATTTACAATTTATTTTATGATTATAATTAGATAAACCAAAGGGTAAGCTTTTATCCGATAAACTATCTACTAGCTTATAAATTAATTAATAAACTTGATATCACCATATTTGGTTATATATATATATATATATATATATATATATATATATATATATATATATATTATGGTATATTTCAATGTTTTTAGCTACATTTAGTGTTAATTTAAAGATAAAAGGTAATTATAATTTGTAACATCCATAAAAATCACATGAAATTTAAACTTTTAAATTAACCCAAATTCATAAATTGTTTACAAATCATAGTTTTCAAAACATTTTCTAAACATCAAAGTCTCCCAAAATCATAAGTCATAAATAAGAGGATGTATACGGTCATGCATTCGCCTTCTCGCGGTCATCCGAAGTATCTGAAACATAACTCAAAACTGTAAGTCAACGCATAGTAAGTTCCCCAAAAGTAGCACCACATAAACATAATAACAAACAACATGCATACAAAGCCTTCAACCTGATTGGAACGCCATACCGGCCTACAGACTATTTGGAACGCTCACAGAACCTTCAACATGACTGGAACGCCTCACTGGGCCTTCAGCCTATCTGGACCATTCTCCGGGCCTTCGGCCTGATTGGTACGCCTCTCAGGCCTGCAGTCTATCCAGGCCGCCCTGGGTCTCTTGGCCTTCAGTCTACATTGGTCCGCCTCAACCCAACCATACACACAACATGTCGACATATACATAATAGATAAACATACTTATAACCGGTCAACAAACAGTTAGGTAGATCTACAGATCACTAAGCATAACATCATCCTATATACCAGGATACCGATCTAACCGATGACTACATCACGATAACATACTATCACATAAAAATATATCTAATCTAATGCGCCGGCCTTGGTGCCTTCGACCCGTAAGTACAGCGAGGAAAACTCACCTTACAGATTTGACAAAAGCTGATGAGGTCTCGACTCCGAATCTCAACTCTAACCGTCACCTATCCAACCAATTGACCAATCACAATCAAAATCCCAAAAAACCCAACATGCCCTAAGGTCAAACTTGGTCAAAGTCAAAGTCAAAATGGTCAAATCAACTGAGTCAACCCAGCCGAGTCAACTCAGTCGAGTTACCACAGAGTGAGTACGCGGGCGTACTCCAAATCTACGCTGGACGTACTCGGATGTTGACCACCATCGGGGTGGTTGACCTCATACACGGGGCGTACTCCCAAGAGCCCAAAAATCTCAATAAGTGCTTAATGGACATGCAAAGTCATAAAGTTAGAAACCATATGACTCTTGAGGGTATTTTAGCCATGGATTTGATAGATGGACGTGAGACCATATTTGGTTATATATTTTATGGTATATTTCAATGTTTTTAGCTACATTTAGTGTTAATTTAAAGATAAAAGGTAATTATAATGTTAAAATTCAATTTTGTAGTAGAGAAGACATGCTTGGGATAGAAGAAGCAAAAATGTGGAGCTGGAAGCAAGATTGCTGGATTGAATCATCTGAAGTCAACTTTTTGAAGATATTGAAGTCCCACGATGTGGCCACATTCTCCATGGCGTGGCGAAGAGTTTTTGCAGCAAGAATTCATCAGAGAAGTATATAATGTAAATCTTGGAGGGCACACGAAGGAAGCTGATGCCATGACGTGGATATCTATTCTCCACGGCCTGTCGGCTATTTTATGCAAAGTATAAATATCAATTATTCTTCAAAACGTAACTTATGAACCAAGTTTCTTTCGGCTTTGGATCACCAGAGACACCTCTTAGATCCCGTGGAGATCAAAATTCGATTAGAGAGCTTGATTTGAAGAGATCAAAGGCATAATCACATCTAATTACTCGGTTTGCTTTGTTATAAACATGTGGTTCGAAGTTTGCTTTGTTTTATCTATTTTTTTTGCTGTAGTTATAGGCTAAAACCCTTTTACTTTTGTTTAAAGTAGATGATATTTGAACCTATGTTTTTATTTATTGATTTTTTATTCAATCTACTTGCTTATTGTTGGGTTTTAAGCACTATAACACTCCGCTGGTGCACATGCAACCCTAGATGCTTTGGATCTATGTTTTCTCTAATTATACATGCATTGTCAATTATCCAAAGCATACATCCTAACTAGCATACAATAGAGGATATACAACATAAAACTCATAGTTAGATGAATACCTCTTATGTGGTTTGAAGTTCTTGGCCTTTGAAAGCTTTAGCACATCAAGTGTGTAACATCCGGATTTCCAGGCATATTGTTGTGAGGGTAGTTCTGAGAATTATGGAGCGACTCGACGAGTTGTGAGTCCAACTCATCGAGTAGAGTCGAGTATCCGCGTGAGTTTAATGAATGGACTCGACGAGTCAGAGAGCCGACTCGTCGAGTAGGTGCTGGGCAGAGAAACCCTAGATTCTCGGGGTTGGGTCCTATTTAAAGGACCTTAAGCCGCCTCACCATCCTCCTTACTTCCAGAGAGAAACCCTAATCGCTTAGAGGGAGCTAAAAGAGAGAAGAGACATAATTTTGGGCATGTTGTGACCTTTTGGAGGAAAAAGTGGAGAACATCAAAGCATGGATCAAAAGGAGGCTTTTGGATCCAGAGATTCTTCAGAGTTTTACTTCAGTTGGAGGTAAAAAGATTCTAACTTGACCATTTACTTATGAGATCTTGTTTTAGGGAGTTTTGAGGGCTTTCTGTTGGATTAGTGTCTAAGTCCATAACTATTTTGGTATGTAATTGACCCGATTATGAGCATGGTCCTTTTGGGTTGCCTTCACCATAGCCATATGTAGGATGAATTAAGGAAAGAAATGTTTAATTATGATTTATTAATATATTATAAGAATAATATATTAAAGGAGAAATCATATTGTTTAATTAATATTAGTCAAGAATTAATTAAGAATTAATTTTGTGGCTAAAAGAGATTAATTAAACTTAGGGGACTGGAATTGTAATTATAGGATAATTGCAATTGGGCTATGGATCACCTTGGAATAATAGGTTGGACGAATTCTATGGGGAAGCCCATTAGAAATCGTCCAAGGCATGTTCCAGAAGGGGTCCATGGGCTGCTTAGGGCTTAAGCAGTCAAATTAGGGTTTCCTTGTTAGATAACCCTAATAGTCTACCTATTTAAGGAGCCCCTAAGCCCCAAAAACGTGGAAAAGGATCCCCTTAGGGTTTCTGGATGATTTTGGGCAGCCTCTCTTCTTCTCTCCTTCATCCAATTGCTTAGTGGTGTTTGTGACTCCATTAGAGGTGCAACACTTGAGGCACTAAGCTTTCTGAAGCCAATCAAAGCAAGGATTGATTGTTATTTCTATATAACAATCAAAGGTAATTACTAAACCCTTATTTCAGTTCTTATATGATAGATCTAGGGTTTGTAAGTCTTGGAAGTTTATTGCATGTTCAAAGTAGAAAACCTAGATCCAAGCAATTAGGGTTGCATGAACACCATAGGATTGATGTTATGCTCAAAACCCATCAGTGGTATCAGAGCCTAGGTCGTTTTTCTATTGAATAGATGCAGAATTAGACTGCCTAAGATCAGAAAATCGAAATTTTTTTGCTGTCTGCGCCGCCGACTCGGCGAGTCCATCAGTGGACTCGGCGAGTAGCCCCGAATCGGTGAGTCCATCAGTGGACTCGACGAGTTGGCTGAACTCGGCGAATCCATCAGTGGACTCGGCGAGTCCAGGGTGCTGTTTACGGGATTTTCGATTTTTTGAGCAGATTTTGTTAAGGATAATTACCAAAACTCGTTTTATTGCCGAAAATCGATTTTTCATGTTTGGAATGTTTATCCTTATCAAAATTGATGAATTTGGTTAAATATGGATAATATAGGATTATTATTAGACAAATATTTGACCTAGTAAGTTTGAAAAGTTTCAAAACTTGTCCTCAAGTTTTGGAATTTAAATTTTTGGATTAAAAGTTAATTTTGAAAGATTTAAATTCTAAACCCTAATGTTTTAAAAAGTTCAAAACTTGCCCTCAAGTTTTGGAATTTAAAAGTTGATTAAAAGTTTAATTTTGAAATGTTAAATTCTAAAAACCCTCGTATTTTTGAAAAAGTTCAAATTACACCCTTATGGTTTTATTAATTAATGAAAGTATATAATTAAAAGAGAGTTAATAATTCCATAAAGTTTTGGTTTACATTTAACTAAATTAAAAGTATAATTTATTAAATTAGACCACCTAGTATTTTAGAAGTATAAAATGCACCCGTATACTATATGTAACATTAAAAGTCTAATATTATATATGTATGAGTAAACAGTCAGTCTTACCGTTAGTAGGCCTCATTCACGAAGCTGGTCAATAAGGGGTGTTTAAGGAAATTGCCTATAAAATGGCGATTGAATGGGTATCCACTCTTACCCACCACACTCTTGACTAGTGGAGGGTCGTTAGCTGAACGTGTAGAATAGGACGAAACCTTCCATTATAAGTATAATGAAGTACAAAGTAACTACATGCTTTACAAATTCCCAAATCATAGTTACTTTAGGCAAAATGTGAAATTGTATGCTAATCCATGGAATTACACTTCGTACCCTTGTCAAACGTTAGTGGAGCGTGCGTGGTTAACCGACACACTAATTTGGGGTTGACATTGGTAGTGAAGGGTGGCTCGATGTTTATCATAGATCAATGGAGCGTGTGTGGTTAACCGGCACATTGATTAGGTGGTAGTAGCATTGAGTGCACCACGTAGATTCGCATGGTTATTCACACATTATTTGTGATCCTCGGCATCCCAGTCACAAATAGAAGGGCATAATCGAGATTAAACATGCCATTGAAAAGTTCAATGAATCTCAAAAGATCTAGGAGTTTCAATTCATTTAAAACTTAAACTTCTTTTTCGTTTTTCATGGTGGAAATTGGTAAATCGTCATTTGCCTACCTTCAAATATTCTGCAACTAGATTACGGCATCCCTCTTCTAGGTTGTAGAATGTTGTGTTGGATCATAGCCTTGATGTTTCATTTGGGTGTTATATCAAGGATTCTTATCAACTAACTTGAATTTTCTCCCGTTTTGTAGATGTATAAATCTTACAATAGTCTTCCCAAGTCCCTTGGAACAAGCTTTCCAAATGAAGATGGCGTTCCACGATACGATCAAGGAAATGAGAGTCATGCTTCACTTCCTCCACCTCCTCCAATTATTCTCCCTAACCCACAAGTTCAAAGGCTTGAAAAGTTCAAGCTCACTCAAGCCCTATTGGCAAGTAAACACGAAGATGGGAAACCTGTGTGTGCACACGTCTTGGAGATAAAGTCACACATTGACAGGTTAAGGATGTTGGGTGTCGAGATTTCAGGTGAGTTGGCTGTTGACGGGGTTCTTCAGTCGCTTCCTGAATCATATAGTGAGTTCGTAAGAGAGTACTATATGATGGAACACGACGTGACCCTCATTGATCTCACATATTTGCTTATAGCTGCTGAATCAGCAATGATTTGGCGTGATGGTCAAGCAAATTTGTCTGGTGAATCAAACTCCCAAACTTCAATGGACACTGGCAACATTGGAAGTCCAGAAAAGACTAAGTCTGTGATTGTCCGATGTGTTGTGCCAAAGGAGTCCATTTGCTTTATTGCCAAGAGAAGGGGCATTGGAGACGAAGCTGCCTAAACTACCTGAGAGATCTAAGAGATGGGAGAGTCAAGACGTATGGCTCTACTTCAGGTAAAATCCAATAACTAACTCTATAAGTTCCTATTCTTTGATTTTCAATACATGATGTGATAAGATTACATTTTGATGTTTTGTAGGATCGAAGAAAAGAGCGGAAGCTTAAGGGAAGAAGTAAGCTGAATTTGATCGTGAAAAAATGGATTTCGATCGCATTGCTTGAAGATCAGATTTTGAGCTACTACTTTAGAGTTAGAATAGATTGCTTAGAAATTGAAATAGTATATTTTTCATTTGAATTGCATTGTAAGGACAAGTTTTTCCGCAATAAAATAAATTTTAATTTTGTCTTATTTATTTATCCTTGCAATGGTGTGTATGAAAAATTGATGTTTAATTAGCAATAATGGATTTGATTCTTAATTATGTTATTTGTGGAAATGTCGAGAAATTGCCAAATAAGGGAAGATTCTCATCGCCCAAGTTTCAATTGGACAGAAACTTGGAATCATACAACTAGGTTGCGTGATGAATGAGAAACTTCATATTTGGAAATTAGACTATTTTTGACAAAGTGTCAAGAGAAGGACTAGGAGATCAAGTACACTAGGTTGTGCGTTGATCAAGTCCATCACAAGAGTGATAAAGATATTCGTCATGATTTACTAAAGTTTAGTAAATATGGTTATACTTATAAGATTAAGAATAATTCTGAGTTGATTTAAAGAGTTTCAATCAATAGCAGAACGAATAAGAAGAACCAAGTAGGCAGAAAGATAAAAGTTTCTCTATTCTAAGAAGAAGGGAGAGTACCTTTTATTGTGTTTTATGATAAGTCTTAATGATTAAGAACCATATCTCAATTGATCCTCCAAGTGAGTCTTAGTGCATTTGTATGTCTAAGAAGAGGAATTGAGAATTGTAGAAATGGTTAAAATCAAGAAGTCAATCATACTTCGTTCCAATATCAAGTCTTAGAGTTATATTCCAAGATTGTGAATTGAGTGACAAGTCTTTAGTAGGTTTATAACACTCAACAAATGTGGAATTGGAAAGAGTCTTCTTATTCCTGCACATTTGAGATTAGTAAGTTGTGATGTCTTGGATAAGACAAAGACCAACTAGAACCAATTATGTGAAGTGATAGTCTTGATAAAAACTACACTAACTCTTGAATATTTGTTTTGTCAAGGAATGTTTCTTGACAAGAGAATCTTATATGTCAAGGAGTCAGTGGGAGTCTTAATGGTCTTGAAAGGTTTCAAAAACAAATCAAGAGTTAAACCTAGTTGATCATCACTAGCACACGACTTGAGGTTTAAAGCCTATCGTGGATGACATACTCCTTTTCTGTGCCATTCCAATTGAGTTAATATGCATGTGAGTTCTATGAGTTCTCATTTGAATACATAAAGACAAAGCACCTTGATAAATGGAAAGTACATTGATATGAAAGGGTGAGTTGCTTGGAAGACATGGTGGGCATTTATGTTACCACGTGGCAAGAAATCGAGATTGAGCACGTTCGGTCCATATGAGTTTGGATTTGTCGCAAACTTTGGTTTTGACAAATTCACATGGATAGGAACACATACACTTTAAAATCTAAGTGTCATGAGGTTTCCCTCCTTCATGAAAATGATTGTAAGGAAATGCTTTCACTAAGAGAGATTTTCAGAAGATTGCAATTGTGAAAATTGTATTCTCAAATTCGATTATGATTACGGCATCCCTCTTCATAGTTCGAATTGTGAGATTTGGCAATTAGTCTGAACATTTGGGATTTAGTAACATAAGTTCTGAATTTCTTTAGACACACATGTGAGCTATCTAAGGAAAAGGTGTATGAACGTACAAAGCTTATATAAAGGCTTATCAAAGCATTAGGTATTAGAAATATGAACTTAAGGAATTCAATAAGCATTGTTTTCTGGAAGTTCAATTGTTTTCTGAATACATGTCAAAGCTAGTGGGAGCATAAGTGTTATGCTGGTAAGAAAATAATCATCATGTTAGTGGGAGCATGATTATTATGGTAAGTATTGCAAGTTAGCAATATTAATTATAGAAAACAAAGATTCACTTTGCAAAGTTGCAAGGGTTGAAAAGTTGTTTTGCTATAATTAAGGGAGAGAATATTATACTTCGTTTCAAAATTCTAAAGCTTAGATCGAGAAATGTTTAAATTTAGTCAAGGATACATAGCGCATTCTCAAAATTCGATTATGATTACGGCATCCCTCTTCATAGTTCGAATTATGGGAACAGGGCACATAAAATATTATGGCAGAAGGCTGATAAAGTATCACATCTTTATGTGAGACATTATGCATCGTGTCCAAATACGCTTCGGGTATAGGATCGATTGCATATGCTATAATATTTGACCATTCTAAAATTTTCCAAATGCCTAGGGCATTAAGAGGGAAAAAGGACTAGAAATGGTTTTGACTAAAATAATTAAACAACTATCAAAGGACGATCTGAGGTTCACTGAGGATTTGTCGCTTGTGAGTAGTTGGAAGTATAGAACTGGATGGACTATATTGACATTATTATGAATAGATAAGATTCTATTAAGAATGAGTTGTCATATAGAAAATATGGAAATGTTTCCATAAATGGGAGTTGGAAATTAAGAATCTATGTAGATTAGAAACTTTTATGCAAAAGGATGTTCGAAGGAATGTACTTTGAGTGAGAGACATCACATCTATAGAATTGTTTTGTGATAATTTCTGATAGAGTACTTTGTGATTTCATTGGCCAAGTCTTGATGACTTTTGTGCTATGACTTTACGAAATGATCGTTGCATAAAATGTTAGAATCTGACATATTCTAAAAGTGGCAAGAATTTGGTATTCTTACACTAATGATAAGGATTGGGGATTGTGAAATGAGTTTCATTGGAAAAGTTTTTCAATTGATCTATTTTACAAAGTATGGACCATAGGAAACCAAAGTGTGCATGCTTGGAGGATGGGACAATTGTGGTTATAATTCGAGTAATAAGTTGATTTTCTGAAACAGTAAGCAATGAATAATGGGTAATCAATATGGTGTTTAAATAAACGTGTTTTTATTTATGCTCAAAAGTTTTGGGGCCATATAGGATTAATATTATTATTGTGTTTCACTTTGCATGTTTTGACTTCCAGAATAACTGGGTTATTCAAACCTCCACAGTCGGTCATACGTTGGAAGTAGGTATGAAGCAAGATTGTCATGAATTTGTCTATAGATTGTCTAAAGTGTTTAGACATAGCACAAGTTTGCTGCAGAGTTCATGAGTGCTTTAATAAGATTAAAGTATTGGATTAAACCCATGCTTACTTGAATCACTTCATGGATTTATCACGGGTGATTAGTGAGACGATAACATTGTATATTCTTGAAACCGAGACGTGTGAGTTGTTATTTGCTGGTCGGTTGCACATTGATGATAAGTAAACGCACCAGTAACTTGGTGTTATAAAACTTATTGTTGTGTGTGATTTGATTAGTAGGTGCAAGCAAGCATTTGAGTCGAAGTTTATCCATTCCTTTTGCCCAAAGTGGGATAAAAGCGATATCTGTGGGCCCCTCGATGATTTAGTGATGACACCCTAAGCGCTTGGCCAAGCCGGGACTAAGTTGATGTGTTCAATTGTAGTCTGTTGTCAGTCGTCATAAATCAGATGTCGGGAAACAATACATAGACAGAGAGAATGATTTAAATCCATGTCTCGCGTCTATACGATATCTTGAGAATGGAGGAATATATGATCCCTTATCTAAAGGACACGCATATCTGATAAGATCAGAGTTGACAGCGGCTTTTGAAAGCTACGATTGCTGATTAGGTTCTGAAGTTATGCAGAATAGTTATTAGACTTATCCAAGTGGGAGACTGTTGGATTAGTGTCTAAGTCCATAACTATTTTGGTATGTACTTGACCCGATTATGAGCATGGTCCTTTTGGGTTGCCTTCACCATAGCCATATGTAGGATGAATTAAGGAGAGAAAGGTTTAATTATGATTTATTAATATATTATAAGAATAATATATTAAAGGAGAAATCATATTGTTTAATTAATATTAGTCAATAATTAATTAAGAATTAATTTTGTGGCTAAAAGAGATTAATTAAACTTAGGGGACTGGAATTGTAATTATAGGATAATTGCAATTGGGCTATGGATCACCTTGGAATAATAGGTTGGACGAATTCTATGGGGAAGCCCATTAGAAATCGTCCAAGGCATGTTCCAGAAGGGGTCCATGGGCTGCTTAGGGATTAAGCAGTCAAATTAGGGTTTCCTTGTTAGATAACCCTAATAGTCTACCTATTTAAGGAGCCCCTAAGCCCCAAAAACGTGGAAAAGGATCCCCTTAGGGTTTCTGGATGATTTTGGGCAGCCTCTCTTCTTCTCTCCTTCATCCAATTGCTTAGTGGTGTTTGTGACTCCATTAGAGGTGCAACACTTGAGGCACTAAGCTTTCTGAAGCCAATCAAAGCAAGGATTGATTGTTATTTCTATATAACAATCAAAGGTAATTACTAAACCCTTATTTCAGTTCTTATATGATAGATCTAGGGTTTGTAAGTCTTGGAAGTTTATTGCATGTTCAAAGTAGAAAACCTAGATCCAAACAATTAGGGTTGCATGAACACCATAGGATTGATGTTATGCTCAAAGTCCATCACTTTCTCCCATCCATCTTGTGTCATGGAGTTGATTGGGCATGGCTTGAGGTTGGAAACTCAGATCTGGACTATAGGTGGCCTTGTGAGTCCAAAGACACGAGCTTTATTGAGCTGGAGGCAAGCTCTTGTGCATCTTGCCCTTGTTGGAGCATGTATTGGCATTATGAGATTTATATGCCATGCATGAATGTAAAGCTTGCAGCTTTACGTGCTATTCGAGCCTTAGGAGGATAGATCTGGGGTGTGGGGTTGTAGATCTGCTTAGAATCGTCTGAATGAGGATTGAGTTTGCATGGACTCGCCGAGTCGATGAGCCGACTCGACGAGTCAGTTAGGGTTTGTCCCGATGAGCTTGATCAAGCGATAACTCGGCGAGTTGGGGGTCAACTCGACGAGCTAAGCTGGACCTTCACGAGACTTCTGAGGAAAAGAGTGGACTCGACGAGTCACGTAGGTGCACTCGGCGAGTCGGGTCAAACATGGACTGTTGACTCGCGTTGACTTCTGTTGACTTTAGGGTTTGGTCAAACATGAGTAATGGAGACTATGGAGGGGTAAAATGGTCTTTTACCCACTTCAAGAGTTAGAAAGAGGAAGAATAGCCTTTGGTTTACTTAGAGTCGAGAATCGAGTATTTATTGAGATAATTACCCTATGTGTTAGGCGGTGGCTAGTTCGAGATTCGAGTGCGAGGTTGTTTGCTTGCTCACGTCTTCTCACTATACTTACCATGAGTGGTATCTTTGTGTGACTGAGATGTATTATGTGTTTATATTGAGTATTGAGATATCCTGCGTTATGTCTATGTGATTTATGATGTGTATTATTCTGTGCTTACTGAGTTAGGACCGGAGGGTCCACCCGGGTTATGGGACCGGAGGGTCCTACTGAGACACATTGACCGGAGGGTCTTACTGTGGTATCGCCTCGAGTGGCTAAGGAAATATGCGTGGTATTTTGGGAAACTCACTAAGCTTCGTGCTTACCGTGTTATGTGTTATGTGTTTCAGGCTTTCTCAGGATCGCGGAAAGGCACCGGCTTGATTGTACACACCAGTAAAAGAGTTATGTTTTAAGGATCCTGGATTTTAAATCAAACAATTATGGAGTTGCGATTTGTAAATTAAATAAATGATATTTTTGTGAAATGTGTTATGAGAATTATGTGATTTTAAATGAAAAATTTATTTGAAAATTTACGGTGTTACAAGTTGGTATCAGAGCCTTGGTTTGTGGGATTTGGATACACATTCGGGTATGTCTGGACTCAAACTGGGGATTTGAGAAATTTTTTCAAAAGAAATGATTTTTTTCTAAAACGAGCAAGAGTTTCCAAGAGAAAACGAGAAGGAGCAGTATGTACAATCAGCCAGAGCCCGAACGGTGATTTCCCAAAGTACCCTTACTTAGGTTGTGTTATGAGTTATTATTGAGATATTAGTGATGCATGCTAGGAGATAGGCTAGGTATTTCATATTTTAGGGCTAGAGTTGCCTGATTGTGATGCCTTAGCCTAGGAATTTTGCTATCTGTGATGTGCTTTGAGTATGTGCGGAGTAAGAGTATCCAACAGGAATATTTCAGAGATAGAGCTTTGAGTAGAGGAGTAATTTAGAAGAGATACCTAGATGAGAATTGGAGGAGCCTACTGAGAGAGTAGTTAGATACCCGCGTGGGGTAGAGTTGCTTGAGTTCGATGACACCTTTTGAGTGTGAGTAGAGCAAATATAGTTGTAACCTAGAGTGTTTTACGTGCTGGTGGAGATTATTCGATGCCCGAATGATGCTTGCTTCGTGATTTGTGGAACTCTTGATGATAAGAGTCAGCTACTAAGTGAATATGACGATATTCAGGAGGTAGATGGCTGGCGTCATAAGGAGTTCTTCAGCAGCCGATGGTAGAGAAGTGTGAGAACCTAGGGAGAGCCTAGGTAGTGACCTTAGTCAGATGAGTACATTGATAGATTAGAGTATTCGCTGGGGAGTGACCAGGTTTAACGGGATTGGTGGTCGAGAAGGTTGAGCAGCCACTTAGGAAATCTGGGACGATCCATGTGGAAAGTATGGGTAGATGTGGCAGGTAGTATGGGCCCGTACTACTGAAAGCAGAGGACCCGTACTCGAAACAGGGAGAGTTCCAGAGGTTCTAAGTAGCAGATTGAGAGGAAATAACATGGTTCGGGTACCATGATTCATAGCAGATCGAGAGTTGGTCATATGGTTTGGGTACCATGATTCATAGTAGATCAAGAGGTGCTCACATGGTTCGGGTACCATGATTCATAGCAGATTGAGAGGTGGTCACATGGTTCGGGTACCATGATCTATAGCAGATTGAGAGGAGATAACATGGTTCAAGTACCATGACTCATGGCGGTTAGTTCTTCTGGTTTTACCAGTTATCCCGTTGTGATTGATTAGACTTAGATCAGATGTGATAGAGTGTGGGGCCAGAGGGCCATGTTGAACGAGTTTTAATGGAGCATACCTTGAGAGGGAAATCGAGTTAGTTTCCGAGAAATTTTTTGGTGAGATGCCAGTTGGAGTCGCAAGACTCAGGGATGAGTAGAGATGGTGTTTTATGGAGGATTACGGTCTAAGTTGAGCAATCGGACGATAGTTGAGATGTCACTTTCTGTGACCAGAGTTGTGCTATTTCCGTTTCCTGTGAGAAGCAGAAGAGATATTGAGCTCCGGTTTATGAGCTTGGAGATAAAACCTATGGGGTAGCATTGGTTGCGATCTTTCACCAAAGTATATGGGCAGTATGTCTGCCGCAAGGTAATATTATAGCATGAGAGGGTCATCATTGGGGACTGAGATGGTCAAGGACAAGGATATACCCTAATTGAGTATAGTAGGGCATATGTTAGCAGCAGTGTCGGGTGATCAAGAGGAGTATATTGGGGCAGTGGCTCTCATTGTCTATGATGTATATCGAGTGTGGGGGTGAGGTCTCTGCTCTCATGATAATTCTCATGATGGGACGTTGGTTGGGGAGTCGAAGATGAGGAGTGTGATAGTTCATTATTTCCAGACTGAGAGTCATGGCTACTACGGGACAACTGAGATGTCCGGCAGTATGTCAGTATGAGATTTTGGATGAGACGTTGGGAAGTTTTTTGAGGATTTTAGCTGAGATTCGGGATGTTTGGAGTTGCTTGGTATCTATTGGGAAGATCATCTAGCGTTATGTGGTACTTTCCAAGAGTAAGTGTGATGTATCTGGTAGAACAATCTGTGGAATAGATTGTTGGTGTGCCAAATGGTGATGGTTCGAGCCCTGAGTGGGGGAGAACCGGGTATTTTATTCAGAGTATCAGAGATTGGTTCAAGAGCGGTTAGAGGACTGGATATAGTGACCTACGGTACGGATACATGAGACCAGGGTCATTGGTGGTCGAGGCGAGGTGCAGAGCAAGATAATGCATGTTATACGTGTTTAGGAAAGGATGAGTATCTCCACGGCAGGTGGCCGTTGGTCGGAGACCTTGTGGTGGATAGGAATTCTTAGAGGTTGTAATGATAAATTCGAGGGGGGGGGGGGAGGTGGATCGTAAGGATAGTTTCGGCGGTTGAGAATTTCTGGTTCAATGTATGGGTGGTTACATGCACTCTAGGAAGGGTAGAAGTTGATTGGGTAACCAACTTCAGGGTCGGTATGTGTATTCTTGCATGGGTTTTGAGCAATAGAGGAGGGAGTTTCGGATGGTAGTCAACGTGTTTTGAGTCATTGGCGATTCCTCCGTGTTTCAATTGAGATTTGGAATATTCCGAAGTTACGAGTTGTGTGAGAGGAAGATCAGTTGTGAGATTCTGAAAGGATGCATTGTTGTATCTGAGCATGATGCCGTAAGTAGGAGATCAATGGTTGAGGCAAGACATTGTGAGGTTCTGTGATGGTGTACCAAGGTATCCGAGTAGAATGCCCTGAATTTTGGATTATTTTGATACTTGAGTTATGAGATGGCAAGTGGAGTATCAAGTGACTATGGTTCCAGCGGGAGCCCTTCAGCTAATTGTCATCAAACGGGAGTATCCAAGAATGTGAATTGCAGTGAGAAAAAGTGTTGGTCACAACGGTTGTCGTCAAGAGTGGTGATGCTTAACCTGGATGGGTGTGTGTACCTATCTATGTTGAGCCATGGAGTGTTTGATAGTAAACTCAGTGGGGTGATGACTCGAGGAGGAGATTATGGGGGATAAGAGGGTGAGTGGATCCAAGTGGGAGTAATCACTTCGGATTATCAGGGAAAACCATGGAGTGAGCCCATGGCGAGTCAGTAAGAGAGAGTGTTATGATACTACGGGGAGCCGTAGTGTTCACCAGTCTGCAAGAGAGTGTTATGATACTGCGGGGAGCTGTAGTGTTCACCAGTCAGCGAGAGAGTGTTGTGATACCGCGGCGAGCCGTAGTATTCATGAGTCAGTGAGAGAGTGTTATAGGCCTACGGGGAGCCGTATTATTTGCTAGTCAGAGCATGACGCAGAAGTTTTTTAGGTTTGGGTAGCCTTATTCTTTGAGGTTCGGGAACCTGGTGGTCGGACCAGGGGCGAGACTGGGGTCTCCATATTTGTCGGGAATCGTTATATTCTGAGTTAAGTTATGGTTATCGCAATCGAAAGGAATTGGAAAAGTGATGTACGTGTGGGTTGCAGGTCATGGGTAATGAGTTGAGTGCTTCATTGGGACGAGTGGTTCTAATTCTGTGTCGGACCAGACTCTCGAGTTTGAGTTTGGCTTTGGTGGTGTATTGAGTAGGCGGATGAGATTCCGGATTCAGGGATGAGTTTTATTTTGAGGGGTATTGTGTGTCATCTGATGCCTTAGACCTGAGTGGGTCAGTTCGTTGTATGGGAAGGACTGCGAGACGTATGGAACTAATGAGTAGTAGACGACAGAGGCCGAGGGTAAGACGCTTTCAATTGGGATTGTAGTATTCACTTAGGGTAGAGAGAACTTCGTGACTTGTATGTCAGAATGGGCCGAGATAGTTGTTGTGAGAAGGAAGTCAGTGAGACGTTTTGGGGCATGCAATGGGTAACCTTTGGAGGTTCAACTGTGGGGTTGGGAGTTGACCTGGTGCTCAGTGTTGAAAGGGATATCTAAGAGGGAGCTGGGGCTTACGATTGTTAGATGTCAGAGGATACTTCTGAGCAGGCATAATCATTTTTTTATGTCTGAGGACAGGGTGTTGAGAGTTCTTTGTTCAGATGGGTTTCGATTGCAGTACAGTGGGTGGGTCTCTGGTGTAAAGTGACCATTTCGTTCCATGGAGTATGGGATGGATCGTTTAGTTTGTCTGGTATGAGTGATCGGTAGCCAAATCAGGGGGGCAGTGAGTTATCAGGGTCTGTTATTCGAGGAGTGATAACATGGTGATAGCTTGAGAGGGCGGTCTGACGGTGAGACAGGCCACTAGAGTTCCAGTTTCTGGAGAGTCAGAAGGGGTGTCGTAGTAGCAGAAGGGTATGTCGTCTTCCGGGTTTGGGAGTTCATGTTTGGTTTCAGGTGTCCATGGAGGAAGTTAGTCGTGTGGGATAAGATCCTTTCGATGGTATCTTTCGGGTTTTTGGGTTCGATCTATGAGTTGTGGAAGAGCAATTTCGGGGGCGAAATTTAATTCAAGTGGGGGAGAATTATAACATCCGAATTTCCAGGCATATTGTTGTGAGGGTAGTTCTGAGAATTATGGAGCAACTCGATGAGTTGTGAGTCCAACTCGTCGAGTAGAGTCGAGTATCCGCGTGAGTTTAATGAATGGATTCGACGAGTTAGAGAGCCGACTCGTCGAGTAGGTGCTGGGCAGAGAAACCCTAGATTCTTGGGGTTGGGTCCTATTTAAAGGACCTTAAGCCGCCTCACCAGCCTCCTTACTTCCAGAGAGAAACCCTAATCGCTTAGAGGGAGCTAAAAGAGAGAAGAGACATAATTTTAGGCATGTTGTGACCTTTTGGAGGAAGAAGTGGAGAGAATCAAAACATAGATCAAAAGGAGGCTTTTGGATCCAGAGATTCTTCAGAGTTTTGCTTCATTTGGAGGTAAAAAGATGCTAACTTGACCATTTACTTATGATATCTTGTTTTAGGGAGTTTTGAGGGCTTTCTCCCATCCATCTTGTGTCATGGAGTCGATTCGGCATGGCTTGAGTTTGGAACCTCAGATCTGGACTATAGGTGGCCTTGTGAGTCGAAAGACACGAGATTTATTGAGCTGGAGGCAAGCTCTTGTGCAACTTGCCCTTGTTGGAGCATGTATTGGCATTATGAGCCTTATATGCCATGTATGAATGTAAAGCTTGCAGCTTTACGTGCTATTTGAGCCTTAGGAGGATAGATCTGGGATGTGGGGTTATAGATCTGCTTAGAATCGTCTGAATGACGATTGAGTTTGCATGGACTCGCCGAGTCGATGAGCCGACTCGACGAGTCGGTTAGGGTTTGTCCCGATGAGCTTGATGAAGCGATAACTCGGCGAGGTGAGGGTCAACTCGACGAGCTAAGTCGGACCTTCACGAGACTTCCGAGGAAAAAAGTGGACTCGACGAGTCACATAGGTGCACTCGGCGAGTCGGGTCAAACATGGACTGTTGACTTGAGTTGACTTCTGTTGACTTTAGACTTTGGTCAAACATGAGTAATGGAGACTATGGAGGGGTAAAATGGTCTTTTACCCACTTCAAGAGTTAGAAAGAGGAAGAATAGCCTTTGGTTTACTTAGAGTCGAGAATCAAGTATTTATTGAGATAATTACCCTATGTGTTAGGCGGTGGCTAGTTCGAGATTCGAGTGCGAGGTTGTTTGCTTGCTCACGTCTTCTCACTATACTTACCATGAGTGGTATCTTTGTGTGACTGAGATGTATTATGTGTTTATATTGAGTACTGAGATATCCTGCATTATGTCTATGTGATTTATGCTATGTATTGTTTTGTGCTTACTGAGTTAGGACCGGAGGGTCCACCCGAGTTATGGGATCGGAGGGTCCCACTGAGACACTTTGACCGGAGGGTCTTACTGTGGTATAGCCTCGAGTGGTTAAGGAGATATGCGTGGTATTTTGGGGAACTCACTAAGCTTCGTGCTTACCGTGTTATGTGTTATGTGTTTCAGGTTTTCTCAGGATCGCAGGAAGGCACTGGGTTGATTGTACACACCAGTGAAAGAGTTATGTTTTGAGGATCCTGGATTTTAAATCAAACAATTATGGAGTTGCGATTTGTAAATTAAATAAATGAGATTTTTGTGAAATGCGTTATGAGAATTATGTGATTTTAAATGAAAATTTTATTTGAAAATTTACGGTGTTACAAAGTGTGATGCCTCTAATGTGTCACAAACACTAAATGAAAGAGGAGGCTTGATAGAATAGGCTAGTTAGCTCAAAATTTGATTATCACTCTCTTAGAATGAATGGGCAACCGATTTTGGCTCTAGGGGATTGCTTTTATAGTGTTACAAAGGCTAGGGTTTCATCCATGCAAACCCTAATGCACCATGACCCTTCATATTACTTAGGCTCCATGGGTTAAACCTCCATGGACTATCATATTGGTTTAGCCCATCCTAATTAACCATGGATCATTGGCCCACACTATAAGAATCATTTATTTACTTAATCAGTCCCCGTATATTTAATTAGTCTCTTTTGATCACTAAATTAATTCTTGATCAATACTAATTAAATAATATGATTTCTCAATTAATATATTATACTTATAATATATGAATAAATCACAAATAACCTTATTCTCAAAGTCCATCCTATCAAATTGCACTGGTGAAGGCAACCCAAAAGGACCATGCTACTATCGGGTCAAGTACATCCCAGTTATAGTTATGGGCTTTGACACCTAATCCAATAGTCTCCCACTTGGATAAATATAATAACTATAACTGCCAATGCATCTTCAAAATCCGATTAGCAATCGTAGCTCTCAAAAGCCGCTGTCAAACTCTGACCTAGTCAGTGACACGTCCTTTAGATAAGGGATCATATATTCCTCTGTTCTTCAAGATATCATGCAGACAAATACATCGAACATAGTCATACTTATTGTCCTGCAGTTTGTTTCCCGATTTCCAATTTGTCTGACATAGAACATAATTGAAACATCAATTTAGTTCTGACCGGGCCCGACACATAAGTCAAAACAAAATAATCGAGGGGCCCAAGATATCGCTTTTAATCCTCTTACGATAAAAAGGAACATATAAACTTCAACATTATATTCTTGTACTAACTACTCGTTAAATCATGCACAACGATACATTTTATAACATCAAGTTACTGATGCGTTTTCGTATCATCAATGCACAACCAACTCGTAGTCAACAACTCATATATCTTAGTTTGAAGACTATATGATATTATCGTCTCACAATCACTCGTGATGAATTCCGTGAAGTGATTCAGGTGAGCATGGGTTTAATCCAATACTCAAATCTTTTTTCAGGAGCACTCATGAACGTTGTAGCATACTTTTGCTATGTCTAACACCTTAGACAATCTACAAGCCAAATTCATGACAATCTAACCTCATAACCTACTTCCAAAGTATGATCGACTGTGGATAGTTTGAATCATCGAGGGGCCCAAGATATCGCTTTTAATCCTCTTAGGATAAAAGGAACAGATAAACTTCGACATTATATGCTTGTACTAACTACTCGTTAAATCATGCACAACGATACATTTTATAACATCAAGTTGCTGATGCATTTTCGTATCATCAATGCACAACCAACTCGTAGTCAACAAATCATATATCTTGGTTTGAAGACTATATGATATTGTCATCTCACAATCACTCATGATAAATTCCATGAAGTGATTCACGTGAGCGTGGGTTTAATCCAATACTCAAATCTTATCTCAGGAGCGCTCATGAACGTTGTAGCATACTTTTGCTATGTCTAACACCTTAGACAATCTACAAGCCAAATTCATGACAGTCTAACCTCATAACCTACTTCCAAAGTATGATCGACTGTGGATAGTTTGAATAATCTTATTATTCTGGAAGTCAAAACATGCAAAAGTGAAACAATAGTAAATTATTGACACAAGACAATAACTTTACTTATAAATAAAACTACTTTTTATTCAATCATCAAATGTCAATTACAATTTAGCTATTACAAGTTTCAAAATATTTATCTAATCACTAAAACTAATATCGCCCATTAGCCCAATGCCCCTTGCATGCTGCAAGTGCCTAACCCTACTCAGTCCCTTCGTGAGGGGATTTGCTGGGTTGTCCTCTGACGATATCCTCTTTACCATGAGGTGTCCTTCTTCTACTTGATGTCTTATGAAGTGGTACTTTCTGTCGATATGCCTGGATCTACCATGATCTCTCGGTTCCTTGGTTAAGGCAACCGCCCCTTCATTATCACAGAAAACTTCCACAAGCTCCTTTATGGATGGTACAACTCCAAGGTCTCCGATGAAGTTTTTCAACCATATCGCCTCTTTCGATGCTTCGCTCGCTGCTATGTACTCTGATTGACACGTTGAATCAGCTACAATTTCCTACTTGGAACTTTTCCATGTTACTGCTCCTTCATTTAGGGTAAACACCCAGCCCGACTGAGAGTGCAAATTATCTATGTCGGTCTGAAAACCGGCGTCACAATACCCTGTCACTCTCAAGTCATCACTCCCACCGAGGGTAAGAACCCAGTCCTTAGTCCTCCGCAGGTACTTAAGAATGTTCTTTACTGCAGTCCAATGAGCTTTACTAGGATTCCCTTGATATCTGCTGACCATGCTCAAAGCAAAGGCCACATGAGGGCGAGTACAAGTCATAGCATACATGATCGATCCAACTGCGGAAGCATATGGTACTCGACTCATCTCCGCTATCTCAGCCTCTGTACTCAGACTCTGAGTCTTACTCAATTTGGTATTGCTTTGGATAGGTAAGTCACCTTTCCTGGAGTTCTCCATGCTGAAACGCTTCAACACCTTGTCCAAGTAGGTACTTTGACTAAGTCCTTTTAGTCTTTTACTCATGTTTCTCAATATCCTTATCCCTAGGATATAGGCAGCTTCTCCAAGGTCATTCATAGCGAAACACTTCCCAAGCGAGGACTTAATTTCCTGCAAGGTTGGGATGTCGTTTCCTATGAGCAGTATGTCATCTACATACAATACCAGAAATCTTACTATACTCCCACTGGCTTTGACATATACACAGGACTCATTCTCGCTTCTCGAAAATCCAAACTCTTTGAATTTCACATCAAAACAAAGATTCCATCTGCGAGATGCTTGTTTCAATCCATAGATGGATTTCTCAAGCTTACACACTCTATTAGGGTACTTTGTATTGACAAAACCCTCTGGCTGACTCATGTAAACATCTTCAGTCAATTTTCCATTAAGGAAAGCAGTTTTGACATCCATCTGCCATATTTCATAATCATGAAATGCAGCTATGGCTAGCATAACCCTTATAGATTTAATATTCGCTACTGGTGAGAAGGTCTCATCATAGTCAATTCCCTGAGTTTGAGTAAAGCCCTTCACAACCAGTCGCGCCTTATATGTGTGTACTTTTGTAACATCCCGACTCCCAGGTATAATATTTATATATTTATTTATGAGTTGTTAGAGCAACTCGACGAGTTGGACGCCCCTACTCGTCGAGTAGAGGCGGATTGACCACGTGCGTTTTATGACCAACTCGACGAGTCAGAGAGATCAACTCAGCGAGTTGGTACTGTGATAGGAAACCCTAAATCTCCGGGGTTGGGTCCTATTTAAAGGACCTTAAGCCCTCTTTCCGCCTCACCAGCCACCTTACTCCCCTGTGTGAAACCCTAATCGTCTATATTGAGCTAAGAGAGAAAGAGAGCTAATCTTTGGGCATTTTAGTGCACCTTTTGAAGAGAAGAGGAGAGTATCAAGGAAAGGAACGAGAAGAGTCTATTGGATCTGGTGTTATTTCATCTAAAGATTTTATTGAAGGTAAAAAGTCTTCACCTTGCTCATTATTGTGATTAGATCTCGTTTTCATGGAGTTTTAGGGCTTTTTCCATCTTCCCTTGAGACTTTGAGAATTTTGAGCTTGCCAAGAGATTGAGACTTCAGATCTGGACCTTGTGAGGTCCCTTAAGCCCAAAGGTCCAAGCTTTATCAAGCTAGAGGAGAGTTTTATTGCTTAGGACCCTAAATGGAAGTTGTTTTGGCATTTCAAGCCCTAAGTGCCATGCATGGACGTAAGCTTGCAGCTTTACGTGGTATCTCAGCCTTGGGAGGCTAGATCTAGAGTTTGGGGTTGTCTCTCTGCCTTAAAACCTATGAATGAGAAAAGAGACTTAAGGGACTCGCCGAGTTGATGAGCCAACTCGACCAGTCGGCTAGGGTTTTCCCCGACGAGTCTGGACATGAGTAACTCGGCGAGTTGATGAGACAACTCGACGAGTTAAGTTGGGTTTTCACGACATTTCTGAAGGAACGAGGGGACTCGACGAGTCACATAGATGCACTCGATGAGTCGGGTCAACATGGACTGTTGACTCGAGTGTTGACTTCATTTGACTTTAGGGTTTGGTCAAAACATGGATTATGGAGACCATGGAGGGGTAGAATGGTCTTTTACCCATTCCAAGAGATTAGAGAGAGAAAATAACTTGGTTTATTTGGATTTGTGATTTAAGTGTTAATTAGAGATAATTATCGTACGTGTTAAGCGGAGGCTAGATCAGTGATTCGTGTAGGAGGTTTATTTGCTTTCTTACGAGGTGCGTCTTCTCACTATACTTACCTTGAGTGGTAATTTTGTGTGACCAGAGGGTCTTGTGTGCTTATATTGAGTATTGTGATATCCTGCATTATGTCTTTGTGATTTATGATGTGTATTATGCTGAGCATTACTGAGTTAGGACCGGAGAGTCCACCCGAGCTGTGGGACCGGAGGGTTCCACTGAGACACATCGACCAGAGGGTCTTATTAAGATATAGCCATGAGAGGCTAATGAGGTATGTGTGGTATTTTGGGGAACTCACTAAGCATCGTGCTTACCGTATTATGTGTTATGTGTTTCAGGTACTTCTCAGGATCACGGGAAGACACAGGCTTGATTGTACACACGAGATGGAGTTTATGTTTTTTGAAGATCCTGGATTTTATCAAACAATTTATGAATTTGTGTTTTTGACAATTTGAAAATTTTGGTTTTTGGAATGTGATATTGAGAATTATGTGGGTTGAAAATGAAAATTTTGTTTGAAAATTTATGGTGTTACAACTTTCCCATCCACATCGGTCTACTTCTTGAAGATCCATTTGCACCCGACTGTCTTACGACCCAGTACATTGTCAACCAAGTTCCAAACTTGATTGCCATACATGGACTGAATCTCGCTGTCCATTGCCTCTTTTCATTTAGTAGACTCGGGGCCTGCCATGGCTTCCTTGTAGTTGTTAGGTTCATCCAGATTTATCAACGTACTATCACTGATAAATGTATAACCTTCAGCTGTTATATGAAAACCATATAACACAGGGGGAACACTAACTCTACTGGAACGTCTCAAAGGTACAGACTGGTCAATCGGTTCAACAGGAGTTTCCTCCTCGGGTTGAGCGCCAGTGTTTGAGGTTCCTTCATCACTTAACTCTTGAAGCTCTTCAATGTCAGTTTACCTCCCACTGTCCTCTTGGCATATGAGTTCTCTCTCTCGAAAGACTCCCCTCCTCGCAACGAAGACAACATTGTCACTCGGTATATAGAAGAGATATCCAAAGGATTTCTGTGGGTAGCCAATGAAAATACGTCGCTCACTATGAGGTTCGAGCTTGTCGTGAGTCTCTCGTCTCACGAAAGCCTCGCAAACCCAAACGTTTATGTGATCCAACGAGGGAACCTTCCTCGTCCTCATCTCGTGAGGTGTTTTGGCAATCTTCTTAGTAAGGACTAGACTAAGGATATGGGCGGCAGTCTCTAAAGTATACCCCTAGAATGAAATAGGTAACGAAGCTCGACTCATCATGAAACGAACCATGTCCAACAAGGTTCGATTGCTCCTCTCAGCTACACCATTAAGCTATGGTGTCCTAGGTGTCGTCAGTTGTGAAAAAATTCCACATTCCTTAAGATAGTCTAGGAGCTCGATACTAAGATACTCACCACCACGATCGGATTGAAGCATCTTTATATTCCTGCCCAATTGATTCTCCACTTCTTGCTTAAACTTTTTGAACTTTTCAAAGGTTTCTGACTTATGCTTGATTAAGTACATATAGCCATATCTGCTGTAATCATCAGTAAAAGTCGCATAGAAGCAGTTAGCATCCCTTCTGGCGGTTCTGAAGGGTCCACACACATCAGTGTGTATGAGATCCAACAAACCTTCACCCCTTTCACAAGTACCAGTGAAGGGTGACTTGGTCATCTTTCCAAGCAAACAAGATTCGCAAGTGTCATCCGACTTCAAGTCGAATGACTTCAAAACTCCTTCCTTTTGGAGTTGGGCTATGCGCTTCTTGTTGACAAGTCCAAGACGACAATGCCACAAGCATGCATTGTCCAAAACATTGGACGAATCAATATTCAACACATTACTTCCTAGGTTATCTACAACCATCACAATTTCATATATACCATTACAAGGTAATGCTTCAAAATAAAATGTACCATCATAATAAGCATTAATACTACCAATTTCATTATTAATAGAAAAGGTAAAACCTTGTTTATACAAACTATGAAAGGAAATAATATTTCTCGCCATATCCGAAGAGTAACAACAATTACTCAATTCTAAATTTAACCCACTACTAAGCAATAAAGAATAAACTCCAATCTTGGTGACAGGAGACATTTTCCTATTTCCCATGATTAAGTTTATCTTCCCGTGCTCCACATCCCTACTTTTTTTTAGTCCCTACACATCAGAACAAATGTGAAATCCACAACCTGTATCAAGGACCCAAGAATTAGCATGTGATGAGTTATTAGAAAGAATAGTGTAAATACCTGCGAAGGTGGGCTTTATCTTCCCATCCTTAACGTCCTGCAAGTATTTGGGGCAACTTCGTTTCCAGTGCCCTTTTTCATGACAATGGAAGCACTTTGCATCCTTTGGATTGGAAGAGGGATTAGCATAACCAGATTTGGTCCCACTAGAAGAGGATCCATCAAGAGACTTTCCCTTGCGGCTCTTAGAAGGAGCCTTCCTCTTCTTCCCTTTCCCATGTCCAATTGCCAGAACAGGGGCAGCAACAGTAGTAGGAGCAGGTACAACCGACTTGCCTTTCAAGTTGCTTTATGCAGTTCTTCGAAGGCCTTGAAGCTTGCTAAGAGTGACCTCCACCTTGTTCATATGATAGGTCATTTTGAACTGATCATAACAAGAAGGTAACGAATGTAGGATGATGTCAATGGCCAACTCTTCATCGAAGTTCACATTCAACTTCAACAAGCGGTCCACATATCTCTACATCTTTTGCAAGTGGGTCGTGATGCACTCTCCATCCTTCATTTTGGTTGTGATCATTGAGACAATGATCTCATACCTTTCCTGCCGAGCACTTTGATGGTAAATTTACATCAAATCTTGGTGCATTTCGAAGGGCCAGAAGTCCTCATAGGACTTTTGAAGCTCAGCAGTCATGGTGACAATCATAATGCACGACACCTTTGTCGCGTCCCTCTTATTAACCCTGTATTCCTCAATTTGTTCGGGAGTAGCAGTTTATTCATAAATCCCATTCAGCTCTTTATCCAGGACATATTCTTTGTCCTCATAGCAAAGGGCCATACGAATGTTTCTTATCCAATCGTTAAAGTTTGACCCATCGAAGATAGTTCTCCCAACCAAATTCATGAGGGAGAATGAGCTAGAAGGGTTGGAGCCTGAAGTATTGTTTGGGATAGACATCTGAAAAGAAGAAGAAGAAAGTTTAGATTAGATTAGAATCCTTAATATTACACCCAAATGAAATATTAAGGCTAGGACCCAACCCAATATTTTACAATTCGGAAGAGGAATGTCGTAATCCAATTGCAAAATATTTGAAGGTAGGTAAATGACGATTTACCAATTTCCACTATCAAAAACGAAATTGATTATTAAGTTTTAATTGGATTGGCATTTCTAGATTCTTTGAGATTCATTGAACTTTTAAATGGCATGTTTAAATCTTGATTGTGCCCTTCAAGTTTGTGACTGGGATGCCAATGATCACAAACAAGGTGTGAATAACCATGTAAATCTGCTTGGTACTCTTAATGTTAAAAATCACCTAATCAATGTGCCGGTTAACCACACACGCTCCATTGATATATGATTAACATCAAGCTACCCTTTGCCACCCTTGTTAGCAAGGTGCAAAGTGCAATTTCAAGGAATAGTTTAGTAACTATTTTTCCACCATTTTCACATTTTTCCTAAAGTGACTAAGATTGGGAATTTAATAAAAGTTTAGTAACTTTATAATGATCATTATACTTTTAACGAGAATTAATGTCCTATCCTACCCGTTCGGCTAACGACCCTCCACCAGTCAAGGAAGCGGTGGGTGAAAGTGGACACCCATTAAACCACCATTTTATAGGCAATAGCCTTATACCCCCCTTATAAACCGGCTTCGTGAATGAGGCCTACTAACGATAAGACTTACTTGTCTTTTATATATATATATATATATATATATATATATATATATATATATATATATATATATAATTAAATTTTAATATTATAATATTATAAGGGTTGAATTTTAAACTTTTAAAATTCTAAGGTTTGGAATTAAATGTTTCATTAGTGAGACTTTACAAATTCCAAAACTTGAGGGCAAGTTTTGTAACTTTCAAAACTTTTGGTTTCCATAACTTATGAAATCTTATGAGTTTTAGCTTGAGGACAAGTTACAAAACTCACTTCAAGAACAACTTCGATCAATTTTAGCTAACAACATTATCATATAATTTCACTATTGATCTAATCTAACTCATAGCAAGGCAATTCATATCAAATAATACAAATAATTAACTTATTATCTTAAAATTTGACAATTGTCCTTTAATTGGATGTGGATCATCATTACCAAATCAGAAAATATGATTTTTATGATTACCAAAATGTTTTTGGTAATGATCCTAATCCAATTCTGGCCAAAAACTCGAAATTCTGCAACCAGAAGCATCCACTCGACGAGTACGTGGACTGGACTTGTCGAGTTGCCCTTTTACTGAGTGGAATCATCGAGTCAGGCATTGGACTCGGCGTGTTCATCAGTCAGAGGCCATAAAATCGATTTTTTCAGCTTTGAAAATTAACAAGCATCAAATATAACAGAAAACAATCCTAGGCTCTGATACCACTGTTGAGTTTTAAGCACTATAACACTCCTATGGTGCACATGCAACCCTAGATGCTTTGGATCTATGTTTTCTCTAATTATACATGCATTTTCAATTTTCCAAAGCATACATCCTAACTAGAATACAATAGAGGATATACAAACATAAAACTCATAGTTAGATGAATACCTCTTATGTAGTTAGAAGTTCTTGGCCTTTGAAAGCTTTAGCACCTCAAGTGTGATGCCTCTAATGTGTAACAAACACCAAATGCAAGAGGAGGCTTGAGAGAATAGGCTAGTTAGCTCAAAATCGATTATCACCCTCTTAGAATGAATGGGCAACCAATTTTGGCTCTAGGGGATTGCTTTTATAGTGTTACAAAGGCTAAGGTTTCATCCATGCAAACCCTAATGCACCATGACCCTTCATATTAGTTAGGCTCCATGGGTTAAACCTCCATGGACTATCCATGGACTATCATATTGGTTTAGCCCATCGTAATTAACCATGGATCATTGGCCCACACTATAAGAATCATTGATTTACTTAATCAGTCCCCATATATTTAATTAGTCTTTTTTGATCACTAAATTAATTCCAAATTAATTCTTGATCAATACTAATTAAATAATATGAATTCTCAATTAATATATTATACTTATAATATATAAATAAACTACAAATAACCTTATTCTCAAAAGTCCATCCATTCAAATTGCACTGGTGAAGGTAACCCAAAAGGACCATGCTACAATCGTGTCAAGTACATCCCAATTATAGTTATGGGTTTAGACACCTAATCGAACACTTATTTATTAGGTTAAGCTTGTTAAATATCCTTATGTGTTAAAGCCTCTAACTTTTATGTTTATTGCTGAGTGTTGTTAGGATTAGATGATATATATATATATATATATATATATATATATATACATATATATATATATATATATATATATATATATATATATATATATATATATATATATATATATTGCTTGAATCTTAAGATTTTATGAAGTATAAAGTTGTAGGACAAGAGTTTTGTAAAAAATCCTAGAGTTAAATAGAAAAGTTGGTAACTTTGATGTGTGATCTGTTATATGATGAATGTTCATATACAAAATAGGTATTAACTAACACTAATATGAATTTAGGTTTCAAGTCTTGCATAATCGAACTAAACACTGGTTTATTTGATTCTTTGCCCACTTGGTCACTGAATACATGATATTATTAAACCAAAGGATTAATACTTTGAACATTATACTAGTCATTATAGGAATCAATATTTAACGAAAATTGAATCCATTGCACTATCCATAAATCACACATAAGGAATAGGTTAATCGAATCTAAAAGGAAGTACTATTTTAAATCTTGTTTTCAAAACCGTTTTCTGCTTTGTCTTTAGTTTGAGTACTTGTTTGCTATCTCAAATGTTAATGATCTTGTTTAAGTACTTGTTTGCTATCTCAAAAGTTAATTGTTTGATTTAAGTTAATGATCTTGAAAAATCAGTGAAGACCCAAATTATTAGTTATTATCTTTAGTTTAATTATTAGTAGTGATTTATAGCTAAAACTTATCTGTTCCCTAAGTTCGACACCTTTCTTAATTTTACTATACTATTACAAGACTAGGTACACTGTCTAATTGTGTTTTAACTGGTTTAGATTTGATGGGTTAAATAAATAAAATACGTATCAAATTTTTGGTTTCTCAAGTATAACACGATAAGAATCAGAAACATCATCAGAAGAAACAATGGATTTGCACTTATAACAATCCACATCGATTTCAACCTCTTTCAATTCAAGAAAATGCAAAATCATTTTGTGCAATCCTTTTCTTATTTCACAATCAATATGCAATTGAGTAATATTGAAATATAAACACTTATCAATTAAACAAAAAATATTCCTTTGTTTCAAAAGTGCACGACTATCTCTATTAAGATAAATAACATCATCATGTGACCTAGTAAGCTCTAACTCCAAGGCCTCTATTCTTAATCTCCACTCTTTAATTTTAAAAGTTTCACTATTAAGTTGATCAGTGAGATTAGAATTACTAAGACGAGTTCCTTTTAAACTATCACTGAAATTAGAGACAATATTTTTTAAATTGTCTAGTTCAGAATCATTGCGATAAAGAGGATTGTTAAGAAATATGAGTACAGAATGTACCTTATCAACCACGTTCTCGCATTCTTTTACTTGCTCCAAAATTGTCTTCGCAACAAAGTAACTTTCGGAAGCTTGATCACCATCACTAGCATACCCTCTTCGTTCCGAACCTCCGTTCTGAACCATCAAGCATTTTCCTTCATAATCCTGCAACTGTGACTTTGCAACAAAGCACCCGCTATGTGTGGGTTTCCTGAACTCATCATCTTCAGAGTTTGTTAACCACACTTTCAACTCTTCCATCTTCATCGCTTCCTTCCTGAACGATCAATTTCGGCTTTGCATTTGATGCACTCCTTTTTCTGAGTTCCTCTATCTTCTAAAGATAGTCGGCTTCATCCTTCTCAGTTTCTTTCTTCTCATTCATCCTCCTAAGCATGCATTCCTTGGCAAAGTGATTCTTGCCGTGACAGTATTTGCAATCATAGCCTGAATCACCCAACAACTTCTTTTCTTTCTTCTCCTCGTCGTTTCCTTAGTTCTTGAAAAACTCATCCCTGAGCAGCTCTAAACTTGAGTTACCTTGTTTGAACTTGTTTCTGTTATGAGAGAAATTCTTTTTATAGAACTTCTTGGGATTGGACACCAGAAGAGCTTTGTCTTCTTTTGAGATTTCGCTTTCCGAAAGATCTGATTCAAAATCTTCCTCTACTGCTTTCTTACCTTTCGCAACTAAAGCCAAAGAACCAAGACTAGAAACAAGCTTCACATCCTTCGTAACTTCGTCTTCATGGGATCTCAGAATTCCCACAAGCTTGGCCAACGAGTAGCTTTTGAACTATTTGTGTGCCTTCACAATAGAGAAAACAGATTTCCATTCATGAACGTGACTTTCTGTTCAATGACTTCATGCCTAAGATTGTGTTTGAGCATTCTACTTAATAGATGATTAAATCGATTAAACGTCTGATCTAACTTCTCATCTGATTTTTGTACAAATGCTCCAAACTCCGATAAGAGCAATGTTTGCACAGAGTGCTCTAAATCAGCATCGCTTGAATAAAGTTCTTTTAGCCTATCCCATATTTCTTTCGTAGTACTACATGTGCTCAGAAGACTAAAAGTATCTGGAAGAAGAGCGAATCGAATAATCCTTATAGCTTTTATGTTAGCAATTAACTTATTATTTTCATCGTTCCCAACATCTTTATGTTCAAGATGGAGTGTATTGTACTGAGCCAAAGTTTTGACCGACTCTCTTCTACCGGAATACGTGAACGTTTCCAGCGTCATTGGATGCCATATAGTAGCACCATCTTCTTCTATTCCAAGAACGTAATCTTCAAGGTGCAAATCCCATACATCATAATCTTGAGGAAAGAGTATAGGGATCCTTGTCGTGGATCCAATACTACTGGAAAGATTGAACGAAAGAGTATGAGGATCTTCGTTGTTCATAATGTCAAGAATTCACTTAAACAAATATAGAATCAGATGTGTAAAAACTTGAATCGAGTTCAAGGGAAAGATTTGAGATCTAGATCTAGAGTCTACAGCTGATAAGAGCTATTGAGACTACAAGAACAAATCTAAGTATTAGGTAAAACCCTAGCAAAAACTTGTAATGCCCGTGTTTCTAGGCTAGGCATTAATATTGACATAATAGTCTAGGTTAACCTTTGTGACTCATTTTGAAGAAATGAAAAGGAATTATGTGAATATTATGTGTTTTATGTGTTTTATGCTTAATTATTAGGGTTTAATTAATTAAGAATAAAAATGAGCGTCAAAAATTAAATTTTAGATAAAGCCGATATCTATTAAGAAACTTGTAGTGGGCGTGACAAGGATTACAGATATATAAAGAATGCCGAAATCCGAGTTATAACGAAGAAGTTATGACCTCTCGAAATTTCGCGACAAACCGGCACGGTGCCGAATGTCGTAAAAAGTGATTTTTTGATAAACTACTTTTTAGCCTTAGTAATCTAAACGAAACTCATAGTGTTCGTTAAACCGAGAAGTTTGATAAAAAGAACGCCCAAATCTGACTTCATATGAGGAAGTTATGATTTTTCGAAGTTTCAGCATAGCAGTAGACAGCTAAAAACTCGAATTTTAGATCGAGTGATTTTTAGCCGACACAACCTAAACGAGAATCGAAGGTCTCGTAAATAGTAGCACAACGGTAAAAAGTCTGACAAAAACGGACGTCGGATGAAGAAGTTATGAATTTTTAACGGATTTCCTGTCCCGGTCTGTTAAAAATAATAATATAAAAATTAAATTCAAAATTAGCCGACAAACTCTAAATGAAAGTTGTAGAGCGTAATTTTACCTACGCGTGCATATAAAGAACGTCAAAAACGGAGCTCGTATGCGAAAGTTATGGATTTTAGAAGTTTTGGCGCGAAAACCGAGAAAAATCCCCAAAACCGAGGAATTTCGCACATGTGGACTTCGGCCACGTTTCCTCGCTTCGCATCCGACGCGTGTCCGGAACCTGCTGAGTCACCGAAGCCACCTAGCGAGCCGTGTCATGTTCTTCGCGAGTCCGAGGTTCGGTCCAATAGGAGGCTGCCTCGTGTCCGATCTCGGTGTGTAATCAGCAACGTGTTCGAACCGAGGTGCTGTGCGAAGTGGTCCAATCAGAAGCCTCCAGCGAGGCCCTCGCATGCGCAGCCATGTGCGAGCCCACGTGCGAGCCTTCCCTGCGAGCCCTCGGATCTGCGACGCGTGGCTTCTTCTCAGCCGTTGGATCAGGAGGCTCGGCCCTATAAATAGGAGGGTGCGAGACCTCCCGGGTATATTTCGGAAAATTGCCACTTTTAGCCCCTCTTTCCATATTTCGTTCATTTTAACGTCCCTCAAAGCCCCGATATCAATTATTACCCCCGAAATACGCCACGATGTGCCCGAGAAGCCCGAAAAATTTATCTTTTCGGTTTCGAAGCCCGACCCTCGCAGAGCCCGGTTTCTCAATAAAACTCCCGGTTTTATTAAAACCGATCGTTTTAGGAAACGAATTGCTGCCCGATTTTCATTAAATCAAGCGAGTGTGTAGTTACTTTCACCTTACACATAGATATGAAGTATTTTACATAAAATAAGTGCTGTGTGAATATATATTGTTTGTTTATTTGAGATGGGTGTTGAAGGAATGATTTATACAAGTTCTTAAATAATTTAAACTGTATATGTATTTTTATCTACGAAAAATGTTGGGTAAAACATGGGTATATAAAATAGTGGGTGTGATGAAAGGTGAGTTGGATAAAGGAGATGATCAGTAATATTGATCATGAGTTGAGGGTGAGTGGTGAAATTTGAGAGAATCACTTACCCAAAATGTTGGCCCCCGTCATTCACCAGAGTATGGATGACAACCATGGACTATTCTAGACAGTCTGTGGAACACTAGCAGGCCCGCAACCTGTAGGTGTAATGAACTATATGTTCATTTGCTGTACTCTAAAAACCCATTGACATGTATTGCAGGGGGGGAATACATGTAAATAATACTGTCGATAAATGAGAGCTATGAACTTAGTGTTGGGTTATGAGCATTCTAACACTCCTAAGTGTACATGCAACCCTAAATACCTTGGATCTATGTTTTCTCTATTATACATACAATTATGAACATCCAAGGTATTATCCTAATCTAGCATACAAAATAATAAATATAACAAGATAGAATACATACCTCTTTGATGTGGAATGTCTTCATGAAGCTTGAGTGCCTAGTGCCCCAAGTGTGACACCTCAAATGGTTCACACAACACCAAATACACTTGGAATAACTTGAGAGAAACGTGAACACTCCTTGAAATCGTCTAGCCCTCACACTCACACATTAGTGCACGATTTCTTGAGCCATGGGATTCTTTTATATGGTGGCTATTAGGGTTACACCATGTAACTCATAACTTTACCCATTCCTTATGCTCCATGGATTTTAACCTCCATGGAGTATCCATGGGTCACCCCATGGACTTAGTCCAACATAAGGAATCTTGGATCACTAGCCCACATATATAAGAATGAATGATTTACACAATCAACCCATATATTTAATTAGTCTCCTTTTGATCACTTAATTAATTCCAAATTAATTCTTGATCAATACTAATTAAATAACCTTATTAATATATTAGAACTTATAATATATTAACCAACCTTAAGTGTTATTTCTCTCATTATAGTCTATCCAAATGCATGATGCCATGCAACCCAAATGGACCATGCCGGGTCGGGTCAAGTCTTACCAATTATAGTTATGGACTTAGACATTAATCCAACAGTCTCCCACTTGGATAAGTCTAAAACTATTATTGCGTATGACTTCAGGAAGCTATCAGCAATCGTAGCTCTCAAAAGCTTCTGTCGAACTCTGGCCTTGTGGATGAACTCTGACCTTTGTCAATGATCTGTCCATTAGATAAGGGATCATATATTCCTCCATTCTAGATATCATATGGACTGAGACATGGATTATCAATCATTCTCTCTGTCCATTTGTTGTTTCCCGATTTCCGATTCATGATGACTGACTGATTGAACAAATCAAATCAGTCCTGGCTTGGCCAAGCACTCACATGTATCATCTTTAAATCATCGAGGGGCCCACATAGATCGCTTTTATCCCGAAGGTAAAAGGAATGGATAAACTCCGACTCATATGGCTTGTTCTACTACTTGTTGAATCATACACAAAGGCACGTTTTATAACATCGAGTTACCAATGCGTTTTCGTGCAATCAATGTATAACCAACTCATAGTAACAACTCATATCTCTAGGTTTGAAGAATATAAGATATTATCGTCTCATGATCACTCGTGATAAAATCCATGAAGTGATTCAAATGAGCGTGGGTTGAATCCAATACTCAGAACTTATGAGAACTCATGAGTGTTGTAGCACCACTTTGTCCACCAACTTGGACCTCTACAAACCAACCCATGACAGTCTTGATTCATATCTACTTCCAGAATATGACCGACTGTGGATGGTTTGAATAACTTAATCATTCAGGAAGAGCGACTTAGTTATTCTGGAAGTCAAAACATGCAAAGTGAAACACAAGAATAAATGAATCAAATATGGTATCAAACCCTATGAATATAAATAAACACTTTTATTTATCACCATACTGATTACTCATTATTCATTGTTTCGGTTTTATCAACTTTATACTTGAATTTAAAACAATAGTTGTCCCATGCTCGAAGCATGTACACTATGTTTTCTAAACACTAGTCATGCCATACACCAAGTATGCATACTATGTTTGTCTATGATCTTTACTTTGTAAAATAGATCAATTGAACATCACTCCAATGATCCTTTTTTCACAGTCCCAAATCCTTACTGCAAATGCAAGAATTCCAAATTCATGCCATTTACTGAAATCTGTTAGATTCTAAACTTATATGCATTGATCCTCTTAATGATTATGCACGAAGTCAGAAAGACTTGACAACAATCATTGCAGAGCATTCCAAAGGAGATCAGCTCCTTGGAAACATCCTTCTTTCATTAAGTTTCCTAATCTTACACAGATTGAATAATTTCTAACTTTGAAACATTTCCATATTCCATTTTGACTATCACTTCTGAACAAGAGTTGCCTCCTTACAGATTATGTCAATATGGTCCTTCCAGAATTAACATTATACTTCCAACTGTCCTTGAGCAACCAATCTTTGGTAAACCTTAGATTGTCCTCGACAATTGCTTAATCATTTTAGTCATATCCAATTCTAGACCTTTTCCCTTCATAATGCCCCAGGCATTTGGAAAATTTTAGAAATGATGAATATAGCACATGTAATCGATCCTATATCCGAAGCATATGGGACACGATTCATGATGTCTCACATAAAAACTAAACCAGTCTTTTGCTATAATATTTCCATTTCAATTTGCCAAGTTCTCAAAATTCAGATTATGAAAAGGGATGCCGTAATCATAATCGAATTTTAGAACGCAAATAATGGACCCATATATAGAATTTCCTTATGTTGAGCCATTCCAACATGAAATTCATATATATATATATCCTTGATTAAATACGATTAAAATCTCAATCTAAGCTTTGAGAATTGAAATGAAGTATAATTTCCTCTCCCTTAATTATAGCAAAACAACTTTTTCAACCCCTGCAACCTCACGAATTGAAACTTTTGTTTTCTATAATTAACATTGCTAACTTGCAACCTTTGTCATAATTATCATGCTCCCACTAACATGATGATTACTAGCATAACACTTATGCTCCCACTAGCTTTGACATGTACTCAGAAATCAGCTGAATTTCTTACCAAAGTTCAGATTTCTGATACTATATTGTTTTGATAAAACTTTATCAAAATCATACACCTCTCTTAGATAGCTCACATGTGTGTCTAAACAATTTTAGAACTATGAAAAGGGATGTCGTAATCATAGTCTCAATTGTTTAGACCTTTGCCACTTCTCACAAGTCCATGTTAGTGTGCCGGTAAACCACACACGCTCCACTAACGACTTTGAGAATGCAAATATCACAATTGCTATCTAGCTAAAATCTACTTAGTGAAAGTGTTTCCTCACCATCATTTTCATGAATCGGAGAGAAACCTTATGACACTTAGATTTAATAGTGTATGTGTTCTTATCCATGTGAATTTGTCAAAACCATAATCACAAGACAAGGTTAGTGACAAATCCAAACTCATATTGATTAAACTTGTGCAATCTTAAATTCTTGCCATTTGGCAGCTCAGGTGCCTGCCATTGCTTCCAAGTAGTTGTGCAACCAATTGAGAACTCTCAGAACTCCTATGCAAAGCCAACTTGAATAGGCACAAAAATTTCAACACGATAGGTTATAAACCTCAAGTCGTGTGCTAGTGAAGGACTTTAGGTTTTATTCTTGATTAAGTCTTGAAACTTTCAAGAGCTTTAAGACTCCCACTGTCCTCTTGACATATAAGACTCCCTTGTCAAATATTCAAGAGATAGTGCAGATTCTTTATCAAGACTAACACTTTACACAATTGGCCTAAGTTGGTCTCTGTTTTATCCAAAACATCACAACTTACCAATTTCAAATGTACAAGAGTAGATAACCTTTTACTCTTACATTTGACTAGTGTTAACAAACCCTCTTTAAGATATGTCACTCAAGTTACAATCTTGGAGTATGACTCTAAGAATTGTTTTGGAACGAAGTATGACTCATCTTTTTGATTTAACCATTTCAACAATTCATGACTCCTCTTCTTAGTCATAATAATGCACTAAGATGACTTTAGAGGACCAATTGTGATATGGTATCTTAATCATTAAGATGATCATAAACATGATACTAAAGTACTCTCCCATCTTTCCAGATTTGAGAAACTTTTATCTTTCTGCCATACTTTGATTCTTCTTATTCGTTCTGTCTCACATTGAAACTTCTCCAATGCTACAGACTTATACTTAAACTTATAAGTATAACCATATTTACTGAACTTAAGTAAATCATGACGAATAGTCTTCTTGATCTTTTGTGGTGGACTTAACCAGTGCACAAGAATGTGTACTCGATCCCTTAGTCCTTTCCTTATTCACATAAGGAATTAGTCTTAATTTTTCCAAGCTGAAAGTTCTCATTCATCATACTATACAACTTGCATGATTCCAAGTTTCGGTCCAATTGAACCTTGGGTGATGAGAATCTTTCCTTATTTGGTAATATTAGACACTACCACAACCGAAAGAATCAAATCCATTTTTCCAATATTGCTATCAATGGAATCTTATAAGCAACAACTTTTCACAAATGCCATTGTAAGGATACTTAAAATAAATAAAATCAAAACCTTTTTCTTTTATTTTAAAACTTTGCGGAAAAACTTATCCTTACAATCCATATGAAAACCTTGTTGTTATCTATTCCTAAGCAATATAAATATCATAACTCTTAAGTAATAGCCCAAAATTCTGATCACCGAACCATGCGATTGAAATCCATCTTCGCGATCAGAATCAGCATGTACTTAATAGAGTTAGACAATGGACTTTACCTGAAGTAGAGCCAAACTTATTGACTTTAACATCCTTAGGTAAATTTGGCAATAGTTACCTATGGACCCTTGATAATGGGACTATCTCAGACTTCGCCTCTCTCTTTACCATTGGGTCAACCGAGTTGACTATGACCGATCCCTTTCCATTGGGAAGAGAGAGCTTTACTGGATATCCAATGTCATCATTGTCAATGTCCATAGCGTTTTAGGAAGTTGATCTTAGCAAATAGATAAGATCATTAAGGGTCTTGTCTTAGTCTGTTTCATAGGATTCCCAAAAGAACTCACTGTGTGACTTAGAAAGTAGTTGAGCCACCAACTTTCTCAAGACTTTGACACCCAACTCTCCCGGCTTGTCAATATATGACTACATCTCCAAGATGTGATCACACCTAGACCTTGCCTTGCCAATAGGGCTTGAGTGACCTTAAACTTTTTAGGAACTTGTGGGTTAGGGAGAATAATTGGAGGATGTGAAAGAAGTATGATATCCATGGGACATCATCTTCATTTAGGAAAGCTTGTTTCAAGAGATTTGGGAAGATCATAAACGTCTAGACCAGACATCTTTTTGGGAGATATTCAAGATAGTTGATTTAAAGTCCTTAATATGACACCCAATATGAAATATTAAGGCTAGGACCCAACAAACTATTTTATAACTTAGAAGAGGGATGCCGTAATCCAAGCTATAAAATATTTGAAGGTAAGTGAATGACGATTCACCAATTTCCACCATGAAAAACGAAATAATTTATTAGGTTTTAATTGGATTTGAAAGTGCTAGATCTTTGAGATTCATTGAACTGTTCAAAGGCATGTTTCAATCTTGAGTGTGCCCTTCATGTTTTGTGACTGGGATGCCGCTGATCACAAAACAAGGTGTGAATAACCATGCAAATATACTTGGTACCCTTAATATTTACCCCTTAATCAGTGTGCCGGTTAACCACACACGCTCCACCGATACTATGATAAATATTAAGTTACCCTTTGCCTACCTTGTTAAGTCCAGGTTAGTGTGCCGGTTAACCACACACGCTCCACTAACGACTTAAGCAAAGTGCAAAGTGTAATTTCATAGGTTAGCACCAAATTCACATTTTCCTAAGTAACTAAGATTGGGTATTAATAAGAGTTTAGTTACTTAGTATTTATCATTAATACTTTTAATGAAAGGAGAATTATAGTCCTTGTCCTACCCGTTTGGCTAATGACCCTCCACCAGTCAAGGAAGCGGTGGGTGAGAGTCGACACCCATTAAACTGCCATTTTATAGGCAGTAACCTTATACCCCCCTTATAGACCGACTTCGTGAATGAGGCCTACTAACGGTAAGACTGACTTTACTCTTATACATATATATAAATATTATTAACTTATAATATTATAAAGTATAAGGGTTGAATTTTAACTTTTAAAATTCTAAGGGCTAACTTGGAATTAAAGTATTCATAAGTGAAAACTTTTCAAATTCCAAAACTTGAGGGCAAGTTTTGAAACTATTCAAAACTAATTAATTCCATAACTTATGAGTTTAAAGTAGTTTTAATTAAAAAAAAACTCTTCAAGTTCCATAACTTGAGGACAAGTTATGGAAGACTTTAAACTAATTAATAAAAAAAATAACTTTTTTTATTGTAACTTATGGAACTAATTAAGGTTACACTTTTTTTTTAATTTAATGAAGAGACTCTTGAACCTCCATAACTTGAGGACAAGTTATGGAGTCATAAAACCATTTAATTAGAACTAGACTCTTCATTTTGTAACCTTTGCCAACTTTTATGAGTTTTATGATTCTTAAATGTGACTTTTCATATAACTTGAGGACAAGTTACAAAAACACACTTTGGAATCAACTCTTAGATTAAAATGGATTGAAAACAACTATTTCACACAACTTTTCTATTAATCTAAGAACCTCATAAGAACAAGATAATTCAAATCATCAATCTTCAAGAAATTAGCATGAACATACAAACTAATACAAATCTTGAAATTATGACAATTATCTTAGAAATTGGATTAGCATGAACATTACCACATCAAAAACAAGTTTATAAGTCCAAAAACATCTTAGGGTAATGTTCCTAGTCCAATTCCAGCCAAAACAGTCGAATATATGCATCCAACTCGATTTTTCAGCTACTTTTGCAAGTATAACAAGAAAACAAGCCTAGGCTCTGACACCATTGTTGGGTTATGAGCATTCTAACACTCCTAAGTGTACATGCAACCCTAAATACCTTGGATCTATGTTTTCTCTATTATACATACAATTATGAACATCCAAGGTATTATCCTAATCTAGCATACAAAATAATAAATATAACAAGATAGAATACATACCTCTTTGATGTAGAATGTCTTCATGAAGCTTGAGTGCCTAGTGCCCCAAGTGTGACACATCAAATGGTTCACACAACACCAAATACACTGGGAATAACTTGAGAGAAACTTGAACACTCCTTGAAATCGTCTAGCCCTCACACTCACACATTAGTGCACGATTTCTTGAGCCATGGGATTCTTTTATATGGTGGCTATTAGGGTTACACCATGTAACTCATAACTTTACCCATTCCTTATGCTCCATGGATTTTAACCTCCATGGAGTATCCATGGGTCACCCCATGGACTTAGTCCAACACAAGGAATCTTGGATCACAAGCCCACATATATAAGAATGAATGATTTACACAATCAACCCATATATTTAATTAGTCTCCTTTTGATCACTTAATTAATTCCAAATTAATTCTTGATCAATACTAATTAAATAACCTTATTAATATATTAGAACTTATAATATATTAACCAACCTTAAGTGTTATTTCTCTCATTATAGTCTATCCAAATGCATGATGCCATGCAACCCAAATGGACCATGCCGGGTCGGGTCAAGTCTTACCAATTATAGTTATGGACTTAGACATTAATCCAACACTTAGCATATGTTGAATAAACCTTGGCAGCTATGGACTTAGTGCCCGTTGTATAAACCCCGGTGACGAGGTGACCTTGTGTCTATTCCTTAGGATGAATCCTTAGGAAGGAGTGATAGTTGAATCTTAGGATAAACCCTTAAGAAATTAATAAGATAATGGGGTTGGGGTAATTTGGTTGATTGATTGATGTTTAAGTACGATAAATTTATTTATTGTGGGTTGAAAACCCTATATGCTCACCAGGCTTCCAAGCCTGACCCACTCAGCTTTTTATATTACAGGTAGTGGACCCCAAGCATAGTCGGATGATGATGATGAGTGATTTATGGATTATAGGCCAGTAGTTATGAATAACTGTTGTAAGGCTTATAATGTCTTGTTTATGCTTTTGATCTGTATCAGAACATGACATCCCGAGGTTTTGATATAAAAAGAAATTATATATTTCTTAAAGAAAGGTTTTGACAAACTTTTATCATGTTTTGTTTTTGGGGACCAATTCCGCAACATCTTTTAAAAAGATTCTCTGATTTTATTTTAAAAAGCATAAATTAAATCGGTCTTTTCTGGCCGAGAAATTAGGGGATGTCACAGTTGGTATCAGAGCATTAGTTTAAGCGAACTAGGAAATTTGTAGGATTTCTAGACTTAAACTTAGAATGCTAAGCGATGATTGTGAGTTGAGTGTGTCTATTATATTTTAGGTAGTACACCTAAATTGACACGAGCACTAGTTTATTTTAGGAAGGATGCCTAAAATGCTTTTATGTGCTAAATGTTATATGTTTTCCATATATGCCATTATTTGTTCGGATCTATGGTCTGTTGCAGACCAGATCTGGAAACCTTATGTGTGTAGGATTCTAAACGTATGACTACGATATTAGAACTAACATATAAACGTTTCGGAGTAATAACGAAGATTTAACGTCTATCGAAAATAAAGATCTAAAATCACCTATGATTGGTGTATAGATCGAAATGGCAAGTACGCAAGGTGAATTCGGAAACGCTAATCCGCAGCCTGAGCCAATCACGATGACTGGGGTACAGGCAATGGTGCGTACAATGTTGGATGAACAGATGGAAGAAACAAAACGTTTACTTCAACAAAGTAAGGATGAACTTACTGTGCCAGTACGTCAGGCATCTGTTCTTGAGGCAACTATTAGGGTTGCTAAGTCTATTGAAGAAATGATCAATGACAAGACCGCCAACAAGGTTGAAGTTGACAAAAAGAGGAAACTTGAGGGGTCTTCAAGGCCCAACAAGAGCAACAAATCCTCAAAGTCTGGCAAAAGAAGAGATAAAGGAAAATGGTGCGGAAAATGCAAAAATAAACACTCTGGGAATTGTGACGGGAAGGTGAAGTGCTTTAGGTGTGGAGAAATAGGGCATTACGCCAATCAGTGTACGATTCTCAAGGGGGTGTGTTATATATGTAAAGAAGAAGGCCATATTTCTAAGAACTGTCCAAGGAACAATGAAGTAACAAGGCCAAGTGCACCGCCAACGCTAAGGGAATTTCAGAATATCCTTGACGAAGCAATTAATAATGCTAGGAAGTAGAAGTTAAAACTTGATACCCGAAGATCAAGTTACGAAGTAATAATGTGAATAGTAACAAGTGGTTTAGCCTATTAGAGGCATAGTATAGGGTAAACTTGAACCTTTGTGTAATTATTTCAAGGAAATAATATAAACCCTGGTTTTGTCATCTGATGAATGAATGGTTGGTGTAATTATTGAAGTTGTCCCATCGTCTGGAATTTCCATCACCAACCAAGTTGAAGTAGAATTGATCATTGAAAATACGTATGGAAGAAGTCCTAGTAGAGTCTAGGAAAATTCTATGATTAATTAGACACATTTGTATGTGTTAAATTGTTTTGTAATTTTAGGACTTGGGGACTGCGAAACCGTAGTTGGGACGAGTATGAGTAGGTGTGAATAGTAGTAGAGATCTATACTAATGGAAGCACATGACTCACACTTGGATCAGGGAAAGTCACAAGGTTACCAAGGAGCTAGTAATTGATTCCGTCGGTAATGACTAAGAAGATGATTGTTATTCCGACCTTAGAGGTCATATTGAATCGAGTCCGACTAAGATGAGTTTATTATGTGGTTCAGAGAACCAAGTTCGATGTAGTATTTGCCTTAAGCCAGAAGATTGAAGTGAGAAATGATCAAAGCGATCAATAGAAGTATCGCACTCATTGTTAAAGAAGTTGGTAGTTAGAAATGATACATGTTGAACTGTGATTGTATCACATTAGAACATGAAGGAAGGTATAGTTTGCTCCGAAATTTGTCCCTAGGAGATCTGAGTCTAAGTAGTGCAGTATACAATGAGAGATCATTAGAATATGACCCATTGGTCTGTTACAATAAACGAAGGAAAATACTTATTCTAAGAAGAAGAAGGAGTCCTCAATAAGGATTTATTTTGTAACTCGAAGGTTACGATTGAAAGTCCTATGGAGATCTGAAGCTTTTTAGGATTAGCTGGATATTATCGCTGATTTATCCAAGGCTTTTCTTCGATCGCGACTCCATTGATAGCTTTGACCCGCAAAGGAGCTGTCTATACTTGGAATAAGAAGCATAGGAAGCTTTGAGATGTCAAAGAAGAAGTTGTGTGAAGCACCGATTCTTTCGTTACCTGAAGGAGTTGATGACTTCACATTTTATAGTAATGCCTCTGGAGTTGGGTTAGGTTGTGTTCTGACCCAAAGGGATAAAGTGATAGCGTATGCATCGAGGCAATTGAAATAGCATGAAAAGAACTACCCCACTCATGGTCTGGAGTTGGCAGCGGTAGTATTCGCCTTAAAGGTATGGAGAAGGAATTGAACATGAGGCAACGACGCTGGCTAAAGTTACTCAAGGACTACGACTGTGAGATACTTTACCACCCTGGTAAAGCAAATGTTGTTGCTAATGCTCTCAGTCGGAAGGTAAATCTTGAAAACAAAAGGCCAAGAGTGTTGATAATTGAAGTTGTCTCGACAATTGTGAAAGCTCAAGAGGAAGCTTTAGAGAGAAATGACCGAAAGGAGGAACGTTTGGGCAAAACGTTGGTGTTTGATACAAACGGTCAAGGACTGAAGGTATTCAAATATAGGATTTGGGTACCTAAGGCGGGAGGAGTAAGAGGTCTTCTGATGGAAGAAGCTCACAAAACCATGTACTGGATTCATCCCGACAGTACGAAAATGTATAAGGATCTAAAACCCTATTACTAGTGGCCGACGATGAAGCTCGATGTTGCTAAGTATGTGGCCGAGTGTGTAACTTGTGCTAGGGTTAAGGCACAACATCAGAAACCGTATGGGAGTTTAGAACCTTTACCTGTACCCATGGGTAAATGGGAGGACATTACCATGGATTTTGTGACTAAACTACCCAGAACAAGGAACGGTCACGACATGATTTCGGTGGTCGTTGATCGCTTCACTAAGAGTGCGCATTTCATAGCCGCTAACGAGAAATAAACTTGCGAATTCTTACGTGAAGAAAATTATGAGGCTTCACGGTGTTCCGTTAACGATTGTAACTAATCGTGATAGCCGTTTTACCCCAAGGTTTTGGAGGAGTTTATAAGAGGAATTGGGTACCATGTTGTGTTTGAATACAACTTACCATCTGCAAACCGATGGTCAGAGCAAATGAACAATTCAAACCTGGGAGGATATGCTGAGAGCATGTACCCTGGAATTCCAAGGTAACTGGGGTAAACACTTACCATTAGTATAATTTTCCTATAATGATAGTTTCCACTCGAACATCTAGATGGCAACTTATCACGCTTTGTATGGGGGAAAAGTGTTGAACGCCGTCATGTTGGCTGGAAGCTGAGGAAAAGCAGTTTATGGGACTTAAAATAGTCCATCAGACTGCTGAAAAGTTGAAAGTGATTAGGGAAAGGATGTTAGCTGCTCAAGAGAGCCATGCTGACAATAAAAGACAACCGATATCCTTCGAAGTTGGAGATTCGTTTTTACTTAAAGTCTCGCCGTGGAAGAGACTTATAAGGTTTGGTAGAAGGGAAAATTGAGTCCAAGGTTTATTGGACCATTTAAAAGTTCTTCGGAGGATCGGGAATCAAGCTTACAAGCTAGAATTACAGGAAGAACTAAAGGGTATTCATAACACCTTTCGTGTGTGTTATTTGAGAAAATTCACGGGAGGAGTCCCCGACATAATTCCCATTTCTGAATTAAGGTTGGATGAAAACAGGAGGTTAATGGATGAACCTGAGGCAATCGTTGACCGTAAGACTAAGAAGTTGTAACGTAAGATAGTCGATTTAGTGCTTGTGCGTTGGAAACATACGAATGGGCCAAATCTCACCGGGGGAAACGGAGAGTGACATGGTGAGTTGCTACCCGTGTTTGTTTGCTGGTGTGTGATTCCGGGGACGAAATCATTCTAAGGGGGAGAGAATTGTAATGCCCGTGTTTCTAGGCTAGGCATTAATATTGACATAATAGTCTAGGTTAACCTTTGTGACTCATTTTGAAGAAATGAAAAGGAATTATGTGAATATTATGTGTTTTATGTGTTTTATGCTTAATTATTAGGGTTTAATTAATTAAGAATAAAAATGAGCGTCAAAAATTAAATTTTAGATAAAGCCGATATCTATTAAGAAACTTGTAGTGGGCGTGACAAGGATTACGGATATATAAAGAATGCCAAAATCCGAGTTATAACGAAGAAGTTATGACCTCTCGAAGTTTCGCGACAAACCGACACGGTGCCGAATGTCGTAAAAAGTGATTTTTTGATAAACTACTTTTTAGCCTTAGTAATCTAAACGAAACTCGTAGTGTTTGTTAAACCGAGAAGTTCGATAAAAAGAACGCACAAATCTGACTTCGTATGAGGAAGTTATGATTTTTCGAAGTTTCAGTTTAGCAGTAGACAGCTAAAAACTCGAATTTTAGATCGAGTGATTTTTAGCCGACACAACCTAAACGAGAATCGAAGGTCTCGTAAATAGTAGCACAACGGTAAAAAGTCTGACAAAAACGGACGTCGGATGAAGAAGTTATGAATTTTTAACGGATTTCCTATCCCGGTCTGTTAAAAATAATAATATAAAAATTAAATTCAAAATTAGCCAACGAAGTCTAAACGAAAGTTGTAGAGCGTAATTTTACCTACGCGTGCATATAAAGAACGTCAAAAACGGAGCTCGTATGCGAAAGTTATGGATTTTAGAAGTTTTGGCGTGAAAACCGAGAAAAATCCCCAAAACCGAGGAATTTCGCACACGTGGACTTCGGGCACGTGTCCTCGCTTCGCATCTGACGCGTGTCCGGAACCTACTGAGTCATCGAAGCCACCTGGCGAGCCGTGTCATGTTCTTCGCGAGTCCGAGGTTCGGTCCAATAGGAGGCTGCCTCGTGTCTGATCTCGGTGTGTCATCAGCAACGTGTCCGAACCGAGGTGCTGTCCGAAGCGGTCCAATCAGAAGCCTCCAGCGAGGCCCTCACATGCGCAGCCATGTGCGAGCCCACGTGCGAGCCTTCCCTGCGAGCCCTCGGATCTGCGATGCGTGGCTTCTTCTCAGCCGTTGGATCAGGAGGCTCGACCCTATAATTAGGAGGGTGCGAGACCTGCCGGGTATATTTCGGAAAATTGCCACTTTTAGCCCCTCTTTCCATATTTCTTTCATTTTAACGTCCCCCGAAGCCCCGGTATCAATTATAACAGGAGGAATACACCACGAAGTGCCCGAGAAGCCCGAGAAATTTATCTTTTCGGTTTCGAAGCCCGACCCTCGCAGAGCCCGGTTTCTCAATAAAACTCCCGGTTTTATTAGAAACGATCGTTTTAGGAAACGAATTGCTGCCCGATTTTCATTAAATCAGGTGAGTGTGTAGTTACTTTCACCTTACACATAGATATGAAGTATTTTACATAAAATACGTGCTGTGTGAATATATATTGTTTGTTTATTTGAGATGGGTGTTGAAGGAATGATTTATACAAGTTCTTAAATAATTTAAACTGTATATGTATTTTTATCTACGAAAAATGTTAGATAAAACATGGGTAGATGAAATAATGGGTGTGATGAAAGGTGAGTTGGATAAAGGAGATGATCAGTAATATTGATCATGAGTTGAGGGTGAGTGGTGAAATTTGAGAGAATCACTTACCCAAAATGTTGGCCCCCGTCATTCAGCAGAGTATGGATGACAACCATGGACTATTCTAGACAGTCTGTGGAACACTAGCAGGCCCGCAACCTGTAGGTGTAATGAACTATATGTTCATTTGCTATACTCTAAAAACCCATTGACATGTATTGCAGGGGGGAATACCTGTAAATAATACTATCGATAAATGAGAGCTATGAACTTAGCATATGTTGAATAAACCTTGGCAGCTATGGACTTAGTGCCCGTTGTATAAACCCCTGTGACGAGGTGACTTTGTGTCTATTCCTTAGGATGAATCCTTAGGAAGGAGTGATAGTTGAATCTTAGGATAAACCCTTAAGAAATTAATAAGATAATGGGATTTGGGTAATTTGGTTGATTGATTGATGTTTAAGTACGATAAATTTATTTATTGTGGGTTGAAAACCGTATATGCTCACCAGGCTTCCAAGCCTGACCCACTCAGCTTTTTATATTACAGGTAGTGGACCCCGAGCATAGTCGGATGATGATGATGAGTGATTTATGGATTATAGGCCAGTAGTTATGAATAACTGTTGTAAGGCTTATAATGTCTTGTTTATGGTTTTGATCTGTATCGGAACATGACATCCTGAGGTTTTGATATAAAAAGAAATTATATATTTCTTAAAGAAAGGTTTTGACAAACTTTTATCATGTTTTGTTTTTGGGGACTAATTCCGCAACATCTTTTAAAAAGATTCTCTGATTTTATTTTAAAAAGCATAAATTAAATCGGTCTTTTCTGGCCGAGAAATTAGGGGATGTCACAAAACTCGACAGAAGAGTAGCGAATTTATTATACCATCTCCTGCTCTGATACCAATCGGGGGAACAATCAATACAATCGATAGATTCTATATTAAATAACGAGAATTAAATGACAAGAAGAAAGATCAAAATTGTGCTGAACACTTTGATTAGAATAGATCTAGAAGAGTTCAAGGAAGAAGTTCTCTGTAAGAGCGAGGTAGGGCGACCAAAACGTTAACCCTAATAGATACTTGCATGCACTATAAATAGTCTAACCCTAGAACGTAAAACCGTGATTGGACAGGCCCAAACCGGTAAATAAGCTTATACTAGCACATACATTTGACACAATAAATTTATATCCCAACATGATTTCATCACATCTTGGGGTTTTATGTCGGATATTCAAAAGGATTAAAGGATTTACTTGTATATCAATGTGTTCTTTCACTTCCTGTTAATTATTTATTGTTGTTTGAACGATTTCAACATTTTCTCATATTTACTTGCTTGTTGATCTGATTTCATTATCGAAACTATCTAGATATTCTATGGTATCTCGGTATCTTTTTAGTATGTTGAGATTTGTTATATGAATTTAGTTATTAAACAAATTTAACACTATTTTTGTCCCAATCAGTTTAAATACACATATTTTCACTTTAGAACATATCAAATCTATTAAACAGTTTCTTGAGTATTATAGCTTTCTTCCCATGATCTTGTACACAACCAAGATCTTTGACATATCTTAAGATTTCGAGAACTTTAGTTTTATATATATTATTTTAAACATCACACCACACTTACCAATTTGGTTATGAAATTAGCTTATAAAATTTTGACCAAAACATAATCAATTCCCGTTTCAATGAACAATGTAACACTTTTTAGCTTTTATTTTAAACTAAAACAATGTATTAGTCATATTAATACTTATCATTTCATAAATTTTTCATATAAGACCAAAACACCCTTTTTACACTAAAGTTCACGTACACCCAAATCTTTCAAAATTTTAGGAATGTTGCACCATATATGTGAAAACTTGTCTATGTCATCCAAATGCCCAAATCCACATATAAAATTCCCCTTATACATACCTTATTCTTGGAAAATATGTGAAATTCCCAACACGGTGAAGGTATATGGTGAACGTGGGATGACCATCTTTAGCAAAAATGGAACCACAAACAGTAAACAAAATATCAAGTTCTCGTTTTACTTGATCATTCAAAATTGATAGAAATTGGTTAAAACGGGAGAATGATACTCATCGTACATAGTCATTTCATCAAAGAATTGGTGCATAGGTCTTATCGTTCACATTGTAAGCATCGATTGTGTTTCTAGTCAAGAAATAAGAACTCAAACTATGTAATTGTTTAGAGTTTTCTAGATGTTTAGATTAACTCAATTAGGAAGTCGACGAAGGTAAAACTATCATTTAGGGGTAATTTATGCGAGGAAAAGGTTTTAGGTTGACAGTAATAAGTTGGACGTCTCACACAACATGAAAGGACTTAAATGCCTTCATGTGAGGGAACATGAGTGAGAAAACAACGAGTATGTAACAAATGTTAGCTTTAGGGACCATATCCATAATGAAACCCTAGAAAAAGGATGATTTTTGCAAGTTTAAGCTATTTTGAACTCTAGTCAATGAAAAGTGCAAACCATAAGGACCATTTTATAGTTTTCTCAAAAGTAAATACCAACTCTTGTAACTAAATAATCTTAAACATCATTAATCTATCAATGTACTATGTGTATATTACATACTAAGTTACTACTAGATAGATGTTTATATTTGATTTACTTGTTGGAATCCTAAGTTTGAGGATCAAGCAACCCAATTTAGGCAACCTAGTTTTAGGAAACTATTTACAAGTCGGTTCCTAGTTTCCTAATTATGTTCTAATACAAGTCGGTCATTAGAATCTATATATACATGTCTATAATCGATTTTATGATTATGAGAACAATTGTAATTAGGTTTTGAGTTTTATTTTTCTAATACAATCAAAGATGTATTTTGATTTCGTTCTTGTTCACTTTAATTGCATCAGAGATAAGGAACCGAAGGCTATGAGATCGATTTTGTTACCTGTTGACAAGATAGGTCAACATGTAGAATTTTGAAGAGGGTGTAGAGCCCCCACTGATGAGAGTGAAGGAGATTGGGTCAACTACCGTAGCATGTCCCATGCTGAATTCAACGAATTACATGGTATTGTCACAAAGGATGAAAGTAGTATTGAGAATTCACAAGGAATGGACCATAATCAATCCAGGAACAGAAGAAAACGAAGAAAAGAAGTACCTGGCGATAGGGTTGATTTATCAAGATATACCGGAGAGCTTAATTATTCAAATCAGTGATGTGGATTCTGCAAAAGCGCTCTGGGACGCAATCAAGGCTCGACATATTGGGGATGATCGTGTGAAGGAGGCCCGCCTGCAAACCCTCACTGTCGAATTCGATCGACTTAAGATGTCAGAGTCGGAGTCAATTGACGTGTACACCAGAAAACTGTCTGATATCGCCTCGAAATCAGTAGCCCTTGGAGAAATCATATACAAATCGAAGTTGGTTAAGAAGTTTCTGAAAACCCCTACCCCGATCAAAATTCATCCATATTGTAGCATCACTAGAACAGGTATTGGACCTAAAATCTGTTGGCTTTGAAGATGTAGTGCGGCGACTCAAGGTGTACGAGGAAAGGATTAAGGAGGAGGACGACGACGGAGGGGATCGGGCGAGAGCGATCCTCACGAAATCGGCATCGTCCAGTGGTGGTGGATCATCAGGGTATCAACGAGAGGGAAAAGGAAGAGGGAACTGGAATTAGAATGATGGATCGAGTGATTTTAACCAGGGAATCGAGTCGAATGGGTCAAGTGGATCAGGCCCAAGTGGGTTAAAACAAAACAGGCCCAAGGTGGAAGGCCTAATAACACTTGGTCCAATAATAACCAATCCAACAGCAGACCCAATTCCAATTTTGATCCAAACCATAAACTGAAAAAGGACCAATCCAAAATTATTTGTTACCGGTGCGATAAACCAAACCACTTTGGGTATCAATGTTCAAACCGAATCCAAAAATTACAAGAAAGTAATTTTACCGAATTTGACGATACTGATGCGGTCATATTTTTACTCGAGACCATGTTTTTAAATGAAGAAAAGGTGATACCGTCTCGATACAACTCACTAGATAAAGATGTGTGGTACTTGGATAACGGGCCAAGTAATCATATGATGGGTAACCGGTCATTTTTCTCCGAACTTGATGAAGGCATAACCGGGAGGGTTAAATTCGGAGATAATTCATGTGTAAAAATCAAGGGAAAATGTGTTATACTTTTCCAAGGCAAGAGGGGTCAACAAAGGCTGATGACAGAGATTTACTACATACCGGATCTCAAGAACAATATTATAAGTCTCAGACAAGAAACCGAAGCGGGGTGTGATATTCGAATGAAAGACAACTATTTGACCATGCACGATGCCGATAATTGCTTATTAATAAAAGTACAAAGAACTCCAAACCGCCTTTATAAAATAAAATTACAAATTGGAGCACCTATTTGTCTTCATTCGAGACTAAGTGAAGATACGTGGCGATGGCATGCAATACTTCGGCACATCAATTTCGAGTCAATGAAAAATATGTCCAATATATGTCTAGTCAAAGGGTTACCCCAATTTGATCATGAAAATCAATTGTGTGAGTCTTGCTTGGTAGGTAAGCAAACAATAAAGTCATTTCCGACTTTGACGACATACAAAGCAAAACGACTATTGGAACTAGTTCACGGTGATTTATGTGGTCCGATTATGCGGGCAACCAAGGGTCAAAATCGGTATATTTTTACACTAATTGATGGTGTTTCACGATTTATGTGGATTTATCTCTTGAAAGAAAAGAGTGAGGCGTTTACACACTTCAAAAAATTCAAAGCTTTGGTGGAGAATGAAATTGGAAAGCCTTTGAAAGTGTATAGAAGTGATCAAGGAGGTGAGTTTACTTCTCTCAAGTTTAATACTTTTTGTGAACAAAACGGAGTCAAATGCCACCTTACCGCTCCATACTCTCCACAACAAAACATAATTATGGAATGAAGAAACCAAACACTTATGGACATGACAAGAAGTTTAATGAAGGCAATACATGTTCCAAACTACTTATGGGGAGAAGCGGTAAATATATCTGGGTGTCTAGCACATGCAAAAGTTGAACCGGTAAATGTGAAGAAGTTGGATGCAAGATCAAGACCACTAGTGCATGTTGGTTCCGAACCGGGTACAAAAGCTTAACAGTTATTTAACCCGGTGACACAAAAAATAATCGTGAGTCGAGACGTTATTATTGATGAAACCAAAGGGTAGGATTGGATTAAAGAAGCGGGAACCAACAATGAAGAACCAGGCTCATTGATAATACCATGGGACTACCCAGAAGACGAGAAGAGCAACAAGCAAGGAAACGATGTAAACAACGATCCAATTGAACCAATTGAATCAGATAATGAGTTTGAAGATGGAATGGAAGTACAAAATAATGAACAACCAAGTTCGGTTAATGTAACCCCCGTGTTTCTAGGCTAGGCATTAATATTGACATAATGGTCTAGGTTAACCTTTGTAACTCATTTAGAAGAAATGAAAAGGAATTATGTGAATATTATGTGAATTATGCTTAATTATTAGGGTTTAATTAATTAAGAATAAAAATGAGCGTCAAAAATTAAATTTTAGATAAAGCCGATATCTATTAATAAACTTGTAGTGAGTGTGATAAGGATTACGGATATATAAAGAATGCCGAAATCCGAATTATAACGAAGAAGTTATGACCTGTCGGAGTTTCGCGATAAACCGGCACGGTGCCGAATGTCGTAGTATTCGTTAAACCGAGAAGTTCGATAAAAAGAACGCCCAAATCTGACTTCGTATGAGGAAGTTATGATTTTTCGAAGTTTCAGCTTAGCAGTAGACAGCTAAAAACTCGAATTTTAGATCGAGTGATTTTTAGCCGACACGACCTAAACGAGAATCGAAGGTCTCGTCATTAGTAGCACAACGGTAAAAAGTCTAAAGAAAACAGACGTCGGATGAAGAAGTTATGAATTTTTAATGGATTTCCTGTCCCAGTCTGTTAAAAATAATAATATAAAAACTAAAGTCAAAATTAGCCGACGAAGTCTAAACGGAAGTTGTATAGCGTAATTTTACCTACGCGTGCATATAAAGAACGTCAAAAACGGAGCTCGTATGCGAAAGTTATGGATTTTAGAAGTTTTTGCACGAATATCAAGAAAAAATCCCCAAAACCGAGGAATTTCGCATAGGTGGATTTCGGCCACGTGTCCTCGCCTCGCAGGTGCCACGTGTCCGAAATTCTGATGAGTCACCGAAGTCGTGGAAGCATCCGAGGAGTGACGCGTGTGCAGCCGAGAGTCAGACGCGTGCCAGGTGACTCCTCCATCCGAAGCCGCCTTACCTCGCCCCGACGCGTGTCGCACCTGCTGTCCGAAGCGGTCCAATCAGAAGCCTCCAGCGAGGCCCTCGCATGCACAACCATGTGCGAGCCCACGTGCGAGCCTTCCCTGCGAGCCCTCGGATCTGCGATGCATGGCTTCTTCTCAGCCGTTGGATCAGGAGGCTCGCCCCTATAAATAGGAGGGTGCGAGACCTCCCGGGTAAACTTTGAAAACTTGTCATTTTTAGCCCTTTTTTCAATATTTCTTTCATTTCAACTTCCCTCAAAGCCCCGGTATCAATTATAACCCCCGGAATACGCCACGAAGTGCCCGAGAAGCCCGAAAAATTTATCTTTTCGGTTTCGAAGCCCGACCCTTCGCAGAGCCCGGTTTCTCAATAAAACTCCCGGTTTTATTAGAAACGATCGTTTTAGGAAACGAATTGCTGCCCGATTTTCATTAAATCAGGTGAGTGTGTAGTTACTTTCACCTTACACATAGATTTGAAGTATTTTACATAAAATACGTGCTGTGTGAATATATATTGTTTGTTTATTTGAGATGGGTGTTGAAGGAATGATATATACAGGTTTTTAAATAATTTAAACTATATATGTATTTTTATCTATGAAAAATGTTGGGTAAAACATGGGTAGATGAAATAGTGGGTGTGGTGAAAGGTGAGTTGGATAAAGGAGATGATCAGTAATATTGATCATGAGTTAAGGGTGAGTTGTGAAATTTGAGAGAATCACTTACCCAAAATGTTGGCCCCCGTCATTCAGCAGAGTATGGATGACAACCATGGACTATTCTAGATGGACCGTGGAACACTAGCAGGCCCGCAACCTGTAGGTGTAATGAACTATATGTTCATTTGATGTACTCTAAAAACCTATTAACATGTATTGCAGGGGGGGAATACCTGTAAATAATACTGTCGATAAATGAGAGCTATGGACTTAGCACATGTTGAATAAACCTTGCAGTTATGGACTTAGTGCCTGTAGTATAAACCCTGGTGATGGTGTGACCTTGTGCCTATTCCTTAGGATGAATCCTTAGGAAGGAGTGATAGTTTAATCTTAGGGTAAACCCTTAAGAAATTAATAAGATAATGGGGTTGGGGTAATTTGGTTGATTGATTGATGTTTAAGTACAGTAAATTCATTTATTGTGGGTTGAAAACCCTATATGCTCACCAGGCTTCCAAGCCTGACCCACTCAGCTTTTTATATATTACAGGTAGTGGACCTCGAGCATAGTCGGATGATGATGATGAGTGATTTTTGGATTATAGGCAAGTAGTTATAAATAACTGTTGTAAGTTTTATAATGTCTTGTTTATGCTTTTGATCTGTATCGGAACATGACATCCCGATGTTTTGATATAAAAGGAAATTATATATTTCTTAAAGAAAGGTTTTGAAAAACTTTTATCATGTTTTGTTTTGGGGACCAATTCCGCAACATCTTTTAAAAAGATTTCTCTGATTTTATTTTAAAAAGCATAAATTAAATCGGTCTTTTCTGGCCGAGAAATTAGGGGATGTCACAGTTAATAATAACGTTCAACAAGGAGCTACAAACCAATGGCCCTCAAGACCAAGAGTACCTCCAAGACGATTTCAAGATTATGAGCTTGATCTTGATAATCTCGAAGAACTTCTTCTTACAACTAATGATGAGCCGGTATCGGTTGAAGAAGCGAAGAAAGAACCAGAGTGGGTCAAATCCATGAATGTGGAAATCAATTCGATAAACAAAAAAAATACGTGGACTCTCGTGAACAAGCTTATGGGGGTGAAGCCAATTGAACTCAAGTGGGTGTTCAAATTGAAGAAAAATGCAGACGACACCGTTAATAAATACAAGGCAAGGTTGGTTGCTAAAGGTTACGTGCAACAACCTGATATTGATTTTCAAGAAGTATTTGCTCCAGTAGCTCGAATCGAAACCCTTCGATTTCTTATAGCCTTAGTTGCTACTCATGGGTAGGAGCTTCACCACTTAGATGTTAAAACGACATTCTTACATGGAGAATTGAAGGAAACCGTTTACGTATCGCAACCGGAAGGTTATATAAAGAAAGTCAACGAGCATAAAGTATATACCCTTACAAAAGCACTATATGGTCTAAGACAAGCACCTCGAGCATGGAACACGAAGCTTGATGGGATTTTGAAGAGTATGAAATTTTGAAAGTGCAGGAAAAAACCATCGATGTTCCGAAAAAATGAAGGATCTAGCTTGCTAATTTTAGCAATTTATGTTGATGATTTATTTGTCACAGGTACAAATTTGAGCATGATCAAGAGGTTCAAATTAGAGATGTCAAAGAACTTTGAGATGTTGGATCATGGAAGATTGACTTATTGTAGGGTATAAGGTATTGCGTCATTGGGCTTATTAAGTTTGTCCATTTTGTATACGGTATTGGGCCTGTCCAACCGTCTCATTAATTAGGGTTTAAGTATTTATAGTGCATGCATACACCGTAGTTTGTTAACATTTTCAGAATAGATATCTCTTGTAAACCCTAACACGCCTCTACAGTTGAAATTCTTCATCGAGTTCATCTGGGGCGTGACTTTTAATAATTCAGCATTTGTTTGATCATCTTTGTGTTCTTTACTTACCTGTTTGAATCTAATCGATCATTAAGGATTTTCATCCCAACAATTGGTATCAGAGCAGGAGATTGTATAATCTATACGCATCTCTTCTGTTTGTTGAGCTACTAGGGTTTCCGTTAATATAGGATCTTGTTTAGTCTTCGTTATTGGTTTTCTGATGACTTACAGTGATCTTTATATTACTCTATGATTTGTTTAGTTTGCACATCTGATTCGTAACAGGTATCGAAGAAATCATCATCATGCAGCACAACGACTCTAGCATTAACTCCTTGAATATCTCAAGTAGTATCGGATCAACTACAAGGATCTCGATTCTCTTCCCTCATGAGTATGAAGTTTGGGTGCTCTATTTTGAAGATTATGTTCTCGGTTCAGACGATAATGGTTATCTGATTTGGGAAGCCATTACTCTAGGTCCATTCGTTCACACAGAGATCAAAAGAAAGATTAAAACTCAGAAAGAATACAACCAAATGCTTCTTGATGTGAAAGATGTGCCTCAGGACAAGAAAGAGAAACTTATTAGCAACGTTGAAGTGATGAGGATCATCAGATTTTCTTTTAGGCAGACACGTTTTGTTTGGTTAGTACGTATGATATTGCGAAAGAAATATGGGACAGGCTCAAGGAATTTTACTCCACTGACGCAGATCTTGAGCATTCGACTCAAACCATCCCACCTTTGGAGTTTGGGGCTTTCGCACAAAAGCCAGAAGAAAATCTGAGTCAGACATTCAATCGCTACAACTATCTTCTTAGTAGGATGACCAAACATGGTATTGGACGAGAAGTGATTGAGAAAAATGTTACTTTTATGAATGGGCTGAGGTCCGAATGGATGGCAGTTGTTTCCACAGTTAAGGCACACGAGGAGTTTAAAAGTTATTCTTTGGCTAAGATGGTTGGAATTCTCAAGGTACTTGAAAGCGAAGCGTCGAAGGAAGCGAACGTTGTTTCCGGTATGGGATCTCTAACTCTTGTTGCTAAAGGAAAGACTGTTGCAGAAGATGAATTTGAATCCGATCACTCAGAATGTGATCTTACAAATGAGGAGAATGCCTTGATGGTTTCGAATCCCAAGCGATTCGCAAGGAGGAAATTTCCATTGAACAAAAACAGAAATTTGCAAGGAAGTTATAGCTCAGAAAAGGTGAAGGAAGAAAGTAAAAGCGCTTCTCAAAAGGAAGATGAGAAAAAGGAGAAAAAGGTCGTTTGTTGGATATGGTGTCTAAGTCCATAACTTATTTGGTATATACTTGACCCGACCCGGCATGGTCCATTTGGGTTGCACTTCACCCAAACTGTTTATGGATAATTTTATGAGAATTGTATACTTACGATTTATTAATATATTATAAGTTATAATATATTAATATAAAGTCATGTTATTTAATTAGTTTTAATCTTGAATTAATTATGAATTAATTTAGTGATTAAAAGGAAGACTAATTAAATCATGGGCTATTATATTTATATTGTGTGGGCTAATACTCATCTGTTAATGGGCTAAGCTTATGTGGAAGTCCATGGATGATCCATGGAGCTTTTAACCCATGGATCCTTGGAAAGGAAAAGACATGGGTTATTAGGGTTTCACCCTAACCATGCACACTATATATAAACAAGCTCATGTTGCATGAAATAACACCCTAGTGTGTGTGTAATAGTGGTGGCCGATTTCTAAGTGTTAGTATACTCTCTCATACATTTTCCAAGTTTGTGGTGATTTGTGATTTCCATTTGAGGCATTCACATTATTGGTGCTTGGCTCTCAAACTCCAAGGAATCAACAATCAACAAAAGGTATGTAATTCATCTAGTTCTTTTATGTTTAAAAGTACCCCATGCCATGCTAGATAGGTTATAAACCTTGGAAATTAATATTTTGCATGTACCTTAGACAAACATAGATCCAAGGTTTATTAGGGTTGCATGTACACTTAGGAAGTGTTAGAATGCTCAAAACCCAACAGTGGTGTCAGAGCCTAGGTTTGTTTGTTTGATACTTGATGCAAAATAGTGATAAAAAGTCAATTTTTTGATGTCTGAGTGATGAACTCCCTGAGTCCATGGGGGGACTCGCCGAGTTCATGTGTAAACTCATCCTACTCGCCGAGTAGGTTCGTGCACTAGGCGATTAGGAGCCTCAGAATGCAGATTTTCGACTTTTGCTGCTGGAAATGGACTAGAAACATTACCCTAAACTGTTTTGGTGTTTTAAAACTTGTTTTAGTTGGTGTAATGGTAGTTCTAATCCATTTACAATAGCTTATATCAAAATTTCATGCTTTGTATGTGTTCATATAATTCTTGAAACTTTGATGATCATGTTCATGTTCTTATGAATTTAGAAGATGATAGGAATTATTTGCTGAATTGTTTAGGATTAATTCTTGATCATTTATGTGTTTTAATGGAGTCCATAATTTGTCCTCAAGTTATGGATATCTAAAGGTCACTTCTTTTAAACACACACTTAAAACACATAAGTTACATAAAATGAAGAGTCTTCATTTTTATGAACCTTTAATTCATAAGTTATGAAATGAAAAGTTTTGGATAGTTACAAAACTTGCCCTCAAGTTTTGGAATTTGTAAAGTTTCACACACTTTAATAAACTTTAATTCCAAACCCTTAGAGTTTTAAAAGTTAAAATTCAACCCTTATACTATTTATAACATTAATGGTTAATTATTATATATATGTATAAGATCAAGTCGTTTTACCGTTAGTAGGCCTCATTCACGAAGCCGGTCTATAAGGGGGGTATAAGGTTGTTGCCTATAAAATGGCAACTTAATGGGTGTCCATTCTCACCCACCGCTTCCTTGATCGGTGGAGGGTCGTTAGCCGAACGAGTAGGACAATGACTTTAAATTCTCATTAAAAGTATAATGAATATTATAAAGTAACTAAACCTTTTATAAATTTCCAATCTTAGTTACTTTAGGAAAATGTGAATATCGTGCTAACCCATGAAATTCACACTTTGTACCTTACCAAGTCGTTGGTGGAGCGTGTGTGGTTAACCGGCATACTAACTTGGACTAGTAAGGATCACGAAGGGTGACTTAATGTTTATCATAGATCGGTGGAGCGTGTGTGGTTAACCGGCACATCGATTTGGTGATAATATTAAGGGTACCAAGTGAGTTTGCATGGTTATTCACACCTTGTTTTGTGATCCTCGGCATCCCAGTCACAAAACCTAAAGGGCACAATCGAGATTGAAACATGCCATTGAAAAGTTCAATGAATCTCAAAAGATCTAGGAGTTTCAAATCCAATTAAAACCTAATAAATTGTTTCGTTTTTCATGGTGGAAATTGGTGAATCGTCATTCACCTACCTTCAAATATTTTGGATTACGGCATCCCTCTTCCAAGTTATAAAATATTGTGTTGGGTCCTAGCCTTAATATTTCATATTGGGTGTTATATTAAGGACTTGAATCAACTAACTTGATTTTCTCCGATTGTAGAGGTCTGGTTCAGACAACTATGATCTTCCCAAATCACTTGAAACAAGCTTTCTTCTTGAAGATGATGTCCCTCAACATCATGCTTCACTCCCCCCACCTCCTCCATTTATTCTCCCTGACCCACAAGCCCAAAGACTTGAAAGGTTCAAGATCACTCAAGCTCTACTAGAAATGAAACATAAAGATGGAAGACCTGTGTGCACTCATGTCTTAGGAATGAAGTCACACATAGACAGGTTGAGAATGTTGGGTGCTGTTATTTCAAGGAAGTTCGTTGTTGACTGGGTTCTTCAGTCACTTCCTGAGTCGTATGGTGAGTTTATTAAAGACTACCATATGACAGATCCTGACATACCCTAATAGATCTTTCTTATTTGCTTGTTGCTGCTGAATCAGCAATGATTTGGCGCAATGGTCAAGCAAATATTGATGGAAAATCTATTTCTCAAACTTCCATGGACATGGACAATGGTAACATTGGAAGTCCAGAAAAGCTTTCTCGTCCCAATGGAAGGGGATCGGCCTTGGTCAACCCGGTTGACCAAAAGGTAAAGGGAAAGGCTAAGTTTGTGATTGTCTCGTGTACCATTCCCAAAGAGTCTATATGTTTTTATTGTCATGAGAAGGGACATTGGAAGCAAAGCTGCCCTAAATACCTGAAATATTTGAAAGCAAGTAGAGACAAAATGTTTGACTCGGCTTCAGGTAAGTCCACTATCTAACTTTGTTAAAGTTCCTAATTGTTGATTCTTATTACATGATGTGACTAGGTTGCATCTTGATGTTTAGCAGGATCGAGCAAAAGGAAGGTTAAAATAAGAGTGTGCTGAATCTGATCACGAAGATGGATTTCTATCGCATGGTTCGAGGATCGGATTTTTGAGCTACTACTTAAAAGTTATGATAGATTGCTAGGAAATATGTAATATCATAGTTTTCATTTGAAGATGCATTGTAAGGAATATTTTTTCGCATTTTAATAAAGAAATAAAAGTTTTATTTAGTTTATTTTATATTATATCCCCTTACAATGGCATTTATGGAAATTGATGTTTGTATGTTTCTAGCAATATTGGAAATATGAGTTTGATTCTCTCATATGTGGTAGTGTCTGAATTTACCAAATGAGGAAAGGTTCTCATCACCCAAGCTTCAGTTAGACAGAAACTTGGAATCATACAAGTTGTATTGTATGATGAATGAGAATTTTCATCTTTGTAAAAATTAAGACTAATTCATTGATCACATGCATATGTGAGTCAATTGAAGGACTAAGGAATTAGGTACACTGGGTGTGTGCTGGTCAAGGTCCACCACAAAGATCAATTTGTCATGATTTACTAGAGATTAGTAAATATGGTTATACTTATAAGGTTAAGTATAATTCTGTAACATTGGAAAAGTTTCAATGTATGGCAGAACGGATGAGATGAATCAAATTTGGCAGAAAGATAAAAGTTTCTCAAATCTGAAAAGATGGGAGAGTACTTTAGTATCATGTTTTTATGATCATCTTAATGATTATGAAACCATGTCACAAATTCATACTCTAAGGACATCTTAGTGCATTGTTATGACTAAGATGAGGGGTCATGAATTGTTGGAATGGTTAAAATCAAGAAGATGGATCATACATGTTTTTATGATCATCTTAATGATTATGAAACCATATCACAAATTCATACTCTAAGGACATCTTAGTGCATTGTTATGACTAAGATGAGGGGTCATGAATTGTTGGAATGGTTAAAATCAAGAAGACGGATCATACTTCGTTCCAAAACAACTCTTAGAGTCATACTCCAAGATTGTAACATTGAGTGACATAAAGTAAGGTTTAAAACACTTATCAAATGTAGTGTAAAATGTTTTCTACTCCTGTACATTTGAAATTGGTAAGTTGTAATGTCTTGGATAAGACAAAGACCAACTAAGACCAATTTTGTGAAGTGTTTATCTTGATAAAAATCTGCACTATCCCTTGAATATTTGTTTTGTCAAGGAATGGTTCTTGACTAGGGAAACTTATATGTCAAGAGGACAGTGGGAGTCTTAAAGATCCTGAAAGGATTTCAAGATTTAATCAAGAGTAAAACCTGAGTTTTATCACAAGCACACGACTTAAGGTTTGAAACCTATTAAGTTGACATAATTCTTGTTTCTGTGTCTGTTCCTATTAAGTTGTCTATGCATATGAGTTCTGTTAGTTCTAAACTGTGTGCATAACAGCTTGGAAGCATTGGTGGGCCTTGTGCTACCAGATGACAAGAAATTAAGATTGAACAAGTTCAATCCATGTAAGGCTGAATTTGTTACTAACCTTGTCTTGTGATTATGGTTTTGACAAATTCACATGGATAGGAACTCATACACCATAAAATCTAAGTGTCATAAGGTTTCTCTCCGATTAATGAAAATGATGGTGAGGAAATGCTTTCACTAAGAAGATTTTAAGTAGATAGCAATTGTGATGTTTGCATTCTCAAAGTCGTTAGTGGAGCGTGTGTGGTTAACCGGCACACTAACATGGACTTGTGAGAAATGGCAAAGGTCTAAACAATTAAGACTATGATTACGACATCCCTTTTCATAGTTCTGGAAATTGTTTAGACACACATGTGAGCTATCTAAGAAAGGGTGTACGAATCTAAATTTCAGAAGTCCAGCTGATTTCTGGAAATATGTCAGAGCTAGTGGGAGCATAAGTGTTATGCTGATAATCATCATGTTAGTGGGAGCATGATTATTATGTTTAGTGTTGCAAGTTAGCAATGTTAATTATAGAAAAACAAAAGTTTCAATTCGTAAAGTTGTAGGGGTTGAAAAAGTTGTTTTGCTATAATTAAGGGAGAGGAAATTATACTTCATTTCAATTCTAAAAGCTTAGATTGAGTTTTAATCATCTTTAGTCAAGGATATATATATATATATATATATATATATATATATATATATATATATATATATATATATATATATATATATATATATATGAATTTTATGTTGGAATGGTTCAACATAAGGAAATTCTATATATATTGCGTTCTCAAATTCGATTATGATTACAGCATCCCTCTTCATAGTCGATTTTTGAAAACATGGAAAATAAAAAAAAATTGTAGCAAAAGACTGATCCAGTATCAGGTCTTTATGTGAGACATCGTGAATCGTGTCCCATATGCTTCGGGTATAGGATCGGTCACATGTGCTATAATATTCATCCTTTCTAAATTTTCCAAATGCTCAGAGCATTAAGAAGGGAAAAGTCTAGAATTGGATAAGACTAAAATGATTAAGCAATTGTCGAGGACTATCTAAGGCTCACCAAAGATTGGTTGCTCAGGGACAGTTGGAAGTATAGTGTTAAATTTTGGAAGGACCATATGGATATATTCTGAAAAGAGGTAGCTCTTGTTCAGATATGATAATCAAAATAGGAATATGGAAATTTTCCATATTGGGAGTTGGATATTAAGAATCTATGAGAAAGTTAGAAACTTTTATGCAAGAAGGATGTTCAAAGCAATGTACTTTGAATATGAGAGTTCGTTTACATAGAGTTGATCTCCTTTGGAATCCTCTGTAATGACTGATGACAAGGTTTTGGTGACCTTGTGCATAATCATTACGAGAGGATCAGTGCATATAAGTTTAAAATCTAACAGTTTTTTGGTAAATGGTAGGAATTAGGAATTCTTACATTTACAATAAGGATTTGGGATTATGAAATGAGCATCATTGGAATCATGTTCAATTGATCTATTTCACAAAGTAAGATCATAGACAAACATAGTGTGCATACTTGGAGTATGGCATAACTATTGTTTAGAAAAACAAAGTGTACATGCTAGGAGCATGGGACGACTGTTGTTTTTGTTCAAGTATTAAGTTGATTATTTGAAACATTATACAATGAATAATGTGTAATCAATATGGTGATAAATAAAAGGTGGTTTTATTTATATTCAAAAGGGTTCTGAGACCATATTGGATTCGATTATTATTGTGTTTCACTTTGCATGTTTTGACTTCCAGAATAGCTAGGTTATTCTTTCCGAATGACAAAGTTATTTAAACACTCCACAGTCGTTCATATGTTGGAAGTAGGTATGAATTAAGACTGTCATGAATCGAGTTTGTAGATGGCTAAACGTGTTTAGACATAGCAATGGTTGCTACAACATTCATGAGTACTCATAAGTTATGAGTATTGGAATTAACCCACGCTCACTTGTATCACTTCATGGAATTTATCTCGAGTGATCGTGAGACGGTAATATCATATAAGTCTTCAAACCTAGAGATATGAGTTGTTACCTATGAGTTGGTTGTGCATTGATTGCACGTAAACGCATCAGTAACTTGATGTTATAAAACGTGCCGTTGTGTATAATTCAACAAGTAGTAGAAACAAGTATATGAGTCGAAGTTTATCTGTTCCTTCTAGTCCTTGGAGGATTAGAAGCGATATCTGGGCCCCTCGATGATTTTAATTTGACCTATGTACCGGGCCCGGTCAGAACCTAATTGATGTGTTCAATTTAGTTCTTTGTCAAACAAATCGGAAATCAGGAAACAAACTGCTGGACAATAAGTACGACGTTGTTCCATGTATTTGTCCGGCTGATATCATGAGAACAGAGGATTATATGATCACTTATCTAAAATGGCGCTTCATAGTTCAACAGAGTTTTCGAGAGCTACGATTGCTGGTTGGTTCCTGAAGTAACATACGCAAATACAGTTATTAGACTTATCCAAGTGGGAGACTGTTGGATAAGGTGTCTAAGTCCATAACTTATTTGGTATATACTTGACCCGACCCGGCATGGTCCATTTGGGTTGCACTTCACCCAAACTGTTTATGGATAATTTTATGAGAATTGTATACTTACGATTTATTAATATATTATAAGTTATAATATATTAATATAAAGTCATGTTATTTAATTAGTTTTAATCTTGAATTAATTATGAATTAATTTAGTGATTAAAAGGAAGACTAATTAAATCATGGGCTATTATATTTATATGGTGTGGGCTAATACTCATTTGTTAATGGGCTAAGCTTATGTGGAAGTCCATGAATGATCCATGGAGCTTTTAACCCATGGATCCTTGGAAAGGAAAAGACATGGGTTATTAGTGTTTCACCCTAACCATGCACACTATATATAAACAAGCTCATGTTGCATGAAATAACACCCTAGTGTGTGTGTAATAGTGGTGGCCGATTTCTAAGTGTTAGTATACTCTCTCATACATTTTCCAAGTTTGTGGTGATTTGTGATTTCCATTTGAGGCATTCACATTATTGGTGTTTGGCTCTCAAACTCCAAGGAATCAACAATCAACAAAAGGTATGTAATTCATCTAGTTCTTTTATGTTTAAAAGTACCCCATGCCATGCTAGATAGGTTATAAACCTTGGAAATTAATATTTTGCATGTACCTTAGACAAACATAGATCCAAGGTTTATTAGGGTTGCATGTACACTTAGGAAGTGTTAGAATGCTCAAAACCCAACACTATTGTCATGGCAAAAACCATTTGGCCAAGGATTTCATGCTAAAGAGGTTGAATGAGAGGAAAGAAGGAGAAGATGATGAGGCGTATCACATGCGAAAGTTTAGGGAGATAAAGAAGAAGAAAGCTACTGATAACTCTATGCCTGCTTTAATTGTGCAGGAAAATGTTGCTGAAGATAAATTTGGAGGAGTTGAAGTCTGGTCAACAGATTCGGAGGATGATGAAGTTCGCAATACCACACAAGGGGATTTGTTGCTAAGGAAGAGAGTTCCCAGTTCGCTGGCAGGTGTTTGATGGTGACAAATGAGGAGTCACAAATGCAGAAGAGTGCCACTAGAAGTGGAAGAGGAGATGACAGCTGTTTCGCAGCACGACCAGATTCAGAGCAGATCAACGAGTGCGAACAACTGATTAACAAGGTAAACTCCATTCTTGAATCAATGAATATATCTGTTTCTAAATATGAAACTGAACTGAATGATCTAAAATTCACTTTTTCAAGTATCAGTGATAGTTTAAAACGAACACGGTTAAGAAACTCTAACCTAAACGATCAATTGAGCAGGGTTTCTTCAAAAAGTGATGAGAGGAGAATGTGGATTGAGAATATCGAGTCGGAGTTGTCTAAGTCTAGGGATCAATTAATTTACTTGCAATGTGACAATTTAAAGCTTTTACAACAACGTAACATTTTCTGTTTGATTGCTAAAAGGCTTTACTTTAACATTACTCAGTTGCACCTTGATTGTGGAATTGGTGAGAAAATTCATAAGATGATCTTACCTTTTCTTGAATTAAAGGCAGATAAAATAGACGCCGAATTTTACAAATGTGAATCCATAGTTTCGTCAGACGAAATTTCTGATGCATATAGGGTTGGACTAGAACGAATTGAATCATACATTAAGTCCAAAGACCACAAAAATATGTTGAAACAACTTTTTAATTAAAACGATGAGAAGCAAATCAAATCTGATATTGTTCTGAAATTCGACTCATTGAGTGCCAAATTAAGTTCAGAAAATAAAATAAATATTGAAAGCACATCTGAATTTGATGAGGACAGTGATATGAGCGAAATTTCACTGGAGGATGAGGTGGATTGCTTAGAGTTCGTTAAGAACGAATATCAACCTGTGAAAGATTTGATTTCTGAAAATTCTGTTGAATTCGCTCGTATTTCTCAAAACAAACCAAAAACATTAAAAGCGAAAGCAACTGTTTTTCCTAAAGTACAAACTGTACCCAATCAAGTGTTTGCCACTGGAGGACTAGCCAAAAATCAAACTATCGAACTTATGTCCATTGTTAATGAGGACAACAAAGATGGTTGTGATGAATTCTTTTGGTCCGCTCCAATAGGTAATGCAGACGAAACGAAGGGTCTGTCAGAAAGAAACTCTTGGAGAGTTAAAGGTAGATATGTGGCAGAACCACTAAACAATCGTTCAACATTTGAGAAAGGTAGCCGAAGTGGTACCAAGGAAGTTCAAAGCGAAACCAATCCTCAGTCAACAAAGGATGAAACCTATGAAAAGAAAGTTAAACCTCAAGTGAATATTCACAAGTCAGCTGAACAAACCGCTGAGCAAAAATGTTTAAGGAATCAGAGATACCAGAATAATCTCAATGAAAGGAAGAAATCTTGGCAATCCCAAAATTCCAACTATATTCACAGAGAAAAACCTTTCAATTAGAGGACGAAAGCTCGTTCGCAGGCGAATCCTAGTCAGTGTTCGAGTTGTCACACTTGCAACTCAAAAGCGAACTTTGCTAAAAAACCCTCGTTTCAAAAGAAGCACACTGAGCATCCAAAAACTCATCCCTCAAATACATCACCAAATGATATAAAGGGAAAAGGAAAGTTAGTCTCGAATTCTAAAGCACAAGCTAAGAAATCAACTGTTAACCCTAAGAAAGTTAAGAGCGAATTTGTCAAGAATCAAGTTAAAAATAAACAAAATCAATTTGATTCTGAAGATACGAAAAACAACGAGATCAAGGTTTTCATAATAAAGAAGAAAGATCAAACAACCTTAATAAAACGAACTTATATGATTGATCTTTCTATTGCTTATCCAGTTTTTGTAGAAGGCTCACGAGGACCCAAATACCTTTGGGTTCCTAAATCTGCTTAATTTTTGCAGGTTATTCGTGACGAACAGTTTGACTCTGAATGGTATATCGATAGTGGTTGTTCGCGTCACATGACAGGAAGAAAGGAGGAGCTAAGAGAATACAGAGAACTGAAAAACGGTGGTCTCGTGAAGTTTGGTAACAATGCACTTGGAGAAATCAAAGGATATGGCATGATAACGAATGGTGAATTCTCGATTCGCAAAGTGGCATATGTTGAGGGACTGCAACACAACTTGATAAGTGTTTCGCAGTTAGTAGTTGTACAGGTCTAAAGGTCTCGTTTGATGATGAAGGATCTGATATTATCGAAAAGAAGACGAAATCAGTACTGCTTAAATCAAAACGAAAAGGCGAGATGTATCCATTGGACATCAATACGATATGAAGGAAACCGTCTGTTTCTTTGCTCTCTAAGGCTGCAATAGACAATAGTTGGCTATGGAATAGGAGACTTTCGCACCTTAACTTCAAAGACATCAACAAGCTAGTTCTTGGTGATCATGTGCGTGGTATTCCTCTCTTGAAGTATGACAAGGATCATCTTTGTGCCGCATGCGAAATGGGAAAGCAAAGCAGGAAAAGTCATCCTACTATAGTGAACACGAAGGTCATTGAGCTATTTGAACTACTCCACATTGATCTTTGTGGACCATCTGCAATCGAAAGTATTGGTGGTAACAAATATATTCTCATTATTGTAGATGATTTTTCTCGTTTCACTTGGGTGTTCTTTCTTAAGCAGAAATCTGAAGCGACTCCTAGGCTCATAGATTTTATCAAGCAGATTGAGTTGCAACTGCAAAAGGTGGTTCGCAATATTCGAAGCGACAATGGTCTAGAGTTTAAGAACCAAGCGTTCGATGAATTCCTCACTGATAAGGGGGTATCACATAACTTTTCTGCTCCATATACTCCACAACAAAATGGGATTGTTGAAAGACGAAACCTTTCGTTGTGTGAAGCAGCCAGGACTATGCTTTCGTTCACATCATTGCCTCTTTACTTTTGGGCTGATGCTGTTGCCACCGCCTGTTTTACTCAAAATAGATCGCTTCTTAATAAATGATTCGCTGTTACTCCTTACGAAATCATCAATAAACGAAAACGTAACGTGAAGTTTTTCCACATTTTCGGTTCCAGGTGTTTCATTTTCAATTCCAAGGAACAACGAAACAAGTTTGATGAGAAGGCTGACGAAGGAATTTTTCTGGGATATTCACTAACGTCGAAAGCATATAGAGTTCTAAACAAACGATCCAAAAGGATTGAAGAAACCTATTATGTCACATTCGATGATAATTACTTAAAGAAGACTCAAGCGAATGATAGTCAAATGAAAGAGATCTTTCCTCAAATGAACCAAGTAACTATTCCTTTGGATAATCTCTATGAAGAATTCATGCTTCTATTCGATGAACCTGAGAAGGCCATCACATCTAAAGCAAAGGCAACTGATAACAAAGAAGATGAATTGAAGAAGATAATTGATGAAGACGCGAAACACATGGATAATCAGCCACCAACTTCGAACATGCCTCAAGACACGGGTACTCCAGTCCAGGGGGAGAGTTCCGTCTCAAATACATATCCTTAGGAGGAGCAACCGACTCCAGAAGAAACGAACATTCTGTCGCAGGGTGGAGGAGATACTTCAATTCCTAATGAATAGGATCACTCGTCATTCGAGGGGGAGAATAAGGATGCGAATGACGATTCGGATGTTCAATCAGAGTTCGAAGAAGTAAATGTTGAATTAGACCCTTCTTATGATCCAAATTATCATCCACTAGTCAAATGGACCAGAGATCACCCCAAAATTCAAGTCATTGGTGAATCTTCTGCATGTGTTCTTACGAGATCTCAAATAAAAGCGAAACGAACTGCTTTATTCTCCAAAGTGGAATTCTGTATGTTCAATTCGTTCGTATCCAAGATAGAACCCAAAACCGTCAACACTGCTCTTGATCATTCTGATTGGGTGCAAGCGATCCAAGAGGAACTCAATGAGTTCGAACGAAACAAAGTTTGGAGGTTAATTCCTACTCCACCTGAAGCATATGTTGTTGGTTTGAAATGGGTATTTCGTAATAAGTTGGATAAAGAAGGGAATGTAATATGAAACAAGGCGAGACTCGTGGTTAAGGGTTACTACCAGGAGGAGGGTATCGACTATGAAGAAACCTGTGCACCTGTTGCAAGGTTGGAATCAGTTCGAATATTCTTGGCATACGCAGCTCATAAGAACTTTGAAGTGTTTTAAATGGACGTTAAAATGCGCGTTTCTAAATGGTGAATTAGAAGAAACAGCATATGTTGAACAACCACCTGGGTTCGTTAATGAAAAGTATCCAAATCACTACTACATTCTGGATAAGGCGGTTTACAGACTGAAGCAAGCTCCGAGGCCTGGTATGAAACTCTTACTCGCTTCCTTAAAATGTCTAAGTTTAAACAAGGTTCGATTGAACCAACCTTCTTTTGTAAGAAAGAGGGTGACCAATTGATGATCGTCCAAATTTATGTTGATGACATCATCTTCAGATCTACTAATCCCAGCCTCACAGCTGAATTCCGAAAGTTAATGGAAACTAAGTTTGAGATGAGCTCAATGGGTCCTATTAACTTTTTCCTTGGATTGAATATAAGGCAGGGACCAGAAGGTATTTTCATTAACCAGGAAGCATATACGAAATCTTTGCTCTCTAAGTTTGGCATGATAGAAGACTCTAAAGTGAAGGTTCCAATGGCATTCAGAACGAAACTAACTCTATCTCTGGAAAAACCAGCTGCGGATATGACCCTTTTGTTGGGTTTTAGTATACTACAACATCCTATGGTGCACATACAACCCTAAATACCTTGGATCTATGTTTTCTCTATTATAGCTGCAAATGGTTTCCAAGGCATTAAACCTATAACTAGCATGCATTTGACATAAACCATATAATATACTAGTTAAGGAAACATACCTTTTATGTGGCTTGAAGTCTTGATGTATTTGACCTTAAGAGCTTAGCACCAATAGTATGAAATGCCTCAAATGGAATCACAACACACCTAGGACAAAGGTGGCTCTTGAGAGAGAATTTCATGCACCAAAACACCTCCATATTTCTCTAAGAAAAGAAGTGGTGATTTTGGCTATGGAGTAACCTATTTATATGTAGGATTCCAAGGGTCATGGGTATAACCCATAATCCATACCCATGGGTTTTATGATCCATGGTTCATGTGGCCCAACTCTTTATGTATCCATACATAAACTTGGTCCAACATGGATCATAAGCCCAACACATATAAATATAACTAATTATCATAATTAGTCCCCATAGATTTAATTAGTCTCTTTTGATCACTAAATTAATTCCAAATTAATTCTTGATCGATACTAATTAAAACATATGATTTCATATTAATATATTATAACTTATAATATATTAATAAACCATAAATAACCTTCTCTCAAAAGTCCATCCTAACAAATTGTCCTGATGATATCCAACCCAAATGGACCATGCTACTCTCGGGTCAAGTACATACCAATAATAGTTATGGGCTTAGACATCTAATCCAACAGTCTCCCACTTGGATAAGTCTAAAACTATTATTGCAAGTACGACTTCATAACCCGACTAGCAATCGTAGCTCTTAAAGCCGCTGTCGAACTCTGAACAAATCAATGACGCGTCCATTAGATAAGGGATCATATATTCCTCCATTCTAGATATCATATGGACTGAGACATGGATTATAATCATTCTCTCTGTCCATTTGTTGTTTCCCGATTTTCGATTGATGATGACTGACTGATTGAACAAATCAAATCAGTCCTGGCTTGGCCAAGCACTCACATGTGTCATCGCTAAATCATCGAGGGGCCCACAGATATCGCTTTTATCCCGAAGGTAAAAGGAATGGATAAACTTCGACTCATATGGCTTGTTCTACTACTTGTTGAATCATACACAAAGGCACGTTTTATAACATCGAGTTACCAAATGCGTTTTCGTGCAATCAATGTATAACCAACTCATAGTAACAACTCATATCTCTAGGTTTGAAGAATATAAGATATTATCGTCTCATGATCACTCGTGATAAAATCCATGAAGTGATTCAAATGAGCACGGGTTGAATCCAATACTCGGAACTTATGAGCACTCATGAGTGTTGTAGCACCACTTTGTCCACCAACTTGGACCTCTACAAACCAACCCATGACAGTCTTGATTCATATCTACTTCCAACATATGACCGACTGTGGATGGTTTGAATAACTTAATCATTCAGGAAGAGCGACTTAGTTATTCTGGAAGTCAAAACATGCAAAGTGAAACACAAGAATAAATGAATCAAATATGGTATCAAACCCTATGAATATAAATAAACACTTTTATTTATCACCATACTGATTACTCATTATTCATTGTTTCGGTTTTATCAACTTTATACTTGAATTAAAAACACTAGTTGTCCCATGCTCCAAGCATGTACACTATGTTTTTCTTAAACAATAGCTTTGCCATACACCAAGTATGCACTCTATGTTTTTCTATGATCCTTACTTTGTGAAATAAACCAATTGAACATAATTTCAATGATTCTAATTTCACACTCCCAAATCCTTATCAAAAAATGTGAGAATTTCAAATTCCTATCATTTATCGAAATCTGTTTAGATTTTAAACTTATATGCACTGACCCTCCTGTAATGAATATGTACAAAGTCACAAAGACTTGTCAACAGTCATTATAAGGTATTCCAATGGAGATCAACTCCATGGAAACTAAGTCTCATATTCAAAGTACATTGCTTTGGACATGCTTCTTGCATTAAGTTTTCTAATCTTACACAGATAACTTCCACCTATGGAGAAAACTCCATATTCTCATTTTGACTATCACTTCTGAATAAGAGATGCCTCTTTTCAGAATATGTCAATATGGTCCTTCCAAAATTAGCACTATACTTCCAACTGTCCCTGAGCAACCAATCTTTGGTAAACCTCAGATTGTCCTCGACAATTGCTTAATCATTTTAGTCATATCCAATTCTAGACCTTTTCCCTTCTTAATGCCTCTGGGCATTTGGAAAAATTTAGAAATGACAAATATTATAGCACATGCAATCGATCCTGTACCCAAAGCAAATGGTACACGATTCATGATGTCTCACATAAAGACATGATTCTAGACCAGTCTTTTGCTAAAATATTTTTATTTGCCATGTTTTCAAAATTTGACTATGAAGAAGGATGCCGTAATCATAATCGAATTTTGAGAACGCAATATATAGAATTTCCTTAAGTTGAACCAATCCAACATGAAATTCATATATATATTCTTGACTAAAGATGATTAAGGTCTCAATCTAAGCCTTTAGAACTGAAATGAAGTATATCCTCTCCCTTAATTATAGCAAAACAACTTTTTCAATCCCTACAGCCTCACGAATTGAAACTTTTGTTTTCTATAATTAACATTGCTCACTTGCAACACTAACAATAATTATCATGCTCCCACTAACATGATGATTATTAGCATAACACTTATGCTCCCACTAGCTTTGACATGTACTCAGAAATCAGCTGGACTTCTAGAAATTAATACTTTATTGACTTTTTTACCAAAGTTCAGATTTCTGATACGAGATGCTTTGATAAAACTTTATCAAAATCATACACCTTTCCTTACATAGCATGCATGTGTGTCTAAACAATTTCAGAACTATGAAAAGGGATGCCGTAATCATAGTCTCAATTGTTTAGACCTTTTGCCATCTGCTTCAAGTCTACTTGGTGGAAGTGTTTCCTCACCATCATTTTCATGAATCGGAGAGAAACCTTATGACCCTTATATTTTATGGTGTATGTGTTCTTATCCATGTGAATCGTCAAAACCATAGTCACAAGACAAGGATAATGACAAATCCAAACTCATATGGACTGAACTTATGCAATCTTAACTTCTTGCCACCTGGCAGTATAGGGCCTGCCATTGCTTCCAAGTTGTTATGCAACCAATTGAGAACTTTCAGAACTCCTATACAAAGCCAACTTTAACTGGAATGGGCACAGAATATGTCAACACGATAGGTTATAAACCTCAAGTCGTGTGCTAGTGAAGAACCTCAGGTTTTATTCTTTATTAGTTCTTGAAATTCTTTTTAGGATCTTTAAGACTCCCACTATCCTCTTGACATATAAGACTATCTTGCCAAATATTCAAGAGATAGTGCGGATTCTTTATCAAGACAAACACTTCACACAATTGGCCTTAGTTGGTCTTTGTTTTATCCAAAACATCACAACTTACCAATTTCAAATGTACAAGAGTAGGACACTTTTACTCTTACATTTGACAAGTGTTTTAAACCTTTCTTTAAGATATGTCACTCAAGTTACAATCTTGGAGTATGACTCTAAGAATTGTTTTGGAACGAAGTATGACTCATCTTCCTGATCTAACCATTTCAACAATTCATGACTCCTCTTCTTAGTCATAAGAATGCACTAAGATGACCTTTAGAGGACTAATTGTGATATGATTTCTAAATCATTAAGATGATCACAAACATGATACTAAAGTACTCTCCCATCTTTTCAGATTTGAGAAACTTTTATCTTTCTGCCTATTTTGGTTCTTCCCATTCGTTCTGCCATACATTGAGACTTTTCCAATGTTTCAGAATTATACTTAAACTTGTAAGTATAACCATATTTACTAAACTTTAGTAAATCAAATAGTCTTAACGAGCTTTGTGGTGGACATGACCAGTGCACAAGAATGTGTACTCGATCCCTTTAGTCCTTCACTTGACTCACACATCCATGTGTACAAGTAATTAGTCTTGATTTTCCAATGCTTGAAAGTTCTCATTCATCATACTATTCAACTTGCATGATTCCAACTTTCGGTCCAATTGAAACTTGGGTGATGAGGAACTTTCCTGATTTGGTAAATTTAGACACTACCACAAATGAAAGAATCAAATCCATTTTCCAATATTGATGTCAGTGGAATCATATAAGCAACAATTTTCCACAAATGCCATTGTAAGGATACTTCAAATAAATAAAATTAAACAATTTTCTTTTATTTTAAAACTTTGCGGAAAAACTTATCCTTACAATCCACATGGAAAATTGTTGTTATCTATTCCTTAGCAATATATCATAACTTCTTAAGCAACTGCTCAAAATTCTGATGCGATCGAAATCCACCTTCGCGATCAGAATCAGCATATACTTCCTTTAAGATTTCTCTCTATTCTTTGATTCTTAAAACATCAACATGTGACCCAGTCACATCGTGTAATGAGGATCTCAGAATAGAACTTAACAGAGTTAGATAATGGACTCTACCTGATGTAGAGTCAAACTTATTGACTTTAACATCCTTAGGTAAATTTGGCAGCTTTGCAATCAACGCCCCTTCCTTTGGAAAAATAAACATATGGACCCTTTGGTAATGGGACTATCTCAGACTTAGCCTTTCTCTTTACCATTTGGTCAACCGGGTTGACTATGGCCAATCCCTTTCCATTGGGAAAAGAATGCTTTTTCTGGATTTCTAGTGTCACCATTGTCACTGTCCATAAATTTTTTGGAAGTTGATCTTCTAATCAAGTTTGCTTTACTATCGTTCCAAATCATTGCTGATTCAGCAGCACCAAGCAAATAGATATGATCATTAAGGTTCATGACTTAGAAAGTGATTGAACATCCAACTTTCTCAAGACACCCAACTCTCCCGGCTTGTCAATATGTGACTTCATCTCTAAGATGTGATCACACATAGACCTTGCTTGCCATTAGGGCTTGAGTGACCTTGAACTTGTGGGTTAGGGAGAATAATTGGAGGAGGTGGAGGAAGAGAAGTATGACTTCCATGAGCCAAACTCGGGAAGTCATATTCATTAGGAAAACTTGGTTTGGGAAGATCATTGTTGTCTAAACCAGACATCAACAATGGGAGAAATTCACGTAAAGTTGATTTAAGTCCTTAATATAACACCCAATATGATATATTAAGGCTAGGACCCAACAAACTATTTTATAACTTAGAAGAGGGATGCCGTAATCCAAGCTATAAAATATTTGAAGGTAGGTGAATGACGATTCACCAATTTCCACCAAGATAAACGAAATGTATTATTAGGTTTTAATTGGTTTTGAAACTCCTAGATTCTTTTGAGATACATTGAACTTTTCAATGGCATGTTTCAATCTCGAGTGTGCCCTTCAGGTTTTGTGACTGGGATGCCGAGGATCACAAAACAAGGTGTGAAGTAACCATACAAATATACTTGGTACCCTTAATATTTACCCCTCAATCGATGTGCCGGTTAACCACACACGCTCCAACGATACTATGATAAACATTAAGTTACCCTTTGCCTACCTTGTTAAGTCCAGGTTAGTGTGCCGGTTAACCACACACGCTCCACTAACAGCTTAAACAAAGTGCAAAGTGTAATTTCATGGATTAGCACCTTATTCACATTTTCCTAAGTAACTAAGATTGGAAATTTATAAGTGTTTAGTTACTTAGTATTTATCATTATACTTATAATGAAGGGAGAATTATAGTCCTTGTCCTACCTGTTCGGCTAACGACCCTCCACCGGTCAAGGAAGCGGTGAGTGAGAGTGGACACCCATTAAACTGCCATTTTATAGGCAGTAACCTTATACCCCCCTTATAGACCGGCTTCGTGAATGAGGCCTACTAACGGTAAGATTGACTTTATCTTATACATATCTATATAATTAAAATTATAATAATAGTATAAGGGTGTATTTTAAATATTTAAAATATTTGGTGGTTTAATCTATTAATTAAACTATACTCTTAATTTAATTAAACTTAAACCATGTCTTTATGGAATTATTAACTCTTTTAATTAAACACTTTAACTAATTTAATGAAGTCCATAAAGTTTGAATTTTAACTTTTAAAATTGTAGAGTTTGGAATTAAAGCATTAATGTGTGTGAGACTTTACAAATTCCAAAACTTGAGGGAAAGTTTTGAAACTATTCAAAACCTTTCATTTCATAACTTATAAGTTTAATGGTTCATTAAAATGAAGACTCTTCATTTTTATGTAACCTCTTATTCTTTAATAACACTTTTAAAGAAGTGACTTTTAAACATCCATAACTTGAGGACAAGTTATGGAGTCATAAAATAGTTTAATGAAAAAAAAAACTCTTCATTTTTGTGTAACCTATGACACTTTTATGAGTTTTAAGATTCATAAATGTGACCTTTTATGTGACTTGAAGAAAAGTTACAAAAACACCTTTTATGAACTTCTTTTAGATTAATATGGATTGAAAGCAACTTAACAAATAATATTTTTTATCAATCTAAATTAACTCATAAAACAAGGTAACACAAAAAAAACTTTTCATGTTCCATAACTTAAGAACAAGTTATGGAATTTTAAAACATTAAGACTAAGTTTTATAACTCCATAAAAAACTTTGAATCAATTTTTTTTAAAACCTTTTCATATCCATAACTTATGGAGGTTTCAAAAAACTCTTTAGATCAAACTTTTAAAACTAATAAAATAATCATATCATTTTATCTTTTACTAAATTTGACCTAATTCAACTCATATAGTAAAGTGACTCAAATTTTAAAAATAATTAGTTTTTCATAAAATCAAGTAATTATCTTAAAATATGACAAACTTCATGTTTTTTTTCCTTTTTTTTTCCTTCAACTTGAAAAAAAAATACATTTGCATCAAATATAATAGAAAACAACCCATGGCTCTGATACCACTGTTGGGTTTTAGTATACTACAACATCCTATGGTGCACATACAACCCTAAATACCTTGGATCTATGTTTTCTCTATTATACATGCAAATGGTTTCCAAGGCATTAAACCTATAACTAGCATGCATTTGACATAAACCATATAATATACTAGTTAGGGAAACATACCTTTTATGTGGCTTGAAGTCTTGATGTATTTGGCCTTAAGAGCTTAGCACCAATAGTATGAAATGCCTCAAATGGAATCACAACACACCTAGGACAAAGGTGGCTCTTGAGAGAGAATTCCATGCACCAAAACACCTCCATATTTCTCTAAGAAAAGAAGTGGTGATTTTGGCTATGGAGTAACCTATTTATATGTAGGATTCCAAGGGTCATGGGTATAACCCATAATCCATACCCATGGGTTTTATGATCCATGGTTCATGTGGCCCAACTCTTTATGTATCCATACATAAACTTGGTCCAACATGGATCATAAGCCCAACACATATAAATATAACTAATTATCATAATTAGTCCCCATAGATTTAATTAGTCTCTTTTGATCACTAAATTAATTCCAAATTAATTCTTGATCGATACTAATTAAAACATATGATTTCATATTAATATATTATAACTTATAATATATTAATAAACCACAAATAACCTTCTCTCAAAAGTCCATCCTAACAAATTGTCCTGATGATATGCAACCCAAATGGACCATGCTACTCTCGGGTCAAGTACATACCAATAATAGTTATGGGCTTAGACATCTAATCCAACACCTTTATCGTCAGATGATTGGTTCCTTGATGTATCTAACAGCTAGTAGACCGGAAATTATGTTTTCTGTTTGTTATTGTGCAAGGTTCCAAGAAAACCCTCGTGAAACTCACATGGTGGCAGTGAAGAATATTTTCAGATACCTAAAACGAACTTCATCTTTAGGCATATGGTATCCTGCGAACTCAGGGTTCTTTGTTCAAGCGTTTTTGGATGCTGATCTTGGTGGGTGTGACTTAGATAGAAAAAGCACAACTGGTGGATGCCAATTTCTTGATGGCAAACTTGTCAGCTGGCAGTCCAAAAACCAAACATACGTTTCGTTGTCAACAGCCGAAGCTGAGTACATCACTGCTGCATCTTGTACTTCTCAGGTCAGATGGATTCAGAGTCAATTGCGAGATTATGGCTTGAATATGAATCCAATCCCACTCTACTGTGACTCTGAAAGTACAATTCGCATCTGTCACAATCCAGTGCAACACTCAAAGATGAAATACATAGTACTGAGGTATCATTTCATCAAGGATCATGTAGAGGATGACAACGTTGAGATTCATTTCGTTCGATCAACAGACCAATTGGGTGACATATTCGCGAAAGCCTTGCCAGAAGCATCATTTAGTAGAATACTCCAAGGCCTAGGGATGATGGAAGCTGAATCAGTTCCAAAACCTCTTTCGCTTCCATAGTAGCCCGTTCACTTTTAGGTTATATGTTCGCTTTCGTTTCTATATTTTTTTGACAAGCAAAATAGAACGAACCCTCGCTCTATTTCGTTTCCGATATTTTTGGACACGAATTGAAACGAACGGTCACCCTATCTCAAGCCTCATATTAATTTAAAGCTAACACTCCGGGTATGAACTTTTTGTATATTTTGTATATTACGTTTGCTTCGTTTTATTTTTTATTTTTTTCTTTTCAAAAATCCAAAAATATTTACTTTGCTTATGTTTTTCTTTTTTCAAAATTTAAAATACAAAATTATTTTATTCTGTTATGTTTCTTTCTTTTTTCAGAAATTATCAAAATACAAAAATATTTTCCTTTCTTATTTTTCTGTTAGTATCATTGTAGGTTCCACTGCAAAAGCGAATGATAGGGCATGTATAATTTCCATATCTTTGTACTAGCTAAGTGTCCCTAGAAGTATGTTGCTACATGTTGTCCGAAGCCTCAAACGACTTAATGTGAAGCCTTAATGAAACAAATCTACCATTCGCTTCTCCCCAACCAGGCTGTTACATTCACATTAGTCACGAGCTACCTTACTCTTCTCATCTTGAGTTACGAGTTATCTGATTAGTCATATTTGCATAGCAGAGGTACATTCACTTCTCTGGAGCCACCTTCTTTTTTCTCCATTTGCCTTCATACTCATCTATGTGATCCTTGAGGCTCTCAGCTATACCACTGAGGTTTATGGTTACGTAACATCTGTGTTCATGATCTTAGCTTCGTTCACCACGAACTGAGTGAAACCCACTATTCAACACACATAAATGAATTGACGGTGAACAAATAAAAAGTTCTAGTTTTCACCATGGAATTGACGTTACTCCACCTTTGTGGATTGTACCATGAAATCTCTTTTTCATTTTGCGTGATCTTTATGATTGTTCTTACACCAGAACTCTTCTACCCAAAAGATCCAGTTTTTTTTTTTTGAGATTTCATAGTTTCGCTTCGTTACTAAAATATTTCCAAGCCTACTCGTTCAACTGACTACACTGGTCACACGAGTACTGTTGGATAAGGTGTCTAAGTCCATAACTATTTCTGGTATGTACTTGACCCGACCCGGCATGGTCCATTTGGGTTGCATGGCATCATACAATTGGATAAACTAAATGAGAGAAATAACACTTGTGGTTTATTAATATATTATTATTTCTAATATATTAATAGTATTATTTAATTAATATTGATCAAGAATTAATCTAGAATTAATTACGTGATCAAAAAGGAGACTAATTAAATATATGGTTTGATTGTGTAAATCATCCATACTTGTATAGTGGGATAGATGCTCCATGGATTTTCTAGTTGGGCTAGGGTCCATAGGATGCTCTATGGATGCTCCATGGGAGTTACAAACCCATGAGTCATGGAAATGAAGAGCCATGTTACATTAGGGTTTACATGGTGTAACCCTAATGCAACACACTATATAAGCATACTTAGAAAAACCAAAATCGGCTACACTAGTGAGACAAGAGGACAAGGCCGATTTCAAGTGTTCTACATTCTCTCAAAGTTTATTCCAAGAGCATTTGGTGTTGTGTGAAACATTTGAGGCATCACACTTGGGGTGCTAGGCTCTCAAGGTTTACAAGGAATCAAATCAACAACAAGGTATGTAATTCTAGCCATCTTTTATGATTAAAGTTCCCCATGTATGCTAGATAGGATTATGAACCTTGGAAAAAGTATTTTGCATGTATTTTAGACAAACATAGATCCAAGGTTTTCTAGGGTTTCATGTACACTTAGGAGTGTTAGAATGCTCAAAAACCCATCAGTGGTATCAGAGCCTAGGCTTGTTTGTTTGATACTTGATGAAAAATTGTGAAAAAACTCGTTTTTATGCATTCTGAAGCATGAACTCGCCGAGTCCATGGGGGGACTCGACGATCCCATAACCAAATTCATCCTACTCGTTGAGTAGGTTCTTGCACTCGACGAGTAGGAGCCCCCGAGTGCAGTTTTTTGAGTTTTGCTGCTGGAAATGGACTAGAATCATTACCCTAAACTGTTTTGGTGTTTTAAAACTTGTTTTAGATGGTGTAATGACTGTTCTAATCCATTTACAATGGCTAATATCAAAATTACATGATTATATGTGTTTATATGTTCTTGAAATTTTGATATGATTATTCATGTTCTTATGAGTTCTTGATAGATCATAGGGATTACTTGTTTAATGCTTAATTCATGATCTTTATGTGTTTTAATGGAGTCCATAACTTGTCCTCAAGTTATGGATAACCTAAAGTCACTTTGTATTAATTCCATTAAAAGAACACATAAGTTACAAAAATGAACAGCCTTCATTTTAATAACTCACAAGTTATGAATTGAAAGTTTTTGTAAAGTTACAAAACTTGCCCTCAAGTTTTGGAACATGTAAAGTCATCTAATAAACTTTAGTTCCAACCCCTAGAATTTTAAAAGTTAAAATTCAACCCTTATACTTTATAATATTATAAGTTTAATAATATATATATATATATATATATATATATATATATATATATATATATATATATATATATGTATAAGATCAAGTCATTTTACCATTAGTAGGCCTCATTCACAAAGTCGGTCTATAAGGGGGGTATAAGGTTGTTGCCTATAAAATGACAGCTTAATGGGTGTCCACTCTCACCCACCGCTTCCTTGACCGGTAGAGGGTCGTTAGCCGAACGGGTAGGACAATGACACCAAGAGTGGTATTCATATTTGTTTTGATTTGTAGGGACTAAGAAGAAGTGAGAATGTGGACCATGGAAAGATAAACTTGATCATGGGGAATAGGAAAGTTTCACATGTCACCAAGAGTGGAGTTTATACTTTGTTGCTAAGTAGTGGGTTTACTTTAGATTTGAATAAATATTGTTATTTGCCTGAAATGGCAAGAAATGTTATTTTCTTTCATGCTTTGTACAAACAAGGGTTTACCTTTTCTTTTGATAATGAAGTTGGTGGAATAAATGCTTTCTTTAATAATGTGTTTTATTTTAAAGCATTACCTTGTGATGGTGTGTATGAAGCTGTGTCTGTTGTAGATAACTTAGGAAATAATGTGTTGTGTATTGATTCTACTAATGATAATAACTTGGATAAAGCATCATTATGACATTGTCGTCTTTGACATGTAAGCAAGAAACGCATAGGCCAACTCCAAAAGGATGGAGTCTTGGAGTCATTTGACCTAAAGTCAGATGATAGTTGTGAATCATGCTTACTTGGAAAAATAACAAAGTCACCCTTCACAGGTTCCTGTGCTAGGGGTGAAGGTTTGTTGGATCTAGTGCACACGGATGTGTGTGGACCCTTCAAAACTGCCACAAGGGATGCTAATCGTTATTATGTGACTTTTACGGATGAATATAGTAGATATGGATATGTCTACTTAATCAAGCATAAGTCAGAGACTTTCGAAAGGTTTAAAGAGTTTAAACAGGAAGTCGAGAATCAATTGGGCAGGAACATTAAGATGCTTCGATCCGATCGTAGTGGTGAGTATCTTAGTACAAAATTCCTCGACTATCTTAGGGAATGTGAGGTTGTCTCACAATTGACACCTCCCAGGACACCACGGTTGAATGGTGTAGCTGAGAGGTGTTGAGAGAAAAACATAGAGACACACTTGAACAAATGTTAGAACAAGTAGATTGCAGAATAGTTAATCTCAAAGGATCTAAAAGCTCAACCATAATATAAATAAGTTATAATTAGATAGTTAGAGAGTTAGTTGCGGAAAAGTAAAGAAATAGAAATGACAACAATTGTTATATCAAGTATACACATAAGTTGATTCATAACGGGGAATGCATTCAAACCAAGTTAATAAGGAAGATCAAACTTAGTGATTAAGTCACAGAAGACTTGCTCCGAAGAGAGATTATATTCAGATGAATTCTGGTAAGATTGAAGTAGAAAGAGATGAGTAATAGAGAGATAGAAAAGATAACTTCAGAAATGTGTATTCAGATAGAATGCATAAGTTATATGTATTGAATACAAAGAGAATGAGCTCTATTTATAGAGACTCAGAAATACACTAGATTACATCTCTATGAGTAGCCATGCAAGGCATACTGGACAATAGAGTGTATTACAATAAAGATGAGTAAAGTAATCTAGCTAAGTGACTGCGGTAGGTAGACTCCGGTTGCGGTTGCTGATGAACAAGATTTGACTGCGGGTGTTGAACTTGTTGCGGTTGTTGGAGTGGCTGCGGTAGCTAAGTTCAAGAGGGTCACTTTTATGATTCAACAGTTTCCCCCTAAGTGACCTCTTTAACTTTGGTTCAGCTATCAAGTTTTAGGAACTTGATCAGGATCCACCAAAACCTCCTGATGTTTTCCAGCCAAGTGATTCTCCTTAGGATTTCGAATTTGACTTCTGCGGTAGTATGCTTTGATCTTTCAACTCCGACTCGGCATATGTCTAGTTGCTTCTTGGTCAGGCGATGCATGGCAGTCATACGAATGAAATATTTGACATTATCAGTCTTCCTTTTGAAAATGACTGCAAGTTCAGGAAAGTTGGTTGCGCCTAAGGATCTTTCTTGAAAGCCTTCGGTAGGCATAGGCGCAGGTTCGAGTGGTGGCAGATCAAATTTTTGGGCTATGGTGGGGTAGATGTCCGCATCGATCTTGGCAAAGTCACAGACTGTTTCCTTCAGAAAAGTGTTAGCCCTTTCAAGCGCAATCTTCATTTTAGGGTGCTTCTCGGACTTATTTTGGAACACTTTGGCAATGAGGAAGATTTCTTCCGGATTCATGCAAGGAAAGTCTGCCTGGGTGCGGACATAATCATGCTCTCTTCTTGTGAGGGTATACTGAATGTAGTCAGCCTTCATGAACTTCCGGATTTTGTAGTTCTTGACTACGGATGGTCTATCGTTAGACCATATGTTTTCAATGGAAGAGGCATTTTTAGCATGGAAGAGACTAAGTCTCTCAAACTCCATTGGCAGTCTTTTGTGATCAGGAAGGCTGCGGTCAAATTGCTCAAAAACTGTGAAGAATTTAGCATTTGGAGAAATTGGGACATCCCAGTATCCGTCCGATGGGGGTTCAGCATAAGTGAGGTGGGGTCTGTAATCTTCGTCCAGCAGTCGGCGGTGCGGATTGATCCATGAATTTATCAAAGATTCGTCCATCATTGTGTCAAAACCGCACTCTCTCCAAATTAGCTCTGCAAGTTTGGCTGCCTTCCAGTCTTGTTTTCTTTGAGCAGTGGCAGGGGAGTCCGTTGAGCTTGGGGATGACATGTTCTCCGCAAGGTTTTTGAAGTGAGGGGGAGTCACTGGCTTTTCAGGAGTGATTTCCTTTTGCGGTGAAGGGATATGTGGTGGAGTGTGATGAGATGGTGTAGGTGTGCGAATTTTTTCTGTGATGATGGGGGGACTTTGATGTTGTGAGATGGATGGATTAGAGTGATGGACTTGTTCTTCTTCACTTCCCCCTCTTGAGGGATGCAACGGAGGAGCCTCCTCAAGCCATTGTTTAAGTCCATCAACCTTGGCAAAAACCTCTTGGAATTGAGCTTTGAGGGCTTCGGCCAACTGTTGATTGTTTGGAATGGAGGAGCTGAAGAGTAGCCTGTGGATTTCCTTGGTAAGCTGGAGGATCTCAGGACCATGAAAGTTGGAGGACAGAGATCGTTGCAGTCTGTTGATGGTTGATTGAAGAACGGAGATAGTAGACTCATAAGCAGTGTGAGTCTCATCTATCAGCTTCTGAGACTGCGTGGCTTGATCCGCGATGGCTGCTTGGAGATCCGTTTTGATTGCGGTCACCTCAGTGATGAGGCGTTCCGCAGCAGCCATAAGGTCTTTGTGATCTGCCTTGCGGTTGTTGTCAAGGGACCGGATCCCCATTTCTACTTTGAGAGAAATCCTCTCAGCAACCAAGCATTCCCTTGTCTCCAGACGTTCTAAACGTTCGATCAGGGACTGTGGTCCCGGGGTGTCTTCAGGTTGCGGTTGAGTTGGCTTGACCGCAGCCAAGATCTAATCAACTTTAGCTTGTAAACTCATGAACTCTTTTCTGATGACAACATTCTTCTTCTTTTTCTTCTTGTCTTTTGGCTTGGAAGTTGAATGATGGGAGCCACTAGATTCCTCTTCCTCATCAAACATCATGAGGTCATCATCAGAAGGGTTGGGCTTGTTGACCTCCTGAATATCGTCATCATCAAGACCGAAGGTGGGAGCAGAACTGACCTCGATTGCGGTTCCTTCGTCTTGTGATTCATGGACTGTTGGAGTGGGATTTGGATTGGGAGTTGGAGTGACTTTGGAGGTACCTGCAGCTGCACCGGAGGCTTGAGCTTTAAGAATTGTTTCAGCCATCTCGGTCATCCAGTCTTGAACTTTTTGAATAGTGGCTACGGTACTGGCATTGCTGATAGCATTTGCCCAATACTTAGCCACTGACTGGATTTCTTGCTCTTTTATCTGTTGCTGCTTGATCTGTTGTTCCTTGCGGGCTTGGAATGGCCTTCTGAATGCAACATACTTTTTGATTTCTGACTCAGTTACCGGTGTGTACCGTAACCATGAGTCATTTGATTCGTCGCCGTCAAATCCTGGTAAACGCACCGAAGTGTCCTTCGGGTCCACGGATCCTTGCACGTTTGTGCTCACCATGCCTAAACCACCTGCTGCGGATGTAAGCAGAGTAGGATTTCCTGAGCTTCCTTGGTCTCCTTGACCCGTAGTCAAGTGTGGCCTTGGATCAGTTCTGGCATGGGCAGAAGAAGTGCCCTGCGGTTGGGAAGGTGTTTGTAGTGTTTGGGTGACGTTTAAAAGGATGGAGTGCAACTCCTCGGGAGAAAAGAAATGCAGTCGGGAAGCCCTGGAGACCTTAGGGCGAGCACCAGTGTCATCCTCTTGGGAGTGAACTGGGGGGGAGTCTCCACGAAGTTGTGAATCAGACTCACTTTCTGATTCTGATTGGAAAATGATTGTGGTGTTGAATGGGTCTGCGGCCACCCCAAGGACTACTGGAGCATTTGGCTAGGGGAATCGGTTTTTCGTTTCTTAAGGATAGCAATTGGTTGCCTATCCTCATCAGAATTACTACTGGATATGGGTGCGGTTGGTTTGGTTTTACGTTTCTTGGTGGGTGCGGTTGGTTTGGGAGCATCCTTCTTAGGGGTTTTTTGTTTCTTCTTGGTTGCCAATTTCTTTCTTCTTTGTGAAAGATTGGAGAGTGTAGTGGCAGAAGGGACTGCGGTACCTTCAGGGTTAACAATTGCGGATGATTGTGGAAGAGACGGGGTAGGAAAGTATGGGGCAATACCTTCCGTAGCCGCAATGTGATCTGAGACATCAGCAGTCTCAAGACCAAGTGTTGTAAAAATGTGGGTAGGGAGTCTGCGGATAGGTCCAAAAACAGTTTGATTTGAAGAGGGATTGTACCTTTTGAGATCCTTAGTGACAAAGAAGTTGATGTCACTACCCATATCGATTCCAGCATCCGCATGAAGGTCTGATATGCAGAGTGACCAGAACCTTGCAAAAGTGAGCTCGGTTGGGTTCTCCTTTGGGCTTTCTTTGGGAATGTATTGAAGGAAGTCGTCCCATAGGATATGCCCGTAGTTTACATCGTGCCCTGTGAATATGCTCCACACCAACTCCAATAGCTTGAGTCCCATGTTGTCAATGCCTCCGGTTCTGCCGGATAGACAGCGGATGATGAAATGGCACACAAACTGCCAAACCGCAGGCAACTGATTTTTCTTAAATTTACCAATTCCTCTAATTGGTTTCTGATATCCCATTCGGTAGAGGGCAGAAGTAACGTCCGTCATGGAAGGAGAGAAGATCTTGATGGAGGGATGAACCAGAAGGTTTATGGCAGTGAGAAACTTTTCTTTGGACAGGATGACCAAAGAATCGTTAATCAGATTGAGGTGAACTTCTTGAGGGTTTTCGATTGGGTGATAGGCAGAGAATGCACACTTGAAGAGGGTTGAGACTGGAAAAACATCTGTGAAAGCGTCGAAAGGACCAAACAGAGGATGATTCTTGAGAAACTTGGTCATCAGTTTGGTTGGAGCATTGTATGAAGAATGATCTTCAAACACTGCTCGAAAGTTGCTCGAGGCAATTGTTGGAGAGTTTGAACCGGTAGGATTCACTGAGCCTGAAGCCTTGGATTATTTCTTTGATGCACCTGATTTCACCATTTTAGAAGCTTGAGAGAAGAAGTAGAAAAAAACAGAGTGTTCTTGAAAGATTTGAGACGGGGTTTGCGATGTTCAGAAAGCGTAAAATGATATTGGGGAAGAAGATGGGTTTATAAAGGGGTGAAAATTTTATTAACCCTAGGTAAAAGGTAAGGATAAGGTAAAAACGTCGTTTGGGATTTGGGGGGAATCTTTGAATTGAGGATTAAATCTCAGCCACAAATAATCAAACGATTTAAAAAAGATTTGAGAGATTTACTAAAAAGGGGTTTGCATTTAATAAAAAGTCAGACATCTATCAATGTGTCAGGTGATCGTGGGGTGAGGGGAAAGGAAGTTGTAACGGATGGGACGTGTTGAGGAGAGGAAAAGACAGATTAAGGATGTGATTAGGTCTGACACAAGGTTTATTCAGAAAAAGACAGTTTCTCAAGGGAATGTTTTTTTTAATGTTTTATTTAATGAATGATCATTAAATAGCACACAAAGATTCAAGAGTTGATGAAACAGTTGAGAAAACAGCAAAGTGATCGCGGATGGAAACTGCATTGCGGATGGATATGACGTTCCAGATGGAAATTTCATTGCGGATGGAAAGATGAACGACTGCAGTATAAGAACTGAAAAGAGCACTTGTACAAAGATTAGTAATAACAAACAATAAAGACCCATGAGAGATAAGTATGATTTATGGTTGCGGTACCACGACTGCGGTACCTAAACCATCTATCATAAGTAACTCTCAGTTAGAACCGCAGCAGAGACCAAGGATGGTCTGCGGTATCTAGTAATTCAAAAAGAATTGTGGGTCTGGATTCATCATTCCTAACATTTGCAAGAAGGTGTTAAGCTTTGTGGAGTCGAGCGCTTTTGTGAATACATCAGCAATCTCTTCATGAGTATGGACAAAGATGAGTTCAATGTTACGTTTCAAGATGTGGTCTTTAATGAAGTGATACCGTAGTTCAATATGCTTAGTCTTGGAGTGCTGAATTGGATTGTGAGAAATAGCAATAGCACTTTCAGAGTCACAATAGATCGGTATCCGCAGCATTCTATACCAGTAGTCCAATAGTTGAGTTTTCATCCAAAGGACTTGAGAGCAACAGCTGGCTGCGGCCACATACTCAGCTTCTGCGGTAGACAGAGAAACACAACTTTGTTTCCTTGAGGACCAGCTGACGAGTCTTCCACCCAAAAATTGACATCCACCTGAGGTACTTTTGCGGTCTAATCTGCATCCGGCGTGATCCGCATCTGTGAAAGCTTGCAGGCTGAAGTCATTGCATGCGGGGTACCATAGACCAAGAGATTTGCTTCCTTTTAGGTGCCGTAGAATTTGTTTGGCTGCGGTCATATGTGACACTTTTCGGTCAGCCTGATACCTTGCACATACACCAGTTGCAAAGACAATGTCTGGCCTGCTTGTGGTGAGGTACATCAAAGAACCAATGATACCTCTATAAGTCTTGTGATCCACAGATTCGCCTGAGGGATCAGCAGAGATCTTATAACCGAAGGCCATGGGGACCTTAGCAGAAGACCAGTTGTCCATGGAATATTTCTTTAAAAGTTCAGTGGTGTATTTTTCTTGATGAATGAATATCCCTTGCGGAATTTGTTTCACTTGAAGTCCTAGAAAGAAGTTAATCTCTCTATTCATGCTCATTTTGAACTTGTTGGTCATGAGCTTAGCAAATTCATCCACCATTCCTTAATCAGTCGATCTGAAGATGATATCATCCACATATATTTGTACAAGCATAAGATGGTTATCATTTGCTTTTCTAAATAACGTGGGGTCAATCACTCCTCTCTTGTACCCGGATGAGACAAGGAATTCAGAAAGAGTCTCATACCATGCTCTTGGGGCTTGCTTCAGACCGTAGACTGCTTTTTCAAGCTTGTAGCAGTGGTCTGGGAAATCAACATTTTCAAAACCTGGAGGTTGTTGAAGGTAAACCTCTTATTTTAATTCCCCATTGAGAAAGGCACTCTTAACGTCCATTTGGTGTACCTTGACGTTCTTGTGGGCTGCGTATGCTAAAAAGATCCGGATAGCTTCCATGCGGAGCATACGTTTCATTGTAGTCAATGCCTTCAAGTTGACTATACCCCTTTGCAACTAGTCTTGCCTTGTTTCTGACTACCGCACCAGATTCATCCAGCTTGTTTTTGAATACCCATCTAGTGCCAACAATAGAATGACCACGTGGCTTCGGAACGAGCTGCCAAACTTTGTTTCTTTGAAATTCTTCTAGCTCTTCTTGCATTGCAGCTATCCAGTCAGGTTCAAGCAGTGCTTCTTTGATCGTTCTGGGTTCTACCGAGGACATAAATGCTGCGTAGTGGCAGTGATCAGATAGGTCCTTGGAAGATCGAGTCTGGATACCTGCGGATGCGTTGCCAATGATTTGACCTGGTGGGTGGTCCTTCGTCCATACGTGAAGACGGGGTTGTAGATGATCAGCAGCTGCGGTAGAGGGAATATCTTGAATATCAGAAGAATCTGTGGTTGGAGATGGCAGTTCCCCCTGGACTTGAGAACATCCTGCTAAGTCATCTTGGTTTGTTGTAACAAGAGTGGAATTTTCTTGAGCAGTTGGAAGTGGTTCCCCCTGGATTGCTGATGGGAGTTCCTCTGGAACATGAGAGGGTTCCCCCTGGACTGCAGATGGGAGAGTGATAATCCTTGAATCGGTTCTCGTGTCAATGTTCTCTATGAGTTCATCATCCGAATCCGAAGATACGTTTGATGGTAATGTTTCTCTGCGGGTGGGAATTTGAACAGCATCTGCTACTGGAACCTCGATGGTTGGTGCTTGATCCGGAGTAGAGCTTTCCCCCTCAACCGGAGAGGTGAAAGTATTGAGAGATGCTACTTCAGATAGAGATGGGCCAGAAATATCAGCATGTTGTTGTTGAGCTACAGATGACACAAGAACTTCGGATAGTTTCGCCGTTTCAACAGGATCGAAAAGATCGTCATAATTGACTTCAACTAGATTTAAGGGTCCTGAAGAAGCAGGAATATCACTTTCCATGATTGCGGTGGTTTCATTGGATGGAGGGGAGTTGCGGATGTGAGAATCATTAAATTTCACATCGAAGCTTTCAATGATTAGCCTTGTACGTCTGATGAGCACCCGGTAAGCAACTTTGGTAGTGGAATAACCAAGAAAGATGCCTTCATCAGACTTCGGTGTAAACTTGTTAAGCTGATCTTGGTTGTTGATCACGAAACATCTACACCCAAAAATATGAAAGAAGCGAACATTGGGCTTGCGGTTGTTGAGGCTCATATGGTGTTTTGTTGAGACGTTTGCATACAATGCTTCGATTTTGTACAAAGCAGGCAGTTGCTACAGCTTCAGCCCAGAAGTAGAGAGGAAGGTGTGTGAACTTGAGCATGGATCTGGCTGCTTCTACCAGTATGCGGTTCCTTCTCTCTACCACTCCATTTTGTTGTGGTGTATAAGGAGCTCAGAAGTTGTGAGTGATGCCTTTGGAAACCAAGAAACTGTTGAGAAGAGTGTTAGTAAACTCGGTTCCATTATCACTGCAGATACGTCTTACTGGAAGCTTTATCTGAAGTTCCATTTCCTTTATGAAGTTGATGAGAACCTGCGGTGTTTCTGACTTGAGTCTGAGGAAGAAAACCCAAGTGAAGCGTGTGAAGTCATCAGCTATAACCAGTATGTACTTCTTGTGATGGAGACTGGCTACGGTTGATGGATCGCAGAGATCAATATGTAAGAGCTCTAGTGGTTCAGAGATTGAAGAATCAGTTACAATGGGGTGACTTGCTTTAGATTGCTTTCCACATTCACAAGCCGGACAAAGAGTATCGTTGCTGAATTTGAGAATAGGGAGACCTCTGACTAGTTCTCCGGTGACCAAGTTGTTGATGTACCTGAAGTTGAGGTGAGCTAGCTTGCGGTGCCAAAGCCAGCTGACTTCAGATACAGCTTTGGATAGGAAACACAACTACGGTCTACCAATGATCAGAGAGACATCCAACGGGTACATGGTACCTTCGGATCGAGATTTGATCAGGCATGTGTTCCTATCACTTGTCATTACGTAGCAAAACTGATCATCAAATTCAACTCGATGTCCTGCTTTACATAGTTGGCCAACACTGATGAGATTGTGTTTAAAGCTTTCTACATAAGCAACCTTCTGAATGGAAAAGTTCCCCGTAGTGAGAACACCGTAACCGCGGATGACACCATTCGCATTGTTGCCGAATGTGACATTTCCACCATTGCATATTGGCCTGAAATCCCGAAGGTACTCTAACCTTCCGGTCATGTGCAAGGAGCAGGCACTGTCAATTAACCACTCATCGTCTTGTTCCTCCTTGCACAAAGCATGAGAATTACACGGTTAGTTTAGGCATCCAAACTAGTTTGGAGCCTGGGACAACTGATGTGTTTCTGAGTGATGTATGGACCGAGGTTGCAGGGACAGGTCTCTTGTCAACTCTGACTAGATTTGACGTAAGATGAATCCTTCTGACAGCTACACTGACATTTACAAAAAGAAGTTTTGTCTTTTGATCTGACACTATGCTTGGTCAGCGGTTTAAAGGATGAATTGGACCTGTTACCGGTCCGAGGTTGGTAATTCCTGACATGAGTGTTGTTGGGTTTTGAAAAATGTTGTTTTTGAAAAGATTTTGCATGTGTAGGTTTCTGAGTTCTTTTTAGTGGAGTTGGTAGAATACCCTTCCACCTTTTGAAATTCTGATGTGACTTTAAAAGTGTTGGAATGGGTAAGATACCCTTCCATTTTGGATCGTCCAAGGAATACACTTGAAAATCATTGATTTGAAAAGACTTTACACCCTTTTGGTTTTTGTCAGGTGAACTAGGAATGACTGATGAAACTTGACATTCCTTTTTGTTTATTTTCTTAATAGGAGAGTTTTTTGGAATGTAGTGTGAGAAAACAAAATTTTCGGGACTTTTGGATTTTGGAAATCAGACATGCTTCTTGGTTTTTGAAAAGGTTTGTTTATTTGTGCCACGAGATCGAATTTCTTCTTTAAAAGCCTTTTTGGCTAATGATTTTGGTGAACCGCAGTCTCTGTTATTCAACTGCGGTTTCCTTGAATCTTTTGAAATTTTGTGAAAACGAGGACTTGAATCATCAGAACTTGAGGATTCAGGGATTTGAGAACATTGACCTACTTCGAAATTTTCTATTGGTAACTTATGATGAATTGTTTGAAGAGTGACAAAACTTTTGTTTGAAGACTGCGGTAGGGATGACTTGACTACTGCAAAGTAAGTCTTTGTTGGGACTTCAGTGGGATTTTTGTGGGACTTTTGGCTACAGTTTGAGACACTACGGTCTGAGGATAGAGATGGAAAGCCTTTTAAGACTGCGGGTCCTTCAGTGACAATGTCTTCATCAACTACGGATGAGGTTTGAGAATTTGAATAAATGATGCCACAGATAGGAATTTGATCACTTGTGTGACCCGAAACCTAAGGCACAATTTCCTCAATGACATAGTTGTTGCTTAGATTATGCAATCTACCGAAGTGAGTTTTGATATCTTCGGGAAAAGTCTTGCCATTGACAGGGAAATGAAATTCTCGGTCCGGAGGGACATACAGTCTGTCTTTGTTGAAACGGGGTGAGGAATCCATTGCGGTAGGATATCCATTTGACCAACCCCAATTGTATGTATTGTCCACGGTTCCATTGTTTACCAAATTTTCAATAGCTTCACTTTCATTAAACAATTTCTCAATTAAGAGATTTAAGCGTGCAATTTCACTATGAGCTAAATCTCTCTGGTTCAAAGCTATCTCTAATTGGGTTTCACTTAACATTCTTGCATCTTTTTCTAACTCTAAGTCCTTCTCTAACATATCCATTTTGAGTCTTTTGTTATCCAGTCGTCCTCTCACGTGGAACATCTCTTGGGACACAATATTCTTCTCATCTAAGGCTTTATTATAGTCTGTAAGGATGGCAGCACAAGTTTCATTAAGATCATCTATGTAGGGTTGACAGTCATGCATGCTATAATTTAGAGTTTGGATCATGAGTTTTACCTGTTCGACGATGCTTAGAGTTCCATCCTTTGCCATGTAGCAGTAGTTCCTTTCCAGCTTTGTGGGCTCATCATCATCCGCAGTGGCCAGCATGCAGATTTTCCCTTTTCCTTTGACACTGATGGCTTCATCTTCATCTCCGGATGACCACACTTGATGGTCTCTTTTGACATGGGCTACGTAAGCCCTTGCCTTTTCCTTATCTTCCAACTCTTGAGCCATTCTAAGGTAGAATGCTGTATCTTTTACTACAATGGCCTTACAATCTCTTGCAAAGTGATTTTCTTTGTTGCATTTGTGACAAATTACAACATAAGTCTTGTCTTCTGAGGGAGTATCGGAGTCAGTGGTTTGAGGAGACTGCGGTACCTCCTTTGGTTGATTAATTTGAGATTGCGGTGGAGGATGTGAACTTTTGGGATATCGAGAATGGTTATTCTGGGGACCGAAGTTACGGTTGAATGGAGGTTTGTTGAACTGTTGATTCTTGCGGAAGGAAGGAGGTGGTAGACGGTTGAACTGTTGACTAACAAGAGCAATAGCCTTCTGAAATTCTTCTTCATCATCATACTCTGAGTCAGCTTCGTATGACTGCGGTGGAGTGTCATACGATGAAGAGTAGGGTGACTGCGGTGGAGCTTGTGCTATGAGAGCCAGTGGTCCTCCGAAGTCAGCACAGTCTTTGAGTACGGTGGATTCTTGTGCTTGCAGCTCTCCATAGAGCTTGTAGAGTGACAAAGAGTGAATCTTTCTATCGCCTTGGACTATCATCTTATCCGTAGTCTAATGTCTTCCCAAACCATTAAGAAACTGAAGGTTTGTTTCATGGTAACTGCGGATGGTGCCCGCATTGGATAACTTGGTGACTATCAGATTGAACCTTTTGAAGGAGTCTTCCAAACTTTCTCCAGTATGAGCTTTGAAATTGTTGAACTCATTGAGTGCGGTAGTGAGCTTCTTGTCTTGTGCTTGTTCTGAGCCTTCGTACAAATTCTTGAGAACTTCCCAGATCTCTTTTGCTGATTTGCAATTTATGATAATATCGAAGTTGTCAGGAGCAACTCCACAGGAGATTTCATAAAAAAGCAACATCATCATTTTCCATTTTATCGAGATCATCCTTGGTGGGACGGCTCATGACTGGTTGACCTCTTCCTAGTCTGGTTGTAGCGCTGTTGGTTTGGACTGGAGTCAAGACTGGGACATGTGCTCCTTCTTCTACGGATCGCCATACATCTCTACCAAGTCTTCTTAAATATCTTTCCATTCTTTGTGACCAGTGATGATATTCATTTGCTACCAGTATTGGGGCTCAATTTGAACCACCAACACTGTTGGAAACATTCAGAGATAACGATTGTGCCATTGAAATTTTTGTGAGAAATGAGCTTCAGTGGTATAGAAGGCTCTTTTGAAAAATCAGAGTTCCGTTTTCAAAAAGCAACCACTATGGCTCTGATACCAATTGTTGAGAGAAAAACTTAGAGACACACTTGAACAAATGTTAGAACAAGTAGATTGCGGAATAGTTAATCTCAAAGGATCTAAAAGCTCAACAATAATATAAATAAGTTATAATTAGATAGTTAGAGAGTTAGTTGCGAAAAAGTAAAGAAATAGAAATGACAACAATTGTTATATCAAGTATACAAATAAGTTGATTCATAACGAGAAATGCATTCAAACCAAGTTAATAAGGAAGATCAAACTTAGTGATTAAGTCACAGAAGACTTGCTCCAAAGAGAGATTATATTCAGATGAATTCTGGTAAGATTGAAGTAGAAAGAGATGAGTAATAGAGAGATAGAAAAGATAACTTCAGAAATGTGTATTCAGATAGAATGCATAAGTTATCCGTATTGAATACAAAGAGAATGAGCTCTATTTATAGAGACTCAGAAATACACTAGATTACATCTCTATGAGTAGCCATGCAAGGCATACTGGACAATAAAGTGTATTACAATAAAGATGAGTAAAGTAATCTAGCTAAGTGACTGCGGTAGGTAGACTCCGGTTGCGGTTGCTGATGAACAAGATTTGACTGCGGGTGCTGAACTTGTTGCGGTAGTTGGAGTGGCTGCGGTAGCTAAGTTCAAGAGGGTCACTTTTATGATTCAACAAGAGGCGTAATCGAACCCTGTTGGATATGGTTCGTTCCATGATGAGTCGAGCTTCACTACCAATCTCATTCTGGGGTATGCCTTAGAGACTGCCGCCCATATCCTTAATCTGGTCCCTACAAAGAAGGTTGCCAAAACACCTCACGAGATGTGGACTGGAAAAGTTCCTAATCTAGCCCACATCAAGATTTGGGGTTGCGAAGCTTTCATGAGACGTGACACTTACGATAAGCTCGAACCTCGAAGTGAGAGGTGTATTTTCATCGGCTACCCACATAAATCCTTTGGTTACCTCTTCTACATACCTAGTGAGAATGCGGTCTTTGTAGCAAGGAGGGCTGTCTTTCGAGAGAGAGAGTTCATAAGCCAAGGAAACAGTGGGAGGCAAATTGACCTTGAATAAATTCAAGAGTCAAGCGGTGAAGTAACCTCAAACCCTAGCAATCAACTTGAGGAGGAAACTCCTGTTGATCCAATTGACGAGTCTGTACCTCTGAGGCGTTCCACAAGGGTTAGGAATGCACCTGAGCACTACTATGGTTGCCATATTACTGCGGAAGGTGAGACACTTATCAGTGATGAGACACTGGCAAGTATGGATGAACCTAACAGCTATGTGGAAGCCATGGCAGGCCCCGAGTCTGCTAAATGGAAAGAGGCAATGGACAACGAGATACAGTCCATGTATGACAATCAGGTTTGGGACTTGGTTGACAATGTACCAGGTCGTAAGACAGTTGGGTGCAAATGGATCTTTAAGAAGAAGATCGACATGGATGGTAATGTACACACTTATAAGGCACGACTGGTTGCAAAGGGCTTTTCTCAAACTCCGGGAGTTGATTATGATGAGACCTTTTCACCAGTAGCCAAGATTAAGTCTATTAGGGTATTGTTAGCCATAGCTGCATTTCATGACTATGAAATATGGCAAATGGATGTCAAAACCGCTTTCCTTAGTAGAAAGTTGGCTGAGGATGTTTACATGAATCAGCCAGAGGGTTTTGTCAGCACAGAGTACCCTAATAAAGTGTGTAAGCTTGATAAATCCATCTATGGATTAAAGCAAGCACCTCGCAGATGGAATCTTTGCTTTGATGAGAAATTTAAAGAGTTTGGCTTTTCGAGGAGTGAAGATGAATCTTGTGTATATGTCAAGGCTAGTGGGAGTATAGTTAGCTTTTTGGTACTGTATGTGGATGACATACTACTCATAGGAAATGACATCCCAACCTTGCAGGAAGTGAAGTCCTGGCTTGGGAAGTGTTTCGCTATGAAAGACCTAGGAGAAGCTGCCTATATTCTAGGGATAAGGATTCTGAGAGACCGGAGTAAAAGACTAATTGGACTTAGTCAGAGTACATACTTGGATAAAGTGCTAAAGAGGTTCAGCATTCAAGATTCCAAGAAAGGAGAGTTACCCATCCAGAGTAACGCTAGATTGAGTAAGACTCAGAGCCCGAGTACCGAGGTTGAGATAGCAGAAATGAGTCGAGTACCTTATGCTTCAGCTGTAGGCTCGATCATGTATGCTATGACGTGTACTCGTCCTGATGTAGCCTTTGCTTTGAGCATGGTTAGCAGGTATCAGGGGAACCCTGGTAAGGCTCACTGGACTGCGGTAAAGAACATTCTCAAGTACCTGCGGAGGACTAAGGATTGTGTCCTTACCCTTGGTGGGAGTGATGACTTGAGAGTTGTTGGGTATAGTGATGCTAGCTTCCAGACTGATAGGGATAATTTCCGCTCTCAGTCGGGCTGGGTCATTACCTTAAACGGAGGAGCAATTTCTTGGAAAAGTTCCAAGCAGGAGACAGGGGCTGATTCAACTTGCGAATCAGAGTATATAGCGGAAAGCGAGGCAGCAAAGGAGGCGATATGGCTAAAGAACTTCATTGGAGACCTTAGAGTTGTACCAGCTATAAAGGAGCCCATAGAGATTTTCTGTGATAGTGAAAGTGCAGTTGCCTTAGCGAAGGAACCAAGGGATCACGGGAGATCCAGACACATTGACAGAAAATACCATTTCATCAGACATCGAATAGAAGAAGGACTCCTCATGGCAAAGAGGGTATCATCGGATTAGAACCTAGCAGATCCCCTCACGAAGGGACTGGGTAGGTTTAAGCATCTACAGCATGCAAGGAGCATAGGGCTGAAGGATGATATTAGTTTTAGTAGTTAGATAATTTTTGAAATTTGTAAAGTGTAATTGACATTTGATGATGAATAAAAGCTGTGTTTATTTATAAGTAAAGTGTTGCTATCTTTTGTCAATCGTTTACTATTATTTCTTTTGCATGTTTTGACTTCTAGAATATTTATGTTGTGTTTTACATATTATTCAAATTATCCACAGTCGGTCATATGTTGGAAGTAGATATGAATTAAGACTGTCATGAGTTGGTTGTAGAGGTCTAAGATGTTGGACATGGCCTCAACACTCATGAGTGCTCATAAGTTCTGAGTATTGGATTCAACCCACGCTCGTTGGTATCACTTCATGGAATTTATCTCGAGTGATCGCGAGACGGTAATATCATATAAGTCTTCAAACCTAGAGATATGTCTTGTTGCCTACGAGTTGGTTATGCATTGATCGTACGAAACCGCATTGGTAACTCGATGTTATAAAACGTACCTTTGTGTGTGATTTAACAAGTAGTAGAACAAGCATATGAGTCGAAGTTTATCTATTCCTTCTTGGATTAGAAGCGATATCTGGGCCCCTCGATGATTTTGTTTTGACCTATCTACCGGGCCCGGTCAGAACTAAATTGATGTGTTCAATTAAGTTCTATGCCAAACAAATCAGAAATCGAGAAACAAACTGGTGGACAATGAGTAAGACATTGTCCCATGTATCTGTCCGGCTGATATATAGAACAGAGGATTATATGATCACTTATCTTAAATGGCGTATCATCATCTTCTCAGTTCCGAGAGACCTTGAAAAGAGCTACGATTGCTGATCGGTTCCTGAAGTCATACTTGTAGTTATAGTTATTAGACTTATCCAAGTGGGAGACTGTTGGATAAGGTGTCTAAGTCCATAACTATTTCTGGTATGTACCTGACCCAACCCGGCATGATCCATTTGGGTTGCATGGCATCATGCAACTAAATGAGAGAAATAACACTTGTGGTTTATTAATATATTATAAGTTCTAATATATTAGTAGTATTATTTAATTAGTATTGATCAAGAATTAATCTAGAATTAATTAAGTGATCAAAAAGGAGACTAATTGAATATATGGGTTGATTGTGTAAATCATCCATACTTGTATAGTGGGCTAGATGCTCCATGGATTATCTAGTTGGGCTAGGGTCCATAGGATGCTCCATGGGAGTTACAAACCCATGGGTCATGGAAATGAAGAGCCATGTTACATTAGGGTTTACATGGTGTAACCCTAAAGCAACACACTATATAAGCATACTTAGAGCAACCAAAATCGGCTACACTAGTGAGACAAGAGGACAAGGCCGATTTCAAGTGTTCTACATTCTCTCAAAGTTTATTCCAAGATCATTTGGTGTTGTGTGAAACATTTGAGGCATCACACTTGGGGTGCTAGGCTCTCAAGGTTTACAAGGAATCAAATCAACAACAAGGTATGTAATTTTAGCCATCTTTTATGATTAAAGTTACCCATGTATGATAGATAGGATTATGAACCTTGGAAAAAGTATTTTGCATGTATTTTAGACACACATAGATCCAAGGTTTTCTAGGGTTGCATGTACACTTAGGAGTGTTAGAATGCTCAAAAACCCATCAAGTACTTCATCCAACACTCGAACTTATGTCAAGTTCGTTGTTTGATTGGAGATTTAGCCACCCTTTTCAGCCTAACTTTAAAAGATGTCTTTCATTTTTTTCTTAACAAACAAATGATCGTACTTCAACGGGAAACCACACAGACACTTCTTCGTCTCTCTTGACTTAGAAGGAAGAGATTCGTGACCGGGATCCGCAGTTTCATGTCTTTATTGACATCACTTTTATCCCACTCTTATAATTTGTTTTATTTCCTTCTCTTTGGCACACTCTTGCACGAATATCTTTATGATTTTCCAAAAGTCTAGTTTGTAACACTTATGGCATTTTTCAGTTTTGCAGATTCGCTTTTCTATGCACTTTTGATGCTTGTTTCTCAAAAGCGAAAGGTGATTATACATTTCAACGAAATCAAGGAATTTGCAATGTTGGGATAAATGTTGTTGACGTAGCAATTGGAGATAAGATTTTGAAATAAAAGGCGCATGGAATTTTAAACGGTTTCAATTCTCACGCCGCCTGATGTCATGATGACAACCTGTCAGCCGCTACAGTTGTCAAATCCCGCTTTCCTAGGCGTCAAATTGGGGATCGTCACGCAATCGTCGCTTGGTTTCTCTTTTTCACTATAAATAGAGCTTTCCATCAACGATTAAAGCTTTACCACTCTCAAAAGAAATTACGAACCCTAAAAGGCGATTTTTCTCTCAACAGCTCATCTTCTTCTCCGATCTGCATCAATGGCAGACTCTTCCTCCATTTAAGAACAGACTGCACAATCATCTCTCCTCACCATCAAACAGAATCAAAACTTGATTCTCGACTTGGCTCCGTTCAAATACGATGCCTTCATGCTGCCGATCGTAGAATGCTTGAAGTACTCACCTCTGGTCATCGCTTTAACCAAGGTAGAACATTTTCCGGTGTCGCTAATTTCCAAAGCTTATTCTACAGCCGCCTACGTCAAATAAGAGGAACGGATTGCATTTTAAGTGCTTGACAAAAATACTTCCCTCACAAAGGCTCGATTTTGCTCTCTTCTAGGGCTTGCTCATGATGATTCCATGGTTAACCCTGATTCGATCTCCACTGCTCAAATCTTCGATATGTTCTATCAGATGGGTTACATAGATCCCATTCCCTCCATTACCAAGTTCAAGAAGTCTAACCTTCCTCCACTGTGGAATGGTCTCTTTACCCTTCTCTTCAAGGCTTTTTATGAAAGGGTAACTAGTTCAGATTGTGCAAGTAAGTCCTTCATGACAATTCTCTATGGCCTATACCATCAGATCAACCTCAACTATGGTACAGTTTTGTGGTCTCAACTGGTGCAAAGCACAACCTCCACTACTCGCCACAGTGAGATTTCTATGGGTCGCTTTTGGACTATAGTGGTACAGCGTGCTATCGCGAAGCTCAACATTCCAGTAATGGCAGATTTATTGATGTCTTCGATTGCTATCTTTCACACTACAAAGATCATCGTTGCTGACAACTCCAAGTTTTCCTTTGTGGGTTCAATTCTTGAATCTATGTACAGATGTGTGTCGGGGGAAAGCAAACTCATTGGAGAATACAAGAAGCGCCCAACCTCAGGACCCAGAGTCATCACTCCTGAGCTGTAACTTTCTCTGGATGAAGATGATAAAATCAAGAAGGGGGGGGGGGAAACCAAAGCAATCGAAATAGGGTCCTTCTACTCTACCTCTGTCTTCCAAAAAGCGAAAGTCAAAAGGCGATTCGTCAAAGCCTGCTCCTTCCTCTCCAAAGCTCAAGAGAGTCAAGAAACAAGCTCGTAAGGTTCACATTCCTTCCTCTACTTCCTCTGTAAGCGAATAGGATGACGAAAATCGACACGAATCTGAGGATGATGTCAACCGCAATGACCAGGAGGTAAATTTTAATGTTCCATCCCCTCCACCATCACCTACTTCCACATCTGTTCCAATTACAATTGCACCTTGTCCACCTCCTGTTACTTCTAAACCACCTACTTCTCTTCGTCAACAACCACCCATTTTCACTGAAACCACTACAACTACCACCACCAACGAACCTCCTATTAATGTCAAGGCATCTGATGCGGGGACAAAGACTTCAGGTTTTGCAACTACTTCTACCACTCCTCCTATTTCACCTCAACCTAAACAGGGGTCTGACGACTTTCTTCGCGCTGAGGGACTTGACTTTGATACATTTCACTATATTCCATTCTCGATTCAAGACGACAGTGATGATGATGCCCCTCTCACTCAAAGGAATCTCAAAGAACTGAACGCCAAGCTGGATACCCTTATCGCATCTTCTACTGCCTCCTCCAACCAAGCATATTCCGAAGTAGCAGTTAAAAGTATGCTTGATGCTATTGTAAAACAACATGCTACCAATCTCGAAAAAGCAAACAAAGCAGTTGAGGACTCCACTCTTTCCCATCAACAAGCGACCGAAAAAGTCGATAAACTAATCTCCGAAACCAAGACCTTTATCTTAGAGATTCACACTGCGGCTTAATCAAATGCTTCCAAAGCGAATGATGCGATTTCCAAACTCAACATTTTGTTTCGCTCTAAACGAGAGAAACTAGAAAAGCTTCATGCAGGGATCGCCAACGATAACACAACTTTTCACACTTCTGTTTCTTCTAGGCTTACTAAGTTCCAAGATGATTTGGCTGTTGAAAGCAAGATAATGGACGAACTTGCTCTTCGCACCACTCAACTCAGAGCTCAATCCATCAAGCTCAAGCATGCGAACAAAGAAATCGTCGAGCTCAAGTCTAAACGAGCAGTAATGAAAACATGCGTTGGAGATATTAATTCGTTGCTCTCCAATCTCCTGGAAGCCCATGATTCCCTTCTGACAATTAGTGTTCGCAGACACTTAGCCGATAAGCTCCGACCTATCTTCGCTCATCTTAACAGACTTGAAGATGTTTCTGAGGCCTCTGTCTTTCCGAAACAAGGGGAGAAGTTAAAGCTACTAAGACGGGGGAAGCACCTAAAACCACAAATGAACCGAAGGGTAATGTAGCTTCAGGTTCCAAAGGGAAAGATCCAATGGTTGACGCTGATGAAGAAGATGAAATCGAAGAAAATCAGCTAAAGCGAAAGGCTCGTGATCATGAGTTAAACGAAAATGCTCGCATTGCGAGAGAAGCCGAGGTGAAGGAAAGAAAAGAAAAAGAAGCTCATGACACTTTGGAAAGAAGAAAAACGTTCTTTCCATCGTGGACATTGGAACGATTGTTGCATGAGGCAGTTGAATTCCCAAATGTTCACTGGTTGGAGCCAGTTACTTCCTTCAACCTGAAAAACACGAAGGATTCTCAGTTTGACATGCCAATAACACGAAGAGCTTTCGTTTTTCACTGTTTTGATTCAATTGCTGCAGTTCGCTCTCCAGATCCAAAAGTGGATAAAGCCTTAATTGACTTTTATCTCACTTATGGAAAACCTCAATACATGACCTGGAGTGCTCAAAAGTTAACAATAGTCAAAGTCACAGGGTGAATGATGTTGCTGCGAAGAAGAACTTCAGTGATATGATTCGGTGGTATATCTTATTTCGCAGTACTTTGCTCGCTGTGATACCCAAGCTATTCAAGACAATTAAGAAGACTCAGCAGTGAAGCCTCTCTCGCCTTAATTGACGCAAAGGGGGAGATTGTAGGGTATAAGGTGTTGCGTCATTGGGCTTATTAAGTTAGTCCATTGTGTATACGATATTGGGCCTCTCCAACCGTCTCATTAATTATGGTTTAAGTATTTATAGTGCATGCATGCATCGTAGTTTGTTAACGTTTTCAGAATAGATATATCTTGTAAACCGTAACACGCCTCTGCAGTTGAAATTCTTCATCGAGTTCATCTGGGGCGTGACTTTTAATCATTCAGCATCTGTTTGATCATCTTTGTGTTCTTTACTTACCTGTTTGAATCTAATCGATCATCAAGGATTTTCATCCCAACACTTATTACCTTGGCATTGAAGTTAAGCAATAGGAATCGGGAATTACTATAAACCAAGAAGCATATGCTTAACGCATTCTAAAAGAAGTCGGTTTACATGATTGCAATTCGACCCACATTCCAATGGAACTGGGAAATAAATTGTCAAAGGATGAAGATCAACCCAAAATTGACCCGAAACAATATCGAAAGGTGGTAGGATGCCTTAGATATCTCTTGCAAACAAGACCTGATATGACATATGTGGTTGGAGTTATTAGCCGATACATGCAAAGTCCAAGAGAATAACATGGTAGTGCAATCAAACACATCCTAAGGTACTTACAACGAACAACGGGATACAGAATCAAGTACTAGAGGAAGGGACAAAACTGACTTATTGATTATAGTGGTAGTAGTCATAATGTTGACCCAGATGACGGAAAAAGCACAACCGGACACATTTTCTACTACGGGTCATCTCCAATTACATGGTGTTCGTAAAAGCAAGATATTGTTGCTTAATTATCTTGCGAGGAGGAATTCATGGCGGCCACGGCGACCCATGTCAAGCAATATGGCTTCAAGATTTGCTCAGAGAAATCATGAACAAAGCGCAAGAGAAAGTGGTTCTTAGAGTTGATAACAAGTCGGCTATTGAACTAACGAATAATCCCGTTTTTCATGGAAGGAGTAAACATATTCACACGAGGTTTCACTTTATTCGTAATTGTGTTGAAAATGAACAAGTGGAGGTGGAGTACATTTCTGAGGAGGAACAAAAGGCAGACATTCTTACCAAACCATTAGCTCGAACCAAGTTCAAGGAAATGCGGAGCTTGATCGGGATTGAAGATGTCTCTAGAAGGACTTAGAAATTCAGAGGTGATTGTTGGAATCCTAAGTTTGAGGATTAAGCAACCCAATTTAGGCAACCTAGTTTTAGGAAACTATTTTCAAGTCGGTTCCTAGTTTCCTAATTATGTTATAATACAAGTCGGTCATTAGAATATATATACACTACAAGAAATGTGGGCAATAGCGGCGACGCAAGGCATTAGCGGCGACATGTGATTGACGCATCACATGTCGCCGCTAATGCCTTGCGTCGCCGCTATTGCCCACATAGTAGCGATCCGCGTGAAATGAACCATGTCCGCTATTGCCCACATAGAGTCAAAATCGGAAAATGATGACAAAATGTTACATTAAACAAAATAACAACAAAGTAAAAATTATATGTGGGTATTGTTAATTATTGTATTGATAGTGCCAAAGTTATAAATTTTTTAAAAAACAAGAGGTGGATGGTATCTATGTTACTAGAATGTGTCTGAATCAACAAGATTTTGATGGTATTCAGAAATCCAAGCTTGCATGATACTAATTTCTCTCTTTCTTACATCTCGAAGCCACATGGGATCTTCATTGGTTGCGAATCTTAGGTCAACATGATGTGCCCCTGCGATAACATGCCAAAATAGTGAATTTTACAAAATAAAATAAACATATTTAGTTGCATCTATCATTCATGTATTTCTCTTCATGGATATGTATCTTATGATAACTTTAACTTAAAGACACTTTTGTAGAAGCTCTTTTTTGTTGATTTCATCATATAATGAGATATGTAAGCATGAATGATTATGATAAAACTCAAATACCTTCTTTCTCAACTATGGCAATAATGCTTTTTGATATATTCTTTAGCACCCTGTTTAAATACAAAACCAAACATTCGGTTTTTATACTTACACACAAACACAAAAGTGGGATATCTAAAGAAGAAAAGAGAAATACCCGCCACCGCTCCAAGGGTCTCGTAAACCGTTGAAAAATATGATATTACTACCAAAATGTTTTAATACTCTTCTAATATCCTGTTTCATGTGAAATTTCACTAAGAAAATTAGATTCAATTCACTCACCATAACAATATTATTTGAGTTAACTATCTAAATCATTATATTCATCTCTTGCTGGAAACAAATGTCATCTTTATAAAATCCAAAAGAAACACTACACCTTATTAACCACTAGATCTTATTTCAGTCAATGAAAACCACCATTTTTTATAAAAATTTCCACTGTACGTGGCCACTAATATGACTATATTTCCTCTTTAACAAAAGTGATATAACTTCTCGTTTATGCACACAATATCATATCTACATGAAATAGCATTTTATTTTCTGAAATGACTTTTTATTTCCTGGCTTAGATACATTATACACATACCACATAGATAAATGAAACCCATTTCAGAAACTTATATGCTATTTTAGGAAGTACATATGAAATATATATACACACATGTCAGTTTAAATCCTGTTGGTTAATAATAAAGGACGTAGTGGTCACGATAGAAATTTCTTCAAAAAACAGGTAACATTGAGCCAAACAAAATATATACGTTAAATTATAAAAAAGAAAATTAAAATATAGTATATATAAAAATATGAAATTAGAAGGAAACTATGTATACATACATGGCCACCAAATTCCGTCGTAATCCAAGTAGGCCTGGGTTGGACCTTATAAGTTTTTTCACAGTATCGAGAATGGCCCGTGTAAGTCTCTGTATAAACTGGAAATATGCTGTCTTCATTACTTCCACCTGTTGGCATTATCATCTCTGTGCAAGCCTGGCCTAAATCGTATTAGCACTTGGTTTTGACTTTTCAAAGTCAAACAAATATCTCTTTTAAACTATAAAAATTAATATAAACATAAAAGAGGCCTTCTACATGATTTTTTTTTTTTCATTAATGATATTATAAATGATGTTCTCACAATAGTGAAAATATTTCTTACTTGCCATTGCCATCCTCCAAGATCATGGGGGTCAGAATTGTCATTAAGGTCAAAACATTTGACATCTCCAGTGTAATTATAGTAGAGGTTAGCTGCATGATATAATTTTGCAAACGTATCGTTTCCGAGGGTAGGATTGTCAATTGCCTTGCACATCTGCATACACATATGAAGTTATAAACTACTAAGAGCATCTATAATCCAACTTTTTTTTATATAACTGAATAGCATAAAAATGATGTAAATAATATTTTATTTTTAACCCTATATATATATATATATATATATATATATATATATATATATATATATATATATATATATATATATATATATATATATATATATATATATCACACAACGTTTTTTACGTCAAAACTATATTTCATATTATATTTAAAAGAAAATTATATAGATTGTCAAAATATCATTCTACTACCTTTACAAAATGTATGACAACACTATAATTAAAGATATTTGTATATTATTAATTTGCATTAGTTGTTATTTTATTATAACAAGATCCCTATTCTAATAAATGAATAGTTTTAATCTCTTTTTGTCAAGTGTCATTCTAATACAACTCATCATTAATATTATGCCATGTGTTATGTATATATATTAGGCAACTTATTTCAAAATTCAAATTTACATTTTCTAATTATATGTTAAATTTGAAGTTATAATAATTTTAAAATTTTGATATATTTCTTAATTAATAATTTATTTAAAATCACTGATTAATAATTATAAATTTTTATTATAAAAGTTTAATTAATTTTATAACCATGGTTTTCACGAGTTATAAACTAGTTTAGAATATATACAGCCGTCTTTTATAACTACAAACGAATAAATGTAGATTTTATAGATTTTTGATTAATTATATATCATAATTATAATTAATAGTTATAATATATATTTAGAATGTACCTAGTTACCTTGTATAAACAAAAATGAATAAATATAAAACTCGTGGGAGCAAAATAACACATAAAATTTATACTATATTGTTTTGGTGTAACCAAATAGTATAACATAAAATTTGGTCCACGAAATGAAGCGGGGTTTGAAGACTAGTTAAAACAAAAATAGTGTAAAAATAAGCTTTGAAGTAGGGTTGTAGATGCTTATAATGTGATTATTAACCAAAACCAAAAGTTTGTAAATATGGTTTTTTGTTTTAAGTAAAAGTTGGTTTTATTTTTTATTTAATTTATTTTTTCTTTTTTATTTCTGAATTTTGTTAAACATGCTAAAAAAATGTTGAAATTGGAAAAATAAGGGTTTTATTTTAGAAATAAAATACAGGTATAGATAGAAAAATCTAAATTATTTTATAATATTAAATTCATTACAACAGAAATAAATAAATAAAAGTATGTTAATTGTGAATTAAATTATAACAATCAATTATTGCTATTGAGGTTGGTCATATTTCATCTTCCTTGACCTATGAAATTATGACGATCCATTTTATTGAATTGAGGTTGGTCATATTTCATACTCCTTGACCTACAAATATATATATATTAAAAAAAAAAAAAAACACACACACACACAAATTTGTATAAATTGTGCACGTGGTTTGGCATAATAAACTACTTTGGTTCGATTATTTTTTTCGGTTGGTATGTATTATATATAATGTTCATCCCTTTGCCATTAAATGAGACTATGGGGTCGTTAAGTGTGTGTAAAATGACTTTTTTTTGCCATATTTTTTGTTTGTTTATAAATATTTTCTTATATTACAAAGCTCGCCATGTCTTACCTCTCCTACTTTTCCTTTCCTCCCATTCAATGTAGGATCAAACCAACCTTAAACATTACAAGTTTTTTTAGAACCGACAAATATATATTAACACAAAGACTCACACCTGACAAGTAACTAGATAAGGGGACAAGAGTACAATTCTATAGAATTACAGACAAAGAAATTGGCAAACACACAAATCTATCCAACTAAAAACACATTTGTTTCTCCTGGGTTTAATCCATGTGAATATCATCGACTTGATATTATCCGCCACCTTGGTAGGAGAGATTGACCTGTTGTTAAACAACCAGTCGTTTCTTGCCTTCCATATCCACCACAAAAGTACGTACCATGACAGATAGTTGTGAGCATTTGTCTCTGTTTGGGACAATTCCCCACTTAGCCGCAAAATTAAGAATATAACCAACATCGTTGCACCGTGGAATTGTAATATAGCACCATTTGACGATCCACTCACATACTGTTGTTGCAAAACAACATCATGTAAATATTTGCCCTCTTCCTCGCCACTTCTGCAATGACCATACTGTCAAGAGTCAATATGACCCCACATTTGATTACAACTACTGTAGTCGGAATACGGTTGAGGTTGACACTCCAAACAATACAATTGACCTTAATGAGTACATCCTTGCACCACCTAATTGTCGCTCCCCCATATGTTTTCACAGGTCGGTAAACTCTTTCTCTGAGCAAATCCGCAATGTAGTTGTCGTCTGATGAGAGTGGACAGATCCAAGAATCCAATCGAGATGTGTAATTGAACACACCCATGAGTGCTTCAAGAGAACTCACATCACTGCTCTGTAAGGGCGAAATTGGAAGAGACCACCAGGCCCATATTGGTCCGTGTAGATTCAATATATCTCTAACCGTGCATTCTTGAAGCGTTCTAATTGGTATAAATTGAGATATATATTTTTCAAGGGCCTGCTGGTCAGCCAAGTATCTAACTACAATAGAGTTTTATCACCTGCATTTGTTTGTTTTTTTATTATCTCACAGGTTGGAATACCCATCTGCCCCAGTTCTCTTTTTATAGAAGCGATATTACTCCTAACCCCTGTAATAGACTTTTTAGTCAAATATTCCTCAGTTTTATGTTGTAAGTTGTGGACACCTCGACTCCTAATGGTTGTAAAATCAAGTCTGATCCGCCACCACCATTTGATTATGAGTGATAACTTTGAAGCGCGTAGTGAACCAACCCCAATTACACCACTCTCTTTTGAAGCAATTACTCTTTCCCATGAAACCCAATTGATCTTTTTTCTAATTGCACAACTGACCCATAGAAATTGTCTTCTAATCTTCTCAAGAGAGTTAAGTACACCTCTGGGAGCAACAAACAGTGAGAAATAATAGGTTGGGAGATTACCCAAAATAGCCTTCAGAAGTGTGAGTTGCCCGTCGAAAGAGAGTGTTTTGGCCTCCCATAATGAGAGTTTGGAACGAAATCTATCAATGACTGGAATCCATTTTTTTTTATGATTCATATTAGCACCCCACCGGTACCCCAAAATAAATAAATGGTAACGAGGCTGATTCACAACCCAACGGGGAAACCCAATGCAAAGTTTCTTGGAATGTGGCACCTACTCTGAATACCTTTGACTTATGGACTTAACTTTGAGGCCAAAAGATATATTAAAGCATCAAAGTAAACGCAATAGATTCGTAATGTTTTCCTTTGACCATTCGCCCATGAACAGTGCATCATGGGCATAGAATAGGGGGGAGACGTTGGAGTCAAGCCTTGGGATCTTAAGACCTTTCAACATGCCTTTGTCACATGTCGTCTTCATCGCAACGTTGAGACCCTCCATGGAAATTTTATATAGGAAGGGGAAGAGTGGGTCCCCTTTCCTAACACCCTTTAAGATCGAGGAATCACCCGTTGGTGTGTCATTGACTATAACCGACGCCATCAAGGATGCAAGACATCCATAAATCCACTTTCTCCATATGATACCATATCCCATCTGCGAAAGGATCATATCGATGTACTCCCAATTAAAGAAGTCAAATGCCTTTTTAAAATCAACTTTAGGGGTGGCAACTCTCGATCCAACCCGTAACTCGACACTGGCCCAACCCAAAAATAAACGGGTTTGAGTTGAGATTTATGACCCGCCAACCCACCAACCCGTTAACCTGCCAACCTGTTTTACATGTTTAGGTTCGCGGGTCAACCCACCAACCCGTATATATATTTTACATTTAAAAAAATAGATATATTTAATTATTAATGAAATCTGATTTCCTTCCATATTTGTAATATTCTGTATCATTGTATTCCTTCCGTATTCGTATGTGGCTAGTTGGCATTTGCGGTCCCCTAATCAAAAAAGAAAACACACATGTCAACATTTTGAGATACTCATGAGTCACGAACGAAGAACGCATCCACCAGACCACCACTAGCCGACGGCCGCTCCTCACGTCCTCACCCCTTCACCCGCTCATGGCCGATTCTCTGATTGCCTACTATCCCTCAACTACATGTCGTCTACTCGTCGGCTACTCAGTTCACACACCACCAACCAACGGGAGAAAAGTCAAAAAACACACAAATCGATCACTCTCGCTCACTTGCTTATTTTTCTATTTTATTTGGATGTTAATGACTTTATGACTTTATGTTGGAAACCTCTTTTTTGATTTTAATGACTTTAATCACTCTATGAATTTATGTTGAAAAAACCTCATGTTTTGACAATGTGTTGCTTATTTATTAAACGGGTTATGCGGGTTGGGTTCGACCCAGTAACATGTGAACTCGTGAACCTATATACTTTAACTGGTTATATGGGTTGGGTTGGGTTGAGATTTTCAACCTGTCAACCTGTGACCCGCCAACCCATATATTATATGGGTTGGGTTGAGTTTATGTTTTCTGACCCGCCAACCCATGACCCATCAACTCAAACCCAACCTCGATTGCCAGGCCTAGTCAACTTTGAATAATTATACCTTTTTCGCCCACAAATAGATTTTGTTTACAACCGGAGGACCGTCTAGAATGTTTCTCCCTTGAACATATTCGTATTGTACTTCATCAATGTTTTTTTTTCCAACAACTACTTTTGATCTCGTGGCAAGGACCTTCGCGATGATCTTATAAATACAAACGATCAAATTGCTAGGACAGAAATTGCTCAGCTTAAGTGGATCTATGATTTTTTTAGGGCTAGAGTAATGAATCATGAGTTGCATCCTCTAGAGAATCTCCTGTGGTTTTCGAAGTTCTTAACGAGAGATAAAACGTCCTCCTCAACCACGCCCCAATATTATTTTAGGAATTTAAATGTGAAGCCATCCGGCCCCGCCACCTTCTTGTTACCACATGCCTAGATTGTCGTTTTGATCTCCTCACGCGAAAAAGGACTCTTCAATTTGAGCTATTGTTTGGAGTCAAGATTTTGAACTTATCACTGATTATCTTGGGACGTGAGGGCCACTGTTATTTAAACTTTTTTCAAAAAAATCCAAATGCCTCCTTTTAATCAGTTTAGCATCAGTGTTCCAGTGTTCATCTATCATAAGACCCTAGATCTGTTTTTTTCGTTGCTTGTCGTTGATGTATTCGCAAAAAAATCTTGAGTTCTCGTCCCCATCTACGACCCACTTCATTCGAGATTTCTATTTCAAATCTAAGACAACCACATTTTCCAACTCGATTATTTGCTTAATTTCGTCTCTCCGTTCTTATATATCCATCTTAGTTAGATCTCTGGATTCAACTAGTGTGTCGATGTCATCTACCCTACTCTTGAGTTTTTTAAGATCCGTTATTTCTTTAGGATAGTCTAGTGCCCTCCAATTATTGATCTCATTCTTTAGGAATTTCAACAGCAACACCTTACCCCTTAAAGAAAAGAAAGGGACCAAGGCCAAAGTCTATTACACTGGTGGACAACAAAAAAGGGCAGTGACCTAACACTTCACGGGGTAGTGTCGTAACAAATATTGATGGACTGGTGTTCGTGAAGTTTGACCAGACGAGGAATCTTCCCAACTTACTTAACTTCAAATCGTCATGACAAAAGAATGTGTATTTGTGTCCACCCATTCGAAGGTCAACAAGAACATCCTCCTGTGTGAATTGATTAAAACCATTGGTACTAGCATGACAAAATTGGGAATTGACCCTCTTATTTAGCTCACCTATCAACATTAAAGTCTCCAAATACAATCTATGTACCAAAAATTCTATTCTTAATGGCCATAAGATCATACCAAAGTTTGTGTTTTTCCCATGGTGGTTGAGACCCATACACATTTGCAAATATGGTCACTGCAAGTGAAAAACTAAACAATTACTCCTAAACGGATAAGCTCATATTTATAATCTACGTTCCCATAAAGAAAAAGGGATTAAGAAACTATATTTAAGGTTCACGAACTCTAATATTTTGATGCCATTTAAACCTTTTTTCTTCCAATTTATGAACAATCCAAGAACAAGTTTATGAGTATCATGCATAGGAAAAAAATCACAAGATAGAGAGGGATGTCGATGAAAACAAGAAAAACAAAACCCCCACAATTTTTTTACCTTAAGAGCACTTGATGGGTAGTGGTGACCGATTCGAGAGAAAAACGAAAAAATATGTTAATGATAGATAACAGTAGTCTAATAAGCAATGCAGAAAGATAGGACTATGTGATAAAGGTAAGACGCAAAAAATGATTTCGTTTGTCATTGAATAAAGATGGAGAAATCAATTTTCGGTGGGTGTAGGCAATAAATCAATTTCATTCGTCGAGGTATCGAAGGAAGAGGGAGGGAGTCAGTCACAGAGCTGAAAGTAAAAAATCAAAGTCTTAGATAGAGTAGGGGCAATACCCTGATTGTGTGTAATTTTAGTGAGATCAAATATTAGACTAAGATCGATAGGATTAAGCGTTATAGTTGCCAGAGACCACGACAACGAGGTTGGAGAAAGGGGAGGGAAAGTAGGCGGTGAGGTGTGGGGTGATACTCTATGAAAGCATAAAAAAGAGCATGGAAGTGGGAGAAAAAGGGATGAATGGAGTTACAGGTCTTATTGTTGTAGGTTATAAGTATTTATTTGATTTAAAATAAATATGGAAACAATTAAAAAGAAATATTAAAAATGTCATTTTACGTCACTTAACAACTTTATATTTAAGCTGGAGGGAGTAGCCCTCGCCAGTAACTCGTCTGGATCGCCAAGCCTGGCTCGCCATCTGGGTAGCGAGAGGAAAGAGAAGAGAAAGAGAATGGAAGAAGGTTGTCATTGACTGTTTCTTTTTTTTTTGTAACGCCAAATTTCGGGTATGTTCATTTTTAAGTAAATTTAATAAATTTAAGTTGAATTTTTGGTGGCCACGAGGTGGTGATGGAATCCAATGGTGTGGCCAAGGAAATAGTTTTCGTGGTCCTTAAGTTGACACCACGACATGGCATATATCGCCACAACATGGCCATTGTTTAATGAAAAACATTAATCCTAGGGTTTGAGCCCCTATTTAAGGAATATGATGGCTATGGTTGCCCACCCTCAGCTTTGTTCACTCTCCCTTAGCGTCCAAAAGGAAACCCTATCCTCCATTGCTAATCTTTGAGTTCTTGTGTGTTTCGGTGGTATTTTGAAGAAAAAGAAGACATCTTTTAGCTTGGTTCCAGCATGCAAATCTTTTCACCAACCTTGAGCATGTTTCTAGACCATTGTAAGTCCCCAAGATCCAACCTTTATGTTATTTACATTTAGATATAGCCCTTTTGTCCCAAAATCTTATTGGTGTGGGAATTTGGATGGTTGAACCTCATAAAGTTGGCAACTTTATGGATCCATGTGATCATTCTAGTGTTATATGTTCCAGATCTGAGGATCTATGTAGTTTTTGGTTCCATGCTCAAGTTTAAGCCTTTATTGTTATGTTTTTGACCTAAATTGGAAGAGATATGCATGTCCATAAAAGCTATGCTTTTTAGAGCTTATTTTGAGTATGGAATCATGCATTGAGGTGAGTTTTCATCATTGTACTTGTAGGTCAAAGGCACCAATGTTGGCCCACTGGATTATGTATCCTGGTACATTAGATAATGTTATGTTGGTTATATGATAGACTGGTAGTTCTGAATGATTACCTATGTTCTGGTTATGTGTTAAACTGGTAGATCTGTATAATTACCTATTCTTGCTGGTTCTTGATTGTTATTGTATATGTCGACATCTTATGGTTGGTTGGGTTGAGGCGGTCCTGCTTTCTGTTGAAGGCCAAGATACTCGGGGCGGTCCGGATAGGTTGTAGGCCCTGCGAGGCGGTCCAATCAAGCCGAAGGCCCGGAGAGCAGTCTGGATCGGCTGTAGGCCCTACGAGGCGGACCGGTCATGTTGAAGGCTCACACATGCATGCTATTATCTGTTTGGTTGTGTGTGGTACTTTGGAGGAACACACTAAGCTTTGGCTTACAGTTTGAACTTGTGGTTTCAGGTACTTCAGAGGACAAGGGCAAGGCGAAGGCTTTTGATCGTGCACATCATCATGGATTTCTATGAGATTATAATTATGGGATACTTTGATTCATGTTTATGACTTTTGGAAATTATGTTTTGTAAACACTTGTGGTTTTTGATTGGTTTCAAAAAACTGAAAAAATTTACCATGATTTTTGGGATGTTACATTTTTCATTTTTCATTTTTCTTTTATTTTATTTTTCTAGCCTATGTGACTTTAAAGAATCTAATGTCACATCAAAAAATCGGATGTGACAGTTTGCTAAAGATGTTACCATTCACTTTAGCCTTAGATTTAACAGCAAGAATGATGAACGATATTATTAAGACATACCAGACATTGTAACATATAACAAAACGAAATATATGTATTGTTCCGAACAAATTTTGGGTCTGAGGCATGAGGGAAAACAATGCCCTTAAAATACACAAATTTCATCAATTTTTTTTTATATTAATTCAATAATTAAAAAAATATATATTAGTTGCAGTAGCTTCTAAATATAACATTTTCGATTATATATAATAAAATCCATAAAAGATTTTGTCCCTTTTAAAAGACGGGTCAAGAACCGCCGTCCACCATCTCCCACCCTTTGGGGCGGACCAGAGAAATATCAAAGTGCTATTTAATTTTGTTATAAATGTATGTTATTAACAGTTTTTATAAAAAACTAAATAAATAGAAAACTAAATGTAAATAATACTTTGCGCATATTCCCAAATTTGCGATAGGTCATGGCATGCTATTTTTTGGTTAGATTTGTTTGTATTAGATAGGGTCACAAGTTCATTATTCGTTAACTTTATTATTTAATAAATTATGACTAATAAACAAAATGGATCGGATATATAATTAATAAAATAGATTGCATTTTTATCTTTTTAATCAACTTATCTAGATATAATTTATTACTAATAAATGAAATGACTAACAGTTTTCTTGCATTCAGTTATTCATCATATTTCTATGTTCTAGATTAATTATGCTGATTATGATCAAAATAAAAATTAAAAAGTAATATGATCATGAAAATATAAATACATATATAATAAATAAGTATTATTATTGAAATCCTTGAATACTTATTTATTCATGAAATATGCAATACTCTTCATTTTTACCGTTCCATAAAAATGGCTTATAAAAAAATCCTTGCAAATTATCTATTTCTTTGTTAGCAATAGTTAAAAATGCAGATAAATTTGATTGTATGTCCAGACGTTTCTAAACTTTATCTCATTAAAAAGTAATTTATATATTTAATAACTAATAAAAAGCTTTATTTTTAAATTATATATCAAATCAATTTTAATACCTGTTTGACAGGGAAAGCGGGCAATGGAGCAAGAAAATCTGACGGTGTTGGATAATCCGTCATTGATGCATAAGTAAATGCCGTCTCAAGCCACCCTTCTAGATAACCTCCGCTAATATAATTTCTGCATCACAAAATTATCTGAAATTTAACTAATCTCAAGCTTATAATTTCATATAATAAATAACTTAATTAACTCATGGAAAATACCATCTTACTTGCATATATGAAAGGATTTTTGAAGCAATTCGAGTCCCCCATGTGAACTAGCAGTATCCTCGATTTGTTTCCACGATCCTTTTATTACTTTGTAACAATTTTCGCTCTCACTCTATGATTTTATATGATTAATATGCATATTTCTTTTTTCTTTTATAACAAGGTTCTACATGCCAATAATGCATGAAAAATAGGTACCTTAAAGTCTTGGGTAATAATATTGTTGAAAGAATATTGAGATGTAATGTTCTCGAATTGAAGGATTGGTGCAGAAGATGACAATGCCCCAATGGCCACATGTGGATACTTTAGCCTAAACCATGCAGCCAACACTACATAACAAAAAGAAACCCGTTAAACCTTTAATTATTCATTTTTTTTTCTAAATATGACAATAAGAATATTTAAAATAAGATAAAATAAAAGAAAAGAAATCATACTTCCACCATAGGAACCTCCAAAGACGATAACCGGAGAATCCATGGCTGTCATATTTTTCTTGAGATCAAGGATGAGTGTAGCATAATCAGCCAATGCTTGTGTGGAGCTCAAGTATCCCAAACGTTTTGAGTTCTTGTACGCTTTCTTCCTATCACCTCCATATGGTATCGATTTTCCATAGTACCTATGCTATAATTACTTGCACATTTACAAATAAGAAACACTAAGGATCTACTTTTTCAAGAAAATGGATTAGCGTGATGAACCTGATTACCTCAATGAAAACGAGAAGAGCCTTGAACTTAGGGGCGATATCATACATGAAGCCAGTGTTCTCAGCAAACCATTCGATATTTCCTTCATTCCCGGTGTACACAAAGATTGGTGCTTTGCTTTTGGGGCCACCCCAAGAAGTGTCATTGATCAGATACCGTTGTTGGAAGGTTTGGTAACTTTGTGGATTGTAATTGAAGTGATCAAGGATTTGAGTAAAGTATTTTGCTTTGTAAATCTTGTTGTTGCTTGAGAGAGATGGTGTTTCAGGGCGTATGATCGATGAAGGGAAGTGCCTATATGGAAACTTTGCAAAAGACGATGGAGCCGATTGCAAAAATAGTAATGAATGGAACATGAGAAATATCCATGGTGCCATTCTTGTGTCTTAGGTGTTGAAGAAATGAACTGGTAAGGTTATATCACTTTAGAGAAGTTGAGGAAGTCTTGATTAAGACAAGTCCCGAAAAACCGTATGCATCTTGATGTATAATATACTATAAGTTATTATTATAATATGTATTTAGATTTTGGAACTATGCGTAGGAAAGAAACATTTGCGCTTTAATTACATAGTGCGTGACCATTGTGGCCTTGTGGGTGGACATATTGCAAATAAAACAAAAGAGTGTTGAGTATGATTGGTCCATTCACGTGGATCAATAAAAAAAATCTACTTTTAAATGGAAAATATCAGTTTGTTGGAAACTTCATCTAAAATAATACTTGTTTAATGATTAAAATATAATATTAATATTTTATGACTGAGGTTTTAAATTTACATGTGATTAGTTTCTCGTAGGTATCAATAGACTTGTTCTTGAACGTCGTTTTTGCTAAACATAATATTTCCTGTATGCTATCCCTTGTCGTTTAATCACAAATATATACCAAAATTAGGCTCGTTACCACGACTATCATACAAGCTCAATACAGATTTAAAACTTAATTAAATGAAAAACTGCAAAAAATTCTTACATATTAATCTCAAAATTGATTTACTCTTTATATTTCATTTTATTCAATTAAGTCCTAAAAATTACTAATGGTATTCAATTTGACAATTTTATCCGGTTAACAGGTCATCCAACTTTTAAAAACTACATTTTTGGCCCATATTTTAACTTTTTTTTACAAATTCGATCCAAAATTTATATTTTTGCCAAAATTTTAAATTTTATTATAAATTTGGTCCAAAATTACCTTTTTGACCCAAATATCAAAATTTTGTTATAAATTCATCAGAACTTTAGTTTTTTATACAACATTTTTTCTCAAAAAAAAATTGAATATGTTTTTTCTTTATAAAATCATATTTATACAGAAAAAAACATATTTTTACATAAAAAATCTTATATTTTCAACAAAAATAATTTATTTAAAAAAAAACTTTTCTGTATACAAAATACCTATTTAAAAAAATAGGTATTTATTAAGTACACAAATATATGTACAAATCCATTTTCATATATATATATATATATATATATATATATATATATATATATATATATATATATATATATATATATATATATACAAAATGTATTTTAAAAGAAAAAAATGTGTACAAACATTTATTTTATTATAACTATATTTTGTTAAAACATATTTATATGCACCCAAATAAGTGTTTGTATATATTTCTTTTATAAAAACATATTTATATATTTTTTATAAACACATATTCACTAGTACAAAAATGACTTACGGTCACACTTTCCGATAAATGGTTTGTGACACTATTTATTAAAAGTGTGGCCAAATGTCACTAAAAAAATTTAGAGACTGTTTTTGGATACATTTAAATTAGTTTTTGTGGCCATTATATAGATAATCAAAACTTTAACCACACTTAATTATACCAAATATGACAAATATTAGTCACACTCCAACACTGAGGTCATAGGTCACAATCAGCCACATGTATCGATTATCATTGTCATACCTTTTTTATAAGAGACAATATATAAACGTATCGTGACATGAGGCAATTGTATGTGTGTTTATAACCTGGTGACTTTTTAGACACATACCAGACAAAATAGCTAAAAGGTGATACATATGGTCACACTAAATATTTATGTGTCCATAGGGCGGTTCTGTACTAGTTGTACTTAGTAAATGCAAGAAAACAAGTTAGTATTGTTGTTTATGGTCATTTACCTTTTATTAGGTGTGTCAAAATATGATGAATTGACTTTGAGAAGAAACAAATATTGTGAGTGTAGGTAGCATTTAGTTATGATTATAGTTATTATATGTGTCTATATGTAAATATAGTTATAAAAGAACAATAATGTCTTATCGGTATAATTATGAGTTGTTTATTGAATATGTACTATATTTATGTGATGTTCATTTTGGTTGTACTATTGTATTTGTAAGTTTAAAGAATAGTCTTCATAAAATGAAAATTTGTTGTTGTAAAACTGAAATTGTTTCCTGATTAAGTTATTATACAAAAAATGACAATTTTAGACTTTTTGGACGACTCGTAAATTTGACCATTTTTTTCTTTGATATCATTTGACAGAATTAAAAATGAACAAAAAGGTCAATCATGCCATTTTACAAAATTACATTGCTTTATTTGTAATTAAAGGGTTGTATAAATTAATGAAAAAAATTGAATGACAGTTTTGTAAAGTTACCTCAACAGAAACAATTTCTGAAAAAACCCAAAAAAATAATAAAAATAATAAAAACAAAAACAAATAACAATATAGTTGTATTGAATAACAGCTATAAGAAAAGACTAAATTGCCATTTTTGTCATCTATTCTTTTAATTGCACCAAATCATACAACATTAAAAAATGAAAAGAATACAACTTTCTTTAACAGAAAAGTATGATAAATAAATGAAAAGAATACAACTTTGTCTAACATTGCATAACAAAAGTACATTGCTATAATATACAGTTTATGTTATAACATGCCATCTACCATTACAGTAAAAAACTGAAAAATTAACTTTGTGTTATGACAATATTACACCAGAAAAGTTTGATGGTATAATATGGTAAAAAGATATTTGGTAAAATCTTTAGGTTTGGGTTCAAAAAAAGTTTTATCCCACTCAATGAGTTTCCAGCAATGGGTCCGCTCAATTATGCCTTTTGACTTCACCCATCAGATTATCATCCTTTATTGGTGAATTCATAGACAGGTTATAGGCCCTACATGTAGTTCTTCCTAACAATGCAGTTCATCAAATTGCAGGTGCTGATTCAGAAGAAACCGTGAATCAGGGCTCTTTTGTACTTGGCCAATAAAAAAGAAGGCTTTTCCTTCCAAGTATATCTCTCCCAAACCATATTGCTTTTGACCTCTCTAAGAAAATTCCTATATGCTAACTACATGTAAAGAAATTCTACAATCAAACACATCATTCCAGATTCTAATAATAATTTGCAACTATTGTTTTTTTTATAATAATCTAAGTATCAAGTCTATCCCATTAGACCAAGCATAACTTGTCATAGGTTCCTATCTACGTTTTAGCCCCTTCAAATCGCAACAATGAGACTCAAAAATAGAGAAGAGGTCACATAGATACAAACAAAACAAAAACAGAGAGAGACCTTAAGAACAAGAAGAATACCTGAAATGGAGAGGCGACAAATGGTAAGTCTGAAAGGAAAGAAAGAAAGAAAACACAACTTTCAGCATCCCAATTATGGATATAATCCAAATACAAACTGAACTATTGACTAATAGCAAGAAAACACAACGAAAAGTTTGAAAGAAAAGAAACAATAACTTGTAGCTAATGCAATGGTGGAGGTGGTACCTGGTGCCGCTGCTATGGTGGCTACACCACTGTAATTGGGGGCAGGTGTCACTGTGATGTGGGGCTATGGTGGCGTAGTGATACAGAAGCAGGAAGAGAAAAGCGATTTGCGAATGGTTGCGTGAAGAGACAGGAACCGAGGATGCAATGAGACAGTGATTGTGATTCTGTGAATACAGTGTCTATAATAATCAAATATATACATATCGATTGCAATCTATTGCTTCAATCCGGTTTTGAACAGTTATGGTTCTTGAAGGAGAGGTATGTGAAAAAGGTAGGAGGCAGGGTAACGGGGCATCTGGTGAAGGTGAGGGCGATGGGCGTCATGTAGGGTGAGTACGAGAAACATCAATCGTTGGTGAGGAAGGTGGAGTCGGCCATCAGTATCCGCAAAGGGGAACACGAGCATGAGAGGTAGTATATGGCTTTGATATTTAGAGACATGCAGGTTGCAATAAGGCGAGAAGTGGTGGGAGATGAGTCACAGAGAGGTGCTAGCAATCAGGATATCGTATGGTGGAGATGTCGGCGACGAGTGATCTGTATGGAGAGGCCGACGAACTGATTGGAATGTTAGAGCCAACTTTTATGTGGGAAATATAATCAGGACTTTTAATTTTTTGTGAGAAGAGTGAAATTATACCGGGAAACTCAAACTAAAATTTTAATGAGAAATTTAAAGTAGTTTAGAATATATATATATATATATATATATATATATATATATATATATATATGGGGATAGGGAATATACATTACAGCCCTACCTAAGCTTAGGTACTAAACCTTTAAAATATGTCGTTTTAACTTAGTAATTATATTCAATTTGGTTTTCATTTGGTAAATATATCATCCCCAATAACATTTCTTCCCTCCATTATCGTTTTACCATTCTTGTTTTCTTTCCTCCTTTATCGTTTATTACTTCACCCTAGTGAACAATATTGTTTTCCATCGTCACGAAGGTCGAAGATAATCAATGTTATTTCTTGTTTATCAAAACTATTGTGTACATCATGAATCTACATCTTCAAGTGTTACTCATGAATCCATAATCGCAATCTTTATATAGTAAAACAACGTATTTTCATGAGGTTTAGTACCCAAGTTTAGGTGGGGCTGTAATGTATATTCACTTTTCCCTATATATATATATATATATATATATATATATATATATATATATATATATATATATATATGTGTGTGTGTGTGTGTATATATATATATATATATATATATATATATATATATATATGTGTGTGTGTGTGTGTGTACATGTATGTGTGTATGAGTTTCTTTGAGACCAATGCAATATTATGATACAAAGGATGTATTTTGTGACTATTCATTTTGGATGAAAAAAAATGGAAATATTAAATAAATTAAAGCGAAGCCCTAAGTCATAAACCTTAAGACATATATAACTCTAAAACCCCAATTCATACATGAGAAGTTATGAGCTTGTGGGAATAAGTGTACAAGCCATTGGACTAAACTCGCAACAAAACGAAACTATTAGACCATCCTTGCAAGCCAAACCCATTTTGGACCACACTTGTAACTTTTGGTTAATGGTTTAGGGTTTGGTTAATGCTTATAACATATTGCTTATAGATTAATACTTATGGTTTAAGGCTTAAGGTGTACCACTTATGGATTATGTTGTAGGACTTAGAGATTTTGGTTTATGGTTTATGGATTACTATATATTTCTTATGGCACCTTGCTTAAGGTGTAAGGTGTAAGGATTATGCTTATGGCCTAGGGTTTAGGGTTTATGGATTATAGATTATGGCTTATGGCTAAAGGCTTAGTGCTTACAACTTAAATCTTATGATGTATGGAATATCGCTCATGGCTTATAGCATATGGTTAAAGGTGGTGTGGATTAGGGCTTAAGGCTTATATTTTATGTGTTAGGGCTAAGGGCTTAGGGATTATGGTTTAGGGCTTAGGGATTATGGTTTGTAACTAAACGCTTAGGGCTTACAACTTACGTTTTATGGTTTGTTGCTTATTGCTTGTGGCTTATATCTTATGGTTAAAGGTGGTATGGCTTAGGGCTTAAGGCTTATAGTTTATGTGTTAGGGCTAAGGGCTTAGGGAATATGGTTTGTGACTCAAGGCTTAGGGCTTACAACTTACATATTATGGTTTGTTGCTTAATGCTTGTGGATTAGGTCTTATGGGTTAAGTCTTATTTCTTATGGATTATGGTTAAGGTCTTATGGCTTATGAATTACGGAATATGGATTATTGTTTATGGATTAGGGGATATGGTTTGTAGCTTCTGATGTATGGCTTAGGGCATAAGGCTTATGGCTTAGGAGATAAGGTTTAAGGCTTATGGCTTATGGCTTATGGCTTATGGCTTATAGCTTATGACTTATGACTTAGGGCTTAGGGCTTAAGGCTTAAGGATAAGTGTTTATGCTTATGGTGATTAAAGACTTATGACTTACCCCACACCAACATGATCACCCTACCCCACCCTACATTTACCCAACCCCATACCTACACCTATCCGCCCATTACCATAAGCCCACACCGACACTTACCCTACCCCACCTTTACAACATACACCCTGCCCCTAAACAACCTTCCTCATACCTACACCTACCTCACCTTACATCCACACCCTATACCCCCACATATCCACTTAACTATACTCCGAAACCACCCATATGCTTAACCTAAACCCACCCAATATATACCCTTTCCCCGAACCACCTACATCCACATCCACATCCACACCACACACCCTACCTGCACACCCCATCCAACCTTACCCATCCACCTACACACCAACTCCACACCACTCTAACATCCATGTCCACATATAATCGCAATCCATCCACATAGGATATGAATTCTTTAATAACACCAAATATATAAGTTTTATTTAATATATTATTAAAAATTGAATATTTTGTTTTAAAAAAAAGGAATATTGTTGCGAATCTATATGTAAACTATTATCATTATAAATAAGGTAATTTTGGTAGACATCAATGCATTTTTATTTTTAAAAATTTAAAACTATTAAAGAATTTTCTTTTATGAAACTAACATCCATATAATAATAATCTTTATAAACTTTAATTAAAATATTTTATAGTAAAAACTAAAAAAAAAAATTCCAACCTAATTTACATATTTAATTCCCTCCCATTCCAAATTTGAGACATTTGGTTTCCCCCAAACCCGATACGATCGATTTAATCCCAAAATTTAAAAACCTTTATCCCTAATCTATTCTTTTTATCTCCATCGCACGCACAGAAGATACCGCTTACCCCCTTTTCACGACGATGACATCGTCGAGCCTTCTACCGAAGGCCAGATTCAAGATTTTGACTGGTGATCGTGGACAACGCTAACATTCAACCATCATGGTTTCTGAGTAAGAACCGGTATAGATCAATTATCTCTCAATCCCATAATGGAGACGTCGACATTAGGGTATGGACTCTGTGAATACTCTATTAGACCAAGAATCATATAACAATATTAGGCCAATGGAAATCGATATGATGCATAAATTGATAATTTCCAGTCAAGGCCATCAGGTTCCTTCACCACTTCCGGTTGTTGATCGTGTCATTGTTGTCCTATGTTGTCGTCGTTATTATCGCGCATCTATGTGCCACCAGGTATGCCTCTGTATGTTATCGATGTTTTTATTTTCTTATTTGACTCTCATTTCGACTAATTCTTTATTGATATCTGTCACACCCTCGAACCAGACGGAGGAAACATCCGGGGGCTTGCGCGTGACTTTATCCTTAAAGTATCATCACAAAGTATATAATTAAAACATAACATCATCATCACCACACATGTAATATAACAACAATCATTGTTTACATCGAGTATCGTTTGAATATTACATGCCAATATAATTAAAGTCTGATGAAACAAAATATGACACAACATCCATTAGTTTGTTTAGCCCAACCTGCTTCAACGGTTTCCTGAGAATAGAAGTTAATTTAAAAAGGTCAACATAAAAATGTTGGTGAGTTCATAAGCATGTTTGAGAAAATGATTTGTATAACTTTGCAATCACAAGAAAATCCTGTATTTTCTTAAAATAGTTTAGTATGTTTGTGTCCGATCTTGTATTAATGCATGTGTGTTATTGATTTATAGAATGCCAAAATTGAATGACGAGAATGTAGATAGAATGCCCCCATACAACCCTATGTTGCCTGTAAAAGAAGAAAAGAGAATGCTGTCGTACCAACCCCGAGGTTGAGTACCAGTGTGAGTATGTTTCCGAGTAATCCAAGAGAAAAAAAAGAATGGTCTTCCGCAAACTTCATAACGTTAATTCCTCTAAGTGAGCCGTCATAACCATACTAAATAATGAAAATTTCGCCTGTCTTGGCGTTTGTGAACGCCGACGGAAAAATAAAATAAGGTTATAGTCACCCTAGACTGATGTAGTCTAACTGTAGCGAACAGCTCAGGTGTGGGGTGTCATCCCCGTATAGATCTATACACAAAACCCCGCTCTCCCTCCAAGAGACTCTGATTATAACTACAGGCTACGATCGTACTCTCAATAGGTGTCAACCGACAAGTCTCACTAGATCCTTAATCGAATTTTACGCGAAGAGAAACATATAAACTCATTCCGGGCCCAATGAACCATGTATGCGGACCACGGAGTCTCACTGAACACGTAAGTCATTTTCAGGCCCGCAAGAAATGAGATTATATAACATGAGCTCAAAATATATGTAAAAGAACAACTAAGGCCCATTTCACATGTAAGGTATTTACATGCCCAAATAGCACAAAATTAGTATCCAATGTCCGTCGTGCATGTTAATGGGTCAATGAGGCTCAATAAACATATAAATAGTATTCAGGACCTATCAAGTAAATTAATGGGCCACTAAGGCCCAATATTATACGAATGGCAAAATTAGTTCGTTTGTTATTTTATTGCTAGTATTTGTTCAATTGTTTGTCAAATTGACCTAAAAATACCACTTTTGTAATAATATATATATTAAATGCACATAAGTTAACATGTCTAGATGATTTAAAAATATGTATAAGGCATATAAACTTGCATCTAATAAAAGTATAAACACTTTTTAGTAAGTTAAAACAATTTTCTGATTTTTGGCATTTACGTCTCTATTTTTAGAAAAATTATATAAAAATCATTGTAAGTCGAAATTTGGATCCGTCAACTCTGAGAGTTTAGAAAATGAGTCTACTTTCTTCATAAATTTTATTATAATTTTTAGTGATGTGAAACCAGTGTGAAAATGTTTATCTTCACAGACTGGTCCGAAATCCTTCCTGAAATGATAGGCAGTTTTGTAAAAATCGCCAAAAATTGTAGAAAAATCGAATGAATGCGTGAGAGTAGTCATTTTAAAGGTATAAACCTGAAATATTTTCATATAAAGAAGTTTTGAAAAATATTACCATCATGTTGGTCAAAACAGTCCGTAACTAGACAAAACGTTTTTTGTTAAAAGCTGATTTTTGAGTTTAGGTTATATATTTTTGAACACAACACTTGTTTTTGCCATTTTGAGTGTATAAATCTCAGATCTGCAAGTTTACATGACAACGTATACTTTTCTCATAGTTTTTATGAAGATCTAAGTGATAAACTTCATATTTTTAACATATTTTTAGATTTATGAAGTAAACAACACATAATCACCAAATAAATCATGAAAAACACACATAGTCATGCATATACACATAGATCTACACAAAACAACTTGTATTCTCCCCCAAAACTTAGTAAAAACTGAAAATAGGGGGTATGAACTCACTTTGGTTTGATGATTTCAGTTGTGGTGAAGAAAATGGAGAGATCTCGGTCCTAGTAAGCTTTCTTGAGTAGATCTCGAACGTAGGAGGTTTCTAAGGAGCATAGATCATGAAATGGGGTGTAAGAGAAGAGATTTTTTATGCAATCTTGAAGTTATACCATAGGTTTAAGTAAAGACTTACCAAGAGTGATGAACTTTGATGTAGTGTTCTTGATCACACACACACAACTCACGATTTTTTTTGGAGAATATAGGAGGGAACTTCTTATGCTATAGGAAAGATGTTTGAAGGAGTTTGGATGAGAAAAGATGGTGGTGATGTTCGGCCGAGAATGGGCTAAGGAAAAATGGAAATGGAATGATTTGGGCTCTTTCTTGGCTTAGCTCGAGTTTTATAAAACCCAAATAATAATTTTCGGCCTATTGGGCCCTTAGGAGGGTTCACGGCCCAAAAGAAGCCCAATAGGTAGTTTACGGCCCATTAGGGCTAATGAAAACCATTTATGGCCCATCATGGCCCATTAGAGATAAGATGAATCATTCTAGGCCCACATGGCCCAAAATACTTTAGTTTCATGGATATGGGTCCACTTAGAGCCCAAATAGGGTTCTTTGGCCCAAGATAGTCAAATTGAAAACTTACTGGTCCATTAGGCCTAATAAGAAGATCCTAGTCCATAATAAACTTGAACTGGGGTGTTTAGGGTTTTTGACTCACAGTTGAATATGTGAAATCTATTCCATTAGGTTTTGAACTCACTTAGGGGTTTTGATTCAAATGAATGGTTTTGATTAAGCGTTGAACATGATATTCACTCAGATTACAAGTATTACAAGAGTTGATGAGAACAGAATTTCCTAGCTAGAATGCCAGTTGTGACAATATCGTTCTACATCACACCCACCACAAGACACCTCTTATCCCCTTTCCCAAACGACGACGTCGTCAAGCCTTCAACGCCCGATCAGATTCAAGATTGTGACTTCTATCTCAAGACTTACGCCGCCGGCTTCCATCTTTCCCTGTAAGTAAGCTAATAACTTAAATATGTATCTTATTCTTATATTCATGGTTTTTCTGTTTGTAGATGATGGAAGCGGGCTGATGTCTACTCATTTTGTCAAGGATTGAATGGTATTTTGGATTATTGATTGCAGTTTAATAATTTTCCTATGATGGTGACAACTTTTATGAGAACTTTGTGCAATTTGTCCTTTTTACCCCTATTAGGTATCTTGTTCGGTGGCAGCCCTTGATGATATCAAGTTCTTTCCATGCTGCTATTTGGTGTTTGCTGTCATATGATAGTTTTGACTGCTTTCCCCTGTCGACTGATTGTTTTGCTCTTGATTGCCTTATTTGTGCTAGCTTTGATGGTTATAGGCATAGTCGTGCTTATTGCTTCTGTAACCTTAGTTGTGCTCACTGCTGGACAAATGGTGTTTGGGTATATTTACTTCTAAACTTTTTACTTTTTACCCCAAAAATTGTGGTTGGTGTAAATTGTAACTATAGATTTGATTCTACAGCTTTTACTTACGGAACAAATCAGAATTGTGGGTGTCTTAAGGCCTGTTGATGCCGACATTTATGAGCCAGGTAATTGTCATTCACTTTTGGTAAACTTTATTCAAAGAAAAATTATAATATTGGGTTGCTTGCTTTTAACTTGTATTTTAGTATCACTTGAAATGTTGCATGCTTATCAATTTAACATAATGGAGAAAGTTGATTAACTTTAGTCTTCTTGATTAACTATATCTATTTTTTGTTAACCTGCATCTTATTTTTATGCAAGTAAGGTGTTTGATTAATCGGCTCAAAGAATTTGACTTACATGTATATGGGTTTATATTGATATATCTTGCTATCAGGTACCTTGAGTTCTATAAAATTTATTTCTTTGGCTGAACTGGAGGATTACCATAAATTTTATTGTGTAGCTTGATTTTGGTCACATCTTTCTTACCCTAACTTTTTTAATATTTTTTAGGCCCTAAAGAACCTTAGCTACAACAGGTTCAACCATCCAAGAACTGGTAAAGCCATCTTTATTGATGTGAATTGCAGGTATTGTTTGTGTGATGATTTAAGAATTTTTTATCAACAAAATTAGTAGATTTTAATCTCAGAACAATATAAATAGATGGATCATGATTCATTTGTTCTAAATAGATGGATTATAAGCTAATTATTTTAAATAAATGGACCATGACTCCACTTGACCAATTTATTATTAAAATTTTACCTCTAATTAAGAGTTTTTATTATAAAATATATAAAGTGTGCTATTTATCTATTTTTTATTTGATCCAACCTAGATGGTTCGAGGATCTGCCTAAGCATGGAATAGGTGGATTTGTTGATCAATGCGTGCATTATAACTTATGTATCCCAAAAGAAGTACAACATACTTGGACAAGCACACCAGGTATGCTTTTTAATACTAAACTGCAAAATGTAAACAAAAGGAATTTGGAAGGTTATGCAGGTTTTGGATGGTTTTAAACAAATGCATTGTAGATTTTTAAGAAAGTACATTGCCTTTTCCATACTATCGGGTGATAAAAAATGAAAAGTATGTTTCTTTTTCATGTACAAAAATACCAAAAAAATGAGAAGTCTGTTGCCAAAATTTTCATTTTTATGTTGTTTTCTATATGTTTGGCAAAGCAAGTTTTAAATACTAAATTACTAATTGAGTTAACTTGTATTTTCAATGCTTTCTCGTTATGAGTTTATTCACAGTTTGTAGAGAACTTTGCATTATGGGTTTTAACACCTCATTTTATTGTTACAGAGACCACAAGTAACTTGAGATTAAGGCAACCAAGTCTAAGAAGGGAAAAAAAGTTCAACAACACTACATAGGATAATAAAGCAAACTATGAGCAATGTTATTAAGAAAACAACGTAGAAGTTCTCATTCTCGGTTAATATTTTCTTAAATTTTTTCCCTTTTGATGTTATCTAGATTTTATCTTGGTTATTATTTTTTGATCAACTATTAATAGGAAAATTTATGTATGAATTTTATATTCTTATTAATAAAATTTTCTTTTTATTACATTTATTGTATATTTCTATTTTCTGGATTTCATAATAATAGGTGGTTATTATATGTATTTAAATTTTGCCTAAATATATAAAAAAACTTGTAGTTGTAAAAAGTTAATGGGCCTAAAACCAAACAAATGTCATGACCAAAATAAATAAATGTGACGAAAGGCTAAACAATAGCCACATTTTATATTAATTGACGTGCTTCAATAATAGTCGCTATAAAAAAAACAATTGTGTCTAGAAAATAATGTGACAATATGGAAGATAATAGTCATGTTCATTTAAATTATGTGTGTTGATATGACACTAATGACTACGGTTTAATTACTTGTCTATGGTTGTAGTACAAACAATAGTCACACTCCATAATGTTTGCATGTCTAAATGATAAAATAGGTTATACTAATAATCAATTTTTGTCGTAATAAATTGAATATTGGTCACAATTAAAAATGCTATTGTGTCTATAAATCAATTACAGTTATTTTTAATTGATTTTCTATGTCGAAATGATATAAAATAGTCATAGGTACGACTTTTTATATGTCTTAATGATAGCATTGGCCATGATTAGTACTATAAATAGGGCTATAAGCCAATACTAAATCCATAATTTTAATAAAATATGTGTCTTTATAAAACCTATGATCATGTTTCACTTAATTGTGTGTCTCTATACGATAGACAATAGTCACCAAAACTGATTGTTTTTGTAATTAATTATTAGCAAATTGCCACTTATGAAATTAATTACATGTGACGATTTAGCGAACATGGTTATGTTCACCATAATTACATGTCTTCAAAAGATATCCAATAGTATTAATAAACTTTACACTGTGTGACAATTTATTAGTAAAACGCCACACTGAAACAACATGGATGTCGCAAGTTGGTAATATACAATCACTACAGTTACTAATAAGTGTGTCTACTGACGGTTTAAAGTTACAATATTGGATAAAATGAGTGATTTTAGCAACAAAATTCGCTACCCAATAGCCACACTTTTATAATACGACCACATTTTTTCATATCATACGAACACTACATTTTAAAGTGACCATAAGACTCATACGATGACGTCACCTTCCGTCACACTTTCAGTGAAAAAATAAAATGTCACTATACAAATATGGTCACACTTTTATGGTGTGTCCGTAGGTCATTTTTGTACTAGTGATTTTATAATAAACGCATTTCTATAAACTCATATTTATATATTTTTTATAAACACGTATTTTATAAAAATATATTCAAACACGTTTTTATAAACAAATATATACAAACATGTTTTTATAAAAAAAAATATATACAGACATGTTTTTGATAAAAAAACATCATTTGAGAAGTAAATTATCGACAATTAAATTATCCTTTTAAATGTATATACTTTAAATAATAGTTATATAAGAATTAATACCATTAAATAATAAGTCATATTCAAAATTCAAAAGAAATTTTGATCACTAATAAAAAATACACATTTTCAAATTAAAAACAAAATTTATTATCATACAACTTTTTTTTCAACCCGCACAACATTATATTTTTGTTTTAAACACAAAATAATATATCAAAATGAGTTAATTTCCAAGTTATAAGTTACAATCTTCCAAAGAAAATTAGATTTCACTGTTAGGAATTTACCTTTTCATTACCTTCGTGTCAAAGTTAGGTGTCCAATCATACATGTTACCGAATAGAAATAATACCGAAGGAAACTATTCGCACCAATCGTTTGGCGCGGGTAAAAGGCTTCTATATGTGTGTGCGTGTGTGTGTGTGTATATATATATATATATATATATATATATATATATATATATATATATATATATATATATATATATATAGAGAGAGAGAGAGAGAGAGAGAGAGACACGTTTACTATGAAATAGATGTTTGTATAGATTTTTTTTTTCGTAAAATATGTGTTTGTATATATTTTTTTTTATAAAAACGAATATGTATATATTTTTGTACTTAATAAATACCTTTTTTAAAAATAGGTATTTCGCCTACAAAAAAGTTTTTTAAAAAATAGCTTTCATATAGAAAATATAATATTTTTTTATGTGAAAACATGTTTTTTTATATAAATATGATTTTTTTTAAAGAAAAAACATATTCGAATTTTTTTTTGAAAAAAAAAAAGTTGTAGAAAACCTAAAGTTAGAATGAATTCATAACAAAATTTTGAAATCTAGTCCAAAAGGGTAAATTTTTTAGCAAATTTGTAATAAAATTTAAAATATGGGCTAGAAGTGTAAATTTTGGACCAAATTTGTAATAAAATTTGAAATCTGGGCCAAAATTGTAATTTTTGAAAGTTGGATGACCTATTGACCAGGTAAAAGGGCTAAACTGAATACGATTACCGGTTTGTAGGACTTAATTGAATAAATAAAATATATGAGACCAATATGTAAGGACTTTTTTTGCAATTTTTCCTAAATTAAATATAATCATACTAATATCCTCCCATAGTTTGATTTTGAACATGAAACTCTCACAAACGTTTAAACTATATCGAAAATCTAGAAAACGGATGGAATACCTTTGGTAAATATATCAACATATCAAGAGGAGGAAGAGACATGGAAAATAGGAATCTGCCCCATCGCCATTTTTCTCCCGTATGACGTATATGTTAATCTTAATATACTTGGTTCTCTAACGTGGAATTGTATTGGTTGATAAGTCCAATACACTAATGTCGTCACAATGGTCAATTTTTATTTTTGAACAATTGTTGTCAAGTTATTTGGATGGTACAACTTATAAAGAAGGTTTTGAAGCCAACATGTTTCGACCTCGGCGCTAGATCGTGAAACGGTACGTTGACACTTCGATGGTCTTGATAAGAGGTTTTGACTAAGAAAAACACAATACTCGGATGTGGAGCGTCGTGTGGTGTAGTAACCAGCCCGATTTGCACCTGAATAAGCTACGAGACTGTGAGATGGATAAGCAAAAAGTTGAAGTCTGTGATTGGTAGTGTCATGCATATATCGATATACCCTTTTGAGAGTTGTGCAGTGTGGCTCATGAGGGTCATGCATGTAGAGGAATACATGTTGCACATCAAAAGTAATATTGGTCCTTAAAAAAGGTTAAGTGTCCCGAAGAGACTCTGACACAAAGTTGGATCATTCATAGGACCAGTGCCATTTAATTTAGTTGATGTGTCGGCTAGGATACAAGCTGGTTTACAATTTATAATATTTTTTCATTCTAAGATTATAATGGCATATTTTTTTTCTGAGAAAAAAACATGCCTCGACAGTCACATGTAACAACAATACAAAGAAAATACTGAGATCCCCGAGATCAGTCATAGAGAACTCCTTACCCAAGATGTTTGTAATATATTGCATGAACTCAAATGAGACACAATGAGCATAATGCCATCCACATAAAGCAGAAGATAGGCTCCCTTCATCTTTGTTTGTCATGTCAGATAGAAAGAGAGACCCCAAAGATCCTTCTTTACCACTTTATGGGGGCGAGGGTGAAGGGAGGGGGGGGGGTTTACATGCAACCGAGGCAAAGTTGTTTATGATTGAATCTTAGAGGCACTCTTATCATTTGGTAGATCTGGACTAGTTTAGATCGATCCTAACCGAATGATTATAAATTCCTTTTATTGAATGTAATAGTAAATAAAAGTCATAATATATTAATATGAAACTCGGTAACGGTAATTTCAAATAACGGATTGATGCGAAATCTAGGCTATTGTCTTTCAACCACTACAAGATCAACAATTCCATAAGCTTGGGCTTCTATTGCTGACATAAAAACATCTCTTTCTCCTCTTTGAATTACCCTATTGAGTAAGGGTCGGGTGTGTATTTGAAAAAATGTTGAGCCGACGAGGTCAGGTACCGGTAGTGACAACGGAAAAGGGGACCTCCAAAACGATAAACAGAATTAACCCATATCGAGGTTCGCGAGCCTGAAAAGGCTCTTTACTAAAAACATAGAAGGTAAGGTCGACTTTCAAGCTGTAGCTGTACAACCATATGGCTTAGCTAGGCATGAACCAAAAATTCTCTTTTCTTCATCATCAATTGAATCGATGTTTATGTGAGGACCATGATGACAAGTTACAACGACCATGAGAAAACCCGAGCTTAGATATAAACGTTGCAGAGCGGTAAATGTTGGACGATATTTGATTAGGGTGATAGTCGAGAATCGAACTTCTCTTGGGTCGTGTAAGTTCACTTTCCGAACTGATATTTCCACCCTATGCCTGGGTTACAGGAAATCTAGTGTAGGATAATCCAAGAGGACACTTGTGTATCTAGGCATAGAAACACAAGCCAAAATCGCCAGAAGTTTCTGAGTTCCTATAGAAGAAGAAGACCTGAGAAGGGTATGTATGAAGCTCAATAGATGAACCATATTTATACTTGACAGATTAGGGTGAATCTTATAAATTAGTTATAAAAATCTCGAAATCATAATCAAGGGTTACCAAAATTGATGAGATTTGTCAATTTTACCATAATTATTACAAATCTCGAAACTAATGACATAATCAATGGTTACCAAAATTGACGAGATCTGTCAAATTTACCATGATTGCCCACTAGAATTCGGACATTCCATAAATAAACTAATTCAAATTTCCGAAGACCTTTTGGAGAGTTGTCCCAAACCCCCGCCCTTCTGCCGTACCGACTTATAATTCGATCTTATATATGCATTCACTCTACATTCACCTAGCATATAATATAGAGTAGGGGTGTGCAATAAACTGCACAAACTGCATAAACCGCCCGCACCGCACCAAACCGCACTGCATAACGCGGTTTAAAACACTTGCGGTGCGGTTTGCGGTTTGTATTTTTGTTAAACCGCATTATGCGGTGCGGTTTACGATTACAAAATTGCAGTTTAAACCGCACCGCATTGATAAAATGAATTAATGATTATATATATATATATATATATATATATATATATATATATATATATATATATATATATATATATATATATATATATATATATATATATATTCGAAAATAATTTGACAGGTCCTAAATTAGTGACATTATCTTAAGTTTTTGAAATGTATTTAATGCAAAATTTAATGGAGTGACCATATTTTTTGTCTCAAATTCATTTTCAACTAACATTCAGTGACCATTATTTTATACACTATGTTTTCTTAACTTATGTATATTCATAAGTACTTAATGACCACAATTCTATGACCACCAAATTTCTTAATGACCACTTAGTGAGCCGTTAGTGACGACAATGATAGTATTGTCATTAAATTTAATGTAAATAATTACTCAAACCGCAAAACCGCATAAACCGCCTGCACCAAACCGCACCTTATAATGCGGTTTTGAACGTTCGTGGTGAGGTTTGCGGTTTCTAAATAACTCAAACCGCATGTGCGGTGCGGTTTGCGGTTTTGGATCTAAACCGCACCAAACCGCACCGCGAACACCCCTAATATAGAGTACAAACGATAATCCCCTTAAGTCACATGTAGTTCCAATAACACAAAATGTTAAGTGACACTAAAGTCACCAAAAATCCTCCCCCATTTTAGTATAGCCCATGAACTAACATAAAGTTATCTAAACAAACCAAACTAGTACATAAATGAAAATATCAAAACAATTGATTTCCCATTTTAGTATCAAACAATTCAACTACTCGAGAACCAGGGCGTTCTAAGAATTCCCTTCAACCCAACTGAATACCTGAAAGTAAAATACACAGTAGTTTATTGAACACTTTAGCGAAATACAACTTGACACAATAATAAATCCACGTGTCCTAATCCTCTCATGATTGTATCAAGGCCAAGTCCCCAACCTCTTGAAATGCAGCTACACTTCACAATCGTGTAGGTAATTCCTTTACTTCATGTATCTGCATATACATTTTATCAAAGGAATTATTAAGCAGTTCAACTTCAACCTGGCTAACTTGCAGAGTCGAACACATACATGGGATGTATATTTCATTTGTTACAATCTATAAGTGTGAGCTTTCCACACTAAGTTCAACTTCTAATGTCATATTAGAAGGGAATTGGGTGTCTCACCATTACAGAATTAAATGGAATTTAATCCCATCCCTATAACATACTTGTGCACTAAGTCTCTTGTCAGACCTTTAGTCAAATGATCTGCCAAATTTTGTTGCGATTTCAAAAACTCTACCGAAATCACACCATTCATTAGTTCTCTGCCAAATGATCTGCCAAATTTTGTTGCGACATAGTATGATTAGTTCTCTAATCATACTATGTCTTACACCTAACTGTCTAGACTTTCCATTACAAACTTGGTTGTAAGCCTTAGCCAGAGTGATTGCATTATCACAAAGGATAGATATTGGTGCTATCGGCTTTGACCACAAAGTTGTAAGTCCCTAATTCTTGAGATCCAAATCAGTGATCAAATGATATTCAATAAATCAGAGTGTAGAATGAGTAGAAGATAGAATCAAACCAAGCATGCATACATTTATATCAGATAAACGTTAAATACACCTTGGAAAACACTGACATACGTCACCATATTACAGACACAGAAACCTGCTATTTATACCACACCCAGCAGCACATGAGTGTACAGCCACACACGCGTGTGCGGCCGCACACAAGGTGTACGACCGCACACACATGTTTGACCGCACACCGCCATACAAAAGATACAATTCACCATAACTACCCCAAGACCCAAACAAGACCTTTACAAGATAGATGCCTAGCCCAAACCACTATATTATGACCTATCAATCTCCCCATTGGTTTGTGGCTAGCATAGACATGGTCTTCAATCACTTGGTTTCTCGAATAGCCTTAGATCAGATTTTCCCATAGATCCCATCCAAAGTTTTTCATTGATGATCGTGGCAACCATTCCGGTGAATTCTTTTGCAGCAACTTCGATGACCTCCCTTCTACATATGATTTGATGACGGGTCAAGGTATGAATGTCTCTCTCTCTGAATCTCAGAAGATCCTAAGCGCTGATGAGCCTCAGAACTGCTTCCCTGTTTTTGAACTTTGTGGCAGCAGTTGCTGTTTCATCATCATAGGCCCAAAATTCCATATCATCAAGATATCCATCACTAAAGTGTTGTGGAATTGGAATCTCCTTCACTTGACTAGTAGCTGGCCATAACATTATCTTCATTGGTTGGTTAGTTTCAGGGTTAAGGATATCTTTGTCCTTTCTAACCAACGCTTTTGTAGTCTTCATCATTGGAAAGTTATCCCTGACCTGTCTGTCCAAAAACTGCTTGAAGTTGGAAACGCTAGGATCTTAAGAAGGATTGTGGAATGGAGCCCTTGAGAGCTCAGAGAGATCGACCTTCGTTCAGGAGTTAAAATTATGAATGTTTTTGTAGTATTCTGGATTTCCAGAATTCCTCTTAACCACCCACAACTTAAGCTCAGGATCATAGCCCCACATCCTGATCCCTGTACGATCACCATATTCATCTCCAAATTTTCTCTTTTTGAGATCAGTCACTGTGAGTTGAGGTTCATCTGCTTTACGATTCTCATTTGAACTTTTCAAGAAAAGCAAGCCTTCCCTCTGCTCAACAGTGACTATTCTTTGGCCATGTTTGATTTTGATCCGTGGAATGGCATTTACAGGCTCCTTTTCAAATCGATTAACAATTCTTGTTGTTCTTGGAGGGGGTTGGTCAACAGGAATTGCGTTTTCGGAAGGCTGACTGGGAGTAGTGGGAGGATCATCAACACCATGAGGCTATTGAAACAAGGATTTGAACTTGTCACCAAAGGCTTCAAACAACTTGTTCTTCAGGCTGAAGTAGAAAGTAGTCACAGATCCAAGATTAGTTTGCAACTTCGAAATCAATTTTGACTTCATTGCGTTGTTTGCTTCAAGTTCAGCGATCCTGACGTCATGATTTCCAAGTAAAATGTCCTTCTCAATCTTTTGTTGTTTTAGAATGCCAATTTCTTCTTTGAGAGAGGACACATCAGAATCATCACTCCCTGAACGACCTTCCTCGATATATATATATATTCCTTTTCCATGAGAGGAAGGTCGTGGATTATGTTGAGCCAAGTGCCTTTCTAACCTAATTGATGCTTTGTCTAGCGAAGGCCTTGTGGGAGAGTATTCTGGGAAAAATGAAGAGCCTCCAGATTCATACATAGATCTTGGGCCTTGTTGGGTAAGAATGGGTGGTGCAGTAATTGTTGTGGTGACGACTATGGATGGAGCTGGGGGGTGCTTGATGTTGAATGATCACTCCCTGACTCGGATCAAGACACCTTCTTTTCACAGGAGGCAGAGAGGTATGTGTCTGTGTCGGATCACTAGAGGATGGTACAGATGTAGGAATAGCTGTATCAGAGGGAGGAATCTCTGAAACTGCTTCCTTATGGCTTGAAGATTCTATCATCACTCTTGATGTGGGAGGCATTGTTTTGAGAACGTCATCAGCAACCCTAGACTCAATTGTTGTTTGAACAACTTCATTGTCATTGAAAAAGAACCTGTCAAAAAACTCTGAGCTTGGACCTAGGTCGTCGTTATCAAAATCAAGATTAAGTGGGATTGCTTCATTGTTAAAGCCAGAGAGGTCCATGTCTTTGAGAAAATCATCATCACCATCATTTTGTCCATCACCACTCTCCATATCAAAATTACTCTCAACCTCCACATCTCGCAGTTGGTTATGCTCCTCTGCCACGATTGCGACAGGGGAAACACGAACTTCCTCGTTTTCATGTTCAGATTCTGAGATAACAATCTCCTCGGTTTCGACGGGGCTGGAAAGAGCATCGGATTCGGACTTTTCACTTTCTTCAGAAAATATTCCAAACTTGATCAGAGGGAATTTTCCTTCAAAGTTAACCTTTCCAGGTCGATTTTGCTTCATAAGACCAAAGGCACTTGAGCCGATAGACTTGAGATCCAGAGTCTGTCCTCCTCTTTCGATTTCAGGGTGTTTGATATTGAAGATGAGCTGCAGAAATCTTGGGTACATGAAGAACTTGTCCCTCTTGTTTCCTTCGATGTTCAAAATCAACTCATACAAGATAAATTTTGAGAAATTGAAGTCTGTTCCAGAGGCTAAAGCTGCAATCGCTCCGGTGTTGACCAGAGATATCTCATTTGCTCCTGATCTCCGTCCTGAAATACAACTCACAAACATAGATTCATCAATTTTAGAAGAAGACCATGACACAAAAATAGAATTTCGAATATATGACAATTTATCAATAACATTCAAACGAAAAATTCTATTATTCAAATATCCCAAGCCATTAAATATTCCACCTCGAGATAGGATATATCTATCTAATTCATAAAGTTGTTTAAAACCATCAAAATTCAAACAACTACCACTAACAAGATTCTTTCGAACCTTGAGAACAAAGAAAACATCAAAAAGCTTAATTGTCTTTCCAGAAGTAAATTCTAAACAAACAAAATCGACACCATGAATAGGTTTAAAAGAATCTTCTTGCATGTGCAACACAGATCCATCTTCAAGAGATTTTAATGTTTCAAACATCTGTTTATCCTTGCATACATGGTTTGTTGCACCCGAGTCGATCCACCATGAAACATCATCATATTGTACATAGACTGATTTGGGAATAAAGGAAGCATGATAAGCATAATTCTGATTAGAATTATCAAAGTTAGTCAAAAACTAACATCCTTTCACTTGGTCCTTGGATCCGTTTCCACTTCCATTGGCTCCACTGTTTCCAGTATCGTTATTTCCCAGATTCACACGACAATCACGCTTGCAATGTCCCACCCTTAAACACCTCCAATAAACCTGTTCCTTTTCCTTTTGTTGGAGTTATTTGGGACATATTCCTACTTGTGTTTGCCATGTCCTTTGTTGTTCGGATATCTTGGTTTGTTTTCATCCATATGAACCGAGGGCTGTCCAGATTCAACTTTACTTTTGTTTTTGTCACTCTCTTACACACGAAGGGATTCTTTAATACGTAAATGACTACCAAGTTGAACCATGGACTGTTCCTCCTTTTGATGTTTTAGATTATGTTTGAAGTCTTTTCGTGATGGTGGAAGCTTGTCAATTACACTCGACACAACAATGCCTTCATCCATATTCATGTTGTGCAGTTTGAATTGACCCAAAATGCGAAGGAGTTCGTTGTATTGCGATCTTGAATCAACCATTTTATAGTTATTAAAATCACTGACCATAAACTTCTTGCCAGAAGTGTCCTCATCTATGTATTTTGATTCAAGAGCGTCCCACAAACCCTTTTCACTTTTATCCTCAAAATGGATATCAAATAAAGAATCATCCATACAACTCATAATGCGTCCTCTGCAGATGTAGTCATCATTGTCCTACTTGCTCCTCCTTCTGGTTTCTTCTAATGCTTCATTCTCCACAACTTCAGGCCTTGGAGTACTCAATACATACACAACCTTCAGTGTGGTCAGCATGAACAACATCTTCTTCTGCCAACACATCAATATGAGTCATACAAAGCACAAATCAAGCAACATTCGAGCAGTGGAGCCGAATGGCATTAAGATACAATAAAAAAATCAGGCAGATCCTTATAAGAAATTCCTGACCACTAGGCCCAAGCATCTAGGATACACTCTCATCTTGTCCTCACTCTTTTAAGAGTGGCTAAACATTCCTCACGCTGACATGCTATGAACTGCACCCACTCATGAAACTTCCACCAACCCTGTAGCCACTTGTGCATGCTAATCATACATAACGTTGGATCCCATAGAAAGTCAAATACTTGACACTACCCTAAGCCCTTAATCAGACAAGAATAGGAAATAAAGCTAAATCAAACATTCTTAGGCTATAGAATCTTCTTTATATACAACTATGATGTATACACTAAGCGACTACAACAATGATGTCAATTTCATCTAGCATAAGAAGTCCTCCTAGGCTATCATGGATCTACATCATGCAATTCTAAAAATGTAATTCCTGAAGATCCATATCCTATCACTAGCATGCATTTCTATCAAAGTCCTCATAAACAAGTCATTGTGTGGTAACTTGGGGTAAACTTTCTTGCTCCTGCTAATCGTACACATCTCATCATTCCTTGGTTAAATTTGAAAATAATTTGAACTATGTTTAGAAATAATTTGAAAACTTTCACAAATCCTTAGTTTAAGTCTGGATTCACACGAATGTTCATCCAATTCGCTCAAACCAGGGATCTGATACCAACTTCTAACATCCAAAAATCACAATAAATATGAACTTTTCAAAAACAGCCCATTTCTTCCATAAAGTGTTTATAAAACCAATGTTTCAAAAATATTATTCAAACTCAGAATATCCCAAGACCCAATGTCATAAGAATAGGAAGATATGCACAATCATGCATTCGCTTTCCCACAATCCTCTGAAGTACCTGAAACAATAAACTGAAACCGTAAGCACGAAGACTAGTGAGTTTCCCCCAAAGTACCACCACACGACATAACAACAACATCCTACATACATGAGCCTTCAGGATTACAAGACCGTCTCACTGGGCCTACAAACTATCTGGGCCGCTCTCAGAGCCTTCAGCATGACTGGACCGCCTCACCGGGCCTTCAGCTTATCTGGACCGCTATGTGGGCTTTCGGCCTGACTGGTCCGCCTCGCAGGCTTTCAGTCTTTCCGGACCACCCTGGGTGTCTTGGCCTTCAGTCTCAGCTGGTCCTCCTCAACCTAGTAAACCATCACATATCAACATACACCATAACAGTCAATAGCTACCAGATAAAGGTAGTCATACAAATCTAATAGATCACTACAACATAGCAACATCCTATATACCAGGACACAGATCTACCAGATCACTACATCATAGCAACATCCTATATACCAAGATATAAATCTAACATATCACTACAACATAGCAACATCATATATAAATCTAATGATAATGTGATTAACTTCATTTGGTTATTTAAAAAGAAGAAAAATACAGATGGCTCTCTAGCTAGATACAAGGCTATACTTGTAGCTAACGGTCGTAGTCAGCGGCCCGTGATAGATTCTAATGAAACTTTCAGTCTAGTTGTCAAACCAGCTACCATACAGACCGTTCTAGTCTGCCCATCTCTCATCACTGGCCAATCCAATACTTAGATGTGAAGAACGCATTCCTTCACGACCATTTATAGGAGAGACTGTTAACATGTATTAGCCACCGGGATTGCATAATCCCTCGGCTCCTGATCACATCTGTTTAATTAAGAGATCTTTGTATGGTCTCAAATAGAAACCATGGGCTTGGTATCACATATTTGCCCAATTTATTTTAGGCATCGGGTTCAAAAACAGCAAATATGATTCCTCGTTATCTATTTTCAACAAGGGTGATCAGATTGCCTACTTACTAGTTTATGTTGATGAAATTGTTGTTGGATTAAGGTGTCTAAGCTAGTAACTAAATTAGTATATTCTTGTAATTAGAAGCGATGTCCTTTTTGGGTTTCCCTCATAACTAGAACTTTATTAGAATGACATTTATAGAGAGATTATGATTATTTGATTATTATATGGTTAATAATCTAATTGGAAATTATGAGAAAATGGTTTGTTAATATATTATATGATTTATATATTAACTGGAAATACATAGTTGATTTATTAATTTATTATGTAATTAATAAATTAATATGAGATCAATAGTCAAATAATTGATTTGTTAATTTATAAGGTTAATAAATTAATAATAAATCAATTAGAATTAATTAATTATTAATCAGAATTAATCTGGAATCAGTTTGGGATTAATTGAAATTACTTAAATGTGCAATGGATGAATTGTAATTATTCAATAGTTGAACAAAAGAAACAATTCTAGAACCATCCAAGGGGTGGACGGTTTTGGGAGCCTCTTTAGGGTTTCCAGAAGCCTCTTGGATACATAAAAAGAGAGGATTTGGATTAGGATTAAATCCATTCAAATCTTGCTTCGTCCTTAAGTTATCTAAACTATAAATAGGATCCCTTGGGAACTTATTTCGTTTATGCATTTCCCATAAGCCGTAGGAACGAAATTTCTCTTCCTCTCCTCAATTGTCTTCTAGTTCTAGGGTTTGGGTGTGAGCCATTAGAGGCACCATAGTTTTGGTGCTAGCTTTCCAAGATCTTCAAAGGAAGGATTGAAGTGTTTTGTTTACAACAACAAATCAAAGTTATGTAACCCTAAATTCTCATGTTTTTTATTATACTAGGTTTTCAATTAGGTCCATGCTAGTTTTTTTTGTTCCTAGTATGTAACATTCAAAGTTTATGAAATAGATCCTTTAGATTGCATGTGCCCTTCACGTTTAAGTAAAATTCCGCAAGCACATAGTTCTTGTAACCTATAAAACTCATTAGTGGTATCAGAGCCTAGGTGTTTCTTACATTGGTTGTTCATGAGATGAACCAAACAAAACAAAATTTTTCGAAAAATGCATCTCACGACGTGACAAGTAGTGTCTCACGACATGAGATTAGTCTCAAACCAAAATTCGGGATTTTGCTGCCTAATCTAATTTGAATGGTTAATTTTGTTAATTATCTAGTTTTAAATCTGTTAAAATCTGATATTTAAATGCCTTAGATAATTAAAATAAAAACATTAAATATTAGGAGAGAATCTTGGAAAGATAATATTTAATTTTAAGATTAGTTAAATGAATTATCCTTATGAATTTAATAACAAATTTAATTATTACATTAATTAAAAGATAATTATAAATCCATGATAGGTTTAAATGATTAACATAATTAATTTTAAATGTCTAAATGATTAATTAAATAATCGATTAATTTAGATAATTAATTTTAAACCTAGTATTTTGAAAAAATCTTAAAATACACCTTATACTATATATGATTATAAGTTTAAATATTATATGTATAAGCCAAGTCAATCAAATCGCTAGTACGCCTTATTCAGGAAGCCATACTATAAGGGGGTATAAGGAAACAACCTATATATTGACAGTTTCATGGGTGTCCACTCCCACCCACCGCTCCTTTGTTTGGTGGAGGGTCATTAGCTGAATGGATTTGATAGGAAAAAACCTCTTAAAATTATAATGCTATTAAAGTAATAGAACCTTTTATATAAATCCCAACTCTAGTTACTTTAGGAAAAATGTGAAGTGTATGCTAATCCATGAAAACGCACATTGTTTCTTTATGAATCGTTAGTGGAGCTTGTGTGGTTAACTGTCACACTAATTTGGGAGTATAAATATGAAATGATGAAACAAATCGTGTTTATAGTTGTTGATGGAACATGTGTGGTCAACCGGCACATCAATGTGAGAATATAAATCAATCGAGGGTATTTGAGCTGGTTTGCATGGTTTTTCACATCTTAATTGTGATCCTCAGCATCCCAGTCATAATTAGTAAGAGCATAATCGAGATTAAACATACCATTGATAAGATTCAATGAATCTCAAAAGATCAAGGAGTTTCATGTGATTGAAATTAGTAAGATGACTCTACCTACCTAAAATAGATTCAGATTTGATTACGACATCCCTCTTTAGGTTTCGAATCAAAAATATGGATCCTAGCCTTGATTTAAATTTTGGATTAATAATTAAGGATTTAAATCAACTAACTTGAATTCTCTCTTCTCCCGATTTCAGATGTCTTTTGAAGGTAGAAATGGTCATCCTTGTTCTTATGGAAATGGTTTTCCACTTTCAAGCTAACATAAAAATGTCTTCTCCTCCTTAAGAACTAGTGGAACTGGACATTGTCTCTATTAAACTCTTCCACCTCCTCCTCCCATGACTCTCCCAATGTCACGTTTTCCTCGAGTTGAAAGATATGAAACTATTCAAGCCCTATTGGCATGTAAACATAAAAATGGAAATTCTTTGTGTGCGCACATCCTGAAAATGAAGTCATACATTGACAAGTTGGAAAGGATGGGTGTCATATTCCCAAAGGAGAAAGCCATTGAGTTGGTTCTTCTTTCTCTTGCTGAGTCATATGTTCAGTTCGTTAATAACTTTCATAAGAGGATTCTCAATGTGACCCTAATTGATATGGCTGAGATGTTGATAACTATAGAAGCAGAGATGCTTAAGAGTACAATTGAAGCATAAATGCTTAAATGATCTAATTCCAAAAGTATATTGGATGTTGACAATGGTAATCAAGGAAAATTTTCTCTTCCTAATCGAAAGGGGTCGACGAAGATCAAACCATTTGATCATATAGCAAAGAGAAAGCCTCTTTCTGAGATCGTACCCAATGTTGAACCCAATGAGTCCATTTGTTTCTACTGCCAATTGAAGGGACATTGGAAGCATAAATGCCCAAACTACCTGAAAGATCTTGAAGATGGTAAACTCAAGATCTTTAGGTACATCCATTATCCAATTCCATAGATTCCTATTCCTTAGACTCTTTATACATAATATGATGATCCAATTTTGATGGTATTGGAGGATATAAAATAAAGAAGGAAGCTTAAGTGAAGTATGCTAAATCTGATCGTGGGAAATGGACTTTGGTCACATGGTTCGATGGTCAAAATTTGGAGCTACTACTAAGGAGTTAGGATAATTTTGTTGGGATTTATGGTGCACATACAACCCTAATGTTTTGAATCTAAGTTTTCTCTACTTATACATGCAACAAAAATTATCCAAAGCATGAAACCTATAACTAGCATACAACTTTGGTACTTGAAACATAAAACTAGTTAGAAGAATGCCTCTTAGTTGTAGCATGTAGAATTTGGCCTTTCAAGAGCTTAGCATCTCAAGTGTGATACCTCAAACAAGTCACAAACACCATGAACAAGTGGAGGATAATGAAAGAGAGTCTAGGAGCACACAAGATCGGCTAGGGTTCTACTTGGAACTCTTGGGTGCCAATTTTGGAGCTAAGGGGCTACACTTATAGTATGGAATTCCTAGAGTTTCAACTTGTAAACCCTAATCCACTCCCTTGGGCCTAGAATCCAAACATCCATATGATAATCCCTTTGGACTAACTCTTAGTCTATTCTAATCAACATGGATCATTTGCCCAAACTATATGTAATACTGATTTACCTAATCAGTCCCCATTAATTTAATTAGTCTCTTTTGATCACAAAATTAATTCCAAATTAATTCTTGATCAATACCAATTAAATAATATGATTTCTCAATTAATATATTATACTTATAATATATTAATAAATCACAAATAACCTCTTTCTCAAATATCCATCCTATCAGATTGTTCTGGTGAAGGCAACCTGAAATGGACCATGCCACTATCGGGTCAAGTACATACCAATTATAGTTATGGGCTTAGACACATAATCCAAGAGTTTCCCACCTGGATAAGTCTAATAACTATTAATGCAAGTACGACTCCAAAATCCGATTAGCAATCGTAGCTCTCAAAAGCCACTGTTGAACTCTGATCTTATCAACAACACGTCCATTAGATAAGGGATCATATATTCCTCCATTCTAGATATCGTATGGACATGAGACATGGATTATAATCATTCTCTCTGTCCATGTGTTGTTTCCCGATTTCCGAGTTATGACGACCGACTAATTGAACAAATCAAATCAGTCTAGGATTGGTCAAGCACCTAGGGTTGTCATCACTAAATCATTGAGGGGCCCACATATATCGCTTTTATCCTTCTTAGGGTAAAAGGAACGGATGAACTTTGACTCATATGTTTTCTCTATTTACTCAACAAATCACACACAATAATACATTTTATAACACCAAGTTACTAGTGCGTTTACATATCATCAATGTGCAACCGACTTGTAAACTGCAACAATATGTCTCCGTTTCAAGAATATAAGATATTATCGTCTTACTAATCACCCGTGATAAAATCCATGAAGTGATTCAGATGAGCGTGGGTTTAATCTAATACTCAAATCTTATTACAAGAGTACTCATGAACACTGCAGCAACCTTGTGTTATGTCTAAACACTTTAGACAATCTACAGTCAGATTCATGATAGTCTTGCCTCAATACCTACTTCCAAAGTATGATCGACTGTGGATGGTTTGAATAATCTTATTATTCGGGAAGTCAAAACATGCAAACTGAAACACAAAAATAATCGAATCCAATATGGTCTCAAAACTTTTGAATATAAATAAAACACCTTTTATTTAATCACCATATTGATTACACATTATTCATTGTATAATGTTTCGATTAATCAACTTAATACTTGAATAAGACATATTTTAATCTTTCAATTCCAAAAACTAATATAGTTTAATACATATCGATTATAGGCAAACGGGCAAACAAGCTGTGCCGCTAGCCCTTTCTGGATGGCAAAACCAATTCTTTTGAAAACAACATTTGTAGATCTAGGAGATATGACATTAGAATGCATGACTCGTTGGACTCTGTTGAGGAGCTCCACTGCCTCTACTGCGAGAAAACTAAATGTATCGAATGCAAAAGGTACAAACACATGTTGATTTTCTATACATGCATTCTCCTGCTTTACCACTTTGCACGCAACGGCTTTCGAAGCGGCATGCCGTGCTGTGAAACCCCCACTCCCCAAACCAAAGAGAGGAGAGACCCCAGTAAGATCCACGCACGCATGTCAGCCGATTTAAGTGTGGACCTTCCATCCTACGAGCCCGTCAAAAAGTTCACTAGCGCTTCTTTCTTTGCAGAAATACCAGCACCTCGACAAGCATCAAAGAGAACATCTTGAACCACATCATGTATGTACTTGAAACCAGGGAGCTCTCTACAATGAACCGCATGTTCCCCAAAGGTATCCAAACATGCCTTGCGACAAACTGGGCACATCTCGTTAATTGGAAATAAGGGAATCATGAGGCGGTAACGAAGGATAGTTCGGTACTCCACAGGAGACATATGTTGGCGAAGACCATTAATAGGGATAGTTAGCAGAAAATCCTGAGCATGAGGTGCTCACAGACACTAAACGGCTGCTTTCTGTCTGACAGTCATGTCGAAGTCGACTTCCATATCTTTAACGATTTTTCTAAAAAGGGAACACGCCAATGCTTTTTGGGATTTAGGGGGGGGGGGTTTCCTTATTAGTGAAACCGCTACAGTCAAATCCCGGAATTGTATCGCGAAGACGATTCATAGCACATAGGTAATCCTAGTCTATACCACATACGCCACTGTCACGTAAGATGTGGTCTTGTAATGCCCAAGATTAGGCCTTCGAGGCTACAAATGCGTAGGAGGAAACCTCGTATGCCGAGTACAAACCCAAACCACCGAAACGAATAGGTAAGGAAGTCAGTCACCACTGAATGTCTCCAAAGAAGGGGCCTCCACATACCACCATATCTTCAATAGACCTGTGCAATCCTTTGTCAAAGAACAAATCTGCCTCTTCTGTGTGTACCAGCTGACATGTCCTTAAACCAAATAAAATTTTTGCAATACTCATACATGATCGAAGCAAAAGGAGCTCACTCTGCGGGTCACATAGTTGGGATAACTATTGAATTAAAACAATAGTTATCCCATGCTCCAAGCATGTACACTATGTTTACCTATGGTCATTTCTTTGTGAAATAGATCAATAGAAGACATTTCAAATGAAACTCATTTCACAATTCCAAATCTTTATCACTAGTGTTAGATTCTAAACTATCATGCAATGATTCCTTTTGTAATGTCATGGTACCAAAGTCACAGAGACTTTGCCAATGATATTACAAAACTTTCCACTGGAGATTGACAACAAAACAATTCCAAGGAAGCGAAGTCTCAAATTCAAAGTACATTCCTTCGAACATCCTTCTTGCATAAAAGTTTCCAACCTACACATAGATTCTTAATATCCATCTCCCATTATGGAAACACTTCCATATATACCAGATAACAACTCATTATTAATAGAATCCTGTATATTCATAATAATGTCAATACAGTCCATCCATTACTATACTTCCAACTACAAGCAATCAATCCTTAGCGAATCTTAGATCGTCCTTGACAGTTGTTTAACCACTTTAGTCATATCCGGTTCTAGTCCTTTTCCCTCTTAATGCCCTAGGCATTTAAAAATTACAACACGTGAATATTATAGGTCATGCAATCGATCCTATATCCAAAGCATATGTGACACACCCCCAAACCAGAACCGCGGAAACGTTCGGGGGCGGATGACATCATGCTTAGTATCATAACCATAGTGAAGAATGTTAAACACAACCATCATAGATATAATTTAAAAGGTTACATTGTTTCCAAAATACATGTTTCCAAATAAATTACAAATGATGATAAAATGTGGCAAAAGAATCTACGCCTTAGCGTCTTGACTTCAGAAATCTTGTAGAACCTCTTTTTATGAAAAGGTCGTAGAATTTCCGTGAATCGCATGTTTTATTAATACTCCGTGCGAGGTATTATAACCATACTAAAGACTAGAAGGCCTCGTATGTGACGTTCTTCAGGCGTCGGAATGTTATGACACTTGTCGCCCAGACCTGCCGGTCTAGCTGTTGCAAGCAGCTTAGGTGCGGGTTTGTCAGACCCAGTATAGATCTATACACAACTATCACGTTCTCCCTCCCGGAGATTCTGATTATAACTACAGGACTTTTCTGTGGTACTTAGGAGTACCCCGAAGGAGAATGTCTCGCGAGTTTAATTAATAACAAGATCGCGTAGTGTGCAATGAAATATTTGTTTTGTAAATCGATTGAGTTACTACTTCTTTGTCAAACGAAGTGCTCAAACTATACCTGTTATAGTTTATCAAAAAGTGTTGTGTGTGTTTGGATGAAACCTTTTTATGCAAGTCATTGTATTTCCATAAATTGACATTTGAAATGATAAGTGTAAACCGTATATACACCTTGCTCAACATGTTACAAGGTGTAGGAAAACTCTTAAACATGTATTAGATAGTTTTAAAACATGTTGAGTTTAGGTTGGGTAAAATAGCCTGTGAACAGATCACAACTTTGCTGTTGTAAGCTGTCCAGCTCGGTTTCAAATGTGTTTTGGTATTTTGAACTTGTATTCTCCCCCTGAAAACTAAAGAAAACGGGAGAAATGTAGGGGTATGAACTCACCGGGAAAGTGCGTGATTTGAAGAAAACACGATTTTCTCGGGCGGCACCTCGACCGGAAAGTGGTGAATTTTTCGGGAATTTCGGAGCTTCGGACCTTCGTCGGGACTTACATATGAAGCCGGGAAGTCAGGATCGTTTCGAGAGGGTAGGAGTATGAAGATTGGGAGGCAATATGGGGAATGAGCAAGCCAAAGTCGGAAGTCTCGCATGCTATTTATAGGAGGGGGAGCTGCCCTCGTACGCTGGGCGTACACCTCGTACGCGGGGCGTACGTCAGCGATGACGTCTCCGGTCTCCGGTCTTCGGATGGGACTGCCGTAGAGGGTGTAGGGGCGACGTGGCCGGTCCGAGACCCTTCATTCGGTACGCTGGGCGTACTCCTTCGGATAAGCCTCGAAGTGTGTGCTATAAACTTCAAAAATGCATAACATTCGCATACAAGCTCCGTTTTTGACGTTCTTTATATCCACGCGTAGGTGAGAATATACTCTACAACTTCTATTTAGACTTCATCGGCAAATTTTGACTTTATTTTTAATTATATTTTATTTAATAGGCCGAGATAGGATAATTCCGTTAAAAATCCATAACTTCTTCATCCGATGTCCGTTTTCATCTGTCTTTTTACCGTTATACTACTATTGTCGAGATCTTCAATTTTCGTTTAGGTTGCGTCGGCTAAAAATCGCTCGATCTTAAATTCGAATTTTTAGCTGTCTACCGCTGATCTGAAATTTAGAAAAATCATAACTTCCTCACACGAAGTCAGATTTGGACGTTCTTTTTATGTACGCTCACGGTTTAACATAATCTACGACTTTCGTTTAGATATTTAAGGCTAAAAATTATTTTATTGAAATTTCACTTTTCACGCTTAACAACATTTTACCGGTTTTGTCGCGAATCTTCGATTAGTCATAACTTCTTCGTTATAACTCGGATTTGAGTGTTCTCTATATTTTTGAAAACCTTGATACAATATCTATCACTTTTGTATTCCAATTGAGACTTTAGAACACTTTGTTTTTTATGCTAATTTTTATTGATTCAAGTAGTTTATAATATTTGACTTTTCGAACATTACATTGACTCGAAATATCGGGTTGTCACATCATCCCCCCGTTAGAGGGAATTTCATCCCAAAATTTTAATCTAAGACAGAGTTTATGGACTAGGAAAAAGATGCGGGTACTTATGTTTCATCCGATTCTCGCGTTCCCAGGTGTATTCAGGTCCTCGTTTGGCGTTCCACCTGACCTTTACGATGGGGATGCGGCTCTGTTTTGTCGACTTCACTTCTCGGTCCATGATTTCAACAGGTTCCTCTACGAAGTGGAGGTTCTCGTTGATCTCAATTTCTTCCAAGGGAACGACAAGGGTCTCATCAGACAAACATTTCTTCAAGTTTGACACATGAAAGGTAGGATGAACGTGATTGGGTTCTTGTGGTAATCGTAGTTTGTATGCCACCGGGCCAATCCTGGCGAGGATTTCAAATGGTCCGATGTACCTTGAATTTAGTTTCCCACGCTTTCCGAAATGTATGAGTCCCTTCTAAGGTGATACCTTCAGAAGTACACGATCCCCAACTTGAAACTCCAAAGGTTTCCGTCTCTTGTCCACGTAGCTCTTTTGTCGGTCTTGCGAAGTCTTCATTCGCTCTCGAATTTGGACGATCTTCTCGATTGCTTCCTTTATGATCTCCGGGCCAGTGAGTGCGCTGTTAGGGACTTGCCCTTTTGCTAGTTGTGTATCGCCCACCTCGACCCAACACAGGGGTGATCTGCACTTACGGCCGTTGAGGGCTTCGAACGGAGCAACTTTGATGCTAGTGTGATAACTATTATTGTAGGAAAACTCAATAAGAGGTAAATGAGTATCCCAAGCTTTACCAAAGTCTATCACACAAGCCCTTAGCATGTCTTCTAACGTCTGAATGGTTCTTTCACTCTGACCGTCAGTCTGTGGGTGGTAGGCTGTACTCATGTCCAGCCTAGTTCCCATGAAGGCGCACTATTTCTCTAATGTAGATCCTTGTCAGCTTCTCCATTTTGTCTGTTTCCTTTATTGGTAGGAAGTGTGCGGATTTGGTCAATCTGTCGACGATTACCCAAATGGTGTCAAGTCCACCCGCGGTCTTAGGTAACTTGGTAATGAAATCCATCGTAATTCGCTCCCACTTCCACTAGGGTATCTCTGGTTGTTGAAGTAGTCCCGAGGGCTTTTGATATTCTACCTTAACTTTGGCGCAAGTCAGGCACTTGCCCACAAAGGTAGCTATTTCAGCTTTCATGTTCGGCCACCAATACATCTTCTTGAGGTCTAAGTACATCTTGTCTGATCCAGGATGCACGGAGTAGCGAGTTTTATGTGCTTCATTTATGACAACGTCCTTGAATCCACCAAATTTTGGTGTCCAGATCTGGTTCATGAGACAACGAACTCCGTCATCCCAGACTTCAAGATTTTTGTCCATTCATCTCAATGTTTCACCTGTCACGTTCTCTGGCTTCAAGGCTTCTTCCTGTGCTTCCTTGATTTGTGCGGACAGGTGTGAGTGGATGGTCATGGTTAATGCCTTTACTCGGCGGCCCGAGTACTCTTTTCTGCTCAAAGCGTCCGCAACCACGTTGGCTTTTCCGAGGTGATAACGAATCTCGCATTCGTAATCATTTAGTAATTCCACCCATCATCTTTGTCTCATGTTGAGTTCCTTCTGATTGAGGATATGTTGGAGGCTTTTGTGATCGGTGAAGATGGTGCACTTGGTGCCGTAAAGGTAATGCCTCCAGATTTTTAGGGCGAAAATTACTGCTCCTAATTCGAGATCGTGCGTCGTGTAGTTCACCTCGTGTCTCTTCAGTTGTCTTGAGGCGTAGGCAATGACCTTTCCTCGTTGCATTAACACACATCCTAGACCTTGATTTGAGTCAAGGGTCCACATGGATTCCTTCCTTGCTGACTACATGGCTGAGGAAATTCACCTCTCGAATCCACAACTCACACTTTGAGAACTTTGCGTACAATCTATCCGCCCTCAGTGTCTCTAGGACTTGACGTAAATGCTGGCTGTGCTCTTCCTTACTTCGGGAGTAGACTAGTATATCATCGATGAAAAAAATCACGAACTTGTCTAAGTATGGTCGACACACTCGGTTCATCAGATCCATAAACGCTGCGGGTGCATTGGTTAAGTCGAAAGGCATCACTACAAATTCGTAGTGACCATAGCGCGTTCTGAAAGCTGTCTTGGGAATATCCTCCTATTGAACTTGTAGCTGATGGTACCCAGATCTAAGGTCAATCTTCGAGAAGAAACTCGTTCCTTGTAGCTGGTCGAAGAGGTCATCGATTCGAGGCAAAGGTGTCACACCCCAAAACCGGAATGGCGGAATCGTTCAGGGGTGGAGGACGTCATGTTTAGTATCACGAGATATGTATATGGTAAGCAAGTAATGAACAACCATTTCATTTCGAAAGAAAGTGTTTACAATGTGTGTGTTCACAAAACATAGAATTCATACACAAATAACAAAACAAGACTTGAAGCTATAATGCTCCATCTTCTGAATCCCCAGCACGAGCACCTGTCTAATAGTCTCCTGAGAATACAAGTTATTTGAAAGAGTTGATCAGCAATTAAGCTGGTGAGTTCATAAGATTTTAGTAATGTGAGTAAGTTGTAAAGTGTTGTTGAAAATGTAGATGTAAAATGGTGTTGAAAATGTAGTTGAAACATGTAGTTGTAAAATGTTGTAAGTTGTAAGTTCTGTTTTGAAAAGTTCGCCTGTTCCTCTAGAAAATCCTATATTTCCTACTTTGATGGAAGTTTAAGTAAAATGATACTACAACCCTTTCTATGGGTACTAAGTGGGTACAAGTTATATAAGACTCAGAGTAAACAAACAATCGATTGTGCGCATCTGCCCTAAGCTCATAACCAAACGAGGAACAGAAATTAAGGCGGATAGCACACATCCCATTGGTTATTAGATCATCGTCATATATAACCCTGGTGTAGTCACTTGTTACTCATGGAGTTAATTGTAATGGTTCCTTTATATCTAATGAAGAAGTTCTTTAAGAAAACCCGTATTTCTTATAATAAAATGGTGACCACAGTGACTACTTTTATAATAGCTTAGTTTATACTGCTATATATAATCTAATATCGGATAGAAAGTTAATTGAGCGAATCTGCCCTAAGCCCACAACCAAACGAGGAACAGGAAGTAAGGCGGAAAGCACCCATCCAACTACCTATTTGGTATTAGTTTTATATATAAACATGGTGTATAAACTAAGGTATTATAGAGTTACTCACCTAAGGTCCTTTAAATTGTATTGGTTTAATAAAATGGATTAAACCCTTTACTGGGAAGTTTCTAGTTTTGTATACCAAAAGTACTGATTTTGGAAAGTATGTTTTGTACTAGAAAAACTGTGCTTTGACTCTGTGTCCTATAACCTGACCCATACCTGGTACCCTTATGATGACTTAATGTATACTAAGCATACATATGTATAGAATCGGATAGAAAATAGATTGGGTGAATTCGTTCCAAGCCCACAACCAAACAAGGAACAGGAAATGAAGCGGAGAGCACACATCCTATTACCTGTCAGACTCTATTGGTATATATATATCCTGTGATGTATACATTAAGGAATCATAAGACTAGCATTATGGTCCTTTCTTTTAAACGTAGCCTTCTACCAAGGCATCTTCTGTTATGTGCTAGACTCGACTGTTCCGTTTGTCGTTTGTAAAAATGTATATTTTCCCTAGTTTATAACTATCTTGAGTTGAAAATAGTTTGAGTTTGACGTTCAAGTGGTACTGTCACTTTATGAAAGTAATGGGAAATGTAAGTACACAGTTGTCGTTTATAATGACATGCGGATGTACTAATAACCTAAAAACATATTTGTTTTATTACGGTCATAATGTGAAGGCTAGAACCCCTACTAAACGCTCTCCCTGTCAAGAGATTAAGGGAACCAAACGCGACCTCTGCAAATTCTTGCAAGCCGTGTAATTCACATTAAAGTTATATGATCATGTATACCCAATATAACTATCACCTTTTGTTTAAAACAATGAGTTAGTGATTCATTGGTATAATTAGATCCTGTATGTGTTCTCATGCTATAGCAACCTAACTTGTTTGTTTTGTACTGTATATTGTATGTTCTGTTTGTTTCTCGTAATTGTGTGTTCTCTATGTATGGTATTGTTCGTTTCTCTTCACTGTGTGTTTGACTCATGTAAGAACTGACTCTTTGTGTGCTTCATTGTACTAGAAGTAATGAATAGCATTCTCCTAAACTATACCTATTATAGTTTACTAATGTTCTACTTGGACTGTTACTGAAAAGACTCGTTTATCTACTAAGTTATGTTTGTACTTTAAAAACGGAGTTTTGTATAACTATAAAGTAACATAACTTTAAAAGAGTTTTTGAAATGCTTTGACAACTTATAAAAGACATAAGTAAAATTTTGAAAGATGTTTATAACAAACATTTACACAATTATCATTGTGTTCAACTTGTATTCCCCCCCCCCCCCCTTAAAACAGTTAAAAACAGTTAAAAGATTCATTACGGGGTATGAACTCACCTGATGTGGGTGATTCAAACGGGTATGCGTGTAAGGATGAGAAGTTCCACGAATGAAGTCCCGAGACACAATAGGTCCTAAATGACATATAAGGACATATATTGACATGAGTATAGTGTTTATAAACAACTATATGAAAGGAAACACCTTCCGGGACTAGGAAACACTTTGACCAAGTGTTGGAATCACATGTGATTCAACAAAGGAAAGTAAAATGGCACTAACATGTGTTTACGGCCATGGGTTTACGGCCCAAGGGAGTTTACGGCTGTAAACTCATGGTCAAACATGGCTAAGAGTGAGTTTGAAGGCTAGGGATGCATTAGGGACTTTTGTTCTATACTAGTATGAGAAAGACCCACACATGTGAGGCCCTTGATGAGTTTACGGCCAAGCATGGAGCTTACGGCTGTAATCTCATAGACTTTATGAAATGAGGGTGGTTTAAGGTCATACAATCATCAAGGAAGAGTTATGGGTCACTTGCCTTGCATCTTATAGGGTTTATGGACCATATATGCTTCAACATTGAGTTTACGGCCAAGGAAGATCTTGGGCCATAAACTCATGATGTTCTTGGGGAAAAGCATGTTTCAAGGGCATGATTCAAGGCTTACTAGAAGATATGAAGTGCAGGAAGGAGTGCTTACAATCTTGAAGCTTGAAATGGTCGGATTTGGCCAAGAACACTAGTGTGTGTTCTTGGTGTTTCTTGAAGATCTAGAAAGGAGTGATTTCTTATGGATGAAATCATGGAAGGAGGCTAGATTAAGAGATGTATCAACAAATCTAGGAAGAATACTTACTTATGTGAAGATCTTGGAAGAAAGTCTTGATGATACTTGAGAGGATTTGAAGGAAAATCGGCCAAGGAATGAAATAATGACTAGAAATGGCCATGTCTTACCTATATACATTTGAGTTTATGGCCACATGAGTTTACGGCCATAAACTCATGGTCTTGTGGCCATGAACTCATTTAGATGAGGTTTAGGTTTGCTTTGCTACAACGTGGTTCTAGCAGGTACTTTCTGACACTTAATCCTTAAGTGTATTAGGCTCAAAACTCCTTAGAATGACCTTTAACAGGGCTAGAACTCAGTACTAATGAGTTTGACACTCATTTGAGTTGATTGACTGGGCTTTAAAAACAAAAAAATTTCTGGTTTGTCACAAAAGGGTATCGGTTTTTGATGGTGAGTTTGTTTAATTCACGGTAGTCAATGCACATGCGGAACGATCCGTCCTTCTTCTTGATGAACAAAACCGGTGCTCCCCAAGGCGAGAAGCTTGGTCTAATGAAGCCTTTGCTCAGTAGTTCATTCAATTGACTGGACAGTTGCTGCATTTCGGCTGGGGCTAGACGGTATGGCGATTTGGCAACGGGGGTAGCTCCGGGAATTAAGTCGATTCGGAATTCGACTTGTCGAGGAGGGGTCACTCCTGGAAGGTCTTCCGGGAATACATCGGGGAAATTGCAGACCTCCGGAATGTCCTTGATGTCTTTCATTCCTTGATCCTTATCTACGATGTGGGCTAGGAAGGCGTGGTACTCCTTGCGGAGATACTTTTGAGCCTTGATACAAGAGATGATCTTAAAGTTTGAGCTAGGTTTGTCGCCATAAACGACGAGAGCTTCGCCACTTGGCAGATTAAGGCGAATGGCCTTTTCGTGACATAGGATTTCCGCATGGTGAGGGCATAACCAATCCATGCCAATGATAACTTCAAAACTTTTTATGGTGAACGACATAAGGTCGATTTGGAAAGAGTGATTGTTTAAGGTGAGGGTACACCCGGTGTAAATATCGTTAGTGTTCTCTGTTTTTCCGTTAGCCATTTCTACGGTGAATGTGTCTTTTAGTGTTTGCGGTGTTTGATTAAGTAAGTGTTTAAATTGGTGGCTCACGAAGCTTTTCTCTGCTCCACTATCGAAAAGAATGCATGCATAGGTATTGTTGAGGGGAAACGTAGCGGTAACCACAGTTGGATCCGCGACGGCTTCCTCATGACCTATCGCTAGAACTCTGTCCACTTCGCCAGGGTTGGGGTTTCTTGCCTTTGGGCAGTTACGTTTGATGTGTCTTGCTTCTCCACATCCATAGCAGGTTCGGCTTGCTCCGGCATTGGCAACTTGTGCGTTTGGTTGGGCTGGAGTTCTACAGAATCGGGCGGTGTGCCCCTTCTTGTTACAGTTGGTGCAATGCATTTCACAGCATGCACCGTTGTGGTGGAAGTTGCATTTGTTGCACTTGGGTAGGTTCCCGACGTATTGCCTTATCGGAGCAGGGTTGGTAGGGGTCGTGGCAGCGTGCACAACAACCGCTTGTTGTTTCTTGGCAGAGTCTTGGGCAGGTTTGCCCTTCTTCATATCCCATAACTTCCTTTTGTTGTTTCCCCCTTTTGCTTGGTCGGAGGTGGTCGTTACAGTGCCATGGCTGGCGTTATGGTCGATGAGTTGTTGTGCCAGTTCCTTGGCACTGTCGAAGGTAGTTGGCTTTGAGGCCAATACGTGTCCTTGGAGTTGTTGAGATAATCCCCATACGTATCTTTCCACCTTCTTGCTTTCAGTAGGAACCATCCTGGGACACAACATGGCTAGATCGCTGAACCTTGAGGTGTACGACAGGATGTCAGTTCCTATCATTTTAAGACCCCAAAATTCTTCTTCCAGCTTCTGTATCTCACCCTTGGGGCAGTACTCCTTCATTAACATGGTTTTCAGATCTTCCCATGTTATCACATTAGCCACCGGGAGCGTTAGTGCCTTGACGTGACCCTTCCACCAGGTGAGGGCTCTTTCAGAGAATGTGCATGAAGCAAATTTGACCTTGCTTGCTTGAGGGCATGCGCATATTTCGAAAATGGTCTCGGTTTTCTCGAACCATTGTAGCAATGCTATGACACCTCCGCTTCCGTTGAAGGTTTTGGGCTTGGCGTTAGTAAAATCTTTATAGGTACACTCGCTCGAGCGTCCCTGGCCGTCCCCGTTATTAGAATTCAAGGCACCACTGCCTGCACCTCCTGAGTTACTGGGGTTGATTTGGGCTATCACGGCTGCCACTGCGGCCGCCACCGCAGCCTGGAACATGGCTGGGTCGAACTGAGGAGGTGGTGGTGGGGGTGGTGCAGTCTCAGCTGCGTCGCCGCGTCTAGGATTTCTACGAGGTGGCATTTTCTGCCATAATCAAGAATGAAAAGACAATAATTCTTTGATACAAGTCGAGTGTTAAACTAAACATTATTAGTTCTTTATATGCATCATGATTCCGACTTGTAAGAACGTTGTAAGAATCCATTCATACTAGAAGTCTATAAACAATGAAATATAGACTTTATGAATTTCGGTAGTATTGATTTTCATGAAATGTCTGTGATTGTATCCATACCGGGTCCACCCTTCAATCGCTCGATGTACAATATTTATATGTAATCAAGATTTAATAAACTTTCAAATCTAATGGGTCTGCCCTGGGCCCACAACGAAACAAGGAACCGGATCCAAGGCGGAACCACCATTTCTAGGTCGACGTGGTCTTAATTACATATGACTTTGATTTATACCTCGGGCGACCATAGGTTGGCCACTAATAAATTTTATCAGAAAATAGTTCATGTTATGAAATTGGAGTAGTGTTAAATAAGCAAATAGCGTGCCAATATCATTGATATAACTTAGTATACAATACTTGAGAAAATTTGACCCTACTAGGGGTCTATGCTACATCAATGTACGGAAAATTTTGGCCGCCTAACTGATCTCGGAAGTGTGAACACTTATATCGCGAGATTAAACATAAAATACTAGAAAGTAATATTTATCCGCAAAACTAAATTAAACTGGAGCAAGCAGTGCAAGCACTACTTGTAGTGGTTGAAGCTCTGAGGATCACGAAGTGTAGATACGAAGTTCCTCATCTCGGCTCTGGATTCTGCCGCTTGGCGCTCTGCTTCAGCCAGACGTCCCTCTAGAGTGGTTAAGTTCTCTCGGAGTTCTTGCACTTCGGTTCGGGTTGCAGCCATTTCCCGTCGAAGAAGCTCGGTGTGGTCTCGAGTCCGATCGTGGTCGTCGTCCAACCGGCGAATGCGAACGGAGTTGACTTGGCTGGTAGCACCAACCTCCATGAGATGTTGGGTGTTAACTCTTGTTTGCTCTTCGTGGCGTGTGACATGGTGAACTATGACAGGGAGGGCTCGGTCGGCTGACCCTCTTCTGCTGAGATCGTAGAAGCCTCGTTGCATGCCATAGGGAGGTCGTTGACCTTGTTCTCGGCTCCATCGATGTATAGTTTCGGCCCATTGGAGCGTCGGGCCCTGGAAGTGTCGCGGAGGATTAGGGGCAGGGTGTGGATTGTAAACTTCGGGTTCGGAGTCGGTTCCATCTGAGTCTTCTTCCTCTTCGCCGTCTACTGATTCTTCCTCCTCTATAGGTTCTTCATCCTCGATGGGTTCCTCTTCAGGATCCTCCTCTGGGTCTTCCTCAATCCATCCGACATTCTCGTGGTTGGGAAAGTAGGGATCACCCGGTAAATGAAATCCTGCCATCGTACCTGTGCGAGAATAGGGATAAGGAGGAATGTTGCGGGAAACTTTGAGAAAATAAGAAGTTAATTATTGGAGTTTGTTATTATTACGTCTTTTCGTGTTAAGATACTCCCATAGTATTTTTATGTTTGATTCTTGAAATTTTTGGTAAGTTGTAGACTTATTGCTCACCATGATCCTTCTTCGGCATACATTGGTCCTATCTTGGCTGAATATAGTTGATCAGGCTATATTCATCCAAGATCTGACTACATACCCTGAAGTTGGACCATGGTGTCCAACTTGTCTTGATACTTTTATGTTATTGCCATTATGATACTGAATGTGCGATTGTGCGAATACTTTTATAAAAATATTAATTTTTATTTTTAAAGTTTTTTTTTTTAAAAGCTACGTCAGAGAATTTTTGTCCCGTTGTATTTATAGTTTGTATATCTTACGTGGTTCGATATACTTCATTCACTATAAACAAAACTCTGATACCAATCTGTCACACCCCCAAACCAGAACGGCGGAAACGTTCTGGGGCGGACGACGTCATGCTCAGTATCATAACCATAGTGAAGAAAGTTAAACACAACCATCATAGATATAATTTAAAAGGTTACATTGTTTCCAAAATACATGTTTCCAAATAAATTACATATGATGATAAAATGTGGCAAAAGAATCTACGCCTTAGCAAGCCAAAGTCGGAAGTCTCACATGCTATTTATAGGAGGGGGAGTTGCCCTCGTACGCGGGGCGTACCTCGTATGCGGGGCGTACCCTCGTGCGCTGGGCGTACCCTCGTACGCAGGGCGTACCCTCGTACGTGGGGCGTACGTCAGCGATGACGTCTCCGATCTCCGGTCTTCGGATGGGACTGCCGTAGAGGGTGTAGGCGAGACATGGCCGGTCCGAGACCCTTCATTCGGTACGCTGGGCGTACTCCGAAGTACGTTGGGCGTACTCCTTCGGATAAGCCTCGAAGTGTGTGCCAAAAACTTAAAAAATGCGTAACTTTCGCATACGAGCTCCGTTTTTGACGTTCTTTATATCCACGCATAGGTGAGAACATACTCTACAACTTTCATTTAGACTTCGTTGGCAAATTTTGAATTTATTTTTAATTATATTTTATTTAATAGGCCGGGACAGGATAATTCCGTTAAAAATCCATAACTTCTTCATCCGATGTCCGTTTTCGTCTGTATTTTTTCCGTTGTACTACTATTGTCGAGATCTTCAATTTTCGTTTAGGTTGCGTCGGCTAAAAATCGCTTGATCTTAAATTCGAATTTTTAGCTGTCTACCGCTGATCTGGAATTTAGAAAAATCATAACTTCCTCATACGATGTCAGATTTGGACGTTCTTTTTATGTACGCTCATGGTTTAACATAATCTACAACTTTCATTTAGATATTTAAGGCTAAAAAGTATTTTGTTGAAATTTCACTTTTCACGCTTAACAGCGTTTTACCGGTTTTGTCGCGAATCTTCGATTGGTCATAACTTCTTCGTTATAACTCGAATTTGAGTATTCTCTATATTTTTGAAAACCTTGATACAATATCTATCACTGTTGTATTCCAATTGAGACTTTAGAACACTTCGTTTTTGACGCTAATTTTTATTGATTCAAAATAGTTTATAATATTTGACTTTTAGAACATTACATTGACTCGAAATATCGGGTTGTCACAATATGGGACACGATTCATAATGTCTTACATAAAGACATGATACCTGACCAGTATTTTGCTATAATATTTCCATATATAGAATTTCAACATGGTAGTATTCATATATCCATGACTAAGTTTGATTAATACTTAAATCTAAACTTTTAGATTCGAAATAATGTATAAGTATCCTCTCCCTTACTATAGCGAAACAACTTTTCAAATTTTACAACTTTGCAAATTAGAACTTTTTTTCCTATAAATAGTATTGCTAACTCGCAACACTCACCATAATAATTATGCTCCCCTTAGCGTAACAGTTATTTTGTTACTAGCATAACATTTATGCTCCCACTAGCTTTTACATGTATCCAAAATCAGCTGGACTTCTAGAAATAAATACTTTATTGACTTTTTACCAAAGTTCAGATTTCAGATACGAGATGCTTCGATAAGCCTTTATCTAAGCTCATACACCTTTTATTAGAAAGCTTATATGCAGGTCTAAACTATTTCAGAACATACAACAATAAGTTCCAAATGTTCAAAATTATTTGCCATTTCTCACAATTCGAACTATGAAGAAGGATGTCGTAATCATAATCGAATTTGAGAATGCAATTAACACAACTGCTATCTCCTTAAAGTCTACTTAGTGAAAGCGTTTTCTCACAAACATTTTCATGAAATGGATAGAAACCTTATGACACTTAGATTTTATGGTGTATGTGTTCCTATCCATGTGAAACTATCATTTCCAACCATTATCATTAGATAAGGTCTATGGCAGATTCAAACTCATATGGCCTGAACTTGTTCAATCTTAATTTATTGCCACTTGGCAGCACATGGGCCTACCATGTCTTCCAAGTTGTTAAGCAGCTCACCTATACAGATCAATGAACTTTCACTGATCAAGGTGTCTTGCCTTATGCAAACAATTGAGAACTCATAGAACTCACATGCATTGCCAACTTTAACTGGAATGAGCACAAAAACAAGAATATGTCAACACGATAGGTTACAAACCTCAAGTCGTGAGCTAGTGATACACGATAGGTTTATTCTTGATTAGTTTCTGAAACTTTTCAAGATCTTTAAGACTCCCACTGACTTCTCACATATAAGATTCTCTTGCCAAGAAACATTCCTTGACAAACAAATATCCAAGAGTTAGTGCTGATTCTTATCAAGAATGACACTTCATATAATTGGTCTTAGTTGGCATTTGTCTTATCTAAGCATCACAACTACCAATTTCAAATGGGCAAGAGCAAGAACCATTTCTACTCCACATCTTATGAGGTGCTATAAACATGCTTAAGATATGTCACTCAAGTCATAATCTTGGAGTATGACTCTAAGACTCAATTTTGGAACGAAGTATGACTCATCTTCTTGATTTAACCATTTCAACAATTCTCGATTCCTCTTCTTAGCCATACAAATGCACTAAGGTGTCCTTAGAGGATCAATTGTGATATAGTTTTCATAATCATTAAGATAACCATAAAACATGATACTAAAGTACTCTCCTTTCCTTTCAGATTGGAGAAACTTTTATCTTTCTGCCTAATTGGTTCTTCATATTTGTTCTGCTATACATTGAAACTTTTTCAATGATTCAGAATTACACTTAATCTTGTAAGCATAACCACATTTACTAAACTTTTTGTAAATCATGACAAATAGTCTTATCGTTCTTTGTGGTCGACCTGACCAGTGCACAACAAAGGGTACTAGATCCCCTAGTCCTTCACTTGACTCACATCTATATGTGAACAAGGAATTAGTCTTAATTTCCTAAAGATGAAGGTTCTCATTCATCATACAATACAAGTTGCATGATTCCAAGTTTTTGTCCAAGTGATTGTCCAACTGAAACTTTGGTGATGAGAATCTTTCCTTATTTGGTAAATTTAGACACTACCACAAACGAAAGAATCAAATCCATATTGCTAAGATAGATAAACACCAAATTTTTACAAATGCCATTGCAAGGAGATACAAAATAAAACAAAATAAAGATTTTATTTATTTATAAAATGTGCAGAAAACTTGTCCTTACAATGCAATTATAAATGAAAACTATATTACTAAATATTCCTTAGCAATCTATCATAACTCCTGAGCAGCAGCCCAAAATTCTGATCATCGAATCATGCGATCGAAATCCATCTTCGCGGTCAGACTTAGCCTGCTCTTTCTTTAAGCTTCCTTTCTCTTCTTCGATCCTTTAAAACATCAAAATTTAATCTTATCACATTATTTATTAAGAATCTAGAAATAGGAACTTAATAAAGTTAGATAGTGGACTTACCTGATGCAGAGTCATACATTTTGACTTTACCATCCTTATGGTCCTTCAGGTAGATATGGCAGCTTCGCATCCAATGCCCCTTCTCTTGGCAATTGAAGCAAACAGGTTCTTTTGGAATGACACACGGGACAATCTCAGACTTAGTATTTCGCTTTCCATTGGGAAGAGAATACTTTTCTGGACTTAGTTGTCAGAATTAGACATCTACAATGGAGAAATCAAGTTTTGTTGATTTAAGTCCTAAATATAACACCCACATGAAATATTAAGGCTAGGACCCAACACAATATTCTGCAATTCGGAAGAGGGATGTTGTAATCCAATTGCAAAATATTTGATGGTAGGTAAATGACGATTTACCAATTTCCACCATGAAAAACGAAAAAGAATATTAAGTTTTAAATGAATTGAAATTCCTAGATTCTTTTGAGATTCATTGAGCTTTTCAATGACATGTTTTAATCTCGATTATGCCCTTCAAGTTTGTGACTGGGATACCGAGGATCACAAACAAGGTGTGAATAACCATGCAAATTAGCTTGGTACTCTCGATGTCATTAATCACCTAATCAATGTGCCGGTTAACCACACACGCTCCATTGATCAATGATAAACATCGAGCTACCCTTTTCCACCATAACTAGTCCAAGTTAGTGTGCAGGTTAACCACACACGCTCCACTAACGACTTGGAAAGGTGTAAAGTGCAATTTCATGGGTTAACATCAAATTCACATTTTTCCTAAAGTAACTAAGATTGAGAATTTATAAAAGGTTTAGTTACTTTGTATTTCATTATACTTTTAATGAATAGGCAATTTCCTTTAACACCCCTTATAGACCAACTTCGTGAATGAGGCCTACTAAGAGTAAGACTGACATTTTACTTATACATATATAATATATTAGACTTTCAATGTTATATAGTATAATGGTGTATTTTATACATTTAAAATACTTGGTGGTTTAATCTATTAATTAAACTAGACCATTAATTCAATTAAACTCAAACCATATAATTATGGATTTATTAATACTCTTTTAATTAATCTTTTAATTAATTATCAACAAAGCCGTAATTAAACTTTTACGTCTAAATTTAAGTTATGAAGCCAAAAGGTTTAGAATTTAATATTTCACAATTAACTTGTAATTATCTTAATATTTGTCATTTATCTTTTAATTGGATGAGGTTGATCACTACCATATAAGAAAAAACAGATTTTATGATATAAAACAGTTCACGGTAATGATCCTAATCCAATTCTGGCCAAAAAACACGAAAAACTGCAACCAACATATCCAACTCGTCGAGTCAGATACTGGACTCGTATAGTTGGCTTAATTTGTGCTTGACTCGTAGAGTCAGATCATAGGACTCATCGAGTCCACTGTACAGAGAGCAGTTTTTCTATTTTCCAGCTTTGAACAAATAACCAATGCATCTATACAACAGAAAACTACCCATGGCTCTGATACCAATGTTGGGATTTATGTACTACAACACTCCAATGGTGCACATACAACCCTAATGCTTTGGATCTAAGTTTTCTCTAGTTATACATGTAACAAAACTTATCCAAAGCATGAAACCTATAACTAGTATACAACTTTGGTACTTGAAACATAAAACTGGTTACAAGAATACCTCTTAGTTGTAGCATGTAGAATTTGGCCTTTGAAGAGCTTAGCACCTCAAGTGTGATGCCTCAAACAAGTCACAAACACCATGAACAAGTGGAGGAAAATGAAAGAGAGGCTAGGAGAACACAAAATCGGCTAGGGTTCTACTTGGAACTCTTGGGTGCCAGCTTTGGAGCTAAGGGGCAACACTTATAGTGTGGAATTCCTAGAGTTTCAACTTGTAAACCCTAATCCACTACCTTGGGCCTAGAATCTAATAATCCATATGATAAGCCCTTTAGACTAACTCTTAGTCCATTCTAATCAACATGGATCATTAGCGCAAATGTTATGTAATACTGATTTACCTAATCAGTCCCAGTTAATTTAATTAGTCTCTTTTGATCACAAAATTAATTCCAAATTAATTCTTGATCAATACCAATTAAATAATATGATTTCTCAATTAATATATTATACTTATAGTATATTAATAAATCACAAATAACCTCTTTCTCAAATATCCATCCTATCAGATTGTTCTGGTGAAGGCAACCCGAAATGGACCATGCCACTATCGGGTCAAGTACATACCAATTATTTATAGGCTTAGACACCTAATCCAACAAATTTAATCGATTGTTATTACTCTTCGGAGATGTTTAGAAACATAGTTTTTCATTTCATGCACTGTAAGGACAAGTTCCAATTTTCATTTTATTTCAATAAAAGCAAAGTTTTGGTTTACTTAGTTACCTTATCTTATTTCCTTGCAATCTCGTTAATGAAAGCGTTGGTTATGTTTCTAATAATAGCAATATTAATTGTGGATTTGATTCTTATGATGTCATTTGTGGTACTATCATAATTGACCAGGTGAAAAAGAAATCTCATCAGCAACTGGACAGATACTTGGTGTTGTACAAGTCGAATTGTATAATATGTGAGAATATTGTTTATTGGAAAATTACGAATTAACTCACTGTTCGCGTGCTTATGTGAGGCAAGTGAAGGACTAATGGATTTAGTACATATTGATATGCACTCTTCAGATCCACCACAGGGGACAATAACTCTATGCATCATGATTTACTTATGTTTCAGTAAATACGGTTTTGTTTACAAGATTAAACAGAATTTTGATACTTTGAAAATATTCAAAATGTAGCATAACAGATAGAAGATTCAATTAAGCAGAAGGATAAAAAGATTCTTCAATCTGAAAAGAAAGTAGAGTGCTTTAGTATCATGTTTCATGATCATCTTAGTAATTGTGGAATTGTATCACAATTAATCCTCCAAGAACATCTTAGTGAAACTGTATGAGTAAGAAGAGGAATCATACATTATTGGAAATGGTTCGGTCATAGATGATTCATGCTTTATTCCAAATCTAGTTTTAGAGCCATGCTCTAGTAACTATGAATCGTATCTTGAAACTCAAATGAAACTAAGAAGGATGATAACACCCCGTAATATGTTGAGTAATAATGTTTTCTTACTCTATCACATTTAGAATTTGAGTTTTCATGTTTTTTCGTTGATTGAGAAACAAAAGATAAATGGAGTCCTATCCTATGAAATGTTTCCACACGACCTTTTGAATGTTTGTTTTAGCTCATCGAGGCATGTTGCTTGAGAGAAAAGTCACATTTCAAGAAGTTAGTGGGAGTCATGTTGATTTTGATCTTGTCATATTCAACTGACAGTAATCCTTTTAGTTATCACTAGCACACGACTAGAGGTTGAAAAAATGTTGTGTTTAATTGACATATTCTTATTTCCGTGCACCTCCAGTTGAGTTGGCAATGCTTATGAGCTCTATGTTCTTCATTTAACTGCAAAAAGCTAAGCACATTGGTTATTCAAAGTACACTGATCAATATGGGTGAGTTGCTAACAACATGGAATCACTGGTGGGCTCTTTTGCTACCAGAAGGCAAGAAATATAATAACGAAGTTCCGTACATAAAGGAAAATTAAATGTTTTTCCTAAACCTTATCTTATGACTATAGATTGGAAATGATAGATCCACGTGGATGGGAACGTATGAACCTTTAAATCTAGGTGGCCAAAGGTTTCGCTCTAACTCATGAGAATGATTATGAGGAAATACTTTCGCTGATAGATTTTAAAGATCTGATAAATATCAATATGGATATTGGTTGTAATAATTGCATTCTCAAATGCACAATATGATTACAACATCCCTTTTTCATATTTTGAATTATGAGAAATGGCAATGAATTGTTTAGACTTTTAGGAGATATGTTTATCATGTCTTGAAAGTGTAACACCTAAGTTCATGTAGTTTTACATTTGAACCTTATTATGAGTTTGTATACAAAATGGTCCCATGTGGCTTTTAATCAAGAAGCGTGTGTCTGGGCGCGTATGCGCGATGTACTCCTTATGTGTGCTGAGCGTACGTGGTTTGGACCCAAACCGTAATATTTAAGGTTTGCACCCTATTTAAACCTCATTATAGCCTCAAAACCCTTTCATTCACTAGCCTTCATCCCCCAACTCGATCCTAGCTAACCCTAATCCCTTTTGTGATCATTTTTGACCTTCTGTGTGTGTGTTTTGGTGATCTCAAAGGATGAAAAAGAAGTAAAATCACATTGGGAGCTCAAAAGCAACTTAGATCCAAAAGTATCTCACCCTTAAGCATCCTTTGAAGGTCAAAAGCTCTGGTCTTGATGAATGTTTCTCTTGATTCTTGCTAGTGGTTAGATTCTATGCTTTTAAGCCCCATAATCTTGTTGTTCATGAGTATGGCATGCTCTGAACCATATGAGTTGTCCTTTCGGATGTTTTGAGGTGTCTTGAGTCATAAATTTGTGATCTTGGTTCTTAGTTTTCTTCATGCATGGGTTATGTTGTCAGGATGAGTTAAGAAGTTAATGTTTTTTGTATTGGGCAACTTCTAGCCATTTAAAGTAATAAAGTTGGAAACTTTATGACTTAGATTGATATTTTGGGCTTGGATCTGGGATTGGACAAAAGGAATGAAGGAAATAAGCTCTTAATGAGAAGGATAGAATTCTGCGGAGTACGTTGGGCGTACCAGATGGTACATAGCGCATACTCGATCAACACTCGTAAAATGGTCAAGGATGAACTAGGCTGGGCATAGTTACTGAGTACGCCCTGCGTAATCAGTCTGAAAGATTTTGGTTTGATTTGTTGACTTTGACCCTTTGACCTGTTGACTTTCATTGACCATTTGACTTTGGTCAAATGTTAAGATACGCTTTGGGAAGGGTAAAACGGTTTAGATCTTTTCGGTTCACGAATTTTACCCAAAATGCTGACTTGGGGTTATTTTGGGTATTTTGGAGCTATGGTTAAGAAGTGGTCATTTCTTGTTAATTAGGTGACCTGTAGAGCCGGTATCTGGAGCTGTTTTCTGTTCAACTATCTAGTATGTCTGAGAGGTGAGTTTTCCTCCCTATACTTATGGGTTGAAGGTACCAATACCGGCCCACTAGATTATGTGTTTTGGTAATTTTGGATTTAAGATATATTGAGTATGTGTTAGACTGGTAGATCTATATGATTATTTGTGTTGATGGTTATTGAATGTTATTGTATATGTCAACATGTTTTGGTTTGTTGGGTTGAAGCGGTCCTGCTTAGTGCTGAAGGCCAAGACACCCAGGGCGGTCCGGATAGACTAAAGGCTGTGAGGTAGTCCAATGAGGCCGAAGGCCCAGAGAGCGGTCCATATAGACTGTAGGCCCGGTGCTATGGACCAGTCATGCTGAAGGCTTCGGGAGCGGCTAGATAGGCTGCAGGCCCGGTGTTGTGGTCCAGTCAGGATAAAGGCTCATGTATGCATGATGTTATCTGTATGGTTGTATGTGGTACTTTGGGGGAACTCACTGAGCTTTGGCTTAAAGTTTCAGTTAATTGTTTCAGGTACTTCTAATGACTGTGGCAAGGAGAAGGCGTGATCATACACATCCTTCGATGACATGTTTTTTGGATCTATGTTATATTGATCTTAGGGATATTTGTATTTTATACTTGGTTTTGTTATGGGTTTTGTTTGAAAACAATGGTTTCCTTGATTGAAAATGAAAAATTTTATTATGATATTTGGAATGTTACATGTTGGTATCAGAGCCCTGCTTTGAGAGATCTGGATGAGCATTCGTACGAATCCAGATTCAAACTAAGGATCTGTAAAAATTTTCAAAATTATTTTCAAAAATTGTTTCCAAAAGTAACCAATGAAGGACAAGATGTGTACGATCAGACGGAGCAAGAAAGTATACCCCAAGTTACCCACATTGTTATTAGTTATTGATGATCATGATAGAACTGCTTGCTAGTGATAGGCTAGGGATCTTTCGGGATTACATGAAAGAATTTCCTTATTTATGATGCCTGATAGCCTAGTAGGACTTCTTATGTGTTAGATGAAATTGACATCATTAATGTAGTTGCTTAGTGTGTGCATCATTGTCGTACATAACTAAGATTCTATAGCCTGAGAATGGTTGATCTAGCCTTATTTCCTGTTTTTGTCTGATTAAGGGTTTAGGGTAGAATCAGTTATTTGAATATCTATAGGATCCAACGTTATCTATGATTAGCATGCACGAGTGGCTGCAGGGTTGGTGGAAGTTTCATAAGTGAGTATGTGGGTGTAGCAGGCCATTTGACAAGGGATCTGCTACTCTCGAAAGAGAGAGGATAAGGTTTATGAGTATTCTAGTTTTGGGTTCGTTTTTGGGCAGTTTGTGATGATCCATTGATACAAATACGGGTAGGTGTGGAAGGTAGTATGGGCCAGTGGTACTGAAAGCACAGGACCCGTACGCGTAGCAAGGAAGTCATAAACCCCAAGGGTTAGTCTTGTTTTGATGATTATAGGAGTATGAATTGTGGACTTTTTTTATGTATATCTTGGTTTATTTTTCAGTATGGTGATTACAAGAGGTTTTGGATTGGGAGCTGGTAGCAGGATAGGTCGAGACTGACTGATGATGACATTCGTGAGTTGATCACTACCGAGGTAGCTGCTGCTGTCTGGAGCTCTATTCCGGAGCTTCTGGGTCTATCAAGACCACAATGATTGAGCTTTTTGAAGATTCCTATGCTGCACGCACTGATGCTGCTGCAGTTGCAGCTAGCGTAGCTGTTGCTGCTGCGGGGATTCGAGGGGAGATATCATTTTAGTATCAGGACTTCGATAATACGAAGCCCCCACAGTTTGATGGGTTCAAAGACCCGATGTGGCGATGAGGTGCTTACTTGATATGGAGGGTTGTTTCTTCACATGTTCTTGCCCGGATGACCAGAAGGTCAAGTGTGCCTTGAACCTTCTCCAATTAGGGACAAAGGATTAGTAGAGATTGGTCACTGGTTTATAAAATTCTGAGTAGAGGGATGTTGTTACCTGGGAGCAGTTCTCAGAGATGTTCGATTTGAGATATGTTCCCTTGGTGGAGAGGGAGAGATTGGCTTAGGAGTACCTAGATCTGAGAGAGACGACTGAGAAAGTGATAGAGATTACCAATATGCTTACGAATAGGGTTTATTTTGTCGTAAGTTCGATGCATCAGAGCCGGATCAGATGATGTGATACTTGAGTATTCTCAAGACCGACATCTGATAGTTTGTGTCCACCCGATGTTATGTTACCCTCGTCGATCTTCAGAATGTCGTGAGGAGGCGAGAGATCGAGATAGAGGGGCCGAACTTGTGGCAAGTGCGAAAACGTCCATGAGGGTATTTGTCGGTCTTCTTCTTTTGGATGCCACAAATGTGGCAAGGAGGGACACTTCGCGAGGAATTATCGCCAGCAGGCCTCAATCTCGAGCACCAAGATTTGTTACCACTATGATCAGGTGGTCCATGTGAAGTTCAACTATCCCTTGCTCGCTGCAAAGCCAACGCAAGCTCCTACACCGACTACTTTGTGGATCACAGATGGATACCAGGTTAGGGAGGAGCCCTCAAGGGCCCGGGGTCGTGTTATCCAACTCACTGTAGAGGAGGCCAGGGCAGTGCCAGACGTTGTTATTGGTATGTTCTCATTTACTATTCTGTCAGTTCTTTTACGGTATGCTTATGTTTATGATTCTACTAGGCACCTCCTTAGTGAACTCCTTTCCTGCTCTTGTGCTTTTTGAATCGGGTGCGAGTCAGTCTTTTGTATCTCAATCTTTTAGTAGGAGTTTTGATTTGACTCTTGGAGAGTTGGAGTGTCTATTGCGGGTTTCTATCGCCAACAAACACGGGGCTTCTACATCAAAGCATTTATCAGGGTTTTGTCTTGGAGATTTTCGTGGTGTCTTACCTGATTGATCTGATCCCTATTGTCATGGGGGATGTATGCATAATCGTACGGATGGACTGGCTAAGTAGGTTTGGTGCGATGATTGACTGCGACAGGCAGCTAGTAGTATTTTGAACCCCAAGTGGGGGAGAATTGGTTATTTATGGAGAGGGTACCATGATTGGATCAACCTTCTATTCTGCTGGTAAGGCTCGTCAGTATCAAAAGCATGGGTGTCTGGGTTATCTCGTATATATGGTTGACACTCGGTTCGAGAAGGAAGTTTTAGTTTCGAATGTGCCTAGAGTTCGTGAGAACCCTGATGTGTTTCTGGAGGAATTACCCAGTGTGCCTCCTGAGAGGCAGGTGGAGTTTAGGATCGATTTGGTCCCCGGTACGGCCCCGATTGCTATGGCGTCATTGTTGGGTTTTGAGCAATTCTAACACTCCTAAGTGTACATGCAACCCTAGAAAAACCTTGGATCTATGTTTGTCTAAAATACATGCAAAATATGATTTCCAAGGTTCTTAATCCAATCTAGCATACATGGGGAACTTTAAATCATAAAAGATAACTAGAAATAGATACCTTGTAGTTATTTGATTCCTTGAAAAACCTTGAGAGCCTAGCACCCCAAGTGTGATGCCTCAAATGTCTCACATAACACTAAATGCACTTGGAATAAACTTTGAGAGAAATGTCACATACTTAGAAATCGGCTATGCTCTCTCACTCTTACTTAGGTGCCGATTTTGGTGAACATGTTGATCCTTATATAGTGTGTCACATATAGGGTTACACCATGTAAACCCTAATGTGACATGACTCTTCATTTCCATGACCCATGGGTTTGTAACTCCCATGGAGCATCCAATGGGTTTAACCCAACTTGATAATCCATGGAGCCTTTTGATCACTTAATTAATTCAAGATTAATTCTTGATCAATACGAATTAAATAATATTATTAATATATTAGAACTTATAATATATTAATAAACCATAAGTGTTATTTCTCTCATTTTAGTTTATCCAAATGCATGATGCCATGCAACCCAAATGGACCATGCCGGGTCGGGTCAAGTACACCCCAGAAATAGTTATGAACTTAGACACATAATCCAACAGTCTCCCACTTAGATAAGTCTAATAACTATAACTGTAAGTATGACTTCAGGAACCGACCAACAATCATAGCTCTTTTCAAGGTCTCGTGGAACTGAGATGATGATGATACTCCATTTAAGATAAGTGATCATATAATCCTCTGTTCTAGATATCAGCCGGAAAAATACATGGAACAATGTCTTACTTATTGTCCAGCAGTTTGTTTCCCGATTTCCGATTTGTTTGACATAGAACTTAAGTGAACAGATCAACTTAGTTCTGACCGGGCCCGGTACATAGGTCAAAACAAAATCATCGTGGGGCCCAAATATCGCTTCTAATCCAAGAAGAACAGATAAACTTTGACTAATATGCTTATTCTACTACTTATTGAATCATACACAAAGGCACGTTTTATAACATCAAGTTACCAATGCGGTTTCGTACGATCAATGTATAACCAATTCATAGGCAACAAGTGATATCTCTAGGTTTGAAGACTTATATGATATTACCATCTCACGATCACTCGAGATAAAATTCCATGAAGTGATACCAGTGAGCGTGGGTTGAATCCAATACTCAGAACTTATGAGCACCCATGAGTGTTGTAGCACCACTTTGTCCAACATCTTAGACCTCTACAATCCACCCCATGACAGTCTTGATTCATATCTACTTCCAACATATGACCAACTGTGGATGGTTTGAATAACTTAGTCATTCAGGAAGAGCGACTTAGTTATTCTGCAGTCAAAACATGCAAAGTGAAACACAAGAATAATCGAATCAACTATGGTCTCAGAACTAATGAATATAAATAAAAAACACCTTTTATTTATCACCATATTGATTACACATTATTCATTGTATACGGTTTCATCCTATCAACTTTATACTTGAATTAAAACAATACCTGTCCCATGCTCCGAGCATGTACACTATGTTTTTCTAAACACTAGTCATGCATACTCCAAGTATGCACACTATGTTTGTCTAAACATTTGTTATGCAATACATCAAGTATGCACACTAAGTTTGTCTATGATCTTTTACTCTGTGAAATAGATCGATTGAACATACTTCGAATGATTCTCATTTCACAATTCCAAATCCATATTGCAAATGCACGAATCCCAGATTCCTGGCATTTACTTAAATCTGTTAGATTCTAAACTTATATGCAGTGGTCCTCTTGTAATGATTATGCACAAAGTGTGACAACCGTTAAAAATTGAGTCAAGTCAAAGTCAAACAAAGTCAACAAGTCAAAACCAATCAATTCAATTAACCCTTGTATATTAGGGTTTACACTATGTAATTACTGTACAATGCAATATTTTAATGAGAGAAACATCATTTGGAAAGTTCGTGTGTTGAATTTCCTAAGTCTCAAATGCAGTAAACACTGAACCAAAACGATAAAACATTATTGCACACTCATCGGGAGTGTGTACGACACTAAAACACGGTTTAACGGGGTTTACGAACCTTGCGTTGTGAAGCCGGACACTCAAATTAATCACAAACGAAACCTCTCTAAATCGTTTTCACTCTACCTCTTTCTATTTGAAATCTCTCCCAAATCTCTCTCAAAAGTTACTTTAACTTTTTGTAATCATTCGGGCCATCCCGACCCTTAACCGGGTCAAAAACCACTTGAAACGGGGTTAAAACGGGTAAAATAACCTTAAGGAACCAAAACCCTCCTATTAGAAGCGAAAACTCTCATGAGAAGCCTCTCAGGACCGAAGCCTCTCAGGACCAAAGCCTCTCATGAGAAGCCTCTCATTAGAAGCCTCTCAGGACAGAAGCCTCGCATGAGAAGCCTCTCAGACAGCCCTTGCGAGAGGTCTCGCAGACGGCCCCTTTTTACCGGTTTTTCAACTACGACTTCGTTTTAACTCCGTTTTTCATTATTTTAACCTGGGATTTTCACCCAAAACTTTATTTTATAAACTAAGGCCCCAAAATATATAAATCCCCAGGGCTTTTATAAAAATATATTAAAAGAATTAGTGGTTGAACTAATTATTGAGGGAATATTTGCTTTTCCTTAATTTATGGCAAAAGCAAACCACCACCACCTCACTCCATGATCAGCCACTCTTTCCCACTACTCCTTGTCACCTTAGTGGACCTTTACACCCAATCTCCAGTTCTTCCCACGTTCTAAGAGCTGGAGGATTGATCCTCTCTCCTCATTCTCCATAAAGTTCTTTCATTCTACACTTAGCAACCAAAGGACACTCTCCAAAATTCTCTCATCTTTTCTCTCAACTTCAAGAACTTCAAGGCTTTCTTCAGGGATTTCTTTCTTCAATTAGTAAGTATCTTCATCATTCATATAATTATTACACTCCATTCAACTCAAATTATTGATATCTTACACAAATTCCATCTTATTCGATGTTAGATTCTCGAATCATCAAGACATCTTCTTAGTGTTCTTGGGTTGAACACTTCCTCTCTCTCACTTTCATCTACTGAAACCACATAGGGTGAGTTCATACCCCTACATTTACATGTTTTTCTTAAGTTTTAAGGGGGGAATACAAGTAAAATCATCAAGAACACAATTAAACTTTTTCTATCAGATTACATCATAAAAGATGAACTTCGATCCCGGACTGTTTTGGTCAACTTAAATATTTTAGTTTTCAAACTCTTAGCTTTACAATGGCTACTTGCACATCTCCATGTGATTTTTATTCAACTTATGGTGATTTTTACAAAACTGCCTATCATTTCAGAGGCAAACCCGGACCAGTCTGTGATTATGGACATTTTGACCTCTGTTAGAGATCACTAAAAATCATGATAAAATTTATGAACAAACTAGACTCATATTCCAAACTCTCACAATTTGTGGATTTGGATTTGGAGCTTTGATGATTTTTCTATAAATTTTCTAATAACAGTAACAGAAACTGTATACAACAAAAAGTTGCTGTCAATTTCATTTCACCTTGTAACATGTTGAGCAAGGTGTATATCTTTATGTGATTATATGTTATTACAATATATGACATTTTTTCTTAATATTTAGACACACATCAGTTTACAAATGGATTTGGACATATAAAATATAAAGAACAAGTGATTATAATCAAAGTACAACCGATACATTCAAACATTTAATAAACTATTTTGAATATAGTTTGCATACATTACTACGTACTATCCATGGTTGATAAACTATAATAGGTATAGTTTATGATACATTACATAACACATACATTTAAAAAGGGTACATTTATAAAAAGGATATTTTCATTTAAGCAAGGTACGGCCATACGGTACCAAGTTTTCATAACACGTAATTCCGTTAATGACTTTGTGAGACATTTACTTCAAATTACCATTAAGTCCTGTATTGTAACCAGAGTCTCCTTGAGGGAGAGCGTGATAGTTGTGTATAGATCTATATTGGGTTTGACAAACCCACACCTAAACTGCATGCAACAGTTAGACCGATAGGACTGGGGTGACAAATGTCATAACATTTCCGACGCCCGAAGAACGTCGTTTTAGGCAACCTTGGTCATAGCATGGTTATAATAAACTCACACAAAGTATTAATAAATATTGGAATTTACGGGAACTTCATTAAAATTAAACGAGTTTATGTCGATTTAAACTTACATTATTTATTATAAGTAAGAAAAGTTACTTATATATTTCGGTCTTTGAATTTAAGACTACATATACATTTTAAGGAAAATATTGGATTTTCTAAAACAAATACTACTTTTACAAACGAAAGGCTTTTAATAATACCAAACAAAAGCTTATGAACTCATCAACCTTTGTGTTGACACTCTTTCAAAACAACTTGTATTCTCAGGAAATCATTAAACAGGTAACCAAGTGCTTTTGAGGATGGGGCGCTAAGGCGTCTACTATTTCATATTTTGTCAACATATTGTAATTGATTCGTAAACATGTAATTCATACAATGATGTAACTTTTTCAATTATATATATATTGGTTGTGTTTGCTTCAATTACTATTACAATTGTTGTTATGATACTATAAATGAAGTCCTCCACCCCTGGACGTTTCCGCCATCCTTGGTTTGGGGGTGTGACAGATTGGTATCAGAGCACAGTTTATAGTCAATTAAGTATATCAAACCACATAAGATATACAAACTATAAACACAATTGGGACTAATAGTCTCTGATTTGTGCATTTTTCAAATAAATATACTCTTAGAAAATAAATGATTTTCTTGATTAAAGTATACATACATACATTACATGCTCGCATGGTATCATAACTAGCGAAAACATAAAGCAAAAGAAGAAGAGTTGAACATTTTGAGTATGCCTTAGTATATGTGGATTAAATATGGGAAAGATATAGCCTGATCAACTATATCTGTCCGGGAATTGACTTGCATATACCGGGGGATGGTCAGGATGGGCAACAAATCTAACAAACCTAATAACACACTACAAAGGATACTTTAAGAACTCAAAACTAAACATTTACAAATACTATAGGAGTATTTTGTGTTACTATAATAAATTATCTGAGAATTAAATAGGTATTTATTTATAGATCAATAGCTGCTAAGTGGATGCGCTAAGGTCATATGTAACTAAGATGCTATAGACTTAGAATTTATGTATCTTTGTTTCACTTCATGTCCTTGTTTGGTTGTGGTCTTGGAGTTAGGGTCATCTATTCAAAGGACTATTATATCTTAATCACATATGACTGGTATGCACTTTCCAACTAATGAAGTAACCGATAAAGATCTTTTTAAAACATAAATATATTAATTATGTCCCGACTAAATTAGTATGTGTGAAACTTTTACAAACGGTCATATACTTGGAAACAAGGAAAACTCAAATAAAATATTTTATACTTTCATTTTACCTCATAACCCAATGTATTGGGTCAATTAAAAGTATAAAATCGTATGTATCGTAAACATACCGGAAAACAACGTAATAATATACTTTATGTATAAAATATTTTCCTATAAATATACTTTTACTAAAAGAACATTGGTTTACAACTTATGACAGAACCATGCCGCCAAGGAAGGAGACTAGACTATCTAGCAGCACAGCACCACCCCCACTACGACTACCAACACCACCATCACCATCACCGACACTTCCACTACCACTACCAACACCTCCCTCACCATCACCGACACTTCCACCACCACTACCAACACCACCATCACCATCACCGACACCTCCACCACCATCACCATCACCATCACTGACACCTCCACCACCATCACCAACACCTCTGCCGCCGCTTCCACAATTTGATCCAACAATACTCCAAGCTACAATAGCAGCAGCAGTAGCGGCAGCCGTGTCCCAAATTGTCTCTAATGGGAATGGTGGATCTGGGCCAGGTGTTACACCCTCTAACCAGGGCGACAGATGGGTGCGCACAAGAGAGTGTTCTTACAAAGACTTCACCAATGGCAAACCCGACAGTTTCAATGGGAGTGGGGGAGTCATCGCTTTAATGCAATGGTTTGAAAGGACCGAAGTAGTCTTTCAAGTGTGCTCTTGCCCCGAAGCGAACAAAGTTAAGTTCGTAGCCTTCACATTCATCGGTCGGGCCCTTACTTGGTGGAACTGCCATATTAGTTCACTTACTCTCGAAGTGGCTAGCTCCATAACCTGGGCAGAACTAAAAACCTTGATGATGAAGGAGTACTGCCCGAGAGGCGAAATTCAAAAGCTGGAACAAGAACTTTGGAACCTCAGGATGACGGGCTCCGACCTTGAAACCTACACCACCCGATTCAATGAATTGGCCCTCCTCTGCCCAGCAATGGTCACTCCAGAAGATAAGAAGGTGGAACGATACCTCTGGGGACTAACATCCCGGATTCACGATAGCGTACTAGCCTCGAAACCCACTACTTTTGCAAGTGCCAAAGAATTGGCACACCAACTTATCGACCATAGAGCCAGCCAAGGCACTATAGCGACCACCACTGATCAATCAAAAGGGGGAAACAACAAAAGGAAGTTTTGGAACCAAAAGAAGAGCCAACCAGCACAAGACCCCGCTAAGAAGCAACAAACTGTTGCTGTCTATGCTGCCACTACTGCTACCTCTCCAGCACCACCGAAGCCATATGCTGGAACCCTACCCAAGTGCAACAAGTGCAACTTTCACCACAATGGTGCTTGTAGGGAGATGCACTGTAACAACTGCGACAGGAAGGGGCACACTGCTCGTTTCTGTAAAGCACCGGCTCGACCAATCAACCAAGTCGCCAGTACAGGGGCAACCTGAACCTGCTACAACTGTGGAGACGCAGGTCACTTCAAAAGAAACTGCCCCAAAGCACAAGCCCCTAATGCTGGTGGAGTAGGAAGAATCCTGGCAATAGGACATGCGGAAGCAGTTGAGGATCCCGCGGTGGTTACCGGTACGTTTCTCCTCAATAACTCTTATGCATGCGTACTATTCGATAGTGGAGCGGAGAGGAGTTTCGTGAGCCACCAATATAAACAATTACTTGAACAAAATCCCCAATCACTAAAGGATACTTATGTAGTAGAAATGGTAAATGGGAAAGTAGAACGCACTAGCGATATATACTCAGAGTGTACTCTCACTCTAGACAACCATACATTTAAAATTGACCTGATGCCGGTCACCATAAAAAGCTTCGACGTAATCATCGGGATGGATTGGTTAGTTCCTCACCGTGCCGACATTCTATGTTACGAAAGGGCCGTTCGCCTCAATCTACCAAATGGCGAAACCCTTCTCATCTATGGTGACAAACCTAGTGCGAATTTACAAATCATCTCATGCATCAAAGCCCAAAAGTATCTCCGGAAGGAGTACCACGCCTTCTTGGCCCACGTAGTAGACAAGAAACAAGACGTGAAAGACATCAAAGACATCCCCGAAGTGTGTAACTTCCCGGATGTGTTCCCAGAAGATCTTCCTGGTGTACCACTCGCACGACAAGTCGATTTCAGAATTGACTTAATACCCGGAGCTACCCCCGTAGCCAGAGCTCCATACCGCCTCGCACCAACAGAAATGCAAGAGTTGTCCAGTCAGTTGAACGAGCTTTTGAGCAAAGGGTTCATCAGACCAAGCTTCTCACCTTGGGGAGCACCAGTCCTTTTTGTAAAGAAGAAGGACGGATCCTTTCGTATGTGCATCGACTATCGGGAACTAAACAAACTCACCATCAAGAACCAATATCCTCTACCCCGAATCGACGACCTTTTCGACCAACTCCAAGGAGCAAATTTCTTCTCAAAGATCGACCTAAGGTCAGGTTACCATCAGCTACGAGTTCAAGAAGAAGATATTCCCAAAACTGCATTTAGAACTCGCTATGGGCACTACGAGTTTGTGGTGATGTCCTTCGGTTTAACAAACGCACCTGCGGTATTCATGGACCTAATAAATAGAGTGTGTCGGCCCTACCTAGACAAGTTTGTAATCGTATTCATCGATGATATCTTGATCTACTCGCGAAGCGAAGAAGAGCATCGCCTACATCTACGCCAAGTTCTAGAGACACTAAGAGCGGAGAAGCTTTATGCTAAGTTCTCTAAGTGTGAATTCTGGATTAGAGAAGTGGATTTCCTTGGCCATGTGGTAAGTGAGAAAGGCATACATGTGGATCCCTCCAAGATCAAGGCAATCGAGAATTGGTCAGCACCCAAGACGCCAACCGAAATTCGACAATTCCTTGGGCTTGCTGGATACTACCGAAGATTTATACAAAACTTCTCCAAGATTACGAAACCACTCACCACCTTGACGCAGAAAGGTGTGATATTCAAGTGGGAAAATAAACAAGAAACTGCTTTCCAAACATTAAAACAAGCCCTATGCAGCGCACCGATCTTGTCTCTCCCAGAGGGAACCGAAGACTTCGTAGTGGACTGTGATGCTTCGAATCAAGGCCTCGGATGTGTGCTCATGCAGAGAGGGAAGGTTATCGCGTATGCATCAAGACAACTTAAGACGCACGAGGTTAATTATACTACGCACGACCTGGAATTAGGAGCATTGGTATTCGCTTTGAAGATCTGGAGATACTACCTCTACGGCACGAAATGCACTATCTTCACTGATCACAAAAGTCTTCAGCATATCCTCAATCAGAAAGAGCTCAACGTGCGACAGAGGAGATGGGTAGAGTTGCTGAATGACTACGAGTGCGAAATTCGTTATCATCCGGGCAAGGCCAATGTAGTGGCTGATGCTCTAAGCAGGAAGGAGTACTCGGGCCGCCGAGTAAAATCCTTAACAATGACGATCCATTCCCACACGACCATACAAATCAAGGAAGCTCAACTAGAAGCTTTGAAACCAGAAAAGGTGGCAGGAGAGACATTAAGGGGAATGGATAAAAACTTAGAAGTCAAGGATGATGGAGTACGTTATCTCATGAATCGAATCTGGACACCGAAGTTCGGTGGACTCCGAGACGTCGTCATGAATGAAGCACACAAGACTCGATACTCCATCCATCCCGGGTCAGATAAGATGTATCTGGACCTCAAGAAATTATACTGGTGGCCGAACATGAAAGCTGAGATTGCTACCTATGTGAGCAAGTGTCTGACTTGCGCCAAGGTCAAAATCGAATACTAGAAACCATCCGGGCTATTACAACAGCCGGATATACCTGAGTGGAAGTGGGAACGAATAACCATGGACTTCATAACCAAGCTGCCTAAGACATCGGGCGGGCTTGACACCATATGGGTAATCGTAGACAGATTGACCAAATCAGCACACTTCCTACCGATAAAAGAAACCGACAAGATGGAGAAGCTGACTAGAACGTACATCAAAGAGATTGTACGACTCCATGGTGTGCTGATATCCATTATCTCCGATAGAGATAGTAGATTTACCTCACGGTTTTGGCAGTCTCTACAAAAATCTTTGGGAACTAGGCTTGACATGAGTACGGCCTACCACCCACAAACCGACGGACAGAGCGAACGAACCATTCAAACGTTGGAAGACATGTTAAGAGCTTGTGTGATAGACTTTGGTAAAGCATGGGATACCCATCTACCGCTTATCGAATTCTCCTACAATAACAGCTATCATACTAGCATCAAAGTCGCTCCATTCGAAGCTCTTTACGGTCGCAAATGCAGATCACCCCTGTGTTGGGCTGAGGTGGGGGATACACAGCTAGCTAGAGGGCAAGTCTCTAATAGCACCCTCACTGGCCCTGAAATCATAAGGGAAACCACAGAAAAGATCGTTCAAATTCGAGAAAGACTGAAAGCGTCTCGCGATCGGCAAAAGAGTTACGCAGACAAACGACGCAAACCCTTGGAATTCCAGGTGGGTGATCGTGTACTACTAAAAGTTTTCCCTTGGAAAGGAATGATACGATTCGGCAAACGCGGGAAACTAAATCCAAGGTACATCGGGCCATTCGAGATCCTTGCTAGGATTGGGCCAGTAGCATACAAACTTCGATTACCTCAGGAACTCGACAAAGTACATCCCACATTTTACGTGTCGAACCTAAAGAAGTGTTTGTCTGATGAGACACTCGTAATACCACTCGACGAAATCGAAGTTAACAAAAATCTCCACTTCGTGGAGGAACCAGTCGAAATCATGGATCGGGAAATCAAACGAACGAAACAAAGTCGTATTCCCATCGTGAAGGTCCGTTGGAACGCTAAACGAGGGACTGAGTTCACATGGGAACGCGAAGATCAAATGAAACAAAAATACCCACATCTTTTCCCAAACTCTTGATGTCCCAGTCAAATGCAAATTTCGGGACGAAATTCCTTCTAATGGGGGGATGATGTGACAACCGTCAAAAATTGAGTCAAGTCAAGTCAAACAAAGTCAACAAGTCAAAACCAATCAATTCAATTAACCCTTGTATATTAGGGTTTACACTATGTAATTACTGTACAATGCAATATTTTAATGAGAGAAACATCATTTGGAAAGTTCGTGTATTGAATTTCCTAAGTCTCAAATGCAGTAAACACTGAACCAAAACGATAAAACATTATTGCACACTCATCGGGAGTGTGTACGACACTAAAACACGGTTTAACGGGGTTTACGAACCTTGCATTGTGAAGCCGGACACTCAAATTAATCACAAACGAAACCTCTCTAAATCGTTTTCACTCTACCTCTTTCTATTTGAAATCTCTCCCAAATCTCTCTCAAAAGTTACTTTAACTTTTTGTAATCATTCGGGCCAGCCCGACCCTTAACCGGGTCAAAAACCACTTGAAACGGGGTAAAAACGGGTAAAATAACCTTAAGGAACCAAAACCCTCCTATTAGAAGCGAAAACTCTCATGAGAAGCCCCTGAGGACCGAAGCCTCTCAGGACCAAAACCTCTCATCAGAAGCCTCTCAGGACCGAATCCTCTCATTAGAAGCCTCTCAGGACAGAAGCCTCGCATGAGAAGCCTCTCAGACAGCCCATGCGAGAGGTCTCGCAGACGGCCCATTTTTACCGGTTTTTCGACTACGACTTCGTTTTAACTCCGTTTTTCATTACTTTAACGTGGGATTTTCACCCAAAACTTTATTTTATAAACTAAGGCCCCAAAATATATAAATCCCCAGGGATTTTATAAAAATATATTAAAAGAATTAGTGGTTGAACTAATTATTGAGGGAATATTTGCTTTTCCTTAATTTATGGCAAAAGCAAACCACCACCACCTCACTCCATGATCAGCCACTCTTTCCCACTACTCCTTGTCACCTTAATGGACCTTTACACCCAATCTCCAGCTCTTCCCACGTTCTAAGAGCTGGAGGATTGATCCTCTCTCCTCATTCTCCATAAACTTCTTTCATTCTACACTTAGCAACCAAAGGACACTCTCCAAAATTCTCTCATCTTTTCTCTCAACTTCAAGAACTTCAAGGCTTTCTTCATGGATTTCTTTCTTCAATTAGTAAGTATCTTCATCATTCATATAATTATTACACTCCATTCTACTCAAATCATTGATATCTTACACAAATTCCATCTTATTCGATGTTAGATTCTCGAATCATCAAGACATCTTCTTAGTGTTCTTGGGTTGAACACTTCCTCTTTCTCACTTTCATCTAATGAAACCACATAGGGTGATTTCCTACCCCTACATTTACATGTTTTTCTTAAGTTTTAAGGGGGGAATACAAGTAAAATCATCAAGAACACAATTAAATTTTTTCTATCAGATTACATCAGAAAAGATGAACTTCGATCCCGGACTGTTTTGGTCAACTTAAATATTTTAGTTTTCAAAACTGTTCCAGGTGGAAGTAGTTCAAACTCTTAGCTTTAAAATGGCTACTTGCACATCTCCATGTGATTGTTCTTCAATTTATGGTGATTTTTACAAAACTGCCTATCATTTAAGAGGCAAACCCGGACCGGTCTGTGATTATGGACATTTTGACCTCTGTTAGAGATCACTAAAAATCATGATAAAATTTATGAACAAACTAGACTCATATTCCAAACTCTAAAAATTTGTGGATTTGGATTTGGAGCTTTGATGATTTTTCTATAAATTTTCTAAGAACAATAACAGAAACTGTATACAACAAAAAGTTGCTGTCAATTTCATTTCACCTTGTAACATGTTGAGCAAGGTGTATATCTTTATGTGATTATATGTTATTACAATATATGACATTTTTTCTTAATATTTAGACACACATCAGTTTACAAATGGATTTGGACATATAAAATATAAAGAATAACAAGTGATTATAATCAAAGTACAACCGATACATTCAAACATTTAATAAACTATTTTGAATATAGTTTGCATACATTACTACGTACTACCCTTGGTTGATAAACTATAATAGGTATAGTTTATGATATATTACATAACACATACATTTAAAAAGGGTACATTTATACAAAGGATATTTTCATTTAAGCAAGGTACGGCCATACGGTACCAAGTTTTCATAACACGTAATTCCGTTAATGACTTTGTGAGACATTTACTTCAAATTACCATTAAGTCCTGTATTGTAACCAGAGTCTCCTTGAGGGAGAGCGTGATAGTTGTGTATAGATCTATATTGGGTTTGACAAACCCACACCTAAACTGCATGCAACAGTTAGACCGATAGGTCTGGGGTGACAAATGTCATAACATTTCCGACGCCCGAAGAACGTCGTTTTAGGCAACCTTGGTCATAGCATGGTTATAATAAACTCACACAAAGTATTAACAAATATTGGAATTTACGGGAACTTCATTAAAATTAAACGAGTTTATGTCGATTTAAACTTACATTATTTATTATAAGTAAGAAAAGTTACTTATACATTTCGGTCTTTGAATTTAAGACTACATATACATTTTAAGGAAAATATTGGATTTTCTAAAACAAATACTACTTTTACAAACGAAAGGCTTTTAATAATACCAAACAAAAGCTTATGAACTCATCAACCTTTGTGTTGACACTCTTTCAAAACAACTTGTATTCTCAGGAAATCATTAAACAGGTAACCAAGTGCTTTTGAGGATGGGGCGCTAAGGCGTCTACTATTTCATATTTTGTCAACATATTGTAATTGATTCGTAAACATGTAATTCATACAATGATGTAACTTTTTAAATTATATATATGTTGGTTGTGTTTGCTTCAATTACTATTATAATTGTTGTTATGATACTATACATGAAGTCCTCCACCCCTGGACGTTTCCGCCATCCTTGGTTTGGGGGTGTGACACAAAGTCACAAAGACTTGTCAACAGACACTACAGAGTATTCCAATGGAGATCAATTCCATGGAAACGAAGTCTCATATTCATTTCTTTGAACATTCTTCTTGCATTAAGTTTCCTAATCTTACACAGATTTAATGAATAGCTTCCACCTATGGGAACATTTCCATTTTCCCTTTTGACTCTTACTCCTAAACAAGAGTTACCTCCTTTCAGAATATGTCAATATGGTCCTTCCAAAATTAACACTATACTTCCAACTGTGCCTGAGCAACCAGTCTTTGGTAAACCTTAGATTGTCCTCGACAATTGCTTAATCAAATTTGTCATATCCAGTTCTACTACTTTCCCCTCTTAATGCTCTAGGAATTTTTGGAAAAATTTAGAACAGATGAATATTATAGCACATGTAATCGATCCTATATCCGAAGCATATGGGACATGATTCATAAATACATGATACTAGACAAGTCTTTGGCTATAATATTTCAATTTCTATTTCTATTTGCCAAGTTATCATAATTCAAATTATGAAGAGGGATGTCGTAATCATAATCGAATTTTAGAACGCAAATAATGGACCCATATATAGAATTTTCTTATGTTGAGCCATTCCAACATGAAATTCATATATATATATATATCCTTGACTAAATATGATTAAAACGTCAATCTAAGCTTTTAGGATGGAAGTGAAGTATAATTTCCTACTAGACAAGTCTTTGGCTATAATATTTCTATTTCTATTTCTATTTGCCAAGTTCTCATAATTCAGATTATGAAGAGGGATGTTGTAATCATAATCGAATTTTAGAACGCAAATAATGGACCCATATATAGAATTTCCTTATGTTGAGTCATTCCAACATGAAATTCATATATATATATATATATATCCTTGACTAAATATGATTAAAACCTCAATCTAAGCTTTTAGGATTGAAGTGAAGTATAATTTCCTCTCCCTTAATTATAGCAAAACAATTTTTCCCAATTGAAACCTTTTTGTTTTCTATAATTAACATTGCTAACTTGCAACACTTATCATAATTATCATGCTCCTACTTGCATGATGATTATTAGCATAATACTTATGCTCCCACTAGCTTCGACATGTACTCAGAAATCAGCTGGACTTCTAGAAATCAATACTTTATTGACCTTCTTACCAAAGTTCACATTTCTTATACGAGATGCTTTGATACAACTTTATCAAAATCGTACACATTTCTTTGGATAGCACACATGTGTGTCTAAACAATTTCATAACTATGAAAAGGGATGTCGTAATCATAGTCTCAATTGTTTAGACCTTTGACATTTCTCACAAGTCCCTGTTAGTGTGCCGGTTAACTACGCATGCTCCACTAACGACTTAAGAATGCAAATATCACAATTGCTATCTAGTTAAAATCTACTTAGTGAAAGTGTTTCCTCACCATCATTTTCATGAATCAGAGAGAAACCTTATGACACTTAGATTTCATGGTGTATGTGTTCCTATCCATGTGAATTTGTCAAAACCATAATCACAAGACAAGGTTAGTGACAAATTCAAACTCTTATGGATTGAAATTGTGAAGTCTTAACTTCTTGCCACCTGGTAGCTCAAGGGCCTGCCATTGCTTCCAAGCTGTTATGCAACCAATTGAGAACTCTCATAACTCATATGCAAACCTAACTTCTCCTGGAATGGGCACAGAAGTAGGAATATGCCACAACGATAGGTTATAAACCTCAAGTCGTGTGCTAGTGATAAACTATAGGTTTTTCCTTCTTGATTAGATCTAGAAGCCTTCTCCAATATCTTTAAGACTCCCACTGTCCTCTTGACATATAAGACTCACTTGCTAAATATTCAAGAGATAGTGTGGATTCTTTATCAAGAGAAACACTTCACACAATTGGTCTTAGTTGGTCTTTGTTTTATCCAAAACATCACAACTTACCAATTTCAAATGTACAAGAGTAGGTCACTTTTACTCTTACATTTGACAAGTGTTATAAACCTTTTCTTTAAGATATGTCACTCAACTTACAGTCTTGAAGTATGACTCTAAGACTTGATTTGGAGCGAAGTATGACTTATCTTCTTGATTCAACCCTTTCAACAATTCTTGGTTCCTCTTCTTAGCCATTGGAATGAACTAAGATGTCCTAAGAGGACCAATTGTGATATGGTTTCTTAATCATTAAGATTCTCACACAATATGATACTAAAGTACTCTCCCATCTTTTCAGATTTGAGAAACTTTTATCTTTCTGCCTAATTTGATTCTTCTTATTCGTTCTGCCATACATCGAAGTCTTTCCAATGTTTCAGAATTATACTTAACTTGTAAGTATAACCATATTTACTAAACCTTTGTGAATCATGACGAATAGTCTTATTAATCTTTTGTGGTGGACTTGATCAGTGCACCAAAATATATACTTGATCCCTTAGTCCTTCACTTGACTCAAATATACATGTGAACAAGGAATTAGTCTTGATTTTCCAAAGCTGAAAGTTCTCATTCATCATAATATACAACTTGCATGATTCCAAGTTTCGGTCCAATTGAAACATGGTTGATGAGAATCTTTCTTTATTTGGTAAATTTAGACACTTCCACAAATGAAAGACTCAAATTTAGATTTCCATTATTGCTAGAACCATACAAACATCAATTTTCCATAAATACCATTGCAAGGAGATATAAAATAAAGTAAAACAAAATTTTATTTATTTAATAAATGCGGAAAAAACTTTCCTTACAATGCAACTATAAATGGAAACTATGCTATTACATATTTCCTAGCAATCTATCATAACTCTCTAAGTAGTAGCTCAAGAATCCGATCTTCAAACCATGCGATTGAAATCCATCTTCGCGATCAGATTCAGCATAACTTTCCTTTAAGTTTCCTTCCCTTTGCTTGATCCTGCCAAACACACAACAAAATATAACCGAGTCACATTTTGTATTAAGAATCATCAATAAGGAACTTAATAGAGTTAGATAGTGGACTTACCTGAAGTAGAGTCAAATCTTCTTGATTTTTTCTTCTCTCTTAGATCTTTTAGGTAGTTATGGCAGTTTCGCAACCAATGCCCCTTCTCTTGACAGTGAAAACATATGGACTCTTCGGGAATGGTACAACAGGCTATTCCAGACTTAAACTTTCTCTTTACCTTCCGGTCAACTGGGTTGACCAAGGCTGATCCCTTTCCATTGGGAAGGGAAAGCTTTTCTGGACTTCCTATGTTACCATTATCAATGTCCATGGAAGTTTGAGAAATAGACCTTCCACCCATATTTGCTTGATTATTGCGCTAAATCATTGTTGACTCAGCAGCAATAAGCAAATAAGAAAGATATACTAGGGTCATGTCGTGATCTGTCATATAGAAGTCATTAATAAACTCACTATATGACTCAGGAAGTGACTGAAGAACCCAATCAAAAGCAAACTTCCTTGAAATAACAGCACCCAACATTCTCAACCTGTCAATGTGTGACTTCATTCTTAAGACATGAGTGCACACAGGTCTTCCATCTTTATGTTTCATTTCTAGTAGGGCTTGAGTGACCTTAAACCTTTTAAGTCTTCGGACTTGTGGGTCAGGGAGAATAAATGGAGGGGATGGAGGTACAGAAATATTCAAGTTAGTTGATTTTAAGTCCTTAATATAACACCCAATAAGAAATATTAAGGCTAGGACCCAACACAATATTTTATAACTTGGAAAAGGGATGCCGTAATCCAAGCTATAAAATATTTGAAGGTAGGTGAATGACGATTCACCAACTTCTACCATGAAAACGAAATATATATTAGGTTTTAATTGGATTTGTTTTGAGATTCATTGAACTTTCAATGACATGTTTCAATCTCGATTGTGCCCTTCATGTTTTGTGACTGGGATACTGAGGATCACAAAACAAGGTGTGAAGTAACCATGCAAATTACTTGGTACCCTTAATGTTTTTCTCCACTTATTCGATGTGCCGGTAAACCACACGCGCTCCACCGACCTTATGAAAAACCTTAAGTCACCCTTTGCCTACCTTGTTAAGTCCAAGTTAGTGTGCCGGTAAACCACACACGCTCCACCAACGACTTAAACAAAGTGCAAAGTGTAATTTCATGGATTAGCACCTTATTCACATTTTCCTAAACTAACTAAGATTGGGAATTTATAAAAACATTTAGTTACCTTATCTTTATCATTAAAACTTTTAATGAGGGGAGAATTCTAGTCTTTGTCCTACCCGTTGGCTAATGACCCTCCACCGATCAAGGAAGCGGTGGGTGAGAGTGGACACCCATTAAGCTGCCATTTTATAGGCAACAACCTTATTCACCCCTTATAGACCGGCTTCGTGAATGATGCATACTAATGGTAAAACGACTTGATCTTATACATATATAATAATTATTAAACTTGTAATATCATAAAGTATAAGGGTTGAATTTTAACTTTTAAAATTCTAGGGGTTGGAACTAAAGTTTTTAATGTGACTTTACATGTTCCAAAACTTAAGGGCAAGTTTTGTAACTTTCAAAACTTTTCATCTTTCATAACTTATGAGTTAATGGTTTAATAAAATGAGTGACCTTTCATTTTATGTAACCTATGTGTTTCTTTAATGACCTTTTAAAAGAATGACTTTTGGTAATCCATAACTTGAAGACAAATTATGGATTCCATTAAAACACATAATGATCAAGAATTAAAACTAGCAAGAAGTTACAAATAATTCCTATGATCATCTAAACTCATAAGAACATGAATATAAATATCAAAATTTCAAGAACATATGAACACATATAATCATGTAATTTTGATGTTAGCCATTGTAAATGGATTAGAACAACCATTACACCTTCAAAAACAAGTTTTAAAACACCAAAACAGTTTAGGGTAATGTTTCTAGTCCATTTCCAGCAGCAAAAGTCGAAAATCTGCACCCTGGGGCTCCTACTCGTCGAGTGCACGAAGCTACTCGACGAGTAGGATGAGTTTAGTCATGGAATCGACGATTCCCCCCATGGACTCGGCGAGTTCATCATGCAGACAGCAAGAAAATCGACTTTTTTCACTATTTTGCATCAAGTATCAACAAACAAGCCTAGGCTCTGATACCACTGTTGGGTTTTGAGCAATTCTAACACTCCTAAGTGTACATGCAACCCTAGAAAAACCTTGGATCTATGTTTGTCTAAAATACATGCAAAATATGATTTCCAAGGTTCTTAATCCAATCTAGCATACATGGGGAACTTTTAATCATAAAAGATAACTAGAAATACATACCTTGTAGTTATTTGATTCCTTAAAAAACCTTGAGAGCCTAGCACCCCAAGTGTGATGCCTCAAATATCTCACACAACACCAAATGCACTTGGAATAAACTTTGAGAGAAATGTCACACACTTGGAAATCGGCTATGCTCTCTCACTCTTGCTTAGGTGCCGATTTTGGTGAACATGTTGATCCTTATATAGTGTGTCACATCTCGGGTTACACATGTAAACCCTAATGTGACATGACTCTTCATTTCCATGACCCATGGGCTTGTAACTCCCATGGAGCCTCCATGGAGCATCTAATGGGTTTAACCCAACTTGATAATCTATGGAGCCTTTTAGCCCACTATACAAGTTATGGATGATTTACATAATCAACCCATATATTTAATTAGTCTCCTTTTGATCACTTAATTAATTCTAGATTAATTCTTGATCAATACTAATTAAATAATATTATTAATATATTAGAACTTATAATATATTAATAAGCCATAAGTGTTATTTATCTCATTTTAGCTTATCCAAATGCATGATGCCATGCAACCCAAATGGACCATGGCGGGTCGGGTCAAGTACAACCCAGAAATAGTTATGAACTTAGACACCTAATCCAACAATCATACCGTTTGGCACCACCAAAAATATAGGTGTTTTCCTCTCAGCTTCAGGAGCTGTTGGGCAAGTAGTTTATTAGATTGAGAACTTCTTCGTGGGGAGCACCTATGTTGTTAGTGAAGAAGAAGGATGGGTCTCATCGCATGTGTATTGATTATCGGGAGTTGAACAAGTTAACGGTGAAGAACCATTATCCACTTCCACGGATTGATGACCTCTTCGAATAGCTGCAGGTTGCATCTTGGTTTTCAAAGATCGGTTTGAGGTCAGGGTATCATCAGATGAGGGTTAGAGAGGAGGACGTGGAGAATACCGCGTTTCGAACTCGTTATGGTCATTATAAGTTCGTGGTGATGCTGTTTGGGCTCACCAATTCGCTGGAAGCATTCATGGATTTGATGAGTCGAGTGTGTAGGCTGATGCTCGATCATTCAGTTATTGTTTTCGTTGATGATATCATGGTCTATTCCAAGACCAGGGAGAAACATGAAGAGCACCTCCTAGAGCTTCTAGGAGTTTTGAGGCGGGAGCAACTTTATGCCAAGTTTTCGAAGTGTGAGTTTTGCTTATGGGAGGTCCAATTCTTGGGACACATCGTCAACTAGAACGGGATTTTTTTCAACCCGACCAAGATCGAGGTGGTTATGCAGTGGGAGGTTCCAAATTCTCCCTCGGAGATGAGGCCTTTTCTAGGATTAGCCGGGTATTATCGGATATTTATTCAGGATTTCTCCAAGATTGTTGTACCCCTCACTCGTCTGACGAGGAAGGACATGGATTTCTGTCGGGGCCCTGAGCAGCAAGCTGTATTTGAGACTCTGGGGTGGAAGTTATGTGAGGCCCCAGTGTTGACCCTCCCCGAGGGTGTTGAGGATTTTGTGGTATTTTGTGATGCATCCATGACCGGTCTGAGAGCAGTTCTTATGCATTGGGGGAGGGTTATTACATATGCTTTCAGGCAACTGAAGCAGCATGAGGTTTGGTATCCGACACATGATTTAGAGTTGGGAGTAGTGGTGTTTACTCTCAAGATTTGGCAGCATTATTTGTATGGGGTCCGGTGTACTATCTATATGGATTACAAGAGTTTGAGATATCTCATGGATCAGCCGAATTTGAACAGGAGAGAACATAGGTGGCTTGACGTGGTAAAGGATTATGACTGTGAATTACGTACCACGCAGGAAAAGCAAATGTGGTCACCGATGCTTTGAGCCATAAGCCGACTAGTTCCTCGGTTGGGAGTTTATATATGAGGATTTTGATTGTTTCGCCACTTCTAGATTTGATTAAGGAGGCGCAGGCCGAGGGGGTCAAGAATGAGCACTGGAAACATGATAGGATTATGAGCGAGATTGACAGGTTTTCCACCGAGAATCGTGGATTGTTGACCTGGTGTGGTTAGGTTTGGGTACTGGATTTTGGTGGGATCAGACAAACTGTGTTGGAAGAGGCACACAAGTCCAAATTTTTGATATACCCTGGAGACACCAAGATGTATCGGGATTTGTGATTTAGCTACTGGTGGCTGTGTATGAAGAGGGAGATAGCTTGGTATGTTGAGAAGTTATTGACCTATCAGATGGTCAAGGCCAAGCACCAGAGAACGCATGGCAAGCTTCAGCCTTTGGAGGTTCCCATGTGGAAATGGGAATAGATCACCATGTATTTCATCACCAAGCTACCTCGGACGGCTTGGGGGTTCGATGTGATTTGGGTAATAATGGACCGTCTGACCAAGAGTGCTTACCTCTTAGCTATTTGAGATAGTTCCTCGGCCAAGAAATTGGCCGATGTGTATGTGAACGAGATCGTCACCATCATGGTGTTCCGGTTTCTATTGTTTCATATTGGCATGTTTGGTTCACTTCGCGGTTTTGGCAGAGGTTCCACGAGGAACTGGGTACGAGGTTGCATTTTAGCACTGTTTATCATCTGCAGACTGACGGTCAGAGCGAACGGACGATCCAGACACTTGAGGACATGTTTCCGGCTTATGTGATTGATTTCAAAGGGAGTTGGGACTCCTATCTTCCCTTAGCTGATTTTTCATATAACAATAGATATCACTTAAGTATCGGTGCACCGCCATTCGAGCTTCTCTTTGAGAGGAAGTTTCGTACCCCAGTCTGCTGGGGAGAAGTCGGTCACAGGGATATAGAAAGGACCAAAGTAGTCTTTCAGACGACAGAGCTTATTCAACAGATCAGACAGAGGATGCAGACAACTCAGTTTCGGCAGAAGAGTTATGTCGATAGATGTTGATCGGTTTTGGAGTTCCAAGTCGTCGATATGGTTCTACTAAAGGTTTCATCCTGGAAGGGTGTATTACACTTCAAAAAGAGGCTAAAGTTGGGGTGCCGATATATTTGGTTGTTTTGATTGATTTCTAGGTTTGGCAGGGTAGCTTACCGGTTGGATTTGCATCAGGAGATCAGTTAGATCCACAACACCTTCCATGTTTCCCAACTTCGGAAGTATGTGGTTGATGATTTAGCAGTTGTTCCTTTGGATGATATTCAGGTTGATGATCGCCTGAATTATGTTGAGAGGCCAGTGGTGATTTTATATAGCAAGACGAAGGCCTTGCGCAACAAGGTGAATTCTTTGGTCAAGGACCAGTGGCAACATCAAAAGGGTTCTGAATGGACTTGGGAACCCAAGGCAGATATGCGGGAGAATTACCTTGAGTTGTTCATTGCAGTGGACTTTAAGGACAAACTCTAATTAAAATGGGGGATAATTGTAACACCTAACTTGAAGTATTTGTACTTTTGACCCATATTATGAATTTATTTGCAAAATGGTCCCATGTAGCTTTTAATCAAGAAGCGCGTGTATGGGCGCGTACACGGGGCGAACTCCTTATGTATGTTGAGCGTACGTGGTCTGGACAAAAACCCTAATATTTAGGGTTTGCACCATATTTAAACCTCATTATAGCCTCAAAACCCTTTCATTCATCAGCCTCCATCCCCTAACTCGATCCTAGCTAACCCTAATCCCTTATGTGTGTGTGTTTTTGGTGATCTTAAATGAGGAATAAGGAAGTGGAATGCTATTGGGAGCTCAAAAGCAACTTACATCCAGAAGTATCTCACAATCAAGCATCCTTTGAAGGTAAAAACCTCTGATCTTGATGAATGTTTCTCTTGATTTTTGCTTGTGGTTAGACTGTATGCTTTTAAGTCCCATAATCTTGGTGTTCATGAGTATGGCATAATCTGAACCATATCAGCTGTCATTTCAGATGTTTTGAGGTGTCTTGAGTCATAAAAATGTGTTCTTTGTTCTTAGTTTTGTTCATGAATGGGCTATGATGTCTTAATGAGTTAAGAAGTTAGGGTTTTTGTTATTGAGAAACTTCTAGCCATGCAAAGTCATAATGTAGGAAACCTTATGACTTAGAAAGATAGTTTGGGCTTGGATCTTGCATTGTACGAAAGGACTTAACAAAATAAGCTCTTAAGGAGAAGGATAGAATTCTATGGAGTATGTCTGGTGTACCATATGGCAGGCAACGCATACTCGGTCAACACCCCGTAAAATAGTCAAGGATGAACTACGCTAGGCGTAGTTACGGAGTACGCCCCACGTACTCAGTCTAAGGATTTTGGGTTGACTTGTTGACTTTGACCCTTTGACATGTTGACTTTCATTGACCACTTGACTTTGGTCAATTGTAAAGATAAGCTTTGGGAATGTTAAAGTGGTCTTTTTCCCTATCTAGTGCGAACGTTAAGATTTAGATCTTGTCGGTTTAGGAATTTTACCCATAATGTTTACTTGGGGGTATTTTGGGTATTTTGGGTATTTTGGAGCTATGGTTAAGATGTGGTCATTTCTTATTGATTAGATGACATGTAGAGCCAATATATGGAGTTGTTTTTTGTTCAACTATCTTACCTGTCGATAGATTGTCATTTTATGCATCTTCTATGGTAATTTTTATTAGCATTTAGAATCATATTTTGTACATTTGCATATCATTTGTTTAAATAAATTTCAACTAATGTCTTTTATCGTAATTTACGTACTACTAGTATTTTTGTGTCAATTTTAGATAGTTTGAGTGGAGCAGTACTTTGGGAGCAGCTTGATGCATATTTGGAGCCTAAATGGAGTTGGAACTGTAGGAGGATGTTAACAAATGATTGGAAGATGTTTTGGTCAAGAAACATTCGATCAGATTGATCATACGAAGATAGATTGCTACAATCTGAAGCCTAAAGGATGTTGTTGGCAGTTTCGACCCCTGCCATTATTTTTACCATATCTCATGAATCATAACTCCGATTGAAGAGATTTAAAATGTTTTGTAAACTAGACAGAATTTTGGACGACTTTCGTGTTTCTGAAAAAGGCCAAAAATGTGATGACATAGGCCAAAAATGCAATTGTATAGTGATCGCATTTTTTCTACAATCGCATTTTCGCCACGAAGTTCCAGGGTCAAAATAAGTCATATGGAAGTCATCTGAAGAAAAAAACCAAAATAAGCAATCGCATTTTTCACTTCTGCGATCGCATTTTCGTCTCGAAGTCCCGAAAACGTTGAAAATAGCATCCTGCATCATTCAGGGGAAAATCTGGAAAAAATCAAAAAATATGCGATCATATTTTGCGATCGCATTTTTTGGTTTCTTTCAGCGGAATTTTCCATCTCGCGTATAAATACGACCCTCATTATCAGATCCGGAGGTTAGACGGTTCCAAACGACAGAATACCATTTTGAAAACGATTTCTGATACCTTTCAGCAATTTCTGAAAATTTGAAGCTTGCGAATCATCTCATTCGTTTATTTTAGAAGATTGATCAGTTCATTTTTCTTTTTGTTAGTTTAGTCTCTTTTTTAGCCATGTCTGGCTAAAAGCTAGTTTTTAGTTCTACAAAGACTAGTACTTTTCATGTGATTAGTTTTCAGATCTGGTGTTCTTTTTGTGTTTCTATCTATATTTTTCAGTTTTGAGATTAATGAACGTTTGATTTTTAATTCTTGTTAGTCTTGTTAATGCATAAAAAGTGAACCTCTAGCAATGCGAACCAAAGCAGATTCGAAGTCAATTCCCAGTCCGAGATGTGAAGAGTTTCGAAGCTTATCTTGTTCCGAATTAAAGTCGTTTCCAAGATCAGTATTTTGATGTGATTGAGTCTGTACAGGCATTTAATGCTTTTTGTCTTTTGTTGATGGAACAGTTCTTAGGACCAAATCAGTAAATCTTTTAAGTGACAGATTTGTCAAAAAATTAGTATTAACTAGTCCATAGAATGTTTTCGGATTGTACTATGTCTCTCCTTTACTATTTAAGGAGTTGATGTTTCATAGTTTGCAAGAAAGAAATAGCAATTATTCTCTTCACATCAATTATCAAATTCTCTTGCAAGTCAAATCTCTTTCACTTCCATTCTTCTTGTTCTTTAAATTTTCTTTACTTTGTTTTTAATCTATATCTCTAACTTGAATACTTTTTTTAATATCATCTTCAAGTCTTGACTGGTTTACTAGACTTGACTGGACCAACATATTAGCTGCATACAGTGATCTTAAAAATTAATTCAAGGTTTGAGTTTTTAAACCTTGTCCGCACAATGAATCTTGTTGTCACAAGTCTGATCACCTACCTAGGGTTTATATCAATCCAATTAATCAGTTAATAGAATCCATAATTGTTCTTGTCAACCAGTAAAAAGTAACAAGTATCAGATTAGTTCTGTGTTTTGGATTTAACTCTGATATAAACTATGAAAATTATATCTTTATGCTTCTGAGCTTGTGAGGAGTATTGGGTATTGTTGGGAATTTTACACAGATCATCAAGTTGATTTTTTCATTTAATTAAGAGTTTGATTAATTAAACAGTAAAAAGTTAGGGTTAATTCAAAGAGCTTCTTTCGGTTAACTAATTTAGGTAAAAGAGATTATACCAGAGCTTGTTATTTTTTCTCAATACCAGCTTAAAAAGAACGCATTCTAAATAACCAGATCTAAGCTGATTACATGAGTTGGAAAGTCACAGCAGAACTGAAATCGTTTTTATTATTGATTTTTGTTTAATTTATTTTCACTGCAAAATTTAGTTTTTTTAGTTAATTCAAAATCCCTCTTTTATATTTTCTGTTTCTTGACTAGAATGTGTCTGATGCAAAGAGGCATTACCCGTTTGGCTGTGTCCCTGAGGATTCGACTCTGCTTCCCTGTGCTATATTTTTAGTGCAACCAGTAGTGAGATGTTATTTGCTTAATACGCCTGCGATCGCGTCTTAACAAATTGGCGCCGTTGCCGAGGACACAATGCTTCTAATAGTTTTATGACCATAAATTTTCATTTAGGTACACCTCTAGATTTTGATCCAGAAATTGAAAGAACTGCAAGGAAACTAAAGAAAGAAGCAGAGAAGAAAAAACAATCAGTTGGTTTCTTTGGTTCATCATCATCCTCCGCACCATCAGATCTGAATTTTCAGTCTTTTTCAAAAGTACCCCCATATTCTCCTTTAAACAGCCCATACAAAACTTACTCCCACCCACCCTCAGTCAAATTTGAAACCACAGACTCTTCAGAAACCAAATTTGAAGAATCAGACATGAGTGGAGACGAAGCAAGAAAAGACACTCAGAGAGTGGGCCAAAACAAGACCTACATAAACTCAAATCTAGGCTGATTCATCTTCTTCCCACGTTCAGAGGTCTAGAAAACCAAGACCCACATAAATTCCTTAAGGAATTTCATGTGGTATGTTAAGGAATGAAGCCTCATGCTGTCATTGAAGATCAGATAAAGTTAAAGGGCGTTCCCCTTTTCAGTTCAAGATTCAGCAAGATAATGGTTGTATGAGGTCCCATCCGGTTCGATCAATACTTGAACAGAACACGTAAAGCTTTTTTTCGAGAAGTAATTTCCAGAAATGCGAGTTTGCATTCTCAGAAGAGAAATCATTGGTATCAAACAAGGAAAAATAGAAGCTTTACATACTTACTGGGAGAGATTTAAAAAGCTTCTGGTTCAGTGCCCACAACATGGGATCAGTGACTAACAGCTCTACAATTATTTCTGTGAAGGTCTGGCACCCATGGAGAGGCGCCTAATAAATGCTTCCAGTGGTGGTTCCTTGGGTGATATGATACCAACTGAAATCTAGGAGCTGATCGAAAAGTTGGGGATAGAGTCAAAACATTCCGGAAATGAAGAAGAATGGTATCCAGATCAGCCAAGGGGTTTTAAAGAAGTCAAATTCCCATCTAGAGTCTCAGATATATAAAATGACAAAGGTCGTTCTGCTCGTGAAAAAGGAAAAAATAGTTGCAAAAAACCATGTGGAATTTGCTTGAAGACGGAACATCCAATAGATGTCTTCGTTATTACAAGAGGATACAGGTGTAGTAAAAGATGTTGGAGGCTATTAGAACAAATATCAGAATAATTTTTAGAAGACATAACAATATCATATGCCACCCGGATTCCATCAGCAGCGAAATTATCAGCAGTCGGGCTTTCAGCAAAACTTTCAACAACAAAATTTTCAGATTTTGAATTTTCAAAATCAGAACTCACATCAGCAACCTAGCAGTTCCAGCGTGGCCTAAGAAGATATTGTGAAGAGTCTTGACACGAGCACCTAAGAGTTCTAGACCGAAACCAGAGCTAGTATCAAGAATCTGGAACAGTAGGTGTCTCAACTTACCACTTCTTTGGGTCGTCTAGAATCTCAAGGAAAGTTACCAGGGCACACTCAAAATAATCTGAAGGACAACGTGAGTGCTATTTCCTTGAGAATTGGAAAAAGTTATGGAGACCCAGGTGCATCTGAACCAGAAAAAGAAGTTGAGGAAGAGTTTGAAGAAGTTCTGTTTGAAGAAGAAGATGTAAAAGATACAGAAAAAGAAAAGGAGGAATATGAAGAGGTTTTAGTTGAAGAAGAATATGAAAAGTTGGAAGAAACATAAATTCCACAACCAGTGAAGACGAATCTGAAGGAGTACAAGCTCCTACGTCCATTTCCATCAAGACTGAAGAGTACGAAGCGCGAAAGATAGGTTGAAGATATCATGGAAATTTTTCGTAAGATTGAGGTAAATATCCCACTTTTAGATGTTATCCAACACATCCCTCGATATCCTAAGTTTATGAAAGATTTATGTGTTTCTAAGAAAAAAAATGAAATTTATTGAAACAATGAAAGCTGGCGAAAATATTTCTGCCATTTTGCAAAAATATTTACCTCCAAAGTGCAAGGATCCAAAAATTGGGGAACCTTACCTTTTTAAATGCCATGCTTGATTTAGAAGCTTCAGTCAATGTCCTTCCCTTTTCTGTTTTCTAAATATTAAAAATGTGTACTTTACGAAAGACCGGGACATTATTTATTTGGTTGACCACTCGAAAGTACACCCAAAAGGTGTACTAGAGGATGTTATTGTCCAAGTGGATAATCTGATCTTTCCCGCTGATTTTTATATTCTGGACATGGGTAATTTGGACATATCGGATACAAACTCAATCATTTTAGGAAGACCATTTATGAAAACTGCAAAAACAAAAAAAAAAAGATGTTTTTAATGGCATGATTTCAATGGAGTTTGATGAGGAAGTGGTTAATTTTATAATTAATGATGATAATTTTCCTTCTAATAATATCTCTGTTAATTATCTGGGTACCGGCAATCCTTTATCTGAGGGTTTCTGTGAGTTTTCTAATGTCTCTATGCGAGGAATATTTGTAGACAATAATTTATCAGACACATCACAAGAGCTGGAAAAGGGAAAGCTTGGGGAAATCGAAGTAGGGAAATTGGTTGTTGAAAAGAAATTAGTAGAAGCTGATAAAACTGAAAAGGAGAAGGAAGATATAATTTCTACTGAAGAAACATTAGAGAAGGGGTTGGCAGAAAAAAGATAAGCTTGGGAGGAAGAAAAGAAGATTTTTGGAAAAAGGATTAAAGAAAAAGTGATGATTTCTGCTGAGAAAGTTTCTAAAAAGAAAATTTTGAAAAGAAAAGAATCTGAAATTTTCAAAGAGAATATTTCTAGGAAGCAAAGGAAGTTCAAAAAAAGAAAGAAATCTTAAAATCATCTGAAAAACTTATCTGAAGACAATCTGGAGTCTTTCCAGTTTGCTGAACAAGTCCAAGATCCACTAATCTTGCCATATCTGAATGGATCTGGAATGACAAGGAAAAGAGGTGAGCTTCAGAGAAGTCTCAACCACACTAGTTGGTTAATTCGTTGAGCAAACTCGAGCCAACCACTTTAAAAATGGTCAGCTTTCTGAGAGACAACCCACATAGTTTTTAGTTTTTAGTTTTTTAGGCTTTCAATAAAGAGATGGTCGCAGTTTCAAGCAAGATTGGGGAAATCAGACGATCGACAAAGTTGCTGAAATTCATATTTTTTGCCACATTTTTGTCAAAATCAGAAATTTCTGCAAACTTATCATGTACATCCATTCCCAGTTGCACCCTTTTGCTTTTATAAGTTTTGTTGAGTTGTTCATTCCTCTCGGAGCATTGAGGACAATGCATCATTTTAAGCTTGGGGAAAGGAGTAAGTGTGAAAATTTGCATTTTTTGTTAAAATTTTTAAAATTTTAAATTTTTTGCTTTTTAGGAAAAAAATGTTTTAAATTTTATTTTCCTTTTTTCATTTTATTTTCTACATTGCATTTGCATATAAAAATCTGAAAAATCAAAAAAAAAGTATTTCCTTTTTATTTTTCAGCATTCATAGTTACCGAAAATAACAGACTCGTTAGAATCAATTTTAAGAATTATCTTTTCTTTAGAAAGTGCTTTAAATGTTTTCGAAATACGAACCAACATAAGAGTCGAATAATTTTTATAACGGAAGTGTGGGATTGAAAAACGAACAGTGTTTTAGAAATAATTTCCTTAAATGCCTTAAAAAGAACCTAGATTGGATAACCCTTTTATTTCCTTGAAATACTGAACCCTATAGTTTATGCGCCTTTTGAGGTTAGGAGGGAACACTTGTTAATACCCACAATTAATTATCATTTTTGAAGTATTCAAGATATGGTGGGCCTCAAAATAAAATATGCGCCTGATTTATATATATGTTAGAAATTGTACATCAAGAAACTTGAAGAAATCTAAAATTCCAAATCCAACCCAAGTCAAGATCAAGTCGAAATCAAGAACCAAGCAAGTTAAATCAGAAGAGTTGATCATGACAAAGAATATGTGTGGTATAATGAGATAGATCCATCGATAGTGGAATCATAGGGGTAAGCTTGGATTTCCGTCCATAATGGAGCTTACCGCGTTTACTGGACAAGTTCGGAAAAAAGGAAGGTTCGGTCAAGCTAAGTTTTTATTAACAAGTTTTTGTGAAATTATTTTAAAAAATACACTTTTTCACAAATTTAATTCGGTGTAAAAATTGTTTGCTCAAGCTTGGTTTGATTTATTAAATATGAATTCTGAATCTGCAATAAAAGTATTAAGAGTGTTGTCTAGGTAGTGATTTCAATGGAGTTTCCCCATTGTGAAATCTTATCATGTGAAGAAAAAAAGAGTGAAGTATTTTTATTTTCCTTTATATTATTCTAAATTCTTTTTAGTTCATCTACATATTTCCATTTAATGTTTAATCTTTTTCTTACTTGAGGGCAAGTAAGGTTCAAACTTGGGGTGATTTGATAGATGCCATTATATGCATCTTTTAGGGTAGTTTTTATTACCATTAACATCATTTTTTGTATATTTGCATGTCATTTGTTTAAATAATGTTCAGCTAATGTCTTTTATCAGAATTCTCGTACTGCTAGCATTTTTGTGTCAATTTCAGATAGTTTGAGTGGAGCAATACTTTGGGAGCAGCTGGATGCATATTTGGAGCCTAAATGGAGTTGGAACTGAAGGAGGATGTTGAGGAATGCTTGGAAGATGTTTTGGTCAAGAAACATTCGATCGAATTGATAATGCAAAGATATATTGCTACAATCTGAAGCCTAAAGGATGTTGTTCGCAGTTTCGACCCCCTATTAGTATTTTGACCATATCTCATGACTCATAACTCTGATTGACGAGATTCAAAATGTTCTGAAAACTAGACAAAATTTTGGACGACTTTTGTGTTTTTGAAAAAGGTCAACAATGCTATCGTATAGTGATTGCATTTTTTTCTACGGCTGTATTTTTGACACAAAGTTTCCTATGGTTGAAATAAGTCATCTGGAAATCATATGAAGAAAAACACCAAAATATACGATCGCATTTTTTACTTCCACGATCGCATTTTTGTCCTGAAGTCCCGAAAACGTTGAAAATAGCATCTTGCATCATTCAGGGGCAAATATGGAAAAAATCAAAAAATATGTGATCGTATTTTCAGAATATGCGATCGCATTTTTCGGTTTCTATCTCCGGAAGTTTCCGTCTCGCATATAAATACGACCCTCATTATCAGATCTGGAGATTAGACGGTTCCAGATGGCAGAATACCCTTCTGAAGACGATTTCTGATATGATTCATCAATTTCTGAACATTTGAAACTTGCGAATCATCTCATTCGTTTAGTTTAGAAGATTGATCAGATCGTTTTTTATTAGTTTAGTTTCGTTTTTAGCCATGTCTGGTTAAAACCTAGTTTTCAATGCATAGACCGGTACTTTTCATGTGATTAGTTTTCAGATCTAGCTTTCTTTTTGTGTTTCTGTCTAAATTTTTCAGTTTTGAGCTTAATTAACGTTTGATTTTTTATTTTGGTTAGTCTAATCACTTAGCTAGGGTTTATATCATTACAGTTAATCAGTTAATAGAATCTGAAATTGTTCTTGTCAACTGGTAAAAAGTAACAAGTATCAGACTGGTTCCGTGTTTTGGACTTAACTCTGATATAAATTGTGAAAATACTATCTTTACGCTTCCGAGCTTATGAGAAGTATTGGGTATTGTTGGGAATTTTACACAGATTATAAAGATGTTTTTTATTTAATTAAGAGCTTGTTTAATTGAACAGTAAAAATTTAGGGTTAATTCAAAGAGCTTGTTTTGGTTAACTAATTTAGGTAAAAGAGATTATACTAGACCTTGTTAGTTTATAACCAGATCTGAGCTGATTGCATGATTAGGAAAGTCACAGTAGAACTAAAATCGTTTTTATTATTGATTTTCGTGAAGTTTATTTTCACTGCAAAATTTTAGTTTTTTTAGTTAATTCAAAATCCCTCTTTTATATTTTTTGTTTCTTGACTAGAATATGTCTGATGCAAAGAGGCATTAACCGTTAGGTTGTGTCCCTGGGGATTCGACCCTGCATCCCTATGCTATATTTTTAGTGCAACTAGCAGTGATATTTTATTTGCTTAATACTCCCGCGGCAACGTTTTAACATCTGTCTGTGAGGTGAGTTTTCCTCACTGTACTTACGGGTCGATGGCACCAATGCCGGCCCATTGGATTATGTATCTTGGTATTTTTGGATTTATGATATACTGAGTATGTGTTATACAGGTAGACCTGTATGATTATTTGTGTTGCTGATTATTAACTGTTATTGTATATGTCGACATGTTGTTGTTTGTTGGGTTGATGCAGTCTTGCTTAGTGCTGAAGGCCAAGACACCCAGTGTGGTCCTGATAGACTGAAGGCTTTTGAGGCGGTCTAGTCATGTTGACTGCCCGGAGGGTGGTCCAGATAGACTGTAGGCCCGATGTGGTGGACCAGTCATGATGAAGGCTCCGCGAGCGGTCCAGATAGGTTGCAGGCCTGGTGCGGCGGTCCAGTCAAGCTGAAGGCTCATGTATGCATGTTATGTGTATGGTTGTGTATGGTACTTTGGGGGGAACTCACTGCTTTGGCGTACAGTTTTAGTTTATTGTTTCAGGTATTTCTGATGATCGTGGCAAGGAGAAGGCATGACCGTACACATCCTTCGATGACATGTTTTTGGGATTTATGATATATTGATCTTGGGGATATTTTTATTTTATACTTGGTTTTGTTATGGGTTTTGTTTGAAAACAATGGTTTCATTGATTTTAAGATCAAAAATTTTTATCGTGATTTTTGGGATGTTACAGAAAGAGTTTAAACACATACACTATCCAGACAAAGTGCATAAGCTTATGAAGCCTAATTAGAGGCTTGACGAAGCAATCGCGAAATAGGAAAGTCAAAAGGTATTGATTTCTAAAAGTTCAGGTGATTTCTGAGTATGTGTCAAAGCTAGTGGGAGCATAATTGTTATGCCTGGTATTTCATGTTGACAATACTATCCATAGGGAACAATGTCTTTAATTTGCTAGTTGCAAAAGTTGGAAATTGTTTCGCTATAATTGACTTATGGAAGAGGGCACAATGTAATGCTCTAAATTTTCAAACAAAATTTTCATTTTTAAAATCACATAAAACCCAATATTACATTTCTCAAAAACCACAAGTGTATAAATTGTCAAAAACACAAGTCAACAATTTTTAGATAATATCCCAGAATCCTCAAAAACAAAATCTATCACTGGTGTGTACAATCAAGCTGGCGCCTTCCCGCGATCCTGAGAAGTACCTGAAGCACATATCACACAACACTGTAAGCACTAAGCTTAGTGAGTTCCCCAAAATACCACATACACAAATAATAAGCCTCTCATGGTTATAGCTCGACGTGGACCCTCCGGTCATGTGTCTCAGTGAAGACCCTCCGGTCTAACAGCTCAGGTTGTACCCTCCACTCCTTTATCTCAGTGAAGACCCTGAGGTCTCACAACGCGTATGGACCCTCCGGTCCTAACTTAGTAAGGCACAAAATAATATACCATTATCACAAAGACAAAATACATAATATCACATAAATCAATACAAGCACATAGGACCCTCCGGTTGATAACTCAAATAAGACCCTCCGGTCACACAATATTACCACTCAGGTAAGTATACTGAGAAGACTCACCTCGCAGAGTAAAGTATTGTATCCTACGCTCGAGTTGCTGGTCTAGACTCCGCCTACACATATCAAAATCATCTCTACTTAATCTCATAAAGGGTGAAAGACCATTTTACCCCTCCATGTTCTCCAAAGTCCACAACTCTACCCAACCCTAAAAGTCAACGGAAGTCAACAGTCCATGTTGACTCAACCTGTCGAGTGCAGCTCATGAACTCGTCGAGTCCTCAGTACTCAGAAATCACGAAAACCCAAGTCAACTCGCCGAGTAGCTAGCCAACTTGTCGAGTCCATGAAGAGCCTAGAAGACTGGGGAAAAAGCCTAACCACTCGTCGAGTTGTCTCATCAACTTGTCGAGTTCACTCTGAATCCAGAAACAGGAAAACCCTACTCAACTCGCCGAGTTGGATCCCCAACTCATTGAGTTCCTCAACCCTTTCTCATTAAACTCATTCCAATTGATTCCAATGCTCCAAACTCCGGATCCAACGTCCTAGGATGAAGTTACCACGTAAAGTTGCTAACTTTACGATCATGCAAGGCTTCACAAGGCATAAATCACCTAAAACTAAGCTCAAGAAGGGGTTTAGGACATGAAGACGGGTCAAAGCTTCATAAAGCTTGAGGCTTTAGGACTAAAGGGCCTTGTAGTGTCCAGATCCGAGACTCATACCCTCTGGGAAAGCTTAACTCCAGAATGGCCCTCATTTTGCACCAAAAATCCCATAAACTCACATAAGCAGAGATCTAAGGAATGGAAAGCCAAGGTAAAGAATTTTTTACCTCCCACTGGATGCCAACACGATGTAGATACTGGATCTACAAGCTTTCACTCGTTCCAAGCCCCATAGTCCTCAAGCCATCTTCAAGGAATGCACCAAAAACACACTTTTGGCCTCACACACACACACACACACACACACTTAGCTCGCTATGGTTACTCTCTGGACATGAAAGGTAGCAAGGGAGGCGGGGTAAAGGACTTAAGGTCCTTTATATAGGCTGCACACCCGAGAAATTATGGTTTTCATCACACAACCTTAACTCGTCGAGTCCATCCCTCCATCTCGACGAGTAGGCTTCCTAACCCATGCGTCCTGATTAACTCCTACACGACGAGTTGGGGCCAACCAACTCGTCGAGTAGGGCCTTCAACTTGCACTAAATCCTCAAGTTCCACTCCTAGGAATCAGGGTGTTAAAATTCTCCCCCACTTAAATTAGATTTCTCCCTCGAAATCACTCTTTATCAACACATCGATCGAAACAAATAACCGGAGAAGCACCATCAGAAAATCTCATATCATACAACGATCTCCTTCCCAAGACATCCAAAACTGATAGGAACTCCCAACCCAAAAAGGACGGACCCCTGATCTATTGCAGTATCAGCTCTGAATCTCCAGAACTCGGAACCGTAGTGGTCTGTCTCCCCGGCAGACCGCCCATGCAGAATATCACCATGACAATCGCTCATCGAATCTAGGACCGATAAAACACTCCCAACTTTAATTATCTCACCGCGACTGATAGGGACAAGTCTTTGACCATATTTGGCTATTGATTACTCATGTCTCGCCCTTGAGACCCCAGTCTCGCCCCTGGTCCGGCCACGAGGTTCTCACAGACTCAATTGGCAAGGCTACTCAGGCCTAAGAACCTCTCTGTGTCACACTCTGATTAGTGAACGCTACGGCTCCCCACTGTCTTACAACACTCTCTCACTGAATGATGAGTGCTACGGCTCCCTGCAGTCTTATAATGTGACAACCCGATATTCCAAGTCAATGTAACGTTCAAAAAGTCAAATAATATTAAACTATTTTTGATGTAATAAAATGGCGTCAAAAATGAAGTGTTCTAAAGTCTCATCTGGGTTGCATAAAATGTTACATATATTGTCAAGGTTTCCAAATATATAAAGAACACCCAAATCCGAGTTATAATGAAGAAGTTATGACCAATCGAAAATCCGCGACACAACCGGTAAAACACCGTTAAGCGTAAAAAGTGAAACTTCAATAAACTACTTTTTAGCCTTAGGTATCTAAACGAAAGTCGTAGATTATGTTAAACCATGAGCATACATAAAAAGAATGCCCAAATCTGACTTCGTATGAGGAAGTTATGATTTTTCTAAAGTTTCAGAACAACAATAGACAGCTAAAAACTCGAAATAAAGATCGAACGATTTTTAGCCGACACAACCTAAACGAAAATTGAAGGTCTCGACAATAGTAGTACAACGGTAAAAAGACAGAAAAAAACGGACATCGGATGAAGAGGTTATGGATTTTTAACGGAATTATCCTGTCCCGGCCTATTTAAAATATAATATTAAAAATTAAATCAAAATTTGCCGACGGAGTCTAAATGAAGGTTGTGGAGTAGATTCTCACCTACGCGTGGATATAAAGAACGTCGAAATCGGAGCTCGTATGCGAGAGATATGAGTTTCGGAAGATCGAGGCACGCACACCAACCTTATCCGAAACTCACGACGTGAGCAAGAGAGACTCACGACGTGAGTCTATGACTGATGTGTGCCAAAACTAGACCACCGGGCGTTGCGTATACAGACCAGACTCACGACGTGAACCATCCCATGTTCACGACGTGAATCCTGAGAATTTACCCTATAAATAGCATGCGAGGGTCCCGACTCTCATTGCTCATTTCCCTTTTCTCTCTCAGTTCTACTCCACATTTAGCACCCCGAGACGACCCCGACACCCCGGTTACATATCCAAGCCCCGACGAAGGTCCGAAGCGCCGAGAATCCCGAGAATTACACCACTTTCCAGTCGAAGTGCCGCCCAAGAAAAACTCGTTTCCTTCAAATCACCATACTTTCCAGGTGAGTTCATACCCCTACATTTTCACGTCTTTTTCATGTTTTATGGGGGGGAATACAAGTGAAACACAAGATAAACTCATACTCAAAATACACGTCGTTAGAAATGTTTTCAAATACTTTATCTAGATTTTTGTTATGGATGTTAAACAACATTAATACTAATGTTACACTTCACATGCAAAGTTGATATTACACCAAGTTTATGTTATCAAATGGAACACGCTTTCGAATAACTATAATGGGTATAGTTTACGTGTTATTCATTACATCCTTACATAAACACTGTAAAAATGAAATACTTTCATCTACATGAAATATAGACTTTCCTTTTCGTAAATCTTTTGATACTATGTTTTGTGAGACACTTATCTTCAATGTACTTTCGAGTATGTATTTCAAGTCCTGTATTATAAACCATAATCTCTTGGAGGGAGAGCGTGATACTTGTGTATAGATCTATACGGGATTGACAATCCCGTACCTAAACTGTTAGCTACAGTTAGACCGGCAGGTCTGGGGTGACAAACGTCATAACACTGCAACGCCTGAAGAACGTTTTTACAGGCAGTCTAGGTCAATAGCATAGTTATAAACTCACACGGAAGTATTAAAATAAGTTTGATTTACGAGACTCTTGAATGCATTCAGTAAATACATTATTTGAGTATAAATACACTTTCACCATTTTGAGAACGAAAGATACTATTGCACTCCAGCCTATGGAACTTTTTCAAACTATATGTAGAAAATATTGGATTTTCTGGAAAACAAGTTCAATTATTTTTACTAAAGGACATACAAATTTCAGTACAAAAACGCTTATGAACTCACCAACTTAATTGTTGACACTTTTTCAAAACTACTTGTATTTCTCAGGGAATCAGTAATACAGGTAACCATCAGCTTTTGGAGAAGGAACGCTAAGGCGTCTATTATCAAAACATTTTAAATCATCATATTTGTAATATTCTTTTGAAACATGTATTACACGCAACAATGTAAGTTTTTATTATATTTATGATGGTTGTGTTTACTTTCTTTACAATATTCAACTGTTATGATACTACGTGAAGTCACCCACCCCCGAATGTTTCTGCCATCCTGGTTTGGGGGTGTGACAGATTGGTATCAGAGCATTGTTTATAGTGAACTAAGTATATCGAACCACATAAGATATACAAACTATAAATGCAAAGGGACCAAAAACCCTCTGACAAAACGTTTTCATAAACAATACTTTTTATAAATTAAAATGATATATATATATATATATATATATATATATATATATATATATATATATATATATATATTATTTAAAGGTATGAATACACGCATGCATCAGTCTCGTATCATAGCAAAGATTTTATAAAAGTATTAAGGCAAGTTGCGACACTACGACTAGGCCTCGGGGTATGTAATCAAATCGAGAATAAATATAGCTTGATCAACTATATTTATCCTGGATGTGACCAACGTATGTCGAGGAATGGTCGTAGTGAGCAACAAGTCGAAAACTTACCAAAGAAAATACTTGAATCAAACTTACAAATTTGAAATACTATAGGAGTATTTTATAAAACCATAGGAGCTATAGTAATCGTGCGAACCTCGATATTTAGTTAAATTTAGGAATTCATCAAAATAAAAATTTTATTTATCAAAAATTTCCTTTTTACTCCCGAGTTTTTATAAAAAAATTCTCTTGCCTCTATTTCTCGACTAGACAAAATGGCAGGATTTCACATTCCCGGGGATCCCTACTACCCTAACCAGGGTAATGGAGGCTGGATTGAAGAGGACCCAGAGGAAGATCCCGAAGAGATTCCCGAGGAGGAGCCAGAAGAGGATTCCGAAGAGGATCCCGAGGAAGACCCAAATGAAGAGTCAGAAGAAGAAGGAGATGGTGGGAGCACTGACTCGGAACCCGAGATCTACAATCCTCCCCGAGGAGCAGCAAATCCCCAAAGGAACTTTCAAGGCCCGGCGTCCCGCTGGGTTGTGGATCTGAAGCGATGGAGCGGGGAACAAGGGCAACGCCCACCCTACGGCATGACACGAGGCTTTTATAACCTCAGCAATGGGGGTTCGGCCGACAGGGCACTCCCTGTCATGGTTCGACGCATTGCCAACCAAGGTGAGCAAGCAAGAGTGAATGCCAGCCAACTCTTGGACATTGGGGCCACCGCTGCTGTCACTGCTGTACGTCTTCGTCGTCTGGACGAAGAACATGAGCGGACAATAGAGCACACATTTTCCCTACAAAAGGATATCACTGCTACTAGAGCCGAGGTAAGGGAGTTCCGTAGAAGCCAAGCCGCATTGGAAAGGCGCGTCATCAAGGCTGAACGTCAAGTAGCCCGAACTAAGGCATCCACAACCACATACCATGGTCCGCAGCGTGCTACCCGCTCGGAGTAGAGCGCGTACTACTGTCGCTATATTTATACCTATCGGCTAAGTGTTGGTGTTACCTTTTCTTGTATAAATGTAAACCCGACGGATTGTGAGTACACAATTCGGAGGCCGGAAAGCTGTCAAATTTTTCCCATTTTCATTGATGTAGCCTAGACCTATAAATGGTCAAAATTTTCCTGATCGTTGTATCATATACTAATATCAATGAAATTGACACGCATTTATTATTTCCTTGAGTATTGCATTTAATTCTTAAAAGAATCATACACTTATTTTTGAAAGTTTCCATTAACATGCAAAAACCAGGAATGTTCATAACCAAAACTTATAATACTAAAACCTTCCATAATCATTCTAATGACTTATCAAGGATTCGTCTCTTAACTTGTGGCAGAATCATGCCACCAAGAAGAAATCCTCGACGCTTCAATAATACAGGAACACCAACACCACCTCCACCACCACCTCCGTCGATGGATGCTGCTACCTTTCAGGCTGCTGTAACAGCTGCCATAACCGCAGCAATAGCGCAAATGAGTAACAACGGATCAGGAGGAGGAATAAACAGCTCTACAAATGGCCAAAACCAGATTCATTCCGGGGAATGTACTTACAAAGACTTCTCCAACAGCAAACCCATCCCCTTTAATGGAACCGGGGGAGTGATGGCTCTATCCCAATGGATAGAGAAAACGGAAGCCGTGTTCGAGATATGCTCATGCCCCGAAGAAAGCAAAGTAAAATTTGCCGCCTGTACCTTCTCCGAACGAGCCCTAACATGGTGGAATGGCCACGTCAAGTCACTAACCCTGGTGGTGGCAAAATCCATGGGTTGGGAGAACCTGAAGCAAATGCTATTACGAGAATACTGCCCAAGGGGCGAGATCCAGAAACTTGAACAGGAACTTTGGGAATTGACTATGGTAGGCTCGGACATCACAACCTATACGAATAGGTTCAGTTATTTGACAATACTTTACCCAGGGATGATGGCCCTAGAAAGCAAGAAAGTGGAAAGGTATATCTGGGGGCTGTCGCCCCAGCTTCAAGGAAGTGTGCTAGCTTCCAAACCCACGACGTTCGACAGTGCCAAACAACTGGCACAGTCCCTCGTCGATCATGGGGTCTGCCAAGATGTCACGACCATCTTCCCGGAACCAACCAAAGGAAGCAACAACAATAACAACAATGCCAACAACAACAAGAAGAAGAAGTTTTGGAACAAAAGGAAAGGTCAAACTTCGCAAGAACCTTCAAAGAAACAAATAGTGGCGGTCCATGCTACTACTGCCCCCACTGCTGTCCCTGTTACCCCTACGCCGGTAAAACAATATGCTGGGAACCTACCAAAGTGCAAAAAGTGCAATTAACATCACAACGGGAATTGCAGGGAGATGCACTGTAAAAACTGCGACAGGAAAGGGCACACTGCCCGTTTCTGTAGGGCACCGGCGCGACCAATCACCCAAGTTCCTGGTGTTGGAGTGAGCCAGACATGTTATGGGTGTGGGGAAACTGGGCACTACAAGAGGGATTGCCCTAAGGCAAAGAATGTTGGCGGTGTAAGAAGAGTGTTGGCAATAGGGCAGAACGAGGCAATAGCCGATCCCACAGTGGTTACGGGTACGTTTCTCCTCAACAACATTTATGCATGCATACTCTTTGACTGTGGTGCGGAGAGAAGTTTCGTGAGTCATAAATTCAAACACTTACTTAATCAAAAACCCGAAGCACTCAATAAAATATTCACAGTAGAAATGGCAAACGGTAAAACGGAAAGAGCAAACGATATGTACATAGGCTGTACATTAAATTTAAATGAACACTCGTTCCAAATCGATCTTATGCCAATTACTATAAGAAGTTTTGATGTCATCATCAGTATGGACTGGTTCAGCCTTCACCATGCCGATATACTTTGTCACGAAAGGGTCGTTCGCCTCAATCTGCCAAGCGGCAAAACTCTTATCATTTATGGGGACAAACCCAGTACCAATTTACAAATCATCTCTTGCGTCAAAGCCCGAAAATACCTTTGCAAGGAATATCATGCCTTTTTAGCCCACGTGGTGGAGAAGAAACGAGAAGTGAAAGACATTAAAGACATTCCGGAAGTCTGCAATTTCCCAGATGTGTTCCCGGAAGATCTTCCAGGAGTCCCACCGGAACGTCAACTCGAGTTCAGGATCGACTTGATTCCCGAAGCTACCCCAGTAGCAAAATCGTCGTACCGTCTAGCACCGGCTGAAATGCAGGAGTTATCCAGCCAGCTGAATGAACTTCTAAGCAAGGGATTCATCAAACCGAGCTTCTCACTGTGGGGAGCGCCAGTCCTGTTCGTAAAGAAGAAGGACGGATCTTTTCGCATGTGCATCGATTACAGAGAACTGAACAAACTCACGATCAAGAACCGATATCCCTTACCGCGCATCGACGATCTATTCGACCAACTACAAGGAGCGAGCTACTTCTCAAAGATCGATTTAAGATCTGGGTACCACCAGTTGCGAGTTCTGGAAGGAGATATTCCCAAAACGGCATTCTGGACTCGCTATGGTCACTACGAGTTTATAGTGATGCCCTTTGGGTTGACAAATGCACCGGCAGTGTTCATGGACTTGATGAACCGAGTATGTCGTCCTTTCCTGGACAAATTTGTGATTGTATTCATAGATGATATACTCATCTATTCAAGGAGCAAGGAGGAACATAGCCAACACCTCCGACAGGTCTTGGAAACATTAAGGACAGAGAAGCTTTACGCAAAATTCTCAAAGTGCGAATTTTGGATTCGGAAAGTAGATTTCCTAGGTCACGTGGTCAGCAAGGAGGGGATACACATGGACCCTTCCAAAATCAAGGCAATCGAGAACTAGACAACTCCAAGGACTCCAACGGAAATCCGACATTTCTTGGGCCTTGCTGGGTATTACCGAAGGTTCATACAAAACTTTTCGAAGATTGCTAAGCCACTTACCTCCCTGACTCAGAAGGGTGTAACCTTCAGTTGGGAAGGGAAACAAGACGTTGCATTCCAAACCCTAAAGCGAGCCCTATGCAGCGCACCTATATTATCCTTGCCAAAAGGAACAGAAGACTTCGTGGTCTATTGTGATGCGTCAAACCAGGGACTTGGATGTGTCCTGATGCAATGAGGGAAGGTCATCGCATACGCCTCGAGACAACTCAAGACGCACGAGGTCAATTATACCACACACGATCTCGAACTAGGACCAGTCGTCTTCGCTCTAAAGATCTGGAGGCACTATCTCTACGGTACGAAATGTACGATCTTTACCGACCATAAAAGCCTTCAACACATCCTTAGTCAAAAGGAGCTCAACATGAGACAAAGATGGTGGGTAGAACTATTAAACGATTACGAATGCAAAATTCGTTATCATCCCGGGAAAGCTAATGTAGTAGTCGATGCACTCAGCCGAAAGGAATACTCGGGCCGCCGAGTGAAATCCTTAACAATGACCATCCACTCACACCTGTCCGCACAAATCAAAGAAGCACAGGAAGAAGCCTTGAGACCAGAGAATGTGGCAGGTGAAGCATTGGGAGGAATGGACAAAAACCTTGAAGTCAGGGATGACGGAGTTTGTTGTCTCATGAACCGGATCTGGACACCAAAATTTGGTGGATTCAGGGATGTTGTCATGAACGAAGCTCATAAAACTCGCTACTCCATACATCCCGGCTCAGACAAGATGTACTTAGACCTCAAGAGGTTGTATTGGTGGCTGAACATGAAAGCTGAAATAGCTACCTATGTAGGCAAATGTTTGACTTGCGCCAAGGTCAAGGTGGAATGCCAAAAGCCCTCGGGATTGTTGCAACAACCGGAAATACCCGAGTGGAAGTGGGAGCGGATAACCATGGACTTCATAACCAAGTTACCCAAGACGGTAAGCGGACTCGACACCATCTGGGTGATCATCGACAAGTTAACCAAATCCGCGCACTTCATACCAATCAAAGAAACGGATAAACTGTAAAAGCTAACCAGAACATACATCAGAGAGATTGTACGACTGCATGGTGTACCAATATCCATTATCTCGGACCGAGATAGTAGATTCACCTTGAGGTTCTGGCAGTCACTACAAAAATCTCTAGGAACGAGGTTAGCCATGAGTACCGCTTATCACCCACAAACCGACGGCCAGAGTGAGAGAACCATACAAACCTTAGAAGATATGCTAAGAGCTTGTGTGATCGATTTTGGTAAGGCATGGGACACCCATTTACCATTGGTCAAGTTTTCGTACAACAATAGCTATCACACTAGCATCAAGGTTGCCCCATTCGAAGCCCTCTACGGCCGTAAGTGCAGATCACCTCTGTGCTGGGCTGAAGTGGGTGACACACAACTAGCAAGAGGACAAGCAACCGGCAGCACTCTCACTGGACCAGAAATCATAAGGGAAAATACGGAGAAGATTGTTCAAATCCGGGAGCGACTGAAGGCTTCAAGAGACAGACAAAAGAGTTATGCGGATAAAAGACGGAAACCCTTGGAATTCCAGGTTGGGGACCGGGTACTATTAAAAGTCTCACCCTGGAAGGGATTAATACGTTTCGGAAAGCGTGGGAAACTAAACCCAAGGTATATCGAACCATTCGAGATCCTTGCCAGGATCGGCCCGGTGACATACAAACTTCGATTACCGCAGGAACTCAATAACGTACACCCTACCTTTCACGTGTCGAACCTAAAGAAGTGCTTGTCTGATGAGACCCTCGTTATCTCTCTGGACGAAATTGAAATCAACGAGAATCTCAAATTCATAGAATAGCCAGTAGAGATCATGGATCGGGAAATTAAAAGAACTAAACAAAGTCGCATACCCATTGTAAAGGTCCGTTGGAATGCCAAGCGAGGACCTGAATACACCTGGGAGCGCGAGGATCAGATGAAAGAAAAGTACCCACTTCTTTTTCCTACTCCATAAACTATGTCTTAGATTAAATTTCGGGACGAAATTCCCTCTAACGGGGGGATGATGTGACAACCCGATATTCCATGTCAATGTAACGTTCAAAAAGTCAAATAATATTAAACTTTTTTTGATGTAATAAAATGGCGTAAAAAATGAAGTGTTCTAAAGTCTCATTTGGGTTGCATAAAATGTTAGATATATTGTCAAGGTTTCCAAATATATAAAGAACACCCAAATCCGAGTTATAACGAAGAAGTTATGACCAATCGAAAATCCGCAACACAACCGGTAAAAAACTGTTAAGCGTAAAAAGTGAAACTTCAATAAAATACTTTTTAGCCTTAGGTATCTAAACGAAAGTCGTAGATTATGTTAAACCATGAGCATACATAAAAAGAATGCCCAAATCTGACTTCGTATGAGGAAGTTATGATTTTTCTAAAGTTTCAGAACAATAGTAGACAGCAAAAAAACTCGAAATAAAGATCGAGCGATTTTTAGCCGACGCAACCTAAACGAAAATTGAAGGTCTCGACAATAGTAGTACAACGGTAAAAAGACAGACAAAAACGGACAACGGATGAAGAGGTTATGGATTTTTAACAGAATTATCCTGTCCCGGCCTATTTAAAATATAATATTAAAAATTAAAATCAAAATTAGCCGACGGAGTCTAAATGAAAGTTGTAGAGTAGATTCTCACCTACGCGTGGATATAAAGAACATCGAAATCGGAGCTCGTATGCGAGAGATATGAGTTTCGGAAGATCGAGGCATGCACACCAACCTTATCCGAAACTCACGACGTGAGCAAGAGAGACTCACGACGTGAGTCTATGACTGATGTGTGCCAGAACTAGACCACCGGGTGTCGCGTCTACAGACCAGACTCACGACGTGAACCATCCCATGTTCACAACGTGAATCCTGAGAATTCACCCTATAAATAGCATGCGAGGGTCCCGACTCTCATTGCTCATTTCCCTTTTCTCTCTCAGTTCTACTCCACATTTAGCACCCCGAGACGACCCCGACACCCCGGTTACATATCCAAGCCCCGACGAAGGTCCGAAGCGCCGAGAATCCCGAGAATTACACCACTTTCCGGTCGAAGTGCCGCCCAAGAAAAACTCGTTTCCTTCAAATCACCACACTTTCCAGGTGAGTTCATACCCCTACATTTTCACGTCTTTCTCATGTTTTATGGGGGGAAATACAAGTGAAACACAAGATAAACTCATACTCAAAATACACGTCGTTAGAAATGTTTTCAAATACTTTATCTAGATTTTTGTTATGGATGTTAAACAACATTAATACTAATGTTACACTTCACATGCAAAGTTGATATTACACCAAGTTTATGTTATCAAATGGAACACGCTTTCGAATAACTATAATGGGTATAGTTTACGTGTTATTCATTACATCCTTACATAAACACTGTAAAAATGAAATACTTTCATCTACATGAAATATAGACTTTCCTTTTCGTAAATCTTTTGATACTATGTTTTGTGAGACACTCATCTTCAATGTACTTTTGAGTATGTATTTCAAGTCCTACATTATAAACCATAATCTCTTGGAGGGAGAGCGTGATACTTGTGTATAGAGCTATACGGGATTGACAATCCCGCACCTAAACTGTTAGCTATAGTTAGACCGGCAGGTCTGGGGTGACAAACGTCATAACACTGCAACGCCAGAAGAACGTTGTTACAGGCAGTCTGGGTCAATAGCATGGTTATAAAACTCAGACGGAAGTATTAAAATAAGTTTGATTTACGAGACTCTTGAATGCATTCAGTAAATACATTATTTGAGTATAAATACACTTTCACCATTTTGAGCACGAAAGATACTATTGCACTCCAGCCTATGGAACTTTTTCAAACTATATGTAGAAAATATTGGATTTTATGGAAAACACGTTCAATTATTTTTACTAAAGGACATACAAATTTCAGTACAAAAACGCTTATGAACTCACCAACTTAATTGTTGACACTTTTTCAAAACTACTTGTATTTCTCATGGAATCAGTAATACAGGTAACCATCAGCTTTTGGAGAAGGAACGCTAAGGCGTCTATTATCAAAACATTTTATATCATCATATTTGTAATATTCTTTTGAAACATGTATTACACGCAACAATGTAAGTTTTTATTATATTTATGATGGTTGTGTTTACTTTCTTTACAATATTCAACTGTTATGATACTACGTGAAGTCACCCACCCCCGAATGTTTCTGCCATCCTGGTTTGGGGGTGTGACATATAACATTCTCTCACTGACTACTGAGTGCTACGGCTCCCCGTAGTCTTACGATACTCTCTCTTACCGGCTCATGGATGCTACGGCTTCCCGCGGTCTTACGATACTCTCTCTTACTGACTCATGGATGCTACGGCTCTCCGTAGTCTTACAACACTCTCTCACTGACTCATTGATGCTACGACTCCCCGCAGTCTTACAACAATCTCTCACTGACTAGTGAATAATACGGCTCTCCGTAGTCTTACAACACTCTCTCATTCGCCATGGGCTCACCCCACGGTTTTCCCTGACCGTCCTAAGTGATTACTCCCACGTGGATCTACTCACTCTCTTATCACCCCCACAATATCATTATCAAGCTATCACCATACCGAGTTCACTAACTCATGCTCCGGGGACCAACATAGATAGGTGCGCTCACCTACCCATATTATGCATCACTACTCTTGACGAAAATTCCCGTAGACAAGGCACTTTTCCTCAGCACCGTTCTACACCCCTGGACAATCCCCGTCTGGATACAATTAACTGATGGTATCATATCTGGAAATATAGTCGCTTGATGTTCCCCTTGTCGTATGACAACCGCAAATCTCATAGTAATCCTACAATTTAAGGCATCGTACCTGGATACCTCGATACATCATCACAGAATATCACGATGTCTTGCCACGACCACTGATCTTCCACTCACACAACTCAAATCCTTGAAGTACTCCAACTCACAACTTGAAGCACAGAGGAATCGTCAATGACTGAGAACACGTTGACGACAATCTAAACCTCATCCTCTACTGATCAAGCCCATGCGAAACTACTCATACCGACTCTAAAGTTGATTGACAAATCAACCGCTGCCCTTCCCGGAGTACGGATAACAACGTATGCGTAGAGCTATCAATCTCTCAACAATCGAATCTTGACCTCAGCAACCCAACCGTCTCGAAACTCAATCATTGGCAAACCTGAAGAACACGGGCCACGATCAGATTCCTGTTCAACGGCCACCTGCCGTGAAGACACTAATTCTCTCTTGAGCATTATGCAACTGATGGGTTTTGAGCATTCTAACACTCCTAAGTGTACATGCAACCCTAGAAAACGTTGGATCTATGTTTGTCTAAAATACATGCAAAATACTTATTTCCAAGGTTCATAATCCTATCTAGCATACACGGGGAACTTTAAACATAAAGATGGCTAGAATTACATACCTTGTTGTTGTTTTGATTCCTTGAAAACCTTGAGAGCCTAGCACCCCAAGTGTGATGCCTCAAATGTTTCACACAACACCAAATGCTCTTGGAATAAACTTGAGAGAATTTGCTAACACTTGAAATCGGCCTTGCCCACTTGTCTCACTAGTGTAGCCGATTTTGGTTGCTAGGAGCATGCTTATATAGTATGTTGCATTAGGGTTACACCATGTAAACCCTAATGTAACATGGCTCTTCATTTCCATGACCCATGGGTTTGTAACTCCCATGGAGCATCCTATGGACCTTAGCCCTAATAGATAATCCATGGAGCATCTAGCCTACTATACAAGTATGGATGATTCACACAATCAACCCATATATTTAATTAGTATCCTTTTGATCACTTAATTAATTCTTGATCAATACTAATTAAATAATACTATTAATATATTAGAACTTATAATATATTAATAACCACAAGTGTTATTTCTCTCATTTAGTCTATCCAATTGCATGATGCCATGCAACCCAAATGGACCATGCCGGGTCGGGTCAAGTACATACCAGAAATAGTTATGGACTTAGACACCTTATCCAACAGTCTCCCACTTGGATAAGTCTAATAACTATAACTGCAAGTATGACTTCAGGAACCAATCAGCAATCGTAGCTCTTTTCAAGGTCTCTCGGAACTGAGAAGATGATGATACGCCATTTAAGATAAGTGATCATATAATCCTCTGTTCTAGATATCAGCCGGACAAATACATGGAACAATGTCTTACTTTTTTCCTGCAGTTTGTTTCCCGATTTCTGATTTGTTTGACATAGAACTTAATTGAACACATCAACTTAGTTCTGACCGGGCCCGATGCATAGGTCAAAACAAAATCATCGAGGGGCCCAGATATCGCTTCTAATCCAAGAAGGAACAGATAAACTTCGACTCATATGCTTGTTCTACTACTTGTTAAATCACACACACAATGGCACGTTTTATAACATCGAGTTACCAATGCGTTTTCTCACGATCAATGCATAACCAACTCATAGTCAACAAGTCATATCTCTAGGTTTGAAAACTTATATGATATTACCGTCTCGCGATCACTCGAGATAAATTCCATGAAGTGATACCAGCGAGCGTGGGTTGAATCCAATACTCAAAACTTATGAGCACTCATGAGTGTTGAGGCCATGTCCAACATCTTAGACCTCTACAACCAACTCATGACAGTCTTAATTCATATCTACTTCCAACATATGACTGACTGTGGATAATTTGAATAATATCTAAAATACAACATAAATATTTTGGAAGTCAAAACATGCAAAAGAAATAATAGTAAACAATTGACAAAAGATAGCAACACTTTACTCATAAATAAACACAACTTTTATTCATCATCAAATGTCAATTACACTTTACAAATTTCAAAAAATTATCTAACTACTAAAACTAATATCATCCTTCAGCCCTATGCTCCTTGCGTGTGGGAGATGCTTAACCCTACCCAGTCCCTTCGTGAGGGGATCTGTCGGGTTCTCATCCGAGGAGTCCTTCTATTCGATGTCTGATGAAATGATATTTTCTGTCAATGTGTCTGGATCTCCCGTGATCCCTTGGTTCCTTTGCTAAGGCAACAGCAGTTTCACTATCACAGAAAATCTCTATGGGCTCCTTTATAGCTGGTACAACTCCAAGGTCTCCAATGAAGTTCTTTAGCCATATCGCCTCCTTTTCTCCCTCGCTTGCCACTATATACTCTGATTCGCAAGTTGAATCAGCCACAGTCTCCTGCTTGGAACTTTTCCAAGAAATTGCTCCTCCGTTTAAGGTAAAGACCCAGCCCGACTGAGAGCGGAAATTATCCCTATCAGTCTGGAAGCTAGCATCACTATACCCTACAACTCTCAAGTCATCACTCCCACCACGGGTAAGGACCCAGTCCTTAGTCCTCCGCAGGTACTTAAGAATGTTCTTTACCGCCGTCCAGTGACCCTTACTAGGATTCCCCTGTTACCTGCTAACCATGCTCAAAGCAAAAGCTACATCAGGACGAGTGCAGGTTATAACATACATGATCGATCCTACTGTAGAAGCATAAGGTACTCGACTCATTTCTGCTATCTTAACCTCGGTACTCGGGCTCTAAGTCTTACTCAATCTAGCATTACTCTGGATGGGTGACTCTCCTTTCTTGGAATCTTGCATGCTGAATCTCTTCAGCACTTTATCCAAGTATGTACTCTGACTAAGTCCAATTAGTCTTTTACTCCGGTCTCTCAGAATCCTTATCCCTAGAATATAGGCAGCTTCTCCTAGGTCTTTCATAGCAAAACACTTCCCAAGCCAGGACTGCACTTCCTGCAAGGTTGGGATGTCATTTCCTATGAGTAGTATGTCATCCACATACAATACCAAAAAACTAACTATACTCCCACTAGCCTTGACATACACACAAGATTCATCTTTACTCCTCGAAAAGCCAAACTCTTTGACTTTCTCATCAAGGCAAAGATTCCATCTGCGAGGTGCTTGCTTTAATCCATAAATGGATTTCTCAAGCTTACACACTCTATTAGGGTTCTCTGTACTGACAAAACCCTCAGGCTGACTCATGTAAACATCCTCAGCCAACTTTCCATTAAGGAAAGCGGTTTTGACATCCATTTGCCATATTTCATAGTCATGAAATGAAGTTATGGCTAACAATACCCTAATAGACTTAATCTTGGCTACTGGTGAAAAGGTCTCATCATAATCAACTCCTGGAGTTTGAGAAAAGCCCTTTGCAACCAGTCGCGCCTTATAAGTGTGTACATTACCATCCATGTCGGTCTTCTTCTTGAAGATCCATTTGCACCCAACTGTCTTACGACCTGGTACATTGTCAACCAAGTTCCAAACTTGATTGTCATACATGGACTGTATCTCGCTGTCCATTGCCTCTTTCCATTTAGCAGACTCGGGGCCTGCCATGGATTCTGCATAGCTGTTAGGTTCATCCAGACTTACTAGTGTCTCATCACTAATAACTGTCTCACCTTCCGTGGTAATATGGAAACCATAGTAGTGCTCAGGTGCATTCCGAACCCTTGTGGAACGCCTCAGAGGTACAGACTTGTCAATTGGATCAACAGGAGTTTCCTCCTCAAGTTGACTGCTAGGGTTTGAGGTTCCTTCACCACTTGACTCTTGAATTTCTTCAAGGTCAATTTGCCTCCCACTGTTTACTTGGCTTATGAACTCTCTCTCTCTCTCGAAAGACACCCCTCCTTGCTACAAAGACCACATTCTCACTAGGTCTGTAGAAGAGGTAACCAAAGGATTTCTGTGGGTAGCCGATGAATGTACACCTCTCACTTCGAGCTTCGAGCTTATCGTGAGTCTCGCGTCTCACGACAGCTTCGCAACGCCAAATCTTGATGTGGGCTAGACTAGGAACTTTTCCAGTCCACATCTCGTGAGGTGTTTTGGTAACCTTCTTTGTAGGGACCCGATTAAGGATATGGGTGGCAGTCTCTAAGGCATACCCCCAGAATGAGATTGGTAGCGAAGCTCGACTCATCATGGAACAAACCATGTCCAACAAGGTTCGATTACGCCTCTCAGCTACACCATTCAATTGTGGTGTCCCGAGAGGTGTCAATTGTCAGACAACCCCACATTCCCTAAGATAGTCGAGGAAATCAGTACTAAGATACTCACCACCGCGATCCGATCGAAGCATCTTAATGTTCCTACCCAATTGATTCTCTACTTCGTGTTTAAACTCTTTAAACCTATCGAAAGTCTCTGACTTATGCTTGATTAAGTAGATATATCCATATCTACTATAATCATCTGTACAAGTCACGTAATAACGATTAGCATCCCTTGTGGCAGTTTTGAAGGGTCCACACACATGTGTGTACTAGATCCAACAAACCTTCACCCCTAGCACAAGAACCTGTGAAGGATGACTTTGTTATTTTTCCAAGTAAACACGATTCACAACTATCATCTGACTTTAGGTCAAATGACTCCAGGACTCCATCTTTTTGGAGTTGGCCTATGCGTTTCTTGCTTACATGTCCAAGATGACAATGCCATAATGATGCTTTATCCAAGTTATTATCATTAGTAGAATCAATACACAACACATTATTTCCTAAATTATCTACAACACACACAGCTTCATACATACCATCACAAGGTAATGCTTTAAAATAAAACACATTATTAAAGAAAGCATTTATTCCACCAACTTCATTATCAAAAGAAAAGGTAAACCCTTGTTTGTACAAAGCATGAAAGGAAATAACATTTCTTGCCATTTCTGGCGAATAACAACATTTATTCAAATCTAAAGTAAACCCACTACTTAGCAACAAAGTATAAACTCCAATCTTGGTGATAGGTGAAACTTTTCTATTCCCCATGATCGAGTTTATCTTTCCATGCTCCACATTCTCATTTCTTCTTAGTCCCTGCAAATCAAAACAATTATGAATACCACAACCGGTATCAAGGACCCAATGGTAAGGAGTGCAAAATGATATCTATTGCGGAATTGATCATAACATGATGGTAAGGAGTGCAAAATGATATCTATTGCTAACTCCTCGTGGAAGTTCACATTCAACTTCATCAAACGGTCCACATACCTTTGCATTTTATGCATGTGGCCTGTGATGGGTTCACCATCTTTCATTCGGGTTGTTATCAATGAGGAGATGATTTCATATCGCTCTTGACAAGCACTCTCATGGTAGCAGTCCATCAAATCCTGGTGCATCTCAAAAGGATAGTAGTCCTCATAGGACTTTTGGAGCTTGGCTGACATAGTGGCCATCATGATGTTGGATTAGTGTCTTAGTCCATAACTATAATTGGTATGTACTTGACCCGACTCGGCATGCTCCATTTGGGTTGCATGGCATCGGAACATTTGGATAGACCGTTTGTGAGGAGAAGACATTTTGTGACATATTAATATATTATAAGTTCTAATATATTAATATGAAATCATGTTATTTAATTAGTATTGATCAAGAATTAATTTGGACTTAATTTAGTGATCAAAAGGAGACTAATTAAATATATGGGGATTGATTGTGTAAATCATTCATTCTTACATATGTGGGCTTATGATCTATGATTCCTTATGTTGGATTTAAATCATGTGGTGATCCATGGGTACTCCATGGAGGTTAAAACCCATGGAGCATAAAAGAATGGGTAAAGTCATGGGTTACATGGTGTAACCCTAACGTGTACACTATATAAGGACCCCTTTAGCTCAAGAAATTGGCACTAGTGATACATATATGAGGGCTAGCCGATTTGAGCATCAGTGTCTTCTTTTCATGGTTATTCCATGTGTTGGTGATGTTGTGTGAACCATTTGAGGTGTCACACTTGGGGCACTAGGCTCTCGAGCTACATGGAGTCAAGCTACATCAACAAGGTATGTATTTCTATCTAGTTTATTACCCAAGTATCAATGTTTTGTATGCAAGTTAGGGTAATACCTTGGAATATAAATATTTGTATGTATAATAGAGAAACATAGATCCAAGGTATTTAGGGTTGCATGTACACTTAGGAGTGTTAGAATGCTCAAAACCCAACACATGATGCATGTCACTTTGGTGGCATCTCTTTCATGTGCCTCATATTCAGCAAACTCCTCAGGAGTAGCAGTCGGCTCGGGTACCTTAAGCTCCTTGTCGAGAACATATTATTTGTTCTCGTATCGAGTGACCATCCTGATGTTTCTAATCCAATTAGTAAAGTTGGATCCATCACAGATGACTCTCCCATAAAGATTCATGAGAGAGAAGGAGCCGGTAGGGTTTGAGCCAGGAGCAGCATTGTTGGTAGACATCTGAAAAGAAGAAAAACCAAGTTTAGTTTAGATATAAAGATAGTCCTTAATAAAACACCCAAATGTAATATTAAGGCTAGGATCCAATCACAATATATTATGACTTAGAAGAGGGATGCCGTAATCTAAGTGAAAACATATTTGAAAGGTAGGTGAATGACGATTCACCAATTTCCACCTTGAAAACGAAATATATAAATTATTAGGTTTTATTTGGTTTTTAGAAACTCCTAGATTCTTTTGATATTCATTGAACTTTTCAATGGCATGTTTCAATCTCGAGTGTGCCCTTCATGTTTTGTGACTGGGATACCGAGGATCACAAAACAAGGTGTGAAGTAACCATGCAAATTACTTGGTACCCTTAATGTTTTTTACTTAATCGATGTGCCGGTAAACCACACGCGCTCCACCGACCTACGAAAAAACCTTAAGTCACCCTTTGCCTACCTTGTTAAGTCCAAGTTAGTGTGCCGGTTAACCACACACGCTCCACCAACGACTTAATCAAAGTGTAAAGTGTAATTTCATGGGATAGCACCTTATTCACATTTTCCTAAAGTAACTAAGATTGGGAATTTATAAAAACATTTAGTTACTTTATAATAATCAATATACTTTTAATGAGAATTTTTAAGTCATTGTCCTACCCGTTCGGCTAACGACCCTCCACCAGTCAAGGAAGCGGTGGGTGAGAGTGGACACCCATTAAGCTGTCATTTTATAGGCAATATCCTTATAGACCGACTTCGTGAATGAGGCCTACTAACGGTAAAATGACTTGATCTTATACATATATATATATATATGTATATATATATATATATATATATATATATATATATATATATATATTAAACTTATAATATTATAAAGTATAAGGGTTGAATTTTAACTTTTAACATTCTAGGGGTTGGAACTAAAGTTTTATTAAGATGACTTTACATGTTCCAAAACTTGAGGGCAAGTTTTGTAGCTTTACAAAACCTTTCAATTCATAACTTATGAGTTATTAAAATGAAGACTCTTCATTTTTGTAACTTGTGTGTTCTTTTAATGGAATTAAAACAAAGAGACTTTTGGTTATCCATAACTTGAGGACAAGTTATGGACTCCATTAAAACAAATAAAGATCATGAATTCACCATTAAACAAGTTTTAACAAGTAATTACTATGATCTATTAAGTCGTTTTACCATTAGTAGACCTCATTTACGAAACTGGTCTATAGATGGGGGGGTATAAGGTTACAGCCTATAAAATGGCAGTTTAATGGGTGTCCACTCTCACCCACCGCTTCCTTGACCGGTGGAGGGTCGTTAGCCGAACGGGTAGGACAAGGACTATAATTCTCCCTTCATTAAAAGTATTAATGATAAATACTAAGTAACTAAACTCTTATTAATACCCAATCTTAGTTACTTAGGAAAATGTGAATAAGGTGCTAACCCATGAAATTACACTTTGCACTTTGCTTAAGTCGGTTACTGGAGCGTGTCTGGTTAACCGGCACACTAGCTTGATTTAACAAGGTAGGCAAAGGGTTTCTTAAAGTTAGTCATAGGCCGGTGGAGCGTATGTGGTTAACCGGCACATCGGTTGGGTGATAAACATTTAAGAGTACCAAGTAATTTGCATGGTTACTTCATACCTTGTTTTGTGATCCTCGGCATCCCAGTCACAAAACCTGAAGGGCACATTCGAGATTGAAACATGCCATTGAACAGTTCAATGAATCTCAAAAGATCTAGGAGTTTCAAATCCAATTAAAAACCTAATAATTTATTTCGTTTTTATGGTGGAAATTGGTGAATCGTCATTCGCCTACCTTCAAATATTCTATAGCTTAGATTACGACATCCCTCTTCCAAGTTATAAAAGTATTGTGTTGGGTCCTAGCCTTAATATTTCATATTGGGTGTTATATTAAGGACTTTAAATCAACTATCTTGAATATCTCCCAAAAGATGTCTGGTTCAGACATCTATGATCTTCCCAAATCTCTTGGAACTTCACTTCCAACACCTCCTCCAATTATTCTCCCTAACCCACAAGTTCAAGGTCACTCAAGTCCTATTGGCAGGCAAGGTCTAGGTGGGATCACATCTTGGAGATGAAGTCACATATTCACAAGCCGGGAGAGTTGGGTGTCAAAGTCTGGAGGAAGCTGGATGTTCAAATCACTTTCTAAGTCACATAGTGAGTTCCTTTGGGACTACTATGAAACAGACTATGACATGACCCTTAAATGATCTTTTTTATTTGCTTGGTGCTGATGAATCAACAATGATTTGGAGGACTAGTAAAGCAAGTTTGATTAAGAATATCAACTTCCCAAACCTTAAATGGACATTGACAATGGTAACATTGGATATCCAGAAAAAGATTTCTCTTGCCAATGGAAAGGGATAAGCCATAGTCGACTCGGTTGACCAAATAGTAAAGAGAAAGACTAAGTCTGTGATAGTCCCGTGTACCATTTCCATAGAGTCCATATGTTTATATTGCCAAAGGAAGGGGCATTGGTTACAAAACTGCCTATTTACCTGAAGGATCATAGGGTTGATCAAGTCAAGATGTTCGATTCTACTTCTGTGAAATCCACTATCTAACTCTGTTAAGTTTCTATTCTGAGATTCTCATTACATGATGTGACCGAGTCACATGTTGTTGTTCTAAGAATCAAAGAAAAGTGAAGAAACTTAAAGGAAGTATATGCTGATTCTGATCGCCGAGATGGATTTCGATCGCATGGTTCGGTGATCAGAATTTTTGAGTTGTTGCTTAGGAGTTATGATATATTGCTTAGGAATAAATAACAACAAGTTTTTCATATGCATTTGCACTGTAAGGATAAGTTTTTTCTGCAAAGTTTTGAAATAATATAAAAGGTTTTAATTTTATATTTATTTTAAATATCCTTACAGTGGCATTTGTGAAAAAAAATGGTTGTTTATATGATTCCATTTATAGCAATATTGGAAAAAAATGGACTTGATTCTTTCGTTTGTGGTAGTGTCATAGTTTACCAAATAAGGAAAGATTCTCATCACCCAAGGTTTCAGTTGGATAGAAACTTGGAAATCATGCAAGTTGTATAGTATGATGAATGAGAATTTTCATCTTTGGAAAATTAAGATTAATTCCTTTTTCACATGTATATGTGAGTCAAGTGAAGGACTAAGGGATCGAGTACACATTCTTGTGCACTGGTCAAGTCCACCACAAAAGATTGATAAGACTATTCGTCATGATTTAGTAAAGCATAGTAAATATGGTTATACTTACAAGTTTAAGTATAATTTTGAAACATTGGAAAAGTTTCGATGTATGGCAGAACGAATGAGAAGAATCAAATTAGGCAGAAGGATAAAAGTTTCTCAAATCTGAAAGATGGGAGAGTACTTTAGTATCATGTTTTTTGATCATCTTAATGATTTAGAAATCATGTCACAATTAGTCCTCTAAGGACATCTTAGTGCATTCTTATGACTAAGAAGAGGAATCTTGAATTGTTGGAATGGTTAAATCAAGAAGATGAGTCATACTTCGTTGCAAAACAAGCTTAGAGTCATACTCCAAGACTGTAAGTTGAGTGACATATCTTAAAGAGAGGTTTATAACACTTGTCAAATGTAAGAGTAAAAGTGTCCTACTCTTGTACATTTGAAATTGGTAAGTTGTGATGTTTTGGATAAAACAAAGACCAACTTAGGCCAATTGTGTGAAGTGTTTGTCTTGATAAAGAGTCTGCACTATTTCTTGAATATTTGACAAGTGAGCCTTATATGTCAAGAGGACAGTGGGAGTCTTAGAGATCTTGGAATAACTTCAAGATCTAATCAAGAATAAAACCTGTAGTTCATCACTAGCACACGACTTGAGGTTTATAACCTATTGTGTTGACATACTCCTACTTCTGTGCCCATTCCAGTGAAAGTTGGCTTTGCATATGAGTTCTGAAAGTTCTCAATTGGTTGCATAACAACTTGGAAGCAATGGCAGGCCCTGTACTGCCAGGTGGCAAGAAGTTAAGATTGCATAAGTTCAGTCCATATGAGTTTGAATTTGTGATTATGGTTTTGACAAATTCACGTGGATGAGAACGCATACACCATAAAAATCTAAGGGTCATAAGGTTTCTCTCCGATTCATGAAAATGATGGTGAGGAAACGCTTTCACTAAGTAGATTTTAAGTAGATAGGAATTGTGATATTTGCATTCTCAAAGTCGTTAGTGGAGCGTGTGTGGTTAACCGACACACTAACATGGACTTGTGAGAAATGACAAAGGTCAAAACAATTAATACTATGATTACGACATCCTTTTCATAGTTCTGAAATTGTTTAGACACATATGTGTGCTATCTGAAGAAAGGTGTATGATTTTGATAAAGTTTTATCAAAGCAGTCTTGTATCAGAAATCTGAACTTTGGTAAGAAAGTCAATAAAGTATTGATTTCTAGAAGTCCAGCTAATTTCTAGATACATATCAAAGCTAGTGGGAGCATAAGTATTATGCTAATAATCATCATGTTAGTGGGAGCATGATAATTATGGTAAGTATTGCAAGTTAGCAATGTTAATTATAGAAAACAAAAGTTTCAATTCTTAAAGTTGCAGGGGTTGAAAAAGTTGTTTTGCTATAATTAAGGGAGAGGATATACTTCATTTCAATTCTAAAAGGCTTAGATTGAGATTTTAATCACCTTTAGTCAAGAATATATATATGAATTTTATGTTGGAATTGTTCAACATAAGAAAATTCTATATATTGGGTTCTCAAAATTCGATTATGATTACGACATATCTCCTCATAGTCAAATTTTGAACATGGCAAATAAAATTTTTATAGTATGAATCGTGTCCCATATGCTTCGGGTATAGGATCAATTACATGTGCTATAATATTTATCCGTTCTAAAATTTCCAAATGCTCAAGGTATTAAGAAGGGAAAATTCTAGAATTGGAAATGACTAAAATGATTAAGCAATTGTCGAGGACAATCTAAGGTTTACCAAAGATTGGTTGCTCAGGGACAGTTGGAAGTATAGTGTTAATTTTGGAAGGACCATATTGACATATTCTGAAAAGAGGCAACTCTTGTTGAGAAGTGATAGTCCAAATGAGAATATGGAAATGTTTCCACAGGTGGAAATTATTCAATTTGTGTAAGATTAGAAAAACTTAATGCATAATCATTACAAGAGGATCAATGCATATAAGTTTATAATCTAACAGATTTTGGTAAATGGCAGGATTTAGAATTCTTGCATTTGCGGTAAAGATTTAGGACTGTGAAATGAGAATCATTGGAATTATGTTCAATCGATCTATTTCACAAAGTAAAGATCATAGACAAACTTAGTGTGCATACTTGGTGTATGGCATAACTAATGTTTAGGAAAACATAATATGCATACTTGGTGTATGGCATGACTAGTGTTTAGAAAACATAGTGTACATGCTTGGAGCATGGGACAAATATTGTTTTAATTCAAGAATAAAGTTGATAGTTTGAAACAGTATACAATGAATAATGTGTAATCAATATGGTGATAAATAAAAGGTGAGTTTATTTATATTCATAAGTTCTGAGACCATATTGGATTCGATTATTCTTGTGTTTCACTTTGCATGTTTTGACTTCCAGAATAACTAGGTCGTTCTTCCTGAATGATTAAGTTATTCAAACGATCCACAGTCGGTCATATGTTGGAAGTAGATATGAATCAAGACTGTCATGGGTTGACTTGTAGAGGTCTAAGGTGTTAGACAAAGTGGTGCTACAACACTCAAGAGTGCTCATAAGTTCTGAGTATTGGATTCAACCCACGGTCATTGGAATCACTTCATGGATTTTATCACGAGTGATCATGAGACGATAATATCTTATATTCTTCAAACCTAGAGATATGAGTTGTTACTATGAGTTGGTTGTACATTGATTGCGCGAAAACGCATCGGTAACTCGATGTTATAAAACGTGCCTTCGTATATGATTCAACAAGTAGTAGAACAAGCCATATGAGTCGAAGTTTATCCATTCCTTTTACCTTGGGGATAAAAGCGATATCTGTGGGCCCCTCGATGATTATTGATGACACATGTGAGTGCTTGGCCAAGCCAGGACTGATTTGATATGTTCAATCAGTCAGTCGTCAAGAATCGGAAATCGGGAAACAACAAATGGACAGAGAGAATGATTTAAAATCAATGTCTCAGTCCATATGATATCTAGAATGGAGGAATATATGATCCCTTATCTAATGGACAAGTCATTGACGAGATCAGAGTTCAGTTACAACGTCAGAGTTCAACAGCGGATTTTGAGAGCTACGATTGCCAATTGGTTCTTGAGGTCATACGCAATAATAGTTTTAGACTTATCCAAGTGGGAGACTGTTGGATTAGTGTCTAAGTCCATAACTATAATTGGTATATACTTGACCCGACTCGGCATGGTCCATTTGGGTTGCATGGCATCGGAACATTTGGATAGACCGTTTGTGAGGAGAAGACATTTTGTGACATATTAATATATTATAAGTTCTAATATATTAATATGAAATCATGGTATTTAATTAGTATTGATCAAGAATTAATTTGGACTTAATTTAGTGATCAAAAGGACACTAATTAAATATATGGGGATTGATTGTGTAAATCATTCATTCTTATATATGTGGGCTTATGATCCACGATTCCTTATGTTGGATTTAACCCATGTGGTGATCCATGGATACTCCATGGAGGTTAAAACCCATGGAGCATAAAGGAATGGGTAAAGTCATGGTTTACATGGTGTAACCCTAATGTGCACACTATATAAGGACCCCTTTAGCTTAAGAAATTGGCACTAGTGATACATATATGAGGGCTAGCCGATTTGAGCATCAGTGTCTTCTTCTCATGGTTATTCCATGTGTTGGTGATGTTGTGTGAACCATTTGAGGTGTCACACTTGGGGCACTAGGCTCTCGAGCTACATGGAGTCAAGCTACATCAACAAGGTATGTATTTCTATCTAGTTTATTACCCAAGTATCAATGTTTTGTATGCTAGTTAGGGTAATACCTTGGAATATAAATATTTGCATGTATAATAGAGAAAACATAGATCCAAGGTATTTAGGGTTGCATGTACACTTAGGAGTGTTAGAATGCACAAAACCCAACACATGATGCATGTCACTTTGGTAGCATCTCTTTCATGTGCCTCATATTCAGCAAACTCCTCAGGAGTAGCAGTCGGCTCGGGTACCTTAAGCTCCTTGTCGAGAACATATTCTTGTTCTCATATCGACTGACCATCTTGATGTTTCTAATCCAATCAGTAAAGTTGGATCCATCAAAGATGACTCTCCCACAAAGGTTCATGAGAGAGAAGGAGCCGGTAGGGTTTGAGCAAGGAGCAGCATTGTTGGTAGACATCTGAAAAGAAGAAAAGACAAGTTTAGTTTAGATATAAAGATAGTCCTTAATAAAAACACCCAAATGTAATATTAAGGCTAGGATCCAATCACAATATATTATGACTTAGAAGAGGGATGTCGTAATCTAAGTGAAAACATATTTGAAAGGTAGGTGAATGACGATTCACCAATTTCTATCATGAAAACGAAATATATAAATTATTTGGTTTTATTTGGTTTTTAGAAACTCCTAGATTCTTTTGAGATTCATTGAACTTTTCAATGGCATGTTTCAATATCGAGTGTGCCCTTCATGTTTTGTGATAGGGATACTGAGTATCACAAAACAAGGTGTGAAGTAACCATGCAAATTACTTGGTACACTTAATGTTTTTCACTTAATCGATGTGCCGGTAAACCACACGTGCTCCACCGACCTATGAAAAGTTAAGTCACCCTTTGCCTACCTTGTTAAGTCCAAGTTAGTGTGCCGGTTAACCACACACTCTCTACCAACGACTTAATCAAAGTGTAAAGTGTAATTTCATGGGATAGCACCTTATTCACATTTTCCTAAAGTAACTAAGATTGGGAATTTATAAAAACATTTAGTTACTTTATTATAATCATTATACTTTTAATGAGAATTTTTAAGTCATTGTCCTACCCGTTCGGCTAACGACCCTCCACCAATCAAGGAAGCGGTGGGTGAGAGTGGACACCCATTAAGCTGCCATTTTATAGGCAACAACCTTATAGACCGGCTTCATGAATGAGGCATACTAACGGTAAAACAACTTGATCTTACATATATATATATATATATATATATATATATATATATATATATATATATATATATATATATATATATATTAAACATATAATATTATAAAGTATAAGGGTTGAATTTTAACTTTTAAAATTCTAGGGGTTGGAACTAAATTTATTAAGATGACTTTACATGTTCCAAAACTTTAGGGCAAGTTTTGTAACTTTACAAAACCTTTCAATTCATAACTTATGAGTTATTAAAATGAAGACTCTTCATTTTTGTAACTTGTGTGTTCTTTTAATGGAATTAAAACAAAGAGACTTTTGGTTATCCATAACTTGAGGACAAGTTATGGACTCCATTAAAACACATAAAGATCATGAATTCAGCATTAAACAAGTTTTATCAAGTAATTCCTATGATCTATCAAGAACTCATAAGAACATGAATAATCATATTAAAATTTCAAGAACATATGAACACATATAATCATGTAATTTCGATATTAGCCATTGTAAATGGATTAGAACAACCATTACACCATCTAAAATAAGTTTTATAACACCAAAACAGTTTAGGGTAATGTTTCTAGTCCATTTGCAGCAGCAAAAGTCAAAAATCTGCACTCTGACTGACTAAATCGTCGAGTGAACGAACTGACTCGCCGAGTTGGTTGATTTTAAGCTTGGACTCGTCGTGTCCCCCCATGGACTCGGCGAGTCCCCTGTGCAGACAGCATGAAATTTGACTTTTTTCACTATTTTGCATCAAGTATCAAACAAACCAGCCTAGGCTTTGATACCACTGATGGGTTTTGAGCATTCTAACACTCCTAAGTGTACATGCAACCCTAGAAAACCTTGGATCTATGTTTGTATAAAATACATGCAAAATACTTATTTCCAAGGTTCATAATCCTATCTAGCATACATGGGGAACTTGAAACATAAAGATGGATAGAATTACATACCTTGTTGTTGTTTTGATTCCTTGAAAACCTTAAGAGCCTAGCACCCCAAGTGTGATGTCTCAAATGTTTCACACAACACCAAATGCTCTTGGAATAAACTTAAGACAATTTGCTAACACTTGAAATCGGCCTTGCCCTCTTGTCTCACTAGTGTAGCCGATTTTGGTTGCTAGGAGCATGCCTATATAGTATGTTGCATTAGGGTTACACCATGTAAACCCTAATGTAACATGGCTCTTCATTTCTATGACCCATGGGTTTGTAACTCCCATGGAGCATCCGATGGACCTTAGCCCAACTAGATAATCCATGGAGCATCTAGCCCACTATACAAGTATGGATGATTTACACAATCAACCCATATATTTAATTAGTCTCCTTTTGATCACTTTGTTAATTCTAGATTAATTCTTGATCAATACTAATTAAATAATACTATTAATATATTAGAACTTATAATATATTAATAACCACAAGTGTTATTTCTCTCATTTAGTCTATCCAATTGCATGATGCCATGCAACCCAAATGGACCATGCCGGGTCGGGTCAAGTACATACCAGAAATAGTTATGGACTTAGACACCTTATCCAACAGCAACATGCATCCTCTTGCTCTGTACGTTGCCTTGACTACCACATGACCCCAGTCTCATATACTCGGACCGCAGATCCCCATAACCCAAACTTCTGTACCACATCAGATTGAGGATCCTCCCCACAGAATACCCAGTTCTCCCCCACTTAGGGTTTGAACCATCGTCCATTGGCATACCAAACATACCACACTACAGACTAGCTCACCAGATGTACCATTCCCGACTCATGGAACGTACCACACAGCACTCGATGATCTTCCAGATTATGACCAAATAACTCCAAGTATCCCGTATCTCAGATGAAAAACCTCGGAATTATCCCAATGTGACTGCCTCTAGACACCCCATAATCTCATACCGACACATCACCAGATATCTCGACTGTCCCGAATTAGTTACGAATCTCAACCTGAGAATAATGGACTATCACACACACTTCATCTCTGATTCCTTAGCCAATATTCCAGTGTGTGAATTATCATGGAAGCAAGAGACCCCACTCTCACGGTCGATATACCACGTAAACAACGAGGGCCGCCACCCCCATATACTCCTCTTGATTACCTAGAACCGCTGCTAAAATATGCCTTACTATACTCAACTAAGGCATATCCTTGTCCTCATCCATCTCAGTCCCCTCTGATGACTCTCTCATGGTATAAGAAATACCTCGCAGCAGACATACTACTAATACTCTGGCAAAAATATCACAACTATATGTTACCCCACGGGGTTTACCTCCAAAATCTAAAATCGGAAGCTCATTATCTCTTTCACTCCACACAGGAAGCAGATATAGTGTAATTCTCATCACAGAAAGTGACATGTTAACCATCAACCGATCACTCAACCCATACCACAATCCTTCACAAGGTATTATCTCCACTTCTCCTTAAGTCCTGCTACTCCAACTGGAAGCTCTCCAGTTAGACCCCTCAGGATCTAAACACAATTTTCCTCGCAAGGTACACTCTGTTGAAGCCCGACCGACATGGCCCTCTGGCCCCACAAACTACCATATCCACTCTCAGTCTAAACAACCTCAGTGGGATAACTGGTAAAGACGGAAGCACTCTCTGCTACGGATCATGGTACCCGAACCATGTTACATCCCCCTCAATCTACTACTTAGAACCTCTCGAATTCTCCATGTTTACAGTATGGGTCCTCTGATTTTAGTAGTATGGGCCCATACTACCTTCCACATCTACCCATACTTTCCACACGGATCGTCCCAGACCTCCTAAGTAGTTGCTCAACCTTGTCGATCAACCAATCCTATTACACATGCTCGCTCCCCAGCGAATGCTCATCTCTAAACAGCGTACTTATCGGGCTAAAACTACTCCCTAGGCTCTCCTAGGTTCTCACACTTCTCTGCCATCAGCTGCTGAAGAACTCCTCATGATGTCAGACATCTACCTCCTGAATATCGTCATATTCACTTAGTAGCTGACTCCCATCATTCAAGAGTTCCACAAAGCACAAATCAAGCAGCATTCGGGCATCGAATAATCTCCACCAGCACATAAAGGCATCAACTTGAACTCATCACTGAACTCAGGCAACCCCACCTCTCGTGGGTATCTAACTACTCTCTCAGTAGATTCCTCATATGCACATCTAGGTATCTCTCCTAGATTACTCCTCTACTCAAGCTCTCTCTATAAAATTCATGCTAGGTACTCCTACTCATCACATACATAGAGCAAATAGGAGATAATATCAATCAATAGCATCCCCTAGGCTAAGGCATCATGAATCAGGCAACTCTAGCTATAAATTCCTGAAATACCTAGCCTATCCTCTAGCATGCAGCTCTAATATCTCATAAGTATCTCATAATATAAACAAGTAATGGTATTTTAGGAAATCAGTGTTTGGGCTCTAGCTGATTGTACACACTGCTCTGTCTCGTTTTCTCTTAAAAGCTCTTACTCGTTTTAGAAAAATCATTTCTGTTTAGAAAAAATTTTCAATTACTTAGTTTGAGTCCAGACATACCCGAGAGTACATCTGAATCCCTCAAACCAAGGCTCTGATACCAACTTGTAACGCTCTAAATTTTCAACAATTTTTTCATTTTTAAAATCACATAAAACCCAATATCACATTTCTTAAAAACCACAATTGTATAAATTGTCAAAAACACAAGTTAACAATTGTTTGATAATATCCCAGAATCCTCAAAAACAAAATCTCTAACTGGTGTGTACAATCAAGTCGGCGCCTTCCCGTGATCCTGAGAAGTACCTGAAACACATATCACACAACACTGTAAGCACGAAGCTTAGTGAGTTCCCCAAAATACCACATACACAAATAATAAGCCTCTTATGGCTATAGCTTGCTGTTGACCCTCCGATCATGTGTCTCAGTGAAGACCCTCCGGTCTCACAGCTCGGGTTGGACCCTACACTTTTGTATCTCAGTGAAGACCCTCAGGTCTCACAACTCCACTACAAGAAAAACGCGACTTTTCTACGGAAGGAATCCGTTGCGAAAAGCTGAAATTCCGTTGCAAAAGACGAATAGCAACGAAATTTGCAACGACCTATTTCCGTCCCTAAAAATGCCGTAGCGAGGAATTTGCAACGGAAACGATAATTCCGTCGCAATTGTGACAACGGAATGAAATCCGTGGTAGATGGTATTTCGTCATGTATTCTGTAGTAGGTTTCCATCACAAATTTCGTGGTAGTTCTTCCGTCACAAATTCCATTGTAGTTAATCCCTAGAAAAATCTGTGGTGATGAATCCCTAGCAAAATCCATGGTGATGAATCCCTAGCTAAATCTGTGGTGATGAATCCCTAGCTAAATCCGTTTGATGATCTTCTAGCAAATTTCGTGGTCATGAATCCCTAGTAATTTCAGTGGTGTATATATTATATACCAGATTCAATATGGACCGATTGATAATTGATTTATAAATTATATCCAAATAATTTTGTAGTAATATATGAAAAACAAAAAAAACAAAAAACCCATAACCATTATATCATAAAATAACAAAATAATTATTTATTACATGAAAAAAAGAAAGTTGCTACTCTAAAATATATAATCTTCAATAAACATATATCAACCTACTACTCTTGTTGTTTTCTAACGACATTAATAAGATCCAATGCCGTTTGAAGTTGTTTTTCAAGATGCCCGACCCTTGCTTTGTTTTCCTCTTGTTGGGCGTTCATCATTTCTTTAAGCTCTTCGTTTTGCTGTTTTTGTTTAGCAAGAAGCTCCCTCATTTCTTCTATTTCATCATTTTTTTTTTCCGGAATGTAAGATACATCCGTTTTACTATTCCTATTGGGAACTGCCTTTGCAAAAGAGCCTAATCCATAAAGTCTTCTTTTTTTTATCATGACCACCAACAACAGCATAAAATAGCTTGTCCTCCTCAAATTCAACACCTTCAGCTTCCAACTCTTCCCGTTTTTCTGTATAGGCCGCCTACAAAATAAAAATATTATAAGTTAAAAGATATCAAATTTAGGAATGATATTATGGACTAGCTACAATATAAAAGTTAATTTAAACTGAAATGAATATTACATGAATTTGTCTATCTTTTTCATTTGTGAAAGTGACTCCATCATGATTCGTAGTGTGTGTATACATGAACAATTCACTACGGGGTGGCTCATGTCCTAATTTCCTCTTCTGCATAAATACCATATAAAAAGTCAAATATACAGCTAAACATATGCAAACATTGATACGATGTACCATTTAAAAAATTACCAAATCAGAAGCTATCTTCAAATGACATGCGGATCCAGTGTCATGTGTGGGTTTTGCTACTCCATCAGCCACACCGTTATGCCTATTCTTCTTGTTCTGCTCAGATTTTAGCTTGTATTCTTCTGTATTCCATTTTAATTGCCAGGAGTTCCAGACTTCCTGTGGAATATGAGTTGGTTTAAAGCCATGTTTGTTTCTTTTTGGGTTCCTCATGTTGAAGAGATATTGACCATAACTTTGTGCCGCTTTCCTTGCCCAAGCTTGCCTCACCAACGAGTCTATTGTCTCATCCCAACAACATTTTTTCTACACATTAACAATATAAACATAAGTTGAAGTGTAAATGTTTACCAAACAACAATTTATGACTTATAGTTTACCTGAAACTCCTCCCAATATAATTCGCGCATTTCTTTGCTTACTTGTGCCCAAGCGAACCCTTCTGGATCTACTCTTTCTTTAAAGGACTGACTAATAACGTGTGCACAAGGGCCTGGTGGAATTAGCCTGCAAGTAATCATGTGATGTGTTAAGTTATGAATTGATATGTAGGTGTAAACCAAAATTTAATACGTAAAAAAAAGTTGTAATTAAGATTTGAATTGGTAACTCACGTATTTTTCCAAACATGAACATTAAAACGTCCATCTGGTCCACAATCTTCAGAGGAATTGTTTTCACCTTCTACACTTTCCACTACAGATCCATTCATGGGTGGTTGTGTTGGTGATGGGGTAGATTCTGGGATAGGTGTTGTTGATGGGGGTATATTTTAGGGTAGGTGTTGGGATAGATGTATATGTTGAGGATGTGGTAGTTCCTTTACTTAAGGAGGGTGTGGTGGTTATTGTAGTTGTGGAGGATGGTAGTGTAGATGCAGGTTTTGAGGTTGTGGTAGTAGATATAAGTGTTGATGATGTGGTAGTGGGTGTTAGTGTTGAGGATGGTTTAGATAATGTAGGTTCTGAAGTTTTCGTTATTGATGTTCGTGTTGACGATTGTATTGTTCCAGTTTCTGAAGTTTTAAATGTTTTTTCTAAGGAGGGTGTGGATGTTTTAAGTGATGCCGAGGAAGTGGTAGTCATGGGTGATGTTAATGATATAGGTTTAGGGGTTTTGTTGGTAGATGTTATAGGTGCTTTGGATGTGGTTGTTGGTATTGGCAAGTCGATTTCTTCATCTTGTAACTGTCTGTTTAGGAATTTTGCAGCAGAAATCCTGTTGCGTTTCATACCTTGTGGTGCAATGAATTTAGTTGGCTTCACATCGGATGCTCCTTTTGGTTTCGGGGTCGACATCTTTCTGACACAAATAATAAAAATAAATTATATATGAAGGCATTACTTTGCATGCAAACTATTGAATACAATCAAAACCAATTTACATGAAGATTACCAGAGAAGAAAAAACGATCGATCATCACGACAACAGTAAATTAAATAAATATAAATTTTAGACGAGTGACAACCTATATCGCCAAAGTCAGTGCACAAACGTATAATGAACAAAGATTTCGATCAATAAGCCCCCGGAGATGATGATTACAGAAAATGTAAACCCTATTTCTAATCGGTAAACCTAACTACCCTAATATGCAGCATAAACATGTGTAGGTTGGAGGGAAACGAATTGTGAAATACTTTGAACCTCCGCTAATAAAAAATTCGAATTGTGCTAATTACCGCTAAATATTTAGTAATTCAAATTTATTTAAAGTAGTTACAGATTGATAAATAGGGTATATACATATAAATAACATCAAGAAAGAACATAGAGTAACGATGTGTTCACAGTATAATTTTAACTTAAAATTATATACGAGGACTAAACATTAATAAACTATACATCTTTACGCTTTTCTATTTAAACCAAAATTTATATACAAAAGACGTACGGGTCATGTCAATATATATGATAGTGGCTTATGGTGTCCATGGATGACATATGGGCCATTGGTCGACATGGTAGTGGCTTATTGTGTCCGTGGATGACATATGGTTGATTGGTCCACATGGTAATGGCTTATGGGGTCCATGGTTGACATATGGATGACATATGGGCCATTGGTCCATATGGTAATGGCTTATGGTGTCCATGGATGAAATACGGGTCATTGGTCAGCATGGTAGTTGATTATGGTGTCCATGGATGACATATGGGCCATTGGTCAATATGGTAGTTGCTTATGGTGTCCATGGATGAAATACAGGTCATTGGTCAACATGGTACTCGATTATGGTGTCCATGGAGGACATATGGGTTATTGGTCAATATAGTAGTTGCTTATGGTGTGATTGTATCACCCATTGATGAAATACGGGTCATTGGTCAACATGGTAGTTGATTATGGTGTCCATGGATGACATATGGATGACATATGGGCCATTGGTCACTATGGTAGTTGCTTATGGTGTCCATGGATGAAATACGGGTCATTGGTCAACATAGTAGTTGCTTATGGTGTCCATGGATGACATATGGGCCATTGGTCGACATGGTAGTGGCTTATTGTGTCCATGGATGACATATGGTTGATTGGTCCACATGGTAATGGCTTATGGTGTCCATGGTTGACATATGGATGATATATGGGCCATTGGTCCACATGGTAATGGCTTATGGTGTCCATGGATGAAATACTGGTCATTGGTCAACATGGTACTTGCTTATGGTGTCCATGGATGACATATGGATGACATATTGGCCATTGGTCAATATGGTAGTTACTTATGGTGTCCATGGATGAAATAGGGATCATTGGTCAACATGGTAGTTGATTATGGTGTCCATGGATGACATATGGGCCATTTGTCAATATGGTAGTTGCTTATGGTGTCCATGGATGAAATACTGGCCATTGGTCAACATGGTATTCGATTATGGTGTCCATGGACGACATATGGGTCATTGGTCAACATGGTAGTTGCTTATGGTGTGATGGTATCACCCATGGATCAAAATACGGGTCATTGGTCAACATGGTAGTTGACTATGGTGTCCATGGATGACATATGGATGACATATGGCCCATTGGTCAATATGGTAGTTGCTTATGGTGTCCATGGATAAAATACCGGTCATTGGTCAACATGGTAGTTGCTTATAGTGTCCATGGATGACATATGGATGACATATGGGCCATTGGTCGACATGGTAGTGGCTTATTGTGTCCATGGATGACATATGGTTGATTGGTCCACATGGTAATGGCTTATGGTGTCCATGGTTGACATATGGATTACATATGGGCCATTGGTGCACATGGTAATGGCTTATGGTGTCCATGGATGAAATTACGGGTCATTGTTCAACATGGTAGTTGCTTATTGTGTCCATGGATGTCATATGGATGACATATAGGCCATTAGTCAATATGGTAGTTGCTTATGGTGTCCATGGATGAAATACGGGTCATTGGTCAACATGGTAGTTGATTATGGTGTCCATGGATGACATATGGGCCATTGGTAAATATGGAGTTGCTTATGGTGTCCATGGATGAAATACGGGTCATTGGTCAACATGGTAGTCGATTATGGTGTCCATGGATGACATATGGATGACATATGGGCCATTGGTCAATATGGTAGTTGCTTATGATGTCCATGGATGAAATACGGGTCATTGATCAACATGGTAGTTGATTATGGTGTCCATGGATGACATATGGGCCATTGGTCAATATGGTAGTTGCTTATGGTGTCCATGGATGAAATACGGGTCATTGGTCAACATGGTAGTTGATTATGGTGTCCATGGATGACATATGGGTCATTGGTCAATATGGTAGTTGCTTATGGTGTCCATGGATGACATATAGATGACATATGGGCCATTGGTCAATATGGTAGTTATTTATGGTGTCCATGGATGAAATACAGGTCATTGGTCAACATGGTAGTCGATTATGGTGTCCATGGAGGACATATGGGTCATTGGTCAACATGGTAGTTGCTTATGGTGTGATGGTATCACCCATGGATGAAATACGGGTCATTGGTCAAGATGGTAGTTGCTTATGGTGTCCATGGATGACATATGTGCTATTGGTCAATATGGTAGTTGCTTATGGTGTCCATGGATGAAATACGGGTCATTGTTCAACATGGTAGTCGATTAATGTGTACATGGATGACATATGGATGACATATGGGCCATTGGTCAATATGGTAGTTGCTTATGGTGTCCATGGATGAAATACGGGTCATTGGTCAACATGGTAGTTGATTATGGTGTCCCCGATTAATCCCCGCTGAGTCTGATTAATCGCTTATCTCCAGTCGACCGCCGAGCGACGGACGAGCGATTTTTACATCCTTGATTAAAATAGAAATTGATTTTTCTTTTAAATATGACTTTTTACAAAACTACCCTTACTAATTAAATACGACTCATTGTATGTATTAGGACAATTTGGTCATTTTATAATGGAACATCTTCTAGGCGCCATAATGTTTTCCGACGAAACACGTTGTTTTAGTTCTTCACTCGTATTTCAGTCACTTGCAAACAACCCCAATTTCAAAATTCCGACAGTCAAAAAACCCTAAAATCATTTTCGCATAATCGTTATCTTAGTGAATGTTTATTATTATGGAAGCGAGTACTTCTTCTAAGAATCAATTAAGAAATCAAACGAAATCGCTAACAGACATGCCATTTGAAGTGATGGAGAAAATAATAGTCGACTTGGCAAAAATTTCAGCAGTCGAGGCTTTCAGGATGAAGAGTGTGTAAGTTTTTCCTTTGATCATTCTATTTCACAAGTGTATTTGAGTTGTCTTTACATTATGGAACGAATATTGTGTTTCGTTTGCAGTTGCAGATTCTTCAACGAGGCAGGAAAAACGGATGAAGTATATAAACATATGGAGTTAGATGGATTACGATTTCATGTTTGGTCTGACCAGAAACATACAGTTGTCAATAAATGCATAGAGATGAGAAACCCAAATATTCTATTTAGGAATGGATTGGTACGTTGTTATATATATGCATAGTAGTAATTAATCTGTTACTTGTTTTGCATAACTTTAACTAGAAATTATGTGTTTAATGTTTTTTTCAGATGAAGTTATTTTTCTTACAAGCTGAACATGAAGGGAAAACGATGCTTGAAGAAGCATCTGCATTGGGACATTTGGATTCAACATTTGTCCTGGGAATGATGCTGATGGCTAAAGGGAGACATAGGAAAAAGGAAGCTTTGGACATGTTGAACAATGCTTACCGCAGAGCAAATGGTAAGTGGAATCTTAGAGCAACTTGTTCTAAGGTTCATCTCCACTTAAATAGGAAGGGGAGAAAACATGTACACTTCCATGGCTTCCATAGATCTTGTGCATTACATAAGTCTATAGTTAGTGTGTCAGACGCTTTTGTGAATGGATGCAAATGGGTGTTTATGTGTGAAATTTGTTTATGGGATGCTTGTTTCGTTAGGTTTTCTAGGGAGTTTGGTATAATTTATGAGTAGTTTGTTGATATGTACTTTCATATTATGACAATTAATGCTTTGTAGATTCTTTTGGTTTAATATACGAATATATAGTAATTTACTTGATAAGTAATTATTTGATGTTGTTACTTGATTAGTAAATATGTTGTGTTGTTAATAAGGGACTAAAAGAGTTAAAGTTTGGAATGATGTTTAAATAATGTTGGAATAATGTATTTTGGACTTTTAATATAGTTGTATGTAGCAAATGTTTGTTCTTTCCTAGTATTAAATACATATAAAATACAACTGTAAAGGCATAAACAAACATGTATTTTATTTTGGACTTGGTAATTTGGTTTAATATAAACTAGTGGAGAACCCATGGTTTGCATAGGGTAAAATTTTAAAGGAATAAACATAGGGACTAAAAGTGTCAACAAAGAAAAAGTATTGTGGCTAAAATCAAAGTAAAAAAAGTTACAATAAACATAGGGACTAAAAGTGGCAACAAAAGAAAACTATTGTGTCTAAAATCTAAAGTATATACGTTTACTGTTAAAATCTTGTTCCACTTTTAATATGTATATTACTACATGAACATATACTAGTAATTTTGTGAAATGTTGATATAAATGTAGTACATTATGGATTATGATATATATGTTATTTTTGTCTTTTTCATTTCAACAATCAAAAGTCCAATGTTACCTAGCTATAAAAGGCTATAATATTTGAATATGTGTTTTAACACAAATACCCTTAGTATTCAAATATTTGGAATGATTTTAGGGGCAATTTGGTCTTTTTGCACTCTAAATTGTTAAGGCGACATCCTACCTGTGACGTCACGCCGGCGTTCCAGTTCTTCAACCATTCAGAACATCTCAACTTTTCTGGACGATAAATCTGCATACAAACACTAAAACCCCTAAATCGTCGAAGGATAATCGTTCTCAAAAACGATTTTCTCCGATAATAGAGACTCATGTACTCCTCTCGACCAGATCAACATAAAGTAAGTTTTTTTCCATACCCTGTTACACTGTCTTTCATAGTTATGCTTAATTTTTTTAAAAAAATTGAAATCAACTACTCCAATGTGTATTTTGTAAGTAGAATGTCGAAAACTAGAAGTCGCCGTTCGTTAGATGATCTCCCACTAGAGCTTTTGAGTCGGATATTTGTAGTATTAGGGTTAGAATCTGCGAAAGACATCCTCTCTGCAAGACTTTGGTAATTCTCAATAAACATCCACTAATGAATGTATATTTGATGAAAAAAAACTTTATTTGTTTGTTATTTACTGTGTATTTAAATTTTTGAAGTTCAAAGAAGATGTATGAAGCAGGGGTGATCCTCAAGTGTACAGAACAACATGCATTGACATATTTGAAGGAATGGGTCCTAAAAATCTGAAAGCTGATTTATTTATACGCACATATGCATTGCATAATAACATTGAAGCCATGTCCAGACAAGGAATTGTATGTGTAGTTTCAGTAATTATATGTAATCTATACCATTTATTAATATTTAGTGTCATTAATGTTATATATTGATATTGTTATTCTGTCAACATGATGAGTGTTTTTATTATGGCAATTTTGATTTAAGAATGACTTTGTTGAGACAAGCAGCAGATGAAGATCATCTTGAGGCAATTTATTTGCTTGGAATGATCCACATTTCAAGAGGGCCTCATCAATCTGACGAAGGTATGTATATATGGTATATATGTAAATTAAATTATATATATAGTTAATTAAGGCATGTTTGTAGTTTGAGGTTAGTATTTAGTTATGTTGTGTTGTATAATATTTACTGTTTTATTGAAAAGGGTACATTGGATTAATTGATGGATATTTTAATGTGTAGGTTTACAATTACTTGATGCCTATTTTGGCTGGGCAGTTCCGGATGGTGGGGAGTACACGGGTGTTGTTGATAGTGCCAAAGAGTTGTTGCGGGCTGTTGATGTTGTTCATAGACTTACAACGAATAACATCACTTTCCAATGTGAAGACCCACTTCATTCTGTTAAAGGTACATTGACAATAGGCCATGAAGCGGATGAGGATCGACAAAGATATTGCACGGTTTGTCATTGGTATGTAGAGTATGGTAGGTTTTGTTTATTTCTTAAAAATATTAATGGTTGATAATAGAATGGACATTGAATATTAGTGTTCTTATTGTATTGTATATGAAGTTGTATAGTACTACTATAATTTTATTTTGGTTTTGTGTTTACATCGTTCTGTTAGAAGGGCATTTTAGTCATTTTTGCTTGCTATGTTGTTTAAGTAGGATGAAATATACTAAAACCCATGTTATTTTTGTGATGAAGTATAGTTAATGTAATTAAAAATAAGTTTGTAATGAATTCGTTATTAAGGAAAATTAATCTACATAGATTATATATAATTTAACATGCCCGGTTAATGTAATTGAAAATAACTTTGTAATGAATTCGTTGTTAATTACTCATTATATACTATGTTTTCTAGAAATTATACACAACTTGATTAGCACAACTGGCTTAACGCGCCCTTTTCCAGCATAAGCTTAAGTTCGAGTATGCTTGCCAGCAATATCTACTTTATAATTCATTTTTACATTTTTTATCCATTAGTTTATGCCACATATTACCAATTCAAAAACATTTCATTCAAACCATATCTTACAAATTCCATTGATCATAATAATAATTCATCCATAGTATAAGAAGATTAATTAAGCATACAACATCCCAACAAATGCCATCACAAATTAGCTACGCGATTTGTTCCATAGCAAAACAAGCAAACGAAATCATATTCCATAGCAGAATTCCCTAGCAAATACCTACGAATGGTACCTCCGTAGCAATTCAACTATGGAATTGGTTTCGTTGCATAGTAACCACAATGATGAATTCCATAGCAGCAATACAATGGAAAATGATTTGGTAACAAATGTCGTTGGAAAATTGCTACGAATTTTTGTTCCATAGCACTATCGGTAGCATAATACCAACGGATATGGAGTCGGTAGCATTTTCCCTAGCAACTCCCACTCTCGCTACCAGAAATAAAATCCGTAGACAATGTGGTAGCAACATTGCTATGAAACGACATTCCATATCACGATCCATTGCAGATTAACAACGAAAATATGTTCCATAGTAACCTTCCCTAGCAAAATTGCGTTTTTCTTGTAGTGCTCGGATGGACCCTCCGGTCCTAACTCAGTAAGGCACTGAATAATATAGCATATATGACAAAGACAAAATTCAAATATCACATAACTCAATATAAGCACATAGGACCCTCGGGTCGATAACTCAAATAAGACCCTCCGGTCACACAATATTACCACTCAGGTAAGTATAGTGAGAAGACTCACCTCGTAGAGTAAAGCAATGTATCCCACACTCGAGTTCCTGGTCTAGACTCCGCATACACATATCACAATCATCTCTACTTAACAATTATATAAAATGTTAAGCTAACTCCTCTACTAAATCTCAAAAAGGGCGAAAGACCATTTTACCCCTCCATGTTCTCCAAAGTCCACAACTCGACCCAACCCTAAAAGTCAACGGAAGTCAACACTCAAGTCCACAGTCCATGTTGACTCAACTCGTCGAGTGCAGCTCATGAACTCGTCGAATCCTCAGTACTCAGAAATCACGAAAACCCGAGTCAACTCGCTGAGTTTCTAGCCAACTGATCGAGTCCATGTAGAGTCCAGAAGACCGAGGAAAACCCTAATCACTCCTCGAGTTGTCTCATCAACTCGTCGAGTTCACTCTGAATCCAGAAATGGAAAAAACCAACTCAACTCGCCGAGTTGGATGCCCAACTCGTCGAGTTCCTCAACCCTTTCTCATTAAACTCATTCCAATGCTCCAAACTCCAGATCCGACAAATTTTTTGCATTTAGAAATATGAAATTACTTGGATGTAGAAATATGAAATTACTTGGATGTAAGTAAGTTAAAAAAATATATGTAGTTTAGCGGCAAGACATTGTATCTTTTTTCCATATATTAATAGTTCGATTTCATTCTCATAAATTTATGATTTGTTATGTTTTATAAAATAATTCATTTCTTAACTTACACTTTGGCCCATTATATTTGGAAGTTAAATTCTTTTAATAAGTAAGTTTTCAAAATTTATATATTTCACACCTCAAATTTTATAAATTTACGTAATTTCATATTTAGCTAATTTAATTTAGTTTTTAGTTTTTCTTTTTAAGATTTATTATTATTATACATATAAAAAAAAGTATATTTAATAGGTCATTTTCACTTTTGGCATGGAGCCTTTAAAATCAACGGACGGACGGACGGTCTATATATATATATATATATATATATATATATATATATATATATATATATATATATATATATATATATATATATATATATATATATATATATATATATATATATATATAATAAGGAACACCTTAAAAAAAAATTTGGGTCCGCCCTTGGCCTTGGTGAGAGGACGATATTCCACTCTTTGCCGAGTTTGATTTCACCATTCACCTATAGTGTGCACTATTTTAAGGTACATGTAGTGATTTTGAAATCATAAAGTTTTTGAAGATGGCCAGATAAGAAAAAATAGATATTTTTTATTCTATTCGTAGATATAAAAAATGTACGGGTTTGCTCGGCAATCTACTGGAAACTATTTATAATGTTTTTTGTGCTCTAGTTCCTAAATAGAGTTTTTTATTGTTTTTAATAAATTTATAATGAGCAGTTTAAAAAAAAAAAAAAAACCTCCACCTCATATATACCCAACTTGGCCAATCCCCACTCCTACGGACTAATTGGTTTGGCGGATTTGATCGATGTGGAAAAATATGTACTTGTTTTGATTATTTTAACGAAACATTTATTTTTTTTTTAAACGAATTGACAGACACAAAATCGAAGTTGTGGTTAGTTGGTCGACGCATCTAATGATATAAATAGGAATATGACTAATTAGTTGGCTCTTTCTGATTGATTTGGCTGGGTAGGGGCCGTAGGGGTAACAACTAACATTGGCATGTGGGCATTTACGACCCTCAATAATTGCTAGCTATTATCATTTTACACATGTTTTTTACGTAAGAAGTAACCATGTTTGAACTATCGGCTCATTTCAAATAATGTAAATTTTTTCATTCAAAAGAGCAATTTTTGTTGGATTTCGTAACTGATATTGCCTATCATAAAAAAATAAATATACCTAGCTAAAACAAAATATAGAAGGTTAATCATTAAATTTTTTGTGGTATTTTGAGCGAAAAGCCCTAAAACCCTAGCCTTAATTTTGTTTCTGCTATATTTCTGTCTCCTTGGCCCTTCTCACAATCGACCAATGCCTCGACTTGCATGACTAACGATGATTCTTCCATCCCCTCACTCAAGTTGTCTCGTACCACATAAAAACGCTACACGATCACTAATTCTAATTGGCTTTCATCTCTCTCGTTCTTGATCTCGACTGTCTTAAGTATGATGTTTGAAGAGATTTTTTTGAAACCCATTATATCGGATTTAACATAATTGAACGAATTGACGACTCTAATGATGCTTAGTCGTCTCACCCTCCTAACCCCCCGATTGGACGAAAATGGATTCCATTGGGTATCCATGGATCTATGTGACGATTTCTTGGTCCCTTCACCATATGATATTCAAGAAGAATTCTACACCCCAATCCATTTACCTCAATCTGGGTGTAGTTGTTAATGATCGAGTAAATGAAATGAAATCAGAGTTTAGATTGAATTGTGAACACAAGGAGTAAATATGATCTGGATGGCTCACTTAAACTTCTGAAAGGTTACAAAGAGTGAAAATAGTAAGAACATGAAGATACTCAAAAGTTATTCTATCTCTAGTACCTATCCCTATTTATAGGCATTATAGAAGTTTACAAAAAATACATAAGGGCTAAAACTATTAAGCTTCGACATATAACAATGCCCCAATGAAATACATACAACAAAAGATGACAAACTGTCATCGACACTAAGACAGACTCATGACCCTTCGACACCTCACACCACCATTCGACCTCAACATTCTCCCCATTTGTGAGTTGTGTCGAGTCCTAGGTCATTAGCATCTTCGTTGCCTGATGAAGAACCCTTATACTCTCCATGTACCAAACAATTGATCTGCGAACCTTAGCTTTATTGATACGAACAAGTAGATTAGTATACTGAGAATTAGTGTATCTTTCAACATCCTCAACTCTGAATATAAACTTTGTATTCTTGTTGTTTTTATTCTTCCCCACAAAAACTATTCCCAATGGTTTAAAACAAATTTCACCATCATCAAAATTCTTCAAGCTTCCCACACCTTTCAACAGAGATTGTGGCACATAAATTTGTTTTCCCATCGCCAAAGCTAACTCCACATCCGTTAAGGCAAGACAATCATAATAAGTATCAATGAAAAGCTTGATATGTGCAAACCCAAGCAAGAAATCTTCTTTACTAGTCACCTGAAGTTTCGAAGCATCAACCCCACTTAAGATTTTTGCCACAAAAATGAGATCATTAAGATTCATCAGGGGAAAGTCAACCACTGTGAAATCACATACCACATTATTGGCACAAACTACGTGAAAACGAAAGTTCTGCAATAACCCTTTAAATAATTGATCCTTGGTAATTCCTAACACCTTGACAATTTTTACCAGCGACCAGATCTATTCTTCTTTCTTTCCAAGTACAGTATGAAACCTCATTTTCAGCGTGAACTCTTATTTATCTTCGAATTTATCAATTAACTGATACTGAGCTGAAATGAATGTCATGTGGTTGATAGGAAAATCTAGTTGATTGAAGTTTGAATTTTCTATCTCATAGATCTTCTTTGGGACTTTGAGAAAATCATGCATGTTACCAAGAGAAACAATATGTTCGATTGTCTCGTAACATTATGGTTTTGTTGGGCCACCCTTCTCAAGATTAGGTGGGTCTCCTTTCCTTTGTCTTAGAATACTTTGGATTTGCCTTTGTCTTTCCATTTCCTTTTCTAAGGCAGTCTTCTTCTCTTCTTCAGTTGGGTCAGTGTGAATACCCTTTCCTTTTCCTTATATTTCTTTCTTTGATAGAGGTGGCTTCGAACTTGATCCACCAGCAGATGAACCAATAAAAATACCTTTGGTTAAAGGCTTCGAAGTTATGATAGATGATGTAGTTGACATTGAATTCAGAAGCGAAGTAGGAATATGTGTGCTCAAAACCTTCCCTACAACTTTTCCTTGATCTTTTGATGAACCGGTATCAACTCCGTTAAAAACACCAGAACCACCACCCTTTTCTCCCCCTTGCATCCCTGTTTTAACAGGTGGAGCATCCGAAGGCATCAAATTAACAAACTTCATAAGAGGAGCTAGATCATCCCTCAGTTTAGACTCCAACGAAGAAAACATGTTAGACAATGCTTCTTGGGAAATTGAAAATGAATTAGAAACATTAATTTTCGAAATTAACTCCTTCACATTCCCCAATAATTCTTCCTGCTTGGCAAAACCATTCGAATCAGATTTTGACTTCAAATCAACTTTGGAGATAAGAGAATTAGAGAACTCAACAATCTTCTTAACAACATCAACAACTATATCAACCTTAGTATGAAGATTGGAATAGTTTCGATCAACCTTAGCAACTTCCTTCATCATATCAGAACGAAGTTCTTCAATTTTGAAATTAACATCCTCCTGTACTCTCTTTACAGCTTCGACAAAGAGAAGATGTCATTCCTTAGCAATAGCCCTCAAATCTTTAACTTCATGATTAAAAGAATCAGATTGTCGCTTCAAACGCATTTCATTCTTCGTATCAATCTGTTCCAAGATAGTTCTCAAACGATGTTCTTGGGCTTTCAACATAACATCGACTTCAATTCCGGACTCAGTGTTGCGACTTCTTGTATCTGCTTGAAGTTTAAGCAAAGAATTCAACTTGCGATTGAGGATTTTAAATTTCTTTCCTGACATCAACATGTGATCAGGAATATTCTACTCTCAGGATCAAACTGAATATCACCAAAAGAGACCATATAATCATCATCATCGTGTTCAACCTCAGAAGTAGACTTTGGACCATCGGTTGATTGAGAAGGAAACAAAGAAGTGATAGGTTGATCCATAAGATGAACATATGTGGGTGAAATAGTAGAAGCTGGTACGCAGTAGGAATAGGTGAAGTTGGTGTAGGTGTGATATATGGTGGTAAAGAAGTGGATGTATCAATAACAGTGGTTTCGAATGTGGATGAAGTAATGATAAAAACAGGAATAGATGAAGTAGAGACACTCGAAATACCTTGAGCTTCGTGCGTCAACATTCCATCACCCATATTAACATTTGTGTACATATTAGATATGTCCACAATGATGTCTGAAGTGCGAACCTCTCCGGAATGGACTTGGCAATCGAAACTTCGGGTGGTATGACCTGTGTCTGCTCAGGGATGGATAAAAGAGAAGGATCGCCCAGATTAATGGTTGTGTCCATATTAGATGTTTTCACATTGCCACTAGGATTTCCAGTCGACTTGACAGGAGAATCCCTCTGGAATGATTCGAAGCCCATGCCGTCAATTCGAATTGGAGATGGAGTACCCTCATCTTCAAAATCAGACTCAACCACCTCTTCGTCAAGTGACACTTCCAACTTCTTTTGCTTCTTCTTGATGTTCTTTACCAAATCATGAGCTCTTCGTTTCTTTGAAGCCAGAGAAACTGGAGCAGGGATTTCACGAATAATCAACGCCTTTCGATTAATCTGAGGCTTTCAAATCTTTTGTATCTTTGATGCAAAAGACCCCTTAGGCGAAGAAATATTCTACACAAAACATCCTCGTTAATAGGCCTCGGATCTAGTGAATGGCGAGGTCTATGAGCAAGCTTCTTCGTATGTTTTAAAATACTAGTCTTTGAAGGCACTACCTCCGTTTGAACATCTTGTATAATAGTTTCTTGAACAGGCTCTTTAACAGGCTTCGAAACCTCTTTCTCAACAACCTCAGGAATAGCTTTAGGTTTTTCAACCTTTGAAGATTTCTTGGGACTTTTGCCATGTTTGGAAGATCCTGCAATTCCTTTAGGTGGCAAAATACCGGTTTCTACAGAAGGATTGACTGATTGAAGATAAGTTACAAGAATTGGGTTTGTAGGATCAACCTTGCGAAGCATCGCATCTGGAATTCTTGCAACATTGGGAAACACTTCCGAGTCATCTTCAACATTCTTTGGATGGTGATAAATCCCAAATTTAGTTGTAGGAACATCAACAGGAACCAAAATGCCTTCCTTCTCATACATATATTGGAGAATCAGACTCCAATATCTTGCACAAGAAACTCCATTAGCTACATTCGTATGTGAAATACTGACACCAAACTCTTCCTAAAGGTGAGTAGCATAATCAACCTGCAAATCGTAATACAGACCAGCAACCATGACATAGATTTCAAGTCTGTCTTTATTCAATCCCACACTTCGACCTGTCAAGCATCGAAGTAAAATACCAAAGAGGAAGTTCCACACAAATGGTAGAGAATATTTCTTGAACTGACTGAGTTTAGTGAGTAGAGGTTGATGACCCATCTCGTTGAACATATGAAGCACTTGTTCATTAGTAACCTCATAGAAAGGACCTACATTAGGAATGTTCAAGATTTGAGCAAACTTGTTCTTCGTAAGCTTGTATTTCTTATCATTGGATAACTGAAAAGTAACCACTTTAGACGTTTTGTTAAACACAACAGTAAAACCGGGCAATGATAACCAAGTCATTGGAACTGAGAAGGAGACCGTCATCACCATATATAGAACTGAATGATTGAGAGATACAATCAACATTTGCAGTTCTTCATGATATTTCGAGAAATTAGGTTGAACCCTATAGTTGGATCCTTGAATCTTCAACAATGGTTGAGATGAAGCTTAATCGATGGTCTGAGAAGGATCAACTGGAATATTTGTGGTCGCCATTGTTAGGGTTTGAAGGTTTGAAGAAAACTGAGATGTATAAGCAGAGAGGATTTGGGGAAAATCTTTAGCCTGATCGCGTAAAGTTTGAACAGGATATCTACAAAATCCTTTTATACTGTAACCCCAAGTTTGAATTTGAAGCGGTTAGCAATAAATGCTTTCCACGTATAACCTTGAAAATCGGACCTGTAGCCGTAAAGATAGTGTCACAGCTAGAAATTTTTGGGTCAAGAATAGTCTAAATTATATCCATGTAAAAATAAATTCATGATGTAACCTTGTTATAATTGATTCTTGTAAATCAAAATGACATTGTTATATGAGTACATATATGCATACACTAAGAATCATGTTCGTAATAAACTTTTAGAAGTCCACATTAGATCTAATAGTAAACATAAATAAAAAATGGGCCTTTACTTAAAGGTTTTCGGCCAAGAGAACCACTTGACCGAAAACCCTTCCATTAGAGACCTATGGACCGAAAACCTTGACATGGACCATCACAAGGCCGAAAACCCTATCCCTTGAACATGAGATTTCGGTTTTGGGTGCAAGACCCAAGGTTTGACTTGTGGATGACACCTCAATGATTTACATCCCTTTATCCTCCAGACCTCCATACCCTCCATGCATATGTACACCATGCCTCCATGTATGACACCTAATTGACCAATATGTAACAATAAAGCAATGCCCCCCTCTCCATTTAAAGCTTACGGCCGAGAGTCACACACACACCACCAAAAATACATCCTCTCATTCTTTTCTCATTTCTTTCTTTCAAAAATCGAGCAAGGGTCTTCAAAGAGTGATTTTTCATCAAGTGGTTCATAGAAATTGGTAAGTATTTTCGAAATACCTTGGTGTTTCTATATATTTTTAGGCTAATTTCATCATATTTACACACATTTTTGTGTGTTAGGTTACTACAATACCAACCATTTGAAGAGATTTACCAACTCCACACAAGAAACTAGGCTCGAAACCTCTCTTCTTTTCCTCCAAGCCACCCACGAAAATTTTCCAAGGCGAGCTTCATACCCCCATTTTCGAGTTTTACATGCTTTTAGGGAGGGGTGGGGGGGGGGGGATACAAGTTAAAAATATGTTTGTCCTTTGGATACTTGCATGTCTCATCCTTAATACCTGAATATGGTATAATATTTGCATAAAAATGTAAACATTACCACTTCTCACACAAAAATTTTCGAGTCTTATTTGCAAAGATAACAAAATATAACTTATTTTGTGTTAAATATGTTAACCCGAAAATATGTGATGTACAAACTACAATACAAGTCAAAATTATGTTTATCTTTTGGATATTTGCATGCCTCATGCTTATTATTTGAATATGATGTTATATTTGTATAAGAATATAGATATCACCATTCTTTTTACACAAATTTTGTTTCATATGAAGTTGACATCTAAAAATAACACAAACTTAACTTATTTTGTGTTACAAATATCAACCGAAAATATGAGTTGTACAAACTACAGATTTTTGGTAATTTTTACTAAAAATAGTTTTTCTAGTAGAAATGGCTATATTTTTAGTCATCATGGTTTTGTTGGGTTAAAACCCAAGTATATTATGTTTTTATTAACATATATAAACACTAAACAAGATTACAACTGGATATTTATATAATATTTATATAAATAGTTTACACAAAAACATACAATGCAAACTATAATTGGTATAGTTTGGAAGTCATAAAACCATACTTTTACAACATTTCAATGGTATAATTATTTCATTATACAAGAAAAAGGGAGTTGTAGCTTCGCGTAAATCTTTTAATGCTCTAGTGAGACATTCTCTTCACCGTACCTACCTAGTGTACACTTTAAGTCCTGCATTATAACTAGAGTTTCCTGGAGGGAGAGCGAGATAGGTGTGCATAGATCTATACAGGATTGACAACTCCACACCTCAGTTGTTCGCTACAGTTAGACCAGAAAGTCTAGGGTGACAAGTGTCTACCAATTCCGACGCCTGAAGAACGTCGTTTAGGAATATCAGTCATATTAAGCATGGTTATAATAACTCACCTAGGGATTAAAAATTCTATCTCGGTTTACGGGAAGCTTACACTTCATTGGTTTTATGAAAATATAAAACTACATATTACCTTTCAGTACATTATTGCTTACATTTCTGGTCTTAGGGTTTAAGACTACAGTTCTTATATAAAAAAAAATATTGGATTTTCTGGAAACATACATACTTATTCATTTCACAAGGATAAAGATACAAAAGACATTCATACATTTTTAGTCTTGGTTAGTAGACTAACATCCAATTTTATAGAAAATATCGGATTTTCTGGAAGCATACAAAACCATTTTAAACAAAGTAGTTATAAACCCTTTTCATACAAAAATGCTTATGAACTCACCAACATTATTGTTGACGCTTTTCAAAATCACTTGTATTCTCAGGGAACTAGTAATCAGGTATATAAATCTTTGATAACAGGAGTTGCTGCATTATGGAATTTTACTTTTCAGTCATTGTTGTGTAACTTTTGAACAAATACAGTATGTAAACTATGCAAGCTTGTATTCTTAATGTATGCTGTTTGGGTTGTTATATTTCATTTATATTCAACTGTTATGATACAATACAATGACGTCATCCGACCCCAGACGTTTCCGCCGCTCCGGTTCGGGGGTGTGACAGATAGCCACGTCTGAAAAGTAATGAGCACTTTTCCTGGAAAACCGTAAAATAACCCAACCATCACACCAATCAGTCGTTTCGCTTGCCCCAAGATGATAAGAACCGTCACCAGACCCTTCGTTTCGAGGTTGGGCTCATTCGCTTTTGGGATGACAAGCAAAATCATGGTCAGACATTCAAAATATAGGTTTGAGTTGGTATTACTCAAGACCTCAAGGCTTTCTGTGTTATTGTGTGAAAAAGAATGAGCGGGAACCAAGATAAAAAATGATTACATAAAGTGAGATCAAATTATTGTTTGATGTAAAAGCAGATGGATCCCGTGAAAAGATCACTTCATTCGAAATCAAGAGAGATATCAAACTGTTTGTGTGGTTTCCCTTGATATACAATCGAATACTCATAGATGAGTATCGAAGAGCTTCTTTTAAGAAGGCTTCGAAGGTTGGCACAATTTTGTTCATGATCACAACTTAACATAAGTGTGGATTCGATGATCAAAATTACTTGTATGACCAGTGTAGTCAGGTACAAGTGAAGGTTAGATAAATGTTTAAGTAACGAAGAAACAAGTTGATATTCAGACAAAACTCATATTTCAACAACAACACAAAAAAAATGGATCTTGTTGGGCAAAAATGTCTTAAGATAAGATCATTTTATCAAGACCACATAAAACGAAAGAAATATGATTTTGAATATCGAAGAAAGGTACAGAAACAAGTGTTTCATTAAAAACTTGAACATGAAGTTCACCGTCAATTCTTTTAATTGTTGGAAATTTTAGGCTTCACCATCATCACAGTCTTATGAATCAAGATCATAAACACAGACTTGTTCGATATCTACATTCTGGTTGCTTTCTACCAGAGATGTCGAGGATATGCAAGTGAAGTGTGTGATTAGTGAAGAAGTATGTTGATGAAAAAGATTGTTCAAGAAACATGTTGTACCTCTGTGAATTATAAGGACCAAGAAGAAATCTCTTAACTCCGGATAAGAAGAGAAAGGTAGCTCGTCGAATAATGCGAATATTGCCTAATGGGAAGGAACTCTCATAGTGAGTGATCCATTAAGGCTTCGACACACATTGAGTCTATGAGGCTTGGGTCGACATACAACAACATGCTTTTAGGGACACGTAACTAGTCCAAAGTGCAGAAATGATACATGTCCCTGCCAGTAACGAAGCAATGACCACCATACAATGTTGATTGAGATCTAACCTGAAAATCATAAAACTCACAAAAAGAAAAAAAATATATTTTTGGATTTTTGGCTTTGAAAATCAAAAGAACAAAAATAAGAAAATATTTTTGGAATTTTTGTTTTTAAAAGATAAAGACAAAAGAAAAAAATATATATTTTGGGATTTTTATTTTTTGAAAATTAAAAGAACAAAAATAAGAAAATCTTTTTGGAATTTTTGTTTTTGAAAGATAAAGACTAAAGAAAAAAAATATTTTTGGATTTTTGTTTTGTGAAAAATAAAAGAACAAAATAAGAAAATCCTTTTGGAATTTTTGTTTTAGAAAAACAAAACAAAATAAAAACAAGACAATGTTACCAGACAAACGAACCAAAGAGCATCGATATAGAGACATAAGTCATCAATATATCAAAACAACACATGTAACGAAGGATATTCTGAATCATTCAACAATATGTCGAAATCGAAGCATGTCGAACGCTGAATAATGAACAGTAACTTCTGATTCATTCAGCGAAGTGTTGACGCCTCGTTATGTCATAACAAAAATTCATTTGAAACATCAGTTGCATCAAGCATTCCTAGTCCAGACAAGAGCCTAAGAAAAGACTTTTCATCCAAAGGCTTGGTAAAGATATCAGCAAATTGATTTGTTGTTTTCACAAAGTGAACTTCTATATTTCCATCCTTAACATGATCCTTGATAAAATGATATCTAATATAAAGGTATCTTCTTCATATTGATTTCATAGTCACGAAGCTGACTTTGAATCCAAATGATCTGAGAAGTGCATGCTGCAGCAGCAACATATTCTGCTTCTGCTGTGGAAATCAAACACAGGTTTGTTTCTTCGATTGCCAGCTCACAAGCTTCCCGTCCAGAAACTGACATCCACCGGTAGTGCTTTTACTGTCAAGTTGACAACCACCAAGATCTGCATCTGAAAATGCTTGTATGAAGAAACCAGTCTTCGAAGAGTACCACAAACCTAACGAAACTGTCCCTTTGAGATAACAAAATATATTCTTTACAACAATTAGATGAGGTTCCTTGGGATTTGACTGATACCTAGCACAATTGCAAATAGCAAACATAATATCAGGTCGACTAGCAGTTAAATATAGTAACGAACTGATCATGCTTCCGTACAATGTGAGATCGAAAGGTCCAAGACGTGTGCCAATAACCATAGGTACTCGTAATTTTGAACTATTCGTCATGCCAAACTTCTCAAGCAGATTGCGAGAATACTTCTCTTGATTGCTGAAGATGTCTTCTCTGCTTTGACGAATGTTTAATCCTAGAAAATTATTGATCTTCCCCATCATGCTCAATTCGAATTGACTCTTCATCATATTCTCAAACTCACTCGACAAAGTTGGGTCAGTAGAGCCAAAAATAATATCATCGACATAAATTTGAACAAGCATGAGATGATCCCCAACTTTCCTTCGAAAGAGAGTGGGATCAATTGATCCTTGTTTAAACTTCGATTGCTTTAAAAAATTGGTAAGAGTTGCATACCAGGCTCGTGGTGCTTGTTTTAAACCATAAATAACTTTAACGAGGATATAACAATGATCAGGGAATTTATCATTAATAAAACCTGGTGGTTGCTCGACATACAAATTCTCTTCCAGTACACCATTCATAAAAGCGCACTTGCCATCCATTTGATAGACATCAAAGTATTTGTGTGCAGGATAAGCTAAAAATATTCGAAACAGCCTCGAGTCTTGCGACAGGGGCGAAGGTTTCTTCATAATCAATACCTTCTTGTTGCGAATATCCTTTAACAAATAGTCTTGATTTGTTTCGAATCACATTACCCTCTTTATCAGTTTTATTTTTAAAAATCCATTTTAAGCCAATACTAATACATCTTTTGGTTTTGGAACAAGAGGCCAAACTTTGTTTCTCTCAAATTCAGCTAATTCGGATTGCGTTACAACAATCCACTCAGCCAATGCAACCTTAACTGTTTTCGGTTCTAACTTTGAAATAAACACGTTAAACATGAAATACTCTTGATTCACATTTAGTACCTCATTTCTAGCATGAAGCTGAGCTCTTGTCAACACTCCAGCTTGAGGATCACCAAGTACTTGTTCTTTAGGATGATTTCTTGTCCATTTATCCAATGGTGGGTAGGCTGGATCAAAATCCAAAGGTGCATCTTCGAACATATCATCCGGTTCTGAACCTTCACCTACATTGGACACATTATCAGGTAGATCATGAAAAACATCAGTTTGTATGTTCGAATCTGTAGGTAAAATTCCATTTTGCTCCCCCTCGACAATAAGATTCGAAATATGACACTCGCCCTCGACATCAGTACTCGAATTTTCGTGCTCCTCCTCAATATTAGTAGTCGTATTCAAGTGCTCCCCCTCCACTTTATCACCTTGTAATACAGGATGACTATCGACCTGACATGGAGTATTGGAGGTTGAAAGAACATCATCATTTTCCTGAGTTAATGTCGAATTATCAGAATGTTTCGAAGCTTCAGGAATCTGATTATCCTTAGTATGAAGCTCCGCATCTATGGCCCTATCAGGAACACCAAAAATTAAGTCATAATCAAAAGCGAAAGAATTATTGATTTCAGACTCGATATGTGTTTCTGAAATGATAGGCTTTTGATCAAATGGCTTTTCGACTTGTTTCACATGATAGTCATCAAAAGTAAGATTGAAAGTTTCTTCAATCTTCCTTGTTCGTTTATTCAACACTATGTATGCCACCGAATTATGTGAATATCCCAAGAATATCCCTTCATCAGCTTTCGACTGAAATTTTGAAAGATTATCCTTGAGATTCATTATGAAGCACTTGCAACCAAAAACATGGAAAAATTTCACATTCGGTTTTCGATTATTAATAATCTCATATGGAGTGATGTTAAAACGTTGATGAATGAAAGATCGATTTTGTGTGAAACATGTTGACACTGCTTCGGCCCAGAGATACTGAAGTAGATTCGCATAAGTGAGCATAGTCCTCGCTGCTTCGCAAAGAGATCGATTTCTCCTTTCGACAACACCATTTTGTTGAGGTGTGTAAGGAGATGAAAAATTATGCGAAATCTCTAGGTCATTTAGAAATGAATCCAGAACTTTATTCTTGAATTCAGAGTCATTATCACTTTTGATCTTTCTGACTTTCTTCCTCAAACTGAGTTCAATGTGCTTTATAAAGTCGATCATTACTTGTGTTGCTTCATAATTCTTTCGAAGAAAGTAAACCTTGAAAAGTCATCGACAATGACCAATATGTACATCTTCTTGTTGAGAGTTTCATTAGTCAAAGGTCCACAAAGACCAATGTGAAGAAGTTCCAATGGTTCAATGATCTTTGAATCAATAGTAATTGGATGAGCATGTCGATGTTCTTGCCATGTTCACATGCTGCACATAACGAATCGTTATCAAATTTTAAAACAGGTAAGCCTCGAACAAGATCATTTACCACCATGAGATTCTTGAAATTCAAGTGAGACAATCTTCGATGCCACAACCAGCTTAGATCAGATGAAGCCTTCGAAAGTAGACACACAGATGGAACACCAACAATCAGCTTGATATCGAGAGTAAACAAATCACCTTTCCTTTTGGACTTGAGAAAAACCTCGTTGGTTTATTGATTCGAAATGACATTTCCTTCTTCATCGAAGACTACTTGATTTCCAGTGCCCACAACAAGTTGTGAGACACTAATCAAGTTGTGCTAAAGACCTTCGACATATGCCACTCGATTAACCATGAACATTCCATTCGTTACTTTTCCATATCCTTTAACTTTGCATTTATTGTTATTCCCAAACTTTACCACACCAGCATTTTCCAGGCTTCGATAGTCTCGCAAATTTTCCTTCCTACCCGTAATGTGACGTGAGCAACCACTATCAATGTACCAATGTTCATGGCATTGCTCGTCACATAAAACCTACAATCAATGAAAAAATTTAGGTCCCCAATGCTTTTTGGGTCCTTAGTTATTAGATTGAAATGCATTATGAAATAAAGATCCTAAAACCCAATTACGAACTTTAGATTTCAAACTATCAATTAAGTCGACTTCCACAGACTTAGGTATCGAAATGAAATCATTCAATGGTTTAGAGTGGTTACGAACTTTCCCTTTACCATCGACAGTTCGTTGTGACACAACTTTCACTTTGGGAACTTCGTTCCACTTTTGAACAAAGGGATTTGATTCCCTTGAAGAAGAACTATCAGTTTGAGACTCATTTAAGTAGCTTTCATAAGCATACTAGATTTCTTCTTGAGAAAACTTCCCAGATTGATAAGGCTTTCCTTTGCCTTCGAGCCAGTGATTAATATTCTTCACATCAGATTTCCCTTTGGCAAATGAAGCTTTAACTTGTTGCTTCGAAACAGGGTTGGAAAAGTGAGGTTGTGTGGGTTTGAAAGGTTAATTTTTTTCCCATTGACTTCCAGCTTATCGAAGTTTCGTTTTGGAAATGTCGATTGTCCATGTGGTTGGTCACAATTTTGAAAATGTTTATTATAACCGAAATTTTTTCGATTAAAAACGTGTTGTTCATTTGAAAATCTTCTTTGATTTTGAACTTGAGGGAAAAATATTTGTTTATTTTGTTTAAAACCATTTCTTTGAAAATTATTTTGTGAAAACCTTGCATTTTGTTGATTAGGAACAAAAGTCCTTTGTTGTTGGTTTTTAACAAAATTCTCATTTCTTGGTTTTTGAACATTCGATTTTTGACTTAACTTTGTACTTTGGAATGACTTTTTGACAAATCATTTAGATTTTGAGTGGGTTTGTTCTGAACAAAAGAGTTATTTTGAGAAAAAATCTTTACTTGTTCAGTCTTTTTCTGTTTAGTTGATTTTGTTAACAAAACTTTTTGTTTCTTTCGAGACTCGACATTTTGCCAATAAACCTTTTTCCTTGCTTTAGACATCGAAATTCCTTCATCTTTTAAAATCTTTTAAATTTGTTCATAAAACATTTGAGCTTTTGTGTTTTGAGAAACTGATTCATTTGAAGATTTGTCATCATTTTCTTTTTCTTTCTTAATTTCCCAAACTCTTTTTGGTTTTTGTCTTTGAAAAGTGGATGAGTTTTTGTTAAGATTGTTTTCGACGGTACTTTGAGTTGAGAAAAACCCTTCCTTCGTTGCTTCTTTGTTGTCTTCCTCAACAACTTTGTTGATTTCAGGTTTCACTTTTTCTTCATTTCCTGGGTTAACAAAGACTTGATTTGGAAATACCACATCATCAGTGCATTTGAAATTTGGATAAACAACAGAGTTTGATTCGAGATAATGAGGACCTTTTTCCTTCATCACCTTGAATTTCTATGTTTCCTCATACACCTGATCGACAACCATTCTTGGAATTGTTGTTTCACTCGGAATATCTTCATCATCATCACTATCGGTTTGACTATCTTCGATGGTTACATGATCATAATCATGAACTTTCGATGTTAAGGGCTGGTCAGGGTCAACTTTAACCAAAGAACCATCACAAATTTATTTACCCTTAGCCATAGAAGTGACATTAATGACATATAGCTGAGAACAATCAACAACTTCCTCCTCCTCAATTTCACTGATATTGTCAGAATCATCTTCGATTACAGCAAAATTGTTTTGAGAGTCAGATATCGAACGCTCGGTCTTTTTCAAAATTTTCATTTGTTCTTTTTTGTCGAGGTCTTATTCACAATATTAACCATATCATTTTCATCCAAACATTCATCTAATTTAACAATACCATATGCATATGAATCATTTGGGACCTTGTCAAACTTAGAAATCTTTTTCTCACAGTTATAGGTAGTTGAATCTATTTTTTCCCTTTCGAAAGTCAAGAAAAGTAAAAGTTTCCTATGTTGTTCTTTGCTTATGTTCGACGAATGATGTAAAGCTGTCAACTTATCATAAAGTCTCTTAGCTGAATTACAATATATGGTTCTTTGTTTAAGCAAATTACAATTGTCTACTCTCAAACCATCCCTATCACAAATAACATTTTTAAGCTCCAATTCTAAGCGATCTACTCTACTGCACTTTGACTCCAGTCTTTTATGAGATTCTAGTAGTAAAGATTTTGATTTTTCAGCGTCACTACTAACAGAAATAAGCATGTCATTAAAGCAAGATAAAGTATTATCGAAGTCAGACAAAATATCATCATATGAACTAACAGAAATTTCAAAAGATTCAAGAAGAGTACGTACCTTCGAAGTCATTGGAGACTTGTCGGCACCAGTAGTAACGAAGCATTTTCCAGTTACCTTCTCTTCTTCCTCTCTTTCCTCCTCATACTCAGCAAACATAGCTCCATGCGTGGGGTTTCACATTTCATCATCATCTGATCCAGATGACCAGATTTGATATGTTCCATCCCCTTCGCTATTGCCTCTTGCAACCAAAGAAATCCCTTTCGTCTTAGCTCTGACCTCTTCTAGCCTCTTAGTATAATACACCTCATCCTTCACTCTTTCTTTCTTTTCTTCTATCTTCCTCAACATGCAATCACTTTCCATATGGTTTGCTCCATTACCGTAATGGCAATCGAAACTACAATCCCCTTTCAGCTTCTTCTATGGCTTTGCAACCTCAGACTTGTTATTTCTTACCTCCAACTTCATCTCCTCTCTCACACCCTTCACATTTGATGATTTTCCCTTAAAATCACTTTTTCCTTTGAACTTCGAATTGAATGGCTTCTTGAGAAGTTTCTTCACTTTATTGTTTGAGTAAAAAGCCACCGCTTCATCATCAGAATTAACAATCAGACCTTCATCTTCAGATCCATCATTCTCAGCTGACTCAACCTCAGCTTCTCTAGCTGTCACCTCGACATCAATGCTAAAGGACCACCCAAGCTCATTTGTGTTTCTTCATCAATTTCATTGATCTTTCTTTCACGAGCCTTCAAAACATTGTAGAGATCACCAAGAGAAAAGTTATCAAAACTTTGTTGGGTCTTAATCATCAGACTGATGTTACGCCACTCTTTACGAAGCCCCATCAGAAAAGTCAAGTTGTATTCAAGAGTTGTACGTCTGACTCCATATCGACTGCATTTGAAGATTATTGCATTCAGACGATCATAGTAGAATTCAATATTCTCACCTTCCTTCTGTTTGAATTCTCCTAATTCAATCAGACACTGCTTAACAGAACTTTTCTTCGTCTTTTCGCTCCCTTGATACTTATCTTTCAAAGTATCCCAAATCTCTGTAGCTGTTTTGCATCCACGAATATAGTTATACACCACTGGTGGAAGAGATCCACGCAGTTCACGCATACAACGTTTGTCATTTGACTTGTATTTTTCAGTTTGAGTAGCAACATCAACAAATGATCTAGCATTTCCGATTTCAGCAAGCATTGAAGGGCGAAAGTTTCCACTCTTGATACACCACCATAGATCTTCATCGATCCCAGTCAAATAATCTTCCATCCTATCAGTCCATTGATCATAGTATTTAGGAGTCAACATAGGAATTTTGGTTGATGAACCAAGGAGATGAGAGAATCCAGTCATCGTGTTCATGTTGAAGTTCACCATTAACGTACGGACAGAATTGACAAAAAGCTTCAGAAAGAAGAAAGTAAGGAGTACATCTTCCAGAAATCAACCACCGAACACTCAATTTAAAAAACTATAAGCATAATCAAATCGATACAGATGATTAGAACAAATTTTCAGACTCAAAATTGAGGAATATTTTGAATCTAGAACGAGATTCAAGAACTTTTGAAACCTTGAGAAAATCATAGATCAAATGTAGGAATCCGGCTCTGATACCAAATGTAGTTGTTAATGATCGAGTAAATGAAATGAAATCAGAGTTTAGATTGAATTGTGAACACAAGGAGTAAATATGATCTGGATGGCTCAATTAAAATTCTGAAAGGTTACAAAGAGTGAAAAGAGTAAGAACATGAAGATGCACAAAAGTTACTCTATCTCTAGTACCTATCCATATTTATAGGCATTACAAAAGTTACAAAAAATACATAAGGGCTAAAACTATTAAGCTTCGACATATAACAATGCCCCTATGAAATACAGACAACGAAAGCTAACAAACTGTCTTCGACACTAAGACAGACTCATGACCCTTCGACACCTCACAACACCATTCAACCTCAACACTAGGAATTTTTTTTATGTGTGAAGAAGGATGTGAAGTCGATTTAACTTGATAAAGAACAAAAGAGTACCATGATTTGTGATAACATCATCTCCTAGTGCGCTAAACCAAGGCTATATCCGACTTGCTCAATAATATAGAGGGTCTGGTTCTTGAAAAGAGCATTGTCACATACATGATAAATGGCTTGACGGTTAATTATGATTATTTTGCAAGCTTGATCCATCACCGGTCCCCTTTTTCTACCTTCTTGGAAGCAAGAACCTTCCTCCACCTCAAAGAGTAAACAATATATCTAGTTGACCACCAATCCCCTCATATAGATTCACCCTCCTCCATGACTATTCTAAAAACCAAATACCAATCTGATATTTATGGGGAAATGGTCCAAATCATGGTAGAACCAATGACCTCTGACTAAACAAGGAAAACAATTGTTAATAGTCGCCCCCAAATAGTAGAAACCTATTACCATTGTCAGTTCCAGTCGGTCTTCGCCTTGCCACAACCACCACCTAAGTAGAATTGGGCTACTGACAACGCCGACACACCTTATGCCCCTCCCTGGGCTACATGATCTTTTCCCCCATTGAGCATCATTTTAACAGTACGTGGGGATCAATCGACTCGCCCATACGTTCACTCTAGGTCTAACCCACAACCCATGTACATGCCAACGTACACCCCTCAAGCCTATTATGTTAGCCCTACATCGCCTTCGACATGGTTTATGCAACCCATCCTGACCAACCTACAACTTTCCTTAGATGCTCAAATTAATAAGCCTTCAAGATTAGGTATAAAATGATAGGTTTATGAACATGGGTGCCACCCTGAACCTGTACTTGAACAGAGATATCATATCTATTCTTTGCAATAAGATTCATTTTCATTCAGAAGCTGGCAATATGTCCAGGATTCTTGTTATATGATTGGGGCACTCTTACATACATATCCATTACCCACCCATACACTACACAATGTCCTCATTACCCTAACATAATAAAAAAACAATATTGTTTTCGTTAGTTTACTCTACTAACAAATGGTATATTAAATTTGAGGAGTTTGGCTTTTCTATGATGGACTACTAGACTAAAAAAAATACTTCTATGATATAATAACATGGATGACCTTTATCTGATCACATCTCCTACTCCTAAATCTCTCATGTATTATAGATCCTTCTTTTGGCTTGAATGACTCAGTCATCTTAGTGATCAAGCCTTTCATTCGGTGTAGTCTAGTCATTTTTTATAATAATGAATAGTTTTGTATTTCTTATCAAGCTTGTAAACAAGGCAAAATTACTAGCCTTCCCTTTCAGTTGTCTGATTCATTTGTCTCATTCCTTTTCAGATTATCTACTCGGATGTTTGGATGTCTCCATTTTCTATTTTTTTTCAATTACAAATATGATGTTTTCACAAAATTTAAACATTTTCGTACATTTGCATAAACCCAACATGGTTTAAACATAAAATCATTCCAATATGACAACAACGGTGAGTATGATAATGTATCTTTCCACAAATCACTAATGGCATAGGATTCCATTTTTGGATGCTTCGTATAATCAACAATACCATACATGCTCTGATTTTTCACGACAATCTCCTTCTTATTTTTAGGTTAATGCTCTCCACATGACCAATTATACATTAAATCCCTATCGCTTTTCACCATAAACAATGACACTCCTATCTTTCATATTTTTCAAACCCATCCTACCGATGATCACCTTCATATGTTTGGGTGCTTATGTTTCCCTCATCTTACCATGTTATACAAATCAATACCATGCACCATATTATGCATCTTTCTTGGGGTACCCTTATCATCACTGTAAATACTGGTGCTTGGATCTTTTCATTAATAAAATCATTTTTTCACATAAAGTTTCTTTTGACAAATATATTTCCCCTAAGGGTATATAACCCCTTCGTCCTACCATCCTAAAAATTTGTAGAGTTATACACATCCCCTTACCATATATATATTTCTCTTCTTCAACTCACCTTACACGATACACCCTTCCTCCCCCTCTTATTTCGTCCCAACCACCATGACCAAATGTATGGCACCTGTCAGATCATGATGCTATTGATGTGGTGAAATCTACTTAAAACTTTGATGCAATTTTAAACAACAGTCCTTTAATTTAGCTAATTACCAATATTTAAACTAGTTACCACCATGGTTGTCGAAATCGCGATCCTGGTCGTAGGATCGTACGATCCTACGATCCAAAATATGAAAAACGATCCCGATCGTAAACGGATCGTATTTGGGGTAAGATCGTAAGTAGGATCGTAGGATCGAGAACCGATCCGATCCTACCTTCCCTTGATTTTTTGTTTTTGCAAATAAATATTTTTACCACTTTATGCCTTTTATCCTTTACAAATTCACCGTTTATCATTTTTGTGTTGTGACTTATAACTAATATTTTGAAGTTTTTATAATCTTTTAACGAAAAATTGAATGTTTGAAATAGTTTTCATTAAAATTAAAAATTAAAATTATGTTTTATTTTGTGGGATCTTAGGATCCTAATCCCGATCTTGCAAACCCAAAAACGATTCTACATAGGATCCCGATCTTGACAACCTTGGTTACCACCATGAAGTATACCTAGTCGGTGAATATTATAGGAGTGGTAAGACTCAATGTCGAACTCAAGGGGAACAGGGTTGTACCGGTTTTAAAGAACTTACAGGAGAATTTAATTATGAAACTTAAAAAGTAAAAGACAAAGTAAATAATAGTATTCATAAAGATACTTTTGGTAGTAATAATAAAGATACTTTTGTTTAGATTTCGAATTCGTTAATAATTTTGATTGATTCAAATGAAGGGCAATTGATGTTAGTAGTTGTTCACCGATTCCTAAAGTGATTAGATTAATTATCAATATCCTTAATCATATGTTTCTTCGTTATCTAGCATCAATGATAGATTTCCTAGATCCATTCTATTAATTCATATCATGTAAGACTTAATTAGTGTGATTGGTCTCATCACTAGCGGTAACCTCTAAAACATAACATTGTTAGATTATGTATCATCCACATTAAACTAACATTCTTATATCTAACCTAGGCATACCATCCTCCATTTATAATTGCCTATGTTGGTAGTATAGTTATTATTCAAGCAACATAATCTGAAGCCAATCTAACTCATGCATCTCAATTTCATAAATATAAAAAAAATCAATCATAATATTCATGGATATTTAATCAAGCCAAAACATAATAGATTAAACAAATTCTAATATCCTTTTAATGAATAAATCCATAATAAATAAGTTGATCTACTTCTAAGCATAAGTATTTGGAACTTAGCTCATAATCAAAACTAAAGAAATTAAAGTAATCAAAGATCTTTATGCTGAAGAATCAATATAGAATGATATTTGGTAATAACATATGATCCTATAGGGTCACAGTTTATAGCAAGTATACACTTTTTGATTATTTATTAGATTTTATTACTAATAACTATTACCAACTCTTTTATTTAGTTGGAAAATTTATATTTTATGAAAGTAATATTTTTAAGAGAGAAAAGCTAGTAAATCATAAGGTATGACTTATATGTTGTGTACTTTAATTGGACTATTTATAGTTCACCAATATGATGTATATGTACATGTTAAATAAGATATGGAATAAAAGACAATATAAGTTTGACTTTTAGTGGTCAAATCAATGGCCCCCATGGTATGGGTGAGTTTTCTTGTGAAGCAACCTCTTACACCTCAATGTTGTTTAAAGAGCCAGGCTTTGACTTGATGGAAGTATGGTCTTAAGATAAATTCGTGCAAGTATATAAAGAGATGAATAACTAGTTAATTGGTTACTATATCTTCTTCTCTTTTCTCTCTACGAAATTCGAGAGCTTCTAAGCTCTTTCCCTATCCTCTCTTACAAAAGTTGTCTATATTATAGTTTTTAATAAGATCCTCTTTTAAGAATAATTTGGTATTAGTTCTTAGAGGCTTAAGATATAATAATACAGGAGAAGACTAGCATCTTTAGTGGCTAACACTTACTTAGTTGATACATGTAGAGGAGCTATACTTTAAGTCTCTCTTGACATTTCCATCAACTTTCAAGCCTCCCCTTGAGAAATCAAATTCTAAAAAGGTTGTTATTCTTTTCCTTCTATGGTTGTCTTAATCTTTCATTTGATTACAAGATGATCCTTGTAGGAAATAAATTATGATATTTATTTTAAAATGCTTTCGTTGCTAAACTTGAATTTTTGAAACTAATTTTGAATATAAACCCAACAGTTAGTATCAGAGCCAACATACAAGCTTGGTTAGATTATTTGACTATTTGGATACTATTAGTTTTTTGGAAAATATGGATAACTTGTTTTTATTAAAAAATAAGTTCATACATATTTTATATGACAACTTTATAATTGTTATTTTATGTGAAAAAAGTTTACATGCATATTTTGTCATTAAAGTTGTCTTAGAAAAAACAAAGGTTGTTTTTATATGTTAATGTATTTTTGTTTGCATAAACAAGCCATGAAACATTTGTGTTGTTGTATGTGTTTGAGTTTATAAAATGGTTGTAATATTCTTTCATTCATATGGTATGTAATAAATAGTTAGTTTCATCTTTATTATTTTGTAAGTAATATGTAGCACCCGATTCCTGGTACGTATTTAATTTCATTGAAATCTTACAATTTACCTTGGGACTCGGCGAGTTGGAGGCCCAACTCGTCGAGTAGACTCGACTGTTGGATCGGGGGTTTAAGTGACCTACTCGACGATTCGGAAGACTGACTCGACGAGTAGGAGCTGTCTGGACAAAACCCTAATATTTAGGGTTTGCACCCTATTTAAACACTTTATCTCGTCCCTAACCAGCCTCCATCACCCTCCTAACTCAGAGAAACCCTAGATTGAAACCCTAAACCCTTTTTGAGTGATTATTGAGCTTGTTGTGGCATTTTGTGCAAGTTAGGAGGTTGAAGAGAAGAAGAAGGAGCTTGGGATTTCAGAAGGAGCAAGGAGATCCAGAGATTTTGCTTCATTTCCTGTTCATAGAAGGTAAAAAGTCCAGACCTTGCTTCTTCTTTCATTAGATACTCTTTTGGAGTAATTTCGGGCTTTTGGAAACCATTTTGGAGCCATACTAGGATGCAACCACGATTTTGGGATTAAGACTTCAGATCTGGAGCCATTGAGGGTTCCTATGGCATAAAGGTGCCAACTTTATGGTCATGGGAGACCCATGCATTATATAAACCCCTTTTTATGGCTTTTAGAGCCAAAGCCCCCATGCATGTGCATCAAGTTTGAAACTTTACGTATAAAATGGACCCTAGGAGGCCAGATCTATGGTTTTGATGCGTTAAGACCCATTATGATCGACTGTATAGTGTTGGACAAAGAGGGACTCGACGAGTCACTTGGGTGACTCGGCGAGTCGGGACGTTTTTTCCCCCAAAGTGTCTCCTGGAAATGGTTTTAGTTGAGTGGAAGGAACACTCAGCCTGATAGGGGTTTGTTTTGGACCTGGAAATCATGGGACTCGACGAGTGTAAGAACAAACTCGGCGAGTCCAAGGTAATCTCCCAACCCTTGAAGACGGAATCGACTAGTTGTTCATACAACTCGGCAAGTCATAAACTGAACACGTTCGTATGAGGGAGATGAACTCGATGAGTTCAAATGGAATTTGGCGAGTCGGTTGAAGATGGTCCCGATGCTATGCATGAAGGCGAACTCGTCGAGTTCTTGCTGGACTCGACGAGTAGAGTCGGGGGTTGTAACACTTGAAAGGATAGGGACTCGACGAGTTGGTGGACCAACTCAGCGAGTCAAGTCAACTGGATGTTGCCTTTGACCATGGATTTGACTTGGACATTGACTGGGATTGAGTGACCCTTGTAAGGGTTATGAGTATGAGTTGATAATTTAGAAGAGTTGCCGTGTAGGGACAGAGGAGTCGGAGAGAGTCGATTTCCATATCAAGATCAGTAAAGACACTACGCGACCGCGAGGTGAGTTACCTGCCAGTAGCGGTGGGTCTACGGCCACAATGCCGGCCCACCAGTAGGGATTGTATGTTAGATGATTGTCTTTGTGATATTAATCTAGGTTTGCTACTACCTGACATGTTTATATGCTAGCATGGTATGTTATATAGTGGTAGTAGGGGGAGAATAGTCCCCAAGTTCGATCATTAGGACCGAAGGGTATGTCGGGCACCCTAAAATTGTCTGACAGAATGCTATGATACTATGTGGTAGTAGTAGGAGGTGAAATAGTCCTCGGGTGTCGGTCGTAAGGACCGACGGGTAAGTCAAGCACCCCAGAACGGCTTGACCTGGGTAGTCAGGCACCCCAGAATTGCCTGGCAGTATATGTGTTATATTATTAGGTGGTAGCGGTAAGGGGTGAAATAGTCCCCGATAGTCGGGCGAAATAGACCGACGGGTAAGTCAAGCACCCCAGAATGGCTTGACTTGGGTAATTCAAGCACCCCATAATGGCTTGACCTGGGTAAGTCAAGAACCCCAGAATGGCTTGACCTGGGTAGTCAAGGACCCCAGAATTTCCTGACAGTATGTTATTGTATGGTATGTGGTATGATGGGGGAACTCACTAAGCTTCGTGCTTACAATTTTCAGTTTTGTTTCAGGTACCTCTTCAGTGAAGGGGAAGGAGCCGGCGCGGTAGCAGTACATCACACTCACGCATGATTTCCGCATTGAGTTTCAGGGATTATACTCTGATTATTATTATTATTATCCGATGATATGTTTTTGAGACACGACGTAATGGTTTTATGAATTAATATAATATTTGCAATGTTTGATAAATGATTTACATGATTACTTAGTTAAAGAAATGAAATTTTTGGTCTTGAAATTTGGGATGTTACAAGTTGGTATCAGAGCCTTAGTTTGAGGGATTCGGATACACTCTCGGGTGTGTCTGAACTCAAACTGAGGACTTGATAGGAAAATTTTCAAAAAGAAAATCATTTTATAAAAAGGAGTTTGGAAAGAGAAAAAGGAACTTTGAAAAAGAACAAGATGTGTGATGTGTGCGACCGGTCGAGCTCAAGTAAGTTTTCCCCAAGATACCCATACATGTTATGTTATGATATGATATGATTATGAGAACCACATGCTAGATTAAGGGTAGAGGATCTAGGAAGGATGCCTTCTATGACTACTATATATGTATGAGAAATGCATGATAGATTAGGGCTAAGGATCTAGGAAGATGCCTGATATGCCTGCTATATGTGTTGCAAGATGTTACTGATTAGTCAGTTATATGATAGCTTGGATAGAGTATGATTGCATTGGGTTACTCAATGCCCGAATGCTGTTGCTTTGTGCTTCGGGAGTCCTAGTTATCTTTAGCTAACTAGTAAACGAATACGTTAAGTTACATATTGCGAGGACGAAATAATTACAGAAGGTTAGGTCTAGCCCTACTGCGCAGCTCTTGTTTGAGTCCAACCGTTGTGGGGTAGGACCTTTCATTCGAAGAATTATCTGGTCATAGTAATATGTAATGGTATTCGCAAGCTAGCTAGGTAAAGGTAGCAGGGGTTCCTTATGCAGCTGATGGCGGAGAGTAGGTCGGAGAGTTACCCTAGGGTAAGCCTAGGACGAGATTGGAAAAGAGTGCAACAGTAGTACAAGGGACTTGGCGAAGTCGAAGCAATCCTTGAGGAAAAGTACGGATAGATGTGGAAGGTAGTATGGGCCCGTACTACTGAAAGCAGAGGATCCGTACTCGAGTCAAGGAGGGCCGAGGTGGAACCAGGAAACTTGTAGAGTGTATGAAACCTCCAGAGGTTTATGTATGAATCTGAAAATTATGTGTTATGTTTCAGAATGGTGATGATCAGACGTCATGGAGGGGGAGGTTCAGGATCAGTATCCGGTTCAGGATCGGGCTCGGGGGCAGGTTTCGAGCCAGTGGACGAGGGACTACGCGCGTTCATTGCGTCTGAGATCACGATAGGTATCCTTGAGTCGACCCTAGTGATTTTTGGGTCAATCAAGGAAGGGATCATTGAGCTGATGGAGGATTGCCTCAGGGGATTCAGGAGCGATATGGCACTCAGTTAGTCAGGATCACGCACACTATCCTTCAAGGACTTCAAGGGTAGTGGTGCGCCGGATTTTCATGGGGCTAAGGACCCCATCTCAACCAGGAGATGGATTCCCAACATTGAGTCTGCACAGTTGACGAGCTTCTGCCCTGAGGGGTCGAAGGTGCGATATGCCGCAGGTTGTTTGACAGATAGGGCCAGGTATTGGTGGGAGTCGGTTGGTGACTCAATGGGGGCCTCAGCTATTGAGGCTATGACTTGGTCGGACTTTGTGACCAGGTTCAGGGCTGAGTTTGCGCCAGCTGTGGAGCTTCCGCAGTTGGCCAGGGATTTCCTTGATATGAGGCAGACGACAGAGAGGGTGGCAGAGATTACCGCCAAGATCCGGGAGAGGGCATTTTTGGTGCCCCAGTATGCGGGAGATGAGGATATGCGATGGACCCGCTATCACGACATGTTGAGAGCTGATATTCGGGAGCATGTCAGCTTCTCAGCATGTCCGACCCTGGATTCCATGATTGCCAGGGCGAGGGAGAGAGAGATAGACTTGGAGCACATCAGGAAGAGGAAGGCGGAGGAAGCACAGGTTACTGGGGCTTTGGGGAAGAAGTCCAAGGGAGCAGACACTAAGCCGAAGGGCCAGTCGGGACAGGGCCATTGCAGGAAATGCGGCAGGGCTCATGAGAGGGTTTGTAGGATAGGATCATCGGGCTGCTACAAGTGTGGCAAGACGGAGCACTTCAGTAGGGATTGTACCGCCCCTGCGCCCACTATCTGGACATCAGAGTCGCTATGTTTCCACTGCAACCAGCGAGGCCATAAAAAGGCCAACTGTTCTCAGTTGACAGCAGCAGCGCCAGTGAAGGCGACAGCTCCAGCGACCCTGCGGATTACTGATGGCTGCCAGGGCAAGGCAGAGGCTCCAGTGGTGAGGAGCCGAGCCTTCCAGTTGACTATCGAGGAAGCACGTGCCGCACCCGATGTGGTGACGGGTAAGATTTTTCCTCCCTATCTTTTATTTTATGTTGTTTATGATATTGATGTGCCATATGATATGTCTTGTTTAGGATTGTTCCATGTGAACGGTATCCCAGTTCAGGTGTTGTTTGATTCGGGTGCTACCTGATAATTTGTCTCTCTTGCGCTTAGCAAGAGGTTCCCTGAGTCTTCGGGCATGTTAGATTGCCCTCTAGAGGTCGAGATTGCGGATGATCGATCAGTGCGAGCGTCAGAGGTTTTCACGGACTGTGTTTTCAGGTTGTTCGAGGAGCGTTATTTGGTAGACTTGGTTCTCATTCCGTTGCGTGGGAACAAGGTGATTATAGGCATGGATTGGTTGAGCCCCAACGGGGCAGTGATCGACTGCGCGCAGCAGTTGGTTCGGATCAGGACCCCGAGTGAGGGAGAGCTGGTGATTCAGGGCGAGAGGCCACAGCGCGGACCAGTACTATGTTCAGCAGCGAGGGCTAGGCGCTATCTTCAGCAGGGCTGCGCTGGGTATGTCGCCTATGTTATGGATACCCGGGAGGCGGGTAAGACGAATGTAACAGATGTTCCGGTGGTGCGAGATTACGCAGATGTATTCCCAGAGGAGCTGCCTGGGATACCTCAGGAGCGACAGGTGGAGTTCAGGATCGACCTAGTCACTGGTGCAGCTCCGATAGCTAAGGCACCATATCGGTTGGCTCCTCCCGAGATGCATGAGTTGTCTACACAGCTACAGGAGCTGTTAGACAAGGGATTTATCAGGCCGATTAGTTCACCTTGGGGAGCCCCGATCCTGTTTGTCAAAAAGAAGGACGGGTCGCATCGCTTGTACATAGATTACCAGGAGCTGAACAAGGTAATGGTGAAGAACCGTTACCCACTCCCGAGGATAGATGACTTGTTCGACCAGCTTCAGGGAGCATCTTGGGTTTCTGAAAGGCTATGATTTAGTGGTTTGTGCTAGGCATTTATCTTGTAATGATCTTGTTTTTGGTCTTAGGGTTGTCTATGGTGTGTGTATAGCTTTTGTATGTATGTGTGCGGTCGGACTCGTGTGTGCGGCCGTACACCCCGTGTGCCGCCGCACACGTGTGTGTGGTTGTACACTCGTGTGCTGCTGGGGGATGATATAAATAGTAAGTGTCTGTGTCAGTGTCAGATGATGTAACTGTGTGTTTCCCAAGGTGTACCTGACATTTATGTGATATAGATGTGTGCATGCTTGGATTAATTCCTCTTCTACTCATTCTATACACTGTTTGAACTTGCATTTCAATTGATCACTGATTAGGATCTATTAGATTGGGACTTACAATTAGTATCAGAGCCTGATTCAGTGTCAATTCGAAGGCTAATAGAGTGTGCGGTTGAAGAAATTCATCGTTTTTGAGGCTTATTCATATTCATTAGTTAAGAAATCGCTATTGATCATCGTTTTCAACAGTTTGAAATCAAATTTAGTTCAAACATCTCAAATTTGAAGGTGTGCGGTTAAGACTTTGAAGGTGTGCAGTTAAGACTTTGAAGGTGTGCAGTTAAGCTCTTGAAGGTGTACGGTTGAACGAGTGCGGTCACGTGTACGGTTGGGTGTGCGGTTAGGTGTGCTGTCACGTGTGCGGTTGGCGTGTGCTGTTGACGTGTACGGTTGGCGTGTGCTGTTGACGTGTACGGTTGGCGTGTGATGTTAGCGTGTGCGGTTGGCGTGTGCTGTTGGCGTGTGCTGTTGGCGTGTGTGGTTGGCGTGTGCTGGTGGCGTGTGCGGTTGGTGTGTGCGGTTGATGTGTACGGCTGCATTTTTGTTGGTTGACAAATTTTTAATTTTGGTCTTCTTGTTGAGTTGTTCCCTCTAGAAAAAGCCAAAATGGATTCTCATAGTCAAACACATTTTCATGAACTGGATACTGTCATGGGTACAACCACACGTATCCCAAGACTGATGTCTGCAGATGGTTTTCCTGAATGGAAGTACCAGATTGAAAAGTATATTAAAATGAAAGACTTCAAAGTGTGGAGAAGCATCATCAAAGGTCCTGTCAGGATTACTATGACAGTTAGAGGACAAGTGATTGAAAAAGCTGTTGAAAACTACACAGACGATGAATTTGAGAAAGTTGAAGAACAGGAAAGGGCTTTGGCCACTCTGACCATGGCTTTATCTCCTGATATAGCTCAAGGTTTCAGAGAGTATACTTCAGCTAAGGATTTGTGGGAGGCCCTTATTGAAGTATATGAAGGAAATGAATACATGAAGGAAAGTCGCCAGGACATGTTGCGACAGAAATTCAACATGTTCAACTACATTCCTGGAGAAACCCTGGAGGCGCAGCTACAGCGATTCACAACTCTCACTACTGATATGAACATACATGGGATCTTTTTGACTAAGTCCGAGATAAACAAGAAGCTACTTAATGCTCTCCCAAAGTCATGGGACATGAATGTGGCTGTGATTAAGAAGACCAAGGATTTGAATCGTCTCACTCTTGCTGAAACAATGGCGATCATCAAAGCTTGTGATATTGATGATAAGCAGAGAGAGATTAACCATGTGAATTCGTATTCGACTGCAAATCTCGGAATTTCCTCTAACAATGCTCTTTCTTCAATCATCTCTTCTCCAAGTCAAGGGTTTGCTGTTCAACAACCTCAAATTCAAAACTTCACTGCTGCGTCATCCATGCCTCACCCTCAAAGTCAGCCATTTATCACTCCACAAGCTGTTCCATCCCCAAATGTGCCAGTAGTAGCCTCTTCCTCAAACACAAAGGAGAGTGATGAAAATCTTGCTCTAGCTACAGGACTTGTAAACTGCTATAATGCTTTTGTAGCTGGAGAGCTTCCACATCAGTTGTCATTTGCTGATCTGGATCAGATTCATCCAGAAGATGTGGAAGAGATGGATATCACATGCCAAATTGCTATGGCTGTGTTCAGGGCGAAGCAGTTTGCTAAGAAGACAGGGAAAAATAATTGGGGAATGAATGCTGATAAGAAGGTCGGGTTCAATAAGGGAAAGCTGCGATGTTTCAACTGCCACGAGCCAGGTCATTTTTCTCGTGAGTGCCCAAAGCCGGATCGAAGGATAAACAATGACAGAATAATGGTTGCTGTAGGAAACAATCGTGGAGGTGCTGTGGCTAGTAGTGAGACTGCTATGGTTGCTCAGTTGTTTGACTGGGAGGACCAGATTCAGGCCATGAACATTTCAAAACCTGAAAATGCTCACCTAGCCCAAATCAATGATGATGCTCCCCTGAAGAATGATGAAGCTGATCCTGAAGCTGAGATGATGGAGCTGCAGTTTGCGCTGATGGTATCTTCTACTTCCGAGCCCAAGAAACGCGAGGTAAGTTTACCTACTTGTTCTCAGGCATGTAATGATTATGTTAAAATCCTTCATGACGAAATAGCATTATTACGTAGAGAAGTAGAGGATCTCAGATATGAGGGCTATCAACTTAGAAAAGGATAAAAACCCTTAAAGCCCCAATTAGAAACAAAAATAAAGGACTATAAGAGAATTCAGCAAGAATACAGTGAAAAATGCGAAAATTATTATTATCTCAAAAGACTGAACTATGAGTTAACTATTGAGCTTGATACATTAAGGAGACAATTTGATACTGCGAATTTTGATTTTAGAAAATTTGATGAATCAAGCGAGGTAGTTGCCAACATGATTGATCATTGCATGCAGTTCACATGAAACCAGCAGAAGGGTTTAGGATACGATAGTGTACCTCCTCCTTTTAATCACACATATCAGTATCAACCCCTGTCTAAAGATGAGATTGCCAACGAACCATTCATGGTTTATGGCAAGCCATCTGGTTTCGTCTCAGGAGGATTTATTAATGTTGAAAATACTAACGTCTCTACTTCCCCTGCAGATCAATCTTTAAATCAGGCAAAGCAAGAAGTTGAAGGATCTGTTTATGTGTCTGATCCTGATGTTTTTATTTCAAATGAAAAATCTTTTACTTCTGATGTTAAAAATGGCAATGTTTTGTGTGATGCTTCCACATCTCCTACTGTTGAATTTAATTTCTTTGAAATGTTTGATGAATTGTTTGATAATCCTGATGCTTGTGCTTCTAATGAAAACACACCAATTCCACAAGTCACACCATCTGATGCACCCTCACTTATCTCACAACCTGTTTCTCATACATGTTCTTCTGAGAAGAGTAAGAGTGACAGTCAAGAAAATAAATCTGAGAAATGTAGTGCCAGTTCCAGTAATAATAAACAGATTTGTTTTAATTGTGGTATTGGAGGACATATAGCTAGGAATTGTCAAAATAGAATGTTTGTGAATTATCTGTCACCAAGAGGAGAGAACGAATCTAGAGGAAGGTATTTAATTAGAAAGTCCTCAAGAACTCGTTCTCGGGATGATGATTGGAAGGATGATCGAAGCAGAAAAAGGGCTGTTTCTTAAAAGAATAAAAAGGTTTTTCATAAATAAGTTCCAAATAGTTTACCAAAACCGAACAAGGCTCCGCCAAGATCGGTTGCGTCAAAGAGTAGTTCTGGATATTCAACCAATTCTGGTAGAACATCCAGGGGCTTAGTGCAAACTAATAAGAAGCATATTTCAAAACCACCTGAGACTGTTAGAAAACCTAAATATCATTGGAAGCCCAAATCAATTTCCAATCAATCATTAGCATCCTCTGAAAAGCTTAGAAATGATGATTTAGAATTGAAAGTTTTGAAAGATGAATCAGTGAAAGTAAAAAGGCAACCCAGGACAGTGATGACCTGGGTTCCCAAATCTAAATGATCCCGCTCATTTTGCAGGGACAGTTGCGGAGGAATGTCGTCCGTCCTTGGTACGTCAACAACGACTGCTCCCGGCATATGACAGGAGACATCTCCCAATTGAGCGACATTCAATCTTTTAATGGAGGGTATGTTTCCTTCGCAGGCGGAGAAGGTGGCAAGATTACTCAGAGAGGAACTATTACAAATGGAGTGCTTAGTTTCGAGAATGTCAATTTTGCTCCCGAGTTAAAGCACAGCATGTTGAGTCTTTCCCAAATTTGTGACAAAGGTTATTCTACCCATTTCACCCACAAAGAGTGCATGATTCTCAAGCCAGGCATTGTCATCCCGAAAGAGTGGATTCTTGTCAAATCTAAGCGGGATGGGAATGCTTACATTATCGATATGAATAGCAACATTCCTGAACAAGTCACTTGCCTCTTTTCGAAGGTCTCAGAACAAAACGCAATGCTGTGGCACCGAAGACTCGGTCATGCTAACGCTAAAAACCTAAATCGTCTTGCAAAGAATGAGATGGTCCGAGGCTTACCTGTCAGAGACTTTATCACTTTTGAGAATTGTGTGTCCTGTGCCAAGGGCAAACATCACAGAAAACCACACCTGCCAAAACAGGTTAACTCAATCAGTCAGGTGCTCCAATTATTGCATATCGACTTATTTGGTCCGGTCAACGTCCTGAGCATCAACATAAGTTCGTACTGTCTAGTTGTGATCGATATTTCTCTTGTTTTACGTGGGTTTTCTTCTTATCCAACAAAGTTATGGTTGCTGATCTGATAAAGAAGTTCATTATGATGATTGAGAACCAAACCAACAACCGGGTGAAGATGCTTTGTACTGATAATGGAACAGAATTCAAGAATACTGTTCTTGATCACTTTTGCGCAGAAAAGGGAATAGTGCGTCAATACAGCTCTGCTCACACGCTTCAGCAAAACGGTGTTGCTGAGAGGAGAAATAGAACGTTAAAAGACGCTGCAAGTACGATGCTGTGTGACTCCAAGTTACCTATTTTCGTTTGGGCTAAGGCGATTAACACTGCTTGCTATGTGCAGAATCGTGTTTTAATCAACAAAGCTCAGATGAAGACACCGTACGAGATTCTATACGGTCACAAGCCTTCAATCAGCCATTTCCGTGTATTTGGCTGCCCTTGCACCCTTCTTCACTTGGAATCCAACCCAAAGTTCAATGCCAAAGCCGACGATTGTTATTTTGTAGGGTATGATGCGCGCACCGCATATAGGGTTTACAACAAGAAGACTAAGCAAATTGTCGAATCCTATGATGTGCGCTGGTTGGAGGAGAATGAAACGGATGCTAGAGTGGGCCCTGACTGGTTATTTGATTACACATCACTTTTCAAATCCTTAAATGTGTTTTCAGATGGTTCTTGTGGGTCCTCTTCTGGTTCGAAGATTGTTTCTGAAGACGAAGACGAAGAAGTTGTTTACAGACCTCCAACGGTACCGCTTGAGGGGGAGTCCTCTGCTCCACCTGAGGGGGAGTCATCTGTTCGACTTAGTGGTCTAGAGTCTCCAGTTCAAAATGAAACTCCAGATGCTGATTCTACACCTCTTACCCATATTGAAAGAGAGTTCATGTCTAGAGATGCTTCCGCTGTCACTCCAACTTTTATGGAACTACTCTTTCCTGAAGAAATTGCTAATGAGTTTGTAGCAGATTCATCTAATATGGATCAATCAGCAAATGATGGAGGTTTCAACATTCACACTCTTCCCGTTTCACTCAATGATATCAGCCAAGACATACCTTCAAGAATTCAACGCGATCATCCGATCGAAAACATCATTGGTCAGCTGGGTGTTGAAATGGCTTTGAATGAGCCCAACTGGGTAAATGCTATCCATGAAGAGCTAAATCCATTTGAAAAGCTCGGGGTTTGGAAATTGGTTGAGTTACCAAAGGGCAAAAAGTCTCTTGACACACGCTGGGTCTATCGAAACAAGCAGGATGATTCTGGTGTCATAGTGCGCAATAAAGCAAGGTTGGTGGTTCACGGGTTTCGACAAGTCGAGGGTCTTGATTATACTGAGGTTTATGCTCTAGTGGCTCGCTTGGAGGCTATTCGTATCTTCCTTGCATATGCTTCTTACATGAACTTCACGGTCTACCAAATGGATGTCAAGACAGCCTTCTTGTATGGCAAGGTGAAGGAAGAGATCTACGTTGATCAGCCCCCTGGGTTCGTTAACTCCAAGCTTCCTAATCATGTCTACAAGTTGGACAAGGCGTTGTATGGGTTACATCAAGCTCCTTGAGCGTGGTATGCGACTCTCACAAAGCACTTGCTCGAGCATGGATACTCTCGTGGCACTATCGATCAAACTTTATTCATCAAGCATTTTGGTAATGATCAGATTCTAGTCCAGATCTACGTTGACGACATTATCTTCAGGTCTACCAGTCCACAGCTATGCAAAGAGTTTGAAGGCGTGATGAAAAAGAGGTTTGAGATGAGTTCATTGGGAGAAATGGCCATGTTTCTGGGGCTTCAAGTCAAACAAATTTCAACTGGAATCCTGCTCCATCAAGCTAAGTATGTGGAGGATATTCTTGAGAAGTTCGGGTTTCAAGATGCAAAACCTGCCTCGACGCCGATGGCCGAAAGAACTCTTCTGAATCCAGATACTGATGGCGAGTCCGTAGATCAGACACACTACAGATCGATGATCGGATCATTGATGTATCTCACTACAAGCCATCCAGACATCATGTTTGCAGTGTGTCAATGCGCACGTTATCAGGCTAATCCTAAACTTTCACATCTTATTGCTGTCAAAAGGATTTTTTGGTATATCAAAGGCAGCCTAAAATTGGTTCTTTGGTATCCGAAGAATTCCGAATTTGATTTATATGCTTTTGCTGACAATAATTATGGAGGCTGTGAGCTTGACAGGAAATCCACATCAGGAGGGTGCCATTCCTTGGCGATAGGTTGGTGTCGTGGCAGTGCAAGTAACAACATACCGTCTCAACCTCAACAGCAGAAGCGGAATACGTTGTTACATCTGCCTGTTGCTCTCAAGTTATCTGGATCCAACATCAGTTGTTGGATTACGGTTTGAATTATCTAGAAACCCCAATTTACTGTGATAATGAGGTTGCGATTCAAATTGCTAAAAATCCCGTCCAGCACTCGAAAACCAAGCACATTGATATCAAAATTCATTTCATCAGAGATTGTTATGAGCGTTCGCTCATTCGACTGGATCAGGTTCCCACTGCAAATAATGTGGCGGATCTGTTCACAAAGCCGTTTAACAAAGCTCGATTCGATGTGCTTGTGACCTTTTTGAAAATGATACGTTTTTAGGACTAATTTTTGTTTTAGGATTGTTTAAATTTGCGCATTAATTTTTATTCTCACTCATGCACAAATTTAGGGGGAGAAATAATCAAAAACCAAACAAAAATTTAAAAATCAGAAAATCCAAAAACATTAAAACAAAAAAAACAGAAAAACAAAAATTAGGTTGCTGGTAGTTCTTGTTTGTAGGAGATGTGAGGGAAGTGAAATAATCATGTGATAACAGACAATCTGAATCTATGTAAGGTACCAAAGTCGAATTGTATTTGATCTGTGATCGATGTGCTGGTAGACATGAAAGTTTTCAAAATGGACTTGACTAGGATCAGTTGAATTTAAGAAGTTTAGAGACTTGACAAATCTCGACCTAGATAGTTCTATTCAGTCTGACAATACAACGCTTGGGTAGGTTGAGCAGAGAGATATACATGGGAATCTGCGGAGACACTAAATGATCTGTATTTAGAACTGTGGATTGACTTTTCCTCGATGTGCGGATTATGTCCTTAATTCCGATATTGATGGGTGACTGGTGAATTCCGATAAATTAGGTGTGTAGAAAATTATTTTCTTTCTCGCTGTCTGTTAGTCATATGTTGCTTCCTCTGCGTGATCGAGAGATCCGACCTGGACTGTAACATATCCAACTCTATTTTCTATGCATCTTCTATCTATGCAAATTCTTTCTATTTGTTAGCCATATACTGTCTCCTTTGCGTGATTTTCAATCCGACCTGGTACACAGTATATGCATCATTCTTTTTCTCAATCCCTATAAATCTTCAGTTAGTCATATGCTTCACCCTCTGCGTGATTGGAATAGATCTGACCTGGTGTATAACATATGCATTCTAAATCTATCATCTCTCTTAATGATTGTCTGCTCACCCGATGTAAGGAGTATTCTGGAATTCCTTCATTACTGGAGTATATCAGGAAGCGGGAAACACGTTCTAATACAATTAAAATTGAACACTTACAGGTTGTCTGTACATCTCACTACTCAATTTAGGTGGACAACAATACATTTGGTTGTCGTCAGTTGGATAGTCTCTAAGAATATTATCTAATTTCATTACATCCAATGACTTGTCACTTATTGAAAATACAAAAATCTATCAAAAACTTTCGTGTTTAAGTGGACCACAATACCGACAATCGACCAAACGTAAACATGAAGACAAAAGGTATCGATAAATGAATTATGATTGTCCAACAACTTTGATCCCCATATCACAAATTTTTATTTTATTTTTATTTCTATTGTATTTTATTTTATTTTACTAATTTTAGGAATTAGTTTTATTTTATTTTAGTTAGTTTTGTTTTATTTTTAAGTTTACTCTATTTTTATTTTTTTTTATTTTATTTTAGTCCTTCAAATATTATTTTCAAAATAAAGGGAGAGTGTATTGGAGTGTTTGGTAAATAGCAGCTCCTTTTATCGAGAATGAGGAAGGGTATTTAAAGGGGTATGCGGTCAAAGTCTCTTTTCTTTCCCTATTCTTGAAAGCGACCGCACACCCATAGCAGTTCTCTCTCTATCTCAAATTTCAAAACTCCATCTCTCTTGAAATTAAGCATTCATTCGTGCAGGTATCACTTAATCGACTATCGAAATAATGTTTTAAGGCTTAATCGACTGAAAATCAGTGTCGAATTGAAGGAAATTTGGTTGTCGGGATGTGTACGGCCGGGCCGCACACGCGTGTTTGACCGCACACTCCGTGTGCGGTCGCACACTCGGTGTATGGTCACACACTCCATGTGCGGTCGCACACTCGGTGTATGGTTGCATCCTCCGTGTACGGTCGTACTCCTCGTGTACGGTTGAACTTCGATGTGCGGCCGTACACTCCAATTTGCCCTTTAAACTTTGAGATTAAGCCTATAAATGTTTAATATTGCTGATTAATGGGATATTCTAGATGATCATTGATAAATTTTTGTTGTTTGTTCAGCATGTCAGGACTTGAATTCGCAAAGGTTCACAACTTGGCCATTTTCCTTGATGATCCTCCAGCGGTTCACTCAGAATTTCAATTTATAGTCAATGGATTAAGAAGATGCTGCTTGCTGACTGCTTTCACCACATGCCCAGTCATCTACCAGCGATTAATTAAAGACTTCTGGAACAATGCGGCTGCAAAAGAAGGATGGCCAAGGAGCAAAGTATCTTGAAGCTTCTATTCAAGGAAAGAAAGTGTTGGTTTCTGAAGATATCATTCGAGAAGCTCTGCAGATTGGTGATAAGCGTGAATTTCCAAAGGAAATTGAACTTGACCAGATACAAGGAGTTCTAGATCAAATGGGTTATGAAGGAACCTTTCCACCCACTCACAAGAAGCTGTTGCCGCCATGTTGGAAATATCTGGCCCATGCATTTGTGAGCTGCATCTCAGGATGAAGATCAGGTGCAAATGAGATATCCTTGGTCAACACTGGTGCTATTGCTGCCTTGGCCTCTGGAGTAGACTTCAACTTTTCAAAATTTATCTTGCATGAGATGATTTTGAATGTTAAAGGAAACAAAAGGGACAAGTTTCTTATGTATCCAAGATTTATTTAGCTGATCCTAAATGTCATGCATCCTGAGATTGAAAGAAGAGGAGAGACCGATCAGGAAAGCTTAATTTTGAAGGAAAGCATCCATTGATCAGATTTGGTATATTTGCTGAAGAGAGTGATTAGTCTGAACCCAATGAATCTTCTTGTCCTACGGAGACCGACAATGTAGTTATCTCTACTTCTGAACATGAAACCGAGGAAGGTCTTATCTCTCCTGTAGCAAGGGTTGCAGAGGAGCATGAACAGCTACAGAATGTGGAAGTTGAGAGTAATTTTGATCAAGAGGGAGATAAAGGAGAACATGATGGAAATGACGAATTTCTCCATGATATGGATTTCTCAGGCCTCGACAATGTAGCACTTCCCCTTAACTTCGAATTTGAAGAAGAAGGTGAATTTGACACGGGTCTGGATCTCTCCGACAGGTTCTTTAATAAAGTCGATGAAGTTGTTCAAACTACAACTGAGACTAGGGCTGCGAAGGCGACTCTTGAAACTATGCCTCCTTCTTCTACCTCAATGGAAGAAACTTCAAGCCAACAGGGTGCAGCTTCAGGGATTCCTCCCCTTGATTCTGCTATTCCTACATCAATTCCATTTTCAAGTAACCCGACACAGGCACAGACCTCTCTGCCCCCTGTAAAAAGAAGGCATCAAAATTCGAGGCAGGGAGTGTCTATTCAAAGCCAAACACCACCAGTTTCAGCTACAGTTATCACCACAACTGTTACTACACCACCTCTACAATCTAAAGAAGGTCCAAGTACCATGCTTGAGACAGGCGGACCGTCTGCTATTCCAGAATATTCCCCAACAAGGCCTTTGCTAGATGAGGCTTCTATCAGACTAGCTAAGCACTTGTCTCAACATAGCCCAGAACCTTCCTCCCGTGGAAAGGGAATATCTTTCGAGGAAGGTCGCTCAGGGGATGATAATACTTTAGTGTCCAAACTTGAAGAAGAAATTGGTATTCTGAAACAATAGAACATTGAAAAGGACATCATGCTTGAATAACACGGTAACTTTATCGCTGAGCTTCAAGCAGAAAATTCTTCCAAGACAAAACAAATTACTGATCTGCAAACCAATCTTGGATCAATAACTGCCTTTTACTTCGATTTGAAGAACAAGTTATTTGAAGCTTTTGGGGATAAACTTAAATCTTTGTTTCAGCAGCCTCATGGTATAGAAGACCCTCCCACTACTTCCGACCAGCCTTCCGAAAATGAAGCTTCTTTTGACCAACCTCCTCCTAGAACAAGAATCGTTGATCGATTTGAAAAAGAGCCTGTGAATGCCATTCCTCGGATAAAAATCAAACAAGGCAAAAGAACTGTCACTGCTGAGCAAAAGGAAGGCTTGCTTTTCTTAAAAAGCTCAAATGAGAATCATAGGGTAGATGAACCTAATCTCACAGTGACTGAGATTAAAAAGAGGAAATTTGGTGATCAATATGGTGATCGTACCGGCATCAAGATGTGGGGTTATGACCATGAGTCTAAATTATGGGTGGTTAAAAGGAATTCTGGTAACTCAGAATACTACAAAAACATCCATGATTTTAACTCCTGGACGAAGGTCGATCTCTCTGAGCTCTCAAGAGCCCCATTCCAGAATCATTCTAAAGATCCTAGCGCTACCACTTTCAAGCAATTCGTGGACAGACAGGTCAGGGATAACTTCCCAACAATGAAGACGGCAAAAGCGTTGGTTAGAAAGGATAAGGATATTATTGATCCTGAAACTAACCAACCAATGAAGATCATGTTGTGGCCTGCTACAAATCAAGTCAAGGAGATTCCTATTCCACAACACTTTCGTGATGGACATCTTGACAATATGGAATTTTGGGCCTATGATGACGAAACGGCAACTGTGGCAATAAAGTTCAAAAATAGTGAAACCGTTCTGAGGCTCATTAGCGCCAAGGATCTTCTGAGATTCAGAGAGAGAGAAATTCATACCCTAGCCCGCCATCAGATCATTTGCAAAAGGGAGGTCATGGAAGCTGCTGTGAAAGAATTCACTGGAATGGTTGCCATAATCATAAAGGATAAACTTTGGATGGGATCCATGGGAAAATCTGACCTGAGGCTGTTCGAGAAACCAAGTACTTGAAGATCGTGCTAGCCACAAACCAAGGGGGAGATTGAAAGGCTATGATTTAGTGGTTTGTGCTAGGCATTTATCTTGTAATGATCTTGTTTTTGGGCTTGGGGTTGTCTATGGTGTGTGTATAGCTTTTGTATGTATATGTGCGGCCAGACTCACGTGTGCAGCCGTACCCCCCGTGTGCCGCCGCACACGCGTGTGTGGTTGTACACTCGTGTGCTGTTGGGGGTGATATAAATAGTAAGTGTCTGTGTCAGTGTCAGATGATGTAACTGTGTGTTTCCCAAGGTGTACCTGACATTTATGTGATATAGATGTGTGCATGCTTGGATTAATTCTTCTTCTACTCATTCTATACACTGTTTGAACTTGCATTTCAATTGATCACTGATTAGGATCTATTAGATTGGGACTTACATTTTCCAAGATTGACTTGCGGTCAGGCTACCATCAGATGAGGGTCAGGGATGAGGATATACATAAGACTGCTTTCCGGACTCGCTATAGTCACTAAGAGTTTGTGGTGATGCCCTTCGGGCTCACCAATGCTCCTGCCGCGTTCATGGACCTCATGAACCGCGTCTGCAGACCGATGCTAGATCGGTATGTGATAGTTTTCATTGATGACATCTTGGTTTACTCCAGGATGCAGGAGAAGCATGAGGAGCATCTGCAAGAGGTTTTGGATACCTTGAGGAGGGAGAGCTTGTATGCCAAGTTCTCCAAGTGCGAGTTTTGGCTGCACGAGGTGCAGTTTCTTGGGCACCTTGTCAACCAGAATAGGATATTGGTTGACCCGGCCAAGGTGGAGGTCGTGATGAGATGGGATGTTCTGAAGTCTCCATCTGAGATTTGGAGTTTCCTCGCATTGGCAGGCTATTATCGGAGATTCATTCAGGACTTCTCCAAGATAGTCGTACCTCTGACCCGACTGACGAAGAAAGTCGTTGTCTTTCGCTGGGGGCCTGAGCAGCAGGCAGTGTTTGAGACGTTGAGGCAGAGACTGTACGAGGCGCCGATCCTCGCCCTGCCCGAGGGCGTCGAGGATTTCGTGGTGTACTGTGATGAGACCATTTCAGGTTTAGGCGCAGTCTTGATGCAGAGAGGGCATGTCATCGCCTACGCCTCGAGGCAGCTGAAGCCTCACGAGGCGAACTACCTGACGTATGATTTAGAGCTAGGGGCGGTCGTCTTCGCCCTCAAGATTTGGCGACACTACCTCTATGGGGTCTGTTGTACCATCTACACGGACTACAAGAGTTTGACGTACCTCATGGATTAGCCGAATCTGAACATGAGGCAGCGTCGGTGGTTAGATGTGGTAAAGGATTATGATTGCGAGATCCTTTACCACCCGGGGAAGGCCAATGTCGTGGCTGACGTGCTTAGCTGCAAGGCAGCGCCGATCAGAGACATCTGCATGAGGATGACGGTGGTGACACCTCTTTTGGAACAGATCCGAGAGGCCCAGCAGGAGGCTATGAAGGAGGAACATCGGAAGAGCGAGCGTATTGTGGGACATATTTCCTCCTTGAACTATGATAGTCGTGGGTTATTGATGCTACACCACAGGGTGTGGGTTCCCTATCATGGGGGTGTGCACCAGGTTCTGATGGAGGAAGCGCACAAATCCCGATTCTCGATTCATCCCGGGGCAACGAACATGTACAGGGATCTTCGGCCCGATAACTGGTGGCCCTGCATGAAGCGGGACGTCGCCTGGTACGTAAAGCGATGCTTGACCTGCAGGAAGGTCAAGGCCGAGCACCAGAGGCCACATGGCAAGATGCAGCCGCTAGACATTCCCATGTGGAAATGGGAAGATATTACTATGGATTTCATCTCCAAGCTTCCCAGGACTGCACGGGGAGTGGATTCGATTTGGGTCATCGTGGATCAGTTGACCAAGAGTGCTCACTTTATACCAATCCAGGAGAGCATCTCAGCCGAGAAGTTGGCTGATATCTACATCCGAGAGGTTGTGGCTCGACACGGAGTGCCAGTCTCCGTGATTTCGGACCGAGATGTGCAGTTTACTTCCAGGTTCTGGAAGAAGTTTCACGATGAGTTGGGTACTCATCTGTACTTCAGCACAGTGTTCCACCCGCAGAAGGATGGTCAGAGTGAGCAGACCATCCATACTTTGGAGGATATGTTGCGGGCATGCGTTCTAGACTTCGGTGGTAGCTGGGATACCTACCTTCCATTAGCCGAGTTCTCTTACAACAACAGCTATCACACGAGTATCGATCGTCCTCCCTTCGATATGTTGTACGGAAGGAAGTGTAGGACCCCTATATGTTGGGGCGAAGTCGGACAGAGGGTCATGGGGAGCATCGAAGTGGTGCTCAAGACAACAGAGAGGATTCAGCAGGTTAGAAGCAGGCTTCAGACTGCTCAGAGTCGGCAGAAAAGTTACGCCGACAAGTACCGATCAGACCTGGAGTTCCAGGTCGGGGATATGGTCCTCCTAAAGGTGTCGCCTTGGAAAGGCGTCATCCGATTCAGGAAGCGGGGCAAGTTGGGCCCCAGGTACATTGGACCTTTCAAGGTTGTAGCCCGGGTGGGCAAGGTGGCATATAGGCTCGACCTGCCAGCCAAACTCAGTCATATTCACAGTACGTTTCACGTCTCCAAGTTACGGAAGTGTCTGGTGGACGACTCGGCTGTGGTACCCTTGGAGGATGTTCAGGTGGATGACAGCCTGAATTACATCGAGCGGCCAGTAGCGATCCTCGACAGGAAGTCGAAGGACCTGAGGAACAAGAGAGTGGAGCTGGTGAAGATGCAATGGCAGCAGCGCAAGGGATCGGAATGGACTTGGGAGCCGGAGGATGAGATGAGGGAGCACTACCCCGAGCTTTTTCCAGAATCAGCAGCAGACTTCGAGGACGAAGTCTAAAATAAGTGGGGGAGATTTGTAGCACCCGATTCTTGGTACGTATTTAATTTCATTGAAATGTTACAATTTACCCTGGATTCGGCGAGTTGGAGGCCCAACTCGTCGAGTAGACTCGACTGTTGGATCGGGGGTTTAAGTGACCTACTCGACGAGTCGGAAGACTGACTCGACGAGTAGGAGCTGTCTGGACAAAACCCTAATATTTAGGGTTTTCACCCTATTTAAACACTTTATCTCGTCCCAAACCAGCCTCCATCACCCTCCCAACTCAGAGAAACCCTAGATTGAAACCCTAAACCCTTTTTGAGTGATTATTGAGCTTGTTGTGCCATTTTTTGCAAGTTAGAAGGTTGAAGAGGAGAAGAAGGAGCTTGGGATTTCAGAAGGAGCAAGGAGATCCAGAGATTTTGCTTCATTTCCTGTTCATAGAAGGTAAAAAGTCCAGACCTTGCTTCTTCTTTCATTAGATACTCTTTTGGAGTAATTTAGGGCTTTTGGAAACCATTTTGGAGCCATACTAGGACGCAACCACAATTTTGGGATTAAGACTTCAGATCTAGAGCCATTGAGGGTTCCCATGGCATAAGGTGCCAACTTTATGGCCATGGGAGACTCATGCATCATATAAACCCCTTTTTATGGCTTTTTGAGCCAAAGGCCCCATGCATGTGCATCAAGTTTGAAACTTTACGTATAAAATGGACCCTAGGAGGCCAGATCTATGGTTTTGATGCGTTAAGACCCGTTATGATCGACTGTATAGTATTGGACAAACAGGGACTCGGCGAGTCATTTGGGTGACTCGGCGAGTCGGGACGTTTTTTCCCCCAAAGTGTCTCCTGGAAATGGTTTTAGTTGAGTGGAAGGAACACTCAGCCTGATAGGGGTTTGTTTTGGACCTGGAAATCATGGGACTCGACGAGTGTAAGAACAGACTCGGCGAGTCCAAGGTAATCTCCCAACCCTTGAAGACGGACTCGACTAGTTGTTCATACAACTCGGCAAGTCATAAACTGAACACGTTCGTATGAGGGAGATGAACTCGATGAGTTCAAATGGAATTTGGCGAGTCGGTTGAAGATGGTCCCGATGCTATGCATGAAGGCGAACTCGTCGAGTTCTTGCTGGACTCGACGAGTAGAGTCGGGGGTTGTAACACTTGAAAGGATAGGGACTCGACGAGTTGGTGGACCAACTCAGCGAGTCAAGTCAACTGGATGTTGCCTTTGACCATGGATTTGACTTGGACATTGACTGGGATTGAGTGACCCTTGTAAGGGTTATGAGTATGAGTTGATAATTTAGAAGAGTTGCCGTGTAGGGACAGAGGAGTCGGAGAGAGTCGATTTCCATATCAAGATCAGTGAAGACACTACGCGACCGCGAGGTGAGTTACCTGCCAGTAGCGGTGGGTCTACGGCCACAATGCCGGCCCACTAGTAGGGATTGTATTTTAGATGATTTTCTTTGTGATATTCATCTAGGTTTGCTACTTCCTGATATGTTTATGTGCTAGCATGGTATGTTATATAGTGTTAGTAGGGGGAGAATAGTCCCCAAGTTCGGTCGTTAGGACCGAAGGGTAGGTCGGGCACCCAAGAATTTTCTTACAGTATGCTATGATATTATGTGGTAGTAGTAGGAGGTGAAATAGTCCTCGGGTGTCGGTCGTAAGGACCGACGGGTAAGTCAAGCTGTCACACCCCGATCCTTGTCGGAATCGATCAAGGCGTGATATATTGTTCAAAGTCTCATGACAACTATGTTATAATATGATTAGATTCAATTAAGTACTAAGTATGCAAACAAGATCCACAACATACAAATACATATCCAAATACGAACAACATTTATTACATCAAATTTAAATTGTCTTGTGGATTTCTAGGGCGCAACCTATTTTTCATCATTCTTCATTCTTCAAATCTGCACCATGGGTAAAAGCAGGTCAACTACGAGAGTTGGTGAGTAATCAAATTTTAGTAGAGAAAATTGTGAAGTTGAAACATTTATAATTTGAAATTTGTTTTCTTTTGAAGTCGCCAAACAATTGTATTTGAGATAAATGTTTATAAATCAAAAATTGATTAACAATTGATAACAACAACAATAAGTCCTCACCCTATATATATATATATATATATATATATATATATATATATATATATATATATATATATATATATATAAATATATATAGGATGGAGCATCTAATCATCATACACACTCAACCACGTGTGATCAATCACCTTAGCGTCCCAAGGCGGGGTGGTCAACCCAATAGCGCTATTATTGTCCATGACGTACCTCAAGAATACGGGCATAGTCATGGAGATTAGACTAAAAATGGTAATGCACTACAAGTACATGTAGCGTAAACAAACAATAGTTATACAATTAATGACTCACGTATAAATGTCCCAACAATGTCTCAATTGTGATAAAACAATAAAATGAAGTTGAAATATATTAGAACCACATGATACACCCCAAAAGTATTGAAAAATTATAAAGTATGGGGTAGATTACTCACTTTAGTCCCAAAACGAAATGCGTGTGTCGTACGATAGACGATTCGGGTCAAAATGGCGTAGAACCTAATATAATTAATTGTTTTAGTTTAGGAACTGCTAAACAAGAATGAAGTATTAATACAAATAATTAGACACATATTCTTATATTAGATGAATTAACAATAATTCATTTTGATTATAATATTAAGGTATTTATTTGTTAAATGAATTTTAAATTGAATTACTTACTTTGCATAATTAGTTTATATTTTCAATTTAGGCTAGACTTTAATAATTTCTTATTAAAATAATAACTTGCCTAATTATAATTATTTATAGATTTTAACAATTATTTATATGAAATAATCATTAAAATGCATTTTTACATGCTTAAATACTTAGGAAAATAGTTTTAAATAGTAAACAGTATTGAAAAATTATGAAATTATTAGGAAATCATTATTTCATACAATATGAATTACTGTAAAATTTGTATATTTTTCTGAACTGTTTTAGTATTTATTTAATATTTTAATGATTAAACAACACAAAATTCGGGAAAAATAGTAAATGATTCTCAAAAAATCTGTAAAATTAACCATAGTTTTATAACATGATGTAGAGCCTAGTGTATAAGTTTCAGATATTTGTTACTATGGGAAGTATTTTTTATATATTTCATTATTAATTAATCAATAAAATCATAAATAATAGTAAACAGTAATATAAATGCATGAAACTTCATATATCATGTTTAATCAGTATACAGGTCATCCCAGAATTTTCTCAGAATTTATTGAATGCAACAAGTATTTTATGTGAATTATTGCCCTACTTTATTGAAATAATTTTGATAATTCAATAAAAATAAGTTATTTTCTGAAAATTTCCAGAACTTCTTATTTTATTGATGGTATTCTGAGAAAAATCAGGTTTATGAAAAAAATGAGTTTTAGATATTTTGGTGGATTTAATTTGTTTCTTGTATGAATTTGAAACTTTTAACAACATACCTTGATGAATGCTTCAAGAGGGATGAAGATTTGAGTATAATAGATTGTTCTTGGATGGAATATGAGTATTCTTGGAGGAAATTTCGAGATTGAGAGTGAGAGAAAGAATAGAGAAGATTTAAGTGGTGAAGAGAATAATGTGTTGGGAGAAAAAGGAAAGGAAAGTGGATGGGAGGTGTGAGTGGGAGACCATGGGAATAATCTTTTTGCTTTTGGTGGTCTTCATAATTTCCCACTAACACAAGCATCTTTTACATAATTAATATATGAGTTTTATAAAATTTAAAGTAAAGTTTATAAAAAATAGAGTTTTATAAAATTTAATGTAAAGTTTATAAAAATGGAGTTTTATAAAAGATAGGTTATTATTTGATTATAACAATCTACTTTGATTTGAAGTTTAATTAGAGAATTCAAGTTTGATTCTTTTAATTTAATTAGAGCATTATACTTTGATTTTATTTTTAATATGGTATCATAATTTACTTTGGTTATAGTTATAACGTTGTACAATACTATGTTGCTATTAACGTCAAGTTATATCGTATTGCATGGGTTTTGATCCTATTAGCGTCAAGTAATCTTGAGTAGGGTTTATTAAATTTCCAATTGGGTTGGGTTGACCCGAATCCATTTTAGGCGGATGTCACAGTCTCCCCTACTTTAGGAAATTTCGTCCCGAAATTTAAGAAGAGAGTACCTTAAGAGAAAAGTTGTGGGTATTTGGTACGCATATGATCCTCACGCTCCCATGTATACTCAGGTCCACGTGCCGACTGCCACCTGACCTTAACCAGGGGAATGCGACTTCTTTTGAGTTGCTTTTCCTTTCGGTCGGCAATTTCCAAGGGTTTCTCGGTAAATTGCATTGTCTCGTCGATTTGGATATCCTCGAGAGGAACATGAAGGTTCTCGTCTGCTAAACACTTCTTGAGGTTGGCTATATGAAATACTGGGTGAACTTTCTTAAGCTCTGTTGGTAGATCCAACTCGTAGGCTACTGGTCCGATCCTTTTTATGATCTTAAACGGGCCTACGTAGCGTGGTGCCAATTTACCCTTGCGTCCAAATCGAACCACACCTTTCCATGGGGACACTTTTAACATGACCATGTCACCTACGGTAAATTCAAGCGGTTTGCGTCGCTTGTCGGCATAACTCTTTTGTCGGCTACGAGATGCGAGAAGGTGATCGCGAATCTGAGTGATTTTGTCGGTTGTTTCCTGGATAAGCTCAGGACCCACGATTGGAGAATCCACTGTTGCGCGAATCACGTGGGACTCACCGATTTCATGCCAGCAAATAGGAGATCGGCATTTACGGCCATACAATGCCTCAAATGGTGGCATCTTGATGCTAGAATGATAACTGTTATTATAGGAGAATTCCACCAACGGTAAATGAGAGTCTCAGTTTCCTCCGAAATCCAAGACACACGCCCTCAACATATCTTCGAGTGTTTGAATTGTCCTCTCAGATTGACCATCGGTCTGAGGATGATAGGCGGTACTGAGATCGAGGCGGGTTCCCATGGCTGTTTGAAGTGATTGCCAAAACCGAGAGAGAAATCTCCCATCACGATCTGAAATGATGCTGAGAGGAATGCCATGCCGACTAACTATCTCGTTGATGTAAATCCGAGCAAGTTTTTCGACTTTGAAATTTTCCCGGATGGGAAGGAAATGAGCGGATTTGGTCAAACGGTCAATGATTATCCAAATGCTGTCGTGTCCTTTTGTGGTACGGGGAAGTTTGGTTACGAAATCCATGGCGATCGCTTCCCATTTCCACCTGGGGATTTCTGGTTGGACCAATAGTCCAGAGGGTCGTTGATGTTCTACTTTGACCCTGGAACATGTAAGACATTTGGCCACGAATAAAGCAATATCCTTTTTCATTCCCGACCACCAATAATTGGTTCTCAGGCCATGATACATCTTGTCAGTGCCCGGATGAATGGAATATCGGGTTTTATGGATTTCTTCCATCAGGAATATGCGAAGATTGTCACGATCTGGGATCCAGATGCGATCTTGATAATAGAAAATACCATCAGATTTGGTTTCCAACTCCCCATCAATTCCCGTGGGCATGTCATTTTCGGTAATTGCCGAGTGTTGGGCTCCTCGAATTCGGTCGCTGAGATTGGACAAGATAGGAGAACATATTAGATGAAATGCATGGGCATGTTCTTTTCGGCTTAACGCGTCGGCTACGACGTTTGCCTTGCCCGGATGATAGCGTATTTCACACTCGTAATCATTTAGGAGTTCGACCCATCGTCTTTGCCTCATATTGAGTTCCTTTTGATTAAGAATATGTTGCAAGCTCTTGTGGTCGGTGAAAATTACGCATTTAGTGCCGTAAAGGTAATGCCTCCAAATTTTAAGAGCGAAAATCACGGCACCGAGCTCCAAATCATGAGTCGTATAATTCCTTTCGTGGATTTTGAGTTGTCGTGATGCGTAAGATATAACCTTTCCCCTTTGCATCAAAACACAACCTAGACCGAGATTGGAGGCATCGCAGAATACCACGAAATCTTCGGATCCTTCAGGGAGTGTAAGAATCGGAGCGTCACACAAACTTTGTTTAAGGGTTTGGAAAGCGTATTCCTGCTTGGGTCCCCAATCAAATGGTGTACCCTTGCAAGTGAGAGAAGTAAGCGGTAAAGCAATCTTTGAGAAATTTGAAATGAAACGCCGGTAATAGCCGGCTAAACCAAGGAAGGACCGAATTTCCTTGGGGGTACGGGGGGCTTTCCAATTCTGGACTGCTTCAACTTTTGCGGGATCGACTAAAATACCCTTGTCACTTACAATATGACCAAGGAATTGTACCTCATTTAACCAAAACTCACATTTCGAAAATTTGGCGTAGAGCCGATTTCCTTGCAACGTTTGGAGAGTTAGGCGAAGGTGTCTTTCATGCTCTGCCCTTGTCTTGGAGTAAATGAGGATGTCATCAATAAAGACGATAACAAAATGGTCGAGATAAGGTTTAAATACCCGATTCATCAAGTCCATGAATACGGCAGGGGCATTTGTTAGGCCGAAAGGCATAACGGTGAACTCGTAATGACCATAGCGGGTTCGGAAAGCGGTTTTGGGGATGTCTTCTTCCCGTACTCGAAGTTGGTGATAACCTGAGCGAAGGTCAATTTTTGAGAAGCATGAAGCTCCTTGAAGCTGATCAAAAAGGTCGTCGATCCGAGGTAACGGATATCGGTTCTTGATGGTTAATTTATTTAACTCCCGATAATCGATACACATACGAAACGAACCATCTTTCTTTTTGATGAAGAGAACCGGGGCTCCCCAGGGTGAAGTACTAGGGCGGATAAATCCCTTATCGGTTAGTTCTTGGAGCTGACTTGCCAATTCTTGCATCTCGGTTGGAGCCAACCGATATGGAGACTTGGCTATGGGAGTAGCCTCAGGAACAAGTTCGATGCGGAACTCTAGCTCACGTACGGGAGGGAGTCCAGATACATCATCAGGAAAGACGTTGGGAAAGTCTCGTACTATCGGAATATCTTCGATCTTCTTTTCTTTGACCTTTGTTTCCACCACATGGGCTAAGAAAGCCATATATTCTTTTCGTAGATATGATCGAGCTTGAGTACATGACATAAGACTAAGCTTTTTCGAATGAGTCTCGCCATAAATACGAAGACTTTGACCGTCGGCGAGAGGAATACGAATGAACTTATCATAACATACTATTTCAGCATGGTTTTGGGATAGCCAATTCATTCCTACGATGATGTCGAAGCTACCAAGTTCCATAGGAACTAAATTGACAGAAAATTTATGACCGGAAAAATCGAAAGTGCAATCTTGGATGACTGCATTGAGTGAAACGTATTTTCCATCGGCGACTTCTACGGTAAAGTACTCATTAAGAATCGTGCGAGGTGTGTGAAGTATGGGCTCAAATTCCAAAGACACAAAACTTTTATCGGCACCTGAATCAAAAAGTACTGACGCGTAGCAGTTATTTATGAGAAACGTACCATTTACGACCTTGTTATCGGTCTTTGCTTGGGTTGCGGTAATGACAAAGGCTCGGCCTTTGGGAGCTGGAACCTGCATTGTTGGATTTGCCTGGGCTTGGGTGTTGATGATATTGACTAGCCTAGGACACGCGTTTTTGAAATGGGTGGGGTCACCACAGTTGAAGCATGTTCCAGTTGGATATCGAGTTTGTGTTTGCTGATTTGAGGGTAGATAGAGTGGTCGCTGAGTTTTTGGTGCACGACATGTGTCCGCCAAGTGGCCATAGCGACCACAATTCGTACAGAGGCGACACGGGCTAATGGTCATATGGTGATAGTTACAGTGGTTACAGAGGGGGTGAGGTCCGGTATACGGCTTTTTATTTGGTTGGGCTGGTGGGGTGACTTGGGTGATAGGAGTAGCAAGGGTAATAACAGCATGGTTGTGGTGATGACTTTTCCGCTTCTTTTTGTCATGTCGGTGGGAGGACTCGGACTTGACAATTTGGGGGGTCTCAGGGGTCGACTTTTCAGTTGACACCTTTGAACCCTTGCATGGGAGGACACCATCGTTCACATTGTCCTCGTTGAGTTGACCTGCTATTTCAATGGCAGATTCTAGGGTAGATGGCCTGCTGCTGGTCACCGAATCACGGATCTGGCGTGGTAACCCTTTGATGTAGCGGCGTATTGCAGTTTTCATAGGTTGAACCATGTGAGGTAGGAGTCTCGAGAGATCATGGAATCTATTGGTGTAGGTCGCGTTGTCGCCTCCCTCCTGTTTCAGATTCCAGAATTCATCCTCGAGAGTTTGCAATTCGCTGTCAGGGCAGAACTTCTCCATCATGCGTTCTTTTATTTTTGACCAGGTCATTCCCAAGGCAACAACCTCTCCCTTTGCCCGTTTTTCTAGGTTCCACCATGTGAGAGCATGACCTAGGAGGCACCCTGTAGCATGACGGACCATCAGGTCCTCAGGACACTCACTATGGATGAAAGTACTCTCCATTTCTTCAATCCAAGTGAGGAGTGCGGTGGCACCATCGGTGCCTTTGAAGTAAGGCGGATTGCAGTTACGAAAGTGCTTGAACGAGCAACGAGGAGTTGTTGCTGGAGCTTGTGGCTGAAGAGAATGAAGTTGGGTTGCAATTGTTGGGATGACGTTTGCTACCTCCTTGGCGACCAGGGCAGCTAGCCTTCTGTTGTTGCGAGCAGCGTATGGGGGTCGTAATGCCATCTACGAGAAACACGCATATGGACTTGTGAGTTATTTGTAAATTGATTATGGAAATAAAGTTTTTAGACATTGTTGGGTAAAATAATTGTAAAACACTTGTTGGGCCATGGTTAGGAGTGTTGGGCACCTTTTGGGCTTTCCATGGTTACTAAATGTGAAACATGTAGCACTTGCGTGGGCCCCCACAAAACTAAGTTTTCACATTTCTTTCCCACTTCTAGGCCCATTAGGGAACTTAATAGTCCAATGAGTTGGCCATTTTGGAGTGTATCCTTTCGGATACGTTTGATAAGGTCGGGTATTTTGATGGCTCAAAAGTAATGTGAATGATGCGCTTTGGCCTATAGGTTTGGGAACTCTCGCCTTTGGTCCCCAGATAAGCAAACTGGTCCCTCGGTTGATTGGGATGTATACGAATGCTTACCTAGTCAGGACTTTCAGGCTACCGGCACCTCCCCCTTCCAGTTACTACGCGTCCATTACTATGATCCTACCCAACTAGAGTGGATGACTTTGAATTTCCTATGAGCTCTAAGGAATACATATATGTATATACATTTTGTTAAACAACTTGAGTATGTGTGTGATTTTCAAAGAAAGTGGAGAATATTCACAAGTGTATGCACACATATAAGTCTCAGGAGTAATACGTATGCACATAAGGGAGCAATTAACACACAAAGGTATTCCTAGGATTTTCTAAGTGCGAATTGCATACAGTTGTGTGTGCATTTTATAAACTAGCATACGAGAGGACCCTAGAGGCTATAGACTAGGTCAAGGCAATTAACCTAATTCCCTATAGTCAAGGGCTCTGATACCAATCTGTCACACCCCGATCCTTGTCGGAATCGATCAAGGCGTGATATATTGTTCAAAGTCTCATGACAATTATGTTATAATATGATTAGATTCAATTAAGTACTAAGTATGCAAACAAGATCCACAACATACAAATACATATCCAAATACGAACAACATTTATTACATCAAATTTAAATTGTCTTGTGGATTTCTAAGGCGCAACCTATTTTTCATCATTCTTCATTCTTCAAATCTGCACCATGGGTAAAAACAGGTCAACTACGAGAGTTGGTGAGTAATCAAATTTTAGTAGAGAAAATTGTGAAGTTGAAACATTTATAATTTGAAATTTGTTTTCTTTTGAAGTCGCCAAACAATTGTATTTGAGATAAATGTTTATAAATCAAAAATTGATTAACAATTGATAACAACAACAATAAGTCCTCACCCTATATATATATATATATATATATATATATATATATATATATATATATATATATATATATATATAGGATGGAGCATCTAATCATCATACACACTCAACCACGTGTGATCAATCACCTTAGCGTCCCAAGGCGGGGTGGTCAACCCAATAGCGCTATTATTGTCCATGACGTACCTCAAGAATACGGGCATAGTCATGGAGATTAGACTAAAAATGGTAATGCACTACAAGTACATGTAGCGTAAACAAACAATAGTTATACAATTAATGACTCACGTATAAATGTCCCAACAATGTCTCAATTGTGATAAAACAATAAAATGAAGTTGAAATATATTAGAACCACATGATACACCCCAAAAGTATTGAAAAATTATAAAGTATGGGGTAGATTATTCACTTTAGTCCCAAAACGAAATGCGTGTGTCGTACGATAGACGATTCGGGTCAAAATGGCGTAGAACCTAATATAATTAATAGTTTTGGTTTAGGAACTGCTAAACAAGAATGAAGTATTAATACAAATAATTAGACACATATTCTTATATTAGATGAATTAACAATAATTCATTTTGATTATAATATTAAGGTATTTATTTGTTAAATGAATTTTAAATTGAATTACTTACTTTGCATAATTAGTTTATATTTTCAATTTAGGCTAGACTTTAATAATTTCTTATTAAAATAATAACTTGCCTAATTATAATTATTTATAGATTTTAACAATTATTTATATGAAATAATCATTAAAATGCATTTTTACATGCTTAAATACTTAGGAAAATAGTTTTAAATAGTAAACAGTATTGAAAAATTATGAAATTATTAGGAAATCATTATTTCATACAATATGAATTACTGTAAAATTTGTATATTTTTCTGAACTGTTTTAGTATTTATTTAATATTTTAATGATTAAACAACACAAAATTCGGGAAAAATAGTAAATGATTCTCAAAAAATCTATAAAATTAACCATAGTTTTATAACATGATGTAGAGCCTAGTGTATAAGTTTCAGATATTTGTTACTATGGGAAGTATTTTTTATATATTTCATTATTAATTAATCAATAAAATCATAAATAATAGTAAACAGTAATATAAATGCATGAAACTTCATATATCATGTTTAATCAGTATACAGGTCATCCCAGAATTTTCTCAGAATTTATTGAATGCAACAAGTATTTTATGTGAATTATTGCCCTACTTTATTGAAATAATTATGATAATTCAATAAAAATAAGTTATTTTCTGAAAATTTCCAGAACTTCTTATTTTATTGATGGTATTCTGAGAAAAATCAGGTTTATGAAAAAAATGAGTTTTAGATATTTTGGTGGATTTAATTTGTTTCTTGTATGAATTTGAAACTTTTAACAACATACCTTGATGAATGCTTCAAGAGGGATGAAGATTTGAGTATAATAGATTGTTCTTGGATGGAATATGAGTATTCTTGGAGGAAATTTCGAGATTGAGAGTGAGAGAAAGAATAGAGAAGATTTAAGTGGTGAAGAGAATAATGTGTTGGGAGAAAAAGGAAAGGAAAGTGGATGGGAGGTGTGAGTGGGAGACCATGGGAATAATCTTTTTGCTTTTGGTGGTCTTCATAATTTCCCACTAACACAAGCATCTTTTACATAATTAATATATGAGTTTTATAAAATTTAAAGTAAAGTTTATAAAAAATAGAGTTTTATAAAATTTAATGTAAAGTTTATAAAAATGGAGTTTTATAAAAGATAGGTTATTATTTGATTATAACAATCTACTTTGATTTGAAGTTTAATTAGAGAATTCAAGTTTGATTCTTTTAATTTAATTAGAGCATTATACTTTGATTTTATTTTTAATATGGTATCATAATTTACTTTGGTTATAGTTATAACGTTGTACAATACTATGTTGCTATTAACGTCAAGTTATATCGTATTGCATGGGTTTTGATCCTATTAGCGTCAAGTAATCTTGAGTAGGGTTTATTAAATTTCTAATTGGGTTGGGTTGACCCGAATCCATTTTAGGCGGATGTCACACAAGCACCCCAGAACGGCTTGACCTGGGTAGTCAGGCACCCCAGAATTGTCTGGCAGTATATGTGTTATATTATTAGGTGGTAGCGGTAAGGGGTGAAATAGTCCCCGGTAGTCGGGCGAAATAGACCGACGGGTAAGTCAAGCACCCCAGAATGGCTTGACTTGGGTAATTCAAGCACCCCATAATGGCTTGACCTGGGTAAGTCAAGAACCCCAGAATGGCTTGACCTGGGTAGTCAAGCACCCCAGAATTTCCTGACAGTATGTTATTGTATGGTATGTGGTATGATGGGGGAACTCACTAAGCTTCGTGCTTACAGTTTTCAGTTTTGTTTCAGGTACCTCTTCAGTGAAGGGGAAGGAGTCGGCGCGGTAGCGGCACATCACACTCACGCATGATTTCCGCATTGAGTTTCTGGGATTGTGCTCTGATTATTATTATTATTATCCGATGATATGTTTTTGAGACACGACGTAATGATTTTATGAATTAATATAATATTTGCAATGTTTGATAAATGATTTACATGATTACTTAGTTAAAGAAATGAAATTTTTGGTGTTGAAATTTGGGATGTTACATAATACATTAGTATTAGACTAGTTTATTTTATATAAAAGGTAAGAAATGGAAATGATGACCATTTTGGAGCAACATGTGGTGCCCATGATTTTATAAAGGTTTTTATAACCTTTATAAAATTTTGAAGTCTTGTTACAAGCAGGTGTCAAAGAAATTCGGAGGATAAAAAGCAACATAGAAATCATTTGGCCCATTTTGTTCCTTTAGCGAAGGACATAGTACTTTTATGATGGCTCACAAAAGTTTCACTTGGTCATGGCTTCATTTATGCAATTATACAAGCTTGTGTTATTTATATTTATGTTGATATTATGTTGTAGTTGTTTAATGTGATTTCACATGCTAAATAATATTTTGAACATAAATAACATCACATGGAGTTTGGTTTTCAAAATTTGACTTATAAACATACGATGTAACATATTATGGTTTTGAAATAAAAACATTTGTTTTTTTATCAAAACCTTAATTACGACAAATTTTGAAATATTAAATTTATAAGTTTAAAATAGTGATTTTAGAGACTTATCAAACTCCAAACCTTATATAATAAAATGAAAGTTTTTTTAAAAAGTTTATATATGTTTCTTAAGTGCTCAAACATCAAACCTTAATATAAGATATTAATTTTAAAATTTGATTGAGTCAAAAAAATATAAAATTGGATTTTATGAAAGGAAAATTGATATATAATGTTATTTTAATCAAACAGTACTAATGTTACGAACCTTTTTCCGATCATCGTTAAGGTTGGTTAGGTACTTCTCACATGCAATCTGTGGATGTAAACAAGAAATATCCAGAGCTATACCAGGGTTTCCCCCGATATTGCTCTGTAATGCTTAAGTTAGAAAGGGATTGTATGTTGTATGTATTGAAATTAATTATGTTTAGAAAGGGTGAGTCTGGTCTTTTATTTTTTGGAGATTGTTATGGGTAGAATATTCAACTTACTATTCTTATACCTTGAACTTGAATTAACATCTCGGGCAAGCCCAAGATCCTGGAATTACTCAGTATCTTGGACTGCCATCATTTCTTTTGTAAAAACTTATGAAGGGACTTAACACCTAACTGAAAAAAACAAGACCAAGTCATATCGCGTGGTCAATACTAAAAGAACGTTGAAGGCCCTTGAGAAAGCCGACTAAAACGAAGATCAAGGGGAATCCCAAGATTCTTGGAATTTTAGTTCTCATCATTATGTATGAAAGACTAGATGATCACATGCACACGAACACATTCACTTCTCATTTTCTCGTTGGTTCTCTCGACACTTGATCACAAACACTTTCTCTCTAAGATCAGCTAGCACATGTAACCGTTTTTATTGATTTAATATAAGTTCTAAGGCATGTGAGTTTATCACCTCCCGAGGTTTTATGCCGGAGATCCAAAATGATTAAGGGCTTTCCTCGTATATCACAATGCTCATATCTTGATTTTAATTATTTATGGTTGTTTAATCGATCACAACACTTTTTGCACACTTATTTGATTATTAGTCTATTTTCACATTAAATTATCACGATATGCTATGGTATCTTGATTTTTTTGAGTACTTAATATCTTTCTTACGTATGAATCACTTGACAATCATTTTAACACTATTTTTGTCCTGGTTACCCAAAATAGACTTGCCTACACTTTCAATTCTATTCGACAGTTTTCTAAATATCACTAACATTTCCCAGGATCTTGGACATTCCCAAGATCTTAAGCGTATTTTAATATCTTTAACACTCTAATTCTTAACATCACACAACAACTTAGTGATTTGGTTACAAAATTAGGTTTTTAAATTTTGATAAAACAAATTGGCATCATTCGTGTGACAATGGTGTTATTACATTTTCCTCTTTAAAATTACTTGAAAAACTTCTTTCAAATTTTCAATCATGTATATATTTTTGCACCAAAAATGTATTCTATGCCAAAATCCACTTCTAGTATAATTTTGTACATCTCATCTAAACTGGTTAGAACCTTCCCCGACCTTCTACAACCACCTCACAAATAAGGAGTGTATATATCCCTAGAAGAACAATCCTAACTTCCTCACCAGTCTTATGTTCAGGAAGTGTAACCCAGGTTGTACCAATTATGGTCTCAAACAACGAGATCATAGTTATGCTGACCAAAATGGACCAACATATCTCAGGGCAAAGTAAAACCAACAAGATGATATTTGATCGTATGGAAGCACTAGGCTCAAGTTTGAGAAGGCAAGAGGAAGCTACTTTTGGATTAAAGTGTCTAAGCTCATAACTAAATTGGTATATTCATGTAATTAAAAACAAAGTCCTTTTTGGGTTACCCTCATAGCTAGAAATGGTATAGAATAACTTTTAGAGAATAAGGAAATAATTTTTTGATTTATTATAGTTAATAATTTAATTAAAAATTGTAATATTTAATTTTTAATCAAAATTAATTTGGAATTAATTTTGGGTTATTTGGAATTAATTAACGGTGTAAGAAATGAGCTGTAATTGTTTAATAGTTGAGCAATGGAGAGTTCCAGAACCGTCCTACGTTGGATGGTTTTGAAGTTCTATACAAGGGGATTATGGAAGCCTCTAATTGATATAAGAAAATTGGATATTTACTGATTTGAAATAATATTATTTTATATTCAAATCTAGGGTTTTCAGGGTTTCCATGCAGCTATATAAAGGGTCCTAAAACCTCTAATTTTCGGTTATCTCTCTCTAAAAAAGTCATAGACGAAATTATCCTCTCTCTTCCTCTCTCCTAAAAGTCTTCTAGTTTCTAGGGTTATGTCAAAATCTTCCGTGTGACCCCGATTCCGTACGGGACTAGTTTTTTAAAAAATTCGGGGGCGGGGGCGGGGTGGGATTAGACCCCATTATATTTTCGGGACCGGGGTGGGGAGTGGGTATTTCCGCCCCATACTCCCGCGGGTGCCCGTTTGTATATTTATATAAAATATATATTTAATATATATATATATATATATATATATATATATATATATATATAGAGAGAGAGAGAGCTAGGTTCAGGTGTTTAAAGTAATTATTGTGTTATTGTATGCATCAATGTGGGTTAATCAAAATTAAATAAAAAATTAAATAATTAAATAAATAAATAAGGGTAATTTAGTAATTTGTTTAGCAACGTCCAAAAATAATCCCTATAATCATGGATCCACTTAAATGATTAAGGCTTTTAAACTCGTGTTCCTTTTGATCGGGCAAAGATGGACGAAGGCAGATCAACGAGCGCATGTCACGGAGACTCAAGAAATCGGTTGCAGGAATCGTTTGGGGGTGTTGTCGATTGGTGGAAGCCGAGGTTGTGTTTCCGGTGGTAGTAATCGACGAGACAAGATCTTCGGAGTTCTTTGATTAATAGGAACAGAAGAGAAATGAGAGCGAGGGCAAAGGAGGTCGCCGATCTTTGGCCGGTTGCGAATGGGAAATAGAGGCAGTGAAGTTCGAAGGGAAGAAGAAGCGAAGTGTAGCTCCGATTTATAACAGGTTTTTCTTCTTCTTATTTTGACTGTAAATCCATGAAGTTGAATCAACAGGTTTATATGGGTGTTTGGGTTTGACTGTTTGACTGAAATTCGATGGGTGTTTATAGAAGTGACTGAGTTTGTTGTTTTCACAGGGATGGGAGAAGAACACGAATGGGAAACTGCCCTGGTCTTGCTAGAAACAAAGAAGAAGAAACACAGAAGTGATTTGATTTTTTTTAATCTGATCAATATTTTTCATTTTTTTTTTCCAGTTTAAGATTTTGCTTCTTGTTGGCTGTTCAAGTTTCTCTGTTGGTTACGAGGTTTATTGCTTTACTTGTTTGATTGAATTATTTTTCTTTCGAGCTTCGTATTCGAGTGAATCGATGTTTGGTTAGATTCGATTTTTGATATAATGAAGTAACATGAAGCTCTGTTCAAGTTAATTTTCACTTAGGGTTTTTTCCTTCTGTTTTTTGTTTGTTACAGGAATCGATAACTCAGCTTTATAATTCCAATTCAAGTGGAATTTGGGGGTTTTGAGTGATATGGAGATCATATGTGTTTCTTTCAAATGGTCTGATTGATGCAGCAAAGGGACTGATTCAAATGGTCTGATTCATATTTCAATTTATGTTTTTTTTTATTTAACATTTCATTTATGTGGACAGTGCAGGATCTTGACAAGGTTGAATTCTGAAAAGGTATCAAGTATGTTTATGTAGATGATTCAATGGATGATATTGGTGACATTCCAAATCTATTGGAATGGAATCACGTATTCCAATTCTGTTGGAATGGAATCACAAATTCGAATTCTGTTGGAATCACAAAAGTTGATGCTTGAAGAACGGACCACAAAATTGAAACGGACCACATTATTCTTTTAGAATGTATTAGTTGTTGTTAGATTTTGATGTTTTCTTTCCCGTTTTGAAAGTTTTTTTAGTTTTATTATTTAACAATAAATATAATTCTTAACAATTGTTACCCGTATTCTATAAGAAATAATGTGTTTTTGTTTTTATTCTTCAATTGATTGTTCAAGAATTTGTTATTCTATAATAAGTTCTTAAAGTCATGATCAAGAAATAGGTTCAAGAATATTTTTATTATTTATTGTTCAAGAATATTTTTATTTTTGAGTAAATATTTAAATAAATAAACATATTCTGTCAGAATGTCCGAATTAAAATAGTTATAATTAGTAAAATCGGATTTTTAAAATTAATAGAATCTATGATCCCTTAAAATATGCAATTTTCCTTTATTAAATCTATATTAATTGACTAAAATACCCTTGTAATTAAATTAGATAATATTTTTCAATTACATTTATTTGAATAATATATATTAATCACTTTCTTAAAATAAGTAAAATTGATTGGCCCACAGTTATGCATACAATAACACAATAATTACTTTGAATAGAATAACCTAGACCTATATATATATATATATATATATATATATATATATATATATATATATATATATATATATATATATATATATATATATATATATATAATAAGTTATCTAGTTTTAGGGTTTCTAACTTTTACACTTCACATTCACAACATACGCCATATCGACAAAATCAGGCATCTCCCACCCAAGACCCAACGGAAAATCATCACCACTCATCAGGTTTACGCCGGTCGACTTCCGCTGCCGATTGTCAACTGCCGGTCTTAAACGGCTGATATTGTTCATGTAAGATTGTAGTCTATTTTACAGGCCTCAGACCTCAACTTCAACATCCAACGAAGCAATGACTCACATCCCATCTACACAATTCGAACACGAATAGGTTAGCCTGCTTTCTAATTGCTCCTCTTCCATTCTTCCACTTTGAATTTTCTCAATGTTTTTTTTCCTCTGTGAAGTTTTCATTTACTGATTTCTATCAAATAGTCAATTAGTTTGTCAGCTTATTGTTTATGTTTTGTTTCTTGCAACACTATTACACTATATCATATGAAGTATGAACAAATTTTTGTTTCTGATTTCTTGCAACATTGATTTTCTGAGTTTGTTAATTATATTCAACTGCGTTTCGGTTTGATTCTTGGGTTTGATTCTTGGGTTTATCAAATAGTCAACTGTGTTTCGGTCTGATTTCTTGGACCCGAAGGCGAAATGGGCTGAAGGCGAAGGTCAGGAGCGAAGGCAAGGTTCGGGTTCGGTTCAGAAGGGTTCGGGTCCGAGTTAGGGTCAGCAGGCTTCGGTTCGGGTCAGCAGCTTCGGGTTCGGCATCAGCAGCTTCGGTCCGAGAAGGTTCGGTTCTTATGGGTTTCGCTTCTTACGGTTTCGGCCCTAAGAAGGTTCGATCCTATAAGGCTGATTTTGCATGAACTCCCCGTTTTGCGCCGTTTTTCACCAAGTTAAGTGTCGGGATGCCCCGATTGATTATAAAAAGTTGAAAGAGATTTTGAGAGAGACTTGGGAGAGATTTCACATTCTTGGAGAGATTTCTCATACTTAGAGAGATTTAGGAGAGATTTCAAATAGAGAGAGATAGAGTGAAAGAGTTTGAGAGAGATTTCGTTTGCGACCTCTTTGAGTGTTTGGCTTTGTAATGTAAGGTTCGTAAATCCCGTTAAGTCTCGTTATGATTGTTATATACTCTCGAGGGGTATGGAATAATGTTTTATCAAGTAGTTTCATCACTTGCCCTGATTAGGGCTTAGATTTTCCGAACACGTGGAAACTTTAAGTGATACTTTGTATTAAGATTGCGAGTAGTTCAATAAGGAACATAATGGAAACCCTAATGTACAAGGGTTAGATGAGTTGACCGGTTTGACCTGTTGACTTTAGTTGACTTTGACTTGGCCAAAAGTTGACGGTTGTCACATCATCCCCCCGTTAGAAGGAATTTCGTCCCGAAATTAGTGTTTTGACTGGGACTTGGAGGAAAGATGGGGGAATTTTTGTGGTACGAGTTATTGATTATGGTGGGGAATAACTCGCCTGATGTTAAATGACGACCTTGGAATTTCTTATCGTAACTTGAGCTGAGTCGATTTAAAAGGAGTTATTGTTTTGGAATGATAGTGTATTCTACGCATGCCTTTATGCTCTCCGCTTTATACTTGGTATTACTACTATGAATATTTTATAATGTAGTTAGCGAGTTCCAGCATTACGAATGTTTCAACAAATTGTGATGAAATTTTCATTATAAATCCTACCAGTTCTTTTATAATCGTTTGGTGTAAACTAGTCGTATATCATTAAGATTGCAAGGGCATTCGGATGAGTGACCCCGCCTTAAGCCCACAACCAAACAAGGAACAGGAAATGAGGCGGAATCACACATTCTAAGTCCATAGAATCTTAATGATATATGGCCACAATGTTTACACTAGCCATCATAGCTTCACTAGTAAAAACCCTGTGTTTTTATATAGGAGGTAAGGCTTATTTGGGTTTTGTCGTGTTCTCGAGATTTATGGTTGGTATACTTTAATCGATGCTAGCTTTAGTAAAAAAAAATTAAACGTCAATATCAGAAACACGTACTGATATTTATGGGTGGTTCCGAGGTGGTCTCTCCTGCAGTGATCGCAAGCACCCTTCCACCATCACCGGCATTTCGTGCACTTGGGCAGTCCCTTTTAAAGTGTCCCGTTTCGCCGCACTTGTAACAGGCTGGGCTAACTCCAGTGTCGGGGACCTGGTTGATGGGTCGTGCTGGTGCCTTACAGAAAAGGACAGTGTGCCCCTTTCTGTTGCAATTTTTGCAATGCATCTCTCGGCAAGCCCCAGTGTGATGGAATTTACACACTTACACTCGTTGCATTTCGGAAGGGTTCCAGCGTATCGATTTATGGGTGCTGGCGTGGCGTGGGTTGTGGCAGCATGAACAACAACGATCTGTTGCTTCTTAGTGAAGTCCTGGGCTGGTTGGTCCTTCTTGTTGTCCCAGAACTTCCTTTTGTTGTTCCCTCCTCTTGCTTGTTCAGGGGTGGTTATCGTGGTGTCATGGCTGGCACGATGGTCGATGAGTTGTTGTGCCAATTCCTTGGCACTCTCAAAGGTAGTTGGTCTTGAGGCCAACACGCTATCTTGAATTTGGGGGGACAATCCCCAGAGGTATCGCTCCAACTTTTTGCTTTCCGGGGTGATCATAGCGGGACAAAGGAGTGCTAGATCACAGAATCGGACGGTATAGGTTGCAAGGTCAGAGTCTGTCATTTTGAGGTTCCACAGTTCTTGCTCCAGCTTTTGCACCTCGCCCCTTGGGCAATACTCTTTCAGCATCCTTGCCTTCAAGCCCTCCCAACTCATCGAGTTAGCCACTGTAAGCGTTAGTGACTTAACGTGGCCGTTCCACCAAGTAAGGGCCCGGCCGGAGAAAGTGCGAGCTACGAATTTGACCTTGTTCGTTTCGGGGCAGGCACAGATTTCGAAGACAAATTCGGTCTTCTCGAACCACTGCATCAAATCGATGACTCCCCCGCTACCATTGAACGAATCGGGTTTACCATTGGTAAAGTCCTTAAATGAGCATTCTCTAGAACGCCCTTGGCTATCTCCTTGAGTGGAGTTATTAGTACCGCTCCCAGCCCGTCCTGCACCATCAGTGCTGATTTGGGACATAGCAGCTGCCACCATGGCCGTGACCGCAGCTTGGAGCATAACTCGATCATATTGGGGAGGCGGCGGTGGTGAATTTGTTTGCGTTCCGCTAGTGCGTCTAACAGACCTTCGAGGCGGCATTTTTTTGTTATAAAAAAATTTTCAAAGACGAAATGGGTATAAGTCTTTTAGTATTGGTTATTAGTCGGGTGTCGTAAAAACTAGGTTATTAGTTTTCAAGTATAGTATTTCCCGATTTTTTGAATGTGGAAAACAATTCATACCAGAGGTCTATATAAATAAACTTATGAATTTAGTAGAAATGACTCGATTGTAATCTTGTGATTTGTTCCATGCCCGATCCACCCCTAAGACCACCCAATGTATACCAGTTGTGTGTAATTAAGGTCCGATAGCCCGTTGAACTTAATGAGTCTGCCCTAAGCCCACAACCAAACAAGGAACAGGACCTAAGGTGGACTTACCATTTCTAAGTCGATCGTCTCTTAATTACACATAACCTTGAGGTATACATCAAGTAATCTTAGAGTTACCATAAGCAAATTGTTTGTAATAACAGGTTATGAAATATGCGGTAAACTCCCACTGAAATAAAATGCATGCCAATTTTTATTGATATACTTTGGTTATATCCTTACCATTTATATACACACGTATAAACTTCGCACTTTACTGAACTATTCTCGGTGTTTCTGCTAACGTCCCTGAGACGGAGTTATGGTAGTGGGTAGAAGTGGGTTTTGTACGGGCGTTAAGATTTACCCATCACGTTGCTCGTGCGAGAATAGGGGTAGAAGAGATAATTAATAGACGTCTAATCCTATAATTACTTATAGGGGGTGATCCTTATCAGTCACGTCTATAGTCACATAGTGCATACCAGTTATACATAATCTGAGATAGAATAGACCTTCGAATAAATGACTCTACTCTAAGTCCACAATCAAACAAGGAACAAGAAGTAGAGAAATAGTCATAGATTCTGAGTCTATAATATCTTTAATTATGTATAACCTTAGCGTATGCACTCAGGCATTATAGACCTACTAATAGGGGTCTTTAGTTTTCACATAGGTTGGTTATAGTATCACAAAATACTCCTATAGTATTTTAATATTATGTTTGGTTCTTAACGATTTTCTTGTATGGGTGTTGGTAAGTTGATAGACTTGTTGTCCACCATGACTATCCCTCGGCACATGCTAGTCATTTGTCGGACGAATATAGTTGATCAGGCTATATCCCTCCCAGACTTGATTGCATATCCCAGGGCATATTCATATTGCACAACTCCTCTATTTTTAACTTTTGTGTTTTCCTTAGACATGACACTAAACCGGTATGCATGTATGTACTTTTAACAAGAAACTATTTATTTCTAAAAGTATAGTTATTTGAAAATGTTAAATTAGAGACCTTAGTCCCAATGCATTTATAATTTGTATATCTTATGTGGTTCGATATACTTAGTTCACTATAAACAATGCTCTGATACCAATCTGTCACACCCCCAAACCAAGGATGGCGGAAACATCCGGGGGTGGAGGACTTCATGTGTAGTATCACAACAACGAATATAATAGTGCTCAAAGTAAATACAACCATCATAAATATAATTGAAAAGGTTACACCATGGAATAAGTTTACATGTTTCAAAATCAATTACATTATGATGACAAAATGAAACGTTTGACGATTTATCGTCCCATCCTCAAAATGCTGTTAGTTTTCCTGTTTCACGGATTTCCTGAGAATACAAGTAGTTTTGAAAAAGTGTCAACAATTAAGTTGGTGAGTTCATAAGAGTTTTGTTTGAGAAAGAAACCGTTTTCCTTGTAAAAGCGACAAAGTATGTTTCCAGAAAATCCAATATTTTCTTTATTAAGTGAAATGAATGCTTCTATGTTATGCGATAATGAACCCTAGAGGGACCCATAGATTCCTTCTATAATCACCCAGTGTATATAAGTTATATAAAGTTTAAGTTAAATAAACCGTTGAATATAATGAGTCTGCCCTAGGTCCACAACCAAACAAGGAACAGGAGATGAGGCGGACCCACCAATTCTAAGTCGATTGTGACTAGATTCTTATATAACTCTATCATATACACTTAGCAATTATAGCTGAAGTCTAACAATTCTAGCTTTATGTAGTTTTAATAGAAATATGTTCCAAAGAAAATCCAATATTTTCCTTATAAAAGTTAGGTAGTCCTAAATCCCAGGACCGAAAACAAACAAGTATTTTCCATACTTAAAGATATAAAAGTGATTTTAAATCGGCATAAAACCCTTTTTAAAGTTAGGTAGTCCTAAATTCCAGGACCGAAAATAAACAAGTATTTTTCCATACTTAAAGTAATTCCTGTGAGTTAAATCGACATAACTCGCTAATTTAAAAGTAAGAACCCATAAATCTTATGATTTGTTAATACCACATGTGAGTTATTATAACCATGCTAAGACTCAGACGGCCTCGTAATACGACGTTCTTCAGGCATCGCAAGTTAAATGACACTTGTTACCACAGACCTGCCGGTCTAGTTGTTGCATGCAGCTCGGGTGTGGGTTTGTCAGACCCAATATAGATCTATACACAACTATCACGCTCTCCCTACAAGAGACTTTGGTTATAATTTACAGGACTTTTGACTTTGTTACCATGAAGGTAACACGAAGCGAATGTCTCACAAATTTATTCATTAACAGATTTACGTGAACTGAACTGAAAACCTTTGGTAAATGAGTTTGAAATGTAAATGATACATAAACTATACCTATTATAGTTTATCCAAAACGTTTGTACTGTAAAAGGACTCTTTTATGAAAATACATTAGTGCTATGAATCCATAAACTATGCTTATTATAGCTTATTATATGTGTTCGAAATGAATGAAGAATCTTATCATGAATGACTAAATTTCAGTTTATGATAATAAACTAACAAGAAAATACATTCAATAGTTAGAACTTATTGTTATACACTTTGCTCAACATAATACAAAGTGTTATCAAAGTTATAAGCTGTTAACTAGTTTTTAAGCTTTCTGCACTGTTTTCGAAAAATCGTAGAAAAATCATACGAAGTCAAAAACTGAATCCGTAAATTCTGAGAGTTCATAAAATGCGTCTAGTTTATTCATAATTTTTATTATGATTTTTAGAAGTCTTTAACTTGTGTTAAAATGTTCATATTCACAGACTGGTCCGAATTTGTTTCTGAAATGATAGACAGTTTTGTAAAAATCACCATAAATCGTAGAAAAATCGTATGGAGATGTGCAAGTAGTCATTTTAAAGGTATGAACCTGAAGTATTTGCACCTAATACAGTTTTGAAAACTAAAATGTTTAAGTTGACCAAAACTGTCCGTGAATGGAGTTGAACTTTTTTGATGAAGGCTGTTAAATGAGTTTAGTTGTGTTCTTGGTGTTTTAACTTGTATTCCCCCCCCCCCCCCCCCTTAAAACTTAAGAAAAACATGAAAAGATAGGGGTATGAACTCACCTTGAGTGATTTCAGTAGATGGATGATGGAGAAAGGTAGTGTTCAACTCAAGAACACTAAGAAGATGCCTTGAAGGTTCGAAGATCTAACATGAATGTGATGATGTTTGTGTAAAATGTCTATGATTTGAGTAGAAGGAAGTGAAATAATTATACAGAGGATGAATATACTTACCAAAAGTGGAAGAAAAGCTTGGAAGAAGGCCCTTAAATCTTGAATTTTAGTGAGAGAATTGAGAGAGAAAATGTGTTTAATCTTTGGTGGAAGAATGAAAAAATGAGAGAGAGTGTTAGGAGAGAGGATAGATTTCAGCCTTTGATAAGGAATGAGATTGGGGAAATGATGGGAAAAGGACGATGAATGACGAGGTATGGTGGGGGGTGTGGGCTGGTCATGGAGTGGGTGTGGGTGGTTGCTTGTGTCATAAACTAAAGTAAAGTCAACACTCCACCTCAAGTACTTCACCCACTCTCCTTGGATAATATTTACACTAAAAAACGTGATTAATTATGAAATAAGGGGTTCTATATGTTAAAATATGATTTTGGGTGAAAATCCCACGTTAAAATAATTAAAATCGGATTTAGGACGCAAAACTAGTCGAAAACCGGGAAGAAAAAGGCTTCCTGCAAAGTTGCTCGGATAGGGCCGAAGCTCGGTCCTCAGCAGCTTGGACCCGAAGGCGAAATGGGCCGAAGGCGAAGGTCAGGAGCGAAGGCGAGGTTCGGGTTCGGTTCAGAAGGGTTCGGGTTCGGGTTCGGGTTCGGGTTCGGGTCAGCAGGCTTCGGTTCGGGTCAGCAGCTTCGGGTTCGACATCAGCAGCTTCGGTCCGAGAAGGTTCGGTTCTTATGGGTTTCGCTTCTGAGGGTTTCGGCCCTAAGAAGGTTCGGTCCTATAAGGCTGATTTTTGCATGAACTCCCCGTTTTGCGCCGTTTTTCACCAAGTTAAGTGTCGGGATGCCCCAAATGATTATAAAAAGTTGAAAGAGATTTTGAGAGAGACTTGGGAGAGATTTCACATTCTTGGAGAGATTTCTCATACTTAGAGAGATTTGGGAGAGATTTCAAATAGAGAGAGATAGAGTGAAAGAGTTTGAGAGAGATTTCGTTTGCGACCTCTTTGAGTGTTTGGCTTCGTAATGTAAGGTTCGTAAATCCCGTTAAGTCTTGTTATGATTGTTATATACTCTCGGGGGGTATGAAATAATGTTTTATCGAGTAGTTTCATCACTTGCCCTGATTAGGGCTTAGATTTTCCGAACACGTGGAAAGTTTAAGTGATACTTTGTATTAAGATTGCGAGTAGTTCAATAAGGAACATAATGGAAATCCTAACGTACAAGGGTTAGATGAGTTGACCAGTTTGACCTGTTGACTTTGACTTGGCCAAAAATTGACGGTTGTCACAAGTGGCAACCAGTTTTAAACTAGGGAATGAAAAAGTTTGTTTAATACAATATAAATGTTGGATTTGCCTAAAATAACCTTAATGAAAACATTTAAAAAAAATAGTTTTTAGGGTTCTTAACTTTTTAGGGTTTTTATTTGAACCCGTAAACAAAACCCATTGAGGGCTTCCAATCCGCATCAACCATTCGAAGGACTTTCACCAAAGGAGAGAACACTTTTAAACATTGTGTCACACCGGACCAAAATTGGACACTGTCACCGTTTTATATGAGGCAATCCCTTTAGGCTTACCGGAAAATTTACATTCCTCCCATTCGTTGCTAGAGAATATATGTCTTAGTTGCTCCTTTTTTCGGACAAACTTTGTAATGTTAGAAAGGCTGAAGAAAATCTCGTGACTCCCAGTCGGATAATTTCCATTTTGTTGGTGTAACTTCTCATCATCGCCAAGGTTTTGTGGTGAGCGTAAATGAATATGGTTAGTTTCTTTTCTTGATCTAGGATTTTCTTAAACCTTGGGAGTGCTCCGATACCTTGAAAAATAAGCACGATTAAATAACAAATTATAATATATAATTAAACATTTTTAAACTACATAAAGTACTAAACAAATAAAATAATAAATAAAATAAATGCTCACTCAAATAAACAAACTCTGTATCATATCATTTTATCATCACTTCATGTAATATTGATTATTGAGTAACACCATATTCATATCAGCAGGCTCTGTAAATAAGTTCTGTAAACAGTAAACTCAATCACATTTCCAAACTCGCTGCTAACGATTTGTTAGCACAAAGAAACTGTTCTGTAAACTCAATCTCAACTTTATGTGAAGCAACAGGTAAACTCAATCACATTAACAGGTTCGATTTGTGAACAGATTTGTGTCTTCAATGTTTAACAGAAAAATCGAGTATATACTTCATCACCAGTTCATCACAAATCAGTTGATTAACAACTTAAATCGACGACAATAGATAAAATCGAAATTTGACAACATAAATCGAGTTTGAAAAACTAACATGTGTAGATTAGGCGGACTGCTGTCGGAACAAGGAAGACAAATGCGGCTCTAACAGCGACTCTAACAGCCACGATGGCGAAGTTCGTAGATTCCGGCTGTAAGAGGCGATGGTGAGGGCGAGCTTCCACTTCTCCGATTTCAGCTTTGAGTCGAGAGAGAAACCATAGAAAACTTGTTCACAGGGACGGTGTAACATCCCAAATTTTGAGTCCAAAAATTTCGTTTGTAATTAAGTAATTTATAAAATCATTTACTGAAAACATTGTCAATATCATATCAATCCATAAGCCATCATGAACATGTCTTAAAAGCAAAGCATCGGAGAGTAATATAAGTCAGAGTACAATCCCAGAAAACTCAGTGTGGAAACCATGTGTGTGTGTGATGCGCAGCTACACTACCGGCTCCTTCCCCTTGGATGAAGAGGTACCTGAAACCAAAACTGAAACTGTAAGCACAAAGCTTAGTGAGTCCCCCCCATCATACCACATACCATACAATCATACAAGTTGTGGGGCAATTCTGGGGTGCCCGACCTACCCATGTCAAGCCATTCTAGGGTGCTGACTACCCGTGTCAGGCCATTCTGGGGTGCTGACTACCCGTGTCATGCCATTCTGGGGTGCCTGCCTACCCTCCGGTCTATCTCACCCGGTCACGGGGACTATTTCACCCCGACGTGAAAATCGACTTTCCTCGACTCCTCAATCCCTACACGACAACTCTACTAAGTTATCAATTCGCACTCACAACCCCCATAAGGGTCAACCCAAATCCTGGTCAAAGTCAACCTCCAGTTGACTTCACTCGCCGAGTTAGTCTACCAATTCGTCGAGTCCTAGGGTAAAATACAATAATACTTGGAATTAAATACGTACCAGGAACCGGGTGTTACAGACGGGAAGGAGTGAAGTGGGAACGAGCGAAGTGGGAATGAGCGAAGGTGAGAATGAACCCTAGCAAAAAGTTTTCAGTTTTTACAATTTTGCCCCTAATCTTTTTTGAAAATCCATTGACCGAAGTTGACCAAATAAACCGCCTAGCTACGATTACCTCCGATTATATCCGATTAGCTCCGAGTTTGACCGTCGTTGACCAACCCCGATTACCTTGATCGATTACACATAAACGTGGTCGGTTGCAGTCCGCCTAGCGCCTAGGCGCCGATTAATCGGCCGCCTAGGCCGATTTTTACAACATTGATATATATATATATATATATATATATATATATATATATATATATATATATATATATATATATATATATATATATAGAGAGAGAGAGAGAGAGAGAGGTAAGTTCAATTGAGAAAATAAAAAAGGTTGAGAATAGGGGAATCATTCTCAGCCACTTATTTATTTTTGCCGCAAAAACCTCTGTCGTACCAGCAGAAATGGGAAAAGAATAAACATGTGTTTTCAAACAAAACATGTTTCCTTAAACTATGTTAATCATTACCTTAATATATATACAAAAACATAGTTTTTTTTCGTTTTTTTAATTTTTAAGAAGCTATTTTTATTGAAAAATGATTTTAAATATACCAAAATTCATGATTTTTTATTCTCTACAAATAGACATCCATATTGATATAGTTTTAAGATAAAATATATTTTTTTTTTTATTTTCAGCTATCGTTATTCATAAGTGAATAAAAATGCATCAGGTTTTTACTACAGTACATTCGTTATTCACTTATGAATAAAAAGTATGATTAATTTCTTTTATAATTTAAGTATCATTCATATATGAATATAGCATATAATAAACATAGTATATTCATATTTAAAAATTAGACGATGCATTCATTTGTGAATATTACATAGTATATATTCACTTGTGAATATTAGATGGTATATTCATTTATGAATATTAGATGATATTTTCATATGTGAATATTACATAGTATTACATGGTATATCACATGTGAATATTACAAAGTATATTCACTTGTGAACATTAGATGATATATTCACTTATGAATATTACACAGTATATTCACATATGAATATTACAAGGTGTTTTCACAAATATATATAATTTTTATATGTTATTCACATATGAATAACATACACACTTGCATATTTGTTTTTTGTTTTAATAATTATATACTGATTCAAGTGAGAAAACATATTCATATGTGAATATAATGCGGTAATTTAGTTTAGGCATTTCATTAAAACAGTTGGAGTGCATACAAGTTAACTTTTTAAAAAATGTTAAATATATGATACTTTGACTATTAAAATCTTACAAAATGATAGATTGATAGAGAATTATATGAAATTTTTCAAAAAAAAAAAAAAACGATTTGATATTTTTCTAACCTTAATTTTTAAGTTTTATTTGATGATCAATGTTGAATGAATGATATGAAGTAGATTTTTTGTTGATTATCGATGATGTTGATCTAATGACGCTGAGAATATAATTGATCGTAGATGTTGAAGATCTGATCGTATTCAAGCAAAATTGAAGGTTGGATTAAAAGAACCAAAAACGAATTTTTGTTGTCAACTGATGAATGATGTTGATAAACATCTTATTGACGAAGATCGATGATTCATTAACACTGGATGACGTTGATGATGGTTTAATTGAAGAAATCTGGATGATTGTTGAAGGTTGGAGGAGAAATTTGGATGATGAACGATCGATTAGGAATGGGTTTGAACTGTTATCTAATTCTCTACAGTTACGTATTTGAGATTGAAGGTTATTATCATATTTACAAGTTTGCCACCGTATCTTTTTATACTTTAGATTAAATGATTGGATGAGAATGATTCCCTCATTCTCAATCTTTTTTTTTTCTCAATTGAACCCCCTCTCTCTCTCTCTCTCTCTATATATATATATATATATATATATATATATATATATATATATATATATTAAAAAGACCATACTCTAAATAATATCGTCACTAAGTAGGCCACAGAAAAGGCCATCGACAAAGAATATACTTTATTAGTTAGAGAAGGTAGGAAACTAATTTGGGGGGAGGGGGGATCCTAAAAAAATGTATACAGGTTAAAATACATTATTTAATTTAGAAAAGAAAATTACAAACAAGTCAACTCAAAATGACACACGTCACCAATGTAGGTTAGTTTTAAGATTGAAAATAGTTTCTAAAACAATAATTTTTCTCAATAAAGAAATATATATTTATTAACTACTAGTAGAAAAGAAAATTACAAACAAGTTAACTCAAAATGCCACAAGTCACTAATGTAGGTTAGTTTTAAGATTGAAAATAGTTTCTAAAACAATAATTTTTCTAAATAAAGAAATTTATATTTATTAACTAGTAGTCTTGTTTAAAAAATGTTAACAAATATATGTATACGTGGGAAGCAATGTCGTTACTTTTGCTTCTCTAAAATTCACGGTCACAGATTTTCGGTGGTAAAATTTTCCGCTCACCGGCTCACCCTATAAAGGCAAACATAACCCTATAAAGGTAAACATAATATCGTAGAAATTTATAAATTTTAAAATATTTTAAATTTAGTATTTGCAAACTGTTTGTTTTTTTAAAAATTGTAGACCTAAAAGGGTCTGTACAACCCTTTTTTGGTGCAATACAGATCAGAATCTTATAACATTTTCTGATATCTTCTACCCTAGAAAACAAATATGTTTGTTTTTTTTTTGTTAAAAAAACTTAGATTTACTTTCGTTTTATCTATGATAAACAATTTGGAAAAAAAAGTTACAATACTTTAAGAAAAAAAATGTTCGATGACACTGTTGTTGATAAATTTAAAAATAAAGATTTATTTACGATAATCATCATTGAAGCTGTTTATATAGATATGAAAAAAAAATCTTAATATTGTATTATATTTTTGGGAAAGCTCCAGAAAAGTCCTAAAATTTTACCCTAATTTACGAAAAAGTCTCAAACTAAAATTTGTTTACAAAAAAGAATGAATTACCGGTAAAAATGACGATTTGACCCTTTTTTTCCGGTTTACCGGTTTTGTTAATTATTTGTTTCACTAAAGTCTCATTATTTTACCCTAATTTGCGAATAAGTCCCAAAATAAAATTTACTGATGATTTGGCCATTTGCTCTATGTAACATAATTTTACCGGTTTCATTGCTGACCCGGACGCCTAGTCATTAAATGAGATGATGAGATGGATATGTTGAATTACAAAAACTAACAACAACTGCGTTATTTTTTACGTTTATAAGAAATATCAAATTGTCTATATAATCTTATGTAACCCAATATATCCATCTCATCAGACATCAACTCATTTTCTGCCCTTTTTTCTTGGAAACACACATTTTATTTGTTTCATTGCTGATGTAGATACATAGCCACAAATGAGCCGATGAGATGAATATCAAATTTTATAGTAAATGTGACATTATATAACCCATCGTATTCATTTTATCAGCCAATTTAATGACTATGTGTCTAAGTCAACAATGAAACCGATAAAATATATGTTACATGAAGAAAATGATCAAATCATCAGTAAATTTTATTTTGGGACTTATTCGCAAATTAGGGAAAAATAATGGGACTTGAGTGAAACATGTAAGTAATAAAACCAGTAAACCGGAAAAAAATGGGTCAAATCGCCATTTTTATCGGTAATTCATGTTTTTTCATAAACAAATTTTAGTTTGGGACTTTTTCGTAAATTAGGGTAAAATTTTAGGACTTTTCTAGAGATTTCCCTATATTTTTTGTGCCAAAATTTGCTAAAACATTATTTAATGCAACATCATACATTTCTTGAAAAAAAATGTTTATGGTCAGATTTTAATTGATTTAATTGAAAAAATAAAATGAAAATTTTCATTCTAAAATCGAAGTTTATTTTCATCCATTTTATGTGTTGAATTCTTTAGTCCCTAATTACAATCTTTAGGGATAACTTTGCGACCAAAGTTTGTTTGTTTTTATCAAATATATACATTAATTCGTACCATTTTGTTTTCATTTTTTATACTATAATATATAAAAGTTGATATAAATTGTTAATTATTTATAACAAAATCATAAAATATTGAAAAACTCTTTTATGTTAAAAAAATTCAGTCTCTTTAGATCTTAATTAATTTTAGTACCTTGCAGACGTTAAAAAACAAATTGTCTTTTTCTTTCAGAATGCAGACGTTTGGTATTTTTTTTTTTTTTGCAGAGGTTTGCAAATGTGGTCCGCAGACTGCAGACCTTTTACGTCAGAAAAAACAAACAACACCTAAATCTTCGATGCTGATAACTTAGTTTTGAGTGATTTAAATTTTACCCTTATATTCAATATATACCCCTTACATATATGAATATATTTTTATGTATTGTAAGTGATCATGTGATATTAGATATAATTATATAGAGTTTTAGAAATAAAGCTTATATCAAAACCTATAAAAACAACTGGGGAAGTGGTTTTAATAAAACTCTCACTTTGTTACTAAGTATCTTTCCAGAACTCATTATAGTTTTTGGGTTTCAAATAATGGATGTATAATACTTCTCCAATAAGGATAAATGACTAAGTTTAGATGACCATGATGGGGTCCAGAGGCTTCGACTCCACAAGTATCATGGACGATGTATAATTGGATGAAACGTCATATAATAAAGGATCTTGAAAAATAAAATGGGAATAATGCCTAAGCAAGTAAGCATGCATGTACATTTTTTCACAAGGAAACGTCTCCAAAAAAGAAATAAAGAAATAAAAATGGACTAATGAATTCAAACAAAAATATTCGGACATTCTTGCATAGGTGCATACCTCCATCGTCTCAAGGAATTACTCATTCAAGAGAAAGTGAGAGAGGTTGATGAATGTAAATCATTTTATCATTTTATTAGGAATAAAGATTAGAAATTAGTTGTGAGACTCATGTAATACATAAATTTATTTAAAAAAAATTAAATATGAAGATCTAAATATTTGAAAAGTTTGAATTTATAATAAAAATGAAAAAAATATTGAATTATTAAAATTGAAGTTTTTTTTCTCTTTTAAATTTAGATAAATACATAAAAGAAACTAATGAGACTTTAATTTAGTAATTTTAAAATTAGAAGATAAGTTTTTGAAATTGATATCTCTTTATTATTAAATTTATTGCAATTATTATATTTAAATATTATTTGGAATTTAATAAAAGGAAAAAAACTATAAAATGATATGTGGAAAAAAATTAATTTAAAATTACTACAAAATAATATGTGACAAAATAAATAAAAATATGACATGTGATAAAAAGATCTTTATTTATTAAAGTAGATAAAAAAAATTAGGGAGATGGATCGATGAATGTAAAGTATATTTTGTGAATTTATTGAAGGAAAAAGGTTGAAAATGAAAAACAAGCTCTTTCATTTGTCCATTTAGTCATTAGACTTACTTTATTCACTTTTAGATAATAATTTCTCAAAATCGTCTCTTTTTAATCCATTTAATCGGATATCATAAGTAATACCGGTTCAACATCAAGTAAAATGTTATAAATGACCAACAAACTTTTCCATTTGTCCATTTTTTAATCACTCACGTTATTTTGTCAACTTTTAGGTAATAAACTTTTCAAAATCATCTCAATTTAGTCCATTTAACCAAATATAGCCCTTAATTGACTTACATGACATTTTTAATTATTTTTATTAAAATTTAATTAGAATTAACGAGTTAAAGACCTTATCCGAACTGCTATCCCCTACTTTCGAATTAATCTAACTTGAAGCTAAGGAAGTCTGTCATTATTGTGACATCCGCCTAAAATGGATTCGGGTCAACCCAACCCAATTGGAAATTTAATAAACCCTACTCAAGATTACTTGACGCTAATAGGATCAAAACCCACACACTACGATATAAATTGATGTTAATAGCAACATAGTATAGTACAACGTTATAACTATAATCAAATTAAATTTTGATACCACAAATCAAAGTATAATGCTCTAATTAAATTAAAAGAATCAAACTTGAATGATATAATTAAACTTCAAATCAAAGTAGATTGTTATAATCAAATAATAACCTATCTTTTATAAAACTCCATTTTTATAAACTTTCCATTAAATTTTATAAAACTCTATTTTATAAACTTTACTTTAAATTTTATAAAACTCTTATATTAATTATATAAAAGATGTTTGTGTTAGTGGGAAATTATGAAGACCACCAAAAGCAAAAAGATTATTCCCATGGTCTCCCACTCACACCTCCCATCCACTTTCCTTTCCTTTTTCTCCCAACATATTATTCTCTTCACCACTTAAACCTTCTCTATTCTTTCTCTCACTCTCAAACTCGAAATTCATCCAAGAGATACTCATATTCCAGCCAAGAACAATCTATTATACTCAAATCTTCATCCCTCTTGAAGCATTCATCAAGGTATGTTGTTAAAAATTTCAAATTCATACAAGAAACAAATTAAATCCACCAAAATATCTAAAACTCATTTTATGCATAAACCTGATTTTTCTCATAATACCATCAATAAAATAAGAAGTTCTGGAAATTTTCAGAAAATAACTTATTTTTATTGAATTATTAAAATTATTGCAATAAAGTAGGGCAATAATTCACATAAAATACTTGTTGCATTCAATCAATTCTGAGACATTTCTAGGATGACCTATATATTGATTAAACATGATATATGAAGTTTCATGCATTTATATTACTGTGTACTATTATTTATGATTTTATTGATTAATTAATAATAAAATATATAAAAATACTTCCCATTGTCACAAATATCTGAAACTTATACACTGGGCTCTATATCATGTTATAAAACTATGGTTAATTTTACAGAATTTTTGGGAATAGTTTACTATTTTTCCCGAATTTTGTGTTGTTTAATCATTAAAATATTAAATAAATATTAAAACAGTTCAGAAAAATATAAAAATTTTACAGTAATTCATATTTTATGAAATAATGATTTCCTAATAATTTCAAAATTTTTCAATACTGTTTACTATTTAAAACCATTTTCCTAAGTATTTAAGCATGTAAAAATGCATTTTAATGATTATTTTATATAAATAACTGTTAAAATATGTAAATAATTATAATTGGGCAAGTTATTATTTTAATAAGAAATTATTAAAATCTGGCCTAAATTGAAAATATAAATTAATTATGCAAAGTAATTAATTCAATTTAAAATTCATTTAACAAATGAATACCTTAATATTTTCATCAAAATGAATTATTGTTAATTCATCTAATATAAGAATATGTGTCTAATTATTGTATTAATACTCCATTCTCGTTTAGCAGTTCCTAAGCCAAAACTATTAATTATATTAGGTTCTACGCCATTTTGACCCGAACCGTCTATCGTACGACACACGCATTTCGTTTTGGGACTAATGTGAGTAATCTACCCCATATTTTATAATTTTCAATACTTTTGGGGTGTATCATGTGGTTCTAATATGTTCCAACTTCATTTTATTGTTTTATCACAATTGAGACATTGTTGGGACATTTATACGTGAGTCATTAATTGTATAAATATTGTTCGTTTACGCTACATGTACTTGTAGTGCATTATCATTTTTAGTCTAATCTCCATGACTATGCCCGTATTCTTGAGGTACGTTATGGACAATAATAGCGTTATTGGGTTGACCACCCCGCCTTGGGACGCTAAGGTGATTGATCGCACGTGGTTGAGTGTGTTTGATGATTAGATGCTCCATCCTATATATATTTTTATATATATATATATACATATGTATATATAGGGTGAGGACTTATTGTTGTTGTTATCATTTGTTAATCAATTTTTGATTTATAAACCGTTATCTCAAATACAATTGTTTGTCGACTTCAAAAGAAAACAAATTTCAAATTATAAATGTTTCAACTTCACAATTTTCTCTACTAAAATTAGATTACTCACCAACTCTCGTAGTTGACCTGTTTTTACCCATGATGCAGATTTGAAGAATGAAGATTGATGAAAAATAGGTTGTGCCTTAGAAATCCACAAGACAATTTAAATTTGATGTAATAAATGTTGTTCGTATTTGGATTTGTATTTGTATGTTGTGGATCTTGTTTGCATACTTAGTACTTAATTGAATCTAATCATATTATAACATAGTTGTCATGAGACTTTGAACAATATATCACGCCTTGATCGATTCCGACAAGGATCGGGGTGTGACAGATTGGTATCAGAGCCCTTGACTATAGGGAATTAGGTTAATTGCCTTGACCTAGTCTATAGCCTCTAGGGTCCTCTCGTATGCTAGTTTATAAAATGCACACACAACTGCATGCAATTCGCACTTAGAAACTCCTAGGAATACCTTTGTGTGTTAATTGCTCCCTTAAGTGCATACGTATTACTCCTGACACTTATATGTGTGCATACACTGGTGAATATTCTCGTCTTTCTCTGAAAATCGTACACATATTCAAGTAGTTTTGTATATACATATATATTCCTTAGAGCTCATAGGAAATTCAAAGTCATCCACTCTAGTTGGGTAGGATCATAGTAATGGACGCGTAGTAACTGGACGGCGGAGGTGCCGGTAGCCCGAAAGTCCTGACTAGGTAAGCATTCGTATACATCCCAATCAACCGAGGGACCAGTTTGCTTATCTGGGGACCAAAGGCGAGAGTTCCCAAATCTATAGGCCAAAGCGCGTCATTTACATTACTTTTGAGCCATCAAAATACCCGACCTTATCAAACGTATCCGAAAAGATACACTCCAAAATGGCCAACTCATTGGACTATTAAGTTCCCTAATGGGCCTAGTAGTGGGAAAGACATGTGAAAACTTAGTTTTGTGGGGGCCCACGCAAGTGCTACATGTTTCACATTTAGTAACCATGGAAAGCCCAAAAAGGTGCCCAACACTCCTAACCATGGCCCAACAAGTGTATTACAATTATTTTACCCAACAATGTCTAAAAACTTTATTTTCATAATCAATGTACAAATAACTCACAAGTCCGCATGCGTGTTTCTCGTAGATGGCATTACGACCCCCATACGCTGCTCGCAACAACCGAAGGCTAGCTGCCCTTATCGCCAAGGAGGTAGCAAACGTCATCCCAACAATTGCAACCCAACTTCATTCTCTTCAGCCACAAGCTCCAGCAACCACTCCTCGTTGCTCGTTCAAGCACTTTCGTAACTGCAATCCGCCTTACTTCAAAGGCATCGATGGTGCCACCGCACTCCTCACATGGATTGAAGAAATGGAGAGTACTTTCATCCATAGCGAGTGTCCTGAGGACCTGATGGTCCATCATGCTACAGGGTGCCTCTAAGGTCATGTTCTCACATGGTGGAACCTAGAAAAACGGGCAAAGTGAGAGGTTGTTGCCTTGGGAATGACCTGGTCAAAACTAAAGGAACGCATGATGGAGAAGTTCTGCCCTGACAGCGAATTGCAAACTCTCGAGGATGAATTCTGGAATCTGAATCAGGTGGGAGGCGACAACGCGACCTACACCAATAGATTCCATGATCTCTCGAGACTCCTACCTCACATGGTTCAACCTATGAAAACTGCAATACGTCGCTACATCAAAGGGTTACCACGCCAGATCCGTGATTCGGTGACCAGCAGCAGGCCATCTACCCTAGAATCCGCCATTGAAATAGCAGGTCAACTCAACGAGGACAATATGAATGATGGTGTCCTCCCACGCAAGGGTTCAAAGATGTCAACTGAAAAGCCGACCCCTGAGACCCCCCTAATTGTCAAGTCCGAGTCCTCCCACCGACATGACAAAAAGAAGCGGAAAAGTCATCACCACAACCATGCTGTTATTACCCCTGCTACTCCTATCACCCAAGTCACCCCACAAGCCCAACCGAATAAAAAGCCATATACCGGACCTCACCCCCTCTGTAACCACTGTAACTATCACCATATGACCACCAGCCCGTGTCGCCTCTGTACGAATTGTGGTCGCTATGGCCACTTGGCGGACACATTTCGTGCACCAAAAACTCAGCGACCACTCTATCTACCCTCAAATCAGCAAACACAAACCCGGTATCCAACTGGAACATGCTTCAACTGTGATGACCCCACCCATTTCAGAAACGCGTGTCCTAGGCTAGTCAATATCATCAACACCCAAGCCTAGGCAAATCCAACAATGCAGGTTCCAGCTCCCAAAGGCCGAGCCTTTGTCATTACCGCAACCCAAGCAAAGACCGATAACAAGGTCGTAAATGGTACGTTTCTCATAAATAATTGCGACGCGTCAGTACTTTTTGATTCAGGTGCCGATAAAAGTTTTGTGTCTTTGGAATTTGAGCCCATACTTCACACACCTCGTATGATTCTTGATGAATACTTTACCGTAGAAGTCGCCGATGGAAAATACGTTTCACTCAATGCAATCATCCAAGATTGCACTTTCGATTTTTGCGGTCATAAATTTTCTGTCAATTTAGTTCCTATGGAACTTGGTAGCTTCGACATCATCGTAGGAATGGATTGGCTATCCCAAAACCATGCTGAAATAGTATGTTACGATAAGTTCATTCGTATTCCTCTCGCCGACGGTCAAAGTCTTCGTATTTATGGCGAGACTCATTCGAAAAAGCTTAGTCTTATGTCATGTACTCAAGCTCGATCATATCTACGAAAAGAATATATGGCTTTCTTAGCCCATGTGGTGGAAACAAAGGTCAAAGAAAAGAAGATCGAAGATATCCCGATAGTACGAGACTTTCTTGACATCTTTCCTGATGATGTATCTGGACTCCCTCCAGTACGTGAGCTAGAGTTCCGCATCGAACTTGTTCCTGAGGCTACTCCCATAGCCAAGTCTCCATATCGGTTGGCTCCAGCCGAGATGCAAGAATTGGCAAGTCAGCTCCAAGAATTAACCGATAAGGGATTTATCCGCCCTAGTACTTCACCCTGGGAAGCCCCGGTTCTCTTCATCAAAAAGAAAGATGGTTCGTTTCGTATGTGTATCGATTATCGGGAGTTAAATAAATTAACCATCAAGAACCGATATCCGTTACCTCGGATCGACGACCTTTTTGATCAGCTTCAAGGAGCTTCATGCTTCTCAAAAATTGACCTTCGCTCGGGTTATCACCAACTTCGAGTACGAGAAGAAGACATCCCCAAAACCGCTTTCCGAACCCGCTATGGTCATTATGAGTTCACTGTTATGCCTTTCGGCCTAACAAATGCCCCTGCCGTATTCATGGACTTGATGAATCGGGTATTTAAACCTTATCTCGACCGTTTTGTTATCGTCTTTATTGATGACATCCTCATTTACTCCAAGACAAAGGCAGAGCATGAAAGACACCTTCGCCTAACTCTCCAAACGTTGCAAGGAAATCGGCTCTACGCCAAATTTTCGAAATGCGAGTTTTGGTTAAACGAGGTACAATTCCTTGGTCATATTGTAAGTGACAAGGGTATTTTAGTCGATCCCGCAAAAGTTGAAGCAGTCCAGAATTGGAAAGCCCCACGTACCCCCAAGGAAATTCGGTCCTTCCTCGGTATAGCCGGTTATTACCAGAGTTTCATTTCAAATTTCTCAAAGATTGCTTTACCGCTTACTTCTCTCACTTGCAAGGGTACACCATTTGATTGGGGACCCAAGTAGGAATACGCTTTCCAAACCCTTAAACAAAGTTTGTGTAACGCTCCGATTCTTACCCTCCCTGAAGGATCCGAAGATTTCGTGGTATTCTGCGATGCCTCCAATCTCGGTCTAGGTTGTGTTTTGATGCAAAAGGGAAAGGTTATAGCTTACGCATCACGACAACTCAAAATCCACGAAAGAAATTATACGACTCATCATTTGGAGCTCGGTGCCGTGGTTTTCGCTCTTAAAATTTGGAGGCATTACCTTTACGGCACTAAATGCGTAATTTTCACCGACTACAAGAGCTTGCAACATATTCTTAATCAAAAGGAACTCAATATGAGGCAAAGACGATGGGTCGAGCTCCTAAATGATTACGAGTGTGAAATACGCTATCATCCGGGCAAGGCAAACGTCGTAGCCGACGCGTTAAGCCGAAAAGAACATGCCCATGCATTTCATCTAATATGTTCTCCTATCTTGTCCAATCTCAGCGACCGAATTCGAGGAGCCCAACACTCGGCAATTACCGAAAATGACATGCCCACGGGAATTGATGGGGAGTTGGAAACTAAATCTGATGGTATTTTCTATTATCAAGATCGCATCTGGATCCCAGATCGTGACAATCTTCGTATATTCTTGATGGAAGAAATCCATAAAACCCGATATTCCATTCATCTGGGCACTGACAAGATGTATCATGGCCTGAGAACCAATTATTGGTGGTCGGAAATGAAAAATGATATTGCTTTATTCGTGGCCAAATGTCTTACATGTTCCAGGGTCAAAGTCGAACATCAACGGCCCTCTGGACTATTGGTCCAACCAGAAATCCCCAGGTGGAAATGGGAAGCGATCGCCATGGATTTCGTAACCAAACTTCCCCGTACCACAAAAGGACACGACAGCATTTGGATAATCATTGACCGTTTGACCAAATCCGCTCATTTCCTTCCTATCCGTGAAAATTTCAAAGTCGAAAAACTTGCTCGGATTTACATCAACGAGATAGTTAGTCGGCATGGCATTCCTCTCAGCATCATTTCAGATCGTGATGGGAGATTTCTCTCTCGGTTTTGGGAATCACTTCAAACAGCCATGGGAACCCGCCTCGATCTCAGTACCGCCTATCATCCTCAGACCGATGGTCAATCTGAGAGGACTATTCAAACACTCGAAGATATGTTGAGGGCGTGTGTCTTGGATTTCGGAGGAAACTGGGACTCTCATTTACCGTTGGTGGAATTCTCCTATAATAACAGTTATCATTCTAGCATCAAGATGCCACCATTTGAGGCATTGTATGGCCGTAAATGCCGATCTCCTATTTGTTGGCATGAAATTGGTGAGTCCCACGTGATACACGCAACAGTGGATTCTCCAATCGTTGGTCCTGAGCTTATCCAGGAAACAACCGACAAAATCACTCAGATTCGCGATAACCTTCTCGCAGCTCGGAGCCGACAAAAGAGTTATGCCGACAAGCGACGCAAACCGCTTGAATTTACCCTCGGTGACATGGTCATGTTAAAAGTGTCCCCATGGAAAGGTGTGGTTCGATTTGGACGCAAGAGTAAATTGGCACCACGCTACGCAGGCCCGTTTAAGATCATAAAAAGGATCGGACCAGTAGCCTACGAGTTGGATCTACCAACAGAGCTTAAGAAAGTTCACCCAGTATTTCATATAGCCAACCTCAAGAAGTGTTTAGCAGACGACAACCTTCATGTTCCTCTCGAGGATATCCAAATCGACGAGACAATGCAATTTACCGAGAAACCCTTGGAAATTGCCGACCGAAAGGAAAAGCAACTCAAAAGAAGTCTCATTCCCCTGGTTAAGGTCAGGTGGCAGTCGGCACGTCGACCTGAGTATACATGGGAGCGTGAGGATCATATGCGTACCAAATACCCACAACTTTTCTCTTAAGGTACTCTCTTCTTAAATTTCGGGACGAAATTTCCTAAAGTAGGGGAGACTGTGACATCCGCCTAAAATGGATTCGGGTCAACCCAACCCAATTGGAAATTTAATAAACCCTACTCAAGATTACTTGACGCTAATAGGATCAAAACCCACACACTACGATATAAATTGATGTTACTAGTGATGGGTTTTGAGCATTCTAACACTTCCTAAGTGTACATGCAACCCTAATAACCTTGAATCTATGTTTTCTCTATATACATGCAAATTTCTTTTTCAAGGTTATTTCCTAACTAGCATGGCATGGGGATTACATAAAACATAAAACTAGTAGAAATACATACCTTGTTGTTGCTTGGATTCCTTCAAGACTTTGTGAGCCTAGCACCCCAAATGTTGTGCCTCAAATGCTTCACACAACACCACAAGACTTGGAATAACTTGAGAGAATACTTCTAGCACTCAAATTTGGTTATGCCCTCTCTAGTAACACTATGTACACTAGGTACTCATTTTGCTAGCCATAGGGTTCCTTTTATAGTGTTGTCACAATTAGGGTTTACACATGAATGCCCTTAATTGTCATGACTCTTGATTTCCCATGACCCATGGATTTGTAACTCCCATGGACTATCCATGGAGCTCCATATGGTTACATCCATAACCCATAAACCATGGATCATTAATCCACCATAAAAGAATTGATGATTGTCATAATCAACCCTATATATTTAATTAGTCTCACTTTGATCACCAAATTAATACTAGATTAATACTTGATCAATACTAATTAAATAATACTATTATTAATATATTAGAACTTATAATATATTAATAATGATAAGTGCCTTATTCTCTCATTTAGTCTATCCAAGTATTGCAATGCCATGCAACCCAAATGGACCATGCCGGGTCGGGTCAAGTACATACCAAATAAAGTTATGGACTTAGACACTATATCCAACAGTCTCCCACTTGGATAAGTCTAATAACTATATTTGCAAATATGACTTCAAAATCCGACTAGCAATCGTAGCTCTTTCAAAGTCTCTCGGAACTGAGATGATGATGATACGCCATTTAAGATAAGTGATCATATAATCCTCTGTTCTCATGATATCAGCCGGACAAACACATGGAACATGGTCTTACTTATTGTCCAACATTTGTTTCTCGATCTCTGATTTGTTTCGACATAGAACTAAATTGAACACATCAATTAGGTTCTGACCGGGCCCGGTACATAGGTCAAAACCAAATCATCGAGGGGCCCAGATATCGCTTCTATTTCTAGAAGGAACAGATAAACTTCGACTGATATGCTTGTACTAACTACTTGTTGAATTATTCACAAAGGCACGTTTTATAACATCGAGTTACCAATGCGTTTTCGTACAATCAATGAATAACCAACTCATAGTCAACAACTCATATCTCTAGGTTTGAAGATTTATATGATATTACCGTCTCACGATCACTCGAGATAAATTCCATGAAGTGATGCAAGTGAGCGTGGGTTGGATCCAATACTCAACCCTTATGAGTACTCATGAATGTTGTAGCAACCATTGCATTGTCCAAAGCACTTTTAGACAAATCATACAAGCCAAATTCATGACAGTCTTAAATCAATACTTACTTCCAAAGTTTGACTGACTGTGGATGGTTTGAATAATAACATAATTATTCTGGAAGTAAAAACATGCAAAATTGAAACATAGTAAACAATCAACACAAGATAGTAACACCTTACTCATAAATAAATAACAACTTTTATTTATCATCAAATGTCAATTATATTTTACAAGTTTCAGGAATCTAATTATTGAAACTAATATCATCCCTTAGCCCAATGCGCCTCGCATGCTGTAAATGCTTAACCCTGCTCAGTCCCTTCGTGAGGGGATCTGCCGGGTTCTCATTTGATGATACCCTCTTAGCCACGAGGAGTCCTTCTTCTATTCGATGTCTGATGAAATGGTATTTTCTGTCAATGTGCCTAGATCTCCCGTGATCTCTTGGTTCCTTAGCCAAAGCAACCGCACTTTCGCTGTCACAGAAAATTTCCATTGGCTCTTTTATAGCTGGTACAACTCCAAGGTCTCCGATGAAGTTCTTTAGCCATATCGCCTCCTTAGCTGCTTCACTTGCTGCTATGTACTCTGATTCACAAGTAGAATCAGCTACTGTCTCCTGCTTGGAACTTTTCCAAGTAATTGCCCCTCCATTTAGGATAAAGACCCAGCCCGACTAAGAGCGGAAATTATCCCTATCAGTCTGGAAGCTAGCATCGCTATACCCTTCCACTCTCAAGTCATCACTGCCTCCGAGGGTAAGGACCCAATCCTTAGTCCTCCGCAGATACTTGAGAATGTTCTTTACCGCTGTCCAGTGTGCCTTGCCAGGGTTCCCTTGATATCTACTGACCATGCTCAAAGCAAAGGCCACATCAGGGCGAGTACAAGTCATAGCATACATGATCGAGCCCACATCGGAAGCATATGGTATATGACTCATTTCAGCTATCTCAGCCTCTGTACTCGGACTCTGAGTCTTACTCAGCTTGGCATTACTCTGGATTGGTAATTCTCCTTTCTTGGAATCTTGCATACTGAACCTCTTCAGTACCTTATCCACATAAGTACTTTGACTAAGTCCAATTAGTCTCTTACTCCTATCTCTCAATATCCTTATCCCTAGGATATAGGCAGCTTCCCCAAGGTCCTTCATAGCGAAACACTTCCCAAGCCAGGACTTAACCTCCTGCAAGGTTGGGACGTCGTTTCCTATGAGAAGTATGTCATCCACATACAACACCAAGAAGCTAACTATGCTCCCACTAGCCCTGACATACACACAAGACTCATCCTCACTCCTAGAAAAGCCAAACTCTTTGACTTTCTCATCAAAGCAAAGATTCCATCTGCGAGATGCTTGTTTCAATCCATAAATGGATTTATCAAGCTTACACACTCTATTAGGGTATCTTATATCGACAAAACCCTCTGGTTGAGCCATGTAAACATCCTCAGCCAACTTTCCATTAAGGAAAGCGGTTTTGATATCCATTTGCCATATTTCATAATCATGAAATGCAGCTATGGCTAACAATACTCTAATAGACTTAATCTTAGCTACTGGTGAGAAGGTCTCATCATAGTCAACTCCCGGAGTTTGAGTAAAGCCCTTCGCAACCAGTCGCGCTTTATAAGTGTGTACCTTCCCATCCATGTCGGTCTTCTTCTTGAAGATCCATTTGCACCCAACTGTCTTACGACCTGGTACATTGTCAACCAAGTTCCAAACTTGATTGTCATACATGGACTGAATCTCGCTGTCCATAGCCTCCTTCCATTTAGCAGACTCAGGGCCTGCCATGGCTTCCCTGTAGTTATTAGGTTCATCCAAATCTATTAGTGTACTATCACTAATAAACGTATCACCATCAGTGGTGATGTGATAACCATAATAAAAATCAGGTGTGTTCCTCACCCTAGTGGAACGTCTTGGAGGTACAGACTCATCTATCGGATCAACAGGAGTTTCCTCCTCAGGTTGGTCGATAGCATTTGAGGTTCCTTCACCACTTGACTCTTGAAGCTCTTCAAGGTCAATTTGCCTCCTACTGTCCCCTTGGCTTATGAATTCTCTCTCACGAAAGACTCCTCTTCTTGCTACAAAAACCACATTATCACTGGGTCTGTAGAAGTGGTAACCAAAGGATCTCTGTGGGTAGCCGATGAAAATACACCTCTCACTTCGAGGTTCAAGCTTATCATGAGTCTCACGCCTCACGAAAGCTTCACAACCCCAAATCTTGATGTGGTCCAAATTGGGAACTTTCCCAGTCCACATCTCATGAGGTGTTTTGGCAACCTTTTTAGTAGGGACTAGATTAAGGATATGGGCGGCAGTCTCTAAGGCATACCCCCAGAAAGAGATTGGTAACGAAGCTCGACTCATCATGGAACGAACCATCTCAGCTACACCATTCAACTGTGGTGTCCTGGGAGGTGTCAATTGTGAGACAATCCCACATTCCTTAAGATAGTCAAGGAACTCAATGCTAAGATACTCTCCTCCTCGATCGGATCAGAGCATCTTGATGTTCCAGCCCAATTGATTCTCAACTTCCTGCTTAAACTCTTTGAACTTTTCAAAGGTTTCTGACTTATGCTTGATCAAGTAAATATATCCATATCTACTGTAATCATCAGTAAAAGTCACATAATAGCGATTAGCATCCCTTGTAGCAACTCTGAAGGGCCCACACACATCCGTTTGTACAAGGTCCAACAAACCTTCACCCCTATCACAAGTACCTGTGAAGGGTGACTTTGTCATTTTTCCAAGTAAACAAGACTCGCAACTATCATCTGACTTGAGGTCAAATGATTCCAAGACTCCAGCCTTTTGGAGTTGGCCTATGCGCTTCTTGTTAACATGTCCAAGACGACAATGCCACAAGGATGCTTTATCCAAGCTATCTGAAGAATCAATATACAACACATTATTTCCTAGATTGTCTACAACATTCACGGCTTCATATACACCATCACAAGGTAATGCTTTAAAGTAAAATACATCATTGTAATAAACATTAATAGCACCATTTTTATTATCAAATGAAAATGTAAAACCTTGTTTGTACAAGCCATGAAAAGAAATAATATTTCTCGCCATTTCGGGCGAGTAACAACACTTATTCAAATCTAACATTAACCCATTATTAAGCAATAAAGAATAAACTCCTATCTTGGTAACAGGTGATGCTTTCCTGTTGCCCATGACTAAGTTTATCTTCCCGTGCTCCACTTGCTCACTTCTTCTTGGTGCTTGAAAATCAGTACAGATGTGAATACCACAACCTGTATCAAGCACCCAAGAATTAGCATTAGATGAGTTATTAGACAATATTGTGTAAATACCTGCATGGGTGGGTTTAACCTTCCCATCCTTTACATCTTGCAGATATTTAGGGTAGCTTCGCTTGAAGTGTCCCTTATCCTGGCAATAGAAGCACTGTGCTTCCTTTGGGTTTGAAGAAGGAGTAATGGGACCTTTCTTTGTCCCACTTGAAGAGGAACCATCAAGAGTCTTACCCTTGGTACCCTTCGAAGGGCTTTTCCTCTTCTTACCCTTTCCCTGCCCAATAGCCAGAACAGGGGCTGTTGAAGGAGTAGAAGTAGCAACCGCTTTACCCTTAAGGCCATTTTCAGCTGTCCTTAAGAGTCCTTGAAGTTTGCTAAGTGTGACTTCCTCCTTGTTCATATGATAAGTCATACGAAACTGATCATAACTTGGAGGTAAGGAATGGAGAATGATGTCAATCGCCATTTCCTCAGGAAAGTCAACATTTAGCTTCAGCAACCGGTCAACGAACCTTTGCATCTTCTGCAAGTGACCGGTGATGGGTTCACCATCCTTCATCCTTGCGGTTATCATGGAGGAGATGATTTCATACCTCTCCTGACGCGTACTCTGATGGTACCTTTCCATCAGATCCAGGTGCATCTCACAGGGGTAGAAATCTTCATAGGATTTTTGAAGTTCAGGAGTCATGGTGGCCATCATGATGCATGCTACTTTAGTAGCATCCTTTTCATGTGCAACAAACTCCGCAAACTCTTCAGGAGTAGCAGTGGCTTCACTCACAACCTTAAGCTCCCTATCAAGGACATATTCTTTGTCCTCATAGCGGGTAATCATTCTGATGTTTCTGATCCACTCATTGAAATTGGATCCATCAAAGATGACCTTACTACACAAGTTCATAAGGGAAAAGGAGCCTGTTGGGTTTGAGCCAGAAGCATTGTTGGAAGACATCTGAAAGGAAAGAAAGACAAGTTTCATTAGATTAGGAATCCTTAATAATTCACCCAAATGAAATATTAAGGCTAGGATCCAACAAACTATTTATAGTTGGAAGAGGGATGCCGTAATCCATACTATAAAATATTTGAAGGTAGGTAAATGACGATTTACTAATTTCCACCATAAGAACGAAATATTTTATTATTAGGTTTTATTGGTTTTGAAACTCCTAGATATTTTGAGATACATTGAACTTTTCAATGGCATGTTTGAATCTCGATTGTGCCCTCTCAAGTTTGTGACTGGGATGCCGAGGATCACAAACAAGGTGTGAATAACCATACAAATTGACTTGGTACCCTTAACAATATTACCTAATCGATGTGCCGGTTAACCACACACGCTCCACCGATCTATAATAAGGTCAAGTTACCCTTTGCCACTCTTACTAGTCCATGTTAGTGTGCCGGTTAACCACACACGCTCCACTAACGACTTGGTAAGGTACAAAGTGTAATTTTATGGGCTAGCACCAATTTCACATTTTCCTAAAGTAACTAAGATTGGGAATTTATAATGTATAGTTACTTTATAATTCATTATACTTTTAACGAGTATTTAAAGTCGTATCCTACCCGTTCGGCTAACGACCCTCCACCGATCAAGGAAGCGGTGGGTGAGAGTGGACACCCATTAAGTCACCATTTTATAGGCAACAACCTTATACCCCCCTTATAGACCGGCTTCGTGAATGAGGCCTACTAACGGTAAGAATGACATATTCTTATACATATCTATATAATAAAATTATAATAATAGTATAAGTGTTGATTTTTAAACTTTTTAAAAATCTAAGGTTTAATTTGGAATTAAAGTATTAAAGTATAAGACTTTTCAAATTCCAAAACTTGAGGGCAAGATTTGAAACTATTCCAAGTCTCTTCAATTTGTAACTTATGAGTTTTAGTTCTTTAATCACAATTAAAGGAAGTGACTTTTGGTTATCCATAACTTGAGGACAAGTTATGGACACCATCATAGCCATTAAGATCATGAATTAAACACATATGGTGGTTACACATAATTCCTATGATCTTCTAAAAACGCATAAGAACACAAATTCATGTCAAGCAATTTCAAGAAATCATATAAACATATACAATACTTGAAAATTGATAAAAGTCATGTAAAATGGGTTAACATAATCATTATCATTTTGAAAAACAGATTTTACAAGTCCAAAACAGATTGGGATAATGATCTTAATCCATTTCCAGCAACAAAACTCGAAAAAACTGCCCATCACGCTCCTACTCGCCGAGTGCATTATTCTACTCGCCGAGTAGGATGAATTTGTTCATGGACTCGGCGAGTCCTCCCCATGGACTCGGCGAGTCCAGTCGTCAGAATGCAGAATTTTCGATTTTTAAGCAGTTTTGCATCAAGTATATAGAAAACAATCCTAGGCTCTGACACCACTGATGGGTTTTGAGCATTCTAACACTTCCTAAGTGTACATGCAACCCTAATAACCTTGAATCTATGTTTTCTCTATATACATGCAAATTTCTTTTTCAAGGTTATTTCCTAACTAGCATGGCATGGGGATTACATAAAACATAAAACTAGTAGAAATACATACCTTGTTGTTGCTTGGATTCCTTCAAGACTTTGTGAGCCTAGCACCCCAAATGTTGTGCCTCAAATGCTTCACACAACACCACAAGACTTGGAATAACTTGAGAGAATACTTCTAGCACTCAAATTTGGTTATGCCCTCTCTAGTAACACTATGTACACTAGGTACTCATTTTGCTAGCCATAGGGTTCCTTTTATAGTGTTGTCACAATTAGGGTTTACACATGAATGCCCTTAATTGTCATGACTCTTGATTTCCCATGACCCATGGATTTGTAACTCCCATGGACTATCCATGGAGCTCCATATGGTTACATCCATAACCCATAAACCATGGATCATTAATCCACCATAAAAGAATTGATGATTGTCATAATCAACCCTATATATTTAATTAGTCTCACTTTGATCACCAAATTAATACTAGATTAATACTTGATCAATACTAATTAAATAATACTATTATTAATATATTAGAACTTGTAATATATTAATAATGATAAGTGCCTTATTCTCTCATTTAGTCTATCCAAGTATTGCAATGCCATGCAACCCAAATGGACCATGCCGGGTCGGGTCAAGTACATACCAAATAAAGTTATGGACTTATACACTATATCCAACAAATAGCAACATAGTATAGTACAACGTTATAACTATAATCAAATTAAATTTTGATACCATATTAAAATCAAATCAAAGTATAATGCTCTAATTAAATTAAAAGAATCAAACTTGAATGATATAATTAAACTTCAAATCAAAGTAGATTGTTATAATCAAATAATAACCTATCTTTTATAAAACTCCATTTTTATAAACTTTCCATTAAATTTTATAAAACTCTACTTTTATAAACTTTACTTTAAATTTTATAAAACTCTTATATTAATTATATAAAAGATGCTTGTGTTAGTGGGAAATTATGAAGACCACCAAAAGCAAAAAGATTATTCCCATGGTCTCCCACTCACACCTCCCATCCACTTTCCTTTCCTTTTTCTCCCAACATATTATTCTCTTCACCACTTAAACCTTCTCTATTCTTTTTCTCACTCTCAAACTCGAAATTCATCCAAGAGATACTCATATTCCAGCCAAGAACAATCTATTATACTCAAATCTTCATCCCTCTTGAAGCATTCAACAAGGTATGTTGTTAAAAGTTTCAAATTCATACAAGAAACAAATTAAATCCACCAAAATATCTAAAACTCATTTTATGCATAAACCTGATTTTTCTCATAATACCATCAATAAAATAAGAAGTTCTGGAAATTTTCAGAAAATAACTTATTTTTATTGAATTATTATAATTATTGCAATAAAGTAGGGCAATAATTCACATAAAATACTTGTTGCATTCAATAAATTCTGAGAACATTCTGGGATGACCTATATATTGATTAAACATGATATATGAAGTTTCATGCATTTATATTACTGTTTACTATTATTTATGATTTTATTGATTAATTAATAATGAAATATATAAAAATACTTCCCATAGTCACAAATATCTGAAACTTATACACTAGGCTCTATATCATGTTATAAAACTATGGTTAATTTTACAGAATTTTTGGGAATAATTTACTATTTTTCCCGAATTTTGTGTTGTTTAATCATTAAAATATTAAATAAATATTAAAACAGTTCAGAAAAATATAAAATTTTTACAGTAATTCATATTGTATGAAATAATGATTTCCTAATAATTTCAAAATTTTTCAATACTGTTTACTATTTAAAACCATTTTCCTAAGTATTTAAGCATGTAAAAATGCATTTTAATGATTATTTCATATAAATAATTGTTAAAATATGTAAATAATTATAATTGGGCAAGTTATTATTTTAATAAGAAATTATTAAAATCTGGCCTAAATTGAAAATATAAATTAATTATGCAAACTAATTAATTCAATTTAAAATTCATTTAACAAATGAATACCTTAATATTCTCATCAAAATGAATTATTGTTAGTTCATCTAATATAAGAATATGTGTCTAATTATTTGTATTAATACTCCATTCTCGTTTAGCAGTTCCTAAACCAAAACTATTAATTATATTAGGTTCTACGCCATTTTGACCCGAACCGTCTATCGTACGACACACGCATTTCGTTTTGGGACTAATGTGAGTAATCTACCCCATATTTTATAATTTTCAATACTTTTGGGGTGTATCATGTGGTTCTAATATGTTTCAACTTCATTTTATTGTTTTATCACAATTGAGACATTGTTGGGACATTTATACGTGAGTCATTAATTGTATAACTATTGTTCGTTTACGGTACATGTACTTGTAGTGCATTATCATTTTTAGTCTAATCTCCATGACTATGCCCGTATTCTTGAGGTTCGTTATGGACAATAATAGCGCTATTGGGTTGACCACCCCGCCTTGGGACGCTAAGGTGATTGATCGCACGTGGTTGAGTGTGTTTGATGATTAGATGCTCCATCCTATATATATATATATATATATATATATATATATATATATATATATATATGTATATATAGGGTGAGGACTTATTGTTGTTGTTATCATTTGTTAATCAATTTTTGATTTATAAACCGTTATCTCAAATACAATTGTTTGTCGACTTCAAAAGAAAACAAATTTCAAATTATAAATGTTTCAACTTCACAATTTTCTCTACTAAAATTAGATTACTCACCAACTCTCGTAGTTGACCTGTTTTTACCCATGATGCAGATTTGAAGAATGAAGATTGATGAAAAATAGGTTGTGCCTTAGAAATCCACAAGACAATTTAAATTTGATGTAATAAATGTTGTTCGTATTTGGATTTGTATTTGTATGTTGTGGATCTTGTTTGCATACTTAGTACTTAATTGAATCTAATCATATTATAACATAGTTGTCATGAGACTTTGAACAATATATCACGCCTTGATCGATTCCGACAAGGATCGGGGTGTGACAATTATGTAGCATCCGGGATTTTCTAGGTATTATTATTGATCATCTTAATTGAAGTGTGGAATGGTTTGGTTGGGGCTTTGACCTTTGGGCTTTATTAGTGGGTTGAGGAAGCTTCGTACGCGGGGCGTACATTGCCATGTACGCCCAGCGTACTCGTGAGAGTGAACCGCGGAGGCCATGCACGTACGCCCAGCGTACATGTGAAACTCCTTAAACCCTAAAATTTAGGGTTTACTCCCTATATAAAGAACATAACCCCTGTTGGTTCAGCCTCCCTTCACCCATATCCAGCCACCACGAACACCTTAGCTCTTTTTTGTGTGCCTTTGTGTTCTAGAAGCCATTTGAGAGTGTTTGTGTGTTGTGTTAGTGAGAAGGGAAGAAAGAAGCTTGAAGAAGAAGCAAGGATCCACCAAGAGCTTGTAGATCTAGTGGACTGACATCATTATTGACTCTTTTGAGGTATCAAGTTCCCTACTTGGCCATTGTATGCTTATATTTGTTTTTAGGGGTGTCTAAGGTCACTTTTGGACCTTATTCTTGAGGCTTCTTGTATCTTTGCGATTTCAGAGCCTAAGAGTTGTCCTTTTGGGCTCTTAAAGGCACCCAAGGTCATAAAATCGGACCTTGATGGTTAAGCCACAACCATGCAAGTGTTTGATGTCCATTGAGCTTGTTAAAGGACCAAAATCATGTATTGAGAGCCAACCATGCATGCAAACACATAGACTTTATACCTCAAATGAGTGCCAAAAGATGATAAGGTTCTGGATCTATAAGCCTTTATTCCTTCAATGAAGCTTCAAGGATGGACACCTTCTTTAAAAGCACCAAAATACTCTTTCAAATGGCCTTCTAAGCTCCAAAATCACACAAGATGGGATTAGGGTTCGAATGTAGGGTAAAGGGGACAAGGAGGCTGGTGAAATGAGGGTTTCAACTCCATAAGGATGCTTATATAGTGGCCAACCCCAAAAATTAGGGTTTTTATTAATCATTGTGTACGCCCTACGTATGCATCGGGGACCCCGATCACACCCTCGCATGAGTACACTAAGCGTACCACTAGGTACACCCCGCGTACTCGCTTTATCCCTTGTACGCTAAGCGTACCTCGTTGTACGCCCCGCGTATAACTCAAGGGTCAAAATAGGACAATTTAAATATGCAAGGTCAAAAGAGGAACTTACCGAGATTCAAACGTTACAAAAAACGTGCTCAAAAACCATTTACGATGTTCCTATCTATCCCAAACGAAGTAGTGAATAGTTCGTTTATGGAAAAATCAGATGAAACTGATTTTTATAGCTTTAAAGAGACATAACTTCTTTATACGATCTCCGTTTTGGACGTTGTTTATATCCACGGAATCAGGAGAACATAATCTATTTAAATTTCTTATCCATAAATCTCATATATACTTAATGCAAAAATTTATTTTTAACGTCATCCATTGAATTAATTTTTGATGATTTTCGATTCGATCTTCAACGACAGATGGTTAAGTAGTTTAAGATGTTCTGAAAGTAATCATGAATATAATATCTTTAATATACATTTTAAACATAAAATAACACGCAATTGATCCTTAATACATAGTGGTTCGCGATTGTTTGACCACCGAACTCTGACCAATTTTTACTAATTGTGACATGTCCTTGACAGATTCTGCTATTGATATTCTTCACATAATCATAAAATTTAAATGTTAGATTTTTTGGTCTAAGAATATAATCTGTAATTGGATAATTTTTAGGATCATGATTGCAATCACTTTCCAAAATTTGTGATTTCGGCCTTATGTCTGGGTATCAGGAAATTTGACGTACAATAATCCAAGAGACACAATTTAGAAGTCGCGCCACTTCCAAATAAAAAACACAGAAATACCTAGTTGTTTTGCGTTTTAGAGAGATAAAGACAATCTGATGATCAAATTCGATTATGAGAAAAACCAACCCTTTTCCTTGAAGATTCACAATGTTCTTATCAAGGGAAGAAACTAGTTAATGGTGGTTATATGCATTTTTGCGCTAAAATGGTGGTTGGAAATATGGTTTTAAGACATAACCGATTATTACAGCATAATGATGTCACGACTTGTTTGTACCGGGAAATGTACGTTCTGACTCTTTCATAATAGAGATTATTACATCATAATGATGTTACCACTTGCACCAACAGGGGCGTTGCCCCTAGACCCCGTTGGAGGTGTTGCTCTTAGAACCCTGTACCCATCACCCATGTGTGCGACCCCGAACCCCCATATTCCCGAGTTCATATTTGTTACTCCAAGTGTGCATCCTGCACCTTCTATCTCGGTGAGTAAATAGAGTTCAACCTATCTCAATATTAATAAAACCTATGCTAAAATATGTTGATAATATTTAAATCACCAACAAAAAACAAGAGCTTTTTTGTTTGGTCCTTCAAGATGTTTGGAGACGTCAAAAACTATTATATGCGTTTCAAATAATTCACGTCATGCATCACAATTTAAATGTTTAATATCAAGATTCAGAATAATGAAAAATTAATATTTGATTCCATAGAGTTTTTCGGTGTTAGGCCCCGTTTGATACACATCTTTCCAGGTCCAAACAGATCTTTCTGGCTGAATAAACCGGAAAGACTGTTTGATTTGCACAAAAGAATGGGTCTTTCCCGGTAAGATATGTCTTTCCCAGAAAGCCCCAAAATCATATATTTCTGGCTGAATGGGCTGGAAAAACAATTATACACCAAACACCGCCTCTTTCTTTCTTTATTGGATTATTAATTTTTTTAAATAACTTTTTTTTAATTTATTTTTTATTGAATTATTACTTTTTTTCATCATTCAGCACAGTCAATCAGATGTTCAATCAAACAACATGATTTATTTCCCAGTCAGAAAACTTTCTCAGACAGCATTTTCCAAACAGAAACTATCAAACGGGACCTTAGTAACAACCATGATAATATGATCAAAGAAGAAGAAGAAATCCGGAAGAGAATGAGGAGGTCGACGGCGTCCGCTAAGGTTTCAACGGTGAGGGAAAAAAATTATAATTATCTATAAGGAAATAATATATTGCTTTCATATCATAAATAGTGAATATTTTCGTGTAATCCAACCCTTTCTCATTATCGAAATACATGTAGTAAAGATACAATTGTTGAGTGGCCGAGATATATTAGCCAAGGATCGAGATATACATGATTGGACTTTATTGTATAAAAAGCCCTTAAATGTGTTTGACGAAAAAAAAAGTAAAATAAAAGTAAAGATAATTAATTGTCTGTGCAAGTTGAATCTTGTGGTCTATAAGTTTACCTTCTCCCATTCGTTTGTAACACACAAACGCACAATGGACGCTTTGCCCAACAGGTATCGCGACGCTCTCCCGCGCGTCTAAATTATGAGCGAGAATAGCATTTTGTTTGTGTCTCTTCTACGTTTAACCTATTATCAACTTGAATTCTAACATTACACTTGTTATGATACAGATTAGAAGGCAAAGTAGCCATAGTTACCGGCGGTGCTAGCGGCATTGGTGAAAGCACGGTGAGGCTGTTCACTAAATACGGCGCAAAAGTTGTGATCGCCGACGTCCAAGATGACCTGGGAGTTGCTCTTTGTAACGATCTAGTGTCTGAATCAGGCGACAATGTTATCTACGTTCATTGTGACGTCACACAAGAATCTGACGTAAAGAATGCCGTGGACACTGCCGTTTCCAAGTTCGGGAAGCTTGACATCATGTTTAACAATGCCGGAATACCGGGGAACTTGGATTTCAAGATCTTAGAATCTGAGAACGAAAACTTCAAACGGGTTTTTGAGGTCAACACGTTTGGATCATTCTTGGGAGCTAAACATGCTGCTAGGGTTATGATCCCGGCAAAACGTGGAGTGATTTTGTTTACTTCGAGTTCAGCTTCAGTTGTTTCCGGCGAGTCACCACATTCTTATACTGTGTCAAAACACGCGGTGGTGGGATTGATGAAGAATTTGTCTGTGGAATTGGGACAATACGGGATTCGAGTGAACTGCATTTCACCTGGGTCTGTGTCGACGCCGCTGCTAACGAATGCAATGGGGTTGGAGAAGGCGGCGGTGGATGATATTTTATGTGCTGCGTCAGTCTTGAAAGAGGTGGTGCCGACGGCTGAGGATATAGCGGAGGCGGCAGTGTATTTGGGGAGCGATGCTTCGAAGTTTGTCAGTGGGATTAATCTTGTGGTGGATGGAGCTTACAGCACCACCAATCCGACTTACACTAAGATAATTAAACAAACGTTTGAAGCCTTGAGCAAAAAAACATAATCGCTTTAATCCTATCTTTTATAGATTATATTCTGGAGTTCAATTTAAAATGTTTTTAACGGCTTAAAATCTATGATGTTAAAATAATCTATTTAATTCCTTCAATTTGATGTTTTTATGGAATAAATTGTATGTGTATCCAAAAATATTTCAAACTCTTGCATGCAGTAGAAATTGTACGTTTTTAGTGTTATTGGTAAATTCTAACCGGTAGCTATGGTTGATTGATGGTTGATGACCAGTAGTTAGAATAGAAGTAGAAAGTTGGTACCCGTAACTTTTATTTGTGATATTAATATTTAGTAAAAATTAGTCGAAAAGTTTTGAAATATATAAAATTACATAAAATGATAATTGTTTAAAAAATATAAATATAAATATATATTTTTAGACTAAATTTGAAATTAATTAAAAAAACTCAATAACATTTTCTTAAAAATACATGAAAGAGTTTTAAAATTTGGTGGTTTGTGTTTAAACTAAAAGATTAATGCTCTTACAACAAATTAAACTTTTTTTGTTTAAATCGGACTTCTTGTTAAAATCTAATATTAAATACTCCTAAACCGGTAAACCCTCGTCTGTTAAACATGCCCTTTATCTACAAATATATAATTGAATTAAATTGAAAAATCCAAGCATCATAAAATATTTTCTTATGGACTTTTGTTCAAACAATATATATATATATATATATATATATATATATATATATATATATATATATATATATATATATATATATATATATATAAAAGTTATTGTGAAAACTTAAAGATTTACGAGAAACCGAGAACTCTTAATATGATCATCATTTTTCAAAACCAATACCACTATTAGTTTTTAAATGTTGCGTCTAAGACATATCTAGGCATAAAAAAAAGATTTGTCGATTAATTTTTAAATGTTCATATATGCACATTTGAATGCTCATATATGTGCATGTATGCATATTTATTGTTTTTCTCAAAAACATTTCGAAACCAACATAAAAATGAGACTCCAATACTAGCATTTAAGAAAATCGCAACTTAAAAATGTCAAAAACACCAGAAAACATATATTTGCATGCACGCACTTTTAGATGTGCATTTATGCACATTTGCAAAAAATAAATAAATAAATAAATAAAAGTTCGTCAAATCTTTTTGGGAGCATAAATCTCTCTTAGGTAAAGGGGAGTAGTCATCATCAACTCCAGATAGCCTTAGACGCAGATCTAGGAGTCCAATGGTGGTCTTGGTTTTGAAAAATGATGATCGAATTAGGAATTCTCGAGTTTCGCAAATGAATATACTTTGTTCTCGCGTTCTCAACCTTTTTGGTGTTCTCATTTGATCCTACTCATATATATATATATATATATATATATATATATATATATATATATATATATATATATATATATATATATATATATTGGGGAATTAAGAACAATCAACATGAATCAAACGGTAATAGTAAGAACACAAGGTGTAAATAATTATTTTTAAGCTCAATTGATGTATGGAAGGTAATCTCAAGTGTATAAAATAGGAAGTGTAATAACAATCTATCAACACATAAGACTACAACAATATTTATAGTAGTGCCCCCAGCTGACTTAAAATGTACAGTATGACTAAGCTATCAAAGTGCAACATGAAAATACACACGGAAATACATAGATATTTTGAAGGACCTTCACCTCGATATAGAGAACATTTATGCCTATCAATTGAGAAGTTGGGTCTCTACATGGACTTCAATAGAGAAGCTTTCCAATCACCTTCTCTATTGCCTTTCCAATTAGTCTTCTCAGGCGCTTATCATTTTGGCCTTCTCAACCACTTCTCAATTGGGCCTTCTCAACCCCTTCTCAAGCAGCAATACCACATCATAACATTCAATATTTCTTGACTCTATATATATATATATATATATATATATATATATATATATATATATATATATATATATGGGTTGGTTAAATACCTAACCAAAGAACATCACCTAACCACATAACCACTTCATAACCGTGAGATTAAGCTCAATGCAAACAAGTATGATGGTAAAAAAAAGTTTATCTTATATTCATATACGAACATATGTTCATAAATGAACTTAAGTTTGTATTATAGTATAATTAAAATGATGTTTACAAAATGATGATAAATACCACTTTAGGACAAATGTTAATAACATTACATATTCATGAAACAGGAGCATGATTCAAATTAATGTGAACATATGTTCATACATGAACATATGTTCAAAACTAGAAGATGTTGACTCCAATAACTTATTTTGAGACCACACAAGTGAGATTGGTTCTCATTATGTTGAATTTACCTTTCTAACCCAACCAAACTTCTATCTTTGTATTTTTGTGATGGATCTAGACATGAATATAAGATTGGTTCGCATTATGTTGAGTTCTCATTATCTTGGCATGAATACAATCACCTTTCCATCACACTAAGACCTGCTAAATAAGGATGACTAGCTATCTAGAACATAGCAAAAAAAAAACACCTTTAACATGGTGGGGTAATATTAGAAAATGAACATGAAACCAAGGTACCAACGTTAAGATTATTGTCTTGACATATAGCTTGTTTAATTAGTCTGATACTTGAAGAAAGAAACAAACTTTTAAGTTTTAAGCATGATATTTAGCCATATGGAGGATAAATTTGACATTTCATTAACTTAATGTTTACCATTGTAACAACCTAAGATTGTAAAATATGATGGTTTTTATATGTTAGTAATTCTTGGATCCATAATTAAAGCTAAAGAAAGGATGTCATCAACATCATTCTTATTACACATTTTATTATAATAATTTAACATGAACATAACAAGTGGATGTGTTATGAAAAGTTCTTTAATGCATCTAGAATTATGTTCTTCAAACCTAGGATAATCCAAAAAGTTTTTTGGATTCTGGTTTGCCTATATTGAGTAGAGATTGAGTCATTAACAATAGAAGTTGGTTAAATTCTAAGTAGTTTGCACCTTTTCATGAGATAATTTCATGAAAGAATTGATCCATCTTGTAGCATCTTCTGGAATGCTTACTCCTAACTATGTAAGTGTGGATGTAACAATTAATAATGCATGCTTCTAGGAGAAACTAAATTTACTTTTGTTATGAGAAAGGAATATGTATATTCCTAAGGGCATTGTACTTTGAAGTATCACAAATCCTGAAAAAAAAAAGAATAGAATTAGGCATGATGATATAGTTAGTAAGAAGTAACAAACTAAATACAATACATTTTTAAACAAACGTGTTGAAATCCATAAGAAATTGCCAAAGAGACATATATTATGAAGCTTTCAAACATCAACATCTTTATCTAACAATGATTGCTTAGCTAAATTTCACATTAATTTTTTCTAGTTTGGACATATTCAAATGAGTTTCGTACTAGAAGCCTTTATGAAGGCCGACGCCACTATCTGCTCAAAGATCCATGGCTTGGCAAGAGTTAATTGAAGGAATATCGAAACAATGTTAAAATTACCTTTCATAAACCATAAAATTAGTAGGATTAAAATTTCAAGGTGACTATGGTGGTCCGCCCGCCACTGTCGCCGCATAGGGCCCAACGATAACATGTTGTCGTTGATCACTCATCCTGCAACCATGGACACTACATTTGAATTTTTTCCCACTATGTCTTAACTTCTAAGGAGTTCCGAACACAACACACAAAAGGGAATGGATTTCCCCCACTGGAGTAGCCACCAATGTCGATGGCAGTGGAGATGGAGGTGGTCAATTTCTGCAACTACAATAGAGTCCAAATCGGGTAAATGGGGGATCATATATGATGAATCTATAAAGATGAAGTATATATTTCCATTTATCTTGTGTATGTGCCTGTCATATTATTTCCTTAACAATATATAATTCTATGTAAACTGGTGTGTGTGTGTGTGTCTATGTGTGGGTATATATATATATATATATATATATATATATATATATATATATATATATATATATATAAGTGAATACACCCTACAAGGTATATAATCTTATGTATTCAAACCCACTATACTACGTCATTTTATATCATATATGCATTATAATGTTCTTAAACTTCAACCACTAATTTGATTTACTTCTAATATTTTTGAAATTTCATTATTATCTTCCTCTTACATGAAATCTTTCTGCCGAACACCTACTAGACTATATATTATAGTTGCATATAAAAATTAACTAACAGGAGGATAATGGTGAATTTTCTAAAAGTTTTGGAAGTAAATCAAGTTAAGGAGTTGAATTTTAAGAACTTTGGATGATTACAATGTATATATGATTCAAAGCAACATAATATGGTGAGTTTAGGTACCTAAGCTTATATACTTTGTAGGGTATATTCAGTTTTCTAATATATATATATATATATATATATATATATATATATATATATATATATATATATATATTAGTTTCATATATTTTCAATAAGTATTGCATACCTCTAACAACCAATCATAATTAAACAAAAATAAATTCAATAATAAATCATAAAAGTGTATAATAGTAATCTTGACTACACTTAATTCTGGTAAATATTTAAAGCATTTAATATCTTTAGATTTGGGGAATTTGTTTGTTGAATTAGATGTCCCTTTCCTTACCATCACAAAAAAATCATCGAATTCGACCCAAACCTTAAATCCTTCGATTGTCGACCACAAAACCTCTGTGGCAATCTTTACTGCTAATCCTCCACTAGTCGTTCCCATCATTCACCTCCATCATGTTCGATTCTCTGTCCAGCGAACAAAGAGATTGTTGCAAACACTAGTGACCTCACAAAGTTATAAAAAAGAAGGAACCTGCCCCTCTTCTTTAACTCGATGCAAGAATGAAGGCACGAAGAACTAAAGACGAGGTATAGAGGCGTATTTATGTGTGTATGAATATATGTCAAGATCATCAAGGAGTTATAATCGATCTTGAGCATCGATCATCATAAGTTGATTAAATTCCGTAGTTATGTTCCTTTCCCACTTCGTTTAAGGATTGTTAATGTTCTTAAATGGTGAAGTCTCACTTTGTTTCAGTCCCAAAACTCGACTTTCTAAGTGTTTTTTAAACGATTGAATTAACATAAAAACTTTGATTTTCTTGTTCCCTAAGCTAGCATCTAGCTTCAAATTCAGAAGGTATCTGATTTTGCCCACCAACTTTTTGTTAAAATGCTTGATTCAAATATTTTACCCATTCATTTGAACATGTTATCCACTAATAAGTATTTATATCCATTTCAAAATTATGAGTTTTGATACGAAATATAAGTTTATTTTTCCTAAAAACCGGCAACGGAAGTCTTTACAAATAACAAGTTTATTTTTAGTTCATAACAAAACCAAACCATCTAGGATCCATTTATATAGGTTAGAATGATATTAAAACAACCATAGGATGTTTTAGAGATAACCTTTTAAGCCTTTGAACCCACTTGGTTTTTGGGTGTTGATGAAGATAGAAAAATCAAAGAGTATGATTTTCTCTACAAGTATCCACCATCAAGAGTCAGGCACTTGGAATGCTAGTTCCTTCTTGTATTCTTGAGTGTCTTAAGCCTTGAAGTGCTTAACTCAAATAAGCACTAAAGGAGACAACTCAAGAGGAGCTTTAAACCACCAAACTAACTTCAAGAGAGAGAGAGAGAGAGAGAGAGAGAGAGAGAGAGAGAGAGAGAGAGAGAGAGGAAGAGGGAGGAAAAACCCACGGTTTTAGAGAGCAAAATAGAAGAAGAAGAAGTACAAGTTTCTCATGCATAAGGCACTCTTTATATACTTTATGTAAGGTAAGACATAAACATTAAAATACTCTAAAGTGATGGTAGCCTTTAGAAGCATGGGAGACAAAGCATGGAGGTTGAATAAGCAACCTCCATCTTATTTTAATATTTTGGGCCATAACTCTCAAAAGATGATGGATTCTTTAATTTTTATAAACTCTAAGTTTATAAAATATAAAATTGTCTTTAGGTAAAAGACAAAAGAATCCAACTAGTCCAAAATGTTGTGCATGACTTATTAATTCATACCATATGAAATTATAACTAGTTATACTCTCTTATAATTATTATTTTCACAAAACAATAATTATTCCTTAATTAAATTACAAGAATCGATATTATTTATTAATAATTACATTAATAATAAATATAAAAAATGTGCCAATTTGATAAATGTGTGACCCTATAGGATCATATATTATTAGCAATATCACTCCATAATGATTCTTGGGCATATAGATTCAACACATGTTTTCCACTGATAAGTATTTATATCTATTTCAAAATTAGCCAATGTAGTTTTGTTAATATGGTCTGGTGTTGGTCTAATGAGGTCTTTATTTTATCTATTTTAACTTTGATCATAATTATTTATTCCATAAACATAATGATTTAATTTGATTTCTATGAATTAATTTTATATTGTTTAAGAATATTCAAGACCATTTTAAGAGAATATTTACGGTATCATTCTTGTAGAGTAAACATGTTTTTTTGATAGCTATTAGACTCTAAGTAATTGCAGTTAGAATAAAGTGTATATATTATTATAGAATCTTTGTTTGCCATTTATTCTCTTTTTTATATATAAATTTTAATTCTTTAATTTGGTGTATTTTATGTTTGCTCCTATTTTTTTCGATTAAAAATTGGTTATTTGAGGATTACAACACTTCTTCATACACTTTATTTTTTGATCAAGTAATTTTGAGGATTACATTCTGTTAGAATAAATTACAATTATTTAATGTTTAACTACATTCTATCATAATTTATAGTTGTTATTCTCTAAGATTGCACTAATTTTTTTAAGATTTTAAAGTGATTATGTTTTCTTTGTGGATTTATGTTTTGAAAAGGCTTCCATTGATGTGGAAATGAAGAAAACATGAATAACCATATATATTATAGCAGAATGTATTTTGCCAGAATGTATAAATTATTTCTTAATAATAATATTCTTTAAGAGTATATTAGTGTTTTTGTTAGATTTTGATTTCTTTTTTTAATCATTCTTAGTTTTAGTCTTTAAGAATAAATGTAACTCTTAAACCATTATTAGTCATATTTTTTTAGAACGAATGTAATAATTGTTTATAGTCTTATTCTTTACGAATTTATGTAATTAACATGGTTGTAAAAATCGGTCTAGTCGGTCGATTAATCGGCGCCTAGGCGCTTGGCGGACTCCAACCGCTTACGAATAGGTGTTATCGGGTAAGCTAGTCGGCCTTGGTCAATATCGGTCAAAGCCGGTCCAAATCGGACTAATTCGTCCCAACTCGGACCCAAATCGGACCAAGTCAGCTCAGCTAACTCTAAAATACCCATCAGCTCAAAGGAGCCAGTGTAACATCCATAAAAATCATGCCAAATTTAAACTTTTAAAAACATTCCAAAACCATTGATTATTAAAAAAGTTGTTTCCAAAATAGTTCAGTGTCAAAATATCCCAAAATCAATCATAAACAACAGGAGGTGTACGATCATGCCTTTGCCTTCCCGCGATCATCAGAAGTACCTGAAACCAAAATCAACAACTGTAAGCCCGAAGCTTGGTGAGTTTCCCCCAATATACCCATACACACATCACATACATACAACATAAACAACATACTATGGGTCCAATCAACCATCGGGTTGGAATACCCCAGGCCCTCAACCATTGGGTTGGAATGTCAATCATACTATAGGTCCAGTCATCCTCAGGATGGAATACCCCAGGCCCACAACCATCGGGTTGGAATACCCTCATACTACGAGTCCAATCATCCTCGGGATTGAATACTCACGGCCCACAACCATCAGGTTGGAATGCCCAGGTCTGTTGGCTCTCGCACAAAGCAGAGGAGCCTCAACCACCAATCAACATGTGCACATATATTAGATAATCACATAACAGTCTATATACATACAAACTGATCTAATCGATCATACTAGCATAACATAAACCTGTCTACCAGGATTCTGATCTACAGATCATAGCAACATAATACCATCCTATCTACCAGGATGCTAATCTAACAGCTCATACTAGCATAACATATCAGAGTAACAATCAAAAAGGGCCGGCCTTGGTGACTTAGACCCTTGAGCATTGTGAGGAAAACTGACCTCACAATTGTCGAACTGAAGTGATAAGCTCAAACTCTCGAACCACAGCCACGAACTCCACCACCTATATTTAACATAAGCCCCTTCCCATATATTTCCAAGTTACCAAAATACCCCCAGAAGTCAACTGGTCAACCCTTGGTCAAAGTCAAAGTCAACGGTCTAAGTCAACAGTCCATGTTGACGCAAATCGTCGAGTGCATCTAGCAACTCGTCGATTTCCTTAAGGGTTCAGAAGATCATAAAACCCTCATCGACTCGCCGAGTTTACTACCAACTCGTCGAGTCTATGCGTGTTCAGAAGTTGAGGAAACCCTAACTGGCTCGTCGAGTCATCTTGCTGACTCACTGAGTTCATGCAGAAACCCTCAAGGATTTTCTTCATCGGACTCGCCGAGTTGGCCATGGAACTCGTCGAGTCTATTCAGTCCTTTCTCCATTCAGATGCTTATAAGCCACCCTAAAGCTCCATATTGCAGATCTGAGTTCCTAGAGCATACTTCCTATGTAAAGTTGCAAACTTTACGTACATGCAAGGTGTTAATGGCCATAATCAAGCTAGAGGAGAGGTTCTAAGTAACGATAAGGCATTATCTTGCTAAAGGCTAAAACTTTATGATCATAAGAACCAATGTGAGTCTAGATCTGAAGTTGCAGCTTCAGATCATGCTCAATACCCGAAACAAAACACCAAACAATCTAAAATGGCCCTAATCTTTAACATAAAGAGATCTAGATAGAAGGAAACTCAAGGTAACGACTTGTTACCTTCAAATGTTGCAAAAATAGAGTAGATTTATGATCCCTCAACTATTCCTTGCTCAAAGCTTCTTGATCTTCCAAGCTCCTTTCAACAAGATCCACCTTCCAAGCTTTAAACACATAAATATGGAGAGAAATGCGATTTAGGGTTTCTGGACTCAAAGGAGGTTGTAAGGGAGGCTAATGACCCTTTAAATAGGGTGAAAAACCCCGGAAATTAGGGTTTCATGCTCCAGCTCCAAATCGTCGAGTCGGTCCTCCGACCAATCGAGTTGGTCACTTAAAACCCGCGACCAAAACCGTGCCTACTCGACGAGTCAGGGCATCCAGCTCATCGATTCGACCTTTCAAATGGAAATATAAGACTGAAAGTTCGTACCTGAGAGTCAGGGTGTTACAATTCTCCCCCACTTGAACTAGACTTCATCCTCGAAGTCTGTTGCGGTGAACAACTCCGGATAATGCTCCCGTATCTCAGCCTCCAGCTCACAGGTCCACTCATATCCCCTCCGGTGCTCCCATTGTACCTTTACCAAAGGCACTTCCTTGTTCTGCAGAACCTTCACCTTCCTTTCCAGAATGGCCACTGGCCTCCCTATGTTATTCAGGCGCTCGTCGACCTGTATGTCATCCAAGGACACCACTGCCTCCTTATCTAATACGCACTTCCGTAACTATGACACATGGAAATTACTATGGATCTGACTAAGCTCCTCTGGTAGCTCTAATCTATACGCCACCTTGCCAACTATGGCAATGATCCTGAACGGTCCAATTTATCGGGGACCCAATTTCCCCCTCTTCTTGAAGAGGATTACACCCTTCCAGGGCGAGACCTTCAGGAGTACCATATCACCAACCTGAAACTCCAGCTCAGATCGATGCCTGTTAGCGTGTAACGCCCGTGTTTCTAGGCTAGGCATTAATATTGACATAATGGTCTAGGTTAACCTTTGTAACTCATTTTGAAGAAATAAAGAGGAATTATGTGAATATTATGTGAATTATGTGTTGGGATTTAATTAATTAAGAATAAAAATGAGCGTCAAAAATAAATATTAGATAAAGCCGATATCTATTAAGAAAGTTGTAGTGGTCGTGACAAGGAATCCGGATATATAAAGAATACTGAAATCCGAGTTATAACGAAGAAGTTATGACCTCTCGAAGTTTCACGACAAAACAAGCACGTTGCCGAATGACGTAAAAAGTGAGTTTTTGATAAACTACTTTTTAGCCTTAGTGATCTAAGTGAAAGTCATAGTGTTCGTTAAACCGAGATTATTCATAAAAAGAACGCCCAAATCTGACTTCGTATGAGGAAGTTATGATTTTTCTAAGTTTCAGCTTAGCAGTAGACAGCTAAAAAACTCGAATTCTAGATCGAGTGATTTTTAGCCGACACAACCTAAACAAGAATCGAAGGTCTCGTCAATAGTAGTACAACGGTAAAAAGACAGATGAAAACGGACGTCGGATGAAGAAGTTATGAAATTTTAACGGATTTCCTGTCCCGGTTTGTTAGAAATAATAATATAAAAATTAAATCATAATTAGCTGACGAAGTCTAAAAAAAAGTTGTAGAGCGTAATTTTACCTACGCGTGCATATAAAGAACGTCAAAAACGGAGCCCGTATGCGAAAGTTATGGATTTTAGAAGTTTTTGCACAAAAATCGAGAAAAAATGCTAAATCCGAGAAAATTCGCATAGTCATACTTCGGCCACGTCACCTTCACTGCATGCGTGCCACGTGTCCGAAATTGCTGAGTCATCCGAAGCAGCTGCGTCATCCGAGTCGTGGGGCGTCCGAGGAGCGACGCGTGTCGCATAGGTGTCCGAAGCCGATGACGCGTCCGAAGCGCTGGCACCTCGCATGCGCGCCATCTGTCCGAGCCACGTGACTTCGCCTCCTGCTGCCTCGTGCCCTCGCTGCTGACTCGCCCTTCTCGGCCAAACTTCAGACCTCGCCTATAAATACAAGGCTTGCGAGATTACCCGGGTAAAAATTGGATTTTTGCCATTTTACACCCCTCTTTCAATATCTTTATCATTTCGACTTCCCCCAAAGCCCTGATATTATACTTAACGCCAGGAACACGCCCCGAAGTGCCTGAAGCCAGAGAAATTTATCTTTTCGGTTTTGAAGCCCGACCCTCGCAGAGCCCGATTTCTCAATAAAACTCCCGGTTTTATTAGAAACGATCGTTTTAGGAAACCAAGTGCTGCCCGATTATCATTAAATCAAGTGAGTGTATAGTCACTTTCATCTTCCACATAGATATGAAGTATTTTATATGAAATACGTGCTATGTGAATATATATTGTTTGTTTATTTGAGATGGATGTTGAAGGAATGATTTACACATGTTTTTAAATAATTTAAACTGTATATGTATTTTTTTTTATCTTCAAAAATGTTGGGTAAACCATGGGTAGATGAAATAGTTGGTATGTGATGAAAGATGAGTTGGATAAATGAGATGATCGATGATATAGATCATGAGATAAGGGTGAGTGGTGAAATATGAGAGAATCACTTACCCAAACGTGGCCCCCGTCATTCAGTAGAGTATGGATGACAACCATAGACTATTCTAGACGGTCCATGGAACACTTGCAGGCTTGCAACCTGTAAGTGTGTGAACTATATGTTCATCAGCTGTACTCTAAAAACCCATTGACATGTATTGCAGGGGGGGATTCCCGTGAATAATAATGTTGATAAATAAGAGCTATGAACTTAGCACATGTTATATAAACCTTGGCAGCTATGGACTTAGTGCCTGTTGTATAAACCCTGGCGACGATGTGACTTCGTGCCTATTCCTTAGGATGAATCCTTAGGAATGAGTGATAGTTGATTCGTAGGGTAAATCCTTAAGAAATAAATAAGATAATGGGATTGGGGTAATTTGGTTGATTGTTTGATGTTTAAGCATAATAAATTTATTTATTGTGGGTTGAAAACCCTATATGCTCACCAGGCTCCCAAGCCTGACCCACTCAGCTTTTTATATTACAGGCAGTGGACTCCGAGCATAGTCGGATGATGATGAGAGATTTTTGGATTATAGGCCAGTATTTGTAAATAACTGTTGTAAGGCTTATAATGTATTGTTTATGCTTTTGATCTGTATCGGAACATGACATCCCGAGGTTTTGATATAAAATGAAAATATATATTTCTTAAAGAAAGGTTTTGATAAGTTTTTATCATATTTTGTTTTGGGAACAAATTCCTCAACATCTTTTAAAAAGGACTACTCTGGTTTTATTTTAAAAAGCATAAACGAAATCGGTCTTTTCTGGCCATGAAATTGGGGATGTCACAGTTGGTATCAGAGCGTTAGTTTAAGCGAACTAGGAATTTGTAGGATTTCTAGACTTAAACTTAGAATGGTAAGTGATGATTGTGAGATGAGTGGATTCCATATTTTAGACACGAGCACTAGTTTATTTTAGGAAAGATGGCTAAAATGCTTTTATGTGCTAAATGCTATATGTTTTCCATATATGCCATTATTTGTTCAGATCTATGGTCTGTTGCCGACCGAATCTGGAAACCTTTTGTGTTTAGGATTCTAACCGTATGACTACGATATTAGAACTAGCATATAAACGTTTCGAAGTGATAAGGAGATTTGTACGTCTATCGTAAATAAGGCTTTCTTATCTTAAATTCTCGCCTAAGTACACCGAGCGTCTGCTTGAGTGTACAAAACGTTATGGTGAAGACTCGTAGAGAATAGAGTAGATGGAGGAAATGAAAAGCTTATGATAATGAATGATACCTATCAGAAGATATCGTAAGAGTGATATCTTGCCTTTAGAATATGTATGATAAAATAACGGAACGTTTAGAGGGGTACGGTACGTCTGAAGTACACCTTCGATTGGCAGGATGATGGAACGATTGGTGTAATTCTTGAAGTTTGTCCCATCGTCTGGAATTTCCATCACCAACCAAGTTGAAGTAGAATTGATGATTGAAGATACGCATGGAAGAAGTCCTAGTAGAGTCTAGGAAAATTTTATGATTAATTGGACACATTCGTATGTGTTAAATTGTTTTGTGATTTTAGGACTTGGGGACTGCGAGACTGTACTTGGGACGAGTATGAGTAGGTGTGAATAGTAGTAGAGATCTATACTACTGGAAGCACAGGACTCATACTTGGATCAGGGAAAGTCACAAGGTTACCAAGAAGCTAGTAATTGATTTCGTTTTTGTTCAATCATGTCGTTACCATCGTTTTGGTAATGACTAAGAAGATGATTGTTATTCCGAACCTAGAGGTCATATCGAATCGAGTCCGACTACGATGAGTTTATTATGTGGTTCAGATAACCAAGTTTGATGTAGCATTTGACTTAAGCCAAATTGAAGTAAAGGATGATCAAAGCCATCAATATAAGTATCGCGTTCGTTGTTAAAGAAGTTGGGTTAGGTTGTGTTCTGATCCAAAGGGATAAAGTGATAGCGTATGCATCGAGGCAATTGAAAGAGCATGAAAAGAACTACCCGACTCATGATCTGGAGTTGGTAGAAGTAGTATTCGTCTTAAAGATATGGAGGCACTATCTTTATGGTACTAAATGAAAACTTTCACTGATTATAAGAGTTTTCAATATCTCTTAAATCAGAAGGAATTGAACATGAGGCAACGACGTTGGCTAGAGTTACTCAAGGACTACGACTATGAGATACTTTACCACCCTGGTAAAGCAAATGTTGTTGCCGATGCTCTCAGTCGGAAGGTAAATCTTGAAACGAAAAGGCCAAGAGCGTTGAGTATTGAAGTTGTCTCGACAATTGTGGAAAATATAAAGAAAGCTCAAGAGGAAGATTTAGAGAAAAATGACCGAAAGGAAGAACGTTTGGGAAAAACGTTAGTGTTTGATACAAACAGTCAAGGACTCAAGGTATTCAAAGATAGGATTTGGGTACCTAAGACGGGAGGAGTAAGAGATCTTCTGATGGAAGAAGCTCACAAGACCATGTACTCAATTCATCCTAGCAGTACAAAAATGTATAGGGATCTAAAACCCTATTACTGGTGGCCGACGATGAAGCTCGATGTTGCCAAGTATGTGGCCGAGTGTGTAACATGTGCTAGGGTTAAGGCACAACATCAGAAACTGTATGGGAGTTTAGAACCTTTACCTGTACCCATGGGTAAATGGGAAGACATCACCATGGATTTTGTGACTAAACTGCCCAGAACAAGGAACGGTCACGACATGATTTGGATGGTCGTTGATCGCTTCACTAAGAGTGCGCATTTCATAGCAGCCAACGAGAAATGGTCTATGGATAAGCTTGCGAATTCTTACGTGAAGAAAATTGTGAGGCTTCACGGTGTTCCATTAATGATTGTATCAGATCGTGACAACTGTTTTACCTCAAGGTTTTGAAGGAGTTCACAAGAGGAATTGGGTACCAAGTTATGTTTGAGTACTGCTTACCATCCGCCAACTGATGGTCAGAGTGAACGAACAATTCAAACATTGGAGGATATGCTGAGAGCATGTACCATGGAATTCCAAGGTAACTGGGATGAACATTTACCTCTAGTAGGATTTTCTTATAATAATAGTTTCCACTCGAGCATCAAGATGGCACCTTATCACGCTTTGTATGGAGAAAAGTGTCGAACGCCGTCATGTTGGTTGGAAGCTGGGGAAAAGCAGTTTATGAGACCTGAAATAGTCCAACAGACTGCTGAAAAGTTGAAAGTGATTAGGGAAAGGATGTTAGCAGCTCAAGATTGACAAAAGAGCTATGCTGACAAGAAAAGACAACCGATATCATTCGAAGTTGGAGATTTGGTTTTACTTAAAGTCTCGCCGTGGAAGGGACTTATAAGATTTGGTAAAAGGGGAAAATTGAGTCCAAGGTTTATTGGACCGTTTAAAGTTTTTCATAGGATCGGGAATCAAGTTTACAAGCTAGAATTACCGGAAGAACTAGAGAGTATTCATAACACTTTTCATGTGTGTTATTTGAGAAATTTCATGGGAGATGTGCCCGACATAATTCCAATTTCTGAATAAAGGTTGGATAAGAACAAGAGGTTAATTGAAGAACCTGAGGCAATCGTTGACCGTAAGACTAAGAAGTTGCGACGCAAGATGGTCGATTTAGTGCTTGTGCGATGGAAACATACGAATGGGCCAAATCTCACCTGAAAAAAAAACGGAGAGTGACATGATGAGTCGCTACCCGTATTTGTTTGCTGATGTGTGATTCCGGGGACGAAATCATTCTAAGGGGGAGAGAATTGTAACGCCCGTGTTTCCAGGCTAGGCATTAATATTGACATAATAGTCTATGTTAACATTTGTAACTCATTTTGAAGAAATGAAGAGGAATTATGTGAATTATGTGTTAGGATTTAATTAATTAAGAATAAAAATGAGCGTCAAAAATAAATATTAGATAAATCCGATATCTATTAAGAAAGTGGTAGTGGTCGTGACAAGGATTCCAGATATATAAATAATACCGAAATCCGAGTTATAACGAAGAAGTTATGACCTGTCGAAGTTTCGCGACAAAACCGGCACGGTGCCGAATGACGTAAAAAGTGAGTTTTTGATAAACTACTTTTTAGCCTTAGTGATCTAAACGAAAGTCGTAGTGTTTGTTAAACCGAGAGTATTCATAAAAAGAACGCCCAAATCTGACTTCGTATGAGGAAGTTATGATTTTTCTAAGTTTTAGCTTAGTAGTAGGCAGCTAAAAAACTCGAATTTTAGATCGAGTGATTTTTAGCCGACACAACCTGAACGATAATCGAAGGTCTCGTCAATAGTAGTACAACGGTAAAAAGACAGACGAAAACGGACGTCGGATGAAGAAGTTATGAATTTTTAACGAATTTCCTGTCCCCCTCTGTTAAAAATAATAATATAAAAATTAAAGTCAAAATTAGCCGATGAAGTCTAAACGAACGTTTCAGAGCGTAATTTTACCTACGCGTTCATATAATGAACATAAAAAACGGAGCCCGTATGCGAAAGTTATGGATTTTCGAAGTTTTTGCACAAAAATCGAGAAAAAATGCTAAATCCGAGAAAATTCGCATAGTCATACTTCGGCCACGTCACTTTCGCTGCATGCGTGCCACATGTCCGAAATTTCTGAGTCATCCGAACCAGCTGCGTCATCCGAGTCGTGGCGCGTCCGAGGAGCGACGCGTGTCGCACAGGTGTCCGAAGCCGATGACGCGTCCGAAGCGCTGGCACCTCGCATGCGCGCCATCTGTCCGAGCCACGTGCCTTCGCCTCCTGCTGCCTCGTGCCCTCGCTGCTGACTCACCCTTCTCGTCCGACCTTCAGACCTCGCCTATAAATACAAGGCTTGCGAGATTAACCGGGTAAAAATTGGATTTTTCCCATTTTACACCCCTCTTTCAATATCTTTATCATTTCGACTTCCCCCAAAGCCCCGGTATTATACTAAACGCCAGGAACACGCCCTGAAGTGCCCAAAGCCCGAGAAATTTATCTTTTCGGTTTTGAAGCCCGACCCTCGTAGAGCCCGGTTTCTCAATAAAACTCCCGGTTTTATTAGAAACGATCGTTTTAGGAAACGAAGTGCTACCCGATTATCATTAAATAGAGTGAGTGTATAGTCACTTTCATCTTACACATAAATATGAAGTATTTTATTTGAAATACGTGCTATGTGAATATATATTGTTTGTTTATTTGAGATGGATGTTGAAGGAATGATTTATACAGGTTTTTAAATAATTTAAACTGTATATGTATTTTTTTATCTACAAAAATATTGGGTAAAACATGGGTAGATGAAATAGTTGGTATGTGATGAAAGATGAGTTGAATAAATGAGATGATCGATGATATAGATCATGAGATAAGGGTGAGTGGTGAAATATGAGAGAATCACTTACCCAAATGTGGCCCCCGTCATTCAGCAGAGTATGGATGACAACCATGGACTATTCTAGACGGTCCATGGAACACTAGCAGGCTCGCAACCTGTAAGTGTGTGAACTATATGTTCATCAACTGTACTCTAAAAACCCATTGACATGTATTGCAGGGGGGATTCCCGTGAATAATACTGTTGATAAATAAGAGCTGCGGACTTAGCACATGTTGTATAAACCCTGGCAGCTATGGACTTAGTGCATGTTGTATAAACCCTGGCGACGATGTGACTTCGTGCCTATTCCTTACGATGAATCCTTAAGAATGAGTGATAGTTGATTCTTAGGGTAAATCCTTAAGAAATAAATAAGATAATGGGGTTGGGGTAATTTGGTTAATTGTTTGATGTTTAAGCATAATAAATTTATTTATTGTGGGTTGAAAACCCTATATGCTCACCAGGCTCCCAAACCTGACCCAATCAGCTTTTTATATTACAGGTAGTGGACTCCGAGCATAGTCGGATGATGATGAGAGATTTTTGGATTATAGGCCAGTAGTTGTAAATAACTGTTGTAAGGCTTATAATGTCTTGTTTATGCTTTTGATCTGTATCGGAACATGACATCCCGAGGTTTTGATATAAAATGAAAATATATATTTCTTAAAGAAAGGTTTTGATAATTTTTTATCATGTTTTGTTTTGGGAACAAATTCCGCAACATCTTTTAAAAAGGATTACTCTGGTTTTATTTTAAAAAGTATAAACGAAATCGGTCTTTTCTGGCCGTGAAATTGGGGATGTCACACAGCGTAACTCTTCTGCCGACTCTGTGCAGTCTGCAGTCGCTGCGTAATCTGTTGAATCATCTTGGTAGTCTGTAGGACTATCTCAGTCCGACCCATCACTCTGTGACCCATCTCGCCCCAACAGAATGGGGTGCGGCATCTCCGTCCATACAACAGCTCATGTGACAACCCGAAATTTCTATCTTGTTCAAACCATTCACTTCAATCTAAGTCAGACTCGTTTCTGCTAACTTTTAGCACTGTTTGGAGTCTGTTTAAGCATTCTGAGCTTAGCGCATCAAAGGAATTAGTGTTTGGAAGTGTCAGTTTAACTTCTAAACTATCTACCAAACCGTAAGCCTCCTCAAAAGGAGTTTATGGTCAGGACCTGGAGTTTACGGTCAAGGTGGCCGAAATAAACTCCATGCTATATATTCAAACCTTAGTCATTTTCAATCACTTTTACCATTTCAAGTCAAAGAACTCATTCTCTCTCAAGTGTATTTTCGACTTTTCTCTTAGATCTTCAAGATTGTAAGTATTTCTTCCCTTGATTAGTGGATATCCTTCTATATCTAGTGATTATACATGATTTCATCCATGAAATCTCTTCATTTTGATAGATCTTCAAGTGTTCTTCATTCCACCAAGAACACCAAGAACACACACTAGTGTTTTTAGATCCTAATTATGACAACCCGAAATTTCTATTCTGTACAACCATTCACTTCAATGAAAGTCAAAACTGTTTCTACTAACTGTTAAGCATTTTGGAGTCAGCCTGAGTGTTTTAAAGTTAGTACTTCAAGAGATAACAGGAGAGAGGATACCCTAGGGTTTATTGTGTACCAATAAAGTCCCAAAACTCCAAGAGTTTGGAGTTTACAGCCTAAACAAGGTGTTTACGGCCGTAAACCCCATGGGGTATCAATATGGCACTTAGCTATTTTATTCACTTTTTCACATTTTCAAGAACTAGAACTCATTTCTCTCTCAAGTATCATCCGACTTTTCTTCAAGATCTTCAAGAAAGTAAGTGTTTCTTGCCATGTTTAGTTGATCTCTTCCCTAATCTAGTGATCTTACATGATTTCATCCGTGAAATCATTCCATTTGTGTAGATCTTCAAGTGTTCTTAGTTTCACCAAGAACACCAAGAACACACACTAGTGTTCTTGGACTTCTAACACCCTTTCAAGCTTCTACATAGTAAGTACTCTTACCTTGGCTTGTTATAAGGCTTACTACACTTCTTAATCATCTAGAAAATATAAGGAAACACAAGATCAAAGGTGTTTACGGTCCAAGGTGTTCTTGGAGCGTAAACCCTAAAGAAGGGGCCAAAGTGTGCCGTAGTCCCTTACCAAGCCTTAGATACTAGTCTAGAACGTATCCTTAAAGTGCTTAGGACCTTAAACATCAAAAAGACCATAAACCATTAGGGTTTACGGCCGTAAACCCAAGGAGAAATGGTCCATGGACCGTAAACTCCACAAAGGAGTGAAATGGTGCTCTAATCACTTCCTAAGGCTTAGACTTGAAGTAGGAACGCTTCTTATGACCTTTAAAGCTTCAAAACATAAAATGGTAGAAGTACCATGAGTTTACGGCCGTAAACTCATGGGTTTACGACCGTAAACTCAATAAGAGTTGGTCCTAAAACCGTAAACTCATAAAGAGCTTACCCTTGGACCCCAAACTCAATAGCCAAGTCCTACAACCCTTAGATGCAATCCTTAGTACTTATAGCACTTAAATAAAGTGTTATACATGTCCTAGGATGTCTTAACTTGGTTAATTAGTTTTTTAATGACTAATTGGATACATATATGTGTTATTAAATGTTAACTAGGATCCTTGTGTGTGTTCAAGTCTTAACTTGACACTTAGCATCCTATAACAATCCGTTCATCCAAACCACTCACTACAGGTGAGTTCATACCCCTTAATTAACCTTTTAAATGATTTTAAATGCTTTTATGGGGGGGGGGAATACAAGTTGAACTATTATAGTTATTATATCAATCACATGTGATTAATAACTACCAAACAAGTGGATTTCTTACTTTTCAAACTGTGTTATCAAACTGTTTTACTTCAAACTGTTTTACTTCAAAATGTTTTACAAACTCTTTTACATATCAAATACTTTTATTAAACTCTTTTAAACTTATATTATGATAAATGTGTATCTATATAGATATAGTTATATAAGTAGGATTGAAAGGACTTAGGACTGATAGCTCACCTTACTTCCTGTTCCTTGTTTGGTTGTGGACTTAGGGTATTCAGGTTATTTGTCCGAAGGTCGTTTGAATCCTAGTTATATATTATGTATATGTATATAGATATAAAAGTTCCTTCTTTCATTCAGTTCAATACCTTTGGGTAGCAAAGGTATACACACAAGTTCATACATTCAAATAACATTACTAGTAAGCTATAATAGGTATAGTTTAGGGAGATACTAATACTATTACTAGAACAGTGAAACATACAAAGAGTCAGTTCATACATGAGTCAATACCATACAGAGAGAACATAACATACATATAGAGAATACTATGATGAGAAACAAACAATACCATACAGAGAGATACATACATGCTAGACAGGGAGAGAACACACAATACAACTAGTGCATACATATACAAGAACATTACTATAGTTATGTGAGCCACGTAACGGGGGCATGACATTACCTGACATGGCCCATTTTGTATCCAGAATCTCCTTAAGTGGGGAGTGTATGAGTTTGTGTATAGATCTATACTGGATTGACTATCCTACACCGTGCTGCTCGCTACAGTGGGACTTGCAAGTCTACGGGTGCCAAACGTCATTTCTTCCGACGTCTTACATCGTCGTGTTTATAGTCGGTAGCAGGATACAGGCCGATCACATGGTACTTTAAATAACAATTGGTTTAAGGTAGTTAGTACAACAGTAGTTACTTAATACAACACTACAATACTATTTCATTTTCCCATTGCATTTGTTTTGTGACCTTCACACAATAAACAGTAATGTAAAAACTATATTTTTGGTTAATGATAGTTAGATTTGGGAAAATACATACTCTTACAAGAGATACACACACAGATACTAGATGCCTTGGTAGAAGGCTACTTTTAGTAGGAAACATAGGGTTTTCTAGGGGAGTTCAAACAATTACAAACTTTTACAACTTATACATTACAGACTTACAAACACTTTCATACAAATACAGACACTAATAAACTTATGAACTCACCAGCTTTAAAGCTGATAAACTCTTTCAAAATAACTTGTATTCTCAGGTCACCAGTAGACAGGTACCGGTGCCAGGTCTTGAGAAGATGGAGCTCATTCAAGACTCATATTTTATTTTGATTCATATTTTGGTGTCTATATAACTTGACAGAACACACTTGTATTAAATTATATTATAAATGCAATGGATGATGTTGTTGCTTGTTTACTACTTTGCATTGTTGTGATACTGTACATGACGTCCTCCACCCCCGAACGATTCCGCCGTTCCGGTTTTGGGGTGTGACACTAATCACCCTTACAAGCTTCTAATCAGTAAGTACACTACCCTTAGCTTGTTATATACTTGAATGACTTGTTAAACACCTAGAAAACATCAAGAAACTCAAGAACAAAAGGTGTTTACGGTCTAAGTGTATCTCCTTAGACCGTAAACCCTTATATATGGTGCATTGTGACCATTAAACCTTCCTAAAGCCTAGAATGGAACTTAGAACCCTTCGAAATGCTTGGAGACCATCCTATACACAAAAGGATGTGAGTTTACAGTAGTAAACTCATTAGACCGTAAGGTCATAGGACCGTAAAACCATTTGAACCATGAACACTTAGATCGTAAACTCCAATGGTCATACCATTTTGACTGTAAACTCACTTGGTCATGTCATTAAGACCGTAAACTCTATAGGGTGACCATACACCCTAGTTATGCAATCATATGTGATTGTATCCCTTCAATATAAGAGTTTACTAGTCTATTAGGGTGTTATCCCTTATAATTAGTTGTTTATACACTAATCAAATACACATACATGTCATTATATGTTATTAGGATCTTTGTGTGCTCAAGGTTTCACCTGACACTCTACATCCTGTTTCCAAAACATACATCCGTATCACTCACTACAGGTGAGTTCATACCCCTTAATCTACCTTTTAAATGAATTTAAATGCTTTTATGGGGTTGGGGAATACAAGTTGAAACATTATAGTTATTATATCAATCACATGTGATTAATAACTATCAAACAATGGATTTGCTATACTTTTAAGTGTTTTATCAAACAAACTACTTCAAGATGTTTATCAAACTCTTTTACATATAAAACTCTTTATCAAACTTGTTATTTGTACCACCCATAAAATTTGAGCCAAATTAAAACATTTTAATTCATTCAAAAACCATTAAGTTCATACACCTTGTTTTCAAAACAGTTTTAACATCAGAGTATCCCCCAGAACCATATCACATAAATCATGAAACATGAGGAGCGGTACGATCACGCCTTCGCCTTGCCACGATCTCCTGAAGTACCTGAAACAATACACTGAAACTGTAAGCCCGAAAGCTTAGTGAGTTACCCCCAAAATACCAACCACACATAAACATACTCATAACATATCACAAATAGAATAGCCATGCACATCAGGTCTACTGTGTGACTGGTCCAGCCGCACCGGGCCTTCAGTCCACCTGGTCCACCCTCCGAGTCTAGCCATGTACATCGAGTCTACAGTATGATTGGTCCGCCACACCGGGCCTTCAATCCACCTGGTCCACTCTCTGAGTCTACAGTATGACTGGTTCGCCCACACCTGGCCTTCAGTCGGCCTGGTCTACTCTCCGAGCCTCGGTACGTCTGGTCCGCCCTCTTGGGGCCTTCAGCCTATCCGGACTGCTCGCTGGGCCTTCGGAATATCTGGTCCGCCCTGGGTATGTTGGCCTACAGCACAAAGCAGGACCCGCCTGAACCCAATCCCCGTCAAACAACCATGTGCACATAAAACAACTAATCACATAACAATCCTTAACCAGACAAACAGTCTAACAGATCACATAGCATATCAACATCCTAACCAGGATTCCGACCTAACCGGTCACTAGCATAACATTACCCTATATACCGGGTACCGACCTTAACCAGGTCACTAACATAACACCATCCTAAATACCAGAATGCAGATCTAGCAAAGCAACAACATAGCAAACAATACCCGGATTTCCATCCGATAAAGGGCCGGCCTTGGTGCCGTAGACCCTATCGATATAGTGAGGATAACTCACATGCAATTGCCGACTGAAAAGATAAGAACAAGCTGCTCCGACCACCGACACGATCTTCACCACAGAACACTACCAAAGAACCAATTCCATAAATAACAGTATTACCAAAGTACCCTTGGAAGTCAAACTGGTCAACTCTTGGTCAAAGTCAAAGTCCTCAGTCAAAGTGAACCTTCCTGGTTGACTCTACTCAACGAGTCAACCCGTCGACTCGCCAAGTTCCCATACTCAGAAACTCCCATAACATGACTCAACTCGCTGAGTCGCCCCAACACTCGTCGAGTTCAACGATCACCGAGTCCCATCCTGTCCAACTCACTGAGTCACCCTTCGACTCACTGATCCGCGTCTTAACCAGAAGAGGTTAGGGGTTCTGCGACCAGAATCATCGAGTCCAAGAACAGACTCGCCGAGTCCAAGGCAATCTTCGACAGACTCGCCGAGTTGTTCTTCTAACTCGTCGAGTTCATGCACATGTTCATGCAACTCGTCAAGTACACCCATGTGACTCGCCGAGTCTCTTCAGTTCTCAATCCATACAGAGGCTTTTCGAGCCATGCAGGGGTTCCAAACTGTAGATCCACCCTTCTAGGGCATAATCCCTACGTAAAGTTGCAAACTTTATGTGAAACCAAGGAGTTAAAGGTCCAAATCACTCTAGGGCTTGGGTTTAAGACAAAGGATCCCCTCAACAATCCCAAAGGATGGTGCTTTATGCTTCCATAGCTCAAAACTAACCTAGATCCGGAGTTGCAACCTCAGATCTAGCCTCTAACCCGAAATGGATCACAAAAAAGCTAAGGAACCCCAAATCAACCACCATGGATGAATCTAAAAAGGAAATAGCTTAGGATAAGGGCTTCTTACCTCTGAGATGTGCCCAACTAATGTAGATTCTGGATCTACACAAGCCCCTTGATGCTAGCCTCTAACTCCTCAAGCTTTTTACACCAAAATCTTCTTCCAAGCTCCACTCTCCTCAATCAATGGTGTTTCACACGAACTAGGGTTTGCTGGAACTCTCAGGGGGATTAGGAGGCTGGGAGAAGGACATAAAGTCCTTTAAATAGGGTGCAACCCTCGGGATTAGGGTTTTACTTCTTCAGCACCAACTCGTTGAGTCCAAGTCGCCGACTCGGAAAGTTGGCCACTTAAACCGCGATAGAATCCCGCTCCGACTCGGCGAGTAGACGGACCTACTCGTCGAGTCCCTTTCCTAAATTTACACTTTTGGTCCTTCATTGAACAATTGAATTTTGGGGTGTTACAACTGTCCCCACTTAAATTAGGCTTCGTCCTCGAAGCCTACTGCAGTATACGCTTCAGAACAAACCCCTTGCACTGCAGACTCCGATTTCCCAATCAACTCATGCTCTTACAAACCCTACTTCTGCATCTCTTTCAAAATGGCTCATTCTCACGTGGCATCCTTGCCACTACTCCAAGCCGATCGTCGACCTTTCAACTCAACAGCACCACGAATTAACCACGAATCACCCGATAATACTAACCCTTTCATATCAGGGACACACCCTCGCGCCCTGCGAACGCTAGATAGCACAAACACCCACTGAGCTCTGCCAGGACACTAATCCATCTTCCTTCGCCCAAAATTGGCGATAACCCTAATAACTTGCAACCTGGAACGAATCCCCTCTGGTTCTATCCCTTACGCGCTGCCAGGATCGCATCCTTCGGCTCCCATAACCCATTAACCAAACATATCGCGTAACCACTCGTACCTGGCCCAAACAGCCTCGGGCTGGAATACCAAACACACCAGGTCCAGTTAATCACAGGGTCCGGTCATCCTCATGATAGAATACCCCAGATTGAAATACCTCCACATACATAGCTCAAGCTTACATTCATACTCGGAACTAAGGACCTTGTCCTTGCGTCACCCTCGAACCCTTCGGTTCGACACAACGGAGTGCAACCCACTCACACCTCCCTATCACGATCTCTAGGTCCTTGACCTCTGACTGTAATATCCTTATACAGTCCTCAGCACCGGTCCAGACTACTCCCGAGTCTGATATCCTGCTGACTCACCTTCCTCTGTCCCAGTCTCCAATCTGGAACCACTATCCTCCTCCTCTTCCAAGGAGACTGAAAACATGCCTGCGTATCATCCAACATTGCCACAATCTCAACGGGCATCCAACCCATATGTGCTTCCATATATCTGGCACCATCCCAGTGCTTACTACCAATAACCGAAGCACTTTCGATCATCCTTTTACTCTGCTGCCTTCCCCTCAGAGGACCCACACTCCTTCCGGAGCCACATACCCTTCCTTTCCAGGAAGTCTACTCAACAACCTTTACCACACCTATAAGTGCCACTGAGCTAAACTCCACTCTACACTATCCATGTAGAGCAACTGCTATTCTCGGACTCCCATATACTCCGAATCCGATAATATAACTAACAAGGCCCACGCACGGCCTGCAGCCAACTTCATCATCATGATCAATACTTGGGGCCAGACCATATCGATTAGTATTGCATGGTGACATATTTACTCACTCTCCTCATATCGATCCACTAACACATACAAAGTCTTTAGCATGACTGGACCGCCTTTCCAGGCCTTCAGCCTATCTGGACCACTCTCAGAACCTTCAGCATGTCTGGACCGCCCTCCTGGGCCTTCAGCCTGTCTGGACCGTTCCCCGAGCCTTCGGCCTGGCTGGTACGCCTTCCGGCCTTCAGTCTATCCAGACCGCTCAAAACTATCGTACGTCACCCTGAACCATCCTTCCTGGGAATCTCTCCCATGTAGTATGTTCTAGCCCTCTTGGGGTTCCGAACTCCAGTCCCAATCCCGGAATCCTTTCCATGGCCTAAACCCAGACCTCACATCGCCCAACTACCTTACCTGAAACCATGGTATGTTCCCTGCCCCACTTGTCTATCACTTGCTCCAATCATGCCACACTCTCGGCTAACAACACCGATAAATCTCAGCTGCTAACCAACCCTGGATACTTGCTGCTTTACCGGAGAATTTTCCAATTCTCCCCACTTAGCGTACCAACTACTAACTTCCGCTGACAAACCGGCATAACTCGATCGACCTTACTTGATAAAGTTTCCCTCCTCTTCTCTCGGAACTAAATCCCTCCAGAGTGAGCAACCTCCACAGAACACTCTCTCGTCATCGCACATCCCGAACTCCAAGGAAGTTCGAACCTCAACTGAACACTTCTTATATCGTATTTGCTATTCCTAGCAACGAGATCATATACCTTATCTTTCGATCAAGAGTCCTCCTGAATGCTAACTACAACTCCTAACTACTAAGATCCTCAAACATACCACGAAACATGCAGAACAATGCAGACAGATTTACCATACCATACAATCAACAAGAATACAAGATATCAAAATGGAAACATACCCGCAGTTGCATCCGGCTTTGCCCTGACCTCCTCTGCTGTAAGCTGGAATGCGCGTCCCTGAGCCCTCGGAGGCTCCGCTCCACCCTGACCCCGGCCAGTAATCCTCAAAGTGGCCGGTGCTGGAGCCTGCACCGATCCTGCAGCAAGCTGTGGACAGTTGGCCCTCATGTGTCCAACCTGATGGCAGTGATAACAAATCCTCATATCCTGAATCGGGGCTGACTGACGGCAATCCCTCGCATAATGCCCCTCTCTCCCGCACTTGCGGCATGCACCACCGGACCTACAAACTCCGGTATGACCCTTACCACGCTTCTCACAAGTGTGGCTGCTTTGACCCCCAATCCTGGAATCAACGGTTTTGAACCGTTTCGGCGCCGGCTGCGACTACACCGGGCCCTGCCTCTGCACTCGCAACTACAACTCAATCTCCAACTCACGCCGCCTGGCGGCATACTGCAACTCTAACAAGGTATCACATCTCTGCGTGGACACAAAATGTCTAATATCCCTCTTGAGCATACTCAGATACCGGGACATCTGAGCCTGCTCCGACGCGAACTCCGAGCAAAACATCGCCCTCTCGGTGAACATCCTGGTGATCTTCGTCACCGACTCTGAATCCTGCTTCAGCTCCAGGAACTCCTAAGCCAACCTTTCTCTCTCAACCCGTGGAACATAACGAGTGCTGAACATCTCCTGAAACTGATCCCAAGTAACTGCAGCCCGCTGCGCATCCGAATAAGATCCCGTAGTCAACCTCCACCAATCCTTCGCCCCGAGCCTCAAAAGGTTCAGAGCACACCTCACCCTCTCATTCGCATGGCATGAACACGTGAAGAAACAACCCTCCACGTCTGACAACCATCTCATAGCAATGATAGGATCCTGAACTCCATCAAAGGTAGGGGGCTTCATGTTATCGAAGTCCCGATACTGAAAGCCCCGACCGGCTCCACCCCCTGCCACTGTTACAGCCGCTGTAGCTGCCACGACAGCCGTCTCAGTAAGAGATGCATAACGATCATCGAAGTACTCTCTCATAGCGGACTTAATAGTCCCAAACAACTCCGGGATCTGACCCCGGACAATCTCGACCACCTCCTGGCCGACAATCTCCCTGACCCGATCCTCTGTCAACCTTGGCCCCTCCTGGCCGATAATCTCAGGTGCCACTGGGGCCTCCTGCTCACCCTGTCCTGATCCCGATCCGGATCCAGTCACGACACGCCTCGCATCCGCCATATACACCAACAAGATCCTCAGATACCTCGCATAACCTCCGAGAACTAACCTCTAACCAACAACCTAGGGGTTGTGACTTCCTTGACACGCGTATGGGTCCTGTGCTTTCAGTAGTACGGGCCCATACTACCTTCCACACCTACCCATATTTGTCTCAAGTATCACCACAACACCCTAATAATATACATCACACAACGAATGCTCAATATCTCATAACTGGCCTCTAGGCTTCTCACTACCCACCCATCCACCAACTGCCACACGACCCTCCTTTGGTGCCAGTTAACTATTGCATGAATACAATCACATACCGCACGGCTTAAACAATCTTAGGCTAAAAGATTTAATCCCACAACGGTTGGACTCAGACAAGAGCTGCGCAGCAGGGCCAAATCCCTCACCCTAAGACCATTTAATCCATGTAGCATGTGACTTAGAGTATTCACCCAATAGTTAGTTCACACACGAAAGGGTCACAAACAACCAAGGAGGTACTCTACATAAGATAAGGCATCAAAGATCAGGCAATTTTATCATGCAATTCCTGAAGATCCCTAGCCTATTACTAGCATGCTGTTCTAACATATCACATAATCAAATAACTTGCATGGTATTTTGGGGCTACTTACTGGCTCCGGCTGATCGTACCCTCTACATCCTCCTTTACTTATTTTGAAAACCATTTGAAAACCATTTTTGAAAATCTCTCCTTGATTTGAGACCGGATTCACACGAATGTTCCTCCAATTCACTCAAACCAAGGCTCTGATACCAACTTGTAACACCCATAAAATTTGAGCCAAATTAAAACATTTTAATTCATTCAAAAACCATTAAGTTCATACACCTTGTTTTCAAAACAGTTTAAACATTAGAGTATCCCCTAGAACCATATCACATAAATCATGAAACATGAGGAGCGGTACGATCACGCCTTCGCCTTGCCACGATCTCCTGAAGTACCTGAAACAATACACTGAAACTGTAAGCCCGAAAGCTTAGTGAGTTACCCCCAAAATACCAACCACACATAAACATACTCATAACATATCACAAATAGAACAACCATGCACATCAGGTCTACTGTGTGACTGGTCCGCCCGTATCGGGCCTTTAGTCCACCTGGTCCACCCTCCGAGTCTAGCCATGTACATGGAGTCTAAAGTGTGATTGGTCGGCCCGCACCGGGCCTTCAATCCACCTGGTCTACTCTCTGAGTCTACAGTATGACTGGTCCGCCCACACCTGGCCTTCAGTCGGCCTGGTCCACTCTCCGAGCCTCGGCACGTCTGGTCCGCCCTCTTGGGGCCTTCAGCCTATCCGGACCGCTCGGTGGGCCTTCGGAATATCCGATCCGCCCTGGGTATGTTGGCCTACAGCACAAAGCAGGACCCGCCTGAACCCAACCCCTGTCAAACAACCATGTGCACATAAAACAACTAATCACATAACAATCCTTAACCAGAAAATCAGTCTAACAGATCACATAGCATATCAACATCTTAACTAGGATTCCGACCTAACCGGTCAGTAGCATAACATTACCCTATATACCGGGTACCGACCTTAACCAGGTCACTAACATAACACCATCCTGAATACCAGAATGCAGATCTAGCAAAGCAACAACATAGCAAACAATACCCGGATTTCCATCCGATAAAGGGCCGGCCTTGGTGCCGTAGACCCTATCGATATAGTGAGGATAACTCACATGCAATTGCCGACTGAAAAGATAAGACCAAGCTGCTCCGACCACCGACACGATCTTCACCACAGAACACTACCAAAGAACCAATTCCATAAATAACAGTATTACCAAAGTACCCTTGGAAGTCAAACTGGTCAACTCTTGGTGAAAGTCAAAGTCCTTAGTCAAAGTGAACCTTCCTGGTTGACTCTACTCGCCGAGTCAACCCATCGACTCGCCGAGTTCCCATACTCAGAAACTCCCATAACATGACTCAACTCGCCTAGTCGCCCCAAGACTCGTCGAGTTCAACGATCACCGAGTCCCATCCTGTCCAACTCACTGAGTCACCCTTCGACTCACTGATCTGCGTCTTAACCAGGAGAGGTTAGGGGTTCTGTGACCAGACTCGTCAAGTCCAAGAACAGACTCGCCGAGTTGTTCTTCCAACTCGTCGAGTTCATGCACATGTTCATACAACTCGTCGAGTACACCCATGTGACTCGCCGAGTCTCTTAAGTTCTCAATCCATACAGAGGCTTTCCGAGCCATGCAGGGGTTCCAAACTGTAGATCCACCCTTCTAGGGCATAACCCCTACGTAAAGTCGCAAACTTTACGTGAAACCAAGGAGTTAAAGGTCCAAATCACTCTAGGGCTTAGGTTTAAGACAAAGGATCCCCTCAACAATCCCAAAGGATGGTGCTTTATGCTTCCATAGCTCAAAACTAACCTAGATCCGGAGTTGCAACCTCAGCTCTAGCCTCTAACCCGAAATGGATCACAAAAAAGCTAAGGAACCCCAAATCAACCACCATGGATGAATCTAAAAAGGAAATAGCGTAGGATAAGGGCTTCTTACCTCTGAGATGTGCCCAACTAATGTAGATTCTGGATCTACACAAGCCCCTTGATGCTAGCCTCTAACTCCTCAAGCTTTTTACACCAAAATCTTCTTCCAAGCTCCACTCTCCTCAATCAATGGTGTTTCACACAAACTAGGGTTTGCTGGAACTCTCAGGGGGATTAGGAGGCTGGGAGAAGGACATAAAGTCCTTTAAATAGGGTGCAACCCTCGGGATTAGGGTTTTCCTTCTTCAGCACCAACTCGTCGAGTCCAAGTCGCCGACTCGGCGAGTTGGCCACTTAAACCGCGATAGAATCCCGCTCCGACTCGGCGAGTAGACGGACCTACTCGTCGAGTCCCTTTCCTAAATTTACAATTTTGGCCCTTCATTGAACAATTGAAATTTGGGGTGTTACATTATTACTAATATATTGTCAAAACCATGTCTAATGCATGTATAGTTATATAAGTAAGGTTGGAAGGACTTAGGACTGATAACACACTTCATTTCCTGTTCCTTGTTTGGTTGTGGACTTAGAGTACCCTGTTATTTGTCCGACTGTCGTTTGATCCTTAGTTATATATTATGTATATATGTATAGACATAAAAGCTTTTATCTCAGTTCAATACACTCAGTTATACAAACAACTCTACTAGTAAACTATAATAGGTATAGTTTAGGAAGATACTACTCATTACTTCTAGTACAATAAAACATACAAAGAGTCAGTTCATACATGAGTCAACACATACTATTATGAGAAACTAAGAGAACATACTATATGAGAAACAGAACAAACATACTATATGAGAAACAGAACGAACATACTATATGAGAAACAGAACGAACATACTATATGAGAAACAGAACGAAAATACTAGACAGAGAGAACATACATTACACTAGTACATACAATACATATACAAGAATACTATAACATAATGTGAGCCACGGTTTCGGGGCATGGCATCACCTGTCATGCTCGATTTGTATCTAGAATCTCCTAGAGGGAGAGCGTTGAATTTGTGTATAGATCTATACTGGATTGACTATCCTACACCTTGTTGCTCGCTACAGTGGGACTTGCAAGTCTACGGGTGCCAAATGTCATTTCTTCCGACGTCTTTCATCGTCGTGTTTTTAGTCGATAGTATGGTACAATCATAGCACATTATACCTTAAATAACAATTTGTTTAAGGTAGTTGGTACAACAGTAGTTACTTAATACAACATTACAGTACTATATTATTTCCCCATTGCATTCACATTGTGATCTTCTCACAATGAACAGTAATGTAAAAACTATATTTTTGGGTAATGATAGTCACACTTGGGAAAATACACACTCTTACAAGAAACAAACATACAGAACATTTGATGCCTTGGTAGAAGGCTACGTTTAGTAGAAAATATAGGATTTTCTAGGAGATTCAAACATTTACAAACTTATACATCAAACACTTACAAACATTTTCATACAAACAATGACACTAAAATGCTTATGAACTCACCAGCTTCAAAGCTGATAAACTTTTTCAAAATAACTAGTATTCTTAGGTCATCAGTAGACAGGAACCGATGCCAGGCTTTGAGAAGATGGAGCTTGTTCAAGACTCATCTCTTATTTTGATTTACATTTTTGGTGTCTTATAAACTTCACAGAACACACTTGTATTAAATTATATTACTAATGCAATGGATGACGTTGTTGCTTGTTTACTACTATGCTTTGTTGTGATACTGTACATGACCTCCTCCACCCCCGAACGTTTCCGCTGTTCCGGTTTTGGGGTGTGATAGCTCATAAGGTGGAGCACCAATGCTGGAATGAAAGTTGTTGTTGTAGGAGAACTCTGCAAAGGGTAGGTAGGTGTCCCATCTCCCACCGAAGTCAATAACACAGGCTCTCAACATGTCCTCAAGAGTATGTATAGGCCACTCACTCTAGTCGTTTGTCTGCGGGTGATAGGTTGTAATGAAGTGTAGCCGTGTGCCCAGTTCCTTATGGAACTTCTGCCAAAATCGGGAGGTAAACTAAACATCACGGTCTGAGACGATAGAAACCGGAACCCCATGGCGAGCGACATTCTCGCGTATATACACATCGGCCAGCTTCTCGGCCGATGAGCTCTCCCGGATGGGCAGAAAATAAGCACCTTGGTCAATGGATGCACGATGACCCAAATAGTGTTGAACCCCTTCATTGTTCTCGACAGCTTGGTGATGAAGTCCATCGTGATATGCTCCCATTTCCACATGAGAATCTCCAGAGGCTGCAGCTTGCCATGCGGCCTCTGGTGCTCGGCCTTGACCATCCTGCAGGTCAAGCACCTCTCAAAAACCAAGCGATTTCTCGCTTCATGCACAACCACCAGTAACTCAATCGCAAGTCCCGATACATCTTGGTGGCCTCCGGGTGAATAGAGAAGCGATACTTATGAGCCTCCTCCAATATAGTCTGTCTGACCACACCAGACATCGGAACCCAGACCCGACCGCAACAGGAAAATAATCCCCGACTATCCTGCACAAATCGGGTGTTCTCACCCCTAATCCTATCAAGCTTCCAGTTCTCCTGACGCATTCCCTCAACCTGGGCTTCCCTGATCAAGCACACAAGTGGAGAATCCACTGAAATCCTCATACGTGTCACTGGAGTAGAAGATCCAGTTGACTTGCGGCTCAGAGCGTCCGCAACCACATTCGCTTTACTCGGGTGGTAAAGGATCTCACAGTCGTAGTCCTTGACTACATCTAGCCATATGCGCTGTCTCATGTTCAGGTTCGGCTGATCCATGATGTGTCTCAAGCTCTTGTGGTCTGTGTAGATCGTACAGCGGACACCATAGAGGTTATGTCTCCATATCTTGAGATCGAATACCACTGCTCCCAACTCCAGATCATGAGTAAGGTATCTCGTCTCGTGCAGATTCAACTGCCGCGACGCGTAGGCTATCACCCATCCTCTCTGCATGAGGACTGCTCCCAGTCCCGTGATGGATGCATCACAGAACACCACAAAATCCTCAACTCCCTCTGGGAGAGTCAAGACTGGAGGCTCGCATAGTCGCTGTCGGAGGGTCTCAAACGCCCTTTGCTGGTCGGGGCCCCACTGGAAATCCACCCCCTTCCTCGTACGACGACTGAGCGGTACTACAATCTTGGAGAAATCCTGTATGAATCTCCAGTAGTACCCTGCCAATCCCAAAAAGCTCCTGATGTCTGAGGGAGATTTCGGAACCTCCCACTACATAACTGCCTCGATTTTGGCCGGATCGACCAAAATCCCCTCCTGGTTAACGAGGTGTCCCAGGAACTGGACCTCTTGTAACCAAAACTCTCACTTCAAGAACTTGGAATAAAACCGTTCTCGCCTCAGAACTCCCAATAACTCCTATAGATGCTCCTCATGCTGCTCTCAGCTCTTGCAATACACCAAGATATTGTCGATGAATACTATGACCGAGCGATCAAGCATCGTTCTGTAGACCTGATTCATCAGGTCCATAAACACTGCTGGCATGTTGGTGAGCCCAAACGACATCACTACGAACTCGTAATGTCCATAATGAGTTCGGATTGTGGTTTTCTCCACGTCCTCCTCCCTAACCCTGACCTAATGGTACCCGGACCTCAGGTCTATCTTGGAGAACCAAGATGCTCCCTGTAACTGATCAAAAAGATCATCTATCCTCGGGAGTGGATAACGGTTCTTCACCGTCAAATTCTTCAACTCCCGGTAATCAATGCACATCCGGTGTGAACCATCCTTCTTCCAGACGAAGAGTATCGACGCTCCCCACAGGGAACTACTCGGACGAAAGAACTGCTTGCCTAGCAGTTCCTGCAGATATGATGAGAGCTCCTGCATCTCTGGTGGTGCCAACCGGTACAACGCCTTGGCGATTGGTGTGACATCCCCAAATTTCTCGGTTTAACGAATACTACGACTTTCATTTAGACCGCTAAGGCTAAAAAGAGCTTTATCGTAAATTCACTTTTTACGTCACACAGCGTCATGCCGGTTCTGTTAGGAAACTTCGACAAGTCATAACTTCTTCGTTATAACTCGGATTTCGGTATTCTTTATATCTCTGGAATCCTTGTTTCAACCACTACAACTTTCTTCATAGATATCGGGTTTATTTAATATTTATTTTTGACGCTTATTTTTATCCTTAATTTATTAAATCATAATAATTAAGCAATAACCACAAAATACTCAAATAATACATCTTATTATTTCAAAATAAATTACAAAAGTTGGCCTAGACTATTACATCTTCATTAATGCCTAGCCTAGAAACACGGGCGTTACAATTCTCTCCCCCTTAGGATTATTCCGTCCCCGGAATCATACATCAGCAAACAAATGTGGATAGCGGCTCATCATGTCACTCTCCATTTCCCAGGTGAGAATTGGCCCATTCGTATGTTTCCATCGCACAAGCACTAAATCGACCATCTTGCATTACAACTTTTTAGTCTTACGGTCAACGATTTCCTTAGGTTCTTCAATTAACCTCTTGCTTTCATCCAACCTTAATTCAGAAATTAGAATTATATCGGGAACATCTCCCATGAACTTCCTCAAATAATACACTTGGAAAGTGTTATGAATACCATCTAGTTCTTCTAGTAGTTCTAGCTTGTAAGCTTGGTTCCCAATCCTCTGAAGAACTTTAAACGGTCTAATAAACCTTGGACTCAACCTTCATCTTTTACAAAATCTTATAAGTCCCTTCCACAGCGAGACTTTAAGTAAAACCGAATCTTCAACGTTGAATGTTATAGGTTGTCTTTTCTTGTCAACATAGCTCTTTTGACGATCCTGAGCTGCTAACATCCTTTCCCTAATCACTTTCAGCTTTTTAGCAGTTTGATGAACCATCTCGGGTCCCAAAAACTGCTTTTCTCCAGCTTCAAGCCAACATGATGGCGTTCGACACTTTTGTCCATACAAAGCTTGATAAGGTGTCTTCTTGATGCTCAAGTGGAAACTATTATTATAGGAAAATTCTACCAAAGGTAAATGTTCATCCCAGTTACCTTGGAATTCCAAGGTACATGCTCTTAGCATATCCTCCAATGTTTGAATCATTCGTTCGCTCTGACCATCAGTTTGCGGATGGTATGCTCTACTTAAACATAATTTTGTACTCAATTCCTTTTGTAGACATCTTAAAAATCTCGACGTGAAACGACTATCACGATCTGACACAATCATCAGGGGAACACCATGAGATTTCACTATCTCTTTCATGTAAACCTTTGCAAGCTTTTCTATAGACCACTTCTCCTTGGCTGCTATGAAATGTGCAATTTTTGTGAACAAGTCAACGACCACCCAAATCATGTCGTGATCGCTTTTCGTTCTGGGCAGTTTAGTCACGAAATCCATGGTGATGTCTTCCCATTTACCCATGGGTACAGGTAAAGGTTCTAAACTCTCATACGGTTTCTAATGTTGTGCCTTAACCCTTGCACATGTCACACACTCGGCCACATACTTAGAAACATCGAGCTTTATCGTCGGCCGCCAGTAGTAGGGTTTCAGATCCCTATACATTTCCGTGCTACCGGGATGAATTGAGTACATGGTCGTGTAAGCTTCTTCCATCAGAAGATCTCTTATTCCTCCCGTCTTAGGTACCCAAATCCTATCTTGGAATACCTTTAGTCCTTGACCATTTGTATTGAACACTAACGTTTTGCCCAAGCGTTCTTCTTTGCGGTCAGTTTTCTCTAAAGCTTCCTCCTGTACTTTCTTTATGCTTTCCACAATTGTCGAGACAACTTCAATTATCAATGCTCTTGGCCTTTTCTTTTCAAGGTGTACCTTCCGACTGAGAGCATCAGCGACAACATTTGATTTACTAGGGTGGTAAAATATCTCACACTCGTAGTCCTTGAGTAACTCTAGCCAGCGTCGTTGCCTCATGTTCAATTCCTTCTGATTAAAGAGATGTTGAAGACTCTTATGATTAGTGAAAAGTTTACATTTAGTGCTATAAAGATAATGCCTCCATATCTTCAGGGTGAATACTACCGTTTCCAACTCCAGATCATGATTAGGGTAGTTCTTTTCATGCTCTTTCAATTGTCGAGATGCATATGCTATCACCTTTTCTCTTTGAGTTAGAACACATCCCAACCCGACTCCTGATGCATCACTATACACTGTGAAGTATTCAACTCCATCGGATAGAGAAAGAATTGGTGCTTCACATAATTTCTTCTTTAGCTTCTCGAATGCTTCCTTATGCTTTTCACTCCAAGTATAAGTAGCTCCTTTGTGGGTCAAAGCTGTTAATGGAGCAGCTATCGAAGAAAAGCCTTGGATAAATCTTCGGTAATATCCGGCTAATCCCAGAAAGCTTCGAATCTCCGTGGGACTTTTCGGCTGTTCCCACTTCATCACAGCTTCAATCTTCGCTGGGTCAACCATTATCCCTTCTTGGTTAACCACATGACCCAAAAATTAGACTTCTTGAATCCAAAATTCACATTTAGAGAACTTTGCATATAGCTTCTCCTTTTTCAGAACTTCTAGCACTTCATGCAGATGCTTGTCATGCTCCTGCTTTCTTTTTAAATAAATCAAAATATCATCTATGAACACTATCACGGATTTATCGAGGAATGGTTTACAAACCCTGTTCATCAAATCCATGAATGCTGCTGGAGCATTGGTTAGTCCAAACGACATAACCAAAAACTCGTAGTGTCCATATCTTGTTCTGAATGCAATCTTCTCAATATCATCCTCCCTCACCTTTAGCTGATGATATCCTGACCTAAGATCAATCTTCGAGAAATAGCTTGAACCTTGCAGCTGATCGAACATGTCATCAATCCTTGGCAATGGGTACTTGTTCTTTATTGTTGCCTTGTTCAGCTCTCTGTAATCTATACACATTCTCATGCTCCCATCTTTCTTCTTCACGAATAACACCGGAGCTCCCCAGGGTGATGAACTAGGTCTAATGAACCTGTTGTCCAACAACTCCTGAAGTTGCGTCATAAGCTCATTCATCTCCATTGGTGCTAATCGATATGGTGCTTTTGCTATTGGTGTTGTTCCTAGTAACAAGTCTATTCTAAACTCCACTTGTCTATCAGGGGGCAATCCAGGAAGATTTTCAGGAAAAATTTCAGATATTCATACACCACTGGTATACTTTGCACATCCTTTTTCTCCTTCTTAGCATCGATCACGAATTCCAAGTATAAGGTGCATCCTTTAGATAAACATTTTGCTGGCTTTCATTAGGGAAATGATTCCAGAATTTACTCTGCGTTATCTCCGTATACCATAAATGACTCTTTTCCAGGCGGGTTTACCCTTAATATCTTTTTCTTGCACAGTATTTCAGCATCATTGGTGCTAAGACAATCCATTCCTGGAACGATGTCGAAACCATTCAGCTCAATGGGTAACAGCTTCTCAAGGAATTCCTTTCCGTTCAAGTCGATGACGATATTTCTAATACAATCGCTAACAGGTATGAACTTGCCACTAGAAACTTCTACAATTAGGGCATCATCAAGTTTTTCTATAGACAATGCTAGTCTTTCTCCAAATTTATGTGATATAAAGGAGTAATTCTCTCCAGAATCAAACAATAAATTGGCAAGCAATCCATTTACAAGAAAGGTACCTGATGTGACATCCATTGCATCCTTTGCAGCTTCTAGTGTCATCTGGAAAGCTCTGGATTTTGGCTTTGGTGGAAGATTAGGCTTCGCTGCCTCTTTCTTCTTCGAGCAGTCCTTCAAAATCTGCCCCTCTTCATTGCACCCATAACAGACTTTCTTATTGAAGATTCATTCATTGGCATAATGCCCAGGCTTTCCACATTTGTAACAAGTGATTTCCTCGCTACATTTCACAACATGTTTCTTCTTACACTTGTCACACCACTTCGCTTCGGCTCCTCCTCCAAATTTCCTCGAACTAGACTTCGAGAACTTATTCTTTTTGTTGGAACCTGAAGTTCCTTCAAACTTTCTCTTTTCGCCAATTTGAACCTTGCTGGCGGCTCTCATCTTAATCATATCTTAAACAGACTTGGCAGCCCAAATAGCTGCCTCCAAACTAAGTGCCTGATGCACTGGCATTGCATACTCCCATGGAAGTCCCTTTGCGTACCTGTCAATTTTTTTTAGCTCATTTGGGATAATACACAAAACAAACTCCATTTTGTCTGTAAAGTTATTGGTATATTCATCGATGGATATACTTCCCTTCTTCAACGTCACAAATTAGTTTTCTAGCTCAAGCACATTTTGGGCCGAGCAGTACTTGCGTTTGAATTCCACCAAGAACTCTGCCCAAGTCAGTTGCAGTGGCTCATTAGGGCTTAGGGTCTTCCCTACACTGTTCCACCAGCGAACAGCGCCACTTCTAAACTTACGCACTGCACATATGGTTTGTAAATTGCCTTGGTAACCACATGTCATGAAAGCCAATTCCATTTCCGAGATCCAATCCATTAATCCGATGGGATCTTCTTTTCCAGTGAAATTTCATGGCTTGCAAGTCATAAATTCTTTATACTTGCATCCATTTCTCTCCACTCCGTCCTCATGGTTATTCCTCCTAACCACAAGCGGTTGAGTCTGACCAACAGATCTACTGTAATTTCCCTCCTCAGACTGATCATCATTTAATTCAGGTTGTTCAATAGACATTGAAGGTTCATTCCTTTTGTTCTGCAATAGTTGTCTCATTTCTTCCCTTTGTTCATCCACAATTGTCTGAATAATGGCTTGTACTCCAGCCATTGTGATCGGTTCTGGTGCAGCTTCTACTATTGGCACCTGTTCCATCACTTGGGATTGAGGTTGCTGATTTCTATTTGCATTTTCAGCTCCACTTCGAGTTCTTGCCATTGTGATCTATACACCAAATTAGACGAATTTAGATCTTTATTCACGATAGATTTTTTAAATCTTCATTATCACTCCGAAACGTTTACATGCTAGTTCTAATATCGTAGTCATACGCTTAGAATCCTAAACACATAAGGTTTCCATATCTGGTCGGCAACAAACCATAGATCCGAACAAATAATGGAATATATGGCAAACATATAGAATTTAGCACATAAAAGAATTTTAGGCATCTTTCCTAAAATAAACTAGTGCTCGTGTCTAAAATACGGTAGACACTCATCTCACGATCATCACTTAGCACTCTAAGTTTAAGTCTAGAAATCCTACAAATTCCTAGTTCGCTTAAACTAATGCTCTGATACCAACTGTGACATCCCGAAATTTCTCGGTTTAACGAATACTACAACTTTCATTTAGACCGCTAAGGCTAAAAATAAATTTATCGTAAATTCACTTTTTACGTCACACAGCGTCATGCTGGTTCTGTTGCGAAACTTCGACAGGTCATAACTTCTTCGTTATAACTCGGATTTCGGTATTCTTTATATCTCCGGAATCCTTGTTTCAACCACTACAACTTTCTTCATAGATATCGGTTCATCTAATATGTATTTTCGACTCTTATTTTTATCCTTAATTTATTAAATCATAATAATTAAGCAATAAGCACAAAATACTCAAATAATACATCTTATTATTTGAAAATAAATTACAAAAGTTGGCCTAGACTAATACATCATCATTAATGCCTATCCTAGAAACATGGGCGTTAAAATAGGGGCCGCACCCGGCACTAGGTCGATCCTAAACTCAACCTGCCTCTCTGGAGGCACTCCGGGTAACTCCTTCGGAAATACGTCAGCAAACTCTCTGACCACTGGAACCTCTGATACTGAAACCTGATCCCTGACCCGTGTATCCACCACATATGCTAGATAATCCACACACCAGTGTTGAATGTACTGTCGAGCCCTGGCAGTCGAACAAAACCATGATCCCAGTCTGGTGCCCTCGCCATAAACAATCAGTTCTCCCCCACTTGGGGTTCGAACTACTACCCGCTGCCCCTCACAGTCAATCATGGCACCGAAACGACTAAGCCAGTCCATCCCCACAATCACACATACATCCCCCATGGGAATCGGAATCAGGTCTATGGGAAAAGATACTTCGAAAATATCCAATACGCAACCCCGATAACCCGAAGAAGCAGAAACACGTGTTCGTTGGCGATGGAGACTCGCAACGGAAACTCGAACTCTCCCACTGGCAACCCGAACTCCCTACTGAAAGACTGAGAAACAAACGACCGAATCTCCCCCGAGTCAAATAATAACAAAGAAGGTATGGAATTCACTAAAAACGTACCTAATCACAGGTACACACATATAAGCATAAAAAAGATATAATCAGTAAGATAAGGGATAGAAACATACCAGCAACCACGTCTGGCACTGCTCTGGCCTCCTCTTCTGTAAGCTGGAAGGCACGTCCCTGAGCCCTTGGGGGCGCCCCTCGACCCTGACTCCTGTCAGTGATCCTCAATGTTGCCGGCGCAGGAGCCTGCGCCGGCTTAGCGGCTAGTAGGGGACACTGGACCTTCATATGGCCCATCTGCTCATAATGATAACATAACTTGACTCCAGGAGTTGGAGTCTGCTGCCTACAATCCTTAGAAATGTGGCCCTACTTCCCACATTTGTGGCACCTGCTCCCCAATTGGCAAGCCCCCCAGTGAGCCTTCCCGCACTTCCCACAATTGCGACCTGACTGTCCTCCATTCCTAGTATCAGCGGGTCATAGACCACTTTGGCGCTGACTGTGACTATGCCAGGGCCTGCCGCTGCTCCCTCAACTACAGCTCAATTTCCAACTCACACCGCCTAGTGGCATCCTGTAGATCCATAAGCGTATCACAACGCTGCGTCGCCACAAACTGTCGAATATCAGTCTTGAGCATGCTCAGATAACGTGTCATCTGAGCCTACTCAGAAGCAAACTCCAGGCATAACATCTCCCTCTCAGTAAACATCCAGGTGATCTCCGCCACAGTATCGCCATCCTGTCTCAAGTCCAAAAACTCCTGAGCCAGCCGCTCCTGCTCCGCCCGTGGGATGTAGCGAGTGCAAAACATATCCCTGAACTGCTGCCAAGTAACCGCAACTCTTTGGTCATCCGAATAATACCCAGTCATAAGTCTCTACCAGTCCTTTTCCCCGAACCTTAACAGGTTCAGGGCACATATGACCTTCTAGTCAGTAGGACATGAGCACGTGAAGAATCAGCCCTCCACGTCATACATCCACCTCATGGCTCTGATCGGATCCTGAGTACCATCATATGTCGGGGGCTTCGTGTTATCGAAGTCCCGGTACTGAAAAGCTCGTCCAGCACCTCCCCCTGCCGCTGTTACAGCTGCTGTAGCTGTTGCGGCAACCGTCTCAGCAAGGGCTGCATATCTGTCATCAAAATACTCCATCATAGCGGTCTTAATAGACCCAAACATCTCTAGAATCTGACCCCGGACAATCCCGACCACCTCATCCCGGATGATCTCCCTCACACGATCCTTTGTCAACGCTGGCCCACCCTGGCCGATAATCTCGGGCTCCGTCCGGGTATCCTGATCGCCCTGCCCTGATCCCGATCCGGACCCAGTCACAAAACGCCTCGTAACCACCATACTGAAAACATACCAGGAGGATATCAGATAATCCGCATAGATAACAGGGAACCAACTCCCACCTAAACCCTAGGGATTGTGACTTCCTTGCTACGCGTATGGGTCCTATGCTTTCAGTAGTACGGGCCCATACAACCTTCCACACCTACCCATATTTGTCTTAAGTATCATCACAAAGCCCTAACAACATACATATGCATGGTGATCGCTCAATCCTCACTCCTATAGGCGAGTTAACTATCTCATGACTGGTCTACTGACGTTGCACAACTCAATCATCCATGAAACTTCCACCAACCCTGCAGCACTAGAAGATGCTAGTCATACATAATGTTGGACCCTATAGACTTTCAAATACATGATCCTACCCTAAGCCCTTCATAAAAAAAGAACATGAAACAAGGCCAAACCAAACATTCTCAGGCTATAAGATCTTAATTATGTACGGTCGTGATGCATACACTAAGCAACTACAGTAATGATGTTAATTTCATATAGTGAAAACCCTAGGCTACCAGGCATCATACAATCAGGCAATTCTATCATGCAATTCCTGAAGATCCCTAGCCTACTACTAGCATGTTGTTCTAACATATCACATAATCAAATAACTTGATAAGGCTAAATTCCTTATAGATCGAATAGATTCTAAACAATCATAATATGAACACGAAATAAAGAACACATAATGAATCAATGAATGTGTCGAATGATTAAAATTCACACCCCAGAATAACTCTATGCAGAATTGCTACTGTAGAGGCGTGCTGGGGTTTACAATAATATTTCTATCAAAACGTTAATGATCTACGGTGTATGCATGCACTATTAATACTTAAACCTTAATAAATGATACGGATTGGACAGGACCAATACTGAATACAAAATAAATAAGCCCAATGACGCAATCTATTATACCCAACAATCTCCCCTTTACGTCAATTGAGGCCCGAACCCTTCAGCCTTGGATTCGCTTCTGCACATCATACACCTTCAGAATTATAGCATAAAATGCTTGGCATATCTCGATGTACCATAGAACCATATCTGAGAAGCACTTGATATCATCTTTCTTGTTGCCTTTGTACTTGCTCACCAAGTCCAAAATGTACTCAAGGAAGTTTCTGGTATAGAGATGCTTATCAGTAAGATAGAAACATCCTTTGCGAAAGTCTGCTCCAGATCGTTCCCTAGCAGAGTAAACCACAAACCAATCTCCACTGTAAATTTTCCATGGCTTCAACTTTTCAAAATCCTTGGGAGTTTCTTTAAGTATAGCAGATGGCTTCTTTTTCAGTACCTCAGCAACCTCAACATCCATCTCTCAAATCTCCTGAATATATGACATAATCATGTGCTTGAGATGAGACATGACAGGTTCATACTTTCTTTTTCCTTCAACAATACATTGTAAAGAGTGAACTAGTCATATGGGTTAAGACATGGAAGATCTGCAAGAGTAAACTCATAGCATTGGTTGGCTGAACCTCATGCTACTTTGAACTTAGCGTTTGGAAAGCTATCAGTCTCAATCGGCACTGTAACCTTCACACCGGTGATTTTGCTCAATGACCAGGTTTCATATTGTGGCTTCATATGCTTTGGATAAAACGAAAATAGCATATGATCAGCTCAACTGTCTGTGAATGGAGCGTTGGCCACTTTAACAAATGAACGAAATCTGAAGGCTTTTGGAGTAATTGGCAGATCTAGCTGTGAGTCTCGTGTGTTCTGAAGATCAAACGAAACTACTGGTTCTAACCAATACTGGCTTGGAAGATCAACAACATCACACTGGATTCGCTTCAGAGTCCATTTGGGGAAGAAGAGCTTTTTGCTCTGAAGAGTAGCATGTGCTTCTTTCTCAGCCCTTTCTTTTTCTTCAGCATCACGGATGATTCGCTGGTGCTCATCCGATTCAGCTTCAGGAACTCTTCGCCATTTTAGTTCTTCTTTGGTAGGCTCTTCTTCGTCTTCATTATAAATTATTGGGTCATCACGGAATAAGTTTTGCTTGCGTTTGGGTTCGTTATTGACAATAGGCTTGACAGGAGCAGTAGGACCTTCTTTTCTTGATACACCAGCCATACTTTCTCCCCCTTGTTTCGGATGAAAGGACTGATCAGAAACACCTTCAAGACGGTGAAGCACGGCGAAGACTGGCCTTAACCTTTCTGCCAGATGCTTACGCATGGTGATGGTGATCATGGAATCCCTTGTTTCAATGATATCCGAGAGCATGCTAGTAACATCAGTTATACAGCTTCGCAAGACTTCCCTCTTAGATAATAGATCATGGTCCTGCTTCTCCGAAGCATCAAGTTTGGTACTTAACACCTTGGCTTCTTCTGACTTGAGAGCAAGAGAGTCTTTCATTGTTCTCTCATTCACCAGTTCGTCTTTAAGCTGAGAAAGCTAAGACGAGATAGTGGCTTGGATGGATTCATGGTCAGTTTTAAGACCAGTACGAATCTCTTGGAGTTTCGTCTTCTCAGTCATGAAGAGAGAACCCAGACTTTTCAATGTTTCGTTTGCTGAAGTGGTGTTGGTATTCGAAGTTGTTTGGAAGTTCTCCATGAAAGAATTAGTATCTCCAATTAGTATATCGACCTTTTCGGTCGTAGACTTGCAAACCTCAGCAGAATCGGCGACAGCTTTATTCGATGATTCAACAGTAGCAGAGTGTTGCTTCAAGATTTGCTCAAAGAGAGATTCAATAGCTGCTTTGACGTAGGCATCAGAAGAGAGAGCTTTAGCAAAGAGAATCAGTTGGTCAATCTTTTCATGGAGGGAATGCAATTTCCCTTGAGTGATTTGTGCCTCATCTTCACTCTCAGTCCGGATTTGGAAAGGACTGTAAGTAAAAACACCAAGATCTTCGTCTTCGTCATCACAAAAGACCATTTCTTGGTCATTAGGGTTAAGAGGGGAAATTGGAGGTGAAACATGAGTGGAGAAACCTGAAGTTTGAGCCCCCGTATCAGATACGTTAACCGAAACAGAAGGTGGGATTGAGGTAGTGACAAAACCTGAAGTCTTTTCCCCCACATCAGATGCGTTGACATTGACGAGAGGTTTGCCTGTGGTGGTTGTTGTAGTGGTTTCAGTGTAGATGGGTGATGGCTGGGTAGTGGAGGTAGTTGTTTGAGAAATAACAGGTGGTGGTTGAGATGAAATTGGTGGTGGTAAAGGAGTGATGTAATAGGAATAGTAGTGTGAGTAGGAGAAGGAGGTGGAGTTGGAATATAATCGTTTATAGGTACCTCTTGATGTGGGGAAGGTGGAGGCGAATCACCATGAAGTGAACCCCCAGATTGAGAATTTTCGCTTTCGCTTGATTCTCCTTTAGCTTGATCAGAAGGAACGTACTCAGGACTGCTTGTTGAAGATGAGTTGGGCTGCAGTGTCATCTTTCTAAGCTTTCGCTTCTTTGGAGCCGGAGGGGCTACACCTTGAGTCTTTCGCTTCTTAGGAGTTGGAGCTTGAGAAGATTGACCTTCTTGAACACCTTTCTTCTTATGTCCCTTCTTGCCTCCCTTTTTGGGTTTATCAACTTCATCTATGGAGTGTTTCATCTCAGAAGTAAGCTCCATAGGACCCGAAACAGGGTGTTTCTTGTACCCAGTGATAATTTTGCTAGCTCTAGAAACACACATGTACATAGTCTCTGGAATAGACCCCACAAATAAAGACTTCGAATTATCAGCGAGAATAATCTTCGTAGTGTGGAAGGTAGCAATCGACGACATTAATGAGTCTGCCATGACCGTAACATCGAACTTTTCCATTTCCCACTGCACCACAATTGTCCAGAAACGTGTGCAAGAGATCTCGCTGTGGCGAGATAAAGAACTCATACTCTGCACCAGTTGAGCCCAAAGAACGGACCCATAATCAAGGTTAATCCCATGGTAGAGGCCATAGAGGATTGTCATGAAGGATTTGCTAGCACGGTCGGATCCAGTTACTCTCTCAGAGAAAGCCTTGAAAAGAAGAGTAAATAGACCATTCCATTGGGGTGGAAGACATGTGATAGTGGTGAGAAGATCAGTATACCCCATTTGGTAGACCATGTTGAAGATCTGGACAGTTGAAATAGACTCCGGATTCACCAATGAAGTGGCATAGTTTAGTCCTAGAAGAGAGAAAAACCTAGACTTCGAGACTGAGTGTTTCTTATCAATAACTTCAAAGATGATCTTTTCCTCCTCCTTGACATACTTAGCAGATGAAAAGGCCTTCGAAAACAGTGACATTGGAATACATTCAACATTGGTTAAGGAAATAATCAAAGGTGAGTACTTCAAGCACTCGACAATGAGAAGCATGTACGCATCATATTTTAACGGAGCTAAGTCAAGGATCAGGTTCTGGTTGGGCTTGATAGTGAGGAAAGAAGACTGAGCAGTGTGTTCTTGAACAGATGATGAATCGGCCATTGTTGCAGGTTTGTGATGAAGAAGATGAACCGTAAGAGAAATCCCCTTTAGGTTGCTTGAGAGTATTGAGAGTGGTAAAGAAAAATAAGGGATTTGTGGAAACCCTTTATACGATTTACCAGGAGAGAGAAAGATCTTTGATGACGATTGTGTGATTGTCTCTGAAAAGACGCCTAAAAAAGCGCAATGTGACAACTGTTACTCCGAAAAGGATGTCAGGCGGCGTGATGATAGGAACCGTTTCAAATTCACGTGCCTTAAGGTTTGAAATCTTATCCATTCCTCCGCTTCTTCATATTTTGCCCTAACGCTTCATATTCCAATAATCTGAGCACCTTTTGCCTTTTGAAATACAAGACCACCATAACATCGAGAAGCGAAACTATGAATCTGAAAAACACCATCAGTACCATGAACTAGATTTTGGAAAATCATAAAGATCTTTGTGCAAGACTGTGCCAAAGAAAAAGAAATAAAACAAAGTAAAGCTGTGGGATTTAGTGATGTCATATATGACACGAAACTGAGGATCCCGGTCACGAATCTTTTCCTTCAAAGTCAAGAGAGACTGAGAAGTGTCTGTGTGGTTTCCCGTTGAAGTACGATCACATGTTTGTTAAGAAAGATTGAAAGGCATCTTTTCACTTCAGGCTTGTGAGGTGGATTTCGCTTCAACCAAACTACGAACTTGATATAAGATCGAAAGTTAGATGAAGTACTTGTATGGCCAGTGTAGCCTATAACATCAAGTAGGTTTGATAATTTTTCAGTGACTTGGTAAAATGTTAGAAATCTCAAAAACAAAAACGAAATTGGATCTTTTGGGAAGAAATGTCATAGTTTTAGACAATTTCATAAAGATCTCGCAAAAATAAAAGGGATTCCGTGAAACACCAAACAAAAGTGGTTATCGTTGGTGTGTTGGTGAAAAACTAGAACATTCAATTGTTCACCGTCAATTCATTAAAGGTGTTGGATTGTGGGCTACACTCAGCATGTGGTAAAATGAAACTAAGATCATCAACACAGATGTTGTGTAACATTAAAACTCAGTGGTAAATGCTGAGAGTCTCAAGGGTCACATTGATTAAATGAAATTGATGGAGAAAAGTGTTGAGGTGGTGTAAGAAAAGAAAGTACCTCTGCTATGCGAAAGTGACCACGCAGATAACTTTTAACTCAATTTGAGAAGAGTAAGGTAGCTCATGACTTAAGTGAATTTAGCAGCCTGATTGGGAAGAAACGATTTGTATATATCGAATCGATAAGGCTTCACTTTAGAGTCATTGAGGCTTTAGACAACATGGAGCAGCATGCTTCTAGGGACGCTTAGACAAAACATAGATAAAGAATGTCATACCTGTCCTTTAACACGAAACATTGCCTCCATGAACATCTGAAAAAAAAAATTAGGTTTTTGGAATATGTGAAAATAAAAGAAATAGATAACACAAAGAAAATATTTTTGTATTTTGAGATTTTCTAAATAAAACAAAAAAGGAAAATATTTTTGTATTTTTAATTTTCGAAATAAAACAAAATGAAAATATTTTTGTATAAAAACAATAAAAACAGATGGAAAAATCTTTTTGGATTTTCTGAAAATAAATAAAAACATAAAATATGCGAAACACACTTTTAGAATGCATAATATACAAAAGATATAGGAGTTCCAAACCACGAGTAAGAAGTGAAATCACTAACCAACCGTTCGCTTATAAATAATGAATGAAGCGAATAGGAGCGAGGTTCGTTCCATTTCGTGTCCCGAAAAAGACGAAACGAAATAGAGCGAACGTTCGCCTCATTTCGCTTGATAAAAACTTATGGAGCGAAGAAGAAAGTGATACTCATGGAAGCGAAGGTGGTTTTGGAACCGATTCAGCTTCCATCATTCCTAATCCTTGAAGTATTCTATTAAAGGTTGCTTCAGGCAAGGCTTTCATGAATATGTCAGCTAATTGATCAGCAGATCGAACAAAATGAATCTCAACATTACCATCTTCCACATGATCTTTGATGAAGTGATACCTCAGTACGATGTGTTTCGTTTTTGAGTGTTGCACTGGGTTGTGACATATGCAAATTGCGCTTTCAGAGTCATTGTAAAGTGGGATTCGCTTCATGTTCAGGTCGTAGTCTGTTAATTGACTTTCAATCCATATAACCTGCGAAGTGCATGATGCTGCAACGATGTACTCAGCTTCGGCTGTGGATAGGGATACACATGTTTGTTTCTTAGATTGCCAGCTGACGAGTTTGCCATCGAGAAATTGACACCCACCAGTAGTGCTTTTTCTATCCAACCCACATCCTCCAAGATTAGCGTCTGAGAATGCTTGAACGAAGAATCCTGATTTTGATGGATACCATATACCAAGAGATGAGGTTCGCTTCAGGTATCTAAAGATGTTCTTGACAGCCACCATGTGAGGTTCGCGTGGATTTGCTTGAAACCTGGCACAATAACAAACGGAAAATATAATATCTGGTCTACTAGATGTTAGATACATCAATGAGCCTATCATTTGACGACAGAGGGTCATATCAGCAACTGGTTTTTCTAGAGATGGTGTAAGTTTCGTTCCAAATGCCATTGGAACCTTCACTCTTGAGTCTCCCATCATTTCAAACTTGGTCAGTAAGGTCTTTGTGTAAGCTTCCTGATTTATGAAAATGCTTTCTGGTCCCTGCCTCATATTTAGTACAAGGAAAAAGTTAATTGGACCCATGAAACTCATCTCAAATTTAGTCTCCATCAACTTTTTGAATTCAACTGTTAAGCTAGGATTCGTAGAGCCGAAGATGATGTCATCGACATAAATTTGGACGTTCACTAAGTGGTCACCCTCTTTCTTGCGAAAGAAGGTTGGGTCAACTGAACCTTGTTTAAATTTGGACATTTTTAGAAATGGAGTTAGAGTTTCATACCAGGCCCTTGGCGCTTGGTTTAAACTATAAACTGCCTTGTCCAAAATATAGCAGTGATTGGGATACTTGTTGTTCACAAAACCCGGTGGTTGCTCAACATATACTGTTTCTTCTAATTCTCCGTTTAGAAATGCGCACTTGTGTCACACCCCCAAAACAGAACGGACGAAATGTTCGGGGGCGGAGGACGTCATATACAGTATCATAACAATACATAATAGTAAAACGAGCAACAACATCATCCATTGCATTAATAATAAAATTTAATACAACTGTGTTCTGAATAGTTTATAAGACACCAAAAATAAGAATCAAAATAAGAGATGAGTCTTGAACGTGCTCCATCTTCTCAAAACCTGGTCATCGGTACCTGTCTACTGGTGACACACCGCGAAACCGAAGGCGGAAACGTTCCGGGGCGGAGGACGTCATGCGTAGTATCACAACCATTGAACATAGTAAGCATAGTAAACACAACCATTGCATTACATAAGAATATTTACATTTGTTTGAAAGCAAGGTAATACATGTTTTATATATACATCAGTACGAACAAAAGTAAAGATGAGACTTTTATACGCTCCGTCTTCTCCAAAAGTAACGGGATACCTGTCTAACGAGAACCTGAGAATACAAGCAGTTTTAAAAAATCAGCATAAAGCTGGTGAGTTCATAAGCATGTTTTGTAAGGAAAACCGGTTATTTAATCTTGTGATAAATAACTCATTTCCTTTAATAAAGATTGTTGTTATATCGAAAACCATTCTTACTGAGTTATGAAATACATAAGCATGTTTTCCCAGAAAATCCCATATTTTCTAACATGTAAGTTGGTTTCCATAGAATGAGAAAAACCTTGACTAATCATCAATAAGTTAAGAAAACCATAAGTTAGGATCCTGGAATTCCCCTCCAGTACGAAAGTAGGTAGTTTTAATACATAAAACTATAGATGAAAGAAAGAAATCCGTGAATAGAGTTAGTTAATTTAGTACGTATTGTGAGTCGTATAACCATACTGATTTGACCCGTGACCTCCTTGACGTTCTTCAGGTGTCGTTCGATTTCCAAAATTTGTCACCCCAGGCGTGCCCGCCTAACTGTAGCTAGCAGTTTAGGTGTGGGATTGTCAGTCCCGAATAGATCTATCCACAAATTTCACGTTCTCCCTCCAGGAGACTCTGGTTATACTTCCGGAGAGGATTTACTGGTACCCCGAAGGGTATATCGAAGACAAATCTCACAAGCTAGTATTAACTAATTCACGGGATAACTGGTCGTCATCGAATTTCGAAATCGTTTGGAACAAAGTAGAGTATAAATAATTAAATACAAAGTAATTATTTAGCATGATACTCTAGGTTTAACATGGATAAACTAAATCAGACATAGTTTATATATATTGACTTTGCATGAAATCTGAATCCGTAAAACAAGTAATAAAGATCCCAAATTATTCCCATAATAATTTGAATGGTTTGAGAAGTTTCCACGCTGTTCTGAAAACTATGTAATTATATTTAGAAAACGTCCCTTATGCTCCGCATATTACAAAAGGGATACAATATGTAAAGTTTGACAGAAAATCGTATAATTACATCAGTTTTTAAGTTACAAAAACCTTTATGATTTGCTTGTATTCCCCCCCTAAAAAACATGAAAAACTCGGAAAAGTGTAGGGGTATGAACTCACCAGACGAGAAATGTGCCGGATAGGATGCAAAGTGTCAATTTAGGGGTTGAACACGCGTGAGGATCCTATGTAACATGAGGAGATACATAATTGTATCTAATTAGACATTGAACTAATAATTAAGTAAGATAATACACCCCGGGGCGCGAAAACACTTTATTTCAAGTGTTAAGAATGATTCGAGTTGCATCTAAAGGGTATAGGGCCTAGTTATGGAGTTTGCTCTTCAAGAGTAAGCCTTTAGGGGTGTTTACGGTTTCAATACCATATCCCCCATGAGTTTACAGCCGTAAACTCATGGAAATGGTGCATTTAGGTGTTTCAAGGTCTCATGCTTCACAAAGAAGGGTCCTAGGGCTGAATCAAAGGCTTAGGAAGTGTTTGGGGCTTGGAATGGACCCTTTATGGAGTTTACGGTTTCTGAACCACTCCTTGGGGAGTTTACGGTCGTAAACACATGGGTTTACGGCCGTAAACTCATGTGTGTCCATTTTTCATGTGTTTTGGTGGTTGTAGGTCATGCATGCAAGGTTCTAGACCCAAATGTAAGCCATACAAGGTGTTAAGGGCACTTAAACACCCTTTAGAGGTGTTTACGGTTTTGGGAGACCTTCCCCAAACGTAAACTCATGTTTACACTTCTCAATCCATGTTTTAGGGTTGTAAGATCATTCAAGCAAGTTTCTAGGTCATTAGCCAAGCAATGGAAAGGTTTTGGGGCTTCAAAACCCCCTTATGGGAGTTTACGGTTTTGGGAGGTGTTCCCAAACCATAAACACAAGTTTTTTGGGTTTTTTTTAAGAGTTTAACCCATAGATTTGCATGCATGTTAAGTTAAACAACAAGCTAGGAAGGATTACTTACGATTTTGGAGCTTGAATGAGGTGATTCTTAATCAAAACCCGATTTTTAGAGAGAGAGAGAGAGTAGAGAGAGAAAGTTCCAAGGTGGGTGAAAAGGTTCAAATGGAGTCCACTCAACCCTTATATGGGGTTGAGTCCACGGTTAGGTGGGGACACACCCAATCCCGACATTAAACGGAGTTTAAGATTTTACCCGATTAAATGACCGTAACCCGACTTAGTCGTAAACTAGAAATTTTTCCAAAGGATTATCGAGGGTATTATATGTGACTTTATTGATTTCCTACACGTAGGAAATTATGACAATAACCCTAGATGAATTATTTAACTTAAAAGTTAATGGACAATTTTAATAATAAAATAAATTTTATTAACGGAAAGGGTTACAGTGACGGAATAAATTTCGGGTTGTCACATCATCCCCCCGTTAGAGGGAATTTCGTCCCGAAATTTAGAATTAAGATACAAATCATGGATTTGGAAAGAGATGCGGATATTTCTGTTTCATCGAGTCTTCGCGCTCCCATGTGAATTCGGGTCCCCGCTTGGCATTCCAGCGAACCTTCACTATCGGGATGCGGCTTTGTTTCGTTCGTTTGATTTCTCGATCCATGATTTCGATTGGTTCTTCCACAAAGTTCAGATTTTCGTTGATCTTGATCTCATCAAGAGGGATCACAAGGGTCTCATCGGAAAGACATTTTTTAAGATTAGAGACGTGGAAGACAGGATGAATATTGCTAAGTTCATGAGGTAATCGGAGTTTGTAGGCTACGAGACCGATCCTAGCGAGGATCTCGAAGGGTCCTATGTATCTTGGATTCAGCTTTCCATGCTTTCCGAAGCGTATCATGCCTTTCCAGGGTGAGACTTTCAACAGGACACGGTCTCCAACCTGGAATTCTAAGGGTTTTCGTCGTTTATCGACGTAGCTCTTTTGTCTATCTCGGGAGGCCTTAAGTCGTTCTCGGATTTGTACGATTCTTTCGGTGGTTTCGCGGATGATTTCAGGACCAGTGAGAGCACTGTTAGGGACTTGTCCCTTGACCAGCTGCGTGTCGCCCACCTCAGCCCAGCACAGAGGGGATCTGCACTTGCGGCCATAGAGGGCTTCGAAAGGCGCAGCCTTGATGCTGGTATGGTAGCTGTTGTTATAAGAAAATTCAACCAAAGGAAGATGAGTGTCCTATGATGCACCGAAATCGATGACGCAGGCTCTCAACATGTCTTCCAAGGTTTGGATGGTCCTCTCACTCTGTCCATCTGTTTGAGGATGGTAAGCCGTGCTCATATCCAACTTAGTTCCAAGAGCCTTCTGTAGTGACTGCCAGAATATCGAAGTGAACCTGCTATCCCGATCGGAAATAATGGACACAGGCACACCGTGCAGTCGGACTACCTCTTGGATGTAGATTCGCATGAGTCTCTCCATTTTGAAGTTTTCCTTGATAGGAAGGAGGTGAGCGGATTTGGTTAGTCGATCGACAATTACCCAAATGGCGTCGTACCCACTCGGAGATTTGGGTAGTTTGGTAATGAAATCCATAGTAATCCTCTCCCACTTCCATTCAGGTATCTCTGGTTGTTGGAGTAGACCGGAGGGTTTCTGATATTCGACCTTCACCTTGGCGCAAGTCAGGCACTTGTCCACGAAGGTAGCGATCTCTGCTTTCATGTTTGGCCACCAGTATAGTTTCTTGAGATCCAGGTACATCTTATCCAAACCTGGGTGAACGGAGTATTTAGTATTGTGAGCTTCGTTCATGATAACCTCCCTGAAACCTCCGAACTTCGGGGTCCAGATTCGGTCCATGAAACAACAGACTTCGTCGCTTCTGATCTCAAGATTCTTATCCATTCCTCTCAGGGCTTCGCCTGGCATGATCTCTGGTCTTAAGGCTTCCAACTGAGCCTCTTTGAATTGCGCAAATAAATGGGAATGGATAGTCATAGTCAGTGCCTTCACTCTACGACCTGAGTACTCTTTCCGGCTGAGGGTATATGCCACCACATTGGCCTTGCCGGGATGGTAGCGGATTTCACACTCGTAGTCGTTGAGTAGTTCAACCCATCGCCGTTGTCTCATGTTCATCTCCTTCTGGTCGAGGATGTGCTGTAGACTTTTATGGTCAGTGAAGATAGTACACTTAGTTCCGTAGAGATAATGTCTCCATATTTTCAATGCGAAGACCACTGCTCCCAATTCTAGTTCGTGCGTCGTGTAGTTTGACTTCGTGTACTTTCAGCTGTCTCGAGGCATAAGCAATGACTTTTCCCCGTTGCATGAGCACACAACCTAGGCCCTGATTAGATGCATCACAGTAGACAACGAAGTCTTCTGTCCCTTCGGGCAGAGACAGTATAGGTGCGCTGCATAGGGCCCGCTTCATTGTTTGGAACGCAGTGTCTTGCTTTTCACTCCAACAAAAGGGTACGCCTTTCTGAGTTAGAGTGGTTAAGGGTTTGGCAATTCTGGAGAAATTTTGGATAAATCTGCGATAGTAGCCAGCGAGACCCAAGAATTGACGGATTTCAGTGGGTGTCATTGGTGCTGACCAGTTCTCTATCGCTTTGATTTTGGAGGGGTCGACGTGTATGCCTTCCTCGCTTACTACGTGACCTAGGAAAGTTACTCTTCGGATCCAGAATTCACATTTGGAGAATTTCGCGTACAACTTCTCTGTCCTTAAGGTTTCCAGTACTGATTTCAAGTGTTGTTTGTGATCTTCCTCGTTTTTGGAATAGACAAGTATATCATCAATGAATACGATGACGAACTTGTCCAGGAAAGGACGACACACCAGATTCATCAGGTCCATGAATACTGCCAGTGCCTTGGTTAGGCCGAAGGGCATAACTACGAACTCGTAGTGACCATATCGAGTCCGAAAGGCTGTTTTAGGAACATCATCCTCATGGACTCGTAGCTGATGGTACCCTGATCTTAAATCTATTTTCGAGAAGTAGCTGGCTCCTTGAAGTTGATCGAAAAGGTCGTCTATCCGAGGAAGAGGATAACGGTTTTTGATTGTGAGCTTATTCAGCTCCCGATAATTGATACACATTCGAAAGGATCCATCCTTCTTTTTCACAAACAAGATCAGGGCTCCCCAGGGTGAGGAACTCGGTCTGATGAATCCTTTGATGAGCAGCTCGTTGAGCTGACTAGATAACTCTTGCATTTCTGCTGGTGCTAATCGGTAGGGAGGTTTGGCTACGGGGGTAGCTCCGGGGACTAAGTCGATACGAAACTCAACTTGGCGTTCAGGAGGGATTCCTGGGAGGTCTTCTAGAAAAACATCGGGAAAGTTGCAGACTTCGGGGATGCTCTCGAGGTCATTAAATTCTTGTTTCTCGTTAATGACGTGGGCTAGGAATGCATAACACTCCTTCCGCAGGAGTTTCTGGGCTTTGATGCACGAAATGATGCGAAGGTTTGAACTGAGTTTATCACCGTAGATTACAAGAGTTTCGTCCGGTGAAAAATTGAGACGGATAGCTTTTTCGAAACAAAGGATATCAGCACGATTGGGGCTCAACCAATCCATGCCGATGATGACATCAAAGCTTTTTATGGAGACTGGCATAAGGTCAATGGGAAATGAACGGTCGTTTAAGGTAAGGGTACAACCTACGTATATCTCGTTAGTGCTCTCTTTCTCACCGTTAGCCATTTCGACGGTAAACTTTTCGGTTAATGGTTGAGGATTATGTTTAAGAAGATGTTTGAATGAATGGCTAACAAAACTTCATTCCGCACCAGAATCGAAAAGGATGCATGCATAAGAGTTGTCGAGAAGGAACGTACCCATGACAACGGTGGGGTCGGCGACTGCCTCCTCTTGTCCCATAGTTAGAACTCTCCCGGTGTTGTTGGTTGTTGCTGCTTTGGGGCAGTTTCTCTTGAAATGCCCAACCTCCCCACAATTGTAGCAGGCTCGACCAACACCTGCTCCAGAGGCCTGAGTAGTTTGTTGAACTGGGTTTCTGCAGTCTCGAGCCAGATGGCCCTTTTTACCACAATTGTTGCAGAGCTTTTCACGACAAGGTCCATAAGTACGATGGTGGTAACTGCACTTGTCGCACCAGGGGAGGGTACCAGTGTATCCACTGGTAGGAGCTTGAGTTGTAGGAGCGGCGGTAGGAGTTGTAGCAGTGTGAACTGCCACAGTTTGCTGTTTCTTCGAGGATCCTTGCAAACCTTGACCCTTTCGTTTGTTCCAGAATTTCTTTTTATTTTCACCGCTCCCTTTAGCCGGTTCAGGAACGGTGGCCACTTCCTCGAGATCGTCACCATGATCAATCAGAGTTTGCGCCAAACATTTAGCGCTGTCGAAGGTGTCTGGCTTCGCAACCAAAACATTTCCCTTGGTTGGCTGGGTCAGCCCCCAAATGAAGCGTTCAATCTTTTTGCTTTCTGGGGAGATCATTCTCGGACAAAGGAGTGCTAGGTCTTCAAACCTAGAAGTGTAGGAAGCAATGTCGGAACCCTTAATCCTTAGGGTCCAGAGTTCATGTTCGAGTTTCTGCATCTCTCCCCGTGGGCAGTACTGGGCTATCATAAGTTCCTTTAGGCTTTCCCAACCCATAGCATTTGCCACCGGTAGGGTTAAGGACTTGACCCGGCCGTTCCACCAGGTTAATGATTTATTGACGAAAGTGCAAGCGGAAAATTTCACTTTGTTGGCCTCCGAACAAGCACAAATTTCAAATATGGACTCAATCTTTTCGAACCATTGAGTCAGGGAAATAACACCTCCTGTGTCATCGAAAGTTGTGGGTTTTGCATTCATGAAATCCTTATAAGAGCATTCTTTCTGGTGTTCCTGGTCACCTTCGTGATTTTGGGGATGAGTACCACTCCCCTGCCCGCCAGATCCGCCGGAATTCATCTGTGACATTGCGGCAGCCACAGCAGCAGTAACAGCTGCTTGGAACATAGCGGGCTCAAACTGAGGAGGCGGTGGAGGTGGTGGAGTGTTGTTGTTCCTCCTGATAGGTCTTCTTCGGGGAGGCATCTTGTTCTAAAAACAATCTGGAAGAAGAGGATGGTAAGTCTTCTGGAGTCGAATCGAGAGATATGAAGCAAGGATATATTCATAATGATTGTTAAAGCGTTCTACTAAGCGATAAACAAGAAAAATTACTAATGCGAATGAGTTATCACTTAAAGGAAATGAGTAGCAACACTTGAAGGGAATTTCTACGAAGTATGTGGTTCTGACTAAAATACTCCTATAGTATTTTAAGTTGTATGGATACTAGGTAAGTTTTAGGCCTGTTGCAACACCAAAGTCACTCCCAAGCACATGTTGGTCATGTCTCGAATGAATATAGTTGATCAGGCTATATTGACCCTAGACATGATTATATAACTGCCCAGGTTTAACCGCAGTGTTCAACATCCAAAATACTTTTGTTTTGTTCTGCTTAAGGCACGGTTCGTGGGATACGGGTATACTTGTATACTTTTGTAAAAATACTTATATTTTGAAAGTATACTTTTAGTTTAGAGCACTTAGGCCCCTTAGTGTTTATAGTTGTATACCATGTAAGGTTCGGTATAGTTAGTTCACTATAAACAATAGCTCTGATACCAATCTGTCACATTCCGAAACCGATGGCGGAAATGTTCCGGGGCGGAGGACGTCATGCGTAGTATCACAACCATTGAACATAGTAAGCATAGTAAACACAACCATTGCATTACATAAGAATATTAACATTTGTTTGAAAGCAAGGTAATACATGTTTTATATATACAGCAGTACGAACAAAAGTAAAAACGAGACTTCTATACGCTCCGTCTTCTCCAAAAGTAACGGGATACCTGTCTAACGAGAACCTGAGAATACAAGCAGTTTTAAAATATCAGCATAAAGTTGGTGAGTTCATAAGCATGTTTTGTAAGGAAAATTGGTTATTTAATCTTGTGATAAATAACTCATTTCCTTTAATAAAGATTGTTGTTATATCGAAAACCATTGTTACTGAGTTATGAATTACATAAGCATGTTTTCCCAGAAAATCCCATATTTTCTAACATGTAAGTTGGTTTCCATAGAATGAGAAAAACCTTGACTAACCATCAATAAGTTAAGAAAACCATACGTTAGGATCCTGGAATTCCCCTCCAGTACGAAAGTAGGTAGTTTTAATACATAAAACTATAGATGAAAGAAAGAAATCCATGAATAGAGTTAGTTAATTTAGTACGTATTGTGAGTCGTATAACCATACTGATTTGACCCGTGACCTCCTTGACGTTCTTCAGGCGTCGTTCGATTTCCAAAATTTGTCACCCCAGGCGTGCCCGCCTAACTGTAGCTAGCAGTTTAGGTGTGGGATTGTCATTCCCGAATAGATCTATCCACAAATTTCACGTTCTCCCTCCAGGAGACTCTGGTTATACTTCCGGAGAGGATTTACTGGTAACCCGAAGGGTATATAGAAGACAAATCTCACAAGCTAGTATTAACTAATTCACGGGATAACTGGTCGTCATCGAATTTCGAAATCGTTTGGAACAAAGTAGAGTATAAATAATTAAATACAAAGTAATTATTTAGCATGATACTCTAGGTTTAACATGGATAAACTAAATCAGACATAGTTTATATATATTGACTTTGCATGAAATCTGAATCCATAAAACAAGTAATAAAGATCCCAAATTATTCCCATAATAATTTGAATGGTTTGAGAAGTTGCCACGCTGTTCTGAAAACTATGTAATTATATTTAGAAAACGTCCCTTATGCTCCGCATATTACAAAAGGGATACAGTATCTAAAGTTTGACAGAAAATCGTATAATTACATCAGTTTTTAAGTTACAAAAACCTTTATGATTTGCTTGTATTCCCCCCCTGATAAACATGAAAAACTCGGAAAAGTGTAGGGGTATGAACTCACCAAACGAGAAATGTGCCGGATAGGATGCTAAGTGTCAATTTAGGGCTTGAACACGCGTGAGGATCCTATGTACCATGAGGAGATACATAATTGTATCTAATTAGACATTGAACTAATAATTAAGTAAGATAATACACCCCGGGGCGCGAAAACACTTTATTTCAAGTGTTAGGAATGATTCGAGTTGCATCTAAAGGGTGTAGGGCCTAGTTATGGAGTTAGCTCTTCAAGAGTAAGCCTTTAGGGGTGTTTACGGTTTCAATACCATATCCCCCATGAGTTTACGACCGTAAACTGATGGAAATGGTGCATTTGGGTGTTTCAAGGTCTCATGCTTCACAAAGAAGGGTCCTAGGGCTGAATCAAAGGCTTAGGAAGTGTTTGGGGCTTGGAATGGACCCTTTATGGAGTTTACGGTTTCTGAACCACTCCTTGGGGAGTTTACGGTCGTAAACACATGGGTTTACGGCCGTAAACTCATGTGTGTCCATTTTTCATGTGTTTTGGTGGTTGTAGGTCATGCATGCAAGGTTCTAGACCCAAATGTAAGCCACACAATGTGTTAAGGGCACTTAAACACCCTTTGGAGGTGTTTACGGTTTTGGGAGACCTTCCCAAACCATAAACTCATGTTTACACTTCTCAATCCATGTTTTAGGGTTGTAAGATCATTCAAGCAAGTTTCTAGGTCATTATCCAAGCATTGGAAAGGTTTTGGGGATTCAAAACCCCCTTATGGGAGTTCACGGTTTTGGGAGGTGTTCCCAAACCGTAAACACAAGTTTTTGGGGTTTTTTTTGAGAGTTTAACCCATAGATTTGCATGCATGTTAAGTTAAACAACAAGCTAGGAAGGATTACTTACGATTTTGGAGCTTGAATGAGGTGATTCTTGATCAAAACCCGATTTTTAGAGAGAGAGAGAGAGTAGAGAGAGAAAGTTCCAAGGTGGGTGAAAAGGTTCAAATAGAGTCCACTCAACCCTTATATGGGGTTGAGTCCACGGTTAGGTGGGGACACACCCAATCCCGACATTAAACGGAGTTTAAGATTTTACTCGATTAAATGACCGTAACCTGACTTAGTCGTAAACTAGAAATTTTTCCAAAGGATTATCGAGGGTATTATATGTGATTTTATTGATTTCCTACACGTAGGAAATTATGACAATAACCCTAGATGAATTATTTAACTTAAAAGTTAACGGACAATTTTAATAATAAAATAAATTTTATTAACGGAAAGGGTTACAGTGACGGAATAAATTTCGGGTTGTCACAACTGGTGACCTGAGAATACAAGTTATTTTGAAAGCGTAGATCAGCATTAAAGCTGGTGAGTTCATAAGTATTTTTGTGTCGTTGTTTGTATAAGTTTGATGAAAGTGTTTGTAAATGTTTGATGTAAAAGTTTGTAAGTGTTTGATGTAAATGTTCGTAAACTTCCTAGAAAATCCTATATTTTCTACTAAAGTAGTCTTCTACCAAGACCCAACTGTTCTTTATGTTTCTTCTTTTGTAAAACTGAGTGTTTTCCCAAAGTTTGACTATCATTTCCAAAATATAGTTTTCATTACCGTTATGTGAGAAGATCACAATGTCAATGAAATGGGAAAATAAAGATGTACTGTAGTTTTATCTAAGTAACTGCCAATGTACTAACTACCTTAAACCTGTTTGTTTAATTAAGGTAAAATGTGATAAGATTGTAACCATACTTGATTGACTAGCATAACACGACGTTCGGAGACGTCGAAATGGTATGACATTCGTCACCCGTAGACTTGCAGGTCCCACTATAGCTAGCAGCAAGGTGTAGGATGGTCAATCCCGTATAGATCTATACAGAAATTCATGCTCTCCCTCCAGGAGACTCTGGGTACAAAACATGACATAGTAGTATATTACATTGACATGAAGTAGTGGCTCACATTATTGTTATAGTATTCTTGTATTTGTACAGTATGTTCTATCTGTCTAGTATATAGTATGTTCTCTCTATCTAGTTTATAGTATGTTCTCTCTGTTTCTCATTATAATATGTATTGTTTCTCGTTATAGTATGTAATGTTTCTCGTTATAGTATGTTTGAACTGACTCATGTATGAACTGACTCTTATATGTTTCATTGTTCTAGAAATAGTAAGTAGTGACTTCCTAAACTATACCTATTATAGTTTACTAGTAATGTTGTTTGTATGACTGAACTTGTTTGATAAACCTTTGCTACCCAAAGGTATTGAACTGAACCAAGAACTTTTATATCTATATACATATACATAATATATAACTAAGATTCAAACGACATTCTAACAAACAACCGATACCCTAAGTCAACAACCAAACAAGGAACAAGAAATAAGGCGAGTTATCAGTCCTAAGACCTTTCAATCCTACTTATATAACTATATCCATATAGATATGATTTTGACAATATATAAGTTTAAAAGAGTTTTGATAAAACAGTTTAACATATATAAAAGAGTTTATAAAACGATTTGAAGCAGTTTGTTTGATAACACAGTTTGAAGTATAAGAAATCAATTTTTTTGATAGTTATTAATCACATATGATTGATATAATAATTATAAATCTTTCTACTTGTATCCCCCCCATGAAAGCATTTAAAATCATTTAAAAGATAAGTTAAGGGGTATGAACTCACCTGCAGTGAGTGAGACGAATGAAAGATCAATATAGGATGCTAAGGGTCAAGTGAAGCCTCGAGCGCAAACGGATCCTAATAAGCATATAATGACACATATATGTATATAATTACTATATAAACAACTAATCATGCAAGGAAACCACCTTATAGACTAAGAAACACTTAGATTGAAGTGTTGCCATCATATATGATTGCATCAAAGGGGTTTACGGCAACAATAGGGTGTGTACGGCCATGGTGGATTACGTCCAATGGTGTACGGCCAATGTGGTGTACGGCCCATGGGCGTACGGTCATAGAGTGTACGGCCGTACATTCATGGAAGAAGTATTGAAAATGGGTGTTTTACGACCCTATCTAGCATCCATTAAGTGTTCATGATCCTATGCTGGGACATGAGGTGAGTTTGAGGCCAATACATGAACTAACAAGGGTTTACGACCATATGAGGTGTGTACGGCCGTACACCCTTCATGTTCATGCATTTAGATGACGATTCAAGGCTAAAATCGAGTGTTTCTCAAGCTTAACTAGTAGATAGGAGAGATACTCACACTTTTGAACGTTCCTATGGAGTTTACAGCCCAAGAACAAGTAGGTGTTCTTGGTGAAAGTGATAAATACTTGAAGATCTACCCAAAAAGATGAATTTCTTGGATGAAATCAAAGGGTGATACTAGATCAAGAAGAATAATCAACTAATAAATGGAAGGAATGCTTACATTTTTGAAGGTCAAGGTGAAATGATTGATGATAGTTGAGAGAGAATTGACTTTTCTTGACTTGGAAGTGTAATAAATGAATAGAAATGAAGGTAATACTCATATATGGGCATAAATTCACGGCCATATTGAGTGTACGGCTGTACACCCATGTGTACAGCCGTACACTCCTCTTGAAGGAGTGTTTGGCCCGAATGCAATACGAGGAAGTTAAGCTAACTCATCCTTAATCCCAAACGTTGAATGTACTAGGCTTAGAACACTCAAACAGACCCTAAACAATGCTAAAAGATAGCAGAAATGAGTCTGAATTTAATTGAATTGAATGACTGTACATGATAGAAATTTCGGGTTGTCACAACTTGGCATCCATTTGAAATACAGGAGTGTTTGGCCCGAATGCAATACGAGGAAGTTAAGCTAACTCATCCTTAATCCCAAACCTTGAATGTACTAGGCTTAGAACACTCAAACAGACCCTAAACAATGCTAAAAGATAGCATAAATGAGTCTGACTTTAATTGAATTGAATGACTGTACATGATAGAAATTTCGGGTTGTCACAACTTGGCATCCATTTGAAATACCTCAAAGTTTTTGTGTGATGCGTATGCTAGGAAGATTCAAACGGATTCTAACCTTGCTACTGGAGCGAAAGTCTCTTCCTAGTCAATCCCTTCTTCCTGATAGTATCCTTTCACTACAAGTCTCGCCTTGTTCCTTATTACATTGCCTTCTTTATCTATCTTATTGCGAAATACCCATTTCAGACCAACTACAGATGCATCCGGTGGTGTGGGAATCAATCTCCAAACCTTGTTTCGTTCGAACTCACTGAGTTTGTCTTGCATAGCCTGTACCCAATCAGAATGATCAAGTGTAGTTTTAACGGTTTTTGGTTCTATCTTGGAGACGAACGAATTAAACATACATTATTCCACTTGAGAGAATAAAGCAGTTTGCTTCGCTTTTAGTTGAGAGCGTGTAAGAACTCCCGCAGATGATTCACCAATGATTTGTGCTTTCAGATGATCTCTGGTCCATTTTTTCAGTGGAGGGTAGTTTGGATCATAGGAAGGATCTAACTCAACATTTACTTCTTCGAATTCTGATTAAACATCCGAATCATCATTCGTATTGTGATTCTCCCCCTCGAATGATGAAACCATGTAATTATCAGGCTCATAATTCTCCCCCTCTAGTGGACATTCGTGGGTCATGGTTGGCGATGGGTTCTCCCCCTGGAAAGGTGAATCAGGTTTAGAGAATGAAGACGAACCCTCCCCCTGCAATGGTGTGTGATCTTGAGGAGGTTCGTGTGGACTCTGAGGTTTGCTTTCCATTTCTTGAGCAACATCATCAATTATCTTTTTCAGTTCATCTTGTTTGTTATCAACTTCTTTTGCTTCAGATGTGATGGCTTTCTCTGGCTCATCAAAAAGTTGCATGTACTCTTGATACAGATTGGAGAGTGGAATAGTAACTTGACCTATCTTAGGAAAATTTTCCTCCAATTGACCTTCGCTTGATTGAATTTTCTTCATATAATTGTCGTCAAACGTAACATAATAGGTTTCTTCTATTTTCTTTGAGCTTTTATTTAGAACCTATATGCCTTGGAGGTTAGCGAATATCCCAAAAATATACCTTCATCAGCTTTCACATCAAATTTGTTTCGGTTTTCTTTGGATTTAAAGATGAAACACCTGGAACCAAAGACATGGAAAAACTTGACATTAGGTTTACGATTGTTAATGATTTCATATGGAGTAAGAGAGAATCGCTTATTTAGGATGGATCTATTATGGGTATAACAAGCAGTCGCAATGGCATCGGCCCAGAAATACAGAGGCAGACAAGCGAAACTGAGCATGGTTCGTGCAGCTTCACATAAGGAATGGTTTCGCCTTTCAACTACACCATTCTGTTGTGGAGTATAGGGAGCAGAGAATTTGTGTGTCACTCCCTTTTCAGCTAGAAATTCTTCAAAGTCTTTGTTTTTGAATTCCAGCCCATTGTTGCTTCTAACATTACGAAACAGCTTCCGCAGTTGAATCTCCACTTACTTTATAAAGTTCTTGAGCTTGGGAGTTGCATTAGATTTCTGTCTAAGAAAAGACACCCAAGTGAAACGAGAGAAATCATCAACAATTACAAGAATATACTTACTACCACCGACACTTTCGATTGTAGAAGGTCCACAAATATCGATGTGTAGAAGTTCAAGAGTTTCGATGATTTTTGTGTTTACAAGAGTTGGATGACTTTTTCGACTTTACTTCCCCATTTTGCATGCGGTGCATAGATGATCCTTATCGAACTTTAAGAGAGGAAGTCCTCGCACATGATCACCAAGAACAAGATTGTTGATGTCTTTGAAGTTGAGGTGCGAAAGTCTTCTGCACCACAGCCAGCTATCCTCCAAGTTAGCTTTTGTTAGAAGTCATATAGCAGGCTTCCCTCGTATTGGATTTAAGTTCAACGGATACATTTCGCCTTTTCGCTGCGACTTCAACAGAACGACTTTCGTTTCATTTTCTATTATTTCTGATCCTTCATCATCAAAAGATACCTTCAAGCAAGTCCCCACAACTAATTGTGAAACACTAATTAGGTTGTGTTGCAATCCTTCCACATACGCCACCTTTTGGATCGAAAAATCTCCATTTGTAATCATCCTGTAACCTTTGATTGTTCCAAAGGAGTTATTCCCATACTTTACACACCCACGATCTTTGAGAGCCCGAAACTCTCTCATCTCTTCCTTCCTTCCTGTCATGTGACTTGAGCAGCCACTATCAATGTACCATTCGTTATCGAACTCGTCGTCACGTATAACCTACAAAAATTAAGCAGATTTAGGCACCAAAAGTTGCTTGGGCCCTTGTGATCCTTTTACAGAAAGTGGAAAAACAATGGAGCAATCAACCACATAGGTTCGTTTAATCAGGGTAGTTTCGTCCTTTCTATTTATTGTGAAAACTTTGATTTTCGTCTTATCAGAGTTAGTCTGTTTTTTCTTATTTTGATTTTTGACGAGATCTTTGTTATCTTTCCTAGCGTTAGTTGTCGACTTCTTAGTTTGAACTTCAGAATTTGAGATCAACTTTCCCTTTCCTTTGACATCCTCGACAGAAGCTTTCATTGGTTGAGAATGTTAAGAATTAGGTTTCTCAATGAACTTCTTAGAAGATGATGATTTGTGAGCGAAACTTCCCTTTTGTTTTTGTACACCACAAGAATGACAGTGGGAACACTGTTTGGGATTCGCCTGCGCACTTGTTTTCGCCTTTTGATTGGAAGCATTTTCTTTGCGAATGTAGTTAGAGTTTTGGGATTGCCAAAACTGCTTTCTTTCATTGAGATTCTTCTGATATCTTCGATTCTTATGACGGTTTTGCTCTGCTAGTTGCTTAGAGGATTTATAAATATTCACCTTTGGTTTCGCTTTACTTGCTTGAGTTTTGTTCTATACTGACGGAGATTTGCTTATCTCCGTTGTGGGTTCTCTTTGAACTTCCTTTGTACCACTTGTATTACTCTTCTCAAAACTTGATGGCTTGTTGATTGGTTCAGCCACATATCTGCCTTTAACTCTCCAGGAGGTTCTTTCAGACAAACCCTTCGTTTCGGCTGCATTATCAATTGGTGCTGACTAAAAAAATTCATCACAGCCGTCTTTGTTGTCTGCATTAACAACGGATGTTATTTCGATGGTTTGATTTTTGTCTAGTCGACCAGTGGCAAACACCTTATTTGGTATAGTTTGGACCTTTGGAAAAAGAATTACTTTCGCTTTTAGAGTTTTTGGTTGTTTTTGAGAAATCCGAGCGAATTCAACTGAATTTTCAGAGATAAGGACTTTTGCAGGTTCAGGTTCGTTCTTAACGAATTCGGAACAGTCAACCTCATCCTCTACAGATATTTTACTCATGTCACTGTCCTCATCAAATTCAGATGTACTTTCAACATTGATTTTATTTTCCAAAATTCAACTTAGAACTCAATGAATCAAATTTCTGTACGGTTTCGGTCTTTATTTTCAACCTGTCATTTTCATCAAGTAAGTTTTTCAACATGTCCTTGTGGTCTTTGGACTTAATGAAAGCTTCAATTTTATCCATACCAATTCTATAAGCATCAGAAGTTGCATCTGAAGAGACCATAGATTCACACTTGTAACAATCAGCGTCAATCTCGTCTTCCTTTAATTCACGGCAAGGCAAGATCATTTTATGAATCTTTTTTACCAAATTCACAATCTAAATGCAACTAAGTAATGTTAGTATAAAGTCGTTTAGCAATCAAACAAAAAATATTCTTTTGTTTTAAAAGCATCAAGTTATCACGCTGCATATAAATATGTTGGTGCCTAAATCTAGACATCTCTGACTCTTTCTTTTCTATCCACATCCTTCGCTCCTCACTCTTGGATGATATCCTGTTGATTTGATCAGTTAGGTTAGAATTCGTCATACGTGTTTGTTTTAAGCTACTACTAATAGTTGAAAATGTGAATTTTAGATCATTTAATTATGTTTCATAGTTAGATATGGGTATTTTAAGAGATTCGAGAATGGAATTTACGTTCTTGATCAGTTGATCACATTCATTGATCTGCTCACAGACTGGTTTTGCTGCAAATCACTTATCTTCTCTACTCTCTTTCGTTTCCTCATATCCACCATCAGTTGTGTAGCCTCTTATATGTGATACGCTGTTGGTCACCATCAGACACGTTCCAGCGAACTTCGATCCATCTTCTTTTGCAACAAATGCCCTGCCATGTGTCGGCTTGCGAACTTCCTCATCCTCGGAATCAGTAGACCAGATCTCAACTCCTCCAAACTCATTTTCAGCTGTATTTTCCTGCACAATTAAAGCAGGCATTGATTTATCATTAGACTTCTTCTTCTTGATCTCTTCCAGCTTACTCAAGTGGTAAGCCTCATCATCCTCTCCTTCTTTCTTCTCATTCAGCCTCCTCAACATACATTCCTTAGTCAAATCATTTTTGCCATGACAATAGTTACAATCATATCCTGAGTCACCAACTAACTTGTTTTCCTTCTTCTATTTGTCCTTTTGAGGAGTGCTTTTGTTCTCCTCTTTCGCTTTCTCGGAGCTGTAACTTCCGTACCAGTTTCGTTTCTTTGTGGAAGGGAATTTCTTTCTTGCTAACCTCTTGGGGTTTGAAACCATCAAAGCAAATTCTTCGCTCGTCAAATCATTATCATAAAGACCAGTCTCTGTTTCTTCCTCTGTAACATCGTTGCCCTTTGAAATGAGAGCTAAGGACCCCATACCAGACACAACTTTCATTTCTTTCGTCACTACACTTTCATGTGACTTTAGAGTTCCAACTAGTTTGGCCAATGATTACTTCTTGAACTGTTCGTGTGCTTTAACAGTTGAGACTACTGCCATCCATTCAGGTCCAAGTCCATTCATGAATGTGACCTTCTACTTGATCACCTCTTGTCCTATTCCATGCTTAATCATCTTACTTAGAAGATGATTGTATCGGTTGAACGTCTGGCTAAGATTCTCTTCTGGCTTTTGTTTGAAGTCACCAAACTCCGAAAGCAAGAGTGTTTGGGTGGAATGTTCGAGATCCTCATCTGTGGAATAAAGCTCTTTAAGCCTGTCCCAAATCTCTTTCGCAGTGTCATAAGAACTCACCAAGCGGAATGTATCGGACTGTAGAGCAAACCTGATAACCTTCATTGCTTTAATATTGCTGGTGAGTTTGTCTCTCTCATCCTGAGGAACCTCCTTCATATCAATGAGTAACTGGTTGTATTCCTTCTGAGTTTTAATGGTTCTTTTGGTTTTAGAGTGAACAAAAGGACCCACAGTAATAGCCTCCCAGATCAAATACCCATTATCTTCTAGGCCAAGAACATAGTCTTCAAGATGAAGAGCCTATACTTCATACTCGTGAGGATATAGAATCGGAATCCTTGTAGTTGATCCTATGCTGTTTGAGATGTTGATTAGATTGGTTTGAGACTCGTCGTGCGACATGTTGACTTGATTTTCGTACCTGTTAAGAATCAGACTTATAAGATCGTATTAGGGTAATATGAAGATCCCGGAGTGGCATCAAGAATGTAATGACGACTCCAACAGATTCGATAATAGCGAAAACCCTAATGATTTCTTCAAACATAAGATATGTGTATGATTTATACAGTCTCCTGCTCTGACACCAATTGATAAGGCTAAATTCCTTATGGATCGAATAGATTCTAAACAAGCATAATATGAACATGAAATAAAGAACACAGAATGAATCAATCAATGTTTTGAATGATTAAAAGTCACGCCCCAGAAGAACTCTATGAAGAATTGTTATTGTAGAGGCGTGCTAGGGTTTACAAGAATATTTCTATCAAAACGTTAATGATCTACGGTGCATGCATGCACTATTAATGCATGCCCAATACCGAATACAAAATAAATAAGCCCAATGACGCAATCTATTATAGCTAACATAACTATATGGTATTTTGGGGTTTACTTAGTGGCTCCTGCTGATCGTACACTTGCATCCTCCTTTTCTTATTTTGAAAACCATTTAAAAATCATTTTGAAAATATTTTCCTTATTTTGAGACTGGATTCACATGAGTGTTCCTCCAATTCACTCAAACCAAGGCTCTGATACCAACTTGTAACATCCATAAAAATCATGCCAAATTTAAACTTTTAAAAACATTACAAACCATTGATTATTACAAAAACGTTGTTTCCAAAATAGTTCAGTGTCAAAATATCATAGAATTAATCATAAACAACAGGAGGTGTACGATCATGCATTCGCCTTCCCGCGATCATCAGAAGTACCTGAAACCAAAATCAACAACTGTAAGCCCGAAACTTAGTGAGTTTCCCCCAAAATACCCATACGCACATCACATACATATAACATAAACAACATACTATGGGTCCAATCAACCATCGGGTTGGAATACCCCAGGCCCTCAACCATCGGGTTAATATGCCAATCATACTATAGGTCCAGTCATCCTCGGGATGGAATACCCCAGGCCCACAACCATCGGGTTGGAATGCCCTCATACTACGAGTCCAGTCATCCTCGGGATGGAATACTCACAGCCCACAACCATCGGGTTGAAAGGCCCAGGTCTGTTGGCTCTCACACAAAGCAGAGGAGCCTCAACCACCGATCAACATGTGCACATATATTAGATAATCACATAACATTCTATAGACATACAAACCGATCTAACCAATCATACTAGCATAACGTCATCCTATCTACCAGGATTCTGATCTACAGATCATAGAAACATAATACCATCCTATCTACTAGGATGCTAATATAACATCTCATGCTAGCATAACATATCAGAGTAACAATAAAAAAGGGTCGGTGTTGGTGCCTTAGACCCTTGAGCATAGTGAGGAATACTCACCTCACAACTGTCGAACTGAATTGATAATCTCAAACTCTCGAACCACAGCCACGAACTCCACCACCTATATTTACCATAAGCCCATTCCCATAAATTTCTAAGTCACCAAAATACCCCCAGAAGTCAACTGGTCAACCCTTGGTCAATGTCAAAGTCAACGGTCTATGTCAACGGTCAATGTTGACCCATCTCATCGACTCCAGCTAGCAACTCATCGATTTCCTTAAGGGTTCAGAAGGTCATAAAACCCTCACTGACTTGCCGAGTTTACTACCAACTCGTCGAGTCTATGCGTTTTCAGAAGTCGAGGAAACCCTAACTGGATCGTCGAGTCATCTTGCTGACTCGCCGAGTTCATGCAGAAACCCTCAAGGCTTTTCTTCATCGGACTCGCCGAGTTGGCCATGTAACTCGTCAATTCTCTTCAGTCCTTTCTCCATTCAGATGCTTATAAGTGAGGATAAGGCATTATCTTGCAAACTTTATGTACATGCAAGGTGTTAATGGCCAAAATCAAGCTAGAGGAGAGGTTCTAAGTGAGGATAAGGCATTATCTTGCTAAAGGCTGAAACTTTATGATCATAAGAACCAAGATGATTCTAGATCTGAAGTAGCAGCTTTAGATCATGCTCAATACCCGAAATGAAACATCAAACAATCTAAAATGTCCCTAATCTTTAACATAAATAGATCTAGATAGAAGGAAGCTCAAGGTAACGACTTGTTACCTACAAGTGCTGCAAAAATGGAGTAGATTTTGTTGGATTAGGTGTCTAAGTTCATAATTATTTCTGGAATGTACTTGACCCGATTAGCATGGTCCATTTGGGTTACATGGCATCGTGCATTTGGATAGACTAAAATGAGAGAAATATCACTTAAGGTTCATTAATATATTATAATTTCTAATATATTAATAGTATTATTTGGTTAGTAATGATCAAGAATTAATTTGGAATTAATTAAGTGATCAAAAGAAGACTAATTAAATATATGGGTTGATTGTGTAAATCATCCATATTTATATAGTGGGCTAATGATCCATGGATTATAAAGTTGGGCTAAAACCCATAGGATGCTCCATGGTGGTTATAGAACCCATGGGTCATGGAAATGAAAATTCATGACAATTAGGGTTTACATGGTGTAACCCTAATTGTAACACACTATATAAACATCACTTTGTTCACCAAAATCGGCCACTAAGCATACAAGTGAGGGCTAGCTGATTTCTGAGTGTTCTTCATTTCTCTCTAAGTTATTCCAAGTGCATTTGGTGTTGTGTGAGACATTTGAGGCATCACACTTGAGGTCCTAGGCTCACAAGGTTTTCAAGGAATTCAAACTACTACAAGGTATGTATTTCCTTCTAACTTTTATGTATCAAAAGTTCCCCATGTTTGCTAGATAGGTTATGAACCTAGGAAAACAATTTTGCATGTATCATAGATAAAACATAGATCCAAGGTTTCTAGGGTTGCATATACACCATAGGAGTGTTAAAATGCTGAAAACCCTTCAGTGGTATCAGAGCCTAGGCTTGTTTGTTTGATACTTGATGCAAAATTGTGAAAAAACTTAGTTTTTCTACACTCTGAAGCATGAACTCGCCGAGTCCATTATACTTTATACTTTATAATATTATAAGTTTAATAATAATTATATATGTATAAGATCAAGTCGTTTTACCGTTAGTAGCTCATTCACGAAGTCGGTCTATAAGGGGGGTATAAGGTTGTTGCATATAAAATGGCAGCTTAATGGGTGTCCACTCTCACCCACCGCTTCCTTGACCGGTGGAGAGTCTTTAGCCGAACGGGGAAGACAAGGACTTTAAATTCTCATTAAAAGTATGATGAATATAAAGTAACAAAATGTTTTTTATAAATTCCCAATCTTAGTTACTTTAGGAAAATGTGAATAAGGTGCTAATCCATGAAATTACACTTTGCACTTTGATTAAGTCGTTAGTGGAGCGTGTGTGGTTAACCGACACACTAACCTGAACTTAACAAGGTAGGCAAAGGGTAACTTAATATTTATCATAGTATCGATGGAGCACGTGTGGTTAACCGGCACATCGATTGAGGGGTAAATATTAAGGGTACTAAGTAATTTGCATGGTTACTTCACACCTTGTTTTGTGATCCTCAGCATCCCAGTCACAAAACCTGAAAGGCACACTCGAGATTGAAACATGCCATTAAAAAGTTCAATGAATCTCAAAGAATCTAGGAGTTTCAAAAACCAAGTAAAACCTAATAATTTATTTCGTTTTTCATGGTGGAAATTGGTGAATCGTCATTCACCTACTTTCAAATATTTTATAGCTTGGATTACGGCATCCCTCTTCTAAGTTATAAAATATTGTGTTGGGTCCTAGCCTTAATATTACATTTGGGTGTTTTATTAAGGAATATGTTTATATCTAATCTAAACTTGTCTTTTTCCTTTTCAGATGTCTTCCAACAATGCTGCTTCTGGCTCAAACCCTACCAGCTCCTTCTCTCTCATGAACCTTTGTAGGAGAGTCATCTTTGATAGATCAAACTTTATGGATTGGATCAGGAGCATCAGGATGGTCACTCGGTATGAGGACAAGGAATATGGCCTCGACAAGGAGCTTAAAGAACTCGATCTGATTGCTACTCCTGAGGAGGTCGCTGAATATCAGGCCCATGAAAGAGATGCTACCAAAATGGCATGCATCATGTTGGCCACTATGACAGTCAAGCTCCAAAAGTCCTATGAGGACTACTATCCTTTTGAGATGCACCAGGATTTGATGGACCGCTACCATCAGAGTGCTCTTCAAGAGCGATATGAGATCATCTCCTCCATGATAACAACCAGGATGAAGGATGGTGAACGCATCACGGGCCACATGCATAAAATGCAAAGGTATGTGGACCATTTGCTGAAACTGAATGTGAACTTCTCAGAGGAGTTGGCAATATATATTATTTTTCACTCCTTACCTTCGTGTTATGATCAATTTCGCATGACATACCACATGAACAAGAAGGAAGTTACACTCAGCCAACTTCAAGGACTTTTGAAGACCGCGGAACATGTTCTTAAAGGTAAGTCGGTTGTTACTACTCCTACTCCTACCGCGGCCCCTGTATTGGCAATTGAGAAAGGAAAAGGAAAGAAGAGGAAGAGCCCTTCGAAGGGTACCAAGGGAAAGTATCTTGATGGCTCCTCTTCAAGTGGAACCAAGAAAGGTTTTCTCACTCCTTCTGCTAACCCTAAAGAGGCTGAATGCTTCTATTGCCATGAAAAGTCCCACTGGAAGCGAAACTGCCCAAAGTAGCAATAAGATGTTAAGGATGGGAAAGTAAAACCCAACATGCATGTATTTACACTATATTGTCTAAAAACTCACCCTATTCTAACTCTTGGGTCCTTGATACCAGTTGTGGTATTCATATTTGTTCTCATTTGCAGGGACTAAGAAGAAGTGAGAATGTGGAGCATGGAAAGATAAACTTGATCATGGGGAATAGGAAAGTTTCACCTGTCACCAAGATTGGAGTTTATTCTTTGTTGCTAAGTAGTGGGTTTACATTAGATTTGAATAAATGTTCTTACTCGCCTGAAATGGCAAGAAATATTATTTCCTTTCATGCTTTGTACAAACAAGGTTTTACCTTTTCTTTTGATAATGATAGTGATGGTATTTATGCTTTCTTTAATAATGTTCTTTATTTTAAAGCATTACCTTGTGATGGTGTGTATGAAGTTGTGTCGGTTGTATACAATCTAGGAAATAATGTGTTGTGTATTGATTCTTCTAATAATAATTTGGATAAAGCATCATTATGGCATTGTCGTCTTGGACATGTAAGCAAGAAACGCATAGGCCAACTCCAAAAGGATGGAGTCTTGGAGTCATTTGGTCTAAAGTCAGATGATAGTTGTGAATCATGCTTACTTGGAAAAATGACAAAGTCACCCTTCACTGGCTCGTGTGCTAGGGGTCAGGGTTTGTTGGATCTCATACATACTGATGTGTGTGGATCCTTCAAAACTGCTACAAGGGATGCTAATCATTATTATGTGACTTTTACTGATGATTACAGTAGATATGGTTATGTCTACTTAATCAAGCATAAGTCAGAGACTTTTGAAAGGTTCAAAGAGTTTAAACAAGAAGTAGAGAATCAATTGGGCAGGAACATTAAGATGCTTCGATCCGATCGAGGTGGTGAGTATCTTAGCACAGAGTTCCTCGACTATCTTAAGGAATGTGGGATTATCTCACAATTGACACCTCCCAGGACACCGCGGTTGAATGGTGTGGCTGAGAGGCGCAATCGAACCTTTTTGGATATGGTTCGTTCCATGATGAGTCGAGCTTCGCTACCAATCTCATTCTAGGGGTATGCCTTAGAGACTGTCACCCATAACCTTAATCTAGTCCCTACTAAGAAGGTTGCCAAAACACCTCATGAGATGTGGACCGGAAAAGTTCCCAATATGGACCACATCAAGATTTGGGGTTGCGAGGCTTTTGTGAGGCGCGAGTCTCACGATAAGCTCGAACCTCGAAGTGAGAGGTGTATTTTCATCGCCTACCCACAGAGATCCTTTGGTCACCTCTTCTACAGACCCAGTGATAATGTGGTCTTTTTAGCAAGGAGAGGAGTTTTTCGAGAGAGAATTTATAAGCCAAGGAAATAGTGGGAGGCAGATTGACCTTGAAGAAATTCAAGCGTCAAGTGGTGAAGGAACCTCAAACCCTAGCAATCAACCTGAGGAGGAAACTCATGCTGATCCGACATAAGAGTCTGTACCTCTGAGGCGTTCCACGAGAGTTAGGAATGCACCTGATCAGTACTATGGTTTCCATATTACTGCGGAAGGTGATACACTTATCAGTGATAACACACTGGTAAGTCTGGATGAACCTAACAGCTACACAGAAGCCATGGCAGACCCTGAGGCTGCTAAATGGAAAAAGGCTATTGACAGCGAGATACAGTCCATGTATGACAATCAAGTTTGGAACTTAGTTGACAATGTACCAGGTCGCAAGACAGTCGGGTGCAAATGGATCTTCAAGAAGAAGACCGACATGGATGGTAATGTACACACTTATAAGGCACAACTGGTTGCAAAGGGCTTTTCTCAAACCCCGGGAGTTCATTATGATGAGACCTTTTCACCAGTAGCTAAGATTAAGTCTATTAGGGTTATGCTAGCCATTGCTGCATTTCATGACTATGAAATATGGCAAATGGATGTCAAAACCGCTTTCCTTAATGGAAAGTTGGCTGAGGATGTTTACATTAGTCAGCCATAGGGTTTTGTCAGTGAAGAGTACCCTAATAGAGTGTGTAAGCTTGAGAAATCCATCTATGGATTGAAACAAGCACCTCGTAGATGGAATCTTTGTTTCGATGAGAAAGTCAAAGAGTTTGGATTTTCGAGGAGTGAAGATGAGTCTTGTGTATATGTCAAGGCTAGTGGGGGTATAGTCAGCTTTTTGGTATTGTATGTGGATGACATACTACTCATAGGAAATGACATCCCAACTTTGCAGGAAGTGAAGTCCTGGCTTGGGAAGTGTTTCGCTATGAAGGACCTTGGAGAAGCTGCCTATATCCTAGGGATAAGGATTCTGAGAGACAGGAGTAAAAGACTAATTGTAGTTAGTCAGAGTACCTACTTGGATAAGGTGCTGAATAGGTTCAGCATGCAGAATTCCAAGAAAGGAGAATTACCGATCCAGAGTAACGCTAGACTGAGTAAGAATCACAGCCCGAGTACAGAGGCTGAGATAGCTGAGATGAGTCGAGTACCTTATGCTTCCGTTGTAGGCTCGATCATGTATGTTATGACTTGTACTCGTCCTGATGTGGCCTTTGCATTGAGCATGGTCAGCAGATATCAGGGGAACCCTGGCAAGGCTCACTAGACTGCGGTAAAGAACATTCTCAAGTACCTACGGAGGACTAAGGACTAGGTCCTTACCCTCGGTGGGAGTGATGACTTGAGAGTTTTGGGGTATAGTGATGCTAGCTTTCAGACTGATAAGGATAATTTCCGCTCTCAGTCAGGCTGGGTCTTTACCTTAAACGGAGGAGCAATTTCTTGGAAAAGTTCCAAATAGGAGACAGTGGCTGATTCAACTTGCGAATCATAGTATATAGCGGCAAGCGAGGCAGCAAAGGAGGCTATGTGGCTAAAGAACTTCATTGGAGACCTTGGAGTTGTACCAATTATAAAGCAGCCCATAGAGATTTTCTGTGATAATGAAAGTGCAGTTGCCTTAGCCAAGGAACCAAGCGATCACGGGAGATCCAGACACATCAACAGAAAATACAATTTCATCAGACATCGAATAGAAGAAGGACTCCTTGTGGAAAAGAGGGTATCATCGGATCAGAACCCAGCAGATCCCCTCACGAAGGGACTGGGTAGGGTTAAGCATCTCCAGCATGCGAGGCGCATATGGCTGAAGGATGATATTAGTTTTAGTAGTTAGATATCTTTGAAATGTGAAAAGTGTAATTGACATTTGATGATGAATAAAAGTTGTATTTATTTATGAGTAAAGTGTTGCTATCTTTTGTCAATCGTTTACTATTGTTTCATTTTGCATGTTTTGACTTCCAGAATAATTATGTTTGGTATATCATATTATTCGAATTCTCCACAGTCGGTCATATGTTGGAAGTAGGTATGAATCAAGACTGTCTTGAGTTGGTTGTAGAGGTCTAAGATGTTGGACATGGCTACAACACTCATGAGTGCTCATAAGTTCTGATTATTGGATTCAACCCACACTCGCTGGTATCACTTCATGGAATTTATATCGAGTGATCGCGAGACGGTAATATCATATAAGTCTTCAAACCTAGAGATATGACTTGTTGCCTATGAGTTGGTTATGCATTGATTGTACGAAAACGCATTGGTAACTCGATGTTATAAAACGTGCCTTTGTGTATGATTCAACAAGTAGTAGAACAAGCATATGAGTCGAAATTTATATGTTCCTTCTTGGATTAGAAGCGATGTGTGGACCCATGTACCGGTCCCGGTCAGAACTAAGTTGATGTGTTCAATTAAGTTCTATGTCAAACAAATCGGAAATCGAGAAACAAACTGCTGGACAATAAGTAAGACATTGTTCAATGTATTTGTTCGGCTGATATCTAGAACATAGGATTATATGATCACTTATCTTAAATAGCGTATCATCATCATCATCTCTTTTCCGAGAGACCTTGAAAGAGCTATGATTGTTGTTCGGTTCCTGAAGTCATTCTTGCAATCATAGTTATTAGACTTATCCAAGTGGGAGACTGTTGGATTAGGTGTCTAAGTTCATAACTATTTCTGGAATGTACTTGACCCGATTAGCATGGCCTATTTGGGTTTCATGGCATCATGCATTTGGATAGACTAAAATGAGAGAAATAACACTTAAGGTTCATTAATATATTATAAGTTCTAATATATTAATAGTGTTATTTAGTTAGTATTGATCAAGAATTAATTTGGAATTAATTAAGTGATCAAAAGAAGACTAATTAAATATATGGGTTGATTGTGTAAATCATCCAAACGTATATAGTGGGCTAATGATCCATGGATTATAAAGTTGGGCTAAAACCCATAGGATGCTCCATGGTGGTTATAGAACCCATGGGTCATGGAAATGAAAAGTCATGACAATTAGGGTTTACATGGTGTAACCCTAATTGTAACACACTATATAAACATCACTTTGTTCACCAAAATCGGCCACTAAGCATACAAGTGAGGGCTAGCTGATTTCTAAGTGTTCTTCATTTCTCTCTAAGTTATTCCAAGTGCATTTGGTGTTGTGTGAGACATTTGAGGCATCACACTTGAGGTGCTAGGCTCACAAGGTTTTCAAGGAATTCAAACTACTACAAGGTATGTATATATACAAAAATTTAGTAAAAAATAAAATTATGCATTGACAAATTTAGTTGTTTTCTAAATTGTAGATTTGTTCAAAAAAAAAAAAAGTTCTATTCACGGTTTAAAATACCATATTCACAGTTTGATAAATATATTAACTCATTAATACATAGTTTAATATTTTCATGTTTACCTTTATTCATATTTTAACACAAAATTTATATAAAATATACAACTTAATACACCAATTGAATTTTAAACCGTGACTATGGTATTTTAAACCGTGAATACAACTTATACACGATAATTTTTTTTTTTTGAAGAAATCTGCAATTTAGAAAACAATTGAATTTGTCAATGCATAATTCTATTTTGTTACTAAATTTTGGTATATTTTGGCTAGAAAAATAAAAAGTATTACCAAAAAAATGGGAGCTAAAATGTTTGTTTTATTAAGTTGTGAATACGAACAGAAAAATATCACTGAATTTAATGTTAGTCCGACAATGGTCCGATGACGGTCCGTCGGTGGTCCGACGACAAGTGGCAAGTAGTTTGTAAACTAGAGAATGGAAATGTTTGCTTAATACAATATAAATATTGGATTAGTCCAAAATGCTCTTAATAAAAACATTTAAAAAAAATGGTTCTTATGGTCCTTAACTTTTTTGGCTTTTTATTTGAACCACTACCTATATATATATATATATATATATATATATATATATATATATATATATATATATATATATATATATATATATATATATATATATATATATATATATATATATATATATATATAGGCATAGAGAATATGTGGCTATTATATACCTGGTATTAGGTATAGAACCGTAAAAAATTACATAGTTTTAACAAAATGCAATCAAATCTCTTTACCATCCTTCTTGTATCCTCTATAAGACTAGATGATAGGCTTTGTACATATTTTTATGGAGTTTTAAATATTTAATTTTGCACCAGAAACCATGTACAAGAATACATTATCAATTACCTATAAGTCTTCATATTCAAACTTAATATTGAAAACTATAGTGAAAGATTGAAGCTGTTCATTAAAAACTCATTAAACTTCTTCCCATAACACATCAAAAAGAATCATGCAAGTATACATATGATAGGTGTCAAAGAAAGTTAGGAAATCTGCTAGAGGTCTAATATAAACAGCACATTCGAAATACATAGATGTTGGGGATAAATTATGAAATCAAAAATAATATGAGCTCAAAAGCAATAGAAAGAAGGTAACAATGAAAAAATTGTGTTTTTTAAATCAAAATGAAGTCAATTCTGATGGTTTATACCTAAAATTACATATTCATTTTTCATATATATATATATATATATATATATATATATATATATATATATATATATATATGTATATATATATATATATATATATATATATATATATATATATATATATATATATATATGTTCAGGTTCATTTGAGACCATACTAATTTTGTGAGACCGTGAAACGTTATCTAAAAATAATTTTAAAATGAAAAATAAAAGGAAAAATCCAAAAATTCTTTTTTTTAATATTTATTTTCGTATTTTTTTTTACCTAAAAAGGTAAAATAAAATAAATAATTAAAAAAATATACCGTTTTTTTGTGAAAAATACGTGAAATATTCTAAAAGAATATTACACTGTAAATATTATAAGGTGATTTTTAGAATGTTGGAATATATTCTACTAGATTTGTCACATATGTAAAATATTTTAATATTCTACTAGAATATTAGAATATTCTATTAGAATATGTAAAAAAACGTTATTTTTTATTTATTTTTTTTGTATTTTTTTTGGAAAATATAAAAGACGAAAATAATATTTGAAAAAAAAATTTCGAAAATTTTCAATTATTTTGCATTTTAAAAATGTTTTTTTTATCTAACAAATGAGTGGCTAGTATTGCGGCTCACGGTCTCACAAAATTAGGCCGTCTCTGTAGCTATTATTAATAAATTACTAATTACCGTTCAAATGATTGTGTTAATAAATTACTAATTACCGTTCAAATGATTATTCACTTGGCAATTTCTTTTGGAGGGCGCCTAATACTGATTCATATATATATATATATATATATATATATATATATATATATATATATATATATATACTAGTAGTGGGTCCGCGCAATGCGGTGGCGGCGATTTGTTTCATTTTAAAAAAATAGTTTCTAGGCGGCGATTGCTTTCCTTTTGGCATGCGTCAAAACGTTTGGTTTCTGTAGCTATTATTGTTTTGGCTTGAAGGTATAAGTTTGTTGCTTTTTTAGATTTAAATGAAAGTATTTAGTTGGCATTTATTTTCATTTACATGAATAGTTTCGTGACAATAATTAGATTCCTTTCGACATGTTTCAAATAGTTTTCTTTCAATCACCGACTGTACATTGCTATTTTTTGGTGAAGAATATATGTATGTTACTATTTTGGGTAAAAAAGCATGTGTTGCTTTTTTTTTTGTCAAAAAAAAGTTTTTTAAACACGATTAGAAACTGATCAACAGGCAGTGATACAAAAAAGTTACACGACTCGCTAACTCGGCAATATAGGTCAGAGTGATGGTTATTTTATTTAATAATCTTATATATTCTTGAAATATAAAAATCCTTGTTTGTATTTTATTTTTTATTTTACGAGTCGTCCTTTTATTTACGCATCTTAGAAACTGAATTATAAAAAATGATACAACCATAGTTTAAATAATTTGGTACATATCTGATTTTAAGTTTTTTTGAACTTTAGGTTTGACGATTTTGAAATGTGAAATAAATCAAATTTTATAAATAATTTGGGACATATTACAACCATAGTTTAAATAACTTGGTACATATCTGATTTTAAGTTTTTTTGAACTTTAGGTTTGACGATTTTGAAATGTGAAATAAATCAAATTTTATAAATAATTTGGGACATATCTGATTTTAGTTTATAGACTATATATGATTTTAGGAGAAAACAAAATTGAATCAAACATAAAACAAATCTAAATAATCTTAGTGTCGTTTATGTTTTTATAGTTAGTTATAAAATATGTATAATGATATGTTTTATATCTGTCAAAATATCTATGACTATCATTATCATTCAGGTTGGAAATTCTAGTCATTTAGATTAATTTATTTCCACCTTTGACAGCATAATGGTTTTTGACGTTTTTCTAACCATTAAAGGATCCAAATTCACCATCTTTTCCCGATAGCAAAACCAAAGCTACATACCATCTTTCATTTTTCTTTTATTGAAGCTTTTCTTTGGTTTATAATACTACACCTCAAACTTTTATACAACTTTAAAATTTTAACATATTTTGTTTCTTTTCTGTTGTCAAATACATAATACATAAAAAAGATAATGTGATCACATCTTTTTTTTTTTTTTTTGGTTTTCAAGGTTTCCATATTTCATAGTATACTATAATTTTAATATATGTATGTTTCCTTAATTCACATTTGCCTATCAAATTTGTAAGGGTTGGGAATTTGGGTTTCAATTTACTACCCTTTTGGATTTAAAAAGTCTATAAATTTCAAAGTTGTACTTAATGCCTTATAACTTGTATCTTGTCTTCTTAAATAAATGTAAAATTATAACAAAACTTAAAAATAAAGGAATAAAAATATGAAAGTTATAAAAGAATAAATATAATGATATTAATGCAAACAAAATCATGAATTCCTATGTTCAGAATCTCAATGTCTTTTTTACACCATATTGTTTAAGCTACCTGGAAATAGATTTGCTTAAAGTTTCCATTGTGGGCATCCCAAGCTTCAACATGGGAGATCCATTACTCTTCCAGATGGGTCTTTTGATTATATGTACAAAAAACAACACACATCAAGTGTCCGATGTTTGACAAAATAAGGATATAAAGACTTCCACCATCAGCCATCCTTGGCTAAAATATCATATAATCATGACAAATAATGCAAGAAAAGAGAAAAGGACTTACTACAAACTACAGGAAATAGAAATATACCTTATTCTTTTAACCAATATAGACTTTCCTGTTATTAAGTTCATGAAAAGGCAATGGACTTTCCTGGGTTTGTCTTACGTAGAGCATCTTACTCTCATTTCAACTAAATAAAAATATATTTTAATTTTAATTTTTTTGTATTAAACCATAATACTTTGAAAGTACATTGCTATAAATGGGTGGCAAGAATTAGCAATGTACTTTCAATTACAATCATATTTAGCCTGAAACGTTTCCATATGCCAGGTGGGACAAAACTAATAAAATAAATGAAAAAACAATTGTTGATTTTTGCATATAGCATCTTACTCCTAAAATGTGATCGGGTCTGTCAAACGGTGTAGAAAATATTTTCAAAACATAGAAAAATATACCATAGGTGTAGGATTAACTTAACCAGCATCTGATAAAGCTGCAAACCAAAATTCTAACATAAGTCGCCAACTTAAAAGCCAAAAAATATGAATGTAAGTACATTGTCATTATTCCATTCATCACTTTATATTAGTTTCATTCTATTTTTCTTCTTTCTTTTCTTTGTTTCTTTCCTTTCTCAATAGGTTTGCTTGAAATCACCGGTTATCCTCAAGTGGTTATCTGTAAGTTAATAATTACATATCAAAAAATCTATATCTGATGTTAACAGGCAAATATTTTTGATGTAAAACCTTGAACTATGATTTAAAGGCTTAGAACAAGTAAGGATAAAGGGCAAACCTCTATTTTTAAGCCTCTTTGGTTCTTTGTCATCTAGATGTTCATACTATTGAAAGGTCTAATGAACCTTTGTCTCTTTTATAGGGACACAAAAGTCAAAGTCATTCATTTACGTGAACAAAAATTAACTTCAAAAGCAAGATGACTCTTAATAGAACTCAGTACGGATTTTTACCTTGAACAAAGATAAACCATTGAACCAGCATAATATCTACCATGTCCAAGTCTATAATGCTATTAGAGAATTCAATTTTCTGTGAAAAGTAAAAACAAAATCAATAACTTTTAGTCAAGTTACATATGTATGCTCAATTTATGTTACAAATACAGTTCTGTAAGAGTAAATGATTCCACAATACAGTGAAAATAGTAGTACTTTCCAAAAGTTGAAAGTCCATCATTATCTTTTTGGGAACCAAAAAAAGGATTTTCATTTTGACTTTAATTTGGTTCGCTCAAGATATATTTGTCAATAAAATGGATCATTGTAAGATAAAGTATGAGGCTTAAGATGGTACTAAAGAATACAATAAAATGTGACAATAAGGGTAAATCAGTCGTAAACAATCAAGTACTTGATTCTTACTTGCTCATCAATAACCTGGGCATAAATGATTCTCCAAATTTGGTCAATATATTGAAATAGACCCATTCTAATAGCTTGTTTATTGGAGGCAAAACACTCCATTGATGTTGGTGGGACCTACATTTATATCCCCAAAAGTTTCAGTAATTTTATCAACAAACTTTGTGCATGTAGCTCAAGAAAACTCAAACAAATCTTGTTTTGGTTATTTTACAAAAAAAAACCCTAAAAAAACAATAAGTTGAAGAAAATTAAGTACTATAAAGAACTAAACCATCGATTCCTGCCATTCCAAATAATCAAAGAAGATATGTAACTGAAACCTAACTAAAGATGCAAGCATATAAACACAAAATTAGGAGAATCTTACCATGTTCTTCTTACGGATTTGTTCAAAACCTTCACAAACAGATGCAAACAAATAAAAAAACAAATGTCAGACACAACTTCTAAAATTTGAATTGTGAAACACATAAAAGTTACCTTAAAGTAATTTGAAGCACTGGCACCAGAGTTAATGACTTTCCGATTGATAAATGAACATTTGGGAGAGATAAAGGTGGTGCACTGGTGGTGGTTCATTCTAGCAGTGGCTGTTGTAGAAATGATTGAAGAAGTGCGATGGATAGAGAGTGTGAGTCTAGTTGGTTCCATCTTCTTTGAACCACATCTAATTCCTGGAAATGTAACTTAACAAAATGTAAGAACTAAAATAATTCAAAATCCATTTCACATGCATTAAAATATGTCAAAAGGGGGCATACTCACGGATATTTTATTTCAAACAAAGATGAAAAAATATACCTAAATCGTTTGTATGCATAAATCTGGGTCTAAGCTTTTCAGAAATAAAAAGCATTAAGAACAGTGCCTATTGTTTTCTCTGGATATGCAGTGATGTTTCTTGTGTTCAATGGTGAAAGTCCAGTGATGGTCTGAAAAAAGAAATCAAACAAAAAACCAATTAATCAATTTCCCAGAAAATGTGTATTTGATGGTAAGAAAGGACGTACCATAGATTAAAGAATAATAAGAAGAAAGGATCTTACATCGAGTTTGATGGAGCTGCACCTTCCTATAATCTTCACGCCAGTCAAACAAGAAGAAGAAGAAACATTACCCATTCGATTTTCAATACTCGACGTCCATTCTAGCACCTTCCAGTAATCTTCATCCCCGATTGAGAAACTGTGACATCCTCATTTTCACGGCCAGAAAAGACCGATTTTGTTTATGCTTTATAAAAATCAGAGTACCTCTTTTAATGAAAATGTTGCGTAATTTGTTTCCAGAAAAACATGATAAACACGTTATCAAAGCATTTCCGAAGAAATGTATTTCTATTCATTTTAAAACATTGGGATGTCATCGTCAATACAAAAACATAAGCATAAACAGAACTTACATTCATTTACACTAGTGATCTACATCTCTTTTAAATCTCTCAGTGTAATGTAACTTCATATCGACACCTGTGATACAAATAAACTGAGTGGGTCAGGTTGGGAAACCTGGAGAGTACATAGGGTTTTCAAACCACAATAATATAATTATTATGTTTAATCATCAAACAATTAACCCAATTACCCATCCCCATTATCTTATTTACTCTTAAGGATCTACCCCTAAGAATCAACTATTTCTTGTTCATTCGTTCCTAAGGATCATCCTAAGGAATAGGCACGAAATCCATCGTTGCCAGGGTTTACTCAACGGGCACTAAATCCATAGTTGCCAGGGTTTGCTCAACAGGCACTAAATCCATAGCTGCCAGGGCTATTTCGTTTATCAACAGTATCGTTTCTGAGAATCAACTCGCAATACATGTCAATGGGTTTTTATCTCGTTTATCGACATTATCTTTTCCGAGAACCCACTTGCAATACATGTCAATGGGTTTTTAGAGTACATCTGGTGAATACACAGTTCAAAACACCTACAGGTTGCGAGCCTGCTAGTGTCCAATGGACTGTCTAGAATAGTCAGTGGTTGTCATCCATACTCTACTGAATGACGGGGCCAACACATGGGTAAATGGTTTCTCTCATGGTTTACCTCTCACCCATATCTCATGGTCTATATCACTTCTCTTCATTTTATTTTTGTCACACAACAACTATTTCATCTACCCATGTTTTACCCAACACATTTTGTATATATAAAATACATATACAGTTTAAATCATTTAAAACGTGTATAAAAATCTTTCACCCAGCACAGACGGCAAGTATACAGACAATATGCACACATAACATGTAATTTATATTAAATACTTCATATCTATCTGTACGATGAAAGGAACTATCCACTCACCTGAAAGGTGGTGACTCGGAACTCGGACAACGCTTCGTTATCTCAAAATAATTTTCCCTTTACAAAACCTAGTATCAATACCACTAGGGTTTAGTCTAACGTTAACCGAGACTATTTAATAGTCTAGCTATTATTATTATATAAGCGTTAAACAACACTATACAACTCATAATAATATCCCAAATAATTATTATAAGGTCCTAATAACATTACTATATTAAAACATAAGCTATACTAAAGATAGGTTAGGCGTAGCGCACTTACAGCGGGTTTTTCTAAAAAATCGGGCTTCGCCGGAGCAGCGTTCCCGAGCCGAAAGGCTCCTTTCTCGGGACTCCGGGAGCCTCGGGGATTCCTTCGGGTGCTAGGGAGGTTCCCTAGTCTTTTTGGGGGGTTTAGGGGCTAGAGAGAGGTTCTAGAGAGAGAGAGAGAAGAAGTTGGAATGGTGTGAAGAATGAGGGAACTCGACACCTCTATTTATAGGCTGAAAAACAGCTCTACTCATTGAGTAGGTCCTCCTACTCGTCGAGTCCATGCCACATGTCAACTTCTGGTGGCTTGCCTTGGGGAGAAAGCCTTGGCCCATTATCAGCCACGTCACCCCTTATGCAGCAGCATTCTGCCGACTTCTAAACCCCGTAACTTTCGCATACGAGCTCCGGTTTTGACGTTCTTTTTTTCCACGCGTAGGTAAAAACAAGATCTACAACTTTCATTTAGACTCCATCGGCTAATTCTCGACCGATCCTAAATTTAACAGCAGGATGAGATTAGACTGTTAAATGACCACGAAGAATTTGTAACTCCTTCATACGGACTCAGTTTTCGTCTGTCTTTTTAACGTTGAGTTCCCATTAATGAGATATTCAACTCTCATTTAGGTTACATAAGCCAAAAACCGCTCGAACTAAAATTCGAGTTTCGGGCCGTGCACTGCTATGCCAAATCTTAGAAACTTCATAACTTCCTCATACGAAGTCAGATTTGGGTGTTCTTTTTATAGATTTTCTCGGTTTAACATATACTACAACTTTTGTTTAGATCACTAAGGTTAAAAAGTCCTCTATTGTAAATTCACTATTTACGTCTCCCGGTGCCGTGCCGGTTTTGCCGAAAAACTTTGACGGGCCATAACTTCTTCGTTATAACTCGGATTTCGGCGTTCTTTATATGTACGGAACCCTTCAGACATATTCTACAACTTGGTTAAGATTATTTATTCTAAATAATCTTTTGTCAAAAAATCGTTTTCGACCCCTATTATCTCTAAATTGACTAGCCCAGATCTACGAGCGTTACAATTATCTCCCCCTTAGGATGATTACGTCCCGGAATCATCAACAAAACAGGGTTGTATAATGACTCCATACGTTATCTCTTCATCCTAGGTAATAATCGTAACTTCTATGTTCCTTCGAATATGTATCTAACTCTTTGACTCCTTATCTGCAGGTGATGCTCGATCTTGCACTTGCTCCCTATCTCACGTTATACTCCAAATTATGACCTTCAAGTCACAATCTCGATCCTCACTGGACACGAACTTAAGATAAGTTCTTTTATTACTACAATGGACCGATGTGTCATATTCTAATGACCTATCATCGTATGTTGCAACACTTAGACTCAGGTTTCTTAGAGTCAAATTTCAGAACGAACTATACCTTCCTTATTGTTCTAATGGGATATAATGACATCTTAAAAGGTAGCATTTCTAGCGACAAGCAACTATCACGATACCTCTACTGATCGCTTTTTATTTCAATTTTCCGTCTTAAGTCAGATGCTACATCGAACTTGATTCTCTGAACCACATAACATACTTAGCGTAGTCGGACTCAATTTGATATGACCACTAGGGTCGGAATAACAATCATTTTCTTAGTCATTACCGAAACGATGGTAACGACATACTTGAACAAAACAAAATGAATTACAAGCTCCTTGATAACCTTGTGACTTTCCCTGATCCAAACGTGAGTCCTGTGCTTCCGGTAGTATATGCATCTACTACCTTTCACACCTACTCATACTCGTCCCAAGTATTGTCTCGCAGTCCCCAAGTCCTAAAATCACAAAACAATTTAACACATACGAGTGTCTCCAAATAATCATAATTTTTTTTCCTAGACTCTACTAGGACTTCTTCCATGCACATCTTCAATCATTAATTCTGCTTCAACTCGGTTGGAATTGGAAATTCCAGACATGGGATAACTTTATGGATTATACCAAAAATTCTTTCTTTCTGCCAATCGAAAGCGTACTTCTCCCGTACTAGACGTATTATTTATTAGACGCATTCTAAAGGCAAGATACCTCTCTTACGATATCTTCTGATAGGTATCATTCACTATCGTAAGCCTTATTATTTCCTCTATTTTATCAGTCTATCATGGTTTGTATCACTTCCTGAACTTCTGCAATTGTGATAGGTTCGGGTGCAGGCGCAACGACCGATGCATGACCCATCACATTCTTTGGCTCAGGTTGTCATCTTCCTCGGATATTTCCTAGTATGTCTTCACCATGACGTTTTCTACACCAAAGCAGACATTCGGTGTACCGAGGCGAGATTTTAAGATAGGAAAGTTTTATTTACGATAGACGTATAAATCTCCCTATTACTCCGAAAAGTTACATGTCAGTTCTAATATCGTAATTAAACATTTAGAAATCTGAACACATAAAATTTCCAGATCCGGTCGGCAATAGACCATAGATCCGAACAAAGAATAGCATATAAGGCATCTTTATACCTATAACATAAAACATTTAGCACATAAAACATTTTAGGCATCTTTCCTAAAATAAACTAGTGCTCGTGTCTAAAATATAGCAGACACTCATCTCACAATCATCGCTTAGCATTCTAAGTTGAAGTCTAGAAATAAATGCATATTCCTAGTTCGCTTAAACTAATGCTCTGATACAACTGTGACATCCCCATTTTCACGGCCAGAAAAGGCCGATTTTGTTTATGCTTTATAAAAATCAGAGTACCTCTTGTAATGAAAATGTTGCGGAATTTGTTCCCAGAAAAACATGATAAATACGTTAGCAAAGCATTTCCAAAGAAATGTATTTTTATTCATTTTAAAACATTGGGATGTCATCGTCAATACAGAAACATAAGCATAAACAGAACTTACATTCATTTACACTAGTGATCTACATCTCTTTTAAATCTCTCAGTGTAATGTAGCTTCATATCGACACCCGTGATACAAATAAACTGAATGGGTCAGGTTGGGAAACTTGGTGAGTACATAGGGTTTTCAACCCACAATAATATAATTATTATGTTTAATCATCAAACAATTAACCCAATTACCCATCCCCATTATCTTATTTACTCCTAAGGATCTACCCTAAGAATAAACTATTTCTTGTTCATTCGTTCCTAAGGATCATCCTAAGGAATAGGCACGAAATCCATCGTTGCCAGGGTTTACTCAACGGGCACTAAATCCATAGTTGCCAGGGTTTGCTCAACAGACACTAAATCCATAGCTGCCAGGGCTATTTCGTTTATCAACAGTATCGTTTCTGAGAATCCACTCGCAATACATGTCAATGGGTTTTTATCTCGTTTATCGACAATATCGTTTCCGAGAATCCACTCGCAATACATGTCAATGGATTTTTAGAGTACATCTGGTGAATACACAGTTCAAAACACCTACAGGTTGCGAGCCTGCTAGTGTCCACTGGGCTGTCTAGAATAGTCCGTGGTTATCATCCATACTCTGCTGAATGACTGGGCCAACACATGGGTAAAAGGCTTCTCTCATGGTTTACCTCTCACCCTTATCTCATGGTCTATATCACTTATCATCATTTTATTTTTGTCACACAACAACTATTTCATCTACCCATGTTTACCCAACACATTTTGTAGATATAAAATACATATACAGTTTAAATCATTTAAAACATGTATAAAAATCTTTCACCCAGCACAGACGGCAAGTATACAGACAATATGCACACATAGCACATAATTTATATTAAATACTTCATATCTATGTGTAAGATGAAAGAGACTATGCACTCACCTGAAAGGTGGTGACTCGGAACTCGGACAACGCTTCGTTATCTCAAAACAATTTTCCCTTGACAAAACCTAGTATCAATACCACTAGGGCTTAGTCTAACGTTAACCTAGACTAATTAATAGTCTATCTATTATTATTATTATATAAGCATTAAACAACACTATATAACTCATAATAATAGCCCAAATAATTATTATAAGGTCCTAATAACATTACTATATTAAAACATAAGCTATACTAAAGATAGGTTAGGCGTAGCGCACTTACAGCAGGTTTTTCTCAAAAATCGAGCTTCGCCGGAGCAGCTTTCCGGAGCCGAAAGGCTCCTTTCTCGGGACTCCGGGAGCCTCGGGGCTTCCTTCGGGTGCTAGGGAGGTTCCCTAGGCTTTTTTTTGGGGGGGGGGGGTTAGGGGCTAGAGAGAGAGACAGAGAGAAGAAGAAGTTGGAATGGTGTGAAGAATGAGGGAACCCGACACCTCTATTTATAGGCTGGAAAACAGCTCTACTCATCGAGTAGGTCCTCCTACTCATCGAGTCCATGCCACATGTCACCTTCTGGTGGCTTGCCTAGGGGAGAAAGCCTTGGCCCATAATCAGCCACGTCACCCCTTTTGCAGCAGCATCCTGCCGACTTCTAAACCCCGTAACTTTCGAATACGAGCTCCGTTTTCGACGTTCGTTTTTTCCACGCGTAGGTAAAAACAAGATCTACAACTTTCATTTAGACTCCATTGGCTAATTCTCGACCGATCTTAAATTTAACAGTAGGATGAGATTAGAATGTTAAATGACCACGAATAATTCGTAACTCCTTCATACAGACTCCGTTTTCATCTATCTTTTTACCGTTGAGTTCCCATTAATGAGATATTCAACTCTCATTTAGGTTGCGTAAGCCAAAAACCGCTCGAACTAAAATTCGAGTTTCGGGCCGTGCACTGCTATGCCAAATCTTAGAAAATTCATAACTTCCTCATACAAAGTCAGATTTGGGTGTTCTTTTTATGGATGTTCTCGGTTTAACATATACTACAACTTTTGTTTAGATCACTAAGGCTAAAAAGTCCTCTATTGTAAATTCACTATTTACATCTCCCGGTGTCGTGCCGGTTTTGCCGAAAAACTTTGACGGGCCATAACTTCTTCGTTATAACTCGGATTTCGGCGTTCTTTATATGTACGGAACCCTTCAGACATATTCTACAACTTGGCTAAGATTATTTATTCTAAATAATCTTTTATCAAAAAATCGTTTTCGACCCCTATTATCTCTAAATTGACTAGCCCAGATCTACGAGCGTTACAATTATCTCCCCCTTAGGATGATTACGTCCCGGAATCATCAACAAAACAGGGTTGTATAATGACTCCATACGTTATCTCTTCATCCTAGGTAATAATCGTAACTTCTATGTTCCTTCGAATATGTATCTAACTCTTTGACTCCTTGTCTGCAGGTGATGCTCGATCTTGCACTTGCTCCCTATCTCATGTTATACTCCAAATTATGACCTTCAAGTCACAATCTCGATCCTCACTGGACACGAACTTAAGATAAGTTCTTTTATTACTACAATGGACCGATGTGTCATATTCTAATGACCTATCATCGTATGTTGCAACACTTAGACTCAGGTTTCTTAGAGTCAAATTTCAGAACAAACTATACCTTCCTTATTGTTCTAATGGGATATAATCACATCTTAAAAGGTAGCATTTCTAGCTACAAGCAACTATCGCGATACCTCTACTGATCGCTTTTTATTTCAATCTTCCGTCTTAAGTCAGATGCTACATCGAACTTGATTCTCTGAACCACATAAGATACTTAGCATAGTCGGACTCTATTTGATATGACCACTAGGATCGGAATAACAATCATTTTCTTAGTCATTACCGACACGATGGTAACGACATACTTGAACAAAACAAAATGAATTACTAGCTCCTTGATAACCTTGTGACTTTCCCTGATCCAAGCGTGAGTCCTGTGCTTCCGGTAGTATATGCATCTACTACCTTTCACACCTACTCATACTCGTCCCAAGTATTGTCTCGCAGTCCCCAAGTCCTAAAATCACAAAACAATTTAACACATACGAGTGTGTCCAAATAATCATAATTTTTTTTCCTAGACTCTACTAGGACTTCTTCCGTGCACATCTTCAATCATTAATTCTGCTTCAACTCGGTTGGAATTGGAAATTCCAGACATGGGATAACTTTATGGATTATACCAAAAATTCTTTCTTTCTGCCAATCGAAAGCGTACTTCTCCCGTACTAGACATATTATTTATTAGACGCATTCTAAAGGCAAGATACCTCTCTTACGATATCTTCTGATAGGTATCATTCACTATCGTAAGCCTTATTATTTCCTCTATTTTATTAGTCTATCATGGTTCGTATCACTTCCTGAACTTCTGCCATTGTGATAGGTTCGGGTGCAGGCGCAACGACCGATGCATGACCCATCACATTCTTTGGCTCAGGTTGTCATCTTCCTCGGATATTTCCTAGTCTGTCTTCACCATGACGTTTTCTACACCAAAGCAGACATTCGGTGTACCGATGTGAGATTTTAAGATAGGAGATTTTTATTTACGATAGACGTATAAATCTCCCTATTATTCCGAAAAGTTACATGTCAGTTCTAATATCGTAATTAAACGTTTAGAAATCTGAACACATAAAATTTCAGATCCGGTCGGCAATAGACCATAGATCCGAACAATGAATAGCATATAAGGCATCTTTATACCTATAACATAAAACATTTAGCACATAAAACATTTTAGGCATCTTTCCTAAAATAAACTAGTGCTTGTGTCTAAAATATAGCAGACACTCATATCACAATCATCGCTTAGCATTCTAAGTTTAAGTCTAGAAATAAATCCATATTCCTAGTTCGCTTAAACTAATGCTCTGATACAACTGTGACATCCCCATTTTCACGGCCAGAAAAGGCCGATTTTGTTTATGCTTTATAAAAATCAGAGTACCTCTTTTAATGAAAATGTTGCGGAATTTGTTCCCAGAAAAACATGATAAATACGTTAGCAAAGCATTTCCGAAGAAATGTATTTTTATTCATTTTAAAACATTGGGATGTCATCGTCAATACAGAAACATAAGCATAAACAGAACTTACATTCATTTACACTAGCGATCTACATCTCTTTTAAATCTCTCAGTGTAATGTAGCTTCATATCGACACCTGTGATACAAATAAACTGAGTGGGTCAGGTTGGGAAACTTGGTGAGTACATAGGGTTTTCAACCCACAATAATATAATTATTATGTTTAATCATCAAACAATTAACCCAATTACCCATCCCCATTATCTTATTTACTCTTAAGGATCTACCCTAATAATCAACTATTTCTTGTTCATTCGTTCCTAAGGATCATCCTAAGGATTAGACACGAAATCCATCGTTGCCAGGGTTTACTCAACGGGCACTAAATCCATAGTTGTCAGGGTTTGCTCAACAGACACTAAATCCATAGCTGCTAGGGCTATTTCGTTTATCAACAGTATCGTTTCCGAGAATCCACTCGCATTACATTTCAATGGGTTTTTATCTCGTTTATCGACAATATCGTTTCCGAGAATCCACTCGCAATACATGTCAATGGGTTTTTAGAGTACATCTGGTGAATACACAGTTCAAAACACCTACAGGTTGTGAGCCTGCTAGTGTCCACTAGACTGTCTAGAATAGTCCGTGGTTGTCATCCATACTCTGCTGAATGACGGGGCCAACACATAGGTAAAAGGCTTCTCTCATGGTTTACCTCTCACCCTTATCTCATGGTCTATATCAGTTCTCATCATTTTATTTTTGTCACACAGCAACTATTTCATCTACCCATGTTTACCCAACACATTTTGTAGATATAAAATACATATGCAGTTTAAATCATTTAAAACATGTATAAAAAGCTTTCACCCAGCACAGACGGCAAGTATACAGACAATATGCACACATAGCACGTAATTTATATTAAATACTTAATATCTATGTGTAAGATGAAAGAGACTATGCACTCACCTGAAAGGTGGTGACTCGGAACTCGGACAACGCTTCGTTATCTCAAAACAATTTTCCCTTGACAAAAGCTAGTATCAATACCACTAGGGCTTAGTCTAACGTTAACCGAGACTAATTAATAGTCTATCTATTATTATTATTATATAAGCATTAAACAACACTATATAACTCATAATAATACGCCAAATAATTATTATAAGGTCCTAATAACATTAATATATTAAAACATAAGCTATACTAAAGATAGGTTAGGCGTAGCGCACTTACAGCGGGTTTTTCTCAAAAATCGGGCTTCGCCGGAGCAGCATTCCCGAGCCGAAAGGCTCCTTTCTCAGGACTCTGGGAGCCTCGGGGCTTCCTTCGGGTGCTAGGGAGGTTCCCTAGGCTTTTTTTTAGGGGGGGGGGGTTAGGGGCTAGAGAGAGGTTCTAGAGAGAGAGACAGAGAGAAGAAGAAGTTGGAATGGTGTAAAGAATGAGGGAACCCGACACCTCTATTTATAGGCTGGAAAACAGCTCTACTCGTCGAGTAGGTCCTCCTACTCATCGATTCCATGCCACATGTCACCTTCTGGTGGCTTGCCTAGGGGAGAAAGCCTTGGCCCATAATCAGCCACGTCACCCCTTTTGCAGCAGCATCCTGCCGACTTCTAAACCCCGTAACTTTCGCATACGAGCTCTGTTTTCGACGTTCATTTTTTTCACGCGTAGGTAAAAACAAGATCTACAACTTTCATTTAGACTCCATCGGCTAATTCTCGACCGATCTTAAATTTAACAGTAGGATGAGATTAGAATGTTAAATGACCACGAATAATTCGTAACTCCTTCATACGGACTCCGTTTTCATCTATCTTTTTACCGTTGAGTTCCCATTAATGAGATATTCAACTCTCATTTAGGTTGCGTAAGCCAAAAACCGCTCGAACTAAAATTCGAGTTTCGGGCCGTGCACTACTATGCCAAATCTTAGAAAATTCATAACTTCCTCATACGAAGTCAGATTTGGGTGTTCTTTTTATGGATGTTCTCGGTTTAACATATACTACAACTTTTGTTTAGATCACTAAGGCTAAAAAGTCCTCTATTGTAAATTCACTATTTACGTCTCGCGGTGCCGTGCCGGTTTTGCCGAAAAACTTTGACGGGCCATAACTTCTTCGTTATAACTCGGATTTCGGCGTTCTTTATATGTACGGAACCCTTCAGACATATTCTACAACTTGGTTAAGATTATTTATTCTAAATAATCTTTTGTCAAAAAATCGTTTTCGACCCCTATTATCTCTAAATTGACTAGCCCAGATCTACGAGCGTTACAATTATCTCTCCCTTAGGATGATTACGTCCCGGAATCATCAACAAAACAGGGTTGTATAATGACTCCATACGTTATCTCTTCATCCTAGGTAATAATCGTAACTTCGAATATGTATCTAACTCTTTGACTCCTTGTCTGCACGTGATGCTCGATCTTGCACTTGTTCCCTATCTCACGTTATACTCCAAATTATGACCTTCAAGTCACAATCTCGATCCTCACTGGACACGAACTTAAGATAAGTTCTTTTATTACTACAATGGACCGATGTGTCATATTCTAATGACCTATCATCGTATGTTGCAACACTTAGACTCAGGTTTCTTAGAGTCAAATTTCAGAACAAACTATACCTTACTTATTGTTCTAATGGGATATAATCACATCTTAAAAGGTAGCATTTCTAGCGACAAGCAACTATCGCGATACCTCTACTGATCGCTTTTTATTTCAATCTTCCGTCTTAAGTCAGATGCTACATCGAACTTGATTCTCTGAACCACATAAGATACTTAGCGTAGTCGGACTCAATTTGATATGACCACTAGGGTCGGAATAACAAACATTTTCTTAGTCATTACCGAAACGATGGTAACGACATACTTGAACAAAACAAAATGAATTACTAGCTCCTTGATAACCTTGTGACTTTCCCTGATCCAAGCGTGAGTCCTGTGCTTCCGGTAGTATATGCATCTACTACCTTTCACACCTACTCATACTCGTCCTAAGTATTGTCTCGCAGTCCCCAAGTCCTAAAATCACAAAACAATTTAACACATACGAGTGTGTCCAAATAATCATAATTTTTTTTCCGAGACTCTACTAGGACTTCTTCCATGCACATCTTCAATCATTAATTCTGCTTCAACTCGGTTGGAATTGGAAAGTCCAGACATGGGATAACTTTATGGATTATACAAAAAATTCTTTCTTTCTGCCAATCGAAAGCGTACTTCTCCCGTACTAGACGTATTATTTATTAGATGCATTCTAAAGGCAAGATACCTCTCTTACGATATCTTCTGATAGGTATCATTCACTATCGTAAGCCTTATTATTTCCTCTATTTTATTAGTCTATCATGGTTCGTATCACTTCCTGAACTTCTGCCATTGTGATAGGTTCGGGTGCAGGCGCAACGACCGATGCATGACCCATCACATTCTTTGGCTTAGGCTGTCATCTTCCTCGGATATTTCCTAGTCTGTCTTCACCATGACGTTTTCTACACCAAAGCAGACATTCGGTGTACCGAGGTGAGATTTTAAGATAGGAGAGTTTTATTTACGATAGAAGTATAAATCTCCCTATTACTCCGAAAAGTTACATGTCAGTTCTAATATCGTAATTCAACGTTTAGAAATCTGAACACATAAAATTTCCAGATCCGGTCGGCAATAGACCATAGATCCGAACAAAGAATAGCATATAAGGCATCTTTATACCTATAACATAAAACATTTAGCACATAAAACATTTTAGGCATCTTTCCTAAAATAAACTAGTGCTTGTGTCTAAAATATAGCAGATACTCATCTCACAATCATCGCTTAGCATTCTAAGTTTAAGTCTAGAAATAAATCCATATTCCTAGTTCGCTTAAACTAATGCTCTGATACAACTGTGACATCCCCATTTTCACGGCCAGAAAAGGCCGATTTTGTTTATGCTTTATAAAAATCAGAGTACCTCTTTTAATGAAAATGTTGCGGAATTTGTTCCCAGAAAAACATGATAAATACATTAGCAAAGCATTTCCGATGAAATGTATTTTTATTCATTTTAAAACATTGGGATGTCATCGTCAATACAGAAACATAAGCATAAACAGAACTTACATTCATTTACACTAGTGATCTACATCTCTTTTAAATCTCTCAGTGTAATGTAGCTTCATATCGACACCTGTGATACAAATAAACTGAGTGGGTCAGGTTGGGAAACTTGGTGAGTACATAGGGTTTTCAACCCACAATAATATAATTATTATGTTTAATCATCAAACAATTAACCCAATTACCCATCCCCATTATCTTATTTACTCTTAAGGATCTACCCTAAGAATCAACTATTTCTTGTTCATTCGTTCCTAAGGATCATCCTAAGGAATAGACACGAAATCCATCGTTGCCAGGGTTTACTCAACGGGCACTAAATCCATAGTTGCCAGGGTTTGCTCAACAGACACTAAATCCATAGCTGCTAGGGCAATTTCGTTTATCAACAGTATCGTTTCCGAGAATCCACTCGCAATACATTTCAATGGGTTTTTATCTCGTTTATCGACAATATCGTTTCCGAGAATCCACTCGCAATACATGTCAATGGGTTTTTAGAGTACATCTGGTGAATACACAGTTCAAAACACCTACAAGTTGCGAGCCTACTAGTGTCCACTAGACTGTCTAGAATAGTCCGTGGTTGTCATCCATACTCTGCTGAATGACGGGGCCAACACATAGGTAAAAGGCTTCTCTCATGGTTTACCTCTCACCCTTATCTCATGGTCTATATCAGTTCTCATCATTTTATTTTTGTCACACATCAACTATTTCATCTACCCATGTTTACCCAACACATTTTGTAGATATAAAATACATATGCAATTTAAATCATTTAAAACATGTATAAAAAGCTTTCACCCAGCACAGACGGCAAGTATACAGACAATATGCACACATAGCACGTAATTTATATTAAATACTTCGTATCTATGTGTAAGATGAAAGAGACTATGCACTCACCTGAAAGGTGGTGACTCGGAACTCGGACAACGCTTCGTTATCTCAAAACAATTTTCCCTTGACAAAACCTAGTATCAATACCACTAGGGCTTAGTCTAACGTTAACCGAGACTAATTAATAGTCTATCTATTATTATTATTATATAAGCATTAAACAACACTATATAACTCATAATAATACCCCAAATAATTATTATAAGGTCCTAATAACATTAATATATTAAAACATAAGCTATACTAAAGATAGGTTAGGCGTAGCGCACTTACAACGGGTTTTTCTCAAAAACCGGGCTTCGCCGGAGCAGCATTCCCAAGCCGAAAGGCTCCTTTCTCGGGACTCCGGGAGCCTCGGGGCTTCCTTCAGGTGCTAGGGTGGTTCCCTAGGCTTTTTTTTGGGGGGGGGGGGGGGTTTAGGGGCTAGAGAGAGGTTCTAGAGAGAGAGACAGAGAGAAGAAGAAGTTAGAATGGTGTGAAGAATGAGGGAACCCGACACCTCTATTTATAGGCTGGAAAACAGCTCTACTCGTCGAGTAGGTCCTCCTACTCACCGAGTCCATGCCACATGTCACCTTCTGGTGGCTTGCCTAGGGGAGAAAGCCTTGGCCCATAATCAGCCACGTCACCCCTTTTGCAGCAGCATCCTGCCGACTTCTAAACCCCATAACTTTCGCATACGAGCTCCGTTTTCGACGTTCGTTTTTTCCACGCGTAGGTAAAAACAAGATCTACAACTTTCATTTAGACTCCATTGGCTAATTCTCGACTGATCTTAAATTTAAAAGTAGGATGAGATTAGACTGTTAAATGACCACGAAGAATTCGTAACTCCTTCATACGGACTCCGTTTTCATCTATATTTTTACCGTTGAGTTCCCATTAATGAGATATTCAACTATCATTTAGGTTGCGTAAGCCAAAAACCGCTCAAACTAAAATTCGAGTTTCGGGTCGTGCACTGCTATGCCAAATCTTAGAAAATTCATAAATTCCTCATACGAAGTCAGATTTGGGCGTTCTTTTTATGGATGTTCTGAGTTTAACATATACTACAACTTTTGTTTAGATCAATAAGGCTAAAAAGTACTATATTGTAAATTCACTTTTTACGTCTCCCGGTGCCGTGCCGATTTTGCCGAAAAACTTCGACGGGCCATAACTTCTTCATTATAACTCGGATTTCGGCGTTCTTTATATGTACGGAACCCTTGAGACAAATTCTACAACTTGGTTAAGATTATTTATTCTAAATAATCTTTTGTCAAAAAGTCATTTTCGACCCCTATTATCTCTAAATTGACTAGCCCGGATTTACGGGCGTTACAGAAACCATAGGGTTTTTTTACAGACCCCTATTATCTCTAGAATGCCGCCTAAAGTTGCTCAAATCCGCATCTTACTCAGCATCTTACTCAGGAAGAGTAAACGAAGCTTTAGTTGATTGTATGTAACGTCTAAATACTTGTACATGGCAAACACTCTATTGTGATTGGACATAAGCATTTGACATGGATTACAAGCAGAATAATCCTCACCGTCCAATACAGATTCAACGGTCCAGATTCTGTTTCCTTGAATTTTAAGACATTGTCTTAAAATGTAAGGGACCCACAATTATAAACTCTTTATAAGATGGTATATATATATATATATATATATATATATATATAATTGTGTTAATATACTACTAATTACCGTTCAAATGATCATTCACTTGGCAATTTCTTATGGAGGTCGCCTAACACTGAGTCATTCGGTGTTGGGTAATCTCCCCACTTACTATCTTTCTCTTTATGTTGCCTCTGCAGGTGTGATTTTCTAATTGGAGAAGCATAGATGTAGATTCTTATGGAGAGGCTCAGGAGATAACAAGAAAATCAATTGGGTGTCATGGAGTAAGATCACTAAGGCTAAGGAGGACGGAGGCCTTGGTGTAGGTGCGATAGAAGATCTCAATATATCTCTAATTTGCAAATGGTGGTGGAGACTGAAGATGGAGAAAGACTCGCTATGGAACAAAGTTGTCTCAAGCATCCACAACTTGGGAATGAGACCGGCATACGATTTATCTAACAAATCTACAACAGGAGTATGGAACAATTTTGCTAGAATGAAGGTTGTGTTGGCTAAGCGGGGCATTCCAATAAGTATTATTATCAAAAGAAAGGTTAATTCTGGAGAGGATACGCTATTTTGGAAGGATGAATGCATTGGTGACAAACCACTGTAACTTGTTTTTCCTGATTTGTATTGTCTAGAGTCACATAAGAAATGCAAAATCTCGGATCGAATATATGATGGCGGGCTTTCATGGTCTTGGTCTAGCCAACCCGATCCACATCATTTGAACCAACTAAGGAAAATACTTCAATCAACCTGCCTAAACTCAAGCAATGATTCATGGTCATGTGAATTAGATTCAAATGGCAATTTCTCTGTTGCAACATGTAGAAGGAGGCTGACAACGGCTGACATTGGATCGGATGGTAATCCCTTTCTGTGGCTGAAAGAAGTTCCTACAAAATTTTCGTGTTTTGTTTGGAGAGCAGTTCAAAATCGTATCCCCTCTACATTGGCTCTCAATAATCGGAGAATCAATATTGCATCGGTTACGTGGGGTGAATGTAATTTAGCAGAGGAGTCAACTGACCACCTACTGTGTGTATGTCACTTTGCCAAAGCTACTTGGGAATGGATATTTAGATGGTTTGGTATTTCGATGCCCTCATTTGATAAGGTATCTGAACTTCTAGAATTTGCGGCAACATAGGGAAACTGTCCAAAAAAGAAAAAGGTATCGGTGGGTATATGTTATGGTACGATGTGGTGTCTGTGGAAAGCGAGAAATGATAGAACCTTTCATCAATCAATGATTGCATCTATAAAGGTTGTGGACATGGTTCAATCATCGGTGTTCATGTGGTTTAAGCATAGAAGCAATAATAAAGTTTATAAATGGATAGATCGGTGTATTAATCCACTTATGTAAAGAAGTATAAGGGAACTTGATATTCTATATTGTGGTGACGATTGTTTTTCTGTATCCCTGCCTTGATATGTGAGACTGAGTTTTCTTTTTTCTTAATAAAATTTGCTGGTTCAAAAAAAAAAAAAAAAAAAAAAAAAAAAAAACTTGGCAATTTCAGGTGATTAAGACCGACTCTCGTCTTTGTATGATAGGTGATTCTTGTAGGTATATTTTGATTTGTAATGGAGAGGCAATTTTTGTCGGATCTAAAAAATCATTGCATGTTTATCGTTAGCATTTTGAGAGGTCTATTTATGGCTTGTAAAAATTGTACACTTCTATAGTACATCTGCAACAAAGTTAAATTTATCGTTTATTAAAGCGGTATGAAATTAATAGACCAAGTACCGTTGAAAGAAAGAGTCAAAGCTTAATACGTGTTTCATATCTAGGTATAAGTAGATGCATGTCTATTTCAACATCACGAAGATGTACATGCAATTTTTTTTTTTTTTTTTGAACATATTTGTTTTTTTTCATTAAAATGATATTGAAATAGTTTTAATCCAATTGCTCCAACTTCCAACCGCTTTTATCAAATAATTACATGACAAGTTGACAACTGAATAAAGAAGGCACACTATGAGGTTAAATTTTCAATATCCCATGTGCTATTATGTATTTTTTTTCAATATCCCATGTGCAATTTTTTTTTGAACAGCAATAAGAATATATATATATATATATATATATATATATATATATATATATATATATATATATATATATAACACCCTAATTTAACCACCTATACCCCATAAAGGGTTTTGATCCCTCAACCTTATAAAGAGGGAGGGGGCGCCTTACCAAATGGGACAAACCCATTGGCAAAATTTGGACGATTTCGATTTGTGCGTGTCATCGTTGCATAAGGGTAATGCTAATATTCTCTGTATCGTTCCAAATTTATCGGATGTCCTGTATCTTGTGTTCTTATGCAAATGAAAAAGTATTAAAATTCGGTAAGTATGAAGACTCATGTGTCAAGGCGAGTAATGACACAAATCTGCCTTGGAAGGTGCGTTCGAGTGCCCTGATTATCCTCATGGATTGCCACCATATTTAGAACTAAAGAAATACGATTGTTTTCAATAGCAAGACGAGAAACGTGAAAATTTTGGTTGACTAAATTAAGAGAAATGAAGTAATATCTGAAAAAAATAACTTTTTTTTTTCAAAAATAACCACTTTGTCCGGAATTAGGTATTCCGGACTAAGAAAAAACATTTTTTTTTGACAAACTCCAGAATATCATTCTAGATTCCGGACTAAAACTTCGGATTTTAGAATACAAATAAAAAATTAAAAAACTCCAGACTTTCAAGAACAAGTACAAAATCAGAAGAACATTGCTGGAATTTCAAGGAAAAAAATTCATTTTTTTTCTTAATTTAACAAAAAAAATAAACAAACATGATAATATGAACTATATACAATATGAATATATAAAGTTAGACATTTTATTGAAAAACGATGACATTAAACATTACTAACCATTCTAAATCCCAAAAAAACAAAATAATTTCTTTGAAAACAAAAAATAAAAAATAAAAAAAATAAAAAAAGATGAACAGTACTCCGAAATATGAACAATACTCCAGAATTAGCATTCCGAAGAAAATTGTTATTTTACACAAACTGAAAAATATGGTTATTTTCTTTGAAAACCTCGTTTGTAATGGTTAATTTACTCAATTTCCCCTAAATTAAACTTTTTGTTATCAAATATTAGTTTGTGAATAACCATTGGATTCCTCATTTCTCTCGTAACACTTCATCATTATTTATCGTTAGTAACAACCACTTCAATGTGTTTTATGAATGTAATAATGCACCATCATAACGTGCCTTCATATTATAACTCATCTTTCACCTTATTTTGGTAGTACAAATACTGAGTCATATGTATTAGAAAGTTAGTTATTTTCATTACAAATATTGGAATAAAGGTTCTTTACACTCTCATATCTCTCTTTACTTTATAATTTATCTTGTTATTTGATCATATTTCTTAATATGTTAGCAGCACGACTCTACCATAGAGCTCCAACTTCTTGTCGTTCTTGTTATTGTCAGGTATATATATTTTATAAGTTCACATATATAATGCTCACAAGTAATTTTATGCAACTTTTAACTAATGATCCATAACATACAACTCTTCTTTTTGTTAGTACTTTCACTATGACAAACCTTAGCAAACTTGAGTTTATGGCTCTTGACATTAGTGGAAGGAATAAATATAATGGGACCTTGATGTTAAAATCCACCTTGATGCCATCGGTCTTGGAAACACCATAAAAGGCATAAATCCTTTAAATGAAGCATCAATTAAGGCGATAATTTTCCTATGCCATCATCTCGATGAAGGATTGAAAGTTGAATACCTCACTCTTAAAGATCCAACTGATCTTTGGAGTAATCTCAAAGAGAGGTATGATCATCAAAAAACGGTGATACTTCCTAAAGCTCATTTTAATTGGTTACACCTTCGGCTACAAGATTTTGAATTTGTGAGTAAGTATAATTCAACCATGTTCAAAATTACTTCCCAATTAAAACTATGTGGTGAGACTATAACTGACGAAGACATGCTAGAGAAAACTTTCTCTATTTTTTCATGCCACTAACATGCTCTTACAGTAGCTATATCATGAGAAATATTTAAAAAAAATAGTGTATTAATCTAATGTCTTTTTCTAGCTGAACAAAATAATGAGCTCTTGATGAAAAATCACCAATCACGTCCGATCGGTTCTAATCCATGTCATCGTGGCCATGGTCATGGTCGAGGTCATGGACGTGGTGGAGGACTGGAGGCCGTCATAATTATCGTCCCAACAATAACAATGATATAAGTAACCACCAGAAGTGGGAAAATAACAAAAATCCACATCCTAATAATAAAAGTGTTCAAGGCAAAAACAATGTTAAGAATGTTTGCCACTGATGTGCAATGACTAGTCATTGATTTCGTACATGTCACACTCCAAAGCATTTTGTTGATCTTTATCAAGCTTCTCTAAAATATAAAGTAGGAAAAAATGCAGAAACAAATTTTGTTCAAAATTATTTTTCCGAATATCAACTAGAAATGGGACATTTGGATGTTTTTGTTTATCTTGCTTACACGGAAAGGACAAGCAATGCTATGGATGGTGATGGAAGTACCCAATTTTTCCCATAAAAGGAGATGGATATGTCACCATATCATGAAGTTGTTGGTTTTCTAGTATTGTTTGATTTTTTCATTATGTTCGTTTAGAGCTATTGTCATGGTCAAGAATAATATGTAGTTTTGTATAATGTCTTCTCTGATTTTTATGTCATAGTTGTTTCTTGAAAAGCGATCTCGGTTGTTCTTATCAAAGTAATAAAATATGGCTTTATTTCTCTAAGTCGAATTTTTCTTATGTTTTTTTAATAGAAATATGGATATTCGCAAAAGAAACGAGGAATATATATGTCTTGCAGATAGTGCAACAACACTTAGCATTTTTAATAATGAAACATATTTTGCTTACGTATCAATTAGAGAAGCAAGTGTTAATACAATAACAGCTAGTGCAAAAATGATTGAAGACTCCGAAAAAGAGAATACAGTATTACCACAAGGGACAATATTTACAATTGGTGATGTATTATTTTCATCCAAATCAACAAGAAATTTATTACGTTTTATGGATATTCGGTCTAAGGAATATCATGTTGAAACAACTAATGATGGTAATAAAGAGTATCTTAATATTAGAAAAATGATATTGGGTTAGAAAATCCTTTTGGAAAAATTACTCGTATTGTCCTCCGGATTGTATTATAAAAATATTAGAATGATTGAATCACATGTTATTGAAAATAAACGGTATGATAACACCTTCAAAGTTTGGCATGACCGGTTGGGTCATCCTGATCAATTATGATGCGTAGAATAATTGAAACTTCAAGTGGCCATTCATTGAAAAACCAGAATATTTTTCAAGCTAATGAATTGTCTTGTTCTATATGCTCTCAAGGAAAATTAATTTCCTGTCCATCATTGAACAAAGTTGGGTATGAAAGTCATAGTTTCTTAGAAAACATTCAAGGGGATATATGTGCACCAATTCATCCACCGTGTGGACCATTTATATATTTTACAGTGTTGTAAAAATCCCGATTAGGTTCAGATTAATCTCCGATTAATCCCTAGGCACTACTCGATCGATTAGAGGGCGCCTAGCGATTAATCCCTGCATACATAATGACTGAAACAGTAGAACCCGGTGAAATTTTAACACTTTGAAGAAGTTATATCTCAACAGAAACTATTTAAGGTATGATTAGTGTTATATGTATCATATTAACCTATTTTGTTATGAATTAGTGGTATTTACAAACTTTTATATGATATTAGTCATTTTAATTTTTTTAAATCTAACAAATTAGCAATTAATGGTCCCCGATTAATCCCCCGATTAATCTTCGCCTAGCCGATTAATCCCTTAACCCCAGTCCACCGACTAGCTAACGTCGAACGATTTTTACAACCTTGATATTTTATGATTTTAATTGATGTGTCAACTAGATGGTCACAAATGTGCTTTTAATATGATTTTAATTGACATGGGGACATGCAGATTTACATGCAACATCACTTATACGCATCATGCCAACTAGTTATCATAAGTTCTTCCCTATTCAACTAGTTTGCGGTAAGGAACCAAATATTTCTTAAGTAAGGCCGTTTGATGTGCAATTTATGTACCCATTTATCCACCTCACCGGACAAAAATGGGTCATCAAAGAAGAATATGAGTTTTATGTTGGATACGAACCTCCATCAAGAGTAAAATATTTAGAACCGTCAACTGGAGATTTATTTACAACTATATTTAACGATTATCGTTTTAATGAATCGGTTTTTTCTAGCATTAGGGGGAAATGAAGAAGCTGGAAAAATAAAATCTCTTGGAATGAAGTATCACTTTCAGATTTAGATCCCCGTTTAAGTCAATGTGAATTTAAAGTGAAAAAGATAATTCATCTACAAAATATAGCAAATCAACTGCCAGATGCATTTACTGATCCTAAGAGAGTAACAAAGTCTCATGTACCAGCTGTAAAGGCTTAAATTAGAATTAATATCCTAGAAGGAAAAAATACAAGTGCAAATGAATCTATGGTATGCCTGAAGCATGGAAGATAAACCGGTTCCAAAGAAAAAAATCCTCGAAAATGAATGGGAGCAAATATAACTGATGCTCTAAAAGAGAAAACATAATCTCTTGAAAAGATTAGTGGGGCTCTAGAAGAGCCCAATGACATAACAGAAAAAACTGAGGTAGCTGGAAATTACAAAAATGAAGTTATCTCAATAAATTATGTCATGATAGGAAGATGGAACCGAAATAAGATAGACGCCAATGAGAAGTTTTCATATCATGCTGCGCGCGATATTATGGAAGAAAATGAGGATCTTGAACTTAAATCTATAGAGGAATGTACAAATAAAAAACGATTGGCCAAAATAGAAAGATACAATAAATAAAGAGCATAATTCTCTTACTCACCGAAACGTTTTTGGACATATAGTCTGTACACTAAACAAAGTAAGACCAGTGGGACACAAATGGGTATTTATGCATATAATAAACGAGAAAAATGAAGTTGTTAGATATAAAGTAAGACTGGTTGCACAAGGTTTTACCATAGGCACGTAATTGATTATGAAGAAACATACTCTCCTGTGGTTGATGCAATTACAATTTGTTATCTAATAAGTCTGGCAACACATGCAAAACTGGATATGCATCTAATGAATGTACTTACCGCCTCTTTATATGGTTCACTTTAGAATTATATTTATATGAAAATACCATAAGGGTTTAAGGTACAACAAGCACAAACTTATAATTCTCGAGAAGTATATTCGGTAAAATTAAATAAATCTATGTATGGATTGAAACAATATAGTCGTATACGACTCATTTATTTAAGTACATTTTTGTTGAAAGAGGGCTACAAGATGATCCTATAAGCCCATGTATATTCATAAAATATTTGGATCAAAATTTTTCATAGTTGTTTATGTAGATAAGTTGAACATAATTGGAATTCCTGTAGAATTGGAAAAGGACATTTCTTGTTTGAAAGAAAATTTTGAAATGAAAGTTTTGGTAAAACAAAGTTTTGTTTGGGTCTTCAAATTGAGCACACCAAAAACGTAGTTTTTGTACATCTAATTATCTAGAAAAAGTTATTAATATGTTTTATGTGGATAACTGTGACAACCCGAAATTTCTATTCTGTACAACCTCTCACTTCAATAAGAGTCAGAACAGTTTCTGCTAACTTTCAGGCTTTTTGGATTAAGTTCTAGTGTTTTAAAGTTAGTAATTCCGGAGATGACAGGAGAGAGGATGCCCTAGGGTTTATTGTGCAACAATTATGTCCCAAAACTCCAAGAATTTGGAGTTTACGGCCTAAACAAATGTGTTTACGGCCGTAAACCCTAAAAAGGGGGTATAAATATGACACTTAGTCATATTTTACCACTTTTCACATTTTCAAGATCCAAAACCAAATTCTCTCTCAAGTATCATCCAACATTTCTTCAAGATCTTCAACTTGTAAGTGTTTCTAGCCCAAATAAGTTGATATGTACCCTAATCTAGTGATCTAACATGATTCCATCCGTGAAATCATTCCAAAAGTGTAGATCTTCAAGTTTCACCAAGAACACCAAGAACACACACTAGTGTTCTTGGACTTTTAGCACCTTTTCAAGCTTCTACCTAGTAAGTACTCCTACCCTAGTGTATTATAAAGCTTGTTACACTTCCAAACATCAAGAAAACAACCAAGAAACACAAGATCAAGGTGTTTACGGTCCAAGATGTTCTTGGACCGTAAACCCTAAAAAGGGTGCCAAAGTGTACCCTAGTCCCTTCTAAGCCTTGGAAACTAGTCTAGACCCCTTCCTTGTTGTGCTTAGGACTCAAAACAAACAAAAGACCATAAATCATTTGGGTTTACGGCCGTAAACCCAAATGGAAATGGTCTAAGGACCGTAAACTCCCTAAAGGAGTGAAGTGGTGCCCTAATCTATTCCTAAGGCTTAAACATGAAGGAGGAATGCTTCTTGTGATCTTTAAGGCTTCTAAACACAAATTGGTCAAAGAAACATGAGTTTACGGCCGTAAACTCATGGGTTTACGATCGTAAACTCAAGGAGTTATGGTCACAAAACCATAAACTCCAAGGGAGTTTACCCTTGAACCCCAAACTCAATAGCAAGGTCCTACCACCCTTAGATGCAATCCTTATGACTTATAGCACTTAAAACAAGTGTTTTACATGTCTTAGGATGTCTTAAACTTGGTTAATTAGTTGTTTTATGACTAATTGGATACATATATGTGATTATATGTTAACTAGGATCATTGTGTGTGTACAAGTCTTCACTTGACACTTAGGATCCTACATCATTCAGTTCATCCACAACCACCCACTACAGGGGGGGGGGGAATACAAGTAGAAAACATGAAGTTATAGAATCAATCACAAGTGATTTATAACTGTGTTTTCAACCAACTGATTTTCACATACTTCATAATGTGTTAAATACAATGGTTTTCAGTTAATTTATACCTTGTTATCAAATGAATTACTTTTGAAATGTTTTATAAAATGACATCAAGTCATTATTATTTATTGTTCAAAACTCGTAAATGTTTTACAAAACCTCTTTCAACTTATTGTTAAAAACCATATCTATACGCTTATGTTTCATATACATATGTATTGATATGAGAGCTTTCATTCTTTCTTCAGTTCCAACACTCTTGTGTAGCAAGGGTGTATAAACCTACTTGGACATTCAATTTACATTCCAGTAAACTATTCCAGAGGGAAAATGCACATCGACGGATGTCTACGGTTAATACTATTCGGCAATTACTCTGCCGTGTTTATCCTAGTACCAAAGGATAATACTTAAATCATTATATAATTTCCCTTTTACTTTTATTTTGTGACACATTCACATAAACGATGAGGTAGACTATATATTTATAATAATAGTCGCACATGGGAAAAACTTTCATTTATACAAAAAGGCAACCTTCAAGCAGTCGGGTCTTGGTAGAAGACTACTTTTTATACTAGTAGGAAATATGGGATTTCCTAGGGTTTTCACACTTATACTAAATGTTTCATCAAATATTTATAAGTCTTTCATAACAGCTTTTCCAATCAATGACACCATAATACTTATGAATTCACCAGCTTTATGCTGATAAACTCTTTCAAAATAACTTGTATTCTCAGGTCACCAGTAGACAGGTACGATGACCAGGTTTTGAGAAGACGGAGCACAGACAAGACTCGTCTTTTATTTTGGTTATATATTTTGGTGTCTTATTACTATGATAGAAAACTCATGTATTAAAAACTTTACTTTTAATGCAATGGATGATGTTGTTAGTTGTTTACTACTTTGCACTGTTATGATACTTCACATGACGTCCTCCACCCCTGAACGTTTCCGCCGTTCTTGGTTTTGGGGTGTGACAGATTGGTATCAGAGCTTTGTTTATAGTGAATTGAGTATAGCAACCCATAAAAGATATACAGACTATAAATACATTGGGATTAAAATACTCTGACCAAGAGTTTATACTTTTAAATAATAAAATATTTAATTAAGTATACATGCCTGCATTCATACTAAAATCAGTGTCACAACGACAAAAACAAAAGTATTACGATTGTTGGATATCACAGGTAAGCTCGGGGATGTATGGTCAATCCTGGGAGTGGCATAGCCTGATCAACTATGCTGGTCCAAGGAATGATTAGCATATGCCCAAGAATGGTTGTGATATGGCAACAAGTCTAAAAACTTACCAACATTACCACAATGAAATACCATAGGGGTATTTGGTGTTACTATAATTACTTATTTGAGAACTAAAAGGTCTTTATCAGTAGGTCAATAGTTGCTGAGTGGATACACTAAGATTATATGTATCTAGGACGTCATCGACTTAGAATCTGTGAATCTTTGCTTTACTTCTTGTCCTTGTTTGGTTGTAGGCTTAGAGTTAGGGTCACTTATTCGAAGGTCAATCCTGTCCTGAGTACATATAACTGGTATGCACTAAACAAGTATTGAAGTAACTGATAAAGATCATCTTATAACTATCTTAGTTAGTACGTCTATTAATTTCTTCTTATATCCCTTTTCTCGCGTAGATATCATGGGTGGATTCCATCCCCACGGCGACCCGTACTACCCTAACCACGACAATGCTGGATGGCTCGGAGAAGAGCCAGAGAATGATCACCCAATTCCTTTTGATGATCACGAAGCTGAAGGCTTTTCTGATAGTTCTGACTCAGAACCAGAAGTCAACAATCTGCCCCCAGCTGCTCAAAACCCAAACCTGAACCCTCGTCCAACATTTCAAGGACCCACACCTCTGTGGGCCACAAACTTGAATAGATGGAGTCAGGAACAGAGTCAACCCATCCCCTACAATGGAGACAAAAGCTTCTACAACCTCACTGAGGGAGGTTCAGCTGACAGGGTCCTACCCATCATGGTTCGTAGGATTTCCCGAAACACCGAACAGGGTCGAGCCGCTATCGACCGAGTCATGGAGATTGACGCCAAAGCTGGCGTAAACACGGTCCACATTCGCCAACTAGAGTATGCTCATGAAAGGACTCTGGTCCACAATGCAGCTCTGCAGAGAGAACTAGCTGGAACTCAAGCTGAAGTCAGGGAACTTCGAGCTCAGCAAGTAAGATCTGACAGGCGTGTGAGGGACATAGAACGCCTTCTGTCGGAATCAAGAACTCACCCTAGTAGTTCTCGTCGCCGATAGAATCTCATCGACTTCTCTTTTGGATATAACCTAGTTATGTAAAACTCTGGTCTAATTTCCTATCTTTGTAAATCTTAGACCTGTTAGGTCTTGATTAGGTCGTAGTCCTGTCAAAATTTTCCATCTTGGTTGATGTAAGGCCTCCTACTAGGCCATTTTTTCCGAACTTGTTACATCTGTAATTCCAGTAATTTTGACAGGTACCTGATCTCATGGAAGTTATTATCCAAATGCTATCATCTGGTAGTTCTAGATCTACATTTAATCGTGCTGTTGGACTATGAAGAGTTAGTCCATGAGTCATTTTCATCAACTTTCCTATTGAATGATTATCAATATCTTCATCTTTCTAAACTTATAGCTAAAAGATGCCTCCTCGCAGAAATCCAAGGCGTAACAATAATAACAAAACACCGATACCACCACCACCTCCTCTGTTCGACGCTGCTATGTTCCAAGCGGCTGTTACGACGGCCGTAGCGGCTGCCATGTCCGACATCAATACTCTTGTCCCTAGTGGATCAGGAACGGGTGCACCTCCTTCCAACCATGGCGAGAGTCATGGGCATCCCCGGGAATGCACCTACAAGGATTTTACGAATGCCAAACCCAGAAATTTCAATGGAACTGGAGGGGTTATGATCTTAAGGCAGTGGATAGAAAAGACAGAAGCAGTCTTTGAAATCTGCGCCTGCCCAGAGAACAATAAGGTCAAGTTTCCTACTTGTACCTTTTCTGACAGGGCTTTAACTTGGTGGAATGGCCACGTTAAGTCACTGACTCTAATAGTGGCAAATTCGATAAGTTGGGAAAACTTGAAAGCCATGCTGATGAGAGAGTATTGTCCACGAGGGGAAATTCAAAAACTCGAACAGGAACTCTGGGGTCTTGAAATGGTTGGTTCTGACATATCAACTTATACTAATAGATTCTGCGATCTGGCAATTCTTTGCCCTGATATGGTTGCTCTTGAGAGCAAGAAAATAGAGAGATATATTTGGGGACTGTCGCCCTAGATCCAGCCAAGTGTGTTAGCATCTAGGCCTATTACTTTTGACAACGCCAAAGAGCTGGCACAATCTCTTATAGATCACGGAAACCACCAGAACCCAACGATTTCTACACCTGAGCAACAAAAGGGAAACAACAACAAGAAGAAGAAAAAGGGATGGAACAAGAGGAAAAGTGGTGCTTCGCAAGAATCCTCAAAGAGACAACAACTAGTTACAATCAATGCTACCACAGTAACTCCTGTTGTCCCTGCTAATCCCTTACCAGCGAAGCCTTATGCCGGTAATCTTCCGAGGTGCAACAAATGCACCTTCCATCACAACGGACCTTGCCGGGAAATGCAGTGCACTAACTGCAACAGAAAGGGGCTTACTGCTCGTTTCTGCAAGACTCCAGCAAGGCCGACCGCTCAAGTTCCTAATGCCGGTGTGGGCCAAGCTTGCTACGGTTGTGGCGAAGTGGGCCACTACAAGAGGAACTGCCCTAAGGCAGGGATAGCTGGCGGAGTAGGAAGAGTTCTGGCCATAGGCCACGAGGAAGCCGTAGCTGATCCTACAATAGTTACTGGTACGTTTCTCCTCGATAACTCATATGCTTGCATACTTTTCGATAGTGGAGCGGAGAAAAGCTTCGTAAACCAGAAATTTGCACACCTGCTTAAACAAAAACCACGTGCACTAGATAAATCATTCACTGTAGAAATGGCAAACGGGAAAACGGAAAGTACTAACTGCACATACGTATGTTGTACTCTAACTTTAGATGGCCATACTTTCGAGATAGACCTCATGCCGGTCCCAATTAAAAGTTTCGACGTCATTATCGGCATGGATTGGTTGAGTCTTCATCGTGCCGACATCTTGTGCTTTGAAAAAGCAGTTCGTCTTAACCTCCCTAACAGCGAAACCCTAGTAATCTACGGCGACAAACCTAGTACGAGCTTTCTCATCATTTCGTGCATCCAAGCTCAGAAGTGCTTGCGAAAGGAATATCATGCATTCCTCGCTCACATCGTTGATACGAGTCAAGAAGTGAAAGACATTCAGAACATCCCCGAAGTACGCGACTTTCCCGACATCTTTCCAGAAGAACTCCCAGGATTACCACCACAACGCCAAGTCGAGTTCAGAATCGACTTAGTGCCAGGGGCTACTCCAGTAGCCAAATCTCCATATCGTCTGGCACCAACGGAGATGCAGGAACTTTCCAGTCAGCTTAACGAACTTCTTAAGAAGGGATTCATTAGGCCAAGCTTCTCACCATGGGGAGCACCGATCTTGTTCGTCAAGAAGAAAGACGGATCGTTTCGTATGTGCATCGACTATAGGGAACTCAACAAGCTTACCATTAAAAATCGTTATCCCTTACCCCGCATTGACGATTTATTTGATCAACTTCAAGGATCCAATTACTTCTCGAAGATAGATCTACGATCCGGATACCACCAACTACGAGTGTTAGAGGAGGATGTTCCCAAGACAGCCTTCCGAACTCGTTATGGACACTACGAGTTTGTAGTGATGCCGTTCAGATTAACAAACGCACCCGTTGTACTCATGGATTTAATGAATAGGGTGTGTCGTTCTTACTTGGATCGGTTCGTCATTGTCTTCATCGATGACATACTCATCTACTCTCGAAGTAAGGAGGAACATAGTTAACACCTACGAAGAGTCTTAGAAATATTACGATCGGAGAAGCTCTATGCGAAGTTCTCTAAGTGCGAATTTTGGATTCGAAGAGTCGAATTCTTGGGCCACGTAGTTAGTGAAGAGGGAATTCACGTGGACCCTTCCAAAATCAAGGCCATTGAGAACTGGTCAGCATCGAAGACACCTACAGAAATTCGTCAATTTCTAGGTCTCGCTGGCTACTATCGCAGGTTCATTCAGAACTTCTCCCGCATTGCGAAACCTCTTACAACACTGACCCAGAAGGGCGTGACCTTTGACTGGGAAGAGAAGTAAGAAAGAGCGTTCCAAACGCTCAAGCGAGCCTTGTGCACCGCACCAATACTATCCCTCCCCGAAGGGATAGAAGACTTCGTTGTCTATTGCGATGCTTCAAATCAAGGGCTCGGCTGTGTTCTGATGCAACGAGGTAAGGTCATCGCCTATGCCTCGAGACAGCTGAAGACACACGAGGTCAACTACACCACCCACGATCTTGAACTAGGAGCAGTTATGTTTGCTCTGAAGATCTGGAGACACTACCTGTATGGTACAAAAAGTACTATCTTTACAGATCACAAAAGCTTACAACATATATTCGACCAGAAGGAGCTCAACATGAGACAATGACGGTGGGTCGAGCTACTCAGTGATTATGAATGTGAAATTCGTTATCATCCAGGTAAAGCCAACGTAGTAGCTGACGCCCTAAGTTGGAAAGAATACTCTGGTCGTAGAGTCAAATCTTTGACTCTAACTATCTATTCACACTTGTCCATGCAAATTAAGGAGGCTCAGCTCGACGCTTTGAAACCTGAAAATGTGGCGAGTGAAACCCTAAGAGGGATGGATAAGAATTTGGAAGTCGAGGGCGGCAGAGCCTTATACCTCATGGATCGGATCTGGACACCGAAACGCGGTGGCTTCAGAGACTTAGTCATGACCGAGGCACACAACACTCGTTATTCCGTCCACCCAGGTTCAGATAAGATGTATCCAGATCTTAAAAAGCTATACTGGTGGCCTAACATGAAAGCAGAGATTGCTACCTTCGTAAGTAAATGCCTTACTTGTGCAAAGGTAAAGGTCGAATACCAGAAACCCTCAGGTCTACTGCAAAAGCCTGAGATTCCTGAATGGAAGTGGGAGCGGATCACTATGGACTTCATAACCAAGTTGCCCAAGACAACAGGTGGACTTGATACCATATGGGTCATCGTCGACAGATTGACCAAGTCTGCACACTTCCTGCCTATCAAAGAAACCGACAATATGGAGAAACTTACGAGAACCTACATTCGGGAGATTATACGACTGCACGGTGTTCCTATATCCATTATCTCAAACAGAGATAGTAGATTCACTTCGAGGTTCTGGCAGTCGCTACAAAGTTCCCTAGGAACTAGGCTGGACATGAGTACAGCCTACCATCCACAGACCGACGGACAAAGTGAGAGGACTATCCAAACCTTGGAAGATATGTTGCGAGCCTGTGTGATTGACTTTGGGAAAGCATGGGATACTCATTTCCCCCTTGTCGAATTTTCCTACAACAACAGTTATCACACGAGCATAAAGGCTGCTCCATTCGAAGCCCTCTATGGCTGAAAGTGCAGATCCCCTCTGTGCTGGGCTGAAGTGGGTGATACCCAGTTAGCTAAAGGACGAGTTCCTGAAAGCACTCTCACAGGTCCGGAGATCATTCGGGAAACGACAGAGAAGATCGTTCAGATTCGTGAACGATTGAAAGCCTCTAGAGACCGACAGAAAAGCTACGCTGATAAACGAAGGAAACCGTTGGAATTCCAGGTGGGAGACCGTGTTCTATTGAAGGTCTCACCCTGGAAGGGCTTAATACGCTTCGGAAAGTGTGGAAAGCTAAATCCAAGGTATATAGGGCCTTTCGAGATTCTTGCCAGAATCGTCCATGTAGCTTACAAACTTAACTTACCACGCGAACTCAGTAACATACATTCTACTTTCCACGTCTCGAACTTGAAAAAGTGTGTGTCCGACGAGACTCTTGTAATCCCACTCGACGAGATCGAGATCAACGAGAGCCTCAACTTCGTGGAAGAACCAGTAGAGATCATGGACCGGGAGGTCAAGCAAATGAAACAAAGCCGTATCCCGATAGTGAAGGTTCGCTGGAACGCCAAGCGAGGACCTGAATTCACTTGGGAGCGAGAGGATCAGATGAAACTGAAATATCCTCATCTTTTTACTTAGTTATTTGTAACTACTTATTTGCTTAAATTCTAATTTCGGTACAAAATTCCTTCTAACGGGGGGATGATGTGACAACTCGAAATTTCTATTCTGTACAACCTCTCACTTCAATAAGAGTCAGAACAGTTTCTGCTAACTTTCAGGCTTTTTGGATTAAGTTCTAGTGTTTTAAAGTTAGTAATTCAGGAGATGACAGGAGAGAGGATGCCCTAGGGTTTATTGTGCAACAATTATGTCCCAAAACTCCAAGAGTTTGAGTTTACGGCCTAAACAAATGTGTTTACGGCCGTAGACCCTAAAAGGGGGTATAAATATGACACTTAGTCACATTTTACCACTTTTCACATTTTCAAGATCCAAAACCAAATTCTCTCTGAAGTATCATCCAACATTTCTTCAAGATCTTCAACTTGTAAGTGTTTCTAGCCCTGATAAGTTGATATCTACCCTAATCTAGTGATCTAACATGATTCCATCCGTGAAATCATTCCAAAAGTGTAGATCTTCAAGTTTCACCAAGAACACACACTAGTGTTCTTGGACTTTTAGCACCTTTTCAAGCTTCTACCTAGTAAGTACTCCTACCCTAGTGTATTATAAAGCTTGTTACACTTCTAAACATCAAGAAAACACCCAAGAAACACAAGATCAAGGTGTTTACGGTCCAAGATGTTCTTGGAACGTAAACCCTAAAAAGGGTGCCAAAGTGTGCCTTAGTCCCTTCTAAACGTTGGAAACTAGTCTAGACCCCTTCCTTGTTGTGCTTAGGACTCAAAACAACCAAAAGACCATAAATCATTTGGGTTTACGGCCGTAAACCCAAAGGGAAATGGTCTAAGGACCGTAAACTCCCTCAAGGAGTGAAATGATGCCCTAATCTATTCCTAAGGCTTAAACATGAAGTAGGAATGATTCTTGTGATCTTTAAGGCTTCAAAACACAAATTGGTCAAAGAAACATGAGTTTACGGCCGTAAACTCATGGGTTTACGACCGTAAACTCAAGGAGTTATGGTTACAAAACCGTAAACTCCGAGGGAGTTTACCCTTGAACACCAACCTCAATAGCAAGGTCCTACCACCCTTAGATGCAATCCTTATGACTTATAGCACTTAAAACAAGTGTTTTACATGTCTTAGGATGTCTTAAACTTGGTTAATTAGTTGTTTTATGACTAATTGGATACATATATGTGATTATATGTTAACTAGGATCATTGTGTGTGTACAAGTCTTCACTTGACACTTAGGATCCTACATCATTCAGTTCATCGACAAGCACCCACTACAGGTGAGTTCATACCCCTTAATCAAACTTTTAAATGATTTTAAATGCTTTTACGGGGGGGGGGGGGGGAATACAAGTAGAAAACATGAAGTTATAGAATGTTTTTCAGTTAATTTATACCTTGTTATCAAATGAATTACTTTTGAAATGTTTTATAAAATGACATAAAGTCATTATTATTTATTGTTCAAAACTCGTAAATGTTTTACAAAACCTCTTTCAACTTATTGTTAAAAACCATATCTATACGCTTATGTTTCATATACATATGTATTGATACGAGAGCTTTCATTCTTTCTTCAGTTCCAACACTCTTGTGTAGCAAGGGTGTATAAACCTACTTGGACATTCAATTTACATTCCAGTAAACTATTATAGGTATAGTTTAGGGGATACGAATTACTATTCCTATTACAAGGAATTACACAAGAGTCAGTTCATTCATGAGTCTATACTAATACATTACATGCTATATGAAGAGATACTATTACATGGATACCATTACATGGATACTTTTACATGGATTCGGTTACATAGATACTATATGACGAGATACTATTACATATTATATGTGTAGATACTATTATATATGTACGAGACTAACCATTCTACACCCAGCTGTTAGCTACAGAGGGAAAATGCACATCGACGGATGTCTACGGTTAATACTATTCGGCAATTACTCTGCCGTGTTTATCCTAGTACCAAAGGATAATACTTAAATGATTATATAATTTCCCTTTTACTTTTATTTTGTGACACATTCACATAAACGATGAGGTAGACTATATGTTTATAATAATAGTCGCACATGGGAAAAACTTTCATTTATACAAAAAGTCAACCTTCAAGCAGTCGGGTCTTGGTAGAAGACTACTTTTTATACTAGTTGGAAATATGGGATTTCTTAGGGTTTTCACACTTATACTAAATGTTTCATCAAATATTTACAAGTCTTTCATAACAGCTTTTCCAATCAATGACACCATAATACTTATGAATTCACCAGCTTTATGCTGATAAACTCTTTCAAAATAACTTGTATTTTCAGGTCACCAGTAGACAGGTAAGATGACCAGGTGTTGAGAAGACGGAGCACAGACAAGACTCGTCTTTTATTTTGGTTACATATTTTGGTGTCTTATTACTATGATAGAACACTCATGTATTAAAAAATTTACTTTTAATGCAATGGATGATGTTGTTAGTTGTTTACTACTTTGCACTGTTATGATACTTCACATGACGTCCTCCACCCTGAACGTTTCCGCCGTTCTTGGTTTTGGGGTGTGACAGATTGGTATCAGAGCTTTGTTTATAGTGAATTGAGTATATCAACCCATAAAAGATATACAGACTATAAATACATTGGGATTAAAATACTCTGACCAAGAGTTTATACTTTTAAATAATAAAATATTTAATTAAGTATACATGCCTGCATTCATACTAAAATCAGTGTCAATAACTCACATCCATTGAGTAAATTGATGGTGGTAAGGCACCTAGATTCCAAAAAGGAACAATTTCGGCCTTGTGAAAAACATGAAAAACTGCTTGGTCCTGCATTACCATATCTTAGTGCTAGTGTGCACTAATGTATCTTGCTAATGGGACAAGACCTGACATATATTTTTTCGTAAATGTATTAACAAGATATAGTTCTTTCCCAAAAAGGAGAGACTGGAATGGAGTCAAACACATTCTTCGATATCTTCGAGGTACAATGAATACAGGCTTATACTACTCAAATTCATCAAATGCAAAGCTAATTAGTTATGAAAATGTTGGATATTTATCTGATCCACACATAGCTCGATCCCAAATAGGTTATTTATTCACTTGTGGAGGTACTACAATTTCTTGGCGTTCTATTAAAGAAACTTTAGCTGCTACTTCTTCTAACGATGTTGAGATTATAGCAATTCATGAGGCAATCCGTGAATGTATTTGGTTAAGAAATTTAACTCATCACATTTGTGAGAATTATGGTCTAACTTCTAACAAAGATTTTCCAACCATACTATATTAAGATAATGCAGCTTGTATAGCCCAATTCAAGGAAGGGTTTCACTCATGATATTCAATGGAGCATGACATCAACATCCTGAAAATTCATCATGTAACAACTTGGGGGATTTTGTTCACTAAAACATTTCCTTCATCCAAATTTGAAAATATGGTACGAGACATTGGCATGCAATGCTTCAAGGAAATCAAGTGATGTGATGATTAAGGGGAGTTGAAAACATATTGGACTCTTTTCCTTAGATAATTTTTCCCACTGGGTTTTTAGCAATGTTTTAAACGATGCAATTGTTTCCAATGTCTATTATTAACCATGTACTATTTTTCCTTAATAAATGGTTTTCGCATGAGGTTTTACCTATTAAGGTTTTAATGAGGTATGATATAATCGTCATTCAAGGGGGAGTGTTATGAAATATTATTTCTTGAATGACCACTGGATTCCCCATTTCTCCAATAACTCTTCATCATTATTTAGCACTAGTAACAGCCATTTCAATGTTTTTTATGAGTGTAATAATGAACCATATAACGTGCATTCATATTATAACTCATCTTTTATCTTATTTTGGTAGTACAAATAGTGAATCATATGTATTAAAAAGTTAGTGATTTTCATCACAACTATTGGAGTAAAGGTTCTTTACACTCTTATATTTTTATTTACTTTATAATTTATCTTGTTATCTTATCATATTTCATAATACTTTTGGCTTTTAATCATGTGTGTTGGACCAACTAAAGATTTTCATGGCATTTATGTTAGCGAAAAAAACATTTACATGGTATACATGCCGACCTTTAATTTGACAATATAATTGCAATTGATTAAGTATTTTTATGAACGTCTGATATCATAATAAACTATAAACTACTGACTGAAACCATATTATTAAATGACTAAGATGTAAGCAAAGTACATACCTTAATCCCATGGTGGGTCATTTTCTTGATGCGGAACTTTGACAACGATATAGAACTGATCTATGATACTCTTCTTAGTATTTCTTCAACAAATATTAGATGACGTGGAATCAAGTTTGTATAGATATTGTTTTTGTTTATTTTTATGTTGGGTACCGTTCACTTTTTATACACAAAGGTTTAGATCCCCCACTGAGCTCTAATTTATGATATTTATTGATAATACTGAATAGCCTATTGTAACCTATAAGAATCTAATACCCACTTAATAGAATACCAATTTCTAATATATTATAATTGTCATTATAATATTAGAAATTACTAACAATCTCCTACTTGGGTATTATGTGCTTGAAAAAACTGTATTACATGTTCTTTACGCACACATTTCTATTCATTTTAACTTTATTTACGTAAGGACAATATGGTCCATGTTATGCATAAATATATAACCAATAAGGCTTTGATCACATAATTAAAGGATGACTAAACCACCATGATCACCATACCTACACATTTGACATACATCAAAAATAGATTAAAAATTGTGTGCAACCTTATACATGTCCAATTTGTTTATTAGTACAACTGTAATCTTTAGTGAAGTCAGTTCTTTATACAACATAAAATTTGTAAGGTCTTGAATTCAGGACAATGATAAAAATATCATAAACTTTAGTTTGTAGAAATTCACGACAAATTTTATTGATATAAAACACATAGTATATAATGATTCCTACTATACCAAGATATTATCTGTAGCACATACGGGCAACATGCTCATAAAACACCTTACACAATAAATCTTTAGTTAATGGGCTTGCAAAAACTAAATCATGTCCTATGTGTTATACCGAAATTTGTTCACCGTGAACTCTCTCACTGATGTCGATAAAATTCAACTTTGTGGAGTATATGTTCTATTGATATGCAACAAAAATTGATTCAGAGAAACCACGAACCTCCTAAATCTTTGATGTATAGGTGAGCATATAATCTTTTATTAGTTTTTTTTCTTTAATAAAACAACCTATGTTTTGCCTCCTTCGAGTGTTACATACATAGATTATTCTATAACTTCAAGTTCGGGATGATAGATTATTGAGTATACATAAGATTTCATACTGCTAAAGCTTACATGATAATTTTGGGGAAATAATTTAGATTAAATATTTATCCTTTAATAATAGTGTTTATTTTGGTTCACTATCTTTCATGTCAAATATACCTATATTCTTCATCGATATAACTCTTTTGTGACAATATAAAAATAATACAAGAGTATTCCCTTACTTTCTTTATTCCTAATACAAAAGTGGAATCACCAAAATCTTTTTGTTATAAATTTCTTGGTTTTTTGCAATAATTCTATATCTTTACTTGAGAGAAGAATGTCATTGACATATAGTACCATGGAGATGTCTTTTACTCCTACTAAACTTGTGATGCACACAGTCATCAACAACATTTTACTTAAAACCATGTGAGGTGATGACTAGAGAAACTTGTGATATCACTTTAGCTAAAGCCTATTTGAGACCATGGATGGATTTGTCTAACTTATAAACAATGTACTTTAGAAATCTGAATAAAATACTTTATGGTTAAACTATATAAAACCATTCCTTAATGTCCCCATTACTTCACATCCGTCTGATGGAACTCTAGTTCACAATGAGCCACCTATGTCATTACCATTCTAAAAGAGTCTTTCAAGGATACGAAAAGAAAGTCTCTCTATTAATTATTCTTAAATGAAGCTTTGTGAGATTATACGATCCTTATATCTCTTGTTATTCCAATTTAAATCCCTTTTGGTTTCAAAAGGGACGAGGATGTGCAGATGATGGCCTTTAGGACAAGTTAACGAGTCTCGAAGGCCGTCTTCTACACATCCTCATCCCGAACCTCATATGATGATAACTAGACCTTAAATAAATCTTGGAGAACCAAGATATACCCTGACGATAATAAAAAAATCGCCGATCCTTGGAAATGGATAACGGTTCTTTACTGTTAACTTGTTCTGCTCCCGATAGTCGATATACATACGATGAGATCCATCCTTCTTCTTCACAAAAATAATTGGTGCTCCGTATGGTGAACTGATCGGAATGATAAATCCCTTGTCCAACATGTCTTGTACTTGTGTGGACGACTCCTGCATCTTCGGAGGTGTTAGGCGATACGACGCCTTGGCTATCGGAATCTCACTTGGAACTATGTCAATTTTAAACTCTACCTGCTTCTCAGGAGGAACTCCCGATAAATACTCGGGAAAAACATTACGTAAATCTCGAATGATAGGTAAACCATCCATAATATTCTTCTCTTTGACCCGAGTATCTGCAATATAAGCCAAGAACCCTGAATACCCCTCTTGAAGATACCTCATAGCTCTCACAGTTGAGCAGGTAGTTGTTCTATGTTGTGCATCCTCTCTAAGAATAATCAGTTCTCCCCACATTGGGTTCGAAATCTCACTAACTGATGCTCACAATCAATCATAGACCCATTATGGCTCAACTAACCCATGCCCACAATGATCTTCATCCCTCATGTCACACCCCGAAACTGATGGCGGAAACGTTCTGGGGCGGAGGACGTCATGTGTAGCATCACACCCAATGAATAATAGCAATCATAGAAACACAACCAGTACAGTGCATACTAAAATAAAAATGTTTACATCAGTTCTGAAACTTGTTTGGATTACATCATATAACTTGTATGAATATAAACATTAAACTCTTATTGCTTCAGCTCTTCAAAAACCCAACAGGTACCTGTTTACTGATTTCCTGAGAATACAAGCAGTTTAAAAGAGTATCAGCATAAAGCTGGTGAGTTCATAAGCGGTAGTTTGTAGTGAAGATCGTTGATGAGTTCGGAAAATATTTGTATAGTTTCAAGAAAATCCGATGTTTTCCTTAGCGAAAATGTAGTGTTACCAGTTCTGTAATAAACCATGAATTTCTGTAATGTTTCCGAGAAAATCCGATATTTTCTTTAGTGAAAAGGTAGCGTTATCGATTTCGTATAAAACCATGAATGTTCGTTACTGAAAACTGTAGTGATATGGGAAAATACTACCTCATGTGACTAGCTAAAACTAATCATGAAGTGTAAGTATTTTGTATGTGAAACCATTGCATAATCGGTTCTGTTTAAAAACCCTGGCTTTAGCCAGTATACGTAGTGTGTATCAGTTCTATTTAGTAAAAATAAAACTGTTGAAGAGTGTTAAGTTGTAAACTAAAGGTGATTTATACATAATGTGAGTCGTATAACCATGCTTGATATGACTAGTGACCTTTCCAACGTTCTTCAGGCGTCGAGTTAAATGACATTTGTACATCTCAGGCGTGCCCGCCTAACTGTAGCTAGCAGTCCAGATGTGGGATTATCAGTCCCGAATAGATCTATTCACAAATCTCACGCTCTCCCTCCAGGAGACTCTGGTTATACAGTGGTAGGATTTATCCCTGTACACCTAAGGGTACAGTAGTGAAGTAGCGCCTCACAGTATTGTACAATCTAGTTTACACGTAGTGTAGTAGCGCTCTACCGTAGTGAAAATCCATATGTATACCGTATATAATGATAATTATAGTTATGAAAAACCATGATAAAGTGGTGATGTAACTGTAAACTATTTCTGTCTTAGTGCATATGTTTAATAGTGAAAATTTCTGTACTCGTGATGTTTAGAAAAATCCCAAACTATATTGATTATAGTTTGCATGAATAGTGAATAGCGTGTCCGGAAAACTATGCAAATTTTTGTGAAAACGTCCCTTATGCTCAACACAGTACAAAAGGGTTAAAGTATGAGATTTGCATAAGTTTTGAAAATATTTGTGTTTAGCTTATATTCCCCCCTGAAAACATTGAAAATATGGAAAAATGTAGGGGTATGAACTCACAGTTGTTGCGTGAAATCGTTGACTGAAAATGAAGATCCTCGAGTTGTTGCACGACACTTAACGAAATCCTATTATCAAATAAATACATATATGTATCTAAATTAGCAATTTCGATAAATAAAGTGTCATAAGAACACTTGTATTCAGTTGAGGAATGTTACCGCGACTTGATCGAATCAAAGAGGGTGAGTTTTCAGTCAAAAACACCACTTAAAAGGTGTTTACGGTCGAAGAGGAGTTCACGGTTCTTGAAGGCTTGGACCGTAAACTCAAGAACAGAGTTTAGGGTTTCTAAAGGTTGGACCGTAAACTCAAGAACAGAGTTTACGGTTTCTGAAGGTTCGGACCGTAAACTCAAGAACAGAGTTTACGGTTTCTGAAGGCTGACCGTAAACTCAAGAACACTAGAGCTGGGTGCTGATTTCGAAGAGATGAGTGCCCTGAGACGTTCCAAAGCGACCGAAACGTGGTTTCTCGATGATTTCCGAAGTTTGAAGGCGTTTTGAGTGTTTACGGTTAAGGTTCTTAGAGAGAGAAGGAGAGAGTATTTGGCCATAAATGTTCTAATGAAGGTGGAGGCATCGTATTTATAGGGGTGTTGTGGGGGGGTCCACTTTTCACTGAACGTAAACAGGTTTACGGTCGTAAACGAGTTTACGGTCGTAAACACGTTTACGGCCGTAAACACGTTTACGGTCGTAATCTCATTTAGATCACAAATGCTTGATTTTTCGAGATAATCGTGTTCCCGCGCGATTTTTGGTTCCAACTCGTAAATAATTTAATTCAATATAACTAGATTATTTTCTAAACCAAAAAGTTTGACGGAAAAGTTAACAAATTCGAAATTTTATTAACGAAACTCGCGTAACGGAAACGGATAAAGTTTCGAGTGGTCACACCTCACACAAGAATATGGACCATGTCTATCAAGTACTTATCATGGAACAACTTGAGAACGTAACCCCGATGAACTCTCGAAACACTCAACATACGATCATCAACAATATCCATTTCCAATGTGTTATCCAACGCTCCTAGAGCATCCTTGAACTTCTTTCTAATCGCAAGAGACATAGAAGATCATGCAGCACCTGAATCGAAAACATCATGAGTATTCTTACAATTGAATAAAAACTTCCCTATTCACAAGCAGATAAAACATAAGCATAAATATCTAAATCAATAAGAGATATGATAGGGAAAAATACCAGTGCCAACGTCTGGTGTTGCTCGGGCCTCCTCAACCGCCAACTAAAAAACTCGACTCTTCACTACAGGAGCCTCCACCTTACCCTAGCGGTCATCTGTGGTCCTCAAGGTAGCTGGAGTGGGTGTCTTCACTATACCACCAGAAAGACTTGGACATTCGGCCCTCCTGTTACCGACCTGGTTGTAGTGGAAACAAATCAATGGCCCCTTGGTGCAATCTCTGCTAATGTATCCCGTTTGACCCCCCTTGAAGCAGCCAGAACCTCCTAATCGACAAAATCCATCATGTATCTTACCGAACTTGCCACAACGACTCTAGTCCCACTGGCATGTAGATCAAGATTAAAAAATCCCGGGCTTCTTTTGTTGAACCCTATGTTGTCTCGATCGGACTTGGGTTCCGCTTCGATCGAAGCTCTAACTCAATCTCCTGCTCCCTAGCTATATCAATCATATCCTTTAGGGTCTTTCATCTTGAAATACTGACGAACTCCATGATGTCATCTCATGCATATCATGATACCGCATCTTCTTCAACTCCTCATCCGCAACTTACTATGGAACCAACAAAGCCCTCTCCCTAAATTTGGCTGTGATCTCCGCCACAGTCTATATTGTTGTATTAGATGTCTAAGCCCATAACTATAGTTGGTATATACTTGAATTGATAGTAGCACAATCCTTTTGGGTTGCCTTCAAAACTAGCAACTAGACAGGATGACATTTGGAGATAGAGGTTGAATTTATTATTTGATTAATAAATTGAAATAAATGATTTATTAATGTATTATGAAAATAATATATTAATTTGAAATCGTATTATTTAATTAATATTTAATCATAAATTAATTTGAAATTAATTTTGGGATTAAAGTAATTAATTAAAGGTGTAAGGATTAAAAGTGTAATTGTTTAATAGTTGAGCAAAAGGGTCCAGAACCTTCCTAGAAGATCGTGGACAAAATTCCTAAGATAATTAAGGTTTCTAGATGATCTCAAATGGATAATTAAGGAGGTGGATAATTACCAAGTTTGAAATGTTATTATTATATTCAGATAAGGCTTATCCAAGGCGTCCTTGTTGCACTAAATAAAGGTCCCTTCACCCTTGTATTTTTGGCCACCATATCTTTAGAAGAGAATCCGAAAATCCCGCCTCTCCTTCTCCTCTCTCATCCTCTTGCTAGTGTTGGGTGTGAACTATTAGAGTAACGACATTTGTGTTGTTTGCTCTCATATTGTTGAAATGGTTCAATCAGATTCTGTTTAACTAAGTAGGTTTATAACACCTCACAAAATGTGGAGTAATAATGTTTTCTTACTATGGCACATTTCGAATTGGTAGCACTACTAAAAAATAGCCTTTTACGACGCGCAATGCGTGTGCGTGACATAAAACGCTCAGACGACGCGCAAATGCGTGTCAAGGAAGGCCCTGTTATAACGAGAGACGACACGCTTTTACGCGTCGTCTATAGACGACGCGCATTTACGACACGCATTTACTACACGCATTTACGTATCAAGGAAGGCCGTGTCATAAAGGAAGATGACACGCATTTGTGTGTCGTAACCTTACGACGTGCGCTTAGGACATGCATTGCGTATCATTATAGCCCCTGTCATAAATGAAGATGACACACATTTGCGTGTCATAAACTTCAGTAACCATTTACAATATGCATATACGATGTGCCTTTATGATACTCTTTTATGCATAATACAAAAATATAGAAAAAAATATATACCAAAACAATCAATTTCATCCAATAACATCATATCAAAAAATTGTAATACATTGATATTAAAGAGATCTGATTGTACATTGTTATTAAGAGGTTTTTCCCTAACTATATAACCTAATAATACATTGCTATAAAGGGGCACCTTCTTGTTTCAGTAACTCATAATTAAGTTATCTAAAGAAGCTCTGAAACACTTCATGTATCCAACCAATCATCATGTCTCTTAACTTCAATATCAATCCCAACTCTTGTTAAAAAAAACAACACAAAAATCCTACACAATAATCATGTTAGTTGTACCATATCAATATGAACTAATTAATAATACACATGGTATCTCCGAGAGTGGAATCAAAATTATCTACCAATAAGAATTTTTGGTGGCCTCAAGGGTAGCTCCCAAAGGATACTCCTTGCTTGCAGGAGAGTGTCTGGCTATTCAAATCTAAAAAGAAAACCAACCAAACCATTACATTGCTGTAATTTGCATATATCCCTACAATTTAACTTTTATGGCATTAAAAAAATATGCATGAAATATGTTATTATTTCACCTGATCAACCAACAGACCATTGTGCTACCTCACTTTGTCAACCACTTCCTGAGCTGCAGCCTTCCTCAAATTTCTCTTGATAATAAAGAACAAGATGTTAACAGATAGCATAACTGATGTATTGAGAATATTAAAAGAGTAACATAAAATTATCACACACCAAGAGTATTATCTGTTGTATTTCTTGCCCTAAGGATTTTGTCGTGTAAACTCTTATCCTGTATGGAAGAACATATGGGGTAATACTCAAAGAATCACTAAATTATATCAAAATAACATAACAATAGTCTAATGACCTAATCCATTATTTTCATTGTAACTTGAGCAATACATGAAATATGAACCAAACGCAGACCTCTACACTTAGTATCTAGCTTTGTATCTCCTTTATCTTGTGCTTCAAATATAACCCACGCGACCTGAAATCCAAAAGAAGCAACAAGTATTAAAACATTAACTTTCGCCAACAAGTTTTACCAGCCATACTTGTCAAAACTTTTGGCTTTCGATGTTCTAATGTATAGTTTAATTTTTTTTTTTTATCAAAGTCTTAGAATTTAAATCAAATTTTCAAAATCTCAATTAATTTTTCAACCTAGTTATAATAAATACAACAAAAATTTGTTCTAAACTGTAATTGGTTGGTGAATTTTAAAAAAGTATCAATAAACACCTTAAATTCCATCTATTATTCTTTTATTCATCTCAGCCTCATAAGCTAATGCGAAGGCAATATGTGTGAAACCTAAAATAACCTTAGGACGTTAATACAGATAATTCAAAAGGTATATTTATTAATAGAAATAGGAGGGGTAAAAAACGTAATCTTTTTAGGCTTCATTCTAACAGATACGCTAAACTCACTAAAACCCCAATTGATTTCTACCAGGTCTAAAAAATGGAGAGAAATTAACTACACAAGGAGTACCTCGGGAACACTGATCAAGCTGAGTGATCGTTGATGAACGAAACCCTAGACGAGGGCTTTTTGGCTTCTACGATTCATAACAAGGTTTTATGAGAGTTTTTGGTGGATTCATCTAACTCGATCTGTTCTTGAACCCTAACTTCATGAAATTCGTTTGTGAAGACTGGAGTACGAGTTTTGGCATGAAATCAATTTTTAGTGATCTAATGATGTTACAAATCATGGTAAAAGGTGGCGAAGAAACATTGCAAAGAAACAAAACATACCTTAATCGGACCTAGGGCTTGGAAATTTGATCATGGCAGTCTCCAACGAGGTCAAGTGAGCCGAAGGTCGTCAACAAGGAGAAGATAGACTGAGGTCGCCGGAGGAGAAGTAGCCCTAAGGTCTCCAAAGGAGAAATGAGCCTGAGGTTTCCGGCAAGGCGAAGAGAGAAGAGGCGAGGTTGCCGAACGGATCGATTTTAGAGATCACGTACAAAGCGAGTGTTTTGAGTGTTATTAAAAAAGCCCTAGAAATAGTAGTCCCTGCGATTTTGTGATAAGAGACGCGCACGTTGGAGTAAAAATATAAAGTGACATTTGTAGAGGACACACGATTAAGATAAATGCCCTCCGTGTTTGTATTTTTTTGTTAGACACTGATTTTAGGGCACGCATAAATGCGTGTCCTTTATACTTCAAATTTTGGAAAGCTGACATTATTTTTAGGATGCGCAGAAAATGTGTATCGTAAATAAGTGTGTGTCATTGTTTGCGTGTCATTAAAGGGTTGTTTTCTAGTAGTGTAGTTGTGATGGTTTTTGATTTAAAAACAATGGATGAACTCAGACCAACTCAATGAAGTGTTTTCTTGACAAGAATCCACACTAAGTTTTGAATATTTGTTTTTTCTTGTCGAGGAATGTTTCTTAACAGAAAAACTTATATGTCAAGAAGTCAGTGAGAGTCTTATTGATCTTGAAAGGTTTCAAGAGTCAATCAAGAATAAGACTTTTAGTTATCACTAGCTCACGACCCGAGGTTGATAACCTATCTTGTTAAGTTGACACATTCTTGTTTGTGTGCACCTTCCAGTTGAGTTGGCAATGGTTATGAGTTCTATGGTTCTCATTTGACTGCAAAAGGCAGAGCATATTGGTCAGTGATATTACATTGGTCAATGGAAGTGAGCTGCTTATACATGGAAGAAATGGTAGGCCCTCGTGCTACCAGAAGGAAAGAATTTAAGAATAAGCAAAGTTCAGTCCATGAAATGAAGAACTAAATTTTTTTTGGTTTTTTCCTCAACCTTATCTTATGATTGTAGGTTGAAAGTGATAGATTCACATGGATGGGAACACGTACAACATAAAATCTAGGTAGCAAAAGGTTTCGCTCTAATTCATAAAAATGACTATGAGGAAATATTTTTGCTAGTAGCTTTTAAAGATTTGATAAATATCATTATGGTTAGTAGTTGTGTTAGTTGCGTTCTCAAATTCACAATATGATTATGACATCCCTTTTCATAGTTCGAATTGTGAGAAATGGCAAGAAATGTTTTGACCATTCAAGACTTATAGCTATAATTTCTGAAAGGGTTTAAACACTCACATATGCTATCCAGTGAAGGTGTATAAGCTTGAGAAGTATAGTTTGAGACTTATCAAAGCACCGCGTATCAGAAATCTGAACTTTAGTAAGAAATTCAATAGTGTTGATTTCTAGAAGTCTAGTTGATTTCTGGGTACATGTTAAAGCTAGTGGGAGCATAATTGTTATGCATATGGAAGCATAATTGTTATGCTAGTAAGAGCATAATTGTTATGCTAAGTGTTGCAAGTTGACAATACTAATTGTAGGAAAAAAAGATTTTAAATTTGCAAATTGAAAAGTTTTGGAATTGTTTTGCTACAAAAAGATTTAGGGGAGAGGGCACTCATACTTCACTTGAAATCTAAAAGTTTAGACTAAAGTTTTAATAAAACTTAGTCTTGGACATATATAAATATCATGTTGAAATGATTCAACATACGAAATTCGATATATGGAAATATTATAGCAAGAGACTGATCAGATATCAGGTCTTTATGTAAGACATTATGAATCGAGTCTCATATGCTTCAAATATAGGATCGATCTAATATGCTATAATATTCACTTATTCTTATTTTTCCAAATGCATAGGGCGTTGAGAGGGAAAAGGATTAGAATAGGATGTGACTAAGTTTTTGAACAACTGTCAAGAACATTCTGAGGTTATACCAAAGAATTGGTTGCTTATAGACAGTTGGAAGTATAGTATTGGTTGGAAGGACCATAGTGTCATGTTTTGGATTAATATGATCCTTGGTCAAAATTGATGGTCATATGGGAATATGGAAAGGTTTCCATAATGGGCGTTGATTGCTGAAATCTACATGTAAGTTAGGAACCTTAATGCAAGGAAGGTGTTCAAGGAGTGTATCTTGAATTTGAGACTTCATTACCATGGAATGTTTTAAGTAACAAGTTTTTAATGAAGCATTTTGTGAAATCGTTGGCTAAGTCTTGGTGACTTTGACGCCACATCATCACAAAAGGACAATGTATGTAAGGTTGAAATCTAATACATTTTAAGTAGTGACAAGAATTTGGAATTGTGAAATGAGCATCGTTGGAATAATGTCCAATCGATATGTTCATAAAGGTTCGACCATAGAGAGACATAGTATGCATGTTTATAACATGGCATGACTCGTGTTTAATTTAAGTGTGTAGTTGAATAATTGAAACATTATACAATGAATAAATTCTAAATAATATGGTGATTAAATAATAAGAGTTTTATTTAAATTCAATAGTCTTGAGACCATAGTTAGTTAGGTTATTATTGTGTTTTACTTTGTATGTTTTACTTCCGAATAATTGGTTTATTCAAACATCTAAGTCGATCGTACTTTTGGAAGTAAGTAGCAAATTAAGACTGTTATGAATTGAATTGTAGATTGTCTATGCGGATTAGACATACCAATAGTTTTGCTGCAATGTTCATGAGTACTTGGAAAATGGGGATTTTGAGTATTGGATGAACCCACGCTTAGAGAATTTATTCATGGATTTTATCACAAGTAATTTTGAGATGATAATATCTTATATTCTTGAAACAGAGATATATGAGTTGTTGTTTACAAGTCAGTTCTTGATTGATAATACGTAAAATCATTAGTAACTTGATGTTATAAAATAGATTGTTGTGCGTGGTTTGATGAGTAAATAGTGCAAGCATATAAGTCGAAGTTTATCCATTCCTTTTGCCCTAATGGGAAAAGCGATATATGTGGGCCCCTCGATGATTTGATGTCTACATCTAAAGCGATTGGCCAAGCCTGGACTGAATTGATGTGTTCAATTAGTAGTCTGATTTTAGTCATCATTAATTAGAAATCGGGAAACAAATCATAGACAGAGAGATTGATTATAATCAATGTCTCATATCCATATGATATCTTGTAGAACGGAGGAATATTTGATCACTTATCTTTGGACTCATAACTGACTGGGTCAAAGTTCGATAACAGCTTTGAGAGCTACAATTTGCTAATCAGTTTTAGAAGTTATACTGGCAACTATAGTTATTAGAGTTATCCAAGTGGGAGACTGTTGTATTAGGTGTCTAAGCTCATAACTATAGTTGGTATATACTTGAGTTGATAGTAGCACAGTCCATTTGGGTTGACTTCAAAACTAGCAACTAGACAGGATGATATTTGGAGAGAGAGGTTGAATTTATTATTTAATTAATAAATTGAAATAAATGATTTATTAATATATTAAAAAAATAATATATTAATTATAAATCATATTATTTAATTAATATTTAATCAGAAATTAATTTGGAATTAATTTTGGGATTAAAGGAATTAATTAAAGGTGCAGGGACTAAAAGTGCAATTGTTTAATAGTTGAGCAAAAGGGTCCAGAACCTTCCAAGAAGGTGGTGAACGAAATTCCTAAGATAATTAGGGTTTCTAGATTATCTCAAATGGATAATTAAGGAGTTCGATAATTATCAAGTTTGAAATATTATTATTATATTCAGATAAGGCTTATCCAAGGCATCCTTGTTGCACTAAATAAAGGGCCCTTCACCCTTGTATTTTTGGCCACCATATCTTTAGAAGAGAATCCGGAAATATCGCCACTCCTTCTCCTCTCTCATGCTATTGCTAGTGTTGGGTGTGAACTATTAGAGTCACGATATTTGTGTTGCTTGCTCTTTAAGCTTCAACAACACAAGGATTTTATTGTTATTGCTATATATAACAATTAAAGTATGTTTTCCTGACCCTATTAGTGATTTCAAAATTATACTAGTAGTATTAAGTTTTCCAAATTGTTGTTCAAATGTTGTATGTTTAATTAGTGAAAACATAGATAACGAAAATAGGGTTGCATGTATACATAGATTTTTGTTTGTTATGCTCATATATCTTCAACGCGGGTTCTGAAACTCCTGATCCAACTACTAAATCAACTCTAAGCCCGGTAACAAAGTCTGCCTAAGTCATGGCCTCAACACTAAACCTCAATAGCAGGAGCCAAATCAACTCTAAGCATGGTAACAAAGTCTGCCTAAGTCATGGCCTCAACGACTGATGCTCCTAGATCATGGTAGACCTCATCCCCGAGTCACGAGCCCTATCCCGTAAAAGACTAGTTGCATACCTGACCTTGGACCCCTCAGGGCACGGTGTGGCCACGACGCGAGACTTGTGGGGCCTCAGTGTGGCATCCATTAAAAAGGAAACACACATCTGTGTGATGACACAACATGGTAGTATGTTTTCCTAAACGTGGCATCCATTTTGGGCCAAACCCTAATTTTCCGGATTGGTACCCTATTTAAGGGCAATAACTTTTTGGGTTGCCTCGTTTAGTAGTCTCCATTCTCTGAGAACCAACCCTCACCGATACCTAGCCTTTTGTGTGTGTTTTGAGTGTATGAAGTAATTTTATGAATGTTGAAGTAAGAAGGATCTCATCTTGCTGGTTATACACTTGATTCTAACTTCGATCTTGCGTCTTCACTTCACTTCTGTTATTTTGGAGGCATAAAGTCTTCAACTATCTCATCATATCATGCTAGATCTAGGTTTCTTCCCACTTTTATCCATTTTGGGTTGATTTGAGTGCATGGATTCCATAAAGGTTACAACTTTATGGATTACTAAGGACCCTTGGCGGACATATGTTCCAAATAAGAAGTTTGTTGGTATAATGAGCTCCATGCATGTGATCTTAGTGTTATTTCTCCATTTTTTACCTAGTTTGAGTGCCAGACTTGCATTGGAGATGCATGACTAATAAGCATTGATTTTTATGTTGTGTTAAACCTTAGGAAGCTTTCTGGAAAGTTTGAATGGAGTGGCTTAAACGATTGAGAGCTTAATCTATTAGGTTGTGAGACCCCAGTTTCCACGACGTGGCAGTCTGCTCGCCACGGCGTGGCGACTAGGGTTTGCTCGACTATTTTGTCATAGTTGGCACAATGTGGATAAGGATGCCCACGACGTGGCGACCATCTAGAGTTGACTTTCACTTTTACTATTGACTTTTTGACTTTTGGACAATTGGCTAGTTTTAGAAGGTAGACTAAGGGTTTACCTTGTGTGGTCTATTATGGGGTTTTTTCCACCATTTTTTTGCTATGTGAGCTGTTATATGTTGGTTACACCCGTGATGTGAGTCTTCTCACTATACTATGTGGGTTTCTATATTGTCTTTGTGACTCTTGCATGAAGGACTGTGGTTGGATTACAGCAGTTATGGAAAGACTTTGGTTGGATCACATCATTTGTATGAAAGACCATGGTTGGATCACGACACTTGTTTGTCTTTGTGACTTGAATGGAAGACCATGGTTTGATCATGGTAGAAAGGTTACGATTGAGCAGTAGTCTGGAAGTGATTGTAATACTATGGTTTGATCACATAATTCATTTAGGGTTAAAATACACCTCTAGGGTCGGGCCCACTAATAAGTATGATGAATGGTATGTTGAGAAACTCACTAAGCTTTCTGCTTACGGTTTTCTGGTTTAAACATTTCTGGTACTTCTGGTTCCAAAAGGGATTGCACTGCATCCCCTGGAGTTTATTTCCGTATTATCTGTTTTGATTTACTCTAATATTTGGAGTACATTTAAACATTGGTTGGCTTTTGAACAAATGATTGTATGGTTTTTGGTGGTTGAAAATGAAAATTTTACATCTAATTTTTGGTATGTTACAAGGTGGTATCAGATCCTTGGTTTGAGGGATTTCGGCACACCCTCAGATATTTCTAAACTCAAACTGAGGAATTGATAAATCTTTTTGTAAGAAAAACAAATTTTCTAAAAAGATTTCGAGGTAAACCTTCAGACGAGATAAACGTGAACCCTCAACATCTATTTCCTTGATCACAATGGATTGTAGAACATAATTACTTGCATATGATTCAATTTAAATAACATCCAAAACCAGCTGTCCTCTTATCCTTGAATATGAAAATTTAGGATGACTTGCGTTCGAAAATATTTCCATCTAATGAAGTGATTCTCCCCCACTTAGAATTGGCTAAACTCTGACAACTTCATAACCATTCGAATTTCTAGGTCAATCCAATAATTTGGCCACATGGTTCCTAACAACGATGTCTGACATTAGCAAACATAAAGGAATCTGAAAAACTTAAGAGCTCCAACATATGACTACAACCTATAATAATAGAAATCAAATATTTTCAAAACACGTTACAACCTCACAACAAGAACAATCCCAACCATACATAATCATTCAAAATAGAACCAAAATTAATTAAGACATTACCATTTGACAGATCATTCAAGCTTACAACTGAAATAACATTAGCATATAATGGAATCGGACTGACAACACCAACGAATGCTACACTCGACCATACTTAAGAACTGATAACCCAAACCTTAGCCCTTGGGATTCTAGTTGGCCATGCCTCCCATCCGGTAGCTACCAAGCCAAAGGTGTCAAATCCAAGACCACACCATTTGCTCTCAGAGGATAATTGACCTTAACATGATCTGGCTTACTACAAAAAAAACATACCTTCGACTCTTTCTGAATATAGTCTCATTTGTAGTGATCCACCTGACCGCATCTGAAACATCTGAAAACTAGCGTGCGAAAAACTCCCAAATGAGTCTGACCTCACCTCTCGTAAATTCCACTAATATCTCAATCTCATGACCAAATGCCCACCATCAGATCCTTCTTGGTTGTTGCTTCCTATGCTTTAACCTGATCATGCCTCCTCTTCTGCTTTTGGGTCTCCAACTATATATCTTTGTCCTCAACATGTCATGGTAGCGATTCATCCACATCTCCTCTGTCACCAAATCTATATTTTGATCAAGCATCAGATACTCCCGAGCCAATTGCTTAACCTCAATCGTTTACATAAATTCTCTCTTGAGTCCAAGGCCCTGAACAACCACGCACCACCAATCTCTAGCTTTGTCTCACAGAATAAGTGTCGCAAATCTAACCTTGGCCTCCTCCGGACCGAGGCTCGCAAGAAAGGCACTCTCCATGTATGTAATCTAACAAATGCTGATGATAGGTTCCCTTCCCCAAAGAAGCGAGGATCTCCACAATCAGCCAGATGAATCCTAAGCTGCTCATCCATCACAAAATTTTCCCAATCAGCCTGATGAATCCTAAGCTTCTCATCCATCACAAAATTCTGCTACCTGATAAAGATGATCAAGCCAGGCAAATCCACTCTAATAAATCTTGAAATCTTTGCAATTATGATGTCATAGACATCCCTCTCACTTAGACTTTCATTCCCAACAGGAAAGGTCGCCATCTTGAATTTGAAGGATAACGGAAATACATCAAAATCAATGCACAAGGAAAACCCATACTATGCATACCAACCTACAAGCTCCTCGGTATTCCTCAAATAGCCCCTGACCCAAGTATGTATCATGTGCTTTCAGTAGTACTCTCCCAATACTACCTTCTACACTTATCCTTACTTGTTCCAAGGAATATTTCAAAATTCCCAAGTCAATTTGCATCTCTCCACTAAATTTCACACACGCATGTATATGTCTATACATCTGCATAATACTACACTTCCTAGACTATCCCTCTAGGATTCTTCCTTTCCCATTCGCTCCCGCATTGCTACAAATCTCTACCCATATCATTGATTTCCTCGTGCATGCAAGTTATACAGAACTCAAGATCAAATAGACTGTAAAATAAGTGATTCTACCCTACACCAAACAACTAGACAAGGGGCAGGAAATAAGGCTGAATCAGTCATTCTAAGTCTATGCATTCCTAATCATATACAAATCTAAACCATACACCTAGCAAATAATAATAAAAATCTAGACTTCAAGAAGCGCATAAAAAATAGTTCTCTAGGAAATCAATGATGCTAGAAAATTCTATCATACAACTCCTGAGCAAATATATAGCTTATGAAAAACATGCAAAACGATTCATAACACAAATACAATATCATATGGATATATTGGGAATTACTTACTTCATGAGCTCTGACCGACTATACGTATCACATCCGTTAATTGTTATAAAACCTTTTTAGAAAATTGTGTTTTCTTGAATAAAAGAATTCTATTTTAAAAGTCACTTAGATAATCTAACACCTAGATTTATGGTATTCATTTTAACCCTTGAGTTATGTTGAATTTGTAATTTTAGTCCCTGATGGCAATTTTGTAAATTCAAAGACCTTTGGAGTACGTGAGGCGTACACCCTGATAAGCAGGGCATACTCTGGAGTGCCTTAGAATGCTAAGCATACGCAGGTACATAGGGCGTACGCAGACAGATTGCAAACCCTAAATTTTAGCGTTTGGATCCTATTTAAACTCATTTACGGCCTCAAGCACCTTTTTACCTTCATCCTTCCTCCTCATCTCGAAAATAGTAAGAGTGTTTGGTTTTTGTGAAGCTTGCTGGGCCATTTTGGTGCCTTTTTGGAGCTCTTGGAGTAAAAGGAAGAACATTAAAGTGGTGGTGTTGCACTCAAGGCTTTGGATCCAACATTTAGTCCCCCTTGTGCACCTTGTGGAGGTAAAAAGTTTCAAACTTGATGATCGAATCTCTTGGATCTAGTTTTGCTCAAGTTGTTTCTTTTTTCGTCCCAAACTTAGCCTTTGTTAGTAGAAGGTACTCCAAGGCATTTGAGTTGTACTTTCAGATGCTTTTAGGAGGTGTTAAGTCATAAAGTTGGGTTCTTGGTCACTAGTTTTCCCCCATGAAAGTGCTAGATGGTCTTAATGGGTTAAGAGGCTAAGGTTTTTGGTTTTAAGGAGTTAATAGCCATGCTAGGCCATAAAGTTGGAAATTTTATGTCTTAGGACATATTATGTGACCTAGATCTAAATTTTGGGCGTGTGTGCTTAAGGGATTAAGCACTTAGTTAAGAGGTTGGCATGCAACCTCGTACGTAGGGCGTACCACATGGTATGTTGAGCATACAAGGTCAATGCCCCTTTCTTTGTTCAAATGCGAGGTATGCCCCGTGTACTGACCGAGTCAGACCGGTTGACTCGGTTGACTTTCACCTGGTTTTGACTAGGGTTTTACCTAGGGGTATTTTATGTATTTGAATGGTAGTATGAGTTTTGGAGGCTTTTACTTGCAAAGATGATTGGTAGTGTGGGTTTCAGAGCAGCATGTCAGTCCAGCTTTTCGTCTGTGTGTGAGGTGAGTCTTCTTACCACCTTAAGTGGGCCGAAGGCACCAAGGCTGAACCACTGTATTATATGAGTAGAACTGTATGTTATCGTATGATTCTCTCTGCTGTGCTTGTATGATTTATGTATTGAGCTATATGAGCTAAGACCCATTATAGACTCGAGGTTGATACGAACCTGGGGGTTGATTTGGACCCGACACAACTATATGGTGTATTTTGGGTTGATACGGACCCGGGGGTTAATATGGACCTGACAAAACCACATGTTGTTATTTGATAGGTATGATGTATGTGGTAATTTTTGGAGCTCACTATGCTTTATGCTTATAGTTTATGTTTATGGTTTCAGGTACTTCCAGTTTCAAAGGGAAGGGCCCGATGTGATGGCACAACATCCTCCCCACATGTTTTCAGCACTTGATGTATTTATACTATGCTGTTTTAGAATATTGTAATGAAGGATGGCTTTTGATACAATCAATGAATGGAAACTAGTGGTTTTTAAATGAAAATTTTTGCTAGTGTTTTTGGATTGCTACAAGTTGGTATCAGAGCCTTGGTTTGAGGGATTTGGGCACACTCTAGGTTGTGCCAGAATTCAAACTTAGGAAATGTTAATCTTTTCAAAAGAAAAGGAAATTGAGTTTTTGAAAGATATTCTTTTTGTAATTAAAAAGGGGGTAGTGCAATGTAATGTGATGAGTATGCTTGATATGTGAATTGCATGCTAGATTAGGGTTAAGAATACCTTTAGGAATCATATGATAGAATTGCCTGATTTGTTTAATGCCTTATAGCTGAATTTCACTTTAGGCCATGTGTTACTTGCAATTGATATCAACTTAGTTATTTTCTATGTGTATGCTTTCAAGGTTGTACATGATTAGGATTGTATAGCCCTATAATGATCGGTTTAGCCTGATTTCCTGTTCCTTGTTTGGTTGTGGACTTAGGGTATAATCTTCATTCGACAGTCTATGTGATCCTATTTTGTGTACAAATTACATGCATACGGCAACCAACAGTGTTGATCGATGTTCTTGGTACTGCTCGTGCTGAGGGTTGGGAGTTCCTAGAAGACTCTAGGATATGTATGTTGTGTAGCATAGGTTTGATCTTGTCTGTGGTGTGGTAACTTATGGGAATGAGGATTTACCTTGAGGAAGGTACAAGTAGGTGTGGAAAGGTTGTATTCGACCCGTACTACTAGAAGCACATGACATGTACCTGAGACAAGAGTAGATCTGGGGATTTTAAGGGTACCTATGTGTTGTGAGTTTCCCTCGAGTAATCGTTGATTGTGTATATCTTTCTGTTTCAGTTTAAGGATGGTGGTCACTCGTTCAGGATTAGGAGGAACTGGTTCTGGCTCTATATCGAGTTCAACCTCAAGCTCTGGCTCATAACCGATTGATGAGAGGCTATGTGAGCTTAATACAAACAAGGTTACTTGTAACATTCTTGACGCTACCTCCGTGATTTTTGGTACCATCAATGAAGGGATTTTGGAGCTCATGGACGAGCGGCTCAGGACCTTTCGAGTTGAGATTGCTGCAAGGCAGATTGGGGCACGAGCTCCCTCATTTTGGGAGTTCAAGGCTTGTGGAGCTCCTGAGTTCTTTGGGGCTAAGGACCCATCGCTAGCCTGAAGAATGCCCAGCGGATGAGCTTTTTCCTTGATGGGGCAAATGTGGGATTTGTATCTTGCCTGTTGAGGGACAGGACATGAGACTGGTGGGTGGAGGTTTCCCGAACTATTGGGATAGCGGCAGTGGCAATGATGACCTGGGAAGACCTTGTGCACATATTTCTGAGGGAGTTTGCACTGCCTATCGAGGTGTAACAGTTGGTCTGGGAGTTCGAGGACCTTCGCCAGACCACCGAGACTGTGGCGAATATCACCGCCAAGTTCCGAGATATGGCTCTGTTGATTCCGCAGTACGCTGCGGATGAGGAGATGAAGAAGACTAGGTATCATGACATGTTGAGAGATGACATCAAGGAGTTTGTGGTTTTTTCAGGGTGCAAGAACCTGAATGATATGATTGATAGGGATCGTGAGCAGGTGATTGAGCTGGAGCTTTGGGCGAAGCGCAAGCCGGAGCAGGTGCAGACTGTGGTGGGCCCGAGCAAGAAGCCCAAGTTTTCTTATTCGCATTTTAGGGGCCAGCAGGGTCGGGGTCGCTGCAGCAAGTATGGCCAGTAACATAGTGATATGAGTAGGGATTGCCCCCGGAGCGCACTGATTAGATTTCATTGCAATCAGACCGGCTATAAAAAGGCTAATTTCCCGAGATTGACAGGGGGAGCCATGCCGTCGCCTGTGCCGACATTGTTGAGGATTACTAATGGCCTCCTGGGCATGGAGGGGACCCCTGTGGTGAAGAGCAGGGCATTTCATCTGACCACTAATGAGGCCCGGGCAGCACCAGATATGGTTATGGGTATGCATCTTATCTCTACCTTTTATTTGTTTCTTTATGTCATGCTCATATTTACGCTTGATTATGTAAAGGGACCTTTTTGGTCAATCGTATGTCTGCCCATGTTTATTTTGATTCGGGGACTACCTGATCCTTTATGTCTCTTGCACTCAACAAGAAGTTTTGTGATGCTCCCGACACATTGGATTCCACTCTTGAGGTGGAGATTGCGGATGACCATACCATGAGTACTTTGAGTATTTTCTGTGGGTGTGTCTTGAACATGTTTAGTGAGAGGTTCTCTATTGATTTGATGTTGATACCCTTGATAGGATTGAAGGTTATCATCTTGATGGATTGGTTGGGCCCTAATGGGGCCGTGATTGATTGCGAGCGGCAGCCGGTGAGAGTTTGAACCCTAAGTAGGGGAAAATTGGTTATTACTGGTGAGAGAGCTTCACATGGACCAAATCTCGGTTCAGCTGCGAGGGCCAGGAGATATCTGCAACATGGTTGCTCTGGGTTCTTAAACTATGTTGCTGACACGCGAGTTGAGGGTATGACGGAGTTGAGCAGGGTACCCATTGTGCTAGATTTTCCTGATGTTTTCCTCGAGGATTTTCCTGGAGTGCCTTCTGAGAGGCAGGTTAAGTTCTAGATTGATTTGGTGCCTGGTGTGGCTCTGATAGCCAAGGCGTCGTATCTCATGGCACCACCGGAGATGCAAGAGTTGTCTGCACAACTGCAGGAGATCTAGATAAGAGTTTTATTCGTCCGAGTAGCTCTCCGTGGGGAGCACCAATCCTATTAGTGAAGAAGAAAGATGGTTCACACAGGATGTGCATTGATTACTAGGAGTTGAATAAGCTAACGGTGAAGAATCGTTAACCACTCCCAAGTATTGATGATTTATTTGATCAGCTTTAGGGTGCATCTTGGTTTTTGCAGATTGATTTGCGTTCAGGGTACCACTAGATGAGAGTCAGGAATGAGGATGTGCATAAGATAGCTTTTAGGACTCGTTATGGTGATTACAAGTTTGTGGTGATGCCATTCAGGCTCACCAATGCACCAGCAACGTTCATGGACCTCACAAACCGGGTCTGCAGGCCGATGCTGGATCGGTCTGTGATTGTATTCATTGATGACATTCTAGTCTACTCTAAGACCAAGGAGCAGCACGAGCCGCATTTGCGAGAGGTGTTGGAGACCCTGAGGAGGGAGAGGCTTTATGCCAAATTCCCAAAATACGAGTATTGGTTGCGCGAGGTGCAGATTCTAGGGCACATCGTCAACCAAAAGGGAATCTTTGTTGACCCGACCAAGATCGAGGATGTGATGCGTTGGGAGTTCCTGAGGACCGCATCTAAGATTCGTAGTTTCTCAGGGCTTTCAGGGTATTATCGGGGATTCATCAAGGATTTCTCCAAGATTGCTGTGTCGTTGACCCGTTTGACAAAGAAGGGTCTGATCTTTCATTGGGGGGGGGGTCAAATCAACAGTTGCCTTTTGAGACTATGAGGCAGAGATTGTGTGAGGCCTCGATTCTCGTGCTCCCTGAGGGTTTGGATGTCTTTGTGGTTTACTGCGACGCCTCTATTTCGGGTTTGGGAGCTGTTCTTATGCAGAGGGGTCATGTGATGCTTACACTTTTAGGGAGCTAAAGCCTCATGAGGCAAACTACCCCACACATGATTTGGACTTAAGAGCCATCGTTTTTGCCCTGAAGATCTGGAGACACTATTTGTATAGGGTTCGGTGTACTATCTACATTGACCACAAGAGTTTGAGGTACTTGATGGACCAGCCGAATATAAATATGCGACAACGGAGATGGATGGATGTGGTAAAGGATTACGATTATAAGATCATGTACCACCCTGGGAAGGCCAATGTGGTGGCCGATGCTTTGAGCCGCAAGATGGTGAGTACCCCTATCAGAGATGTTTGCTTGAGGATGGTTGTCACCTCGATTTTTTGGATTTCATCAAGGAAGCTCAGGTTGAGGGTTTAAAAGGAGAGAGTTGGATGTCCGAGCGGATCAGGGGACATATTCCCTTGTTTTTCAGGGATAACCGAGGATTGTTGATTCAGTGCGGTAGAGTTTGGGTCCCGGTATCAGGTGGGGTGAGGTAGACGGTTCTTGAGGTGGTGCATAAGTCAAAGTTTTTTTATCCATCCATGGGCCACGAAGATGTACATGGACTTAAGATTTAGTTATTGGTGGCCCTGCATAAAATGGGAGATATATTGGTTTGTTGAGTGATGCCTGACTTGCAAGAAAGTCAAGTCGAACATTAGAAACCATATGACAAGATGCAACACTTATCCATTCCTATGTAGAAATGGGAGGAGATCACCATGGATATCATCACCAAATTTCCAAGGACAACATGTGGTGTTTATTCTATCTGGGTCATCGTGGATAGATTAACCAACAGTATGCATTTCATTTTGATTGTCGAGATCATATACACAGAGAAGTTAGCTAATATTTATGTCCAGGAAGTGGTAGTTCGGCATGGGGTGCCAGTTTGGATGGTCTTAGACCAGGATGTTTGATTCACCTCTAGGTTTTGGAGGAAGTTTCATGAGGTGTTTGGTACTCAGTTGCATTTTAGTACAACATACCACCCTCAGACCGATGGCCAGAGCGAGTGGACGATCCAGATGCTCGAGAATATGGTTCAGGCTTGTGTGTTGGATTTTGGAGGGAGTTGGGATACTTACCTTCCACTGGACGAGTTCTCGTACAACAATAGTTACCATGCCAGTATTGATCGACCACCATTTGAGATGTTGTATGGGAGAAGGTTCAGGACCCCGGTTTGTAGCGGTGAGGTTGGTCATCGGGTCATGGGAAGCACTGAGGTGGTGCGTAAGACCACAAAGTTGATTCAGCAGGTGCGCGATAGGCTACGAGTCGTGCAAAACTGACAGAAGAGTTTTGCCGATCATCGGCGTTTGGATCTCGAGTTTCAGGTGCGAGACTCGGTGCTTTTGAAGGTGTCGCCTTGGAAAGGTGTCGTCCGATTCACGAAGCGGGGCAAGTTAGGCCCCATACTTATCGGTCCTTTCAGGATTTTGGCCTGAGTGGGCAACGTAGCATACCAGCTGGATTTGCCAATAGACCTCAGTCAGATCCATAACACCTTCTATGTATCGCACTTTCAAAAATGCATGGACGATGAGTCCATAGTCATTTCTCTAGATGATATTCAGGTCGATTAGCGTCTGAACTATGTGGATTGACTGCGGGCGATTTTAGATTGAAAGACGAAGGGTCTATAAAACAAGGAAGTGTCATTGGTCAAGGTCCAATGCAAGCATTAGAAGGGTTCTGAATGGACGTGGGAGCCGGAGGCGGAGATGCGAGAACACTACCAACACTTCTTCTTGGCGGCATACTTCAAGGGAGAAGTCTAGTTGAAGTGGGGGAGAGTTCCAACAGCTAGATTTCAGGTATTCATTTTAACCCTTGAGTTATATTTAATTTGCAAGTTTAGATCCTGATGAAAATTTTGTAACTTCGAAGACCTTTGGAGTATGCGGGGGCGTACACCCTTGTACGCAGGGCGTACTCGGGAGCGCCTTAGAACGTTGAGCATATACAGGTATGCAGGACGTACGCAGCTAGAGTGCAAACCCTAAATTTTAGGGTTGGACCATATTTAAACTCATTTACGGCCTCAGGCACCTTTTTACCTTCAGCCTCCCTCCTCATCTCGAAAACCTTAAGAGTGTTTGTGCATTATGAAGCTTGTTGGGCCATTTTGGTGTCTTTTTGGAGCTCTTGGAGTAGAAGGAAGAACATTGAGGTGGTGGTTTTAAACCTGAGGCTTTCGATCCAACATTTAGTCCCCATTATTCACCTTATGGAGGTAAAAAGTTTCAAACTTGATGATAAAATCGCTTGGATCTAGTTTTGCTCAAGTTATTTCCTTTTTGGTCCCAAACTTAACCTTTGTGAGTAGAAGGTACTCCAAGGCATTTAAGTTGTCCTTTCAGAGGCTTTTAGGGGTGTTAAGTGATAAAGTTGGGTTCTTGGTCACTAGTTTTCCCTATGCAAGTGCTAGATGGTCTTAATGGGTTAAGAGTCTAGGGTTTATGGTTTTATGGACTTAATAGCCATGATAGGCCATAAAGTTGGAAACTTTAGGTCTTAGGAAATCTTATGTGACCTAGATCTGAAGTTTGGATGTGAGTGATTAAGTGATTGACCACTTAGTTAAGAGGTTAGCAAGCAACCTCGTATGTAGGGCGTACCATAGGGTAAGCTGAGTGTACGAGGTCATGGCTCCGTTCTTTGGTCAACTGCAAGGTACACCCCACGTACACGAGGAGTATGCCCAGCATACTGACCGAGTCATCCTGGTTGACTTTGAACTGGTTTTGACCAGGGTTTTACCTAAGGGCATTTTAGGTATTTCAATGGTAGTCTTACTTTTGGTGGCTTTTAATTGTAAAGGTAATCAGTAGCGTGGGTTTTAGAGCAGCATGCCAGTCCAGCTTTTTGTATGTCTGTGAGGTGAGTATTCTTACCACCTTAAGTGGGCCAAAGGCACCAAGGCCAACCCACTGTATTATATGAGTAAAACTGTATGTTATCGTATGATTCTGTCTGTTGTGCATGTATGATTTATTCATCGAGCTATATGGGCTCATAGTCATTAAGAACTTGGGGTTGATATGGACCGGAGGGTTGATTCGGACTCGACAAAGCTATATGTGGCATTTTGGGTTGATACGGACTCGAGGGTTGATACCTACCTGACACAGCCATGTGTTGTTTTTTGATATGTATGGTGTGTGTGGTAATTTGGGAAGATCACTAAGCTTTATGCTTATAATTTATGTTTATGGTTTCAAGTACTTCCAGTGCCAAAGGGAAGGGCCCGACGTGATGGAACATCATCCTCCCCACATGTTAATAGCACTTGATGTATCTGTACTCTGATGTTTTGGAATATTGTAATGAATGATGGATTTTTATACAATTAATGAGTGAAAACTAATGATTTTTAAATGAAAATTATTCGTACTGTTTTTGGGTCGTTACAGATAATCTCTCAATCCTTAATTTGAGCTCAGACACACCGCAAGGTATGCCCGAATCCCTCAAACACTACTAGAAAAATGCAATTTTGCTACGGGAGGAATCCGTTGCGAAAACATGAAATTTTGTTGCAAAAGACGAACTACAATGGAATTTGCGACGGCCGATTTCCATCCCAAAAAACCCTGTAGCAAGGGTTTACGAGTGAAAAAATCATTTTGTCGCAAATCTGAAAATGGAATGAAATCCATTGTAGATGGTATTCCGTCGTGTATTTTGTTGTTCGATTTCGTTGTGAATTCTGTGGTAGTTCATCCATCACAAATTCCGGTTGTGGATTCGTTGCAAATTCCATTGTGATGAATCTTAATCCCTAGAAAAATTTGTGGTAATGAATCCCTAGAAAATTATGTGGTGATGAATCCCTAGATAAATCCATGGTGATGAATCCCTAGCAAAATCCATGGTGATGAATCCATAGAAAATTCTACGGTGATGAATCCTTAGAAAATTCAATGGTGATGAATCCCTAGCAAATTCTGTGGTGATGAGTCCCTAGCAAATTCCATGGTGGTGAATACCTAGCAAATTCCCTGGTAGTGAATCCCTAGAAAAATTCATGGTGATGAATCCCTAGCAAATTTTATGGTGATGAATCTCTACCAAATTACGTGGTGTATATTTTCTAGCAGATTCCATAGCAAAGATTTCATAGCGAATTATATATACAGGGAGTCAGACCATTGAGATTTTAGGTTTTGGATTTCAGGTAAGGTAGGATTGGTTTGTTTCAAGAGAATTAGGGATTCGTTCTTCTTCATGCTTAAAGAAATACTCTAAGGATGGTTTCAGTAGACCTGGAGCGGCTGTGGTAGGACCAGAGCTGGAAGTGTTATGTTTGGTATGTTATTCGTCGAGGGTTTGTCATGGAGTTGTTTCAGCATGGGCGGTTTATTGGGGAGTCATGCCATTATAGACTTCAAGTGTCAAAAGGTAGAAGTGGTTTGCAGGGGGTGAAGGGTTGGATGTTATTTTCGGGATAAAAGTTTTGCATTGGGTTTCGGTTGCCTTGGGACGATTGTTCTATGCGCAAAATTTTCGATTGTGTCCTGCAGGTTGTTTGTTCATTTTGATAGGAGTATTAGTAAGGAATTATTTCGAGGACGAAATCTGATTTACGAGGGAGAGAGTTGTAACACCCGGAATCTACAAGGTTAATTGTGGAATTATGCCAATTTCAATTCGAACTCGACGAGTTGGAGGATCCAACTCGGCGAGTTGAAGATGCAGAATCATGAGGATTTAATGGGTCTACTCGACGATTTGAGGAGCCTCAACTCGGTGAGTAGAGGTTGTTTGGTTCGCGAGGTTAATGAGACAGCTCAGGGAGTTGGGGGAGCCAACTCGACGAGTTGGGCGCTGTTTAGGAAACCCTAATTTTGGTGTTTTGCACCATATTTAAACACCTTAAGTTCTAGGTGTTGGCCTCATTTCCAGCCTCCATAGCCCCTAACCCTAATCTCGAAACCCTAGAGCCTCTTGAGTGTTGTGATCTCATTGTGGGTGTGTTTTGTTCTGTTTAAGACTCATTGAAGGAAGAGAAGTTTGGTGTAAGGTGGTGGTTCAAGTAGGAGCTTTCAGATCTTGGTTCTCTACTCCATTTCCATCATATTTCGGGTATAAAGCTCTAACCTTGCTTAATATTTACTTAGATCTCTTCTTGGGTTTATTTGTATGCTTTTAGCCATGGATGGGTGGTTGTTGAGGAAGTAGAAGTCCCAAGTGTTTATCCTTTCTAGATCTATGATGTTTATGAGCTCTTTTAGCATAAAAGGTGCCAACTTTATGGTCCTAAGGACTTCATGCATTCATTAGTCCTTCTTTTGGTCTCTTTTAATCTTTTGAGCTTCTTCTAATCATGAATAAGTGTAAAGTTGGAAACTTTACATGGACATCTAGCCTCATATGGTCAGATATGCATCTTAGAGTTATGTCCTGGTGGAATAAGTGCTTAATGATTAAGTCCTTACCCTTTTAAGTTTAGGGTTCGGGTTTTGAACCCATTTTTGTGGTTCTTACGGGTAAAGTTGGAAACTTTACCCTTCTTGAGGCCATTTTAGCTAAGATCTGGGTTAAGAAGCCCTTAGTTTCGAGAAGGTCGAGTTAATGAGTTAAGAGGTTGGATTTCTGGCAAACTCGGCGAGTTCATGGGTGAACTCGGCGAGTTGAGGGGGTTTTTCCCGGTCTTTGCAATCTAATGAAGAAACTCGACGAGTTGAAAGACAACTCAGCAAGTTGGGTTAATTTGGGCCGTTCACTTTGACTTTTGACTCATGCCTTTGATCAAGTTTGTCCCAAGAGTTGTTTGAAGCAATATGAATTGTAAAATATGGACTTAGGATAAGGCACGTATTGGATTGGGCCCAATTTGGAAAATGGAGCCATTAGTGGGCTTTTATGGATTTTGTGGTTTTGGATCTTGTTGGATTTGGGCTTGAGCCTTAGTTATGAATCTTGTTGGGCTAGAGGTAAAATGGTCATTTTACCCCAAGTATGGATTATGGATCATGATTTGGAACCCAATTGCTAATTAAGTGATATTTTGGTATTGTTAGCTCGAGAAGTTTTCAGGGCAGCAGTTAAGGATTTCTTGCAGCGAGCTTCAACATTCGAGGTGAGTCTCCCTTTGCAGAATTCGTGGGTCGAAGGCACCAATGTCGTCCCACTAGTTGATGTTTTTAGTAAGATGATTGTCTTTATGGTAATTGTATGGTTTGCCAGTATTTGTTGACGTTTCTGTGACTATTTGCTTATGTTACTATGTGGTAGTGGTAGGGGTGAAATAGACCCACTATCCGGTTGAAATAGACTGAAGGGGAGGCCAGCAACCAGATATGCTCGACAGTATTCAGTTTAAATAGACCGAAGGGGAGGCCAAAACCCAGATATGCTCAACTGTATCTGGTTGAAATAGACCGAAGGGGTGGCCAGCACCCAAATATGCTCGGCAGTCTTCGGTTGAAATAGACCGAAGGGGAGGCCAGCACCCAGATATGCTTGGCAGTATGTTTATTGTATGGTAAGCGGTATTTGGGGAACGCGGTAAGCTTTGTGCTTACAATTTTCAATTTATGTTTCAGGTACTCTATTTTTCATATGAAAGAGCTTAGGATGATCGTAGCGCATACACCCATGTTTTCCGTAATATCTGATCTTTGGGAATGAGCTCTGATAAATGTTTTTTTAATGTTTGGACAAAGTCATAATGGTGTTTTGTTTATAATAAAAATTAAATTTTTACCCTGGATTTTTGGGATGTTTCAACATGGTATTAGAGCCTTGGTTTCAGGGATTCATGCATACTCTAGGGTGTGCTTGAACTCAAACTGAGAGTTTTGTGAATTTTTTTATAAAATTAACATTTTATTACAAAGTAATTTATAATCAAAGAAAGGGGTGGGATGCATGCAATCGGCCGAGTTCAAGTAACTTTCCCAAAATACCCATACATGTTATATGTTATGTTTTTATTTGTGAATTTGTGGAATCGCATGCTAGTTAAGGCTAAGGATCTGCTCAGTTTTTGCAAGCTAGTTCTGATTAGCCAGTGATTGGTTGGCCTGATATGTGATGCCTGGTAGCATAGGAAGCATTGGATACCAGTTTGTGTGTGATTTGTAGGCGTAAGGTAATCAATAGCGGGAGTTGGAGTTCCTAGTATAAGTTATATTATGTGAGTTTGGGGTGATACTGCACAAATGATGCTTGCTTTGTGCTTTGTGGAACTCATAAGTGATATGAGTTAGTTATTGAGTGAATATGTCAAGTCACATGTGGCAAAGGTTGGATAATATGAGAGTGATAGATTTGACCCTATTGCACATCTCCTGTTTGAGTCTAACCGTTGTAGGGCTGATTCTGTTACTCAAAGGATTATCTAAGCTCTGTTGCATGCGATTCTGTTCATAAGGTAGCTAACTGACATTATGAAGAGTTCTTCAGCAGCTGATGGCAGGGTGAGGTCGGGAACCTAGGTAAGCCTAGGGATTGCTTTAGTGGTTTTGTTGTGCGGGTTAGCAAGTGCCCGTGTATGGAATTGAGAAGGTGAATTAGGGGAATCAGGAGGATTCTTAAGGAAGGTATGGATAGGTGTCGAAGGTAGTATTAGGCCTGTACTAGTGAAAGCACAGGATCCATAATTGAATCAGGGAGAGTCTTGGAGAATCTAAGAAGCCTTTGGGATGAGGATTTATGTTCGGATCCCTTGCATGTTCTTTCGGTATGGTGTGGAGCACTCAGGAATGGGGTTCAGATTCTGGTTCCGGTTCAGCAACGAGTATTGAACCGATCGAGGCGCAATCGGGGGAGTTCATCTCATGGGAGCTTACTCGCAGTGTTTCGGATTGGACCTTGGTGGTCTCTGGTTCAGCCAAGGAAGGGAATTTGGGAACCTTGGATGGTCATCTCGGGTCCTTTCGGGCCAAGTTTATAGCAGGGTAGTTGGGGGCTCATCTGGATCCTAAAGCGTGTGGATCTCTATAATCCTTCAGGAAAGAGGATCTTATGGTTAGTTCTTATCGTTGGGGATCGGAAGGGGAGTTTTGTACCATGCCCTCAGGATGGTCAGGGTAACATGGGAGGAGGTCAGGATTCCTTCTGATGTTTTGCGGGTTTGTCATCTTCTGTTTTTCTTCTGGGTTGTTATCGGGAGTTGGTATTGCTTGATAATCTGCTTGGGTTCGATAAGTTATATCTCGGTTTGATTCTATGATATTTTATGGGTTATCGAGGGTCATATCTTGTTGAGTGGGTTCAGTGTGTTCCATTGTTGTTCCAGGTATTTGTCGGGATCAATTCATGAGTATTGCTTGGAGGATCTATGGTCAGGGTTATTGGGTTAGTTCTCCAGTGAAGACATGGTTCAGGGGTTTTATCATCTAATTATGGTAAGATCGGCAATTGTTTAAAAAAGAACTTGTGGGTTCGATCACTACCGTTGCTACGAGAGGAGCGGCAGCAGGTAGATGGTGATGACAGATGCATGACTTGATTAGTAAATGGAAGTGCCAGGGGAGTTTTATATCCGCATGGGTTGTAGTCGGTTGGAGTTCAGTAATTCTTTGAGGATGGAAATTGGAGTGGATATTCTTCAAAGCATGACAATGGTTATCGTTCTTAGTCGCAGACATAAGAACTCAAGGAATTGGTATGGTATCATGGGAGGTGATTTTGATCGTCATACTTGTTAAGGTCTCAAGAGTATTTTTCCAGATTCCAAGAATTGGGCAATCGTTGAGGCTGGCTAGTAATGGAATGCTAGTTTTGATGGGTTGGGAATCCATCAGAATTATGGGATGAAAGAACTTCGTCGAATCCAAGTGGGGGAGAATCGATCAGGATTTCCGGGAGTTGGATCGAGTGTGGAACTAGGGCAAGTTTCACATCCTGGTTAGGAAGAAAGATGGCCCAAGTGGCCGTTTAGATTGGGGTTGTGTAAGTGGGAGTTTAGGGAACTCCCAAAATTGGCTCGGCATCTACTTGTTATGCATAGCAAGTCGGTGGAAGGATCCAGGTCGAGGGTTGTCTTAGAGCCTCGCCGCTTGTTCTAGGCTGATGAAGGCTTTGGGGTTCGAAGCATGACTTGAACACCTGATTGATTTTAGTCGAATGCGGGTTCGATTCATGATATTTGGGGTTGAGAAGGTTTTGTTGTGATGGAACCCGGAGTTCTAATCATGGTTCGTTAGAAGTTTTTTGAAACTGTGATGGGATCATACCATTATTTAGTTGAGGTGTAATATCGATGAGGTGGTCACGAGTCTGATGGGATCAGTTCGCGTCGTGGTCATGACGGACAGGATTGTCGAGGTATGTTTCCATGTTTTAGATTGAGGATCATTGGGGTCTGAGGTGGAGTTGGGCCTGTGTAGCTTTAGTTTGGGTGGGACCCATGGGCGAGGCCCGTGTGTTTATGGCAATGCAGGTAGGACCTGTTAGAGACCGTAGGCTCAAGGTATTGGATCTTGGATTTCAGGATCGAGTGTATGGTTAGTATGTGGTGCAGAGGGATGGTTAGGCTGGATAGCTTTGTTATCTGGACTCTTGGGAACCTGGTGATTGAACCAGGTGCTAGACTGGTAGTTTCAGCGGTGGTTTGGGAACTTTTATATCTCATTCTAGCAAGGGTTGTCGTTATTAGAAAGTCTTTGGTGAAATGCAAGTGGAGATCTGTGGATCCTGGTGTATAAGTTGAGTATCGGGTTTTGTTTTGGTTGAGATCTCGAGTCGGGTATTGCAAGTTTTTTGTGTTGAATTTTCATGTAAGTGGATTGAGGGTTGGGGTATCAGTATGTCGAGGGCATCCGTCGAAGGGTTCAAGGGTAATTAATGGATTCAGTTTGATGATGGATCCAACTCTCGTGATTGTGCCTTAGATTGGTTTTATTGGTGAAGGTCAGTCCTGTTGATTTGGAACTTATGTGTGGAGTAGCTTGTAATCAGAGGAGATCTTAGGCCGCTTGCAGTTGGGATTAAATAAACTCAAAGCAACTGATTTGACCCTGTTGCGCAGCTATCGTCTGAGTCTAACTGCTGCAGGGATGAATCTTCTACTCGAAGGACTATCTGAACCTTCTATCGAGTATAAGTGTTTCGTAGCTGTATATGGTCAGCGACTTTGTTCCCTTTGAAGAAGCACTGTAATAAGGGGTAGAAAGCATTTTGTTGGGTATGAAACTTTGTGACGTTGGTATGGTGGCGGCTCAGTGTGGGAGGTCTGACAGGGAGTCAGACCATTGAGATTTTAGGTTTCAGATTTCAGATAAGGTAGGATTGGTTTGTTTTAAGAGAATTGACGATTCGTTCTTCTTCAGGCTTAAAGAACTACTATAAGGATGCTTTCAGTAGACCTGGAACGGCCATGGTAGGACCAAAGTTGGAAGTGTTATGTTTGGTCTGTTATTCGTTGAGGGTTTGTCATGGGGTTGTTTCAACATGGGCGGTCTATTGGGGAGTCGGACCATTATAGACTTCAAGTCTCAAAAGTTAGAAGTGGCTTACAGGGGCTGAAGGTTTGGAATGTTATTTTCGGGATAAAAGTTTTGGTTTGGGTTTCGGTTGCCTTTTAGAAGATTGTTCTATGCGCGAAATTTTCGATTTTGTCCCACAGGTTGTTCGTTTTGATAGGAGTGATTTCGAGGACGAAATTTGATTTAAGTGGGGGAGATTTGTAACACCCAGAATCTAGAAGGTTAATTGTGGAATTATGCCAATTTCAAGTTGAACTCGACGAGTTGGAGGAGCCAACTCGGCGAGTTGAAGATGAAGAATCATGAGGATTTAATGGGTTTACACGACGATTTGAGGAGCCTTAACTCGACGAGTAGAGGTTGTTTTGGTCGCGAGGTTAATGAGACATCTCAGCGAGTTGGGCGCTATTTAGGAAACCCTAAATTTGGGGTTTTGCACCCTATTTAAACACCTTAAGTTCTAGGTGTTGGCCTCATTTCCAGCCTCCATAGCCCCTAACCATACTCTCGAAACCCTAGAGCCTCCTTGCGTGTTGTGATCTCATTGTGGGTGTGTTTTGTTGTGTTTAAGACACATTGAAGGAAGAGAAGTTTGGTGAAAGGTGGTGGTTCAAGTAGGAGCTTTCAGATCTTGGTTCTCTACTCCATTTCAATCACATTTCAAGGAATAAAGCTCTAACCTTGCTAACTATTGGCTTAGATATCTTCTTGGGTTTGTTTGTATGCTTTTAGCCATGGATGGGTGGTTGTTGAGGAAGTAGAAGTCCCAAGTGTTTACCCTTTCCATATCTATGATCTTCATTAGCTCTTTTGGCATAAAGGTGCCAAATTTATGGTCCTAAGGGCTTCATGCATTCATTAAGTCCTTCTTTTGGTCTCTTTTAAGCTTTTGAGCTTCTTCTAATCATGAATAAGTGCAAAGTTGGAAACTTTACCTGGCCATCTATCCTCATATGGCCAGATATGCATCTTGGAGTTGTGCCCTGGTGGGATAAGTGCTTAATGATTAAGTCCTTACCCTTTTAAGTTTAGGGTTTGGGTTTTGAACCCATTTTGGTGGTTCTTATGGGTAAAGTTGGAAACTTTACCCTTCTTGAGGCTATTTTAGCTAAGATATGGGTTGAGAAGCCCTTAGTTTCGAAAAGGTCGACTTAATGAGTTAAGAGGTTGTATTTCTGGCCAACTCGCCGAGTTCCTGGGTGAACACTGCGAGTTGAGGGGGTTTGGCCCGATCTTTGCAGTCTAATGAAGAAACTCGACGAGTTGAAGGATAACTCGGCGAGTTGGGTCAACTTGGGCCGTTGACTTTGACATTTGACTTATGCCTTTGATCAGGTTTTTCCCAAGGGGTGTTTGAAGCAATTTGAATTGTAAAATATGGGCTTAGGATAAGGCCCGTATGGGATTGGGCCCAATTTGGAAAATTGGGCCGTTAGTGGGATTTTATGGATTTTGTGGTTTTGGGACTTGTTGGATTTGGGCTTGGGCATTAGTTATGAATCTTGTTGGGCCAGGGGTAAAATGTAAATTTTACCCCAAGTATGGATTATGGATCATGGTTTGGAACCCAATTGCTAATTGGGTGATATTTTGGTATTGTTAGCTCGAGTAGTTGTCAGGGCAGTAACTAAGGATTTCTTGCAGTGAGCTTCAACATTCGAGGTGAGCCTCCATTTGCATAACTTGTGGGTCGAAGGCACAAATGTCGGCCCACTAGTTGATGTTTATGGCAAGATGATTGTCTTTGTGATAATTGTCTGGTTTGCCAGTATTTGTTGATGTTTTTGTGATTATTTGCTTATGTTATTATGTGGTAGTGGTAGGGGTGAAATAGACCCAGTATCCGATTGAAATAGACCGAAGGGGAGACCAGCACCTAGATATGCTCGGCAGTATCCGGTTGAAATAAATCGAAGGGGAGGCCAACACCCAGATATGCTCGACAGTATCCGGTTGAAATAGACGGAATGGAAGGCCATCATCCACATATGCTCGGCATTATCTGGTTGAAATAGACCGAAGGGGAGGCCAGCACGAAGATATGCTTGGCGGCATGTTTATTGTATGGTATGCGGTATTTGGAGAACTCACTAAGCTTTGTGCTTATGGTTTTCAGTTTATGTTTCAGGTACTCCAGTTTTCAAATGAAACAGCTCGGGATGATCGTAGCGCATACACCCGTGTTTTCCGAAATATGTGATCTTTAGGAATGAACTCTGATAAACATTTTTATTTAAATGTTTTTTTAACGTTTGGACAAAGTCATAGTGGTGTTTTTTTTATTAAAAATGAAATTTTTACCCTGGATTTTTGGGATGTTTCATAAATTACCAAATAAGAAGCTATCTTCGAATGATTTGCAGATCCAACGTTGTGGGTAGGTTGTGGTATTTCATCAGCCACACTGTTACACCTATTTATCTTGTTGTCCTTGAATTTCAGCTTGTATTCATCTATATTTCATTTTGCTTTCCAGGAGTTCCATATTTCTAGTGAAATATGAGCTGGTTTAAAGGCATGTGGGTTTCTTTTTGGGTTCTGCATGTTGTAGAGATATTGGCCATAACTTTGTACCGCTTTACTAACCCAAGCTTTCCTTACTAGTGAATCTTTTGCTTCATCCCAACAACATTTTTTCTACACATTAACAATATACACATAAGTCTAAATATAAATGTTTACCAAACAATAATTTATCACATATAATTAACTAATATAACTCCTCCCAATGTAATTCGTGCATTTCATTTCTTACTTTTCCCCAAGTGTACCCTTGTGGATCTACTCTTTGAAAAAGGATCGACTAATAATGTGTACACAAGGGCCAGGTGGCAGAAGCCTCAAATAACATGATCATTTTGGTTTTGAATTCAAATGTAGGTGTAGACCAAAAGGTTATACATTGAAAATAGTTGGAAGATGTGATTGGTAACTCATGTTTTTTCCCAAACATTAATACTTAAATGTCCATCTGGTCCTTAATCTTCATAGGAATTATTATACCTTCTACATTTTCCACAACAAATTCATTCACATTTGTTGTGGATGTGGTTAAGGTTGATAGTGTTGGTGATGGGGTACATTCCGGGGTAGGTGTTGGGATAGATGTATCTGTTAAGGATGTGGTAGTTAGTTTAGGTAAGGAGGATGTAGTAGTTACTATAGTCGCTAAGGATGGTAGTGTCGATGAAGGTGTTGAGGTTGTGGTAATAGATATAGGTGTTGATGATGTGGCAGTCGATGTCGATGCTGAGGATGGTGTCGATGATTTAGGTGTTGACATTTTGGTTGTAGATGTAGGTGTTGAGGATGGTGTCGATGGTCTAGGTGCTGAAGTTTTAGATGCATTTGTTGAGGATGGTGTGGATGATTTTAGTGCTGAATTTTTGGTTGTTGAGGATGTGGTAGTGAATGATGTAGGTGTTGATGGTGTCAATGATTTAGGTTTAGGGTTTTTCAATAGATGTTACAAATGCATGGGATAATGTTCATGATTTTGAGAAGTCGACTTCTTCATCAACTAATTGTCTGTTTAAGAATCTTGTAGTTGAAGTCATGTTGCAGTTTAAAACCTAAGGTGCAATACTTATTCCTTTTGCCTTAACACCTGATGCTCCTTTTGGTTTCAAGTTCAACATCTTTCTTGCTTACAAAAAAAAACTAGTCAATACCTATTTATTAAAGATGATAATATGATGTTGGTCAGAGAACAAACATAAAATAAAAATAAGTTTTAGATGAATGCATTACTACGTATGCATACAATTGAATAATATTGACAATCTTCGTTAACAAGTAATTAAAGTGCGCTAATTGTATATTATGAAGGCAACACCAACATAGTTGTAATTCAAGATGATAATATATATGATAATGAGCAGAGAACAAGAAACGATGATCACGACAATAGTAAATTAAATTAAAATAAATTTTAGATGAGTAACAACCTATATCTCCAAAGTCAGTGCACAAACGTAATGAATAAATGTAGGTTTGGATCAATGAAATGCCGCAGAAAATGTAAACCCTATTTCTAGTAAGTTAAGTGACCCTAATATGCAAGCTTAACGTGTGTAGGTTGGAGGGAAATGACTTGTGCAATTTTTTGGAGCTCCACTAATGTAAAATTCAAACTATTAATTAGAAATATTATTGTTTAATTAAAAATTAATCACATTGGAATGAATTTTGGGATCAATTGGATTAATTAAAGGTGGAAGGACTATAGGTGAGAATGTTCAAAAGTTGAACATTGACCAATTCTAGAACCTCCCATTGGAGGAACTGTTCTAGAGGAGTTCTATAGGGTTTCTAGAGCTTTTCTTAGGCTCTAAGGGAACTTGGATGTCTTAGTGGGAAAGCAAATGGATTAGGGTTATCTAAAAGGAACCTTCCTTATCCTTAGCCTCCCTATCACCTATATAAACCCCCCTGGGTTATGATTTTTGAAATCAATTCATTCAAAATAGATTTCCTCCTCCTTTTTCCTCTTAAGCCTCCAACTTGTTAGGCTTTGGGTGTGAGCCATTAGAGGCACGAGACTTCTTCTGCTTGCATTCTGAAGATCAACAAGGAAGGATTACTAGTTTATTTACTATAGTAAACTAAGGTATGTATTTTCTAATAACCCTTTTGTTAATTTTGAAAATACAAATGTACTTTAGGGTTCTTTATATTCAATAGTTGTTTGCAAATAATAGTGAGAACATAGATCCTTTAGGGTGCATGTGAACTTAAGATTTATTTTTTCTACCAAAATGAAAAATTTATAACATATAAAACCGATAAGTGGTATCAGAGACACTGTTCTCATTGATATTAGACAAAGTTGAATATATCAAAATTAGGGTTTGGGTAAATTACACAAATAGTCCCTCGTATACATGCCAGAAAACGTGTTTAGTCCCTATTTTCAAAAATTAACTCGGACCGTCCCTCGTTTGTTTAAAACTAGGACATTTCATCCCTCTAGACATAAAAAGACTATTTTGCCCTTAGAAAATTCTTTTTAAATTTTCTTTTATTGTTTTTTTCATTTTAAATGAAAAAAAGGAATATATATATATATATATATATATATATAGATATATATATATATATATATATATATATATATATATATATATATATATATATATATATATATATCAGGTACCCATCCTCCCCCTTCCCTTTCCCAGTGTCTTTTCCTCTCAATAGAAACCTCCCCATCTCAGATCAAAATCCTCAGGCGAATAACCAATGGATTTTCCACCGCCACTTCATTTTGGTTCCAGACTCATCTCACCACCTATTCTCCTCGTCTTGACTCGACTCAAAACCGGTCTCACACACACCATGTACAAACTCCTTCCCACCATTTAAGAACCTCCTGAATCCACTGGTCAGACTCTAATTATAGTTGTGACTCAATCTAGAAGAGTAGATTATCAGTGGTTGTGATGCTCGATCTGAAACCCCAAAGTGAAATCCGTCATGAAACGCCCAAAGTTCTCGATCTGAATCCACACATTTCCACATATATGAATCTTAAACCCTAGGCGCAGAGGTGAAGAAGGAGATCTTCGATCGGAAAAGGAGGAGGAGAGATATGTAGTACAGGTGATGGCGTACATGTAAAGAACAATATTGTCGATCTCGAAACCGTAGGCGGCGATTTGAAATCCTGATTTGTGTTCTTAGTTGTTGAAGGTCGTCTGCGGGACTAGAGTTGTGCTTGGTGGTTGTAGGTGGCTCGTGATGAAGAGGATGGTTGAATGATGCAGAATATTACAAGATGATGAATGGAGAATAAGGGATATTCGATCGAAAAAGGAGGAGGAGAGAGATGTCATGGTTCTGGACAATAATAATGGTGGTAAGTGGTGCTCTGGTAATGGTGGCGGGCAGTTTTCCGGCGATGGTTGTAGTCGATGGTTCAACAATGGTGGTCCGCCCGGAACAAAAATGGTGGTGTTTGTGATTTTTTTGTGTGGGTGAGGTTTTGGAAATAAATAAGGAGATATACATTTTTCTAAATATTAATATATAACTAATATCAATAAAAAATCAAAAATAACTGGAAATTAAATAAAAAAGGGCATTATGGTCATTCCATGTTTGACATGGACTAAAATTCGTAATAAAACTGCATATTAGGGACGAAGCATGCAAGCATTAAATAAACAAGGGACGGTCCGTGTTAATTATTGAAAATAGGGACTAAACACGCTTTCTGGCATGTACACGAGGAACGATTGGTGTAAAATTGGTTTATTTTTTAAATTAAATTAAATTTTATTAATTTCAAAAAATTAAATCTAAACCTAGTATTTTAGAAAAGTTTTAAAATACACCTTATATTATATATAATTCAAAGATTAATATATTATATGTATAAGACAAGTCAATCAAATCGCTAGTACGCCTCATTCACAAATCCATAATATAAGGGGAGTTTAAGGAAGCGACTTATAAAATGACTGCCATTGGGTATCCACTCTTACCCACTGCTCTCTTGTATGGTGAAGGGTCATTAGCCGAACGGATTTGATAGGACATAATCTCATTAATATGTATAATTATATAAAGTAACTAATCCATTTTTAAAATCTCACTCTTAGTTACTTTAGGAAAAATGTGAAAAGTATGCTAATCCATGAAAATGCACATCATGCTTTATATGTCGTTAGTACACTGTGTGTAGTTAACCATCACACTAATAGGGACTATAAAGAGATATGATGGGCATATAAAAAATTATTATTGTTTATGGAGTGTGTGTGGTTAGCCGACACATCAATGTGAGATGATAAATGACATCGAGGTTTTCAAGCGGGTTTGCATGGTTATTCACATCTCATTTGTGATCGTCGACAACTCAATCACAAAAGTTAAGGCATAATCCGAGATTAAACATGCCATTGATAAGATTCCATGAATCTCAAAAGATCTAGGAGTTTCATAAGATTGAAATTGGTAAAATCCTTACCTACCTAAAATAGATTTGAATTTTATTACGACAGCCCTCTTCAAAGTTCAAATCGAAAATATGGATCCTAACCTTAATTTAAATTTATGGGTTAATATTTAAGGATTAAAATCAACTAAATTGAATTCTCTTTTATCCCATTTTTGATGTCTTATGAAGATAGAAATGCTCTTACTTATTCTTATGGAAATGGTTTTCCTCAATATTTTGGAGATGGTCTTCCAATGTCAAGTGAATGTCAAATTGGTTTCCCTTTCTTAGGAAACGTTGGAACTAGACACCATGCTTCTTAAACTCTTCCACCTTCTCATCCCGTGACTCTCCCAACATTCTATTTTTCCTTAAAATATATGTGATTACTCAATCCCTATTGGTATGTAAACATCAAGATGGAAACTTTGTGTGTGCGCATGTTCTGAAAATGAAATTGTACATTGACAATTTGAATATAATGGATGTCGTTTTCCCAAGGGAGCAAGCCATTGGTTTGGTTCTTCACTCGCTTCCAAAGTCATATGATCAGTTCATTGAGAACTTTTATATGACGAATATCGACGTGGCCCTAATTGATCTAACCCAAATGTTGATAGTTGTTGAAGCATAAATGCTTAATAGCACATCTAAATCATAGTCTCTTATAAGGTCTAATTCCAAGGTTTCCATGGAAATTGGTGATGGTGACATTGGTGGTTCAGAAAAGATTTCTCTTCCAATGGAAACGGATTAGCCAAGGTAAAATACTTTGATAATATGGTAAAGAGAAAGTATCGTTCTGAGATGGTTCCACGTGTTAACTTGAAAGAGTCCATTTGTTTTTACTACCAATTGAATGGATATTGGGAAAAAAGTTGTACCAAAATAACTGAAAGGTATTAGAGATAGTAAAGTCAATTCGTGTGACTCTACTTCAGGTACATCCATTATTTGACTCAATTGTTTTATAAGATCCTATTCATAGAATCTTAATACATGATGTGATGTGTAGTGTGTTAGGATTGATTACGAACACAACTGATACAAGAAAAATTGTTAAGAACACAAGATCTAAATATAATCTGGTTGGCTCGTATTCAAGTCTGAAATGAGTACTAGAGTTCAAGAGTACAAAAGATAGAATGATGCTCAAAAGTTCTTACTCTACTCTAGTACATATCCTATTTATAGGATACAAAAAGAGACTAACAAAAATTACAAGGACTAAAAATATAAGCTTCTAATACAACAATGCCTTGTAAAATAGATAGAGAGTCAAAATCATTTGCTTTTCGACTCCTTAGAGACTCAGACCTATTCGGCTCCTCACTATTAACGTTTCAACCCTACAATCTCCCCTTAGTATGAGAAGTAGAATTTATGCAATCAGGTTTAGAGTCTGAAGAAGTACACCCAGAATCTCCATATACCATAAAATGGACTTTCGAATCTCTGCCTTGTCTTCACTTTCAATCTTCTTGAATTTGTTAATACGAATAAGGAGGTTTGTATACTGAGAGTTCGTATACCTCTCAAGATCACTCACTTGAAATAAAAACTTCATAATTCGCCCATTCCTGTTCTTTCCTCAAAAAACGACACCAAGAGGTTAATGAATTATCTCACCATCTTCATAATAATTGATGTTAAGCTTTCCTCTTAGCAAAGATTGAGGTACTTTTGTAATTTTCTTGACATTTATTGCAAGCTCAATATCAGTGATTGCCAAGTAATCATAGTAGTCGTCCATGAAAACTTTGATATGAGAAAAACCAATGACAAAATCATTCTTGTTGGTCTCTGTTATCTTCGACACATCCAAATTACTCAAAATCTTTGTGACAATTATCAAGTCATTTAAGTTCATTAATGGAAAATTTGAAATTATGAACTCAAAAGGAACATTATTTGATCTTAAGACAATGTAACAGCAGTTTTGTATCAGACCTTCAAACAAGTTATCACGAATGACGGTCATCAGCTTTACTACCTTCATAGGAGACCATATCTCTTCTTCATTTTCCCCCAAGACTGCGTGAAAACGAATCTTCAGTCTTTTAAATTCTAATTTATCATTAAAATTCTCGACAATCTTGAATTGAGAAGAAGTGAACAATATGTGGTTGATTGGAAAATCAAGCTGATTGAAATCAAAATTTCAATGTCGTAGTTCTTCTTAGGCACCTTTCGAAAGTAATCATTCAATCCAATCAAAACAATATCTTTAATTGTTTCATAACATCACTGCTTGTTAGGATCACCCTTTTTCAAGCCATATGGGTCATTTACTCTTTGACTCAAAATGATGTTGATCTTCCTTTGTTTCTCAATTTCAAGAGCTAGTTGTTTTTTCTTCTCTTCTTCTGATAGAACAATAGAAATAGCTTTTCCTTTTATCACTTGAATCATCATTCGAAGTTGACTTGTTAGGGATCGAACTCGAACTCGAACCTCCAGCTCCTTTGTTTATTGAAATTCCTTTAGTTATAGCTCTTGTTGTTGTTGTTATGGAAGTTGTGGTCAAAGACATGGGAAGTGAAGTCGGAATTTAAGTCGAACTTACTTTCTCGACTACACCTCCTTTCTCTTTATCATAATCCTTTATAGAACCAACACCTCCAATCCTTTCTCTCCCCCTTGTGACATTTGCACTGCACGTGGAGCATTAATTGGTAAACAAAGAACCAACTCAAGGATTGGAGCAATTTGGATTTTATATTGGACTTAATATTCAAAATCATTTGATAAAGTGACTCTTGAGATACTGTCGATTGATTTGAAAGATCAACCTTGGAAAAAGACTCCTTGATACTTGACAAAAATTATTCCATCTTCTCAAACACCTAAGTATCCTTTTCTGACTTGGCTTCAAGCCAAATATTACATAAGGAATGCGACCAATAGTTGGAAACATGGCTGGATCATCAACAAAAATCCTTGGGGCAGCCATAATCGGAAACTCAGCAGTTTCAACATCAGAAGGAGCCAAAATATCCTCTTGACGATAAATTTCTTGTAAAATCAAGCTCCAAAAACAAGCACTCGAAACGCCATTAGTGATATTGGTGTGTTTAATTGAAGTTCCAAACTCCTCCCAGAGATGTGTAGCATAATCCACATTCAGACCGTAATACATTCCTACGATGTTGGAATATACTTCAAGCTTGGCGAGCCCAGAGCTTCATCTTATTAAGCAGCGTAACACAATCCCAAACAGAAAACTCCACATACAAGGAAGACTTGACTTCTTAAATTGACTTATTCCAGTAAGAATTGGTTGATTCCCTATTTCATTGAACATATGAAGCACCTGATAAGTCGAAACTTCATAGAATATACCTGACACTCGTAACTTCAGGATTTGGGAAAATTTCTTTTGAGTAAGCTTCTTAGTCTCTAAATTCATCAATTGAAACATGACCACCTTAGTAATTTTGTTAAGGACAACAGTTGAACCAGCAAGAGAAATCCATTCCATCGGAACTACAAACGATGATAAAAGTACAGTTGCTAACACAAAGTTGTTTAGGGTTTGAACAAGCATCCGTAATGGCTCTAGATATTGATCAATGGATGGAACCAAACGAAGATTCGTGGTTTGGATCTTCATCATCGTTTGTGACACTTCCTCTTCGTTTAATGTTGTAGGATCAGCAGTGTGTTGAGGAGCAGCCATGAGAATGCAAAAGAATTTGGAAACAATGAACAGTTAGGGGTTTTGGAAATTTTATCTAAGAGCATAAAGTTTGATAATGAAATTATCAACCTACTTTTATAAGAAAAGGTATTTTTGAATTTGAACAAATATCCAATAAACACTGCCACGTATTGTGTTGGTTACTTGACCGGCATCGTAAAAAGCTCCATGTCATAAAAGTGATCATCACGTTTGCCTTGATTCCTGTGAAAATCCTAAACAGTCACGTCCATTGGATCTTTCGTTGCTCCCAACTTGATAAGAATCGTCAGAATTTTCGAACCGCAACCAAGTACACCAAGTAATTTCGACACCAGGATACAATTATTCCTTCAGCATGGAGTCAAGGCTCATTTTCTTTTGGGATATGGTAGCGAAATAATATGTCAGTCTTTGCAAAATCTAAATTTCGAGTTTCTAGTACCCAAAACCTCAAGGATTTAAATTCATTTGTGTGTCAAAGAATAAGAAAGAGGCAATATATAAAAAATATGGAAATAGTGATATCAAATTTCTTTTTATATGAAAGTAGAATGATCCCAGGAAAAGATCTCTTCATTCGACATCAAGAGAGATGAAGAACTGCTTGTGTGGTATCCCATGAATTACAATGGAATACCCGTTGATAAGCATCGAAGGGCTTCTTTTTTATTTGTTTCGAAGGTAGCTTCAATTTTTCACAACATCACAACTTAACTTAATTGTGATCCATTCGAGCAAAACTACTTGGATGACCAGTGTAGTCAAGAACAAGTATGGCTGGATATGATTTGAAGTGACAAAAAGTCAAAATGATATTCAGAGAGAAATCTCATTCCAAAAAGAAATTTAAAGTACTTGATCTATTTTGGCAAAAATATATTGGTGATAAAACATTTTATCAAGATCTTGCAATGCGGATAGTATGAGATTTTGAGTATAAAAAGGGTATAGAAACAAATCGTTAAAATCTTGAAAAAAAGTGTTCACCGTCAATTCATTGATAGTTGGGTTTGTTGGGTTTCACCAGCAACACGGAAGAATGACTAAGTATCATAAACAAAGAGTTTTTCATATCTACATTCTGGTAGGTTTTGAACAGAGATGTCGAGGAGATGCAGTGTAATGTGTGATCATGAAAGAAATTTTGGGTGAAAAAGATTGGTTAAAAGAACTCATTTTACCTTTGCGAAAGATATGTACCTTGCAAAAATATCTTTATGTGAATGAGAAGAGAAAGGTAGCACTTCGACTAATGTGAATCCAGCCTGATTGGGAAGAAACTTTCGTAGTGAGAATTCCATTAACGTTCCGAACACATAAAGTCTGTGAGGCTTGAAGGCAACATGCTTTTAGGGACACTTAACTAGTACATTAGTCCGAACGAATACATGTTCCCTTGATGGATATGTTTGTTTAGCATGCGTCACAACATCATGTTGTTACAATGAGAGTTAAATCATTAGGCAATAATATCAACACAAAAATAAGAAATTTTATTTGGATTTTTGTTTGAAAAATCAAGTACAAAAATAATTAAAAAAATTGGATTTTTGTTTTTAGAAATCAAGCACAAAAATAAAGAAAATCTTTTTTGGATTTTTTATTTTTGAAAAATAACTAACAAAAATAAATGAACTATAAAATGCTAGTGAGATACGTTCGAGCCATAAGTTATCAGTCATCAATTATGGGTTGCACATCGAACAGCTTCAATTAAAAGCCAATTGTGTTCAGAATGGTTTAGATAGAAGTCGAATGCGAACATAGTCGAACGCTGAACATGAATAGTAACCTCTAAATAAAACCCAAATAGTCGAATTTGAGTTGAAACACATAAAGGCAATACCTACTAATCGAAAGCAATAAAAACAATCTAAAGTAAGGTAAAAGCAAGAATTTATGTCAAATTCACTAAGAAAACATGGAACAGAGCTTTCTTCCATCATTCCTAGTCCATTCAAAATCCTTAAGAATTATTTTTCATCTAAAGGTTTTGTGAAAATGTGTGCAAATAGATTCGTTATTTTGACAAAAAGGACCTCAATATTTCCATCTTCGACGTGGTCTTTTATGAAATGATATTGAAGAGCAATCTGTTTGTTTTCTGAGTGTTGGAACAGATTATGACAAATGTGAATGGCACTTTGTGAATCACAATACAAAGGAATTTTATTCATATTGATGGCATAGTCTCACAATTGGCTTTAAATCCATATCACTTGTGATGTACACGCAACAGCGGACACAAACTCTACTTCTGCAGTCGAAATTGAAGCACAAGTTTGCTTTTTCGATTGCCAGCTCACAAGCTTTCCATCCAACAATTGAGATAGGTTTCCCTTGGGTTCGATTAGTACTTGTCACAATTAAATACATCAAACATAATATCAGGTCGACTTGCAGTTAAATACAAAAGCAAACCGATCATGCTTCTATACGTCGTTAGATCCACAGTAGGCGTTTCCAACGAAGTATTTAAGCATATGCCAACTGCCATAGGAACTTTAACTTTTGTATTATTCATCATGCCAAACCTTTCAAGTTGATTTCGAGTATATTTCTCTTGATTAGTAAAAATTCCTTCCCTGCTTTGACGAATTTGCAAACCCAAAAATTTATTGATTTTCCACATCATACTCATTTCGAATTGCGTTTTCATGAGTTCCTCAACTTCCCTAGAGAATGAAGGCTCAGTTAAACCAAAAATAATGTCATCAACATAAACTTGAACAAGCATCAGGTGATCCCCTACTTTCTTTCGAAATAAATTAGGATCAACTTATCCTTGTTTAAATTTAGTGATTTTCAAAAATTTTGTCAGAGTTGCATACCAGGCACGAGGTGCTTCTTTCAAACCATAGACTGCCTTATCTAAAATATAATAGTGATCAGGATAATTATCGTTAATGGAACCAAGTAGCCGTTCGACATATACCGTTTCATCCAAAACACCATTGAGGAATGCACATGTAACATCCATAAAATTCATGAAAAATTTAAACTTTTAAAACAACCCATAAATAATCATTGTTTACACATAGTTTTCAAAACAGGTTTAATATCAGAGTTTTCCCAAAATCATAAAATCAAAACTTGAGGAGGTGCACCATCACGCCTTCACCTTCCCGCGATCCTTTGAGGTACATGAAACATAATCCAAAACGGTAAGCACAAAGCTTAGTGAGTTCCCCCAAAATACCAATACACAAAAAATAGCACATATATAATAACAACATGCAATGGGTCCACAACTAACACACTGGATTACCCTGAGCCTACAACATAAGTATGGCTTTACCTCGGCTCATAACTTATGTATGACTTGCTCATCGACCTGATCAGTCCTCAGACTGAACACTACTATGTCATTAGTACGAGTCTTACATTCCCTTCCCGGCCCTCAGCTCGTATCTAGAAAGCTTATGAGCCCTCAGTATGAGTCTAGTATGCCCTCCCCATCCCTCAACTCATATCTAGTTTGCTCCAGGGTTTGTCGGATACAGCACGGAGTAGTACAACCTCAACCCAACACATCTATATGTCAATATATAATAGATAATATCATACACAGATAGACAAACAATATCACAGGTAGCCCTACAGATCTACTAGACTAGCATATCAAAACTAGCATGCATATCTATTCCATACGCGACATATCAACAATATCCGGTTATCAAACCAATGGGCCGGCCTTGGTGCCTTCGACCCAAAAGTATAGTGAGAAAAACTCACCTCACAAGCTGAATAGAACTGATAAGGCTCAACTCCGAATCTCAGTCCTCTACTCAATGCCTACATCCACCAAGTGACTAATTCCATCAAAATGCCAACAATACCCAAAATACCCTCAAAAGTAATACTTGGTCAAATATGGTCAAACTTAGTCAAACTTGGTCAAACATGGTCAAACTCAAAGTCAACTGGTCAAATTCCATAAACCCACTTAGTCAACCCAACCGAGTTAAGTCAACATGGGTTGACCCATGCGAGTACACGGGGTGTACTCCGGAGGTACGCTTAGCTTACATAAAGCTTCGCAGCGAAGCACCATCGGGGTGGCTGATTGGGTACGTAGGGTGTACACTAGGCTACGCGAGGCGTACCCTCGCGGGCCCAACTTCTTCATTAAGTTTTTAATGGCTTTAGCACTTGAGTTCATACTTCAGATCCAAGGTCCAGAGGCATACTAGGGTCATAAAGTCCCCAACTTTATGACTTTTCACGTCCAAGAAGTCCTTAATGCAAGGTCTTAATCCATTAAGACCTTCTACAAGAAGCATGGATCTAAACTAGCTAAAGGGACCTCATTTTTATGGCTTAGGACCCTTCCTAGGGTCTGAAAGGACAACCCAAAACGTCCAAAACCAAACATGCATATAAATGGGACTTTGAGATAAGAAGAACAACATAAAGCTACCAAAAATGAGATCCAAGCAAACAAAGCATCAATGTGAAGACTTTTTACCTTCTAAAGCTTCCCAAGGAGGTAATGATCTAAGATCTACAAGCTTGCTTCAAATTTCTTAGCTTCTTGATGCAATTCTCTATTCTGAAAACCTGAGTGTTACAACCCTCCCCCACTTGAATTAGACTTCGTCCTTGAAGTCTGATGCAGAGAACAAATCTAGGTAATGCTCTCGCATCTCATCCTTCGGCTCCTAGGTCCACTCGGAGCCCCTCAAATGCTGTCATCGTACCTTTACCATAGGTATTTCCTTGTTACGCAAAACCTTTACTTTCCTCTCCAGAATAGCTACTGGCCTCTCAATATAGTTCATACGCTCATTAAACTGAATATCATCGAAGGAAACCGTCGCATCCTCATCCAACATACACTTTTGCAACTTCGAAACATGGAATGTGTTGTGAGTCTGTTAGAGATCCTGAGGAAGATCCAATCTGTACACCACCTTGCCAACCCTGGAAATAATCCAAAATGTCCCAATATATCGGGGACCCAATTTCCCCCTCTTCCTGAAGTGAATCACACCTTTCCAAGGTGAGACTTTCAGTAACACCATGTCATAGACCTAAAACTGATAGGCTATACTTTTCTGGTTTGGGCTAGGCATTCTAATGTATAGGTCTTGGTAGGATGTTAGAGTGTGTTGTGGTGGTTGTGGTTTGTTAGTGGGTGTGTGCGTTCATACACGTGTGTGCGGCCGCACACGCTATGTGTGGTCATACACGTGTGTGCGGCTGCACACTTGTGTGCTGCTTCATGTGGTATAAATAGTGTGAGTCTGTGTCAGTTGAACAGTGACGTATGTATGTGTTTCCCAAGGTGTACCTCACATTTATGTGATATAGATGTGTGCATGCTTGGCTTAATTCTCTTTCTACTTCTTCTACACTCTGTTTGATTGTTTGCAATTCATTGATTACTGATTTGGATCTATAGATCGGGACTTACAAAAACGCTAACTCGAATTGGCGTCAGTCGGTATAGCTCTTCTGCCGACTCTGAGTAATCTAGAATCTCTGCCTGATCTGCTAAATCATCTATGTCGTCTGAAGGACTGTCACACCCCGATCCTTGTCGGAATCGATCGAGGCGTGATATATTGTTCAAAGTCTCATGACAACTATGTTATAATATGATTAGATTCAATTAAGTACTAAGTATGCAAACAAGATCCACAACATACAAATACAAATCCAAATACGAACAACATTTATTACATCAAATTTAAATAGTCTTGTGGATTTCTAAGGCACAACCTATTTTTCATCAACTTCATTCTTCAAATCTGCATCATGGGTAAAAACAGGTCAACTACGAGAGTTGGTGAGTAATCTAATTTTAGTAGAGAAAATTGTGAAGTTGAAACCTTTATAATTGGAAATTTGTTTTCTTTTGAAGTCGGCAAACAATTGTATTTGAGATAACGGTTTATAAATCAAAAATTGATTAACAAATGATAACAACAACAATAAGTCCTCACCCTATATACACATATGTATATATATATATATATATATATATATATATATATATATATATATATATATATATATATATATATAGGATGGAGCATCTAATCATCATACATACTCAACCACGTGCGATCAATCACCTTAGCGTCCCAAGGCGGGGTGGTCAACCCAATAGCGCTATTATTGTCCATAACGTACCTCAAGAATACGGGCATAGTCATGGAGATTAGACTAAAAATGATAATGCACTACAAGTACATGTAGCGTAAACAAACAATAGTTATACAATTAATGGCTCACGTATAAATGTCCCAACAATGTCTCAATTGTGATAAAACAATAAAATGAAGTTGGAACATATTAGAACCACATGATACACCCCAAAAGTATTGAAAATTATAAAGTATGGGGTAGATTACTCACATTAGTCCCAAAACGAAATGCGTGTGTCGTACGATAGACGGTTCGGGTCAAAATGACGTAGAACCTAATATAATTAATAGTTTTGGTTTAGGAACTGCTAAACGAGAATAGAGTACTAATACAAATAATTAGACACATATTATTATATTAGATGAATTAACAATAATTCATTTTGATTATAATATTAAGGTATTCATTTGTTAAATGAATTTTAAATTGAATTAATTACTTTGCATGATTAATTTATATTTTCAATTTAGGCCAGATTTTAATAATTTCTTATTAAAATAATAACTTGCCCAATTATCATTATTTATAGATTTTAACAATTATTTATATGAAATAATCATTAAAATGCATTTTTACATGCTTAAATACTTAGGAAAATGGGTTTAAATAGTACACAGTATTGAAAAATTATGAAATTATTAGGAAATCATTATTTAATACAATATTAATTACTGTAAAATTTTTATATTTTTCTGAACTGTTTTAGTATTTATTTAATACTGTAATGATTAAACAACAACAAAATTCGGGAAAAATAATAAATGATTCCCAAAAATTCTGTAAAATTAACCATAGTTTTATAACATGATATGGAGCCCAGTGTATAAGTTTCGGATATTTGTGACTATGGGAAGTATTTTTTATATATTTCATTATTAATTAATCAATAAAATCATAAATAATAGTAAACAGTAATATAAATACATGAAACTTCATAAATTATGTTTAATCAATATATTGGTCATCCCAGAATTTTCTCAGAATTTATTGAATGCAAAAAGTATTTTATGTGAATTATTGCCCTACTTTATTGCAATAATTATAGTAATTCAATAAAAATAAGTTATTTTCTGAAAATTTCCAGAACTTCTTATTTTATTGATGGGATTCTGAGAAAAATCAGGTTTATGCATAAAATGAGTTTTAGATATTTTGGTGGATTTAATTTGTTTCTTGTATGAATTTGAAACTTTTAACAACATACCTTGATGAATGCTTCAAGAGGGATGAAGATTTGAGTATAATAGATTGTTCTTGGCTGGAATATGAGTATTTCTTGGATGAATTTCGAGATTGAGAGTGAGAGAAAGAATAGAGAAGGTTTAAGTGGTGAAGAGAATAATGTGTTGGGAGAAAAAGGAAAGGAAAGTGGATGGGAGGTGAGAGTGGGAGACCATGGGAATAATCTTTTTGCTTTTGGTGGTCTTCATAATTTCCCACTAACACAAGCATCTTTTACATAATTAATATAAGAGTTTTATAAAATTTAAAGTAAAGTTTATAAAAATAGAGTTTTATAAAATTTAATGTAAAGTTTATAAAAATGGAGTTTTATAAAAGATAGGTTATGATTTGATTATAACAATCTACTTTGATTTGAAGTTTAATTATAGCATTCAAGTTTGATTCTTTTAATTTAATTAGAGCATTATACTTTGATTTGATTTTAATATGGTATCATAATTTAATTTGATTATAGTTATAACGTTGTACTATACTATGTTGCTATTAACGTCAATTTATATCGTAGTGTATGGGTTTTGATCCTATTAGCGTCAAGTAATCTTGAGTAGGGTTTGAATGAGATTGAGAGAGGTTTCGTTTGTGATCTTTTTGAGTGTCCGGCTTCGCAACGTAAGGTCCATAGACCCCGTTAAGCCATGATTTAGTGTACTACAAAATCCCGATGATTGTGCAATAGTGTTTTATCGCTTTGGTTCATTGTTTAGCACTGTTAAGGCTAAGGAAAATCAAACACATTAACTTTCCAAATGATGTTTTCTCATTAAAATAGCGAATTGTACAGTGATTACATAACGTAAACCCTATCATACAAGGGTTAATGGAGTTGACCGGTTTGACTAGTTGACTTTGTTTGACTTTGACTTGACCGAAATTTGATGGTTGTCACATCATCCCCCCGTTAGAGGGAATTTCGTCCCGAAATTTGCATTTTGATTGGGACTTCAAGAGTTTGGAAAAAGATGTGGAAAACTTTTCGTAGTACAAGAAATTGATTATGGTGAGGAACAACCCTCCTGATGTCACATGACGACCTTGGAAATTTCTTATTGTAACTTGAACTGAGTCAATTTAAAAGGAGTTTATTGTTTTGGGATGATAGAGTATTCTATGTGTGCTTTTATACTCCCTGTTTTATCCTTGGTATTACCACTATGAATATTTTATAACGTAGTTAGCGAGTTCCATCATTACGAATGTTTCAACAAATTTTGATGAAATTTGCATTATAAGTCCTACAAGTTCTTTTATAGTCGATTGACGTAAACTAGTCGTATATCATTAAGATTGCAAGGGCATTTTGGATGTGTGACCCCGCCTTAAGCCCACAACCAAACAAGGAACAGGGAATGAGGCGGAATCACACATTCTAAGTCCATAGAATCTTAATGATATATGACCATAATGTTTACACTAGCCCTCATAGATTCCAGGGGCGTAGTATTATTGGGCTAGAAGTAGGAATTGTAGTTCAAAATAAAATAGTTATAAGCCTGCTATCTTCAAACTTGGGCTTTGGCCCCTCCCGATTCCTAATCAGAATGGTCCAATACTCCCAATTCTCCAAGCGACCAAGCGGTATCAAGAAATCAAAATCGATTCATCCCCATTTTCCCAATTCACTGCCTATCTCGCCTGCTGTTCGTTTGTCGCTGTCTCACCAAGTCAGTCGCCTGGTCTCACTCTCGCCAATCGCCATCGCCAAGTGCCCAAGTCCCCATTCACACTTCACAGAAATCAGGTATGTAATCCCGAGACCCAAATCCTGTTCAGATCTTCTTTCTTTTCTGATTGTAAGATTGTTGATTGTTGGTGTTGGCGTATTGCACTGCTGCTGCTGTTTTCTGTCAATTTGTTGCCTATTTATGTGTTACTACTGTCTTACTGAGTTTCCTTTTAATTTGGCTGTCATTTGCGATTTGGCGATTTGCCAATTTGATTTATAAGTTATGAACTTATAGATTTGGTTATTGATTTGGTTATGCTTAACAGCTTGTCAGATTCAAACAAAACTGAAAAGTGACAACAAAGATTGATTTGGTTATTGTTAAATGAGTTATTGGTTATTGTTCTAATTTTGAATTTGATTTTGTTTTGATTGGATCAATTGTTCCTTCATTTTGATTTTTCTAGATATAATCATGGGAAAGATGAAAACATTGAAAGAGAAATTGTTGTCTGCTTACTAATATATCATTCATAATCTGTTTTTAAAGACATTAAAGGCTGTCGGGCTGAGTTGTAATTCTTTTTCTAGGTGTTTTTGGTGTTTATTTGTAGAAAACAATCTGTTTTTTTATGTTAATTTCAGTTTATAATATTTTCGCCCCCCCCCCCCCCCCAAGTTAATTGTTCAAGCTCCGCCACTGATAGATTTACTAGTAAAATCCCTGAGTTTTTTTTACATAGATGATAAGACTTATTTGGTTTTTGCCGTGTTCTCAAGATTCATGGTTTATATACTTGAATCGATGCTAGTTTTAGTAATAAAAAGAAATTTTGAATTTAAACGTCGAGGTTAGAAGCTTGTACTGATATTTAAGGGGTTAAAAAATAAAGTTTTATTAGTTACCTATAGCGACACACAAGTCATAATTTGCATGTGTGAAGACTTGGAGTACTTTCTAATTGGTTCGTGTGTGAAGACTTGGAGTACTTTCTAACTGGTTCATGTGTGAAGACTTGGATTACTTTCTAATGAAAAGTGTGCTACTGGGGAAATTTGAAACTGGTACGTAGCTTCAAAGTCAAGAATATGCGGTAGGCATGTGATGTATTAAATGCATGAGGCACATAAGTCATAATTTGCGGCAACATATATGTATATGTGTGTGAATTGAAGAAGAAGGTTACAGCTCAAAGACCATATATATTCATTTCCTCTTTAATTACTTCTCCCACTTCACTTATATAAATCATCACATTCTTACCGCAACTTTTAACTTCTCCCTCACAAATGGATCCACCTGCAGATCATCAAAACCCCATAGATGACCTCGATTGGTTTCAGTACTTTGATCATCAAGATCTTTTCAGGTATATATATAAACGTTACTCATTACACCATCTTTCGCACAGAAAAGTGATTTTGTCGACATTGATCAAAACATGGTTTGGATTTGTAGTGATCAAAAAGAGTCTTTCATCGTGTTGGATTTGATTATCTTGAGTTTTTTTTTTTTTTTTTTTTTGGATTTTTGCAGTGGTGACATGCTCGACCATCATGATTACGAGTTGTCGGAAAAATTGCATGAAGTGCTCGATCAGAACGTTTCCACAGTACTTAACAAAGATCAAAACATCATTTCTAGAAATGAGTTTCACGATTTAGATCCCCTTAAAGACATAAGCTTATGGGATTGTTGGGAGGATGGTAATTTACCATTGGTTAGTTTCAGTGAAGACTGTAAATCCGGTGGTGAGGCTACATGTAGTTCTAGTGCTGCCACCACTGATCACGGTGGCCGGAAGGTGGCAAAGAGATTGAGACCATTGGAGTTTGAAGAGATAGCGAAGTACTTTGAGATACCGATAATCATGGCAGCAAAGGAACTAGGGATAGGGTTAACATTGTTGAAGAAAAGATGCAGAGAGCTAAACATAAACAGATGGCCTCATAGAAAACTTACTAGCCTACAATCCCTCATTCAAAATGCCAAGGTAAATTACGATAATAACCTTCTATACATTACTCATGCATGCATGCCTGCACTTGGTAACCAAAGTAGTTTTGGGTATTTTCTAAAATTTTAATTATTAGTTTCTTTATAACATAAACAATGGCCCTAGGCATATTCCACATCAAATCAATTGATTTACTACGATTTCCTGATTTATATTTATATAAACTTAACTCATTGTAAATTTTGTGAACTCACACGAAAAATATATTGCATCTACCTTTTTTTTAAAAAAAAACTAGGAATTGGGATTAAAGGAGGAGATAGAGACGTTAGAAGGGCACAAGAAGATGATGGAGAAATTGCCAGGTATGGAATTGACAGAAAGAACAAAGAAGCTTAGGTAAGCTTGCTTCAAAGCTATTTATAAGAAGAGAGGACTTAACAATCCTTAGTCCTTACCTTTTCTTTTAGCCATTTTGTTATAATTAGTGGATTTTAATCTACATTGTATGTGTTTTTCTCTTGATAGTTTGATACCCTTTTTAGTTTCATTGTGTTTGTTTGTCTATTGATTTTTTTATGCAGAAAATTTTGTATAATTTGGGTATTATAGTTTGTATTATGTATTTAGCCATATTCTAGATTGCCGACACGACTACGCCGACGACTCTATACTAGAGGTCTATATAAATAGACTTATGAATTTAGTAGGAATAACTTGATTATAATCTTGTGATTTGTTCCATGTCTGAACCACTCCTAAGATTCACTCGACATGCCCCCAGTTACGTGTAATTAAAATTTTATTAGACTGTTGATCCTAATGAGTCTACCCTAAGTCCACAACCAAACAAGGAACAAGTCAACTACGAGAAACACGCATATGAACTTGTGAGTTATTTGTAAATTGATTATGGAAATAAATTTTTTTAGACATTGTTGGGTAAAATAATTGTAAAACACTTGTTGGGCCATGGTTAGGAGTGTTGGGCACCTTTTGGGCTTTCCATGGTTACTAAATGTGAAACATGTAGCACTTGCGTGGGCCCCCACAAAACTAAGTTTTCACATGTCTTTCCCACTTCTAGGCCCATTAGGGAACTTAATAGTCCAATGAGTTGGCCATTTTGGAGTGTATCCTTTCGGATACGTTTGATAAGGTCGGGTATTTTGATGGCTCAAGAGTAATGTGAATGACGCGCTTTGGCCTATAGGTTTGGGAACTCTCGCCTTTGGTTCCCAGATAAGCAAACTGGTCCCTCGGTTGATTGGGATGTATACGAATGCTTGCCTAGTCAGGACTTTTGGGCTACCGGCACCTCCCCCCTTCCAGTTACTACGCGTCCATTACTATGATCCTACCCAACTAGAGTGGATGACTTTGAATTTCGTATGAGCTTTAAGGAATATATATGCATATAAATTTTTTTTTTACCACTTGAATATGTGTGTGATTTTTCAGAGAAAGAGGAGAATATTCACCAGTGTATGCACACATATAAGTGTCAGGAGTAATACGTATGCACTTAAGGGAGCAATTAACACACAAAGGTATTCCTAGGATTTTCTAAGTGTGAATTGCATGCAGTTGTGTGTGCATTTTATAAACTAGCATACGAGAGGACCCTAGAGGCTATAGACTAGGTCAAGGCAATTAACCTAATTCCCTATAGTCAAGGGCTCTAATACCAATCTGTCACACCCGATGTGACAACCATCGAATTTCGGTCAAGTCAAAGTCAAACAAAGTCAACTAGTCAAACCGGTCAACTCCATTAACCCTTGTATGATAGGGTTTACGTTATGTAATCACTGTACAATACGCTATTTTAATGAGAAAACATCATTTGGAAAGTTCATGTGTTTGATTTTCCTTAGCCTTAACAGTGCTAAACAATGAACCAAAGCGATAAAACACTATTGCACAATCATCGGGATTGTGTAGGACACTAAATCATGGCTTAACGGGGTCTATGGACCTTGCGTTGCGAAGCCGGGCACTCAAAAAGACCACAAACGAAACCTCTCTCAATCTCATTCAAACCCTACTCAAGATTACTTGACGCTAATAGGATCAAAACCCATACACTACGATATAAATTGACGTTAATAGCAACATAGTATAGTACAACGTTATAACTATAATCAAATTAAATTATGATACCATATTAAAATCAAATCAAAGTATAATGCTCTAATTAAATTAAAAGAATCAAACTTGAAATAATTAAACTTCAAATCAAAGTAGATTGTTATAATCAAATCATAACCTATCTTTTATAAAACTCCATTTTTATAAACTTTACATTAAATTTTATAAAACTCTATTTTTATAAACTTTACTTTAAATTTTATAAAACTCTTATATTAATTATGTAAAAGATGCTTGTGTTAGTGGGAAATTATGAAGACCACCAAAAGCAAAAAGATTATTCCCATGGTCTCCCACTCTCACCTCCCATCCACTTTCCTTTCCTTTTTCTCCCAACACATTATTCTCTTCACCACTTAAACCTTCTCTATTCTTTCTCTCACTCTCAATCTCGAAATTCATCCAAGAAATACTCATATTCTAGCCAAGAACAATCTATTATACTCAAATCTTCATCCCTCTTGAAGCATTCATCAAGGTATGTTGTTAAAAGTTTCAAATTCATACAAGAAACAAATTAAATCCACCAAAATATCTAAAACTCATTTTATGCATAAACCTGATTTTTCTCAGAATCCCATCAATAAAATAAGAAGTTCTGGAAATTTTCAGAAAATAACTTATTTTTATTGAATTACTATAATTATTGCAATAAAGTAGGGCAATAAATCACATACAATACTTTTTGCATTCAATAAATTCTGAGAAAATTCTGGGATGACCAATATATTGATTAAACATAATTTATGAAGTTTCATGTATTTATATTACTGTTTACTATTATTTATGATTTTATTGATTAATTAATAATGAAATATATAAAAAATACTTCCCATAGTCACAAATATCCGAAACTTATACACTGGGCTCTATATCATGTTATAAAACTATGGTTAATTTTACAGAATTTTTGGGAATCATTTATTATTTTTCCCGAATTTTGTTGTTGTTTAATCATTAAAGTATTAAATAAATACTAAAACAGTTCAGAAAAATATAAAAATTTTACAGTAATTAATATTGTATTAAATAATGATTTCCTAATAATTTCATAATTTTTCAATACTGTGTACTATTTAAACCCATTTTCCTAAGTATTTAAGCATGTAAAAATGCATTTTAATGATTATTTCATATAAATAATTGTTAAAATCTGTAAATAATTATAATTGGGCAAATTATTATTTTAATAAGAAATTATTAAAATCTGGCCTAAATTGAAAATATAAATTAATCATGCAAAGTAATTAATTCAATTTAAAATTCATTTAACAAATGAATACCTTAATATTATAATCAAAATGAATTATTGTTAATTCATCTAATATAAGAATATGTGTCTAATTATTTGTATTAGTACTCTATTCTCGTTCAGCAGTTCCTAAACCAAAACTATTAATTATATTAGGTTCTACGCCATTTTGACCCGAACCGTCTATCGTACGACACACGCATTTCGTTTTGGGACTAATGTGAGTAATCTACCCCATACTTTATAATTTTCAATACTTTTGGGGTGTATCATGTGGTTCTAATATGTTCCAACTTCATTTTATTGTTTTATCACAATTGAGACATTGTTGGGACATTTATACGTGAGTCATTAATTGTATAACTATTGTTTGTTTACGCTACATGTACTTGTAGTGCATTATCATTTTTAGTCTAATCTCCATGACTATGCCCGTATTCTTGAGGTACGTTATGGACAATAATAGCGCTATTGGTTTGACCACCCCGCCTTGGGACGCTAAGGTGATTGATCGCACGTGGTTGAGTGTGTATGATGATTAGATGCTCCATCCTATATATATATATATATATATATATATATATATATATATATATATATATATATATATATATATATATATATATATACATATGTATATATAGGGTGAGGACTTATTGTTGTTGTTATCATTTGTTAATCAATTTTTGATTTATAAACCGTTATCTCAAATACAATTGTTTGCCGACTTCAAAAGAAAACAAATTTCCAATTATAAAGGTTTCAACTTCACAATTTTCTCTACTAAAATTAGATTACTCACCAACTCTCGTAGTTGACGTGTTTTTACCCATGATGCAGATTTGAAGAATGAAGTTGATGAAAAATAGGTTGTGCCTTAGAAATCCACAAGACTATTTAAATTTGATGTAATAAATGTTGTTCGTATTTGGATTTGTATTTGTATGTTGTGGATCTTGTTTGCATACTTAGTACTTAATTGAATCTAATCATATTATAACATAGTTGTCATGAGACTTTGAACAATATATCACGCCTCGATCGATTCCGACAAGGATCGGGGTGTGACAAGGACCACCTCGGTCTGCCCCATAACCCTGTGACCAACCTCGCCCCAACAAACCGGGGTACAACATCTTCGCCCATACAATAGCACAAAAGGCGGAGTACCAATGCTGGAGTGAAAACTTTTGTTGTAGGAGAACTCCGTAAGAGGTAGGTAAGAGTCCCAACTCCTTACAAAACCGATGACACATGACCGCAACATATTCTCAAGCGTATGTATCGTCCCCTCACGTTGGTCGTCGGTTTGCGGATGATAAGTCGTGCTTAAGTGCAACCTCATGCCCAGTTCCTCCTGGAACTTCTACCAAAAACAGGAGGTGAACCACACATAATGGTGTGAAAAAATGGAGACCAACACTCCATGGCGAGCAACAATATCGCAAATATACACATCATCCAACTTCTCGGCCAAAGAACTCTCCTGAATTGCCAGGAAGTGGGCACTCTTGGTCAATCGATCCACGATGAACCAAATAGCATCGAAACCCTTTGTCGTCTTCCGCAATTTCGTGATTAAATCCATCGAAATCTGCTCCTATTTCCACATGGGAACCTCCAGAGGCTGCAGCTTGCCATGCGGCCTCTGATGCTCATCCTTGACCATCCTGTAGGTCATGCACCTCTCCACGTACCAGGTGATCTTCCTTTTCATACACGTCCACCAATAGCTCAATCTCAGATTCCGATACATCTTGGTGGCCCCAGATGGATAGAAAAACGAGACTTATGTGCCTCCTCCAACACAATCTGTCTGGCCCTACTAGACATAGGAACCCATACCCGACCACAATGGGTCAACAATCCACGACTATCCAGAAAAAATATGGGGATCTCACCTCTAATCCTCTCTATCTTCCGATTCTCTTCCCGAACACCCTCGGCCTGAGCCTCCCTAATCAATCCCAAAAGCGGAGAATCCATTATTATCCTCATACATGATACCCCATTTGAAGATCCTGCCAACTTGTGGTTTAAAGCATCAGCCACCACATTTGCTTTACCCGGATGGTAAAGGATCTCGCAGTCATAATCCTTGACTACGTCCAGCCACCTGTGCTGCCTCATGTTCAGGTTTGGCTGATCCATAATATGTCTCAAACCCTTTTGATCCATGTAGATACTATAGCGGACCCCATAAATATAATGCCTCCAAATCATGAGGGAAAAAACTATTGCCCCCAACTCCAGCTCATGCGTGGGATATCTCGTCTCATACGGCTTGACCTGCCACGAAGCATAAGCTATCACATGTCCTCTCTACATGAGGACGACCCCCAAACCAGTGATGGATGCATCACAAAATACCAAAAAATCCTCAACTCCCTCTAGGAGGGTCAAAACCAGGGCCTCACATAATCTCTGCTGAAGGTTCTCAAATGTCGACTACTACTCAGGGCCCCTTCGGAAATCCATCCCCTTCTTCATCAGATGAGTGAGGGGTACTGCAGTATTGGAGAAATGCTGAATGAAGCTCTGATAGTACCCTGCCAAACCCAAGAAACTCCTGATATTCAAGGGAGATTTCGGAACGTCCCACTCCATCACAGCCTCGATCTTGGCCGGAGCGACCAATATCCCATCCTGATTAACGAGGTGTCCAAGGAACTGAACCTCTCATAACCAAAACTCACATTTCAAGAACTTTCCATAAAGCCGTTCTCACCTCAAAACCCCTAGAAGCTCATGAAGATGCTACTCATGCTGCTCTCTGGTCTTGGAATATACCAAGATATCATCAATAAATACGATAACCGAACGATCGAGCATCGACATGTGTACTTGATTCATCAAATCCATAAATACCAAAGGCGCATTGGTGAGCCCAAATGGTATCACCACGAACTCGTAATGACCATAACGAGTCTGGAACGCGGTCTTCTGTAGGTCTTCCTCTCTCAAACTGACATGATGATACCCAGACATCAGATCTATCTTGGAGAACGAAGATGCACCCTACAACTGATCAAAGAGGTCATCAATCCGCAGAAACGGATAACGGTTCTTCACCGTTAGCTTGTTCAACTCCCATTAATCAATACACATCCGGTGTGAACCATCCTTCTTCTTGAAGAATAAAATCGGCGCTCCCCATAGAGAACTACTCGGTCTGATGAACTACTTGCCTAACAGCTCCTGCAGCTGAGATGACAACTCCTGCATCTCAGAACGTGCCAAGCAATATGGTGCCTTGGAAATCGGGACCTCACCTGGCACAAGGTCAATCCTGAACTCGAAATGCCTCTCAGGAGGCACACCGTGTAACTCCTCCGGAAACACATAAGCAAACTCCCTGATAACCGAGACCTTTGAAACTGAAACCTGATCCCCAACACGCGTATCCACAACATAAGCCAAAAAACCCGCAAACTCATGTTGAATATATGTCGAGCTATGGCCGCATAACAAAACCCTTAACCCATCCTGGTGCCCTCTCCATAGATAACCAGTTCTCCCCCACTTAGGCTTTGAACTACCCCGCGGTGGCCCTCACAATCAATCATAGCATCGAAACGGGTCAGCCAATCCATACCCACAATCACAAAAACATCCCCCATAGGGATAGGGGTCAAATCGATTAGATAAGGCACCCCAAAGATCTTCAGAATGCACCCCTAATATAATGATGATGCAGAAACCCCGTGTTCGCTGGTGATAGAAACTCGCAACGAACACTCTAGCTCCCCAAAGGGCATAACAAACTCTCTGCTGAACGAACGAGACACAAAATACAGACTCACACCTAAGTCAAACAACACTAGAGCAGGCAAAGAGTTCACTAGGAACGTACCTAACAGAGGCACATAGATAAGCATAACATAAACATAATCAACAGAATAAGAGAGAGAAACATACTAGTCACAAAATTTGAAGATGCTCTGGCCTCCTCGGCAGTGAGCTAGAAAGTGTGTCCTCGAGGCCTTGGGGACTCCGTCCTGCCTTGACTCCCATCATTGATCCTCAAAGTAGCGGACACTGGAGTCTGCGCTGGCCTAGCAACAATCGATGGGCAATTGGACTTCACATGGCTAACCTGGTCGCAATGATAACAAATATTGGAACTGAGTGTTGGGGCCTGTTGAGGATAATACCTCGCCATATGGACCTACCGGCCACAATTATGGCACCCAGAAGACGATCGACACGCACCATCATGCATCTTGTTGCACTTCCCACAAGTGCGGCCCTTTCGGCCCCCAAATCTGACATCAACGGTCTTAAACTGCTTTGGCGCATGCTGCAACTACGTTGGCCCCCAGATCTGACAACAGCGGTCTTAAACTGCTTTGGCGCATGCTGCAACTACGTTGGCACCCCAGATCTGACATCAGCGGTCTCAAACCTCTTAGAGAAATGCTCCCAAGACACATAAACTCTCTGCTCAGGAGAATATGAAGTAGTAGCAAGGCTGCACTAATCCTTTGCTCCAGTCCTCAGAAGGTTCAGAGCGCAGCTGACCTTCTGGTCAGCTGGAAAAGAACAAGTGAGAAACACCCCCTCCACATCAGATATCCACCTCATGGCGATGATTGGGTCCTGCACCCCATCGAAAGTCAAGGGATTCGTATTGTTGAATTCCAAATACTTAAAAACCCGACCCGGTCCAACCCCTGCAGCTGCAATGGCTGCAGCAGCAGCAGTCTCAGACAAAGTAGCATAGCACTCATCAAAGTACTCAATCATGGCGGTCTTGATAGACCCAAACATATCTGGAAACTGGTCTTGAAAACGAGTAACAACCTCCTCCTGCAGGATCTCCCTGATCCTATCATCCACGCAACTAACTCACCCCGACGACCAGCTCCTGATCCCGAACCGGACCCAACCTCAAATCGACGTGTAGTCACCATACTAAAAATGAACCAGGAAGATATCAGATAACACACATATCATAATAGGGGAACCAAATCGCAAATAATCCCTAGGGGTTGTGACTTCCTTGTTACGCATACGGGTCCTATGCTTTCAGTAGTACGTGCCCATACTACATTCCACACCTACCCGTATTTGTCTTAGAGGATCATCACAACACCCTAACAATACTCACTAGCATAAGAAAACACTTAATCCCCACTCCCTAGAGGAACGGCTACACTGGTCGACTGACCCCACACAACTCATCCATGAAACTTCCACCAACCCTAGAGCACTCGTGTATGCTAGCCATACATAACATTGGACCCTATAGATAGTCGAATATCGTATCCTACCCTAAGCCCTTCATCAAACAAGAACAGGAAATAAGGTCATACCAAACATTTTCAAGCTATAAAATCTTAGTTATGCATGACCATGATGCATACACTAAGTAACTACAGTAATGATGTCAATTTCATTAGAGAAGAACCCTAGGCTATCACGCATCATATAATCAGGCAATTCTATCATGCAAAATCCTGAAGATCCCTAGCCTATCGCTAGCATGTTGTTCTAACATATCACAATATCAAATAGCAGTATGGTATTTTGGGGTCTACTTACTGGCTCCGGCTGATCGTACACATCACATCCTCCTTGATTATTTTGAAAACCATTTGAAAAATCTTTTTAAAAATCTTTTTGCTCAGTTTGAGACTGGATTCAAAAAAGTGTTCCTCCAATACACTCAAACCAAGGCTCTGATACCAACTTGTAACATCCATAAAATTCATGAAAAAGTTAAACTTTTAAAACAAACCATAAATCATCATTGTTTACAAATAGTTTTCAAAACAGGTTTAATATCAAAGTTTCCCCAAAATCATAAAATTAAAACTCAATGTGGTCCACGAGCACGCCTTCGCCTTCGCCTTCCCGCGATCCTTTGAGGTACCTAAAACATAACCCAAAATTGTAAGCCCAAAGCTTAGTGAGTTCGCCCAAAATACCAATACACAAACAAATAGCACATATATAATAACAACATGCAATGGGTCCACAGCTAACATACTCGATTACCACTGAGCCTACAACATAAGTCTAGTTTGCCCTCAGCCCACAGCTTATGTTTGGCTTGCTCCCTGGCCCTCAGCTCGTATCCAGAATGCTCATGAGCCCTCAGTATGAGTCTGGTAAGCCTTCCCTGGCCCTCAGCTCATATCTGGTTTTCTCCAGGGCTTGTTGGCTATAGCACGGAGGAGTACAATCTCAACCCAACCCACACAATATGTCGACAGATAACAAATCATATCATACACAGATAGACAGACAATATCATAGGTAGTCCTACATATCTACCAGACTAGCATATCAAAACTAGCATGCATATCTATTCCATACTCGACATATCAACAATATTCGGTTATCAAGCCAATGGGTTGGCCTTGGTGTCTTCAACCCAAAATTATAGTGAGAAAAACTCACCTCACAAGCTGAACATAACTGATAAGGCTCGACTCTGAATCTCAGTCCTCTATTCAATGCCTACATCCACCAAGTGACCAATTCCATCTAAATCCCAACATTAGCTAAAATACCCTCAAAAATCAAACTTGGTCAAATATGGTTAAACTCAAAGTCAAATAGTCAAAGTCCATAAACCCACTCAGTCAACCTAGTCGAGTCAACCCAACCAAGTTAACTCAACATGGGCTAACCCATGTGAGTATGCGGGGCGTACTCCCGAGGTACGCTCATCGTACACAAAACTTCGTAGAGAACCACCATCGGGGCGGCTAACTTGGTATGTGGGGTGTACACCAGGTTACGTGGGGCGTACCCTTGCAGATTCAACTTCTTCATTAAGTGCTTAATGGCTTTAGCACTTGAGCTCAGACTTCAGATCCAAGGTCCAGAGGCATACTAGGGTCATAAAGTCCCCAACTTTATGAATTTTCACGTCCAAAAAGTCCTTAGTGTGTGGTCTTAATCCATTAAGACATTTTACAAGAACCGTGGAGCCAAACTAGCTAAAGGGACCTCATTTTTATGGCTTAGGACACTTCCTAGGTTTTGAACGGACAACCCAAAACGTCCAAAACAAAACATGCATATAAATGGGACTTTGAGACAAGAAGAACAACAAAAAGCTACCAAAAATGAGATACAAGCAAACAAAGCATCAAGGTGAAGACTTTTTAGCTTCTGCAGCTTCCCACGGAGGTAATGATCCAAGATCCACAAGCTTGCTTCAACTTCTAAGTTTCTTGATGCAATTCCCTCGTCTGAAAATAGGAGTGTTACAGCACATTTGACATCTATCTGATAGACGTCGAAGTCCTTATCATATGCATAAGTAAGAAAAATTCATACCGCCTCGAGTCTAGCGACAAGATCAAAGGTTTCCTCATAATCGATACCTTCTACTTGAGAATAACCTTTTACGACTAGTCTCGCTTTGTTTCGAATAATATTGCCTTCTTTATCAGTTTTATTTTTAAAAATCCATTTTAGACCAATTAATGAAACATCCTTAGGTTTATGAATCAATCTCCAAACCTTGTTCCGTTTAAATTCAGCAAGTTCAGATTACATTGCAACAACCCAATCAGAGTGTTCTAATGCAACCTTTTAGTGCTTTTGGTTCTACTTTTGAAGTAAAAACACTAAACATACATAATTCTTGATGAAAATTCAACACTTAATTTCTGGCTTGAATCTGGGATCGAGTTAATACAGTAGAATTTGGATCACCAAGAATCTGTTCTTTTAGATGATCTCTTATCCACTTCTCCATCTGTGGATATGCAGGATCAAAGTCTAAAGGCGCATCCTCGAAAATGCCATCCGCTTTTAAACCATCTCCTGTAATCAAGATATTATCAGTTACGTCATGAAAATCATTATTTTGATCATTTCTATTATTATAGGTCGATCCACTTGGATCCCACTCGACCAATGGATTATAGATGTGATGCTCCCCCTCATAATCAACATTGTTATGCATACACTACCCCTCTATGTGAGTTGTAGTTGGAATATGCTCCCCCTCAACATTTTGTGATGTCGAACTCAAGTGCTCCCCTCCACTTGATCACCAGTCAAAACCAATATTGTTTCGACATTTACCCTTGAAGTTGATGAAGAATGTGCATCATTTTCTTCACTTGTGACTGTTGAATCATCAGAGTGTTTTGATACTTCAGGAACATGATTATCTCAGCATGGATTTCTGCATTAATGGCCCTATCAGGAATTCTAAAAATCAAATCAAGATCAATATCGTAAAAATTCATGATTTCATATTCAACATTTGTTTAAGCCAAAATAGGTTTTTGAATGAAAAACTCTTCGAATCTTTTGACGTAATAGTCATCGAATGTGAGATTGAAAATTTCTTCGATCTTCCTCGTTCATTTGTTCAACACCCTGTAGGATACAGAGTTGTGAGAATATCCTAATAAGATTCCTTCATCAACTTCCGACTGAAATTTAGAAAGATTGTCCTTGAGATTCATGATGAAGCATCTGCACCGAAAGACATGGAAAAATTTAACATTAGGTTTCATCTTGTTTATTACTTCATAAGTTGTAATATTAAAATGAAGATGAATGAAAGAACGATTTTGTGTGAAACAAGCTGTCAAAACAACTTCTACACAAAGGTATTGAGGCAAATTCGCATAAGTAAGCATCATTCTTGAAGCTTCACATAAGGAACGATTCCTCCTTTCTACAACACCATTTTGTTGAGGTGTGTAAAGAGACAAAAAATTATGAGATATGCCGGACTAGGTCAAGAATGAATCTAGAATTCAATTCTTAAATTCCGTACCATTATCAGTCTTTATCCTTCGAACTTTCCTTTTTAAGCTCAACTCTATGTTCTTGATAAAGTCAATCATCACTTGAGCAGTTTCAAAATTCTGTCAAAGAAAGAAAACCCAAGTAAACCTAGAAAAATCATCAATGATGACTAATATGTACTTCTTATTATTGAGAGTTTCAACAGTCGAAGGTTCACACAAGTAAATTGTTGAGGTCGAATGTAGTTGTGCGATGGCGAAGTCTATCTGAGTCTGTCTTAGTATCGAAAGTTAGTTTGTATGTTTGCATAATCTTCGTGATTCTGAACACTTGTACTCTATTTTTCTCTGTATTCTTCAAGAGCATAACCGAGCCAACCATATCATCTTTACACCGTGTGTTCTTAATTCATTCATTACTCTGATTTTTTTTTCATACTCGATCATATAAAAACTACATAAATGTGAAGAGGCTCCAAAGGTTCAATCATTTTTGAATCAATGTCTATCGAATGACCTTGACGATGTTGTTTTCCCTGTTCATATGTAGCACACAATGAGTCATTGTCAAATTTTAGACCAAGTAAACCTCAAACATGATTATTTATAACAAGTTTGTTAAGATTTTTGAAGTAAAGATGAGAAAGACGTCGATGCGATAACCAGCAGAGATCAGAGGATTTTTTCGATAGCAAACATACTGAAGGTACACCCACAATTGCTTTCGATTCAAGAGTGAACATATTTCCCTTTCCTTTAGACTTCAATAGAAATTCCTTCATTTCCTTATTGAAAATAATACCTCCTTCCTCATCAAAGAGAACCTGATTTCCAATGCCAACAACTAGTTGCGAAACACTAATCAGATTATGCTTTAAGCCTTCAACCTATGCAACTCGATTCACAATGAATTTCCCATTTGTTAGTTTTTAGTATCCTTTGTCTTTACACTTGTTGTTTCCAAACTTTACAACTCCAACATTGTCCAGCTTTCGAAAATCACACAAATTTTCCTTCCTTCAAGTCATGTGACGCGAGCATCCACTATCAATATACCAGCTTTCGTCATATTTCTCGTCACAAAGGAACCTACGATCAGTTTGAAGAATTTAGGTCCCCAAGACCTTTTGATTCCTTGGACATTAATTTGGAACACATTATCCAATGAAGAACCTATAACCCAACTACGAACTTTCAACTGAAAACTATCAATTAAGTCAATTTAATTGGATTTAGGTATTGAAAGGTAATCATTCGATGGGAAAGGTTCAACAATGACTTTCACTTTTTCATCTTTTTTATGAAATCCATCAACTTTATTCTTTGGAATTTCTTCCCACTTTCGTACTGTGGGAGTAGATTCTTCAGATGAAGTATTTCCACACATCTAATCATTCAATTACTTCTCGTAAGCAGATTAGATTTCTCTTGAGAATACTTTCCAGAGTGATATTCTTTTCCTTTTCCCTCAAGCCAGTGATTGATGTTCCTAACATCACTTCTCCCTTTTGCAAATGATGATTTCATCTTTTGTTTCGAAGCAGGATTTGGAAAATGTGGATTTTTAGGTTTGAAAAGTTCACTTTGCTTCCTTTTAACTCTTGATTTTTCTAATTCTCTTTTTGGAAATGACCTTGTTGTACGATTGTGAAAAAGATTTTGATATTGGTTTTGATAACCAACACCATTTTGTTGAAATTTTTTTTGACTTTGATCAAAACTTCGTTGTACATGACTTAGGCTAAAATTCCTTCATCCATTATTTTGAACAAAATTGTGTTGTTCAATGTATTGAACAAAACGTCCATTTCCATGACTTTGACCAAAATTTCTTTGAGCATGTTTTTGAACATAGCTTCCATTTCCATGATTTTGTAAATCATGTGGTCGAAATTGATTTTTGAAATTGGTTCGACTCTTTTGAAAACCATTTTTCTTTTGAGATGGTTTGTTTTGAAATTTCGTTTCATTTTGTGAAAATGAATAAACTGTTTCAGAAGAATTTTGTTTAAAAACCTTTTGTTTATGAAAAGCTTTTACATTTTTCCAATAGGCTATATTTTGTGCTTTTGATTTTGAAAATCCTTCCTTACAAGCCAATTTCGCTACTTTTCCTTTGAAAATTTGTATCTTCACCGTTTGATGTTTAGGATTATTAGCTAAAAAGTTAACACCTTTTTCTTTATATTTATTATCAACAACTGATTTTTTTGTTTTCACTATCCAAACACGTTTTGGTTTTCGTTGTTAATGTTGAGTTTTTGTTTAAACCAGGTTCGACAATATTTTCATTCGAATAAAAGCCTTCTTTTGTCACTCCTTTATTGTCTTCCTTGACCAGTTTGTGCAATTATAGATCCACATTATCGCCATTTCTGATGGTGACAATGACTTTATTGTCTTATAGACCACTTAATTCGATTCAAGATAATGTTTTCCTTTAACTTTCAACACTTTCGTGTACTCCTTTGATTCTTCAAGGACTTGTTCGACTACAACTCTAGGAATAGGTTTATTATTCGAAACATCATCATCATCACTTGTGACAACCCGAAAATTTTTATCTTGTAAGTCCACCCAATCAACCAAAAGTCAGACTAAATTCCATTGCCTTCTAGCCTTGTTAAAGGTCATTCTAAGGAGTTCTAAGCCTATTACATTTAAGGATTGAGTGTTAGGAAGTATTAGCTTGAGATTAGAAGGCTGCACCCGAACTAGAGAACCAAGCATTTGAGTTTCACGGCCGCAAACCTAGTTCACGGTCGTGAACTCTCTTCAGGCTGTGATCTTCTCCCCTATATATATAAGATCACTTCACTTTTCTTCATTTCTTTCCACCTTGGCCGCAAACTCTCTCAAACTCTCTCAAGTATCATCAACTAAGAACTCTTAGATCATCCCCAAAAAGGTTAGTAACACATCTATTATTGTCTATGCTTGAAACCCCCTTTGTTTACACCTTAGATTCACCACTTTCATCACCATATTCATGAGTTTGAAGTGTTCACGGTCGTGAACCCTTCATAGGGCCGGGAACCCTTCATGAACTAATCATGTTGGGTTGTGAACTCCAATGGGCCGTGAACCATTCATCATATTGGGCCGTGAACTCCAATGGGCCGTGAACCATTCATCCATTTGGGCCGTGAACACTTCCCTTTGGCCGTAAACACCCTTTGATGAATCGCATGTGATTTATACACTTCATTTCAAGTGTTTCCTAGTCCCTAAGGTAGTTTCCTTGCATGTTAGTTGTTTTAAACACTAATTACATGCCTATATATGCCATTATATGTCATTTAGGACTCGTTTCTGTCTTGGGAATTCATCCGTGGGACTTCTCATCCTTACGCGCATATTCGATTGAATCACCCACATAAGGTGAGTTTATACCCCTATAATCAATCTTTTAAATTTTTTAAATGCTTTTAAGGGGGGAATACAAGTTGAACACAATGATAATTTTGTAAATGTTTTGTGATAAACATCATTTTAAAGGATTGCTTATGTGTATATATGTGATCAAATCATTTCAAAAACTATTTTGAAGTTATGTTACTTTATAGTTTATAAAACTCCGTTTTTAAAGTACAATTATAACTCAGTGGATAATCGAGTCTTTTCTACAAATCAGATACAGTTCAAGTAAACACTAGTAAACTATAATAAGTGTAGTTTAGGGGTTCAGAACATACTATAGCTAGTACAGGGAGGAACATCCTATAACTAGTACACGGAGGAACATACTATAGTTAGTACAGGGAGGAACATACTATAACTAGTACATGGAGGTACATACTATAACAATAACAGAAGAACAAATCATGATTTACATACTTATACTATAAATTCCCAGTAACCTTGTATCATTAACTCATTGTTCTAAACAAAAGATGATAATAAAAAGGGTATAAGGTTATATATATATATATATATATATATATATATATATATATATATATATATATATATATATATATATATATATATATGGTGCATCTACAAAATGCCTTGATTTATATATATGGGGTACATCTACAAAGTACCGGATTTATTTATAAAGGGTACATCTACATTGTACCAGACATTAATAAATAAAAAATGTAAATATATACAAAACTCACACCAGTATAGACTGAGGCGTTAAGAGTGCAAGATTTCATTACTCATAATAATTATCCAAACAATAGAAAAATGCTACATAACTTACTAGTTACATGAACATTCAGTTAGAAGGGGGCCTATAATGCTAACTTTATGATTCCTCGGTAGATACATCAGGGTTATATATTAATCGGATCCGACAGGCAGCAGGATGTGTGCTTTCCGCTTCATCTCCTGTTCCTTGTTTGGTTGTGGGCTTAGAGCAGATTCACCCAGTCTACTATCTATTCGATCTTAGCTATATATATATATATATATATATATATATATATATATATATATATATATATATATATATATATATATTCCGTATACACCAAGTAATCATAAGGAGTACCAGGTATGGGTCAGGTCATAGTATACTAATTCAATACACCATTTTCTAGTACAAAACATAATTTTCAAATAGAACATTTGGTAGACAGAACTAGAAACTTATCAATAAAGGGTTTAATCCATTTTATTAAACCAGTATAACTTAAAGGGCCTCTAGTGGTTAATTCTATAATACCTTAGTTTATACATCAAGGTTATATATAATTAATATTCGACAGGTAGTTGGATGAGTGCTTTCTTCCTTACTTCTTGTTCCTTGTTTGCTTGTGGGCTTAGGGCAGATTTACACAACTAACTATCCGTTCGATATTAGATTATATATAGATAGTGTAAACTAAGTGATTATAGAAGGAACTATTGTGGTTACCATTTCTACTAAAGGAAATAAGGGTTTTTCTTAAAGAATGTTTTCATCAAATATAAAGGAACTATTACAGTTAACTCTGTGAGTACCAAGTGAATACGTCAGGGTTATGTACAACGAAGATCTAACAAACAATGGGATGTGTGACTTCCGCCTCATTTCTTGTTCCTTGTTTGGTTGTGGGCTTAGGGCAGATTCACACAATCGATCCTTTGTTTACTCTGGGTTTTATATAACTTATATCCATTTAGTACTCATAGAAGGGATTGTAGACTAATTTTTACTTATCTTTCATCATATCAGGAAATATAGGATTTTCTGGAGGAACAGGCGAACTTTTCTAAAAAGAACTTACAACTTACTTTACATCACTAAAATCTTATGAACTCACCAGCTTAAATGCTGATCTACTCTTTCAAAATAACTTGTATTTTCAGGAAACCAGTAGACAGGTACGTGCACTGGGATTCAGAAGATGGAGCATAGTAGCTTCATGTCTTGTGTTGTTATTTACTTTTGGAGTCTAACTGTTGTGAATCACATACTTTGTAAACAATTTCATTCTATTGAAATGGTTGTTTGTTACTTGATTTAATATGATGCATGTCTTGTGATACTAAACATGACGTCCTCCGCTCCTGAACGTTTCCACCGTTTCGGTTTGGGGGTGTGACAGATTGGAATCGGAGCATTGTTTATAGTGAACTAAGTATATCAACCGATAAAAGATATACAACTATAAATGCAATGGGGCCGAAGTGCTTTGGAAAATAATATATTTTAAAAATATAACAATACCTTATAAAAGTATACATACATGCTAGTACATATATACATACTAGAACAAGTATCAGAAGAAGAACAGAAGTATTTAAAGGTTGAACACTACGGTCAAACCTGGAAAGTTATGTAATCATATTTATGATCAATATATCCTGATCAACTATATTCATTTGAGATGTGACCGACATGTGCTTGGGAGTGATGTTGTGTTGCAACAGTCTTATAACTTACCTAACTCTATTCAAGGGATTTCTAGATCAGAACATAAAGTTAAAATACTATAGGAGTATTTTATGATACTATAACACAACAACAAGTTTAAAACATACCAAGTTCATTACATTAAAATACTATATGAGTATTTTAGACACTATATAAATAACTTTAATGACAATTTAAAGACCCTTCTGGTAGGTCTATGATTCTGGAGTGTATACTTCCAAGGTTTTATGTAATTGAGATTTTATAGACTTAGAATTTGTGATCTATGCTTCACTACCTGTTCCTTGTTTGGTTGTGGTTTTGGAGTAGCATCACTTATTCGAAGGTCTATTTAATCTTAGATCATATACAACTTGTATATACTGTGCAATTATAGGAGGACCCAGTAAGGATCACCCCATAATTTTTCACTTAATCTCATAGATTATTTAGAGACTTCCATTCTCGCACGATAAACCCAGATAGATGTAACCACTTCCTCATAGCAGTCAACAGCAGAGTCAAGGAGGAACAAGAAGAGGTTCATGAAGAGTCTTTCAAAGAAGGATCAGCCAAAGAAACAAAACGTCTTATACGTCACACTAATAAATAATAACCTTGATTAACTTAGTGAGCTAGTGGATACACTGCTCACATTATGTGTTAGGATTATTTTCTTCTTTTCATCCAACTGGTAATAGTTATTCAATTCACAGAATTCATTCGAGGATAGGCACTTCTAATTCATAAAGTTTATTTTGCATAGATTCCTTTATGAATTGTTTCTAGAACCATATGAAATTCAGAACCAGATACACTTAAAACTAGGATAACTTTGTTATTCAGCTTTCGGCTTATAAACCACTGCTATAGACTTATTTCCATCTCATCTTTGTATTCTTTTTAGAAAGATGCCTCCACGTCGATCAGCGAGACGCACTACTCCGATAACTCCAACTCAAACACCACTACCTCCTCCACAATTCGATCCGACAGCTATTCAAGCTGCAGTAGTTGTGGCTGTTACGACAACCCTAGTTCCATTCAACACGACCGGTAATAGCGGGAGTGGATCGGGTGTTAACTACACCTAAGGTGGTAGTCACGGACACCCTAGGGAGTGTTCATATAAGGACTTCATGAACTGCAAACCCAAATCCTTTAATGGAAATGGGGGAGTCATTGCTCTGATGCGATGGTTCGAGAAAATAGATTCGGTCTTTGCAATCTGTCTGTTCCAAGAAGGGAGAAAAGTGAAGTTTGTTGCATGCACCTTCTCCGACAGATCCCTGACATGGTGTAATGTCCATGTTAAGTCACTGACCCTCACGGTGGCTAACTCAATAGGTTGGTAGAACCTAAAGGAATTGATGTTGAAAGAATACTGCCCGAGGGGCGAAGTTCAAAAGCTGGAACAAGAACTATGGGAGCACACCATGGTCCGCTCAGACATCGTGACCTACACTGACAGGCTTAGTGACCTGGAAGCACTATGCCCCCGGATGGTTACCCCATAAAGTAAGAAGATAGAAAGGTACATGTGGGGTCTATCAACCCCGATTCAAGGAGATGTACTGTCTTCTAACCGAACTACATTCGATAGTGCCAAACGCCTGGACCAGCAACTCATTGACCATGGAGTCCGCCATGGCATGGTAGTCCCATTTCCCGAGCCATCAAAGGGAGGGGAATATAAACGAAAGTCGGGGAACAAGAGGAAGAAGCGAACGACATAGGAAACCCCGCAGGAGCAACAAATGGGTACTATATACGCCGCCACAACACCTGCTACTCCAGCACCTGTCATTCGATATGCTAGAACTCTCCTGAAGTGTGATGGTTGTAACTACCACCACACTGGAGTATGTAGGGAAATTTAGTGCCTGAACTACCACAGAAAGGGACACACTGCCCGGTTCTGCAGGGCACCGGCTCAACCGATCTCCCAAGTCCCCGGAGTTGAAGAAAACCAAGCCTGCTATGGCTGTGGTGAGAATGGACACTATAAGAAGGACTGCCCGATAACAAAGAACTCAGGAGCGGACGAAAGACATCTGATGATCACCGCAGGAGAATCTACCCCGGAGTCGCCAGCAAGCAGCGGTACGTTTTCGAAATAAAATAATTACTTTAAAAAAATTAATTTATATTTATATAAGATTAAAACTTGGGGAAAACATTTAAAAGTAATTATAATAACTCACTCATATGAACAAGTCACAACATTCATGAAAGAACTAAAGATCCGTTCAGGGAAGCTATGATGGCATAGTATGTACATCAGGGTTGTGCATAGCTAAGATTTTGCAGACTTAGAGTGAGTGATTCTGCCTTATCTCTTGTTCCTTGTTTGGTTGTGGATTTAGGGCAGAGTTACTCAGTCGACTGTCTTATTCATCTTAATTTTACATAATTTGTATATTCCAGGCAATCATAGCGGTACCAAGGAGGATCGTAATATAAAGTACCGACACTAGTTATCAAAACACTTTCACTGTAAGTACTTGCTCATCGCGGTATGATACGTGGAAGTGTTAACATCAAGGGGAAAACAGAAAGCACTAGAAACGTTACACAGACTACATTGTCGAACACACTAGGGATAGACCGTCGTAAAACAAACGTTTCTTTCAAATCGGCCAAACTTTTGTTTAGTAAAGAGTCTGTTGCTATCATTCGTCATGAATTGGCGTGGTCATCACCATACTAAGTTCATATGTTTCCATCGCCTTTACCGTCAAGTTCACGAAACCCTCGTCATTCGTAACGACAACCCGACCTAGACCTCAGTATTGTCTCTTGTATTCTAAACCCCAAAGTACTCATGCGAGGAGTACTTTGCCTTCCGAAACCTGAAAGCTGTATATTCAGCAGACCTTCCCAAACTACCACTCGTCCAATAGATCAAGTTCAAGCACAGAGGCTAAGGACGAATACAGCCCACCTATCAGTATTAAGTGTATACGCGAGGGTGGTATATAATTATGATTATGCAGATTTGGTATGTGTGCTTCCGCCCTATCTCCTGTTCCTTGTTTGGTTGTGGACCTAGGGAAGAGTCACACATCCGACCGTCTTACTAATCTTAATTATATACGACTTGTATACATGAGGTAATGATAGATGGACAAGTATTGAATCCTATCATGAGCATAAGGGCAAAGTCACCAGGTCTACAAGTGGGTATCCTTCCATTCAGAGGAGCACCACCCCAGGAGTACTGTTAAGAAAGCTAATTTCGGGACGAAATTCCATCTAACGGGGGGATGATGTGACAACCTGAAAAATTTTATCTTGTAAGTCCAGCCAATCAACCAAAATTTAGACTAAATTACATTTCCTTCTAGCCTTGTTAAGGGTTATTCTAAGGAGTTCTAATCCTAGTACACTTAAGGATTCAGTGTTAGGAAGTATTAGCTCGAGATTAGAAGGTTGCACTCGAACCAGAGAACCAAATATTTGAGGTTCACGGACGCAAACCTAGTTCACGGCCGTGAACTCTCTTCTGGCCATGATCTTCTCCCATATATATATAAGATCACTTCACTTTTCTTCATTTCTTTCCCCTTGGCCGCAAACTCTCTCAAGTATCATCCACCAAGAACTCTTAGATCATCCCCAAAAAGGTTAGTAACACATCTATTCTTGTCTATGCTTGAAACCCCCTTTGTTTACACCTTAGACTCACCACTTTCATCATCATCTTCATGAAATGGTTGTTTGTTACTCGATTTACTATGATTCATGTCTTGTTATACTAAACATGACGTCCTCCGCCCCTGAACGTTTCTACCGTTCCGGTTTGGGGGTGTGACATCACTCACATAGTCTTCAACCACAACATGACCAAGAGGATCATAGACTCTGGATGTGGAAGGTTGATCACTATTTACTTTCGACATTGACTCATGACATTTTTCATTGCCTCAGCCTCAGTTTCACTGATATTTTCAGAATCATCTTCGATATCAGCAAAATTTTGTTGAGAATCAAGTGTCGACTTCTCATTCATGTCCAAAATCTTGAGTTGTTCATTTTTAGTTAAAGTCTCATTCACAATATGTACAATGTCATCAGGATTCAAATGTTCATTAATATTTACAATTCCATATGTATATGAGTCATTTGGAACCTTATCATAATTTCTATCTTACTTTCATAGTCATTAGTAGTTTCGTCTATTTGTTCTCTTTTGAAAGTAAGAAAAGGAATTAGTTTACGATGTTGTATACTAGAAATTCTAGCAGAATGATGAAGTTCAGTAATTTTAGCGTACAACAACTTAGCATAATTATAGTAAATATTACATTGTTTAACAAGCATGATGTTGTCCATACGAATAGAATCTCTATCAACTAAGAAATTTGTGGTTCTTAAATCAAGAGCTTATATTACACCCTTTTTTCCTCTAATTTGTTTTTAGCTTCATAGTATAGGGATTTGGACCTTTGTGCTTCACTACTCATGGAAATTAAAATCTCATTAAGATAAGTACAAGTATTATAAAATCCTGCCAAAACATCATTATAAGAAGATGAAGGAATTTTAAATGAGTTAAGATCATGTACCTTAATAGTCATTGGTAATTTTGTTGATTCAGTGGACATGAAACACCGGCCAATTATCTCTTCACAACTCATCTCTTCCACAATCACGTTCTCTTCATCATCTTCCTCTAGTTTAGCATACATGGCTCCGTGAGTCGGATTTTGCATCTCATCTACATCGGATCCAGATCACCATATCTGATAAGTGCCCTCTTCCTCATCACGTCCTCTATCCATCAAAGAAACTCCCTTGGTTCGAGCATAAATCTCTTCTATCTTCTCAACATAGTATGCTTCATCCTTGACTTTCTTCTTCTTTTCTTCTTTCTCTCTAAGCATGCAGTCCTACACCGGATGGTTCGAGCTATTACAATAGTTACAATTGTAACCTGAGTCTCCTCTAAATTTCATCTCGTTCATCTCAATCGAACTCTTGACATATTTCTTTTCCACATTTAATTCAACCTTCACATTCTTTCTAGTCGAAGTCACACCTTTATTCTCAGAATTGTTCTAAACTTTCCACAAAAAGGCTTCTTGAAGAATTTCTTCACTTTGTTGTTTGAATAATATGCGTTTGCTTCATCATCATAATTAATCAAGAAATCTTCTTCATCATTTTTTATTCCTTCCTCATATTTCACTTCTGATTCATTTGCAGTCACTTTCGACATCAGTGCCAATGGTCCTCCTAAACTTAACTTTCCTTCTTCAGCAATTTCATTAATCTCACTTTCATGATCTTGTAGAACATTGCAACATTTTGCCAAAGAATAACCATCAAAAATTTCTTGAGTTTTGATCATCAAGCTTATGTTTCTCCACTCCTTTCTCAATCCCATACGAAAAGTGAGATTGAACTCCAGAGACGAACGAGTCACTCTGTATCGAGAACATATGAAAATCAGTTCATTCAATCGTTCATATTATGATTCGATTGATTCATTTCCTTTCTACTTGAACTCACCCAATTCTAACAAACATTGCTTTAGACAAATCTTCTTCGTGTTCTAATTGCCTTGATACTTCCCCTTCAAGGTGTCCCAAATCTGTTTGGCTATCGAACATCCATGAACATAGTTGTAAACTATTGGTGGAAGATGATAGGTCCTAATATAGTAGTTTGGGCTAGGCATCCATCTTGTATAGGTCTTGGGGTTTGTTATGGTGGTTGTAAGCTTTGTGTGGCTGTGTACGGCCGTACACGCGTCTGCGGCTATACACTCGTGTACTGCTAGGTGTGTTATAAATAGTAGGTGTCTGTGTCAGTCTTAGGGTGACGTATGTGTGTGTTTTCCAAGGTGTATTTGACGTTTATATGATATAAATGTGTGCATGCTTGGCTTAATTCTTCTTCTACTCCTTCTACACCCTGATTGATTGCAATATCATTTGATCACTGATTTGGATCTTAGAATTTGGGAATTACAATTGGTATTACAGCCAAATTAGTGTCAATTTGGATCCTCGTGAGTGCACGGCCAGAGAAACTTCAAAATTTTTTAAGATAATTCGAAATTGCTTATAGAGTATCTGGATCTAAACAACATTTAAGGCTTTGGATTGAAAATCAAGTGTACGGTTAAGCTCAGTTGAAGGTGTACGGTTGAAGGTTGAGGGTGTACGGTTGAAGGTTGAAGGTGTACGGTTGAAGGTTGGAGGTGTACGGTTAAGAGTGTGCGGTTGTAAGTGTGCAGTTGAGTGTACGGTTGGGAGTGTACGGTTGGGAGTGTAGAGCTGCAGTGTACGGTTGGAAGTATACAGTTGAAGAGTGTACGGTTGGGAGTGTACAGTCGTAAACTCCTTAGCTGCTTGAACTTCTTATTTTAAGTGTTTTCCTTGTTAAGATTTTGATATGTTCATTTTCTGAAAAGCCAAAAACAACAAACAAAAATGGAATCTCAAGCCACATTTGCTCATCAAGAACTGGATGCTATCATGGGTACCACCTCACCCATTCCTAGACTATTATCTGCTGAGGGTTTTCCAGAATGGAAATACCGCATAGAGAAATATATCAAAATGAAAGACTTGAAAATTTGGAGAAGCATTTTAAGAGGACCAATTCGTATCACCACAACACTCGAAGATGAAACAGTCGTTGACAAGAAAATTGAAAACTGCACCGATGCTGACTTTGAAAAAATTGAAGATCAAGAAAAAGCACTGGCTATACTCACAATGGCATTATCCCTAGAGATTGCACAAGGATTTAGAGAATACACTTCAGCAAAGGCTATGTGGGAAGCCTTGATTGAAGTATATGAAGGGAACAAAGACATGAAACAAATCCGTCAGGATATGCTAAGACAAAAATTCAATATGTTCAATCATATTCCTGGTGAAACCCTGGAAGCTCAGTTACAGCGATTTACCACACTCACTATTGAAATGAGTTCAGCCGGAATTTTCATGCCTAAATCTGAAATAAACAAGAAACTACTCAATTCTCTGTCGGGGTCTTGGGATATGAATGTTGTTGTGATCAAGAAAACAAAAGACCTCAATCGTCTAAGTTTAGCTGAAACAATGGGAATCATTAAAGCTTGTGACTTGGATGACAAGCAGAGAGAGATCAACCATGTTAATTCATACTCCACTACGAATTTGGGTATTCAATCCAACAATGCCTTTTCTTTTTTCACCACTCCTCAAGCTCAACCGTTGGCTGCTTCCCAACCATCATCATATGTCATTCCATCTATGCAAAGTGCTCACTCATCAGTATCCCATCCACAAGTTGCTTCTTCTTCAAAGGCACCTGCTCCAGCTCCCTCACCAACCCTTACTCCTAAAGAAAATGACGAAAATTTGGCTCTTGCAACTGGTTTAGTAAATTGTTATAATGCTTTTGAAGCTGTTGAACTGCCCCCTCAATTGTCATTTGCTGATTTGGACCAAATTCATCCTGAAGATGTTGAAGAAATGGATATTACTTGGCAGATTGCAATGACAGTATTCAGGGCAAAGCAATTTTCAAAGAAATCTGGAAAGAACAATTGGGGAATGAATGCAGAAAAGAAGGTAGGTTTCAACAAGGGAAAGCTTCGTTGCTACAACTATCACGAGTCGAGTCACTTTGCACGTAATTGTTCAAAGCCTGACAAACGAGTAAACACTGATCGAACGATGGTACCAGTTGGGAACAACCGAGGAAATGCTGCTGTTAACAGTGAGACTGCAAATTTGGCAATGTTAGCTCAGTCATTTGACTGAGAGGACTAGATTTAGGCCCTGAACATCTCAGGACCTGAAAATGCTCATCTTGCCCTGATCAATGACATTGCTAAAAGAGAAGCTGAAATTCACCCAGATTCAGGCCCTGCAAAGCCGAAGGTTAGTGAAAATGGTTGTTCTCAATCCTGCATTAAAACTGTAAAATTTTTGCGTGACCAAATCGAGTTGATTAAGAGAGAAAATGAGGACCTAAAATACGAAGGATATCAGCTCAGAAAAGGACAAAAACCATGAAAAGAAAAATTAGAAGCCAAAACAAAGGATTTTAGGAAACTGCATGAAGATTACAGCAACAAGTGTAAAAATTATGATCACATTAAAAACAAACTTGCTGTTGTAACCAAAGAACTAGACACATTGAAAATTCATTTTGAAAATGCTGATTTTAATTTTAAGAAGTTCGATGGGTCAAGTGAATTGGTTGCAAAAACAATTGAAGAACAAATGCAGTGGAGAGACAAAAAACAAGTAGGTATAGGATACGAGAGAGTCCCTCCTCCTTTTAATCATTCATATTATGTTACTCCTTTAACAAAAGAAGAGATCGAAAGAGAACCTTATATGGTTAATGGCAAACCTGTTGCTGAACAGGAAACATGACCTGGTGCTAGGGTTTTGGATACTAGCATTTCTACATCAAATGCAAATGTGTCAGTAAACCAAGGAAAGCAAGGGGATGAGAAGTTTGAGTCTAATAATTTGGTGTCTAAGTTTGGTGTTCCCATTTGTGATGCGTCAGTGTTTTATGTTAAGACTAATGTTTTTACTTGTGAAAAAATGATGTCAAACTTAAACGTTTCTGATGTTTCTGATGTTGTTTTTGTAAAATCCACTGAATCTGGTGCTAACACATCCACACCCTCTACATCTGTCACACATTCTAATTTCTACAATTGCACATGTGGAAAGGTTAGAAGGGTCCATTAGAGCATGAAATCTGAAAAACACAGTACCAGGTTTAGTGATAATAAGCAAATTTGTTTCAATTGTGGTAGTGCCGGTTATATTGCTCGAAATTGTCCTAATAGGGCATTTGTGCATTGTTCTTCACCAAGGAGAGAGAAGGAGTCTCGAGGAAGGTCTTTAACTAGAAAGTCCTCGAGATCTCTCCCTCGAGATGATGATTGGAAGTTTAAGCATAACAAGGAAAGGGTCGTTTTTCAAACGAACAAACAGGTTTTAAATAAACAAGTCACGAATAATTTGCCAAAATCGAATAAGGCTCAGCCAAGGTCGATTTCATCAAAGAGCGAATCTAGATCTTCAACCAATTCTGGTCGAAAATCCACTTGCTCAAAACAAAGAGAAATGAAAAATATTTCAAAATTACCCGTGATTTTTCAAAAACCTAAATACCAGTGGGTACCCAAATTTGCTTCCGGCCAATCATCATCACCATCTGAAAGTGTTTCCAATAATGTTACTAAATCAAAAAGTACAAAGGATAAATCTGTGAATGTTAAGGGTCAACCCAGAGTTGTACTGACCTGGGTCCCAAAATCTAAATAATCTCGCTCATTGTGCAGGAACAGTTGCGGAGGAATGTCTTCAGACCCTGGTATGTCGACAACGGCTGTTCCCGACACATGACAGGAGACATCTCCCAGCTGAACGACATTTAAACTTTTAATGAGGGATACGTTTCCTTTGCGGGAGGTGAAGGCGAAAAGATCACTCAAAAAGGAATAGTGTCTAATGGAATGCTGAGTTTTGAGAATGTCAATTACGCTCCCGAGTTAAAGCATAGCCTGTTGAGCGTTTCTCAGATCTCTGACAAGGGTTATTCAACTCATTTCACCAATAAGGAGTGTCTAATTCTGAAGCCAGGCATTCTTATCCCGGAATACTGGATTCTTGTGAAATCAAAGCAGGATGGCAATGCATACATCATTGACATGAATAGCAACATTCCTGAACAAGTCACTTGCCTCTTTTCCAAAGTCTCCGAACAAAATGCTATGTTGTGGCACCGAAGACTCGGACATGCTAACGTAAAGAACTTGAATCGTCTTACGAAGAATGATATGGTGCGTGGACTTCCTATCAGAGACTTCATCACTTTTGAAAAATGTGTGTCATGTGCCCAAGGAAAGCATCACAGAAAACCACACTTGCCAAAACAGATCAATTCAATCAACCAGGTGCTCCAATTATTGCATATGGACTTATTTAGTCCAGTCAATGTCCTTAGCATCAATAGAAATTCGTAATGTCTCGTTGTGATCGATGACTTCTCGCATTTCACGTGGGTCTTCTTCTTATCCAAGAAAGCTGGGGTTGCTGATATGATTAAGAAGTTCATTGTGATGATGGAGAACCAAACAAATCACCGGGTGAAGGCGCTTCGAACTGACAATCGGACAGAATTCAAGAATTCTGCTCTTGATCATTTTTGTGCAGAAAAGGGGATCATGCGTCAATATAGTTCTGTTCGCACGCCTCAACAAAATGGTGTTGCTGAATAGAGAAATCGAACATTGCAAGACGCTGCAAGGACGATGCTATATGTGACTCTAAGCTACCAGTCTTATTTTGGTCTGAGGTGATCAACACAGCTTGTTATGTTCGGAATCGTGTTTTGATCAACAAATCCCAGATGAAGACTCCATACGAAATTCTCTACGGTCACAAGCCATCTGTCAGTTACTTTCGCATTTTTGGTTGTCCTTGCACCCTTCTTCACCTGGAATCCAACCCAAAATTCAACGCCAAAGATGATGACTGTTATTTAGTGGGGTATGCTGCACGCACAGCGTATAGGGTCTACAATAAGAAGACAAAAAGAATCGTAGAATCCTTTGGTGTGCGCTGGTTGGAAGAGAATGAGACGTATGCTAGAGTGGGACTAGATTGGTTGTTTGATTACACATCTTTATTCAAATCCTTTAATGTGTTTTCAAATGATTCACCTGGTTCTACATCTGGTTTGAAGAATGTGATTGAAGATGAAGACGAAGAAGTTGTTTACAGACCGCCGGTGGTATCCTCTTCGACTCCTCCAGTGGATGAACCTGTTCCAAGTGATTCGTCAGAGTCTCCATGTCAACAACATATTCCAGATGTTGATGTTACTCCTCTTACTCCTGATGAAAGAGAGTTCATGTCTAAATATGCTTCCGCTGTTACTCAAACATTTATGAAACTACTCTTTCCTGAACCGATTGCAAATGAGTTCGTGGCAAGCCCTTCTCACAAGTGAGGACCGTCTGAAGTGGATCATTCAGCAGATGATGGATTTGTCAATATTCACAATCTTCCTGTTTCGATTAATGACATCAGCCAGGAGATACCTTCCAATATTCAACGCGATCATCCGATCGAAAATGTCATTGGCCAGCTGGACGATGGTGTCAAAACGCGGAGTCAGAGTGGAGATGTAGATACATGTCTATACTCTTGTTTCATATCTCAAATTGAGCCTAAGAACATTGAAATGGCTTTGAGTGAGCCCAGCTGGGTAGATGCTATGCATGAGGAATTGAATCATTTAAAAAACTTGGGGTTTGGAAATTGGTTGAGTTACCTAAGGGCATGAAGTCTCTTAACACACGATGGGTCTATCGTAACAAGCAAGATGATTCCGGGGTCATTGTATGGAATAAGGCTAGGTTGGTTGTACATGGATTTAGACAAATCAAGGGTCCTGACTACACCAAAGTTTATGATCTGGTGGCTCGCTTGGAGGCTATTCGTATTTTCCTTGTGTATGCCACCTAAATGAACTTCACAGTATACCAGATGGACGTCAAGAATGCCTTCCTGTATGGCGCTGTGAAGGAAGAAATCTATGTTGATCAAACCCTGGGTTCGTTAACTCGAAGTTTCCCAATCATGTCTACAAGTTAGACAAGGCTTTGTATGGGCTACATCAGGCTCCTCAAGCATGGTATGTGACTCTTACGAAGCACTTGCTCGAGCATGGCTATTTGCGAGGCACAATCGATCAAACCTTGTTCATTAAGCATGTTGGTGCGGATCAAATCTTGGTTCAGATCTACATAGATGACATCATTTTTGGGTCCACAAGTCCACAGCTATTAAAGGAATTTAAAGGCGTGATGAAGAAGAGGTTTGAGATGAGTTCACTAGGAGAAAGACCATGTTTCTGGGGCTTCAGATCAAACAAGACGCAACCGGAATCCTGATACATCAAGCCAAGTATGTTGAAGATATGCTTGAGAAGTTTGGGTTTCGAGACGCAAAACCTGCACTGACACCGATGGCTGAGAGACCTCTGTTGACTCCAAATATTGAAGGAGAATCCGTAGATCAGACTAACTACAGATCGATGATCGGACCGTTGATGTATCTACCTGCAAGCAGGACATATATTATGTTTGTGGTTTGTCAATGCGCATGACATCAGGCTAATCCTAAACTTTCACATCTTATTGCTGTCAAAAGAATTTTTCGATATCTCAAAGGCAGCCCAAAACTAGGTCTTTGGTATCCGAAAAATTCTGAATTTGATCTATATGCTTTTGCTGACAATAATTATGGAGGCTGTGATCTGGACAGGAAATCAACATCTGGTGGGTGTCAATTTCTCAGAGACCGGCTGGTGTCATGGCAGTGCAAGAAACAACACACTGTCTCAACCTCAACAGCAGAAGCGGAATACGTCGCTGCCTCTTCTTGTTGTTCTCAAGTTATCTGGATCCAACATCAGTTGTTGGATTACGGTTTGAATTATCTGGAAACCCCTATTTTTTGTGACAATGAGGCTGCAATTCAGATGGCCAAAAATCCAGTCCAACACTCGTAAACCAAGCACATCGATATCAAAGTGCATTTCATCAGAGATTGTTATGAGCGTTTGCTCGTTCGGTTGGAATAGGTTCCCACTACTAATAATGTGGCGGATCTGTTCACAAAACCGTTTAACAAAGCTCGATTCAATGTGCTTGTGGGATTTTTGAATATGATACGTTTTGAGGACTAATTTTTATTTGGTTTTTTTTGTTTTAGTTTAGTTTAAATTTGCGCATTTTCATTTCATTCTCACCCATGCACAAATTTAGGGGGAGAAATAAACAAAAACAAAAAAAAAATAGAAAATCAAAAACCAAACAAAAAAATAGAAATTTAAAAAGCCAAAAATATAGTGTATTTACGTAGGTGTTGTGACTAGGGAAGTGATATAAACTTGGTGATAACAGGCAATCTGAATCTGTGTAAGGTACCAAAGTTGAATTGTCTAGACTCTGTGTTCAATGCGCTGGTAGGCACGAAAGATTTAAATGGACTTAACTAGGTTTTGATGAACTTAAGGAATCTAGAGATTTGACAAATCTTAACCTAGATTGTCACACTCCAAAACCGGAACTTTGGAATACGTTCTAGGGTGGAGGACGTCATGTACAATATCATAACAATGCATAATAGTAAAGACAAGAAACAACATCCATTGCATTAATATAATAATTGTAATACAAGCGTGTTCTGTATAGTTTCTAAGACACCAAAAATATAATCAAAATAAAAGAGGAGTCTTGTATATGCTCCATCTTCTCAAAAGCTGCATATGTACCTGTCTACTGATGACCTGAGAATACAAGTTATTTTGAAAGTGAGTATCAACATAAAGTTGGTGAGTTCATAAGTATTTAGTGTCTTTGCTTGTATAAAATGTTTACAACAATGTAGTATAATAGCTGATATCAATGTTTGACAATAGTATACTCTCTAGAAAATCCTATATTTTCTAGTAAAAGTAGTCTTCTACCAAGACCCGTTTGTTTGCGTGTTTGTTCCTTTGAAAATGTAAAAGTTTTCCCCAATGAAACTATCAGTAAGAAAATATAGTTTTAGACTTTATTCATGTAAAGTAATTGGGAAAATAAGGTTTTACCCCAGCGGTGGCACTGCCGGCTAAATGAAATAAAATGCAGACTCCAGGTAGTATTAAATGTACAATACACCTCGGGGAGCCTGTTTGACCTTTAATTCTTAATGTGTAATTAAAGGTTCGAATGTGAACTCGTATGTAACCATGCTGATTGACGATCGAATAACTGATGACCCTCCGAGTCATATGTAGTGATGTGACATTTTGTCACCCCTTGGCCTTTCGGCTGGGACTGTAGCTAGCAGTCGGGATGTGGGAGTGTTTGTCCCGTATAGATCTATACACACATTGCCCGCTCTCCCTCCAGGAGACTCTTGTATATTGTATAATGTATTTTCTGGTATAATGTATAGAGTGTTCTCTTGTATAGTATATAATATTCTCTTTGTATAGTATTTAGCATGTATTGACTCATAACTGTACTGACTCTGGTAGGTGTCAATGTAATAGTAGTAACGAGTAGTAATCCTTAACTATACCTATTATAGTTAAATAGTAATGTTGGTTGCATGTCTTTGATACACAAAGGTACTGAACTGAAGTGAAGACTTTTATATCCAACACAAATATATATGATATATAACTAAGAATTCAACGACAATCGGACAAATAACAGAATACCCTAAGTCCACAACCAAACAAGGAACAAGAAATAAGGTGAGCTATCAGTCCTAAGTCCTTCAAGTCTTACTTATATAAATATATTAGTATAGATATGGGTTTGAAAATAAAGCAAGTTTAAAGGAGTTTGAAAACAGTTTTGGCATTTAAAGAGTTTGATAAAAGGTTTGAAACACTTGAAAATCCAAAGTTTGATGGTAATTTGAAAGCAGTAACAAATCTTGTAGTCTGTTCTAGTTATTAATCACATATGATTAAAGCAATAACTAGAAATGTTCAACTTGTATTCCCCCCCATAAAAGAATTTTAAAATTATTTAAAAGGTTAGTTAAGGGGTATGAACTCACCTGCAGTGAGTGGATTGGATGGAAGTGTCGGGTAGGATGCTAGGTGTCAAGTGAGGACTTGAACACACACACGGATCCTATGTAACATGTAGTGATACATAAAAGTATCTAATTAGTTATTTAGTAACTAATTAATCAAGTAAAGTCCTCCTAATACATTGAAACACTTTGTTTTAAGTGCTAGGAGTGCTAAAGGGTTGCATCTAAGGAGAGTATGCCTCACATTGGAGTTTACTCCTCATTTGGCAACCCTAGAAGTGTTTACGGTTTGTGGACCATTTCCCCCATGAGTTTACGGCCGTAAACTCATGGTACTTGGTGCATTTGTGTGTTTTAAGGTCTTATACTTCACAAGAAAGTGTTCTAAGTTTGAATCAAAGGCTTAGGAAGTGGTTAGGGCTCGAAATGGACCTTCTTTGGAGTTTACGGTCCTTGGACCACCTTGAGAGTTTACGGTCGTAAACCCTTGAGTTTAAAGTCGTAAACCCATGAGTTTACGGCCGTAAACTCATGGTTCCTCAACCATTTCATGTTTTGGTGTTTCTAGTTCATGCATGCAAGGTTCTAGTCTTTTATCCAAGCTATAGAAGATGTTAGGGGCATACAAACACCACTTGGTGGTGTTTACGGTTCAAGGATCTCCCTTGACCGTAAACACATATGTTCTTGAGGATTTTGATGTTCTTTCCATGGATTAACAAGTATAATAAGCAAATAACTAGCTAGGAGGAGTATACTTACTTATATGAAGCTTGTAAGAGTGTTTAGGACCCAAAAACACTAGTGTGTGTTCTTGGTGTTTTGAAGAACACTTGAAGATCTAAGTAAAAATGAAGAATCCATGGATGAAATGATGTATAAACACTAGATTAAGTGTTGTATGAACGAATCTAGGAAGGAAATACTTACATTTTGGCGGATTTGAAGAAAGTGTGTGATGATACTTGAGAGAAAAGTGGTGGGTGTTCTTGAGGTGGAAGGTGTAAAGTGAGGGAATAGTGGGTAAACTCATGCTATATGCATGAGTTCTTGGAAAAATGGTGTTTACGGCCCAAACTCCTCTTGTTTGGCCGTAAACACCTAGCTAAGGTGTTGCTTGTTTTGTTTGCTATACATCACTCATAACGAGACTTCCTTTTATTTATTCGTTTGACGAATTTAAAATAAAAACACCCAACAGATTTAAATCCGGCCAAAAATGTACTGAAATGTATTTGACTATTATTTGAAGTGTTTGACTGTAGAGATTATACAAATGAAATTTTGGGTTGTCACATAGATAGTTCCATCTAGCCTGACAATACGACGCTTAGTTAGATTGAGCAGGGAGATATACATGAGAATCCGCCGGTCACACTAAAGTAATTCGTATATAGAACCGTGGTTTAACTCTTCCTCGATGTACGGACTCTGTCCTTAATTCCGGTTTTGATGGGGAGACTGGGGAATTTCGATAAAGTAGGTCTGTAGGAAATTATTTTCGTGCTTTCTTTCTGTTAGTCATATGTTGCCTCCTCTGTGTGATCGAAAGATCCGACCTGGACTGCAACATATGCAATTCAATTTCTCTGCATCTTTTACCTATGCTATTTTTTCTGTCTATTAGTCATATGTTGTCTCCTTTGCGTGATCGGAATACATCCGACCTGGTACACAGCATATGCACCATTCTACTTCTCAATCCCTCTAAATCTGGTTAGTCATATGTTTCATCATGTGCGTGATCGGAAGATCCGACCTGGATGTATAGATATGCATTCTAAATCTGTCTTCTCACATAATAATTGTCTGCTCACCTAAAGTAAGGAGTACTTTAGAAGTTCTTGATTATTGGGGTATGTCAGGAAACGGGAAACATGGTCTAGTACATTTAAAAAATTGAACAATCAGTAGGTTGTCTGTAGATCTCGTTGCTCAATTTAGGTGGACAACAATTTCCTTGGTCGTCGTCAGATGAATGGTCCTTTAGAAAGTTTATCTAGGAACATAGGGTCAAATACCTTGTCACTTATAGTCTGTCCAAAGTTGTCACAAATATTTCATGTTTAAGTGGATCATAATACCGACGATCTACCAAATTTATTCATAAAAGGGAAGGTACCAACAAATGGATGAAGGCTGTCCAATAACTTTGATCCCAATCTCACAAAAATATTATCTGCATTAGAAATTAGTTTCGTTTAATTTCAATTTTATCTTATTTTATTTTATTTTATTTTTATTTTTTTATTAATTTTTATTTTTATTTTAAGTCCTTGAAATGCATAATTTTTAAAAGTCTATTGGGTTGTTGGGCTTGAGTTCAATGTTTGTTGGGTTGCAGCCCATAACCAGGTGTAAGGGGGAGTATATAAGGTGTGTGTGGCCGGACTCACTCTTCTTCTTCACTTTCTGAGTACGGCCGCACACCCGAAAGAACCCTCTCTCTCTTAAAAACTTCAAAAATCTCGATTTTTCTTGAAATTAACTGCTCATCTGTGTAATTATCATCTAGTCGATCCTCGTGATGGTGTTCTTGAGCTAAAACGACTGTGAACCCATGGTTTATGGAAAGAAAAACAGGTTTCGAAAATGTTGGAGCATGTACGGACGCACACCCGTGGACGGCCGCACACCCGTGGACGGTCGCACACCCGTGTACGGCCTCACACCCCGTGTACGGCTGGACTTCTGTGTACGGCTGCACACCCCAATTTTCCCTTAAAAATATTTGAAATTTAACCATTGAAAAACTTAATTTGACTGATTATTGGGAAAACACTTTATGTTTATTGATGAATTTTTGTGTTTATTCTCAGCTCAATATGGCAGGACTTGAATTCGCTAAAGTTTATAACTTGACCATTTACCTTGCTGATCCTCCAGAGGCTCACTCTGAGTTTCAATTCATAGTCGATGGCTTAAGAAGATGCTGCTTGTTCACTGCTCTCATCACCAGTCTGTTCATTTATCAACAATTGATTAAGGAATTCTGGAGCAATGCAGTTGTGATGAAGGATAATAAGGGTACAAAATATCTTGAAGCTTCTGTGCGTGGAAAGGAAGTCTTGGTTACCGAGCGGATTATTCGAGAAACTTTGTAGATCGGTGATAAGCCTGAATTCCCGAAGGAGATTGATCTAGACCGGACTCAAGAGATTTTAGATCAAATGGGTTAAAAAGGAACTTTCCTCCCACTCTCAAGAAGCTATTGCCTCCGTGCTGGAAATATTTAGGTCATGTTTTTGTGAGCTATATCTCTGGTCGGAAATCAGGAGCTAATGAAATATCTCTGGTCAACACCGGTGCAATTGCTGCTTTAGCTTCTGGAATAGAGTTTAATGTCTCAGAGTTTATTTTGCATGAGATGATTTTTAACATTGAAGGAAAAAAAAGGGATAAGTTCTTCATGTACCCAAGATTCCTTCAACTGATCTTCAATGTCAAGCACGCTGAAATCGAAAGAGGAGGAGAAACCCTGGATCTTAAGTTTGTTGGCTCAAGTGCCTTTGCATTGATGAAGCAAAATCGACCAGGAAAGTTTAATTTTGAAGGGAAATATCCACTGATCAAGTTTGGAATTTTTACTTAAGAGAGTGACCAATCTGAATCCGATGATCTCTCTATCCCCACGGAAACCGATGATGTCGTTATCTTAATTTTGAGAACATGAAAACGAAGAAGGTCGTGCTTCCCCTGTCGCAGTCGTGGCAGAAGAGCATAAGCAACTGCGAAATGTGGAGGTTCAGAGTAATTTTGATGAAGAGGGTGATGATGAAGAGAATGATGGTGATGATGATTTTCTCAAAGACATGGATTTCTCTGGATTTAACAACGAGGAAATCCCACTTAATCTTGATCTTGATCAAAACAACCTAGGTCCAAGTTCAGAGTTCCTCGACAGGTTCTTTATCAATGTCAATGAAGTTTCTCAAATAGCAATAGAGGCTAGGGTTTCTGATGATGTTCTTGAAACAATGCCTCCTACATCAAGATCGATGGTAGAATCTTCAAGCCATAAGGATGCAGTTACAGGGATTCCTCCCCCTGATACAACTATTCCTTCATCTGTGTCATCTTCTAATGATCCGACACAGAAACAGAACTCTCTGCCTCCTATGAAAAGAAGACGACTTGATCCAAGGCAGGGAGATTTTACCCAACAAGCACCACCAGCTCAATCCACAATCACAACTACATCTGTTACTACACCACTTGTACCAACCCAACAATGACCAATCTCATTAAATGAAACTAGGGGATCTTCAGTCGTTCAAAGATATTCCCCTACAAAGCCTTTGCTAGATGAAGCCTCTTGGTAGGTCTAAGTGTTGCGTCATTGGGCTCGGTCATTAGTCCATATAGTTTACCCGGTTTGGGCCTGTCCAACCATGGATAATTATTAGGGTTAGCATATATGTATTGCATGCATGTATAGCTTTATAGTTGTCGATCTTATTATTAGCTTTTGCATTGTAACCCTAACACACCTCTACAGTCGAAGTTCTTCATCGAGTTCTTCTGAGGTGTGAGTTATTAATCATTCGACACTATTTGATCCATTCCAGTGTTCTTTACGTGATTAAATATTGTTTATCTATTTGGAATCTATCGATCTAAAGCACAATATTCTCATTAGTTGGTATCAGAGCTGGAGACTGTGTAATACATACACATCTCTTCTGTTTGAAGAATCCTCTAGGGTTTCCGCTTTTATCAATATATAGAGGTTGTCTTCTTCTTGTCGACGGTAACTCGTGTGTTTGATAAAACCCTAAGTTCAACGTTACAAGTCTGATTCTAACAGAAAAAGTTCATCATGTCTCACGATGACTCTCAGATCAATCCAATCAACATCTCCAACAGTATCGGATCCACTACAAGAATTCCCATTCTTTATACTCAGGATTATGAAGTGTGGGCGCATCACTTCGAAGACTATGTCGTTGGATTTGAAGACAATGGCTACTTAATCTGGGAAGCAATAACATTGGGTCCGTTTGTTCACTCTGGAACAAACCGAACGATCAAGACTCAAAAGGAGTATAACCAACTCTTGGTGGACGTAGATAAGATCCCTCAAGATGAAAAATACAAGGTGTTATGCAACGTTAAAGCCATGAGGATGATCAGTTTCACATTGCAATCCGATACTTTTCGTCTGGTGAGTTCATGCACAACAGCAAAAGAAATTTAGGATAGGTTGAAATAATTATACTCAATCGATGAGGATCTAGAGCACTTGATCCAAACCCTTTTGCTCTCTGAGTTCGGTTCCTTTGAACAAAAACCTGAAGAGAAGCTTGTTCAGACATTCGATCACTTCAACCATCTGCTCAGTAAGATGATGAAGCATGGCATTGAAAGGAAGGTGATTGAACAAAAGGTTACATTCATGAATGGATTAAGGGCCGGATGGATGGCGGTGGTTTCGACTGTGAAGGCTCATGAGCAATTTAAATCATATTCGCTGGCGAAACTGATGGGGATTCTCAAATCTCATGAAAGCGTGGTGACAAAGGAAGCGAAGGTAGTTTCGGTTGTGGGTTCACTGGCCCTTGTTTCTAAAGGCAAGAATGTAGCAGACGAAGAGGAGGAATCTGATATGTCAAAGTGTGATCTGTCCAACGAAGAATATGCTATGATGGTCACAAATCCAAAGAAGTTTGCTCGCAGAAAATTCCCGGCCAACAAGAACCGAAACTGGCAGGGCAGTTATAGTTCTGAAAAGGTGAAAGAAGAACCGAAGAACACCACTCAGAAGGACGACGAAAAGAAGGAGAGTAAGCTTGTGGGAGACTCTGGGTACGATTGCAACTACTGTCATGGCAAGAACCACTTTGCCAAGGATTGCATGCTAAGAAAGATGGCTGAGAAGAAGGAGGGTGAAGATGACGAAGCTTACTACATGAGAAAGCTGGAGGAGATAAAGAAGAAGAAAGCTACTAACGTTTCTATGAATGCTTTGATTGTACAGGAAAACATTATTGATGATGAGTTCGGTGGAGTGGAAGTTTGGTCTACAGATTCTGAGGATGAAGAGGTACGCATACCCTCGCATGGAAGAGAATATGTGGCGAGAGAAGGAGTTGTTGAGTCAGCTGGGAGATGCTTAATGGTTACAACCGAAAGTAAGCATGTGGAAGCGAAAGTGATGGAAGACAAATGTTTCGTTGGCATGCCCATGAGTGAAAAGATCAGCGATTGCGATCAGTTGATCAAGAAGGTACAAACTATCCTAGAATCTCATAAAGTACCAATAACAAACTACAAAGAAGACTTAAATGAATTAAAATTCAAGTTCTCTAACTTAAGTGGAAGTCTTATGCAAACTCGCCTAGCTAATTCTAACCTAACTGACCAACTCAGCAGGGAGTCTTCCAAGAGTGAGGAGAGAAGGATGTGGATTCAGCAGAAGGAGTTAGAGTTAAGTAGGGCTAGGCATGAACTCATTTATGTGCAAAGAGACAATTTTTAATTTTTGAAACAAAGAAATGTTTTCTGTTTGATTGCTAAACGCCTATATACTAATATCACTCATTTACATTTAGATTGTGAGATAGGTAAACAAATTCAATAAATGATTTTTCCTTTCCTTGAATTTAAGGAGGACGAAGTCATTACTTAATATGAATCTATAATGTCCTCGGATGAAATTTCAGTCACCTACAAATATGGACTGGACAAAATTGAATCTTTCATTGAGTCTAAAGAACATAAATGTATGCTTAAGAATTTACTGGATGAAAACGATAAAGTAAAAATAAAGACCGAGACTATACAAAAGTTTGACTCATCCAACGCCAAATTGAGTTCAGAAAATAAAATAAATTTAGAAACAACTTCTGAATTTGATGAGGAGAGTGAGATGAGTGAAATCTCTGTAGAATATGAGGTCTATTGTTCAAAATTTCTTAAGAGTGAACCCGAAGCAGCAAAACCACTAATATCTGAAAATTCGGTTGAATACGCTCGGATCTCAAAGGACAAATCAAAGAAACTCAAAGAAAAGGCCGTTCTTTATCAGAAGGTGCAAACTACATCGAACCAAGTGTATTCGGTCACTGGAGTAACCAAGAAACAAACGGTTGAATTGACGTCCTTGGTTGACCAAGATAATGTCGAAGATTGCGATGACTATTGCTGGTCTGCTCCCATCGATAATGCAGACGAAACACTTGGTCTTTCAGAGAAAACCTCATGGAGAGTTAAGGGATGATACATACCCGAACCCCTCAACAATCCCTCAAGCTTCGATAACCCCCGTACAAGTGGTACAAAAGACATACCATGCGAACCACTGAAAGCAACCAACGACTCTTTAACAACAACCGAAGCTCTTGAGAAGAAAACGAAACCTAAGGCCAACATTCACAAGACTCAAGAGCAACTCGCTGAACAGAAACGCCAGAGGAACAAACGATACATGAAGAATCTCAATGAGAGAAAGCAGTTTTAGCAATCTCAAAACCCCTCTTATGTTCGCTCTGAAAAGGGTTCTAATCACAAAAAGGAAGCACAGGTCAATAACCGTCCGTTGAACAGTCAGGTGAACCGAACGACCCGTTTTGGTCCTAATGCTAGTGCTCACAAGAACCAAAAGACAAGTTTTGGTCCTAACTCCTACTACGCTAAGAACCGAAGGTCCAGTTTCGGTCCCAACACAAGTGCTCAGAACCGAAAGTCAAGTTTCGGTCCCAAATCCCATCCTCCTCACTCTCAACCAAAGCCCAACTTTGTGAAGGATGTCAAAGGAAAGGGAAAGCTGTACTCAGAACCTGAAGTCCAAAAGACCAAGAAGGCAGCTAACCCTAGAACTCCCAAGAAAACCTCAACTGTGAAACCTACTAACAATAACACACATCAGTTAAAACAAGATAAAAATAAAATCAAAGCTTACACCATCAAACGAAAAGATAAAACCACTTTAATAAAAAGAACATATATGGTTGATCTTTCGGTTGCAATTCCGTATTCTATAAAAGACTCACTAGGGCCCAAGAAACTTTGGGTTCCTAAATCTGCTTAATTTTTGCAGGTTATCAGTGACGAGAAGTTTGACGAAGAATGGTATATTGACAGTGGCTGCTCTCGTCACATGACAGGAAGAAGGGAAGAGCTTAGGGAGTTTTGGTCCCTTATGGATGGTGGGTGTGTGAAATACGGAAACAACTCTTACTGCACGATCAAAGGGTATGGAATGATCACCAACGGAGAGTTCTCTATACGAAAAGTAGCCTACGTGGAAGGACTGCAGCATAGTCTCATCAGCGTTTCTGAACTAGTCGCAGGAACCGGTTTGAAAGTCTAGTTTGACGATGAGGGCTCAGAGATAATTGAAAAACAAACGAAGAAAGTTCTATTCAAATCTGAGCGAAAAGGGGAGATGTTTCCTTTAAATCTTAACCCGATAAAAGGAAACCCAACAATATGTTTGCTATCAAAGGCGAACTCAAATGAAAGTTGGCTGTGGCACCGAAGGCTTTCACATCTGAACTTCAAAGATATTAATAAGCTGGTGCTTGGTGATCATGTGTGTGGACTTCCTGTTCTCAAATTTGACAAGGAACATCTGTGCGCATCATGCGAGATGGGCAAGCAGAGCCGAAATAGTCATCCTACTCGCATCAATACAAAAATCATCGAACCTCTTGAACTACTGCATATCGACCTATGTGGCCCTTCGGCTATCGAAAGCATCGGTGGTAGTAAGTTTATACTTGTCATTGTAGATGATTTTTCATGCTTCACCTGGGTTTTCTTTCTTAAACAGAAATTATAGGTGACTCCCAAACTGAAGGTTTTCATCAAACAAGTGGAAGTGCAGCTGCGAAAAGTGGTACGAAACATAAGAAGCGATAATGGTCTTGAGTTCAAGAATAAAGACTTTGAAGATTTGCTGGCTGAAAAGGGAGTGACTCACAACTTCTCTGCTCCCTATACTCCACAGCAGAATGGGATCGTTGAAAGGCGAAACCGTTCTTTATGTGAAGCGGCCCGAACCATGCTGAGCTTCGCTTCTCTTCCATTATACTTTTGGGCTGATGCAATTGCTGCTGCATGCTACACTAAGAACAGATCCTCTCTCAACAAGCAATTCTCCATCACTCCGTACGAGATTTTGAACAATCGTAAGCCCAATGTAAAGTTTTTCCACGTTTTCGGTTTACGATGCTTCATTTTCAACTCCAAAGAGAACCGAAACAAATTTGATGTCAAGGCAGACGAAGGAATCTTTCTCAATTATTCGCTTACTTCAAAAGCATATAGGGTTCTGAACAAACGCTCGAAGAAGATTGAATAAACCTACTATGTTACTTTTGACGTCAATTACGTGAAGAAAATGCAAAAAACCGAAAGTCCAATGGAGGAAATATTTCCAGAAACTGGTCAAGTCTCGGTTCCTATTGCCAATCTGTTTGATGAGTACATGCTACTCTTTGATGAACCAGAAAAGGCGATCCACTCAAAAGCGAAAGCAGCAGATAACAAAATCGATAACTTGAAGAAAATCATAGATGAAGCTGCTAAAGTCATGGAAAGCGAGCCTCAACAACCAACCGAGAAGCAGACTCAAAGCAAACCTACTGCATTCGGTGAACATCCAGCTTCTGATGACCCTCCAAGAGAAAGCACAACACTCCAGGGGGAGGGTTCGTCTACGCCAAAAACAACCGTCATGCCTTTCCAGGGGGAGAATCCATCAAAAACCCCAACCCATGAAGATCCATTTGAGGGGGAGAGCACTGAACCTGACATAGGATTCGGTTCGCCATTTGAGGGGGAGAATGAAAATGCAAATGATGACGACGACATGTCAAAACTGGAAGAAGAAGTCAATGCTGATCTGGATCCTGCCTATGATCCAAATTACCCTCCTCTAATAAAATGGACTAAAGATCATCCTAAAACTCAAATTATTAGTGAATCATCTGAGGGTGTTCTCACACACTCTCAAATGAAAGCGAAGCAAGCTGCTTTATTCTCTCAAGTAGAATTTTGCATGTTTAATTCGTTTGTCTCTAAAATTGAACCAAAGACGGTAAATGCTACTCTTGATCACTCTGATTAGGTGCAAGCTATGCAAGACGAACTCCATGAGTTTGAACGAAATCGTGTTTGGAGATTGATTCCCACACCAAAGGATGCATCTGTGGTTGGTTTGAAATGGGTTTTTAGAAATAAGTTGGATAAAGAAGGAAATGTCATTCGCAACAAAGCGATGCTGGTGGTGAAAGGATATTGTCAAGAAGAAGGGATAGACTATGAAGAGACCATCGCTCCTGTAGCAAGGTTGGAATCTGTAAGAATCTTTTTGGCGTACGCTGCACATAAAAACTTCAAAAGTTTTCCAAATGGACGTAAAATGCGCTTTCTTAAATGGAGAATTAGAAAAAACAATATATGTTGAGCAACCACCCGGATTTGTGAACGAGAAGTATCTTGATCACTGCTACATTCTGGATAAAGCAGTCTATGGATTGAAGCAAGCCCCGAGAGTCTGGTATGAAACTCTTACTCGTTTTCTCAAAATGTCAAAATTCAAGCAAGGTTCGGTTGACCTAACTATGTTTCACAAGAAAGAAGGCGAACACTTAATGATAGTTCAGATTTATGTAGATGACATCATCTTCGGCTCCATGAATCCTAGCTTAACAGCTGAATTCAGGAAGTTGATGGAGACTAAATTTGAAATGAGCGCAATGGGTCCGATTAACTTTTTCCTTGGATTGAATATAAGACAGGGACCAGAGGGCATCTTCATTAATCAGGAAGCATACACGAAGACTTTGTTAACGAAGTTCGGCATGAATGGAGAATCCAAAGTAAAGGTTCCAATGGCATTTGGCACGAAGCTGACTCCATCTCTTGAGAAACCGGTTGTTGATGTGACTCTCTATCGTCAAATGATAGGGTCCCTCATGTATTTAACGGCTAGTAGACCGGACATAATGTTTTCTATCTGCTATTGTGCCAGGTTTCAAGCAAATCCAAGAGAACCTCATATGGTTGCAGTGAAAAATATCTTCCGTTATTTGAAGCGAACCTCCTCTCTCGGTCCTTGGTATCCTGCAAAATCTGGCTTCTTTGTTCAAGCCTTCTCTGATGCTGATCTTGCTAGGTGTGGATTGGACCGAAAGAGCACAACCGGTGGATGCCAGTTCCTTGATGGCAAACTTGTCAAAGAAAGAAACTTGCGTGTCTCTGTCAACAACCGAAGTTGAGTACATCGCTGCTGCATCCTGTACATCGCAGGTCAGTTGGATACAAAGCCAAGTTAGAGATTATGGCTTAAGCATGAAGAAAATCCCTCTATACTGTGACCCTGAAAGTGCGATTCGAATATGTCACAATCCAGCGCAACACTCAAAGACAAATCATATTGCACTGAGATACCACTTTATCAAGGACCACGTTGAAGATGGAAATGTTGAAGTTCACTTCGTTCGGTCCTCAGATCAACTGGCTGACAACTTCACTGAGGCCTTACCAGAAGCAAGCTTTAACAAGATACTCCAAGGCTTAGGAATGATGGAAGTTGAGTCAGTACCGAAACCCCTTTCGTCTGACTAAAATTGAACAAGCGAAATAGAGCGAATGCTCGGTCTATTTCGGTTCTTGAATTTTTCAAGAACCGAAATCAACCGAACGCTCGGTCTATTTCGGCTCTTGAATTTTTCGGGAACCGAAATGAACCGAAGTCTCGGTATATTTCGTCTCTTGAATTTTTCCGGAACCGAACGCTCGGTCTATTTCGGCTCTAGAATTTTTTCAGGAACCGAAATGAACCGAACGCTCGGTCTATTTCGCTTCATCTTTTTAAAGGTATTGTTTCGGTTGTATATTTTTGTAAAAAGTTCTTATTATTTCGTGTGTTTATATTTCGTACTTATTTTCTTTTCTGTTTTGATTATTTTTCAGAAATTCCAAAAATACAAAAATATTTTCTTTTCTGTTTTTATTATTTTTCAGAAATTCCAAAAATCTAAAAATATTTTCTTTTCTGTTTTTATTATTTTTCAGAAAAATCCAAAAAAACCACAAAAATATTTCTATTTGTTTTTAAGTTCTTTTCTTTTTCTATTATTTCTCAAAATTAATTCAAGTTCAAAGATGCGAAACTCAATGAGATTGGGGCAGGTATAACATTCTTATCTATGTACTAGTTAAGAGTCCCTAGAAGCATGCTGCTGCATGTAGAACGAAGCCTCCATGACTCTGAATGAAGCATTAATGATTCGATAAACACCAATCGTTTCTTCCCAATCAGGCTGTTCAAATCACTCAAGTCACGAGCTACCTTACTCTTCTCCTAATGAGTTAAGAGTTTTCTGCTTTGTCATTCTTATATCGCAGAGGTACTTTCGGTTCTTTAACCACCTCACTTTTCTCCATCCAGTTTCGCTTCACAATAGTAACCCTTGAGACTCTCAGAAATTACCACTGAGGCTTATGGTTACACAATTTCTGTGTTGATGATCTTAGTTTCGTTTACCATGAGCTAAGTGAAACCAAAATCCAACACCTTGAATGAATTGACGGTGAACGCTCTAATGTTCAAGCTATTACTTATCACCTCACAAAATCTCTTTTTCTTTTTGCGTGATCTTTATGAAACTGTCTAACACCAGGACGTTTCTTCCCATAAGATCTTGTTTATTTTTTTTTTTGGGATTTCTAAAATACAACCAGTTACTGAATATTTTATCAAACCTACTTGTTCCACAAACCAGATCGGTTTCACAAGTACTTCACCCAACTTTCGGTCTTATTTCAGGTATCGATGTTCGGTTGAAGGTAAGCTACCCTATAAAGCCTATAATTGAAAATATGTCTTTCAATGTTTCTTTACAAACATTTGATCGTATTTCACGGGAAACCACACAGACACTTCTCAGTCTCTCTTGACTTTGAAGGAAGAGATTCGTTCCCGGAATCATCAGTTTCGTGTATACATAGACATCACTTATATCCCACAAATATTTTGCTTTATTTCTTTTTCATTGGCACACTCTTGCACGAAGATCGTTATGATTTTCCAAACTCTTGTTTGTGGTACTAATGGCATTTTTCATATTTGTGCTTTCGGTTCTAATAGATTTGATGGTTCCCTTTATTATGGAGGAGCGACAGTTGATTACCATGAGGCGAACGTATGAGTCTCTTTTGTGGCTGATTTTATTTTCAAAATTAAAGAGATGGTAATGGATAAGCACTTGAATTGGGTGCGTGAATTTGAAACGGTTCCTATACCCATGCCTGCTGACTTATTTCTAGGGATACCAAGCTGTCACATCGCGCTTTTTCAGGCGACGTTTCAGATATCGTATCATCATCACGGCGGATCTTTTCTCTCTCCTGGCAACGGTATAAAAGAGGGTTTTCATGCCTAATGTACCTTATTACCTTCTTCAACCACTCTCTTGCAAATACCCATCGATATTCATCTGTTCATCTTCTTCCTCACTACAACAATGGCGGAATCATCCTTTTTCCAAGATCAAACTTTGCCATCGTCTTTGCTCACGATCAAACCCAATTAGAACCTCATCATCCAACTGGACCCTTTTCTTTACGATTCGTACATGCTTCATGCTGTCGAGTGCCTCAAGTATTCCCCATTAGTGATTGCACTCACACAGATCGAATCAGTTCCCATGTCTCTTCTATCCCAGGTGTATTTCACTGCTTCATACGACAAGCGCAAGGAACGGATTTATCACTACGACAAGCGCAAGGAACGGATTTATCACTACGGATTTATCCCAGGTGTATTTCCCGTTAGTGATTACCTCATCAAATGACCTCTGTTTCCAAGGCATGATTTTGTTCGTTGCTAGGGCTTGTTGTCGATGCCTCTCTCATCTCACCGTATTTTATCACTACGACCGAGCTGTTTTCAATGCTCTACGACATGGGGTACACAGATGTTCTGACGACGGTGATGAAGTTCAAGAAGTCCTGTTTGCCACCTCAGTTGAATGGTCTTCTTACCCTTCTCTACATGGGATTAGCAGAACGTGTTGCAGGGTCGGATGGGGCAAGCAAAGGATTCCTGACCATTCTCTATGGTCTCTATAACGGGATCAGTTTGGATTACGAGTCACTTCTATGGGAAAAAATGGTGCAGAGTCTCAACTCTTCATCAAAACATTCTGAGATCTCCTGCGGTCGTTTCTGGACCTTGATCACTCGGAGGGCTATTGAAACTTTCAAATTCCTGTCATGAAGGATGCTCTGACGTCTTCGATTGCCACATTTCACATGGTTAAGATTATCGTCACTGGCCCCACAAAGTTCCTGTTCATCGGTTCAATTCCTGAGTCAATGAGTCGATATGTCACCAGTGAAAGTCATGTCATGGCGGATTATAGGAAGCTGCCTCCTTCGGGTCCACGTCAACTCACTCTGGAGATGCAGAATTCCTTGGAGGTTGATGACAAACCAACCAAGCGAGGAAAGAAACCGGAGGCAAAGAAAGATGAAACCGAAGGTCCGTCATCTCCTAAGAAGCGAAAGGTTGATACTGATGCACCTTCGGCTTCCAAAAAGAAGAAGATCAAGAAGATGGCCAACCGACCAAAGGCACTTAAACCTACTATTTCCACTGGAGAGGACAACCCAGTCCATGAAGAAGAAGAGGTTGTAAATGAAGAATCACCAAGGGGAAACACTCCTCCCAAATCACTAACCCCTGAGGAACAGGTTCGTATTCCTACTCCTCCTCCTTCTCCTAAACAAACCTCCATTCCAATCTCGGTTGATCCCCTTCCACCACCCATCTCTTCTCAACCAATTTCTACTACTCCATTAGCACCACCACTCTTTTCTCAAGCAACAACAATCACCACCACTAGGTCTTCGGATAATGTCACCGTATCTGATACGGGGGCACAAACCGTTGGTCTTGAAACCCAGTTACCACCAAACCTCTATCCCCATCTTCTTCAATAGAATCTGAACCTATTCTAGGATGTTCTGAATTCGATTTTGACTCCACCTACTACAGTCCATATCGCCTACCAAGTGAAAATGAGGATGAAGCTCCGGTCACAAAGCTACACTTACAAGCTCTTAATGATAAGCTTGATAAGTTGATTGGTTCCTCTGTTACTTACTCTGAAGTTGTTTTGAAGGAATTTCTTGATACTGCTCTTTAGCAGTATACGAAATCAATTGACAAGTCTACCAAGGTTGTGGAAACCTCAACTTCTAGCTGCCAGAAGGCAACAACAGTAGTCACTGATCTTGTTCATGAATCGAAGATTTTCTTGGAGTCACTCAAAGCTCTTGCTGATTCCAATGCTGCTAAGGTCAATGCCTCTGTTGATTATCTATCCAAGTCCCTTCAAGAATAGAAAGAAAAGTTTGATTCTGTTCGAACTGGGTTCCAAGCCCATCATACTTCTCTTCTCGATTTGGTTAACACTCGCCTTGATAAGCTTCAGGCTGACTTGACCATGGAGAACAAGATTAGGGACGAACTTGCTCACAAATCTACACAGCTTGAACTTCAGACGACTCTTCTTTCTCAAGCTCAGAAGGAAATTGCCTCACTTCAAACCGAGCGAGCGGTTCTTAAGAGTTGTGTTGGGGATGTTCTTTCAATCCTCAGTAACATTGTTAATGCACATGACCCTGTTCTTACCCTCACTATCCGAAATCACCTGATTGCTAAACTTCTTCCGGCCATTCAAATCGTAAGTCAGATTCAGGGTGTTACGGAGCCTGTGGTCACTCCGCAGCAAGGGGGAGAAGAAGATCAGAATCCTCCACCTAAAGTTGTTGAAGAAACAGAACCGAAGGTTAATGCAGCTTCGGGTTCTGGTAAAAAGGAAAAATTAAAGGGTGTTGTTGATAGTGATGACGAAGAAGAAGAAATAATCACTGAGGCCTTAAAACGAAAGAAAAGGGATCAGGAGCTGAATGAAAATATGAGGATAGCCAAAGAGGAAGAAGAGAAAGAGCGAAAGCAGAAGGAAGCTCATGACGCTCTAGTTTGCAAACAAGCTCTTTTTCCCCTTGGACCAGGTAACAATTGATAAAAGAAGCTATTGAGTCTCCTAGTACTCACTGGCTTGAACCGGTTGCATCATTTGAAACCGAAAATACAAGGGATTCTAAGTTTGACATGCCCATTACCTGTAGGGCATTCGTGTTCCACTACTTTGATTCAACGGTTGAAGTCCCTTCTCCTCATCCACAAGTTGATCAATATCTGGTTTATTACTATTTTGAATTTGCCCAACCCCAGTACTTGACATGGAGTGCTCAGAAAATAACCTCTGTCAAGGTTTTGACACCAACTGTTGCTGGGAAATATATCAAAGTGAAATTCAGGGTAACCCGAGGTTATGACAACTCGGTGCATATGATTTCGTTAGCTGATCTTCCGAACCTGAACCCACATGATTGGATTCTGTTGTTCAACATTTTGCTTACTACTCAAGAGCAGTATGGACCGATGCTAGATCACATCAAAAGAATGTTGGATTCCTACATCCATGAAGTTGCTAAAATGGACCAGGAGATTGCAAGCGTTTTGAGAAAGAGGCCTGTTGTGAAGCCTATGGGGAAGCCAAGTGATCTAAACAAGATGAAAATGGGCAAGATTGATCTGGTTCATCACATTGTTATGTTCACTAGAATCGAAGGTGAAAAATCCCTTTTCGCTCTAGTTGACAAACACCCATTCTCCACTTCCTATTTGGAGCACGTACTTGACATAACGCATAGGTGTAAACAGAATAGTGATTCAGATAAGAAGAACTTCTCAGACATGCTTCGGTGGTATATAGCATTTCGTCAAACTCTTTTGGCCGTTATACCGAATGTGTTCAAGACAGTGAAGAAGTTTGTACTTGCTCAACCGAAGTAGTCTCTCACCTCTATTGACGCAAAGGAGGAGATTGTTAGGTCATTAGTCCATATAGTTTACCCGGTTTGGGCTCGGTCATTAGTCTATATAGTTTACCCGGTTTCGGCCTGTCCAACCGTGGATAATTATTAGGGTTAGCGTATATATATTGCATACATGTATAGCTTTATAGTTGTCAATCTTATTATTAGCTTTTGCATTGTAACCCTAACACATCTCTACAATCGAATTTCTTCATCGAGCTCTTCTGAGGTGTGAGTTATTAATCATTCGACACTATTTGATCCATTCCTGTGTTCTTTACATGATTAAATATTGTTTTTCTGTTTGGAATCTATTGATCTAAAACACAATATTCTCATCACCTCTATCAGGATAGCAAGGCACTTGGCACAACAACACAGTCCAGTACCTTCCTCACATGGAAAAGGAATAGCTATTGAGGAAGGTCATTCAGGGGATGATGATCCTACTATGTCTAAGCTCAGAGAAGAAATCGGCATTCTAAATCAGAAAAACATTGAGAAAAGGACATTCTGATTGAAAATCATGATATAAGGATCGCTGAACATGAAACTGATAATGCTCTAAAGTCAAAGCACATCTCTGACTTGCAGACTAATCTTGGATCATTGAATGCATTCTGCTTCAGCTTGAAGAACAAGCTTTTTGAAGAGTTTGGTGATAGGTTTAATTCTTTATTTCAACAGCCTCCAACTAATGTAGATGCCTCCAGTACTCAAGTCCAGTCTCCCGCTCATGAAAACCCGATTGTTCAACCTTCTCCCACAACCACAAGGGTGGTTGATCGATTTGAAAAAGAACTAGCTCAAGCTCCTCACATTGTTACTTTGAAACTTGCCGAAGCTGCGTCATCCTCTAATAAGCAAAAGTATCTATTCAAGAGGAACTCAAATCAAAATGTTCGTGGAGGCCAACCCCAAATCACTGTTACAGATCTTGAAACGAGATGTTTTGGTGGCAAATATGGAGATAGATCTGGAATTGTGTCATGGGGATTTCATGATGAATTAAAAGTATGGCTAGTAAAGCGGAAAAGTGCCAATGTGGAGTATTACAAGAGCATACATGATTTCAACTCTTTTACGAGAGTTGACTTGTCTGAACTTGCTGATGCTCCCTTTCTAAATCTAGGAAATGTTCCTCAAGCGACTAAATTCAAGCATTTCCTGGAAGATCAAGTAAAAAGGGGATTTCCTAGTATGAAGACTGTTGAATCTTCTCTCAAGAGCCACCCTGACATTCTTAATCCATTGACTGGCAAGCCTATCCAGACAGTGATGTGGCCAGCCACTAATCAAGTGAAACAGATCCCTATCTTGCAAAAATTCCACGACGGTTCTTCAAGAAACATGCTCTACTGGGTATTTGATGAAGCTACAGCTTCTGCTGTCATCAAATTCACAGATAGTTGTTTCCATTTGTTTAACAAGAAGGATCTTCTTCAATTTGGAAAGTGGGATATTCATCAATTGGCTCTTCATCAAATCCGGGTTGCCGAAGAGATCTTTGAACCTGCCGCTAAGGAGTACATTGGATAGTTGCGGAGATCATTAAGGAGCAGATGTGGTGTGGTGCCATTGAAGGATCTGATGTAGTAATCATTGTGAAAGACTGAGTGTATGCTAGCCACAAACCAAGGGGGAGACTGATAGGTGCTAATATAGTGGTTTGGGTTAGGCATCCATCTTGTATAGGTCTTGGTAGGGTCTTGGGGTTTCTTATGGTGGTTGTAACCTTTGTGTGGTTGTGTACGGCCGGACATGTGTGTACGGCCGTACACGCGTGTGCGGTTGTACACTCGTGTACTACTGGGTGTGCTATAAATAGTAGGTGTCTGTGTCAGTCTTAGGGTGACGTATGTGTGTGTTTTCCAAGGTGTATTTGACGTTTATATGATATAAATGTGTGCATAATTGGCTTAATTCTTCTTCTACTCCTTCTACACTCTGATTGATTGCAATATCATTTGATCACTGATTTGGATCTTAGAATTCAGGACTTACAGAAGAGCATTGCGTAGTTCACGTAGACATTTCTTATCATCCGCCTTAATCTTATTGCCTTGACTGATCATATCATCATTCATAGCAGCAGTTCCTAGAGTAACAAGTATCTCTGGAAGAAACGAACCTTTGTTAATAGAACACATCAAGTTTTCATCGATTCCATTCAAATAGTCTTGCATCCTATCAGCCCATTGCTTGTAGTACTCGGAAATCAGAATCGGATTCTTAATAGATGATTCGAGTAAGTGAGAGAAGTTAATCATTGTGTTCAGATTTACATTCGCCATTGTCGTATGAATTTTAGAAGAAAGAGAATTTTTGGATTTAAAAAGAGATTTAAGAAGAATCAAATAAAGATTGATTAGAAATAAATCAATCTAACAAGCAGAGTGCAGATCTATTCAAAACTATCGAACATATCAAGTTCCTGAATCAAATTGCATAAGTTTTTGAATCGAAAAGAGCGAGTCAAAACAAATGAAAAACACAAGAAAGTTGGAATTGATTGGATGAATCCTGCTCTGATACCAATTGTTGTGTGTTAGGATTATTACGAACACAATTGATAATACAAAAGCTGTTATGAACACAAGATCAAAATATAATCTGGTTGGCTTGTATTCAAGTCTGAAATGAGTACTAGAGTTCGAGAGTACAAAAAAGAAAATGACGCTCAATAACTATAGTTGGTATGTACTTGACCCGATGATAGCATGGTCCATTTGGGTTGTAACACTTTGGAACAATTTGATAGGATAGATACTTGAGAAAGAAGTTATTGTGGTTTATTAATATATTATAAGTATAATATATTAATTGAGGAATCACATTATTTAATTAGTATTGATCAAGAATCAATTTGGTGTTAATTTAGTGATCAAAAGAAACTAATTAAAGTTATATGGACTGATTAGGTAAATTAGTAATTCTTCTAGTTGGACTCTTGACTCATATTGACTAGGGTTGGACTAAACTTACATGAAAGTCCATGAAAGGTTTAGCCCAAAAGGCTTATGTAATATGAGGAGTCATTAGGGTTTGTATGGTTCTAATCCTAAGCTATAAAAGAAGTCCCTATTCCCTAAAATCGGTTACACACATGCACACTAGTGGTTGCTAGCCGATTTTGAGCTCCCAAGCTTCTCTCTCAAGTCTATTCTCTTGTTCTTGGTTTGTTATAAGACATTTGAGGCATCACACTTGAGATGCTATGCTCCTAAAGGTCAAAGACAAGCAAGCTACTACACAAGGTACTTATCTAACTGTTTTTATGATTTAAGTGTTACCTTGCATGCTAGTATAGGCTTTATGCTTTGGAAAAACAATGTTGCATGTATAATTATAGAAAACTTAGATCCAAAGCAGTAGGGTTGTATGTGCACCATAGAAATGTTAGAGTACATAAAAGCCATGAGTGGTATCAGAGCCTAGGATGTTTTCTATCATATTGATGCAAATGTGTAGTTTTGAAAGCTGAAAAACTGCAAAACTGGATTCTGCCAGGGCCTACTCGACGGGTCCATATATGAACTCGACGAGTAGGTGCCTTATGATGATGAACTCGTCGAGTTCATAAGTGCACTCGACGAGTTGGACTGTCTGTAAGCAGAATCTTCGAGTTTTTGGCCAGTTTTTGATGAAGAACATTACCTCAAACTGTTTTGGTACCTAAAATTCAATTTTAATGATATGGTAATGTTCATCCCCATCCAATAACATGATGTTTGTCAAATTCTAAGATAACTACTTGATTTTTGTGAAATGCTAGTTACTTGTAAAATTTGAAACTATCTTGAATATGAATCAAATTAGGTCAAATTGGTAAATGATCATCATATCATAATTGGACTAGGTAATTTGATCCATAGGCGTTCTTGAAAAGTTCCATAACTTGTCCTCAAGTTATGGAATATGAAAAGTCTTTATTTATGAAACCATTAACTAGTCGAAGTTATAGAATTCAAAGAGTCTTGAAAGGTTTCATAACTTGTCCTCAAGTTAGGAATTGGAAAGGTCTCATTCATGGAACATAAAAGTCCATAAGTTATCAATTTCAAAAGTCTTGACAAGTTACAAAACTTTCCCTCAAATTTTGGAACTTGAAAAGTTACATTAATGAAACTTTAATTCCAAACCCTATAATTTTAAAACTTTAAAATTCAACCCTTATACTATTATAATATTAAAGTTTAATACTTATATATATATATATATATATATATATATATATATATATATATATATATATATATATGACAAGTCAGTCTTACCGTTAGTAGGCCTCATTCACGTAGTCGGTCTATAAGGGGGTATAAGGTTACTACCTATAAAATGGTGGTTTAATGGGTGTCCATGGGTGTCCACACTCACCCACTGCTTCCTTGACTGGTGGAGGGTCATTAGCCGAATGGGTAGGATAAGACATTAATTCTCATTAATAAGTATAATGATAATTATTAAAGTAACTAAACTTTTATAAATTCTCAATCTTAGTTACTTTAGGAAAAATGTGAAAATGGTGTTATTCCATGAAATTGCACCTTGCACCTTGTTAAGTCGTTAGTGGAGCGTGTGTGGTTAACCGACATACTAATTTGGGACTGAAAATGAATGACAATGTGTGGAAAAGGGTAACTTGATGTTAATCATGGATCAATGGAGCGTGTGTGGTTAACCAACACATTGATTAGGTGATTTGTAACATTAAGTGTACCAAGCTAATTTGCATGGTTATTCGCACCTTGTTTGTAATCCTCGGCATCCCAGTCACAACTAGAAGGGCATAATCGAGATTTAAACATGCCATTGAAACAGCTCAAAGACTCTCAAAAGAATCTAGGAATTTCAATTCATTTAAAACTTAATAATCAATTTTGTTTTTCAAGGTGGAAATTGGTAAATCGTCATTTGCCTACCTTTAAATATTTTGCAATTGGATTACAACATCCCTCTTCTGAATTGTAAAATATTGTGTTGGGTCCTAGCCTTAATATCTCATTTTGGGTGTTATACTAAGGATCCCTATCTAATCTAAAATTTGTCTTTCTTCTCAGATGTCTTCCAACACTACTTCAAACTCAACTGCTTTTGGCTCTTTCTCCCTCATGAACCTATGTGGGAGGGTCATCTTCGATGGATCGAACTTCAATGATTGGATTTGAAACATCTGAATGGACATTCGTTATGAGGACAAAGAATATGTCCTATATAAAGAGCTTAAGGAGATTGATGAATCTAGCGCTACTCCCGAATAGATTGTTGAATTCAAGACCCATGAGAGGGATGCGACAAAGGTATCTTGCATTATGATTGCTACCATTACTGCTGAGCTTCAGAAGTCCTATGAGGACTTTTAGCCTCATGAAATGCACCAAGATTTGATGGAAAGGTACCATTAAAGTGCTCGGCAGGAGAGGTAAGAAATCATAGCCTCCATGATTACTACTAAAATGAAGGATTGAGCGTTTAGCACGGCCCACTTGCAAAAGATGCAAAGGTTTGTGGACCACTTGCTAAAGCTGAATGTCAATTTCGATGAAGAATTGGCAATTGGCATTATCCTACATTCTTTACCTCCTTGTTATGATCAGTTTCTTATGACTTATCATATGAACAAGGAGGAGGTGACTCTAAGCAAGCTTCAAGGTCTTTTAAGGACTGTTGAAAGTAGTCTTAAAGGAAAATTTGTTGTTTCTACTCCTAGTACTACTGCCCCTGTCCTGACAATTGGACATGGAAAGGGAAAGAAGAGGAAGACTCCTTCAAAGAGTCACAAGGGAAAGTCCCATGTTGGATCCTCTTCTAGTGGGACCAAAGTTGGTTCCGTCACACCCTCTTCCAATCCAAAGGAAGCCGAGTGCTTCCATTGTCATGATAAAGGGCACTGGAAGCAAAGTTGCCCCAAATACTTGCAGGACATAAAGGATGGGAAGATCAAACCCTCCTTCCTAGGAATTTATACTATTCTGTCTAATAGCTCATCACATGCTAATTCTTAGGTCCTTGATGTAGGATGTGGCTTACACATTTGTTCTTATTTGTAGGGTCTAAAAAGAAGTAGGGATGTGGAGCACAGGAATATGAACTTAATCATGGGGAATAAGGGAAAGTCGCATGTCACCAAGATTGGAGTTTATTCTTTATTTCTTAGTAATTTTTTAAAATTAGATTTGAATAATTGTTGCTATTCGTCTGATATGGCGAGAAATATTATTTCTTTTCACAGTTTGTATGAACAAGGGTTTACCTTTTCTTTTAATAATGAAATTAGTTCAATAAATGCTTATTTTAATGGTGTATTTTATTTTGAAGCATTACCTCGTAATGGCATATATGAAACTGTGACGGTTGTAGATAACTTAGGAAATAATATGTTGCATATTGATTCATCCAATGATTTGGATAAAGCATGCTTATGGCATTGTCGTCTTGGACATGTTAACAAGAAGCGCATAGCCCAACTCCAAAAGGATGGAGTCTTGGAGTCATTTGACTTAAAGTCGGATGACACTTGTGAATCTTGTTTGCTTGGAAAGATGACCAAGTTGTTGGATTTGGTGTCTAAGCCCATAACTATAATTGGGATGTACTTGACTCGATTGTAGCATGGTCCTTTTGGGTTGCCTTCACCAGTGCAATTTGATTGGATGGACTTTTGAGAATAAAGTTATTTTTTATTTATTAATATATTATACATATAATATATTAATTGAGAAATCATGTTATTTAATTAGTATTGAGCAAGATTTAATTTATTAATTTTGTGATCCAAAGAAACTAATTAAATATATGGGGATGTGTAAATCAATGATTCTAATAGTGTGGGCTAATGATCGATGGTTATTTAGGATGGGCTAAACCAATGAGATAGCCCATGGAGGTTAACCCATGGATCCTAGGTAATGTGAAAGGTCATTAGGGTTTACAAAGTGTAACCCTAGCATTTTCCACACTATAAATAAACCCCCTTAGAAGCCAAAATCAGTTTACACAAGTTTCTTGGAGAGTGATATTCATTTTGTGCAAGTAACTTATTCTCTCAAGCCTCCTCTTGCATATTCGTGTTTGTGAACCATTAGAGGCATCACACTTGGGATGCTCAATCTTTCAAAGGTCAAGAACTACAAGTCCTTCTAAGATTTAAGTCGTCTAACTAGATGTGTTATTTATTTGGCAATTTGTATGCTAGTTAGGGCAATGCTTTGGAAAATTGAAAATTTTCATGTATAATTAGAGAAAACATAGATCCAAAGCATTTAGGGTTGCATGTGCACCATAGGAGTGTTATAGTGCTCAAAATCCAACAGTGGTATCAGATCCTAGGATTGTTTTCTGTTATACTTGATGCTTGTTAGTTTTCCAAGTTAAAAAAAATTGAATTTTTGGCATCTGACTGATGAACTCTCCGAGTCCACTAGCTGACTCGATCTGTCCACTCAGAAATAGAGCAACTCGACGAGTCAGTTCGTGCACTCGACGAGTTGCAGGCTCTAGTTGTAGAAATTCGAGGTTTTTGGCCAGAACTGGATTAGGATCATTACCACAAACTGTTTTGAATCATAAAATTTGTTTTTTCTGATATGGTAGTGATCATTCTCATCCAATTACAATATAATTGTCAAAATTTTAAGATAATTGTTTATTTATATGATAAACAAAGTTGCTTGCAAATTGTTGTCTTGATATTATCTTATTTATGAGTTTAGCTAGATCAATCTAGAATCATATGATAATTTTAGTTGTTGAAAATTGATCTAAAAATTTTAATGACCTCCATAACATGTCCTCAAGTTATGGAAAATGAAAAGTCTCATACATTAAAATGAAATTAAACTCATAAGTTATGGAAATGAAAGGACAATTGTTAAATATTAAGATAATAGCTTAATTATTTGTATTATTTTATATGAATTGCCTTTCTATATGAGTTAGATTAGATCAACAGAATATTATATGATAATTTTCCTTGTTATAATTGATCTAAATGTTCCTTATTGAGTTCCATAACTTGTCCTCAAGTTATGGAACACGAAAATTCTTGTGATAAATGTTTTAATGAACTCCATAACTTGTCCTCAAGGTATGGAGAATCAAGAGTCTTTTCATAAAACCAACATTAACTCATAACTTATAGACTTGAAGGGTTTTGACAAGTTTCAAAACTTTCCCTCAAGTTTTGGAATTTGTAAAGTCTCACTAATGAAACTTTAATTCCAAACCCTAGAGTTTTAAAAGTTAAAATTCAACTCTTATACTTTATAACATTATAAGTTTAATAATATATATATATATATATATATATATATATATATATATATATATATATATATATATATGTATAAGAGAAACCATTCTTACCGTTAGTAGGCCTCATTCACGAAGTCGATCTATAAGGGGGTATAAGGTTTACTGCCTATAAAATGGCAGTTTAATGGTGTCCACTCCCACCCACCGCTTCCTTGACTGGTGGAGGGTCGTTAGCCGAACGGTTAGGATAAGACATTAATTCTCCCTCATGAAAAGTATAATGATAAATATAAAGTAAGTAAACTTTCATTAAATTCTCAATCTTAGTTACTTTAGGAAAATGTGAAAATGGTGCTAATCAATGAAATTACACTTTGCACCTTGTTAAGTCTTTAGTGGAGCATGTGTGGTTAACCAACACACTAATCTGGGACTGACAATGTGTGGCAAAGGGTAGCTTGATGTTAAACATAGATCAATGGTGCGTGTGTGGTTAACCGGCACATTAATTAGGTGATTTGTAACATTGAGTGTACCAAGCTAATTTGCATGGTTATTCACACCTTGTTTGTGATCATCGGCATCCCAGTCACTAACTTGAAGGGCACAATCGAGATTTAAACATGCCATTGAAAAGTTCAATGAATCTCAAAGGATCTAGGAATTTCAATCCAGCTAAAACTTAATAATCTATTTCGTTTTTCATGGTGGAAATTGCTAAATCTTCATTTATCTACCTTCAAATATTTTACAATTGGATTACGACATCCCTCTTCGCAATTGTAAAACATTGTCTTGGGTCCTAGCCTTAATATTTCGTTTTCGGTGTTATATTAAGGACTTAAATCAACTAACTTGAATTTCTCCCTTGTAGATGTCTAGTTCAGACAACTATGGTCTTCCCGAATCTTTTAGAAAAAGCTTTCCACATGAAGATGATATTCCACAATATCATACTTCACTTCCTCCACTTCCTCCAATTATTCTCCCTGACCCACAAGTTCGAAGAATTGAAAAGTTCAAGGTCACTCAAGCCCTATTGGCTAGTAAATACTAAGATGGAAAGTTTGTGTGTGCACATGTCTTGGATATGAAGTCACACATTGATAGACTGGGAATATTAGGAGTCATTGTGTTGAGGAAGTTGGCTGTTGACTTGGTTCTTCAGTCACTTCTCGAGTCGTATAGTCAGTTTGTTAAAGACTACTACATGACAGACCACGACGTGACTATTATTAATCATACCTATTTGCTTATTGCTGCTGAATCAGCAATGATTTGGCGCAATGGTCAAGCAAATTTGATTGGAATATTTACTTCCCAAGCTGCTATGGACATAGGCAATGATATAGATAGTCCAGAAAAGGTCCCTTCTCCTATGGGAAGGGAATTGGCTATGGTCAAAAGATTTTACCATAAAAGAAAAGCTAGTTCTGAGATAGTTCCATGTGCAAATGCCAAAGAGTCCACTTGTTTCTACTTCCATTTGAAGGGACATTGCAAGCAAAGTTGCCCTGAATACCTGAAAGATCTAAGAGAAGGTAAAGTCAAAAAGGTTTGACTCTACTTCAGGTAAATCCACTATCTAACTCTATTAAGTTCCTATTTGTAGATTCTTAAGACATGATGTGATAAGATTACATTTTGATGTTTTGTAGGATCGAAGAAAAGAAAGGAAGCTTAAAGAAAAAGCATGCTGAGTCTGATCACGAAGAAATGGATTTCGATCGCATGGTTCGATGATCGGATTTTTGAGCTGCTGCTTAGGAGTTATGATAGATTGCTTAGAAATATGTAGTAACATAGTTTTCATTTGTAATTGCATTGTAAGGAAAAGTCTTTTTGTACCTTTTATAAATAAATAAATTTTAACTTTTTATCTTATTTATATATCCTTGCAATGGCATATGTGAAAATTGATGTTTGTATTTTTTTAGCAATATGGATTTGATTCTTTCGTTTGTGGTAATGTCTAAATTTACCAAATAAGGAAAGATTCTCATCACCTAAGTTTCGATTGGATAGAAACTTGGAATCATGCAACTTGTTTTGTATGTTGAATGATAATTTTCTTCTTTGGGAAATTAAAACTAATTCCTTGTTCACATGTATATGTGAGTCAAGTGAATGACTAGGGATCGGGTACACTTGGTGGTGCGCTGGTCAGGTCCACCACAAAGAACGATAAGACTATTCCTTATGGTTTACTAAAGTTAGTAAATATGGTTATGCTTACAATATTAAATGTAATTCTGAGTCATCGAAAAGTTTCAATGTATAGCAGAACGAATAAGAAGAATCAAAGTCAGTAGAAAGATAAAAGTTTCTCCAATCTGAAAAGATGGGAGAGTACTAGAATATCGTGTTTTACGATCATCTTAATGATTATGAAAACCATATCACAATTTGATCCTCTAAGGACGCCTTAGTGCATTTGTTTGGATAAGAAGAGGAATCAGGAATTGTTGAAATGGTTAAATCAACTAAGATGAATCATACTTCGTTCCAAAATCAAATCTTGGAGTATAACTCTAAGATTGTATATTGAGTGACATATCAGCAAATGTAGAGTAAAATGTTTTCTACTCTTTTACATTTGAAATTGGTAAGTTACAATGTTTTGGATAAAACAAAGACCAACTAAGACCAATTGCGAGAAGTGTTTGTCTTGATAAGAAATCGCACTAACTCTTGAATGTTTGTTTTTCAAGTAACGTTTCTTGACAAAGAGAATCTTATATGTCAAGAGGTTAGTGGGAGTCTTAAAGGTCTTGAAAAGCTTTAAGAACTAATCAAGAATAAACCTATTGTTAATCACTAGCGCACGAATTGATGTTTGTAACCTATCGTGTTGACATATTCTTGTTTCTGTGCCTATTCCAGTTAAAGTTGACTATGCATGTGAGTTCAATTAGTTCTCAATTGTTTGTATAAAAACCTGGAAGCAATGGCATGCCCTTGTGTTGCCAAGTGGCAAGAAATTAAGATTGAACAAGTTCAGTCCATATGAGTTTGGTTTGTCACTAACCTTGTCTCAAGATTATGGTTATGACAAATTCACATGGATAGGAAGACATACACCAGAAACAAAAAATCTAAGTGTCATAAGGTTTCTCTCTGATTCATAAAAATGATTATGCGGAAACGCTTTCACTAAATAGATTTAAATATATTTTAAAGAGTTAGCAATTGTGATATTTGCATTCTCAAATTCGATTATAACTACGGCATCCCTCTTCATAGTTCGAATTGTGAGAAATGGCAAAAGGTCTAAACATTTGAGACTTATTGTTGTAAGTTCTAAGATTGTTTAGACTCACATATGATATTTCTATTAAAAGGTGTGTGAGCTTAGATAAAGGCTTATCGAAGCATCTCGTGTCAGAAATCTGAACTTTTGTAAGAAAGTCAATAAAGTATTGATTTCTAGAAGTCCAGCTGATTTCTGGATTTATGTCACAGCTAGTGGGAGCATAAATGATATGCAAGTAACAAAATAATTGTTATGCTAGTGGGAGCATAATTATTATGGTAAGTGTTGCAAGTTAGCAATGTTAATTATATAAAAGAAAGTTTTCAATTCGCAAAGTTGCAGGGTTGCAAAGTTGTTCTGCTATAATTAAGGGAGAGGAACTTATACTTCATTTCAATTCTAAAAGTTTAGATTAAGATTTTAATAAAATTTAGTCAAGCATTTATATGAATACCATGTTAAAATGCTTCAACATTGGAAATCCTATATATGGAAATAGTATAGCAAAAGACTGGTCAAGTATCATGTCTTTATGTAAGACATTATGAATCGTATCCCATATGCTTCGGGTATAGGATCGATTGCATATGCTATAATATTCATGTGTTCTAATTTTCCAAATGCGTAGGGCATTAAGAGGGAAAAGGGACTAGAACTGGATATGACTAAAGTTATTAAACAACTGCTAAGAACAATCCAAGGTTCTCCAAAGATTGGTTGCTTATGGATAGTTGGAAGTATAGTAATGGATGGACCATATTGACATTATTATGAATAACAGGATTCTTTTAACAACGATTTGTCATATGGAAAATATGAAAATGTTTCCATAATGGGAGATGGATATCAAGAATATATGAGAAAGTTAGAAACTTTTATGCATGAAGGATGTTCAAAGGAATGTTGTTTGAATATGAGATTTCGGACCTATGGAATTGTCTTGTAACAATCTCCAATAGAAAATTTTGTAATTAACAAAGTCTCTGTGACTTGTGTACATAGTAATCACAAAAGGATCACTGCATATAAGTTTAGAATCTAACAAATTACAGTAAGTGGCAATAACTTGGTATTCTTACACTTACGATAAGGATTTGGAATTGTGAAATGAGTATCGTTGGAATTGTTTACAATTGATCTATTTCACAAAGTAAGGACCATAGGCAAACATAGTGTGTATGCTTGGAGCATGGGACAACTATTGTGTTACTTCAAGTATTAAGTTGATAAATCGAAACATTATACAATGAATAATGTGTAATCAATATGGTGATTAAATAAAAGGTGTTTTATTTACACTAAAAAGTTTTGGGGCCATATAGGATTAGTATTATTCTTGTGTTTCACTTTGCATGTTTTGACTTCACGAATAACTAGGTTATTCAAACTATCCACAGTCGATCCTACGTTGGAAGTAAGTATGAAAGAAGACTGTTATGAGTTGGTTTGTAGATTGTCTAAGGCGTTAGACATAGCAAAGGTGTGATGCACCATTCAGGAGTGCTCCTCACATAAGATTTGAGTATTAGATTCAAGTCGCGCTCACCTGAATCACTTCATGGAATTTATCATGAGTGATTGTGAGATGATAATATCATTTAATCTTCAAACAAAGATATATGATTTGTTGACTACGAGTTGGTTGTGCATTGATGATACGAAAACGCATCAGTAACTTGATGTTATAAAACGTATCGTTGTGCATGACTTAATGAGTAGTTAGTGCAAGCATATAATGTCAAATTTTATTTGTTCCTTTTATCATAAGAGGATTAAAAGCGATATCTTGGGCCCCTCGATGATTCTGTTTTGACTATGTGTCGGGCCCGGTCAGAACTAAATTGATATGTTCAGTTATGTTCTATGTCAGACGAATCGGATATCGGGAAACAAATTTGAGGACAATAAGTATGACTATGTTCCATGTATTTGTCTGCATAGATATCTTGAGAACAGAGGACTATATAATCCCTTATCTGAAGGACGCATCACAGACTAGGTCAGAGTTCGATAGCGACTTTTGAAAGCTTACGATTGCTAAGTCGGATCCTAAAGTTGCATTGCTAGCTATAGTTATTAGACTTATCCAAGTGGGAGACTGTTGGATTTGGTGTCTAAGCCCATAACTATAACTGGGATGTACTTGACCCGATTGTAGCATGGTCCTTTTGGGTTGCCTTCACCAGTGCAATTTGATAGGATAGACTTTTGAGAATAAGGTTATTTATGATTTATTAATATACTATAAGTATAATATATTAATTGAGAAATCATATTATTTAATTAGTATTGATCAAGAATTAATATATTAATTTTGTGATCAAAAGAGACTAATTAAATATATGGGCATTGATTGTGTAAATCAATGATTCTAATAGTGTGGGCTAATGATCCATGGTTATTTAGGATGGGCTAAACCAATGAGATAATCCATGGAGGTTAACCCATGGATCCTAGGTAATATGAAAGGTCGTTAGGGTTTACAAAGTGTAACCCTAGAATTTGCCACACTATAAATAAACCCGCTTAGAATCCAAAATTGGTTGATACAAGTTTCTTGGAAAGTGATATTGATTTTGTGCAAGTAACTTATTCTCTCAAGCCTCCTCTTGCATATTGGTGTTTGTGAAGCATTAAAGGCATCACACTTGGGGTGCTCAAGCTTTCAAAGGTCAAGAACTACAAGTCCTTCTAAGAGGTAAGTCATCTAACCAGATGTGTTATTCATTTGGCAATTTGTATGCTAGTTAGGACAATGCTTTGGAAAACTGAAAATTTGCATGTATAATTAGAGAAAACATAGATCAAAGCATTTAGGGTTACATGTGCACCATAGGAGTGTTATAGTGCTCAAAACCCAACACAATTCACCCTTCACTGGCACTTGTGCAAGGGGTGAGGTGTCGTTGGATCTCATACACACCGATGTGTGTGGACCCTTTAGAACCGCTACAAGGGATGCTAACCACTTCTATGTGACTTTTACTGATGATTATAGTAGATATGGGTATGTCTACTTAATCAAGCATAAGTCAGAAACTTTTGAAAAGTTCAAAGAGTTTAAACAAGAAGTGGAGAATCAATTGGGCAGGAAGATAAAGATGCTCTGATCCGATCGAGGAGGAGAGTATCTTAGTATCGAGTTCCACGACTATCTTAAGGAATGTGGGATTGTTTCACAATTAACGCCACCTAGGACACCACTGCTTAATGGTGTGGCTGAGAGGCGCAATCTAACATTGATAGACATGGTTTGTTCTATGATGAGTCGAGCTTCATTACCTATCTCATTCTGGGGGTATGCCTTAGAGACTTCCGCCCATATGCTTAATCTAGTCCCAACTAAAAAGGTTCCCAAAACACCTCACGAGATTTGGACAGGGAAGCTTCCCTCGTTAGCACACATCAACGTTTGGGGTTGCGAGGCTTTTATGAGAAAAGAAACTCACGACAAGCTTGAACCTCGTAGTGAGCGATGTATTTTCATCGGCTACCCATAGAAATCCTTTGGAGATCTCTTCTATAGACCGAGTGACAATGTTGTCTTCGTTGCGAGGAGATTATTCTTTCGTGAGAGAGAACTCATATGCCAAAAGGACAGTCAGAGGCAAATTGACCTTAAAGAGCTTCAAGAGATAAGTGATGAAGGAGCCTCAAACACTAGCTCTCAACCCGAGGAGGAAACTCATGTTGAACCGATTGACGAGTCCTTACCTCTGACGCGTTCCAGTAGAGTTAGACAGGCACTTGAGTTTTATGGTTTCCATATTACTACTAAAGGTGATACGTTTATCAGTGATAGCACACTAGTAAATTTAGATGAACCTAATTAATACAAGGAAGCCATGGTAGGCCCCAAGTCTGCAAAATGGAAAGAGGCAATGGACAGTGAGATTCAGTCCACGTATGACAATCAAGTTTGGAACTTGGTTGACAATGTGTCAGGTCGTAAGACAGTCGAGTGCAAATGGATCTTCAAGAAGAATACCGACACAGATGGGAAAGTACACACATATAAGGCACGATTGGTTGCGAAGGGCTTTACTCAAACTCCTGGAGTTGAGTACGATGAGACCTTCTCACCAGTTGGCTAAGATTAAATCTATAAGGGTTATGCAAGAAATAGTTGCATTTCATGATTATGAAATATGGCAAATGGATGTCAAAATCGCTTTCCTTAATGGGAAGTTGGTTGAAGATGTTTAAATGAATCAACCAGAGGGTTTTGTCAATGCAAAGTACCCTAATAGAGTGTGTAATCTTGAGAAATCCATTTATGGATTGAAACAAGCATCTCGCAGATGGAATCTTTGATTCGATGAGAAAGTCAAAGAGTTTGGATTTTCAAGAAGTGAGGATGAGTCATGTGTATATGTAAAAGCTAGTGGGAGTATAGTTAGCATCCTGGTATTGTATATAGATGACATACTACTCATAGGAAATGACATTCCAACCTTGCAAGAGGTTAAATCTTGGCTTAGGAACTGTTTTGCTATGAAGGACCTCGGAGAAGTTGCTTATGATGGGTTTTGAGCAGTACAACATTCCTATGGTGTACATGCAAACCCTAAAGCTTTGGATCTAGTTTGTCTAATGAACATGCAATAAGCATCCAAAGCCATAAACCCTAGATCTAGCATGTGATAATCAAATATTAACATAAGAATAGGGTTTAGATCTTACCTTTGATTGTTATGTAGCAATAACAATCTATTCCTTCTTGTAATTGACTTCTGAAAGCTTAGAGTCACAAATGTCAGTCCTCTAATGGCTCACAAACACCAAGAGCAAGAGGATGAAGAAGGAAAAGAGGAGAGGCACTCAAAAACGTACAGAAACCCTAAGGAGACTCTTAGCCCCATTTTTGGTGCCCTAGGGGTCCTTAAATAGTGAGGCTATTAGGGTTATCAAACAAGGAAACCCTAATTTGACTGCTTAGGCCCTAAGCAACCCATGGACTCCTCCTTTAGAGCCCTTGGATGATTTCTAATGGGTTTCCCCATAGAATCCGTCCACTCCTCTAATATAGAGTCCATTAGCCCAATATTCAACTATCACTCAATTGACAGTTCTAGTCCCCTTTATGTAATTAATGCCTTTTACCCAAAAAATTAATTCTGATTAATTCTTGACTAATATTAATTAAACAATATGATTTCTCCTTTAATATATTATTATCATAATATATTAATAAATCATAATTAATCTTATTCTCCACAAATCATCCTATCAAGTTGCTTTGGTGAAGGCAACCCAAAAGGACCATGCTCCATCGGGTCAAGTACATACCAAAATAGTTATGGGCTTAGACACTAATCCAACAATCTCCTACTTGGATAAGTCTAATAACTATTCTGCGTATGACTTCAGATCCTGATCAGCAATCGTAGCTTTCAAAAGCCGCACTCAACTCTGATATTATCAGATTTGCATCCTTTAGATAAGGGATCATATATTCCTCCATTCTAGATATCGTATAGATGTGAGACATGGATTGAAATCATTCTCTCAGTCTATGTGTTGTTTCCCGATTTCTGATTTACGATGACTGACTAATTGAACAAATCAAATCAGTCCTGGCCCGGCTGAGCACTTTCCTTTGTCATCACTAAATCATCGAGGGGCCCACAGATATCGCTTTTATCCCACTTTGTGTTAAAGGAACATATAAACTTCGACTCAATACTCGCTTGTACTTACTCACCGAATCACACACAACAATACGTTTTATAACACCAAGTTACTGGTGTGTTTACATATTATCAATGTGCAACCGACTCGCAAGATACAACTCACACATCTCGGTTTCAAGAATATAAGATATTATCGTCTCACCAATCACTCGTGATAAAATCCATGAAGCGATCCAAGTGAGCATGGGTTTAATCCAATGCTCAAATCATATTCATAAGCACTCATGAACGTTGTAGCAAACCTTTTCTATGTCTAATACACTTTAGACAATCTACAAACCAATTCATGACAATCTTCTTTCATACCTACTCCCAAATTATGAGCGACTGTGGAACGTTCAAATAATTCGATTATTCTCAAATAACTCAATTATTTAGGAAGTCAAAACATGGAAATTGAAACACAAGAATAATACTAATTTTATATGGCCCCAAACTTTTGAGTATAAATAAAACACTTTTATTTAATCACCATATTGATTACTCATTATTTGTTGTTTCGGATAATCAACTTCTTACTTGAATTATAACAACAATTGTCCCATGCTCTTAGCATGCACACTATGTTTACTTATGGTCCTTACTTTGTGAAATAGTATAGTTGAATAACATTTTCAATCACACTCATTTCATAATTCCCAATCCTTACCACAAGTGTGAGAATACCAAATTCTTTCCACTTATAAAATATGTTAGATTTTAACATTTTATGCAACGGTCCTTTCGTAATGTCACGACACAAAAGTCACCAAGACTCGGCCAATGAAATTACAAAATGCTCTATTGGAGATTGTTAAAAGACAATTCCATAGAGATGAAGTCTCACATTCAAAGTACATTCCTTTGAACATCCTTCATGCATAAAAGTTTCTAATCTAGACATAGATTCTTAACGTCCAACTCCCAATATGGAAACATTTCTATATTTTCCATATGACAACTCATTTTAAATAGAATCTTATCTATTCATAATAATGTCAATATGGTCCATCCATGACTATACTTCTAACTATCCACAAGTGACCAATCCTTGGCGAACCTTAGATTATCCTTGACAGTTGTTTAACTAATTCAGTCAAATCTGATTCTAGTACTCTTTCCCTGTTAATGCCCTAGGCATTTGGAAAATTTTAGAACGGTCGAATATTACAGTATATGCAATCGATCCTATACCCGAAGCATATGGGATACGATTCGCAGCGAAAACGTGATACTTTACCAGTTTCTTGCCATAATATTTCTATTTTTCGTGTTCTCAAAATTCGAACTATGAAGAGGGATGCCGTAATCATAATCGAACTTTGAGAATGCATTTAATAAATATTACTTTGACTAGATTCAATTAAAATTTCTCGATCTAAGCTTTTAGATTGGAAACGAAGTATAACATCCTCTCCCTTAATTATAGCAAAAACAACTTTTCAACCCCTACAACTTTGTAAAGTGAAACTTTTGTTTTTCTATAATTAATATAGCCAACTTGCAATACTTAAAATAATGATCATGCTCCCATTAACATGATGATTATATCCATACTAGCATAACATTTATGCTTCCACTAGCTTTGACACGTACTCAGAAACCAGCTAAACTTCTACAAAACAATACTTTTTGACTTCCAAAGTTCATTGTTTCTAATACGATATGCTTTGATAAGCTTTTATCTAAGCATCTCAAACTCATACACCTTACTTTAGACAGCTCACATGTGTGTCTAAACAATTCCAGAACTTATAGCAATAAGTCTCGATTGTTCAAACTAATTGCTAAATCTCACAATTCGAATTATGAAAAGGGATGTCGTAATCATAATCAAATTTGAGAATGCAATTTACGTAATCGCTATCTCCTTAAAATCTCTCTTAGTGAAAGCGTCTCCTCACAATCATTTTCATGAAGGAGAGAAACCTTATGACACTTAGATTTTATGGTGTATGGGTTCCTATCTATGTGAATCTGTCATAACCATAATCGTAAGATAATGTTCGTGACAAATTCAAACTCTTATGGACAGAACTTGTTCATTCTTAATTTCTTGCCATCAAGGGTCCCACCATTGCTTCCAAGTTATATAGCAGCTCACCTATGCCAGTCAATGTACTTTCATTGATCAAGGTGTTTGCCCTTATGCATTCTATTGAGAACTCGTAGAACTCATATGCATAATCACTCAACTGGATTGGCACAGAAATAAAATTTTGTCAACACGATAAGTTACAATCCTCAAGTCGTGTGCTAGTGTTTAATAGGTTTACTTCTTGATTTGTTCTTGAAACTTTTCAAGATCTTTAGACTCCCACTGACCTCTTGACATATAAGATTCTCTTATCAAGAGACATTTCTTGACAAAACAAATATTCAATAGTCAGTGTGTGTCTTTATCAAGACAAAACTACACGCAATTTGGTTCTAGTTGGTCTTTGTCTTATTTAAGACATCACAACTTACCAAAATGTGCAAGTGTAAGAACATTTCTACTTAAGATTATCTCACTCAATTCACAATCTTGGAGTATAACTCTAAGACTTGATATTGGAACGAAGTATGATACATCTTATTGACTTAACCATTTCTATAATTCACCATTCCTCTTCTTAGCCAAACTTGTGTACTAAGGTGTCCTTAGAGGATGAATTGTAATATGGTTCTTAAGACGATCATAAAACACGATACAAAAGTACTCTCCCTTCTTCTTAGATTGGAGAACCTTTTATCTTTCTGCCTTCATTGATTCTTCTTATTCGTTCTGCCATTCATTGAAACTTTTCAATGATTCAGAATTACACTTAATCTTGTAAGCATAATCACGTTTACTAAACTTTTAGTAAATCATGACGAATAAACTTATCGTTCTTTGTGGTAGACTTGACCAGTGCACAACATTCTGTACCAGATCTCCTAGTCCTTCACTTGACTCACATACTTATGTGAACAAGGAATTAGTCTTAATTTCCCAAATACGAAGATTCTCATTCATCACACAATACCAGTTGCATGATTCCAAGTTTCTGTCCTATTGGAACTTGGGTGATGAGAAACTTTCCTCATTTGGTAAATTTCTGACATTACCACAAATAACATAACTAAAAATCAAATCCATTCACAATATTTCGAACAATAGAACCATTCAAACACCAATTTTCATAAATCCATTGCAAGGAAATATAAATAAGATAAATCAACATTTATTTTATTGCGGAAAAATATTGTCCTTACAACGCGATTACAAATGAAAACTATGTAAATATTATTTAGCAATCTATCCTAATTCTAAAGTAGTAGCTCAAACAATCCGATCTTTGAATCATGCGATTAAAATCCATTTCTTCATAACCAGATTTAGCTCACTTCTTTCCTTTTAAGCTTCCTTTTTCTTCGATTCTACAAAACTCCAAATGTAATCTTATCACATCATGTATTAAGAATCTAAAAAGAACTTAATAGAGTTATATAGTGGATTTTACCTGATGCAGAGTCATACATCTTGACTCTCCCATCTCTTAGATCTCTCAGGTAGTCAGGACAGCTTCGTAACCAATGCCCCCTCTTTTAGCAGTAGAAACATATGGATTCTTCTGGAATGGTACACGGGACTATCTCAGACTCAGCCTTTCTCTTGCGTAGAGAAAACTTTTCTGGACTTCCAATGTTACCATTTCCCATAGAGGGTTGGGATATTGATTTACCAGACAAGTTTGCCGACTAGTGCGCCATATCATTTCTGATTTAGCAGCAATAAGCAAATAATTCAAGTCAATAAGAGTTATGGCGTGGTCCATCATATAGTACTCTCTAACGAACTTACCATATGATTCGGGAAGTGAATGAAGAATCAAGTCAATAGCCAACTTCCTTGAGACATAGACACCTAACATTCCCAATCTATCAATATGTGACCTTTTATCCAAGACATGAGCACATATAGACTTTCCATTTTCATGTCTTTTTCCAATAGGGCTTGAGTGACCTTGAACTTTTCAAGTCTTCGAACACATGGGTCAGGGAGAATTATTGGAGGAGGTGGAGGAAGAGAAGCATGATTTCTATTTCCACAATCCAATCGTGGAACATCATCTTCATTTGGAAACTTTTTCCAATGGATTTAGGAAGACCATAGTTGTCATACTTTGACATCTATAAAACGGCAGAAAATTCAAGTTAGTTGATTGAGTCCTTAATAAAACACTCAAATAAGATATTAAGGCTAGGACCCAACACAATATCCTACAAATTGGAAGAGGGGTGCCGTAATCCAACTCGCAGAACATTTGAAGGTAGGTAAATGACGATTTACCAATTTCCACCATGAAAAACGAAAAGAGGTTAAGTTTTAAATGAATTGAAACTCCTAGATCTTTTGAGATTCATTGAACTTTTCAATGTCATGTTTAATCTCGATTATACCCTTCATTTGTGACTGGGATGCCGAGGATCAGAAATAAGGTGTGAATAACCATGCGAACGTACGTGGTGCCCTCAATGTTACAGTCATCTAATCGACGTGCCAGTTAACCACACACGCTCCATCGATCTATGACAAACATTGAGTCACCCTTCGCTACCAATGTCAAACCCAATTTAGTGTGCTGGTTAACCACACACGCTCCACTAATTGTCTCGACAAGGGTACAAAGTGTAATTCCATGGAATTACATCGATTTCACTTTTTCCTAAAGTAACTAAGATTTGGGAATTTAGTAAGACATTTAGTTACTTTATTCATTATACTTTTAATGATGAGAGGGTTCGCCCTATCCTACCCGTTCGGCTAACGACCCTCCACTAGTCAAGAGTGCGGTGGGTAAGAGTGGATACCCATTCAATCGCCATTTTATACGCAATTTCCTTAAACACCCCTTATAGACCAACTTCGTGAATTAGGCCTACTAACGGTAAGACTAGTAGTTTAAGTTATATGCATATAATATTAGACTTTTAATGTTATATATAGTATAGGGTGTATTTTACACTTTTAAAATACTAGGTGGCTTAATTTTATAAATTACACTTTTAATTTAAATTAAATATAAACCATATCATTATGGATTTATTAACTTTCTTTTAATTATACCTTTAATTAACTTAATAAAACCATAAGGGTGTAATTTGAAGTTTTTCAAAACTAGGGTTTTAGAATTTAACATTTTAAAATCAAACTTTTAATCGAAATTTAAATTCCAAAACTTGAGGGCAAGTTTTGAAACATTTCAAAATATTAAAGTTCAACTATTTAAATTTCAAAACAAAAACTTTTAAGGTTCAAATTTAAACTATAAAACCTAAAGGGTGAAAATTTGAAACTTTTCCAAACTTCATCATGAACATTCTAGACTCTTAGCCCCGTTTTTGGTGCCCTAGGGGTCCTTAAATAGTGAGGCTATTAGGGTTATCAAACAAGGAAACCCTAATTTGACTGCTTAGGCCCTAAGCAACCCATGGACTCCTCCTTTAGAGCCCTTGGACAATTTCTAATGGGTTTCCCCATAGAATTCGTCCACTCCTCTAATATGGAGTCCATTAGCCCAATATTCAACTATCACACAATTGACAGTTCTAGTCCCCTTTATTTAATTAATGCCTTTTAGCCACAATATTAATTCTGATTAATTATTGACTAATATTAATTAAACAATATGATTTCTCCTTTAATATATTATTCTCATAATATATTAATAAATCATAATTAATCTCATTCTCCACAAATCATCCTATCAAGTTGTTTTGGTGAAGGCAACCCAAAAGGACCATGCTCCATCGGGTCAAGTACATACCAAAATAGTTATGGGCTTAGACACTAATCCAACAACTTATATTCTAGGGATAAGGATATTGAGAAACAGAAGTAAAAGACTAATAGGACTTTGTCAAAGTACCTTCTTGGACAAAGTGTTGAAGCGTTTCAGCATGGAGGATTCCATGAAAGGAGAATTACCTATCCAAAGCAATACCAAACTGAGTAAGATTCAGAGTTCGAGTACAAAGACTGAGATAGAAAAAATGAGTCGAATGCCATATGCTTCTGTTGTTGGTCCGATCATGTATGCTATGGCATGTACTCGTTCTGATGTAGCATTTGCTTTGAGCATGGTTAGTAGATTTCAGGGGAACCCTGGTAAAGCTCATTGGACTGCAATAAAGAATATTCTTAAGTACCTATGGAGGACTAAGGATTGGACCCTTACCCTTGGTGAGAGTGATGACTTGAGAGTGACAGGGTATAGTGATGCCAACTTTTAGACCGACAGAGATAATTTCCGCTCTCAGTCGGGCTGGATATTTACCCTTAATGGAGGAGCAATAACATGGAAAACTTTCAAACAGGAAACTGTGGGTGATTCAACGTGCGAATCAGAGTACATAGCAGCAAGTGAAGCATCGAAGGAGGTGATATGGCTAAAGAACTTCATCGGAGACCTTGGAGTTGTACCGGCTGTAAAGGAGCCTATAGAGATTTTCTGTGGCAACGAGGGTGCGGTCGCCTTAGCCAAGGAACCAAGGGATCATGGCAGATCCTGGCTCATCGACAGAAAATATCACTTTATAAGACATCAAATAGAAGAAGGACTCCTTGCTATGAAGGGAGTATAATCAGAGGAGAACCCAGCAGATCCCCTTACAAAGGGACTGAGCAGGGTTAAGCACTTGCAGCATGCTAAGAGTATCGGGCTGAAGGACTATATTAGTTTTATTGATTAGATAGATATTTTGAAACTTGTAATAGCTAAATTGTAATTGACATTTGATGATTGAATAAAAGGAGTTTTATTTATAAGTAAAGTTACTATCTTGTGTCAATTGTTTACTATTGTTTCATTTTGCATGTTTTGACTTCCAGAATAATATAATTATTCAAACTATCCACAGTCGATCATACTTTGGAAGTAGGTTATGAAAGTAGACTATCATGAATGGGTTTTTGTAAGATTGTCTAAGGTGTTGGACATAGAAAATTTTGCTACAAACATTCGTGAGAGCTCTTGAAATAATATTTGAGTATTGGATTAAACCCACACTCACATGAATCACTTCATGGAATTTATCACGAGCGATTGTGAGATAATAATATCATATAGTCTTCAAACTAAGATATATGATTTGTTGATTATGAGTTGGTTGTACTTTGATAGTGCGAAAACGCATCGGTAACTCGATGTTATAACACGTGTTGTTGTGTATGATTTAACTAATAGTTAGTGCAAGCATATAAGTCGAAGTTTATTTGTTCCTTTTATCCTAAGAAGATTAAAAGCGGTATCTTGGGCCCCTAGATGATTTTGTTTTGACTTTTGTGTCGGGCCTGGTCAGGAATAAATTGATGTGTTTAATTAAGTTCTATGTCAGACAAATCAGAAATCGGGAAACAAATTATTGGACAATAAGTATGACTATGTTCCATGTATTTTTCTGCTTGATATCTTGAAGAAAAGAGGATATATGATCCGTTATCTAAATGGCGCGTCACGATTCGACATTGGCTTTTAGAGAGCTACGATTGCTACTTGGGTTCTGAAGCTACATTGGCAATTATAGTTATTAGACTTATCCAAGTGGGAGACTGTTGGATTAGGTGTCTAAGCCAATAACTATAGTTGGTATGTACTTGACCCGATGATAGCATGGTCCATTTGGGTTGTAAAACTCTGGAACAATTTGATAGGATAGATACTTGAGAAAGAAGTTATTGTGGTTTATTAATATATTATAAGTATAATATATTAATTAAGGAATCACATTATTTAATTAGTACCGATCATTAATTAATTTGGTGTTAATTTAGTGATTAAAAGAAACTAATTAAAGTTATAGGGACTGATTAGGTAAATCATGAATTATTCTAGTTGGACTCTTTACTCATATTGACTAGGGTTGGACTAAAATTACATGAAAGTCCATGAAAGGTTTAGCCCAAAAGGCTTATGTAATATGAGGAGTCATTAGGGTTTTCATGGTTGTAATCCTAAGCTATAAAAGAAGTCCATATTCCCTAAATTCTTGTTCTTGGTTTGTTATAAGACATATGAGGCATCACACTTGAGGTGCAAGGCTCCTAAAGGTCAAAGACAAGCAAACTACTACACAAGCTATTCTTCTAACTGTTTTTATGATTTAAATGTTACCTTGCATGCTAGTTTTCGCTTTATGCTTTGGAAAAAATGCTGCATGTATAATTAGAGAAAACTTGGATCCGAAGCATTAGGGTTGTATGTGAACCATAGGAATGTTAGTGTACATAAAACCCATTAGCTATCCTATTTATAGGATATAAAATAGACTTACATAAAATTTACAAGGATTAAACATCTAAGCTTCAACAATGCCTTGTAAAATAGATAGAGAGTCGAAATCATTTGGATTTAGACTCCTTACAGACTCTGACCTATTCGACTCCTCACTATTAACGTTTTGACCCCTACATGATGATCACATTTTGATGGTATTAAAGGAGCTAAGAGAAAGAAGGAAGCTTGAGCAGGGTAAGCTAAATCTGATCATGATAAATGGACTTTGGTCACATGGTTCAAAGATCAGAATTTGGAGCTACTATTAAGGAGTTGGGATAATTTAATAGATTGCTATTACTCTTCGGAGATGTCTAGAAACATAGTTTTCATTTTAGGTGTTGTAAGGATGAGTTCCAACTTTTCATTTATTTTCAATAAATGTGAAATTTTGGTTTATCTGGTTGCCTTATTTTATATTTCCTTTCAATGGCATTTATGAAAGTATTGGTTACAATTTTAATATTAGCAATATTAATTGTGGATTTGACTCTTATGATATCACATGTGGTATTGTCATAATTGACCAAGGGAAAAGAAATCTCATCACCAACTAGACAGATACTTGGTGTTGTATAATTCGTATTGTATAGTGTATGAGAATCTTGTTAATTGGAAAACTATAACAAATTCATTGATCACATGTTTATGTGAGGTAAGTGATGGACTAATGGGTCTAGTATATTCTCATATTGACTATTTAAATCTACCATAAAGGATGATAACTCTATTCGTCAAGATTTTCTAATGTTTTACTAAGTATGGTTATGTTTATAAGATTAAGCATAATTCAAGTACTTTGAAAAGATTCAAGGAGTAGCAGAATGAATAAGAAAAGTAACGCCGACAAGAGGCGTTCAGATTTAGAGTTCCAAGTGGGCGACATGGTCCTCTTGAAGGTGTCACCCTGGAAGGGTGTCATTCGGTTTCGAAAACGGGGCAAGTTGGGCCCAGGTACATTGGTCCATTTAGGGTTTTGGATCGGGTCGGTCGGGTTGCTTACCGGTTAGACCTTCTAGCAAAGCTCAGCCAGATCCACAACACTTTCCATGTTTCTCAGTTGTGGAAGTGCTTAGTGGATGATTCATCAGTGGTACCCTTTGAGGATATTCAGGTTGATGACAGCATGAACTACATCGAGTGACCTGTAGCTATCCTTAACCGGAAGTCGAACGATTTGAGGAACTAGAGAGTGGAGTTGGTAAAGGTGCAATGGCAGCACCGCAAGGGTTCAGAGTGGACTTGGGAGCCCGAGGAGGAGATGAGGGAGCACTACCCCGAGTTGTTTTCTGATACAACAGAGTTCGAGGACAAAGTTTAAGACAAGTGGGGGAGAATAAAAACCCTGGTTCCTGGTATGCACTTAATTCTTTTATTTTTTCATTTTGGAAGGGCTACTCAACGATTTGGTGGCCCTAACTCGTCGAGTAGAAGGCAGTATATGCGTGAATTTTAAGTGAGCTACTCAACGAGTTGAAGCCCTGACTCTACAAGTAGGACAGGCTGGATGAAACCCTAATCTTTAGGGCTTGCACCCTATTTAAGCATCATATCTGGCCTCCATCCCAGCCTCCATCACTTCCAAACCCTAATCTCGAAGTCCTACTCGACCTTGAGTGATCTTGAGCTATTTCTTGCCATTTTTGTGATTTAAAGATAGAAGAAGGAAGCAAAGGCTTGGAGTTGCAGAAGGAAGGTTGAAGATCTAGAGCTAATGGATCATTTTTGTCTTGATAGAGCTATAAAGCTGATATCTTGGCTGCTATCCACTTAGATCTCCTTCTTAGCTTGTAAGTTGTCATTTTTGGGCCATTTCCAAGGTTATTCCGAGATTTGAACTCTTAGGATGAAATGACTTCAGATATGGGCACTCTTGAGCTCTAGAAGCTCAAAGTTGCCACCTTTATTCAGCCATGGCCCTATTCTATGACTTATACCTCTATGTTAGCTTATAATGGGTGTTTTACCTTCATAACACCATGCATGCATGTGAAGTTAGCAACTTTACGTGTAATGCTAGTCTAAGGAGTCTAGAGCTACAAGTTGGAAGCATTGGAATGGAGTAGAATCGACTGAATGGATATGTCACATGGAGGACTCGATAATTTTTTCTTGGACTTAGCGAGTAGGGTCGTGAATCCTAACCCTTTTTCTGGTTGTGAGTGAAACCATTGAGTTTAGGAGATGACTCAGTGAGTTGGACAGGATTAGGACTCGCAAGCTGAAGAACTCGACGAGTCCAAGGAGGGACTCGACGAGTTAGAGTCGATATGTCCCGATGTTATGACAGGAAGAACTCGACGAGTTTGGGAGGGACTCGACAAGTTGACTTAGTTGACCACGGGTCTGAGTTGTACATAAACTCGCTCAGTTGGGAGATGACTCGACTAGTTGGGGTTGACTGGGAGTTCATCTTGACTTTGACTTTGACCTGTATGTTGACTTTGACCATCGGTAAAATGATCATTTTACCCTGAGCAGGATTATCATATTTTGACAAAGTATTATTGTAATATTTATACTCGGGGGGGTCGTTAGAGTAGCTATCAGATATTCCTTACCGTGATTTTTTGCAGACAGCTTTGCAAGGTGAGTTTTCTCTAGTAGGAACGGGTCGAAGGAACCAAGGCCGGCCCGTTTGGATAGTTGTAGTTCCAGACCACGGTCCCATGCCGGGCGGGGCCCGAAGTAGGTTTATATGTTTTTCGGATTCCGATCTGATGCTGGGGCGGTCCCGAGGAATGCTTGTATGCTTGTATGCTTGATGTCTTTGTGATTCTTGCATGTGTTTGTTATGTGTTATGCATTCCAGGCTTAGGTCTGATGTCGGGGCAAGCCCGAGGAATGTCTAGTTAATATGTTCTTATAGTATGTTCCGGACAACGGCCCGATGCTGGGGCGGTTCTCGAGGAATGTAGTATCTTTCCCGATCTAAGTCTGATGTCGGCCGGGGCCCGAGAGATGTTCACATGCTAGGGTTATGTTCTTATGATATAGGTTTGTTGATATGTATATGTATGTCGAGATCTGCTCGATGTCGGGCGGGGCTTGATGTCGGGCGGGGCCCGATGCCAAATAGGGTTCGATGTCGGGCGGGGCCCGATGCCGGGAAAGCTGATGCCAAGCTTGACTCGATGTACCAGGGGCGGGGCCCAAGATATGTTATGTGATATGTGTATGATATGTGGTAGTTGGGGAGGCTCACTAAGCTTCATGCTTACAGTTTTCAGTTTTTGTTTCAGGTGCTTCCACTAGCAAGGGGAAGGGCTCGGGATGATCGCATGGCACACACCACAGTTTCATCCTAGGATGTTTAGACTCTGATATGTTTTTGATACCACATCTGGCATGATGTTTTGAGATACATGATTTATGATTTTCTTATGATTGCGAGAGCTCGGGAAACGGAGCTAGACGTAGAGATGGAGAGGAAGAGCAAACCCGAGGGGGTGCAGACGGTGAGTGCGGGCAAGAAGCCGAAGGTATCAGATCACAGTTCGAGGAGCCATCACGGCCGCAGCTGGTGTGGCAAATGCGGCAAGATCCACGAGGGGGTGTGCAAGGCAAGGAGTTCAGGCTGCTTCAAGTGCAGCCGAACTGGTCTTATGAGTAGGAATTGTACAACTACCACCACCACCACAGCAGCTTCAAATTTGATTTGATTCCAGTGCAATCAGAGGGGCCATAAGAAGGCCCAGTGTCTGAGTTTATTTGCAACAGGTCAGGTGGCGACACCCCCTCGTACCACGTTGAGGATTACAGATGGTTGTCTGGGTCGGGCAGAGGAGCAGGGAATTTTAGTTGACTGTAGAGGAGGCACGTGCGGCTCCCGATGTTGTGACTGGTATGTATTCTCTCCTTATCTCTATATTTATATTGATTGTTGCTCATGTTAATGTGTTTTATTATAGGATTTTTCCTAGTGAACGGTATATCTGTGTTGGTATTGTTTGATTTGGGGGCTACCCGATCTTCTGTGTTGCTTGCTCGTAGCAAGCGATTCACTGGAGCTCCGGGGGAGCTCGAGTGTCCATTGGATGTCGAGGTAGCAGATGATAGGACGGTACGGGTCTCGAGGGTTTACCGCGGATGTACGCTACAACTATTTGATGAGCAGTTCTCAGTAGATCTAGTCCCTATTCCCCTGAGAAGGAATAAGGTTATAGTAGGTATGGATTGGTTGAGCCCCAATGGGGCAGTGATTGACTGCGAGCAGCAGCTAATGAGGGTTCAGACTCCTAGTGGGGGAGGGATTGTGATTCAGGGCGAGAGGCAGCAGCATGGGCTGACTCTATGTTCAGCAGCAAGAGCTAGGCGTTATTTTCAGCAGGGGTACGCAGGTTATATCGCCTATGTTATGGATACCCGGGATAAGGGTAAGGCGATAGTGGATGATGTACCGGTAGTGTGAGAGTACCCAGACGTATTCCCGGAGGATCTGCCTGGGGTACCTCCGGAGAGACAGGTTGAGTTTAGGATTGACCTGGTCTAAGGTGCGGCTCCGATAGCCAAGGCACCATATCGGTTGGCTCCTCATGAGATGCATGAGTTGTCTACACAGCTACAAGAGCTGCTAGACAAGGGGTTTATCAGGCCGAGTAGTTCGCCATGGGGAGGATCGATCCTTTTTGTAAAGAAGAAGGACGGGTCACATCGCATGTGTATAGACTACTAGGAGCTGAACAAGGTAACGGTGAAGAACCGTTACCCACTCCCGAGGATACATGATTTGTTTGACCAGCTTCAAGGAGCATCTTGGTTCTCCAAGATTGATCTACGATCAAGTTATCACCAGATGTGAGTCAGGGACGAGGATATCCAGAAGACAGCTTTTAGGACTCCTTATGGGCACTATGAGCTAATGGTGATGTCATTTGGGCTCACCAATGCTCCATCCGCGTTCATGGACCTCATGAACGCGAGTGCAGACCGATGTTGGACCGGTCTATGATAGTCTTCATCGATGATATCTTGGTCTATTCCAAGACTCAGGAGCAGCATGAGGAGCACCTGAGGGAGGTACTGGAGACACTGAGGAGGGAGAGACTTTTCGTGAAGTTCTCCAAGTGTGAGTTTTGGTTGAGCGGGGTACAGTTCCTTGGGTATCTCGTCAACCAGAAGGGTATTCTGGTCGATCCGGCCCAGATAGAGGTCGTGATGCAGTGGGAGGTTTCGAGCTATGTAACCAAGATTCAGAGTTTTCTTGGTCTAGCGGGTTACAGGAGATTCATCCAGGATTTCTCCAAGATTGATGTTCCTTTGAACCAACTGACCAAGAAGTCGGTGACATTCCGTTGGGGGCCTGAACAGTAGCTAGCCTTCGAGACTCTGAGACATCGGTTGTGTGAGGCATCGATTTTGACCCTGCCCGAGGGAGTAGATGACTTTGTATTGTATTGTGATGCATTGATTACGGGCATGGGTGGAGTTCTGATGCAGAGGGGTCATGTGATAGCCTACGTGTCGAGGCAGCTGAAGCGTCACGAGGCTAACTATCCGACGCATTATTTAGAGCTGGGACTGGTAGTGTTCACCCTTAAGATTTGGCGGCATTACCTCTATGGGTTACGTTGTACCATTTACACGGACCACAAGAGTCTTAGGTATCTCATGGATCAGCCGAATCTTAACATGAGACGGCGTTAGTGGTTGGATGTGGTGAAGGATTATGACTGTGAGATTCTTTACCACCCGAGCAAGGCTAATGTGGTGGCCGACGCCCTGATCCGCGAGGCGGTAGTGGCTCTGATCAGAGATATATGTTTGAGGATGACAATGATCACTCCACTGCTGGAGCAGATTAGAGAGGCGCATGTCGAGGGCCTGAAGGAAGAGCGCCAGAAGTACGAGAGGATTATAGGTCGGGTGGCCTCGTTTGACTATGATAGACGAGGGTTGTTGACCCTGCATGGGAGGGTCTGGGTTCCGTACTGTGGCATATTACGGCAGGTTCTGATGGATGAGGCCCATAAGTCGAAGTGCTCCATCCATCCTGGGGCGAAGAAGATGTATCGGGATCTTCGCCCTAATTATTGGTGTTCCTGCATAAAGCGGGACATATCATGGTATGTAGAGAGGTGCTTGACCTGCAGGGAGGTCAAGGATAAGCACCAGAGACCACACGTCAAGAGGCAGCCAGCACACATTCCCGTGTAGAAATGGGAGGATATCACCATGGATTTCATTACCAAGCTTCCTAGGACCGCACGTGGAGTAGATTCGATATGGTTCATCGTGGATCAGTTAACCAAGAGCGCTCATCTCATCCCGATACAGGAGAGCATATCGGCCGAGAAGTTGGCCGAGATTTATGTGTGTGAGATAGTGGCACGGCATGGGGTGTCTATCTCGGTGGTGTCGGACCGAGATGTTCGTTTCACTTCCAGATTTTGGAAGCGGTTTCACGAGGAGATGGGTGCTCATCTCCACTTCAGCACCACTTTCCACCCTCAGACAGATGGACAGAATGAGAGGACGATACAGACTCTCGAGGAGATGCTTCGCGCATGTGTTTTTGGATTTCGGTGGCAGTTGGGATACGTATCTTTCATTAGCGGAACTTTCGTATAACAACAGTTACCACGCTAGCATAGACCGACCTCCCTTTGAGATGCTCTACGGGAGGAAGTGTAGAACCCCAATCTATTGGGGAGAGGTCGGTCAGAGAGTTATGGGTAGTACTGAAGTGGTACTCAAGACTACTGAGAGGATCCAGCAGGTCCAGAGCAGGCTTCACACTGCTCAGAGCCGGCAAAAAATTTACGCCGACAAGAGGCATGCAGATTTAGAGTTCGAGGTGGGCGACATGGTCCTTATGAAGGTGTCACCCTGGAAGGGTGTCATTTAATTCTGGAAAGGGGGAAATTTGGGCCCCAGGCACATTGGTCTGTTTAGGGTTTTGGCCCGGGTGGGTCGGGTTGCTTACCGGTTAGACCTTCCAGCAGAGCTCAGCCAGATCCACATCAGTTTCCATGTTTCTCGGTTGCAGAAGTTCTTAGTGGATGATTCAGTAGTGGTACCCTTTGAGGATATTTAGGTTGATGAGAGCCTGAACTACATCGAGCGACCTGTAGCTATCGTTGACAGGAAGTCGAAGGATTTGAGGAAAAAGAGAGTGGATTTGGTAAAGGTGCTATGGCAGCACCGCAAGGGATCGGAGTGGACTTGGGATCCCGAGGATAAGATGAGGGAGCAATACCCCGAGTTGTTTTCAGATACAGCAGACTTTGAGGACAAAGTCTAAGACAAGTGGGGGACAAAGTCTAAGACAAGATGAGTCGAAGCCTTGACTCGACGAGTAGGACAGGCTGGATGAAAGCCTAATCTTTAGGGCTTGCACGCTATTTAAGCATCATATATGGCCTCCATCCCGACGTCCATCACCTCCAAACCCTAATCTCGAAGCCCTACTTGACCTTGAGTGATCTTGAGCTATTTCTTTCCATTTTTTTTATTTAAAGATAGAAGAAGGAAGCAAAGGCTTGGAGTTGCAGAAGTAAGGTTGAAGATCCAGAGCTAAGGGATCATTTCTGTCTTGATAGAGGAATAAAGCTTATACCTTGGCTGCTATCCACTTAGATCTCCTTCCTAGCTTGTAAGTTGTCATTTTTGGGCCATTCAAGGTTATTACGAGATTTCAACTCTTGGGGATGAAAGGACTTCAGATATGGGCACTCTTGAGCTCTAGAACCTCAAAGTTGCCACCTTTATTCAGCCATAGCCCTATTCTATGACATAGACCTCCATGTTAGCTTGTAATGGGTGTTTTAGCTTCATAATACCATGCATGCACGTAAAGTTAGAAACTTTATGTGTAATGTTGTTGGATACATAGTTATCCATGTATGACTTTGTAAATGGTTTGACTTTTGTAGATCAACTTGCATGTGGTAAATTAGCCTTGTGACATGAGAGAGAGAGAGAGAGATGTAAACACCTCTATATAAGGTGGGTTCATTCCACATATAGAGGTGTGCTTGAGAGATGTAACATTGAGAGTGTTAGTGTGTGTTAATTATGTAGATTTAGATCTAAATCCTTTTTTGTAACACCTTACATAATCGAATGCATCTCTTAAACACCGAAATCACCGTGTTCTTTGTGTGTTCTTTAATTCTGCATGCCAAACCAATGTGCATAATTCACATCAATTGGTATCAGAGTGGGTCTTCGAAGATCAACATGATTTTTTTGAAGAAAGGATTCTCAGATTAGCTAAATTCGTCACAATTGGAGCATTTATGGTGAGTCTCTCTATGATCTCTCTAAATCTCATTGATTCGTGCATTGTGTTCTTGAATTTTTTATCGTTTTGATTCATTGGATCTAATACGTGTTCTTGAATTTTTTATCGTTTTGATTCATTGGATCTAATACGTGTCAATTCACTTTGTTTGATCCAATAAATTTTTGTTTTAGATCAAGCCTAAAACCAAATTTCATTACTGTTCATCAATTATTTTTGAGCCCAATATTTCGAAAATCTCATGTTCATCAAGTCCAACATTATTAATTTGATCACTATTCACTCTTACGTCCATAAAGTGTTTTAGATCCAATATCTTTAAACTCTGAGCCTAAAAAGTTGTTAAATTCATTTGATACTTATGTGTGATTGTTCATTGTTCGTCGACGTCATATGCAGTACTGAGTTGTACGTTTGTTCCAAGATTATTTAAATTCTTTCATCGATTGTTCTTTAATTTTGTATTCTTGAGTTCCGATTGCCCTTCATCAAACATTTGTTACTGGGATTTGAAATTGAAAGTCAAAAACGTCATTTTTTGCAATCGAGATTATATTTGATTGAGTTTGGTTTGGGATCGTACTCTTCAATTCGATTCAAAAGGAAAGTCAATCGAGTTTCCTAAAAGTCAAAATCAGATTTCAGTTTGTTGATTCAGTAAATTGATAGTCGATTGCTTGAGTATTGAGGATGTGTCTGAATTCGTTTTTGATGATTTTGATATCGATGGATGTTGAGTCGAAAGGTATGATTGTTTTTTAATCAAGTTTGGAAGTCAAAATCGATGAAAGAATCGAAGTCAATTTTGATGATCTGGGTTGATGTTGATGAACTGGAAGACGAACAGTAAAATCGATGAATTGGATTTTGAAGTTTCGAAGGGTCGATTTTCGTTTATTGGTTGGCATCGACTGGGAAAGAAGATTGGACTAGGAAAAGCGAATGTTTGGACTAAAAGCGAAGTGTGATTGTTGAATCGAACAATTATGTTTAAGCAGTTGATTTGGGAAGAGGACTAATTGAAATCGATGACCTTTAGAACGAAACATGATTGGATTTTTATCTTTTGATAGCGAACACTTGTAGAACGAAGGCTTGATGTCAAATCTATTATGGTTTGCTTTAGATGATTCGATTTTGATGGTCATATGTGTTCTTTTGGTGTATTGTTTGGTGTCGATGGCAAATAACTGAAAGCGAAGGTTATTGAATTCGATTGATAACAGAAGCCTAAATCGATTTTGATTTTAATGTTTAATAGGGTTGAATGGTGGAACTGTGAAAGTTATGTAAAGCAGGTTCTCTTGATTTCGAAAATTTGGATTTTGGAGTCGACGGCCTGTGTTAACATAACGAAGATTTACTTGGTTGTTTTTGGCGCAACGGGTCCCTGCAGAATTCAGAAAGTGACAGTTTTTACCCGGTTTTTGGAAAATCTTGCAACTTTCACCCAAAAAGTCAAAAAATTTCACAAATTGAAAATTTTTTGAGGCTTTTTTGTGATTGTTTTTCCGTGCAAGTTTTTCGGGAGTTTCATTTTTGGTACACATCAAGGGGGAGTATTGTATCGTTCATTCCTCGGGCGCTTCTCACCCTTAATGGGTTTTATAATCATTTTATTATTATAAAAAGGGGGAGAAAGATGGGTATTCGAAGCGGGTTTTTCGGGTATTCATTGCGGATTTGAAGACCGGTGTTAATTCTAGGGGAGTTTGGTCTTGATCGCGCGAGCTTTATGGATATTGAAGCCGGACATCCAATCCTAACTTTTAGGGGGAGAATGTTAGGGTGCAAAGTCACGCTTGGATGTGGCTTACCCTTATTGATGAGTAAATGAGTTGTCTTTCCTATAAATAGGAAGTGAGTGACACTCATATTTAGGATGATCATTTTGGACTGTTAGACTAGAGAGAGAAATTTGTACAAACCCATTGGTATATCCTTTCTAGATCTAATATGAGCTTACACAGATTTATTTACTCCTTGTGTTCTTGAGTTTACATGATGATTCACTAGATCTTTTATAATTTCGTACATGCCATCATAGTCAACACTACTACAATTGGTATCAGAGTGGGTGTTCTTGATTTGATCAAGAATTGATCAATAGTAGCAATCTTAATTTGGTAATTCTTCATGTTCTTGTTGATCTTCGTGATTAGAGAGTGTTATGTGTTCTAGAAGTCGAATTTTTCCTTGATTTGATCCATAATTCGAATTTCTCTCTATAGACTACTTGTTTGTACCACTTTCTCTCACTAAAATTTGGTTCATATTCACTTTCTCTCTCTAGAAAACCCATTAAAAATCACTTTCTCTCTTTACAAAAACTCAACATCCTATTGATTGATCAATGATGGAAGAAACAATTCATGATGATTGGTTTGTAGAAGGTTTTCCACGGCCATTCAATTTTGAAGGAATTCTCAATTGTTTTGTAATCGGGTATTTCAAACGAAATTTACTCATTTCTAAGGAGAAATACGAATGTGAAAAGTTCAATGGCTATCCTATTGATCATGCTTATCATAAGGCGTTGCTTGGTCGTTTGGTAACAACTTTTCATGAAAGAAGGAAGAAGAAGAAAGATGATGAAATAATTGAAGGAGTTCGTCTTGATGAATGCAAATATGGTGATAGTGTTCTTGCTTCTTACCCATATCTTCATGATGTTCAAGAAAAAGGAGTTCAAGTTGATTCTCAAGATGAAAAAGTTTATTGCTCGATTGGAGTTCAAACCGATGATATTTTGTGTTCTTGTGATTCGTTTGAAGGAATGATTCCTTATCGGAAACCAGTGATCCAAGAATTTCACAAGTATCAAACTCCAAAAGATTTGATTCAAATTCACAAAGTTGAAGTTGTGGAAAGTGGGTTTGTTCATGAAATCAAGTCTTCAAGATGCAAAAAGATGAGAAAGAAAAAGAAGAAGAAGATTAAATGGAAGAACAAGCGGGTTTAGTCATAAAAATCGTCGAATATTATTGTGAATCCGAAATCCTTGAAGCAAATTTGGGTTCCAAAGCAACAATCTCCAAATGTTCCATTGAATTTGAAGTCAAAACCAAAAAGTTGTGGTTGTTCTTTTGAATATGTTCTTGGATTGATGAAGAACACAAAGAACGAGTTGTACAACACGCATGGTGGGTGGTACAATGTTCAAATTCGTGATTTTCTCGTTCCGACAAAAGAACCAAGATCTTCTAAATTTGATTCATTCGTTGCAAATAGATCTCGATTCGTCAAAAAGGTATCTCAAATTTTCAAATGGATTCCAAAACGTCCATGATTTTGATTCGTATTTTTCGTTTTTCATTTTGATCGATTTGCCTCATTGGATCTAATCCGTTTCAACCCCTTTGATTCATCTAATTATTTTTGTTTAGATCAAAATTCCAAAAATCAAAATCTTGTTCTCGAAATTCATTGTTCATTGAATCAAATTCGAAGCCCAACAATTGTGTTATGGATCCATTTATTACACTTTGCTATCTTGAGTCCATTTTTTCAAAATTGATACTGTTCAACTAAATATTTTAGCGCAAATCTATTTCGATCCATTATCATTGATTTGAGGATTTGAGTCCAGAATAAATGTTCGATGATCGGAAATCTTAAATCAAAAAGGTCGATATATACTTGAATCTGTTTTCGTGTGCGTTGTTTGATTTCCAAATTTTGACTGGTGTTTCTTGGATCGATTGAAAACCAAAGTGTTTAATTAGGGTCAAAATCGAATTTGAAGTAATGTTCTTGTTCGATTCAACTGTTGATGATGTTCGGTTTTAACTAATTGAAATCGAAATCGAAATCAAAGTTGTGATATTGCTATCGTATTCGATTTGATTTGAAAATTGGATGATGAACGACTCAAGAACAGATACGAATGGTAGATGAAAGTTAACTGGAAAAGTCAAAATTGAATTGACAGGATCGATTTTGAACTGTAGAAGTCGATGGTTGAGGTCCATCTTTTGATATCAAGTTTGTATGGCAGATAACGAAGGTTTAATTTTGAAGTTTTGCTATGGTTCGATTGTAATGGCAGGACTTTGATAATGAATGGTAAAGGGACAACGACTTCTGGATTTGGGTTCGATAGTCAATTGAGGTATTATGTATATTGATTCTAGTTGATGACTTGATTTCGAAGGCTTCTTGATTTTTGTGAGGTGTCGATGATCGATACTTGTATATCGATATTGTTAGTCGACTGAATCAGGAGGAACTGGAAATCTATGTGATTTCAATTTTGAACACTAAAAGTGAAGACCTGAGAGTTAGAATCGATTAACAAAGGACGAAGGACGAGTGACGAACAGAGTTGATGGGTTGAGGGTCATGTATTGGAGTCAATGTCTAATTCGATTGATGATAGTCGAAGTTTGAGTATGAAGATTTTGGTGTCAATCGACACTTGACTCTCGATGGCCAAAGTTGAGTCCTCGCATCTAGTTATATGGTCAACGTTCGTTATGCTGATGTGGTAAATATGGAGTATTGATTGAAGAACGAACTAGGAATGGTTGATTTGGTGAGGAGTTGAAATGGTTAAAATTTTAATGTTGATTTGGAGTCGAATTGTTGATGCTTGATAATGAAGGATGAGTGCCTTCTAAAACGAATTGGGTTGATGGTGTGAAGTGTTGAAATCGACTGGGAAGATGAGTTTGACATTAAGAATAAAGGACGAATTTGTTTTGGTTTTAATGTCGATTTTTGATCTTGTGTCGAACGAATTAATGGTCAGTTCGATTGATATTGAGAATGAAGGATTATATGTTTGATTTTGAAGGGTAGGATCTTTGCTGTTGATGTCGGTGATTTTGGCAATCGATTAAGAACGAAGGAATCATTGGTGTCAAAAAGTGAAAGTTTGGTTACGTGATTTCGAAAGTTTTGGGTGTAATCGACACTCAGACACTTGATAGTCGAAATTTTGGAGATTGAAGTTTTGAAGGTTTCTACCGGGTACTCGACTGACTAACGAAGATTTTGAAGTTGATGGTCGAAGTTTGTTTTATGGGAACCGATGAAACCAACTAAGTTTCGAAATTGGTCCTTAAACATTCGAAAGATTGACAGTTTGAATCCACCTTGGAAATAAGGACTAAAACTTTCGAAAGTTTGAAGAAGTGTGCAGAAGTTTCGAAAGTAGCACCTGAAGTATCGAAAACTTGTCAGTTTATACCCATATTCGAAAGATGGACTGATTTTCGAAGGTTTGGAAGAAAAGCAACAGAATTTTCGAAAAGAGTCCCTGAAGTTTCGAAAGTTTGGCGTTTTATACCCAACTTCGAAAATGGCGTAATAAAAGCTGAGAAATTGAAAAAATTTCATTTCTGGTCCCTGCAGTTGGTGCGAACTTACACTTTATTCCCAAGTTCGCAAATGGGGGAGAGTTTCGCATTTTTGGTTGTTTTGGGCGCACCGGGTTACTGCAAAATTTTGAAATTGACAATTTCTACCCAAATTTGAGAAATTTTGTCAAAGGCGATCTGTGAACGAAGTAAAAAATTGGAGATTTTTTGGATTTTCCGGATTGAAGCAAAATCTTTATGCCATGTGTAAAGGGGGAGTTTTGGATAGAAAAATTCCGAATTGAGCACTTTCTCATTCCTTTTTGGTTTTATTATCAATTTTCGATTATAAAAAGGGGAGAGATTTATATGGAAATTCGAAAGTTGAATTTTTCATATTACGCGGACTTGAAGACCGAAGTGACCTCGAGTATTTGAAGCTTATGAAATGATTCGATTGGAGATTCGGAAGTGATTTTGGTTCATGATGAGTTTGGACTTATTGAAGATTTTTGCGGTGTGCTTTTATGCTCAACTTTAGAGTGATTATTTGGAGATTGAGAAACTCCTAATTATTCGTTGATGCTCGGTTCGTATGGCTCACATTCTAGAACCCAAATTGAAGAATCATGGAAGAATTGAAGATTTCAAGTTCATATCTACATGTGTCACGCTTGAGGCTCGATTCGCGTAGTTTCTTGATTTTGGAAGATTTGAAGCGGGTCATCCATTCCTAACTTTGAGGGGGAGAATGTTGGGTACAAAGTTATCCATGTATGACTTTGTAAATGGCTTGAATTTTGTAGACCCACTTACATGTGGTAAATTAGCCTTGTGAATTGAGAGATAGAGAGAGAGAGAGAGAGAGAGATGTAAACACCTTTATATAAGGTGGGTTCATACCACATGTAGAGGTGTGCTTGAGATATGTAACATTGAGAGTGTTAGTGTATGTTAATTATGTAGATTTAGATCTAGATCCTTTTTGTAACACCTTTCATAATCGAATGCATCTCTTAAACACCGAAATCACCGTGTTCATTATGTGTTCTTTAATTCTGCATGCCAAACCAATGTTCATAATTCACATCAAATGCTAGTCTAAGGAGTCCAGATCTACAAGTTGGAAGCATTGGAATGGATTAGAATTGACTGAATGGATATGTCATATGGAGGACTCGACGAGTTGTTCTTGAACTCAGCGAGTATGGTCGTGAATACTAACCCCCTTTTCTGGTTGTGAGTGAACCCATTGAGTTTAGGAGATGACTCAGTGAGTTGGACAAGATTAGGACTCGGAAGCTGAAGAACTCGACGAGTCCAACGAGGGACTCAACGAGTTAGAGTCGATATGTCCCGATGTTGTGACAGGAAGAACTCGACGAGTCTGCGAAGGGACTCGACAAGTTGACTTAGTTAACCACGGGTCTGAGTTGTACATGAACTCGCCGAGTAGGGAGATGACTCGACGAGTTGGGGTTGACTGGGAATTGACATTGCCTTTGACTTTGACCAGGATGTTGACTTTAACCAGGGGTAAAATGGTCATTTTACCCTCAGCAGGATTATCAGATTTTGACAAAAGTATTATTGTGATATTGATAGTCAGGGGGTCGTTGGAGCAGCTATCAGATATTCCTCACCACGAGCTTTTACAGACAGCTTTGCGAGGTGAGTTTTCTCCAGTAGGAATGGGTCTAAAGCACCAAGGTCAGCCCGTTTAGATAGTAGTAGTTCCGGACCACGGTCCGATGCCGGGTGCGGCCCGAAGTAGGTTTATATGTTTTCCGAATTCTGATATGATGTCGGGGCGGTCCCGAGAAATGCTTGTATGCTTATATGCTTGATGTCTTTGTGATTCTTGCATGTGTTTGTTATGTCTTATGCGTTACGGGCTTATTACGATGTCGGGGCAAGCCCGAGGAATGTCTATTTAATATGTTCAGATAGTATGTTCCGGACACCGGTCGATGTCAGGGCAGTTCCCGAGGAATGTAATATGTTTCCAGATCTAGGTCCGATGTCGGCGACGCCCGAGAGATGTTCACATTCTAAGGTTATGTGCTTATGTTATAGGTTTGTTGATATTTATATGTATGCCGATATCTGCTCGATGTCGGGCGGGGCCCCGGTGCCGAACAGGGATCGATGTCGGGCAGGGCCCGATGCCGGGAAAGTCGATGTCGAGCTTGACTCGATGTAGCAGGGGTGGGGCCCAAGATATGTTATGTAATATGTGTATGTTATGTGGTAGTTGGGGAGGCTCACTAAGCTTCATGCTTATAGTTTTCAATTTTCGTTTCAGGTACATCCACTAGCAAGGGGAAAGGCTCGGGATGTTCGCATGGTACACACCACAGTTTCAGTCTGGGATGTTTAGACTCTGATATGTTTTTGATACAACATTTGACATGATGTTTTGAGATACATGATTTATGATTTTCTTTATGATGATGGATGACTTATGGTTTTATTATAAATGATTTTAAAAAGAAATTTTTGGTCCGTATTTTTGGGGATGTTTCACAGAAAGATAAAAGATTCTTCAATCTGATAAGAAAGGAAAATGATTTAGTACCATGTTTTATGATCATCTTAGTGATTGTGTATTTATATCACACTTATTCCTCGAAGAAAATCTTAGTGCAATTGCATGATTAAGAAGGTGAATCAGATATTGTTGGAAATAGTTCGATTATAGATGAGTCATACTTCGTTCCAACACAATTTGTAGAGCCATGCATTAGTAACTATGAATCATATAGTGAAATTCATTTCAAGCTAAGAAGGTTGAAAACACCTCGAAATATGTGGACTAAAATTGTTTTCTTACTCTAGCACATATATAATTGGATTTGTGATGTTTTCGAAAATCGAGAAACAAAAGACAAACTATGCACTATTCTATGAAGTGTTTTCTTGTTTGGAATCGACACAAACTTTTAAATACTTGTTTTAGATCGTCAAAGAATGTTCCTTGAATAAAACTCATATGTCAAGAAGTCAGTGTGATTCGTATTCAACTTGAGAGTTTCAAGAGTCAACCGACAATAAACCTTTTAGTTATTACTAGCACGCGACCTGAGGTTGCTAACCTATCGTGTTTGGTTGGCACATTCTTATTTATGTGCACTTCAAGTTGAGTTGGCAATGCTTATGAGTTCTACGTTTTCATTTGACTACAAAAGCAAAGTGTGTTGGTCAGTTAAAGTGTATTGATCAATATAGGTGACTTGCTAACGACATGGAAGCACCGGTAGGCCCTTGTGCTACCAGAAGGCAAGAAATTTAGAAAAGCGAACTTCAGTCCATGTAGGAAAGCTAAATTTGAATTTGGTTATGTTCTAAACCTTATCTTATGATTGTAGGTTGGAAATGATAGATTCACATGGATGAGAATGTATGCACCATAAAATCTAGGTGGTAAAGGTTTCGCTCTAATTCATGAGAATGATTGTGAGGAAACACTTTCACTGATAGATTATAATACCTAATAAAAGATCAATATGGATATTGGTCGTGTAAATTGCATTCTCAAATTCACAATATGATTACAACGTCCCTCTTCATATTTCGAATTGTGAGGAATGGCAAGGAATTTTTAAACTTTCAAGACATATATATCCATAGGTTCTTAAAGGGTTTAAACACACACATATGCTATCCAATTAAGGTGTATAAGCTTAAGAAGTCTTGTTGGAGACTTATTGAAGCATCACTTAACAAAAATCTATACTTCAGTAAGAAAGTCAAGAGTATTGATTTCTAGAAGTCTAGTTGATTTTTGGGTACATGTCAAAGGTAGTGGGAGCATAATTGTTATTCTAGTATTTCATGTTGACAATAATGTTCGTAGGGAACAAAGTTTTCAATTTGTGAATTGCAAAGTTCAGGAATTATTTCTCTACAGTAGACATAAGGGAGAGGGCACTCATACTTCTTTTCGAATCTAAAGGTTTCGATTGTATAGTTTAATAGAACTTAGTCATAGACATATATGAATATTATGTTGGAATATTTCAACATAGGAAATTCAATATATGGAAATATTATAGCAAGATATTAAACATATATCAAATCCTTATATAAGATATAATGAGTCGAGCCATATGCTTCATATATAGGATCGATTGTATATGCTATAATATTCACTTATTCTAATTTTTCAAATGCTTGGAGCATTATGGGGAAAAAGACTAGTTTTTTGTGTGGCTAAAGTTGTTAAAAAAAACTATCAATAATATTATAAGGTTATACCAAAGGATTGGTTGCTTGTGGACAGTTAGAAGTATGATATTAATTTGGATGGACCATAGTGACATGATTCTAAATTAAGATGGTTCTTAATCAGAATTGATGGTCATATGGAAATATGGAAATGTTACCATAATGGAAGATGGTTGAAATGTCTACATGTGAGTTGGAAACTTTAATTTAAGAGAAGTGTTCAAGGAGTATCCCTTGAATTTTAGACTTCACTACCATGGAATTATTTCTACTACCAAAGTTCTAGTAGAATACTCTATAATATCAAAGACTTGGTCTTTGAGACTTTCGAATCTTGATATCATAGGAGATTAATACATGTAAAGTTGGAATTCCATCATATCTTAGATAGTGATAAGAATTTGGATTTGTGAAATGAGCATCATTGGAATAATTTACAGTTGATCTGTTCACAAAGGAAGGACTATAGAGAGCCATAGTATACATGTTCCTGACATGGCATGGCTCATGTTTAATTCAAGTGGTTAATTGATTACTCGAAACATTATACAATGAATAGAGTCGTAATTATTATGGTGATTAAATAATAGAGATTATTTATATTCAGTAGTTTTGAGACCATAGTTAATTAGTTTATTATTGTGTTTTCACTTTTCATGTTTTACTTCCTAAATAATTTGATTATTTGAATCTCCACAATCGCTCATACTTTGGGACGTAAGTAGTGAATGAAGATTGTCATAAATTGGATTGTAGATTGTATAAGGATTTTAGATATAGCAATTGTGTTGCTACAACGTTCATGAGTACCTAGTAAATGGAAATTTTAGTATTGGATAAACCGACGCTCAGAGAATTACTTCATGGATTATATCACGAGTAATCCTGAGTTGATAACATCTTATATTCTTGAAACGGAGATATATGAGTTTTAATTTACAAGTTGGTTGTACATTGGAATTGTGAAAACGCATCAGTAACTTGAAGTTATAAAACGTAGAATCATGTGTAATTTGGTGAGTAAAAGATTGAAGAATATGAGTCAAATTTTATTCATTCCTTTTTCCCTGATAGGAAAAGCGATATCTTTGGGCTCCTCGGTGATTTGATGTTGACTTACAGTGTTGGGCCCAACCATGACTAGATTGATGTGTTCAATTAGAAGTCTTATGATGTCATCACAAATCAGGAAATCGGGAAACAGAATTTTAGACAATGAGATTGATTCTAATCCATGTCTCATGTCCATTTGATATCTAGAATAACGGAGGAATATTTGATCACTTATCTAAATGATAAATATCTGATCGGATCAGAGTTTGGCAGTTGCTTTAGAAAGCACCCTTTGTTGTTTAATTTACAATGTATACCTGTAATTTAATTTTAGACTTATCCAAGTGGGAGAATATTGGATCAGGTGTCTAAGCTAATAACTAAATTAGTATAATATTGAATTACTAGCAAAGTCCTTTTGGGTTGCCCTCAAAACTAATATATAATTGGTCGGCATGCTTTTTAGAGAAAGAGAGACTGGTTTATTAATTTCTTATATGGTTAATAAACTAATTAGAAATCAAAATAAATGATTTATTAATATATTATGAGAATAATATATTAATTAGAAATAGTATTGTTTAATTAAAAATTAATCATAAATTAATTGGAATTAATTTGATTAATTAAAGGTGGAAGGACTAAAGGTGACAATGTTAAAAAGTTTCAACATTAACCACTTCTAGAACCTCCCATAGTGGGGAAGGTTCTAGACGAGTTTTAGAGGGTTTCTAGAGCTTTTCTTGGGATCTAAGAAAACTTGGATGCCTTAGGGGGAAAGCAAAAGAATTAAGATTATCTAAAAGGAACCTGTCATATCATTAGCCTCCCTATCACCTTTATAAACCCCCTTGGGATATGATTTTCGAAATCACTTCATTCAAAAAAAAGAGTTTCATAATTTCCTTACTCCTACTCTCTTCTCTTAAGCCTCCAACTTGTTAGGGTTCGGGTGTGAGCCATTAGAGGCACGATACTTCTGGTGTGCTTGCTTTCTAAAGACCAACAAGGAAGGATTACTAGTTTATTTGCTATAATAAACTAAGGTATTTATTTTCTAATAACCTTTTTTTTTAATTTCTAAAATAGAAATATACTTTAGGGTTCTTGATATTCAATAGTTGTTTGCAAATCATGGTGAGAACATTTTTAATGTAGTTAATTTAAAACAATATACATACAAAAATTAATTAAAAAACAATATAATTTAACCTGTTTTTGGTAATTTGAACCATACATATATAATGAACATTTCATATCCGATTTATCGTCGATTACATGATCAAAAAATTTGCATATGCAGTTACACACATAATAAGATCATATCAAAAATAGATTAAAAGTAAACAACATTATTTCCATCCCTAAATCGACATTACTAAAGAGACGTGTTTAGGAATCTATTCATTATCTTGATGTTTCTAGCCAAGATTATCATATAATCTATTAAATATTGATTCTGATCTCTTGTGTTTGACTTCACCACGCCCATCTCGTATTCTACATTCGGTATATCGTTGGAGACTTCCTCCTTCAACGGAGCATCTAGAACTTCGTTGATCTTTGTCTCATCATTCGAAAATCGTTGGAGAAGAGCCTCCATTACTCTCATTCTTGATTCCAAACTTTCTAGGTTTTCTCCAATGGTGGCGATGAAATCTTCATTCAAGGTTGTGTTTGATGCAAGATTAGCTATTATTTTTGTTTACATAGGTAGCATTTTAATTACTATTGAATGAAGATAAGATAGTTTAAAAAAGAAATTGTTATTTTTTATATTGGTAAACCTTGTGTTCATGTGGGTAGAAAACTAGTGAACAACACTATGTTATATTATTTATTATGTAGATTCACTATTCAAACTAATACCCATATATATTAATAACTAGAGATCTTTCAATATCTACCCTTTATTCTTATAAAATCCCCCATATACGCATATTATCTACCACCAGATCTTATACATCTTACTTCATTCCAAACGAATGGCTTCTTCATCCAAAGCTAACAATTCTTTGGATATTTTGTCTGAAGTAAAGAAGCTTTCTCTCACCAAAAGTATCGATCATGTGTACTCATGTATTAACATGAATGCAATCAAAGCAATGCTTGATACTTCCATCCAGAATCGTGAGGAGAAGAAAAGACAGATCGAGGAAACTAACTTGATTCACAAAGATGTTGTACACAAATATCTTGATGATGAGATCAATGTGGGAAAAAAGAAGTAAATTATCTTGAAGACCTTCATGTCATAATTAAAATGATATGTAAGAAATATAATGAGCTTAGTAAATAGATTAGATCTTAATTTTTAGTTGAATATTTTGTCATTTTAATATTTACTTTGTTATCTACTTATTGTTTTTAATATATATCTAGTTGTTTTTATTCTATATATGTTCTTCTAACATTAGATTAGTTACATTGATGTTGTTAAAATCTATTTCAATTTTTTATTCTATGTTGTTATAATATTTTTATGTCAATCTTGTATAATTTGTTATTATGATTCATATTCAAACCATATATTGATTAAATTTTTAAAAAGAAAACATGAAATTGATAAATATAAATATGAATCCAAATATAGTTTGACTTGATTTGTTTTGACAAAAAACTCTTTGTAATCCAACATTAAGCGTTATATTTACAAGGGCAATTAGGTCATTTTGTCATTAATTAATGGGTTCTTGATGAGGAATACAAATTTGTACTCGTTGTTTACTCAAAAATGTTAATTTTTTTTGAGCAATATGTTTTGAAAAAACTACCCTTAGTAATCTCATATTTGGAATTATTTTAAGTGCAATTTGTTCTTTTTGCACTTTACATCTTTTAGGCGCCATGATGTTTCTGATGTCATTATGTCGTTTCAGTTCTACAGGTCATTCCGGACGTTTGCAATCTTCACGAAGATCAAACTACCAACGATCAAAGAAAACCCTAAAATCCTTGTTAGAGAATCGCTCTCATAATCGATTTTCCCCAACATTATTGAAGCTAGTACTTACTCCATGATCAGTGCATCAAAATAAGGTTTTTTTCTTATCCTGTTACACAGTATTTCACATTTATGCATGTTTTTTCTTAAAAAATGATATCAACTTATGCAATGTTTATTTTGTTAGTAGAATATCGAATCTGCAAGCATTTGGTTATTGCAAAGTTAGGGTCAAAATCTGCAAAAGGCATCATATCTGCAAGAATTTGGTAATTCTTATAAACATTAACTTATGAATGTATATTTGATGAAATAGAACTTGATTTATTTGTTAATAATTGTAAATTTCAATTTTTGAAGTTCGAAAAAGAGGTATGCGTCGGGGGAAGAACATATAGTGTTCAAACAAGCATCCATCGACATGTTTTAAGGCATGTGTTCCAAAACGCTTAACGCTGATGTATTTATACATAAATGTGCAGCGCATCAAAACATTGAAGCTATGTATAGACAAGGAGTGGTATGTGTAATTTGATTAATTTTATGTAATTTGATTTAATTTATTTTTAGTGGCATTGGTCTTAATGGTATTGTTATTTTGTTAACAGGAGGAGTGCTTCTGTGAGGGCAATTTTGATTTGGGAATGAGGTTGTTGTCTAGGGCAGGAGATGAGCATCATCTTGAAGCAATTTATTTGGTTGAGATGATGTACATATCAAGAGGGACTCCTGAGTGTGATGAAGGTATGTATAGCATGTACATTACATTTTATATGTACTTAATTAATACATGTTTACAGTTTATGCAATGTATTTTCCACATAAATATTTAATTTTGGTATTATTGTCCAAGAGTAGATTTTAGAATATTTAGTGTTCTGTTGTATAATTTGCAATACTTACTGAAACTACTAGATTGGATTGATAGTTTTTTAATGTGTACTTGTAGGTTTACAACTACTTGATGCGTATTTCGGTTGGGCGGTTCCGGATTTGGAGAGTAGACAAATTATGCTGATAGTGCCAGAGAAATTTTGAGGAATGTAGATGTTGTTCATAAACCTACAATGGATAAAATCACATTCCAATGTGAAGAGGTAGGTCATTCTGTTGAAGGGGCATTTGCGGATGGAATAGATGAGGATGAGGAACCATAGAAGTATTGCAATGTTTATCGTTGGTACGTAGACTATGGTAAACTTTGTAGGTTTATTAGGAATGTGGTTGATAATGGATATTAATAGTTTGTAAATGTTGTGAATACTCTTTATATTATATTATATATATATATATATATATATATATATATATATATATATATATGTATATAAATGGATGCATATATATTTTTTGGAAGACAAAAAGAAAAATTGTTTTAATTATTAAGTATTAATAACTTTCAATGGTGTTTATATTATGTTAGTAAATTTAAATGGTTGTGTTATAATTATCAATTCGGTCACATATGTTAGTTTAGTGTATGTTACTTTATTGACAATGGGTGTATTTTGTATACAATTTTATTTTGTTTAGGTTGTTATTTTCTTAATAACTATAATAAAGTTTCTATGTTTCTTAGGACCTATAATTATGTAGATAATTTTTTTAATAATTTCATGTATGTTTCTATATTTAACATTTTCAAATATTGAATAATATCGACCAAATACTTTGACCTAGTATCCATCAACACGTCGAAATCACGACCAAGGGTATTCGAAGGTATCCTGATACACTCTTTCTTTGAAACCGTTTTCTGTAATTTTCAATTTCAATTAAACATGTGTACAACTATTCTACGCCATCAAATCATCAAAGTGATTCACTTATACAAACGAGAAAACTTTCAAGATTGGTTCATCAATAGGTCATTTTGTGAAACGATTTATAGTAAAGGTACCTTTTCAATATTTATATTGTACATATATATTTGATTGATTCAAATCCCATCCATCAAATCGAAACCATATTAATGAACACAAGGCCATCTCCAATGGTAGTTTAATGGGGAGTTGAATGGGGATTTTAATCCCATTAAACTCAAAATCCCCATTGTGGGTTAATGACATGGAATTCAATAAAATGGGGAGTTCATTACCCAATGAACTCTACACACACACACACTCTCTCTCTTTCTCTCTCTATCTATCTCTCTCTCTCTCTCTCTCTCTCTCTCTCTCTCTCTCTCTCTCTCTCCATACACACTCACATAAATGATGTGTAAATCCATTAAATTGTATAAAGTTTAATGGAGTGTAGAGTTTAATAGGTAAAATTATATAATGAGTGGAATGCACATGTGTCAATCCATTGAACTCATATGATTTCAATGCATTGGAGATGGCCTAATATTGTGTTATTTAAATGTATATTGTACAGATTTAACATCATGAACAACACCAATAGAACGTGTATTTATGAAAGAAAAGATGATCGCGGTTCTGTCTCTTCTGTTTTCATACAAGAAGTGAAAATTTCATAGACTTTGCTACAAGTCAACAAAGGTGTATGGATGAAGATATAATCAAATGCCTATGCATCAAATGTTGTAACATACCATATAGAGACCGTGATACTATAAAGCATCATTTGTACAAGTCAGGTTTTTTTTCAGGATTATTGGTTTTGGGATAAACATATCAAAACATCCATTAATGACAATACATATTTAGGGGTGGATGATTCAAGCACAACTTTGAATAAAGTTCATGAATGAAGTTATATAGAAATGGTTATAGATGCAATGGCTCCTGGTTTTATTACTAGTAATCATGCGGAGTAGCCAAATGCCAAAGGTAAAAAAATTGATATGATAGAGGAAGCCGATAAAGAGTTGTGGTCTGGATGTAAAAAAAGTCACACAACTGTCTGCTGTAGCAAGACTATTGAATATAAAATCAGAGTATTGCATACCTGAACAATGTTATGATGCAATCTGGAAATTGATAAATGATGGGTTACCTGAGGATAATAATATGGTAGGTAGTTTATATGAGAGAAAAAAGTTAATACAGGCACTAGGTTTTCCTATGGAGTTGATTGACTGCTGCATGTCTAGATGTATGATATATTGGAGGGGTGACAAAGAGCTTTGTCAGTGCAAATTTTGCAATGCAGATAGGTACAAACTGTTAAAAAATTTTACAGATGTTCTCTCGTACTCTTTAAGAGAATGCATTACTTTCCTTTGACTCCAAGGTTGAAGACTATATGCTTCACAAGCCACAACTCCTTCCATGCGATGACACTCTGAGGATCATGGACACGATGTTGTAGTAATGTGTTATCCATCCGATTCTGAAGCTTGGAAGCACTTTGACATTAAAATTGACAGGAGCGTGAGGGGGGGGGGGGGTTCTAAAAAGGCTTGTTCACCATTGTCTTGAACTCTCAACTCATACATATTCTCTCTATACCACTTGTTCGGGAGTTGTGGGTCAATCAAATGAAAAAAAACCACAATTTTTGTCTTCATCATTGTAGTTTGTGCTGCCAAGGAACCTTCGTCCAGAATTCTTTAGCGTTTATGTCGTCCACATTCCTACCGGATGTTCACATCCGCACAGTCTCAGGTTACTTCTTGAAGAAAACGACATCAATTGTCCCTAATTTATCTTCTTCCACTTGTGGGTTTGCGAATATGGGAATTGGAGTGCACACTTTAATTATACAAATAAATCCCATAATATGGAATTATAATGTAAAATACTTTACAAAAAATTAATTACTAGTAAAATTCGTAACAAAAGTTGAGACATATATTTGGTCCATACTAAAACTTCCACGGGTTTGCTATGGAATTTAACTTTATAAAAAACATCATCACAAATTAGCTAGGATTTTTTTCCATAGAAAAACAAGCAACGGAAATCAAGTTCCATAACATAATTCCCTAACAAATAGCTACGAATGCTACTTCCATAGCAAAGAAACTATGGAATTGTTTTCCATTGAAAATTTTTGTTGCATATTAACCACGGTAATTAATTTAAAAGCAGCAGTACGACAGAAAGTGTTTTCCTAAAATTTTTCGGTGGAAAATTGATACAAATATTTTTTCCATAGAAATATCGGTAGCGTAATACCAACAGATTTGGAGTCGGTAATAGTTTCCATAGCAAGTCCCATGATCGATATCGGAAATTAATTACGTAGACAATATGGTAGCAACTTCGTTATAGAATGGCATTCCATAGCACGATCCATTGCAGAATAACAACATAAATACGTTCCATAGTTCCCCTCCCTAGAAAAATCGTGTTTTTCTTGTAGTGGAACCACGACTTTGATACCAACTTGTAACGTCCCAAAAATTACAAAGAGATTTTTCATTTTGATGCGTGTGTATAGTCCCGTCGAGCTCTTCTGACGAACGATCTGCAAAATTTTTAACCCAAAAATGTAAGCATAAAGCTTAGCGAGTTCCCAACTATACCACATATTCCATCATACATACAATGCATCCACACAAAGTGTTCGGCTCTAGCACCAACCAGCCAAATCTCTTATCCACATAAACATACATAACAATCATACATGAAATAACGGTCTTCTCCAACCCCGGGTGAATGCTATATGCCAAATCATAGTCTTACAGTGACATCTTGCCATGGGCCAAATCATGGTCTTCTCTTAAAATGTCGAGGGCCAAATCCTGGTCTTACATACAACTGCTAGGGTTCGATCCTGGTCTTTTATACAACTTCCATGGGCCAAATCTTGGTCTTTCATATAATTGCTTGGTACCAGATCCTAGTCTTCTACACAATACATAAAGTCATATGTAATCAGTGATTAGATAGATAGTCGAACAGATAACCTACCTAAGAGAGAACAATCAAACAAGAACATCACATTCAGGTACTAGACCAAAAGTTCTCTAGTACTAGACCAAGAGTTCTCAGGCTATCCAACTTAAACCACATATAACCCAAGATACCATTCCTACCTAACCAAGTAATACATAACACATACTAGCATATTCATACCCTTACCAAATAGCCTTCCCTACTTACCCTGCCATTAACCACTTCTCAATAAGTCTACTGGTCAGTTATATATAATCCTGAAGATTGACCTACCCCAGCCAAACATAACTCCTAACAATATCATACGTTCAACAGACAAGACCCTACTATTCTAGCATACCAAGACACCAAGTTTCCTAGACTTCATAAGCATAACAAGCAGTTATCCTAACCAACTAACATACTTGTACGCTTATACTACCTCTATCCTACCATGAAAAGGATATACAAAGGGATACATGACATAGTGAGAAACTCACCTAAACTGAAGAATCAGAGAAGCACAACAACCCTCTCATGCCTTGCACTACTCAAATCTGCAAATTAACTAACACCAAACGAGATAGATCCTCAACCAACAAACCAAATCCTCCACGTTTGACCCCAAGTGAAACTGGTGAAAAGTCAATGGTGAAAGGTCAACAAAAGCCAATGGTCAACCAAGTCAACAACCACCTCGACGTGAAGACCCCTTTGCCATGTCGTGGGCATGTAGGGACAAAATAGTTGAGCATCTGAGCACCTCCACATCATGGGAAGCTCTTGGCTACGTCATGGTTTCTGGAAGTGTGACAAAATCTTCATTAAGTGCTTAATCCTTACATATCTAAAACCATAACTTCAGATCTACTTCTTTACAATTACTTAATGGATAAAGTTTCCAACTTTATCCATTAGGATTCCATTCTAAGGCTAGATCTTTAATCCTAAGTCTAATAAGTCCCAAACAGGGTCAAAACTGGTGCATAGACACAGAATGACTCCAACATAAATCCTTTTTCCCATTCTACAATACATATTGACCATAGAGGAGCCCTACCAAGCTCTAGAGTTCCTCAAACTCCAAGAGCATTCATGGAAGGGACCAAAACAATCCAAATAAGACCTCACATTTGAATCTAGAAGAATAAGTGTAACGCCCGTAGATCCGGGCTAGTCAATTTAGAGATAATAGGGTTCGAAAACGACTTTTCGACAAAATATTATTCAGAATAAATAATCTTAACCAAGTTGTAGAATATGTCTCAAGGGTTCCGTACATATAAAGAACGCCGAAATCCGATTTATAACGAAGAAGTTATGACCCGTCGAAGTTTCGCGATGGAACCGGCTCGGCACCGGGAAGATGTAAATAGTGAATTTACGATAGAGGACTTTTTAGCCTTAGTGATCTAAACAAAAGTTTTAGTATACGTTAAACCGAGAACAAACAAAAAAAGAACGCCCAAATCTGACTTCGTATGAGGAAGTTATGATTTTTCTAAGTTTCGGCTTAGCAGTATGTAGCCCGAAGTTCGAATATTATATCGAGCGATATTTAGCCGACACAACCTAAACGAGAATCGAAGATCTCATTAATAGTAGCATAACGATAAAAAGACAGACGAAAACGGACGTCGGATGAAGAAGTTATGAATTTTTAACGGACTTTTCTTGTCCCGACCTGTTAGAAATATAACTTTAAAAATAAAGTCAAAATTAGCTAACGAAATGTAAACGAAAGTTGTAGAGTACGTTCCCACCTATGCGTGGATATAAAGAACGTTGAAAACGGAGCTCGTATGCGAAATATACGAATTTTTGAAGTCGGAGTATGAATTTACGAAGCCTGATGCGAACTCGATGACGTGGCCAAATCTCAGCCATTCCTTGTTGCCCACGCCTTGCTTCGGATGATGACAGCTGGTGCGAGGACTACGCCCAGCGTAATCCGAGAACGCCTCGCGTAGTCCGAAGGAAGCCTTGACATGCGAAGTACGCCCCGCGTCGGAAGGAGTTACGCCTAGCGTTCCGACCCTTGTGCGGTTCCAAGAGTAGCCACGTCACCCCAGCAGCTTCGCGACACATGTGTACGGCTGAGCCCTTACGCCCAACGTAGGTCCGAAGTACGCCCAGCATACTCCGAGCCCTCGCAGTTATATAAAAGGAGTCTGAGGCAGCCTTCATTTTCCACACATTTCTCAACTCCTTTCTCTCTCTATTTTCTCTCTCTAGCCCTTAAACCCTATGGAACCCCCCTAGCACCCGAAGGAAGCCCCGAGGCTCCCGGAGTCCCGGAAAAAGGGTCTTTCGGTTCCGAAACGCTGCTCCAAGGAAAGCCTGGTTTTCTATAAAACCTGATGTAAGTGAGCTACGCCTATGCAATTTTTAATATAGCTTTTAAATAATTATAGTAACATTATTAGGACCTTAAAATAATTATTTGGGCTATTATTATGAGTTATATAGAGTGTTGTTTAACGCTTATATAATAATATTAATAGCTAGACTATTAATTAGTCGCAGTTAACGTTAGACTAAACCCTAGTGGTATTAATACTAGGTTTTGTCAAGGCAAACTTATTTTGAAGTAACGAAGCGCTGTTCGAGTGCAGAGTCACCACCTTTCAGGTGAGTGCATAGTTACTTTCATCTTACACATAGATATGAAGTATTTAATATAAATTACGTGTTATGTGTGAATATTATCTGTATACTTGCTATCTATGCTGGATGAACAATTTTATACATGTTTTAAATGATTTAAACTGTATATGTATTTTATATCTACATAATATGTTGGGTAAAACATGGGTAGATGGAATATGAGTTGGATGATGAGTTGAGAGGTGATATAGACCATGAGGTAAGGGTGAGAGGTGGACGATGTGGGAAACCTTGTTCCCAAATGCTGGCCCCGTCATCTAGTAGAGTATGGATGACAACCACGGACTATTCTAGATACTCCAGTGGAACACTAGCAGGCTCGCAACCTGTAGGTGTTGTGAACGATGTGTTCACCGGTGTACTCTAAAAACCCATTGACATGTATTGCGAGTGGACTCTCGAAAACGATACCGTCAATAAACGAGATAACCCTCGGCGACTATGGAGTTAGCGCCTGTTGAGTAAACCCCGACGACTATGGAGTTAGCGCCTGTTGAGCAAACCTTGGTAACTATGGATTTAGTGCCCGTTGAGAAAACCCTGACAATGATGGATTTCGTGCTGATTCCTTAGGATAATCCTTAGGAATAAATGAACGAGGAATAGCTGATTCTTAGGGTAGATCCTTAAGAGTAAAGAAGATAATGGGGATGGCTAATTGGGTTGATTGTTTGATGTTTAAACATAATAACTATATTATTGTGGGTTGAAAACCCAATGTACTCACCAGGTTTCCCAACCTGACCCACTCAAGCTTATTTGTATCACAGGTGTCGATATGAAGCTACTTTACACTGAGGGATTTAAAAGAGATATAGATCACTAGTGTAAATGAATGTAAGTTCTGTTTATGCTTATGTTTCTGTATTGACGATGACATCCCAAATGTTTTAAAATGAATAAAAATACATTTCTTCGGAAATGCTTTGATAATGTATTTATCATGTTTTTCTGGGAACAAATTCTGTAACACTTTTATTTGGAATGTTACTCTGATTTTTAAACAAAGCATAAACAAAATCGGTCTTTTCTGGCCGTGAAAATGGGGATATCACAATAAGTGCCAAGGTATGAGCTTTATACCTTCAACAACTCAGATGTCTGAAGAGGATACTAGATCCAAACTTTCTCCTTGATCTCGTGTACCAAGATGAACCTCTCATTTCCCCAAGCTTCACCAAAATCCAAAGAATAAGCTCTAAATCGAGAAATCAAGCCCTCAATCAAGCATGGAGGCTAGGGTCTCATTTGAAAGGGTTGGGGGCTAAAGAGGATGCCCTAAACCTTAATTTTAGGTGTTTAGATATGGAAGAAACACTAAAAAGCATGGGATCGGGCTACAACAGCCACCACCTTGTGATAGCCCTCTTGCCATGTTGTGGTGCTCATCGGCAATGCGCGTCCCATAAAAGTTATGCCACGTCTTGATCAGCCATGCACCACGTCGTGGCATAGGGTTTCCCAAAAACCCCATACTTGATCCCATTAAGTCTTTAGTTTATCCATCCTGGAAAACGGGTGTTACACTTTGTGAGTATAAATTTCATATCTTATTCCTTAAGTTTTTAGATCTAGTTACATACGGATTTTGTCATTTTTTGTTCCTTTTGATTGTGTTTTTTGGAGTTGAGAGAACTCCAACACCTTTTGAGCTCGTTGGAATGCTCTTTAGACCTTTTGGACTTAGAAAGTTAAGACTTTGTGCTTTCCCATTAAGTCATGCAAGTGATATGGTCCATTTAGTCATTTTAGAGTCTTAAAGTTTAGTTCTTGCTTGAATGGAGTGTCCTAATGGATAAAGTTGGAAAATTTATTCATTAATATACTAATGAGATTCAGATTTGAAAAGTTGAGTGATGACTTATTGGATTAAGTCAAAAATCCTTTTAAATTAAGCCTAGACACGAAGCTCATTTTTAGGGGCGTTGGGGCGCCTCTGTGAAATCCAGAATGCGTCTGATGTTCGAGTTGAACCCGACTATTTTGTCTTATAATGGGTATTGGGCGCCCAATAGAGGGTGTGGGCGCCCGTTGACCAGTAGGTTTACTTTTTGACTAATTTTGACTTTGGATCAAACTTTAGGATTTTGGGTCATAGACCGAGGTTTGGCCTTTATTTAATGTCTAGGTGCTTCGTGAGACCAGCTTTTACTATATTCGCGTGCAATTATGATTATTCGGTTTATTTCTTAGGTGAATTTTTGTCACTGCATTACTTATGACTACTAGGTACATCATGAAACAGACCGTTATTGTTATATATGGTGTTATATGGTGTATGTTATATTTTAGGGATCTCATTAAGTTTTGTTCTTACAGTTGTAGATTAAAATATTTTCAAGTACTTTTGAGGACAATGGAAGACAAATGCATGATTGTATACACACACATCAACAGTTTATGTTTTGAGGTTCCGCGATGTTTTACATTGTTACTCTGATTTTTTGGATTTTAGGTTACGAACAATGGTTTTATTCCGATTATCATTTATTAAAAATGTGTATTTATCTTTATTTTAAAAATGAAAATTTTATTGTGAAAATTCGGACGTTACAAGTACCGACAACGTCGTGTCTTGTCCGTGGCGCTACCATTGAAATCATGGAAGTGTTTACGATCAATTTAATCATCCCTAAAAAATATAACATTTCAACAACAACAACAACAACAAATTGAGTTTACAAGCAAACATATACATTTGAGGAAACGTTTTTTCTTCTTAAATTTTTTATAGGAATATTTATTACAGATTGTAATAGAGCACGATGAGTGTAATACAGCATGATGAGTGGGTCCAAAATTTGTTGCAAAGGGTCACATCATTATCATACATTTATTAACTTTTTTCACCTCAAATAGTTGTCATTGGGTCAAAAATATATTAGCCTTTGTATGGTCACGGTTTAAATGTGTGTATACAATCTGTACATTATCATACATTTATTAATTTTTTTCACCTCAAATAGTTGTCATTGGGTCAAAAATATATTAGCCTTTGTATGGTCACTGTTTAAATGTGTGTATACAATCTGTATATGTATGTATATGTCTTTTATCTATTATATTTTATATTTATTTTGTTTAGCAATAGGTCTCGGGTCCCGATCATTAGTTTAGCAATAAAAATAGGAAAACTATTTGTGGAAAGTAAAAAGTTATGTCTACATTAACAAATTAAATAACTAAATATGTAAATAAAATGTTGTCCAAATATGAATAATTTTTAGAAAATGTATTCACATATTACCATCATACTTTCATATAATTTTCATACAAATACTTTTAAACAAAATATTTTCTAAATGGTTTAATCTTTTCTCACAAGTTTTTTTTTCTCATACAACATTTTTATAACTTTCACACAACTCTTAACCACTTCGGTTGTGGTGACTTGGTAAGACATATCGAATATACAGTAGACAAATTATTGACTCATGTTCAAATCGTGGTGCTACAGTGCTACTCAGCCTCTGTGGCTATATAGGTTCGTCTTTAGTGACTCCAGGACATGAGACATAGCCTCGTGTTTGCAGCGGAGAATTAATTGGTGCGCGAAAGCTGGCCCGAACCCTCGTTGGAGAAGTTCACTTTCCAAAAAAAAAAACTTTCAAACAACTCTTTCTAAACTTTCGTTTACAACAATTTTAAAACGTTTCATCGATCCATATACCAATTTAATACTTTCTTATAACATTTTAAAATACATTCGTTAAATACAAGTTTAGAACGTTGTATTAAAAAAAATAAAAAGTCTATAAACTTCTAACTAAAAAGTATAAAAAAGTTGTAATAATTTTAAAAAATCTACATTATATTTTTTTTTGTTTTTTATTTGCTACATAATATTTTATTTTTATTTTTTTAAAAAGACCCAACATACTTGTTGTTACATATTTAATTTATTTAATTTTACTGTTAAATACTATTTATTTTAAAAATATTGCATATGCTTAAAAAAATTAAAAAAAAAAATAAGAGACTATATAAATATTTCACTAAAATAAAAATATATTTAGTAATTAAATAGAAAAGTTTATAAATGATCAATGAATAATTAATGTTTATGATAGTACGATTTTGCTTAAATAAATTAGTACAAAATTTATTTGTCAAATCAAAATGAATAATTGATCAATCATTATGGATATTTTAAAAGTAATGTTTTGGAAAAATAATACGAACAAATATAAAAAATAAAATATTTATTAAAAGTTAGGAAAATGACTTATCAGGGTAATTAACTTTTCGTTTTTTTTACATTTAGGAAATTTATGTTGTTTATACACATTTGACCATTTAACAAGTTACATTAAAAACTATGTTAAAATGTTTAAGTAAAAGCATATAAAGATGAGAACAACAATTACTTTATTTGTTGACTTATTTATTGATGTCCAAGAATAAAAATAGGTCTGCCAATTGAATCGGGTTCAGGTTGACGGATAAGAATATATTAATTCAACTCAACCCATATGATATATGGGTTGACGGGTTGAAAACATCGACCAACCCAACTCACATAACTCATTTAAATATATGGGTTCGTGGGTCAATGAGTCGATTTCGGGTCAAAGAGTCGATGAGTTATTTTCGGGTAACTTTTCACATGTTAAATTATACAAATTATACATGTCTCTAAATTAATTAATTAGTAACATTTTACATTGACTAGAATGAACAATGAGCGATCAGCATAGGTGAAGGTGGAGGGCAGCTGTAGCCGGTGGGATGGTGGATTGGTGCCTTGGTGGTGTGCGGAGTCGACGACCGGCGGGAGGTTTGGATGCAATGCGATTTTCTTAGGCCTCAGCCTCTCACGTCTGGATCGAAAATTAGATTTGGCGTTAGGAGTGTTAGGACTTAAGGCACGTCGTATATTCCATTAATTCATAAGTAAAATTTTAATTTGTTTTAAATATAATATTATATACTCGGATTGGTGGGTTGACCCGCGAATTCAAACATGTAACCCAAACCAACCTATGAAATAAACGGTTTGACGGGTTAGCGGATCAAAAATATTAACCCGGACCTGTTTATTTTTGTGTCGAGTTATGGGTTGGATCGATAATTGTCACCCCAAATAAAAGAAAGCCGGTATACACAACAAGAAAAGGCCGTGAGTCGGTCTTTCTATTTCTACAAACAATTTTTGTTAAATTACAAGGACTTTTGTAGATTTTTTATTTGAAATTGTAAGGTCCTAGGACCAGGATCTTAACTAGTGATCAAGCAATCTAACAATCAAACAAGATGAGAAATGAGTAGAAGAAGAATGAATCAAAGCTTGCACACGTTTGAATTATGAAAACGTCAAGTACAACTCTAATTGGCCGTAAACACTGTGAATCAACCACAACTAACTGACACAGACTGAACCTATTTATAGGAAAGAAGACTTGACCGTAAACTAGACAAGGCCCTAAACAGGTTTACGGCCGTAAACCTGTTTACGGTCGTAAACATACCTACAACCGTAAACATACCAAAAACACTTCCATTACAATACTAAAAGACCTATACATCCAAAGCCTGGCCCAAACCATAACATGGACCCTTCAATTTCCCCTTGGTTTGGGGCTAGCTGTAACTCAGTCCTTCTCAATGACAAGAACATCGGACCCACCCATTGCCTCTTGCCACATTCCCTTAGCAATAATTTCGACAACCATTGTTGTGTACTCTTTCGCAGCAGACTCGAGAATATCTTCAGCAACCTTGATCTGATGTAGGGCTAGATGATGAATATCCCACTTCCCAAATTGAAGTAGGTCTTGTTTATCATACAGGCGAAAGCAGCCATCTTGGAACTCGATGACAGCAGACGCAGTAGTTTCATCATAAACCCAATACTGCATGTTTTTGAGAGATCCATCACTGAAGGTCTGCAGCACTGGAACTTGTCTGGCTTGATTTGTTGGCGGCCACATGACAGTCTGAAAGGGCTTATTGGTCTTGAGATCCAGCACGTTGGGGAAACTTTTGATGAAAGACTCAGCAGTCTTCATGCCAGGAAATCCCTTTTTTACTTGATCCTCCAAGAATTGCTTGAAATGTGAAGCCTTTGGATCACCTGATGGATTGAAGAAAGCAGTACTTGATAATTCTGAGAGATCACCTCTTGTCCAGGAATGGAAATCATGGAATTCGTTGTAGTACTCCACATTTTTGCTCTTACGCTTTACGTTCCACATGTTCAGCCTGTCATGGTAACCCTATCAGACAATTCCCGATCTATCGCCGTACTTGTGACCAAATTTCTTCTGTTCAAGATCTGTGACGGTGATAGTGGGTTTATTTCCAGGAGCATTCTGATCAGAAGATTTCTTGAAGAGAAGTTGTTTTTTCTTGTCAGAAGCTGCTAACTTGGCACGTTTGAGTGCAACAACACTTGGTGCCTGAGTTGGTTCCTTGTCGAAACGATCGACAATCCTAGTTCTTCTTTGAGCAGGTGGATTAACAGGGGGTTCTTGAACTTGTTGATGAGAGGACTGGCCAGCATTGAAATATTGAACTGAAGATTTGAATTTGTCGCCAAATTCTTCTGCCAGCTTCTTCTTAAGGTCAAACTAGCTTGCTGTCAAAGAACCCAGATGGGTTTGCAGATCCGAAATTTGTTGGGTTTTCAAGGTTTTATCCGCCTCAAGATCTGCAACCTTAATTTGAAGTTGGGTCATTTCAGCTTCAACATCAGCCACCCGAATATCAAGTTCAATATTCTTCTGATTAAGCACGCTGATTTCCTTTTGAAGTCTAGTTAAGGTTGGATCATCCTCTTTTAAGTGGCCTTCCTCAATAAATATTCCCTTAGCTCGGGAGGAAGGCATTGAGCATTGTTCATGGGCCAAATGTAGAGCAAGCCTCTCAGAGGCAATGTCGTGATAAGGCCTAAGATGAGAGGATCCTGAAGGAACAGATGAACCACCAGCTTCATAAAATGTGCTCGGTCCTTCATTGGATGGAATATGTGAAGTAGCAACGGAAGTAGTAATTGGTGGAGTTGACAGGCTTTGAGATAGTCCAGTCACAAATACTCCTGGTCTAGGATCAAGTCTTCTCCTTTTCAATGAAGGTGAGGAGGTCTGAGTTGTCAGATGCTCACTTACTACTGGCTCAATGGTAGGAGTGACATTCTCAGAGGGAGGAATATCCGAAGATGTCTCCATATGAGTTGAGGTTTCAGCCAGTTGAGTTGGAGAGGGAGGCGTAGCTTCAAGATCGTCTTCTGACTCCCTTATCTTCGTTGCTGTATGAGCAACATCATGGATAGTGTCAAAGAAAGAGTCAAGATCCTCATTTGACAAAAGGTTTGCATGTACTCCAAGATTCAAAGGAATATCATCCTTGTCAAAGCCCGAAAGATCTATATCTTCAAACGAATCATTTTCATCATTCTCTATCGCATCCTCTGAGGTTCCCTTGTTAAAATCACGCTTGACATTCACAGAGTGTAGATCATGTTCTTCAGCTACCATAGCAGCAGGAGTAGTATCATTATCTTCATGATCAGATACTGGAATGACGTCGTCTTCAGAAAAAATGTCCACTTCAGAGGTCACCCGATCGGAGGAAACATGAGACTCAGATGCTTCACTTGAATTGGCAAACAAGCCAAACTTCACTAAAGGGAACTTTCCTTGAAAAGTTATTTTTCACTTTCGGTTTTTCTTTATCAATCCAACGGTGTGTGGCCCTAAAGACTTCATGTCAAGAATTTCTCCATCTTTAGCCATTTCTGGAAATTGTTCATCAATGAAGACTTGAATGAACCTAGGGTACAACAGGAATCTGTCCCTAGTCTTCCCTTTGATGTTTGCAATGAATTCTTCGAGAATGAACTTGGAGAAGTTGAAGTCCAATCCCGCAGCCAGAGAAATGATGGCACCGATGTTTCTTAAGGTGATCTCATCTGCGCCAGACTTTCTTCCAGAAATGCAGCTCACGAAGACATGAGCTAGAAATCTCCAAAACGGTGGCAGCAGCTTCTTCAGAGTTGGAGGGAAAACATCTTCATATCCCATCTTGACAAGATATTCTTCAATTTGGGAAACATCGAGCTCAGGAGAGAATGTTGATTGATCGTTAATTTTAAGAGTGCTTCTGATTAACTGCTTATTGGTGGTAATCTTGTAGTTTTTGACCGTTGCTTCAACAGAAATAGCTCCATCACTTCCTTTCTTGACTGATGCAGACTTCCAGAAATCCTTAATCAATCCTTGATAAATATCTGGATTGAAAGTCAAAGTCGTAGACAAGCAACACTCTCGTAATCCATGCATCATGGACTTGAATTCTCCGTGAGCAGCCGGAGGATCAGCCAAGATGATAGCTAGGTTGTGACTGTCAGCAAACTTGAGTTCTGTCATTTCAATCTGCATACAAACAAACCAAATGAGAAAACAAAATATATAAACATTTAAAATTTATATTTCACTTCAAATTTGCAGTTTTAATTTGGCTTTTCAGTGTGATATGCGAAGAAAAATCAAATTCATTGACCAAAAAGGAAGTTCACGGCTGTAAACTGCCTTGGCCGTAAACTGCCATGGCCGTAAACTGTCATGGCCGTAAACTGCCTTGGCCATAAACAGCTGACCGTAAACGGCTGGCCGTAAACGGTCTGGCCGTAAACGCCGTCAGATCCTTTTTCTTCGATTAAACCTCAAAAACTTGACGATTTGATGCGAGAATATCATTTTCCTGGTCGGTTTTAGCATACCTTTGAGGATATTGGGTCAATTTCACTAAAAAGCACAAAAAAATTAGAGAGAGAGAGAGAGAGAGAATCTGAGAGATTGCGGCCAAGAATGAAGAAAATGAGAAATGAGAAGTTTTCGGATGAATCCTTTTTCTTTATATACCTGGACTAAAAATGTCATGGGCCGCAATCCACAATGGAAAAATCCAATACTCAAAAGTCTTTATAACAGTAAAACATTTTGAGGACAAAAAATAGACTAAAAATAAAATGAAATAAAATGAAAATAAAAATAATAAAATAAAAAGATAATAAAATAAAGATAAAGATAAAAATAATAATAAAATAAAATAAATTTTTCTAAAAACTATCAGGTATTTTATAAAAATAAGAATAAGAAAAATAAAAAATAAAAGATAAAAGTAAAATTAAAATTGAAATGAAATTAAAATTTAACTAAAATTTAAAATCAGTTTCACCTCTTTCTAATACTAAAAATTATTTTGTGATATTGGGATCAAAGTTTTTAAACAACGATATTCCACTTATCGATACTTCTGTCTTCATGTCCACGTCTGGTCAATCGCCGGTATTGTGGTCCACTTAAACACGAAAGATCTTTGATAAATTTTTGTACTTACTATAAGTGACAAGTCAATAGATCTTATGAGCTTAAATAATATTTCTAAAAGACCATTCAGCTGACGATGACCAAAGATATTGTTGTCCACCTAAATTGAGCAGTGAGATCTACAGACAACCTATAAAGTGTTCAATTTTAATTGTATTAGAACGCGTTTCCCATTTCCTGATATACCTCAGTAATCAAGTTCTTCCAGAATACTCCTTACATCAGATGAGCAGACAATTATTGAGGAAGAAGTTAGATTTAGAATGCATATGTTATACACTCAGGTCGGATCTCTCAATCACACAGAGAGTGAAACATATGACTAACTAGAGTTTAGAGGGATTGAGAAGAAGAAGTTTGCATATGCTGTGTACCAGGTCGGATTGTAAGTCACGCAAAGGAGACAGCATATGGCTAACAGGTAGAAAAATTTGCATAGATAGAAGATGTAGAGAAATAGAGTTGCATATGCTGCATTCCAGGTCAGATCTCTTCCAATCAGTAGAGGAAGCAACATATGACTAACAGATAGAAAGAAAGAAAATAATTTTCTACAGACCTAACTTATCGGAATCCCCAGTTGCCCCGTCAATACCGAAATTAAGGACAAAGTCCGCACATCGAGGAAAGGTTAATCCACAGTTCTAGATACAGATCTTTTTAATGTATCCGCAGATTCCCGTGTATATCTCTCTGCTCAATCTACCCAAGCATCGTATTGTCAGGCCAAATGGAACTATCTAGGTTAAGATTTGTCAGGACTCTAGATTCCTTAAGTTCATCTGATCCCAGTCAAGTCCATTTTGAGACCTTTCGTGCCTACCAACGCATCGAACACAGAGCTTAGACAATTTAAAGTTTTGGCATCTTACACAGATTTCAGATTGTCTGTTATCACTTGATTATATCACTTCCCAAAACATCACCTACAACAAGAAAACTATTAGAAACATATTTTTGATTTTCTGATTTTTAATGTTTTTGGATTTTTGGATTTTCTCATTTTTTTTTATTTCTCCGCCTAAATTTGTGCATGGGTGAGAATGAAATTAAAATGCGCAAATTTAAACTAACCTAAAACAAAAATTAGTCCTCAAAACGAATCATTTTCAAAAAGCCCACAAGCACATCGAAACTATCTTTGTTAAACGGCTTTGTGAACAGATCCGCCACATTATTAGCAGTGGGAACCTGTTCCAGCCGAATGAGCGAACGCTCATAACAATCTCTGAGAAAATGAATTTTGATATCAATGTGCTTGGTTTTCGAGTGCTGGACTGGATTTTTAGCAATCTGAATTGCAGCCTCATTGTCACTGAAGATAGAGGTTTCTAAATAATTCAAACCGTAATCCAACAGCTGATGTTGGATCCCTATAACTTGAGAGAAACAGACAGAGGCAGCAACATATTCTGCTTCTGCTGTTGAGGTTGAGACGGTGTGCTGTTTTTTGCACTGCCAAGACACCAGCCGGTCACCAAGGAATTGACACCCCCCAGACGTAGATTTCCAGTCAAGCTCACAGTCTCCATAATTACTGTCAGCAAATGCATATAAATCAAATTCAGAATTTTTCGGATACCAAAGACCCAATTTTGCGGTGGCTATGAGATACCAAAAAACTGTTTTTACAGCAATAAGATGTGAAAGTTTAGGATTAGCCTGATAACGTGTGCATTGACAAACTACAAACATGATGTCTGGTCGGCTTGCAGTTAGATACATCAACGAACCGATCATTGATCTGTAATGAGTTTGATCTACGGATTCGCCATCAGTATCTGGAGTCAGCAGGCGTCTTTCGGCCATTGGCGTCAAGTAGGTTTTGCATCTTGAAACCCGAACTTCTCAAGTATATCGACCACATACTTTGCTTGATGAATCAGGATGCCGGTTGATCTTTGTTGGACCTAAAGCCCCAAAAACATGGTCATTTCGCCTAACGAGCTCATCTCGAACCTCTTTTTCATCACTCCCTCGAACTCTTTGCAAAGCTGTGGACTTGTAGACCCGAGGATAATGTCATCAACGTAGATCTGGACTAGAATCTGATCATTACCCACATGCTTGATGAACAAAGTTTAATCGATAGTGCCGCGAGAATATCCATGTTCGAGCAAGTGCTTTGTGAGAGTTGCATACCACGCTCGAGGAGCTTGATGTAACCCGTACAACGCCTTGTCCAACTTGTAGACATAATTGGGAAGCTTTGAGTTAACAAACCTAGGGGGTTCATCAACGTAGATTTCTTCCTTCACCTTGCCATACAAGAAGGCTGTCTTGACATCCATCTGATAAATAGTGAAGTTCATGTAGGAAGCGTATGCAAGGAAGATACAGATAGCCTCCAAGCGAGCCACCGGAGCATAAACCTCAGTGTAGTCAAGACCCTCGATCTGTCGAAACCCACGAATCACCAATCTTGCTTTATTACGCACTATGACTCCAGAATCGTCTTGCTTATTGCGGTACACCCAGCGAGTGTCAAGAGACTTTTTGCCTTTTGGAAGTTCAAACAACTGCCAAACCCCAAGTTTTTGAAATTGATTAAGTTCTTCATGCATGACATCTACCCAGCTGGGCTCATTCAAAGCCATTTCAACGTTCTTTGGCTCTATTTGAGAGATGAAGCAAGAATAGAGACATGTATTAACATCTCCACTCCGACTTCTCGTTTTAACACCGTCACCCAGCTGCCCAATGACATTTTCGATCGTATGATTGCGGTGAATGCGTGAAGGTATCTCCTGGCTGATGTCATTGAGTGAAACAGGAAGATTGTCACCATTAACAACTCCATCATCTGCCGAAGGATCCACATCAGGAGTAAGAGGAGTGGCATCGGCATCTAGAGTTTGTTGTTGACTTTGAGATTCTGGACTAGGAATTGGAACAGATGACTCCATCGAAGGCATCGTAGAAGAAACTATTGGCGGTCTGTAAACAACGTCTTCGTCTTCATCTTCAGGTACAAACTTCGAACCCGAAGTAGAACTGGATAAACCATCTGAACATATATTGAACGATTTGAACAACGATGTGTAATTAAATAGTCAATCAGGTCCCACTTTAGCATCCCTTTCATTCTCTTCCAGTCAACGCACATCAAAGGATTCTACAATTTGCTTTGTTCTTTTGTTGTAGACCCTGTACGCAGTGCGAGCAGCATACCCCATGAAATAGAAGTCATCAGCTTTGGCGTTGAACTTGGGGTTGGATTCCAGGTGAAGAAGGGTACAAGGGCAGCCAAATACACGGAAATGGCTGACAGATGGCTTGTGACCATATAGAATTTCGTACAGAGTCTTCATCTGAGCTTTGTTGATCAAAACACAATTCTGAACATAATAAGCAGTGTTGATCGCCTCGGACCAAAATAAAACTGGTAATTTTGAGTCACAAAGCATCGTCGTTGCAACGTCTTGTAGCGTTCGATTCCTTCGTTCAGCAACACAGTTTTGTTGAGGTGTGCGAACGGAACTATATTGACGCATAATTCCCTTTTCTGCACAAAAATGATCAAGAACAACATTCTTGAATTCAGTTCCATTATCAGTTCTAAGTGCCTTCACCTGGTTGTTTGTTTGGTCCTCAATCATTACAATGAATTTCTTGATCAGATCAGATACCCCAGCTTTGTTATTTAATAAGAAAACCCACGTAAAACGCGAGAAGTCATCAATCACAACTAAACAGTATGAGTTTCTATTGATGCTTAGGATATTGACCGGACCAAATAAATCCATGTGCAACAATTGGAGCACCTGGGTGATTGAGTTGATTTGCTTTGGCAGGTGTGGTTTCCTGTGATGCTTTCCTTGAGCACATGACACACACTTTTCAAATGTAATAAAGTCTCTGATAGGCAGGCCACACACCATTTCGTTTTTAGCAAGATGATTCAGATTCTTAGCGTTAGCATGGCCGAGTCGTCGGTGCCACAACATTGCATTCTGTTCTGAGACTTTCGAAAAGAGGCAGGTGACTTTCTCAGGTATGTTGCTATTCATGTCTATAATGTAAGCATTTCCATCCCGCTTTGATTTGACAAGAATCCATTCATCTGAGATGACAATGCCTGGCTTTAAGATCAGACACTCTTTATCGGTAAAATGTGTTGAATAACCCTTGTCGCAAATTTGAGAAACGCTCAACAAGTTGTGCTTTAACTCAGGAGCATAGTTGACATTCTCGAAACTCAGCACTCCGTTTGTTACAGTTCCTCTCTGTGTGATTTTTCCGCCTTCACCACCCGCGAAGGAAACAAATCCCCCATTAAAGGTCTGAATGTCATTCAATTGAGAGATGTCTCCTGTCATATGCCGGGAGCAGCCGCTGTCGACATACCAAGATCTGAAGACATTCCTCCACAACTGTCCCTGCAAAATGAGCGGTATCATTTAGATTTGGGTACCCAGGTCATTTCTTTCTTGGGTGGACCCTTTACGATCACAAATTTATCTTTTAACCCTTTTGATTTTGAATCATCAAGTAAAACATTTTCAGAGGATGATGATGATTGGTTGGAAGATAATTTGGTCACCCACTGGTATTTAGGTTTCATAACATTCACGGGTGATTTCGAAGAAATTTTCTTTTTAGTTTGCTTTGAGCATTTGGATATTCTACCAGAAGTGGTGGAAGATCCAAATTCACTCTTTGACGAAACCGACCTTGGCTTAGCCGAGCTCGATTTTGGCAAACTTTTTGTGGCTTTGTTATTGAAAACCTGTTTGTTCTTTTGAAAAATTGCCCTTTTCTGGTTTTGATTAGCCTTCCAATCATCATCTCGAGGATGAGATCGCGAGGAATTTCTAGTTAAAGACCTTCCTCGAGACTCATTCTTTCCTCTTTTAGACGAAAAATGCACAAATGCCCTATGAGGACAATTCCTAGCGATGTGACTGGCAGTACCACAGTTAAAACAAATCTGCTTATTATTATTGTAACTGGTACTGCCTTTGTCTGATTTGCACTCTTTATTGACACTCTTACTTTTACCACAAGAACATGTGCAAGAACGAGATTGAGTGAGAGGTAGAGGTGAATCCGGTTGTGTGATTGGTAAAGTGGATGTGCTTAACACAGGAACATCAACTTCAGGAATATCAGAATTATCAAACAAATCATCAAATATGTCAAAAAAATTTGAATCAATATGATCTGATGCAGAAGTATCACAAGAAGTTTCATTGATTTTAACATTTGAAATAAAAGAGTCATTTTTTGAAACAAAAACATCAGGTTTAGAAACAAAAGCTTTTTTATTTTCAGAAACAGATCCTGCAGTTTCTTGCTTTGAGAGACTTAAAGATTTATCTGCATGGGAAGTAGAAACATTAGTATTTTCAACATTCATGATACCACCAGACACAAATCCATACTTGAGAAATGGCTCTCTGTCCGTTTCCTCTTTTGACAAAGGAATATTTGTATAAGTATGATTAAAGGGAGGAGGCACTTTGTCATATCCTAAACCCTTGGACTGATTCTCTTTAAATTTCAAATTTGTTTCAATCATTGATGCAACTACTTCACTTGACACTTCAAATTTTCTGAAAGTAAAATCTGCATTTTCGAATTTGTTTTTCAATGTGTCAAGCTCATCAGTTACTTCAGCGAGTTGTTCAGTTACATATCTATAATGTGTACTCTTAACACTATACTCTTCCTGAAGTTTTCTAAAGTCCTTAGTTTTTGCTTCTAATTCAGCCTTCAGGGGTTTTTTGTCTTTTTCTAAGTTGATACGCTTCATATTTCAAGTCCTCGTTCTCTCTTCGTAATAATTCTATATGCTCAAGAAGATTGTTAACTTTATCAATGCAAGTTTGTGAACAACAGGACTGACTTACCTCATTCTTTTCGGGTTCTGAAGTGGAGGATACCATGAAAGCAAACTGCAATTCCATCATTTCTTCTTCAGGATCAACATCAGCTTCTTCCACAGGAGTATAATTGATTTGAGCCAAGTGAGCATTTTCAGGTCCTCAAATATTCAGTGCCTGAATCTGGTCCTCCCAGTCAAAGGACTGAGCAACCACTGCTAAATTAGCAATATCACTATTGAAAGCAGCATTTCCGCGACCATTTCCCACTGGAACCATTGTTCGATCACTGTTTACTCTTCTCTCTGGTTTGGGACACTCACGAGCAAAATGACCCGGCTCGTGGCAGTTGTAGCAGCGCAACTTTCCCTTGTTAAACCCTACTTTCTTGTCCGCATTCATTCCCCAGTTATTCTTTCCTGTTTTCTTAGCAAATTGCTTAGCCCTGAACACGGCCATTGCAATTTGCCAAGTGATGTCCATTTCCTCCACATCCACTGGATGAATTTGATATGGGTCAGCAAATGAGAGTTGAGGTGGGAGCTCTCCAGCTACAAAGGCATTATAGCAATTTACGAGTCCAGTAGCAAGAGCTAGATTCTCATCAGTTTCTTTGGAATGGGAAGCTGGAGCCATAGTTGGTGCACTTGAGGAGGAAACTGTTTGAGGAACAACAAAAGATTGACTTTGTTGATGAGAAGCAGATGATGAAGCAACATGTGGATGGGAGACAGATGCTGAAGTGACATATGGAGCAACTGATGGAGTGATAAATGTTTGATTTTGAGGCTGTTGAACAGCAAAAGCTTGACTTGATGAAGCGATATAGGATGAAAAAGCATTATTTGAGGAAACTCCAAGATTCGCCGTTGAGTAAGAATTCACATGGTTCATTTCTCGCTGCTTGTCATCAAGATCACATGCTTTGATGATAGCCATTGTTTCAGCAAGACTAAGACGATTTAAATCTTTTGTCTTTTTGATAACAACCACATTCATGTCCCACGATTTTGGAAGTGAGTTCAGCAATTTCTTGTTTATCTCTGACTCGGTCAAGTAAATCCCAGTTGTACTCATCTCAGTAGTAACTGCAGTAAATCGTTGCAACTGAGCTTCCAATGTCTCTCCGACGACATAATTGAACATGTTCAACTTTTGCCTTAACATATCCTGACGGCTTTCCTTCATATCTTCATTTCCCTCGTAAACCTCTATCAATGCTTCCCACAATGCTTTGGCTAAAGTATATTCTCTGAAACCTTGTGCAATGTCGGGAGATAGAGCCATAGTTAAGGTGGCCAGTGCTCTTTTCTTGTTCTTCAACTTTTTCGAAATCCTCATCGGTGTAATCAGCGTATGGCTTGTCAATTACTTGTCCAGTTGGAAGATTCATAGTTATTCTGACTGGTCCTTTTAGGATGCTTCTCCAAACCTTGAAGTCTTTCATTTTTATGTATTTTTCGATTTTGTACTTCCATTCTGGGAACCCTTCTGCAGATAACAGTCGAGGAATACGAGTAGTTGTTCCCATAATAGAATCCAGCTCATGATGAAGTACTCGACTTTGAGAATCCACGACTTGAAAAATTAACTAAAATGCCAAAAAAAAAAATCGAGATCAAATGATTATGGCCGTAAACACGAGTTTTTAGTCAACTTTCACAGCTTGGAGTTTACGGTTGAGGGTTCACGGTTGAGTTTACGGTTGAGGGAGAGTTTACGGTCAAAGGGGGATTTACGGTTGGGTTTACGGTCTAAGAAGATTGAATGTTTCCGGTCAATGAAGATTAACTGTTTACGGTTAATGAAGATTAACTGTTTACGGTCAATGAATATTGACTGTATACGGTTGTAAACTATTGACCGTAAACACCCATAATTTGTTGAAAACTTGAATTGTAAGCAGATCTAATCACCTTATGATACGAAAACACCAAATACAGTCTTGAAAAACGATGAAGCTTAACTCCTTTAACTGAAAACGTGATTGAAAGATGTTTTGACACTAGACTTGCTCTGATACCAATTGTAAGATCCTAGGAACAGGATCTTAACTAGTGATCAAACAATCTAACAATCAAACAAGATGAGAAATGAGTAGAAGAAGAATGAATCAAAGCTTGCACACGTTTGGATTATGAAAACGTCAAGTACAACTCTGATTGGCCGTAAACACTGTGAATCAACCACAAGTAACTAACACAGACTGGACCTATTTATAGGAAAGAAGACTTGACCGTAAACTAGACAAGGCCGTAATCAGGTTTACGGCCATAAACCTGTTTACGGTCGTAAACATACCAATGGCCGTAAACATACCAAAAACACTTCCATTACAATACTAAAAGACCTATACATCTAAAGACTAGCTCAAACCATAACATAAACCCTTCAGAAATATTGTATTTTTGAAAAATATTTCCCAAACTAGTAGTAATTTTAAAGTTATTTACCAAGCAATTGTATTTTCATTTAAAATGAAAAAAAAAATCGTGACTTGTTTCCTTTTTTTGTTCCCATCGCTTCACTTTGAGTTTCCCTGACCTTCCCCTTCTCATATGCATTTATCAATTTTTTTTAACCATGTGAATTGCATCTTTTCATTCTGTTACTCATATATCTCATATTTTCGTTGTTCTACATCACTATTTTTGATAATTATTTTTAGAAGTACAATATTTACCAATCTATTGTACAAATATCTTTACAAATATCTTTACAAATATTTACCAATCTAGTGTACTTTTAAAAATAATTACAAAAAATATAATGAAATATCTTTTTTATTGATCGGTTTATATTAAAACAATGTTAGCCGATCATTTTGTTAATAAATTTTTGTCATTTCAGCTGTTAATAAAATAAATCAACTTGCATATACTTAAAAAATATAGTTCTAGATTTTTTTTCGCTCCACACTTTTATCTTTTTGGCAAAAGGGCTTAACGGCGCAACTTGTTGCCCGTTTGCCTTTTCATTTGTTGTATGATGATAACTAAAATATTCCCTTTAAACAATTGTTTATCTAAAAAAAATATTTTCATAAAAGTGTATGGAATTTTAAATTTCTAGTGTGGCTTGTAAGATCGGAAAACTAAAATATTGTTCACACACCTTTATCGAAGTCCTTCTAGGATGTAAGTTTAACATATTTTGCAACTCGTATATATAATACAAAAGCATCCACTACTAAAAAAACGCTTTTTCCAAGGGACATTTTCCTCGAAAATTCCTAGAAAAACGGTGTTCCAAGGAAATGCCGAGAAAATCTTATGCGTAGGTAAAACCCTCCTAGGAAATGTTTTGTAAGGGATTTACGAGGAATTTTCCGACGCATTTCCTAGGAAATAGTTTTGTCGGAAATACCAAGGGTTTTCCAATGAAGTTTATTTCCGAAGAATCTTCTAGGATGTTTATTTCCGATGAATCTCCGAAGAAGTTTATTTCCGACGAAGCTCCGAGGAAATTTATTTCCGACGAATCTCCAAGGAAATTTATTTCCGAGGAATCTCCTACGAAACATTTTTTCCGAAGAATTACCTATAAATACCCGACAAATTTCCTTGTACCACACACTTTGTTGACAGCTTTTCGTGACACTTTTTCATGACAAAAGTTTCTAGGAATTTCCCAGAAACAGTGCAGCTATAAAAAAAATTTAGAAAAACAGGAAAAAAAAACAAACAAAAAAACCAAAAAAATTCAGCCTAAAATGCAGAAAAAAAACTAATACAAAAAAATTAAGTTCATTCCATATATCTAAAAGTCATACAAACGTTTACACTTTAGAACATAAGTTTCAACAATCGTTTAAACCAAAAACATAATATAGAAGTCATAAAAACGTACGAACGTTTACAACAACTAACCTAAGAAGCATTCGATGGATTGGATGGATTGTCGGGACGGTTATTAGCCTCATATCATCTCATGAACTCGACCATTTCCGCCATTTGGTTTTTTTCATTTGTGCTTGTCTTTCGGCCATTTCACCATTTTGTTGGCAGCATGAGCTTGTTCCAATTCCCAGACCTAAAATGTTAAAAGAAACATACATACATTAGTAACATAAAAAATAGTAAAAAAAATGTATATTAACATTTTTATCTATTATAGCAACATACATTTCACTAATAAATGGAATGAACTTAAATTTTCTTATGCACAATAGCAACATATTATCATTTTTTATATATAATAGCAACATACTTTTATTTTCTATCAATTATAGCATTTTACCTTTTTTTTTTCATAATACCAACATACTTTAATTGTTATTTATTACCAAAGACCATATACTTCTATGTTTTTTAAATAATAGCAACAACTTTATTTTATCCATAGTAGCAACAAACTTTATTTTTTATCTATAATAACAACATACTTTATCTACTTTACATTGTTTATTTATATGTCAAAGAATAAAACCTGTTGGTGTGACTGCTGGTAGTCAGAAGAGGTCGGTTTGTTCTCGTTGGATGATGTCCCCGTGACAACGAAATGTAGATCTGGACATCCTACCCCGTAAATACATCTGCATTTGCCTCTCCCTTCTTGTGCTTGCACCCACAAGTCAACATCGCCTTCTAGATGTCGAGTTAGGTCCTCCCTGTACTTTTCAACCATGACACTAGTGTGTCTCTCCTACAATTTATCAAAACAAAATGAGTGTTATTATTTTACTATTTAAAGTTGAGGTACTAATTATCTAAAAAGGAAAATATAAATTACACATATTGCTCTAGCAGTAGGTGTACAAAACTCCAACTCTTAAATTGTATCATTATCTTTAGCCTTGAATTTTTTGTTGGCCTCTGTAGTAAGGTGGGTAATAAGAAAAGGTTCCATAAATGTAGGGATATGCTTCGATTCCTTTTGCTACATAAAACACATAGTATAATTAGTGTAATATGTGATTAACTAAAACTAATTACTAAATTATACAAATATTGATTCACATAATTACCAATTCCAGTCGATACTGATCGTATCCCCTAGATCCCCCTGTATGGCTCGAAATTGTACCGGTGTTGTCATTGCTCATACGGTTGGTCCTCCCGGCCGCCGAATTCTTTCTCCAAGCATCTGTGTCCCAATACTATAAAAAGAATATGTAAGATAATATATAAAAGGCAAAAAACAAAAAAAAAACAGTAATATATTAATTAGCTTACTTTACACAAATCCTTCCATACGTCCTCATTGAAAGTAATAGGCTCAAAATGCCGCATGATTGCAATGTCATTATTTGTGTCTGCGATGTTGTGACCGGCCGCTCGAGCTCTATTTGCATATTCATGTCGATATTCACTCATTATGTCCAAATAACAATCTTGCACCACACTTTTAACTCCATTTTCGATCATGCCTTCATTTAGCGAATCCCACCGATAGTATTTATGTTTAAAAAAAACTAAAGCTAAAAATGCAAACATAAAACAAGTCAAATTAAGGTATACAAATTATTAATTGATATTACCCTAAAAGCACGAAACATTTGTTGAAATACTGTAGGCGGAAGCTTAGTAAATGTAGGTCACGCTCCATCCAAAAATTGATCAAATATAATCCTGATCTAATGTTGTACCTGATGCAAACCTATAATAGTGAAATATAACCAAGTAAGTATTTTTATAATATTAGTCAACAACATAAATTTAACTGTTAAAATGACATACTTTTTACCGAACTTCTTAAGATATGGTCTGTTATCACCATATCTATGAGGTTTATCTACGACATTTGAATCGTGATGCGTATCATCATCATCTTCTTCTTCTTCAGCATCATTGTCAGGGTCGATGCCAGAGTTATGGGCCTCGTATACACGACGACGTTTAACTATCCTCTGCGTATCGCCCATTTGATCAGATATATCTGATGGGTTTTATGCATAAGAACAATCCTATGTGCTCATACAAACCCTAATGCTTGGATCTAGGTTTCTCTATTGTACATGCAATGAATCCAAGACTTACAAACCCTAGATCTATCAAATAAGAACTGAAATAAGGGTTTAGTAATTACCTTTGATTGTTATATAGCAATAACAATCAATCCTTGCTTGGATTGGCTTTAGAAAGCTTAGTGCCTCAAATGCTGCACCTCTAATGGAGTCACAAACACCACTAAGCAACTTGGATGAAGAGGGAGGAGAGAGGATGCACCAAAAACGGCTGGAAACCCTAGAGGAACACTTAGCCACGTTTTTGGGGCATAGGGGTCCTATATATACATGTAGACTATTAGGGTTTGCAACTAGGAAACCCTAATCTGACTACTTAAGCCCTAAGCAGTCCAATGGACCATTCCAAAAGGCCCTTGGACGATTTCTTTATGGTCCTCCATATAGATTTCGTCCATTGCCATCTAATGGATCCTAAGCCCAACTTTGTAACTATCTTATAATTACAATATCAGTCCCCTTAATTTAATTAATCTCTTTTAGCCACAAAATTAATTCTTAATTAATTCTTGACTAATATTAATTAAAATATATGATTTCTCCTTTAATATATTATTCTTATAATATATTAATAAATCATAATTAAACCTTTCTCTCCTTAATTCATCCTACATATTGCTATGGTGAAGGCAACCCAAAAGGACCATGCTCATAATCGGGTCAAGTACATACCAAAATAGTTATGGACTTAGACACTAATCCAACAATATCAACATCGCTAGTACTGCCAGCGTATCCACGACCTAAGTTCTCAGCATCACGAACACTCAACGGTGTAAGACGTATACATCCTTGTCGCTATCGTTCATTAGGACTGGAGTCCTGAGGTTGAGGTCGGCTACTAGTACTGTCACTGCCACGAGCAGAGTCGTGCGGTCGACCACCAGTATTGTCACCACCACGAGCAGAGTCATGTCGTTGACTACTAGTATTGTCACAACCACGAGTAGCAGAGTCATGTGATCGAGGTTTCCTTCCACGACTACCCGATATAATGTGTGTATCCTACATTTGATTGAACTAGAACGGTTAGATGCTAATATGATAAATCTCATATAATTTAAAGAGAACATACCAATATGATAAATGTCACATCATTTAAACTGGAAAAAAAACAAACAATGTTCCTAACAATCAAGTTCATTTTCGTCTGAATCGTGGTCAGAAAAATCCATTCAATCTTCTTCATCGCTTGTATATTCTTCATCTTCAAATTCTTCATCCTCACAAGTTGAATATGTGTGTGTTACTAGGCATAGGCGTTCACTACTAGTTACGTCATTCGGTAACTCAAACCGTTCATCGATCTGCAAATAACCCATCTGCTTCTATGTTTTCATCGTTCGCAATTTTGGCTTTAGGTTCGATTCCTTCATATACCCCTCTTGGTTTTGTCGGATGTAATGACCCAAAAATTACGAGGTAAAAAATTCATTTTTTAATTCAACCAAAATACCAATTATATGATATTCAAACATTTAAAAGTAGTTTATAATAAAACATTCATTAGAGTACAATCCTAAAATCATCACATTACGAAACATGGGTAGATGCAGTGCAGTCATGTCGAGCCCTTCCTTTTCGTATCGGAAGTACCTGAAACCATAAACAATAAACCGTAAGCACGAAGCTTATTGAGTTCCCCAAATTACCACATACGATACATACAATAGAGAATGTTATGTGCCAACCATAGTCTTGCCATTATGCCACAAGACGTATCATGTTCTTTTTTTGCCAGGCTGGGGGCCAAAATCCTAGGTCTTACAGACAAGTGCCAAGAGCCACCTCCTGGTTTTCCATGCAAGTATCACTAAGACAACTAGCATACTATCTAAAAACATATACGTACCTATCTAACTACCAAGGTCCGATCCGTGGTCTTGCATACAAATTTGCCAGGAGCCACCTTCGGATCATACATATAAATGCCTAGGGCATCCCCTGGTCTTCCAATAATACATAAGCCAGTGGGACGACATTGGTGCCTTCGACCCATAGTATAGTGAGGAGACTCACCTCAAGCTGCTGAATATCTTAGATAAAAGTTCGTGCATCCGCGTGACAAACCGAAAATTTTTTACTTTTAAAGCTCAATTAATCAACTCAACTGAGTGTCAGACTCATTGGTACTGAGTTCTAGTCTGGTTAAAGGTCATTTCTAAGGAGTTTTAAGCCTAATACGCTTAAGGAATGAGTGTTAGAATGTACCTGCTAGAGACACTGTGCACGAAATCGAGCCTTAACATCTTCATTAAGAGTTCACGGCCACAACACTTGAGTTTACGACCATAAAATCAAGGTGGGCAGTAAAGTCCCCCTCATAGGCTCATATCCTTCATCTTCATTCATTATCTCACTTTCACCTCAAGAACACTCCATTGCTCTCTCAACTCTCATCATGATTTTCATTCTAGATCTTCAAAAGTGTAAGTATTCTTTCCTTGATTTGTTGTTACACTTCATCTCCTAGTTACCCTCTTTGATTTCATCCATGGAAATCAACTTTTCTTAGATCTTCAAGAACACCAAGAACACATAATAGTGTTCTTGGCGAAAATCAACCATTTCAAGCCTCTATATCGTAAGTACTCTTCCCTATACTTCATATCTAGTTAGGACTCATGCTTAGAGACTTGAAAACATAAAAAAAAAACAAGAACAAAAGGAGTTTACGGCCAAGCCATCTCACATGGCCGTAAACCCCTTTAACGGTGCCATTTTGGCCATAAACCCTTCTAGATGCAAAGCTTGTGACCTAGAACCCTTCCTTGATGGAAATAGGACCTTAAACTTCTCTCAAATGCATAAATGACCATGAGTTTACGGCTGTAAACTCCTTTGGGCCGTAAACTCATCAAAAGCCTCCATTGAGGTGGTCTTTCTCACCCTTGTGTAGAGCAAAAGTCCCTCAAACTTCCCTAGCCTTCAAACCCACACTTATGCATGTTTGACCATGAGTTTATGGCCGTAAACTCCCTTAGCCGTAAACCCATGGTAGTAAACTCAAGTTAGTGCCATTCCACTTCCCTTTGATGAATCACATGTGATTCCAACACTTGGTCAAAGTGTTTCCTAGTCCCGGAAGGTGTTTCCTTTCATAGAGTTGCTTATAAACACTATATTCATGCCAATATATGTCATTTAGGACTTCTTGTGTCTCGAGACTTCATTCGTGGAACTTCTCATCCTTACACGCGTATCCGTTGAATCACCCACATCAGGTGAGTTCATACCCCGTAATGAATCTTTTAACTGCTTTAAATGCTTTTAAGGGGGGAATACAAGTTGAACAGAATGATAATTGTGTAATTGTTTGTTATAAACATCTTTCAAAAGATTGCTTATGTCTTTTATAAGTGATCAAAACATTTCAAAAACTCTTTTAAAGTTATGATACTTTATAGTTTTACAAACTCCGTTTTTAAAGTACAATCATAACTTAGTAGATAAATGAGTCTTTTCAATAGCAGTTCAAGTAAAACATTAGTAAACTATAATAGGTATAGTTTAGGAAGATACTACTCATTACTTCTAGTACAATGAAGCATACAAAGAGTCAGTTCATACATGAGTCAAAGCATACTATTATGAGAAACAAACAATGCACACTATGATGAGAAACAAACAGAGCATACTATTATGAGAAATAAACAAAGCATACTATGATGAGAAACAAACAGAGCATACTATTATGAGAAACAAACAGAACATACAATACAACTAGTACATACAAAACAGCTAGTATATACATTACAACTAGTACATACAATACTTATTCAAGTATACCATAACATAAATGTGGATCATTGTTTCGAGGCATGGCATCACCTGTCATGGTTCGATTTGCAGCCAGAATCTCGTAGAGGGAGAGCGTGAATTTGGGTATAGACATATACTTGATTGACTATCCTACACCTACCTATTAGCTATAGTGGGATTTGCAAGTCTACGGGTGCCAAATGTCATTCCTTCCGACGTCTTTCATCGTCTTGTTATTAGTCGATAGTATGGTGCAATCATATCACATTATACCTTAAATAACAATTGGTTTAAGGTAAGTAGTACATAAGTAGTTACTATAATACAACACTACAGTACTAACATTATTTCCCCATTGCATTCATTGTGATATTCTCACATGTTCGGTAATGTAAAAACTATATTTTTGGTTAATGATAGTCTAATTTGGGAAAATACCTACTCATGCAAGAAACGAACACACATAGCATTATATGCCTTGGTAGAAGGCTATGTTTAATAGAAAGGACCATAATGCTAACCTTATGATTCCTTAATGTATACATCAAAGGATATATATATATATATATATATATATATATATATATATATATATATATATATATATATAGGATCTGACAGGTAATAGGATGTGTGCTCTCCGCTTCATTTCCTGTTCCTTGTTCGGTTGTGGGCTTGGAACGAATTCATCCAATCTATTTTCTATTCGATTCTAGATGTATATATGCTTAGTATACATTAAGTCATCATAAGGGTACCAAGTATGGGTCAAGTCATAGGACACAGAGCCAAAGCACAATTTTTCTAGTACAAAACATACTTTCCAAATCAGAACTTTTGGATTACAAAACTAGAAACTTGACCAGTAAAGGGTTTAATCCATTTTATTAAACCAGTAAAACTTAAAGCACCTTAGGTGATTAACTTTATAATACTTTAGTTTATATATCATCGTTATATATCATTAATACCCAATAGGTAGTTGGATGTGTGCTTTCCGCCTTACTTCCTGTTCCTCGTTTGGTTGTGGGCTTAGGGCACATTCATCCAATTAACTTTCTATTCGATATTAGATCATATATAGCCAATATAAACTAAGTGATTATAGAAGTAATCACTGTGGTCACCATTTTATTATAAGAAATAAGGGTTTTCTTAAAGAATCTTTTCATTAAATATAAAGGAAACATTACAATTAACTCCATGAGTAACAAGTGAATACACAAGGGTTATATACCACAATGATCAAACAAACAATGGGATGTGTGTTTTCCGCCATAGGGCAGATGCGCCCAATCGATTATTTGTTTACTCTGAGTCTTATATAACTTGTATCCATTTAGTACTCATAGAAGGGATTGTAGAGTCATTTTTACTTATCTTTCATTAAATTAGGAAATATAGGATTTTCTAGAGGAACATACGAACTTTCCTAAACAGAACTTACAACGTACTACATTTTTCAACTACATTTATCAACTGCTTTCTACAACTTACTTACATCACTAAAATCTTATGAACTCACCAGCTTAATTGCTGATCAACTCTTTCAAATAACTTGTATTTTCAGGAACCTAGTAGACTGGTACTCGTGCTGGGAATTCAGAAGATGGAGCATAATAGCTTCAAGTCTTGTTTTGTTATTTGCTTATGTATTCTATGTTTGTGAACACACACATTGTAAACACTTTCTTTCTAATGAAATGGTTGTTCATTACTTTTCTTACTATGATGCATGTCTTGTGATACTAAACATGACGTCCTCCACCCCCAAACGTTTCCGCAGTTCCGGTTTTGGGGTGTGACAGATTGGTATCAGAGCATTGTTTATAGTGAACTAAGTATATCAACCGATAAAAGATATACAACTATAAATACAATGGGGCTTAAGTGCTCTGGATAATGATATACTTTAAGAGTATAACGATAAGTTATAAAAATATACCTACTTGCTTATACATGTACATATTAGAACAAGTATCACAAGAAGAACATTACTAAAGTATTTAAAGGTTGAACACTGTCGTCAAACCTGAATAGTTATGTAATCATAGCTAGGATCAATATAGCCTGATAAACTATATTCATTCGAGATGTGACCGACATGTGTTTGGGAGTGATGTGGTGTTGCAATAGTCTTAAAACTTACCTAAACACCAGTCAAGAGAATACCAGATCAAGTACATTAGAGTTAGAATACTATAGGAGTATTCTATGATACGATAACGCGATAACAAGTTTAAAACATACCAAGTACATTAGATTAAAATACTATAGGAGTATTTTAGGCTCCGTATAAATAACTTGTGTGATAACTTAAAAGACCCTTACGGATAGGTCTATAATCTTGCAATGTATACTCCTCAAGTTTTATATATAACTAAGATCTTATAGACTCAGAATTTGTGATCTACGCTTCGCTACCCATTCCTCTTATGGGTGTGGTTTGGAGTAGGATCACTTATTCGAAGGTCAATTTAATCGTGAATTATATACAACTTGTATACCTTGTGCAATTATAGGAGGACTCTGTAAGGATCACCCCATAAAGTTACCTTAAAATCTCATAGATTCTTTAGTCACTTCCATTCTTGCACGACAAGCCCAGATAGGTGTAACCACTTCCTCATAGTAGACAACAGGAGAGTCAGGAGGAAACGAGAGCAAGTTCATGAGAAGCTTTCAAAGAAGGACTAACCGAAGTAACTAAAATGTCTTACACGTCACACTAATAAATAATAATCTTGTTAACTTAGTGAGCGAGTGGAAACACTACTCACATTATGTGTTAGGATTATTTTCTTACATGCAGCTGGTAACTGTTATTCAGGCAACATATATTCATTCGAGGATAGCCATTTCAAATTCATAGAGTTTATTAGGTATAGAATCTTTTATGAATTGTTTCTAGAACCCTGTGGAAGTCAGGACCCGGTACACCCAGAACTAGGATAACCTTGTCTTTTCAGCTTTCGGCTTGTGTCCATTGCTTTAGACTTATTCCGTCTCATCTTTGTATTCTTTTAGCAAGGATGCCTCCTCGCAGATCAAACAGACGCACTATTCCGATAAATCCAACTCAACCGCCACAATTCGATACTGCTACTCTCCACGTAGCGATATCCTCCGCAGTGGCAACTGCTATAGCTCGCCTCGGTGAAAGTGGTACCTTCGGATCTGGTAGCAGTACCCACTTAGCCATCCCCGGAGCTACTCAAGGACACCCAAGGGAGTGTTCGTATAAAGACTTCATGATCTGCAAACCAAATTCCTTTAATGGAAATGGTGGATTCATCGCTCTGATGCGATGGTTCGAGAAAACAGATTCGGTCTTCGAAATCTGTTCGTGCCCCGAAGGGAGCAAAGTGAAGTTTGTTGCCTGCACCTTCTCTGACAAAGCCCTAACATGGTGGAATAGCCATGTTAAGTCACTGACCCTATTAGTGGCTAACTCAATAGGTTGGGAGAACCTAAAAGAGTTAATACGGGAGGAATACTGCCCGTTAGGCGAAATTCAAAAGCTGGAACAAGAGCTGTGGGAGCTCACTATGGTCGGCTCAGACATAGTGACCTACACTGACCGGTTCAGTGACCTAGCAGCTTTATGCCCCGGGATGGTTACCCCGGAGAGCAAGAACATAGAAAGATATGTCTGGGGTTTGACTGCTCCGACCCAAGGAAATGTGTTGTCTTCTAACCCATCCACATTCGATAGTGCTAAACGCCTGGCTCAACGACTCATTGACAACGGAGTCCGCCATGGTGTAAAAATCCTTATTCCCGAGCCATCGAGGGAAGAGGACTATAAACAGAAGTCGGGGAACAAGAGGAAGAAGAAGCGAACAACACAGGACACCCAAAGAGCAACGAGCGAATACTATGTATACCGCTACAACGCCTACTGCTCCAGCACCTGTCAGTCGATATGCTGGAACCCTCCCGAAGTGTGGAAAGTGCAAATATTGTTGGATTAATGTCTAAGTCCATAACTATATTTGGTATGTACTTGACCCGACCCGACATGGTCCATTTGGGTTGCACTTCACCGGCACAATTTATATGGATAGTCTTTTGAGAATAGTATATTTATGATTTATATTAATATATTATAAGTTCTAATATATTAATATGGAATCATATTATTTAATTAGTATTGATCAAGAATTAATTTAGAATTAATTAAGTGATCAAAAAGAACTAATTAAATATGGACTCTTATATATATGGAATGGGCCAAGTTCATTTAGGTTGGGCTAAGCTTTCATGGATGGTCCATGGAGCTTTTAACCCATGGATCCTATGTAAATGAAAGGTCATGGGTGTTAGGGTTTACATGGATGTAACCCTAATCCTCCATAATATATAAAGGGGTCCTTGGCTCACAAAATTGGCACAAGTGTGTGAAAATAAGAGTGGGCCGATTTTAGTGTGCATACATATTCTCTCAAGTTCTTCCAAGGTGTTTTGGTGATTTGTGATTCCATTTGAGGCTTCCACACTATTGGGGCTAAGCTCTTCAAGCTTGAAGACATCAAGCTACATCAAAAGGTATGTCATCTAACTAGAACTTTGTAGTATAGGTGCTTCATAATAAGCTAGTTAGGATGAAACGTTGGAATAGTTAATATTTGCATGTATAATAGAGAAAACATAGATCCAAGGTTTATAGGGTTGCATGTACACCATAGGAGTGTTAGAATGCTTAAAACCCAACAGTGGTATCAGAGCCATGAGTTGTTTTCTGTTATATTGATGCAAATGTTTTATTTTCAAGTTGAAAAAAAAAGGAAAAAAAAACATGACGTTTGTCAAATTTTAAGATAATTACTTGTTTTTGTGAAAAACTAATTATTTGTAAAATTTGAATCATTTGCTATATGAGTTGAATTAGGTCAAATTTAGTAAAAGATAAAATGATATGATTATTTTATTAGTTTTAAAAGTTTGATCAAAAGAGTTTTTTGAAACCTCCATAAGTTATGGATATGAAAAGGTTTTTAAAAAAATTGATTCAAAATTTTTTATGGAGTTACAAAACTTGGTCTTATTGTTTTAAAGAATTCCATAACTTGTTCTTAAGTTATGGAACATGAAAAGTTTCATCATAAAACAAAACATTAAACTCCATAAGTTATGGAATCCAAAAGTTATTTTTTTTTTGTGTTTCCTTGATTTATGAGTTAGTTTAGATTAATGAAAAAAAAAATTGTGTTTTAGTTGTTTTCAATCCTAATTAATCTAGAGGTAGTTCATAAAATGTGTTTTTGTAACTTGTCCTCTAGTTACATAAAAGGTCACATTTATGAATCTTAAAACTCATAAAAGTGTCATAGGTTACATAAAAAAAATGAAGAGTCTTTTTCATTAAATAGTATTATGACTCCATAACTTGTCCTCAAGTTATGGATGTTTAAGAGTCACTTCTTTAAAAGTGTTATTAAAGAATAAGAGGTTACATAAAAAATGAAGAGTCTTCATTTTAATGAACCATTAAACTCATAAGTTATGAAATAAAATTTTTTTAATAGTTTCAAAAACTTGCCCTCAAGTTTTGGAATTTGTAAAGTTTTCCCATGAATACTTTAATTCCAAGTTAAGCTCTTAGAATTTTAAAAGTTAAAATTCAACCCTTATACTTTATAATATTATAAGTTAATAATATTTATATATATGTATAAGAGCAAGTCGTTTTACCATTAGTAGGCCTCATTCACGAAGCCGGTATATAAGGGGGGGGGGGGGTATAAGGTTACTGCCTATAAAATGGCAGTTTAATGGGTGTCCACTCTCACCCACCGCTTCCTTGACCGGTGGAGGGTCGTTAGCCGAATGGGTAGGACAAAGATTATAATTCTCCCTTCATTAAAAGTATTGATGACAAATACTAAGTAACTAAACATTTATAAATTCTCAATCTTAGTTACTTAGGAAAATATGAATTTGGTGCTAACCCATGAAATTACACTTTGCACTTTCTTAAGTCGGTTAGTGGAGCGTGTGTGGTTAACCGGCACACTAGCTTGATTTAACAAGGTAGGCAAAGGGTAACTTAATGTTTATCATAGCATCGGTGGAGCGTGTGTGGTTAACCGGCACATCGATTGAGGGGTAAATATTAAGGGTACCAAGTATATTTGCATGGTTACTTCACACCTTGTTTTGTGATCCTCGGCATCCCAATCACAAGACCTGAAGGGCACACTCGAGATTGAAACATGCCATTGAAAAGTTCAATGAATCTCAAAAGAATCTAGGAGTTTCAAAACCAATTAAAACCTAATAATACATTTCGTTTATCTTGGTGGAAATTGGTGAATCGTCATTCACCTACCTTCAAATATTTTATAGCTTGGATTACGACATCCCTCTTCCAAGTTATAAAATAGTTTGTTGGGTCCTAGCCTTAATATATCATATTGGGTGTTATATTAAGGACTTAAATCAACTTTACGTGAATTTCTCCCATTGTTGATTTTTGGTTTAGACAACAATGATCTTCCCAAACCAAGCTTTCCTAATGAATATGACTTCCCGAGTTTGGCTCATGGAAGTCATACTTCTCTTCATCTACCTCCTCTAATTATTCTCCCTAACCCACAAGTTCAAGGCACTCAAGCCCTAATGGCAAGCAAGGTCTATGTGTGATCACATCTTAGAGATGAAGTCACATATTGACAAGCCGGGAGAGTTGGGTGTCAAAGTCTTGAGAAAGTTGGATGTTCAATCACTTTCTAAGTCACATAGTGAGTTCCTTTGGGACTACTATGAAACATACTATGACATGAACCTTAATGATCATATCTATTTGCTTGGTCCTGCTGAATCAGCAATGATTTGGAACGATATTAAAGCAAATTTGATTAGAAGATCAAATTCCCAAAAACGTTATGGACAGTGACAATGGTGACACTGGAAATCCAGAAAAAGCATTCTCTTCCCAATGGAAAGGGATTGGCCATAGTCAACCCGGTTGACCAAATGGTAAAGAGAAATGCTAAGTCTGAGATAGTCCCATTACCAAAGGGTCCATATGTTTATTTTGCCAAAGGAAGGGGCGTTGATTGCAAAGCTGCCAAATTTACCTAAGGATGTTAAAGTCAATAAGTTTGACTCTACATCAGGTAGAGCCCATTATCTAACTCTGTTAAGTTCTATTCTGAGATCCTCATTACATGATGTGACTGGGTCACATGTTGATGTTTTAAGAATCAAAGAATAGAGAGAAATCTTAAAGGAAGTATATACTGATTCTGATCGCGAAGGTGGATTTCGATCGCATCAGAATTTTGAGCAGTTGCTTAAGAAGTTATGATATATTGCTAAGGAATAGACAACAACAATTTTTGCATGTGGATTGTAAGGATAAGTTTTTCCGCAAAGCTTTAAAATAAAAGAAAATTGTTTAATTTTATTTATTTGAAGTATCCTTACAATGGCATTTGTGGAAAATTGTTGCTTATATGATTCCACTGACATCAATATTGGAAAATGGATTTGATTCTTTCATTTGTGGTAGTGTCTAAATTTACCAAATCAGGAAAGTTCCTCATCACCCAAGTTTCAATTGGACCGAAACTTGGAATCATGCAAGTTGAATAGTATGATGAATGACAACTTTCAAGCATTGGAAAATCAAGACTAATTACTTGTTCACATGGATGTGTGAGTCAAGTGAAGGACTAAAGGGATCAAGTACACATTCTTGTGCACTTGTCATGTCCACCACAAAGCTCGTTAAGACTGTTTGATTTACTAAAGTTTAGTAAATATGGTTATACTTACAAGTTTAAGTATAATTCTGAAACATTGGAAAAGTCTCAATGTATGGCAGAACGAATGGGAAGAATCAAATTAGGCAGAAAGATAAAAGTTTCTCAAATCTGAAAAGATGGGAGAGTACTTTAGTATCATGTTTGTGATCATCTTAATGATTTAGAAATCATATCACAATTAGTCCTCTAAAGGTCATCTTAGTGCATTCTTATGACTAAGAAGAGGAGTCATGAATTGTTGAAATGGTTAGATCAGGAAGATGAGTCATACTTCATTCCAAAACAATTCTTAAAGTCATACTCCAAGATTGTAACTTGAGTGACATATCTTAAAGAAAGGTTTAAAACACTTGTCAAATGTAAGAGTAAAAGTGTCCTACTCTTGTACATTTGAAATTGGTAAGTTGTGATGTTTTGGATAAAACAAAGACCAACTAAGGCCAATTGTGTGAAGTGTTTGTCTTGATAAAGAATCCACACTATCTCTTGAATATTTGGCAAGATAGTCTTATATGTCAAGAGGATAGTGGGAGTCTTAAAGATCCTAAAAAGAATTTCAAGAACTAATCAAGAATAAAACCTGAGGTTCTTCACTAGCACACAACTTGAGGTTTATAACCTATCGTGTTGACATATTATGTGCCCATTCCTGTTAAAGTTGGCTTTGCATAGGAGTTCTGAAAGTTCTCAATTGGTTCCATAACAACTTGGAAGCAATGGCAGGCCCTGTAGTGCCAGGTGGCAAGAAGTTAAGATTGCATAAGTTCAGTCCATATGAGTTTGGATTTGTCATTATCCTTGTCTTGTGACTATGATTTTGACGATTCACATGGATAAGAACACATACACCATAAAATCTAAGGGTCATAAGGTTTCTCTCCGATTCATGAAAATGATGGTGAGGAAACACTTCCACCAAGTAGATTTGAAGCAGATGGCAAAAGGTCTAAACAATTGAGAATATGATTACGACATCCCTTTTCATAGTTCTGAAATTGTTTAGACACACATGCATGCTATCTAAGGAAAGGTGTATGATTTTGATAAAGTTTTATCAAAGCATCTCGTATCAGAAATCTGAACTTTGGTAAGAAAGTCAATAAAGTATTGATTTCTAGAAGTCCAACTAATTTCTGAGTACATGTCAAAGCTAGTGGGAGCATAAGTGTTATGCTAATAATCATCATGTTAGTGGGAGCATGATAATTATTGTTAGTGTTGCAAGTTAGCAATGTTAATTATAGAAAACAAAAGTTTCAATTCGTGAGGCTGCAGGGATTGAAAAAATTGTTTTGCTATAATTAAGGGAGAGGATATACTTCATTTCAATTCTAAAGGCTTACATTGAGACCTTAATCATCTTTAGTCAAGAATATATATATGAATTTCATGTTGGATTGGTTCAACTTAAGGAAATTCTATATATTGCGTTCTCAAAATTCGATTATGATTACGACATCCCTCTTCATAGTCAAATTTTGAAAACATGGAAAATAAAAATATTGTAGTAAAAGACTGGTCTAGAATCATGTATTTATGTGAGACATCATGAATTGTGTACCATTTGCTTTGGGTACAGGATCGATTGCATGTGCTATAATATTTGTCATTTCTAAATTTTTCCAAATGCCCAGAGGCATTAAGAAGGGAAAAGGTCTAGAATTGGATATGACTAAAATGATTAAGCAATTGTCGAGGACAATCTGAGGTTTACCAAAGATTGGTTGCTTAGGGAGAGTTGGAAGTATAGTGCTAATTTTGGAAGGACCATATTGACATATTCTGAAAAGAGGCATCTCTTATTCAGAAGTGATAGTCAAAATGAGAATATGGAGTTGTCTCCATAGGTGGAAGTTATTTGTGTAAGATTAGAAAACTTAATGCAAGAAGCATGTCCAAAGCAATGTACTTTGAATATGAGACTTAGTTTCCATGGAGTTGATCTCCATTGGAATACCTTATAATGACTGTTGACAAGTCTTTGTGACTTTGTACATATTCATTACAGGAGGGTCAGTGCATATAAGTTTAAAATCTAAACAGATTTCGATAAATGATAGGAATTTGAAAATCTCACATTTTTCGATAAGGATTTGGGAGTGTGAAATTAGAATCATTGAAATTTTGTTCAATTGGTTTATTTCACAAAGTAAGGATCATAGACAAACATAAAGTGAATAATTGGTGTATGGCAAAGCTATTGTTTAAGAAAAACATAGTGTACATGCTTGGAGCATGGGACAACTAGTGTTTTTAATTCAAGTATAAAGTTGATAAAACCGAAACAATGAATAATGAGTAATCAGTATGGTGATAAATAAAAGTGTTTATTTATATTCATAGGGTTTGATACCATATTTGATTCATGTATTCTTGTGTTTCACTTTGCATGTTTTGACTTCCAGAATAACTAAGTCACTCTTCCTGAATGATTAAGTTATTCAAACCATCCACAGTCGGTCATATGTTGGAAGTAGATATGAATCAAGACTGTCATGGGTTGGTTTGTAGAGGTCCAAGTTGGTGGACAAAGTGGTACTACAACACTCATGAGTGCTCATAAGTTCTGAGTATTGGATTCAACCCGCGCTCATTTGAATCACTTCATGGATTTTATCACGAGTGATCATGAGACGATAATATCTTATATTCTTCAAACCTAGAGATATGAGTTGTTACTATGAGTTGGTTATACATTGATTGCTTGGAAACGCATTGGTAACTCGATGTTATAAAACGTGCCTTTGTGTATGATTCAACAAGTAGTAGAACAAGCCATATGAGTCGAAGTTTATCCATTCCTTTTATCTTCGGGATAAAAGTGATATCTGTGGGCCCCTCGATGATTTAGCGATGACACATGTGAGTACTTGGCCAAGCCAGGACTGATTTGATTTGTTCAATCAGTCAGTCATCATAAATCGAAAATCGGGACACAACAAATGGACTGAGAGAATGATTGATAATCCATGTCTTAGTCCATATGATATCTAAAATGGAGGAATATATGATCCCTTATCTAATGGACAAGTCATTGACTAGGTCAGAGTTCGACAGCGGCTTTAAGAGCTACGATTGCCAGTTAGGTTTTGGAGTCATACACAATAATAGTTTTAGACTTATCCATGTGGGGGACTGTTGGATTAATGTCTAAGTCCATAACTATATTTGGTATGTACTTGACCCGACCCGGCATGGTCCATTTGGGTTGCACTTCACCGGCACAATTTATATGGATAGTCTTTTGAGAATAGTATATTTATGATTTATATTAATATATTATAAGTTCTAATATATTAATATAGAATCATATTATTTAATTAGTATTGATCAAGAATTAATTTAGAATTAATTAAGTGATCAAAAAGAACTAATTAAATATGGACTCTTATATATATGGAATGGGCCAAGTTCATTTAGGTTGGGCTAAGCTTTCATGGATGGTCCATGGAGCTTTTAACCCATGGATCCTATGTAAATGAAAGGTCATGGGTATTAGGGTTTACATGGATGTAACCCTAATCCTCCATAATATATAAAGCGCTCCTTGGCTCACAAAATTGGCACAAGTGTCTGAAAATAAGAGTGGGCCGATTTTAGTGTGCATACATATTCTCTCAAGTTCTTCCAAGGTGTTTTGGTGATTTGTGATTCCATTTGAGGCTTCCACACTATTGGGGCTAAGCTCTTCAAGCTTGAAGACATCAAGCTACATCAAAGGGTATGTCATCTAACTAGAACTTTGTAGTATAGGTGCTTCATAATATGCTAGTTAGGATGAAACCTTGGAATAGTTAATATTTGCATGTATAATAGAGAAAACATAGATCCAAGGTTTATAGGGTTGCATGTACACCATAGGAGTGTTAGAATGCTTAAAACCCAACAACTATCACCACACCGGAGTATGCCAGGAAATGCAGTGCCTGAACTGCCACAGAAAGGGACACACAATCCGTTTCTGCAGGGCACCGGCTCAACCGATTTCCCAAATCCCCAGAGCTGAAGAAGACCAAGCCTGTTATGGCTGTGGTGAGACTGGAAACTATCAGAGGGACTGCCCAATAATAAAGAACTCAGGAGCGGATGGACGAATTCTGATGATCACCGCAGGGGAATCTACCCCGGAGTCGTCGACGAGCAGCAGTACATTTTCGAAATAGTAATTACTTTGAAAATTAATTTATATTCATATAAGATTAAAACTTGGGGAAAACACTTAAAAAGTAATTATAATAACTCACATATTGAAATAGATCACAGTATTCAAGAGAACTAAAAGATCCGTTTAGAGAAGCTATGATGGCTTAGCAGATACATCAGGGTTGTGCATAACTAAGATGTTGCAGACTTAGAGTGAGCGATTCCGCTCCCTGTTCCTTAGTTGGTTGAGGATTTAAGGCAGAGTTACTCAGTCGACTGTCCTATTCATCTTAAATATTCATAACTTGTATATGACAGACGATCGTAGTGGTACCAAGGAGGATCATGATATAAAGTATCATCACCAGTTATCAAAGGACTTTCATTAGTATGTATGCACACATAGCGGTACGATACGTAGGAGTGTTAACATCAAAGAGAAAACAGGAAACACTAGAACATTTACAAAGAGTACATTATCGAACATACTAGGAGTACATTGTTGAACATACTAGGAGTACATTGTCGAACATACAAGGGATACATCATCGTATAACAGACATTTCTTTCAAATTGACCAAAACTTTGTTCAGTAAAGAGTCTGTTACTATCATTCGTCATGAGTTGGCATGGTCCTCACCATACTGAGTTCATATGTTTCTATCACCTCGATCAGCAAGTTCTCGAAACTTTCGTCATTTGTAACGATAGTCCGACCTAAAACTCAGTTTTATCTTTCGTATTCTAAACCCGAAGTACTCGTGCGAAGAGTACTTTGTCCTCCGAAGCCTTATCGTCAGATATCCGCAGACCGTCACGAAATACCACTCGTCCGGTAGACAAAGTTTGAGCACAGAAGCTAAGGACGAATACAGCCCACCTATTACTATTCAGTGTATACGCTAGGGTGGCATATGATTATGATTACGCAGATTTAGTATGTGTGCTTCCGCCCTATCTCCTGTTCCTTGTTTGGTTGTGGACCTGGGGTAGAGTCGCACATCCGACAGTCTTACTAATCCTAATTATATACGACTTGTATAGACGAGGTAATAATAGATGGACCAAGTACGAATCCTAACATGAACACCAGGGCAAAGTTGCCAGGTCTACGAGTAGGTATTCTGCCAATCAGAGGAGCACAACCCTATTAGTACTGCTAAGAAAGCTAATTTCGGGACGAAATTCCATCTAACGGGGGGATTATGTGACAACTCGGAAAATTTTTACTTTTAAATCTCAGTCAATCAACTCAATTGAGTGTCAGACTCATTGGTACTGAGTTCTAGCCTGGTAAAAGGTCATTCTAAGGAGTTTTAAGCCTAGTACACTTAAGGAATGAGTGTTAGAATGTACCTGCTAGAGACACTGTCCAAGAAATCGAGCCTTAACATCTTCATTAAGAGTTCACGGCCACAACACTTGAGTTTATGGCCGTAAACTCAAGGTGGGCCGTAAACTCCCCCTTATAGGCTCATATCCTTCATCTTCATTCATTATCTCACTTTCACCTCAAGAACACTCCATTTCTCTCTCAACTATCATCACGATTTTCATTCTAGATCTTCAAAAGTGTAAGTATTCTTTCCTTGATTTGTTGTTACACTTCATCTCCTAGTTACCCTCTTTGATTTCATCCATGGAAATCAACTTTTCTTAGATCTTCAAGAAACACCAAGAACACCAAGAACACACACTAGTGTTCTTGGCGAAAATCAACCATTTCAAGCCTCTATATCGTAAGTACTCTTCCCTATACTTCATATCTAGTTAGGACTCATGCTTAGAGAGTTGAAAACATAAAAAAAAACAAGAACAAAAGGAGTTTACGGCCAAGCCATCTCCCATGGCCGTAAACCCCTTTAAGGGTGTCATTTTGGCCATAAACCCTTCTACATGCAAAGCTTGTGACCTAGAACCCTTCCTTGATGGAATTAGGACCTTAAACTTCTCTCAAATGCATAAATGACCATGAGTTTATGGCTGTAAACTCCTTTGGGCCGTAAAATCATCAAAAGCCTCCATTGAGGTGGTCTTTCTCACCCTTGTGTAGAGCAAAAGTCCCTCAAGCTTCCCTAGCCTTCATACCCACACTTATGCATGTTTGACCATGAGTTTACGGCCGTAAAACCCCTTGGCCATAAACCCATGGTAGTAAACTCAAGTTAGTGCCATTCCACTCCCCTTTTATGAATCACATGTGATTCCAACACTTGGTCAAAGTGTTTCCTAGTCCCGGAAGGTGTTTCCTTTCATATAGTTGCTTATAAACACTATATTCATGCGAATATATGTCATTTAGGACTTGTTGTGTCTCGGGACTTCATTCGTGGAACTTCTCATCCTTACACGCGTATCCGTTGAATCACTCACATCAGGTGAGTTCATACCCCGTAATGAATCTTTTAACCGCTTTAAATGATTTAAGGGCGGTAATACAAGTTGAACACAATGATAATTGTGTAATTGTTTGTTATAAACATCTTTCAAAAGATTGCTTATGTCTTTTATAAGTGATCAAAACATTTCAAAAACTCTTTTAAAGTTATGATACTTTATAGTTTTACAAACTCCGTTTTTAAAGTACAATCATAACTTAGTAGATAAATGAGTCTTTTCAATAGTAGTTCAAGTAAAACATTAGTAAACTATAATAGGTATAGTTTAGGAAGATACTACTCATTACTTCTAGTACAATGAAGTATACAAAGAGTCAGTTCATACATGAGTCAAAGCATACTATTATGAGAAACAAACAATGCACACTATGATGAGAAACAAACAGAGCATACAATTATGAGAAATAAACAAAGCATACTATGATGAGAAACAAACAGAGCATACTATTATGAGAAACAAACAGAACATACAATACAACTAGTACATACAAAACAACTAGTATATACATTACAACTAGTACATACAATACTTATTCAAGTATACCATAACATAAATGTGGATCACTGTTTCGAGGCATGGCATCACCTGTCATGGTTCGATTTGCAGCCAGAATCTCGTAGAGGGAGAGCGTGAATTTGGGTATAGACATATACTTGATTGACTATCCTACACCTACCTATTAGCTATAGTGGGATTTGCAAGTCTACGGGTGCCAAATGTCATTCCTTCCGACGTCTTTCATCGTCTTGTTATTAGTCGATAGTATGGTGCAATCATATCACATTATACCTTAAATAACAATTGGTTTAAGGTAAGTAGTACATAAGTAGTTACTATAATACAACACTACAGTACTAACATTATTTCCCCATTGCATTCATTGTGATATTCTCACATGTTCGGTAATGTAAAAACTATATTTTTGGTTAATGATAGTCTAATTTGGGAAAATACCTACTCATGCAAGAAACGAACACACATAGCATTATATGCCTTGGTAGAAGGCTATGTTTAATAGAAAGGACCATAATGCTAACCTTATGATTCCTTAATGTATACATCAAAGGATATATATATATATATATATATATATATATATATATATATATATATATATATATATATATATATATATATATATCAATAGGATCCGACAGGTAATAGGATGTGTGCTCTCCGCTTCATTTCTTGTTCCTTGTTCGGTTGTGGGCTTGGAACGAATTCACCCAATCTATTTTCTATTCGATTCTAGATGTATATATGCTTAGTATACATTAAGTCATCATAAGGGTACCAAGTATGGGTCAAGTCATAAGACACAGAGCCAAAGCACAGTTTTTCTAGTACAAAACATACTTTCCAAATCAGAACTTTTGGATTACAAAACTAGAAACTTGACCAGTAAAGGGTTTAATCCATTTTATTAAACCAGTAAAACTTAAAGGACCTTAGGTGATTAACTCTATAATACTTTAGTTTATATATCATGGTTATATATCACTAATACCAAATAGGTAGTTGGATGTGTGCTTTCCGCCTTACTTCCTGTTCCTCGTTTCGTTGTGGGCTTAGGGCACATTCACCCAATTAACTTTCTATTCGATATTAGATCATATATAGCCAGTATAAACTAAGTGATTATAGAAGTAATCACTGTGGTCACCATTTTATTATCAGAAATAAGGGTTTTCTTAAAGAATCTTTTCATTAAATATAAAGGAAACATTACAATTAACTCCATGAGTAACAAGTGAATATTCCAGGGTTATATACCACAATGATCAAACAAACAATGGCATGTGTGTTTTTCGCCATAGGGCAGATGCGCCCAATCGATTATTTGTCTACTCTGAGTCTTATATAACTTGTATCCATTTAGTACTCATAGAAAGGATTGTAGAGTCATTTTTACTTATCTTTCATTAAATTAGGAAATATAGGATTTTCTAGAGGAACATGCGAACTTTTATAAACAGAACTTACAACGTACTACATTTTTCAACTACAATTATCAACAACTTTCTACAACTTACTTACATCACTAAAATATTATGAACTCACCAGCTTAATTGCTGATCAACTCTTTCAAATAACTTGTATTCTCAGGAATCTAGTAGACAGGTACTTGTGCTGGGAATTCAGAAGATGGAGCATAATAGCTTCAAGTCTTGTTTTGTTATTTGCTTATGTATTCTATGTTTGTGAACACACACATTGTAAACACTTTCTTTCTAATGAAATGGTTATTCATTACTTTGCTTACTATGATGCGTGTCTTGTGATACTAAACATGACGTCCTCCACCCCCGAACGTTTCCGCGATTCCGGTTTTAGGGTGTGACATTCCGGTCCGGAAAATCCCTTCTCTAAAAATATCAAATAATACCAAATAAATAATTGTTCCACAGCCCATAGCTGAAATCCTAGTCCGATTGTCCAATACCTAGGGTGAAAGTCTATTTTACCATTTCCTCACTTGACCCAAAATCTGAAGCCCAAACCATAGCAACAAAAAGCCCGATATGGCCCAATTTCCAAATTAGACCCAAACCCATCATGAGACTAATTCCAAGAAAGCCCAATATACTAGCAAATGCCAAAATCAAAAGTCTATTGGACCAACAAGGCCCAAACCCCAAAAGTCCAAAGCATCGCCCAATCCATGAACGTCAAGCCCAAAAGCCCACCTACTGAGTATGCAGGGCGTACTTAGCTCGTACACTTAGTGTACTCCTTCTAAGGCCAGTACACGCAGTGTACCGGCTGGGTACGCCCAACACACTCCCCAGATTACTAAACCACTCCATTAAGCACTTATTCGGTTAAGACCTTAAGCCAAACTCCCATATCTAATTCTAAAGGGTAACTTAATGCGTAAAGTTGGCAACTTTACACCCATGCATGACTTAATGGGACCCAACACCCAAAACGAAACTTAATAAGGCTCTTAACATATGCATGGACCAATATATTTCATAAAGCTTGCATTGTCTTTTGGAGTAGATCAAAAGCTCAACTATAGCTCAAAAGACCCAAAAATGCAATAACAAGGTCCCAAAACTAGATCTAGCACAATAAACAATCAAGTAGAGAACTTTATTCCTCAAATGGCTTGCAAAGATGATGATGAATCTGGATCTCTAAGCTTCACACCAAAAGATGGATCTTCAGTAACCTTCTATCTCTTCAAAATGCACAAAAAGACACTAAGATTCTTCACAAGAGCTCAAGAACACTAAGGAGGTGACTAAGGGTCGAGATTAGGGTTTAGGATGATGGTGGGTAATCAATAAGATGACCTAAAGTGATATAAGTTGTTTAAATAGGGAAAAAACCCTAAAATTTAGGGTTTTCATCTGGCTGGAGTACGCCCCACATACTCTCAGTATGCGTAGCGTACTCCATAAGGTACTCGTGATTCTTCAACCTAGTACGCCCATCTTACGTCCATGTGCGTCCAGCATACTAGGCTTAGCTCTTAACCCACCAAACTTTCGGAGGCCATAACTTCTTCATTCTACGTCTGATTTTGACGTTCTTTATATCCACAAAAAGGTAATGAGGAGCTCTACACTTATATCAACTCACCCTTGCCTTAAAACTTTTCGAACTGCAATCCAAAATCCATAAAGGCCCGGACTGACACATTACGATATACCATTGGGCTCCAAAACACGAACCAAACTTCTGGATCACCTAATCTATAATACCCACATCCAAAAAGGGTCTAAATCTCTCTTTCCTAAAGGCATGAAGCTTTATGATAACTGATATTCGGATCACGGGCCTGAATAATGAAATGATTCAAAACCCGGTGTTACAACTGGAAGTACCGAGGGTCTTCCTAGGAAGTTTATTTCCGAGGAAATATATTAATCGTCATAATTTTATGGGAAATGCATAGGAAGTTCCAAGGGATTTCCTATGAATCAAACTCATTTTTTCATTCTTATAGGTTGAAACGTTATTTTTTATTCGTTCCATACTTTGTGCAGCTTTGTTATACATGAAATACTTTTATCTTACCAAAATATGTATTATGCACATACATAAACATACATATGTACACATGCACTATATAGAATGTATAATGATAAACAAATGTTTTGAGTATTGTGTTATGGTGGTGTGCACGCTTACCTATGTATATATCATGCATAACTTGGTAAACTAAAAATAATTCATGTATAATGAAGTTGTACAAAATATTGAACGAAAAAATAGATGTTTTATATTTTAATATTAATAACGGATTCTGTTCCTAGGAAATCCCTAGGAAATATGTAGGAACTTCCGATGGATTTCCGAGGAAATACATTAATCGTCACAAATGTGTGGGAAATACATAGGAAGTTCTAAGGGATTTCCTAGGAATCAAACTCATAGTTTCATTCTTATTATTTTTATTCATTCCATACTTTGTGCAACTTTGTTATACATGAAATACTTTTATCTTACCAAAATATGTATTATGCACATGCATAAACATACATATGTACACATACACTATATAGAATATATAATGATAAACAAATGTTTTGAGTAATGTGTTATGATGGTGTGCACATTTACGTATGTATATATCATGCATAACTTGGTAAACCAAAAACAATTCATGTATAATGAAGGTGTACAAAATATTGAACGAAAAAAATAGATGTTTCAACTTTTAATATTAGAAAATGGATTGCGTTCCTAGGAAATTCCTAGGAAAAATGTGGGAACTTCTGATGGCTTTCCTAAGAATACATTATTCGTCACAAATTTCTTGGAAATTCATATGAAGTTCCAAGGGATTTCCTAGAAATCAAACTCGTTTTTCATTCTTATAGGTTCAAACATTATTTTTTTGTTCCATATTTTGTGCAACTTTTTTATACATGAAATACTTTTATCTTACCAAAATATGTATTATACACATACGTGTTATGGTGGTGTGCATACGTACGTATGTATATATCATCCATAATTTTGTAAACTAAAAACAATTCATGTACAATGAAGTTGTACAAAAATATTGAAAGAAAAAATAGACATTTCAACCTCAAATTTAAAAAAAAGAAAAAATTATATTCCTAGGAAATCCCTTGGAAAGTGAGGAAACTTCCTTTCTAGTAGTGAAGTGCAATAACAGTCATGGTTTAATTCGTTTAAGTAACACAAGTGTCTATATAAATTGATCATTTATAAGCTCATTCCTAGGACATTCATCAAATAAACGGAGGGAATACCGAGGAAAGTGTAGTAAGTACAACATTCGTAGGAAAAGTGTAGGAACAATGACTGTATTCTCTACTCAAATTCGATATGATTTATTTTGTTACAAGGAAAAAAAATTGTTAAAAACATATTACTAAGGAAATACCGAGGAAAGTTGGATATTTATAAAGTGCTTAGGAAAAGTCTAGAAAATACCGGGGGAATACCGAGAAAAGTGTAGTTAGTACAACCTTCATAGGAAAAGTGTAGGAACAATGAGTGTATTCTCTACATAGAAGTCTTATGATTTTTTTTTGTTACAAGAAAAAATTGTTAAAAAAATATTACTAAGGAAATATCGATGAAAGTTGAGTATTTATAAATATCCTAGGAAAAGTGTAAGAATTTTCGAGGGATTTCCGAGGAAAAGGCGTTTATGGTTATTCCTATGATTTTCCTTGGTAATTCGTAGGTAATACCGATAAATTCCTTTTCCTCGGAAATATTCGTAGGAAATTCCTCCTTTTTCTAGTAGTGTTATAATGCAATTGAAAAGAAGTAGATTGTACAAATTAGTATTCATCTCGCCAAAACGTTTGAAGTAAATATGCATTCAAACGAAGATACTCTCTAAACCTTGTTGTCTCAAATTATTAGAGGTTGATCGAATATGATACATATAGTAATTTTGCTATTAGTTATTGCCCTTCACCACTATGTCCAACAAATATATGTGGCATATTCATATTGCCCCTTCATCAACACCCTATCATCATTTTGTCACTGGGCAGAAGAGAATGTTGTCCGGTACAAACCATTCTTGGTTTCGTGGAACATTTTGTCGAGCAATTGGTAGGTATAAACCCGTGCTTACATAACATAAAAGAATGAATGAAAAATACATAATATAAAAGAATGAAAGACATAGAATAATGAAAAAGAATGAAGTGATGCAGAACAATCAAAAGATGAGATATAGCTCTAACAGAACGAAGAAATGCAATTCATATGGTTATTTACGAAAAACGAAAAAATGATGAATGCCTGCAGGAAGGGAAGGTGACGGAAAATGCAAGTCCAACGACGTCAAGAAAGAAAGAATGACAATCATGTCTTTTCCATTTTAAAAGAAAATACAATTAATAAGTAAAAAAATTTAAAAGTAGCAATTGGTAAATATTTTAAAAAAATACAATATTTTGATTCATAGATATAAGTTATGAAATAAATGCTTCAGGCTGGAGGGTGTATACGGGAAGTTATCTTTACTTTTTGTCTCTCACGCCATCGATTCCCTCACTTTTCTTTCCCTCGCCAAATGTTAGGATGTGTGCGGGAAGCTTCATTCACTCTTTTTTTTAAAATATAAAATAATTTGTTTTGATGATTTATATTTTTTTTAAATGAGTAATAAACATAAAAATTACTTAAAAATAAAAACCACTTTATTAATTAAAAATTACATTAAAATACGCAAGATTAAAAATAAAAAAATAAAAAAAACTAGAAAACAACAAATATTAAAAAAAAAGCACAACTTAGAAAACATAATTAATATCCAAATTTTAAAAAACCAAAATACGTCATTCAGGATCGTCGTCATCGTCATCGTCATCATCGTCATTGTCATTCTCATCAACGTCATTCTCATCATCATCATCGAAATCCTCGCTCTCGACGAACATATCCGAATTGTCATATGATTCGTCAAGCATATCATCATGCCAATACTCTGTCGGCGGCTGAATGTGAGCCTTATAAACGTGCTCCAGCAAATCAGCACGAAGGGCGTGATGAATGTCGCGATCGTATACTTCTCTTCAATTTGCCCTATACTCTTGCGTACCAACGGCTACTCCTTTGACATTTGGCAAAACTTCATTTTCGTTTTATCGACATATCGCTCTTCCTTCGTCTTCAAGAATCATATTATGCAATATGATGCACGAAACATTACGTGTTGCAACCTTTTCACTTCATATGACCGTGCCCCGACACACCTCTTGAGTACACCAAATGTTCGCTCCATGTCCTTCCTAGTTGAATCTAGCGCCTCTTTAAACTTTTTACTTTTTTGTCGTTCAGACATGTAAACAATTTCACAAAAATAGATAATGGAGGATATATACCGTCAGTAAGATAGTACCCGCGCTTATATGCCACCCTGTTTACTTGAAAATGCACATCATGCGACTTTCCAAGGTAGATATCGTTGAATACCGACGACTGGTCCAGAACATTGATGTCTTTGTTTGCACCAGCTCGACCAAAGAGTGCATTTCATATCCGAATATCATATGATGTGATTGCTTCTAGAACATCGTTGGCTCTCTATGGTCGCCTCGCATGTACTGACCACGCCATGCATTGGGGCGCAACGCCCAAGCTCAATGCATGCAATCGATACTACCTAGCATTCCTAGGAACCCATGCTTGCCTTCATGCACCGTGTACAACTGGTGGACATTCTTGATAGTTGGTTTGCACAAATATCATTGCCCGTACACCAAAGTAATAGCTTTGGAGAACTTGTACACACATTCCCGTACCGTACGCTCGGACATCCTTAAATACTCGTCCCATTTATCTGCGCCCATGTCGTATGCTAACTGACGAATTGCGGCCGTGCATTTTTGAATTGGAGAGAAACCTTTTTTTCGTCTACCATCCAACTTCCATTAGAAATACGAAAAATGGCCTTCCAAATCGCCAACAATACGTAAGAATAGCTCCTTCCTCATCTAGAACCGCCATCGAAACTTTTCAACATAAACGACGTCATCTACAATGTAACATCCCAAAAATCAAGGTAATTTTTTTCAAAACCATAAATGTTTACAAAACATAGTTTCCAAAAGTCAAAATCACAAATCAGAGTATCCCAAAATCAAATCACATAAAATCTGAAGGATGTGCACGATCAGGCCTTCGCCTTACCCCTGTCCTCTAAAGTACTTGAAACCATAACAATCAAACCATAAGACCAAGCTTATTGAGTTCCCCTAAAGTACCACACACACAACCATGCAGATAACAACATACATATATGAGCCTTCAGCCTGACTGGACCACCTCGTTGAGCCTACAGCCTATCTGGACCACTCTCCGAGCCTTCGGCATGACTGGACCGCCTCGTAGGGCCTACAGCCTATCCAGACTGCTCTTCGGGTCTTTGTCCAGACTGGACTGGACCTTCGGGCCTACAACCTATGTAGACCTCCCTAGCTATCTTGCCCTTCAACACAAAGCATGACCGCCTCAACCCAACAAACCATAACATGTCGACATATACAATAACAAACAATAACCAGCAAGTACAAGTAATCATATAGATCTACTAGTCTAACACAAAACCAGGGCAGACAGGTAATCATACGGATCTACCAGTCTAGCATATAACCATCATAACATCATCCAATATACCAGGATACATAATCCATTGGGCCGACATTGGTGAATTCGACCCACAAGTACAGTGAGGAAAACTCACCTAAACCACTCGACAGAAGCCTAATAGGTACCTCAGCATCAGAACAGCCAATCCAAACTTCCTAACACCAAGCCGAGACAATCCTAAGTCAAATACTCAATTCTACCCAAGTTTGACCGAAAGTTGAACTAGTCAAGAAATCAATAGTCAAAGTCAATGTCACGGCATGACCGTTCTTTGGTCACGTCATGAGAATGATATGAAAAAACAATTGCGATTTTGGGCACCGTTACGTCGTGACTTCTGGTCCGAAGGACAAAAACTTCATTAAGTGCTTAATCTCTTCAGAACAAGGCCCATAACCTCATATCTAGATCCTAAATAGCTTCATAATGGATAAAGTTTCCATCTTTATCCATTAGGATGGTCCAAACAACCAAGATTGAGTCTTTAAGTCTCAAAGGGACCAAGAATTCATCTTTCTCAACTATATCCATTAAGTCCAAGACTCCAACCTTCAGATCTGAATCAACATGATGTTTAGATGGATAAAGTTTCCAACTTTATCCATAATATTTTCTCAAGCTTTCATGATCTAAACTTTAATACACCAAAATGACCTAAATGACCAAGATAACTTGCGTGGCTGAAAGGGAAGGCAAAAGATCAAAACTTTCCTAGTCCATGAAGTCCAAGAAAACATTCGAAACTGATCAAAAGGTGTTGGATTCCATATCTGAAACATGCAAGGTTCTTGGGACCTAGGAGAGTAATAAAGTTGAAAACTTTATTCTTAACTCTCACTCAAAACTCATTAAAATGGACCAAAACACCTAATATACTTAGATCCAAGATGAATATGCCATAAAACTTGGAATTTTATAACTTACAAAGGTCTAGAAGGTAGATGAAAGTTGACATCTTTAATTTCCAAGCTTCAAGGATCAATCATGCATGGAAAACTGGCTCCAAAATCTCCAAAAATGGATGAGAGAGGAGAGGGGAGGCTCAAATCTTGAAAATTAAGGCTAGGGTTCTCCTAAGGAGTTCTAGATATGATGGAGGCAAAGAAAATACCCTAAAACATGAATCCTTAGCTTTAAATACCTTGAAAACCCTAAATATTTTGTCGGCTTTGGGCTGCACAGTTCTCATGTCGTGAGAATATATTCTCACCTCGTGAGGACTCTCACATCGTGAGAGTTACTTCTGACCCCGTGAGAACGGATTTTCCCCCAATTTCACTCCAACTTCAAACATTCATAAATTCTTCGTTTCAACTCCGTTTTCGGCGATCTTTATATCCACGGAAATGTGTTTACGAGCCCCACACTTCTATCTAGTTAATTTTGTCTTAACACATGTCAAACTAAAAACCATAATTCGTGAAAGAAGTCTAAAACATCAATTTTCCCATTTTACCCTTTGACTCTAAGACACAAACCTAGGCTTTAATGCCTTATCCAACATTATCATCATCCAATAAGGTCTAAACCCCATTCCCTTGAAGCGTAAGGTCTTTACATGATCCATTTATTGTCCACAACCCCTAAAACAGAAACTTCTCCATACATGATGTTACAACTCTCCCCCAATTAAACTGGATTTCATCTTCAAAATACTTCTTGGTTTGAATCTCTGAAATTAACATCAACATATTCCAAAAACTCCCTTTAATCCCCTTCGAAATCAAGGTATCTATACAGAGAAATCGAGAGATCACTCGAAAACTCACAGTTGTCAACAAACAACCCAATTACTTGAAAATACTCAACTGCAACCAGAATTGTAAGACCAAACTTCCAATGAGAACCACTCATACCGGGAACTCTCAAAACCACAACCACAAATCAACTTCATAAATATACTTTCCGGAACCGGGAACCCATCAGTCTAAACTTCCGAAACCATACCCTAAGTCTGATGATCATCCATATGTCATACCTACCCCTAGTCCCTGACTTGGAACACCACCAAATCATGCAGAAAGAATACTCAAAAGATACCCATCGTGAATTTCCAACAAACCCTCAAATTCGGAAATTTTTCCCAAAAGCCTTAAATATAAACTTGACTTCCTGACAAGTCATCACCAACCCATTCCTCCCGCAAGCATAATGATCATTCATCTGAGCATCTCACGTTGCATCCAAATCGCTCATCAGCTCAGGTGCACATCCACCTGAAAAATCACTTGAGGCGTTTACATGAACTTCATGACTCGAGATTTCAGAACCAATACTCGACATTGGTAACCAAACTCCTAATAAACAACCCACAAGAAAAATGGGGTTCATAAAGAAAACATTAAGCAAGAGACTTTTGATGCATAATTAATACTCCTAACAACCTTTTACTGTCCACATTATCCAAACCAGCTGGTCACTGAGTCTTCCAACTCCCAACAATGCACTAACACCCAAACATACCAATAAGACTAACAATCTGAGACCTAAGCGTCCCAATCAAATGACTACCAGTTCCCTTCCATGTGAATCATACAGCCACTGGTTCACAATAAATCGTGACACCTTATAACCACTAAAATGATAAGCAAAAAATATTATGCCGATCTTGTCGTTATTCCATCATTGTCTTGAAGACTCGCGACCAGCACCACAGGGGCCTAAAGATACTCAACCATCAACCTATCGGCTTGCAGTAACCCACTCAACATCCCTCTCAATCACTAATTAAACATATAATGAGTCATATCCTAATATAATGCATAATTCCTTTTATAGAACATGTTGCTACCAATGCAAAATCAGATGAAAACATGTTGCACACAACCAACGAATGAGATAGGTGGTTGAACTCTTGCTCCAAATCAAAGGCTACTAAACAAATAAGAACCATACCAATAAATTCGGACCAAGTGTTCTCATGCTATATTACTCGGTCCACATACACCCCCAAGGGAAACACATAACCAATAGATCTACTACATTCCTCATTCCTCACAACCTTACCCGAAGGGTGAGTTACCAGTAGATCCAACCGAAATGACGAAACTCAACCGCTAACAGAATCATCCTCATGAATGGCCCAAACAAAGATCCCACACGTTGATTGAAACTGAACAAATCCTACCAATATGTAACTAAATCGATAAAGCTTCCCAAGTTATCCATAAATTTTGTTAAAATCCTGGTTAGATTAATCCAAAATACCAACCTTACCAACATGACATGCCAAAATTAGATTTGCGAAGATCCAAAACCACACCTGGAAAAAAAACTAAACAACACCGCTTCAACGTCTGATCTCCTAATAACCAGGGACAACTTCCAAACCCAAGCCCGCTGTGAACAATACTTCCATAACCAACAATTGAGGGTACCCATACCCAAAAACCAAAATGTACAATGTAAAGATTTTGATGATAGGTTGACACATCCATTGAACTTCAACTAATAAAGCTCAAAACTTTCGAAGAACCTCAATTATTGACGATGAACAAAATCACCAACGATTGAGAATGTATTGACAACTAATCTAATGATGCAATACACTAAAAAACTAGGCCCACATGGAACAAAACATACCAAACTCCGAAGCCGATTGACCGATCAACAAATGTCCATCTTATACTATGGATAACAATCTATACAACGAGTTGACAAATCCATTAACAAGTGATACTCAAACTGAGCGACCCAACGCTTCTTGACCTATTCATTGGCATTCCAAAAAGGAACCACTGTCTACAACGAGGTCCTTGTCGAACAACTTCTTGTTGTGAAGACAACTAATGTATTCATGAGCACATAAATCTGATGGCAACTTTTTCTGAACCCCCGTCTTGACCAATCTTGAACCAAAGTCTTGCATACCCGGACCACCGATCCCGGTGACCCATTCTTTTGAAACCATAAATTATAACATATCGATGATCCCCTAGCAAAATACCCAGTTCTCCCCCACTTAGGGTTCGAACTACCACCAACTGACAATGCAAACAGACCAAAACTCAACCAACTACCACCAACTGACATTGCAAACAGACCAAAACTCAACCAACTCAACCAGATACACAACATTCCTGACCCTTGGAATGTATAACACAATACCATATGATCTTCCAGATAAAGACCAAGAAAACTCAAATAGATTCCGAATCTCAGACAGAGACCTCAGAAACTTCCCAATCATAACCCCCTCTAACCTCAAGAATCCCATGCAGATGCACAAGCAATAATTTTGCAGTCCATTCTTAGCGCCGATTCTCTATCTAGAAACAAATGGACTACCACACACCTTATCTACAAATCCCCTAACATTAATTCACCGTGATAATCATTCATAAATACAAGAGGCATCATTATCATAGTCGGGATACATCAGAGACAACAAAAGTTGTATTTCCCGATTCACTTCCCTAATCACTTAAAACAAGAAACTTGCACCTAACCTGACTATATTCAAGAAAGCAGACCCTTGATCTCATCTCAAGGCAAACTACCACAAGAATCCTCTTGTGCATTACCACACTGCCATACTTTCCGCCAAAAATCGCAACTATCTAGCCCCATGCTGGGTCTACATCCCAACTTTGAAGTCACATTTCTCCTCTCTCTTTCCTACGAACACGGAAAGCTGGAAGAACATAACCCCCGTGGTGGATAGTGACATCCCAATCCATCTGCCAACCACTCAGCCTTCGGTGGCAATCCTTGAGCCAATCATCACAATTGCTTCCTTCTTGAGTCTCACAACTCAACTGGAACTACCTCGAGAAAGGCCATCGATACCTTAAAATCAACTAACTCGCCTAGATCTGCAACATTTTGACCCGAACAAACATGGACACTAGGGCCCCAACAATCACTAGACTCTACCCCCGACCAGCTCCTTAGTGTCCCCAAAATTTTCCTCGATTCGAATACGAATCCCATGCTTTCAATAGTACGAGCCCAATACTACCTTCCACACCTATCCGTACTTTCCTTAAGATTTGTTCCAGATCCTCTAGGTAACTACTCATGCTAATACTTCCAAAACCCGCTAAATAGCCCACCAATCGCAGTAAAGCACTTCCTAGGATACATATACATCTTATACTCACTCTCTCGAGAGTGGGTAATCATTTTTCATGTTGGCATGTTGCCATCATACTCACTCATTGAACTTCCACCAACCCTGCAACCACTCGTGCATGCTAAGCATACATAACGTTGAATTCTATAGACATTCGAATACTCGATTCTACCCTAAGCCCACAACCAAAAAATGAACAAGAAATAAGGCTAAACCAAACATTCTCAAGCTATAGAATCTTAGTTATGTACAAATATGATGCACACACTAAGCAACTATAGTAATGATGTCAATTCCATCTATCATACAAGAAGTTCTCCTAGGCTATCAAGCATCATACATCAGACAATTCTATCATGCAACTCCTGAAGATCCCTAGCCTACTACTAACATATTGTTCTATCATAATCATCAATAACAAATAATATTGTGAGTAACTTGGGGTATACTTTCCTGCTCTGGCTGATCGTACACATCTTGAGACATCCCTATTTTCACGGCCAGAAAAGACCGATTTGTTTATGCTTCATTTTCAAAATTAGAGTATACTTTTAAAGAAAAGTGTTGCGGAATTTTGTTCCGAGAAAAACATGATAAATATGTTATCAAATCATTTCCGAAGAAATGTATTTTAATCTTTTCAAAACCTTGGGATGTCAACGTCAATACAATAACATAATCATAAACAGAACATACATTCATTTACACTATTGATCTACATCTCTTTAATCCCTCGGTGTAATGTTGCTTTATATCGACACCTGTGATACAAATAAACTGAGTGGGTCATGTTGGGAAACCTGGTGAGTACATAGGGATTTTCAACCCACAATAATAAACTTATTATGTTTTTATCATCAAACATTTAACCCAATTACCCATCCCTGTTATCTTGTTTAATCCCTAAGGATCTACCCTAAGAATCATCTATCACTCATTCCTAAGGATTTTTCTAAGGAATATGCACGAAGTCCATCGTCGCCAGGGTTTATACAACAGGCACTAAATCCATAGTTTCCAGGGTTCATCCAACGGGTTCTAAGTCCATAGCTCTCATTTATTGACAGTATTATTTTCGGGAGTCCACCCGCAATACATGCCAATGGGTTTTTAGAGTACATCTGATGAACATATTGTTCACACACCTACAGGTTGCGAGCCTGCTAGTGTTCCACTGGACCATCTAGAATAGTCTGTGGTTGTCATCCATACTCTGCTAGATGACGGGGCCAACGCTTGGGTAAAGGTTTCTCTCATTTTTCACCTCTCACCCTCATCTCATAATCTATGTCACCTTTTATCTCATCCTCCAACTCATCTTTCATGACACACCAACTATTGCATCTACCCATGTTTTACCCAACATATTTGTAGATATAAAATACATATACAGTTCAGATCTGAAGAAAAGGTTTAGATGTGAAAAAGAAATTACACATACGGTTAAGATCTGAAGAAAAAGGTTTAGATGTGAAAAACAAAGTTTAAATCTTTCATCTAGCATAGATATCAAGTATAAAATATACATACGGGTTAGATCTAAACAAAGAAATTACACATATGGTTCAGATCTGAAGAAAAAGGTTTAGATCTGAAAAACAAAGCTTAAATCTTTTATCTAGCATAGATCTCAAGTATAAAATACATATACGGGTAGATCAAAAAAAGAAATTACACATACGGTTCAGATCTGAAGAAAAAGGTTTAGGTCTGAAAAACAAAGTTTAAATCTTTCATCTATCATGGATCTCAAGTATACAGATAATATGCACACATAACATGTAATTTATATAAAATACTTCATATCTATGTGTAAGATGAAAGTAACTATGCACTCACCTGATAAGGAGGTGATTTGGACAGCGTTTCGCTTCTTAAAATAATTATCTTTGACGAAACTAGGAAGTTTGCTTGAAAAACCGGGTTCTACACGGGCATAGTTTCAAACCGAAAAACTCTTTTTCTCGGAGCCTTCGGGTGCTCCGGGGCTTCCTTCTAATGCCAGGCAGGTGCCCTAGGCTTTAGGGGGGGGGGGGTTAGGATAGTCTAGAGAAAGAGTAGAGAAAGAAAGAGAAGTTGGAAGATGTGAGAAAAACGCATGGCTTCAGAACTCTATTTATAGCCACTACACTTCGGATACGTTGGGCGTAGTCTTCGGGTATGCCGGGCGTTCATCGGTACGTTGGGCGTACCTGCGTACGCGACACGTAGGAGCGAGGGCCGTACAACGCGTGTCACTCTTCGGAGGGATTGACGTGGAACGTTTCGGACCATGCAAGGCAAGACCGCTGGGTGTAATCTTCTCGTACGTTGGGCGTACCTTGGACGCTGGGCGTCCCTTCTCTACACGGGGTGTAGGCTCTCACCCAGTCTCGCAATTTGACATTCTGACTTAAAAGTTTCATAACTTTTGCATGCGAGCTCCGTTTTTGACGTTCTTTATATCCACGCGTAGGTGGGACCGTACTCTATGATTTCGCTTACACTTCTTCGGTTAATTCTCGACCGATTTTAAACCTAATAGTATGAGAAGATTACACTGCTAAATAACATTGTAAAACTCATAACTCCTACAAACGGACTCCATTTTCGTATGTCTTTTTATCGTTGAGCTCCTATTGACGAGATCTTGAATTCTCGTTTAGGTTGTGTCGGCTAAAAATCGTTCGATCTATAATTCGAACTCCAGGTTGTGTACTGCTGATTCGAAACTTAAAAAAATGATAACTTCCTCATACGAAGTCATATTTGGCTGTTCTTTTTATGTACGCTCTTGGTTTAACGTATGCTACGACTTTCGTTTAGATCACCAAGGCCGAAAATCATTCTATCGTAAATTCACTATTTTCGTCACGCAGTGTCGTGCCGGTTCTGTCGCGAAACTTCGAAAGGTCATAACTTCTTCGTTATAACCCGGATTTCGGCGTTCTTTATATCTCCGGAATCCTTGTCACGACAACTACATATTTCTTCATTGATATCGGGCTTATATAACATTCTATTTTGATGCTTATTTTCATTCTTAATTTATTATATCATCATAATTAAGTATAAAGCACATAAATTCACATAATTCACATAATACTCAAATAATTCATCTTTATTACTTCAAAATGAGTTACAATGGTTGACATAGACTATTACATCATCATTAATGCTTAGCCCAGAAACACGAGCGTTACAATTCTCTCCCCCTTAGGATGATTCCGTCCCGGAATCATGCATCAGCAAACGAATGCGGATAGCGACTCATCATGTCACTCACCGTTTCCCAAGTGAGATTTGGCCCATTCGAATGTTTCCATCGCACAAGCACTAAGTCGACCATCTTGCGTTGTAACCTTTTTGTCTTACGGTCCTTAATCGCTTCGGGCTCTTCGATTGGTCTCTTATTCTCGTCCACTCTTAGCTCTGAAATTGGAATTACGTCAGGAACTTCTCCCGTAAACTTCCTCAATTAACAAACATGGAAGGTGTTATGAATAGCATCTAGTTCTTCTAGTAATTCGAGCTTCTAAGCTTGGTTCGCAATCTTCTGAAGAACATTGACCGCTCTAATAAACCTTGGACTCAACTTTCCTCTCTTTTAAAATCTTATAAGTCCCTTCTATGGTGAGACTTTAAGCAAAACCGAATCTCCAACTTCGAAGGTCATCAGTTGTCTTTTCTTGTCAGCATATCTCTTTTGACGATCCTGAGCTGCTAACATCCTTTCTATAATCACCTTTCAACTTTTCGGCAGTCTGATGGACTATCCCGGGGCCCATAAAATGCTTTTCTCCGGCTTCAAGCCAACACGACGGTGTACGACACTTCTGTCCACACAAAGCTTGATAAAGTGCCATCTTGATGCTCGAGTTGTAACTATTGTGGTAGGAAAACTCTACCAGGGGTAAGTGCTCATCCCAGTTACCTTGGAACTCCAGGATACATGCTCTTAGCATATCTTTCGGTTTTTGAATCGTTCTTTCACTCTGACCATCGGTTTGTGGATGGTAAATTGTACTTAAACACATCTTCGTACCCAATTCCTCTTGTAGACTCCTCCAAAACCTTATCGTGAAACGACTATCACGATCTGCTACAATAGTTAAAGGAACACCGTGAAGTCTTACTACTTCCTTCACGTAAGCGTTTGCAAGATTATCTATAGAACATCTTTCATTGGCTGCTATGGAGTGTGCACTCTTAGTGAACCGATCAACGACCACCCAAATCATTTCGTGACCGTCCTTCGTCCTGGGCAGTTTAGTGACAAAATCCATGGTGATGTACTCTCATTTACCCATGGGGATAGGTAAAGGTTCTAAACTCCCGTACGGTTTCTGATGTTGTGCCTTAACTCTTGCACATGTCACACACCCGGCCACATACTTTGCAACATCGAGCTTCATCGTCAGCCACCAGTAGTAGGGTTTCAGATCCCTATATATTTTTGTGCTGGTGGGATGAATCGAGTACATGGTCTTGTGGGCTCCTTCCATCAGAAGATCTCTTACTTCACCCATCTTTGAATACCTTCAATCCTTGAATATTCGCACCGAACACCAACATTTTGCCTAAACGTTCTTCCTTTCGGTCATTCTCCTTTAAAGCTTCTGATGGGTTTTGAGCATTCTAACACTTCTATGGTGTACATGCAACCCTAGAAACCTTGGATCTATGTTTTACTAAGATACGTGCAAATTTGTTTTCCCAAGGGTCTTAACCTAACTAGCATGGCATGGGGAACTTTGAAACATAATAAGCTAGTAGAGTTACATACCTTTTAGTAGTGGTTGATTGCTTGGAGTTTGAGAGCCCAGCACCAATAATGTGGATGCCTCAAATGGAAGTCACAAATCACCACAAACCTTGGAAACTTTAGAGAATAGTATAACACTTCTAGAAATCGGCCACCCTTAGTTCTCACACACAACTAGTGCAAAATCAAGTGCCAAAGACTCCTTTATATAGTGTGATGGATTAGGGTTACATCCATGTAAACCCTAATACCCATGACTTTTCATTTCCATGAGATCCATGGGTTAAAGCTGCATGGACTTACCATGCAAGCCTAGCCCATTCTAAATAAGCATTAGCCCACACTATATAAATACAAGAGTCCATATTTAATTAGCCACACTTTTGATCACCAAATTAATTCTAAATTAATTTTAGATCAAGACTAATTAAATAATATCATTTCATATTAATATATTAGAACTTATAATATATTAATAATGAAGGGTTTTGAGCATTCTAACACTCCTAAGGTGTACATGCAACCCTAAATACCTTGAATCTATGTTTTCTCTATTATACATGCAAATATCAATGTTTCCAAGGTATTGTTCTAACTAGCATATTATGAAGAACATATAATATAAATTCTAGTAGAAATACATACCTCTTTGTTGTAGCTTGATTCCATGGAGCTTAAGAGCCTAGTGCCTCAAGTGTGACAACTCAAATGGTTCACACAACATCACCAACATCTTGGAATAACTTGAGAGAAAAGGTTCTTATGCTCAAATTGGCAAGCCCTCATGGGTACACACACTAGTGCCAATTTCTTGAGCCATGGGGTCCTTATATATGGTGGCTACTAGGGTTACACCATGTAACCCATGTCTTTCCATATTCTTCATTCTCCATGGGTTAAAACCTCCATGGAGTATCCATGGGTTACTCCATGGGTTTAGCCCAACATGAAGAACTAGGGATCATCAGCCCACATATATAAGAATGAATGATTTACACAATCAATCCCCATATATTTAATTAGTCTCCTTTTGATCACAATATTAATTCCAAATTAATCTTTGGTCAATACTAATTAAATAATATGATTTCATATTAATATATTAGAACTTATAATATATTAACAAATCATAATTATCCTTTTCTCACAAAAGTCTATCCAAATTGTTCTGATGCCATGCAACCCAAATGGACCATGCCAATCAGGTCAAGTACATACCAATTATAGTTATGGACTTAGACACTAATCCAATAGTCTCCCACTTGAATAAGTCTAAAACTATTATTCCGTATGACTTCAAAACCCGACTAGCAATCGTAGCTCTTAAAAGCTGATGTCGAACTCTGAACAAATCAATGACGCGTCCATTAGATAAGGGATCATATATTTCTCCATTCTAGATATCATATGGACTGAGACATGGGTTATAATCATTCTCTCTGTCCATTTGTTGTTTCCCGATTTCTGATTTATGACGACCGACTAATTGAACAAATCATATTAGTCTTGGCTTGACCAAGCACTTCGGGGTGTCATCACTAAATCATCGAGCGGCCCACATATATCGCTTTTATCCCTTCAAGGGTAAAAGGAATGGATAAACTTCGACTCATATGATTGTTCTACTACTTGTTGAATCATACACAAAGGTACGTTTTATAACATCGAGTTACCAATGCGTTTTCGTACAATCAATGTATAACCAAATCATAGGCAACAACTCATATCTCTAGGTTTGAAGAATATAAGATATTATCGTCTCGTGATCACTCGTGATAAAATCCATAAAGTGAGTCAAATGAGCGTGGTTTTAATCCAATACTCAGAACTTATGAGCACTCATGAATGTTGCAGCAAGTCTTGCTATGTCCACTACCTTGGACATCTACAAACCAGCTTCATGACAGTCTTGATTCATATCTACTTCCAACATATGACCGACTGTGGAGGGTTTGAATAACTTAGTCATTCGGAAAGAACGACCTAGTTATTATGGAAGTCAAAACATGCAAAGTGAAACACAAGAATAATCGAATCCAATATGGTCTCAGAACTTATGAATATAAATAAAACACCTTTTATTTATCACCATATTGATTACACATTATTCATTGTATACTGTTTCAACTATCAACTTTATACTTGAATTAAAACAATAGTTGTCCCATGCTCCAAGCATGTACACTATGTTTTCTAAACACTAGTCATGCCATACACCAAGTATGCACACTATGTTTGTCTAAACATTAGTTATGCCATAGACCAAGTATGCACACTAAGTTTGTCTATGATCTTTTACTTTGTGAAATAGATCGATTGAACATAATTCCAATGATTCTCATTTCACAATCCCAAATCCTTACTGCAAATGCAAGAATTCCAAATTCTAGCCAATTTACCTAAATCTGCTAGATTCTAAACTTATATGCATTGATTCTCTTGTAATGATTATGCACAAAGTCACAAAGACTTGTCATCATACATTACAGAGTATTCCAATGGAGATTATTCCATGGAAACGAAGTCTCAAATTCAAATTACATTGCTTTGAACATCCTTCTTTCATTAAGTTTCCTAATCTTACACAGATTTAATGAATAACTTCCACCTATGGGAATATTTCCATATTCTCATTTTGACTATCACCTCTTAACAAGAGTTGCATCTTTTCAGAATATGTCAATATGGTCCTTCCAAAATTAACAATATACTTTCAACTGTCCTTGAGCAACCAATCTTTGGTAAACCTTATATTGTCCTCGACAATTGCTTAATCAAATTAGTGATATCCAGTTCTAGTACTTTTTCCCTCTTAATGCTCTAGGCATTTGGAAAAATTTAGAACAGATGAATATTATAGCACATGCAATTGATCCTATATGAGAAGCATACGGGACACGATTCATGATGTCTCACATAAAGACATGATACTGGACCAGTCTTTTGCTATGATATTTCTATTTCTATTTGCCATGTTCTCAAAATTCAGATTATGAAAAGGGATGCCGTAATCATAATCGAATTTTAGAACGAAAATAATGGACCCATATATAGAATTTCCTTATGTTGAGCCATTCCAACATAAAATTCATATATATATATATATATATATATATATATATATATATATATATATATATATATATATATATATATATCCTTGACTAAAGATGATTAACACCTCAATCTAAACTTTTAGAATTGAAATGAAGTACAATTTCCTCTCCCTTAATTATAGAAAAACAACTTTTTCCCAATTGAACTTTTGTTTTTCTATAATTAACATTGCTAACTTGCAATACTTATCATAATTATCATGCTCCCACTAACATGATGATTATTAGTATAACATTTATGCTCCCACTAGCTTTGAAATGTACTCAGAAATCAGCTGGACTTCTAGAAATCAATACTTTATTGACTTTCTTAACAAAATTCAGACTTCTGATACGAGATGCTTTGATAAAAACTTTATCAAAATCATACACCTTTCCTTAGATAGCACACATGTGTGTCTAAACAATTTCAGAACTATGAAAAGGGATGTCGTAATTATAGTCTCAATTGTTTAGACCTTTTCCATTCCTCACAAATCCATGTTAGTGTGCCGGTTAACCACACACGCTCCACTAACGACTTTTGAGAATGCAAATATCGCAATTGCTATCTACTTAAAATCTACTCAGTGAAAATGTTTCCTTACCATCATTTTCATGAATCGAAGAGAAACCTTATGACACTTAGATTTTATGGTGTATGTGTTCCTATCCATGTGAATTTGTCAAAACCATAATCTCAAGACAAGGTTAGTGACAAATCTAAGCTCATATGGATTGAACTTGTGCAGTCTTAACTTCTTGGCAATTATAGTTATGGACTTAGACACTAATCCAACAAATAAATCATAACTTATACTATTCTCAAAAGATTATCCATATAAATTGTTCGGGTGAAGTGCAACCCAAATGGACCATGCCAGGTCGGGTCAAGTACATCTCAAATATAGTTATGGACTTAGACACCTTATCGAACAGTCTCCCACTTGGATAAGTCTAATAACTATAGTTGCAATTATGACTTCAGGAACCGACCGGTAATCGTAGCTCTTAAAACTCTGTTGAACTATGAAGCTCCATTTTAGATAAGCGATCATATAATCATCTGTTCTAGATATCAGCCGGACAAATACATGGAACAATGTCTTACTTATTGTCCAACAGTTTGTTTCCCGATTTCCGATTTGTTTGACATAGAACTTAATTGAACACATCAATTGAGTTCTGACCGGGCCTGGTACATGGGCTAACACAAAATCATCGAGGGGCCCAGATATCGCTTCTAGTCCAAGAAGGAACAAATAAACTTCGACTCATATGCTTGTTCTACTACTTGTTGAATCATACACAAAGGCATGTTTTATAACATCGAGTTACCAATGCGTTTTCATACAATCAATGTATAACCAACTCATAATCAACAACTCATATCTCTAGGTTTGAAGACTTATATGATATTACCGTCTCACAATCACTCGAGATAAATTCCATCAAATGATACAAGTGAGTGTGGGTTGAATCCAATACTCAGAACTTATGAGCACTCATGAGTGTTGTAGCAACTATTGTTAAGTCCAACATCTTAGACATCTACAACCTAACTCATGACAGTCTTGATTCATATCTACTTCCAACGTATGACCAACTGTTGAGAGTTTTAATAATATGATATAGCATAACATAATTATTCTGGAACTCAAAACATGCAAAATGAAATGATAGTAAACGATTGACAAAAGATAGCAACACTTTACCCATAAATAAACAACAACTTTTATTCATCATCAAATGTCAATTACATTTTACAAATTTCAAAAACTATCTAATTTCCAAAACTAATATCATCCTTTAGCCCTATGCGCCTTGCATGCTGAAGATGCTTAACCCTACTTAGTCCCTTCGTGATGGGATCTGCTGGGTTCTCATCCGATGATACCCTCTATGCCACGAGGAGTCCTTCTTCTATTCGATGTTTGATGAAGTGATATTTTCTATCAATGTGTCTGGATCTACCATGATCTCTCGGTTCCTTGGCTAAGGCAACCGCACTATTGCTGTCACTGAAAATCTCCATAGGCTCCTTTATAGCTGGTACAACTCCAACGTCTCCAATGAAGTTCTTTAGCCATATAGCCTCCTTTGTTGCCTCGTTTGCCGCTATATACTCTGATTCGCAAGTTGAATCAGCCACTGTCTCCTGCTTGGAACTTTTCCAAGAAATTGCTCCTCCGTTTAAGGTAAAGACCCAGCCTGACTGAGAGTGGAAATTATCCCTATCAGTCTGAAAGCTAGCATCACTATACCCTACTACTCTCAAGTCATCACTCCCACCGAGGGTAAGGACCCAATCTTTAGTCCTCCGCAGGTACTTGAGAATGTTCTTTACCGCAGTCCAGTGATCCTTTCCAGGATTCCCCTAATATCTGTTGACCATGCTCAATCTAAAGGCCACATCAGGATGAGTACAAGTAATATCATACATGATCGAGCCTACAGCGGAAGCATACGGTACTCGACTCATCTCAGCTATCTCAGCCTCTATACTCGGGCTCTGAGTCTTACTCATTCTCGTATTACTCTGGGTCGATAACTCACCTTTCTTGGAGTTCTGCATGTTGAACCTTTTCAACACTTTATCCACATAGGTTCTCTGACTAAGTCCAATTAGTCTTTTACTCCTGTCTCTCAAAATCCTTATCCCTAGGATATATGCAGCTTCTCCAAGGTCCTTTATAGCGAAACACTTCCCAATCCAGGACTTCACTTCCTGCAGAGTTGGGATGTCATTTCCTATGAGTAGTATGTAATCCACATACAATAACTAAAAGCTAACTATACTACCACTAGCCTTGACATATACACAGGACTCATCTTCGCTCCTCGAAAAGCCAAACTCTTTGACTTTCTCATCGAAACAAAGATTCCATCTACGAGGTGCTTGTTTCAATCCATAGATGGATTTTTCAAGCTTACACACTCTATTAGGGTACTCTGCGCTGACAAAACCCTCTGGATGACTCATGTAAACATCCTCAGCCAACTTTCCATTAAGGAAAGCAGTTTTGACATCCATTTTCCATATTTCATAGTCATGAAATGCAGCAATGGCTAGCATAACTCTGATAGAATTAATATTTGCTACTGGCGAAAAGGTCTCATCATAATTAACTCCCGGAGTTTGAGAAAAGCCCTTTGCAACTAGTCGCGCCTTATAAGTGTGTACATTACCATCCATGTCGGTCTTCTACTTGAAGATCCATTTGCACCCGACTGTCTTACGACCTGGTACATTGTCAACCAAGTTCCAAACTTGATTGTCATTCATGGACTGTATCTCGTTGTCCAGAGCCTCTTTCCATTTAGCAGCCTCAGGGCCTGCCATGGCTTCCGTGTAGCTGTTAGGTTCAGCCAGACTTACCAGTGTGCTATCACTGATAAGTGTATCACCTTCCGCAGTAATATGGAAACCATAGTAATGCACATGTGCATTCCTAACTCTCGTGGAACGCCTCAGAGGTACAGACTCCTCAGTCGGATCAACAGGAGTTTCCTCCTCAGGTTGATTGCTAGGGTTAGAGGTTCCTTTACCACTTAACTCTTGAATTTATTCAAGGTCAATTTGCCTCCCACTGTTTCCTTGGCTTATGAAGTCTTTCTCTCGAAAGACTCCTCTCCTTGCTACAAAGCCCACATTATCACTGGGTCTGTAGAAGAGGTAACCAAAGGATCTGATGGGTTTCGAGCAATACATCATTCCTATGGTGTACATGCAAACCCTAATAGCTTTTGGATCTAGTTTGTCTAATGAACATGCAATTGAATATCCAAAGCTATAAATCCTAGATCTATCAAATAAGAACTGAAATAAGGGTTTAGTAATTACCTTTGATTGTTATATAGCAATAACAATCAATCCTTGCTTTGATTGGCTTCAGAAAGCTTAGTGCCTCAAGTGTTGCACCTCTAATGGAGTCACAAACACCACTAAGCAACTTGGATGAAGAGGGAGGAGAGAGGAGGCACCAAAAAACGGCTGGAAACCCTAAAGGATTACTTGTCCACATTTTTGGTGCTTAAGGGTCCTTTATATACATGTAGGCTATTAGGGTTTACAACTAGGAAACCCTAATCTGACTGCTTAAGCCTTAAGCAGTCTAATGGACCATTCCAGAAGGCTCTTGGACAATTTCTTTATGGACCTCCATATAGAATTCGTCCATTGCCATCAAATGGATCCAAAGCCCAACTTTGTAACTATCTTATAATTACAATATCAGTCCCCTTAATTTAATTAATCTCTTTTAGTCACAAAATTAATTCTTAATTAATTCTTGACTAATATTAATTAAACAATATGATTTCTCCTTTAATATATTATTCTCATAATATATTAATAAATCATAATTAAACCTTTCTCTCCTTAATTCATCCTACATATTGCTATGGTGAAGGCAACCCAAAAGGATCATGCTCATAATCGGGTCAAGTACATACCAAAATAGTTATGGACTTAGAGAGTAATCCAACAGTCTCCAACTTGGATAAGTCTAATAACTATTTTGCATAAATTCAGAACCTGATCAGCAATCGTAGCTTTCAAAAGCCGCTGTCAACTCTGATCTTATCAGATACACGTGTCCTTTAAATAAGGGATCATATATTCCTCCATTCTACAAGATATCGTATATACATGAGACATGGATTTAAATCATTGTCTCTATACTGTTTCCCGACTTTTGATTTATGACGACTGACAACAGACTACAATTGAACACATCAAATTAGTCCCGACTTGGCCAAGCGCTTAGGATCATCACTAAATCATCTAGAGGCCCACAGATATCGCTTTTATCCCACTTTGGGTAAAAGGAATGGATAAACTTCGACTCAGATGCTCGCTTGCATTTACTGATCGAATCACACACAATAATAAGTTTTATAACACCAAGTTACTGATGCGTTTTCTTATTATCAATGCGCAACCGACCAGCAAATAACAACTTACACGTCTCGGTTTCAAGAATATACAATGTTATCGTCTCACAACCACTCGTGATAAAAACATGAAGTGATTCAAGTGAGCGTGGGTTTAATCCAATACTCTAATCTTATTAAAGCACTCATGAACTCTGCAGCAAACTTGTGCTATGTCTAAACACTTAGACAATCTACAGACAGATTCATGACAGTCTTGCTTCATACCTACTTCCAACGTGTGACCGACTGTGGAGGTTCGAATAACCCAGTTATTATGGAAGTCAAAACATGCAAAGTGAAACACAACGATAATACTCAATCCCATATGGCCCCAAACTCTTGAGTATAAATAAAACATCTTTTATTTAGTCACCATATTGATTACTCATTATTCATTGTTTAATGTTTCTGAAAATCAACTTATTACTCGAATTATAACCACAATTATCCCATGCTCCAAGCATGCACACTTTGGTTTCCTATGGTCCATACTTTGTGAAATAGATCAATTGAAAAACTTTTTCCTATGCAACTCATTTCACAATCCCCAATCCTTATTATTAGTATAAGAATAGCAAATTCTTGCCACTTTTAGAATATGTCAGATTCTAACATTTTATGCAATGATTCTTTCGTAATTTCACAGCACAAAAGTCACCAAGACCCGGCTAATGAAATTACAAGGTATTCTATCGGAAATTGTTACAAGGCAATTCCATAGACGTGAAGTCTCACATTCAAAGTACATTCCTTTGAACATCCTTCTCGCATAAAAGTTTGTAATCTAGACATATTTCTTAATATCCAACTCCTATTAATGGAAACATTTCCATATTTGCCATATGACAACTCATTCTTAATAGAATCTTATCTATTCATAATAATGTCAATATAGTCCATCCAATACTATACTTCCAACTACTCACAAGCGACAAATCCTCAGTGAACCTCAAATCGTTCTTTGATAGTTGTTTAATTATTTTAGTCAAATCCAGTTCTAGTCCTTTTCCCTCTTAATGCCCTAGGCATTTGGAAAATTTTAGAATGGTCAAATATTATAGCATATGCTATCGATCCTATACCCGAAGCGTATTGGACACGATGCATAATGTCTCACATAAAGACGTGATACTTTATCAGCTTTCTGCCATAATATTTTATGTGCCATGTTCCCACAATTCGAACTATGAAGAGGGATGTCGTAATCATAATCGAATTTTGAGAATGCACTATGTATCCTTGACTAAATTTTATTAACATTTCTCGATCTAAGCTTTTAGATTTTGAAACGAAGTATAATATTCTCTCCCTTAATTATAACAAAACAACTTTTCAACCCTTGCAACTTTGCAAAGTGAATCTTTGTTTTCTATAATTAATATTCCTAACTTGCAACACTTACCATAATAATCATGCTCCCACTAACATGATGATTATTTTCTTACCAGCATAACACTTATGCTCCCACTAGCTTTGACATGTATTCAGAAAACAATTGAACTTCCTGAAAACAATGCTTATTGAATTTCTTAAGTTCATATTTCTAATACCTAATGCTTTGATAAGCCTTTATCTAAGCTTTTTAAGCTCATACATCTTTGCCTTAGATAGCTCACATGTGTGTCTAAACAATTCAGAATTTATGTTACTAAGTCCCAAATGTTCAGACCAATTGCCAAATCTCACAATTCGAACTATAAAAAGGGATGTCGTAATCATAATCGAATTTGAGAATACAATTTTCACAATTGCTATCTTCTTAAAATATCTTTTAGTGAAAGCATTTCCTCACAATCATTTTCATGAAGGAGGGAAACCTTATGACACTTAGATTTTATGATGTATGTGTTCCTATCCATGTAAATTTGTCAAAAACGAAAGTTTGCGACAAATCCAAAACAATATGGACTGAACTTGTTCAATCTTGATTTCTTGCCTCATGGTAACACGAGTGCCCACCATGTCTTCCAAGTGGTTTAGCAACTCACCCTTACATATCAATGTACTTTCCATTGATCAAGGTGCTTTGTGTTTATGCATTCAAATGAGATCTCATAGAACTCACATACATATTTAGCTTAATTGGAATGACACAGAAACAAAATAATGTCAACACGATAGGTTATAAGCCTCAAGTCGTGCGCTGGTGATGATTAACTAGGTTTACTCTTGATTTGTTCTTGAAACTTTTCAAGACCATTAAGACTCCCACTAACTCCTTGACATATTAGGTTCTCTTGTCTAGAAACATTTCTTGACAAACAAATATTCAAGAGTTAGTGTAGCCTTTTGTCAAGTTTAACACTTCACACAATTGGTCCTGGTTGGTCTTTGTCTTATCCAAGACATCACAACTTACCAATTTCAAATGTTCAAGAATAAGAAAACTTTTCCAAATTTCACGTTTGACGAGTGTTATAAACCTACTTAAGACTTGTCACTCATGTCAGAATCTTGACTCTAAGACTTGATATTGGAACGAAGTATGATTGACTTATTGATTTTACTATTTCTATAATTCTCGATTCCTCTTCTTAGACATACAAATGCACTAAGACTCACTTAGAGGACCAATTGAGAAATAGTTCTTAATCATTAAGACTTATCATAAAACACAATAAAAGGTACTATCCCTTCTTCTTAGAATAGAGAAACTTTTATCTTTCTGCCTACTTGATTCTTCTTATTCGTTCTGCTATTGATTGAAACTCTTTCAATCAACTCATAATTATACTTAATCTTATAAGTATAAACATATTTACTAAACTTTAGTAAATCATGACGAATATCTTTATCACTCTTGTGGTGGACTTGATCAATGCACAACCTAGTGTACTCGATCTCCTAGTCCTTCTCTTGACACTTTGTCAAAGAATTAGTCTAATTTTCAAATATGAAGTTTCTCATTCATCACGCAACCAAGTTGCATGACTCCAAGTTTCTGTCCAACTGAAACTTGGGCGATGAGAATCTTCCCTTATTTGGCAAATTCTCGACATTTCCACAAATAACATAATAAAGAATCCATTATTGCTAACAATAGAAACAATCAAACATCAATTTTTCATACACACCATTGCAAGGATAAATAAATAAGACAAAATCAAAATTTATTTTATTGCGGAAAAAAATTTGTCCTTACAATGCAATTCAACTGAAAAACTATGCTATTTCATATTTCTTATCATTCTATCCTAACTCTAGAGTAGGAGCTCAAAAAATCTGATCCTTGAGTCCATGCGATCGAAATCCATTTCTTCATGATCAGATTCAGCACGCTTCTTCCTTAAGCTTCCTCTCTTTTCTTCGATCTTGCAAAAACATCAAAATGTAATCTTATCACATCATGTATTAAGAATGAAAGAATAGGAACTTATAGAGTTAGTTAATAGATTTTACCTGAAGTAGAGCCATACGTCTTGACTCTCCCATCTCTTAGATCTCTCAGGTAAACAAGGCAGCTTCGTCTCCAATGCCCCTTCTCTTGGTAGTAAAAGCAAATGGACTCCTTTGGTACATAGCAAGGGACAATCTCAGCCTTTTCTGGACTTCCAATGTAGCTAGTGTCCAATGAAGCATGTGGGTTTGATCGACCAATCAAGTTTGCTTGACTAGTGCGCGAAATCATCGCTGATTCAGCAGCAATAAGCAAATAGGTCAAATCAATGAGGGTCACGTCGTGAACCATCGCATAGTACTCTCTTACGAACTCAGTACACGAATCAGGAAGTGACTGAAGAACCCAGTCAACAGCCAACATCTCTGAGATGTCGACACCCAACATCCTTAACCTATCAATGCATGACTTCATCTCTAAGACGTGTGCACACACAGGCTTCCCATCTTTGTGCTTACTTGCCAATAGGGATTGAGTGAGCTTGAACTTTTCAAGCCTTTGAACTTGTGGGTCATGGAGAATAATTGGAGGAGGTGGAGGAAGTGAAGCATGCCTCTCATTTCCTTGATCGTATCTTGGAACGTCATCTTCATTTGGAAAGCTTGTTCCAAGGGACTTGGGAAGACCATTATAAGATTTAGACATCCACAAAACGGGAGAAAATTCAAGTTTGGTTGATTGAGTCCTTAATAAAACACCCAAGTGAGTTATTAAGGCTAGGATCCAACACAATACTCTACAACCTAGAAGAGGGATGTCGTAATCTAGTTGCAGAATATTTGAAGGTAGGTAAATGACGATTTACCAATTTCCACCATGAAAAAACGAAAAAGAAGTTTAAGTTTTACAATGAATTGAAACTCCTAGATCTTTTGAGATTCATTGAACTTTTCAATGGCATCTAATGGATCCAAAGCCCAACTTTGTAACTATCTTATAATTACAATATCAGTCCCCTTAATTTAATTAATTTCTTTTAGTCACAAAATTAATTCTTAATTAATTCTTGACTAATATTAATTAAACAATATGATTTCTCCTTTAATATATTATTCTCATAATATATTAATAAATCATAATTAAACCTTTCTCTCTTTAATTCATCCTACATATTGCTATGGTGAAGGCAACCCAAAAGGACCATGCTCATAATCGGGTCAAGTACATACCAAAATAGTTATGGACTTAGACACTAATCCAACAGGATCTCTGTGGGTAGCCGATAAAAATACACCTCTCGTGAGGTGTTTTGACAACCTTCTTTATAGGGACTAGATTAAGGATATGGGCGGCAGTCTCTAAGGCATACCCCCAAAATGAGATTGGTAGCAAAACTCGACTCATCATGGAACGAACCATATCTAACAGGGTTCGATTGCGCCTCTCAGCAACACCATTAAGCTGTGGTGTTCTGGGAGGTGTCAATTCTGAGACAATCCCACATTCCTTAAGATAGTCAAGGAACTTTGTACTAAGATACTCACCACCTCGATCGGATCGAAGCATCTTAATGTTCCTGCCCAACTGATTCTTCACTTCCTGTTTAAACTCCTTGAACTTTTCAAAGGTTTTTGACTTATGCTTGATTAATTAGACATATCCATATCTACTATAATCATCATTAAAAATCACATAGAAGCGGTTAGCATCTCTTGTGGCGGTTCTGAAGGGTCCACACACATCAATATGTATGAGGTCCAACAAATCCTCACCTCTAGCACAAGAACCAGTGAAGGGCAACTTTTTCATTTTTCCAAGCAAACAAGATTCACAACTATCATCTTACTTTAGGTTAAATGACTCCAAGACTCCATCCTTTTGGAGTTGGCCTATGCGTTTCTTGCTTACATGTTCAAGACGACAATGCCATAATGATGATTTATCCAAGCTAGTGGAAGAATCGATACAGAAGACATTATTTCCTAGGTTATCTACAACCGACATAGTTTCATACACACCATCACAAGGTAATTGTTAGAACAATGTTCTAGTAGGATCGATAGATTCTAAGCAGAAAAACTGTAAACGACGTAATGAAGAACACAAGAATGGTTTAACTGATGTCGAATGATTAAGCTTTAACACCTCAGAAGAGCTCGATTAAGAACTTCGACTGTAGAGGTGTTTAGGGTTACAAAAGCAATAATGATAATAATCTCGAACGTAACTAAGGCATACATGCATGCACTATTTATAGCTTAACCCTAATCTATAATCACGGATGGACAGGCCCAATCCGGATATACAAAACCAAGCCCATGACGCAACATAAAATATCCAACAATCTCCCCCTTTGCGTCAATGGAGCCGAAAGCTCACTTCGGTTGAGCTATGGAAGACTTCTTGACAGTCTTGAACACCTTCGGTATGATGGCCAAAAGAGTATGACGAAAAGTGATATACCACCGAACCATGTCCGTGAAGTTCTACTTGTCTGCCTCAGAGTTCTGCTTGCACCGATGGATGAGATTAATTATGTGCTCTAAGCAGTCCGTGGAGAACAGATGCTTGTCAACAAGAGCGAAAAGAAATCGATTAGCTTCGCCTTTTGTGAACATCACTGTGAGATGTGTAGAATCAATTTGCCCCATCTTCATTTTTTTCGCATCTCCAGGTTTTTTAGTTGGCTTTACAGTGGGTTTCTTCTTCAAGACTTTAGCAATCTCTTGATCCATTGCAACAACTTCATGGATATAAGATGCCAACATCCTCTTCAAATGATCCAGGATCCGCTCATATTCGTTTGCATTGGTGAGCAGTATGTTAAACAACAAGATCCAATCATGAGGATTGAAGTTTCGAAGATCTGCCAGGGATATAACCGAAACCGAGTTTGCTGAACCTCGAGTTATTCTGAAACTAACATTGATAAACTTCCCTGCAGGCGAAGGTTTCAGCACCTTGACAGTAATAATCTTCTGAGCACTCCATGTCAGGTACTGAGGCTGACCGAACTTGAGATAAAAATCGATAAGTTTACGATCAACATTAGAGTGAGGTGAGGGAACTTGAACAGTCGAATCAAAGCAATGAAAAGTAAATGCATTTCTTGTTATGGGCATATCAAATTGTGAGTCCCTCGAATTCTCACAATCAAAAGAGGCTACAGGTTCCAGCCAATACACGCTTGGAAACTCTATTGCTTCTTTGATGAGCGTTTCTCTAGTCCAATGAGGAAACAAGGCCTTTTTGCAAATTAAGGCATCTTGCTCTTCCTTGTTCTTTCACTCCCTTTCTTCAGCTTCCTTCACAACCCGAAGGGTTTCATCCAATTCCTTATCCCTTTTCTTTCGTTTCACGGGCCTCGGCAATTGTTTCTTCTTCTTCATCACTATCATCAGCCAGTCCCTTCTTCTTATCTTTATCACCAGAACCCGAAGCTTCATTACCCTTCGGTTCGGTTTTGACAGTGACCTTCGGTTGAGTAGTGTGAACATCTTCTCCCCCTTGTTTTGGTGGTACGAATCTCTCCGAAACACCCTTCATTTCATGTAAGAGTGCAAGAGCAGGAAGAAGCTTGGTAGTTAGATGATTCATGATGGTCAGAGTAAGTATCGGATCATGAGCACTAAGAAGATTGGTAAGCATATTATTTACATCACCAGCACAACTCCGGAATACAGCTCGCTCAGTCTTCAACAATGAAATCTCCCTTTCAGCTTGAGTCAATTGAACTTTCTGAACTTCAATAGTAGACGCTTGGCGTGCAAGATCTTCCTTTAAGGCACTCTCCTTTGCTAAGTCAGCCTGGAGTGTTTCAAGGCGAGAAGTCACTGAGGTAAGTAGAGAAGTGTTCTCAGCTTGAATGGAAGAACGAACATTCTCAAATTTAGCTTGCTCCTGTTGAAGTGACTTTGATAAAGAATCCACTGAAGCGTTCACTTTAGCTGCATTTGAATCAACATGTCCTTTGAGGGATTCAAGAAAAATCTGAGAATTGTGAACAAGTTCTGCAACTTCAGTAGTGGCCTTCTTGCAAGAAGAAGTAGATGCTTCAACCGCCTGTGTGGATGCCTCAAGAAAATCCTTGAGCACAACATCGTTGTATGTCTTGGTAGAGGCAAGCAATTGATCAAGCTTTTCATCAATACTCTACAATTGTTGTCGTGTGACAGGAGTCTCTTCATCTTCGTCTGTTGTAATCTGATAGGGACTGTAATAAGTCGAGTCAAACTCCACATTATCACCACCAAGAGTATCTCCAGAATCTGATGAGGGTGAGGGTGAAAGAGGTTTGGAAGTAACAAGAGGTTCGGTTTCAGTATGAGCCCACGTATCAGATACGTTGACTTGTACTGGAAGTTCGGTTGTTGTGGTGGTAGGAGTGGTGGTGGGAGTTGCGTGTGAAAAGATGGGAGGTGGTAGAGGAGTTGTAGAGATTGGTGTGGTACTAACTGGTGGTGGTGGTGGTACAGAAGTTGTGGTTTGAGATGTAGTAGGTGGTGGAATGGGAGCAACCGAAACTGGAACAACGGTTTTCGGTGGAGATGAAGGAGGAGTAGGAAGCTTGTCATTCAAAGGTTCAGTGGGAGTTGGAGAACGAGGAGGTGTATTACCTCTCGGTGAAACATGATGCTGAACCTCATATTCCTCTTATGCCGATCGCTCCTCATCATTGTCTGAGCTGGAAGGAGAAGGACTTTTGGATTTCTTCGCCATCTTCTTAACCTTCTTTGGAGCCGAAGAATCACCTTTTTCAGCCTTTTGCTTTTTAGACGGAGCAGGCTTAGACGAAGGACCTTTGATTGTCACTTTCTTGGTATTTTCCCTTTTGCCTCAGTTGGCTGGCTTCTCCACAGCATCTAAAGCAGCTCTCTGTGCAGGAGTCAGTTCTCTCGGTCCTGTGGGAGGAAGCATTCGGTAATCGGCCATCACTTTACTTTCATTAGTCACACACATGTACATCGTTTCAAGTATTGAACCAATGTGAGAGAACTTGGAGGCATCGGAGAAGATGATCTTCTTCGTATGAAAAGTAGCCACATATGAGATTAGGGCATCTTTCATGATGGGAATCTGCAAAGAGTCAATAGCCCTTCGTGTGACGATGGTCCAGAAACGACCACAAGAAATTTCAGAGTGCCTCGTCAAGGTGTTGAGACTTTGCACTAGTTGCGACCATATGATGGACCCATAATCGAGATTAAGTCCATTGTAAAGACCATAGAGAATGGTCAGAAAACCCTTACTGGTACCATCGGACCCAGCAACCCTCTCCGCTAAACCCTTGTTGAGAAGAGTAAGCAATCCATTCCATTGTGGCGGCAAACATGATTTCTTAATCTTCGTCACTATGGTAAGAACCTCAGTGTATCCCATCTCGTAGAGCATTGTCAACAGTTGAGTTGTTGTGACGAAGTCGGGAGAGATAACAGAGGTATCGACAGCAAGCTTTAATAGGGTACAGAATCGCCCTTTCGAAATTCATGCCTTGTGTGAGAAGATTTGGAAGTAGATCCTCTCCTTGTTCTTGTCATAGGATGCAGTAGAGTAGACTTGCGATAATAGTGACATCGGGACAGATTCCACCTGTGTGAGTGCGATAACCAGAGGAGAGTATTTGAGACATTCAACAACCTGGAGCATGTACGAATCATACAGAAAGGGGTTCAGTTGAATGATCATGTTCTGATTGGGTTTAATCACGAGCAATGAGGACGAAGCAGTTTGATCTTGAACAGATGAGGAATCCGCCATTGTTGAGGTAAGGAAGAAGATGAACAGTTGCAGATCGGCTTGTGTATTGAGAGAATTTGAAGAAGGTAAGAAGGTACAATATGTGTAAGAAACCCTTTATATACCGTTGCCAGGAGAGAGAAAGAATCTTCATGATGATGATACGATCACTGAAACGTCGCCTGAAAAAGCGCGATGTGACAGCTTGGTTTCTCCTAGATATACGTCAGCAAGCGTGGGTTTAGGAACCGTTCAAATTCACGCGCCCAAAAATCTTATCCCCAATTCGACGTTTCAAATTCATCTTCGCTCCAAAAATTAGTATTACCACTGTTGTTCCAAAAATTAAACGTTAAACGAATCACAAGGAACAGCAATCAGAATGTTAGAAAATCACAAAGAATTTTCGTACAAGAGTGTGACAAAAGATAAAGAAATAAAGCAAAATGTGTATAGGATGTGAGTGATGTCTTTAATGAGACATGAAGCAGATGATTCCGGGCAAGAATCGTTTCCTTCAAAGTCAATAGAGACTTGAAGTGCTTGCGTGGTTCCCCAAGAAAATACGATCGAGTGTTTGTAAAAAAAACATCGAAAGGCTTATTTTAAATAATAGGTCTAATGGGTGGCTTATCTTCAACCGAACATTGATTCTTAACTTAAGATCGAACGTTGGATGAAGTACTTGTGAGACCGATATGGTCTGTTGAACAAGTAGGTTGGATATAATTTGTTGTGACTGAAGATGTTACAAAAATCTCAAAAAGAAAAACAAACTGGATCTTTTTGGGAAGAAATGCCTTGGTGTTAGACAATTTCATAAAAGACCACTCAAAAATAAAATGAGACTTCATTAGGTAACAAGTAAGATCTTGAATATAAAGATTCACCGTCAATTCATTGTTGGTGTTGGATTTTGGGTTTCACTCAGCACGTGGTGTATGTATCTAAGATCATAATCACAGATTTTATGCAACCATAAACCTCAGTAGTAAAGGATGAGAGTCTCAAGGGTTACAGTGGTGAACCGAAAGTTGATGGAGAATATAAGCAAGGTGGTTAAGGAACCGAAAGTACCTCTGCTATATCAACGTGACAAATCAGAAAACTCTTAACTCATTTGAGAAGAGTAAGGTAGCTCTTGACTTGAGTGGATTTAACAGCCTGATTGGGAAGAAACGATAGGTATAGATCGAATCATTAAGGCCTTGCTCTTAGTCTTAGAGGCTTCGGTTGACATGCAGCAGCATGCTTCTAGAGACACTTAACTAGTTCATATGAAAAGAATCATACCTGCCTTAGCTCCAAATTATGTTGCAAACAAACAAACCACACAAACAAAACAAAACCAAAAGAAATAATAAAAAATAAAAGAAAAATTTTTTTTGTAGTTTTGAAATTTTCTGAAAAATAATAAAAACATAAAAAGAGAAGAAAAAAAATATTTTTGGATTTTTAAAGTGTACTGAAAAATAAAATAAAAAAACATAAAAATTAACAAAAAGAAATAAGCACAAAACACCCTTAAAAAATAATAATAATAAATAAAGAGAAAATAAGAAATAGACTTAAAAAAAAATTTACAGCCGAAACCAAATCTTAAAAGAATGAAGCGAAATAAGTCGAGCGTTCAGTTCATTTCGGTTCCATAAAAGTCCGTAGCCGAAATAGACCGATCGTTCGGTTCATCTCGGTTCCCGAAAATTAAGGATCCGAAATAGACCGAGCGTTCGGTTCATTTCGGTTCCCAAAAAATCCGGAACCGAAATAGACCGAGCGTTCGCTCGATTTCGCTTGTCTAATTCAGAGAGAGATTTGAGGGTTCTTCCATCATTCCCAAACCTTGTAAAATTTTATTGAAGCTTGCTTCTGGTAAGGCTTTAGTGAATATGTCAGCCAGTTGATCAGAGGACCGAGCGAAATGTACTTCCACGTTCCCATCTTCTACATGATCCTTGATGAAATGGTATCTCACTGCAATATGCTTTGTCTTTGAGTGTCGCACTGGATTGTGACATATTCTTATCGTGATTTCTGAGTCACAGTAGAGAGGTATTTTCTTCATACTTAGTCCGTAGTGTCTTAGTTGGCTTTGTATCCATATCACTTGAGAGGTACATGATGATGCAGCTATGTACTCGGCTTCTGCTGTTGAAAGACACACACAGGTTTACTTCTTGGACTGCCAACTAACAAGTTTACAGTCAAGGAATTGGCATCCACCAGTTGTGCTCTTTCGGTCCAGACCACATCCTCCAAGATCGGCGTCAGAAAAGGCTTGAACAAAAAATTCAGATCTAGCAGGGTACCAAAGACCGAGAGAAGAGGTTCGCTTCAGATAACGAAAAATATTTTTCACTACCACCATGTGAGGTGCTCTTGGATTTGCTTGAAACCTGGAACAATAGCAAACAGAAAACATAATGTCTGGTCTACTAGCTGTTTGATCCATAAGAGACCCTATCATTTGACGATAGAGTGTTACGTCAACAGTAGGTTTTTCCAGAGACGGTGTTAACTTTGTGTCGAACGCCATAGGAACCTTCACTTTCGAATCTCCCGTCATACCGAACTTTGCCAGCAAGTTCTTCGTGTAGGCCTCCTGGTTGATAAAAATACCTTCTGGTCCCTGTCTTATATTCAAACCAAGGAAAAAATTAATCGGACCCATTGCGCTCATTTCAAATTTATTCTCCATTAACTTCCTGAATTCAGCCGTTAAGCTAGGATTCGTGGAGCCGAATATGATATCATCGACATAAATCGGAACTATCATTAGATGTTCGCCTTCTTTCTTTCGGAAGAAGGTTGGGTCAAACGAACCTTGCTTAAATTTTGACATTTTAAGAAAGCGAGTTAAAGTTTCATACCAGGCCCTCGGTGCTTGCTTTAGACCATATACAGCTTTATCCAACACATAGCAGTGATTAGGGAATTTCTCATTTACGAACCCAGGTGGTTGCTCAACATACACCGTTTATTCTAGTTCTCCATTCAAGAAAGCACATTTCACATCCATTTGGAAAACTTTGAAGTTTTTATGAGCAACATATTCCAGAAAGATTCTAACTAATTCCAACCTTGCTACTGGAGCGAAGGTCTCCTTATAATCTATCCCTTCTTCTTGGCAATATCCCTTCACCACCAACCGAGCCTTATTGCGTATAACGTTTCCCTCTTTGTCCAACTTATTCCTGAAGACCCATTTTAATCTGACCACCGAAGCATCCTTTGGAGTGGGAATCAACCTCCAAACTCGATTACGTTCAAACTCATGGAGTTCATCTTGCATAGCTTGTAACCAATCAGCGTGATAAAGTGCAGCATTAACCGTCTTCGGTTCGACTTTGGAGACAAACGAATTAAACATACAGAATTCAACATTAGAGAATAATGCAGTTTGTTTCGCTTTCAATTGAGAACGTGTTAGAACTCGCTCAGATGAATCACCAATTATTTGTGCTTTGGGATGATCCTTAGTCCACTTCGTTAGAGGAGGGTAATTTGGGTCATAGGCTGGATCCAACTCTGCATTTACCTCTTCTTCAAGTTCTGATTGATCACCTTAGTCATTTGTATTCTCATTCTCCCCCTCAAATAGCGAAGCGTATCCCTTGTCAGGTTCTGAATTTTCCTCCTTTGTTGGAGTTTTATTGGTTGGGATTGGAGTTTGATGCTCCCCCTCGAAAGACATATCGGTTATCTTTGGTGCAGATGAACCCTCCCCCTTGAACGTTGAGCTGTTGTTTGGAGGGTCAATTGAGGGTTGACCATCAGTCGGTTTAGGAGGTTCATTTTCCATTTCTTTTGCAGCTTCATCAATGATCTTTTTTCAGATTGTCGATTTTGTTGTCTGCTGCTTTCACCTCTGAGTGTGCAGCCTTCTCTGGTTCATCAAATAGCCGTATGTACTCTTCAAATAGATTGGAAATTGGAACCGAGACTTGTCCTGATTCAGGAAATATTTCCCCCAAGGCACTTTCGCTTCTTTGAAATTTCTTCATGTACTTGTCATCAAAGGTTACATAGTATGTTTCTTCAATACGTTTGGAGCGTTTTTTCAAAATTCTGTATGCCTTTCAAGTGAGTGAATAGCCAAGAAAAATTCCCTCATCGGCTTTGACATCAAACTTGTTTCCGTTCTCTTTGGAATTAAAAATGAAGCACCTTGAACCGAAAACGTGGAAAAATTTAACGTTGGGCTTTCGGTTGTTCAGAATCTCATACGGAGTGATGGAGAAACGTTTGTTGAGTAACGATCGGTTCTGAGTATAGCACGTGGTTGCAACTGCATCAACCCAGAAGTATAGCGGAAGAGAAGCGAATCTAAGCATGGTTCGGGCTGCTTCACATAAAGAACGGTTTCGTCTTTCAACAATCCCATTCTGTTGTGGTGTATAGGGGACCGAGAAGTTGTGAGATATCCCCTTTTCAGCCAGAAAATCCTCAAAATCTTTATTCTTGAATTCAAGACCATTGTCGCTTCTAATGTACCTCACCAACTTTCGCAGCTGTATTTCCACTTGCTTAATAAATACCTTCAACTTGGGAGTTGCTTCTGATTTCTGTTTAAGAAAGAAAACCCAGGTGAAGCGGGAAAAATCATCTACTATGACAAGAACGAACTTACTACCACCGAGGCTTTCGATAGCCGAAGGTCCACATAAGTCAATATACAGAAGTTCAAGAGCTTCAACAATCTTTATATTGATACGTGTAGGATGGCTCTTTCTGCTTTGTTTGCCCATCTCAAATGCTGCACATAGGTGTTCCTTATCAAATTTGAGAAGAGGAAGGCCTCGAACATGATCACCAAGCACCAACTTATTAATGTCTTTGAAATTCAGGTACGATAGGCGTCGATGCCATAACCAGCTTTCATCAAAGTTTGCCTTTGATAGCAGGCATATAGCTAGTTTTCCTCGAATTGGGTTGAGATTTAAAGGATACATCTCTTCCTTGCATTCAGACTTCAACAGAACCTTTTTGGATTGCTTCTCATTTATTTCAGATCCCTCATCATCAAATGAAACCTTCAAACCAATTCCCACAACTAAATGAGATACACTGATGAGGTTGTGCTGCAACCCTTCCATATAAGCCACTTTTCGAATCGTGAAGTCTCCGTTACTTATCATTCCATAACCTTTGATTGTGCCATATGAGTTATTTCCATACTTCACACATCCACCATCCTTAAGTGACCGAAACTCCCTTAGTTCTTCCCTCCTTCCTGTCATGTGACGCGATCAGCCATTGTCTATGTACCATTCATCATCGAACTGCTCGTCACTTATAACCTGCAAATTCAAGCAGATTTAGGAACCCAAAGTCTCTTGGGCCCAGGTGAGTCTTTTACAGAAAAAGGAATAGCAACAGAAAGATCAACCATATAAGTTCTTTTTATTAGAGTGGTTTCATTCTTTCTTTTGATTGTATACACCTTGATTTTGTTTTTATCTAGTTTAGATTGTGGTGTTTCAGATGGTTTGTTGTTAGATGGTTTTGGAATTTTCTTGTGAGTCCTAGGGTTAGCTGTCTTTTTCTTATTATTGAAATCGGAATTTGAATCAAGCTTTCCCTTTCTTTTGATGTCCTTTACCGAATTTGGTTTTCTTTGGTAATTGGAAGGACCGAAACTTGACTTTCGGTTGTTAGCCTGGACGTTGTAACCGAAACCTAACGTTCGGTTCTGAGCGCTGGTGTTGGAACCGAAACTAGACGCTCGGTTCTGAGCTTTGGAATAGTAGAAGCTAGGACTAAAATTTTCTTTTCCTTTTGGCTTTTCCTTTTCTTTGACAATCGACTCTTTCTTGGAAGGAACGTAGTTGAGGTTTTGAGATTGCCAATACCGTTTTCGCTCATTCAGATTTTTCATGTATCTCTGATTTCTTTGGCGTTTCTGTTCGGCTAACTGCTTTTGAGAATTATGAATATTGAAGCTTGATTTTGGCTTCTCCTTTTGAGTTTTGACAGTCTTGGAAGGAACATTCGGTGTTTTCTTTGGTTCTTCAGGTATCTCTTTTGTTCCACTTGTGCTTGGTTTGTCAAAACTTGAGGGTTTGTTAATGGGTTCAGCAACATATCTACCTTTTACCCTCCATGAGGTTTGTTCCGATAAGCCGACGGTTTCGTCTGCGTTATCAATAGGGGCTGACCAGAAATAATCATTGCACCCTTCAACATTGTCTGTGTCGACCAAGATTTTCAATTCTGTTGTTTGTTTTGCAGTGACTCCTGTAACAGCATATACTTGATTGGGCACAGTTTGAACCTTTTGATAAACCATTGCTTTCTCTTTGAGTTTCTGTGGCTTGTCCTTTGACAGGCGAGCGTATTCAACCGAGTTTTCAGATATGAGGGGTTTCTCACTCTCGGTTTCGCTCTTCATAAATTCAGAGCAATCAACCATATCTTCTACCGAGATTTCGCTCATCTCACTTTCCTCATCAAATTCAGACGTGTTTTCTATATTCATTTTATGTTCTGAAATTAATTTGGCGTTAGACGAGTCAAATGATTGATAGGTCTCGGACTTAATTTTTAACCTATCATTTTCATCTAAAAGATTTTTAAGCATACACTTATGTTCCTTAGAGTCAATGAAGGTCTCTATCTTGTCTAGTCCGATTTTATAAGCGATGGATGTCTCTTCTGAGGACATTATGGATTCACATTCAGCGATGACCTTATCCTCCTTAAATTCAAGGAAGGGTAAGATCATCTTATAAATCTTTTTCTCTATTTCACAACTTAAGTGCAACTGAGCAATATTTGTATATAAGCGTTTGGCAATTAAGCAAAAAACATTCCTTTGTTTCAAAAACTTTAAATTGTCTCGTTGTAAATAAATAATTTCATCCCTAGCCCTATTTAACTCCTTCTCCTTCAGCTCAATCCACATCCTTCTCTCCTCACTCTTCGAAGACACCCTGCTGAGTTGGTCAGTTAGGTTAGAATTCGCTAAGCGAGTTTGCATGAGACTACCACTTAAGTTAGAAAATTTAAATTTTAGTTCATTTAATTCTTCTTCATAATTTGTTACTGGAACTTTAAGTGATTCAAGGATGGATTGTACCTTTTTGATCAGCTGATCACAGTCGTTGATCTTCTCACTCACGGGCTTGGCTGCAAAGCACTTGTCCTCAGTCAGGTTCGGCTCCTTACACTCACTTTCGGTTGGTCTACCAGCTGTAACCATCAAGCATTTTCCAGCCGAACCATTATCCCTCGCCACATAAGCTCTTCAATGTGTGGGTTTTCTTACTTCTTCATCCTCAGAATCGGTTGACCAGACTTCTACGCCACCGAACTCATCTTCATCCACATTATCCTGCACAATCAAGGCGTTCATTGAACTGTTAGTTGCCTTCTTTTTCTTGATTTCTTCCAACTTTCGCATGTAATATGTCTGATCATCTTCACCATCTCTTTTCTCAGCCATCTTCCTCAGCATGCAGTCTTTGGCAAAGTGGTTATTGCCATGACAGTAATTGCAGTCGAATCCAGAGTCTCGTGCAAGCTTGCTTTCCTTCTTGTCGTCATCCTTTTGAGAGGTATTCTTCGTTTCTTCTTTCACCTTCTCAGAACTGTAACTTCCTTGCCAATTTCGGTTCTTATTGACAGGAAACTTCTTTCGTGCAAACTTCTTTGGGTTGGTGACCATCATTGCATATTCTTCGCTTGTAACGTCACACTCAAACATATCTGACTCCTCCTCTTCTTCTGCAATACTTTTGCCTTTTGAGACAAGGGCCAACGATCCAACACGAGAGACTACCTTTGCCTCCTTGGTTACCACACTCTCATGAGATTTAAGTATACCCACCAATTTCGCTAGCGAGTACGATTTCAATTGTTCGTGAGCTTTCACTGTTGAAACCACTGACATCCATTCTGGTCTCAAACCATTCATGAAGGTTACTTTTTGCTCGATCAATTTTCTTTCAATTCCATGCTTGATCATCTTGCTAAGGAGATGATTGAAGTGATCGAAGGTTTGTATCAGCTTCTCTTCTGGTTTCTGTTCGAAAATTCTAAATTCCGAGAGCAACAAGGTTTGAATTGAGTGTTCCAGATCCTCATCGGTTGAGTAGAGTTCTTTTAACCTATCCCAGATTTCTTTGGCCGTCGTGCATGAACCAACTAACTGAAAAGTGTCAGATTGCAATGCGAATCTTATCATTCTTATGGCTTTCACATTTTATAGCAACTTGTCCTTTTCATCCTGTGGCATCTTATCTACGTCCGCCACAAGCTTATTATATTCTTTTTGAGTCTTCACTGTCGTATTCGTTCCAGAGTGAACAAATGGCCATTATCTTCCCAGATGAGATAACCATTATCTTCATAACCAACTACGTAATCTTCAAAGTGATGCGCCCACACTTCATAGTCTTGAGTGTAAAGAATGGGAACCCTTGTAGTAGATCCAATGTTGTTGGAGATGTTGATGGGATTAGTTTGAAAATCGTCGTGAGACATGGTGAGCCTTTCCTTAGAACCGCTAGAATCAGACCTGTAAACGTGAGATTAGGGTTTTATCAAACACAAGAGTTACCATCGACAGGAAGAAGACGGCTTCTTTATATTCGATAAAAGCGGAAACCCTAAAGAATTCTTAACACAGAAGGAATGTGTATTGATCACACAGTCTCCTGCTCTGATACCAATTGTTAGAACAATGTTCTAGTAGGATCGATAGATTCTAAGCAGAAAAACAGTAAACGACATAATGAAGAACACAAGAATGGTTTAACTGATGTCGAATGATTAAGCTTTAACACCTCAGAAGAACTCGATTAAGAACTTCGACTGTAGAGGTGTTTAGGGTTACAAAAGCAATAATGATAATAATCTCAAACGTAACTAAGGCATACATGCATGCACTATTTATAGCTTAACCCTAATCTATAATCATGGATGGACAGGCCCAATCTAGATATACAAAACCAAGCCCATGACGCAACATAAACTACCCAATAGTAATGCTTTAAAATATAGAACATTATTAAAGAAAGCATTAATACCACCACATTCATTATCAAATGAAAAGGTAAAACCTTGTTTGTACAAACCATGAAAGGAAATAATATTTCTCGCCATTTCCGACGAGTAACAACATTTATTCAAATATAATGTTAACCCACTACTTAGCAACAAAGAATAAACTCCAATCTTGGTGACAGGTGTAACTTTCCTATTCCCCATCATCAAGTTTATCTTCCCATGCTCCACATTCTCACTTCTTCTTAGTCCCTGGAAATCAGAACATATGTGAATACCACAACCTGTATCAAGGACCCAAGAATTAGAATACGGTGAGTTATTAGACAATATAGTGTAAATACCTGCATGATTGGGTTTCACTTTCCCATCCTTAACATCTTGCAAGTACTTTGGGCAGTTTCGCTTCCAGTGTGACTTTTCATGGAAATAGAAGCATTCAGCCTCATTAGAGTTGGCAGAAGGAGTGACAGAACCTTTCTTGGTTCCACTTGATGAGGAGCCATGAAGGGACTTTCCCTTGGTACCCTTCGAAGGCTCTTCCTCTTCTTCCCTTTACCTGTCCCGATAGCCAGAACAGGGGAATTGGTAGGAGTAGAAGTAGTAACAACCGATTTACCTTTAAGACCACTTTCGGCGGTCTTCAGAAGTCCTTGAAGTTTGCTGAGTGTAACTTCCTCCTTGTTCATGTGGTATGTTATTCGAAATTGAGCGTAACACGAAGGTAAGGAGTGCAAAATGATGTCAATTGCCAACTCCTCGCGGAAGTTCACATTCAATTTTAGCAAACGGTCCACATACCTTTGCATTTTCTGTATGTGGCCCGTGATGGGTTCACCATCCTTCATCCGGGTTGCTATCATGGAGGAGATGATTTCATACCGCTCTTGATGAGCACTCTGATGGTAGCGGTCCATCATGTCCTGATGCATCTCAAAAGGGTAATAGTCCTCATAGGACTTTTGGAGCTCATATGTCATTGTGGCCAACATGATACATGCCGCTTTGGTGGCATCTAAATCATGTGTCTGATATTCAACGATCTCCTCAGGAGTAGCAGACGACTCATCAAGTTCCTTAAGCTCCTTCTCGAAGACATATTCTTTGTCCTCATACCGAGTGACCATCCTGATGTTCCTGATCCAATCCATAAAGTTGGATCCATCGAATATGACTCTCCCACAAAGGTTCATGAGAGAGAAGGAGCCGGTAGGGTTTGAGCCAAAAGCAGCATTGTTGGAAGACATCTGAAAAGAAGAAAGACAAGTTTAGATTAGATATAAAGATAGTCCTTAATAAGACACCCAAATATAATATTAAGGCTACGACCCAACACAATATTATATAACTTAGAAGAGGGATGCAGTAGTTCAAGCTATAAAATATTTAAAGGTAGGTGAATGACGATTCACCAATTTCCACCATGAAAAATGAAATAACTTATTAGGTTTTAATTGGTTTTGAAACTCCTAGATTCTTTGAGATTCATTGAACTTTTCAATGGCATGTTTCAATATCGAGTGTGCCCTTCACGTTTTGTGACAGGGATGCCGAGGATCACAAAACAAGGTGTTAAGTAACCATGAAAATTACTTAGTACTCTTAATGTTTTATCACTCAATCGATGTGCCAGTTAACCACGCGTTCTCCACCGACCTATGATAAACCTTAAGCCACCCTTTTCCTACCTTGTTAAGTCGAGGTTAGTGTGCCGGTTAACCACACACGCTCCACTAACGACTTAAGCAAAGTGCAAAGTATAATTTCATGGGTTAGCACCTTATTCACATTTTCCTAAAGTAACTAAGATTGGGAATTTATAAAAATATTTAGTTACTTTACATTCATCATACTTTTAATGAGGTTTAAATTCATTGTCCTACCCATTCGGCTAACGACCCTCCACCAGTCAAGGAAGCAGTGGGTGAGAGTGGACACCCATTAAGCTGCCATTTTATAGGCAACAACCTTATACCCCCCTTATAGACCGGCTTTGTGAATGAGACCTACTAATGGTAAAACGACTTGTTCTTATACATATATATATATATATATATATATATATATATATATATATATATATATATATATATATTAACTTATAATAGTATAAAGTATAAGGGTTGAATTTGAACTTTTAAAATTCTAGGGGTTGGAACTAAAGTTTACTAAAATATGTGAGACTTTACATGTTCCAAAACCTGAGGGCAAGTTTTGTAACTTTCAAAACTTTTCATCTTTCATAACTTATGAGTTAATGGTTTATTAAAATGAGAGACTTTTCATTTTATGTAACCTATGAGTTTATTAATGGACTTTAAAAGGATGACTTTTGGTAATCCATAACTTGAGGACAAATTACGGATTCCACTAAAACACATCAAGATCAAGAATTAAATTAACAAGTAAGTTGCAAATAATTCCTATGATCGTCTAAACTCATAAGTGTATGAACATTCATATCAAAAATTTCAAGAATCATAAATAAACCATACAAAACTTGAAATTTTGATAATAGCCATTGAAAATGGATTAGCATAACCATTACACCATCAAAAACAAGTTTTATAAGACCAAAACAGTTTAGGGTAATGTTTCTAGTCCATTTCCAGCAGCAAAACTCGAAAAACTGCACTCTGGGCATTCTACTCGTCGAGCTCATGAACCTACTCGACGAGTCGGATGATTTTATGCATGGACTCGTCGAGTTCCCCCATGGACTCGGCGAGTTCACTCAGCAGAATGCATATTTTTCGACTTTTTTCAACAATTTGCATCAAGTATTGAGAAAACAAGCCTAGGCTCTGATACCACTGATGGGTTTTGAGCATTCTAACACTCCTATGGTGTACATGCAACCCTAGAAACCTTGGATCTATGTTTTACTAAGATACATGCAAATTTTTTTTCCAAGGTTCTTAACCTAACTAGCATGGCATGGGGAACTTTGAAACATAATAAGCTAGTAGAGTTACATACCTTTTAGTAGTGGTTGATTGCTTAGAGTTTGAGAGCCTAGCACCAATCATGTGGATGCCTCAAATGGAAGTCACAAATCACCGCAAACCTTGGAAACTTAAGAGAAAAGTATAACACTTCTAGAAATCGGCCACCCTTAGTTCTCACGCAAAACTAGTGCAATTTCAAGTGCCAAGGACTCCTTTATATAGTGTGGTGGATTAGGGTTACATCCATTTAAACCCTAATACCCATGACCTTTCATTTCCATGAGATCCATGGGTTAAAGCTCCATGGACTATCCATGGACTTACTGTGACAACCCGAAATTCTAACGTGTACATTCTTCATTTTCATCAAAGTTAACCTCGTTTTGCTATTTTGTAATGAAGTTTTGGGTCTATATGAGTGCTTGAGACTTAGTATGACCTCGATATGAGTCTTAGGAAGGGTGAGAATGTGTGTAGCATCACTAAAACGGGCCAAACACACCTAGCAAGGTGTGTGCGGCCGCACACCCGAGTGTGCGGCCAGCCAACCGCACACAGCCGACCGCACACCCATCCTCCAGCCGCACACTCACCCTTATATATATATATATATATATATATATATATATATATATATATATATATATATATATATATATATATATATATATATATGTACATATATATATATATATAAGGAGACCCCCTTCACTCATTCCTTTCCTTTGGCTGCACTCTACTTTCTCTCACTACTTTCTCTCTCTAAAAACTTCATCCAAAAACACTCAAAAGGCCTCAAAAACGTGAACTACTTCATCATTCAGCTTGTTATATTGGTAAGGCATCTGAATCTAAGCCTAACACTCATAGTGTTCTTCGTGTTCTTCATCCTTTGAAGGTGTACGGCCACACACCTTCATAAGGTGGCCGCACACGCCTTAAAAGCTCTCCAAAGTTAAGAGTTTGGCCTCCATTTGCTAGTTAGACTTGGTTTAGACTCTAGAACACCTCAAAAATCGACGTTTCGGACACAAATGAGGAGTGTACGGTCGCACACCCCTATGTACTGTCGCACACACCCTCTGTACGGCCGCACACTCTTGTGTGGCACCGCACACACAGTCTGGCCGCACACCCTGGCCGTACATACATACTGATGGTCACACACTTCCTTTATTCGATCAATTATGGCTCCGACACTTAGTTCCAAGCATTTCCAAGTCCCTAGGGTGGTTTCCCATCATGTTTTATCATGAAATGCCTTAATCTAATACGTATAATCATTATTATATGTTAATAGGATCCACTCGTGTACAAAACATCAGTTGACACTCAGTGCTCGAAACCGATCGTACATCTGAATCCTACGTCAAACTGTGAGTTCATACCCCTACGCTTTTATAAGTTTTTATAACGTTTTCAGGGGGGAATACAAGCCAAACATAAAGGTTTTCCTAACTTAAAAACTGATGCAATTTCAATGTTTTTATGCTAAAACATTTAGATACTTTATCCCTTTTGTAAAATGTGGAGCATAAGGGACGTTTTCTAAACATAATTGCATAGTTTTCCGAATAGTACATGAACATAACTTATCAATCAAACTATAATAGGTATAGTTTGGAGAATTTCATTTCCGGTTTTCAGAATCAAACTCCATACAAGTCAAATATATAAACTATGACTGATTTAGTTTATCCATACAAATAACGAGAGTATCTTACTAGATAATTATTTTGTATAATTATTATACTCCACATTGTTTATCAACGATTTCGAATTCGAGAACAAGTAAACTACACGTAAAGTAGTTAATACCGGATTGTGAGATTAATCTTCGTTTTTCCCTTCAGGGTACCAATAAATCCTTTCCGGAAGTATAACCAGAGTCTCCTGGAGGGAGAGCGTGAAATTTGTGAATATATCTATTCGGGACTGACAATCCCACACCTGCACTGTTAGCTACAGTGGGGCGGGCACGCCCGGGGTGACAAATTTTGTAATCGTACGACGTCTGAAGAAACGTCAAGAAGGTCTCGGGTCAAATTAGTATGGTTATCCGACTCACAATAAGTATAACTAACCTTTGTTTACACGATATTTTCTTCAATAGTATTAATTAATTATTAAAACTATCCATCTACTTACTGGAGGGGAGTCCAGCGATCAAATTCTTGGTTTTATTTGAATAATAAAACTACTTATCTACTGGTGGCAACCAGCGTTTTCGAATGAAACTTACTCTTATTCAACGAACATGTTAGAAAATATGGGATTTTCTTGGAAAGCATGCATATCTATTTCTAAAGCCAATAACGAATGTTTTCGATACAAAACGATATTTACTTATAGTACAAAGAAATAATTTGTACAAATTCAGTGACTAGTTTCCAATACAAAAACCTGCTTATGAACTCAGCAGCTTTATGCTGACCCGTTTTCAAAACCGCTTGTATTCTCAGGACATCGATAGACAGGTACCTCCGCTCATTTTTGGAGAAGACGGAGCATCTTGAAGTCCAGTCTTTATCTTTTGTTTCTTCTAAATATAACGACATGTACAAATTATGTTTCCAAACAGATGTAAATATTCTTAAATCAATGTAATGGTTGTGTTTACTTTGATTACTATGATACGATTGTTGTGATACTACGAATGACATCCTCAGCCCCGGAACGTGTCCGCCTTCGGTTCCGGGGTGTGACAGATTGGTATCAGAGTTATTGTTTATAGTGAACTAAGTATACCGAACCTTACATGGTATACAACTATAAATACAAAGGGGCAAAAGTGCTCTGAACTAAAAGTATACTTTTCAAAATACAAGTATTTTCACAAAAAGTATATAAGTATACCTACGTACCAGAAACAGTCTCATGAACATAACAAAACAAAAGTATTTGGATGTTGAACACTACAGTTAAACCTGGGCAGTTATGTAATCATGTCTAGGGTCAATATAGCTTGATCAACTATATTCATTCGAGACATGACCAACATGTGCTTGGGAGTAATGGTGGTGTTACAACAGACCCAAAACTTACCAAGTATCCATACTCCAATACATCAAAAGAACGAAACAATCAAACTTAAAATACTATAGGAGTATTTTACTAAAGTCAAATTCATCGCAGAAATTCACCTCCAAGTGTTGCTACTCATTCCTTTTAGCGATAATTTATTTACACTGGTAGCCTTTCCTTGCTTATCGCTTAGTAGAACACTCTAGCAATCATAGTGAGATATTTTTGCTTCATATCTCTTGATTCAATTTAGAGGACTTACCATCCTCATCTTCCTGTTCATTTTAGAACAAGATGCCTCCTCGAAGAAGACCCATCAGAAGAAATGACGATGCTCCGCCACCTCCACTGCCACCTCAATTCGATCCCGCTATGTTTCAGGTGGTTGTTACTGCTGCGGTGGCTACCGCGATGTCACAGATAAATTCTAGTGGATCTGGCGGGCAGGGAAGTGGTACTCATCCTGAAAGGAGTCAAGGGCACCAGAAGGAGTGATCCTATAAAGACTTCATGAACGCGAAACCTACTTCCTTCGATGGCACTGGAGGTGTTATTCCCCTAACTCGATGGTTCGAAAAGATCGAGTCTATCTTCGAAATCTGCTCTTGTTCTAAAGCCGACAATGTGAAATTCGCCGCTTGCACTTTCACCAACAAAGCATTGACCTGGTGGAATGGCCGGGTCAAGTCCTTAACCCTGCCAATAGCAAATGCTATGGGTTGGGAGAGCTTGAAGGAGCTCATGCTTGCTGAGTACTGCCCACGGGGCGAAATGCAGAAACTAGAGCACGAACTCTGGAACCTAAAGATGAAGGGTTCCGACATTGCTGCTTACACTTCTAGGTTCGAAGACCTAACACTTCTCTGTCTGGGGATGGTCGGTCCGGAAAGCAAAAAGGTTGAAAGATACATCTGGGGGCTGACCCAGCCAACCAAGGGAAACGTCTTGGCCGCTCGGCCAACTACATTCGATAGCGCCAAGTGCCTGGCGCAGACTCTGATCGATCATGGGGTCGATCTCGATGAAGTGATAGCCGCTCCTGAACCGGCTAAAGGGAGTGGTGAGAAAAGAAAATTTTGGAAACAGAAAAAGGGCCAGTCTTCGCAAGAGCCCTCAAAGAAGCAGCAAACGGTAGCAGTTCACGCTGCTACTACCCCTGTCGTTGCTCCAGCAACTCAAGCACCTACCAGTAGGTATACTGGTACCCTCCCTTGGTGCAATAAGTGCAGTTATCATCACCGCATCCCTGGTCCATGTCGTGAGATGCTCTACAACAATTGTGCTAAAAAGGGCCACCTGGCTCGAGGCTGCAGAATCCCAGTCCAACCAACCGATCAGGCCTGTGGAGCAGGTGTTGGTCAAGCCTGCTACGGTTGTGGGGAAGTCGGGCATTTCAAGAGAAACTGCCCCAAGGCAGCAACAACTGGCAACACCGGGAGAGTACTATCTATGGGGCAAGAGGAGGCTGTGGCTGACCCTACCGTTGTGTCGGGTACGTTCCTCGTCGATAACTCTTATGCATACATTCTTTTCGATTCTGGTGCTGAAAGAAGTTTTGTTAGTCATGCATTCAAACATTTTCTAAAACATAAACCTCAACCCTTAACCGAAACATTTACCGTCGAAATGGCTAATGGTGAGAAGGAGAGCGCTAATGAAATAATTCGCGGTTGTACTCTTACCCTGAACGGTCATTCGTTTCTCATCGATCTTATGCCAGTTTCCATAAAAAGCTTTGATGTCATCACCGGCATGGATTGGTTGAGCCCCAATCGTGCTGATATCCTTTGTTTCGAAAAAGCCATCCGTCTCAACCGTCCTTCTGGTGAAGCTCTCATAATCTACGGCGATAAACTTAGTTCAAACCTCCGTATCATTTTGTGCATCAAATCCCAGAAACTCCTACGGAAGGAGTGTTATGTATTCCTAGCCCACGTCATTAACGAGAAGCATGAAGTTAAAGATCTCGAGAGCATCCCCGAAGTCTGCAACTTTCCCGATGTTTTTCCCGAAGATCTCCCGGGAATCCCTCCCGAACGCCAAGTCGAGTTTCGGATCGACTTAGTCCCCAGAGCTACCCCCGTAGCTAAATCTCCATATCGCCTAGCACCAGCAGAAATGCAGGAGCTATCTAGTCAGCTCAATGAGCTGCTCAGCAAAGGATTCATCAGACCGAGTTCCTCACCCTGGGGAGCCCCGATCTTGTTCGTGAAAAAGAAGGATGGATCCTTTCGAATGTGTATCGATTATCGAGAGCTGAACAAGCTCACTGTCAAAAACCGTTACCCTCTTCCTCGAATCGATGATCTCTTCGACCAACTCCAAGGAGCCAGCTATTTCTCGAAAATAGATCTAAGATCAGGGTACCATCAGCTACGAGTCCATGTGGGCGATGTTCCTAAGACAGCATTTCGGACTCGATATGGTCACTACGAGTTCGTAGTAATGCCCTTCGGTCTAACCAATGCACCGGCTGTGTTCATGGACCTGATGAACCGGGTGTGTCGTCTTTTCCTGGACAAGTTCGTCATCGTATTCATCGACGATATACTTGTCTATTCCAGAAGCGAGGGAGATCACAAACAGCACTTGAGATTGGTGCTGGAAACTCTAAGGGCGGAGAAGCTTTACGCAAAGTTCTCCAAGTACGAATTCTGGATTCGTAAAGTAACTTTCCTAGGTCACGTGGTAAGCGAGGAAGGAATACACGTGGACGCTTCCAAAATCAAGGCGATAGAGAGCTGGTCGGCACCGAAGACACCCACAGAAATTCGCCAATTCTTGGGTCTCGCTGGCTATTATAGCAGATTTATTCAAAACTTCTCCAGAATTACCAAACGCTTAACCACTCTGACTCAAAAAGGTGTACCTTTCTGTTGGGATAAGAAGCAAGACTCTGCGTTCCAGACTTTGAAGCAGCTCCTATGCAGTGCACCTATCCTGTCTCTGCCCGAAGGGACGGAGGATTTCGTTGTTTACTGCGATGCATCCAATCAGGGCCTAGGTTGTGTGCTCATGCAGCGGGGAAAAGTTATCGCTTATGCCTCGAGATAGCTGAAAGCACACGAAGTCAACTACACAACGCATGACCTGGAGTTGGGAGCAGTGGTCTTTGCACTGGAGATATGGAGACATTATCTCTACGGAACCAAATGCACTATCTTCACTGACCATAAAATCCTACAGTGCATCTTCGATCAGAAGGAGTTGAACATGCGACAACGGCGTTGGGTTGAGCTACTCAGCGATTACGAGTGCGAAATCCGCTACCATCCCGGCAAGGCCAATGTGGTGGCAGATGCCCTCAGCCGGAAAGAGTACTTCGGTCGTAGGGTGAAGGCACTAACTATGACTATCCATTCCCACTTATCCGCACAAATCAGAGAGGCTCAGCTGGAAGCCCTAAAACCAGAGAACATGCCGGGTGAAGCCTTGAGAGGAATGGATAAGAACCTAGAGATCAAGGGAGACAGAGTCTATTATTTCATGGACCGGATCTGGACCCCAAGGTTCGGAGGTTACAGATAGGTTGTCATGAACGAAGCCCACAAGACAAAATACTCCGTTCATCCAGGTTCGGATAAGATGTACCTCGATCTCAAGAAACTATATTGGTGGCCAAACATGAAAACAGAGATCGCTACATTTGTGGGCAAGTGCCTGACTTGCGCCAAAGTCAAAATCGAATATCATAAGCCCTCAGGTCTGCTCCAACAACCGGAAATTCCCGAATGGAAGTGGGAGAGGATTGCCATGGACTTTATCACCAAATTACCCAGATCTCCGAGTGGGCACGACGCCATCTAGGTGATAGTCGATCGACTGACTAAATCCGCTCACTTCCTGCCTATCAAAGAAACTTTCAAGATGGAGAGACTTACACGAATCTACATCCAAGAGATAGTCCGACTGCACGGTGTGCCTGTGTCCATTATCTCCGATTGAGATAGCAGGTTCACTTCAAGGTTCTGGCAGTCACTGCAGAAGGCTCTTGGAACTAAGCTGGACATGAGTACAGCTTATCATCCTCAGACAGACGGGCAGAGTGAGAGAAGTATCCAGACCCTGGAAGACATGTTGAGAGCATGGATCGAGTTCTCCTACAACAACAATTACTACACCAGTATTAAATTTGCGCCGTTTGAAGCCCTATATGGTCGAAAGTGCAGATCCCCTCTATGCTGGGCTGAGGTAGGCGACACGCATCTTGCCAAGGGACAAGTCCCCGACAGCACTCTCACAGGCCCAGAAATCATTCGCGAAACCACGGAAAAGATCGTACAAATCCGAGAACGACTGAAGGCCTCGCGAGACAGATAAAAGAGCTACGCCGATATACGATGAAAACCCTTGGAATTCCAGGTGGGAGATCGTGTCCTGTTGAAAGTCTCGCCCTGGAAAGGCATGATACGCTTCGGAAAGCGTGGAAAGCTGAATCCAAGATACATAGGACCATTCGAGATCCTCGCCAGGATCGGTTCCGTAGCTTACAAACTCAATCTACCCCGTGAACTCGGTAATGTAAATCCTACCTTCCACGTCTCGAACTTGAAAAAGTGCCTATCCGACGAGACTCTTGTAATCCCACTCGACAAGATCAAGATCAACGAGAGCCTCAACTTCGTGGAAGAACCTGTAGAGATCATGGACCGAGAGGTCAAACGAACGAAACAAAGCCGCATCCCAATCGTGAAGGTTCGCTGGAATGCCAAGCGGGGACCTGAATTCACTTGGGAACGCGAAGATCAGATGAAACAGAAATATCCGCATCTCTTTCCCTAACACATGATTTATATTCTATATTCGAATTTCGGGACGAAATTCCCTCTAACGGGGGGATGATATTAACAACCCGAAATTCTAACGTGTACATTCTTCATTTTCATCAAAGTTAGCCTTGTTTCGCTATTTTGTAATGAAGTTTTGGGTCTATATGAGTGCTTGAGACTTAGTATGACCTCGATATGAGTCTTAGGAAGGGTGAGAATGTGTGTAGCATCACTAAAACGGGCCAAACACACCTAGCAAGGTGTGTGCGGCCGCACACCCGATTGTGCGGCCAGCCATCCGCACACAGCCGACCGCACACCCATCCTCCAGCCGCACACTCCCCCTTATATATATAAGGAGACCCCCTTCACTCATTCCTTTCCTTTGGCTGCACTCTACTTTCTCTCACTACTTTCTCTCTCTAAAAACTTCATCCAAAAACACTCAAAAGGCCTCAAAAACGTGAACAAGTTCATCATTCAGCTCGTTATATTGGTAAGGCATCTGAATCTAAGCCTAAAACTCATAGTGTTCTTCGTTTTCTTCATCCTTTGAAGGTGTACGGCCACACACCTTCATAAGGTGGCCGCACACGCCTTAAAAACTCTCCAAAGTGAAGAGTTTGGCCTCCATTTGCTAGTTAGACTTGGTTTAGACTCTAGAACACCTCAAAAATCGACGTTTCGGACACAAATGAGGAGTGTACGGTCGCACACCCCTGTGTATGGCCGCACACACCCTCTGTACGGCCGCACACTCTTGTGTGCAACCGCACACACAGTGTGGCCGCACACCCTGGCCGCACACACATACTGATGGCCGCACACTTCCTTTATTCGATCAATTCTGGCTCCGACACTTAGTTCCAAGCATTTCCAAGTCCCTAGGGTGGTTTCCCATTGTGTTTAATCATGAAATGCCTTAATCTAATACATATAATCATTATTATATGTTAATAGGATCCACTCGTATACAAAACATGAGTTGACACTCAGTGCTCGAAACCGATCGTACATCCGAATCCTACGTCAAACTGTGAGTTCATACCCCTACGCTTTTATAAGTTTTTATAACATTTTCAGGGGGGGAATACAAGCCAAACATAAAGGTTTTCGTAACTTAAAAACTGATGCAATTTCAATGGTTTTATGCTAAAACATTTAGATACTTTATCCCTTTTGTAAAATGTGGAGCATAAGCGACATTTTCTAAACATAATTGCATAGTTTTCCGAATAGTACATGAACATAACTTATCAGTCAAACTATAATAGGTATAGTTTGGAGAATTTCATTTCCGGTTTTCAGAATCAAACTCCATACAAGTCAAATATATAAACTATGACTGATTTAGTTTATCCATACAAATAACGAGAGTATCTTACTAGATAATTATTTTGTATAATTATTATACTCCACATTGTTTATCAACGATTTCGAATTCGAGAACAACTGAACTACACGTAAACTAGTTAATACCATATTGTGAGATTAATCTTCGTTTTGCCCTTCGGGGTACCAATAAATCCTTTCCGGAAGTATAACCAGAGTCTCCTGGAGGGAGAGCATGAAATTTCTGAATAGATCTATTCGGGACTGACAATCCCACACCTACACTGTTAGCTACAGTGGGGCGGGCACGCCCGGGGTGACAAATTTTGTAATCGTACGACGTATGAAGAAACGTCAAGAAGGTCTCGGGTCAAATTAGTATGGTTATCCGACTCACAGTAAGTATAACTAACCTTTGTTTACACGATATTTTCTTCAATAGTTTTAATTAATTATTAAAACTATCCATCTACTTACTGGAGGGGAGTCTAGCGATCAAATTCTTGGTTTTATTTGAATAATAAAACTACTTATCTACTGGTGGCAACCAGCGTTTCGAATGAAACTTACTCTTATTCAACGAACATGTTAGAAAATATGGGATTTTCTTGGAAAGCATGCATATCTATTTCTAAAGCCAATAACGAATGTTTTCGATACAAAACGATATTTACTTATAGTACAAAGAAATAATTTGTACAAATTCAGTGACTAGTTTCCAATATAAAAACTTGCTTATGAACTCACCAGCTTTATACTGACCCGTTTTCAAAACCGCTTGTATTCTCAGGACATCGATAGACAGGTACCTCCGCTCATTTTTGGAGAAGACGGAGCATCTTGAAGTCCAGTCTTTATCTTTTGTTTCTTCTAAATATAATGATATGTACAAATTATGTTTCCAAACAGATGTAAATATTCTTAAATCAATGTAATGGTTGTGTTTACTTTGATTACTATGATACGATTGTTGTGATACTACGAATGACGTCCTCCGCCCTGGAACGTTTCCGCCTTCGTTTCCGGGGTGTGACACTTACCATGCAAGCCTAGCCCATTCTAAATAAGCATTAGCCCACACTATATAAATACAAGAGTTCATGTTTAATTAGTCACACTTTTGATCACCAAATTAATTCTAAATTAATTTTAGATCAAGACTAATTAAATAATATGATTTCATATTAATATATTAGAACTTATAATATATTAATAAATCATAACTTATACTATTCTCAAAAGTTATCCATATAAATTGTCCGGGTGAAGTGCAACCCAAATGGACCATGCCAGGTCGGGTCAAGTACATCTCAAATATAGTTATGGACTTAGACACCTTATCCAACAGCTTCCTCCCGAGCTTTATTGATGCTTTCCATGATCGTTGGCACAACTTCTATTCTTAACGTTCTTGGCCTCTTTCTTTCAAGGTTTACTTTTCGACTTAGAGCATCAGCTACAACATTTGCTTTACCGGGGTGAAAAAGTATCTCGCAGTCGTAATCCTTGAGTAAATCTATCCAGCGTCGTTGTCCTATATTCAATTCCTTCTGATTAAAGAGATACTGGAGACTCTTATGATCAGTGGAAAGTTTGCACTTTGTGCCATAAAGATAATGTCTCCATATCTTTAGAGCTGATACTACTGCTGGCAACTCCTGATCATGAGTGGGATAGTTCTTTTCGTGCTATTTCAGTTGTCTCGATGCATATGCTGTCACTTTTTCCATCTGGGTTAGAACACAAACCAACCCATCTCCAGATGTGTCGCTATAGACTACGAAGTCTTCAACTCCGTTCTCGGAAACACCAACAAGACATGGTTTGTATAATGACTTCATACGTTATCTCTTCATCCTAGTTAATAGTCGTAACTATTATGTTTCCTTCGAATTAGTATCTAACTTTTGTAATTCTTATTTGAAGGCGGTGCTCGGTCTTGCACCCGCTCCCTATCCCATGTTGAACTTTCAATAGTGACCTTCAAGTCACAATCTCGATCCTTATTAGAGACTCCTCCTTCTTTTTAACAAACTTAAGATAAGTTCTTTCCTTCGATTACCACAGTAGACTGATAGGTCATATTCTAATGACCTCTCATCGTATTATGTATTGCTTAGACTCAAGTCTTTTAGAGTCAAGTTCCTGAACATAATATTCCTTCCTTCGTGTCCCAATGTGATAATATCACGTTCTAGCATGTAGTACTTTTAGCTACAAGCTTCTTACTTTAACAACGATTGCGATACTTCAATCTTCTAGCTTAAGTCAGATGCTACATCGATCTTGGTTCTTTATACCACGTAACGTACTCATCTTACTCAGAATCGATTTGATATAACCACTAGGGTCAGATTAACATTCATCTTCTTAGTCATTACCGAAACTAAGGTAACGACAGATATGAACAAAACGGAAACAATTACTAGCTTCTTGGTAACCTTGTGACCTTCCCTGATCGATGTGTGAGTCTTGTGCTTCCATTAGTATAGGCCTCTGCTACCATTCACACCTACTCACACTCGTCCCAAGTATTGTCTCGCAGTTTTCCAAGTCACTATTTGAGAATTTCACATAATCATTTAACAAAACCATGGTTTATATTAATTCTTGAAACGATTGCATACACGTTCTAGTTCACCCTATACTATTCCTCTAATGGGCTACACCACATGTTACTATGACTACTTCATATCTTGACCTTCGGATATAAAACCCTCACTCGTTATTCCTTGCATTGTCACCTTCTTCGTCAAGGATTTTCTGAGATGCTTTTTGGCTTTAGTGGTGCATTCACTCTTGTTGCTTCATTTCTCTTCGAGCAGTTCTTAGAAATATGTCCTTCTTTGTTACACCCGAAACAAACCTTCTCGGTAAACGTACACTCATCGGCGTAATGCCTAGACTTTCCACATTTGAAGCAAGTCACATCCCTTCCAGAGTGTTTATTTTTGCACTTTTTGCACCATTTTCTTTTACCTCCTCGTTTGTTAGCCTTTGACAGCATGTTGCTCTTGTTGGGCATTGAAGACCCCTCAAGTTTTCTCTTCTTTCCAACCTCAACCTTGTTGGTAGTCTTGTCATCGATCATTTCTTCAATAGACTTAGCAACCCATATAGTTGCCTCAAGAGTAGGTGCCTAGCGTACTGGCACGGTAAGTTCGCCCTTACTTTGTTGAAGTAAACGCCTTGTCTCTTCCATCTGTTGATCCAACATCATCCGCACCATTGCCTGTACACCTGCCAACGTGATTGGCTCAGGTGCAGCTGCTACTTCTGGCGCTTTCTCGATCACTTGTGGTTCAGACTGCGGGTTACCATTTCCGAATCCACTTCGAGTGCTCACCATGTCGATCTATACACCAAAATCAGACGTTTGATCTGTAGTGACGAGAATTTAGATAGAAAAGATTTATTTATGATAGACGTATAAATCTCCTTATCACTCTGAAAAGTTACATGTCAGTTTTAATACCGTAATCAAACGTTTAGAAACCTGTACACATAAAATTTCCAGATCCGGTCGGCAACAGACCATAGATCCGATCAAATATTAACATATAAGGCATCTTTATATAAACCATTTAGCACATAAAAGCATTTTAGGCATCTTTCCTAAAATAGACTAGTGCTCGTGTCTAAAATATGGTAGACACTCATCTCACAATCATCGCTTAGCATTCTAAGTTTAAGTCTAGAAATCCTACAAATTCCTAGTTCGCTTAAGCTAATACTCTGATACCAACTGAGACATCCTCATTTTCACGGCCAGAAAAGACCGATTTGTTTATGCTTCATTTTCAAAACCAGAGTATACTTTTAAAGAAACGTGTTGCGGAATTTTGTTCCCAGAAAAACATGATAAATATGTTATCAAAGCATTTCCGAAGAAATGTATTTTATTCTTTTCAAAACCTTGGGATGTCAACGTCAATACAGTAACATAAACATAAACAGAACATACATTCATTTACACTAGTGATCTACATCTCTTTAATCCCTCGGTGTAGTGTAGCTTTATATCGACACCTGTGATACAAATAAACTGAGTAGGTCAGGTTGGGAAACCTGGTGAGTACATAGCGATTTTCAACTCACAATAATAAAGTTATTATGTTTTTATCATCAAACATTTAACCCAATTACCCATCCCCTTATCTTCTTTAATCCCTAAGGATCTACCCTAAGAATCATCTATCACTCATTCCTAAGGATTTTCCTAAGGAATGGGCACGAAGTCCATTGTCGCCAGGGTTTATACAACAGGCACTAAATCCATAGTTGTCAAGGTTCATCCAACGGGTGCTAAGTGCATAGCACTCATTTATCAACAGTATTATTTTTGGGAGTCCACCCACAATACATGCCAATGGGTGTTTAGAGTACATCTGATGAACATATTGTTCACACACCTACAGGTTGCGAGCCTGCTAGTGTTCCACTGGACCATCTAGAATAGTCCGTGGTTGTCATCCATACTCTGCTAGATGACGGGCCCAACGCTTGGGTAAAGGTTTCTCTCATTTTTCACCTCTCACCCTCATCTCATAATCTATATCACCTTTTATCTCGTCCTCCAACTTATCTTTCATGACACACTAACTATTTCATCTACCCATATTTTACCCAACATATTTGTAGATATAAAATACATATACAGTTCAGATCTGAAGAAAAGGTTTAGATCTGAAAAAGAAATTACACATACGGTTCATATCTGAAGAAAAAGGTTTAGATCTGAAAAACAAAGTTTAAATCTTTCATCTAGCATAGATCTCAAGTATAAAATACATATACGGGTTAGATCTAAAAAAAGAAATTACACATACGGTTTAGATCTGAAGAAAAAGGTTTAGATCTGAAAAACAAAGTTTAAATCTTTCATCTAGCATAGATATGAAGTATAAAATACATATACGGGTTAGATCAAAAAAAGAAATTACACATACGGTTCAGATCTGAAGAATAAGGTTTAGGTCTGAAAAACAAAGTTTAAATTTATCATCTATCATAGATCTCAAGTTAACAGATAATATGCACACATAGCACGTAATTTATATAAAATACTTCATATCTATGTGTAAGATGAAAGTAACTATGCACTCACCTGATAAGGAGGATATTTGGACAGCATTTCGCTTTTTAAAATAATTTCCTTGGAAGAAACCGGGAAGTTTGCTTGAAAAATCGGGTTCTGCACGGGCATAGTTTCAAACCGAAAAACTCTTTTTCTCGGAGCCTTCGAGTGCTCTGGGGCTTCCTTCTCATGCTAGGGAGGTAACCTATGCTTTAGGGGGGGGGGGGGTTAGGATAGTCTAGAGAGAGAGTAGAGAAAGAAAGAGAAGTTGGAAGATGTGAGAAAAACGCATGGCTTCGGACATCTATTTATAGCTTCTGGACTTCGGATTACGTTGGGTGTGGACTTCGGGTACTCGGGGCGTTCATCGGTACGTTGGGCGTACCTGCGTACGCGGTGCGTAGGAGCGAGGGTCGTACAACGCGTGTTACTCTTCGGATGGATCGATGTGGCTCGTTTCGGACCATGCAAGGCGATACCGTTGGGCGTAATCTTCTCGTACGTTGGGCGTACCTCGGACGATGGGCGTCCCTTCTCTACGCGGGGCGTAGGCTCGCACCCAGTCTCACAATTTGACATTCCGATGTCAAAAATTCATTACTTTTGCATGCGAGCTCCATTTTTGACGTTCTTTATATCCACGTGTAGGTGGGACCGTAGTCTATAACTTTCGGTTAGACTTCGTTGGTTAATTCTCGACCGATTTTAAACCTAATAGTTTTAAAAGATTACACTGCTAAACGACCGTGTAAATCTCATAAATCCTACATACGGACTTCGTTTTCGTCTGTCTTTTTATCATTGAGCTCCTATTGACGAGATCTTTGATTCTCGTTTAGGTTGTGTCGGCTAAAAATCGTTCGATCTACAATTTGAACTCCGGGTTGTGCACTACTGATTCGAAACTTAGAAAATCATAACTTCCTCATACGAAGTCAAATTTGGGCGTTCTTTTTATGCACGCTCTCAGTTTAACGTATGCTACGACTTTCATTTAGATCACCAAGGCCGAAAATCATTCTATCGTAAATTCACTATATCCGTCACGCAGAGTCGTGCGCGTTCTGTCGCGAAACTTCGACAGGCCATAACTTCTTCGTTATAACCTGGATTTCGGCGTTCTTTATATCTCCAGAATCCTTGTCACGACCACTACAACTTTCTTTATCGATATCGAGTTTATCTAACATTCTATTTTTTATGCTTATTTTCATTCTTAATTTATTATATCATCATAATTAAGTATAAAGCACATAAATTCACATAATTCACATAATACTCAAATAATTCATCTTTATTACTTCAAAACGAGTTACAATGGTGGACCTAGACTATTACATCATCATTAATGCTTATCCTATAAATACGGGTGTTACACATCTCATCCTTCTTTGGTTACTTATGAAAACCATTTTGAAAACTTTTACAAATCCTTAGTTTGAGTCTATATTCACACGAATGCTCATCCAATTCTCTCAAACCAGGGCACTGATACCAACTTGTAACATCCTAAAAATCAAGGTAACATTTTCTTTTTTTCAAAACCAAACCAAAGCAATAAATTTTTACAAAACATAGTTTCCAAAAGTCAAAATCACAAATCAGAGGATCCCAAAATCAAATCTCATAAAATCCGAAGAATGTGCACGATTAGGCCTTCGCCTTGCCATGTCCTCTGAAGTACCTAAAACCATAACAATCAAACTGTAAGCCAAAGCTTATTTAGTTCCCCCAAATGTCACACCCCGGAACCGATGGCGGAAACGTTCCGGGGCGGAGGACGTCATGTGTAGCATCACAACCAATGAATAATAGCAATCAATAGCAACACAACCAGTACAGTGCATACTAAAAATAAAATTTTTACATCAGTTCTGAAACTTGTTTGAATTACATCAAATAGCTTGTATGAATATAAACATCAAACTCTTATTACTTCAACTCTTCAAAAACCCAGCAGGTACTTGTCTACTGATTTCCTGAGAATACAAGCAGTTTAAAAGAGTATCAGCATAAAGCTTGTGAGTTCATAAGCGGTGGTTTGTAGTGAAAATCGTTGATGAGTTCGGAAAATATTTGTGTAGTTTCAAGAAAATCCGATATTTTCTTTAGTGAAAAGGTAGCGTTAACGATTTCGTATAAAACCATGAATGTTCGTTACTAAAAACTGTAGTGATAAGCGAATATAGTACCTCATGAGACTAGCTAAATCTAATTATGAAGTATATTGTGAATGCATAGCCATAGCGTAAATGGTTTTGTTTGAAAACCCTGGCCTGGGCAGTATACGTAGTGTGTTTTAGTTCTATTTAGTAAAAATAAAACCGTTGAAGAGTGTCAGATTTGTAAACTAAAGGTGATTTATACATAATATGAGTCGTATAACCATGCTTGATGTGACTAGTGACCTTTCCAACGTTCTTCAGGCGTCGAGTTAAATGACATTTGTACATCTCAGGCATGCCCGCCTAACTGTAGCTAGCAGTCCAGATGTGGGATTGTCAGTCCCGAATAGATCTATTCACAAATCTCACGCTCTCCCTCTAGGAGACTCTGGTTATACAGTGGTAGGATTTATCCCTGTACACCTAAGGGTACAGTAGTGAAGTAGCGCCTCACAGTATCGTACAATCTAGTGTACATGAAGTGTAGTAGCGTTCTACCGTAGTGAAAATCCATATGTATACCGAATATAATGATAACTACAGTTATGAAAAACCATGATAAAGTGGTGATGTAACTGTAAACTATTTATGTCTTCGTGCATATGTTAATAGTGAAAGTTTCTGTACTCGTGATGTTTAGAAAATCCCAAACTATACCGATTATAGTTTGCATGAATAGTGAATAGCGTGTTCGAAAAACTATGCAAATTTTTGTGAAAACGTCCCTTATGCTCAACACAGTACAAAAGGGTTAAAGTATGAGATTTGCATAAGTTTTGAAAACATTTATGTTTAGCTTGTATTCCCCCCCCCCCTCCCTGAAAACATTGAAAATATGGAAAAATGTAGGGGTATGAACTCACTGTTGTTGCGTGAAATCGTTGACTGAAAATGAAGATCATCGAGTTGTTGCACGACACTTAACGAAATCCTATTATCAAATAAATACATATATGTATCTAAATTAGCGATTTCGATAAATAAAGTGTCATAAGAACACTTGTATTCGGTTGAGGAATGTTACCGGGACTTGATCGAATCAAAGAGGGTGAGTTTTCATCCAAAAGCACCACCAAAAAGATGTTTACGGCCGTGATCTATAGTTTACGGCCTTAAACTCAAGAACAGGGTTTATGGTTCTTGAAGGTTGGACCGTAAACTCAAGAACAGGGTTTACGGTTCTTGAAGGTGGACCGTAAACTCAAGAAAAATGGTTCTGATTGCGGATTTCGAAGAGATGAGCGTTTCCAGACGTTCCAAAGTGACTCCAAACGTGGTTTCTCGATGTTTTCCGAAGCTTGAAGGCATTTTGAGTGTTTACGGTTAAGATTCTTAGAGAGAGAAGAAGAGAGTTTTTGGCCAGAAATGTTCTAATGAAGGTGGAGGCATCGTATTTATAGGGGTGTTGTGGGGGGTCCACTCGTTATTGACCGTAAACAGGTTTACGGCCGTAAACACGTTTACGGTCGCAACCTCACTTAGACCGGGAATGTTTGATTTTTCGATATTTTTGGGTTTCCGCGCGATTTTTGGTTCCGACTCGTAAATAATTTAATTATATACATAACTAGATTATTTTCAAAACCAAGAAGTTTGACGGAAAAGTTAATGCATTCAAAATTATATTAACGGAAATCGCGTAACGGAAACGGACAAAGTTTCGGGTTGTCACACCAAAGTACCATACACACAACTATACAGATAACAACATGCATATATGAGCCTTCAGCCTGACTGGGCCATCTCGCCAGGCCTACAACCTATTTGGACCACTCTTCGAGCCTTCGGCTTGACTGGACCACCTCGTAAGGCCTTTAGCCTATCTGGACCACTCTCGAGGCCTTCGACCTAACGGGACCGCCTCGCCGGGCCTACAACCTATCTAGACCGCCCTGGGTATCTTGGCATTCAGCAGAAAGCATAACCACCTCAACCCAATAAACCATAACATGTCAATATATATAATAACAAACAATAACCAACAAGTACAGGTAATCATATAGATCTACTAGTCTAACATATAACCAGGGCACACAGGTAATCATACAGATCTACCACTCTAGCATATAACCAGTATAACATCATCCAATATACCAGGATACATAATCCATTGGGCCGACATTGGTGCCTTCGACCCATAAGTACCATGAGGAAAACTCACCTGAACCACTCAACAGAAGCCCAACAGCTACCTCGACATCAGAACAATCAATCCAAACTTCCTAAAACCAAACCGAGACCAATCCTTAGTCAAATACTCAATTCTACCCCAAGTTTGACCGAAAGTCAAACTGCTCAAAAAGTCAACGGTCAAAGTCAACGTTACGTCGTGACCATTCCTTAGTCACGTTGTGAGAATGAAACGAAAAAACAATTGTAATTCTGGGTAACGTCACGTCGTGATACATCCTATGTCACGTCGTGACTTCTGGTCAGAAGGCCAAAATCTTCATTAAGTGGTTAATCTCTTCAGAACAAGGCCCACAAGCTCATATCTAAATCCTAAATAGCTTCATAATTGATGAAGTTTCGCAACTTTATCCATTAGGATGGTCAAAACAACCAAGATCCAGTCTTTAAGTCTCTAAGGGACCAAAATTCCATCTTTCTCAGCTAAATCCATTAAGTCCAAGAGTCCAACCTTCAGATTTGAATCAACATGATGTGAAGATGGATAAAGTTTCCAGCTTTATCTATAATATTGTCTCAAGCTTCCAAGATCAAAACTTTAATATACCAAAATGACCTAGATGACCAAGATAACTTACATAGCTGAACGTGAAGGAAAAAGATCAAAACTTTCCTAGTCCATGAGGTCCAAGAAAACATTGTAAACTGATCAAAAGGTGGTTGAGTACAAATCTGAAACATACAAGGTTCTAGGGACCTAGGAGAGTAATAAAGTTGCAAAATTTATTCTTAACTCTCACTCAAAACTCATTAAAATGGACCAAAATGCAAAATATACATAGATCCAAGATGAATATGCCATAAAGCTTGGAACTTTATAACTTAAAAAGTTCTAGAAGGTAGATGAAAGTTGATATCTTCAATTTCAAAGCTTCAAGGATCAATCTTGCATAAAACAAATTGCTCCAAAATCACCAAAAATGGATGAGAGAGGAGATGGGAGGCTCAAATCTTGAAAATAGAGGCTAGGTTTCTCCCAAGGGGTTCTAGATATGATGGAGGCTAAGAAAATACAATAAAACATGAATACTTACCTTTAAATACCTTTAAAAGCCTAAAAAATTTGTGGGCTTTAGGCTGCATAATTCTGATATCGTGAGGATATATTCTCACCTCTTGAGGACTCTCACATCATGAGAATTACTTCTCACCCCGTGAGAATGGCTTTCACCCAATTTCACTCCAACTTCAAACAGTCATAACTTCTTCTTTTCCACTTCGTTTTCGACGATCTTTATATCCACAGAAAGGTATTGATGAGCCCCACACTTCTATCTAGTTTATTTTAGCTTAACACATGTCGAACTAGAAACCATAATTCGTGAAAGAAGTCTCAAACATCAATTTTCTCATTTTACCCTTTGACTCTAAGACACAAAACAAGGCTTTAATCACTTATCCAACATTCTCATCATCTAATAAGGTCCAAACTCCATTCCCTTGAAGCCGAATGCGTTTACTTTATCCATGTATTGTCCACAATCCCGAAAGAAGAAACTTCTCGAGACAGATGTTACATGCAAAGTAGTCTTCTATAAGAATATTGTGTCCGGCTTTGCGATTTCTACGCAGTGGCGTTTTTCTTGGTTTAGTTCGTGGACTTGAAGTTTGGCCTCGTCAGTTTTGAAAATATGCAACAGTCTTTGCCATGACGGAATTGAAAAATAATGCCTCATCTTGAGCCATCGAATCGGATGACAAAGATGATGACATTTTTTTAGTGTTTTGTGTTTTTTTTTTGCAAAGAATATGTAGAAATGAGTTAAAAATAATGTTAGGTTGGGTTGATATTTATTGTGGGGGAAAAAGTAAAAAATAAAAGAGAATATATATATATATATATATATATATATATATATATATATATATATATATATATATATATAGACACACATACACACACATTTCCAATCACATTAACATTACAAAAAAAAATTTAGCCAATAGGAATCGGAGAGAGAGTACGGCAACAGGCTCCGCCATCTCTTTCCCACATGACCATTCCCGCAGTCACGGTGCAGTGTTTCCGATGGGCGGGAACGGATCCCACACCCCATTCCCATTGCACACCAACGAGTCTTATAAGAACAGTTGTTGAAAATTTCATCACAAAAGTATGTTTAATTCATCATTTTACGATGACTTAAGATATATATATATATATATATATATATATATATATATATATATATATATATATATATATATATATATATATATATATATATACACTTGTGGTTGAAGATGTTAATCACCTTTTCTTTTGCTAAGGGAGTGCTTGAAAAGATTTTGGCTTGGTGGGATTTGGACTCCCAGCTTTTTTCAATCTCTTGGAAATTGGAAGGCGTGGTTTTACACTGTCAATAGGTGTGAGCAAAATCGAACCCAGAAACCCAAAAACTGACAGAACCAACGATATCAAAACCGAAACCAAACCCAAACTGTTGGTTTTGGGTTTAGATTTCTTAAAACCAAAAAATTCGTTTTGGGTTCGGTTTCGTAAATATAAGAAACCAAGCAAAACTGAACCAAACCGAATTTTATGAAATATAATACATCTTGCGTAAATATATGTATATATACTCACTTCGTGATTTAGTAACACAAAAATTTGGTTAACATGGTGACTAAGTACTTCGACGGTGACGACATGTGCATCCCACAAGTCTCATGTTCGAATCCTATCCATCACATTTGTGATGTCTTTTATTTTGAAAGTCACAAATGCCATCCCACACCTTTTATACAAACAACATCCCCATTCTTCTCTTATATATACTAAGTTATATATACTAAGTGAACCCATATCGACTAATTAAGAGAATTTTCTCCCTTTTCAACCTCTATATATGATATGGGTTTGGGCTTCAAGTCTCAACAAGTATGGTTGTAAATGAGTTTGGGTTTCAACCCAAAACCGACCCATTAAAAACCAAAAATTGAGAACCCGAACCCAATAGTTTGGGTATTGGATTAGGTTTTAAAACATTCAAAATCGATAGTATCGGTTTGGGTTCAATTTTAGGTCAAAACCAATCCAAACCAATCCATGTTCACTCCTAACCGTCAGATTGAAGAAGAAAGTTAAGGAAGTCATTGAAGGTGTTTTCTTTGTGACTTGGTGGTATATTTGGATGTTCAAAAATAAGACCATTTTTTGTAAGGTTCTTCCAAAAATGGGTCTCACCTTCGATGACATAGTTTCTCATTCTTATGTTTGGTGCTCTAGTAGGTCTAAGCCTCGTTTTGATTGGGTGTTGAGGCTTCAAAACCCAATTTTGACTATATTCTAATGTGGTTTGAACCTTTTGTGTTCTAGCTTCTTTCTAGTTTTTTAGTTAATATATTCTCTGTCATTCTAAAAAAATTAATATCTTAAAAAATTTAAGAATTTGTATTTAGTAATTTACAACATCAAAAATTTGAAGATGGATATGTAAATATTATAAGCACATTACAAATGTAACATCCGTTTCTTGATTCAATCAACTAAAGACTTTGAGATTTCAAGAATGAGGTTTGGAGGAAAACCTTAAGTTGTTGTGTGGTTGCTTGGTGTCTGCGGCACGACCATGTCAATTAAATGAAAATTGTTTTTGCTTGATGTCCGCGAAGCAATGCAGGTATAGTCCACGACGCAATGGCCACCACAGCCCAAAGTCGTAGGTCTCGGGCTTTGTGCCCTATTTAAGGAATGTTTGTTTAGGGTTTGCTCTTTTCCTCTAGCATCCACCTTTAGAAAACCCTAACCATGAAACCCTAGCCACTCCCCACTCCCTTCTTCCTTCTTTGGTGATTTTGGTGTCTTTGGGAAGCCTTTGGTGTGAAGATTCAAGAGTTGTTGTTGTTTATAGCTCCGATCCAAGCTTCATCAGCATTTTTGATTCATTTTGGACCTCTGTAAGTCTTTAATCTTGCACCTTTATGCTTATAGTTTTATGGATCTTGGTTATATGCATGTTTTGGTTCCTTTTGATTGATTTGATTTAGGGTTTGGAAAACTCCAAGGTTAAAGGTTGGATCTTTAAGTATTCCAGACCCATTGTGGTGCTAAGATGTGGACTTCATCTTCATTTGAGTGTCATGCTTGTCTTAATGGTCATTATGGGTTAATATTAAGTTTCGGATTTGTCTTTATGGCGTAATAGATAAAGTAATGAACTTTATCCATTAAGTCGCTTAGAACCTTCAGATATGAGCTTGATGGATTAAGTTGTCATGATGTTCTTCGCGTTGCGGTGGAGGGATTTCCATGGCGTTGTCCACAATGTATATCGTGATTGTCTTGTCTTCAAGTGATCGTAGCGCGACCAAGGAGCTAGTCGTGGCGCGGTGGTTGACCGTTGACTGCTGACTTTTTGGTAAGTTTGACTTTTGGTCAATCTTTGGTAGAATGGAGTACTTATCTAAGGACTGGTTCCTGTTTATCTTTATGTAGCTTGTGTTAGTTGTTCCTGTTGCAGAGGTTGCTATTGAGTTTTATCACTATATTATGTAGGATGCTAGACCGTCTTTGTGACTCTTTCATGTATGTTGGGTGTGCCCCATTATGTATGTTGGGTGAGGCCCGTTTATGTAGTTGTTGGGGGATGCCTATTATATGTATTTCGTATGTGGTGTCTTAGGGGGACTCACTAAGCTTTGTGCTTACGGTTTTATGTTTAAATATTTTAGGTACTTCTAATTGCAAAAGGAAAGAGCACGACATGATTGCATCACATCTTCTATTATGATTTTGAGATGTTCCGCACTTATGAATTTGTTACTCTGATTTATGTTATCAAATATCTGAATATTACTTTTTATGAATTAGTGGTTTGGTTTATTCTGTTTTAAAAATAAAAATTTTGGTTTGAAAATTGGGATGTTACAATAAAGAAGTTCAAATTTTTGAAAAGTTTTTAAATTAAATGTGTATCATTTTAAACACCATTTAACTTGTAACTAAAAGTGTGTCATCATCGATGGATGAACAATGTATAATATGCAATATAAATTAGTATTTTAATAATAATGATGTTTTTTAAACTGTAAAATAACCCACAACTTCGGAATACCATATTTCGGAATAGTAAAGTTCATTCACGAGTTTTGAAATAAGGTTTTGATGGCTTTGTTGTGAGTTTGTTTAGGCAAATTTTGGATCCAACAGATTTTCCCGCATACGAAGTGTAGCACCCGATTCCTGGTACATATTTAATTTCATGGAAATGTTACAATTTACTCTGGGACTCGGCGAGTTGGAGGCCCAACTCGTCGAGTAGACTCGACTGTTGAACGGGGGTATAAGTGACCTACTCAACGAGTCGGAAGACCGACTCGACGAGTAGGAGTTGTCTGGACGAAACCCTAATATTTAGGGTTTGCACCCTATTTAAACACTTTATCTTAGCCTCCATCATCCCTATCACTCCCAGAGAGCTGTACATCGAAACCCTAGCTGTTTTTGTGTGCCCTAAGGCCATTTTGGTGCATTTGGTGGATTGTGAAGCTTGAGAAGAAGAAAGAAGCTTGAGAGTTCAAGTTGAGGCTTGGAGATCCAGAGATTTTGGTCCATTTCCAGGTCAATCAAGGTAAAATTCCCCTGTCTTGGTCTCCCATGTGTTTATTCATCTTTAGAATCTTGGACTTTGGGTACATTTAGGGCTTTCCAAGCCATTTTCGGATTTATGAGGTGTACATGGAATCTTGACTTCAGATCTGAGTCATTGGAGGGGTCTCATGGCATAAAGGTGCCAACTTTGAGGCCATGAGAGCCCCATGCATCTTGTAGAACACCTTTTATGGCTTTTTCAGCCAAAGACCCCATGCATGTGCACCAAGTTTGGAGCTTTACGTGTAAAATGGACATTAGAAGGCCAGATCTATGGTTTTGAGGTGTTAAGACCCATTTAAATTGACTGTATAGTAATGGTCAAGGTTGGACTCGACGAGTCATTCTTGGGACTCGGCGAGCCGGGGTGTATTGACCACCAAATCCCTTCTGTGGATGGACCAGTTGTTAGGATGGAAAGTCCCTTGGTTGTTTAGACGCGTAAAGGGACCTGGGAGTCATAGGACTCGGCGAGTGTATGAACAGACTCGACGAGTCCAAGGCAATCTCCCAACTTATGAAGACGGCCTCGGCGAGTTCAAGAGGAACTCGGCGACTCATAGACTGAACATCTTCTTATGGACGAAGATGAACTCGGCGAGTTCAAGAACGAACTCGGCGAGTCGTTTGAAGGTTTTCTGATGTGTGATTGAAGGCAAACTCGTCGAGCTCTTGCTAGACTCGACGTGTAGGGACGGGTTTATGACATTTCGTGGTTATGCGGACTCGACGAGTTGGCGAGCCAACTCGGCGAGTCGAGTCAACATGATGTTGACTTGGGCTAAAGTTGACTTTGACCATGGATTTGACTTGGACACTGATCGGGTTTGGGTTGACCCTTGTAAGGGTTGAGAATATGAGTATGCGTTGATAACTTGGAAGAGTTGTCATGTAGGGATTGAGGAGTCGGGGAGAGTCGATGTCCACATCGAGATCAGTGCAGACACTACGCGACATCGAGGTGAGTTACCTTCCAATAGTGGTGGGTCTACGGCCACAATGTCGGCCCACTGGTAGGAGACGTATGTTAGATGATTGTCTATGTGATATTCATCTAGGTTTGTTGCTATCTGTTATGTTCTATATGCTAGCCTGATATGATGTTATGTGATAGGGTTGCCAGTAGGGGGAGATAGTCCCCAAGTTACCGGTCGATAGGGTCGAAGGGGTAGTTAGTGCCCAGCTATGTTAGATTATGATTTCGTGACTGTATCTGATAGACCGGTCGAGAAGGCCGAAGGGGTAGGCCAGCAACCAGATATGCTAGGCAAGGTCACCGGTCGAGAGGACCGAAGGGGAGCACCCAGATATGCTAGGCAAGGTCACCGGTCGAGAGGACCGAAGGGGTAGGTCGGGCACCCAGATATGTCTGGCAGTATGTATGATATGTGGTTGTATGGTATGTAGTATGATGGGGGAACTCACTAAGCTTCGTGCTTACAGTTTTCAGTTTTGTTTCAGGTACCTCTTCAGCGAAGGAGAAGGAGCCGGCGCGGTAGCGGCACATCACACTCACGCATAATTTCCGCATTAAGTTTTCTGGGATTGTACTCTGATTATTACTATTATCCGATGATATGTTTTGAGACACGACGTAATGGTTTTATGAATTAATATAATATTAGCAATGTTTGATTAATGATTTCATATGATTACTTAATTAAAAATGAAATTTTTAGCCTTGAAAATTAGGATGTTACACGAAGCATGGTGTCGATGGTTTTGAGTGTCTTGACTTGTACTTCTCTTCTCTTAGGGAAGGGGTGTAATTCATTTATTTCTTCATTGAATTTCTCATATTCTCAGTTACTTGTATCGTGTACAGTGTCATTTAGTGTTGATGTGTAATCGGTGAGCGTTGTGGCCAAAACTATTGTATTGTTGAGGGTGTGCACTTTGTATCGGTCCAACTCTAATTTTAGCCAATCTTCCACTCCGTATTCGAAGACTAAAGTAACATCCACATTTGACAAATCACCAATTCCAACACTATGTTATTAAAATCTTTAACATAGTCAGGGATGGTAACTTTTTTTGGCACTATCGGTGTGGTTTCCCTCTTGCTTTTGACCCGACACTACAGGGAACAAATCAGTGTCTTTAAATTGAATTATTCCCATGTTTTGATAGTGCACAATCCTTTCACTGATTCATTATGCTTCCTGCTCCACCATGGTTGGACTGAGTCTTGTCGTAATGTTGGGGCATTGTTGATTTTAATGTCATCATCCATGAGACATAATGCTTCGAACTATTGTTCAAGACCTAAGAGAAAGTTTTCAATCATGGTTCCATTTCTAATGCCATTGAACATATCGGGTCAAGGGACATTCAAACCTTGAAGGGTCGTACCATCATTGTGATTTCTCGAGCTTGTTGATCACTTGAAGATCTTCCATTCCCGATGCATCACATCCTTTATTCATACATTCGTTGGATTTTATTTTCTATAAACATTCTTATATTTTTAACTTTGACACTTTCAGTTCCATCCTTGAATTTGTCTCCAAGGTTGTTTATCATGTCCTTGGCCGCTATGGCAAACTCAACATGTTGGGTGAGTATCTTTATTGTCTCTTCATGTATCCAAAGTGAGCTCACACATCTATAATATGAGCTTTTTTAAACCAAAAAGCTCTTTTAAAATATGATTTTTCTATAGTTTTTTTAAAACAAAAAGCTCTTGAAAATTGAAAAAAACTATATGGTTTTTCAAGTTGATTGCTAACTAGCAAGCTCTTCTTATGAGCTTTTTCCAATGATTGTGTAGATCCTATATTATTTTACCCAATTGTAACTAACCAGCATAAAAAACATCCTATAAAAATCTAATTTGAAAAGGCTATCATATTCCGAGAGATACAATAACGTTTTTTTTTTTTTTTTTTTTTCTTCTCATGAAAGTAGCTCTCCTAAAAAACTTTCTTATTGTGAATGCTTTTAGATTGCGCCATGAACATTAAGGCTAACATTAAGCTCCTTTTTGTTTGGTACAATTATGTTTCTTAGACCTTATTAAATATAGAAATAGCGGACGGTGTTTAAATACATTTTATCGAGAGATGTACCACTTGTCAAAAATATTATTATTTTTCAAATAGTTAAATACGATAAATCGAAAGTCAGTTGTACTGGACATAAATTTCATCCTATTTTGTTTATTTTTGCCTTTTAACCTTATAACGAGCATGTCTACCATGGTAGACACTACTATTGGGAATGTTTGTGAGCATAACTTCGAGAGTTTCCTTTATATCCTTGTTTCCCTAAAGAAAAAAGATACTCACAAGGGCATGCTAAACAAGAAGGTTGTGATCGAATTTTAAATTATTTGACATCGAAAGTATAATAAGAAAGTATGGTAAATAATAATTTATTTAATACATAATTTGGCTTTGTCTTTGCGTATATATTTTTAGAAAAAAATTAAACAAAGTGTTTGATAATTAATATGTCTAAAATACCCTTTGACTATGAAATATAAATAAATTGCCATCAAAATAGCTTAGTAGCAGCACATGAGATTTAAACATTTCAAAATAGAGTCTTATGTTTGAACTAGGGATCACAACAAATACTTGAACGCGATGGGAAAACCGAAATCCGAAACTTTTGGGATGTGTTTTGGGCAGAGTAAGTTTTGGGACGCGTTTTGGGTAGAGTAAGGTACTGTTTGTTTGTTTTTTTTTTTTTTTGTAAAAAACTTCTTCAGAACTCTTATTGTTGCGCGGTGCAGCACACGCGCAACACTTTTCATCTCGTAGCTGTTTTTTTTTAGAAATTAATTTTCAGAGTAAAAAACCTATGTGCGTGTTCTGTTTGGGGCAACACTTGTATTACCTCTTCCAATATTTTTTTTCTTGATAAATCTTGATTAAATGTTGCTGAAATCTTATGAATTCTTGTTTCATCTTTTTTTTTTTTTTTATTCTTGCTGAATTATTTTTTTTTTTATATTGAATAATAATAATTTCTTGTTAAAATATCATTATTTTTTTTTTTGCTGAGATATCATTATTATTATTTTTTTGAAATATCATTATTTTTTGTTAAATATCATAAAATCATGCTGAAATGACATATATTATTAAATTTTCGGTATTAAAAAACTATTTTCGGTATATAAAATCAGTTTATTTTAATTTTTTAATATCTACGGCAGCATGCAGATGTTAAAAAACAAATACGCTTCTTATGACAGTCTGCAACCGTTTGATCTAACTCTTCTGTTGCAGAGGGTTGTAGCGTTGATCCACATACTTCATAAATTTTTGCTTCAAAAAAAGAAATAACACCTAAATGATCGTGGGACTAGGTATGAGATTAAAAAAAAAATCATTATTCATGATTGTTGTTATTATTATGGTTATACATGCCCGATTACTCGTTTTCATACCAGATCTTATTTACTCATCCCCTGACTATTTATATTTTAAATACTTATATATTTTATTAATGGTATATATAATTTTAAAATTATGTTATAGGTATCAAACCATGAAGCTTTTTATTTAATTACTGTTTATTGCTTAGAATGAACATTGTTGCTATTAATTTTAGTATTTCTATTTTGATCATGATCGATTTATCATGGAATTTGGATGTAATGAATTTTGTAAGATGATGATGATTATATGTATGTACCATTTGTTAGAGATAAAGTTGTTAATCATGCTAGAAATTGAAATCATTAAAAAGTTCAAGTCATTTTTGGATGAGATTATGATCGAGTTTTTTAGTAATGAAAAGTCTAACTAGTAAATTTTAACATGTTAAGATTATAAATGGGATAACCGATACCCACGTGTATACCTGCAAATCAAATGGGTATTTACTAACCGGATACCCAACAGGAGGGTATTGAATTTGGGATGCGGTTTCATAATTGGGTATGCAACACTGATCGTTAATACTTGTCCCAATGTGTTGCATACATGCTACGATGGTTTGACCAAGAGACCCGAATACCTTATTTGCACATGAGATATTGCTTTAATGGGTTGTGCTTCTACTACATTCACACTAAGATATTCAATATTAATGAATCATGTCGCTAGTATAGTTGCACTGAGATATATCATGTCATATGTAATGTCTCAATTTTTTACCATAAAAATTTTCATTTTTTTTTCAATTAAAATCAGAGTATGATTACATTATGCAGAATATATGATGCCAATACGTATGTACAGTCAAACCTTGTTCTTTTTACGTTCCGAAGAAGTCCTGGAAACATTTATAATAAAATAGGTAAGCACGATGTTTAGCGAGTTCCCCAAAATATCATATATCATACACTACTAGAAAAACAGTCTTTTACGACGCGCAATGCGTGTCGTAGAACGCTCAGACGACGCGCAAATGCACGTCAAGGAATGCCGAAAGAACCCCTTTCTAAACTTTTGTATTTCTGAAAGACCCAAACTTTCATACTTCACAATTTTGTTACTCCAAAACATGTTACATGCATATTTATAAATATGTTTTTACATTGATAGTGATTACAAAAGATTGGATACAAACCGACTAAGTTCTAGTATATTACATAACTACCCAGGATATTTAAGCTTTTATACAAACGTAAACCCAAGTACAAAAATAATAGTATAAACTATTCTAAATCTTCCAACAATATATGACTATACTGGATTCTCATTACCTGTCTGCAATTTTTAAACACTGAGAGGGGTAAACGGTGACGCTTAGTGAGTTCAGTAATAGATACAATATAATGTTATGTCATATATATACTTCAATATGGCAGAAACAAAGGGAAACAAGGAACAACAAAGGCATATGTGAATCATGCGACAGACTTTCCATAACAATCAATGAGACATAACAATTTCAATACTTGATATACATCAATAACGTTTCGGCCCAAATGGCACAAATGACATATAATTTCTGATTAAACATTTTGGTAGATTTCAGGCTTTTAGCCCTACCTAACCTTCTGCCAATACCATAGAATAGAAGTCATTCTCTTACGAGATATGCTCTACATGGACAGAGCCTACATACCAGTACCACCGTGAATCTCAGTCCATTCACTGATCACATGGTCAAAGGTACAACTTTGCTATCATAATAGCGAAATAATAACACGAGATAATAATACGAAAAAGCACATAGCACATATAAGACATAACATATAATTGTTCCTATATATTGAACTCACCGTCAAATAACCGGGGGTTAAAGTATTAATTTGGGCAGCACTTCGACTCTAAAAATGACTTTCTGTGACGAAACCGGCGATTTTAGTTGAAAACCGGCCTTACTCGGGCAGCGTTTCGACTTGTAAATATGATTTTCTCAGGAACTTCGGAGTGTCGGGACTTGCTTCAGGTATTGGGGATAACACTGGGGCTTCAGGGGGTTAGAAGTAGGTAATGAAGAATTAGAGAGTGAGAGAGAATAGGTTTTGTAAACAAAAACCCGGAGGTCCTGCTCACTATTTATAGGGACTGAAACCCGGATTACGTTGGGCGTAATCTTCAAGTACGCAGGGCGTACTGCCCTGATAACCTCTTCGTTGGGCGTACACTCTATTACGCGGAGCGTAATGGATTGCGGCTCAGTACGCTGGGCGTACACCATGTACGATGGGCGTACCCGGATGCATGGCATCAGAAGTGTCGAACTTGCATGATACGTGTCGATTGCGAGAAATAGGCGACGTGGCCAATCTCGGACCGTGAACATGAGTACGCTGGGCGTACTCTGAATTTCCAAACTTAAAAAATTCGTATATTTTGCATACGAGCTCCGTTTTTGATGTTCTTTATATCCACCCATAGGTGAGATGATACTCTACAACTTTCGTTTAGACTCCGTTGGCTAATTTTGACTTTATCTTTAAAGTTATATTTTTAACGGGCCGGGACAGGAAAAGTCCGTTAAAATTTCATAACTTCTTCATCTGATGTCCGTTTTCGTCTGTCTTTTTACCGTTGAACTACAATCGACGAGATATTCGATTCTCATTTAGGTTACGTCGGCTAAAAACCACTCGATTTTTATTTCAAGGTTTTAGCTGTCTACTGCTATTCCGAAACTTATAAAAATCATAACTTCCTCATACGAAGTCAGATTTGAACGTTCTTTTTATGAAAATTCTCGGTTTAACGAATACTTCGACTTTCGTTTAGATCACTAAAGCTAAAACGTAGTCTATCGAAAACTCACTTTTTACATCATACGGCATCGTGTCGGTTCTGTCGCGAAACTTCAATAAGTCATAACTTCTTCATTATAACCCAGATTCCGATGAGGTTTTCGCCTAAATGTTTCTAACGAGATTCTTTACAACTTTCAATAACATTATTTTTACTTATTTCCAACTTTATATTTTCGTTAATTTCGATATTTGACTATTGATTGGAATCCTATAAGACTTCCAATACTTTCCGAATGATTCTAAACATAGTTTTACTCCAATTCTAGTAAAAACTATCTATTAGAACTCAACGCTCAAGTTCATATAATATTTCATTATATTATTCAATTTTAAAATTACATAACACGATAACTGAACGTCTATGTTACACTGTCATAACGAGAGACGACGCGCTTTTGCGCGTCGTCTATAGACGACGCGCATTTATGACACGCAATGCGTATCATTAAAACCCTTGTCAAGAAAGGTCATGTCATAAATGAAGATGACACACATTTTTGCGTATCGTAAATTTAAATGTTTAAAAAAATATATTTATATATTTATTAATTTTTAAATTAAATTTGCATTTAATGTCTCATAATATAAATAAAATACCATATACAAAAAATACAATCCATTGCATAAAATTTAATGTCATACAATTCTATTTCTTACAATATATAAATTTACATTCATCTAATCTACTCTGTGTTTCATACAAAAAATCTATTTCATGCGGCTTCTTCCATTTCCTTTATTAGCAGCTTCCATCATTAGTAGAACAACTAACAATTGAAATGAAAAATACAACACTTGTATATCTGCAAAAAACTTGAAAAAAACAACAAAGATTTAATGTTTATATATAGCAAGAACACATTGAATGCATAAAATAACAAGAACTAATAGGAAGCGTAACTTATTTGTGAAATTGTTAAAAATTACAAGTAAAGATTTTACTATTTCTATAAAATAAAAAAAGTTAATTACCTTAACTTCCATTCAACACAAGCATAAGGACCAACTCTGAGATGAGCATAGAGTCCAACTTTCTTAATCAGCTTAATTAACTTCACCAAATCATACCTGTCTTCAAAATAATATTGGGAAAGAGAAAAGAAATCTTGAAATTAAGAAAATGATTTAGTAAATTAAAATATAATATTATTTTATTTCAATAAATCTTGAAATTAAGAAAATGATTTAGTAAATTAAGAACTTCCCAGATACGAGCACTTCACTAATAAGATATCAAAGGATTGAATATGAAGAGTCAAAAGGCTCATAAAGTTGGGATGAGAATTAACATGCCCTGTTTCTATTTTAGAACTGGACTGAAAAGGTTTGCATATCTTCCAAAGCTTCAATCTTCCTTTAGGATCAGCTGTGAATATACAGTAGTAACAGTTTAAAATTAGCAATCAAATTTGAAGTCAGTATTGTTATGCCTATGTCCTACAAACTCCTAAAATACTTTTCACTTCCTACACTATAAACAAGATGATTGATTATAGGCACATAAGAGTAATGATTGAGGTGAACAATAGTATGCATTTTTCTTGTTACTTTAGCATTGAAACAAGTAACAGACTAGTAAAATGGGAGTAGAAGTTGAACGGTACATGTTGCCCAAAAACTTGCACCAATATGTTCCTAAAAGCTGCCTCTCAGCTTCAGCAGGCCAAGTAAATGATATCAGCAATTCTCACGAAGCTTAATCTTCCTTACCATCTCCCAGAGCAATCCAGTTGTCCACACAACCTGGGCCCGGGAATACGCTCATACAAACTATTGGAATCTATCGAATACTGATGGTTAGAAACTGAGAAAAAGGTTATTATTATACACAGACTTCAACAAATCTTGGAGCTTTTTATGCTTAGACGATGTGTTGAAGATGTCGAAGGTTCACTTCCTCCAAAGGTACACACTTACCTTTGTTTATTTGTTAATTGTAGCATCCTACTTTTAGTTTTTTTTTTATTATAGCATTGTACTTTGAGAAATATACCCAATTATAGCAATGTCATCCAATTACAAGACAATTTTATTGCTATAAAATGTATTAATTAATGAGAAAAAAACATATATAGATATTTTAAAGTACAATGCTTTAATAGGAAAAGAGTGAATATATGATGTTGTAATAGAAAAAATGAAAGTAGATATTCTAATTAACAAATAAATGGAAGTATTTTGTTATTTCTTGCATTTCGATGATAGGAATGTCATGGAATTGCAAAACAATTACGTGTAGGATACTCTCTCAGGGGCTGAATCGTAATCAGCAGCTGGAATTGGCAAACTTGGAGTGGGGTTTGATAGCATAGGAGTCGTTGACTCTTCCAGGTTGCATTTTATTTTCTTGTATGCTGACTCAATCTGTAAAAATGAGGAAACTTTATGGATTAAGAACTGCCTACCATATGATATAAATTAAAAAAAGGAAAACTCTTACCTTATGATCTTGCCTTTTGGATGTATTTTGATGACAAAAGTAACCATAGTAAAGTGCCTGGGTGGTAAGAGCTAAGGTAGTCACCAAGTATAACTACATCCCACCCAAAAGTCAACAAAAAGTGCAAATTCAACTTATAAAAACAGAAAAATGAATTAAGACACTTTGTGGGTTAAGAACTGCTTACCACTGCCATATAATACTGTGTTGGAAGCTGCAAGGTAAGAGAATACAGCCAAACACCATAATTAAAACAATGAAGAAGAAAAATAACATATCTTTAAATAGAAATAGAAACTCACTGTAGCTTTCATAGCTGCAAGGTAATAACCTTTTTCCCAGTTTCTAACCAATCATCCTCAGCTACAGAAAAGTCCATGCTACATCACTGGTGTCAGATACTTTAGCAAGGTACACAAACCCATGCTACATCACTGGTATCAAAATACAACCAAACACCATAATTAAAACCCACTAAGTCATAACATCAAACAGGTGGTGTGCAATTATGATCAACATAAAATGATGTCACACCCCAAAACCGGAACGACAGAAACGTACGGGGGCGGAGGACGTCATGTTTAGTATCACAACACATGTATCATAGTAATCAAAGTAGCAAACAACCATTTCATTAATATTAAACTGTTTACAAAGTATTAGATTCACAAAAGATTGACTACAAAGTAAATAACAAAACAAGACATGAAGCTATATGCTCCATCTTCTGAATCTCAGTGCGCATACCTGTCTACTAGTTCCCTGAGAATACAAGTTATTTTGAAAGAGTAGATCAGCATTTAAGCTGGTGAGTTCATAAGTATTTTAGTGATGAAAATTAAGTTCTTTAGAAAAAGTTCGCCTGTTCCTCCATAAAATCCTATATTTTCTGGTGTGATAAATGATAAGTAAAAATGATTCTACAATTCCTTCTATGAGTACTAAATGGATACAAGTTATATAAAACCTAGAGTAAACTGACAATCGGTTGTGTGAATCTTCCCTAAACCCACAACCAAACAAGGAACAGGCAATGAGGCGGAAGTCACACATCCCATTGTTTGTTAGATCTTCATTGTATATAACCCTGGTGTATTCATTTGGTACTTACGGAGTTAACTATAATAGTTCCTTTATATTGATGAAAACATTCTTTAAGAAAAACCTATATTTCATTTAGTAAAAATGGTAACCACAATAGTTCCTTCTATAATCACTTAGTTTATACTAGCTATATATAATCTAATATTGAACGGATAGTTAATTGTGTGAATCAGCCCTAAGCCCACAACCAAATAAGGAACAGGAAGTAAGGCGGAAGTTACACATTCAACTGCCTATCGGATATTAATTATATATAACTCTGATGTATAAACTAAGGTATTACATAATTAACCAATAAAGGTCCTTTAAGTTATATTGGTTTAATAAAATGATTTAAACATTTTATAGATAAGTTTCTAGTTTAGCCAACTTAATGTTCTATCCGAAAAGTATGTTTTTGTATTAGAAAATGGTATACTGAATTTGTATGCTATGACCTGACCCATACCTGTTACTCCCTATGATTACATGGTGTGTACATGATATATATACATCAAGATCGAATAGATAATAGATTGTGTGTATCTGCTCTAAGCCCACAACCAAACAAGGAACAGGAAATGAAGCGGAAAGCACACATCCTACTGCCTGTCGGATCTGATTAATATATACCCCTAAAGTATCCATCAAGGAATCATAAAGTTAGAATCATAAGCCCCCTTCTAACTGAATGTACTAAGACCCTACTGTTTTTTGTTTGTTCTCTCGTAAGAATGTATGTTTTCCCTAGTTTATAACTATCTTTTCTAGAAAATAGTTTAGTTTACTCGTTGTGAGAATATCACTATATGAATGTAACGGGAAAATGAAAGTATTCAGTAATGTTGTATAAAGTAACTACTGAAGCACTAACTACCTTAAAACCAGTTTGTTAATTAAGGTTAAAATGTGAGGTGGTTATAACCATACTGATTGTCACACCCTCGAACCAGACGGCGGAAACGTCCGGGGGCTTGTGCGTGACTTCATCTTGAAATATGATTACAGTGAATATAAATGAAACATAACATCATCATTACCATGCATAATATAATACAACTGCCATTGTTTACATTGCATACAATCTTTTAAATAACATGTAACGTCCCAAAATTCAAGGCCAAAATTTTCATTTTTAATTAGGTTATTACATAAAACCAAATTGTGAATAATCAGAATATAATATTATGAAACCATATCAGAGTATAATCCAAGGATGTCGTGTGCGGAAAACATAGTGTGATGCGCTGCGACCAAGCCGGCTCCTTTCCTTTGAAACAAAGTACCTGAAACCAAAACTGTAAACCGTAAGCACGAAGCTTAGTGAGTTCCTCCATCATACCACATACCATATAATATCATCGGTATCTTTCAACCGGTAACTGCCATCGGTATCTTTCAACCAGTATCTGCCATCGGTATCTTTCAACCGGTAACCGGGGACTATTTCGCCCATACCACCATCACATAATAATATATCATAAAAATAATGATCACATACTAACATCATAACATACTGATCACATACTAACATCATAACATAATGATCACATACCAACATATCATAAACAAACAGATAAGCGTTACATGGGTTCTGTATACCCCTTCGGTATCTTTCAACCGCTAACTGCCATCAATATCTTTCAACCGGTAACTGCCATCTGTATCTTTCAACCGGTAACTGCCATCGGTATCTTTCAACCGGTATCCGACATCGGTATCTTTCAACCGGTAACTGTCATCGATATCCTTCAACCGATATCCGTCATCGGTATCTTTCAACCGGTAATCGGGGACTATTTCACCCCCTATCAACAAGTCATAAACATATTGGTTCCATGATAACATAACATAAACATACTAAATCACAAAATGGCATATCATAACCATACTGGTCACAAAATATCATATCATAAACATACTGCTCACATAATGGCATATCATAACCATACAGGTCACATAATAACATATCATAACCATACTGCTAGGCATGCATGGGTTATGCCCACCCCTTCGGTATCTTTCAACCGGTAACCGTCTTCGGTATCTTTCAACCGGTAACTGGGGACTATTGCACCCCTACTACTACTACTAACACATATCTCATAGCATCCCAGCACAATAAGCATATCAAATACTGGCAACCAGATAATTATCACAAAGACAATCATCTCAAACATAATCACCTACTAGTGGGCCGACATTGGTGCCTTAGACCCACCCCTACTGGAAGGTAACTCACCTCACACCGCTGATGTCCCGTAGACACAATCCCACACTGCTGAAGTCCTGCAGACTCAACCCCAGCTGCTGGATGACAGATTCCCGAACTGTCAACACCAAAACATCACCCAATTAATAATTGGGTCCCAACACATAACCAATAGTACATTCTTTGGATAATTACTACATTACCCCAAGCTTGGCTCATTTAAGCCCAAGGCCCAATCCATAGACCCAAAGTCGAATAGGACTCAAAGTCCAACATATGGCCCAATTTTCCAAATTGGGCCCAAACCCCTTACATGACTTTATTCTAAGGCCCAACATCACATATAATCATTAAGGCCCAAACTATGGCCCATCTATGGCCCAATTTTCCAAATTGGGCCTAACTCCTCATATGGGCCTTACCTCAAAGCCCATTAATTATTCTAGTCCAATTGTTTTACTTTGGATGGCCCAATAATAATCCAGTCATCAAGGCCCAACAATAAACCCAAGTGAAATTAGGGTTTCACATAAAATGATGATTAGGGTTAAGTGTTTCTCACGTAACCCATTAGGGACTTAATTCACTAAGGACTTAATCCATTAAGTCCAATACTGCCTATATTAATTTTTTTTTGCCAATGATTATTATTTAATATTCCAAATTATTAAATAATTCTCCTGTGTCTCGATTAATTCCCAAAATTAGGGTTTCGATGGCATTAGGGTTTTCCAAACCCTAATTAGGGTTTCCAACCCAATTACTAGCCCATTAGAGTCCATTAAGCTTTATTGGGCCCATTTGAGCTTACAAGGCCCATTAGGGTTTCAAGCACCCCTCCCAAACGAATCAACTCACAAGGTAAACACACCGTCACCCGACACGGCGGCCGGTGGCGGCAGCCACCACCCTAAGGTGGTGGTTTAGTTTTCTTTTCATTAATCCAATCTGTTATAGTTACAAAGCCAACCGATTAACACACGCACAAACCCTAATCTAATTACAACCATATACACACGAAAATATACCCACTCACGGTGGTGCACGGCGGCAGCCACCACCTCGCGGTGGTGGCAGTGGTCCCTTTTTCTTCCAACACACATCAACACAACACACCTCCACGAATACACCCACAACCATCTCCACGGTGGCCGGAGGCGAAGGAACATGGCAGCAGACGGCGGCGCAACATGTTGGAATGACGGCTGGAAGCCATTTCCGACGGCAACAGCGACACTCGTGATGTCGAACACCTCGAGAAGGACAGAAATGCGAGACAAGGTGGTCAAACCGATATATTCCGGTTGTTCGTGACCTGATCTTCATCATTCACGGCTCACAATCCAATCTCGTGGGTTTCTCCGGTCTTCAGTGGGCCTCCCTGTGGATCACGACGGTCACAGCTTTCTCCCGAATGGTGGTGGCGAGGAGATGTCGGCTGGGAATGGCAGCAGCAGCGACGAAAGGGACGGAGGAGGGTGGCGGCGGACGCCACAACCTCGTTGGTCTCCGACTTTGACCACCACGGGAAGGTAGCAGCGGCAACAGCACTCTTCATGTTTGTGGTTACGGTGGTCGGAGGAACATGGGTGGCCGGAGATTGAAGAGGTGAATGCTGGCGGCTGGAGGGAGGTATAAGGTTGGAGAGGAGTTGCGGCTAATGAGAATGGCCGATTAGGGTTAGGGTTTCAACCCTTAAATACCTGCCTCACCTAAATGTTTGGCATAATGGCAATAACCACCCCTCCTTTCCCGTTTTCTTCCAATATACGCCCATATATTACCTTTCTAACCCCTGCCATCTAAATTTCCCTCAACTTAAGTCCATTAATTACAAAACAACCCCTGCCTTCTGAATTCATTGCAATTCAACTCCATATGATACCATTCAGCCCCTAACCTCCAAAATCTCTTCAAATGAAGTCCCAATAATTACCCAATAGCCCCTGCCTTCATAATTATTTACGAGACCAATCCAAAACTTATATTTGTAACCCCCGACTTCTAAAATTATGACACTTAGCTCTTCAAGACCATCCTTTGATATAAAATTATTTATTTTAGGGATACAATTCGCTCATCAATTTGTTTATTTATTTAGTAAATAAATCGGGTGTTACAACTCTCCCCCACTGAAATTAGATTTCGTCCTCGAAATTATTCTGTACCATTCCTTACACGCCCATCCACTCTAGGGACATGGTCACCATCCTGGGCACACCCTAACCTTCCCAGGGTAGTTGTGGCCAATCCTCGTTAAGCCCCGAAAATCCGCAGGTGAACGAATTCATCACCACAAGATCACATCCACTTCGTCTGAAATTTGCTGCCTTAAGATAGTCTGATTCCCTGACAGGCCACTCATACATAATCATTATCATTGAATCCAGTCCGTTTATCTCACAACTGACTACTCAACTTCTGATCACTCGCGGTTCCCACTATAAAGCAGGGTCACAGACCCAATTATCCTTCAATAACACTTAGACTCGGCCAAAGCTCAACTAATTCCACTGCGAGTGACTTGGCATACCCCAAACAATCTGTCATTTCGTCCGGACTTGCAACCCCAAACACAAATACTAATACTGCCCAGACGCTGAAACTGCCCGAACACTGAACTGCCTGAAGCAGTATGCTGCCACATGGCTACTTCCCACAAGCTATCGAGACCTCCTGGGTCTCAATTAGCTCGCCAATCATCTGAAATATCGGGTTCCGGCCCGGCTGCGGAGCCAAAGGACCCCCACTTAGTCGCCTCACACGGCTTCTGAACGAAATCCTTCTCTGGAACTAGTTGCGACTAGTTATCATGCCACTGTGGTTCTAACAACCTCCTGATCTAATTGATCGGGTCCATACTTCGAATCCTGTCATCTTCAAATCCAAGGCTGAAAGTGATTGCTACCTGACCAATGGTAGCCTTATCTCACATGCCCTGAAGTAGTCCATTGCTTCTCTGATCTCATAACTGTAGTGACGTCCCTACCTTCTCATTACTGGCTTAAGCAGGTCTAATCCATTTGGGTAAATCCGAAATCTAATCAGTGGATTTCCATATCCTCACTGCTACGCCCGAACTGGTGGGTACTACCGTTCTTTCCGCGTTCTAACAACACGCTCATGCCATCTACCAACCTAGTGAATGCTACGGCTACACCCGCAGTCTTACAACACTTCCCATGCTAACTGACCACTAGTGAATGCTACGGCTACCCCCGTAGTCTTACAACACTTTCCATACCATCTGACTACTATTGAATGCAACGGATACCCCCGTAGTCTTACAACACTTTCCATACCATCTGACTGCTAGTGAATGCTACGGCTACCCCCTTAGTCTTACAACACTTTCCATACTGGTCGAACACGCACTCGACCCAACACACAACTGAACTCGAGTCCTAACCGGAACTCTAACCTGGTTCCCAGAACCTGCTATCACGTGACCTCACTGTATCAGTATCGCACCCATGCCTGTGATCAAAGTGTCACAGTAAACCACGAAATCATCTACACCCCCGGCAGGGTGAGAATCGGTGCCTCACACAACCACTGTCTGAGAGTCTCGAAGGCTGCCTGCTACTCAGGCCCCCCAGCAAAAGGCCACCGACTTCTTGGTCAGTCGGGTCAAAGGAACCGCAATCTTGGAGAAATCCCGCATAGATATCCGGTAATAACCTGCTAGACCCAGGAAACTCCGAATCTCAGATGGAGACCTCGGAATCTCCCACTGCATCACGGCCTTTATCTTGGCCGGATAGACTAGTATACGCTTCTGGTTGACAAGGTGCCCAAGAGATTTCACCCCGCGCAACCAGAACTCACATTTGGAGAACTTTATAAAAAGTATCTCCCCCACTTAGATTCAACTAGGTCTTCACGACACGCAAGAATTGAAGGATTCCCAATCCTTCTCGCTTTCTAGTATCCCATTGATGACAACCTGTGCTTACCAATGCTAGCGATTAACCACCGGTTAAACCTTAAGATCGCCCATACTCGGAAATCTTGATGAGTATTCTTGGAATCTGGTCCAATCTGACACCTCCATCCACCTCCCGTGCTGACACTAGAGGCCTTAATCTTCACTCTGGCTGGCGAGTCCTCGTTCCCACTTCCAATCTCACAGTACCACTGAACACTAACTCCAATGGAGAACTATCGCTCTAACCCTGACCGGGAATCTTCCAAACAATACTCCAGCACAGATCTCGACAAAGATCCGGAATGATAACGGTACACGCGGAACCCACTCCGCAAGGTACGTCCCTCTGTGGGTTCATCAAGGACCTTTCGACATGCTGGATGGCATATATGATCCTTGATAACCCAAACACTAGCAGAAAACCGACCCGAGATCTGACTTACCCAGACTCGTTCACAATTCCAAAGCGATACATATTCCCATCATCCATTTATTAGCAGTAGAATATGACATACCCACAACATATGGAGGAATATTGATCACCCTCAACTGTCATGATCAACCCTGCCACACCCGTAGCAGCCTAAACCCTTGGAGTGACAAACTCCCTTGTGCACTTTCATGTACGTACTGCACTGACTCCGGCCCTGCTGGCCTTTCACCCGATGATCAGAAGTCATGGGTCTCTTCCCGGGACCCTCTAATATACGCACCTTGCACAACCCTCTCTTTCCAGGGTGCTCCAAATCGATCTCGCATCTGCAACTTCCTGGAAATCATATCCTTCAGGGTCTGACACCCTGCCACGCTCACTAACTCACTTGCCAATAGCTAAGCTGCAACAACTAGAATATCCTCTGTTCCCAACCGGGTCACAAACTCTTCCCCGAAGCTTCTCAGATTCTCCAAGACTCTCACCGATTCGAGTATGCATCCTGTGCTTTCAGTAGTACAGGCCCAATATTACCTTCCACACCTATCCATACTTTCCTCAGCAATTCTCCCGGATCCTCCAAGTCACTTCCTCAACTAGTACCTCCAAGTCTCACTAAGCCTCAGTACTAACCCACTGAATCATGTCCTAGGCTTCCCTAGGTTCCCAAACTCACCCAGTCCTCAGCTGCTAAAGGACTTCCCACTAATGTCAACTAGCTACCTCATGAATATAGCCATTCGCGACTTAGCATATTCACTTAGTAGCTAGCTCACATTACTAAGAGTTCCTTAGAGCACAAAGCAAGCAGCATTCAGACAATGGAAAATTTAACCAACATATTCCAATCAAATCAGTTTATCCTCATATCAGGAATCTATACTAGCATGTAACTCCAAAGGCTCATACAATCATTCATAACCTAATCAGGCTATCCTATCACTGACTGATCAGTACTACCATGTAATTCAGCAAACACATACAGCAGGCACATAAGGCATCTTCCTAGATCCTTAGCCCTAGTCTAGCATGCAGTTCTCATAATCATATCATATCGTGACATATCATAACATGTATGGGTATCTTGGGGAAAACTTACTTGAGCTCGGCTGATTGCACGCATCACACACTTTGTTCTTTTCGAAGTTCTGTTCTCTTTTCAATTTCTTTTCAAACTTCTTTATAAAATGATCTTACTTTTGAAAATTTTCATACCAAGTCCTTAGTTTAAGTTCAGACACACCCGAGAGTGTGCCCGAATCTCTCAAACCAAGGCTCTGATACCAACTTGTAACGTCCCAAAATTCAAGGCCAAAAATTTCATTTTTAATTAGGTTATTACATAAAACCAAATTGTGAATAATCAGAATATAATATTTTGAAACCATATCAGAGTATAATCCCAAGGATCTCGTATGCGGAAAACATAGTGTGATGCGCTGCGACTAAGTCGGCTACTTTCCTTTGAAACAAAGTACCTGAAACCAAAACTGTAAACCGTAAGCACGAAGCTTAGTGAGTTCCCCCATCATACCACATACCACATAATATCATCGGTATCTTTCAACCGGTAACTGCCATCGGTATCTTTCAACCAGTATCTGCCATCGGTATCTTTCAACCGGTAATCGGGGACTATTTCACCCATACCACCATCACATAATAATATATCATAAAAATACTGATCACATACTAACATCATAACATACTGATCACATACTAACATCATAACATAATGATCACATACCAACATATCATAAACAAACAGATAAGCGTTACATGGGTTATGTATACCCCTTCGGTATCTTTCACCCTGTAACTGCTATCAATATCTTTCAACCGGTAACTGCCATCGGTATCTTTCAACCGGTAACTGCCATCGGTATCTTTCAACCGGTATCCGACATCAGTATCTTTCAACCGATAACTGTCATCGGTATCCTTCAACCGATATCCGCCATCGGTATCTTTCAACCGGTAATCGGGGACTATTTTACCCCCTATCAACAAGTCATAAACATATTGGTTCCATGATAACATAACATAAACATACTGAATCACATAATGGCATATCATAACCATACTGGTCACATAATATCATATCATAAACATATTGCTCACATAATGGCATATCATAACCATACATGTCACATAATAACATATCATAACCATACTGCTAGGCATACATGGGTTCTGCCCACCCCTTCGGTATCTTTCAACCGGTAACCGTCTTCGGTATCTTTCAACCGGTAACTGGGGACTATTGCACCCCTACTACTACTACTAACACATATCTCATAGCATCCCAGCACAATAAGCATATCAAATAATGGCAACCGGATAATTATCACAAAGACAATCATCTCAAACATAATCACCTACTAGTGGGCCGACATTGGTGCCTTAGACCCACCCCTACTGGAAGGTAACTCACCTCACACCGCTGAAGTCCCATAGACACAATCCCACACTGCTGAAGTCCCGCAGACTCAACCCCAGCTGCTGGATGACAGATTCCCGAATTGTCAACACCAAAACATCACCCAATTAATAATTGGGTCCCAACACATAACCAATAGTACATTCTTTGGATAATTACTACATTACCCCAAGCTTGGCTCATTCAAGCCCAAGGCCCAATCCATAGGCCCAAACTCGAATAAGACTCAAAGTCCAACATATGGCCTAATTTTCCAAATTGGGCCCAAACCCCTTACATGACTTTATTCTAAGGCCCAACATCACATATAATCATTAAGGCCCAAACTATGGCCCATCTATGGCCCAATTTTCCAAATTGGGCCTAACTCCTCATATAGGCCTTACCTCAAAGCCCATTAATTGTTCTAGTCCAATTGTTTGACTTTGGATGGCCCAATAATAATCCAATCATCAAGGCCTAACAATAAACCCAAGTGAAATTAGGGTTTCACATAAAATGATGATTACGGTTAAGTGTTTCTCACTTAACCCATTAGGGACTTAATCCATTAAGTCCAATACTGCCTATATTAATTTTTTTTTTGCCAATGATTATTATTTAATATTCCAAATTATTAAATAATTCCCGTGTGTCTCGATTAATTCCCAAAATTAGGGTTTCGATGGCATTAGGGTTTTCCAAACCCTAATTAGGGTTTCCAACCCAATTACTAGCCCATTAGAGTCCATTAAGCTTTATTGGGTCCATTTGAGCTTACAAGGCCCATTAGGGTTTCAAGCACCCCTCCCAAACGAATCAACTCACAAGGCAAACACACCGCCACCCGACACGGCGGCCGGTGGCGGCAGGAGGCGGCAGCCACCACCCTAAGGTGGTGGTTTAGTTTTCTTTTCATTAATCCAATCTGTTACAGTTACAAAGCCAACCGATTAACACACGCACAAACCCTAATCTAATTACAACCACATACACACGAAAATATATCCACTCACGGTGGTGCACGGCGGCAGCCACCACCTCGCGGTGGTGGCAGTGGTCCCTTTTTCTTCCAACACACAGCAACACAACACACCTCCACGAATACACCCACAACCATCTCCACGGTGGCCGGAGGCGAAGGAACATGGCAGCAGACGGCGGCGCAAGGTTTTCTCCGGTTTCTCCGGTCTTCAGTGGGCCTCCCGGTTTCTCACGGCGGTCACAGCTTTCTCCCGAATGGTGGTGGCGAGGAGATGTCGGCTGGGAATGGCAGCAGCAGCGATGAAAGGGACGGAGGAGGGTGGCAGCGGACGCCACAACTTCGTTGGTCTCTGACTTCGACCACCACAGGAAGGTAGCAGCGGCAACAGCACTCTTCATGGTTGTGGTTACGGTGGTCGGAGGAACATGGGTGGCCGGAGATTGAAGAGGTGAATGGTGGCGGCTGGAGGGAGGTATAAGGTTGGAGATGGTGGCGGCTGGAGGGAGGTATAAGGTTGGAGAGGAGTTGCGGCTAATGAGAATGGTCGATTAGGGTTAGGGTTTCTACCCTTAAATACCCGCCTCACCTAAATGTTTGCCATAATGGCAATAACCACCACTCCTTTCCCATTTTCTTCCAAAATACGCCCATATATTACCTTTCTAACCCCTGCCATCTAAATTTCCCTCAACTTAAGTCCATTAATTACAAAACAGCCCCTGCCTTCTGAATTCATTGCAATTCAACTCCATATGATACCATTCAGCTCCTAACCTCCAAAATCTCTTCAAATGAAGTCCCAATAATTACCCAATAGCCCATGCCTTCATAATTATTTACGAGACCAATCCAAAACTTATATTTGTAACCCCCGACTTCTAAAATTATGACACTTAGCTCTTCAAGACCATCCTTTGATATATAATTATTTATTTTAGGGATACAATTCGATCATTAATTTGTTTATTTATTTAGTAAATAAACCGGGTGTTACATAACATGACTAAAACATTCAATGTATGATGTTTGACAGTACACAAAACAGAATCCCCTAATTTTGTTGATTCTTCTGCTTAACGAGTCCCTGAGAATACAAGTTATTTTGAAAACGGTCAACATATATAATGTTGGTGAGTTCATAAGTATATTTGATAAAATGATTTGTATAACTTTGTAATCACAAGAAAATCCTGTATTTTCTTAAAATAGTTTGGTATGTTTATGTACGATCTTGTATTAATGCATGTGTGTTATTGTTTAATAGAATGTCAAAAGTGATTGAAGAGAATGTATATAGAATGTCCCCGGACAACCCGATGTTGCCCGTAAAAAAAATTAGTTAATGTTGCCGTACCAACACCGAGGTGGGGTACCAGTGTGAGTAAGTTACCGAGTGATCCAATCATAACAGAAAATAGATAATGTTGTCGTACCAACACCGATGTGGGGTACCAGTGTGAGTAAGTTACCGAGTGATCCAATCATAACAGAAAATAGATAATGTTGTCGTACCAACACCGATGTGGGGTACCAGTGAGAGTATGTTTCCGAGTAATCCAAAAAAAAAGAGTGGTCTTCCGTAAACTTCATAACGTTAATTCCTCTAAGTGAGCCGTTATAACCATACTAAATAATGACAATTTCACCTGTCTTGGCGTTTGTGAACGCCGACTGAAAAATAGAATAAGGTTATAGTCACCCTAGACTGATGTAGTCTAACTGTAGCGAACAGCTCAGGTGTGGGGTGTCATCCCCGTATAGATCTATACACAAAACCCCGCTCTCCCTCAAAGAGACTCTGATTATAACTACAGGCTACGATCGAACACTTAATAGGTGTCAACCGACAAAAACTCACTAGATCCTTAATCGAATTTACGCGAAGATAAAACGTATAAAACTCATTTCCAGGCCCAACGAACAATGTAAGTGAGCCACTAGGGCATCGCTAAACATGTGAGTCATTTAAAGGCCTAATAGGAATGAGATTCATATAACATGGTCCCAAAATATATGTAAAAGGACAACTACGGTCCATTTCACATGTAAGATATTTATAGGCCCAAATAGCACGCAAATAGTATACAAAACCTATCAAACATATAAATGGGTCACTAAGGCCCAATAACCTATAAATGATTCAAAATTAATCCGTTTGTTAGTTATTGTTGGTTTTGGTTCAAGTATTCACTAAAATAGCATAAAAGGCCCACTTCTTGTAAAAATGACGTTCTTGGCCCAATAAGCCAAAAAAATTACAATTAAGGCCCAATTTTTGTAAGAATAACACTTTAGTCTCCATTTTGTTCAAAACTTGTGTTGATGACTAGTTTGTGATAAAAAATAACATTTTAAACCCATTTTTGTCAAAAATATCATTTTTGGCTTGATTTTTGTGAAAACACACATTTTTCTGGTTTTGGGCTTCTCTGACTTAGTTGTTGGAAAATTTGTAGAAAATCATTGTACGTCGAAATTTGGATCCGTAAATTCTGGAAGTTTGGAAATTTTGTCTACTTTGTTCACAATTTTTCTCATAATTTTTAATGACTTGTAACAAGTGTGAAATTGCTCACCTTCACAGGCTGGTCCGAAATTATTTCAAATCTGATAGGCAGTTTTGTAAAATTCGCCAACAATTGTAGAAAAATCGTATGAAAACGTGAGAGTAGTCATTTTAAAGGTAGAAACCTGAACGTTTCGCATGTAAAACAGTTTTGAATAATATTATCATTTAGGTTGTCGGAAGAGTTCAAGATTGGACCAAAACGTTTCTGTGAAGGGCTGATTTTTTAGTTTAGTTTATAGATCTTGGAACACAACACTCATTTTTACTATTTTAAGTGTATAACTCCCAGATCTACTAGTTTACATGTATTATATGTGATAACACATACTTTTATCAAGATATTTATGAAGATCCAAGTGGTAAACTTCATATTCTTAACATATTTTTAGATTTATGAGATAAGCAACACATAATCACCAAATAAGTCATGAAAAACACACATATTCATGCATATACACATAGATCTACATAAAGCAACTTGTATTCTCCCCCAAAACCAAGTAAAAATCGAAAATAGGGGGTATGAACTCACCTTGGGTTTGTTGGTTCGGTTTTGAAGAAAAGATGAAGAGATTTTTGGGTCCTAACACACCTTTGTTGTAGATCTCGAGCTTATGGAGGTTTTCTATGAGTATGATCAGCAAAATGTTTAGGAGAAGTGATCTAACATGAGAAAGGAGTTATATAGCTTGGATATGTAAAACTTACCAAGAAATGATGATATTCTTGTGAGAATGCTCTTGAACACAAGTAAAATTTCGAGATTTTTGGAAGAAGAAGAAGGATGCTTGAGAGTGATTGAGGAAGTGTTTGAAAGAGTGTGTGTGTGCGTGTTTGGATCTTGGCTGAAGTAGAAGAAGAGAGGGTAGAGAGGTAGTGAGGTGACTTGCATGGAAGTATGGGGGATCTAACATGGATACATGGTGGACAATGTGGAGGTGGCACCTCCAAAGTCAACCCTCCCCTTTCCATTTCATTTTTCATTTTTTTTATTAATTGATGTTGGGCCGAGATTAATGGGCCAAGAGGAGTAGGGATGGAATAGTGTGAGCCCATTAATATCTAGCTAGGATTTTTGGAACCTAAACATAAAATTTTCGGCCCATTGGGCTCATTAGATAGCTCATGGCCCATTTTGAAAGAAAAGGAGAGTTTATGGCCCATAAGGCCCATTAAGGGATAAGATGCACTATTCTAGGCCTACATGGCCCAATATATTAAAGTTTTAAAAATGTGGTCCAATTGGGGCCCAATTAGGGTTCCTAGGCCCAAGGAAGTCAAGTTGAAGGTTTATTGGGATCGTTAGGCCCAATAAGAGAATCCTAGTTCATATCAAACTTGAACTGAAATCCCTAGGGTTTTCAACACATAATTGACTATAAGAGATGTATTGAGTGAACATAGAGCATGATATTCATTTAGAGTACAAGTCATTACACTGGATGAATGTTTTCATGAGTATAGAATTTCCTAGCTAAAATGCTAGTTGTGACACTGATTGACAAGTGTTTAACACGACGACCTGCTGGCGTCGAAACTGATGTGACATTTGTCACCCCTTGGCTTGTCTGTCGGACTGTAGCTAACAGTTGGGATGTGGGATTGTCAGTCCCATATAGATCTATACACACAATGCCCATTCTCCCTCCAGGAGACTCTGGTTACAAAACGCGACATAGCAAGTATATTGCTAAGCCGTGAAGTAGTGGTTTCACGTTATTGTTATCTTGTTCTTGTTATCGTATGTTCCTTTTGTTCTAGTTATCGTATATTCCTTCTGTTATAGTTATCGTATGTTCCTTCTGTTCTAGTTATCATATGTTCCTTCTGTTCTAGTTATCGTATATTCTGGACCCATAAACCATACCTATTATAGTTTACTAGTATGTTTGTTTTGTGCTGTCCCTGATTTGTAGAAAAGACTCGATTATCTACTGAGTTATGCTTGTACTTTAAAAAAAGAATTTATAAACAACAAAGTAACATAACTTAAAAGAGTTTTTGAATTGATTTGATTACTTATAAAAGCATAAGAAATCCTTTAATGTGATGGTTATCACAGATAAACATTTACACAATATCATTGTGTTCAACTTGTATTCTTCCCCTTAAAAGCATTTAAAAACATTTAAAATATTGATTATAGGGGTATGAACTCACCTTATGTGGGTGATTCAATTGAAGATTCGTGTAAGGATGAGAAGTTCCACGAATGAATTCACGAGGCACAAACGAGTCCTAAATGACAGAAAATGGCATATATAGGCATGTAATTAGTGTTTAAAACAACTAACATGCAAGGAAAAAACCTTAGGGACTAGGAAAAAATCTCAATGGTGTGTTAGAATCACATGTTATTGATCACAACGAGTTCACAGCCAAACTCTATGAGTTGATGGCCTTGGGAGGGTTTACGGTCCAAGATCCCATGAAGGGTTTACGGCCCTCATGAAGGGTTTACGGCCGTACACCCTTGGTGATCTTGAAGATGATGATGAACAATGATGAACAATGATGAATCAAGGCTAGAACAAAGGGTTTTCTAAGCATGAACAAGAATAGGGATGAGATGCTTACGTTTTGGAGTGAAAAGGGAGCTTTTCTTGGATGATACTTGAGAGAGAATGGAGTGTTTGCGGCTGGAAATTGGATAAATGAGGATAAAATGAAGAAATCTCTCATATATAGAGGATGGTTCACGGCTAGAAGAGTGTTCACGGCCGTGAACATGGTTTACAGTCGTGAACCTCATGTGTTGGATTTTCTGGTTCAGGTGCAACCTTCTGATCTCGAGCTAATACTTCAAAACACTTAATCCTTAAGTGTACTAGGCTTAGAACTCATTAGAATGACCCTTAACAAGGAAAAAAGGCAATAGAAACGAGTCTGACTTTTGGTTGATTGGATTGACTTACAAGGTAGAAATTTTCGGGTTGTCACGAATGAGTTCATATTTCATTGCCAATCATTCTTATGTTTTTTAAGATTCATGAATAATATAAAACAAAAAGTAGTTGTTTTATTAGAATTTATATTATATCACCAACAAAAAAAAGCGTAATACCTATAGAGTTTGTTTGCCAATGGATGTTTTGAACAAAGTTTCAAACTTTTTAATCTAAAAAAATAAGGATTAACAACGTACAACCGAATGTTTCCGAACCTGTATTGCACATCGAACCAGTGAAAAATGCCAACTCTATGTAAATTCCAAAGCAAATAGAATTGAGGATTCTCAGAGTCTAAAATCATACATGTCAATTTTTATCAACTTTGAAAATAAAAATATAAAGGTACCTGTTAAGTGATCCAGAGAGGCTAAGTCATAGATGATGGATGTGACGTTATAATCAAATCGATGGTGGAGGTCGATTGGAATATGGAGGTTCAATTCAAATCATACTAACTGCTCATCGGAATGATGCAGTCGACCCTTTCTGTCTCCAGCATCCTCCCTTTCTCTCGAACACCTTTTGTATCCGACAGAGATTCCTTCATAACTTCCACTTACCGATGATGTTGATTATCCAGACTGGCCTTGGAAAACGACATCAACGGAGGTGAAGGGAACACACAAAGAAACCCCTGTGAGAGAGAAAGCAAGAGTCGATTTGAAGCAACCGACAAATGAAATTGAAAGGTAGAGGCGCTAGACTCCTTTTTTTGTTCGTGTCACCAGACATCAACATAGAGAAATCGAGAACCCCTGCGGGTTTGATCTGTTCAAAGGACGGGATCAGAGATTTGGTTATATTGTGATTTTGTTGTGGGAGAAAAGAGGATTGCTGATGATATTAGGGTTTTTTGGGCATTAGAGTGAGAGAGATAGAGAGAGAGATAGAGAGAGAGAGAGAGAGAGAGATAGAAAAGAGCGATGGAAATAAGGTAGAGGATAACAATGGCGGGCTTTCAAAATTTTGGGATTTTCATTTACCCCCAGCTGCAAAAGAAGATAACGTGCCTTTCATTAAAAAAAAATATAAAGCGACATTTCTAGACGACACCAATTTTTAAATAAGTGCCCTTCGTGTTTTTAATTTTTTTTGTTGGACATTAATTTTAGGGCACGCACAAAAGCGTGTCCTCTATCCTTCAAATTTTAGAAGAGATGACATTATTTTTAGGGAACACGCTTTTGTGTATCGTAAATTACCGTGTGTCATTGTTTGCGCGTCATTAAAGGCTATTTTCTAGTAGTGATAATACATATACATGCATACAAATAATGGCTCAAGATCTTTCACCGATCCACCAATTGGTTCTCGACCTTTCGCCGATTGACCAATTATATATGTATCTAAACTTACGACGTACTTGGTATTTCATCGTTAACATGGGTCTATAGGCTCCTGAACTATCGCCATTTTGCCGTCAACCCCTAAGTTATCTAGTAATGAATAACTTAAATACAACAACATTTGTGAACATAAAGTCTACACTTTCGGCTCTACTAGTAGATGCACATAGAGACTATACTTTCTACTCTATTAGCTTCAAATACACTAACATTAAGCACCTAGAGTCTATAATACTAGCTCTTATATCATACATGAATATATATTGTAATACATAGTATACTGAGATAACTCACTTGGTTGAGGTGGAAGATCCTCGGGAAGCTAGCTCCTGGGCTAATGATTCATCTTATCTCTTTTAAAAAAACCTAAGTACAAATATTACTGTGTTTCAGCAATCATTTTTATTTATACTAATTCATGGATTCCTCAACAAAGCCAATGAATACATCGAGATCTATCAAATAATGAACAACTAGGTAACATCATATCAGAGGTAGGGTCTGTTTGGTATAAATGTATACTGTTTGGAAAACCCACATTAAACACCTTACTAAATCTAGCCTTGACATCAATCCCATAAGTAGATCAATCAATATTATGACTGGAATTACTGATAAATCTTATTTATACATTCATAATAACTACTATGAATATAAATATAAGTTACACTTAAAGCATAGTAAGTGCAGCTTAACTTACACAAATTTCTAGCGAAAACTTTGATAGTTTGCTGGCAGAACTCCGACCCGAAAGCTTCTAGTTATTGGGCTCTCTAATGCCACATGGTCTTGTTAAATACTCCTAATAACTAGAAAAAATCGAGCTTATAATCTCATAAAAATTCAGAGTGAAAGAAGTTGGATGTGAGAAATGATGTGCCCTTACCTTCTATTTATAGGCTGAATTCTGGGTCGTTCTTTATATTGGATTAGGTATCTAAGTCAATAACTAAATTGGTATGTACTTGAACTATTATCAAATTCCTTTTAGGTTGCCCTCAAACCTAGTAATTGACTAGAATGCTTTTTGGATAAAGAGGTTGATTTATTGATACAAAAATGATCAACGGACACACCATAAAAGTGTGACCATATGCGTATAATGACATTTTGTTTTTCCACTGAAAGTATGATTGAAGGTGATGCCATTGTATACGTCTTACAGTCACTTCAAAATTTAGTGTCTGTATGAAATGAAAAAATGTGGTCGTATCATAAAAGTGTGGCTATTGGGTAAGGAATTTTGTTATTTTAATCAATCATTTTATTCAATATTGTGGTGTTAAACCATCAGTAGACACCCTTTCTTAGTAATTATAGTGACTATATATCACCAATTAGCGACATCAATGTTGTTTTAGTGTGACGTTTTGCTAGTAAATTATCACACAATTCAAAGTTTATTGAGGTTATCGGGTATCTTTTGCAGACATGCAATTATGATGAACATGACAATGTTCACTAAATGACCACATGAAATTAATTTCATAAGTGGCGATTTGCTAATAATTATTCATAAAAACAATCTTTTATTGTGACTATTGTCTATCGTATAGAGACACACAATTAAGTATAAAGGGAATAATATGACCTAATTCTTCTCTCTTCCTTTCAAAAATCACTTACTAAAATCAACACAAAGTAAAAAAAAACCTCATTCTCTTCCTAAGCATTGGCATTTTTCCAAAAAAACACCAAAAGCGAACACAAATTAACACTACAAGAAAAATACCCTTTAATGACGCGCAAACAATGACACTCGCTGATTTACGATACGCATTTTTGTGTGCCCTTAAAAATAATGTCAGCCTTCCAAAATTTGAAGGATAGAGGACACGCATTTTTGCCTGCCTTAAAATTAATGTCCAACAAAAACAATACAAACACGGAGGGCACTTGTTTTAAATGTGTGTCCTCTAGAAATCAAACGCGCGTTTTTAAAGGGAAAAAATGAAATCCTCTGAATTTCTAAAATTTTGAAGTGCCCGCTTCTTCAATCTCTCCTGTGTATCTCCCTTCATTCACTCATTCCTAGGGCTTTTTCAAGAACCATTCTACCTAGGGTTTTTTCAAGAAAATTCAAAACGCTCTCCGATTCTCGATCGGTTCTCCCAGGCCTCTGCAACAATCGACGATCTCACTTCAGGCTTAGTTCTTCTCCGGTGAGCATAGGATCACCTCCCCGTGACCATCCTCCTCGTCATAAAATCATCCAACTAGGGATTTTTTTTCTCGATCTCTTCAGGTCCGTCCTCCAAAATTAAGGAAGAAACTAGTTTGATTTCTCCCCTAAAACCTGGACGACCATGCTCCTCGCTTCCATCACTGTCCCAAGATGTCTTCATTGTTCCTCCCTCGGTCTCTTCCATCAGGTAAGTTGTCGGACCATCTCATCTACTCATTTTTTACTATCTTTATTCTCGCTCTCTTTTTTTCTCGATTTTTCTTCTCCTTTCTCTGTTCTCCCTTTTCTGTTGAATGTTGTTGGCAGTTAGAATCCAGGGGAACAATAGAGGAGAGTCGAATGGTAGTGGTACACCACCACATTTAGGTGTAGGTGTAGGTTAGGGAGGGTTACCAACACCAACAACCCTCATCCTATCCCAAAGCCCTCATGAAATCGACTCAATGTACATCACCATGCTCAGAACCACTGAATTCTTGGGTAAAACCACATCATCGAGGTATGTGTTTTACATCTAATTTCACCTGTGATATTTCAATTTTTTTGTTATAAACGATCAAATTTAAAGATTTATGCTGTTCGGATCTTCTAATTTCTCATTTCTACTGGTAATCTCTTATCCCTTCTTTCATTTTGCGTTGTTCAGATCTTCTAATTTCTCACATTCTAGCCCTGTTTAATCTCGCTAGTGTTATCCAATTTCAGCTTCAGATGGTCTGGTCTATTTGTTTTGCGTTTAATTAATGGATGTGGTTTACTAAGTTAATTGAATTTTAGTTAAATCGCAATGGAAGGATTAGGTCTCATAGTTGTAGATTGAGATGAGAATTTTTAAGAAAAAAAAAATCAAAACGAAGCCTTAAATCATTAATTTAAGGCTTAAATAAATTTGAGAAAAAGTGGATTTATGTTCGATAAATGTCACATAGACTTCAAATATGTTCATTAACACAGATCTATTTCATCCGATTGACTATTTGTTTATTGCTACGCAAACCTGATTATCAAATTCATTTACATATATGACTATAAAAAAATTCATATGATTTTTCCTTCAGATTCATGGAGTAGAAGCTATGCGTGCTGAGCTTATGCAATTACATGCTGATATTAAGGAGTTGACTTCTACACGCCAAAAACTTACTAGTCAAGTTCAGGGTATGACTCAAGATCTTGCTAGAGCTACTGTTGACTTGCAGCAAGTCCCAGGACTGAAGTCAGAAATTGATGGGATTAGACAAGAATTACAACATGCAAGGCGACTTCATCATTCATGTCCCTATAAACATGTTACATTGCATATGGATGATGTAATCAAATGATATTTCCTTCTTGAAGGGCCGCAATTGAACATGAGAAGAAGGGGCAACTTTCATATTGGAAACATGGTGTAGATCAATCAAAATGTACTTATTTTGTCTCTTTTAATGTTAGATGTTGTTAGAGAGACTACAAATGCATTAACAGAAGAATCTTCATCACCAAAGACTAAAGTCTTTTTAATGGATTCACAAGAGTTTTCTGCTGACATGTGTAATGGGAAAAATACTTCACAATCACAACAAGATATCTCTCAGATATCATGTCCGGAAGGGAAAAACCTGACTCCTTTGAGTCAATCAGGCTTTAGGGATCCTGCAAGTATTGGTGCAGGACAACAGTTGACTATGTTTAGCATTGAGGTTCTCTTGATTTCTCTTTCATATTAGTGTTCTTGTTGATATATGAGACTAATGCAACACTTTTTGACAGGTTCAAGTTGAATTTAGGGGAGACTTGAGACCTGACCCTAGATTTGATGCTGTGAATTTCATAGTAACTGTTATTCAAGAAAATGATGAATCCTTAATCAATAGTTATGTTCTCTTACGAAGTGAGACCGCATCTGTTACAAGGTGCATCATTAATTTTTGTAGATTCCAGTTTGCTTAGAATTAGTTCCATAATCAATAAAAATTTCTTTGAAAAAGAAACAATGATCAAAGTTTGTTTAACATAAACCACCGTCAACGGCGGAGAAAACGAATGCGAGCGGGTCTGGAACGAAATCACAGCAGAAGCTCGTCGTGACGCCGAATCCGAACCAGCCCTCGCGTGTTTGGCTGCCAAGTGGATTAAAATGATTTGGAAGGGTTATTTTGGTAGATTGAAAACGAGCCTGTATATTTTATAAAGGGTACAATGGTAACTGTCATTCCTTGAAGAGATGGAATGAAAAAATATTGGTTAATGCTTTTTTCCTTTCCAGTTTATCAACGAAGCAACATTTTTTACTTCTAACTTTATCAAAATGTTATTTTAAATCATAGCCTTTATTAAACTGTTGGTTGACTTTTTATTGCTATTTTTACTTCTAACTTTATCTTTAGCCTTTAATATAGTACTGGGTTGATTTAATATGTGTTTTATACAGAAGCGGGATAATTTGGGAGAGAGGGTTATGTCTTTAGCTTTTGATGTTATATCTCGACTTCTAGAAATAGCCCCAGTGAGCTTTCATTCAGTGCATCAGCCAGTTAATATTTGTTTTCATTTTATTCCTTCTTACAAATGAATTATAATCATCTGGAAACAGGGGTGGAGACTTGTTTCACCACTTTTCATCTTTGCTGGAGTCTGCAATTTTTCCAGCAATAGTAATGAATGAAAAGGTTTGATAGTTATTGCTTTATTATTGTTGTTTGTTATTATTATAAGTATTATGATGGTTGTTAATTGAAAATGCATTTGCATCAAAATCTTAACTGCAAGTAAGTAATGTTTACATTGAAATAATTTCTTCTTTTGGAGTAGGATATTATGGAGTGGGAGGAAGATTCAGATGAGTACATAAGAAAAAATCTCCCTTCTGAATTGGTATGCACTTGTTCAAATCGTTTATTGGTTATACGACTTCAACCAACAGTAACTAATTGTGAGCCTGTGAAGTATTCTGATGGTCAACAACATGTAAATGAAGAAGAGGTTGTTGGTGAGGCATTTGAAGATTCTGTTTTGCAAAAACTTCAAAAGGTTTGACTAATTGACTTTCACTTCGTCTCTTTAATTCTTGATGTTCCTTTTTGACAGAATAACTTATTCCTTTTTTTTTTGCAGGGTACTGAGAGACAAAAATGAGTTTTTGCAGAATATCTAGAATTAAAATTTCAAAATTGCTACTAGAATATGAGTACATTGATTATGTTATGACAGAAAGATAGGTGACAAAATATCTAGAATTTAAATTCCAACATAACACATGAAAGGAGACCAAGAAGGATGTTTCTATAGAAGAACTGTTGTCGATTTCAATAAGTAAGAATATCGTGAATATGGGCAGTTACTTTTTTATTTTTATTTTTTTAATTTTGTTACAGATAAATGAATGGGAAATGGATTGTGGATGACAATTGGGAATATAGTGGCCATACAAGGGTAACCATTTTGAAATGTTATAAGTTTTTTTTTTAATATTTATATTATTATTATTATTATTATTATTATTATTATTATTATTAATACTTTTAAATATTTGCTATAATGTTTGAATTAACTTTTTTCTTTCTTTGTTTTCATTTTTGGTGGAATTGTTTATTTTCTGCAGCATATGGGTGATTTTAATTATCCAAGATTAGCTTACTTTGGTGCTGCAATATCTGGTTCAAACAAAGTACAATGCCAACAAGTGCTTGAAGAGCTAGATGTAAGTCACATTTAATGTTCCATAAAGGTTTTCTGCTTTTTTTTGCCCAAGAAAGTTTCTCAAATACTTGGTTCTCATTTTTCCATTATATTCAATCTAGGTTTACAAACAGTTGAGACTTAGTCTTGAGTTATTAAAGAAAGAAACGGAGATACATAGGATTCAAGTAAGTCCTGGTAGCAATTTTATTTATATATTTGTTTTAAGAAGGTCTTTATTTCTTGATACCATTTTTTTTAATTTACTTTTAGGAATCCATAGCAAAAGCTATTGAAGAGAAAATAAGCACCGAACAATGCCATTACTTGTTAAATGAGCAATATAAGGCTATAAAAAAGGTGGCTTTTGTTACTAATTCTTAGCGTCTCCATTTATTAGTCTTGTAGTATATTGCTCTTTATGCTTCATTTTATGTTAGTCTTGTGTTGTGAGATTATGTATGCTTTCAGAATTTAATATGATACATGATACCATTCTTCCGTTCTTCCGTTTTCATTGAAAAACCAAAATTACCTCATTAAAATTTATAAGTGAAAAAAGATAATTTGTTCTTTCTTTTTCATGGTGAATTCCATTCCCTTTTGCGCAGACCAAACGTGTGACAGATTTCATTCCTTCCAATTTCTTGCTTTTATAAGGTTTTGATGTTGCAGGTGATTATTTTTAGTTATAAATTAATAAATTGTGTTATATAGGAGTTCGTTTCACTTCATATCGTAGGAACTTTATGGTGAGTTTTTCACTAGAATTGTGAGTTCATGAGGTGATTGAATTTATGAACCCGATTCTCTGGTCTGTTATTTTGTTGTGTTATTTTTGTTGCTTTTTTAGTTGCTAATAATCTTGATGTTTATTATTTGCAGCTTGCTTGGACATGCTATAACTTTTATTAGTCCACACCAACAAAGTTTGGTGGAGAATTTCTCATTATGATGTGTTGTTTCTTGTGCAATTTTATTTTTAGGAGGTATTTTACTTTATTAAATGTTTAAAGTTACAGGATATGAGCATGGGCACATCATGGAACATTTTAGTGCAGTTGTTGGTCTTCCTCTTGGTGATCCATCAATGAAGTCGCCAACTGGCATCATGTAATAACATTTTAGGTGAAGATGAGGTATATGTTTTTTTAATGAATAATGTAATATATGTATGAATATGAAATAAAGTTTGTTATTTAGTATGTGATAATGATGTATAGGGAGAAACCAACTTCTATTGATTTGTTTTATCTTTCCATGGATCGATTATTTGTATGACATTAAATTTTATGTAATGGATTGTATTTTTTGTATATGGTATTTTATTTTCTATTATGAGACATTAAATGCAAATTTAATTTGAAAATTAGTGAATCTATAAATAATATTTTTTTTAATATTTAAAATTACGATACGCAAAAATGTGTGTCATCTTCATTTATGACATGGCCTTTCTTGACAGGGGCTTTAATCATAAGCAATGTGAGTCGTAAATGTGCGTCGTAAGGTTACGACACGCAAATGCGTGTTGTCTTCTTTATGACAGGGCATTCCTTGACACGCATTGCGTGTCGTAAGAGCGCGTCGTAAATGCGCGTCGTAAATAGACGACGCGCAAAAGCGTGTCGTCTTTCGTTATAACAGGGCCTTTCTTGACACGCATTTGCGTGTCGTCTGAGCATTTTACGACACGCATTGCGCGTCGTAAAAGGCTATTTTTCTAGTAGTAAAGTAACTAAATTTCCATTAAAACCATGACAAAAGTTCAAGAAATCAAGCAAAAAACTGGAAGATAAATTCGAATCGAAGAATCCAATACTTAAAATCGTTGAGGAAGAAAAAAATCTATAGAAACAAACCAATGCTCCCATTTCCTCTGCAAATATCAACAAATAATGGCAGCAACATTTTCTGTTGCTTCTCCCTCTCTCTCGTTTGTCTCTCTCTCTCTCTCTCCTCACATTCTCCTTGTTTATCTTTCTAATTTTCAAATCGCATCACGTACACACACAAAGGGGAGATGATGATGGTCTCCCTTTTCTTCCTTTCTTGCTTTTGATCGAACATAGCACAAGTCACATATGATCTGTGTTGGAGTCGAGGAGGGTGGAGGACAACATGCGACGTCAATGGTGGAGCGTGAGGAGGAGGACATCTGTGAATCACAAGCACTCATTCAAGGGGAAGAGTCGTTGAGGAATGTGAAGGGCATCGTGTTAAGGGAAAACGGGGCAATTCCATATCAAACGGGGCCTTGATATGGAAAATAAACCATTTTTTAAGATATTTAATTTCGGTGAAGAATATTGAATTTCTTAAAACTTTGGGGTAATCTGAATCGAAAATAAACCTTTTTTATAGAGAATTGGTTTCCTTTTTCTAATTAAAACATATTATAAATATATTAAATTAATATAAGAAATTCATATATCAATGTTAATTTTTTTTTTTTAAATAATTTCATTCTGGTGAACAAGAAAGATTTATTTCTAGCCACTATTCGGGCTAAAAATTCAATGATACTCCTAAGAAGTAAATAATACTTTTTGTTTTCTTAAAATGATTAAAACACTAAGTCCTAACCTTTAAGCCATACTTCATAAAATCATAAGTTATAACCCTAAGTCCTGAGCTCTAAACTATGGCTTTTAAGCCCAAAATTATACACCAAAAACCCTAAATCGTAAGCCAAAAGTCATAAGCCCTAATCCATAATTGAGCCACAAGACACAAGTCATATACCATATGACGTATGTCATATGTCATATGACATATGTCATACACCCCACATCCTGATCCATAAGCCTTAATCCATAACATTAAGCATTAAGTCTTAAGCCTTAAACCATATGTCATATGCCTTGGTCCATAAGCCTTAAGCACTAAGACATAATATATAATCCATAAGCCACACACCAAAACCCATAATCTATCAGCCATAATCCTTCAACCTTAAGCCCTAAGGATTAATCCATACGACCTAAGACTTAACTCGTAGGGGATAAGCATTAAACATTAAGCCTTAAGACATATGTGACATACGCCCTAAGTCGTATGACATAATCCCTAAGACCTAATCCCTAAGAGCCACTCCACAAGTCATAAACCTTAAACCTTAAGTCATAATCCCTGAAACATAAAACTATAAGTAACCGTTTTGCAAAGCCCTAATCCAAAATTTATAACCCTTAAGGCCCACAACCTTAATTTATAAAACATTATCCTTAAGCCTTATACTTTAAACCATAACCCATAAGAGCTAACCCCTCAAGCATAAGATATAAGCCTTAAGTAAATGGTGCATGAGCTATTGGTTAGGTCTTAGGGATTATAGTTTAAGGCTCAAGGCTTAAATCTTAGGGCTTATAGCTTAAGTTTCGAGGGTTAAACCTTAAATCTTAAGGCTGGAGGCTTAAAGCTTAAGGATTAAGGCTTCACGATGAAGGTTTATGGTGTATGCCTAAATACACCCTACCTTATCTCAATCCATATATCCACCCACCCTACTAAATCCACATATGCATACATGTATACCCCCCACCTACACCATATACCAATACCAACACGATTACACATGCACCCACACACTTAGCACCCACCCCTAAATATTAAGTGTCATCCCTACCCCATAAATCGCATCATACCCTTACCCCTCACTCTCACCACACCCCACCCTAAAATCCTACCCCCACCCACACCTTATAATCAAAACCCACCAACACTTCATATATCAACTTTCACCCACCTATGCATGCATGTACACACACACCCATACACCATCTACCAATTCCCACCCATACATTCCTACTTACACATGCACCAACACATCCAACACCCACCCTAAATGTTAAGTGTCATCCCTACACCAAACAACTCACCCCATCCCTACTACCATAACCAACCACCTTACACATCACCCCCATCTACAAATCCCCACAACACTATACACCACCTACCCTATCCCTAATCAATATATCCACATACCTCACCCCACTCTACAATCCTACCCCACCAACAACCCTATATAAAGTTCAACCCACCCTTACCCATACGACCATACCTACAACCATGTGTATAACGGAAAAGCTAAGTTCCATACACCAACATTTATGAAAATTTTAACTTATTTTTGCATCTATTTTGGTTCACCCCTCCCTCCTCCTCCCATCTTTACACCCCATTTTGTCTAGCAATGCAAATAAATTAAAATTTTTATATTTTACATAAAATTAAACAAATGTTATAACAAATTTGTCTACATACTATTTAGTATTCATGATATTTTTATTGAAAAAATATATCTTGGGAATTTAATTAGTAAAAAATATGCTACGAAAAATTAGCTTACAAAAAAATCATAAAAATATATGTAATGCTATAAAAAAAAGATTGTATATCATGTTTATTTTATTTTAAAAAAGAAGGCTTAATACCATAAAAGCCATAAGTTTTACACCCCGATTCTAAATTAGCCCTAAATGGATTTTTTGTTTCTAATTAGCCTTAAATAATTGTGACCACGTTTCAAAATCGTATTATCAACCGGTTAACAACATGTTAAGGTACGCAGCCGGTCACCACTCTCCTATACTACTCGATCTTTGAAAAATCATTCATACACCACCAAACATCACCTTTCACAGGAACGCCTTGCATCAAAAAAGGGTTTCATGTAGTTGGTATTAGGAAGAAGAAGGGTTTGAAAAGGGTTTCTTACACCATTGTTGCATGCAAAAAGCTTCTATTTTGAAGTTGAAAGACACTGAAGTAGAAAGGTACGTGGGGTGCCAATAAGAAATTGACGTGTATGTGTGTTCTTATCTTCCATAATCGAGTTCCATAGTGTCACTTACAAGTTTAATTTTTCATCTTGAACAGATGGCTTCATCATCTGGAACTAAAAAGGTGAAAGGGCCTGAAAAGGTTTATGTAAGGGACGAGGACTCTGATGATGATCTCATAGATTTCTTTTTCCTGGATTTTGCACGAGAGATCTTTAAACCAAACTCAACCCTGTCTGATGACCCATTCCTTAACATATTATGTGATGAAATATGTTGAGGAGGACTCTTAATGGAATGGGAGATGATCAGGAAGCTGGTGTTAAGGATCCATGTGACAACCCGATACTTTCTAGTCAATAAGAGTCAATTCCGTTAAATAAAATTTCGAATTTTGGTTATTCCGTTAAGCTCGTGAGGGTTAGAAAAAAATCTTAAATATATAAACATAGTTTATATATAATTTTTTCGGAACCAAAAACACTCGAAAAATCAAGTTTTCCCCTCGAAAATCAGCAAACTTGTCCAGCCATGCGTTTTTTGGCCGAAAACCCTCGGGCCGAAAACGAATTTCGGCCGAGAACCCCCATTCCGGCCGAAAACCCAACCGCTATAAAGGTTTTTCCCCGGAAACTTGATCATTTCTCACTCATTTCACCCTAAAACTCTCTCAAAAAGCTCCCAAGAATCTCCCAAGAACACTCATACATTCAAGTGGGAATCTTCAAATCTTAATATTTTCCCCATGAACGGCCTTCATATCTTCAAGGAGCCGAAAACACCAACAGATCAAACACCTGTTTTCGGCCGCAAACTAGTTTTCAGCCGCAAACCAGTTTTCGGCCGTCAACCCCCTTAGAACCGAAAACCCCTTGACACTCGATCCATTTACGGTAAATATTCCTAACACAAAGACAAGTGTTTTCTAACACTTTAAATTAATGGTTTCGCTAATATAAATACAATTATGTGTTTAATCATCATTAGGATTTCGTTAATTTCGCATACAACAACTCGAGGGTCATCTTCCCGGTCTCGCTATCCGACACGTGCACCAACAACTGTGAGTTCATACCCCTACATTTTTACTGTTTTTAATGTTCTCAGGGGGAATACAAGTAAAGCACAAGGATTTTTTGTTTTTATACAAATGATTTTATTCAGATTTAAAACTTTTGCAATTGATACAAATCGAGGAATCACTACATTTTACAAAAATATTGAGATATTTTTATCCCTTTTGTAACATGCTGAGCATAAGGGTAGTTTACAACATACAACTATAATTGCAAAATTTCCAGTACAATACACAACATACATACAAACTATAATAGGTATAGTTTGGGATACATTACATGATTTCACTAACTTAAGAGCTTTATACATAAATGAACATAAAAACTACGATAGATTTGGTTTATGGGAGACAATGCTACTTTTCCCGGGTATAAGGGATGCATTACTAAATAATTATTTAAGTATAATTATTTTACATTACAAAGTTCATTACTATAAGGTTGTGCATACATTTACAAAGTACAAGAGAACACTACAATACTATGCGTAAACTCGTTAATATAGGGTTGTGAGGCACTACTTCGGGTACCCACAAGGGTACAGGTTCAAGTCCTATAAAATATAACCAGAGTCTCCCGGATGGAGAGCGTGAGGTTTGTGTATAGATCTATATGGGACTGACAATCCCACACCCAAACTGCTATCTACAGTTAAGCAGGCATGCTTGGGGGTGACAAATGTCATATTACCGACGCCTGAAGAACGCCGTAGAGGCCACTAGGGCATATTAGAATGGTTATATGAAACTCACAACAATATAAACTAACCATTCATTTACGGGATTTCATTTCTTCAAATAGTTTTATTTTAATTAATAGAACTACTATACACTACAACTAGAGGATTCTAGGGGATACAAACACATGGTTTTATTTTAAGTAATAAAACTACTATACATTACTGGTGGTAACCATGGTTTACATACAGAACAATACTTTACTCTACAGTTGATAATAACCAGACATTCATACATGCTTTTCATGCAGATACTAATACAGTACACTACTTTCGCTATTACTGGTGGTATCCAGATATGCATACAAAGGTTTTCATACAATATCAGATAGAGTACATTGTTTTCGAACATAAAGTACACTAATACAGTATACATATACAAGGAACACACATGATTACACTACTATCACTATAGAAAATATTGGATTTTCTTGAGAAACACACTAGAATTTTTAAAGTTCAAAGACAAGTTTTCCGACACTAAAACATACCTATGAACTCACCAACTTAAATGTTGATACACTTTCAAAATCACTTGTATTCTCAGGGAACCAGTAGACAGGTATAGCCGCAGGATTTTGAGAAGACGGAGCTTTTAGAGTCACGTCTTTTATACTTTTGTTGTCATACAAACTATGTCATGAACATATGTAAATACTATATTTTATCAATGTAATGGTTGTGTTTGCTTTGATTACTATTATACAACTATTGTGATACTGTACATGACGTCCTCCACCCCCGAACATTTCCGCCGTTCCGGTTTGGGGGTGTGACAATCCAGAACATGATCATATTGATTTTCAAAATGATGGTAAAGTGAGTGTAGAGTACAGGGTTCATGATCCAGACATCCATTTGAAACAATTGAAGCCTGTAGTGGGAGAGTGTTACGAGTCCCTTCTTAACTCAGGTTTGCATTAACTAACTATGCAATAGCTAATGGGTATCAGTTGTGGTTTATGAAGAGTGATAGGCATAGAGTGATTGATAGGTGTGGGAAAATATATAAAAAAGACCCATGTCCCTTTAGCGTTTATGCTGCGTGGAAGTATAATGAACGAACATTTCAGATTGTGACATACATCTATGTGCTAGAAATTATAATTTTGGAACTTTGGTTAGTTGCAACTAGTTAGCCAAACATTACCTGAAGGATATTATTATAAAGCCAAAGATGACATTAACTGAGATGAAGGAATATGTACTTAGGATGTTTTCAGTAGATGTATCTATGGGGCAATGTCAAAGGGCTAGGAAAAAGGCAAGAGAGATGATAGAAGGTAAGTTAGAAGAACATTATGCAAAGGTATGGGACTATGCTGCAAAAATCCTCAGGTCTAACCCAGGGAGCACTTGTAAGGTGGGAGTAGATTCTAATGCAAGTGGCATGAACTATTTCAAAAGGTTTTATGTGTGCTTAAAGGCTTTCAAGGATGGTTGGAATAGGGGTTGCATACGTGTGATAGGTTTGAATGGTTGTTTCCTAAAGGGTAAGATCAAGGGAAACCTTTTGACTGCTATTGGAAGAGATGCAAACAATCATGTATATCCAATAGCATGGGCAGTGATTGATGTAGAGAACAAAGATAATTGCACCTGGTTTATTGAGTTGTTAGTTGCTGATCTTGACCTTGATTGTGGTAGGGGTCTTGTAGTTATTTCCGATCATCACAAGGTAAATTATATTGTAAATTTTGTATAATTATTATACATTTATAATAATTTTGTTTATTAAGTGTCAAGGTCTACTACAAGCTGTTACAGAACTTGTGAGAACCCCTCTCTAAAACTACATCACATTACTCCAAAAGATGCTACATACATATTCATAAACAATATTTTACATTGATAGTTTAATTACAAACGACTGGATATAAACTGACTAAGTTTTAGTATATTACATAACTACCGAGGAAATTATAATTTTATACATACACGATCACTAAATACAAAAGTAATATTATTAACTATTCTAAATCTTCCAACAGTATGTGTCTACATTGGATCCTTATTACCTGCAATAGCTAAACACTGAGAGGGATAAGCGGTGACGCTTAGTGAGTTCAAAAATAGATATAATATAACGTTATGCCATATATATACCAATATGACATAAGCAAAGAGGAACAAAGAACAACAAAGGCATATGTATGTGAATCATGTGACAAGCTTTCCATATCAACAAATGATCTGATTCAAAGATTTACAATCAGTGAGATACAACAATTTCAACTTGATATACATCAATAAGACTTTTTCCTATGTGGCATGGAAAAATAAACGATTTCTGAATAAAAATTTTGCTAACACTTTAAAGGCATTTTAGCCCTACCTAGCCTTCTGCCAATGCAATAGTGATGTCTAATCATTCACTTCATGGTCAAAGGCTAGATACCAATACCAAGTGATGCTTACTCATTCACTTCGTGGTCAAAGGTATAGCTCTGTTACCAAAATAATACGAGACATGCTCTACATAGCCAAAGGTATAAAACCAGAATAACACAGGAAAGCATATTGAACATATAACACATAACATACAATTGTCCTTATATTGAACTCACTGTGAAATAACTGGAGGTTAAAATAGTAATTTGGGCAACACCTCGTTTCTATAATTAACTTTCTTCGATGAAAACCGGGAGCTTTATTGAAAATTGGGCCTTGCGAGGGTTGAGTTTCAAACCGAAAAGATAAATTTCTCAGGGTCTTCGGGCACTTCGGGATGTTTTTCAGGTGTTAGGTATGATCCCCGGGCTTTGGGGGTTAAAAGTAGCTTAAAATAAAATTTAGGGTGTAAAAGTATGAAAAATACAAACCAAAACCGGGAGGGTTCGCACTTCCCTTATATATGGTGCGAGGCTTCGGCCGAAGGGGGGAAGAGGGAACACGCGTCGCACATGCGAGGCCGAGGGCGAGGCACGTGTCAGCAACGAGGGCGAGGCACGTGTCAGCAACGAGGGCGAGGCATGTGTCGGATGCGCAGGCGAGGTGGCTCGCTTCGGACGCGCCACGAGTCGGACACGCATCACGCATGCGAGGCTTGTACGTGGCCGAGTCCGAGCCTAGTATGCGAAGCGTCTCGGATATTGTACCCAAATCTTCAAAAATTCATAACTTTCGCATACGAGCTCTATTTTCGACGTTCTTTATATGCGCGCGTAGGCGAGATTGTACTCTACAACTTTCGTTTGGACTCCGTTGGCTAATTTTGACCTTATTTTTAATATTATTATTTTTAATAGCCCGGGACAGAAAAATTCGTTAAAAATTCATAACTTCTTCATTCGACGTCCGTTTTTGTCTGTCTTTTTACCGTTGTACTACTATTGACGAGACCTTCGATTCTCGTTTAGGTTGTGTCGGCTAAAAAATCACTCGATCTTTATTTCGAGTTTTTAGTTGTATACTGCTGTACTAAAACTTAGAAAAATCATAACTTCCTCATACGAAGTCAGATTTGGACATTCTTTTTATGATAATTCTCGGTTTAAGGAATACTACGACTTTCATTTAGATCAGTAAAGCTAAAAAGTAGTTTATCGAAAACTCACTTTTTACGCTAAATAGTGTTTTGTCGGTTTTGTCGCGGATCTTCGATTGGTCATAACTTCTTCGTTATAACTCGGATTTCGATGAGGTTTTCGCCTAAATGTTTCTAATGAGATAATCTACAAATTTCAATTACATTATTTTTATTTATTTCCAACTTTATATTTTCGTTAATTTCAATATTGACTTTTGATTGGAATCTTATAAGACTTCCAATACATTTCGAGTGATTCTAAACATAGTTTTACTTCAAATCTCGTCAAAACTATCTTGTTAGAACTCAACGCTCAAAAACATATAATATTATTCATTTTAAGCTAATAAGCTTTACAAAACACGATAATCAAACAAGGTTATTAACGTGTATGTTACAAATACCTCCTCCTTTTGAGGATTTCGTCCCCGAAATCACAACGATTAAAACAAATGGGGATATTTCGTTCTTATCTCGTTCTTATTTTCTCAAGTATAATTTGGCCCCTCTATGGTGTTTCCACTTGACAAGCACCAACTCCACTTCTTTATTACGTAGATTAGTCGTTCTTTCGTTTACGATCTCTTCAGGCTCTTCTACATATGTTAACTTATTATCCAGTTTCACCTCGGATAACGAAACCGTTTCATCATATATGATTAAACATTTATGCAGATAACTCACATGAAACACATCATGAATACCTGCCAAATCTTCAGGCAATTCCAAGCGATACGTCTGTTTACCAATTCTCTGGATGATTTTGAAAGGACCAACAAATCTAGGACTTACTTTTCCTTTCTTCCCAAATCACAGAATTCCTTTCCATGGGGATACCTTCAGCATTACGAAATCACCCAACTGGAATTTTATGGGTCGCCTCCTCTTCTCTGCATAGGACTTCTGTCGATCCTGGGCCGCTTTCATTCTTTCTCGTACAATTTGAATCTTGTCAGTGGTGTCTTGAATCATTTCAGGGCCACTAAGGACTTTCTGTCCTACATCATGCCAACATAATGGAGTATGACATTTACGCCCATATAGTGCTTCATATACCTTCAGTATATTTTCTAATGTTTGGATTGTTCTCTTCTTCAGACCATCTGTCTGGGGATGATAAGCTGTGCTAAGAGTAACACGAGATCCCAATTCACGTTGCGTACTCGTCCGAGAATGAGAAGTGAAGCTACTATCACGATCGGAAATAATCTTTAGCGGCACACCATGTCTTGCAACAGTTTCATCCAAGTATACTTGTGCGTATTTCTCCATTGGAGTTTCTGGAATTCCGTATGGCTTTTGGTGCTCCGATTTGACTTGTTAAACAAACTCTTGGACTTCTTAATTGATGGTGATGCTCAAACTTGCACTCTCTTCTCATTGAAGACTCTTGCTTCTTCTTAAATTTGGTTTATAGACTCAACCCAAGATAAGGTCTTCGCTTTTTCTATAACAACATCTCGAATGGTTATATTCTAATGACTTTTGATTTTATAATGCAAAAGTCACACAATGATCCATACCCTTGTTTCTATTAGTCTAATACTATCACGGAATAAATCTTCCTTCATATTTTAATGTGATATAACCTTTTTATAGTAGGTAGTATTTCTAATTAATAGTTGCTTAATCCTTTAATGAAGGCTGTTATACTTTTATTGACTACCTCGACCATCTCCTTCTTCAATCTTCCGACTGAAGTTTCGTCGCTACACAAAACATGGTTCTCTGAACCAATCAACTCACTTCGCAGATTTATATTAATCGGACTCGATTCTTTATGACCATTAAGTTCTGAACAAAAATCATCTACTTAGTCATCACCGAAACAAAGGTAATGACATACTCGAACAAAAACGGAATCAATTTCTAGCTTCTTGGTAACCTTGTGATTTTCCATGATCCAAGTGTGAGTCCTGTGCTTCCAGTTGTATAGGCATCTACTACTATTCACACCAACTCATACTCGTCCCAAGTATTGTCTCGCAGTTCCCAAGTCACCATAGAAAAGTTTTCACAAGGCAAATTATCACACCTGAGTGTGTTCAAACAAGTACATACAACAATTTCTCCTAGACTCAACTAGGCATTTCACGTTTCTATCAAACATATCTTGGATTTCTTAAATTCACCTTCTATAATTCTTTTGTGCATAAGCTCGATCTAGCATATCCTAATATATATATTTTTTCCTAGGTCGATAGGAATTTCACTACCAAATTCTTCATATAAATTATTTCTCTGGTAGTGTCTACTTTACAAGATATACAATACCATAATTTACTCTAGTAGTGTGGAGACAAACAGTCTCTAACTATCTGTATCATCTTCTAACTCATGCAAGTCACCATCCACATTTATTCATTTCATTATCCTTTCATGACATCGTCATTCCTTTATATGGGAAAATTTCCCTCTCATGGGTGTATCTTTTAAGTCTACTTCATAGGAATCTATCCTAGGAAGTCTTCATTTTAACTGTATCTCAGCATGTTCTACTAGCTTCGACTTGGTTCTTTGTCATTCCTAACAGCAACATCTCTTCTCATGCAACACTATGAGTGTATATCTTCTTCAACTATATACTCTACCTTACTCTGACTAGTAAGTCATTCAGCCTAACTAAATGACTCATTTCACCATCCTAACCAAGTATGTTAAAGTCGACTTAACACACTATGCAACTTTTATAAGGATGTGATAGAAGTCAATTGTCACTCAGTATTATTAAATACTAAGTCTAAGAATCTTGTATAGGGTTACATATCAGCTCTTACCATACTACTCGAACTGCATACTACATCACAATGTTAGGCAAGGTCTTGGCCTATTGAGTCTGAAAACTTTGTTAGCCTTTCCTTTAATCTTCATTGAGTTCTTTTAAATCATGCATAATCATCAATTTTGATATTGTCGAAGTATTTATCACCATTTTCAGCTCTTCTAACTTTGTAAGCAATCACTACTTCAATCTGGTCAGCGGTGGAACAACTTCATGGATTTCACCAAAACATTCATCTCGTCTGAATGTACTTTGAACACACAACATTCCTCCAAAGGTGTTATTATTTCATGAAACATAATTTAATGTACAACACCACTCTATAGGTATTAATACACTATTCACGGTATCACTTGATAGATTTTATTTTACGATATCCCTCAACCGTTTATTTATGAAGTTTTCGATGTCAACTATCGTAAGTCTCCTTATCACCTCAAAAAGTTTTATGTCGAGAATGATATCAAAGTTGGGCAAGGAGATTGGAATCAGGTTAATAAGAAAATTTTTATCCTTCTATTTCTATGACACAATCTCTATAGATTTTATCAACAAGTATTGATACACTTCCCGCGGTATTTACATGAAACGATTGGGCGAGTGCATAACAAGTCATTTGAAAAAAATGCGCAAATTCATGAGACACAAAAGAATCCGAGGCACCAAAATCAAATAAGATGTGAGTAGGTCTAGAATTGACGAGAAATGTACCGGTCACAACATTCGGGTCCTCGTGTGCCTCCTCTGCGATAATCTGGTATGCACGGCCTTTAGCTTTTGGCACCTCCTCCTTTTTAGTTGAAGTACTCATCGGTTGTTGAACGAAAGCTTGACTTCCCATTATCTGGCTAAAAAGAGTAGGACATAAACGCTTTCTATGGCCAGTAGCACCGCAAGCATAGCATGTAACATTCTTCCTCGGGCAAACGGGCTTCACGTGACCCTTTTCTCCGCATCCATAGCAAATCACTGGTCTTTTTCTGTTCTTCATTGACCCTGGTGATCCTTTCCACATTTTCGACACGATGGTGACTGAAGAGAAAAAGATTGAGACCAACCGCGACCACGAAATTGATTATGAGATTGTACTTGTCTGCTAGAATCAGATCGAGCTGATTGAGCCGATGGAATAGAGGAAACAGAAACAGTTCGATTGACATGTGGATGCTTCGAAATAGAAAGAGTGGCACCACATATCTCTAATTCGTGCTCGCGCTTTCGCATATTTTATTTATCTTTTAGCACATATTAGAAAAAATGGAATCTCCCTTAAAGCATGCTAGTGCACACAATAGCAAGTGAGGTATTCAACGTAAAATATACTAGGCACACATTGTACCATCATTACTTAGCAATTCAAGTTTAAGCCTAGAAATCCTTACAATTACTAGTTTGCTTAAACTAATGCTCTAAAAATTCTAAAGTAGCTTAGTACTTTAAAATATTAAGATTTATCATTATCCAATAGTCCACTTAATTCTTTCCTATGGTTTGTATCCATATACTCCTAATGAATCCATTCATATATTGAACTTCCGACGGTTTAAGTCTAAATACCAATCCGTGGTATTTAGTTCACTTAAACTACTACTCTGATACCATGATTGTGAGAACCCCTCTCTAAAACTACATCATATTACTCCAAAACATGCAACACGCATATTCATAAACAATATTTTACATTGATAGTTTAATTACAAAAGACTGGATACAAACCGACTAAGTTTTAGTATATTACATAACTACCCAGGAAATTATAATTTTATACATACACGATCACTAAATACAAAAGTAATATTATAAACTATTCTAAATCTTTCAACAGTATGTGTCTATACTGGATCCTTATTACCTGTAATAGTTAAACACTGAGAGGGATAAGCGGTGACGCTTAGTGAGTTCAAAAATAGATACAATATAACGTTATGCCATATATATACCAATATGACAAAAGCAAAGAGGAACAAAGAACAACAAAGGCATATGTGAATCATGTGACAAGCTTTCCATATCAACAAATGATCTAATTCAAAGATTTACAATCAATGAGATACAACAAGTTCAACATGATATACATCAATAAGACTTTTGCCTATGTGGCATGGAAAAATAAACAATTTCTGAATAAAAATTTTGCTAGCACTTTACAGGCTTTTCAGCCCAAGTGATGCTTAGTCATTTACTTCGTGGCATGGAAAAATAAACAATTTCTGCCAATGCAAAAGTGATGCTTAATCATTCACTTCATAGTCAAAGGCTACATACCAATACCCAAGTGATGCTTAGTCATTTACTTCGTGGTCAAAGGTATAGCTCTGTTACCAAAATAATACGAGACATGCTCTACATAGCCAAAGGTATAAAACCAGAATAACACAGGAAAGCACATTGAACATATAACACATAACATACAATTGTCCCTATATTGAACTCACCATGAAATAATTGGAGGTTAAAATAGTAATTTGGGCAACACTTCGTTTCTATAATTAACTTTCTTCGATGAAAACCGGGAGCTTTATTGAAAATTGGGCCTTGCGAGATTTGAGCTTCAAACCGAAAAGATAAATTTCTCGGGGTCTTCGGGCACTTCGGGATATTTTTCAGGTGTTAGGTATGATCCTGGGGCTTCGGGGGTTAAAGGTAGCTTAAAATAAAAATTAGGGTGTAAAAGTATGAAAAATACCAACCACAACCGGGAGGGTTCGCACCTCCCTTATATATGGTGCGAGGCTTCGGTCGAAGGGGGGAAGAGGGAACACGCGTCGGACATGCGAGGGCGAGGGGGAGGCAGGTGTCAGCAGCGAGGGCGAGGCACGCGTTAGCAGCCAGGGCAAGGCACGCGTCGGATGCGCAGGCGAGGTGGCTCACTTCGGAGCTTCGGACGCGCCACGATTCGGACACGCGTCACGCATGCGAGGCTTGTACGTGGCCGAGTCCGAGCCTAGTATGCGAAGCTTCTCGGATTTTGTGCCCAAATCTTCAAAAATTCATAACTTTTGCATACGAGCTTCGTTTTCGACATTCTTTATATGCATGCGTAGGCGAGATTACACTCTACAACTTTTGTTTCGACCCGTTGGCTAATTTTGACTTTATTTTTAATATTATTATTTTTAACAGTCCGGGATAGGAAAATCCATTAAAAATTCATAACTTCTTTATCTGACGTCCGTTTTCGTCTGTCTTTTTACCGTTGTACTACTATTGACGTGACCTTCGATTCTCGTTTAGGTTGTGTCGGCTAACAAATCACTCAATCTTTATTTCGAGTTTTTAGCTGTATACTGCTATACTGAAACTTAGAAAAATCATAACTTCTTCATACGAAGTCAGATTTGGACGTTCTCTTTATGAAAGTTCTCGGTTTAACAAATACTACGACTTTCATTTAGATTACTAAAGCTAAAAAGTAGTTTATCGAAAACTAATTTTTTACGCTAAATAGTGTTTTGCCGGTTTTGTCGCGGATCTTCGATTGGTCATAACTTCTTCGTTATAACTCGGATTTCGATGAGGTTTTCGCCTAAATGTTTCTAATGAGATAATATACAACTTTCAATTACATTATTTTTATTTATTTCCAACTTTATATTTTCGTTAATTTCAATATTGACTTTTGATTGGAATCTCATAAGACTTCCAATACATTTCGAGTGATTCTAAACATAGTTTTACTTCAAATCTCGTAAAAACTATCTTGTTAGAACTCAACACTCAAAAACATATAATATTATTCATTTTAAGCTAATAAGCGTTACAAAACACAATAATAGAACAAGGTTATTAACGTGTATGTTACAGAACTACTTCCATATGTTGAACATAGACAATGTGTCAGACACATCTATGCAAACTTCAGGAAGAAATACATTGATTTAGAGCTTAACAACCTGTTTTGAGAAGCTACCATAAGTACTGTGGAGGGGGACTTTATAGCAACAATGGAGAAAATCAAACACATAACTCCCAGTGGCTATGAATGGCTGATGTCAAACAAACCACATTCTTGGTGTAGGGCATTTTTCTCTCATGGATATGCTTGTGAGGTTGTAGAGAATGGCATATCAGAGTGTTTTAATTCGATGATCATTCAAATGAGAAAAAAACCACTTCTAACAATGCGTGAGGAAATCAGGATTTATTTGATGAATAGGTTTTATCATCAAGATGCTATAGTTTCTCAATGGAAAGGTGGCTATGACACAAACACCTTAAAGAAGATTTAGGAGTTTGGAAAGCATATGAGGTATGCTTATTTTATTTTAATTTTGATCTGAAGTCTATACATGTGCATTACTAATTACTTACACTAACTGTTTTAGGTTCTGGATAGTAATACCAAGTGGAGGGGCAATATTTGAGATAAGACATGGATATTCAGCTTACAAGGTGGATTTAGATGCTCATTCTTGTTCATGCAGATTATGGGAGATATCAGGGTTACCATGTGTCCATGCTCAAGCTACAATCAATTTCATACATAAAGATCCAGTTGATTTGATTTCCTTCTGGTTCCATAAAGACAAGTTGATAGAGACATACAGGGAAAACATCTTACCTGTTAATGGAAGTAATATGTAGCCCCATACTGAATATTTGAAGCCCTTACCACCCCTTCTTAGGAGAATGCCTGGAAGGCCAAAAACACAGAGAAGAAGACATCCCTCAGAAGCTCAGGATTCTAAGTTCCCAACTCAAAAGGAAAAGGCAGGGAACTTGGTGAGGGAAATGTAGGGAACTTGGTCATAATAAGCTGTCTTGTAAGAATGGAGAAGGTCTAAGTGACCATGACTCTAAAAGGAAAAGTAGAAGACTAAAGGAAGATGGGGGATGGAATTCAACTGTGAACATTGCAAAGACACCAAGGAAAGCAGGTGGGGGAAATAAGAAAGATGTTGAGGGCACATCAAAAGAAGAAAGTGAGGGAAAGATGAAAGTTGTTGAGGGCACATCAAAAGAAGTAGGTAAGATGATAGATGTTGATCAATCAATTTCTCACTTGAAGAGAATGAAGATGATGGCAAGGAGGGGAGGTAAGATCAAATATGTAGGGGGAATAGGGGTTGTACATGGTAGTTTAAGTCAAACTGTGGCAGTTGTTGATGAAGTTGTAATTACCTGCCATGAAAAGCTTGACCAGGAAGATTTTGAAACTATTAAAGATTTGCAGGCATCTAGATATGATCATGGGGAAATTGCTGAAGCTTTTAATAAGGTGTGTAGTTATAAATTTAGTTATTAACATAATTTTCTTGAACATTATGTGATAATATGTTAATTTCTTATTCACAGTTGACAAAAAACAGAGGAAGGAAATGTTGGTTGAGAGTATAGTTGATGAAGCGACCATTCAAGAAACACAGGATCCGTTGGTAAGAAAAAGGAAGCCCTCAGAAAGAATTATCAAGATCAAGCTGAAAAAAGCAGTGCATGATCCAGATGGAGGTGGTTCAACAACTGGGAAAGCAATTACATTGGACTGATGTTGTTATGGATGGGGGGGGGGGGGGTTAATTGGGCATAAATCTTTTGATAACCCTTTTTTGTGAAAGCATCTTTTGGTAACAAGCTTCCAATTTGTTGACAACATGTTATCTTTTGACTGTAATTTGTAGTAAGTACATTGTCATTTTGGGAAATCATCTTTTGGCTCATAAACATTGTTATAAAATTGGAAGTTTGGTTCTGATTGTTACCCTCCATGTATGTATTTAACTATTATGTTTATAAAGATTGTGGTTTGTAGTAAGTTCAATGTCAGTTTGTAATGGATAGTACATTGTCAATTTTTGGTTAATGCTTTTCATATTAATTGTCCCGTAGGACTATATATTACAAGGGTACCCATATTACAACCTTCAAAATGTTTTTCAAATGCTATTACAACTGTCCCATAGGACTGTAATACCCAATTCCCAAAATAAGCATCTAATACAACTTTCACCTAACCAACAACTTCACAAAAGACTAAACTTAACTTCCTAACTTCCTACACTTTCACCAGCAATACAATCCATGTTACCAACATCACTTCAAATAGCATGACCATGATGAACAGAAGCTTCATCATCAACATCAACCTCCTATTTTGATCCACAATCACCTGTTCCAACTGAGCATTGCCATCAGCCATACCAACCAGAGCTAAATGCATTTGGTACATCCGGTTTTTGTAATCTTCACTAGCCAAAGGTGGGTCCAGCCACATGAAGAACTTACAATACCTGAAAGGATCCTGCATATTTTTATGATGGCTTTGCCCTTAGTCCCATAACAAAACTTTATAATGGATCAAAGAGTAAAGAACATACCTTGAAGTTGGTGCATCCCCTAAATTTCCTTCCAAGATTCTTGTCCATCCAGGAAATTGAGAAGCTAGCCTCAACACCACAACGATACAAAACCATGGGGTTTTTTATGTTCCTGAATTTGACATTAACATTTTGCAATCCTGAAGTCATTGACCCTGTAGATGAACTAGCCATGAAGAAGTTATTGCGTGGAAGAAGAAGTCGGAGAAGGAAGAAGTAGGAGGTGGAAGAAGGGTTTCTAACTGTTGAAACCCTATTTGTAAAGGGGTAACCAGCTGAAACCGGCGAAACCAGCTAACAGGGCTTGAGGCAAAAGTCAACACATACATAATGGCTAATTAGAAACAAAAAATCCATTTAGGGTTAATTTAGAATCGGGGTGTAAAAGTGAACACATACATAACTCTAATCTCTTTTGACAAACTATACAATTAAAAATAAAAAGAACGAAACAAAAGAAAATAAGGGTGCCAAGTTTGCCTGCTATGCTATCCCAATTTCTAATTTTGGCCGCCTATCAAAACCCTAATTTGTTTCTTTTGAAAACCATCATTGATCTCAACTATTAACATACTCCACCTCTTATCCTTTTCGATATCCTTGGTTCTCACGATAAGAGTCGGACCATCAGAGAGAATTTATAAAAAAAAAAAAAAGCTGAGAAATTATAAACTCCCAAGCAATAGGCGTTTTAGGCCCTACACCCACCATCTCAACAATTTCATTCATTCGATTTTGGATATTGGATATCTTCTATGGGATTTTGGAAGTCAGATTCAGTTGTTCTTCTGCAATCCTTCAAAGTTCGAACCATTTCATGCTTCTCTCCCAATTGATCCTACACCTGGCTCGGATAGGGTTATACAAAACGTTTTTTGCGAAGATCATCAAGTCGATTGTGCAGGAAATTGATTTAGGAACCGACTCTATTCCCCTGTTCTTGTTGTTCATCACCACCCTAATGCTCTCTATCTATATAATTGTTGCAATCCTTTTTTATTATTGATTGTGCTTTGAACTGAAAACTTGATTCCTGGTTGTTTGAATCGTGATCGTTGAATTTAAATATTTCTTTTTGATTTTGCTTCCAATTCGAATTTTTTGAAATTCATTTGTTTTCCTTTTGATTTTGTGGTTTTTACTTGGTTTGTAACTGTATGTAGCCCATACCACCCAAGATTCAAATTTGGAGCAGATCACTATCTCGTTAACTGTAACAATCGAGTAGTTATAAAAGTATAGAGATCTTTAATCATATTTATCGTATTACCTAACTCTGATATGATGTGGTTTCTCTTTAAACATTTACACAGGGAGCTAAACTGATGGAAGAAAAAATGCTACTTAAACAAGAAGTAGGACTCTTTGACCATTTTAATCAATTTATGTTGTACTCTTTAGCTCAAAAGTACTTTTTATAGTCATTAACATGATTTTTTTTTCCAACGGGTATATGTTATGAAGACTTCAAATGGAAAAAGGTCAGGAACTGTTGAAGAATCCTGGATATCAAGATGGATACAACAACAATAGGGGACAGAGGAAAAGAAGGTGCGATAAAATTTAATTCATGTATTGCCATTCGCTTATTAGAATTCATCACTAACAATTATAAAGATCAGTTATAATTTAATCCATGGAGATAGGAGGTATTTTGTTCTTAGATAAAATACTTTTTTGTATAAGTTTATGACTGGTGCTATATGTTTTTGTAAATGACTATGTGAGACGGTGTAGTGGCTATCGTCTGTATTGATGTGTTCATATGTGTGTGTGTGGCTTTGTACTTTTGTGAGGTACTTAATGAAATTACCATTTATTTTTACTAAGACTATAACACTTAATTCAACCATCTATTATTTAAATATATTTATAGTAAGTTTTGTTGGTTAATTTATTGTATAGATATTGTTCTGATGGTAAATGTAGCACAAAAAACTTAATTAGTTTTTAATTGAAAACCAAAATCTTCATATACTTGTAATAATTTTTAATAGTTAATCTATTTAAATTTTGAAGAAGAAAATAATAGAAGTTTATAAGCCGAAAGCAGTTCCAATTGAGTCTGAAACTCATTCTATATTTTTAAATACTAGTGTTTCTGATTTCGGTTCGGATTCAAGCACTATCAAATTAAGAAACCAATCGACTAATGTTTGCATCGTAGATTAAGATTTTTATTCGTTCATGAAATACCTTTTGTTGTATTTTTCTTACCACACAAACCTAAAGTAATGGCTAGAAATGAAAGATAATGGTTTTGCTTTTTTTTTCTTACCTAAAGATTACATTACATACTTTGGTCGAAGCCCTGATCAGATGCAACTTTAACCATTCGTTTTGTAAAGGTGCCCTATAAAGTTGAATCATGAATGATATTGTTCGTATTTTCTATGGAAAACTGTTTTGGTTTGGAATTTCAAGTGTAAAATGAATATAAGAAAAGTGGGACAGTTTTACTCCAAAAGGGCAATATGGTCTTTTTTTTTTTTTGGGTTCTGATGCAAAAATTGGTACGAACCCTATTAATGATTTATGTCCCCTTTTATAGGGTATTTTGATCGACTTAAAGGAGTCATTCAGATGAAACTTTAACGATTTGTTTTGTACATGTTGACATCACTCCAACTATTATATGAACAAAATATATCCCAAAAGTCAAACTGAGATATGACCAAAACTTATTGATGTAGGTAATTCCAACGGCCTTCAAACGAAAAAAAAAAATGACATTTTTTTTTGCAAAAACTGTCCCAAAGTCTAATAATATGTTATGTAGTTTGGGTGGGACTCAATGACTCTATATAAGTCAAATTGTTGACTAGTCAACAAAGGGAATTTTGGTGTTATTTATTTCTATTGATTTGATTCTTAATAATAGGTATAAATTAATAGAAAATTACAACCTATTACATCTAGACACTAACCTCCTTCAAATTTAGTTCCTGTGCCTATCATTTCTAAAAATAGTTTTGAGTTGTTGAATTACTATTCTAAAGATTCGGTTATGGTTAAGGATTTAGGTGACGATAGTAGAATTGTTTATGAGGGTCTCCCTTTCTTTTGTATCCTTTTCTTTTTGTTTTATAAAAATTTCCAAAGGATCTCCCTCTTTCCCAAAAATAAAAAATAAAGCACAAAATATATTAATAAGTCACCGGTAAATACTTACACCAACATATTTTCATTTTATGAAGACTATTCTTTAACTTTAGACACACATTAGTATAAAAAGAATGACCATTATATAATCATAGTCACACATTCAATGAGCATACTATAATTATACTGATCAGACATTATTTTACTTCTATAACTAGATTTACCTACAGACACACGTAATAATTGTAACCATAACCAAATTCTACTTATACTAACAATATTTTTTTTTCAAAGCCAATTCATCATATTTTGACACAAATAATAAAAGACACATGACCATAAACCACTAAAAGTAACGTGTTTTCTTGCATTTACTAAATCACTAGTAAACAACACCCTATGGACATACAAATATTTAATGTGGCAATATATACGACATGTTAGCTACATTGGATTTTATGTGTCTAAAATTGCATCATGATATAGAAAAATATACAATTGTCTCATGTGACCATATATTTATCTATTGTCTCTTGTAAAAAAATATCACAAGGTTAATCAGTATACGTGGCTGATCGTGACATAAGGTCACGTTATTCGACTATGACTAATAACGGTCACATTTGTTATAATTAAATGTGGTGATTATCTATACAATGGCCACAAAAACTAATTTAAATGTATCCAAAAACAGTATCTAATTTTTTTTAGTGATCTTTGGCCTCACTCTTAATAAAAAGTGTGACAGACCGTTTTTCGAAAAGTGTGGCCGTAGGTCATTTTTGTACTAGTAAAAAAGGCTTATGAGGTATTACATTAGATCAATGGTTGTTCGCACTCTTATGGTTTTATTCATTGAGTCATTAAGTCGGATACAGGTTGTTCTTGGATTAGGCATGCTATTTTGCAAAAAAAACAGATCCAATATATATGTGCCAACGAGAATTTGCCTTGAATGCTTGCCTAATGATCCTATATTTAAACTTGTCAACATCTAATAAACTCATATATTTTAATCGGTTTTTTATGTCTTATCAACTAGACCATGTTCTATCTGACCTTTTTTTTTCGTTTTTTTAATCATTTTTACAGGTTTCCAAACTTTATGATGTAGTGCCACCAATTTTTGTGGAACTTGGTAAGAAGAGTTATTTTTTGTGTTTATATCTTTGAAATAAAAAAATGTCAAATTTTTCCCTCTATTTGGTCTTTAACTAACATGCATAGAAGGAAATGTTTTATTATTAGGAGAAAATACATTCTGGAATTTCCTTGTAATTGTTTGTATCCTTTTATGCTCCTTATAATTACTTGTTTCCTCCTTGCTTCTTTGCCAAGTTTTCGCTATACTTATGACTTTAATTAAGTATATGTATTATAAAAGGGCATAAAGAGGAATCCTACAAACTAGAAATGAATCATTGGCATTGGACACGAATTTTGGGTATTTTACAAGGTAATTATGTTAGATTGATCAGGTTATAGGAATTATAAATGTAAAAGTATATTTTATTTTCAAGTATATATCTTTTATGCCATAATTTTTTGTGCCACTGTTTGGATATAGATTTAACCTAATATTGTTATATCTAATTATCGATCAATAGATCCTTTTCGAAAAAAAGTTATTTTTTGTTTCATTCGTAAAATTTACTTTTCGTTGATGGAGATTTGCATTATCGTAAATGGTATTTAGTTGTTGTGATGTGCAGAAATTGGAAGTAATTCAAATGTGGGGTGGTAACCGAAGAGATCCAATCGAAAAAGTGAAGAATTTTTTTTAGACAAAAAAGCGTGCCGCGAATACATTTATCGTGACTCAAATTAACTTTTTTAATCACAGGTGACGACGCGACCACTCCTTCGCGCCGCGAATTTCAAACACGAGCAATGAATTTTTTTCTATTTCACTTTTTTCATGGGTTTGGCAATTGCAATCTATTGGGCATTTCTTGACCCACTTACTCTACCAATTTGGTGACTTGTCCGACTCGATCCACGAAGTGTAATACAACGAGGTATTGTTTTGTGGTGGTTAAGCGGAAGAGCGGATTCTTGCTAATCTTGACTAACTTGGTCACTTTTGGTCTGCTTTCTAATTAATGGTATAATAAATCAAAAGAAATAGTCTGATGGGTCCCGAATGTTTGTTGTTAACAAACCACTTCTTACATGCGAAAAATTGAATCAACAAATCATATAAGTGACGTCGGAACATAACACTAACTAATATTGATGGTGGAGCGTCTACTATTCGAATATAAATATTTGGTTCCTCATCCCGGCTATAATGAGTATAGTTGAATTTATTTTAATTTGTTTATTTATTTTAATTTTTATTTTTCTTATCTTTTGTTATTTTAATTTATATGTTTGTTTTGTTAATGAGTCACTTTTTGAAAAAGGTTTCTGTTGAATAATCAATAGGTTCAATTGGCCCAATTGAGTGTAACCATTAGTAAAATCAAAGTCTAAATCATAGCAGAATGAAACCCCAAAATCGCTTCTTTTATGCGACGTGTAGGGTCAGACTTTTTTAAATTTTTTGCGACTGAATACTGGAAAATGTTGTTCTGTTTTGGTAGTTATTTTTACATATTATAACCCGAAAAAAAAACCATCAAAGGGAATAACAAATGAGAGATTTAGACGATTCTAATGACCGCCAATTTTAGAAATATCTGCAAGAATCTAGGGCGCATTAGCGGGACGCCGCCGATGATGAGTGATATTGTTATCTACTTTTGTAATCTTTTTAATTTATTTGCTATTTGAACTTGTTTATTATTTTGGTGTTTTTTTTAATTTATTTGTATTGTTTGATGTTTGTTTAAATATAGTTTGCACTATAATTCTCTTGCATGTTTAGATTTTTGCAGACATATTAGCCTTCGCAAGCTAATGTGAAGTTCGATGATTTGGACACATTAGGAAAAACTCAGAAAAGCACGAATCTTATGGCAAATTGGTTTTTTAGGAAAAATGAAGGAGTTGACATCACATAAGTGTGGGGTTATCTTCCAAGGAGCAGAAGACATACCTTACAAAGAAAGGAAGACGATTGCCTAAAAAACACAAGTTGATCCGAAATTTTTTTTGAAGAAAAATTAAAGGCAATGTACAAATCATGTCGCGACTATTTACTACGCGCCGCGAACATTAAATCTCTCCAGACTACTGCTATTTTATCGCAATTCTTCACTGATGTTGGAACGCATGACTTTCACGTACAAATCTATGGTTCATCATGTCGATAATACCCCTCAAAGAGTAATAATACATAAGGAGGAGCTATGATGAAGAACGAAGCTTAAACGAAGGAGAAGGAACAAATGTTTAGTGTGAAAACGAGTTGAATCCTTATTATTCATGCAATAAATGTGCTTGCCACTAATTGGAGAGGAAGATAAAGCTCAAAGAAGAAGACACAACTCGCTTTTTGACAACTCGAGTCAAGTCTACCATCTTTTCACAAAGGAAAAATGTGCAGCTTACTGCATTCCACGATAATTAAATGAAGAAGGTGTCACTTCTCATGTAAACATATGAGACACCACAGTTCAACCAAAGAAGACGTCCGAATTACTCAACTTTTCGCACCTTCCGAAAAATAATACAAATTCTAGCAAATCAAAGAAGTTCCAAAATTAAAGATGAAGTTTTCATCAACGATATGATGTCCTCAAGGTAAATATCGATCTCGTAACTACTATCCCAAGGGAGTTTGTTCCTTTTTTTCTCCCTTATTTGTTCTTTAATTTATTAAGTATACAACAAGGGAATTGTATGATTTAAGTGTGGGGTAGGAGGTTACGTGTGAAATAAATGATTAAAAATGTCAAAAAGCTATATAGGTGAAATTTAAGTCAAACTAAAAAAATTAATTATATTAAGTTAATAAAATTATGTAAGATAACGAGAAATAAATTCTAAGGTTTTATTTATTGGATATGTTATAGTATACATGTGGCTTTCTAGTTTTAATAAAATCATGAAACAAAAATGTAAAATTATATGGTATGAGGGATACTATGTATTTTGCATTGTTTGGTGAAATGTACCCCCACCTAAAAATATATTTTAACTAATAAGCGTTGATGTAAAGTTTCCAATTAGGATAAAAAGGAAGGAAAGAAATGTTCCAAATACGAAAGATGTGAAATACGGATAAAAAAATCTAGTTGAGCTCAAGAGGAGAAGTCAATATGCGACCTTTATAATTTGAGATAGTAAACCCTCAAAGAAATTTAATGGCTGGTGTCCATGATCCATTTGGTAAACGATCATCGGGTAGAATTCCCGTTACATGGATTGTATCGAAAGTCATGGACTTCTTTTAGTGGCCTATGGTGGGAGCAATAACATGTTTCCAAAAATCTCTCATAGAAAGTCACGAGCTAAAGCTAGTAAATTTGGTACTATATGAAATAAAGTTGTCTCAAGGAGAAAATTATGTACCAATGAATGTTGCAAGTGGTATCTTATATAGAAACACCATTGTGGGATAGTATCTAAAGTATGGGAACTTGATAAAAATACCTTGAGGTTAAGGAATTTTTAATAAGGGTATATTCGAAAGGATGCAAAAGTTCATATTGTTCATACTAAGTGGAGAGCATTTATGAAGATTGTGAGTATATAAAAATGGGAAAGTTATTAAGTTTTATACAAAAATGCACATTGAAGCAAAATAAAACTGATGGGTTTAGAACACGGTTATCTTATGTAATGAAAAATATAAATTTGACATAAGTTATTCTATATTTTGCTTGGAGATAAGAAAAAGCTAAGTGTGGAGTATTTGATATGTCCAAAATTATACATATTTTAAGGGACATTTTATGGGAATTTTTATAATTAAAATAGGAGAAAAAGGTGCTTAATTCCATTATATTTATATTTTGCAACTAAAAAGGCATGTTGCTGAAATGGTAGCTGAAAAGGGTCATTTTGGACATAATTTCATGAAGTATTGAACAAGCAAGATAGTTGGAGTTAAGCATGGCAGGAAATCTTTCTGGATTTATTATTTCTCACAAAGATTTCAAATCTGATCGCGATTTAAGTTAGTTCTGAAAAACTATAAATAGAACCCCAAATCCATCCACAACAATGTATCACAACATAACATAATACAAGGAAATTTTGAGATGAGGCTATTTATAGGGTATGGAAGGCTATATCAGTGAGCGGGCTGATATATATATGCAAAAATCTGAAGACCGAGAGAAGAAATCAAGTGGTTACAATTTGTTTACTTTTTTTGTCTATAATTAGTCAACTTTTTGATCTCCTATATGTTCTTTTTAAGATTTGGCATTAAACCATTTATGATTATTTGTTATTTATCAAACCCTAGCTTGTTTGATTAATATATATTTGGTATTGAGAAATTATTGAATTTATTATGTATCCTCAATTGAAGAACAATGTGAATTAATGTTGATTTTGTTATGTTTATGTAACCGAGTGCATGATCTAAGATTATGTTCGAATTATGTATCTTGAATCAATTATTTAGTTAACAACTAGGGGGTCGAAACTTGACCAGTTGAGGTGTAGACATATCTAACTATTGGAGACATCCCCAGGTTAAAGATAATAAAGATAAGTTAATATTCGTGATTGATTTGATTACTCAGAAAAATTAAGAAGTTGCCACTAACTCTGGGACTGATCATAACAATTGAGACTTTCATAATATGAACAAATATATTGAGTCTAGGGGGGCTATCCTTGCTGGTAGACAGTATAGAATCATAGCATTAGTGACTCAACTATTTGATATTATCAATTTAGGAATCAGTGGATAAATTACCAATATCATTTAAAGGATATTAATTAATTGAACTAGGATGGATTAAGTATAAGTATGAGTACCTTTGGATTATGTTTTCCATACAGTTAGTCATGGTTGATAGTTATGATTAGTTTTCTTAATTTTATTTAATGGTTTTCAGTGACATTTATAATCCCTTTATTATGTTTTCTTTTAAGATTGGGTCATAAGAAAATATTGATGTTTATAGTACACTTTTGTTCCCCATGTGTTAGACACCCTTACTTACCTAAGTTATGTTGTCATTGATCATATCCACTGCCTGGTGAAGATAATCAGTTTGGTTTGTTATGAATTATAAATGTAAAAGTAGATTTGTATATTTTATGTCTATATGTTTTATGTCATAAGTTTTTGGTTCTATTATCAGATGGAATGGTTTTCAAGTTATCTCAGGTTTGTAGACTATCAATTACACATTAATTAGTTAAAGTAATTCCAACAGATATTTGCACTATAACATAGTGCTTTTGTCATCCATCTTGAAAAATAAGACTTGCATTTATCATAAGACTTGTCGACAAATGTATTCCAAAATCATATCCAAATGGATATTTGGTAATGTAATTCTCATTTACATATCCAAGAAGATGATTCCACAAATACCTACATCTCATTTAAATATTTGAATCAGCTTTGATCAATTGTTAGTATATTGGTTTCATAAATTTAATGACTTTCTTTTAAACATGTTAAAACATTCTACTACTTAAATTAGTCAGAACAATCTCATGAAACATTGTATAAACGATTCAACTCATAAGACTATAGACTAAACATTTAGGGAGAACGAGTTGTCTTTTGATCCTATGAATAGCAGAAAGGGCTTAATATTTATGATTAAATAATCTTCTTTATGTTTTAGTATTCTTACTTCTATTTAGTCACTGCACATTCTTGAAAATGTCAGTGTTTATCCATAGTAAAATAGATTATCTTCTCAATGTTTTAGTCTTTTACTTCCCTCATGTATATTGGGCATGTATGCTTGCTTGGTCCTTTTATTGTTATGTAAATGAATAGTCTATTAGAACATGTCTCAGAATAAGCCTTCCTATTGTCTTTAGTGTTTGGGGTTGGATTAGGTATACCAACTCTAACGACCATTTACCCATAGGCAAACTAACATTCTTCTTCACTACACTTCTATTCATAATAGCAAATATATAAGCATTTGAAGCTGGAGTTTTGTATGATTGGTCATGTTAGTCCTAGAAGGCCTTTAACATGCCATGCAACTCCTTCATGGGTATTTCAAAGTTGTTCACCTCAAATCAGAATGATCTGATTATATGTACACATTATCTAGTTGATTATGATAACCACATTCAACTCCTAACTTATTGAAATTCCATTTCACTTCAATATATCAATGTATAACATACATTTGGTATCTATTTCTTACATATTAAAAGGCAGTGGACAGAGTAACCTCAAGAAGATCTTTGTCTAAGGCATGATCTTTCTTGTCATTTATGAGAAATATTCTTAAACTACAAATTTGGACAAGATTGATCAGTCCTTTCAGCTTATCCTTTCAGAGGTTTTACAATAGTAAATTTTAGTATATAAAACTATAGACATCATTTAATGTTAATTTTCGTTCTAGTTTGTTTTATTAATCCTTAGATTATAATTACCCAATTCACCAAAATTATTTAAATAAGGCTAGGATCCATATTTCACTCCATGATGTGAACATGGATGTTGTAATCATATCACGAAGCTATTTAGGTAGGCAACACTATTCACAAATTTCAATCACTATAAAATTCCTAGATCTTTGAGATTCACTGATTAGGTCAATGACATACTAATCTCGATTATGCTCATCTTGGTCTATGCAAGGGATGTCGTGGATCATTTATTAGATTTCGAATCAACCATGCAAAAACTGTATGATCACCGGCTCAAGTTACGCTTGAGATTCGCGAGTGGCACATCATTCTCAATTATAGTCTCGAATTAATGTGTTAGCAAACCACACATGCTTCATGAACAGATTATAAAGAAAATGTGTATTTTTGATATTGCTTAAATTAGTCATGTGTTTTACGATAATTATCTTAATATTTAAAGCTAAATTAATAATATTAAGAGAAAAACATAGTTGAAATGCTTCATATTGAGATATTGTAAGATTTATACATTGTTGGAACAAAAGAAAGGAAAAAGGACTGGAAAATGGAGCTAAATCGAAAAAATTATAGAAGAGTGTTGAACATCACAAATCACGCCATGAATATCGAGATATAACGTCGTGAATTTGTTGAGTCTAGATAAGGATAATGACTGATTTAAATTATCACACCGCTAAAGTAAAGAAGTCGTGACGCTAAAATACACCGACCTAAAATGCTATAAATAGACACGAAAATTCACCCTAAAGCAATAATTTTGGTTTTTACACAACCTTGGGCGAAAAGAAACCAAAAACATGTGGGTTTGAGAGTCTAGAAGGCGGTCGGAAAGTCGTTAAGCTGCAAGGAGCGAAGATCTGAAGAATTAGAAGTCGATTCGTCAAAGGAATCAATTGGTTTACTGTTCAAATCATGTTTAATATTCCAAATTGTTTGTCTTTATGTATTAGTTTTCTGATTTAGGGATTAAAAACTCTTTTACTTTGTGTTTAGATCAGATGAATTCATGAACTATTTGTTAATTGTTATGGGGATATTTTGAGTTATTAATAAATTATGTTTGTTTGATCAAATACCTTATTTGTTAAAGATCTTATTTTTATTATTTGTTACTGAGTTAGTAGAATTAGCCGATCAATCTAGTTTTATTAGCTTGAATCATAATTGTTTATGACCATTAATGATTATGACTAGTGTTTGACAAAACCTAGGGTTAGGTAGTAGACTCGGAACTTTAATTTGTAAGAGAGGCATTTGTTTTCCAACTCATGCTTATTATTTGATGATTATTGAAGTTAATTGTCCGATCAAATCTCTCATAATCTGAATATAACTATAATTGTTTAGATTAATTATTTTTATGATTATAAAAATTAGTTTATCCCACCAAGATAGGTAATTACAATAGGAATCGGTAAATAACGAATAAATAACCATTGAACTTTAGTAATTAACCATGATTTTGATGTAATTGAGTTTAAACCAAAGTACCCGGAGTGAATCGTTTTCAGTCAGTTAATCTGGTTGTTTAGTTATTGAATAAGTACTTATAATCAAAAACCCATTTTATCATTTTTGTTAATTCAATATAACCTATAATCAAACATTCTAATATTAATTCATATTCGTTCACCTTGAATTCGACACTATTGTTTATCAAAACTATATTATATTCGATCACGTTCATTGTCTGTAAGATGTTGGTTTAGATATGATAAACTAGATATAATGTAATACTATTGCATTAAAAATTCATATCAAGTTTTTGGCGCCGTTGTCGGGAACAGTTTTCAATTGATATTAGCTTATTTGATTATTTGTTATTTGTATTTAGTATTTTTAGTTATTTTATAATATATAGTTTTATTTATATTTTCGTTGATAACATGTCACTTGTCGAAAAGGTTGTGGTCATTTTATAGGAAATTAACTAGCTGTCCCATTTAAATCAAAAGAAAATAAGTAAACAAAAAAACCCGAAAGCCTAGTTTTCATATGGCTACATTTTGTATTTCACGACGCGAATATCTGGATTAAAACGATCCGGAAAGTGCTCAGTCCTAAGTTCACGACACTATTATTCAGACATCACGATACGAATTTTAAATATCCAAACAACCAGGATCATGGCACCAAGAGTTGAAACTCAGCAGCCTATACAATTACCTGATAACTGGCCCACACACCATTATTTCTAGTTTGCAGATGATTTGCAAGGGCAATAAAGCTATTTAAAAAAAGATCAATGTTCCACATATCTTACAAACAGAGATGGCAGAGAGATTAGGTTTGGCTGAGAGACTAGCACTATATCTTATGTGTATATATATTGAGACGAGGTCGGTGTACCACTTTTCATTTGCCATGGTTGGGAGAGGATAGTAGCAGCTCATGAGATCATATGAAGAGAGTTATGCATTAAATTCTATTCTACTATAGAGTTTCATACCACTTTACGAGATTGGATCGGTTCCACTAGTTTCCGATTTCGTCTTGGGGGTGAGGCGAGGTCGTGCAGTATTATTGATCTTGCAATCCGACTGGGTATATACACTTGAGAGGAGGTTGAAAACCCACACTTTCAGGCATTCTTATAGATTTGCATCATTACTCATCCAAATGATTATAGATCATTAGATATTTGGTAGCTATCACAGGGAGTTTATTCAGCTAGAGAGGTTAGGGACAGTATGTTCCGATCTCCTATTATCCCGTTAGTGCCCAGATTTATCGCAATTACAGTTTGTCATAGGAGTGTGCCGAAGAAGGTGCCTGGAGGAGATTTCTTTTATATGTGGTGCTTGATATCACAGGAGTTACACGTGAACCTTCCTTACATTATGGCAGCGTTTTTAGCGAAAGGAGTAGTCAAAGCTGGGAAAGATAGTTGGATTTACGGTGGCTACTTTATTTCTAGATTAGCACATTCTATTGGGGTTGAGACTAGTTGTATGCAGTAGTATCTCCCAAGGGCTTTGGATGAGATATATCTTGAGAGAATGAGTGTGATAGAGAGAGGGTTGGATGAGACATGGAGGATATATACGAGTTGATGACCTTATACAGCCAGTTCCCGCACCAGTTAATGAGCTAGTACCCGATGTAGAGGGGTACCATAGAGAAGACAGAGACGACAGAGGCCATGATTAGCACAGTATGAACCTGAGACCGAGATAGATCTGAGATATGTATCACAGTAGGTTGCCGAGTTGCGAGCCGAGTTAAATGATTTAAGGGGAAAGATATGCGAGAAGAGAAGTGAGCTACATGAGATGAGAGGTCAGATAGAATGGATGGGTAGTGCTATGAAAGAGTTTTTTAAAGTCCACTGGTTCGATTTCCCACCCTTCCCACAGTCTAGAGATGAAGCAAGTCCATCTAGGACGTAGCAGCGTGACGAATAGTGATTATGTTTATCCTTTTGTGTCTATCTTTTGGTTTAATAGACTTATTAATTTAATATTTTTATTTTGGTGTTCTTAAAAACTTATATATTATGGTTTGTATATTTTTGTGTGGTTTGTTTTTAGTTTTTTTTTCCACGATCATGCTTTCTAATGTTTTTAGATCTTTGCAGAAATTTTGTCTTTAGAAAACCGGGCAGTAAGTTCACCACATAGGAGCGTGTTTGATTTAGTCATATAGAGATATGTTACGAGAGATATAGCATCACGCACATGTGATATTTAAAAACCCACACATAAGAGGAACCGAGGTGTCAAAGCTATTACTGAGAAGATGGACGAGCATATATGAGAGATAAGAAGAATGCTTTGCCAACACGACTCGAATAGATTTTTATTTGCGAAAGAGTTTACTTTTCGAAACTCATGATGCGAGTATAGATAACTCACGTCGCGAACATATATTTACTCGCGATTAAAGTTCCCTATTTTTGAAAATCACGACGCAAGAAGTACTAATTCACGACGCAAAGATACTTATTCCCGGAAGTATAAAATTTACTGTTGTACGATGTTTTCGCCAATCAAAGGTTTCGCACGAATCCTTTAAAGAGCAAAAATGAGATAAAAATTCAGTTTTTAGTTTCCAGTAAATCCAAAAGCAATGATTTTGAAGCAATCCACTACAATCACATTCGAACTTGTCATTGCAAGGGGAATTTGTTCATTTTCCTTCCTGTTGTGATTTAATTGTTTTATGCATACAATGAGAGTATTTTATGAAATAATTGTAGGGTATGAGGTCGAATAAAGAAAAAAACATACTAGATAAATTTCGATCATCTTTTTTAAAAAAATAATAAGTTTCTAAGCGTTAGTTTATTATTATTATTATTATTATTATTATTATTTGTTGAAATATGAAAAAAAGGTCAATCATCAAATAAGAAAAAAAATATATATAACGTTTTTAAAAATAGGTACAAAACAAAAAGAATTGTTTAAAAAATGAAGTAAAAAGTCAATAAAGCAAAATTGCCAATAATAATAAAAGTTCAAGTGTTGAGTCTATAAATATTTTCAAATAATGAAAATCTTATAATTAGTTAAAACTAGGGAAGAATCCCGCGTTGCGGGTGTTGGAAGGTATTTTTTTAGCCTCTTATTAAAAAAGAGGAAATAGCAACAAACTATACAATGATTTACATATAGCGGCTCTAATTTTTCCTATGTTCCTATAGAAAAAAGTAATGTTAAATGTTGGTAATTGTAGAAGGTACAAAAATGAATGTCAATTGGTTTCACAAAAGGAAAGTAAAGAATGGAATGGAATTGAAACGAAACGAATGGAATGGAGTTACTCAACATCATTATCAGGCATCTTGTAATCCCTGGATCACAAAAAGCCATTGTTTTGTTGCTGCAAATGTAAGAAGTAAAACATGTATAAAGACCATTCCTAAAAATTTATAACACATGAATCTTGTAAAAGTTAATTAGAATGATAAAATTGGACGGAATTATAAAGTTAATACAAACAATAATCCAATGAAACTCCCCGGATATCATCATCCTGTTACGTTTGTTGTAAAGGCTTTACCCAATCTTCTTATGAAAAATCCATTGAATCTCTTTTTATATGTATCTGCGATTCAACAACATACAAATCCATTAGAAAAATAATATAGGAAAACCCATTGATCAAATTCCCGCTTATTGGAAAAGTAAGAAATAATCACTAAAAAACAAAACATAGAATTTACCTCAAAAGATTTTGATTTGTAGTCTGTGGAAAAAAAAAACTAAAAACCAAAATACAGGGGCAAATTTGTCCATTTGATTTCCCAAGCCAAAGGGCAAAGACTGGCACATAAACTACCAGCTTAGAATCAAATACTCAAAATTTAGCCATTCAGCTTAATAAAATCGAATAATCCACAAATTTACAACACTAAAAAAACGGTTTAATCAGTTTTTATTCTAAAAAGCAATAAGATTAAAACATAATTATAAATATAGATTTTGAAAACAGAGAGCTTACTACTGTCGGGACTGCCAAAATTTGACAGTTTATCTTTCTTAGTGACGTAGCCAATGCAGGATACATGTGTAACCCACTCTGCTCAAAACAAAATTAGAAAACAATAAAAACGAAAGTAGAAAAATTCATAAAAACAACTAAAGCATGTTCAACATAGCACAAGTACAGCAGGAACCTACAAACATGACTTAAAGTTCCAACAGAAGAAGCATGGCTTTTATTGACAAAACCCACATCAAAGTAATAACAATCATCAACCTATATAAATTTTATGCAACTGAACCTAATTTCTAAAAAATAGAATGCTATAAAAGATGTTTTTTTTACTGCTGCCCAGTGAATAGGTACCAAAGGCTCAAGGTTTCAACATTAGGTTGCAACTTACAATACATGTAAGTAATCATCTGAGACTAACGATATGTTGTTATTTAATGAACACACCTGGAAAAAAAATTAGAAAGAGAAATCATTTTCAATGGAGAAAAAAATAACAACAATAAAGAAGCTTGCATGACATAAATGTATTACCTGTTAAATGTCTAATACAGAAGTAGCAAATCATAACAGAAACACTAATCTTGTTTCAAAAAATAAAGCCTAATTGACAGAATCACAGTTTTAATAAAAACATTAAGATTCGTTTCTATTCTATTAGTGCTCCACACTCATATGAAAACCTTTTGATTCTCAACAATCCTTCAATTAGAGTGTTTCAAATTTAAGACATAAATTCAAGTCCAATCACTGGTCAACATAATAATGGACCACAGAAAATGCAGTTAACTATGAGTAAACATGAGCTGATAAAAGAAAACTTCAACTTACTTGAGGCTATAAGAAAGTAAGCTTTCGTCAAGCTCATTCAAGAATATCTATACATATGAGTATATGACTATTCCACCAGATCCATTAAACCCAAATAAATTTCTTCAAAAAGACCTAAAATGAAAGAGTGAGAAAAAAAACAATAGAAAAGCATATAATGAGAAAAATTCTATAAATGGTATTCGTCTTTACTTCCAAGAAATCAGATTTTTTCTTATTCTTCCTCAATCTGAAACAGAATAAAGATTCTTTAAAAAGGTTTTGGGTTTAATTCACGGAAACATAGATGAAACCTCAAAACTGAAACGTGAAAGAGGTCTTGGACTTGAATCAAAGTGATAGAGATAGATCGAACCGTAGATGCGTTGCTGCTAGGGTTTATGAGAATGAGCTGTTTGCTCAATCGGCGTCGCGATTCGTCGGTTTGATTTGAGAGAGGAAAAGAAATGAAGAAAATGAGAAAAATTGGGTGTTCTCTACAAAAGGAATCGGCAACCGACGTCAATTTGGATCCACCGTTCTTCCTCCAATCTCTCCTGACGGGAAAATAAAATGAGAAACAGTAAGACGTCGCCATTCCTTCCACTGTCGATGAGTTTAGGGCTTTCTTTGGTAGCGATGGTTTTCCTGTTAACCGATTGAGAAGAAGAAGCATTAGGCGGGGTGAGAGAAGCAAATAAAAGGTGGAGGAACGACTACCGCAGAGTGAACTTGATTCACTTCTTTGTCGATCACTTCGTCGTACCTTACAAATCCATCCGCCCGGTGACATACAGAATGCGAGGACTGATAGGTGAGGCGGTGATTATCCAGATGGGAGAAAGAAATGGCAAGCTCCAAAACGGGGCAAAAACCGGGGAGTATTATACCGGTGGGAACCATCCAGAATGAAAGAGAAAGAAAGAGATAAAAGGGAAGGCGGTGAGGAACTGAGAAAGAAACGTGGAAGAATAAGAAGCTGAGTAGGCAGTAGCATTAGACGTAGCTGTGACACATGTAATCCATTATAGAGATTAAAAATAGATAAATAAACAAAGAAAAAAAATAAACAGAAAAAAAAATCAGCCAATGGGAGCAATGTATTGTTCTTCACGTAGTTCTAAATTAATATATATATAAATAAGCAAATATAAAAAAGCCAAAGTTTGTCAAAACGTTTGTAGTCAAAGTCGTAATTTTTATTTCTTTTTTCTTTTCCTTTTTATTGAGTCTACGAGCTTGTTATAAGAACTAAATTAATTCTATATTTGCTTTAGGGCTCCAAGAAACTAAAAACCTACGGGTTTGAGGGTGTATAAGGCGGCTGGAAGACAGTTAAGTTGGAAGGAGCGAAGATCTAAATGATTAGAAGCTGATTCGTAAAGAGACTCATTCGATTTGTTGTTTAAATCATGTTTAATATTCCAAATTGTTTGTCTTTATTTATTAGTTTTCTGATTTAGGGATTAAAAACCCTTTTTCTTTGTCTTTAGATTATATGAATTCATAAACTATTGGTTAATTTTTATTTGGATATTTTGAGTTATTAAGAAATTATGTCTATTTGATCAAATACTTTATGTGTTAAAGATCTAATTTTTATTATCTATTACTAAGTTAGTAGAACTAGCATATCAATCTAGTTTTATTAGTTTGAATCATAATTTTTTATGACCATTAGTGATTATGACTAGTGTTTGACAAAACCTAGGGTTAGGTAGTAGATTCGGAACTTTAATGTGTTGGAGAAGCTTTTGTTATCCAACTCAAGCTTATTATTGACTTTGATAATTATTGAAATTAATTCTCATATCAAATCTCTCATAATCTGAATATAATTATAATTGTTTAGTTTAATTGTATTTATGATTATACAAATTAGTTTATCCCACCAAGATACCTAACTACAATAGGAATCGGTAAATAATAAATAAATAACCATTGGACTTTAATAATCAACCATGATTTTCATGTAATCGAGTTTAAACCAAAGTACCTGAAGTGAATCATTGCCAATTACTTTAAACTGTTGTTTAGTTATTGAATAATTACTTATAATCAAACCCCCCTTTTATCATTTTCGTTTATTTAATATAACCTATAATCAACCAATATAATATTAATTAATACACATATCCCTTGAGTTCGACACACTTGCTTATCAAAACTATACAATACTCGATCAGGTTCATTGCATGTAGGATGTTGCTTTAGATCCGATAGACTAAGAATTATAAATGTAAAACTAGTGCATTAAAAATTCACATTAGTTTCTCATGTGTAGCATATGACTCATGTTTTAATTATATAAAACGAGATTTTGTTTTAATCCTTTAAATTAATACTTTTAAATTGAACATCATCTTATCAAACCCTATCGATAACTCTATTCAAAACATAAAGAGGTGGTGCGTTCAGTAAGCAAGTAAGCAATGAGCTTTTAAAAATCGGTCTCATTAGGAATCAAAATAAACTTCTTTGAACATCTCTTATAACATTCGAGTGGGTGTGCCTAGTCGCGATAAGAGTCTGAATAATTTATTAAACATGCGAGAAAACATATTGTAAATGTCTTACATATATAGATATGCTTTGTTATGTGTGTGTGTGTGTGTATATATATATATATATATATATATATATATATAATCCAGATCAAATAAGAGGGAAATTTTAGGTAGGAGGTAACAATATATATATATATATATATATATATATATATATCATTTACCTATATGCAAGAGTTTCTTTTGAATGATAAGCCTATACATGTCATTTAGCAGCTTTCCATTAACCAATTAGAACCTGCTCTCCGCCTATAAGAGACTTCATGGTGGGTTTGCTCCTAGCTTTTCCACCAGCTGCTTCTAGCTTTACATGTTGCCTTGTCGTCTCTTGGTTTGTTTTCCCCAAAGCTGTTTGCCACCTCTTGATTGTGGTTGAGTCAATCATATTTGTTGCCTGCCTGCCTCAACCTTCATTTATCCTTACCTCATCATGACGCCTACGATACGGAAAACGATGTCGTTTAACAGTTGAGAGCCGGCAACCTGCTTGCTACCAGCACCTCATGTTGAGGCGGGAGACTTCCTTATCGGTTTTCCTTATTAGAGGAGGCATTTTCATCAAAACTGCTTACCACTTATTGCCTCTTCTTTTACCGTCATGTTTGGTTGAATGCGACCAACTAAACCTCTCCAACTTCCTCTTCACCCATGCTGCCAAGGAAAACCCACCGTGAAGTCTCCTGCCTCAGCATGAGGTCAGGATGAGTAAAACACAAGAAATATCGCGATTTAAAATATAAAGTGCTTATTATGTCTTTCTTACCGTTGAATTGTATTTAGAACATGAAACTTATTAAAACATGGAAAATAAGCTTATAAACTATAGTAAGTACAGTTTATGGAACAAAAGAATCTTTTTATAAACTTATCTGTTATTTATAAAAAGGGTTTTCTCATTATTACTTGTAAAGTCGTTAATCTAGTTTGTGAGACATGTCTTTGGGTACTTACATATGTACTAGTGGAAGACTACCCTTATGAGCCAGAGTCTCCTTGAGGGAGAACGTGAGTTTGTGTATAGATCTATACGGTACTGACAATCCCGCACCTTGCTGTTAGCTACAGTAGGACCGACAGGTCTACGGGTGACAAAGTCATAAAGTATATTGGCGTCCGATTCATGTCGTATCAGTTAGTATGGTCATAAAACTCACAAGTAGATATCAACGATATATTTACGTAGTAATATACTTTTCATAAACAATCTCAAGGGATATTAACTATGGGATTACTTAATAAATACAATAGGGTTAGATAAAACTGAAGTCCGGTAGACAGTGGAATGTATGACTTCCGCCTTACTTCATGTTCCTTAATTGGTTGTGGGCTTAGGGCAGATTCACCCATTCAACTGTCTGTTCGATTTTGGTTATATACAACTCGTATGTATTAAGTGATCATCGGAGGATAGTATCGCTGTATCAGATTTCCAGAACAAACCAGTCTTCAACCAGTTTAACTTATCAACAAAACTAGATAACATTATAGTAAGTATAGTATTTATACTTGTGCTTTTCGATCATGGAACAACATAGACTACCAGTCGGTTTTATAGAAAATATAGGATTTTCTATGGTAAACATCGTTCTTTTCAGGTAAACAGTTTTCGATAGAACTTTCTGAAAACAATGTTTCATAACAGAGTAAGTGAAACTAGAAACTTATTTATGAAAGGTTTAATACTTATTATTAAACTAGTATAACATAAAGGAACCATTGTGGTTACCATTTTACTAAAGAAAATATAAGATTTTCTTAAGAAATATTTTCATCATAACTCAAAGAACTATTACAGTTAACTCCGTAAGCACATAGTGAATACGTCAGGGTTATATACAATGAGCATCTTACAAACAATGGGATGCGTGACTTCCGCTTCATTTCCTGTTCCTTGTTTGGTTGTAGGTTTAAGGCGGATTCACACAGTCGATTGTCTGTTTGATCTGGATTGTATATAACTGGTATTCATTAAGTACTCATAGAAGGAATTGTAAGAGTTGTTTTTACTTATCATGCATCACATCAGAATATATAGGATTTTCTAGAGGAACAGGCGAACTTTTCTAAAGAACTAAGAGTATACTTTTTATAACAAAAATACTTATGAACTCACCAGCTTAAATGTTGATCAACACTTTCAAGGCAACTTGTATTCTCAGGAAACTAGTAGACAGGTACGCGCACTAGGATTCAGAAGATGGAGTACAGTAGCTTCACGTCCTTGTTTTGTTATTTACTTTTGTAGTCAATCTTTTGTGAATCGAATACAATGTAAAACTTTAATATTAATGTAATGGTTGTTGTTACTTTGATTACTATGATGCATGTGTTGTGATACTAAGCATGACGTCCTCCGCCCCCGAACGTTTTCGTCGTTCCGGTTTGGGGGTTTCACAGATTGGTATCAGAGCATTGTTTATAGTGAACTAAGTATATCAACCTATAAAATATATACTGTTAAGATTTATGGAGTCTTGAACAAATTGACAAGTTCCTAAGAGTTCAAGGGCCATAAATGTAACATTACATTTAACAATTGAATTATTCAATTGTTGTCGGCAAACGTTTGAATTAAATATTCAAATGGTCGGTGGACAATTATTTAATATTTGTTGGACGGCTAATGTGAATGGCAAAATTTTCAAAGTCAATCTTTGCGGCAATCCTGTGCATATTGCGGCTCACAAATATACCTATATATATGCATGTATGTTTTGCATATTTTGTGTGCAAAAACTTGAGAGAACATCAAGTGTAGAGTGTCAAGCCAATTGTAATCTTGTGAGTTTTAATAAAATTCTCTAGTTGCAGCCCGTGGATGTAGGATTTGCACCGAATCCGAACCACGTAAAATCCTTGTGTTCTTCTTGCTTTATTTTCGTGAGTTTGTGTGTGTGTGATAGTGTGTTTCCGCTGCGTGTACCCGGTCCGGTTCCTAACAACTGGTATCAGAGCCAGATTAGCGAGGTTTGGAGGGTACAATCATTTTTTTTCACGCACGAGTGTACCTGATTTGTATCTTGTTTGTCGTAATGGCTGAAGACAAGGTTGTAATCGAAAAGTTCAACGGTTCTGATTTTAACTGGTGGAAAATGCAATTAGAAGCATTGCTATGTCAGAAAGACTTGGACATGGTACTCGGAGACAAACCGGAGAAAATGGAAAAAGCTTTTGAAGATGCGTGGAACTCAAAGGACAAGAAAGCCAAGGCGGTTATTACATTGTTATTGACGAAGAGCGTTGCTTTCAACATCATGAATGAAACCACGGCGCGTGGTATGATGGAGGCTCTGTCAAATATGTATGAGAAACCATCGGCGGCTAACAAGGTGTTCTTGATGAAGGAGTTGTTCACTACAAGGATGAATGAGGAAGGCTCAGTTACGGTTCACATTAATAATCTAAATTCAATTCTGTCCAGATTATCATCTGTGGGAATTAAATTTGATAACGAGACTCAAGCATCACTGCTACTAGCTTCTCTACCTGATAGCTGGTCCGGAACAGTTACTGCTGTTACGAGTTCCGTGGGGACCAGTGGTATGACTTTTGAAGGGGTTAGAGATTTGGTTATTGGCGAAGATATCAGACGCAAGAATCAAGGTGGATCTTCTTCTTCTGATTTATTAAATGTCGGAAGAGGTAGAGGGAATAGCAGGAGCAGTGGGAGTCGGGGAAAAAGTTCATCTAGAACTAAGAAGAATGTGAAGTGCTGGAACTGCCAGGAGGTGGGACATGTTAAGAGTCAATGTCCAAAGAAAGAATTGAACATTGCCGGTGCTGAGAGTGTGTCTGAGGATGATGCATTGATACTCAGTATGGAAAGTTCTGTAGACTCTTGGGTCATGGATTCAGGGGCTTCGTTTCACGCCATGGACAACGGGGAAACGATGGTGAATCTAAAAAAAAGAGATTTTGGAAAGGTACGGTTAGCAAATGACGAGATGCTCCAGGTAACGGGCATAGGAGATATTGATCTAGTTACTTCATTGGGAACTACATGGAGCCTGAAGAATGTCAGGGTTATTCCGGAGCTGAAGAAAAAATTGATTTCTGTTGGTCAGCTGGATAAACAAGGACTGGAAGTAAGGTTTGGTGGTGGTAAATGGATGGTGGTCAATGGTAATTCGGTGATTGCTCAAGGTATGAAGCGTAGGTCATTGTATATGGTTGAGGTACCTGCTGAGGGAAGTATGACCATCCCGATTAAGCAAAAAAAAATCTGGTTCTCTAAATCTACTGCTAAGAGAGTTCATTTTGCAAACATGAATTCTGGAGCCAAGGGGATGTTAGCTGAACGAGTCGGAAATTCTAAACCATTCAGGGGATTCTGTGACAGTGGGAGCACGTGGGGTGTTTCGGGTAAAGTTACAAAGAGCCGTTGGGTTTTGAAGACTAAGACTGAAAAATTCTCTCCTGTTGGAAGTTTGCAAAGATTGGAGAGTGTTAGTGGTCCTCGGTGTATCTCTGGATCTGGTGGAGTGTCCAAACCGGTTGAGACAGAGGATGAGTCGGTGGTGGGATTAGCCACGACTGAGTTGGAGCTAGTGGGAGCTTCAACTGGCCCTTCTAATACTTGAAGATGAGGGGCGGCTGCAATTAGAGAAATCAGACTAAGTTTTAGCTTGTTCTTTGGAACTGGAAGCTTGAAGGACTTGGTTGTTTTAAGATTACTGGAGTTGGATGACAGAGACGGACCATGTTGTTCAAGCCTCCAAGTGGGAGATTGTTAAGATTTATGGAGTCTTGAACAAATTGACAAGTTCCTAAGAGTTCAAGGGCCATAAATGTAACATTACATTTAACAATTGAATTATTCAATTGTTGTCGGCAAACGTTTGAATTAAATATTCAAATGGTCGGTGGACAATTATTTAATATTTGTTGGACGGCTAATGTGAATGGCAAAATTTTCAAAGTCAATCTTTGCGGCAATCCTGTGCATATTGCAGCTCACAAATATACCTATATATATGCATGTATGTTTTGCATATTTTGTGTGCAAAAACTTGAGAGAACATCAAGTGTAGAGTGTCAAGCCAATTGTAATCTTGTGAGTTTTAATAAAATTCTCTAGTTGCAGCCCGTGGATGTAGGATTTGCACCGAATCCGAACCACGTAAAATCCTTGTGTTCTTCTTGCTTTATTTTCGTGAGTTTGTGTGTGTGTGATAGTGTGTTTCCGCTGCGTGTACCCGGTCCGGTTCCTAACATATACAACTATAAATACAATGGGGTCGAAGTGCTCTGACTAAAAGTATACATTTAAAATATAATAATATTTTTATAAAAGTATATATATATATATATATATATATATATATATATATATATATATAGTAGAACAAGTATCACAAGAAGAACAAAACAAAAGTATTTAAAGGTTGGACACTACAGAAAAATCTGGACAGTTATGTAATCATATCTGCGATCAATATAGTCTGATCAACTATATTTATTTGAGATATGACCAACATGTGTTTGGGAGTGATGAGGTGTTGCAACAGATTTAAAACTAACCTAACCCTATACACAAAGGATTTCTAGAGCCGAACATAAAGTTAAAATACTATAGAAGTATTTTATAATACTATAAGATAACAACAAGTTTAAAACATTACCAAGATCATACTATAGGAGCATTTTAGGCACTATAAATAACTTATGTGAAAATTTAAAAGACCCTTACTGGTAGGTCTATAATTGTGGAGTGTATACTCCCAAAGTTTTATATAATTGAGATTTTATAGACTTAGAATTGGTGATCTATGCTCTACTTTCTGTTCCTTGTTTGGTTGTGGTTTTAGAGTAAGATCACTTATTCGAAGGTCTATTTAATCTTAAATTATATACAACTTGTGTCCACTACGCAATTATAGGAGGACCCGATAAGGATCACCCCATAATGTTTCACTTAATCTCATAGATTCTTTAGATACTCCCATTCTCGCACGACGAACCTAGATAAATGTAACCACTCCATCATAGCAGTCAGTAGAGGAGTCAAGGAGGAACAAGGACAGATTCATGAGGAGGATTCCGAGAAGGGATCGGCCGAAGAAATCAAACGTTCTATGCGTCACACAAATAACTAATATACTAAAAATAACCTAGTGAGTTAGTGATTACACTACTCGCACTATGTGTTAGGCTTATCGCCTCTTTTCTTGCAACTAGTATCAGTAAACCAGGTCACAGAAATTCATTCAAGAGTAGTCGCTACAAATTCAAAAGTCTATTTCATATAGACTTCCTTTATGGTTGGTTATCAGAACACTATAGAAGTCGGATCATGATACTCTCAGAAACCGGTATAACTTAGCTTAAATAACACTCATGCAAATCCCACATCCATATAGTACACTTCAGGAATGTTGTCAGAAACATTCAGGATAGTCCATCAAGGCATGGAATTTATAAGTTCATATAAATTGGTGAAATACAACTACCAATGACCATCGTTACTCACAAGATCTTTTCTCGTCATGCCACAGAACCATGTCTTCACAAGGAGGTAACCAACCAACTGACGAGACACCAATTCTACAGATAGACTCCGCTACATTTCAGGCCGCAGTAACAGCCGACGTGACAGCTGTCATGACGTAATTCAATGCTAACAACCCAAACAAGAATGGAAACAGTTTCGACAATTCAAACCGTAGTAACACACAAGGCAACCGACAAGAGCCTAGCCATAATAATACTCCAGCTCACAAACCTAAGAATAATAAACGAAAGTTCTGGAACAAAAAGGAGCGCAAGTTATCTCAAAGGCTTGCCAAGAGACAACAACCTGTGGCAGCCCCTACAGCCACAACATCTGCCACTGCAGTACCAATGCCAGTACGTCAATATGCTGGAAACCTACCGGATTGCAAGAAATGCAATTTCCATCACCAAGGAAAATGCCACAAAATGTATTGTAAGAACTGCAACAGACAAGGACACACCACTCGTTTCTATAGGATACCGGCACCACCAACCACCCAAGTCCTCGGGGTTGGCTTAAGTTAGGTCTGTTATAGGTGCGGAAAATCTGGACATTTCAAAAGAGATTATCCAAAGACGAGAAATGAAGAAGAAGATCGCTTCTGTAGGACTCCGAATCAACACATCACTTCAACCACCGATGCTAGTATAATTCAAGTATGTCATGCATGTGGTGAAATTAGACATTTCAAGAGAGACTGTCCGAAAGAGAGAAATGACGGAGGAGAATGAGGAATTTAATGACATGACATCAAGGAGCAACGAGAAACCCCCTTTTGAGATTTTTGGTACGTCTTCTAAATAAAATTACTTTAAAGATTTAATTTATATTAATATTAAAATTCGGGAAAATTAAAAAGTAATTATAAATAACTTACTCGTCCGAACAAGTCACATCATTCATATGAGAACTAAAGATCCGTATAGGTGAGCTGTGATGGATTAGTACGTACATCAAGGTTATGCATAACTAAGATTTTACAGATTTAGAGTGAGTGGTTACACCTTATTTCCTGTTCCTTGTCTGGTTGTGGATTTAAGGCAGAGTCACTCAGTCGACCGTCTTATTCATCTTAATTATACATAACTTGTATGTGCCAAGCGATCATAGAGGTACAAAGAAGGATCATAATATCAAGTATCATTCACCACAACAATCTTTCAGTTAGTACACACTTAATGCAGTACCAAAACATTCTTAGTAGTAATAACAAGGTTAAAGCAGAAAGCACTAGAAATATATACACATAGATGCACTAATGTTCTAACAAAACACTCATTCCGAACTAACTTAACATGTGTTTCGACTATGTCATTCTGCCTAGTCTAACTGAGTCCACGCTATACCAAACCTATGTGTCACCAAGGAGACCCTTCGCCTTAAACCGACCAAATAACAAAACTCTCGTCACTCACAACGACAAACTGGATACGAACCTCAGAATTGTCTCTTGCTTCAAACCTCTAAAGTACTCATGTGAAGAAGTCTGATATCCTTCCGTAACTTTCCCTAAGTATTCCCAGCATACCTTTTGGAAATATCACTCGCACAACAAGCCAAGTTCAAGCACAGAGGCTGGGGACGAATACAGTTAGCCTATCAATGTTAAGTGCATACGCGAAGGTGGTATATAATTAAGATTCTACGGACTTAGGATGTGTGTTTCCGCCCTATCTCCTGCTCCTTGTCTGGTTGTGGACCTGATGCAGAGCCACCCATCCGATCGTCTTATCAATCTTAATTATATACGACTTGTGGACACAAGGCGACGATAGATGAACCAAGTATGAGTCCTACCATGAACTTCAGGACAAATCTGCTCAGGACTATGAATGGACGACCTACCAGTTGGATGAACTTAGACAAGCAAGTCAAACCCACACACACCCTCCACAGATCAGAACAGCAGATCCAACAGTGAAGATCCGCTGAAACTCTCAGCGAGGATCTGAATTCACTGAAAGAACGCAAGGATTAAATAGAACCAAAGTACCCACCTCTTTTCCTTATCCTTAACCAACCACTTGGAAATTCGAATTTTGAGACGAAATTCCCTCTATCGAGGGGGATGATGTCACAACCCGAAATTTTCATCCTGTAAAGTCAAACACATCAACCAAAGGTCAAAATTTATAGGTTTCTAAGCCTAGTATAAGTCAGGGTTGTGTGTTAGGAAGTGAACCACTAAGGAAACGAACTAAGAGTATTGCATTCAGGCCATGAACCTCATCAAGTGAGGTTCACGGCCGCAAACCATGTTCACGGCCGTGAACCCTTCCTTGGCCGTGAAATCCTCCCTATATATATATATATATATATATATATATATATATATATATATATATATATATATATATATATGTTTAGACTGATTTTCACTTCATTTCTCCACTTCTAGCCGTGAACCACCCCCTTTCTCTCTCAAGTATCATACTCAAGAACACCGTTTTCTTCCCTTAAACACTCCTTTTCTTTTACATCTCTTTGGTATACCACGAAAGGCCTTAAAACACTTGCCAAACAACAAGACCGTTAAGTGTTCTTCACATCTTCAAGGGCCGTGAACCTTCATCAGGGTCGTGAACCCTTCATGTTTGGGCCGTGAACACTCAAGTGTTCTTGGGCCGTGATCACTCCATAGGGCCGGGAACTCCCTTTCAGCCTCCTAATTTGCTTCTAACACATCCTTTGGTGAGTTATTCTCGCATTCTAGGTTATTTCCTAATCACATTTGTAGTTAGATTCACTAATTTCATGCCTATATGTATCATTACATGCTATTTAGGACTCATTTGTGCTCCGGGAATTCGTTCGTGAGTATAACATCCTTATTCCAGTCTTCAATTGAATCACCCACATAAGGTGAGTTCATACCCCCATATCTTTCCAAACTTTTTAATTGTTTTAGCGGGGAGGATATAAGTAAAACACAAGAAATATCGTGGTTTAAAATATAAATTGCTTATTATGTCTTTCTTACCGTTGAATTGTATTTAGAACATGAAACTTATTAAAGCATGTAAAATAAGCTTATAAACTATAGTAAGTATAGTTTATGAACAAAAGAATATTTTTATAAACTTATCTGTTATTTATAAAAAGGGTTTTCTCATTATTACTTGTAAAGTCGTTAATCTAGTTTGTGAGACATGTCTTTGGGTACTTACATATGTACTAGTGGAAGACTACCCTTATGAGCCAGAGTCTCCTTGAGGGAGAACGTGAGTTTGTGTATAGATCTATACGGTACTGACAATCCCGCACCTTGCTGTTAGCTACAGTAGGACCGACAGGTCTACGGGTGACAAAGTCATAAAGTATATTGGCGTCCGATTCATGTCGTATCAGTTAGTATGGTCATAAAACTCACAAGTAGATATCAACGATATATTTACGTAGTAATATACTTTTCATAAACAATCTCAAGGGATATTAACTATGGGATTACTTAATAAATACAATAGGGTTAGATAAAACTGAAGTCCGGTAGACAGTGGAATGTATGACTTCCGCCTTACTTCATGTTCCTTAATTGGTTGTGGGCTTAGGGCAGATTCACCCATTCAACTGTCTGTTCGATTTTGGTTATATACAACTCGTATGTATTAAGTGATCATCGGAGGATAGTATCGCTGTATCAGATTTCCAGAACAAACCAGTCTTCAACCAGTTTAACTTATCAACAAAACTAGATAACATTATAGTAAGTATAGTATTTATACTTGTGCTTTTCGATCATGGAACAACATAGACTACCAGTCGGTTTTATAGAAAATATAGGATTTTCTATGGTAAACATCGTTCTTTTAAGGTAAACAATTTTCGATAGAACTTTCTGAAAACAATGTTTCATAACAGAGTAAGTGAAACTAGAAACTTATTTATGAAAGGTTTAATACTTATTATTAAACTAGTATAACATAAAGGAACCATTGTGGTTACCATTTTACTAAAGAAAATATAAGATTTTCTTAAGAAATATTTTCATCATAACTCAAAGAACTATTACAGTTAACTCCGTAAGCACATAGTGAATACGTCAGGGTTATATACAATGAGCATCTTACAAACAATGGGATGCGTGACTTCCGCTTCATTTCCTGTTCCTTGTTTGGTTGTAGGTTTAAGGCGGATTCACACAATCGATTGTCTGTTTGATCTGGATTGTATATAACTGGTATTCATTAAGTACTCATAGAAGGAATTGTAAGAGTCGTTTTTACTTATCATGCATCAAATCAGAAAATATAGGATTTTCTGGAGGAACAGGCGAACTTTTCTAAAGAACTAAGAGTATACTTTTTATAACAAAAATACTTATGAACTCACCAGCTTAAATGCTGATCAACTCTTTCGAAACAACTTGTATTCTCAGGAAACTAGTAGACAGGTACGCGCACTGGGATTTAGAAGATGGAGTATAGTAGCTTCACGTCCTTGTTTTCTTATTTACTTTTGTAGTCAATCTTTTGTGAATCGAATACAATGTAAACCTTTAATATTAATGTAATGGTTGTTGTTACTTTGATTACTATGATGCATGTGTTGTGATACTAAGCATGACGTCCTCTGCCCCCGAACATTTCCGCTGTTCCGGTTTGGGGGTGTGACAGGATGACCGAAAGAAAACAACTCTATAAGTATGGTCGGTAAGCAGGTAGGCCATTGACATGGACACCCTCGATATTCAGAAGAAGGTCTTGCAACCGTCTTCAATTTCTCTCTATCTTTCTTTGTAGAAGTTTGAGTTTCACCCATGTCGTTGGGTGATTGAATGCGAGGAGGATGGGTTTACGTCTTAGAGAGAGAGGGAGGGACAAAGTAAACACAAAGCTCACAAATTAGAGAGGTTTTCCCACTCCCCTGCAAAATATCATTAACAAATTACCTTAAGTTGGCTTTGATGGCAAACCACATAACCTATATTTCAAAATTGAAATGAAAACTAAACAATAAAAACCTAGCTTATATAAACATATGAAACTATACGGACCTTAAGTATAGTATAAAGATGGAGTCACCATCACGTGAAGAGGAAGTCGGAGAGGGTGACTCGGCCGCATTCAACCAGCCATGGCAGTAAAAGAAGAGGCAATAAGGTGTTAAGCAGGTTTGATGCAAATGTCGCCTCTAACAAGGCAAACCGACAAGTAAGTCTCCCGCCTTAACATGAGGTCAAGATGACCAGTAGCAAGCAGGCTTCTAGCTCTCAGCAGTTAAACGATGTTGTTTTCCGTATCTTAGGCGTCACAATGACATAAGAATAAATGAAGGCTGAAGCAGGCATACAGCAAATATAAATGACTTAGCAACAATCAAGACGCGTTAAGTAGATTTGGCGAAAACAAACCAAGAGATAGCAAGGCAACTGGCAAAGCTAGAAGCAGCTGGTGGAAAAGTTAGGAGCAAACCCACCATAAAGTCTCTTATAGGCGACGAGCAGGTTCTAATTAGTGGGATACCATGGCTCATCAAGAATAATTCATGGTTTGATTTTTCTGGAATGACATACTCTGAGTGTGTCACCTTTATCGAACAGTTCATGCAAAAAAGTATAAAGAAGTTATACTATTGTGAGCCAGGAAAGCCCTTATTGTCTTGGATAATTGATATTTCTAATTATGGAGATTATGTTGGTTTCATTTTTTATGCTTATTGAATTGGCGGTATAATTTCCCTCTATGTGGACCATGTTGGTGAAGGAATAGAGTATTGGCTTGTTTATGGGATAGTATAAGAATATGGTGACAATTCATGCATTGATGGTGGGATAATGTAGAGGAAATTGATAACCTTATATATGTGGAGGTGGACTTTAATGAGGATATAGTCATTATGGTGATGAGTTTTTGAGTAAATTACGTGTTGAAGAGGAGGCAAATGATAACAACATAGATGATGAAGATGATAAGGTGGAAGCAGTTGCCATGAATCAAGAACATTCAATTTTTAATGAGTTGATACCATTGAAAATACAATACACAATACTTGCCATGAGATTCCAAGATCCAGCTCAATTAAAATCTATGTTATGCAACTATGTTGCTGCCAATGGGTACCAACTTTTCTTTGAGAAAAATGATAAAAAAGATTGTTGGTTAAGTGTTGTAAGGGTGATTCCACATTCAGGTTGTGGGCATCTTGGATGAGTGATGAAGAAAGTTTCCAAATCAAGTATTTAAAGCCAGATGACGCCTGTGCAAGGAACTACAAGTTAGGCTTAATGGTCACTTATGCTAGGATAAAGAGTCATTATACTAGAGAGTTCTTACTTAGACAAAAGATGAGTGTTAGAAAGATAAGATTATTAGTGTCAAAGAAGTTTGGAATTCATGTGAGTATTGATCAAAGCATGAGAGCGAAGATATATGCATTGCAAATAATAGATGGTACCCTTGTTGACCACTATGTAAAGTTGTGTTCATATGCATAAGAGATTAGGAGATCAAATCCAATTTCCATTGTTAATCTTGATGTGAATTGTATACAAGATGGGAAGAACTACTTTAGTAAGTTCTATGTTTGCTTTTATGGATTGAAGAAAGGATGGAAGGATGGGTGAATGAAGATAATAGGACTAGATGGTTGTTTCCTTAAAGGTATCTGTAAAGGGGAGTTGTTATGTGATGTTGGAAGGGATGTAAATAATGGGATTCATCCCATTATATGGTTAGTAGTTTGTATGGAGAATAAGGAAAATTGGAAGTGGTTTTTGGATCTACTCATTGATGACCTGGGACTTAATTTAGGATATGGATACAATCTAATATTTTATCAACATAAGGTAATTTACTTCTTTGTACTCTATTTCCCATTATATTTGCATACTCATTTAATACAATTTCCATTTTTTTAACAGGGTCTAAATGAGACTGTCAAAGAACTCATTCCATATGTAGAGCACAAACAATATGCTAAGAATATTAGCTAAAACTTGAAAAAAATTGTATAGTGGTGCCCAATATGAAACTATATTCTGGAAGGATTTTAAAGCATCAACTAAGGAAGATTTTAAAGTTGCCATGAAAGAAATTGAAGTTATAAACCCAAGTGCTCATAAATATCTGATGGACAAAGACCCCAAAACATGGCCAAGAGCCATTTTCCAACCAGGAAGATGTTATGATGCCATAGAGAATGGAATATTAGAGAGCTTCACCATTGTAATAGTGGATGCTAGGAAGAAGCCAATTATCACTATGTTGTTGGAGGAGTTGAGGTTGTATATGATGGAGAAGGTGTTCAACATGAAAGCGAAGGGGCAAGGATGGGGCAATCAAATTTGTCCAACAATTACAGAGTTACTGAATGAGGTTAAGAAACACCAAAGACAGTACCAAGTATTACCTAGTGGGTTAAATAGGTTTGAAGTAAGAGGAACTAGAGATGCTTATGAGGTAGATCTTGTGAGGAAAACTTGCTCATGCAGTTTATGGCAACTTAATGGAATTGGTTGTGTACATTTTGTTGCATGCATTAGTTTTCTTAATATGGATGTGGAGTCACATGTGGACAAAATATTTAGTAGCGTTATGTACATGAAGGCATACAAGCTTAGGTTAGCAACTATGAATGGGAGTAACTTGTGGCCAACAACTATGTACACACCACCTTTACCTCCTGTTCATAGAATTATGCTTGGGATGCCTACAACTAAAATGAAAAGGGATGCAATAGAAAACCAGTCAAGGAACAAACAAAAGAAGAGTGCACAAACACAAAACAATGACAGTGATAAAGTATTCAAGGATGGAAAGAAGCAAAAATGTAGCATTTGTAAGGTTGAATGACACAACAAAAAGAGATTGTACTGTTGGAAGGCCCCCTAAAATTAATGTCAGAAGAAAAAACAATAATGGTTAATAATTCATTAGATTGTTAATTTACATTGTGTTTTTTCTTTTGCTAATATTGTATAATATAAGTCAATATCAATGAAGGTGATCACGATCATGTTGGTGGACATGAAGAAGGAGGTCAAGATGATGGACAAGAAGAAGAAGGTCAAGATAAAGTGAATGAGGATGGTGATGAAGTGAATGAGGGTGGTGATGAAGAGGTAAAGATGATGGACAAGAACATAATAAAATGGAACTCACTCCTATGGAGTTTGATGCATCAGGAAATGGAGTTGTTGGTCTACAAGGAGGTGGTGAAGTGGTTGGACAACTAAATGACAATGTCAATATTGGTGAGGTGTATGTGCAACAGTAGGTGAGGCTAAGACCATTGCAACCATTTTGAATAACATCAGAAGGAAAAATCATAAAGGATTATGAAGATGAAGATGGCCAAGAGAGTTGGTGATGAAGATGCACCTCGCAATTCAAAATCTAAAGAACTTGTTTTAGATTAAGTGAAAATGCACTTTCTTTATTATTGTGTACTTGGTATTTAGTATGAAACTATGTACTTGGTATTTTTTTAAATCTATGTACTTTATGTTAAATGCTAATCTGCTACTAATGTGAACATGGTTGTTTGTTATTAATTTGGTTGTTATTGTTAGTTATTTGTTGTGTTGCACGCATGAGAAGGACTTATATGGTTCCATGCATATATTGGTATTTTCAACTTATAAAATGAACATAGTGGCAATTTTTAATTGCATAAATAGGACACAATGTCGTCCATATGCCCGACAATGTTACATACTTTTACAACATGCATATCATTAAGTAGACAAAAGTACAAAAAAAAAGGAATCAAGATTGTCAACCATTACAAAAGTGAATAAACATTGCCATTCATTCATGGGATCATTCATTCATATAACTTAGATACAAAAGTTGCTAACAACACTGTCATCAATTACAAATGTTCCCATATTTCCAAAACATATATCTACCATACCATTCATGTACCCACCCTGATCAAACAACCATACATTAACCTACCCTGATCATGTACCCATATATCTAATAACCAAAAAAACTTTCTAATGCAATGATCATATATCCATACACTATCCAAAAGAGTGGTTGGAATTTGTATATCTACCATCAATACTAGGATATGATGATAAGGCACACTTTAACCACATTCCACTGATTGCAGTGAACAAAATAAGAATAAAACAATTATCATATCCCAGGTTAGTCTTCATGATTGCATTTTTCTTATGCAGCTCCATGAACTCTATCTCACGAACTTCCTTCTCAGCTTCCCTCTACTCCTACAGTTCATCCTTAGCTTGCTCCAGTTGAACCACTTTCTTCTAAGCCTTCACAATCTCATATCTCATCTTACCAAGTTGGTCTTTGTAATACCCCTCCTCCATTTCATCATATTTCCACAAGAAAAATTTATAGCTTGGAGTTTCACTTGACTGATTAAAAATGTAGTACACAATTAGGGTTACGATAATATAAGGGAATATGTGAAGTTTCCAGTTAAAGATACCAACTAAGGTGGAACTAAAAAGAAGGAATAGTAACCAACAAATTTGTGTAGTTCCAAAACCTACGGGTTGGTTTATTGTCAGTCCATAAAGTTCTTTCGACACTGATACCATTTTTATAGTTACAGGGGGGACATTGTTCATCATCACCGTGCTGTCCAAGACGAGGGATGTTGTTGGATCGGGCAGACGAGGCAGACATTGGTTTGGTTTTAACGATCAAGAAGAGGGTTTTGGGAGGGAGACAATGAACTAGTTTGGGGTAAGAAAATATTCCACTTGGTTCGATTGAGATTTCCATTTAAGGAAAGGAGGCCACCGTGTATGGTGACGTGGTATATTAGTGTCCACGTAGTTCAAGACACGTTAGCATGTAACCCGTAAACAAGAGACAAATTCCTCCATTCCCTTAATTAGACAGTAATTGGTTAATTTAATGACTAATTGTGCAAAAAAAACTTGAGTAACTAAATGAGTAAATTCGCCAAACTTCGTTGTGCTACAGTAGCATTTTCCCTTAATCTTAACCATATAAAAACCATTGCTAACTTTCAAGCCTTTAAATGTTTTTTTAGGCAAATTTTCAAAATTGGCCTAGTGGTTTCCAAAAAGTATCAAGTTCAGGATAACTTTTGCTCACCTTAAAAGAATGGTTCCAATAGTTTCTAAACGTTACACGAATGGTCATTCCGCTGTTATATCTACTTCCGTTGTTAAATTTAACATTTAACTTGTTAAATTCTTCAAAATGATCCATTTACCCTTGGACCAAATCTGAAAAATGTAATATAACATGAGGACCATTTTGTACTTTGGCTTATTCAAGTAAAAATAATTAATTTAGTCATTTTATCAAACACTCATTTGGAACCCACATAATAATCCTCAATCTTTAAAGCATATAAGTAAATAACTCCTAACTAAACCACCTTTTTTTATTAAAGAAGCATATCACAGTATAAGAGAAAGTTACAAGTAAATTAACTAAAATATTAAGAATTTTACGGATTTCAATTTTGTTTTAACCTGCACAACTACTCACATATATCATAAGTCTTGGTTCTACTAAGCAATGCCTTGCTGTAACAATTAGTGAAAATTGATCAGAGTTCGGCGGTCAAACCACCGCGAACGGCTATGTATTAAGGACCAATTGTGTGTGTCGAGCATGGCGCGCACTTGGCGTGTGTCACACCCCAAAACCGGAACGGCGGAATCGTTCAGGGGTGGAGGACGTCATGTTTAGTATCACGAGATATGTATATGGTAAGCAAGTAATGAACAACCATTTCATTTCGAAAGAAAGTGTTTACAATGTGTGTGTTCACAAAACATAGAATTCATACACAAATAACAAAATAAGACTTGAAGCTATAATGCTCCATCTTCTGAATCCCTAGCACGAGCATCTGTCTAATAGTCTCCTAAGAATACAAGTTATTTGAAAGAGTTGATCAGCAATTAAGCTGGTGAGTTCATAAGATTTTAGTGATGTGAGTAAGTTGTAAAGTGTTGTTGAAAATGTAGATGTAAAATGGTGTTGAAAATGTAGTTGTAACATGTAGTTGTAAAATGTTGTAAGTGGTAAGTTCTGTTTTGAAAAGTTCGCATGTTCCTCTAGAAAATCCTATATTTCCTACTTTGATGGAAGTTTAAGTAAAATGACACTACAACCATTTCTATGGGTACTAAGTGGGTACAAGTTATATAAGACTCAGAGTAAACAAACAATCGATTGTGCGCATCTGCCCTAAGCTCACAACCAAACGAGAAACAGAAATTAAGGCGGATAGCACACATCCCATTGGTTGTTAGATCATTGTCATATATAACCCTGGTGTATTCACTTGTTACTCATGGAGTTAATTGTAATGGTTCCTTTATATCTAATGAAAAGTTCTTTAAGAAAACCTATATTTCTTATAATAAAATGGTGACATCAGTGACTACTTTTATAATAGCTTAGTTTATACTGCTATATATAATCTAATATTGGATAGAAAGTTAATTGAGTGAATCTGCCCTAAGCCCACAACCAAACGAGGAACAGGAAGTAAGGCGGAAAGCACACATCCAACTACCTATTGGGTATTAGTTTTATATATAAACATGGTGTATAAACTAAGGTATTATAGAGTTACTCACCTAAGGTCCTTTAAATTGTATTGGTTTAATAAAATGGATTAAACCCATTACTGGGAAGTTTCTAGTTTTGTATACCAAAAGTACTGATTTTGGAAAGTATGTTTTGTAGTAGAAAAACTGTGCTTTGACTCTGTGTCCTATAACCTGACCCATACCTGGTACCCTTATGATGACTTAATGTATACTAAGCATACATATATATAGAATCGGATAGAAAATAGATTGGGTGAATTCGTTCCAAGCCCACAACCAAACAAGGAACAGGAAATGAAGCGGAGAGCACACATCCTATTACCTGTCGGACCCTATTGGTATATATATATATATATATCCTGTGATGTATACATTAAGGAATCATAAGACTAGCATTATGGTCCTTTCTTTTAAACGTAGCCTTCTACCAAGGCATCTTCTATTAAACATAGCCTTCTACCAAGGCATCTACTGTTATGTGCTAGACTCGACTGTTCCGTTTGTCGTTTAAAAAATGTATGTTTTCCCTAGTTTATAACTATCTTAACTCGAAAATAGTTTGAGTTTGACTTTCAAGTGGTACTGTCACTTTATGAAAGTAATGGGAAATGTAAGTACACAGTTGTCGTTTATAATGACATGCGGATGTACTAATGACCTAAAAACATGTTTGTTTTAATACGGTCATAATGTGAAGGCTAGAACCCCTACTAAACATTCTCCCTGTCTAGAGATTAAGGGAACCAAACGCGACCTCTGCAAATTCTTGCAAGCCGTGTAATTCACATTTGTTATATGATCATGTATACCCAATATAACTATCACCTTTTGTTTAAAACAATGAGTTAGTGATCAATTGGTATAATTAAATCCTCTGTGTGTGTGCTCTCATGCTATAGCAACCTAACTTGTTTGTTTTGTACTGTATATTGTACGTTCTGTTTGTTTCTCATAATTGTGTGTTCTCTCTGTATGGTATTGTTTGTTTCTCTTCACTGTGTTTGACTCATGTATGGATTGACTCTTTGTGTGCTTCATTATACTAGAAGTAATGAATAGCATGCTCCTAAACTATACCTATTATAGTTTACTAATGTTCTACTTGGACTGTTACTGAAAAGACTTGTTTATCTACTAAGTTATGTTTGTACTTTAAAAACGGAGTTTTGTATAACTATAAAGTAACATAACTTTAAAAGAGTTTTTGAAATGTTTTGACAACTTATAAATGACATAAGTAACATTTTGAAAGATATTTATAACAAACATTTACACAATTATCATTGTGTTCAACTTGTATTCCCCCCTTAAAACAGTTAAAACAGTTAAAAGATTCATTACGGGGTATGAACTCACCTGATGTGGGTGATTCAAACGGGTATGCGTGTAAGGATGAGAAGTTCCACGAATGAAGTCCCGAGACACAATAGGTCCTAAATGACATATAATGACACATATTGGCATGAATATAGTGTTTATAAACAACTATATGAAAGGAAACACCTTCCGGGACTAGGAAACACTTTGACCAAGTGTTGGAATCACATGTGATTCAACAAAGGAAAGTGAAATGGTACTAACATGAGTTTACTACCATGGGTTTACGACCCAAGGGAGTTTACGGCCCAAGGGAGTTTACGGCCCAAGGGAGTTTACGGCCGTAAACTCATGGTCAAACATGGCTAAGTGTTGGTTTGAAAGCTAGGGAAGCCTTAGGGACTTTTGCTCTACACAAGGATGAGAAAGACCACCTTCAATGAGGATTTTGCTGAGTTTACGGCCAAGCATGGAGCTTACGGTCGTAAACTCATGTACATTATGAAGTGAGTGTGGTTTAAGGTCCTACAATCATCAAGGAAGGGTTATGGGTCACTAGCTTTGCATCTTATAGGGTTTATGGTCCATACATGCTTCAACATTGAGTTTACGGCCAAGGAAGATCTTGGGCCGTAAACTCAAGATGTTCTTGGGAAAAGGCATGTTTCAAGGGTGTGATTCAAGGCTTCCTAGTAGATATGAAGTGTAGGAAAGAGTACTTACGATCTAGAAGCTTGAAATGGTCGGTTTTGGCCAAGAACACTAGTGTGTGTTCTTGGTGAAACTTGAAGATCTAAGAAAAGAATGATTTCCATGGATGAAATCATGGAAGGAGACTAGATTAAGAGATGTATCAACAAGTCTAGGAAGAATACTTACTTATATGAAGATCTTGGAAGAAAGTCTTGATGATACTTGAGAGGATTTGAAGGAAAATCGGCCAAGGAAGGAAGAAATGACTAGAAATGGCCAAGTATCATATATATACACTTGAGTTTACAGCCACATGAGTTTACGGCCGTAAACTCATTGCCTTGTGGCCGTGAACTCATTTTGATGAGGTTATAGTTTGATTTGCTACACTGTGGTTCTAGCAGGTACTTTCTAACACTTATTCCTTAAGTGTATTAAGCTTAAAACTCCTTAGAATGACCTTTTACCGGGCTAGAACTCATTACCAATGAGTCTGACACTCAGTTGAGTTGATTGACTGGGTCTTAAAACCAAAAATTTTCCGGGTTGTCACAGCGTGCACCTCTAATTCTTTTATAAAATTTCATATCTTCTTTATATGAATCTTGTTTCTTACCCTCTTTATATATCTGTGTAGCTCTCTACTAGTACTACAACTTTCCTTAAGGTTGCATTGTCAAATATTCACTTTTATTTTTAACCCATATATTATATCTTTCTAAAAATCGTATTTTCTTCATACGAACTCCGTTTTTGTCCTTTTTCTTTTTAAAGTTCTTATCTTTCGGAGTACTACGAATTTCCCTTTAGTGACGTTAGCCAAAACTCAACCGATTTCTTTATAACATTTTGATGTTAATAACGTTATTAACGCAGTTGATTTTTACTTTTTATAAAATCATAACTCCTCCAATCGGAGTCAGATTTTTATAACGCTTATATTATTGGGATCACTTTGTTGTGTACTTTCCAAGTACACTGACCTTCATTAAAAGTGGTGTAACTTTTTGGTTACTCATTTTTTACCCTCTTATCATTATCTAACGGATCCATATTTTTTCTGAAATATGAAAAGCTCTATTATAATCATTTGTCAATGCTAATCTCTAATGACGGTCGATTGACAGGAAATTCCTAATTGTCACACCTTGTAGCATGCAACCTAACATATTTTCTTAATAGTTAATTAGCATCAATATAAGTCTCACTTAACACAAATCAAGCAACATCCGAGCAGCGAAACCGACTGAAAATAAGGCATCATAAAGATCAACCAATCCTCACACACAATTCCTGATGATCCTTAGCATACTCACTATCAGGCATCTCTACCGGTTCACATATAAGGCATAAAAGTCATCTCTCCTAAGCAGGTATTCAAGCATGCATCCCTGAGTAGATCCTTATTCTAACTTCTAGCATGCATATTATACTATAACACATATAACTTATCCACATGTATGGGTATTTTGGGAATCACTTACTTGAGCTCGGGTGATTTCATGCATCACATCCCTTTTTATTTATAAAAACTTTTTTTAGAAAATTGTTTTCTTTTAAAAGATTTTATCAATTCCCCAGTTTGAGTTCAAACACACCCAATAGTGTGCCCGAATCCCTCAAACCAAGGCTCTGATACCAACTTGTAACTTCCTAAAAATATTAGGTAAAATTTTTATCTTAGATCAACCAAAAACGTTCATTAGTTTGCTTCAAAGACATTCAGAGTAAAATTTTTCTTAAAACATCATAGTAAAATCATAAACACTCAATGCAGAACAGATCTCCAGGGGATGCAATGCGATCAAGTCGGACCCTTCCATTTGGAACCAAAAGTACCTGAAAACATTTTAAACATAAACCGTATGCACAAAGCTTAGTGAGTTCCCCAAAATGTCAAATACCCATACATATATTTCCCATGGGATACACCCACAGTCTTGTTGGATATAGTGTCTAAGTCCATAACTTTATTTGGTATGTACTTGACCCGACCCGGCATGGTCCATTTGGGTTGCATGGCATTGCAATACTTGGATAGACTAGATGAGAGAATAAGGCACTTATGATTATTAATATATTATAAGTTCTAATATATTAATAATAGTATTATTTAATTAGTATTGATCAAGTATTAATCTAGTATTAATTTGGTGATCAAAGTGAGACTAATTAAATATATAGGGTTGATTATGACAATCATCAATTCTTTTATGGTGGATTAATGATCCATGGTTTATGGGTTTGGTTATAACCATATGGAGCTCCATGGATAGTCCATGGGAGTTACAAACCCATGGGTCATGAGAAATCAAGAGTCATGACAATTAAGGGCATTCATGTGTAAACCCTAATTGTGACAACACTATAAAAGGAACCCTATGGCTAGCAAAATGGAGAGCTAGTGGACCTAGTGTTACTAGAGAGGGCATAACCGATTTTGAGTGCTAGAAGTATTCTCTCAAGTTATTCCAAGTCTTGTGGTGTTGTGTGAAGCATTTGAGGCACAACATTTGGGGTGCTAGGCTCACAAAGTCTTGAAGGAATCCAAGCAACAACAAAGAATGTATTTCTACTAGTTTTATGTTTTATGTAATCCCCATGCCATGCTAGTTAGGAAATATCCTTGAAAAAGAAATTTGCATGTATATAGAGAAAACATAGATTCAAGGTTATTAGGGTTGCATGTACACTTAGGAAGTGTTAGAATGCTCAAAATCCATCAGTGGTATCAGAGCCTAGGATTGTTTTCTGTATACTTGATGCAAAACTGCTTAAAAATCGAAAAATTCTGCATTCTGACGACTGGACTCGCCGAGTCCATGGGGAGGACTCGCCGAGTCCATGAACAAATTCATCCTACTCGGTGAGTAGAATAATGCACTCGGCGAGTAGGAGCGTGATGGGCAGTTTTTCGAGTTTTGTTGCTGGAAATGGATTAAGATCATTATCCCAATCTGTTTTGGACTTGTAAAATCTGTTTTTCAAAATGATAATGATTATGTTAACCCATTTTACATGGCTTTTATCAATTTTCAAGTATTGTATATAGTTATATGATTTCTTGAAATTGTTTGACATGAATTTGTGTTCTTATGAGTTTTTAGAAGATCATAGGAATTATATGTAACCTTCATGTATGTTTAATTCATGATCTTAATGGAAATGATGGTGTCCATAACTTGTCCTCAAGTTATGGATAACCAAAAGTCACTTCTTTAAATTGTGATTAAAGAACTAAAGAAGTTTCATAAAATGAAGAGTCTTCATTTTATGAACCATTAAAACTCATAAGTTACAAATTGAAGAGACTTGGAATAGTTTCAATTCTTGCCCTCAAGTTTTGGAATTTGAAAAGTCTTACACTTTAATACTTTAATTCCAAATTAAACCTTAGATTTTTAAAAAGTTTAAAAATCAACACTTATACTATTATTATAATTTTATTATATAGATATGTATAAGAATATGTCATTCTTACCGTTAGTAGGCCTCATTCACGAAGCCGGTCTATAAGGGGGGTATAAGGTTGTTGCCTATAAAATGGTGACTTAATGGGTGTCCACTTTCACCCACCGCTTCCTTGATCGGTGGAGGGTCGTTAGCCGAACGGGTAGGATACGACTTTAAATACTTGTTAAAAGTATAATGAATTATAAAGTAACTATACATTATAAATTCCCAATCTTAGTTACTTTAGGAAAATGTGAAATTGGTGCTAGCCCATAAAATTACACTTTGTACCTTACCAAGTCGTTAATGGAGCGTGTGTGGTTAACCGGCACACTAACATGGACTAGTAAGAGTGGCAAAGGGTAACTTGACTTTATTATAGATCGGTGGAGCGTGTGTGGTTAACCGGCACATCGATTAGGTAATATTGTTGAGGGTACCAAGTCAATTGTATGGTTATTCACACCTTGTTTGTGATCCTCGGCATCCCAGTCACAAACTTGAGAGGGCACAATCGAGATTCAAACATGCCATTGAAAAGTTCAATGTATCTCAAAAGATCTAGGAGTTTCAAAACCAATAAAACCTAATAATAAAATATTTCGTTCTTATGGTGGAAATTGGTAAATCGTCATTTACCTACCTTCAAATATTTTATAGTATGGATTACGGCATCCCTCTTCCAACTATAAATAGTTTGTTGGATCCTAGCCTTAATATTTCATTTGGGTGAATTATTAAGGATTCCTAATCTAATGAAACTTGTCTTTCTTTCCTTTCAGATGTCTTCCAACAATGCTTCTGGCTCAAACCCAACAGGCTCCTTTTCCCTTATGAACTTGTGTGGTAAGGTCATCTTTGATGGATCCAATTTCAATGAGTGGATCAGAAACATCAGAATGATTACCCGCTATGAGGACAAAGAATATGTCCTCGATAGGGAGCTTAAGGTTGTGAGTGAAGCCGCTGCTACTCCTGAAGAGTTTGCGGAGTTTGTTGCACATGAAAAGGATGCTACTAAAGTAGCATGCATCATGATGGCCACCATGACTCCTGAACTTCAAAAATCCTATGAAGATTTCTACCCCTATGAGATGCACCTGGATCTGATGGAAAGGTACCATCAGAGCGCGCGTCAGGAGAGGTATGAAATCATCTCCTCCATGATAACCGCAAGGATGAAGGATGGTGAACCCATCACCGGTCACTTGCAGAAGATGCAAAGGTTCGTTGACCGGTTGCTGAAGCTAAATGTTGACTTTCCTGAGGAAATGGCGATTGACATCATTCTTCATTCCTTACCTCCAAGTTATGATTAGTTTCGTATGAATTATCATATGAACAAGGAGGAAGTCACACTTAGCAAACTTCAAGGACTCTTAAGGACAGCTGAAAATGGCCTTAAGGGTAAAGCAGTTGCTACTTCTACTCCTTCAACAGCCCCTGTTCTGGCTATTGGGCAGGGAAAGGGTAAGAAGAGGAAAAGCCCTTCGAAGGGTACCAAGGGTAAGACTCTTGATGGTTCCTCTTCAAGTGGGACAAAGAAAGGTCCCATTACTCCTTCTTCAAACCCAAAGGAAGCACAGTGCTTCTATTGCCAGGATAAGGGACACTTCAAGCGAAGCTGCCCTAAATATCTGCAAGATCTAAAGGATGGGAAGGTTAAACCCACCCATACAGGTATTTACACAATATTGTCTAACAACTCATCTAATGCTAATTCTTGGGTGCTTGATACAGGTTGTGGTATTCACATCTGTACTGATTTGCAGGCACTAAGAAGAAGTGAGCAAGTGGAGCACGGGAAGATAAACTTAGTCATGGGCAACAGGAAAGCATCACCTGTTACCAAGATAGGAGTTTATTCTTTATTGCTTAATAATGGGTTAATTTTAGATTTGAATAAGTGTTGTTACTCGCCCGAAATGGAGAGAAATATTATTTCCTTTCATGGCTTGTACAAACAAGGTTTTACATTTTCATTTGATAATAAAAATGGTGCTATTAATGTTTATTACAATGATGTATTTTACTTTAAAGCATTACCTTGTGATGGTGTATATGAAGCCGTGAATGTTGTAGACAATCTAGGAAATAATGTGTTGTATATTGATTCTTCAGATAGCTTGGATAAAGCATCCTTGTGGCATTGTCGTCTTGGACATGTTAACAAGAAGCGCATAGGCCAACTCCAAAAGGCTGGAGTCTTGGAATCATTTGACCTCAAGTCAGATGATAGTTGCGAGTCTTGTTTACTTGGAAAAATGACAAAGTCACCCTTCACAGGTACTTGTGATAGGGGTGAAGGTTTGTTTGACCTTGTACACACGGATGTGTGTGGGCCCTTCAGAGTTGCTACAAGGGATGCTAATCGCTATTATGTGACTTTCACTGATGATTACAGTAGATATGGATATATTTACTTAATCAAGCATAAGTCAGAAACCTTTGAAAAGTTCAAAGAGCTTAAGCAGGAAGTGGAGAATCAATTGGGCAGGAACATCAAGATGCTCCGATCCGATTGGGGAGGAGAGTATCTTAGCATTGAGTTCCTTGACTATCTTAAGGAATGTGGGATTGTCTCATAATTGACACCTCCCAGAACACCACAGTTGAATGGTGTAGCTGAAAGGCGCAATCGAACCTTGCTGGATATGGTTCGTTCCATGATGAGTCGAGCTTCGTTACCAATCTCTTTCTGGGGGTATGCCTTAGAGACTGCCGCCCATATCCTTAATCTAGTTCCTACTAAAAAGGTTGCCAAAACACCTCACGAGATGTGGACTGGGAAATTTCCCAATTTGGACCACATCAAGATTTGGGGTTGTGAAGCTTTCGTGAGGCGTGAGACTCATGATAAGCTTGAACCTCGAAGTGAGAGGTGTATTTTCATCGGCTACCCACAGAGATCCTTTGGTTACCTCTTCTACAGACCCAATGATAATGTGGTCTTTGTAGCAAGAAGAGGAGTCTTTCGTGAGAGAGAATTCATAAGCCAAGGGGACAGTGGGAGGCAAATTGACCTTGAAGAGCTTCAAGAGTCAAGTGGTGAAGGAACCTCAAATGCTATCGACCAACCTGAGGAGGAAACTCATGTTGATCCGATAGATGAGTCTGTACCTCCAAGACGTTCCACTAGGGTGAGGAACACACCTGATTTTTATTATGGTTATCACATCACCACTGAAGGTGATACATTTATTAGTGATAATACACTAATAGATTTGGATGAACCTAATAATTACAGGGAAGCCATGGCAGGCCCTGAGTCTGCTAAATGGAAGGAGGCTATGGACAGCGAGATTCAGTCCATGTATGACAATCAAGTTTGGAACTTGGTTGACAATGTACCAGGTCGTAAGACAATTGGGTGCAAATGGATCTTCAAGAAGAAGACCGACATGGATGGGAAGGTACACACTTATAAAGCGCGACTGGTTGCGAAGGGCTTTACTCAAACTCCGGGAGTTGAATATGATGAGACCTTCTCACCAGTAGCTAAGATTAAGTCTATTAGAGTATTGTTAGCCATAGCTGCATTTCATGATTATGAAATATGGCAAATGGATGTCAAAACCGCTTTCCTTAATGGAAAGATGGCTGAGGATGTTTACATGGCTCAACCAGAGGGTTTTGTCGATACAAGATACCCTAATAGAGTGTGTAAGCTTGATAAATCCATTTATGGATTGAAACAAGCATCTCGCAGATGGAATCTTTGCTTTGATGAGAAAGTCAAAGAGTTTGGCTTTTCTAGGAGTGAGGATGAGTCTTGTGTGTATGTCAGGGCTAGTGGGAGCATAGTTAGCTTCTTGGTGTTGTATGTGGATGACATACTTCTCATAGGAAACGACATCCCAACCTTGCAGGAGGTTAAGTCCTGGCTTGGGAAGTGTTTCGCTATAAAGGACCTTGGGGAAGCTGCCTATATCTTAGGGATAAGGATATTGAGAGATAGGAGTAAGAGACTAATTGGACTTAGTCAAAGTACTTATGTGGATAAGGTACTGAAGAGGTTCAGTATGCAAGATTCCAAGAAAGGAGAATTACCAATCCAGAGTAATGCCAAGCTGAGTAAGACTCAGAGTCCGAGTACAGAGGCTGAGATAGCTGAAATGAGTCATATACCATATGCTTCCGCTGTGGGCTCAATCATGTATGCTATGACTTGTACTCGCCCTGATGTGGCCTTTGCTTTGAGCATGGTCAGTAGATATCAAGGGAACCCTGGCAGGGCACACTGGATAGCGGTAAAGAACATTCTCAAGTATCTGCGGAGGACTAAGGATTGGGTCCTTACACTCAGAGGCAGTGATGACTTGAGAGTGGAAGGATATAGCGATGCTAGCTTCCAGACTGATAGGGATAATTTCCGCTCTCAGTCAGGCTGGGTCTTTATCCTAATTGGAGGGGCAATTACTTGGAAAAGTTCCAAGCAGGAGACAGTAGCTGATTCTACTTGTGAATCAGAGTACATAGCAGCAAGTGAAGCAGCTAAGGAGGCAATATGGCTAAAGAACTTCATCGGAGACCTTGGAGTTGTACCAGCTATAAAGGAGCCAATGGAAATTTTCTGTGACAGCGAAAGTGCGGTTGCTTTGGCTAAGGAACCAAGAGATCACGGGAGATCTAGGCACATTGACAGAAAATACCATTTCATAAGACATAGAATAGAAGAAGGACTCCTCGTGGCAAAGAGGGTATCATCAGATGAGAACCCGGCAGATCCCCTCACGAAGGGACTGAGCAGGGTTAAGCATTTACAGCATGCGAGGCGCATTGGGCTGAAGGATGATATTAGTTTCGATAATTAGATTCCTGAAACCTGTAAAATGTAATTGACATTTGATGATAAATAAAAGTTGTTATTTATTTATGAGTAAGGTGTTACTATCTTGTGTTGATTGTTTACTATGTTTCAATTTTGCATGTTTTTACTTCCAGAATAATTATGTTATTATTCAAACCATCCACAGTCAATCAAACTTTGGAAGTAAGTATTGATTTAAGACTGTCATGAATTTGGCTTGTATGATTTGTCTAAAAGTGCTTTGGACAATGCAATGGTTGCTACAACATTCATGAGTACTCATAAGGGCTGAGTATTGGATCCAACCCACGCTCACTTGCATCACTTCATGGAATTTATCTCGAGTGATCGTGAGACGGTAATATCATATAAATCTTCAAACCTAGAGATATAAGTTGTTGACTATGAGTTGGTTATTCATTGATTGTACGAAAACGCATTGGTAACTCGATGTTATAAAACGTGCCTTTGTGAATAATTCAACAAGTAGTTAGTACAAGCATATCAGTCGAAGTTTATCTGTTCCTTCTAGAAATAGAAGCGATATCTGGGCCCCTCGATGATTTGGTTTTGACTTATGTACCGGGCCCGGTCAGAACCTAATTGATGTGTTCAATTTAGTTCTATGTCGAAACAAATCAGAGATCGAGAAACAAATGCTGGACAATAAGTAAGACCATGTTCCATGTGTTTGTCCGACTGATATCATGAGAACAGAGGATTATATGATCACTTATCTTAAATGGCGTATCATCATCATCTCAGTTCCGAGAGACTTTGAAAGATCTACGATTGCTAGTCGGATTTTGAAGTCATATTCGCAAATATAGTTATTAGACTTATCCAAGTGGGAGACTGTTGGATATAGTGTCTAAGTCCATAACTTTATTTGGTATGTACTTGACCCGACCCGGCATGGTCCATTTGGGTTGCATGGCATTGCAATACTTGGATAGACTAGATGAGAGAATAAGGCACTTATGATTATTAATATATTATAAGTTCTAATATATTAATAATAGTATTATTTAATTAGTATTGATCAAGTATTAATCTAGTATTAATTTGGTGATCAAAGTGAGACTAATTAAATATATAGGGTTGATTATGACAATCATCAATTCTTTTATGGTGGATTAATGATCCATGGTTTATGGGTTTGGTTATAACCATATGGAGCTCCATGGATAGTCCATGGGAGTTACAAACCCATGGGTCATGAGAAATCAAGAGTCATGACAATTAAGGGCATTCATGTGTAAACCCTAATTGTGACAACACTATAAAAGGAACCCTATGGCTAGCAAAATGGAGAGCTAGTGGACCTAGTGTTACTAGAGATGGCATAACCGATTTTGAGTGCTAGAAGTATTCTCTCAAGTTATTCCAAGTCTTGTGGTGTTGTGTGAAGCATTTGAGGCACAACATTTGGGGTGCTAGGCTCACAAAGTCTTGAAGGAATCCAAGCAACAACAAGGTATGTATTTCTACTAGTTTTATGTTTTATGTAATCCCCATGCCATGCTAGTTAGGAAATATCCTTGAAAAAGAAATTTGCATGTATATAGAGTAAACATAGATTCAAGGTTATTAGGGTTGCATGTACACTTAGGAAGTGTTAGAATGCTCAAAACCCATCAAGTCTTACATCCAACGGTCAGATGAACTCCACGTCGTGGCCTACCCAAGGTCACGCCGTGGCCAATGAACTCAGACCCGATCAGAAACTCAGTTACGGTCCAGCTCAGTCGCGCATAAATCCATTGTCACGTCGTGGTAAACATTCCACCACGTCGTGGAAGAGTCCGTCCAAAACAATCGTGAATCCCTTCATTCCCCACGTCGTGACAACTAACCCGTCACATCGTGGGTTATGTGCATGGAAAACTTAATGAGTTTTGTCCTTAATCCATTAAGCCTTTAACCCATACTCTCAAGAAGGATTCTAGGTACCCTAATGGTCCATAAAAATCCCATCTTTATAGACATGCATGACCATGCATGTCTTTCACTTTTCTAGGTCAAAAACTAAAGAAGATGATCTAACTTCATGCAAAACTCCCAACACTCCCTCAAAATCTAGATCCATAAGGTATATTGTTCTAGGAACTAAGGAGAACCATAAATTTGCAAACTTCATCTCTTCTAACCATTCAAACTTCACTTACAAAGAAAAACATGACATTAAACCTAGATCTAAGAAGAGAGGATCAAAAGATGAAAGCTTGAGGACTTACAAGGAGTCTAGGAGATGCACAGAAGGGATGCGGATGGATTGCTTGCTAGATCTATGCACAAACTTCATTCTTCTTCCTTCAAGATCACCAAAATTTGCAAAATGAGCTCAAAAAGCTTCAAGGAGGCTAGGGTTTGCTCAAAGGTGTATTTAGAAGGTGATGGAGGCTGATGGTGGAGGAACCCTAGCCATTACTTTCTTTAAATAGGGCCTAAGCCTGAAAATTAGGGTTTCACACTTCTGCTGCCCCCACGTCGTGACAAGCATCTTGTCACGTCGAGGGATTTAAATGGACACACATTTCATGCAAGGTTGCCACTTCGTGGTAATCTCTTCCCCACACTGTGGCCAACAATAAATCTCATTTTTAATAAGTGAAATTACCATGGTGGTAAAAATCGGTCTAGGCGGTCGATTAATCGGCGCCTAGGCGCTTGGCCGCCTCCAACCGCCTACGAATAAGCGTTAGAGGGTAAAATAATTGGCCTTGGTCAATAACGGTCAAAACGAGTCCAAATTGGATCCAAAACGGGACCCAAAATTGGGCTCAAAGGACCCACCGACTCAAAGGAGACAGCTGGCCCAAAGCATAGTTGCATCTGGATTTCAATGAAGCCTTCGACCCTTTTTATAGAAATGTTTCCTCTTGATAGTTTATCCCGCCAATGATGTGGGATACTCAATTGAAAAAACATAGGAACACACAAAGATAAATTCATTCTTCCTTCTTCTTCTATTTTCTGTTTCGTATGTTTAGAGGGTGTTTGGGATTCTCGGTATACAACTCGATCATGTTAGTTCTTCAATCTCGACTCCGATTGGAAGATGATAATCAATATAGGTTAGTTCTTCAATGGCGTTTCTTTCAAGCTTGCTCAAGTCTTCAATCTTCGGTGACGGTGACGACAAAGTCGGTGTTGAAGTCTCGGCTGAAGAGGCTTTTCGATCATGGATTCGAACTATTGTTCATGAAACCTATGATTTAATCTATTAATCATCATTTACGATGGAAGATGATTGATACAAGTTGCTTAGTTAATGCTAATTTGCATATTGTTCTTCGATTATTTACTAATTTATCATTGTTTCTAGAATATGAATATGAAATCTATTGATTAGGATGATGTCTCCATTGTATCTGAATCATTTGCTTGTGCTGCTAATGCCATTGACAAAAATATCTGATTTCATGTAATTTACATTAAGAAATCAACCAATTGGGGAAAACTAGAAATCGAAGCCCCAAAAGATAGAATTTTCTCTGGTTATATCTAATTTTGGATCTTGCTTGATTGCAGTTTACGAGGAGGATCTGTGTTACATCTGTTATGGAATGTCTTGGTTCATTAGGAAGCACTCGAAGATCCGAATTGAGAATATGATAGATGATTTTTTATTAAATTTGAATTGCATACCATCTGAATTGAAATTTGAATTGTTTTCTAATTCTTTGTTGTTGTTGCTCATTCATCAGAGTGTTCAAAGTCAAAGCTGATTAATCATTTGAAATAAAGAAATCAACCAATTTGATGTGATCATAGTTTCATGTTATATTTATTAAAATTTTAATAAATTTTTTAATTTATAATGTTATATTATTAGGATTAATGTTATATTTATTAATTTTTTAATAATTAATGGTCACCGATTAAATCCCGCCTAGCCGATTAATCCGTTGACCCCCAGTCCACCGCCTAGCCTACGTCGAGCGTTTTCTGCAACCTTGGAAATTACATACCAGGACTCGAGTGTTACATTGCTAGAAACTGTAAGTTCAAGTCAACTGACGACAAGAATGAATCGTATAGAGTGAAGTACAAAAGATCGATTGCTAGTTGGCAGAAAAAGAGGAGTGGGAAGTGGAAGATCTTTCTACTGATGAAGGAAGGAAAGGGTGACAAAGACAATACGTGTTTGATGGCTAAAGTTCAAATGATCACTAAGATCAACAATTCAAGTTCTTTTAAAGCGGATCTTGATCAAGGTGAAAAGAAGTGTGGAGATGGGATCCCTCCTTCCTCTATCAGGTAAAAAAGAATTGTAAGTTACTTAGATAATGAAAATCCTTTAATGTAAAAAAAATAAATTGTAAGTTACTTAGGTGGTGTTTGTTTTTTGTCTGCAGATCTGCGTGGCCTGTTCTGTCTGCACCGCGCAGACCACGCGCAGACATTAGCCTTCGCAGACTGTTTGTTTTTTTGAAGACTGCAGACCTAAAAATGTCTGCGCGCCTTCTTCTTGGCGCAGATGTGGACCAGAGTCTTCAGACATCTTCTAGCTTAAAAAAAACACATATAGCTTCATTTTTTTAAGTTTTTTTTATTTATATTTTTTCCAACTTTATTAATGATAAACAATTTGAAAAAAAATTACAAAACTTAAAAAAAACGTTCGACGATACAAACATGATATTTTTACAAAATTTTAAATAAAGATTTATTACAATAATAGTCGTTGAAGTTGTTTATATAAATATGAAAAAAAGTCATAATATATTCTTATATTTTTTTGCCAAATTTTGTAAAACATTATTTAATACAGTATCGTCAATTTCTCGAGAAAATATTTATGGTACGTTTTTAATGGATTTAATTGAAAAAATCGAAGTTTATTTCCATCAATTTATGTATCAAATTCTTTGATCCCCTAATTATAATGTTTAGTTATAACTTTGCAATCAAAGTTGTTGATTTTTATCAAATATATACTTTAATTCATACCATTTTTTTTATTTTTTATACAATAATAGATAAAAGTTGATCTAGATTTGTTAATTATTTATAACAAAGTCATAAAAATATTAAAAAAATCACTTTGAAGTTTAAAAAATTCAGTTAATTTAGATTTCAGTTTATTTTAATAGCCCGTAGATGTTAAAAAAACAAACATTCTTCTTTTTTCAAACTGCAGACGTTTGGTCCACCTTTTCTACTGCAGAGGTCTACATATGTGATCCGCAGACTGCAGACATTTTGCATAAAAAAAAAACAGCACCTTAGATAATAAAAATACTTTAATGTTTGAGTATCTCAGTCTTGATTTTGAGAAATCTCACACCATGAAAAGATTGATTTTCAAAACAAATATAACACCTTATTAAAATAAATTGAATCAAAAAATCTTGAATTAGCCAATCTTAAAATATGAGCTCATGAATCAAAAGTTCTATAATCAATCTGTTTTACAATTTGAAAACATAAGGATTAAGAAAAGGATGAGGCTGTTTTACAAACTGCATTTCTCGGATAAAGAAATAAGGATTAAGAAAAGCCAATAAATATAATGTAAATTAAAATGATGAAATTTGTCTGTTTATTTGTATTTTGACAGGAATGAAACTGACCCAAACTTTCAATGCTCCACGCGAACAGGATATCTGTCGTCGCCTGTTGACGACGATTTGACCTGCCCTACCGGCGTTGATCCACCGATTCTCTAAGATCTTCTCCGGCGACACTATCAGAGGTCTTTGAAGTTACTTCTCCTCGATTGTTTATTTTTTTCTTTTATCCACTCACAATTACATACACGAATACCAACAATCCATCGATAATTCTTCTGTATGCTTTTTCCTTCACTAGTTATACAAAATTGTCTTCGTTTTGATACCTTATTCAAAGGAAAAACCGAATAGACTGCTATGAGTTTGGTGCTATGTGTGTTCTAGGGTTTATTTGGGGGGTTTTGGTTCCTTATTTTCGTCTATTTCACAACTGGAATTTGATATGATTAGGTATTATGCAATTTTCTTCTTACAGGTTACATACGAAACTTGGTTGTTTAGCAATGTCCAGATCCCTTCTGTTAGTTACACTGCTTTTATTAATGGTGTTAACTTCCCAATTGGATTGGAACCAGAAAGTCGTTAATGAGGTAGAAACAAGATCATCAGCTCTTTTAAGAAGGCAACAACTTGTTCTCCAAAGGGAAGACTATGTAAAAGAAAAGGTACGTACCTCATTTCATTTCTTTTCTTGTCAAATTTCTAAGTCCACATTAGGTTATAATGCTGTTTTCATTTTATATTCTACATCATCTCTGCATATATAGTGACACAAGTTAAAACTCACAACATTCAACACCAAACATCTTTCCCATATGATACACCCCACAAAAAATGGCAGTGTTTACAAATCACTTGAGAGATTTAAGTCTTTAACACTAAAACACAATAGATGGATAGAAGCCCTCGATACCGAAACCAAAGCTCTTGAGGCTAAGGTTTTGTTTGACACGCCACAGCTAGCTGATAAGCTAGCTTATTTTTCGAGTTTTTTTATGTTGTTGTGTTTGGCAAAAATCAAAAAGTAGCTAATAAGCTAGCTTTTTAAAAAGCTATTTAGATTAGCTTTTTAGGAGCTTTACTAAAGTTTTACAAATATGCCCCTTAATTAGTTATAGAAACACATTCTCTTAAATGCCCTTTTATGTAAATTTATATCTTTCGGTTAGTTTTACCAAACGTTATTTTTTATTAGCTAGTTTTTCAGCTATCAACTAGCTTTGTATTTAACAACTAGTTTTTCAGTTATCAGCTAGTTTTTTATTTAATAACTGGCTTTTCAGCTAGTACCCAAACATAGCCTAAATGGCTAATCACACATGGAAACTCACTGATTTAATTATTTTAAAACTTGTATCGAAAGGGATAATGACTTGTGAGGGTAATGGATTTTACAATTGTACACATTTAGTGTCTATAAAACACCGATTTACAGTAACACTTACAATAGGTTAGCAACTTTCTTTTTTGCAATTTTGACCAAAGGTTTACTTTTTGTTACGAATCTAGCTGAATTTTGATTTTCCAAAATTTGCCCCAACTCTCTTTTAACACTTTTTTTACATTTTTTATAACTTTTTTTCCCAATGTCATCTTAAATATTTGTTTTTATGCATATTTTTTTAAAGATTTTTGGTTTTTGTAATTTTTTTATATAAATTCGTTTTTATAAATCTGTTTTTTAACTTTTTCTTACATATTTGTTTTCATGCATGTAAGGTTGTAAGAAAATGTAAAAACTCGTCTTTTTTACATATTTGTAAAAAACTAAGCTGTAAAATAAACTTTGTAAAAGAGTTACAAAATAATTCGGGCAAAAGTTGTATAAAAGTTTGTCAAAAAGGTTATGTTATAGAAACTTTTTTTAAAAAAGCATAGTTTTATAAAAAAATGACAAAATTGCAAAAATGGTTCCTGTGGTTGGCAAAATTCTGTGGTTTTGGTCCAAAAAAGTTTGGTGGTGCACCAATGGTCCAAGATTGGATCTTTTTATTGGTTTTGGTCCCTATCAACTTAAAAAGACTATTATGCCCCTTAGATTTGTTTTTTTATATATATTTATCATAATATTTTTAATTAGTTAAAAATAAAAAAATGGCCACCCCCCTCTCTATCTGATTTTATTCACACACACATACACTTATGAACATGCGTCCACACACTCAAGAACACACCCATAGTTGCCACCATCACCACCGACTTCCACCACTTGTTGTCACCATCAACGACTGCCACCACCGTGCACCACCTTCCACCGCCAACCACCATCATCTATCGTCCACTCTCTCTCTCTCTCTCTCTCTCTCTCTCTCTCTCTCTCCGCTGACCAGAAACCCCTATCTCCCCTACATCGGAAAAACATGCTTAGATCGAAAACCGTTGTCACATTTGTTAGGAAGCACCGTCAGAAACCATCTAGCCATCCATACCCAAACGACCTTCAACGGAGCCATCTTAACACCGATGTGGACCGTCGGAGCCACCTCCCTTCTCATCGGAAATAGGATTTTCAGAAGGCTCTCCATCTCCATCGTCATCTGAAGCCTCTCCCTCTCTATCGCCGGATCTGAAAACCACTCTTAAACCACCTTCACCAGAGAAGACGACTCGAGCTATAGATCTGGACTGCGATGTTATGGGTCTCTCCACCACTCTTTCTCCCTCTTCTACTGGTACGATCGTTAGAGTTTTCCAAAAGAAGATAAGGTTTTCGATGGAGAAGACGAAGATGAAGGGATGTGCTACTGGAGATGGTGGTGGTTTCTAGCTAAAAAAAAGTATATTTGGCGGCGTTGGCGGTGGTTTTCTACTGTGAAAACGAAGACGAAGGGCAGGGTTACCGGCGACGGTGGTGGTTTATGGCTAAAAAGGGGCAGATCCGACGGTGGTGGTGGTCCGGTGACATGTAGAAGGTGGTGGTCCAGCGGCGGTGGTGGTCCATCGGAAGTAGTGGTGTCAAGAAATGAAGTGTGAGAGGGAAATGGAGTCAATGTAAGGAGTGAGAGATGTAGGAGGTGGGGTGGGTGTGACTTAGGAGGGGTGGGTAGGGTGGGTTGGATTTTTCGTTTGTGTATTTATTTTTAATTAAAATAATAAGAAAACAATTAAAAAAATAAAAAAAAAAAGTTATATAAGGGTATATTCGTCATTTCAGGTGGGGTATGGACCAAAACCACACTAAAATGCCAAACATGGGACCAAAACCACACAAGGTATTCAAAATTAGACCACTAATACACCGCCAAACTTTTTTGGAATAATTTGGATCACAACCACATAAATTTACCAACCACAGGGACCATTTTTGCAATTTTGTCTAAAACAATTGTAAAAAAAGTAAAATTTGTAAAAAAAAAGTTTTAAGAAACATGTAAAAACAAAATTGAAAAAAGGGTAGAACAAATTCATAACAAAAATTAAAACTTGGGTAATAAAGTGTGTAAATTGGTGCTTTCGAGACATTTGAAATAGTTACTTTTGCCAAAATTTATCTTGACCTAAATTTATTAGTCAAACGTGTACAAAAGATTAGTAATCATCCACTAACAGTTCTCAAAAAAATCTAACTTTTATTTACCACATTATGACTTGTTTTTACAACTCTTGCATGTAATCTTTCAATTGCAGATAATCTTATCTCAGGAAAAACATATCTTGAAACTTAAAACACTTGTGCAAAGTCTTCAACAAGAGTTGCTACTGTGCAGGGGTAAAGATGACTTTTTGAATGACACTACAGTTGACCCTTTGACTCAACTCTTAAACGAACTCAAACACCAACAAATCATGGATTAGTTATATAGTAATTTATGCTTTATAGAGTTGTACAATACAACATTTTAAAACATAAATTTTTGTATATGGAGAAAAATTGTTGTGTACGAATAAGATCCTTTTTATATTGTATATGTAAGTATTATTATTATTATTATTATTTAATTTACCTTCACTTTAGATATTATGTGAAAATATCAGCAGCTTCATTCATTATCTCTCATTTTGAACATTTATTATGACCCTCATGTTAAGCCATTACTCATATGTATTGTAAATTTAATGAGATATTTATTAAAATGATCATATTTGGAAGCGAAGAGCAATATTGAAAGTCTTTCAATTGTTCTTTTGAATTATTTTATTATATTATAATATTTGTATTCTTATATTAACTTATTACCTTAAAGTATATGTTACCGGAACTTGATGATTTTAAAGTTAAGATTTATATTGGTGTTCCCCTTTACGTATAGTTAAATAGTTTCGTGTTATGATTTAAAAATGCTCAAACATTTTATTAAAATCATACTTTAATAGCTTAAAAATATTTATGAGTTTTAAAAAATTGTTAGTATAAATATCCCAATGAGTTTTAAGAAATTTAAATGATCATATATATATAAGAGAAAATAAATATTCGTATACTTTTTCTTCCTATTATTTTTAGATGATGACAATTGACAAGTGTAATAAAAACTTATTAATTTTATTAAATACGATAAGTATCACAATCGTAAATATGTAGAAATATGGTAGGAAGAAAAAATAGCGGGATATTTGATTTCTTTATATTTAAAGTAGTAGTTGATGTGGCAGTGGGACCACCCATTTTTGAAACAACATTTTTATTGCACTGATAGCAGGGTAATTGGAAAAGCTGATGGTCTAAGTTTTATCCAAATAACCACATTTCAACGTCTATTATAAAAGGATCACATATTTTGCAAAAAACAAGTCCATGAATTCGTTAAATTACCTTTTCAGAGAAAAAACTCGCGAATTATAGCCTAAAATTTGTGAATTTAATATATTTTTCTCGTTAATACGAATATTTCTTGAAAATGTCAACATATTAAGGTGTAGCAAAAATGGTTTAAGGGACATATTGTTTATACAACTTAGGTTGTGTGTTCAAAACCCTACAAAGACAATGTGATGCTATTTTTTTGTTTACCCTTTAAGAAAGGTTTTTAATGGGATTTGAACTAATTATTACATCTTATATTGTTTATATTTTTAAGAAATATTTATGTTAGGTCCCGTTTGATAGTTTCTGTCTGGAAAAGTACTATCTGGTAAAGTGCTGTCTGTGAAAGTTTTCTGACTGGAAAAGAAACCATGCTGTTTGATTGTACATCTGATTGACTGTGCTGAATGATGAAAAAAATTAATAATTCAATAAAAAATAATTTTAAAAAAATTAATAATCCAATAAAGAAAAAAAAGAGGCGGGGTTTGGTGTATAATTGTCTATCCAGCCCATTCGGCCAAAAAGATATGATTTTGAGGCTTTCTGGGAAAGACATATCTTACCAGGAAAGACCCTTTTTTGTGCAAAATCAAACAGTCTTTCCGGTCCATTCAGCCAGAAAGATCTGTTTAAACCTGGAAAGATGCGTATCAAACGGGGTCTTAGTCGATTTTGATTTTTTTCCTACTTAGTGGAAAATATATTAAACTCATCATTTATTTATTTATTTATTATTATTTTGCATAGTAGATGGCCATTTTATGATAAACAATTGAAGATATGGCTACCTTGGTCGAGTGTCATTGAATTCATGAAGACGTGTACCATTTTGTGTCCTGAGTTTATAAAAAAAGTACAATTTAATTTCCACTAACAACCTTTGTTCTTTAACTATTAAAAAGAAACATCTGTAACATTTCATTTCTACTTCCCTAATTATATATCGACTTTAAATTTTTAATATGTTTTACTAATTAGTTCATTTCATATTAAATTCGTAATATCATATAACATTTTTATAATTATATATGTAATAATTTTATCATCTTTGTATATTTTCAAAATAAAAGACCTCTAGTAGTTATCTTTTTATTTACTTTGTATTGTAAATAGTAGACAAAATTTCACAATTGGTCCCTGTGGTTTACATAATATCGCATTTTGAGGACTTCCTAGCAAAAAGTCACGCGACTGGTCCATGTGGTTTGTAAAATTACATCAAAGGTCCTCCTGCCGTTAAATCTAATTTTTCATCTGTTAGATTTTAATAAAAAAGACTATTTTGCCCTTATACCAATATTGCAATACACTACGAACCTCAAGGACCATTTGTGTAATTTTCTAAAGTTGAAATTTTGTATATATATAAATTATAAATATAAATTTTGTATATATAAAAATTATAAATATAAATTTTATATATATTTATATATATAATTTCAACAATTTGATGATTTTTTTTATCTTTTTGATATTTTGTTTTCTATTTTTATTTTATAATTTTAGTTATTTATGATTTTTAATGTTTTTATATATTTTGATTCAAGTAAATTAACTTAAATTTGATAAACCATATTAAAACCTTTTTTTTCTTAATTGTGAAATGAAACGTTGATGTTTTTTTTTAAAAAAGTTTATGTTGTTACGGTTTATTTATTTTATTATTTTTTTTTACTTTGATGCTTCATAGTTAATATCGTTATCAATTTTATGTTTGCATTTGTCGTTATCATTATTTCATCTTTTGTTTACTATTTTTGTTATACTTTTAATTATTTATTATTCTTCTATTGTTTTTATTTATTTTGATTCAAGTAACGAAAAATAGAAAAACAAAAAAACAAAAACTCAAACACCAAAGTTGTAATATACTCTAATATATTAATACATTTTACATTTTTCATATATTTTTGTTTTTTCGCATTTTTTTATTAAGTTTGGTTATTTATGGTTTTTGTATATGAGTTTACTACCATGGGTTTACGGCCCAAGGGAGCTTACGACCGTAAACTCATGGTCAAACATGGCTAAGTGTTGGTTTGAAAGCTAGGGAAGCCTTAGGGACTTTTGCTCTACACAAGGATGAGAAAGACCACCTTCAATGAGGCTTTTGCTGAGTTTACGGCCAAGCATGGAGCTTACGGCCGTAAACTCATGTACATTATGAAGTGAGTGTGGTTTAAGGTCCTACAATCATCAAGGAAGGGTTATGGGTCACTAGCTTTGCATCTTATAGGGTTTATGGTCCATACATGCTTCAACATTGAGTTTACGGCCAAGGAAGATCTTGGGCCATAAACTCAAGATGTTCTTGGGAAAAGTCATGTTTCAAGGGTGTGATTCAAGGCTTCCTAGTAGATATGAAGTGTAGGAAAGAGTACTTACGATCTAGAAGCTTGAAATGGTCGGTTTTGGCCAAGAACACTAGTGTGTGTTCTTGGTGAAACTTGAAGATCTAAGAAAAGAATGATTTCCATGGATGAAATCATGGAAGGAGACTAGATTAAGAGATGTATCAACAAGTCTAGGAAGAATACTTACTTATATGAAGATCTTGGAAGAAAGTCTTGATGATACTTGAGAGGATTTGAAGGAAAATCGGCCAAGGAAGGAAGAAATGACTAGAAATGGCCAAGTATCATATATATACACTTGAGTTTACGGCCACATGAGTTTACGGCCGTAAACTCATTGCCTTGTGGCCGTGAACTCATTTTGATGAGGTTATGGTTTGATTTGCTACACTGTGGTTCTAGCAGGTACTTTCTAACACTTATTCCTTAAGTGTATTAAGCTTAAAACTCCTTAGAATGACCTTTTACCGGGCTAGAACTCATTACCAATGAGTCTGACACTCAGTTGAGTTGATTGACTGGGTCTTAAAACCAAAAATTTTCCGGGTTGTCACAGCGTGCACCTCTAATTCTTTTATAAAAGTTCATATCTTCTTTATATGAATCTTGTTTCTTACCCTCTTTATATATCTATGTAGCTCTCTACTAGTACTACAACTTTCCTTAAGGTTGCATTGTCAAATATTCACTTTTATTTTTAACCCATATTTTATATCTTTCTAAAAATCGTATTTTCTTCATACGAACTCCGTTTTTGTCCTTTTTCTTTTTAAAGTTCTTATCTTTCGGAGTACTACGAATTTCCCTTTAGTGACGTTAACCCAAACTCAACCGATTTCTTTATAACATTTTGATGTTAATAACGTTATTAACGCAGTTGATTTTTACTTTTTATAAAATCATAACTCCTCCAATCGGAGTCAGATTTTTATAACGCTTATATTATTGGGATCACTTTGTTGTGTACTTTCCAAGTACACTAACCTTTATTAAAAGTGGTGTAACTTTTTGGTTACTCATTTTTTACCCTCTTATCATTATCTAACGGATCCATATTTTTTCTGAAATATGAAAAGCTTTATTATAATCATTTGTCAATGCTAATCTCTAATGACGGTCGATTGACAGGAAATTCCTAATTGTCACACCTTGTGGCATGCAACCTAACATATTTTCTTAATAGTTAATTAGCATCAATATAAGTCTCACTTAACACAAATCAAGCAACATCCGAGCAGCGAAACCGACTGAAAATAAGGCATCATAAAGATCAACCAATCCTCACACACAATTCCTGATGATCCTTAGCATACTCACTATCAGGCATCTCTACCGGTTCACATATAAGGCATAAAAGTCATCTCTCCTAAGCAGGTATTCTAGCATGCATCCCTGAGTAGATCCTTATTCTAACTTCTAGCATGCATATTATACCATAACACATATAACTTATCCACATGTATGAGTATTTTGGGAATCACTTACTTGAGCTCGGGTGATTTCATGCATCACATCCCTTTTTCTTTAAAAAAACTTTTTTTAGAAAATTGTTTTCTTTTAAAAGATTTTATCAATTCCCCAGTTTGAGTTCAAACACACCCAATAGTGTGCCCGAATCCCTCAAACCAAGGCTCTGATACCAACTTGTAACTTCTTAAAAATATTAGGTAAAATTTTTATCTTAGATCAACCAAAAACATTCATTAGTTTGCTTCAAAGACATTCAGAGTAAAATTATTCTTAAAACATCATAGTAAAATCATAAACACTCAATGCATAACAGATCTCCAGGGGATGCAATGCGATCAAGTCGGACCCTTCCATTTGGAACCAAAAGTACCTGAAAACATTTTAAACATAAACCGTATGCACAAAGCTTAGTGAGTTCCCCAAAATGTCAAATACCCATACATATATTTCCCATGGGATACACCCACAGTCTTACATCCAAGTGCCATGGGCTACCCCCATGGTTTCACATCCAAGTTTCACGGGCTACCCCCATGGTCTTTCCTTGCAATGTCAAGGGCCAAATCTTGGTCTTACATATAGGTGTCATGGGCTACCCCCATGGTCTTTCATGTAAGCATCATAAAGACAACTAGCATCCTACATAGTATAGTGAGAAGGCTCACCTCACATTCGTAAACCATAATTATCCGCTCACACAGTCGAAAGGTAGGTGCTACACACCTCCTAAAAAACCATGCAAGGTAAATCCCTTAGTCTAACTTCTAAAACTAGCAATTTGACTCAAAGTCAAGCCATGTCAAAAGTCAACGGTCAGATGAACTCCACGTCGTGGCCTACACAAGGTCACGCCGTGGCCAATGAACTCAGACCCGATCAGAAACTCAGTTACGGTCCAGCTCAGTCGCGCATAAATCCATTGTCACGTCGTGGTAAACATTCCACCACGTCGTGGAAGAGTCCGTCCAAAACAATCGTGAATCCCTTCATTCCCCACGTCGTGACAACTAACCCGTCACATCGTGGGTTATGTGCATGGAAAACTTAATGAGTTTTGTCCTTAATCCATTAAGCCTTTAACCCATACTCTCAAGAAGGATTCTAGGTACCCTAATGGTCCATAAAAATCCCATCTTTATAGACATGCATGACCATGCATGTCTTCCACTTTTCTAGGTCAAAAACTAAAGAAGATGATCTAACTTCATGCAAAACTCCCAACACTCCCTCAAAATCTAGATCCATAAGGTATATTGTTCTAGGAACTAAGGAGAACCATAAATTTGCAAACTTCATCTCTTCTAACCATTCAAACTTCACTTACAAAGAAAAACATGACATTAAACCTAGATCTAAGAAGAGAGGATCAAAAGATGAAAGCTTGAGGACTTACAAGGAGTCTAGGAGATGCACAGAAGGGATGCGGATGGATTGCTTGCTAGATCTATGCACAAACTTCATTCTTCTTCCTTCAAGATCACCAAAATTTGCAAAATGAGCTCAAAAAGCTTCAAGGAGGCTAGGGTTTGCTCAAAGGTGTATTTAGAAGGTGATGGAGGCTGATGGTGGAGGAACCCTAGCCATTACTTTCTTTAAATAGGGCCTAAGCCTGAAAATTAGGGTTTCACACTTCTGCTGCCCCCACGTCGTGACAAGCATCTTGTCACGTCGAGGGATTTAAATGGACACACATTTCATGCAAGGTTGCCACTTCGTGGTAATCTCTTCCCCACACTGTGGCCAACAATAAATCTCATTTTTAATAAGTGAAATTACCATGGTGGTAAAAATCGGTCTAGGCGGTCGATTAATCGGCGCCTAGGCGCTTGGCCGCCTCCAACCACCTACGAATAAGCGTTAGAGGGTAAAATAATTGGCCTTGGTCAATAACGGTCAAAACCAGTCCAAATTGGATCCAAAACGGGACCCAAAATTGGGCTCAAAGGACCCACCGACTCAAAGGAGACAGCTGGCCCAAAGCATAGTTGCATCTGGATTTCAATGAAGCCTTCGACCCTTTTTATAGAAATGTTTCCTCTTGATAGTTTATCCCGCCAATGATGTGGGATACTCAATTGAAAAAACATAGGAACACACAAAGATAAATTCATTCTTCCTTCTTCTTCTATTTTCTGTTTCGTATGTTTAGAGGGTGTTTGGGATTCTCGGTATACAACTCGATCATGTTAGTTCTTCAATCTCGACTCCGATTGGAAGATGATAATCAATATAGGTTAGTTCTTCAATGGCGTTTCTTTCAAGCTTGCTCAAGTCTTCAATCTTCGGTGACGGTGACGACAAAGTCGGTGTTGAAGTCTCGGCTGAAGAGGCTTTTCGATCATGGATTCGAACTATTGTTCATGAAACCTATGATTTAATCTATTAATCATCATTTACGATGGAAGATGATTGATACAAGTTGCTTAGTTAATGCTAATTTGCATATTGTTCTTCGATTATTTACTAATTTATCATTGTTTCTAGAATATGAATATGAAATCTATTGATTAGGATGATGTCTCCATTGTATCTGAATCATTTGCTTGTGCTGCTAATGCCATTGACAAAAATATCTGATTTCATGTAATTTACATTAAGAAATCAACCAATTGGGGAAAACTAGAAATCGAAGCCCCAAAAGATAGAATTTTCTCCGGTTATATCTAATTTTGGATCTTGCTTGATTGCAGTTTACGGGGAGGATCTGTGTTACATCTGTTATGGAATGTCTTGGTTCATTAGGAAGCACTCGAAGATCCGAATTGAGAATATGATAGATGATTTTTTATTAAATTTGAATTGCATACCATCTGAATTGAAATTTGAATTGTTTTCTAATTCTTTGTTGTTGTTGCTCATTCATCAGAGTGTTCAAAGTCAAAGCTGATTAATCATTTGAAATAAAGAAATCAACCAATTTGATGTGATCATAGTTTCATGTTATATTTATTAAAATTTTAATAAATTTTTTAATTTATAATGTTATATTATTTAATGTTATATTATTAGGATTAATGTTATATTTATTAATTTTTTAATAATTAATGGTCACCGATTAAATCCCGCCTAGCCGATTAATCCGTTGACCCCCAGTCCACCGCCTAGCCTACGTCGAGCGTTTTCTGCAACCTTGGAAATTACATACCAGGACTCGAGTGTTACATTGCTAGAAACTGTAAGTTCAAGTCAACTGACGACAAGAATGAATCGTATAGAGTGAAGTACAAAAGATCGATTGCTAGTTGGCAGAAAAAGAGGAGTGGGAAGTGGAAGATCTTTCTACTGATGAAGGAAGGAAAGGGTGACAAAGACAATACGTGTTTGATGGCTAAAGTTCAAATGATCACTAAGATCAACAATTCAAGTTCTTTTAAAGCGGATCTTGATCAAGGTGAAAAGAAGTGTGGAGATGGGATCCCTCCTTCCTCTATCAGGTAAAAAAGAATTGTAAGTTACTTAGATAATGAAAATCCTTTAATGTAAAAAAAATAAATTGTAAGTTACTTAGGTGGTGTTTGTTTTTTGTCTGCAGATCTGCGTGGCCTGTTCTGTCTGCACCGCGCAGACCACGCGCAGACATTAGCCTTCGCAGACTGTTTGTTTTTTTGAAGACTGCAGACCTAAAAATGTCTGCGCGCCTTCTTCTTGGCGCAGATGTGGACCAGAGTCTTCAGACATCTTCTAGCTTAAAAAAAACACATATAGCTTCATTTTTTTAAGTTTTTTTTATTTATATTTTTTCCAACTTTATTAATGATAAACAATTTGAAAAAAAATTACAAAACTTAAAAAAAACGTTCGACGATACAAACATGATATTTTTACAAAATTTTAAATAAAGATTTATTACAATAATAGTCGTTGAAGTTGTTTATATAAATATGAAAAAAAGTCATAATATATTCTTATATTTTTTTGCCAAATTTTGTAAAACATTATTTAATACAGTATCGTCAATTTCTCGAGAAAATATTTATGGTACGTTTTTAATGGATTTAATTGAAAAAATCGAAGTTTATTTCCATCAATTTATGTATCAAATTCTTTGATCCCCTAATTATAATGTTTAGTTATAACTTTGCAATCAAAGTTGTTGGTTTTATCAAATATATACGTTAATTCATACCATTTTTATTTTTGTTTTTTATACAATAATAGATAAAAGTTGATCTAGATTTGTTAATTATTTATAACAAAGTCATAAAAATATTAAAAAAATCACTTTGAAGTTTAAAAAATTCAGTTAATTTAGATTTCAGTTTATTTTAATAGCCAGTAGATGTTAAAAAACAAACATTTTTTTTTCAGACTGCAGACGTTTGGTCCACCTTTTCTACTGCAGAGGTCTACATATGTGATCCGCAGACTGCAGACATTTTGCATAAAAAAAAAACAGCACCTTAGATAATAAAAATACTTTAATGTTTGAGTATCTCAGTCTTGATTTTGAGAAATCTCACACCATGAAAAGATTGATTTTCAAAACAAATATAACACCTTATTAAAATAAATTGAATCAAAAAATCTTGAATTAGCCAATCTTAAAATATGAGCTCATGAATCAAAAGTTCTATAATCAATCTGTTTTACAATTTGAAAACATAAGGATTAAGAAAAGGATGAGGCTGTTTTACAAACTCCATTTCTCGGATAAAGAAATAAGGATTAAGAAAAGCCAATAAATATAATGTAAATTAAAATGATGAAATTTGTCTGTTTATTTGTATTTTGACAGGAATGAAACTGACCCAAACTTTCAATGCTCCACGCGAACAGGATATCTGTCGTCGCCTGTTGACGACGATTTGACCTGCCCTACCGGCGTTGATCCACCGATTCTCTAAGATCTTCTCCGGCGACACTATCAGAGGTCTTTGAAGTTACTTCTCCTCGATTGTTTATTTTTTTCTTTTATCCACTCACAATTACATACACGAATACCAACAATCCATCGATAATTCTTCTGTATGCTTTTTCCTTCACTAGTTATACAAAATTGTCTTCGTTTTGATACCTTATTCAAAGGAAAAACCGAATAGACTGCTATGAGTTTGGTGCTATGTGTGTTCTAGGGTTTATTTGGGGGGTTTTGGTTCCTTATTTTCGTCTATTTCACAACTGGAATTTGATATGATTAGGTATTATGCAATTTTCTTCTTACAGGTTACATACGAAACTTGGTTGTTTAGCAATGTCCAGATCCCTTCTGTTAGTTACACTGCTTTTATTAATGGTGTTAACTTCCCAATTGGATTGGAACCAGAAAGTCGTTAATGAGGTAGAAACAAGATCATCAGCTCTTTTAAGAAGGCAACAACTTGTTCTCCAAAGGGAAGACTATGTAAAAGAAAAGGTACGTACCTCATTTCATTTCTTTTCTTGTCAAATTTCTAAGTCCACATTAGGTTATAATGCTGTTTTCATTTTATATTCTACATCATCTCTGCATATATAGTGACACAAGTTAAAACTCACAACATTCAACACCAAACATCTTTCCCATATGATACACCCCACAAAAAATGGCAGTGTTTACAAATCACTTGAGAGATTTAAGTCTTTAACACTAAAACACAATAGATGGATAGAAGCCCTCGATACCGAAACCAAAGCTCTTGAGGCTAAGGTTTTGTTTGACACGCCACAGCTAGCTGATAAGCTAGCTTATTTTTCGAGTTTTTTTATGTTGTTGTGTTTGGCAAAAATCAAAAAGTAGCTAATAAGCTAGCTTTTTAAAAAGCTATTTAGATTAGCTTTTTAGGAGCTTTACTAAAGTTTTACAAATATGCCCCTTAATTAGTTATAGAAACACATTCTCTTAAATGCCCTTTTATGTAAATTTATATCTTTCGGTTAGTTTTACCAAACGTTATTTTTTATTAGCTAGTTTTTCAGCTATCAACTAGCTTTGTATTTAACAACTAGTTTTTCAGTTATCAGCTAGTTTTTTATTTAATAACTGGCTTTTCAGCTAGTACCCAAACATAGCCTAAATGGCTAATCACACATGGAAACTCACTGATTTAATTATTTTAAAACTTGTATCGAAAGGGATAATGACTTGTGAGGGTAATGGATTTTACAATTGTACACATTTAGTGTCTATAAAACACCGATTTACAGTAACACTTACAATAGGTTAGCAACTTTCTTTTTTGCAATTTTGACCAAAGGTTTACTTTTTGTTACGAATCTAGCTGAATTTTGATTTTCCAAAATTTGCCCCAACTCTCTTTTAACACTTTTTTTACATTTTTTATAACTTTTTTTCCCAATGTCATCTTAAATATTTGTTTTTATGCATATTTTTTTAAAGATTTTTGGTTTTTGTAATTTTTTTATATAAATTCGTTTTTATAAATCTGTTTTTTAACTTTTTCTTACATATTTGTTTTCATGCATGTAAGGTTGTAAGAAAATGTAAAAACTCGTCTTTTTTACATATTTGTAAAAAACTAAGCTGTAAAATAAACTTTGTAAAAGAGTTACAAAATAATTCGGGCAAAAGTTGTATAAAAGTTTGTCAAAAAGGTTATGTTATAGAAACTTTTTTTAAAAAAGCATAGTTTTATAAAAAAATGACAAAATTGCAAAAATGGTTCCTGTGGTTGGCAAAATTCTGTGGTTTTGGTCCAAAAAAGTTTGGTGGTGCACCAATGGTCCAAGATTGGATCTTTTTATTGGTTTTGGTCCCTATCAACTTAAAAAGACTATTATGCCCCTTAGATTTGTTTTTTTATATATATTTATCATAATATTTTTAATTAGTTAAAAATAAAAAAATGGCCACCCCCCTCTCTATCTGATTTTATTCACACACACATACACTTATGAACATGCGTCCACACACTCAAGAACACACCCATAGTTGCCACCATCACCACCGACTTCCACCACTTGTTGTCACCATCAACGACTGCCACCACCGTGCACCACCTTCCACCGCCAACCACCATCATCTATCGTCCACCCACACACCCACCTCATCTCTCTCTCTCTCTCTCTCTCTCTCTCTCTCTCTCTCTCTCTCTCTCTCTCCGCTGACCAGAAACCCCTATCTCCCCTACATCAGAAAAACATGCTTAGATCGAAAACCGTTGTCACATTTGTTAGGAAGCACCGTCAGAAACCATCTAGCCATCCATACCCAAACGACCTTCAACGGAGCCATCTTAACACCGATGTGGACCGTCGGAGCCACCTCCCTTCTCATCGGAAATAGGATTTTCAGAAGGCTCTCCATCTCCATCGTCATCTGAAGCCTCTCCCTCTCTATCGCCGGATCTGAAAACCACTCTTAAACCACCTTCACCAGAGAAGACGACTCGAGCTATAGATCTGGACTGCGATGTTATGGGTCTCTCCACCACTCTTTCTCCCTCTTCTACTGGTACGATCGTTAGAGTTTTCCAAAAGAAGATAAGGTTTTCGATGGAGAAGACGAAGATGAAGGGATGTGCTACTGGAGATGGTGGTGGTTTCTAGCTAAAAAAAAGTATATTTGGCGGCGTTGGCGGTGGTTTTCTACTGTGAAAACGAAGACGAAGGGCAGGGTTACCGGCGACGGTGGTGGTTTATGGCTAAAAAGGGGCAGATCCGACGGTGGTGGTGGTCCGGTGACATGTAGAAGGTGGTGGTCCAGCGGCGGTGGTGGTCCATCGGAAGTAGTGGTGTCAAGAAATGAAGTGTGAGAGGGAAATGGAGTCAATGTAAGGAGTGAGAGATGTAGGAGGTGGGGTGGGTGTGACTTAGGAGGGGTGGGTAGGGTGGGTTGGATTTTTCGTTTGTGTATTTATTTTTAATTAAAATAATAAGAAAACAATTAAAAAAATAAAAAAAAAAAGTTATATAAGGGTATATTCGTCATTTCAGGTGGGGTATGGACCAAAATCACACTAAAATGCCAAACATGGGGACCAAAACCACACAAGGTATTCAAAATTAGACCACTAATACACCGCCAAACTTTTTTGGAATAATTTGGATCACAACCACATAAATTTACCAACCACAGGGACCATTTTTGCAATTTTGTCTAAAACAATTGTAAAAAAAGTAAAATTTGTAAAAAAAAAGTTTTAAGAAACATGTAAAAACAAAATTGAAAAAAGGGTAGAACAAATTCATAACAAAAATTAAAACTTGGGTAATAAAGTGTGTAAATTGGTGCTTTCGAGACATTTGAAATAGTTACTTTTGCCAAAATTTATCTTGACCTAAATTTATTAGTCAAACGTGTACAAAAGATTAGTAATCATCCACTAACAGTTCTCAAAAAAATCTAACTTTTATTTACCACATTATGACTTGTTTTTACAACTCTTGCATGTAATCTTTCAATTGCAGATAATCTTATCTCAGGAAAAACATATCTTGAAACTTAAAACACTTGTGCAAAGTCTTCAACAAGAGTTGCTACTGTGCAGGGGTAAAGATGACTTTTTGAATGACACTACAGTTGACCCTTTGACTCAACTCTTAAACGAACTCAAACACCAACAAATCATGGATTAGTTATATAGTAATTTATGCTTTATAGAGTTGTACAATACAACATTTTAAAACATAAATTTTTGTATATGGAGAAAAATTGTTGTGTACGAATAAGATCCTTTTTATATTGTATATGTAAGTATTATTATTATTATTATTATTTAATTTACCTTCACTTTAGATATTATGTGAAAATATCAGCAGCTTCATTCATTATCTCTCATTTTGAACATTTATTATGACCCTCATGTTAAGCCATTACTCATATGTATTGTAAATTTAATGAGATATTTATTAAAATGATCATATTTGGAAGCGAAGAGCAATATTGAAAGTCTTTCAATTGTTCTTTTGAATTATTTTATTATATTATAATATTTGTATTCTTATATTAACTTATTACCTTAAAGTATATGTTACCGGAACTTGATGATTTTAAAGTTAAGATTTATATTGGTGTTCCCCTTTACGTATAGTTAAATAGTTTCGTGTTATGATTTAAAAATGCTCAAACATTTTATTAAAATCATACTTTAATAGCTTAAAAAAATTTATGAGTTTTAAAAAATTGTTAGTATAAATATCCCAATGAGTTTTAAGAAATTTAAATGATCATATATATATAAGAGAAAATAAATATTCGTATACTTTTTCTTCCTATTATTTTTAGATGATGACAATTGACAAGTGTAATAAAAACTTATTAATTTTATTAAATACGATAAGTATCACAATCGTAAATATGTAGAAATATGGTAGGAAGAAAAAATAGCGGGATATTTGATTTCTTTATATTTAAAGTAGTAGTTGATGTGGCAGTGGGACCACCCATTTTTGAAACAACATTTTTATTGCACTGATAGCAGGGTAATTGGAAAAGCTGATGGTCTAAGTTTTATCCAAATAACCACATTTCAACGTCTATTATAAAAGGATCACATATTTTGCAAAAAACAAGTCCATGAATTCGTTAAATTACCTTTTCAGAGAAAAAACTCGCGAATTATAGCCTAAAATTTGTGAATTTAATATATTTTTCTCGTTAATACGAATATTTCTTGAAAATGTCAACATATTAAGGTGTAGCAAAAATGGTTTAAGGGACATATTGTTTATACAACTTAGGTTGTGTGTTCAAAACCCTACAAAGACAATGTGATGCTATTTTTTTGTTTACCCTTTAAGAAAGGTTTTTAATGGGATTTGAACTAATTATTACATCTTATATTGTTTATATTTTTAAGAAATATTTATGTTAGGTCCCGTTTGATAGTTTCTGTCTGGAAAAGTACTATCTGGTAAAGTGCTGTCTGTGAAAGTTTTCTGACTGGGAAAGAAACCATGCTGTTTGATTGTACATCTGATTGACTGTGCTGAATGATGAAAAAAATTAATAATTCAATAAAAAATAATTTTAAAAAAATTAATAATCCAATAAAGAAAAAAAAGAGGCGGGGTTTGGTGTATAATTGTCTATCCAGCCCATTCGGCCAAAAAGATATGATTTTGAGGCTTTCTGGGAAAGACATATCTTACCAGGAAAGACCCTTTTTTGTGCAAAATCAAACAGTCTTTCCGGTCCATTCAGCCAGAAAGATCTGTTTAAACCTGGAAAGATGCGTATCAAACGGGGTCTTAGTCGATTTTGATTTTTTTCCTACTTAGTGGAAAATATATTAAACTCATCATTTATTTATTTATTTATTATTATTTTGCATAGTAGATGGCCATTTTATGATAAACAATTGAAGATATGGCTACCTTGGTCGAGTGTCATTGAATTCATGAAGACGTGTACCATTTTGTGTCCTGAGTTTATAAAAAAAGTACAATTTAATTTCCACTAACAACCTTTGTTCTTTAACTATTAAAAAGAAACATCTGTAACATTTCATTTCTACTTCCCTAATTATATATCGACTTTAAATTTTTAATATGTTTTACTAATTAGTTCATTTCATATTAAATTCGTAATATCATATAACATTTTTATAATTATATATGTAATAATTTTATCATCTTTGTATATTTTCAAAATAAAAGACCTCTAGTAGTTATCTTTTTATTTACTTTGTATTGTAAATAGTAGACAAAATTTCACAATTGGTCCCTGTGGTTTACATAATATCGCATTTTGAGGACTTCCTAGCAAAAAGTCACGCGACTGGTCCATGTGGTTTGTAAAATTACATCAAAGGTCCTCCTGCCGTTAAATCTAATTTTTCATCTGTTAGATTTTAATAAAAAAGACTATTTTGCCCTTATACCAATATTGCAATACACTACGAACCTCAAGGACCATTTGTGTAATTTTCTAAAGTTGAAATTTTGTATATATATAAATTATAAATATAAATTTTGTATATATAAAAATTATAAATATAAATTTTATATATATTTATATATATAATTTCAACAATTTGATGATTTTTTTTATCTTTTTGATATTTTGTTTTCTATTTTTATTTTATAATTTTAGTTATTTATGATTTTTAATGTTTTTATATATTTTGATTCAAGTAAATTAACTTAAATTTGATAAACCATATTAAAACCTTTTTTTTCTTAATTGTGAAATGAAACGTTAATGTTTTTTTTTAAAAAGTTTATGTTGTTACGGTTTATTTATTTTATTATTTTTTTTTTACTTTGATGCTCCATAGTTAATATCGTTATCAATTTTATGTTTGCATTTGTCGTTATCATTATTTCATCTTTTGTTTACTATTTTTGTTATACTTTTAATTATTTATTATTCTTCTATTGTTTTTATTTATTTTGATTCAAGTAACGAAAAATAGAAAAACAAAAAAACAAAAACTCAAACACCAAAGTTGTAATATACTCTAATATATTAATACATTTTACATTTTTCATATATTTTTGTTTTTTCGCATTTTTTTATTAAGTTTGGTTATTTATGGTTTTTGTATATGAGTTTACTACCATGGGTTTACGGCCCAAGGGAGTTTACGACCGTAAACTCATGGTCAAACATGGCTAAGTGTTGGTTTGAAAGCTAGGGAAGCCTTAGGGACTTTTGCTCTACACAAGGATGAGAAAGACCACCTTCAATGAGGCTTTTGCTGAGTTTACGGCCAAGCATGGAACTTACGGCCGTAAACTCATGTACATTATGAAGTGAGTGTGGTTTAAGGTCCTACAATCATCAAGGAAGGGTTATGGGTCACTAGCTTTGCATCTTATAGGGTTTATGGTCCATACATGCTTCAACATTGAGTTTACGGCCAAGGAAGATCTTGGGCCATAAACTCAAGATGTTCTTGGGAAAAGTCATGTTTCAAGGGTGTGATTCAAGGCTTCCTAGTAGATATGAAGTGTAGGAAAGAGTACTTACGATCTAGAAGCTTGAAATGGTCGGTTTTGGCCAAGAACACTAGTGTGTGTTCTTGGTGAAACTTGAAGATCTAAGAAAAGAATGATTTCCATGGATGAAATCATGGAAGGAGACTAGATTAAGAGATGTATCAACAAGTCTAGGAAGAATACTTACTTATATGAAGATCTTGGAAGAAAGTCTTGATGATACTTGAGAGGATTTGAAGGAAAATCGGCCAAGGAAGGAAGAAATGACTAGAAATGGCCAAGTATCATATATATACACTTGAGTTTACGGCCACATGAGTTTACGGCCGTAAACTCATTGCCTTGTGGCCGTGAACTCATTTTGATGAGGTTATGGTTTGATTTGCTACACTGTGGTTCTAGCAGGTACTTTCTAACACTTATTCCTTAAGTGTATTAAGCTTAAAACTCCTTAGAATGACCTTTTACCGGGCTAGAACTCATTACCAATGAGTCTGACACTCAGTTGAGTTGATTGACTGGGTCTTAAAACCAAAAATTTTCCGGGTTGTCACAGCGTGCACCTCTAATTCTTTTATAAAAGTTCATATCTTCTTTATATGAATCTTGTTTCTTACCCTCTTTATATATCTATGTAGCTCTCTACTAGTACTACAACTTTCCTTAAGGTTGCATTGTCAAATATTCACTTTTATTTTTAACCCATATTTTATATCTTTCTAAAAATCGTATTTTCTTCATACGAACTCCGTTTTTGTCCTTTTTCTTTTTAAAGTTCTTATCTTTCGGAGTACTACGAATTTCCCTTTAGTGACGTTAACCCAAACTCAACCGATTTCTTTATAACATTTTGATGTTAATAACGTTATTAACGCAGTTGATTTTTACTTTTTATAAAATCATAACTCCTCCAATCGGAGTCAGATTTTTATAACGCTTATATTATTGGGATCACTTTGTTGTGTACTTTCCAAGTACACTAACCTTTATTAAAAGTGGTGTAACTTTTTGGTTACTCATTTTTTACCCTCTTATCATTATCTAACGGATCCATATTTTTTCTGAAATATGAAAAGCTCTATTATAATCATTTGTCAATGCTAATCTCTAATGACGGTCGATTGACAGGAAATTCCTAATTGTCACACCTTGTGGCATGCAACCTAACATATTTTCTTAATAGTTAATTAGCATCAATATAAGTCTCACTTAACACAAATCAAGCAACATCCGAGCAGCGAAACCGACTGAAAATAAGGCATCATAAAGATCAACCAATCCTCACACACAATTCCTGATGATCCTTAGCATACTCACTATCAGGCATCTCTACCGGTTCACATATAAGGCATAAAAGTCATCTCTCCTAAGCAGGTATTCTAGCATGCATCCCTGAGTAGATCCTTATTCTAACTTCTAGCATGCATATTATACCATAACACATATAACTTATCCACATGTATGGGTATTTTGGGAATCACTTACTTGAGCTCGGGTGATTTCATGCATCACATCCCTTTTTCTTTAAAAAAACTTTTTTTAGAAAATTGTTTTCTTTTAAAAGATTTTATCAATTCCCCAGTTTGAGTTCAAACACACCCAATAGTGTGCCCGAATCCCTCAAACCAAGGCTCTGATACCAACTTGTAACTTCTTAAAAATATTAGGTAAAATTTTTATCTTAGATCAACCAAAAACATTCATTAGTTTGCTTCAAAGACATTCAGAGTAAAATTATTCTTAAAACATCATAGTAAAATCATAAACACTCAATGCAGAACAGATCTCCAGGGGATGCAATGCGATCAAGTCGGACCCTTCCATTTGGAACCAAAAGTACCTGAAAACATTTTAAACATAAACCGTATGCACAAAGCTTAGTGAGTTCCCCAAAATGTCAAATACCCATACATATATTTCCCATGGGATACACCCACAGTCTTACATCCAAGTGCCATGGGCTACCCCCATGGTTTCACATCCAAGTTTCACGGGCTACCCCCATGGTCTTTCCTTGCAATGTCAAGGGCCAAATCTTGGTCTTACATATAGGTGTCATGGGCTACCCCCATGGTCTTTCATGTAAGCATCATAAAGACAACTAGCATCCTACATAGTATAGTGAGAAGACTCACCTCACATTCGTAAACCATAATTATCCGCTCACACAGTCGAAAGGTAGGTGCTACACACCTCCTAAAAAACCATGCAAGGTAAATCCCTTAGTCTAACTTCTAAAACTAGCAATTTGACTCAAAGTCAAGCCATGTCAAAAGTCAACGGTCAGATGAACTCCACGTCGTGGCCTACACAAGGTCACGCCATGGCCAATGAACTCAGACCCGATCAGAAACTCAGTTACGGTCCAGCTCAGTCGCGCATAAATCCATTGTCACGTCGTGGTAAACATTCCACCACGTCGTGGAAGAGTCCGTCCAAAACAATCGTGAATCCCTTCATTCCCCACGTTGTGACAACTAACCCGTCACATCGTGGGTTATGTGCATGGAAAACTTAATGAGTTTTGTCCTTAATCCATTAAGCCTTTAACCCATACTCTCAAGAAGGATTCTAGGTACCCTAATGGTCCATAAAAATCCCATCTTTATAGACATGCATGACCATGCATGTCTTCCACTTTTCTAGGTCAAAAACTAAAGAAGATGATCTAACTTCATGCAAAACTCCTAACACTCCCTCAAAATCTAGATCCATAAGGTATATTGTTCTAGGAACTAAGGAGAACCATAAATTTGCAAACTTCATCTATTCTAACCATTCAAACTTCACTTACAAAGAAAAACATGACATTAAACCTAGATCTAAGAAGAGAGGATCAAAAGATGAAAGCTTGAGGACTTACAAGGAGTCTAGGAGATGCACAGAAGGGATGCGGATGGATTGCTTGCTAGATCTATGCACAAACTTCATTCTTCTTCCTTCAAGATCACCAAAAATTTGCAAAATGAGCTCAAAAAGCTTCAAGGAGGCTAGGGTTTGCTCAAAGGTGTATTTAGAAGGTGATGGAGGCTGATGGTGGAGGAACCCTAGCCATTACTTTCTTTAAATAGGGCCTAAGCCTGAAAATTAGGGTTTCACACTTCTGCTGCCCCCACGTCGTGACAAGCATCTTGTCACGTCGAGGGATTTAAATGGACACACATTTCATGCAAGGTTGCCACTTCGTGGTAATCTCTTCCCCACACTGTGGCCAACAATAAATCTCATTTTTAATAAGTGAAATTACCATGGTGGTAAAAATCGGTCTAGGCGGTCGATTAATCGGCGCCTAGGCGCTTGGCCGCCTCCAACCGCCTACGAATAAGCGTTAGAGGGTAAAATAATTGGCCTTGGTCAATAACGGTCAAAACCAGTCCAAATTGGATCCAAAACGGGACCCAAAATTGGGCTCAAAGGACCCACCGACTCAAAGGAGACAGCTGGCCCAAAGCATAGTTGCATCTGGATTTCAATGAAGCCTTCGACCCTTTTTATAGAAATGTTTCCTCTTGATAGTTTATCCCGCCAATGATGTGGGATACTTAATTGAAAAAACATAGGAACACACAAAGATAAATTCATTCTTCCTTCTTCTTCTATTTTCTGTTTCGTATGTTTAGAGGGTGTTTGGGATTCTCGGTATACAACTCGATCATGTTAGTTCTTCAATCTCGACTCCGATTGGAAGATGATAATCAATATAGGTTAGTTCTTCAATGGCGTTTCTTTCAAGCTTGCTCAAGTCTTCAATCTTCGGTGACGGTGACGACAAAGTCGGTGTTGAAGTCTCGGCTGAAGAGGCTTTTCGATCATGGATTCGAACTATTGTTCATGAAACCTATGATTTAATCTATTAATCATCATTTACGATGGAAGATGATTGATACAAGTTGCTTAGTTAATGCTAATTTGCATATTGTTCTTCGATTATTTACTAATTTATCATTGTTTCTAGAATATGAATATGAAATCTATTGATTAGGATGATGTCTCCATTGTATCTGAATCATTTGCTTGTGCTGCTAATGCCATTGACAAAAATATCTGATTTCATGTAATTTACATTAAGAAATCAACCAATTGGGGAAAACTAGAAATCGAAGCCCCAAAAGATAGAATTTTCTCCGGTTATATCTAATTTTGGATCTTGCTTGATTGCAGTTTACGGGGAGGATCTGTGTTACATCTGTTATGGAATGTCTTGGTTCATTAGGAAGCACTCGAAGATCCGAATTGAGAATATGATAGATGATTTTTTATTAAATTTGAATTGCATACCATCTGAATTGAAATTTGAATTGTTTTCTAATTCTTTGTTGTTGTTGCTCATTCATCAGAGTGTTCAAAGTCAAAGCTGATTAATCATTTGAAATAAAGAAATCAACCAATTTGATGTGATCATAGTTTCATGTTATATTTATTAAAATTTTAATAAATTTTTTAATTTATAATGTTATATTATTTAATGTTATATTATTAGGATTAATGTTATATTTATTAATTTTTTAATAATTAATGGTCACCGATTAAATCCCGCCTAGCCGATTAATCCGTTGACCCCCAGTCCACCGCCTAGCCTACGTCGAGCGTTTTCTGCAACCTTGGAAATTACATACCAGGACTCGAGTGTTACATTGCTAGAAACTGTAAGTTCAAGTCAACTGACGACAAGAATGAATCGTATAGAGTGAAGTACAAAAGATCGATTGCTAGTTGGCAGAAAAAGAGGAGTGGGAAGTGGAAGATCTTTCTACTGATGAAGGAAGGAAAGGGTGACAAAGACAATACGTGTTTGATGGCTAAAGTTCAAATGATCACTAAGATCAACAATTCAAGTTCTTTTAAAGCGGATCTTGATCAAGGTGAAAAGAAGTGTGGAGATGGGATCCCTCCTTCCTCTATCAGGTAAAAAAGAATTGTAAGTTACTTAGATAATGAAAATCCTTTAATGTAAAAAAAATAAATTGTAAGTTACTTAGGTGGTGTTTGTTTTTTGTCTGCAGATCTGCGTGGCCTGTTCTGTCTGCACCGCGCAGACCACGCGCAGACATTAGCCTTCGCAGACTGTTTGTTTTTTTGAAGACTGCAGACCTAAAAATGTCTGCGCGCCTTCTTCTTGGCGCAGATGTGGACCAGAGTCTTCAGACATCTTCTAGCTTAAAAAAAACACATATAGCTTCATTTTTTTAAGTTTTTTTTATTTATATTTTTTCCAACTTTATTAATGATAAACAATTTGAAAAAAAATTACAAAACTTAAAAAAAACGTTCGACGATACAAACATGATATTTTTACAAAATTTTAAATAAAGATTTATTACAATAATAGTCGTTGAAGTTGTTTATATAAATATGAAAAAAAGTCATAATATATTCTTATATTTTTTTGCCAAATTTTGTAAAACATTATTTAATACAGTATCGTCAATTTCTCGAGAAAATATTTATGGTACGTTTTTAATGGATTTAATTGAAAAAATCGAAGTTTATTTCCATCAATTTATGTATCAAATTCTTTGATCCCCTAATTATAATGTTTAGTTATAACTTTGCAATCAAAGTTGTTGGTTTTATCAAATATATACGTTAATTCATACCATTTTTATTTTTGTTTTTTATACAATAATAGATAAAAGTTGATCTAGATTTGTTAATTATTTATAACAAAGTCATAAAAATATTAAAAAAATCACTTTGAAGTTTAAAAAATTCAGTTAATTTAGATTTCAGTTTATTTTAATAGCCAGTAGATGTTAAAAAACAAACATTTTTTTTTCAGACTGCAGACGTTTGGTCCACCTTTTCTACTGCAGAGGTCTACATATGTGATCCGCAGACTGCAGACATTTTGCATAAAAAAAAAACAGCACCTTAGATAATAAAAATACTTTAATGTTTGAGTATCTCAGTCTTGATTTTGAGAAATCTCACACCATGAAAAGATTGATTTTCAAAACAAATATAACACCTTATTAAAATAAATTGAATCAAAAAATCTTGAATTAGCCAATCTTAAAATATGAGCTCATGAATCAAAAGTTCTATAATCAATCTGTTTTACAATTTGAAAACATAAGGATTAAGAAAAGGATGAGGCTGTTTTACAAACTGCATTTCTCGGATAAAGAAATAAGGATTAAGAAAAGCCAATAAATATAATGTAAATTAAAATGATGAAATTTGTCTGTTTATTTGTATTTTGACAGGAATGAAACTGACCCAAACTTTCAATGCTCCACGCGAACAGGATATCTGTCGTCGCCTGTTGACGACGATTTGACCTGCCCTACCGGCGTTGATCCACCGATTCTCTAAGATCTTCTCCGGCGACACTATCAGAGGTCTTTGAAGTTACTTCTCCTCGATTGTTTATTTTTTTCTTTTATCCACTCACAATTACATACACGAATACCAACAATCCATCGATAATTCTTCTGTATGCTTTTTCCTTCACTAGTTATACAAAATTGTCTTCGTTTTGATACCTTATTCAAAGGAAAAACCGAATAGACTGCTATGAGTTTGGTGCTATGTGTGTTCTAGGGTTTATTTGGGGGGTTTTGGTTCCTTATTTTCGTCTATTTCACAACTGGAATTTGATATGATTAGGTATTATGCAATTTTCTTCTTACAGGTTACATACGAAACTTGGTTGTTTAGCAATGTCCAGATCCCTTCTGTTAGTTACACTGCTTTTATTAATGGTGTTAACTTCCCAATTGGATTGGAACCAGAAAGTCGTTAATGAGGTAGAAACAAGATCATCAGCTCTTTTAAGAAGGCAACAACTTGTTCTCCAAAGGGAAGACTATGTAAAAGAAAAGGTACGTACCTCATTTCATTTCTTTTCTTGTCAAATTTCTAAGTCCACATTAGGTTATAATGCTGTTTTCATTTTATATTCTACATCATCTCTGCATATATAGTGACACAAGTTAAAACTCACAACATTCAACACCAAACATCTTTCCCATATGATACACCCCACAAAAAATGGCAGTGTTTACAAATCACTTGAGAGATTTAAGTCTTTAACACTAAAACACAATAGATGGATAGAAGCCCTCGATACCGAAACCAAAGCTCTTGAGGCTAAGGTTTTGTTTGACACGCCACAGCTAGCTGATAAGCTAGCTTATTTTTCGAGTTTTTTTATGTTGTTGTGTTTGGCAAAAATCAAAAAGTAGCTAATAAGCTAGCTTTTTAAAAAGCTATTTAGATTAGCTTTTTAGGAGTTTTACTAAAGTTTTACAAATATGCCCCTTAATTAGTTATAGAAACACATTCTCTTAAATGCCCTTTTATGTAAATTTATATCTTTCGGTTAGTTTTACCAAACGTTATTTTTTATTAGCTAGTTTTTCAGCTATCAACTAGCTTTGTATTTAACAACTAGTTTTTCAGTTATCAGCTAGTTTTTTATTTAATAACTGGCTTTTCAGCTAGTACCCAAACATAGCCTAAATGGCTAATCACACATGGAAACTCACTGATTTAATTATTTTAAAACTTGTATCGAAAGGGATAATGACTTGTGAGGGTAATGGATTTTACAATTGTACACATTTAGTGTCTATAAAACACCGATTTACAGTAACACTTACAATAGGTTAGCAACTTTCTTTTTTGCAATTTTGACCAAAGGTTTACTTTTTGTTACGAATCTAGCTGAATTTTGATTTTCCAAAATTTGCCCCAACTCTCTTTTAACACTTTTTTTACATTTTTTATAACTTTTTTTCCCAATGTCATCTTAAATATTTGTTTTTATGCATATTTTTTTAAAGATTTTTGGTTTTTGTAATTTTTTTATATAAATTCGTTTTTATAAATCTGTTTTTTAACTTTTTCTTACATATTTGTTTTCATGCATGTAAGGTTGTAAGAAAATGTAAAAACTCGTCTTTTTTACATATTTGTAAAAAACTAAGCTGTAAAATAAACTTTGTAAAAGAGTTACAAAATAATTCGGGCAAAAGTTGTATAAAAGTTTGTCAAAAAGGTTATGTTATAGAAACTTTTTTTTAAAAAGCATAGTTTTATAAAAAAATGACAAAATTGCAAAAATGGTTCCTGTGGTTGGCAAAATTCTGTGGTTTTGGTCCAAAAAAGTTTGGTGGTGCACCAATGGTCCAAGATTGGATCTTTTTATTGGTTTTGGTCCCTATCAACTTAAAAAGACTATTATGCCCCTTAGATTTGTTTTTTTTATATATATTTATCATAATATTTTTAATTAGTTAAAAATAAAAAAATGGCCACCCCCCTCTCTATCTGATTTTATTCACACACACATACACTTATGAACATGCGTCCACACACTCAAGAACACACCCATAGTTGCCACCATCACCACCGACTTCCACCACTTGTTGTCACCATCAACGACTGCCACCACTGTGCACCACCTTCCACCGCCAACCACCATCATCTATCGTCCACTCTCTCTCTCTCTCTCTCTCTCTCTCTCTCTCTCTCTCTCTCTCTCTCTCCGCTGACCAGAAACCCCTATCTCCCCTACATCGGAAAAACATGCTTAGATCGAAAACCGTTGTCACATTTGTTAGGAAGCACCGTCAGAAACCATCTAGCCATCCATACCCAAACGACCTTCAACGGAGCCATCTTAACACCGATGTGGACCGTCGGAGCCACCTCCCTTCTCATCGGAAATAGGATTTTCAGAAGGCTCTCCATCTCCATCGTCATCTGAAGCCTCTCCCTCTCTATCGCCGGATCTGAAAACCACTCTTAAACCACCTTCACCAGAGAAGACGACTCGAGCTATAGATCTGGACTGCGATGTTATGGGTCTCTCCACCACTCTTTCTCCCTCTTCTACTGGTACGATCGTTAGAGTTTTCCAAAAGAAGATAAGGTTTTCGATGGAGAAGACGAAGATGAAGGGATGTGCTACTGGAGATGGTGGTGGTTTCTAGCTAAAAAAAAGTATATTTGGCGGCGTTGGCGGTGGTTTTCTACTGTGAAAACGAAGACGAAGGGCAGGGTTACCGGCGACGGTGGTGGTTTATGGCTAAAAAGGGGCAGATCCGACGGTGGTGGTGGTCCGGTGACATGTAGAAGGTGGTGGTCCAGCGGCGGTGGTGGTCCATCGGAAGTAGTGGTGTCAAGAAATGAAGTGTGAGAGGGAAATGGAGTCAATGTAAGGAGTGAGAGATGTAGGAGGTGGGGTGGGTGTGACTTAGGAGGGGTGGGTAGGGTGGGTTGGATTTTTCGTTTGTGTATTTATTTTTAATTAAAATAATAAGAAAACAATTAAAAAAATAAAAAAAAAAAGTTATATAAGGGTATATTCGTCATTTCAGGTGGGGTATGGACCAAAACCACACTAAAATGCCAAACATGGGACCAAAACCACACAAGGTATTCAAAATTAGACCACTAATACACCGCCAAACTTTTTTGGAATAATTTGGATCACAACCACATAAATTTACCAACCACAGGGACCATTTTTGCAATTTTGTCTAAAACAATTGTAAAAAAAGTAAAATTTGTAAAAAAAAAGTTTTAAGAAACATGTAAAAACAAAATTGAAAAAAGGGTAGAACAAATTCATAACAAAAATTAAAACTTGGGTAATAAAGTGTGTAAATTGGTGCTTTCGAGACATTTGAAATAGTTACTTTTGCCAAAATTTATCTTGACCTAAATTTATTAGTCAAACGTGTACAAAAGATTAGTAATCATCCACTAACAGTTCTCAAAAAAATCTAACTTTTATTTACCACATTATGACTTGTTTTTACAACTCTTGCATGTAATCTTTCAATTGCAGATAATCTTATCTCAGGAAAAACATATCTTGAAACTTAAAACACTTGTGCAAAGTCTTCAACAAGAGTTGCTACTGTGCAGGGGTAAAGATGACTTTTTGAATGACACTACAGTTGACCCTTTGACTCAACTCTTAAACGAACTCAAACACCAACAAATCATGGATTAGTTATATAGTAATTTATGCTTTATAGAGTTGTACAATACAACATTTTAAAACATAAATTTTTGTATATGGAGAAAAATTGTTGTGTACGAATAAGATCCTTTTTATATTGTATATGTAAGTATTATTATTATTATTATTATTTAATTTACCTTCACTTTAGATATTATGTGAAAATATCAGCAGCTTCATTCATTATCTCTCATTTTGAACATTTATTATGACCCTCATGTTAAGCCATTACTCATATGTATTGTAAATTTAATGAGATATTTATTAAAATGATCATATTTGGAAGCGAAGAGCAATATTGAAAGTCTTTCAATTGTTCTTTTGAATTATTTTATTATATTATAATATTTGTATTCTTATATTAACTTATTACCTTAAAGTATATGTTACCGGAACTTGATGATTTTAAAGTTAAGATTTATATTGGTGTTCCCCTTTACGTATAGTTAAATAGTTTCGTGTTATGATTTAAAAATGCTCAAACATTTTATTAAAATCATACTTTAATAGCTTAAAAATATTTATGAGTTTTAAAAAATTGTTAGTATAAATATCCCAATGAGTTTTAAGAAATTTAAATGATCATATATATATAAGAGAAAATAAATATTCGTATACTTTTTCTTCCTATTATTTTTAGATGATGACAATTGACAAGTGTAATAAAAACTTATTAATTTTATTAAATACGATAAGTATCACAATCGTAAATATGTAGGAATATGGTAGGAAGAAAAAATAGCGGGATATTTGATTTCTTTATATTTAAAGTAGTAGTTGATGTGGCAGTGGGACCACCCATTTTTGAAACAACATTTTTATTGCACTGATAGCAGGGTAATTGGAAAAGCTGATGGTCTAAGTTTTATCCAAATAACCACATTTCAACGTCTATTATAAAAGGATCACATATTTTGCAAAAAACAAGTCCATGAATTCGTTAAATTACCTTTTCAGAGAAAAAATTCGCGGATTATAGCCTCAAATTTGTGAATTTAATATATTTTTCTCGTTAATACGAATATTTCTTGAAAATGTCAACATATTAAGGTGTAGCAAAAATGGTTTAAGGGACATATTGTTTATACAACTTAGGTTGTGTGTTCAAAACCCTACAAAGACAATGTGATGCTATTTTTTTGTTTACCCTTTAAGAAAGGTTTTTAATGGGATTTGAACTAATTATTACATCTTATATTGTTTATATTTTTAAGAAATATTTATGTTAGGTCCCGTTTGATAGTTTCTGTCTGGAAAAGTATTATCTGGTAAAGTGCTGTCTGTGAAAGTTTTCTGACTGGGAAAGAAACCATGCTGTTTGATTGTACATCTGATTGACTGTGCTGAATGATGAAAAAAATTAATAATTCAATAAAAAATAAATTTAAAAAAATTAATAATCCAATAAAGAAAAAAAAGAGGCGGGGTTTGGTGTATAATTGTCTATCCAGCCCATTCAGCCAAAAAGATATGATTTTGAGGCTTTCTGGGAAAGACATATCTTACCAGGAAAGACCATTTTTTTGTGCAAAATCAAACAGTCTTTCCGGTCCATTCAGCCAGAAAGATCTGTTTAAACCTGGAAAGATGCGTATCAAACGGGGTCTTAGTCGATTTTGATTTTTTTCCTACTTAGTGGAAAATATATTAAACTCATCATTTATTTATTATTATTTTGCATAGTAGATGGCCATTTTATGATAAACAATTGAAGATATGGCTACCTTGGTCGAGTGTCATTGAATTCATGAAGATGTGTACCATTTTGTGTCCTGAGTTTATAAAAAAAGTACAATTTAATTTCCACAACAACCTTTGTTCTTTAACTATTAAAAAGAAACATCTGTAACATTTCATTTCTACTTCCCTAATTATATATCGACTTTAAATTTTTAATATGTTTTACTAATTAGTTCATTTCATATTAAATTCGTAATATCATATAACATTTTTATAATTATATATGTAATAATTTTATCATCTTTGTATATTTTCAAAATAAAAGACCTCTAGTAGTTATCTTTTTATTTACTTTGTATTGTAAATAGTAGACAAAATTTCACAATTGGTCCCTGTGGTTTACATAATATCGCATTTTGAGGACTTCCTAGCAAAAAGTCACGCGACTGGTCCATGTGGTTTGTAAAATTACATCAAAGGTCCTCCTGCCGTTAAATCTAATTTTTCATCTGTTAGATTTTAATAAAAAAGACTATTTTGCCCTTATACCAATATTGCAATACACTACGAACCTCAAAGACCATTTGTGTAATTTTCTAAAGTTGAAATTTTGTATATATATAAATTATAAATATAAATTTTGTATATATAAAAATTATAAATATAAATTTTATATATATTTATATATATAATTTCAACAATTTGATGATTTTTTTTATCTTTTTGATATTTTGTTTTCTATTTTTATTTTATAATTTTAGTTATTTATGATTTTTAATGTTTTTATTTATTTTGATTCAAGTAAATTAACTTAAATTTGATAAACCATATTAAAACCTTTTTTTTCTTAATTGTGAAATGAAACGTTAATGTTTTTTTTAAAAAGTTTATGTTGTTACGGTTTATTTATTTTATTATTTTTTTTTACTTTGATGCTCCATAGTTAATATCATTATCAATTTTATGTTTGCATTTGTCGTTATCATTATTTCATCTTTTGTTTACTATTTTTGTTATACTTTTAATTATTTATTATTCTTCTATTGTTTTTATTTATTTTGATTCAAGTAACGAAAAATAGAAAAACAAAAAAACAAAAACTCAAACACCAAAGTTGTAATATACTCTAATATATTAATACATTTTACATTTTTCATATATTTTTGTTTTTTCGCATTTTTTTATTAAGTTTGGTTATTTATGGTTTTTGTATATGAGTTTACTACCATGGGTTTACGGCCCAAGGGAGTTTACGACCGTAAACTCATGGTCAAACATGGCTAAGTGTTGGTTTGAAAGCTAGGGAAGTCTTAGGGACTTTTGCTCTACACAAGGATGAGAAAGACCACCTTCAATGAGGCTTTTGTTGAGTTTACGGCCAAGCATGGAGCTTACGGCCGTAAACTCATGTACATTATGAAGTGAGTGTGGTTTAAGGTCCTACAATCATCAAGGAAGGGTTATGGGTCACTAGCTTTGCATCTTATAGGGTTTATGGTCCATACATGCTTCAACATTGAGTTTACGGCCAAGGAAGATCTTGGGCCATAAACTCAAGATGTTCTTGGGAAAAGTCATGTTTCAAGGGTGTGATTCAAGGCTTCCTAGTAGATATGAAGTGTAGGAAAGAGTACTTACGATCTAGAAGCTTGAAATGGTCGGTTTTGGCCAAGAACACTAGTGTGTGTTCTTGGTGAAACTTGAAGATCTAAGAAAAGAATGATTTCCATGGATGAAATCATGGAAGGAGACTAGATTAAGAGATGTATCAACAAGTCTAGGAAGAATACTTACTTATATGAAGATCTTGGAAGAAAGTCTTGATGATACTTGAGAGGATTTGAAGGAAAATCGGCCAAGGAAGGAAAAAATGACTAGAAATGGCCAAGTATCATATATATACACTTGAGTTTACGGCCACATGAGTTTACGGCCGTAAACTCATTGCCTTGTGGCCGTGAACTCATTTTGATGAGGTTATGGTTTGATTTGCTACACTGTGGTTCTAGCAGGTACTTTCTAACACTTATTCCTTAAGTGTATTAAGCTTAAAACTCCTTAGAATTACCTTTTACCGGGCTAGAACTCATTACCAATGAGTCTGACACTCAGTTGAGTTGATTGACTGGGTCTTAAAACCAAAAATTTTCCGGGTTGTCACAGCGTGCACCTCTAATTCTTTTATAAAAGTTCATATCTTCTTTATATGAATCTTGTTTCTTACCCTCTTTATATATCTATGTAGCTCTCTACTAGTACTACAACTTTCCTTAAGGTTGCATTGTCAAATATTCACTTTTATTTTTAACCCATATTTTATATCTTTCTAAAAATCGTATTTTCTTCGTACGAACTCCGTTTTTGTCCTTTTTCTTTTTAAAGTTCTTATCTTTCGGAGTACTACGAATTTCCCTTTAGTGACGTTAACCCAAACTCAACCGATTTCTTTATAACATTTTGATGTTAATAACGTTATTAACGCAGTTGATTTTTACTTTTTATAAAATCATAACTCCTCCAATCGGAGTCAGATTTTTATAACGCTTATATTATTGGGATCACTTTGTTGTGTACTTTCCAAGTACACTAACCTTTATTAAAAGTGGTGTAACTTTTTGGTTACTCATTTTTTACCCTCTTATCATTATCTAACGGATCCATATTTTTTCTGAAATATGAAAAGCTCTATTATAATCATTTGTCAATGCTAATCTCTAATGACGGTCGATTGACAGGAAATTCCTAATTGTCACACCTTGTGGCATGCAACCTAACATATTTTCTTAATAGTTAATTAGCATCAATATAAGTCTCACTTAACACAAATCAAGCAACATCCGAGCAGCGAAACCGACTGAAAATAAGGCATCATAAAGATCAACCAATCCTCACACACAATTCCTGATGATCCTTAGCATACTCACTATCAGGCATCTCTACCGGTTCACATATAAGGCATAAAAGTCATCTCTCCTAAGCAGGTATTCTAGCATGCATCCCTGAGTAGATCCTTATTCTAACTTCTAGCATGCATATTATACCCTAACACATATAACTTATCCACATGTATGGGTATTTTGGGAATCACTTACTTGAGCTCGGGTGATTTCATGCATCACATCCCTTTTTCTTTATAAAAACTTTTTTTAGAAAATTGTTTTCTTTTAAAAGATTTTATCAATTCCCCAGTTTGAGTTCAAACACACCCAATAGTGTGCCCGAATCCCTCAAACCAAGGCTCTGATACCAACTTGTAACTTCTTAAAAATATTAGGTAAAATTTTTATCTTAGATCAACCAAAAACATTCATTAGTTTGCTTCAAAGACATTCAGAGTAAAATTATTCTTAAAACATCATAGTAAAATCATAAACACTCAATGCAGAACAGATCTCCAGGGGATGCAATGCGATCAAGTCGGACCCTTCCATTTGGAACCAAAAGTACCTGAAAACATTTTAAACATAAACCGTATGCACAAAGCTTAGTGAGTTCCCCAAAATGTCAAATACCCATACATATATTTCCCATGGGATACACCCACAGTCTTACATCCAAGTGCCATGGGCTACCCCCATGGTTTCACATCCAAGTTTCACGGGCTACCCCCATGGTCTTTCCTTGCAATGTCAAGGGCCAAATCTTGGTCTTACATATAGGTGTCATGGGCTACCCCCATGGTCTTTCATGTAAGCATCATAAAGACAACTAGCATCCTACATAGTATAGTGAGAAGACTCACCTCACATTCGTAAACCATAATTATCCGCTCACACAGTCGAAAGGTAGGTGCTACACACCTCCTAAAAAACCATGCAAGGTAAATCCCTTAGTCTAACTTCTAAAACTAGCAATTTGACTCAAAGTCAAGCCATGTCAAAAGTCAACGGTCAGATGAACTCCACGTCGTGGCCTACACAAGGTCACGCCATGGCCAATGAACTCAGACCCGATCAGAAACTCAGTTACGGTCCAGCTCAGTCGCGCATAAATCCATTGTCACGTCGTGGTAAACATTCCACCACGTCGTGGAAGAGTCCGTCCAAAACAATCGTGAATCCCTTCATTCCCCACGTTGTGACAACTAACCCGTCACATCGTGGGTTATGTGCATGGAAAACTTAATGAGTTTTGTCCTTAATCCATTAAGCCTTTAACCCATACTCTCAAGAAGGATTCTAGGTACCCTAATGGTCCATAAAAATCCCATCTTTATAGACATGCATGACCATGCATGTCTTCCACTTTTCTAGGTCAAAAACTAAAGAAGATGATCTAACTTCATGCAAAACTCCTAACACTCCCTCAAAATCTAGATCCATAAGGTATATTGTTCTAGGAACTAAGGAGAACCATAAATTTGCAAACTTCATCTATTCTAACCATTCAAACTTCACTTACAAAGAAAAACATGACATTAAACCTAGATCTAAGAAGAGAGGATCAAAAGATGAAAGCTTGAGGACTTACAAGGAGTCTAGGAGATGCACAGAAGGGATGCGGATGGATTGCTTGCTAGATCTATGCACAAACTTCATTCTTCTTCCTTCAAGATCACCAAAAATTTGCAAAATGAGCTCAAAAAGCTTCAAGGAGGCTAGGGTTTGCTCAAAGGTGTATTTAGAAGGTGATGGAGGCTGATGGTGGAGGAACCCTAGCCATTACTTTCTTTAAATAGGGCCTAAGCCTGAAAATTAGGGTTTCACACTTCTGCTGCCCCCACGTCGTGACAAGCATCTTGTCACGTCGAGGGATTTAAATGGACACACATTTCATGCAAGGTTGCCACTTCGTGGTAATCTCTTCCCCACACTGTGGCCAACAATAAATCTCATTTTTAATAAGTGAAATTACCATGGTGGTAAAAATCGGTCTAGGCGGTCGATTAATCGGCGCCTAGGCGCTTGGCCGCCTCCAACCGCCTACGAATAAGCGTTAGAGGGTAAAATAATTGGCCTTGGTCAATAACGGTCAAAACCAGTCCAAATTGGATCCAAAACGGGACCCAAAATTGGGCTCAAAGGACCCACCGACTCAAAGGAGACAGCTGGCCCAAAGCATAGTTGCATCTGGATTTCAATGAAGCCTTCGACCCTTTTTATAGAAATGTTTCCTCTTGATAGTTTATCCCGCCAATGATGTGGGATACTTAATTGAAAAAACATAGGAACACACAAAGATAAATTCATTCTTCCTTCTTCTTCTATTTTCTGTTTCGTATGTTTAGAGGGTGTTTGGGATTCTCGGTATACAACTCGATCATGTTAGTTCTTCAATCTCGACTCCGATTGGAAGATGATAATCAATATAGGTTAGTTCTTCAATGGCGTTTCTTTCAAGCTTGCTCAAGTCTTCAATCTTCGGTGACGGTGACGACAAAGTCGGTGTTGAAGTCTCGGCTGAAGAGGCTTTTCGATCATGGATTCGAACTATTGTTCATGAAACCTATGATTTAATCTATTAATCATCATTTACGATGGAAGATGATTGATACAAGTTGCTTAGTTAATGCTAATTTGCATATTGTTCTTCGATTATTTACTAATTTATCATTGTTTCTAGAATATGAATATGAAATCTATTGATTAGGATGATGTCTCCATTGTATCTGAATCATTTGCTTGTGCTGCTAATGCCATTGACAAAAATATCTGATTTCATGTAATTTACATTAAGAAATCAACCAATTGGGGAAAACTAGAAATCGAAGCCCCAAAAGATAGAATTTTCTCCGGTTATATCTAATTTTGGATCTTGCTTGATTGCAGTTTACGGGGAGGATCTGTGTTACATCTGTTATGGAATGTCTTGGTTCATTAGGAAGCACTCGAAGATCCGAATTGAGAATATGATAGATGATTTTTTATTAAATTTGAATTGCATACCATCTGAATTGAAATTTGAATTGTTTTCTAATTCTTTGTTGTTGTTGCTCATTCATCAGAGTGTTCAAAGTCAAAGCTGATTAATCATTTGAAATAAAGAAATCAACCAATTTGATGTGATCATAGTTTCATGTTATATTTATTAAAATTTTAATAAATTTTTTAATTTATAATGTTATATTATTTAATGTTATATTATTAGGATTAATGTTATATTTATTAATTTTTTAATAATTAATGGTCACCGATTAAATCCCGCCTAGCCGATTAATCCGTTGACCCCCAGTCCACCGCCTAGCCTACGTCGAGCGTTTTCTGCAACCTTGGAAATTACATACCAGGACTCGAGTGTTACATTGCTAGAAACTGTAAGTTCAAGTCAACTGACGACAAGAATGAATCGTATAGAGTGAAGTACAAAAGATCGATTGCTAGTTGGCAGAAAAAGAGGAGTGGGAAGTGGAAGATCTTTCTACTGATGAAGGAAGGAAAGGGTGACAAAGACAATACGTGTTTGATGGCTAAAGTTCAAATGATCACTAAGATCAACAATTCAAGTTCTTTTAAAGCGGATCTTGATCAAGGTGAAAAGAAGTGTGGAGATGGGATCCCTCCTTCCTCTATCAGGTAAAAAAGAATTGTAAGTTACTTAGATAATGAAAATCCTTTAATGTAAAAAAAATAAATTGTAAGTTACTTAGGTGGTGTTTGTTTTTTGTCTGCAGATCTGCGTGGCCTGTTCTGTCTGCACCGCGCAGACCACGCGCAGACATTAGCCTTCGCAGACTGTTTGTTTTTTTGAAGACTGCAGACCTAAAAATGTCTGCGCGCCTTCTTCTTGGCGCAGATGTGGACCAGAGTCTTCAGACATCTTCTAGCTTAAAAAAAACACATATAGCTTCATTTTTTTAAGTTTTTTTTATTTATATTTTTTCCAACTTTATTAATGATAAACAATTTGAAAAAAATTACAAAACTTAAAAAAAACGTTCGACGATACAAACATGATATTTTTACAAAATTTTAAATAAAGATTTATTACAATAATAGTCGTTGAAGTTGTTTATATAAATATGAAAAAAAGTCATAATATATTCTTATATTTTTTTGCCAAATTTTGTAAAACATTATTTAATACAGTATCGTCAATTTCTCGAGAAAATATTTATGGTACGTTTTTAATGGATTTAATTGAAAAAATCGAAGTTTATTTCCATCAATTTATGTATCAAATTCTTTGATCCCCTAATTATAATGTTTAGTTATAACTTTGCAATCAAAGTTGTTGGTTTTATCAAATATATACGTTAATTCATACCATTTTTATTTTTGTTTTTTATACAATAATAGATAAAAGTTGATCTAGATTTGTTAATTATTTATAACAAAGTCATAAAAATATTAAAAAAATCACTTTGAAGTTTAAAAAATTCAGTTAATTTAGATTTCAGTTTATTTTAATAGCCAGTAGATGTTAAAAAACAAACATTTTTTTTTCAGACTGCAGACGTTTGGTCCACCTTTTCTACTGCAGAGGTCTACATATGTGATCCGCAGACTGCAGACATTTTGCATAAAAAAAAAACAGCACCTTAGATAATAAAAATACTTTAATGTTTGAGTATCTCAGTCTTGATTTTGAGAAATCTCACACCATGAAAAGATTGATTTTCAAAACAAATATAACACCTTATTAAAATAAATTGAATCAAAAAATCTTGAATTAGCCAATCTTAAAATATGAGCTCATGAATCAAAAGTTCTATAATCAATCTGTTTTACAATTTGAAAACATAAGGATTAAGAAAAGGATGAGGCTGTTTTACAAACTGCATTTCTCGGATAAAGAAATAAGGATTAAGAAAAGCCAATAAATATAATGTAAATTAAAATGATGAAATTTGTCTGTTTATTTGTATTTTGACAGGAATGAAACTGACCCAAACTTTCAATGCTCCACGCGAACAGGATATCTGTCGTCGCCTGTTGACGACGATTTGACCTGCCCTACCGGCGTTGATCCACCGATTCTCTAAGATCTTCTCCGGCGACACTATCAGAGGTCTTTGAAGTTACTTCTCCTCGATTGTTTATTTTTTTCTTTTATCCACTCACAATTACATACACGAATACCAACAATCCATCGATAATTCTTCTGTATGCTTTTTCCTTCACTAGTTATACAAAATTGTCTTCGTTTTGATACCTTATTCAAAGGAAAAACCGAATAGACTGCTATGAGTTTGGTGCTATGTGTGTTCTAGGGTTTATTTGGGGGGTTTTGGTTCCTTATTTTCGTCTATTTCACAACTGGAATTTGATATGATTAGGTATTATGCAATTTTCTTCTTACAGGTTACATACGAAACTTGGTTGTTTAGCAATGTCCAGATCCCTTCTGTTAGTTACACTGCTTTTATTAATGGTGTTAACTTCCCAATTGGATTGGAACCAGAAAGTCGTTAATGAGGTAGAAACAAGATCATCAGCTCTTTTAAGAAGGCAACAACTTGTTCTCCAAAGGGAAGACTATGTAAAAGAAAAGGTACGTACCTCATTTCATTTCTTTTCTTGTCAAATTTCTAAGTCCACATTAGGTTATAATGCTGTTTTCATTTTATATTCTACATCATCTCTGCATATATAGTGACACAAGTTAAAACTCACAACATTCAACACCAAACATCTTTCCCATATGATACACCCCACAAAAAATGGCAGTGTTTACAAATCACTTGAGAGATTTAAGTCTTTAACACTAAAACACAATAGATGGATAGAAGCCCTCGATACCGAAACCAAAGCTCTTGAGGCTAAGGTTTTGTTTGACACGCCACAGCTAGCTGATAAGCTAGCTTATTTTTCGAGTTTTTTTATGTTGTTGTGTTTGGCAAAAATCAAAAAGTAGCTAATAAGCTAGCTTTTTAAAAAGCTATTTAGATTAGCTTTTTAGGAGTTTTACTAAAGTTTTACAAATATGCCCCTTAATTAGTTATAGAAACACATTCTCTTAAATGCCCTTTTATGTAAATTTATATCTTTCGGTTAGTTTTACCAAACGTTATTTTTTATTAGCTAGTTTTTCAGCTATCAACTAGCTTTGTATTTAACAACTAGTTTTTCAGTTATCAGCTAGTTTTTTATTTAATAACTGGCTTTTCAGCTAGTACCCAAACATAGCCTAAATGGCTAATCACACATGGAAACTCACTGATTTAATTATTTTAAAACTTGTATCGAAAGGGATAATGACTTGTGAGGGTAATGGATTTTACAATTGTACACATTTAGTGTCTATAAAACACCGATTTACAGTAACACTTACAATAGGTTAGCAACTTTCTTTTTTGCAATTTTGACCAAAGGTTTACTTTTTGTTACGAATCTAGCTGAATTTTGATTTTCCAAAATTTGCCCCAACTCTCTTTTAACACTTTTTTTACATTTTTTATAACTTTTTTTCCCAATGTCATCTTAAATATTTGTTTTTATGCATATTTTTTTAAAGATTTTTGGTTTTTGTAATTTTTTTATATAAATTCGTTTTTATAAATCTGTTTTTTAACTTTTTCTTACATATTTGTTTTCATGCATGTAAGGTTGTAAGAAAATGTAAAAACTCGTCTTTTTTACATATTTGTAAAAAACTAAGCTGTAAAATAAACTTTGTAAAAGAGTTACAAAATAATTCGGGCAAAAGTTGTATAAAAGTTTGTCAAAAAGGTTATGTTATAGAAACTTTTTTTTAAAAAGCATAGTTTTATAAAAAAATGACAAAATTGCAAAAATGGTTCCTGTGGTTGGCAAAATTCTGTGGTTTTGGTCCAAAAAAGTTTGGTGGTGCACCAATGGTCCAAGATTGGATCTTTTTATTGGTTTTGGTCCCTATCAACTTAAAAAGACTATTATGCCCCTTAGATTTGTTTTTTTTATATATATTTATCATAATATTTTTAATTAGTTAAAAATAAAAAAATGGCCACCCCCCTCTCTATCTGATTTTATTCACACACACATACACTTATGAACATGCGTCCACACACTCAAGAACACACCCATAGTTGCCACCATCACCACCGACTTCCACCACTTGTTGTCACCATCAACGACTGCCACCACCGTGCACCACCTTCCACCGCCAACCACCATCATCTATCGTCCACTCTCTCTCTCTCTCTCTCTCTCTCTCTCTCTCTCTCTCTCTCTCTCTCTCTCTCTCTCTCTCCGCTGACCAGAAACCCCTATCTCCCCTACATCGGAAAAACATGCTTAGATCGAAAACCGTTGTCACATTTGTTAGGAAGCACCGTCAGAAACCATCTAGCCATCCATACCCAAACGACCTTCAACGGAGCCATCTTAACACCGATGTGGACCGTCGGAGCCACCTCCCTTCTCATCGGAAATAGGATTTTCAGAAGGCTCTCCATCTCCATCGTCATCTGAAGCCTCTCCCTCTCTATCGCCGGATCTGAAAACCACTCTTAAACCACCTTCACCAGAGAAGACGACTCGAGCTATAGATCTGGACTGCGATGTTATGGGTCTCTCCACCACTCTTTCTCCCTCTTCTACTGGTACGATCGTTAGAGTTTTCCAAAAGAAGATAAGGTTTTCGATGGAGAAGACGAAGATGAAGGGATGTGCTACTGGAGATGGTGGTGGTTTCTAGCTAAAAAAAAGTATATTTGGCGGCGTTGGCGGTGGTTTTCTACTGTGAAAACGAAGACGAAGGGCAGGGTTACCGGCGACGGTGGTGGTTTATGGCTAAAAAGGGGCAGATCCGACGGTGGTGGTGGTCCGGTGACATGTAGAAGGTGGTGGTCCAGCGGCGGTGGTGGTCCATCGGAAGTAGTGGTGTCAAGAAATGAAGTGTGAGAGGGAAATGGAGTCAATGTAAGGAGTGAGAGATGTAGGAGGTGGGGTGGGTGTGACTTAGGAGGGGTGGGTAGGGTGGGTTGGATTTTTCGTTTGTGTATTTATTTTTAATTAAAATAATAAGAAAACAATTAAAAAAATAAAAAAAAAAAAGTTATATAAGGGTATATTCGTCATTTCAGGTGGGGTATGGACCAAAACCACACTAAAATGCCAAACATGGGGACCAAAACCACACAAGGTATTCAAAATTAGACCACTAATACACCGCCAAACTTTTTTGGAATAATTTGGATCACAACCACATAAATTTACCAACCACAGGGACCATTTTTGCAATTTTGTCTAAAACAATTGTAAAAAAAGTAAAATTTGTAAAAAAAAAGTTTTAAGAAACATGTAAAAACAAAATTGAAAAAAGGGTAGAACAAATTCATAACAAAAATTAAAACTTGGGTAATAAAGTGTGTAAATTGGTGCTTTCGAGACATTTGAAATAGTTACTTTTGCCAAAATTTATCTTGACCTAAATTTATTAGTCAAACGTGTACAAAAGATTAGTAATCATCCACTAACAGTTCTCAAAAAAATCTAACTTTTATTTACCACATTATGACTTGTTTTTACAACTCTTGCATGTAATCTTTCAATTGCAGATTATCTTATCTCAGGAAAAACATATCTTGAAACTTAAAACACTTGTGCAAAGTCTTCAACAAGAGTTGCTACTGTGCAGGGGTAAAGATGACTTTTTGAATGACACTACAGTTGACCCTTTGACTCAACTCTTAAACGAACTCAAACACCAACAAATCATGGATTAGTTATATAGTAATTTATGCTTTATAGAGTTGTACAATACAACATTTTAAAACATAAATTTTTGTATATGGAGAAAAATTGTTGTGTACGAATAAGATCCTTTTTATATTGTATATGTAAGTATTATTATTATTATTATTATTTAATTTACCTTCACTTTAGATATTATGTGAAAATATCAGCAGCTTCATTCATTATCTCTCATTTTGAACATTTATTATGACCCTCATGTTAAGCCATTACTCATATGTATTGTAAATTTAATGAGATATTTATTAAAATGATCATATTTGGAAGCGAAGAGCAATATTGGAAGTCTTTCAATTGTTCTTTTGAATTATTTTATTATATTATAATATTTGTATTCTTATATTAACTTATTACCTTAAAGTATATGTTACCGGAACTTGATGATTTTAAAGTTAAGATTTATATTGGTGTTCCCCTTTACGTATAGTTAAATAGTTTCGTGTTATGATTTAAAAATGCTCAAACATTTTATTAAAATCATACTTTAATAGCTTAAAAATATTTATGAGTTTTAAAAAATTGTTAGTATAAATATCCCAATGAGTTTTAAGAAATTTAAATGATCATATATATATAAGAGAAAATAAATATTCGTATACTTTTTCTTCCTATTATTTTTAGATGATGACAATTGACAAGTGTAATAAAAACTTATTAATTTTATTAAATACGATAAGTATCACAATCGTAAATATGTAGGAATATGGTAGGAAGAAAAAATAGCGGGATATTTGATTTCTTTATATTTAAAGTAGTAGTTGATGTGGCAGTGGGACCACCCATTTTTGAAACAACATTTTTATTGCACTGATAGCAGGGTAATTGGAAAAGCTGATGGTCTAAGTTTTATCCAAATAACCACATTTCAACGTCTATTATAAAAGGATCACATATTTTGCAAAAAACAAGTCCATGAATTCGTTAAATTACCTTTTCAGAGAAAAAATTCGCGGATTATAGCCTCAAATTTGTGAATTTAATATATTTTTCTCGTTAATACGAATATTTCTTGAAAATGTCAACATATTAAGGTGTAGCAAAAATGGTTTAAGGGACATATTGTTTATACAACTTAGGTTGTGTGTTCAAAACCCTACAAAGACAATGTGATGCTATTTTTTTGTTTACCCTTTAAGAAAGGTTTTTAATGGGATTTGAACTAATTATTACATCTTATATTGTTTATATTTTTAAGAAATATTTATGTTAGGTCCCGTTTGATAGTTTCTGTCTGGAAAAGTATTATCTGGTAAAGTGCTGTCTGTGAAAGTTTTCTGACTGGGAAAGAAACCATGCTGTTTGATTGTACATCTGATTGACTGTGCTGAATGATGAAAAAAATTAATAATTCAATAAAAAATAAATTTAAAAAAATTAATAATCCAATAAAGAAAAAAAAGAGGCGGGGTTTGGTGTATAATTGTCTATCCAGCCCATTCAGCCAAAAAGATATGATTTTGAGGCTTTCTGGGAAAGACATATCTTACCAGGAAAGACCATTTTTTTGTGCAAAATCAAACAGTCTTTCCGGTCCATTCAGCCAGAAAGATCTGTTTAAACCTGGAAAGATGCGTATCAAACGGGGTCTTAGTCGATTTTGATTTTTTTCCTACTTAGTGGAAAATATATTAAACTCATCATTTATTTATTATTATTTTGCATAGTAGATGGCCATTTTATGATAAACAATTGAAGATATGGCTACCTTGGTCGAGTGTCATTGAATTCATGAAGATGTGTACCATTTTGTGTCCTGAGTTTATAAAAAAAGTACAATTTAATTTCCACAACAACCTTTGTTCTTTAACTATTAAAAAGAAACATCTGTAACATTTCATTTCTACTTCCCTAATTATATATCGACTTTAAATTTTTAATATGTTTTACTAATTAGTTCATTTCATATTAAATTCGTAATATCATATAACATTTTTATAATTATATATGTAATAATTTTATCATCTTTGTATATTTTCAAAATAAAAGACCTCTAGTAGTTATCTTTTTATTTACTTTGTATTGTAAATAGTAGACAAAATTTCACAATTGGTCCCTGTGGTTTACATAATATCGCATTTTGAGGACTTCCTAGCAAAAAGTCACGCGACTGGTCCATGTGGTTTGTAAAATTACATCAAAGGTCCTCCTGCCGTTAAATCTAATTTTTCATCTGTTAGATTTTAATAAAAAAGACTATTTTGCCCTTATACCAATATTGCAATACACTACGAACCTCAAAGACCATTTGTGTAATTTTCTAAAGTTGAAATTTTGTATATATATAAATTATAAATATAAATTTTGTATATATAAAAATTATAAATATAAATTTTATATATATTTATATATATAATTTCAACAATTTGATGATTTTTTTTATCTTTTTGATATTTTGTTTTCTATTTTTATTTTATAATTTTAGTTATTTATGATTTTTAATGTTTTTATTTATTTTGATTCAAGTAAATTAACTTAAATTTGATAAACCATATTAAAACCTTTTTTTTCTTAATTGTGAAATGAAACGTTAATGTTTTTTTTAAAAAGTTTATGTTGTTACGGTTTATTTATTTTATTATTTTTTTTTACTTTGATGCTCCATAGTTAATATCATTATCAATTTTATGTTTGCATTTGTCGTTATCATTATTTCATCTTTTGTTTACTATTTTTGTTATACTTTTAATTATTTATTATTCTTCTATTGTTTTTATTTATTTTGATTCAAGTAACGAAAAATAGAAAAACAAAAAAACAAAAACTCAAACACCAAAGTTGTAATATACTCTAATATATTAATACATTTTACATTTTTCATATATTTTTGTTTTTTCGCATTTTTTTATTAAGTTTGGTTATTTATGGTTTTTGTATATGAGTTTACTACCATGGGTTTACGGCCCAAGGGAGTTTACGACCGTAAACTCATGGTCAAACATGGCTAAGTGTTGGTTTGAAAGCTAGGGAAGTCTTAGGGACTTTTGCTCTACACAAGGATGAGAAAGACCACCTTCAATGAGGCTTTTGTTGAGTTTACGGCCAAGCATGGAGCTTACGGCCGTAAACTCATGTACATTATGAAGTGAGTGTGGTTTAAGGTCCTACAATCATCAAGGAAGGGTTATGGGTCACTAGCTTTGCATCTTATAGGGTTTATGGTCCATACATGCTTCAACATTGAGTTTACGGCCAAGGAAGATCTTGGGCCATAAACTCAAGATGTTCTTGGGAAAAGTCATGTTTCAAGGGTGTGATTCAAGGCTTCCTAGTAGATATGAAGTGTAGGAAAGAGTACTTACGATCTAGAAGCTTGAAATGGTCGGTTTTGGCCAAGAACACTAGTGTGTGTTCTTGGTGAAACTTGAAGATCTAAGAAAAGAATGATTTCCATGGATGAAATCATGGAAGGAGACTAGATTAAGAGATGTATCAACAAGTCTAGGAAGAATACTTACTTATATGAAGATCTTGGAAGAAAGTCTTGATGATACTTGAGAGGATTTGAAGGAAAATCGGCCAAGGAAGGAAAAAATGACTAGAAATGGCCAAGTATCATATATATACACTTGAGTTTACGGCCACATGAGTTTACGGCCGTAAACTCATTGCCTTGTGGCCGTGAACTCATTTTGATGAGGTTATGGTTTGATTTGCTACACTGTGGTTCTAGCAGGTACTTTCTAACACTTATTCCTTAAGTGTATTAAGCTTAAAACTCCTTAGAATTACCTTTTACCGGGCTAGAACTCATTACCAATGAGTCTGACACTCAGTTGAGTTGATTGACTGGGTCTTAAAACCAAAAATTTTCCGGGTTGTCACAGCGTGCACCTCTAATTCTTTTATAAAAGTTCATATCTTCTTTATATGAATCTTGTTTCTTACCCTCTTTATATATCTATGTAGCTCTCTACTAGTACTACAACTTTCCTTAAGGTTGCATTGTCAAATATTCACTTTTATTTTTAACCCATATTTTATATCTTTCTAAAAATCGTATTTTCTTCGTACGAACTCCGTTTTTGTCCTTTTTCTTTTTAAAGTTCTTATCTTTCGGAGTACTACGAATTTCCCTTTAGTGACGTTAACCCAAACTCAACCGATTTCTTTATAACATTTTGATGTTAATAACGTTATTAACGCAGTTGATTTTTACTTTTTATAAAATCATAACTCCTCCAATCGGAGTCAGATTTTTATAACGCTTATATTATTGGGATCACTTTGTTGTGTACTTTCCAAGTACACTAACCTTTATTAAAAGTGGTGTAACTTTTTGGTTACTCATTTTTTACCCTCTTATCATTATCTAACGGATCCATATTTTTTCTGAAATATGAAAAGCTCTATTATAATCATTTGTCAATGCTAATCTCTAATGACGGTCGATTGACAGGAAATTCCTAATTGTCACACCTTGTGGCATGCAACCTAACATATTTTCTTAATAGTTAATTAGCATCAATATAAGTCTCACTTAACACAAATCAAGCAACATCCGAGCAGCGAAACCGACTGAAAATAAGGCATCATAAAGATCAACCAATCCTCACACACAATTCCTGATGATCCTTAGCATACTCACTATCAGGCATCTCTACCGGTTCACATATAAGGCATAAAAGTCATCTCTCCTAAGCAGGTATTCTAGCATGCATCCCTGAGTAGATCCTTATTCTAACTTCTAGCATGCATATTATACCCTAACACATATAACTTATCCACATGTATGGGTATTTTGGGAATCACTTACTTGAGCTCGGGTGATTTCATGCATCACATCCCTTTTTCTTTATAAAAACTTTTTTTAGAAAATTGTTTTCTTTTAAAAGATTTTATCAATTCCCCAGTTTGAGTTCAAACACACCCAATAGTGTGCCCGAATCCCTCAAACCAAGGCTCTGATACCAACTTGTAACTTCTTAAAAATATTAGGTAAAATTTTTATCTTAGATCAACCAAAAACATTCATTAGTTTGCTTCAAAGACATTCAGAGTAAAATTATTCTTAAAACATCATAGTAAAATCATAAACACTCAATGCAGAACAGATCTCCAGGGGATGCAATGCGATCAAGTCGGACCCTTCCATTTGGAACCAAAAGTACCTGAAAACATTTTAAACATAAACCGTATGCACAAAGCTTAGTGAGTTCCCCAAAATGTCAAATACCCATACATATATTTCCCATGGGATACACCCACAGTCTTACATCCAAGTGCCATGGGCTACCCCCATGGTTTCACATCCAAGTTTCACGGGCTACCCCCATGGTCTTTCCTTGCAATGTCAAGGGCCAAATCTTGGTCTTACATATAGGTGTCATGGGCTACCCCCATGGTCTTTCATGTAAGCATCATAAAGACAACTAGCATCCTACATAGTATAGTGAGAAGACTCACCTCACATTCGTAAACCATAATTATCCGCTCACACAGTCGAAAGGTAGGTGCTACACACCTCCTAAAAAACCATGCAAGGTAAATCCCTTAGTCTAACTTCTAAAACTAGCAATTTGACTCAAAGTCAAGCCATGTCAAAAGTCAACGGTCAGATGAACTCCACGTCGTGGCCTACACAAGGTCACGCCATGGCCAATGAACTCAGACCCGATCAGAAACTCAGTTACGGTCCAGCTCAGTCGCGCATAAATCCATTGTCACGTCGTGGTAAACATTCCACCACGTCGTGGAAGAGTCCGTCCAAAACAATCGTGAATCCCTTCATTCCCCACGTTGTGACAACTAACCCGTCACATCGTGGGTTATGTGCATGGAAAACTTAATGAGTTTTGTCCTTAATCCATTAAGCCTTTAACCCATACTCTCAAGAAGGATTCTAGGTACCCTAATGGTCCATAAAAATCCCATCTTTATAGACATGCATGACCATGCATGTCTTCCACTTTTCTAGGTCAAAAACTAAAGAAGATGATCTAACTTCATGCAAAACTCCTAACACTCCCTCAAAATCTAGATCCATAAGGTATATTGTTCTAGGAACTAAGGAGAACCATAAATTTGCAAACTTCATCTATTCTAACCATTCAAACTTCACTTACAAAGAAAAACATGACATTAAACCTAGATCTAAGAAGAGAGGATCAAAAGATGAAAGCTTGAGGACTTACAAGGAGTCTAGGAGATGCACAGAAGGGATGCGGATGGATTGCTTGCTAGATCTATGCACAAACTTCATTCTTCTTCCTTCAAGATCACCAAAAATTTGCAAAATGAGCTCAAAAAGCTTCAAGGAGGCTAGGGTTTGCTCAAAGGTGTATTTAGAAGGTGATGGAGGCTGATGGTGGAGGAACCCTAGCCATTACTTTCTTTAAATAGGGCCTAAGCCTGAAAATTAGGGTTTCACACTTCTGCTGCCCCCACGTCGTGACAAGCATCTTGTCACGTCGAGGGATTTAAATGGACACACATTTCATGCAAGGTTGCCACTTCGTGGTAATCTCTTCCCCACACTGTGGCCAACAATAAATCTCATTTTTAATAAGTGAAATTACCATGGTGGTAAAAATCGGTCTAGGCGGTCGATTAATCGGCGCCTAGGCGCTTGGCCGCCTCCAACCGCCTACGAATAAGCGTTAGAGGGTAAAATAATTGGCCTTGGTCAATAACGGTCAAAACCAGTCCAAATTGGATCCAAAACGGGACCCAAAATTGGGCTCAAAGGACCCACCGACTCAAAGGAGACAGCTGGCCCAAAGCATAGTTGCATCTGGATTTCAATGAAGCCTTCGACCCTTTTTATAGAAATGTTTCCTCTTGATAGTTTATCCCGCCAATGATGTGGGATACTTAATTGAAAAAACATAGGAACACACAAAGATAAATTCATTCTTCCTTCTTCTTCTATTTTCTGTTTCGTATGTTTAGAGGGTGTTTGGGATTCTCGGTATACAACTCGATCATGTTAGTTCTTCAATCTCGACTCCGATTGGAAGATGATAATCAATATAGGTTAGTTCTTCAATGGCGTTTCTTTCAAGCTTGCTCAAGTCTTCAATCTTCGGTGACGGTGACGACAAAGTCGGTGTTGAAGTCTCGGCTGAAGAGGCTTTTCGATCATGGATTCGAACTATTGTTCATGAAACCTATGATTTAATCTATTAATCATCATTTACGATGGAAGATGATTGATACAAGTTGCTTAGTTAATGCTAATTTGCATATTGTTCTTCGATTATTTACTAATTTATCATTGTTTCTAGAATATGAATATGAAATCTATTGATTAGGATGATGTCTCCATTGTATCTGAATCATTTGCTTGTGCTGCTAATGCCATTGACAAAAATATCTGATTTCATGTAATTTACATTAAGAAATCAACCAATTGGGGAAAACTAGAAATCGAAGCCCCAAAAGATAGAATTTTCTCCGGTTATATCTAATTTTGGATCTTGCTTGATTGCAGTTTACGGGGAGGATCTGTGTTACATCTGTTATGGAATGTCTTGGTTCATTAGGAAGCACTCGAAGATCCGAATTGAGAATATGATAGATGATTTTTTATTAAATTTGAATTGCATACCATCTGAATTGAAATTTGAATTGTTTTCTAATTCTTTGTTGTTGTTGCTCATTCATCAGAGTGTTCAAAGTCAAAGCTGATTAATCATTTGAAATAAAGAAATCAACCAATTTGATGTGATCATAGTTTCATGTTATATTTATTAAAATTTTAATAAATTTTTTAATTTATAATGTTATATTATTTAATGTTATATTATTAGGATTAATGTTATATTTATTAATTTTTTAATAATTAATGGTCACCGATTAAATCCCGCCTAGCCGATTAATCCGTTGACCCCCAGTCCACCGCCTAGCCTACGTCGAGCGTTTTCTGCAACCTTGGAAATTACATACCAGGACTCGAGTGTTACATTGCTAGAAACTGTAAGTTCAAGTCAACTGACGACAAGAATGAATCGTATAGAGTGAAGTACAAAAGATCGATTGCTAGTTGGCAGAAAAAGAGGAGTGGGAAGTGGAAGATCTTTCTACTGATGAAGGAAGGAAAGGGTGACAAAGACAATACGTGTTTGATGGCTAAAGTTCAAATGATCACTAAGATCAACAATTCAAGTTCTTTTAAAGCGGATCTTGATCAAGGTGAAAAGAAGTGTGGAGATGGGATCCCTCCTTCCTCTATCAGGTAAAAAAGAATTGTAAGTTACTTAGATAATGAAAATCCTTTAATGTAAAAAAAATAAATTGTAAGTTACTTAGGTGGTGTTTGTTTTTTGTCTGCAGATCTGCGTGGCCTGTTCTGTCTGCACCGCGCAGACCACGCGCAGACATTAGCCTTCGCAGACTGTTTGTTTTTTTGAAGACTGCAGACCTAAAAATGTCTGCGCGCCTTCTTCTTGGCGCAGATGTGGACCAGAGTCTTCAGACATCTTCTAGCTTAAAAAAAACACATATAGCTTCATTTTTTTAAGTTTTTTTTATTTATATTTTTTCCAACTTTATTAATGATAAACAATTTGAAAAAAAATTACAAAACTTAAAAAAAACGTTCGACGATACAAACATGATATTTTTACAAAATTTTAAATAAAGATTTATTACAATAATAGTCGTTGAAGTTGTTTATATAAATATGAAAAAAAGTCATAATATATTCTTATATTTTTTTGCCAAATTTTGTAAAACATTATTTAATACAGTATCGTCAATTTCTCGAGAAAATATTTATGGTACGTTTTTAATGGATTTAATTGAAAAAATCGAAGTTTATTTCCATCAATTTATGTATCAAATTCTTTGATCCCCTAATTATAATGTTTAGTTATAACTTTGCAATCAAAGTTGTTGGTTTTATCAAATATATACGTTAATTCATACCATTTTTATTTTTGTTTTTTATACAATAATAGATAAAAGTTGATCTAGATTTGTTAATTATTTATAACAAAGTCATAAAAATATTAAAAAAATCACTTTGAAGTTTAAAAAATTCAGTTAATTTAGATTTCAGTTTATTTTAATAGCCAGTAGATGTTAAAAAACAAACATTTTTTTTTCAGACTGCAGACGTTTGGTCCACCTTTTCTACTGCAGAGGTCTACATATGTGATCCGCAGACTGCAGACATTTTGCATAAAAAAAAAACAGCACCTTAGATAATAAAAATACTTTAATGTTTGAGTATCTCAGTCTTGATTTTGAGAAATCTCACACCATGAAAAGATTGATTTTCAAAACAAATATAACACCTTATTAAAATAAATTGAATCAAAAAATCTTGAATTAGCCAATCTTAAAATATGAGCTCATGAATCAAAAGTTCTATAATCAATCTGTTTTACAATTTGAAAACATAAGGATTAAGAAAAGGATGAGGCTGTTTTACAAACTGCATTTCTCGGATAAAGAAATAAGGATTAAGAAAAGCCAATAAATATAATGTAAATTAAAATGATGAAATTTGTCTGTTTATTTGTATTTTGACAGGAATGAAACTGACCCAAACTTTCAATGCTCCACGCGAACAGGATATCTGTCGTCGCCTGTTGACGACGATTTGACCTGCCCTACCGGCGTTGATCCACCGATTCTCTAAGATCTTCTCCGGCGACACTATCAGAGGTCTTTGAAGTTACTTCTCCTCGATTGTTTATTTTTTTCTTTTATCCACTCACAATTACATACACGAATACCAACAATCCATCGATAATTCTTCTGTATGCTTTTTCCTTCACTAGTTATACAAAATTGTCTTCGTTTTGATACCTTATTCAAAGGAAAAACCGAATAGACTGCTATGAGTTTGGTGCTATGTGTGTTCTAGGGTTTATTTGGGGGGTTTTGGTTCCTTATTTTCGTCTATTTCACAACTGGAATTTGATATGATTAGGTATTATGCAATTTTCTTCTTACAGGTTACATACGAAACTTGGTTGTTTAGCAATGTCCAGATCCCTTCTGTTAGTTACACTGCTTTTATTAATGGTGTTAACTTCCCAATTGGATTGGAACCAGAAAGTCGTTAATGAGGTAGAAACAAGATCATCAGCTCTTTTAAGAAGGCAACAACTTGTTCTCCAAAGGGAAGACTATGTAAAAGAAAAGGTACGTACCTCATTTCATTTCTTTTCTTGTCAAATTTCTAAGTCCACATTAGGTTATAATGCTGTTTTCATTTTATATTCTACATCATCTCTGCATATATAGTGACACAAGTTAAAACTCACAACATTCAACACCAAACATCTTTCCCATATGATACACCCCACAAAAAATGGCAGTGTTTACAAATCACTTGAGAGATTTAAGTCTTTAACACTAAAACACAATAGATGGATAGAAGCCCTCGATACCGAAACCAAAGCTCTTGAGGCTAAGGTTTTGTTTGACACGCCACAGCTAGCTGATAAGCTAGCTTATTTTTCGAGTTTTTTTATGTTGTTGTGTTTGGCAAAAATCAAAAAGTAGCTAATAAGCTAGCTTTTTAAAAAGCTATTTAGATTAGCTTTTTAGGAGTTTTACTAAAGTTTTACAAATATGCCCCTTAATTAGTTATAGAAACACATTCTCTTAAATGCCCTTTTATGTAAATTTATATCTTTCGGTTAGTTTTACCAAACGTTATTTTTTATTAGCTAGTTTTTCAGCTATCAACTAGCTTTGTATTTAACAACTAGTTTTTCAGTTATCAGCTAGTTTTTTATTTAATAACTGGCTTTTCAGCTAGTACCCAAACATAGCCTAAATGGCTAATCACACATGGAAACTCACTGATTTAATTATTTTAAAACTTGTATCGAAAGGGATAATGACTTGTGAGGGTAATGGATTTTACAATTGTACACATTTAGTGTCTATAAAACACCGATTTACAGTAACACTTACAATAGGTTAGCAACTTTCTTTTTTGCAATTTTGACCAAAGGTTTACTTTTTGTTACGAATCTAGCTGAATTTTGATTTTCCAAAATTTGCCCCAACTCTCTTTTAACACTTTTTTTACATTTTTTATAACTTTTTTTCCCAATGTCATCTTAAATATTTGTTTTTATGCATATTTTTTTAAAGATTTTTGGTTTTTGTAATTTTTTTATATAAATTCGTTTTTATAAATCTGTTTTTTAACTTTTTCTTACATATTTGTTTTCATGCATGTAAGGTTGTAAGAAAATGTAAAAACTCGTCTTTTTTACATATTTGTAAAAAACTAAGCTGTAAAATAAACTTTGTAAAAGAGTTACAAAATAATTCGGGCAAAAGTTGTATAAAAGTTTGTCAAAAAGGTTATGTTATAGAAACTTTTTTTTAAAAAGCATAGTTTTATAAAAAAATGACAAAATTGCAAAAATGGTTCCTGTGGTTGGCAAAATTCTGTGGTTTTGGTCCAAAAAAGTTTGGTGGTGCACCAATGGTCCAAGATTGGATCTTTTTATTGGTTTTGGTCCCTATCAACTTAAAAAGACTATTATGCCCCTTAGATTTGTTTTTTTTATATATATTTATCATAATATTTTTAATTAGTTAAAAATAAAAAAATGGCCACCCCCCTCTCTATCTGATTTTATTCACACACACATACACTTATGAACATGCGTCCACACACTCAAGAACACACCCATAGTTGCCACCATCACCACCGACTTCCACCACTTGTTGTCACCATCAACGACTGCCACCACCGTGCACCACCTTCCACCGCCAACCACCATCATCTATCGTCCACTCTCTCTCTCTCTCTCTCTCTCTCTCTCTCTCTCTCTCCGCTGACCAGAAACCCCTATCTCCCCTACATCGGAAAAACATGCTTAGATCGAAAACCGTTGTCACATTTGTTAGGAAGCACCGTCAGAAACCATCTAGCCATCCATACCCAAACGACCTTCAACGGAGCCATCTTAACACCGATGTGGACCGTCGGAGCCACCTCCCTTCTCATCGGAAATAGGATTTTCAGAAGGCTCTCCATCTCCATCGTCATCTGAAGCCTCTCCCTCTCTATCGCCGGATCTGAAAACCACTCTTAAACCACCTTCACCAGAGAAGACGACTCGAGCTATAGATCTGGACTGCGATGTTATGGGTCTCTCCACCACTCTTTCTCCCTCTTCTACTGGTACGATCGTTAGAGTTTTCCAAAAGAAGATAAGGTTTTCGATGGAGAAGACGAAGATGAAGGGATGTGCTACTGGAGATGGTGGTGGTTTCTAGCTAAAAAAAAGTATATTTGGCGGCGTTGGCGGTGGTTTTCTACTGTGAAAACGAAGACGAAGGGCAGGGTTACCGGCGACGGTGGTGGTTTATGGCTAAAAAGGGGCAGATCCGACGGTGGTGGTGGTCCGGTGACATGTAGAAGGTGGTGGTCCAGCGGCGGTGGTGGTCCATCGGAAGTAGTGGTGTCAAGAAATGAAGTGTGAGAGGGAAATGGAGTCAATGTAAGGAGTGAGAGATGTAGGAGGTGGGGTGGGTGTGACTTAGGAGGGGTGGGTAGGGTGGGTTGGATTTTTCGTTTGTGTATTTATTTTTAATTAAAATAATAAGAAAACAATTAAAAAAATAAAAAAAAAAAAGTTATATAAGGGTATATTCGTCATTTCAGGTGGGGTATGGACCAAAACCACACTAAAATGCCAAACATGGGGACCAAAACCACACAAGGTATTCAAAATTAGACCACTAATACACCGCCAAACTTTTTTGGAATAATTTGGATCACAACCACATAAATTTACCAACCACAGGGACCATTTTTGCAATTTTGTCTAAAACAATTGTAAAAAAAGTAAAATTTGTAAAAAAAAAGTTTTAAGAAACATGTAAAAACAAAATTGAAAAAAGGGTAGAACAAATTCATAACAAAAATTAAAACTTGGGTAATAAAGTGTGTAAATTGGTGCTTTCGAGACATTTGAAATAGTTACTTTTGCCAAAATTTATCTTGACCTAAATTTATTAGTCAAACGTGTACAAAAGATTAGTAATCATCCACTAACAGTTCTCAAAAAAATCTAACTTTTATTTACCACATTATGACTTGTTTTTACAACTCTTGCATGTAATCTTTCAATTGCAGATTATCTTATCTCAGGAAAAACATATCTTGAAACTTAAAACACTTGTGCAAAGTCTTCAACAAGAGTTGCTACTGTGCAGGGGTAAAGATGACTTTTTGAATGACACTACAGTTGACCCTTTGACTCAACTCTTAAACGAACTCAAACACCAACAAATCATGGATTAGTTATATAGTAATTTATGCTTTATAGAGTTGTACAATACAACATTTTAAAACATAAATTTTTGTATATGGAGAAAAATTGTTGTGTACGAATAAGATCCTTTTTATATTGTATATGTAAGTATTATTATTATTATTATTATTTAATTTACCTTCACTTTAGATATTATGTGAAAATATCAGCAGCTTCATTCATTATCTCTCATTTTGAACATTTATTATGACCCTCATGTTAAGCCATTACTCATATGTATTGTAAATTTAATGAGATATTTATTAAAATGATCATATTTGGAAGCGAAGAGCAATATTGGAAGTCTTTCAATTGTTCTTTTGAATTATTTTATTATATTATAATATTTGTATTCTTATATTAACTTATTACCTTAAAGTATATGTTACCGGAACTTGATGATTTTAAAGTTAAGATTTATATTGGTGTTCCCCTTTACGTATAGTTAAATAGTTTCGTGTTATGATTTAAAAATGCTCAAACATTTTATTAAAATCATACTTTAATAGCTTAAAAATATTTATGAGTTTTAAAAAATTGTTAGTATAAATATCCCAATGAGTTTTAAGAAATTTAAATGATCATATATATATAAGAGAAAATAAATATTTGTATACTTTTTCTTCCTATTATTTTTAGATGATGACAATTGACAAGTGTAATAAAAACTTATTAATTTTATTAAATACGATAAGTATCACAATCGTAAATATGTAGGAATATGGTAGGAAGAAAAAATAGCGGGATATTTGATTTCTTTATATTTAAAGTAGTAGTTGATGTGGCAGTGGGACCACCCATTTTTGAAACAACATTTTTATTGCACTGATAGCAGGGTAATTGGAAAAGCTGATGGTCTAAGTTTTATCCAAATAACCACATTTCAACGTCTATTATAAAAGGATCACATATTTTGCAAAAAACAAGTCCATGAATTCGTTAAATTACCTTTTCAGAGAAAAAATTCGCGGATTATAGCCTCAAATTTGTGAATTTAATATATTTTTCTCGTTAATACGAATATTTCTTGAAAATGTCAACATATTAAGGTGTAGCAAAAATGGTTTAAGGGACATATTGTTTATACAACTTAGGTTGTGTGTTCAAAACCCTACAAAGACAATGTGAGGCTATTTTTTTGTTTACCCTTTAAGAAAGGTTTTTAATGGGATTTGAACTAATTATTACATCTTATATTGTTTATATTTTTAAGAAATATTTATGTTAGGTCCCGTTTGATAGTTTCTGTCTGGAAAAGTATTATCTGGTAAAGTGCTGTCTGTGAAAGTTTTCTGACTGGGAAAGAAACCATGCTGTTTGATTGTACATCTGATTGACTGTGCTGAATGATGAAAAAAATTAATAATTCAATAAAAAATAAATTTTAAAAAATTAATAATCCAATAAAGAAAAAAAAAGAGGCGGGGTTTGGTGTATAATTGTCTATCCAGCCCATTCAGCCAAAAAGATATGATTTTGAGGCTTTCTGGGAAAGACATATCTTACCAGGAAAGACCCTTTTTTTGTGCAAAATCAGTCTTTCCGGTCCATTCAGCCAGAAAGATCTGTTTACACCTGGAAAGATGCGTATCAAACGGGGTCTTAGTCGATTTTGATTTTTTTCCTACTTAGTGGAAAATATATTAAACTCATCATTTATTTATTATTATTTTGCATAGTAGATGGCCATTTTATGATAAACAATTGAAGATATGGCTACCTTGGTCGAGTGTCATTGAATTCATGAAGATGTGTACCATTTTGTGTCCTGAGTTTATAAAAAAAGTACAATTTAATTTCCACAACAACCTTTGTTCTTTAACTATTAAAAAGAAACATCTGTAACATTTCATTTCTACTTCCCTAATTATATATCGACTTTAAATTTTTAATATGTTTTACTAATTAGTTCATTTCATATTAAATTCGTAATATCATATAACATTTTTATAATTATATATGTAATAATTTTATCATCTTTGTATATTTTCAAAATAAAAGACCTCTAGTAGTTATCTTTTTATTTACTTTGTATTGTAAATAGTAGACAAAATTTCACAATTGGTCCTTGTGGTTTACATAATATCGCATTTTGAGGACTTCCTAGCAAAAAGTCATGCGACTGGTCCATGTGGTTTGTAAAATTACATCAAAGGTCCCTGTGGTTTACTATTTTTGTTATACTTTTAATTATTTATTATTCTTCTATTGTTTTTATTTATTTTGATTCAAGTAACGAAAAATAGAAAAACAAAAAAACAAAAACTCAAACACCAAAGTTGTAATATACTCTAATATATTAATACATTTTACATTTTTCATATATTTTTGTTTTTTCGCATTTTTTTATTAAGTTTGGTTATTTATGGTTTTTGTAACTTTTTTTTTTATTATGATTTGTGTAAATAAAAAAGTTATGTTTATTTTTGTAAATATAACTGAATAACTTTTCATAAGTTCTATATTCAAGAATCACCCTCTATTTCTTTTGAAAGAATATAAACAAGCATTTCTCAATTCAAGAATATGAATGAATAGTTTAACATTAACGAATAAAAAATTATGAGACAATAAGCTTTATTATCCCGCTTTTACAAATGAATATAGAATCCTTCATATTTTATTAGAATAATAAAATATGTAGATGAAGCCATTGAAGAAAATAGTACTCATCGAAGAAAATAGAAGATAAATAATATATTGGATAAGTTATAGAAAAATCTTCACCAACAATTTATCTAAACGGTGGGTATAAAATATTTTCAAATTTCACTAATTAATCAAAATGATATTAATTGAAAGCAAGGCTGTAAAAAAACGCTAGATGTTAGCTAGTCGTGGACTGAAGTTAAGGGGATTTATCGGGTAGACAATGATTAATCAGAAGATTATTCGGAGACCATTAAATATTAAGCAAAATTTTCAAAAGTCAATAAATCTAACTTTAATCCTAAGAATATAAGTATATAAGCATAAAAAGGTACATACCCAACATGACAAACAAACATTACATTTTAATTATATTATGAAATAATCATGTAAAACATTGAACAAGTCTGCAAAAAACCATAAATAACCAAAATTAATAAAAAAAAATACGACAAAAACCAAAAAATATGAAAAGTGTAAAATGTATTAATATATTAGAGTATATTACAACTTTGGTGTTTGAGTTTTTGTTTTTTGTTTTTTTATTTTTCATTACTTGAATCAAAATAAATAAAAACAATAGAAGAATGTTAAATAATTAAAATTATAACAAAAATAGAAAACAAAATATGAAATAATGATAATGATAAATGAAAACATAAAGTTGCTAACGATATTAAGTATGATACATCAAAGTAAAAAAAATAAAATAAACCGTAACAACATAAAATTAAAAAATACATTAACGTTTCATTTTACAATTAAGAAAAAAAGGTTTCGATATGGTTTATCGAATTTAAGTTTATTTACTTGAATCAAAATAAATAAAAACATTAAAAACCATAAATAACTAAAATTATAAAATAAAAATAGAAAACAAAATGTCAAAAAGATAAAAACAAATTATCAAATTGTTGAAATTATATATATACATATATATAAAATTTATATTTATAATTTATATATATACAAAATTTATATTTATAATTTTTATATATACAAAATTTAAAATTTAGAAAATTACACAAATGGTCCTTGAGGTTTGTAGTGTATTGCAATATTGGTATAAGGGCAAAATAGTCTTTTTTATTAAAATCTAACAACTGAAAAGTTATATTTAACGGCAGGAGGACCTTTCATGTAATTTTACAAACCACAAGGACCAATCACGTGACTTGTTGCTAGGAAGTCCTCAAAATGCGATATTCTGTATACCACAGGGACCAACTGTGAAATTTTGTCTAAATAGTAATATATTTATTCTATTAATACTATTGTTAAGCAATATTTCGACGTTCATTTAAAAAGTAATAAATTAGATAAAACAACTTTATAATAAAGTTCATTAAAATAATAATAAACTAGTAAAAAAAAACTCGTATTTTACTGCGGGTTTGATAAAAGATTACAGATTCTAACATTATATATTCATTCAATTTCACTCTAAAGCAATCATATTCAGAAATACATTCTAGTTATGAAGCATAGCTGAAAATGAAGTTAAGTATAAGAATCTAAGGTTGCGTTTAGTTGTGGAAAAACGGTTTTCATTTTCTGTTTTCTGTTTTCCGTTTTTAGTTTTCGTTTTCCGTTTTCAGTTTTCATTGGAAAATTTAGAAAACGCGTTTACTTAAATCTTATTCATTTTTCATTTTCTGTTTTAGAAAATTAGAAAACGCGTTTAGATGTGCATTTTTCTATGAGTTTTCATTTTCCAATTCTTGTTATTTTAACTAACATCACACAAACCCGCAACGCCACTCACACCCCACCCACCACACCCCACCCTACCCTACCCTACCTCATCCCACACTACCCCACCCCACACCACCAACCCTACCCCACCCTATACCACCCCACTTCACCCTACCTCATATCGATCTGAGATTGATCATCCATGGTTACCAAATCATTTCATGGTGCATTTTATTTTAATGTTATTCATATGATGTTTTGGGCTAAGTTTAATGCATTAATTCATATCTTTGGAGTAGGTAGGGGTGGGGTGGGTAGGTGTGAGATAGGTATGGGTGGGGTGTTTGTGTGTGTGTGTGTTTTTGTGGGGGGTGTGTGTGTGTGTTTGTGGGGGGTGGGGGTGGGTGTGGGGTTGTGTGTTCGTGGGGGTGGGGGTGGGTATGGGTGTGTGTATAGGGGGTGGGTGTGGGTGTGTGTGTATAGGGGGTGGGGATGTGGGGTTGTATGTGTGTGTGTGTGTGTGTTTATGGGGGTGGGTGTGGGGGTGTGTGTGTGTTTGTGGGTGTGTGTGTGTATGTGTGGGGGTGGGGGTGGGGGTGGGTGTGGGTGGGTGTGGGTGTGGGTTGTGTGTAGGGGGTAGGGGTAGGGTGGGGTAGGGGTAGGTGTGGGTGTGGGTTGTGTGTGTGTATGTGTGTTTGTGGGGGTGGGGGTGGATGTGCGTGTGTGTGTGTGTGTGTTTATGGGGGTGGGTGTGGGGGTGTGTGTGTGTGTATGTGTGGGGGGTGGGGGAGGGTGTGGGTGTGGGTTTGTGTGGGTTGTGTGTATAGGGGGTAGGGGTGGGGGTGGGGGTGTGTGGGTTGTGTGTGTGTATGTTTGTGGGGGTGAGGGTGAGTGTAGGGTTGTTTGTGGGTGTGTGTGTGCGTGTGTTTTGTGGGGGTGTGGGTGTGGGTAGGGGTGTGTGTGTTTGTGTGTGTGTGTGTTTGTGAGGGTGGGCTTGGGAGTGGGTAGGTAGGGGTGTGGTGGGTTGGGGGTGTTAAGGTGGGGGTAGGTAGATGTGGGTGAGTGTGTGTTTATATTTTAGAAAAATTTTGGAATTAGAAAAATATTGAAAACAATGATTATTGGTTTTCCAAAAATTTCCAACTTCTTTGTAATTTTAGAAAACGGAAAATTTTCATTTTCCGTGAAAAATTTGGAAAAATAGACAAACTAAACGCGTTTTCAAAATTCTCATTTTTCTTGGAAATTTTTTCCGGAAAACGACCCATTTTTCCGCAACTAAACGCACCCTAAGATTCTTATAAAACTCTTAAATACATCAACTACATGTTCATGGAGCACATTGCAGATGGAATAAAGAGAAGAGTCAGGCAAACAAAAGAAGTATTGAAAGAAACTTAAAACAACTTTGGGGCGTTTGATTAATGAAACATGTCAAAGGAATTAATATCCGAGATAATTGGAATGTGAAGGAATTGTAATCCATCAAACATGGAATCTAATGGAATGGAATTCCTTTCATTTGGCAACCAAATACACCATGAAATGGAATATGGATTTCTATCCACAAACCAAATATTGTAAAAAAAAATCACATTTATCTATCAGAACAACTACATGTGAAATGATAAATAAAACATAATAAAAAATTTGGGTCATACTTCTATTTAATTGATTGAATAAAATAAATAACATCCATAGAAGGCATAGGCTTGCCTTCTCTTGAGAATGCGCTCCAGCACCGTAGAGAAAAACATAATATAAAACATTTAAATCTCAAGAAATTTCTCAAATATCAACAATCAATTTAGGGAAATTGGATATCTAATATTTTCAAAAATATGAAATATGCTACACAAGCATTGTCATTTTTATGCTTACAAGAAATTTTTTGATTTGTGATATTTGTCATTTTGTATGACGGAGACATAACTTTAACAGTAACTTTAAGCATAATGACTACCTATAACAAAATACATTAAAAAATAAAGTAGAAATTCAATTCAAAGTTATATAAAATACAGTGAAAATAATGAAAATTAACAAAATGGGACAGGTATGGTCTTTTCCGATCCAATGGATAATAAACATGTTTTTTTGTGACCAATGGATCTATATGTGCCTGCATACCCATGACAGTTGTTACATGAACAACGTGCGCAATGCTATGTAAGCAATGGTCGGTTGATGTTCTTGATGAGTTTTGTAGGTTATAAAAAATACATGTAGCGGAAACACACTTAACCCTTATGTTCACATGCAACCTAGAATACATCTATGTTGTCTCTATTGATAATAATTATATATGAACATTAAGAAACCCCAAGAGAAGGCTATGAAAATTAAAATTCACATCAGATTAAGGTTACATACATTTTGACTATTATAGTAAATAATCTCACCAAATCCTCCTGAAGTTCCTTGGAAAGCAAGCACCAAAAATTTGAATGCATCTAATGGCTTATACCCAAAACCCTAGCAGTAGAAGACTTGAGGGGAAAGGAGGCTAGAGAAAATTTTCAGCTTTGTGAGTGTGATAAGGAGTAGACGAAAATCGACACCCTAGAGGTCCTATTTATAGCTGATAAGGAACCCTTGAAATCCTAATTTGAACAATATAATAATATATTTCAAATTGGTAATTATCTATAAGTAATATTCTAGAAACCCTAATTATCCTTCCCAAAATTGCCCAGGGCTAAGAAGCTTCTGGAGTTCCCTTTTGTTCAACTATTGAACAATTATAGCTCAAGAGCTTGCACTTCCAATTAATTCTAATTAACCCGAAATTAATTCTAATTAATTTCTAATTAATTCTTAATTAATTATTATTATTTCAAATTAATATATTAATCATATAATATATATTAATAAATCATTTATTTCAATTTTTTCATCATATAATAAATTAACAGATCAGCCTCTCTTTACAAAAGTCATTCTATTCAGTTACCGGTTATGAGGGCAACCCAAAAAGGACTTTGCTTCTAATTCAATAATATACCAATTTAGTTATTAACTAAGACACCTTAATCCAACAGTATCCCACTTGGATAAGTCTATAAGTACAATTGCATGCATAGACCTTGAACTAAACAACAAAGTGTGCTTTCCAAAGCCACTTTCAAACTCTGATTCAAATCAGTCGTTGGCCCTAAGGTAAGTGATAAGTTATTCCTTCGTTCTTCATGATATTGTATGGACATGAGACATGGATTAAAATCAATCTCATTTTCCAAAATTTTGTTTCCCGATTTCCCAATTTATAAAGACTTTATTAGACTACAAATTGAGCACATCTAAAACATCCTAAAAATACAGTCTAAAAATTTCGTTTAAAAATCATTAAGTAAAAACCATAGTTATCAATCCTTTCATCAAAATATAGTCAATAACTCAAAACATCATAATCAGAGTAACAAAACATCAGAGTAAACATCCCAGGCTAAAACATTATGGTGTGTGTGTGTGTGATGCACTCATCCCGAGCTCTTCCCTCCGCTACCGGAAGTACCTGAAACCAAAATTGAAAACCGTAAGCACGAAGCTTAGTGAGTTCCCCAACCTACCACATACCATACACATAACCACATACTGGGCCCCTGCCCGCTGCATCGGGACTTGCCCGACATCGGACTCGCTCCGGCATCGGGCCCCGCCGGCATCAGGCCCTGCCTGGCATCGAGCCTCGCTCGGTATACAGATCTGTTTCTCTTAGGCCCCGCCTATCTCTGGGCGCCGCCCGCTGTATACATACAATCACATAAACTTACTAGCACATAAAGCAAACATACTCTATTGTATTCCTGCTCTAAGGCCTCGCCTAACTTGGGCCCCGCCCCTGTCCTGCTACTGATGAGTCATGGAACCCCCGTCCATGCTCCTACTGATATAGTGAGATACAGGCCCCCGCCCACATTCACCTCTCTCCTATCTCGGGCCGCGCCCCTGCTCTACTAATAATGAGATACGGATCCCCGTCCATACTCAGCTCGTGGTGAGATACGGGACCTCGCCCACACTCACCTCCCTATCAGGCACATACAAGTATCACACAGACAACAAGTATAGTCTAACATGTAAACATTCCTCGGGCTTGCCCCGAAATCGGACCGTAGTCTAGAATAACATACATATAAACCTTCCTCGGGTATCGCCCGACATCAGACCTTGGTCCGAAATAACATACTAGCATACAATGCCTAGGGATAAACCCCGGGCCTTCCTACTCTGCATAAACTAAATGGGCCGGCATTGTGGCCTTAGACCCGTACACACAGTGAGGAGACTCACCTTGCACTGTTCAATCCTGCTGACACTCCTCTGGCTGCTAACTGGCAATTCTCCGAACTGTTGCTCCTTTGGCTCCCCGAGCTACCAATACCAAAATGACACTTAGTCCCAAAATGTCCTCAAAAGTAAAACTAGGTCAACCTTGGTCAAAGTTAAAGTCAACGGTCAAAGCCAACGCTCCGAGTTGACTCAACTCGCCAAGTCAGTCTATCAACTCGTCGAGTTCTTGAACTCAATAACCCTAAAATCGCGATCCAACTTGCCGAGTCACCTCCTGACTCGCCGAATTCTCGGACTACTCATCATCGCGATTCGGCGAACCAACTCGTTGAGTCATCCTCAGACTCGTCGAGTTCCACCGAAAACAGAAACGAGACAACTCACTTCGACTCGTCGAGTCCCTCCTTGGACTCGGCGAGTCCCCCAGTCTGTTTGGGCCATCTTAACAGATTAAGCCCCTACACTTCAGATCTGAACCCCAAACACCGCCTATATGCTGGAAATGACCTCTTAAGGGTAAAGTTTCCAACTTTACCCACTCCTAATCCTTCTTAATGGGTTTAGCTCAAAACCCGAGATCCTTAAGACATAAATCTTTGTCCAAAATCCTTATTACTCTAATCCAAATCATGTGGACCAAGATTTAGGCCCTAGACACCTAGTAAACACGTTAAGCCTCAAACTTTACTTCCATGCATGGCCCTTTGGGACTAAAAAGGCCATAACATCATCCTTAGAGTTTGCATGGGACTCCAATAGCATAAAGTTTGCACCTTTATGCCTTCCCAACTCTTAGTGACTCCAGATCTGGAAGTATAATCAACTTGGGACATCCATGACTTATAAGATCGTCGAGTAGGTCAATTAACCCGCGACTCAAAATTCGCTCCTGCTCGTCGAGTTCCTCCCGGGACTCGATGAGTAGCCTTCTTGATTTATGGTTTTCTTTCCTTCATTGATCTTCTAGATTCCGGGTGTTACAACTCTCCCCCACTTAAACTAGACTTCGTCCTCGAAGTCCGCTACGGCCAACTACCCTGTAATCCGCTCACAGCATCCCCATACGATTCATACCTCATCTGCTTGGTCTAATCCTCGAAGGACCGTTTCTAATGGCCTTCCGTCCGGTCTTCCTGAGCAAGAAGCTAACCCTTGGAGGGTAAAAATATTGAGAGCACTCTAATCACTATCAATCCTGGGTACATCGCTCTTACCCATCCGACAATCCTTCTGGTACTCCCCGAGTACTTGCACTTGACATCCAAGGGGTTCATCCTTTACCCTGCGCGGTCCACGGTCTTCTCAAGGCAACTGTACATACACAACAACCTTTCCTATCTCAGTGAAGGACAGATCCTTAGCTGTAACTAAATCTCCAGCCACTCCCAGTGTCGGTCGCTTCGCTGCTACCTACTGAATGCTTCATCTTCCTATATCCCGGTGCTGAACACCCAACCCCACCGAATGGATCAGATAATCCATCCAGTAAAAGATTCATCCCTGCAATGGTTAGAATCAAACGAGAGCTGCGCAACAGAGTCAAATCCTTCACTCTGCGATTATTTAAACCTGCTGTGAATGGCGTAGCACCTCTCGGTCAACTAGCTGCTCCATACTAAAATTCTCTCGTCATTACATATCCGTAGATCCTGCTGCCTCTGATCCGATTTCCGGATGAACCGAGACTACCTTGGTCCCAACTGCTCTATCATTAACTGGGTTACCGCACTCCCACCGGTTACTGAACCCAAGCTCAATCTCTCAGTCGCTCCCAGCGACTTCCGAAGAAAACTTCGACTATCAAAACTGCTCTATCTACCTAGCCACTCTGGCTCTATTATTCTTGGGATTCCCGATCCCATATCTTGACCCTAAGGCCTCTACCAGGTCCCACCCGCATTGCTATAAGTACACGGGCCTCGCCCAAGGGTCTCACCCAAACTATATCTCGGAGCGGCCTCTCCCTTAGGTCTCACCTATCTAGGGCTATGCAGGTCCAACTCCATACTGAATATCGATGAAATATCCTTTCCTGATCCCTACCATGCTAACTAGGAGATACGGGCCTCGCCCACACACCGCTAACTAGGACATACGGGCCTCCGCCTACATTCCGCTATCTGGCCGCTGATGAATGCTACAGCTATCCCGCAGTCTTACAACACTTTCCACACTGTCTCGCTGCAGGTGAATGCTATGGATATCCCGCAGTCTTACAACACTTTCCATGCCGTCTCTATCGCTTATTAATAAACCGAACTCATCCATCGTCGACCACCCGCACGACCTATCATACCAAACTGATCTCATATCCTGACTAGAATTCTCCATTCTGGTTTTTCCATCACCAACTATCAACTATCAAAAGAACCTAACGTTGGGAAGTTTCCTAAACTCCCAACTTACATGCTCCCCAATCCAATCGATCACTTGGGCTGCTTTCGTTCTCAACAAGGATGCGATCTCAACCTTGTTTCACACTTACTTCTGCTCCTAAATGCTTGGATGGTTCTCCCCCACTTCGATTCAACTAGCTCCTTACAGTTCTCAGCTTGGAAAGAATTCTCAATTCTTCTCACCATCCTCTGACCAATCTGTTGTCAACCCACGCTTACCACTGCTAGTGATCTAACTGACCAATACCAAAACGATGCCTCCCTTGAAAGCTAGCGAAACGCTTCCCGAGTTCCAAACATGCTTGCTACAGTTACCGCATCCTGAGGAACCTACTCTAAAAGGGAACAACCTCTAACTACTATTCTAGAATCCAGGGTATGCAGATGGCATATAACTCAATCACAAGCAGGCCACAAAATTCTGAAATACTCTTACCAATATCGATGTAGTACCATAACAATAAAATCATAAATAAAAACTAATAAGGAAGTGAAAGATACGCACCTGCCACATCGGGGGCTACTCGCGGCTCCTCTGTAATCAACTGGAATGCATTGCTCCTCGCCGCAGGTGCCTCTGCCCGACTCTGGCATCCGTCAGTGATCCTCATAGTCGCAGGGGCAGGTGCTATCACCTGTCCTGATGTAACGAAACTCGAACATTGGGCCTTCTTGTGGCCCTGCTAACTGCAATGAAAGCAGATCAGGTCTGATCCCTGGTTGGTGGTAGCAGTACAATTCCTTCTATAATGACCTATCCGGCCGCACTTGCAGCAGCCAGAATCACCACCACTACTGCTCCTACACGCACCCTCGTGTGTCCTGCCGTACTTGCCACATCGGCTGCGGCCCTGATAATCTCTCGACCTCGAATCTGACCTCTTGGGCCTCTTGCCCGAACCCTCAGATGTTTGTGCCTCATTCGACTTCCTCTTCCTCTCTGACTCTAAATCAATCTCTCTCTGGCTCGAGCGATCATATCCTTCAACGTCTTGCAGCTGGAGCGGCTCACAAACTGTCTGATATCGCTCCTCAGCATCTCGTGATATTGGGCCTTCTTCATCTCCTCTTCCGCTAAATACTGCGGAACAAGAAGAGCCCTCTCCCTGAACTTAGCGGTGATCTCAGCCACCGTCTCTGTAGTCTGCTGGAGGTCCTGGAACGCCCGCACTAACTTCTGCACCTCAATCACTAGTGCAAACTCAGCCCTGAACCTGGCCGAGAAGTCACTCCATGTCATCGCGTCCAACGCGGCATCATCCCCAACAACATGTCCAACCTCCTCCCACCAATCACGTGCTCTGTCCTTCAGAAGACAGTAGGCGAGTCGGACCTTGTCCCCCTCGGGACACCGGCTAGAATGGAAGGCGTTGGCGACATCAGCCAACCATCTGCTGCTAGCGATGGGGTCCTTAGCCCCATGGTAATCTGGAGCCCCACAAGCTCTGAACTCCCGAAATGTCAATATGCGTGACCCCATCATGGCCGCCACCTCGATGCGAAAAGCACTCAGCTTCTCATCCATAAGCTCCAGAATAACCTCCTTGACCGAACCAAAGATCACAGGAGTCTGCTTTAAAATGTTGCGCGTGATCTCAGACGAAATAAACTCCCTCGTCTGCTCATCCATCTGCTCGGTTCCAGAGCCCGAGCTTTATCCCTCTCCCGCGCCTGAACTGCCAACTGGTCTGGTACGTAGCGTCACCATTCTGCAACATATCATAGATCCATCAGAATAATCATCACTATCGAGGGATCACACACGCACTACAAGTTCCTTGGTTTTATTTCAGCCCTCCTTGAATCGAGTATGGATCCTCTGCTTTCAGTAGTATGGGCCCCTATTACCTTCCACATCTATCCATACTTTCCTCAAGGATTGCCTCGACTCCACCAAGTCCCTTTCATTACTGCTATCGCTCCCAGCACTAATCTCATCCTAGGCTTGCCCTAGGGCAATCTCCAACCCAAACACAGTCCTCAGCTGCTGAAAGACTCTTCATAATGCCAATTAACTACTACGCAGATACCATCGCATGTAACGAGGCTCGGATAATCCTTCGAGTAAAAGACTCATCCCTACAACGGTTAGACTCAAACAAGAGCTGCGCAATAGAGTAAAATCCAGCACTCTGAGATTATTCAACCCTGGTCACATGTAACTTAACGTATTCACCTAGTAGCTAACTCCCATCACTCAAAGTCCCACAAAGCACAAAGCAAACAGCATTCAGACCAATGGAAAATCTAACCAGACACGTAATCAAGCAACTCTGTCCGCATATCAGGAATCTGTACTAGCATGCGATTCTAAGCTCACACATTCAGGCATAACCTAAACAGGCTATCCTACCACTATCTAATCAATACTAGCATGCAGGTCTACAAGCACATACAAGAGGCATAAAAGGCGTCCTTCCTAGATCCTTAAGCCTAATCTAGCATACAGTTCACATATTCACATTTCATATCATAACATAAACTTGTATGGGTAATTTGGGAGAACTTACTTCAGCTCGGCTAATTGCATGCACCACACCCTTTTCTCTTTTCAAATTCTTTTCTTTTTTCTAAGTTTCTTTTTATAAAAATGATTTTCTTTTGAAAATTTGCATACCAAGTCCTCATTTTGAGTTCAGTCACACCCGAGGATGTGCCCGAATCCCTCAAACCAAGGCTATGATACCAACTTGAAAAATCCCAAAAATACGGTCTAAAAATTTCGTTTAAAAATCATTAAGTAAAAACCATAGTTATCAATCCTTTCATCAAAATATAGTCAATAACTCAAAACATCATAATTAGAGTAACAAAACATCAGAGTAAACATACCAGGCTAAAACATTATAGTGTGTTTGTGTGTGATGCAGTCATACCGAGCTCTTCCCTCCGCAACCGAAAGTACCTGAAACCAAAACTGAAAACTGTAAGCAAGAAGCTTAGTGAGTTCCCCAACCTACCACATACCATACATATAACCACATACTGGGCCCCCGCCCGCTGCATCGGGACTTGCCAGGCATCGGACTCGATCCGACATCGGGCCCCGCCTGGCATCGAGCCCCACTCGGTATACAAATTTGTTTCTCTTAAGCCCCGCCTGTCTCTGGGCCCCGCCCGCTATACCCATACAATCACATAAACAAACTAGCACATAAAGCAAACATACTCTACTGTATTCCTGTTCTAAGGCCTCACCTAACTTGGGCCCCGCCCCTGTCCTGCTACTGATGAGTCGTGGAACCCCGTCCACGCTCCTACTGATAGTGAGATACGGGCTCCCGCTCACATTCACCTCTCTCCTATCTCGGTCATCGCCTCTGCTCTACTAATAATGAGATACAGAACCCCGTCAATACTCAGCTAGTTGTGAGATACGAGACCTCGCCCACACTCACCTCCCTACCAGGCACATACAAGTATCACACACACAACAAGTATAGTCTAACATGCAAACATTCCTCGAGCTTTCCCCGGCATCGGACCTTAGTCCAAAATAACATACATATAGACCTTCCTCGGGCACCACCCGACATCGGACCTTGGTCCGGAATAACATACTAGCATACAATGCCTAGGGCTAACCCCTGGGTCTTCCTACTCTGCATAAACGAAATGGGTCGGCATTGTGACCTTAGACCCATACACACAGTGAGGAGACTCATCTTGCACTGCTGAAGTCCTGCTGACACTCCTCTGGCTGCTAACTGGCAATTCCCTCGAACTGCTGCTCCTTTGGCTCCCCGAGCTACCAATACCAAAATGACACCTAGTCCCAAAATGTCCTCAAAAGTCAAACTAGGTCAACCTTGGTCAAAGTTAAAGTCAACGGTCAAAGCCAGCGCTCCGAGTTGACTCAACTCGCCGAGTTAGTCTATCAACTCATCGAGTTCTTGAACTCAATAACCCTAAAATCGCGATCCAACTTGCCGAGTCCCTTAGTCTGTTTGGGCCATCTTAACAGATTAAGCCCCTACACTTCAGATCTGAACCCCAAACTTCGCCTATATGCTGGAAATGACCTCTTAAGGGTAAAGTTTCCAACTTTACCCACTCCTAATCCTTCTTAATGGGTTTCGCTCAAAACCCTAGATCCTTAAGACATAAATCTTTATCCAAAATCCTTATTACTCCAATCCAAAACAGGAGAACCAAGATCTAGGCCCTAGACACCCAATAAACACGTAAAGCCTCAAACTTTACTTTCATGCATGGCCCTTTGGGGCTAAAAAGGCCATAACATCATCCTTAAGGTTTGCATGGGACTCCAATGGCATAAAGTTTGCACCTTTATGCCTTCCCAACTCTTAGTGACTCCAGATCTAGAAGTATAATCAACTTGGGACATCTATGACTCATAAATCATACTTTTTGGACAAAAACCCCATAAAAGTAACCATAAGGAGATCTAAGAAACTAAAAGGCAAGTTAGGAGCTTGATTACCAGAAAGTGATGAGAATGGGACGAGATTCCTGGATCTATAACTTCTCCTTGAACCTTCAAACTCCTTCTTCTTTTTCTAGGCTTCAAGAACACTCCAAATCACTCAAAAATGGCTCACACACTCAGTAAAGACACTAGAGTTTCGTGGATTAGGTTTTGGACAATGGGGGCTATTAATTAGGCCAAGGGAGGGAGAATAGGATGCTTAAATAGGGCACCAAGTCCCGGATTTAGGGTTTCCCAAACCCAGACCAACTCGTCGAGTTGGTCCTTCAAATCGTCGAGTAGGTCACTTAACCCGCGACTCAAAATTCGCTCCTACTCGTTGAGTTCCTCCCGGGACTCGATGAGTAGCCTTCTTGATTTAGGGTTTTCTTTCCTTCATTGATCTTCTAGATTCCGGGTGTTACAACATCAATCAGTCCTGGTTGGGTCCAACACTATAATATCAACATCAAATCACCAAGGGGCCCAACGATATTGCTTTTCCTGTTAGGGCAAAAGGAACGAAAAAACGTTGATTAAATAATTGTAACCTTTACTTACCAAATCATATATGATACTACATTTTATAACATCAAGTTACGCAACACCAATACACAACCGATTTGCAAATTACAACTTATGTATCTCCATTTGAAGAATAGTAGATATTATCGTTTTAGAATTACTCGTGACAAGATCCATAAAGTAATATCTAAGTGTGAGTTTATCCAATACTTAAAATCTCTATTTTCAAAGTACTCATGAATATTGTAGCAATTTCAATTGCAATGTTTTAATCTCAATCACAATCTACAATCAATTCATGAAAATCTTAATTCACTACTCACTTCCAAAAATATGAATGACTGTGGAAGTTTGAATAATTCAAATTACTCAGGAAGTAAAACATGCAAAATGAAACACAAGAATAAATAATTGAATCAGGCAGTACAATACTAATAAATAATTCTCTATTATTCATTCACAAAAAAAAAACAATTACATTTATTTTATTACAAGTTTCAAAATATCGCCTAACTACTAAAACTAACATCGTCTCTAAAGCCTATGCTCTTAGCATGTTGGTAGTGTTTGACTATGCTTAGAGCCTTAGTGAAAGGATCTGCAACATTATCCTTTAATGATACTCTCCTCACCAAAAGGTGTCCTTTAACCCAATGTCAAATGTAATGGTACTTTTTGTCGATATGCTTGGATCTGCCATGATCCTTTGGTTCTTTTGTCAAAGCAACCACACCTTCATTATCACAGAAGAGTTCCATTGGTCCTAGAGTAGTTAGAACAACTCTGAGATCTCCAATAAAGCTCTTCAGCCAAGCCGCTTCCTTCGATGCTTCATTCCGAGGTCTTCCATACAATTATCACAAAAGTCAACAACATTCTACGTAATAAGGAATGGGCTGGCATTGGTGCCTTCGACCCATGAACATGGTGAGAAGACTCACCTCAATCTGCTGAAAAATACTAACTGCTCGGCTACCGATCCGAAAGTTTCCACACTGAACATACACAAATTAACCTAATCAGGAAAAAGTAAATAAAAACATATCCATGGGCCTAAATTTACATTCAAACTCCTAAGGGTAGGGCCCAAACACCACACCCATAATGACACTAACCAATCTTGACCCATAACCCTCTTGGGCCACAAGGCCTATAAGGCCCAATTTGAGTCGCTAATGGCCTACAACAAAACCTAAAGCCTATCTACCCTAAACAGGCCAAAGCCCAATAACTAGCTAAATCCCAAAAGTTGTACGCTACGTATGCTTGGCGTACGAGTCCTTAAGCCAGTACACGTTGCGCACATGCTGGTACGCCCTACGTACTATGCTGAATGCCACCTTTAGCCATTAAGTGCTTATTCCTTACAACCCCTTACCTAAATTCCAAATCTCGACCAAAAAGGGATTCTAACACATAAAGTTGGCAACTTTATGCCTTAGCATGTCTTATGGAGCCCAACATATACTCTTCTCCAACTAGTCTCTCATTAAGGATCTTTTTTCATGCATGGGCTCATATTTAACACCAAAGAGACATTTTTATGCATCAAACACCTCTAAGGGATGGAGATTTAACACCTCAAAGACCTGGATTTGCCCAAACTCACAAGAGAGCTCATGGGACCAAGAATTAGCTCATAACAAGCCCTAACTTTAATAACCAAAGGGAATCACCAAGTTAAGAGCTTTTTACCTTCAAAAGCTTCCTAAGGTGATGTAGACTCAGGATCTTGAAGCTCAACCTCGTCCAAAGCTTGACCACCAAGTTCTTCTTCTTGCAAGCACACTAAAAGGGCCAGTAATGTTACTTTTAAGCTCAAAAATCACTCACAATGGTAAACTAGGGTTTTAGGGGCGTAAATAGTAGTGGAGGCTGATAGAGGTGAGGGTCCAAAGGTCATAAGGATGCTTAAATAGGGCTCATGCCCTAAAATTAGGGTTATCAACTTGGGTTATGTACGCCCATCGTATATGGCTAAGATTCCCGCTCCATGGAATGCATGTACGCTAAGCGTACCAAAATGTACGCCCAACGTACGATGGGGCCCTTTCTGAAAATAAATTTTGTTTCAAGGACTAAAAAGGAAAAGTACTTGGGTCCAAGTGTTACAAATCTCCCCCACTTGAATTAGACTTCGTCCTCGAAGTCCGATGATGCAAATAAATCTGGGTAGTGCTCCCTTATTTCATCCTCCGGCTCCCACGTCCACTCAGAGTCCTTCCGGTGCTGCCATTGCACCTTCAATAAGTTCGCCACCTTGTTCTGTAGGATCTTAGTTTTTTGTCGAGAATCACAATTGGCTTCTCCACATAATTCATGTGTTCATCCACCTGAATATCATCCAACGAAATCATTGTTGAATCATCGGCTACACATTTCCGCAACTGAGACACATGGAAAGTGTTATGGATCTGGCTAAGCTCATCAGGAAGAGCCAGCCGGTAAGCAACCCTGGCCACACGGGCAGTAATCCTGAAAGGGTCAATAAATCGGGAACCCAACTTGCCCTGCTTTAGAAATCGGATGACACATTTCCAAGGTGACACCTTCAGCAACACGAACTCCCCCACCTAAAAATCAAGGTCCGAACGGCATCGGTCAGCATAACTCTTCTAACGACTCTGTGCAACCCGCAACTTGTCGCGCACCTATTGAATCTACTCGGTAGTCTTAAGCACCACCTCGGTGCTTCCTATGACCCGGTGACCAACCTCATCCCAACAAACCAAGGTCCTGCACCTCCTTCCATATAACAACTCAAAAGGAGGTCAGTCGATACTACCATGGTAACTGTTGTTGTAGGAGAACTCAGCCAGAGGAAGGTATGTATCCCAACTCCCTCTGAAATCCAACACATATGCCCAAATCATATCCTCGAGTGTCTGAATCATTCTCTCACTCTGGCCAGCGGTGTGCGGGTGGTATGCTGTACTGAAATGCAGTTGAGTACCCAACTCCTCATGGAAATTCCTCCAAAATCTGGAGGTGAAACGAACATCCCGGTACCAAACCACCGATACGGGCACCCCATGCATGACTACCACCTCCCGAGCATAAATATCAGCTAGCTTCTCCACGGATATACTCTTGGCAATCGGGATAAAATCCACACTCTTGGTCAACCTGTCCACGACTACCCAAATAGAATCAACGCCCCGCGCCGTTCTGGGCAACTTTGTGATGAAATCCATAGTGATCTCCTCCCACTTCCACAAAGGGATGGGTAACAGTTGCACCTTGCCGTGAGGTCTCTGATGCTTGGCCATGACCTTTCTACAAGTCAAGCACCGCTCGACAAACCAAGCACCTTCCCTTTTCATACAGGGCCACCAGTAAATCAGTCTCAAATATCGGTACATCTTTGTAGCCCCCCCGTATGGATAGAACACTTGGATTTATGAGCCTCTTCTAAAATCGTTTGTCTCACCCCACCTGACGTCGGAACCTAAACTCTACCACACTGCGTCAACAACCCCCGACTGTCTCTAACAAACAAAGGAATTTGCCCTCTAATCCCCTCGATCTTCCAATTTCCTTCTTCAATCCCTCCACCCGAGCCTCCTTGATTAAATCCATCAGAGGCGAGGTGACAGTCATCCTCAAACAAATATCTCAGATCGATGAGCATACCACCTTATGGTTCAAAGCATCAGCCACCACAGTTGCCTTCCCGAGGTAGTACAGAATCTCGTAATCATAATATTTTACTACATACAACCACCTCTGTTTCCGCATATTCAAGTTCGACTGATCCATCAAATACTTTAAACTCTTATGATCGGTGTAGATAGTACAATGGACTCCGTACAAATAGTGCTTCCAGATCTTGAGGGCAAATACCACAGCTCCTAATTCCGAATCGTGTGTGGGGTAGTTCGCCTCATTAGGCTTCAGCTGCCTCGAGGCGTAAGCAATCACATGACCTCTCTACATAAGAACAGCTCCAAATCCCAAAATAGAAGCGTCGTAGTAAACCACAAAATTATCCAATCCCTCAGGTAGCACGAGAACTGAGGCCTTGCACAACCTCTGCCTCGGTGTCTTGAAGGCCATCTGTTGCTTCGAACCCCACCGAAAGGTCACATTCTTCATGTTCAGACAAGTCAGAGGCACCGTAATCTTGGAGAAATCCTGAATAAATCTCCGATAATACCCCGTAATACCCATGAAACTCCGAATCTCTGATGTGTTTTTCGGAACTTCCCAACGCATCACAATGTCGATCTTGGCCGGGTCCACCAAGATTCCCTCCTGGTTGATGATGTGCCCCAAAAACTACACCCCAGGCAACCAAAACTCGCGTTTGGAGAATTTGGCATGAAGTCTCTCCCCCCTCAAAGTCTCCAAAACCTCTCGCAAATGTTGCTCGTGCTGCTCCTTGGTTGTGGAGTAGACCAAAGTATCATCAATAAAAACAATCACCGACCGATCCAACATTGGCCTGCAAACCTGATTCATGAGGTCCATGAATGTTGTTGGGGAAATTGTGAGCCCGAAAGGAATCACCACAAACTCGTAATGACTGTAACAAGTTCTAAAGGCTGTCTTCTGTATATCCTCATCCCTGACCCTCATCTGATGGTATCCTGACCGAAGATTAATCTTGGAAAACCAAGATGCACCCTGAAGTTGATCAAATAGGTTGTCGATCCTCGAAATTAGGTAACGTTTCTTCACCATTAGCTTGTTCGGTTCCCGATAATCGATACACATCCTGTGCGACCTGTCCTTCTTTTTCACAAATAGAATCGGTGCTCCCCACGGAGAGTTGCTCGGACGGATAAAACCCTTGTCTAGCAGCTCCTGTAGCTGTGTAGAAAAATCATGCATCTCAGACGGTGCTAGGCGATACGGCGCCTTGGCTATCAGAGCCGAACAAGGCATCAAATCAATATGAAACTCAACCTGCCTCTCGGGAGGCACTCCCGTCAACTCCTCGGGAAAAACATTGGGAAAATCCCGCAAAATGGGTACCTTGCTCAACTCTGACGTAGCCTCAACTCGTGTGTCTGAAACATAAGCCAGAAAGCCAAAACATCCCTGCTGCAGAAACCTCCTAGCCCTTGCAGCTGAACAGAGAGCTGGTCCATGCAAAGAACTCTTAACAGAAATAACCAGTTCTCCCTCACTTGGGGTTTGAACTCTCACAAACTTCCGCTCACAATCAATCACGACCCCATTGGTCCCCAACCGATCCATCTCGATGATCACCTTCAATCCCCTCAATGAAATAGGTACCAAATCAACAGGAAACCTCTCATTGAACATGTTCAGGACACACCCTCGAAAGACCCTCGAAGCACTCACGGTACGGTCATCCACAATCTCCACCTCTAGAGGGGAACTCAGAGTTCCCGGAGTGTCTCAAAACTTCTTGTTGAGCGCAAGAGACACAAAGGATCGGGTAGCCCCCGAATCAAACAGGACATGAGCAGACAAACCATTAACCAAAAAGGTCCCTATAAAAGATAATAATATAAATAAGCACAAATAAAGGAAACAATAAAAGATAAGGCTAGAACACATACCGGTCACAACATCCGATGTTGCACGGGCCTGATCGGTGGTCAACTGAAACGCCCTACTCTTCACCACAGGGGTCTCCGCCTTGCCCCGACGGTCGTCGGTAATCCTCAAAGTGGCTGGCGTGGGCGCCACCACTGCTCATCCGGTTAATCTCGGACAATCGGCCTTTTCATGGTCGGTCTGATTGTAATGGAAACAAAACAGACCCTTCTTGGGGCAGTCTCTACTCATGTGGCCCGACTGGTTGCAACTGAAACATGTTGAGCCTGCTGTCCAACAAGCTCCACTATGTGGCTTGCCGCACTTGGTGCAACGACCCCAACCCTGCTGGGCTCTGGTGTGGTTATCGGAGGTCTTGGGCCTCTTGGCCGGACCCACAAATTTATGCACCTGCTTTGGCTTCCGCTTCTCCCGAAGCTCCAACTCAATCTCCCGCTCATGAGCCTTCTCGATCATGTCGTTCAGGGTTTTACACCCCGAGAAGCTCACGAACTCCCTAATACCATCCCTCAGCATATCATGATATATCTTCTTCCTCATCTCCTCATCTACAACATAATGCGGAACCAACAACGCCATCCCCCTGAATTGGGCGGTGATCTTCGTCACAGTCTCCGAGGTCTGGCGAAGGTCATAAAACTCCCTCGCCAGCTGTTGCACCTCAATGTCTGGTGAAACCTCCCTCTGAAATCTCTGAACAAAGTCCTCCCACGACATCTCAACCACTCCTGCTGTCCCGACCGCTCGGGTAACCTCCTCCCACCAGTCCTGCGCCCTATCCCTCAGCAAGCAGGACGCGAATACAACCTTTGTCCCCTCAGGGCAAATGATTGTTCGCTGGACATTCTCCATGTCAGTGATCCAACGTCAACTAGATATGGGGTCGTTAACCCCAAAGAACTCATGCGCCCCGCATACCTTGAACTCCCGGAAAGAGGGAGCTCGAGGCCCAAACTGACCTGCGACAATCTCGGCTCAAAATAACCTGAGCCACTCCTCCATGCTCGCCATAATCCCCTCCTTGATGATGCCGAAAATCACTGGGGTAGCGTCAAGGATGCCGTGGGTAACCTTGGTTGCGATAAGCTCATGCAACCGCTCATCAATTAGTTCAACGCCTGAACCTGAACCCGAACCAGAGCCCGAACCTGAACCTGAACCTCCATGAGTAGTCATCACCATCCTCAAACTGAAAATACAACATAAAAGCCATCAATCATATAGATTCGAGGGGACTCCTCGACACCAGCCTCCTTAGAGATTCCAGGCCAGCCCTTGTCTTAGGTACAAGTCCTATGTTTTCATTAGTACAGACCCAATACTACCTTCCACATATACATGTACCATCCTCAAGGCCAATATGATTCATCCAAGTTACCCCATTGTAACATAACAACCTATGCTACACAACATGCACATTATAGATTCTTATAGAAAATCCTCAACTTCTACACTAGCAATACACAGAACCTGAATCAACACTGTTGGTTGCCCTATGCATGCAAGTTGTACACAAAATAAGATCGCATAGACTGTCGAATGAGGATTTTACCCTAAATCCACAACCAAACAAGGAATAGGAAATGAGGCCAAGCCGATCATTCTAGGGCTATACAATCCTAAGCATATGCAACTTTGAAATCATACACATAGCAAACAACTGAGCCGATATCAATTCCAACTAATACATAACATCAAATCTACCGAGCTATAAGGCATCACACAACTTAGACAATTCTATCATATAGTTACTAAAGATATCCTTAACCCTATTCTAACATGTAGTTCACATATCAAGCATACTAATCATAACACATAAGTATGGTAACTTTGGGAAACACTTACTTGAGCTCGGCTGATTGCACGCATTACACTCCCCTCTTTCTTTAAAGAATATTTTCCAAAATTTACAGTTATTTTTATTTTGAAAAGATTATCATTTCCTTAGTTTGAGTTTTGAGACACTCCGAAGTGTGCCCGAATCCCTCAAACCAAGGCTCTGATACCAACTTGTAACAGCCTAAAAACCAGGATCAAATATTTCATTTTTAAATAAATACAAAAGTTATAATCATCACATTGTTCCAAAACCATTCAATAATATTAGTGTCAAATCATCAGAGTAAAATGTCAAAATGCGGAAAACTAGTAAGGAGTGAATGTTGTGTCATCAAGCTGGACCCTTCCCCTTAGTACTGGAAGTACCTGAAACCACAATATAAACTGTAAGCAAAAGCTTAGTAAGTTTCCTAATCATACCACATACTAAAAGTAAACATAGAAGTGTCATGGGCTACCCCCATGGTCTTTACCCACAATGTCGAGGGCCAGATCCCGGTCTTACATATGAGTGTCATGGGCTACCCCCATGGTCTTTCCTTCCAAATCCAAGGACCAAATCTCGGTCTTACACTCAAGTGTCATGGGCTACCCCCATGGTCTTCCATACAGTTATCACCAAAGTCAACAACAATCTACGTAATAAGAAATGGACCGGCATTGGTGCCTTCGACCCATGAACATGGTGAGAAGACTCACCTCAATCTGCTGAAAAATACAAATTTCTCGGCTACTGATCCGAAAGATCCCAGACTAAACGTACACAAATTTCCCTAATTAGGAAATGGTAAATAAAAACTTAGACATGGGCCTAGATTTACATTTAAACTCCTAAGGGTAGGGCCCCAATACCACACCCATAATGGGACTAACCAATCTTGACCCATAACCCCTATTGGGCCCCAAGGTCCATAAGGCCCAATTTGAGTCACTAATGGCACACAACAAAACCTGAAGCCAATCTACCCTAAACAGGCCAAAGCCCAATAACTAGCTAAAGACCAAAATTCCAAGGCCAACCGAACTCCAAAAACCCACTGAAGGGTGTACGTTCGACGTATGCTACATACGCTTGGCGTACGAGTCCGCAAGCCAGTACGTGCTGCGTACACGCTGGTACGCCCTGCGTACTATGCTGAATGCCACCTTTAGCCATTAAGTGCTTATTCCTTACAGCCCCATACCTAAATTTCCAAATCTCGACCAAAACGAGATTCTAAGATATAAAGTTGGCAACTTTATGCCTTAGCATGTCTTAATGGAGCCCAACATCTACTATTGTCCAACAAGTCTGTCATTAAGGATCTTCATTCATGCAAGGGCTTATATCTAACACAAAAGATACATTTTTATGCATCTAACACCTCTAAGGGACAAAGATCTAACACCTCAAACTCCTGGAGTTGGCCAAACTCACAAGAGAGCTCATGGGACCAAGAAGTAGCTCATAACAAGCCCTAACTTTAATAACCAAAAGGAATCACCAAGGTAAGAGCTTTTTACCTTCAAAAGCTTCCTAAGGTGATGTAGACTTAGGATCTTGAAGCTCAACATCCTCCAAAGCTTGACCACCATGTTCTTCTTCTTGCAAGCACACCAAAAAGGCCAATAAAGTTACTTCCAAGCTCAAAAATCACTAACAATGGTAAACTAGGGTTTTAGGGACGTAAACAGTAGTGGAGGCTGATAGAGGTGAGGGTCCAAAGGACATAAAGATTCTTAAATAGGGCTCATTCCTTAAAATTAGGGTTATCAACTTGGGTTGCGTACGCCCAACGTACGCCTAGCGTACGTGGCTAAGATTCCTATTCAATGGCATGCATGTACGCTAAGCGTACCAAAACGTACACCCAGCGTACGAGGGGACCTTTCCGAAAATAAATTTCGTTTCAAGGACTAAAAAGGAAAAATACCTATATCCAAGTGGTAAAGTTGCAACCACTCACTCTTAACGTATCAATGCTGCCAAGAACTAGAAACATGTTTTTTGTTCTTCGCATATACATAAGAATATTCTTTACCGCAATCCAGTGGGCTCTACTAGGATTTCCCTTAAAATCTACAAACCATGCTCAAAGCATAAGAGACATCAGGGCGAGTACATGTCATTGCATACATGATCAATCCTACAGCCGAAGCATATGGAATTCGACTCATGTCAGCTATATCTTCATATGTACTGGGACTTTGAGTCTTACCTAATTTAACAGTACAATGAATAGGCAATTCTCCTTTATTGGAATTCTCCATACTGAAACGCTTCAGTATTTTATCCAAATATGTACTCTGGCTAAGACCAATAAGGTGATTCTTTCTATCCTGATGAATTCAGATTCCCAGAATATAAGCCACTTCCCCTAGATCCTTCACATTGAAGCACTTTGCAAGCCAAGACTTAACTTCTTGCAAGGTTGGAAATTTGTTTCCTATAAGGAGTATGTCATCAACATACAACACTAGGAAGGTCACTATAGTCCCAGTAGCTTTGACATATACGCATGACTAATCTTCATTTCTATAGAATCCAAACTATTTCACTTCCTCATGGAAGCAAAGATTCTAGTTGCGAGATGCTTGTTTCAATATATAAATGGACTTCTCAAGCTTACACACTCTATCAGGAAACTTGGCATGTAAAAAACCCTCTGACTGACTCATGTCTCTACGTCTTCAAATAACTTCCCATTGACGAAAGTGGTTTTAACATCCATTTGCCATATTTCATAATCATGAAATGCAGCTATAGTAAGCATTATCCTGATTGACTTTATCTTAGCTACTCATGAAAATGTCTCATCATAGTCAATCCCTTGGGTTTGAGTAAAGCCCTTAGCAACCAGCCTTGCTTTGAAAGTGTATACCTTCCCATCCATGTCAGTCTTCTTCTTGGAGATCCATTGGCACCGGAATGTCTTTCCACCAGGTACATGATCAACCAAGTTCCGTACTTGGTTGTCATACATGGACTGAATCTCATACTTTATGGCCTCCTTCCATTTAGCAGCCTTAGGGCCTGCCATTACTTCCTTGTAGTTAGCAGGTTCATCCAAATTTACCATTGTATGCTCACTGACAAACATATCACCATTTAAAGTTATATGGAAACCATAGAACTCAGGTGGCATGCTAACCCTACTAGATCGACGAAGGGGTAATGAGTTGTCAACTGGCTCAACTGGAATTATTTCCTAGAGTTGAGTGCTAGTGTTGTCTAGGGTTCCTTCATTGATTGACTCTTGAATTTCTTCAAGATAAATAACACTCCCACTGTCCTCTTTGAATACGAGCTCTCTCTCACTAAAAGACTCCTCTTCAAGCTACAATGACCACATTCTCACTAGGTTTGTAGAACAAGTATCCAAAGCACTTATGTAGGTAGCCATTGAAATAACACTTCTCGGCTCTGGGTTCAAGTTTTTCATTAGTCTCTCGTCTTATGAGCGCCTCATAACCTCAGACCTTGATATGTACGATCGAGGGAGCTTTCCCTTTCCACATCCCATGAGGTGTTTTGTCAACCTTCTTTGTTGGAACAAGATTCATGATATGGGTGGTTGTCTGTAAGGCATACCCCCATAAATGAATTCGAAGAGAAGCTCGATTCATCAAGGAATGAACCATATATATTAAGGTTGGATTATTCCTCTCAGCCACACCATTCAGTTGTGGTGTTCTGGGAGGAGTCAATTGTGAAACAATTCCACATTCCTTAAGATAGTCGTAGAACTCGATATTAAGATACTCACTACATCTGTCAGATATGATCATATTTATCTTCCTGCCCAATGATTCCCGACTTCATGCTTAAACTCTTTGAACTTTTCAAAATTTTCCTATTTATGTTTGATTAAGTAGATATTACCATATCCACTATAATCATCCATAAATGTCACGTGATATCGATTGGCATCTCTTGTGATGGATCTGAATGGCCCACAAACATCCATATGGATGAGGTCCAATAATCCTTCACCTCTTTCAAATGTTCCATTGAAAGGTGCCTTAGTCATCTTGCCTAGTAAACACAATTTGAATTCATCATCTGTCCTAAGATCAAATGATTCCAAAACTCCATCCTTTTGGATTTAGGCGATGTATTTCTTGTTTATGTGCCCAATACGGCAATTCCATAAACATGCCTTGTCCACACCATTGGACAAATCAATATGAAACACACTATTACCTAGGTTATCAACACAAGTCACAACTTCATATACACCATTACAAGGTGAAACTTTAAACATAAAAACACCATTTTTATAAGCAAAAATAGATATCATCATCAAATGAATATCTAAAACCTTTTCTGAATAATGCGTAAAATGAAATAATGTTTTGCGTCTATCTGACGAATAACAACAATTTAACGAATCAACCCTAACACCACTGATGAGCATAAGACCATAAGTCCCAATCTTGGTAACAAGTGATGAATGTCTATTCCCCATGATCAGGTTCAACCTTCCATGCTCCACTTCCTCACTTTCTATTTGCCCCTACAAACTAGAACAAATATGGAAACCACATCCTATGTCAAGGATCCAAGAATGAGAAAGTTGTGTGTTATTGACTTGAATAGTGTAAATACGTGAAGAGGACGACTCGATCATTCAATCTTTCAAATCCTACAAGTATTTGGGGGCAACTTCTTCTCCAATGACCCTTTTCACCATAATGGAAGAAAGTGTCCTATTTGGGATCACTGATCGCAGGGACATTAAAGTTGGGCTTCGTCTTGGTACTGCTAGACCCTCCGACAAGGGCCTTCCCATTCTAGTTGGATTAAGAAAGAGCCTTTCTTTTTTCCCTTTGCTAGATCCAATGGCCAGGACATGAGTACTTGTCACAGAAGGAGCATGATTTTTCGTCATCCTCGACTCAGTAGTTTGCAACAAGTTGTGGAGCTGGTTCAATGTCGTCTCTGTGTTGTTCAAATGATAAGTTAGGACAAACTGATAATAACTAGGACCTAGAGAGTTGAGGACCATGTCAATGGCCAACTCCTTTTCAAACGACACATTGAGCCTTTCCAGCTGCTCCAAGTATCTCTGCATTCTTTGTACGTGAGCACAAACAGATTATCCTTCCTTAAGCTTGCATGTCACGAGAGACTTGACCACTTCATAGCATTCTTGCCTCGTTTTCTGGTAAAAAGTTTCAGCAAGATCAATATACATTTCATAAGGCCAGTAGTCCTCATAGATCTTTGCCAACTCAGGTTCCATAGGGGCCACCATGATGCAAGCGACCTTAGTGGTGTCATCGGAGTGTTTGTTGTAAGAAACAATTTACTCAGGAGTAGCGGTAGAATGATCGATTTCAATGAGAGGCTTTTCGAGAAAATATTCATTGTTCTCGTACCGAAGAGTCGTCTTCACATTTCGCATCCAATCCTTGTAGTTAGGAGCAGTTAGCTTCTCCTTTGCCAGAATCGATAGAAGAGTGAAGTTCGATTGGGGAGTGGTAGTTTGACTAGTACCGAGATCACTGGTTCCATACATTTATATAAAGAGACATAGTTTTAGTTTATGATATAAATCCTTAATATTTAACCCAAAATAAATAATCAAGGCTAGGATCCAAAATACAATTTATAATAAAGAAGAGGGATGTCGTAATCTAATTGTGAATTTATCAAGGTAGGTAATATACATATACCAATTTCAATCTAATGTGAAATTCCTAGATCAATTAAGATTCATTGAATCTTATCAATGACATGTTTAATCTCAGATTACGCTCTTTAATTTGTGACTGGGATACCAAGGATCACAAATAATATATGAATAATGATGTAAAACCCTATGGCAACCTCAATGTCATTTATCATCTTAAATTGATGTGATGGTAAACCACACACGCTCCATCAACAATTATATTTTTCTATTTGTCCATCACTCAACTATATAGTCCTAAATTAGTGTGCTGGTGAACCACACACGCTCCACTAACGACTTATAAAGAGTGATGTGCATTTTCATGAATTAGCATACACTTCACATTTTTCCTAAAGTAACTAGAGTGAGATTTTTAAAGTAGGTTCTAGTACTTTATAGTATCGCACTTTTAATGAAGTTATGTCTTATCAAACCCGTTCGACAAATGACCCGCCACCATACAAGGGAGCGGTAGGTGAGAATAAACAGCCATTCAACGGTCATTTTATAGGTCGTTTCCTTATACCCCCCTCTCTTATAGCATGACTTCGTGTTAGAGGTATACTATTGACTTGACTGACTTTTCTTATACATATAGCAACAAACAACTAATATTACATCGTGTAAGGTGTATTTTTAAAAATTTTCAATATACTAGGTCTAAAATTAATTTTCGAAATTAAACTATTTATTAATTAATTTTAACCAATTAATGTTTTACCAATTATCCTTTAATTAACCAATTACATAAATTAATTTAAATCATTAGGGATTAAATAATTATATTTAATTAAACAATTAATAAAATAATTCAAATTTAATCATAATCCGTAACCTTCTAGTTTTTGAAAATATGGACAGGTCAGGTTTTAATTATTCAAAATTTAAGGCATTTAAAATAGTAATTTAAGGGAACCAGAAACCCTAAGGGAAACCCTAGCATTTTCGAAAATAGGTTAGGGAGGCTAGGGTTTCAAGAAACCATAGCAAAGTCGAAATTTGCAAGGTATAAGGTTTATTGTCAATAAACCCTAATTTGATCAATTCAAATAATAAACTAATCAACAGAAAACAATGGCTCTAATACCACTGATGAGTTTTCTAGGCTATAAAAAAAATATATGTAGCGGAAAAACACTTAACCTTTATGTTCACATGCAACCTATAATGGATCTATGTTTTCTCTATTGATAGAAATTGTCTATGAACATCAAGAAACCCTAAGGGAAGGCTTTGAAAATCTAAATTCACATCATATTAGGGTTACCTTTTGATTATTATAGTAAATAATCACACCAAATCCTCTTGAAATTCCTTGGAAATCTAGCACCAAAAGCTTGAATGCCTCTAATGGATTGTACCCAAAGCCCTAGCTACTAGAAGACTTGAGGAGAGGCGATGCTAGAGCAAAATTTTAGCTCTGTGAGAGTGAGAAGAAGTGGATGAAAATGGGCACCATAGAGGTCCTATTTATAGCTGATAAGGAACCCTTGAAACCCTAATTTGAACAATATAATAATATATTTCAAATTGGTAATTATCCCAACCCTTATTTATCTATAAGGAATATTCCATAAACCTTAATTATCCCCCCCAAAACCGTCCAAGGCTAGGAAGCTTCTGGAATTCCCTCTTGTTCAACTATTAATGATATACAACTTAAGTCCTTGCACTTCCAATTAATTATAATTAACCCGAAATAAATTCTAAATAATTTGTGATTAATTCTTAATTTATCATTAATATTTCAAATTAATATATTAATCATATAATATATTAATAAGTCATTTTTTCAATATATTAATTATATAATAAATTAACAGATCAACCCCTCTCTCTAAAAGTCATTCTATTCAGTTACCGGTTATGAGGGCAACCTAAAAAGGACTTTGTTTTTAATTAAAGAATATACCAATTTAGTTATTGACTTAGACATCTTAATCCAAAAGTTCTTTCGTCACTCTAGTCAACTGTTAGACGGAAGGCAACCAACATTGGACTCCAACAAACCTCCATCATAAACCTCAATATGGTTGCATCCGCTACAACATAGTAAGAAAATATGCACATGGATTCGGACATGTTATCTTTCCCATTTTATGAGATCATCATTCAAGTATATGTTTGACTGATATAACATTCATCAAGTAATTAAAATCAATACAGAAAAATTGTAATCACATTTAAAATATCGACTTATTAAAAGGTTGTGTTATTATTTTTAGAGAATAACACATGGGCAATCCACATGCATATATGTATCTCACATGTACCCGACAGGATTTGGAATTGCTTCCTCTAAAACCTGCATTCATGTTGTCACCTCTGTAAGAAAAAGTCAAAATTGATCAAATGGGTATTCAATATGTTCATATCTATATCAAAGTAAGTCAATAATTCGCTTATACACTACTTTTTTTTTACAAACAATTAATCTAAGGGATCATTCAAATCCTATTAAAACTTTGCTTCTAAACCCTAATTAACAGGTCATCCAAATATGATTTGTTCTTTGACCAATGTGCATTTCCTTCTGGTTTATGTCTCCAGGAACAAACAGGAAGTTCATGATTATTATCAATATTTTTCCACTAAACAATAATTCCAGCAACATACTTTCAATTTGTTGCCTATTATAATAGAAAATATACTTTGGATTTCACTCTTAATCTATTTACTGTTATTTCCAAATTACTTTTTCTTTCCATGTTTTTTTTACCAAAGTGTTGTGTGTCAATTTCTCAAAAAACATTTTAGCAACATTTAATTAATACTTTTTAAACAACATTTAATTAGAAGAAAGAAAGATAGAAAGAAAGAGGAAGATCATTAGAATGCAACAAAGTAGGATGCTATTATTTTCTAATTTAAACACTGAAAATAAAAACATCTAGTTACCTTGTTCATCATATTGCATTGGCCAACTTAAGGCGGACAATCCTTTTCACGGCATGTGCCATGGTATTTAAGCTAAAAAACAAATAAAAAAGTTACAAATACTTAATAAATGGTAGGTTATCCAGATAAAATAAAATAAAAAAGTAACTCGTTTACCCTAGGAGGAGGTAATATTTGGGCTTCAACAGAGGCTAAATTTTGGGTAACTTTTATACCAAATTCCTTAGCATAAGGATCTTGACCGTAAGCATTGTGACTAACAGTATGCAAAAACAAAACACATATTTATAGAGTAATCCTCCAAAATTATATGTTAAGTAAAATTCCAAAGAATAACTGGCCTACAAAGTTCCCACTTTTTTAACAAAAGTAAATAATATAACATTATTTAATTAAAAAGACAAAAGCCATAAAAGTTTAAACCGCAAAACTATCCAAAACATCATGGTTGTTTTTTTTGTAGGTTTTCCTTACAAAGATTTCAAAATTAACTATTTTGACATGATATAACCTTTAAAATGATTAAACTCCAAATATGTCTGAAACATTTAAAGTCTAATTTGATAAAAAAAAAGTACTTGTGGTTAAAAAACAAAAGCGCCCAAAACACAATAGTTCTTTATATATATATATATATATATATATATATATATATATATATATATATATATATATATATATATATAGAGAGAGAGAGAGAGAGAGAGGTATGTCCAAATGTTTCTCACATCTACTGTGTGCTAGAATGCACCAATAGGAATTTAGTATTAATTATATGTATGTAAAATGCTATCCATCCTTATAACTCATTCTTATGGAAACTAATTAAATTCGTCATTAATGTCAACAATAATATTCTTTCAGAATGAATTCATATCTAGAAGAATGAGAGTGTATTCCAACAGAATGAGAGCGTATTCTAGTAGAATACACTCTCGTTATTCATATTCCATGCAACTTTATTGTATTTTAAGTGAGTGAGTCCTGAAACAAAATACGAACTCATATATAAAAACCTAGATGCGAATTCATTCTAAAAAAATGTTATTGCTGACATTAATGACAGATTTAATTAGTTTCCATAAAAAGAGAATTATAATTATGGATATCATTTAATATACATATAATTATCGAAATCATTTAATATCTATATTTATTAATTAAATAATTATTTAATTTACTAAATTCCTATTGGTGCATTCTAGCACACAATAAATGTAAGAAACAAAATAACCTATCCCTATATATATATATATATATATATATATATATATATATATATATATATATATATATATAATTTACTCTTACAGAAACAAAAAAAACCTTTAAAATATCCTTCTCCCTTTCCCAATGCCGCTGACATATGACCGTAAGAAGGGTAGTTATTTGTCTCTCATTTAGCCACTTGGAATACCTTTGGCTATTTACAATTTTGCATACCTGAAAATTAACAACATTAGATTGCATTTATTGTTAAACAATTATCAAATGAGAGAAAATGAAGTAATTTTATAACCTCCATTGAGAGATAATTTGGCCTCTGAGTATTTCCAACTTACAGACACGCCCATTGATTATGCTGGATGGAAAATCTATAAATTTCCCGGAAATATTCAACCATAGATTTCATTGTGACTCTGTCATCAATAGGAAAGCTGATGTTTGAAAAAAAAATGAATATTGTCATCATGTAAGCAAGAAATTTGGCATAAATAAGGAAGGAAATAGAAATGTAGTTTAAATCTTTTTAAAAATAAATAATAAATATGCAGCATATGGTTGCTTCTTACTTTAATTGTCGTGTGGCTTGTGATGTTAAACCATATATGCAATACTTTCGGTGCATATTTCCACAGTGGGTAACTTCAAACTTGACTTTTCTCAGTGCCCTTTTGATCTAGTCAGCATATGTGTCCAAGAAATAAAGACTGAAATGCTTGTAGATCAACAACTGTATGGATTAAACAAAAAAGAAACAAACACTGAATCCATACGTCCATATATAAACAAAAAATCATAGCAAAGAATCAATCTTACATTCTAATTTTCCGAGTGTCCAAGAAACAAAGACTGAGGTGCTTGTAGATCCGCAAATGTATGGATTAAACAAAATAGAAACAAACACTGAATCTTTGGGAAAGCACAATTAGAATAGATATGAGGAAGATAGAGTAAGAATACCAAACATAGAAGGTGGTGGAAATCGAAGGCAACGAACAAGAGGTGAAATTGGGGGAGTTAAACCCTAATCGAAGTGCTTCCTATGACGGTGGTGGCGAGAATAAGAGGAAATTTATGGGAAAAAATGATGGGGGTGTGTGCGCGTTCCATTCTAAAACCGTTCCAGCCGGTTAAACCACATTTTCCATCAGTCTCACCACCTCCCAGTACATGTCGATTGGATTTGTGATCTCACACCAATTTAAGAAGAAATTGAGATAAGAGGAAGACGGTGCCAAAGAAATAGAAGGAGCAAAGTCTGAATCTATATGTTCCCTTTTGAAGATAAACCTTTTGGTTGTTGGTTGGATTCTTCCCCGTTTCCAATCAATATTCTTTTCGGAGGATTGTAGAAGGCATCGACAAATCTTTGCATCGGTGAAGCAAAAATCATCGAAGACGGGGCTTCGACCTTTGCGTCTGTTGTTGTTCCTCCTCCTACGATGATTTGCTAATGAGATTGGATTTAATCAAAAAGACATATATATGGTGATGAAGCAGACGATTGGCTGGCAAAAGCGATGGAGGGAGCAGATGTGGACACGTGTGGTGGGAGTGTGCTGGTAGGGACCAAAATTGTCAACTTTAAAACTTGTGTGGCTAAACTCTGAAGCTAAAAAAGACTAATATTCCCTAAGCTCTTTTGCTTTAATATATATATATATATATATATATATATATATATATATATATATATATATATATATATATATATATATATAAAAGTTAACTAAAAAGGGTTTCCGACATGCCCACCAACTATCACATATATATTGATTTGGTACTTGATTATTTTTTGAGTACTCTAGATCATTTAGTTTTAAAATGTGGTATCAAATAAGCCATTTTTAAGATTATATTTAGGGAGAAATGAGTCATTTCCTCCCAACTCATTCAATCTACTCACACATCATCTCCACATCAACTTTTCTCTTTACTCTCTCTTCTATCTTCCCAACCTACAACACAAAGAAACCCTATATTTCCCAACCTACTCAACCCACTTAATTTTTAATTTTAAAATAAACAAAAACTAATAAAAATTATTCAAAACTAATTTACAAAATATTAAAAATATACAAACTGATTCACAAACTAATTAAAAACGTATAAAATTATTTTGGAACAAGTATTAAAGCATAAAGTACAAGTGGTCATTGCATGAAAGAGTAAAAGGTTGAGCAGCTTAAATAAACCCCAAATCACTCCATTTTTGTCAACCCACTACAACCGCTGCTTGAAGGAATCACACCTTGGAAGTACTGGCAGTACCTCCTTCCCATTCCTTCATGGTTTCATCCTCCCTTTAGCGGTCATTCGGTTATCATGTCACATGACACTTCAGCCAAAAGAATTGATCTATATGGCAAAAGCCAATTTATTTTTTCTATTAAAACAAACAGATTATTCATTAAAATTCTGAATTATTATCAAGATTGAATTACATGTCTGGATTCAAAAACATATTCCTCTCACAGAGTAAAATAAAATTCAAATTGATTGTATTAAAAGAATATTGAAAATGATAATAAAAAAAGTTATGATATTTGATCATTAACATAAATTTATAAGCAAAGTAATAAATTTGCGTAATTATCGATTCAAAGCTCAAAACAATCATAAAAACATTTGAAGCACATATACAAAATCAAATCACAATAAGTTTACCCATGATGAAAGTCCTTTTGATTTTAAGAAATCAAACCAGGAAGAAAAGAACACACACACAAAAACCCAAACTAAAAAGAAAAGCAATTATTAGGTTTGAAGGAGTGGTGTAATGTGTGTCATCATGCTACCTCAATTTTGGCATCCTTCCACGTTATTTTTTCATACTAAATGTATGGCATGCCATTTAGGTGGAGTGGGTTGAATGTGATGAGGTTGATTGTATTGGAGGAGCAAGAACGAGGGATTGAATTCAACAAATGTCATTGTTGCTAGTATTTCTAGTACGTCAGGAATATCCTCTTAGTTATATATGTGTGTTGGTGCATTTCTAGACAACCTTACACTTGTCCTGGTCTTGTTTAGTTTTTGGGTGTGTTATGTGAGAAGATCGTTGTTGTGTGCAAAGCAGTAATGCTACGTTGAGAGCGTCAAATTCATTGATATGACAATTAATAGTTTCTTCAAAGTCAAAAGGAGCTACAAATCATACATGTAGATCCAGCTTGGGCTTTGATCAGTTATGAGTAGAAGTAGATAATGGGTCGAAACCAAGTGGGGGAGAACCGACCCTTAAGGCGGAAGTGCGAAGAGTAGTTCGAATTTCAGTTTAGACGTCAAGGTCTAGGAGAGTTGTGGCATAAGTGGGTGGAGGTTGTTAGTTTCGGTTTCATTATACGGATGAAAGAAGAAGCAAGTCTTTTTCTAAATACCCATCGGTTATGAGATTCTCGAAGTGTTTCTCAAGGATGGTTAGACTTTCATTTTAAGCATTAGGTAGGATCCATGAGTTTACCGAATTCCCAGGTACGACTCAGATAGCTGAGAGAACCATAAAAGTTCATGCCTTCCGAATGTAGGGATTATCCTCGTAGCGTAGAAGCTGTTAGTAAGTAATTTAGTGGGTCGTGTTGTTCACCAAAGGGATTGTTGAAAGCTTTCTTGTAGAAAAATGATGTATAATTCAAGGTATACATCAGACTCAGAGAGTTGGGGTAAGAACTCAGTAAGGATTTAGTTATCATTTGCCAAAGAATTACAGCATTAGGATCATTTTCAAAGGAGAGAGCGTTTTCGTCATATAACCGTTTCAAGTCATCGTCTGATGTGCATATAGGTAAAATAAAAGATACATAAAAAGGAATCATTTGGGATGGTCTATGTTCATTAAGAGAGGAAGCAATGCCTTCCGAGGTTTGCATATGTATCAACAGTATACATAGGATTGTTGGATCGATTCATTGATCTAGGTTTGACTAGACGGTCTTGATGTTATTGGTAGTAGTTGATGTTAACTAAGAGCCCCTAGCATGAATAACTAAAGATTCAGGTATAGTAGCGACTCCTTGTTAAAACTTGTGTGAGAAGTTTTCGTTTCTAGCGATTCAGCTTCGGAGACGCCTCGTCAGTTAAAGTGGTGTTGTGGTGATGTAAATAAGGGTTGAACGTATAATGAAGTAAAAGGATCTAAGGACTCCCGTGGGAATGTGGAGTTGTAGTAAGAAAATAGAATATCATTAGAGATATGTTGAAACTTTTCAAGTTTTCTTGGATACATGGTTTCAGTTGGTGTGATAGAATACACAAAGGATTGTAGACAGTTAGTGTAAGTTTCTTAGATATGTTTGTTCAGTTAAGGGTTATGTTAGGTTAGTAGATCGTCGATTGAGTATCTTAAGGGTTGCACGTGATCTAAATGAGATAGCCTGAAAACTCTTGTTCCGACTTTATTTCGTGTTTTTGTTGGATCTATATGCCCAAGAATCATTATTGAGTGAAATTGCTAATGACATATGATCGTATAGGGTCACACCTTAATCAAGTTGGTAGTTATTGAATATTTATTAATTAATTTGTTATTAATAAATAAATTCAACTCTTGTATTTAATTAGAGAATAATTATTATTTTATAAAAATAATGATAAAAGAAACAACAAACTAGTCATTATATGATTTGATATCATATAATAAGTCATGTACAAAGTTTTGGACGCTTTGGTTAACCATAATTAAATCAGTGACTTACTCTACCATAGTTAAAAAGGTTGGAATAATTTTTTTTTCTTTTCTTCTCTCCATGGCCGAATTAGCTAGGGCATGGGAGATTTCTTGTGTAGCCTCCCCATGTATGTCTTCACGCTTTGTCTCCCTTACCTTTATGCTTTATAATACTGTAGAGTATTTTCATGATTTGACCTTACTTTCCATGGAAGTATATAAGGGTGTCTTATGCATGAAAAATGAGCTAGTTGTTTAAGTTCTTTTGCCTCTTATTATCTCTAAAAGTCGTAGCTTTTATGCACACTCTTCCTCTCATCTTTTGAAGTTCAAGTGTGAAGATTTGGTGCTTACTTTGTGTTTTCCTTTAGTGCTTATTTGTTAAGTACTTAAATGCTTAAAGAAAAAAGTGATACAAGAAGAAAAATATCATTTTTGGAACCTTATTTTTTATGGTGGATTACTTGTAGAGAAGATCAAGCTTCTTGTTCTTGACATCTACTTCAACACCCCAAATCCAAGAGGGTCCAAATGATTCAAAGGTTGTCATTCTAAAACACCTTATGGTTGTTTTAACTTCATTCTACCCTCTTTAAAAGGAACCTTGATGGTTTGGTTTTGTTATATACTTGAAATTTATAAGAAATTTTTATAGCTTTTGTTGCTAGTTTCGTGAAAACCTATCTATTTTATGTATCAAAGTCTATCAGTGGTATCAGAGCCACCTTTTAAATTTTAGAAAGATTTTTCATATTATGATAATCTTTGGTTTTTGGATAACAAGCATGGATTTCTTTTCGGCTAAAGAAATCTCCATATTTGTTTTCTTTGACAACTGGTAGTTAAAAGTGTTTATTTTTTATATAACCATTTTCTCATGCATTTTGGTTATATAAAAGTTGCCTTAGAAAAAACAAAGAGTTGTTTTTTGATATGTTTGTTGTGTATAGAAAATCCATTAGGACATTTGTGGTTGTTATTTATTTATTCATATGATGATGTAATTATTAAATATGTATTCTTTCATTTGTTTATTTTTGTATGTAATAAATTAGTTTTTAGACTAATTGTATTTTATTTTTATAAAAATATAACAAGATAGAGCATGGACATGGAGCCTTTTGAAGACCTTCTAGTGTCCCATTAAGTCTTTTAGGAAATGACTTAATATTTGTTGTGATGCCTCACAATAAATATTACTAGAAAATGGCTTTGTTTTTAAACTTTAAAATGCATGCTTGAGATATTTATTTTTCGTTGTTATAAAATGTTATATGTATGTGAATGTGTTTTTCATGCTAAAAACATTTTCACAAAAATAACATCAAACTTGGGGTTAAGAGTTTAAAATAAAAGTTTCCAACATAAGATGTCAAAAATTCAATTTTTGTTAAAAAAACGTTTTACATTTTTAGAACTCTTAAATAGCCAAACTTTTAAAGATATAAAAATATTTAAAATGATTTTTAAACTTAATCTAAACTCTCTAACTCTATAATAAAAGGTTGTTTTATTAAAAAGTTAAAAATCGGTTCCAATCGTTATAACGTCGAATTAAAATTGAATATAAATTTTAACTTGTAAAACTGATTGTGAAATAAATTCAACTTCATAATTTTTGGAACACTTTAGATGTACTATATAATATTTTATGCATGAAATATTTATGATGCAAAATTTTTTAAAATGCTAAAATAATAAAACATTGATAAAAGCCCTTATTTTAAAATTTCAAATCTATGCAATCCACTTAAAAATCTATGCAATCCACTCAAAATGGCCAAGGTGTTTTATATTTACTTATGGGATAAATGTCACCTAACCATTGTTAAATATAATTCACAAGTTTTTTAAATAAATGATTTGATCAATTTCTTATGTGATACATGTCACCTAAGCATAAGAGTTTTGAGGCATAAATAGGATGAACATGCCATCAAAAACAAAGAAATGTTTTTTTGGATCCCATTAATCTAAGAATTACGTAAGAGTTGTAATTGGCTACCGCAACCTACTGATCAACAAAATCACTTATGTAGTGGGTCACCGTCCCAAGTTATTTTAGTTGATGTGGATCTTAGCTTTTCAAATTTAATTTAAAGGTTAATTAATTTGAAAAGAAATTATATCAAAGGTATTAAAATGAATATTATTATTTTGTAGATGACTGCCCCAACTATAACCACCTCATCACTCACCATCCGATCCAACCTCGAAAAGGAAAAACTATGCGGACCCAACTTTCTAGATTGGTTCAAGCAACTTAGAGTTGTCCTCAAGCTTGGGAAAAAGGACTATGTCCTTGATGAAACTATCCCAGAAGAGCTCCCAGCCAATGCTGCCAAAGCATTGAAAGATCCTCGGGAAAACATGTAAATGATTCGACCGAAGTGGCTTGCATCATCCTTGCAACAATGACTCCTAAGCTTTCGAAAAAATTTGAGTTTCATGAAGAATTTGACATGATTGAGCAACTCAGAATCATGTTTCAAGTTCTGGATAAGCAAGAAAGGTTTGAGACCTTGAATTATTTCATTAGTTGCAAGATGGATGAGGGATCTTATTGTTGGATTAGGTGTCTAAGCCCATAACTATAATTGGTATGTACTTGACCCGAGAGTAACATGGTCCATTCGGGTTGCATATCACCAGGATAATTTGTGGATGAATATTTGAGTAAGAGGTTATTTATGATTTATTAATATATTATAAGTTCTAATATATTAATATGAAATCATATTATTTAATTAGTATTGATCAAAAATTAATTTAGTGATCAAAGGAGACTACTATATGACAGACCGCGACGTGACCCTTATTGATCTTACCTATTTGCTAATTGTTGCTGAATCAGAAATGATTTGGCGCACTGGTAATGCAAATTTGATTGGAAGATCTATTTCCCAAACTTCCATGGACATTGAAAATGGTAACATTGGAAGTCCAGAAGAGCTTTCTCTTCCCAATGGAAAGGGATCGGCCATGGTCAAGCCATTTGACCAAATAGTAAAGAGAAAGGCTAAGTCTGAGATAGTCTCATGTACCATTCCCAAAGAGTCCACATGTTTCTGTTGCCCAAAGAAAGGGCATTGGTTGTGAAGCTGCCATATTTACCTGAAAGATCGCAAGGATGGTAAAGTCAAAAAGTTTGACTCTACTTTAGGATCAAAGGAATGAAAGGAAGCTTAAAGGAAGAGTAAGCTGATTTTGATCTTGAAGAGGTGGATTTCAATCGCATGGTTCGATGATCAGAATTTTGAGCTGCTGCTTAAGAGTTATGGTAGATTGCTTAGGAATAGATAACAACATCGTTTTCATTTGTATTTGCATTGTAAGGAAAAGTTTTCCGCAATTTTAATAAATAAAAGAGAATTTTGATTTTATTTTACTTTAAGTTTCCTTTCAGTGGCATTTGTGAAAATTATTGTTTATATGTTTCCATTGATAGCAATATTGGAAAAAGGATTTGATTCTTTCGTTTGTGGTAGTGTCAAGATTTACCAAATAAGGAAAGATTCTCACCACCCAAGTTTCAGTTGGATAGAAATTTGGAATCATGCAACTTGGATTGTGTGATGAATGAGAACTTCGTCTTTGGGAAATTAAGACTAATTTCTTGTTCACATGTATATGTGAGTCAAGTGAAGAATTGGAGGATCGGGTACACTTGGTTGTGCACTAGTCAGGTCCACCACAAAGAACGATAAGACTATTCGTTATGATTTACTAAATTTTAGTAAATATGGTTATGCTTACAAGATTAAGTGTAATTCTGAATCATTGGAAAAGTTTCAATGTATGGCAGAACGAATAAGAAGAATCAAATTAGGCAGAAAGATAAAAGTTTCTCCAATCTGAGAAGAAGGGAGAGTACTTTAGTATCGTGTTTTATGATCATCTTAGTGATTATGAAACCATATCACAATTGATCCTCTAAGAACATCTTAGTGCATTTTTATGGCTAAGAAGAGGAATCACAAATTGTTGAAATGGTTAAATCAAGAAGATAAATCATACTACGTTCCAAAATTAGGTCTTAGAGTCATACTCCAAGATTGTAACTTGAGTGACATGGTCTTAAGAAAGGTTTATAACACTCATCAAATGTAGAGTAAAATGTTTCTTACTCTTGTAGATTTGAAATTGGTAAGTTGTGATGTTTTGGATAAAACAAAGACCAACTAAGACCAATTGTTATAAGTGTTTGTCTTGATAAGAAATCACACTAACTCTTGAATATTTGTTTGTAAAGGAATGTTTCTTGACAAGAGAATATTATATGTCAAGAGGTCAGTGGGAGTCTTAAAGATCTTGAAAAGTTTCAAGAACTAATCAAGAATGAAACTATTGGTAATCACTAGCACACGACTTGAGGTTTGTAACCTATCGTGTTGGCATATTCGTGTTTCTGTGCCCATTCCAGTTAAAGTTGACTATGCATGTGACTTCTATGAGTTCTCAACTGTTTGCATAACAACTTGGAAGCAATGGTAGGCCCTTGAGCTGCCAGGTGGCAATAAATTAAGTTTGAACAGGTTCAGTCCAGATGAGTTTGGATTTGTCACTAAACTTGTCTTGTGATTATGGTTATGACAAATTCACATGGATATGAACACATACACCATAAAATCTAAGTGTCATAAGGTTTCTCTCCAATTCATGAAAATGATTGTGAGGAAACGCTTTCACTAAGTGGATTTTAAATAGTTAGCAATTGTGATATTTGCATTCTCAAATTCGATTATTATTACGACATCCCTCTTCATACTTCGAATTGTGAGAAATGGCAAAAGGTCTAAACAGTTGAGACTTATTGTTGTAAGTTCTAAAATTGTTTAGACACACATGTGAGATATCTAAGGAAAGGTGTATGAATTTGAGAAGTCTAGATAAAGTCTTATCGAAGCATCTCGTATCAGAATTCTGAACTGTGGTAAGAAAGTCAATAAGTATTGATTTCTAGAAGTCCAGCTGATTTCTGGGTACATGTCAAATCTAGTGGGAGCATAAGTATTATGCTAATAAGAATGTAATTTTTATGCTAGTGGGAGCACAATTATTACGTTAAGTGTTGCGAGTTAGCAATGTTAATTATAGAAAACAAAAGTTTCAATTCGCAGGGTTTGAATAGTTGTTTTGCTATAATTAAGGGAGAGGAATTCATACTTCATTTCAAATCTAAAAGCTTAGATTAAGATTTTAATCAAATTTAGTCAAGGATATACATGAATATTATGTTGAAAATATTCGACATAAGGAAATTCTATATATGGAAATGTTGTAGCAAGAGACTGGTAAAGTATCATGTCTTTATGTGAAACATTATGTATCGTATCCCATATGCTTCGGGTATAGGATTGTTACATATGCTTTAATATTAATTTGTTCTAATTTTACAAATGCCTAAGGCATTAAGAGGGAAAAAGGACTAGAACCAGAGATGACTAAAATGGTTAAGCAATTGTCGAGGACAATATGAGGCTTACCAATGATTGGTTGCTTATGGACAGTTGGAAGTATATTGTAAATTTTGGAAGGACCATATTGACATATTCTGAAAAGAGGCAACTCTTGTTCAGAAGTGACAGTCAAAATGGGAATATGGAAATGTTTCCATAAGTGGAATTTACTCTTTAAATCTGTGTAATATTAGAAGACTTAATGCAAGAAGGATGTTCAAAGAAATGTACTTTGAATGTGAGACTTCGTTTCCATGGAATTGCTCTCCATTGGAAGACTTTGTAATATATGTTGCCAAGTCTATGTGACTTTTGTGCATAGTCATTACAAGAGGATCATTGCATATAAGTTTAGAATCTAAACAGATTATAGCAAATGGCAAGAATTTGGTATTCTTACATTTATGATAAAGATTTGTAATTGTGAAATGAGCATCATTGAAATGTTGTCAATTCATCTATTTCACAAAGAAAGGACCATAGGTAAACATACTGTGCATGCTTGGAGCATGGGATAACTATTGTTTTAATTCAAGTATCAAGTTGATTAATCGAAACATTATACAATGAATAATGTGTAATCAATATGGTGATTAAATAATAAGTGTTTTATTTATATTCATAAGTTCTGAGACCATATTGGATTCGATTATTCTTGTGTTTCACTTTGCATGTTTTGACTTCCCGATTATTCTTGTGTTTCACTTGTGTTCAAACTATCCACAGTCGATCATACTTTGAAAGTAGGTATTGAAGCTAGACTGTCATGAATGGGTATGTAGATTGTCTAGGTGTTTTAGACATAGCACAAGTTTGCTGCAATGTTCATGAGTACTCCTGGAATAAGATTCGAGTATTAGATTAAACCCACGCTCATGTGAATCACTTCATAGATTTTATCACGAGTGATTGTGAGACGATAATATCTTATATTCTTAAAACAGAGACGTGTGAGTTGTAGCTTACAAATCGGTTGCACATTGATGATGCGTAAACACACCAGAAACTTGGTGTTATAAAACGCATTGTTGTGTGTGATTTGATGAGTAAATATAGCAAGAATATGAGTTGAAGTTTATCCATTCCTTTTACCCTTAGAGGGATAAAAGCGATATCTGTGGGCCCCTCGATGATTTAGTGATGACACCCTAAGTGCTTGGCCAAGCCTGGACTAATTTGATTTGTTCAATTAATCGGTCGTCATAAATCGAAAATCGGGAAACAACAGATGGACAGAGAGAATGATTATAATCCATGTCTCAGTCCATATGATATCTTGTAGAATGGAGGAATATATGATCCCTTATCTAATGGACGCGTCATTGACTAGGTCAGAGTTCGACATCGGCTTTTAAGAGCTACGATTGCTAGTCGGGATTTTGGGGTCGTACTTGCAATAATAGTTATTAGACTTATCCAAGTGGGAGACTGTTGGATTAGGTGTCTAAGCCCATAACTACAATTGGTATGTACTTGACCCGAGAGTAGCATGGTCCATTCGGGTTGCATATCACCAGGACAATTTGTGGATGGATATTTGAGTAAGAGGTTATGTAGGGTTTCAAAGCACTCCATGGATGATGACAATGGGCCCCTTGATGAAGTGTAGGTTAAAAGCCCAAGACTTGTCTTTTCCCTATAAATAGTCATGTATTATTCATTATTAGGGTTAAGAGTGAGGCAAAATGTAGCCGCCACGTTGTGAGGTTTCTTATGTAGTGTTAGATTCTTTAGTCTATGCTGAAAGTGTAATTTATTCCTCATATTGAATAAATCGAGTGATCATTCGACATAATCTTCATTATTTGTGTTTGTTCTTATTTTCCGCATCTTGTTCATCAAATCTCAATTAGGGTTTTAATCCCAACAAGTGGTATCAGAGCGGGTCTTTGAAGATCTATTGATTTTTGAAGTATCGGTTCTTGATTTGATGATTTTCTGCACAAGTTATTGAAGATTTTGGTGTTTTGGCGGTATGGAATCAAGATTTTTGTACAAGTTACTGTTCATGGAGATTTATACTGTTCATATGGTATTTTTTCAATCTGATTCGTTCATATGTTCATAATGGATCTGTTTGTTCGCTTAATCCAAAAATCAATCGATTTTAGTTATTTGTTTTGACCCAATTGATCCGTGCGTACAATTTATTTTTATCTGGCCCAATCTTTTGGCCGACTCACTATTCATTGTCCATCCCTTTTGCTTTAATTCAATATCAAGAACTTCCGATTGCGTCACTTCTGCTTGGTATGGTTTTTCGAAAGATCGATCCATCTAAGTTCGTCAAAATTAACTATCAACGATTGACTGATGCTATTGTTTGTCAACACTTGAATAATCGATTGTTGTTTTGATAACTATTACCAGTCAACCCAGCTGTAAATATCGTATCTTGAATTCTTTGTTCTTCCATTCATGAGTCGTTATCTGTGAACGATGCTATTATCAAAATCGATTTTTGATTTTGTGTTCAAACTTGTGAATCCGTTCTTTTATTGGATATCGATTTTTATTTGGGATTGTATTGATCTGAGAAAAGATGTTTTTGGGTTTGTCAATAATCGATTTTGTCGGTCAATGAAAGAAAAATAAAAATTGGATTAAATAAACGAAGGCAGTTGTTGCGATGGACTGGCAATTTTGTTTGTTAATCACACTTTTGGAACGAGCCTTCACTGTTAATAGGTTCAATCAATATCTTAAAATCGGATTTGAAGAATCACAGTTTGAATCAATTATTCCTCAATCGGAATTATGAAGACAATTGAACAGAGGCTATAGGAGCACATTGTCTCGCATCAAATTGTTTCTTTTGGGTTTCTCAGTTGTTGATTCGCAATCGGAATTGGAAATCAATAGGAATGATTTAAGCATATAATTCACCTTTACTGGTCAATTCAAAAGTCAAAATTGGAAGTGTGGTTCGTATTGGATGGACTCACAGTCGTGATTGGAATTCAGATGAAATTGGTGTGGATCTGTTCACAATTGCCAGTCAAACGAAAAGTCAAAATTTGAGATACTGCGAACATCTCACCTGTGAACGATTGGAGCTTGTTTGTTTGTGCTTGCATTCCTTTTCACGAACAATCGGAGCCAATTGATTCGGAGTTTGGAATGTTTGGGTTCGTTTGTTAAAACTTGGAACGAAAGGTCTTGAAAAGAATGTAGAGTGAGACCAATAAGCAAACCTGAGAATGAAGATTCGCCTTGGGGTATAATCGACGGACTTGGAACGAACCTCGATCTAACTTGGGTTCGCGTGATTATGCTTGGAACGAAAGAGGGAAGGATCGAAAGCGAACCTGTGCTCGGACCGAACATGGTTTCGGTTCAATGTACCTGGACCGAACTTGGTTTCGGTTGCTTGTACTTGGAACGAATGGTCGATTCGCATCTCACATCTCTCAAACAATCCTAGTACTTGGAACGAAAGTATGATTCGCGGGTATTAATTTTGGGGTCTCGCATTTGTTCCAGTCGCTGCATCCCTTTTATCAGGCATCTAAATGGGGAAGAAGATGATTTAATGTTTCATATTTGGTCCCTATAACTCCAGCGAATTGGCACTTTTGGTCCCTGTTGTTTTCACAGTTTGATATTTTTGGACCAATCCCAGAAATTGTTACAAATAAAGGGGTATATTGATGCAGAATTACCATTCCAGCCCCTGTTTTTCAGCAAGTGACAATTTCAGCCCATTTTTCGAAAAGTTTGCAATTTTAAGGGCTGGTGAACAGTTTTGAATTCTTTAACGCACATATTTTTTTTCGTGAACAGAAAAATAAGGATTCCATCAAGTCTCGGCGGTTCAGAAAGTCGTTTTTCGTGATAACGTCAAAATTTTCACGACTTTTTCGGATTTTATACTTCATTGTGTATATCATTTTGTCGCGGGGGAGCTTAGTAAATTTTTATCCATTCAAGATCATTCTCATGACCATTTGAAAGCTTTATAATCATGTTTTTGATTATAAATCGGGGGAGAATTTGGTATGGCCATTCGAAATTGGATTTGTGACTTTTCAAAGTTGAAGATTTTTGCTAAAGCTTGTGGTAGAATTATGAAGGTAGCTTTTACAGCGGAAGTTCTTCATCGAGCTCTGCTAAAGCTTTTACAGAGAAGTATCCTTTACAACGGAAGTTCTTTATCGAGCTCTGCTAAGGACTTGTTATATCTCCGACTTCTAGTATTTTCTCGATCAAGTGGCATTATGAATCTTAACGTTTGGGTTGTTACATGATATTTTTTGATGGATTATATCATTAGCTTATTTGAAGATCATTGTGACTTGGAGGGGGAGCTCTTCAAAGACAAGAAGTGATTCGGTTTCTTTGTTCTGAAATGGGTTTTTATGGCGGGTTTGGTTTTCATGAAGTTTTTTTTTGGGATTACATTCGAAAATGAAGTTTAAAGACATTACTTCAGTGCTTGGTTTATATTTCCTAGAGCCCGTGTTTGAAGACTATTGAAGAATCAAGATTCATGGATTGCTTCATATATTCCTCGTTGCAGATCTTTTTATTTGCTAGATGCTTGTTTTGGAAGTTAAAGCATTGTCATCCATTCCATACTTTGAGGGGGAGATTGTAGGGTTTCAAAGCACTCCATGGATGATGACAATGGGCCCCTTGATGAAGTGTAGGTTAAAAGCCCAAGACTTGTCTTTTCCCTATAAATAGTCATGTATTATTCATTATTAGGGTTAAGAGTGAGGCAAAATGTAGCCGCCGCGTTGTGAGGTTTCTTATGTAGTGTTAGATTCTTTAGTCTATGCTGAAAGTGTAATTTATTCCTCATATTGAATAAATCGAGTGATCATTCGACATAATCTTCATTATTTGTGTTTGTTCTTATTTTCCGCATCTTGTTCATCAAATCTCAATTAGGGTTTTAATCCCAACAGGTTATTTATGATTTATTAATATATTATAAGTTCTAATATATTAATATGAAATCATATTATTTAATTAGTATTGATCAAGAATTAATTTGGAATTAATTTAGTGATCAAAGGAGACTAATTAAATTAACGGGGACTGATTATGTAAATCAATGATATATATGGTTTGGGAAATTGATCCATGATGGGCTAAGTTTATGTAAGTTTCCATGAAGTGTTAGCCCACCTGAAATATGGATCATAACCCAAAGTGTATGGTCTAGGGTTTACCCATGACTTTTGGATTCCTACATATATATACATAACCCCATGGCTAAAATCGGTTACAACAAGTGTTCTTGGATTTCATAATCGATTTGTGTGCCTAGTAATCTCTCTCAAGTCATCCAATTGTTCAAGGGTGTGTTGTAAACCGTTTGAGGCATCACATTTGAGGTGCTAAGTTCTTAAAGGCCAAATATATCAAGCTACAACAAAGAGGTAATTATTCTTACTATATTTTATGATTCAAGCATCAAATCATATGCTAGTTGTAGGCTTATGCTTTGGATATTTATTGCATGTATAATTAGAGAAAACATAGATCCAAAGCATTTAGGGTTGTATGTGCACCATAGGATGTTGTAGTATACTAAAACCCAACACTTATCTGAGTGCACACGTACTCAAAATAAAAGCTTATGTTGAGCAGCTTCCCTGCCTCAGATTCCTATTTGGGGATGAGTTAGCGACCGATGTGATCCTAGCCTTATTGCCTAAGTCATTCAACCAGTTTGTGATGAGCTTCGCCATGAATGACTGGGAGAGGATCATTAATGAGCTTGATAACATGCTCAAGAATGCCGAGGTAAACATCAAGAAATATGGGAATAATCAAGTGCTGATGATCTGTGAGGGTCAAATCTTCAAAAAGAAAAACGGTAATAATACCAGTATGGGGAAAAGTAAAGCTTCCAAGAAGGGCAAGGGCAAAGGAAAGGGTCAAGGGAAGCCTCCTACAACCAACCCAACTCCTAAGCCTAAGGATATTGCTGACTCTGATTTCTTTCACTACAATGAAAGGAGACACTGGAAACGCAACTGTCCCAAGTACCTAGAGGAAGTTAAGAAAAACAAGGCCAACCAGGTTGGCACCTCAGGTATACATGTGATTGAATTATATTCATTCGTTACTAATTATTGGGTATTCAATACTGAAAGTGGTACTAACATCTGCAATGATTTGCAGGGACTAAAGAATGTTATAGAACTTAGAGATGGCGATTTGGAACTCCATGTGGGAGATGACACTAGATTAGCTGTCAAAGCCATAGTACAATATCATCTTTTGCTTCCAAATGGTCTTAATCTTAATTTTAACAGTTTTTGTTATGTACCGAGTATAACTATGAATATTATCTCTACTTCTCGTTTGTATGAATAAGGTTTTTGTTATAAGTTTGACTTTGATTTTGAAAGCATCTCTATTTTTAAGGATAATGTGTTCTATTTTGAGACTAGTCCCAATAATGGAATATCTGAAATCGATTTAAATGGTTCATACCAAAATCACAATTCAAAGTACAACTTAAATAAGAAAACAAAGTCAGACATAAATAAAACTTATTTATGGTATTGTCGACTTGGGCACATAAACAAAACTCGCATTGCTAAGCTTCAAAAGGACGAAATCTTAGAATCAACAGGCTCAGATTCTTTTGATGTATGTGAATCATGCCATTGTGGCAAGATGACCAAACATCTATATGCGTCTTCCTCTGCAAGCCTCTCATCCTCACTTATGATTTTCATGTTTGAATGAAAAATTCAAGAACACGGGTATTGGGGTTTAAAACGATGAACAATAATTTTTGGGTGTAAATCACGATGATGAATAGAGATGCTCCTCTTCCTCTACAAGTCTCTTATGTGCTCTCTGTACATTCCAAAAGACAGGTTGATGATTGTACTCACAGATGATGATGGTTCCTTGGTGAGAAGATGATTATATCTTTTTATCTTCCCTGATTTACCTTATTTTCCATTTCGAAGCTCCATGGAAGAAAATTCAACATCATCACCAGGTTGTTCTATACCCATTAGAGTTTCGCTTATGATTGATTTAGATTCTGAGTTCTATTTATCCAATAACGAACCCTTTCATAAAATACCCAGATGCTGACAGTGACATTGATTTTGAGGAAAGTCGTCGGTGGTTTAATTCCAACGAGATTCCTGCTGATGGGATTGTTCAGAAGGTTACCGTGTCCTTGAAAATATCTAGTGGCGATGAAGAGGATGATAAAGTAAATAAGGGTTTGCAATTTCAAGGTATATTTTCTGATGATAATATCAATAGTATCCATGAATTAAGGGCCGACATGAATGATTTTGTCTTAGTTGAATCAACTGAAGAAGAGTAACATAAAGTTGACTTTATGAATGTGATTGATTCACATAGTATTACTGCAGAGATTCTCTCAAATTCAAAAAAATGAGATTAAAATTGAAACTATTTGTGATTACATAAATTAATCCAAGAAAGCCCTAAGTAAAAAGGAAAAAGAAACAATTGTAGAAATCCAACCAATAAATCAAAGGTACTGAATCTCAATTTTCTTTTTGGTTTATCAAACCAAGATTGAAATTTTGTGTAGTTGTTGAACATACTTGTCCTTGGAAACAATGAGTTTGACTTTAACTTGACCATTTCAGCCAATAAATCTAAACTCCATTTTGGGCAAAAACAAAGCCATAAGATATCCATTCTGTCTAGGCACAACCTTTGTAAGTTTGGTTTGTTTACAAAGGCAGGGAATTTAGGATTTACAATGAAGGAGGTGATCAGTAGGATCCGATTTATGTTTAATGGGAAGTGGTCGGTAGTGGGCGATGGTGAGTGGTGGTGGTGATGATATGGGAGGGGTGGGGTAGAGGTGGAGTAGGACAATTTCTTATTTAATAATAAAGAAATTAATAAAATAAATGTCTAAAAAAAAGATATGAAAAAGAAAAAAAGAAGGGGCAAAAAGGTCATTTTATTTGGGAATTTATAGCTCCCTTCTAGATTTAACGGATTAGGGACGATCTTTGTAATATTTCCAGAACACAAGGACCAATTTTGTCCATTTTTATGAAGTTGGACTATATGTGCCTATTATACCATACCAATGGGACCATTTTTGTAGATTTCTCTTAAGAATGGAATGTGAATTAGCTGTTTAAGTCTAAATGAAAATTGTAGTACTCGATGATACGAAACCGAGGACATAAATAACATCGAAAACGGAGCTCGTATGCGAAAGATATGATTTTTTTGAAGATTCGAGATTTTACCTGACATGTGTGACGCGAAACCACCCAATGACAGGCAATTGTTACACTAGGAGAGCACCCTTTCCGACCACGCCAAGTCAAGGCACGCCTGGTGTAACGCCCATGTTTCGGGGGTTAAGCATTAGTAGATGATGTAATAGTCTAGGTCAACTATTGTAACTCTTTTTGAAGTAATAAATATGAAATATTTGAGTATTATGTGAATTATGTGCATTTATGTGCGTTATACTTAATTATAAAGATATAATTAATAAAGAATAAAAATAAGTGTCAAAATTAAAGTGTGAGATAAACCCGATATCTTTACATAAAGTTGTAGTGGTCGAAACAAGGATTTCGGATATATAAAGAACGCCAGAATCCGAGTTATAACGAAGAAGTTATGACCCGTCGAAGTTTCGTGACGGAACCGGCACGACACCGAGAAGCGTAAATAGTGAATTTACGATAGAAGACTTTTTGGCCTTAGTAATCTAAACGAAAGTTGTAGTATACGTTAAACCGAGAGCGTCCATAAAAAGAACGCCCAAATCTGACTTCGTATGAGGAAGTTATGATTTTTCTAAAATTTGGCATAGCAGTGCACGACCTGAAACTCGAATTTTAGTTCGAGCGGTTTTTGGCCTACGCGACCTAAATGAGAGTTCAAGATATCATTAATAGGAACTCAACGATAAAAAGACAGACGAAAACCGAGTCCGTATGAAGGAGTTACGAAGTTTCCGCGTTCATTTAACAGTCTAATCTCCTCCTATAGTTAAATTTAAGATCAGTAGAGAATTAGCCAACAGAGTCTAAATGAAAGTTGTAGATCTTGTTTTTACCTACGTGTGGAAAAAAAGAACGTCGAAAACGGAGCTTGTATGCGAAAGTTATGAATTTTTGAAAATCAGCTGATTTCCACCCTGTGTGCGATGCCACGTGTCAACACCAGGCCGTGCCTAGTTGTATCCAGCTGGCTCACGACGTGAGCATCTTAAAACTCACCATGTGAGTGACCTTCCAGCCCCCTATAAATAAGAGGTGAAGCCCTCTTCATTCCTCACACCTCCCATCACTTCCCCCTCTCTTTCTCTCTAGAACTTCTCTCTAGCCCCGAAACCCCCCGAAAAGCCTAGGGAACCTTCCTAGCACGAGGCGGAAGCCCCAGAGTGCCCGACAGCTCCAAGAAGAAAAGCCTTTCGGCTCGGGAACGCTGCTCCAGCGAAGCCCAGTTTTGAGAAAAACCCAATGTAAGTGACCTACGCCTAACCTATCTTTAGTATAGCTTACGTTTTAATGTAATAATGTTATTAGGACCTTATAATGAGTATTTAGGCTATTATTATGAGTTATATAAGTGTCATTATAATATCTTTTTAACTACTCGCGGTACGGGGAATCTGGTTTGGAGGGCCGCCTGGGTTGCTGGATTCAGAAGTGCTTTATGCCGAAATGATCCTGCCCTCCGGTGTTTCATGTCTGGCCCCTGTCTATACATAGTGGTTGAGAAATATTGTTTCGTGTTTATATAATAGTAATAATAGCAAGACTATTAATTAGTCTTGGCGAATATTATACTAAACTCTAGTGGTAATGATACTAGGTTTTGTCCGAGGGAAATTGTTTTAAGAGTAACGAAGTGTTGTCCGAGTACCGAGTCACCACCTTTCCAGGTGAGTGCATAGTTACTTTCATCTTACACATAGATATGAAGTATTTTATATAGATTACGTGCTATGTGTGCATATTATCTGTATACTTGCTATCTATGCTGGATGAACGATTTTATACATGTTTTAAATGATTTAAACTGTATATGTATTTTATATCTACAAAATGTGTTGGGTAAAACATGGGTAGATGTAATAGTTGTTGTGTGACAAAATAAAATAATGAGAGGCCTCGTTATAGATGTTATTGATGATCCAATCATCTAGCGGAGTATAGATGACGACCACGGACTATTCTAGACAGTCCAATGGAACGCTATCAGGCTCGCAACCTGTAGGTGTTTATTTGAACTGTGTGCTCACCAGCAGTACTCCATCCCCCACATGGTTGCCTTATTTGACATGAATTGCTGAGGAACCCCCGAAGCATGTGTTGTCACCCCGATGAAAATCTTTAGGCTAGGTTCCTTATGTTAGATGTTTTAGGGACGTAAAGTGAGGATAACGGGAACGAGTAATCGGGTTTGTTTGGTTGATGAAAATAATAAATTTATTTATTGTGGGTTGAAAACCCTATGTGCTCACCAGGCTCCCAAGCCTGACCCACTCAGTTTCTTGTATTACAGGTAGTGGCGCATGAGTATAGATGTTTGGATGAGAGATAAGGGATTATAGACCTGTAAATATGAAATAATGTAATAAGGCTTATGTTGTACTGTTTATGCTTTTGATCTGTATCGAACATGACATCTCAAGTCTTTTAATGAAATTCATTTCTACGGAAATGCTTTGATAAATCTTTATCATATTTTGTTTTGGGAGCAAATTCCGCAACTCTTTTATTTAAAATGTTACTCTGATTTTTAAACAAAGCATAAACAAATCGGTCTTTTCTAGCCGTGAAAATGGGGATGTCACACATGGGTCAGGGGAGCGATGCGTCCTCCCAACAGAGTCCCTATAAATAGCAATGAAAGGCTCTTCATCCTTTGCACCTTTCTAATTCGGGTTACTCTCTCTAGAAACCCTTTCTCCCTTTAGAAATCTGAATTTTTTGAGATCCGAAGTATTCGTAACAATGCACTATAGTAAATCCGGAGTCGAAGTTTTGTCCATGACTTTCCGAACTTTGGTCAGAAAACTCTATACGTTAAATTGCACTTACTATGCTTTAAGTGTAACTTATATTTAAGTTCCTTACCATTATTATGAACCTATAAACAATATTTATCAGTAATTCTATTTATAATACTGATCGATCTACTTACGGTAATGGTGTCTAGGCTAGATCTAGTGAAGTGTTTAAACTGGATTGTCCAAATAGTATACTCAATATACCGAATGGTTCCTACCTATGGTATGAACTTGAAGTATTCACTAGGATTAGCAAGGTTCTAAATGGCGTGAGGCGTGGCGTGGCGAAAAAGCCAAGCCTCAAGCTTAATGAGCCATGGCGAATGATGACGTTTTTCAAGGCGTGATGTAAGGCAACGATTTTGTATTAATTTATAATTATATTACCACATAAATATAAATTTATATTAAATATAACTACTTTTTAAAAGTGTTATATCAATAACTAATAACAAAAAGTTAACAAAAACCACAATACTTATATCCCTGATTAGAAAAGACATAACAAAGAGCAAAAAACGTGTCTCAAATGAAAATACATGCGCGATAACACGCCATATCACGCCTTGTCACGCGTCACGCCTAACAGGAATGTTATGTGGTTTTTCGTAACGGCGAAGCCACGCCTCACGCCATTACAGGTTGATACATGTTAAATAGTTAAAACCCTGTAAAGTATATTATAGGTTGATACATGTTAGTCAAGTTGTCTCCAAAGCTACCTGTTGAGCTGTTTTGAGACTAATTAGGTGAGTTGTCTCATTATACCATGTGTTACAATATATATATATATATATATATATATATATATATATATATATATATATATATATCAATGTATGATATGATATATGGATTGCTAGATTAGAGTTATATGTGTGGACTAGAATAGTGTTTATATGATTGGTTGTTTGATTACGGGATTCGCTCATATGTATGTATGAGGAGTTGACGGTGGAAAGACGATAGGTCGTGAGCCTATAGACTTGTGTTGACGATGGAACGACGACATGACATGAATCCAAATACGCACATTATAATAGGAATAGTTGTTGGTCCATTTATATGTGTGTATGAGGAGTTGGCGGCCGAACGGTGGCAGGCCATGAGCCTACAGACTCGTGTTGACGACAAACCGTGAGTCTAGATGCACACGTTATTGGTTGAACGACGAAAGGTCGTAGCCATTATTTTTCTATATGTATATGTATTGTGGTTTATGGTATTTTGGGGAACTCACTAAGCTTCGTGCTTATCCAGTTGATTACAAATGATTTCAGGTACTTCTTCGGATCGTGAGAAGGACAATACTTGATTGTACATACGCATCGACATCATGGGTTAGTTTTCCGCATGTTCTATTTTATACTTTGATTTGAATAAGTTGTCTTTTGATTGCCAAACAAAGGTTTTCCTTATGAATAAATGAATGTTTGAATGAGATGTTTTTTAAAAGTGAAAAACTTGTTATGGAATTTGGGACGTTACAGTTGGGTAGAAGAATACATTTTGAGAATAGAGGAATTGTGGTAGGAAGTTGATATTACGAAGGTTATGGTGTAGAAAGAATCGAAGGTTAATATATATATATATATATATATATATATATATATATATATATATATATATATATATATATATATATATATATATATATAGTGGTGTGAAAAAGGTTACAATTTTCAATTTAAAAAACCACTAGTTTTTTTAAAGGTATTTGAAATGTGTATTGGGGTTAAGAATGATTGAAAATTTGAATTTGGTAGCATGTATTTAGTAGTATTTTGAAATTTGAAAAAACAAATACAAAAATAGTCGTTATTCAAAACTAGTCGTTATCCTCTCACCTCTCCATTCTCTCTCATCAGCACTAGAATGTTGTTTGACCTGGACATACTTGACATGCCACTATGGTAGGGTGGTGTTCTTCGAGCATGACATGGTGTATATCGAGCCTATTCCCTGAAGCCTTAGTAAAACTCTCATAATTGACGAGTGAATGGCATCAACCAACAGAGAAGCCTAGGGCTTTTACTTTTCACTTCATGGTTTTATTTAATGAAGATATTATAAATTATTACATAAAGAATTGGTATTTCAAATATAAATAATCAAATAAAAAATAGGTGGAATATGAGATGGACATACCAAAAATGTCATCTCCTAATTTTCCTTCCGAATTAGAGGGATTTCAGAGGGATGTATGTTTAAGGATTTGTTTTTTCTTAATTCTTTCTTTCTAATTTCTTTATAACTGAGGAACATCAATATATATTTTTCTTTTTTTTCTCTTCATATTTTCCCTCCCATTATCTTTATTTCTTTATTAAAACACCGGAACTAGGGCGGAGGGAATCCATCATTCCCACCATTCTAATCGATTTGTCACGTCACTGTTACATCATTTTTTTTCTCTCTTCTTACTTCTACTTCTCCTATCTCATAACATATGAAAATCCATCGCCCCCATTCCTTCCATCCTACTTAGTTTTTAATTTTAAAACAAATACAAACTAATTCAAAACATACAAAACTAATTCATAAAATATTAAAAGCACACAAGACTAATTCACAAAATAATTAAAAACATACATTACTATTTTGGTACAAGTTTATGTATAAATTACAACTAACCAAAACTTGAACTAAAAATGAGTGAGTTAGTTTACCATTTAAAGCACCTTTTAGTGGTACCACCCGAACTCAGGACGATGTAGCCAAAGTTACTGCCCTTAGTGCACTTCAAAATTTCTTTCACTCCATACACCCTTATGGCCAACGAATTATTTTCTTCCCCACAATAATATCATAGTGGTTAAGGAGTGAAATTCCACTAAGGATGTATCTATTTCAAACCTTGACACACCCAAAATATTACAAATGTTCTGCGATTAACCTTAAATGTGGACCCGAGACTGGTTTATGTTGGTCGTTTAAACGGTACAATTTATCATTTTTTTCCATTATTATTTTTAATGTATACAAAATATCATTTCATACATTTTATTATCTCAAGTGGCGAACGATTATTTAAGTTGTTCCAAGTTGGTCTCATTAGCATGTTACGGTAGGTTTGTAAGTTATCCAAATTTCTTTTTCATTATTGGCCAATGTTTTAATTTTTTATTATGTATTTGGTCCTAATTTATTTATTTTTACAAATTTGCCTCAATTTTTTTACAACTTGGTGTCTACATTTTTCTAAAAATTACTTTTTTCTTATAAATTTGTTTTTTAAAATTCGCTTTCTATTTTTCTTTTACATATTGGTTCTTATGCATGATTTTTAAATTTTTTCTTACAACTTTTATATATATATATATATATATATATATATATATATATATATATATATATATATATATATATATATCAATTTGTGTTCTAAATGTTTATTTAAAAATTCGATTTTGTAAAATTGAATTAGTACATGTTTTTTAAAATTTTAAATGTTCTTTTACAAGTTTTAACATGCTTTCGACAATATATATATATATATATATATATATATATATATATATATATATATATATATATATATATATATATATATATATATATATATATATATATATATATATATATAATATGAGTTTGTTAAAATCGATTGTAAAAACGAATTTGTAAAAAATAGATTTTTACATTCTTTCTATAACCTTTTTTTGTGGAAAGGGAACTTTCATAACAAGAGTTTTTGGGCTAGTTTTCATACACCGACTAATCACATGCTGTAAATATGATGCTATGTTTCATGTTCTGGAGTCATTGCAGATGAACTTCCATGACCACATGGGTTGAGTAGATGCTTTTACAACTTTTACATGAATAAAAATCATTGTGTAGAAAACTTAGAAAAAAAATATAAAAATAAATTACTTTATAAAAATGAAAAAATCTTAAAAAATAAATAAAAGCAAATATGTAAAAAATTTTGAAAACAATTTATATAACGAAGTTTGCAAAAGAAAAAAAATTGTAAAATTAATTTTCTAAAAACATGTAAAATAAAATTGTAAACAAGGTGAGAAGAATTTTTATATATAAAAAAACGGGGCCAAGATCATAATAAAAATAAAAGATAGGACAAAATATAAAACTTGTAAATTTGCTATAACATGTATATATCATTAGGGCTTTTAAATATGTATCAACATATGATTATTCGAAGTAAGAAACTTAACAACCAATATGTTTGATAGTCAACATATTTGGTTAATAATATCGTACCAACTAAGTAATCATTACTAATTTATTTAATAGATAGTAAAGTTGTCAAATACTGTTTGTGGTCTTTAATTATTAAAATTGAAAATTATAAAGAATTTAGTAATATATTATTATTAATTTGTATCAACTAAACTTGTTGATAGTCGAACAAGTTGGTATGATATTAGTATAAAAAGTTTTATATCAGTTATAGTTTGTATGATATACGGTTTAAATAAAAATAAATTGATACCGTAATATGTTCACACGGCGACCAATTTGCAACAAATTTCACAATAGGTTACCTCTCTAGATAATAAAGTGTATGGAATTTTAAAAAAAATGGTTGGCCATGAATAATGTTACAAAAAAGCTTAAATAAATGTTATATATTCCGTTTGCATATTTTTTTTTCGTGTTTTTCAGATTAATGAATACATTGAAGATAGTAGTATTTGTTGTTTAAATTTGCCACTAAAGAAGGTTAATCATGAATCATCGAATTGTATTGTTAAATATTAATGTTTGCATTAATATTAGTTGTCGGTAGTCTTTGTATTTAGTTTTTATAACATGTGTACATTCAATACTCTAAGCTACCATCCATCCTATTAATAAAAAGTACCAGTTTTTGCAACTTACATGTGTTTGAATCTGATATAATTAATTAATCAAAGCTGGTAATATGTTGCCATCGTTATTAATTTGTGGTGGCTAATAACAAAGTCCTCATGCACCATTTATACGTATCATTTAAAGGGCTTCGTTCCTGTGTACTTAGTAATTCTACATAAATGTCCTTTACCAATATCTGGATTGAGACCCACATAAATGTACTTTACCAACATCTGGAACGAGTTGTGTCTTAGTTGTTATTTTTTTGGCACATCATTACCATCTCAATTGTATTATATTTATAATTTTTTTAATTTATTTAAACAATTCAGTTTAAATATAAATATAAATTTTCATTAATTGAAATAAAAAAAAATTCACAACAACAAAAATAAAAACACAAAAATACAAAAAATAAATAGGCAAAACTGCAAGAATGATTCTTATGGTTAGTTGAAAATTGTCATTTTGGTCCAAATAAGTTTGGACTAGCACAAGATGTCTAAAGTTTTCATTTTGTTACGAGTTTGTTTCAATTTTTTTAATAATATTTAAAATGACGGATTTGCCCATGATATTTTCTTTTGTTATTTTTTTTATTAAAAATATCTTAAAACAAAATAGAAAACCAATTAACCCCCCTCTCTCTCGCCATTAATCCAATTTTTCTTCCAGAATCCCTTGAACCCAAAACTGAAACCCATCATGCCTACCTTGAAACCCATCTCCAACTAGATAACCATTAAATGTCGTATGAATACTGCGAATATCAAGATAAATGTTGCCACAAAGACTCTCGATCAGAATATTGTAAGTAACCAAGTTTCCCTCTACTACATAGACTTGCGATTAGAATATTGTAAGTAACCACATCCGGTGAAACCCTTGATTTCTCATCCAGTCTAGCACTATGTTGGCTGAATCAATTTGAGCCGACTTACAAAACCTACTGATTACTGCATTATAGGCGAAAACATCTGGTTCACCAAGAGATTCGAGCATCTGGATGCGTTTAACTGCCTTTTCAAACTGTTTTGTGATGAAGAAGCCCTTAATAAGCTTCGTACATAAGATAACGTAACGTTTATAACCTTTGTCGAATTTTGCCCACCTTTTTTTCTTGATTTCATATTAGAATCATAATCAAACAACCACCAATTACATCCAACATCAAATCCACAAGATTTCTAGTCGGCAACCACCAGAAATCTGCATAACCACCCCTGTCTCTCTCTCAACTCTGCCGAAACCACACACCACTGAAAACCATTGAACTCTGTTTGTCTCCCTCTTTTACCATCTAGCATCATCGTATACCTCCAATAACCACCATTTTGGACCTAGGTCACCAATAATGTGGGATGATATGGGATTCCTCGATAGCATATGTCTTTCAATATTTCAACAAGTATAATGAGTTTCTCATTTTCATAAGTATTTTTTTAACAAGTATAATACTGTCATTCTCTTCTGTCAACATCCAGTTACACTTAATCGCATTCCTTACGGACCTTGTTCTTCGATTGTCTTTCCTAGTAAATTGGTTCCTTGTGACTTGTACTTTTCGGCATAGTATCAGATGATGGCTCGTGATTCTGTTCAAAATAAGAAACACAACAAGATAATATCCTCATTTTCAACCTAAAATATCAAAAAAAACATATAATTCTCAAGGGTAAAGAAGGAAAGAAGACTTTCGATTGATTTCTTGGGAGGGTACAAATTGATTATGAATCGGCTTTCAGAAGAAAAGAACGAGAGCAAGAAAGTCGATCTTTGTCACTGGATGCTGGATACACTTGTAGAAAGCGCTGACAGTCCAATATTTTGTTTAAAAGAGGTTGTTTGTTCAATAGAAATCTCTGTTTGATCAGACTTCTAGGACTTCATCTCTTCACCCCCCTCCTAAGTCCTTCAATACTAAACTTGTCTTCAGATTAGAAACCATGCTAATGCTTTGCCATCAAAATATTATGAACTAACATGGTTTGGTTTTTTAATGGAAGAAGATGGAATTCCCAGGAGACATTTCTTATGCCCTCAAAGTGTTTGATAAAATGCCAAATCCAGTTTTCCCTCCGGTTGCAGCTTTATGTTTCGTGATAATGTAGTCTGTTTAATTTGAGTTGTTCCTATTCACACCAACTATGTGTTGGTGTGTCATTTCCCTTTCTCCTTTTAATTTCATGCTTCATAGATTAAGCTTCATCTCGAGGCTTGCTTTCTTTTATTGATTCTTCTTCTACAAATTCGAGTGGTATTTTCCCGTGTCCGCTCAGAAGCTTTGCCTAAATGATGAAGTGGGAAGTAAGGGGATTGTCCGTATGATTTCACACATCAAAAGGCATCATATCCTTAATAAATATTGTAAATGTGTTTTGTGTGAAGCACTTTCTAGTGACGATGGTTTATTTATGGCGGTGGAGGAAACATTGAAGGCTTTTTGTGAACGGATGTGTGGGAAGTGTGTGACTTTGCATGCTGTTAGTCGTCCTTCTCATCACCCGAATGGTCTTGTTCGTTTTATTACAGGGGCTGACGACTTGATCGTTACATTTTTAGTATCTTAAACTCGTCCACCCAAGAGTCCTCAACAAATGTTACTGTGGGTTTGGTTTTGGACGTTGGGCTCCTTGATCGTCTCGCTTTTTATTAGGCTTTGAAAAGTATCCCCCACATTTGTCGCCTCGTTTTTTCTCAGGCTTTGAAAATAGTTCTTTACAAGGTGATTTCCCAACCCGGTTTTGTTGAGGCATGTATTTGTCTGTTACTCCTTCCCCGTTGCACGTTGCAAGTGTTTAGGGCCAAGAATAGACAAGAATGTAGGTCTGGGAATAGAAAATACTTACAACAATGTTCTATCTTGAAGTCCTTGGATACATGGGGTAAAAAGGATGACATCAACATGTTAGATAAAAATATGTTAGACAATATTAGGGTGGGGTTCATGGGACAGGGTGGAGGCATCTTTCAAAAGGAGACACCACCAAGTAACACCAACATTAGACAGTGCCTCCGTAAGGTTACAGATGGGCATTTGACTGCATCACTGAAAGTGTTATGCTCTTCTGGCGGTGTGTCATACAATGGTGATACTATTAAAGCTTCGGAGGACAAGTAACCATTTAGGCCACCCCATCCATGCAGAGCCCCATATTTTCTGAACCTCCCCTTGTAGCAGAGAATTATTGTGTATTTGGATACCTTAAATCTTTCCCTAAAGGAAGATCATGTAGGAGAGATGACTTGAGGGCTCAATATATTCTAGATGCCCTTTGTGGATAAGGGTCAGCTATAGCTACATATCTTGTTATATGTGACTCGAGCATTTGGATCATGTTCATGGAGAATTTGGAGAACTTGGAACTCGATGGATCACTTAGGGTTCATGGAGCACATGAGAAAGGAATGGATCATCTGAGAAAGGAATGGATCGTCTGACAGAGGAATGGATCAAGTGCCAAAGGAACGGATCATACATAAGGGGGTTGGAGCATCTGGAAGAGGTTTGGAGCACTTAGGAGTGATATAGAGCAACAAGGGAACCTTGTTGCACCATATGTTGAAGGGATGGGCGAATAATGATGTTGTTGCGCCAAGGGCATACCTTCTTGCACCATTATACTCCTTATTGCACCATGAGGGGTTCCTATTGCGCCATGAGGATCCCTCTTGCGCCATATGGTATTCATGTTGACCCACGGAGTATGCTCTTGCTCCATGCATGGCCTTGTTGTTCCATGTATATGCATGCTGCGCCAAGGTGGTGTTGTTGATTCAATCTTGATGTTCTTGTGCCACACTTGAACCTTGTTGCGCTATCCATACACTTGTTGCGCCATCATGGTGCAAGTTGGACCATCTTGGTCCTTGATGAGCCAAGTATGCTTTGAAGTCCTATATGATGCTCAAGAATGTTCCAGGAGATGTTGCTTGGCGGAATATGATTGGTTGCCTCCATTAATGGGCCAATGGGCTTGGCCCATTAGGGTTTTAGGTTTGATCCCTCAAGTATAAATAGGGATGCATGCTAGGTCATTTTGTATCTTGAATTCTAGGGTAATAGGCGAATCTCTGCGTAATTGTACTTGTAACCTCTGTTTGAGAGATCTGAAATAAAAGAATACTCCCCTCCCACCCATGGACGTAGGTCACCTTGACCAAACCACGTAAATACTGTGTCTTGTGTGCTTATGGTATTTTGCTAGTTTTCCGCTTTACTTCCTAACAAGTGGTATCAAAGCTGCAGTTTGTATTCCTGTGATTAAAGATGTCTACTCACAAGTTTGATTCGGAGAAGTTCAATGGTTCAAATGACTTCGCTTTGTGGAAGGTGAAGATGAGGGCTCTTCTGGTTCAACAAGGATGTGTGACGACACTGGAAGGAGAGGAAAAACTACCAAAGGACATGGCGGCTGATAAGAAGTTGGACATTATGACAAAGACATATAGTGTCATTCCGTTGAGCTTAACAGATGAAGTATTGAGGGAGGTCGTGGATCCAACAACTGCTTCTGGGCTCTAGGATAAACTTTATGACAAGTACCAGAAAAACTCACTGACGAACAGGTTGTATCAGAAGCAAAGGTTGTACACTCTCAGAATGTCTGAAAGTACCCAAGTGAAAGATCATCTAGATAACTTCAATCGCATTATCTTGGATCTACAAGGGGTTGATGTGAAGATTGAAGATCAAGATCAGGCGCTCATTCTCTTATGTTCTCTTCCTAACTCATATGATAATTTTGTTGATAACATGCTCAAAGGTAGGACAACAATCACTGTCAATGATGTGAAGGACTCTCTGATGTCTAAGGAACTGAAAAGAAAAGTTTCAGTTGGAGAGGAGGTGTCCAGTTCTAGTTTGTTCGCAGTAAGAGGAAGGACAGAAGAGAGGAAAGGGGGAAACAGAGGGAGATCACGCTCTAAGTCGAAGTATAAAGGTTCATCGAATGCCAAGTGTTATAACTGTAAGGAGATGGGACACTTCAAGCAAAATTGTCCACAAATGAAGAATAGGAAGTCCAAGAGTGAATCAAGCAGCAATAACACTGTTCTCGTGGTTCAGGAAAGTTCTGATGAAGGGGACAATGGTGATGTATTAACTATATGTACATCAAGTTCTACTTGACTGTGTCTTGGATTCTGGAGAATCCTATCACATGACGTATAATCGTGACTGGTTCAAATCATTCAAAGAGTGGGATGGAACAATCAAGATGGGTGATGATTGGGTGATTAGTATCAAAGGTTAGGGGTGAGCAAACCCAAACCAAGAAACCGAGAAACCGACTAAAACCGACGAAACCGAAACCGAAAAAACCGAAACCGAAGCAAAACCGACGGTTAGGGTTTGAATTTTTTAAAAACCGAAAAATCGGGTTCGGTTTCGGTTTTTACCCAGAAACCGACCAATCCAACCCGAGAAACCGACCCATACTTAAAACCGACAAACCGCCCCAAGAAACCGACCCATCCAACCCAAGAAACCGACCCATACTTGATTGTTTTTTGGTTGTAATAGACTCTTTTGAGCTTTGGTTGTAACTTGTAATAGACCATTTGTTGTAAGACTCATGTGTTTTGAAGTATTTAACTTAAATTTGGTGTTTTTTGAAGTATTTAACTTGTTGCTTCATTTATAGAAAATGGGTTAAAACCCAAAACCTATGGGTTTAAACCAAGAACCCATGAATGTATGGGTTGAACCCAAGAAACCGAAAAACCGCCCAAACCGACCTCAGAACCCAAGAAACCGAACCAACCAGAAACCGATCCTATTGGGTTCTAAAAACCAGAAACCGACCATTTATGGGTTGGGTTGGGTTTGGGTCCAAAACCGACCCAAACCGACCCATGCACAGCCCTATCAAAGGTAGTGGCACGGTGCAGATCAAGATGCACGATGGCATGGTCAGGAAGTTAGATTGTTGGTACATTCCAGAACTTCGGAAGAATCTAATTTCCCTTGGCATATTGGATAAGAATGGGATAAGATATGCTGGTGAAGGTGACTGGGTCAAAGCGACCAAAGGCTCTCTGGTTATAATGAAAGGGAAGATGAATCGTGGATGGATCTATATCCTAGAAGGCAGTACGGTAATGGGAACGATGGCTATCTCCGAATCCTTGAATGAAGGTGATGACAAGACATAGTTGTGGCATCATAGGTTGGGGCGCATGAGTGAGAAATGCATGTCAATTCTAAGTAAACAAGGACTGCTTGGGGCAGAGGCTACTGGAAAGATAAAGTTTTGTGAAACTTGCGTTAAGGGGAAGCATTGGAAAGTGAAGTTCGGTACCGGTCAACACACAAGCAAGGAAATCCTGGAGTACGTTCACTCAGATCTGTGGGGTCCTGCACCAGTGAAATCTCAAAGAGGATGCTCATACTTTGTGACGTTCATTGATGAGTATTCAAGGAAGGTTTGGTTGTACTTTCTGAAGACCAAAGATGAGGTGTTTGGGAAGTTCAAGGAGTGGAAGACCATGGTTGAGAAAAGGACTGGAAAACAGGTCAAGACTCTGAGGACTGACAATGGGTTGGAGTTCTGTAATGCTCCATTTGATAATTTCTACAAGGCAGAAGGTATAGTGAGGCACCGCACCATACAACACACACCACCGAAAATTGGAGTTGCAGAACGACTGAACCAAACACTCATGCAGCGTGCAAGGTGCATGCAAATATTTGCTAACTTATCCAAGCAATTCTGGGCGGAAGCAGTTAAAACCCTTGCTATCTGGTGAGCTGATCACCATCAACTACTATTGACTTGAAGACTCCGCAAGAGGTATGGTCCGGAAACCTGTTGGATTAGATGTCTAAGCCCATAACTATAATTGGTATGTACTCGACCCGAGAGTAGCATGGTCCATTTGGGTTGCACTTCACCGAAACAATTTGTATGGATAAACTTTTGAGAATAGTATATTTATGATTTATTAATATATTATAAGTTATAATATATTAATATGAAATCATATTATTTAATTAGTATTGATCAAGAATTAATTTGGTGATCAAAAGAGACTAATTAAATATGGACTCTGATATATATAGAATGGGCTAATGTTCATTTAGGATGGGCTAAGCTTGCATGGATAGTCCATGGGGTTTTTAACACCCTTGCTATCTGGTGAGCTGATCACCATCAACTACTATTGACTTGAAGACTCCGCAAGAGGTATGGTCTGGAAACCTGTTGGATTAGATGTCTAAGCCCATAAATATTATTGGTATGTACTCAACCCGAGAGTAGCATGGTCCATTTGGGTTGCACTTCACCGAAACAATTTGTATGAATAAACTTTTGAGAATAGTATATTTATGATTTATTAATATATTATAAGTTATAATATATTAATATGAAATCATATTATTTAATTAGTATTGATCAAGAATTAATTTGGTGATCAAAATAGACTAATTAAATATGGACTCTTATATATATAGAATGGGCCAATGTTCATTGAGGATGGGCTAAGCTTGCATGGATAGTCCATGGGGTTTTTAACCCATGGATCCTATGGAAATGAAAGGTCATGGGTATTAGGGTTTACATGGATGTAGCCCTAACCCACCATACTATATAAAGAGGTCTTTGGCACATGAAATGACTAGAGTGTGTGAGTGAACAAGAGTGGACCGATTTCTAGTGTGCTTACTATTCTCTCAAGTTTTCCAAGTTGCATTGGTGATTTTTGATTCCACTTGAGGCATCCACATTATTGGTGTTCAGCTCTTGAAGCTCCAAGGAATCAACCACAAGAAAAAGGTATGTCATCCTACTAAGTTTTATATTACAAGTACCCCATGGTATGCTAGTTAGGATGAGAACCTTGGAAAAATCATATTTGCATGTATAATAGAGAAAACATAGATCCAAGGTTTCTAGGGTTGCATGTACACCAGAGGAGTGTTAGAATGCTCAAAACCTATAAGTGGTATCAGATCCTATGCTTGTTTTCATTATACTTGATGCAAAATGCTTTAAAAAAAAGTCGAAAAACTGTTCACTGTTCAGTGGAGTCGCCGAGTCCATGGAGGGACTCGACGATTCCAAGTGTAAACTCATCCTACTCGTGGAGTAGGTTCTTGCACTCGACGAGTAGGAGGCCCTGTGTGCAGATTTTCGAGTTTTGCTGCTAGAAATGGACTAGAATCATTACTCGAAACTGGTTTGGACTTATAAAATCTGTTTTTAGTGTGATAATGATTATTCTAATCCATTTTCAATGGTTATTATCAAATTTTTAATTTTTGTATATGTTTATATGATTCTTGAAATTGTTGACATGAATGTTCATACTTATGAGTTTTAGTAGATCATAGGAATTATTTGCAAGTTGTTTGTTAGTGTAATTCTTGATCTAAATGCCAATTAATGGACTCCATAACTTGTCCTCAAGCTATGGAATTCCAAAAGTTTTTTCTTTAAAACCATTAAAACTCATAAGTTATAGAAATAAAATGTTTTTAAATAGTTTCAAAACTTGCCCTCAAGTTTTGGAATTTGTAAAGTCTCACACACACTTTAATTCCAAACCCTAGAGTTTTAAAAGTTAAAATTCAACCCTTATACTTTATAGTATTATAAGTTAATAATATATATATGTATAAGAGCAAGTCAGTCTTACCGTTAGTAGGCCTCATTCACGAAGTCGGTCTATAAGGGGGGTATAAGGTTGTTGCCTATAAAATGGCAACTTAATGGGTGTCCACTCTCACCCACCGCTTCCTTGACTGGTGGAGGGTCGTTAGTCGAACGGGTAGGACAAGGACTATAATTCTCATTAAAAGTATAATGATAAATATAAAGTAACTAAACCTTTTATAAATTCCCAATCTTAGTTACTTTAGGAAAATGTGAAATTGGTGCTAACCCATGAAATTACACTTAATACCTTACCAAGACATTGGTGGAGCGTGTGTGGGTAACCGACACACTAACACGGACTAGTAAGAGTGGGGAAGGGTGACTTAATGTTTATCATAGATCGGTGGAGCGCGTGTGGGTAACCGGCGCATCGATTAGGTGATAAAATTAAGGGTACCAAGTTAATTTGCATGGTTATTCACACCTTGTTTGTGATCCTCGGGATCCCAGTCACAAACTTGAGGGGGCACAATCGAGATTTAAACATGCCATTGAAAAGTTCAATGAATCTCAAAAGATCTTGGAGTTTCAATCCAATTAAAACCTAATACCTATTTCGTTTTTCATGGTGAAAATTAGTGAATCGTCATTCACATGCCTTCAAATATTTTGTAGCTTGGATTACGGCATCCCTCCTCCAAGTTATAAAATATTGTGTTGGGTCCTAGCCTTAATATTTCATATTGGGTTTTCTATTAAGGACTTAAATCAACTGACTTGAATTTCTCCCATTGGAGATGTCTGGTTCAGACAACTATGATCTTCCCAAATCTCTTGAAACAAGCTTTCCTAATGAAGATGATGTCCCACGATTGGATCATGGAAATCATACTTCTCTTCTTCCACCTCCTCCAATTATTCTCCCTAACCCACAAGTTCTTGAAAAGTTCAAGGTCACTTAATTCCTATTGGCAAGAAAAGTCTATATATGCTTACATCTTGGAGATGAAGTTACATATTGATAGGCTGGGAGAGTTGGGTGTCGAAGTCTTGAGGTAGCTGGCTGTTGACTTGGTTCTTCAGTCACTCCCTAATGACAGACCACGACATGACTCTTATTGATCTTACATATTTGCTTGTTGCTGCTGAATCAACAATGATTTAGGGCACTGGTAAAGCAAATTTGATTGGAAGATCTACTTCCCAAACCTTCATGGACATTGACATTGGAGACATTGGAAGTCCAGAAAAGTCTTCTCTTCCCAATGGAAAGGGATCGGCCATAGTCAACCCGGTTGACCAAATGGTAAAGAGAAAGGCTAAGTCTGAGATAGTCCCATGTACCATTACCAAAGAGTCCATATGTTTCTATTGCCAAAAGAAGGGGCATTGATTGCGAAGCTGCCCAATTTACCTGAATTATGGACGGTAAAAGTCAACAAATTTGACTATGCTCCAGGTAAAGTCCATTATCTGACTCTATTTAGTTCCTATTTGGAGATTCTTGTTACATTATGTGACTAGGTCACATTTTGATGTTTTGTAGAATCGAAGAAAGGAAGCTTAAAAGAAGAGTCAGTTGATTCTAATCGTGAATAGAGGGATTTCGATCACATGATTTGATGATCAGAACTTTGAACTGCTGCTTAAGAGTTATGATAGATTGCTTAGGAATAGATAACAACATAGTTTTCATATGTATTTGCATTGTAAGGATAAGTTTTTCCGCAAGTTTTAAATAAAAGAAATGTTTTGATTTTATTTATTTTAAATTTCCTTACAATGGGATTTGTGAAAATTGTTGTTTATATGATTCCATTGATAGCAATATTGGAAAATAGATTTGATTCTTTCGTTTGTGGTAGTGTCATAATTTACCAAATAAGGAAAGATTCTCATCACCCAAGTTTCAATTGGACAGGAACTTGAAATCATGCAAGTTGTATTGTATTAAGAATGAGAATCTTCATCTTTGGAAAATTAAGACTAATTCCTTGTTCACATGTATATGTGAGTCAAGTGAAGGACTAAGGGATTGAGTACACATTCTTGTGCACTAGTCAAGTCCACCACAAAGATCGATAAGACTATTCGTCATGATTTACTAAAGTTAAGTAAATATGGTTATACTTACAAGTTTAAATATAATTCTAAAACATTGGAAAAGTTTCAATGTATGGCAGAACGAAGAAGAAGAATCAAATTAGGCAGAAAGATAAAAGTTTCTCAAATCTGAAAGGATGGGAGAGTACTTTAGTATCATGTTTTATGATCATCTTAATGATTAAGAAACCATATCACAATTGATCCTCTAAGGACATCTTAGTGCATTCCTATGGCTAAGAAGAGGAATAATGAATTGTTGAAATGGTTAAATCAAGAAGATGAGTCATACTTCGTTCCAAAAAAATTCTTAGAGTCACTCCAAGATTGTAACTTGAGTGATATATCTTAAAGAAGGTTTATAACACTTGTCAAATGTAGAGTAAAATGTTTTCTACTCTTGTACATTTGAAATTGGTAAGTTGTGATGTTTTGGATAAAACAAAGACCAACTAAGGCCAATTGTGTGAAGTGTTTGTCATGATAAGAATCCGCACTATCTCTTGAATATTTGCTTGTCAAGGAATGGTTCTTGGCAAGAGAGTCTTATATGTCAAGAGGACAGTGGGAGTCTTAAAGATCCTGAAAGAGTTTCAAGAAGTAATCAAGAATAAAACCGGTAGTTTATCACTAGCACACGACTTGAGGTTTATAACCTATCGTGCTGACATAATTCTTGTTTCTATGCCCATTCCAGTTAAAGTTGACTATGCATGTGAGTTCTATGAGTTCTCGGTTGCTTTCATAACAACTTGGAAGATATGGTAGACACTTTAGCTGCCAGGTGGCAAGAAATTAAGATTGAACAAGTTCGGTCCATATGACTTTGAATTTGTCACTAACCTTGTCTTGTGATTATGGTTTTGACAAATTCACATGGATGGGAACACATACACCATAAAATCTAAGTATCATTAGGTTTCTCTCCGATTCATGAAAATGATGGTGAGGAAACGCTTTCGCTAAATAGATTTTAAGTAGATAGCAATTGTGATATTTGCATTCTCAAAGTCGTTAGTGGAGCGTGTGGCATCTACATATCATGCTAGCATATAACATATCAGGTAGTAGCAAGCCTAGATGAATATCACAAAGACAATCATCCAACATACAACTCCTACTGGTGGGCCGACATTGTGGCCGTAGACCCACCGCTACTGGAAGGTAACTCACCTCGAACGAGTAGCTGCTGATAATCTATGCGGGAAACCTCTGTCTGTTGCTGCTCTAGAAATCCTCCCGCTATAATCCCCACAAAACACATAGTCAGAATCCGATAACTACTCTTAGGGTAAAATGACCATTTTACCCCTGACCAAGTCCAAGTCAAAGTCAAAGTCAAAGTCAACTTCCAGTTGACCCGACTCGCCGAGTTGGGCCGCCAACTCGTCGAGTCCCTATCTCTTCCACTGTCCTCATCCATGACTCTACTCGTCGAGTTGGCCCGCCAACTCGTCGAGTCCCTCTTTGATATGAACATCGAATGAACCTTCATCCGACTCGCCGAGTTGTATGAACAACTCGTCGAGTTCATCTTCAACCATAAGGAGATTGCCTTGGACTCGCCGAGTCTATTCTAGCACTCGTCGAGTCCCATGAACTCCAAGTCTAAAACTAAGTCCAATGCGTTGGGTCACTCTTTCTGTCCTGCTACAAACCTTCTAACACCCAACTGAGTTCTTTGGCCCTCAACAGATATGGGACTCAAATCCTTGGACTCGTCGAGTCCCAAGAACGGACTCGCCAAGTCGATGACATCCACACCCTAAATCCTCGATTTCTGATGTACAACACTTGACCAAAAGGTAGATCTAAGCTCCTTCAATCGTTCTAGCACGTAAAGTTACAAACTTTACGTGCATGCGTGGGACTTTGAGCTCTAAAGGACATAAAATAAGCTCTTATGATGCATGTGACCTTTCTTGGGTGCAAAAGCAACCCAAATCTGCCTTGTGACTCTTCCCAAGTGCAAGATCCGAAGTCTTGACCCCCAACCATGTTTGCAATCATGGTTGGTGACCAAAATGGCTTATAAAAGCCCTAAATCTCCTAAAAAAGGGATCTATCAAATGAAAGAGCAAGGTACAGACTTTATACCTTTCAAAGACTGCAAATGATGAACCAACTCGAATCCTTCAGTCTCCTCTTGATCCTTCTATGCTCTTCCTTCTTCCTTGTGAACAAAACCACCAACAATCACTCAAAAGCTTTAAATATTGCACCAAAACACTTAGGGTTTGCTATAGAGGGTTTCTGGGAGCATAAAGGGGCGATGGAGGCTGTATAAGGTTGTTTAAATAGGGTGCAAACCCTCAGATTAGGGTTTTATCGATACAGAGCCTACTCGTCGAGTCCGGGACCCGACTCGACGAGTCCATCACTTAAATCCCGCGTCTCATCCCGCTTCTACTCGGCGAGTTGGTCCTTCAACTCGCCGAGTCCAAGGTCAAAAATGCAAAAATACTTAAGTAAAATACATACCAGGAACCAGGTGCTACAAATCTCCCCCACTTATTTTAGACTTCGTCCTCGAAGTCTGCTGCTCGATCCTGGAATAGCTCTGGGTAATGCTCCATCATCTCATCCACCGGCTCCCAGGTCCATTCCGAGCCCTTCCGATGCTGCCACTGCACCTTCACGAGCTCCACCCTCTTGTTTCTCAGATCCTTCGACTTCCGGTCGATGATTGCTACAGGTCGCTCAATGTAATTCAGGCTGTCATCGACCTGAATGTCCTCTAAGGGTACTACTGCTGAGTCGTCCACCAGGCACTTCCGCAGCTGAGAGACGTGGAAGGTGCTGTGGATCTGGCTGAGTTCGGCTGGCAGATCCAACCTGTACGCCACCTTACCCACCCGGGCTATAACCCTGAAGGGTCCAATATACCTAGGACCCAACTTACCCCGTTTCCTGAATCGGATGATGCCCTTCCATGGCGACACCTTCAGGAGAACCATATCCCCAACCTGAAACTCCAGGTCCGATCGGCGCTTGTCGGCATAACTTTTCTGCCGACTCTGAGCAGTCTGAAGTCTGCTCTGAACTTGTTGAATCCTCTCTGTCATCTTGAGCACCACTTCAGTGCTCTCGATGACCCTCTGGCCAACCTCACCCCAGCATATCGGGGTCCTGCACTTCCTCCCGTACCATATTTCGAAGGGAGGACGATCGATACTCGCGTGATAGCTATTGTTATACGAGAACTCAGCCAATGGGAGGTAAGTATCCCAGCTACCACCGAAGTCTAGCACACATGCCCGCAACATATCCTCCAAAGTCTGGATGGTCCGCTCGCTCTGACCATCCATCTGCGGGTGAAATGCAGTGCTAAAGTGTAGACGAGTACCCAACTCATCATGGAATTTCTTCCAGAACCTGGAAGTAAACCGCACATCTCCGTCTGAAATCACGGAGACTGGCACTCCGTGCCGAGCCACCACCTCCCGAATGTAGATGTCGGCCAGCTTTTCGGCCGATATGCTCTCCTGGATCGGTATAAAATGGGCACTCTTGGTCAACCGATCCATGATGACCCATATGGAATCCACTCCCCGCGCGGTCCTGGGAAGTTTGGTCATGAAGTCCATAGTGATATCTTCCCACTTCCATAGGGGAATATCCAACGGTTTCATCTTGCCGTGTGGCCTCTGTTGCTCGGCCTTGACCTTCCTGCAGGTCAAGCACCGCTCCACATACCATGCTACATCCCGCTTCATGCAGGGCCACCAATAGTCAAGACGAAGGTCTCTATACATCTTCGTCACCCCGGGATCAATGGAGAATCGGGATTTGTGCGCCTCCTCCATCAGAACCTGGCGCACACCCCCATGGTATGGAACCCACACCCTGCGGTGTAGTGTCAATAACCCTCGGCTATCATAGTCGAAGGAGGAAACCTGACCCACTATATGCTCGCTCTTCCGATGTTCCTCCTTCATAGCCTCCTGTTGGGCCTCTCGAATCTGCTCCAGCAGTGGAGTCACCACGGTCATCCGCATGCAGATATCCCGGATCGGCGCCGCCTTACGGCTAAGCGCGTCGGCCACAACGTTGGCCTTCCCCAGGTGGTAGAGGATCTCACAATCATAATCCTTTACCACATCAAGCCACCGACGCTGCCTCATATTTAGATTTGGCTGGTCCATGAGATACCTTAGGCTCTTATGGTCCGTGTAAATGGTACAACGGACCCCATAGAGGTAATGACGCCAAATCTTGAGGGCGAATACAATATCCCCCAGCTCCAAATCGTGCGTCGGGTAGTTCGCCTCGTGAGGCTTTAGCTGCCTCGAAGCGTAGGCGATGACATGCCCTCTCTGCATCAATACCGCGCCCAAACCTGAAATAGACGCGTCGCAGTACACAACAAAATCCTCTACGCCCTCTGGCAAGGCTAAGATCGGCGCCTCGCACAGCCTCTGCCTCAGTGTCTCAAACGCTGCCTGCTGCTCAGGCCCCCAACGAATGACTACGACCTTCTTTGTCAGCCGCGTCAAGGGTACGACTATCTTGGAGAAATCCTGGATGAATCTCCGATAGTAGCCGGCTAATCCCAGGAAACTCCGAATCTCAGATGGAGACTTCGGAACCTCCCATCTCATCACGGCCTCCACCTTGGCTGGGTCGACCAGAATACCGTTCTGGTTGACAAGGTGCCCAAGAAACTGCACCTCGCGCAACCAGAACTCATACTTGGAGAACTTGGCGTACAAGCTCTCTCTCCTCAGAGTATCCAGAACCTCTCGCAGATGCTCCTCATGCTGCTCCTGCGTCTTGGAATAGACCAAGATGTCATCAATGAAAACTATCACGGACCGATCCAACATCGGTCTACACACGCAGTTCATGAGGTCCATGAACGCGGCAGGAGGATTGGTGAGCCCGAAAGGCATCACCACGAACTCATAGTGGCCATAGCACGTCCGGAATGCAGTCTTCTGTACATCCTCCTCTCTGACCCTCATCTGATGATATCCTGATCGCAGATCAATCTTGGAGAACCAAGATGCTCCCTGTAGCTGGTTAAAGAGGTCATCAATCCTCGGGAGTGGGTAACGGTTCTTCACCGTCACCTTGTTTAGCTCCCTATAATCTATACACATCCGGTGCGACCCATCCTTCTTCTTCACAAACAGAATCGGGGCTCCCCAGGGTGAACTGCTCGGTCTAATGAATCACTTGTCTAACAGCTCCTGCAGCTGTGTAGACAACTCCTGCATCTCAGGAGGAGCCAACCGATACGGTGCCTTGGCTGTCGGAGCCGCACCAGGGACTAGGTCGATCCTGAACTCCACCTGTCGCTCTGGAGGTATCCCAGGAAGCTCCTCTGGGAACACATATGCGTAGTCTCGCACCACCGAAACGTCACTCACCATCGCCTTACCCACCTCCCGGGTATCCATGCCATAGGCGACATATCCTGCGCCACCCTGCTGTAGGTAACGCTTAGCCCTCGCTGCCGAACATAAAGCTGGTCCTCGTTGCGGCCTCTCGCCCCGAATCACCAGCTCTCCCCAACTTGGGGTCCTGATCCGCACCAACTGCTGCGCGCAGTCGATCACCGCCCCATTGGGGCTAAGCCAATCCATGCCGATAATAACCTTGTTCCCCCGCAAAGGTATGGGAACCAAGTGTACCAGGTAGCGCTCCTCGAATAATCTCAGCACACAATCTCGGAATACCGCTGATGCTCGCACCGATCGATCATCGACGATCTCTACTTCTAAAGGGCAATCCAACATGCCTGAAGACTCGGGAAACCTCTTGCTGAGCGCAAGAGAAACAAACGATCGGGTAGCACCCGAATCAAACAATACCTGAACTGGGATACCGTTCACATGGAACGATCCTAAACAGAGCGCATATCAATATCATTAACATCATATAAATAAATCATAGGGAAAGAATCATACCCGTCACCACATCGGGTGCGGCGCGTGCCTCCTCGGTAGTCAACTGGAAAGCCCGACTCCTCACCACTGGACCCTCTGCCTTGCCCTGCCGGCCATCAGTAATCCGCAGGGTCGCTGGAGCTGGTGTCTTCACTGGCGCTGCTGCTGCCAACTGGGGGCAATTGGCCTTCTTGTGGCCCCTCTGGTTGCAGTGGAAACATAGCAACTCAGACGTCGGAATAGTGGGTGCAGGGGCGGTACAATCCCTGCTGAAGTGCCCCGTCTTACCGCACTTGTAGCAGCCCGACGATCCCAACCTACACGCCCCCTCGTGCGGCCTGCCGCATTTCCTGCAGCGGCCCTGTCCTGACTGGCCTTTCGGACTACCATCTGATCCCTTAGGCTTCTTCCCCGAAGCCCCAATCGCCTGTCCCTCCTCTACCTTCCTCTTCCGGATATGCTCTAGATCAATCTCCCTCTCCTTTTCCCTGGCAATCATGGAATCCAGGGTAGGGCAAGCTGAAAAACTAACATGCTCCCGAATGTCGGCTCGCAGCATGTCATGGTAGCGGGTCCTCCTCATATCCTCATCTCCCGCATACTGGGGCACTAGCAACGCCCTCTCCCGGAACTTGGCGGTAATCTCCGCCACAGTCTCCGTAGTCTGTCTCATATCCAAGAACTCCCTTGCCAACAGCTGGAGCTCCACTGCAGGTGCAAACTCCGCTCTGAATCGAGTCACAAAGTCCGTCCATGTCATAGCCTCAACCGCCGGGGCTCCCATAGAGTCACCAACCGACTCCCACCAATCCCTGGCCCTATCTCTCAAGCATCCTGCTGCATATCTCACCTTCGACCCCTCAGGGCAGAAGCTGGTCAACTGTGCAGACTCAATGTATGCAATCCACCGCCTGGCCACAATGGGGTCCTTCGCCCCATGGAAATCCGGCGCACCACTGCCCCTGAAGTCCTTAGAGGACAGTGTGCGTGATCCCGACTGGCTGATCGCCATGTCGCTCCTAAACGCCCGGAGTCGATCCTCCATCAGCTCGACAATCCCTTCCTTGATCGACCCAAAGATGACCGGGGTCGCATCAAGGATGCCTCTAGTGATCTCGGACGCGATAAACTCGCGTAGCCTCTCATTCACTGGTTCGGAACCTGAGCCCGAACCCGATCCCTCCCCTGAACTGCCAACTGCTGGCCTCGGACGTAGTACCACCATTCTGCAATACATAATGACAATCGTCAGTGATACTGATACATCTAGAGGGACCACCCCCATCACAAGTTCCCTGGTCTTGCCTTAGCCTTCCTCGATTCGAGTACGGATCCTCTGCTTTCAGTAGTACGGGACCATACTACCTTTCACATCTATCCGTACTTTTCTCAAGGACCGCCTCGACTCCACCAAGTCCCTTCTACTACTACTGATCTCTGCTACTCTCATCCTAGGCTTGCCTTAGGGAAATCCCTGACTCTACCCAAACCAGTCCTCAGCTACTGAAGGCCTCCTTGTAATGCCAACTAGCCATTACCTGAATACCATCACATGTAACGAGGCTCATATAATCTTTCGAGTAAAAGACTCATCCCTACAACGGTTATACTCAAACGAGAGCTGCGCAATAGGGCCAAATCCAGCACTCTGAGATTATTCAATCCTGATCACATGTGACGTGACATATTCACCTAATGGCTAACTCCCATCACACAGAGTCCCACAAAGCACAAAGCAAGCAACATTCAGACAAAGGGAACGATCTCAAGCAATCCTATCCTCATAACAGGAAACTGCACCAACACATAATGCTAAGCTCATACTATCAGGTATAACCTAAACAGGCTATCCTACTGCTGTCTACTCAATACTAGCATGCAATTCTTATAAGCTGAAACACATAAAGCAGGCACATAAGGCATCATTCCTAGATCCTTAGTCCTATTCTAGCATGCTGTTCTACTGAAGCTGATAAACATAACATAAACTTGTATGGGTACTTTGGGGAATACTTACTTGAGCTCGGCCGGTAGCGCACATCACACACTTCGTTCTTTCTCAAAACTCCTTTAACTTATATTTTAGGAAACCATTTTCTTGTAAAAAGCTTTTAATCCCTCGATTTGAGTCCAGACACCCCCGAGGGTGTGTCCGAATCCCTCAAACCAGGGCTCTGATACCAACCTGTAACATCCCAAATTTCGAGTCCAAAAACTTAATTTCAATTAACAGATTATAAAAGCATTCATAAAAAAACCACATAAATATATCATGTCTGAAAACTCAAGTCATAAAACAACATCATGTCAGAGTAAAATCCCAGAATATCTCCAGTGCGGAAATCAATGCGAGTGTGTATGATGTGCTGCTACCGCGCCAGCTCCTTCCCCTTCGCTGAAGAGGTACCTGAAACCAAAACTATAAACTGTAAGCACGAAGCTTAGTGAGTTCCCCCATCGTACCACATACCATACAATCATATAGCGTACATACTGCCGGGCAATTCTGGGGCGCCCGACCTACCCAGCACGACCATTCTGGGGTGCCGACCTACCCGTGTCAAGCCATTCTGGGGTGCTGACCTACCCATGTCAAGCCATTCTGGGGTGCTGACCTACCCATGTCAAGCCATTTTGGGGTGCTGACCTACCCTTCGGTCCTATCAACCGAACCTCGGGGACTATTTCACCACCTACTGCTACTATCACATGTATCATAACGTAAACATACTGTCAGACGTTTCTGGGGTGTCCGACCTACCCTTCGGTCCTAATGACCGAACTTGGGGACTATTCCCTCCCTACTACCACTATCACATATAACATAACATGCCAGCATATAATCATATCATCACATACTGTCAGACATATCTGGGGTGTCTGACCTACCCTCCGGTCCTAACAACCGGACTCTACTATTGTCACATCTACATATCATGCTAGCATATAACATATCAGGTAGTAGCAAGCCTAGATGAATATCACAAAGACAATCATCCAACATACAACTCCTACTGGTGGGCCGGCATTGTGGCCGTAGACCCACCGCTACTGGAAGGTAACTCACCTCGAACGAGTAGCTGCTGATAATCTGTGCGGGAAACCTCTGTCTGCTGCTGCTCCGGAAATCCTCCGGCTATAATCCCCACAAAACACTCAGTCAGAATCCGAGAACTACTCTTAGGGTAAAATGACCATTTTACCCCTGACCAAGTTCAAGTCAAAGTCAAAGTCAAAGTCAACTTCCAGTTGACCCGACTCGCCGAGTTGGGCCGCCAACTCGTCGAGTCCCTATCTCTTCCACTGTCCTCATCCACGACTCTACTCGTCGAGTTGGCCCGCCAACTCGTCGAGTCCCTCTTTGATATGAACATCGAATGAACCTTCATCCGACTCGCCGAGTTGTATGAACAACTCGTCGAGTTCATCTTCAACCATAAGGAGATTGCCTTGGACTCGCCGAGTCTGTTCTAGCACTCGTCGAGTCCCATGAACTCCAGGTCTAAAACTAAGTCCAATGCGTTGGCTCACTCTTTCTGTCCTGCTACAACCCTTCTAACACCCAACTGAGTTCTTTGGCCCTCAACAGATATGGGACTCAAAGCCTTGGACTCGTCGAGTCCCAAGAACGGAGTCACCGAGTCAATGACATCCACACCCTAAATCCTCATTTTTTGATGTACAACACTTGACCAAAAGGTAGATCTAATCTCCTTCAATCGTTCTAGCAAGTAAAGTTACAAACTTTACGTGCATGCGTGGGACTTTGAGCTCAAAAGGACATAAAATAAGCTCTTATGATGCATGGGACCTTTCTTGGGTGCAAAAGCAACCCAAATCTGCCTTGTGACTCTTCCCAAGTGCAAGATCCGAAGTCTTGACCCCCAACCATGTTTGCAATCATGGCTGGTTACCAAAATGGCTTATAAAAGCCCTAAATCTCCCTAAAAAGGGATCTATCAAATGAAAGAGCAAGGTACAGACTTTATACCTTCAAAGACTGCAAATGATGAACCAACTTGAATCCTTCAGTCTCCTCTTGATCCTTCTATGCTCTTCCTTCTTCCTTGTGAACAAAACCACCAACAATCACTCAAAAGCTTTAAATATTGCACCAAAACACTTAGGGTTTGCTATAGAGGGTTTCTGGGAGCATAAAGGGGCGATGGAGGCTGTATAAGGTTGTTTAAATAGGGTGCAAACCCTCAGATTAAGGTTTTGTCCATACAGAGCCTACTCGTCGAGTCCGGGACCCGACTCGACGAGTCCATCACTTAAATCCTGCGTCTCATCCCGCTTCTACTCGGCGAGTTGGTCCTTCAACTCGCCGAGCCCAAGGTCAAAAATGCAAAAATACTTAAGTAAAATACATACCAGGAACCAGGTGCTACAAGGTGTATGATATTGATAAAGTCTTATGAAAGCATCTCGTATCAGAAATCTGAACTTTGGTAAGAAAGTCAATAAAGTATTGATTTCTAGAAGTACAGCTGCTTTCTGGATACATGTCAAAGCTAGTGGGAGCATAAGTGTTATGCTAATAATTATCATGTTAGTGGGAGTATGATTATTATGTTAAGTATTGCAAGTTAGCAATGTTAATTATAGAAAACATAAGTTTCAACTTGCAAAGTGTACTTTGCAGGGTTTGAAAAGTTGTTTTGCTATAATTAAGGGAGAGGAAATTATACTTCATTTCAAATCTAAAAGCTTAGATTGTGAGATTTTAATCAAATTTGGTCATGATTACATTGTTTGCGTTCAAAAACTCGATTATGATTACGGCATCCCTTTTCATAATCTGAATTATGAGAACATAGCAAATAGAAATATAAATATTATAGCAAAAGACTGGTCTAGTTTCATGTCTTAATGTGAGACATCATGAATCGTGTCACATATGCTTTGGAAATAGGATCGATTACATGTGCTGTAATATTCATCTATTCTAAATTTTTTCCAAATGCCTAGGGCATTAGGAGGGAAAAAGTACTAGAACTGGATATGACTAAAATGATTAAGCAATTGTCGAGGAAAATCTGAGGTTTACCAAAGATTGGTTGCTCATGGACAGTTAGAAGTATAGTGTAAATTTTGGAAGGACCATATTGACATATTCTGAAATGAGGCAACTCTTGTTCAGAAGTGATAGTCAAAATAGGAATGTGGAAATGTTTCCATGGGTGGAAGGTATTCATTAAATCTGTGTAAGATTAGAAAACTTAATGCAAGAAGGATGTTCAAAGGAACGTACTTTGAATTTGAGACTTCGTTTCCATGGAATTGCTCTCTATTGGAATACTTTGTAAATGTATGTTGCCAAGTCTTTGTGACTTTTGTGCATAGTCATTACAAGAGAATCAATGCATATAAGTTTAGAATCTAACAGATTTCAGTAAATGGCAAAGAATCTTGTATTCTTACGTTTGCGGTAAGGATTTGGGATTGTGAAATGAGCATCATTGGAATCATGTTCAATTGGTCTATTTCACAAAGTAAGGATCATAGACAAACATGGTGTGCATACTTAGAGTATGGCATAACTATTCTTTGGACAAACATAGTGTGCATGCTTGGAGCATGGCATGACTATTGTTTCATTTCAAGTATTAACTTGATTATTTGAAACATTATGCAATGAATAATGTGTAATCAATATGGTGATTAAATAAAAGGTGTTTTATTTATATTCATAAGTTCTGAGACCATATTGGATTCGATTGTTCTTGTGTTTCACTTTGCATGTTTTGACTTCCCGAATAACTAGGTTATTCAAACTCTCCACAGTCAATCATACTTTGGAAGTAGGTATGAATCAAGACTGTCATGAATTGGGCTTGTAGATGTCTAAAGTGTTTAGACATAGCAAAAGTTACTGCAACATTCATGAGTGCTCCTGGAATGCGATTCAAGTATTGGATTAAACACACGCTTATTTGAATCACTTCATGGATTTTATCACGAGTGATCATGAGACGATAATATCTTATATTCTTCAAACGGAGACGTGTGAGTTGTAGTTGCACGTCGTTTGCACATTGACATATATAAACGCAACCAGTAACTTGGTTGTTATAAAACATATCATTGTGTGTAATTTGATGAGTAAGTACAAGTGAACATTTGGGTCGAAGTTTATCCATTCCTTTTGCCCTTGGAGGGATAAAAGCGATATCAGTGGGCCCCTCGATGATTTAGTAATGACACCCCTAAGTGCTTGGCCAAGCCTGGACTGATTTGATTTGTTCAATTAGTTAGTCGTCATAAATCGGAAATCGGGAAACAACAAATGGACAGAGATAATGATTATAATCCATGTCTCAGTCCATATGATATCTAGAATGGAGGAATATATGATCCCTTATCTAATGGGCACGTCATTTGACTAGGTCAGAGTTCGGCAACGGCTTTAAGAGCTACGATTGCTAGTCAGGATCTTGGAGTCATACTTGAATAATAGTTTTAGACTTATCCAAGTGGGAGACTGTTGGATTAGATGTCTAAGCCCATAACTATTATTGGTATGTACTCGACCCGAGAGTAGCATGGTCCATTTGGGTTGCACTTCACCGAAACAATTTGTATGGATAATCTTTTGAGAATAGTATATTTATGATTTATTAATATATTATAAGTTATAATATATTAATATGAAATCATATTATTTAATTAGTATTGATCAAGAATTAATTTGGAATTAATTTGGTGATCAAAAGAGACTAATTAAATATGGACTCTTATATATATATATAGAATGGGCCAATGTTCATTTAGGATGGGCTAAGCTTGCATGGATAGTCCATAGGGTTTATAACCCATGGATCCTATGGAAATGAAAGGTCATGGGTATTAGGGTTTACATGGATGTAACCCTAATCCACCATACTATATAAAGAGGTCTTTGGCACATGAAATGACTAGAGTGTGTGAGTGAACAAGAGTGGGCCGATTTCTAGTGTGCTTACTATTCTCTCAAGTTTTCCAAGTTGTTTTGGTGATTTGTGATTCCACTTGAGGCATCCACATTATTGGTGCTAGGCTCTTGAAGCTCCAAGGAATCAACCACAAGAAAAAGGTATGTCATCCTACTGAATTTTATATTACAAGTACCCCATGGTATGCTAGTTAGGATGAGAACCTTGGAAAAATCATATTTGCATGTAAAATAGAGAAAACATAGATCCAAGGTTTCTAGAGTTGCATGTATACCATAGGAGTGTTAGAATGCTCAAAACCTATCAAAACCCTCGGACTATTCTGGTTTACATATATTTGGAGGTCCCGCATATGCTCATGTGAATGATTGTAAACTTGAGCCAAGGGCAATAAAGTCCATATTTGTAGGATATGCGACTAGGGTAAAAGGTTATCGACTATGGTGTACAGAAGAAAGAAGAACTACTAAATTTATCATGAGAAAATATGTGACCTTTGATGAATCTGCCATGGGTAACCGGGAAGAATGTGATACAAGTCAAGCAGGAAAAAAAAGATCAAGGTGCTAGCCAGAAGGTGGAGTTTGCAACTTAAACTCTAGAAAAAGTTGTGATAAGTGACAAAGAGCAAGGCGGTGGTGAACAACCTGGACAAGATGAAACCCAAGAGCAACCCATGGGATCTTTGTCTAGTGGTGCTGACATCGGGAAGGATGATGGATCTGAATTTATAGCAAAGAGAAGATCGAATAGGGTCATTCGACAACTGGATAGATATGCTGGATGTGTGAATTCAGGTGAACTTGACTCCATTGTTTTTGATTTAGCAACTGGAGAAGACATTGACACTGAGGAGCCTCAATCGTATAAAGAGGTTGTGGCGAGTAAAGAAGCAAATGACTGGTTGATGGCCATGAATGAAGAAATGAAATCTTTTGAGAAGAATGAAACATGGGATCTTGTTCCATTACCAAACGGAGCAAATCCAGTAGGATGCAAATGGATCTTTAAGAAGAAGGAAGGGATACCAGGAGTTGAACCAACTAGGTTCAAGACAAGGTTAGTGGCAAAAGGGTTTTCTCAGAAAGAAGGAATTGATTATCACGAGGTGTTCTCACCGATCGTGAAGCACAAGCCAATTCGGGTTCTTTTGGCCATGGTGAGTGCATTTGATCTAGAGCTTGAACAGCTTGATGTGAAAACCGCATTTCTTCATGGAAACTTAGAAGAAAAGATTTATATGTCCCAGCCAGAAGGGTTCCTTGATTATAATAAGGATCATGTATGTGTGTTGAAGAAATTGTTGGATTAATGTCTAAGTCCATAACTATATTTGGTATGTACTTGACCCGACCCGGCATGGTCCATTTGGGTTGCACTTCACCGACACAATTTATATGGATAGTCTTTTGAGAATAGTATATTTATGATTTATATTAATATATTATAAGTTCTAATATATTAATATGGAATCATATTATTTAATTAGTATTGATCAAGAATTAATTTAGAATTAATTAAGTGATCAAAAAGAACTAATTAAATATGGACTCTTATATATATGGAATGGGCCAAGTTCATTTAGGTTGGGCTAAGCTTTCATGGATGGTCCATGGAGCTTTTAACCCATGGATCCTATGTAAATGAAAGGTCATGGGTATTAGGGTTTACATGGATGTAACCTTAATCCTCCATAATATATAAAGGGATCGTTGGCTCACAAAATTGGCACAAGTGTGTGAAAATAAGAGTGGGCCGATTTTAGTGTGCATACATATTGTCTCAAGTTCTTCCAAGGTGTTTTGGTGATTTGTGATTCCATTTGAGGCTTCCACACTATTGGGGCTAAGCTCTTAAAGCTTGAAGACATCAAGCTACATCAAAAGGTATGTCATTTAACTAGAACTTTGTAGTATAGGTGCTTCATAATATGCTAGTTAGGATGAAACCTTGGAATAGTTAATATTTGCATGTATAATAAAGAAAACATAGATCCAAGGTTTATAGGGTTGCATGCACACCATATGAGTGTTAGAATGCTCAAAACCCAACAGTGGTATCAGAGCCATGGGTTGTTTTCTGTTATATTGATGCAAATGTTTTATTTTCAAGTTGGAAAAAAAAAGGAAAAAAAAACATGACGTTTGTCAAATTTTAAGATAATTACTTGTTTTGTGAAAAATGAATTATTTGTAAAATTTGAATCATTTGTTATATGAGTTGAATTAGGTCAAATTTAGTAAAAGATAAAATGATATGATTATTTTATTAGTTTTAAAAGTTTGATCTAAATGTTTTAAGGAGTTACATATTTTGTCATAAAATTTTGGAGCTCAAAAGTTTTTTTTAAAGTTGTGATCTTAAGGGTTTTTGAAACCTCCATAAGTTATGGAACATGAAAAGTTTCATCATAAAACAAGTATTTAACTCCATAAGTTATGGAATCCAAAGGTTTTCAAGAATTACAAAACTTGCCCTCAAGTTTTGGAATTTGAGAAAAGTTTTTTATGAAAAAAAGAATTGAATTCTAAAACTCTTGGGTTCATAACTTAAACAATTAATTAAATGGTTTTAATTTTGAGTTTAATAATTGGAATTATGATGTGTTGTTGAATAGTTCAAATTAACTCTTATGGACTTTATTAATAGTTAATTAAAGCGTTTAATTAAAAGAGTATTATTAAATCCATAAATATATGGTTTGAGTTTAATTAAATTAAAAGTCTAGTTTAATTAATAGATTAAACCACCAAGTATTTTAAATGTCTAAAATACACCCTTATACTATTATAATATTAATTATGTATAAGAGCAAGTCGTCTTACCATTAGTAGGCCTCATTCACGAAGCCGGTCTATAAGGGGGGTATAAGGTTACTGCCTATAAAATGACAGTTTAATGGGTGTCCACTCTCACTATCCGCTTCCTTGACCGGTGGAGGGTCGTTAGCCGAACAGGTAGGACAAGGACTATAATTCTCCCTTCATTATAAGTATAATGATAAATACTAAGTAACTAAACACTTATAAATTCCCAATCTTAGTTACTTAGGAAAATGTGAATAAGGTGCTAATCCATGAAATTACACTTTGCACTTTGTTTAAGCTGTTAGTGGAGCGTGTGTGGTTAACTGGCACACTAACCTGGACTTAACAAGGTAGGCAAAGGGTAACTTAATGTTTATCATAGTATCGTTGGAGCGTGTATGGTTAACCGGCACATCGATTGAGGGGTAAATATTAAGGGTACCAAGTATATTTTCATGGTTACGTCATACCTTGTTTTGTGATCCTCGGCATCCCAGTCACAAAACCTGAAGGGCACACTCGAGATTGAAACATGCCATTGAAAAGTTCAATGAATCTCAAAAGAATCTAGGAGTTTCAAAACCAATTAAAACCTAATAATACATTTCGTTTATCTTGGTGGAAATTGGTGAATCGTCATTCACCTACCTTCAAATATTTTATAGCTTGGATTACGGCATCCCTCTTCCAAGTTATAAAATAGTTTGTTGGGTCCTAGCCTTAATATATCATATTGGGTGTTATATTAAGGACTTAAATCAACTTTACGTGAATTTCTCCCATTGTTGATGTCTGGTTTAGACAACAATGATCTTCCCAAACCAAGCTTTCCTAATGAATATGACTTCCCGAGTTTGGCTCATGGAAGTCATACTTCTCTTCCTCCACCTCCTCCAATTATTCTCCCTAACCCGCAAGTTCAAGGTCACTCAAGCCCTAATGGCAATCAAGGTCTATGTGTGATCACATCTTAGAGATGAAGTCACATATTGACAAGCCGGGAGAGTTGGGTGTCAAAGTCTTGAGAAAGTTGGATGTTCAATCACTTTCTAAGTCACATAGTGAGTTCCTTTGGGACTACTATGAAACAGACTATGACATGAACCTTAATGATCATATCTATTTGCTTGGTGCTGCTGAATCAACAATGATTTGGAACGATAGTAAAGCAAATTTGATTAGAAGATCAACTTCCCAAAAACTTTATGGACAGTGACAATGGTGACATTGGAAATCCAGAAAAAGCATTCTCTTCCCAATGGAAAGGGATTGGCCATAGTCAACCCGGTTGACCAAATGGTAAAGAGAAAGGCTAAGTATGAGATAGTCCCATTACCAAAGGGTCCATATGTTTATTTTGCCAAAGGAAGGGGCGTTGATTGCAAAGCTGTCAAATTTACCTAAGGATGTTAAAGTCAATAAGTTTGACTCTACATCAGGTAGAGCTCATTATCTAACTCTGTTAAGTTCTATTCTGAGATCCTCATTACATGATGTGACTGGATCACATGTTGATGTTTTAAGAATCAAAGAATAGAGAGAAATCTTAAAGGAAGTATATGCTGATTCTGATCGCGAAGGTGGATTTCGATCGCATCAGAATTTTGAGCAGTTGCTTAAGAAGTTATGATATATTGCTAAGGAATAGATAACAACAATTTTCGACGTGGATTGTAAGGATAAGTTTTTCCGCAAAGTTTTAAAATAAAAAGAAAATTGTTTAATTTTATTTATTTGAAGTATCCTTACAATGGCATTTGTGGAAAATTGTTGCTTATATGATTCCACTGACAGCAATATTGGAAAATGGATTTGATTCTTTCATTTGTGGTAGTGTCTAAATTTACCAAATCAAGAAAGTTCCTCATCGCCCAAGTTTCAATTGGACCGAAACTTGGAATCATGTAAGTTGAATAGTATGATGAATGAGAACTTTCAAGAATTGTTCACATGGATGTGTGAGTCAAGTGAAGGACTAAAGGGATCGAGTACACATTCTTGTGCACTGGTCATGTCCACCACAAAGCTCGTTAAGACTATTTGATTTACTAAAGTTTATTAAATATGGTTATACTTACAAGTTTAAGTATAATTCTGAAACATTGGAAAAGTCTCAATGTATGGCAGAACGAATGGGAAGAATCAAATTAGGCAGAAAGATAAAAGTTTCTCAAATCTGAAAAGATGGGAGAGTACTTTAGTATCATGTTTGTGATCATCTTAATGATTTAGAAATCATATCACAATTAGTCCTCTAAAGGTCATCTTAGTGCATTCTTATGACTAAGAAGAGGAGTCATGAATTGTTGAAATGGTTAGATCAGGAAGATGAGTCATACTTTGTTCCAAAACAATTCTTAGAGTCATACTCCAAGATTGTAACTTGAGTGACATATCTTAAAGAAAGGTTTAAAACACTTGTCAAATGTAAGAGTAAAAGTGTCCTACTCTTGTACATTTGAAATTGGTAAGTTGTGATGTTTTGGATAAAACAAAGACCAACTAAGGCCAATTGTGTGATATGTTTGTCTTGATAAAGAATCCGCACTATCTCTTGAATATTTGGCAAGATAGTCTTATATATCAAGAGGATAGTGGGAGTCTTAAAGATCCTAAAAAGAATTTCAAGAACTAATCAAGAATAAAACCTGACGTTATTCACTAGCACACGACTTGAGGTTTATAACCTATCGTGTTGACATATTCTGTGCCCATTCCAGTTAAAGTTGGCTTTGCATAGGAGTTCTGAAAGTTCTCAATTGGTTGCATAACAACTTGGAAGCAATGGCAGGCCCTGTACTGCCAGGTGGCAAGAAGTTAAGATTGCATAAGTTCAGTCCATATGAGTTTGGATTTGTCATTATCCTTGTCTTGTAACTATGGTTTTGACGATTCACATGGATAAGAACACATACACCATAAAATCTAAGTGTTATAAGGTTTCTCTCCGATTCATGAAAATGATGGTGAGGAAACACTTCCACCAAGTAGATTTGAAGCAGATGGCAAAAGGTCTAAACAATTGAGACTATGATTACGGCATCCCTTTTCATAGTTCTGAAATTGTTTAGACACACATGCATGCTATCTAAGGAAAGGTGTATGATTTTGATAAAGTTTTATCCAAGCATCTCGTATCAGAAATCTGAACTTTGGTAAGAAAGTCAATAAAGTATTGATTTCTAGAAGTCCAGCTGATTTCTGAGTACATGTCAAAGCTAGTGGGAGCATAAGTGTTATGCTAATAATCATCATGTTAGTGGGAGGAGCATGATAATTATTGTTAGTGTTGCAAGTTAGCAATGTTAATTATAGAATACAAAAGTTTCAATTCGTGAGGCTGCAGGGATTGAAAAAGTTTTTTTGCTATATTTAAGGGAGAGGATATACTTCATTTCAGTTCTAAAGGCTTAGATTGAGACCTTAATCATCTTTAGTCAAGAATATATATATATATATATATATATATATATATATATATATATATATATATATATATATATATATATATATATATATATATCAATTTCATGTTGGATTGGTTCAACTTAAGGAAATTATATATATTGCGTTCTCAAAATTCGATTATGATTACGGCATCCCTCTTCATAGTCAAATTTTGAAAACATGGCAAATAAAAATATTGTAGGAAAAGATTGGTCTAGAATCATGTCTTTATGTAAGACATCATGAATCATGTACCATTTGCTTTGGGTACAGGATCGATTGCATGTGCTATAATATTTGTCATTTCTAAATTTTTCCAAATGCCCAGAGGCATTAAGAAGGGAAAAGGTCTAGAATTGGATATGACTAAAATGATTAAGCAATTGTCGAGGACAATCTGAGGTTTACCAAAGATTGGTTGCTCAGGGACAGTTGGAAGTATAGTGCTAATTTTGGAAGGACCATATTGACATATTCTGAAAAGAGGCATCTCTTATTCAGAAGTGATAGTCAAAATGAGAATATGGAGTTGTCTCCATAGGTGGAAGTTATATGTGTAAGATTAGAAAACTTAATGCAAGAAGCATGTCCAAAGCAATGTACTTTGAATATGAGACTTAGTTTCCATGGAGTTGATCTCCATTGGAATACCTTATAATGACTGTTGACAAGTCTTTGTGACTTTGTACATATTCATTACAGGAGGGTCAGTGCATACAAGTTTAAAATCTAAACAGATTTCGATAAATGATAGGAATTTGAAATTCTCACATTTTTCGATAAGGATTTGGGAGTGTGAAATTAGAATCATTGAAATTATGTTCAATTGGTTTATTTCACAAAGTAAGGATCATAGACAAACATAGAGTGCATACTTGGTGTATGGCAAAGCTATTGTTTAAGAAAAACATAGTGTACATGCTTGGAGCATGGGACAACTAGTGTTTTTAATTCAAGTATAAAGTTGATAAAACCGAAACAAAGAATAATGAGTAATCAGTATGGTGATAAATAAAAGTGTTTATTTATATTCATAGGGTTTGATACCATATTTGATTCATTTATTCTTGTGTTTCACGTTGCATGTTTTGACTTCCAGAATAACTAAGTCGCTCTTCCTGAATGATTAAGTTATTCAAACCATCCACAGTCGGTCATATGTTGGAAGTAGATATGAATCAAGACTGTCATGGGTTGGTTTGTAGAGGTCCAAGTTGGTGGACAAAGTGGTACTACAACACTCATGAGTGCTCATAAGTTCTGAGTATTGGATTCAACCCGCGCTCATTTGAATCACTTCATGGATTTTATCACGAGTGATCATGAGACGATAATATCTTATATTCTTCAAACCTAGAGATATGAGTTGTTACTATGAGTTGGTTATACATTGATTGCACGAAAACGCATTTGGTAACTCGATGTTATAAAACGTGCCTTTGTGTATGATTCAACAAGTAGTAGAACAAGCCATATGAGTCGAAGTTTATCCATTCCTTTTACCTTCGGGATAAAAGCGATATCTGTGGGCCCCTCGATGATTTAGCGATGACACATGTGAGTGCTTGGCCAAGCCAGGACTGATTTGATTTGTTCAATCAGTCAGTCATCATAAATCGAAAATCGGGAAACAACAAATGGACAGAGATAATGATTATAATCCATGTCTCGGTCCATATGATATCTAGAATGGAGGAATATATGATCCCTTATCTAATGGACAAGTCATTGACAAGGTCAGAGTTCGACAGCGGCTTTAAGAGCTACGATTGCCAGTTAGGTTTTGAAGTCATACTCAATAATAGTTTTAGACTTATCCAAGTGGGAGACTGTTGGATTAATGTCTAAGTCTATAACTATATTTGGTATGTACTTGACCCGACCCGACATGGTCCATTTGGGTTGCACTTCACCGGCACAATTTATATGGATAGTCTTTTGAGAATAGTATATTTATGATTTATATTAATATATTATAAGTTCTTATATATTAATATGGAATCATATTATTTAATTAGTATTGATCAAGAATTAATTTAGAACTAATTAAGTGATCAAAAAGAACTAATTAAATATGGACTCTTATATATATGGAATGGGCCAAGTTCATTTAGGTTGGGCTAAGCTTTCATGGATGGTCCATGGAGCTTTTAACCCATGGATCCTATGTAAATGAAAGGTCATGGGTATTAGGGTTTACATGGATGTAACCCTAATCCTCCATAATATATAAAGGGGTCCTTGGCTCACAAAATTGGCACAAGTGTGTGAAAATAAGAGTGGGCTGATTTTAGTGTGCATACATATTCTCTCAAGTTCTTCCAAGGTGTTTTGGTGATTTGTGATTCCATTTGAGGCTTCCACACTATTGGGGCTAAGCTCTTAAAGCTTGAAGACATCAAGCTACATCAAAAGGTATGTCATCTAACTAGAACTTTGTAGTATAGGTGCTTCATAATATGCTAGTTAGGATGAAACCTTGGAATAGTTAATATTTGCATGTATAATAAAGAAAACATAGATCCAAGGTTTATAGGGTTGCATGTACACCATAGGAGTGTTCGAATGCTCAAAACCCAACAGAAATCTCTGTATGGTTTGAAGCAGTCTTCAAGACAATGGTACAAGAGATTTGATTCATTCATGATCTCGCATGGATACACTCGGAACCAGTTTGACAATTGTGTATACTCAAAGGAATTGTCACCAGATTCTTACATATATATGTTACTATATGTTAATGATATGCTCATCGCAGCCAAGTACATGGCTGGATTAAATGAATTAAAGGCGACCCTGAAGAATGAGTTTGAAAAGAAGGATTTGGGAGCAACAAAGAAGATACGTGGAATGGAGATACTAAGGGATAGAAAAGCAGGGCGGTTGTGTATTTCTCAACAGAAGTACATTGAGAAAGTTATGCAATCCTTCAATTGTGATCAGTCCAAGCCAGTTGGAACTCCTTTGGCGGCTCACTTTAAACTTGGTCCAAACACTATATCCAATACTAATGAAGAAAGGAAGTACATGAGCAGGGTTCCATACTCAAGTGTTGTTGGAAGTCTCATGTATGCTATGGTATGTACCAAACCTGATTTGGCTCATGTAGTTAGTGTGGTTAGCAACTTTATGAGTAATCCAAGGAAGACTCATTAGGAAGCTGTAAAGTGGATCTTGCAATACTTGAAGGGAACAACGGATGTTTGCTTGGTGTATGGAGAAAATACGAAGAGTGACTTGGTGGGATTTGGTGACTCTGATTATGGTGGTGACTTGTTGAAGCACAGGTCACAGACATGCTACATATTCACTTTATTCTGATGTGACATAAGTTGGAAGTCAACATTACAAGATATCGTTGCTTTGTCCACAACTGAATCCGAGTACATGTCCATGACGGAAGGAATAAAGGAGGAGATATGGTTGCAAGGGCTTATTCAGAGTCTTGGTCTGAAGGTGGACAAGATTGTCTTGTATTGTGACACTAAAAGTTCTTTAAGTCTTGCAAAGAACTCGATGTATCACGATAAGACAAAGCACATTGATGTCAGGATGAATTTCATTCAGGATATTCTGGAAGGAGACAAGTTTTCAATACTGAAGATTGATACCACGGTGAACCCAATAGATGTGTTGACAAAGTCGTTGCCCACGGAGAAGTTCAAGCTTTGCTTGGACTTGGTTGATGTTCGCAGGTGGGAGGTCCTTTCGGGGACGAATGGCAGGATGGGAGAGGAAGTTCTTATTCGAGCTGGAGTTCAGAGGATGCTCAAGTCAAGGTGGAGATTTTTATATGTGACTCGAGAATTTGGATCATGTTCATGGAGCATTTGGAGCACTTGGAACTCAATGGAGCACTTAGGGTTCATGGAGCATTTGGAGCACTTGAAGGGATGGTCCAAGAAAGATCCTGTTACGCCAAGGGCATTCCTTCTTGCGCCATTATACTCCCTCTTGCGCCATGAGAAGTTCCTCTTGCGCCATGAGGATCCCTCTTGCGCCATGTGGTATTCCTGTTGAGCCATGGATGGCCTTGTTGTTGATGGGTTTTGTTGAAAAATGTTTTTGTATGTGACCATCACTGAAATAAGACAAACTATTTTTGTATTATCTAACAAATATTATCAGTTATTTCAGGTTGCATAAATGCATGATCAAAACGGAAAATACGAAAGCACGCGAATGACAGAAAACGCATAGACGAGAAAATTTAGCTGTGCAACTAAACAGTTTCAACAATATACATATATATATATATATATATATATATATATATATATATATATATATATATATATACACATATATATTTACATATATATGTACTATGTATATATATATGTATATATGTATGTTGTGTGTTGAATAGTCAAACAAAAGAAAAGTCAACAATGCATGGAAATGAGAAGCAAATGAAGACCCACGTTTTTATCCTAGCCCCTACTACAACTTGCATCCATTACTCTTTCACAACAACTCAAGTAGAAGAAGATATTTGTTTCATGTATGTATATGTACGTATGTATGTAATGTGAGGAGTGTGTGTTCTTTTTCTTTGTAATACCTCCAGCTACATCTCCATACACAAAAAACTCTCCCAACCAAGAACACCACCTCCCTCTTCAAGAACAACTCTTGCAACTTCAACCTTCAAGAACAACTAAAACAACCTCCAAATACCCTTCTTAAACCTCCTCCAAAAAACCCTTTCAAATCACCACAACCATCACCACCTTGCTGTTTTTCGACATCAGAATTTGCATGTTAGAAAACAAAAAAACCGATCACAACACAGCCAAAATACTACTAGGGAGATTTTCACCATCAATTCTTCAGGACCTTACCTACATCTAGAAATTTTCGTGGACGATTTTGACCACGGGAAACCCCAGAGAGACGCGAGAGAGAATTGGCTATCCAGAGAGATTTCTGTTTTCGAGTTCAGAATCTTCATGTCAGAAAACAAAAAACTGGGCACAACACAGCCAAAATTCTACTAGGGAGATTTTCACCATCAATTCTTCAGAACCTTACCTACATCTAGAAATTTTCGTGGACGATTTTGACCACGGGAAACCCCAAAGAGACGCGAGAGAGAATTGGCTATCCAGAGAGATTTACTCCGGAAATCTACATCCATCACCACCCAAAGCTCCTTCAACTTCACCATCTTTGCTGCCTTACACCACCAAAATTACAACCTTATTCCACCTCCTAACACCCTCCAAATACCCACTCCAATCTCATCAAATCTCCTCAAAACACCCTATACCCGTATACAAATACATGACTCGTGTACTTTGCACTGTTTTGTAAACAACCCATTTTACATGAAAATGAACTTTTTATTACTTATCAAATACCGGATTGATCTTTGAACAAATATCGACAAGTCGTTCCAAGAGTCCCAATATCGACCAGTCGTTCCAAGAGTCCCAATATCGACCAGTCGTTCCAAGTGTCCAAATATCGACCAGTCGTTCCACGAGTCCAGTTCAGTCAATTTATTGACGAACCTACTTGATATATATTTATATATTTATATATTTTATTATAGCTTTATGTCATTTAAATACAGTCATTTATATTATTTATAGTTTTACGTAATTTAAATACAATCATTTATATTATTATAGCTTTTAGTCATTTATAGCTTTCGTATTTATACTTATTCCGCAATTATTATTCTTTATATATATCTACATCTTATATCTTTAACTTATATATCTGTCACACAGTAACTGGTATCCGAGCCTTTTGTTGTGGTGATCAGATTTTCATATTTCCAACAATCGGTATCTGAGCTGATATAAAAGGAATAATTTCTCAACAATTGGTATCAGAGCTTGTGTGATTTACCTTGAAATTTTTGTCGAAAAACTTTTGGTTATAGCGTTTATAAACCTTCCATAAGCTTTTCTTTAAATATTTCATTTTAATATCACTTGTTCAAAATCCTTTCAAAAATTTCCAAAAAAAAAATGTCTTTGGCTAATTACTCCAACATGAACTCTGTCTCCATTGCAAATAGCTTAGGATTTGGTTCACGGACACCCATACTTATTCCTGAAGAGTATAATTCGTGGGTTGGCCGTATGAATCTTCATCTTAACGCTATAAATGAAGATGTTTGGAAGTGTGTAGAAGGAACATATGTTACTCCAGAAAATATGGCTACTCTTGCTACAAATCAAGCCACTCAAGCTGAAATCAAAAAAAAATTGGAACTCCAAGCCAAAAAGGAACTTGTTTCTGGAATACCTCACAGTGTTCTAAGTCAAATGGATGACATTATACTGTTAACCGCAAATCAAATTTGGGAAAATTTGAAAAATCGTTTTTGTGGAAATAAAAGAATTATCGGAAACAAAAGAACATCTGTTTTAAATGAATTCGATAATTTCAAAATGCTTTCATCAGAAACCATCCATGATGCTCATGATAGGTTCAATTTTATTATGGTTAAAATGAACAATTTGGGTATCAAAAAGACACAACACGAGATAAATCTCAAGTTTTTAAACAATCTTTTCGAAAGCTGGAAAATGGTTAAACTCATTATTCAGGGAAATCCAGCTATTCATACTGAAACTTTGTACAACTTGTATAGAGAACTTCAATCGTATGAATCCTCGATTGACCCACCAATCACTGCAGCTTTTGGAGGACCACTTGCTCTTGTGTCCACAGTTTCTCAAAACCAAACACCTTTCAATGATCAAAACTTTAATCATTTTAATCAGGCTACATCTTTTCAAAACCAAGCATTCCAGTCTGATTCGAATGATGAAGCAGACTATCAACAATTGTGTGCGTTGGTTGCAAACACAAATCTCCAGAGATTTCTCCCAAATCATGGTCAATCAAATTTTAGACCAAACTTTCAAAACATACCATCTTTTGGACAAAATAACTCAGGTTTTCAACCAAGACCATCCTTTGGACAAAACAACTCAGGTTTTCAACCTAGACCTTACTTTGGACAAAATTATCAAAGACCTGCCTTCCAAAATAACTCAAACCAAGGTTTTCAAAACCAGGGATTTCAAAACGATCCCAACTCAGGTCATAATCACAATCCAAACAACAGTTTTCAAAATCAAAACAGAGGTTTCCAAAATCAAGGTTACAACAATCAAAACAATGGTTTTCAAAACAACCAAAATTTTGGATTCCAACAAAACCATACTCCACCTTCCCAACAAACCCAAACTCAAGCACCTGAAAGACTTCCGATTAAGAGTCAAAAGGATGACAGTGATGAAGAAGTGATCATTTGTCACAACTGCAAAGGAACAAATCACTATGCCAGAGAATGCCGAGCCAAAAACAAAACCAAAATCAAAGACTCAGCATACTATGCTCAAAGAGTCGATGAACTGAAGAAACTGGAAAACCAAAAAAACCAAAGAGCATTGATGGCAATCCATGAACCAAGCGTGGAATACTGGCCAACTTCTGATGACGAAGCTGACAATGAACAAGCACAATCAAACTTCTGCTTCGTAGCTGGTGTTGATATACCTTCAAGAGCTCCCAACGTCATAGAACAGGTATGGTCTATGATCTCTGAACTTGGTTTTTCCAAAACAATTTTTGAGTCCCACATAACTAAAATTGAGACTAGTCTGGAAGCTGATCTCAAAACAGATCATGACACAATGGTCAATTATGATATCTGCAAATCTGAGCTACAAACCTTGCAACTCAAATTTGGAGAATCAACAAGAACAAAAAGCAAATTGGAAAGAGACGTTGAAAGAAAAGCAGAAGATTATAATCACGTCTTGGAACAATTAAATCAGATACTAATTCAGAAAAGGGATTTGGAACAAAAAAATCAGTCAGTCATTTCTTCTGAAATAAAAGATGTTTTAGAAATGGAAATCCTTCAGTTGAAATAAGACTTTCAAGAATCAACTGACAAATACAATATTTTAAATGAAAAACTGACTGATTCTTTAAAACAAATCAATTCTCTTGAAACTGAGAATAAAAGACTGATATGGAATATGGATTCTATCAAAGTTGCTAGAAAAATAAGTGATGATATTTTCACCAAGGCAAACACCTTAGGAACTGGCAAAATTGATACGAATTACAGATCAGGAATTGGAAGAGAATCCTTTGAAATTGAACAAGCAAAACAGGAAAACATGACGAATTGTGAAAACTCTGAATCCACTCTACCAGATCTTTTCACATCTGTTAATGAGGAAGATTCAGATGACGAAATAGTTATCAACTGTAGCCCAGATGATACTGCTTTCACTGTTTCCAAAAAGTCTTTCAAAAGAGTTGTAAATTCTGAAACAGACTCTGCTAGTTCTTTAACTCACCAAATCAAACATACCGACGGAACCACCAAACTCAAAAACTTTTTGAATGGAGAAAATTCCTCTTATGAGGATGGTAGTACTTCTGTACCAACTGCTTTTCCTACAATGAGCTCATCAATTGTTGGAAAAACTAGTCTGGGACAAAAATACTCCAAGAAACAACAAACAAGCAAAAAATCCATTCAAGTCAACAAAACCCCACTTTTCAAACCAAAAGCTTTTGAAAACAAGCCAAAGAAACCAGTTCAACCCTACGTCATACCTCAAAAACAGGTTTCCAAACAAAAACCAAAACCTTTTGAAAACCGCTTTCAAGATATCACTTTTAATCATTCAAGGAACTTTCAAAAACAATCACATCAGAAAGTTCCAAACCATCATCATCAAAAAGCTTTTCAAAACAGCCCTTCAAATCCCAGATATGAAGAAAACTTTTCAAACAAACCTTCACATCTAGGATATCTTTCACCAAATCACAGATCTTATCAACCCACAGATTTTCAAAAACAAATCACATTTTGGGTAAACTTGATAAATCAAATCAAACCTCAACCATTCCATCCTCGTAAACCAAACTCTTACAACAACGCGAAGTTAAATGCTAGAAATTCATTAAGCAAAGAACCCAAAATAACAACTGACAAACCAGGACCCATTCAGATTTGGGTACCTAAACTTTCTGTCTGATTGCAGGTACTTAATGCTGGAGAACCCAATGATGATACATGGTATATTGATAGTGGCTGCTCCAAGCATATGACAGGAAACCGGAACTACTTACGTGACTTCAAACCTATACAAACCAATCAAGATGTTACCTTCGGCAACAACATTACAGCAAAAATCAAGGGTTATGGAAACATAACAAATGGTAATTTCACCATAAAGAAAGTTGCCTTCGTCGATGACCTGAAACACAACCTCATCAATGTTTCTCAACTGTGTGATAACAATCTTGAAGTTCTATTCACCAAACAACGAAACTTGATCATGGACGCCAAAACCAAAGATGTTATAGTTGATTCTGACCGTGCCGGAAATATGTATCCACTTGACATGGATCTTATCTGTGGTAAACCCGATATATGTCTGCTATCTAAAGCCCCAACAGATATTAGTTGGTTATGGCACCGCCGCCTTTCCCATCTAAACTTTGGGTACATCAACAAATTGATCGGCGATGATCTTGTTCGAGGGATACCACTTCTGAAGCTCGATAACGCAACTCTTTGTGCCACATGTGAAAAAGGAAAACTTTCCAAATCAACTCACAGAAGCATCTCAGAATCTAGTGTATCAGAACCACTAGAATTGTTGCACATAGACCTTTGTGGCCCTGCCAAAACCCAAACCATACAAGGGAAGAAGTACATTCTTGTTGTCGTTGATGGTTTATCGCGCTTTACTTGGGTCTTTTTCTTAAGACTAAAATCAGAAGCACCTGAAGAGATGATCAACTTCATCAAACAAATCAAACTGAATCAAAAGACCTGTTCGAAGAATCCGAAGCGATAATGGTTTAGAGTTCAAAAACAAGACTCTAGATTCATTTATCAAAGACAAAGGAATTGAACATAACTTCTCAGCCCCATACACTCCACAACAGAACGGTGTTGTCGAAAGAAGGAACCAAACTTTATGTGAAGCTGCAAGATCAATGCTTATCTTCGCTGATCTGCCACAATACTTCTGGGCAGAAGCAATAGCCACAGCTTGCTACACTCAAAATCGTTCCTTAATCCATAAACATCTTCATAAAACACCATATGAAGTCATTAACAACCGAAAACCAAACATTAAATTTTTTCATATGTTTGGTTGTCGATGCTTCGTAAAGAACAATAAAGATCACCTTTCAAAATTTGAATCAAGGTCGGACGAAGGAATTTTCCTTGGTTACTCGTTTTCTTTAGCTGCTTATCGAGTACTGAACAAACGTACTAGAGTAATTGAAGAAAGTACCGATGTTCATTTCGATGAATTTTATGTCAGGAAATTGGATCGTGAACATTTTGGTTCTAAAATGATTGATAATATTTTTCAAAATCCAATTCAACAAACACCTTCTCCTGACATAGACATTGAAATCGATCTTGATTTACTTTTTGAACAACCAAAAACCGCTTACAATTCTGAACTTCTAACTACTTCAATTGACCCTATAGGAACACCCAGTGAAGTTATTACACAAACAAACCAAAATGATGCAGATCAATTTGAGGGGGAACCACCAACACATACTTCCTCTTTGGAACAAACACCAAATCCTCCTTTGATCACCCAATCCCCAAATAGCCAAAACAATCCCGATGCATCATTTATGGGGGAACCTTCAAACCTATTCCAAGATGAAACACCCGGAGAAGAACAATGGGATAATGAAACTCCAATTATTATAGCGGAAGAGAATCGCTTAATAAAGTGGACCAGAAATCATCCTACAGACCAAATCATCGGAGATCCCAACTCAGGCATTCAGACTAGAGCCGCATCCACAAATGAATGTTTATTTGGAGCCTTCTTATCCATAACTGAACCCAAAACCATACATTCTGCTATAAAAGATCCAGACTGGGTAAAAGCTATGCAAGAAGAGCTAGCAGAATTTGAAAGAAACGACGTATGGAATCTTGTTCCTACTCCACCCGATGTTACTGTTATAGGTTCAAGATGGGTATACAGAAACAAGACTGACGATCAAGGAATCATTTGTCGAAACAAGGCACGTCTTGTAGTCAAAGGATATTCACAACAAGAGGGAATCGACTACGATGAAACGTATGCTCCAGTTGCCCGAATTGAAGCAATTCGTATCTTTCTTGCATATGCTGCACATAAGAATTTCAAAGTATTCCAAATGGACGTTAAATGTGCATTCTTACACGGAGAGATAGATCGCGAAGTATACATCCAACAACCACCAGGTTTCGAAGATCCCAAATTTCCAGATCACAGCTTTAAATTGCAGAAAGCTGTCTATGGCTTGAAACAAGCACCCCGAGCTTGGTATGCCACGTTGTCAACCTTTCTCGAAGAATCAGGTTTTAAAAGAGGTTCAATCGATCAAACCCTCTTTTGTAAAATATTTAATAAACATCTGTTAATTGTATAAATATATGTTGATGACATTATTTTCGGTTCTACTGATGAATCTTTAAGTGTTAACTTTGCAGATCTAATGAAGAGCAAATTTGAAATGAGCATGATTGGGGAGATGACTACTTTTCTCGGACTTCAAATCAAACAGTCAACTGATGGCATTTTCATCAACCAAGAGAATTATGTCAAAAACCTACTCACTTGCTTTTCAATGGACAAATCCAATACCGCAAAAACCCCAATGGCTTTTGGATACAAAATCGATGCAGACTTAAATGGAAAACCCGTTGACCAGAAAAGATATCGTGGAATGATCGGATCACTCTTATACCTCATTGCCAGCAGACCTGACATCATGTTTTCTACATGTGTGTGTGCCAGATACCAAGCAAATCCTATGGAATCCCATGTAGTTGCTGTGAAACGCATCTTCAAATACCTTAAAGGCACTCCCAAACTTGGCCTTTGGTATCCAGTTAAATCCGATTTTCAGCTGAACGCTTTCACCGACTCAGACTACGGAGGATGCAAGCTAGATAGGAATAATACATCTGGTAGCTGTCAATTCCTAGGAGGTAGACTAGTGAGTTGGACTTCAAAGAAACAGACTTGTGTATCCACATCAACAGCAGAAGCTGAATACGTCGCTGCCGCCAGCTGTTGCTCACAAGTCATATGGATGCAAACTCAACTGCGTGACTATGGCTTCAAAATCTCACAAATTCCCATATTTTGTGACTCAACCAGTGCAATTGCCATTTCTCACAATCCCGTTCACCATTCCAGGACAAAGCACATCGACATTCGATATCACTTTATCAAAGACAACATTCAAAAGGGTCATATCGAACTACATTTCATCAACTCCGAAGATCAAATTGCCGATGTCTTCACTAAGGCTCTCGATGAAACAAAGTTTCAATACTTCCTAGGCCGTCTAGGAATGTTAAATCCAGATAACATCCATCCTTAAACTTTTACTTTTTGTTTGTACAAAAGTGTGTTTACTTTCATTCAAAAAGAAAATTCAAAAACAATTAAAAATTGCTTTCTTTAAAAAAAAACCAAAAACATTCAAATAACCAATATTTCCAAAAACATTCAGATAAACAAATCTTCAAAAAGAAAATAAAAGACTTACCATAATAAGCTTTTATAGAACCTTGTGATTAATCGTCTCTTGACTTAATTTTCGGATGCTTATGCTCGATGAAGATTTTAAGTCATATTGATTCTCAATTGGAGTGAAGGTTTAAATCTCATACTTTTCATAATGTATATAACTTTATTTCCTTCGATTTTATTTCATTATTGACGATTTTAAACAATCAAGGGACATAAGGTTAGGAGGTTCAGATGAAAACAAAAACCCATGTGAGAATTTGTGCCTCGTCAATCTATATCACCGTGGAATTCATTTCTTGTGAGCTTAGGTGTGTCACTATTGCTTATAAGGTATATCCGATTATACCTTGTCACGGTCTCATTTTTGCTTAGATATCAAAATGACCAGGGACGATACATTCATTTCTTACATACTAGACAAACTGTCTTTTATGCCACCAATCCCCACCTAGATATAAGCCAACCAAAAATGAACTCTTGAGATCCCGTGATCCATCAACAAGAAAAGACAAAACAAAAAGGATTTCAACAATCAATTATCAAAGAAAAAAAATCTATCCACATCCAATCTTCAAAAACGAATCAAGATAAAGACAAATCAACAAAAAGGCCAAATCATTCACCGAAGAAATACCAAAGAAAACAAAAATATTCTACATTTGGTATTTCCAAACAAACTTTTCAACCAAATGGTTATTTCAAAAGAAACATCATAAGATCCCGTGATCTGTTTTTAACCATTTTTCACAAAAGAAGATATCTTAATCCTGCAAGACAGATACTCTCAAAAACCCAATTTTCTCAAATATAGCAAATTCTCGATGCTAAAACAAAATATCGTTTTACAAAAATCGATATTGATCAACAAACAGAATACCGTCGAAGAAGAAGCTACAACAACATTGAATTTCCCGGGATATTGTAGCCTTCATCACTGAAGATTCTTAGTTGCAAACTGCACTATGAAAATTGCTAAACCCCTCTACATGTATTTCCCGATGGAGAGAGCGTGAAAGTTAATGGCATAAATGAAGAAACCCGCTGAGTAATGCCGAAACCAGTCTTATGTGATTGATTAACTAATAATGAGACTAAGTGACCTTTCAGGAAAAGCATAGCTGAACACCTCCAATATGAGTGTGAGTCGTCAGAGAGAGATATCACTCATTTTTAGTGATCATTAACTTGTTCTGCTGCCAGAACAACCAAACACCCAAGTGAAGTGTGAGCTATACCTATGAGTGTTCATCTGAATCGACCTGTTAGACCACTTGTCGTCATTAATAATGCTATAAAATCTTAGGAAATTTCTTTAGATACATATATGGCTACCCTTTGATAACCGAACCCGAGACTTTGATTCGAAAACAAATTTCTGAAAATCTTTTACATAAGATATGTTAAACAAAGTCACAAACTTTCAAAACAATCACTATGTTTTACATATCTTATCTATTGACAAATCTTTTATCTCGAATCTTCAAAGTTCAAAACTGTCAATATGATTATATCATACATGTCCTTATTTCAGCAATGATCACATAGGGGGAAATTGTTGAAAAATGTTTTTGTATGTGACCTTGTATGTGACCATCACTGAAATAAGACGAACTATTTTTGTATTATCTAACAAATATTATCAGTTATTTCAGGTTGCATAAATGCGTGATCAAAACGGAAAATACGAAAACGCACGAATGACAGAAAACGCATAGACGAGAAAATTTAGCTGTGCGACTAAACAGTTTCAACAATATATATATATATATATATATATATATATATATATATATATATATATATATATATATATATATATATATATATATATGTATATATGTATGTTGTGTGTTGAATAGTCAAACAAAAGAAAAGTCAACAATGCATGGAAATGAGAAGCAAATGAAGACCCACGTTTTTATCCTAGCCCCTACTACAACTTGCAACCATTACTCTTTCACAACAACTCAAGTAGAAGAAGATATTTGTTTCATGTATGTATATGTACGTATGTATGTAATGTGAGGAGTGTGTGTTCTTTTTCTTTGTAATACCTCCAGCTACATCTCCATACACAAAAAACTCTCCCAACCAAGAACACCACCTCCCTCTTCAAGAACAACTCTTGCAACTTCAACCTTCAAGAACAACTAAAACAACCTCCAAATACCCTCCTTAAACCTCCTCCAAAAAACCCTTTCAAATCACCACAACCATCACCACCTTGCTGTTTTTCGACATCAGAATTTGCATGTTAGAAAACAAAAACACCGAGCACAACACAACCAAAATACTACGAGGGAGATTTTCACCATCAATTCTTCAGGACCTTACCTACATCTAGAAATTTTCGTGGATGATTTTGACCACGGGAAACCCCAGAGAGACGCGAGAGAGAATTGGCTATCCAGAGAGATTTCTGTTTTCGAGTTCAGAATCTTCATGTCAGAAAACAAAAAACTGGGCACAACACAGCCAAAATTCTACTAGGGAGATTTTCACCATCAATTCTTCAGAACCTTACCTACATCTAGAAATTTTCGTGGACGATTTTGACCACGGGAAACCCCAAAGAGACGCGAGAGAGAATTGGCTATCCAGAGAGATTTACTCCGAAAATCTACATCCATCACCACCCAAAGCTCCTTCAACTTCACCATCTTTGCTGCCTTACACCACCAAAGTTACAACCTTATTCCACCTCCTAACACCCTCCAAATACCCACTCCAATCTCATCAAATCTCCTCAAAACACCCTATACCCGTATACAAATTCATGACTCGTGTACTTTGCACTGTTTTGTAAACAACCCATTTTACATGAAAATGAACTTTTTATTACTTATCAAATACCGGATTGATCTTTGAACAAATATCGACCAGTCGTTCCAAGAGTCCCAATATCGACCAGTCGTTCCACGAGTCCAGTTCAGTCAAATTATTGACGAACCTACTTGATATATATTTATATATTTTATTATAGCTTTATGTCATTTAAATAAAGTCATTTATATTATTTATAGCTTTACGTCATTTAAATACAGTCATTTATATTATTATAGCTTTCAGTCATTTATAGCTTTCATATTTATACTTATTCCACAATTATTATTCTTTATATATATCTACATCTTATATCTTTAACTTATATATCTGTCACACAGTAACTGGTATCCGAGCCTTTTGTTGTGATGATCAGATTTTTATATTTCCAACAATCGGTATCTGAGCTGATATAAAAGGAATAATTTCTCAACAGGTTTTAGTATACTACAACATCCTATGGTGCACATACAACCCTAAATACCTTGGATCTATGTTTTCACTAATTATACATGCAAAAGGTTTCCAATGTAATAAGCCTATAACTAGCATGCAATTTACATAAACAATATAAGACACTAGTTAGGATAACATACCTCCTTGTTGTAGCTTGATTCCATGGAGCTTAAGAGCCTAGTGCCCCAAGTGTGACACCTCAAATGGTTCACAAAACACCACCAACAACTTGGAATAACTTGAGAGAAAAGTTCTTATGCTCAAAATCGGCTAGCCCTCTCACAGGAATCCTTTTTTTTAGGCCGATTTCTTGAGCTATGGGGTCTTTATATATTGTGGCTATTAGGGTTACACCATGTAACTCATGACTTTCCATATGCTTCATGCTCCATGGGTTAAATCCTCCATGGAGTATCCATGGGTTACTCCATGGGTTTAGCCCAACATGAAGAACTATGGATCATAAGCCCACATATATAAGAATGAATGATTTACACAATCAATCCCCATATATTTAATTAGTCTCTTTTGATCACAAAATTAATTCCAAATTAATTTTGATCAATACTAATTAAATAATATGATTTCATATTAATATATTAGAACTTATAATATATTAATAAATCATAAATATCCTTTTCTCACAAAACTCAATCCAAATTGTCCCGATGCCATGCAACCCAAATGGACCATGCCAAATCGGGTCAAGTACATACCAATTATAGTTATGGACTTAGACACTAATCCAACAGTCTCCCACTTGGATAAGTCTAATAACTATTATTGCAAGTATGACTCTGCAACCTGACTAGCAATCGTAGCTCTTAAAAGCCGTTGTCGAACTCTGAACAAATCAATAACGCGTCCATTAGATAAGGGATCATATATTCCTCCATTGTAGATATCACATGGACTGAGACATGTATTATAATCATTCTCTCTGTCCATTTGTTGTTTCCCGATTTCCGATTTATGACGACCGACTAATTGAACAAATCAAATCAGTCCAGGCCCGACCGATCACTTACGTTTGTCATCACTAAATCATCGAGGGGCCCACAAATATCGCTTTTATCCCTCCAAGGGTAAAAGGAATTGATAAAATTTGACTCATATGCTAGTACTAACCACTTGTTGAATCATACACAAAGGCGCGTTTTATAACATCAAGTTACTGATGCGTTTTCGTACAATCAATGTATAACCAACTCATAGTCAACACATCATATCTCTAGGTTTGAAGAATATAATATATTATCGTCTCATGATCACTCGTGATAAAATCCATGAAGTGATTCAAATGAGCGTGGGTTTAATCCAATACTCGAATCTCATTCCAGGAGCACTCATGAATGTTACAGCAACTTTTGCTATGTCTAAACACTTTAGACATCTACAAGCCCAATTCATGACAGTCTTGATTCATACCTACTTCTAAAGTATGATTGACTGTGGAGAGTTTGAATAACCTAGTTATTTGGGAAGTCAAAACATGCAAAGTGAAACACAAGAATAATACTAATCCTATATGGCCCCAAGCACCTTTGAGAGTAAATAAAACACCTTTTATTTAAACACCATATTTATTACTCATTATTCATTGTATAATTTTTCGAATAATCAACTTAATACTTGAACTGAAACAATAGTCATGCCATGCTCCAAGTATGCACACTATGTTTGCCCAAACAACAGTTATGCCATACTCCAAGTATGCACACTATGTTTGTCTATGATATTTACTCTGTGAAATAGACCAATTGAACATGATTCCAATGATGCTCATTTCATAATCCCAAATCCTCACCGTAAATGTAAGAATACCAAATTCTTGTCATTTACTCTAATCTGTTAGATTTTAAACTTATATGCAATTATCCTCTTGTAAATACTATGTACAAAAGTCATAGAGACTCGACAACAGACATTACAAAGTATTCCAATGGAAAGTAATTCCATGGAAACGAAGTCTCAAATTCAAAGTGCATTCCTTTGAACATCCTTCTTGCATTAAGTTTTCTAATCTTACACAGATTTAATGAATAACTTCCACCTATGGAAACATTTCCACATTCCCATTTTGACTATCTCTTCTGAACAAGAGTTGCCTCCTTTCAGAATATGTCAATATGGTCCTTCCAAAAATTTACACCATACTTCCAACTGTGCATGAGCAACCAATCTTTGGTAAACCTTAGATTGTCTTCGACAATTGCTTAATCATTTTAGTCATATCCAGTTCTAGTCCTTTTTTCCCTCTTAATGCCCTAGGCATTTGGAAAATTTAGAACGGATGAATATTATAGCACATGTAATCAATCCTATACCCGAAGCATATGAGACACGATTCATGATGTTTCTCATAAAGACATGATACTGGACCAGTCTTTTGCTACAATATTTCTTATAATTTGCCATGTTCTCATAATTCGAGTCATGAAAAGGGATGTCGTAATCATAATCAAAAACTTTAGAACGCAAATAATGTAATCATGACTAAATTTGATTAAAATCTCACAATCTAAGCTTTTAGATTTGAAATGAAGTATAATTTCCTCTCCCTTAATTATAGCAAAACAACTTTTCCCAAATGAAACTTTTGTTTTCTATAATTAACATTGCTAACTTGCAACACTTATCATAATTGATTATGCTCCCACTAGCATAATAATTACTTCCATAACAATTATGCTCCCATTGGCTTTGACATGTATCCAGAAATCAGCTGGACTTCCAGAAATGAATACTTTATTGACTTTCTTACCAAAGTTCATATTTCTGATACGAGATGCTTTGATAAGACTTTATTAATATCATACACCTTTCTTTAGATAACTCATATGTGTGTCTAAACAACTTTTAGAGCTATGAAAAGGGATGTCGTAATCATAGTCTCAATTGTTTAAACCTTTACCATTTCTCACAAGTCCATGTTAGTGTGTCGGTTAACCACACACGCTCCTCTAACAATTTTGAGAATGCAAATATCACAATTACTATCTACTTAAAAACTTTTTAGCGAAAGCATTTCCTCACCGTCATTTTCATGAATCGGAGAGAAATCTTATGACACTTAGATTTTATGGTGTATGTGTTCCTATCCATGTGAATTTGTATTAACCACAAGAGGAGGTTAGTGAAAAATCCAATACTCATATGGACTGAACTTGTTCAATCTTAACTTCTTGCCACCTGGCAGCACAAGGGCATACCACTGCTTCCAAGTAGTTATGCAAAAAACAGAGAACTCATAGAACTCACAAGCATATTCAACTTTAACTGGAATGGGCATAGAAATAAGAAAATGTCAACACGATAGGTTACAAACCTCAAGTCGTGTGCTAGTGATAAACAACAGGTTTTGTTCTTGATTATTTCTTGAAACTCTTTAAGATCTTTAAGACTCCCACTGACCTCTTGACATATATGATTCTCTTGTCAAGAACCATTCCTTGACAAAGCAAATATTTAAGAGTTAGTGCGGATTCTTATCAAGACAAACACTTCACACAATTGGCCTTAGTTGGTCTTTGTTTTATCCAAAACATCGCCACTTACCAATTTCAAATGTACAAGAGTAAGAAAACATTTTACTCTACATTTGACAAGTGTTATAAACCTTCTTAAGATTATGTCACTCAAGTTACAGTCTTGGAGTATTACTCTAAGACTCAATTTTGGAACGAAGTATGATTCATCTTTTTGATTTAACCATATCAACAATTCGCGATTCCTCTTCTTAGTCATACGAATGCACTAAGATGTCCTTAGAGGATCAATTGTGATAGGGCTTAATAATCACTAAGATAATCACAAAATACGATACTAAAGTACTCTCCCATCTTTTTAGATTGGAGAAACTTTTATCTTTCTGCCTACTTTGATTCTTCTGATCCATGCTGCCTTACATTGAAAATTTTCCAATGTTTCAGAATTATACTCAACCTTGTAAGCACAACCACATTTACTAAACTTTAGTAAATCATGACGAATAGCCTTATCGCTCTTTGTGGTGGACCTGACCAGCGCACAACCAAGTGTACCCGATCTCCTAGTTCTTCACTTGACTCACATATACATGTGAACAAGGAATTAGTCTTAATTTCCCAAAGATGAAAACTCTCATTCATCATACAATACAAGTTGCATGATTCCAAGTTTCTATCCAACTGAAACTTGGGTGATGAGAATCTTTCCTTATTTGGTAAATTATGACATTACCACAAACTAAAGAATCAAATCCATTTTCCAATATTCCTATCAATGGAATCATATAAACAACAATTTTTCACAAATGCCATTGTAAGGATATTTAAAATAAATAAAATTAAAACTTTTTTCTTTTATTTTAAAACTTGCGGAAAAACTTATCCTTACAATGCAAATGCACATGAAAACAATGTTTATATTTATTCCTTGGCAATCTATCCCAACTCTTAAGAAACAACTCAAAATTCTGATCACTAAACCATGCGATCAAAATCCATATTCGCGATCAGAATCAACATATTCTTCCTTTAAACTTTCTCTCTTTTCTTTGATTCCTAAAGCATCAAAATGCGACCTAGTCACATCATGTAATAAGAATCTCAAAATAGGAACTTAATAGAGTTAGATAGTGGACTTTACCCGAAGTAGAGTCAAACCTTTTTGACTTTACCATCCTTATGATCTTTCAGGTAAATAAGGCAGCTTCTCAACCAATGCCCCTTCTTTTGGCAATAGAAACATATGGACTCTTTGGCAATGGTACATGGAACTATCTTAGACTTAGCCTTTCTCTTTACCATTTGGTCAACCGGGTTGACTATGGCCGATCCCTTTCCATTGGGAAGAGAAAGCTTTTATGGATTTCCAATGTTAACATTGTCAATGTCCATGGAAGTTTGGGAAGTCGACCTTCCAATCAAATTTTCTTTACCAGTGCTCCAAATCATTGCTGATTCAGCAACATCAAGCAAATAGGTAAGATCATTAAGGGTCATGTCATGGTTTGTCATATAGTAGTCCCAAAGGAAATCACTATGTGACTCAGGAAGTGATTAAAGAACCTAGTCAACAACCAACTTCCTTAAGAATTTGACACCCAACTCTCCTGGCTTGTCAATATGTGACTTCATCTCCAAGATGTGAGCACACATAGACTTTGCATGCCAATAGGGCTTGAGTGACCTTGAACTTGTGGGTTAGGGAGAATTATTGGAGGTGGTGGAGGAAGAGAAGTATGATTTCCATGATCCAATTGCGGGACATCATCTTCATTAGTAAAGCTTGTTCCAAGGGATTTGGGAAGATCATAGATGTCTGAACCAGACATCTATAATGGGAGAAATTCAAGTTTAGTTTATTTAAGTCCTTAATATGACACCCAATATGAATTATTAAGGCTACGACCCAACACAATATTTTATAACTTGGAAGAGGGATGCCGTAATCCAAGCTATAAAATATTTGAAGGTAGGCGAATGACGATTCACCAATTTCCACCATGAAAAACGAAATAGGTATTAGGTTTTATTGCATTGAAACTCCTAGATCTTTTGAGATTCATTGAACTTTTCAATGGCATGTTTAAATCTCGATTGTGCCCTCTCAACTTTGTGACTGAGATGCCGAGGATCACAAACAAGGTGTGAATAACCATGCAAATTAACTTGGTACCCTTAATTTTATCACCTAATCGATGTGCCGGTTACCCACACGCGCTCAACCAATCTATGATAAACATTAAGTCACCCTTTGCCACTCTTACTAGTCCATGTTAGTGTGTCGGTTATCCACACACGCTCCACCAATGACTTGGTAAGGTACAAAGTGTAATTTCATGGGTTAGCACCAAGTTCACATTTTCCTAAAGTAACTAAGATTGGGAATTTATAAAAGGTTTAGTTACTTTATATTTATCATTATACTTTTAATGAGAATTATAGTCCTTATCCTACCCGTTCGGCTAACGACCCTCCACCAGTCAAGGAAGCGGTGGGTGAGAGTGGACACCCATTAAACTTTCATTTTATAGGCAGTAACCTTATACGCCCCTTATAGAAAAGCTTCGTGAATGAGGTTTACTAACGGTAAGACTGACTTTGTTCTTATACATATATATAACTATTAACTATTAATATTATAATAGTATAAAGGGTTGACTTTTAACTTTTAAAATTCTAAGGGTTTAACTTGGAATTAAAGTATTCATGGGGGAAACTTTACAAATTCCAAAACTTGAGGGCAAGTTTTGAACAATTGAAAAAACTTTTCATTTCCATAACATATGAGTTTAAAGTAGTTTTAATGGAAAAAGTCTTTAAGTTCCATAACTTGAGGACAAGTTATGGAAGACTTTAAAACTTTAAAAATGAGACTCTTCATTTTCATAACTTATGGAAATCTTATGAGTCTTAAAAATCATAAATGAGACTTTTTATATAACTTGAGGACAAGTTACAAAAACACATTTTATGAACAACTTTTAGATCAATTTGGATCGAAAACAAATTATCACATAATTTTTCTATTAATATAAACTGAATCATAAGGACAAGATAATTCAAATCATCAATCTTCAAGAAATTAGCATGAACATATAAACTAATACAAATCTTGAAATTATGACAGTTATCTTTGAAATTGGATTAGCATGAACATTACCACATCAAAAACAGGTTATAAGTTCAAAAACAACTTAGGGTAATGTTCCTAGTCCAATTCCAGCCAAAAAAACTCGAAGATATGCTGTCAGGGGGTCCAACTCGCCGAGTGCAAGAACAATCTCGACGAGTTGGATGAGTTTGTACATGGACTCGTCGAGTCCCTCAATGGACTCGTCGAGTCCCCTGTCCATATAGCAAAAAACTTCGATTTTCAGCCATTTGCATCAAGTATAATTGAAAACAAGCCTTGGCTCTGATACCACTGATGGGTTTTAGTATACTACAACATCCTATGGTGCACATACAACCCTAAATACCTTGGATCTATGTTTTCACTAATTATACATGCAAAAGGTTTCCAAGGTAATAAGCCTATAACTAGCATGCAATTTACATAAACAATATAAGACACTAGTTAGGATAACATACCTCTTTGTTGTAGCTTGATTCCATGGAACTTAAGAGCCTAGTGCCCCAATTGTGACACCTCAAATGGTTCACACAACACCACCAACAAATTGGAATAACTTGAGAGAAAAGTTCTTATGCTCAAAATCGGCTAGCCCTCTCATACGAATTCATTTTTTTGGGCCAATTTCTTGAGCTATGGGGTCTTTATATATTGTGGCTAGTAGGGTTACACCATGTAACTCATGACTTTCCATATTCTTCATGCTCCATGGGTTAAATCCTCCATGGAGTATCCATGGGTTACTTTATGGGTTTAGCCCAACATGAAGAACTATGGATCATAAGCCCACATATATAAGAATGAATGATTTACACAATCAATCCCCATATATTTAATTAGTCTCTTTTGATCACAAAATTAATTCCAAATTAATTCTTGATAAATACTAATTAAATAATATGATTTCATATTAATATATTAGAACTTATAATAATATTAATAAATCATAAATATCCTTTTCTCACAAAAGTCTATCCAAATTGTTCTGATGCCATGCAACCCAAATAGACCATGCCAAATCCGGTCAAGTACATACCAATTATAGTTATGGACTTAGACACTAATCCGACAGTTGTGCCATGTATGTTCCTGTTGTGCCAAAGTGGTGTTGTTGCTCCAATCTTGATGTTCTTGTGCCACACTTGAAGCCTGTTGCGCTATCCATACACTTGTTGCGCCATCATGGTTCAAGATGTACCATTTTGGTCCTTGATGAGCAAAGTATGCTATGAAGTCCTCTATGATGCTCAAGAATGTTCCAGAAGATGCTGAATGGCAGAATATGATTGGTTGCCTCCATTCATGGGCCAATGGGCTTGGCCCATTAGGGTTTTAGGTCTGATCCCTCAAGTATAAAGAGGGATGCATGCTAGGTCATTTTGTATCTTGAATTCTAGAGTGATAGGCGAATCTCTGTGTAATTATACTTGTAACCTCTGTTTGAGAGCTCTAAAATAAAAGAATACTCCCCTCGTGCCTGTGGACGTAGGTCACCTTGACCAAACCACGTAAATACTGTGTCTTGTGTGCTTATAGTTTTTTGATAGTTATCCGCTTTACTTCCTAACATATCTACTTCATTTTATCACTGCAATGATTAATTTATGGTTAGTGGGAAGATGTCCTTCTATTTTGGCAGGGTTTGTTGCATCCGCTTCTCTCACGCCTCTAATTAAACTAGACAACGGGATCCGTCCAATTTCAATAGGCACTATGGAGATGTTTGGTTTCCAATTTTGCAATGAATGGTGTGGGTAAAGAAATGGTCGAGTACTTAAATGATTTTCAGTTAGGGGTCAATGTGTCTGGGGGTGCTGAGGCCGTGTGACACAATGCCAATAGGGTGTTGAGTGAACACCATGCAGATGGGTCTCTTGCAATGCTTACAGTGGATTTCTCGAATGCCTTTAACTTGGTGAATAGATCATCCTTGCTCCAAGAGGTTAGGAGGATATGTCATTCTATTTCTTTGTGGGTAGATTTCTTATATGCGTAAGCAACGAGACTCCATATAGGAGACAAGCATATATGGTCCGCCACTAGGGTGTAGCAAGGCGACCCTTTGGGACCTCTTCTTTTTGCCCTTTTTTGAACCCGTTAGTGCATAAGATTAGAGACCATTGCAAGCTCCTTCTCCATGTTTGGTATCTAGATGATGGGACTGTCATTATGGATGTAGAGGAGGTGGCTAGAATATTGAACATTATTCCGGGGAATGGTACAAGCTTGGGTCTTGAGCTGAACATTAAGAAAACATAGATTTTTTGGCCCTCATATGATGGTAGGAAGCTTTGTGTCGATTTATTCCAAATATATATAAGGATACTATCATTGGGAGTGAAGCTCCTTGGAGGGGCCATTAGCAGACGTGTGGTTTATTAGCGGGTTAGCCATGAAAAGAGTTATGTGACCCGCAGAATGAGCTTCTTCCATAACTATGTGACCCGCAGAATGAGCTCCTTTTGCTTCGATCATGTATGGGCATTGCAAAACTTTTCTTTGGTTTAAGTACATGTCAACTTGTGTATCTGGAGGAGGCAGCTTTGTTCTTTGACAAAGGATTGTGTGACTCTATCGAGGATATGGTGGTTTTAAAGGCCCTTTCTTTAGAGACAATGGCATCTGGCTTCTTTACCTCTTCGTTTAAGTGGTTTGGGCTTGTACTCAACATATGAGGTTTCCTCCTACGCATTTGTAGCCTCGGGGGTCCAATCTTGGACTTTATGAGACCACATCTTACGTGACAGTGGCATATGTGGTATAGACTCTTATTACCTTTGTGCTTTGACTCGTCTTCACGCTACGATTACTGGATTAGACTGTAGTTGTTTAACTAATAAGGACACCGCCCCTTAAATCCCAAAAAGATTTGGCGTGTGCACTTTTTAGCAAAATCGTCAAAGATATGGAAGTCGAATTGGACATGACTGTTAGACAGAAAGTAATTTGTTACTGTCTCTGAGCGTCTTATGCTCACGATTTTCTGCTAACTATTCCTATTGATGGCCTTGGCCAACATGTCTCCTATGGAATACCATACTATTATTCGATACCACCTCATGATTCCTCTATTCCCGATTAACGAGATATGCCTAGTTTTCCGCAAGGCATGTTTGGACACCTTTAGGGGAACATGCGGTTCATTGTAGAGAGATCCATGGCTTCAAATACCGGCATGATGTGGTTAGGGATGTTCTCTTTGATGTATTTAGGCGTGTTGGTATTTACGTGAAGAAAGAAGCGCATGTGAACTTTTTGATGGACACTCAGATCGGATGACATTTTTATCTTTGGATGGGTAGGAGGGAAGCACGATTGTGTGGATCTTAATAAGGTCACCCCTCTCATTGGTTTGAGGAGCAGGGGTTTCACTGCGGGACATGCTTGTTTGAAAGCCGCCGCGTGCAAAGTGGCAAAGCACGAGAATGCATGCATTGAAAATCAACATGTTTTTATACCTTTCACATTTGATACATTTGGTTTTCTTGCACCAGAGACGGTGGAGATCCTCAACAAAGTTCAACGGGTCATGCATAGTAATGTTATATCTCCTAGATCCACAGATGTTCTTTTTAAAAAAGAATTAGTTTTTCTATCCAGAAAGGGCTAGCGACGTAGCTTGTTGTCTGCTTACCTTCCATCCATATGTATTGACTTTTTATCCATGTTCAAGCAATTTATGGTGCAAAAAAATAGTTTAAACCCAGAACTTAACATAATATATCATGCATAGTTAGTATTACAAATTAAAAGTTATGCGTAAAAAATAGGGATAGCAAAAAACCCCATACCCGATGGGGAACCCGAAACCCGTACCTGTTTTGATTGGAGAATCCCCAAGTTGACCGGGATGGGGATGGGGAATCCCCGAATAAAAAAGTGAGGATGGGGATATGGATGGGGATATCCTTAATCCCCGACTCTAGACCCGCCCCCGATATATATTAATATATAAAAATAATACAAAACATATATTTATAGTACAAATTACAACACATAAAACTTGATCCAAGTAACCTAACTCATTAGTAATTACTTTTTTTTTCTGCTTGATTTTTTAAGTATTTATTTAAAATTGGGAGAAATTTTGTTTATATTTTTTTATGCAATCTATGGATATTTTTATATTTTGTAAAATCTTTAAACTTATGCTGTTAAAATTGAATTTTAGAGTTTTCCTTTACGTAAAAGTTTTCATATTAAATAAGGAAAAAAATCCTCGATTCCCCGTTGGGGATCCCCAGTTCCCGTTGGTGGTGGGGATGGGGGTTTATTTATATTCCCCAATGGGGATGGGGATGGGAGTGGGGATTAGAATGAGAATTTGGGGATGGGGATTGGGGTCCCCTGTATTCCCCGCCCCCGTTGCGATCTCTAGTAAAAAATAACATACTATGTTTTATTAGGTACTTGTTTTGGTGGTTGATATGATCATGTTGGCAATTGAAATGAGTTTCTCATTTTTATTAGTATTTTTTTTTACCAAAACCGATGTCACCAGGTTTAAATCTGGAACTTAGCATAATATATCATACATGGTTAGCATTACAAATAAAAGTTATGCATAAAAATAACATATCAATATGTTTTATTAGGTAGAAATTAATTTCTTGTTTTTATTAGATTTTTTTTTATCAAAACCGATGCCACCAAGTTTAAACCTGAAACATGATATAATATATCATCCATAGTTAGCAATGCAAATAAAATTGATGTGTAAAAGATAACATATTAGTATGTTTTATTAGGTACTTTGTTTTACCTTTGGGAGACGAAATTGAGTAGTGACAAGGGACGCATACCATGTCTCCCTCTGGAAGATATGCTAAAAGAAATTTTTTCCGAAAACGATCTATGTTGAGATCAATGTTTTAAGCTTAGTAAATATGGTCAACCATATCCATGTGGAGATTATGATGCGTTTTACTGTTACGTATCTCGGTTGTTCTTTCCATATACTTTTCGTTGCCAATCTCTATTGGTTGTGTCTTGGGAATGGTTTCGTTTTCTTCATACTCACATATCGTTCTTTCTTCATCTTCTATAATCATATTATGTAATATGTATGCATAACCTCTTTAAATTTACGTGCAGGCTTACGTAAATATCATGAACCGTAAAATCTAATCACGAAATAAGCACTGGTATGCGGCTTCACCATCTCTTCGTATATATTTTTTTAATTTCTGACGTGAACTTTCATCGAATGTTGTCTCCAACATGATAAGTATCCAACCCTTATTGGCTGACACGTGCCCTCACCTCCAGCATGACAAGTATCCAACCCTTATTGGCTGGTGAGTTTTTTTTTCACCCGTTTAGTTTTTCGGCCATAACTTTTTTTTATTTGAAAAAAAAATCTTAAAAAACCAAAGTTCTTAAATTTTAATTCTCTACAAAATGAGCACAATAATGAAAATTTGAAAAAAATTTATTTATTCTATTTTTTATATTTATAAGAAAATACTGGATAAAAATTATTCAAAATTTAAAAAAATTTAAGGAATACTTTTAGTCACTATTCTAATGAGTTTGTAAAAAGAATTTTTGAAAAATAAGGTGTTTTAGATACCAAACTTAATTTTAAAATATTTAAAGTTTTTAAAAAAATATTGAAGATAATATGATTGAAATAGAGATTATTCAAAATATTAATTATTCAAAAATATTATGATTCAGTATGTTTATGATCCTTAACTTGTTATGATCTAAAAATATTTTGATTCAAAATATTTAATGATCCTTAAATATTATATTTTTTATGACTCAAAATTAAATGATTCAAAAAATATAATGATCCAAATATTGTATTGAACAAAAACTTTATTTAATTCAATATATTATGATCCATATTAATATGATCCAAAAATATATGATGCATAATATCGTTATAATTCAAAATACTATAATTCTAAATTTTATGATCCAAAAATAACATGATTAAAAAAAGTATTAATGGAAAATATTATGATCCTTAATATTCTTCTTATTTAAAAATTTTATAATTGTTAAACATTAAAAACTCAAACCGATATTTAGTTTAAGAAAGAAAAATAATAATAAAAAAAAGCAAAAACAAATTCAAGAAATAAAAAAAATCCTTACTATTTTCAAGTGTGTAGTAAAGATAATAAAAAAACAACAAAAAAGGAAAGAAAGTTTAAAAAAAAAAACGAAAAAAATAAAAAACATTAAAACAGAGCATATATCTATTTAAAAAATTGATTTTTTTTAAAGAAAAACAAAAAAATAATAATAATAAAACGAAAAAAAACCAAAATAAATGAAAAAGAAAAGAAAAACTCATTTAAATGACGTTCCAATGACGTTCGTTGCAGATGATTATTCCCTTGAGTCCGTATTAAGTTCCATGCACGTGCGTCGCGTGCGAATGTGTCACGACCAAATAAATGCGTTTGACGTTTGTGCCCTTGACGAAATGATTGGTGGAGAATACTCATCACGGTTCCTACCAATTTTTGGGTTCCTACTGGATCCGGAATATATATATATATATATATATATATATATATATATATATATATATATATATATATATATATATATATATATATATATATATATATATATATATATATATATATATACAGAGAGAGAGAGTGTCATGTTCAAATGTGGATGAACATCTATTGGGCGAACATGTGGACAATGTTATTCTTTGAAAATGACTAAGAAAATATGTTGTTTGGTAATGTGAATACGTTCAACCTCACGTAACTATTGTCATTATCACACATTCAAAGACTTGTACTTGCCGCCAAACTTTGACAAAATATCGTCTTAAGTCACATATGTATATAAAAATAAATAATAGTAATATATATATATATATATATATATATATATATATATATATATATTATATACAAAATTTTCATCTTAAGTCACGCTTTATAAACAACGTGGTTCGCCACGACTCAAAAAAGCTTGAGGCTTGACATTGCCGTCAAGTCACGCCTTACGTTATATAGAACTTTGGGTATGATAGATCTTTTTTTTATGATTCTCATTCTGTCAGAATGTGTTATTGATAATTGTATCATGAAAGAATGAAAATGAGTGAAAACGATGCGTGATAACAAAAATAAATAAAAATTAGTGAGAATGTATTATAATGACGATAGTTTTGTGAGGTTTAACATATTTACATTATCAAACAACTTATTCTGTTAGTTATTCTCATAAAATAACACGTTACACACACGTCCGCACAATAGATGTCATACACACACACATATATATATATATATATATATATATATATATATATATATATATATATATATATATATATATATATATATATATATATACATTACAACCCACCTAATCTTAGGTACTAAACCTCTAAATTATGCAGTTTTATTTTAGTAAATATAACCGGTTCTGTTTTCACTTGGTAAATATACAATTTCCCGTTGTATTTCCTTCCTCTATTATTGTTTAACCATCCATGTTTTCTTTCCTCGATTATCATTTATTACTTCACGTCGGTGAACATTACTGTTTTCCACCATCACGAAGGTCAAAGATAATTAACATTTTGGCTTCCTTATCAAAATTATTGCTTCAATATTGAATCTGCAACATCAAGTGGTAATTATGAATCCTTTATTGCAATCTTTAGCTAATAAAACTATGTAGTTTAATGAGGTTTAGTACCTAAGCTTAGGTAGGGCTATAATGTATATTCACGTTTCCCATATATATATATATATATATATATATATATATATATATATATATATATATATATATATATTATTGGAAATTATAGAGGAATGTTGCAAGTTGGTAAGTTTCCTCTATCCCACATTGGTGGGGGAAGAAAATTTTAATGGGTTTATAAGCTTATTCCCTTGATTGGCCACCAAAGGCTTTAGTGGATCACAGGAATGGGCCAAGCCCATGCACGCTCCTAGCCTAGCCTAGCACTAGCTGACGCCGTGAGTGCGCAAAATGACGTGATTTAGGGGCACTTTGCACGACGCATCGGTCGCTGGGAGCTGAGGAGATTTTATTTTTAAGGAGTTCGGGTCTAGCCGGTTAGACCTATCCGGTCAAATGGTTGACCGCCATTAACTTCGAGGCGGACGAGTCGGGACAATCTGGAAGGATCATGAAACGACTTGCTTGGAGAGCAAGTCGTCACCCTAGGGTTTCTAGGGGTCGGCCTATGAGGGCCCGTTTCATGCGTTCTAGGGTTTCAACACCTATAAATACTGATCCCTAGGAGCTGTATTAGCCACTCATGAAAATCGATAGATCTGCATTAAATCCTGAGGTTTTACTCTATTGCTTACAGCCAGTAGAAGCGAAGTAAAAACCTTTAAGGATAGGAGTCCGATCCGTATAGTTATTTCAAGTTCAAGATCAGCCATCAACATGTCGGTTTTATTTTTCTATTATGCGTTTAATTTCGTCCAATAACAGGACAATCTTCTTCTACGTTTCTTATAATCAGATCTAATCGAGAAGGATTGATCTGGTTTCTGAACAAAACTTGGTAATCATAATAATAATTGGGTTTGTTTATCGCAATTAATCGACATATAATTCTCAATATTATTTGTCGGTTTCCTTGCATGTCTATTAGTTTGATTCTGGACATTCTTAAAGGTTTTTATTTGTGATAAATCAACAGACTAATAGACTCTACTGCTAGCCTCCACTTCATGAAACAAGAGTTTGCCAAGCTTGACCAATTCGATGGTCAGAACTACACCTGTTGGGTCAAGAAGGTCAAGTTCATGCTTCATGTATTGAAGCTCGCCTTTGTGTTGGACCCAAATCTGGCACCAATTCCTACTAATCTAATTCCCAAGGAGGCGAAAACTATAGACCTAACGGTCATCGCAGAACTAGAAAGGCAAAGGAATCTGCGTAGAGAGTCTAAGGAACTGTGTGTGGGTCACATCAAGAACTCTCTGTTTGATCAACTCTATGATCTTTACGCGCCGGTCAAAGATCCAAGAGAGCTATGGAATGCGTTGGAACTTAAGTACAAGACACATGAGGAAGGTACCAACAAATACCTTGTGTCTAAGTACCTAGAGTTTCAAATGTCTGATGACAAATCACTTATGGAGAAAGTGCATGAACTTCAAGTCATGGTCAACAAGTTGAACGCACTCTCCATCTCTGTTCCATAACTCTTTAAGGTTGGTGCGATCATCGCAAAACTGCCACCCTCGTGGAAATATTTCTCTAAGAGAATGATGCATAAATCTAAGGACTACTCCTTGGATGATCTGATGATACACCTCTGTATTGAGGAGGAAACTCACATCAGGGACAAGCGTAGTAAAGTTGGATCGAGTGTGCATCACGTGTTAGCTGGGGGTTCTAGTCACAAAGGTAAGTTTGGGGGACAAAACAATAAGAACTTCGAACCCAAGAAACAAAACTTCAAGAAACCGGGTCATCAGAATCCTAACTCAAAGCCTAAGAGGATCGAACCTTGCTACGTCTGCGGAGAGATTGGGCACTATGCGAGAGAATGCAAAGATCGCAAATCAGGACCAGTTGCACATGCAGTCGAGAAGGTTACTGACATGGTGGCAAGTGTGAACCTTGGATAGATTTTCATGATCTCCTCTCTTACCCAAGCAATATGTGCTCGAGGATGGTTCGTGGACACTAGTGCCACTGTGCATGTTTTTGGGCAACGAGAGAGCTTCCGCACTTACCGCCCAATGCCACATGCGACGGTCGTCGTCTGTGCTGATGGCCATAGAGCTGAAGTTCAAGGAAGAGGTGATGTTTGTTTGAAGTTCAAACGTGGTGAATGGGTAACCCTTCGAGATGTTCTTCATGTTCCTACTATCTCGAAGGGGTTGGTTTCAACGGACAAGTTTGAGAAGGGTGGGTTCAAGATGGTACTTTATAAAGGCAAGATTGCGATCACTAAAGGCAGAAGATTTGTTGGGAGGGCGAACAATTGTTCGTGGATGTATCGTTTGTGACTTAGTGATAAGGGTAGTGCAAGTGGGTCTAGTGTTGATAGTAATGGTGCAAGTGTTGTAAGTGTGTCTAGTGTTGGTAGTAATGATGTAATTGGTGGATTGGTTGCAACTGTGAATGAAGTGAACTTTTCGGGTTATTTTGTTTATTCAATTTCTTTATGGCATAAACGTTTAGCACACACAAATGTTAAAAATATTGAAAAGATGCAAACTAAAGGAATGTTAAAATATGACACAAAAGATCTTGAAAAATGTCAAACATGTGTGAAATCAAAGTTCACTAAGAAACCATTTCCATAGGTTAAGAGAAACACATCATTGCTTGACTTGATTCATTCTGATATATGTGAGTTAAATGGAATCCTTACTCGAGGAGGAAAAAGGTATTTCATCACATTCTGTGATGACTCCAGTTGATATTTACATGTTTTTTTTGCTGAGATCAAAAGATGATGCTTTTGATGCATTTAAACGGTATAAGGCTGAAGTCGAAAATCAACTTGATACACGCATCAAAATTCTTCGCTCGGATAGAGGCGGAGAATACTTCAACCACGAGTTAGACACATTCTGCGAAGAGAATGGAATCAAACATGAGAGAACTTCACCATACACTCCCCAACAGAATGGTTTGTCTGAAAGAAAGAACCGAACCCTTTGTGAGATGGTCAACTATATGTTGAACCAATCGGGTCAACCAAACAATCTGTGGGGGGAAGATCTATTGACTGCTTGCTATGTTCATAATAGGATCACTAGTCGTGTGATTCCTACAAGCCCTTATGATTTGTGGAAAGGTAGAAAGCCTAACCTAGACTTTTTGAAAGTGTGGGGGTGTGTTGCTTATTATCGGACTCCCGATCCTAAGCGAACCAAATTGGGAGCACGAACTAATAAGAGTATATTTATTGGATATGCTCACAATAGCAAGGATTACCGATTATTAGCTGTTGAATCAGGTATTGTTGTGGAATCCAGAGATGTGAAATTCTTTGAGGACAAGTTTTCTAGGGATGAAGAAAACTCCATTCATACAACACCTACAAGTACTTCTCGAGAAATAATCCCACCGCTTCCTATTGTGGAGGAACCAATGAGAAGTACTAGCGGTAGAATAGAGATAAGTTTTGGAGATGATTTATGTTCTTATTTGGTCGAAGGAACTCAAAAGAAAGTGACGAGAGAAGTCATCTTTGCCATTAACTTGGATGATGATCCTAAGACATTTACTGAAGCCATAACGTTTCGAGATGATCCGTTGTGAATGGAAGCCATCAATGACGAAATGGATTCAATTATGGGTAATGAAACTTGGGAGTTAGCTGATCTACCTAAGTGGAGAAGACCCATAGGATCCAAATGGATATTCAATAGAAAATATCATCCAGATGGATCCATATCCGCCTATAAAGCAAGATTGGTTGCTAAGGGCTATAGGCAGCGAGAAGGGATCGATTATTTTGATACTTATGACCCAGTTGCAAGGATCATTTCTATTAGAACTCTCATAGCAATAACAGCTTTGAAAGGATTGTACATTCATCAAATGGATGTGAAGACACCATTTCTGAATGGTTATCTTAAGGAGGAGATTTACTTGGAGCAACCTGAAGGTTTTGTGATACCTATATAAGAAAACAAGGTATGTAGACTTGTTAAATCCTTGTATGGGTTGAAGAAAGCTCCCAAACAGTGGCATGGGAGATTCGACACCACTGTAACTGCTTTCGGATTCCATCACAATAGTGCTGACAGATGTATTTATTCTAAATGCTCTTCCGAATACACAGTTGTTATATGTCTTTATATTGATGATATGTTGATCATTGGTACTCACCTAGAAGGTATTCTTGAGACGAAGAAATACCTATCCTCGAACTTTAAGATGAAAGATCGTGGAGAAGTTGATACAATTCTTGGTATCAAGGTGAAAAGGATCGGTGGTCAGATTTCTCACAGTGAATCTCTTTACATAGAGAAAATTATGAAAAAGTTTCAACATTTGAACATCAAGGAATTCAACACTCGTTTTGATTCAAGTGTGAAACTAAAGGTGAATTCTGGTCGAGCAGTGGATCAACTAGTATATTCTAGTGCAGTTGGAAGCATGATGTATGCTACTCACTGCACTCGACCTGACATCATATTCATTGTAAGCAAACTAAGTCAGTATACTATTAATCTAGGGACAAAACACTGGAAGGCAGTGGGTAGAGCAAGTCGTCACCCTAGGGTTTCTAGGGGCCGGCCTATGAGGGCCCGTTTCATACCTTCTAGGGTTTCAACACCTATAAATACTGCTCCCTAGGAGTCATATTCACCATTCATGAAAATAGATAGATCTGCATTAAATCCTGGGGTTTTACTCTGTTGCTTACAGCTAGTAGAAGCGAAGTAAAAACCTTTAAGGATAGGAGTCCGATCCGTTCAGTTATTTCAAGTTCAAGATCAGCCATCAACAGGGCGGTTTTATTTTTCTGTCTTGCATTTAATTTCATCCAACAATCTTCTTCTATCTTTCTTATAATCAGATCTAATCGAGAAATATTGATCTGATTTCTGGATGAAACTTGGTAATCATAATAATAATTGGATTTGTTTATCGTAATTAAACGACATATAATTCTCAATATTATTTTTCGATTTCTTTGCGTGTCTATTAGTTTGATTCTCAACATATATATATATATATATATATATATATATATATATATATATATATATATATATATATATATATATAGGAGAGAGAGAGATGTGCGGCACGCATGATGGCAAGCCACGACTACTCTCTTAAATCTTTCATATTTTTTGACGAGAAAGATACATATTATATGTAAAAATATTAAAAATAATATTGTAGATGTATACTTAATTACAGAATTCAGATATATAATAATTGATAAAAAAAAAGAGATGATACTGACTGATACTATTATCAAGATTTAATATATATATATATATATATATATATATATATATATATATATATATATATATATATATATATAGTGAGGTGGCAAATTTATTATTTTGGCCCATTGGACCCAAATATTTTAAAAGTCGTTGATTGTGTAGATTGATTATTTTAATTACAACCAGTATTTTTCATAAGATTAATGTAAATTAATAGTATGTATAATTGATGAATGATTATTTATAAAAATTAGAAAACTAAACATAATGAAAACTAGTTAACTCCAAATAAGTGATAATAATAGTTATTTTAAAATATATTTGTTCTCATTAAAATAATTTACTCCTATATAAAAAGATCATGTCATCGAGAATTACATAGATATTGAGCTATATTACAAATTTTTTATTCCATTTATAGTGGAATGAGAAAATAACATCCGATTACCAACTAGAATTAATCTTTATTCTAATAAATGAATAAGTTTATTCTTCTATTTACAAGTGTCATAATATTAAAAATCATCATTAATATATATATATATATGCAACCTATCATGCCACATGTCAACCTATTAATTCTTCATTTCAAATTTTAAATTTTAAATATTAAATTTGTCACTCTAATTACATTAAATTAATAATTGATTCTTTATTTCAAATTTTAAATTTTTACACTCTAATTACATTACATTAATTACAGTAGAATAAAAACTAAAATAAAATTAATATATATTATAAGGTGATTCGAAGTCGTTATACTTATTCATCTACTTACGGGGATGATGTCTAGGCTAGATTTAGTGAGGTGTTTAAAGTGAGATTTCCAAACAGTATACTTTGTATACTAAACAGACCCTACCTCCGATATGATCCTACCTGGTTGTTCCTTACCTGATAAATCTTAAAGTAGAATTTGAATTACTAATGAATCTAGACTAATAATTAGTTGCAATAAATATTAGACTAATACTTAGTGATAATGACACTAGGTTATGTCAAAGGAAAAGACAGTTGCTTGGAGCGAAGTGTTGTCCGAGTTTCGAGTCATCACTTTAACAGGTGAGTGCATAGTCCCTTTCATGAACATGATTTTAATTTAAGTAGTAAGTAAAATATTAAATATATGTTTATGTGTGAGATATTTGATATTGTCTGAAATACGTGTTAAGAGCATATCTGATAATATATGATGATTTAGGACTTACAAAATAAACCTAAATTAATTAAGATGAATATCAGGTAGTATCTCCTTATGAGTACAGGTGAGATATACACGGAGGGTAGAACTTTAAAATTTGTCATTGATCCGAGAGCATGGATTAGACATAGTCATTCTTCCTTACTGCGAGAGTATGGAGAGGGCATAGTCATTTGTTATTAATCCGAGAGCATGGATTAGACATAGTCATTCGTCCCTAGTCCGAGAGTATGGAGTGGGCATAGTCATTTGTCATTGATCCGAGAGCATGGATTAGATGTAGTCGTTCATACATGATCCGGGAGTATGGATTAGGTAAAGTTGTTCATTTTAGATCCGAGAGTATGGATCGTGTCGTTATGACGGGGTGGGGTAAACTGCTTATATGAGGTGAAATTGTATCTTGTGAGCTATAAAAAATATATACGTTATAACACTATGGGATTGAAATCCTTATGTACTCACCAGTTTTCCCAACCTGACCCATTCAGTTTATTGGATCACAGGTAGCGGTATGAAAGTTACATTCTGCTGTGAGATTCAAGGAGTATTAGGCTACTAGTTTAATTACTGTAAGGCTTGTAATATTTCGTTATGCTTATGTTTTTGTATTGACGATGACATCCCAATGTTTTAAAATAAATAAAACACATTTCTTTGGAAATGCTTTGATAATATCATTATCATGTTTTCTAGGAACAAATTTCGCAATATTATTCTTAAAAAAGGATACTCTGATTTTTAGATAAGCATAAACAAATCAGTCTTTTCTAGCCGTGCAATTAGGATGTCACACTACCCTACCCTCTACCCTAGGTCTTCTAGTTGGTGGAACATGCTGCAAAAAGAAAAAACTTGGAAATCCATTTCAGTCCCAGGAAAAATCACAAAAAAAACTCTATGAGAAGTTCTTTGATCTCTAGAGGAAAAGGGACAACCCAACATGGATTGTGAACCTGATGAACTGTTGGGTCATCGAAAGGAAAGGTGCAGGAACCTTTGAGAGGGGACAAGCATTTGGGGAACCCCCCCCCCCCCACATACCACTGACATTGACACTTTGTTCATACTCTTTGAGCGAAACACAAGATTGAGCCATCAAGTCCGAACTATGAGTGATGAGCTCAACATCACCGAAGGGAATACGACAATTATCTGGACGGGTGCTAAGGGTGGAGAAGCATCAGATGAATGACCAAGAATTTATTGTGAACATGAATCAGCGAGTTGACTAAAACCGCTACCGTGTGATGGACCATGCTATCAGACTCTTGGGAATGGAGCTCCAAAGCCAGATGGCTCTCACGGTAGAAAATAGGGTGGAAAGAAGTCATAGAAAATTGGAGGAGTAACTGAATGAAATGACCCATGTATTGGGCAGTTATCTAGGAATCTGGTAAAAGAATGATGGAAGTTGGTTGTAAATAGGGTGTCAATGGTACGAAATGGTATAGGAAAGTGTATAGTAGACTTGCCAATTTTGATAGAGAAGCATTATGTAATATTCGTGTTCCAGGTATTAATTTTCAAGTTTTAAATGATTATGTTTTTATTTGGCCTGGCCACAGCGTGGCATTGGAGGGCCATAGTGTGGCACTCAGTTAATGAAGAACGAGCATCCATGCTTGGCCACGACATGCCATTGTGTGGCCAAGACGTGACAGCCGTTTTGGGCCTAAAACCCTAATCATGGGGTTGGTGCCCTATTTAAAGACACCAACTCCCAGGGTTGCCTCATTTGGAACCCTCCACCTTCTGAAAATGAATCCCCATCCAAACCCTAGCCCCTTTGTGTTTTGAGAGCTTGAACTCCATTTTTGTGAAGGTTGAAGGAATAAGGAGCTTTTGATGTTGCTTGTGTCTGTGATTCCAGCTTAGATTCGGCATCTACATCTCTTTTCTGCATCTTTTGAGGTATAAAGTCTTTACCGTGATCATTAGTTCTGTAACGGTCGAAGTTTTGTTGTAATATGTCGAAGTTTGTTATATTATTTTACAAGGCATTTGTATCGAGGCTTAGTGTTTTAGTCCTTGTAATTTTTTGTATGCTTTCACGTCTCCTATAAATAGGGACTTTACTTAGAGTTAGATAAGAATAGAGAACAACTTGTCTACTTTCTCTTTGTAAGAACTGAAAGCATAATACGAGTTGAAACCAGATTATATTTACTCTCTTTGTTCATTTAATCATTTCTCTGATACATTCTCGATTCATCACTTCATCAATTGGTATCAGAGCAGGAATCGTAATATGCGATCTGATTTTCACTCTGATTCAAAAGGTTTTTGAATCAAGTTATGGTTCAAAAAGTTTCTACACCTTTTGAAGTGAAAAGTGTTCTTGATCTTCAGTTGTGATTCGATTCTACAACTGATTTGTTGAATCGAGTGTTCTACTTGATTTTTTTTGTTAAATTCAACAATTTTCTTTCAAATTCTCTTTGATTTCTTAGAAAAATTTCATCCGTAAATCAATGGCAAACTTCAACTTAAACTCAATGACTTCATACTCTCATCTGCTAGGATTTTCAACTAAGATTCCTATGCTCATTCCGGAATACTATGATCAGTGGTCCGATCGTATGCAAGACTACTTGAATGGACTCGATGAAGAGCTTTGGTCATGTATCTCTGGGAATGTTACTCTTCCAACAAATATTCAACCGATTGGATCTTCGTCTGGTACTACGAGTGTTGGTGATCAAACTGATCGAATGAAGAAACTTGAGAAATGATGTATAAGGGAGTTACACGATGCATTGCCTCCAGTTGTGTATAACTATGTCAGAAGTTGTACAAATGCAAAAGAAATATGGAATAATCTCAAAGAAATATTTCAAGGAAGTGAGAAGACGGAAATTAATTCAGTTAAGCATTGTTTTGATTGAATTAAAATATTTTAAGCAAAAATATGGTGAGTCAATTGAATGTTACTATGATAGGCTGAATGAGTTGATCTATAAATGTCAAGACGACAATGGAATTCAATTTGACGTTCATCATGGGTCTACGAAAAGAATGGAGGAATGTTACTTTAACGGTGAAGACACAACAGAGTTTCGACACATCAACATTGAGTGATTTGTATAATCTGCTAAAGACTCACGAAGGTGAGGTAAATGAGATGGCTGAAGAATCGAAATTAAGCTTGGGTGGACCGTTAGCTTTAGTTTTGAAATTTTCAGAAAAGGAACAGGTTGAAGAAGAGAATTCTGATGAAGAAGGGTTTATTGTTAATTCGAATGATGAGGCTGTTGCTTTTTATTCAAATAATAAAGTAAAGAAATTTTTCAAGAAACCTTCAATTCAAAGTCGAAAAATGTTGATGTGAAAGGAAGATTTATGTCGAAGGCTGGAGGAGAAGAGAAGAAGAAGAGTGAGAAAAAGGAAGCAGAGAAAGAAGAGACAAAATTTGAGAAGAAGATTAAAGGTGATTCAGGAATTGATTGTCATTATTGCCAAGGAGCCAATCATATGGAAAGTGATTGTCGGCTTCGTAAAATGGATGAGAAGAAAAACAAGGTGAAGGACGAAGCCTATTACGTTGAGAGGTTGGAAGAAGTAAGGGCAAAGGCGAAAGGAATGTCACTGGTGGCAAAGGGAGAGGTCGATGATGAGAATGAAGGAACTTATCAGATATGGTCTCCGGGATCGGATGACGAAGAAATGCGTAATCCTACGCATGGAGCCATGTTTGCGAAATTTGAGGATGAATCTAACGAAGCGGTGACAGGTCATTGATTCATGACTAAAAGTTTTGACAAATCCCCAATGACCATCAATGTACGTTCTATTCTTCAATCTTTTAATATTCCTTCGAGTGCATATGATTCTGAATTAATTGCTTTTGATGATACTGTTGCTTATTTCGATACTTTGGTTATCTCTGCTAGCAACGAGGCAAAGAAATCAACTTCTCAGTTGATAGATGTACAAAAGCAGTTAGATGCCAAGAAAATAAGAATTTAGTGTTTAGAATTGTAGATTACAAATATCATGTGTGATAGGGATTCATTAAGCAGTGATGTTAAAATGTTGTTAGCTCAAAGAAACATATACTGTAATTCAGCAAAGCGATTATATGCTAAATTGACTGCTTTGCATCATTTGTATGATATTAGCAAAGAACAACATAGGAAGTTATTACCTTTTCTAGCTTTTGAAAGAGAGAAAATTGATAGCTTGTCTTATGATTGTGAGAAAACCATAGCAGAATTCGATAAAGTGCCTGATAATTGATTTGCTTATGGTTTTGTTAAGATAGATGAATAGTTGAATGCTGATGAACTTGTTGAGATTGTGAATGATACCTTAACCAAAAATGAACAAATCAAAATTTTGAAAAGAACTGAGAATTCGAAACTTGACTCTCAATCTAATTTCGCTGATGTAGACGATAATTCTGATAGTTTTAGCGAAATCAGTGAAATTGAGGAAGAGGAAAGTGTCGATTGTTCATAGTTGTTAGTCATTAATGTTACATCTAAGTCTAAAGGAAAAGAAAAATGTAATCATTCATTGGTTAAGATTGCCACTGATAAACCCTCAACTTCGAAAGGTTTTGATTTCGAAAATGTGAGTGTCAGAGATAGCCAAATGGATAGTAGTGATGACGAGGATGAAGAACAAGTTTCGAACAAATCTAAGGCTGAAAGGCCTGTTTCAAACGAAACAACCATTCCACAAATTGTTGTTGATCGAGTGTTTGGAGACACTGAAAATTTCGACAAAGTTTTGTCTGAAAAAAGAGCTCATTATTTGGAAACAAATCAAGTGGTGTATCCAAATTTTAAGTGTACAGATGATGTTGTATTTCCAAATCAAGTGTTTGTCACTACTGGAAATGTTGAAAACATCAAACCATAGTTCAACAAAATGGTCGAAGATGACAACAAGAAAACATCAGACGAAGGATTCGTTTGAAATCAAAGCACTGTCGAAAATAATCTAACAAAGAATTCGTATGTTTTTCAAAGACAAAAACCACAACGAAAATGGATTGAAAAACAAGCAAATGCAAAAGAATGTTTGAAACAAGAATCTAAAGAACTAAATGAGAATGTGAAACTTAATTCAAACGAATTTAAGGATCGTGTTGAAAAATTTTCGAAGGAAAAAGGAATTTCGAAAAGACAGGCAAGAAAGAAATTTTTTTGGCAAGTTGTGTCTAATGAAAAGGAATCAAAAACACCGATCAAGAAAATGTTTGACAATAAGTTGTCCAAACCTGTACAAACAAAATTTTCAAAAATATCAGATGAAAAGAAAAATCCCGCTCAACCAATTTCGTCTAATTCTCAAAATAGTTCTGTGAAGCTTTCAAATTCAAAAACTTTTCAACCAAATGATCAACAAAAGAATTTTCATTCAAAAAGCCAACAAAAGTTTTCAACTTCACATTCATCCTTTTCAAAATCACCAAACAATCAAAATAGATTTTCTTCAAATAAACCAAGTCGAAATTTCGATAATACTCGTCGATTTGAAAATATTCGAAAATTTGAAAATGTTCGAAAATTTGGGAATGTTTGAAAATTTGAGAATATTAGAAAATTTGAGAATGTTTGAAAATTTGAGAATGGTCGAAAATCTGAAAACGTTCAAAAGGTTGCAGACAATCAAACAGTTGTGCATGATCAATCCAAGAATTCGGCAAAGTTTAATCCTCAAAAACCAAATTTTCCAAATCCTTCTGGGAAGCAGAAATCGAAAGTGTCATACACAAAGGGTTCGTCAAATGTGAATAATATTGATCATTGGCTTGAAGAACAAAGAAAGATGTTTCAATCTCGTAAGTATTCCCAACAACAAATTCCCGAAGCATATGAGAAATATTTGAATGATTCTTCCAACGAAAGCTCCTCTTCCAAAGAATCAAATATTCCTGTGAAAACATGGAAACCAGTTTCGAAAGCTAAACCTGTTGCAAACCAACCTGAGGACAAAAAGGCGAATGTCAGTGACAAATCTAAACCTTCAAAAACTTATATTTCTGCTCCTTTACCTAATGATGTCGACTTAATTGACACTTTCAAATCCAAAGTTTGTAATTGGGTTTTAGGTTCTTCATTTCACTCGGTTTTCAAAGCTAATAACAAAGGACCCAAACACCCTTGGGTACCTAAATTCTTTCATTAATTGCAGGTACTATGTGACGAGAAATATGATGATAAATGGTACATTGATAGTGGTTGCTCTCGTCACATGACTGGCAAGATGGAGAATTTACGTGATTATCGAAGTTTGGAGAATGCAGGAGTAGTTAAATTTGGAAACAATCACAAGTGTAAGGTGAAAGGATATGGAAAAGTCACAAATGGGAAGTTTACTGTTAAGAGAGTTGCATATGTCGAAGGTCTTCAACAAAACTTGATAAGTGTTTCACAACTTGTTGTGGGCACTGGCAATCAAGTGGTGTTTAACGAAGCAGGAAGCATCATTTCGAATGTTGAAACTAACAAAGTTTTGCTCAAATCCAAACGACATGGTGACATGTTTACTCTTGATATCAAACCAATCATCGGCAAACCCTCAGTGTGTTTACTTTCGAAAGCTACATCTGATGTCAGCTGGCTATGGCATCGACGTTTATCACATTTAAATTTTCGAAATTTGAATAAGTTGGTGGTTGATGATCTTGTTCGAGGTTTACCTGTACTAAAGTTTGATAATGATACTTTGTGTGCAGCTTGTGAACAAGGGAAACAGCATCACAAAGGACATCCAATTATCATAGATTCGAAAATTGTTGAACCATTGGAACTTCTTCATATTGACCTTTGTGGACCACTGTTGAAACCCTCAACAAGAAACAGTACATTTTGGTTATTGTTGATGATTTTTCACGATTTACGTGGGTGTATTTTCTTAGCTTAAAATCTGAAGTCTCTCAAACAATGATCGAATTTATCAAGAAAATTGAGATAAGTCTGAAGAAGAAAGTTCGAAAAATCAAAAGTGATAATCGTTCTGAGTTTAAGAACAAAGTGCTGGAATCGAACTTAACGGAAAAAGGAATTTCGCATAACTTTTCTTCGCCCTATACACCTCAACAAAATGGAGTGGTCAAAAGGAGAAATAGGTCTCTTTGCTAAGCGGCGAGGACAATGTTGACATATGTGAATCTTGTGAGATCAAGATCTATGCGCAGGGACAAGGTTTGAAAACTCAAACCTTGAGTGAATGCTTGAGATCAATGTCTGCTTGATAATGGATGTTCAAGTCGAGACTGGAGAGACCAGTCAAGTCTTAGATAATCAGTTCAACAAATGATCAAGACATTAATTAAGAACAAGAAGATAATGATCAAGGTAAAGTCAATTAATGAAGAACAAGAAGAATGTTTTTTAATGTGATAAGAGTAAATGCCAAAAGTAAGTGAAAGATCCGTAGTTGACTTGTATTGAATGCTCCTATATATATGAGAAAATGTTACATCGAATTAACCCAAGTGTTTACATAGGACCGGACAAAAGGCACAAGTTTGACATTCTGATTGTCCTAAATCAACGTTAAACTAAGTCCTATGAAACGTTACATCACAATACAAGACAAAAGTAATAAATTCACAAAAGACATAAAGACTTCATTCCGGACAAGTAATGTTCCGGAGATGAAGGTTTGGTCCGGATCAGCATACATTCCGGACTTCACGATCAGCTCCGGAATGTGTTCCTCTTCAAAATACTTCACTCTCCTTTTCTCCAGCTCCGGACAGGTTTCAGATCACATCTTCCTTCGGAACCAACATACTTCGGAATATGTACTTAGGAGTGCCAGAGGTTCACTTTCAGGTTCCAACAATCACCCCCTAAGTGAACTTAGCAACACACCAAGCTTAGTTCATTTCTTCCTTGATGAAGGTGTATACTCGGAACAACCATTCACGCACCGCAATGTACCAAGTCAGTTGACTTACAAACTTTGCCTTAACCTGTTCCGGAGCATCAGACTTGGACGCCCGGGATATGAACTTCTGCAGAGCTTTGGTAGGAACCAGGTGTTTGTCAAGGACTCGGAAGAAGTCCTTCTTGTTTGTTCTTCTGGTGGTGTAGACAAACCCTAGAACTGGTTCTTCGATCGGACCATCTGCAAGAATTTCAGCTTCCGGAAGAACAAAGTCTATTTTAGCAACGAATTGTTCGATTCCGTAGAGGTGAGCAAGTTCGTAATCACATCGGCAGAACTCAACAACATAGTCCTTGAGGAAGCTGAGAGTTGCGTGGTAGACACATACTGATGTCATCCTTTTGATTTTCTCTAAAGTAAGCAGCAAGAGTAAGGATGTCATTCGGATTCATTGAGGGAAAATCCGCATCAGTAACAGTCTTGGGAGTTGGTTTGTTTCAGAGGAGATGGAAACGGAACAAAGGACAGTTCAGCTCAAATTTTACCAAAATTTTTCTTCCAAAGCCTTGAACTTTGGTGATCCTCTTCATTGTCCATACTTCCTTGAAGGGTTGAGCATTCTTGGCGTAAAAGGTTTTGAGCCTTTCACGCTCTGTCCGGATGATCACTTCCGGATTATCGGTTGGGTGGAGCGGAGCAAACTTCGTGTAGAACTTGCTAAAAGGAGAGAGAGGAAGATCCAGTTGATCAATGTCATTTGAGGGAAGGTCATATTAGAGTGTTGGGATGATTTCCTTTGCTTGAAGGATGCCTTCACGACACAGAGGAGAGATGCCACGCATCGGATCGGGATGGTCTTTTAAAGCTTGAATCCGGATGCTGTCCTCCAGTGCCTTGTGAATTTCCTCCTCAGACCATCCATATTTTTGTTTGAGGGGAGGTACGGAGTGAAAGGCTTGTTGTTCGGAAGTCATCGGTTTCTTCCCTTTTTCTCTCTGAAGAGCATCAATCACCATCTTCATATTTTCATCAATGATGAATTCCGGAGTGAGAGTTGGAAGCGGTTCTTCCGGAATTTCATCTGGGGTCCGGAGAGGAGAGCCTTGATCAATTGGAGCTATTTTTGGTTCCGGAATGGGAGTGGGAGACAACATAGAGGGAGTGGCTCGGAAGGCTTGAGCTGTAAGAAAGGATATTGCCTTAGCCATTTTGACGGCCATTTCAAAGGCGTCCAGAAGAGAGGATGACCAGGAGACAGCGGACCAGATCCTCTTCTGTTCCTCTGTAAGCACTTTCGGAGTAGTCAACTTAGAAGCTTGAAGACCAAGAACTCCTTTGGGAGCTTCATCTGGAATGTAAATTTCATAATCTTCATCTCCTTCGTTTCCATTAGTAATTCCCAGGATTCCCGAGACAAATTGAACATCTTCTTCTTCGAAATCGAGGTCCTCATCCCTGAGTGTGAATTTAGAGGCTGGTCGGCATCTCCTACTTGGGCCTTCTCCCCCTCTTGCATCGATGAACCTTGAGACCGGTGCAAGCGACAAGTCCTCCTTGATATCATCAAGTTTGGAGAACACCTTCTGAAGACCGGTGGAGAGTTGAAGAGTAAGAGTGTCATAGGCTTCAGAAGTGGGAGCTTGTTCGGAGAGATGCTTGAATGTGCTGCTGAGGATGGCAATCATCTCATCAAACTTCCTGTTCGGAACATCGAAAATGTTCCAAGTTGAGCGCAGGAGTTTGATGAGGACTTGTTGAATGATGAGGTTCATCTCATCCTTCTTCCAGATTTCCTTCTCCAGTCGTTGAATTTGTTTCTCATGACGAACATGATTCTGCTTGATTAGGTCGTTGGTAGCAGACACAAGATCGTCATGAACCTTGAGCATGGAGGAGTTGGTGTTGAGATAATTTGAGTAAATGTCTCGTCGTAGTCAAGACCTTCAATTTGAGTAAAACCTTTAGCTACCAATCTTGCCTTATTTCGGATGATAACTCCTGCATCGTCTAGCTTGTTGCAAAATACCCATCTTGTACCAACAATAGGGTGATGTTGAGGAGGAGGTACGAGAGTCCAGACTTCATTTCGGTCAAATTCTGTCAGTTCTTCTTGCATGGCTGTAATCCAATCAGCATGCTCTAATGCTTCCTTGATGGATTCAGGTTCAATCATGGATATGAATGCTGAAAAATGACATTCATTTTGGATGTTGGTAGCTGAGCGAGTTTGTACACCAATATTCGGATTGCCTATCACTTGGTTCGGAGGATGATCCTTCGTCCAAACATGCAATCGAGGGAGTTCTTGTGCAGCCGAAGATCCTACATTAACAATGGAATTGATTTGCTCTCCCTGAATGATTTGAATATTAGGATGATGCTCCCCCTGAACTTCTGAACCGGAGAGGTTGACATCATCATCAGAAGGAAACTCAAAGAAATTTTCGTTTTCATCAATGCTGAGAGGATTAGAGTCATCGAAATCAGCAGCTGCATCTTGGAAGCCATCCACATTTGATTCAAGAGAGGGATTTACATTATTATTCTCCCCCTCAACCTAAGAAGGTTGAAATGGTTCGGAATCAAATGGAGGTAGGCTCGGAAGTGGACCGGAGAGGTTGTGAGAAACTGGGGCTTCCGAAGGAGGAATTGGAATTAGAGATGGTCTTGAACGAGATTCGGAATCAAGAGCGGTTTCGGAAGGACCAAAGAGGGTTTCAAAGTCAACCTCGAGAATGGTTTGAGGGTTCGGACATCCTGGCGGAGGAGCATCAGACTCCATGATGTGAGTAGTGATGTGAGTGGGGCCAGAATTCCGAACAAAGTTGTCATCAAAGGTAATATCAAAACTTTCTTCCAGAACACGAGTTCTTCGGTTGAGAACTCTGTAAGCCTTTGATTTGGAAGAGTACCCAAGAAAGATAGCTTCATCAACTTTAGGTTGAAACTTGGTAAGCTGATCACGGTTGTTTTTGATGAAGCACCTGCATCCGAAGACATGTAGGAACGAGATCGTTGGCTTTCGACCGTTCATTGCTTCGTATGGTGTCATGTTGAGACGTCGATTTATGATACTTCGATTTTGAGTGAAGCAAGCAGTGGATACAGCTTCAGCCCAAAGATAAAGTGGTAAGTTTGCATAGTTCAGCATTGATCGAGCGGCTTCAACAAGTGTTCTATTGTGTCTTTCAACTACACTGTTTTGTTGTGGAGTGTAGGGAGCTGAAAAGTTGTGATCGATTCCTTTTTCTGTGAGAAATTTCTCAATGGTGGAATTAACAAATTCCGAACCATTATCACTTCGGATTCTTCTGACTGAGAGTTTGATAAGAACTTCTATTCCTTTGATAAAATTGATGAGCTCAGAGGCTGTTTCGAATTTCAGCCTTAGGAAGAAAACCCAGGTGAACCTTGTAAAGTCATCAACAATCACAAGAATGTATTTCTTATGATGAAGACTTTCTACAGTGGATGGTCCACAAAGATCAATGTGTAGAAGTTCCAATGGATCCGAGATGGACTTTTCTATGATGACAGGATGACCCTTCTTGGATTGCTTGCCACACTCACACGCAACACATAAATGATCGTTTTCAAACTTGAGAAGAGGTAAACCTCTTACCATTTCGCCTGATACAAGATCATTCATATACCGAAAGTTCAAATGTGCGAGCCTTCGGTGTCATAACCAACTAACGTCAGGAACAACTTTGGAGAGAAGGCATAGTTGCGGTTTGCCAATAATCATGTTAATGTCAAGTGGGTACATGTTTTTGTTGCGAAGAGACTTTATCAAACATTCTTTCCGATCTTCGGTCATCACATAGCTATACTTTTTGCAAAATTCCACACGTCGATTTCAGTCAGTGAGCTGAGCAAAACTTATCAAATTATGTTTCAAGTCAGCTACATAAGCAACATGTGAAATAGAGAAGTTTCCATTGGTAATTGTTCCATAACCACAAATTTGAGAATTGGAGTTGTTGCCATACGTCACGTAACCAACATTTGGAGAAAGCTTTAAATCTCACAGAAAATCCTTCTGCCCCGTCATGTGCATGGAGCAAGCTCTATCAATATACCATATTGTTTCTTGCTCCGAAGCACAAAGTGCCTGCAAAATTAGTGAGCAATGGATTTTTTAGGCTCCGAGTTAGACTTTGGGACGTAGGCATGGACTTTGGACTTTGATTGTGACTTAGGAACAATTTTGTGTTTCTGGGTGATATTATTGGAATTCTTTGTAAATAGGCAGAATGCTAATGTCTTTTCATCTATCCAGTAGTCAAATTCAACTACTTGTGGGTTCGGAGCTGACTTCTTTGGAACTTTGGTATCCGAAGGATTGACAATTTTTGTTATCTCCGAGACAGTTGTTTTGTTAACAGATGTTTTGATTTTCCACACAAGATTTTTGTTTGAAGATTTTAAAACAGTGGTTTTTGAACTTGTGGATTTGTTTGATGACACATTGTTCTTTGAAATTCTTGGTTTAAAAATTGTGCCATCCGATTTTGCAATAAAGACAGATGAAACATTTCGAGGTGCCGGCGAAGTATTTCGGATGTTTTTGACATTGACATTAACATGAGCTTGGGGTGATTTGAAGTCAGGGACTTTCTTAGGTTCCGAACGAACAAGAGGTTCGGAAGGTCTTTTCAGGATTCTTGTAGGAACAAAAGAATTTTGACTATGAGTGGAGACACGAGGATTCCGGGATGAATTTGGTTTAGAGTTAGCAAGGAACCTGGAATTTTTTCTAGTCTTAACTTCTTTTTTGTAAGCATTTCTAGCTTCTACTTTGGGATCTACAACATCTTTTCTATTCAACATTGGTTTTCTCTTAGGATGAGGAGAGGATCTAGAAGTTTGTCCTTTGGATGGATTTGTAAACTCAGGAGTAATAGGAACTAATTTGGTCTTTGAAAGAACTAAGGATTCCGATTCACATGAATCAGAGGACACATTGCTTGAGACTTCAACTTTATCATCTAAAGATGCCCATACAAATGCCAAGGCATTGACTTCAGTTGTTTCCGGAATAATTTCCTCAATCACACAGTTGTTCCGTGGTCCGATTCAGGTCTAGGTTTATCAAAGGCGGAAGAGGCGTGGAATCAGGACATTTGACAACTATTGGTTGGAACTCAAGAATTAGGGACTCAAAAGGTCTTTTAGCCTCCGGAAGGGGTGACAATGGAGAAACAGGGGTGTCCGAATGTTTGATGTTCGGAACCTCTCCCATGAATGTCAAATTTTGCAATTCCTTCAGGGGACTAACAATTGGTTTCGCAAACTCGCTTCCGAGACCAGGAGCTTTGGACCATGGATGACGAAAATTATGAGTCATCCGAATGTCAGCTTCAAGCATGTCTACAGAGTTATGCAAAGCATCTATTTTGGCATTGAGACGTTTGTTATCAGAAATCAAAATATTTCGTTCAGAATAAGTGATTTCACATTTCTCTTTCAAAATGATACATTCATCGTTTGACATTACAAGTTCATGCTCTAGAGACTCGATTTTAAATTTCTTATCCTCAAAACGTAGTTTAAGACGACTTAGTTCACAGTCCTTCTTCTCACTGGCTTCTATGGCAGACTCATAGGCTTTATAGATAGTTTTCATATCTGTTTGGATCTGGGTCAGATAAGGTTCACATAAAGTCAAATCAAAATTATTATCAGAGATCATGGATTTTACCTGCTGAACAATGCTTCGACCCGGTGGATCGTTAGTGGCCATGTAGCAGTAGTGAGGTTTAGCAACATCATCTTCATCTTCGGACCCAGAGGACCAATAACCTTCATTACATTCAACAGTTTGTCTTGCCATCAAACACATTTTTCTTCCAGTCACCAAATCTTCATCATCTCCGGATGACCAATATCCTTCGACATCTCTTGAAACCGTAGTGACAAATGCCTTCTCACTTTCAGCCATTTCTTGTGCTTTTCGGACATAATAAGCTGAGTCTTTGACTTTTGGTTTTTGTGGAGCATCAGGTAGACAATCTTTGGCAAAATGGTTTGCATGACCACATTTATGACACAAGATCTTTGGTTTGTCTGATTTGGAATTTTGAGAAGATTCCGGAGCGGAGTTTGGTTTAGTGAGGTTGGGCTTGTATGCAGGAGGATTTTCAGAGGTCTGTTTCGGTTCCGGAGAGGAATATGGTTAAGGATGGGTTTGGTGAGGAGCACTGAATCTGTTTTGGTATGGCTTGTAAGACGGATTGAAAGGACGTTTGTATTTCATTGAGAGTAAGGCAAATTCTAGTTGGAAACGGAGTTCGAAATCTAAGGTTTCAGAATCATCATCAGGATAGATGTGTGCGGGTAAAGAAGTTAAGGATGACTGAGTTAACGGAACAGTGGGTTTGTAAGGTTCCGGAGCAGGTGGGTTCGGAATGGTTGATTCAAAGGAACTGACGAGAGCAAATGGTCCTCCGGAAAGTTCCCTTATGGTTTGAGCAACGTTTGATTCATGTCCTTGAAGCTCATCAAAAAGTTGATAGAGTTTCAATTTTTTTAAAGAACCATTGCTTTGAAGACACGACTTTACATTTCCCCATCCTTTACCACGGCTGTTAATGAACTTGAGATTGTATTCGAGGGGAGTTCGAACAATCCCATGAGCAGTCATGTTGTTGACAACAATTCGATATCGGTTGGAGGCTGAGGCTACAGATTCACCTAGAGTAGTGGTGAAGGTGTCAAAGTCATTTACAACCGAGGTGAGGCGCTTGTCCTTCATATTTTCGGAACCTTCAATCAGATCCTGAAGAGTGTCCCAAATTTCTTTGGTTGATTTGCATAGCTTGATGTGCTCAAAGAGTGATGGAGGAACGCCAAACACCATTTCCGAGAAGGCAACTTGATCAGCATGTAGCTTTTCAACATCATCTGTAGTTAGAGGGGTTGGACGAGCTTCATCCTCTCGCATGAGTTGAGCAGCTGCATCTCTTACAACTGTTCTTACTGGAACATGAGGGCCTTCTTTGACGGCTCTCCAGATTTGTTCACCTTTCTCTTTGGCTAGTAAAAACCTTTCCATTCTAACTTTCCAATGATCATATTCTTCCACAACTAGCAATGGGGCACGTGTAGGGCCACCCACGTTATTTGCGATTTGCATTGAAATCATTTGTTGAGGATTTGAAGTAGCCATTGAAGTCAAAATATCTTCAAGCTTAAGTGGTATATAGAAGAACTTTTATCCTTAACACAGAAATGGTTGAAATACCAAGGTAAATTTAAACCAACTATAATATGATCTTATGGATTCAAAGGACAACCACTCGAGCTCTGATACCAATTGTGAGATCAAGATCTATGCACAGGGACAAGGTTTGAAAACTCAAACCTTGAGTGAATGCTTAAGATCAATGTCTGCTTGATAATGGATGTTCAAGTCGAGACTGGAGAGACCAGTCAAGTCTTAGATAATCAGTTCAACAAATGATCAAGACATTAATTAAGAACAAGAAGATAATGATCAAGGTAAAGTCAATTAATGAAGAACAAGAAGAATGTTTTTTAATGTGATAAGAGTAAATGAGAAAAGTAAGTGAAAGATCCGTAGTTGACTTGTATTGAATGCTCCTATATATAGGAGAGAATGTTACAGCGAATTAACCCAAGTGTTTACATAGGACCGGACAAAAGACACATGTCTGACATTCTGAATGTCCTAAATCAACTTTAAACTAAGTCCTATGAAACATTACATCACAGTACATGACAAAAGTAATAAATGCACAGAAGACATAAAGACTTCATTCCGGACAAGTAATGTTCCGGAGATGAAGGTTTGGTCCGGATCAGCATACATTCCGGACTTCAGGATCAACTCCAGAATGTGTTCCTCTTCAAAATACTTCACTCTCCTTTTCTCCAGCTACGGACAGGTTCCGGATCACATCTTCCTTCGGAACCAACATACTTCGGAATATGTACTTAGCATTGCTAGAGGTTAACTTTCAGGTTCCAACAAATCTTCCTCAATACTTATGGGCAGAAGCAATTTTGACAGCATGTTTTACTCAGAATAGATATTTTATTCATAGACGTTTCAATATAACTCCGTATGAAATAATCAATAACCGAAAACCTAATGTCAAATTCTTTCATGTTTTTGGTTGTAGATGTTTTATAATGAATCTCAAAGATAATCCTTCAAAATTTCAAGCTAAGGCTGATGAAGGAATATTTTTGGGATATTCGAACAATTCGGTTGCATACAGAGTGTTAAATAAACGAACTCGTAAAGTTGAAGAAACGTTTAATCTCACTTTTGATGATTACTTCGTGAAACAAGTAGAAAAACAATTTGAACAAAAACCAATTCTTAATGAATCAACTAATGAAACTGAAGAATCTAATTCATCTGACTTTGATTATGATTTAATTTTTGGTGTTCCAGACAGGGTTGTTGATGCTGAAGTATATGCTGCTGATAATCAAATTCCTGAATCTTCGAAACATTCTGATGATTCGACAATCACATCAGAGACATCTGCTAATGACGAAAGTATGTAACATACTCATGTGGAGGGGGAGCATTTGCATAATCCTTCGAATGTTGAGGGGAGCATCCTTTCGAGGGGGAGAATAGAAGTGTAAATGAAAGTTTCGAGGGGGAGCATCAGAAGGAGAATTATGTCGAGGGGATAATACATAAACCATAAATCTTGATCAAAATGATGAATTTCATGACCTAAATGATAATATTTCTGTTGCATGATCTGAAAATGAAGAGATGTACGAAGATGCACCTTTGGAATTTGATCCAACATATCCACCATTGGAAAAGTGGACAAGAAATCATCCGAAAGAACAAGTCATTGGAAATCCACAATAGGGAGTTTTGACTAGAGCTCAAATTCGTGCAAAGAATGAGGTTTTGAATATTCATCAAGAATTTTGCATGTTTAATGTTTTTATCTTGAAAATTGAACCAAAAACAATTAAGGTTGCAATCGAACACTCAGATTGGGTTGTTGTAATGCAATCTGAATTGGCTGAGTTTGAAGGAAACGGAGTTTGGAGATTAATTCCAAAGCCAAAAGTTGTTTCAATTGTCGGATTAAAATGGATTTTCAAAAATAAAACTGACAAGGATGGAAACGTTATTCGAAACAAAGCCAAGCTTGTTGTAAACGGTTATTCACAACAAGAAGGAATAGACTATGAAGAAACTTTCGCCCCTGTCGCAAGACTTGAGGAAGTTCGAATATTTTTGGCTTATGCAACTCACAAAGATTTCGATGTCTATCAAATGGATGTGAAGTGTGCATTTTTGAATGGAGAGCTGGAAAAAACTATGTATGTGGAACAACCAACAGGTTTTATAAATAAAGAACATCCTAATTATTGTTATATTTTAGATAAGGCAATTTATGGGTTAAAACAAGCACCACGAGCCTCGTATGCAACTCTTACTTCTTTTTTGAAACAATCGAAATTTAAACAAGGATCAGTTGACCCCACATTATTTCGAAAGAAAGTTGGGAATCATCTAATGCTTGTTCAAATTTATGTCGATGATATTATTTTTGGCTCTACTGACCCTGCTTTGTCTGAAGAATTCAAAAATCTGATGAAAAGCAAATTTGAGATGAGTATGATGGGGAAAATCAATAATTTTCTTGGGTTGAATATACGTCAAAACAGAGAAGGAATTTTCATCAACCAAGAAAAATATACCAAGAGTTTACTCGAAAAATTTGGATTGACGAATAGCACAAACTTACGAGTACCAATGGCAACTCGCACTAAGCTGACACCTTCGTTAGATAAACCTGTTGTTGACTTGACTCTTTACAGAAGCATGATAGTTTCATTACTTTATCTCACAACAAGTAGACCTGATATCATGTTTTCTATTTGTAATTGTGCTAGGTATCAATCGAATCCACGAGAACCACATCTCACTACAATCAAGAATATTTTTCGTTATCTCAAAGGAACAATTTCGTTAGGATTGTGGTATCCTTCGAAAACTGGATTCTTCATTCAAGCATATTCGGATGCTGACTTGGGAGGTTGCAATTTGGATAGAAAAAGCACGAGTGGTGGATGTCAATTGCTTGATGGGAAGTTGGTAAGCTGGCAATCGAAAAAGCAAACATGTGTTTCGATTTCCACAGCAGAAGCAGAATATGTTGCTGCTGCCGCTTGCACATCACAAATTATTTGGATTTAAAGTCAATTGCGTGATTATGAAATTAATATGAAGAAAATATAGTTGTATTGTGATTCCAAAAGTGCAATTCGTATTTGTCACAATCCTGTGCAACATTCGAAAACTAAGCATATAGCTCTTCGTTACCATTTCATAAAGGATCATGTGGAGGATGGCAATATTGAAGTTCATTTTGTAAAAACAACTGATCAGCTTGCTGATATTTTTTTAAAAGCTTTAGATGAAAAATCATTTGTTTGAATTTTGATAGGTTTAGGAATGATGGAGGCAAGTTCTGTTCCAGGACTGAATTCGGAAAAATGACCAAGAAGAGTTATGCTTAAATGTGTCGATGCAGAGGCAATATTGATCCATTCAGCAGCCGATAGTATTAACCGTTCAGAGGTTACTGTTCACATTCAGCGCTTCGACACGCTTCGTTTTCGACAATTGGGAAAGACAAGTTTCGTTCGTTTGATTTCACAAATGTTTTACAAGGGTCATGCTTGCATTTCTAGGGGAAGGTAAAATTTTGACAACTTTGTACTAGTTAGAATGTCCCTAGAAGCATGCTGCAGCATGTCGACACAAGCCTCCATTGGCTCAATGTGTGTTTTCGAAAGCCTTAATGAAATTTTTCATTACGAAAATTTCTTCCCAATCAGGCTTGCATTCACATTAGTCTCCTGAGTTACCTAACTCTTCTCAAATGAGTTAAGAGTTTTATGTTTGGTCCAAGCATAACAGAGGTACAATTGATTTCGAAAAACAACATTTTTCATCACAAAACATCTAACACATTTCACACACAATGACGTATGTCCAAGAGGTCATTAATCAAACCAATCATGACTTAGACATATCAAACTTCTGTGTTAATGATCTAACATCATGAGACCGTGATGAAAGTGAAACCCACATTATCGAACTCATTTAAGGAATTGACGGGGAACTATGTTCCAGATTTTCACGAAACATTTGTTTCAGTACCAAATTTCGAAACTCCAAATCATATTCAATTCTTTTGAGTGATCTTGATCAAATAGTCGAAACCCACGATATTTGTTACCCAACAGGATCCGGCATAAACTTTTTTTTTTCTTGAATATGATTTCCGTGTGAGTTTCATTCGATTTCTAAGTCACTTGAAATATTTTTCCAAAGCAAACTTGTCACTGACTACACTGATCAAACAAGCAACCTAAATAGTCTTGAAAAAGAAGCCCTTCGATACTCCTATAGAAGTATTCGATTGTAATTCACAGGAAACCACACAAGCAGTTGATCATCTCTCTTGATGATTAATGAAGCAACCTTTGCCCGGGGTTTAACTGCTTTTGTGTCGAAATTTTATTTTTCGACATCACAGACTCCAAATTTTCGTTAAGTTTGCTTCTCATCTTATTTCTTCGGCACACTGCACTCATGAAATCCTTGAGGTTCTGAGTAATACCAACTCAGGCTGATGATTTTAAAAAGACTGGCACATGATTTCGCTTTTCATCCCAAAAGTGAATGAGCCTTGCCTCCAAGTCGAAGGTTTGTGACGGTTACTTTCTATGACATATGGTCGACGAATGGTTGACACGACGCTCTGTATTCTTTCCGGGTTTCAAGGAGACGTGATGGGTACTTTTTACGCATGGCTAGTTTATCGGCAATAGGGAGCGATTTTCAAGGTGCCACGTCGGATCTCATTTAATGCCGATCCCGCTTCACATTCAAATTTCAGGATTATATATAAAAAGGGGATTCACAGGGTCATTATACGTTTACGCTTTCAAAAGAAAAATCCCAAATTGTCTCAGAAATCTTTACTTGTTCTTCAAAGGTTTAAACCCTAATCATGGCAACTCCTGCTGATGTTGTTGCTACATCCCTGACTACTGATGACGCTTCTTCTCAACCATTAATGAAGATTCAAAGCACTAACTATCAAGTCGAGGGGGATGTTTCTTTATACCCTGAAGAACTCAAGATGTTGATTGTGGCTTTGAAGAATTCTGTCTTGTCTACTGCTATGTTCAATTCTTTTGCTGTTCCACTATCATGGCTTTCATTAGCAGGATCTACTGCAATGTATGGCAAAGCGATGGATGTTATCACCTTCAATTTGGTGAATGACAAGAAAATCCGTCTTACCAAGAAGCTTTTCTGTCAAATTCTTGGTATTCCCAATACTCCACCCTACACTGATCTTTCTTTTGCTCAAATTGTTTACATGTTCAATGAGATGGGTCATCAACCCCCACTCACCAAGATTAGTGATTTCAAGAAATCTGGCCTTCCAAGTGTTTGTAATTTTCTGTTTGGTATTTTTCTTCGCTGCTTGACTGGTCGCAATGTTGGCTTGGATAAAGGTCGAATGGAGGTCTATGCCATGGTTCTTGGGCTTTATTATGATATTCCGATGGATTATTCTACTCAACTGTGGAAGGAGTTTCAGAAAAGTGTGGAGAACACCAATGTGGTTCAAGGCATCTCGTGTGCAAGATACTGGAGTTTAATTCTTCGTTATGTTTATGACAAAGAAGGGATTGATGTACTAACTGATGAAGAAAAGGCTGAGTTCTTGAAGTATCACTTTCCAAAGGAGGTTACAGATAATGCCGAGGAGTTTCCAAACATTTCTAGGATCCCAGATGCAATGTTAAAACGTGTTGATCCAGCCAACTCAATATTAATGGAGTATTCAAAGTCCATTAATCCGAGTATCGAAACTGGAAAGTTGTTATCAAAGGAGGATGCTGGTCTTTCTAAGAAGTCAAGACGTTCAAAGAAGGATGCAAAGGCCAATCCTGAAAACCTGTGCAAGATCCTCAAGCAAAGAAGTCTTCAAAGAAACAGTCTACGATAGAAGAGCCAGTTTCGATTGTTTTGACAAAGCCTGTTGAGCTTCATGTTGATGAGACAGAAAAAGAAGTAATTCCATCGAAAACAGGAGTTTACAAACGAATCAAGAAAAAATCTCGTGTTTCACGAAAGTCCTCGGAACGGTCATCCGGTTTTTCTCCAAAAATGGTTTGCAAAACTCATGTGACAGGCCAAGGAGTGTCTTTTCGTGAAGTTCCAGCTCCAGTCTCTCCGTTGTCAAAGAAACGCATTGCTGAGGATATGGGGAAGCGTATCTCAAAGAAAATTAAAAAGCAAAAAATGGTTCTTCAACTGGAATCTTCTGATGATGAAAAAATTCCCGAAACTCCCGAACTTACTCTTTCTAATCTAGTTTCGACTTCTGAGAAGACTCAAGTCACACCACCCGAAGTTTCATTAACCAAGTCAGTTCCTGAGGAGGTTCGAACTTCAGACATCACTACACACGTATCTGATATGGATGTAAATGTCAATATGGGTGAAGGAGATTCGACTAAAGAGATTCTAGTATCCACTCAAGGTATTCCTGAACACTCGAATATTGATTCATTTGTTTCTTTACCACCCTTTATCATACCTATTTCAGTCACAACCAACTCACCTACTTTTGACCATGTTATCAACCATCCATTTACTACTCTTTTCTCATCCCAATCTACTGATCCACCAAAAACTATTGATGAATTTGAAACTGATACTGACGAAGGAGGTTTGGAGGAACTTTTGAGGAACTTGAATTTGATGATGAGGAAGAAAAGTTTCCAGATCACATGTTAATGTCTATGAAGCAGTTCAAGATTCTTAACAAGAAGTTGAATTCCATTATTCAATCTCAAGCTGATATAGGGGAAGTAATTCGGTGTCAAGTATCGAAATTGATGGAATGCTCAAAGTTGTTGAAACCAGGATGGTTACCAAATGCTTTGGATTGATTCAAGCATTTGAGTCACGAATAATGGAAAAGGTAGATCAGAATGATAAAAATAATGAATTGCGAGTTAAGTCTCAATCGTCGAACTTTGAGGGAGAAGTGAAAGACTTTAAACGTGTGGCCAAAGAACGACATGTATTGTTCGTTCAAGATGTGAAAAAGGTACGAGAAGATGTTAATCTCAAACTTCAAGAGCTTCGAGAAGATATGGCTAAAGAAATTGAAGTGGTGCAACATGATTATGCCTCTCTTAATCAATAAGTTGATGTTATTGCTGATGTGGTCACCAAGTTCGTGAAATTATCCGAAGCAATGAGTCCTAAACTTACTCAGTTGTCTACTCAATAATCGAACAGTTTAACTGAGATCACTACTCAGTTGAATGAGTTGAAGTCTTTAATCATGAAGTCAAGTTCCTCTCCATTAATAACTCCAGTGTTTTGTCCCAGAAGTTTATCCAGTTTGAAGCTGTTCTTCATAAACAATTGGCCCCATTGTCAAGAATTTCAAGTCTTTTACCAACATATGCCCCGCCTGTTGTCACAGGGGTGCAAGGGGGAGAAGGAAAGGTTGGTGATGGAGTTTCGCATGAAAAAGTCAAGATTGTTGGAAAAGTTTTCTCAACAAAAATTCCAACAACAAAGCCAATTGTTTCAACAGCTGGGTCAGTAAGTTCAACGGTGGTGACTTCAAAGCCAATCTCAAAACCAATTACAAAAGGCATAATGATTGGTTCTTCTGCTGGAGAGGGAAGTAGTTCTAAACCAAAAGAAGTTGTTGATAATTCTGATAATAAAGACAAAGGTAAAACGATTATGGTGTAAAAGTCGAAAGAAGAGAGGAAAGCTGAAGTGGAAGCAGAAATGGAAAAACAAAGGTTGATTCAAAGCATTCTTAGACTTCGTGTGAATGATCCACCTGAAATGAATAAGGGAGATCCAAGCAAGCATTACAATTACGAAACTATTGAAGCAAAAGTTGCTTACAATCATATGTATGCTTTCGAGAAAAAGCCCAAGCAAAGCTATGCTGTCACTAACACTAATATGAGGCAACTTGATTTCCCTGTGAACGAAATGATGTTGATGATGGCTCAGTACAAGATTTTAGAGAAGTTTGATAATGATGATGATTACACCTACATGAAACGTAGGTTTTGATGGGTTTTGAGCATTCTAACACTTCCTAAGTGTACATGCAACCCTAATAACCTTGGATCTATGTTTGTCTAATAATCATGCAAAGTTGAATTCCAAGGTTATATTCCTATCTAGCATACATGGGGAACATTTTTAACTTGAATGAAAGATAGAATAACTTACCTTGTTGTTGATTATGATCCTTGAAACCTTGTGAGCCTAGCACCCCAAGTGTGATGCCTCAAATGCTTCACACAACACCAAATGCAAAGGAGTAAACTTTGAGAGAATCTTACACTTGCAAAATCGGCTCTAGCCCTCTTGTTTCTTATGTGTAGCCTATTTTGGTGGAGAATGGGTTTCTTATATAGTGTTGACACATCTAGGGTTACACCATGTAAACCCTAATGTGTCATGACTCTTCATTTCCATGACCCATGGGTTTGTAACTCCCATGGAGCATCCATGGAGCATCCTATGGGTGGAACCCAACTTGATAATCCATGGAGCCTCTTAGCCCACTATATAAGATATGGAAGATTTACATAATCTACCCATATATTTAATTAGTTATCTTTTGATCACTTAATTAATTCTAAATTAATTCTTGATCAAACTAATTAAATAATATTATTAATATATTAGAACTTATAATATATTAATAAACCATAAGTGTTATTTCTCTCATTTTAGTTTATCCAATTGCATGGTGCCATGCAACCCAAATGGACCATGCCGAGTCGGGTCAAGTACATACCAGAAATAGTTATGGACTTAGACACCTTATCCAACAGTCTCCCACTTGGATAAGTCTAATAACTATAACTGCAATACTTCAGGAACCGATCGGCAATCGTAGCTCTTTCAAGGTCTCTCGGAACTGAGAAGATGATGATACGCCATTTAAGATAAGTGATCATATAATCCTCTATTCTAGATATCAGCCGGACAAATACATGGAACAATGTCTTACTTATTGTCCAGCAGTTTGTTTCCCGATTTTCCGATTTGTTTGACAAAGAACTTAATTGAACACATCAACTTAGTTCTGACCGGGCCTGGTACATAGGTCAAAACAAAATCATCGAGGGGCCCAGATATCAGCTTCTAATCCAAGAAGGAACAGATAAACTTCGACTCATATGTTTGTTCTACCACTCATTGAATTATACACAAAAGCACGTTTTATAACATCGAGTTACCAATGCGTTAACGTACAATCAATGAATAACCAACTCATAAGTAACAAATCATATCTCTAGGTTTGAAGACTTATATGATATTACCGTCTCACGATCACTCGAGATAAATTCCATGAAGTGATTCCAGTGAGCGTAGGTTGAGTCCAATGCTCAGAACTTATGAGCACTCATGAGTGTTGTAGCCATGTCCAACAACTTAGACCTCTGCAACCAATCATGACAGTCTTGATTCATACCTACTTCTGACATATGACCGACTGTGGAGGTTCGAATAATATGATATACCAAACATAATTATTCTGGAAGTCAAAACATGCAAAAGAAATATAGTAAACGATCGACAAGAGATAGCAACACTTTACTCATAAATAAAACACCTTTTATTCATCATCTAATGTCAATTACACTTTACAAATTTCAAGGTTATCTAACTACTAAATCTAATATCATCCTTCAGCCCTATGCTCCGAGCATGCTGGAGATGCTTAACCCGAGTCAGTCCCTTCGTGAGGGGATCTGCTGGATTCTCATCCGATGATACCCTCTTTGCCACGAGGAGTCCTTCTTCTATTCGATGTCTGATGAAATGGTATTTTCTGTCGATGTGTCTGGATCTCCCGTGATCCCTTGGTTCCTTGGCTAAGGCAACTGCACTTTCACTATCACAGAAAATTTCCATTGGCTCTTTAATAGATGGTACAACTCCAAGGTCTCCAATGAAGTTCTTCAGCCATATCGCCTCCTTTGCTGCCTCGCTAGCTGCTATATACTCTGATTCGCAAGTTGAATCAGCCACTGTCTCTTGTTTGGAACTCTTCCAAGAAATTGCTCCACCATTTAAGGTAAAGACCCAGCCTGACTGAGAGCGGAAATTATCCCTATCAGTCTGAAAGCTAGCATCACTATACCCTACAACTCTCAAGTCTTCACTCCCACCGAGGGTAAGGACCCAGTCCTTAGTCCTCCGTAGGTACTTGAGGATATTCTTTACCGCAATCCAGTGTGCCTTGCCAGGGTTCCCCTGATACCTGCTAACCATGCTCAAAGCAAAGGCTACATCAGGTCGAGTACACGTCATAGCATACATGATCGATCCTACAGCCGAAGCATAAGGTATTCGACTCATTTCTGCTATCTCAGCCTCAGTACTAGGGCTTTGTGTCTTACTCAATCTGGCGTTACTCTGGATGGGTAACTCTCCTTTCTTGGAGTCCTGCATGCCGAATCTCTTCAACACCTTATCCAAGTAAGTACTCTGACTAAGTCCAATTAGTCTTTTACTCCGGTCTCTCAAGATCCTTATCCCTAGAATATAGGCAGCTTCTCCTAGGTCCTTCATAGAGAAACACTACCCAAGCCAGGACTTAACTTCCTGCAGAGTTGGGATGTCATTTCCTATGAGTAGTATGTCATCCACATACAATACTAAAAAGCTAACTATACTCCCACTAGCCTTGGCATATACACAAGATTCATCTTCACTCCTAGAAAAGCCAAATTCCTTGACTTTCTCATCAAAGTAAAGATTCCATCTGCGAGGTGCTTGCTTTAACCCATAAATGGATTTCTCAAGCTTACACACTCTATTAGGGTACTCTGTGTTGACAAAACCCTCTGGCTGACTCATGTAAACATCCTCAGCCAACTTTCCATTAAGGAAAGCGGTTTTGACATCCATTTGCCATATTTCATAGTCATGAAATGCGGCTATGGCTAACAAAACCCTAATAGACTTAATCTTGGCCACTGGAGAAAAGGTCTCATCATAATTAACTCCCGGAGTTTGTGAGAAACCCTTTGCAACCAGTCGTGCCCTATAAGTGTGTACATTACCATCCATGTCGGTCTTCTTCTTGAAGATCCATTTGCACCCTACAGTCTTACGACCTGGTACATTCTCAACCAAGTTCCAAACTTGATTGTCATACATGGACTGTATCTCGCTGTCCATTGCCTCTTTCCACTTGGCTGACTCAGGGCCTGCCATGGCTTCCGCGTAACTGTTAGGTTCATCCAGACCTATCAGTGTCTCATCACTGATAAGTGTATCACCTTCCGCAGTAATATGGAATCCATAGTAATGCTCAGGTGCATTCCTAACCCTTGTAGAACGCCTCAGAGGTACAGACTTGTCAATTGGCTCAACAGAAGTTTCCTCCTCAAGTTGAGTGCTAGGGTTTGAAGTTCCTTCACCACTTGACTCTTGAATTTCTTCAAGGTCAACTTGCCTCCCACTGTCTCCTTGGCTTATGAACTCTCTCTCTCGAAAGAAAGCCCTCCTAGTTACAAAGACCACATTCTCACTAGGTCTGTAGAAGAGGTAACCAAAGGATTTATGTGGGTAGCCGATGAAAATACACTTCTCACTTCGAGGTTCGAGCTTATCATGAGTCTCGCTTCTCACGAAAGCCTCGCAACACCAAATCTTAATGTGGTCTAGTTTGGGTACTTTACCAGTCCACATCTCATGAGGAGTTTTGGCAACTTTCTTTGTGGGAACTAGATTAAGGATATGGGCGGCAGTCTCTAAGGCATACCCCCAAAATGAGATTGGTAGCGAAGCTCGACTCATCATGGAACGAACCATATCCAACAAGGTTCGATTACGCCTCTCAGCTACACCATTCAACTGCGGTGTCCTGGGAGGTGTCAATTGTGAGACAATCCCACATTCCCTAAGATAGTCGAGGAACTCTGAACTAAGATACTCACCACCTCGATCGGATCGAAGCATCTTAATGTTCCTGCCCAATTGATTCTTGACTTCCTGTTTAAACTCTTTAAACCTCTCAAAAGTCTCTGACTTATGCTTGATTAAGTAGACATATCCATATCTACTGTAATCATCAGTAAAAGTCAAATAATAACGATTAGCATCCATTGTGGCATGTTTGAAGGGCCCACACACATCCGTGTGTATAAGATTCAACAAACCTTCACCCCTCTCACAAGAACCTGTGAAGGGTGACTTTGTCATTTTTCCAAGTAAGCATGATTCGCAACTATCATCTGACTTTAGGTCAAATGACTCCAATACTCCATCCTTTTGGAGTTGGCCTATGCGTTTCTCGCTTATATGTCCAAGACGACAATGCCATAATGATGCTTTATCCAAGTTATTATCATTAACAGAATCAATACACAATACATTATTTCCTAAGTTATCAACCACAGATACAGTTTCATACACACCATCACAAGGTAATGCTTTAAAATAAAGAACATTATTAAAGAAAGCATTAATCGAACCAACTTCATTATCAAATGAAAAGGTGAAACCTTGTTTATACAATGCATGAAAGGAAATAATATTTCTTGCCATTTCTGGCGAATAACAACATTTATTCAAATCTAAACTAAACCTATTACTTACCGATAAAGTATAAACTCCAATCTTGGTGACAGGTAAAGCTTTCCTATTCCCCATGATTAAGTTTATTCTTCCATGCTCCACATTCTCACTTCTTCTTAGTCCCTGCAAATCAGAACAGATATGAATACCACAACCGGTATCAAGGACCCAAGAGTTAGAATGGGGTGAGTTATTAGATAAGATAGTGTAAATACCTGCATGGTTGGGTTTAACTTTCCCATCCTTCACATATTGTTGGTATTTTGGGCAGTTCCGCTTCCAATGCAACTTTTCATGGCAATTGAAGCATTCAGCCTCTTTTGGGTCAGAAGAAGGAGTGACGAAACCTTTCTTGGTTCCACTTGAAGAAGAGCCATCAAGGGTCCTAGCCTTGGTACCCTTCGAAGAACTCTTCCTCTTCTTCCTTCTACCTTTCCCGATTGCCAAAATCGGGGCGGAGTTTGGAGTAGGAGTGTTAACAACCGACTTACCCTGAAGACCTGTTTCTGCGGTCTTGAGGAGTCCCTGAAGTTTGCTGAGTATGACCTCTTCCTTATTCATGTGATATGTCATGCGGAATTGATCATAGCACGATGGTAAGGAGTGCAAAATGATATCTATTGCAAGCTCCTCAGGGAAGTTCACATTAAGCTTCAGCAACCGATCCACATACCTTTGCATTTTCTGCATGTGGCTCGTGACGGATTCCCCGTCCTTCATCATGGTTGTTATGATAGAGCATATGATTTCATACCTCTCTTGTCGTGCACTTTGATGGTATCTTTCCATCAGATCTTGGTGCATTTCAAAAGGGTAGAAGTCCTCATAGGACTTTTGGAGTTCCGCTGTCATGGTGGCCAACATGATGCATGCCACTTTTGTAGCATCCCTTTCATGTGCCCGGAAGTCAGCGATCTCCTGGGGAGTTGCAGTGGTCTCATCAATCTCCTTAAACTCCTTGTCAAGGACATATTCTTTGTCCTCGTAGCGGGTAATCAGCCTGATGTTTCTGATCCATTCATTGAAGTTGGATCCATCAAAAGTGACTTTCCCACACAAGTTCATAAGGGTAAAGGAGCTATTAGGATTAGAGCCAGAAGCAGCATTGTTTGAAGACATCTGAAAGATGAGAACAAGATTAGTTTAGATATTAAGAGAGTCCTTAATAAAACACCCAAATGTAATATTAAGGCTAGGATCCAATCACAATATATTATAACTTAGAAGAGGTATGCTGTAATCCAAGCTATAACATATTTGAAAGGTAGGTGAATGACGATTCACCAATTTCCACCATGAAAAACGAAATATAAATATTAGGTTTTTAATTGGTTCTTAGAAATTCCTAGATTCTTTTGAGATTCAATGAACTTTTCAAAGGCATGTTTCAATCTCGAGTGTGCCCTCCAAGTTTTGTGACTGGGATACCGAGGATCACAAAACGAGGTGTGAAGTAACCATGCAAATCACTTGGTACCGTCAAGGTTTATCACTCAATCGATGTACCGGTAAACCAAACACGCTCCACCGATGCTATGGTAAACCTTAAGTCACCCTTTACCTACCTTGTTAAGTCCAAGTTAGTGTGCAGGTTAACCACACACGCTCCACCAACGACTTAAACAAAGTGTAAAGTGTAATTTCATGGATTAGCACCTTATTCACATTTTCCTAAAGTAACTAAGATTGGGAATTTAATAAAAGCATTTAGTTACTTTATAATATTCATCATACTTTTAATGAGAATTTATAAGTCCTTGTCTTACCCGTTCGGCTAACGACCCTCCACCGATCAAGGAAGCGGTGGGTGAGAGTGGACACCCATTAAGTTGCCAGTTTATAGGCAACAACCTTATACCCCCCTTATAGACCGGCTTCGTGAATGAAGCGTACTAGCGGTAAGACGACTTGTTGTTATACATATATATATATATTAGTAACTTATAATATTATAAAGTATAAGGGTTGAATTTTAACTTTTAAAATTCTAAGGGTTGGAACTAAAGTTTTAATCAAGACTTTACATGTTCCAAAACTTGAGGGCAAGTTTTGTAAACTTCCAAAACTTTTCATTTCTTATAACTTATGAATTAATTGAGTAATAAAAATGAAGACTCTTCATTTTTATAACTCTTGTGTTCTTTTAATGGCTTTAATAAAAGTGAGACTTTTGGTTTTCCATAACTTGAGGACAAGTTATGGACTCCATTAAAACACATTATGATCATGAATTAAACTACCATGAAGGTTACTAACAATTCCTATGATCATCTAATCTTCATAAGTTCAAGAACATGAATATGAACACTTTCAAGAATAAAAAATTACACTTAAAAAAAAACTTGTAATTTTAATAATTGCCATTGTAAATGGATTAGCATAAACATTACACCATCTAAAACAAGCTTTAAAACATCAAAACAGTTTAGGGTAATGTTTCTAGTCCTTTTCCAGCAACAAATGTGCAAACTTTCATACGAGCAGAAAACAGAAAAACGATTTTTTTTTTCAAGCTGTTTGCACACAAAAAAAAACAACAAACAAACCTAGGCTCTGATACCACTAATGGGTTTTGAGCATTCTAACACTTCCTAAGTGTACATGCAACCCTAATAACCTTGGATCTATGTTTGTCTAATAATCATGCAAAGTTGAATTCCAAGGTTATATTCCTATCTAGCATACATGGGGAACATTTTTAACTTGAATGAAAGATAGAATAACTTACCTTGTTGTTGATTATGATCCTTGAAACCTTGTGAGCCTAGCACCCCAAGTGTGATGCCTCAAATGCTTCACACAACACCAAATGCAAAGGAGTAAACTTTGAGAGAATCTTACACTTGCAAAATCGGCTCTAGCCCTCTTGTTTCTTATGTGTAGCCTATTTTGGTGGAGAATGGGTTTCTTATATAGTGTTGACATATCTAGGGTTACACCATGTAAACCCTAATGTGTCATGACTCTTCTTTCCATGACCCATGGGTTTGTAACTCCCATGGAGCATTCATGGAGCATCCTATGGGTGGAACCCAACTTGATAATCCATGGAGCCTCTTAGCCAACTATATAAGATATGGAAGATTTACATAATCTACCCATATATTTAATTAGTTATCTATTGATCACTTAATTAATTCTAAATTAATTCTTGATCAAACTAATTAAATAATATTATTAATATATTAGAACTTATAATATATTAATAAACCATAAGTGTTATTTCTCTCATTTTAGTTTATCCAATTGCATGGTGCCATGCAACCCAAATGGACCATGCCGAGTCGGGTCAAGTACATACCAGAAATAGTTATGGACTTAGACACCTTATCCAACATGTTTCATGCTGTTCTTGGAAAAGTGCCAGAGGAGATAGTCTTTGGTGAAAATCAAGAAGGTGCTCAGCATAACGAAGGATGTAGTGTTCGAAAATACGTTACAGAATCTTTGTTATCATGTAGTGAGGGCGAACAATCAAGTTTGTGATTTCTCTATTGTTGATTTTCCACTGATGAAGTTGTATGATCTCATTCAAGTTGCATTGCTTTTGAAAGACAAGAATGCATCACATCTTCAAGGGACTGATCAAGAAGTTTTTAGGCTTGGTCTTGCTCACATCAAAATATTCAGAGACAATTACTATGAATGTTTGGCTTTGACAGATGTGGAGTTGGCAATAGCTGTGGGGAAGGAAGTTAAGGTTGCTATGGAACTACCAAAGGCTCAAGCTGAATTAAAGAAGTATGTAGATAGGGAAATATGCTTGAAGCCATTTGGATTGGTCTTCGCAGGAAAGGATAAGAATGGAAAGGCTAAAAGATTTTTTTTCCAGGCATGCAAAGTGGAGAGATACACTACCTCCCAGTATACGAACTTTATTGTTCGTATGAATAATTGTTCAAAGAATAATCAAGGAGATAAAAAGGAGTTGAAGAAAATTTTGTCATGGTATACAGAGATTCGAAGGGTGATGCTTTTTGCTGCACAAATTCTCGCGAGTTGAGAAGTTCGACGTTATTACAAATGGGGAGATTGTAAGGGTCGAAGTTTTGTTGTAATATGTCGAAGTCTGTTATATTATTTTACAAGGCATTTTGTATCGAGCTAAGTGTTTTAGTCCTTGTAATTTTTTATATGCTTTCACGTCTCCTATAAATAGGGACTTTACTTAGAGTTAGATACGAATAGAGAACAACTTGTCTACTTTCTCTTTGTAAGAACTGAAAGCATAATACGAGCTGAAACCAGATTATATTTACTCTCTTTGTTCATTTAATCAATTCTCTGATACATTCTCGATTCATCACTTCATCAAGTTCTCTAGATCTAGTTCTAGGTTATTTTATGAGTTTCTAGCACCAAATTTTCTTATTCTTGGAGATTGAGTGAACTCCAGAACCATTGAAGTGCATTGATAGCTTCTGGACCTTGTGGTTGGTTGTAAAGTTGGCTTGCATGGGTTGTTGAGTGAACCCATGCCTTGGTGTTGTCATTAAGAACTTAGGAATGAACATATTGAATTATTAGCATGTCTTATTGGATAAAGTTGGAAACTTTATCCATCAAGACCTTGTGGGGATTCAAATATGAGTGTTAGAGCTGTTGGGGTTGAGGTATAACAGCTTAATCCATTATGTTGTGGATGCTCAGTGCCCACGATGTGTCCATTAGTTGCCACGATGTGACGAATGGTGTTTCCACGACTTTTACCTTTAGATGACGCCACGACATAGCTAATGATGGCCATGGCGTGGGATTTGTCTGATGGATGACTGTTTTAGTCTTAGAGTCCCCACGACGTGGCCTATGGGTGGCCACGACGTGGAGGCCTATCAAGTTGACTTTGACTATTGAATTTTGACAATAGTTGTCTTTTGGTCAATTTAGAGGATTTAGAGTGTAGACTGAGTAAGTACTTCTATTGATACTAGGTGTTACGTAGTACTAGTCTTCGTTGTGTGAGTACTGTCTTGTTTGAGCTAATATTTATGAGGTGAGTCTTCTCACTATATTACACGTGCAGTAGTGTATGCATGCTGACCAGCTGGGTCTTACTTGTTGATGTGTTTTGTGTAACTGTGTTGCTGATATCTCTTGGAGAGTTGTGATTCCATGGGATTGCTGATAGTCCATAGGGTTGCTGATACCCCCTGAAATGTGTTGTTAATCTACAGGGTTGCTGGGAACCCATATTTGGTTACTTTGATGAGTTGTATGTAATATTTTGGGAACTCACTAACCTTCGTGCTTAAAGTTGTGGATTAAATGTGTTTTGGGTACTTTAGATGATCGTGGGAAGTCGAAGGCTTGACTGTACACTCTGGATTGCAGATGTTATGATTTTTCCGCATTTTGATACTCTGATTTGGAATGATTGTACTGGATTCACCTGAGATATTTATGACTCGCTTTTTATAATATTGGATGTTTTCTCTATTTAAAAATGAAAATAATTGTAGTAAAAAATCAGTGTGTTACAAGTTGGTATCAGAGCCCTGGTTTGAGGGATTTGGATGAATGTGAGATTCCGGACTAAAACTATGGATCTGAGAGTTTTATAAAACCTTTTATTAAATAATGGAGATTTAGAGAAGAACAGAGGAAGCAAAGTGTACAGTCAGCCGGAGCCCGAAGAAGTGATCTCCTAAAATATTCATAATTATATCATATGCTGTATTAGAATTGTTATTAGAGCTGATAGAAATGCACGCTAGCTGATAAGCTAAGGATCCTTCAGGACTTGCAGGCTAGGGTTGCCTGATTATGCGATGCCTTATATCCTAGACGATTCTTGTGAATGTTTTGCTAGGGTGGAAACTAAGATTGCTAATTGCTTCGTGTGTACTGGATGATTGTACATAATTAGGATTTTATAGCCTTAAAATGCCTAGTTTACCCTTATTTCACATTCCTTGTTTTGTTGTGTATTTGAGGTGGAATCTCTTATTCGAATGTCTATGGAGTTTAAGTTATGTACAATTGGTTTGCGCGGAGCCATTGGTGAGGTTACTAGAGACTTCTCGTAGGACGAAGTTGTAGCTGGGAAGGGACCTATGATGAGTATCTAGATGATTAGATGCGGCTCTTCGAGCACCTAGGTGTATGTATGCTTCTTCTTTGAGGGCAGAGTATTTTGTAAATCAAGAGCTTGAGAGAAGATGTGACTCAACTACGGATATGTGTGGAAGGTAGTATGGGCCCGTACTATTAAAAGCACATGATCCATATATGATTAAGAAGGAATCTTATGGGCCTCATTAGTTGATCGATTTATGTGTTCGTATGTACTTATATTCTGTTTTTGACCCTTTTTCCCTTATGTATTTCATTATGGTGTTCACCCGAGGTTTAGCCTCCAGCGGCCCGGAGAGGATGGGTATCAGTGATGATGAGATCCATAGGATCATTGCTACGTAGGTGGCCACAACGGTTAGGGAGGATATCCCGGAGGTATTTGGGTCTATCAAGACCGTAATGATAGAGATGTTTGACGAGTGCTACACTGCCGTCACCGAGGCTTCTACTGCTGTAGCCACTGCAACGGTCGCTATTACGAACTCCCTCAGGGGTGATTCGATGGATTGTCGGGAGTTCAACAACACGAAGTCCCCCAAGTTTGATAGAGTGAAGGATCTGATTGTTACGATGAGGTGGATCACTGATGTTGAGGGATGTTTCTTTACCTGCTCCTATCCGGACGATTTGAGGGTTCGCTTTGCACTGAACCTGCTTTGCTCAGGAGTGAAGGACTGGTAGAAATTCGTGACTATTGATTTATCACATGCAGAGAAGGCTTCAGTTACCTGGGATCGGTTTATTGAGATGTTTCGAGAGGAGTATGTTCCTTTAGTGGAGAGGGAACGATTGGATCAGGAGTAACTGTCGCACCGACAGACGACATAGACGTTGACCAGGATCACCCGGATGTTCCATGAAAGAGATATATTTTGTCCAGAGTATTCATGTACTGAGTAGGCGTGGATGACCCGATACTTGATTATGCTCAAGAAGGACATCAAAGAGTTTGTGAGGAACTCCCATTACCGGACATTGGCTGAGTTGCAGACCAATGCTAGTAGCAGGAAGATTGAGATGTAGCTGCAGGTGAGAAAGGCCGAGGTGGATACGCAGAAGAGAGATAGGAGGCCAGTACAATTGCATCTGACGGCTAAGTGAGCAAAACTAGATGATTCAAGAACATGAGGTCAGAGGAGTCGCACTTGTAGTAACTACGACAAGGGTCACGGGGGTCCCTGTCAATCAGGATCTGTATGCTACTTATGTGTCAAGGATGAGAGCTTTGTGAAAGAGTTCCTGAAGGGTTTGTAGGTTCATTTTAGCTACAACCAGTCAGGAATGTCCTTTTCTTGTAGCGATTCTAGTTCAGGCTCCTACTCATATGACCCTGCGCATTACTGACGGACGATAGGGGAAGGTGGAGTTCCCAAAGGCCAGAGGTCAAGCTTTTTAGTTGACTGCGGAGGAGGCCAGAGAAGCACCTGATGTGTTCGTTGGTTTGTATCTGTTTTATATTTTTGCTGAATTATTTGATTGTATATGCTTATGTTGTAATTTTGTTTGGTACTTTCGTTGTGAATTTTGTACCTGCATTGGTGTTATTTGACTCGGGTGCGAGTCGGTCTTTTTTGTCTACATCTTTCTTTAGAGATTTATGTATTACTCGTGAGGCCCTGGATTGAACTTGAAGGTCGCCATAGCTGTTGATTGTGCGGTTTTGGCTTCCAATGTATATCGGGACTATGTATTGGTGATTTTCAGTGTTGGATTTTCGATTGATCTCATCCCTATTGCGATGGGAGATGTATGCGCGATTACGGGTATGGATTGGCTGAGTTGATTTGGGGCACTGATCCATTGCAAGAATTAGTTAGTGACGATTCGCAAGCCTAGTGGGGGAGTGTTGACCATCTATGGTGAGGGTACTAGGATTGAATCCACCTTTTGTTCCGCTTCAGGGCGAGGCGGTACCTCCAGCATGGATGTATGGGATATCTTGCGTATGTGGTCGATACGCAAGTTGTGAGGGAGAATTCGGTTTCTGATGTCCCTATTGTGAAGGAGTTTCCCGATATTTTCCCAGAGGAATTACATAGCGTGCCTCTCAAGATGCAGGTTGAGTTCAGGATCGATCTGATCCCTGGTGCTGCCACGATTACGAAGGCGCCATATCACCTTGCGCCACCAGAGATGCACGAGTTATCCTTATAGTTGTAGGAGCTTTTGGGGAAGGAGTTTATTCGGCCAAGTAGCTCTCTGTGGGGAGCATCGATCCTTTTTTTTAGGAAGAAGGATGGTTCACACAGAATGTGCATTGATTACTAGGAGTTGAAAATTTTGATAGTGAAGAACTGGTATCCATTAGCTCGGATCGAAGACCTTTTGATAAGTTACAGGGGGAATCTTGGTTTTCCAAGATCGAATTGAGGTCTAATTACCATCAGATGAGGGTTTGGGAGGAGGATATCCCGAAGACAGCTTTCTGAACTCGCTGTGGGTATTATGAGTTCGTGGGGATGCCTTTCGGGCTCACCAATACACCGAAAACGTTCATGTATCTCATGAACCAGGTGTGTAGGCCCATGCTGGATCGTTCAGTGATTGTTTTCATTGATGATATTTTTTATATATTCCAAGATCAAGGAGTAGCATGAGGAGCATCTGCATGAGCTTCTTGGAGTTCTTTGAGCGGAGAGGTTATACACCAAATTCTCCAAGTGTGAGTTCTGGTTGCACGAGGTCCATTTTTTGTGGCACCTCGTCAACCAGTATGATATATTGGTCGACCCAGCCAAGATTGAGGTGGTTATGCGGTGGGAAGTTCCGAAGTATCCATCTGAGATTCGGAGTTTCCTCGGGTTGGCAGGGTATTATTAGAGATTCATCAGGGACTTCACTAAGATTGCAATTCCTTTCACTACAATGACTAGGAAGGATGTCACCTTCCGTTGGGGGCCTGAGCAGCAAGCAACATTTGAGACTCTTCGACAGAAGCTCTGTGAGGTGTCGATGCTTACCCTGCGTGAGGGAGTTGAGAATTTCGTTGTGTACTGTGATGCATTGATTTTGGGTTTGGGTGTGTTATTGATGTAGAGAGGGCATGTGATCACTTACGCTTCGAGGCAGATGAAGCCTCACGAGGCGAACTATCCTACGCATGATCTAGAGTTGGGGGTGGTGGTTTTTTCCCTCAAGATTTGGCGTCACTATCTGTATGGGGTCTGATGTACTATTTACACATACGAAAAGAGTTTGAGGTATTTGATGGATCAGCCCAATTTGAATATGAGGCAGTAGAGATGGATTAACATAGTGCAGGACTACGACTATGAGAATTTTTACCATCTAGGTAAGGCCAACGTGGTGTACGAGGTATTGAGTCGCAGGGTGGTTAGTACTCTAATTCGGGACGTATGTATGAGGATGATAGTAGTGACTCCTGTATTGGAAATAATCAGGGTTGCTCAGATGGAGGCCATTAGGGTGGAAAATCGGAAGAGTGAGCGGGTGATTGGTCAGAAGTCAGCTTTTAATTATGATAGTCAAGGATTTCTGACACTTCATGGCAGGATTTGGGTGCCTTATTCAGGCGGGACCGACAAATTTTGATGAATGAGGCACACAAGTCGAGGTTCTCTATCCACCCGGGCGCGACAAAAATGTATCATGATTTGAGACATAATTATTGGTGGCTTTGTATGAAGATGGATATATCCTAGTTCGTGGAGCGGTGTCTAACCTGCTGGAAGGTCAAGGACGAGGATCAGAGCCCTCACGATAAATTGCATCCATTGGAGGTTCCAATGTGGAAATGGGTGCAGATCACCATGTATTTCATCACGAAGTTACGTAGGACTGCAAATGGTTTGGACGCAATCTGGGTGATTGCTGATTGATTGACGAAGAGTGTGTTGGATTAGTGTCTAAGCCCGTAACTATATTTGGTAAGTATTTGACCCGATTGTGCATGGTCCTTTGGGGTTGCCTTCACCGAAGCAACATGATAGGAAGAGTTATGAATAAGGAGGTTATTATGATTTATTAATATGTTATATGAATAATATATTAAAGGAGAAATCATATAGATATTTAATATTGGACAAGAATTAATTAAGAATTAATTTTGTGGCTAAAAGAGATTAATTAAATAAAGGGACTGGAACTGTCAATTGTGTGATAGTTGATTTGGGCTGAGAATCCTTATGGAATTAAGGGTTGGACGAAATTAGAGTGGGAGCCCATCTAAATTTCTGATGGGTTTTACACAAAATAACATCCTATGTGCTCATGCAAACCTTAATGCTTGGATCTAGGCTTCTCTATTATACATGCAATTCATCCAAGTCTTGCAAAACCTAGATCTAGTGTAAATAATCCAAAATTAGTATAACAAAACAGATCTAGATGATTACCTCTTATTCAAAGCTTGAATCTTCTTGTCCTTGGAGCTTAGAGTCATAATTGTCACTCCTCTAATGGCACACAAACACCAATAGCAAAAAGATGAAATTGGAGAGAGGTTGGAGGATCTAGAATTCGGCTCTTGCACTCTTAGGAATAGGGTTAGCCAGTTTCTGAAGCCTAAGGAGTTTATTTATACTTGTGCTGCTAGGGTTTCAATCAAAACCCTAATTGGATAGCTTAGGCCTTAAGCAGTCCAAAGAATCTTCCAGAATAAGGCCTTGGACGAAAATTAGATGGGCTCCCACTCTATTTTCGTCCACCCCCTTAATCCCAAAGGATTTTCAGCCCAAATCAACTATCACACAATTGACAGTTCCAGTCCCCTTTATTTAATTAATCTCTTTTAGCCACGGAATTAATTCTTAATTAATTATTGTCTAATATTAATTAAACTATATGATTTCTCTTATAATATATTATTCATATAACATATTAATAAATAATAATAACCTTTTTATTCATAAATCATCCTATCATGTTGTTTTGATGAAGGCAACCCAAAAGGACCATGCACAACCGGGTCAAGTACTCACCAAATATAGTTACGGGCTTAGACACTAATCCAACAGTCTCCCACTTGGATAAGTCTAGTAACTACAAATGCAAATACAATTCCATTAGCAATCTTAGCTCTCAAAGACGCTGTCAAACTCTGATTTCATCAATAACCTGTACTTTAGATAAGGGATCGTATAGTCCTCCGTTCTAGATATCGTGCGGAGAAATACATGGAACATAGTCATACTTATTGTCCAGCAGTTGTTTCTCGATCTCAGATTCTTTTGACATAGAACTTAATTGAACACATCAATTCAGTCCTGACCGGGCCCGACACATAAGTCAAATCAAATCATCAAGGGGCGCTGATATCACTTTTACCCTCTTAGGATAAAAGGAACAGATAAACTTCGACTTATATACATTTACTATCCACTAATCAAATCATACACAACAATGCGTTTTATAACATCAAGTTACTGATGCGTTTATGCATTATCAATGCACAACCAATTAGCAAACAATAAACCATATATCTAGGATTTAAGACCATATGATATTATCGTCTTGCGATCACTCGTGATAAATTCCATGAAGTGATTCCAGCAAGCGTGGGTTTATTCCAATGCTCAAATCATGTTCATAGGCACTCATGAACGTGGTAGCACACTTTTGCTATGTCTAATACTCTTTAGACAATCTACACCAATTCATGACAATCTTCTTTCATACCTACTCCCAAAGTACGAACGACTGTGGAACATTCGAATAATCTTATTATTCAGGAAGTCAAAACATGCAAAATGAAGCAATTGGTAAATAATTAACATAAGACAGTAACTATACTTATAAATAATACTATTTTATTTAATCATCTGTTAATTACAATTTATCTATTACACGTTTCCAAATTATCTAATCTAAACTAATATTGTTCTTCAGCTCGATGCTCCTATCGTGATGCAAGTGCTTAACCCTACTCAGTCCCTTCGTAAGCGGATCTGCTGGGTTATCCTCTGACGATACCCTCTTCACTACGAGGAGTCCTTCTTCCACCCGATGTCGAATAAAGTGATATTTTCTGTCGATATGTCGAGATCTGCCATGATCCCTGGGTTCCTTGGTCGAGGCAACTGCTCCTTCATTATCACAGAAAATTTCCATGGGCTCCTTTATGGCTGGCACAACTCCAAGGTCTCCGATGAAGTTCTTCAACCATATTGCCTCCTTTGATGCCTCGCTCGCCGCTATATATTCTGATTCGCACGTTGAATCAGCTACGGTCTCCTGCTTGGAACTTTTCCATGTCACTGCTCCTCCATTTAGGGTAAAGACCCAGCCCGACTGCGAACGGTAGTTGTCCTTGTCAGTTTGAAAACTGGCGTCACTATACCCTCGCACCCTTAAGTCATCACTCCCACCGAGGACTAGAAACCATTCCTTGGTCCTCCGAAGGTACTTAAGAATATTCTTGACTGCGGTCCAATGCGCTTTGCCAGGATTTCCCTGATATCTGCTAACCATACTCTAAGCAAAGGCCACATCAGGGCGAGCACAAGTCATAGCATACATAATGGAGCCAACTGCGGAAGTGTATGGTACTCGGCTCATTTTTGCTATCTCGACTTCGGTACTCGGGCTTTGAGTCTTACTCAACTTGGCATTACTTTGGATTGGTAACTCCCCTTTCTTTGAATTCTCCATACTAAATCGTTTTAGTACTTTGTCTAAGTAAGTATCCTGACTAAGTCCTATTAGTCTCTTACTTCTGTTTCTCACTCTCCTTATTCCCAGAATATAGGCAGCCTCTCCGAGGTCCTTCATAGCGAAGCACTTCCCGAGCCAGGACTTAACTTCCTGCACTGTCGGGATGTCGTTTCCTATGAGTAGTATGTCGTCGACATAGAATACGAGGAAGCTTACTATACTCCCACTGGCTTTGACATATACACATGATTCATCTTCGCTTCGCAGAAAGCCAAACTCTTTAACTTTCTCATCGAAACAAAGATTCCATCTGCGAGATGCTTGCTTAAGTCCATAAATGGACTTCTCAAGCTTACACTCTCTATTGGGATGCTTCGCATTGACAAAACCCTCTGGCTGAGCCATGTAAACATCCTCAGCCAACTTCCCATTAAGGAAAGCGATTTTGACATCCATCTGCCATATTTCATAATCATGAAATGCGACAATGGCTACCATCACCCTGATAGACATTATCTTCGCAACTGGTGAGAAGGTTTCATCATAGTCAACTACGGGAGTTTGAGTGAAACCCTTCGTAACCAATCGTGCCTTATAGGTGTGTACATTACGATCCATGTCAGTCTTCTTCTTGAAGATCCACTTGCATCCGACCGTCTTACGACCTGGCACATTGTCAACCAAATTCCAAACTTGGTTGTCATACATGGACTGCATGTCGCTGTCCATCGCCTCTTTCCACTTCGCAGACTCTGGGCCTGCCATGGCTTCCTTATAGCTGTTAGGTTCGTCCAAATTTATTAGTGTACTATCACTAATATACGTATCCCCTTCTATAGTAATATGAAAACCATATAACTGGGGTTGAACCCTAACTCTTTCGGAACGTCTAAGAGGTAATGACTCGTCAATTGGTTCAACCGGAGTTTCCTCCTCGGGTTGATCGCCATTGTTAGAAGTTCCTTCATCGCTCGACTCTTGAAGCTCTTCAAGATCGATTTGCCTCCCACTGTCCCCTTGGCTTATAAATTCTCGCTCTCGGAAAACCCCTCTCCTCGCAACGAAGACAACATTGTCACTCGTCTATAGAAGAGATATCCAAACGACTTTTGCGGGTAGCCGATGAAAATACATCGCTCACTACGAGGTTCGAGCTTGTTGTGAGTCTCTCTTCTTACAAAAGCCTTGCAACCCCAAACCTTGATGTGTGCCAACGAGGGAGCTTTCCCTGTTCACATCTCGTGAGGTGTTTTGGCAACCTTCTTCGCAGGGACTAAGTTAAGGATATGGGCGGAAGTCTCTAAGGCATACCCCCAAAATGAGAGAGGTAGCGAATCACGACTCATCATGGAACGAACCATGTCTAGCAATGTTAAATTACGCCTATCAGCCACATCATTCAACTGTGGTGTCCTAGGTGGCATTAATTGTGAAACAATTCTGCATTCCTTGAGGTAGTCGTGGAATTCAAGACTTAGGTACTCTCCACCTCGATCAGATCGAAGCATCTTGATTTTCCTGCCCAACTAATTTTCCACTTCTTGCTTGAACTCTTTGAAATTTTCAAAGGTTTCTGACTTGTGCCTGATTAAGTAGATATAACAATATCTGCTATAATCATCAGTAAAAGTCACGTAGAAGCGGCAGGCATCCCTTGTGGTGGATCTAAATGGTCCACATACATCTGTATGTATGAGGTCCAATAAACCCTCACCCCTCGCATAAGTGCCAGTGAAGGGTGACTTGGTCATCTTTCCAAGTAAACAAGATTCGCACACGTCATCGTCCCTAAGGTCGAATGACTCCAATACTCCATCCTTTTGGAGTTGGGCTATGCGCTTCTTGTTGACATGTCCAAGACGACAATGCCACAAGCATGCTTTATCCAAATCATTGGAAGAATCAATACACAACACATCATTTCCTAGTTTGTCTACAACCATCACATTTTCATATATTCCATTACAAGGCAATGCTTCAAAATATAAAACACTATTAAGATAAGCATAAATAGAACCCTTTTCATTATCAAATGAATATCTAAATCCTTGTCTATATAAACCATGAAATGAATTGATGTTTCTTGCCATATCTGGCGAATAGCAACAATTATTTAAATCTAAACCTAATCCATTACTAAGCACTAAGGAATATACTCCAATCTTGGTGATAGGCGACGATCTTCTGTTTCCCATGATTAGGTTTATCCTTCCACGCTCCACATCCCTATTTCTTCTTAGTCCCTGTAAATCAGAACATATGTGAAAACCACATCCTGTATCAAGAACCCAAGAAATAGCATGCGATGACTCATTAGATTTAATAGTGTAAATACCTGCAAAAGATGACTTGATCTTCCCATCCTTGATAGCTTGCAGATATTCAGGGCAGCTTCTTTTCCAATTCCCTATCTTGTGGCAGTGGTGGCACTCTACCTCCTTAGGGTTAGAGTTGGGTTTAGCAGAACCAACTTTGGTTCCACTAGAAGAGGTACCATCTTGGGACTTTCCCTTGTGGTGGCTCTTTGAGGGAGCCTTCCTCTTCTTACCTTTCCCTTGCCTTATTGCCAAGACAGGGGTAGCAGTAGGAATTGGAGTTGATGCAATAGTTTTATCTTTGAGTTTGCTCTCAGCAGTCCTCAACAGTCCTTGAAGCTTGCTCAAGGTGACCTCCTCCTTATTCATGTGGTAGGTCATGTGGAACTGGCTATAGCAGGGAGGTAAGGAATGAAGGATGATGTCATTTGTCAGCTCTTCATAAAAGTTCACATTCAACTTTAGCAGGCGATCGACATATCTTTGCATCTTTTGCAGATGAGCAGTAAGGGACTCTCCATTACCCATTTTGGTAGTGATCATCGAAGTGATGATCTCGTACCTTTCTTGCCTAGCGCTTTGGTGGTACCGGTCCAGCAAATCCTGATGCATTTCATAGGGGTACATGTCCTCATAGGACTTCTGGAGTTCTGCAGTCATAGTCGCTAGCATGATGCAATGGACTTTCGTGGCATCACGCTCATGGGCCTCAAAGGCCGCGATCTCTTCAGCTGTAGCAGTGTTGAGGTTAATTTCCTTCAGCTTCTCATCAAGGACATACTCTTTGTCCTCGTAACGAGTGACCATGCGAATGTTGCGGATCCAATCATTGAAATTGGACCCTTCAAAGATCACTCTCCCACACAAGTTCATAAGTGAGAACGAGCTAGAGGAAGTAGAACCAGAAGCGTTGTTGTTGACGTTCTACATCTGAAAAGGAAAAAGAACAAAGTTTGATTAGAAATGAATCCCCAATTAAACACCCAAATGAGAAATTAGGGCTAGGATCCAACAACATTATTTACAAATTAGAAAAGGGATGTCGTAATCTAACAAACAAATAATTTGAAGGTAAGATAATGATGATTCGCTAATTCTCCACCATGAAAAACGAAAAAGAGATTAAGTTTTAAATGTATTGAAAACTCCTAGATCTTTTAAGATTCATTGAACTTTTCAATGGCATGTTTAAATCTCGATATGCCCCTCTAGTTTGTGACTGGGATGCCGAGGATCACAAAGCGGGTGTGAATAACCATGCAAATATACATGGTGCCCTCATTGTTACAGTCACCTATTCAATGTGTTGGTTAACCACACACTGTCGCACCCCCAAACCAGAACGGCGGAAACGTTCGGGGGCGGAGGACTTTAGGTAAGTATCACAACACATGAAATATAGTAATCAAAGTACAAACAACCATTGTATTAATAAGTATAAGTTTGACATAAGTGTTCAAACATTACATATTCAAACACTAAAGTAGGTACAATAGAATACAAGAGTCGCGGTACGGTACTAGGTAGTCTTCTCAAAAGCTTCCGGAGTGTACCTGTCTACTGGATTCCTGAGAATACAAGTTATTTGGAAAGACTAGATCAACATTTAAGTTGGTGAGTTCATAAGTATTTTAGTTTTGTTAAGTATACCCTAAGTTCTTTGAATAAGTTCATTGGTTTCTCCAGGAAATCCTATATTTCCTGAGGTGATTAACTGATAACCTCAATAGTTTCCCTCTGTAATTACTTAGTTTATACTGATTATATATAACATAATATCGAATGGACAGTTAAATTGGTGTATATGCCCTAAGCCCACAACCAAACAAGGAACAGGAAGTAAGGCGGAAGTCACACATTTCACTGTCAATCGGATATTACTTATGTACAACTCTGATGTAATAACTAAGGAATTACAGAATTAACCACTAAAGGTCTTTTATGTTATACTAGTTTACAAAGATTGAATGACTAAGTTTCATTTGATAAGTGGTTTAATCCCATAAACCGTTTCATTTGTATAAGTGGTTTAATCCCATAAACCGTTTCATTTGTATAAGTGGTTTAATCCCATAAACCTTTTCATTTGTAAAAGTATTCTTAGTTATATCTGTTCTATAGTAAAAACCTTAGTCTTAATCCTGGAGAGTATTGTGTTATCCATAATATTGCCTTGTGGTTTTAAATGTTCAAAACCAGAAGTACAATACTTGATTTCATGATACGTAGCTTTTACTGTAAGTAAAAACTACTGAAGGTATATCTGGTCGGGATGTAATTAACTTTTCTTACTGTTATAAGAGAAGTATATTACTTTGTAATTCAATCGTTGTTTTATCCATGTGAGTCCTATCAACCATACTAATATGACGGAAATGCCTGTTGCGACGTTCTTCAGGCGTCGGAATGAATATGATATTTGACACCCTAGGCCTGCCGGCCAAACTGTAGCGAACAGTAGAGGTGCGGGATTGTCAGTCCCATATAGATCTATACACAAATTCACGCTCTCCCTACAAGAGATTCTGGCTAATAGTTCAGGACTTAAAAGGTCGTACTTAGATAAGTACACCGTGAAGGGTCTCACAAATTTATCGTTTCAACGAGATTTACGATGTATTATTATTACCCTGTGAATGCTAACTCTGGTACTTTGTATCGTACCCTTGGTTAATGCAAACCCGGTATGATGTAGTATTACCTCGTGTTTGCTAACTCGGGTACTCTGTATAGTACCTTTGCTAATGCAAACCCGGTAGGATGTATTATTACCTCGTGTTTTCTAACTCGGGTACGCTGTATAGTACCATTGCTAATGCAAACCCGGTAGGATGTATTATTACCTCGTGTTTGCTAACTCGGGTACTCTATATAGTACCTATGGTAATGCAAACCCGGTAGGATGTATTATTACCTCGTGCTTGCTAACTCGGGTACTCTGTATAGTACCTTTGCTAATGCAAACCCGACATTACCACGTGTTTGCTAACTCTGGTACTCTGTATAGTACCTTTGTTAATGCACACCAGGTATGATGTATCTTTACTTCTTTAATATGTTGTTCTTATATTAAAGGTATTATACATATCTTGGTATAGTTGAATGAATTTTTGTAATTTCCTTGGAAAGTATACAGTCGTCAATCATACTTGTATATTTAGTTTTGAATCATAAATTATACCTATTATAACTTATATGTTCTATCTGATTATCATGATATCTCATGGATGAACACCTTTGCTCAGCCTGATACAAAGGTATTGATACTAAAAAGAGTAACCTTTTATACTCATATATGTATAATATATATATATATATATATATATATATATATATATATATATATATATATATATATATATAATTAAGAAGGAAACGACCTTCGGAAAAATAATACAACCTTAATTCCACATCCAAACAAGGAAAAGGAAATAAGATAATTCATTAGTCCTAAGCCCTTCAAATCTTATTTATATATTTATACATATATAAACATGATTTTGGCATTTATAACTTTGAAATAACTTATAAAACATTTTTCAAAGAATTTAACGGAGTTTTCATGACTTTAAAGATTTAACATGGCTTCAAGTCATTTTGGAAGTATTTGGTAATTCTTAAAAGCATACGGAAAATCTTTGTGTGATTATTATCACATATAGTTATTAACACAATTTAATATTGTGTTAAACTTGTATTCCCCCCTAAAAAGCATTTAAAAACCATTGAAAAGGTAAATTATAGGGGTATGAACTCACTTTGATAAGCGGTGATTCGGGAAGCGTTTCGTTTCCCGGAAAGAGTTTATTTGACGAGAAACCGGATCAAATCGGGCAGAGTTTCGGCAGGAGAGAGGATAACTTCTCGAGAATTTCGGGGTTCCGGGGCTTGCTTCGGGCTTTAGACACGATACTGGGGACTTGGGGGGTCGTGAGAAAGTTTGGAGGGGTGAAAAATGTGAAAAAGCATGAAATTTGGGGTTAAAATGGTGAAGGAACCGGGAGGGTTCGCACCCTTTATATACGGTCGAAGCCTCGTTAAGGTGGCGAAGAGATGATCTCGGTTCGGACAGCTGGCTCAGCGAAGTCGAGTCAGCAGCACACGCGTCGGAAGGAGCGAAGCCCAAGTGCGAGGCTCGGACAGGTGGGGGCTTCGGATTTGACCAACCTTCGGTCCAATGGGAGGATGCCACGATGCGAGGGGGTGTCCGAGGGGCATCTCCGGGGTGTCTCTTGCGAGTGTTGTCGGCTGCTTAGTGGACCTCGGCTGCGGTCCAATCAGAAGGTGCCACGCAAGGTTCGGTCCTATCAGCAGGTGACATGTGGAGGTCCGCACGTGATGATGACGTGTCCGAAGCCTTGCATGCGAAATTGCCCGGTTTTCCATTTTTCTTGATTTTTGTGCCAAAACTTGCGAAAATCATAACCTTCGCATACGAGCTCCATTTTTTACGTTCTTTATATGCACGTGTAGGTAAAATCATTCTCTACGACTTTCGTTTAGACTTCGTCGGCTAATTTATATTTTATTTTTAATATTATTATTTTAAACCGATCGGGACGGGAATCCGTTAAAAACTCATAACTTCTTCATCCGACGTCCGTTTTCGTCTGTCTTTTTACCGTTGTGCTACTTTTGACGAGACCTTCGATTCTCGTCTAAGTTGCGTTGGCTAAATATCGATCGATTTATATTTCGAAGTTTTAGCTGTCTACTGCTAAACTGAAACTTCGAAAAATCATAACTTCCTCATACGAAGTCAGATTTTTACGTTCTTTTTATGAACGTTCTCGGTTTAACATATTCTACAACTTTCATTTAGATTGTTAAGGCTAAAAAGCCTTTTATCGAAAATTCACTTTTTACACTGAATAGTGTTTTGCCGGTTTTATCGCGGATTTTCGATTGGTCATAACTTCTTCGTTATAACTCGGATTTCAGTGTTCTTTATGTTTTTGGAAACCTTGTTACAAACTCTACCACTTGGTTCATCCCAATTACGATTATTGATCAATTTATTTTTGACTAAAATTTGACTGGTGTCACATTATCCCCTCGTTAGAGGGAATTTTGTCCCGAAATTAAGTCTAAAGTGATACTTATGGACTAGGTATAATCTTTCCTTTCCCAAGTGAATTTAGGTCCCTGGTTTGTAATCCAGCGAACCTTCACTAACGGGATGAGACTTAGCGTGGTTCTTTAGATTTCCCTATCCATGGTTTTTATTGATTCTTCTACAGAGTGTATACTTTTATTTAACTTGATTTCATTGAGTGAAATAACAAGTGTTTTATCGGATAGACACCTCTTTAGATACGATATGTGAAAGATGGGATGAATGTTATTAAGTTTTTGGTGGTAGTTTAAGTTTAAAAGTACAAGACCGATTCTAGTAAGAACCTCAAATGGTCCTATGTACTTTGAGTTTTGTATTTCACGCTTTCTCAAGCGCATCTTGTCCTTCCTGAGTGAGACCTTCATATGACAAGGTCATCAATCCTGGAATTCCAAGGGTTTTCTTTTATCGAAGCCGTAGCTTCTCTGATTAACTCTGGAAGCTTTATGGCGCTTCCTGATTCGTATTCTGTTTTTGGTAGTTTCTCGGATGAATTCCAGATCAGCGAGGGTGCTGTGTGGAAATTGGATCTCTAGCTAGTTGCGTATTACCTAATTTAGTCCAGTACAGATAGCATCTGTACTTATGACCACAGAAGGTTTCGAATGAAGCAACTTGAATGCTAGCGTGATAAAGGTCTCGACTAATTGGTAAATGGGTATCCCATTCTTTACCATAGCCGATCCCATAGAATCATGACTACTCTGGTTCCTAGAGATTTTTGAGTGAGGGCCTGAACTGGTAGATGATTCTATTATCTCAGTGGAGATAACAGATATTGGCATACCGTGCACTCACACGTTCTAGTTATCTTCTCTACTTGCCACACTTTCAGGTTTCAAGGCTTCCTGTTGAGCCTCCTTACTTTGTGTGGACAGATTTGAAAGGGTTTATCATAGTCAATGATTGGCACAATGACCTGGGTACTCTTTCCGACTTAGGGTGTCAGCTACTATATTGGCTTTGTCGAGATGATAACGAATTTCAAATTCGTAGTCATTTAGTAGCTCGACCCACTGTCGTGGTCTCATGTTGAATTCCACCTGGTAGAATACATGATGTTGGCTTTTGCTCCGAAGTACATGATCAGACTCATACTTGGCTCATCCACCATAACCTCGTGTATACAAGTCGTATGTAATTTAGATTTCACAAAACGTTCGGATGGGTGACTCTGCCCCAGGTCCACAACCAAACAAGGAACAGGAGATAGGGTGGAATCACACATCCTTAATCTTATTAAGTCTAACTTATATACCACTCTCGTGTATACACCTAGCAGCGATAGATTAACTCAATGAGTTCTTAATCTCTATTCTTGAACTTGACCTATGGTTCGATGATTTTCCTATGAGATCTATTGAGGTACTTCGGTAGTTACTGACTTCTAAGACTACTTCGGTGCTTTTCATTTGAAGTTTCCTGTCTATGGAGTAGGCTAGAATGGCGTGGTACTCTTCGCATGGGTACTTCTGAAGTTTTGAAACGTGAGACAACCTAAGGGTTTTGTGTTATGGATTGAAAGAATTTCATCTTACGGCTGATTAAGGAAAAAGTTCTCTTATACAGCATAAGAATTTTCACATGGTAAGGGCCAGGCCAAACCATGTCGAATGAGGATGTCGGAATTTTCTCGATGAAATAGATATTAAGTCGTTCTGGGACGAATGACTACTAGAATGATATCCTATGTACCTAAGTTGTCAGCGCTTCTGGTTTTATTCTGTTATTATCGCTACGAACCCCTTTTTGATTCGAAATTGGCGGGTACTACCAATACGAGGGTTCTGATAATTTGAAATTATGAACTTTCATGAAACGATCCTTACTAGGTCTCTCTATAATCTCTTGGTGTATACAAGTCATGTATAATTAAGATTGGTAAGACCTTTGACTGAGCAACCCTGCCCTAAATCCACTACCAAACAAGGAACAGGAAATGAGGCGGGCTTACTCACTCTAAGTCTACAAATCTTAATTATAAATGACCCCTATGTATACACTAATTCATCATAGCTTACCTGTTAGGGTTTCAAATTTTATATAATTGTTGTGATTTAATTTGAACGAGAGAGTAATCATAATTATAGATAATTATCGGGGTTTGGAAGCGTACCAAAATATAGCAGGGTTCGTTGATGCTTTCCCATGTATTGGGGTCAAAATCCTCTTGATCCCCCGTCGTTCTTCTCTGTTGGACAGTCCCTCTTGTAATGTCCTATTTCACCACAAAGGTGACATATGGGAATGGTTCTAACATTGGCAGTTGAAGTGATGAACTCAACCAGAGTTCTACAGATGCGGGCGGTATGCCCCTTTATGTTGCATCTATTGCAATGCAGCTCTCGGCAAACTCCATGATGATGGTAGTTGCACTTGCTGCAGTGTGGGAGGTTTCCTAAATACGACTTAGTATGTGCTAGAATAACAGGGCTGATTGGGGTATTGACTGCCCCAGTTCGTTGCCCTCTATTAGGTTCTTGAGTTGAACAACTCCCTTTCGTGTTCTCGAACTTTCGTTTAAGGACATTAGGCTTAAGGTTCGAGGTGTCCTTACAAGTAGGTGCTCGTTGCTATACTTGGCCATCACCATGATCGGGGTTACCGATAACATTATTACTAACATTTGCATTGTTAGCATTAAGGTGTGCCATGATAGCTGTTACAGCTGCTGTGACCGCAGCTTGAAACGTAGCCGCATTTATATGAAGGATTGATGTTTCGCTGGTGGGTTGGTTACACTTCTTTGGAGGCATGATTCTGTTTCATGATAAGAAAATGAGTTCGTGAGCGACTATCATGTCTCTAGATGTATTCTAACCATTTGTATATATGTATTAATCTTTCGTTTTGTTATATTGTTCTTAATGATTCGACCTACATCCCTATGATGCAGTCCTGGTAAGGAACATAATTAAGTTTCTAGAATGGTTAGGAACCGAGTATCATCCGAACTAAGTTACCTTCGTTTGGTGGATATCGTTTCCCATTTTCGAAAATATTCGAAATTAATTCATAACAGTGTCTACATAAAATAGACTTATGAATTTGAGAAGTAATCACTATCAATTAAGATTCCGTGATTTGATTTATTGTTATTAGCCATGACCGGAAAAGAGGATAAGCTCAAAACCTAATGTGAGTAATGAAATCACTAACTCACTAGGTTGAATCGATTTACTAGTTATTACTTAGATGAAAAGGTGCTCGAACACTTCACATGAATCATGCGTGGTTTTCCTTTGTTCTCTGTTCTATTCTGGGTGGTAATGATTTATTCTCTCCTGGTATCTATAGGGTGTCCTTCACCTGTGTAGGTATATTGAATTCTCGGGCTGTCTTACTTCCGATTCTGACACTGATCCCCATTACTTCGTAATGAAGATTTTGAATCGCGGAAGTTCATGTGAATCTCTCATTGGTGTCCTTAATAGGGTAAGGGCACTAAATGATTTCTATAGTTTATTTACTTTTCATCTGTTTCTTTCTCGGAATTCTCTTAATGAAATTTTGTTGGATCCTCCTTGAATCTTCTATTGATTGCTGGAGTAACTATGTTTATCTAACGGGTGTATACGAGAATGGGAATGTCTAAAGAATCTATGAGAAAATTTAAATTCCTACGAAGGTGATTCTTTCTGGTCCTTCTATAATCACATGGTGTGTACCGATTATATATAATCCAGATCAAATAGACCTTTGAATAAGTAATCCTACTCTAAAACCACATCCAAACAAGGAAAAGGAAGTAGAGTGAAAATCACATATTCTAAGTCTATAAAATATCGGTTATATATAACCTTAACGTATCCACTTAGTAATTATAGACTTATCAGAAAAGATCTTTTTAATATTTCCCCAGAGGTATGTAAAATACCTCCATGTTATTTTAGTTATGAGTTTGATTCTTAGACTTCTAGATATAAGAATTTGACAAGTTTTCAGTTTTCTTGTTATAGTATCCTAAAATACTCCCATAGTATTTTAGTCTTTATGTTTGGTTCTAGAATTCTTCTGGTGCTTATGTAAGTTTTAGACCAGTTGCAACACTACAATCACTCCCCAAACACATGTTGGGCATATCTCGGATGAATATAGTTGATCAGACTATATTGATCCCAGATATGATTACGTCACTGTCTAGGTTTAACTGCAATGTCCAACATCCAAATACTTTAGTTTTGTTCTTCTTTTGATACCCATTCTGGTATATATACTCTGCATGTACTTATACTTTTATAAAATATTGATATATTTTTAAAGTATAACTCTTGGTCAGAGTGTTTTTATCCCAATGGGTTTATAGTTGTATATCTTTTATGACTAATATATTGAGTTCACTATAAACACTGCTCTGATACCAATCTGTCGCACCCCCAAACCAGAACGGCGGAAACGTTCGGGGGCGGAGGACTTTAGGTAAGTATCACAACACATGCAATATAGTAATCAAAGTACAAACAACCATTGTATTAATAAGTATAAGTTTTACATAAGTGTTCAAACATTACATATTCAAACACTAAAGTAGGTACAGTAGAATACAAGAGTCGCGGTACGGTACTAGGTAGTCTTCTCAAAAGCTTCCGGAGTGTACCTGTCTACTGGATTCCTGAGAATACAAGTTATTTGGAAAGAGTAGATCAGCATTTAAGCTGGTGAGTTCATAAGTATTTTAGTTCTGTTAAGCATACCATAAGTTCTTTGAATAAGTTCATTGGTTTCTCCAGGAAATCCTATATTTCCTGAGGTGATTAACTGATAACCTTAATAGTTTCCCTCTGTAATTACTTAGTTTATACTGATTATATATAACATAATATCGAATGGACAGTTAAATGGGTGTATCTGCCCTAAGCCCACAACCAAACAAGGAACAGGAAGTAAGGCGGAAGTCACACATTTCACTGTCAATCGGATATTACTTATGTACAACTCTGATGTAATAACTAAGGAATTATAGAATTAACCACTAAAGGTCTTTTATGTTATACTAGTTTACAAAGATTGAATGACTAAGTTTCATTTGATAAGTGGTTTAATCCCATAAACCGTTTCCTTTGTATAAGTGGTTTAATCCCATAAACCGTTTCATTTGTAAAAGTGGTTTAATCCCATAAACCGTTTCATTTGTAAAAGTATTCTTAGTTATATCTGTTCTATAGTAAAAACCTTAATATTAATCCTGGAGAGTATTGTATTATCCATAATACTGCCTTGTGGTTTTAAATGTTCAAAACCAGAAGTACAATACTTGATTTCATGATACGTAGCTTTTACTATAAGTAAAAAGTACTGGAGGTATATCTGGTCGGGATGTAATTAACTTTTCTTACTGTTATAATAGAAGTATATTACTTTGTAATTCACTCGTTGTTTTATCCATGTGAGTCCTATCAACCATACTAATATGACGGAAATGCCTGCTGCGACGTTCTTCAGGCGTCGGAATGAATATGATATTTGACACCCTAGGCCTGCCGGCCAAACTGTAGCGAACAGTAGAGGTGCGGGATTGTCAGTCCCATATAGATCTATACACAAAATCACGCTCTCCCTACAAGAGATTCTGGCTAATAGTTTAGGACTTAAAAGGCCGTACTTAGATAAGTACACCGTGAAGGGTCTCACAAATTTATCGTTTCAACGAGATTTACGATGTATTATTATTACCCTGTGAATGCTAACTCTGGTACTTTGTATCGTACCTTTGGTTAATGCAAACCCGGTATGATGTATTATTACCTCGTGTTTGCTAACTCGGGTACTCTGTATAGTACCTTTGCTAATGCAAACCCGGTAGGATGTATTATTACCTCGTGTTTTCTAACTCGGGTACGCTGTATAGTACCTTTGCTAATGCAAACCCGGTAGGATGTATTATTACCTCGTGTTTGCTAACTCGGGTACTCTATATAGTACCTATGGTAATGCAAACCCGGTAGGATGTATTATTACATCGTGCTTGCTAACTCGGGTACTCTGTATAGTACCTTTGCTAATGCAAACCCGACATTACCACGTGTTTGCTAACTCTGGTACTCTGTATAGTACCTTTGTTAATGCAAACCAGGTATGATGTATCTTTACTTCTTTAATATGTTGTTCTTATATTAAAGGTATTATACATATCTTGGTATAGTTGAATGAATTTTTGTAATTTCCTTGGAAAGTATACAGTCGTGAATCATACTTGTATATTTAGTTTTGAATCATAAATTATACCTATTATAACTTATATGTTCTATCTGATTATCATGATATCTCATGGATGAACACCTTTGCTCAGCCTGATACAAAGGTATTGATACTAAAAGGAGTAACCTTTTATACTCATATATGTATAATATATATATATATATATATATATATATATATATATATATATATATATATATATATATATATATATATATATAATTAAGAAGGAAACGACCTTCGGACAAATAATACAACCTTAATTCCACATCCAAACAAGGAAAAGGAAATAAGATAATTCATTAGTCCTAAGCCCTTCAAATCTTATTTATATATTTATACATATATAAACATGATTTTGGCATTTATAACTTTGAAATAACTTATAAAACATTTTTCAAAGAATTTAACGGAGTTTTCATGACTTTAAAGATTTAACATGGCTTCAAGTCATTTTGGAAGTATTTGGTAATTCTTAAAAGCATACGGAAAATCTTTGTGTGATTATTATCACATACAGTTATTAACACAATTTAACATTGTGTTAAACTTGTATTCCCCCCTAAAAAGCATTTAAAAACCATTGAAAAGGTAAATTATAGGGGTATGAACTCACTTTGATAAGCGGTGATTCGGGCAGCGTTTCGTTTCTGGAAAGAGTTTATATGACGAGAAACCGGCTCAAATCGGGCAGAATTTCGGCAGGAGAGAGGATAACCTCTCGAGAATTCTGGGGTTCCGAGGCTTACTTCAGGCTTTAGACACGATATCGGGGACTTGGGGGTCGTGAGAAAGTTTGGAGGGGTGAAAAATGTGAAAAAGCATGAAATTTGGGGTTAAAATGGTGAAGGAACCGGGAGGGTTCGCACCCTTTATATAGGGCCGAAGCCTCGGACAGGTGGCGAAGAGATGATCTCGGTTCGGATAGCTGGCTCAGCGAAGGCGAGTCAGCAGCACACGCGTCGGAAGGAGCGAAGCCCACGTGCGAGGCTCGGACAGGTGGGGGCTTCTGATTTGACCAACCTTCGGTCCAATGGGAGGATGCCACGATGCGAGGGGGGTGTCCGAGGGGCATCTCCGGGGTGTCTCTTGCGAGTGTTGTCGGCTGCTAAGTGGACCTCGGCTGCGGTCCAATCAGAAGGTGCCACGCAAGGTTCGGTCCTATCAGCAGGTGACACGTTGAGGTCCGCACATGATGATGACGTGTCCGAAGCCTTGCATGCGAAATTGCCCGGTTTTCCATTTTTCTTGATTTTTGTGCCAAAACTTGCGAAAATCATAACCTTCGCATACGAGCTCCATTTTTTACGTTCTTTATATGCAAGTGTAGGTAAAATTATGCTCTACGACTTTCGTTTAGACTTCGTCGGCTAATTTATATTTTATTTTTAATATTATTATTTTAAACCGATCGGGACGGGAATCCGTTAAAAATTCATAACTTCTTCATCCGACGTCCGTTTTCGTCTGTCTTTTTACCGTTGTGCTACTTTTGATGAGACCTTCGATTCTCATCTAAGTTGCGTCGGCTAAATATCGATCGATTTATATTTCGAATTTTTAGCTGTGTACTGCTAAACCGAAAGTTCGAAAAATCATAAATTCCTCATACGAAGTAAGATTTTTACGTTCTTTTTATGAACGTTCTCGGTTTAACATATTCTACAACTTTCATTTAGATTGTTAAGGCTAAAAATCCTTTTATCGAAAATTCACTTTTTACACTGAACAGTGTTTTGCCGGTTTTATTGCGAATTTTCGATTGGTCATAACTTCTTCGTTATAACTCGGATTTCAGTGTTCTTTATGTTTTTGGAAACCTTGTTACAAACTATACCACTTGGTTCATCCCAATTATGATTATTGATCAATTTATTTTTGACCAAAATTTGATTGGTGTCACACACACGCTCCATCGAACTATGACAAACAATAAGTCACCCTTTGCCTCCTTTGCTCAGAACCCAATTAGTGTGCTGGTTAACCACACATGCTCCACTAACGTCTTAGCAAGGGTACAAAGTGTAACTTCATGGAATTGCATCAATTCACTTTTGCCTAAAGTAACTAAGATTGAGAATTTTGTAAAAACATTTAGTTACTTTTATAATTTCATTATACTTCTAACGAGGAAAGTGTTTTCCCTATCCTTCCCGTTCGGCTAACGACCCTCCACTAGTCAAGGGTGCGGTGGGTAAGAGTGGATACCCAATGGCAGTCATTTTACAGGCCGCTTCCTTAAACACCCCTTATAGACTAGCTTCGTGAATGAGGCCTACTAACGGTAAGACTCGCATTTAAGTTATACATATATATATATATATATATATATATATATATATATATATATATATATATATATTAATCTTATAATATTATAAAGTATAAGGTTGAATTTTAAACTTGTAAAATTCTAGGGTTTGAAATTTAAATAGTTCAAATTAAACTTTTAATCAAAAAATTTTAAATTTCAAAACTTGAGGGAAAGTTTTGAACATATTCAAAACACATAGGATCAAATAGCAAATAATTTAAAATTTAACATTTAATTTAATGATTATCTAAATTTGACCTAATCAAGATAATTCAACAATTAATTTAAATAATCAAATATTTATCATATTAGGAATTTATTATTCAAACAATTGGTAATTATCTTTTGTTTTGGTAAGGATAATCATAAAACAGTAATAAAATTCGGATTTTATTAGTCAAAAACGATTTAGTTAGTTATCCTTAAGCAAAACAGTAAGAAATCCCGAAAATCCCTCTGACAGACGCTCCGACTCGCCGAGTCCCCTTATGGACTCGTCGAGTTCATCCTACTCGTCGAGCCCACTATGGGACTCGCCGAGTCTGTCAGTCAGGGGGCCAAAATTCGATTTTAAAGCAAGAATGAAAACACAAAGCATCAATACAATAGAAGCCAATCAAGGCTCTGATACCACTGATGGGTTTTACACAAAATAACATCCTATGTGCTCATGCAAACCCTAATGCTTGGATCTAGGCTTCTCTATTGTACATGCACTTCATCCAAGTCTTGCAAAACCTAGATCTAGTGTAAATAATCCGAAATTAGTATAACAAAACAGATCTAGATGATTACTTCTTCTTCAAAACTTGAATCTTCTTGTCCTTGGAGCTTAGAGTCATAATTGTCACCCCTCTAATGGCTTACAAACACCAATAGCAAAAAGATGTTCTTGGAGAGAGGTTGGAGGCTCTAGAATTCAGCTCTTGCATTCTTAGGAATAGGGTTAGCTGATTTCTGAAGCCTAAGGAGTCTATTTATAATTGTGATGCTAGGGTTTCAGTCAAAACCCTAATTGGATAGCTTAGGCCTTAAGCAGTCCAAAGAATCTTCCAGAATAAGGCCTTGGACAAAAAGTAGATGGGCTCCCACTCTATTTTCGTCCACCCCCTTAATCCCAAAGGATTCTCAACCCAAATCAACTATAACACAATTGACAGTTCCAGTCCCCTTTGTTTAATTAATCTCTTTTAGCCACATAATTAATTCTTAATTAATTCTTGTCTAATATTAATTAAACTATATGATTTCTCTTTTAATATATTATTCATATAACATATTAATAAATCATAATAACCTCTTTATTCATAAATCATCCTATCATGTTGCTTTGATGAAGGCAACCCAAAAGGACCATGCACAACCGGGTTAAGTACTCACCAAATATAGTTACGGGCTTAGACACTAATCCAACAATTTCGTCCAAGGCCTTTATTCTGGAAGGTTTTGTGGACTGCTTAAGGCCTAAGCTATCCAATTAGGGTTTTGACTGAAACCTTAGCAACACAAGTATAAATAGACCCCTTAGGCTTCAGAAATCGGTGAACCCTATTCCTAAGAGTACTAGAGTCGAATTCTATAGCCTCCAACCTCTCTCCAAGATCATCCTCTTGCTTGTGGTGTTTGTAAGCCATTAGAGGAGTGATATTTGTGACTCTAAGCTCCAAGGACAAGAAGATTCAAGCTTTGAAGAAAAGGTAATCATCTAGATCTATTTTGTTATGTTAATTTCGAAATATATACACTAAATCTAGGGTTTGTAAGTCTTGGATGAATTGCATGTACAATAGAGAAACGTAGATCCAAGCATTAGGGTTTGCATGAGCACATAGGATGTTCTTTTGGCTCGAACCCATCAGTGGTATCAGAGCCAGGTTTTGTTTCTATTGTATTGATGCCTTGTATGTTCATTCATGCTTTAAAATCATTTTTTAGGATTTCTGTCTGATGAACTCGACGAGTTCCATTGAGAACTCGACGAGTTCCATTGAGAACTCGACGAGTTGGATGAACTCGACGAGTTCCAATGAGAACTCGACGAGTTTAGCTGTCAAACAAAGAGATTTTTGGGATTTCTTGCTATTTTGCTTAAGGATAATTACCTAAATCGTTTTTCACTAATAAAATCCGAATTTTATTACTGTTTTATGATTATCCTTACCAAATCAAAAGATAATTACCAATTGTTTGAATAATAAATTTCTTATTTGATAATATTTGATTATTTAAATTAATTGTTGAATTATCTTGTAAATAAAATTGATTAGGTCAAATTTAAATAATCATTAAATTAAATGTTTAATTTAAATTATTTGCTATTTGATCCTTTGTGTTTTGAAAAGTTCAAAACTTGCCTTCAAGTTTTGAAATTTAAATTTTGATTAAAAGTTTAATTTAAACTATTTAAATTTCAAACCCTAGAATTTTACAAGTTTAAAATTCAACGTTACACTTTATAATATTATAAGATTAATATATATATATATATATATATATATATATATATATATATATATGTATAACTTAAATGCTAGTTTACCGTTAGTAGGCCTCATTCACGAAGCCGATCTATAAGGGGGGTATAAGGTTATGGCCTATAAAATGGCCGTTTAATGGGTGTCATCTCTCACCCTCCGCTTCCTTGATTGGTGGAGGGTCGTTAGCCGAACAGGTAGGATAGGGCAAACCCTTTCCTCATTAAAAGTATAATGAAATTATAAAAGTAACTAAATGTTTTACAAAATTCCCAATCTTAGTTACTTTAGGCAAAAGTGAATTGATGCAATTCCATGAAATTACACTTTGTACCCTTGCTAAGATGTTAGTGGAGTGTGTGTGGTTAACCGGCACACTAATTGGGTTCTAAGCAAAGGTGGCAAAGGGTGACTCATTGTTTGTCATAGTTCGATGGAGCATGTGTGGTTAATCGGCACATCGAATAGGTGACTGTAACAATGAGGGCACCATGTACATTTGCATGGTTATTCACACCCGCTTTGTGATCCTCGGCATCCCAGTCACAAACTTGAGGGGCATATCGAGATTTAAACTTGTCATTGAAAAGTTCAATGAATCTCAAAAGATTTAGGAGTTTTCAATATATTTAAAACTTAGCTTTAATTTGTTTTTCATGGTGGAAATTAGTGAATCGTCATTCACTTACCTTCAAATTATTTACTTGTTAGATTACGGCATTCCTCTTCTAATTTGTAAATAATGTTTTTGCATCCTAGCCCTAATTTCTCATTTGGGTGTTTAATTGGGGATTCATTTCTAATCAAACTTTGTTCTTTCTCATTTTCATATGTCGAACGTCAACAACAACGCTTCTGGTTCAACTTCCTCTGGCTCGTTCTCACTCATGAACTTGTGTGGGAGAGTGATCTTTGACGGGTCCAATTTCATTGATTGGATCCGCAACATTCGAATGTTTACTCATTTCGAGGACAAAGAGTATGTCCTCGATGAGAAGCTAAAGTAAATCAACATCAACACTGCCTATGCTGAAGAGATCGCAGCCTTTGAGGCCCATGAGCGTGATGCCACGAAAGTACATTGCATCATGCTGGCGACTATGACTGCAGAACTCCAGAAGTCCTATGAGGACATGTACCCCTGTGAAATGCATCAGGATCTGCTGGACCGGTACCACCAAAGCGCTAGGCAAGAAAGGTACGAGATCATCACTTCAATGATCACTACTAAAATGGGTAATGGAGAGTCCCTTACTGCTCATCTTCAAAATATGCAGATATATGTCGATCGACTGCTAAAGCTAAATGTTAACTTTGATGAAGAGCTGGCAATTGACGTCATCCTTCATTCCTTTCCTCCCTGCTATAGCCAGTTCCGCATGACCTACCACATGAACAAGGAGGAGGTCACCTTGAGCAAGAGTCAAGGATTGTTGAGGACAGCTGAGAGCAACCTCAAAGATAAATCTATTTCACCATCTCCAACTCCTACTGCTGCCCCAGTCCTGGCAATTGGGCAAGGGAAGGGTAAGAAGAGGAAGGCTCCTTCAAAGAGCCACCATAAGGGAAAGTCCTAAAATGGCTCCTCTTCTAGTGGAACCAAGGTTGGTTCTGCTAAACCCAACTCGAACCCCAAGGAGGAAGAGTGCCACCACTGCCATGAAATAGGGCATTGGAAATGAAGTTGCCCGAAATATCTGCAAGATATCAAGGATGGAAAGATCAAGCCATCCTACGCAGGTATTTACACTATTAAATCTAATGATTCATCAAATGCTATTTCTTGGGTTCTTGATACAGGATGTGGTTTTCACATTTGTTCTGATTTGCAGGGCCAAAGAAGAAATAGGGATGTGGAGCATGGGAAAATAAATTTGATCATGGGGAACAGAAGATCGTCGCCTGTCACCAAGATTAGAGTTTACTTTTTAATGCTCAGTATTGGATTAGGATTAGATTTAAATAATTGTTGCTATTCGCTAGATATGGCAAGAAACATCATTTCATTTCATGGTTTGTATAGACAGGGTTTTAGATATTCATTTGATAATGAAAAGGGTTCTATTAATGCTTATCTTAATGGTGTTTTCTATTTTGAAGCATTGCCTTGTAATGGAATATATGAAACTGTGATGGTTGTAGACAATTTAGGAAATGATGTGTTGTGTATTGATTCTTCCAATGATTTGGATAAAGCATGCTTGTGGCATTTTCGTCTTGGACATGTCAACAAGAAACGCATAGCCAAACTCCAAAAGGATGGAGTGTTGGAGTCATTCGACCTTAGGGACGATGACGTGTGCGAATCTTCTTTACTTGGAAGGATGACCAAGTCACCCTTCACTATCACTTGTGCGAGGGGTGAGGGTTTATTGGACCTTATACATACAGATGTATGTGGACCATTTAGATCCACCACAAGGGATGTCTGCCGCTTCTACGTGACTTTTACCGATGATTATAGCAGATATGGTTATATCTACTTAATCAGTCATAAGTCAGAAACCTTTGAAAAGTTCAAAGAGTTCAAGCAAGAAGTGGAAAATCAGTTGGGCAGGAAAATTAAGATGCTTTGATCTGATCGAGGTGGAGAGTACCTAAGTCTTGAATTCCACGACTACCTCAAGGAATGCAAAATTGTTTCGCAATTAACGCCACCTAGGACACCACAGTTGAATGACGTGGCTGAGAGGCGTAATTTAACATTGCTAGACATGGTTCGTTCCATGATGAGTCGTGCTTCGCTACCTATCTCATTCTGGGGGTATGCCTTAGAGACTGCCGCCCATATCCTTAACTTAGTCCCTACGAAGAAGGTTGCCAAAACACCTCACGAGATGTGAACAGGGAAAGTTCCCTCGTTGGCAGACATCAAGGTTTGGGGTTGCAAGGCTTTCGTAAGAAGAGAGACTCACGACAAGCTCGAACCTCGTAGTCAGCGATGTATTTTCATCGGCTACCCGCAAAAGTCCTTTGGATATCTCTTCTATAGACCAAGTGACAATGTTGTCTTCGTTGCGAGGAGAGGTGTTTTCCGAGAGCGAGAACTCATAAGCCAAGGGGACAGTGGGAGGCAAATCGATCTTGAAGAACTTCAAGAGTCGAGCGATGAAGGAACCTTTAACACTGGCGCTGAACCCGAGGAGGAAACTCCGGTTGAACCGATTGACGAGTTCTTACCTCTTAGATGTTCCAGTAGAGTTAGTGTCCTGCCCGTGTTGTATGGTTTTCATATAACGAGTGAGAGTGATATGTTTATTAGTGATAGTACACTAGTGAATTTAGACGAACCTAACAGCTATAAGGAAGCCATGGCAAGCCCGGAGTCTGCAAAATGGAAAAAGGCTATGGACAGCGAGATTCAGTCCATGTATGACAACCAAGTTTGGAATTTGGTTGACAATCTGCCAGGTCGTAAGACGGTCGGGTGCAAGTGGATCTTCAAGAAGAAGACCGACATGGATGGGAATGTGCACACTTATAAGGCGCGATTGGTTGCGAAGGGTTTCACTCAAACTCATGGAGTTGATTATGATGAAATCTTCTCACCAGTTGCGAAGATAAAGTCTATCAGGGTGATGCTGGCCATTGCTGCATTTCATGACTATGAAATATGGCAGATGGATGTCAAAACCGCTATCCTTAACGGGAAGTTGGCTGAGGATGTTTACATGGCTCAACCAGAGGGTTTTGTCAATGCGAAGCATCCCAATAGAGTGTGTAAGCTTGAGAAGTCCATCTATGGACTAAAACAAGCATCTCACAGATGGAATCTTTGTTTCGATGAGATAGTCAAAGAGTTTGGTTTTCTGCGAAGCGAGGATGAATCATGTATATATGTCAAAGCCAGTGGTAGTATAGTAAGCTTCCTCATATTGTATGTCGATGACATACTACTCATAGGAAACGACATTCCAACCCTGAAGGAAGTTAAATCCTGGCTTGGGAAGTGCTTCGCTATAAAGGACCTCGGAGAGGCTGCCTATATTTTGGGAATAACGATAGTGAGAAACAGAAGTAAGAGACTGATAGGAATTAGTCAGAATACTTACTTGGACAAGGTACTAAAGCATTTTAGTATGGAGAATTCAAAGAAGGGAGAGTTACCAATAGAAAGTAATGCCAAATTGAGTAAGACTCAAAGCCCGAGTACCGAAGTCGAGATAGCAGAAATGAGCCGAGTACCATACGCTTCCGCAGTTGGCTCGATTATGTATGTTATGACTTGTACTCGCCCTGATGTGGCCTTCGCTTTGAGCATGGTCAGTAGATATCAACGGAACCATGGCAAAGCACATTGGACCGCTGTCAAGAATATTCTTAACTACCTTCGGAGGACCAATGAATGGTTTCTAGTCCTCGGTGGGAGTGATGACTTAAGGGTGCGAGGGTATAGTGACGCCAGTTTTCAGACCGACAGGGACAACTACCATTCGTAGTCGAGCTAGATCTTTACTCTAAATGGAGGAGCAGTGACTTGGAAAAGTTCCAAGCAGGAGACTGTAGCTGATTCAACATGCGAATCGGAGTATATAGCGGCGAGCGAAGCGTCAAAGGAGGTGATATGGTTGAAGAACTTCATCGGAGACCTTGGAGTTATGCCAGACATAAAGGAGCCCATGGAAATTTTCTGTGATAATGAAGGAGCGGTTGCCTTAACCAAGGAACCGATGGATCATGGCAGATCTCGACATATCGACAGAAAATATCACTTTATTCGACATCGGGTGGAAGAAGGACTCCTCGTAGTGAAGAGGGTATCGTCTGAGGATAACCCAGCAGATCCCTTTACGAAGGGACTGAGTAGGGTTAAGCACTTGCAGCATGCTAGGAGCATCGGGCTGAAGGACGATATTAGTTTAGATTAGATAGTTTAGAAACATGTAATAGATAAATGTAATTGAGATTTGATGATTAAATAAAAGAGTATTATTTATAAGTAATGTTACTGTCTTATGTTGATTATCTACCTATTGTTTCATTTTGCATGTTTTGACTTCCTGAATAATAAGATTATTGAAAAGTTCCACAATCGTTCATACTTTGGGAGTAGGTATGAAAGAAGATTGTCATGAATTCATGTGTAGATTGTCTAAAGTGTATTAGACATAGAAAAGGTTTGTTGCAACGCTCATGAGTGCTTATGAGTTTGATTTGAGCATTGGATTAGACCCGCGCTAGCTGGAATCACTTCATGGAATTTATCATGAGTGATCGCAAGACGATAATATCATATGGTCTTAAAACCTAGATATATGGTTTGTTGTTTACTAATTGGTTGTGCATTGATAATGCGTAAACGCATCAGTAACTTGATGTTGTAAAATGCATTGTTGTGTATGATTTGATTAGTAAATAGTAAATGAATATAAGTCGAAGTTTATCTGTTCCTTTTATCCTAAGAGGGTAAAAGCGATATCAAGGCCCCTCGATGATTTTTTTTACTAATGTATCGGGACCGATCAGGACTGAATTGATGTGTTCAATTAAGTTCTATGTCAGACGAATCAGAGATCGAGAAACAACTGTTGGACAATAAGTATGACTATGTTCCATGTAATTGTCCGCACGATATCTAGAACAGAGGATTATACGATCCCTTATCTAGAGGACAGGTTACTAATGAGATCAGAGTTCGACAGCGTCTTTGAGAGCTACGATTGCTAATCGGATAGTATTTACATTTATAGTTACTAGACTTATCCAAGTGGGAGACTGTTGGATTAGTGTCTAAGCCCGTAACTATATTTGGTAAGTATTTGACCTGGTTGTGCATGGTCCTTTTGGGTTGCCCTCACCGAAGCGACATGATAGGATGATTTATGAATAAGGAGGTTATTATGATTTATTAATATGTTATATGAATAATATATTAAAGGAGAAATCATATAGTTAATTAATATTGGACAATAATTAATTAAGAATTAATTCGGTGGCTAAAAGAGATTAATTAAATAAAGGGACTGGAACTGTCAATTGTGTGATAGTTGATTTGGGCTGAGAATCCTTATGGAATTAAGGGGTGGACAAAATTAGAGTGGGAGCCCATCTAAATTTCTTCCAAGGCCTTTATTCTGGAAGGTTCTGTTGACTGAAACCCTAGCAGCACAAGTATAAATAGACCCCTTAGGCTTCAGAAAGCGGTGAACCCTATTCCTAAGAGTACTAGAGCCGAATTCTGTAGCCTCCAACCTCTCTCCAAGATCATCCTCTTGCTTGTGGTGTTTGTAAGCCATTAGAGGAGTGACATTTGTGACTCTAAGCTCCAAGGACAAGAAGATTCAAGCTTTGAAGAAAAGGTAATCATCTAGATCTGTTTTGTTATGTTAATTTCGAAATATATACACTAGATCTAGGGTTTGTAAGTCTTGGATGAATTGCATGTACAATAGAGAAACCTAGATCCAAGCATTAGGGTTTGCATGAGCACATAGGATGTTCTTTTGGATCAAACCCATCAGAGTGCTCACTTTCTGGCCATCCAGGAGATCTCATCGGCTGACAAGTTAGCCGACATTTATGTTCGTGAGGTGATTGCTCGCCATGGGGTGCCTACTTTGATTGTTTCAGATCGGGATGTCTGTTTCTCTTCCAGATTTTGGAAGAGGTTCCACAAGGAGTTGGGTATGCAGTTACACCTTAGAACCACCTACGGTCCACAGAGGGACGAGTAGATTAAGCAGACTATCCACACGCTCGAGGATATGATGATAGCATGTGTCTTGGACTTCGATGGGATTTGGGACTCCTACCTCCCTTTGGCTAAGTTTTCATATAACAACAACTACCATGCCAACATTGGTATTCCACCCTTTAAGCTCCTCTAGGGGAGGAAGTACAAGACCCTGATTTGTTGGGGAGAGGTTGGCCAGAGGGTCATGGGGAGCACAGAGATAGTTCTCAAGACTACGGGGCTTATTCAGCAGGTTAAGCAGAGACTTCAGACATCCCAGAGTCGCCAGAAGAGCTACGATGGCCGACGCCGATTTGAGTTGGAGTTTCGGGTCGGGGATATGGTAATTATGAAGGTGTCAACTTGGAAAGGCGTCATCCGATTCAAAAAGTAGGGCAAGACGGGTCCCACGTTTATTGGTCTGTTCTGAGTGGCAGCTAGGGTAGGCAAGGTAGCCTACTGTTTGGACTTGTCAGAAGAGCTCAATCATATTCACAACCAAAACAAGCTCTTTGAATTAACCATAAATTTTTACTCTTCAATTAAATAAGCTCTTAATTAAATCAGAAAAGCATCTTTATGATCGGTGTAAAATTTCCAGCAATACCCAATACTTCTCACAAGCTCGGAAGCGTAAATATATGATTTTTACAGTTTATATCAGAGTTAAATCCCATCACGAAACCAATATGATACTTGTTACTTTTACCAGTTGACTAGAATAATTATAGATTCTATTAACTGATTAACAGGAATGATAAAACCCTAGCTAGGTGATCAGACTAATAAGAACTAAAAATTAAACGTTCATTAATCTTAAAACTGAAAAATCTAGATGGAAACTCAAAACGAAAATCAAATCTGAAAAACAAATCACATGAAAAGTACCAGTCTATGTCGAACTGAAAACTAAAGTTTTAGCCAGACATGGCTAAAAGCGAAACTAAACTAAATAAAAGAAACATTTACTAATCAATCTTCTAATCTAAACGAATGAGATGAATCGCAGCCTTCAGATCTCCAAAAGTCGTTGAAAAGGTATCAGAAATCGTCTTCAGAAGAGTATTCTGCCGCCTGGAATCATCTAACCCTCGAATATGATAATGAGGGTCGTATTTATAAGCGAGACGGAAACTTTCGGAGAAAGAAACCGACAAAATGCGATCGTAGGTTGGTTATATGTGATCGCATATTTTCCAAACTTTTCCAGATTTTCCCATAAATGATGCACGGTGTTATTTTCAACGTTTTCGGGACTACAGGCCATTTATGAGATCGCATGTTTTATTTTTTTCTTCAGATGACTTCCAGATGACTTATTTTGACCCTGGGAAACTTCGTGGCAAAAATACGATCGCAAAAAAACATGCAATCACTTATGCGATCACATTTTTGGCGTATGTGATTGCACTTTTGGCCTTTTTCACAAACATGAAAGTCTTCCAAAAATTTGTCTAGTTTTCAGAAAATTTTGAATCTCGTTAATAGGACTTACGGTTCATGAGATATGCTCAATACACTGACAGATGGGTCAAAGCTACCAACAACATCCTTTAGCTTTAGATCGTAGCAATCTATCTTCGTATGATCAATTTGATTGAATGCTTCTTGACCATAACATCTTCCAAGAATTCCTCAACATCTTCCTTTAGTTCCAACTCTATTTAGGCTCAAAATATGCATCCAACTGCTCCCAAAGTACTGCTCCACTCGAACTTTCTGAAATTGACACAAAAAATGCTGGCAGTACGAGAATTCTAATAAAGTACATGAGTTGAACATTATTTAAACAAATGACATGCAAATGTAAAAAATATGATGCTAAATGATAATAAAAACTACCCTAAAAGATGCACAAAATGGCATCTAACAAATTTCCCCAAGCTTAAACCTTACTTTCCGTCAAGTAAAAAAAGATTAAACATTATAAACAAATGGAAAGATGTAGACGACCTAAAAAGAATTTGGGAATAAAATAAAAGAAACTAAAAACTTAAACCAAAATACTTCACTCTTTTTTTCTTCACATGATCAAATTTCACAACGACGAAGTTCCAATGAAATCACTACCTAGACTACAGTCTCAATACCTTTATTGCAAATTCAAAATTTATATTTAATAAATTAAACCAAGCTTGAGCAAATAAGTTTTACACCAAATTAAATTTGTGAAAACAGTGTATTTTTAAAAATAATTTCATGGAAATTCCTTTATAAAAACTTATCTTGACCAACCCCTCCTTTTTTCCGAACTCATCTAGTAAACGCAGTAAGCTCCATTAAGGACAGAAAATTTAAGCTTACCCCTACGATTCCATTATCGAGGGATCTATCTCATTTTACCACACATCTTCTTTATCTTGATCAACTCTGCAGATTTAACTTGCTTGCTTTTTCATTTCAACTTGAACTTGACTTGGATTTGACTTTGAATTTCAGATTTCTTCAAGTTGCTTGATGTACCATTTCTAACATATATATTGACTAGTCGTAGATTTTACTTTAAGGCCCACCATATCTTCAATACTTCAAAAATGATAATAAATTGTGGGTATGACAAGAGTCCCTCCCAAACTCAAAATATGCAGAAACTATAGGGTTCAGTACTTCAAGGAAAGATAAGGGTTATCCAATCTAGGTTCTTTTTAAGACATTTAAGGAAATTATTTCTAAAACATTGTTTGTTTTTCCATCCCACACTTCCATTGTAAAAGTTATATGTCTCATATGTTGGTTCATATTTCGAAAACATTTAAAGCACTTGAAAAGATAATTCTTAAAAATTGATTGTAATGAGACTGTTATTTTTGGTTACTATCACACTTCATATTAACAGAGTTATTTAATGAAAAAAGATATCCTCATCTCATATAAAATATTAAAATTTTTTGATTTTTTTACAAGCAGAAAATAAAAAAACTAAAATAACAAGAAATAAATTTTTTTGGGGGATTTTACCTTTTATGAATGCAGAAAAATGAAAAGGAAAATATTTTTTGGATTTTTTTTTCAAATTTTTATATGCAAAATGCAATGCAGAAAAATAAAATGCAAAAAGAAAAATAAAATTTGAAAATTTTAGCCTAAAAAACTGAATTTTTTTTTAAATGCAAATTTTACACTAACACCTCCCCAAGATTAAAATGATGCATTGTCCTCAATGCTCAAAGAAGAATGAACAACTCAATAAGACATATAAAAAGAAAAGGGTGCAACTAGGAATGAATGTACCTAATAAGTTTGCAGAAATCTGATTTTGACGATGAATGTTGATGAAAACTATGAATTTCAGCAACTCTGTTGATCCTCTGATTTCCCCAAGCTTTCTTGGAACTGCGACCATCTCTTTATTTAAATCGTAAAAAGAAACTAAAACTACTCCTCGGGTTGCCTCCCGGAAATCCGCCTATTTTTAAATTCGTTGGCTCGACTTTGCCCAAGCAGATTTACAAACTGGTGTGGTTGGGATTTCTTTGAAGCCCAACTCTCTTCATTGTCACTACAGATCCCTTCAAATATGGCAAGATTGGTGGATCTGGAACTTGTTCAACAAACTGGAAAGACTCAAAATTGTCTTCAGATAAGTTTTTCTGGTTTTCAAACTTCTTTCGTTTTCTGATCTTTTACTTTCCATAATTCTTCTCCTTCTTCTCTTCAAATTTTCTTCTTTTCAGAAACATTCTTAACAGAAATCATCACTTTTCTTGAATCTTTTTTCCAAAAATATTATTTTCTTCCTCCCCAATCTTATCTCTGATCAGCTCCATCTTAGCCCCTTCAGATAACTTCTTTTCAGCAATTAATTTTACTTCTTTTTCCCAAAGATTTCCCTTTTCCACCTCTTCTGATATGTCTGATAAATTCATGTCTACAAATATTCCTTGCACAGAGATATTAAAAAACTCATAACAAACCTCAGATAAAGGACTAGTGGTACCCAAATAATTAACATAAATATTATCAGAAGAAAAATTATCATCATTAATTTTAAAATTAACCACTTCCCATCAAACTCCATTGAAGTCGTGCCACTAAAAACATCTAATTTTGTTTTTGCAGTTTTCATAAATGGCCTTTCCAAAATGATAGAATTTGTATTTGAAGTGTCCAAATTTCCTATATCCATAATATAAAAATCAGCGGAAAAGATCAGATTATCCACTTGGACAAGAACATCCTCCAGTACACCTTTTGGGTGTATTATCGAGTGGTCAGCCAACTGGATAATTGTCCCGGTCTTTTGTAAAGTTCCCATTTTTTATTTTTCAAAAATAGAAAAGGGAAGAATATTGAATGATGTACCAAGGTCCAGCATGTCATTTAAAAAAGTAAGGTTCCCAAATTTACAAGGAACCAAGAAAATCCCCGGATCCTTGCACTTTGGAGGTAAACCCTTTTGTAAAATGACAGAAATATTTTCGCCAGCTTTGATAGTTTCATTAAATTTCATTTTTTCTTAGAAATACATAAATTTTTCATAAACTTGGCATATCGAGGGATGTGTAGGATAACATCTAAAAGTGGGATATTTACCTCAACCTTACGAAAAATTTCCATAATGTCCTCATCCTCTTTTTCGCACTTTGTATTTCTCAGTCTTGATGGGAATGGAGATAAAGGCTTGTATTCTTTAAGATTTGGCTTCACTGGTCTTGGGGTTTCTTTTTCTTCTAGCTTTTTAGATTCTTCTTCAACCAGTACCTCTTCAAACTCTTCTTCTTCTTCTTCTTTTTCTTCTTCTGATTCTTTTACATCTTCTTCTTCAACCAGAACTTCTTCAAATTCTTCTTCAGTTCCTTTTTCTGGTTCAGACGCGACTGTGTCTCCATAACTTTTTCCACTTCTCAAGGAAATAGCACTAACATTGTGCTTTGGATTATTTTTAGTGTGACCCGGTAACTTTCCTTGAGATTCCAAACGACCCACAAAAGTGGCAAGTTGAGACACCTGTTGTTCCAGATACTTGATACTAGCTCTGGTTTCTGTCTGGAATGCTTGGGGTGCTTGTGGAAAGACTCTTCACAATATCTTCTAAGGCCACACTGTAACTACTAGGTTGCTGATGCAAGTTCTGATTTTGAAATTTTGAAATCTGAAAATTCTGTTGATTCGTATTCTGAAATTTGGGCTGAAAATGAGAATTATGTTGAATGTTCGTCTGCTGAAAACCCGGCGGTGGCTGAAATTGTTGTCTTTGCTAATAATTGTTTTGATAAAAATTTGGAGGTCGATTAATGCTTTTATGTTGCTAATATCCTCTGACAGCTTTGACTGGAGCAACATCCTCTTGCAATATTGGACACATATCTGTTGGATGTTCAATCTTCATGCATATACCATATTGTTTCTTCGCAACTGCTTTTTTTTGTCAGGAGTAGAACAACGTTCGTCAGCTCAGATATTTGGGCTTCCAGATAAACATTGTTAACTTCCTTGACACCCCTTGGATGAGCTAGATACCACTTATCTTCGTTTCTGGAATGTTTCGACTATATCGCTAGTTTTTTGATCAAATCCCAAATTTCAGTTGGTGTCATGTCTCGTAAGGAACCGCCACTGGAAGCATTTATCAGACGTTTCTCCATGGGTGTCAGACCTTCATAGAAACTATTATAGAGTTGATAATCACTGATCCCATATTGGGGGAACCGAACCAAAAGCTTCTTGAACCTTTCCCAATAAGTATGTAAAGCTTCTCTTTTTCCTTGTTTGATCCCAATGATTTCTCTTTAAAGACTGGAAACTCGCGTTTCTAGAATATATTTCTCTAAAAACAGCTTCGTGAGTTCTGTCCAAGCGGTGATGGAACCAGATGGGAGTTCATATATCCATTCTCTTGCTGAATCTTTAAGTGTAAATGGGAATGCCCTTAACTTTATCTGATCTTCTGTAACAGCATGCAGTTTCATTCCTGCACAAACCACATTAAATTCCTTAAGGAATTTATGTGGTTCTTCATTTTCTAGACCTCAGAATGTGAGAAGAAGATGTATCAGCCCATATTTCAACTCAAAGTTCCGGGCTTCCAGAAAAGTAATGCAGAGGGGCTGCTAATTGACTTCTTGAGTGACCCACTCTCTAAGAGTCTTTTTTACTTCGTCTCCACTCATGTCTGATTCTTCAGATTCGGTTTCTGAAGAGTCTGTGGTTGCAGATTTAACAGAAGAGGGTGGGGAATATGTTTTATAAGGAATATCAGAACGTGAAGATGGGGGTACTTTCGGAAAAGACTGGAATGTAGGGGTTTGGTTCGTTCCACAAGGGAGTGTCTTGTGGTGTGGAGAATGATGATGAACAAAAGATACCAGTTGATTGTTTTTTCTTTGCTTCTTTCTTCAGTTTCCTTGCAGTTCTTTTGATTTCAGGATCAAAAACTAAAGGTGTACTTGTACAAAAATTTCTTGGCATAAAACTATTAGAAAGCACCATGTCCCCAGCAACGACGCCAATTTGTTTAACCGGTAGTCCTACCCGATTTAAACAAATAAAATAATCATTGCTGGTTGCACTAAAAATATAGCACAAGGAAGCAAGGTCGAATCCTCAAGATCACATCCTAACGGTCAATGCATTTTTGCGTAAAGCGCAGTCTAGTCAAGAAACATAACATATAAAGCGGAGGGGGGGGGTTGAATTAACTAAAAGAACTAAAATTTACAGTGATATTAAATTAAACGAAAATCAATAATAAAACCAATTTCACCTCTACTGCGACTTTCCTAATCATGCAATCAGTTCAGATCTGGTTATTCAGAATGCGTTCTATCAAAACTAGTACTGAGAAAAACTAACAAGCTCTAGTATAATCTCTTTTACCTAAATTAGTTAACCACAACAAGCTCTTTGAATTAACCATAAATTTTTACTATTCAATTAAATAAGCTCTTAATTAAATCAGAAAAGCAGCTTTATGATTTGTGTAAAATTCCTAACAATACCCAATACTTCTCACAAGCTCGGAAGCGTAAAAATATGATTTTTAGAGTTTATATCAGAGTTAAATCCCAACACGGAACCAATCTGGCACTTGTTACTTTTACCAGGTTACAAGAACAGTTATGGATTCTATTAACTGATTAATAGGAATGATGAAACCCTAGCAAGGTGATCAGACTAACAATAATTAAAAATCAATCGTTCATTAAGCTCAAAACTAAAAAATCTAGATAGAAACATAAAATGAAAATCAGATCTCAAAACTAATCACATGAAAAGTACTAGTCTATACAGAACTGAAAACTAAAGTTTTAGCCAGGCATGGATAAAAACTAAACTAAACTAAATAAAAGAAACATTTACTGATCAATCTTCTAATCTAAACGAATGAGATTATTCACAGCCTTCAGATCTCCAAAAGTCGCTGAAAAGGTATCAAAAATCGTCTTTAGAAGGGTATTTTGCCGTCTAGAATCGTCTAACCCCCAAATATGATAATGAGGGTCGCATTTATAAGCAATACGGAAACTTTCGAAAAAAGAAACCGAAAAAAATGTGATCGCAGGTTGGTTATATGTGATTGCATATTTTCCAATTTTTTTCAAGATTTGCCCCTAAATGATGCAGGATGCTATCTTCGACGTTTTCGGGACTTCGGGAAATTTATGCGATCACATGTATGCTTTATACGATTGCATGTTTTGGTTTTTTTCTTCAGATGACTTCTAAATGACTTAATTTGACCCTAGGAAACTTCGTGGCGAAAATGCGATCGCCAAAAAACATGCGATCACTTATGCGATCGCATTTTTGGCCTATGTGATCGCATTTTTGGCCTCTTCCACAAACATGAAACTCGTCCTAAATTTTGTCTAATTTTCAGAACATTCTGAATCTCATCAATTAGAGTTACGATTCATGAGATATGCTCAAAATACTGACAATAGGTCAAAGCTGCCATCAACATCCTTTAGCTTCAGATTGTAGCAATCTATCTTCGTATGATGAATTCGATCGAATGATTCTGGACCAAAATATCTTCCAATCATTCCTCAACATCCTCCTTCAGTTCCAACTCCATTTAGGCTTAAAATATGCATCCAACTGCTCCCAAAGTACTGTTCCACTTGAACTTTCTAAAATTTACACAAAAAATGCTAGCAGTATGGGAATTCTAATAAAATACATGAGCTGAACATTACTTAAACAAATGACATGAAAATGTGCACAATATGATGCTAAATGATAATAAAAACAACCATAAAAGATGCATAAGATGGCATCTAATAGGGCCGCACCTAGAACGAAATCGATCCTAAACTCAACCTGCCTCTCAGGGGGCACACTGGGTAACTCCTCCGGAAACACATCCGCAAACACTTTAACAACTGGTACATCCAAAACCAAAACCTCGGTCCCAACCTGGGTGTCAACCACATATGCAAGATAACCCATACACCCACGTTGCAGATACTATTGGGCCCTGACGGCAAAACAAAAAGATGATATAATCCTTGTACCCTCTCCATATATAAACAGTTCTCCCCCACTTGGGGTTCGAACTATCACTCGCTAACCCTCACAGTCGATCATAGCCCCAAATCTGCTCAACCAATCTATCCCTACTATCACACACGCATCCCCCATGGGGATAGGATTCAGATCAATCGGATAAAGCATCCCAAAAATCTCTAAGACACAACCCTGATAAATGCTTGATGTAGATACCACGTGTTCGTTGGCGATAGAAACCCTCAACGGACACTCCAACTCTATAAGAGTCATATCGAAATCCCTACTAAAAGACTGAGATACAAAGGACCGACTCACACCCGAGTAAAAAAGCACAAGAGCAGGCAAGGAATTCACTAAGAAGGTACCTAGCATAAACATGAACATAAACATACCATAAAATAATTGACAAAATAATAATAGAAACATACCAGTAACGCCGTCCGACGCCGCCCTGGCCTCCTCTGTAGTGAGATGGAAAGCATGACCTCGAGTCCCCAGGGGCTCCGCCCTACCCTAGCGTCCATCAGCGATCCCCAATGTAGCCGGTGTTGGAGCCTGCGCCGGCCTTGCAGCAAGAAAGGGACAGTTTTCCTTTACATGGACAACCTGCTCACAGTGATAACAAATCTGGGTACTCGGTACTAGGGCCTGCTGACGACAATCCTTGGCATAATACCCCTCCTTGCCACATTTGTGGCATCCAGATGAAGATCGACAAACACCAACATGAAACTTGCCGCACTTGCCACAAGTGCGACCCCTCTGTCGTCCAGATCTCAAATCAGCGGGATTGAATCGCTTTGCCATAGGGTGTGACTACACAGGTGTCTGTTTAGCTCCCTCTCGTGGAGCTCTATCTTACTCTCCCTCCTTTTTGCGGCCTCCTGTAGCTTAGCGAGAGTACCATAGCGTTGGGTGGACACAAACTGGCGGATATCCGTCTTGAGCATGCTCAAGTATTGGGTCTTCTGAGCTTGATCAGAAGCAGTAAAGTCAGGGCAGAAAAGAGCCCTCTCAGTAAACATCTTGGTGATCTTCGTCACCGTCACATTCCCCTGCCTCAGATCCAGATACTCCTGAGCCAGCCTCTCCCTCTCCACCAATGGAACATACCTTATGCGAAACATCTCAGAGAATTGCTCCTAAGTCACTGCAGCCCACTTCTCAGGAGTGTACGAGCCAGTTACCAATCTCCACCAATCCTTCACTCTCGGTTGGAGAAGGTTCAGGGTGCACTTGACCTTCTGGTCAGCAGGGCAAGTGCATGTGAAGAAACAACCTTTCACATCAGACAACCACCTCATCGCCACGATCGGGTCCTGAACTCCACCGAACACCGAGGGCTTCGTATTGTCGATGTCCCGATACTGAAAAACTCTCTCCCCACGGATCCTTGCTGTAGTTGCAGTAATAACAGCCTCACAAAGTGCAGCATAATGAGCATCAAAGAGCTCAATAATAGCGGTCTTGATAGATCCAAACGCCTCTGACATAGACCTCCAGACAGCAGCATCCACCTTAATGACGATGATCTCCTGAATCTGATCATAAGGCATCCCTGCCCTATCCTGACCACTTACTCCAGACCTGGAACCCGATCCTCTCATGAACACCATACTAAAAATAAATCAGAATATGTCAGAAAAGCCACAATACACATAGTTACAATCACGAGACGAGAGTAAACCTTTGAGGTATGTGACTTCCTTGCTACGCGCACAGGTCCTGTGCTTTCAGTAGTACGGGCCCATACTACCTTCCACACCTACCTGTATTTGTCTCAAGGATCATCAGATCCGCCAAAAAAATACAACAACTAGGATACGCATAAATCCTATCCTCATTCCATCGGGAGTGGCTAAACATTCCTCATCTGGCCGACAGCTCACACACATACTCATCCATGGAACTTCCACCAACCCTACAACACTCGTGTATGCTAATCATACTTAACACTTGATCATATAAACAGTCGAATACTTGATTCTACCCTAAGCCCACAACCAAATAAGGAACAGGAAAAAAGGCTAAACCAAACATTCGCAGGCTATAAAATCTTAGTTATGTACTACTATGATGCATACACTAAGAAACTACAGTAATGATTTCAATTTCATACAAGAAATAACCCTAGGCTATTAGGCATCATACATCAGTGAATTCTATCATTCACTTCCTGAAGATCCATAGCCTATCACTAGCATGTTGTTCTGTCATAACCATCATATCAAATAATAGTGTGGTAACTTAGGGTATAGTTTTTTGCTCCGGCTGATCGTACACATCATATCCTTCCTTGGTTACCTTTGAAGACAATTTTGAAAATCGTTTTAAAACTTTTGTAGTTCCTTAGTTTGAGTTTGGATTCACACGAATGCTCATCCAATTCTCTCAAACCAAGACTCTAATACCAACTTGTAACATCCAAACAATCATAGAAATTTAAAATTTTCAAAAACAACCCATGTCATCCATTAAGTGTTTACAAATCCATTGTTTCAAAAATATTTTCCAAAAATCAGAGTTTTTCCAAGACCTAGTATCATAAAAACAGGAAGATGTGCATGATCACGCCTTCGCCTTGCCATGATCATCCAAGTACCTGAAACAATAAACTAAAACTATAAGCCAAAGCTTAGTGAGTTCCCTCAAAGTACCAAGACACATAATAGATAACATCATATATTGGGTCCACAACTAATAGACTGTATTACCCTTGAGCCCACAGTATGCGTCTGGGTTGCCTCTCAGGCCCATAACTTATATCTGGATTGCTCCCGAGCCCACGACATAATTTCGGCTTGCCCTTGGGGCCCACAGATTATGTCTAGCTTGCTCCTTGTTTGTTGGCTACAACACAAAGCAGTACTACCTCAACCTCACCATACCATGTCGACATATACATAACATATAACATATATCCAACAAACAAATAAACATATAACCAGTCATAGGACAAACAGGCAGATCTAAAGATCACTACCGCATACTATATCCTATTTGCCATGATACCGATCTAACATACCACTATAACATATCAACATCCCCTATACCAGGATACGTAATCTAGTGGATCGGCATTGTTGCCTTCAACCCACAAGTACAGTGAGGAAAACTCACCTCTCAATCTGAAATGATCATTAAACATGACACAACTCTGAATATCAGCTCTATCGGTCACCTATCCAACAAATAGTGAGCAATTCTCAAAATACCCAAAATGCTCCTATGTTAAACTTGGTCAAAGTCAAATTCAACATACTGATCGCCACGTCATGGTCATCCTTGACCACGTTGTGGTGTCGATACGACAAAATATTTGTGACCAGCTTATCCGCCACATCGTGGTGACCTTTTCCACGTCGTGGTCCATTTTAGGGTCTAGATGGATAAAGTTTCCAACTCTATCCCTTAGAACCTCCAAATTGCATAGATCTCAACTTTATGGTCCAAAACACCACATGGCTTAAGCACTAAGCACTTAATCTATAAGGTCACTTTCCCAGCAACTCCAGAAGAGTTTCTAACACCATTTTCATTATAAAAATCTATGCTTTTCAGACATGCATGTCCAATGCATGTCTTGAACTCTTATTAGGTCAAAATAGGGCAAAAATGCTAAGATCCACGCATGGTCTCAAAACTCAATTCTAGTCTAGATCCAAAGCACTGCATACTCCCAAAGGCCTGGGGACTCATAAAGTTACAAGCTTTATGGGATCAAACCATCCAAAACAATAAGACATAGAGAAGGGTGGACAAAATCTATAGATCTGTCAATTTACTCATCAAGATGAAGGCTTTATATCTCCTAGAGATGTTTGAGGAAGACAAACTTTTGGATCTATGTTGCTTTGGACTCCCAAGATGGTCTACCACCACCTTCTTTCTTCACGAGCACCAAAAACACACACTTTATGCTAAAAACTCACACAAGAGGTCTAGGGTTTGCAAGGGACGATTATGAGGGGTGGAGGCTGATGGGAGGGAGGCTACAAGAGGTTAAAGTTGTTTAAATAAGGCTTAAACCCTTAACTTTAGGGTTTTCTCCAACAGTGTCCACCACGTCGTGGCACCTATCACCACGTTGTGGTGGTTTATTATATCCATGCGGCCCATAAGCTATTGGCACGTCGTGGTGAGGCTCCACCACGACGTGGTGCTGCCCAAAATCCAAAAAAATATATAAATACTTTAAATTAGAGTACCTACAAGAATTCAGATGTTACAGTATACATGGGAACAACTGATTAGCAAATTAGATACAGTATGTTTCCACGACTACGTGGGTATAAAGAACGTTGAAAACGGAGATCATACGATGAAGTTATGCCTTTTTTACGATTGTAAAATCAGTCTTTAACTGATTTTCCCAAAAACGAACTCTGTATCGTTTCGTTGGGATATCTGCACATTTCGTAAATTATTTTTGAACTCCGACTATAAACTATTATTTGAATATATATTCGGAATATTTCTAGCTTTAATTTGTAAAACTTCATAAAAACAACCATAATGAGAAAACTATAAAAGTTAATGAATTGAAACATCAAAACCATTTTAAACATAGTATGGTCTATCGTTTGAAAACTACATTTACATATTTGAACTCAACACACTCAAGATAATCGTCGGGCATACTCGGAAAAATTTTACAAAGTCGAAATTTGATGCAGATTTCCCGTGGTGTCACGTTGCATTGGAGAGAGATTGCTTGTATGAGTATTTGGATATAAAATGATTGCAAGAATTTGCCTAGGATCAGCCCCATTCCTCCAATACACTCCCTCTCCCTAAACTCTCTCCACTCTCCTCCTTTATCGGTTTGTGTGTACCGGCAAGGAGACTGGTCGTTGGAAAACGCGACCAGTCTCCCTTCGTCGCCTTCTAGCCATCGTGAACATCCCCCTGCCACCCCTCGATGAATCCTTATCTAAAAAATCTTCTCTAGTCGACAAGCACCACTTATCGTTAACATTTATGTTTATTTACGTTCTCGTTAACATTTACATTTATATTTACGTTTATTTACGTTTTCGTTAACATTTATGTGTATGTTTACGTTTAATTACGTTCTCGTTAAAATTAACATTTATATATACATTATTTATATTCTCATTAATATTTACGTTTACATTTAAGTTTTATATCTACACGTAACTAGCTATATATCATTTTTATGTTATATAACTTGTTATAGTTTGTATATCTTCTATATGTTATATAAACTTGCTATAGATTATATGTTTTATTAACGTTTATATAATATATATATATATATATATATATATATATATATATATATATATATATATATATATATATATATATATATATATATATATGACGACGACGACGACGAAGACGATGAAAAATGTATAAAATATATATTTTTGGGTTTTAAATCGTAAAAAGTATAGTATTTGGGTTATTTTATAAACAAAGGGCTCATTTGATGTTTATAAAAGGAAGATCATAAAAAGCAATTTTATATATGTGTAAAATGTATATCTGTTTTAAAAACTATATGTTTGCTTTGTTTAGTTGATTTCACATTGGTTGAAATCTAGTTTTGGTCCAAAATGCAGCCGTCATGCTGTCCGATTTTTGTTAGAAAACATTGATATATTTTTTGAACGCCAAGTCTAGTAAATCTTATAAATTAAGTGTGGGACTCGGGTTACCATTTTTAAACGATTTGAACAAATAATTATCTAATAACTAAAGCTTAGGATTTAGATGCACGCAGAGACTTTTAGATCTACTTTTAGATCTGTTAAACCTGAGATTTCCTATATGAGATATACTCTTCATAAACTAAGAACATGAAAACTTAGTAAAACACTCTATATTATAAAACTGTTAATCTTTAAGGAACGTGAAACTTTTGGTATAGATATACAGGTTGACAACTCCGTCTGCGGTTGCTAGCTACAACCTACACCTGACGAGTCTACATGGGCGTTAATGTTCATTCTCTATATTTTTCACGATGTCGATAAGGCGTTGGTGATGTTCTCGACACACCCATTTGTTGTGCTTTTTCAGAGGCTTTCTCGTCTATAGTTCGGTTATAGGCTAATTATAGACCCAAAGTTCACTTTAAAAGTACACATATAGAATTGAAATAGTATTTATACATAGTTTGAATACTCATAAGAGTTGAAATAAGACTTTATGTTGTAGAAACGTTTTTCTTTAATGATAACCGTCGGTTAAATTAATTAAGTAAAATAATAATTAATAAACGTTACAACACGACTTTTATTGTTTATGAACTTATATTTAATAAATTATTAATATAAACAACACATTCATGTCTATGGGATTACAAGCTCTTAAACATTTTATTTTATACTTTTTAGTTGGAAAAAATATGTTTATTTTGTATAACTTGATATTCAGATATATTTATATGAAACACACTTTTGTTTATAAAAGTTTGTATAGTCAAAACGTGTGGAACTCTCCAATAATTTTTGTTGATGTATTTTAAGCGCATGTATTTTTAGGAACTTAAGAGTTGAAGTGCATGTCTCGTGTATCATGGAAATTTATTTCCTTGTCTTTGTTGTTGGCCAATCTGTTCACGCCTTTGCTTTACGTTGAATTACGTTTTATTGAACTTATTCTATAATATCGTACTTTCAGAGTTCCAAACAACGTAATCCTTCTACTAAGATTTATGGAGGTATGTAATATTATTTAAACTTTTGTACTATTCATTATGTGTATGTTAACTGTGATCTAGTGTTTTGACGCTACCCCAACACTTCCGCCGCTGGCCGAGGGCAGTATCTCGAAGTGATGTAGCACTGTTTTAAGAGATAATGATTTTGTCACGGACGGAGCTTGAACAATTAAATTTGGGGGGGGGGGACTAAAATTACCGTTCTTACAAAAATTAATAGGGGGGACCATAGCCCAAATTTCATATTTTTAGGTATAATCCTCTCTAATAAATAAAGTACTTTTTGCCACATGTCCTCTTCTTCTTCATTTAGACACATGTCATTTTCTAGAATTTTTGAATTTTCTATTTTCCACTTGTCATTTTATTGTATTTTTCATTTTATTAAATTAAAATTCCACACTTAATATGTATGGTAATATATATGTAAGGTATTTATTAGAAAGAGTTTATATATGTAATGTATTCAATACATTAAAACCTCATTAATTTTAATAATTCAAACTTTTTCTCATTTTTCTTATAAATTCAAACTTTTCAAATTGTTAAAATTTTATATATATATTTTTTTAAATAAACTTATATAATACATGGGTCTCACACCTAATATTTATAAAAATTAGTGGGCTATTACTACTTCCAAACAAAAAAAAAGTTTGGGGGGGGGGGTGAATAACCCCTTCTAGCCCTTAATAAGCTCCACTGATAATATATGGTAATAAATTATGATTTTTGTATTTATTTAGTAAGTTTTTCTATTTGCAAGTTCAATTAGTTTATCTGTTCTAGAAACATCAATAACCACTTACAGTTTTCCGTTTGAAAACACAATTAAACTAACACTTTTTGTTCAAGAAACAACCTTGGCATATCCGATCATCTTTTCCGTCAAACATTAATTTGTTGGTTATCTTCTTCGACTAACACAGCTCCAATGAAGAGAGAAAACGCCATTTTATTTGTTGTCCTCCTTGGTGAACACACCCCACCCATTCCCCTTTACTACAACCGATATCCTTTATGCTACCGCTCACATCTTTCCTTGTACATCTTCCTTGTTTCTTTGCGAAAATCATCCTACCCACACATCACTCTCTCACACCTTTCTTCAATTGTGCACCATCACTGTTCAAAGATGAAATTTTATTTTTTGAATAAGAATTAGAATTTACTAGAGTTTTGAAACGATTAGAGGTTTGAATTAAAATTGTTTTAGGTGGAATCCGATTTTAAATTTGTTTTTTGGAGGTGTTTGAATGGTGGATATGGATGGTTGTGGTTGTGATAAAAGGTGGTGTTTATTGTTGTACGTGGATGGTGGTGGTGAAAGGTGGACGATGGTTGTAGCGGCGGACAATGGCGTAGCCAATATTTTGTTTTAGTGTAGGCCAATTAATTTACAAAATATGAACAGTAACAAAATACTTCAAATGATAACAAAAAGTAATAATGTATGCAACAAAAGGTATTCTCTTGGTTTATAATTTGAAATTTTTAATGGGCGGGTCATATGACAATATACGTCCCTAGTCCTTTGTATTTAATAATATATATATATATATATATATATATATATATATATATATATATATATATATATATATATATATATATATATATATATATATATATATATATATATATATATATATATATATATATGAGTGGGCCAAGACCCACTCTTATATCATTATGGATACGCCACTGGTGGCATGAGTGGATGGTATTGACGTTAAAAAAAAATGTCAAATATATAGTTTAATAACAAAACGTATAAGAAAAAATTTATAAATTATATATAAAATGCAATACCTAATTAAAATTGTAGGTTTTAAGTAACTTATATGAAATTAATGATAAAATATGCATAAAAAAATACATGTATACAAAAACCATATTTAAATAATTGGATTGGAATGGAACTGGAAAAATAGTCCGAACATCACTGACCTTGCAGCTCTCTACTCTTTCCTGGGACAATTTCAGCCATCAACAGCTGAAGATAAATGGAGTTGTGAATTATCAGGAGACGGCATATATCATGTTGATATAGTCAGGCATATGATTGATTGGCCTACAAATCTGGTACCTCAAGTTAAAGTGGAATGGATGAAAGAAATTCCTATTAAAGTTCTCTGCTTTATATGGAGAGCAAATTTAGGAAGGATACCGACAGCCACTGAACTAGCCAAGAGAGGCATAACTGTAGAATCAACCCAATGTAGATATTGTATGACAATGGATGAAAGCCCAAATCATATCCTACTCAACTGCAGCTTTGTGAAAACTGTATGGGAATGGATCTGGAAATGGTGCAACATACCTCAAGTTCAACTTAACACGGTGGGAGAGCTGATCGAATATGCAGCAAAACAGGGCACATGTAAGAAGAAGAGGAAGGTCATAATCGGCATATGCTACGGTACACTGTGGGGGATTTGGAAGGCTAGGAATGAAAGGATATTCAAAAGACTTATCACTACCCCCACACGGGTAGCTGATAACATCCAAATGACGGTATACACTTGGATGAAATATAGGAGCTCAGCAATAGTTTATGACTGAGCCACTTGGTGCTCATGTCCTTTTATTTAATTGAATTCCAATTATAGCGCAATATGATACAAGAATTATGTAAACCTAAATGTACTGCTCCCTCTAGCTCCTTGCTAGTTGGAGCTTTCTTTATTTTATTATAATATATTTGCCGGTTCCAAAAAAATAATAATTGGATTACGATGTAGCAATCAATTCCACATCTTATTAAGTTTATTTAATAAAACCGGTTGGGGTCTTTCTAATACTACCTAAAAATTACATCGATCTAATTAACAATTTAACTCCAGTCGATTGACACTCATAAAAAGCTTTTTCATAAAAAGGTCCAAACTATAACGGCTTTACTGGATTTTGTCCTTATTAAAAAATAAAATATAAAAATAGCATCCAATAGACTGATCTTGCAATTGATCGATGAACACGTGAGAGAATCTAAGAGTCACGTGATAAGAAAAGGCCGATATCCAAAATCTCTTAAGAGACCCCTAAATGTTATTGGTGGAATGGTGGGGGATTATTTATTAAGGATTGTAGATGACACAATTAACTAGTGTCATGGTAAAATGCACATCAAGTCAGCTACAACCATATTTATTTATACACAACATAGATAGCTTTGCCTTGGACCACCACTCTAATTTAATTTCTCTAACTATATATATATATATATATATATATATATATATATATATATATATATATATATATAAAAGCATCTAACAATTTTTTTATTATATTTTAGAACAACAATATATATTAGTACAAGAAAAAAGATCAATAACTTATAAAAATAATATATTTTTTGTTTTATTTATATTTACTTTTTTATGGTTCGCTTATCTGTATATAACCATTAAACCTATTGGATTTTTAACATTATATCTTTATGATCGGTTGGTATAGGTTTTGCCTATATTAATCGGTCATAACGATTTAATGTGAACATTTCAAAACAGTTTAATAATAATATATGGACAAAAAACATAAGAGCTTAATGTGAACAAATCTTTAATTATATATACGGTATATCGGATTATCAAATATGGTTTTTGGATTGAACCAGATCCAAATCGCATATCCGTTTTTTATGTGCACTTCTAGGAATAAACATAAGGACATTATTAAGCCTCTTCGTCTGTTGCGTAGAAGACTCCTGGATCAACTCTGAACAACAACTAAATAGGTGTATTTAGTATCGTCTCAATTTATATTAGAAGCAATTAATTATTAAAATGTAATTAAATCTTGATAAAAGCTACACAAGAAAAAAAGAAAATGCCTAAAAAAGTCCAATAAAAAGCTCTAGTTAATAAATAGGATTTGTCATTAAAATGGCCAAATCAAACACATCGTTTCCATGCTCTTTTTAACATACATATGATTTGTTATTAAATGCTAAATCATTTGACGCACAAATTTTCCAAAGAGTAAGGGATGTTTAATTTATCTCTTGTTAGGTCCGGTAAAAGATTACCACCAACTCCGTTTTAGTTAGAGCGTTTGATACCATCAATTTTAGCTTCTTGTCTATTCTTATGCATCTTACCGGTCCATGAAAATGATGGAGTTTTAGGTTCTTTTATCTCAAGAATAAAAAACTCAAATAGAATAAAAAACTCAAATAAAGGTGATTGGGTCAAGTCAAGTGGGGCTTTGCACACGTGATAAACTAAGACTTTTGCTATTTAGTTTATTTCATTTAGTCCTATCTAACAATAGTTTGTTTGCTATTATCTAGCTTAGTTTGTTTATTTCGTTGTAATTTCTAATATTTAAAGCCACCTAGGCTTCTTTCAATAATTTAGATTTCAGTAGCAATACATGTGATTTCTTTAACATTGTGGTATCAGAGCAAAATTTTGATCACTAAAAGAGAGAAAAAGGATGAATAACGACAAGTTGAAAGCGACAGTCTACGATGGCCATTACGAACATTGGAGTGAGGAACTTGTTGCGTGCAAAATAGGTGTGGAACCTAATCAATCTAGGGATTAGAGAGCCCATAGTCGGTGTTGCCCAAGGTGAAGTAGAGAAGAAGAAATTTGAAGAGCTGCGAGTGAGAGATTGCAGGTCAAACATTATATGTACGAGGCAATTGATAGGGTCACATTTGAGAAGACCGTGGACCGAAGAACCTCCAAGGCGGTATGGGAATCGATGCAAAAGAGCTTTGCAGGAAACGACCGAGTGAAGAAATCTATGCTACAGAAACTTCGAAGAGGTTTCGAGGATTTGGAGATGAAAACGAATGAAACCATACCGAAATATTTTGGTAGGGTTTGACAATCTCCAATCAATGGAGGAGCAATGGAAAAACAATGAAATATGTCAAATTATTTGAGAAAATCCTTAGAAATCTGACTGAGAAATACATGTATGTGTTAGTCTCAATTGAAGAATCAAAGGACGTTGATCAAATATTCATAGAAGATCTGCAAATTACACTAATAATCCATGAGCAACAGTTCAAGAAAGGTGAAAGAGAAGAGGAGCAAGCATTGAAGGTAGATGCATGTGACAACCTCAATACTATAGGACGTGGCAGATGGCGTAACAACTATAGAGGAAGAGGACGTGGTCGAGGAAGACAATATGTCAATAAAGAAACAATCACGTGCTATAACTGCCACAAATTAGGGGATTATTCCTATGAATGACCAAATGTAAAGGAGGCAAACTATGTTGGCTTTGACGAAAATAAAGAAATTATGCTCATGCTTGATATAGGTAAAGGAAAGAATGGATTTATGGATTAGATAGAGAGTGGAAACAAAGGTCTATTGAGGTTTTTGGATTCAGGATGCTCAAATCATATATGTGGTGAAAAGGAAAGGTTCGTAGATCTGGATCAAAGAGTCTCTAAAACTGTCAAACTTTGAAACAACAAACGCATGACTGTAGCAGGAAAGGGAAACACGAAGCACGCTATGAATGGAACACCATATGTGATTAAAGATGTATACATTGTATCATAACTAAAAAAAATCTTCTTAGCATCGGGCAGCGCCAACAGAAAGGACTATCATTTCTATTTCAGTCAGACATTTGCAAGGTCTTCCATCCATAAAGGGATTAGTATTCCAGTCCAACATGAGTACTAACCAGATGTATCCTCTAAGTGAAGATTATTATAAGGTCACAAAGCACAAGAATGATGAGTGCATGTAATCAAGTGATGATGATATTTCCAAACTATGCATGAACGTTTGGGGCACATTCACAAGACTAACACGGGGGCTCTACAACACAAAGGAAGGGTATGTGACTTACCCGAATTCATTGTTGATACATTTGTGTGTGATGATTGTATGAAGAGAAAACAGACCAAGGATTCCATACCAAAGTCAAGGTCATGGCGTGTTGGGGAAATATTGGAGTTGGTACACTCCGATATGTGTGGGCCAATAACACTAAGTTCACACCAAGGAAAGAAATATTTCCTAAGTTTTATTGATGATTATAGTCGGAAGGGTTGGATTTATTTGTTAACAGAAAAGTCACAACCATTTGAAAGCTTCAAATCTTTTAAGAGTAAGGTAGAAATGGAAACATGAAAGGTGATTAAAGCTCTTCGAACATCTAAAGGAGGAGAGTATCTCTCAAATGATTTTGGAAAGTTTTGCAGGGAATATGGAATCACGAGGAAATTGACCACAAATTTCATGCCTCAAAAAAATGGAGTTGCAAAGTGATGGAATAGGACAATGATAAATATGGTGGTTACCTTACTTTCTACCAAAAACATGCCCAAGATGTTTTGGGCAAAAGCAACAAGTTGGAGTTTCTATGTCTTGAACAGGATTACAACCAAAGCTTTATCATATGTGACCCCATAAGAAGCTTGGAGCGAATTGAAGCCAATTATTGATCACTTTCGAATTTGGGGGTGTTTGTCTCATGTACATATGCCTAAGAAGAAACGAAGTAAATTAGACAACAAAAGTTGTGTTTGTGTTTTGACAGGTGTAAGAGAGGAGTCAAAGGCTTACAGATTCATTAACCCATAGAGCATGAAGGTGATAATAAGCAAAAGTGTAATATGTTAAGAACATAAAGGCTAGAATTGGAATCAAATAAGAAAGGTGTAGACTGTTGAAGAAGAACTGTCATGGGGAAACTATGATTTCATTGATGAAAATTACATTTTCATTGATGAACATGGTGTTAAGTTGCAAAATGTGGTGGAGCCCGGCCAGCTAACAAACAATCCAGGTCCTAGTGGTACACCGGTAAGGGAAGGTAAACATCGCATAACCCCCAACTATATTCAAGACTAAGTCATAGTCGATGACTTGGACTCAGAAGAAGAAGTGAATGCAATGGAGATAACCATCATAATCTAATTCACAATGAATAAGAAATCAAAGAAGCTAAGTGGAAGATAAAAATGGATCAAGAGATCGAGATGATTGAGAAGAATCACACCTGGTGTTTAGTTGACTTACCGAAGGATGTCAAATGCATTGGTGTGAAATGGGTTTTCAAAACCAAGCTGAATAAAAAAGGAGAAACTGAAAAGCACAAAGCAAGATTAGTGGCTAAGGGATACGACCAATAATTTGGAGTAGACTACATGCAAGTGTATGCACTGTTGGTTAGACTGGATACAATCCGTTTCATGTTATCTCTAGCAGCAGAAAGGGGGTGGATCATCTATCAAATAGGTGTAGAATCCGTGTTTCTCCATGGAAATCTGGAAGAAGACGTGTATGTTCAACAACCACATGGTTATGTAATAAAGAATAGCGAGAGTAAGGTGTACAAGCTTCAAAAGATATAGTACGGGCTCAAACAAGCCCCTGGGGCTTGGTACAACCGTATTGAAGAATATTTTGTCGATGAAGGGTTCTAATATGACCTTATTTAACTATATATTTTATACCATTTTCTTAATATATTGGATAAAAATGTTATATTTTAGGATATATGATACTTAATATGCTTTGAAATGTTCATTTACAATTAAAATGGGGGTTGGGATGCAAAAGGAGGAGAACAAAGTTGAAAAAGACAATGTAATAGCAAAAAGGATGTTGTTGGATAGATTAACCCCTCTTTAGTATTTTGGCCATATATAATGACTCGTAACTATGATTAATGAGATTCAAAATGTTTTGAAAACTACACAAAATATCGGATGACTTTCGTTTTTGTACCATATTCATATTCCAGTTCCCACGCCGTGGAAAGGGATTTTTTACACGCCGTGGAAGATCGAAAAATCCCAAAAAGCTGTCCGTCTCGGTATATGTGATCGTATGCGACATGGAAACCCACCTCCACGCTGTGGTGACCCCTACCACGCCGTGGAGTCTCTAAATCTATACAAACATGTGATTTTAACCCTAATCGTGCCACATCCTATGACAGCCTATAACTACGATTTTTAATTCGATTGAAGTTCAAAAACCCTATAGGGGTTGATTTTGAAGCTAGAGATTCGATTGGAGCAAGTATTAGAATATTCAAGCATTGTTTGCATCGACATTTGACTTCAGGTTCGCTTGATGATCATGTCTCGCAATCTTTTGGTGATGATTTTCTGCTTTAGTTTATTGATTATGGTGTAAAAACCTTTACTTTCACTAGATGTATATGAAACCTCGTTGATATGATTTGATTTTGTTAGTTGGATTATTTGGTATGGTTGTTACTCGTGCTTGATAGATCGATTATCTATCATGTTTAAAGTTTTGATTTTTATCACTTATCTGCAAGTTATGTGTAGTTAGATGACCTCTCCAATTGCATTAACTTGATATATAATTATTTAAATGGTTGGATCTTGTGATTGAACAATCCTAGGGTTAGGTGTTATTAATTAGTAACTTTGATTGTGTTACAAAGCATTTGATATCCATATTATGTGCTTGATTTATTGTCTTGATCATACATAATAAATTGTTAGATCTCATCGTTCATTCCCCGAATATATTAAAATCAATTTTGTGTTCACTTGTTGCATGATCATTGTAATTGAAGATCATAAATTGTTAAAACTAGGAAATCCTACCAAGATAACTAGTTATATTACAATTTGGTAATCAACTCATTATTCCATTGCACTTATAATAAATCAAACATAAAAACTCGGGGGATTCGAATTCTAGTGGAAATACTTCTTATTTTGTTGCTTTCTTTTAGCTCTTAGTTTCGTTTATTTTATTTGAGTTTAGAACTAGTTTAATTAGTTTAAACAAATAACCCATTTTCACATACTGTTATTAATTTAAGAACAAATTACTAAAATCATCCATGTGGTTTGCTAAAATTTCGCGTTTGGTCCCTAACTTTTCTTTTGCACTTGGACCGTCCTTATCTTTTGATTTCGTCATGTTTTTTTGTCCCTTGTTGACATAACATGACTATAATACCATTGTAACTTTTTTAATATTATTAAAAAGTTAAATGTAATACAATAAACACAGTTGACCTAAACCTTCCCCCTGGATCGTAGCTCACACGTTCAATTCCCATCACCGCTCTCACCTTCTTCTTACTTTTCAGTTCCAGAATCCAGTGCCTCCAATGCTTCACCTCTGGCGACCGCCTCTTTGCCACCAAGGTTCATCCAACAACGTCATGTAGGAAGCATCCATAGATACTGACGATAACTTTCCTGCTCTTGCACCCTGTAAAAGTAGATTCGACGTGTGGGTCTTGACAAGAGAAGAGACAGAGAGAAACAAGCATGTGAAAGAGAAATGGTCCAGGCACCAACAACATGTCAGAACCATCGCACTGCTGCAAGGTTTTGCAGCAGACGCTCATCTGGTCTGCTCACTTTCTCAATCTTTCTCTCTTACCCACCACCGATTTGTTCATTTACCCTCTTTTTAGAACCATCAATAAATCAAGAGGAGGGGGAAGATGTAGCTGGATGGTAGTCAGAACTGTTGGATCGTGGACGAAAGTAATGGATCGTCATTGGAACTGTGCTCGATCATTGAATCACCTACCTGAAATCATCACCGCCACCACCATAGTGCTTTATGAAATCATCTGTCGCCGACCACCACAACACCTCCTTCAAAATAAGATGAGTGGTTCATATTGAAATTGATGGAGGAAGATCCAAACATGATGAAATAGATTAACACCTAGAGTTGTTGGTGGTTCCTGATGAAATCGATAGAGGCAGAGCTGATTTCATGAGTTGCAGGTAGGTGAGCTTGTACTGACGAATCTCACAGATATGAAGCGTGTAGAGGAAGGGGACAATGGAGATGATGCTTCCGATTTAGGTCAAATATCAGAAGTGGAACTTGAATCTGGGTTACAACATCAGTTTTGGTTTGGGTTACCAATTTAGGTTAAGGAATGGTGATGGTGGCTCCAATTTGGTTGTACCAGAGAGAGAACGTGAGGCCTAAATCTACAGATGTGGCCGAAATCTGCATCTGTGGTCGGTGAGGTATGAGCGGTGAAAGAAAAGGTAATGGTGGTGACGTTGGGGAAATAAAATTTAGTAGGTGTGGGCCTGGGTTGTGTGCGACGAAAATGGTGTTGGCCGACGACAATAGTGGCGGTGGCGGTCCAGGGAAGTGGTGGTGCTGTTTAGTGGCAGCGTTGGTGGTGATATTCAGTGGTACTGGTGGGTGAGGGTGATGGGTGGGGTAATGTATTTTAATTTTCCTACTTAGGAAATGATAAATAAATAATAAATAAATGAAAAAAATAAATAGAGAAGGGTATTATAGTCTTTTAATGTTGTTCAGGGACTAAAATTGTAACAAAAACAAACTATAAGAACGGTACGAGTGTAATAAAAGGTTAGGGACCAAACACGCAATTTGGACAAATCATAGGGACCATTTCTCTAATTTGTTCTTAATTTAATTAACATTTGAATTATTTGATCTAAACATTCCCATTTTTTGTGTTTGAAACTCTTTCTTAGCGTAAACTATATTGTAACGACCCAAAAATCAAGGGTCAAAATTTCATTTTTAATATAGCTAAAACATTGATACCATCTATTTCAAACATCTCAAATCATCATTAAGTAAAACATTCATCAGAGTTTATCCCAAAATCATTCATTGCGGAAATCATAGGTGTGTGCACTGCGATCAACCCGAGCCCTTCTTTTCCAAATCGATGATACCTGAAACCAAAACTGTAAACCGTAACTACAAAGCTTAGTGAGTCTCCCAAAGCATACCCCACACACAATCCACATAACACATATCATTTTAGCTATAAAAGCTATCTCTACCACATACCACATAACATCTTAGCTATAAAGCTATCGCTACCATTAGCCATAAAGGCTATCTCTACCGTGAGCTGTAAAAGCTATCTCTACCATTAGCCATAAAGGCTATCTCTACCGTTAGCCATAGAGCTATCTCTACCATATCCATGAAGGCTATCTCTACCACATATTACAACAAGGCAGAATTTCATATATGCCCTTGCTAAACATCTAAATATCGTATTTGTCCAGCCTAAAATCTAAATATCGTATTTGCCATTGTTAATGTTTTTTAATATCATATATACCCAAATCTATTTTTTTTGATAATTTTTATTGATTTATAATTCATTTTCATAACTTAAATCATTATAATTAAAAAAATATTGTTAATGGACAATAATGCCCTTATTACTAAATTCCAGTACAACACACACATTCACAGGAGATTATATACGATCGTTGCTTCCATATTCACGTTTTTGCAGCCTATTAATACTTCCTTCTGATTGTAGCCTATGATTCGCCTCTTTGGTCGCGCACACACGCATCTGGTAATCGATTCAACCCTATTCCTATTTCTATCTCTCAAATTTTGTTGCTCTTTGATTTCAGTTGCCACCGGAAACTGCTGTTGGAACAAGATTCCAATCAAACAATAACATGTTCTAATTGTGGTCCAATATGCCCTTACAAATGCAGTTACCCAGAAATCTTTTGTTCACTGAAACCACCACTACTACCTCTACATACCACCACCACCCATATATCACCTTACTTATCATCATAGTGGCCCTGCTTTGCAGTTCTTTCTCGTCATCATCTACTACCTTATCATGGTATGATGTTGCACACGTTTCTGGCAGTCCCCCGTCATAAAAGTCTACAGCGAAGCAGAAGATGTTTCCGATGAAGGTTATGAAGGGTTTCAAGTTGATTATCCCATCTGGTACATCACCACCGTTAGCATTCAACCATTTGTGATCAATTCAATTACTGTAATAAAGTTTAATAAAGGCGATAACTTGATTGATGGAACTGGTTGTTTAGTTTGTTTAAGTGATTTTGAAAATGATGAGATTTTATGATTATTGTTGAAATGTAACCATGCGTTTCTTATCCCTTGTATTGATACCTGGTTAAGATTGCATACAAATTGCCCTCTTTGTCATGCTGGTTAAGATCACATACAAATTATCACTTGGGTGTAGGGTTGAGTCCGATTGATCGGAGCTTTTTGCATGGAACTAGGTCAAATCGAAATATCTAGATATAGAATTCAGAGAATCATGGTGAATTGGATAGGAATCATGTCTCGAAGAGAGAATTTTTTATGATATTGAAGATTCGAAAACAGAGTATGAGTTTGTAATGACAGGCAAGAAGGTCAGTTTCCTTGGAGTTTGTTGTGGTGGTAGGGATTGTTATTGGGGAAATTGAAGGGGATTCCGGTGATTTGAGGCAGTTTACAAGAGATTACTCGGAGGAGGAGATTCAAGAACATGAAGAGTGATGAACGTGAGTGTTGTATTGGATTTTAGAACTAAGGGCATTGTTATTAATTTAAAATGTTTTTTTAATTATAATGAGTTAAGATTATGAAAATGAATTATAAATTAATGAAAGTTATCAAAAAAATAGATTTGGGTATATATGATATTAAAAAACATTAAGAAGGGTAAATACATTATTTAGAGTTTAGGTCGGGCAAATATGATATTTGGATGTTTAGCAAGGGCATATACGAAATTCTGCCTTACAACAAAATCATGCCACACACCTCTACAAAACGAGTATACCAACTAGTATGAAATGGGCCGGCCTAGGTCCCTCAGACCCATTGGTATGGTGTGAAGACTCACCTCTCGGATGCTGAGCTGACAAGCTAAAATTAGATATGTCCCAAGTGCTGCTCCCACTCAGCTGCCTATAATCATTACGTGATTAACTTTTCATAATCCCATCATTACCCTTAAAGTCAACCCTGGTCAAAGTCAAAGTCAACAGTCAAGGTCAACAGTCCATGTTGACCTCGACTCGTCGAGTTCCTTTCTTAACTCGTCAACTCGCCGAGTCAGTTGAGTGACTCGTAGAGTTCCTTAATGTTCGCGGCTTCAAACTCTCAACCGCAAACCCCTGGTCATAAACTCTTTGGCCGACTCGTCGAGTCGATTAAAGGACTCGGCGAGTTCCTTTAGTCCTTCGCGTTTTCGGCCTTTTCCAGTGGGATCTAGAGTCTCAAACTTCAGATCTAGCCTTCCCTAGTGTAGATGTCACGTAAAGTTGCAAACTTTGCGTGCATGCAAGGCCTCACATGGCCATAACACCAAAACTAGTCTTCATACAAGGTTCTTGTGCATGAAAAGAGACCAAGCTGCATAAAGGAAGCAACTTTATGGTATTTGGGACCTAAAGAGGTCCATATCTGGAACCCTATCCTTGTGATAAATTCAGATCCAAGTTTGACTCCAATTTGCCCCAAAAATGGCCATTTACTTCCAAGAAAAGAGATCTATACAACTAGAGGTCAAGGTCACGACTTTATACCTTTGGATGATGGCCAATATGAAGTAGATGCTGTATCTATTGTTCCTCTCCTGTCTCCTTCTTCTTCAAGCTCCAAAACCCTTCACAAATACTCCAAAGTTGCTCATAAAGGCTATTTCCCTCACTCAAGAGGGGTTCACGGCCGTAAACTCTCTTCTCTGGGTAAAAAGGTGCTAAGGGAGGCCACAAGAGGCAGGATATGGTCGTTAAATAGGGTGCAAACCCTAAAAAAATAGGGTTTCTCTCTACAGCTCCTACTCGTCGAGTCGGGCCTTCTAACTCGTCGAGTAGGTCTCGATCCTGCGTCCACCAATAATGCCTCTACTCGACGAGTTGAACTCCCAACTCGCCGAGTCCACGCACCAAAACCTTAAAAATAAAAATAAGTAATACCTAGAATAGGTGTTACAAATCTCCCCCACTTGAACTAGACTTCGTCCTCGAAGTCTTCTGCGGTTACCCATCTCAGATACTCCCCACACGTCACGCCCTCAGCTTCTGCTATCTATCACCTACCGTGCATACATCTTACAACAGTTATATACAATGCATCACTCCGTCTGTTTGGTCCAATCCTTGAAAGACCGCTTCCATTGGCCTTCCGTCCGGTCTTCCTGAGCGAAAGGCTAACCCTTAGAGTTAAAAATCTTGAAGGTACTCTAATCACTGTCAATCCTGGATACATCACTCTTACCCAACCAACAATCCTTCTGGTACTCCCCGAGTACTTACACTTGACATCTAAGGGGTTCACCCTTTACCCTACGTAGTCCATGGCCTTCCCAAGGCAGCTGTTCATACGCAAAAACCCTTCCCATCCCTGTGAAGGATATATCCTTCACTGAAACTAAATTTACAGCCACTCCCAGTGCTGGTCACCACGTTGCTACTTACTGACAGCTTCCACTTACTATGTGCCGGTGCTAAACACCCAACTCAACGTGCGGATCAGATAATCCTTCGAGTAAAAGTCTCATCCCTACAACGGTTAGACTCAGACGAGAGTTACGCAACATGGTCAGATCAACCACTCTGAGATTATTTAATCCAACTACAAACAACTTAGTGTATAACCCAAATATAAGCGACTCCACACACAATTCCCAAGTAACTAAACCCACCTTAACTCTTCTTGCTACCACTTGCTGCTCTCTAAAGGCAGCCGAGACCTCCCTGATCTCACCTTATCTGTCAACTGCTCGAAACATCGGACACCTAACCGATTGCTGGGGCAAGACACACGCACAACATTCCCACATGACCTCTGAAGGATACCTCGTCTGACAATAGTTACCCTATCTATACCACCACTCATGGCTCCTTCAATCCTTTGATCCATCCGATCATGATAGGCTGACAACCTATCGCCACTGAATCTGATGCAAAATGGCGAATGCTACGAGAATGACTGTAGTCTTACATCATACCCGGTCTCCTTCGACCTACCGCCTCCAACACATCGTGGCTCTATTACAGATAGAACCAGCCCAAAACACATCACGATGGCTTAAGCTACCATCAAATCAAACCCATTCATCACCCTGGGATTCAGCCCTCGATGCCCTTGGCATATAGATGCCCTACATCCCATCTCACTAAAACAAAATCCTGTACCAAACATGCACGAATTCCGATTCGAGTTCCTATCCAAAACCGAATTGATACTCTGCTCCTATCCAGAGATCCTCGAATCGGCATTTGCATAACGCACCACAACTTCCTGTCATCCTTTACTTGACCGATTAATAAATCTCCTTAGCCAATTCCCTGAGACTACCAGACTCGCACCCGGTCCGACCACCAGGTTTCCAAGATATCAAATATCAGGACTACCTAACCGTAGCCCTACTGTGACAGGCACTAGACCTCCACATGATCCTGCAACTCAAGATCCAACCCTCGGTCCCACAATCTCTACGGTTCCATCCTAAATTCCCATAACCATCCGGGCTCGCCCACGGATAACTGATCGAACAATCCTTGCGGTCCTGTTTCTAATTAAGTTGCAGCCTACCCACAACGTTGCGAGCTGGCCTTCCCTGGACTAAATCATCTGGATGAATCCGTGAATGCTACGACTACACCCGCAGACTTACAACACTTCCAACACTATCTAGCAACCTTGTGAATGCTATGGCTACACCCGCAGACTTACAACACTTCCAACACTATCTAACAACCTTGTGAATGTTACGGCTAACCCGCAGACTTAAAACACCTCCAACACTATCTGACAACCTTGTGAATGCTACGGCTACACCCGCAGACTTACAACACTTCCAACTAATCCAACGGCGCCCATGATCCTACCGCTAATTTACCAATCCGAACACATCTCAATGATGCTGAGCTGACAAGCTAGAATTAGATATTTCCCACGTGCTGCTCCCAATCACCTGCCTATAATAATTATGTGATTAACTTGTCATAATCCCATCATTACCCTTAAAGGCAACCCTGGTCAACCCTGCTCAAAGTCAAAGTCAACAGTCAAGGTCAACAGTCCATGTTGACCTCGACTCGTCGAGTTCCTTGCTTAACTCGTCAACTCGCCGAGTCAGTTGAGTGACTCGTCGAGTTCCTTAATGTTCGCGGCTTCAAACTCTCAACCGCAAGCCCCTGGCCGTAAATTCTTTGGCCGTAAACTCCTTGGCCGACTCGTCAGGTCGATTAAAGGACTCGGCGAGTTCCTTCAATCCTTCTTGTTTTCGGCCTTTTCCAGTGGGATCTAGAGTCGCAAACTTCAGATCTAGCATTCCCTAGTTTAGATGTCACGTAAAGTTGCAAACTTTATGTGCATGCAAGGCCTCACATGGCCATAACACCAAAACTAGTCTTCATACAAGGTTCTTGTGCATGAAAAGAGACCAAGCTGCATAAAGGAAGCAACTTTATGGTATTTGGGACCTAAAGAAGTCCAGATCTGGAACCCTATCCTTGTGATAAGTCCATATCCAAGTTTGACTCCATTTTGCCCCAAAAATGGTCATTTAGTTCCAAGAAAAGAGATCTACACAACTAGAGGTCAAGGTCACGACTTTATACCTTAGGATGATGACCAATATGAAGTAGATCTTGGATCTACTGTTCCTCTCCTGTCTCCTTCTTCTTCAAGCTCCAAAACCCTTCAAAAATACTCCAAAGTTGCTCACAAAGGCTATTTCTCTCACTCAAGAGGGGTTTACGACCGTAAACTCTCTTCTCTTGGTAAAAAGGTGCTAAGGGATGCCACAAGAGGCAGGATATGTTCTTTAAATAGGGTGGAAACCCTAAAAAATTAGGGTTTCTCTCTACAGCTCCTACTCGTCGAGTCGGGCCTTCCGACTCGTCGAGTAGGTCTCGATCCCGCGTCCACCAATAATGCCTCTGCTCGAGGAGTTGAACTCCCAACTCGCCGAGTCCACGCACCAAAACCTTAAAAATAAAAATAAGTAATACCTGGAATAGGTGTTACATATATTACTTCACGATTATGTACATTGTCTATTTGTGTTTAAGACAAGTTGAGATTTAATAGAAATTTATAAATAAAAAATAGTGCATAAATAACACATCAAGTTTTTGGTGTCGTTTCCGGGGAATGGTTGCGTTTAGTTCAAATTATTTCTTGTTGATTAAAATTTGTTTGTATTTTTGTTTTTCGTTTTTATTTTAATGTAAAGGGATATGATTGATGCTATTATTGGGCATGAGTTGCAGGCACTCGATAATCTATTTGATACAATTTTTTTTTGGAGGATCTACAAAGGTTGCTAGCTGAAGACTTGGATGAAGAACAAGAACAAGATGAATTGCAGGAACCATGTCGTGGTGTGATCATTACCACGATGCGGACCCATGTTTGTCTAGATTGTGTTACGAAGCATGGGGTGATGATTTCGTCTTTGGAGGAAGTTCTGATGTGCATTCCATTTCTGATGAGTGTCCAACCGATTCCATCCCTTTTTAATATTTTGGGATTTTACAGATTCACACTTGTTTAGCCGATTTTCGAAACAAATAGTCATATTTTACGAATCGGTCTAAAAATAATAGTAAATGCAACGGATGGATTGACATTGACTTTATAAGAATTTTATTAAGTTGGGAGTCCATCTTAAAACTCGCACAAAAAGAAGTGCTGATCGGGAGGCAACCCGACTTTTAAATTAGTTTGATTTTCTTTTCGTTTTTTTATTTTTTTATTTTTAGTTTTCATTAGTTTCATTTTTGATTAAAAGTGTTTTTGATGATTCTTATTTTGTTGCAAACAAGTTTTCAGATAAGAAATTGATGATGAGCAAACATGCAAGAATGGGGTGGAGTATTACAAGAAGAAGGCAAGAAGCGTAACACACAAATATGTGTGGGGTGCACATTTGATGTGGAGAAAACCGAGGAATCAACTGATCTACCAATGATATATGGGAAGAAATTGGTATGAGGGGATAGTCGAGAAATTAGCTACTTCTAGATTTGTCGATTCATTCATCGATGAAGAATTTAGTTTTTTCACGAAGATGCGGCATGTGACTAGCTAACATGCGCCGTGGTTCCTGATTCCATCACTACTTTTTTCCTGATATTTGAAGACCACGACGCACCAATTCTCACTACGCGTCATGATGAAGATTTTCTCGCGATTGAAGTTCTATATTTTTATAGAAACCACGTCGTGGCCCATTATTTTCCACGAAGTGGCAACGCCCAACACAAAGTATGAATTTCTAGCTATGAAGTTTAGTTGTCCGCCTCATATTTATTTTCCAAGAGTCCACCAAGTTCAACAATGATGTTCAATTCCAGAAGTATTCCAACAAACAAATTCAAGCTTCATATCAACAAGAAACCCACGACAATCAATTCTATCTCACAACTATATACCATGGTGAATTCGTTAGTTTTATCCCTCTTTTAGTTTATGTGCTTTAATTGTTATTATATACAATAAGGGAATTGTATAATTTAAGTGTGGGGTAGGGGATCGAATTAAAGGAAAAGAGCATGCTAGAAAAAATATATATGTTAGATTTAAAAAAATATATAGACTTGAAAAATGGTATAAATTAGAAAAATCTAGAAAATTTAAAAATTTTGTTGTGTTAGAACTAAGTTTTCTAGTATTGTGTGAGATAATTTGATGCGAATTTAAAGGTTTTGTTTAGCGAATTTTTTATAATATATTTGTGGCTTCCCAATTCTAGTAAAATCATAAGACAAAAACGCGAACTTGTGTAGCTTGAGGGACATCAGTTTTTTTGCATCGTGTAGTGAAATGTATAGGAAAATTTAGTCATTGCACTCCAGACTAATACCTTTAACCAATAAGGGTTGAGGTTAAGTTTCCAAGGTTAAGTGTATTTTTTTCTTTTAGGTTTTTAGTTTGAGAGAAAAAGTGAGTTATGGAAAAAGAAAGTGAAAAAAAAAGTTGTGAAAAAAAGAAAAAAATAGAAAAAAAAAAGAAAAAAAAAGTTGTCAAAGTTTTTGAAAGAATATAAGCTATCAAAGTATGAAGATTTTGAAGAAGTGAAGAAATAAGACAAATTGACTAAAGTCGAGGGCTTAGTAGTAAAAGTTATAATTTTTATTTTTTAGGTTATTTTATCATATCTATGCTTGAGAAATTAACAAAAAATACCATGCGGTTAAGAAGTTTTCTGAGGATGTACTCGGAGGGATGCAAAAATGAGTGTTGTTCACAATAAGTGAGGAATGTTTATGAGGATTGTGAGTATTTAGGACATGGGAATAACTTAGGATTTCTTACACACAAATATATGCATTGAGGCAAGACATAATTTCCAAATTCAAATTGGGTTATTTTATGTGATATTGGTGAGCAAAGTTTTGATATAACATAATAACAATGTAGTTTGCTTGAGGACAAGCAAAAAATAAGTATGGGGTATTTTGATATGGCCTAATTTAGCTATGTATTTTAGGCCATTTTCTTAATATATTGGATAAAAATGTTATATTTTAAGATATATGATAATTAATATGCTTTGAAATTTTCATTTATAGTTAAAATGGGATTTGGGATGCAAAAGGAGGAGAACGGAACTGAAAAAGACAATGTAATAGCAAAGAGCATGTTGTTGGATAAATTGACCCCTCTTCAACATTTTGGCCATATCTAATGACTTGTAAGTCCGGTTAAGAAGATTCAAATTGTTCTGAAAACTCAAAAAAAATTTAGACGACTTCGATGTTTGTGCCAAAATTTGTTTCTAGTTCCCACACCGTGGAAAGGGCATTTACACGCCGTGGAAGATTAAAAAATTCTGAAAAGCTGTCTGTCTCGGCGTATGTGATTGTGTGCGACAAGGAAACCCACCTCCACGCTGTGGTGAGACTTCTACCACGTCATGGAGTCATTAAATCTATGAAAACACGATATTTTTAACCCTAATCATGCTACCACATTTGGCTGCCTATAAATGCGATTTTTACTTCCATTTGAAGTCCAAAAACCCTCCGGGGTCGATTTTGAAGATAGATTTTCGATTGGAGCAAGGATTTGAATATTCAATCGCTATTTGCATCAAGATTTCACTTCGGGTTTGCTTGATGATCGTGTGTCACAATCTTTTGGTGATGTTTTTCTGCTTTAGTCTATTGATTATGGTGTAAAAAACTTTACTTTCACTAGATGTAGATGAAACCTCATTGATATGATTTGATTTTGTTATTTGGATTATTTGGTTTAGTTTTTACTCGTGTTTGATAAATCGGTTACCTATCATGTTAAATTTTTGATTTTTATCTCTTATCCTCAAGTTGTGTGTAGTTAGATGACCTCTCCAATTGCATTAACTTGATATTTAACTATTTTTTAGTCATTAAAAGGGTGGATCTTGTTACGTCCCATTTTCACAACCAAAAATTTTCTGTTTTATTAAGGTAAAACTTCCCAATTATAAATTCGTTCAAAGAAAAACCATTAATTCCCAATCACATTTATTGAAAATTAGAGTATTATAATAAACGTGGAATCATCAATGCTGTTGATGAGCGTGTATAGTCCTGCCTTCGCCTTCCCATGATCACCGATAAAACCTGAAACATAAACAAATGGGTAAGCACAACTTTTAGTGATTTTTCTCCAAAATATCCCATACAACAAACATGCTAGCATGCATAACGAGACCAAAATCATTAGATTAGAATACCTTGGCCCAATCAGTCATCAGACTGGAATGCCAACATGCAACGAGTGTACTCCTGATATATATATATATATATATATATATATATATATATATATATATATATATATATATATATATATATAAGATCACTACAGGATAACAACGTACTACACACAAGGATACGTGATCAAATCTAGAAGGAATGTGTAACCATATGTAACCAGAGGTGAGATAGCCACTTAGACAGATGATCCTACTCTAGAGCCACAATCAAACAAGGAACATGCAAGAAAGCCTAGGTCAAGAGTCCTTAGTCTATCGTATGTGACTACATACAGTCCCTAGGGAAACCTACTAATAAATGATAATCAAAGTTAGTGGGTCGACATTGGTGCCTTCGATCCATGGGTATAGTGAGGAGAAACTCACCTGAAATGAAGAACCCCGAAATACTGAGACACACTTTTCCTTTCTGCATTGCTTGCTCCCGCGAATCCACTAATAACTAAAACTAAGTAAAATCTTAATCAACAATCCAAAACCCTCAAGTTTGACCCAAAGTCAAACTTGGTAAAAAAGACAATGGTCAAAGAAAATCAACGAAAGTCAACGTTTGAGGCAGGCTGAGTACGCCCTGCATACTCCAACCTACGCCTAGCGTATGCGATTCAAGCCTAGTATGCCAAGCATACTCCCAGGTACGCCCAACATACCCGAGCTGATTCCAACATTCCATTAAGCACTTTTTCCCTTATGAATTTTTGTCCAGAGCTTAGTTCTAGGTCCAAATTAACACCCTAAATCATAAAGTTTACAACTTTATGATTTTTCATGGCTAGAAAGGGTCCAAATCCAAAACCCTAACTTATCATAAGATTCTAAGCTTCACAACTCATGCATGAATGGAAGAAGAAGAGCAAGATTGCATTTTTATGACTTAACCCCCTCAAATACACCTAGAAATGCACCTCACAAGATATTGAATAACTCACACTCAAATGGAGCAATTTGTGGGACAAAAAGGAGATAACTTTAACATCTAAGCTAGAACTATCAATGGAGACATAAAAGTACAAACTTTATACCTTCTGGAGATGAATGAGGGAGGAGAACTTCCAGATCCAAAGTCGCTTCATGCTTCCAAGCATTATCACCACCTTCTTCTTCATTCAAAGGTACCAAAAACACACTATTTAGCTCACATGGCTCAAACTAGGGTTAGAGGTTCAAGGGAGGATGTTGGAGAGATGGAGGCTGAGAACGGAATAGGTTTAGAGGAGTTAAGGAGCTTAAATAGGGCTCAAAACCCCATATTTAGGTTTTGGTATTTGGCCACGTACGCCTAGCATACCAAATGGTATGCCCAACGTACAGACTTGAAGGCACGTCTTTGTGATGCTGGTGCGCCCACCCTCCTTCCAAATTTAACACACTTTCAAACTTCCACAACTTCTTCTTTTTCAACTCCGATTTTGGCGTTCTTTATATGCACGGAAAGGTATTGAAGAGCCCCATAATATTATCTAGATATCTTGGACAAAAAACTTCTCAAACTAAAACCCATAATTCATGCAAGAACCCCATTTATGACTTTTCCCTTTTCTAACCTTCGGCCCAAAACACAATTCAAGGGTTTAGATCTCATAACCATCATTATAACGTCCCAAAGGGCCTAAATTTACCCCCTGAAGGCTTAAAGCCTTTACATAATCAACTTTTAGCCCAAGAACCTGAATTAAGAAATAACCAGAAACAGAATGTTACAATTGTACCCCACGTAAATTAGATTTTGTCCTCGAAATCAGTTCTCGCTTCCACTTCTTGATGTAACCCCATTAAGGGTCCTTCAAACCCGACTACAAGATCTGATTCATATTTATTATAGCATCTTCAGTAGTCAACCATCCATCGACAATTCAGCCAACCCAAAAATTTTGGTGATACCACGTGGCCTGAAGAAAACGTCTCCATGCAACCTCCTTAAATCAAGATGGAAAGAACCCTTTCCCTACTCAGAACCTGATGTAACGCTCACATCAACCAAACTGACCAAAAATACACAAATTTGATTGGCCCAAAACCTTCTCGGTTAAACGCCGTCATGCTAATCCCGCACATAAGTGCACCATCATGAAGAAAACCAACTTGTCACATACTAAACTAGACCATGATCCTACTCGGATCCGACAACCCTGCTTAGCTATCTACTGACAACACTCGAGCTCACCTACGATCCACTAACCAGCAACAACACTCTAGCTTACCCCCGATCCATTAACCAACAACAGCATTTGGGCTTACCCCCGATCCACTAACCAACAACAACATGCAGGCTTACTCCCAATCCACTAACCAACTATAGAAATCGGGCTTACCCCCGATCCTTTAACCAACGACAACACTCACAGCCTAACGAGACACACATTGATCCCAACAAGATCTAACTGACCCTATAAGGCATTTGGGCCGTGACTTAGACTTCCAAGCCCTAATCAAACAAGAACAGACAAGGAAGCGCTCATCACATCCATCAACCTGGGCTCCTAACACCCTTGAGTATAAATCACAACACACCCTACATATTTCTATCGCAACTAAAACTAATACAACTTGAGGGAAATGAAACAGCTGACGATGATCTCAATGTAAAATCGGAAGATTCAACAGTTGTGTGGAAGTATTGAACTTGGAGAAATTCGACTGAGAATTGAACCTTGGCATAAGGTCTTCCCGCTGCAAGATTCCACTCTCCCTGACTTGGAATATGCTAGATTATGAAAAATTTACAATCCTTCGATACCCAGGCTAACTTGAATTCTACTACTTGATCCCAACCACTACTATACAGGTACACATGAGAGTATAATCCCACACAACATTCACAAATTCCATCACGCATGCAACTGAGGACCATGATAATTAATCCATTCATAGTAATAAATCAATTAAAAACATAGCTAAATAAGATAATTCCGTTCAACTAAGAATATGAGAATACAACTAAACTTCAAACCATAAACAAAAATTACTAATGAATACCAACACTACATCAATCGACTAAATAGAAGAACTGATAAATCAAACCTCGGTCTCCAGGACTCCGACCGTCCCAAAACGACCGTCGGATAACTACCAAGCTAGGGGTGTAGGGTCCAACACCTCACCACAAAGCGAGAAAGGGACAACAAGCTCTGATGTGGCTCTCCCGGTCGCAATAGAAGCAGACTGGCGTACTCCACCTGCAATCCCTACCAAAATGACCCTCCTCACCACACCTGCAACATACAAATGATCGGAACCTTCCATCATGAAACTTCCCGTACCTGCCACACTCGAAACTCCTCCCTCAACTGATCCTGAATTCGGGTCGACGGACTTGACCTGCTTGGCCGCCGGCTGATACTATCATGAAGCAGACATTTCCTCCTTCTATTGGATCTCTAACTCAATCTCTCTCCTCCTAGGACTTCATTGCAACTCAGGTAAGGTCCGACATGGATAGGTCGATACAAATTGTTGAATCTCCGTCTTGAGAATGTTCAATTATCGATACATTTGCGCCTACTCTAATGCGGCATACTCTGGGCAGAAAAGAGCTCTCTCCATAAACATGCTGGTGATCACCGTCACCGAATCTGTCGTCTGATTGACCGATAGGTACTCACGTTCCAGTCGCTCTCGCTCCATAAGAGGAACATACTCAGCGTGAAACATATCCAAAAACTGCTCCCAAGTCACCGTGGATCACTCTGCCTGCGAAAATCCCTGAGTCACAATCTCCCACAAATCCTTCATTCCCCAACGAAGAATATTAAGCATAAACTTCACTTTCTGGTTCTTAGGACTCAAACATGTGAAGAAACATCCCTCCATATCAGAAAACAACCTCAAAGCGATAATCGTGTCCTTGTCGCCTCTGAACTATAGAGGATTCGTATCACTGAACTCTTGGTACTGTATCACCCTGCCTCTATGAGATCCTACACTGGCGACGGCTGTTGTAGCTGTGGCAGCAGCAACCTGCATGACGGCGGCATAACACTGGTCAAACTCCGTGATTAACGCGGTCTTGACCGACCGAAACAACTCCGGAATCGCTTCCTTGATCGCCTCAGCTACTCCGGAAGGAATGATCCCGCGGATCTCCTCCTCATTCTGACCTGCTCTCCTAGTTCCACCAGCTCCTGATCCTGAATCTTCAATAGCCGCCATACGAAAAATATACCATGGAAAGATTAGACATCAAAACACCAGGCGACACTCCTATTAGTTCCTTAGTAGGCTCGAGCTTCCTCCTGAATTTCATAAGGATTATGTGCTTTCAGTAGTATGGGCCCATAATACCTTCCACACATATCTGTAGTCGAATTAGAACTCATCCCAAGGTCCTAAGTCACTGTACTAGACCACTCTTAGGCATGCTAACACCTATATGCTCCTACGAGCTACAACTAACTTCCTAGTTACTCCTCCTAAGATTATCCTCTCTCTCACACTACTGGTTGCTTTTGTGCATGCTTGTTGTACACAATACGGGGTTAGATAGACTGTCGAATAATCGCCTATGCCCTAAGTCCACATACAAATAAGGAACATGAAGTAAGGTTAAGTTGATCATTTTAAGGCTATTTAATCCCAACCATATACAACTAATCAACATACACGTAGCAATCACACAATCAAGTAACATATAGCAAGCAATTCCCTATATCATAAGGCATCACCAAAATCAGGAACTTCTATCCAACAGTCCCTATAAGAACCCTAGATTATCTACTAGCATGATTTTCAAACAATTCATAAATCAACAAGTTTAAATTTAACACAAATAACAAGTATGGGTATTTTGGTAACCACTCTCTTGTTTGGGCTCTGGCTGACTATACACACTGCGTCTTCCTATAAAACCAAGGTTAAGTCATGGTTCACATTCCCGATCCCAAGCCAACAATCAAACAAGAACATGAAAAGAGACCGAGCCCATGTCCCTAATCCAACCCTTTTATTATAAACTCTTTTCAAAAATGTTTTGTGAAAAATCTTGGATCCTAGTTTGAGTATGGATTCACATAAGTGTTCCTCCAATTCTCTCAAACCAGGACTTTGATACCAACTTGTAACGTCCCATTTTCACAACCAAAAAATTTCTTTTTTATTAAGGTAAAACCTCCCAATTATAAATCTATTCTAAGAAAACGCATTTATTCCTAATTACATTTATTGAAAATCAGAGTATTATAATAAGCACAGAATCCTCAATGCTGCTGATGGGTGTGTATAGTCCCGCATTCACTTTCCCACGATCACCGATAGACCCTGAAACATAAACAACTGAGTAAGAACAGAGCTTAGTAAGTTTTCCCTAAAATACCCCATACAACAAACATACTAGCATGCATAACGGGCCCACAATTATCGGATTGGAATACCCTGGCCCAATCAGTCATCAGACTGGAATGCTATAATGAAACGGGTCCAATCAGTCATCAGACTGGAATACCCAGGATTTGTTGGAATGCCGCCTCAAACCAACTGCTCTTCCCGAGCCTCCGTGTCTATCGCTTGCAGTCGGTCCACACCAGGTATCTTGGCCTACAACTCACAACAAGACAGCTTCAAACTCAACCATCACCATATGTCAACATATAAACAAACAAGGATCAAGTAGGCATATAATACGTGCAATATCAATCATATAGTTCGCTACCTCCTACTAGATCTCTCATAACAAACTGCTCCGCTACCAGCTAACCTCCATGGAATGCGTAACCATAAGTAACTAGAGGTGAGATAGCCAACTGAACAGATGATCCTACTCTAGAGCCACAACCAAAAAGTGAATAGGGAAGAAATCCTAGATAATGATTTATTAGGCTATCCTACATGACTACGTACAGTCTTTAGGACACTCCACTAGACGATAACATGCATATTTATACTCTAACCAATATACCACTATTGTTGCATCCTATCACACCAGTATATATATATATATATATATATATATATATATATATATATATATATATATATATATATATATATATATATATTTCAGATCACTACAACATAGAAACGTCCTATACACAAGGATACGTAACCAAATCAGCAAGGAATATGTAACCATATGTAACCAGAGGTGAGATAGCCACCCGAACAGATGATCCTACTCTAGAGCCACAACCAAACAAGGAACATGCAGGAAAGCCTTGATTAAGAGTCTTTAGTCTATCCTACGTGACTACATACAGTCCCTAGGCCCTCCTCCTAATAAATGATAATCAAAGCTAGTGGGCTGACATTGTTGCCTTCCACCCCGAGATACTGAGATGTGCTTCCCTTTCTGCACTACTTACTCTCGCGAATCCACTAATCACAAAAACCAGGTAAAATCTTCATCGACAATCCAAAACCTTCAAGTTTGGCCTAAAGCCAAACTTGGTAAAAAATTCAATGGTCCAAGGAAGTCTACGAAATTCAAAGTTCAAGGCAGGCTGAGTACGCCACACATTTTTACTTACTGTTATTAATTTAATTAACATTTGAATTATTTGCTCTAAACCATTCTCGTTCCCTCTGTTCGACACCCTTTCTTACCTTAAACTATATTATTTCACGACTAGGTAGAATGCCTATTTGTGTATAAGATTGATTGAGATTTGATAAAACTTTACAAATAAAAAACTAGTGCATAAATAACACATCAAGTTTTTCATGTCATTGACGGGGAACGGTTGCATTTAGTCCACGAAACGAACCCATGCTCTTCTAGATTGTGTTACGAAACATTGGGTGATGATTCCGTCTTTGAAGAAAGTTCTGATTTTTATAGGAAACGATGAGAAGATTATGGAGGATTTCAAGGTGTCTATGAACGTTGAGTTTGAGATGACTGATTTGGGAAAATGAGGTACTTTCTAGGAATTGAGGTGATACAAAGCCCAAACGGCGTTCATATTTCCCAAAGTAAATATACAGTTGGCATGTTAACCCATTTAAGGTTGATGGAATGTAATGTAGTTGTCAATCCCATGGTTCCTAGATGTAGATTGAAACACGATGATGGTGAAACAGTTGATGTAACTACGTTTAAACAACTGGTTGGTAGTTTGATTTACATTACCACCACACAACCTGACATACAAATCGTGATGAGTTTCATAAGCCGTTTCATCCCGAAACCAACTCAAACTCACCTTGCAGCAGCTACACGGGTAATGAGGTATATACAAGGAACTTTGGACTATGTAATTTGGTACAAAAGGGGAGGAAAAAGGAATGATGGAATTCTTTGCATATAGTGATTTTTTTGGTGACCTCATTGACTGAAAAAGCACTTCTTGATAATTAGTTTTGTGGGACGGAGAAGCAATATCATAGTCATCAAAGAAGCAAAGTGTTGTTGCCGTGTAGTCTACGGAAGTTGAATATATAGTTGTTTCAGCATGTGCTTTATAAGTTAAATAGGTTTGATAAATTCTAGTAGAATTTGGCATTCATCAGACAGAAGGAAGTGTAATAAAGTGTGACAACACTTCGGCAATTCAATTGTCAAAAAAATCCTATTTTTCTTGGCAGGTGCAAACACATTGGGTTAGATTTCACTTCCTAAGAGATATAGTTAGCAATGGAATTGTTAGGTTGGAGTATGTTGAAACCAAAGTGCAGGTGGCAAATATCTTAACTATGCCTTTGCATTGTGATGATTTACAAAGGCTAAGAAGAAGACTTGCAGTTTGTTCTCTCAACGGCAAACAAAGACATGAAAACCTAGTCATGTTTGAGGGAGGGTTTGATGGAGTTTTAGGTGCTTTTATCTCAAGAATAAAGAATTCAAATAAAGTTGATTGCGTCAAATCAAGTGGCACTTTGCACACGTGATAAACCGAGTCTTATGTTATTTATTTTATTTCATTTAGTCTTATCTAACAATATTTTGTTTCCTATTATTTAGATTAGTTGTTTATTTCATTGTAATTTCTAGTATTTAAATCCACCTTGGCTTCTTTCATTAATTTAGATTTCAGTAGCAATACATGTGATTTCTTTAACAAAAAAATATATTTGACTAGAAAAAACCCTCATTTACCCGCCTTAGAAAGAATCCCGCTTTTCCACTTTCCCCAGATGACAACGTCTCCCACCTTATCATCTCTTCTATGTTTCGACTCCTCCCACCTCCGCCTAATACCTTCGACGACTCTGCCCAACGCCTTGCCACTTGCACCCAATGTTGCCTACGACTTCTTCCTCTCACTGCAGCACCGTCGAAGGTGTTGGAAAGAGTGTCCAAGGTCATTAACCATTTGTATTATTTCTAATAATAATAATAATAATAGAGTCCTTTTGTGTTGCTCTCAAGACCCAAATTTAGTAGAAAAAATAAAGGAGAAATTAATTTATTAATTATTATGATTAATAATTAATTTGAAACTAATTGGCAATATATTTTGGGAATTAATTAAACAGTTTAATTAATTAAAACGTTGAATATTCATTAATCAATAATTGATTAATCAGGAATGTTCCATAATCCTTATATGATTAGGGTTTGGTCGAAATTCCTCTTGGATAAGAGGGAATTTCATTTTTGGATCCTTGTCCCAAATGGAATGGAGTACAAAACCTAGGAAGGGATCCAAAGCCATAATAGGTCCTTAGGGATTTCATTCTTCCTTGCACTTTGGATTGAAGTTTTTCCAACCCTTTTTCCCCTCCCTCTAAGCGGCGATTTCTAATTCTCCTAAGGTTTGTGAAATTGATCATTTTATAAGTTATTTTTATTCCACTCTTTGGTGTCATTGGGTATGATACCATTAGATGGATTCTTATTTAGAGACTCTCATCCAAGAAACCTTATGGAGGACGTGATCTCAATCATGGAGATAAAGGGCTACATAAGAGGTATATTATTCTTCTTTATGTTTTATGATTTCATAGGGTAGCTCTAGTTAGTATGAAACTTATATCCTAGGTTGCATGTACACTTAAGTATATCACTGTTTGATTTTTCTGATACCTAGATAGAGTGTATAGATGCATAGAAAACCTAACAAAAGTTACCTTCATAACTCTTTTTTTTTTTATTTTTTCTAAAACCAGATGCATCTTTCTTGTTTCTCCTCTTCAATTAGATGAATGTTTCTTATTTCTTCCTATGAAACCAGCTTCGTAAATTGTATGTTGAATCGTTTTAAGTTTTTATCATTGATTTATCTAATACATGTCATAAAAGAGACCTAGAATAGTTTCAAGGCAAGAATATGTACGTTTCTTGACACATGTATACACGAATTTACATCTAACAGCTGAGAAGGTAGTACTAGTTTAAACGCAAGTTATTGGAAATTAGTATTAGAGAAACTAAAAATAGAACACGGTTTTATAGTCGATCAAAATAAAATGAGGAACCAATATGACTATTTTAAATGAAAAGATATGTCTAGTTGAAACTTAAAAATAAAACGGGAAATGTTTATAATCCTTTCACAGTCATTATAAAACGACTGAAGATGAACGCCAAGCGGAGATGAAGGTATTACATTTTTTAATAATACATTTGATTATTTTCCTTAACTAGTTTGATATTATTTATAATTTTGTAAGTAATCAAAGCAATATGTAAATAAATTGAGAAATGTCCCCTCATTTACCTTGATCTTTGCACTTAATTGTTTGATTGGTCGACCTCAATCGACTTTCACAGTTGGGGGCCATTTTTTATGCACCCTTATTATGTTGAAAATTTCACTGAGCATGATATAGATGATGTTAAGTGCATTCATATAGAAAACCAAACCTCACAATAGCCCCCACGTGCAAGTGAAGAATCCTCTAGTCATTCAAAAAAGAAGAGAGTGAAACGAAAAGAAAAATGTGATGTTGGAAATGCATGGATGAAAAGTTATTAATAGTTGGGATGAAATTACAAAGGTTGCAAATATGTTGATTTGAAAATGTACTCTTGCTAAAGATATGTATACATGTATGAAGAAGTTGGAGAAAATGGAGTAGGGAGAATACGATCCAAGATACCAAACAAGGGAAGGAAGTTTGGATTATTCAAATGACTTTTGGATTTTTTTGCATGACATTTAGATATTTTTTCAGATGGCTTTTGGATTTTTTAGTATGGATTTTTGTATACTGTTGGATGATTTTTGGATGTTATGTTATTGATTTAGATGTTATGCAATTTACATGTAATGTGTTATGGACTTAAATTATTTAGAAACTTTCTTTAGAAATTTTATCAAAATATACATTTTATCTGGTACAAAATAGAACAAAAATGCTAAAATAGACATTTTCATTAGTTAACACAACCATTCACATACATAATTAAATGACATGGTTTTAGTCTGCAGACTCTATCAGAGCTTCCGATTCAACCAGGCCTTTAACTTAATTATCAACTATCAAAAAACCCCTAAATGAAATTTGGTATATTTTATCTTTATATTTTGCTTCTATAATTTGTTTATGATAATCTAATCTTGTTGTATTTGTGAGTGTTTTAATAACACATATTTTTTGTTAATTTAGTGGGTTATTTATTTTGGCTTATCTTCTTTTTATTTTACATCTCTAGTTCAATAGTTTATTGTTAATAAAATGATAACATAGTTGTGAAAGTTATTTGTAGTAATTAAATGTATAATTATGTTTTCAATATTAAAATCGATTTGATATATATAAACTAGGTTAGGATAAAACCTACACCAACCGATTAAAAAGATATAATGTGAACTGTCCAAACAAGTTCAATGGTAATATGTGAACAAAAAACATAAATAATTACATGCGAACAAAACCTAAAATATATTACCCTTATAAGTAATTAACCCTAAGAAAAAAATATTCCTTCTTAGAACATGAATATAAGAAGGAAATATTTAAAATAAGATAAAACCCCATTAAGATTACTCTAAATTATTCAATCTAGCTATTTGTTTATTTCAACTGAAAGCCATACTTTGAATTTCATATTGTTGATTTTAGTGTCAATGGGAATTTTGTGTAATTAGAACTGATATGTAAGCCAAGGGGTTTATAATTTATACTACATATTATATGCTTGGTGTGTGCATAGTGCACACATATATAAGATGAAATTATAAGTCGATACAACAAACAATGGGGGTCAAGAGGGTTGCACCCCCTTGAAAGATCCTAGGGTCAGCGCCTTTAGCGGGACAGCGCTCCAAAAGGTCTTCATAAATTTAAGTTAGGATCATACTGGAAAATTTTGAATTATACTCGGTAATTATGGTAAAATTTACAAATCTCGCCAATTTGGGAAACCATCGATTTTGACATTAATTTTGAAACACTTAACTAATTCAGAAGATGGTAACCTAATTGTCACCCTAGGTTTTATGTATAAATACGACTCTTCTCTTTGAGTTGGATATACCTTTCTCAACTCTTATTCTTCTCTGACGAACTCAATTTTTCTAGCAATTTGACTTGTTTTTCCATGCCTATATTCATAAGTGTCCCTTTGGATTATCCTAGACTGGATTTATTGTAACCTGAGGATAGTGTAGAAATATCAGTTCCAAAATTAACATATGCGATCCACAAGGAATCCAAATTTCCACCCTAAATCCTTCTATAAACCCTAATATATCATCTGCCTTCTTCTAAGTGTTAGAATAAAATCTCAGATTTTTTAAGATCATTTGTTTCTCAAATTTTTTCATCAACCAAAGGACCAAACTAAAGAACTTCTCAACTTGTCAAACATTTTACTTCCAAGGGGAGCTTTTAACAAGTTAATAAGATCCAATATATCAACCGAAATAGATGGTAAAATAGAGGACCAATCACAAAACCAATGCTAAATCGATATAACATAATGTAACGACCCGAATTTCCATCCGTCATTAAGGATAATGGTCCATTAAGTTTCATTCTTAAACTAACCTATTCCTCATGTTAGGTTAAATATTTCCGGGGACAAAGTGTAAGGAAATGATTATTAATCATGTACAAGGACCAATGAGTCATTTTCTCACACTTAAGGGCCTAAAATGCAATTTATGGTGTATTTAACCTACCCTAACCCTAAAATCCAGGATTGCATGTCTTTGGCAGCCAGCAAACCCTATATTGAGAGAGAGAGAGAGAGAGAGAGAGAGAGAGAGAGAGAGTTCTTTATCCCTTCAATATTTGGAGTTGTGATTAGTTGAAGTGAACATTTACTCGTTTAGGGTGGACTCTTTGTGACATCTCATTATGTTTATTCCTTTATACCTTGTTCTTAGTGTCATATCAAATTTCTAGAGGCATGAACAACTCTCTACTCTCCTACTTCTGTTTCCGACCATGTAGAGGTCATGGATGTATTAGTTTTGGCAAAAGTTAGAAATTTAGACAAAATTGCTAACATGTCTTATGAGGGTTGTAAGAACCTAATATGACCCAAATTATACAATGCACTAGAGAGAAGAAATTGTATGAAATCAAGTCTAGTTTCAAGAGAATCCAATATTAATTTATTTGGAGTTGTATTCTCTTTTTTACGCTCAAAACATTGAACAAGGTTCGGGCTGTGAAACTTCAAAATATGAAACTTAGATTATGTTTTCGGTTTTGAGTGCTCGTTTCTAATTGGACTTTTGAGAAATTGTTTACGGTGCTAAATATAAGTGTTGGGAGGATATTTATCTATTCATTTCTTCCCAAAACATGGACTCGAGGTGTGTCATTCTTTGTAGCTATTTAGTAGATATGTTAGAGATTTGCATGCTTTGGTACAATTCGATTTTTCTGTGTATTTGTCTGCTATGTCATGATCTATTTTGTATGTGAAATATGTGTTGAATTATCTTCTTACTCTGTGGTGAACAACTATCCAGGATATCTTGGATTCTAGATAAACCCTTGTGATGAATTGGTACAAATTATGGATTTAGGTTCATTCTAGAGCGAAGGATATGTTTGAATGCGATATGTGATGTTATATGTATGGTATATTTTTAAAAATATGCTTGTTTATGAAGCAGGAAAAGTTGCATGTTAGTGATGTAAAATGCTCACTATAGATTTTTTAGGTTAGCATGTTTACATAGTGAAGAATCTTGCTGTAATATGGCTTAAATGTTATATAATAAATAAGCATGATTACATAAGTGATGAATGGTGAGGAATGTTGTACAACCTTGTAAGTGAATTGATTATAAATAAACTAAAATGGGGGATAGACAAAGATGGGATAAAGGGTAGTAACCTGAAGTTAGGTGTGTGTCCTAGCCAAATTTAGCGATGTCATGTTAGGTTAGAGGAATGTCAATGGGCAAGAGCTTTAGCTAAGCGGATGTCGAGAAGGTTTTCAAGATAACCATTTTGAAACGCAGTACCCATACACACTGGTGTTCGGGGACTAGAGTGATTCTGGCTATGCGAGGACACCTGATCAAGCATCACGTTTGAATGGGGGTATATATGATGAAAAATACCATTTGGACCACTCTCGAACGACAACACATCGTACTTGTACATGTAGCGTTAGAGTAGCGAACGCACCGAATTTGAGGCAATGTTATGGGTAAAAGTCACGCCTCACCTAGTGCATTGAGTCGAGTCGGTCACATTAGTAGCGAATGAGTTAATCTACCTTATGGGTTAGCAATGTTATAGACCCTCATTAGGGATGGACATTAAAAGTAATTATAGAGAAGTAAATCAATAAATAATTACTATTGTGATATATCAAGATTAATATATCTATTATATATTAATAATAGCGATGATAAGTGGTGCTAGTGATGTATACATGTTAATAAGTAATTACGTCGAAAAATAAAAGATGGTAATTACAAAGATGAATAAAGCGAAGAACGATATTAATACTTAATATTCATTAACGAATGTATGAAGTGATGTGATGCGTGAAAAACATACTAAGTGATGATATGCTATGAATTGTGATGATGTATTCGTTCTAGTTTATAGTCTATGGAATAATAAGGATGTGTGATTATTGGTGTGAAACTTGTTGCGTGATAGTATGTGTGACTAATTGTTTTGTAAAAGAGTTGAATTTTCCATACCTATTGTACCTGAGATTTACTCATTGTGCAGTTGTTGACACTTGTTTATTATATTGTTTGCCAAGATTGTCTTGCATTGGTACATGTTATTTATAGACGTGGCATGATGATGTGGGGACTCTTTTTTGGGTAGTTTCATATTATGTTAGATGATACCACTTGGACTCGTCATGATAGTCGTTTTAATGTTTTGGTTAACATAAACCAAAACTATCTCTTTGGTGATGTTTGTAATTTTAAGTAATGTTGGTGATTTCCTTGAAATTTTTTTTATAAAAGTCTTCGATTGCTAATTCTATTAAGTGATGTTTTTTTTTAAAAAGAGATGAAAATCACGGTGTAACACATAAGCGTAACCAAAAACACACGATCCACTAAATCCTCCTCTTTATTAAAAAACAAACAAAAGTCTATGTGAAAAACACGATGAAAGTGGATTTTTTTAAATATGTCACACAAAGAAATTCAATTTTAAAGGAACCACATGGCCCAATTAAAATCAACATCAACTCATCCCCACAGGTCGAACTCAACCACTAGAAATGTAAACAATTTGACCGAAAACAACCCCAAGCTGTCCCTTAACCATCTCCATTTATTAGCATCAGTTGAGAACCAAACATCAATCACATCTTGGCCAAATCATCTAACTTCCTCCACTCTCTCCCATTCCTTAACAACCTAAACCACTCCAATTGAACATATAAATTCCCATAAGCTCCCACAATACCTCTATTTTCCACAAAATAGTTTTTATTAGATTCTACAATATAAACTTTTAGGTACTTCTCATTGAGAGGAAAGCTACATACCATTTATCTCTCCAAAATAAAGTATTGTTCCCCATGATGGATTTTATTCAAAATTGTTTTTCAAAAAAAGCTAATGAAGACAAAGGAAGCTTAAAAATAGAATAAACTAAAAACTTTTTTTTAACCTGCCAATGATCATTTTGCGAAGCATAGAAAGATTAACAACAATCATAGAAGGAAAAAGTGTTACAACCTTTAAAGACATGGATTCCTTTCAAGAGGTTGGAAGTTAATGCAAGTGTTGATTACATTTATTAATAATTAGATTACTTAATAAATAATGAGTTAGTAGTAACTTTGTATAAGGTGTAACCATATATGATCATATGTCATTAACAAATATCATTCTATAACGACTCTTAGGAATAAAGATCTTTCAATCTATCACTTTCATAAGAATCGTGATACATTGATATAGACACTGGTGAATGTCTAACAACATTTCACTTCCCCCCCCCCCCCCCCCCCAATAACATACGAAAAAGAATTTCATTCATCAACATCCAACTCCCAAAATGTCAAAGATACATTTGATGTGTGAGATTGTAATTCGTCACACCAAATAAGGTGGAGAGACATTAGATTTATACAAACACAATTTACAAGATACATCCTCAAAGAATTAGTAAACATACAATTACATACACACAATATATAAGATGTGCATGACAATTAATTTTGTCTACTATCCCCCTTCAAGCGAAATGGTGGCAGACCAATACATAACATTTCTCGAAAAAACTCAAATTGATGACGTGAAAAACTCTTTGTGAAAATGTTATCCACTTGAAGATTGGTAGGAACAAAGTATGTATGAAGTTTCCCAGACGATATGAATTCATGGATGAAGTGGTAGTCAAGGTCAAAGTGTTCGGCATGTTTGTGAGAGACTGGATTTTGAGTGAGAAAAAGAGCACTTTGATTATCACATAGCAATGTTGGTCTAGCGGGTGGATGAGAATGACACTCTCGTAGTAAATGAGTGATCCAAATAATTTCTACAATGTTGTTGGCCATATCTCGATATTCAGATTCTACAATTTCTACAATGTTGGTCTAGCGGGTCTAAGACTCTCCATACATCTAGCCCAATCAACATGTAAATAACCCACAATTGTTGTATACTTTGGTTTGGAAAAACAAAGACCAAAGCAGATAGTACCCTTGATGTAACTAAGTAACCATTTAACTGCCTGATAATGAGAAGTAGGAGGAGCTTGATGAAACTATCTAACTTAATTGACGGCATATGAAATATTTGTTGGATAAGGTGTCTAAGTCCATAACTATTTCTGGTATGTACTTGACTCGACCCGGAATGGTCCATTTGGGTTGCATGGCATCATGCAATTGGATAGACTAAAATGAGAGAAATAACACTTTTGGTTTATTAATATATTATAAGTTCTAATATATTAATAATATTATTTAATTAGTATTGATCAAGAATTAATCTAGAATTAATTAAGTGATCAAAAAGGAGACTAATTAAATATATGGGTTGATTGTGTAAATCATCCATACTTGTATAGTGGGCTAGATGCTCCATGGATTATCTAGTTGGGCTAAGGTCCATAGGATGCTCCATGGATTCTCCATGGGAGTTACAAACCAATGGGTCATGGAAATGAAGAGCCATGTTACATTAGGGTTTACATGGTGTAACCCTAATGCAACACACTATATAAAGAACATGTTATCTACCAAAATCGGCTACACTAGTCAGACAAGAGGGCAAGCCGAATTAGAAGTGTTATACATTCTCTCAAAGTTTATTCCAAAAGCATTTGGTGTTGTGTGAAACATTTGAGGCATCACACTTGGGGTGCTAGGCTTTCAAGGTTTTCAGGGAATCAAATCAACAACAAGGTTTGTAATTCTAGCCATCTTTTATGTTTAAAGTACCCCATGTATGCTAGATAGGATTATAATCCTTGGAAAAAGTATTTTGCATGTATTTAGACAAACATAGATCCAAGGTTTTTCTAGGGTTGCATGTACACTTAGGAGTGTTAGAATGCTCAAAACCCATCAGTGGTATCAGAGCCTAGGCTTGTTTGTTTTGATATTTGATGCCAAATTGTGAAAAAACTCGTTTTTATGCATTCTGACGCATGAACTCACCGAGTCCATGGGGGGCCTCGATGATTCCATGACCAAACTCATCCTACTCGTCGAGTAGGTTCTTGCACTCGACGAGTAGGTGCCCCTGAGTGCAGTTTTTCGAGTTTTGCTGCTGGAAATGGACTAGAAACATTACCCTAAACTGTTTTGGTGTTTTAAAACTTGTTTTAGATGGTGTAATGGTTGTTCTAATCCATTTTCAATGGCTAATATCAAAATTACATGATTATATGTGTTCATATGTTCTTGAAATTTTGATATGTTGATTCATGTTCTTATGAGTTCTTGATAGATCATAGGGATTACTTGTTTAATGCTTAATTCATGATCTTTATGTGTTTTAATGGAGTCCATAACTTGTCCTCAAGTTATGGATAACCAAATGTCACTTTGTATTAATTCCATTAAAAGAACACATAAGTTACAAAAAATGAAGAGTTTTCATTTTAATGACTCATAAGTTATGAATTGAAAGGTTTTGTAAAGTTACAAAACTTGCCCTCAAGTTTTGGAACATGTAAAGTCATCTTAATAAACTTTAGTTCCAACCCCTAGAATTTTAAAAGTTAAAATTCAACCCTTATACTTTAAAATATTATAAGTTTAATAATATATATATATATATATATATGTGTGTGTGTGTGTATATATATATATGTGTGTGTGTGTATATATATATATATATATATATATATATATATATATATATATATATATATATATATATATATATAAGATCAAGTCGTTTTACCGTTAGTAGGCCTCATTCACGAAGCCGGTCTATAAGGGGGGTATAAGGTTGTTGCCTATAAAATGACAGCTTAATGGGTGTCCACTCTCACCCACCGCTTCCTTGACTGGTGGAGGGTCGTTAGCCAAACGGGTAGGACAATGACTTAAAATTCTCATTAAAAGTATAATGATTATTATAAAGTAACTAAATGTTTATAAATTCCCAATCTTAGTTACTTTAGGAAAATGTGAATAAGGTGCTAACCCATGAAATTACACTTTGCACTTTGATTAAGTCGTTAGTGGAGCGTGTGTGGTTAACCGGCACACTAACTTGGACTTAACAAGGTAGGCAAAGGGTGACTTAAGGTTTTTCATAGGTCGGTGGAGCGTGTGTGGTTAACCGGCACATCCATTAAGTGAAAAACATTAAGGGTACCAAGTAATTTGCATGGTTACTTCACACCTTGTTTTGTGATCCTCGGTATCCCAGTCACAAAACATGAAGGGCACACTTGAGATTGAAACATGCCATTGAAAAGTTCAATGAATCTCAAAAGAATCTAGGAGTTTCTAAAAAACAAATAAAAAACCTAATAATTTATATATTTCGTTTTCATAGTGGAAATTGGTTAATCGTCATTCACCTACCTTTCAAATATGTTTTAGCTTAGATTACGGCATCCCTCTTCTAAGTTATAATATATTATGATTGGATCCTAGCCTTAATATTACATTTGGGTGTCTTATTAAGGATTATCTTTATATCTAAACTAAACTTGTCTTCTCTTCTTTTCAGATGTTTACCAACAATGTTGCTCCTGGCTCAAACCCTACTGGCTCCTTCTCTCTCATGAACCTTTGTGGGAGAGTCATCTTTGATGGGTCCAACTTTACAGATTGGATCAGGAACATCAGGATGGTCACTCGGTATGAGAACAAAGAATATGTTCTCGACAAGGAACTTAAGGTACCTGAGCCAACTGTTACTCCTGAGGAGTTTGCTGAATATGAGGCACATGAAAGAGATGCTACCAAAGTGGCATGCATCATGATGGCCACTATGACAGCTGAGCTCCAAAAGTCCTATGAGGAATACTATCCTTTTGAGATGCACCAGGATTTAATGGACCGCTACCATGAAAGTGCTCGTCAAGAACGATATGAAATCATCTCCTCCATGATAACAACCCGAATGAAAGATGGTGAACCCATCACATGCCACATGTAGAAAATGCAAAGGTATGTGGACCGTTTGATGAAGCTGAATGTGAACTTCCTAGAGGAGTTAGCAATAGATATCATTTTGCACTCCTTACCATCGTGTTATGATCAATTCCGCATGAAATACCACATGAACAAGGAAGAAGTCACCCTCAGCAAACTTCAAGGACTCCTAAAGACCGCATAATCAGGTCTTAAAGGTAAGTCGGTTGTCCTGGCAATCGGGAAAGGTAGAGGGAAAAAGAGGAAGAACCCTTCGAAGGGTACCAATGGTAAGACCCTTGATGGCTCCTTTTCAAGCGGAACCAAGAAAGGTTTTTTCACTCGTTCTGCTGACCCAAAAGAGGCAGAATGCTTCTATTGCCATGAAAAGGCGCACTGGAAGCGAAACTGCCCAAAGTACCATCAAGATTTGAAGGATGGGAAAGTAAAACCCAACCATGCAGGTATTTACACTATATTATCTAATAACTCAACCTATTCTAACTCTTGGGTCCTTGATACCGGTTGTGGTATTCATATTAGTTCTGATTTGCAGGGACTAAGAAGAAGTGAGAATGTGGAGCATGGAAAGATAAACTTGATCATGGGGAATAGGAAAGTTTCACCTGTCACCAAGATTGGAGTTTATACTTTGTTGCTAAGTAGTGGGTTTACTTTAGATTTGAATAAATGTTGTTATTCGCCTGAAATGGCAAGAAATGTTATTTCCTTTCATGCTTTGTACAAACAAGGGTTTACCTTTTCTTTTGACAATGATGTTGGTGGAATAAATGCTTTCTTTAATAATGTGTTTTATTTTAAAGCATTACCTTGTGATGGTGTGTATGAAGCTGTGTCTGTTGTAGATAATTTAGGAAATAATGTGTTGTGTATTAATTCTACTAATGATAATAACTTGGATAAAGCATCATTATGGCATTGTCGTCTTGGACATGTAAGCAAGAAACACATAGGCCAACTCCAAAAGGATGGAGTCTTGGAGTCATTTGACCTAAGGTCAGATGATAGTTGTGAATCATGCTTACTTGGAAAAATGACAAAGTCACCCTTCACAGGTTCTTGTGCTAGGGGTGAAGGTTTGTTGGATCTAGTGCACACGGATGTATGTGGACCCTTCAAAACTGCCACAAGGGATGCTAATCGTTATTATGTGACTTTTACAGATGATTATAGTAGATATGGATATGTCTACTTAATCAAGAATAAGTCAGAGACTTTCGATAGGTTTAAAGAGTTTAAGCAGGAAGTCGAGAATCAATTGGGCAGGAACATTAAGATGCTTCGATCCAATCGTGGTGGTGAGTATCTTAGTACATAGTTCCTCGACTATCTTAGGGAATGTGGGGTTGTCTCACAATTGACACCTCCCAGGACACCACAATTGAATGGTGTATCTGAGAGGCGTAATCGAACGTTGTTGGACATGGTTCGTTCCATGATGAGTTGAGCTTCGCTACCAATCTCATTCTGGGGATATGCCTTAGAGACTGTCGCCGATATCCTTAATCTGGTCCCTAAAAAGAAGGTTACCAAAACACCTCACGAGATGTGGACTGCAAAAGTTCCTAGTCTAGCCCACATCAAGATTTAGGGTTGCGAAGCTTTCGTGAGACGCGAGACTCATGATAAGCTCGAACCTCGAAGTGAGAGGTGTATTTTCATCGGCTACCCACAGAAATCCTTTGGTTACCTCTTCTATAGACCTAGTGAGAATGTGGTCTTTGCATCCAACCTATGTGATTCTTAAGTGGAAGACTCGTAGGTGGTGGGATTACTAGCAACAAATAATGTCGAATGAAGAGCATTGTAAGACACATCAGCTCGATACTTCGGTTTAAAAACCCTAAATTTAGTCGGTGTAACCATAGGATTTGTTGAATCAATTGGAGGAATAGAAGGAGCGGATGGTTGTGTGTGTCACACCCCAAAACCGGAACGGCGGAAACGTTCGGGGGTGGAGGACGTCATGTTTAGTATCACAAGACATGCATCATAGTAATCAAAGTAATAAACAACCATTTCATTAGAAAGAAAGTGTTTACAAAAGTATTTTTCCACATAACATAGACTACAAAGCAAATAACAAAATAAGACATGAAGCTATACTGCTCCATCTTCTGAATTACCAGAGCACGTACCTGTCTACTGGTCTCCTGATAATACAAGTTATTTTGAAAGAGTAGATCAACATTTAAGTTGGTGAGTTCATAAGATTTTAGTGATGTAAGTAAGTTGTAAGAAAGTTGTAGTAATTTGTAAGTTCTGTTTAGAAAAGTTCGCCTGTTCCTCCAGAAAATCCTATATTTCCTGCTTTGATGAAAGATAAGTAAAAATGACTCAACAATCCTTTCTATGAGTACTAAATGGATACAAGTTATATAAAACCCAGAGTAAACAAACAATCGGTTGTGTGTATCTACCCTAAGCCCACAACGAAACAAGGAACAGGAAATGATGCGGAAGGCACATATCCCATTGTTTGTTAGGTCCTCGTTGTATATAACCCTGGCGTATTTACTTGGTACTCACGGAGTTAACTGTGATAGTTCCTTTATATTTGATGAAAAGATTGTAAGGTCCTTGATGGAAGGATCTTCACCAATGATCAATAAAGCATAAGAAAACAAAGAAGAAATGGAGTAGAAGATGGAATGAAATCGAGCTTGGATACGATTAAACACAGAAATCGTCTGATACAACTCGAAGGACCGAAAACTACACTGAACAACTGTGGATCAACAACCACTCACTAACAACCTGACAACCTATATATACTAATGTGGACCGAAAACAGTTTTCTGTCAGGAGACCGAAAACTGGTTTTCGGTCACTCCCTAACCGAAAGCTTGCCTAGACCGAAAACACCAAACATACATTATAGACTCCAAAATACAATGACAAATTCCCTAACTCATCTATACATTGCTGCTAGCATGAATCAGTCTTTATCAACCACCAGCACGTCTGACTTTCCCATGGCTCCATTCCACATCTCCTTTTGAATAATATCAGCAACCATGGCAGTGTACTCCTTAGCAGCAGACTCAAAAAGGTCTTCAGCCACCTTGATCTGATGATGAGAAAGCTGATGTATATCCCACTTTCCAAATTGTAGCAGATCCCTCTTGTCATACAAACGAATACATCCATGTTCAAGTTTGATGACAGGGGAAGCTGTAGTTTCATCAAACACCTAGTATTGCATGGATTTTAGAGATCCATCTGGATGCTTCTAAAGGATAGGAATATGCTTTAATTGATTAGTAGCGGGCCACATCACAGATCGAAGAGGCTGATTGGTTTTGGGATCAATGACACTCGGGTATATCTTGATGATAGACTCTGCAGTCTTCATTGAGGGAAAGCCCTTTGCCACTTGATCTTCCAAAAATAACTTGAACTGTGTCGCCTTGGGTTCATTTGATGGATTTGCAAAAGGAGCCTTAGACAACTCCGTGAGATCAACCCTGGTCCAGGAGTGGAAGTCGTGAGCATCTTTATACAATTTAGTATTTCCACTCTTCCTTTTCACGATCCACATGTTCAGAGTGTCGTGGAATCCCCATGAGATGATCCCGGACCTATCACCATATACATCCCTGAATCGATTTTCTCCAAGATCCATAAAGGTGATGTTTGGTTGACCCCCGGGATCATTCTGATCCGAGCTCCTCTTGAACAAAAGTTGACCCTTCTCAGCAGACTTGGCTCGTTTAGCACGTTTTAACGCCACAACATTTGGAGACTGCGCTGGTTCTTTGTCAAACCGATCGACAATCGTGGTTGTTCTTGTAGGAGGTGGAACTACGGGAGCGTCTTGATTGGGAAGATAGACCCTTGGTTCATCGAGAGATGATTTGAATTTGTCACCAAGTTCTTCTTCCAGCTTCTTCTTCAAATCATAATAGCTGGCGGTCAACAAACCAAAATGCGTCTGAAGATCGGTGATCTGCTTTGTCTTCAGAGCTTTATCTGCTTCGAGATCATCGGTACGAATGATGAGCTGAGCATTGGTGGCCTCAAGATCAACAATACAAGACTCGTGCTGACTGATCATGAGGTCTTTCTCAATGAGTTTCTGGTTCAGCACACCAATCTCCTTTCTCAGCTCGGGCACTGAGACATCATCATCTCCAGATATACGTTCCTCAAAGGATATTCCTTTTCCACGGGAGGAGTGTATTGGGCTTAAATTCTGAGCCATATGCATGGCTAGCCTCTCGGAGGCAACATCATGATACGGCCTTGGAGGAGACGAACTCAGGCCTGCAGACGAACCACCAGCTTCATGGATAGCGCTGGGATTCTCTTGAATGGGCACAGATGAGGAAGGGGCAAATGTTGTTGATGGAGGAGTTTATGTGGTTTGAGTTGGGTCAGGAAAAATTACTCCCACCCTTGGATCAATTTTGCGTCTTTTCATCGGGGGCTGGGAGGTCAGGTTTGTCTGGGAATCACTTGTGATTGGCTCGGATGTAGGAACCACATTATCAAGGGGAGGAATCCCTGATGATGTGTCCATATGAGTTGAAGAATCAGCCGCTTGAACGATGACCGAAGGCTCAACTTCTCGATTGTCAGCTTTCTCCCTTATCTCCGGTGTTGAATTGGCACCATCATCGATATCTTTGAGGAAGTCATCGAGGTTTTCATTTGACAATGGGTGCTCAAGTGTGACATCCCCATTTTCACGGCCAGAAAAGGCCGATTTTGTTTATGCTTTATAAAAATCAGAGTACCTATTTTAATGAAAATGTTGCGGAATTTGTTTCCAGAAAAACATGATAAATACGTTATCAAAGCATTTCCAAAGAAATATATTTTTATTCATTTTAAAACATTGGGATGTCATCGTCAATACAGAAACATAAGCATAAACAGAACTTACATTCATTTACACTAGTGATCTACATCTCTTTTAAATCTCTCAGTGTAATGTAACTTCATATCGACACCTGTGATACAAATAAACTGAGTGGGTCAGGTTGGGAAACCTGGTGAGTACATAGGGTTTTCAACCCACAATAATATAGTTATTATGTTTAAACATCAAACAATCAACCCAATTACCCATCCCCATTATCTTCTTTACTGTTAAGGATCTACCCTAAGAATCAATTATTCCTCGTTCATTCATTCCTAAGGATCATCCTAGGGAATCAGCACGAAGTCCATCGTCACCACGGTTTAGGCACTAAGTGTGCATAGTCGCCAGGGTTTATACAACATGCACTAAGTCGGCATAGTCACCAGGGTTTTGGCACCAAGTCTGCATGATCGTCAACGTTTGGGCACCAAGTCCACATGATCGCCAGGGTTTAGAGTACACCGGGTGAACACATCGTTCACAACACCTACAGGTTGCGAGCCTGCTAGTGTTCCACTGGACTGTCTAGAATAGTCCGTGGTTGTCATCCATACTCTGCTGAATGACGGGGCCATCGTTTGGGAAAATGGCTTCTCACATCGTCCACCTCTCACCCTTATCTTATGGTCTATATCACCTCTCAACTCATCATCCAACTCATATTTCATCTACCCATGTTTTACCCAACATATTATGTAGATATAATTACATATACAGTTTAAATCATATAAAACTTGTATAAAATCGTTCATCCAGCATAGATAGCAAGTATACCGATAATATACATACATAGCACGTAATTTATATAAAATACTTCATATCTATGTGTAAGATGAAAGTAACTATGCACTCACCTGATTAGGTGGTGACTCGGTACTCGAACAGCGCTTCGTTATCTCAAAACAATTTTTCCTTGACCAAACCAGCGGATTTTAAAGAAAACCGGGCTTCGCTTGGAGCAGCATTTCGGAACCGAAAGACCCTTTTTCTCGGGACTCCGGGAGCCTCGGGGCTTCCTTTGGGTGCTAGGGGGTTTACCTAGGGTTTAGGAGGGGTTTGGAACCTTAGAGAGAGAAATAATTTAGAAAGAGAAGGGTTTTTTGGTGCATGGGACTCGGCAGCCTTCGCTGCCTTTTATAGGCCTTCAGACCTAGAAACGATGGGCGTTCGGAAGTGCTACGCGGGGCTTAGCTTCGCATCGTACAACACGTGGCATAGAACTGCTGGGTCGACGTGGAGATTTGTGGTCCGAGCAATATTCTTTGTACGCGGCGCGTAACGAACTTGGACGCTGGGCATAGTGAGGGGTCGCGTGTCACCCATCCGAGGCGAGCATTGATCAGTGATGCACGGTCCAGATGCTGCCACGTCATCGGTTTCGCTACATGCTTCGCAAATTCAAGTACAAACTTTAAAAATTCATAACTCTCGCATACGAGATCCGGTTTCCACGTTCTTTATATCCACGCGTAGGCGGGAATGTACTCTACAACTTTCGTTTAGACTCCGTCGGATAATTTTGACTCTATTTTAAAAGTTATATTTTTAATAGGCCGGGACAGGGTTGGTCCGTTAAAAATTCATAACTTCTTCATCCGATGTCCGTTTTCGTCTGTCTTTTTATCGTTATGCTACTATTAACGAGATCGATTCACGTTTAGGTTATTTCGGCTAAAAACCGCTCGATCTTATATTCAAATTTCGGGTTGTATACTGCTACGCCGAAACTTCGAAAAATCATAACTTCCTCATACGAAGTCAGATTTGAGCGTTCTTTCTATGGAAGCTCTCGGTTTAACATTTTCTACGACTTTCATTTAGATCGCTAAGGCTAAAAGTCGCTCTATCGTAAATTCACTATTTACGTCTCCCGGTGTCGTGCCGTTTTGCCGTAAAACTTCGGCGGTTCATAACTTCTTCGTTATAACTCAGATTTCGGCGTTCTTTATATGTACGGAAACCTTGAGACATATTCTACAACCTGGTTAAGATTATTTTATATAAATAATCTTTTGTCGAAAAGTCGTTTTCGACCCCTATTATCTCTAAATTGACTAGCCCGAATCTACAGGCGTTGCAATTATCTCCCCCTTAGGATGATTACGTCCCGGAATCATCAACGAAACAGGGCTCACATGATGACTCCATACGTTATCTCTTCAGCCTAAGTGATAACCATAACCTTGATGTTTCTTCGAACGAGTATCTAACTCTTAGACTCCTTGACTACAGGCGGTGCTCGATCTTGCACCTGCTCCCTATCTCTCATTAGACTCCAATTTATGACCTTCAGGTCACAATCTCGGTTCTTACTGGAGACTCCTTCTTCTTCTTGACAAACTTAAGAATAAATTCTTTGATTTCTATAATAGATTGACGTGCCTCGTTCTAACGACCTCTCGTCGTATGTTGCAACACTTAGACTCAGGTCTCTTAGAGTCAAATTCTAGAACAGACTATACCTTCCTTCATGTTCTTATGTGATTTAATCACGTCCTAGTACGTAGCATTTCTAACTATAAGTTTCTTACTTTAACAACGATCACAATCGCTTTGACTATCTTCAATCTTCTGGCTTAATTCGGATGCTACATCAAACTTGGTTCTCTGAACCACGTAACATACTCATCTTAGTCGGACTCGATATGATATGACCTCTCGGGTCGGAATAATAATCATCTTCTCAATCATTACCGAAACAATGGTAACGATATACTCGAATAAAACAAAGTCAATTACTAGTTTCTTGGTAACCTTGTGAATTTCCCTAATCCAAGTGTGAGTCCTGTGCTTCCGGTAGTATAGGCCTCTACTACCATTCACACCTACTCATACTCGTCCCAAGTATTGTCTCGAAGTTTTTCCAAGTCATTATACAAGAAAATCAGATAATCACTTAACACATCAGATAACAAAATGAAAGTTTTATATTATTCCTTGAAAAGATTACATAGGCGTTCAAGTTCACACTAGACTATGCCTCTAATAGGCTACATCATATGATACTATGGCTACTGCATAACTCGATCCTTGGATTACGAACTCCTCATCCTCGATTTCTCGAGTCGTTTTCTGCCTCGTCGAGGATCATGTGGAATGCCCTTGGCCTTGGTGGCGTTTTTGGCCTTGCTGTCTCGTTTTTCTTCGGGCAGTATTTAGAAACATGCCCTTCTTTTTTACATCTGTAGCACACCCTTTTGTTAGATGTACACTTGCTGGCGTAATGCCCTGTCTTTCCACATTTGTAGCAAGTCACCTCCTCGCTACATTTCTCGAAGTGTTTCTTTTTACATTTCTCGCGCCACTTAGCTTCACCTCCTCCTCCTCCTTCAGATTTTGAGAATTTTCTTTCTTTGTTGGATTTTGAAGATCCTTCAAACTTCCTCTTTTCTCCCGCCTTATCCTTTTCTAGACCCTTTTCTCTTATCTGGGTCTCTACATTCTTAGCTGCTCTAACGGTTGTCTTTAAAGTAGTTGCCATTTTAACCGTTGGGCCAAAGTCTATTGGCAGACCGTTAGCAAACCTATCGATCTTGGAGAGTTCAGTAGGCACCAAGTAGGGGAATAGCTTCATCCTCTCGGTGAATGCGGTGGCATACTCATCCACACTCATCTTTCCTTTCTTCAGGTTCTGAAATTCATTGTTTAGGTCTATCAGATCTATCTCTGAGCAGTACTGCATTTTCAACTGCTCCACGAATGCTTCCCAAGACATTCGCATGGCTTCTCCTCGTGGCATTGTATCTGCCAACAACTTCCACCAACTTAGCACTCCAGTCTTTAGTTGTCTGACTGCAAAGACGGTCTTTTGCTTGTCGCTACAGTCACAGATCTCAAACACCATCTCCATTTCGGAGATCCAGTCCATAATCTCAACCGGCTTCGGGCTCCCAGAAAGACTTGGTGGCTTGGCACCCAAGAAATTCTTATACATCCGCCCATCCTTGTCGTTTCCCCTCTCCGGGTCATTCCTTCGTTCTCCTTGAGTCCCAGCTTGACTCACATGGCGGCTATAGTTCCCTCCCTCCGATTGCTCGGGACTCAGCTCGGGTTGCTTAACGGGCACGGTAGGTTCGTCCCTATTCAACATCTGTCTCATTTCTTCCCTTTGTTCCGCTAACATAGCCCGAATCATGGCTTGTACTCCAGCCATCTTGATTGGCTCGGGTGCAACTTCTACTACAACAGGTATTTGTTGAATCACTGGGGGTTGATTCCTATTACCATTTGCATTCCCAGCTCCACTACGGGTTCTTGCCATCTTGATCTATACACCAAATAAGGTGAATTTAGATCTTTATTTAGGATAGTCGTTTAAACCGTCCTTATCACTCCGAAAAGTTTACATGTTAGTTCTAATATCGTAGTCGTACGTTTAGAATCCTAAACACATAAGGTCTCCAGATCCGGTCGACAACATACCATAGATCCGAACAAATAACAGCATATCAGGCACAAAGCATTTAGCACATAAAAGCATTTTAGGCATAATTCCTAAAATAAGCTAGTGCTCACACCTCACAATCATCGCTTAGCATTCTAAGTTTAGGTCTAGAAATCCTACAAATTCCTAGTTCGCTTAAACTAATGCTCTGATACCAACTGTGACATCCCCATTTTCACGGCCAGAAAAGGCCGATTTTGTTGATGCTTTATAAAAATTAGAGTACCGCTTTTAATGAAAATGTTGCGGAATTTGTTCCTAGAAAAACATGATAAATACGTTATCAAATCATTTCCGAAGAAATGTATTTTTATTCATTTTAAAACAATGGGATGTCATCGTCAATACAGAAACATAAGCATAAACAGAACTTACATTCATTTACACTAGTGATCTACATCTCTTTTAAATCTCTCTGTGTAATGTAACTTCATATCGACACCTGTGATACAAATAAACTGAGTGGGCCAGGTTGGGAAACCTGGTGAGTACATAGGGTTTTCAACACACAATAATATAATTATTATGTTTAAACATCAAACAATCAACCCAATTACCCATCCCAATTATATTCTTTACTCTTAAGGATCTACCCTAAGAATCAATTATTCCTCGTTCATTCATTCCTAAGGATCATCCTAGGGAATCGGCACGAAGTCCATCGTCACCACGGTTTAGGCACTAAGTCTGCATAGTCGCCAGGGTTTATACAACAGGCACTAAGTCCGCATAGTCGCCAGGGTTTTGGCACCAAGTCTGCATGATCGCCAAGGTTTAGGCACCAAGTCTGCATGATCGCCAGGGTTTAGAGTACACCGGGTGAACACATCGTTCACAACACCTACAAGTTGCGAGCCTGCTAGTGTTCCACTGGACTGTCTAGAATAGTCCGTGGTTGTCATCCATACTCTGCTGAATGACGGGGCCATCGTTTGGGAAAACGACTTCTCACATCGTCCACCTCTCACCCTTATCTTATGATCTATATCACCTCTCAACTCATCATCCAACTCATATTTCATCTACCCATGTTTTACCCAACATATTATGTAGATATAATTACATATATACAGTTTAAATCATATAAAACTTGTATAAAATCGTTCATCCAGCATAGATAGCAAGTATACCGATAATATGCATACATAGCACGTAATTTATATAAAATACTTCATATCTATGTGTAAAATGAAAGTAACTATGCACTCACCTGATTAGGTGGTGACTCGGTACTCGAACAGCGCTTCGTTATCTCAAAACAATTTTTCCTTGACCAAAACAGCGGATTTTAAAGAAAACCGGGCTTCGCTTGGAGTAGCGTTTCTGAACCGAAAGTCCCTTTTTCTCAGGACTCCGGGAGCCTCGGGGCTTCCTTTGGGTGCTAGGGGGTTTACCTAGGGTTTAGGAGGGGTTTGGAACCTTAGAGAGAGAAAGAATTTAGAAAGAGAAGGGTTTTTTGGTGCATGGGACTCGGCAGCCTTCGCTGCCTTTTATAGGCCTTCAGACCTAGGAACGCTGGGCGTTCGGAAGTGCTACGCGGGGCGTAGCTTCACATCGTACAACACGTGGCATCGAACTGCTGGGTCGACGTGGAGGTTTGTGGTCCGAGAAATGCTCTTTGTACGCGGTGCGTTCCGAACTCGAACGCTGGGCGTAGCGAGGGGTGGCGTGTCACCCATCCGAGGCGAGCATTGATCAGCGATGCACGGTCCAGATGCTGCCACATCATCGGTTTCGCTACAGGCTTCGCAAATTCAAGTGCAAACTTTAATAATAATCATAACTCTCGCATACGAGCTCCGGTTTCCACGTTCTTTATATCCACGCGTAGGCGGGAATGTACTCTACAACTTTCGTTTAGACTCCGTCGGCTAATTTTGAATCTATTTTAAAAGTTATATTTTTAATAGGCCGGGACAGGGTTGGTCCGTTAAAAATTCATAACTTCTTCATCCGATGTCCGTTTTCGTCTGTCTTTTTATCGTTATGCTAATATTAACGAGATCTTCGATTCACGTTAAGGTTATTTCGGCTAAAAACCGCTCGATCTTATATTCTAATTTCGGGTTGTATATTGCTACGCCGAAACTTCGAATAATCATAACTTCCTCATACGAAGTCAAATTTGAGCGTTCTTTTTATGGAAGCTCTCGGTTTAACGTTTTCTACGACTTTCGTTTAGATCGCTAAGGCTAAAAGTCGCTCTATCGTAAATTCACTATTTACGTCTCCCGGTGCCGTGCCGGTTTTGCCGTAAAACTTCGGCGGGTCATAACTTCTTCGTTATAACTCGGATTTCGGCGTTCTTTATATGTATGGAAACCTTGAGACATATTATACAACTTGGTTAAGATTATTTATTATAAATAATCTTTTGTCGAAAAGTCATTTTCGACCCCTATTATCCCTAAATTGACTAGCCCGGATCTACGGGCGTTACATCAAGTCCAGTAAAATGCACCGAAATATCATCTCTGTCGTAACCGGACAGATCAAGATTCTTATACTCATCCTCTTCTCCTCCTTCGGTCTCAATGAACTCTTCTGTTGTACCTCGCTAAAATCACTCTGAAGTGTCACATTCGTTAGGTCATGTTCCTCAGTAACAATGATGGACGGAGCAACAGTTTCTTCCTCATGGTCTAACGCATCGATAACATCGTCATTCACATTTGCATGTTCTGACGATGCTTGATCAGTTGACATTTGTTCAGACGACCCATGGGATTCTGAAGAGTCTGACAGCTCAGCAAACTTTCCAAATTTTACGAGAGGGTACTTCCCTTGGAACATTATTTTCCCCTTACGGTTCTGCTTGATTAGGCTCACAGTGTTTGGTCCGAAAGCTTTCATGTCAAGTATTTCTCCTGTCTTGACCAGATCGGGAAATAGGCTGTTGATGAAGATTTGAATAAATCTTGGTTAGAGCAAGAATTGATCCTTCGACTTCTTGTTAGTATTAGTAACCATCTCCTCCAAGATAAACTTTGAGAAGTTGAAGTTAATCCCGGCAGCTAATGCAACGATCGCCTGAGTATTTATCGAGGATATTTCGTCTAAACCACCCTTCCTCCCAGATATGCAGTTAACGAACACATGAGCTAGAAACCTCCAATAAGGAGGTAACAGCTTCTTCAGGGTAGGTGGAAAGACTCCTTCGTATCCCATCTTCTCGAGATACTCATCAACAATTCTCAGATCGATGTCAGTCGAGTAAGCAGCTTTGTCATCAATCTTTAAAACATCTCTAATGAATTGCTCAGGGATAACAATTTTGCATCCCCTGACAGAAGATTCAATTGTCACTGATCCATTGCCTCCATTCTTGACACTTACAGATCTCCAGAATTCGTTGATCAAGTTCAGATAAACAATGGGGTTCCAGGTAAGTGCAGTTGAGATGCAACATTCCCTTAGCCTGTACATCATTGATTTGAACTCGTTGTGTGCTACTGGAGGATCTTCAAGAAGGATGAACACGTTGTGACTGTCTGCAACTTTGAGACTTGCCATTTTTATTTGCACAAAACAAGCCAGGTGAGAAAACATTTGATTAAAACGAATTAAAATTATTTTCTCAATTATATCAATTAATTTTGGCCATTTAAAATAAATTTCATTTGACAAAAATTTGGTTCTCGGTCAAGGCAGTTAGACTGCAAGCTCATGGACCGAACACTAGTTTGACCGAAAGCCAATTAGAACCGAAAAGGCTTAAATGAGCCGATTTGACCGAACACGGCTTCGACCGAAAGCCGTCTAAGCTGGCTTGACCGAAAACGGCTCGGCTTGACCGAAAGCCGGTTAGCCGATGGACCGAAAGTTCGCCGACAGTTGTTGTTTTCATGATTTGGCCACGATTTCACGGTCAATTCACAGTAAAAATTACATGGGCATGGTCAGAATCTTCATACCTTCAAGAAATTCAAGTTGATTTGAAGAAATAACACAAAAAAAATTTCGAGGGTTGAGAGGATTCTTGGAGGCTTTCGGTCAGAGAGAATGAAATGAGGGAAGAACACATTTTGGTGGAGCCTTTTCCTTATATACTCGATCCGTATCCAGTTCATACTCGGATCCATAACCGGATCCATAACAGGTGGGCTGCATCCCTTTTTCAATTAGTATTAAGCCCAATACTCAAAAAATTTAAAAATAAATCATTTTGAGGATTAATTTCAAATAAAATAAAATAAAATAAAATAAAATAAAATATTCTAAATTTTACTGATCCTAAAAATTGAAAAAATAAAAATAAAAATAATAAAATAAAAACATTTTCTAAAATTTATCAATCCTAAAAAATGAAAATAAAATAAAATAAAAATAACAAAATTTTTAATTCAAACTAATTTTAATCCTCTAACTTGAAATTGACTAAATTTTTGTGATATGGGATCAAAGTTGTTAGACAACCATTTTTCCATTTGTGAGTACCTTTCCTTTCATGAATAGATCTGGTTGATCGCCGGTATTGTGATCCACTTAAGCACGAAAAATTGTGACAAATTTTAGGAATGCTATCAGTGACATGACATATTGATCCTAAGTTACTAGATAAAACTACCTAAGGACCATTATCTGACGACGACCAAGGATATTGTTGTCCACCTAAATTGAGCAGCGAGATCTACAAACAATCTAGAATTGTTCAATTTTAGATGTACTAGAACATGTTTCCCGCTTCCTGACATACCCCAATAATCAAGAACTTCCGAGATACTCCTTACTTTAGGTGAGCAGACGATTATTCATAGAGAGGATAGATTTAGATTGCATATGCTGTACACTCAGGTCAGATCTTTCAATCACGCAGAGAGTGAAACAAATGACTGACTAGAGTTTCAGAGGGATTGAGAAATAGAAAGTTGCATATGCTGTGTACCAGGTCGGATGGTTAATCACGCAAAGGAGACAACATATGGCTAACAGATAGGAAGAATTGCATAGATAGAAGATGCAGAGAAATAGAGTTGCATATGCTGCAATCCAGGTCGGATCTTTCGATCACACAGAGGAGGCAACATATGACTAACAGAAGGAGAGAAAGAAAATAATTTCCTACAGACCTACTTTATCGGAATTCCCCAGTCGCCCCGTCAATATCGGAATTAAGGACAAAATCCGTACATCAAGGAAAAGTTAAACCACGGTTCTAGATACAGATTCTTTAATGTGACTGGTGGATTCTCATGTATATCTCCCTGCTGAACCTATCCGAGCGTCGTATTGTCAGGCTAAATGGAACTATCTAGGTCAGAATTTTGTCAAGTCTCTAGATTCCTTAAGTTCATCTGCACCTAGTCAAGTCCATTTAAATTTTTCGTGCCTACCAATGCATCGAACACAGAGCCTAGACAATTCAGCTTTGGTACTTTATACAGATTCAGATTGCCTGTTATCACTTGTTGATATCACTTCCCATCACATCATTTCTCAGCGATATTTTTGATTTTTCTGTTTTTCTAATGTTTTTGGATTTTCTGATTTTTTAATGTTTTTGGATTTTTTAATTTTCTAATTTTTGTTTGGTTTTTGTTTATTTCTCCCCCTAAATTTGTGCATGGGTGAGAATGAAATATAAATGCGCAAATTTAAACTAACCGAAACAAAAATTAATCCTCAAAGCGAATCATTTTCAAAAAGTTTACCAGCACATCGAATCGAGCTTTGTTAAACGGCTTGGTGAACAGATCTGCCACATTATTAGTAGTGGGAACCTGTTCTAGCCGAATGAGGAAGCGCTCATAACAATCTCTGATAAAATGAACTTTGATGTCGATGTGCTTGGTTTTTGAGTGCTGGACCGGATTTTTAGCAATTTGGATCGCAGCCTCATTATCACAGAAGATAGGGGTTTCTTGAAAATTCAAACCGTAGTCCAAAAGCTGATGTTGGATCCATATGACTTGAGAACAACAGGCAGACGCAGCTATGTATTCTGCTTCTGCTGTTGAGGTCGAGACAATATTCTGCTTCTTGCACTGCCAGGACACCAGCCTATCTCCGAGAAATTGACATCCGCCTGAAGTCGATTTCCTGTCAAGCTCGCAGCCTCCGTAATTTCTGTCTGCAAAAGCATAAAGATCAAATTCGGAATTTTTTGGATACCAAAGACCCAGTTTTGTGCTGCCTTTGTGATACCGAAAAATCCTTTTAACAGCAATAAGATGAGATAGTTTAGGATTAGCCTGGTAGCGCGCGTATTGACAGACCGCAAACATAATATCTGGACGACTTGCAGTCAGATACATCAGCGATCCGATCATCGATCTGTAGTACGTTTGATCTACGGATTCGCCTTCATGATCAGGAGTCAGCAGTGGTCTCTCCGCCATGGGCGTCAAAGCAGGTTTGGCGTCTCTGAACCCGAACTTCTCGAGCATATCATCCACATATTTGGCTTGATGAATCAGGATTCCGGCTGAACATTGTTTGACCTGAAGCCCCAAAAACATGGTCATTTCCCCCAAAGAACTCATCTCGAATCGCTTTTTCATAACGTCCTCGAACTCCTTGCATAGTTGTGGACACGTCGACCCGAAAATGATATCGTCCACGTATATTTCGACAAGAATCTGGTCTGCACCGACATGCTTGATGAATAGGGTCTGATCGATAGTGCCACAGGAATAGCCATGGTCGAGCAAGTGCTGTGTGAGGGTAGCATACCAGGCTCTGGGAGCTTGATGCAGTCCATACAAAGCCTTGTCTAACTTGTAGACATGGTTAGGAAGTTTTGAGTTAACAAACCCAGGAGGTTGGTCAACATAAATCTCCTCCTTCACCTTGTCGTACAAGAAAGCCGTCTTGACGTCCATTTGATAGACGGTGAAGTTCATGAAGGAAGCATAGGCAAGGGAGATACGAATAGCCTCCAAGCGTGCCACCAGAGCATAGACCTCTGTATAATCAAGACCCTCAATTTGCCTGAACCCACGGACCACCAATCTCGCCTTATTCCATACAATAACACCCGAATCATCTTGCTTGTTCTGAAACACCCATCTACTGTCGAGAGATTTCTTGCCTTTAGGCAGCTCCACCAACTTCCAAACCCCGATCTTTTCGAAATGATTCAGCTCGTCATGCATGGCATCCACCCAGCTGGGCTCATTCAAAGCCATTTCGACGTTCTTGGGCTCTATTTGAGAAATGAAGCAAGAATAGAGACATGTGTTGACGTCTCCACTCTGGCTTCTCGTTTGAACTTCGTCGCCCAGCTGACCAATGACATTCTCGATCGGATGATCGCGATGTATGCGAGAGGGGATTTCGTGACTGATGTCATTGAGTGAAACAGGAAGATTATGAATATTAATAGCTCCTTCATGTGCTGAAGAATCCACTGTAGATGAAGCAGTTTCATTTGTTGGATTTGCTACAAACTCATCAGCGATTCGTTCGGGAAAGAGAAGTTCCATGAGATTCTGAGTGACAGCGGAAGCATCTTGGTTCATGAACTCTCTTTCAACTGGAGTTAGAGGAGTAGCATCAGCATCTGGAGCAGATTCTTGTGTTGAGGATTCAAGAGAAGAAAGTGGAACAGTAGACTCCACCGGAGGATCAGTAGAAACCAATGGTGGCCTGTAGACAACCTCTTCATCTTCGTCTTCAATGATAATCTTCGAGCCAGAGGTAGACCCAACTTGGTTATCAGACGACACACTAAAAGATTTGAATAGTGATGTGTAGTCAAATAGCCAATCAGGACCCACCCTAGCGTCCGTCTCATTCTCTTCAAGCCAACGAACATCGAAAGACTCCACGATTTGCTTCGTCTTCTTGTTGTATACCCGGTAAGCAGTACGAGCAGCGTATCCGACAAAGTAGCAATCAACAGATTTTGCATTGAATTTTGGGTTGGATTCCAAGTGGAGAAGGGTGCAACGGCAGCCAAATACTCGGAAATGGCTGACAGATGGCTTGTGTCCATATAGAATTTCATACGGGGTTTTCATCTGGGCTTTGTTGATCAGAACACGATTTTGAACGTAACACGCAGTGTTGATCGCCTCCGCCCAAAAGAAAACTGGAAGTTTAGAATCACATAGCATCGTCCTTGATGCGTCTTGTAGCGTCCGATTCCTCCGCTCAGCAACACCATTTTGTTGTGGTGTCCGAACAGAACTGTATTGACGCACGATACCCTTCTCAGCGCAGAAATGATCAAGAACAACATTCTTAAATTTTGTTCCATTGTCTGTACGAAGCGCTTTCACTCGGTTGTTGGTTTAGTTCTCGATCATTACAATGAACTTCTTGATGAGGTCAGCGATCCCAGCTTTGTTGGACAGAAAGAAGACCCACGTGAAACGAGAGAAATTGTCTATCACAATGAGACAATACGAATTTCGGTTGATGCTGAGGACATTGACCGGACCAAACAAATCCATGTGCAACAATTGGAATACCTGAATGATGGAGTTGACCTGCTTTGGCAGATGTGGTTTCCGATGGTGTTTGCCTTGAGCATAGGAAACACATTTTTCAAAAGTGATGAGATCTCTGACGGGTAGACCACGGACCATTTCGTTCTTGGCAAGACGGTTCAGATTCTTTGCATTTGAATGGCCAAGTCGATGATGCCACATCATTGCGTTTTGTTCTGAGACTTTGGAAAAGAGACAAGTGACTTCATCGGGTACATTGATGTTCATGTCGATAATATAGGCATTCCCATCCCGCTTAGATTTGACGAGAATCCACTCCTCCGGAATGACAATGCCCGACTTTAAAATTAGACATTCTTTATCGGTGAAGTGTGTCAAGTAACCCTTGTCGCAGATTTGAGAAACGCTCGGCAGACTGTACTTCAGCTCAGGAGCATAGTTGACATTCTCAAAACTGAGCACTCCATTGGTCACTGTTCCTTTCTTCGTGATTTTTCCACCCTCTCCGCCCGCGAAGGAGACATATCCCCCATTAAATGTCTGAATGTCGTGCAGTTGAGAGATATCTCCAGTCATGTGCCGGGAGCAGCCGCTGTCGACATACCATGGTCTGACGACATTCCTCCGCAACTGTCCCTGCACAATGAGCGGAATTATTTAGATTTGGGGACCCAGGTCATAACAGTCCTGGTTTGACCCTTTACTTTCACAGATTCATCTTTTAATTTCTCTTTTGATTTTTCTTTTTCGACAGATACAGAGGATGATGATGACTGATCAGACTTTAATTTTGGCATCCATTGAAAATTTGGTTTTGAAACATTTTTCGTTTCAGTTTGCTTTGAGCAGGTGGATTTTCTACTCGAAGAGTTTGAAGATCCAGACCTACTCTTTGACGAAATCGACTTTGGCTTAGCTTGGGTCGATTTTGGCAAACTGTTTGTGAATTTATTGAAAACGTGTTTGTTCTTTTGAAAACCTGCCATTTTCTTGTTTTAATTTGTTTTCCAGTCATCATCTCGAGAGCGAGTTCTGGAGGATTTTCTAATTAAAGATCGTCCTCTAGACTCATTCTCTCCCCTTTTTGACATGTGATGCACAAACATCCGGTTTAGACAATTTCTGGCAATATGACCAGCAGTACCACAGTTGAAACAAATTTGTTTATTATCATTGGAAATGGTACTGCTCTTGTCAGAGTTCTTGCGTTTATTAACATTTCTAGCATTTTCACATTTGCAAGAACAAGCACAAGATTGTGTAGCAAACGTAGAAGATGTATAAGCACTCGAATCAGATTTAGCAACTTTATCAGAAACAACATCATTATTTTCAATTTTATCGTTCTGAAATAACACACCACCAAAAACAAAAACATCAGTTTTAGAGTTTAAAACAGACTCATCACAAAACTCAACACCAAATTTTGACACTAAATTATTCTACTAAGACTTTTCAGCTTCTTGCTCCCCCTGAACTACTAACATATCTGCACTTAAGGTAGAAATTTTAGTATTCAAAATTTTATCATTAGGCCCTGTTGCTTGTTCAGAGGCTGGCTTCCCATAAACCATGAAAGGTTCTCTGTCAATCTCTTGTGGAGATAGAGGAATAGCAGTGTAATTATGATTGAATGGAGGAGGGACACTCTCAAAACCTATTCCTACTTTTCTTTGATTACCACAAGTAATATCCTTCCACTGCATCTGTTCCTCTGTCATTTTTGCAACTATTTCACTTGACCCATGGAAATTTTTAAAATTAAATTCAGCATTTTCAAATCGGTTTTTCAATGCGTCAAGTTTAGTGGTTACAACAGCAAATTTTCTTTTGAGATGATCATAGTTCTCGCATTTGTTTCTGTAATCCTCTTGCAGTTTCTTAAAGTCCTTTGTTTTATTTTCTAATTGTTCACGTAAGAATTTAACAGTCTTAATGCAAGATTGACAGCAACGTACTTCACTGACCTCAGGTTTAGCAGACTCTGGAGTGGTTTGCACCATGAATGTAAACTGAAGATTCATCATCTCCTCTTCTGGGTCTCTCTCTGCTTCTTCCTCCAAACAATCCTTGATTTGGGCCAGACGTGCATTTTCAGGTCCTGAAATATTCAGAGCCTGAATTTGATCTTCCCAATCAAAGGATTGAGCCACCATAGCCAAGTTAGCAGTCTGATTGTTTGAAGAGGATCCCCTGTTGATATTGTTCACCGGCACCATAGTTCGCTCAGAATTCTCCCTTCGATCTAGTTTTGGACATTCTCTTGCAAAGTGTCCAGGCTCATGACAATTGTAGCATCTCAGCTTCCCTTTGTTGAACCCCACTTTCTTGTCGGAATTCACACTCTAATTGTTCTTTCCTGTTTTCTTGGAGAACTGCTTTGCCCTGAAAACCGCCATGGCCATTTGCCATGTAATGTCCATCTCCTCCACATCCTCTGGATGGATCTGGTCTAGGTCGGCAAATGAGAGTTGTGGGGAGAGTTCTCCGGCCATAAAAGCGTTGTAACAATTCACCAGACCAGTGGCGAGGGCCAGATGTTCTTCCTTTTCTTTTAATGATGAAGCTTGAGAACTAATTCCATGAGTTTGAATGGCTGCATTTGAGGATGAACCACCAATAGAACCAACTTGTTGAGATAGAGATTGAGGTTGGGGAACTTGAATGTTTTGCATTTGAGGAATCACATATGAGGTAGGCTGATGAGTCACATAAGGTTGAGCATGTGGAACATGAGAAACTGGAGGAGCTTGAGGAGTTGAGAAGCTTGAGAAAGCAGTGTTGTTGGTGGTTTGGATCCCAAGATTTGCTGAGGAGTATGAACTAACATGATTAATCTCCCTTTGCTTATCATCGAGATCGCAAGCCTTGATGATCGCCATTGTTTCAGCTAAACTCAACTTGTTTAAATCTTTGGTCTTTTTGATCACTGAGACATTCATGTCCCAGGATTTTGGTAGAGAGTTCAGCAGCTTCTTGTTTATCTCTGATCTTGTCACCATAACACCAACATAGCTCATTTCTGTGGTAAGTGTGATAAACCTCTGCAACTGATTTTCAATTGTTTCTCCCAAGACATGGTTAAACATATTGAATTTTTGTCGCAGCATGTCTTGACGACTCGGTTTCATGTCTTCATTGCCTTCATAGACTTCAATCAGTGCTTCCCATAAGGCCTTTGCTGATGTATACTCACGGAAACCTTGAGCGATTTTCGGAGATAATGCCATGGTAAGTGTGGCAAGAGCCTTTTCCTACTCCTCGACTCTCTCAAAATCATCGTCCGTGTAATTTTCAACCTTCTTGTCAGTTATGGTTCCATCTTCCAATGTGATTGTGATGCAGATTGGACCTCTAAGAGTGCTTCGCTATATCTTGAAATCCTTTATTTTGATGTACTTCTCGATCCGATATTTCCATTCAGGAAATCCTTCCGGGGATAACAGTCGGGGAATTCGAGAAGTCGTTCCCATAATCGCATCTAATTCATGGTGAGCTGACATGCTTTGAGATTCCATTTTAATTTTCTGATTTTTGTTGATTTTGAATTTTTTTTAAATTTTTAATAAAAATTAACTTGAAAAACAAACAAAAGGATCAAGAAAATAGGGTTTTCGGTTGAGTGGTGATGACCGAAAATAAGGAATTCGGTTGAAAGAAATTAAGGTTTTCGGTTCTGAAGAGAAGAGGTTTTCTGTTTATCAAGGGCTTTCGGTTTATGTTGATAAGGGGGGTTTTCGGTTTCTGAAGGATAAAAGGTTTTCTGTTTATGAAGATCAAAGGTTTTTCGGTTCAAGGATGTTCAAGGGTTTTCGGTTTCTAAAGATTCAAAGGATTTCGGTTAAAGAACAGCTTTCGGTTTCTGAAGATTCAAAGGATTTCGGTTGAAGAACATCTTTCGGTTTCTGAAGATTCAAGAGATTTCAGTTGAAAAACAGCTTTTCGTTTCTGAAGATTCAAGAGATTTCGGTTGAAGAACAGCTTTCGGTTTCTGAAGATTGAACCGAAAACTAACAGTTTTCAATGAAAAACTTAGATTTTCGATCCGATTTTGATTTCCACACACTGAAACCTCAAACACAGCCTTCAAACAAGATAGATCTGGACAGAAATCGATTGAAGATATGTTTTCGGTTGATGAAGATCAAAACGAAAACAATAAGATTTCAATCGAAAAGCTGAAATCCAAGCAGATCTCGATTCCACACGATGAAAATTGATATATGATCTTCAAAACTCGAGCAAACAATGAAGAATACAACTGTGAAGCACCGAAAACTGAAAAATAAGCTTGATTGACACCGGTTTGAGCTCTGATACCAATTGTAAGGTCCTTGATGGAAGGATCTTCACCAATGATCAATCAAGCATAAGAAAACAAAGAAGAAATGGAGTAGAAGATGGAATGAAATCGAGCTTGCATACGATTAAACACATAAATCGTCTGATACAAATCGAAGGACCGAAAACTACACTGAACAACTGTGGATCAACAACCACTCACTGACAACCTGACAACCTATATATACTAATGTGGACCGAAAACAGTTTTTTGTCAGGAGACCGAAAACTGGTTTTCGGTCACTCCCTAACTGAAAGTTTGCCTAGACCGAAAACACCAAACATACACAATAGACTCCAAAATACAATGACAAATGCCCTAACTCATCTATACATTGTTGCCTAGCCCAAACCAAATATATTGGCCCTTCAAAGATTCTTTAAGAAAACCCTTATTTCTAATAATAGAAATGGTAACCACAGTGGTTCCTTCTATAATCACTTAGTTTATACTAGCTATATATAATCTAATATCGAACAAATAGTTAATTGTGTGAATCTGCCCTAAGCCCACAACCAAACAAGGAACAGGAAATGAGGCGGAAAACACACATCTAACTACCTATCGGGTATTCATTATTTATAACCCTGATGTCTAAACTAAGGTATTATAGAATTAACCACCTAAGGTCCTTTAAGTTTATACTGGTTTAATAAAATGGATTAAACCCTTTACTGGGTAAGTTTCTAGTTTGTATACCAAAAGTTCTTATTTGAAAAGTATGTTTTGTACTAGAAAACGGTGCATTGACTTAGTGTCCAATGACCTGGCCCATACCTGGTACCCCTTATGATTACTTGGTGTACACGGAACATATATATATATATATATATATATATATATATATATATATATATATATATATATATATATATATATATATATAGCTAAGATCGGATAGATAGTAGGCTGGATAAATCTGCTCTAAGCCCACAACCAAACAAGGAACGGGAAATGAAGCGAAAAGCACACATCCTACTACCTGTCGGTCCCGATTAATATATATCCCTGAATACATACACTAAGGAATGATAAAGTTAGCATTATAGGCCCCCTTTCTACTGAATGTACTAGACTCGACTATTCTGTTTGTCGTTTGAAAAGAAGTAAGTTTTCCCTAGTTCATAACTATCTTGACTCGGAAATAGTTTGCATTAACTTTCAATTGGAACTGTCACAATATGAAAGTAATGGGAAATTATAAGTACATAGTTGCCTTTTGAATTGACATCCTGACGTACTGATTACCTTAAAGCATGTTTGTTTTATTAAGGTCATAATGTGATGGATAGTACCCATACTATACGCTCTCCCTGCAAGAGATTCTGAGGACCAAACGCGACTTCCGAAAAACAAATTGCTAGGCCGTGCAAATTCACATTAAAGTTATATGATCATGTATACCCAATTTTACTATCACCTTTTGTTTAGAACAATGAGTTAGTGATTCATTGGTATAATTAGATCCTGTAGTATTCCTATGCTATAACATCTTAGTATGTTCGTTCTGTTATCATGTATAGTGTATAGTATGCCTCTCTGTTGTATTGTATCTTCCTCCCTGTTTCTCTTTATAGTATGTTCTCTATGTTATCGTGTATTGTATCTACCTCCCTGATTCTCTTTATAGTATGTTCTAGCATCTAGTATGAACTGAACCTCTAAACTATACCCCTTATAGCTTACTAGTATTTTACTTGAACTCTTATTGAAAAGACTCATTTTACTACTAAGTGATGCTTGTACTTTAAAAACGGAGTTTTGTTAAACTATAAAGTAACATAACTTTAAAAGAGTTTTTGAAATGTTTTGATAACTTATAAAAGACATAAGCAATCCTTTGAAAGATATTTATAACAAACATTTACACAATTACCATTGTGTTCAACTTGTATTCCCCCCCCCCCCCTTAAAAGCATTTAAAACAGTTAAAAGATTCATTATAGGGGTATGAACTCACCTTATGTGGGCGATTCGAACGAATATGCGCGTAAGGATGAGAAGTTCCAAGAATGAAGTCCCAAGACACAACGAGTCCTAAATGACATATAATGGCATATATTGGCATAAATATAGGGTTTAGAAGCAACCACATGCAAGGAAACACCTTTAGGGACTAGGAAACACTTGGACCAAGGGTTAGAATCACATGTGATTCACTTAAGGGATGCTTAAGGCCACCAATTGGTGTTTACGGCCATGGGTTTATGGTCATGGAGTCTATGGCTGTAAACTCATGGTAAAAGGTGCACAAGAGGGTGTTTGAATGCTAGGGAAACTTGTGGGACTATTGCTCTAAAAGAGGATGAGCAAAACTAACCTTTTAGGAGGTGTTGAGGTGTTTACGGCCACACCAAAAGTGTATGGCCGTAAACTCTCCAAATGGTGTCATTTTGGGTTATAAAGGCAAGGGTTCTCAAAGGTTCGTATGTTCTAATGGTTAGCAAGTGACTAGAAGTGTTTAGGGCTCATTACATGACCAAAACAAGGGTTTACGGCCAAGGGAGATTCCATGGCCGTAAACTCTTGGTATTTATGGCTAGATGGTTGATTCAAGACTATGATCTAATGATTTACATGCCTAACTAGATGATAGATGGAATACTCACACTTTTGAGGGCCTTTGCGGAGTTTTCGGCCACCAAGAACAAGTGTTTGTTCTTGGTGTTCTTAGTGAAAGTTGATGATCTTGAAGATCTACCCAAAAGAGATGTTTTTATGGATGAAATCATAGGGGTGTACTAGATTAAGAAGAATAGCAACTCAAAGATGGAAGAACACTTACGTTTTTGAAGATCTAGGATGAAAGGCTTGATGATACTTGAGAGAGAATGGAAGTTTCTTGAGTTGAAAGTGTAAGAATGAAAGAAAAGTGAAGGGAATGAGACTTATGGGGGGAGTTTACGGCCAACCTTGAGTTTACGGCCGTAAACTCATGTGTTATGGTCGTGAACTCCTTTTGAGGGTGATTAAGGCTTGAATGTTGTACAATGGTTCTAGCAGGTACTTGCTATTACTCATTCCTTGGATGCACTAGGCTTAAAACTCATTAGAATGACCCTTAACAAGGCTAGAAGGCAATGAACTTAAGTCTGACTTTTGGTTGATTGGCTTGACTTTACAAGGCAAAAAATTTCGGGTTGTCACAGTGTGTATGTGTGATCTAGACTAGAGGCAGGAGCAGGAAAGGTGATGATATCGATCTGAATGGATTCAGTCGGTGATTGGGTCGAGGAGGCTAGTGGCGATTAGGCCAAGGATGCTGGCGGTGAGCGGGACAGAGGGGTTGGAGGTGTATGAGTTTCCGCGGGTAATGGAGGCGATGGAACATGATTAGTTTGGATTGAAGAGGAGTGGTTCAAGTCATTATGATAACCCATGTGTTGTTGATTTTCATCACACAAGCCACAATCATTGAAGTTGGTGGGTGAGGGCGAAGGGGTAACAGGAGAGGATGAAGGTTGTGAACATGGTGTATCATCTTGAAAAGTGACCATAAGAAGGTTATTAAGTGAAGTGTGAGAGGAAGAGCCACAAAGGGGAAATGTGAATTCAACAAACTTGGCATGTTGGGTAACGTAAATACAGGATGAGACATGCTCAAGACATAGATAGCCTTTATATTGTATGGAATATCCAAGAAAGATACAAGGAAGGCTTCACATATAAGATTTATGATCCGCATAGTCTCGTAAGTACGAATATACTCGACACCAAAACGGTCGATATTGGTCATAAGATGGAGCCTGAGAAAACAATGCTTCAAAATGTGACTTATTTTGTAACACCCGAGTAGGGAGACAATTAATAATATAAACTACAGAACGAAATGAATGAACCCAGTAAGAAGAAGGAACCTGCCCATTGAATAACATAACAAGTATGGTTTCAACGATGTGACGGTGCTTTCGTTCCACACTCCCATTTTGTTGTTGTGTATACGGAAAGAAATGTGATGAAATGTGCCATTTTTTTCAAGAAAATCGCGAACATGATGATTTACAAATTACGTGTCCCCATCACTTTGAAAAACCTTGATTTTTGAGGAAGATTATGTTTGAACAAAATTGATGAAAGTCCCAAAAACTATATGAAAACTTGACTTGGTTTTGAGAGGATAGAACCACATAAATCTCAAATAATCATCCACGAATGGAGCATAATAGTGATAATCATCAATAGAATCCATGGGAGACATTACCCATAGGTCACAATGAAGCAAATCCAACACATGTAAAGCTTGTTTAGCATTAAGTTTAAAAGGTAAGCGATGTGCTTTAGCAAGTTGACAAGGAGAACATACAACGGGTGACGGTAATAAAGATTTCACCGACAAGTGGCCCAATTTATTTAATGAGAATAGTATCAAAAGAGATATGACCTAAATGGGAAAGACAAATTTCATATGATGCCTTCACTCTTGAATGTGCAACATGTGTAAGTTCTTGAGATTCACGAGAGAGAACATATAGTCCTTGTTAGCATAGTCCCTTTGCTAGAAGCCGCTTCGTTGCTTGATCCCGAATGAAAAATTTTGGTTGGGAAAAAAACATCAAAATTGTTATGAGTTGTCAACTTGCTAATAGAAAATAAATTCTTGGTAATTTTAGGGACTACCAACACATATCGTAGCTGAACATTATTATGAATGATAGATTGACCAACATCGGAGATGAGAAGAGTGTTACCATCTCTAAAAAGAACCTTTGCATGACCATCATAGGGAGCATGTTGTGTAACATAATTTGTGGAAGCCGTCATATGATTTGTAGCTCCAGAATCAACAAAGCAATCTGGATCATTTGTGGTAACATGACACTGTGCATGGAAAGCTTTTGCTAAATTCGTCATTGTATCCAATCTATAAGTGGCATAGGAAGAAAGTTGTAGACATGTATTGTTGTAGTGAACATCCTTACGACATAACTGGAAATGTGGAGGACGGCGACGACGATGGAGACCACCCCTCTTAAACCGTCCACCACGACTACGTTAGGAATTTGGTGGCCTGGTGTCAGCTGTGAATGCTACTACAGGAGAGGTAGTTCCATCCAAGGAATGTAAAAATAATTCATGTGCTTCTACCTGGGCAAGAAAATATTGAAGAGTAATAGGAGATCGAGAAGCACGAACAACATTAGACAAAGTCTCAAAAACAGACCCGAGACCACATAAAAACCAGTGAACTTTGTCTGATTCATCAACCAGGTAACCAACAACATATAACTGATCACAAATAGATTTAAACTTATGGCCAAAATTGGTAACAATAGAGGTACATATGGAGTTTTGGTGAATTTGATCATGCAACGCTTGAAGACGCTCAGTTGAGGAATTATTGTAAGCATGTTCAAGTGTAGTCCAAATCTGATGGGAAGTAGCTAATCCAATGATTTCTAAGAATTCTTCCTCGGTTAGAGAGGCTTGAAGGAGAATGATTGCTCCTGATCACCAAAATTCAAGAAGTAAAATCCGGATGTGGTGCAGGTTTTCCATCAACAAGAATTTAAGAGGCTGGTTTTAGGAGAGTTCTGTCAACATGTCCCAAAAGTTTTAATATGTGAGAAGAGGGATCATTTGGTTTTTTCAGAGAAGATAATTAGAGGAGGATAATAAATTAGTGATACTGTGAAGGTCGGTGTTCATTGAGAGGGTAAAATCTTAAGAGGAGGAAGCCATAGATGAGGAAGAAAGAGGAAACAAGAAGTAACAAACGGAAAAAGAAGAGATACATATGGATTGATTAAGGAAGAGACGGAGCCGAACTAACTTCTAATACCAAGATAATGTAACTCATCACACCAAATAAGGTGGAGAGACATTAGATTTATATAGAAACAATTTACAAGATACATCCTTAAAGAATTAGTAAGCATAAAATTACATACACACAGTATATAAGATGTACATGACACTTAATTTTGTCTAATAATGTATAAGGTAAGTTTATAAGTTATCTCTTTGTTACAGACATCTTGTTGAACATGAGACTTGGATCACAATCAATACAGTTTGGTGTTCAACTTTGGGTAACCAATGTTAGATGTCCAGTTCTCAACACATAAGAGGAACAAATCCCATCTTGATTACATAAAAATCTTGCATAGTTGACACCACACCTGACAATGGCTTTTAAAACTATCCGGTTAAAGATCAACATTTGACCACATCAACATTCGCTATCTCTGGAAGTTGATACTTCTTACATTGAATGTCTTTGGTAACATTTTTTTGCTTTATTTTTGTTTTTAATTTTCAAAAACAAAAATCCCAAAATGATTTTTTTTTATTTTTTGTCTTTAAATTTTCAAAAACAAAAAGTCCAAAATGATTTTCTTATTTTTTGTCTCTAAATTTTAAAAAACAAAAATTCCAAAAAGATTTTCTTATTTTTGTCTTTAAATTTCAAAAGCGAAAATACAAAAACATTTTCTTTATTTTATTTTGTGTCTTTAACATTTTCCATGTCTCATTGATTCAACATACTGAGGAGACAAATGCTTATTTGATTACATTCAAAGAGGGACAGGTATGATATCGAACTATTACACTAGTTAGGTGTCCCTAGAAGCATGATGTTGTATGTTTACCTTAAGCCTCAAAGACTCTATGTGCTTCGAAGCCTTAATGGATCTCTCAATACGAGTGTTCCTTCCCAATCAGGCTCTATTCACATTAGTCAAAGAACTACCTTTATCTTCTCATTTTGAGTTAAGAGATTTCTGCTAAGTCAATATCATTCGTAGATTTCTGCTAGATCGTCAGAACTTCGTCCTGGGAACCCCTCCCGGACGTCGACTAACGATCTACTTTCTATTTTTGTATTGTGATATCAGGAGAGGGTATATACACTAAATCCACCGGTGATCTCAACACTACCCTCCCCAACATATCACAACACCATGTAAAAAAGGAATTTTAACATCAAGTTAATGAATATACCAGTAACAGGAGACAATAATGCTAAGCGCAGTGCGAATAGTGGCTGGTTTGATAACCGGCCTATAGGTATCATCAAAGTTTATGCCATATTATTAGGAAAAGCCTAAAGCAACTATGTGATCTTTGTAGCGATTGAGTTTTCCATGAGACTCAAATTTGCGATAGAGCCAACGATAACCTACTATATTGGGATTAGGATGATAAGGAACAAGATCCTCAGTACAATTGAAGGTTAGAGAGGACATTTCTCCATCCATGGGAGATTACTAATTCAGATCACATGTAACCTGAACTGTGGATCTAAGGATTTGAGAGATATCAGTAATGGTAGAGAGATTTAGGAGGGTATGAGGTTTTAAGGAACCAACTTTTGAACGGGTAGTTGTAGGATGTCTGGTTAGACGAGAGGAGGAGGAGTTGAAGGAGCAGTCGTAGGCATGGGGTCTGTGTGAAAAGTAAGTGAAACTGTAGAGTTGGAGGAGGGAGTCGAGAGTGTGGAGTTGGGTGAGGGAGATGAGGGTGTCGGTAAAACACTAGGAAAAGGAGACATGGTAGTAGATTGAGATACTATAGTGGGATTAGAGTCATCATCTATAACAAGAGTGTCATAATCATACATAGAAGGTGTACTATGGAAGTCGGAGTATGCCGAAGATACACACACGTTGTAATGACACATGATGTAAGATAATGACATGTTGAATAAAAAGATCAAGAAACTTATGTCCTTTATGATCAGGGGCATGCCTAAGGATAACTTTTGGGTAGGAGTGGAAGCCATGTTCAGGTAGCAGAGGAAACCGAACACACGAAGGTGATCATAAGTTGGAAAAAATGAAAAAAGACCTCAAAAGGGGTCTTGTAGGACATGGTCGTGGTGGGAAGAAGGTTGACAGTGTGAACGCAATTGTGTAGAGATTCAGTGTAGAGTTTTGTGTATAAAGAAGATTGAAATAAAATGTGTGGATTATGTTGTTAATCATGTGAATGACGTGTTCAAATTGTGAATTTATGAACAAAAACTAAGTTTTTAACCAAATGATTTGACACATGCAAATCGTGTAAAATAAATTTATTTTGGGAATGAGAAGAAAAGTGTGACAAATATGAGTAACCAGAAGTGTTGTACCACTACCAACCTTGATAGAATTAGAATTAAATTGTGTAAGGGATGACATGTTCCCTTGGTTATATGACATGTGTAAGCTCGTGAATTTACAAAAACAAATAATAATAATAATAATAATAATAATAATAATAATAATAGTAATAATAATAATAATAATAATAATAATAATAATACAAATAATTTTGCAACCATATGATTTGACACAAGGACATCGTGTAAAATAAATTTATTTTGGGAATAAGGAAGAAAAGTGTGACCAATTTGGGTAACTAGAAGTAGTATACTATTACGAAGCTCGATATATTTAGAATTAAACTGTGTAAGGGATGACATGTTACCTTGGATAAATGACATGTGTGAGCTCATACCAGTGTCCATGTAATACTAGTAGTCCGAAGAGGGCTAAAGTGACATGGCTTGGAAAAATGGTGCTAAATATGTAGGTTGTTTTGAGGCTAGAAGAACCGAAACATGATTGCTAAAAAAATACCTTATGGTTGAGTTGAAAATGCAGAAGCTTGAGGTTTGTTTTGCGAAGTTGGATGTTGTCCTAGTTGAGCCTGGTACTTTGACCACATTATTGCAACAAGTTGAAATGGTTGATGGACCAGACCAAGTGTTGTTGGGCAAGATATTACCTGTTGTGTGTTGTATCCAAATGGATTGTACTTGTAATAGGTTCTGAATGAGGCTGATCCAACATATGTTGGGGCGCCAAGTTGGACCAACGTTTTCTATAGTTGCGAGAATTGGTTGAAAGTAGCCAAATTAGTACGAAGATTCCTACAAAATTTGATTGTTGATTTGATGGCGAACCTGCAAATTGGTTGGTACCAATAGACCTTTCTAGAATTACCCTTGGAAATACCCCGATTATTATTGTGATTTTTATTCCATTTTATTTTCAATTTTTCTGGATTGTATTGAAACCAAATAGAGAGAAGTGTGAGTGATGTTTTGAGACTCAAGCATGGATTCAATATTCTCTTCACGATATTCATAAAGTAAGAGCATGATCTTGGCTGCAAGAAAGATAGAAATAGGTTGGTATTAGTAATGACATCCATTATGCTACGATATAAAGGTGGGAGTTAGCGAAAAATTTTCATCACTAGTTCAACCTCGGTAATCTCGTACAACATTGGTTAACTCATTGACGAGATTTTTGAGAGTATGAAAATAATTGATAATTATGAATCGCCTTTCTTTGTGTTTTGGAATTGATCTTGCAGTTGTAACAACTTTGACATTTTGTTTTTTAGGAAGAACTCGTCCAATTTGTCCCATAATTGTTTGGTGGTATAATTGCCATTAGAGATTACTTGTAATTAATTTGAGTCACAAGTCGAATAGAACCATGACTTCACACTAGAGTAAATTGACTCCTAATCTTCATCATCTTCTCCGGAAGGTGTTGACTTTTCATTGATAAACTGTATTTAGAGCCATAAACGTTTAGGTTGAAACTGAAGTGTGCATAGGCATTTGTAAACGCATAAATAAGTAGTTATGCAGTAGGAGGAGCAGTAAACAGTGGGGTTGGTGTGGTCATAATACCGGAAAAGCACAGAAACATGTGAAATAAAGAACAAATAAAGATCATAATACATACGGGTGGCAAAAGGATTTTCACAGTGAGTACTATACTCAACTCGTGGATCGAAAATCAGGGATTAGCAGTGGAAAATAACGGTTGGACTGAGGATCAATGAGATGATCCACATCTTGGCGGTAGCAAAATGTGTGTGCGAGGAAGGAAGAAGGAAGTACGCAAATTCGACAACGTTTGAGAGAGAAACAAGAAGTAGGACGGGTGTTGTGGTGACTGTCAGATTCTGTCAAGCAACCGGAAAAATAACAAGCATACATAACTTGTGCTCTAATACCATGCTGGTTTGTAAAAATACCTGTTAGAATTTATGATGTATTCAATTGTTCTAAATAGTACAACCAATATAAGAGATTTACACATAGGTCCCTATGATATACAATGTAAATATAAAAGCTTGCACTATACAATAATAACAAAGGCTAACAATATATATATATATATATATATATATATATATATATATATATATATATATATATATATATATATATATATATATATATATGTGTGTGTGTGTGTGTGTGTGTGTGTGTGCTCCATTGAGATTATAAAAAAATAGAGATATTGAAATTGAACATCGACAACATATTTCTTATTTGCCGCTCTAACCTATCGGCGTACCGGCACAGCCGGAGAATTTATAATAAAAAATGATTATGCAACACCGTTCGTTTCTTTTTCCTCCAACGCCTTCCCCGCCACCACAGCAGCAACCACCATCACCGCCACCCCGCCACCAACCAACCATACTAATGTCTCATTCATCAAGTATACCACCACCACTTCTGCCACCACCATCTCCTCCCCCACTAACCACCATAATCATATATGATTAAGCATTTTCTGAACAGACATATATGTATAATCATTTATGATTAGACATATATGTATAAATATGTATAACCATATATGATTATACCTCTCTGCCATATAATCATTTATGATTAGGCATACCCAGCTATTGTCGTTACGCTGGAGCATTAGACCGGGAAATGAAAAATTTGTGGCTGAGTTTGAATTTCAAGATCTTTATTTTTTTTAGAATCTCAAGCTAACAGTCCTATATATATATATATATATATATATATATATATATATATATATATATATATATATATATATATATATATATATATATATTAACATCCCGATGATGAGGTACTTCTAAATTTGGTTATATAATTAAATTATATTGCATTTTGGTCTCTACATGTTAGAAAGTGTGAAAATGGGACCCATAGTGGCAAATTGGTAAAAAAAAAATTGGAATTTATGAGTACACCGTGCGTACGTGGGTGTACGCTAAGCGTACTAAGGCGCGCTACGCTGGGCGTACATGGCTTTCATGCAAACCCTAATTTTAGGGATTTGACTCATATTTAAGCAACCTTATGGACTCTTACCAAGCCTTCTTCTGTGATTTCGACCCTTAAGCAACCCTAGAGCTAGAGAGAGTAAACTTTGTGCTTTTAAGTGAGTTTTAGAGTAGGTTTGGAGAAAGAAGAAAGTGGTGAGAAGATCTTGGAGTTGAGAGCACTTTGGATCTGGGATTTCTCCTTGGTTTGCAACATCTTGAAGGTACAAAGCTTGCATTTTTACCACCCTATATTCTAGATTTAGGTGTTTTCTCTTTAAGTCACCTTTTTTGTCCCAAAATGATGATTCATGAAGATAGCATGTTCTTGACCCATTAAGCTCTCCTTCCATGAAACATCCCAAAAATATAGTCCAAAATTTTCGTTTAATTTCATTAATAAAAACCATAAATATCATCCATCATATAAAGGTCATAAACCATGTTTCTCAAAAATAACATAATATATGTGAATGTATCAAAATCATGTGTCAAACATCAGAGTAAATCCTCCCAGACTGAAAACTGTGGTGTGTGCCATGCAGTCATCCTGAGCTCTTCCCCTTACTAGCGGAAGTACCTGAAATCAAAACTAAAAACTATAAGCACGAAGCTTAGTGAGTCTCCCCAACTACCACATACCATACACATATCACATAAACATGTCTTGGGCCCTGCCCCTGCTACATCGAGTCATAGTCCGGCATCGGCTTTTCCGGCATCGGGCCCCGCCCGACATCGAACCCTACTCGGCATCGGGCCCTGCCCGGCATCGAGCGCATCTCGGAATACATATGAGCATAATCAAATAATACGCATAAACCTAGACATATAACATTAACATGTAATCATTCCTCGGGCCGCGCCCAGCATCGTACCGTAATCCGGAAGCATACTAACATACCTCGGGAACCGCCTCGGCATCAGATCGTGATCCAGAAACATACAAGTACAAACAAATGCAAGAATTACAAAGACATCAAACATACAAGCATTCCTCGGGACCGTTCCGGCATCGGATCGAAATCCGGAAAAACATATAAACTTACTCCGTGCCCCGCCCGGCATCGTACCGTAGTCCGGAACTACTACTAACTAAACGGGTTGGCCTTGGTGCCATAGACCCGTTCCTACTAGAAGAGGACTCACCTCTCAAACTGGCAAATGAAATCTCATGTGAGGAAATCTCTAGTGGTTGCTCCAACGACTCCCCATCTATCATTATCACAATCATCACTTAGTCAAAAACTGATAACCCTTCTAAGGGTAAAATGACCATCTCTTATGTCAAGACCCCTTCACGGTTCAACCTTGGTTAAGTCAAAGTCCCAGTCAAAGTCAACGCTCAGTCCAAGTCAAAGTCACCATTTAAATTGACTCAACTCGTCGAGTCAATCCCTTGACTCGCTGAGTTCCTTTGCCACTCTTAGTCGTGAAAACACAAACTAACTCTTCGAGTCCCTTCACAGACTCGTCGAGTTCCACCTTGTAAAGAATCGGGACAAACCAACTCAATTCGTCGAGTCCCCTCGGGACTCGCCGAGTCCCCTGTCTGTTTGGGCTATCTTAATGGATTAAGCCCCAACACTTCAGATCCAAGCTTCATACTTCACATAAACCCTGAAAATGTCCTTATCAGGGTAAAGTTTCCAACTTTACCCGTTAATACCTCTTCTTAAAGGGTTTAGTTCAAACCCTAATTCATTAGGACCTAGAATTTGGTCCTTAAGCCATCCACACACCAAACTAAAGATTACAACCACAGATCTAAACCCCTAACACCACTTGGACATGTAAATTTCCCACCTTTTGGGGCTAAAAATGCCAATATAACACTTTATGGCTTGTATGGGGGCTCCAATGGCATAAAGTTTGCACCTTTATGTCATATCAGCCCTTCAAGGTCCTAGATCTGGAAGAATAGCCACTTGCGTCGATCATTCTCCAAGAGCTATCATGCTTGGACCAAAAACCCTCATAAAATGGACATAATGAGATCTAATGAACTAATAGCCAAGATAGAAACTTGATTACCAGAAAATGTAGCAAATGGTGTGTAGTTTCTGGATCTACTCTTTCCCTCTTGAGCCCTCTATCTTCTTCTTCTTCCACAAGCTTCAAAAGTACACAAAGATCACTCCAAATGGCTCACACTCTCAAATAAAGCTCTAGGGTTTTGTGGATTAGGGTTTGGGACATGGAGGCTGGAAATGAGGGCAAGGGGTGGGCGTTAAGGAGCTTAAATAGAGTACAAAACCCCGAAATTAGGGTTTCACTCTGGCAGCCCTACTCTTCGAGTTGGGGCTCTCAACTCGTCGAGTAGACTGCCTAAAACCCGTGCATATTCTTCCCTCTACTCGACGAGTTAGGGCCACCAACTCGTCGAGTTGCCCTTCCAAAATGAATAAATTAATGAGTTAAAATCATACCAGGAACCAGGGGTTACAATTCTCCCCTACTTGTCTTAAACTTCGTCCTCGAAGTCTGTTGCGTCTGAAAATAACTTCGAGTAGTGCTCCCTCATATCCCCCTCGGGCTCCCACGTCCACTATGAACCCTTGCGGTGCTGCCACTGCACCTTCACTAACTGAACAACCTTGTTCCTCAAGGTTTTCGTCTTTTGATCCAGAATCGTCACCGGCCTCTCAATGTAGTTCAGGGTGTCGTCAACCTGAATATCCTCTAAGGGCACAATCGCTGATTCATCCACTAAGCACTTCCGCAACTGCGAAACATGGAAAGTGTTGTGGATCTAGCTGAGCTCTACTGGAAGATCCAATCGATATGCCACCTTACCCACCCGGGCTCTAACCCTGAAAAGACCAATGTACCTGGGGCCCAACTTTCCCCGCTTCCGGAACCGAATGACAGCTTTCCAAGGTGACACCTTTAGGAGGACCATGTCGCCCACCTGAAACTTCAAGTCTGAACGCGGTTTGTCGGCATAGCTCTTCTGCCGACTCTGAGCAGTCTGGAGCCTGCTCCAAACGTGTTTGATCTGCTCTGTACTCTTGAGTACTTCCTCGGTACTCCCCATGACTCTCTGACCGACCTCGCCCAAAAATATTAAGGTCCTACACTTCCTCCCGTAAATCATCTCGATGGGAGGTCGGTCCATGTTGGCGTGGTAAGTGTTGTTATACGAAAATTCCACTAACGGAAGATACGTATCCCAACTGCCACCGAAATCCAAAACACATGCATGTAGCATGTCCTCGAGAGTCTGTATCGTCCTCTCGCTCTGTCCGTCCGTCTGAGGGTGGAAAGCGGTGTTGAAGTGGAGAAGAGTACCCATCTCGTCGTGAAACCGCTTCCAAAATCTGGAAGTGAAACAGACATATCGGTCTGACACCACCGAGACAGGCACTCCATGTCGTGCTACTATCTCACGCACGTATATCTCAGCCAACTTCTCGGCCGATATGCTCTCCTAAATCGGGATAACATGAGCACTCTTGGTCAACCGATCCACGATGACCCATATCGAATCTACTCCTCGTGCGGTCCTGTGAAGCTTGGTGATAAAATCCATGGTGATATCCTCCCATTTCTACATGGGAATATCCAACGGCTGCGTCTTGCAGTGGGGTCGCTGATGCTCGGCCTTGACCTTCTTGCAGGTCAAGCACCTCTCCACATACCACGCTATGTCTCGCTTCATGCAGGGCCACCAATAATCAGGGCGAAGATCCCGATACATCTTCGTCGCCTCGAGATGGATGGAGAACCTCGACTTATGGGCCTCATCCATCAGAACTTGTCGTGATCTTCCCCAGTACGAAACCCAGACCCTCCCATGCAGGGTTAGCATGCGCCTACGATCCGCTCGCACTTTTGGCGGTCTTCCTTCAGGCCCTCTACATGCGCCTCTCTGATCTGCTCCAGCAATGGACTAATCACTATCATCCTCAGACAGATGTCTCGAATTGGGGCCGGTACTGCCTTGCAGCTCCGGGGCGACCACCACATTTGCCTTGCTCGGGTGGTAAAGGATCTCACAGTCGTAGTCCTTCACCACATCTAACCACCGACACTGCCTCATGTTCAGATTCGGCTGATCCATGAGGTACCTCAAACTCTTGTGGTCCGTGTAAATGGTACAACGGACCCCATAGAGTTAATGCCGCCAAATCTTGACGGCGAACACCACAGCCCCCAACTCTAAATCATGCGTCGGATAGTTAGCCTCGTGAGGCTTCAATTGCCTCGAAGCGTAAGCTATCATGTGACTGTTGGATTAGTGTCTAAGTCCATAACTATAATTGGTATGTACTTGACCCGACTCGGCATGGTCCATTTGGGTTGCATGGCATCGGAACATTTAGATAGACCGTTTATGAGGAAAAGACATTTTGTGACATATTAATATATTATAAGTTCTAATATATTAATATGAAATCATGTTATTTAATTAGTATTGATCAAGAATTAATTTGGACTTAATTTAGTGATCAAAAAGAGACTAATTAAATATATGGGGATTGATTGTGTAAATCATTCATTCTTATATATGTGGGCTTATGATCCAAGATTCCTTTATGTTGGGTTTAACCCATGTGGTGATCCATGGATACTCCATGGAGGTTAAAACCCATGGAGCATAAGGAATGGGAAAAGTCATGAGTTACATGGTGTAACCCTAACAGCCACACTATATAAGAACCCCTTTAGTTCAAGAAATTGGCACTAGTGATACATATTTTGAGGGCTAGCCGATTTGAACATGTATGTCTTCTTCTCATGGTTATTCCAAGAGTTCATGATGTTGTGTGAACCATTTGAGGTGTCACACTTGGGGCACTAGGCTCTCAAGCTTCATGGAGTCAAGCAACAACAACAAGGTATGTATTCTATCTATTTTATTATCCTAGTATCAATGTTTTGGTATGCTAGTTAGGATAATACCTTGGATAATCATATTTGTATGTATAATAGAGAAAACATAGATCCAAGGTATTTAGGGTTGCATGTACACTTAGGAGTGTTAGAATGCTCAAAACCCATCAGTGGTATCAGAGCCTAGGCTTGTTTTCAATTATACTTGATGCAAGTTGCTGAAAAATGCTGAAAAAGTCGAATTTCGGGCATTCTGGGCACTGGACTCGCCGAGTCCACTGATGAACTCGCCGAGTCCATGAAGAAAATCATCCTACTCGACGAGTAGGTTGATACGCTCGACGAGTAGGAGCCCCTGACAGCATATCTTCGAGTTTTTTGGCTAGAAATGGACTAGGAACATTACCATAAGCTGTTTTTGAACCTATAATCCTGTTTTTGATGTGGTAATGTTCATACTAATCCAATTTCAAAGATAATTGTCAATAGATTCATGTTTTGTATTAGTTTAGTGATTAGGCTAATTACATGAAAAAGTTTGATTAAATTATCTTGTTCTTATGAGTTGCTTAGATTAATAGAAAAGTTAATTGATTATGTGTTTTCAATCCATTTTAATCTAAGAGTTGATTCTAAAATGTGTTTTTGTAACTTGTCCTCAAGTTATATGAAAAGTCACATTTAAGTTTCATAAAACTCATAAAAGTTGGTAATGGTTACAAAAATGAAGAGTCTTGTCCTCAAGTTATGGAGGTTCAAGAGTCACTTCATTAAGTAATAAAATGTGTAACCTTAATTAATTCCATAAGTTACAAAATAAAGAAAAGTTACATTCTTTTATTAGTTTAAAGTCTTCCATAACTTGTCCTCAAGTTATGGAACTTGAAGAGTTTTTTAATTAAAACTAATTTAAACACATAAGTTATGGAATTAATTGGTTTTGAATAGTTTCAAAACTTGCCCTCAAGTTTTGGAATTTGAAAAGTTTTCTCTTATGAATACTTTAATTCCAAGTTAGCCCTTAGAATTTTAAAAGTTAAAATTCAAACCCTTATACTATTATTATAATTTTAATTATATAGATATGTATAAGATAAAGTCAATCTTACCGTTAGTAGGCCTCATTCACGAAGCCGGTCTATAAGGGGGGTATAAGGTTACTGCCTATAAAATGGCAGTTTAATGGGTGTCCACTCTCACCCACCGCTTCCCTGACTGGTGGAGGGTCGTTCGCCGAACGGGTAGGAAAGGACTATAATTCTCCCTTCATTAAAAGTATTAATGATAAATATTAAGTAACTAAACACTTGTACATTCCCAATCTTAGTTACTTAGGAAAATGTGAAAAAGGTGCTAACCCATGAAATTACACTTTGTACCTTACCAAGTCATTAGTGGAGCGTGTGTGGTTAACTGGCACACTAATAAGGACTAATAAGAGTGGCAAAGGGTAACTTGACTCTATTATAGATTGGTGGAGCGTGTGTGGTTAACCGGCACATCGATTAGGTGATAAAGTTAAGGGTACCAAGTCAATTTGCATGGTTATTCACACCTTGTTTGTGATCCTCGGCATCCCAGTCACAAACTTGAGAGGGCACAATCGAGATTCAAACATGCCATTGAAAGTTCAATGTATCTCAAAAGATCTAGGAGTTTCAAATCCAATTAAAACTTAATTATATTTCGTTTTTCATGGTGGAAATTGGTAAATTGTCATTTACCTACCTTCAACTATTTTATAACTTGGATTACGACATCCCTCTTCCAGTTATAAATAGGTTGTTGGGTCCTAGCCTTAATATTTCATATTGGGTGTTATATTAAGGACTTTAAATCAACTCTCTTGAATATCTCCCAAAAGATGATCTTCCCAAATCTCTTGAAACAAGCTTTCCTAAATGAAGATGATGTCCCATGGAAATCATACTTCTTTCACCTCCTCCAATTATTCTCCCTAACCCACAAGTTCCTGAAAAGTTTAAGGTCACTCAAGGCCTATTGGCAAGCAAAGGTCTATATGTGATCACATCTTGGAGATGTAGTCAGATATTGACAAGTCGGGAGAGTTGGGTGTCAAAGTCTTGAGAAAGTTGGTGACTCAACTATTTTCTAAGTCACATAGTGAGTTCCTTTGGGACTCCTATGAAACAGACTATGACAAGACCCTTAATGATCTTATCTATTTGCTAAGATCAACTTCCTAAAACTTTATGGACATTGACAATGATGACATTGGATATCCAGTAAAGCTCTCTCTTCCCAATGGAAAGGGATCGGCCATAGTCAACTCGGTTGACCAAATGGTAAAGAGAAAGGCTAAGTCTGAGATAGTCCCATTATCAAGGGTCCATTGCCAAAGAAAGGGGCATTAGTTGCGAAGCTGCCAAATTTACCTAAGGATGTTAAAGTCAATAAGTTTGACTCTACTTCAGGTAAAGTCCACTATCTAACTCTACTAAGTTTCTATTCTGAGATTCTTGATACATGATGTGACTGGGTCACATGTTGATGTTTTAAGAATCAAAGAAAAAAGTGAAGAAACTTAAACAAAGATTATGATGAATCTGATCGCGTAGATGGATTTCTATCGCATAGTTTGAAGATCGGATTCTTAAGCTACATCTTAGGAGTTATGATATATTGCATAGGATTAGATAACAACAAAGTTTTCATGTGCTTTTGCATTGTAAGGATAGTTTTTCCGCAATGTTTTAAAATAAAAGAAATTTTTTTTTTGATTTTATTTATTTTAAATTATCCTTACAATGGCATTTGTGAAAACTTTTGTTGCTTATAAGATTCCATTAAGAGCAAGAGTGGAAATATGAATTTGATTCTTTCATTTGTGGTAGTATCTAAATTTACCAAATAAGAAAAGATTCTCATCACCTAAGTTTCAGTTGGATAGAAACTTGGAATCATGCAAGTTGTATAGCATGATGAATAAGAACTTTCAAGCATTGGAAAAATTAAGACTAAGTACTTGTTCACATGGATGTGTGAGTCAAGTAAAGGATCGAGTACACATTCTTGTGCACTGATCAAGCCCACCACAAATAATCGTTAAGACTATTCATCATTATTTACTAAAATTCAGTAAATATGGTTATACTTACAAGCTTAAGTGTAATTCTGAGACATTGGAAAAGGTTTCAATGTATGGCAGAGCGAATAAGAAGAATCAACTTAGGCAGAAAGATAAAAGTTTCTCAAATCTGAAAAGATGGGAGAGTACTTTAGTATCATGTTATATAATCATCTTAATGATTAAGAGACCTTATCACAATTCATCCTCTAAGTGCATTCTGGTAGCTAAGAAGAGGAGCTATGAATTGTTGAAGTGGTTAAATCAAGAAGATGATTTATACTTCGTTCCAAAAACAATTCTTAGAGTTATACTCTAAGATTGTAACTTGAGTGACATGTCTTAAAGAAGGTTTAAAACACTTGTCAAATGTAAGAGTAAAAGTTTTCTACTCTTGTACATTTGAAATTGGTAAGTTGTGATGTTTTGGATAAAACAAAGACCAACTAAGGCCAATTGTGTGAAGTGTTTGTCTTGATTAGAATCCACACTATCTCTTGAATATCTGACAAGAAAGTCTTATATGTCAAGAGGTCTTGAAAGTCTCAAGAACTAATCAAGAATAAAACCTGAAGTTCTTCACTAGCACACGACTTGAGGTTTATAACCTATCGTGTCGACATGTCTGTGCCTATTCAAGTTGGCTTTGCATAGGAGTTCTGAGAGTTCTTAATTGGTTGCACAGCTACTTGGAAGCAATGGCAGGCCCTTGAGCTGCCAAATGGCAAGAATTTTAGATTGCACAAGTTTAATCCATATAAGTGTGGATTTGTCAGTAACCTTGTCTTGTGATTATGGTTTTGACAAAATTCATATGGATAGGAACTCATACACCATAAAATCTAAGTGTCATAAGGTTTCTCTCCGATTCATGAAAATGATGGTGAGGAAACACTTTCACTAAGTAGATTTTAGCTAGATAGCAATTGTGATATTTGCATTCTCAAAGTCGTTAGTGGAGCGTGTGTGGTTAACCAGCACACTAACATGGACTTGTGAGAAGTGGTAAAGGTCTAAACAATCGAGACTATGATTACGGCATCCCTTTTCATAGTTCTTAAAATTGTTTAGACACACCTGTGAGCTATCTAAGATAAGGTGTATGATATTGATAAAGTTTTATCAAACCAATCTAGTATCAGAAATATGAACTTTGGTAAGAAAATCAATAAAGTATTGATTTCTAGAAGTCCAGCTGATTTCTGATTACATGTCAAAGCTAGTGGGAGCATAAGTGTTATGCTAATAATCATCATGTTAGTGGGAGCATGATAATTATGATAAAGGTTGCAAGTTAGCAATGTTAATTATAGAAAACAAAAGTTTCAATTCGTGAGGCTGCAGGGGTTGAAAAAGTTGTTTTGCTATAATTAAAGGAGAGAAAATTATACTTCATTTCAATTCTAAAAGCTTAGATTGAGATTTTAATCGTATTTAGTCAAGGATATATATATGAATTTCATGTTGGAATGGCTCAACATAAGGAAATTCTATATATGGGTCCATTATTTGCGTTCTAAAATTCGATTATGATTACGGCATCCCTTTTTATAATCTGAATTATGAGAACTTGGCAAATAGAAATGGAAATGTTATAGCAAAAGACTGGTTTAGTCTTTATGTGAGACATCATGACTCGTGTCCCATATGCTTCGGATATAGGATCGATTTCATGTGCTATATTCATCCTTTCTAAAATTTTCCAAATGCCTGGGGCATTAAGAAGGGAAAAGGTCTAGAACTGGATATGACTAAAAGGATTAAGCAATTGTCGAGGACAATCTAAGGTTTACCAAAGATTGGTTGCTCAAGGACAGTTGGAAGTATAGTGTTAATTCTGGAAGGACCATATTGACATAATCTGTAAGGAGGCAACTCTTGTTCAGAAGTGATAGTCAAAATGGAATATGGAAATGTTTCAAAGTTGGAAATTATTCAATATGTGTAAGATTAGGAAACTTAATGCAAGAAGGATGTTTCCAAGGAGTTGATCTCCTCGGAATGCTCTGTAATGTTTGTTGTCAAGTCCTTGTGACTCTGTGCATAATCATTACAGGAGGATCAATGCATATAAGTTTAGAATCTAACAAATTGCAGTAAATGGCATGAATTTGGAATTCTTGCATTTGCAGTAAGGATTTGGGACTGTGAAAGAGGATCATTGGAGTTATGTTCAATTGATCTAATTCACAAAGTGAAGATCATAGACAAACATAGTATGCATACTCGGTGTATGGCATGATTAGTGTTTAGAAAACATAGTGTACATGCTTGGAGCATGGGACAACTATTGTTTTAAATTCAAGAATAAAGTTGATAGCTGAAACAGTATACAATGAATAATGTGTAATCATATGGTGATAAATAAAAGGTGTTTTATTTATGTTCATAGGTTTTGATACCATATTAGATTCTATTATTATTGTGTTTCATTTTGCATGTTTTGACTTCCAGAATAACTAGGTCGTTCTTCCTGATTGACTAAGTTATTCAAACTATCCACAGTCGGTCATATGTTGGAAGTAGATATGAATCAAGACTGTCATGGGTTGGCTTGTAGAGGTCTAAGATGTTGGACAAGGGGCTACAACACTCATGAATGCTCATAAGTTCTGAGTATTGGATTCAACCCGCGCTCATTGGAATCACTTCATGGATTTTATCACGAGTGATCATGAGACGATAATATCTTATATTCTTCAAACCTAGAGATATGAGTTGTTACTATGAGTTGGTTGTACATTGATTGCACGAAAACGCATTCGGTAACTCGGTGTTATAAAACGTGACTTTGTGTATGATTCAACAAGTAGTAGAACAAGCCATATGAGTCGAAGTTTATCCATTCCTTTTACCTTCGAGATAAAAGCGATATCTGTGGGCCCCTCGATGATTTGGTGATGACAAATGTAAGTGCTCGGCCGGGCCTGGACTGATTTGATTTGTTCAATTAGTCAATCGTCATAAATCGGAAATCGGGAAACAACAAATGGACAGAGAGAATGATTATAATCCATGTCTCAGTCCATATGATATCTAGAATGGAGGAATATATGATCCCTTATCTAATGGACAAGTCATTGACAAAGGTCAGAGTTCATCTACAAGGTCAGAGTTCGACAGCGACTTTTGAGAGCTACGATTGCCAGTTGGTTCCTGAAGTCATACGCAATAATAGTTTTAGACTTATCCAAGTGGGAGACTGTTGGATTAGTGTCTAAGTCCATAACTATAATTGGTATGTACTTGACCCGACTCGGCATGGTCCATTTGGGTTGCATGGCATCGGAACATTTGGATAGACCGTTTATGAGGAAAAGACATTTTGTGACATATTAATATATTATAAGTTCTAATATATTAATATGAAATCATGTTATTTAATTAGTATTGATCAAGAATTAATTTGGACTTAATTTAGTGATCAAAAAGAGACTAATTAAATATATGGGGATTGATTGTGTAAATCATTCATTCTTATATATGTGGGCTTATGATCCAAGATTCCTTTATGTTGGGTTTAACCCATGTGGTGATCCATGGATACTCCATGGAGGTTAAAACCCATGGAGCATAAGGAATGGGAAAAGTCATGAGTTACATGGTGTAACCCTAACAGCCACACTATATAAGAACCCCTTTAGTTCAAGAAATTGGCACTAGTGATACATATTTTGAGGGCTAGCCGATTTGAACATGTATGTCTTCTTCTCATGGTTATTCCAAGAGTTCATGATGTTGTGTGAACCATTTGAGGTGTCACACTTGGGGCACTAGGCTCTCAAGCTTCATGGAGTCAAGCAACAACAACAAGGTATGTATTCTATCTATTTTATTATCCTAGTATCAATGTTTTGGTATGCTAGTTAGGATAATACCTTGGATAATCATATTTGTATGTATAATAGAGAAAACATAGATCCAAGGTATTTAGGGTTGCATGTACACTTAGGAGTGTTAGAATGCTCAAAACCCAACAGTGACCCCGCTGCATCAATACCGCACCAATGCCCATAATGGAAGCGTCACAGTAAACCACGAAGTCATCGACGACCTCCGACAAAGTCAGGATCGGTGCCTCGCACAACCGCTGTCTGAGAGTCTCGAAGGCTGCCTGCTGCCCAGGACCCCAGCGGAAGCAACATCGATCTTGGAGAAGTCCTGAATAAATCTCCGGTAATAACCCGCTAGACCAAGGAAACTCTGACTCTCAGTTGGAGACCTCGGAACCTCCCACTGCATCATGGCCTCTATCTTGGCCGGATCGATCAGAATACCCTTCTGGTTGACAAGGTGTCCCAGAAACTGCACCTCGCACAACCAGAACTCACACTTGGAGAAATTTTTGAAAAGTATCTCCCTCCTCAGCGTCTCTAGCACCTCCCTCAGGTGCTCCTCATGCTGCTCCTGAGTTTTGGAATAGACCAAGATATCATCAATGAAGACTATCACAGACCGATCTAGCATCGGTCTACACACACGGTTCATGAGGTGGATGAACGCGGCTAGAGCATTTGTGAGCCCAAACGGCATCACCACAAACTCAGAATGACCATAGCGAGTCCTAAAAGCTTTCTTCTGCACATCCTCATCTCTGACACGCATCTGATGGTAAACCGATCGCAGATCAATCTTGGAGAACCAAGATGCACCCTGTAGCTTGTCGAACAAATCGTCGATCCTCGGTAGGGATAACAGTTCTTCACCGTTACCTTATTCAGCCCCCGGTAGTCTATGCACATCCGATGCGACCCATCCTTCTTCTTCACAAATAGGATCGGGGCTCCCCATTTTGAACTACTCGGCCTGATAAATCCATTGTCTAGAAGCTCTTGCAGCTGTGTAGACAACTCCTGCATCTCGGGAGGAGCCAAACGATACAATGCCATGGATGTCGGATCCGCACCAGGGACCAGGTCAATCCTGAACTCAACCTATCCCTCCGGAGGTATCCCAAGCAAATCCTTCGGGAATACATTCGGGTACTCTTGCACGACCGGTACATCATCTACTGTCGCCTTACACTTATCCCGTGTATCCATAATATAAGCGACATAACCTGTGCGATCCTGCTGAAGGTAACGCCTCGCCCTCGCTGCTGAACATAAAACCGGTCCACATTTTGGCCTCTTACCCTGGATCACTAACCCTCCCCCACCAAGAGTCCGAACCCTCACTAGCTGATGCTCGTAGTCGATCACTTCCCCATTGGGGCTCAACCAATCCATACCTACTATAACCTTATTCCCTCACAGGGGAATGGGGACCAAATCCACTAAAAACTGCTCGTCAAACAACTGTAGTATGCATCCCCCATGCACCCTCGCAACCCGAACGGTCCTATCATCTTTTATCTCAACATCAAGTGGATAATCTAGCTCCCCTGGAGCTCTAACAAATCGTTTGCTAAGCATAAGCGACAGAAAAGATCGGGTGGCCCCCGAATCGAACAATACCAGGGCTGACATACCGTTCACTAAGAACGATCCTATAACAAAACAAGTACACATAAGCGATAAACAATACATGTAAAGAGATAAGGAGAGAATACATACCCGTCACAACATCGGGAGCCACACGTGCCTCCTCTGCAGTAAGCTGGAAAGCCCTGCTCCTCGCCTTAGGTTCCTCTGCCCGGCCCTGACGACCATATGTAATCCTCAACGTGGAAGGATCGGGTGTCGCCACCTATCCTGATGCTGCTAGACTCGTACACTGGGCCTTCTTGTGGCCCCTATGATTGCACTGAAGGGAAATCAGATCTGAAACTGATGTGGTGGTGGTGGTAGTTATACAATCCATGCTCGTGTGACCAGTTCGGCGGCACTTGAAGCATCCCGAACTCCCCGCCTTGCACGCCCCCTCGTGCATCTTTCCGCACTTGCCACACCGGTTGCGGCCCTGCTGGCTCCGAGATCTGTGATCTGATACCTTGGGCTTCTTGCCTGAACTGCCTGTCTGAACCCCATCTAGTTTCCTCTTCCTTTCCATCTCCAAATCCAACTCCCTCTCTCGAGCCCTAGCAATCATATCCTCCAGCGTCTTGCAGCTGCAGCGGTTCACAAACTGGTGGATATCACTCCACAACATCTCATGATATCGGGCCTTTTCATCTCCTCATCCGCCACGTACTACAGAACGAGAAGGGCCCTCTCCTTAAACTTGGCGGTAATCTCAGCCACTGTCTCTGTCGTCTGTTCAAGATCCTGGAGCTCCCTAGCAAGCTGTTGCACCTCTATCATAGGTGTAAACTCGACCCTAAACCAGGCCAAGAAATCACTCCAAGTCATCGCATCTAGTATTGCATCATCTCCAATGGCTCGTCCAACCTACTCCCACCAGTCACGTGTATTGTCCTTCAGAAGACAGGATGCAAGTCGAACCTTGTCCCCCTCGGGACATCTGCTGGTACGGAATACGTTGGCGACATCCAGCAACCATCTGGTACTCGCAATGGGATCCCGATCCCCATGGTAATCGGGAGCTCCACAAGCCCTGAACTCCATGAATATCAATGTGTGTGCCCCTATCATGGCTGCCATCTCAGTGTGGAATGCACCCAACCTCTCATCAAGTATCTCCAAGATGCCCTCCTTGACCGATCCAAAGATCACAGGAGAATGGTCTAGAATGTTGCGTGTGATCTCAGACGAGATGAACTCTCTCGTATGCTCGTCAAGCTGACCGGCTGCAGAGCCCGAGCCTGATCCCTCACCAGTACCTGAAGTGCCTCCTGGCCTAGTGCGAAGCGTCACCATATTGAAAATATACCATAACAAACATCAGTATACTCATCATAACTCAAGGGATATCACATAATACAAGTTTCCTGGGTTTATCTCAGCCTTCATTGAATCGAGTACGAATCCTCTGCTTTTAGTAGTACGGGCCCATACTACCTTACACATCTATCCATACTTTCCTCAAGAACTGCCTTGACTCCACCAAGTCCCTTGTACTACTACTGCTGATCTCGTGCTAATCTCATCCTAGGCTTCCCCTAGGGTAATCACCAACCCACTCTCCGCCATCAGCTGCATAAGAAGTCCCTACTATCTCCCCCTAACTAGCTCGCGAATACTATTACATATCACTAATACTGGATAATTCTTCTAATGAGAGATCCTACCCTACAACGGTTGGACTCAAACAAGAGCTGTGAAATAGAGCTAGACCTAACCTTCTGAAATTATTTAATCCTTGCAATATGTAACTTAACATATTCGTTTACTAGTTAGTAAAAAATAACTAGAACTCCTAAAAGCACAAATCAAGCAACATTCGAGCATTGATTACATATAATCAAGCATATCCTAATCAGGCCATCACTTACTAATCTGTACTAGCATGCAGTTCTCATAAAGCTGATACACATATAATAGGCACATAAGGCATCATTCCTAGATCCTTAGTCCTAATCTAGCATGCAGTTCTCATAACATATCATAACATAAACTTGTATGGGTAATTTGAGAGTACTTACTTATGCTCGGCTGATTGCATGCACCACACCCTTTTCTCTTTTCAAAGTTCTTTTCTCTTTTCAAAATGCTTTTTAAAAATTCTTTTTATAAAAATGGTTTTCTTTTGAAAATTTTCATACAAAGTCCTTAGTTTGAGTCCAGACACACCCGAGAGCGTGTCCGAATCCCTCAAACCAAGGCTCTGATACCAACTTGAAACATCCCAAAAGTATAGTCCAAAAATTTCGTATAATTTCATTAATAAAAACCATAAATATCATCCATCATATAAAAGTCATAAACCATGTTTCTCAAAAATAACATAATATCTGTCAATGTATCAAAATCATGTGTCAAACATCTGAGTAAATCCTCCCAGGCTGAAAACTGTGGTGTGTGCCATTCAGTCATCCCGATCTCTTCCCCTTACTAGCAGAAGTACCTGAAACCAAACTAAAAACTATAAGAACGAAGCTTAGTGAGTCTCCCCAACTACCACATACCATACACATATCACATAATTAAACATATCTTGGGCACGCCCCTGCCACATCGAGTCATAGCCCGGCATCGGGCCCCGCCCGACATCGAACCTTATTCGGCATCGGGCCCCTCCCAGCATCGAGCCCCGCCCAGCATCGAGCGCATCTCAGAATACATATCAGCATAATCAAATAATACACATAAACCTGTACATATAAAATTAACATGTAAACATTCCTCGGGCCCCGCCCGACATCGGATCGTAATCCAGAAGCATACTAACATACCTCGGGACTTCGACAATACGAAGCCCCCCGAAATTTTATGGAGTTCAAGATCCGATCATAGCCATGAGTTGGCTGTCTGACATCGAGGGGTGCTTTTTCACTTGCTCTTGCCCAGCTGACCAGAAGGTCAAGTGCGCTCTAAACCTTCTGCGGTCTAGAGCGAAGGATTGGTGTTGACTTGTTACTAGCTCGTATTCTTCTGAGAAAAGGGATATTGTGACTTGGGAGCAGTTCTCATAGACAGGGGGACTGGGTCGGTGACGGATATCACCAAGATGTTTACGCAGAGGGCCATGTTTTGTCCTGAGTTTGCTGCTTCTGAGCAAGCTCAAATGACTCGTTACTTGAGCATGCTCAAGACGGAAATCATGCAGTTTATGTCCACTCAATGTTATGGTTCATTGTTGGAGTTGCAGGAGGCCGCCAGACGACGGGAGATTGAGATGGAGCTCCAGACGATGGAGCAGAGACATGCCTTGGCGCAGTCGCAACCAATGCTAAAGCGGTTCAAGGTCGCTGATACTAGATCTAGGAGTCAGAGGGGCTGCACTTATGGGAAGTGAGATAAGGTTCATGAGGGGGCTTGTCGATCAGGCGGTGTATGCCACAAATGTGGCAAGGAGGGGCACTATGCGATGGATTGTCGCCAGCTGGCTCCAGTTCCGAGTACCAGGATTTGCTTCCACTATAATCAGGTTAGCCATATGAAGGTCAACTATCCTTTGCTCGCCGCCAAGCCGGCACAGGCCCCGACGCCATCTACTTTGAGGATCACTGATGGGCGCCAGGGGATGGCGGAGCCCTAGAGGGCTCGGGTCGTGCTTTCCATCTCACTGTCGAGGAGGCCATATCAGCTCCAGATGTCGTGACTGGTATGTTTCTATTTATTGTTCTGTTGGTTATGTTTTATGTTATGCTTATGTATATGCTCCTAATAGGTACGTTCTTAGTGAACTCTTTGCCTGCTCTTGTGTTATTTGACTCAGGCGCGAGTCGGTCCTTCGTATCTTGATCTTTCAGTAGGGAGTTTGATATGCCTATTGGGGAGTTAGACTGTCCGTTGCGGGTTTCTATCGCCAACGAACATGGGATTTTGCATCTACAGTATATTAGGGTTGTGTATTAGATATCTTTGGGGCGCCTTATCCGATTGATCTGAACCCTATCCCCATGGGGTATGTATGCATGATAGTGGGTATGGATTGGCTGAGCAAGTTTGGTGCCATGATTGATTGCGAGGGCTAGCGAGTAGTAGTTCGAACCCCAAATGGGGGAGAATTGATTATATATGGAGAGGACACGAGGGTTGGTTTAGGGTTTTGTTCAGTAGCCAGGGCTCGGCAGTATATTCAGCACGAGTGTGTCATTTATTTGGCTTATGTGATTGATACTCGGGTTGGGGAGCAGACTTCAGTTTCAGAGCTACCAGTTTTCAGGGAGTTTGCTGATGTTTTCCTGGGGGAGTTACATGGTGTGCCTCCTGAGAAGCATGTTGAGTTCAGGATTGATCTTATGCCAGGTACGGCCCCGATTGCCAAGGCACCGTACCGCTTGGCACCGCATAAGATGCATGAGTTGTCATCTCAGCTTCAGGAGCGGCTAGGCAAGCAGTTCATCAGACCGAGCAGTTTTCCGTGGGGAGCGCTGATACTGTTCATCAAGAAGAAGGATGGTTCATACCGGATGTGCATTGATTACCAGGAGTTGAACAAGTTAACGGTGAAGAACCGTTATCCCCTTCCACGGATTGATGACCTTTTTGATCAGTTGAAGGGTGCATCTTGGTTCTCCAATGCAAGGTGAGAGTGAGAGAGGATGACGTGGAGAAGTCTGTATTCCGAAATCATTATGGGCATTACGAGTTCGTGGTGATGCCATTTGGGCTCACCAATGCCCCTGATGTATTCATGGATTTGATGAATCATGTATGAAGGTCGATGCTCGACCGATCTGTGATTGTGTTTATTGATGATATATTGTTGTATTCCAAGAATAGAGAGTAGCATGAGGAGCACCTTTGAGAGCTTCTGGGGCTTTTAAGGCGGGAACGACTTTATGCCAAGTTCTCAAAGTGTGAGTTTTGGTTACGAGAGGTCCAGTTCCTTGGGTACCTCGTTAACAAGGATGGTATTTTGGTCCATCCGGCCAAGATCGAGCTTGTGATGCAGTGGGAGGTTCCGAAATCTCCCTCAGAGATCAGAAGTTTCTTGGGTTTGGCTAGGTACTATCAGAGATTTATTCAGGACTTCTCCAAGATTGTGGTACCCCTCACTCGTCTAACGAGGAAGGGGGTGGATTTCCGATGGAGCCCTAAGCAGTATTCGGCGTTTGAGACTCTTCGATAGAGGTTACGTGAGGCCCCAGTATTGACCCTCCCGAAGGGAGTCGAGGATTTTGTGGTATTCTATGATGTATTCATCACTGGTCTGGGGGCAGTCCTTATGCAGAGAGGATGGGTGATTGCTTATGCTTTGTGGCAGCTGAAGCCGCATGAGACGTGATATCCCACGTATGACCTAGAGTTGGGGGCAGTGATGTTTGACCTCAATATTTGGAGACATTATCAATATGGGGTCCGTTGTACTGTCCACACGAGTCACAAGAGTTTGATATATCTTATGGATCAACTGAACCTGAACATGAGGCAGCGCAGGCAGCTGAACGTGGTCAAGGATTATGACTGCCAGATCCTTTACCATCCGGGAATAGAGGATGTGGTAGCAGATGCTTTGAGCCGCAAGTCAATTGGGTCTTCGGTTGGGGAGGTGTGTTTGAGGATATCCATTGATTCTCCGCTTTTGGGATTGATCACAGAGGTTCATGCAGAGGGAGTTCGGAAAGAGAAGTGGAAATAGGAAATGATCAGGGGTGAGATCGACAGGTTTGTCATGGATAGTCGAGGTTTGTTGACCCGGTGTGGTCGGGTTTGGTTTCCAGCTTCGGGTAGGATCAGCCAGACAATGTTGGAGGAGGCTCATAAGTCTCGCTTTTCTATACACCCGCGAGCCACCAAGATGTATCAGGATTTGAGATTGAGTTACCGGTGGCCGTGTATGAAGAGGGAGATAGTCTGGTATGTTATGAGGTACTTGACCTACAAGATGGTCAATGCCAAGCATCAGAGGCCGCATGGCAAGCTACAGCCTCTGGAGGTTCCCAGGTGGAAGTGGGAACATATCACCATGGACTTTATCACCAAGTTGTCGAAGATGGCAAAGGGTTTTGATGCTATATTGGTCATTGTGGATCGATTGACCAAGATTTCCCACTTTTTGGCCATTCGGGAGAGCTCTCTGGCCGAAAAGTTGGATGATGTATATGTCCGGGAGATTGTTGCTCGTCATGGGGTTCCGGTCTCTATTGTCTCCGACCGAGATGTTCGGTTCACTCCCTGTTTCTGGCAAAAGTTTCCCGAGGAACTGGGCACGAGGTTATATTTCAATACTGCATATCATCCGCAAACCGATAACCAAAGTGAGCGGACTATTCAGACCCTTGAGGATATGTTGCGGGCTTGTGTTATAAATTTTGGTAGGAGTTGAGATTCCTATCTACACCTTGCGGAGTTCTCCTATAACAACAACTATCACTCCAGCATTGGTGCTCCGCGATTTGAGCTCTTGTATGGTTGGAGATGTCGTACCCTGGTTTGTTGGGGAGAGATTGGTCATAGGGTCATGGGAAGGACCGCAGTAGACCTTCAGACCATGGAGCCTATCCAATAGATCAGTCATAGACCGCAGAATGCTCAGAGTCGATAGAAGAGCTATGTCGATGATGAGGTACTTCTAAATTTGATCATATAATTAAATTATATTTCATTTTGGTACCGAAGTGTTAGAAAGTGTGAAAAAGTTACCCATAGTGGCAAATTGGTAAAAAAATGGGAATTTATGAGTACGTCATGCGTACGTGGGTGTACACTAAGCATACTAAGGCATGCCTTAGTACGTTGGGCATACATTCGTACGCAAGGCGTACGTGGATTTCATGCAAACCCTAATTTTAGTGCTTTGGATGATATTTAAGCAACCTTATGGACTCTTACCCTCTTCTTACCCAGCCTCCTTCTGTGATTTCGATCCTCAAGCAACCCTAGAGCTAGTGAGAAAAAACTTTGAGATTTTAACCGAGTTTTGGAGAAAAAAGAAGGTGGTGAGAAGATCTTGGAGTTGAGAGCACTTTGGATCTGGGATTTCACCTTGGTTTGCAACATCTTGAAGGTATAAAGGTTGCAGCTTTACCACCCTATCTTGTAGATCTAGGTTTTTGCTCTTTAAGTCACCTTTTTGGTCCCAAAATGTTGATTCATGAACAAAGCATGTTCTTGACCCATTAAGCTGTCCTTTCAGACCCTTGGAAGGGTCTTGTGTCATAAAAATGAATTCCAAGTGGTTGGTTTTGCTCCATGCATCATTTAGAAGGTCTTAATGGAATAAGAAGTTGAGTTAAGCTTAATGGACATGCAAAGTCATAAAGTTGGAAACTTCATGACTCTTGAGGGTATTTTAGCCACGTATCTGATAAATGGACGTGAGTGCTTAAGCCATTAAGCACTTTTTGGGTTTTAAAGCTTTTGGGAGTATGCCCCGCGTACTTGGAGTACGCCCTAGGTACGAGATCAACCACCCCTATGGTGGTCAATATGCGAGTACAGCCAGCGTACCTTCGGAATACGCCCCGCGTACTCACTCTGAGTTGACTCGGCTGAGTTGACTTGGTTGGGTTCACTCGTCTGGGTTGACTCGGTTGAATCAGTTGATTTGACCAGTTTGGCTTTGACTTTGACCAAGTTTGACCTTAAGGGTATTTTGGTATATTGATTGAGATTGTTCATTTGGTTAGAATAGGTTTCGATTAGAGCTGAGATTCGAAGTCGAGACCTCATCAGCTTTTGTCCAATGTGTGAGGTGAGTTTTCCTCACTGTATTTGCTGGTCGAAGGCACCAAGGCCGGCCCATTGGATTAGATAGCATGTTATGTGATAGTATGTTATCGTGTTGTAGTGATCTGTTAGATCAGTACCATGGTATATAGAATGATGCTATGCTTAGTGATCTGCGAGATCTGTCTGATTGTCTATGGCCTGGTTATATGTATGTTAGTTGTTGTGTATATGTGTGGTTGGGTTGAGACGGGCTAGTGTAGACTGAATGCCAAGAGACTCAGGGCGTCCCGGATAGACTGCAGGCTTGAGAGGCGTACCAGTCAGGTTGAAGGCTCTATGTGCATGTGGTTTGTTATTATGTTTATGTTTATGTGGTGGTAATTTGGGGGAACTTACTAACCGTTGACTTACAGTCAGGCTGAAGGCGTGCCCGTACACATCCTTTTGTTTATGACTTATGATTTTGGGAGCCCCTGATGTTTGAAAATGTTTTGAAAACTATGATTGTAAACAATTTATTAATTTGGATTGGTTTTAAAGTTTAAATTTCTTGTGATTTTTATGGGTGTTACAATATATATATATATATATATATATATATATATATATATATATATATATATATATATATATATATATATATATATGGAAATTGAGTAATCTAAAAACTTTTTTGGGTTTTTATTAATATAACCAAGTTTTTTTTTTTTTAAAACTAACCTTTTGTTCCGGAATGGGTCATTCCGGACATGAAAACTGACTCAAGCCTAATATTGTAGCCTATAGGTATATATATGGCTCCCACACACAAAAAATCCAGAATACGCATTCCAAAATTAGTAGATCCGAAGCACGATCTACTCATATTTCGGACCAAATTTTGAGCATGGATTCGTCAAACCAAGTAAATTTTACACTTTAAGTTACTTTGCATTTGATTTTTTGGATGATTTACATATTCCGGAATTTTCCGGAATGGTCTGAAACACGAGGAACAAGTCCGAAACAACTCCGGAATATCCAAATTATCTTTTTTTTTTCTTTTTCGTGTTTGCTTCTTCAACAGCCTTTATAGCTTGGAAAACATCATCAGACATTTTATCCGTGAGTGGGAAATCGGGGCTTTCTGTAAACGGGTTATTATTTGAACAAACATAACAATCTTCTTTTTCACAATGTGAAACACCATTATGAGATGAACTCATTCCAATTTTATTTCAACGTTGAGGATTCGTGCTAGGTGCATTTTAAGGTCGAAAAGCAAGTGTGTGAAATAACCATTCCGGATAGTAGCTCTGGATACAGAATAGGGTTCCGAAATAAGAGTCTAAAATATTTTCAGGAATCTATGCAATTTACTGTTAGGAATGACTACCCATACTGGCATAAATCTGTGAATTTTACTGTTGGGAAATGACTACACATATCTCAGGAATCTATGACAATTACCTACAAAAGCAGTGTCCGAAACAATGGTCCGAAATAGCTACTTAGGAACCTGGATTCGAAATAGCTAGTCCGGAACGTGGCTCCGGAACAATGGTCTGAAATAGCTTGTTCGAAATAATGTCAAGAATGTATGACATTTACTGTTCGGAATAACTATACATATGTCAGGAATCTATGAATTTTACTGTTCGGAATGACTACTCATATGTCATGAATCTAGGACAATTATTGTTCCGAAATTAGGGTCTGAAATATCAATAACCCTAGTAAATGCCATTATATAAAGGAATTGAAGCATCAAAACTCTTTACCTTGTTAAAATTAATACTAAAAATTCATTTATCATAATCCAAAGAAATTACATACTGCGATTGTGGCTCTGGGGGTATTATAAGGACATCAACGGCTAGAAATAACCCTCGACGGCTTTTTTACGCTTGTCCTAAAGAGGTATGTGGTTTATCCTTTTATTATTTTTCTTTAAATCAATATTAATTTACACAATATACATCATGTGTTTGATCTTAAATTTTCAGGGACCACAGTCTGGGTTTATCTGTTGGGATGAGTAAGCAAAAGACAATGATTTGGTGATAATCAGTAACTTATTTTGATCGAAGAAGAAACTTGAAACCCAAAATACGCACTTGAAGATAACGTTAATTTGTAGTTGGATTTTCTTTTTTTGGAATCATTGTGTACAATTTGTAAGCTTTATATTCATCAACTAAGTTTCCCTTATGTAACGCTTATTAATCTTTTTTATATGTAATGTTTGTTTGTTGTTAATATTACTATGGTACTTGTAAATTATGTTTTTTCTATCTTTGTAATATGTAACAAATATTAGGGCAATAATAATATTTTTCGTTACATACTGCAAATCAATTATAAACATAATTAATTGCAATTACATTGGCAATAAAACTACAATCAAAGGGTGTGGTCTTTCTCATTCCGGTGGATGCGGAAGAGGGTGCACGGTTTGTGTCTGGTAGGCAGTCCAAAACACATCAGTTCGGTAATATATTTGAACCATATAAGGTAATCATTGATGTACGAATGACGTGATGCCACAATAACATGATTGCAAGCTATACCCAAACTGTGACATTTCCTACATGAACATGTATGACAGTTCAGATCAACAACACAAGTTTTTTTTTAAATCAAAAACTCGATAAATGTCGGACAAGACAGGAGACGGGATCTCTGGCGGGATCTTTGTTGCTTGCCACCGAACAGACTTTTGCATCCTTTTATGAAGCACCATTTCAGCATACGGGGTGAGTACGGTAGTCAAACTCGCTGAAAAGTAAATATAATCAAATAAGGATCTTGTACAAGTATTTAAATAAATTTAATATTTCACCCGGTATTTTACCTTCCATTAATATGTGTCCATCGAAAGTCTATTGAATGTAGTCACAAATTGCATCGGTAAGCATTATTATCGGTACATTGCGTTTATTTACCAATAACACAAAAAAAATAGGGAACATCAATGTTGACTACATTCCAACGGATGTTAGGGAAATAGGCTCTTTCCTATTTCGCATGACCGATGTTGGCAAGCATTTCACAAGCATCAGGGGTCAGCCGGTGAAAGTTTTCTTCAAAATCAGACACAATATATGAGTTGGGTGTCATCCAAAAAAAGGTTGTAATGTTCTACCAGAGACGCCTCTTGTGCATATATACTTGAACACACTTTTAGAAGTATAGTCATGATAAGAAACAGGGAATACATGCTTTATGCAAGAACTAACGACAACATCCACATTTGTTATGAACGATACTTCCCTACCCTATCTCAGAGCTTCTCTTAACCTCATAAGAACCATGTACAACGGTAGAGATTATTTTCCACGGTCAGACCAAATGCTATAGGGAGGGTCGGGTTGTTCCCGTCGATACGACCGCTACAAACATTGTTTTTAAGTACTCCCCTCTAATAGGGACACTACCTATCAAAATGGCAGATAAGAAGCAGCCTATGAATGCATGGACCTATATTTTTTTGGGAACAAAAATGAACTAATTTAGATGTAAAAACATTATATATTTTAAATAAACAATAGAAAAGTGGAAAAAACAAACATACCACTCATCCAATAGCCACAAAACAAGCTTCGAAACGATCCATCAAATCAGTTTTGATGTGAGTGTAAGTTTTCATGTTAGTTCGCCTAAGGTTGTGAAGGTAAACAAACAGGTTGCTAAAGCTTTCTTGGTACTGACTCTCTGAGAAACTCATTTTGAAGCAGTTTTATAAGAGATAATTACAAATTACTTAATTGAAGGTAAGGTTCTAAACGTGTGTGTGCGTGCACACACACACACATACATATATATATATATATATATATATATATATATATATATATATATATATATATATATATATATATATATATATATATAGGAGACAAAAAAAAAGACGGAGGTTATAATCCAGAGTAGGAACTCCGGAACGGAGACCACAACTCCAGAATGTTATGTTCTGAAGCAACTGGTCATTTTACACAAAAAAGTGTTGGTTATTTTTATTAAAATTGTCGTTTATAAAGGTTAGATTACTCAACTTCCATATATATATATATATATATATATATATATATATATATATATATATATATTATACTAGTTTATAACCCGTGAGAACCACGGTTATAAAATTAATTAAAGTTTTATAATAAAAATTTATAACTATTAATTAATAAAAGATTTCATAAGAAAGATTTACATAGACGTAGCGGGTAAACTATTAATCAATCATTTTAAATAAGTCATTTTAAATAAATTATTAATTAAGAGAGATATATCAAAATTTTAAAGTTATTATAACATCAAATTTAACATATAATTAGAAAATGTAAATTTGAATTTTGAAATGAGTTGCCTAATATATCTATATGACACTTGGCATAATATTAATGAGTAGTAGTATTAGAATGACACTTGGCAAAAGGAGATTAAAACTATTTATTTATTAGAATATATATATATATATATATATATATATATATATATATATATATATATATATATATATATATATATATATATATATATATATATATATATATATAGGGAAAAGGGAATATACATTACAGCCCCACCTAAGCTTAGGTACTAAACCTTTTGAAAATACATTGTTTTACTATATAAAGATTACGGTTAATGGATTCACGATTAATAATTCAAGATGTAAATTCAAGATCGATATAATAAGGTTTAGCGTTTAGCGTTTAGGGTTTAGGGTTTAGATTTAGGGTTTAGGGTTTAGGGTTTAGGTTTTGGTTTAGGGTTTAGGGTTTAGATTTAGGGTTTAGTGTTTAGGTTTAGGGTTTAGGGTTTAGGCTTTAGGGTTTAGATTTAGGGTTTAGGGTTTTGATTTAGGGTTTAGGGTTTAGGTTTAGGGTTTAGGGTTTAAATTTAGGGTTTAGGGTTTAGGTTTAGGGTTTAGTAATGTTCACTTGGGTGAAGTAATAAACGATAATTGACGAAAGAAAACAGGTATGGTAAAACGATAATGAAAGAAAGAAATGTTGTGGAGGATGATATATTTACCAAGTGAAACCAAACCGGATATAACTAGCATGTTAAAACGACATATTTTAGAAGTTTAGTACCTAAGTTTTCGTGAGGCTGTAATGTATATTGCCTATCCCCACATATATATATATATATATATATATATATATATATATATATATATATATATATATATATATATATATATATATATATATATATATATATATATATATTCACCTGAAACTATGTTATAGGCTATCTAATTATACGTCAGTCACTGTCACTATGGAATTAATATTCGTACTTGAATTTAATTGTTGATATGCGAGTTTGGTTAGGACTTAAAAGTGGATTCCTTAGTGGTTGGTTTGAGAAGTTCCATTAATTCATGTCATTCCATCCTCCAATATTAAACATTAGGTGAAGTAGGTTATAACAGGTACTTTTATTAACTGTATATCCACTCAGCATTCATAACTAGACTTGAAGACATATATATCTCGAATTGTTTTAATTTGACAAATGAAAATCTTAAAAATTTTGTTTCTAGTGTAAAAGATGCTAACTTTGCGATAAATATGAGTAAATAATCAAATATAGCATAAATACATATTTATATAAATGTGATATGCATTTATGATATATAAATACAATGATCATTTTATATTTATTTTTATTTAATATAAAGTAGAGGGTTTCCCACTCTTTGCAATAGGTTTAATGAAGTAGAGGGTGATAGTTTTAATGAAGTACAAGTTTGTTTTGTTATTTTTCATCTAATATCATTGCAGAACTGGACACGATTCCAGCAAAACAGAGGCAAATATGCTTAGACAACATCTAATCAGTGTTTATTTGACTTTTTTGTTTTTTAATTTAAATAAATTGATAATAAACTGACCGAATGTTTGAAACCTTCATGTTGAAAGTCGATTCACCTTATATTCCACCTATAATAACAGTGTATTTTAGTATTCATCCATAATAACAACAAACTTATATTTTATTACCCACAATAGCAACATGCTTGCACTTTGTTATCAATATTTGGGAGGTTATGGAATGGAATGAAAAAGAAAAGGAATGAAATAAACAAAGTTATAAAATGAGCAAACAACCGGCAATGGATCATGTTTGGTTAGTTCGAAGGAATGGACTTAGTAATTCAAATATGTTGCTTTTTATGTAGAATTAGAATACTAAACGAACACTAAAATTGATAAATAAATGAAAAATGTAATTTGATAACAATAAATTTTAATCATATAAAGAAAATGTTGTTATGTTGCTATTATGGTAAAGGAAATGTAAAATATATGCATTTCAAGAGGGAAAAGGGTGATACCCCTAAGAAAGCATAAAGAGCTTCTTGTAGTTTGGTCTTAATGAAGTTAAAGGGAGCTATGTCTTTTACTGATGTGTTAAGAGCATCAAGCACCCTTTCTGATATACGTTTACTCAAGTTAGGTTTCACTGTGGTCACCCACTCACCATGGTTCCTCTTGAATGCAAATCTAAACGTGGATGTTCACGCACAAGAAAGAACAGACAATATTTCAAGTCTCAAGATCCGTAGAAAAGCATCATGCACAGAGAATAACGTAAAACTTAAAGGATAATATGAAACCAAATCCTAAGGTGAAATGGATAGCTTAGATGCAAAACATTACAAATTTCAACATTACTCGTTCACATTTTATCAACTTTTATCATATCATGACCAACAAAGGTGACCTAAAAAAAAAAAAAAAACCATTAAACACGTTGATGGCTATTATCAGCATAAACTTATCTATCTATAGTTGGTTACATTGTTAAAAAAACCCGATTACAAAAGAATGTAAATTTGGAAATCATTTGTAATTTCACTTTCCTTTAAAGCCAAATAAAGTCATAACATAGCATGTAAATAGTCAATGTTCTTTTTTAAAGTTAGGATTTCCAAATATTCGTCAAAATGACTTACATGACCACACAATTCATATACTATTTACTAAAAACTGTTTGTAGTGGGCACAAAGTGTTGTGGTCAGCATTTATTCAACATGATTTGTATAGCGTACAATGCCATAACCGGAGAGTTTTTCCAAAGTACAATTCTTTAACATAAAAAATAAAATAATTAAAGTAAAATGTTATAGTAGATAGAAGTGGAAGTAAGATGCTACACAAATGAATGAAATACATTGCTCTTTCTTTCATTTAGTCCTTACATCTATTGTTAAGGGCGAATTGTGTATAATATAATAACAACGTACTTTAGTCTCTCTACTGACATGGGTGATTTCTTTTGCAGATAATACCAATCTATTAGATATTTTACCGAGTACATTGCTATCGGTAAAATAAAAATATAAGCTCATTTATACAAAAATTAAAAAGAATAAAGTACGTTGATATTTTTTACAATTTGCAAACGTTATTTCATGCAGCTAATTTGAGAAACTACCTATCATAATGCTCTATGATCCTCATTTCGATGCCAGTCCTAAAATGCGTAATAAGACCTTAAACTGGCCAAGTAGCAGTAGCTGATAGTCAATGTTGATCCAGTAATTAGGAGAATAAAAGGGCACGTGGCCACCTGCCCAGTAAAAGATCCGTTGCTTATTTTTCTGCTTTCAGTTGTAGTTTAGCCTATTTAAGTTACTTTATTTTAAGCTGTGAGTATGTGTAACAGTTTCTAGTTTTCAATCATTCAATAAAGTATACATCCGGCTATCTTGTTCCCCTTATACCCCTGTCAATTTTACTGTTAGATTAGCCTTGCCCACCAACAAGTGGTATCAGAGCTTTAAGGTTCTGATCATTTTGTATGCCCAAGATTATCAGATACGATACCATGACAGTAGCTTCAACATCCAATCCACCCAAAGACAGCCCATACCCCCTTCAATGCCCGATGCTAACCTCATCAAATTACAATACATGGTCGATCAAGATGGAAGCTATTATGGATGTCCATGGGTTGTGGGATGCCATTGAGCCACAAACCAGTGTGGTTGTGGATGAGAAAAAGAGCAAGCAAGCTCGAGCTTTCATCTTCCAGTCGATCCCAGAAGAGATGCTTGCGCAGGCTGCGAAGAAGAAGACAGCCAAGGAGGTTTGGGATTCTCTAAAGTCACGATATGTGGGTGCAGAGTGGGTCCAAAAGGCGAGGTTACGGGTACTGAAAAGTGAATCCGAAGCACTCCAGATGAAGGAAACGGAGACCATAGATGAATATGCAGGGAATATATCAGCTATGATCTCAAAGTTTGGAAGTGCAGGGGCAATTTTGGAAGATGAAGAATTGGTGAGGAAGCCATTCGATACTGTCCCGGAAAAGTTTATAAATCTTGTGGCATCAATTGAGCAAAGCTCTGATATGGAGTCTATGCCATTCGAGGAGGCAATTGGGCACTTAAAGGCTTATGAAGACCAACTTCGACTCCGGAAGGCAAACTCAAGTGGTGATAATGCCTTGTTACTTGCAAAGTCGGAAGGTTCCTCAAGTCATCGCAGTCCAAGCAAGACCGAGGGTCGGGGGAGAGGTGCAAGCAGTGACAGGGGTGGAAGGGGCGGTTCAAGAGGTCGGGGGTCGACTCGTGGAAGAGGTGGACGTTCCGGTGGTAGTTCTCGTCAAGAAGCAAACAACACCAATCGGAAGCCACGAGATAAAAGCCATATCAGATGTTTCGAGTGCCAAGAACTTGGCCATTATACTTCCGAATGTAAAGCCAAGAAGCAACAAGATCAGGAGGTGAACTTGGCTGCAGATGAAGATGGACCTGCTTCACTGTTAACTGTACATGGAGAAGAAAATACAAGTATGGTCCTTCTGAATGAGGAGAAGGTGTATCCGAACCGGTTAAAGGAAAGAGAAGATAACAACATGTGGTACCTAGACAATGGGGCTAGTAACCACATGACTGGTTTTAAAGATTTATTTGTAGAACTAGATGAAAAAGTGACTGGACAAGTAAGATTTGGAGATGGGTCTAAGGTTCCTATCAAGGGGAAAGGCACTCTACTGTTTGATTGCAAAAATGGTGATCAATTTGTCATCCCATATGTGTATTATATCCCAGCACTACATAGCAATATAATTAGCTTGGGACAAATGACTGAGGAAGGATATGATATGGGAATGAAGAATGAATTTCTAAGAATGTATGATGAAGCTGGCTGTTTGATCATGAAGCTACAGAGGTCAAAAAATAGACTTTATAAGATAAAACTCACACCTGGGAAGCCTACGTGCTTGGCTGTGAGTATAGTTGATGACTCATGGTTGTGGCATGCACGTATGGGCCACACAAATTTCAGAATGTTGGAAGAAATGACACGAAAGCAGATGGTGACAGGAATGCCTCTTGCATCCCACCCAGCACAGGTGTGTGAAGGATGTATGGTAGCTAAGCAACCTAGACAGAGTTTTCCAAAAGCGGCCCAATGGAGAGCTAAGGAACCGCTCCAATTGTTACATGCGGACCTCTGCGGACCCATCACACCTGCAACAAAGGGTGGCAATCAGTACTTTCTACTAATTGTCGATGATTATTCCCGATACATGTGGGTGTACCTGATCAAAACCAAAGACGAAGCTTTTGGCATGTTCCAAAAATTCAAGTTACAGGTTGAAAAAGAAAGCGATTATAAGATCAAGATGTTGAGAACCGACCTGGGGGTGAGTTTAACTCCATTCAATTCTTGAATTTTTTTGAAGAAGTTGGCATACGACGTCAATTGACGACTCCACACATGCCCCATCAGAATGGCATTGTGGAGCGACGCAATCGAACGATCTTGGAGATGACAAGGTCCTTGCTCAAAGCCATGACGGTACCGGATCAATTTTGGGGAGAAGCTGTGCGTCACTCGGTGTACTTGCTGAACCAAACTGGAACAAAGGCACTCAAGGACGTGACTCCATACGAGGCTTGGAAGGGTTCAAAGCCTTCGGTGGCACACCTTAAGGTTTTTGGGTGCGTGGGTTTTGTCAAGAAATTATGGGGCTTATCCAAGCTAAGTGATCGAAGTGAGGCTATGGTTTACTTGGGGGTGGAAGAAGGAACAAAGGGGTACCGGCTGTACAATCCCAGGAATCGTTGAATCGTAATTGCAAGAGATGTCGTGTTTGAAGAATCAAAGTCGTGGGTCTGGAATGAGGAGATAATTGGAGAGCCACTTACCACACCTTATTGGACTAACGTTTTAGCCCAAGACACAAAACCAATTACAGCCGGCCCAAGAACAACAACTATCAGATGACGTGAATGCAAGCCCCTTGACGACGATTAACTCTCACTCGCTTGCCTCCGATTTTGGAACGAATAGCTTGTCTGTTGGAGAATCACCTGTGTCGATCTCACCTGATGGTGGGTTGCGACAAACACCCTCAAGTCAATTCTCAAGAAACTATGAAGATGGTGGGTCGGCAGCCAATTCGATGATACCCCAGCAAAAGGGTTTCGCTCAATCAACAAAATTTACCAGAATACAGAGAGGATGGATGATGACGAGGTACAGAGTCTGTATGAGCAAAATCAAGAATTGTTGTTGATCGATGATGAACCCACAGCATTTGAAGAAGCATCAACTGAAAGAAATTGGAAGCTAGCTATGGAGGCAGAACTGAAATCGATCGAGAAAAACAATACCTGGGTTTTGACCAAATTGCCACCAAACCGAAAGGCAATTGGGTTAAAATGGGTATTCAAGTTGAAAAGAGATGCAGCAGGAAACATGATCAAGCACAATGCCCGATTAGTCGCCAATGGGTATGTTCAAGAAAAGGGCGTCAATTTTGAAGATGCTTTCGCACCAGTGGATCGATTGGAAACTATTGTTGGATTAGTGTCTAAGTCCATAACTGTTTTGGTATGTACTCGACCCGATTATGAGCATGGTCCTTTTGGGTTGCCTTCACCATAGCAACTTGTAGGATGAATTAAGGAGAGAAAGGATTAATTATGATTTATTAATATATTATGAGAATAATATATTAAAGGAGAAATCATAATGTTTAATTAATATTAGTCAAGAATTAATTAAGAATTAATTTTGTGGCTAAAAGAGATTAATTAAATTTAGGGGACTGGAGTTGTAATGGTAAGATAATTACAATTGGGCTATGGATCACATAATAATATAGGTTTGACAAATTCTATGGGAAGCCCATAAGGAATTCGTCTAAGGGATATGTTAAAGGAGTCCATGGGCTGCTTAGGACTTAAGCAGCCAGATTAGGGTTTCCTAGTTGTAAACCCTAATAGCCTACATGTATATAAAGTGTTAAGATTTATGGAGTCTTGAACAAATTGACAAGTTCCTAAGAGTTCAAGGGCCATAAATGTAACATTACATTTAACAATTGAATTATTCAATTGTTGTCGGCAAACGTTTGAATTAAATATTCAAATGGTCGGTGGACAATTATTTAATATTTGTTGGACGGCTAATGTGAATGGCAAAATTTTCAAAGTCAATTTTTGCGGCAATCCTGTGCATATTGCGGCTCACAAATATACCTATATATATGCATGTATGTTTTGCATATTTTGTGTGCAAAAACTTGAGAGAACATCAAATGTAGAGTGTCAAGCCAATTGTAATCTTGTGAGTTTTAATAAAATTCTCTAGTTGCAGCCCGTGGACGTAGGATTTGCATCGAATCCGAACCACGTAAAATCCTTGTGTTATTCTTGCTTTATTTTCGTGAGTTTGTGTGTGTGTGATAGTGTGTTTCCGCTGCGTGTACCCGGTCCGCTTCCTAACATAAAGGACCCTTATGCCCCCAAAAACGTGGTGAACTAATCCTTTAGGGTTTCCAGTCGTTTTTGGTGCCTCCTCTCTCCTCCCTCTTCATCCAAGTTGCTTAGTGGTGTTTGTGACTCCATTAGAGGTGCAACACTTGAGGCACTAAGCTTTCTGAAGCCAAGGATTGATTGTTATTGCTATATAACAATCAAAGGTAAGATCTAAACCCTAATTTCAGTTATAGTTTATTAGATCTAGGGTTTATGGCTTTGGATAATCAATTGCATGTTCATTAGACAAACTAGATCCAAAGCTATTAGGGTTTGCATGTACACCATAGGATTGATGTATTGCTCAAAACCCATTAGTGGTATCAGAGCCTAGGGTTGTTTGTTTGATGTATTTGATGCTACATTTGATTATTCAAGCTTAAAATCGAAAATTTTGAGTTTCTGGGGGCTGGACTCGCCGAGTCCATGGCTGAACTCGCCGAGTCCACTGTGAACTCGACGAGTCCAGTGCTGACTCGACGAGTCTGAGACGCAGAATGCTGTTTTTGCGGGATTTTGACCTGTTTTGGTTGTGGATAATTACCTAAAATGTTTTTTGTCAATAAAATCCAAATTTTATCAATATTGGGTGATTATCCTTGCCAAAATAGAAGATAATTGTCAAAATTTAGATAATCTTTTGTTTTATTAGATAAAGATTGATTATTTGTAATTTAGATTTGAATTATCTTGTGAAAAAGTTTCATTTTTTCCCTTTAGGTTTTATAGTTTAAATTTGAACTTAAAAGTTTTGTTTTTGAAATTTAAATAGTTAAACCCTAATGTTTTGAAAAGATTCAAAACTTGCCCTCAAGTTTTGAAATTTAATTTTTTTTTGATTAAAAGTTAATTTTAAAATATTTAAATTATAATCCCAAATGTTTTGAAAAGATTCAAAACTTGTCCTCAGGTTTTGGAATTTAAAAGTTGATTAAAAGTTTAATTTTGAAATGTTAAATTCTAAAACCCTCGTATTTTTGAAAAGTTCAAATTACACCCTTATGGTTTTGTTAATTAATTAAAGTGTATAATTAAAAGAGAGTTAATAAATCCATAAAGTTTTGGTTTACATTTAATTAAATTAAAAATATAATTAATTAAATTAGACCACCTAGTATTTTAAAAGTTTAAAAACACCCTATACTATGTATATATGACATTAAAAGTCTAATATTATATATGTATAAGTAAACAGTCAGTCTTACCGTTAGTAGGCCTCATTCACGAAGCTGGTCTATAAGGGGTGTTTAAGGAAATTGCCTATAAAATGGCGATTGAATGGGTATCCACTCTTACCCACCGCACTCTTGACTAGTGGAGGGTCGTTAGCCGAACGGTTGGATAGGACGAAACCTTCCATTATAAGTATAATGAAGTACAAAGTAACTACATGCTTTTACAAATTCCCAAATTCTAGTTACTTTAGGCAAAATGTGAAATTGTATGCTAATCCATGAAATTACACTTCGTACCCTTGTCAAACGTTAGTGGAGCGTGTGTGGTTAACCGGCACACTAATTTGGGATTGACATTGGTGGCGAAGGGTGGCTCGATGTTTATCATAGATCAATGGAGCGTGTGTGGCTAACCGGCACATTGATTAGGTGATAGTAGCATTGGGTGCACCACGTGATTCGTATGGTTATTCACACCTTGTTTGTGATCCTCGGCATCCCAGTCGCAAACCTGAAGGGCATAATCGAGATTAAACACGCCATTGAAAAAGTTCAATGAATCTCAAAAGATCTAGGAGTTTCAATTCATTTAAAACTTAATTTTTTTTTCGTTTTTCATGGTGGAAATTGGTAAATCGTCATTTACCTACCTTCAAATATTCTGCAAATAGATTACGGCATCCCTATTCTAGGTTGTAGAGTATTGTGTTGGATCCTAGCCTTGATATTTCGTTTGGGTGTTACATCAAGGATTCTAATCAACCTGACTTAAATTTCTCCCGTTTTGTAGATGTCTGAATCTAACAATGGTCTTCCCAAATCCATTGGAACAAGCTTTCCAAATGAAGATGGCGTTCCAAGATACGATCAAGGAAATGAGAGTCATGCTTCACTTCCTCCACCTCCTCCAATTGTTCTCCCTGACCCACAAGTTCAAAGGCTTGAAAAGTTCAAGCTCACTCAATCCCTATTGGCAAGTAAGCACGAAGATGGGAAACCTGTGTGTGCACACGTCTTAGAGATGAAGTCACGTATTGATAGGTTAAGGATGTTGGGTGTCGATATCTCGGAGATGTTGGCTGTTGACTGGGTTCTTCAGTCACTTCCTGATTCGTATAGTGAGTTCGTAAGAGAGTACTATACGATGGTTCACGACGTGACCCTCATTGATTTGAGCTATTTGCTTATTGCTGTTGAATCAGCGATGATTTGGCGCACTGGTCAAGCAAACTCGATTGGTCGATCAAACTCCCATACTTCATTGGACACTGGCTACATTGGAAGTCCAGAAAAGGCTGAGATTGTCCCTTGCTATGTACCAAAGGAGTCCATTTGCTTTTACTGCCAAGAGAAGGGGAATTGGAGACGAAGTTGCCCTAGCTACCTGAGAGATCTAAGAGATGGGAGAGTCAAGACGTATGGATCTACTTCAGGTAAAATCCATTAACTAACTCTATAAGTTCCTATTTTTTTGGTTCTTAATACATGATGTGATAAGATTACATTTTGATGTTTTGCAGGATCGAAGAAAAGAAAGGAAACTTAAGGAAGAAGCATGCTGAATCTGATCACGAAGAAATGGATTTCGATCGCATGGATTCATAGATCGGATTTTTTGAGCTGCTACTTTAGAGTTAGGGTAGATTGCTAGGAAATATGTAATAGCATAGTTTTTCAGTTGAATTGCATTGTAAGGACAAGTTTTTCCGCAATAAAATAAATTTTGAGTCTTATCTTATTTATTTATCCTTACAATAGAGTGTATGAAAAATTGATGTTTGAATGTTTCCATTATTAGCAATGATGGATTTGATTCTTAATTGTGTTATTTGTGGAAATGTCGAGAATTTACCAAATAGGGAGAGTTTCTCATCACCCAAGTTTCAATTGGACAGAAACTTGGAATCATGCAACCTGCATTGTGTGATGAATGAGAAACTTCATATTTGAAAATTAGACTAATTCTTTGACAAAGTGCCAAGTGAAGGACTAAGAGATCGAGTACACTAGGTTGTGCGTCGATCAAGTCCACCACAAGAGTAATAAAGATATTCGTCATGATTTACTAAAGTTTAGTAAATATGGTTATACTTATAAGATTGAGTATAATTCTGAGTTGATTGAAAGAGTTTCAATTAATAGCAGAACGAATAAGAAGAATCTAGTAGGCAGAAAGATAAAAGTTTCTCTATTCTGAGAAGAAGGGAGACTAACTTTTATTGTGTTTTATGATAGGTCTTAATGATTAAGAACCATGTCTCAATTGATCCTCTAAGTGAGTCTTAGTGCAATTGCATGTCTAAGAAGAGGAATCGAGAATTGTAGAAATGGTTGAATCAAGAAGTCAATAATACTTCATTCCAATATCAAGTCTTAGAGTCAAGATTGTGACATGAGTGACAAGTCTTAAGTAGGTTTGTAACACTTATCAAATGTAGAATCAGAAAATTTCTTATTCTTGTACATTTGAAATTGGTAAGTTGTGATGTCTTGAATAAGACAAAGACCAACTAGGACCAATTAAGTGAAGTGTTAAACTTGATAAGAAGCTACACTAACTCTTGAATATTTGTTATGTCAAGGAGTCAGTGGGAGTCTTAAATGTCTTGAAACGTTTCAAGAACAAATTCAAGAATAAACCAATAGTTAATTACTAGCACACGACTTGAGGTTAGCAACCTATCGTGTTGACATAATTTTGTTTCTATGCCATTCCAGATTGAGTTAACTATGTATGTGAGTTCCATGAGTTCTCATTTGAATGCATAGAGGCAAGCACCTTGATCAATGGAAAGTACATTGATATGTAGGTGTGAGTTGCTAAACAACTTGGAAGACATGGTGGGCATTTGTGTTACCATAAGGCAATAAATTAAGATTGAACAAGTTCAATCCATATGAGTTGGATTTGTCACAAACATTGTCTTATGATTGTTGTTATGACAAATTCACATGGATAGGAACACATACACTTTAAAATCTAAGTGTCATAAGGTTTCTCTCCATCATGAAAATCATTGTGAGGAAATATTTTCACTAAGAGAGATTTTAAGAAGATTGAAATTGTGAAAATTATATTCTCAAATTCGATTATGATTATGGTATCCCCTTTCATGGTTCGAATTGTGAGATTTGGCAATTAGTCTGAACATTTGGGACTTAGTAACATAAGTTCTAAATTTGTTTAGACACACATGTAAGCTTTATAAGGCAAAGGTGTATGAAGTTAAGAAGCTTAGATAAAGGCTTATCAAAGCATCAGGTATTGGAAATATGAACTTAAGGAATTCAATAAGCATTGTCTTCTGGAAGTTCCATTGTTTTCTGAATACATGTCAAAGCTAGTGGGAGCATAAGTGTTATGCCAATAAGGAAATAATCATCATGTTAGTGGGAGCATGATTATTATGGTAAGTATTGCAAGTTAGCAATATTAATTATAGAAAACAAAGATTCACTTTGCCAAGTTGTAGGGGTTGAAAAGTTGTTTTGCTATAATTAAGGGAGAGAATATTATACTTCATTTCAAATATAAAGGCTTAGATTGTGGAATTTTAATCAAATTTAGTCAAATATATATGAATGTTGTGTTGGAATGGTTCAACATGAGGAAATTCTATATATGGAAAGGACAATTGCATTCTCAAAATTTGGTTATGATTACGGCATCCATTTTCATAATCAAAATTGTGAGAACATGGCAATTAGAAATATTATAGAAGAAGACTGGTAAAGTATCACGTCTTCATGTGAGACATTATTAATCGTGTTCTATACGTTTTGGGTATAGGATCGATTGCATATGCCATAATATTCAACCGTTCTAATTTTCCAAGTGCCCGGGGCATTAAGAGGGAAAAGGACTAGAACCAAGTTTGAATAAAATAATTAAACAATTGTCAAAGGACGATCTGAGGTTCGCCAAGGATTTGTTGCTTGTGAGTAGTTGGAAGTTGGAAATTGAGAATTTATGTCTAGATTCGAAAATTTTATGCAAAAGGATGTTCAAAGGAATGTACTTTGAGAGACATCACGTCTATAGAATTGTTTGTAACAATTTCTGATAGAGACCTTGTAATTTCATTGGCCAAGTCTTGGTGACTTTTGTGCTATGACTTTGCGAAAGGATCGTTGCATAAAATGTTAGAATCTAACGTATTCTAGTAGTGGCAAGAACCTTGTGTTCTTACACTAACGATGAGGATTAGGAATTGTGAAATGAGCATCATTGGAAAAGTTTTCAATTAATCTATTTCACAAAGCATGGACCATAGGAAACAAAGTGTGCATGATTGGAGAATGGGACATTTGTTGTTGTAATTCAAGTTATGAGTTGATTATCCAAAACATTAAATGATAAATAATGAGTAATCAATATGGTGGTTAAATAGAAGTGTTTTATTTACTCTCACAAGTTTGGGGCCATATAGGATTAAGTATTATTGTTGTGTTTCAGTTTGCATGTTTTGACTTCCAGAATAACTGGGTCATTCGAACCTCCACAGTCAGTCATACATTGGAAGTAGGTATGAAGGAAGACTGTCATGAATCTGTCTGTAGATTGTCTAAGTGTTTAGACATAGCACAAGTTTGCTGCAGAGTTCATGAGTGCTTTAATAAGATTAGAGTATTGGATTAAACCCACGCTCACTTGAATCACTTCATGGTTTTTATCATGAGTAATTGTGAGACGATAACATTATATATTCTTGAAACCGAGACGTGTGAGTTGTTATTTGTTAATCGGTTGCGCATTGATAATAAGAAAACGCACCAGTAACTTGGTGTTATAAAACTTATTGTTGTGTGTGATTCGATCAGTAAATGCAAGCGAGCATTTGAGTCGAAGTTTATGCATTCCTTTTACCCAAAGTGGGATAAAAGCGATATCTGTGGGCCCCTCGATGATTTAGTGATGACACCCTAAGCGCTTGGCCAAGCCGGGACTAAGTTGATGTGTTCAATTGTAGTCTATTGTCAGTCGTCATAAATCAGATGTCGGGAAACAATATATAGACAGAGAGAATGATTTAAATCCATGTCTCGTGTCTATACGATATCTTGAGAATGGAGGAATATATAATCCCTTATCTAAAGGACACGCGTATCTGATAAGATCAGAGTTGACAACGGCTTTTGAAAGCTACGATTGCTGATCAGGTTCTGAAGTAATGCATAATAGTTATTAGACTTATCCAAGTGGGAGACTTTTAGATTAGTGTCTAAGTCCATAACTGTTTTGGTATGTACTTGACCCGATTATGAGCATGGTCCTTTTGGGTTGCCTTCACCATAGCAACTTGTAGGATGAATTAAGGAGAGAAAGGATTAATTATGATTTATTAATATATTATGAGAATAATATATTAAAGGAGAAATCATAATGTTTAATTAATATTAGTCAAGAATTAATTAAGAATTAATTTTGTGGCTAAAAGAGATTAATTAAACTTAGGGGACTGGAGTTGTAATTGTAAGATAATTACAATTGGGCTATGGATCACCTAATAATATAGGTTGGACGAATTCTATGGGACGCCCATAAGGAATTCGTCAAAGGGATATGTTAAAGGAGTCCATAGGCTGCTTAGGGCTTAAGCAGCCAGATTAGGGTTTCCTAGTTGTAAACCCTAATAGCCTACATGTATATAAAGGACCCTTATACCCCCAAAAACGTGGTGAATTAATCCTTTAGGGTTTCCAGCCGTTTTTGGTGCCTCCTTTCTCCTCCCTCTTCATCCAAGTTGCTTAGTGGTGTTTGTGACTCCATTAGAGGTGCAACACTTGAGGCACTAAGCTTTCTGAAGCCAAGGATTGATTGTTATTGCTATATAACAATAAAAGGTAAGATCTAAACCCTAATTTCAGTTATAGTTTATTAGATCTAGGGTTTATGGCTTTGGATAATCAATTGCATGTTCATTAGACAAACTAGATCCAAAGCTATTAGGGTTTGCATGTACACCATATGATTGATATATTGCTCAAAACCCATCAACTATAAGGTTAATCCTGGCACTAGCAACCAGAGAAAACTGGCTTGTACATCACTTAGATGTCAAGTCTGCGTTTCTACACGGTGAACTCAAGGAGGAGGTGTATGTCTCTCAACCAACTGGGTTCTCAGTCAAAGGAAAGGAGAATATGCTCTATCATCTCAAAAAGGCTCTGTACGGGTTAAGACAGACTCCAAGAGCCTGGAATATGAAGCTGGACCAGTCACTCAAAGGACTAGGATTCACCAGATGTGCTCAAGAACAAACAATCTATAAGGTACACAAATCCAATTTAATCCTCATCGTAGGGGTATATGTGGATGACCTCATAGTTAATGGCTCAAGTGAGAAGGGAATTCTAGAATTCAAGAAAAGAATGAAGCAGGTGTTTGAAATGAGTGACTTGGGACTTCTATCCTATTACCTGGGAATAGAGGTATTTCAAGGGAAGGATGGTATTATGCTCACACAGCAGGGGTATGCAAAGAAAATCCTAAAGTTGGCAGGGACGGAAGAGTGTAACAACTCACAGTACCCAATGGAAGCTAAGCTAAAGTTGACCAAGGATGAACATAGAGAACCTGTAAATGCAACAAATTACAGGAAATTGGTTGGCAGCTTGAGATATCTAGTACACATAAGACCATATTTGAATTTTAGTATTGGAGTTGTGAGCAGATATATGCAGAACCCAAAGCAAAGCCACTATGCAGCCATAAAACATATCCTAAGATATGTGAGAGGAACAACCGGGTATGGTCTGATGTATCACATAGGAGGTGATGGCATGCTAGTAGGGTACAGTAACAGCAGCTACAGTGATGATCGGGAGGATGGAAGAGGAACCACAGGTGTGACATATTACTTCTCAGGAAATTTAATAACATGGGCCTCACAAAAGCAACAAACTATTGCTCTAAGCTCGTGTGAGGCGGAATACATGGCTGCAACTGCAACTGCCTGTCAGGGATTGTGGTTGAGAAATTTGCTAAGTGACCTTGTTGGAAGAAAAGCTCAAAAGGTGAAACTACTAGTGGATAATCAATCTGCTATTGCACTTATAAAGAATCCAGTTTACCATGGAAGGAGTAAACACAAAGATACAAAGTATCATTTCATTCGTATGTGTGTTGAAAGAGAACAAATTCAAGTGGAGCATGTGAGTGGAGATCAACAAAAGGCAGATGTGCTGACAAAGGCAAAGCCAAGAATAAAGTTCGCTGAAATGAGGGCACTCATAGGTGTGGAATGTCTGGAGATGAAGGCCAACATTGAGGGGGAGAAATGATAGTCAATGTTGACCCAGTAATTAGGAGAATAAAAGGGCACGTGGTCATCTGCCCAGTAAAAGATCCGTTGCTTATTTTTCTGCTTTTAGTTGTAGTTTAGCCTATTTAAGTTACTTTATTTTAAGCTTTGAGTATGTGTAACAGTTTCCAGTTTTCAATCATTCAATAAAATATACATTCGGCTATCTTGTTCCCCTTATACCCCTGTCAATTTTACTGTTAGATTAGCCTTGCCCACCAACAGTAGCAATATTAGCTAGTGCACAAATAATATGTCCTTCAATCTGCTTAGTAATTTCATTCTCAAATATCACATTCGGGCAGGTTATACTTCATGACAACCTATTTCTCTATAAAAATTAGTAATTTACATACATTTTATAACATCCGAGAAACATCGAGACATCAAACATATTTGGCATATACCTTATGACTAGTATAAATGTTTGGACGAATTCATAAAGGAGAACTAATAAAGGTTATAATTCGTATCTTGTACTTTTAATTTATTTTCTTGTAACCATTGATTTAAGTTTGCATCTTAGTGATAATATCTCTCACTTCTAGCTGTGTATAAATGATCACTACAGAAAAGACATTAAAAAACTAATCAATTTATTCATTAATGTAAATTAACTAATTTAAATTATCTATTGTTGAATGTGTTAAATTTAATGTTCACTATTGGGTTTCTAAATTGCAAGAATATAAATTTTACTTAATCTATTTTTAAGAGAAAAAGTTTAGAAATTTAAAGACGGATGTATCTATTAAAGCAATTTGAACTTTCTAGTGATCCATAGTTTTTATTGTGTGTTTCTGAATTTGGAAATTATGAGTAGGGGTAGGGGTACAGTTGGTATTTCCACCTGCTTCATGTACATGTTGATTTAACTTTTGTTGTTGTTCAGTGTTGATAACACAAAGTTCAATAGGGACAAAAGTCTTTTTTTTTTTTTTGCGTTTGGCTAAATCGGAATTCTTTGTTTCTTAGAAAGTCAGCATCACCACTTGAAATTTTAAAAAAAAAGTAAAAAATCGAAGGGCACTTACACCACTCTTGCACAAGGACATTAATGACGGGTGTGACATTGCTAATGGAAGAGTCACAGAATGAACTAAACATATTTCATTTTTTAAACTCATGGAGTGTGTGAAAGATGTTATAATAAACAAACCCTTAATTTAAAAAACAAGAAAACTTACCTCTAATCATTTCATAGAAGCTAGTCGATTGATTTATAGTTCTTAATCACCTATATAAAAAACAATTACTTCAGAGTTGAGTATTTATTGGAGCAAGAATGCATTGTGCATCATGAATTTTGATGGATTTCAGCCCTAGCCCGTAATTTATCGGAACCAAGTTCAAGAATTAGCAGTACATGGGAATGTTTAATCTCGAATGTGCTTAATATATTGGCCAGTCCACCCATTGATGTTATTTCATTGAGTGAAAACAACAAATACCAAAACGGATGAAAAGGTACTATATCAGTCACCATTAGCAAAACTGATGTCAAACTTATTAAAAACTATTAAAAACTAGGTGTGATATCCGTGTATTAGATGAGTTTATTAAAATTAAAAATTTAATATTAATATATAAACATTAAATATTTTATAAATTAATACTTTTACGTAACAAAATATAAGTTTTTGGAACCTTTATAAAAAAATCAAATTGTATGGAGCATTTATGAGAATTTATTATCAAATTAATATATAGAATAACTCTCTTTCCTTATAAAACCCATTAATATTTTATGGAATTTTATTTTAAGAAAATAGAAATCCCCAAAAAATGACAAGTGGAAAATAAAAATTCTAAAACTCCTACAAAATGACATGTGTCAAAATGAAGGAGAAGATGACATGTGGCAAAAAGATTTTCATTTATTATGGTAAGATGAATAGTCTGTGTACACAATATTCCAAGCACTTAATTCAACCTCCATCTAAGAAAGTATGTAAGTATGGATAAGGCAATCAATAAGAATACCTCGAGGCCGGATATGATATTCCATTAGGAAATCGGCTCAACACCAGAATCATTGAAGAGGTTCCATCTTTGTAGGTTGGATAGATAAGTGTCATCTTTAAAGAATAAATGTTGAAAGAAAATATATGTAACAACCATACATGACATGCCAAGCAGTCAGTAGGCTACCCCTGAATAATGTCCAAAAAAGTCACTCAATTAGGAGGCACACAATAGTTCAACGTTCAAATATGAACCAATAGATCAAATCGATGGCATGAGGCTTACCAAAATCGAACATAGGACTTAGTTCAAGATGGAGCCATTGAAGATGGACATCTAAATCAAATCCAAACGGAAATGAAATCAAACCACACAACCATATAACTGTAGTGGAGTTACTGTAGGAGAAGACTACGTTATACCCATGTTGTTGTAAGAATTAGAGAAGATGGAAATCCAAATGAATAAATACAATCAAAATCATACCCAAATCGAAGTGAAACCCTAGTTCCGATAAGTTGGATTAAATAGTATCAGAGGTGTTTTTTGCTGAAAGTTAGAGAAGAAGCATGAACGGTGAGCAATAGTCGTAATGATGGTGAGGACGGGAAGGAATATCGGATTGGAAGTCATGACCATGAGAAATGGGGAAAATTTTGTTGGTCAAGATGACGGTGATCACACAAGTCCGACTTCAAACCGCCCGAAATTCAAGTCGCGGCTAAACCGGAGAAGCTGAAGCACAAAACTAGCACGGTTCATAAGCCATCATGGTAACTAATCATACTATATTATAAAGGAAACATTTTTTCTTTCACTACATTCATTTGAAACTCTTATGCATTTTTTCCTTTCACCACATTCATTTGAAACTCCCATGACTTTTCAATTTCTTTCTAATAATGATTATAAGTTGGTTAATAAGAATAAATATCAAACCTAAAGTGTAATCATATATAAACTAAATTTCAATATTAAAAAAATATTTTTACTTCTACTTATAAAGTTATATTTTTTTAACTCTTTACATATTATACTTAGTTTATTAGTTTTAACATATTGTTGGATGTAAATCATTATCATTTTAAAGCTACAACTTTTGAACAATTTGTATAAAATATTTAAATTATAAAGTTAAATATAACATTACAGGACCAACTTAAATATAAATTTTAGTTCAACTTAAACAACCCAAATAATATTTTGTAAATAGTTAAAAGTGATAAATTGTAGTGCCTTTCTAATAATGATTATAATTTGTTTAATAAAGTTAAATAAATATCAAACCTAAAGTGTAATAATAAATAAACTAAATTTCAATTTTAAAATAATATCTTTACTTCTACTTATAAAGTTATGTCTTTAACTTTTAACATATTATACTTAATTTATTAGATTTAATATGTTGTTGTATGTAAATCATTATCAATTTAAAACTATAACTTTTGAACAGTTTTGACAAAATATTTAAACTGTTAATTTAAATATAACATTAGAGTGTCAACTTAAATATAAATTTCAGTTTCACTTAAAAATCCCAAATGATATTTTGTGAATACTTAAAAGTGATAAATTGTAGTGCTAAATGCATAAACTAAATTGTAATATCAATTTAACTAAAATATTTCCTAAATATATTTTTATAATCATTAAAAGTTTTCAAATAAGTAGCTTAAAATAACTTACAATAACAATAGTTAAAAATAACTCTATATAAATGATTATATTGTTACCTTTAAAATAAAAAAAAAATTTGATGTTTAAAATAATTACATTGACAAAAATTAATAAGTTAAGCAAATAAATTTTAAAAAATTAATTATCAATAAAAACAACTATAAATAACATTAAACCATATATTATATTTAAATTTATTCATGAGTAACCTGCGGGTAGAGGTCGTTCAAAAGATTGAGATTATGCAGTTTTAATAGATGTATATATTATCATATAATTCAAAATAATCAATATATTATATCAACTTAGTATATGAATTATTATATCAAATTTAACAACAACATTATTGTTATATTTAAAAACATATATTTGTAAAGATTTCAACTATATAAATGTTTCTGGGCAACGCGCGGGCATTCGTCTACTATACTTATAAAAGAGACATTTTTACTTGCACCACATGCGTTTGAAACCTCCATGACTTTTCAATTTATTTCTAATAATTATTATAAATTGGTTAATAATTTTAAACTAATGCAAAAACTAACTTCTAATCATAAATTAACTAAACTTCAATATTAAAATATCATGTTTTACTTTTATTTATAAAATTATGACTTTAACTTTTGAACATATTATAATTAACTTATTAATTTAGATATGTTGTCGTATGTGAGCAATTGTCATTTTAAAGTCACAACTTTTGTATAATTTATGATTTTATACAAAATAGTTAAATTGTTAATTTCAATATAATGTTAAACGGTTAACTTAAATCAAAATTTCAGTTAAACTAGAAAAAAAATGAGAGGCTATTTTATAAATAATTTAAAGTTATAAATTATAGTATTAAACCTAAATTGTAATCCAAAATTAACAAAAAAGCATGGAATTATTTTTTATAATCTATAACAATTTTCAAATAAATAGCTTAAAAATAACTTATAATAAGAATAGTTAAAAGTAATATTATATAAAAAAATTATAATGTTATCTTTAAAAACAAAAATTGATGTTTTGAATAATTATAATCAAAGAAACTAACAATATTCATCAAATAAATTTTAAAAACGTTAAATTTCTGAAACCAAATTAAAATAATTAAGAGTTTCCAAATATGTTATTTTAAATAAGTTACAACAGCAATAATTAAAAGTAACATTATATACAAAAATTATATTATTACTTTTAAAAACAAAAACAATGTCTGATGTTTTACATAATTATAATGACAGAAATAAAAATCTCAAGCAAATAAAATTTTTAAAACTAATTAATCAAAAAAACAACTATAAATATCATTAAACCATACATTATATTTAAGTCTATTCCTGAATAACCCGTAGGTAGAGGCCATTAAGACAACTGAGATTGTAGAAATTTAAAAGATGTCTATATTATCATATAATTCAAAACAAACAATGTTTATACCAACTTATTATAAGATTTATTATATAAGTGCTAACAACAACATCATTGATATATTTAAAAAAACATATATTTGTAAACACTTCAAATATATTGTTGTATTCTGCGCAACGCGCGGGTATTCGCCTTGTAGTACATATAACTAGGTGAATTCATGCGCGTTCTGCAAGTTAGTATTGTATAGTTACAATTTTGATAAAAAATATATGTATTCAAATTGATTGTGTTACTGATATTAACTATGAAATAATAGTTATTATATAAGTTAGTATAAATTTGTAAATATTTTTGAATAATAGTGCTACTTTTAACTATTGTTATGATTAATCAATTTAACAATTATTTATTTGACCATCTTTTAGTTTCGATTAAGTGATTGTATAAAATATCAACCATTATTTTAAGGTAATATAATGTAATATAGAATTTTATGTTCTACATTATTACTATTGTTAATTACTTTTAAAAGTCACTTATCATCATTATTATAGAGTTCATAATATTTTTAAAAACCACTTATTCTTTGCATTTTTGTATTATATTGAAATAATATGTCTCTTAATATTATCATTTTTTATTCATATATATTTATTTGACTAAAATATTTATTAATAATATCATTATATTATCCTAATTATATCAGCCAAATACCAGCAACAAAACATAATAAAACAATCATAAAATATATTGAAAACTAAGAGCATATATTTCCAACAAATTATTTCTATTTGATTTTTATGTTAATTATTTCTATTGGATTTTTATCTTAATATTATAACTCTTTAAATTCAAACTAACAATTATTCAACATTAAACTACTACATTCAAGAGGCACTTATGATTTTTAATTAATATTTATGGTACTTAATTAAATAGGATTTATGTTTTTAAAATGAAGTTAATTAATTAAATGAATAACATGAACATTTATTGCGTATAATTATATTATAAGAAAATCGTTCTTATATTAGTAAAACTAGTTTATAACCTGGGAGAACCACGGTTATAAAATTAATTAAACTTTCATAGTAAAAACTTAAAATTATTAATCAATTATTTCAAATAATTTGTTTTAAATAAATTATTAATTAAGAGATATTTTTTTAGTTAAATAAAATTATAATCATTAATTTAAATAAATACTTGAAATTATATCACCTAATAATATATATTTATTTTATTTTTTATTCTAATATTATTAATTTAATGTAATTAGTGTGTAAATTTGAAATGAAGAATCAATTATCAATTATTAATTTAATATAATTAGAGTGGAAAATTTAAAATTTAAATAAAATGGAGAATTAATAGGTTCACATGTGACATATAATATTAATGATGATTTCTAATATTGTGACACTTGTTTTTCGTTATAACTTGTTTTTGTATATTTTTTCCATATAGTCTATGTGTATTCTAGAAAACCGATTTTTAATGAATCGATGAAAAATTATTTGGCATGACGTAATTGATGGGTGTTTAATGTATTCCATTGTACGAAAATGTATTTATGCTTTATTTATTAGCATATAATAAATCAATAATTTTTTTGGAATATTATATAGTTTTAAATAAGTATAAAATTAAAATATTACATCAGAAAACTACAAAACTATTAGTATAAACTTTATTATAATATTTATATGTCATTTAAATATTCAAGAGGAGTTTGCATTTGTTTATGAATCAAAATACTTGATTTATACAATTTGTAAGTTGATATACATATACATCCATTGTGTTATTTTGTTGTACACCATTCCTCAAATTTAATCTCTTGTCATTTTTTTGTTATATGGATTTAGGCATTGTAATTAGATTCCATCTTCCCTCATTTAGATGATCATCTAATAACGTATGGATGTCTAATATGTATCTGTAATTACCAAATGCTTATAGCATAGCGAAAAAACACAAAGTAATAAGGATGATTTTATAATTAAAATTTATTGATAAATTTATTTTGCATTCTTTTACATTGAAATTGAACACATCGTAATGTTTGAAAATTTTTATAACCATATACATTTGTGTAAAATATCCATCAATAATATAATCATATTAGTTACGTATCCAATGATAGAACCAGATAAAAACCATTTTCTAAGATTTTGCAAGGTAAGAGAATACATATTCAACTAATTGTAACAAATAAATTTAAATAGTCATCTTTTTCTTTTGCCTCCAAATATACAACCATAAATATTTTCTTGAAATTTAAAGAAAGTAAAATGAAAAATATATGAATATGAATTGAAACTAACAAACCACCCAAATACCTTTTAGGCTTTTAAAAGCTTGATTATCATATCCACATTTAGTTTTGCCAAACATATTTCATCATTCAAACTCTTTCTTTCACTGAGTAACCAAACATGAAATAATCTTTTTATATAGGTAAATTATTTTAATTAACTAAGTAGTATCTTATCATAAAAATGTTGAGTTTCAAATGAATATGGTTCAACATAGAGAGTTTATCTTGAACTATATTGATTTGGATGAGCTCCTTTATAAGAGTTATAAAGATAAAGATATGATACATATACAATGATAATCTTTACCAACAAAGACTTTTAACATTTTAACATATTCACAAACAATCTTACTTTACATTTTTACATATCCACAAGCTTACATTTTTTAAAAAACTTCATAAATGGTCTCTATGATTTCTCAAAATCTAGGCTTTAGTCCCTAACTTCAAAAAACTTCATGGAAGGTACACGTGATTTTCAATTTATATTGTGGTTGGTCCCTGACCCACATAAAAAGACTTATTTACCCTTTTTACTTTCTTTTTTTATCACAAAATTTTAAAAAAACCAAAAATAAATACTAGCCCTACAATCAGTACAACAAGCAATGTGGATGGCTCAATCAGTTCATCATCATCATCCTAAATTACAAGATCTATTTAATAAAATTTTGATTGCACTAATATGGAAATTGAAGGAAAATATATTACAAAGATATTTTTTGGTGTTCTCTTGATATCTGAAAAAAAACAAAGAAAATAAGGAAACCAAGGGGCGGAGGACCAGAGTTTGCTAAAATAATTACATGGTGCAACTTCCGACTGGGGCAAATTAATATTAAAATCAAGAGCGAAGGTCTTTTCTGGTTATGAACGATCGGTATGATGACAAAAATTGATAACAGATGAGAAGTCGGAGTCACTTTTTGCAGCGTTGTCGGCGGCTTTAGTCAGATTAAGTGCATGGGTAAGCGATCTGTCTATCTGAACATGTCCAAACGGTTGTTTTGTGTGGCAGTGTTGTTAATATACAAATGGTTCATGAAAAAGGAATGAGCCACTGGGAAAACAACAAGAAAGTGCGACGGGCTAAGATAGAGAGTTGACGATAGAAGAGGGGCAATGTCGATCAGAACGACAAAGTTAACCGCCTCAACATTATTGTTGTAACATCCCAAATTTTGAGTCTAAAAATTTCATTTTAATTAACTGAGTATAAAACATTCATAAGAAAACTATGTGAAAATATATCGTTCGCAAATCAACATAACATGTCTGAAAACCCAAATCATAAAGTAACAACATATCAGAGTACAATCCCAGAACATCTCAAGTGCGGAAAATCAATGCGTGTGTGTATGATGTGCTGCAACCGCGCCAGCTCCTTCCCCTTTGATGAAGAGGTACCTAAAACCAAAACTGTAAACTGTAAGCACGAAGCTTAGTGAGTTCCCCCATCGTACCGCATACCATACATTCACATAACATACATATACTGTCAGGCATATTTGGGTGCCCGACCTACCCCTTCGGTCCTCTCGACCGGATACTGCCTAGCATATCTGGGTGCTGGCCTCCCCTTCGGTCCTCTCGACCGGATACTGCCTAACATATCTGGGTGCTGGCCTCCCCTTCGGTCCTCTCGACCGGATACTGGGGACTATTTCACCCCTCTACTACTACCACATAACATATAACACATAATCATATTCTATCTAGCATGACTGGGTATGACTACCCCCTTCGGCCCTATCGACCGGAAATCTTGGGGACTATTTCCGCTACTGCTACTAGCATATAACATCATATCATGCTAGCACATAACACATCATGTAGTAGCAAACCTAGATGAATATCACAAAGACAGTCATCTACCATACAACTCCTACTGGTGGGCCGACATTGTGGCCGTAGACCCACCGCTACTGGATGGTAACTCACCTTGAACGAAACTGCTGATAATCTGCGCGGGGAAAGTCTATGTCTGCTACTGCTGCTCCGGAAATCCTCTGGCTTTAATCCCCACAAAACACTTAGTCAGAGTCTGATATCTATTCTCAGGGTAAAATGACCATTTTACCCCTGACCAAGTCCAAGACAAAGTCAAAGTCAACTTCCAGTTGACCCGACTCACCGAGTTGGGCCGCCAACTCGTCGATTCCCTATCCTTTCATCTGTCCTTCTTCACTCCTCTACTCGTCGAGTCTGGCAACGACTCGACGAGTTCTCCTTCTAGAACAACCCCATATGAATCTTCGTCCGACTCACCGAGTTGTATGAACAACTCGTCGAGTTCATCCTCAAGAGTTGGGAGATTGCCTTGGACTCGCCGAGTCTGTTCATGTACTCGACGAGTCCTATGAACTCCAGGACTATGGCTTATCCCAATACGTTGGGGTCACTCCTCCGGACCCTATAAAACCTTTCCAGCACTCCACTGGGTCTCCTTGACCCATAACAGAAAATGGGAGTCTAACCTCGGACTCGTCGAGTCCCAAGAATGACTCGCCGAGTCGATACAGTCCAAGTCTTATTTCTTCGATTTCTGGTGTACAAATCTTGTCCAAATGATAGATCTAGGTCCCTAAACTCGATCTAGCACGTAAAGTTACGAGCTTTACGTGCATGCATGGGACTTTGAGTCTAAAAGGCTCTAAAAGAGACTCTTGGGTTGCATGGGGGCTTCCATGGGTGAAAAAGCAGCCCCTTCTGTCTTGTAATTCCTCCACGGACCTAGATCCGAAGCCTCAACCCCCAACCATGCTTGCAATCATGGTTGGTTACCAAGAATGGCTTATAAAAGCCCTAAATCTCCCCAAAAAGGGTTCTAGCAAAAGAACAAGCAAGGTATCGACTTTATACCTTCTGTGAACTGCAAATGGTGCACAAACTTGAACTCCCTTGGTCTCCTCTTGATTCCTCTAGGCTTTTCCTACTCCTTTAAGTTCAAAATCACCAAAAAGCACCACAAATGCCTTAGCTCTTTATACAAACGGCTAGGGTTTGCTATGGGGGTTTTCTGGAAGCAATAGGGACGAAGGGTGGCTGAATGAGATGTTTAAATAGGGTGCAAACCCTTAGATTAGGGTTTTGTCCAGTCAGAGCCTACTCGTCGAGTCTGAAGCCGACTCGACGAGTCCGTCATTTAAATCCCGAATCAAATCCATTTCTACTCGACGAGTTGGTCCTTTAACTCGTCGAGTCCCACGCCAAAAATGCAAAATACATAAATAAAATACATACCAGGAACCAGGTGCTACAAATCTCCCCCACTAATTTTAGACTTCGTCCTCGAAGTCTGCTGCTCGTTCCTGGAAAAGCTCTGGGTAATGCTCCTTCATCTCATCCATCGGCTCCCAGGTCCAGCCTATACGCCACTTTGCCCACCCGGGATATAACCCTGAAGGGTCCAATATACCTGGGCCCCAACTTGCCCCGCTTCCTGAATCGGATGACGCCCTTGCATGGCGACACCTTCAGGAGAACCATATCCCCGACCTGAAACTCCAGGTCTGATCGGCGCTTGTCGGCATAACTTTTCTGCCGACTCTGAGCAGTCCGAAGTCTGCTCCGAACCTGCTGAATCCTCTCTGTCGTCTTGAGCACCACTTCGGTGCTCCCCATGACCTTCTAGCCAACCTCACCCCAACATATCGGGGTCTTTCACTTCCTCCCGTATAACATCTCGAAGGGAGGGCGGTCAATACTCGCGTGGTAGCTGTTGTTGTACGAGAACTCGGCCAATGGGAGGTAAGCATCCCAACTACCACCGAAATCTAACGCACACGCCCGCAGCATATCCTCCAGAGTCTGGATGGTCCGCTCGCTCTGACCATCTGTCTGCGGATGAAATGCAGTGCTAAAATGCAGACGAGTACCCAGCTCATCATAAAACTTCTTCCAAAACCTGGAAGTGAACCGCACATCCCTGTCTGAAATCACCGAAACTGGCACCCCGTGCCTCGCCACCACCTCCCTGATGTAGATATCGGCCAACCTTTCGGCCGATATACTCTCCTGAATCGGAATAAAATGGGCGCTCTTGGTCAGTCGATCGACGATGACCCAAATCGAATATACGCCTCGCGCGGTCCTGGGAAGTTTGGTGATGAAATCCATGGTAATATCTTCCTACTTCCACAGGTGTAAGTCCCGATCTATAAATCCAAATCAGTAATCAATGAATTGTAAACAATCAAACAGAGTGTAGAAGGAGTAGAAGGTAAATCAAACCAAGCATGCACACATCTATTACGTATAAATGTCAGGTACACCTTGGGAAACACACACACATACGTCACTTTTACTGACACACAGACACAACCTATTTATACCACATGAAGCAGCACACAAGTGTGCAGCCGCACACATGTGTATGGCCACACACAGCGTGTGCGGCCGCACACACGTGTATGGCCGCACACAAGTGTGCAGCCGCACACACGTGTACGACCACACACAGCGTGTGCGGCCGCACACACGTGTATGGCCGCACACACCCACTAACAAACCACAACCACCACAACACACTCTAACATCCTACCAAGACCTATACATTAGAATGCCTAGCCCAAACCACAAAAGTATAGCCTATCAACATCCCCCTTGGTTTGCGGCTAGCATGAATCAGTCTTTATCAATAATGAGCACATGTTGTAGATGAAGGAGTCTCTGTGGTTTGAGTTGGGTCAGGAAAAAGTACTCCCATCCTTGGATCATTTCTGCGTCTCTTCAAAGGAGGCTGGGAGGTCAGAGTTGTCAGGGAATCACTTGTAATTGGCTCGGATGTAGGAACCACATTATCAAGGGGAGGAGTCCCTGATGATGTGTCCATATGAGTTGAAGAATCAGCCATCTGAACGGTAGACGGAGGCACAGTCTCTTGAGCATCAGCTTTCTCCCTTATCTCCGGTGTTTGATTGGCACCATCATCGATATCTTTGAAGAAGTCATCGAGGACTTCATTGGACAACGGGTTCTCATTCACACCACAATTCACCGCTACATCATGTCTGTCGTAACCGGATCCATTCCCTTAAATACCTGATCCAAACCCGGATCCATAACCCGGTGGGCTGCATCCATTTAAAAAATTATAAAGCCCAAAACCCAAAACAATTTTTTAAAAATAAAACACTTGGAGGATTAATTTCAAAATAAAACAAAATAAAATAACATAAAATAAAAACATTTTCTAAAAAATTTATCAAACCTAAAAATGAAAGTAAAATAAAATAAAAATAAAACTAAATTTTGAATTTTAACCTAAATTTCACTTCTAACTGAAATTAATAACCTTTTGAGATTGTGGGATCAAAGTTGTTAGACAATCATTTTCCATTTGTCAGTACCTCTCCTTTCATGAATAGATCTGGTCGATCGCCGGTATTGTGATCCACTTAAGCACGAAAAATTGTGACAAATTTTAGGAATGCTATCAGTGACAGGACAGATTGATCCTAAGTTACTAGATAAAAATACCTAAGGACCATTTATCTGACGACGACCAAGGATATTGTTGTCCACCTAAGTTGAGCAGCGAGATCTACAGACAATCTAGAATTGTTCAATTTTAGATGTACTAGAACGTGTTTCCCGCTTCCTGATATACCCCAATAATCAAGAACTTCTGAGATACTCCTTACTTTAGGTGAGCAGACGATTATTCATAGAAAGGATAGATTTAGATTGCATATGCTGTACACTCAGGTCGGATCTTTCAATCACGCAGAGAGTGAAACATATGACTGACTAGAATTTCAGAGGGATTGAGAAGTAGAAGATTGCATATGCTGTGTACCAGGTCGGATTATTAATCATGCAAAGGAGACAACATATGGCTAACAGATAGAAAGAATTGCATAGATAGAAGATGCAGAGAAATAGAGTTGCATATGCTGCAGTCGAGGTCGGATCTTTCGATCACACAGAGGAGGCAACAAATGATTAACAGTAGGAGAGAAAGAAAATAATTTCCTACAGACCTACTTTATCAGAATTCCCCAGTCGCCCCGTCAATATCGGAATTAAGGACAAAATCCGTACATCAAGGAAAAGTTAAACCACGGTTCTAGATACAGATTCTTTAATGTGACTGGTGGATTCTCATGAATATCTCCCTGCTCAACCTATCCGAGCGTCGTATTGTCAGGCTAAATGGAACTATCTAGGTCAGAATTTATCAAATCTCTAGATTCCTTAAGTTCATCTGCACCTAGTCATGTCCATTAAATTTTTCGTGCCTACCGGCGCATCGAGCACAGAGCCTACACAATTTAGCTTTGGTACTTTACACACACTCAGATTGCCTGTTATCCCAAGCTGATATCACTTCCCTGTACATCACTTCATAACGATATTTTTGATTTTTCTGATTTTCTATTGTTTTTGGATTTTCTGATTTTCTATTGTTTTTGGATTTTTAATTTTTCTAATTTTTGTTTGATTTAATTTTCTAATTTTTGTTTGATTTTTGATTATTTCTCCCCCTAAATTTGTGCATGGGTGAGAATGAAATTAAAAATGCGCAAATTTAAACTAACCTAAACAAAAATTAATCCTCAAAGCGAATCATTTTCAAAAAGTTTACCAGCACATCGAATCGAGCTTTGTTAAACGGCTTGGTGAACAGATCCACCACATTATTAGCAGTGGGAACCTGTTCTAGCCGAATGAGCGAGCGCTCATAACAATCTCTGATAAAATGAACTTTGATGTCGATGTGCTTGGTTTTTGAGTGTTGAACCGGATTTTTAGCAATTTGGATCGCAGCCTCATTGTCACAAAAAATAGGGGTTTCTTGAAAATTCAAACCGTAGTCCAACAGCTGATGTTGGATCCATATGACTTGAGAACAACAGGCAGACGCAGCTACGTATTCTGCTTCTGCTGCTGAGGTCGAGATAGTATGTTGCTTCTTGCATTGCCAAGACACCAGCCTATCTCTGATATATTGACATCCGCCTGAAGTCGATTTCTTGTCAAGCTCGCAGCCTCCGTAATTGCTGTCTGCAAAAGCATAAAGATCAAATTCGGAATTTTTCGGATACCAAAGACCCAGTTTTGGGCTACCTTTGAGGTACCCAAAAATCCTTTTAACAGCAATAAGATGAGACAGTTTAGGATTAGCCTGGTAGCGCGCGCATTGACAGACCGCAAACATAATGTCTGGGCGACTTGCAGTCAGATACATCAGCGATCCGATCATTGATCTGTAGTACGTTTGATCTATGGATTCGCCTTCAAGATCAGGAGTCAGCAGTGGTCTCTCGGCCATGGGTGTCAAAGCAGGTTTGGCGTCTCTGAACCCGAACTTCTCGAGCATATCATCCACATATTTGGCTTGATGAATCAGGATTCCGGCTGAAGATTGTTTGACCTGAAGCCCCAAAAACGTGGTCATTTCCCCCAATGAACTCATCTCGAACCGCTTTTTCATGACGTCCTCGAACTCTGTGCATAGCTGAGGACTCGTCGACCCGAAAATGATGTCGTCCACATAGATTTGAACAAGAATTTGATCTAGACCGACATGCTTGATGAATAGGGTCTGATCAATAGTGCCGTGTGAGTAGCCGTGATTGAGCAAGTGTTGTGCTAGGGTAGCATACAGGCCCTAGGAGCTTGATGCAGCCCATACAAAGCCTTGTCTAACTTGTAGACATGGTTGGGAAGTTTTGAGTTAACAAACCGAGGAGGTTGGTCAACATAAATCTCCTCCTTCACCTTGCCGTACAGGAAAGCCGTCTTGACGTCCATTTGGTATACGGTAAAGTTCATGTAGGAAGCATAGGCGAGGAAGATACGAATAGCCTCCAAGCGCGCCACCAGAGCATAGACTTCTGTATAATCAAGACCTTCAATTTGCCTGAACCCACAGACTACCAATCTCGCCTTATTACGGACAATGACACCCGAATCGTCTTGCTTGTTCCAAAACACCCATCTAGTGTCGAGAGATTTCTTGCCTTTAGGCAGCTCCACCAACTTCCAAACCCCGAGCGTTTCGAATTGATTGAGCTCGTCATGCATGGCATCCACCCAGCTGGGTTCATTCAAAGCCATTTCGACGTTTTTGGGCTCTATTTGAGAAATGAAGCAAGAATAGAGACATGTGTTGATGTCTCCACTTTGACTTCTCGTTTGAGCTCCGTCGCCCAGCTGGCCAATAACGTTCTCTATCTGGTGATCGCATTGTATGCGAGAGGGGATTTCGTGACTGATGTCATTGAGTGAAACGGGAAGAGTATGAATATTAACAGCGCCTTCATGTGCTGAAGAATCCACGGTAGATGTACCAGCTTCGTTTGGAGGATTTGCTACAAACTCATCATCGATTTGATCGGGAAAGAGAAGGTCCATCAGATTCTGAGTGACAGCGGAAGCATCTTGGTTCATGAACTCTCTTTCGACCGGAGTTAGAGGAGTAGCATCAACATCTGGAGCAGATTGTTGTGTTGAGGACTCAGGAGAATCAATTGGAACACTAGACTCCACCGGAGGATTAGTAGCAGAAACCAATGGTGGTGTGTAGACAACCTCTTCATCTTCGTGTTCAATAATAGTCTTCGAGCAAGAGGTAGACCCAACTTGGTTATCAGACGACACACTAAAAGATTTGAATAGCGATGTGTAGTCAAATAGCCAATCCGGACCCACCCTAGCGTCCGTTTCATTCTCTTCAAGCCAACGAACATCGAAAGACTCCACTCTTTGTTTCGTCTTCTTGTTGTATACACGGTAAGCAGTACAAGCAGCGTAACCGACAAAGTAACAATCATCGACTTTTGCATTGAATTTTGGGTTAGATTCCAAGTGGAGAAGGGTGCAAGGGCAGCCAAATACTCGGAAATGGCTGACAGATGGCTTGTGTCCAAAGAGAATCTCATACGGTGTTTTCATCTGGGCTTTGTTGATCAGGACACGATTTTGAATGTAACAAGCTGTGTTGATCGCCTCTGCCCAAAAGAAGACTGGAAGTTTAGAATCACATAGCATCGTCCTTGCTACGTCTTGTAGCGTTTGATTCCTCCGCTCAGCAACACCATTTTGTTGTGGTGTCCAAACAGAACTATACTGACGCACAATACCCTTCTCAACGCAAAAATGATCAAGAACATCGTTCTTGAACTCTGTTCCATTATCTGTGCGTAGCGCTTTCACTCAGTGGTTGGTTTGGTTCTCGATCATTACAATGAACTTCTTGATGAGGTCAGCAATCCCAGCTTAGTTGGACAGAAAGAAAACCCACGTGAAACGAGAGAAATCGTCTATCACAACGAGACAATATGAATTTCGGTTGATACTGTGGACGTTGACCGGACCAAACAAGTCCATGTGCAACAACTGAAGCACCTGATTAATGGAGTTGACCTGCTTTGGCAGATGTGGTTTCCGATGGTATTTGCCTTGAGCGCAGGAAACACATTTTTCAAAAGTAATAAAATCTCTGACAGGCAGACCGCGGACCATTTCGTTCTTAGCAAGCCGGTTCAGCTTCATTGCATTTGCATGGCCAAGTCGAGGATGCCACAACATTGCGTTTTGTTCCGAGACTCTGGAAAAGAGACAAGTGACTTCATTGGGTACATTACTGTTCATGTCGATAATATAGGCATTCCCATCCCGCTTAGATTTGACGAGAATCCACTCCTCCGGAATGACAATGCCTGGTTTTAAGATTAGACATTCTTTATCGGTGAAGTGTGTTGAGAAACCCTTGTCATAGATTTGAGAAACGCTCAGCAGACTGTGCTTAAGCTCAGGAGCATAGTTGACATTCTCAAAACTAAGCACTCCGTTTGTCACCGTTCCTTTTTGAGTTATCTTTCCGCCTTCTCCGCCCGCGAAGGAGACATATCCCCCATTAAATGTCTGAATGTCGTGCAGTTGGGAGATATCTCCTGTCATGTGCCGGGAGCAGCCGCTGTCGACATACCAGGGTCTGACGACATTCCTCCGCAACTGTCCCTCGGATTTAACTGGCTCAGAAGAAGTTTGCACCATGAACGCAAACTGAAGATTCATCATTTCCTCTTCCGGGTCTCTTTCTGCTTCTTCCTCCACACCATCCTTGATTTGAGCAAGATGCGCATTTTCAGGTCCTGAAATATTCAGAGCCTGAATTTGATCTTCCCAATCGAAGGATTGGGCTACCATCGCCAAGTTGGCAGTCTGATTGCTTGAAGAAGATCCCTTGTTGACATAGGTCACCGATACCATGGTTCTTTCAGAGTTCTCTCTTCGGCCTGGCCTTGGACACTCCCTTGCAAAATGACCAGGCTCATGGCAATTGTAGCATCTCAGCTTCCCTTTTTTGAACCCCACTTTCTTGTCAGAGTTTACACTCCAGTTGTTTTTCCCTGTCTTTTTGGAGAACTGCTTTGCTCTAAAGACAGCCATGGCCATTTGCCAAGTGATGTCCATCTCCTCCACATCCTCAGGATGGATCTGGTCTAGGTCAGTAAAAGATAATTGTATGGAAAGCTCTCCAGCCACAAAAGCGTTGTAACAGTTCACCAGACCAGTGGCGAGGGCCAGATTTTCTTCTTTTTCTTGAGAATTGAACCCTTGAGATTGACTAGCTGCAGCTGTGGATGAACCAACAATAGAACCAACTTGTTGAGATAAAGTTTGAGGTTGAGAAACTTGAATATGTTGCATTTGAGGGATCACGTAGGAGGTAGGTTGATGAGTCACATAGGGTTGAACTTGTGGAACATGAGAAACTGGAGGAACTTGAGAGGTAGTAAAGCTTGAAAAAGCAGTGTTGTTGGTGGTTTGGATCCCAAGATTTGCTGTGGAGTATGAATTAACATGATTAATTTCCCTTTGCTTATCATCGAGATCACAAGCCTTAATGATTGCCATTGTTTCAGCCAAACTTAAACGGTTCAGATCTTTGGTCTTTTTGATCACTGAGACATTCATATCCCAGGACTTTGGTAAAGAATTCAGCAATTTCTTGTTGATCTCAGATCTTGTAACCATAACACCAGCAGAGCTCATTTCTGTGGTAAGTGTGATAAACCTTTGCAACTGATTTTCAATTGTTTCTCCCAAGATATGGTTAAACATATTGAACTTCTGTCGCAACATGTCTTGGCGACTCTGTTTCATGTCTTCATTGCCTTCATAGACTTCAATCAGTGCTTCCATAAAGCCTTTGCTGACGTATATTCACGGAAACCTTGAGCATTTTCCGGAGATAATGCCATGGTAAGTGTAGCAAGAGCCTTTTCCTGCTCCTCGACTCTCTCAAAATCATCGTCCGTGTAATTTTCAATCCGCTTGTCAGTTATGGTTCCATCTTCCAGTGTAATTGTGATGCGGATTGGACCTCTTAGAATACTGCGCCATATCTTGAAGTCTTTCATTTTGATATACTTCTCAATCCGATATTTCCATTCAGGAAATCCTTCCGCCGACAACAACCGGGGAATGCGAGAAGTGGTACCCATAATAGCATCCAATTCATGATGAGAAGACATGCTTTGATTTTTGAACAACAAAAATTTCTTTAATTAATATAAGTGTGGCTGCACACTCCAACCGTACACTCTAACAACACACTCAACAGTACACTCAACCGTACACGCAATCGCTCACTTAACCGCACACGCCAACCGTTCACTTCAACCGTACATGCCAACCGTAAACGCCAACCGTACACGCCAACCGTACACTTGGCAGCACACCCAAAATTCACTCAACCGCACACGCCAACCGTACTCCTTCAAAGTTTCAACCGCACACCCAAAAATACTAGACTTTTTTTTGAATGAATTTTGGTTCCAAACTTAGTAAAAACAATGATTAGAAGCAGTTTCTCAATAAAAATTATAAATGCACCTCAAAAACCACAGCTATCTTCAACCGCACACTCTTATGATTCTTCAAATTGACACTGAATTGGCTCTGATACCAATTGTAAGTCCCGATCTATAGATCCAAATCAGTAATCAATGAATTGTAAACAATCAAACATAGTGTAGAAGGAGTAGAAGGTAAATCAAACCAAGCATGCACACATCTATTACGTATAAATGTCAGGTACACCTTGGGAAACACACACACATACGTCAGTTTTTCTGACACACAGACACATCCTATTTATACCACATGAAGCAGCACACAAGTGTGCAGCCGCACACACGTGTGCGGCGCACACACGTGTATGGCCGCACACAAGTGTGCAGCTGCACACACGTGTACGGCCACACACAGCGTGTGCGGCCGCACACACGTGTATGGCCGCACACACCCACTAATAAACCACAACCACCACAACACACTCTAACATCCTACCAAGACCTATACATTAGAATGCCTAGCCCAAACCACAAAAGTATAGCCTATCAACAGGGGAATATCCAATGGCTGAATTTTGCCGTGTGGCCTCTGGTGCTCGGCCTTGACCTTCCTGCAGGTCAACCACCGCTACACATACCATGCTACATCCCGCTTCATGCAGGGCCACCAATAGTCAAGACGAAGATCTCTATACATCTTCGTCGCTCCGGGATGGATGGAAAACCTGGACTTGTGCGCCTCCTCCATCAATGTCTGGCGCACGCCTCCATGATAGGGGACCCACACCCTACCGTGAAGAGTCAATAACCCTCGGCTATCATAGTCGAAGGAGGAAACCTGTCCCACTATACGCTCACTCTTCCGATGTTCCTCCTTCATAGCCTCCCGCTGGGCCTCCCGGATCTGCTCCAACAATGGAGTCACTACTGTCATCCACATGCAAATATCTCTGATCGCCGCTGCGTTACGGCTAAGCGCGTCGGCCACCACATTGGCCCTCCCTGGGTGGTAAAGGATCTCGCAGTCGTAATCCTTCACCACATCTAGCCACCGACGCTGCCTCATGTTCAGATTCGGCTGATCCATGAGGTATCTCAAACTCTTGTGGTCCGTGTAAATGGTACAACGGACCCCATACAGGTAATGACGCCAAATCTTGAGGGCGAACACAACAGCCCCCAACTCCAAATCATGCATCGGATAGTTCGCCTCGTGAGGTTTCAGCTGCCTCGAAGCGTAGGCGATGACATGCCCTCTCTGCATCAATACCGCGCCCAAACCCGAAATAGACGCATCGCAGTACACAACAAAATCATCTACGCCCTCTGACAGCGCTAATATCGGCGCCTCGCACAATCTCTGTCTCAGTGTCTCAAACGCTGCCTGCTGCTCAGGTCCCCAACGAAAGACTGCAGTCTTCTTTGTCAGCCACGTCAAGGGTACGGCTATCTTGGAGAAATCCTGGATGAATCTCCGATAGTAGCCGTCTAATCCCAGGAAACTCCGAATCTCGGATGGAGACTTCGGAACCTCCCATCTCATCACGGACTCCACCTTGTCTGGGTCGACCAGAATACCGTTCTGGTTGACAAGGTTCCGAAGAAACTGCACCTCGTCCAACCAGAACTCACACTTGGAGAACTTGGCGTACAAGTTCTCTCTCCTCAGAGTATCCAAAACCTCTCGCAGATGCTCCTCATGCTGCTCCTGCGTCTTGGAATAGACCAAGATGTCATCAATGAAAACTATCACGGACCGATCCAGCATCGGTCTACACACGCGGTTCATGAGGTCCATGAACGCGGCAGGAGCATTGGTGAGCCCGGAAGGCATCACCACGAACTCAGAGTGGCCATAACGTGTCCGAAACGCAGTCTTCTGCACATCCTCCTCTCTGACCCTCATCTGATGATACCCTGAACACAAATCAATCTTGGAGAACCAAGATGCTCCCTGTAGTTGGTCAAAGAGGTCATCAATCCTCGGGAGTGGGTAACGGTTCTTCACCGTTACCTTATTCAGCTCCTTATAATCTATACACATCCGATGCGACCCGTCCTTCTTTTTCACGAACATAATCAGGGCTCCCGAGGGTGAACTGCTCAGTCTAATGAATCCCTTGTCTAACAGCTCCTGCAGCTGTGTAGACAACTCCTGCATCTTCGGAGGAGCCAACTGATACGGTGCCCTGGCTATCGGAGCCTCACCAGGGACTAGGTCGATCCTGAACTCCACCTGCCGCTCCGGAGGTATCCCAAGAAGCTCCTCTGGGAACACATCTGCGTAGTCCCGCACCACTGGAACATCGCTCACCGTCGCCTTAACCGCCTCCCGGGCATCCATAACATAGGCGACATACCCAACACATCCCTGCTGAAGGTAGCGTCTAGCCTTCGCTGCTGAACATAATGTGGGTCCACGTTGTGGCCTCTCGCCGTGGATCACTAACTGTCCCCCACTTGGGGTCCTGACTCGCACTAACTGCTGTGCGCAGTCTATCACCGCCCCATTAGGGCTCAACCAATCAATGCCTATAATCACCTTGTTCCCATGCAACGGAATGGGAACCAAGTCTACCAGGTAGCGCTCCTCGAATAGCCTCAGAACACAATCTCTGAAAACCGCCGATGCTCGCACCGATCGGTCGTCCGCAATCTCGACCTCTAGTGGGCAATCCAACATACCCGAGGACTCAGGAAACTTCTTGCTGAGCGCAAGAGAAACAAAAGATCGAGTGGCACCGGAATACCGTTCACATGGAACGATCCTAAACATGTATATACAGAGCATATATCAATATCATAAACATCATATAAATAGATCAGAGGGGAAGAATCATACCCGTCACCACATCGGGTGTGGTGCGTGCCTCCTCGGTAGTCAACTAGAAGGCCCGGCTCCTCACCACTGGAGCCTCTGCCTTGCCCTGCCGACCATCAGTAATCCGCAGGGTCGCTGGAGCTGGCGCCTTCACAGGCGCTGCTGCTGTCAACTGGGGGCAATTGGCCTTCTTATGGCCCCTATTGTTGCAGTGGAAACACAGCAACTCGGATGTCTGAATAGCGGGTGCAGGGGCGGTACAATCCCTGCTGAAGTGCCCCAACTTGCCGCACTTATAGCAGCCCGACGATCCCAACCTGCATGCTCCCTCATGTGACTTGCCGCATTTCCTACAGCGGCCTCGGTCCTGCTGGCCTTTCGGCCTAGCGTCTGATCCCGTGGGCTTCTTCCCCGAAGCCCCAGTCACCTGCCCCTCCTCTACCTTCCTCTTCCGGATATGCTCCAGATCAATCTCCCTTTCCCTTGCCCTGGACATCATGGAATCCAGGGTAGGGCAAGCTGAAAAACTAACATACTCCCGAATGTCAGCTCGCAACATGTCATTGTAGCGGGTCCTCCTCATGTCCTCATCTCCCGCATACTGGGGCACCAATAACGCCCTCTCCCGGAACTTGGCGGTGATCTCCGGCACTGTCTCAGTCATCTGTCTCATATCCAGGAACTCCCTGGCCAACTGCTGAAGCTCCGCCGCAGGTGCGAACTCAGCCCTGAACCGGGTCACAAAATCCGGCCATGTCATAGCCTCAACAGCCGAGGCTCCCAGAGAGTCACCAACCGACTCCCACCAATTTCTGGCCCTGTCTCTCAAACACCCTGTTGCATATCTCACCTTCGACCCCTCGGGGCAGAAGCTGGTCAACTGTGCAGACTCAATGTCTGCAATCCATCGCCTGGCTGCAATGGGGTCCTTTGGCCCATGGAAATCCGGCGCACCACTGCCCCTGAAGTCCTTAAAGGACAGTGTGCGTGATCCCGACTGGCTGGTCCCCATGTCGCTGTTGAACGCTGGGAGGCGATCCTCCATCAGCTCGACAATCCCTTCCTTGATTGACCCAAAGATGACCGGGGTCGCATCAAGGATGCCTCTAGTGATCTCGGACGTGATGAACTCGCGTAGCCTCTCATCCACTGGTTCGGAACCTTAACCCGAACCCGATCCCTCTCCTGAACTGCCAAGTGCTGGCCTCGGACGTAGTACCACCATTCTGCAATACATAATGACAACCGTCAGTGATACTGATACATCTAGAGGGATCACATTCATCATAAGTTCCCTGGTCTTGCCTCAGCCTTCCTCGATTCAAGTACGGATCCTCTGCTTTCAGTAGTATGGACCCATACTACCTTCCACATCTTTCCGTACTTTCCTCAAGAGCCGCCTCGACTCCACCAAGTCCCTTCTACTGTTACTGCTCTCTGCTACTCTCATCCTAGGCTTTCCCTAGGGTAATCACCAACCCACTCTCCGCCATCAGCTGCATAAGAATTCCCTACTTTATTCCCCTAACTAGCTTGCGAATACTATTACATATTACTCAAACTAGATAATTCTTCGAATGAAAGATCCTACCCTACAACGGTTGGACTCAAACAAGAGCTGCGAAATAGAGCTAGACCTAACCTTCTGAAATTATTTAGTCCTTGCAATATGTAACTTAACATATTCGTTTACTAGTTAGTGAAAGACAACTAGAACTCCTAAAAGCACAAAGCAAGCAGCATTCGGGCGTTGAGTACACATAATCAAGCATATACTACTCTGGCTATCATATTGACTAATCTGCACTAACATGCAGTTCTCAATAAGTTGGAACACATACAACAGGCACATAAGGCATCATTTCTAGATCCTTAGTCCTATTCTAGCATGTTGTTCTACTGAAGCTGATAAACATAACATAAACTTGTATGGGTACTTTGGGGAATACTTACTTGAGCTCGGCCGGTCGCGCACATCACACACTTCGTTCTTTCTCAAAACTCCTTTAACTTATCTTTTAGAAAACCATTTTCTTGTAAAAGCTTTTAATCCCTTGATTTGAGTCCGGACACTCCCGAGGGTGTGTCCGAATCCCTCAAACCAGGGCTCTGATACCAACTTGTAACATCCCAAATTTTGAGTCCAAAAATTTCATTTTAATTAACTGAGTATAAAACATTCATAAGAAAACTACGTGAAAATATATCGTTCGAAAATCAACATAACATGTATGAAAACCCAAATCATAAAGTAACAACATATCAGAGTACAATCCCAGAACATCTCAGGTGCGGAAAATAAATGCGTGTGTGTATGATGTGCTGCTACCGCGCCAGCTCCTTCCCCTTTGATGAAGAGGCACCTGAAACCAAAACTGTAAACTGTAAGCACGAAGCTTAGTGAGTTCCCCCATCGTACCGCATACCATACATTCACATAACATACATATACTGTCAGGCATATCTGGGTGCCCGACCTACCCCTTCGGTCCTCTCGACCGGATACTGCCTAGCATATTTGGGTGCTGGCCTCCCCTTCGGTCCTCTCGACCGGATACTGCCTAGCATATCTAGGTGCTGGCCTCCCCTTCGGTCCTCTCCACCGGATACTGGGGACTATTTCACCCCTCTACTACTATCACATAACATATAACACATAATCATATTCTATCTAGCATGACTGGGTATGACTACCCCCTTCGGCCCTATCGACCGGAAATCTTGGGGATTATCTCCCCTACTGCTACTAGCATATAACATCATATCATACTAGCACATAACACATCAGGTAGTAGCAAACCTAGATGAATATCACAAAGACAGTCATCTAACATACAACTCCTATTGGTGGGCCGACATTGTGGCCATAGACCCACCGCTATTAGAAGGTAACTCACCTTGAACGAAACTGCTGATAATTTGCACGGGGAAAGTCTCTGTCTGCTGCGGCTCCGGAAATCCTCCAGCTATAATCCCCACAAAACACTTAGTCAGAGTCTGATATCTATTCTCAGGGTAAAATGACCATTTTACCCCTGAACAAGTCCAAGACAAAGTCAAAGTCAACTTCCAGTTGACCCGACTCGCCGAGTTGGGCCGCCAACTCGTCGAGTCCCTATCCTTTCATCTGTCCTTCTTCACGCCTCTACTCGTCGAGTTTGGCAACGACTCAACGAGTTCTCCTTCTAGAAATGTCACAACCCCAAACCGGAACGGCGGAAACGTTCGGGGGTGGTTGACTTCATGCGTAGTATCACAACAATTGTATCATAGCAAGCATAGTAAACACAACCAGACATTGAATACATATATGAAAAAGGTTTATATTGTTTAATACATAGTTTTGTTCATATCAAAAGTAAAACAGAAAGACGCGGTTCTAACGCTTGGACTTCTCCGAACTCCTGGAAGTACCTGTCTACTAATTCCCTGAGAATACAAGCAGTTTTGAAAGAATATCAGCATAAAGCTTGTGAGTTCATAAGCATTTAGTTTTGGTGGAATAATGTTCTTTGGTTCTTTTGAAAAGTGTTCCTCAAGAAAATCCTATATTTTCTTATGGAAAGTATGTTTGAAAACCCATTCCTTTCCATCTCTTCCAGATTCATACATGACATGTATAAATCAAGGAGTCATGGAATGAATATCTGTTGGTAGAGTAGTAAACCATTAGTTTTAGAAAAGCCGGTGTTATACCAGGAAAATCCTATATTTTCCCTAAATACAAGTTATCCATCCTAGAGGTAGAGATGCAAGTTCTAGAGATCCCTGATTACTATCAGTATAAAAGAAAGTGGTTTTATTACTTAAAATAAAACAATGAAGAGTAGAATCCGTAAACCAAAGTTAGTTTATACTTATTTGCGAGTCGTATAACCATACTTGATATGACCGAGAGACCTTTATAACGTTCTTCAGGCGTTAAGCTAAACGACATTTGTTCACCCCAGGCGTGCCCGCCTAACTGTAGCTAGCAGTTCAGGTGTGGGATTGTCAGTCCCGAAATAGATCTATTCACAAATCTCATGCTCTCCCTCCAGGAGACTCTGGTTATACTGAGATGGGATTTATCACTATACACCTAAGGGTACAGTATTGAAGTAGAGCCTCACAATTCTGTATAATATAGTTTACTAGCGAGAAATCAGTATAAAACAGTAGTTATCCTTGAATAAGTGTACTTTATACTTCTGAGAAAACATATAACATAAACTAAATCTGCCATAGTTTATATATATTCATTTATGAAATCTGATTATGTAGAGACTGCCTTGAGGGTTATCCCAAACTATACCCATTATAGTTTATTAGAGTTGATATAGAAAATGCTTTGTAAAAACCTTTCTGAAAGCTATGAAGTTGGATTTCCAAAATAGAAGTTTCCCTTATGTTCAACATATTTCAGAAAGAGATAAAATATCCGAATATGTTATTAAATGTGAAAATCGTTGGACTGTATTAATAAGTTTAAAACTTAACAAAATACTTAGCGTTTGTCTTGTATTCCCCCCGTGAAAACATTAAAAACACGGAAAATGTAAGGGTATGAACTCACATCGGGTAAGTGGTTTGATTGAAGGATCGATACGGAAAGCTGGGTGTTCAAGTGAAGCCTTGAACACTATTCGATCCTAATTAACATGCAATGACACATAAAACGAGTCAAATGAAGGTATTTCACTACCAAATACCATTGGAATTCACTCTAGGGATTTGAAACTACTTGCACCAAGTGATAGGGCCTTGTAGGATTGAGTATAGGGGGTGTATAGCCACCTTTAGTGGGTGTGCGGCCCAACGAGTGTGCGGACGTACACTCATGAAATGAGGTGTCTTCGAAGTGTTCTCGAGGTCCATACTCACATCCACGAAGTGTTCTAGGTCTATACTCAATTGTAGTGCAAGGTAAGGGTCCTAAAAGTGGGTTTATGGTCCTAGAATGAGTGTATGGTCGCACACTTGGGTGTGCTGCCGCACACTGGAGTGTGCTGCCGCACAAGGGTGTGTGCGACCATACACAGGCGTGTGCGGTCGTACACCCCACACAAAGATGTCCAAAAATGCCATTTTCAAGGTACAACAAGGCTAGGGCATGTCTATCTCGAATATGAAGATCAAACTCTCACTTTGGAGGGTGATTTAGGAGTGTACGGCCACCCTTATGAAGGTGTGCGGCCGTACTCCTTCATGTGATGAAGAACACAATGAAACTTTGAAGAATCAAGGCTTAGATGAAGTGGTCCTTCTAGTACAACAAGCTAAGGGATAGATACTTACGTTTTTGAGGCCTTTAGAGTGTTCTTGGACAAAGTTTCTAGAGAGAAAATTAGAGAGAGAAAGTACAGTGCAGCTAAGAGGAAAGGAATGAGTGAAGAGGGTCTCTCTATATATATAGGGATGAGTGTGCGGCCGCACACTCAGGTGTACGGTTAAGAAGCGGGTGTGCGGCCGCACACTCATGTGTATGACCGTACACTCCTCCTGAGTGAGTGTATGGCCCAAATGTTGTGCTATGACTTGGTATTACTCGACCTAGAACTCAACGTTTGATTGTACGAGGCTTAGAAAGTGTCATTACACCCTTAAACGGTGTTAAATGATGATAAAATCGAGTTTAACATTGATAAAAGTGATCGATTGTACAGGATAAAAGTTTCGGGTTGTCACATCATCCCCCCGTTAGAGGGAATTTCGTCCCGAAATTCAAGAATAAGAATATAACTCATGGTCTTGGAAAAGATGGAGGTACTTAGGGTTCATGGGAGTCTCGTGCTCCCAAGTGAATCTAAGTTTTTGTTTGACATTTCAGCGGACCTTCACTATCGGGATGTGACGTTATTTCGTTCGCTTGACTTCTCGATCCGTGAGCTCGGATGGTTTTCTCATAAAGTGTAGACTCTCGCTTAACTCGAGGCTGTCGAGGGGAAATCGTAGGTGTCTCATCGTACGGACACTCATTTTGGCTCGACACGAGGAAGGAGGAATGGACTTTGTTGAGTTTCTCGGGGTAACTAGAGTTTGTATGCTTACGGGGCTGATCCTATCAAGGATCTGGGACGGTCCCGCGTATCTTGATTTTAGCTTTCAACGCCTATCGAAGCGTATCGGGCTTTTCCAGGGTGTGACCTGCAAAAGGACATGTCTACCAATCTGGAACTTCAAGGGTTTTTGTCTCTGATCGGCGTAGTCCCTTTCGTACGTTCTTTTCTGCCGTCTCTCGGATGATTTCAGGACTTGCGAGAGTGCTATTGGTGACTTGACTCTTGTCTAGTTGCGTGTTGCCCACCTCAGCCCAGCGCAGATGGGGTCTGTACTTATGGCTGCAGAGGGCTTCGAACGGCGCATCCTTGCTACTGGAAAGGTCGCCGTCGTTGCAAGAAGGTTCAATTAAAGATAGATGTGTGTCCCATGACGCATCTTCAATTGTCCGGATGGTTCTCTTACTTTGTCCTTCTCTTTGTGGATGATACTCTTTGTATAAATACTTTCAAGTTTCGAAGAGAGATAAATTTTTCGAAGTTCGCATCTAGTTTGTCGCCACGAGCGACGGGAGTTTCGTGATCGAACGATTTAAGACAAAAGGGTTTGGTATAACATAGAATCAGTCGAACTAGACAGGATGACGTCGTAGAATCGTGCGTTAAGTTAGTCTGGGAGGGTCATTTGGTTAACACATTGGTGTCCCTAGATGAATGTCTCTGGTGTTTTCTGGAATTATGAACTCTCGGAGGAATGGTTCTCACTAGATTTTTCTATGATTGCTTGGCGTGTACCAGTCATGTATAAACACGACTGATTCTAATGTATACACCAGGCTACCATAAATTTACTCGTTGGGCTATAAATATTATAAGAACGTCGTGATTTAATTTGGACGAGAAAGAAATCACGATTATGAATAATCATTGAGGTTTTGAAAACGTACCAAAATATGGCAGGGTCCTTCGATGCTTCCTCATTCTCTGAGGTCAGACTCCTCCTGTTTCCTCATTGTTCCTCTCTGTGGGGCAGTCTCTTTTGAAATGTCCTACACTTCCACAGAGGTAACAGGTTGTACTTGTCCCAACATTGGTAGTCGGAGTGATGAACTTGATTAGGGTCCTACAATTGCGGGCGGTGTGTCCCTTCCTGTTGCATCTGGTGCAATGCAGCACTCGGCAGACTCCATGATGGTGGTAGTTGCATTTGCTGCAGTACGGGAGATTTCCAGAGTAGGGTATGGTTGGTGTTGGAACAGCAGGGCTGACTGGGGTACTGACTGTCCCAATTCGTTGCCTCTCAGTAGGTCTTTGGGTTGAAAAACTCCCTTTGAACTTTCGTTTTAGGATGTTAGGTTGGAGATCAGGTGTGTCATTTCTAGTAGGCACTTGTCGTTGAGATTGGTTAACACCAAGATTCGGATTGCCATTCACACTTCCACCCACATTTGTGTTGTTAACGTTAAGAACAGCTAGGGCGGCTGCTACAGCTGCTGTGACGGTAGCTTGGAACGTAGCTGAGTCCATCTGGAGGATTGGTGTCTTACTGGTGGGTTGGTTTCGTTTCTTCGGAGGCATGATCTGCCACATGTCAAGAAAAGAAGGTTGTGAGCAACAATGGTTTCCTCTGGATGTATCCTAAATGTTCATCTATGCATAGGAATTTCTCGTTTTGCTATCTGACTCTCTATGATTCAACGTACATCCCCAAGATGTGGTCCTAGTAAGAATAGAAAAGATTTGAGAACACAAAGTTCACATACAATAAGTTTACGAACTCCTGGTTGCTCAGCTCATCGGGCTGGCTGAGTAACTCTCACATTTTCGTCGGCTCTTGACGATATGGAGATTTGGCTATAAGGGTAGTTCTGAGGATCAAGTCGATACAGGATTCAACTTGGCACTCAGAAGAAATCCCTGGAATGTCTTCGGGGAAGACATCGGGAAAGTTGCAGACTTCGAAGATGCTCTCGAGGTCTTTAACTTCTTGCGTTATTGACAATATGAGCCAGGAATACATAACATTCCTTCCGTCGATGCTCCTTGGCTTTGACGCATGAAATGATACTAAGGTTCGAACAGACTTATCACTGAAACCAGTGAGGACTCCGTCAGAGGGGATATTGAGACGAATCGCTTCCTCGAAGCAAGGGACATCGGCACGATGGGAGACTAATTCGTCGTATGCCGATTAGGACATTGAAGCTTTTCATGAAGGCTGATATGAAATCGATGGGGAAAAGGAATGATCGTTCTAAGGTATGAGCACATCCTATGATACATGTTTTAACTAAAATACGATTGTTGCCGTCATAACTGAAACTGAGATTACATATTTCGGAACTCATGACCTAACAATAGGTCTAAGTCCTAATAACAAAGACAAAATTTTGACGATATGAAGGACAGAGATGTTTACGGAAAAGAGCTACTCATAACATAGATATGAAAGTTATTCCTTAGGCCAAAAAGGAAGGATGAGTAGAGTATTCTCCTATCGGCGACAGGCACTCCTCAGACGGATCCTTAAATTTGCCAATTGGCGCTCCATGGCAAGCAGGCGGCTCTCGTATACTGACTAGCGTGCTCGGAGCTCTATGACCTCAGCTCGACTGGTAGCTAGCTCTTGTTGTAGAGCTTCATTGTCCCTCATAGTTCTTCCGTGAGCAACTTCAAGATTGCGAATGCGGTTTGTATTGGCATCCGAGTCTGCCTCAAGCTCCATAGTTCGTTGAAGGGTTGCCACACCTAGCTCCACATTGCGAGCCACTCGGCGTACCAGAATTGGAAGGGCCCTGTCTGCAGGACCTCCTTCATCCGGATTGTAGAAGTTGTGGTTTCCGTGGTATGGGAGGGGTTGGCCTTGTTCATGGCTCCACCTATTCAAACTCCTAACCCACATGGGCGTTGGACCTTGGAATTCAACTCGAGGGTTAGGGATTGGCATTGGGGCCACTTGAGGTAGGTTCTCGACTTCGGGTTCCGAGTCAGTCTCTTCAGGAAATGGTTCGGCAAAGCCATCGTCCAAAGGGATTTAATGGTTTCCTTCTGGCTTTGGCTCGATCCATCCATCATCTCCTTGGTTGGGAAAGTACGGGTCGCCAGGGAGGTGGAATCCAGCCATGCTATCTACGCGAGGTGATGGTAAAGGAATAGTTAATAGGTATTGAATCTAATAATACTTCCAATGTATTATAGCTGCATGATTGGTTCTTGAAGAAGTGATTATTGGGAAAGTTTTCGGCTTAGTCGTTAGCATCTTAAAATACTCCTATAGTATTTTAATCTTTATGTTTGGCTCTAGGACTCTCCTGGTATTTAGGTAAGTTTTAGGCTTGCTGCAACACCATAGTCACTCCCAAGCACATGTTGGTGATGTCTCGACTGAATATAGTTGATCAGGCTATATTCACCCTAGACATAATTACATAACTGCCCAGGTTTAACCGCGATGTCCAACATCCAAATACTTTTGTTTTGTTTTACTTACGACACGGATTCTGATACTCGGGTATACTTATATACTTTTATAAAAATACTTGTATTTCTGAAAGTATACTTTTAGTTTAGAGCACTTAGGCCCCTTAGTATTTATAGTTGTATACCATGTAAGGTTCGGTTTACTTAGTTCGCTATAAACAAGGGCTCTGATACCAATCTGTCACACCCCCAAACCGGAACGGCGGAAACGTTCGGGGGTGGTTGACGTCATGCGTAGTATCACAACAATTGTATCATAGCAAGCATAGTAAACACAACCAGACATTGAATACATATATGAAAATGGTTTACATTTTTTAATACATAGTTTTGTTCATATCAAAAGTAAAACAGAAAGACGCGGTTCTAACGCTTGGACTTCTCCGAACTCTTGGAAGTACCTGTCTACTAATTCCCTGAGAATACAAGCAGTTTTGAAAGAGTATCAGCATAAAGCTTGTGAGCTCATAAGCATTTAGTTTTGGTGGAATAATTTTCTTTGGTTCTTTTGAAAAGTGTTCCTCAATAAAATCCTATATTTTCTTATGGAAAGTATGTTTGAAAACCCATTCCTTTCCATGTCTTCCAGATTCATACATGACATGTATAAATCAAGGAGTCGTGGAATGAATATCCGTTGGTAGAGTAGTAAACCAATAGTTTTAGAAAAGCCGGTGTTATCCCGGGAAAACCCTATATTTTCCCTAAAAACAAGTTATCCATCCTAGAGGTAGAGATGCAAGTTCTAGAGATCCTTGCTTACTATCAGTATAAAAGAAAGTAGTTTTATTACTTAAAATAAAACAATGAAGAGTAGAATCCGTAAACCAAAGTTAGTTTATACTTATTTGCGAGTCGTATAACCATACTTGATATGACCGAGAGACCTTTATAACGTTCTTCAGGCGTTAAGCTAAACGACATTTGTTCACCCCAGGCGTGCCCGCCTAACTGTAGCTAGCAGTTCAGGTGTGGGATTGTAGTCCCGAATAGATCTATTCACAAATCTCATGCTCTCCCTCCAGGAGACTCTGGTTATACTGAGATGGGATTTATCACTATACACCTAAGGGTAAAGTGTTGAAGTAGAGCCTCACAATTCTGTATAATCTAGTTTACTAGCGAGAAATCAGTATAAAACAGTAGTTATCCTTGAATAAATGTACTTTATACTTCTGAGAAAACATATAACATAAACTAAATCTACCATAGTTTATATATATTCATTTATGAAATCTGATTATGTAGAGACTGCCTAGAGGGTTATCCCAAACTATACCCATTATAGTTTATTAGAGTTGATATAGAAAATGCTTTCTAAAAACCTTTCTAAAAGCTATGAAGTTGGATTTCCAAAATAGAAGTTTCCCTTATGTTCAACATATTTCAGAAAGAGATAAAATATCCGAAGATCTTATTAAACGTGAAAATCGTTGGACTGTATTAATAAGTTTAAAACTTAACAAAATACTTAGCGTTTGGCTTGTATTCCCCCCCCTGAAAACATTAAAAACACGGAAAATATAGGGGTATGAACTCACCTCGGTAACTGGTTTGATTGAAGGATCGATACGGAAAGCTGGGTGTTCAAGTGAAGCCTTGAACACGATTCGATCCTAATTAACATGCAATGACACATAAAACGAGTCAAATGAAGGTATTTCACTAACAAATACCATTGGAATTCACTCTAGGGATTTGAAACTACTTGCACCAAGTGATAGGGCCTTGTAGGATTGAGTATAGGGGGTGTATAGCCACCTTTAGTGGGTGTGCGGCCATGGGTGTGCGGCCCAACGAGTGTGCGGACGTACACTCATGAAATGAGGTGTCTTCGAAGTGTTCTCGAGGTCCATACTCACATCCACGAAGTGTTCTAGGTCTATACTCAATTGTAGTGCAAGGTAAGGGTCCTAAAAGTGGGTTTATGGTCCTAGAATGAGTGTGTGGTCGCACACTTGCGTGTGCTGCCGCACACTTGGAGTGTGCTGCCGCACAAGGGTGTGTGCGGCCATACACAGGCGTGTGCGGTCGTACACCCCACACAAAGATGTCCAAAAACGCCATTTTCAAGGTACAACAAGGCTAGGGCATGTCTATCTCGAATATAAAGATCAAACTCTCACTTTGGAGGGTGATTTAGGAGTGTACGACCACCCTTATGAAGGTGTGCGGCCGTACTCCTTCATGTGATGAAGAACACGATGAAACTTTGAAGAATCAAGGCTTAGATGAAGTGGTCCTTCTAGTACAACAAGCTAAGGGATAGATACTTACGTTTTTGAGGCCTTTAGAGTGTTCTTGGACAAAGTTTCTAGAGAGAGAAAGTAGAGTGCAGCCAAGAGGAAAGGAATGAGTGAAGAGGGTCTCTCTATATATATAGGGATGAGTGTGCGGCTGGAGGATGGTTGTGCGGCCGCACACTCAGGTGTACGGTTGAGGAGTGGGTGTGCTGCCACACACTCATGTGTACGACCGTACACTCCTCCTGAGTGAGTGTATGGCCCGAATGTTGTGCTATGACTCGGTATTACTCGACCTAGAACTCAACCTTTGATTGTACGAGGCTTAGAAAGTATCATTACACCCTTAAACGGTGTTAAATGATGATAAAATCGAGTTTAACATTGATAAAAGTGATCAATTGTACAGGATAAAAGTTTCGTGTTGTCACAAGAACAACCCCGGATGAACCTTCATCCGACTCGCCGAGTTGTATGAACAACTCGTCGAGTGTATCCTCAAGAGTTGGGAGATTGCCTTGGACTCGCCGAGTCTGTTCATGTACTCGCCGAGTCCTATGAACTCCAGGACTATGGCTTATCCCAATACGTTGGGGTCACTCCTCCGGACCCTCTAAAACCTTTCCAGCACTCCACTGGGTCTCCTTGACCCATAACAGGAAAGGGGAGTCTAACCTCGGACTCGCCGAGTCCCAAGAACGACTCGCCGAGTCGATACAGTCCAAGTCTTATTTCTTCGATTTCTGGTGTACAACTCTTGTCCAAATGATAGATCTAGGTCCCTAAACTTGATCTAGCATGTAAAGTTACGAACTTTACGTGCATCCATGGGACTTTGAGTCTAAAAGGCTCTAAAAGAGACTCTTGGGTTGCATGGGGGCTTCCATGGGTGCAAAAGTAGCCCCTTTCTGTCTTGTAATTCCTCCATGGACCTAGATCCGAAGCCTCAACCCCCAACCATGCTTGCAATCATGGTTGGTTACCAAGAATGGCTTATAAAAGCCCTAAATCTCCCCAAAAAGGGTTCTAGCAAAAGAACAAGCAAGGTATCGACTTTATACCTTCTGTGAACTGCAAATGGTGCACAAACTTGAACTCCCTTGGTCTCCTCTTGATTCCTCTAGGCTTTTCTTTCTCCTTTGAGTTCAAAATCACCAAAAAGCACAACAAATGCCTTAGCTCTTTATACAAACGGCTAGGGTTTGCTATGGGGCTTTTCTGGAAGCAATAGGGACGAAGGGTGGCTGAATGAGATGTTTAAATAGGGTGCAAACCCTTAGATTAGGGTTTTGTCCAGTCAGAGCCTACTCGTCGAGTCTGAAGCCGGCTCGATGAGTCCGTCATTTAAATCTCGAATCAAATCCGTTTCTACTCGACGAGTTGGTCCTTCAACTCGCCGAGTCCCAGGCCAAAAATGCAAAATACATAAATAAAATACATACCAGGAACCAGGTGCTACAATTTTAGTCACCGCTTTGGATTTTAGTAACAACCTTAGGCTTCCCACTTTGGGAGACCATCAGGAAAGATTTGAGAAATCGAATACGAAATCGAATATGTGTATTCTTAAGCTCTTTTTTTCTCTATCTCTCTCTTTCTCTTCAGATGAAAATGTAGATGTGTGTGTGTGTATGTGAAATCGAATATCAAAACTCCATGTATGTGTGTGTGAATTCAAATTTGAAAACCCGAACATGTGGGTGTATGTGTGTGAAGTCGATTCCAAAAAAACATACGGGTGTGTATTTCAAGAACATATATATGCCAAGGTGTTCTTGGGTGGATATAAACTCTCTTTCTTCCATTTCCTCTCTTCAAGAACAAAATAAAAATAAAACAGGTGGGTTTCTTATCTTCCAATTGATAAAGGTTGTGATGGTGGATACGATTTTTGGTGGTGCTTTTAATTTTCAGCGGCTCTTCGGTGACGACGAAGGTTCAATGGTGGTGAAATGGATTGGTGGTTGTGGTCTCTTGAAAATGGACATGTAAGGGGTGGGGTGGGTACAGTAGGGTTATTTTTTTTATAGTTTTAATTTAAGAAAAATATAAAAGAAATTGAAAAGGGTAAATAAGTCATTTTATATGGGTGAGGACAAACCAAGATAGAAATTGAAAACTGCATGGATCTTCCATAAAGTTTTTTGAAGTTAAAGACTAAAACCCAGATTTTGAAAAACCACATGGACCATATATGAAATTTTGTCTATATATTGTATAAACAAAAACCAATTGTAGCAAAAAAGTACAACCTGCAATGGGCAATGTACAAATGTTTAATACGGGTAGTTCAAGGTTACTCCTTCAACTTTGTATAATTCGTAACTTGCAACTCCGACTTTGTACAATCGTTTACTTACAACCCCTTTATTTGGTAAAATAAAATTTCCATCCCTTTACTTTTTAAAATATCATTTTCACCCCCCTCTACCTTGAACTTTATAAAATGTCACTTTCACCCCCTTCATCTTTCATCCCTCAACTTTGTATAATCTGTCATTTGCAACCCCTCTATTTTGTAAAATGATATTTTCATCCCTTTACTTTTTAAAATATCACTTCCACCCCGTCCACCTTCAACTTTGTAAAATGTCACTTTCAACCTTTATTTTCTAAAATTTCATATTGATCTCTCGTTTTCGTAGTGTGTGTACGTATGTGTGTGTGTGTGTATATATATATATATATATATATATATATGGTTGAATTATCCTGCTAACCAAAAAAAGAGTAAGAACTTGCGAACTCATAATCCATTCATCATTTTTCAAAACCATAAACACCAATATTCTCCAAATGGTGTCTAAGACATATCTAGCCTCAAAAAAAAAAAGATTTGACAATTTTTTATTCATTTCGGAAATTTGCATGTGTGACAATCAACAGTTATATGGACTGCTGATGAACACAATCAGCAGTCATAATTGTTGATTGTGCTCATCAGCAGTCCATATCGACTAATGATTATGCTTATCAGCACTCATATGACTGCTGATTGTGCATAAATCCATATTTCCAAAAAAAACCAAAAAAAGAACCTAGTCCCCCCTCTCTCTCTCTCTCTCTCTATATATATATATATATATATATATATATATATATATATATATATATATATATATATATATATAGACTCAGATCTGGACTCCCTTTGACCTTTAGATCCATAAAGTCATCAGCCTTGCCTAGTAGGAGACTTCCCTCAAGTGTGAGACTTCATTGCAAGCTTAGTTTTGCCATTTAAGGGTCTTAAAGCTTTGCATGCACGTAAAGTTTGCGACTTTACGTGATAAACATGCCCTAGAAGCTTGGATCTGTAATCTGGAACCTTGCCATGGCTTAAAAAGCGTCTGTATGGATAAAGGTCTGCAAGGACTCGACGAGTTGGATGAACAACTCGGCGAGCCCGTTGAAGATGGCCATGAACTCGACGAGTTTGATGAACAACTCGGCGAGTCCGTTGAAGATTGCCTAGAACTCGGCGAGTCGTTCGAAGACTCGGCGAGTCGGCTAGGGTTTCTCCCAATTCTTGTACACGTATGAACTCGGCGAGTTAAAGAGGGACTCGACGAGCCAATCAAGGATTTCACGACTTCTCGAGTTCAGGAAGGACTCGACGAGTCGGTGAACTTCACTCGACGAGTCGAGTCAACATGAACTGTTGACTTTGGCTGTGGACTTTGACTTGGACCAAGGGTTGACCAGTTGACTTCTGACGGTATTCTGGTAATTTGGAGATTTATGAAAAATGGTTTATGGTAACCATAGGTGGTGGAGTTCGTGTTGGTGATCCGGGAGTTGAGCTTTCTAGTTTCAGATGACAGTTGCGAGGTGAGTTATCCTCACTATACTAAGGGGTCTAAGGCACCAAGGCCGGCCCATTGGATATGTTATCCTAGCAGTGTTAGATGTTGAGTATGAGTTAGTGTTGCATGATAGTGGTTATGCCAGTTAGGTAGACCTGTAGGACTACCTGTGATGTTATATGATTATTGCATGCTCAGTGGTTATGTTATGTGTTTGTTATATGGAATGGGTTGAGGGTGTACTACTTCGTGCGGTAGCCAACAAACCCTAGGAGCATTCCAGTTACGGGCTAAGGGAGACTCGTACTGTGGGCTCGGGAGCATTACAGTTACGGGCTGAGGGAGACTCGTATTGTGGGCTCGTGGGTATTACAGTCTGTAGGGCTGTGGACCCGTTATGTGCTGTTCTGTTCAGTTCGTTATGATATGTTTATGTGGACTTATGTGTATCGGTATTTTGGGGGAACTCACTAAGCTCTCGGGCTTACAGTTTTAGTTTATTGTTTCAGGTACATCAGGGGATCGCGGCAAGGCGAAGGCATGATCGTACAGCTCCTCATATTATGTTTATGTTTCTGGGAATACTCTGATAAATAATATTTTGAAAACAAAGTTGTAATGTTTTGATGAACTTGACATGTTTTAAAAGTTTAAATTTGTTTGAAATTTTTGGGTGTTACAAGTTGGTATCAGAGCCTTGGTTTGAGTGAATTGGAGGAACATGCGTGTAACTCCAGTCTCAAATCAAGGAAAGGATTTTCCAAAAGAAAAAAATAATTTCTCTAAAAAGGTTTTCAAAATAAGTAAAGGAGGATGCAGGGTGTACAATCAGCCGAAGCCAGTAAGTAGACCCCAAAATACCATTCAAGTTATTTGATTGTGAGATATGTTAGAACAACATGTTAGTACTAAGCTAGGGATCTTCAGGAATTGCATGATAAAATTGCATGATTACATGATGCCTGCTAGCCTAGGGTTTCCTTTATATGAGATTGACATCATTACTGTAGTTGCTTAGTGTATGCATCACGGTTATACATAAGTAAGATCTTATAGCCTGTGAATGTTTGATTTGGCCTTATGTTCTGTTCTTGTTTGATTGGGAGCTTAGGGTATGATTGGATATTCGAAAGTCTATAGGGTCCAGCGTTATGTATGGCTAGCATACACTAGTGCTGCAGGGTTGGTGGAAGTTTCGTGGATATGTGGGTTGTGTGAGGCCGAGGGGCCAGTCATGAGATATTTAGAATTCCTCTAGGAGTGAGGATTGAGCGCTCGCCATGTTGTGTATCCAGTTAGGGTATTGTGGTGATGCTTGAGACAAATATGGGTAGGTGTGGAAGGTTGTATGGGCCCGTACTACTGAAAGCACAGGACCCATACACGTGTCAAGTAAGTCACAATCCCAAGGGTTAGTAGGGAGTTGGATCCTAGTTATTTATATGGATTATCTGATATTTTTTGGTATGTTTCAGAATGGTGATGACGAGACGATTTGTGGCTGGATCCGGTTCGGGATCAGGATCAGGGGACAGAGGCCAGAAGGGGCCAACAGCACCTGAGCCAGTGGTGCAGATGGGTACAGAGGAGTTGGATGCCAGGATTCGAGAGATCCTGCATGATGAGGTTTCTGCTGTGTTCCGGGCGCAGTTGCCAGAGATGTTCGAGTCGATTAAGACCGCCATGATGGAGTACTTTGATGAGCGCTATGCAGCCCTTGCAGAGACGGCTGCCGCAACAGCTGCATCAGCTGTATTAGCGGCAGGGGGAGGAGTTGGTAGAGGTTTTCAGTACAGGGAATTCGATAACACGAAGCCCCCTACTTTTGATGGGACACAGGATCCCATCAAGGCTATGAGATGGATTTCCGATGTGGAGGGGTGTTTCTTCACCTGCTCATGTCCTACTGACCAGAAGGTCAGGTGTGCTCTGAACCTGCTTAGGTCCGGGGCCAAGGACTGGTGGAGACTTGCGACTAGGTCCTACACTGATGATCAGAGAGCTGCTGTTACGTGGGAGCAGTTCAGGGACATGTTCCGCGCCCATTACATTCTGCAGGTTGAGCGGGAACGATTGGCAAAATAGTTTCTGAGTTTGAGATAGGATGGGGAGTCGGTGACGGAGATCACCCGTATGTTCACTGAGCGGGCGATGTTCTACCCAGAGTTTGCTTCCGAGCAGTCTCAGATGACCCGTTATCTGAGTATGCTCAAGACTGATATCCGACAGTTTGTATCTACCCAGCGATGTGATACTCTTCTGGAGTTGCAGGAGGCCGCCAGACGGCGGGAGTTAGAGATTGAGCTGCAGCTGAGGGAGCAGCGGTCGGCCCCGGCACAGTTGCAGCCAGCGCCGAAGCGGTTTAAGACCATTGATTTGAGGTCTGGGAGTCAGCAGAGCCGCTCTTGTGGGAAGTGCGGCAGGGTTTATTCCGGGATTTGTCGAGCCAGTAGTGGGTGCCACAGGTGTGGCAAGGAGAGGCTCTATGCGAAGGATTGTCGCCAGGCCACTCCGATACCGAGTATGAAGTATTGTTACCATTGTGATCAGGTTGGCCATTTGAAGGCCAACTGCCCGTTACTCGCCGCCAAACCGGCGCAGGCTCCAGCGCCGGCTACTTTGAGGATCACGGATGGGAGACCAGTCAGGGCAGAGCCTCCGAAGGCTCAGGGTCGTTCTTTCCAGCTTATAGCGGAGGAGGCCAGAGCAGCACCATATGTGGTTGCTGGTATGTTTCTATCCTTATCTCGTTTCCTATATTTGCTGTATACTTATCTGTTGTACCTGTGATTAGGTACGTTTTTAGTGAACTCTTTTCCTGCTTTGGTCTTATTTGACTCGGGGGCGAGTCGGTCCTTCGTATCACAGTCATTTAGTAGGGAGTTCAGTGCGCCAGTGGGCAAGTTAGAGTGTACATTGCGAGTGTCTATCGCCAACGAACACAGGATTTCTGCTTCTTCAGTTTATCGAGGGTGTGACTTGGAGATTTTCGGGGTGTCCTTTCCGATAGATTTGATTCTGATTCCCATGGGGGAGGTGTGCGTGATTGTAGGCATGGATTGGCTCAGTCGGTTCGGTGCTATGATTGATTGCGAGGGCCAGCGAGTGGTAGTTCGAACTCCAAGTGGGGGAGAACTGATTGTATATGGCGAGGGCACCAGAGTGGGATCAGGGTTTTGTTCAGCTGCCAGGGCTCGGCAGTACATTCAGCACGGGTGTGCGGGTTATCTAGCGTATGTGGTAGCTACGCGGGTCAGGGATCAGATTTCGGTTTCCGATGTATCGGTGGTCAAGGAGTTTGAAGATGTGTTTCCGGAGGAGTTGCCAGGGATACCTACGGAGAGGCAGGTCGAGTTCAGGATCGACCTGGTGCCAGGTGCGGCCCCAATCGCTAAGGCGCCATACCGATTGGCACCACCAGAGATGCAGGAGCTGTCGTAGCAGCTACAGGAACTGTTGGGCAAGCAGTTCATTCGACCTAGCAGTTCTCCATAGGGAGCGCCGATTCTTTTTGTCCGGAAGAAGGACGGTTCGCACCGGATGTGCATTGATTACCGGGAGTTGAATTAGTTAACAGTGAAGAACCGTTACCCACTCCCGAGGATAGACGATCTCTTCGATCAGTTGCAGGGCGCATCTTGGTTTTCCAAGCTAGACTTGAGGTCTGGGTATCATCAGGTCAGGGTCAGAGAGGAGGACGTGGAGAAGACCGCGTTCCGAACTCGTTATGGACATTACGAGTTTGTGGTGATGCCGTTTAGGCTCACCAACGCGCCAACAATATTCATGGACCTGATGAATCGGGTCTGCAGACTGATGCTTGATCGCTAGGTCATAGTGTTTATAGATGATATCTTGGTGTATTCCAAGACCCGAGAGCAGCATGGGGAGCATCTGCGAGAGCTATTGGGAGTTCTGAGACGAGAACGGTTGTATGCTAAGTTCTTGAATTGTGAGTTTTGGTTACGAGAGGTCCAGTTCCTCAGACATCTCGTTAAGCAGGAGGGGATTTTGGTCGATCCGGCCAAAATCGAGGCGGTTATGCAGTGGGAGATCCCGAAATCTCCCTCAGATATTAGGAGCTTTCTGGGATTGGCAGGGTACTACCGGAGGTTCATACGGGATTTCTCCAAGATTGCAGTACCCCTCACTTGTCTGACGAGGAAGGGGGTGGATTTCCGGTGGGGCCCTGAGCAGTAGAGGGCGTTTGAGACCCTTCGACAGCGGTTGTGCGAGGCCCCAGTCTTGACACTCCCGGAGGGAGTAGAGGATTTTGTAGTGTTTTGTGATGCATCCATCACAGGTTTAGGGGCGGTCCTCATACAGAAGTTTCACATCTCCATTATCTCCGATCGGGATGTCAGGTTTACATCCCGTTTCTGGCAGAAGTTTCACGAGGAGCTGGGCACGCGGTTGCACTTCAGCACAACATTTCATCCACAGACTGACAGTTAGAGCGAGCGGACTATTCAGACCCTTGAGGACATGTTGAGGGCGTGTGTTATTGACTTCGGTGGGAGCTGGGATTCCTACCTACCGCTTGCAGAGTTCGCCTACAACAACAGCTATCATTCCAGCATTGGCGCCCCGCCATTCGAGCGATTGTAAGGGCGGAGATGTCGCACTCCGGTTTGTTGGGGTGAGGTTGGTCACAGGGTGATGGGGCGGACGTAGGTGGTCTTGCAGACTACCGAGAAGATTCAACAGATTAGGCAGCGACTACAGACCGCTCAGAGTCGGCAGAAGAGTTACGCCGGCCGGCGCCGATCTGAGTTAGAGTTTCAGGTCGGTGACATGGTACTCCTGAAGGTCTCGCCCTGTAAGGGCGTGATCCGCTTCAGGAAGAGGGGAAAATTGGGTCCCCGATATATTGGGCCGTTCAGGATCATTGCCAGGATTGGCAAGGTGGCTTACAGGCTAGAGCTGTTGGAGGAGCTTAGTCGGATACACAACACTTTCCACGTTTCGTAGCTGCGAAAGTGCGTCATGGATCAGGAGGCGGTGGTGTCGCTGGATGATATTCAGGTCGATGAGCGCCTGAATTATGTTGAGAGGCTCGTGGCCGTACTGGAGAGAAAGATGAAGATTCTAAGGAACAAGGAGATACCTTTGCTGAAGGTATAGTGGGAGCATCAGAAGGGGTCCGAATGGACATGGGAGCCAGAGGCAGAGATGCGGGAGCATTATCCGGGATTGTTCACCGCGACAGACTTCGAGGACGAAGTCTAGTTCAAGTGGGGGAGAATTGTAACGCCCCGATTCTCAGGTATCGATTTTATATAAGAATTTTCTTGTTTTCAAGGTCTACTCAACGAGTTGGTTGCCCTACTCGTCGAGTAGCAGCGGGTTGGGTCGCGCGTTTTAGTGACCTACTCGCCGAGTCCAATAAGGGACTCGGCGAGTAGGAGCTGGAGGATGAAACCCTAAATCTCAGGGTTTTGCACCCTATTTAAAGGATCATTGGCCTCCCCCAGCCTCCCCTTTACTGCCCCTTGTCCCTCTCAAACCCTAAATCGTGTGTGTGTGTGTGTTCAAGCTTGGAGGAGGAACTTTGGAGAAGGAAACACTTGGGGAAACAAGGAAATCAAGGCTAAGAACTCGTGGGCAGCTAAGAGATTCATCATTTTTCACTCTCTGGAAGGTATTAAGCTGTTCCTTTAGCTCATCTCTCTTTTAACCTCCTTTGGATGGGTTTTATGAAAGGCTCCCCATGTTTAAGCTAAGATCTGAAGTTGTAACTTCAGATCTGGACTCCCTTTGACCTTTAGATCCATAAAGTCATCAGCCTTGCCTAGTAGGAGCCTTCCCTCAAGTGTGAGACTTCATTGCAAGCTTAGTTTTGCCATTTAAGGGTCTTAAAGCTTTGCATGCACGTAAAGTTTGCGACTTTACGTGATAAACATGCCCTAGAAGCTTGGATCTGTAATCTGGAACCTTACCATGGCTTAAAAAGCATCTGCATGGATAAAGGTCTGCAAGGACTCGGCGAGTTGGATGAACAACTCGGCGAGCCCGTTGAAGATGGCCATGAACTCGACGAGTTTGATGAACAACTCGGCGAGTCCGTTCAATATTGCCTAGAACTCGGCGAGTCGTTCGAAGACTCGGCGAGTCGGCTAGGGTTTCTCCCAATTCTTGGACACGTATGAACTTGGCGAGTTAAAGAGGGACTCGACGAGCCAATCTAGGATTTCACGACTTCTCGAGTTCAGGAAGGACTCGACGAGTCGGTGAACTTCACTCGACGAGTCGAGTCAACATGAACTGTTGACTTTGGCTGTGGACTTTGACTTGGACCAAGGGTTGACTAGTTGACTTCTGCGGGTATTCTGGTAATTTGGAGATTTATGAAAAATGGTTTATGGTAACTATAGGTGGTGGAGTTCGTGTTGGTGATCCGGGAGTTGAGCTTTATAGTTTCAGACGACAGTTACGAGGTGAGTTATCCTCACTATACTAAGGGGTCTAAGGCACCAAGGCCGGCCCATTGGATATGTTATCCTAGTAGTGTTAGATGTTGAGTATGAGTTAGTGTTGCATGATAGTGGTTATGCCAGTTAGGTAGACCTGTAGGACTACCTGTGATGTTATATGATTATTGCATGCTCAGTGGTTATGTTATGTGTTTGTTATATGGGATGGGTTGAGGTTGTACTGCTTCGTGCGGTAGCCAACAAACCCTAGGAGCATTCCAGTTACGGGCCAAGGGAGACTCGTACTGTGGGCTCGGGAGCATTCCAGTTACGGGCTGAGGTAGACTCGTACTGTGGGCTCGTGGGTATTACAGTCTGTAGGGTTGTGGACCCGTTATGTGCTGTTCTGTTCAGTTCGTTATGATATGTTTATGTGAACTTTATGTGTATCGGTATTTTGGGGGAACTCACTAAGATCTCGGGCTTATAGTTTTAGTTTATTGTTTCAGGTACATCAGGGGATCGCGGCAAGGCGAAGGCATGATCGTACAGCTCCTCATATTATATTTATGTTTCTGGGAATACTCTGATAAATAATATTTTGAAAACAAAGTTGCAATGTTTTGATGAACTTGACATGTTTTAAAAGTTTAAATTTGTTTGAAATTTTTGGGTGTTACAGACTGCTTGGGTACTTAATTTGACCAATCATCACCGCCTGTGTAGCTATATGGAATTCTTTAGCTGCCTCCTGATTGGTCCGCTCCTTTTTTGCAACAGCTCTTCTGCTTCGTTTTCCCTCCACGAACCGTAAACGGCATCTCAGGTATCATGTTATCTTCTTTATTCAGGTATCATGTTTATTGTGGGTATTTGGAAGAAAGTAGAGTGACAAGGATAGCCCCATAAATTGTCAATTCTCGATTCCAATCAGCTGAGATTTTTATATGGTTCGATTTTTCTCTAAATTCCCAGTTCTTGATTTTAGGTTCGAAGATATAGAAGAATATCATAAACAATGGCATCCCTGTTGGTGGAATTGAAAATATTCTGATTTGCACACCAACTGTTTGTTAAAAGTAACATTCTTTATTCATGTGTTCAAGTTGATGAGTTTCAATTTCTCTTATGTGGATGCTCTTATTTCTTACAAAATAATGTTTTCAAATCTTATATGAAAACCACGTTTCTATGCTTTATTGGGTCTGGCATATATTTTTTTTTTCGGTTATGGAATACAATTCTAGGTTGTTTGTGCCTTTTTATTTTTCATCAACACAAATTAATTTACTCTTTGAACCTTGTGGTATGCATTCTAAATCAAATATGTTGGTGGAACTTATGTTTATAGGTAAACTATTGCAAGTAAATCAAATATGGTTTTTGGCTTGTTTGATGATAATGTCTAACAAGTGTTTGTTGAAATGCCTGAAAGAGAATTTAAAGAATTTAACCTTCTGGTATGCATTCTGTCAGAATTACTAGCAACACATATTTTATGTAATTGTTTAAAAAGATAATTAATTTGTCTGTGTATTATTTTTGTTCAATTTGTGATTTTGAATTCCAATTTCTATTGTCCCTCGTTATTGTATATTTGAAATCTAAAATTATATTAGCAGTAAATACAATACTTTTGAATGTATTCTATGTATTCTATCAGAATGTATTCTACCAGAATAAAATCGATGTATTCTGCCATAATGTATTATATGTATTTTGTCATATTCTATGTATTCTACCAGAATATATTAAGTGATAGTTAATTGAAAGTAACATGGTTTTAACAATTATTAGTTTTTTGTTGTATTTGTGATAGGAATGGCTGGAAGAAGGCGTTGAAGACCTTGATATTTTTTTAGAATATGTATAATTATATTAAAATGTATAAGGATTTTAGTCTGTAAGAATATGTATGAATTTGTATTTAAGTTCGGATGTATAAGAATATATTAGAATGTTTGTTATTTTTCAACATCTGATTCAAGAATTTTGTTTTTCTTCAATAATATTCAATTAGAATAAAATTCTGAAAGAGCATCATTCTAACAAAATAATATTCTATTAGAATAAAATTCTGAAAGAGCATCATTCTAACAAAAAATATTCTGACAGAATAAAATCGGTAAAAATTGAAATTGAATTAATTAAAAAATTCAGATTTTTTTAAATTAGAAGAATTAATCATCCCTAAAAATCCGAAAATTTCCTTTTATAAATGTACTTAATTGTCCAAAATACCATTTTGCTAAAAATTGTGTGATTATATGGTACATGTTACCCCATTTTAATATCATACACTCTCAAATCATGTCCATTGATTAATTTCATCCGTTGGTCCAGATCTGTGCATTCTGGCACACAATACTTAGTAAAAACAAAATAACCTAAGCCTATATATATATATATATATATATATATATATATATATATATATATATATATATATATATATATATATATATATATATATATATAAACAGGATCGGGTGAGGACTCATTTTAAAGTGAGGACTCGTAAGGACACCTTAAAAAAATTGAAAAAAAAATCTAAAAAAAAATACAAATCATAAAATCGAGCATAGATCTATGTTGGGGAGAAAAAAAATTGGAATTTTTTTTTGGATCATTAAAATTGAATCATAGATCATAATGATGGAAAATAAAAAATTAAAATTTAATCATGGATCAATCTTAATGATGCAAAAAAAAATTTCAGATTTTTTTTCTCCCGGACATAGATCTATGCTCGATTTTATGATTTATATTTTTTTAAGATTTTTTTTCAATTTCTTTAAGGTGTCCTCGCGAGTGCTCACTTTAAAATGAGTCCTCACAGAACCAGACTATGTTCTGTTGAGATTAACATAAAAACGAGATCTTGAGATTCAACATCAACCATATATTTCACATTTACCACTCCAACCTCCGACGTACTGCCGCGGCTAGCCTGATATACTTATAAATGATTATATAGCTCTGCCTATTCCTTTCTTCTCCGCGCACCATCCCCACCACCACAACCTTCACCGCCACCACCACAACCACCACCTCTGACATCATATATATATATATATATATATATATATATATATATATATATATATATATATATATATATATAGGGCTAGGTTATTTTGTTTCTTACATTTATTGTGTGGTAGAATGCACCAATAGGAATTTTGTAAATTAAATAATTATTTAATTAAATAAATATATATATTAAATGATTTCCATAATTATATGTATATTAAAAGATATCCATAATTATAATTCTCTTTTAATGGAAACTAATTAAATCTGCATTAATGTCAGCAATAACATTTTTTCAGAATGAATTCGCATCTAAGTTTTTATATATGAGTTCGTATTTTGTTTCGGGACTCACTCACTTAAAATACAATAAAGTTGCATGGAATATGAAGAACGAAAGTGTATTCTACTATAATACACTCTCATTCTCCTGGAATACACTCTCGTTCTTCTAGATATGAATTTATTCTGAAAGAATATTATTGTTGACATTAATGACGAATTTAATTAGTTTATATAAAAATGTGTTATAAATGTGGACAACATTTAATATACATATAATTATCACTAAATTCTTATTGGTGCATTCTAGCACACAATAGATGTGAGAAACATTTGAACCTATATATATATATATATATATATATATATATATATATATATATATATATATATATATATATATATATATATATATATATATATATATATTCCTCCTCTGCTTTCTTAATACACAACAAAAAACACGGGCTCAATTACTAGTTTTTACATATTCAGTAACAAGCAATGTTAATATATATTCACCAATAAATAGTCTTGACAAATATTTTAACATCGAAGTTAAAGTGAACAAAGACCGACCACGTTCAATAGATAAAATTGAACATCCAACAACTAAAAAAATTAGACATATAGAAATTGGGCATTTTTCCAATAGTCGATATAAAGTTAAAAAAGTACAGTTTCATTTTTATTTACTTATTTTTAATTATAGTTTAAGGATATGAACGGCATTAAAATTTCAGAACACTCAACTTCCACCATCTCTCCAACCTCCATAGAGCTTGTACTTAAATTTTGTCTACGTATAAAGATACGAATGACTCATACATATATATGCAATTGAAAAATTAAATAGTTATCGATACAAATCTCGAGACTACACATACGTATATATTGTTGATATTACTTGACTTTAAAGATGCTAAGACATAAATGCATGAATGTTGGGAACACATACTAACCTTTAAATGTATGCATTTAGTTAGTTAAAACTTGTGTTCTTATATTGGTACCCAAAATATAAATAAATCATTGAGCATATATATACTATTGTTGGAAGTGATATAAATATAGTATATCATCATTCTATTTCCATTCAATCATAGCTTTTAAAGTGATATAAAAGTGTTCCCTAAAAATAGAATAAGCATATGATCTGTTTCGAACATGATATTATTAACCAAAAATGCATAATCAATATTTTCATCTACTTCGTTGATGTAATTTAAGTACAGAGATGAAGCATTTTGACCTAACTTGCTAGCAATCATTTAGTGCCGAGTTTATCATACAAATTATCTTTAAGAAGCTATTATATATGAATAATATGCATGTAGAAAATCTATAAATTATTGCTTTATCATCCACAAATGAATCAGTTTTGCATTTTGTTATGTTTGTTTATACTGTATGAAAACTATACTACAATCAAATGCAAGATTTTTTTTATTAACAATGTGTGACTATTGTTTCATGTATGTGCTTATGTTTTTTTTTTTAAATTAAAATCAATTAAATTAAATAAATTATTGCCCAGAAAAGGAAAAATAATAAAAAATTACATTAGTTGGAAAGAGAGAGTTTGAAAATTAAAGAAGTGAATTGAACAAAGAGTAAATTACAAATTGTGTTCATTTCTTTATGATCCACTTGCATGTTAAGTTTAAAACTTTTATTTGATACAATTTCGTTCGAAAAACAGAAATTATCATATTTTTGGATGGTAAAAGAGAGAGCAAGCATGAGAAATCACACATGATGGGGTTTTTTTTCGATCATTTAACATTTCCTCGTCAACCTCGTTTATTTCCTTGTAACTGTTCAAAACGAAAAAGAAAAAATTTAATAATAATAAGACTAGAGAACAAATAAGAGGATCTAAATCCTAATAATGATCAAAATAAACAAAATATATAAATTTATCTCGGAATAGAGACCTATTAGTTTGATTGGTTTGCAATACAAAATTGTTGCGAATCTTTGGCTAACCGTCTTGCCTAGGTGGTGGATAGGGTGTTCAGTATAGAGCAGTCGACCTTTATAACTGTCCATCAAATTCTTGATTGTTCTTTGATTGTTAATGAAATGGTGAATTAGGCTAAGAGAAAAAAAAAAGATGATGTTGTTTAAAGTGGATTTTGAAAAGACATATAATTCTTTAGGCTGAGATTATTTGGATTGTATGATGGAATTCATGGGGTTCGAGGTGAAGTGGCGTAAGTGTTTTTAGGGGTGACTATTGTCGGAGTTTCAGGTTAGGAGGGATCTCTGACAGGGAGATCTCATGTCTCATTTTCTGTATATTATTGCCATAGAGGGCCTTTATGTTGCCACGGAGGATGTGTACATCAGTCGGTGTTTCGTGGGGTCTAGGTGGGGATGCTCAGTTAACGATGCCGCATATGTTTTATGCAAATGATGCGATCTTCTTGGGGGAGTGGGGAAATGAGAACGTGCATGTTTTAATTCGGCTTCTTCAGATCTTCTTCTTAGTGTTGGGCATGGTTATTAATTTGCAGAAGTCGAAACTTTATGCGGTGGGAGTTTCTATCAATGTTGTTTAGGAAATGGCGTTGTGTATAGGATGTGGGGCAGGTTCCACTATGTTTACTATTTGGGTATGCGTATTGGAGAGAGTATGAATCGGGTTCAGCCATAGGATATGTTGACTGAGAAATTCAAAAATCGGCTTTCTAAATGGAAAGCTAATATGCCTTCAATAGGAGATTGTCTTACTCTTTCCAGATCAGTTCTAGGCATTAATAGGATCTACTATTTCTCTATTATTTTCCGCTCCAGTAGCAGTGGTTAAGAAGCGGGAGTCTTATAGCTATCAGTTTTCCTTGGGAAATGAAGGACCTTTGAACGAAAATTATATTGGGTTAAGTGGGATCTCGTTTTGAATGATAAGGAGCAAGGTGGTCTTTTCGTGGGTAGCCTGAGTGCTTTTAATTAGGTATTTCTCTACAAGTGGCTATAGAGATTCCTTAATGGTTATAATTTATTATACGTTAGGCACATTAAGAGTTGTCATAGGGTGGATGGTAAGTTCAGAGGCCTTACTGCTAGTGGGTATAAGGCGGGTATGTGGGTTGGCATTGTCAAGTTAATAGAGGGAGTGGATAGTCGAGGTTCTTTTACTGTCTCCATATATTACTAAGAGAGTAAGAAACAGGGGTACACGCTTTTCTTAGATGTTTGGTGTGGCTCGGTTACGTTGGCTGTGCATTTTCCGAGATTGTTCCCTTTGGTGGTGGATCAAGATGAGATGGTCAACAACAACTGGTCTGTGAGCGGGTGGCATTTTTTATGGAATAGGGTGGTGCACGGTGGAACATGATAGGATTATCTCCAACAACTTGTGACCTAAATCGAATTCGTGTTGATGATCTCAAAGCATGATGGTTGGAATTAGGAGCTAGACCCATCTGGGGTGTTCTCGGTGTCGTTGACTAGGGCGTACTTGGATCTTATTTCCTTACCATTTATTTTGGTTCCTACAAGTTGGAATAAGTTTGTTCCAATTAAGATTAATGATTTTTCTTGGAGAGTTGTTCTCAATCGTGTTCTTAAGAGACTTAATTTGGAACTAAGGGGTATAGAGATAACTTCTGTTTTTTTCCCGGCTTGTCAAAACCAAAGAAAATCTATGAGCATTTGTTCTGTTGGTGCGAGACGACTTTACAACTTTGGATCCAGGTTATTGTCAGTGTAGCGGGAGTTTTCCCACATTTGGTTGCTTGGGTGTGATGTTCGATTGGTTGGATTCTGAGGAGGTGGGTAACGTTCATCGAGATACACTAGAATCGATTTATTTGACTTTGATTTAGGTCATTTGGCTTTAATGGAACGCACTACTTTTTGGGGATGAGAGACCAAAGAGGAGATGCTTTTTGATTTTGTAGTTTCACATTCGTTTAATTAGGTCTATATAGGAATCATAAATGTCACAGAGATTCAAATGTGTGGATGTAATATCTGCTCATGAACTAATCGTTATTTCTTTTTTCTAGCTTCTAGCTAGCTTTTATAAAATTCAGTCGTTCCAAAAGAACATGATAAAATTCAGTCATTCCAAAAAAACATGATAATTTGAAATCGAGATCAAAATCATTATTTGAAATTTAAACTATTTTGTATTGAGTTTTTGAAACATGTGTACTGATATATACAACTTTTGCGTTACCCGTAAGATTTGTAATTTACTCTAAAGAGAATAAGTCCATGTTCATAACTTATAAATATGAACGGAATATGTCATTAAAAGTTTAAAACGTTTGTGGTTTAATAAAATCGTTACACATATAGCTATAAAGGATTTAGTTTCCGCTTTATTAGGTTTTATTAATTTGTGCATGTATGTCGCTATAAGGAAAAAAAAGAATATATAAATCGGACTCAATATGGTTATTAAGCAACATTTTTATGTTCCATCCAAATAATAGATAGATTGACAATGAATTGAAGATTGGAAACTAGACACTAATACCTTGTTTTAGAAAATGATCTCGACTAGATGGAATTTTTTTGTGCCTATTAAATCCAATGTATTTTTATAGAGGTTGGCTTTGAATAAGCTTCATACTAGAGTTAATCGGAACAGGAGAGACATTCATATTGAATCCATTTTGTGCCCTATATGTGACTCTGATGTTGTGATTGTTAAATGTAACATACACTTCAGTATGAACGAATTCATCATATTGTAAGTCTTCATTCTGGGTGGCTACGGCATGGTGGAGCCTCACCGCGGCGTGGCAATGTTTTCAAGATCGTGGGATTTAAAAAACCCGCCACGGCGTGGCCATATGGGCCACGACGTTGTAGCTGATTTTAATGAAACTCTAATTTTCAGGCTTTATGCCCCTATTTAAAGGAATGACGAGGCTAGGTTTCATTCACCCTTAGCCTCCATAACGCTTAAACCCTCAGAAACCCTAACCTTTATCTTCTTGAAGCCTTTGGAGCTCATTTGCTAGTTTTTAGGTGATTTTGAAATAAGTAGAGGAAGATTTTGTGCAAGAGACGAGCAACCAACACTCCTCAACCTCTGCAAGCATCTTGTTGGACCATTTGTAAGGATCGTGATCCAATCTTTTATCTTTTCCTTAGAGAACTAGAGTTATTTTGCTTAATAAACTCTTTCATTGGATTTTGGGTAGAGCAAAGAGATAAAGTTTGCAACTTTATGAAACTTAGGAGTCCCAAGGACCTTATATCTCATAAATCTAAGATTTTGTTGTGATTTGGAAACCTTGCATGAGTTTTGGGTCTCTTTTTCCTCTTTTGACCTAGATTTGAGGAAGGAAATGCATGGGGCATGCATGTCCATAAAGTTTACATTTATAGAGATCAACAGGACCCCAAAAAGCTTTCTGAAAACTTTGGACTTGTATCTCATGTGATTAAGGACTTAATGGATGAGTTGAACATCTTAAATGACCTTTAAAACCTAGGTTTTGAGATCTTGTCTTAATGGAGTGTCTTAATGGATAAAGTTGGAAACTTTATCCATCAAGACATTAGGAAGGTGTACATCTGAGCTTTTAAGCTCCTGAAAATGAGTTAAGAGCAACTCGAATAACCCATTCAGACTAGTTCCAACGACGTGACACTAGGTCTCTACAATGTGGCGACCAGAGGCCATTCGACTGTCTTGTCATTTTGTGCCCATGTCGTGGCCAAGGAAGGCCATGGCATGGAGGAGTATTGATGACATGAACTCTGTGTTTGACCTTTGACTTTTGACCTGAGTTGAGTTTTGGCCAACTCTTAGTTTTTGGGGAGTGCATTGAGAGTGTGCCTTGTATGATTTTCTATGTGGGGTAGAGCACCTATATTTCGAGAGAGAGAGAGAGAGAGAGAGAGAGAGAGAGAGAGAAAGAGAGAGAGAAAAAGAGAGATAGATAGATAGATAGATAGATTGATAGATAGATAGATAGATAGATAGATAGAGAGATAGATAGAGAGAGATAGAGAGATAGAGAGAGAGACTAGTAGCAACTGAGTATCGACTGAGAGGTGAGTCTCTTCACTGTACTTGTACCTTCGAAGGAAACAATTTCGGCCCACTAGATTAGGTTTGTAGAATGATAGTTGTCTTCGTGACACATGCTGATATGCCTATATGTGCTTGTTGTCTCTGTGAATCTTGTTGGTGATATTGTATCCTTAGATGTAAGGGTGAAATAGACCCAATACCGGTTGAAAGATACCGAAAGAGTTTAAATAGACTCAGGGGGGTGAAATAGACCCAATATTGGTTGAAAGATATCGAAGGAGTTGAAATAGACTCTAGGGGTACAATAGACCCGATATTGATTGAAAGATACCGAAGGATTTGAAATGGACTCAGGGGTGAAATAGACCCAGTTTAGTTTCCGGTTGATATATATGTTTTGTATAGGGTAGTTTGGGGAAACTCACTAAGCTTTGTGCTTATAGTTTTATGTTTATTGTCTTAGGTACTTTCGGTTCGAAAGGGAAGGGTCCGACATGATCACACTGCATCCACCAGTATTTTGGATTTTATGATATGATATGTACTCTGATGACTATTTTATACATTGTAATATTTTGATGGATTTTGAATGAATGGATGCTGGTTTTGATAGTTTTAAAAATAAAAATTTTACATAGTATTTTTGGGACGTTACAAGTTGGTATCAAAGCCTTGGTTTGAGGGATACGATCACACTCTCGGGTGTGTCTAAACTCAAACTAAGGAATTTGTAATCTTTTTGAAAGAAAATAAATTTTCTAAATGGAATTTTTTAAAGAAAAGGGGTGTGATGCTTGTAATCAGCCGGGCTCAAGTAAGTATTTCCCAAAATACCCATACATGTTTATTGTTTCAAGTATATGTATATGTGTATAGTATGCTAGATCATGGCTAAGGATCTGCTCAGAATCGCATGGTAGGATGCTAGGAGAGATAGCTAGATTTTAGATGATTAGATGGAGTGGACTGTTTAGGTAGTGCACTAGTTTAGAACTCAATGCTCGAATAATGTTTGCTTTGTGCTTCTAGGGACTCCTATGGTGTTAGCTAATTATTATGTAAATACGTTAGATTACATGTTGTGGGGTTTAGATTATTTTTTGAAAGTTAGGTGCAACCCTATTGTGAAGCTCTTGTTTGAGTCCAACTATTGTAGGGTGGGACCTAGTAGTTGAAAATTATCTGGTATTTGTAGCATGTAATTGTATTCGTGAGGTAGTTAGAGCGTATTGAAGGGAGTATCTTCTACAACTTATGGTAGAGGGTGGTGGGGAAAGGAACCCTAGGAAAGCCTAGGAAATGTCTTAGCACGTAGGGCGCTCTATAGTGCGAGTGAAGTAATTGATAGTAAGGAAGTGACTTGGTGGATTTGAGACAGACCTTAAGGAAGGTATAGATAGGTATGGAAGCTAATATTAGGCCCGAACTACTGAAAGCACAAGATCTATACCCGAGACAATGAAGGCCTCGAGGATTTCGAGCAACTTCAGGATATGAACCTCTTCATGTGCGTACCGACTATTTATGAATTGTGTTTCAACATGGTGATGACATGTGGTGGAGCAGGAGGTTCAAGATCTGGATCTGGTTCAGGGTCAGGCGCCAAACCAATTGAAGAGGGACTATGCGAGTTCATCGCGTCTGAGATTACAGGAGCTATCTTTGATGCCACCCCGGTGATGTTCGGGATGATCAAGGAAGGTATCATTGACTTTATGGAGGACTGTTTCCAGGCCTTTAGAGCATATTTAGCTACTGGACAGTATGGACGTCACACCCCCGGCCGAGGCGGCGGAACATGTCGGGCTATGCGACTTAGTTCATGGATCATAGGTAAACTGAATATATAACACAAGTACAACAATAAACAAAACAACATTTGTATTCCATCTTGATGTTTAAATACAAGGTTCTTATAGATAATAGTATAGTATATGAATTGCCTTAAACAGGTAGGCAGACATAAGAAAAACTAGTAAAATAGGTTGCCTAAAAACCATGACTATTCGGTCATCTGAATTAGGGGTGTTCACGGGGCGGTTCGGTTCGGATAGTAATAAAATTGTGAACCGTGACCACGAGGAGGGTACCTCATCCGTACTAACCGAAACCGAACCGTATTGACAAAAAAACCGAACCGAACCGAACCGTATGAAAGCGGGTAACCACGGTTCGGTTCACGGTTACCCGGTAAAATATATATAATTAAATTCAATTGAAACTACAAACTCCATTTTAGTTATCTCTTTTTTAAAATTAGTATGTCAAAAAAGTTTAAAAAAAACATAATAAAGTTCAAATATCATATATTATAATTTGTATAATAAATACAATAATCAAACGAATTTAGAATTACAAAATTTGGAGTTGTCGATATGGATTTTTGTTTAGGTTATTGGACTCGTAGATCAATCGAAACAATACTAATGAAATACTCCCTCCGTTCCAAAAGTATAGTCCATCTTTCCTTTTTGGTTTGTCCCAAAATAATAGTCCACTTTTAAAAATAAATAACAATTTTACCAAAATACCCCCTCATTATTACTTAACCAACTAAGCATTTAATGGAACATTAAATGCAAAGTAAGGACAAAACTGTCATTTTTTTAAATAAAGTTACTGGTAATTAATGCTTTTCTTAATGTGTGTGTTTTTTGTCTGTGGACAATAATATTGGGACGGAGGGAGTAATACTTTTTTTTTACTTTCTATATATATATATATATATATATATATATATATATATATATATATATATATATATATATATATAATAAAACGGTTCGGTTCGGGTATCCGTGGATACCTAAATATCAAAACCAAAAACCGACCCGTTGATATCCGGTTTTTTCGGTTTCGGTTTTTTTCGGTTACGGTCTTTTTCGGTTTTGGTTTTTTCGGTTTCGGATTGGCCGGTTCGGCTCGGTTTTTCGGTTTTTTTTGCACACCCCTAATCTGAATTGCTTGATTACTGATTCCTTGAGAATGCATGTAGTTTTTGAAGGGTTTTGAGCATTCTAACACTCCTATGGTGTACATGCAACCCTAGAAACCTTGGATCTATGTTTTATCTATGATACATGCAAAATTGTTTCTCCAAGGTTCATAACCTATCTAGCATACATGGGGAACTTTTAAACATAAAAGTTAGTAGGAAATACATACCTTGCAGTAGTTAGGATTCCTTGAAAACCTTGTGAGCCTAGCACCTCAAGTGTGATGCCTCAAATGTCTCACACAACACCAAATGCACTTGGAATAACTTAGAGAGAAAAGAAGAACACTTAGAAATCGGCTAGCCCTCACTTGTATCCTTGGTAGCCGATTTTGGTGAATAACATGTAGCTTATATAGTGTGTTACAATTAGGGTTGCACCATGTAAACCTTAATTGTCATGACTTTTCATTTCCATGACCCATGGGTTCTATAACCACCATGGATCATTCGTGGAGCATCCTATGGGTTTTACCCCAACTTAATAATCAATGAAGCATTAGCCCACTATATAAGTATGGATGATTTACACAATCAACCCATATATTTAATTAGTCTTCTTTTGATTACTTAATTAATTCCAAATTAATTCTTGGTCAATACTAACTAAATAATACTATTAATATATTAGAACTTATAATATATTAATAAACCTTAAGTGTTATTTCTCTCATTTTAGTCTATCCAAATGCATGATGCCATGCAACCCAAATGGACCATGCTAATCGGGTCAAGTACATTCCAGAAATAGTTATGAACTTAGACACCTAATCATTCAGGAACCGATCAGCAATCATAGCTCTTTCAAGGTCTCTCAGAACTGAGATGATGATGATACGCCATTTAATATAAGTGATCATATAATCCTCTGTTCTAGATATCAGCCGGACAAATACATGGAACAATGTCTTACTTATTGTCCAGCAGTTTGTTTCTTGATTTCCGATTTGTTTGACATAGAACTTAATTGAACACATCAACTTAGTTCTGACCGGGCCCGGTACGTGGGTCAACACAAAATCATCGAGGGGCCTAGATATCGCTTCTAATCCAAGAAGGAACAGATAAACTTCGACTCATATGCTTGTTCTACTACTTGTTGAATCATACACAAAGGCACGTTTTATAACATCAAGTTACCAATGTGTTTTCGTACAATCAATGCATAACCAACTCATAGGCAACAAGTGATATCTCTAGGTTTGAAGACTTATATGATATTACCATCTCGCAATCACTCGAGATATATTCCATGAAGTGACACCAGCGAGCGTGGGTTGAATCCAATACTCAGAACTTATGAGCACTCATGAGTGTTGTAGCCATGTCCAACATCTTAGACCTCTACAACCAACTCATGACAGTCTTGATTCATACCTACTTCCAACATATGACCGACTGTGGAGAATTCGAATAATATGATATACCAAACATAATTATTCTGGAAGTCAAAACATGCAAAATGAAACGATAGTAAACGATTGACAAAAGATAGCAACAGTTTACTCATAAATAAATACAACTTTTATTCATCGTCAAATGTCAATTACACTTTACACATTTCAAAGCTATATAACTACTAAAACTAATATCATCCTTCAACCCTATACGCCTCGCATGCTGGGGATGCTTAACCATACCCAATCCCTTCGTGAGGGGATCTGCTGGGTTCTCATCTGATGATACCCTCTTTGCCACGAGGAGTCCTTCTTCTATTCGATGTCTGATGAAATGATATTTTCTGTCGATGTGTCTGGATCTACCGTGATCCCTTGGTTCCTTGGCTAAGGCAACTGCACTTTCACTATCACAAAAAATCTCTATAGGCTCCTTTGTAGCTGGTACGACTCCAAGATCTCCAATGAAGTTCTTTAGCCATATAGCCTCCTTCGCTGCCTCGCTTGCTGCTATATACTCTGATTCGCAAGTTGAATCAGCCACTGTCTCCTCCTTGGAACTTTTCCAAGAAATTGCTCCTCCGTTTAAGGTAAAGACCCAGCCTGACTGAGAGCGGAAATTATCCTTATCAGTCTGGAAGCCAGCATCACTATATCCTAATACTCTCAGGTCATCACTCCCACCGAGGGTAAGGACCCAGTCCTTAGTCCTCCGCAGGTACTTGAGAATGTTCTTTACCGCAGTCTAGTGATCCTTGCCAGGGTTCCCCTGATATCTGCTGACCATGCTCAATGCAAAGGACACATCAGGACGAGTACAAGTCATAGCATACATGATCAAGCCTATAGCGGAAGCATACGGTACTCGAATCATTTCTGCTATCTCAGCCTCTGTACTCGGACTCTGAGTTTTACTCAGTCTGGCGTTACTTTGGATCGGTAACTCTCCTTTCTTGGAATTCTGCATGCTGAATCTATTCAGCACCTTCTCCAAGTAGGTACTCTGACTAAGTCCAATTAGTCTTTTACTCATGTCTCTCAGAATCCTTATCCCTAGGACATAGGCAGCTTCTCCAAGGTCCTTCATAGCGAAACACTTCCCAAGCCAGGACTTAACTTCCTGCAGAGTTGGGATGTCATTTCCTATGAGTAGTATGTCATCCACATACAATACAAAAAAGCTGACTATACTCCCACTAGCCTTGACATATACACAAGATTCATCTTCACTCCTCGAAAAGCCAATCTCTTTGACCTTCTCATCGAAGCAAAGATTCCATCTGCTAGGAGCTTGCTTTAATCCATAAATGGATTTCTCAAGCTTACACACTCTACTAGGATACTCTGTACTGACAAAACCCTCTGGCTGACTCATGTAAACATCCTCAGCCAACTTTCCATTAAGGAAAGCGGTTTTGACATCCATTTGCCAAATTTCATAATCATGAAATGCAACAATGGCTAACATAACCCTAATAGACTTAATCTTCGCTACTGGTGAAAAGGTCTCATCATAATCAACTCCCAGAGTTTGAGAAAAGCCCTTTGCAACCAGTCGCGCCTTATAAGTGTGTACATTACCATCCATGTCGGTCTTCTTCTTGAAGATCCACTTGCACCCAACTGTCTTATGACCTGGTGCATTATCAACCAAATTCCGAACTTGATTGTCATACATGGATTGTATCTCGCTGTCCATAGCCTCTTTCCATTTAGCAGCCTCAGGGCCTGCCATGGCTTCCGTGTAGCTGTTAGGTTCATCCAGACTTACCAGTGTGCTATCACTGATAAGTGTATCACCTTCCGCAGTAATATGGAAACCATAGTAATGCTCAAGTGCATTCCTAACTCTTGTGGAACGCCTCAGAGGTACATACTCTTCTGTCGGATCAACAGGAGTTTCCTCCTCAGGTTGATTGCTTGGGTTTGAGGTTCCTTCACCACTTGACTCTTGAATTTCTTCAAGGTCAATTTGCCTCCCACCGTTTCCTTGGCATATAAACTCTCTCTCGCGAAAGACTCCTCTCCTTTCTATAAAGACCACATTATCACTGGGTCTGTAGAAGAGGTAACCAAAGGATCTTTGTGGGTAGCCGATGAAAATACACCTCTCACTTCGAGGTTCGAGCTTATCGTGAGACTCACGCCTCACAAAATCCTCGCAACCCCAAATCTTGATGTTTGTCCAGATTGGGAACTTTTCCGGTTGACATCTCATGAGGTGTTTTGGCAACTTTCTTTGTAGGGACTAGATTAAGGATATGGGCGGCAGTCTCTAAGGCATACCCCCAGAATGAGATTGGTAGCGAAGCTTGACTCATCGTGGAACGAACCATATCCAACAAGGTTCGATTCCACCTCCGAGCCACACCATTCAACTACGGTGTCCTGGGAGGTGTCAATTGTGAGATAATCCCACATTCCTTAAGATAGTCAAGGAACTCTGTACTAAGATACTCACCACCTCGATCGGATTGAAGCATCTTAATGTTCCTGCCCAACTGATTCTCCACTTCCTATTTGAACTCTTTGAACTTTTCAAACGTCTCTGACTTATGCTTGATTAAGTAGACATATCCATATCTACTAAAATCATCAGTAAAAGTCACATAGAATCGGTTAGCATCCCTTGTGGCGGTTCTGAAGGGTCCACACATATCAGTGTGTACAAGATCCAACAAACCTTCACCCCTAGCACAAGTACCAGTGAAGGGTGACTTTTTCATTTTCCCAAGCAAACAAGATTCACAACTATCATCTGATTTTAGGTCAAATGACTCCAAGACTCCATCCTTTTGGAGTTGGCCTATGCGTTTCTTGCTTACATGTCTAAGACGACAATGCCATAATGATGCTTTATCCAAACTAGTGAAGAATCGATACACAATACATTATTTCCTAGGTTATCTACAACCGACACAGTTTCATACACACCATCACAAGGTAATGCTATAAAATAAAGAACATTATTAAAGAAAGCATTAATACCACCACTATCCTTATCAAATGAAAAGGTAAAACCTTGTTTGTACAAACCATGAAAGGAAATAATATTTCTTTCCATTTCAGGCGAATAACAACATTTATTCAAATCTAATGTTAACCTACTACTTAGCAATAAAGAATAAACTCCAATCTTGGTGACAGGTGTAACTTTCCTATTTCCCATGATCAAGTTTATCTTCCCATGCTCCACATTCTCACTTCTTCTTAGTCCCTGCAAATCACATGTATGTGAATACCACAACCTGTATCAAGGACCCAAGAATTAGAATAGGGTGAGTTATTAGACAATATAGTGTAAATACCTGCATGGTTGGGTTTTACTTTCCCATCCTTAACATCTTGCTGGTATTTTGGGCAGTTTCACTTCCAGTGCGACCTTTCATGACAATAGAAGCATTCAGCCTCTTTAGGGTTAGCAGAAGGAGTGACGAAACCTTTTTTGGTTCCACTTGAAGAGGAGCCATCAAGAGACTTTCCCTTGGTACCCTTCGAAGGGCTCTTCCTCTTCTTTCCTTTTCCTTGCCCGATTGCCAAGACAGGGGCCGCAGAAGGAGTAGGAGTAGTAACAACCGACTTACCTTTAAGACCACTTTCCGCGATCTTCAAAAGTCCTTGAAGCTTGCCTTGTTCATGTGGTATGTCATGCATAATTGATCATAAAACGAAGGTAAGGAGTGCAAATTGATATCTATTGCTAACTCCTCTGGGAAGTTCACATTCAGTTTCAACAAACGGTCCACATACCTTTGCATTTTCTGCATGTGGCCCGTGATGGGTTCACCATCCTTCATCCTGGTTGTTATCATGGAGGAGATGATCTCATATCGCTCTTGACGATCACTCTGATGGTAGCGGTCCATCAAATCCTGGTGCATCTCAAAAGGATAGTAGTCCTCATAGGACTTTTGGAGCTCGACTGTCATAATGGCCAACATGATGCATGCCACTTTGGTAGCATCTCTTTCGTGGGCCTGATATTCAGCGACCTCCTCAGGAGTAGCAGTCGGCTCGAGTTCTTTAAGCTCCTTGTCGAGCACATATTCCTTGTCCTCATACCGAGTGACCATCCTGATGTTCCTGATCCAATCCATAAAGTTGGATCCATCAAAGATGACTCTCCCACAAAGGTTCATGAGAGAGAAGAAGCCGGTAGGGTTTGAGCCAGAAGCAACATTGTTGGAAGACATCTGAAAAAAAGAAAGACAAGTTTAGATTAGATATAAAGATAGACCTTAATAAAACACCCAGATGTAATATTAAGGCTAGGACCCAACACAATATTTTATAACTTAGAAGAGGGATGCCGTAATCTAAGCTATAAAATATTTGAAGGTAGGTGAATGACGATTCACCAATTTCCACCATGAAAAACGAAATAAATTAGTAGGCTTTAATTGGTTTTGAAACTCCTAGATTCTTTGAGATTCATTGAACTTTTCAATGGCATTGTTCAATCTCGAGTGTGCCCTTCAGGTTTTGTGACTGGGATGCCGAGGATCACAAAACAAGGTGTGAAGTAACCATGCAAATTACTTGGTATCCTCAATATTTACCCCTCAATCGATGTGTCGGTTAACCACACGCGCTCCATCGATACTATGATAAATATTAAGTTACCCTTTTCCTACCTTGTTAAGTCTAGGTTAGTGTGTCTGTTAACCACACACGCTCCACTAACGACTTAATCAAAGTGCAAAGTGTAATTTTATGGGTTAGCACCTTATTCACATTTTCCTAAAGTAACTAAGATTGGGAATTTATAAAAACATTTAGTTACTTTATTTTACATCATACTTTTAATGAAGATTTAGAAGTCCTTGTTCTACCCGTTCGACTAACGACCCTCCACCAGTCAAGGAAGCGGTGGGTGAGAGTGGACACCCATTAAGCTGCCATTTTATAGGCAACAACCTTATACCCCCCTTATAGACTGGCTTCGTGAATGATGCCTACTAACGGTAAAACGACTTGTTCTTATACATATATATATATATATATATATATATATATATATATATATATATATATATATATATATATATATATTAACTTATAATATTATAACGTATAAAGGTTGAATCTTAACTTTTAAAATTCTAGGGGTTGGAACTAAAGTTTTAAAGTGACTTTACATGTTCCAAAACTTGAGGGAAAGTTTTGTAACTTTCAAAACTTTTCATCTTTCATAACTTATGAGTTAATGGATTAATAAAATGAGAGACTTTTCATTTTATGTAACATATGTGTTTAATAATGGACTTTAAAAGAGTGACTTTTGGTAATCCATAACTTGAGGACAAATTATGGATTCCATTAAAACACATAATGATCAAGATTTAAACTAACAAGCAAGTTACAAATAATTCCTATGATCTTCTAAACTCATAAGTTCATGAATGTTCATATCAACAATTTCAAGAATCATAAATAAACCATATAAAACTTGAAATTTTGATAATAGCTATTGAAAATGGATTAGCATAACCATTACACCATCTAAAACAAGTTTTATAACACCAAAACAGTTTAGGGTAATGTTTCTAGTCCATTTCCAGCAGCAAAACATGAAAATCTGCACTCAGGGGCTCCTACTCGTCGAGTGCAAGAGCCTACTCATCGAGTAGGATGAATTTGGTCATGGACTCGTCGAGTCCCCCCATGGACTCGGCGAGTTCATGCTTCATAGTGCAGAAAAACTGAGTTTTTTTTATAATTTTGCATCAAGTATCAAACAAACAAGCCTAGGCTTTGATACCACTGAAGGGTTTTGAGCATTCTAACACTCCTATGGTATACATGCAACCCTAGAAACCTTGGATCTATGTTTTATCTATGATACATGCAAAATTGTTTTTCCAAGGTTCATAACCTAGCTAGCATACATGGGGAACTTTTAAACATAAAAGTTAGTAGGAAATACATACCTTGTAGTAGTTAGGATTCCTTGAAAACCTTGTGAGCCTAGCACCTCAAGTGTGATGCCTCAAATGTCTCATACAACACCAAATGCACTTGGAATAACTTAGAGAGAAATGAAGAACACTTAGAAATCGACTAGCCCTCACTTGTATCCTTAGTGGCCGATTTTGGTGAATAACACGTAGCTTATATAGTGTGTTACAATTAGGGTTACACCATGTAAACCCTAATTGTCATGACTTTTCATTTCCATGACCCATGGGCTCTATAACCACCATGGAGCATCCATGGAGCATCCTATGGGTTTTAGCCCAACTTGATAATCCATGAAGCATTAGCCCACTATATAAGTATGGATGATTTACACAATCAACCCATATATTTAATTAGTCTACTTTTGATCACTTAACTAATTCCAAATTAATTCTTGATCAGTACTAACTAAATAATACTATTAATATATTAGAACTTATAATATATTAATAAACCTTAAGTGTTATTTCTCTCATTTTAGTCTATCCAAATGCATGATGCCATGCAACCCAAATGGACCATGCTAATCGGGTCAAGTACATTGCAGAAATAGTTATTAACTTAGACACCTAATCCAACAGTTTTGAGGGTCAACACAAGGTTGGTGAGAGTTACAGGTTTTTTGCTAACAACAATGATACTTTTAAAAAGGTTCAGAAAGTGTTTTCTTTGTAAGTAAAGCCATACTTAAAACTGTGTTTGTAAAGAGTCTTTGAATAAACTTTAAAAAATAAAAGGTGTCTTTGCATAATTAAATCCATACTTAAAACTGTTTTGAGAGAAACCAAGCCTATGGTTTGTAGTAAGAGAGAGAGAGAGAGAGAGAGAGAGAGAGAGATTCTAGTTAATTTTTATAATGAGCCCTATAACCGAGCTATGTGACTGAATTTACCCCCTACAACGCTTCATTGTATGTCGCAGTAATGATTGTAGATGATGGGTTTTACACAAAAGAACAATCCTATGTGCTCATACAAAAACCCTAATGCTTGGATCTAGGCTTCTCTATTGTACATGCAATTCATCCAAGACTTGAAACCCTAATCTAGCATACATTGAAATCGAAATTTATAATGAACTAGTTTAGATGATACCTTTCAATGATTGCAAGAATCCTTTGATCTTCAAGAAGCTTAGTGTCACAAGTGTAACACCTCTAATGGCTCACAAACACCACAAGAAAGAGAATGATGTATATGAGAGAGCATGAGAGGCAAAAGTCGGCTCCAAGCTTCCAAGGGATAAAGTGGCCGATTTTGCTAGCCCTAAGGGTCCTTATATACTTGAGCTTCTAGGGTTTCAGTCAAAACCCTAATTGGATGACTTAGGCCCTAAGTAACTTGAGAACCTTCTGGAATAAGGCCTCCTTGGACGAAAAAGATGGACTCCTCATTAATTTCGCCCATGCCATAATCCATAAGGATTCTCAGCCCAATATCAACTATCACATAATTGACAGTTCTAGTCCCCTTTAATTAATTAATGTCTTTTAGCCACAAAATTAATTCTTAATTACTTCTTGTCTAATATTAATTAAACTATATGATTTCTCTTTTAATATATTATTCATATAATATATTAATAAACCATAATAACCTCTATTTCTCCATAACTCATCCTATCAAGTTGCTTTGGTGAAGGCAACCCAAAAGGACCATGGACAACCGGGTCAAGTACATACTAAATATAGTTACGGGCTTAGACACTAATCCAACAGTCTCCCACTTGGATAAGTCTAGTAACTATAGTGCAAGTACAATTCGATTAGCAATCGTAGCACTCAAAGACGCTGTCGAACTCTGATCTTATCAGTAACCTATCCTTTAGATAAGGGATTATATAGTCCTCCATTCTAGATATCATGCGGACAATTACATGGAACATAGTCATACTTATTGTCGAGCAGTTTGTTTCTCGATCTCTGATTCGTCTGACATATAACTTAATTGAACACATCAATTCAGTCCTGACTGGGCCCGCCACATATGTCAAACCAAATCATCGAGGGGCCCAGATATCGCTTTTACCTTCTTAGGATAAAAGGAACAGATAAACTTTGACTTATATCCATTTACCATTCACTCATCAAATCATGCACAATAATGTGTTTTATAACATCAGGTTACTGATGTTTTTACGTATTATCAATGCACAACCAACTTGCAAATAATAAACCATATATCTAGGTTTTAAGACCATATGATATTATCTTCTTGCGATCACTCGAGATAAATTCCATGAAGTGATGCCAGCAAGTGGAGGTCTAATCCAATCCTCAAATCTTATTCATAAGCACTCATGAACGTTGCAGCAAACTTTTGCTATGTCTAATACACTTTAGACAATCTACAAACCAATTCATGACAATCTTCTTTCATATCTACTCCCAAAGTATGAGCGACTGTGGAACGTTCGAATAATCTTATTATTCAGGAACTCAAAACTTGCAAAGTGAAACAATAGGTAAATGATTAACATAAGACAATAACTTTACTTATAAATAATACTCCTTTATTTAATAATCAAATGTTAATTACAATTTATCTATTACAGGCTTCTAAGATATCTAATCTAAACTAATATCGTCCTTCAGCCCAATGCTCCTAGCGTGCTGCAAGTTCTTAACCCTACCCAGTCCCTTCGTAAGGGGATCTGCTGGGTTATCCTCTGACGATACCCTCTTCACTACGAGGAGTCCCTCTTCCACCAATGTCGAATAAAAGGATATTTCCTGTCTATATGTCGAGATCTATTATGATCCCTCGGTTCCTTGGTCAAGGCAACCGCTCCTTCATTATCGCAGAATATCTCCATAGGCTCCTTTATGGCTGGTACAACTCCAAGGTCTCCAATGAAGTTCATCAACCATATCGCCTCCTTTGACACTTCGCTCGCCGCTATGTACTCTGATTCGCATGTTGAATCAGCTACGGTCTCCTGCTTGGAACTTTTCCAAGTCACTACTCCTCCATTCAGGGTAAAGTCCCAGCCCGACTGCGAACGGTAGTTGTCTCGGTCGGTCTGAAAGCTGGCGTAACTATAACCTCGCACCCTTAAGTCATCACTCCCACCGAGGACTAGAAACCATTCCTTGGTCCTCCGAAGGTACTTAAGAATATTCTTGACTGCGGTCCAATGTTTTTTGCCAGGGTTCCCTTGATATCCTCTGACCATGCTCAAAGCGAATGCCACATCAAGGTGAGTATAAGTCATAGCATACATGATTGAGCCAACTGTGGAAGCGCAAGGAACTCGACTCATCTCTGCTATCTCGACTTTGGTACTCGGACTTTGAGTCTTACTCAACTTGGCATTACTTTGGATTGGTAACTCCCCCTTCTTGGAATTCGCCATACTAAAAGGCTTTAGTACCTTCTCTAAGTAAGTATTTTGACTAAGTCCTACTAGTATCTTACTACTGTTTCTCAGTATCCTTATTCCCAGAATATAGGCAGCCTCTCCGAGGTCCTTCATAGCGAAGCACTTCCCAAGCCAGGACTTAACTTCCTGCAGCGTCGGGATGTTGTTTCCTATGAGTAGTATGTCATCGACATACAATACGAGGAAGCTAACTATACTCCCACTGTCTTTGACATATACACATGATTCATCCTCGTTTCACAGGAAGCCAAACTCTTTGACTTTCTCGTCGAAACAAAGATTCCATCTGCGAGACGCTTGTTTCAATCCATAAATGGATTTCTCAAGCTTACACACTCTATTAGGATGCTTCGCATCGAAAAAAACCTCTGGCTGATTCATGTAAACATCCTCAGCCAACTTCCCATTAAGGAAAGCGGTTTTGACATCCATCTGCCATATTTCATAGTCATGAAATGCAGCAATGGCTAGCATCACCCTAATAGACTTTATCTTTGCAACTGGTGAGAAGGTCTCATCATAGTCAACTCCGGGAGTTTGAGTAAAGCCCTTCGCAACCAATCGTGCCTTATAAGTGTGTACCTTCCCATCCATGTTGTTCTTCTTCTTGAAGATCCACTTGCACCCGACCGTCTTACGACCTGGCACATTGTCAACCAAATTCCAAACTTGGTTGTCATACATGGACTGAATCTTGCTGTCCATAGCCTCTTTCCATTTCGCAGACTCCGAGCCTACCATGGCTTCCTTGTAGCTGTTAGGTTCATCCAAATTTATTAGTGTATATCACTAATAAACGTATCACCTTCACTTGTTATATGAAAACCATATAACACAGGTGGAACACTAACTCTACTGGAACATCTAAGAGGTAAGGACTCGTCAATCAGTTCAACAAGAGTCTCCTCCTCATGTTGAATGGCAGTGTTAGAGGTTCCTTCATCGCTTGACTCTTGAAGCTCTTCAAGATCGATTTGCCTCCCACTATCTCCTTGGCTTATGAGTTCTCGTTCTCAGAAAACCCCTCTCCTCGCAACGAAGACAACATTCTCACCCAGTCTATAGAAGAGATATCCAAAGGACTTCTGCGGGTAGCCGATGAAAATACATCGCTCACTACGAGGTTTGAGCTTGTCGTGAGTCTCTCGTCTTACGAAAGCCTCGCAACCCCAAACCTTGATATGTGTCAACGAGGGAGCTTTCCCTGTCCACATCTCGTGAGGAGTTTTGGCAACCTTCTTTGTAGGGACTAAGTTAAGGATATAGGCGACAGTCTCTAAGGCATACCCCCAGAATGAGATAGGTAGTGAAGCACGACTCATCATGGAACGAACCATGTCCAACAAAGTTCTATTACGCCTCTCAGCTACACCATTCAACTGCGGTGTCCTGGGAGGTGTCAATTGCGAAACGATTCTGCATTCCTTGAGGTAGTTGTGGAATTCAAGACTTAGGTACTCTCCTCCTCGATCAGATCGAAGCATCTTGATTCTCCTGCCCAACTGATTCTCCACTTCTTGTTTGAACTCTTTGAACTTTTCAAAGGTTTCTGACTTATGCCTGATTAAGTAGATATAGACATATTTGCTATAATCATCGGTAAAAGTCACGTAGAAGCGGCTTGCATCCCTTGTGGTGGATCTAAAGGGCCCACGTACATCTGTATGTATGAGATCCAATAAACCATCACCCCTTTCACAATAACCAGTGAAGGGTGACTTGGTCATCTTTCCAATTAAACAATACTGGCACACGTCATCGTCCCTGAGGTCGAATGACTCCAACACTCCATCCTTTTGGAGTTGGGCTATGCATTTCTTGTTGACATGTCCAAGACGACAATGCCACAAGCATGCTTTGTACAAACTATTGGAAGAATCGATAAACAACACATCATTTCCTAAATTGTCTACAACCTTCACAGTTTTGACAAGAAATGGTGTAATTTCGTGAGTACCAAAAAACTGACTAAAATTAGTTATAAACCTTTCTTGTCTGAAAAACTGTCAAAACTGTCATATAATAGTTTTTTCTCAACAGTAAAAACTGTTATAAATCCAGGTTTTGTATAAGGATTAATGCAAAGTCAAAACCGGGTCAAAACTGTCAAAACTGTCATATAACAGCTCGACCTCAGCTAGGGGCTCTAAATCCTTGTCTATACAAACCATGAAAAGAAATGATGTTTCTTTCCATATCTGGCGAATAGCAACAATTATTCAAATCTAGTCCTAATCCATTACTAAGCATCAAAGAGTAAACTCCAATCTTGGTGACAGGCGACGATCTTCTGTTCCCCATGATCAAGTTTATCTTCTCATGCTCCACATCCCTATTTCTTCTTAGGCCCTGCAAATCAGAACAAATGTGAAAACCACATCCTGTATCCAGAACCCATGAAATAGCATGTGATGAATCATTAGATTGAATAGTGTAAATACTTGCGAAGGACGACTTGATCTTCCCATACTTGATATCTTGTAGATATTTTGGGCAGCTTCGTTTCCAATGCCCTATTTCGTGGAAGTGATGACACTCTGCATCCTTAGGGTTGGAGTTGGGTTTAGCAGAACCAGCCTTGGTTCCACTAGAAGAGGTGCCATCATGGGACTTTCCCTTATGGTGGCTTTTTGAGGGAGCCTTCCTCTTCTTACCCTTTCCTTGCCCAATAGCCAAGAATGGGGCAACAATAGGAGTAGCAGTTTGTGCAACGGACTTGTCCTTGAGGTTACTCTCGGCAGTCCTCAAAAGACCTTGCAGCTTGCTCAACGTGACCTCCTCTTTGTTCATGTGGTGGGTCATGCGAAACTGGTTGAAACAGGGTGGCAGTGAATGAAGGATGATGTCAATCGCCATATCTTCATCGAAGTTAACATTCAACTTTAGCAGGCGGTCAACATACCTCTGCATCTTCTGCAGATAAGCAGTGACAGACTCTTCGTCTCTCATCTTGGTTGTGATCATCGAAGTGATGCTCTCGTACCTATCATGCCTCGCACTTTGGTGATACCTTTCAACCAAGTCCTGATGCATTTCGTAGGGATAGAAGTCCTCGTAGGACTTTTGGAGTTCAGCAGTCATGGTCGCCAGTATGATGCAACAGACTTTCGTGGCATCACGCTCATGGGCCTCGAAGGCAGCGATATATTCGGGAGTAGCAGTGTTCATATCCACCTCTTTCAGCTCCTTGTCGAGGACATATTCCTTGTCCTCGTAGCGGGTAACCATCCTTATGTTGCGGATCCAATCATTGAAATTGTTTTCGTCGAAGATTACCCTATCACACAAATTCATGAGTGAGAATGAGCCGGAGGCGTTTGAGCTTGAAGCGTTGTGGTTTGAGTTCGACATCTGAAAAAGGAAAAGACACAAAGTTTGATTAGATAAGAATGCCCAATTAAACACCCAAATGAGAAATTAGGGCTAGGATCCAACAACATTATTTACAACTTAAAAGAGGGATGTTGTAATTTAAATTGTAAATAATTTGAAGGTAAGTGAATGACGATTCACTAATTTCCACCATGAAAAACAAAAGAGAATGAAGTTTTAAATGTATTGAAACTCCTAGATCTTTTTGAGATTCACTGAACTTTTCAATGACATGTTTAAATCTCGATATGCCCCACAAGTTTGTGACTGGGATGCCGAGGATCACAAACCGGGTGTGAATAACCATGCAAATGTACATGGTGCCCCCAATGTTACAGTCACCTAATCGACGTGTCGGTTAACCACACACGCTCCATCGATCTATGACAAACATCGAGTCACCCTTTGCCACCTTTGCTTAGAGCCAATTAGTGTGCCGGTTAACCACACACGCTCCACTAGCGTCTTAGCAAGGGTACAAAGTGTAATTTCATGGAATTGCATCAAATTCACTTTTTCCTAAAGTAAATAAGATTGGGAATTTTGTAAAAACATTTAGTTACTTTATAAATTCATTATACTTTTAATGAGGAAAGGTTTGTTCTATCCTACCCATTCGGCTGACGACCCTCCACCAATCAAGGAAGCGGTGGGTGAGAGTGGACACCCATTAAACGACCATTTTATAGGCCATAACCTTATACCCCCCTTATACATCAGCTTCGTGAATGATGCCTACTAACAATAAGACTAACATTTAGTTATACATATATATATATATATATAATAATAATAATTATTATTATTATTATTATTCTTATAATATTATAATAGTAAAGGGTGAATTTTAAACTTGTAAAATTCTAGGGTTTGGAATTTAATAATTTCAAAATTAAACTTTTAATTCAAAATTTAAATTCCAAAACTTGTGGGCAAGTTTTGAACTAGATCAAAATTCAAATAAATAAATAATTAAACAATTAATTATGGTGATTATCTAATTTTGACCTAATCCAATTTTATGCAAGATAATGATCAAATAAATTCAAATAATTAACATTTATCATATAAGGAAATAATTATTCAATTAGTTTGAACATATCTTTTATTTTGGCAAGGATAATCATCCAATATTAAGAAAAATAGTATTTTATCAGTTAAACACAATTTGGTAATTATCCCACAGCAAAATAGGCATAAAATCCCGAAATATCCTCTGTCTGACTGCTCGACTCGCCGAGTCCCTTACTGGACTCTTCGAGTTCATCCTACTCGTTGAGCCCACTTTGGGACTCGCCGAGTCTGTTAGTCAGAGGACCAAAAAATCGATTTTCAAGCAAGAATGAAAACACAAAGCATTAAATACAACATAAGCCAATACAGTCTCTGATACCACTGATGGGTTTTACACAAAAGAACAATCCTATGTGCTCATACAAAAACCCTAATGCTTGGATCTAGGCTTCTCTATTGTACATGCAATTCATCCAAGATTTGAAACCCTAATCTGGCATACATTGAAATCAAAATGTATGATGAACTAGTTTAGATGATACCTTTCAATGATTGCATGAATCCTTTGATCTTCAAGAAGCTTAGTGTCACAAGTGTAACACCTCTAATGGCTCACAAACACCACAAGAAAGAGAATGATGTATAGGAGAGAGGATGAGAGGCAAAAGTTGGCTCCAAGCTTCCAAGGGATCAAGTGGCCAATTTTGCTAGCCCTAAGGGTCCTTATATACTTGAGCATCTAGGGTTTCAGTCAAAACCCTAATTGGATGACTTAGGCCCTAAGTAACTTGAGAACCTTCTGGAATAAGGCCTCCTTGGACGAAATTAAGATGGAATCCTCATTAATTTTTTCCATGCCCTAATCCATAAGGATTCTCAGTCCAATATCAACTATCGCACAATTGACAGTTCTAGTCCCCTTTAATTAATTAATGTCTTTTAGCCATAGAATTAATCGTAACACTTTTGTCATTTCAATTGAGTATCTAACTCTTGGACTTCTTGACTATTGGTGGTGCTCAATCTTGCACCCGCTCTTCGTACTATGTTGGATTTTCAGTCGTACCCTTCGAGTTACAAAATCAATCCTTATTGGAGACTCCTGCTCCTTTTTACACAGACTTAACTTAAGATAATTTCTTTACTTTGATTATCGTAATAGACCGATGGGGCATGTTCTAAAGACCTCTCATCGTATGATGCAACTCTTAGACTCAGATGTTTTTGAGTCAGATTCCAGATTGGAATATACCTTCAGTCATGTTCTAATGTGATGTAATCACCTTCTAGCATGTAGCCCTTCTAGCTACAAGCTTCTTATTTTAACGGTGATCACGATACTTCTATTGATCGCTTCGATTATCTTTCACTTAAATCTTCTGGCTTAAGTCAGATGCTACATCGAACTTGGTTCTCTGAACCACATAACATACTTATCTTAGTCAGAATCGATTTGATAAGACCACTAGGGTCGGAATAACAATCATCTTCTTAGTCATTACCGAAACGATGGTAACAATAGACATGAACAAAACAAAATCAATTAGTAGCGCCTTGGTAACCTCATGACTTTCCCTGATCCAAGTACGAGTCCAGTTCTTCTAGTAGTACAGGCCTCTAATACCTTTCACACCTACTCATACTCGTCCTAAGTATTGCCTCTCAGTTCACCAAGTCATTATCACAAAAAGAATTTTTAACACAGACCAATGTGTCTAAACAATCATAAAATTTTCCTAAACTCTATTAGGACTTCTTCCATGCATATCTTCAATCATCAATTCTGCTTCAACTCGGTTGGTGGAGGAAATGCCAGATGATTGTATAACTTCATGCATTGTACCAAAAATCTTTGTTCTACCAATCGAATTTGTACTTCTCTTATACTAGATGTATTATTTAATAGACGCATTCTAAAAGCAAGATACCTTTCTTACGGTATCTTCCGATAGGTATCATTCACTATCATCAGCTTTCTTATTTCCTCTAATTGCTCAGTCTGGTACGAATCCTTATCGTGACGTTCCATACACCGTAATAGTTGTTCAAGACGAGAAATTTAAGATAGAGAAGGTTTAGACGCGTAATCCTTCTTATCACTCCGAAAAGTTACATGGCAGTTCTCATACCGTAATTATAAGTTTAGAAATCTGTGTTGGGTTTTGAGCATTCTAACACTCCTATGGTGTACATGCAACCCTAAATACCTTGGATCTATGTTTTCTCTAATATACATGCAAATGCTAATATTCCAAGGTATTACCCTATCTAGCATACAATCATAGATACTTGGGTAATAATATAGATAGAATACATACCTTTTATAGTGTAGCTTGACTCCATGGGGATTGAGTGCCTAGTGCCTCAAATAGGACACCTCAAATGGCTCACACAACATCAAATGCTCTTGGAATAACTTAGAGAGAAATCCACACTTCAAGAAATCGGCTAGCCCTTCTTTTTCCAACTCTAGTGCCCTATTTTGGTGAATAATATGATGCTTATATAGTATGTTACAATTAGGGTTACACCATGTAAACCCTAATTATCTTGACCTTTCATTTCCATGACCCATGGGTTAAGTAACCTCCATGGAGCATCCATGGAGTATCCTATGGGTTTAACCCAACTTGATTATCCATGGAGCTTTGGCCCACTATATAAGTTATGGATGATTTACACAATCAACCCATATATTTAATTAGTCTTTTTTTGATCACATAATTAATTCTAAATTAAATTTTGATCAATACTAATTAAATATTATTATTCTTATTATTAATATATTAGAACTTATAATATATTAATAACCATAAGTGTCTTATTTCTCTCATTTAGTCTATCCAAGTGCATGATGCCATGCAACCCAAATGGACCATGCCTGGTCGGGTCAAGTACATACCAAATATAGTTATGACTTAGACACTAATCCAACAATCTGAACATATAAAATTTCCAGATCCGGTTGACAATAGGCCATAGATCCGATCAAACGATAGCATCACAAAGCATATAAGTCATCTTATAGCATAAATCATTTAGCACATAAAAGCAGTCTAGATATCTTCCCTAAATAAGCTAGTGCTCGTGTCTATTCAGGTGTACTACCTAAAATATAATAGACATACTCCTCACGATCATCACTTAGCATTTCTGTGACATCCCCAAATTTACGGTTATTTTAAAATTTTTATTTATGCTTATTTTAAAATCAGAGTATTCATTTTAAAGAATAATATTGCGGAATTTGTTCCCAGAAAAACATGATAAATATATTATCAAAGCATTTATGAAGAAATGTATTTTGTTTATATTAAATTTTGGGACGTCATCGTCAATACAAAAACATAAGCATAAACAGACCTTACATTTATTTACACTAGTGCTCTACATCTCCTTTAATCTCTCAGTGTTATGTAGCTTCGTATCGACACCTGTGATACAAGTAAACTGAGTGGGTCAGGTTGGGAAACCTGGTGAGGACATAGGCTTTTCAACCCACAATAAAATAATTATTATGTTTCATCATCAAACAATTATCCCAATTACCTATCCCCTATATCTTCTTTATTTCTTAAGAATCTACCCTAAGAATCATCTATCATTTACTCATTCATTCCTAAGGATTGTCCTAAGGAATATGCATGAAGTCCATCGCTGTCAATGACACATCTGCCAATGTTATCATTTAGGCGCAGCTGCCACGATTATGACACTCTCTATTAGGCGCAGCTGTCGATATTATCATTTAGGCGCAGCTGCCAAGATTATGATGTTCTCTATTAGGCGCAACTGTTGATGATATCCTTTAGGCACAGCTGCTATGATGGTTAGAGTACATCATAGTTCAAAAACATCTACAGGTTGTGGAGCAGCTGCCAATGTTCATCTATATCATCTTTCATCCCTCATCATTCATCTACCCATTTTCTACCCAACATATTCGTGGATATAAAACACATATACAACTTAAATCATTTAAAACATGTATAAATCGTTCATCCAACATAGATATCATGAACACAAATAATATACACACATAGCACATAATTTATATTAAATACTTCATATCTATGTCTAAGATGAAAGTAACTATGCACTCATTTGTTAAAGTCATGACTCGACATTCGGACAACACTTCACTTCTAACAATCGTCTTTTCCTTCGACGAAACCTAACATTATTATTGCTAAATTTTAGTCTAATATTTATAGAGACTATTTATGCGCGATATTGTTTTATAAGTGTTAAACAATACTTTTCAACTACTATGTACAAACAGGGGCCAAACATGAAACAGCGGATGGCAGGACCATTTTGGCATTATAGCACTTCTAAAATCCAACAACCCTATGCGACCCTTCAAGCCAGATTCCCCATACCACGAGTAGTTAAAAGATACTATAATAACACTTTGTATATTATATTTTATAATATATATTGTTTATAAGTTCATAATAACAATAATAAAGTTAAAGATCAGCTATACTTAGAGTAGGGTAAGCATATCTCACTTATCGGGAGGTTTGGCTAGGAATCGGGCTCTGCGGGGGCAGAACTTTCGAGCTGAAAAGCTCTTCTTCTTGGAGCCTTCTGGCACTTTGGGGCCTTCCTCTAGCAATTAGAAGTTACTAGGGCTTTAGGAGAGGTTTAGAGAGAAGTTAGAGAGAGAGAGAGAGGTTATGGTGTGAGGAAAAAGGGTGAGCTTCGTATGGTATTTATAGGCTGAAAAATGGGTCAACTCGGCGAGTTTGAGCCTCTAACTCATCGAGTTGGTATGACACATGTCACCATCTGGTGGCAAGGCGTGGGGAGAAAGCAATGATCCAGATTAAGCCACATCACCCCTTTCGCAACAACACCCTCCCAACGTCTAAATTCCGTAAATTTCACATACGAGCTCCAATTTCAACGTTCTTTATATCCATGCGTAGGTATTGACAAGATCTACAACTCTTCCTTTGATTCTATCGGCTAATTCTCGACCGATTTTAAAATTTAGTAGTATGATTGTTTAACGATTGTGTAAAATTCATAACTTCTACATACAGACTCTGTTTTCGACTGTATTTTTATTGTTGAACTCCTATTAATGAGATCTTCAATTCTCATTTAGGTTGTATCGGCTAAAAATCGATCGATCTAAAATTCGAATTCCGAGCTGCGTACTATTATGCTAAATCTTAGAAAAATCATAACTTCCTCATACGAAGTCAGATATGGACGTTCTTTTTATGCACGTTCTCGTTTTAACGTATACTATGATTTTCGTTTAGATCGTTAAGGCTAAAAAGTAATTTATCAAAAATTCACTTTTTACGTTACGCGGTGACGTGCCGGTTTAGCCGTAAATCTTGGACGAGTCATACCTTCTTCGTTATTACTCGGATTTCAGTGTTCTTTATATGTACGGGACCCTTGTGACATATTATATAACTTGGTTAAGATTATTCCTTCTAAATAATCTTCCATAAAATCATCATTTTTGACTCTCATTGTCTCTAAATTGACTATACCGAATCTGCAGGCGTTACAGTTATCTCCCTCTTAGGATGATTATGTCCTATAATCATCTACGAAACAGGGCTTGGATAATGACTTCATACGTTATCTCTTCATCCTTGGTAATAACTGTAACTTCTCTGTTCCTTCGAATGATTATCTAACTCTTGGACTTTTTGATTGAAGTCGGTGCTCAATTTGGCACACGCTCTTCATACTATGTTAGACTTTCAATTGTAACCTTCGAGTTACAATCTCGATCCTTATTGGAGACTCTTACTCCTTCTTAAATAGACTTTACTTCGATTATTGTAACAGACCGATGGGCCATGTTCTAATGACCTCATGTCGTATGATGCAACGCTTAGACTCAGGTCTCTTAAAGTCAAATTCCAGAATTGAATATACCTTCCTTCATGTTCTAATGTGATATAATCACGTTCTAGCATGCAACACTTCTAGTTACACGCTTCTTACTTTAACAACGGTCGCAATACTTCTACTGATCGCTTTGATTATCTTTCATTTCGATCTTCTGGCTTAAGTCAAATATTACATCGATCTTGGTTCTATGAACCACGTAACATACTCATCTTAGTCGGAATCGATTTGATATGGCCACTAGAATTGAAATAACAACCATCTTCTTAGTTATTACCGAAACGATGGTTACGAATGACATGAACAAAACATAATCAATTACTAGCGCCTTGGTAACCTTGTGACTTTCCCTGATCCAAGTATGAGTCCTGTGCTTCTGGTAGTATTGACCTATACTACCTTTCACACCTACTTATACTCGTCCCAAGTATTGTCTCGCAGGCCTCGAAGCTGTTATCACAAAAACAATTTTAACACATATAAATGTGTCCAAACAATCATAAAATTTTCCCTAGACTCTACTAAGACTCCTTCCATGCGTATCTTCAATCATCAATTCTTCTTCAACTCGGTTGGTGGTGGAAACGCCAGACGATGGGACAACTTCAGGAATTATGCCAACCATTTTATCATCCCGCCAATCGAAGGTGTACTTTGGACATACCGTACTCGTCTAGACGTACTATTATTTTATCAGACGTATTCTAAAGGTAAGATACCAATCTTTCTATATCTTCTAATAGGTATCATTTGCTATCATAATCCTTCTCATTTCCTCCATTTTTCAATCCGCTACGAGTCCTTATCATGTTGTTCCATAGACCGTAATAGTTATTCAAGACGAGAAATTTAAGATAGAGAAGGTTTAGACGCGTAATCCTCCTTATTAATCTGAAATGTTACATGTCAGTTCTAATATCGTAATTAAAAGTTTAGAATCTTGAGCACATAAATTTTCCAGATCCGGTCGGCAACAGACTATAGATCCGATCAAATAAAGGCATCATAAAGCATCACAAATCATTTAGCACATAAAAACATTTTAGGCATCTTCCCTAAATAAGCTAGTGATTGTGTCTATTCAGGTGTACTACCTAAAATATTTTAGACACACTCAACTCACAATCATTGCTTAGCATTCTATGTTTAGGTCTAGAAATAAATCCTTATTCCTCGTTCGCTTAAACTAATGCTCTGATACCAACTGTGACATCCCCAAATTCACGGTCATTTTAAAAAATTAATTTATGCTTATTTGAAAATCAGAGTATTCATTTTAAAGAATAATATTGCGGAATTTGTTCCCATAAAAACATGATAAATATATTATCAAAGCATTTCCGAAGAAATGTATTTTATTTATATTAAAACTTTGGGATGTCATCGTCAATATAGAAACATAAGCATAGACAGACCTTACATTCATTTACACTAGTGATCTACATCTCCTTTAATCTCTCAGTGTAATGTAGTTTAGTATCGAAACCTGTGATACAAGTAAACTGAGTGGGTCAAGTTGGGAAACCTGGTGAGTATATAGGGTTTTCAACCCACAATAATATAACTATTATGTTTCAGCATCAAACAATTATCCGAATTACCCATCCCCATTATCTTCTTTATTTCTTAAGGATCTACCCTAAGAATCATCTATCATTTACTTATTAATTCCCAAGGATTGTCCTAAGGAATAGGCATGAAGTCCATCACTGCCAACGACACAGCTGCCAATGTTATCAATTAGGCACAGCTGCCAATATTAGCATTTAGGCGCAGCTACTAGGATTATGACGTTCTCTATTAGGTGCAGCTGCCGATATTATCATTTAGGCGCAGCTGCCAGGATTATGATGTTCTCTATTAGGCGCAGCTGTCGATACTATCCTTTAGGCGTAGCTGCTAGGATGTTTAGAGTACATCGTAGTTCAAAAAAATCTACAGGTTGTGGCGCAACTGCCAATGTTCATCTATATCATCTTTCATCCCTCATCATTTATCTACCCATGTTCTACCGAACATATTCGTAGATATAAAGCACGTATACAGTTTAAATCATTTAAAACATGTATAAATCATTCATCCAACATAGATACCAGGAACACAAATAATATGCACACATAGCATGTAATTTATATTAAATACTTCATATCTATGTGTAAGATGAAAGTAACTATGCACTCACTTGTTAAAGTGATGACTCGAAATTCGGACAACGCTTCACTTCTAACAATCGTCTTTTCCTTAGATGAAATCTAGCATTATTATTGCCAAATTTTAGTCTATATTTATAGCGACAATTTATGAGCGATATTGTTTTATAAGTGTTAAACAATATTTTTCAAATACTATGTACAGACAGGGGCCAGACATGAAACACCGGAGGGGAGGACCATTTTGGCATTATAGCACTTCTGAACTCCAGCAACCCTATGCGACCCTTCAAACCAGATTCCCCGTACCAAGAGTAGTTAAAAGATATAATAATAACACTTTGTATATTATATTTTATAAAATATATTGTTTATAAGTTCATAATAACAATAATAAGCTTAAACATAAGATATACTTAGAGGAGGGTAAGCATCTCTCACTTACCGGGAGGTTTGGCTTGAAACCGGGCTCTGCGGGGGCAGAACTTCCAAGCCGAGAAGCTCTTCTTCTCGGAGCCTTCTGGCGCTTCGGGGCTTTCCTCTAGCAATTAGAAGCTATTAGGGCTTTGGGACAGGTTTAGAGAGAAGTTAGAGAGAGATAAGGGTTATGGTGTGAGGAAAAAAGGTGAGCTTCGCAAGGTATTTATAGGCTCAAAAATGGGTCAACTCGTCGAGTTGGTGTTCCACATGTCACCATCTGGGGGCAAGGCGTGGGGAGAAAGTAATGGTCCAGATTAAGCCACGTCACCCCTTTCGCAGCAGCACCCTCCCGACTTCTAAATTCCATAATTTTCACATACGAGCTCCGTTTTCGACGTTATTTATATCAATGCGTACGTATTGACAAGATAAACAACTCTCCTTTTGACTCAATCGGCTAATTCTAGACCGATTTTAAATTTAACAGTATGAGAAGATTACACTGTTTAATGACTCTGTAAAATTCTCATTTAGGTTGTGTAGGCTAAACATTGATCGATCTAAAATTCGAATTCCGGGCTGCGCACTACTATGCTAAATGTTAGAAAAATCATAACTTCCTCATACGAAGTAAGTTTTGGACGTTCTTTTTATGCACGTTCTCGGTTTAACCTATACTACGACTTTTGTTTAGATCGCTAAGGCTAAAAAGTAATTTATCAAAAATTCAATTTTTATGTTACGCGGTGTCGTGCCGGTTTAGCCGTAAAATTTCGACGGATCATAACTTTTTCGTTATAACTCGGATTTCAGCTTTGTTTATTTGTACAGAACCCTTTTGATATATACTATAACTTGGTTAATATTATTCCTTCTAAATAATCTTCCATAAAAAGTCATTTTGACGCTCCTCTAAATTGACTAGCCCGGATGTGCGGGCGTTATAATTTCTAAGTTTAAGTCTAGAAATTTCCTAAAATTCCTAGTTACCTTAAACTAATGCTCTGATACCAATTGTGGCATCCCTAAATTAATGGTCATTTAAAAAAAATTATATATGCTTATTTTAAAATCAGAGTATCATTCTTGAAGAATATTATTGCGGAAATTGTCCCCAAAAATATGATAAATATATTATCAAAGCATTTCCGAAGAAAAATATTTTATTTATATTAAAACAATGGGATGTCATCGTCAATATAGAAACATAAGCATAAATAGACCTTTCAGTCATTTATACTAATGATCTACATATTCTTTAATCTCTTAGTGTAATGTATATTCGCATCGATACCTGTGATACAAATGAACTGAGTGGGTCGGGTTGAGTAAGTTGGTGAGTATATAGGGATTTCAATACCACAATGTTATATAATATATATATATATATATATATATATATATATATATATATATATATATATATATATATATATATATTAGAACTCGCAATATACAATTTCACCTTACATAAGCAATTTTACCCCACCCCGTCGATCCTCACAACAACACGATCCATACTCTCGGATCTAAAATTAACAGCTTTACCTAATCCACACTCCCGGATTAAGTATGTCTAATCCATGCTCTCGGATCGATGAAAAATGACTATGCCTACTCCATACTCTCGGACTAGGGACGAATGACTATGTCTAATCCATGCTCTCGTATTAATGAAAAATGACTATGCCCTATCCATACTCTCGGACTAAGGATGAATGATTATGTCTAATCCATGCTCTCAGATTAATGACAAATGACTATGCCTTCTCCATACTCTCGGACTAAGGACGAACGACTATGTCTAATCCATGTTGTCGGATCAATGACAAATTTTGAAGTTCTACCCTCCGTGTATATCTCACCCGTACTCATAAGAAGATACTACCTGATATTCATCTTAATTAATTTAAGTTTATTCTGTATCCTAAATCATCATATATTATCATATATGCTCTTAACATGTATTTTAGGCAATATCAAATATTTCACACATAAACATATATTTAACACTTTAATTAATACTTGTACTAAAATCATGTTCATGAAAGGACTATGCACTCACTAGTAAAGGTGACGACAAAAAATTCGGGCAGCGCTTCACTTCTAACAATTGTCTTTTCCGTTGACGAAACCTAGTATTATTGTCACTAAGTTTTAGTTTATTATTTATTGCGACTAATTATTACTCTAGATTAATCATTAACTCAAAGTCTACTTCAAGATCTATCAAGTAAGGAACAACCAGGTAGGATCATATTGGAGGTAGTGTCCGTTTGGTATACGAACTATACTATTTGGAAATCCCACTTTAAACACCTCACTAAATCACATCTAAGAAATCATCCCCGTAAGTAAATAAATCAGTATAATGACTTAGAATCACTGATAAATCTTGTTTATAGGTTCATAATAACGATAATGAACTTATACACAAGTTATACTTAAAGTAGGGTAAGCATAACTCACCTACAAGGGAGTTTAGAGAGGAACTGGGCCTATGCGGGCAGAACTTATGAGCCGAAATCTATTCTTCTCAGGGCCTTCTGGCACTCCGGGACTCACTTCTAACACCTAAGAGGTGCTAGAGGAAAGAATAGAGGCTGTGGGGGTGTTTGGGAGAGAATGGGTGAGAAAAGTATGAAGAATGGAGTGATTTGCACCTTCTATTTTTAGGTTGTGAAGGTGACAAATTTTGGTCATTCCCTAGCTGAATGTTGGGCGTTCGGTGGCCACATGTCACCATCTGGTGGCAAGGCATGGGGAGGGAGCAGTGGCTCAGATCGCGTCACGTGTCACTCGCTGGTTACTCCAAAAACTAATTATCTTCTAAAATCCGTAACTTTCACATACGAGCACCATTTTAGGCGTTCTTGATATCCACGCATAGGTATAGACGAGATCTACAACTTTCGTTTAGACTCCGTCGGCTAATTTTGACTTTATTTTTAAAGTTATATTTTAATAGACTTAGATAGTTAAAGTCCGTTAAAAATTCATAACTTTGTCATCCGACGTCCGTTTTCGACTATCTTTATATCATTGAGCTCCTATTAATGAGATCTTCAATTCTAGTTTAGATTGTGTCGGCTAAAAATCGATCGATCTAAAATTCGGTTTCCGGGTAATATACCGTTATGCAAAATCTTAGAATAATCCTAACTTCCTCAAATGAAGTTAGATTTCGACGTTCTCTATATGCACGCTCTCGGTTTAACATACACTACGACTTTCATTTAGATTGCTAAGGCTAAAAAGTATTTCACCAAAAATTTATGTTTTACGATACGCGGAGTCGTGCTGGTTTTGTCGCAAAACTTCGACGGGTCATAACTTCTTCGTTTTAAGTCGGATTTCAGCGTTCTTTATATGTACGTAATCCTTGTGACATAGATTATTTATGCTAAATAATCTTCTATCAAATAGTTATTTTTAACGCTTATTGTCTCTAAATTGACTAGCCCGAATCTGTGGGCGTTACATACGCACTCACCTTAATGTGTGATTTTTCGGTTTTGACTCGACAATGTGATTTGATCTACGGGAAGCACTGTGAGATGGAACGATATAACAACAATATTTCGACTCGAGTTTAGACTTGAAATAAACCCACAAAATACTCTAGAAATCGAGCCTTGAATTAGGGAAAATACAACAAGCTATTCAACACAAAAATGGAAAAGGGAGGTGGTGGCTGAGAGTCTTTCATGGCTGCAGCAGTAGGCGGCAGCGCTGCTCCGGCAGCCTCCGCTGCTTCCTGTTCTCTTTTCTGGCGACAGTTGCGATGAGAGGGGAGGAGGGGGAAGGTGTAAGCAGGTCAGAGTAAAGTGGGAGGACTGTTGGTCGTTTGAAACCGCAAGAAAAGTGGTTGGTGTGGTGGTTTGCCGAGAGGGAGAGCGGAATTAAGGGAGAGTGACAGAGGGAAGATAGAAAGCTGATGAATGGTGATGAGATGAGAAGCTAAGGCCTTTATTTATAGTCTATAGCAAGCTCTTAATATCCATGCAAGACCATACTCTCAAATTGGGTTAAACACACAACAATAATCCTTGTACTTAGGAAGAGGGGTGTACATAAAAGGGTATGGTCGTGAAAGGAGAGGGTTGATCATGTGGGAAGAAAGAGAGAAAGAAGTTTGTTGATTTTATCTTCAAGCATGCTAGGATGGTGGGCCATGGTGATGTTACACTCTCATACAGTCCTAAAACACACCTATGTTTGTGTGCCCAAATCCCGACACCTAATATTTTTTTTCGAACGTGGAAAATGATAGAGTCGAGCTCAAGGACTCTAAAAAACACAAATGGATTAATTTTTCGAGTTATAGAACTCCGGAAATCAGCGTTTCAAGTTTCGCGTCTAAAAGATCCGAAACGTTCAATTTTTTTTCGAATTTTGTAAATATTTTTGTTAAAAATATTTCAAGTGTGGAATTAAATAATAGACCATAGTCTAAGTCAGAAAACATTCACAAAATTTCTGTCTGAGGCGTGCAAATGCCTCAACGGATAGAAACGGTTTATGCAGTTTTAAGAAAATCAGTATTATACTAGTTTGGTTTCTTATAACGGCCATATCTTTTGCATACGAACTCCATTTCCGACGTTCTTTATATTTTCAGAAAGAGGTCAACATGTAATACGAGAAGTTTATGATGAATTGACTGTCTACATTTTTAAACCTAAATTACAAGATGTCATAACGAAGCCTACACTCTCTCCTTCAAGCATTTTAGAGGATGTGTTTTTTGGGGTGAAGGACTCCATTGCCGCCAGGAGATGGGTAGTAGACATGGAGTCTGCCCCAGATGACTAGATTCTACCCCGAAGGGTAGAAGGCGAGGTTCGCTGCAGGCCGTCTAAGGGAGTGAGTCAGGGATTGGTGGGAGGAGGTTGGATATGCTCTAAGAGCACCATGTATTGATGTCATGACCTGGCCAGACATTGTGAGTCGGCTTCGAGCGGGTTTGCACCAGCTGTCGAGGTGCAATAGCCAGCGAGGGAGTTCCAGGATATGTGCCAGACGACTGAGACTATGTTGGAGATCACCGCCAAGTTTTGAGAGAGAACTTTATTGGTACCCCGGTATGTTGCAGATGAGGATATGAAGAAGACTTGGTACCACAACATACTGAGATCAGATATCAGTGAGTTTGTTAGTTTTTCAACATGTCAAACATTGGAGGACATGATATCCAGGGTCTAGGAACGGGAGATAGATTTGGAGCAAATCGGAAAGAAGAAGGCAGAGCAAGTGAAGACAGCCAGGGGTTCAGCGAAGAAACCCAAGGTTTTTTTATTCTAGATCGAGGGGCCACCAAGGTCGGGGCTGCTATCACAAGTGCGACAGGATGCATAATGAGATTTGCAAGGCGGGTGGTTCGGGCTGCTATAAGTGCGGCAAGAAATGGGCACTTTGGAAGGTATTGAACGGCCACCACCACCACTACCCATGCTTCAGCTCTGATATGCTTTCATTGCAATCAGATGGGCCACAAGAAGGCCGATTGTCCGAGTTTGACAGCAGGAGGGGTTGCAGCACCCACTCCGGCGACATTGAGGATCACAGATGACCGGGAGGGAAAGACGTAGACCCTTGTAGTGAAGAGCAAGGCTTTTTTAGCTAACGGAAGAGGTGCGTGTTACTCGTGGCATGGTTATTGATATGTTTTTCACTTATATATGTGCTTTCATTATTGTTTATGCTTATGTTTCATGTTGTAATCTTTAGGGACATTCTTTGTGAACAGATTGCCTGCTATGGTTCTTTTTTATTCGGGCGCTACGTGATTGTTTGTATCTCTTGCGATCAACAAGAGATTTAGTGATGCTCTTGGAGAGCTTGATTATCCATTGGAGGTGGTGCTCATTGATGATCGCTCAATGAGAATGTCGAGGGTTCATCGGGGTTGTACTATTGAACTGTTCCGAGAGGGATACCCAATTGATTTGGTTCCTATTTCTTTGCACGAGAGCAAAGTCATTATGGGGATGGACTGGCTGAGCCCTAATGAGGCAATGATCGATTGCGATCACCAGTCAGTTCGGGTTCGAACCCCAAGTGGGGGAAAACTAGTTATTCTTGGCGAGGGGGCTTAGCGAAGAACAACACTCTATTCAGATGTGAGGGCTAGGAAATATCTTCATTAAGGTTGTTTTGGTTTTGTGGCTTATTTGTTGGTTACCCGAGAGGCAGGAAAGAAGTTGGTGAACGATGTGTCAATTGTCCGAGCGTATCCCCATCTGTTCTCGGAGTATTTATCGGGAGTCCCTCCAGAGAGGGAAGTTGAGTTCCTTATTGATATGGTTTCAGGTGCGACTCCGATAGCCAAGGCACCTTATCGGTTAGCACCTCTAGAGATGCAGGAGCTGTTAGACAAGTGGTTTATTAGACCAAGTAGTTTACCCTGGGGAGCATCGATACTATTTGTCAAAAAGAAGGATGGTTCTTACATGATGTGCCTCGATTACCAAGAGCTGAACAAGCTAACAATAAAGAACCATTTCCGACTCTCGAGGATCGATGATTTGTTCGATCAGCTTCAGGGCTCATCTTGGTTCTTCAAGATTGATTTATGATCGAGATATCACTTGATGATGGTCAGGGAGGAAGACATGCAGAAGCCAGCTTTCAAGACACATTATGGTCATTACGATTTAATGGTGATACCTTTTCAGCTCACCAATTCTCCAGCCGCATTCATGGATCTCATGAACCTTGTGTGTAGACCGATGTTGGATTGGTCTGTTATTGTTTTTATCGATGATAATCTGGTTTACTCTAAGTCCAAGGAGCAGCATGAGGATCATTTGCGAGAGGTTCTAGAGACTCTGAGGAGGGAGAGGCTTTATGAAAAGTTCTCTAAGTGTGAATTTTGGTTGCACGAGGTGCAGTTTTTGGGGAATCTTGTCAATGAGAGGGAGGATATTGGTTTAGCCAGCCAAGATCGAGGCTGTGATGTAGTGGGAGGTTCCAAAGTCTCCATCTGAGATTCAGAGCTTTCTTGGTTTATCAAGGTTTATCAAAGGTTCACTGAGAATTTCTTTACGAAGAAGATAGTTACTTTCGGATGGGGGCCTTAACAACATGCGACATTTGAGACTTTTTGACATAAGTTATGCGAGGCTCCGATCTTGAATCCATCGGAGGGAGTATACAATTTTGTGGTATATTATGATGTGTCAATCACAGGGTTGGGTGCAGTGTTGATGCAGAGGGTGTTGGGTTTTGGTATACTACAACATCCTATGGTGCACATACAACCCTAAATGCCTTGGATCTATGTTTTCTCTAATTATACATGCAATATTGTTTCCAAAGCATTGAGCCTACAACTAGCATGCAATTGACATAAACAACATAAAAGTGAGTTATATAATTACCTCTTGGTTGTAGCTTGTAGACATTGGCCTTTTAAGAGCTTAGTGCCTCAAGTGTCGCACCTCAAATAAGTCACAAACATCATGAACAATTGGAGAATATTGAGAGTGAAGTTATGAAGCACAAAATCGACTCAATGAGCTCTTAATACTCTAGGGTGCCGATTTTGGGTGCTAAGGGGATCCTTTTATAGTGTGGCATAACTAGGGTTACAACCATGCAAACCCTAATGCTCCATGACCTTTCATATTACTTAGGCTCCATGGGTTAAACCTCCATGGACTATCCATGTTGGTTTAGCCCATCTTAAATAAAAATTGGCCAACACTATAGGAATCATTGATTTACCAAATCAATCCCCATATATTTAATTAGTCTCTTTTGACCGCTAAATTAATTCTGAATTAATTCTTGATCAATACTAATTAAACAATATGATTCCTCAATTAATATATTATACTTATAATATATTAATAAACCACATATAACGTCTTAGTCAAATATCCATCCTACCAAATTGTCCTGATGAAGGCAACCCGAAATGGACCATGCTACTCTCGGGTCAAGTACATACCAATTATAGTTATGGGCTTATACACCTAATCCAACAGTCTCCCACTTGCATAAGTCTAATAAATATTATTTCAAGTATGACTCCAAAACCCGACTAGCAATCGTATCTCTTAAAAGCCGCTGTCGAACTCTGAACAAATAAAATGATGCGTCGAATAGATAAGGGATCATATATTCTCCCATTCTAGATATCGTATGAACTGAGACATGGATTATAATCATTCTCTCTGTTCATGTGTTGTTTCCCGATTTCCGATTTATAACGACCAAATAATTGAACAAATCAAATCAGTCCAGGCTTGGCCAAGCATTTAGGTTTGTCATCACTAAATGATCGAGCGGCCCACGGATATCGCTTTTATCCCCTTAGGGTAAAAGTAATTGATAAACTTCGACTCATATGCTTGCTCTATTTACTCATCAAATCACACACAACAATACATTTAGTAACACCGAGTTACCGATGCATTTTCATATTATGAATGCGCAACCGACTTGTAAACTGCAACTCACATGTCTTGGTTTCAAGAATATAAAATATTATCGTCTCATCATCACTCGTGATAAAATCCATGAAGTGATACAAATGAGCGTGGGTTGAGTACAATACTCAAATCTTATTAAAGGAGTACTCATGAATACTGCAACAAACTTGTGCTATGTCTAACTCCTTAGACAATCCTACAGACCCATACATGACAGTCTTGCCTCAATACCTACTTCCAAAGTATGATCGACTGTGGATGGTTTGAATAACCTAGTTATTCGGGAAGTTAAAACATGCAAAGTGAAACACAAGAATAATCACCATATTGATTACTCATTATTCATTGTATGATGTTTCGAATAAGCAAATTAATACTTGAATTAAAACAATAGTTATCCCATGCTCCAAGCATGCACACTATGCTTGCCTATGGTCCTTTCTTTGTGAAATAGATCAATTGACAACATTTCAATGATGCTTATTTCATAATTCGAAATCCTTATGATAAATGTAAGAATACCAAATTCTTGCCATTCATTAAAATCTCTTAGATTCTAAACTTATATGCAATGATCCTCTTGTAATGACTATGCACAAAAGTCATAGAGACTTGGCACTAGACATTACCAAGTATTCCAATGGAGAGCAATTCCATGGAAACAAAGTCTCACATTCAAAGTACATTCCTTTGAACATCCTTCTTGCATTAAGTTTTCTAATCTTACACAGACTTAAAGAATAACTTCCACTTATGGAAACATTTCCATATTCCCATTTTAACCATCACTTCTGAACAAGAGTCACCTCTTATCAGAATATGTCAATGTAGTCCTTCCAAAATTTTCAAAATACTTCCAACTGTCCATGAGCAACCAATCATTGGTAAACCTCAGATTGTCTTTTACAATTGCTTAACCACTTTAGTCATATCTTGTTCTAGTCCCATTTCCCTCTTAATGCCCTATGCATTTGGAAAAATTAGACCACGAGAATATTATACCATATGCAATCGATCCTATACCCGAAGCATGTTGGACACGATTCATAATGTCTTACATAAAGACATGATACTTGATCAGTCTTTTGCTATAATATTTCTATTTGCCATGTTCTCACAATTCGAACTATGAAAAGGGATGCCGTAATCATAATCGAATTTGAGAACGCAATTAACATTTTTACTAAATTTGATTAAAATCTCAATCTAATCTTTTAGAATTGGAATGAAGTATAATTTCCTCTCCCTTAATTATAGAAAAACAATTTTTCAAACCCTGTAACTTTGCGAATTGAAACCTTTGTGTTCTATAATTAACATTGCTAACTCGCAACAGTTAACGTAATAATTGTGCTCCCACTAGCATAACAATTACATTCTTATTAGCATAACACTTATGCTCCCACTAGCTTTGATGTGAACCCAAAAATTGTTGGATAAGGTGTCTAAGTCCATAACTATATTCGGTCTGTACTTTACACGATTTAGCATGGCCATTTGGGTTGCATGGCATCAGAATAATTTGGATAGACTTTTGTGAGAAGAAGATATTTATGATTTATTAATATATTATAAGTTCTAATATATTAATATGAAATCATATTATTTAATTAGTATTGATCAAGAATTAGTTTGGAATTAATTTTGTGATCAAAAGAGACTAATTAAATAATTGGGGATTGATTTGATAAATCATTCATTCTTATATAGTGGGCTTATGATCCATAGTTCTTCATGTTGGGCTAAACCCATGTGGTGACCCATGGATACTCCATGGAGGTTAAAACCCATGGATCATGAGGAATGTGGAAAGGCATGAGTTGCATGCACACCATAGGAGTGTTAAAATGCTCAAAACCGAACAGTGGTATCAGAGCCTAGGCTTGTTTTCAATTATACTTGATGCTACTTGCTAAAAAAATCGATTTTATGCTCAATGTTCAGTGAACTCGCCGAGTCCATTGGGGGGACTCAACGAGTCCATGTTAAAATTCATCCAACTCGTCGAGTTAGTTCATGCACTCGACGAGTTGGAGGCCCTGAGTGTAGAATTTCGAGTTTCAATGCTGGAATTGGACTCGGATCATTACCCTAAACTGTTTTTAGATTGTTAAACCTGTTTTTGATGTGGTAATGATTGTGCTTATCCAATTTCAAAAATAATTGTCAAAGTTTCAACATTTATATTAAGTTCATATGATTCTTGAAAATTGTTGATATGAATTATGCATGCTTATGAGTTTTGTTAGATCATAGAAATTAATTGACATGCTTGTTAGTTTAATTGTTGATCTAAATGTTTTTTTAATGGATTCCATAACTTGTCCTCAAGTTATGGAATTCCCAGAGTCTTTTCCATTAAAATCATTAAAACTCATAACTTATAAAAATGAAAGGTTTTGAATAGTTTCAAAACTTGCCCTCAAGTTTTGGAATTTGTAAAGTCACTTTAGAAAACTTTAATTCCAAACCCTAGAATTTTAAAAGTTTAAAATTCAACCCTTATACTTTATAGTATTATAAGTTAATAATATATATATATATATATATATATATATATATATATATATATATATATATATATATAAGAACAAGTCAGTCTTACCGTTAGTAGGCCTCATTCACGAAGCCGGTCTATAAGGGGGGTATAAGGTTGTTGCCTATAAAATGGTAGCTTAATGGGTGTCCACTCTCACCCACCGCTTCCTTAACTGGTGGAGGGTCGTTAGCCGAACGGGTAGGACAAGGACTATAATTCTCATTAAAAGTATAATGATAAATATAAAGTAACTAAACCTTTTATAAATTCTCAATCTTGGTTAATTTAGGAAAATATGAAATTGATGCTAACCCATGAAACTACACTTTGCACCTTGCTAAGTCGTTAGTGGAGCGTGTGTGGTTAATCGGCACACTAACTTGGACTAACAAGGGTGGCAAAGGGTGGCTTAAGGTTTATCATAGATCGGTGGAGCGTGTGTGGTTAATCTTCAGATCGATTAGGTGATAAAATTAAGAGTACCAAGTTAATTTGCATGGTTATTCACACCTTTTTTGTGATCCTCGGCATCCCAGTCACAAACTTGAAAGGCATAATCGAGATTTAAACATGTCATTGAATTGTTCAATGAATCTCAAAAGATCTAGGAGTTTCAATCCAATTAAAACCTAATAATCTATTTCGTTTTTCTTGGTGGAAATTGGTAAATCGTCATTTACCTACCTTCAAATATTTTGTAGCTTGGATTAAGGCATCCCTCTTCCAAGTTATAAAATATTGTGTTGGGTCCTAGCCTTAATATTTCATTTGGGTGTCTTATTAAGGACTCTTTATCTAATCTAAACTTTTCTTTCTTCCTTTTCAGATGTCTTCCAACAATGCTTCTGGCTCAAACCCTACTGGATCCTTTTCTCTCATGAATCTTTGTGGGAGAGTCATATTTGATGGGACTAATTTCAATGATTGGATTAGGAACATAAGGATGGTCACTCGCTATGAAGACAAGGAGTATGTCCTTGATAAGGAGCTAAAGGTTATTGATGAGTCTTCTGCTACTCCAGAGGAGATTGCTGAGTACACTACCCATGAGAAGGATGCCACTAAGGTGTCTTGTATCATGTTGGCTACCATGAAAGCAGAACTCCAGAAATCCTACGAAGATTTCTACCCTTATGAGATGCACCAGGACCTGATGGAAAGATACCATTAGAGTGCTCGTCAAGAAAGGTATGAAATCATCACCTCCATGATAAAAACAAAATTGAAGGATGGAGAGTCTATCACGGGCCACCTGCAGAAAATGCAAAGATTCGTGGACCGTTTGCTAAAGTTAAATGTGAACTTTGATGAGGAGTTAGCAATAGATATCATTCTACACTCCTTACCCTCCTGTTATGATCAGTTCCGCATGACCTATCATATGAACAAGGAGGAGGTCACACTTAGCAACCTTCAAGGACTTTTGAGGACTGCTGAAAGTAGTCTCAAAGGTAAGAATGTTGTTACCACTCCTACTACCGCCCCTGTTCTGGAAATCGGGCAAGGTAAATGGAAAAAGAGTAAGACCCCTTCGAAGGGTACCAAGGGAAAGTCTCTTGATGGCTCCTCTTCGAGTGGAACCAAAGGAGGTTATGCCACTCCCTCTGCCAACCCGAAGGATGCACAATGCTTCTACTCTAAAAAAAAAGGGCACGGGAAGCGAAGTTGCCCCAAGTACTTGCAGGATGTTAAGGATGGGAAAGTGAAACCCACCCATACAGGTATTTACACTATATTGTCTAATAACTCACCACATACTAATTCTTGGGTCCTTGATACATGGTGTGGAATTCACATTTGTTCTAATTTACAGGGCCTAAAAAGAAGTGAGGATATGGAGCACGGGAAGATAAACTTGATCATGGGGAATAGGAAAGCTTTACCTGTCACCAAGATTGGAGTTTATTCTTTATTTCTTAGTAGTAGGTTAATATTAGATTTGAATAAATGTTGTTACTCGTCTGAAATGGCGAGAAATATTATTTCCTTTCATGGTTTGTACAAACAAGGATTTACTTTTTCATTTGATAATGAATGTGGTGGTGTTAGTTCTTTTTATAATGGTGTTTTTTATTTTAAAGCATTACCTTGTGATGGTGTATATGAAACCGTGTCGGTTGTAGACAACTTAGGAAATAATGTATTGCATATTGATTCTTCAACTACTTTGGATAAGGCATCCTTGTGGCATTGTCGTCTTGGACATGTCAACAGGAAGCGCATAGGCCAACTCCAAAAGGCTGCAGTCTTAGAGATGCTAATCGCTTCTATGTGCTAGGGGTGAAGGTTTGTTGGACCTCATACACACTGATGTGTGTGGACCCTTCAGAACTGCCACAAGGGATGCTAATCGCTTCTATGTGACCGTTACTGATAATTATAGTAGATATGGCTATGTCTACTTAATCAAACATAAGTTAGAAACCTTTGAGAAATTCAAAGAGTTTAAACAGGAAGTGGAGAATCAGTTGGGCAGGAAGATAGAGAAGCTCTGATCCGATCGAGGTGGTGAGTATCATAGTATCGAGTTCCTAGACTATCTTAAGGAATGTGGAATTGTTTCACAATTGACACCTCCTAGGACACCGCAGTTGAATGGTGTGGCTGAGAGGTGCAATCGAATCTTGTTAGACATGGTTCATTCCATGATAAGTCGAGCTTCGTTACCAATCTCATTCTGGGGGTATGCCTTGGAGACTGCCGCCCATATCCTTAATATAGTCCCCACCAAGAAGGTTGCCAAAACACCTCACGAGATGTGGACTAGGAACGTTTCCACTTTAGACCACATCAAGATTTGGGGTTGCAAGGCTTTCGTGAGGCGCGAGACTCATGACAAGCTCGAAGCTCGAAGTGAGCGGTGTATTTTCATCGGCTACCCACATAAATCGTTTGATTACCTCTTCTCCAGACCGAGTGACAATGTTGTCTTCGTGGCGAGGATAGGAGTCTTTTTTGAGAGAGAATTCATAAGCCAAGGAAACAGTGGGAGGCAAATTGACCTTGAAGAACTTCAAGAGTCAAGCGGTGAAGGAACCTCAAACAGTAGCAACCAACCTGAGGAGGAAACTCCTGTTGAGCCGATTGATGAGTCCGTACCTCTGAGGCGTTCCACGAGAGTTAGGAGCACACTTGATTTTTATCATGGTTTCCATATTACTACAAAAGGTGATGCATTTATCAGTGATAGTACACTGATAAATTTGGATGAACCTAACAACTTCAAGGAAGCCATGGCAGGCCCTAAATCTGCCAAATGGAAGGAGGCTATGGACAGCGAGATTCAGTCCATGTATGACAATCAAGTTTGGAACTTGGTTGACAATGTATCGGGTCGTAAGACAGTCGGGTGCAAATGGATCTTCAAGAAGAAGACCGACATGGACGGGAAGGTACACACTTATAAGGCACAACTGGTTGCGAAGGGCTTTACTCAAACTCCGGGAGTTGACTATGATGAGACCTACTCACCAGTAGCGAAGATTAAGTCTATTAGGTTTATGCTAGCCATTGCTGTATTTCATGATTATGAAATATGGCAAATGGATGTCAAAACCGCTTTCCTTAATGGAAAGTTGGCTGAGGATGTTTACATTAGTCAGCCAGAGGGTTTTGTCGATGCAAAGTACCCTAATAGAGTGTGTAAGCTTGAGAAATCCATCTATGGATTAAAACAAGCATCTCGCAGATGGAATCTTTGTTTTGATGAGAACGTCAAAGAGTTTGGCTTTTCGAGGTGCGATGATGAGTCTTGTGCATATGTTAAGGCTAGTGGGAGTATAGTTAGCTTTTTGGTATGTATGTGGATGACATACTACTCATAGGAAATGACATCCCAACCTTGCAGGAGGTTAAGTCCTGGCTTGGGAAGTGTTTCGCTATAAAGGACCTTGGAGAAGCTACCTATATCCTAGGGATAAGGATATTGAGAGACAGGAGTAAGAGACTAATTGGACTTAGTCAAAGTACCTACTTGGATAAGGTGCTGAAAAGATTCAGCATGCACGATTCCAAGAAAGGTGACTTACCGATCTAGAGTAACGCCAAACTGAGTAAGACTCAGAGCCCGAGTACATAGGCTGAGATAGTTGAGATGAGTCGAGTACCATATGCTTCTGTTGTAGGCTCGATCATGTATGTTATGACTTGTATTCTCCCTGATGTGGCCTTTGCTTTAAGCATGGTCAACAGATATCAAGGGAATCCTGGCAAGGCTCACTGGACTGCGGTGAAGAACATTCTCAAGTACCTGCGGAGGACTAAGGATTGGGTCCTTACCCTTGGTGGGAGTGATGACTGGAGAGTAGTGGGGTATACTGATGCCATCTTTCAGACAGACAGGGATAATTTCGGCTCTCAGTCGGGCTGGGTATTTACCCTAAATGGAGGAGCAATTACTCGGAAAAGTTCCAAGCAGGAGACAGTCGCTGATTCAACTTGCAAATCAGAGTACATAGCAGCAAGCGAGGCGGCGAAGGAGGCAATATGGCTGAAGAACTTCATTGGAGACCTTGGAGTTGTGCCAGCTATTAAGGAGCCTATGGATATTTTCTGTGATAACGAGAGTGCAGTTTCCTTAGCCAAGGAACAAAGGGATCACGACAGATCCAGGCACATCGACAGGAAATACCACATCATTAGACATCAATTAGAAGAAGGACTCCTCGTGGCAAAGAGGGTATCATCGGATGAGAACCCAACAGATCCCCTCACGAAGGGACTATGTAGGGTTAAGCATTTACAGTATGCGAGGCGCATTGGGCTGAAGGATGATATTAGTTTTAGTAATTAGATAGCTTTCGAAACTTGTAATAGTTGAAATGTAGTTGACATTTGATGTTTAAATAAAAGGTGATTTTATTTACTAATATGGTACTGTCTTGTGTCAATCATTTACTATTGTTTCATTTTGCATGTTTTGACTTCCAGAATAATTATATTATTCAAACTATCCACAGTCGAGCATACTTTGGAAGTAGATATTGAAATAAGACTGTCGTGAATTGGGTTTGTAGATTTGGCTGAATTGTATTAGACATAACAATTGTTGCTGCAACATTCATGAGTGCTCATAAGTTCTGAGTATTGGATTCAACCCACGCTCACTTGTATCACTTCATGGAATTTATCTCGAGTGATTGTGAGACGGTAATATCATATAAGTCTTCAAACCAAGACATATGAGTTGTTGACTATGAGTTGGTTGTACATAGATAGTACGAAAACGCATCAGTAACTTGATGTTATAAAACGTGATGTTATGTACAATTTGATGATTAGTTAGTACAAGCATATAAGTCGAAGTTTATTTGTTCCTTTTAGTCCTTGGAGGATTAAAAGTGATATCTTGGGCCCCTCGATGATTTTGTTTTGACTTATGTGTCGGGGCCGGTCAGAACTCAATTGATGTGTTCGATTAAGTTCTATGTCAAACAAATCGTTAATCGGGAAACAAACTGCTGGACAATAAATACGACGTTCTTCCATGTATTTGTCTGGCTGATATTGTAACACCCCGAATTCAGAAGATCCTTGAAAGAGAAGAAAACCTCAAATGAGGAAGTGACTCGTCGAGTAGATGGGTGACTCGACGAGTAGGAGCACGATTTGCTCGCGGGTTTAGTGACCTGCTCGACGAGTCAGAAGACTGACTCCGCGAGTTGGACAGGTTTGGGGAAAACCCTAAATGCGGGTCTTGTACCCTATTTAAAGAACATCATAACCTCTCATCAGCCTCCTTGATACTCTCTCAAGTCCAGAACGAAAACCCTAGAGCCTCCCTTGAGTTGTGAGTCATTTTGAGAGTTTTGGAGCATTCTTGAAGCTTGGAGGAACAAGAAGAAGCTTGGAGGTTCAAGGAGGAAGAAGTAGATCCAGAAGATTCATTCCATTAGCTGCTCATTTTGGTAATCAAGTTCCCTCTTTGACTTCTAGTTTGATAGATCTCTTTATAACCCTATTTATGAAGTTTATGGACCAAGAATGATTTCTTGTGGGATTTGGACGTCCCCAAGATAGATCCTTTCACATATGGGAATATTTAGAGTAGTAAAGGCATAAAGGTGGAAGCTTTATGCCAATAGAACTCCCCATGCAAAGTTTAAGTGGTTATGGCCTTTTGAGCAAAAAGGGTCATGCAAGGGTGCAAAGGTAGCAGCTTTGTGTGATATCCCGACCCTAGGAGGCTAGATCTGGGTCTTGGATGCCTTGATCTTGCCTGAAATCGTCTGATTAGTGTTGGAAACATAGAGACTCGGCGAGTAACTTGTGGCACTCGGCGAGTCTGGCCAGTTCTTGCCCCAAAACCCTTCTGTTAAGGGTATGAGTTGAGATTGGAAAGGGACTCAGCCAGTCTGAGTCCATAATGGTCATGAAGTTCATCGTACTCGACGAGTTCAAGGAAGAACTCAGCGAGTCTAAGGCAATCTCCTTAGTTATGAAGATGGACTCGACGAGTTGCTCATACAACTCGACGAGTCACAGACTAGACACATTCATACGTGGATGATGAACTCGACGAGTTCAAGGATGAAATCGGCGAGTCGGTTGAAGATGGCCCTGATAGATGGTTGAAGTAGGACCCGTCGAGTTCTTGCTAGACTCGATGAGTTGAGTCGAGGGATGTATTGGGTTGTAGGGGTATAGACTCGACGAGTTGGTAGACCAACTCGGCGAGTCAGGTCAACTGGATGTTGACTTTGACCGTTGATTTTGACTTTGTCCAGAGTTGACTTGGTTTGACTTCTGGAGGACATTTTGGGACTAAGTGTTATGTTGGTATTGGTAGCTCGGGGAGCTGGAGGAGCAGCAGTTCGGGGAGTTGTCAGATAGCTGTCAGAAGGGTATCAACAAGAACTTCAGCAGTGCAAGGTGAGTCTCTTCACTGTGTACATGGGTCTACGGCCAAAATGCCAGCTCATTATGTTTATTCTTATGGTTATGTGTAGCAGGAAGACCCGGGGGTTAGCCCCAGGCACTTATTGGGATATGTTCGGATTTAGATCCGTTACCGGGGTTAGCCTGATGCAGTTTATATGTTCCGGATTTCGGTCCGATGTCGGGTGGTACCCGAGGCAGTAGTGTATGTGTAGTTATACTTGTTATCTTTGTGATACTTGTATGTGTCTGGTAGAGAGGTGAGTCGGGTGAGGTTCCGTATCTCATCACTAGCCGAGTATGGATGGGGTTCCGTATCTCATTAGTAGCAGAGTAGGGGTGAGGCCCGAGTTAGTAGGGAGGTGAGTGTGGGCGGGGGCCCGTATCTCACTATCAGCAGGAGTGTGGACGGGGTTCCATGACTCACCAGTAGCAGGACAGGGGCGGGGCCCAAGATAGTCGAGGCCTTAGATTAGTAGTACAGTAGAGTATGTTTAGCTTTGTGATATGTGTTATGTTATATGCTTGTATTTTTTGGTAGCGGGCGAGGCCCAGAGACAGGCGGGGCCTAAGAGAACAGATATGTATACCGAGCGGGGCTCGATGCCAGGTGGGGCCTGATTCCGGGCGGGGCCCGATGTAGTGGGCGGTGCCCAAGTTAGTTCGGACTTCGGTCCGATGCCGGGCAGGGCCCGATGCAGTGGGTAAGGCCCAGTATGTGGTTTTGTATGTAGTATGTGGTAGGTTGGGGAACTCACTAAGCTTCGTTCTCACGGTTTTCAGTTTTGGTTTCAGGTACTCAGTTTTCAAAAGAGGAGCTCGGGAGGGTTGTTGTGCACACACCATGATAAGTTAGCATGGGATGTTTACTCTGATAATTGAACAAGTGTTTTGGAAATGAAACTCGGATTTGTACTAATGACTAATGTTTTGGATGGATGAATTATAATTATGACTTGATTAATGATTTAAAAATGAAATTTTTGGACCTGATTTTTGGGATGTTACAGATATCTTGAGAACAGAGGATTATATGATCACTTATCTAAAATGGCACAACTTAGTTCCATGAGACTTTTAAGAGCTACGATTGCTGGTCGGATCCTGAAGTCGTACTTGTAGCTATAGTTATTAGACATATCCAAGTGGGAGATTGTTGGACAAGGTGTCTAAGTCCATAACTATATTTTGTATGTACCTGACCCGATTTAGCATGATCCATTTGGGTTGCATGGCATGAGAACAATTTGGATAGACTTTTGTGAGAAGAGGATATTTATGATTTATTAATATATTATAAGTTCTAATATACTAATATGAAATCATATTATTTAATTAGTATTGATCAAGAATTAGTTTGGAATTATATTTTTGATCAAAAGAGACTAATTAAATAAATGCGGATTGAGTTGGTAAATCATTCATTCTTATATAGTGGGCCTATGATCCATACTTCTTCATGTTGGGCTTAACCCATGTGGTGACCCATGGATACTCCATGGAGGTTAAAACCCATGGATCATGAGGAATGTGGAAAGGCATGAGTTACATGGTGTAACCCTAATGTGCACACTATATAAAGAAGCATCAAACTAGCAAAATCGGCACTTAAGATACACAAGTGAGGGCTAGCCGATTTTGGTGCAATATAATCTTCTCTCAAGTTATTCCAATTGTTGGTGGTGTTGCGTGAAGCATTTGAGGCGTCACATTTGGGGTGCTAGGCTCACAAAGTCTTAAGTAATCAAAGCTAGAAGAAAGGTATGTCATTCTACTAGAATTTTGTATTACATATACCCCATGATATGCTAGTTAGGATGAGACCTTGGAAAAATCAAAGTTTGCATTTTTAATAGAGAAAACATAGATCCAAGGTTTCTAGGGTTGCATGCACACCATATGAGTGTTAGAATGCTCAAAACCCAACATAAATCAATTGGACTTCTAGAAATCAATGCTTATTGACTTTCATTACCAAAGTTCAGATTTCTGATACAAAATGCTTTGATAAGACTTTATCTAGGCTTCTCAAACTCATACACCTTTCCTTAGATGGCTCACATGTGTGTCTAAACAATTTTAGAACTTACAACAATAAGTCTCAAATGTTTAGATCTTTGCTATTTCTCATAATTTGAACTATAAAGAGGGATGCCGTAATCATAATCGAATTTGAGAATGCAAATATCACAATTGCTATCTCCTTAAAATCTACTTAGTGAAAGCATTTCCTCATAATCATTTTCATGAATTGGAGAGAAACCTTATGACACTTGGATTTTATGGTGTATGTGTTCCTATCCATGTGAATTTGTCATAACCATAATCACAAGACAAGGTTAGTGACAAATCCAAACTCATATGGAATGAAGTTGTTCAATCTTAATTTCTTGCCTCCTGGTAGCACAAGGGCCTGCCATTGCTTCCATATTGTTATGCAAACAATTGAGCACTCATAGAACTCACATGCATAGTCAACTTTAACTGGAATGGGCATAGAAACAAGAATATGTCAACACGATAGTTTACAAACCTCAAGTCGTGTGCTAGTGATTAACAATAGGTTTATTCTTGATTAGTTTTTGAAGCTTTTCAAGATCTTTAAGACTCCCACTGACCTCTTGACATATAAGATTCTCTTGTCAAGAAACATTCTTGGTAAACAAATATTCAAGAGTTAGTTGGGTTTCTTATCAAGACAAAAACTTTACACAATTGGTCTTAGTTGGTCTTTGTTTTATCCAAAACATCACAACTTACCAATTTCAAATGTACAAGAGTTGAAACATTTTAATCTACATTTGATGAGTGTTATAAACCTTCCTTAAGATTATGTCACTCAAGGCACAATCTTGGAGTATAACTCTAAGACTTGTTTTTGGAACGAAGTATGACTCATCTTCTTGACTTAACCATTTCAACAATTCACGATTCCTCTTCTTAGCCATACAAATGCACTAAGATGTCCTCAGAGGATCAATTGTGATATGGTTTTCCATAATCATTAAGATGATCATAAAACACGATACTCAAGTACTCTCCCATCTTTTCAGATTGGAGAAACTTGTATCTTTCTGCCTAATTTGATTCTTCTCATTCGTTCTACCAAACATTGAAACTATTCCAATGTTTCAGAATTACACTTAAACTTGTAAGCATAACCATATTTACTAAACTTTAGTAAATTATAATGAATAGTCTTATCGCTCTTTGTGGTAGACCTGAACATCGCACAACCAATTGTACCCAACCCCCTAGTCCTTCACTTGACTCACATAAACATGTGATCAAGGAATTAGTCTTAAATTCCCAAAGATGAAGTTCTCATACATCATGCAATACAAGTTGTATGATTCCAAGTTTCTATCCAGCTGAAACTTGGGTGATGAGAATCTTTTCTTATTTGGTAAATTTTGACGCTACCACAAACGAAAGAGTCAAATCCATTTTCCAATATTGCTATCAATGGAAACATATAAGCAACAATTTTTTTTTTCACAAATGCCATTGTAAGGAAATTTTAAATAAGACAAAAAATAAATAAATAAACTTTCTTTATTTATAAAACTGCGGAAAAACAATTACCTTACAATGCAATTACAAATGAAAACTATGTTGTTATCTATTCCTAAGCAATCTATCACAACTCTTAAGCAACAACTCAAAATTTTGATCACCGAACCATGCGATCGAAGTCCATCTCTTCGCAATCAGAATCAACTTATTCTTCCTTTAAATTTCCTTTCTTTTCTTCGATTCTCCAAAACATCAGAATGTAATTACATTACATCATGTATTAAGAATCTCTAAATAGGAACTGAATAGAGTTAGATATTGGACTTACCTGAAGTAGAGTCAAAGTTTTCGACTTTACCATCCTTATAATCTTTCAGGTAAAATAGAGCAGCTTCACAACCAATGCCCCTTCTCTTGGCAATAGGAACATATGGACCTTTTGGAGAATAGTATACTGGACTATCTTAGACTTAGCATTTCTCTTTACCATTTGGTAAACTGACTTTACCATAGCGGATCCCTTTCCATTGGGAAGAGAATGCTTTTCTGGACTTTCAATGTTACCATTGTCAATGTCTATGGAAGTTTGGGGAGTAGACCTTCCAATCAAATTTGCTTTACTAGTGCACCAAATCATTATTGATTCAGCAGCAACAAGCAAATAGGTAAGATCGATAAGGGTCATGTTGTGCTCTGTCATATAGTAGTCCTCAATAAAACCGCTATATGACTCAGGAAGTGATTGAAGAACCCAGTTAATAGCCAACTTCCTTGAGACTTCGACACCCAACTCTCCCAGCCAGTCAATATGTAACTTCATCTCCAAGATGTTGGCACATACAGACTTCCATCTTTGTGTTTGCTTGCCAATATGGCTTGAGTGACCTTAAACTTTTCAAGTCTTTGAACTTATGGGTTATGGAGAATAATTGGAGGAGGTGGAGGAAGTGAAGTATGATTACCAGTCCCATTAATGCACGAAAAAGGGATTAATCTTTCACCTTGATCGCCATATGGGATATCATCTTCATTAGAAAGCTTTTTCTAAAAGGATAAGGAAGACCATAGTTGTCAGAACTAGACATCTATGAGGGAGAAATTCAAGTTAGTTGATTTAAGTCCTTAATATAACACCCAAAACGAAATATTAAGGCTAGGACCCAACGCATTATTCTACAATTGCGAAAAGGGATGCCGTAATGGAATTGCAGAATATTTGAAGGTAGGTAAATGACGATTTACCAATTTCCACCATGAAAAACGAAATAGATTATTAAGTATTAATTGCATTTGAAATTCCTAAATCCTTTGAGATTCATTGAACTTTTCAATGGCATGTTTAAACATCGATTGTGCCCTTCAATTTTTAGACTGGAATGCTGAGGATCACAAACAAGGTGTGAATAACCATGCAAATTAGCTCGGTACACCCAATGTTACAAATCACCTAATCAATGTGCCAGTTAACCACACACGCTCCATTGATCTATGATTATCATCAAGTCACCCTTTTCCACACATTGTCAGTCCCAGATTAGTGTGCCGGTTAACCACACACGCTCCACTAACGACTTAACAAGGTGCAAAGTGTAATTTCATGGATTAGCACCATTTCACATTTTTCCTAAAGTAATTAAGATTGGGAATTTAATAAAGTTTAGTTACTTTATATTTTTCATTATACTTTTAATGAGGGAGTATTAATGTCCTATCCTACCCATTCGGCTAACGAGCCTCCACCTGTCAAGGAAGCGGTGGGTGAGAGTGGACACCCATTAAACTCCCATTTTTAGGCAGTAACCTTATACCCCCTTATAGACCGGCTTCGTGAATGAGGCCTACTAACGGTAAGACTGAGTTATTCTTATACATACATACATACATACATACATATATATATATATATATATATATATATATATATATATTAATCTTATAATATTATGATAGTATAAGGGTTGAATTTTAACTTTTAAAACTCTAGGGTTTGGAATTAAAGTGTTCAAAAGTGAGACTTTACAAATTCCAAAACTTGAGGGCAAGTTTTAAAACTTGTCAAAACTCTTGGATTTTCATCACTTATGAGTTTAATATAGGTTTTAAGAAAAGACTCTAGACATTCCATAACTTGAGGACAAGTTATGGAGTTCATAAAAACATTTATGTAAAAGACTCTTCAAGTTCCATAACTTGAGGACAAGTTATGGAAGACTTAAAACCATTTAAGATGACATTTAAAAATGAGACCTTTCATTTTCCATAACTTAAGGACAAGTTATGGATTTCACCAAAAACAATTAGATCAAAAATTCCAACTAACAAAATCAAACAATTTGTTTATGATCTAATTAAACTCATAAGTTAAGATAATTCATATCAAACAAATTTCAAGAAATTAGCCTAATCGTATAAACTAATACAAATCAAGAAATTAGCCTAATCATATAAACTAATACAAATCATGAAACTTTGACAACTATCTTTTATTTTGGATGAGAATCATCATTACCATATCAACAAAAACAGATTTTATGAACCAAAACATTTTGTGGTAATGATTCTAATCCAAAACAGGCTAAAAAAAAGTCGAAAATATGTTGTCTGGACATCCAACTCGTCGAGCCCATCTATGGACTCGCCAAGTTCATGCCTAAACTCATCCTACTCGTCGAGTTCAAGCTTGGACTCGTCGAGTAGGGCAGTCAGACAGCATTTCAGCTTTGAAATATAACACATTTTGCATCAAATATAATAGAAAACCACCCATGTCTCTGATACCACTGTTGGGTTTTGGTATACTACAACATACTATGTTGAACATACAACCCTAAATCCATTGGATCTATGTTTTTTCTAATTATACATGCAATATTGTTTCCAAAGCATTGAGCCTACAATTAGCATGCAATTGACATAAACAACATAAAAGTGAGTTATAGAATTACCTATTTGTTGTAGCTTGTAGACATTGGCCTTTTAAGAGCTTAGTGCCTCAAGTGTTTCACCTCAAAAAAGTCACAAACATCATGAACAATTGTAGAATATTGAGAGTGAAGTTATGAAGCACAAAATCGGCTCAATGAACTCTTAATACTCTAGGGTGCCGATTTTGGGTGCTAAGGGGATCCTTTTATAGTGTGGCATAACTAGGGGTACAACCATGCAAACCCTAATGCTCCATGACCTTTCATATTACTTAGGCTCCATGGGTTAAACCTCCATGGACTATCCATGTTGGTTTAGCCCATCCTAAATAACAATTGGCCCACACTATAGGAATCATTGATTTACCAAATCAATCCCCATATATTTAATTAGTCTCTTTTGACCACTAAATTAATTCCAAATTAATTCTTTATCAATACTAATTAAACAATATGATTACTCAATTAATATATTATACTTATAATATATTAATAAATCACATATAACTTCTTACTCAAATATCCATCCTAACAAATTGTCCTGATGAAGGCAACACGAAATGGACCATGCTACTCTCAGGTCAAATACATACCAATTATAGTAATGGGCTTAAACACCTAATCCAACAGAGGGGTCATGTGATTGCTTATGCTTCGAGGCAACTGTAGCTTCATTAGGCGAATTACCCTACACATGATCTGGAGCTGGGGGCGGTGTTTTTCGCCCTCCATATTTGGTGACATTACCTCTATGGGGTTCGTTGTACCATCTATACGAATCACAAGAGTTTGAGGTACTTCATGTATCAGCCAAATCTGAATATGAGGAAACGCAGATGGTTAGACGTAGTGAAGGATTACGACTGTGATATTTTATACCACTCTGGGAAGGCCAATGTGGTGGCCGATGCGCTGAGTCGCAAGGTGACCAGTGTGCTTATCTGAGATTTATGTTTGAGGACGAAAGTGATCACCCCACTCTTGGAGCAGATTCGTGGGGCCACAGGTTTGGGCTATGAAAGAAGAGCACCGAAAGAGTGAGTGCATAGTGGGTTAGGTGTCCTCTTTTGATTATGATAGTCGAGGATTGTTGACATTACATCGGAGGGTTTAGGTCTCGTATTTGGGGGTACGCATCAGATTTTGATGGAATATGCACATAAGTTGAAGGTTTCTATTCATCCGGGAGCGATAAAGATGTATAGAGACCTCTGGATTGATTATTGGTGGCCCTTCATGAAGCTGGATGTAGCCTGGTATGTGGAGAGGTTCTTGACTTGAAAGAAATTCAAGGCCGAGCATCAGCGAACTCATGGCAAAATGGAGCCGTTGGGTGTTCCCGTCTGGAAATGGGAAGAGATCATGATGGATTTTATCACAAGCTACCACAGACGGCATGATGGGCGGATTCGATTTGGGTCACCGTGGATCGATTGACCAAGAGTGTGCATTTCATTCCCATTCAGGATAGCATCTCTCCAGAGAAATTGGCATATGTATATATCTGCGAGGTGGTGGCATACCATGTTGTCCCTGTCTTAGTGGTTTTGGATCGGAATATTCATTCACTTCCAGCATCTGGAAGAGATTTTCTAGAGGAGTTGGCCACTCGTCTGCACTTCAGCATAGATTTTAATCCACAGACTGATGGACAGAGAGAGCGAACCGTCTAGACTTTGGAGGATATGCTTCAGGGATGTGTGTTGCATTTTGGCGGTAGTTGGGATACGTATCTTCCTTTGTCTGAGTTTTCTTACAACAATAGCTATCACGCCAGTATTGATCGACCTCCTTTTGATATGCTCTACGGTAGGAAGTGTCAGACCCCGATTTGTTGGGGCGAGGTCGGTCAGCGAGTCATGGGTAGCATGGAGGTGGTGCTCCGGACTACCAAGTTGATCCAACATGTGCGCAGGAGATTGTAGAATATGCATAGTCGACAGAAGAGTTATGCAGATAAGAAATGATCCGATTTAGAGTTTCAGGTCGGAGATATGGTGCTCCTAAAGGTGTCACCTTGGAAAGGTGTCATCCGGTTTAGGAAGCGGGGCAAGCTGGGTCCCAGATATATCGGTCATTTGTGGGTTATTTACCGGGTGGGAAGGGTTGCATATCGTTTGGAGCTTCCTAAGGAGGTCATTCACATTCACAACACTTTTCATGTCTCTAAGTTGCAGAAGTTTTTGGTTGATGGTTATGTAGTAGTTCCATTAGAGGATATTCTGGTGCATGAGCACTTGAACTACATAGAAAGACTAGTTGTGGTCCTCGATGAGAAGACCAAGACCCTAAGTAACAAGGTGGTGAACCTGGTGAAGGTGCAATAACAGAACTAGAACGGGTCTAAGTGGACGTGGGATCCTGAGGATGAAATGAGGGAGCATTATCCTAAATTGTTTGCAGCAATCGACTTCAAGGATGAAGTCTGATTCAAGTGGGGGAGAGTTGTAATGCCAACTTCAGGTATGAACTAATCCATCATATTGTAAGTCTTCATGCTAGGTGGCCTCATCATGGTAGAGCCTCACCGCGTTGTGGCAATGTTTTCAAGATCTCGTGATTTAAAAGACCCGCCATGACGTCGCCATATGGGCTACGGCGTGGCAGCTGATTTTAATAAAACCCTAATTTATAGGCAGCTGATTTTAATAAAACCCTAATTTATAGGCTTTGCGCCCTATTTAAAGGAACGAGGAGGCTAGGGTTTATTCACCCTCAGGCTCCATCACACCCAAACCCTTAGAACAATAACCTTTATCTTTTTGAAGCCTTTAGAGCTCATTTTCTAGTTTTTGAGTGATTTTGAAGGAAGTAGAGGAAGATTTTGTGCAAGAGACCAAGAAGCAACACTCCCCAACCTCTGAAAGTATCTTGTTGGACCATTTATAAGGATCTTGATACAATCTTTTTTCTTTCCCTTAGAGATATTGAGTTATTTTGGTTAATAAACTCTTTCATTGGATTTTGGGTTGAGTAAAGAGATAAATTTTGAAACTTCATGACTCTTAGGAGTCCAGAGGACCTTATATCTCGTAGATCTGAGATTTTGTTGTGATTTGGAAACGTTGCATGAGATTTAGGTCCCTTTTTCCTCTTTTGAGCCAGATTTGAGGAAGGACATGCATGGGATATGCATGTCCATAAAGTTTACATTTTTAGAGATCAATAGGACCCTAAAAGCTTTCTGGAAAGAGTACACTTGTATCTCATGTGATGAAGGACTTAATGGATGAGTTGAACATATTAATTGGCCTTTAGAAACTAGGTTTTGAGATATTGTCTTAATTGATAAATTTGGAAACTTTATCCATCAACACGTTGGGAAGGAGTAGATATGGGCTTTTGATCCCCTGAAAATGACTTAAGAGCAGCTTAACTCGAAAAATCCATTCAGACTGGTCCCCACGACGTGCCACTAGGTCACCACGACGTGGCGACTAGAGGCCAGTCGACTGTTTTGTCGTTTTGTGCCTACGACGTGGCCAAGGAAGGCCACGATGTGGAGAAGTGTTGATGACGTGGACTCTGTCTTTGACCTTTGACTTTTTACATGAGTTTACTTGTGGCCAACTCTTAGTTTTTGGGGAGTGGATTAAGAGTGTGTGCCTTGTATGATTGTCTAGGTGGGGTATAACACATGTATTCAATATATATATATATATATATATATATATATATATATATATATATATATATATATATATATATATATAGAGAGAGAGAGGGAGAAAGAAAGAAAGAAAGAAAAAAAAGAGCGGTAGCAGCTCAATATTGACTAAAAGGTGAGTCTCTTCAATGTACTTATGGGTCAAAGGCACTAATGTCGTCCCGCAAGATTATGTTTGTAGAATGATAGTTGTCTTCATGACACCTGCTAATATGACTGTATCTTCTTGTTGTCTTTGTGACTCTTGCTGGTGATATTGTACGCTTAGATGTAGTGGTGAAATAGACCCAGTACCGGTTGAAAGATACCGAAGGAGTTGAAATAGACTCAGGAGGTGAAATAGACCCAGTACCGGTTGAAGGATACCTAAGGAGTTGAAATAAACTCAGGGGTGAAATAAGCTCAGTACCGGTTGAAAGATACCGAATGAGTTGAAATAGACTCATGGGTTAAATATACTCAGTTTAGTTATCAGTTGATATGTATGTTTTGTATGGGATATTTTGGGGTAACTTACTAAGCTTTGTGCTTATAGTTTTATGTTTATAGTGTCAGGTACTTCCGGTTCGGAAGGGAGGGGTCCGACATGATCACACCGCATCCACCAGTATTCCGCATTTTATGATGTGATTTGTACTATGATGATTATTTTATACATTGTCACATTTTGATGGATTTGGAATGAACGGATTATGGTTTTGATAGTTTTAAATATAAAATTTTTACATTGTATTTTTGGGTTGTTACATTTACCATATCTTTTTTTCATGTGACATGGCGATAGATTTGTGGGAGAACATGACAGGTTCTTTGGTTGACGTAACATGTTAACATGTCCAGTCGATGGAAACGCGCCACTAGAACATGACACCTGGAAAAGAGAGAGGTATGTAGCAAAAGTGTCGACGCATGCATATATGTAAGTCGCAACGTGACGACTGATATGAGTCTTCGACATGTGGTAGAAATATGGGACATGTGCCATACAACGGTGACACAAATCAAACTCAGGTCTTGAAACACCTTCGCGATGTGTTCATCTTTCTAGTCGTGCCATGAAATGGGGTTTTCCAGCTAAGTATAAATAGTTCAATACGTTACTTTAAAATGGGCTTTTTACCCAAAAAAGGAAAAAGATGGCATAAGATTCATACATGAATATTGTTATGAGATTCCTACGGGAATATTATTATATGATTCCTACGAGAATATATCTATGAGATTTCTATGAGAATTTTGTTAGAACTTCGTAAGGAATATTGTTATGAGATTCATATGAGAATATTTTTATGTGATCCTATAGGAATATCGTTATATGATTTCCACGAGAATATTGTTATATGATTCCTATGAGAATATTGGTAAAACTTTCCTTCGGAAACATTATGAATGGTTTCCTGCATAAAACATTGTAACAGACTCCTTCAACATATATTTTTCCATCTATTGGGATGGAATCCTCATATATTCAGATTATCTGCTAAGCTTGTATTTTGGAAAAGCGAATTCCTATGGTATGTCCTTTATGACTTGTTAAAGTATGGAAGATTGAAAGTGTTCATGTTGATGGAATCATAAAATGTAGGTTGCATCATAGTTAATGAGTTTGTAGACTCTGATAATGTTTATGAAGGTTTTTGTAAAACTAGAATTTATCTTTACAATATGTCATGATAACTGTACAAATATAACAATTTATTATTTGCAGAGAAAATTACGGGTTTTATAATGTGTGTTGACATTATGTACGAAGACGAAATCCAAATATTGTTGTTATTATATTCACTTTTGACGTTTGGTTCGGAAATGTTACAACTATAAGTAGTTCATCACGAAAATGAAAACTCATTTTTGAAAGTATTCATGGTTTAATCCTTGAGGGGGATGTATGAAAGAAGAGTATGTGGTAGTGCTCTGGCAGTGTGCTAAGTATCGAAGAAAGTGGGAAAAAGTAAAATAGAGATGGTGGTGATAGGGGAAGGTTGAAATCAAGAAGAAGAGGAAAGTCTAAGTACAAGAATGCCATTACATGTAGGAATTGCAAAGAAAGAGGTAACTTCAATAATCGATATCCAATGGTGTATTATACTAACCATTCACATAAACAAGTCGGCTTTAACATGTAACTCCCCATCTTGGATAAGCTGATGGGTTTTCTAGCATCTATACACACGAGTTTTGGCATCATAAACCAAATAGAAATAACCCTATGTGTACATGCACCCTAATAAATCTAGGTTTATTCTATTATAGAAACTTACTTTGAAAAACTATAAATAACAAACCTATCAATCTTCTTGATTCCTTGTTTGAGATCTTGTAACATCTATCTTGCATGGATGAGAGGACCCAAAGTAGGAATCCTTCTTTTGCTTCACACCCAAGACACCAAAAGAGAACCATTAAATAAACCCTACGAGAGGGAAGGCTTAACATAAAAATTCCAGTAACCCTATAAGGGTTATAATTTATGTCCTATGAGAGGTAAGCGGAGAGGGAGAACAAAATTTAGGAGTTAGGAGCACCTACGATTTGATCTCCAACTCGCAGTTTATCGGCTCATACCGCTTAATCCTTAAGTAACTCCAAAACCCGATAAGGCATATCCTTATCCTTCTAGAATCCATCCACCATCTTTATCCCCTAGGGATTCTATAACATTCCAATTAATTAACATTTAATTAATTAATATTAAACTCTATATAGTTAATTAAAATAATTTCCAATTAATTTATTAACTCATAATAAATAAATAAACTTATTTTCTCATAATTCCTTATTACTCAAACGGATCATGAAGGCAATCTGAAAGGACCCTACTATTATTAAAAATATTAGAAATAGTTAATCACCTCGGAAACTCATTCCAACATAAGTAATATCAAACAGGTTGGATGGCCCAAACCAACCCCTTCTGCATCTACCAGACATGCCCAATTGATTCTTAACTTCGCTATATGAGAGATCTTAACACCTGAAAGGTTCCAAACTTATTTTTGTTCGGATAAACATGTTCATATAAAGTTGGTCTTACCATGTATTGTGGTTAATGTGACGGTCAATGAGTGTGAATTGATTCCAACAGATATTCACATCACCAAGTGATGCATTCGTCATCTATCTTGATAAACAAGATTTGCATTCATCATAAGACTTGTAGTCAAATGATATCCAAAATATTATAAAACTGGATACTTGGTAATGTTCTTGTTTATGTGTCCAAGAATATGATTCCATAAATACATTTCACCCAAACTTTTGGATGTATTTGAATCAGTAAGTATTATGGTTAATTTGAATTGTCCATTAGTCAAACAAATTCCAATAAATATCCGCACTATATAATAGCGATCTTATCATCCATCTTGAGAAATGAGACTTGCATTTATCATAAGACTTATGGTCAAATAAATTCCAAAATCCTATCCAACAACATATTTGGTAATTGAATTCTCATGTCCATGAAGATGATTCCACAATAATGCATTTTATTTAAATATTCGAATCATCTGTGAACTATTGTTATTATACTAGTTTCATAGATTTCATGACTTTCTTTTAAACATGTTAAACATTTAAATAAGCTAGAACAATTTCACAAAACATTGTATAAACAATTTGAAGCATAAGACCATAGACCAAACAGTTGGGGAGAAAGAGTTATCTTTTCATCCTATGAACAATAGCAAGGGCTTAGTATTCATGATCAAACTATCTTCTCCATGTTTCAATCATCTTACTTCGTTTCTACCGCTGCACATTCTTGCAAATGCCAGTATTTTATCCTTAGTAAAATACTCAAGGATTAGAAGTAACATTCTAATGGCATTATGAATTCGTATATATTGTTGTACGTACTCTTTGGCTGAAAGCTTTCCAACTTTTTTAGATATACAATGCATTAATGATTTATTAGGCATTCTCTTGTTTCGGAAACAAATAGTTTATCAAAACCTGCCTCAAAATAAGCCTTCCTATTGTCCTTGGCATTTGGGGCCACATTAGGTATACCAACACTTACTGCATTTTACCCATAGGAAAATGTCTTTCTTCTTCTTGACACTTCCATTCATGATAGAAAATCTAGGAGCATTTGAAGTTGAAGTTTATATGATTGGCCATGTTAGTTCAAATCCATCACTCGTACTCTAGTTCACTACTGTAGGTGTTAGGATTCTGCAAAAAGTTGGCACCATGTCTTTAATCAAGTCAAAGTAGTGTCATGTAAAAAGTATGGGATGAAAAAGTAAACACTAGACTCCATCTATTCCTCTTGAAATAGATTTTCGGCCATCGTCACTAGGATGTGATGGTGATGTTTGTTATACTCCAATTCAAAACTATTAGTTACATACCAACTAGATACTTACCTAAAGTGTCCAAATAAATTGTACATAACATATATAATCATACTATATGAATATAACTAGTTTTTGCTCTCTTTTATTATCATTTCCTAGAAATAATAATTTCTTAAATATATTATTTTCATAAAATAATAATTTTCAAATTAAATACAAGTGTTGACAATACTTATTAATAATCAAATTACCTTAATAAATAATCAATTAGTAGTAACTTGTTGTAAGGTGTGACCCTATATGATCATATGCAATTAGCAAATACCATTCTATAATGACTATTGGTGATAAAGATCTTTCAAAAAGTACATAAAATAACTGAATGGATAAATGAATGTATCTCTTCTGAGAAGATAGCTACTATAGAGAACCTTGAAGATTTATCGATAAAGGCACTACCAACAGAGAAGTTCAAGCATTGCTTGAACTTGGTGAATATTCGTAGGAAATAATTCAAATCGGGACAAATCGAAAGGAATAAGATGATTCCTGGGAATCCTAGATGGCCATGGACAATTCAAGTCAAGATGGAGATTTTTAGAATGTGGCTTTGATTTTAGTGACCCGAATAAGTAACTCGACCAAAAAGGAAACAAACATGTTTAGTTATTTCAGATTTATGTGTGTGGGTGTGTATGTGTTTGTGCGTGTGTGTGTGTGTATATATATATATATATATATATATATATATATATATATATATATATATATATATATATATGGGTTCGGCCTAGTAGTTGGTTGGATTTTTCATGTACAAGTCTTTGTAGTGAGGGATTCCAATACATCACTTTTGAACACAGTTGGCTAATAGAAGGGTTCTCCAACGTAAATCACATCTATTGAACGTCATTGTTAGTTCTCCATGTTTTTTTATTGTTTTCCTTCTCTTATTTCATAACAAAAGGGGAATAAAACCAACCAAAACTGATAGTTTGAAAAAAATGAGAAATAAAATAGAAATTAATATTAATTCTATTGTATAAAGTTTTCAAAATTATGATATAACTTTATAAGTAAAATGTGTTCTTTTATCATTTGCTATTTATTTACAGCAACTTAGATAAAGTATATTGTTACATGTCACAAATCCATAGATGCTATATGAATAATATGCTACTTTCTCAAGCATAAACCCAAGATTTGATTAACGACACTCAAGCGTGATTTTGGAAACAAAACATATCCACCTATCTAATAAAAGACTTCTAAACATGCCACATGAAAATTTTCTAAAGCTCTACTTTGCCACATGGCATATTCCGCTTCAATGTTCCTTTTAATTCCCCTCTAAAAACTTATTCCTTGATGAATTCCTACAAAATTTGCATTCAAATTAGTAACTATTCAATTATCCCATCAAATCAACAAAAAAATATGTACATATTTGAAATTGAGTTATATTAGCCAATAAATCAGCTAATGTAATCTTATCAAAAAGTTAAAATCAATACCCTATTTACTTACGTTCTTTGAGGTACCAAAATTGCATTTGATTTCTGTCTCAGCGAGCCGGCAGCTTCATTCGGTATCTACATATCTTTGAAGATTCATTTCCGTAAGGTAATTATTTTTGTTTTTTATTGTGTATGGCTCATTTTTTTATATCATCTTTGTTTGTTGTTGTTCAGTTTCAAATTCATTCTTCTCCTATAATTAAAGATTCATTCTTCTGTTCATTCCATTTCATTCTTCCCTAATTCCATCATACAAATATTGAACACAAAATTGCTAAATGCATACAATAGTCAAAATATTGTACAATCTTTTGAGCATGGTTAGATGGAATATATGTGGAGTATGTTGCAGGGGTATAATAGTTATTTTGATTGGTTAACCCTTAAAACTGATAACACAATATCTGACTCCTTATTTGTAAGTTTTCTGAAAAAATGTTGATGTGTATGTTTATTGTGTGTGTGAAAAAAATTCTATTTTGTCACTCCTCGTTTGTAATTTTTCTTAAAAAAATTATGGTATATATGTGTATTGTGTTAGTGTATATCTATACCTTATTTGTAATTTTTCTGAAAAGAAAAACTTTTAGCAATATACTTTCAAAGCACATTGCTATAATTTGTATGTTTTTGTTAGTGTATATCTATACTGTATATGTACTTATTGTGGGGAAAAAAGGAATGATTAAGTAATTAACTTGGAAAAACATTATAATACCCTAAATTATAGAATATATATTTAAAAACATCAACGAATCTTGAATCATTTGAGAATGAGAGTGCTATTACAAGTCCAAGATGTGCTTTTTTAACTATAGTATTCAAAATATGAATATCTCCTTGAATTGTACCACTGCCAACAAATTTGTTAAGGAAAATTGAGATTTTTATGTCATGATTTAGCAAGCAACTATTCCTTATTTTTGCCCTCGTTATTCTTTTAATGCCAACTAGTATATTATCCTTATATTTTCTTCGTGCATGCTCTTTTTCCAACCGAATTACCATTATACCCTCCTCATTGTTTCAAATCAAACAATATTTTACAATTCCAGAAAATTATCCATGATATTACAATAACCAGCTGTTGTGCCCCTTCTTAATTGCTTCCCAGATGTTGCATTTCCAAGAAAATTACCGTTCTACCCTCCTAAAATGAGTCGAATTCAAAAACGATTTTATAGTCCCTGAAAATCAGCCATTAGATTAATATAAAATGATATTCCAATCCGTCTAAATCATCCATGATATGCGAAATACCATATAAATTGGCTTGTTAATGTCAATATATTAGGAAACCTTTATTCGAATAATTATTCAAAATAATCAACATACGATTCCTATTTTTGTTGGAAAAAATCGTCACTATATTCTCAAATTTTTTGAACTTATAACTATCATCCTCATACCAAAGTTCAAGGTTCTAACATCCCACTTAAAATCTATTTCATTTTTATTATTTATGTTAGTTTTGATAAATTTTAATTTACTAATACATTGTGCTTTCAAATAGCAATCATATTCTACAATGCATTACGTAGGAGAATACCACTTGCATTTGACTCTTTGTATAGAGCCTTGTTTTGTACACCTTCAAATTTAGTATTTTTAGGTTTTAATTTTCAATATTTTTTTTTCATTTCTTTGAATGGAGAAATAGTAATCCAATTTCATTATTTGTATATCATAGTGTTCTACTTTTATTTATATGTATTATAATATTGTAGTTTGAAAGTATTACTTAATTATAGCATTGTACTTTCATTTTTTATGCCCAATAGAAATGAAGATTACTTTGTATTTGCATGATATTGATATATTTCGGTATACTTTTCAAAATAAGATGCAAATGAAACTTGGATGGCATCTTACTGAAAGTGCTTTCCTATTTTATGCAGTTAAACATTTTCGTAAAAGCCAAACAAAATTATTTAAATTCTAAAGAGATTTTGTTATCTTTTTTAATTCTGGTAACAATACTTTGATACATGTGTAGTACTTGATTGAGATATATATTTGATAAGATTACTCCAATGTTTGTTGCATATTTATTTTTTGAGTTAGATTATTTTTCAATTGTTCATAACTATCGTTCTTCCCATTTCTAATATATGTCGAACCTCTGTGTGAAATAAATATAGTCTTACAAAGGCCATTACAAAACCAAAAGTAGGTAAAAAAAGCTTGGGGAGCCAAGACAAAACTGACTATTCTTAGTTTTGTCACCTATTTTTTTGATTGCATGGTTTATAACATTTTTTTACTTTGGTTTGATGTAATTCCATTTTAATGTGTTGAATGTTTGTATGATTTTGCATAAGGTTGTAGAAGCAATCACATATTACGAAAAGGCCCTTAAACTCTCAACAATAAGCTTAAGTACCTAATTTGGTTTTAGCATACACATATCATCTATGGGTAATGTTTACATTTCATCAAACATTGTTCCCTTTGTGTATTAATTGAATTTACGAGGAAAAATATGTTTTTTTACAATTTAGGCATTTTACATATTGGTTTTCTTATATATGCAATGAAAATTGGTAAAAATCCTCTAGAACCTATTAAATTTAGGGATTAAACTTTGTTTTCTTCCTTTTGCAACAATGTACATTCAATTATTTTTATTGAGGCCTTGAAATCTGAAAATTCTATCAAATTATTGCCTTGTTCTTTGGATGTTTTCCTTAAAAAGGCATTGTACTTTAATGTTGGGTGGTGAAAATGTATGTATTATACCTTATCATGTTGTGATACCTTTAGACATGATTTCAAGTATACTCAAAACTTATATTGCACTTCTAAATATAACATTGAGCTCAGAATACATAAAATTGCCAACATCATAATATTGTATTTTCTTTTAGTCTATCTGCTAAATGTGACTTGAGCATTTGGAGCATTTGAGTTCAGTGGAGCACTTAGGATTCATGGAGCATGTAACAAAGGAACAGATCAAGTGACAAAGGAACAGATCTTCTAAAAGGATGTGTGAAGCACCTGGAAGTGGAATGGAGCATCCTATGATTGGATGCGCCACTTAGAAGTCAAGGTGCGTCAGTATTAGAACTTGATATGCCACGAAGTGACTTGATATGCAACTAAGTGACTTGATATGCCATCAAGTGACATGATATACCACCAAGTGACTGAATATGCCATTCATGAGGTAGATGTTCCATTGTGGAGTGGATGTCTACATATGCCAACCTTAGATAGGATGTGTCATCCCTTGATCAAGACACACCATCCTCATGCCTGATGTGCCATCTTGATGCAAGGATGTACCAATTGGTTCCTTGATATGCAAAGGTATCCATTGATGAGTCATATGCTATGAAGTCCCCTATGTTGCTCAAGATTGTTCAAGGAAGCTCAGAAGTTAATGATGCTCAAGGATTATTGCTTGATGTGCCACCATGATGGTTGAGATACCGTGTTGATCCTGATATGCCACTCTTGCATCATGATATGCAACTATGGATCATGATGCTCCATCATGTATGTTGTTGATGCTCATACAAGGATGAATTTTCCCGAAGATGTTGCACGGCGGATTATGATTGGTTAACACCTTTCATGGGCCTATGGGACGACCATTAGGGTTTTAGGTCTGACCCTTCAATTATAAATATGGATGTATGCTAAGTCATTTTGTATCTTGAATTCTAGAGTGTTAGGAGAATATATGTGAAAGTTGTACTTTTAACCTCTGTTTGAAAGCTCTTAAATAAAGAATACTCCCCTCCTTCCCATGGATGTAGGTCACCTTGACCGAACCACGTAAATATTGGGTCTTGTGTGCTTTTGGTTTTGCTAGTTATCCGATTTACTTCCTAACAAGTGGTATTAGAGCTACTGTTTGTATTCCTGTGATTGAAGATGACATCTCACAAGTTTGATTTGGAGAAGTTCAATGGCTCAAATGACTTCAATTTGTGGATGGTGAAGATGAGGGCTCTTCTGGTTCAACAAGGATGTGTAGTGGCACTGGAAGGACTGGAAAAAGTGCCAAAAGATAGGGTGATTGATAAGAAGGTGGATATTCTAACAAAGGCATATGGTGCCATTCTATTGAGTTTGACAGATGAAGTACTGAGGGAGGTCGTGGATCAAACAAATGCTTCTGGACTCTGGATAAACTTTAGGAGAAGTACCAGAACAACTCACTGACGAACAGGTTGTATCAGAAGCAATTGTTGTACACTCTCAAAACGTCTGAATGTACCCAAGTGAAAGAGCATATGGATAACTTCAATCGCATCATCTTGGATCTACAGGGGGTTGATGTGAAGATTGAATATGAAGATCAGACGCTCATTCTATTATGTTCTCTTCTGAACTCATATGAGAATTTCGTTGAGACCATACTCTATGGTAGGTTAAAGATCAGTTTGAATAATGTGAAGGACTCTCTAATGTCCAAGGAACTGAAAAGAAAAGTTTCAGTTGGAGAGGAGGTGTCTAGTTCCGGGTTGTTCGCATGGAGAGGAAGGACAGAAGAGAGGAAAGTAGGAAATAGGGGGAGATCACGTTCAGAATCGAAGTCTAAAGGTTCATCAAATGCCAAATGTTATAATTTCAAGGAGAATGGGTACTTCAAGTGAAACTGTCCACAGCTGAAGAATAAGTTGAAGAGTGAATCAAGCAGCAATGACACTGCTGATGTTGTTCAGGGAAGCTCTGATGAAGGGGACGATGACGAGGTACTGACTGTAAGTATATCAAGTTATGTTGATGCTTGGGTCTTGGATTATGGAGCATCCTATCACATGATGTATAATTGTCACTGGTTTGACTCCTTTAAAGAGTTGGATGGCACAATCAAGATCAGCGATGATAGGGTGATCGGTATCAAGGGTAGTGGTACTGTTCAGATCAAGATGCACGATGGTATGGTCAGGAAGTTAGATTGTTGGTACGTTCTGGAGCTTCAAAAGAATCTAATTTCTCTTGGCACTTTGGCTAAGAATGGGATGAGGTACGCTGGTAAAGGTGGTCGGGTGAAAGTCACCAAAGGTGCTCTGGTTATAATGAAAGTGAAGATTAATCTTGGAGGGATTTATATACTAGAGGGCAATACATTTATGGGAACGGTGGATATCTCTCAATCCTTGAATGAAGACATGACAAGAAGGAGTTGTGGCATCGTAGGTTGGAGCACATGAGTGAGAAGAGCATGTCAATTCTAAGTAAACAAGGACTGTTTGGTGGAGAGGCTACTGGAAAGATTAAGTTTTGTGAAGCTTGTGTCAAGGGAAAGCATCGAAAAGTGAAGTTCTATACCGGTCAACACACAAGCAAGGAAATCCTAGAATATGTTCACTCAGATCTGTAGGGCCCTATACCAGTGAAGTCTCAAGGAGGATGCTTATACTTTGTGAAGTCCATTGATGATTATTCAAGGAACGTTTGGTTGTACTTTCTGAAGACCGAAGATGAGGTATTTTGGAAGTTCAAGGAGTGGAAGACCATGGTTGAGAAAAGGACTAGAAAATAGGTCAAGACTCTAAGGAATGGTAATGGGTTGGAGTTCTGCAATGCTCCATTTTATAATTTCTGCAAGGCAGAAGGTATAATGAGGCATTGTACTATACGACACACACCATAGCAAAATGTAGTGGCAAAACGTATGAACCAAACACTCATGCAACGTGCAAGGTGCATGCAGATATTTGCTAAATTATCAAAGAAATTTTAATCAGAAGCAATTAACACTCCTTGCTATCTAGTGAACAGATCATCGTCAACTTCAATAGACTTGAAGACTCTTCGAGAGGTATGGTCTAAGAAACCCTCTGACTATTCTGGTTTACGTATATTTGATTCCCCACATATGCTAATATGAATGATGGTAAACTTGAGCCAAGGGAAATGAAGTACATATTTCTAAGATATATGATAGGAGTAAAAGGTTATCGATTGTGGTGTATAGAAGAAGGAAGGACTCCTAAATTTATCATGAGAAAAGATGTAACCTTTGATGAAATTTTCATGGGTAACCAGGGAGGAGGTGATACAAGTCAAGCAGGAACAAAGATCAGGGTGCTAACCAGAAGGTGGAGTTTGCATCTCAAACTCCAGAAAAAGTTGTGATAAGTAATGAAGAGAAACGTAATAGTAAACAGACTGGACAAGATGAAACCTATGAACAACCCATAGGATCTTCGTCTAGTGGTATTGATGCCGAGAAGGATGATGGGTCTGAATCTATAGCAAGCAGGAGATCCAACATGGGATCTAGTTCCATCACCAAAGGGAGCAAAACCAGTGGGATGCAAAAAAATGGATCTTTAAGAAGAAGGAAGGGATACAAGGAGTTGAACTAGCTAGGTTGAAGGAAAGGTTGGAGGCAAAAGGGTTTTCTCAGAAAGAAGGAATTGATGATCACAAGTTGTTTTCACTTGTCGTGAAGAACAAGACAATTCGAGTTCTTTTGGCCATGGTGAGTGCATTTGATCTGGAGCTTGAACAACTTGATGTGAAGACTGCATTTCTTCATGGGAACTTAGAAGAGAAGATTTATATTTTGACATCCCCATTTTCACGGCTAAAGAAGTCCGATTTGTTTATTCTTTATTTGAAAATCAGAGTATCCTTTTAAAGAAATATGTTGCGGATTTTTTTCTCAAAAATATGATAACGAATTTATCAAAGCATTTCCGAAGAAATGTATTTTCATTATATTAAAAAATTTGGAATGTCATTGTCAATACAGATCAAAAGCACAAACAGAAACAACATAGGCCTTACAACAACTATTTATTCTAGTGGCCTATATAATCCACTGATCTCTCATCAGATCATCACTCTTGTGCTCTCTTGCCACTACGTGTATACAAGAAACTAAGTGGGTCAGGCTTGGGAGCCTGGTGAGCACATAAGGTTTTCAACCCACAATAACTAAGTTTATTAGTTTCATCAAATCAATCAACCCGACTACCCGTTCACGTTATCCTCACTTTTTGTCCCTAAAGCATCTAAATTAAGGGACCTAGCCTAACGATTTTCATCGGGATTACAACACTGCTTATGGGATTCCTCAGTAATACATGTCAAATAAGGCAACCATGAGGGGGATGGAGTACACCTGGTGAACACCTAGTTCAAAAACACCTACAAATTGCGAGCCTGCTAGCGTTCCACTGGACTATCTAGAATAGTACGTGGTTGTCATCTATACTCCGCTAGATGACTGGATCATCTTAAACATCGAGGCCTCTCATCATTTATTTCATCATCTATATCATCTACCCATCTTTATCCATCATAATTATAGGTATAAAATACATATATAGTTTAAAGCGAATAAAACATGTATATTTTGTTCATACAACATAGATATAAAGAACTCAGATAATATGCACACATAGCATGTAATTTATATTAAATACTTCATATCTATGTGTAAGATGAAAGTAACTATGCACTCACTTGTTAAAGTGATGATTCCAAACTCAGGCAGCGCTTCGCTTCTAATAATTATATTTTCCTTCGACGAAACCTAGTATCATTACAGCTAGATTTTATTCTAATATTTATCGCAACGATGTATGAGCGATATTGTTTTATAAGTGTTAAACAATACTTTTCAACCACTATGTAGAGACAGGAGATAGACATGAAACATCGGAGGGCAAGACCATTTTGGCATTATATCACTTCTGAAATCCAACAACCCTATGTGGCCCTTCAAACCAGATTCCCCCCAACCGCGAGTAGTTAAAAGATATTATAATAACACTTTATATATTATATTTTATAATACATATATTGTTTATAAGTTCATAATAACGATAATAAACTTAAACATAAGCTACACATAAAGTAGGGTAAACATAACTTACTTATAAGAGGGTTTGGCTAAGAGTCGGGCTCTGTGGGGGAAGAATTTCCGAGCCGAAAGCTTTTCTTCACGGAGCCTTCTGGTGCTCTAGGGCTTGCCTCTAGAACTAAGAAGTTACTAGGGAAAGCAAGAGAGGATTTGGGGGTGTTTGGGAAAGAAGGTTTGAGAGAGGTGTGAGAAATGAGGTGATTTGCGCCTCTATTTATAGGCTGGAATTTGGCTCAACACGGTGTGTTTGAGAGCCCTACACGACGTGTTGGTGTGCCAAGTGTCACCATATGGTGGCAAGGCGTGGTGAGGAAGCAATGGTCAGGATTGTGCCACGTGTCACTCGCATATTACTCCAAAAACTAATTTTCTTCTAAAATCTGTAACTTTCGCATACAAGCTCCGTTTTTGATGTTCTTTATATCCACGCGTAGGTATCGACGAGATATACAACTTTTGTTTAGACTCTGTCGGCTAATTTTGAGTTTATTTTTAAAGTTACATTTTAACAGACTTAGACAGTTAAAATCTGTTAAAAATTCATAACTTTGTCATCTGACATCCGTTTTTGTCTGTATTTATATCGATGGGTTCCTATTAATGAGATCTTCAATTCTCATTTAGGTTGTGTCGGCTAAAAATCGATCGATCTAATATTCGAATTCCGGGTTGTGCACTACTTTGCTAAATCTTAGAAAAATCATAACTTTCTCATACGAAGTCAGATTTGGACGTTCTTTTTATGCACGCTTTCGGTTTAACGTATAGTACAAATTTCGTTTAGATCGCTAAGGCTAAAAGTATTTTATCACAAACTTACTTTTTACGATTCCTGGTGTCGTGTCGGTTTTCCCGCGAAACTTCGACAGGTCATAACTTCTTCGTTATAAGTCGAATTTCAGCGTTCCTTATATCCCCGAAATCCTTGTTACGACTACTTCTACTTTCTTCATAGATATTGGGTCTATCTATTATTTTATTTTTGATGCTTATTTTTATTATTATTTTATTACATCGTTAATAGCAAGTACAATGCACATAAAATCACATAATCCACATAATACTCAGATAATTCCTATTCATTACATCAAAATGGGTTACAATTGTTGTCCCTAACTATTACATCGTTATGATAATGCTTATCCTAGAAACACGGGCGTTGCAATTTTCTCCTCCTTAGGATGATTCCATCCCGGAATCATGCATCAGCAAACAAATGTGGATAGCGACTAATCATGTCACTCTCTGTTTCCCAGGTGAGGTTCGTCCCATTCGTATATTTCCATTGCACAAGTACCAAGTCGACCATCTTGCGTCACAACTTCTTTGTCTTACGGTCAACAATTTCCCCAGGCTCTTCGATTAGCCTCTTATTTTCATCCATCCTTAACTCCGAAAATGGAATTATATCGGGAACTTCTGCCGTAAACTTCCTCAAATAACACACATGGAAAGTGTTATGAATACCATCTAGTTCTTCTGGCAATTCCAACTTGTAAGCTTGGTTCCCAATCTTCTGAAGAACCTTGAATGGTCCAATAAACTTTAGACTCAACTTTTCTCTCTTTCCAAATCTTATAAGTCCCTTCCATGGTGAGACTTTGAGCAATACCGAATCTCCAACTTCGAATGTCACCGGTCGTCGCTTCTTGTAAGCATAGCTCTTTTGGCGATCCTGAGCTGCTAACATCCTTTCTCTAATCACTTTTAACTTTTTAGCAGTTTGATGGACTATCTCGGGGCCCATAAACTGCTTCTCTCTGGCCTCAAGCCAACAAGACGACGTATGACACTTCTGACCATACAAAGCTTGATAAGGTGTCATCTTAATGCTCGAATGGTAACTATTGTTGTAGGAAAACTCTACCAGGGGTAAATGCTCATCCCAGTTACCTTAGAATTATAGGGTACATGCTCTTAGCATATCTTCAAGTGTTTGAATCATTCTTTCTCTCTGACCATTAGTCTGTGGATGGTAGGTTGTACTTAAACACAACTTCGTACCCATTTCCTCTTGTAGACTCCTCTAAAACCTTGATATGAAATGACTATCATGATCTGATACAATCGTTAAAGGTACACCGTGAAGTCTTACTACCTCCTTCACCTAAGCATTTACAAGCTTATCCATAGACCACCTCTCATTGGCTACTATGAAGTGTGCACTCTTTGTGAATCGATCCACGACTACCCAAATCATGGCGTGACCGTTCTTCGTCCTGGGCAGTTTAGTCACAAAATCCATGGTGATGTCTTCCCACTTAGCCATCGGTATGGGTAAAGGTTCTAAACTCCCATACGGTTTCTGATGTTGTGCTTTAACTCTCGCACATGTTATGCACTCTGTCAGATACTTTGCAACATCGAGCTTCATCGTCGGCCACCAGTAGTAGGGTTTCAGAGCCCTATACATCTTAGTGATGCTGGATTGCATTGAGTACATGGTCGTGTGAGCTTCTTCCATCAGAAGATCTCTCATTCCTCCCATCTTAGGTGCCCAAATCCTTTCTTGGAATACCTTCAATCCTTGATTATTTGTACCGAACACCAATGTCTTGCCTAAATGTTCTTCCCTTCGGTCATTTTTCTCCAAAGTTTCTTCATGAGCTTTCTTGATGCTTTCCATAATTGTTGAGACAACTTCTATTCTTAACGCTCTTGTCCTTTTCCTTTCCAGGTTTACTTTTTGACTTAGAGCATCAACTAAGAAATTTACTTTACCAGGGTGGTAAAGTATCTCGGAGTCGTAATCCTTGAGTAACTCTAGCCAACGTTGTTGCCTCATATTATATTCCTTTTGATCAAAGAGATACTGGAGACTTTTATGATAAGTGAAGAGCTTGCACTTCGTGAGATAATGTCTCCATATCTTTAATGCAAACACTACCGCTGCCAACTCCAGATCATGGGTGGGGTATTTCTTCTACTGCTCTTTCAATTGTCAAGATGTATATGCTATCACCTTATCTCTCTAGGTCAGAACACAACCTAACCCAACTCCAGATGCATTGTTATATACTGCAAAGTCTTCAACTCCATCAGGTAAAGAAAAAATCGCTGCTTCACACAACTTCTTCCTTAACTTCTCAAATGCTTCTTCATGCTTCTCCCTCCATGTATATGTAGCTCCTTTATGGGTCAAATCTTTCAATGGAGCAGCTATCAAAGAAAATCCTTAGATAAACCTTCGGTAATATCCAGCTAATCCTAGAAAGCTTCGAATCTCGGTGGGATTTTTTGGTCGTTCCCATTTCAGCACAACTTCAATGTTTGTTGGGTCAACCATTATTTCCTCTTGGTTAACCACATGACCCAAGAATTGGACTTCTCGAATCCAAAAATTACATTTGGAGAACATTGCATACAACTTCTCCTTTGCATAAGTTCTAATACTTCTCGCATGTGCTTTCCATGCTTTTGCTGGCTCTTTGAGTAAATCAGAATGTCATCTATGAACACTATCACAGATTTATCGAGGAATGCTTTACAAACCCTGTTCAACAAATCCATAAATGTTGTTGGAGCATTGGTTAGTCCAAATGACATAACCAAAAACTCACAGTGTCCGCATCTTGTTCTGAATACGGTTTTCTAGATATCTTTTTCTCTCACCTTCTGCTGATGATATCCTGACCTAAGATCGATCTTTTACAAATAGGTCGAACCTTGCCGCTAATCGAACAGGTCGTCAATCCTTGGCAATGGACACTTGTTCTTTACCGTTGCCTTGTTCAGCTCTCTATAGTCTATGCACATCATCATGCTTCCATCCTTCTTCTTTACGAATAACACTGGAGCTCCCCAGGGTGATGAACTAGGTCTAATGAAACTGTTGTCTGCCAACTCCTAAAGTTGCATCATAAGCTCCTTCATCTTTGTCGGTGCTAACTGGTATGGTGCTTTCGCTATTGGTGTTTATCCTGGCAACAAGTCTATTCGAAACTCCATTTGTCTATCAGGGGGCAATCCAGGAAGATCTTCTGGAAAGACTTCTGGATAGTCACACACCATTGGTATTCTTTGTATCTCCTTCTTCTCCTTCTTTGCATCTATTACAAATGCCAAGTATGATGTACATCCTTTAGACAAACATTTTATGGCTTTCATCAGGGAAATGATTCCAGAATTCACTCTACGTTTGTCCCCGTACACCACAAATGAATCTTTTCCAGGTGGGTTTACTCTCACCGTCTTCTTCTTGCATAGTATTTCGGCATAGTATTTCGTGGAATTTATTCTCGTTCAAGTCGATGACGATGTTTTTAATGCAACCGCTAATAGGTATGAATTTTCCACTAGAAACTTCTACAACTGGAGTACTATCAAGTTTATCTACATGCAATGCTAGTCTTCCACAAAATTCATGCGATACAAATGAGTAATTTGCTCCAGAGTCAAACAATATATTGGCAGACAATGCATTTACAAGAAAGGTACTAAAAGCGACATCTGCTTCATCCCTTGCTGCTTCCAAGGTCATTTGGAATCTTCTAGCCTTCGGCCTCGGTGAGACATTAGGCCTTGTTGCCTCTTTCCTCTTCGGGCAATCCTTAGCAATATTCCCTTCTCCACTACATCCGTAACATACCCTCTTACTGGTTGTACACTCATTGGCGTAATGCCCAGTTTTTCCACACTTGTAACAAGTCACCTCCTCGCTACATTTCCAGAGTGCTTCTTCTTGCACTTCTCGCACCATATTTCTTCACCTCCTCCTCCTCCAAACTTATTAGAACCAGACTTTAAGAATTTGCTCTTCTTGTTGGGCCTTGAAGATCCATCAAACTTCCTCTTCTCACCAACTTCGACCTTGTTGGGGACTCTACTCTTGATCATCTCTTCAACAGACTTAGCAGCCCAGATGGCCACCTCGAAAGTAGGTGCCTGGCGTACTGGCACAACATACTCCCATGGTAGTCCCTTCGTATACTTATCGATTTTTGTTAGCTCGTCAGGGACAATGCGTAAAGAAAACTCCATCTTGTCTGTGAAGGCATTGGTATACTCGTCACTGGACATACCGCCCTTCTTCAGTGTCAGAAACTGATTCTCTAGTTCCAACATGTTTTGGGCTGAGCAGAACTTGCGTTTAAAGTGGACCAAGAACTCTACCCATGTCAGTTGTAGTGGCTCATTGGGGCTTATGGTCTTCCCCAAGGTGTTCCACCAGCAAACAACGCCACCCCTAAACTAACATACTGCAAAAGTGGTTTGTAGCTTGCCCTTGCGACCACACGTTATGAAAGCTAGCTCCATCTCAGATATCCAGTCCATAACTACAATTGGATCTTCTTTCCCAGTGGAAGTCAATGGCTTGCAAGTCGTAAAGTCTTTGTACTTGCATCCGTTCCTTTCAATCCCTTCGTCTTGGTTATTTCTCCTAACCACTGGCGGTTCATCTTGTAAAACGGTTCTACTATAGTTTCCTTCTTTTGACTGACCCTCATTCAGTTCAGGCTATTCAACAGGCACAGTGGTTTCATCCCCATTCTATTGAAGTAGACGCTTTGTCTCTTCCATCTGACGATCCAACATCATTTGAATCATGGCTTGTACTCCTGCCATTGTGATTGGCTCGGGTGCAGCCACTACCTATGGTGCACGCTTAATCACAGGCCGCTGATTAGCATTTCCATTAGCGTTTTCGAATCCACTTTGGGTTCTAGCCATGTCGATCTATACACCAAAGTAGGGAAATTTGGATCTTTATTTACGATAGACGTTTAATCCTCCTTGTTACTCTGAAACTTTATATGCTAGTTCTAATACCGTAATTATACGTTTAGAAATCTGAACACATAATGTTTCCAGATCCGGTCGACAATAGACCATAGATCCGATCTAATAATAGCATATAACGCATTTTATAGCTATAACATAAATCATTTAGCACATATAAGCATTTTAGGCATCTTTCCTAAAATCAGCTAGTGCTAGTGTCTAAAATACAATCGACACTCATCTCACAATCATCGCTTAGCATTCTAAGTTTAAATCTAGAAATCCTACAAATTCCTAGTCCGCTTAAACTAATGCTCTGATACCAACTGTGACATCCCCATTTTCACGGCCAGAAAAGACCGATTTGTTTATGCTTTATTTGAAAATCAAAGTATCCTGTTAAAGAAATATGTTGCGGAATTTGTTCCCTAAAATATGATAACGAATTTATTAAAGCATTTCCGAATAAATGTATTTTCATTATATTAAAAACCTCAGAATGTCATTGTCAATACAGATCAAAAGCATAAACAAAAACAACATATGCCTTAAAACATCTATTTACTCTAGTGGCCTATAATCCATTGATCTCTCATCAGATCATCACTCTTGTGCTCTCTTGCCACTACATGTATACAAGAAACTAAGTAGGTCAGGCTTGGGAGCCTAGTGAGCACATAGGGTTTTCAACCCACAATAACTAAGTTTATTAATTTCATCAAATCAATCTACCCGATTACTCGTTCCCGTTATCCTCACTTTCTGTCCCTAAAGCATCTAAATAAAGGGACCTAGCCTAAGGATTTTCATCAGGATGACAGAAATTCTTAGAGGATTCCTCAGCAATACATGTCAAATAAGGCAACCATGAGGGGGATGGAGTACACCTAGTGAACACCTAGTTCAAAAACACCTACAGAATGCGAGCCTGCTAGCGTTCCACTGTATTGTCTAGAATAGTTTGTGGTCGTCATCTATACTCCGCTCGATGGCTAGATCATCTTAAACATCGAGGCCTCTCATCATTTATTTCATCATCTATATCATCTACCTATCTTTACCCATCATAATTATAGGTATAAAATACATATACAGTTTAAAGCGAATAATACATGTATATTTTGTTCATCCACCATAAATATCAAGAACTCAGATAATATGCACACATAGCATGTAATTTATATTAAATACTTCATATCTATGTGTAAGATGAAAGTAACTATGCACTCACTTGTTAAAGTGATGATTCCAAACTCAGGCAGCTCTTTGCTTCTAATAATTATATTTTCCTTTGACGAAACCTAGTATCAGTACCGCTAGATTTTAGTCTAATATTTATTGCGACTATTTACGAGCGATATTGTTTTATAAGTGTTAAACAATACTTTTCAACCACTATGTACAGACAGGAGATAGACATGAAACACTGGAGGGCATAACCATTTTGGCATTATAGCACTTCTGAAATCCAACAACCATATGCGGCCCTTCAAACCAGATTCCCCGTACCGCGAGTAGTTAAAAGATATTATAATAACACTTTGTATATTATATTTTATAATACATATATTGTTTATAAGTTCATAATAACGATAATAAACTTAAAAGTAATCTATACTTAAAGTAGGGTAAGCATAACTTAGTTATAAGAGGGTTTGGGTAGGAGTCGGGCTCTGCGGGGGCAGAACTTCCGAGCCGAAAGCTCTTCTTCTCGGAGCCTTCTGGCGCTCTGGGGCTTACCTCTAGCACTTGGAAGTTACTAGGGAAAGGAAGAGAAGATTTGGGGGTGTTGGGGAGAGAAGGGTTGAGAGATGTGTGAGAATTGAGGTGATTTGCGCCTCTATTTATAGGCTGGAATTTGGCTCAACACAGCGTGTTTGAGAGCCCTACATGACGTGTTGGTGTGCCAAGTGTCACCATCTGGTGGCAAGGCGTAGGGAGGAAGCAATGGTCAGGATCGTGCCACGTGTCACTCGCATATTACTCCAAAAACTAATTATCTTCTAAAATCCTTAACTTTCGCATACGAGCTCCGTTTTTGACGTTCTTTATATCCACACGTAGGTATCGACGGGATATACAACTTTCATTTGGACTCTGTCGGCTAATTTTAAGATTATTTTTAAAGTTATATTTTAACAGACTTGGACAGTTAAAATCTGTTAAATTCATAACTTTGTCATCTGAAAGCTGTTTCCGTCTGAAATTATATCGTTGGGTTCCTATTAATGAGATCTTAAATTCTCATTTAGGTTGTGTCGGCTAAAAATTGACCGATCTAATATTTAAATTCCTGGCTGTGCACTACTATGTAAATCTTAGAAAAATCAGAACTTCCTCATACGAAGTCTGATTTGGACGTTCTTTTTATGCATGCTCTTAGTTTAACGTATACTACGCATTTCGTTTAGATCACTAAGGCTAAAAAGTATTTTATCGCAAACTCACTTTTTACGATTCCCGTTGTTGTGCCGGTTTTCCCGCAAAACTTTGACAGGTCATAACTTGTTCGTTATAAGTCGGATTTCAGCGTTCCTTATATCCCCGAAATCCTTCTTACGACTACTTCAACTTTTTTCATAGATATTGGGTCTATCTATTATGTTATTTTTTATGCTTATTTTTATTATTATTTTATTACATCGTTAATAGTAAGTATAATGCACATAAAATCACATAATTCACATAATATTGAGATAATTCCTATTCATTACTTCAAAATGCGTTACAATTGTTGACCCTAACTATTACATCGTTATGATAATGCTTAGCCTAGACACAAAGGTGTTACATATATGTCCCATCCAGAAGGGTTCCATGATTCAAAGAAGGATTATGTATGTTTGCTGAAGGAATCTCTATATGGTTTGAAGCAGTCTCCAAGAGAATGGTACAAGAGATTTGATTCATTCATGATCTCGCATGGCTACGCTTGGAAATAGTTTGAGAATTCTGTCTACTTAAAGGAGTTATCACCAGATTCCTAAACATATTTGTTGCTATATGTTGATCTTATGCTCATCACAGCCAAGTACATGGTTGGAATAAATGAATTGAAGGCGACCCTGAAGAATGAGTTTGAAAAGAAAGATTTGGGAGAAGCAAAGAAGATATTGGGAATGGAGATTCAAAGGGATAGAAGGGAACGACAGATGTGTTGCTCATCGTGTTTGTGTATTTCTCAACAAAAGTATATTGAGAAAGTTTTGCAGTCTTTCAACTGTGATCAGTCCAAACCAGTTGGAACACCTTTGGCGGCTTACTTTAAACTTGGTCTAGATACCATACCCAAAGCTAATGAAGAAAGGAAATACATGAGCATGGTTCCGTACTCTAGCTTTGTTGGAAGTCTCATGTATGTAATGGTTTGTACCGGACCTGATTTAGCTCATTCAGTTAGTGTGGTAAGCAGGTTTATGAGCAATCCAGGGAAGGCTCATTGGGAAGCTGTCAAGTGGATCATGCGATACTTGAAGGGAACGACAAATGTTTGCTTGGTGTATGGAGCTAATATGAAGGCTGACTTGGTCGGATATGTTGACTCTGATCATGGTGGTGATTTGTTGAAGCGCGTGTCACGAACATGTTATATTTTCACTTTGTTCGGATGTGCCATCACTTGGAAGTCAATGTTACAAGATATCATTGCTTTGTCTACAACTGAATATAAGTACATGTCTATGATGGAAGGAATAAAGGAGGAGATATGGTTGCATGGGCTTATTCAGAGGCTTGGTCTGAAGGTGGAGAACCATGTATTGCACTATGATAGTCAGAGTGCGTTGAATCTTGCAAATATTCCTATGTATCATGAGAAAACAAAGCATATTGATGTCATATTGAATTTCATTCATGACATTTTGGAAAAAAATAGGTTCTCAGTACTAAAGATTGATACCAAGGTGAATCCAGTAGACATGTTAACAAAGTCGTTGCCCACAAAGAAGTTCAAGCTTTGCTTGGACTTCGTTGATGTTCGTAGGAGGTAAGCCCCTTCGGGGCTTAATGGCAGGAAGGGAGAGGAAGTTCTTGTTTGAGATGGAGACAGAGGATGATCAAGTCAAGGTGGATATTGTTAAATGTGACATGAGCATTTGGATCATTTGAGTTCAATGGAGCACTTGGAACTCAATGGAGCACTTGGGGTTCATAGAGCATGTAACAAAGGAACGGATCATCTCAGAAAACGATGGATCTCCTGACAAAGGAACGGATCAATTGAGAAGAAACGAATCTTCTAAAAGTAGGTATGGAGCACCTGGAAGTGGAATTGAGCATCCTATGATGGGATGCGCCACTTAGAATCAAGGTGCACCACTATTGGAACTTGATATGGCACAAAGTGACTTGATATGCCACGAAGTGACTTGATATGCCACCAAGTGACATAATTTGCCATCAAGTGACCGGATATGCCACCAAGTGACATGATATGCCATCAAGTGACAGGATATGCCACCAAGTGACTGAATATGCCATTCATGATGTGGATGCGCCATTATGGAGTGAATGTCTAGATATGCCAAACTTAGAGAGGATGTGTCATCCCTTGGTCAAGATGCGTCATCCTCATACCTGATGCGCCATCTTGATGCAAGGATGCGCCAATTGGTTCATTGAAATTAAGGTATCTCGTGATGAGCCGTAAGCTATGAAGTCCCCTATGTTGCTCAAGATTGTTCAAGGAAGCTCAAAAGTTGAAGATGCTCAAGGATTATTGCTTGATGTGCCACCATGATGGTTGATATGTCATGATGATCCTGATATGCCACTCTTGCATCATGATATGTCACTATGGATCATGATGCTTCGTCATGTGTGTTGTTGATGCTCATGCAAGGATGAATGTTCCAGAAGATGTTGCATGACAGATTGTGATTGGTTGACATCTTTCATGGGACTATAGGCCAATGGGCTTGGCCTATTGGTGTTTTAGGTATGATCCATCAAGTATAAATAGGGAGGCATGCTAAGTCATTTTTTATCTTGAATTTTAGAGTGTTTGACGAATATTTGTGAAAATTGTACTTATAACCTCTGTTTCAGAGCTCTTAAATAAGAAATACTCCTCTCCTGCTCATGGACGTAGGTCATCTTGACCGAACAACATCAATACCGTGTCTTGTGTGCTTTTCGTTTTTCTAGTTATCCGCTTACTTCCTAAAAACATCATTATTAAATAACATTATTTCATTTTGTAGAGCTCGGTTAAAATATTCTTAATTTGTCTTCATATGCTTTGATAATTATTGCCTTGCATTTTGGTCGTTCTCAAATAAAGTTTTATTTGGGAATTGTAAAATTGGCATTTTATGATTATTGCTTGCACCTATAAAAATCAAACAGTATTTGGAGTTGTATCTCAAATTTAAAAGACAAATTATACTTTTCTTTTAAGAAATAGTGAATTGTAAGCTTGACATTCGTTTTGGAAATTTTGCTTGCTCATGAAAAGTTACATATGTGATAGGGTGAATGCAATGTGTGTATGTTAAGTGATCTTAGATGGTAATCCAATTTTTTCTAAAAAGTTTGGACAATATTTGGAATGAAATTTATAGTCCGGACAAATTTTGTCACAAACTCTTCCAATTGTTTTATAGTACAAAATTACAAACTGTTCCAATCTATTATACAGAGTTTATTTCAATTTTTTTATTAATACATTTTAATATTGTTATTATTGTTTTAAGGGAAATTAGGTTTCTACTACTGTTTATGTTTAGTATGTATGTTCTATTATTGTTTTAATGGAAAGTATATTGCAATTAAAATATATTACTATTACTATTTTTTATTATAAAAAGCTCCATTTTTTTGACTGGTTTTGTATGTAAAAAATATTTTTTTACTGTTTTTAGTGATATTCTAATTCTACATACTTATTTTTGTTTTATATTTACAGACTCAATGACCGTCCAAAACATTAATTTGATACGGGACTTTTATATATATATATATATATATATATATATATATATATATATATATATATATATATATATATATATATAAAATCAGTGGTTTCCAAAGGTTGTAATCTAGTATTTCATAAGAGCCAAATAAAAAGTTAAACAAACAAAGCAGATAAAAAAATTACGAACAGAAAAAGATGAATCCCAAGAAGATCCCGACCATCTAAAAGAAGCTAAAGATTAAAATTTAACAACCGCGTACAAGTTTGAAGAAAGGTAAACAAATCAAACAACAAAAAGAGCCACATAAGAAGTTAACAAAAGAAAGATGACACATGGACGTTATAATTACACACAGAATGATTAAATGACAAATGCCTAAAACAATGAATGATGGGGGGAAGGATTAGGAATTGGCCTTCAGTTTCTTGTAATTGCAGTATTTACTACTTATTTCCCTTTTTTATACCCTTCTTGATCATTTATTACTCTCTCTCTCTCTCTCTCTCTCTCTCTCTCTCTCTCTCCCCCCCCCCCCCCCCCCCCCCCCCGAGTTCTTATAAATGGCCTTACATCCGCTAAACTACCAAACCACCTCACTTCTGGTTCTGCTCTTCTTGATCACCACCCTAATCTCTCTCCTCTTTCTCTCTTGTGCTTGACAAAAAAAAAAATCTATCAGCTTTAAGGTGAACACATGTAATATGATCATGGGTTTTCATGATGGCGGTGTTTGGTGATCAAAGGTTTGACCTTTTAATATCTTTTTTCTTTGATTTTCAGGGAATTGACTTCTATCTTCTAGAGGATCAAGTGCGGTTGAAAGTTAGCCAGGAAAGATGAGCAGAAGAAGTGATGGAGGACACGGACTGAAGCTTGACTTGAAACTCAACTTATCCCCGCCGAGAACTCAATGGCCGGTGACGGAATCACCCAATCGGTCGTCACCAATCACTGTATCTCCGACGAACTCATGTGTGTCATTGGAGCTTGCTCAAGATGAGGTGGAGCTCCGGTACTCAAGCAGCCCGGAGACAACTTCCATGATGCTGGCCGGATGTCCTCGCTGTCTGATGTACGTTATGCTTGCGCAGGATTTCCCTAAGTGCCCTAAATGCAAGAGCACAGTTCTGCTTGATGTTGTTCTTGACAAACCGATCAAAAAATGAGAAATTAGTTCAGTTAAATTTAATGTCTTTAGCTTGCTAGTTTTATCAATATATTTTGCCGCCGTTTCAGATTAACGTCTAGAATTGGTGGGAAGTTTTTGTTTTTTATTTTATTTTTATAATTCTAATTCTTTTTTCTGTTTTTATCGGTGATTTTTATTTTATAGGTGATGTTTACTTATATTCTATTGTATTTTTTTTATGTGATGAAATATGATGTTTAAAGATGATTCCCCTCTTATCCCTCTTTTTTCTACTTTTTAATCTTTAGCATGAATATAGGAGTGAATCCAACATTGTTCAATGCGTGGATTATGAAAAAAAAAATGGCCGTTGCGTATGGCAATTTCTCATCATAACTACTTGATCGTATTTATTTCTTTTTTTTTTGTACTTGTGGATTTTGTTATGGCAAATAAGGTGAATTGAATTTGAATTATGTGAACAAGATTTCGTACACATTATATGTTACAAAATTTCCACCGTATTGAGGGTCTTGATCTTTATGGCGTTGTTTGCGAATTACGGTGTTGTTAATGATGTTTTATTGGTATTAAAAAAGAACAAATTTGGGAAAGAATTCGACTTTGTCAGCTTCTTGCAGGTAGAAGAATGTTATGAATTTGCGAAAACATTAATTGGGTAATATATGGATTGATTTTTATCATTTGTTGGTTTTCTCGAAGGTTTGGTAGACAAATTTCGATCCCAGGTAAACGTGATAAAAAGAATCAACCTGAAAGTCTCTATTCATAATACTCATGATAGGGGGCTCCTTGATCTTATGCAAGTGTGGTTCATGGAGAACATGAGAAGTTAACAAATTGAGATGAGGTTCGGTTTGTGTGGGGGACTTTTTTTACCTAAACAACACTTGAGAATGAATAGACACTTAAAGACGTTACCAGCATTGTGTAACATTTATTCCATTTGTCGCGATGGATATTTTATAGATATAAATGTTAAATATGTTCGGAGGATTGTGGGTGTTGATGCAGTTCAAGTCTCATGGAACTCGTGTATTATTTCAACAATAATTGGGTATTCTTTATTGGTTTAATTAAGTAGAACCTTAGGTAATCATCTCCAATGCATTGAACTTATATGAGTTTAATGGGTTGACATATATATATTTCACTCACTATATAATGTGATAATGGGATAATGGGTAATTTGATTTCGCCAGAGGAGGTAATTTGATGATGTTAATTTAATGGTGAGCATATGGATGAGAGTATTTAGGGAAAAAGAAGATTGAGAAGAAGAAGACATCGTAAGATGAAGGGAGAAGAGGAAGGGCAGAAAGAAAAAAAGCGGCGAGGGTTAGGGATGATTTAGGGATCGGTATTTAGGCTGATACCATTTGATAATGGGATAATTGTTCCCAATGAATTTCATTAAACAATAGAAGAAAGTATATATACAAATTACAATAAGAATCTAGGAGATATACAAGGTAAATAAACAGCTATAATAAGGAACTAAATAAACTAATTATTTATACGATTTAATAGCGGAGCGGTAGAAGAGCCATCGACATGGCACATCCACTTTTGATGAAGGAGAAGAGGGGTAATTTGATTTCGCCAGAGGAGGTAATTTGATGATGTTAATTTAATAGTGAGCATATGGATGAGAGTATTTAGGGAAAAAGAAGATTGAGAAGAAGAAGACATCGTAAGATGAAGGGAGAAGAGGAAGGGCAGAAAGAAAAAAAGCGGCGAGGGTTAGGGATGATTTAGGGATCGGTATTTAGGCTGATACCATTTGATAATGGGATAATTGTTCCCAATGAATTTCATTAAACAATAGAAGAAAGTATATATACAAATTACAATAAGAATCTAGGAGATATACAAGGTAAATAAACAGCTATAATAAGGAACTAAATAAACTAATTATTTATACGATTTAATAGCGGAGCGGTAGAAGAGCCATCGACATGGCACATCCACTTTTGATGAAGGAGAAGAGGGGTAATTTGATTTCGCCAGAGGAGGTAATTTGATGATGTTAATTTAATAGTGAGCATATGGATGAGAGTATTTAGGGAAAAAGAAGATTGAGAAGAAGAAGACATCGTAAGATGAAGGGAGAAGAGGAAGGGCAGAAAGAAAAAAAGCGGCGAGGGTTAGGGATGATTTAGGGATCGGTATTTTGGCTGATACCATTTGATAATGGGATAATTGTTCCCAATGAATTTCATTAAACAATAGAAGAAAGTATATATACAAATTACAACAAGAATCTAGGAGATATACAAGGTAAATAAACAGCTATAATAAGGAACTAAATAAACTAATTATTTATACGATTTAATGGCGGAGCGGTAGACGAGCCATCGACATGGCACATCCACTTTTGATGAAGGAGAAGAGGGGTAATCTGATTTCGCCAGAGGAGGTAATTTGATGATGTTAATTTAATGGTGAGCATATGGATGAGAGTATTTAGGGAAAAAGAAGATTGAGAAGAAGAAGACATCGTAAGATGAAGGGAGAAGAGGAAGGGCAGAAAGAAAAAAAGCGGCGAGGGTTAGGGATGATTTAGGGATCGGTATTTAGGTTGATACCATTTGATAATGGGATAATTGTTCCCAATGAATTTCATTAAACAATAGAAGAAAGTATATATACAAATTACAACAAGAATCTAGGAGATATACAAGGTAAATAAACAGCTATAATAAGGAACTAAATAAACTAATTATTTATACGATTTAATGGCGGAGCGGTAGAAGAGCCATCGACATGGCACATCCACTTTTGATGAAGGAGAAGAGGGGTAATTTGATTTCGCCAGAGGAGGTAATTTGATGATGTTAATTTAATAGTGAGCATATGGATGAGAGTATTTAGGGAAAAAGAAGATTGAGAAGAAGAAGACATCGTAAGATGAAGGGAGAAGAGGAAGGGCAGAAAGAAAAAAAGCGGCGAGGGTTAGGGATGATTTAGGGATCGGTATTTTGGCTGATACCATTTGATAATGGGATAATTGTTCCCAATGAATTTCATTAAACAATAGAAGAAAGTATATATACAAATTACAACAAGAATCTAGGAGATATACAAGGTAAATAAACAGCTATAATAAGGAACTAAATAAACTAATTATTTATACGATTTAATGGCGGAGCGGTAGACGAGCCATCGACATGGCACATCCACTTTTGATGAAGGAGAAGAGGGGTAATCTAATTTCGCCAGAGGAGGTAATTTGATGATGTTAATTTAATAGTGAGCATATGGATGAGAGTATTTAGGGAAAAAGAAGATTGAGAAGAAGAAGACATCGTAAGATGAAGGGAGAAGAGGAAGGGCAGAAAGAAAAAAAGCGCCGAGGGTTAGGGATGATTTAGGGATCGGTATTTAGGTTGATACCATGTGATAATGGGATAATTGTTCCAAATGAATTTCATTAAACAATAGAAGAAAGTATATATATAAATTACAACAAGAATCTAGGAGATATACAAGGTAAATAAACAGCTATAATAAGGAACTAAATAAACTAATTATTTATACGATTTAATCTCCGATATATAATTTTACCTATTAAACTCTACACTTCATTAAACTTCATACAAGTTAAGAGATTGTTATATCTAAGGGTGAACATATTAATGGAAAAAGCGAACCAAAACCAAATTAATCGAAATAATCGAACCATTTTAACTGAATCATTACTAAAAAAGGTGACGCGGTTTTTATTTGGGATAATGAATTAAAAGGATAATATATTTTTCGATTTGTACACATTTGGTCACTGAGTTTTTTTTCGTCTACATTTACCCTTCAACTTGTTAAACTGTACACATTCAGTCCTTATGACCGGTTACTCCAGGTTAGCTAGGAAAAATGACTTAATAGGGTAATATATTTCTCATTTTGTATGTATTTCATCCTTAATATTTTTGTACATATTTGGTCCTTAATATTCTTTATGTTTCAAAATAAGTCTCTTTTGTTTTTGTATTCATTCAGTACTTATGAATGATTTCTTTAGGCTGTTGATGCTTATGTCCATCGTGATCTCGACTGCTTGGTCATGTATGTCTTGTAGTTTGGTTTATGTCTTGTGTTTTGAACGCCATAACTTCTTCATACGATACCAGATTTTAACGATCTTTATATCCATGTGTTCATTTTTTGAGTCTACTACAACTTTCATTAAGATTACTCTCGTTAAAATGTAACATATTTTTACTTAAAATTTTATAATTAAAAAAGAAAAAACATTCATACATGCATTCATAAAAAACGTATGGATATGAACATCATAAGTAAAAATGTATTATTTTAACGGGAGTAAGTTGTAGTAGACTAAAATACGAACGCATAGATATAAAGATCGTTAAAATCTGAGACCGTATGAAGAAATTATGACGTTCATTATGACGTTCAGAATACATTATCTAACCAACAAAGTAGTCGAGATCATGATGGACAAAAGCCTCAAAAGCACCAAACACCTCATGAATGATTGTCCCACGTAAGATGTCGTGAGAAACACCTAAAAAATCATTTATAAGTATCGAATGGGTACAAAAACAAAATTGACTTATTTTACAACAAAAAAATATATTAAGGTCTAAATGTATACAAAAATATTAAGGACTAAATGTGTACAAAGTGAGAAATATATTACCCTATTAAGCCATTTTTACCGGCTAACTTGGAGTGGCCGGTTATAAGGACTGAATGTGTACAGTTTAACAAGTTGAAGGAGTAAATGTAGACGAAAAAAAAAACTTAGTGACCAAATATGTACAAATCGAAAAATATATTACACTTTTAAGGCATTATCCCTTTCTATTTTTGATTAACCAAATACATATAGTTCGGTTATGGATTTCGTCCAAAACCAAACCACAAAAAATCGAACCGAACCAATAATATTATTAAATGTTTTTAATGTAATATAATATTAAATATGGTATGTAATTATATTTGAAATGAAATTTTTTAAAGGTAATTATTTGAACTTAAATAAGATACCTAATCTTCTATCATATTTCGTTCACTTTTTTCTGACAATGTACTTTATATTTTTTAGATTTTATATAGTTTTTATCTTTATCTTATTTTCGAGCATTATAATTAACCAATATTAATCATTAACTAGAACAATTAACCGAAAAAAACAGTTAACCAAAACCAATAATAACCAATACCCAATGGCTATCAAAATTCAATAACCATTTATAATGGTTATGGTTCGATTTTAGCTAAAAACTGAACCATAGCGCCCTATATAGAACCCTATCCAGATCATTTATCATTTTATTTTTACGTATTGTTATTTTATAAATAATTAATTAGCATGAAATTAAAAAATAAAAACTACAAAAATTACATTAATTAAAAATTAAAAATTACAAATTTGAAATATTGTTAGGGTGCAAAGTCACGTTTGGATCTGGAGTGTTATTGCTTACCCTCTTATATGTTTAAATGGGTTGAGTCTTTCCTATAAATAGGAAGCGAGTGACTCCCATTATGTAATGATCATTTTTGAGTGTTAGACTAGAGAGAGAATTTGTACAATACTCACTTTGTATGTTCTTTCTAGATCTGATGAGAGCTTAAAAAGTTTTATTTACTCCATGTGTTCATGATTTGTAAGATGATTCACTAGATCTTTCATATTCCGCACATGTCATCATAATCAACACCACTACAATTGGTATCAGAGCAGGTGTTCTTGGTTTGATCAAGAATTAATCCATGATGGCATTCTAGATTTGGTGATTCTTATTTTGATCTTTGATTTTCGTGTTTTAGAGAGATTGGATTCTAGAAATCGAATTCATCTTTGATTCTATTCATAATTTGATTTTATTCACTAGAATTCAAGTGATTTTTACTTTCTCTCTCTAGAAAACCCATTCAAAATCACTTTCTCTCTAGAAATTTTCAAGTTCTTGTGATCATAATGTATTTGGATCATGATTCTTGGGTAGTGATCGTTAAAGATTTCATATACAAAGCCAACGAAAATTAATTTTATGGATTATTGTTAAGGGGGTTGATTTCATGGGAAACTTTGGTTTCTTATGGAGCTTTGAAGGATGATCATGGAAGATTGATATTTCAACCACTTTCGAAGATTGATTGCTTGTTTGGACCTTCCTGTCGTCACACCCCCAAACCAGAATGACAGAAACGTTCGGGGGCGGAGGACGTCATGTAAGTATCACAACACATGCATTATAGTAATCAAAGTACAAACAACCATTGCATTAATAAGTATAAGTTTTACATAAGTGTTTAAGCATTACATATTCAAACAACAAAGTAGATATGGTAGAAGAAAAAAGACGCAGCACGGTACTAGGCAGTCTTCTGAAAAGCTTGGAGAGTGTACCTGTCTACCAGATTCCTGATAATACAAGTTATTTTGAAAGAGTAGATCAGCATTTAAGCTGGTGAGTTCATAAGTATTTCAGTTATATAAGGTATACTCTAAGTTCTTGGAAAAGTTCACTGGTTCCTCTAGAAAATCCTATATTTTCTGATATGATAAAATGATAACCACAATAGTTCCCTCTGCAATTACTTAGTTTATACTAGTTATATATAACCTAATATCGAACTGAAATTTAAATGTGTGAATCTACCCTAAGCCCACAACCAAACAAGGAACAGGAAGTAAGGCGGAAGTCACACAGTCCACTGTCAGTCGGATATTAATTATGTATAACTCTGGTGTATAAACTAAGGAATTATAGAATTAACCATTTAAAGTCCTTTATGTTATACTAGTTTTAAGAAAATGCCTGATGACGTTCCAGAAAATCCTATATTTTCTGCTTTACAAGTGATAAGTAGTTTTAAATCCCCATAAAACCGTTTCGTTTTGTTTGTGGAAAGTAATTAATACAGTACTATTTCTTAAAAATAAACTACTGAAGAATAACTACCCTAATATTAACCTGGTTAATTAGAGTTTAAAATGTGATAAAGTTGTAACCATACTGGACTAGAATGAACACGACGACCTACTGGTGTTGAAACTGAATATGTGACATTTGTCACCCCATGACTGGTCTGTCGGACTGTAGCTAGCAGTCAAGATGTGGGATTGTCAGTCTCGTATAGATCTATACACACAATGCCCGCTCTCCCTCCAAGAGACTTTGGTTACAAGAATGTAACATTGCAAGTATTGCTATGTCCTGAATACGTACCATCATATTTTAGTTTGAGTAACGATCGAATTATATCATTTTATTGACAAAGTAGTTAAGACCTCGTATACTTATCTAGAAAAATAAATTTCTCGTTTGTTTCTTAATTTATACCTATTATAATTTATACGTTCTATCTGATTAGCATGATCTCTCCTAAATGTACCCCTTTGCTCAGCATGATACAAAGGTAATGATACCGACCGAAAAAACCTTTTATATTCTCATATGTATAATGTATATAATTAAGAAGGAAACGGCCTTCGGATAAATCAACCCACCTGAAGCCCACATCCAAACAAGGAAAAGGAAATAAGGTAACTCATTAGTCCTAAGCCCTTTAAGTCTTATTTATATACGTATACATATATGAGCATTATTTTGACAATTATAAGATAAAAGAGTTTATAAAACATTTTTCAAAGAGTTTAACAGTATCAAAAGAGTTTAACAGTGTTTAAAAGGGTCTACATGATTTTAAAGAGTTTACATGACTTTAAGTCATTTTGGAAGTATTTGGTAATCCTTAAAAGCATAAGGAAATCTTTTATGTGATTGATATCACATACAACTATTAACACAATTAGATTGTGTTCAACTTGTATCCCCCCCTAAAAAGAATTTAAAATCATTTAAAAATGTAGATCATAGGGGTATGAACTCACCTGATAGTGAGTAAATCTGAAAGTTCGATATAGGATGAAAAGTCACACGAGTGAAGTCCCGAGTACAAATGGATCCTATTTAGCATATATAACAACATGTATATGTATACAATTAGTGGATTAACACTTAAAGTGTATAAGTTATAGCCTTAGGATGTAGGAAACACTTACCAAGAAGTGTTAGAATCAAAACTAGAAGGCTAAAGGAAGATCACGGCCAACAAAGAAGGGTTCACGTCCCTAAGGGGTGTTCACGGCCACCTTGATCCTATGAAGATTTGATGGTTCACGACCCAAAACTTAAAGATTGGGTGGTTCACAGCCCAAGAACAACTATGTGTTTTTGGTGTTCTTGGTGAAAAAGAAGGTGATTTGAAGATCTAAAAAAAAATTGTTGAATTCATGGATGAAATCAAAGGGTTTCACTTGAATAAGAAGATTTACTAGTAAATCGAAATGAATCTCTTACGTTTTTTAAGAGAAAGGAAGGTTTCCCTTGATGATACTTGAGAGAGTTTGAGAGTTCTTGGCTGGAAGATGCGAGAAATGAAGGAATAATGAACTAAATCTATATATATATATATAGCGAGGGGTTCACGGTCAGAAGGATTCACGACCGTGAACCTCGTTTGTGGTCCGAAGGGTATACGGCCCGAAGCCATTTGCGGCCTCGTTTACGGCCGAAGTGTTCCCGGTCAAAGGTTGGTGTACGGTTTGAAGGAAAAGAAGATAAGGCATGCGAGACTTCTCAGATTTCAAGCCATACCCTTCTTAGCAAAACAACAATTTGAATACTATGATTAAACCCATAAAATACATTACTCTAACTTATAAAAGATAGAATAAAATTTTAGTTGACTTTAGTTTGACCATGTTTGACTTTCTACAAGAAAGAAAATTACGCGTTGTCACATCATCCCCCCGTTAAAGGGAATTTCGTCCTGAAATTAGAGTTTAGGGGATACACATGGACGAAGGTGAAAGGTGTGGATACTTATGATTCTGATGATCCTCACGACCCCAAGTGAATTTGGGTCCTCACTATGCATTTTAAGCGAACTTTCACTATCGGGATAGGGATCTGATTAGTCCTAACGACTTCGTTGTCTAGGATTTCTACGGATTCTTCTACAAATTTGAGGTTCTCGTGTAGCACACGGTTCTTGGTACGTATTCAAATTCAATAAATATTGGGATTTACTCTAGGACTCGGCGAGTTGGAGGCCCAACTCGTCGAGTAGACTCAACATTATGCGGGAGTTTTAGAAACCTACTCGACGAGTCGGGGGACCGACTCGACGAGTAGAAGCTGTCTGGACAAAACCCTAATGTTCATGGTATGCACCCTATTTAAACAACTTTTCTTGCCTCAACCCAGCCTCCATCGTTCCTCCCAACCCAGAGAAACCTTAAATCGAAACCCTAAGCCATTATTGAGTGTTGTTGAGATTATTGGTGCCTTTTGTGTGTATTAGAAGTTGAAGAAAAAAGAAGGAAGCTTGGAAGTTCAAGTGGAAGTTAGTAGATCCATAGGTTGTGCCCCAATTCCAGCTCACTTAAGGTATATAGCTGAAACATTGACGATTATTTGCTTAGATCTTGATTTGGGGCTATTTTCTACCTTTTCCTAAGCCTTAGTGAAGCTATAGTCGGAATTGTGTGCATAAGTGGGTTTGTGCTTCATATCTGGAACCATTAAGGGTTCCCATGGCATAAAGGTGCCAACTTTATGGTCATGGGAGACCCATGCTTCATATATATACCTATTTTAGGGCTTTTTGAGCCAAAAACCCCATGCATGGACGTCAAGATTGGAACTTTACGTATGAAATGGACCCTAGGAGGTCAGATCTATGGTTTTGATGCATTGAGATCCATTGTAATCGACTGTATCATTTTGCACAAAGAGGGGCTCGGCGAGTCACTTGGGTAACTCGGCGAGTCGGGACGCTTTTACCCCCAAAACGTCTTCTGGAATTGGTTTAGATTGAGTGGAAGGAACACTCAGCCTGCTAAGGGTTTATCTTGGACCTGGAAATCATAGGACTCAACGAGTGTATAAACAGACTCGGCGAGTCCAATGCAATATCCCAACTCATGAAGATGGACTCGACGAGTTGTTCATACAACTCGGCGAGTCATAGACTGAACACGTTCATATGAGGGAGATGAACTCGACGACTTCAAGGATGAACTCGGCGAGTCGGTTGAAGGTGGTCCCGATGTTATGGGTGAAGAAGGACCGTCGAGTGGTTGCTAGACTCGACAGGTAGAATCGGGGTTTTAACATTTTATGGAAAAGGTGACTCGACAAGTTGGCAGGCCAACTCGGCGAGTCGAGTCAACTGGATGTTGACTTTGACCAGGGTTTGACCTTGACTATTGTCTTGGACTTGGGTTGACTCTTGTAAGAGGGTTTTGATTATGAATTAGTAATTGAGAAGGGTTGTTGTGTAGGGATTGAAGAGTTGAGACGGGTTGATTTCCGTGTCGAGGATCGTGCTGACACTACACGACATCGAGGTGAGTCTCCTCACTGCTTGTATGGGTCTACGACCACAATGCCGACCCATTTAGTTTATGTATGGTAGGAAGACCCGAGGGTTAGCCCTAGGCATTATGTATGAAAGACTAGGAGGAGGCTCCTAGCACACAATATGCTATTATGTATGGTAGGAAGACCTGGGGGTTAGCCCTAGGCAACATGTATGAAAGACCAGGAGGTGGCTCCTGGCACACTGTATGCTGAGTAGCCTAGTAGAGTAGTATGTATAGTTGTCTTTGTGATACTTGCATGAAAGACCAGGGGGTGGCCCTTGGCACTTGTCTATAAGACCCAGGGAGTGGCCCCAGGCTTGACAGGAAAGACCACGTGCGACCCGTGGCATAACAGCAAGACTATGATTGGCACGTAGCACCTTATTTGATTATGGATATGTTTGTTATATATGGCTCATGGTTACGTATGGCATGTATGGATCAGTTGATAGGTATGGTATGTGGTATCTGGGGAACTGACTAAGCTTCGTGCTTATGGTTTTCAGCTATTTGTTTCAGGTACTAATGTTTTTCCAAGGAAGGAGCTCGAGGCGATCGCAGCGCATCACACCATTTTTTCCGCACTAGATGATCTTTGGGATTTAAAACTCTGATAATTTTTTTTATTAAGAATGTTATTAAATGATTGAAGCAAGATTTATTAAGCGGTTTTTAATTAATGAAAACGAAATTTTTGGTCTTGAATTTTGGGATGTTACAAGTTGGTATCAGAGCCTTATTTTGAGGGATTCGGGCACATTCTCGGGTGTGTCTGGACTCAAACTGAGGACTTGATATGAAAATTGTCAAAAGGAACATGAAAAGTATTTGAAAAGAGAAAAGAACTTTGAAAAGAACAAGGTGTGTGATGTGTGCAATCGACCGAGCTCAAGTAAGTGGTTCCCAAAATACCAATACATGTTTAATATGTGACATGATATGATTATATGAATTGCATGCTAGATTATGGCTAAGGAGACATGCCTTTTTATGCTTATGTGAACTTGTTGAATTGCATTCTAGAGCTGGTTAGCCAGTAGTAGAATGGCCTGTTTACGTTATGCCTGATTCTATGAGCCTTTGAATTGCATGCTAGTACAAAATCTTGAATACATGATAACTTGATTGGCATATGTTGGTTATATTTTCTATTGTCTGAATGTTGCTTGCTTTGTGCTTTGTGGGATTTCGTGTGATGAGATTTAACTACTAGGTGAATACGTTAAGTCACATGTGACCAGGGTTAAATAATCTCAGAGTGCTGGATTCGACCCTATTGCGCAACTCTCGTTTGAGTCTAACCGTTGTAGGGACGAGTCTTTTACTCAAAGGATTATCCGAGCCTCGTCACATGTGATGGTATTCATGTAGTGGTTAACTGGCATTATGAAGAGTCTTTCAGTAGCTAAGCACTGGCTTTAGAATTGGAGATTTCCCTAGGGTAAGCCTAGGATGAGACTAGTGCTGGGAGCTTTAGTAGTAGTGAAAGGGACTTGGTGAAATCGAGGCAATTGTTGAGGAAAGTATGGATAGATGTGGAAGGTAGTAGGGGACCATACTACTAAAAGCAGAGGATTCGTACTCGAGTCAAGGAGGGCCGAGATAGAACCAGGAAACTTGTAGTATGTGAGACCTTCTGAGGTTACGTACGACCCTGAAAATTATGCGTCTCGTTTCAGAATGGTAATGACTACGCAACACGGAGCGAGAGGATCAGGATCAGTTTCGGGTACAAGTTCCGAGCCAGTGAATGAGGGATTACACGAGTTCATTGCATCTGAGATCACGAGAGGTATCCTTGAATCGACCCTGATGATTTTTGGGTCGATCAAGGAAGGGATTATTGAGTTGATGGAGGATCACCTCAGAGCGTTTCAGAGTGATACAGTATCCAGCCAGTCACGATCGTGCACACTGTCTTTCAAGGACCTCAGGGGGAGTGGCATGCCAGACTTCCACGGGGTGAAGGCCCCATTGTTGACAGGAGATGGATTGCTGACATTGAGTCTGCACAGTTGACAAGCTTCTGTCCTGAGGGGTCAAAGGTTCGATTTGCTGCAGGATGCCTGAGGGACAGAGCTAGAGACTGGTGGGAGTCAGTTGGTGATTCCTTGGGAGCATCAGCCATTGAGGCTATGACCTGGTCTGACTTTGTGACCAGGTTTAGGGCGGAGTTTGCACCGGCTGTGGAGCTTCAGCAGCTGGCCAGGGAGTTCCTAGACATGAGACAGACAACGGAGTCGGTGGCGGAGATTACCGCCAAGTGCCGGGAGAGGGCCTTATTGGTGCCTCAGTATGCAAGGGATGAGGAGATGCGGAGGACCCACTATCATGACATGTTGAGAGCTGATATTTGGGAGCATGTCAGCTTCTCGGCATACCCGAACCTGGACTCTATGATTTCCAGTGCGCGGGAAAGAGAGATTGATTTGGAGCACATTGCGAAGAGGAGTTCGGATCAGATGTATACTTTGGAGGGTCCCGGGAAGAGACCCAATACTTAAGATCAACGATTAGTAGGTCGGCAGGGTCGAAGCCAGTGCAGCACGTGCGGGAAACTGCACGAGGGAGTTTGTCGTTCTAGGGATTCAGGCTGCTACAAGTGTGGCAGTGATGGTCACGTCAGTAGGGACTGCCCATAGTGAGCAAGCCCATTATGTTTTCACTGCAATCAGGTGGGCCACAAAAAGGATGACTGCCCGATGATGAGGGGAGGAGCACGGAGTGCGTCGGCCCCGACAACTTTGAGGATTACGGATGGGTGAGAGGGTAGGGCCTTGCAGTGACAGATGAGGGAGATCTGGATTACAGCAGGGAATGTTGCAGGTATTTATCAAGGGCTATTTTCAATTTTATATGTATTATGATTGATCTTACCTCGGTCTCAGGTGATAGTATGTATGAGTTATCTCTCTGCTTGTATTCGGATTGTGTCTCGGAATTGTCATATGCCAATTGCATACCAGGAACTATTAGTAGCTAGTGTAAGGTCATCTCTCACTTCGGGTTCGAAGTGTCCAGTATTATCTCGTTTACGTCCAAAAACAGTGCAGGAGCGTTACGTGGAGGTCGGTGGGCAGGGTCCATGGAGTGGTCATCCACCATCATCAGGATTCGGTGGTTCTAGTCTTGGTGTTTGGGATAGCTGTTGGAAGCATCAAGGGAAGTGGTCTATCACTGAAAGGTTGCTCTGAGCATTAGTTATTCGGACCTTAAGGACGTCAGTTTCAGCTTAGGGGATTATTAGTATCGGAGGTGCAGAAAGTGTTCATCTAATATTCGATAATCGTACGGTATTTGGAGTGGCCAGTGACGGATCGCTAGCAAGATTAAGGCGATAGTAGTTATCATGCCTATCGTGTAAGGGAGGAACGAATGGAAATCCTCAGATTTTCGTGTGCTGTAAAGACTTAGTCGAAGCTAAGTTGGGGAGAAACAATCATATTATGGGAGCAGGAGCGGTTTTGAACTGGGATAAGTTTCGCTCTCTTGTCAGGGAGAGAGACGGACCAGGCGGCTGTATGAATTGAGGATAGTGTGAGTTGGAAGTTCGGAAAATTTGCCAATGGTGAGATCGCATTCTCGGGATGTCCGATAGCGGGTTGCAGAAGAATCGGTTGGGTGTTTCAGTTAGGATATGAGTACAGCTTGGGGTACTAGATTGTGCTTGTATGCTCGATTATGGGTATGTTCGGACTAGTAGCCAGCAAAAGACCATGGTCAGCGGTCGAGTCAGTGTGGAAGGTGTTGTAAGACTACGGGTTAGCCGTAGCATCCACTAGCAGCCGGTCGGTATGGAAGGTGTTGTCAGACTACCGGATAGCCATAGCATTCACCAGTGGTCAGAGAGTATGAGAAGTGTGGTAAGACTGGAAGGTGGCCTATAGCAATGGTTAGCAGATAGTGTAGGAGTGTGGTAAGACTATGGGATGACCCGTAGCGTTCACTAGTTAGCGGATATAGTAAGGGTGTTGTAAGACTGTGGTGTGGCCCGTAGCATTCGTATGTTAGTACAGTTAGGCTGCGGTGTGGCCCGTAGCATTAGTATAGTTAAACTGTGGTGTGGCCCGTAGCATTAGTATAGTAAGACTGCGGGGTGACCCGTAGCATTATTCGGCAGATAGTGTAGAAGTGTGGTGAGACTGCGGGGTGGCCCGTAGCATTAGTTGGCTGGTAGTGTAGAAGTGTTGTAAGACTATGGGGGTGGCCCGTAGCATTCACTAGTTGGCAAAACGAGTATAATAAGACTGCGGGGTGGCCCGTAGCATCCACTAGTGGTCAGTTAATATGGAAGCACAAGACTGCAGGGTGGCCTTTAGCATTCCTCGGTCGCTATTCGACACTACGAATGTATCAGATGCGTGATTCGCTGGCAAGGTTTTCAGATAGTTTAAGATAGGGCGGGGCAGCCACTCGGATGTGAGTAGGGCACATTATGATTGGATTCAGAAGGCGGTAGGCCATTGGAGACTAGGAGGGATGTAAGACTACAACGGTTTTGGTAGCATTCACCTTTAGTAGTAGGTTCGCTGGCAATGAGTAGTCAGACAATACGATCGGGAGGGTCAGCTGGAATACTGGAGCCATGAGTAAGGGTGTGGATCGAGGGGTTTCGATAGCTGAAGTTCTTCGGAGGTCACTGGAAGCGACTGAGAGATTGTGCTTGGAATTAGTAGCCGGTGGGAGTCCGGTAATCCAAGTTATGTCAGATCAGTTGTCGAGCAAGGTAGTATCAGTTCATCCGAATAGTGGTTAAGAAACAGCAGGATGTTCAGATAGAAGGGAGTACTGTGAGGAACCTTGTGCGCGAATTAGCTCACCAAACGAAGGCACTAAGTCACTTACAGACGGATTGAATAATCTCAGAGTAATGGGTTTGACCCTGTAGCGCAGCTCTCGTATGAGTCTAACCGTTACAGGGATGAATCTGCTACTCGAGAGATTATCTGAGCCCTCTGTCAAGTATCCGTATGCCACAACTAGTTATGCACATGGTTTTTATTCTGGTGATAGTGTCGAGATAATCAGCATTGGGGAGTGTGTATTGGTCAGTTACTCGATGAGGTTTTGGCATGGTAGTTTTGGATTATAGGTGGTCCTTCAGGGAGACAGCCCAACATGGGATTCAGATTTTAGGGAGACAGAAATGATTTGCGGAAACTCGAAGTTCTGTTTGGTTTTAGGATGTGGTCTGTGTAAATTGCATGATTCAGCAGTGGTGCCTTTTACGGGATATTCAGGAGGGTGATAGCCTGAGTTACAACGAGCGGCCAGTAGCTATCCTCGATAGGAAGTCGAACGATCTGAGGATCAAAAGGGTGGAGCTGGTGAAGGTGCAATGGCGGCACCGCAAGGGCTCAAAATAGACTTGGGAGTCAGGGGACGAGATGAGAGAGCACTACACGGAGCTTTTCCGGATTCAGCAACAGACATCGACGACGAAGTCTAAAATAAGTAGGGGAGATTTGTAGCACCCGGTTCTTGGTACGTATTCAAATTCAAGAAATATTGGGATTTACTCTAGGACTCGGCGAGTTGGAGGCCCAACTCGTCAAGTATACTCAACATTATGCGGGAATTTTAGTAACCTACTCGATGAGTCGGGGGACCGACTCGACGAGTAGAAGCTGTCTGGACAAAACACTAATGTTCAGGGTTTGCAACCTATTTAAACAACTTTTCTGCCCTCAACCCAGCCTCCATCGTTCCTCCCCACCCACAGAAACCTTAACTCGAAACCCTAAGCCATTATTGAGTGTTCTTGAGATTTTTGGTGCCTTTTGTGTGTATTAGAAGTTGAATAAAAAAAAGGAAGCTTGGAAGTTCAAGTGGAAGTTAGTAGATCCAGAGGTTGTGCCCAAATTCCAGCTCACTTGAGGTATATAGCTGAAACCTTGACTATTCTTTGCTTAGATCTTGATTTGGGCTATTTTCTACCTTTTCCTAAGCCTTAGTGAAGCTATAGTAGGAATTGTGTGCATAAGTGGGTTTGTGCTTCAGATCTGGAACCATTAAGGGTTCCCATGGCATAAAGGTGCCAACTTTATGGCCATGGGAGACCCATGCTTCATATATATACCTCTTTTATGGCTTTTTGAGCCAAAAACCCCATGCATGGACGTCAAGATTGGAACTTTACATATGAAATGGACCCTAGGAGGTCAGATCTATGGTTTTGATGCATTGAGACCCATTGTAATCGACTGTATCGTTTTGGACAAAGAGGGGCTTGGCGAGTCAATTGGGTAACTCGGCGAGTCGGGATGCTTTTTCCCCTAAAACGTCTTCTAGAATTGGTTTAGATTGAGTGGAAATCATAGGACTCGACGAGTGTATGAACGGACTCGACGAGTCCAATGCAATCTCCCAACTCATGATGATTGACTCGACAAGTTGTTCATACAACTCGGCGAGTCATAGACTGAACACGTTCATATGAGGGAGATGAACTCGACGAGTTCAAGGATGAACTCGGCGAGTCGGTTGAAGGTGGTCCCGATGTTATGGTTGAAGACGGACCGTCGAGTGGTTTCTAGACTCGGCAGGTAGAATCGGGGTTTTAACATTTTATGGAAAATGTGACCTGACAAGTTGGCGGGCCAACTCGGCGAGTCGAGTCAACTGAATGTTGACTTTGACCAGGGTTTGACCTTGACTATCGGCTTGCACTTGGGTTGACTCTTGTAAGAGGGTTTTGATTATGAATTAGTAATCGAGAAGGATTTTTGTGTAGGGATTGAAGAGTTGAGACAAGCTGATTTCCGTGCCGAGGGTCGTGCTGACACTACGCGACATCGAGGTGAGTCTCCTCACTGTTTGTATGGGTCTACGGCCATAATGCCGGCCCATTTAGTTTATGTATGGTAGAAAGACCTGGGGGTTAGCCCTAGGTATTATGCATGAAAGACCAGGAGGAGGCTCTTGGCACACAATATGCTATTATGTATGGTAGGAAGACCCGGGGGTTAGCCCTAGGCAACATGTATGAAAGACCAAGAGGTGGCTCCTGGCACACTGTATGATGAGTAACGTAGCAGAGTAGTATGTATAGTTGTCTTTGTGATGCTTGCATGAAAGACCAGGGGTGACCCTTGGCACTTGTCTGTAAGACCCAGGGAGTGGCCCCAGGCTTGACAGGAAAGACCACATGCGACCCGTGACATAAGAGCAAGACTATGTTTGGCACGTAGCAACTTACTTGATTATGGATATGTTTGTTATGTATGGCTCATAGTTACATATGGTATGTATGGATCAGTTGATAGGTATGGTATGTGGTATCTGGGGAACTCACTAAGCTTCGTGCTTATGGTTTTCAGCTATTTGTTTCAGGTACTAATGTTTTTCCAAGGAAGGAGCTCGGGGCGATCGCATCGCATCGCACCATGTTTTCCGCACTAGATGATCTTTGGGATTTAAAACTCTGATAATTTTTTTATTAAGAATGTTATTAAATGATTGAGCAAGATTTATTAAGCGGTTTTTAATTAATCAAAATGAAATTTTTGGTCTTGAATTTTGGGATGTTACATTTCGCTTACCTCGATCTAATCGAGTGGGATAACAATAGTCTCGTCAGACGAACAGGTTGAAAGATAAAGACGTGGAAAGTAGAGTGTATATTATTGGATTCTTGAGGTAATCGGGGTCTATAAGCTACTAGACCAAATCTAGTAAGAATATCGTATGGTCTTATGTACCTTGGATTTAGTATCCACGCTTTCCGAAGCGTATCATGCTCTTCCGGGGTGAGACCTTCACATGACAAGGTCACCGACCGGGAATTCCAAGGGTTTTCTCCTATTAAAGACGTAGCTTTTCTGATTGACCCTGGGAGTTTCACGTCGCTCCTGGATTTGTACTCCTTTCTCTGTAGTCTCTCAGAATATTTCCGGACCAGCGAAGGTGCTGTCTGGAAATTTGACCTCTAGTTAGTTTCTTGTCACCTAATTTAGTCCAACGCACAGGGGATCTGCACTTGCGACAAAAGAAGGTTTCGAGTGGAGCAACTTTAAATGCTAGCATGATAAAGGACTTGACTAATTCGTAAATGAGTATCCCATGTTTTACCAAAGTCGATCACAATTGCTCTCATTATGACTTCTAATGCTTGAATTGTTCTCTTATTATGTCTGTTAGTTTAAGGATGGTAGGCTACGCTCATGACTAGCCAAGTTCCCATAGATTTCTGAAGTGACTGCCTGAACTGGGAGATGATTCTATTATCTCAAACGGAGATATCAGATATTGAAACACCGTGTAGTCTAACTAATCTCTCTAACACACGTTCTAGTTAACTTCTCTATTTTCCCTGTTTCTTTAAAATGGTAGGAAGTGTGCGGGCTTGGCTAATCTTGCGACGATCACTCAAAATGGCATCAAGTCCACCTCTTGTGTAACATCCGGAGTCCCAGGTACATCCTTTTGATTATTTACTTTTGAATTTTATAGTATGAATCGACGAGTTGGTGCTACAACTCGTCGAGTAGTATCGCGAATGGCCACGTGGGTTTAATGACCTACTCGACGAGTCCGAGAGGCGACTCGCCGAGTAGGCGCTGGGATGAGAAACCCTAAATCCCCGGGTTTGGGGCCTATTTAAAGGAACTTATAGCCTCATTTGCGTCTTCCCTTCCTTGAGAGAAAACCCTAAACGACCTTTGAGCCTAAAGAGAGAGTGTTTTGCTAATTGTCTGTGTTTGGTGCAATTAGTGAAGAGAAGAGAAGATTTCCAAGCCAAGGGACAAGAGGGTGCTGCTAGATCTGAGGTTGTTTCACTTCAAAACTTTTGGGAAAGGTATAAAGCTTGCACCTTTGTCATTATTTTGTATAGATTTCATGATTTGTTAATCTAGGGTTTTTTCCACCCAAATATGAGGACCTTGAGTGTTCCATGCTCATTGAGAGGGTTGAATTTTTAGATATGGACCATGTGAGGTCCCTAGAGTCCAAAAGTTCCTACTTTATTCAACTATAATAGTGATCTTGAGTGAAAAACCCTTTTTGGGGTATGTTTTGGCATTTTAAGCTCAAAATGCCATGCATGAACGTAAATCCTGTGACTTTACGTGATAGATGAGCCTTAGGAGTATAGATCCAGAATTTGGGGAGGTTCTCTGCATTGAAAACGACTGAATGAGAGATGAGTCTGAATGGACTCGCCGAGTCAAGAAGCCGAGTCGACGAGTCGGATGGGGTTGTCCCGATGGTTTTGATCGTGCAACAACTCGGCGAGTTGACGGGTCAACTCGGCGAGTTGAGCCAGACTTTTGAGTGATTCTGTGGATGGAGAGCAGACTCGTCGAGTCCCATGAGTGCACTCGACGAGTAGGGTCCACATGGACTGTTGACTCGAGTTTGACTTCTGTTGACTTAGGGGTTGGTCAACCCTATCTTTGGGAAACCATGAAGGGGTAAAATGGTCTTTTCCTACTTCAAGAGAGAGAGAAAGAGAGATAACTTAGTGAAATGTGCAATATTGAGAGTTAATTAGATATACTTATCTTATGTGATTAGGAGGCTAGACTGGTGATTTGTGTGCGAGAGTATTCATTCACTCAGCTTACTTACGAGGTGAGTCTTCTCACTATGCTTACCAAGAGTGGTTGCTTTACGTGATTGATTTGTTTATGTGTTTATCTGTGCATTGTTATATTCTGCATTATGCCATGTAATTATTGCTGAATATTGTTGCTATGAGTTTACTTTGTTGGAATCGGAGGGTTCCATTGAGATACATTGACCGGAGGGTCTTACAGAGTTATAGCCTCGAGTGGCTAACGAGCTATATGTGGTATTTTGGGGAACTCACTAAGCTTTATGCTTACCGTGTTATGTGTTATGTGTTTCAGGTACTTCCGATGATCGCGGGAAGGCCCCGACTTGATTGTACACACACTCGCTTGGGGATATACTTTGGAGGATCCTCGTTTATGTGATAAACAACTTTTGATAAATAAATTGTACTAATGTTGATACTGGAGATTTTCTGGAATTATGATATGTGAATTTTATGTTCAAAAATGAAAATTTTGGTTTGAAAATTTCGGTGTTACAAGTTTCCTTGTGTAACTTGATTATGAAGCCCATTATAATCTGCTACTACTCCCGCTCAGTTATCTCCAATTGTTATAGTAAGCCTATGAGCTTTTGCTTAGAAGTTAATGATAAGACTCATACTTGGCTCGTCCACCATCACCTCATGTATACAATTCGTATATAACCTAGATTTGACAAAACGTTCGGATGGGTGAGTCTGCCCCAGGTCCATAACCAGACAAGGAACAGGAGATAGGGGAGAGTCACACATCCTAAATCTTGTTATGTCTAAATTATGTACCACTCTCGCGTATACACGTAGCAGCGATAGATTAACCTAATGAGTTCTTAGTCTCTATTCATGAACATGACTTGCGGTACAATGATTTTCCTATGAGATCTATTGGGGATACTTCGGTGGTTACTGACTTTTGAGACTACTTCTGTACTTTTCGTTTCACGTTTCCTATCTACTGAGTAGGCTAAAAGGGTGTCGTACCCCTCGCATGGGTACTTCTGAAGTTTTGAAGTGAGAGGTGATATAAGGTTTTCGTTATGGATTAGAAGAATTTCATATGACAGCTAATTAAGGAAAAAGTTCTTTTACACAACATAAGAATTTTGCATGGTAAGGACCAGGCCAAACCATGTCGGATGAGGATGTCGGAACTTCTCGACGAATTTGATATTAATTCGATCTGGAAGGAATGATTACTAGGATGATGAACTATCCTATGTACACAAGTTTTCAACGTTTCTGGTTTTATTCTGTTATTATTGCTACAAACCCCCTTTTTAATTCCAAATTGGCGGGTACTACCAATACGAGGGTTCTGATAATTTGAATTAATGAACTTTTTCGCGAAATGATCCCTACTAGGTCTCTCTATAATCACTTGGTGTATACAAGTCATGTATAATTAAGATTGGTAAGACAGTTGACTGAGCAATCCTGCCCTAAATCCAAAATCAAACAAGGAACAGGAAATGAGGCAGGATCACTCACTCTAAGTCTACAAATCTTAATTATAAATGACCCTTATGTATACACTAAGCCATCATAGCTTACCTGTTAGGGTTTCGAGTTTTATATGAGTGATGTGATTTGGTTCGAACGAGAGAGTAATTATAATTATAATTAATTAATTATTGGGGTTTGGAAGCGTACCAAAATATAGCAGGGTTCTTTGATGCTTCCCCATTCTCTGGGGTCAAACTCCTCCTGCTCCCTCCGTCGTTCTCTTATGTTGGACAGTCCCTCTTGAAATGTCATATTTCACCACAAAGGTGACACATTGGAATGGCTCCAACATTGGCAGTTGAAGTGATGAAATCGACTGGGGTCCTACAGATGCGGGCGGTGTGCCCCTTCATGTTGCATCTAATGCAATGCAACACTCGGCAGACTCCATGATGATGGTAGTTGCACTTGCTGCAATATGGTAGGTTTCCCAAGTATGGTGTGGTCGGTGTTGGGATAGCAGGGCTGATGGGGGTATTGACTGCCCTAGTTTGTTGCCCTTCAGTAGGTCCTTGAGTTGAACAACTCCCTTTTCTCGTTCTCGAACTTTCTTTTCAGGATATTAGGTTTGAGGTCCGGAGTGTCTTTACAAATAGGCACTTGTTGCTGAAATTGGTTATCACCACAATCGGTATTGCCGATTACATTTTCACTAACATTTGTGTTGTTAGCAATAAGGTGAGCCATGACAGTTGCTATGGCTGCTGTGACTGCAGCTTGAAACGTAGCTGAATCTATCTAAAGGATTGGTGTTTTACTGGTGGGTTGGTTTCGTTTCTTCGGAGGCATGATTCTGCTACACGATGAGAAAATGAGTTCGTGAGCAACGATAGTTGTCTCTAGATGTATTCTAAACATTTATGCATATAAAATTTTCATTTTGTTATCCGGTTTTCAATGATTTAACCTGCATCCCTATGATGTAGTCGTGGTAAGAGTATAAGTAAGTTTCTAGAATGGTTATCAGACGAGTGTCATCCGAAAATATCTGAAAGTAATTCATAATAAAGTCTACATAAATAGACTTATGAATTTGAGAAATAATCACTCTCAATTGAGATTTTATTATCCGATTTATTGTTATCAGCCGTGATAGGAAAATACGATAAGCTCAAAACCTAATGTGAGTAATGTAATCACTAACTCACTAGGATGCATTAATTTATTAGTTATTAATGAGATGAAAAGATGCTCAAACACTTCACATGAATCACACGTGGTTTTCCTCTGTTATCCGTTCTATTCTGGGCGGTAATGATTTGTTCTCTCCTGGTATCTATATGGTGTCTTTCTCGTCCATAGGTATATTGAATTTCGGTGCCGTCTTAATTCCGATTTTAACACTGATCTCCATTACTTCATAATGAAGAGTTTGAATCCCGGAAGTTCATACGAACCTCTCATTGGTGTCCTTAATAGGGTAAGGGCACTAAATGATTTCTATAGTTTCTTTACTTCTCATCTGTTTCTTTCTCAGAATTTTCCTAATGAAATTTTGTTGGATCCTCCTTGACTCTTATATTGATTGTTGGAGTGACCACATCTATCTAAGGGGTTTATACGAGAATGGGAATGTCTAAAGAATCTATGAGAAAAATTAAATTTTTACGAAGGTGATCCTTTCCGGTCCTTCTATAATCACATAGTGTGTACCGATTATATATAATCCAGATCAAATAGACCTTCGAATAAGTAATCCTAATCTAAAACCACATCCAAACAAGGAAAAGGGAGTAGAGTGAAAATAACATATTCTAAGTCTATAAAATCTCAACTATATATAACCTTAACGTATCCACTTAGTAATTATAGACTTACCAGAAAAGATCTTTTAAAATTTCCCAAAAGTTTATTTATGGAATCAACAATACTTCTATAGTATTTTAATTATATGATTGATTCTTTAACTTCTAGATATAAGAAGTTTATAAGTTTTCAGTTTGGTCGTTATAGCATCCTAAAATACTCCTATAGTATTTTAACCTTTATGTTTGGTTCTAGAATTCTTCTGGTACCTAGGTAAGTTGTAGACTTGTTGCAACACTACAATCACTCCCAAACATATGTTGGTCATATCTCAAATAAATATAGTTGATCAGGTTATATTGATCCCAGATATGATTACATAACTGTCCATGTTTAACTGTAGTCTCCAACATCCAAATACTTTTGTTTTGTTCTTCTTGTGATACTCGTTCTAATATATATATTATGCATGTACTTATACTTTTATAAAATATTGTTATATTTTTAAAATATAACTCTTGGTCAGAGTGTTTTTATCCCAATGTGTTTATAGTTGTATATCTTTTATGACTGATATACTGAGTTCACTATAAACAATGCTCTGATACCAATCTGCACACCCCCACACCAGAACGGCGGAAACGTTCGGGGGCGGAGGACGTCATATAAGTATCACAACACATGCATTTTAGTAATCAAAGTACAAAGAACCATTGCATTAATAAGTATAAGTTTTACATAAGTGTTTAAACATTACATATTCAAACAACAAAGTAGATACGGTAGAAGACAAAAGACGCAGCACGGTACTAGGCAGTCTTCTCAAAAGATTCGGGAGTGTACCTGTCTACCGGACTCCTGAGAATACAAGTTATTTTGAAAGAGTAGATCAGCATTTCAGCTGGTGTGTTCATAAGTATTTTAGTTATGTAAGGTATACTCTAAGTTCTTGGAAAAGTTCACCGGTTCCTCAAAAAAATCCTATATTTTCTGATATGATAAAATGATAACCACAATAGTTCCCTCTGCAATTACTTAGTTTATACTAGTTATATATAACCTAATATCAAACTGACAGTTAAATGTGTGAATCTTCCCTAAGCCCACAACCAAACAAGGAACAGGAAGTAAGGCGGAAGTCACACATTCCACTGTCAGTCGGATATTAATTATGTATAACACTGGTGTATAAACTAAGGAGTTGTAGAATTAACCATTTAAGGTCCTTTATGTTATACTAGTTTTAAGAAAATTGCTGATGACCCTCCAGAAAATCCTATATTTTCTTCTTTATAACTGATAAGTAGTTTTAATTCCATAAAACCGTTCCATTTAAGTGTTATTGTACTTATAATAAGGTTTAACATAATTTTAACTATCCATAAAATTATGAAAAGAATGTTTTCCGTTTTAATGGTAAAAAGTGGTTTTAAATCCCCATAAAACTGTTCTGTAAAGTAGTTTTAAATCCCCATAAAATCGTTCTGTTTTGTTTGTGGAAAGTAATTAATACAATACTATTTCTTAAAAATAAACTACTGAAGAATAACTACCCTAATATTAACCTGGTTAATTAGGGTTTAAAATGTGATAAAGTTGTAACCATACAGGACTAGAATGAACACGACAACCTACTGGTGTCGAACTGAATATGTGACATTTTTTCATCCCATGGCTGGTCTGCCGGATTGTAGCTAGCAGTCGGGATGTGGGATTGTTAGTCTCGTATAGATCTATACACACAATGCCCGCTCTCCCTCCAAAAGACTTTGGTTACAAGAATGTAACATAGCAAGTATTGCTATGTCCTGAATACGTACCATCACATTTTAGTTTGAGTAAAGATCAAATTATATCCTTTTCTTGACAAAGTAGTTTAGACCTCGTATACTTATCTTGAAAAATAAATTTCTCGTTTGTTTCTTAAATTATACCTATTATAATTTAGACATTGTATCCGATTAGCATGATCTCTCCTAAATGTACCCCTTTGCTCAGCATGATACAAAGGTAATGATACCGACTGAAGTAACCTTTTATATTCCCATATGTATAATGTATATAATTAAGAAGGAAACGGCCTTCGGACAAATAAACCCACCTGAAGCCCACATCCAAACAAGGAAAAGCAAATAAGGTAACTCATTAGTCCTAAGCCCTTTAAGTCTTATTTATATACGTATACATATAAGAACATTATTTTGACAATTATAAGATAAAAGAGTTTATAAAACATTTTTCAAAGAGTTTAACAGTATCAAAAGAGTTTAACAGTGTTTAAAAGGGTCTACATGATTTGAAAGAGTTTACATGACTTTAAGTCATTTTGGAAGTATTTGGTAATCCTTAAAAGCATAAGGAAATATTTTATGTGATTGATATCACATACAATTATTAACCCAGTTAGATTGTGTTCAACTTGTATCCTCCCCCCCTTAACAAGCATTTAAAATCATTTAAAAATGTAGATTATAGGGGTATGAACTCACCTGATAGTGAGTAAATCTGAAAGTTCGATATAGGATGAAAAGTCACACGAGTGAAGTCCCGAGTACAAATGGATCCTATTTAGCATATATAACAACATATATATGTATACAATTAGTGGATTAACACTTAAAGTGTATAAGTAATAGCCTTAGGATGTAGGAAACACTTACCAAGAAGTGTTAGAATCAAAACTAGAAGGCTAAAGGAAGATCACGACCAACAAAGAAGGGTTCACGTCCCTAAGGGGTGTTCACGACCACCTTGATCCTATGAAGATTTGATGGTTCACGGCCCAAGAACAACTGTGTGTTTTTGGTGTTCTTGGTGAAAAAGAAGGTGATTTGAATATCTAAACAAAAATTGTTGAATTCATGGATGAAATCAAAGGGTTTCACTTGAATAAGAAGATTAACCAGTAAATCAGGATGAATCTCTTACGTTTTTTAAAAGAAAGGAAGGTTTCCCTTGATGATACTTGAGAGAGTTTGAGAGTTCTTGGCTGGAAGATGCGAGAAATGAAGGAATAATTAACTAAATCTATATATATGGAGAGGGGTTCACGGTCCGAAGGGTTCTCGGCCGTGAACCTCATTTGCGGTGTGAAGGGTATACGGTCCGAAGCCATTTGCGGCCTCGTTTACGGCCGAAGTGTTCCCTGTCTAAGGTTTGTGTACGATTCGAAGGAAAAGAAGAAAAGGCATGCGAGACTTCTCGGATTTCAAGCCATATCCTTCTTAACACAATAACACTTTGAATACTATGGGGAAGGAGAAGAAAGATATTGGTTGAATAAGAGATACATTTCTCTTGTTGAAAACCCAAGTGATCTTCTATCACACCCCCAAACCAGACGACGGAAACGTCCGGGGGTGGAGGACTTCATTTGTAGTATCACAACACATGCATCATAGTAATCAAAGTACAAACAACCATTGTATTTAAAAAGTATAAGTATTTACATGTGTTCAATCATTGTATATTGAAACGAAAATAGTTATACAAAAGAAGAAGATATGACTCAAACTAGCTCCATCTTCTCAAAAAGCTCGGGGAGTACCTGTTTATTGTTTCCCTGAGAATACAAGTAATTTGAAAAGAGAGTATCAACATAAAGTTGAGTGAGTGCATAAGTATTTATGGTCAAAAGGATCTTTTTGTATCTTTAATATGTAAGCTGTTCCAAAAAATCATATATTTTCTGTTGTATATGAAAAGTAGTTTTATTCCCATAAAATCATTATGTTTGTAAGCCAATGTTCTGTATTTGTATTCCTTTATGTAAAACTTGTAACTGAGAGTGTGCTTGGGTTCACCAGCTGTTATTGAAAACTGTAATGTACTATTGTAGTTTGTATTTTGTAAACTGGTACTTTGAAGATGTACTTACGTTTAGTTGATTATACACCAACGTATTGTTAATATCTTTTTAATGAGTTTTTATAACCATACTCAGACTAGATGTCCTGAAACAAACTCTTTGTAGGCGTTTAAACTGTTGATAACAATTGTCACTAATTGGTGTGTACTCCTGACTGTAGCTAGCAGCCTGATTGCGGGGTTGTCAATCCCAATATAAATGTACACACAACTTGTTTCGATCCCCTGACTGGAGACTCTAGTTATAATATCAGGAATTTAACTATGTTGTTTAAATGAATTAAGCAACCTGAATTTAATGACGCACAAAAAACATATAAATGTTACATGTATAATAGTTATGAAAACCCAATCATCATGAAATAATGACTGATTGTATATTCATGGTTTAGTATTCTTAACATGTATTTGAAAATTGTATACCCTTGATTTGTTTTGAACCAAACCTTTGTTTCTTGTAAAACGGTGTATTCTAGTATACTTGAATCATGAATTATTGTTCTATGTATCATAAATTATACCTATTATAATTTATATGTACTTTCTGAATTGTTATTTAACTGTTTTTGAAAGTAACCCCTTGCTCAACATGTTACAAAAGGTATTTAAACTGATGAAATAACTTTTATATTTATATAGATATACAATTATATATAAGTAAAGTTTAAATGACATTCAGACAAATAACCGGTACTATAAGCCCACATCCATACAAGGAAAAGGACCCAGAATGAGTTATCAGTCCTAAGCCTTATATATATATATATATATATATATATATATATATATATATATATATATATATATATATATATATATATATATATACAAATATGAATTTTGGGGAAAAATATAAGTTTATAAAAGAGTTTAATATTTTGAGTATTTTTGATGACTTAATGTCATTTTGTCACGATTTGGGGGTTGTAGGCGAGGTTGTGGGAGTGAAAGAGATGAAATTGTGTGAAATTTGGTGTATAAATGAAGTTAAAACCGGAGAGTCTAGCAGGCCTTTTATAGGCCGAAGTTCGGACCGAGGGGGAGGAGTCAGCAGGCAAGGTGGCAGCGAGGGAAGAGGGACGCGTGGCTCGGCTCGCAAGCGGACACGGGTCCGAGCTCGGAGGCACCACCGTGCGAGGGGTGTCGGATGCGCACTAGACCGCGACTTCGGTCCAATCAGAAGCTGACACGAGGCAGCCTCGCATGCGAGGGGACGTGGCCGGTTCTCAGCTTTGCGAAATTTCTAGGTTTTCTATGATTTCTCGATTTTTGAGCCAAAAACTTCTGAAATTCATAACTTTCTCATACAAGCTCCGTTTTTGACATTCTTTATATCCACGCGTAGATAAATTATACTCTACGACTTTCGTTTAGACTTCGTTGGCTAATTTTGAATTTATATTAAATATGATTATTTTTAACAGATCGGGATAGGAAAATCCGTTAAAAATTCATAACTTCTTCATCCAACGTATGTTTTTGTCTGTCTTTTTACCGTTGTACTACTATTGATGAGACTTTCAATTCTCGTTTAGGTTGTGTTGGCTAAAAATCACTCGATCTTTATTTTGAGTTTTTAGATGTATACTGCTATACTGAAACTTAGAAAAATCATAACTTCCTCATACAATGTCAGATTTTGACGTTTTTTTTATGAAAGTTCTCTGTTTAACATAATCTACAACTTTCATTTAGATTGTTATGGCTAAAAAACCTTTTATTGAAAATTCACTTTTTACACTGAATAGTGTTTTGTCGGTTTCGTCGCGGATCTTCGATTGGTCATAACTTCTTCGTTATAACTCGGATTTTAGTATTCTTTATATTTTTTGAAACCTTTTTACAATCTCTACCACTTTGTTCATCCCAATCGAAATTGTTTAATACTTTATTTTTGAGGGTCAATTATGTAAATGTACACAGTGTGCTAAAATTTCTCTTTATTGTTTTAAAAAGAATTACAAATTGACCTATATTATTACATCGGTTTGAAATAACGGTTTGTTACATTATCCCCCGTTAGAGAGAATTTCGTCTCGAAATTAGTATTACAGATAGATTAGGGAAAAAGATGTGGATATTTCTATTGCATTTGATCCTCCCGCTCCCTAGTGAATTCAGGTCCCCGTTTTGCATTCCAGCGAACCTTCACTATCGGGATACAGCTTTGTTTGGTTTTCTTAACTTCCCTGTATAGAATCTCTATGGGTTCTTCCACAAAGTTGGGGCTCTCATTTAACTCGATTTCCTTGAAGGGTCTTAGTTGTGGTTTGGGCTAGGCTTTTGGATGTATAGGTCATTGGTACTTTGATTCTTGTAATAGAAGTAGTTTAGTGTGCTTACGGCCAAGAGTGTGTTTACGGCCGCAAACCTGTTTACGGTCATGTCTTCTCCCCTATATATAGGATCAGTCTGTGTCTGTTGTTGGTTGTTGATGATCCACACAGTTTACGGCTACTGTCAGAGTTCTACCAGACGTTTTTTGAATATAAACGTGTGCAAGATTTGATTCACTCTTCTTCTACTCAATTCTCATCTTATTTGATTGTTAGTTTGCTTGATTACTAGTTAAGATCCTGTTTCTAGGACCTTACAATTGGTATCAGATCAAGTCCGGTATCAAAACATCTTTCAATCACGTTTTCGGTCAAAGGAGTTCAGTTTCATCATTCTTCAAGATCTGCATTTGGTGTTTTCGTGACATAAGGGGATCAGATCTGCTTACAATTTGAGTTTTTCATCAAATTCTGGGCATTTACGGTCAACAGTTTACGGCTGTAAACTTCCATTTTCAACCGTAAACAGTCAATCTTCATTTACCGTAAACCATCAATCTTCATTGACCATAAATTTGTCTTAGACCGTAAACTCCCTCAACCGTAAATCACTCTTAGACCGTAAACTCCCTCAACCATAAATCCCTCTTAGACCGTAAACTCATCTAAACCGTAAATACCTCTAAGACAGTAAACTCACCTCGAGCGTAAACTCGCTTTAACCGTAAACTCCCTCAACTATAAACTCTCCTCAACCGTGAACTCAACCGTGAACCTCCAACCGTAAACTCCAAACCGTGAACGTTGACCGTAATCGTGTTACCGCAAAGTATCTTTTTGGCATTTTAGTTAATTTTTCAAATCATTTTCAATTAAAAAAAATTAAAAAAATGGATTCTCAAGGTCAAGCACTTCATCATGAACTGGATTCCATCTTGGGAATAATCATTTGTATTCCCCGATTGTTATCTGCAGAAGGGTTCCCAGAATGGAAGTACAGAATCGAAAAATACATCAAAATGAAAGATTTCAAGGTTTGGAGAAGCATTCTCAAAGGACCAGTCATAATTACTAAGAATCTTCCAACTGGACAGGTAATTGACAAGTTGTATGCTGATTACACTGATGAGGATTTCGAAAAGGTTGAAGAACAAGAAAGAGCACTGGCTACTTTGACTATGGCTCTATCTCCTGATATTGCTCAAGGCTTCACAGAATACACTTCAGCCAAAGCACTGTGGGAAGCTTTGATAGAGGTTTTCAATGGAAATGAAGATATGATGGAAAGCCGTCAGGATATGTTAAGGCAGAAATTCAACATGTTCAATTATATCGTTGGAGAATCCCTGGAAGCTTAGTTGCAACGATTTACTGCACTTACTACTGAGATGAGTACAGCTGGGATTTACTTGACTAAGTCAGAGATAAACAAAAAGTTGCTGAACTCATTTCCAAAGTCGTGGGACATGAATGTGGCTGTTATCAAGAAGACAAAAGATCTAAATCGTCTTAGTCTTGCTGAAACAATGGCCGTAAACTGTGTGGATCATCAACAACCAACAACATACACAGACTGATCCTATATATAGGGGAGAAGACATGACCACAAACTGGACTTGGTCGTAAATAGGTTTACGGCCGTAAACCTGTTTACAGCTGTAAACACACTCTTGGCCGTAAACACACTAAACTACTTCTATTACAAGAATCAAAGTACCAATGACCTATACATCCAAAAGCCTAGCCCAAACCACAACTAAGACCCTTCAATACCAATTGTATGGTCCTAGAAACAGGATCTTAACCAGTAATCAAGCAATCTAACAATCAAATAAGATGAGAATTGAGTAGAAGAAGAGTGAATCAAAGCTTGCATACGTTTATATTCAAAAAACGTCTCGTACAACTCTGACAATGGCCGTAAACTGTGTGGATCATCAACAACAACTAACAGACACAGACTGATCCTATATATAGAGGAGAAGACATGACCGTAAACTGGACTTGGCCGTAAACAGGTTTGCGGCCGTAAACACACTCTTGGCCTTAAACACAATAAACTACTTCTATTACCAGAATCAAAGTACAAATGACCTATACATACAAAAGCGTAGCCCAAACCACAATCATCAAAGCATGTGATCTTGATGACAAGCAACGAGAGATTAATCATGTGAATTCCTACTCGACTGTGAATCTTGGAATTTCCTCAAATAATCCTTTTTCATCCTATACCCCTTTACCATGTCAAGCCTTTTCTGTTCAACAACCTCAGAATCAAACATTTATCACTCCATCAGTTGCACCATTTGTTGCTTCAGCATCTGTCTCTCATCCACATGTTGCTTCAACATCTGTTTCTCATCTACAAAGTCAGTCTTATGTTGTTCCTCAAGCTATTTCTTCCTCAAATGCACCAGTTATGATTCCTGCTCCCCATTCCAAAGAAAATGATGTGAACTTAGCTCTTGCTAGTGGACTTGTCAATTGCTACAATGCTTTTGTAGCTGGAGAGCTTCCACCTCAACTCTCATTTGCTGACCTGGATCAAATTCATCCAGAGGATGTGGAAGAAATGGATATTACTTGGAAAATAGCAATGACAGTGTTCAGGGCAAAGCAATTTGCTAAGAAAACAGGAAAGAATAACTGGGGAATGAATACGGATAAGAAAGTAGGGTTTAACAAGGGAAAGTTGCGTTGCTACAACTGTCACGAGCCGGGTCATTTTGCTCGTGAGTGTCCCAAACCAGACAGAAGAGTAAGCAGTGATCGAACAATGGTTCCAGTGAGAAATGGTAGTGGAAATGTTGCTTTCAACAGTGAGACTGCTAATCTAGCAATGGTTGCTCGGTCCTTTGACTGGGAGGACCAGATTCAGGCCGTGGATATTTCAGTACCTGAAAATGCTCACTTGGCTCAAATCAATGATACTCCTGTGGAAAAATCTGAAGTTGATCATGAAGAAGAGACGATGGAGTTGCAGATTGTTTTCATGGTATCTTCTACTTCGATCCTGAAAAGAATGAGGTAAGTCAATCTTGTCGTTCTCAAACATGCATTGATAAAGTTCAAAATCTTCTTGAGCATATAGAATTATTACGTAGAGAGAATGAGGACTTGAGATATGAAGGGTATCAACTTAGAAAAGGACAGAAACCCATGAAGGCTGAGTTAGAAGCAAAAATCAAAGACTTTAGAAAACTTCAGGAAGAGTATGGTACTAAGAGTGCACATTATAGATATGTAACTGAACAACTTGCTGAGGTAACTGCTGAGCTTGACACATTGAAAAACAAATTTGAAAATGCAGATTTTACTTTTAGAAAATTTTACGTGTCAAGTGAAGTATTTGCATCCATGATAGAAACTAATTTGAAATTCAAAGAGAATCAGTCAAAGGGTTGAGGATATGACAAAGTGCCTCATCCTTTTAATCATACTTATACTAATATTCCTTTGTCAAAAGAGGAAATGGACAGAGAGCCATTTCTCAAGTATGGATTTGTGTCAGGAGGTACCATTAATTTTGAAAATACTAATGTTTCTACTTCCTATGCAGATCAATCTTTAATTCACTCAAAGCAAGAAGCTGCAGGATCTGTTTATGAAAATAAAAAAGTTTCTGAACCTGATGTTTTTGTTTCAAAAAATGACTCTTTTGTTTCTAATGTTAAAATCAATGATACTTCTTGTGATACTTCTGCATCGGATCATGTTGATTCCAATTTTTTTTGACATATTTGATGATTTGTTTGATAATTCTGATGTTCCTGAATTTTATGTTCCTGTTTCAAGCACATCCACTTCACCAATCACACAACCGGATTCACTCCCACCTATCACACAATCTGATTCTTACCCATGTTCTTGTGGAAAAAGTAAGAATGTCAATAAAGAAAGCAAATCAGACAAAGGCAGTACCAGTTACAATAATAATAAGCAGATTTGTTTAACTGTGGTACTACCGGTCACATCGCTAGGAATTGTCCTAATAGGGCATTTGTGCATTTTTCGTCTAAAAGAGGAAAGAACGAGTCTCGATGAAGGTCTTTAACTAGAAAGTCCTCGAGATCTCGTCCTCGAGATGATGATTGGAAGGCTAATCAAAACAAGAAAATGGCAGTTTCTCAAAAGAACAAACAGGTTTTCAATAACAAAGTCACAAACAGTTTGCCTAAATCGAGCTCGGCTAAGCCAAGGTCGGTTTCGTAAAAGAGTGAATCTGGATCTTCAACCACTTCTGGTAGAAAATCCAAATGCTCAAAGAAAACTGAAAAGAAAATTGCTTCAAAATTACCCGTGAGTGTTAAGAAACCTAAATGTCAATGGGTGCCCAAATTATCTTCCAACCAATCATCATCATCCTCTGAAAATGTTTTACAAGATGATTCAAAATCAAAAGGATTAAAAGACAAATTTTTGATCGTAAAGGGTCCACCCGAGAAAGAATTGACCTGGGTCCCCAAATCTAAATGAACCCGCTCATTTTGCAGGGACAGTTGCGGAGAAATGTCGTCAGACCTTGGTATGTCGACAGTGGCTGCTCCCGGCATATGACAGGAGACATCTCCCAATTCAACGACATTCAGACTTTTAATGGGGGATTCGTTTCCTTTGAGGGCGGAGAAGGCGGAAAAATCACGCAGAGAGGAACCGTAACAAATGGAGTGCTGAGTTTCGAGAATGTCAACTATGCTCCCGAGTTAAAGCACAACTTGTTCAGCGTCTCTCAGATTAGCGACAAGGGTTATACAACTCATTTTACTGATAAAGAGTGTCTGATCTTAAAGCCAGACATTGTCATCCCAGATGAGTAGATTCTTGTTAAATCAAAGCGGGATGGAAATGCTTACATTATAGACATGAATCGCAACATACCTGAGCAAGTCACCTGCCTCTTTTCAAAAGTCTCAGAACAAAATGCTATGTTGTGGCACCGACGACTCGGTCATGCTAAAGCTAAGAATCTGAATCGTCTTGCTAAAAACGAAATTGTGCGTAGCCTGCCTGTCAGAGACTTTATAACATTTGAAAAGTGTGTGTCATGTGCCCAAGGAAAGTATCATAGGAAACCACACGTACCAAAGCAAATCAATTCAATCGGCCAGGTGCTCCAATTGTTGCACATGGATTTATTTGGTCCGGTCAATGTCCTAAGCATCAACAGAAACTCATATTGTCTACTTGTGATTGATGACTTCTCGCGTTTTACGTGGGTTTTCTTCTTAAACAACAAAGTTGTGGTCTCTGATCTGATCAAGAAATTCATCGTAATGATTGAGAACCAAACAAATAACCGGGTGAAGGCGCTTCGAACTGATAATGGAACAGAATTCAAGAATGCAGTTCTTGATCATTTTTGCATAGAAAAGGGAGATGTGCGTCAATACAGTTCCGTTCGCACACCTCAACAAAACGGTGTTGCTGAACGGCGGAATCGAACGCTGTAAGATGTTGCAAGGACGATGTTGTGTGACTCAAAGTTACCAGTTTTCTTTTGGGCTGAGACGATCAACACTGCTTGCTATGTTCATAATCGTGTTTTGATCAACAAAGCTCAGATGAAGACTCCGTACGAAATTCTATACGGTCACAAGCCATTTGTCAGTCATTTCCGTGTATTTGGCTGCCCTTGTACCCTTCTTCACCTGGAGTCCAACCCCAAGTTCAATGCCAAAGCTGATGACTGCTATTTTGTGGGGTATGCTGCTCGCACTGCGTACAGGGTCTACAACAAAAGAACAAAGAAAATTGTAGAATCCTTTGATGTGCGCTGGCTGGAAGAGAATGAAACGGATGCTAGAGTGGGTCCTGATTGGCTGTTTGATTACACATCTTTGTTCAAATCGTTAAATATGTGTTCAGATAGTTCATCTGGTTCTACTTCTGGTTCGAAGATTGTACCTAAAGATGAAGACGAAGAAGTTGTTTACAGACCGCCGATAGTTTCTTCTGTGATTCCTTCGGTGGAGTCATCTGTTCCAATTACTAGTCCAGAATCTCCAATCCAACAACATGCTCCAGATGATGATGACACACCTCTTACACCTGATGAAAGAGAGTTCATGTCACGTGATGCTTCCGCTGTTACTCAAACTTTTATGGAACTTCTCTTTCCTGAGCAAATTGCAAATGAGTTTGTGGCAGATCCTACTAATGAGACTGTTTCATCTGACGTGGATCCTTCGGAAAATGATGGAGTTATCAACATTCACAATCTTCCTTTTTCACTCAATGACATCATCCAGGAGATACCTTCACGCATTCAACGCGATCATCCGATCGAAAATGTCATCGGCCAGCTGGGTCATGGTGTTAAAACAAGAAGCCAGAGTGGAGATGTCAATACATGTCTCTATTCTTGCTTTATCTCTCAAATAGAGCCAAAGAACGTTGAAATGGATTTGAATGAGCCCAGCTGGGTAGATGATATGCTTGAAGAGGTAAATCAATTTGAAAAACTTGGGGTTTGGAAACTGGTTGATCTTCGTAAAAGCAAAAAGTCTCTTGACACTCGCTGGGTATATCGCAATAAGCAAGACGATTCCGGAGTCATAGTGCGTAATAAAGCGAGATTGGTGGTTCGTGGGTTTAGACAGATCGAGGGTCTTGACTACGCTGCGATTTATGCTTTGGTGGCTCACTTGGAGGCTATCGGTATCTTCCTTGCATACGCTTCCTATATGAACTTTACTATTTATCAGATGGATGTTAAGACAGCCTTCTTGTATGGAAAAGTGAAGGAAGCAATCTACGTTGATCAACCCCCTGGGTTTGTTAACTCAAAGCTCCCCAATCATGTCTGCAAGTTGGACAAGGCGTTGTATGGGTTATGTTGGGTCTAGTAAGGTTGCGTCTTGGGCTCGGTCCTTAGCCCAGTTTTGTTATCCGGTTTGGGCCTGTCCAACCGTGATTGTTTTATTAGGGTTTAGTATTTAAGGTGCATGCATGCAACCTTTATTGTTAGCGCTTTGATTATTAATTTTCAGTAATTGTACTACAAACCCTAGCTCGCCTCTACAGTGGAAGTTCTTTGTCGAGCTCTGCTGAGGCGTGACTACTTTGAATCATTAAGCATTATTTGATTCTACATCTTTCTTACTGTGTTTATTTTGATTATCTTGTTTAACCTATTGAAAGATCTAATCGATCTAAGAGTTTTTCAACTCATCAATTGGTATCAAAGCAGGAGACTGTATAATTCATACACATCTCTTCTATTGAAGAAGATCTTAGGGTTTTTCCGCTTTGATAAATATTGATAGAGCTGTCATTTGCTATTGACATTGTTCTTTAAATATTCGATCTTAACCCTAACGTTATTTACTAGTCTGATCTTAAGCAGGTTTTAAACAAACACCGTCATGTCCATGGATGATTCTCAGTCAAACCCAATCAATATCTCCAACAGCATAGGATCGACAACAAGGATTCCAATTTTATACACTCAGGATTATGAGGTCTGGGCGCGTCACTTTGAAGACTATGTGTTAGAACGATGTTCTAATAGGATCGAAAGATTCTATGCAGGTAAATAATTAACAACATAATTATGAACACAAGAAAGGTTCAAAGATGTCGTATGATTAAACTTTAACACCTCAGAAGAGCTCGATTAAGAACTTCGACAGTAGAGGTGTTTAGGGTTACAAAACAATAATAACGATAATCAAAGAACGTGTCTAATGCATACATGCGCGCACTATTTATAATCTAACCCTACAAGATAATCACGGATGGAGAGGCCCAATCCGGATATACAAAATAAGCCCATGACGCAACACAATAATACTCAACAATCTCCCCCTTTGCGTCAATGGAGCCGAAAGCTCAGGTTGGTTGAGCTACTGAAGACTTAATTACAGTCTTGAACACCTTCGGAATGATGGCCAATGGATGATGACGAAAAGTAATGTACCATCGAAGCATGTCCGTGAAGTTCTTCTTATCTGCTTCAGAGTTCTACTTGCACCGGTGAATGATTCTGATAATGTGCTCTAAGCAGTCTGTTGAAAACAGATGTTTGTCAACAAGAGCGAACAGAAAGCGATTGGCTTCGCCTCTTGTAAACATGACTGTAAGATGTGTAGAGTCAATTTGTCCCATCCGCATTTTATTCACATCTCCAGGTTTTTCTGTTGGCTTGACTGTCGGTTTCTTATTCATGACTTTAGCTATCTCCTGATCCATTGCAGCTACTTCATGGATATAGGAGGCCAACATCCTCTTCAAGTGATCTAGGATCGGCTCATATTCTTTCGGATTGGTGAGCAAAATGGTAAACAGTAGGATCCAATCATGAGGATTTAAATTTGGTAGATCTGCTAGGGAAATGACCGAAACCGAGTTTGCTGAACCTCAGGTGATTTTGAAACTAACGTTTATAAACTTCCCAGCAGGCGAAGGCTTTAGTACCTTGACAATAACGATTTTCTGTGCACTCCATGTCAAGTACTGAGACTGACCGTACTTCAAATAAAAATCTATCAGTTCGCGATCAACTTTTGGATGAGGGAAAGGAACTTCAACAGTCGAGTTAAAACAATGAAATGTAAATGCCCGTCGTGTTATAGGCATGTCGAACTGTGAATCCTTTGAATTGTCACAGTCAAAAGAAGCGACAGGTTCCAGCCAGTAAGCGCTTGGAAATTCTATTGCCTCCTTGAATAGTGTTGCTCTTGTCCATAGAGGAAACAAGGCCTTCTTGCAGTTTATCACATCTTGTTCTTCCTTGTTCCTCCTTTCCCTTTCCCCAGCCTCCTTCGCAACCCGAAGGGTTTCATCCAATTCTCTGTCCCGCTTCTTTCTCTCTAGAGCCTCAACAATAGTCTCTTCTTCTTCATCACTGTCATCATCATCACCCTTCTTCTTTTCTTTGTTCTCGGAACCCGAAGCTTCATTACCCTTCGGTTCGGTTTTAACTGTGACTTTCGGTTGAGCAGTTTCGGTTTTCATAGTTACCTTCGGTTGAGCACCTTCTCCCCCTTGTTTTGGAAGGACGAATCTCTCCGAAACACCCTTTATCTCGTGTAACATTGCAAGGGAAGGAAGAAGTTTTGAAGTCAGATGATTTCTTATTGTTAAAGTAAGGATAGGATCATGAGCACCAAGAAGATTGGTAAGCATATCCTTGACATCCCCAACACAGCTTCTGAATACTGCACGCACAGTCTTCAACAAGGAGATTTCCTTCTCAGCCTGAGCCAACTGCACTTTCTGAACTTCAATCGTCGAGGCTTGGCGTGCAAGTTCTTCCTTTAAAGCACTATCCTTAGCTAAATCTGCTTGGGGTGTTGAAAGTTGAGAAGTGACTGAACTGAGCAGAGAAGTATTCTCAGCTTGAATAGACGACCGAACAGCCTCAAACTTTGTTTGCTCCTCTTAAAGGGATTTAGATAAGGAATCCACTGAAGCATTCACCTTGGCTGCATTAGAATCAACATGCCCTTTGAGTGATTCAAGAAAGATTTGAGAACTATGTACCAGTTCATAAACTTTAGTAATCGGCTTCTTGCAGGAGGAAGTGGATGCATCAACGGCCTTTGTAGAAGACTCAATGGCCCCAGTATACTGCTCAAGAGCAGTGTCAAGAAAGGCCTTGAGCACCACATCGTTGTAGGACTTGGAAGCAGTCAACAGTTGATCAAGCTTCTCATCAATACTCTGCAGTTGTTGACGAGTAACAGGAGCCGCTTCATCATCATCGGTAGGAAGCCGATAGGGACTGTAGTAAGTGGAATCGAACTTATCATTATCACCACCGAGAGTTGCTCCTGAATTGGTTGAAGGTGTGGGTGAAAGAGGTTTAGAAGTAACAGGAGGTTTGGTTTCAGTATTCGCCCCTGTATTAGATACGTTGACGTTTACTGTCGGTTCTGGGGTAGTGGTGGTAGTGGATTGGGAAATAATAGGAGGGGGTAAAGGAGTAGTTGATATAGGAATGGTACTTACTGGTGGTGGAGGTGGAGTAGAAGTTGTTGGTGGAGTTGTGGTAGGAGGGGTAATAGGAGCAACCAAAATTGGAACAAATGTTTTCGGTGAAGGAGGAGGTGTTGGAATGGTGTCATGAATAGGTTCGGTTGGAGTTGGTGATCGAGGAGGTGTGTTACCTCTCGGTGATTCATGATGCTGAAGTTCCTCTTCTTCATCCTCCTCGTCTTTGTCTGAGCTGGAAGGGGAAGGACTTTTTGACTTCTTCGCCATCTTCTTTATTTTATTTGACTTAGAAGAATCCCCCTTTTCAGACTTTCGCTTCCTTGACTTGGCAGGCTTAGAGGAAGCATCCTCGGTTGTTCCCTTCTTTGTAGTAGCCCTCTTTCCTCTGTTTGCAGGCTTCTCGACAGCATCCAAAGCAGCTTGCTGCTCAGGAGACAAAATTCTAGGTTCGGTGGGAGGAAGCTTGCGATAATCATTCATCACTTTGCTTTCGGCTGAGACACACCGGTACATCGTCTCGGGGATGGAACCATTATGAAGGAACTTCGTCGGATCAGAGAAAATTATTTTCTTGGTGTGAAAAGTAGTCACAGACGAGAGCAGGGCGTCCTTCATCACTGGAACCTGTAAGGAATCAATTCCCCTTCTCGTGATAATGGTCCAGAAGCGACCATACGGAATTTCAGAGTGTCTCGTAGAAGTATTGAGACTTTGCACCACCCGTGACCAAATAATTGACCCATAGTCAAGATTGAGACCATTGTAAAGACCGTATAGAATCGTTAGAAAACACTTGCTGGTACCATCTAACCCAGCACTCCTCTCTGCTAAACCCTTGTTGAGAAGAGTTAGCAGCCCATTCCATTGCGGTGGTAAGCACAACTTCTTAACCTTTGTGACGGTCGTAAGCACATCAGTGTAGCCCATCTCGTAGAGCATCGAGAATAATTGTGTGGTGGTGATGAAATCCGGTGAGATCACAGACAAGTCTGTAGCAAACTGTAACAGTGAACAAAACCTCCCTTTGGAAATCGAAGCCTTGTGAGAGAAGATTTGGAAGAAGATCCTCTCCTTGTTCTTATCATAGGAAGCAGTAGTGTAGACTTGCGATAGCAGGGACATAGGGACGGATTCCACCTGTGTTAGGGCTAGAACCATAAGAGAGTACTTCAAGAATTCAACTACTTGAAGCATGTAGGAATCGTATAGAAAAGGGTTGAGTTGAATGATCATGTTCTGGTTTGGCTTGATCGAGAGCAATGAGGACGATGCAGTTTGATCTTGAACAGATGATGAATGTGCCATTGTAGAGAGAAGGAAGAAGATGAACAGTTGCAAATCGCCTTAGCTATTGAGAGAATTCGATGCTGGTAAAAGACACAAATACCATCAGAAACTCTTTATATACTGTTGCCAGGAGAGAGAAAAATCATCATGATAAGGACGTCGTCACTGAAACGTCGCCTGAAAAGCGCGATGTGACAGGTTGGTTACTCCCAGGTATACGTCAGCACGCGTGGGTTGAGGAACCGTTCAAATTCACGCGCCCAAAAGCTTATCCAAAGTTTGTCGTTTGAAATTCAGATTCGCTCCAAAAATTAGGATAACCCCTGTTGCTCAAAAGTTAAGCAGCAATCAGAATGTGGGAAAATCACAAAGGATTTTCGTGCAATAGTGTGACAAATGATAAAGCAATAAAGCAAAAAGTGTATTGGATGTGAGTGATGTCTGTTAGAAGACATGAAGCGGATGATTCCGGGCATGAATCTCTTCCTTCAAAGTCAAGAGAGACTTGAAGTGCTTGTGTGGTTTCCCGTGAAAATACGATCGAGTTCTTGTTAAGAAACACTGAAAGGCTTCTTTTTATTAACAGGCTAAGGGTGGCTTAGCTTCAATCGAACGTCGATTCTTAACATAAGACGGAACATTGGAAGAAGTACTTGTGAGACCAATGAGATCTGTTAAACAAGTAGGTTGGATAATATTTGTAGTGACTAAAGATGGTATAGAAATCTCCAAAACAAAAACAAACTGGATCTTTTTGGGAAGAAACGCCTTGGTTTTAGACAATTTCATAAAAGACCACTCAAAAATAAAAAGAGATTTCAGTAGGTAACAAGTAAGATCTTGAATATTATGATTCACCGTCAATTCATTGTTGGTGTTGGATTGTGGGTTTCACTCAGCACGTGGTGTACGTATCTAAGATCACAAACACATATTTTATGCAACCATAAACCTTTGGGAAGAAACGATAGGTATAGATCGAATCATTAAGGCCTTGCTCTTAGTCGTAGAGGCTTCGGTCGACATGCAGCAGCATGCTTCTAGGGACTCTTAACTAGTTCTAATGAAAGAAAAATTATACCTGCCTTAGCTCCAAACTATGTTGCATTGATATACTTGGGACCTAATTTAAAAAGAACAAGCAAACAAACAAACCACACAACCAAAACAAACAAAACAAAAAAAATTTCAAAAAAAAAAAATTATTTTTGGGTTTTGAAATTTTCTGAAAAGAAATAAAAACAGAAAAAGAAAATATTTTTGGATTTTTAAAGTTTTCTGAAAAAGTATAAAAACAGAAAAAGAAAATAAATTAACACAAAACACTCTTAAAAAAAATAAAAAAAATGAGAGTAAGAAGATAGACTTTAAAAGAATAAACAAAATGTACAGCCGAAACCAAACCTTAAAAGAATGAAGCGAAATAAGCCGAGCGTTCGGTTCATTTCGGTTCCCGAAAATTATGGAGCCGAAATAAGCCGAGCGTTCGGTTCATTTCGGTTCCCGAAAAATCTGGAACCGAAATAGACTGAGCGTTCACTCTATTTCGCTTGTCTAATTTTTAGAGTGAGATCTAAGGATTCGGTACAAACTCTGCTTCCATCATTCCCAAGCCTTGTAAAATTCTATTAAAGCTTGCTTCTGGTAAGGCTTTAGTGAATATGTCAGCCAGTTGATCAGAGGACCGAACGAAATGTACTTCCACATTCCCATCTTCTACATGGTCCTTGATGAAATGGTATCTCAGTGCAATGTGCTTTGTCTTTGAGTGTTGCACTGGGTTGTGGCATATTCTTATTGCACTTTCTGAGTCACAATATAGAGGTATTTTCTTCATGCTTAGCCCATAGTCTCTTAGTTGGCTTTGTATGCATATTACTTGAGAGGTACATGATGCTGCAGCTATGTACTCAGCTTCGGCTGTTGAAAGTGACACACAAGTTTGCTTCTTGGACTGCCATCTAACAAGTTTACCATCAAGGAATTGGCATCCACCAGTTGTGCTCTTTCGATCCAGACCACATCCTCCAAGATCGGCATCAGAAAAGGCTTGAACAAAAAATCTAGATCTAGCAGGGTACCAAAGACCGAGAGAAGAGGTTCGCTTTAGGTAACGGAATATATTTTTCACTGCCACCATGTGAGGTTCTCTTGGATTTGCTTGAAACCTGGCACAATAACAAACAGAAAACATAATGTCCGGTCTACTAGCTGTTAGATACATAAGAGACCCTATCATTTGACGATATATTGTTATGTCTACAGCAGGTTTTTCCAGAGATGGTGTTAACTTAGTCCAAACGCCATAGGAACCTTCACTTTCGTATCTCCCATCATACCGAACTTTTCCAGCAAGTTCTTTGTGTAGGCCTCCTGGTTGATAAATATACCTTCTGGTCCCTGTCTATTATTCAACCCAAGGAAGAAATTAATCGGACCCATTGCGCTCATTTCAAATTTAGTCTTTATCAACTTCCTGAATTCAGCTGTTAAGCTAGGATTCGTGGAGCCGAAGATGATGTCATCGACATAAGTTTGAACTATCATTAGAAGTTCGTCTTCTTTCTTTAGGAAGAAGGTTGGGTCAACCGACCCTTGTTTAAATTTCGACATTTTCAGAAAGCGAGTTAAAGTTTCATACCAAGCTCCCGGTGCTTACTTCAGACCATATACAGCTTTATCTAGCACATAGCAATGATCAGGATATTTTTCGTTCACGAACCTAGGTGGTTGATCAACATACAATGTTTCTTCTAGTTCTACATTCAAAAAGGCACATTTGACATCCATTTGGAAAACTTCGAATTTTTTATGAGCAGCATATGCCAGAAAGATTCTAACTGATTCCAACCTTGCTACAGGAGCGAAGGTCTCCTCATAATCTATACCTTCTTCTTAGCAATATCCTTTCACCACCAACCGAGCCTTATTTCGAATGACGTTCCCCTCTTTGTCTAATTTATTTCTGAAGACCCATTTTAAGCCGACCACCGAAGCATCATTTGGAGTAGGAATCAGCCTCCAAACTCGATTTCGTTCGAACTCATGGAGTTCATCTTGCATTGCTTGTACCCAATCAGAATGATCAAGTGCATCATTAGCTGTCTTTGGTTCGACTTTGGAGACAAACGAATTAAACATACAAAATTCAACTTTAGAGAATAATGCAGATTGTTTCGCTTTCAATTGAGAACGAGTGAGAACTCGCTCAGATGATTCACCAATTATTTGAGCTTTGGGATGATCCTTAGTCCATTTCGTTAGAGGAGGGTAATTTGGGTCATACGCTGGATCCAACTCTGCGTTTACTTCTTCTTCAAGTTCTGATTGATCACCTTCGTCTGTTGTATTCTCTTTCTCCCCCTCAACTGTCGAAGTGTAACCTTTGTCTGGTTCAGAGTTGTTCTCCATTATTGGGTGGGTTTGGATTTTGATTCTCCCCCTCGAAAGACATTTCGGTGGTCTTTGGTTCAGATGAACTCTCCCCCTGGAACATTGAGCTTGTGTTTGGAGGATCAGTTGAGGGTTGACCTTCGGTCGGTTTAGGAGGTTCATTTTCCATTTCTTTGGAAGCTTCATCAATGATCTTTTTGAGATTGTCTATTTTGTTGTCTGCTACTTTCGCCTCCGAGTGTGCAGCCTTCTCAGGTTCATCGAATAGCCTTATGTACTCTTCCAACAGGTTGGAAATTGGAACCGAGACTTGTCAGGATTCAGGAAGTATTTCCCCTAAGACACTTTCGCTCCTTTGAACTTTCTTCATATAGTTGTCATCAAAGGTCACATAGTATGTTTCTTCGATTTTTTTAGAGCGTTTGTTCAAAACTCTGTATGCCTTTGAAGTGAGTGAATAACCTAGAAAAATTCCCTCATCAGCTTTGACGTCAAACTTGTTTCGGTTCTCTTTTGAATTGAAGATGAAACACCTTGAGCCGAACACAGGGAAAAATTTGACGTTGGGCTTTCGATTGTTCAGAATCTCATATGGAGTAATTGAGAATCGTTTGTTGAGCAGGGATCGGTTCTGAGTATAACACGCGGTTGCAACTGCATCAGCCCAGAAGTATAGTGGAAGAGAAGCGAAGCTTAGCATGGTTCGAGCTGCCTCACATAGAGAACGGTTTCGTCTTTCAACAATCCCATTCTATTGTGGGGTATAAGGGGCGAAAAATTGTGAGATATCCCCTTATCAGCCAGAAAGTCCTCAAAATCTTTATTCTTGAATTCGAGCCCATTGTCGCTTCTGATATTCCTCACCAGCTTTCACAGCTGCACTTCCACTTGTTTGATGAACGCCTTCAACTTGGGAGTTGCTTATGATTTCTATTTAAGAAAGAAAACCCAGGTGACACGTGAAAAATCTTCTACAATGACAAGAATGAACTTATTAACACCGATGCTTTCGATAGCCGAAGGTCCACATAATTCAATGTGCAAAAGTTCAAGAGCTTCAACAATCTTTGTATTGATACGTGTAGGATGGCTCTTTCTGCTTTGTTTGCCCATCTCACACGCTGCACACAGATGTTCCTTATCAAACTTGAGAAGAGGAAGGCCTCGAACGTGATCACCAAGCACCAACTTATTAATGTCTTTGAAGTTCAGGTGCGATAGGCGTCGATGCCACAGCCAGCTTTCCTCGAATTGGGTTGAGATTTAAAGGATACATCTCTCCTTTGCGTTCAGACTTCAACAGAACCTTTTTAGTTTGCTTCTCAATTATTTCTGATCCCTCATCATCAAATGAAACCTTCAAACCTGTTCCCACAACTAATTGTGATATACTGATGAGGTTATGCTGCAACCCTTCCACATAAGCTACTTTTCGAATCGAGAAGTCTCCGTTGGTTATCATTCCATATCCTTTGATTGTGCCATACGAGTTATTACCATACTTCACACATCCACCATCTTTTAGGGACCGAAACTCCCTCAGCTCTTCCTTCCTTCCTGTCATGTGACGCGAGCAGCCACTGTCTATATACCATTCGTCATCGAACTGCTCGTCACTAATCACCTACAAATTTAAGCAGATTTAGGAACCCAAAGTTTCTTGGGTCCTGGTGAGTCTTTCACATAAAAAGGAATTGCAGTAGAAACATCAACCAAATAATTTCTTTTTATTAGAGTCGATTGATCTTTTCTTTTGATGGTGTACACCTTGATTTTAGATTTATCTTGTTTAATTTTTGGTGTATATGATGGTGTGTTATTAGCCGGTTTTGGTGTTTTCTTTTCTATCCTAGGGTTATCTGACTTTTTCTTATTGTAGAAATCAGAATTTGAATCAAGCTTTCCCTTTCCTTTGATGTCCTTTACTGAATTTAGTTTTTTTTTGGGAGTTTGAAGGACCGAAACTTGACTTTTGGTTATAAGTCTTGACCTTGGGACCGAAACCTGACTTTCGGTTCTGAGCGCTGGAGTTGGAACCGAAACTAGACTTTCGGTTCTGAGTCCTTGAATAGTAGGAGCTTGGACATAATTTCTCTTTTCCTTTTCTTTGGCAATTGACTCTTTCTTTGAAGCAACATAGTTAGGATTTTGAGATTGCCAATACCATTTTTGCTCATTCAGATTTTTCATATATCTTTGATTTATTTGACGTTTTTGTTCAGCTAACTCCTTCTGAGATTTGTGAATGTTGAAGCTTGATTTTTGCTTCTCCTTTTGAGTTTCGGTTCTTTTAGTTGGAACATTCGGTTTGCTCTTTGGTTCCCCAGGAATTTCTTTTGTCTTAGTTGGAACATTCGGTTTGCTCTTAGGTTCTTCAGGAATCTCTTTTGTTGCACTCGTACTTGGTTTGTCGAAACTCGAGGGTTTGTTGATAGGTTCAACAACATATCTTCCTTTTACCCTCTATGAAGTTTGCTAAGATAAGCCGACTGTTTCGTCTACGTTATTAGTAGGGGCTGACCAAAAGTAATCGTCACACCCTTCAACATTGTCTTTGTCGATCAAGATCTTCAACTCTGCTGTTTGCTTTGCAGTGACTCTTGTAACAACATATATCTGATTCGACACAGTTTGAACCTTTTGATAAACCATTGCTTTTTCCTTGAGTTTTTGTGGCTTGTCCTTTGACAGGCGAGCATATTCAACCGAATTTTCAGATATGAGGGGTTTCTCATTCTCGGTTTCGCTCTTCATAAACTCTGAGCAATCAACCACGTCTTCGACTGAGATTTCGCTCATCTCACTTTCCTCATCAAATTTAGATGTATTTTTATGTTCATTTTATTTTCTGAAATTAATTTGGCATTAGATGATTCAAACGATTGAATAGTGTCAGACTTAATTTTTAACCTATCATTTTCATCTAACAGATTTTTGAGCATACATTTATGTTCCTTAGAGTCGATGAAGGTTTCTATTTTGTCCAGTCTGATTTTGTAATGGTTGGATGTCTCTTCTGAGGATACAATAGATTCACATTCAGCGATGACTTCATCCTCCTTAAATTCAAGGAAGGGTAAAATCATTTTATGAATCTTTTTTCCTATTTCACAATTTAAATGCAATTGACTAATGTTATTATATAAGCGCTTAGCAATTAAACAAAAAACATTCCTTTGTTTCAAAAGTTTTAAATTCTCTCGTTGCAAATAAATACTTTCATCCCTAGCCCTATTTAACTCCTTCTCGTTCAGCTCAATCCACATCCTTCTCTCCTCACTCTTTGAAGACACCCTGCTGAGTTGGTCAGTTAGGTTAAAGTTCGCTAAGCGAGTTTGCATGAGACTACCACTTAAGTTAGAAAATTTAAATTTTAATTAATTTAATTCTTCTTCATAGTTTGTTACTGGAACTTTAAGTGATTCAAGGATGGATTGTACCTTTTGGATCAGCCGATCACAGTCATTGATCTTCTCGCTAACGGGCTTTGCTGCAAAGCACTTGTCCTCAGCTAGGTTCGGCTCCGTACTTGCACTTTCGGTTGATCTACCAGCTGTGACCATCAAACATCTTCCATGAGTGGGCTTTCTCACCTCTTCATCCTCATAATCGGTTGACCAAACTTCAACGCCACCGAATTCATCCTCATCTGCATTTTCCTGCACAATTAAGGCATTCATTGAACCGTTAGTTTCCTTCTTTTTCTTGATCTCCTCCAACTTCCTCATGTAGTACGCCTCATCATCTTCACCATCTCTTTTCTCAGCCATCTTCCTCAGCATGTGATCTTTGGCAAAGTGATTCTTGCCGTGACAGTAATTGCAGTCGAATCCAAAGTCTCCTGCAAGCTTTCTCTCCTTCTTGTCATCATCCTTTTGAGAAGTATTCTTCGCTCCATATTTCACCTTCTCAGAACTGTAACTTCCCTGCCAGTTTCGGTTCTTATTGACAGGAAATTTCCTTCGAGCAAACTTCTTTGGATTGGTGACCATCATAGCATATTTTTCGCTTGTAAGGTCACACTCAGACAAATCTGAGTCCTCCTCTTCTTCTGCCACACTTTTTCCTTTTGAAACAAGGGCCAACGATCCCACACCCGAAACTACCTTCGCCTCCTTGGTTACCACACTCTCATGGGACTTAAGTATTCCCACAAGTTTCGCTAGTGAGTAAGATTTGAACTGTTCATGAGCTTTCACTGTCGAAACCACTGCCATCCATTTTGGTCTCAAACCATTCATGAAGGTTACCTTTTGCTCGATCAACTTTCTCTTTATACCATGCTTGAGCATCTTGCTTAGGAGATGATTGAAGCGATCGAAAGTTTGTATGATTTTTTCTTCTGGTTTCTGTTCGAAAGCTCCAAATTCAGAGAGCAGCAAGGTTTGAATAGAGTGTTCTAGATCTTCATCGGTTGAGTAAAGTTCCTTCAACCTATCCCGGATTTTTTAGCCGTCGTGTACGAACCAACTAACCGAAAAGTGTCAGATTGCAAAGCGAATCTGATCATTCTCATGGCCTTCACATTACAAAGCAACTTGTCCTTCTCATCTTGCGACATCTTATCTACGTCCGCCACCAGCTTATTATACTGTTTTTGAGTCTTAACAGTTGTGTTCGTTCCAGAGTGAACAAACGGCCCAAGCGTGATTGCTTCCCAGATGAGATAGCCATTATCTTCAGATCCAACCACGTAATCTTCAAAGTGATGTGCCCATACTTCATAGTCTTGAGTATAAAGAATGGGAACCCCTGTAGTGGATCCAATGCTGCTAGAGATGTTGATGGGATTTGTTTGAGAATCTTCGTGAGACATGGTGAGCCGCTAGAATCTGACATGTGAACTTAAGATTAGGGTTTTACCAAACACAAAAGTTACCGTCGACAGGAAGAAGACGGCTTCTATATATTCGATAAAAGCAGAAACCCTAAAGAATTCTTAATACAGAAGGAATGTGTATTGATCACACAGTCTCCGGCTCTGATACCAATTGTTAGAACCATGTTCTAATAGGATCGATAGATTCTATGCAGGTAAATAATTAACGACGTAATTATGAACACAAGAAAGGCTTCAAAGATGTCGTATGATTAAACTTTAACACCTCTGAAGAGCTCGATTAAGAACTTCGACTGTAGAGGTATTTAGGGTTACAAAACTATAATAATGATAATCAAAGAACGTGTCGAATGCATACATGCATGCACTATTTATAATCTAACCCTACAAGATAATCACGGATGGACAGGCCCAATCCGGATATACAAAATAAGCCCATGACGCAACACAATAATACTCAACACTATGTGATTGGCTCAGAAGACAATGGATACTTAATCTGGGAAGCAATCACTGTTGGTTCGTTCGCTCACGTAAATACTGCAAGAGTTGTTAAAACTCAAAAGGAGTATAATCAACTCATCAGTGACGTGACAGATATACCTCAAGATGAGAAGGAAAAGTTCCAGTGCAATATCAAAGCTTTAAGGATGATTAGGTTTGCATTACAATCAGACACGTTTCGGTTGGTAAGCTCATGCACAATGACAAAGGAAATATGGAACAGATTGAAGAAGTTGTACTCTACAGATGAAAATCTTGAGCACTCAATTCAAACATTGTTGCTCTCCGAATTTGGTGACTTCAAACAAAAGGCCGAAGAAAAGCTTATTCAAGCCTTCGGCCGCTTTAATCATCTTTTTAGTAAGATGATAAAGCATGGGATTGAAAGGAAGGTTATTGAACAGAAGGTGACATTCATGAATGGGCTTAGACCAGAGTGGATGGTTGTGGTGTCTACGGTGAAGCCACATGAATAATTCAAAGCTTACTCTCTGGCAAAACTAGTGGAAATATTAAAGTCGCATGAGAGTGCCTTGACAAAAGAAACGAATGTGGTATCTAGCATGGGATCTTTGGCTCTAATCTCCAAAGGAAAGAATACTGTTGAGGAAGAGGAAGATTTAGATCTCTCTGAATATGATCTAAGAAGTGAAGATTATGCAATTATGGTGTCAAATCGCAAGAAGTTCATCAAAAGAAGGTTCCCAACAAACATAAACCGAAACTGGCAAGGCAGCTATAGTGCCGAGAAAACAAAGGAGGAACCGAAAAGTGTTTCTCAGACCGAAGAACCAAAGAAGGAAGTCAAACTTGGAGGTGACTAAGGCTTTTAACTGTCACTACTGCGGAGGCAAAAATCACTTCGCCAAAGACTGCATGCTGAGAAAAATGTCAGAGAAGAATGAAGATGAGGACGGCGAACCTCACACGACGTTTGGAGGAAATCAGGAAGAAGAAAGCTAGATCTAACAACACTATGAATGCTCTCATTATGCAGGAAAATGTTTTTGATGATGAATTTGGAAGTGTTGAAGTTTGGTTGACTGATTCAGAGGATGAAGAAGTGAGGAAGCCGACTCATGGCTGGGCTTTGTTGGTGAAAGAAGAGAATGTTGCAGGAAGGTGTTTGATGGTGACTTCTGGGATGTCACAAATGCGAGGCACTACCAATGACGGACGACTAGATGAAGCTAAGGAGAGAGAAGACAGGTGTTTTGCAGCAAAACCTGTCAGTCAGTAGATCAACGAATGCGACGAGTTGATCTAGAAGGTACAATCTATTCTTATCTCCCTGAAAATTCCCATCACTGACTATGAAAAAGAACTCAATGGATTAAAATATAAATTTTCTAGTATAAGTGGTAGTTTAACTCAAACTCGGGTCACAAACTCTAACCTAACTGATCAAATCAGCAGGGTGTCATCGAAGAGTGAGGAGAGGCGAATGCGGATTGAGCAGAAGGAGAAGGAGTTGATTAGGTCTAGGGATGAAACAATTTATTTGCAAAGAGATAATTTGAAGCTTCTAAAACAACGGAATGTTTTTTGTTTAATTGCTAAAAGATTATATTCCAATATTACTCAATTGCATCTTGATTGTGAAATAGGGAAGAAGATACATAGTATGATTTTACCCTTCCTTAAGTTAAAGGAGGATGAAATCGATACTGATGCATATAACTGCGAAAACGTTATTTCTTCTGATGATGTTTCTCCTGCTTACAGAATTGGTCTTGACAAAATTGAGTCCTTCATAAAGTCCAAAGACCATAAGGACATGCTCAAAAATTTGTTGGATGAAAATGACAAATTGAAAATCCAAACTGAAACCGTACAGAAATTTGACTCAATGAATGCCAAGTTGAGTTCAGAAAATAAAATTGATATTGAAAACACTTCTGAATTCGATGAGGATGATGATATGAGTGTCATTTCTTTGGAAGATGAGGTTGATTGTTCCGAATTTGTTAAAAGCGAACCCGAAACTAACAAAAATCTTATTTCTGAAAATTCTGTTGAGTTTGCTCGTTTATCCAAGGACAAGACCAAAGTCCTTAAAGAAAAAGCTGTTGTATATCAAAAGGTCCAAACGAATCCAAATCAGGTTTACAAAGGTAATGGAGATACTCAGCAGCAAACAGCCGAACTAACAGCAATAGTAGCAGAAGATAATGGTGAAGGCTGTGATGAGTATTTCTGGTCAGCACCTATTGATAATGCCGATGAAACAGTAGGACTGTCTCAGAAAACATCGTGGAGAGTAAAAGGAAGGTATGTGGCAGAACCACTTAATGATCCTACTTGTTTTGATAAGCCTGGCACAAGTGGTACCAAAATTCCTTCAGACGAACAAGTCATGGTATCTAGCGAAACCTCTTCACTTAAGAGCGAAGCTCATGTTCAGAAATCTGAGAAAAAGGCCAACATCCACAGAAACCCAAAACAGGTGAAAGATCGAAAATATCAAAGAAATGTAAGGTACAAGAAAAAGCTCACTGAAAGGAAGCAGTTCTGGCGATCTCAAAATCCTAACTACATTCGCTATGAAAAGCCTTCTAAGCCAAATGAGGAAGAAAAAGATAACTCAACTTCTCATACTCATCATGATGACAACAACTGAAAGACGAGTTTCGGTCCTCAGCATCAACCCAACCGAAATACGAGTTTCGGTCCTCAGCATCAACCCAACCGAAAGACGAGTTTCGGTCCTCAGCATCAACCCAACCGAAAGAAGAGTTTCGGTCCTCAGAATCAACCCAACCGAAAGAAGAGTTTCAGTCCTCATAATCAACCTAACCGAAAACAGAGTTTCGGTCCACAAAAGCAAATCAACCGAACATGGGGCTTCGGTCCTCAAGATGAGAGAAACCAAAAGGGTGGTTTCGGTTCTAGACCAACCAGTGAGAGGAACAGAAGGGAAAGTAATTTTGGCTCTCAACCACACAAATGTTATAACCGAAAGTTCAACTCCAATCCCAAATCTCATTTCCCTTGTTCTAACCTTCATTCACAGACTAATCAAAAGGGAAAAGAAAAGCTTTGTCTAGAAAATGCAAAGAAGTGGTCATTTAAGCCTGATGTTGATCGAAAGTATGCTAACGTAAAATACACTTAATCAACAACTCCACCTATAGTGCTCAAATCAGATAAAATCAAAGTTCTTACCTTAAAAAGAAAAGATGAAACAACTTTAACAAAAAGAACCTTTTTAATTGATGTTTCTCTTGCAATTCCCTGTTCTGTTAAAGGCTCACAAGGACCCAAGAGACTTTGGGTTCCTAAATCTACTTAATCTTTGCAGGTTATACGTGACGAGCAGTTTGACGATGAATGGTACATAGACAGTGGCTGCTTACGTCACATGACGGGAAGAAGGGAAGAGCTGAGGGAGTTTTGGTCCCTTACAAATGGTGGAAGTGTTAAGTATGGTAACAACTCCTTTGGTACGATTAAAGGTTATGGTATGATCACCAATAGCGAGTTCTCGATACGCAAACTGGCCTACATGGAAGGTTTACAACACAACCTTATCAGTGTTTCTCAACTGGTGGTGGGTACTGGATTGAAAGTTTCGTTCGATGACGATGGCTCAGAAATCATAGAAAAGAAGACAAACAACATTCTGCTGAAATCAATGCGAAAAGGCGAGATGTACCCTTTGAATCTCAATCCCATTCGAGGGAAACCAGCAATCTGCTTACTGACTAAGGCTCAATCAAACGAAAGCTGGCTTTGGCACCGAAGACTCTCCCATTTGAATTTTAAAGACATCAACAAACTGGTGCTTGGAGATCATGTTAGAGGTCTTCCTATTCTGAAATTCAATAAAGAACATCTATGTGCTGCATCTGAAATGGGAAAGCAAAGTCGACAGAGTCATCCCTCTCGCATCAACAGAAAAATTATTGATCCACTTGAATTACTTCACATTGATTTATGTGGTCCGTCCTCAATCGAAAGTGTTGGTGGCAACACGTATATACTTGTCATAGTGGATGACTTCTCTCGGTTTACTTGTGTATTCTTTTTGAAGCAGAAATCAGAGGCCACTCCCACGCTTAAGCTGTTTATCAAGCAGGTAGAAGTTCAACTACGAAAGATAGTTCGCAACATAAGAAGCGACAATGGGTTGGAGTTCAAAAACAAAGCCTTTGAAGATTTTCTTGCAGAGAAGGAAACTACTCACAACTTCTCGACCCCATATACTCCACAACAGAATGGGATTATCGAAAGAAGGAACTGATCTCTATGCGAAGCAGCCCGAACCATGCTGAGCTTCGCATCTCTACCTATGTATTTCTAGGCTGATGCCATTGCTACTGCGTGCTATACACAGAACATATCATATCTTAACAAACGCTTTTCAATCACTCCATATGAGATCTTAAACAACCGAAAGCCAAATGTCAAGTTTTTCCATGTATTCGGTTCAAGGTGCTTCATCTTTAATTCAAAGGAGCACCGAAATAAATTTTATATGAAAGCAGATGAAGGAATCTTTCTGGGTTATTCCTTAACCTCCAAAGCATATAGGGTTCTCAACAAACGTTCAAAGAAAATCGAGGAGACCTATTATGTTACCTTCGACGATAACTACGTCAAGAAGCTCAAAACCACTGAAGGCTCTGTGGAGGAAATATTTCCAATCTCTGGTCAAGTTACCATACCTATTTCAAACCTCTTTGAACAATACATACTGCTGTTTGATGAGCCCGAAAAGGCTATTCTCTATGAATCTGAAGCTGCAGACAACAAGGTAGATAACTTGAAGAAAATAATCAATGAAGCTGCAAAGAATATGGTAGAAGAACAACCGGTGGCAACCGACAAGCTAGACACAAGTAAACCTCCAAAAGATAGTTCTCATGTTCAGGGGGAGGGTTCGTCTGGTCTACCCAACCAAGATTCAACATTCCAGGGGAGAGCTCTGCATCATTCTTTCCAACCGAAAGTCAAGTCCAGGGGGAGAATTCTGAGCATGCAACAGAAGAAGTATCATCATTCGAGGGGGAGAATGCGAACATAAACGATGATGATACCCAATCGGAGTTTGAAGTTGAAATAAACGCTGAACTGGATCCCTCATACGATCCCAATTACCCTCCACTCATCAAATGGACCAAAGTTCATCCACAATCACAAATTATTGGTGATTCAACAGAAAAAGTTCTCACACGATCACAACTAAAAGCGAAACGAACTGCACTCTTCTCTAAAGTAGAAGTTTGCATGTTTAATTCTTTTGTCTCTAAAGTCGAACCTGTTGGATTAATGTCTAAGTCCATAACTATATTTGGTATGTACTTGACCCGACCCGGCATGGTCCATTTGGGTTGCACTTCACCGGCACAATTTATATGGATAGTCTTTTAAGAATAGTATATTTATGATTTATATTAATATATTATAAGTTCTAATATATTAATATGGAATCATATTATTTAATTAGTATTGATCAAGAATTAATTTAGAATTAATTAAGTAATCAAAAAGAACTAATTAAATATGGACTCTTATATATGGAATGGGCCAAGTTCATTTAGGTTGGGCTAAGCTTTCATGGATGGTCCATGGAGCTTTTAACCCATGGATCCTATGTAAATGAAAGGTCATGGGTATTAGGGTTTACATGGATATAACCGTAATCCTCCATAATATATAAAGGGGTCATTGGCTCACAAAATTGGCACAAGTGTGTGAAAATAAGAGTAGGCCGATTTTAGTGTGCATACATATTCTCTCAAGTTCTTCCAAGGTGTTTTGGTGATTTGTGATTCCATTTGAGGCTTCCACACTATTGGGGCTAAGCTCTTAAAGCTTGAAGACATCAAGCTACATCAAAAGGTATGTCATCTAACTAGAACTTTGTAGTATAGGTGCTTCATAATATGCTAGTTAGGATGAAACCTTGGAATAGTTAATATTTGCATGTATAATGGAGAAAACATAGATCCAATGTTTATAGGGTTGCATGTACACCATAGGAGTGTTAGAATGCTCAAAACCCAATAGTGGTATCAAAGTCAAGTTGTTTTCTGTTATATTGATGCAAATGTTTTATTTTCAAGTTGAAAAAAAAAGGAAAAAAAAACATGACGTTTGTCAAGTTTTAAGATAATTACTTGTTTTGTGAAAAACGAATTATTTGTAAAATTTGAATCATTTGTTATATGAGTTGAATTAGGTCAAAATTAGTAAAAGATAAAATGATATGATTATTTTATTAGTTTTAAAAGTTTGATCTAAATGTTTTAAGGAGTTACAAATTTTGTCATAAAATTTTGGAGCTCAAAAGTTTTTTTTAAAGTTGTGATCTTAAGGGTTTTTGAAACTTCCATAAGTTATGGATATGAAAGTTTTTTTTTTTTTTAAAAATTTGATTCAAAGTTTTTATGGAGTTACAAAATTTGGTGTTAATGTTTTAAAGAATTCCATAACTTGTTCTTAAGTTATAGAACATGGAAAGTTTCATCATAAAACACCATTAATTCCATAAGTTATGGAATCCAAAGGTTTTCAAGAATTACAAAACTTACCCTCAATTTTTGGAATTTGAGAAAAGTTTTTTTTTGAAAAAAAAGAATTGAATTCTAAAACTCTTGGGTTCATAACTTAAACAATTAATTAAATGGTTTTAATTTTGAGTTTAATAATTGGAATTATGATGTTTTGTTGAATAGTTCAAATTAACTCTTATGGACTTTATTAATAGTTAATTAAAACGTTTAATTAAAAGAGTATTATTAAATCCATAAATATATGGTTTGAGTTTAATTAAATTAAAAGTCTAGTTTAATTAATAGATTAAACCATCAAGTATTTTAAATGTCTAAAATACACCCTTATACTATTATAATATTAAAAGTTTAATATATTATATGTATAAGAGCAAGTCGTCTTACCATTAGTAGGCCTCATTCACGAAGCCGGTCTATAAGGGGGGTATAAGGTTGTTTCCTATAAAATGGCAGCTTAATGGGTGTCCACTCTCACCCACCGCTTCCTTGACTGGTGGAGGGTCGTTAGCCGAACAGGTAGGACAAGGACTATAATTCTCCCTTCATTAAAAGTATTAATAATAAATACTAAGTAACTAAACACTTATAAATTCCCAATCTTAGTTACTTAGGAAAATGTGAATAAAGTGCTAATCCATGAAATTACACTTTGCACTTTGTTTAAGTTGTTAGTGGAGCGTCTGTGGTTAACCGGCACACTAACCTGGACTTAACAAGGTAGGCAAAGGGTAACTTAATGTTTATCATAGTATCATTGGAGCGTGTGTGGTTAACCGGCACATCGATTGAGGGGTAAATATTAAGGGTACCAAGTATATTTGCATGGTTACTTCACACCTTGTTTTGTGATCCTCGGCATCCCAGTCACAAAACCTGAAGGGCACACTCGAGATTGAAACATGCCATTGAAAAGTTCAATGAATCTCAAAAGAATCTAGGAGTTTCAAAACCAATTAAAACCTAATAATACATTTTGTTTATCTTGGTGGAAATTGGTGAATCGTCATTCACCTACCTTCAAATATTTTATAGCTTGGATTACGGCATCCCTCTTCCAAGTTATAAAATAGTTTGATGGGTCCTAGCGTTAATATATCATATTGGGTGTTATATTAAGGACTTAAATCAACTTTATGTGAATTTCTCCCATTGTTGATGTCTGGTTTAGACAACAATGATCTTCCCAAACCAAGCTTTCCTAATGAATATGACTTCCCGAGTTTGGCTCATGGAAGTCATACTTCTCTTCCTCCACCTCCTCCAATTATTCTCCCTAACCCACAAGTTCAAGGTCACTCAAGCCCTAATGGCAAGCAAGGTCTATGTGTGATCACATCTTAGAGATGAAGTCACATCTTGACAAGCCGGGAGAGTTGGGTGTCAAAGTCTTGAGAAAGTTGGATGTTCAATCACTTTCTAAGTCACATAGTGAGTTCCTTTGGGACTACTATGAAACAGACTATGACATGAACCTTAATGATCATATCTATTTGCTTGGTGCTGCTGAATCAGCAATGATTTGGAACGATAGTAAAGCAAATTTCATTAGAAGATCAACTTCCCAAAAACTTTATGGACAGTGACAATGGTGACACTGGAAATCCAGAAAAAGCATTCTCTTCCCAATGGAAAGGGATTGGCCATAGTCAACCCGGTTGACCAAATTGTAAAGAGAAAGGCTAAGTCTGAGATAGTCCCATTACCAAAGGGTCCATATGTTTATTTTGCCAAAGGAAGGGGCGTTGATTGCAAAGCTGCCAAATTTACCTAAGGATGTTAAAGTCAATAAGTTTGACTCTACATCAGGTAGAGCCAATTATCTAACTCTGTTAAGTTCTATTCTGAGATCCTCATTGCATGATGTGATTGGGTCACATGTTGATGTTTTAAGAATCAAAGAATAGAGAGAAATCTTAACGGAAGTATATGCTGATTCTGATCGCGAAGGTGGATTTCGATCGCATCAGAATTTTGAGCAGTTGCTTAAGAAGTTATGATATATTGCTAAGGAATAGATAACAACAATTTTCCATGTGGATTGTAAGGATAAGTTTTTCCGCAAAGTTTTAAAATAGAAGAAAATTGTTTAATTTTATTTATTTGAAGTATCCTTACAATGGCATTTGTGGAAAATTGTTGCTTATATGATTCCATTGACAGCAATATTGGAAAATGGATTTGATTCTTTCATTTGTGGTAATGTCTAAATTTACCAAATCAGGAAAGTTCCTCATCACCCAAGTTTCAATTGGACCGAAACTTTGAATCATGCAAGTTGAATAGTATGATGAATGAGAACTTTCAAGCATTGGAAAATCAAGACTAATTACTTGTACACATGGATGTGTGAGTCAAGTGAAGGACTAAAGGGATCGAGTACACATTCTTGTGCACTGGTCATTTCCACCACAAAGCTCATTAAGACTATTTGATTTACTAAAGTTTAGTAAATATGCTTATACTTACAAGTTTAAGTATAATTCTGAAACATTGGAAAAGTCTCAATGTATGGCAGAACGAATGGGAAGAATCAAATTAGGCAGAAAGATAATAGTTTCTCAAATCTGAAAAGATGGGAGAGTACTTTAGTATCATGTTTGTGATCATCTTAATGATTTAGAAATCATATCACAATTAGTCCTCTAAAGGTCATCTTAGTGCATTCTTATGACTAAGAAGAGGAGTCATGAATTGTTGAAATGGTTAGATCAGGAAGATGAGTCATACTTCGTTCCAAAAAAATTCTTAGAGTCATACTCCAAGATTGTAACTTGAGTGACATATCTTAAAGAAAGGTTTAAAACACTTGTCAAATGTAAGAGTAAAAGTGTCCTACTCTTGTACATTTGAAATTGGTAAGTTGTGATGTTTTGGATAAAACAAAGACCAACTAAGGCCAATTGTGTGAAGTGTTTGTCTTGATAAATAATCCGCACTATCTCTTGAATATTTGGCAAGATAGTCTTATATGTCAAGAGGATAGTGGGAGTCTTAAAGATCCTAAAAAGAATTTCAAGAACTAATCAAGAATAAAACCTGAGGTTCTTCACTAGCACACGACTTGAGGTTTATAAACTATCGTGTTGACATATTATGTGCCCATTCCAGTTAAAGTTGGCTTTGCATAGGAGTTTTGAAAGTTCTCAATTGGTTGCATAACAACTTGGAAGCAATGGCAGGCCCTGTACTGCCAGGTGGCAAGAAGTTAAGATTGCATAAGTTCAGTCCATATGAGTTTGGATTTGTCATTATCCTTGTCTTATGACTATGGTTTTGACGATTCACATGGATAAGAACACACACACCATAAAATCTAAGGGTCATAAGGTTTCTCTCCGATTCATGAAAATGATGGTGAGGAAACACTTCCACCAAGTAGATTTGAAGCAGATGGAAAAAGGTCTAAACAATTGAGACTATGATTACGACATCCCTTTTCATAGTTCTGAAATTGTTTAGACACACATGCATGCTATCTAAGGAAAGGTGTATGATTTTGATAAAGTTTTATCAAAGCATCTCATATCAGAAATCTGAACTTTGGTAAGAAAGTCAATAAAGTATTGATTTCTAGAAGTCCAACTGATTTCTAAGTACATGTCAAAGCTAGTGGGAGCATAAGTGTTATGCTAATAATAATCATGTAAGTGGGAACATGATAATTATTGTTAGTGTTGCAAGTTAGCAATGTTAATTATAGAAAACAAAAGTTTCAATTCGTGAGGCTGCAGGGATTGAAAAAGTTGTTTTGCTATAATTAAGGGAGAGGATATACTTCATTTCAGTTCTAAAGGCTTAGATTGAGACCTTAATCATCTTTAGTCAAGAATATATATATATATATATATATATATATGAATTTCATGTTGGATAGGTTTAACTTAAGGAAATTCTATATATTGCATTCTCAAAATTCGATTATGATTATGGCATCCCTCTTCATAGTCAAATTTTGAAAACATGGCAAATAAAAATATTGTAGCAAAAGACTGGTCTAGAATCATGTCTTTATGTGAGACATCATGAATCGTGTACCATTTGCTTTGGGTACAGGATCGATTGCATGTGCTATAATATTTGTCATTTCTAAATTTTTCCAAATGCCCAGAGGCATTCAGAAGGGAAAAGGTCTAGAATTGGATATGACTAAAATGATTAAGCAATTGTCGAGGACAATCTGAGGTTTACCAAATATTGGTTGCTCAGGGACAGTTGGAAGTATAGTGCTAATTTTGGAAGGACCATATTGACATATTCTGAAAAGAGGCATCTCTTATTTAGAAGTGATAGTCAAAATGAGAATATGGAGTTGTCTCTATAGGTGGAAGTTATCTGTGTTAGATTAGAAAACTTAATGCAAGAAGCATGTCCAAAGCAATGTACTTTGAATATGAGACTTAGTTTCCATGGAGTTGATCTCCATTGGAATACCTTATAATGACTGTTGACAAGTCTTTGTGACTTTGTACATATTCATTACAGGAGGGTCAGTGCATATAAGTTTAAAATCTAAACAGATTTCGATAAATGATAGGAATTTGAAATTCTCACATTTTTCGATAAGGATTTGGGAGTGTGAAATTAGAATCATTGAAATTATGTTCAATTGGTTTATTTCACAAACTAAGGATCATAGACAAACATAGAGTGCATACTTGGTGTATGGCAAAGCTATTGTTTAAGAAAAACATAGTGTACATGCTTGGAGCATGGGACAAGTAGTGTTTTTAATTCAAGTATAACGTTGATAAAACCGAAACAATGAATAATGAGTAATCAGTATGGTGATAAATAAAAGTGTTTATTTATATTCATAGGGTTTGATACCATATTTGATTCATTTAATCTTGTGTTTCACTTTGCATGTTTTGACTTCGAGAATAACTAAGTCGCTCTTCCTGAATGATTAAGTTATTCAAACCATCCACAGTCGGTCATATGTTGGAAGTAGATATGAATCAAGACTGTCATGGGTTGGTTTTTAGGGGTCCAAGTTGGTGGACAAAGTGGTGCTACAACACTCATGAGTGCTCATAAGTTCTGAGTATTGGATTCAACCCGCGCTCATTTGAATCACTTCATGGATTTTATCACGAGTGATCATGGGACGATAATATCTTATATTCTTCAAACCTAGAGATATGAGTTGTTACTATGAGTTGGTTATACATTGATTGCACGGAAACGCATTTGGTAACTCTATGTTATAAAACGTGCCTTTGTGTATGATTCAACAAGTAGTACAACAAGCCATCTGAGTCGAAGTTTATCCATTCCTTTTACCTTCGGGATAAAAGCGATATCTGTGGGCCCCTCGATGATTTAGCGATGACACATGTGAGTGCTTGGCCAAGCCAGGACTGATTTGATTTGTTCAATCAGTCAGTCATCATAAATCGAAAATTGGGAAAACAACAAATGGACAGAGAGAATGATTATAATCCATGTCTCAGTCCATATGATATCTAGAATGGAGGAATATATGATCCCTTATCTAATGGACAAGTCATTGACAAGGTCAGAGTTCGACAGCGGCTTTAAGAGCTACGATTGCCAGTTAGGTTTTGAAGTCATACTTAATAATAGTTTTAGACTTATCCAAGTGGGAGACTGTTGGATTACGCCTATGTTGTGCGTACTGGGATTACGCCTCGCGTAACTCCCAGTTTCATACTCCTTTTGATTTTGGGTCTTAAATGGTTAAGACATATACTCAAACTTCAGATCTGACTTCTCTAAGGCCACTTAATCCATAAAGTTGAAACCTTTAAGCCTTTGAATGGCTGTAAAGGTCACTAGTCACTCTAACACCTTTCCTCTTCCCTCATAAAGCCTAGATCTCATGTATGGCTTAATATTCACGTCCAAGTTTGGATTTTTATGAACCCTCAACTCACAATACTCTAAAATGTAGTAGATATAAGCTTATGGAGACCTTTTGCTCATAAAGTCTCCACCTTGGGACAAAAAATCCTAAAAATTGGTCCATGAAGCACAAATCAATAATAACAAGGAAAGCTCAGAGCTTTTTACCTCCAAGTGAAGCTCCTCCCTCAGTAGAACTCAGATCAAAACTTGCACTCCAACTTCTAGCCTTCACAAGATCCTCCTCTTCTTCTTCACTAACACACCAAGGCACTTTTAGCTCAAGAACACTCACACACAAGCCTAGAACTAAGGTTGGATCTCTCTTAGGGTTTCACTCTCTCAAATGGTGGCTGAGGATAAGGCCATAGCTTTCTTTATATAGGGCTCAAGTCTCATTTAGGGTTTTGAGTCTGGACCCGCTATGCCCAGCGTAGCCTAAGGTACGCCCGGCGTACTGGGTGGAGTCCGCGTCCAAAACACGCCCATGAGTACGCGCAGCGTACTCTTCCGTACGCCCAACATACTCATTTGCCACAATCTACTTTTAAGGGCTAAACAATACAACTTAGAAAGAAGGAAGGGTTAAATAGATATGCCCAAATTCCTGGATGTTACAATTCTCCCCCACTTGAATTAGATTTCGCCCTCGAAATCGCTCCTTAACCACACATAGCTCGAACCTATAATTCAAGAAACACCACTGCAAGGAACTCATAATCCACCAATATCTTTTTCCACAGATGCCTGGATTCAAACGGAACTCCCAATCCCGGAACCAAAGCCGACCCCTCAGTCGTTGAGATATCCCTTTCTGACCTTCCCAAAATCGGAAATTGTAGTGGCCTGGCCCGCCCACCCATGCTGTCTCCATGTTATTTTCTCCTCGAACATCAAACCCTGATAAATCACTGCTCCTCTGATTTTTCCCAAGACAAAAACCAACAATCGGCCACCGATCACTCATACCAATGTACCAACAATCTGAAACATGCCCCAAGAAACGGAAGGGTTCACACCCCACCGGGGTTCATCCACTAAACTGCTATCAGACCCCATCCGAACAAAGAATCCCCAACACTCTGTCCTCAGACATCACCATGATAAGCTCCAGTTTCGTTTCTCATATCCCTTTTCAATACTGAGCACCAGATCAATTCCTGAGTCCACCGATGAACCTCCAAAGGTCACCCATAACATGTCCCGAAATGTCTCACTGACTCCTTCCCTACAGCAACTATCTCGGCCCAGTGACACACAAGTCACGAAGTTCGCTTAACCCTAAGCGAATGCTACCTTCCCAACTGGAGATCGACTCAACCCCGTCCTCTATCATCTGTTACTCATCGTTCCATGCAACTTGCGGTACCTCCCGTACCCGAGTACTGACTGACATAGGTCTAAGACATCATATAACAAACAATACTCCTCAACATGGAACCCACCTCAAAATCTAGAATCTCATCTCGCCTATCCAATGCACCACCAGAGCCAAACTCAACATGAGAGTTTGGTCCGACCAAGATTTGGAACCACTCGTCCTAATGAAGCACTCAACTCAGAACTCATTTCCCGCAACCCATGCGTACCTCACTTATCCCATTCTTTCGGATTGCGATGACCACACCTTACTCAGACCATAATGACTCCCTATCATTGAGGAGACCCCGGTATTGCCCTTGGTCCAACCACCAGGTTCCCAAAAACTCATAAATTAGGGCCACCCCCTGCCTAAAACTCTTCTGCGCCATGCTCTGATCAAAGAGTACATTATCATGACAACATCTCGCTGACTAGCGTGAACTATGTTTTCCCCGTAGCATTACATCAACTTCTCACTGACTGGTGAGTACTACGGCTTCCCGCGGCATCACCACAACCTCTCACTGACTGGTGAGTACTACGGCTTCCCGTAGCATCACAACAACCTCTAACTAGTGAGTACTACGGCTTCCCGTAGCATCACAACAACCTCTGACTAGTGAGTACTACGGCTTCCCGTAGCATCACAACAACCTCTGACTAATGAGTACTACGACTTCCCGTAGCATCACAACAACCTCTGACTAGTGAGTACTACGGCTTCCCGTAGCATCACAACAACCTCTGACTAGTGAGTACTACGGATTCCCGTAACATCACTATATCTGGCGACAATCGTCATAATAAAACACCCTTCCCTGCTACGATCCATACTCTTGGACAATCTCACTTGCTGTCATTAACCGAAAGGGCTCCCACTGGAATCATCGATACTTGACCCACCACTTGCCGTCTCGACTCAAGACTCAAAATTATCCGAAATCCAATGCATTAAATTCGGATACCTCGATACCCTACATAGGACCTCACGACGTCTTGTCTCATCAACTGATCTTCCTGTTCCACAACCTGTAATTGGTTGTCTAATCAACTTCTGCCCTTTCCAAGATGAATAACAGCCCCATCATTGAACCATAATTTCTCAACCGCCGAACTCACCCTACGAGCCAACCATCTCGAATTCACCATTATGACCTTGAAGCATTCCCGTTCACCCCAAGGTCTCCAATCAAAGGCCACTTGTCGTGGAGGCACTCATCCTTTTCAAACATAACACATGCATTATCTCGCTCTGCACCTCGTCTCAATCACCAACAACCTTGGCCTCAATGGATTCGCACCGCCGGTCTCTATATCCAGATCTCTAACCATTCTCGATCGAATCTCTGATCCCCTCAATAAAATACCCGGTTCTCCCCCACTTAGGGTTCGAACCATCCCCAATTGGCGTACCAGCAATCTATCACACCGACTGTTTCCACCAGTAATCATCACACCTACTCTTGGAATGTGCTACGCAACGCTCGATGATCTCCCGACAGAGACCGAGCAGCTCCAAATGCCCTGAAACTCAGATGAAATCCTTAGAACTTCCCACCATGACTGCCTCTAGTCATTCAAAATCTCACACCATTCCATCACCGGACCTCCCAACTGTCCAGTATTAACCTTGACTCTTAGTCTGGAAGTAATGATCTACCGTAATCCTCATCATCGACTCCTCAACCAACGTTCCATCACGTCACTTATCATAAGAGCAGAAACCATATTTCCACTCTTAATACCCATCAAATACAATAAGGGTCACCGCCCTGATATACTCCTCTTGATCATCCGACGCTGTAGCTAACACATGCCCTACTATACTTAATTAGGGTGTATCCTGGTCGTTGACCATCTCAGTCCCCACTGACGACCTGTTCAAGCTATATCTTTACCTCGCGACAGACCTACTGCCATATACTCTGGTTGGAGATCACCATCCGTGCAATCCCACAGGTCTCACTTCCAAACTCAAAAACTGAAATCTCATCACCTCTTACGTCTCCCACAGGAAACGGAAATAGCACCACTCGGGTCTCAGAAAGTGACCTCTCCACTATCGGCCGGTCGCCCAGCCCAGACCGTATTCTCCCATAATGCACCATCCCTGCTCATCCCTGAGTCTTGCGACTCCAACTGGCATATCAGCCACAATCCCTCGGAGCTCACTCGATTTCCCTTTTCAAGGGATGCTCCACTAAAACTTGTTCATCAAGGCCTTCTGTCCCCATACTCATTCACCTCTTATCTCAGTCTAGATAATCCCCACGGAATAACCGGTAAAAACCAGGAATACTAACCGCCACATGCCATGGTACTCAAACCGGGTGGCTACCTCTCGATCTGCTATGAATCATGGTACCTGCACCATGTTATCCCCTCTTAATCTTCTATGAATCGTGGTACTCGAACCATGTTCCCTCTTCTCATTCCACCTCACATCATGGCACTCGAACCATGACATCACCTCTCGACCTGCTACAACTCATGGTACTCGAACCATTTCATCACTTCTCAATCCGCTACTTATCATGGTACTCGAACCATGTCATCACTTCTCAATCCGCTAATTATCATGGTACTCGAACCATGTCATCACTTCTCAATCCGCTACTTATCATGGTACTCGAACCATGTCATCACTTCTAAATCCGCTAATTATCATGGTACTCGAAGCATGTCATCACTTCTCAATCCGCTACTTATCAAGGTACTCGAACCATGTCATCACTTCTCAATCCACAACTTATCATGGTACTCGAACCATGTCATCATTTCTCAATCCGCTACTCAAAATCCTCCGGATTAGCCTTCCGGATCGTCGCGGTCATCTCGTCATGAATCATACGGCGAATCTCATCATCGCTAACACCGCTGCTCTCCGGCGTGTGTGGTGTACCAACCATGATGTCTCTGAAACACAACACAAAGATACCAGAGACTCGATCGAGTATACTCACAGTCGATCGCCCAACCCTACTTGTTCCTTGGTACCCTAAGGATTCTTACTTGGACTGCTCACTGATCCGGTGTCTTCAGTAGTACGGGCCCTATACTACCGTCCACACCGCATCGGTATTCACCCCAAGTCCTCCTCTTAGGATCCCAGATCACAAGTACTCTACACCTCGCTAGCATAGGCTACCCTTCGGTAAACCTCTCATAAGCTCCTCACTGCTACCTACTCACTCTCAAGCATCACATAGCAGCGGAAATCTTCCTAGGCTAAGGCATCACAAATCATGCCACTCTAGTCCTAATATGAATACCTAGCCTACTCTAGCATGCATAACATATCATATCCTATCTCATAATACATAATGTAAGGGTATTTTGGGAAATCACCGTTCGGGCGCTGGCTGATCGTACACACTGCTCCTTTATGCTTTTCTCAAAGTCTTTTACTCTTTTAGAAAAATTGTTCCTTTTTATGAAAACTTTCTAAAATCCTCAGTTTTAGTTCAGATACACCCGAAGGTGCATCCGAATCCCTCAAACCAAGGCTTTGATACCAACTTGTAACGTCGTAAATTCCAAAACAATTTTTCACTTTTAAAAATATAATTCCATTCATAAATGTCATAAATCTCCATGTATCACATATGAAATCCATAAAATTCATCCCAAGATCACAATACATAAAAACTCCACAAGTGTGTACTGATCATGCCGACGCCTTCCCGCGTTCCTCGCTAGTACCTGAAACACATAACACAACAACTGTAAGCATAAATGCTTAGTGAGTTCCCCAAAATACCAGATACGCACATACGCCACTCAAGGCTATATAAGACCTTCCGGTCTCTGTGTCTCAGGGGACTTCCGTCCCATAACCCTGGTAGACCTTCCGGCCCTACCCATAATGACCTTCCGGCCCATTTCACCCTGACCTTCCGGTCCATATCATCCTGAACTTCCGGTCCACATCATCCTGACCTTCCGGTCCACATCATTCATAACATACCTAACACATACATATCACATAACAACATACAGTACATACACCTCATCGCATACAAGACCTTCCGGTCACACATAGGTACCTTTCCAGGTACAGTATAGTGAGAAGACTCACCTCGGGTAACTCGGTAAATCTCGAACTCGGTGATACTGGTCTACCCTCCGCCTAATCACATGGAACAATTACTCTAATCAATAAAACTCTCAAAGGCGAGACTAATCCCACTCTCAGTTCTCTCAGAAGGGTAAAAGACCATTTTACCCCTCTTATGGCTCAAAGATCCAATCATTGACTAAACCCTAAAAGTCAACAAAAGTCAACCCTCCGGGTTACGTTGCGCGTACAAAACCTATACGCTGGGCGTACACGGCGACTTCACAGAATCGGGGAACGCGACCCCGTACGCTGCGCGTACTGGGATTACGCCCCACGTAACTCCCAGTCTCATACTCCTTTTGATTTTGGGTCTTAAATGGTTAAGACATATACTCAAACTTCAGATCTGACTTCTCTAAGGCCACTTAATCCATAAAGTTGAAACCTTTAAGCCTTTGAATGGCTGTAAAGGTCACTAATCACTCTCACACCTTTCCTCTTCCCTTATAAAGCCTAGATCTCATGCATGGCTTAATATTCACGTCCAAGATTGGATTTTTATGAACCATCAACTCACAATACTCTGAAATATAGTAGATCTAAGCTTATGGACACCTTTTGCTCATATAGTCTCCACCTTGGGACCAAAAACCCTAAAAATTGGTCCATGAAGGACAAATCAACAATAACAAGGAAAGCTCAGAGCTTTTTACCTCCAAGTGAAGCTCATCCCTCTGTAGAACTCAGATCCAAGCTTGCACTCCAACTTCTAGCCTTCACAAGAACCTCCTCTTCTTCTTCACTAACACACCAAGGCACTTTTAGCTCAAGAACACTCACACACAAGCTTAGAACGAAGGTTGGCTCTCTCTTAGGGTTTCACTCTCTCAAATGGTGGCTGAGGATAAGGCCATAGCTTTCTTTATATAGGGCTCAAGTCTCATTTAGGGTTTTGAGTCTGGACCCGCTACGCCCAGCGTAGCCTAAGGTACGCCCAGTGTACCGGGTCGAGTTCGCGTCCAAAACACGCCCATGAGTACGTGCAGCGTACTCTTCCGTACGCCCAGTGTACTCATTTGCCACAATCTACTTTTAAGGGCTAAACAAGGCAACTTAGAAAGCAGGTAGGGTTAAATAGATATACCCAAATTCCTGGATGTTACATAGATTCTCAGCAATAACCACTGAGGTTTATGGTTACACAATTTATGTGTAGATGATCTTAGTTTCGTCCACCACGAATTAAGTGAAACCCAAAATCCCACACCTTCAACGAATTAACAGTGAACACTCCAAAGTTCTAGCTATTACATGTCACCTTATGAAATCTCAATTTTCTTTTTGCGCGATCCTTATGAAATTGTTTTTCACCAAGACTTTTCTTCCAAAAGGATCCAGTTTTTCATTTTTTTTTATATTTCTTGTTAACAATTTTCAACAAGTCACTGAATATGTTACAAACCTACTTGTTTAATAGGCCACATCGGTCTAACAAGTACTTCGTTCTATTTCGGTCTTATATCAAGTATTGAAATCAAGAATTGAAGCGAAAGCCACCCTTAATAGCCTTATATATATAAGATGCCTTTCAATGCTTCCCAACAAGTACTTGATCGTAATTCAACGGGATTCCAACCAAGCACTTTGAAGTCTCTCTTGACTTTGAAGGAAGAGACTCGTACCCGGGATCAACTGCTTTATATCTTAATAGACATCACAAATTCTCACAAATAGTTTGCTTTATTTCTTTATCTTTTACACTCTTATGCACATAAATCCTGTATTCTCAAAAGGTCTTGCTTGGTTCTTAACGATGTAATGCAGATGTTTCCAAAATTAAAGCGATGGGTTGGTGTAACGGCTTTTGGTTATTACGGTAACAACACTTTAATTGAAGATTCAAACGGTGACTCAGCAGGAAGCTTAATCGCTTGGTAATTTGAATATTGGATAAGGTTGGAAGGCGCGAGAATTTGAACAGTTACCTTATTATACGTCATCACTATTTTATCGGGGTTGCTAGTTGTCAAATCACGCTTTTTCAGGCGTCGTTTCCCAAAATTAAGGAATCATTGCTTGCGATTTTTCTCTCTCTACAAAATCATATATAAGAGTTTGATTTCTATGAGACTCTTCTTTACCACTCTTCAACTCTTTCAAGCAATATACGACTATCCAATTCTCACTGTTCATCTTCATCTTCGACAAGCTTCATCAATGGCGGAATCTTCATCTGTTCAAGAAACCACCGGTCGCTCCACTCTTCTTGCAATCAAGCCTAATCAGAACCTGTTGATCGATCTCACACCGTTTCTCTACGATGGGTACATGCATCACGTGATGGAATGTCTGAAATATTCCCCACTTCTTCGTGCTCTGTCAACGGTGGAAGTCGTCCCTATGGCTTGTCTCTCTCAAATCTACTCCTCAGTCACTTACGACAAAGGGGTAGACAAGATTTACTTCGACATTCTCAATCAGAAAGCTTCAATCTCGAAGAATCGCTTTTGCTCGTTACTAGGGCTTCCGTATGAAGAATCCATGATAAACCCTGATTCCATCTTAACAGGTCAGCTATTCTCGATGTTCTACAATATGGGGTACATTGAAACCCTAACGACTGTGACCAAGTTCAAAAAGTCATGTCTTCCTCCCCAATGGAAAGGTCTCTTCACTCTTCTCTTCAAGGGGCTTTCTAAACGCAATGTAGGATCTGATGGTGCAAGCAAGTCCTTCATGACTCTGCTTTACGGGTTGTACCATGGTATCAATCTAGATTATGGTTGAGTTTTGTGGCTTCAGATTATTCAGAGTATGTCATCTTCTTCACGCCACACAGAGATTTCTTGTGCTCGGTTCTAGACGATTATCACTCAATGGGTTATGGAGCGCTATCATATTCCTATCATGGCGGACTCCCTGCTCTCCTCTATTGCAACTTTTCATACCACCAACATCATTGTCACTCATCCGTCGAAGTTTCTCTTTGTTGGGTCCATTCCTGTGACTATGTATGCCTGTGTGTCTCCTGAGACCAAGGTTATTCAGGAATACAAGAAGCTTCCCTCTTCTGGTTCGAGGGAACTCACTCCTGACATGATAAAATCAGTTGAGGAAGCAGATAAACCAGCCAAACGGGGAAAGAAGCCAGAAGCTAAGATAGGGGATAAAGGAGGTCCAGTCTCAAAAGTTCAGACTCCCAAGAAGCGACAGTCTGAGAAGGCAGCACCCTCTCAGCCCAAGAAGAAGAAAACAAAGAAACCTGCACGGAAACTAATTCTTCAGTCATCAACCGATTCTGACTCTGAATATGTGCCTCGTCGTCATCAATCAACCATTCCTAGCGAATCTGAGAGCGACAGCTCTGAGGATGAAGGTTCAGCTCGTGGTGATACACCGCCTCGTTCTTCTACACCTGAGGTACCTGTTCGCTCCTTACCGCCTTCTCCTCCACCTGTTTCTGTTCCTATCTCTTTACCTTCCACTTTCCCTATCCTCACATCTCAACCTTCCTCTACCATTCCCATTTCTGCACCTATCTTCACTGAGGCTACCACTACCATCACTACTGGAGTTCGAACCAACGTATCTGATACAGGGGCTCGTTCTTCAGCTCCCGAAACCCTAGTTACTACCAAACCTCCATCACCTACCCAATCCACTGACACCAACATTGTTCTTAGCGGTGAGGACTTGGAGTTTGATTCTACTTACTTCAGTCCTTATCGTGTCCAAAGTGACGATGATGAAGATGCTCCCCTCACTAAACAACACTTAAAGGTGGCAACTGACAAGATTGATCAATTACTGTCTTCGTCTGCTGCTAGTGCTTATTCTGAAGCAGCCTTGAAAGCTCTGTTCTCTTAAGTCATCCAAGAACATGCACCCTCTCTTTCTGACGTTGCTAAGGCCATTGTTGCTTCAACTTCTCAATGTCAGAAGGCTTCGCTTGCTGTTGAAGCCTCCTCAAAAGACTGCAAGGATGCGACCGCCAAAGTCGATAAACTAATTTCAGAGGCTCAGCTCTTCTTGGATTCTTTGCGAGCAGCGGCTCAGAAAAACGCTCAAATGGTGAATGCTTCTGTCGAAAATCTCTCGCGTTCACTGGAAGCTGAGAAGACAAAACACGATGAGGATCGAAAAGCTATTGAAGCTGCTAACGAAGAGCTTCATACTAGAGTCGGTGATCGCTTAACTCAGCTTGAGGCTGAGCTTGCAGTGGAAAATCGAATAATGGATGAGCTAGACAAGCGAACCTCCCAGCTCAAGATTCAGAGCTTAAAGCTCTGAAATGTGACAAAAGAGGTTGATGATATGAAGTCTGAACGCGGGGTTATTCGCAGCTATGTGGGTGATGTACATTCCATTCTATTGCATCTTCTTGACGCCCATGACTCGATTTTGACCATATCCATTCGACGCCATTTAGCTAAGAAGCTCAAACCTGCTTTGGATATTCTAAGTAGGATTGAGGGTGTTCCAGAGGCTTCTGTCAAACTGAAACAAGGGGGAGAAAATGTTACTCAATCTGGAAAGGGTCATTCTCAACCTCCTCCTAAACCAAAATCAACAGCTGAACCGAAGGATAATGTAGCTTCGGTCAGTAAAAGGGATAAGAAAAAGAAGAAGATTGGTGAAGATGACGAAAAGGAGCTCTTAGAAAATCCCTCTAAACCTTATCAGAAACTAAGTCCACCGATAAGGAGATTGAGGAAAGAATTAAGAAGGAAACGGTTCATTTCGAGAAGAAGCTGAAAGAAAAGGAGCTCTTAGAGAAAAAGAAGTCCATGTTTCCAGAATGGACCATTGATTCGCTCCAAAGGGAAGTCATAGATGAACCGAGCACTCGCTGGCTTGAACCCGTAATGTCATTCGGTCTTGAAAACTCTAAGGATGCTCTGTTTCATATGCCAATCACCCGAAAGGCATTTATCTTCCATTTTTTTCAATCAACGACTGTCGTTCCCTCTCTAGAAACGAAGGTAGACCAGGATTTATTGGAGTTTTATCTGGAATTTGCTCAGCCACAATACTTGACTTGGAGCACACAGAAGATCACAACAGTCAAGGTATTGAAGCCTTATTCGGCTGTGAAATTTGTTACTGTCAAGTTTAAAGTGACCTGAGGCTTGGACAGCTCGGTCCATACCATTTCCTTGGCGGATCTTCCAAACCTGAACCCGCACGACTGGATCCTCCTCAACAACATTTTGATGTCCAATCCTCAGGAGTATCAGCCGATCATCATTCATGTCAAGAGAATGCTTGTCTGCTACATTCACGAAGTAGCAAAAATGGATCAAGAAATCGCATCTGCCATCCACAAGCGAACTACGATTAAACCAATTGGAAGGGCTGGCAATGTGAATACGATGATCAAGGGCAAAATTGATCCAAAATTTCATACGGTAATGTTCGTTAGAGGCGAAAGTCAAAAATGCCTCTTTGCTCTTATTGATAAGCACCTGTTCTCAACTGCTTGCTTGGAGCACATTTTGGAGATCATTCACAGGTGTAATCAGAATAGTGAGGCTGACAAGAAGCTATTCACTGATATGCTTCGTTGGTACATTCAGTTTCGGGAGAGACTTCTTGCAATCATCGCTCGGCTATTCAAGATGGTGAAAAATATCAAGCCCACTCAACCGAAGTAGTCTCTCGCCTCAATTGACGCAAATGGGGAGATTGTTGGGTCTAGTAAGGTTGCGTCTTGGGCTCGGTCCTTAGCCCAGTTTTGTTATCCGGTTTGGGCCTGTCCAACCGTGATTGTTTTATTAGGGTTTAGTATTTAAGGTGCATGCATGCAGCCTTTATTGTTAGCGCTTTGATTATTAATTTTCAGTAATTGTACTACAAACCCTAGCTCGCCTCTACAGCGGAAGTTCTTTGTCGAGCTCTGCTGAGGCGTGACTACTTTGAATCATTAAGCATTATTTGATTCTACATCTTGCTTACTATGTTTATTTTGATTATCTTGTTTAACCTGTTGAAAGATCTAATCGATCTAAGAGTTTTTCAACTCATCAGGTTACATCAAGCTCCTCGAGCGTGGTATGCAACTCTCACAAAGCACTTGCTCGAACATGGATATTTTTGCGGAACTATCGATCAAACTTTGTTCATCAAGCATGTGGGTAATGATCAGATTCTACTCCACATCTATGTTGACGACATTATCTTCGGGTCTACAAGTCCATAGCTTTGCAAAGAGTTCGAAGGAGTGATGAAAAAGAGGTTCAAGATGAGATCGCTAGGCGAGATGACCATGTTTTTGGGGCTTCATGTCCAACAAGGATCAACCGGAATCCTGATCCATCAAGCAAAGTATGTGGTCGATATACTTGAGAAGTTCGGGTTTCAAGACGAAAAACCTGCCTTGACGCCAATGGCCGAAAGACCCCTGCTGACTCCAGATACTGATGGCGAATCCGTGGATCAAACTCATTACAGATCAATGATCGGTTCGTTGATGTATCTAACTGCATGCCGACCAGACATCATGTTTGCAGTTTGTCAATGCGCACGTTATCAGGCTAATCCTAAACTTTTACATCTTATTGTTGTCAAAAGAATCTCTCGGTACCTCAAAGCCACCCCAAAATTGGGTCTTTGGTATCCGAAAAATTCTGAATTTGATTTATATGCATTTGCTGACAATAATTATGGAGGTTGTGAGCTTGACAGGAAATCTACGTCTGGGGGTGTCAATTCCTTCGTGATCGGCTGGTGTCTTGGCAGTGCAAGAAACAGCACACCATCTCAACCTCAACAGCAGAAGTGGAATATGTTGCTGCCTCTGCCTGTTGCTCTCAAGTTATATGGATCCAACATCAGCTGTTGGATTACGGTTTGAATTATTTAGAAACCCCTATATTCTGTGATAATGAGGCTGCGATTCAGATTGCTAAAAATCCAGTCCAGCATTCGAAAACCAAGCACATTGACATCAAAATTCATTTCATCAGAGATTGTTATGAGCGGTAGCTCATTCGGCTGGAACAGGTTGCCACTGCTAATAATGTGGCAGATCTGTTCACAAAGCCGCTTAACAAAGCTCGATTCGATGTGCTTGTGAGCAATTTGAAAATGATTCGTTTTGAGGACTAATTTTTGTTTTAGGTTAGTTTAAATTTGCGCATTTTAATTTCATTCCCACCCATGCACGAATTTAGGGGGAGAAATAAACATAAACCAAACAAAAATTCAAAAATTCAATAACATTAGAAAATCAGAAAATCAAAAATATGTTGCTAATAGTTTTCTTGTTTGTAGGTGATGTTTTGGGAAGTGAAATAATCAAGTAATAACAGACAATCTGAATCTGTGTAAGATGCCAATAGTTTAATTGTCTAAGCTCTGTGTTCGATGCGCTGGTAGGCACGAAAGTTCTCAAAATCGACTTGACTAGGATCAGATGAACTTAAGGAATCTAGAGACCTGACAAATCTTAACCTAGATAGTTCTATATGGCCTGACAATACGACGCTTGGGTAGATTGAGCAGAGAGATATACATGGAAATCTGCAGATACATTAAAAAGATCTGTATCTAGAACTGTGGATTAACCTTTCCTCAATGTGCGGACTCTGTCCTTAATTCTGGTATTGACGGGGAAACTGGGGATTCCGATAAGTTAGTTCTGTAGAAAATTATTTTCTTTCTTTCTATCTGTTAGTCATATGTTGCTTCCTCTACTGATTGGAAGAGATCTGACCTGGAATGCAACATATGCAACTCTATTTCTCTGCATCCTCTATCTATGCAATTCTTTCTACCTGTTACCCATATGTTGTCTCCTTTGCGTGATTTACAATCCGACCTGGTACACAGCATATGCAACCTTCTTCTTCTCAATCCCTCTAAACTCTAGTTAGTCATATGTTTCACTCTCTGTGTGATTGGAAGAGATCCGACCTGAGTGTATAATATATGGATTCTAAATCTAACTTCTTCCTCAATAATTGTCTGCTCATCTAATGTAAGGAGTATTCTGGAAGAACTTGATTACTGGGGTATATCAGGAAACGGGAAACGCGTTCTAATACAATTAAAATTGAACATTTTACAGATTATCTGTAGATCTCACTGTTCAATTTAGGTGGATAACAATACTCTTGGTCGTCGTCAGCTGAATGGTCTTTTAGGAATATTATCTAAGTTCATAAGATCTAATGACTTGTCACTTATAGTAAGTACAAAAATTTATCAAAATCTTTCGTGTTTAAGTGGACCACAATACCGGTGATCGACCAGACATGGACATGAAGACAGATGTATCGATAAGTGGATTATGATTGTCTAAAAACTTTGATCCTAATATCACAAAATTGTTTTTAGTATTAGAAACATGTGAAATTAGTTTTGAATTTCTGTTAAATTTTAATTTCATTTCAATTTTAATTTTACTTTTATTTTTATTTTTTATTTTTCTTATTTTTAGTTTTATAAAATACCTGATAGTTTTTTTAGGAAAAATTTCTTTTATTTTTATTTTCGTTTTATTTTTTTAAATTTTCTTTCCTTTTATTCTATTTTTATCCTCAAAATGTTTTATTTTTTTTAAAGGTTTTTGGGTATTGGACTTTAACCTTGTGGATTGCGGCCCATTAATTTTTTTGGTCCAAGTATATAAAGAAGCAACAGCCGTGAACAACCACTTCTCATTTTCAAACTTCTGGCCGCAAACCCTCCAAATTCTCTCTCTCTCTCTAAAACAATTTCATGAGTTTTAGTGAAATTGATCCAATAGCTTCAAAGGTATGCTTATTCCGACCAGGAATATGCAAATTTCGCATCAAATCAACATGTTTTCATGGTTTAATCAATGAAAAATGAACTGTCGGCGTTTACGGCCAGGCTTTTTACGGGCGTGAACTCCCTTTTGGTCAATAAATTTGATTTTTCTTCGTGTGTTTCACTTAAAAGCCAAATTAAACTGCAAACATGAGTAAAAGATAAATTTTAAATGTTTAAATATATTGTTTTCTCATTTGGTTTGTTTGAGTGCAGATTGAAATAGCAGAGTTCAAGTTTGCTGACAGTCACAACCTAGCTATCATCTTGGTTGATCCTCCGGCTGCTCACGGAGAATTCAAATCCATGATGCATGGACTACGAGAGTGTTGCCTATCTACTGCTCTGACTGTCAATCTAGATATCTATCAAGGCTTGATCAAGGAATTCTGGAAGTCAGCATCGGTGAAGAAAGGAAGTGATGGAGCTATTTCTGTTGAAGCTACAGTCAATAACTGCAAAATCATCATCACTGAACAGTTCATCAGAAGTGTTCTCAAAATTGACGATCAATCAACCTTTTCCTCTGAGATCGAGATTTCCCAAATTGAAGAATTTCTTGTCAAAATGGGATATTAAGGTGTTTTCCCTCCAACCATGAAGAAGCTGTTGCCACCGTTTTGGAGATTCTTAGCTCATGTCTTCGTGAGCTGCATTTCCGGAAGAAAGTCTGGCGCAGATGAGATTTCTCTAAGAAACACCAGTGCCATCATATCTCTAGCTGCGGGATTGGACTACAACTTCTCCAAGTTAATTCTCGAAGAATTAATTTCAAACATCAAAGGGAAGACTAGGGACAGGTTCTTGTTGTACCCTAGGTTCATTCAAGTCTTCATTGATGAACAATTTCCCGAAATGGCCAAAGATGGAGAAATCCTCGACATGAAGTCTTTAGGGCCACACACCGTCGGATTAATAAAGAAAAACCGAAAAGGGAAAAATAACTTTTCAAGGAAAGTTCCCCTTAGTGAAGTTTGGCTTGTTTGCCGATTCAAGTCAGGCATCTGAGTCTCATGTTTCATCTGATCAGGTGACCTCTGAAGATGACATTTTTTCTGAAGATGACGTCATTCCGGTTTCTGATCACGAAGATGATGAAGTACTCCTGTTGCAATGGTAGCTGAAGACCATGATCTACACTCTGTGAATGTCGAGAGTGATTTCAACAAAGGAACATCAGAGGATGTGACAGAGAATGATGAAAATGATTCCTTTGAGGATTTGAACCTTTCGGACTTTCACACGGATAATATTCCCGTGAATCTTGGAGGCAATGCAAATTTCTTGTCAAATGAGGATCTTGACAATTTCTTTGACACTATCCATGATGTTGCTCATACAGCAACGGAGATAAGGGAGTCAGAATACGTTCTTGAAGCTACGCCTCCCTCTCCTACACAATTAGATGAAACTTCAACCCCTATGGAGACATCTTCAGAGATTCATCCCTCTGAGAATGTCACTCCTACCATTGAGCCAGTAGTGAGTGAACCTCTGACAACTCAATCCTCCTCGCCTTCATTGAAGAGGAGAAAACTTGATCCTAGACCGGGTGTATTTGTGCCAAAACTATCTCAAGGCCTGTCAACTCCACTTATTACTACTTCTGTTGTTACTTCACCTATTCCATCCAATGAAGGACCGAGCACATTTTATGAAGTTGGTGGTCCATCAGTTCATTCAGGATCCTCTCCTCTTAGGACTTATCACGATGTTGCCTCTGAGAGGCTTGCTCTACATTTGGCCCATGAACAAAGCTCAGTGCCTTCCTCCCGAGCTAAGGGAATTTTTATTGAGGAAGGCCACTCAAAAGAGGATGATCCCACCATACCTGGACTTCAAAAGGAAATCAGCGTGCTTAATCAGAAGAATATTGAGCTTGATATCCGGGTGGCTGATCTAGAAGCTGAAAAGGTCCAACTTAAAATTCAGGTTGCAGATCTTGAAGCGGATAAAATTCTAAAAACTCAACAAATTTCGGATTTGCAAACCCATCTGGGATCCTTAACTGCAAGTTACTTTGACCTTAAGAAGAAGCTGCCAGAAGAATTTGGCGACAAATTCAAGTCTTCAGTTCAACATTTCAACACTAGCCAGTCTTCTGATCAACAAGTTCAAGACCCCCCTGTTGACCCGCCCGCTCAAAGAAGAACTAGGATTGTAGATCGATTTGATAAGGAACCAGCTCAGGCGCCAAGCGTTGTTGCACTCAAACGTGCCAAGTTAGCAGCTTCTGACAAGAAAAAGCAACTTCTCTTCAAGAAATCTTCTGATCAGAATGCCCCTGGAAATAAACCCACTATCACCGTCACTGATCTTGAACAGAAGAAATTTGGTCACAAGTACGGTGATAGAACGAGAATTGTCTCATGGGGTTTTCATGAAAGGCTGAACATGTGGATTGTAAAGCGCAAAAGCAAAATTGTGGAGTACTACAACGATTTCCATGACTTTAATTCCTGGACTAGGGTTGATCTCTAAGAATTGTCCTGTGCTCCTTTTTCCAATCCATCAGGTGATCCACGGGCTACACATTTCAAGTTATTCTTGGAGCATCAAGTAAAGAAGGGATTCCCTGGCATGAAGACTGCTGAGTCTTTCATCAAAAGTTTCCCTAATGTGCTGGATCCCAAGACCAATAAGCCCTTTCAGATTGTCATGTGGCCGCTAACAAATCAAGTCAGACAAATTCCAGTGCTATAGACCTTTAGTGGTGGATCTCTTGCAATGATGCATTACAGGGTCTATGATGAAACTACTACATCTGCTGTCATCAAGTTCCAAGATGGCTGCTTTCGCCTGTATGACAAACAAGACCTACTTCAACTTGGGAAGTGGGATATTCATCATCTGGCCCTACATCAGATCAAGGTAGCTGAAGAAATTTTCGAGCCCGCTGCTAAAGAGTACACAACAATGGTTGCCGAGATTATTGCAAAGGAGATGTGGCAAGGGGCAATGGGAGGGTCCGATGTTCTTGTAATTGAGAAAGACCGAGTCACAGCTAGCCCCAAACCAAGGGGGAGATTGAAGGGTGTTATTTGTGGTTTGGGCTAGGCTTTTGGATGTATAGGTCATTGGTACTTTGATTCTTGTAATAGAAGTAGTTTAATGTGTTTACGGCCAAGAGTGTGTTTACGGTCGTATACAGGTTTACAGCCGTAAACCTGTTTACGGCCAAGTCCATTTTACGGTCATGTCTTCTCCCCTATATATAGGATCAGTCTATGTCTGTTGTTGGTTGTTGATAATCCAAACAGTTGACGGCCATTGTCAGAGTTGTACCAGACGTTTTCTGAATATAAATGTGTACAAGCTTTGATTCACTCTTCTTCTACTCAATTCTCATCTTATTTGATTGTTATATTGCTTGATTACTGGTTAAGACCCTGTTTCTAGGTCCTTACATTCCTCGAGTGGGATCACAAGAGTCTCGTCGGATAGACGCTTTTTCATGTTTGAAACGTGGAAGGTAGGATGAATGTTACTTAGTTCTTGGGGTAGTCAAAGTTTGTAAGCTACGGGACCGATTCTGGCAAGAATCTCGAATGGTCCTATGTACCTTGGACTCAGTTTGTCATGCTTTCCAAAGCGTATCATGCCCTTCTAGAGCGAGACCTTTAACAAGACGCGGTCACCAACTTGGAATTCCAAGGGTTTTCTCCTTTTGTCAGCGTAGCTTTTCTGTATATCTCTGGAAGCTTTAAGTCACTCCCGAATTTGTACGATTTTCTCTGTAGTCTCTCGAATAATTTCCGGACCAGTGAGAGCACTGTCAGGAGTTTGACCTCTAGCTAGCTGCGAGTCACCCACTTTAGCCCAGCACAGAGGGGATCTGCACTTGTGGCCATAGAGGGCTTCGAATGGAGCAGCATTTATGCTAGTGTGATAACTGTTGTTATAAGATAATTCAACAAGGGGTAAATAAATATCACATACCTTTCCAAAGTCTATCACGCAAGCTCGCAACATGTCATCTAATGTTTGAATCGTCCTCTCACTTTTCCCGTTGGTTTGTGGATGGTAGGCTGTACTCATGTCCAGCCTAGTTCCCAGAGAGTTTTGTAAAGACTGCCAGAAACGAGAGGTGAATCTACTATCTCGGTCAGAAATAATAGATATTGGCACACCATGCAGTCTAACAATCTCCTTATGGTAAGTTCTTGTTAGCTTCTCCATCTTGTCGGTTTCTTTTATTAGAAAGAAGTGTGCGGTTTTGGTTAATCTATCGACGATTACCCAAATAGTATCATAACCACCCGTTGTCTTGGGTAACTTAGTTATGAAATCCATCGTAATCCTCTCCCACTTCTATTCAGGGATTTTAGGTTGTTGTAATAAACCTGAAGGTTTCTGGTACTCTACCTTGACTTTGTCACAAGTAAGGCACTTTCCCACAAAGATACCGATCTCGGCCTTCATGTTAGGCCACCAGTATAGTTTATTGAGGTCCAGATACATCTTGTCTGAACCTGGATGAATGGAGTATCGGGTTTTGTGTGCTTCATTCATAATTATGTCTCTGTAACCACCGAACTTTGGCGTCCAGATCCGGTTCATGAAATAATAGACTCCATCATCCCCGACTTCGAAGTTCTTATCCATTCCTCTCACAGTTTCACCTGCCACATTTTCGGGTTCCAAGGCTTCAAGTTGAGCTTCTTTGATATGTGTGGACAAATGTGAACGAATTATGATGAGTTGAAAACTCTTTAGATCGATTAGATCTTTAACAGGTATCAATAAGAATAATAAACAATGGAACACTCAATGAGTCAATCCGTATGTCGAATGATCAAAATATAGTCATACCTCAGAAGAGCTCGATTAAGAACTTCCACTGTAGAGGTGTGCTAGGGTTTACAGTACAATGAATAAGATAATAATCAAAAGCGTTAATGACAAGGATGCATGCATGCACCTTATATACTAAACCCTAGAAAGATAAACACGGTTGCACAGGCCCAAACCGAGAGTACATAATGGACCGAACATCTAAGGCCCAACGACGCAATCCTTTAAACCCAACAATCTCCCACTTTGCGCCAATTAAGGCGAGAGACTACTTTGGTTAAGTAACTGTAGTTTTCCTCACAGTCTTGAATAGCTTGGGGATGATAGCAAGAAGAGTTTGACGGAAAAGAATATACCACCGAAGCATATCAGTAAACATCTTTTTATCTGCTTCGCTACTCTGATTAAACCCGTGAATGATATCGAGAATATGCTCCAAGCAGGCAGTGGAGAATAGGTGTTTGTCAATAAGATCGAACAGGCACTTTTAACCTTCCCCCCTAACGAACATGACTATATAAAACATGGGGTCAATTTTACCCTTGATCATCACATTGATGTCGGTTGCCTTCCCAATTGGCTTGATAGTGGGCTTCTTCTTTATGGAAGAGGTGATTTCCTGATCCATCTTTACGACTTCAACAATATAACACACCAGCATTCGCTTGATGTGATCTATAATAGGCTCATACTCCTTTTGATTAGTCGGCAAAATGTTGTTCAGGAGAATCCAATCATGAGGATTCAAATTTGGTAAGTCAGCCAGGGAGATCATATGAACCGAACTGTCTGAGCCTCGGATTACTTTGAACTTGATATTGATAAATTTCCCTGCTGAAGTGGGTTTCAACACCTTGACTGTTGTGATTTTCTTATTACTCCAAGTCAGGTATTGTGGTTGAGCGAACTCAATATAGTACTCAAGTAGATCTCGATCAACCTTCGGGTCCGGGGAAGGAATGGCAGCCGTTGACTCAAAACAATGAAAAATGAATGCCTTTCGGGTGATTGACATATCAAAGTGTGAGTCCTTGGAATTCTCAAGCGCCAAAGAAAGGACCGGTTCGAGCCAATGAGTTCTTGGAGCTTCAGTTACCTCCCTCTGAAGCATTTCCATAGTCTACAGAGGAAACATAGACTTCCTTTGTTCTAGTACTTCGTTCGCTTTCCTCTCCTTATCAAAAACTTCCTTCGCTTGATCATCAGGCTTGACTTTGAGGTTGTCGGTTTTAGAAGCGTTTTCTCTTGTATCAGTTTCATCATCATTTTCATCCTCATCATCATCACCAATCTTCTTCTTTTGTTTGTCCTTCATACTGCCCGAAGCTTCATTACCCTTCGGCTCAGTAGTGACTTTCGGTTGGGTGAAAGGTTTACTTTTTGGAGGTAGTTGAGATTGACCAGGGCCCTGAGTAACATTTTCTCCCCCTTGTTTCGGAGGAACAACGGGCTCCGAAACACCCTCAATTCTGGTTAAAATATCCAGAGTAGGTCTCAACTTCTCAGCCAAGTGGCGTCAAATTGAGATGGTGAGGATCGAGTCATGGGCTTCCAGAAGGTGTAGAAGAATGGAATGCACATCACCAACCGAACTTTTAACCACTGCACGCTCAGACTTTAATTCATTAATTTCCATGGTCGCAGCCTTGAGCTTCATATTCTGAATCTTAAGCTGAGAAGTTCGTTTATCCAGCTCATCCATGATCCTGTTTTCGACGGCTAGTTCAGCTTCAAGTTGACTGAGACGTGCATCAACTGAAGTATGAAGCTTAGTGTTGGCGGTCTAGATTGCTTGGCATGTTTCCTCAAAATGCTTCTTTTCAGCCTCAAGTGAACGCGTAAGATTATCAACAGAAGCGTTCACTGTTTGAGCATTCTTCTAAGCGGCAGCTTGGAGAGAATCAAGAAAAAGTTGAGCTTCAGAAACTAGTTTTTCGACATTTGCGGTCGCTTATTCGCAATCCATGGTGGAAGCCACGACTGCAATAGAAGCTTGCTGACAGGTGGAAGTGGAGGCATCAATCGCCTTAACAACATTAGAGATGGAAGTGTCATGCTCTTTGACAAAGGTTGCCAACAGAGCCTTGATTCTTGCTTCGGAATATGCATTGCCAGAAGAGGAAGAAAGCAGTTGGTCAAGCTTGTCATTCATAGCGTTGAGATTCTTCTTTGTGACAGGAGCATCATCATCATCATCACTCTTTACCCCATATGGACTAAAATAGACAAAGTCTAATTCCATGTCGTCACCTCCAAGAACAGGTTCAGATTCGTATGAAGGAGGTGGGGATAAAGGTTTTGAGGTAATTGGGGGTTCAGAACCGAAAGTAGATGCCCCCGTATCAGATACGTTGACACGAACATTAGGTTCGGTTGGAGAAGTAGTAGTGGTAGTAACTTCGGTGAATAAAGGGGTTGGAATTGGAACCGAGGTGGTAGTGGAAGATGAAATGGGTGGAGGAAAGGGAGGAATAGTAATTGCAACCAAATGTGTAGGAGAAGGAGGAGGTGAGTATCAGTTACCTTCATTAGCTGGGGAAGGTGGAGGCGAATTACCTAGAGGCGGACTTTAGGTGTGAGAAACGTCGTCTTCAGTTGAATCGGGTTCGGGTTGTGGATCAGACGGAACATACTCAGAGTCACTTGAAGATGGGGAAGGAGACTTCGGCCTGTGAGCTTTCTTCTTGATCTTTCGTTTCTTTGGAGCAGTAGGCGCTGCGTGTTCAGACTTGCGTTTCTTGGGAGTAGAAACTTTGGAGGATTGACTGTCATTTTCCCCTTTTCTATCATGCTTCTTCCCTCTTTTCGCCGGTTTATCTGCAGTGTCGAGCGAGCTTTGCATTTTTGGAGTAAGCTGTCGTGGCCCTGTAGGGGGCAGCTTCTTGTACTCAGTAATGACCTTGCTTTCATTGGAAACACATCTGTACATAGATTCCGGAACCAAACCAATAAAGATAAATTTGGAGGATTCTGAGACAAGAATCATCTTTGTGTGGAAAGTAGCAATAGATGACATCAGTGAATCTGCCATTGTTGGAACATGAAACTTTTCCATCTCCCATTGAGTAACAAGAGTCCAAAACCTAGCACATGAGATTTCAGAGTACCGTGAAGAAGAGCTTATACTCTGAACCAGTTGAGACCATAAGATTGATCCAAAATCCATGTTAACCCCATGGTACAGACCATAAAGAAGGGTCATGAACGCCCGGCTCGTTCCATCAGAACCTGCAACCCTCTCCGATAAACCCTTGGAGAGGAGGGTAAATAGACCGTTCCATTGAGGAGGAAGACATGATTTCTTGAACTTGGTAATAGTGGTGAGAATCTCAGTATACCCCATATCATAGAACATCTTGAACAGTTGAGTAGTGGTAATGGAATCAGGGTTAATCAAGGAATCGTTGACGGCAAGGTGTAGCAATAAACAAAACCTAGCTTTTGAAATCGACGTCTTTTGATTGACGATCTCAAAGAAAATACATTCCTTAGATTTATCATAGAGAGCGGTTGAGTAGACTTGAGAGAGCATTGACATGGGAACATATTGAACCTGCGTGAGAGCAATCACCAGCGGGGAATACTTAAGACATTCGACCACATGAAGCATGTACAAATCATAGACGAATGGGTTCAGTTCAATGATAAAATTCTGATTCGGTTTGATGGTTAGAAAAGATGACTGAGCAGTTTGTTCATAAATAGAGGAAGATTTAGCCATTGTTGCAGGTGTGAAGAAGAAAATGAACAGTAGAAATTCGTCGGTGGTTCTTGAGAGAGAGAAGAATTGGTAAAGTAGCCCAAGAGGTGTGATAAAACCTTATATACCATCGCTAGGAGAGAGACAAAATCTTGAGTAATGATTCCACGATTTTCTGAATCGACGCCTGAAAAAGCGTGATTTGACAGCTGGGTTTCCCTAGGAAGACGTCATCAGGCATGGGTTTAGGAACTGTTTAAAACTCACGCGCCTTTCCATCCTTATCTCCTTTTCAAATTCTGAACCGTTTCAACTTCATGTTGACTCACCCTTTTCCTTGTAAATAAATTGACTCCACTGCAAAGAACCGAAGCTATATGTCTGAAAATAGCTCATTAGTAACCAAACAAGAGTTTGTAAAAATCGTAAAGACTTTCGTGCAAGATAGTGTGAAAGATAAAGAAAAAAAGCAAAATTTATGTGGGATATAAGTGATGTCAAACAAGACATGAAACAGTGGATCTCGGGCACGAATCTCTTCCTTGAAAGTCAACAGAGACTTCAAAGTGCTTGTGTGGTTCCCCGTGAAAATACGATCAAATACTTGTTCAGAAGCATTAAAATGCATTTTTTTATTATAAGGCTAGTGATGGTGGTTGAGCTTCAATCCATGCTTTGGTGCTCGACATAAGACCGAGAGTGGACGAAATACTTGTGAGACCGATGTAGCCTATTAAACAAGTAGGTTTGGTCATTTTGCAGTGACTTGGTGAATAATATAAATCTCAAAAAAATAAAACAAAGTTGGATCCTATGGGAAGAAACGTCTTGGTGTTAGACAATTTCATAAAGATCACGCAAAAATAAAAAGAGATTTCTTCAGGTAACAATTAATGGCTTGAACATTAGAGCGTTCACCGTCAATTCATTTAAGGTATTGGATATTGGGTTTCACTTAGCACGTGGTGAATGAAACTAAGATCATTAACACAGAAGTTGTGTAACCATAAACCTCAGTGGCAAGTGCTGAGAATTACGATTATGAAACGAAAGTATATGGAGAAGAGTGTAGGTGGTTAAAGAACCGAAAGTACCTCTGCTATATAAAAATGACAAAGCAGACAACTCTTTGACTCAATATGAGAAGAGTAAGGTAGCTCTTGACTTAAGTGATTTTGGCGGCCTGATTGGGATGAAACGATTGGTGTTTATCGAATCATTAAGGCTTCACTCAAAGTCCTGGAGGCTTTGGTCTACATGCAGCAGCATGCTTCTAGGGACACCTAGCTAGTACAAAGATAAGTAAGTTATACCTGCCCCAACATCATTTTGTGTCACATATTGAAACTAGGTAAGAATTGAGAGATAAAACTAAAAACAAATAGAAATATTTTTGGATTTTTCTGAAAAATAATAAAAACAGAAAATAAAATATTTGTGGTTTTTATGAATAGAAACGCAGTAAGAAAAGATATAAACAATGTACAAAGTATACAACTGAAACTTCACCTAAAAGTAGTGAAGCGAAATAGACCGAGCGTTCGGTTCATTTCGGTTCCGAAAAAATTCAGGAGCCGAAATAGACCGAGCGTTCGCTCTATTTCGCATTCAGTTCATTTCGGTTCCCAAAAATTCAGGAGCCGAAATAGACCGAGCGATCGCTCTATTTCGCGTTCGGTCCATTTCGGTTCCCAAAAATTTAGGAGCCGAAATAGACCGAGCGTTCGCTCTATTTCGCTTGGATAAATTTTAATGAGGTGAAAGCGATTTCGGTACTAACTTAGCTTCCTGTAGGGTTTTGAGCATTCTAACACTTCCTAAGTGTACATGCAACCCTATTAAACCTTGGATCTATGTTTGTCTAAGATACATGCAAAATATTATTTTCCAAGGTTTATAACCTATCTAGCATGGCATGGGGTACTTTTAACCATAAAGGAACTAGATGAATTACATACCTTTTGTTGATTGTTGATTCCTTGGAGTTTGAGAGCCAAGCACCAATAATGTGAATGCCTCAAATGGAAATCACAAATCACCCAAACTTGGAAAATATATGAGAGAGTATTTTAACTCTTGGTTTTGGCCACCACACTTACACACACACTTAGTGTCTTTTTCATGCAACATAAGCTTGTTTATATAGTGTACATGGTTAGGGTGAAACCCTAATAACCCATGTCTTTTCCTCTTCCAAGGATCCATGGGTAAAAGCCCCATGGATCATCCATGGACTTCCATATAAGCTTAGCCCATTCCAAATGAGTGTTAGCCCACACCATATAAATATAATAGCCCATGATTTAATTAGTCTTCCTTTTAATCACTAAATTAATTCATAATTAATTCAAGATTAAAACTAATTAAGTAGCATGACTTTATATTAATATATTATAACTTATAATATATTAATAAATCGTAAGTATACAACTCTCATAAAATTATCCATAAATTGTTTGGGTGAAGTGCAACCCAAATGGACCATGCCGGGTCGGGTCAAGTATATACCAAATAAGTTATGGACTTAGACACCTTATCCAACAGACTCCCACTTGGATAAGTCTAATAACTGTATTTGCCTATATTACTTCAGGAACCAACCGGCAATCGTAGCTCTCGAAAACTCTTGTGAACTATGAAGCGCCATTTTAGATAAGTGATCATATAATCCTCTGCTCTCATGATATCAGCCGGACAAATACATGGAACAATGTCTTCCTTATTATCTAGCAGTTGTTTCTCGATTTCCGATTTGTTTGACAAAGAACTTAACTGAACACATCAATTTAGTTCTGACCGGGCCCGGTACATGGGTCAACACAAAATCATCGAGGGGCCCAGATATCGCTTCTATTTCTAGAAGGAACAGATATCGCTTCTATTTCTAGGATCCAACACAATATATTATAACTTAGAAGAGGGATGACGTAATCTAAGCTATAATATATTTGAAGGTAGGTGAATGACGATTCACCAATTTCCACCATGAAAACGAAATGAATTATTAGGTTTAATTGGTTTTGAAACTCCTAGATTCCTTTGAGATTCATTGAACTTTTCAATGACATGTTTCAATCTCGATTGTGCCCTTCAAGTTTTGTGACTGGGATGCCGAGGATCACAAAACAAGGTGTGAATAACCATGCAAATTCACTTGGTACCCTTAATATTATCACCTAATCAATGTGCCGGTTAACCACACACGCTCCACCAACGACTTGGTAAGGTACAAAGTGTGAATTTCATGGGTTAGCACCATATTCAAATTTTCCTAAAGTAACTAAGATTGGGAATTTATAAAAGGTTTAGTTACTTTATAATATTCATCATACTTTTAATGAGAATTTATAAGTCCTTGTCCTACCCGTTCGGCTAACGACCCTCCACCAGTCAAGCAAGCGGTGGGTGAGAGTGGACACCCATTAAGTTGCCATTTTATAGGCAACAACCTTATACCCACCTTATAGACTGGCTTCGTGAATGAGGCGTACTAGTGGTAAGACGACTTTGATCTTATACATATATATAATAATTAACCATTAATGTTATAAATAGTATAAGGGTTGAATTTTAACTTTTAAAACTCTAAGGGTTTGGAATTAAAGTATATTAAAGTGTGTGTAACTTTACAAATTCCAAAACTTGAGGACAAGTTTTGAAACTATTCAAAACTTTTCATTTCATAACTTATGAATTAAAGGTTCATAAAAATGAAGACTCTTCATTTCCATGTAACTTATGTGTTTTAAGTGTGTGTTTAAAAGAAGTGACCTTTGGATATCCATAACTTGAGGACAAATTATGGACTCCATTAAAACACATAAATGATCAAGAATTAATCCTAAACAATTCAGCAAATAATTCCTATCATCTTCTAAATTCATAAGAACATGAACATGATCATCAAAGTTTCAAGAATTATATGAACACATACAAAGCATGAAATTTTGATATAAGCTATTGTAAATGGATTAGAACAACCATTACACCAACTAAAACAAGTTTTAAAACACAAAAACAGTTTAGGGTAATGTTTCTAGTCCATTTCCAGCAGCAAAAGTCGAAAATCTGCATTCTGAGGCTCCTACTCGCCGAGTGCACGAACCTACTCGCCGAGTAGGATGAGTTTACACATGAACTCGGCGAGTCCCCCCATGGACTCGGCGAGTTCATCAGGCAGACAGCAAAAAACTCGACTTTTTCCATTATCTTGCATCAAGTATCAAACAAACAAGCCTAGGCTCTGATACCACTGTAGGGTTTTGAGCATTCTAACACTTCCTAAGTGTACATGCAACCCTATTAAACCTTGGATCTATGTTTGTCTAAGATACATGCAAAATATTATTTTCCAAGGTTTATAACCTATCTAGCATGGCATGGGGTACTTTTAACCATAAAGGAACTAGATGAATTACATACCTTTTGTTGATTGTTGATTCCTTGGAGTTTGAGAGCCAAGCACCAATAATGTGAATGCCTCAAATGGAAATCACAAATCACCCAAACTTGGAAAATATATGAGAGAGTATTCTAACTCTTGGTTTTGGCCACCACACTTACACACACACTTAGTGTCTTTTTCATGCAACATAAGCTTGTTTATATAGTGTACATGGTTAGGGTGAAACCCTAATAACCCATGTCTTTTCCTCTTCCAAGGATCCATGGGTAAAAGCCCCATGGATCATCCATGGACTTCCATATAAGCTTAGCCCATTCCAAATGAGTGTTACCCCACACCATATAAATATAATAGCCCATGATTTAATTAGTCTTCCTTTTAATCACTAAATTAATTCATAATTAATTCAAGATTAAAACTAATTAAGTAGCATGACTTTATATTAATATATTATAACTTATGATATATTAATAAATCGTAAGTATACAACTCTCATAAAATTATCCATAAATTGTTTGGGTGAAGTGCAACCCAAATGGACCATGCCGGGTCGGGTCAAGTATATACCAAATAAGTTATGGACTTAGACACCTTATCCAACAAACTCCCACTTGGATAAGTCTAATAACTGTATTTGCCTATATTACTTCAGGAACCAACCGGCAATCGTAGCTCTCGAAAGCTCTTGTGAACTATGAAGCGCCATTTTAGATAAGTGATCATATAATCCTCTGCTCTCATGATATCAGCCGGACAAATACATGGAACAATGTCTTACTTATTGTCTAGCAGTTGTTTCTCGATTTCCGATTTGTTTGACAAAGAACTTAACTGAACACATCAATTTAGTTCTGACCGGGCCCGGTACATGGGTCAACACAAAATCATCGAGGGGCCCAGATATCGCTTCTATTTCTAGAAGGAACATATAAACTTCGACTCATATGCTTGTTCTACTACTTATTGAATTGCACACAAAGGCACGTTTTATAACATCAAGTTACTGATGCGTTTACGTGCAATCAATGCACAACCAACTCATAGGTAACAACTCATATCTCTAGGTTTGAAGACTTATATGATATTACCGTCTCACGATCACTCGAGATAAATTCCATGAAGTGATACAAGTGAGCGTGGGTTTATTCCAATACTCATAACTTATGAGCACTCATGAACGTTGTAGCAACCATTGCTATGTCTAAACACCTTTAGGCATCTACAAACCCAATTCATGACAATCTTGATTCATACCTACTTCCGACGTATGACCGATTGTGGAGGTTTGAATAAATTGATTATTCTGGAAGTCAAAACATGCAAAACTGAAACAATAGTAAATAATTGACAATGATAGTAACACTTTAATCATAAATAAATCACACATTTTATTCATCATCAAACGTCGATTACATTTTACAAGTTTCAGAAAAGGCTATCTAATCTGTAAAACTAATATCGTCCCTCAGCCCAATGCGCCTCGCATGCTGCAAATGCTTAACCCTCGTCAGTCCCTTCGTAAGGGGATCCGCAGGGTTCTCATCTGACGATACCCTCTTTGCCACGAGGAGTCCCTCTTCTATCTTGTGTCTTATGAAGTGATATTTTCTGTCAATGTGTCGGGATCTGCCATGATCTTTTGGTTCCTTGGCTAAGGCAACCGCACTATTGCTGTCACAGAAAATCTCCATAGGCTCCTTAATAGCTGGTACAACTCCAAGGTCTCCGATGAAGTTCCTCAGCCATATCGCCTCCTTTGCCGCTTCACTTGCTGCTATGTACTCTGATTCACAAGTCGAATCAGCTACAGTCTCCTGTTTGGAACTCTTCCAAGTGATTGCCCCTCCATTTAAGGTAAAGACCCAGCCCGACTGAGAGCGGAAGTTATCCCTATCAGTCTGAAAGCTAGCATCACTATACCCTACTACTCTCAAGTCATCACTCCCACCAAGGTTAAGGATCCAATCCTTAGTCCTCCGCAGGTACTTGAGAATATTCTTTACCGCAGTCCAATGAGCCTTGCCAGGGTTTCCCAGATATCTGCTGACCATGCTCAAAGCGAAGGCCACATCAGGACGGGTACAAGTCATAGCATACATGATCGAACCAACAGTGGAAGCATAAGGTAATCGACTCATATCAGCTATCTCATCTTCTGTACTCGGGCTCTGAGCCTTGCTCAGTTTGGCATTGCTTTGGATCGGTAATTCTCCTTTCTTGGAATTCTGCATGTTGAACCTTTTCAACACCTTATCCAAGTAGATACTCTGACTAAGTCCAATTAGTCTTTTACTCCTTTCTCTTAATATCCTTATCCCTAGGATATAGGTAGCTTCTCCAAGGTCCTTCATAGAAAAGCACTTCCCAAGCCAGGACTTAACCTCCTGCAAGGTTGGGATGTCATTTCCTATGAGTAGTATGTCATCCACATACAGTACCAAAAAACTAACTATACTCCCACTAGCTCTGACATACACGCAGGACTCATCTTCACTTCTTGAGAAACCAAACTCTTTGACCTTCTCATCGAAACAAAGATTCCAACTTCGAGATGCTTGTTTCAATCCATAAATGGATTTCTCAAGCTTGCACACTCTATTGGGGTACTCTGCACTGACAAAACCTTCTGGCTGATTCATGTAAACATCCTCAGCCAACTTTCCGTTAAGGAAAGCGGTTTTGACATCCATTTGCCATATTTCATAATCATGAAATGCAGCAATGGCTAGCATAACCCTAATAGACTTAATCTTTGCTACTGGTGAAAAGGTTTCATCATAATCAATACCCTGAGTCTGAGTAAACCCCTTCGCAACCAGTCGAGCCTTATAAGTGTGCACCTTCCCATCCATGTCGGTCTTCTTCTTGAAGATCCATTTGCACCCGACTGTCTTACGGCCTGGTACATTGTCAACCAAGTTCCAAACTTGATTGTCATACATGGACTGTATCTCGCTGTCCATAGCCTCCTTCCATTTAGCAGACTCTGGGCCTGCCATGGCTTCCTTAACACTGTTAGGTTCATCCAGATTTACCATTGTACTGTCACTGATAAATGTATCACCTTCCGTAGTAATATGAAATCCATAATAAAACTCAGGTGTGTTCCTAACCCTTGTGGAACGCCTCGGAAGTACAGACTCGTCAGCTGGATCAACAGGAATTTCCTCCTCAAGTTGATTGCTAGTGTTTGAGGTTCCTTCACCAATTGAGTCTTGAATTTCTTCAAGGTCAATTTGCCTCCCACTGTCTCCTTGGCTTATAAATTCTCTCTCTCGAAAGACCCCTCTCCTAGCCACAAAGACCACATTCTCACTGGGTCTGTAGAAGAGGTAACCAAAGGATTTTTGTGGGTAGCCGATGAAAATACACCTTTCACTTCGAGGTTCGAGCTTGTCATGAGTTTCGCGCCTCACGAAAGCCTCGCAACCCCAAATCTTGATATGGTCTAGATTGGGAACTTTCCCAGTCCACATTTCATGAGGTGTTTTGGCAACCTTCTTTGTAGGGACTAGATTAAGGATGTGGGCGGCAGTCTCTAAGGCATACCCCCAAAAAGAGATTGGTAGCGAAGCTCGACTCATCATAGAGCGAACCATGTCCAACAAGGTTCGATTGCGCCTCTCAGCTACACCATTCAGCTGTGGTGTCCTGGGAGGTGTCAATTGTGAGACAATCCCACACTCCTTAAGATAATCGAGGAACTCAGTACTAAGATACTCACCACCTCGATCGGATCGAAGCATCTTAATGTTCCTGCCCAATTGATTTTCTACTTCCTGTTTAAACTCTTTAAACCTTTCAAAAGTTTCTGACTTATGTTTGATTAAGTAGACATAACCATATCTACTAAAATCATCAATAAAAGTCACATAATAGCGATTAGCATCCCTTGTGGCGGTTTTGAATGGTCCATATACATCAGTATGTATAAGGTCCAACGAACCCTCACCCCTTGCACAAGTACCAGTGAAGGGTGATTTTGTCATTTTCCCAAGTAGACAAGACTCACAACTATCATCCGACTTGAGGTCGAACGACTCCAAAACTCCATCCTTTTGGAGCTGGCCTATGCATTTCTTGCTTACATGTCCAAGACGACAATGCCACAAAGATGCTTTATCCAAGCTAGTAGAAGAATCAATACACAATACATTATTCCCTAAATTATCTACAACCGATACAGCTTCATACACACCATTACAAGGTAATGCTTTAAAATAAAGAATATTATTAAAGAAAGCATTAATACTACCAACTTCATTATCAAAAGAAAAGGTAAAACCTTGTTTGTACAAAGCATGAAAGGAAATAATATTCCTCGCCATTTCAGACGAGTACACACATTTATTCAAATCTAACTTTAACCCACTATCTAGCAACAAAGTATAAACTCCAATCTTGGTAACAGGTGCAACCTTCTTGTTCCCCATGATTAAGTTTATCTTTCCGTGCTCCACATCCTCACTTCTTCTTAGGCCCTGCAAGTCACAACAGATGTGAATACCACAACCTGTATCAAGAACCCAAGAATTAGAATATGGTGAGTTATTAGACAATATAGTGTAAATACCTGCATGGGATGGTTTCACTTTCCCATCCTTGACATCCTGCAAGTACTTTGGGCAGTTTCGCTTCCAGTGCCCCTTATTTTGACAGTAGAAGCATTCAGAGTCCTTAGGGATGGCAGAAGGAGTGATAGAACCACCGTTGGTTCCAGATGAGGAGCCTTCAAGGGACTTTCCCTTGGTACCCTTCGAAGGGTGCTTCCTCTTCTTCCCTTTGCCTTGCCCGATAGCCAAAACAGGGGTAGTAGTAGGAGTAGGAGTAGCAACCGACTTACTCTTAAGACCACTTTCGGCAGTCTTCAGAAGTCCTTGAAGCTTACTGAGTGTGACTTCCTCCTTATTCATGTGGTATGTCATACGAAATTGATCATAACACGATGGCAAGGAGTGCAAAATGATATCAATTGCCAACTCCTCAGGGAAGTTCACATTCAGTTTCATTAGACGGTCCACATACCTTTGCATTTTCTGCATGTGGCTCGTGATTGGTTCCCTATCCTTCATACGGGTAGTGATCATGGAGGAGATTATTTCATACCGCTCTTGACGAGCACTCTGATGGTACCTTTCCATCAGATCCTGATGCATCTCAAAAGGGTAATAGTCCTCATAGGACTTTTGGAGTTCAGCTGTCATAGTGGCCATCATGATGCATGCCACCTTGGTGGCATCTCTTTCATGTGCCTGATACTCAGCGACCTCCTCAGGAGTAGCAGTGGACTCAACAAGCTCCTTTAGCTCCTTATCGAGGACATATTCCTTGTCCTCGTAACGAGTGACCATCCTGATGTTCCGGATCCAATCCATGAAGTTGGAACCATCAAAGATGACCCTCCCACAAAGGTTCATGAGGGAAAAGGAGCCAGTAGGGTTAGAGCCCGAAGCTTTGTTGTTGGAAGACATCTGAAAAGAAGAAAACAAGTTTAGATTAGATATATCGAATCCTTAATAATACACCCAAATGTAATATTAAGGCTAGGATCCAACACAATATATTATAACTTAACTAAACACATATATTTAGTTCTGACCGGGCCCGGTACATGGGTCAACACAAAATCCTCGAGGGGCCCAGATATCGCTTCTATTTCTAGAAGGAACAGATATCGCTTCTATTTCTAGGATCCAACACAATATATTATAACTTAGAAGAGGGATGCCGTAATCTAAGCTATAATATATTTGAAGGTAGGTGAATGACGATTCACCAATTTCCACCATGAAAACGAAATGAATTATTAGGTTTAATTGGTTTTGAAACTCCTAGATTCCTTTGAGATTCATTGAACTTTTCAATGGCATGTTTCAATCTCGATTGTGCCCTTCAAGTTTTGTGACTGGGATGCCGAGGATCACAAAACAAGGTGTGAATAACCATGCAAATTCACTTGGTACCCTTAATATTATCACCTAATCAATGTGCCGGTTAACCACACACGCTCCACCGATCTATGATAAACATTAAGTCACCCTTCGTGATCCTTACTAGTCCAAGTTAGTGTGCCGGTTAACCACACACGCTCCACCAACGACTTGGTAAGGTACAAAGTGTGAATTTCATGGGTTAGCACCATATTCACATTTTCCTAAAGTAACTAAGATTGGGAATTTATAAAAGGTTTAGTTACTTTATAATATTCATCATACTTTTAATGAGAATTTATAAGTCCTTGTCCTACCCGTTCGGCTAACGACCCTCCACCAGTCAAGCAAGCGGTGGGTGAGAGTGGACACCCATTAAGTTTCCATTTTATAGGCAACAACCTTATACCCACCTTATAGACTGGCTTTGTGAATGAGGCGTACTAGCGGTAAGACGACTTTGATCTTATACATATATATAATAATTAACCATTAATGTTATCAATAGAATAAGGGTTGAATTTTAACTTTTAAAACTCTAAGGGTTTGGAATTAAAGTATATTAAAGTGTGTGTAACTTTACAAATTCCAAAACTTGAGGACAAGTTTTGAAACTATTCAAAACTTTTCATTTCATAACTTATGAATTAAAGGTTCATAAAAATGAAGACTCTTCATTTCCATGTAACTTATGTGTTTTAAGTGTGTGTTTAAAAGAAGTGACCTTTGGATATCCATAACTTGAGGACAAATTATGGACTCCATTAAAACACATAAATGATCAAGAATTAATCCTAAACAATTCAGCAAATAATTCCTATCATCTTCTAAATTCATAAGAACATGAACATGATCATCAAAGTTTCAAGAATTATATGAACACATACAAAGCATGAAATTTTGATATAAGCTATTGTAAATGGATTAGAACAACCATTACACCAACTAAAACAAGTTTTAAAACACAAAAACAGTTTAGGGTAATGTTTCTAGTCCATTTCCAGCAGCAAAAGTCGAAAATCTGCATTCTGAGGCTCCTACTCGCCGAGTGCACGAACCTACTCGCCGAGTAGGATGAGTTTACACATGAACTCGGCGAGTCCCCCCATGGACTCGGCGAGTTCATCAGGCAGACAGCAAAAAACTCGACTTTTTCCACTATCTTGCATCAAGTATCAAACAAACAAGCCTAGGCTCTGATACCACTATAGGGTTTTAAGCATTCTAACACTTCCTAAGTGTACATGCAACCCTATTAAACCTTGGATCTATGTTTGTCTAAGATACATGCAAAATATTATTTTCCAAGGTTTATAACCTATCTAGCATGGCATGGGGTACTTTTAACCATAAAGGAACTAGATGAATTACATACCTTTTGTTGATTGTTGATTCCTTGGAGTTTGAGAGCCAAGCACCAATAATGTGAATGCCTCAAATGGAAATCACAAATCACCCAAACTTGGAAAATATATGAGAGAGTATTCTAACTCTTGGTTTTGGCCACCACACTTACACACACACTTAGTGTCTTTTTCATGCAACATAAGCTTGTTTATATAGTGTACATGGTTAGGGTGAAACCCTAATAACCCATGTCTTTTCCTCTTCCAAGGATCCACGGGTAAAAGCCCCATGGATCATCCATGGACTTCCATATAAGCTTAGCCCATTCCAAATGAGTGTTACCCCACACCATATAAATATAATAGCCCATGATTTAATTAGTCTTCCTTTTAATCACTAAATTAATTCATAATTAATTCAAGATTAAAACTAATTAAGTAGCATGACTTTATATTAATATATTATAACTTATGATATATTAATAAATCGTAAGTATACAACTCTCATAAAATTATCCATAAATTGTTTGGGTGAAGTGCAACCCAAATGGACCATGCCGGGTCGGGTCAAGTATATACCAAATAAGTTATGGACTTAGACACCTTATCCAACAAACTCCCACTTGGATAAGTCTAATAACTGTATTTGCCTATATTACTTCAGGAACCAACCGGCAATCGTAGCTCTCGAAAGCTCTTGTGAACTATGAAGCGCCATTTTAGATAAGTGATCATATAATCCTCTGCTCTCATGATATCAGCCGGACAAATACATGGAACAATGTCTTACTTATTGTCTAGCAGTTGTTTCTCGATTTCCGATTTGTTTGACAAAGAACTTAACTGAACACATCAATTTAGTTCTGACCGGGCCCGGTACATGGGTCAACACAAAATCATCGAGGGGCCCAGATATCGCTTCTATTTCTAGAAGGAACATATAAACTTCGACTCATATGCTTGTTCTACTACTTATTGAATTGCACACAAAGGCACGTTTTATAACATCAAGTTACTGATGCGTTTACGTGCAATCAATGCACAACCAACTCATAGGTAACAACTCATATCTCTAGGTTTGAAGACTTATATGATATTACCGTCTCACGATCACTCGAGATAAATTCCATGAAGTGATACAAGTGAGCGTGGGTTTATTCCAATACTCATAACTTATGAGCACTCATGAACGTTGTAGCAACCATTGCTATGTCTAAACACCTTTAGGCATCTACAAACCCAATTCATGACAATCTTGATTCATACCTACTTCCGACGTATGACCGATTGTGGAGGTTTGAATAAATTGATTATTCTGGAAGTCAAAACATGCAAAACTGAAACAATAGTAAATAATTGACAATGATAGTAACACTTTACTCATAAATAAATCACACATTTTATTCATCATCAAACGTCGATTACATTTTACAAGTTTCAGAAAAGGCTATCTAATCTGTAAAACTAATATCATCCCTCAGCCCGATGCGCCTCGCATGCTGCAAATGCTTAACCCTCGTCAGTCCCTTCGTAAGGGGATCCGCAGGGTTCTCATCTGACGATACCCTCTTTGCCACGAGGAGTCCCTCTTCTATCTTGTGTCTTATGAAGTGATATTTTCTGTCAATGTGTCGGGATCTGCCATGATCTCTTGGTTCCTTGGCTAAGGCAACCGCACTATTGCTGTCACAGAAAATCTCCATAGGCTCCTTAATAGCTGGTACAACTCCAAGGTCTCCGATGAAGTTCCTCAGCCATATCGCCTCCTTTGCCGCTTCACTTGCTGCTATGTACTCTGATTCACAAGTCGAATCAGCTACAGTCTCCTGTTTGGAACTCTTCCAAGTGATTGCCCCTCCATTTAAGGTAAAGACCCAGCCCGACTGAGAGCGGAAGTTATCCCTATCAGTCTGAAAGCTAGCATCACTATACCCTACTACTCTCAAGTCATCACTCCCACCAAGGTTAAGGATCCAATCCTTAGTCCTCCGCAGGTACTTGAGAATATTCTTTACCGCAGTCCAATGAGCCTTGCCAGGGTTTCCCAGATATCTGCTGACCATGCTCAAAGCGAAGGCCACATCAGGACGGGTACAAGTCATAGCATACATGATCGAACCAACAGCGGAAGCATAAGGTAATCGACTCATATCAGCTATCTCATCTTCTGTACTCGGGCTCTGAGCCTTGCTCAGTTTGGCATTGCTTTGGATCGGTAATTCTCCTTTCTTGGAATTCTGCATGTTGAACCTTTTCAACACCTTATCCAAGTAGATACTCTGACTAAGTCCAATTAGTCTTTTACTCCTTTCTCTTAATATCCTTATCCCTAGGATATAGGTAGCTTCTCCAAGGTCCTTCATAGAAAAGCACTTCCCAAGCCAGGACTTAACCTCCTGCAAGGTTGGGATGTCATTTCCTATGAGTAGTATGTCATCCACATACAGTACCAAAAAACTAACTATACTCCCACTAGCTCTGACATACACGCAGGACTCATCTTCACTTCTTGAGAAACCAAACTCTTTGACCTTCTCATCGAAACAAAGATTCCAACTTCGAGATGCTTGTTTCAATCCATAAATGGATTTCTCAAGCTTGCACACTCTATTGGGGTACTCTGCACTGACAAAACCTTCTGGCTGATTCATGTAAACATCCTCAGCCAACTTTCCGTTAAGGAAAGCGGTTTTGACATCCATTTGCCATATTTCATAATCATGAAATGCAGCAATGGCTAGCATAACCCTAATAGACTTAATCTTTGCTACTGGTGAAAAGGTTTCATCATAATCAATACCCTGAGTCTGAGTAAACCCCTTCGCAACCAGTCGAGCCTTATAAGTGTGCACCTTCCCATCCATGTCGGTCTTCTTCTTGAAGATCCATTTGCACCCGACTGTCTTACGGCCTGGTACATTGTCAACCAAGTTCCAAACTTGATTGTCATACATGGACTGTATCTCGCTGTCCATAGCCTCCTTCCATTTAGCAGACTCTGGGTCTGCCATGGCTTCCTTAACACTGTTAGGTTCATCCAGATTTACCATTGTACTGTCACTGATAAATGTATCACCTTCCGTAGTAATATGAAATCCATAATAAAACTCAGGTGTGTTCCTAACCCTTGTGGAACGCCTCGGAAGTACAGACTCGTCAGCTGGATCAACAGGAATTTCCTCCTCAAGTTGATTGCTAGTGTTTGAGGTTCCTTCACCAATTGAGTCTTGAATTTCTTCAAGGTCAATTTGCCTCCCACTGTCTCCTTGGCTTATAAATTCTCTCTCTCGAAAGACCCCTCTCCTAGCCACAAAGACCACATTCTCACTGGGTCTGTAGAAGAGGTAACCAAAGGATTTTTGTGGGTAGCCGATGAAAATACACCTTTCACTTCGAGGTTCGAGCTTGTCATGAGTTTCGCGCCTCACGAAAGCCTCGCAACCCCAAATCTTGATATGGTCTAGATTGGGAACTTTCCCAGTCCACATTTCATGAGGTGTTTTGGCAACCTTCTTTGTAGGGACTAGATTAAGGATGTGGGCGGCAGTCTCTAAGGCATACCCCCAAAAAGAGATTGGTAGCGAAGCTCGACTCATCATAGAGCGAACCATGTCCAACAAGGTTCGATTGCGCCTCTCAGCTACACCATTCAGCTGTGGTGTCCTGGGAGGTGTCAATTGTGAGACAATCCCACACTCCTTAAGATAATCGAGGAACTCAGTACTAAGATACTCACCACCTCGATCGGATCGAAGCATCTTAATGTTCCTGCCCAATTGATTTTCTACTTCCTGTTTAAACTCTTTAAACCTTTCAAAAGTTTCTGACTTATGTTTGATTAAGTAGACATAACCATATCTACTAAAATCATCAATAAAAGTCACATAATAGCGATTAGCATCCCTTGTGGCGGTTTTGAATGGTCCACATACATCAGTATGTATAAGGTCCAACGAACCCTCACCCCTTGCACAAGTACCAGTGAAGGGTGATTTTGTCATTTTCCCAAGTAGACAAGACTCACAACTATCATCCGACTTGAGGTCGAACGACTCCAAAACTCCATCCTTTTGGAGCTGGCCTATGCATTTCTTGCTTACATGTCCAAGACGACAATGCCACAAAGATGCTTTAAAGCTAGTAGAAGAATCAATACACAATACATTATTCCCTAAATTATCTACAACCGATACAGCTTCATACACACCATTACAAGGTAATGCTTTAAAATAAAGAATATTATTAAAGAAAGCATTAATACTACCAACTTCATTATCAAAAGAAAAGGTAAAACCTTGTTTGTACAAAGCATGAAAGGAAATAATATTCCTCGCCATTTCAGACGAGTACACACATTTATTCAAATCTAACTTTAACCCACTATCTAGCAACAAAGTATAAACTCCAATCTTGGTAACAGGTGCAACCTTCTTGTTCCCCATGATTAAGTTTATCTTTCCGTGCTCCACATCCTCACTTCTTCTTAGGCCCTGCAAGTCACAACAGATGTGAATACCACAACCTGTATCAAGAACCCAAGAATTAGAATATGGTGAGTTATTAGACAATATAGTGTAAATACCTGCATGGGATGGTTTCACTTTCCCATCCTTGACATCCTGCAAGTACTTTGGGCAGTTTCGCTTCCAGTGCCCCTTATTTTGACAGTAGAAGCATTCAGAGTCCTTAGGGATGGCAGAAGGAGTGATAGAACCACCGTTGGTTCCAGATGAGGAGCCTTCAAGGGACTTTCCCTTGGTACCCTTCGAAGGGTGCTTCCTCTTCTTCCCTTTGCCTTGCCCGATAGCCAAAACAGGGGTAGTAGTAGGAGTAGGAGTAGCAACCGACTTACTCTTAAGACCACTTTCGGCAGTCTTCAGAAGTCCTTGAAGCTTACTGAGTGTGACTTCCTCCTTATTCATGTGGTATGTCATACGAAATTGATCATAACACGATGGCAAGGAGTGCAAAATGATATCAATTGCCAACTCCTCAGGGAAGTTCACATTCAGTTTCATTAGACGGTCCACATACCTTTGCATTTTCTGCATGTGGCTCGTGATTGGTTCCCTATCCTTCATACGGGTAGTGATCATGGAGGAGATTATTTCATACCGCTCTTGACGAGCACTCTGATGGTACCTTTCCATCAGATCCTGATGCATCTCAAAAGGGTAATAGTCCTCATAGGACTTTTGGAGTTCAGCTGTCATAGTGGCCATCATGATGCATGCCACCTTGGTGGCATCTCTTTCATGTGCCTGATACTCAGCGACCTCCTCAGGAGTAGCAGTGGACTCAACAAGCTCCTTTAGCTCCTTATCGAGGACATATTCCTTGTCCTCGTAACGAGTGACCATCCTGATGTTCCGGATCCAATCCATGAAGTTGGAACCATCAAAGATGACCCTCCCACAAAGGTTCATGAGGGAAAAGGAGCCAGTAGGGTTAGAGCCCGAAGCTTTGTTGTTGGAAGACATCTGAAAAGAAGAAAACAAGTTTAGATTAGATATATCGAATCCTTAATAATACACCCAAATGTAATATTAAGGCTAGGATCCAACACAATATATTATAACTTAACTAAACACATATATTTAGTTCTGACCGGGCCCGGTACATGCGTCAACACAAAATCCTCGAGGGGCCCAGATATCGCTTCTATTTCTAGAAGGAACAGATATCGCTTCTATTTCTAGGATCCAACACAATATATTATAACTTAGAAGAGGGATGCCGTAATCTAAGCTATAATATATTTGAAGGTAGGTGAATGACGATTCACCAATTTCCACCATGAAAACGAAATGAATTATTAGGTTTAATTGGTTTTGAAACTCCTAGATTCCTTTGAGATTCATTGAACTTTTCAATGGCATGTTTCAATCTCGATTGTGCCCTTCAAGTTTTGTGACTGGGATGCCGAGGATCACAAAACAAGGTGTGAATAACCATGCAAATTCACTTGGTACCCTTAATATTATCACCTAATCAATGTGCCGGTTAACCACACACGCTCCACCGATCTATGATAAACATTAAGTCACCCTTCGTGATCCTTACTAGTCCAAGTTAGTGTGCCGGTTAACCACACACGCTCCACCAACGACTTGGTAAGGTACAAAGTGTGAATTTCATGGGTTAGCACCATATTCACATTTTCCTAAAGTAACTAAGATTGGGAATTTATAAAAGGTTTAGTTACTTTATAATATTCATCATACTTTTAATGAGAATTTATAAGTCCTTGTCCTACCCGTTCGGCTAACGACCCTCCACCAGTCAAGCAAGCGGTGGGTGAGAGTGGACACCCATTAAGTTTCCATTTTATAGGCAACAACCTTATACCCACCTTATAGACTGGCTTTGTGAATGAGGCGTACTAGCGGTAAGACGACTTTGATCTTATACATATATATAATAATTAACCATTAATGTTATCAATAGAATAAGGGTTGAATTTTAACTTTTAAAACTCTAAGGGTTTGGAATTAAAGTATATTAAAGTGTGTGTAACTTTACAAATTCCAAAACTTGAGGACAAGTTTTGAAACTATTCAAAACTTTTCATTTCATAACTTATGAATTAAAGGTTCATAAAAATGAAGACTCTTCATTTCCATGTAACTTATGTGTTTTAAGTGTGTGTTTAAAAGAAGTGACCTTTGGATATCCATAACTTGAGGACAAATTATGGACTCCATTAAAACACATAAATGATCAAGAATTAATCCTAAACAATTCAGCAAATAATTCCTATCATCTTCTAAATTCATAAGAACATGAACATGATCATCAAAGTTTCAAGAATTATATGAACACATACAAAGCATGAAATTTTGATATAAGCTATTGTAAATGGATTAGAACAACCATTACACCAACTAAAACAAGTTTTAAAACACAAAAACAGTTTAGGGTAATGTTTCTAGTCCATTTCCAGCAGCAAAAGTCGAAAATCTGCATTCTGAGGCTCCTACTCGCCGAGTGCACGAACCTACTCGCCGAGTAGGATGAGTTTACACATGAACTCGGCGAGTCCCCCCATGGACTCGGCGAGTTCATCAGGCAGACAGCAAAAAACTCGACTTTTTCCACTATCTTGCATCAAGTATCAAACAAACAAGCCTAGGCTCTGATACCACTGTAGGGTTTTAAGCATTCTAACACTTCCTAAGTGTACATGCAACCCTATTAAACCTTGGATCTATGTTTGTCTAAGATACATGCAAAATATTATTTTCCAAGGTTTATAACCTATCTAGCATGGCATGGGGTACTTTTAACCATAAAGGAACTAGATGAATTACATACCTTTTGTTGATTGTTGATTCCTTGGAGTTTGAGAGCCAAGCACCAATAATGTGAATGCCTCAAATGGAAATCACAAATCACCCAAACTTGGAAAATATATGAGAGAGTATTCTAACTCTTGGTTTTGGCCACCACACTTACACACACACTTAGTGTCTTTTTCATGCAACATAAGCTTGTTTATATAGTGTACATGGTTAGGGTGAAACCCTAATAACCCATGTCTTTTCCTCTTCCAAGGATCCATGGGTAAAAGCCCCATGGATCATCCATGGACTTCCATATAAGCTTAGCCCATTCCAAATGAGTGTTACCCCACACCATATAAATATAATAGCCCATGATTTAATTAGTCTTCCTTTTAATCACTAAATTAATTCATAATTAATTCAAGATTAAAACTAATTAAGTAGCATGACTTTATATTAATATATTATAACTTATAATATATTAATAAATCGTAAATCGTAAGTATACAACTCTCATAAAATTATCCATAAATTCTTTGGGTGAAGTGCAACCCAAATGGACCATGTCGGGTCGGGTCAAGTATATACCAAATAAGTTATGGACTTAGACACCTTATCCAACACTTCCATCATTCCTAAGCCTTGTAAAATTTTGTTAAAGCTTGCTTCCGGTAAGGCTTTTGTAAAGATGTCGGCTAGTTGATCAGTGGTTCTAACAAAATGGATTTCGACATTACCATCCTCCACGTGATCCTTGATGAAATGATACCTCATTGCAATATGTTTCATTTTTGAGTGTTGCACTGGATTGTGACATATCCTTATTGCGCTTTCAGAGTCAAAATACAAAGGGATTTTCTTCATGTTCAGGCCATAGTCTCTGAGTTGACTTTGTATCCATATGACCTGTGACGTACAAGACGTTGCAGCTATGTATTCGGCTTCGGCTGTGGAAAGAGACACACATGTTTTTTTCTTCGATTGCTAGCTGACGAGTTTGCCATCAAGAAACTGACACTCGCCAGTGGTGCTCTTTCGGTCCAGTCCACATCCACCTAGATCGGCATCAGAGAATGCTTGTACGAAGAATCCTGATTTCGCCGGGTACCACATACCGAGAGATGAGTTTCGCTTCAGATATCGAAAAATATTTTTCACAGCTATCATGTGAGGTTCGCGAGGATTAGCTTGAAACCTGGCACAATAAAATACAAAAAACATTATGTCTGGTCGACTAGCTGTTAGATACATTAAAGACCCTATCATTTGGCGATAGAGGGTCATGTCAACAGCTGGTTTTTCCATAGAAGGTGTTAACTTCGTGCCAAACGCCATAGGAACCTTCACTTTTGATTCTCCCATCATTCCAAACTTGGCTAGTAAGGTCTTGGTGTAGGCCTCTTGATTAATAAAAATGCCTTCGGGTCCCTGTCTAATATTCAAGCCAAGGAAAAAGTTAATTGGACCCATTGAGCTCATCTCAAACTTAGTCTCCATCAACTTTCTGAATTCAGATGTGAGGCTGGGGTTCGTGGAACCGAAGATGATATCATCGACATAAATTTGGACGATCATAAGGTGGTCACCTTCTTTCTTACGAAAGAAGGTTGGGTCAACCGAACCTTGTTTAAACTTAGACATTTTTAGAAATCGAGTAAGTGTTTCATACCATGCCCTAGGAGCTTGCTTCAGACCATAGACCGCCTTGTCCAGAATATAGCAATGATCTGGATACTTTTCGTTCACAAAAGCAGGTGGTTGCTCTACGTACACCGTCTCTTCTAATTCTCCATTTAAGAATGCACACTTGACATCCATTTGGAAAACTTCAAAGTTTTTGTGAGCAACGTCTGCTAGAAAGATCCGAACTGATTCTAGCCTTGCTACAGGAGCGAAGGTTTCTTCGTAATCTATCCCTTCTTCCTGACAATATCCCTTGACCACCAGCCTTGCCTTGTTGCGAATTACATTTCCTTCTTTTTCCATCTTGTTTCTGAAAACCCACTTCAATCCAACCACAGATGCATCCTTTGGTGTAGGAATCAATCTCCATACTTTGTTTCGCTCAAATTCATTGAGTTCGTCTTGCATTTCCTGTACCCAATCAGAGTGATCGAGTGCAGTGTTAATAGTCTTTTGTTCAACTTTGGAGACAAACGAATTAAACATGCAAAATTCCATTTGAGAGAACAATGCAGTTCGTTTCGCTTTCAGTTGAGAACGTGTGAGAACCCTTTCCGATGATTCACCAATGATTTGGGTTTTTGGATGATATTTTGTCCATTTGGTGAGGGGAGGGTAATTTGGATCATAGGAGGGATCCAATTCAGCATTTGCTTCTTCTTCGAATTCTGACTGTGTATCATCATTTTCATTATTGACATTCTCCCCCTCGAATGATGAAACAGTTTCAGCTTCAGGCTCAAAATTCTCCCCTTCGGTTGGACGTTCAGAGTGTATGGTGGTTGATGGATTCTCGCTCTCCCCCTGGATAGTAGAATGGGAAGATTCACTTTGCTTTTTAGAATTTACAGATTCTTGAGATCCACTGGAACTGGAAGATTCGCTTTCCATGATTTTAGCAACTTCGTCAATTACCTTCTTCAGATTATCTACTTCGTTGTCAGCTGCTTTCGCTTCAGAGAGAACAGCGATCTCTGGTTCATCAAAGAGCTTCATATATTCTTCAAATAAGTTGGAAATGGGAATCGAGACTTGACCAATTTGAGGAAGGATTTCATCCGTTGGTTCTTTGCTTGATGCGAGTTTCTTCATGTAGTTATCATCAAACGATACCTAATATGTTTCTTCGATTTTCTTTGATCGTTTATTCAGAACCCTGTATGCTTTTGAAGTAAGCGAATACCCAAGAAAAATTCCTTCGTCTGCCTTCACATCAAACTTGTTTCGGTTCTCTTTAGAATTGAAGATAAAGCATCTTGAACCAAACACATGGAAGAACTTGACGTTAGCCTTTCTGGGTGTAGCAAGCAGCAGCAATAGCATCAGCCCAGAAATACAGGGGCAACGAGGCGAAGATGAGCATGGTTCGGGCTGCTTCAAACAACGAGCGGTTTCGCCTTTCAACGACCCCATTTTGTTGTGGAGTATAGGGAGCAGAGAAATTGTGAGACACTCCCTTTTCAGCAAGAAATTCTTCAAACACTTGGTTTTTGAATTCCAACCCATTGTCACTACGAATGTTTCTGACCAACTTTCGCAGTTGCAGCTCTACTTGCTTTATAAAGACTTTAAGCTTAGGCATTGCATCTGATTTCTGTTTAAGAAAGAAAACCCAGGTGAACCGAGAAAAATCATCAACTATGACAAGTATATATTTGTTACCACCGATGCTTTCAATAGCCGAAGGTCCACATAGATCAATATGTAGAAGCTCAAGTGGTTCGATGATCTTTGTGTTAACACGAGTTGGATGACTTTTCCTGCATTGCTTTCCCATTTCATATGCAGCACACAAATGTTTTTTGTCAAACCTGAGAAGTGGAATTCCTCGCACATGATCACCAAGAACAAACTTGTTGATGTCTTTGAAGTTGAGGTGCGAGAGCCTTCGGTTCCATAGCCAACTTTCGTTAGAATGTGCTTTCGTTAGTAGGCATATAGTTGGCTTCCCTCGAATTGGATTAAGGTTCAGTGGATACATTTCTCCTTTTCTTTGAGATTTCAGCAGAACATTCTTGGTCTTCTTTTCTATTATTTCTGAACCTTCATTGTCGAACGAAACCATCAGTCGTGTTCCTACCACCAGTTGCTAGACAATGATGAGATCGTGTTGTAAGCCTTCTACATATGTCACCTTTATGATCGAGAAATCTCCATTTGTGATCATTCCATAGCCTTTTATTGTGCCAAACGAGTTGTTTCCATACATGACACATTTACCATCCTTCAGAGCCCGAAACTCCCGTAGCTCTTCCACTCTCCCTGTCATGTGACGCGAGCAGCCACTGTCAATATATCATTCATCATCGAACTGCTCGTCACGAATAACCTGCAAAAATTAAGCAGATTTAGGAACCCAAAGTTTCTTAGGTCCTTGTGAGCCTTTTACTGAACAAGGAATTGTAAGAGAAGAATCAACCAAAAAGGTTCGTTTTATTAAGGTGGTTTCATCTTTTTTTTTAATTGTGAAAACTTTGATTTTGTAAGCTTGTGTTTTTTTAACTTTAAACTTTGGAATTGTGTTCTTTTTGTTCATAAACTTTTGGTTCTCTTTCCTAAAGTTAGTAGATGTTTTCGTTGTCTTCTTTTCATCTTCCGAGACAAGCTTCCCTTTTCCCTTTATATCCACTTTTGAATTTTGCTTTGAGTGAGAGGGATGAGTTTTAGGAGCGAAATCTAATTTTGGGTTCTTTTTGTCTGATGATGAGGAACCGAAACCACTCTTTTGGTTTTGTTTGCTTTCATCTTGGGAGCCAAAACTACTCTTTCGGTTCGCTTGACTGCACGAGTAGCATTGAGTAGAAGGAGAAGAGTTTCGCTTTGACTTTGCTTCTTTGGTAAGGAGTGAAGATTTGTCTGAGTAAACATAATTAGGGTTTTCGGACTTCCAATTCTATTACGTTGATGTTTCTTCTCTGACCATTGCTTTGGAGTTTTATGGATATTAGCCTTGGGTTTCGGTCTTGCAGCATGAGTTTCGCTCTTTAGCGAGGAGGTTTTGCTTGTCGCCTTGACTGGTTCTCTTGGAATCTTTTTGGTACCACTTGTGCTTGGCACATAAAAAATTTGTGGGCTTGTTGAGTGGTTCTTCCACATATCTGCCTTTGACCCTCCATGATGTTTTCTCAGACAAACCAACCGTTTCATCAACATTGTCGATTGGGGGCTGAGCAGAAATGCTCCTCACGGCCGTCAGCATTGTCCTCGTTTACTATAGCTTTCAGCTCGGCTGTTTGCTGCTGTGCGACTCCTGTAACTGCATAAACCTGATTTGGTGTGGTTTGAACCTTTTGATATGCAACAGCCTTTTCTTTCAGAATTTTGGACTTATGTTGAGATAAACGAGCGAACTCAACAGAATTTTCAGAAATGAGATTTTTGACAGGTTCGGGTTTGCTTTTGACAAACTCAAAATAGTTCACCTCATCCTCTACAGATATTTCACTCATATCATCATCCTCATTAAATTTAGAAGTATTTTCAACATCAATTTTGTTTTTCGAACTTAAATTGGCATTCAATGAGTCAAATTTCTGCATGGTTTCGGTTTTAATTTTCAATTTGTCACTTTCGTCCAAAAGGTTCTTAAGCATGTCCTTATGGTCTCTGGACTTGATGAAGGACTCTATTTTGTCAAGGCCAATTCTGTATGCTGGAGAAATTACATCCGAAGAAACAACGGCTTCACAGTTATATACATCAGCATCAATTTCATCCTCCTTAAATTCAAGGAAGGGCAGAATCATTCTTTGAATTTTCTTGCCTATTTCACAATTCAGAAGCAATTGAGTAATATTCGAATATAGACGTTTAGCAATTAAACAAAAAACATTTCTCTGTTTTAAAAGCTTTAAATTATCCCTTTGCAAATAAATTGTCTCATCCTTAAACCTAACTAACTCGATCTCCTTTTGCTCTATCCACATCCGTCTCTCCTCACTCTTCGAAGACACCCTGCTAAGTTGATCAGTTAGGTTATAGTTTGTTAAGCGATTCTGTATTAAACTACCACTTAAACTTGAAAACTTAGATTTTAATTCGTTCAGTTCTTTTTCATAGTTTGTGACAGGGATTTTTAACGATTCAAGAATTGATTGTACCTTCTTTATCAACTGGTCGCATTCGTTGATCTGATCGCCAATAGATTTGGCAGCGAAGAATCTGTCTTCTCGCTCCCTTGCTTCATCACAACCTCCGTCAGTAGTATAGCCTCTCATCTGTGACACTCCAGTAGTCACCATCAAGCACTTTCCTACACTTTCAGTTTCAGCTTCCTTCGCAACGAAAGCCCTACCATGTGTTGGTTTACGAACTTCTTCGTCCTCAGAGTCTGTAGACCAAACTTCCACACCACCAAACTCATTATCCACGAGATTTTCCTACACAATTAAAGCATTCATAGTGTTGTTAGGAACAACTTTCTTCTTCTTTATTTCTTCTATCTTTCGCAGGTAGTAGGCCTCATCATCTTTGTTCTCACTCTTTTCTGACATCTTTCTCAAGACACAATCTTTAGCAAAGTGATTTTTTCCTTTGCAGAAGTGACAATCAAACCCAGAGTCACCAACAAGCTTATTGTCCTTCTTCGGTTCTTCATGCTGAGGAGAGTTCTTCGGTTCCTCCTTTGCTTTATCCGAACTATAGCTTCCTTGCCAGTTTCGGTTCTTTGAGATAGGAAACTTTATACGCACGAACTTCTTTGGATTAGAGACCATCAAAGCATATTCTTCATTGGTTGGATCAAATTCTGACATATCTAAGTCTTCTTCTTCTTCAGCCACGTTCTTTCCTTTTGATATGAGAGCTAAAGATCCCATGCTTAAAACCACATTCGCTTCTTTGGTCACTGCACTTTCGTGTGATTTTAGAATCCCCACTAACTTCGACAAGGAGTAATTTATCAATTGTTCATGAGCCTTTAATGTAGACACCACCGCCATCCATTCGGTTCTTAGGCCATTCATGAATGTGACCTTTTTCTCAATTACCGTCCTTTCTATGCCATGCTTTATCATTTTGCTGAGAAGATGATTGAAACGATCAAAGGCTTGAATGAGCTTCTCTTCTGGTTTTTGCTTGTAGTCTCCAAACTCTGAGAGCAGTAATGTTTGGATAGAATGCTCAAGATCCTCATCTGTGGAATATAACTCCTTCAATCTAACCCATATCTCGTGTGTCGTCGAGCATGAACTGACCAGCCGGAATGTGTCAGATTGTAGGGTGAATCTGATCATTCTTAGTGCTTTAATGTTGCTCACAAGCTTTTCCTTCTTGTCTTAAGGAACATCCTTTACATCAACCACGAGTTGGTTGTACTCCTTTTGCGTCTTGATTGTTCTGTTTGTGCTAGAGTGAACAAACGGACCAACACATATCGCTTCCCAGATCAAATATCCATTATCTTCTGAAACAATCACATAGTCTTCATAGTGATGCGTCCAGACTTCATAATCTTGAGTATATAGGATAGGAATCCTGGTGGTTGATCCGATACTGTTGGAGATGTTGATTGGGTTCATTTGTGAATCGTCAAGAGACATGATGATTTTATTTTGAAACCTTTTCAAGATCAGACTAGTAAACAAAGTTAGGGTATGATCGAAGTCCAAGAACAACATCAATGAAGAATAACGGTTCCAGCAGAAAATGATAATAGCGGAAAACCCTAAAACCTTCTTCAACAGAAGAGATGCGTATGGATTACACGGTCTCCTGCTCTGATACCAATTAATGAGTTGAAAACTCTTTAAATCGATTAGATCTTTAACAGGTAAATCAATAAGAATAATAAAAACTGGAATACTTAATGAATCAATCCATATGTCGAATGATTAAAATATAGTCACACCTCGTAAGAGCTCGATTAAGAACTTCCTCTGTAGAGGTGTGCTAGGGTTTACAGTACAATGAATATGATAATAATCAAAAGCGTTAATGACAAGGATGCATGCATGCACCTTATATACTAAACCCTAGAAAGATAAACACGGTTGGACAGACCCAAACCGAGAGTACATAATGGACCGAACATCTAAGGCCCAATGGCGCAATCCTTTAAACCCAACAAATTGTCATGGTCAACGACTTTACTCGGCGTCCTGAGTATTCTTTTCTGCTAAGGGCGTCAGCTACTACATTTTCTTTACCAGGGTGATGAAGAATTTCACATTCGTAATCGTTGAGTAGCACGACCCACCGTCGTTGTCTCATGTTCAGCTCTTTCTGATCGAAGATGCGCTGGAGAATTTTATGGTCCGTGAATATTGTGCATTTCGTGCCATATAAGTAATGTCTCCGGATCTTCATACAAAACACCACTGCTCCTAGCTCAAGGTCATGTGTTGTATAGTTGACCTGATGCATCTTAAGTTGTCTTGAGGCGTAGGATATAACCTTTCGTCTTTGCATAAGAACACACCCAAGTCCTTGATTAGAAGCATCATAGTACACTACAAAGTCCTCTGTCCCTTCGGGTAGAGACAAGATCGGTGCACTGCACAAGGCTTGTTTGAGCGTTTGGAATGTCGTTTCTTGCTTCTCCCCCCAACTAAAAGTTACACCCTTTTGCGTCAGGGTGGTAAGCGGTTTAGCGATTCGAGAGAAATTCTGGATGAATCTGCGATAGTAGCCAGTAAGACCTAAGAATTTTCAGATTTCTATAGGTGTTTTGGGTGCTGGCTAGTTTTCAATTGCCTTGATTTTGGAAGGGTCCACGTGTATTCCTTCTGAACTGACCACATGACCTAGGAAATCAACATTCCTAATCCAAAAATCGCACTTTGAGAACTTCCCATAGAGTTGTTCTGTTCTAAGAGTTTGTAATACTTTACGAAGATGTTGGCCATGTTCTTCTTTGCTTCTTTGTAACGCCCGTAGATCTGGGCTAGTCAATTTAGAGACGATAAGCGCCAAAAGTGACTTTTTGATAGAAGATTATTTAGAATGAATAATCTTAACTAAGTTGTAGTGGTCGTGACAAGAGTTTCAGATATATAAAGAATGCCGAAATCCGAGATATAACGAAGAAGTTATGATATGTCGAAGTTTCGCGACAGAACCGGCACGGCACAGCGCGACGTAAATAGTGAATTTACGATAGAGCGATATTTGGATTTAGCGATCTAAACGAAAGTCGTAGAATACATTAAACTGAGAGCGTTCATGAAAAGAACGCCCAAATCTGACTTCGTATGAGGAAGTTATGATTTTTCGAAGTTTCGACTTAGCAGTGTACAGCCCCAAGTTTGAATATGAGATCGAATGATATTTAGCCGAAACAATCTAAACGAGAATCGAAGATCTCATTGATAGTAGTCCAACGGTAAAAAGACAGACGAAAACGGACGTCAGATGAAGGAGTTATGAATTTCTAACGGAGTTTTCCTGTCCCGGCCTACTAAAAATAATATAATAAAAATAAAGTAAGAATTAGTCGGCGGAGTCTAAACGAGTATTGTAGAGCATAATCTCACCTACAAGTGGATATAAAGAACGTCGAAAACAGAGTTCGTATGCGAAAGTTATGAATTTCTGAAGTTCGGGGCGCGAACCCTGATACTGTGTTAGAGTTCACGACGTGAATACAATGTTCACGACGTGAACTCAGCATTTATGACTTCTGGAGCCTGACAGACGCAAGTTGCGATGACGCATGCAGTGACGATCAAGCCCACGATGTGAAAATACTGTTCACGATGTGAATTTCATGAAATCAGCCTTATAAATAAAATTGAAGGGGCAGCCGGCCAAGGTTGCTAATTCACTCTTCTCTCACCCATATTACCTTGATTTACGTGCAAAGAAGTACGAAGCCCCGTTATCATCACGAGACCCGAAGCGAGTCCCGAAGCTCCGAAGATCCCGAGAAAAAGAGTTTTCAAGCCGAAGCTCTGCCCTCGAGAAGGCCGGTGCGTGAAGATATCCCGGTTTCATCAAAGAATATTACTTGAAGAGCCGTAGTGCTGTCTGATCATCGTATTATCAAGTGACTGTGTAATTACTTTCTTCTAACACATAGATAAGAAGTATTTGCTATGAACTACATGCTATGTGTTTATACATTGTTTGTTTACTTGAGATGGATGTTGAATTAATGTTTTATGCAGGTTTTAAAAGATTTAAACTGTATATGTGTTTGCAACTACAAATATGTTTGGTAGAACATGGGTAGATGAAATAGTTGATGTGAGACGAAATAATAAGTGTTTTTAACTCAACGTGTTCATTAGGTATTTTTGAACTCTATGTGTTCACTTGGTGATTTTGAACTCTATGTGTTCATCAGGTATATTTGAACTAAGTGTTCACTAGATGTTTTGAACTTATGTGTTCATCAGGTATTTTCGAACTGAGTGTTTAATAGATGTTTTGAACTATGTGTTTATCAGGTGTTTTTGAACTATGTGTTCATTAAGTACTTTTGAACTAGATGTGTTCACTTGATGTTGTGGAACTGAGTGTGTTCACTAAGTGTTTTAGAACTAAGTATGTAGCAAATGTTTTGAATTAAGTGTTCACTAGGAGTATTAGAACTAGGTGTTCGTTAAGTATGTTGACCTAAGTGTTTACCGGTTGTAATTTGAGGAGCTGGGCAGTGGTGGACTTTGTGTCAATTCCTTAGGTCAATCCTTGGGAATAAATGAATAAAGGATAGTTGACTCTTAGGGTAAATCCTTAAGAAATAAAGGAGATAATGGGGATGGGTATTTTGGATTGATTAATTGACTTATTTAATGATGATTGAATATAATAATTATATCATTGTAGGTCGAAACCCCTATATGCTCACCAGGCTCCCAAGCCTGACCCACTCAGTTTTCTTTGTATCATAGGTATCGATATGAAGACATATTTCACTGAGAGATTAAAGGAGATGTAAATCATTAGTGAAAATAAATGTAAGTTCTGTTTATGCTTATGTGTCTGTATTGGCCAGGACATCCCAAATGTTTTAAAATGAATAAAAATGCATTTCTTCGTATGATTATGATGTTTTAAAATGAATAAAAATGCATTTCTTCCTATTATTTGTTCGGATCTATGGTCTATTGCCGACCGGATCTGGAAACCTTATGTGTTTAGGATTCTAAGCGTATGATTATGATATTAGAACTAACATGTAAACGTTTCGGAGTGATAAGGATGATTTGAATATCTATCATGAATGAGGATCTAAATTCACCTTATTCGGTGTATAGATCAAAAATGGCAAGAACCAGAAGTGGAGTTGTGAACGCGAACGAAAACAGGAATCAACCACCTATGGTTGAGCAAGCACCTGTTGTAGCAGCAGCACCTGTGCCAATGACGATGGCCAGAGTGCAGATGATGATTCAGACGATGTTGGATCATCAGATGGAGGAGACAAGGCGTTTGCTTCAGCAGAATCGTGAAGAACTTACAATGCCTGTTGAGCAGCCCGAATTGAATGAAGGACAATCGGAAGGAGAAAATTTTAGTAGATCTGTAGGTCAAACTGAACCGCTTGTGGTTAGGAGAATTAACCAAGGTGATGGAGTCAAAAGAAATGGATGCAAGTACAAAGATTTTCTAACTTGCAAGCCATCGACTTTCACGGGAAAAGAAAACCCAATTGGAGTTATGGATTGGATATCAGAGATGGAGTTGGCGTTCATAACATGTGGTTGCAAGGGCAAGCTACAAACCACATATGTAGTGCATCAGTTCAGAGGCAGCGCTGTTCGCTGGTGGAACACTCTGGGGAAAACCATAAGCCCCAACGAGCCACAGCAACTGACTTGGGCAGAATTTTTGGTGCAATTCAAACGAAAGTTCTGCTCGGCCCAAGATCAGCTAGAACTAGAGAACTAATTCTTGACATTAAAGAAGGACAGCATGTCCATTGACGAATACACCAATGCCTTCACATATAAGATCGAGTTTGCTCTACGCATTGTCCCAGATGAGCTAGCGAAGATAGATAGGTATGCAAAGGGACTACCATGGGAGTACACAGTGCCACTACGCCAGACACCTACCCTTGAGGCGACCATCTGGGTTGCTAAGTCTGTCGAAGAAATGATCAAGGGCAGAACTGCCTACAAGGTTGAAGTTGGTGAGAAAAGAAAGTTTGAGGGATCCCGAAGATCCGATGAGAAGAGAAAATTCTCAAAGTCTGGTTTGAAAAAGTTCAAAGGAGGAAGAGATGAAGCAAGATGGTGTGATAAGTGCAAGAAGAAACATTTGGGAAGATGTGGCGAGGAGGTCACATGTTTCAAGTGTGGAAAGTCTGGGCACTACGCCAATGAGTGTGCATCTGCTAAGAAAGTGTGTTATGAGTGTAACGAAAAAGGGCATATCTCGATCAATTGCCCAAAGAAGAAAGAACCAGTAAAGCCAAAGGCATTCCACATGATCCTTGGCGAAGCAGATGTCAATACGAGAAATCAAGGATGAAAACTTCGTATTTAGATATGGCTAGTATCTGGAAGTGTAGCCTATTAGCGGCATAGTGTAAGGTGAACTTGAACCTTTGTGTAATCGTTTCAAGATATTATATAAACCCTGGTTTTGATATCTATGTGATATTTATGGTTTTGATATCTATGTGATATTTATGGTTTGGATGTCTATGTAATATCTATCGTGTTAATATCTAATGTGGTGGATAATTGTATGATTTTTGTTGTTGTATGGTGACTTGGTTTAACAATGAGACAATATTTGGGACGAGTATGAGTTGGTGTGAATGGTAGTAGAGGCCTATACTACCGGAAGCACAGGACTCGCACTTGGATCAGGGAAAGTCACAAGGTTACCAAGAAACTAGTGATTGATTCCGTTTTATTCGGATATGTCATTACCCTTGTTTCGGTAATGACTAGTAAGTTGGTTGTTATTCCGACCCTAGTGGTCATATCGAATTGAGTCCGACTACGATGAGTTTGTTACATGGTTCGGAGGACCGAGTTCGATGTAGCATCTAACTAAAGTTAGAAGGTTGAAATTAATACGATCGATAGTATCGCACTCGTTGTTAAAAGAAGTTTGTAGCTAGAAATGCTACATGCTAAAAATGTGATTTTATCACATTAGAATATGAAGGAAGGTATATTCCTTTTTGGAATTTAACTCTAAGAGACCTGAGTCTAAGCGTTGCATCATTCGATGAGAGGTCAATAGAGCACCACCCACCGGTCTGTTACAATAGATAAAGGAAAGTATTTATCCTAAGAAGAAGAAGGAGTCCACAATAAGGACTTCTTTTGTAACTTGAAGGTTATGATTGAAAGTCCAACATAGTACGAAAAGCAGATGCAAGATTGAGCATCGTCTACAGTCAAGAAGCCCTAGAGTTAAATACTCTTTGGAGGAAACAAAGAAGTTACGGGTATTACCTAGGATGAAGAGATAACGTATGGACTCATTATACAAGCCCTATTTTCGTTGATGATTCCGGGACGTAATAATCCTAAGGGGGAGATAATTGTAACGCCCGTAGATCCGGGCTAGTCAATTTAGAGACGATAAGCGCCAAAAGTGAATTTTTTATAGAAGATTATTTAGAATGAGAAATCTTAACTAGGTTGTAGTAGTCGTGACAAGCGTTCCGGATATATAAAGAATGCCGAAATCCGAGTTATAACGAAGAAGTTATGACCTATCGAAGTTTCGCGACAGAACCGGCACACCACAGCGCGAAGTAAGTAGTGAATTTACAATAGAGCGATATTTGGATTTAGCGATCTAAACGAAAGTCGTAGAATACGTTAAACTGAGAGTGTGCAAGAAAAGAACGCCCAAATCTGACTTCGTATGAGGAAGTTATGATTTTTCGAAGTTTCGTCTTATCAGTGTACAGCCCGATGTTCGAATATGAGATCGAGCGATATTTAGCCGAAACAATTTAAATGAGAATCGAAGATCTCGTTGATAGTAGTCCAACGGTAAAAGGACAGACGAAAACGGACGTTAGATGAAGGAGTTATGAATTTCTAACGAAGTTTTCCTGTCCCGACCAACTAAAAATAATATAATAAAAATAAATTAAAAATTAGCCGACGGAGTCTAAACGAGAGTTGTAGAGCATAATCTCACCTACGCGTGGATATAAAGAACGTCGAAAACGGAGTTCGTATGCGAAAGTTATTAATTTCTGAAGTTCTGGACGCGAACCCCGATACTGTGTCAGAGTTCACGACATGAATACAGTGTTCACGACGTGAACTCAGCATTTATGACTTCTGGAGCTTGACAGACGCAAGTTACAATGACACATGCAGTGACGATCAACCCCACGACATGAAAATACTGTTCACGACGTGAATTTCATGAAATCAGCCCTATAAATAGAACTGAAGGGGCAGCCGGCCAAGCTTGCTAATTCACTCTTCTCTCACCCATATTACCTCGAATTACGTGCAAAGAAGTACCCCCGAAGCCCCGGTATCATCCCGAGACCCGAAGCGAGTCCCGAAGCTCCGAATATCCCGAGAAAAAGAGTTTTCAAGCCGAAGCGCTGCCCGCGAGAAGCCCGGTGTGTGAAGATATCCCGGTTTCATCAAAGAATAGTATTTGAAGAGCCGTAGTGTTGTCCGATCATCGTATTCTCAAGTGAGTGTGTAGTTACTTTCTTCTAACACATATATAAGAAGTATTTGTTGGGTTTTGAGCATTTCTAACACTCCTAAGTGTACATGCAACCCTAGAAAACCTTGGATCTATGTTTGTCTAAAATACATGCGAAATACTTTTTCCAAGGTTCATAAACCTATCTAGCATGCATGAGGAACTTTAATCATAAAAGATGGCTAGAATTACATACCTTGTAGTTGTTATGATTCCTTGAAAACCTTGAGAGCCTAGCACCCCAAGTGTGATGCCTCAAATGTCTCACACAACACCAAATGCTATTGGAATGACTTGAGAGAAATGTAGAACACTTAGAAATCGACTATGCCCTCTCACTCTTGCTTAAGTGGCCAATTTTGGTAGCTTCATATTCTTGATATAGTGTGTTACAATTAGGGTTACACCATGTAAACCCTAATGTAACATGGCTTTTCATTTCCATGATCCATGGGTTTGTAACTCCCATGGAGCATCCATGGAGCATCCTATGGACCTTAGCCCAACTTGATAATCCATGGAGCACTTAGCCCACTATACAAGTATGGATGATTTACACAATCAAACCATATATTTAATTAGTCATCTTTTGATCACATAATTAATACTAGATTAATTCTTGATCAATACTAATTAAATAATATTATTAATATATTAGAACTTATAATATATTAATATACCACAAGTGTTATTTCTCTCATTTAGTCTATCCAAATGCATGATGCCATGCAACACAAATGGACCATGCCGGGTCGGGTCAAGTACAACCCAGAAATAGTTATGAACTTAGACACCTAATCCAACAGTCTCCCACTTGGATAAGTCTAATAACTATAACTGCAAGTATGACTTCAGGAACCGATCAGGAATCGTAGCTCTTTTTTCAAGGTTTCTCGGAACTGAGAAGATGATGATACACCATTTAAGATAAGTGATCATATAATCCTTTGTTCTAGATATCAGCCGGACAAATACATGGAACAATGTCTTACTTATTGTCCAGCAGTTTGTTTCCCGATTTTCGATTTGTTTGACATAGAACTTAAGTGAACAAATCAACTTAGTTCTGACCGGGCCCGACACATAGGTCAACACAAAATCATCAAGGGGCCCAGATATCGCTTCTAATCCAAGAAGGAACAGATAAACTTTGACTCATATGCTTGTTCTACTACTTGTTTAATCACACACAAAGGTACGTTTTATAACATCGAGTTTCCAATGCGTTTTCGTACGATCAATGCATAACCAACTCATAGGCAACAAGTCATATCTCTAGGTTTGAAGACTTATATGATATTACCGTCTCACGATCACTCGAGATAAGATTCCATGAAGTGATACCAGTGAGCATGGGTTGAATCCAATACTCAGAATTTATGAGCACTCATGAGTGTTGTAGCACCACTTTGTCCAACATCTTAGACCTCTACAAGCCAACCCATGACAGTCTTGATTCATATCTACTTCCAACATATGACCGACTGTGGATGGTTTGAATAACTTAGTCGTTTAGGAGGAGCGACTTAGTTATTCTGGAAGTCAAAACATGCAAAGTGAAACACAAGAATAATCGAATCAACTATGGTCTCAGAACTTATGAATATAAATAAAAACACCTCTTATTTATCACCATATTAATTGCATATTATTCATTGTATACTGTTTCTAACTATCAACTTTATACTTGAATTAAAACAATAGTTGTTCCATGCTCCGAGCATGTACACTATGTTTTCTAAACACTAGTCATTCCATACACCAAGTATTCATACTATGTTTGTCTAAACATTAGTCATGCAATACATCAAGTATGCACACTAAGTTTGAACTTAGACACCTAATCCAACAGTCTCCCACTTGGATAAGTCTAATAACTATAACTGCAAGTATGACTTCAGGAACCGATCAGGAATCGTAGCTCTTTTTTCAAGGTTTCTCGGAACTGAGAAGATGATGATACACCATTTAAGATAAGTGATCATATAATCCTTTGTTCTAGATATCAGCCGGACAAATACATGGAACAATGTCTTACTTATTGTCCAGCAGTTTGTTTCCCGATTTTCGATTTGTTTGACATAGAACTTAAGTGAACAAATCAACTTAGTTCTGACCGGGCCCGACACATAGGTCAACACAAAATCATCAAGGGGCCCAGATATCGCTTCTAATCCAAGAAGGAACAGATAAACTTTGACTCATATGCTTGTTCTACTACTTGTTTAATCACACACAAAGGTACGTTTTATAACATCGAGTTTCCAATGCGTTTTCGTACGATCAATGCATAACCAACTCATAGGCAACAAGTCATATCTCTAGGTTTGAAGACTTATATGATATTACCGTCTCACGATCACTCGAGATAAGATTCCATGAAGTGATACCAGTGAGCATGGGTTGAATCCAATACTCAGAATTTATGAGCACTCATGAGTGTTGTAGCACCACTTTGTCCAACATCTTAGACCTCTACAAGCCAACCCATGACAGTCTTGATTCATATCTACTTCCAACATATGACCGACTGTGGATGGTTTGAATAACTTAGTCGTTTAGGAGGAGCGACTTAGTTATTCTGGAAGTCAAAACATGCAAAGTGAAACACAAGAATAATCGAATCAACTATGGTCTCAGAACTTATGAATATAAATAAAAACACCTCTTATTTATCACCATATTAATTGCATATTATTCATTGTATACTGTTTTTAACTATCAACTTTATACTTGAATTAAAACAATAGTTGTTCCATGCTCCGAGCATGTACACTATGTTTTCTAAACACTAGTCATTCCATACACCAAGTATTCATACTATGTTTGTCTAAACATTAGTCATGCAATACATCAAGTATGCACACTAAGTTTGTCTATGATCTTTACTCTGTGAAATAGATCGATTGAACATACTTGCAATGATTCTCATTTCATAATCCCAAATCCAGCAAATGCACGAATCCTAGATTCCTGGCATTTACTTTAATCTGTTAGATTCTAAACTTATATGCAGTGCTCCTCTTGTAAGGATTATGCATAAAGTCACAAAGACTCATCAACAGACATTACAGAGTATTCCAATGGAGATCTTCCATGGAAACAGAGTCTATATTCAAAGTTCATTGCTTTGAACATTCTTCTTGCATTAAGTTTCCTAATCTTACACAGATTTAATGAATAGCTTCGACCTATAGGAACATTTCCATATTCCCTTTTGACTATTACTCTTGAACAAGAGTTGCCTCTTTTCAGAATATGTCAATATGGTCCTTCCACAATTAACACTATACTTCCAACTGTCCCTGAGCAACCAATCTTTGGTAAACCTTAGATTGTCCTCAACAATTGCTTAATCAAATTAGTCATATCTAGTTCTGGTACTTTTCCCTTCTTAATGCTCTGGGCGTTTTTGGAAAAATTTAGAACAGATGAATATTATAGCACATGCAATCGATCCTATATCTAAAGCATATGGGACACGATTCATAAAGACATGATACTAGACCAGTCTTTTGATGTAATATTTCTATTTCTATTTGCCAAGTTCTCATAATTCAGATTATGAAGAGGGATGCCGTAATCATAATCGAATTTTAGAACGCAAGTAATGGACCGATATATAGAATTTCCTTATGTCGAGCCATTCCAACATGAAATTCATATATATATCCTTGACTAAATATGATTAAACCTCAATCTAAGCTTTTAGAGTTGAAGTGAAGTATAATTTCCTCCCCCTTAATTATAGCAAAACAACTTTTCCCAATTGAAACCCTTTTGTTTTCTATAATTAACGTTGCTAACTTGCAACACTTATCATAATTATCATGCTCCCACTTGCATGATGATTATTAGCATAATACTTATGCTCCCACTAGCTTCGACATGTACTCAGAAATCAGCTGGACTTCTAGAAATCAATACTTTGTTGACCTTCTTACCAAAGTTCACATTTCTGATACGAGATGCTTTTGATAAAACTTTATTAAAATCATACACCTTTCCTTAGGTAGCACGTATGTGTGTCTAAACACTTTCAGAACTATGAAAAGGAATGTCGTAATCATAGTCTCAATTGTTTAGACCTTTGCCATTTCTCACAAGTCCATGTTAGTGTGCCGGTTAACCACACACGCTCCACTAACGACTTTGAGAATGCAAATATCACAACTGTTATCTACTTGAAATCTACTTAGTGAAAGCATTTCCTCACCATCATTTTCATGAATCGGAGAGAACCCTTATGACACTTAGATTTTTCTGGTGTATGTGTTCTTATCCATGTGAATTTTTCAAAACCATAATCACAAGACAAGGTTAGTGACAAATCCAAACTTTTATGGATTGAACTTGTGCATTCTTAACTTCTTGCCACCTGGCAGCTCAAGGGCCTGCCATTGCTTCCAAGTTGTTATGAAACCAATTGTGAACTCTCAGAACTCATATGCAAAGCCAACTTTAACTAGAATGGGCACAGGAATAAGAATATGTCAACATGATAGGTTATAAACCTCAAGTCGCGTGCTAGTGATAAACTATAGGTTTTTCTTCTTGATTAGATCTAAAGGCTTTTCCCAAGATCTTCAAGACTCCCACTGTCCTCTTGACATATAAGACTCACTTGCCCAATATTCAAGTGATGGTGCAGATTCTTTATCAAGAGAAACACTTCGCACAATTAGCATTAGTTGGTCTTTGTTTTATCCAAAACATCACAACTTACCAATTTCAAATGTACAAGAGTAGGACACTTTTACTCTTACATTTGACAAGTGTTATAAACCTTTCTTTAAGATATGTCACTCAGCTTACAGTCTTGGAGTATGACTCTAAGACTTGTTTTGGAACGAAGGATGACTCATCTTTTTTATTCAATCATTTCATCAATTCTTGATTCCTCTTCTTAGCCATAGGAATGCACTAAGATGTCCTTAGAGTATCAATTGTGACATGGTTTTTCCTAATCATCAAGATGATCACAAAAAATGATACTAAAGTACTCTCCCATCTTTCCAGATTTGAGAAACTTTTATCCTTCTGCCTAATTTGATTCTTCTCATTCGTTCTGCCATACATCGAAGTTTTTCTAATGTTTCAGAATTACACTTATCTTGTAAGTATAACCATATTTACTAAACATTTGTAAATCATGATGAATAGTCTTATCAATCTTTTTTGGTGGACTTGACTAGTGCACAAGAATGTGTACTCGATCCCTTAGTCCCTCACTTGACTCACATATACATGTGAACAAGGAATTAGTCTTAATTTTTCCAAAGCTGAAAGTTCTCATTCATCATAATATACAACTTGCATGATTCCAAGTTTCGGTCCAATTAAAACTTGGTTGATGAGAATCTTTCCTTATTTGGTAAATTTAGACACTACCACAAATGAAAGAATCAAATTCATATTTCCATTATTACTAGAACCATACAAACATCAATTTTCCATAAATGCCATTACAAGGAGATATAAAATAAAGTAAAACAAAATTTTATTTATTTAATAAATGCAGAAAAAACTGTCCTTACAATGGAACTTTCAATGGAAACTATGCTATTACATATTTCCTAGCAATCTATCATAACTCTCTAAGTAGTAGCTCAAGAATCCGATCTTCAAACCATGCGATTGAAATCCATCTTCGCGATAAGATTCAGCATACCTTTCTTTTAAGTTTCCTTCCCTTTGCTTGATCCTGCCAAACACAAAAACAAAACGTAACCGAGTCACATTTTGTATTACGAATCATCAATAAGGGACTTAATAGAGATAGATAGTGGACTTACCTGAAGTAGAGTCAAATCTTCTTGATTTTTTTTCTTCTCTCTTAGATCTTTCAGGTAGTTAGGACAGTTTCGCAGCCAATGCCCCTTCTCTTGAAAATGAAAACATATGGACTCTTTGGGGATGGTACATGGGACTATCACAAACTTAGCTTTTCCCTTTACCTTTTGGTCAACCGGGTTGACGAAGGCCGATCCCTTTCCATTGGAAAGAGAAAGCTTTTCTGGACTTCGAATGTTACCATTATCAATGTCCATGGAAGATTGAGAAATAGATCTTCCATCCATATCTGCTTGACTTTTGCGCGAAATCATTGTTGATTCAGCAGCAACAAGCAAATAAGAAAGATCTATTAAGGTCATGTCGTGATCTGTCACATAGTAGTTTTTAATAAACTCACTATACGACTCAGGAAGTGACTGAAGAACCCAGTCAATCGCAAACTTCCTTGAAATAACAGCACCCAACATTCTCAACCTGCCAATGTGTGACTTCATTCTTAAGACATGAGTGCACACATGTCTTCCATCTTTATGTTTCATTTCTAGTAGGGCTTGAGTGACCTAAAACCTTTCAAGTCTTCGGGCTTGTGAGTCAGGGAGAATAAATGGAGGAGGTGCAGGTAGAGAAATATAATTTCCATTAGATTTGGGAAGATCACAGTTGTCTAACCCAGACATCTGCAATGGGAGATATTCAAGTTAGCTGATTTTAAGTCCTTAATATAACACCCAATATGAAATATTAAGGCTAGGACCCAACACAATATTTTATAACTTGGAAGAGGGATGCCGTAATCCAAGCTATAAAATATATGAAGGTAGGTGAATGACGATTCACCAATTTCCACCATGAAAAACGAAATAAATTATTAGGTTTTAATTGGATTTGAAACTCCTAGATCTTTTGAGATTCATTGAACTTTCAATGGCATGTTTCAATCTAAAGTGTGCCCTTCATGTTTTGTGACTGGGATACCGAGGATCACAAAACAAGGTGTGAAGTAACCATGCAAATTACTTGGTACCCTTAATGTTTTTCCACTTAATCGATGCGTCGGTTAACCACACGCGCCCCATCAACCTATGAAAAAACCTTAAGTCACCCTTTGCCTACCTTGTTAATTTCAACTTAGTGTGTCGGTTAACCACACACGCTCCACCAATGACTTAATCAAAGTGCAAAGTGTAATTTCATGGATTAGCACCTTATTCACATTTTCCTAAAGTAACTAAGATTAGGAATTTATAAAACATTTAGTTACTTTATAATAATCATTAATACTTTTAATGAAGGGGGAATTCAAGTCCTTTTCCTATCCGTTCGGCTAACGACCCTCCACCGATCAAGGAAGCGGTAGGTGAGAGTGGACACCCATTCCGCTGCCATTTTATAGGCAACAACTTTATACCGCCCTTATAGACCGGCTTGGTGAATGAGGCCTACTAATGGTAAAACGACTTAATCTTATACATATATAATTATTATTAAACTTGCAATATTATAAAGTATATGGGTTGAATTTTAACTTTTAAAATTCTAGGGGTTGGAACTAAAGGTTTTAATGTGACTTTACATGTTCCAAAACTTGAGGGCAAGTATTGTAACTTTCAAAACTTTTCATCTTTCATAACTTATGAGTTAAATGGTTTATTAAAATGAGTGACTTTTCATTTTATGTAACCTATGTGTTTCTTTAATGGACTTTAAAAGTGTGACTTTTGGTAATCCATAACTTGAGGACAAATTATGGATTCCATTAAAACACATAATGATCAAGAATTAAACTAACAAGCAAGTTACAAATAATTTCTATAATCTTCTAATCTCATAAGTTCATGAACATGCATATCATCTATTTCAAGAATCATAAAATTAACCATATAAAACTTGAAATTTTGATAATAGCTATTGAAAATGGATTAGCATGACCATTACACCATCTAAAACAAGTTTATAAGACCAAAACAGCTTAGGGTAATGTTTCTAGTCCATTTCCAGCAGCAAAAGTCGAAAAACTGTATTCTGAGGCTCCTACTCGTCGAGTGCAAAAACCTACTCGACGAGTAGGATGAGTTTATGATTGGACTCGTCGAGTCCCCCCATGGACTCGGTGAGTCCCCTGTGCAGACAGCAAGAAATTCGACTTTTTTCACTATTTTGCATCAAGTATCAACAAACGAACCTGGCTCTGATACCACTGTTGGGTTTTGAGCATTTCTAACACTCCTAAGTGTACATGCAACCCTAGAAAACCTTGGATCTATGTTTGTCTAAAATACATGCAAAATACTTTTTCCATGGTTCATAAACCTATCTAGCATGCATGGGGAACTATAATCATAAAAGATGGCTAGAATTGCATACCTTGTAGTTGTTATGATTCCTTGAAAATCTTGAAGGCCTACCACCCCAAGTGTTATGCCTCAAATGTCTCACACAACACCAAATGCTATTGGAATGACTTGAGAGAAATGTAGAACACTTAGAAATCGACTATGCCCCCTCACTCTTGCTTAAGTGGCCGATTTTGGTAGCTTCATATTATTTATATAGTGTGTTACAATTAGGGTTACACCATGTAAACCCTAATGTAACATGGCTCTTCATTTCCATGACCCATGAGTTTGTAACTCTCATGGAGCATCCTATGGACCTTAACCCAACTTGATAATCCATGGAGCACTTAGCCCACTATACAAGTATGGATGATTTACACAATCAACCCATATATTTAATTAGTCATCTTTTGATCACTTAATTAATACTAGATTAATTCTTGATCAATACTAATTAAATATTATTATTAATATATTAGAACTTATAATATATTAATATACCACAGGTGTTATTTCTCTCATTTAGTCTATCCAAATGCATGATGCCATGCAACCCAAATGGACCATGCCGAGTCGGGTCAAGTACAACCCGAAAATAGTTATGAACTTAGACACCTAATCCAACAGTATTTGCTATGAACTACGTGATATGTGTTTATACATTCTTTGTTTACTTGAGATGGATGTTGAATTAATGTTTTATATAGGTTTTAAAAGATTTAAATTGTATATGTGTTTGCATCTACAAATATGTTTGGTAGAACATGGGTAGATGAAATAGTTGATGTGAGACGAAATAATAAGTGTTTTTGAACTCAACATGTTCATTAGGTATTTTTGGACTCTATGTGTTAACTTGGTGATTTTGAACTCTATGTGTTCATCAGGTATATTTGAACTAAGTGTTCACTAGATGTTTTGAACTTATGAGTTCATCAGGTATTTTCGAACTGAGTGTTTAATAGATGTTTTGAACTATGTGTTTAGCAGGTGTTTTTGAACTATGTGTTCATTAGAGGATTGTGTTCATTAAGTACTTTTGAACTAGATGTGTTCACTTGATGTTGTTGAACTGAGTGTCTTCACTAAGTGTTTTAGAACTAAGTATGCAGCAGATGTTTTGAATTAAGTGTTCACTAGGAGTGTTAGAACTAGGTGTTCGTTAAGTATGTTGAACTAAGTGTTACCGGTTGTAATTTGAGGACCTAAGCAGTGGTGGACTTTGTGTTAATTCCTTAGGTCAATCCTTAGGAATAAATGAATAGAGGATAGTTGACTCTTAGGGTAAATCCTTAAGAAATAAAGGAGATAATGGGGATGGGTATTTTGGATTGATTAATTGACTTATTTATTGATGATTGAATATAATAATTATATCATTATGGGTCGAAAACCCTATATGCTCACCAGGCTCCCAATGTAACAATAGTCAAAATAGGTCAATAGACAATCACATGTGATTATGCCAATCATGTAATGTGATTATGTTAACCTAGTAATGTGGTAAGAGTGTTATGTAGTTCATGATAAATTCTAATACAAATATGAATCTTCTTTATAATACAACTCAAAAGTATACATCCATACGATCCCAAAAATATAAAGAATGTTTGAATCTGACTTCGCATGAAGAAGTTATGATAAACCGAACACTATAAATCTCTATAATAAGAGGAATTTAAAATAGACTTAGAATTAGCTATTTAAGTCTAAAAGAGAGTTGTAGTACTCGTAAATTACGCGTGGATATAAAGAACGTCAAAAACGGAGTTCGTATGTGAAAGTTACGACCTTTCTAAGATTCAGCTGTCAAAAACCCTAATCTGACTGAACTCACGAGGTGAACCTAAATGTTCACGAGGTGAGGAGTAATAAGGCCAGATTTCGGAGCTATTAGGCACATTCCAAGTCTACGAAGTGATAAACCAAAAGTTCACGACGTGAGCAAGGATTGATTCACGTCGTGAGGAGTCAAAGGGACACCATCCGAAGCTAGGGACCAAATGGTGGGTCTACGAAGTGAGCAGGATCGAGCCCACGACGTGAGCATGCTTGGTTCACGTCGTGAATGGCCAAAAATCAGCCTATAAATAGAAAATTCGACCTAAACTCTTCTCTCTATCTCGTTTTTGGAGGCCATTTTGCATCCCGAGCCCCGACGACCTCGTACGCTGACCGTTCTTGCTTAGATAACATAAAATCACGCTACTAGGGTGAGTTTCACGGCCCCACTTTCTAATATTTCGGGAGAAAACGCATGCTAGATATCATAGATATGTTATTATTATGTCTATATGATAGTATACAGTTATAATAGCCGAGGTATAGTTGTTCTAAATATAATATTTTGAATATATACAACTATTATCAACTTATCAGTATGTTGATTTACTAATGTAGATCTTGAGTTATACTTAAGATTCTATATATATGTTGTGTGCAATATAGTTCCGAAGTTATATTCGGAAGATTTATATGTTAAGTTATAAAGTATGTTGCTATTAATAGTTTTATGTCAAGATAAAACTGGATATGTTATACGTTGTTATTGTTAGTTTTATGTTAAGATAAAACTTGGTATTGTTATTGATAGTTTTATGTCAAGATAAAACTAGGAACGTTATATGTTGTTATTATTGGCTTTAGGTCAAGATAAAACCTGGTTTTACTTCAAGATATAGCTGTTATACTGCCTAAATATTATGAAGTTAGGAGTAATGTTTAAAAGCATAGTCTAGTAACTTAGGGTTTTAGACATAAAGATGCTTTTGTTTTTAGAGCTATAGGAAGCCGTCGAAGTCTACATGAGTAATTGTATTCATCAACTAAGATTGGGGATCTTAGTGGAAATCCTCTGAACTGTAACCGTTAATCCTGTGTGAGCAAGGAAGTCGTGTATAATTAGTATACGGGTTGATCACCCCACTTGTGACTGTTAGCTACAGTCAACCAAAAGCAAGTGATGAACTATCCTTTTATTTGTTATTGTTCCGGCGTCGATGAAGCGTACGGTGTTGTTTCTCATGGTAAATCATGAGTGTGTTTGTTTCTCATGGTAAATCATGAGTGTGTTCTATCAGAGGTATTATGTCATAGCAGCGGTTACAGGCTCATGGTAGCAAATTGTTAGAAACATTATACTTTGTCGTATACAAGTATTAATGTTAAGTATAAGTTTCCCCTACTTATACCTTAGGATTAAGGAATGTTTAGGTATAACACTTAATTGATAAGTAAACTATTATACCTAATATACATACTAAATGTTGGAGAGTCAAAATGATACTTTCAAAAACTATACTTTTGAATGTGGAAAATATATTATTTTATGGAGTCAAAACCTATGGACTCACCAACTTTATGTTGACGTATTTTAAAATGCATGTGTTTTCAGGAACTTGAAAAGCTGGTATGTATTCGAACAGAAGAAGTTTTACTATTACCTTTCTGTTCAATAAGAAGTTTGCCATAGTCGAATATTATGTAATAGGTTCTAGAAAAACAGTTATGTAACTTTCAGTTATCAATAAAGGTATGTATTTTCTTTAGTACTGTTCAATGTATGTTATATAACTGTGATACGAAGAATAACATTACACTACCCGGTGTTTCCGCCGATGGCTGGGGGTGTGACAGAAGTTGGTATCAGAGCTATTAACTATAGTGAACTAGTACTTTCTTAGGAAAGCACGTCTATGGTTTAGGACTTACTCTATTAGGTTTAGGTATATCCCTTAGCTTATAAATAAAAATTATTATTAATTATTCTACTAAAGGACTACTTACGGGAGCGGTGACAAGGATAGACATGTCGATTTGGGTTGCTGGATTCAGAACGGCTATATGCTAAAATGATCCTGCCCTTTCGACTGTCCTGGCTGGCCGGAGCCTTATCAGATAGACCTGAAGTAACAAACAATAGTTAAAGCATGAATACAATAAATAAGAATATAGAGTCATATGTAAAGACTCAGACCCACGATGAGAGTACACCTTAATACCCGGAATGTTTTTGATCTCAAGGATTTAGATCAAATATTCCAACTAAAGTTTATATGTGCATATATCCTATCACAACTAGGTGTAGGTGCGCAACTACATTTTATTATGATCAGATCATATGAACTATTTAATTTGGGAGTAATATTTGATAGACTAAAACTCTTGGTGATCCAAAACGTATACGAATTCGACATGGCACATTCACGAGAATGGATAATCATCGAGGATACGGATGAAGAAGAGGAAATTTCATTCCCCATGATTGTAAGCGATCATTACTACCCTATAAATCGAACAACCTTTCATCCAATACCTTCTGACGATTGAGCACCTTTACCCTCCAACGAATGGGAAGAGAGTGAACCAATGGAAGGAAGTGAATCCATGGAGGAGACAGAGTCGGTGGCATCATCTTTACCACCACTGAACACTCTTTACCGTAAAGTTCCAGGAGGAGTAAAAATGAAATGCACGGCATGTATATCCATACCGATATAGCTAAAGATTAAGAAGAGTCAGAAGGCGACATCTTCAGGAAGTCATAGAGTTCAAGATGAACCTGCACGGATCGCACAAACCGTTGATAGGTGGGTGGCGGAAGAAAGAGCTGCCAAGATGTATGAGACTGGTCAATCATCTCGACCACATCTCCCACATTCTTCTGAAGATAAAACTTTATCTCAATTGTTTGAGAAAGGTGTCAAAATTGAAGAAAAAATGGAAATTGTCGAAGGGAGGGCTACTCATCTCTCTGGAAGAGTGCGAAGGCTAGAAGGACAAAGGACACGAGATCAGGAATCGGTGATGGATGTCCATCATCGTATAAATTTTGCTTATAATGACATGATTACTCACGATGCCAGGATTGCAGAGTTAGAGCTCTACAATCAAACCTCAAGAAATGAAGAACGCACGGGAAGTCTTGAGCAGAGAACTCAAGCACTTGAATAGCAAGTGGTTAATGTCACTGACGTGTTGGGTCATCACTTAGGTTTCTGGTAGATAAGCTCCAACTAGTGGTTATGTAAATAGAGAAAATCAGACTAGTTAAGGCGAAAAGAGGAAAGTTTATAGCAAGGATGTAGAAAACCTTGCAAATTTTGCAATGTTTATAGAAACGTTTCTCTTATAACCTAAATAAACTGATGTAACCACTGGTAATAATATGAAGCATATGTTACAGTAATCATTATGTTTGCTATTACGTTTTACACTGTGAATAATAACTGGAGTATTTAGTACTCGTGTATTAAATGATTAACAAAACTCATAAAATTCTTATTATTTATAATAGGAACTAAAACAAAATGCCTAAAAGGAGTAATCGGCTAAACGCTAACCGACCATCAGCACCACAACAACAACAACCGCAACCACCACCAGAAATAAACCCCTCAATAAGTAAAGTTCAACTTGAAGAAATCATAGCTCAAAGAATTGTTGCGGCTCTATCTAATGTCACAAGAGATGGAGTTAGAAATGAAGGCCATGTAGGGACCACTAGAACATGTACCTACAAAGATTTTATGAATTGTAGGCCAAAAAGCTTTCATGGAAATGAAGGGGTAATTAATTTGACGAGGTGGATAGAAAAGACAGAGTCCGTCTTTCAAATAAGCTTCTGTCCAGATGATTGTAAAGTACGATTTGCAGCATGTACTTTCGCTGATGCAGCACTCACCTGGTGGAACAACCATGTGAATACCATGGGAATTGATACTGCAAATTCCATGAAATGGGAGGAGCTAAAAATGATGCTAGTAGAGGAGTATTGTCCTAGGGAGGAGATACATAAACTGGAACAAGAACTGTGGACCCTAACCATGAAGGGTTCAGAGATAAAAGCTTATACCGCTAGATTTAATGATCTTGTTGTAATGTGTCCAGCACTTGTAACCCCTGAATATAAAAAGATTGATCGATATATCTGGGGTTTAGCATCGCAAATTAAAGGCATGGTGATCGCATCAAAGCCTACGACTTATGACAGCACCAAGAGGATAGCTCATCAGTTAACCCTCACAGAGATCCAGGGAACAGAAGTGTTCTCAAAGGCTGAGTCTCCCAAATCTAGAACATACAAGCGCAAGTTTAATAGGAAGAATCTCAAACAATCATCTGAGAAAAGACAAGAAGTGGTAACCAATTATACAGCGACAACAGCAGTACCTACACAACCAAAATCTTCATGGTGCAATCAGTGCAACCATCATCATCCAGGTGACTGTTTTGTCTACATGAAGTGCAAGAAAAATGGGCATACTGCTAGTTACTGCAGGAGCACAACACCTGCAACAGTCGATCAACAAACCAATAATAGGACAGGCCGTGGTGAAGGAAGAAAATGCTACGAGTGTGGGGAGGTTGGACATATCAAGAAAGAATGTCCAAAGTTAAGGAGTCAGGGATGCATAGGACGTGGCAGGGCGTTTATGATTGGAAGCAGAGAGGCTATCCAGGACCCTTCGATCGTATCTGGTACGTTTCTTATAGATAATTTATATGCTTCTATACTCTTCGATTCTGGAGCAGATCGAAGTTTTATAACTCCAACATTTAGAAAATTGTTAAGTCATAAGTCTAGCAGATTAAAAGAAATCTATGAAGTAGAAATCGCTAACGGTCAAACTGAGAAAACACATGAAATCGTAGAAAACTGTCTGTTAACTCTTAATAACTACCTTTTTCACGTCAACCTCATGCCAATGCCTATCGGTAGTTTTGTATGTCATAATTGGCATGGATTGGTTATCTTCACACCGCGCCGAAATTCTATGTCATGAGAAAGCCATACGACTACCCTTACCAAACGACGAAGCCCTGATTATCTATGGTGATAAATCTGGGAAGAACCTCAAAGTCATCTCTTGTACTAAGACCCAGAAATATCTACATAAGAAATATAGCGCATTCTTAGCCCACATTGTAGATAGGAAGAGAACGACAAAAGAAATCAAGGACATACCTCAAGTATGTGATTTCCCTGACGTGTTTCCTAAAGATCTACCTGGAATACCTCCCGTCCGACAAGTCGAGTTTCGAATCGACTTAATTCTAGGAGCAACACCAGTAGCGAAATCTCCTTATCGGTTGGCTCCATCTGAAATGAAAGAATTGTCTAGCCAACTACAAGAACTTCTTGACAAAGGCTTTATCCGACCAAGTTTTTCACCTTGGGGAGCACCAATCTTGTTTGTCAAGAAGAAGGACGAATCCTTTCAAATGTGTATTGATTATCGGGAGCTAAACAAGCTAACGATCAAGAATCGTTATCCACTTCCGAGAATTGATGATTTATTCGATCAACTGCAAGGATCCAGCTACTACTCAAAGATAGATCTTAGATCAGGATACCATCAACTCAGAGTACAAGAAGACGACATTCCAAAAACAGCATTTAGAACACGTTATGGTCATTATGAGTTCTTAGTTATGTCTTTTGGATTAACCAATGCCCCAGCAGTGTTTATGGATCTCATGAATCGTGTTTGCAAACCATACTTGGATAAATTCGTGATCGTATTTATCGATGATATATTGATATATTCACAAACCAAGGAAGAACATGGTCAACACCTGCAAATAATCTTGGAACTACTAAGAAAAGAAAAGTTGTAGGCAAAATTCTCCAAATGTGAGTTTTGGCTTAGAGAAGTACAATTTTTAGGTCATGTAGTTAGCAACGAAGTAATTCGTGTTGACCCATCCAAAGTTGAAGCAATCAGGAATTGGAAAGCACCAAAGACGCCAACAGAGGTGCGTCAATTCCTAAGACTTGCTGGCTATTACCGTAGATTCATAGAGAATTTCTCCAAAATAGCCAAGCCACTTACAACACTAACCCAGAAGAATTCGAAGTTCAACTGGGAAGACAAACAAGAAGCTGTTGTTCAGAAACTGAAGAAAATGTTGTGTAGAGCACCAATCATATCCCTTCCAGATGGAACAGAAGATTTCGTTGTATACTACGACGCGTCAAATCAAGGATTGGGATGTGTGTTTATGCGAAGAGGAAAAGTTATCGCCTATGCATCACGACAACTTAAGATGCATGAGAATAATTACACTACCCATGATCTTGAATTGGGAGCTGTAATTTTTGAACTAAAAATTTGGAGACATTACTTATACGGTACTAAGTGTACTATTTTTACCGACCACAAGAGTCTCCAACACATCTTCGACCAAAAAGATCTTAATATGAGACAAAGAAGATGGGTTGAATTGTTGAATGATTACGAATGTGAGATTCGTTATCATCCCGGAAAGGAAAACGTCGTTGCAGATGCCTTGAGCCGGAAAGAATATATTAAACCCCGACGAGTACGAGCATTAACTATAACTATCCATTCTAACTTTACCGCACAAATTATAGAAGCTCAACTTGAGGCTCTAAAAGAAGAAAACATTAAGAACGAAGCTTTGCGAGAAATGGAAAAGCAACTTATACGAAAAGATGACGGAATACAATACTTTATGAACCGAGTTTGGACGCCTAGGTTCGGTGGAGTCAGGGACTTGGTCTTAGAAGAAGCCCACAAGTCCAGATATTCCGTGCATCCAGGTTCTGACAAAATGTACTTAGATTTAAAAGTACATTATTGGTGGCCAAACATGAAGGCAGAAATTGCTACTTATGTGAGAAAATGTTTGACTTGTTCTAGAGTAAAGGCAGAACATCAAAAGCCTTCAGGTTTACTTCAACAACCAGAAATACCTGAATGGAAATGGGAGCAGATATCAATGGACTTCATCACTAAGTTACCTAAAACTCCTAGTGGGTCCGACACTATTTGGGTGATAGCCGATAGGTTGACTAAGTCCGCCCATTTCTTACCAATTAAGGAGAACGACAAGATGGAGAAGCTGACTAGAGTTTATCTTAAGGAAATTGTCAAATTGCATGGAGTTCCAAATTCTATTATTTCTGACCGAGATAGTAGATTCACTTCACGGTTTTGGCAATCTCTACAAAAATCCTTAGGAACACGTCTAGACATGAGTACCGCTTACCATCCACAGACTGATGGTCAGAGTGAGAGAACCATTCAGACTTTAGAAGATATGCTCCGAGCCTGTGTAATAGACATTGGAAATGCGTGGGATACTCATTTACCGTTAATTGAGTTTTCCTACAACAATAGTCATCACACCAGCATCAAGGCTGCACCATTTGAGGCTCTTTATGGACGAAAATGTCGTTCCCCAGTGTGTTGGGCAGAAGTTGGAGATACGCAGATGGCCAGAGAACGTACAGGCGATACCTTACGTACTGGACCGGAAATAATCCACGAGACAACTGAAAAGATTGTGCAAATTAAGGATCGATTAAAGGCTGCACGTGATCGTCAAAAGAGCTATGCTGACGTAAGACGTAAGCCTTTAGAATTCCAAGTTGGAGATAAAGTAATGTTGAAGGTCTCTCCTTGGAAAGGTGTAATTCGATTCGGGAAACAAGGCAAACTAAACCCACGGTATATAGGACCTTTTGAAATTCTGGCAAGAATTGGTTCCGTCGCATACCAACTTAAGTTGCCTTAAGAGTTAAGTAATGTGCACGATGTTTTTCACGTATCAAATATCAAAAGATGTCTTTCCGATGACACTCTTGTTATACCTCTCGAAGAGATACAAGTCAATACGAAACTCAACTTTGTAGAAGAACTTGTTGAGATCATGGATCGAGAAGTCAAACGATTAAAGCAAAGTCGTATTCCCATAGTGAAAGTTCGATGGAGCTCTTTGCGAGGACCTGAATTTACTTGGGAACGTGAAGATCAGATGAAAGAAAAATACCCCCGACTGTTTGATGAAACCCCATCCATAAGATAAATTTCGGGACGAAATTATTGTAAGTCCCTAATTTGCCTGTGTATCAATCAGATCCGTTTGATGGTGCGGAATCCCAATCAAACGGATGATGTCAGATCACAATAAGAAGAGAAGGAGAAGAAGAAGATGATGAATCTTGTAGGTATTGATATAAATGAAGATCCGGATACAAGATTCACACACACTAACACACACTCTCTTTTCTCTCTCTCTAGAACACCTTCAAATACACACACTTAAGCTCCTCTAGTGTTCATCCATCATCAATCTATTCCTCACACCCCTCACCCCTATATATACTCGACTGGGCCGCAAAATGGGTTTACGGCCGTAAACTCTGTTTACGGTCGTAAACGTGTTTACGGCCGTAAACTCAGTTTACGGTCGTAAACTCACAACACATTACAGAAAAATACAATTTCTTAGAAAAGCAAAGTATAAACCATATTTTTGACCCAACAATCTCCCCCTTGGTTTATAGCTTTCTTTTCTTTTCTTAAATGACCCAACAAGCTCCCCCTAAAAATTAGTTGGCTTTTCTTCATAATCTTCATTGGGAGCTTGGCTTCAGCTTTAATCTTCAAATTCTTCATGACTTCAAGATGAACTTGATGAATCTTCAATGAATGACTTCATCTTGAGCAGTTGGGCTTTTCTTCAGAATTTGGCATTGAACACACATTGGGTGAGGAGGCTTCTTGATAAGATTCTTGAAAGATGGCGCTTTCAGCTTGAGAATCTTCAGAGAGAATATCAGAGAGAACTAAACTTCTAGATCACTTCAGCAGGTTTAAGATAGCAACAGACTGATTGAGGAGGCTTCAATGCAATCCGTCACATAATCTTCAATTGCAGCTTCACCTTGCTTCTGGGGTTGAAAGAATGAATGTCGAAAGAATAATCTTCATTTCTTGCTCCTTCGAATGAGAATTCTTCGATGCTCACGGATGAAGCCTTGGCTCAGAAATCTTCGACACAAACTCCATGAGTTTCATCTTCACCTGAATTCACTATTCAAGACAAAACAAAACTAAAAGAAAACTTAGCACACAAATTAAAACAGAAACAATTTTTTTTTTTTTTTTTTAATTTTTCATATTTTCTGAAAAAGAAATAAAACAGAAATAACACTATTTTTGGATTTTTAATTTTCTGATTTTTGTTTGTTTTTAAAATTTTTAATTCTCCCCTAATATTTAAATTAGAAAAAAACTATGAACAAATTTATCAAAAATAAAATGATATCTAACTTTAAGAATGATTTGGGATCAAAGTTTTTAGACAACCTTTATCCGCTTGTCGGTACCTTCTATTTTCACGTCTTTGTCTGGTCGATCGCCGGTATTGTGGTCCACTTAAACACGAAAAAGTGTGACAATTTTTAGGACATACTAATAATTGTAAGACAAAGTGATCATAAGTTCCTAGATACTATATCTTAAGGACCATTCAGCTGACGACGACCAGGGATATTGTTGTCCACCTAAATTGAGCAGCGAGATCTATAGACAATCTTTGAGTGTTCAATTTTAATTGTACTGGAACATGTTTCCCGCTTCCTGATATGCCCCAGTAATCAAGAACTTCCAGAGTACTCCTTACATCGGGTGAGCAGACAATCATTAAGAGAGAGAATGGATTCAGATTATTATTAATTATAGTTCTTAGAGGGATTGAGATGTAGAAGGGTGCATATACTGTGTACCAGGTCGGATTATGAGTCACACAAAGGACACAGTATATGGCTAACAGATAGGAAGAATTTCATAGATATAAGATGCAGAGAAATAGATTTGCATATGTTGCTGTCCAGGTCGGATCTCTTCCAATCACGCAAAGGATGCAACATATGACTGACAGATAAGAAGAGAAAGAAAACAATTTTCTACAGACCTAACTCATCGGAATTTACTAGTCGCCCCATCAATACCGGAATTAAGGACAAAATCCGCACATCGAGGAAAAGTTAATCCACGGTTCCAAGTACGGGTTCATTTAATGTGACGAGTAGATTCCCATATATATCTCCCTGCTCAACCTATCCAAGCGTCGTATTGTCAGGCTAAACGGATTTAACTAGGTCAAAATTTGTCAAGTCTATGAATTTCTTAAGTTCAACTCTGCCTAGTCAAGTCCATTTAGAATCTTTCGTGCCTACCAGCGCATCAAACCCAGAGCATAGACCCTTCAACTTTGGGTACGTTACGCAGACTCAGATTGCCTGTTATCACTTGATAATATCACTTCCCAAAACATCTCACTCAAACTCATTTCATTAACCAACATATTTTTGGATTTACTGATTTTCTAATTTTTGTTTTGTTTTTATTTCTCCCCCTAAATTTGTGCATAGGAGAGAAACGAAAGTAAATGCGCAAATTTAAACTATCCTAAAACAAAAAATAGTCTTTAAAGCAAATCAGCTTAAGAAAAACTCAGGAGTATAGAGAAGAAAACTCAAACCGTAAGTCACCGATTGAATTTGCATCCAGAAGGTCTGAGAACAGCACGCATAATCTCAGAACAGATCCGAAAATTCTTCATGTCATTAAGCACTAACCCCATGTGTGATCCCTTCTTTTTCTTCCTTTCCCACAAAAGACACATACTCTCAAACAATGTTCTGAGTGTTGTACACTTGAGAGATGTCTCCTATCATGTGCCAGGAACAGCCACTACCAACAAACCGAAGTCTGATGATATGCCTCCATAGCTGCTCCGACACAGAGCGGGATCAGTTGGTCTTTGGAACCCAGTCCATTTTGAAACTGGGTCGACCTTTGTCATCCTTGCACGGTACTCTCTCCCATGACATATCCTATTTATCACAAACAGAAGATGAAGAAATATTAGAGTCATTAGTTGATTTGGGAGAGTGAGCCTTTGGAACCCATTTATAGTTGGGTTTAACCCATTTCTTTTTCGATCTGATGGGTGGCTCAGTACTTGCTTTTGAACTTGAAGTCGGCCGTTGAGATGACTTTGACCTAACCGGTCTTTGTTTCAGTGGAGCATCTCTTGGATTGGGCTGCTTGGCCGGTATTCCCTTCTTGTCCTTGTGGGTTTGATTCTTGACCTTCTGCGCGTTCCAGTCATCATGGTCTGAACGTGACCTTGAGGGGTTTCTTTTGAAGTATCTCCCTCTTGGCGCGTTCTGCCAGCCTTGTGCGTAGTAAGGAACGTATGCGCGATTTGGACAATGTCTGGCAATGTGTCCAGGTGTTCCACAGTGAAAGCAAGTCCTTTTCTTCACTGGGAAATTGTTTCTTCCTGCCCCTGGTGGCGTATCCTTGCCTTGTCTCTTGTTTTTCGCACAGTTACAACAGGCACTCAGTTTCACTGGAATTGGTGGCCTGTATTTCTGAACAACAGGTTGATCAGAAGCAACTGAGTTTGAAGCAACCGATTCAGAGTTCAAGGAGATGTTGGTTTGTTCAATGGTGTTCTCCTTGTTCTCATCCTCTACTACTTTACCTGCACATGTAACAGAAACATCAGGAGCATCAGGATTATCAACATTAATAATGCCTCCTGATACAAAACCAGCTGGTTTGCCATATTGAAGATGTGCCTCACTGTCAATTTCTTCCTGTGTCGAAGGGATGGATGTGTAGTTATGATTGAAAGGTGGAGGAACACTATCATACCCTAGACCCTTGTTTTGATTATCTTTGAATTTTAATTGGGTTTCAAATAAGGAGTCGACTGTCTTACTTGACGCAGTATAATTTTTGAAGCTAAAATCTGTTTTTCCACACTTAATTTTCAAAGCGTCAAGTTCTTCGGTTACAGCATCAAGTTGTCTCTTAATATAGTCATAATTTTCACACTTGTTGCTGAATTCTACCTGAAGCTTCCTAAAGTCCTTTATTTTTGTTTCTAACTGGGCCTCTAGGGGTTTCTGTCCTTTCCTGAGTTGATAACCTTCATATCTCAGGTCCTCAACTTCTCTTTTTAATAAATCATTATGTTCCCGAAGAAATTTAATCGTATCTTCACATGAAACTTCACATGATTGAGAACATGAAACTTCATTGACCGGAGGGTTTGCGGAACTCATTGTTTTTCGACAATTCAAAGCGTCAAGTTCTTCAATTATATCAGCAAGACTAAGACGATTGAGATCTTTTGTCTTCTTGATGTCAGCCACGTTCATATCCCACGATTTCGGAAGTGCATTAAGCAGCCTTTTGTTTATCTCAGATTTAGTCAAGAAAATCCCAGCTATACTCATCTCAGAAGTAAGTGTAGTAAATCGCTGCAGCTGAGCTTCCAGGGTTTCTCCAGGGATATAGTTGAACATGTTGAATTTTTGTCTTAACATATCCTGTCTCTCTTTCATGTCTTCGTAGACCTCAAAAGCCATTAAAACACAACTAGAAGCTAAAATCAAACTTAAAAGCCAAACTTAAAAAATCAAACCGAAAATCTAAATTTGAAAATTTAAAAATCAAAGTTTAAAGACAAAGGTTAAACTTGAAAAGTCAAAGTCAATTTAGAAATTTAAAAAAAAAAAAAATTAAAAGCTAATTAATAATAATAATAAATTTTTTTTTAGCCAAAAATATAGCCTTAGAACTGAAAACGGGGTTTTTGGCCGAAAACGGGGTTTAATGGTCGAAAACGGGGTTTACGGCCGTAAACGGGGTTTACGGTCGAAAACGGGGTTTACGGTCGTGAACGGGGTTTACGGTCGTAAACGGGGTTTTACTGTTTACGACGGAAAAACGCGATTTTTCACATTTTTTGCTCCAAAACTCGATCAAAAACTCGTTTTTAGGAAAAACGCGAAGAAGAAACCCCCCTTATTTTGCCACGATCTATCCAAAAACGCAAGAATCCTTCAAAAATAAGATCAAATAAGCTCCAGATCTGACAAAAATGAGTGATACAATCCAAGCTCTGATACCAATTGTAAGTCCCTAATTTGCCTGTGTATCAATCAGATCCGTTTGATGGTGCGGAATCCCAATCAAACGGATGATGTCAGATCACAATAAGAAGAGAAGGAGAAGAAGAAGATGATGAATCTTGTAGGTATTGATATGAATGAAGATCCGGATACAAGATTCACACACACTAACACACACTCTCTTTTCTCTCTCTCTAGAACACCTTCAAATACACACACTTAAGCTCCTCTAGTGTTCATCCATCATCAATCTATTCCTCACACCCCTCACCCCTATATATACTCGACTGGGCCGCAAAATGGGTTTACGGCCGTAAACTCTGTTTACGGTCGTAAACGTGTTTACGGCCGTAAACTCAGTTTACGGTCGTAAACTCACAACACATTACAGAAAAATACAATTTCTTAGAAAAGCAAAGTATAAACCATATTTTTGACCCAACAATTATTCTAACGGGGGGAGAATGTAACACTAGTCAAAATAGGTCAATAGACAATCACATGTGATTATGTCAATCATGTAATGTGATTGTGTTAACCTAGTAATGTGGTAAGAGTGTTATGTAGTTCATGATAAATTCTAATACAAATATGAATCTTCTTTATAATACAACTCAAAGTATACGTCCATACGATCCGAAAAATATAGAGAATGTTTGAATCTGACTTCGCATGAAGAAGTTATGATAAACCAAACACTATAAATCTCTATAATAAATGGAATTTAAAATAGACTTAGAATTAGCTATTTAAGTCTAAAAGAGAGTTGTAGTACTCGTAAATACCTACGCGTGGATATAAAGAACGTCAAAAACGGAGTTCGTATGTGAAAGTTACGACCTTTCGAAGATTCAGCTGTCAGAAACCCTAATCTGACTGAACTCACGAGGTGAACCTAAATGTTCACGAGGTGAGGAGTCATCTATTAGGCACATTCCAAGTCTACGAAGTGATAAACCAAAAGTTCACGACGTGAGCAAGGATTGATTCACGTCGTGAGGAGTCAAAGGGACACCATCCGAAGCTAGGGACCAAATGGCGGGTCTACGAAGTGAGCAGGATCGAGCTCACGATGTGAGCATGCTTGGTTCACATCGTGAATGGCCAAAAATCAGCCTATAAAGAGCAAATTCGACCTAAACTCTTCTCTCTATCTCGTTTTTGGAGGCCATTTTGCATCCCGAGCCCCGACGACCTCGCACGCTGACCGTTCTTGCTTAGATAACATAAAATCACGCTACTAGGGTGAGTTTCACGGCCCCACTTTCTAATATTTCGGGGGAAAACGCATGCTAGATATTATATATATGTTATTATTATGTCTATATGATAGTATATAGTTATAATAGTCGGGGTATAGTTGTTCTAAATATAATATTTTGAATATATACAACTATTATCAACTTATCAGTATGTTAATTTACTAATGTAGATCTTGAGTTATACTTAAGATTCTATATATATGTTGTGTGCGATATAGTTCCGAAGTTATATTCGGAAGATTTATATGTTAAGTTATAAAGTATGTTGCTATTAATAGTTTTATGTCAAGATAAAACTGGATATGTTATACGTTGTTATTGTTAGTTTTATGTTAAGATAAAACTTGGTATTGTTATTGATAGTTTTATGTCAAGATAAAACTAGGAACGTTATATGTTGTTATTATTGGTTTTAGGTCAAGATAAAACCTGGTTTTACTTCAAGATATAGCTGTTATACTGCCTAAATATTATGAAGTTAGGAGTAATGTTTAAAAGCATAGTCTAGTAACTTAGGGTTTTAGACATAAAGATGCTTTTGTTGTTAGAGCAATAGGAAGCCGTCGAAGTCTACATGAGTAATTGTATTCATCAACTAAGATTGGGGATCTTAGTGGAAATCCTCTGAACTGTAACCGTTAATCCCGTGTGAGCGAGGAAGTCGTGTATAATTAGTATACGGGTTGATCACCCCACTTGTGACTGTTAGCTACAGTCAACCAAAAGCAAGTGATGAACTATCCTTTTATTTGTTATTGTTCCGGCGTCGATGAAGCGTACGGTGTTGTTTCTCATGGTAAATCATGAGTGTGTTTGTTTCTCATGGTAAATCATGAGTGTGTTCTATCATAGGTATTATGTCATAGCAGCGGTTACAGGCTCATGGTAGCAAGTTGTTAGAAACATTATACTTTGTCGTATACAAGTATTAATGTTAAGTATAAGTTTCCCCTACTTATACCTTAGGATTAAGGAATGTTTAGGTATAACACTTAATTGATAAGTAAACTATTATACCTAATATACATACTAAATGTTGGAGAGTCAAAATGATACTTTCAAAAACTATACTTTTGAATGTGGAAAATGTATTATTTTATGGAGTCAAAACCTGTGGATTCACCAACTTTATGTTGACGTATTTTAAAATGCATGTGTTTTCAGGAACTTGAAAAGCTGGTATGTATTCGAATAGAAGAAGTTTTACTATTACCTTTCTGTTCATTAAGAAGTATGCCATAGTCGGATATTATGTAATAGGTTCTAGAAAAATAGTTATGTAACTTTCAGTTATCAATAAAGGTATGTATTTTCTTTAGTACTGTTCAATGTATGTTATATAACTGTGATACGAAGAATAACGTTACACTACCCGGTGTTTCCGCCGATGGCTGGGGGTGTGACACCCAAGCATAACCCACTCAGTTTTCTTTGTATCACAAGTATCGATATGAAGACATATTTCACTGAGAGATTAAAGGAGATGTAAATCATTAGTGAAAATAAATGTAAGTTCTGTTTATGCTTGTGTGTCTGTATTGACCAGGACATCCCAAATGTTTTAAAATGAATAAAAATGCAGTTCTTCGGAAATGCTTTGATAAAGAATTTATCATGTTTTCTGGGTACAAATTCCACAACACTTTTAATCAAAGGATTACTCTGATTTTGTAAAACAAAGCATAAACAAATCGGTCTTTTCTGGCCGTGAATTTAGGGATGTCACATTCTTGAATAGATAAGGATGTCGTCAATGAAGACTATGACGAATTTGTCCTGGAATGGATGACACACTTTGTTCATTAGGTCCATGAACACAACAGGTGCATTCGTCAATCTGAATGGCATCACTATAAACTCGTAATGACCATAACGAGTTCTGAACGCAGTCTTGGGAATGTCTTCCTCCAAAATCTGTAACTGGTGATAACCGGATCTTAAGTCTATCGTCGAGAAGTAGTTCGCACCTTAAACTTGGTCGAACATATCGTCAATGCGAGGTAGAGGATATCGATTCTTGATGGTAAGTTTTATTCAGCTCGCGGTAGTCTATGCACATGCGGAATGATCCATCCTTCTTTTTTATGAACAACACCGGTGCTCCCCAGGGTGAGAAGCTTGGTCTTATGAAACCTTTGCTTAGGAGTTCGTTAAGCTAGCTAGATAATTCCAGCATCTCAGAAGGTGCAAGACGATAGGGGGATTTGGCTACAGGGGTAGCTCCAGGGATTAAGTCGATTCGGAATTCGATTTGTCGTTCGGGAGGCACTCCTAGAAGATCATCGGGAAAAATATTGAGAAAGTTGCAGACCTCAGGAATGCTCGCGATATCTTCCACTTCTCGCTTTTTGTCTATCACGTGAGCTAAGAAAGCACAGTACTCTTTGCGAAGCTACTTATGTGCCTTGATGCAAGAAATGATCTGGAGGTTTGTTCCGGGTTTGTCGCCATAAATAACAAGATTTTCGTGGTTAGCAAGTTCAAGCGAATAGCTCTTTCATAGCATAGGATGTCGGCATGGTTAGGGCATAACCAATCCATACCTATTATGACGTCAAAACTTTTGATAGAGATCGGCATAAGGTCTATTGGGAAAGAGAAGTCATTCAAGGTAAGGGTACATCCTATGTATATATCGTTGGTGGATTCGGATTTCCCGTTAGCCATTTCGACTGTGAAAGTTTCATTTAACGGTTGGGAGTTTTGATTTAGTAGATATTTAAACTTATGGCTCACGAAGCTGCTCTCAGCACCACAATAAAATAGAATGCATGCATAAGTATTGTTGAGAAGGAACGTACCCGTGACCACTGCAAGGTCTGCCACCGATTCTTCGTGACCCAAGGCTAAAATTCTCCCAACTCTACCGGCATTTCCAGCTTTTGGACAATCTCTCTTGAAATGCCCCACATCACCGCATTGGTAGCATGCTTGACCTACTCCAGCGGTAGGTACTTGGTTAATTAGTTGGGGTGGTATTCTACAGAATCGGGCAGTATGCCCTTTCCTGTTGTAGTTACGGCACTGCATTTCTCGGCAATTTCCGTTGTGGTTAAAATTGCACTTGTTGCATTTAGAGAGGTTACCAGCATAGGGCATAGTTAGTGCAGGGTTATTAGGGACAGCAGCATGTACAGTAGCAGGTATGGTATCAGGTATAGTAGCGGCATGGACTGCCACTACTTGTTTCTTCTTTGAAGGTTCCAGAAGAGATTTGCTCTTCCTCTTGTTCCAACCCTTCTTTTTGTTGTTGTTGTTCTCCTTAGGTTGTTCTAAGGCAACAACCACAGAGGTTTGACGATTTCTGTGGTCAATAAGTGACTGTGCCATCTCCTTGGAACTGTCAAAGGTAACAGGTCTAGAAGCAATGACACTTTCATGTATCTGGGGCGACAGTCCCCAAATATACCTTTCAATCTTTTTGCTCTCCAGAGCAACCATATCTGGACACAGAATCGCTAATTCACAGAATCGATTCATGTAAGTTGTTATGTCTGCACCAACCATGGTAAGACCCCAGAGTTCTTGCTCAAGTTTTTGAATTTCCCCTCGCAGAAAGTATTACCGCACCAACATGGATTTTAAGTTTTCCCAACTTATAGTATTAGCCACTACCAAAGTTAGTGACTTAACATGGCCGTTCCACCATGTTAGGGCCCTATCTGATAAAGTACAAGCAACAAATTTAACTTTGCTACCCTCTGGACAGGAGCAAATTTCAAAAATTGCTTCTGTCTTCTCAATCCATTGCCTTAACACCATCACTCCTCCAGTTCCATTAAATGTCATGGATTTGGGGTTCGAGAAGTCTTTATAAGTGCACTCTCGCGAGTGCTCATGACTCTCTCCATGGTTAGAAGGATGTGCACCAGCTCCCGACCCACTAGCACCAGGAGTATTGATACGAGACATGGCAGCCGTTACAGCCCCATGACCGCTGCTTGAAACATAGCAGTGTCGAATTGAGGAGGTGGTGGTGGAGGTGGCGTCGGTGCTTCATTAACATTGTTACGTCTTGGATTTCTACAAGGAGGCATCTTTTTCTATAAAAGTCAATAGATAAAAAAATGGTAAGATATCAAGAATGAATATGAATTTGATATCTCTGAACTAAACACTTAATTCAATATGAATATTATAAAGAATTGGAAATAGAAGTCCACTGCAAGTACAACTTGCAACAGGATGATATGAATTTGAATGGTTATTTTTCAAAGAGTATGAAAATACATGTCGATTGTATTGGTATATAAAGTACATATAATCTGGACACTTGACCTTAAAGCAGGTCTATAATATACATAATACTGAGAAAATGTCGACATCAAACCGACCTACCGAAAATAAAATTTCCGCGGTCGTATTATGTAACACTAGTCAAAATAGGTCAATAGACAATCACATGTGATTATACCAATCATGTAATGTGATTCTGTTAAACTAGTAATGTGATAAGAGTTCTATGTAGTTCATGATAAATTCTAATACAAATATGAACTTTCTTTATGATACAACTCAAAATATACATCCATACGATTCCAAAAATATAGAGAATGTCTGAATCTGACTTCGCATGAAGAAGTTATGATAAACTGAACACTATAAATCTCTATTATAAGAGGAATTTAAAATAGACTTAGAATTAGCTATTGGAGTCTAAACGAGCATTGTAGTACTTGTAAATACCTACGTGTGCATATAAATAACGTCAAAAACGGAGTTCGTATGTGAAAGTTACGACCTTCCGAAGATTCAGCTGTCAGAAACCCTAATATGACTTAGTTCACGACGTGAGCACAAAACTCACGACGTGAGGAGTCATTTATCCAATCTCGGACTCTAGAAGGTGTGTGATGAGGCTGGGAGGGGATAAGATCCAAACTCACGACATGAGCAAAGACATCCCACGACGTGATGAGTCACGTGGGCACCTTCCGAAGATAGGGACGCAAATGGCAAGTCTACAGGGATAAGATCTTAAGTCACGACGTGGGCCTTATAAAACCCACGACGTGGGGGTTCGAAATCCCTACTATAAATAGTAGGTCCGACTTCAGCCATTCTTACACCTAAACTTATTTCTCCTCTCTCCTTTGCTGAGGCGATCTTGCATCCCGAGCCCCGACGACCTTGTACGCTGACCGTTTCTGCTTAGATTACATAAAATCACGCTACTAGGGTGAGTTTCACGGCCCCACTTTCTAATATTTCGGGGGAAAACGCATGCTAAATATTATATATACATTATTATTATGTCTATATGATAATATATAGTTATATTAGCCAGGTATAATTGTTCTAAATATAATATTTTGAATATATACAACTATTATTAACCTGTCGGCATGTTATTTTACTAATGTAGATCTTGAGTTACACTTAGGATTCTATATATATGTTGTGTGCGATATAGTTCCGAAGTAATATTCGGAAGTTCTATATGTTAAGTTATAAAGTATGTTGCTATTATTGGTTTTATGTCAAGATAAAACTGGATATGTTATATGTTGTTATTGTTAGTTTTATGTTAAGATAAAACTTAGTATTGTTATTGATAGTTTTATGTAAAGATAAAACTAGGAATGTTATATGTTGTTATTATTGGTTTTAGGTCAAGATAAAACCTTGTTTTACTTCAAGATATAGCTGTTATACTGCCTAAATGATATGAAGTTAGGAGTAATGTTTAAAAGCATAGTCTAGTGACTTAGGGTTTTAGACATGAAAATGTTTTTGTTATTAGAGATATAGGAAGCCGTCGAAGTCTACATGAGTAATCGTATTCATCTACTAAGATTGGGGATCTTAGCGGAAATCCTCTAAACTATAACCGTTAATCCCGTGTGAGCGAGGAAGTTGAGTATAATTAGTATACGGGTTGACCACCCCACTTGTGACTGTTAGCTACAGTCAACCAAAAGCGAGTGATGAACTATCCTTTTACTTATTATTGTTCCGGCGTCGATGAAGCGTACGGTGTTGTTCTCATGGTAAATCATGAGTGTGTTTTGTTTCTCATGGTAAATCATGAGTGTGTTTTATCAGAGGTATTATGTCATAGCAGTGGTTACAGGCTCATGGTAGCAAATTGTTAGAAGCATTTTACTTTGTCGTATACAAGTATTAGTGTTAAGTATAAGTTTCCCCCTACTTATAACTTAGGTTTAAGAAATGTTTAGGTATAACACTTAATTGATAAGTAAACTATTATACCTAATATACCTACTAGATGTTGGAGAGTCAAAATGATACTTTCAAACTATACTTTTGAACGTGGAAAAATGTATTATTTTATGGAGTCAAAACCTGTGGACTCACCAACTTTATGTTGACGTATTTTAAAATGCATGTGTTTTCAGGAACTTGAAAAGCAGGTATGTATTCGAACAGAAGAAGTTTTACTATTACCTTTCTGTTCATTAAGAAGTATGCTATTGTCGGATATTATGTAATAGGTTCTAGAAAAACAGTTATGTAACTTTCAAATTATCAATAAAGGTATGTATTTTCTTGGTACTGTTCAATGTATGTTATATAACTGTGATACGAAGAATGGCGTTACACTACCCGGTGTTTCCCCCGATGGCTGGGGGTGTGACAGAAATTGGTATCAGAGCTATTAACTATAGTGAACTAGTACATTCTTAGGAAAGCACGACTATAGTTTAGGGCTTACTCTATTAGGTTTAGGTATATCCCTTAGCCTACAATAAAAAGTATTATTAATTATTCTACTGAATGACTACTTACGGGAGCAGTGTCAAGGATAGACATGTCGATTTGGGTTGCTGGATTCCAGAACGGCTATATGCAAAAATGATCCTTCCCTTTCGACTGTCCTGACTGGCCGAAGCCTTATCAGATAGACCCGAAGTAACATACAATAGTTAAAGCGTGAATACAATAAATAAGAATATAGAGTCATATATAAAGACTCAGACCCGCGATGAGAATACACCTTAATACCCGAAATGTTTTTGATCTCAAGGATTTAGATCAAATATTCCAACTAAAGTTTATATGTGCGTATATCCTATCACAATTAGGTGTAGGTGCACAACTACATTTTATTATGATAAGATCATATGAACTATTTAATTTGGGAGTAATATTTGATAGACTAAAACTCTTGGTGATCCAAAACGTATAGGAATTCGACATGGCACATTCACGAGAATGGATAATCATCGAGGATACGGATGAAGAAGAGGAAGTTTCATTCCCCATGATGGTAGGCGATCCTTACTACCCTATAAATCCAACCACCTATCATCCAATACCTTCTGACGATGGAGCACCTTTACCCTCCAACGAATGGGAAGAGAGTGAACCAATGGAAGAAAGCGAATCCATGGAGGAGACAGAGTCGGTGGCATCATCTTTACCACCACTGAACACTCTTTACCGTAAAGTTACAGTAGGAGTAAAAATGAAATGCACGGCACGTAAATCCATACGGATATAGCAAAAGATTAAGAAGAATCAGAAGGCGACATCTTCAGGAAGTCATAGAGTTCAAGATGAACCTGCACGGATCGCACAAACCGTTGATAGGTGGGTGGCAAAAGAAAGAGCTGCCAAGATGTATGAGACTGGTCAATCATCTCGACCACATCTCCCACATTCTTCTGAAGATAACACTTTATCTCAATTGTTTGAGAAAAGTGTGAAAATTGAAGATAAGATGGAAATTATAGAAAGAAGGGCTACTCATCTCTCTGGAAGAGTATGAAGGCTAGAAGGACAAAGGATGCGAGATCAGGAATCGGTGATTGATGTCCATCATCCTATAAATTTCGCCTATAACGACATGATTACTCACGATGCAAGGATTGCAGAGTTATAACTCTACAATCAAACCTCAAGAAATGAAGAACACACGGGAAGTCTTAAGCAGAGAACTCAAGCACTTGAGGAGCAAGTGGTTAATGTCACTGACATGCTAGGTCATCATTTGGGTTTCTGGTAGATAAGCTAAAACTAGTGGTTGTGTAAATAGAGAAATCAGACTAGTTAAGGCGAAACGAGGAAAGTTTATAGCAAGTATGTAGAAAACCTTGAAAATTTTGCAATGTTTATAGAAACTTTTCTCTTATAAACCTAAATAAACTGATGTAACCACTGGTAATAATATGAAGCATATATTACAGTAATCATTGTGTTGTCCATTATGTTTTACACTTTGAAGAATAATTGAATTATCTAGTACTCGTGTATTAAATAATTAACAAAACTTATAAAATTCTTATTATTTTAGGAACTAAAACAAAATGCCTAAAAGGAGTAATCGGCTAAACCCTAACCAACCATCAGCACAACAACCACCAGAACCAAACCCCCCAATAAGTACAGCACAACTGGAAGAAATCATAGCTCAAAGAATTGTTGCGGCACTATCTAATGTCACAAGATATGGAGTTAGAAATGAAGGCCATGTAGGGACCACTAGAACGTGTACCTACAACGATTTTATGAATTGCAGGCCAAAAAGCTTTGATGGAAATGAAGGGGTAGTTAATTTGACGAGGTGGATAGAAAAGACAGAGTCCGTCTTTCAAATAAGCTTCTGTCCAGATGATTGTAAGGTACGATTTACAGCATGTACTTTCGTTGATGCAGCAATCACATGGTGGAACAACCATGTAAATACAATGGGAATTGATACTGCAAATTCCATGAAATGGGAGGAGCTAAAAATGATGCTAGTGGAGGAGTATTGTCCTACGGAGGAGATACATAAACTGGAACAAGAACTGTGGACCCTAACCATGAAGGGTTCAGAGATAAAAGCTTATACCGCTAGATTTAATGATCTTGCAGTAATGTGTCCAGCACTTGTAACCCCTGCATATAAAAAGATTGAGCGATATATCTGGGGTTTAGCATCGCAAATTAAAGGCATGGTGATCGCATCAAAGCCTACGACTTATGACAGCACCAAGAGAATAGCTCATCAGCTAACCCTCACAGAGATCCAAGGAACAGAAGTGGTCTCAAAGGCTGAGTCTCCCAAATCTGGGACAAACAAGTGCAAGTTTAATAGGAAGAATTCCAAACAATCATCTAAGAAAAGATAATAAGTGGCAACCAATTATCCAGCCACGACAGCAGTACCTACGCAACCAAAATCTTCATGGTGCAATCAGTGCAACCGTCATCATCCATGTGACTATTTTGTCTGCACGAAGTGCAAGAAAAAGGGGCATACTGCTAGTTACTGCAGGAGCACAACACCTGCAACAGTGACTCAGGGAACAAATACTGGAGCAAAGCATGGTGAAGGAAGAAAGTGCTATGAGTGTGGGGAGGTTGGACACATCAAGAAAGAATGTCCAAAGTTAAGGAGTTAAGGAGGCATAGGACGTGGCAGGGCGTTTATGATCGGAAGCAGAGAGGCTATCCAGGACCCTTCGGTCGTATCTGGTACGTTTCTTATAGATAAATTATATGCTACTATATTCTTCGACTCTGGAGCAGATCGAAGTTTTATAACTCCGAAGTTTAGAAAATTGTTAAGTCATAAGTCTAGCAGATTAAAAGAAATCTATCAAATAGAAATCGCTAACGGTCAAACTGAGAAAACACATGAAATCCTAGAAAACTGTCTGTTAACTCTTAATAACTACATTTTTCACGTCAACCTCATGCCAATGCCTATCGGTAGTTTTGATGTCATAATTGGCATGGATTGGTTATCTTCACACCGCACCGAAATTCTATGTCATGAGAAAGCCATACGACTACCCTTACCAAACGGCGAAGCCCTGATTTTCTATGATGATAAATCTGTGATGAACCTCAAAATCATCTCTTGTACTAAGACCCAGAAATATCTACATAAGAAATGTAGCGCATTCTTAGCTCACATTGTAGGTAGGAAGAGAAAGACAAAAGAAATCAAGAACATACCTCAAGTATCTGATTTCCCTGACGTGTTTCCTGAAGATCTACCTGGAATACCTCCCGTCCGACAAGTCGAGTTTCGAATCGACTTAATTCCAGGAGCAGCACCAGTAGCAAAATCTCCTTATCGGTTGGCTCCATCTGAAATGCAAGAATTGTCTAGCCAACTACAAGAACTTCTTGAAAAAGGCTTTATCCGACCATGTTTTTCACCTTGGGGAGCACCAATATTGTTTGTCAAGAAGAAGGACCGATCCTTTCGAATGTGTATTGATTATCGGGAGCTGAACAAGCTAACGATCAAGAATCCTTATCCACTTCCGAGAATTGATGATCTATTCGATCAACTGCAAGGATCCAGCTACTACTCAAAGATAGGTCTCAGATCAGGATACCATCAACTAAGAGTACAAGAAGACGACATTCAAAAAACAACATTTAGAACTCGTTATGGTCATTATGAGTTCTTAGTTATGTCTTTTGGATTGACTAATGCCCCAGCAATGTTTATGGATCTCATGAATCGTGTTTGCAAACCATACCTGGATAAATTCGTGATCGTATTTATCGATGATATATTGATATATTCACGAACCAAGGAAGAACATAGTCAACACCTACAAATAATTCTCCAAATGTGTACTAAGAAAAGAAAAGGTGTACGCTAAATTCTCCAAATGTGAGTTTTGGATTAGAGAAGTACAATTTTTAAGTCATGTAGTTAGCAACGAAGGAATTCATGTTGACCCATCCAAATTTAAAGCAATACGGAATTGGGAAGCACCAAAGACGCCAACAGAGGTGCGTCAATTCCTAGGACTTGCTGGCTATTACCATAGATTCATAGAGAATTTCTCCAAAATAGCCAAGCCACTTACAACACTAACCCAGAAGGATACGAAGTTCAACTGGGAAGACAAACAAGAAGCTGCTTTTCAGAAACTAAAGCAAATGTTGTGTAGTGCACCAATCCTATCCCTTCCAGATGGAACAGAAGATTTCGTTTTATACTGCGACACATCAAATCAAGGATTGGGATGTGTGTTGATGCAAAGAGGAAAAGTTATCGCCTATGCATCACAACAACTTAAGGTGCATGAGAATAATTACACTACCCATGATCTTGAATTGGGAGCTGTAATATTTGCACTAAAAATTTGGAGACATTACTTATACGGTACTAAGTGTACTATTTTTACCGACGACAAGAGTCTCCAACACATCTTCAACCAAAAAGATCTTAATATGTGACAACGAAGATGGGTCGAATTGTTGAATGATTACGAATGTGAGATTCGTTATCATCCCGGAAAGGCAAATGTGGTAGCAGATGCCTTGAGCCGGAAAGAATATATTAAAACCCGACGGGTACGAGCATTAACTATAACTATCCATTCGAACTTTACCGCACAAATAAGAGAAGCTCAACTTGAGGCTCTAAAAGAAGAAAACATCAAGAACGAAGCTTTGCGAGGAATGGAAAAGCAACTTATACAAATAGATGACGGAACGCGACACTTTATGAACCGAATTTGGACGCCTAAGTTCGGTGGAGTAAGCGACTTGGCCTTAGAAGAAACCCACAAGTCCAGATATTTCGTACATCCAGGCTCTGACAAAATGTACTTAGATTTAAAGGTACATTATTGGTGGCCAAACATGAAGGCAGAAATTGCTACTTACGTGAGCAAATGTTTGACTTGTTCTAGAGTAAAGGCAGAACATCAAAAGCCTTCAGGTTTACTTCAACAACCGGAAATACCTGAATGGAAGTGGGAGCAGATATCAATGGACTTCATCACTAAGTTACCTAAAACTCCTAGTGGGTTCGACACTATTTGGGTAATAGTCGATAGGTTGACTAAGTCCGCCCATTTCTTACCAATTAAGGAGAACGACAAGATGGAGAAGCTGACTAGAGTTTATCTTAAGGAAATTGTCAGATTGCATGGAGTTCCAAATTCTATTATTTCTGATCGAGATAGTAGATTCACTTCACGATTTTGGCAATCTCTACAAAAATCCTTAGGAACACGTCTAGATATGAGTACAGCTTACCATCCACAGACTGATGGTCAGAGTGAGAGAATCATTCAGACTTTAGAAGATATGCTCAGAGCCTGTGTAATAGACTTTGGAAATGCGTGGGATACTCATTTACCGTTAATTGAGTTTTCCTACAACAATAGTCATCACACCAGCATCAAGGTTGCACCGTTTGAGGCTCTTTATGGACGAAAATGTTGTTCCCCAGTATGTTGGGCAGAAGTTGGAGATACACAGATGGCCAGAGAACGTACAGGCGATACCTTATATACTAGACGAGAAATAATCCACGAGACAACTGAAAAGATCGTACAAATTAAGGATCGATTAAAGGCTACGCGTGATCGTCAAAAGAGTTATGCTGACGTAAGACGTAATCCCTTAGAATTCCAAGTTAGAGATAAAGTAATGTTGAAGGTCTCTCCTTGGAAAGGTGTAATTCGATTCGGAAAACGAGGCAAACTAAACCCACAGTATATAGGACCTTTTGAAATTCTAGCATGAATTGGTTCTGTCGCATACCAACTTAAGTTGCCTCAAGAGCTAAGTAATGTGCACGATGTTTTTCACGTATCAAATCTCAAGAGATGTCTTTTCGATGACACTCTTTTTATACCTATCGAAGAGATACAAGTCAATACGAAACTCAACTTTGTAGAAGAACCTGTTGAGATCATGGATTGAGAAGTCAAACGATTAAAGCAAAGTCGTATTCCCATAGTGAAACTTCAATGGAACTCTTTACGAGGACCTGAATTTACTTGGGAACGTGAAGATCAAATGAAAGAAAAATATCCCCAACGGTTTAACAAAACCCCATCCATATGATAAATTTCGGGACGAAATTATTCTAACGGGGGGAGAATGTAACACTAGTCAAAATAGGTCAATAGACAATCACATGTGATTATACCAATCATGTAATGTGATTCCGTTAAACTAGTAATGTGATAAGAGTGCTATGCAGTTCATGATAAATTCTAATACAAATATGAACTTTCTTTATGATACAACTCAAAATATACATCCATACGATTCCAAAAATATAGAGAATGTCTGAATCTGACTTCGCATGAAGAAGTTATGATAAACCGAACACTATAAAATTCTATTATAAGAGGAATTTAAAATAGACTTAGAATTAGCTATTGGAGTCTAAAAGAGAGTTGTAGTACATGTAAATACCTACTCGTGCATATAAAGAACGTCAAAAATGAAGTTCGTATGTGAAAGTTACGACCTTCCGAAGATTCAGCTGTCAGAAACCCTAATATGACTGAGTTCACGACGTGAGCACAAAACTCACGACGTGAGGAGTCATTTATCCAATCTCGGAATCTAGAAGGCGTGTGACGAGCCTACGAGGGGATAAGATCCAAACTCACGATGTGAGAAAATATATCCCATGACGTGATGAGTCACATGGCCACCTTCCGAAGCTAGGGACGCAAATGGCAAGTCTACGGGGATACGATCTTAAGTCACGACGTGGGCCTTATAAAACCCATGATGTGGGGGTCCAAAATCCCTACAATAAATAGCAGGTCCGACTTCAGCCATTCATACACCTAAACTTCTTTCTCCTCTCTCCTTTGCTGAGGCCATCTTGCATCCCCAGCCCCGACGACCTTGTACGTTGACCGTTTCTGCTTAGATTACATAAAATCACGCTACAAGGGTGAGTTTCACGGCCCCACTTTCTAATATTTCGGGGGAAACGCATGCTAAATATTATATATACATTATTATTATGTCTATATGATAATATATAGTTATATTAGCCAGGTATATTTGTTCTAAATATAATATTTTGAATATATACAACTATTATTAACCTGTCGGCATGTTATTTTAGTAATGTAGATCTTGAGTTACACTTAGGATTCTACATATATGTTGTGTGCGATATAGTTCCGAAGTTATATTCGGATGTTCTATATGTTAAGTTATAAAGTATGTTGCTATTATTGGTTTTATGTCAAGATAAAACTGGATATGTTATATGTTGTTATTGTTAGTTTTATGTTAAGATAAAACTTAGTATTGTTGTTGATAGATTTATGTCAAGATAAAACTAGGAACGTTATATGTTGTTATTATTGGTTTTAGGTCAAGATAAAACCTGGTTTTACTTCAAGATATAGCTGTTATACTGCCTAAATGTTATGAAGTTAGGAGTAATGTTTAAAAGCATAGTCTAGTGACTTAGGGTTTTAGACATGAAAATGCTTTTGTTATTAGAGCTATAGGAAGCCGTCGAAGTCTACATGAATAAATTTTTTCATCAACTAAGATTGGGGATCTTAGCGGAAATCCTCTAAACTGTAACCGTTAATCCTGTGTGAGCGAGGAAGTCGAGTATAATTAGTATACGGGTTGACCACCCCACTTGTGATTGTTAGCTACAGTCAACCAAAAGCGAGTGAAGAACTATCCTTTTACTTATTATTGTTCTGGCGTCGATAAAGCGTACGGTGTTGTTCTCATGGTAAATGATGAGTGTGTTTGTTTCTCATGGTAAATCATGAGTGTCTTTTATCAGAGGTATTATGTCATAGCAGCGGTTACAGGCTCATGGTAGAAAATTGTTAGAAGCATTATACTTTTTCGTATACAAGTATTAATGTTAAGTATAAGTTTCCCTCTACTTATACCTTAGGTTTAAGAAATGTTTAGGTATAACACTTAATTGATAAGTAAACTATTATACCTAATATACCTACTAGATGTTGGAGAGTCAAAATGATACTTTCAAACTATACTTTTGAACGTGGAAAAATGGATTATTTTATGGAGTCAAAACCTATGGATTCACCAACTTTATGTTGACGTATTTTAAAATGCATGTGTTTTCAGGAACTTGAAAAGCAGGTATGTATTCGAACAGAAGAAGTTTTACTATTATCTTTCTGTTCATTAAGTATGCCATAGTCGGATATTATGTAATAGGTTCTAAAAAAACAGTTATGTAACTTTCAAAGTATCAATAAAGGTATGTATTTTCTTGGTATTGTTCAATGTATGTTATATAACTGTGATACGAAGAATGACGTTACACTACCCGGTGTTTCCGTTGATGGCTGGGGTGTGACATATTGAAAAACATGAAAAATAACACTGGAACATATCTGTAGACCAAAACTTTGAAATGGGATGTTTATGAAAATTGTAATAACTCTTGTTGAAGTAAAATGCTTATTATTTTATTGATACACGGTTTTGTACATATCGTGAAAAGTAGTATATACATTCGATATATTAAAATAGAAAGTAGAAGTAGTGTAAATACTACTTGCAACTTGTATGGCTCCTAGTAATGGGCCCCGCCTCATGGGATTCTGACTCCCTTAAACGCCTCTCCAGTGTAGTCTGACGCTCTTGGACTGCTCTTATTTCAATTTTAGCAGCAATCATTTCCACATGGAGCATGTCTGTGTGATGTCTGGTTTCATCGTTATCTCTATCTAGATGATGAATATTTTTGGCGTTTTGTTGGGAGGCAGCCGTGACTTCTAGGATTCCGTTGATCGAAACCCTCGCCTGATCGGTTTGACGAGCTATACGATGAACAATGACATGAAGAGCCCTGTCAGCTGACCCTCCGTTACTGATTTCATAGAAATCTCGGCACATTCCATAAGGTGGGCGCTGGCCCTGTTGTCTGCTCCAGTGGTATATGTGCTCTCCCCAAACTGGCGTTCGCCCTTGATGTGACATCCCCATTTTCACGGCCAGAAAAGACCGATTTTGTTTATGCTTTATAAAAATCAGAGTACTTCTTTTAATAAAAATCTTGCGGAATTTGTTCCCAGAAAAACATGATAAATACGTTATCAAAGCATTCCGAAGAAATATATTTTTATTCATTTTAAAACATTTGGGATGTCATCGTTAATACAGAAACATAAGCATAAACAGAACTTACATTCATTTACGCTAGTGATCTACATCTCTTTTAAATCTCTTACTATAATGTAACTTCATATCGACACCTGTGATACAAATAATCTGAGTGGGTCAGGTTGGGAAACCTGGTGAGTACATAGGGTTTTCAACCCACAATAATATAATTATTATGTTTAAACATCAAACAATCAACCCAATTACATATCCCCATTATCTTCTTTACTCTTAAGGATCTACCCTAAGAATCAATTATTCCTCGTTCATTCATTCCTAAGGATCATCCTAAGGAATCGGCACGAAGTCCATCGTTGTCAATGACACAGCTGTCAAGCACAGCTGCTAGTTCTATCACTTAGGCGCAGCTGCCAGAATTGTGACATTCTATGTGAGGCGCAGCTACCAGTATTGTCCTTCGAGCACAGCTGCTAGGGTTATCTCGTTTATTGACAGTATTGTTTTCGAGAGTCCACTCGCAATACATGTCAATGGGTTTTTAGAGTACACCGGTGAACACATCGTTCACAACACCTACAGGTTGCGAGCTTGCCAGTGTTCCCTTGGACTGTCTAGAATAGTCCGTAGTTATCATCCATACTCTGCTAGATGACGGGGCCATCATTTGTGAAAGGCTTCTCACATCGTCCACCTCTCACACTCACCTCGTGGTCTATAACACCTCTCAACTCATCATCCAACTCATATTCCATCTATTACATCTACCCATGTTTTACCCAACATATTCTCGTAGATATATATATATATATATATATATATATATATATATATATATATATATATATATATATATACAGTTTAAATCATTTAAAACATGTATAAAATCGTTCATCCAGCATAGATAGCAAGTATACAGATAATATGCACACATAGCACGTAATTTATATAAAATACTTCATATCAATGTGTAAGATGAAAGTAACTATGCACTCACTTGAAAAGGTGGCGAATCCAAACTCAGACAGCGCTTCGCTTCTTAAAAATAATTTCCTTCGACGAAACCTACTATTATTACCACTAGAGTTTAGTCTATTATTCGCCGAGACTAATTAGTAGTCTAGATATTATTACTATTATATAAGCGTTAAACGATACTTATATAACCCATAATAATAGCCCAAGTACTTATTATAAGGTCCTAATAACATTACTATATTAAAACATAAGCTATACTAAAGATAGGTTAGGCGTAGCTCACTTACAGCGGGTTTTTCTCAAAACCGGGCTTCGATGGAGCAGCGTTTCCGAGCCGAAAGACCCTTTTTCTCAGGACTCCAGGAGCCTCGGGGCTTCCTTCGGGTGCTAGGGGGTTTACCTAGACTTTAGGGGGGCTTAGGGAGCTTAGAGAGAGAGTGTAGAGAGAGAAAGAGGAGTTGGAAGGTGTGTGAAATGAGGGTGCCCCGGCTCTCTTTTTATAGGCTGGAAATGCCAAAAACTCGTCGAGTTGGCCTCCAACTCATCGAGTTCCAGGCCAGGTGGCACCATCTGGTGGCTAGCCTTGGGGAGGAAGCAATGGCCAGGATTGCGCCACGTCACCCGATTTCGCACAGCAGCCTCCCGACTTAGAAAAATCATAACTCTCGCATACGAGCTCCGTTTTTGACGTTATTTTTTTCCACGCATAGGTAAAAACAATATCTACAACTTTCATTTAGACTCAGTCGGCTAATTCTCGACCGATCTTAAATTTAACAGTAGGAGGAGATTAGACTGCTAAATGACCGCGAAGAATTCGTAACTCCTTCATACGGACTCTGTTTTCGTCTGTCTTTTTACCGTTGAGTTCCTATTAATGAGATCTTCAACTCTCATTTAGGTCGGGTAAGCCAAAAACTGCTCGAACTAAAATTCGAGTTTCGGGCTGTACACTGCTAAGCCGAAACTTTGAAAAATCATAACTTCCTCATACGAAGTCAGATTTGGGCGTTCTTTTTATGGATTTTCTCGGTTTAACATATACTACAACTTTGGTTTAGATTACTAAGGCTAAAAAATCCTCTATCTTAAATTCACTATTTACGTCTCCCGGTGTCGTGCCGGTTTTGCCGAAAAACTTCGACGAGTCATAACTTCTTCGTTATAACTCGGATTTCGGCGTTCTTTATATGTACGGAACCCTTGAGACATATTCTACAACTTGGTTCAGATTATTTATTCTAAATAATCTTCTTTCGAAAAGTCGTTTTCGACCCCTATTATTTCTAAATTGACTAGCCCGGATCTGCGGGCGTTACAATTATCTCCCCCTTAGGATGATTACGTCCCGGAATCATCAACGAAACAGGGATCGTATAATGACTCCGTATGTCATATCTTCATCCTAGGTAATAATTATAACTTCTATATTCCTTCGAGTCTATCTCTTAGACTTATTGACTGCAAGCAGTAATCGATCGTGCACCTGCTCTCTATCTCCGGTTAGACTCCAAATTATGACCTATCATCATGTGATGCACGTTTAGACTCAGGTCTCTTAGAGTCAAATTCCAGAATGGAATATACCTTCCTTCATGTTCTAATGTGTTATAATCACATCTCAACATTTAGCACTTTTAGCTATCAACTCCTTTAACAACGAGCGCGATACTTCTATTGATCGCTTCGATTATCTTTCACTTCAATCTTCTGGCTTAAGTCAGATGCTACGTCGAACTTGGTTCTCTGAACCACGTAACATACTCATCGTAGTTGGACTCGATTCAATATGACCACTAGGGTCGGAATAACAACAATCTTCTTAGTTATTACTAAAACGATAGTAACGACATATTTGAATAAAACGGTATCAATTACTAGCTTCTTGGTAACCTTGTGACTTTCCCTGATCCAAGCGTGAGTCATGTGCTTCCGGTAGTATATGCATCTACTACCTTTCACACCTACTCATACTCGTCCCAAGTATTGCCTGGCAGTCCCCAAGTCACCATACAAGAAAATCACGTAACAGTTTAACAAAATGAAGGCTTTATTATTTCTTGAAACTATTACATAGGTGTTCGATTTCACCCTATACTATGCTTCTAATAGGCTACACCACATAGTACTATGACTACTTCGTGACTTGCTCCTCGGATATCTGTCCTTACTCCTGATTCCTTGTATTGTTAGATGCTTCGTTAAGGATGCTTCTTGGCTTCGGAGGTGCATCCGCTCTTGCTGCTTCATTTTTCTTCGGGCAGTCCCTAGATAAATGCCCTTCTTTGTTACATCCGTAGCACACCCTCTTTTTGGATGTGCACTTTCTGGCGTAATGCCCTTTCTTTCCACATTTGTAGCAAGTCACTTCCTCTTCGTATCTCTCATAGTGCTTCAGCGGTACATTTGGCATTGTAGCCCTTATCGGACAATCCTGCTTGAAGTGTCCCTTTCCACTACACTTAAGGCAAACTTCCTCCTTGGTTGAACACTTGGGGGCATAGTGACCAGTATTCCTGCATTTGAAGCAGGTCACTTCCTTATGGCATCCCCCGTTGTGTTTCCTTCCATACTTGTTACACCATTTTGCTTTACCTCTTCCTCCTCCAGACTGTAAGAACATGTTGTTCCTGTTGGACCTTGCAGTTCCCTCAAATTTCCTCTTTTTGCCAACCTCTACCCAGATAGATGCCTCAAGAGTAGGTGTCTGGCGTACTGGCACAGTAAGTTCATCCTTACTTTATTGAAGTAATCGTCTTGTCTCTTCCATCTGACGACCCAACATCATATGCACCATTGCTTATACCCCTGCCATCGTGATCATCTTGGGTGCAGCTGCTACATCTGGCACACGCTCAATCACTTGTGGTTCGGTCGGCGGGTTACTGCTTCCAAATCCACTTCGAGTGCTCATCATGTCAATCTATACACCAAGTCGGATGTTTGGCGGGCAGTGACGAGAATTAAGATAGAGAAGATTTTATTTACGATCGACGTGTAAATCTCCTTATTACTCCGAAAAGTTACATGCCAGTTCTAATACCGTAATTAAACGTTTAGAAGTCTGAACACGTAAAGTTTCCAGACCCGCTCGGCAATAGACCATAGATCCGATCATATAATGCATATCATAAATCATTTAGCATATAAAAGCATGTTAGGTATTTTCCCTAAATAAGCTAGTGCTTGTGTCTATTCAGGTGTATTACCTAAATTTTATTAGACACACTCCTCACAATCATTGCTTAGCATTCTAAGTTTAAGTCTAGAAATAAATCCATATTCCTAGTTTGCTTAAACTAATGCTCTGATACCAACTGTGACATCCCCATTTTCACGGCCAGAAAAGACCGATTTTGTTTATGCTTTATAAAAATCAGAGTACTTCTTTTAATAAAAATCTTGCGGAATTTGTTCCCAGAAAAACATGATAAATTCGTTATCAAAGCATTTCCGAAGAAATGTATTTTTATTCATTTTAAAACATTTGGGATGTCATCGTTAATACAGAAACATAAGCATAAACAGAACTTACATTCATTTACACTAGTGATCTACATCTCTTTTAAATCTCTCAGTGTAATGTAACTTCTTATCGACACCTGTGATACAAATAAACTGAGTGGGCCAGGTTGCGAAACCTGGTGAGTACATAGGGTTTTCAACCCATAATAATATAATTATTATGTTTAAACATCAAACAATCAACCCAATTACCCATTCCAATTATCTTCTTTACTCTTAAGGATCTACCCTAAGAATCAATTATTCCTCGTTCATTCATTCCTAAGGAATCGGCACGAAGTCCATCGTTGTCAATGACACAGCTGTCAAGCACAGCTGCTAGTTCTATCACTTAGGCGCAGCTGCCAGAATTGTGACATTCTATGTGAGGCGCAACTACCAGTATTGTCCTTCGAGCACAGCTGCTAGGGTTATCTCGTTTATTGACAGTATCGTTTTCGAGAGTCCACTCGCAATACATGTCAATGGGTTTTTAGAGTACACCGGTGAACACATCGTTCACAACACCTACAGGTTGCGAGCCTGCCAGTGTTCCACTGGACTGTCTAGAATAGTCTGTGGTTGTCATCCATACTCTGCTAGATGACGGGGCCATCATTTGGGAAAGGCTTCTCACATCGTCCACCTCTCACACTCACCTCGTGGTCTATAACACCTCTCAACTCATCATCCAACTCATATTCCATCTATTACATCTACCCATGTTTTACCCAACATATTCTCGTAGATATATATATATACAGTTTAAATCATTTAAAACAAGTATAAAATCGTTCATCCAGCATAGATAGCAAGTATACAGATAATATGCACACATAGCACGTAATTTATATAAAATACTTCATATCTATGTGTAAGATGAAAGTAACTATGCACTCACTTGAAAAGGTGGCGAATCCGAACTCAGACAGCGCTTCGCTTCTTAAAAATAATTTCCTTCGACGAAACCTAGTATTATTACCACTAGAGTTTAGTCTATTATTCGTCGAGACTAATTAATAGTCTAGCTATTATTACTATTATATAAGCGTTAAACGATACTTATATAACCCATAATAATAGCCCAAGTACTTATTATAAGGTCCTAATAACATTACTATATTAAAACATAAGTTATACTAAAGATAGGTTAGGCGTAGCTCACTTACAGCGGGTTTTTCTCAAAGCCGGGCTTCGCTGGAGCAGCGTTTCCGAGCCGAAAGACCCTTTTTCTGGGGACTCCGGGAGCCTCTGGGCTTCCTTCGGGTGCTAGGGGGTTTACCTAGACTTTAGGGGGGCTTAGGGAGCTTAGAGAGAGAGAGTGTAGAGAGAGAAAGAGAAGTTGGAAGGTGTGAGAAATGAGGGTGCCCCGGCTCCCTTTTTATAGGCTGGAAATGCCAAAAACTCGTCGAGTTGGCCTCCAACTCGTCGAGTTCCAGGCCAGGTGTCACCATCTGGTGGCTAGCCTTGGGGAGGAAGCAATGGCCAGGATTGCGCCACGTCACCCGATTTCGCACAGCAGCCTCCCGACTTAGAAAAATCATAACTCTCGCATACGAGCTCCGTTTTTGACGTTATTTTTTTCCACGCGTAGGTAAAAACAATATCTACAACTTTTATTTAGACTCCGTCGGCTAATTCTCGACCGATCTTAAATTTAACAGTAGGAGGAGATTAGACTGCTAAATGACCGCGAAGAATTCGTAACTCCTTCATACGGACTCCGTTTTCGTCTGTCTTTTTACCGTTAAGTTCCTACTAATGAGATATTCAACTCTCATTTAGGTCGCGTAAGCCAAAAACTGCTCGAACTAAAATTCGAGTTTCGGGCTGTATACTGCTAAGCCGAAACTTTGAAAAATCATAACTTCCTCATACGCAGTCAGATTTGGGCGTTCTTTTTATGGATTTTCTCGGTTTAACATATACTACAACTTTGGTTTAGATTACTAAGGCCAAAAAGTCCTCTATCTTAAATTCACTATTTATGTCTCCCGGTGCCGTGCCGGTTTTGCCGAAAAACTTCGACGGGCCATAACTTCTTCGTTATAACTCGGATTTCGGCGTTCTTTATATGTACAGAACGCATGAGATATATTCTACAACTTGGTTAAGATTATTTATTCTAAATAATCTTTTGTTGAAAAGTCGTTTTCGACCCCTATTATTTCTAAATTGACTAGCCCGGATCTGCGGGCGTTACACTTGATATCCTTGCCTGACTGCGGGGGGTGGGATGGATGGTACGGGATTGTATACCGTGGGTTCTGTATCGGTACCTTCTGAATCTTCATCTTCATCTTCTTCTGAATCTTCTTCTGGATCCTCTTCCGGATCCTCAACTATCCATCCTTCGTTACCATGGTTCGGAACAGAAGGGTCCCCTGGTAAATGATATCCTGCCATTGCGTCTGTGCGAGAATGAGAAGTGCATGAAAAACTAAACCATATCGATGTTAAAATATTCTTATAGTATTTTAATCCTTATGTTCAGTTCTAATGTTCTTCTATATAATTGGTAAGCTTTAGACAAGCCACAACACCACTATCACTCCCAAACACATGTTGGTCATATCTCAAACCAATATAGTTGATCAAGTTATATTAATCCCAAATATGATTACATAACTGCTCAGGTTTGACTGCAGTGTTCAACATCCAAATACTTTTAAGTTGTAGGTATGAGTGTTAGTATACTTCTTGTAAAAATACTAAAAATTTTAAAAAATATACTTGTAGTCAGAGCTCTTAGCCCCGATGTATTTATAGTTTGTATATCTTTTATGGATTGATATACTGAGTTCACTATAAACAATGCTCTGATACCAATCTATCACACCCCCAAACCAGACGGCGGAAACGTCCGGGGGTGGAGGACTTCATTTGTAGTATCACAACACATGCATCATAGTAATCAAAGTACAAACAACCATTGTATTTAAAAAGTACAAGTATTTACATGTGTTCAATCATTGTATATTGAAACCAAAATAGTTATACAAAAGAAGAAGATATGACTCAAAATAGCTCCATCTTCTCAAAAAGCTCGGGGAGTACCTGTTTATTGTTTCCCTAAGAATACAAGTAATTTGAAAAGAGAGTATCAACATAAAGTTGAGTGAGTGCATAAGTATTTATGGTTAAAATGATGTTTATGTATCTTGAATATGTAAACTGTTCCAGAAAATCCTATATTTTCTGTTGTATATGAAAAGTAGTTTTATTCCCATAAAACCGTTAGGTTTGTAAGCCAATGTTCTGTATTTGTATTCCTTTATGTAAAAATTGTAACTGAGTGTGTGCCTGGGTTCACCAGCTGTTATTGAAAACTGTAATGTACTATTGTAGTTTGTATTTTGTAAACTGGTACTTTGAAGATGTACTTACGTTTAGTTGATTATACACCAACGTATTGTTAATATCTTTTTAATGAGTTATTATAACCATACTGAGACTAGATGTCCTGAAACAAACGCTTTGTAGGCGTTTAAACTGTTGATAACAATTGTCACTCATTGGCGTGTATGCCTGAGTGCGGGGTTGTCAATCCCAATATAGATCTACACACAACTTGTTTCGATCCCCTGACTGGAGACTCTGGTTATAATATCAGGACTTTAACTATGTTGCTTAAATGAATTAAACAACCTGAATTGAATGACTCATAAAAAGCATATAAACGTTACATGTAATAGTTATGAAAACCCAATCATCCTGAAATAATGACTGATTGTATATTCATGATTTAGTATTCTTAACATGTATTTGAAAATTGTATACCCTTGATTTGTTTTGAACCAAACCTTTGTTTCTTGTAAAACGGTGTATTCTAGTATACTTGAATCATGAATTATTGTTCTATGTATCATAAATTATACCTATTATAATTTATATGTACTTTCTGAATTGGTATTTAACTGTTTTCGAAATTAACCACTTGCTCAACATGTTATAAAGGGTATTTAAACTGATGAAATAACTTTTATATTTATATACATATACAATTATATATAAGTAAAATTTAAATGACATTCGGACAAATAACTGGTACTATAAGCCCACATCCATACAAGGAAAAGGACCCAGAATGAGTTATCAGTCCTAAGCCTTTTAAATCTTATTTATATAAATATATATACACACACACACACACACACACATATATATATATATATATATATATATATATATATATATATATATATATATATATACAAATATGAATTTTGGGGGAAAATATAAGTTTATAAAAGAGTTTTATATTTTGAGTATTTTTGATGACTTAATGTCATTTTATCACGATTTGAAATCATTTGTTTGTAACACAAAGTTCTTGTGTTAGACTTGTATTCCCCCCCCCCCCCCCCCTTTAAAACAGTAAAAATTATGCAAATACGGGGGTGTGAACTCACTTGATAGGTGGTGATTTGGATAGCGTTTCGTTTTCTGGAAATGAGTTTATTTTAAGAAAAACCGGCTTTACTCGGGAAGAGTTTCGACTGGAGAAGGTTGTTTTTCTCGAGAATCTCGGGGCCTCGAGGCTTTCTTAGGGTTTTAGATATGATATCGGGGCTTTAGGGGTTGTAGGTGAGGTTGTGGGAGTGAAAGAGATGAAAGTGTGTGAAATTTGTTGTAAAAATGAAGTTAAAACTGGAGAGTCTCGCAAGCCTTTTATAGGCCGAAGTTCGGACCGAGGGGGAGGAGTCAGCAGGCGAGGTGGCAGCGAGGGAAGAGGGACGCGTGGCTCGGCTCGCAAGCGGACACGGGTCCGAGCTCGGAGCCACCACCGTGCGAGGAGTGTCGGATGCGCACTTGTCCGTGGCTTCGGTCCAATCAGAAGTTGACACGAGGCGACACGCGGCAGCCTCGCATGCGAGGGGACGTGGCCGGTTCTCAGCCTTACGAAATTTCCCGGTTTTCTATGATTTCTCGATTTTTGAGCCAAAAACTTCCGAAATTCATAACTTTCGCATACGAGCTCCGTTTTTGACGTTCTTTATATACACACGTAGGTAAAATTATACTCTACGACTTTCGTTTAGACTTCGTCGACTAATTTTGATTTATTTTTAATATTATTATTTTTAACAGACCGGGACAGGAAAATCCGTTAAAAATTCATAACTTCTTCATCCGACGTCGGTTTTTGTCTGTCTTTTTACCGTTGTACTACTATTGACGAGACCTTCAATTCTCTTTTAGGTTGTGTTGGCTAAAAATCACTCGATCTTTATTTCGAGTTTTTAGTTGTATACTGCTATACTGAAACTTAGAAAAATCATAATTTCCTAATACGAAGTCAAATTTTGACGTTCGTTTTATGAAAGTTCTCGGTTTAACATAATCTACAACTATCATTTAGATTGTTATGGCTAAAAAGCCTTTTATTGAAAATTCACTTTTTAAACTGAACAGTGTTTTGCCGGTTTTGTCGCGGATCTTCGATTGGTCATAACTTCTTCGTTATAACTCGGATTTTAGTGTTCTTTATAATTTTGGAAACCTTGTTACAATCTCTACCGCTTTGTTCATCCCAATCGAAATTGTTTAATACTTTATTTTTGAGGGTCAATTATATAAATGTACACAGTGTGCTAAAATTTCTCTTTATCGTTTTAAAAAGAATTACAAATTGACCTATATTATTACATAGGTTTGAAATAACGGTTTGTTACATCTTCATGCTCTTAAGTTTGTTGAAGATGTTCTTGATGTTCTTGATGTTCATGATAAGAAGATTCAAGTTGATTCTCATGAAGATGCAAAAGTTTTTTGCTCGATTGGAGTTCAAACCAATGACATTTTGTGTTCTTGTGAATCGCTTGAAGGAATGATTCCTTATCGAAAGTCGGTAATCCAAGAAATTCACAAGTATCAAAATCCAAAAGATTTGATTCAAACTTGTCAAGTTGAAGTTGTCAAGAATGAAGGTGTTCTTGAAATCAAATCTTTAAGATGCATAAAGATGAGAAAGAAAAAGAAGAAGAAGGTCAAACGTAAAAACAAGCGGGTTTACTCACAAAAATCGTCAAATGTTGTGAAACCGAAATTCGTAAAGCAAATTTGGGTTCCAAAGCAACAATCTCCAAGTGTTGCATTGAATTTGAAGTCAAAACCCAAAAGTGTTGATGGTTCATATGAAGATGTTCTTGGATCACTAAATAACACGAATAATGAGTTGTACAACATGCATCGTGGGTGGTACAATGTTCAAATTGGAGATTTTCTCGTTCCAACAAAAGAACCAAGCTCTTCTAATTTGATTCATTCGTTGCAAATGGACCTCGATTCGTCAAAAAGGTATCACAAATTCTCAAATGGATTCCAAAGCGTTCTTGATTACGATTCGTGATTTTCGTTTTTCATTTTTGATCGTTTTGTCTCGGTTGGATCGAATTCGTTTCAAACCAAATTGTAGATCTAGTCTATTTTCTTCCATAGATCAAGCCCAATCAAAATCAATTCATGGTACTGTTCTCAGTTGATTGTTTAGAGCCCAAATAAAAAATTCAACCTACTGTTCATCGATTAAAATTTGAAGTCCATTTTATTAGATTGTTTTGATCTGTATCTTTCTAAAACACTTCAAATCTTACTTCATTTTTTAAAACCCCAATTTGAATCAAGTGAATTTTGATACTCGTCCTTATTTGAGATCAGATGATGAACAGTCAACACAAAAAGTCAAAATCGACTTTTGCGTGTGTCTGATTTCGAATGAAATATATGATTTTGAAATCGTTTTCGATTTTGTTATTGCTTTCAAGTTGTTTTGGATTTGAGAGTCGAAAGTAGATTGTGTTACCGGTTATTGAAGTCGTATTGTATGAGTTCGACTGATTCCTGAGTTCGTTGCTTGGAATCGATTTTTTTATGATATTGTTCAAACTCGATTTTTGACTGATTTCCGAATGTTTGAATCGATGATGAATCAAATTATGTTTTGTGGAGTCGAACTGATTATGTATGGAAGTCGAAGCTGTTTTTTGGTCGCTGAAATTGAAAGCCTCATACAATTTTAATTTTGATTCACGAAGACTGATTTGATTTCAGTTGTTGGAATCCTAAGTCGATGAGGACTTGGAGACCAAGCAATCTAATTTATGGAAATTTTAGTTTATGTTAAGTTGGTCATAAGTTTCCTAGTCTAATACAAGTTGGTTTGTTAGGCTATATATACATGTCCATAATCGAGTTTATGATTATGAGAATAGATTGTAAACATTGGTTTTGAGTGATTTTCCAATTAATAGAAGAGTTATTTTGGTTATTTTGTTTTGCATTCTTGTTTTCTAAACTTTAATTGGTATCAGAGAGAGGTGAAGACGGAGTCGGTTTAAGAGTCAGTTTCAAGAAAAGTGTAGCCTTTCGTTGTGGGGCAGACGCAACATTAATCGGGTTCCATTGAAGGGGGTGTGACTTTGTTTTGATCGCAAGCAACCCTGATTTCTCTTGATCGGGCTTGTTCTAAGGTAGAGAGATACTAATCGGAGACGCGGAATAAACGGACGGGAATACGTCAAAGCGGGGGACTTTGATTCGGTTTGTTTTGCGGGTGACGGAAGACGGTAAAGGTGGTCGTGACCTTGTCTTCTTGTTCGGTGGAAAAGTACTCTCGAAAAAAGCTTGATTAAAGAGGTCAGGGTGGTGAAAAGAGATAATAGAATGTTGATCAGGGTTGAAGAATACTCTACAAGGACTTAGAGATTCGGGGGTGATTGTTGGAATCCTAAGTCGATGAGGACTTGGAGACCAAGCAATCTAATTTATGGAAATTTTAGTTTATGGCAAGTTGGTCATAAGTTTCCTAGTCTAATACAAGTTGGTTTGTTAGGCTATATATACATGTCCATAATCGAGTTTATAATTATGAGAATAGATTGTAAACATTGGTTTTGAGTGATTTTCCAATTAATCGAAGAGTTATTTTGGTTATTTTGTTTTACATTCTTGTGTTCTAAACTTTATCAGTTTGGATTTGATCACGATTAGTAACTTTTGATGATGGTTGAAGTATTTGAGAATCGAAGGCTGGTAATGGTGAATGGATTCGAAATCGATATTAGAAATAAATTTGGTGTTCATCGATAACTATTTATCAGGGTCAAACTAACGAAAGTCAAAATTGGGATTTTGATGAATTGGAAAACGAATTGGAGGTCAAAAGAGTTTTCTTTGTGAGTTTTGTTTGGAGTTATTGGTTTAATTTCGAAGGGCGATGGTTGCTACTTAATATCGATGAGTGTTTATGTCGTTGGTTGAAAACGAATTGGGAATACACTTGTTTGGAATTAATTTTTTTGATATCGATGGCTATATAATGTGTTTCGAAGGTTGTGATGATTGAAGAATTAATTGTTGATTACGAAGGGTATTTGATTTGGGTTGATGAATGAAAAGCCAAGGGTATTTTGTTTGTGATAGTGAAGGGTATTTGATTTGGAGTTGACTGATTTTGAAGTCGAATGGGAAGACGAATTTGAGATTGAGAACGAAAGCTTTGAATTGGGAAGAGTAGACAATGAGTTTCGAAGGCTGTGAGAGGCTGATTTCGAAGACTTGGATTGATTGTCGATGGCTTGGGGGTCTAAGTTGATTTTTATTTCGAAATGGAGTCTCAACTTGGATGGTTTGATTTCGAAGCCTGGTCATATGTATCTAAGGGTTGTGGTTGTGTTGCGAAGGGTTGATAACGTTGGCGCTGTTGTATCCTTCGTTACCTGTGTAGCAAATTGGGAAGAAAACAGTGAATAGTTTCAAAACTCACCACTAATTTTTCAAAGAATTGGCAGTTTAAACCCAACTTCGACATGGGAGTAAAAGGATAATGAAGAAGGCAGAATTTTCGCATTGAGTCCCTGATGTTTTGAAATGTTGACAAAAATAACCCAACTTCAAAACGGTGGAATTTACAAGTTTAGTCCCTGAAGGTTGTGGGGAGTTACACTTTATGCCCAGTTTCTCAAATGGGGGATAGTTTCGCACTTTAAGTCGTTTTTGGCGCAACGGGTCCCTGCAGAATTCAGAAAGTGATAGTTTTTACCCGGATTTTGGAAAATCTTGCAACTCTCACCCAAAAGTCGAAAATTTTCACAAATTTTAAAATTTTTCCGAGGCTTTTTCGTTATATATATATATATATATATATATATATATATATATATATATATATATATATATATATATATATATATATATATATATATATATATATATATATATGCTTAGGTTATTCTATTTTAACTAATTATTGTGTGAATGTATGAATGATTGTGGACCAATCATTTTACTTATTTTAAGAAAGTGATTTACCTATACTATTAAATAAAAGAGAATTAGAATAATGCAATTTAATTAAAAGAAGGGTAATATTGTACATTTGCATTGCCTTAAAACTAGGAAACCCAAATTTAAAAAAACAAATTTTTAGATTTTAATGGATCTTTGATTATCTTAATTTTTGAATTTTGATTTTTTTTAAATTAATTTAGTTTAAATAATTCTAACATAATTTTTAATCATACCCGGTTTTATTCTGTCACAATGACATTCTTTTTATAATGATATTCTATGAAAATGCAAGCCATAAACTAATGAAGAGACTTACTTCTCGTAGAATAAACAAATTTTTAGATACAAGTTAAATTTTTTCTATCACATCCTTGAAAAAATAAAAAAACTTTATATTTTATTCTATAATAATGAAACACTCCCTAATAACAAACAAATATAATATGTAGATTATTCTATTCGAATATACTATTACATATACTCTTATCATTTTATTATAGATTAATCTAACAGAATATGACAATGAGTAGTGTATTTGTGTGGAAGATCGGTGACCATTGAGGATTGTTCATGTCTATCCCACACACATTCATCCAACCTTCGGGTCATTGATCATCATGTACTTCATTCATTCTATGAGAATAACTATCATGAAATTGAATTATGTAAGAATAAAACTATGTGAGAATGCTTTTATACGACAACAATAAAACAAATTTTAGTAATTCTAAGAGAACTCATACTACATGTCAAAATGAAGTAACACAAATAACGAACTCATAAAATATTTTTGTGTTCTTCAAGAAATTGAACATCAAGTTCTCTTTCAGGTATTTCTACAAACACCTGGTGTGCAATATTCTCATAGAATTATTTTTGTGTTCTTTAAGATTTGTGAACCGCCATGACTTGTTAGAATCACATAATTACTGTTCACAAGAAATATTTCCACGAAAAAAAATCAAAAAAAGAAAATGAAAATACTTGCAAAATCAGAACATGAAAATACAAGAAATCTTACCATGTATTTCGATCCAGGGAGAAAACTATCAAGAGGTAGAGTGGAGGTGATTTGGAAGAATCAGAATCAGAGAGGTGATTCAGATAAAAGGCAAGTAAAATTGAAGGGCAACGAGATAAAAAGCCAACTTTTTAAGCTTATTTAATGATCTGAATCAGAAGCATGATGATCTAATGTCATGTACAGATGAACTAAAAACGATTTCAGAAAAAAAAATGGAGAAAAAAACGATCTCTGTTAAGAAAAGTCGGTTACCTGAATCTGCCGGAGTCGATGGCAAAGGAGTGTGTACGAGAGGGAGATGAGGGGGAAAAGGTTGGAGGCGACGATGAATAGAAGAAAAGAGGGAAGAGGCGGACGTGAGGATATATACTAGAAATTGGGTTTTAAAACTAATATTCCTAAATTAAAGAGATATCAATTGATTTATATATTTACCATAATTAATTAAATGTAAGATTACATATTTACTCTTTTGAAATTATTGGCCCACATTTATGCATACAATCACACAATAATTACTCTGAACACCTGAACCAATATATATATATATATATATATATATATATATATATATATATATATATATATATATATATATATATATATATATATATATATATATATATAGGAGGGTTCAATTGAGAAAAAAAATGTTAAAAACGAGGGAATGAATCTGGGCCATTCATTTTGAATCTGCCGCTTAAATGCTCCAGCGTACCAGGTCGACTGAACAGATCATATTTATATATGAATACTTATATTCATTAATGAATAAGTATAACGGAAGTGATTATTCATATACGAATATGGTGGCGATGGGTGGTGGCGGAGGTGGCAGTTGTGGGTGGTGGTTGGTTGTGGAGGTGGTGATGGTTGGTGACGGTGGTGGTGATGTTTGGTGGCGGAGGGAGGTGGTGTATTCATATATGAATATACACATATATTTATATTCATATATGAATATTACTCAACCTTTGTCGGCTCGGTAAGTCGGAGCATTTTGCGGCAAAAATAAATGATTGCCTGAAAATGATTCCTCCATTTTCAACCTTTTTTTATTTTGTCAATTGAACTTATATATATATATATATATATATATATATATATATATATATATATATATATATATATATATATATATATATATATTAAGAGTTCAGTGGGGATTTAACTCTTCATCATAACCAACAATGGTGATTTTGATTTTAATAGGATTTAACTCCCATTGAAAATGCCCTTACATTAGTGGTTTTGGATTCTTCTCGGATCTTTTTGGAAATGTGCAACTAAAAACTAAAATAACACATTAAGATTTACCAAAACCATACATTAAAATTTAAGAAATGAAAGAGGAAGAAATAGTTTAATACGTGATTAGCAAAAAAAAATGATATGTATATAAAATTAGCAAAAAAAAATGATATGTATATAAAATTTGGCTTCTAGTTCTTTTAGAGACCGTTTTTTTTACACCGGTCTTATGTCGATTTTGGATCATTCTGGTCTGAAAACGGTCCTATCCTTTTAGAGCGGTATCAGCCGGTCTTTTTCCGGCATAGTCTCGTTCTAGACCGCTTCGGTTTCCGTATTTTTTAGGGATCGGTCTTTTTGTTTATGTCTATAATGAATGAAGTCCTACCTTTTTTTCTAAAAGCTTATAAGTGAATGAAGTCCTACCTTGGGTTTAAGATTTTGTCCCTTCGGATATGATTGCTTGATTATACATTGATGGAGTTTCACGTGAACCGTGGTCTACGAAGAATTTTATGATCCTAGGTCAAATGTAGGGAGAATTCTTAGTTACAAAATCATTCAATTTGAGGAGTTTATTGAATAGAAGATTTGTGTTAGGACTTTACGTGTGGGTGCTATCTGGGAGTGAAAATATTCTTGTTAATGAGAATTCGGTGGTTATACAAGTTCGTGATATTAGTGTGTGATCCCCAATAATTCTCAATAAAGATTTTCTTCATCAAACGAAGGGTGATAAGGTGGATAATACTAAATCTGAGGACTCTATGGAATCACTGGAACAATTTGAAAATCAATTAGTAGATGAATCGTTTCCATATATTGTTCCTGATACATATATTTCAAAAGTTCAAAAAATATTACAAAGGTAAGATGAAATGATGGATTATGATTCCTGAGGTTACTAGGTATGGACAATATGTTAAGGCTGGTGAGAATGGTACTACTACATTTGCTACGATTCGCGTAGGCGCCACATCAGCTTAGTCACACTCTTTGCAATTTTTGCCATTTTAATGTCATGGGTTGCCACACTTGCTATAGTATTCTTTTTAAATTAATTAATTTAAAAAACTAAATATTTTAAACATACTATTTTTTTAAAATAAAATTTCATTAACTTAAAAAAAACACACACTTACATTTAAAAAACAAAACACATTTGAAATTAAAATAATACACATTTAAACTTAAAAAACATAACACACTTGAAATTAAACTAATACACACTTAAAACTTAAAAAAATCATAACGCACTGGAAAAAAAAAGTTAAATTAAAAGACAACGAGTTTCAATTTGAGCAAATTTTGGGGAATGTCTCACAATTTGCCAAAACTCAACAAGCCGAAAATGTTTGCCAGCTTCAACATGGTAAGCCTGAAGAACATTCGCTAGTAAAGTATTTCCATTTTAACCATTTTCGGTTCCGTGCATCACCCTACGAAACACATTGTTAAAATGAGTTTCAAGTGCATTTGCATGTCTCCATTTGGAGAGAAGTTGATCTTTACTTCGAGGAACAAGGGCTTGACTATTGTATGTTTCAGCGACTCTCCCTCAAAAACTATGCGGATTGTTGTTAATGTGGATTGGATCTTCTGTTAGATAAATCCATGAACGAGCGAGTAACATTTTTTTTTCAGGAGACCAAACATGAGCCATTTTTAGTGATAATGTTTAGAAGATGATGAAAAATAAGAAAGTTCAGAGAATTGAATTAAGAAAATTTGAATGGGAGTGAAGAATGAATAAGGCTGATGATATTTATAGTTGAAGATTGAGGGTTTAAAATTTGAAATTCTGAAAAAAAATGGTTATATTTTTCAATGTATTTTTTGAAAAAATGATCGAAAGTTAATGGGTGAAAAAAAATAGAAAATCGTTTCTCTCTCATCGGTGAAATATCACCGATTTGCCGAGCCGATCTCGGCATGCCGAAGCCTCAGCCCGGTGTTTGCCGAGAATGCCGAATGATATGTCGAAGCCACTCCGAGTGGCCTAAGGGTGTTTACACACCAAAAATGTGTCACCTCAAATGTCATCTTTCTCATGGTGTTAAAACTAACGTCAACTGAAAAAATAGACAACATGTTATAACACCTATAATTTCCCTTGTCATCATTTTTTTCTATTTTGTTTTATTTCTTCTTTTCGATTTTTTTAATAATTATAAAAATAAATATAAATTAATAAAACATATTATTTAAATAAATCCTAAATTAAACGTAACATTTAAAAACTAAAACCAATATTACACGAAAAAAATGATAGTCCTAATTTTAAAACAAAAAAAATAACATTTAAAAACAAAAAAAAACATATTTTTTCCCTAAATTATTGATATGGTTACCATCGTATAAATAATCTGTCAAGTCTTCTCGAAGTTGAGTGTCTTTTCGTGTGTCTTGAATATCAAAGAATCTATGTAAGTACTTTGTTGTCCCTGGTTGAAATTGCACGTGTCTGAGTTGCAAAGCCAAATACTCCGTAATATTTTGTCTTTCACCATTAATGACCATGATATGCATTATGATACATGCATACATAATATATTTTAGAATTTATAACTGTGACAACCCGAAATTTCTCTTTTGTATAAACCATTCAATTCAATCAAAGTCAGACTCGTTTCTATTATCTTTTAGCACCGTTTAAGGGTTCGTTTAAGTGTTCTAAGCTTAAGTACAATCAAGGTTGAGATTAGGGATGAGTTAACAAAGTCGTAAAGTAGCATTTCGGGCCATACACTCCTTCATGGCCGTACACCCCCTCATGGCCGCACACTCAAGGTGGTGGGTCACCCACCCCTATATATGTGTAGACCTCACTTCCTTCATTTCTTTCTTCCCTTGGCTGCACACCACTCCATTTTCTCTCAAGCTTCTTCAACCGTGAACCCTCTAAGGCTTCAAAAACGTAAGTATTCCATCCTTTAGCTTGTTATACTTGAAAGACCTCTTGATTTAAGCCTTGATTCTTTAAGTTTCAACATGTTCTTCATCCTTTGAAGGAGTACGACCGTACACCTTGATAAGGTTGGTCGTACACACCTTAAAGGCCCTCCAAAGTGAGAGTTTAGCCCCTATCATGTAGTTAGACATGCTAAACCTTTGATCCTAGCCTTGATTCTCCTTAAAATCTACCAATTTAACATGAACATGAAGGGTGTACGGCCGCACACCCCTTGTACGGCCGTACACACCCCATAGGGCTGTAAATCCACTTTGATGACCATTATCGGCCTTAAACTTGCATTACAACTAAGCATGGGACCTAGAACACTTCCTTGATGCGAATTAGGACCTTGAAAACACCTCAAATGCACACTTCTTCATGAGTGTACGACTGTACACTTATGGGCCATACACCCATGGCCGTACACACCCTTAGTGTGGCCGCACGCCTCCCTCATTCAATCACATTATTTTAACACTTAGTTCAAGTGTTTCCAAGTCCCTAGAGTGGTTTCCTATCATGTCTAGTAGTGAAATACCCTAATTTAATTCTTATATGTGTTATTACATGTTAAATAGGGTAAATATAGCCTGATCAACTATATTTATTCGAGACATGACCAACATGTGCTCGGGAGTGACTGTGGTGTTGCAACAAGCCTAAAACTTACCAAGTATATATACATCAGATATCGATAGAACAAAACATACAACTTAAGATACTATAGAAGTATTTTAGCTAGAGCCGAATACAGTATAGAGATCCATTCCAAGTGTTGCTACATATTTCTTCTTGGCGATAGTTTACATGCATTAGTAACCCTTCTCTATTTATCGCTTCATAGAACACTTTAACTATTAGGATGAGATATATCTTGTTTCATATATCTTGATTTAAAAATTCAGGGGACTTACCATCCTCTTCTTCCTGATTGTTCTAGAACAAGATGCCTCCCCGAAGGAAACCCATCAGAAGGAACAACGATCCTCCGCCGCCACCACCTCCTCAGTTCGACCCATCTATGTTCCAGGCAGCAGTTACGGTTGTTGTGGCTGCTGCCATGTCGCAGATAAATCAGGGCAGCTCTGGTGGATCTGGAGGTGGACCCGATTCTCAAAGTCATGATGGAGGTCAGGGACATCAAAAGGAGTGTTCCTATAAAGACTTCATGAATGCCAAACCCAAATCCTTCGACGGCAACGGTGGAGTCATTTCCGTAACCCGATGGTTCGAGAAGATCGAATCCATCTTCGAGATTTGCGCATGTTCCGAGTCAAACAAGGTGAAATTCGCCGCTTGCACTTTCACCAACAGAGCACTGACCTGGTGGAATGGTCGATTCAAATCCCTAACCATGCCAGTAGCAAATGCCATGGGTTGGGATAACCTAAAGGAACTCATGCTTGCGGAATACTGCCCAAGGGGCGAGATGTAGAAGTTATAGCACGAGCTCCGGAACCTGAAGATGAAGGGTTCTGAAATTGCTGCCTACACAACTAGATTATGCGATCTGGCTCTCCTCTGTCCGGGAATGCTCACCCCGGAAAGCAATAAAATAGAAAGATAAATTTGGGGATTGACACCCCCAACTCAAGGAAATGTCTTGGCTGCTAAGCCTTCTACATTTGATAGAGCCAAGTGTTTGGTGCAGACTCTGAGAGATCACGGGGTCGATCTTGATGAGGTAACAGCCGCTCCCGAACCACCAAAGGCTAGTGGTGGAAAGAAAAAGTTCTGGAACAAACGAAAGCGCCCGACTTCGCAGGAGCCCTTCAAGAAACAGCAAACAGTGGCAGTTCATGCTGTTACTACTCCAGCTGCTATTCCAACCACTCAAGCACCTACCAGTGGATATGCGGGTACTATTCCAAAGTGAAACAAGTGTAACTTTCATCATCACAGACCCTGCCGTTATTTGCAATGCAACAGCTGTGGAAAGAAGGGACACACGGATCGATACTGCAAGGCACCAGCCCAACCAACCAATCAGGCTCCTGGAGCGGGCGCTGGTCAAGCCTGGTATGGTTGTGGAGAGGTTGGGCACTACAAAATAAATTGCCCCAAGATAACAACAGCTGGCAACACAGGGAGGGTACTAGCTATGGGCCAAGAGGAACCAGCCGCTGATCCTACTGTTGTTACGGGTACGTTCCTCCTTAACAACTCTTACGCATACATTCTTTTCAATTCCGGTGCGGAGAGGAGCTTTGTTAGTCATGCATTCAAACATCTACTTAAATGTAAATCTCAACCTTTAACTGAAACATTTACCGTTGAGATGGCTAACGGAAAGAAAGAGAGCACTAACGACGTATTCATAGGCTGTACTCTTACCCTGAACGATCATTCCTTTCCCATCGATCTTATGCCAGTATCCATAAATAGCTTTGATGTCATAATCGGAATGGATTGGTTGAGCCCCAATCGTGCTGATATCCTTTGCTACGAGAAAGCTATCCATCTCACCCTTCCCTCTGGCGAAGCCCTCACTATTTACAGTGATAAACTCAGTTCGAACCTTCGTATCATTTCATGTATCAAAGCCCATAAATATCTACGAAAGGAGTGTCATGCATTCCTAGCTCACGTTGTTGACGAAAAGCAGAAAGTTAAAGACCTCGAGAGCATCCCCGAATTCTGCAACTTTCCTGATATCTTCCCCGAAGATCTTCCAGGAATTCCTCCCGAGCGCCAAGTCGAGTTTCGTATCGACTTAATCCCAGGAGCTACTCCTGTAGCTAAATATCCATATCGTCTAGCGCCGGCAGAAATGCAAGAGTTATACAGCCAGCTCAATGAGCTGATCAGCAAAGGATTCATAAGACCGAGTTCCTCACCCTGGGGAGCCCCGATCTTATTCGTGAAAAAGAAAGATGGATCCTGTCGGATGTGCATTGATTACCGAGAACTGAACAGGCTGACCATCAAGAACCGTTATCCCTTACCCAGAATCGAAACCCTCTTCGATCAACTTCAGGGAGCCAGTTATTTCTCGAAGATAGACCTTAGATCAGGGTACCACCAGCTATGAGTTCATGAGAATGATGTTCCCAAGACATCATTCTGAACTCGCTATGGACACTACGAGTTTGTAGTAATGCCCTTCGGTCTAACCAACGCACTGGCGGTATTCATGGATCTGATGAATCGGGTGTACCGCCCTTTCCTAGACAAGTTCGTGATCGTGTTCATTGACGATATACTTGTCTATTCTCAGAGCGAGAATGATCATAGACAGCACTTGAGGCTAGTGTTGGAAACGTTAAAAGCGGAAAAGCTCTATGCAAAGTTCTCAAAGTGTGAGTTCTCGATCAGGAAGGTAACTTTCCTTGGTCACGTAGTTAGCAAGGAAGGCATACACATGGACCCTTCCAAAAGCAAAGCTGAGAATTGGTCAGCACCGAAGACGCCTACAGAAATTCGTCAATTCTTGGGTCTCGCTGGCTATTATCTCAGTTTTATCCAAAACTTCTCCAAAATCGCTAAGCCTTTAACCACCCTGACACAGAAAGGTGTAACCTTTAGTTGGGGAGAAAAGCAAGACACTACGTTTCAAACATTGAAGCAGGCCCTATGCAGCGCACCTATCTTGTCCCTTCCCGAAGGGACGAAAGACTTCGTTGTCTATTGTGATGCATGCAATCAGGGCCTAGGTTGTGTGCTCATGCAGAGAGGAAAGGTTATCGCCTATGCCTTGACGCAGCTGAAAAAACACGAAGTCAATTACACAACTCACGATATAGAGCTGGGAGCAGTGGTTTTCACGTTAAAGATCTGGAGGCATTATCTCTACGGAACCAAGTGCACTGTCTTCACCGACCATAAGAGCGTACAACATATCTTCGATCAGAAAGAGTTGAACATGAGACAGCGGCGATGGGTAGAACTACTCAGTGATTACGAGTGCGAAATACGCTACCATCCCGACAAGGCCAATGTGGTAGCAGATGCCCTCAGCCGAAAGGAGTATTCAGGTCGTAGGGTGAAGGCACTGACCATGACCATCCATTCTCAATTATCCACACAAATCAGAGAGGCTCAGCTGGAAGCCTTAAAAGCAGAAAACATGTCAAATGAAGCCTTGAGAGGAATGGAAAAGAACTTAGAGGTCAAAGGAGACAGGGTTTACTATTTCATGAACCGAATCTGGATCCCAAAGTACGGTGGGTACAGGGAGGTTGTCATGAACGAAGCTCACAAGACTAGATACTCTGTTCACCCAGGTTCAGATAAGATATATCTGGATCTGAAGCAACTCTATTGGAGGCCGAACATGAAAGCAGAGATCGCTACCTTCGTGGGCAAGTGCTTGACTTGCGCTAAGGTGAAGGTGGAATATCAAAAGCCCTCAGGTTTACTTCAACAGCCAGAAATACCTAAGTGGAAGTGGGAAAGGATTACTATGGATTTTATCACTAAGTTACCCAGATCTCCGAGTGGGCACGACGCCATCTGGGTAAATGTCGATCGAATGACTAAATCCGACCACTTCCTACCAATCAAAGAAAACTTCAAAATGGAGAGACTGACATGAATCTACATTCGAGAAATAGTTCGCCTTCATGGGGTGCCTGTATCCATTATCTCCGACCGAGATAGCAGGTTTACCTCGAGATTTTGGTAATCACTACAGATAGCTCTTGGAACTAAGCTGGATATGAGCACAGCTTACCATCCACAGACAGATGGGCAGAGTGATAGAACCATTCAAACATTGGAAGATATGTTGAGAGCCTGCATCATCGACTTTGGCATGTCGTGGGACACTCATTTTCCCTTGGTCGAATTTTCCTACAACAACAGCTACCATACCAGCATCAAGGCTGCACCGTTTGAAGCCCTCTATAGCCGTAAGTGCAGATCCCCTCTGTGCTGGGCCGAGGTGGGCGACACACAGCTAGTCAAGGGTCAAGTCCCCGACAGCACTCTCACGGGTCCTGAAATCATCCGAGAGACGACTGAAAAGATCGTACAAATCTGAGAACGACTAAAAGCGTCAAGTAATAGACAAAAGAACTACGCTGATAAGAGACGAAAACCCTTGGAGTTCCAGGTTGGTGGCCGTGTTCTTTTGAAGGTCTCGCCCTGGAAGGGCATGATACGCTTTGGAAAGTGTGGAAAGCTAAATCAAAGATACATTGGACCATTCGAGATACTCGCTAGGATCGGTCCCGTAGCATACAAACTCCGTTTACCCCGAGAACTTAGCAACATACATCCCGTCTTCCATGTGTCGAACCTAAAGAAGTGTCTGTCCGATGAGGCACTTGCGATTACCCTCGATGAGATTGAACTAGACAAGAGCTTACAATTCGTAGAGGAACCAGTCGAAATCATGGACCGGGAAGTCAAATGAACGAAACAAAGTCACATTTCGATAGTGAAGGTTCGCTAGAATGCCAAGCGGGGACCTGAATTCACTTGGGAGCGCGAGGATTCAATGAAACAGAAGTATCCCCACCTCTTCCCGAGCCCATGATTCGTATTTTATGTTTGAATTTCGTGAGGATATTCCCTCTAACGGGGGGATGATGTAACAACCCGAAATATCTCTTTTGAATAAACCGTTCAATTCAATCAAAGTCAAACTCGTTTATGTTATCTTTTAGCACTGTTTAAGGGTTCATTTAAGTGTTCTAAGGTTAAGTGCAATCAAGGTTGAGATTAGGTATGAGTTAACAAAGTCGTAAAGTAGCATTTCGGGCCATACACTCCTTCAGGAGGAGTGTATGGTCGTACACATGGGTGTACGGCCGTACACCCCCTCATGGCCGCACACTCAAGGTGATGGGTCACCCACCCCTATATATACGTGTAGACCTCACTTCCTTCATTTCTTTCTTCCCTTGGCTGCACACCACTCCATTTTCTCTCAAGCTTCTTCAACCGTGAACCCTCCAAGGCTTCAAAAACGTAAGTATTCCATCCTTTAGCTTGTTATACTTGAAAGACCTCTTGATTTAAGCCTTGATTCTTTAAGTTTCAACATGTTCTTCATCCTTTGAAGGAGTACAGCCGTACACCTTCATAAGGTTGGCCGTACACACCTTAAAGTCCCTCCAAAGTGAGAGTTTAGCCCCTATCATCTAGTTGGACATGATAAACCTTTAATCCTAGCCTTGATTCTCCTTACAATCTACCAATTTAGCATGAACATGAAGGGTGTACCGTGGCACACCCCTTATACGGTCGTACACACCCCATAGGGTCGTAAACCCACTTTGATGACCATTATCGGCCTTAAACTTGCATTACAACTAAGCATGGGACCTACAACACTTCCTCGATGCGAGTTAGGACCTTGAAAACACCTCAAATGCACACTTCTTCATGAGTGTACGTCCGTACACTCATGGGCCGTACACCCATGGTCGTACACACCCTTAGTGTGGCCGCACGCCTCCCTCATTCAATCACATATGATTTTAACACTTAGTTCAAGTGTTTCCAAGTCCCTAGAGTGGTTTCCTATCATGTCTAGTAGTGAAATACCCTAATTTAATTCTTATATGTGTTATTACATCCTAAATAGGATCCATTTGTGTTCAAGACTTCACTTGACACTCAGCACCTCATATCGATCTTTCATACAAACCACTCACTCGAGGTGAGTTCATACCCCTACGCTTTTACGATTTTTAAACGTTTTCAGGGGGAATACAAGCCAAACACGAATGATTTTGTGAACCAATACAAAAGGACTTTTAACAAGTATAAAACTTATGCAATTGATGCAGACAAAAGATTTCTGTATTCGTATAAAATATTTAGATATTTTATCCCTTTTGTACCATGTTGAGCATAAGAGACGTTTTCAACTTACAACCATAATTGCATAGTTTTACCGATTCAATATTCACATCAACTACACGATATACATGCAAACTATAATAGGTATAGTTTGGGGTTTTCAATACACAGCTTTTACGAATTCAGAGTTATTCAGTACTAAACATATAAACTATGGTAGATTTAGTTTATGATATACATTACTACAAGAGCACAACATTTAATAATTATTTAAGTATAATTATTACTGTATACAGTATTCAACGGATTCAAATGCAATAGAACAATACATAATTACATGTAAACTTGATTATACAGTATTATGAGACTCTAGTTCAAAACTGTACATTTGGGTACTGAATTAAATCCTATAATAGTATAACCAAAGTCTCCTGGAGGGAGAGCGTGAGATTTGTGAATAGATCTATTCGGGATTGACAATCCCACACCTGAACTGCTAGCTACAGTTATGCAGGCATGCCTGGGGCGACAAATGTCATTTAACCAACACTTGAAGAACGTTGTAAAGGTCAGTATGTCATATCAAGCATGGTTATACAACTCAAAATAAGTATAAACTAACCTTTGTTTACGAGATTCCATTCTTCATTAGTTTTATTTTAATTAATAGAACTATTATACATTACATTTGGGGACTTCTGAAGTACAACACATGGTTTTAGTTAATAGAACTACTATATTCACTGGTGATAGCCAGGGTTTTCAAAACAGAACATACTATACATACTAGAAATAACCAAGCATACAGACTAACATGTTTCATATACTACAAGGGAATACAGTAACAAACCTTCATAGAAGGAACTGGTATTATCTTACTTTCTTTAAAGAAAGTATTGGATTTTCTTGAAAACATACGAACATTTCTACAAATTCATCAACAGATTTTCACTACAAAACATCGCTTATGAACTCACCATCTTTATGCTAATTCTCTTTTAAAACTGCTTGTATTCTCAGGAAATCAGTAGACAGGTACCTCCTGGAGTTTTGAGAAGACGGAGCAGTTAAAGTCACGTCTTTATATTTTGCTCATACTTTTTGGATGTATAACAAACAAGACTTAAATAGATGTAAACCTTTTTCATATATGTATTCAGGGTAATGGTTGTGTTTACTATAATTGCTATGATATAATTGTTGTGATACTACACATGACGTCATCCACCCCTGAATGTTTCCGCCGTTCCGGTTTGGGGGTGTGACAATAACCGACATGGTCTTGCCGCATATTTAACTGTGTGTCGTTTCCACTTTATAACTCCAAAAGTATGTTCCACATCATTATGTGCTCCTTCTTTTCTTCTCTTGAAAAATTTATCTCTTGGTTCTACTGGCTGTCGAAACGCCTTCACAAATATGGAATATGGTGGATATATTTCATCCATAAGGTAATAACCAAACTTATATTCATTTTCATTCAGTGTGAAAGGGGCATTTGGTTTCTTTCCTAACAAAAGATCGTCAAATATTGGTGACTGATCAAGATCGTTGACATCGTTATTGTAACCAGCAACTCCGCAAAAAGCATGCCAAATCCATAAATCTTGGGAAGCAACAACCTCTAATACCAACGAAGGCGTTCCATGATGACTACTTGCATACTCGTCTTTCCACCTCACGAGACTATTTCTCCAATTCCAGTATGTGCAATCAATGCTTACAAGCATACCTAGAAAACTATGTCTTTCTTCATGTGTCGCATATAGTTGTTGAATGTCATTCTCTGAAGGTTTGCGCAAATAAACTTCAACGAAGATTTCGAGAACACCTCTCGCCAATCTATACAAACTTATTATTTCTGTTCTCTCTAGGGGTGAGCAAAACCGAACCCAAAAACCCAAAAATCGACAAAACCGAAACCAAACCTTCGGGTTTGGGTTTAAATATTTAAAAACCGAAAAATGGGTTTTGAGTTCGGTATTAGTGCCTCAAACCGACCGAACCCGTTGGGTTTGAAACCGATCCAACCCGTTGGGTTTAAAACTAACCCAACCTGAGATTATTACAAGTTTTTCAATGATATGGTATAATTCAAACTTTCTATGGCAAAGGTAATATACGTCAAATGCAAAAGGAGGTGAATTTGGTATAAGTTACACCAAATATAGGGCTTGTGTTGTTGTTTTAGTGAAACCGAAATAATTACCTAGTTGTTTGCTACTTGTTTGTTTCTAAAAACTTGTTAAACTTGGTTGTTCTTTAACATGGTTGTTGTAAACTTTCATAAACATACTTTTGATGTTGTATTGGTGTTGAAATTGGTTTTTTTTAGTTTCTTTAATCCAGGTTGCTAAATATCTTTCGTTTTTTAAGTTACAACGATTTGCTAAAAATTGGTTTAAAACTTAAAACCCGCAGGTTTAAACTCAAAACTCAAGGGTTTAAACCCCAAACCCATCAAACAATGGGTTGAACCCAAAAACCGATGAAACTGACCCAAGAACCCAAAAACTGAAACCAACCAAAAACCAACCCGACAGGTTCTAAAAACCCAAACACCGAAATACACGGGTTGGGTCGGTTTTACCCTAAAAGTGACGATACCCGACCCATGCTCACCGTTAGTTCTCTAAACTTCTCATATAATCGTCAATAGAATCGAGCAACTCCCCCATAGCCATAATCTTAATTGTCGCATCACATTTCTGAAACCCTGTGAATCATCGCTTACCTCTAGCATCATATCTCAATTGGAAAAATCCATATCTAAACATATATCTAACAAGTAAAAAATGTATTTATTTTATCTAAAAGCTACATTTATAAATTAAAAAAATTGAAAGAAACGATACCTGCTTTACAAGGCGTTGACTCTCCATACAAACACACTTTTTCGCAAACGAAGCCTTTTTTTAAAATCGATTGCCTGATAGACACAATTATCGGCAAAATAATTGTGAACTAGACGTCGATTCCCTTCTCCGCGATCTCTGCTTAACATTGCACGTCGTATTAGTAGTACAATTGGATATGGTTGTAGTAGGATGTTCGTACAATACTCGTACATCATACGAACGAAGATATCATCATCGGCAAAATCATCGTTAAACGGTTCGAACGGATACTTAGTCAATTTTACTGATGACTTTTATTCGTCATTTTTGAAACCTTTCATTTTCTCAAATTGTTTCATAGTGAAGATTGAAATACAACTTTATAAGACCATCATTAACCTTTCATTGTGATAAAGAAAATGATTTGTAAACCAAGTCTTCTTGGAACATCTTAGGAAATGTGGAATCGGTTTACAACTCATCCCATGAAAAACACTCACTCATCAGTTGTATGGTTCTTGTGGCACAGGATCACCTGGTCTCGTGGATTTGTCTTATGATGTTTGAGGTAGCTTTCATATTATCTAGTGGGATAGGGTCACCTGGCCACTAGCTGAATGTTGATAGTACAAGTTTTTAAATAGGATAACACAGACCTTGCAGTATGCTATATTATGTTTTCTGAAAGAACTATTTACTTTATAAATTTTTAGAGTTATGTTCAACGCAACAATATATATATATATATATATATATATATATATATATATATATATATATATATATATATATAGTGTAATAGCCCAAAATCCGAATAATATTTTCCATTTTCAAAAGGAAATTACATCCATAAATTATTTCCAAAATCCATTACACTTTAAACATGTTCCATTATCAGAGTAATAATATCAGTAAGTGCGGAAAAATAATGGAGAGCAAATGCTACGCCATCAAGCCGGGCCCTTCTCCTTAGTACCTAAAATCACAATTCAAACTGTAAGAAGAAGCTTAGTGACTTCCCAAAAATACGTCATAACATACAATCACAAAATACCATGCAACATATATATGATTTCCATGGGCTACCCCCAAGGTCTTTCCCTTGGAATAGCATGGGCTACCCCCGTGGTCTGATATCCAAGTGTCATGGGCTACCCCCAAGGTCTTCCACGCCATGGGCTACCCCCATGTACTTTCATACAAGTGCCACGGGCTACCCCCCAGGGTCTTCAGATAAGTAAACACATAGACAACCATCATTGGTGTCTTCAACCCACTGGTATAGTGAGAAACTCACCTCGAATTGCTGAATCACACTAAAAGATCTCTGGCTGTTGGTCCATCAAATCCCTGAGCTATCAATACCTAATACCAACACATAAATAATTAGAATTCAAATTTGTAACCAACAACCCATAAATAGGGTAAACAGACCATTTTACCCCTTACCTATTTTGGTCCAAGACTAAGGCCCATTCGTGGCCCAAATTTCCAAATTGGGTCCAAACCATTACATGGACCGTACCCTAAGGCCCAAAATATTCCTAGTCCAAAACACTTGCATTCAGATGGTCCAACAAATCCCTAAGCATCTAAGCCCAACAAAATGACCCAAACTAAAGCCCAAAATGTCTTAAGCCCACTGACTGAGTATGCAGGGCGTACTCAGCTGTACGCTAAGCGAAAACACTTTAGGGCTTATATGCGACGCGTATTGGCTTGTGCGCCCAGCGTACTTCCCCATTCAGCCATCTTCCATTTTTACCCCTTAATCCATTAAAACATTGCTCCAAAACGTAGATCTGACTTCCTTAAGTTGGATTATCAAGTAAAGTTGCTAACTTTACGTTCATGCATAGCTAAATGAAGCTCTTAAATCTCAAAAGGACATAATAAATGATTTATTGCATGCATGAGCCCAAAAACTCCATAAAGGTTGCACCTTTATGCCTAAGAAACTCCTAATAAGCTCAGATCTAAAAGAATAAGCCCTTCAAACGTCCTAACTCAGCAAACCAACCCAAAAAGGGATCAAAAGCATAAAACTAACACATGAAGAGATCTAAGCATGGAGAAGAAAAGGTTTGGACTTGATACCTCTAGAAGCTTGCGAAATGAGTGATGATTCTGGATCTCTAAACTTCCCACCAATGAAAGCACCTTCACCTTTCTTCAAATCCTTCAAGATGAGCAAAATAAGCACCAATTTCTTCTCAAAAGCTCAAAGACACAACAATGGAGGCTGAAGGTCGATTTTAGGGTTTAGAAGATATGGGTTTGGTAAAGAGGCCAGCCCCTAGAGACTTAAGGTCTTTATATAGGGTACAACACCCTAAAATTAGGGTTTCTTAATTTCCGAGTATGATAAGCATAACCTTAGTACGCTAAGCGTAGCATGTGGTACACCCTGCATACTAGCTTCTCAGCTAGTACGCTAAGCGTAGCATTTGGTACGCCCCACATACTACTCTAAGGGCCATTATTTCAACAAATTAAACATAAAGGGAAAATAAGGAACATACCAACATCCAATTGTTACAATTCTTCCCCACTTGAATCAGACTTCGTCCTCGAAGTCCGCTACCCCGAATAACTCTGGATAGTGCTCCCTAATCTCATCTTCGGGCTCCCATGTCCACTCTGAACCCTTGCGGTGTTGTCATTGCACCTTCACCAACTCGACAACCTTGTTCCTCAAGGTTTTCGTCTTCCGATCAAGAATCGTCACCAGTCTCTCAATATAATTCACGTGATCATCTACCTTAATATCCTCCAACGGTGCCACTGCGGAGTCATCCACTAAGCACTTCTGCAGCTGAGAGACATGGAATGTGCTATGAATCTGACTGAGCTCATCTGGAAGATCCAAGCGATAAGCAACCCGGCCCACCCAAGCCAAGATCCTGAAAGAACCAATATATGGGGCCCAGCTTGCTCCGCTTCCTGAACCGGATGACACCTTTCCAAGGTGACACCTTCAAGAGAAACATATATCCCACCAGGAACTCTAAATCTAACTGGCGCCTGTCCGCATAAATCTTTTGCCGACTCTGAGCTGTCTGAAGCCCACTCCGAACATGTTGAATCAGCTCAGTGGTCTTTAGTACCACCTCGGTACTCCCCATAACCTGCTGACCAACCTCGCCCCAACAAAATCGGGGTCCTACATTTCCTCCCATAGAGCATCTCGAAAGGAGGTCGATCAATGCTGGCGTGATAACTGTTGTCATACAAAAATTCCACTAATGGAAGATATGTATCCCAACTCCCACCGAAATCCAGAACACACGCCCGCAACATATCCTCAAGGGTCTAAATAGTCCACTCACTCTGAGCATCGGTCTGCAGATGGACAGTTGTGCTGAAATGGAGGCGAGTGCCCAACTCGTCATGAAACCTCTTCCAAAACCTCGAAGTAAACCGGACATCTTTATCAGAAACCACTGATACCGGCACCCCATAATGTGCCACAACCTCCATGATATAAATCTCAGCCAACTTCTCAACAGAGATACTCTCCTGAATCGGGGTGAAATTCACACTCTTGGTAAAACGATCCACAGTGAACCAAATCGAATCTACTCCGCACGTAGTTCGGAGTAGCTTCGTGATAAAATACATGGTAATATCTTCCTATTTCCATACGGGAATCTCCATCGGCTACATCTTTCCATGAGGTTGTTGATGCCCGGCCTTGACTTTCCTGCAAGTCAAGCATCGATCCACGTACCAAGCCACATCCCACTTCATGCAGGGCCACCAATAATCAGGATGAAGATCCATATACATCTTCGTCGCCCGGGATGAATAGAGAACCAAGACTTGTGTGCCTCCTCTATCAAAATCTGACACACACCGCCCCAATACGGGACCCAAACACACCGATGTAAAGTCAACAATCCACGACTGTCGTAATCGAAGGAAGACACCTAACCCATAATACGCTCACTCTTCCGGTGCTATTCCTTCATAGCCTCGGCATGTGCCTTACAAATCTACTCCAACAATAGAGTAATCACTATCATCCTCAAACATATGTCTCTGATCGGAGTCGCAGACGCCTTGGGGCTGAGAGCATCGGCCATCACATTAGCCTTCCCCGGGTGATAAAGGATCACACAATCATAATCCTTCACCACATCCAACCACCGGCGCTGCCTCATATTCAGATTCGGCTGATCCATCAAATATCTCAGTACCTTATGATCCGTGTAGATAGTACAACGTACCCCACACAGGTAATGCCGCCAAATCTTGAGGGCGAAACTGAAGGGTTTTGAGCAATTCTAACACTCCTAAGTGTACATGCAACCCTAGGAAACCTTGGATCTATGTTTGTCTAAAATACATGCAAAATATTTTTTTCCAAGGTTCATAAACCTATCTAGCATACATGGGGAACTTTATAATATAAAAGATAGCTAGAAATACATACCTTGTAGTTGTTATGATTCCTTGAAACCTTGAGAGCCTAGCACCCCAAGTGTGATGCCTCAAATGCTTCACACAACACCAAATGATTTTGGAGTAAACTTGAGAGAAGTGTAACACTTGCAAAAATCGGCCAAGCCCTCTTGTAACTATGTGTAGCTGATTTTGGTGGAGAACATGTTGCTTATATAGTGTGTCACATCTAGGGTTATACCATGTAAACCCTAATGTGGCATGACTCTTCATTTCCATGACCCATGGGTTTGTAACTCCCATGGAGCCTCCATGGAGCATCCAATGGGTTTAACCCAACTTGATTATCCATGAAGCCTTTTAGCCCACTATACAAGTTATGGATGATTTACATAATCAACCCATATATTTAATTAGTCATCTTTTTGATCACTTAATTAATCCTAGATTAATTCTTGATCAATACTAATTAAATAATACTATTAAGATATTAGAACTTATAATATATTAATAAACCACAAGTGTTATTTCTCTTATTTAGTCTATCCAAATGCATGAAGCCATGCAACCCAAATGGACAATGCCGGGTCAGGTCAAGTACATACCAGAAATAGTTATGGACTTAGACACCTTATCCAACAGAAACCACAGACCCCAATTCCAAATCATGCGTCGGATAATTCGGCTCATGAGGCTTCAACTACCTCGAAGCGTAAGAGATCACGCGACCCCTCTACATCAACACTGCCCCCAATCGTGTAATCGACGCATCACAATATACTACAAAATCCTCGACACCCTCCGATAGGTTCAAAATCGGCGCCTCACACAACCGCTATCTCAAAGTCTCAAAAGTTGCCTGCTGCTCAAGCCCCCAACGAAATGTAACTGTCTTCTTGGTCAGCCGGGTCAAAGAGACTTATATCTTGGAGAAATCCTGGATGAATCTCCGATAATAAACCACCAAACTAAGAAAACTTTGAATCTCAGATGGAGACCTCGGAACCTCCCACTGCATCACGACCTCAACCTTGGCCGGATCGACCAAAATACCATTCTGGTTGACAAGGTTCCCCAGAAACGACACCTCGCGCAACCAGAACACACACTTGGAGAACTTTGCGAAAAGTCTCTCCCTCCTCAACGTCTCCAGCACTTCCCTCAAGTTCTCCTCATGCTGGTCTTGGGCCTTGGAATAAACCAATATATCATCAATGAATACAATCACAGACCGATCCAACATCGGTATGTACATGCGGTTCATGAGATCCATGAACGCGTCTGGAGCAACTGTGAGCCCAAAAGGCATCACCACGAACTCGTAATGACCATAACGAGTCTGGAAAGCTGTCTTCTGCACATCCTCATCCCCAACCCTCATCTGATGATAACCCGATCGTAAATCAATCTTAGAAAACCAAGATGCACCCTGAAGTTGGTCAAAAACATCATCAATCCTCGGGAGTATATAACGGTTCTTCACCGTTACCTTATTCAGCTCTCGGTAGTCGATGCACATACGATGAGACCCCATCCTTCTTCTTCACACACAAGATCAATGCTCCCCAAGGCGAATTGCTCGGTCAAATGAACCCCTTGTGTAACAGCTCTTGCAGCTGTGTAGACAACTCCTTCATCTCGGGAGGAGCCAACCGATATGGTGCTTTGGATATCAGAGCTGCACCAGGAACCATATCAATCCTGAACTTAACCTGTCTCCTTAGAGGCACCCTAGGCAAATCCTCCAGAAACAAATCCGGGTAATCCTGCACGATCAGCACATCATCCATAGTCTCCTTACTATTCTCCTGGGTATCCATAACATAGACAATATAACTGGAACAACCCTGCTGAAGATAGCGTCTGGTCCTCGCCGCTGAACACAAAACCGGCCCACGCTGAGATATCTCCCCATGAACCACTAACTCTCCCCCACTTGCGGTCCGAACCCAAACTAACTACTGCTCACAGTCGATTACGGCCCCATTAGGGCTCAACCAAACCATGCCCACAATAACCTTGTTCCCACGCAGAAAAATAGGAACCAAATCGACCAGATACTGCTCGCTGAATAACTGGAGAATACAACCCCGATGAACCCCCGCCGTCCCTACCTTATGGGTAACCTCCTCCCACCAGTCCCACACTCGGTCCCTCAGCATACAGGATGCGAATCCCACCTTTTCCCCCGCGGGGCAAAAGCTCGTGCGCTCAGCATTCACCATGTCAGCGATCCAGCAACGACTAGAAATGGGGTCCTTAGCCCCAAAGAACTCAGGGGCTCCGCACGCCTTGAAATCTCGGAACGAGGAGTTCGAGTCCCAATCTGACCCACGACAATCTCGGCTCTAAATGATCTGACCCGCTCCTCCATGATCTCTATAATCCCTTCCTTGACGGTACCGAAAATCACAGGGGTAGCGTCAAGGATGCCATGAGTAACCTCGGCTGCGATGAGCCCGCACAGCCTCTCATCAATCGGTTCCACACCGGAGCCTGAACCCGAACCTGAACCTCCTCGAATAGCCATCACCATCCTCAACTGAAAATACAACATAGAAACAATCGATAAAGAAATTCGAAGGAATTCCTCCTCACCGGACACCTTAGTGTTTCCAGGTCTGCTCTTGTCTAAGGTACAGGTCTTGTGCTTTCAATAGTACGGGCCCGATACTACCTTCTACACCTACATGTACCCTACCAAAGGTCATACCTAATACCTCTAATCCACCCAACTACACTCAGAACATAACTCATACAAAACAACACATACGCATACCCTAGACTCTTCTAGGATTTCTCAATCCTCATAGAACTAGAAACCTCAATCAACATCGCAGGTTGCCTTATGCATGCAAGTTATACACAAATAGAATAACACAGACTATCAAATAAAGTTTTTACCACAAGTCCACAACCAAAAAAGGAATAGGAAATGAGGCAGAATCCATCATTCTAGGGCTATGCAATTCTAAGCATATATAACTTTGAAAGCATACACTTAGCAAATAACAGAGTCAACATTGATTTCAAGAAATATATGGCATCAAATTTTCCTAGGCTATAAGGCATCACATAAATCAGGCAATTTTATCACAAAATCCTTGAAGATATTCTTAGCACTCCTCTAGCATGCATTTCACATATCAACATACTAGTTGCAATACATATGCAAGGTTAATTTTTGGGAAACACTTACTAGAGCCCGGCCGATCGCACGCATTGCACTCTCCCTTTTACTTAAGAAAAACCTTTTTATAAAATTGTGATTCTTTTTCTTTCGAAAAGATTGTCATTTCCTCAGTTTGAGTTCTGACACACCTAAGGGTGTACCCGAATACCTCAAACCAAGGCTCTGATATCAACTTGTAACAACCCAAAATCCAAATAAAAATTTTCATTTTCAAAAGGAAATTACATCCATAAATTTTTTCCAACATCCATTACACTTTAAACATGTTCCATTATCATAGTAACAATATCAGTAGGTGCGGAAAAATAGTGGAGAGTAAATGTTGAACCATCAAGTCGGACCCTTCCCCTTAGTATTGGAAGTACCTGAAATCACAATTTAAACTCTAAGCAGAAGCTTAGAGACTTCCTAAAAATACCACATAACATACAATCACAAAATACCACACAGCATATATATGATTGCCATGGGCTACCCCCATGATCTTTCCCTTGCAATGCCATGGGCTACCCCTGTGGTCTAACATCCAAGTACCATGGGATGCCCCCATGGTCTTCCATGCCATGAGCTACGCCATGGTCTTTCATACAAGTGCCATGGGCTACTCCCACAGTCTTCAGACAAGTAAACACATAGACAACCATCATTTCCACATGTCAAGTAATGGGTCGGCATTGGTGCCTTCGACCCATTGATATGGTGAGAGACTCAACTCAAAATGCTGAATCACACTGAAAGATCTCTAGTTGCTGGTCCGAAAAATCCCCGAGCTATCAATACCAAATATCAACCCACAAATAATTGGATTTTAAATCCATAACCAACAGTCCATAAATAGGGTAAAAATAACATTTTACCCCTTAACTAGTTTGGTCCAAGACTAAGGCCCAAACCTACCATCTAAAGGCCCATTCATGGCCCAATTTTCATAAGTTAGCCTACACTTACTTATTAACTTATAAGCTAATAAGTTAATAAGTTATAAGCTAATAAGAAATACCAAACACCCCATAATTATGGTAATTATACTTGTACTTTTCGGTCTTGGAATGTTTAAGACTACAATTCGATTTTATGGAAAATATAGGATTTTCCAGGATAAACATCATTATTTTTCAAGAAAATAGTTTACAATACAAAGTTTTGGAAACAAATGCGGTTACTTTCCGAAAACAATGATTTACATTAGAACAAGTGGAAATAAGAAGATATTTACAAAAGGTTCAACACTTATTTACAAAATAGTATAACATCAAGGACTCTTAATTGTAAATTCTATGGTTCCTTAGTTTATACATCAGAGTTATATATAAAAATTGTATCCGATAGGCAGTGGAAAATGTGATTTCCGCCTTAGTTCCAGTTCCTTGTTTGGTTGTGGCCTAGGGCAGATTCACCCATTGAACTGTCCGTTTGATATTAGTTTATATATGGCTAGTATAAACTAAGTAATCATAGAAGAAACTAGTATGGTCACATTTCTTAATAAGAAAATATAGGATTTTCTGAAGGATCGCACTCATCACCTCTAAAAAGATCATTATTGTTAACTCTATAATTACCTAGTGAATACGTCAGGGCTATATATAATGAAGATCTGATTGGCAGTGGAATGTGTGATTTCCGTCTTACTTCCTTTTCTTTTTTCGGTTGTGGGATTAGGGCAGATCCACACATTCAACTGTCCATTTGATCTGGATTATATATAACTTGTATTCATTAAGTAATCGTAGAAGGAACTGGTATGGTCATATTACTTATTATTACTTACTAAGAAAATATAGGATCTTTTGGAGGAAAACATGAACATTTTCAAGGAACAAAGAACTTATTTTCTAAGATAAAATGCTTATGAACTCACCAACTTAAATGTTGATACACTTTCAAAATCACTTGTATTCTCAGGAAACTAGTAGACAGGTACACGCTCAGGTTTCGAGAAGACGGAGCAGAGTAGCTTCAAGTCTTTGTTTTACTATTTACTTTTGGAGTCAATCATATGTGAATCGAATACAATGTAAACTTTATATTATTAATATAATGGTTGTTGTTGCTTTGATTACTATTATACATTTTTCGTGATACTGTACATGACGTCCTCCACCCTCCGAACGTTTCTGTTGTTTCGGTTTGGGGGTGTGACAGATTGGTATCAGAGCATTGTTTATAGTAAACTAAGTATATCAACCTATAAAAGATATACAACTATAAACACAATGGGATAAAAACACTCTGAATTATACTTTTTAAATATATTAATATTTTTATGGAAGTATACATACATGAAAATATATATACTAGAACAAGTATCACAAGAATAACAAAAAAAAATATTTACATGTTGGACACTATAGTCAAACCTAGACAGTTATGTAATCATATCTAGGATAAATATAGCCCGATCAACTATATTTATTTGAGATATGACCAACGTGTGTTTGTGAGTGATTGTGGTATTGCAACAAGTCTAAATTTACCAACTCCATATACAAAGGAATACTAGAACCAAACATAAAGTTTAAAATGCTATATCAGTATTTTATGATACTATACAATAACAACAAGTCTAAAAATTTATCAGGTTCATATACCAAGAAGCTCTAGAATCAAACATATAATTAAAACACTATAGGAGTATTTTAGACACTATAATTAACTTATGTGAAAACTAAAGGACCCATACTGGTTGGTCTATAATTACTGAGTGTATACGTTAAGGTTATATATCATTGAGATTTTATAGACTTAGAATTTGTGATTTTTGCTCTACTTCCTGTTCCTTGTTTGGTTATGGTCTGGGAGTAGGATCACTTATTCGAAGGTCTATTTAATCTTGGTTATATATAATCTGTATACACTACGTGATTATAGGAGCACCCGGTATGTATCACCCCATAAAAATAAAAATGATTTATTTATCTCATAGATTCTTTAGACACTCTCATTTTCGCACGAACAACATAGGTAGATGTAACCGCTCCACTACAATAGCCAACAAAGGAATTGAGGAAGAACCAAAAGAGGGTTCATGAGGAGGATTCCGAGAAAGGACCGAAAGAAGAGAAAATCATTAGAGAGATCATTAACGAACCTTACCCTATCAGGAGAAAACTAGAAAGCACTCTATACGTCACACTAGTAATTTATAAAATGATATAACTTAGTGAGCTAGTGACTAGACTACTCGCACTATGTGTTAGGTTTATCACTTCTTTTGTAATAACAAATACTAGTACAACAAGTCATAAAATTTTGTTTAAGGGCGATAACTATTATAAATTCATAAGTTTATTTTATATAGACTTCTGTTATGAACTGTTTACAAAACTCTATAAAAGTCAGAACATGATACGCACAGAACCAAGATAACATAGTTCAAGCGATACACGAGTTATAGCCACTACTAAAGACTTACTACTGTTTCATTCTTTTAAACCTTATGGTAGAAAGATGCCTTCTCGTAGACTTATAGGGTGCAATCATACCAGCACTAATGTATCGAGTCACATCAGAACTTCACAGTTAAAAATGCTCGGACGAGATTAGTACTAGGATGAGTGAACTTAACCTTTGTACAATATCTATTTCTACTCACTACCATGAATACATCATAGGGATGTAGGTCAAAACATTGAGAATCGTACAACAAAACGAGAATTTTATATGTATATATATAAATAGGTAAAATACAACTAGAAATGACTATAATTACTTACGAACTCGTTTCACATCATGCAACAGAATCATGTATTCACATGGAAATAACCTACCAACCGACGAAACCCCGATTCTACATATAGACTCCGCTACATTCCAAGCTGCCGTAACAGATGCCGTGACAGCTGTCCTGGCGCAATTCAATGCTAACAACCCAAACGAAAATAGAAACAGTGTCGACAATTCAAACCGTAGTAACAACCAAGGAAACCAACGAGTATCGGTCATCAAGGGCACCCTAGACCACAAACCTAAGATCAAGAAACAACAGTTCTGGAACAAAAAGGAGCACAATTTATCTCAAGGACTTGCTAAGAGATAGCAACTTTGGGTAGCCCCTAGAGCCACAACATCTACCGCTCCGTTACTAGCCAGTCGATATGCTGGAGCACTACCAAAGTGTAACAAGTGTGACTACCATCACAAGGGAGTCTGTCGGGAGTTTCATTGCAAGAATTGCAACAAGAATGGTCACTCTACTCCTTTTTGTAGGACTCCGGTCCAACACATAATCTCAACCACCGATGCTAGTACAAGTCAAGTATGCCATGCGTGTGGTGAAATGGGACATTTCAAGAAAGATTGTCCAATAGAAAGAAATGACGGAGGAGAGGGAGGAGTTTAATGACAGGACATAAAGGAGCAATGAGGAACCTACTAGGATTTTTGGTACCTTTTCCAAATAACCATAATAATTAAACATCGAATTTTCACAAAAGTTTTTGACAATTCAAAATCAAAATCATAAATTACTTTCTCATCCGAATAAAACACATCATTCATATAAAAACTAAGGATCCTTACAGGTGAGCTATGATGGATTAGTGTAACATTAGGGTCATCATAGTTAAGATTATGCAGGCTTAGAGTGAGTGATTCCGCCTTATTTCCTGTTTCTTGTTTGATTGTGGATTTAGGGCAGAGTTACTCAGTGGACTGTCTTCTCAATCTTAACTATATACGATTTGGATACACTAAGCGATTATAGAGGGACCTGGTAGGGATTATATTACGAAATTTCATCATTGTCAATTATCGGAGCACTCGTACTGCTAGTACTCGCTAAACGTTATACAAAATGTTCGCAGTAGTAGTAACAAGGATAAAAATGAAAGCACTGAAAACATATACATAGAATGCACTATCACTCTAACGAATACGTTTCCTAAACGGCTTAACAGTAATTCTATAAGAAATTCCGATGTCGTCATTCGACATGGATTGACTTGGTCATCACCATACCAATTTAATGTGCTACGAAAAGACCCTTCACCTTAACCGACCGACTAGCAAAACCCTTTTCAATCGATACTGATAAATCTGAAACTAACCTCCGAATAGTTTCTCGTTTCAAAACACCGAAGTACTCATGCGAGGAGTACCATACCTTCCGTAACCTTCTCGAAGTATCCCCAAAAGACCTTTCGAGAATGCCACCGTATGGTAAGACAAGTTCAAGCACAGAGGCTAGGGACAAATACGGTTAATCTATCACTACTAAGTGTATACACAAGGGTGGTATAATTAAGATTCTATGGACTTAGGATGTATGTTTCCGCCCTATCTCCTGTTCCTTGTCTGGTTGTGGACTTGGGGCAGAGTCACACATCCGACCGTCTTTTTGATCTTAATTATATACGTATACACGAGGCGATGATAGATGAACCTGGTATGAGCTTAACCATGAACTTCAGGACAAAGCTGCTCAGGACTACAAGTGGACATGCTACCCTTCGGATGAGCATAGACAAGTAAACCAAAACTACACACTCGCTACCGATCAAAACAGCAGACAAAAGTAAAAGTCCACTGGAAAGCCTAGTGAGGATCTGAATTCACTAGAGAGCAAGAAGATCAAATCGAACAGAAGTACACAAATCTTTCCTCAACCCTTGACGTCCCACTCAGAATCCAAATTTCGGGACGAAATTCTCTCTATCGGGGGGATAATGTAACACCAGTCAAATTTAGGTCAAAGATAATTCCCATAAATATAACAAACACATATTATAATCAATTTACTTTAATCTTTAAATGAAGTTTATATTCAATACTACAAGTCTATACGATTCCAAAAATATATAGAACATCTAAATCTGGCTTCGCATAAAGAAGTTATGATAAATTCTATCACTATAACATTTATAACAAGTACAATTTAAAATAGACTTATAATTAGCTATTGGATTCTTAACGAAAGTTGTAGTACCTAGAAATACCTACGCATGGATATAAAGAACGTCAAAAACGGAGCTTGTATGCAAAAGTTATGAGCTTCCAAAGATACAGCTGTCCGAGAGCATGACGCATGTCAGTAAACCCTAATCTGACTGGACTCCCGACGTGAGTAAGAACTCGCACGACGTAAGGAGTCAAATCTCCACTTTTCAAGTCTAGAATGCAGCTGGAAAGTCTACGTATAAAACTCATGACGTGAGCATGATTTCTCACAACATGAGGAGTCAAACGGACACTAATCGAGGCTAGAGGACACTTGGAAAGCCTACGGGATGACTCATGAAAGCTCACGATGTGAGAATCTGAGGCTCACGAACTGAGAGTCAAAATTTCGGACTATATATAGCAGGTCTGCCCTCTTTGTTTATGTTACACAAAAACGTTACACTCTCTCTCGTGTTGCTGAATTCAAGCCGTTTTCCCGAGCCGACGATCACGAACCGCTATTAGTCTCTAGCTAGATTCTACTCATGATCAAACTTAAGGTGAGTTCATATCCCTATGTTTTTATGATTTTCAATTGTTTTAAGGGGGGGGGGGAATACAAGTAAAACACAAGAAATCTTGTGTTTAAAAATATAAATCGCTTATTATGTTTTCTTACCGTTATATGCATTTTTACGTAAAATTTAGTAAATATGTGAAACAACGTTACCACCGAATTTACAAACATTTACCAAACATGTTAAAACGCAAAGGTTTTCATTTCAGTAGAACACAAACTTATAAACTGTAATAGGTATAGTTTATGGAACAAAGGTACTATTTTACAAAGTCCATGTTATAACACAGAAACACACTTATAAACTATAATAGGTATAGTTTATGAAACAAGGAGTTATTTTACAAAAGTTACATCTTATTTATAAAAAGGTGTTTCCGCTTTATTACTCGTAAATTTGTTGAAGAAATTTGTTATACACGTCTTCGTGTACTTACCTAAGTACCAATGGAAGTCCCGGCTTATTAACCAGAATCTCCTGGAGGGAGAACGTGAGTTTGTGTATAGATCTATAGGGGACTGACAATCCCGCACCTGAGCTGCTTGCAACAGCTAGGCCGACAGGCCTGAGGTGACAAACGTCATTAACGATAACGGCGTCCGAAGAACGTCGTATCAGGGATATCCGTCATATTAGTATTTTTATAAGAACTCACAAGGAGAAAACAACGATATATTTACGTAGTAACATACTTTTAAACAGTCTTAAGGAGTATTAAATCTATGATTATTTAGCATATACATCAGGGTTATATAAGATTAATGTCTGGTAGACAGTGGAATGTGTGATTTCCGCCTTACTTCATGTTCCTTGTTTGGTTGTGGGCTTAGGGTAGATTCACTCATTCGACTGTCTGTTCGACCTTGATTATATACAACTCGTATGTATTAAGTAATCATAGGATGGTATTAACATCGCATCTAGTTTACAGGGCAAACACATCTTCAGCTAGTTTTACTTATAAATAAAACTAGGTAGCACCAAACTATGTATGGTAATTATACTTGTACTTTTTGGTCTTGGAATGTTTAAGACAACAATTCGATTTTATGGAAAATATAGGATTTTCCCGGATAAACATCATTATTTTTCAAGAAAATAGTTTACAATACAACTTTTTGGAAACAAATGTGGTTACTTTCCGAAAACAATGATTTACATTAGAACAAGTGGAAATAAGAAGATATTTACAAAAGGTTCAACACTTATTTACAAAATAGTATAACATCAAGGACTCTTAATTGTAAATTCTATGGTTCCTTAGTTTATACATCAGAGTTATATATAAAAATTGTATCCGATAGGCAGTGGAAAATGTGATTTCCGCCTTAGTTCCAGTTCCTTGTTTGGTTGTGGCCTAGGGCAGATTCACCCATTGAACTGTCCGTTTGATATTAGTTTATATATGGCTAGTATAAACTAAGTAATCATAGAAGAAACTAGTATGGTCACATTTCTTAATAAGAAAATATAGGATTTTCTGAAGGATCGCACTCATCACCTCTAAAAAGATCATTATTGTTAACTCTATAATTACCTAGTGAATACGTCAGGGCTATATATAATGAAGATCCGATAGGCAGTGGAATGTGTGATTTTCTTCTTACTTCCTGTTTCTTGTTTGGTTGTGGGATTAGGGCAGATCCACACATTCAACTGTCCATTCGATCTGGATTACATATAACTTGTATTCATTAAGTAATCGTAGAAGGAACTGGTATGGCCATATTACTTATTATTAATTACTAAGAAAATATAGGATTTTCTGGAGGAAAATATGAACATTTTCAAGGAACAAAGAAATTATTTTATAAAATAAAATGCTTATGAACTCACCAACTTAAATGTTGATACACTTTCAAAATCACTTGTATTCTCAGGAAACTAGTAGACAGGTACACATCCAGGTTTCAAGAAAACGGAGCATAGTAGCTTCAAGTCTTTGTTTTACTATTTACTTTTGGATTCAATCATATGTGAATCGAATACAATGTAAATTTTATATTATTAGTATAATGGTTGTTGTTGCTTTGATTACTATTATACATTTGTTGTGATACTATACATGTCGTCCTCCGCCCATGAACGTTTCCGCCGGTTCGGTTTGGGGGTGTGACAATATGTTGCTGCAAATTGGATTAATCATATAATTCATTATCATGCATGAAGACCAAATATTTCGTATGCTCAGAGCATTTCGAATGATACTAGTATAATCCAAGAACAATTCATAGTATGACTTATAGGAACATTCTTAAGTACTTGTGAGAACTAAAGAGATATTCCTAAATCTGCGGAGTATTTGAAATAAATTTATGCTTAACCTATTACATATATGTTGAACTTTCAAATAAATTGAAATGATTCTCAATCTCAATCGGGCGTGTCTTCTTTATGAATGAAGATAAAGGCACATGGATTGTAGTTCCATGTACATTTTAATTACTAATACACATCAGAGTAAGAATACATTTTTGTTCAGGGAGCCACATACAAAGATGCTTAGTGTATAGTTCATTATGAATATGAATAATCCTATTATGGAAGTATTGGTATCTGAATCATATTTAAGCATCTAATGCATTCTCAATAGTTTTCTCTCTCTCTCTCTCTCTCTCTCTCTCTATATATATATATATATATATATATATATATATATATATATATATATATATATATATATATATATATAGTTGAAAATGTTTGTATTCACAAAGTTTATACAAATCAAGTTTGTTAAATCTACTTAACAAAGTTCCTTCATTAGCTAAAGCATGAAAGTCAAGCTGGTGCTACAAGACCTTGTTGTCCCAAGTAAAGGTATTTGATTGAAATTTACTATTTGGATATTGGAATAGTACAAGCAACATATATTCTAATGAGTTGATATATTGGATATAGTCTTTCATTAAATAAATGTTGTTTTCTATATTAGCATGTTTAATCCATGAATCACTTGGTAATTCTACATGTCCACGGTCGTTCATAGTTGTGGGAGCATCTATGAGGTAAGAATAATATGAGTGGCTTGGTTGATTCTCATGGAGATGAGAATAGAAAGAGTTCCTACCAACTTCATAGATACATGATTACGAGAATAAGTATTGGACTTGACCCGTATCAAACTCACGTTATGGATCGTTGTTATGAGTGATGTTTTGATCAAGGTAGTATATTTGTATTCTTACACATATGATGCATATTTACGACTTGAAGTGTAGGAATTGTTGTGCTTTGACATGGTTTAACATTGTTCCGTAAAAGTCATTCATATGGGCCATCGTTGGGTATAACATGAAATACATGATGGGATATGTAGCCAAGACGGGATTTGTCCCTCTTCTTCGTTGAGGGTTAGATACTTAATGCCTTACTAGAAGTTGAACACTACATGAGAGTGATCACGATCCATATGTCATGTTCAACAAGATGTTCGAGACAAAGGATGTAGCACCTGGTTCCTGGTATGTATTTTATTTAAGTGATTTTGCATTTTTGGCCTGGGACTCGGCGAGGTGAAGGCCCAACTCGCCGAGTAGAAGCGGGATGAGACGTGTGACTTAAGTGATGGACTCGTCGAGTCGGGTCCCGGACTCGACGAGTAGGCTCTGTCTGGACAAAACCCTAATCTGAGGGTTTGCACCCTATTTAAACGACCTTATACAGCCTCCATCGCCCCTTTATGCTCCCAGAAACCCTCCATAGAAAACCCTAGCCGAGTGTGTGAAGATCTTAAGGCATTTGTGGTGATTTTGGTGTTTTTGTTCACAAGGAAGAAGGAAGAGCATAGAAGGATCAAGAGGAAACTGAAGGATTCCAGTTTGGTTCATAATTTGCAGTCTTTGAGAGGTATAAAGTCTGTACCTTGCTCTTTCATTTGATAGATCCCTTTGTAGGGAGATTTAGGGCTTTTATAAGCCATTTTTGGTAACCAACCATGATTGCAAACATGGTTGGGGGTTGAGGCTTCAGAATCAGGTCTTTAAAGGGGTCACAAGGCAGATTTGGGTTGCTTTTGCACACAAGCAAGGCCCCATGCAACACTAGAACCATTTTAGAGCCTTTTTGGCTCAAAAGTCCCATGCATGCACGTAAAGTTAGTAACTTTACGTTATAGATCGAGCTTAGGGGCTTGGATCTATCATTTGGTCAAGTGTTGTACATCATAAATCGAGGATTTAGGGTGTGGACGTTATCGACTCGGCGAGTCCGTTCTTGGGACTCGACAAGTCCAAGGCTTTGAGTCCCATATATGTTAAGGGTCAAAAGAACTCAGATGGGTGTTAGAAGGGTTGTAGCAGGACAGAAAGAGTGACCCAACGCTTTGGACTTAGTTCTAGACCTGGAGTTCATGGGACTCGACGAGTGCTAGAACAGACTCAGCGAGTCGAAGGCAATCTCCTTATCTTGAAGATGAACTCGACAAGTTGTTCATACAACTCGGCGAGTCAAGGTCAGGACTTTTTCATCAGTTGAAGGTGAACTCGACAGGTTGTTCATCCTACTCGGCGAGTCGGATGAAGGTTCATCGATGTTCGTATAGAAGGGGAAACTCGTCGAGTCGTTGCCAAACTCGACGAGTCGAGTCGTGGATAAGGACGAGTAAAGAAAAGGGACTCGACGAGTTGATGGCCCAACTCGGCGAGTCGGGTCAACTGGAAGTTGACTTTGACTTGGAATTGGTTGGGGGTAAAATGGTCATTTTACCCTAAGAGTAGATATCAGTTTCTAACTGAGTGTTTTGTGGGGATTGTAGCCGGAGGATTTCCGGAGCAGTAGCGGACGGAGGTTTCCCGCACAGATTATCAGCAGCTTCTTGTACGAGGTGAGTTACCTTCCACTAGGGGTGGGTCTAAGGCCACAATGCCGGCCCACCAGAGAGGAGTATTTAGAAGATGATTGTCTCTGTGATAATTATCTTGGTCTGGTTATGTGCTTTGGTCATGAGTCTTATCTGCATGATATGTTACGTGTATAATAGGGATTAGATTCCTTGACAGCGGTCCTTAGGACCGAAGGGTAGGTCAGTACCCGGATATGCCTGACTGTATGTTTATATCTTGATGTTGTATGCCAGTGGTACGGGGTGGAATAGTCCCCATTTACCGGTTAAAAGATACCGATGACAGATACTGGTTGAAAGATACCGATGATGATTACCGGTTGAAAGATACCGATGATGATTACCGGTTGAAAGATACCGACGATGATTATCGGTTGAAAGATACCGATGATATTGTATGGTATGTGGTATGATGGGGGAACTCACTAAGCTTTGTGATTACGGTTTCGGTTTTGGTTTCAGGTACCTCTTCGTCAAAGGGGAAGGAGCCGGCGACGTAGCATCGCATCATACACACACACATGATTTCCGCATGGAGATTTCTGCGATTGTACTCTGATATGTTATTATTTTATGACGTGGGTTTTCAGACAGGATTCATTATTTTATGAGATGATGTGTTTTCACAGTATTTTCGTATGAATGTTTTTATGAGTCAGCTAATTAAAAAGAAATTTTTGGACTTGAAAATTGGGATGTTACAAGTTGGTATCAGAGCCCTGGTTTGAGGGATTCGGACACACCCTCGGGGGTGTCTGGACTCAAACCGAGGGGCTAAAAGGTTTTTACAAGAAAAAAAATGGTTTTCTAAAATCTAAATGGAAGGATTTTAAGAAAGACAAAGTGTGTGATGCATGCGACCGGCCGGGCTCAAGTAAGTTCTCACCAAGATACCCATACTTGCTATGTTATGCTATATGGTTTTGATTCTGAGAATTGCATACTAGTTAGGACTAAGGGTCTAGGGAGGATGCCTTATATGCTTGTGGTATGAGCTGTATGCTAGGACTATTTAGTCAGCAATAGGATAGCCTGATTAGGTTATGCCTGATACGGTTACTCGATGCACGAATGCTGCTTGCTTTGTGCTTAAGGGGTCCCGACTAACTTTACTAACTAGTGAGCAGATATTTATCAGTACTCGCAAGCTAGTTAGGGAAGGGAAGTAGGGACTCCTAGTGCAGCTGATAGCGGAGAGTATGTCGGAGAGTGCCCTAAGGAAGCCTAGGATGAGGTCAGTGGAAAGGGTATCGGTAAAAGGGACTTGGGGAAGTCGAAGCAATCCTTGAGGAAAGTATGGGTAGATGTGGAAGGTAGTATGGGCCCGTACTACTGAAAGCAGAGGACCCATACTCAAATCAAGGAGGGCCTAGATGGAACCTGGAAACTTGGAAAGTATGCGAGACCTCCGAAAAGTATATGTGACCCTGACATTCGTATGTTTATTTTCAGAATGGTGGTCACGCGACATGGAGCAGGAGGTTCAGGATCTGGATCAGGATCGGGCTCGGGCGCAGGATCCGAGCATGTGGATGATGGGTTACACGAGTTCATCGCGTCCGAGATCACGAGAGGTATCCTTGATGCGACGCCGGTTATCTTCGGGTCGATCAAGGAAGGGATCATTGAGCTGATGGAGGATCACCTCAGGGCGTTCAGGAGTGACATGGCGGCCAGCCAGTCAGGATCGCACACACTGTCCTTTAAGGACTTCAGAGGGAGTGGTACGCAGGATTTCCATGGGGTCAAAGACCCCATTCCTGCTAGGATATGGATCGCAGACATCGAGTCTGTGCAGCTGACGAGCTTCTGCCCGGAAGGGTCGAAGGTCCGCTTCGCTGCAGGGTATTTGAGAGACAGGGAGAGAGATTGGTGGGAGTCGGTTGGCGACTCTCTGGGAGCCTCGGCTGTGGAGGCTATGACATGGTCAGACTTTGTGACCAGATTCAGGGCGGAGTTTGCGCCAGCTGTGGAGCTTCAGCAGCTGGCCAGGGAGTTCTTGGACATGAGACAGACTACGGAGACTGTGGCGGAGATCACCGCCAAGTTCCGGGAGAGGGCATTGTTGGTGCCCCAGTATGCGGGTGATGAGGACATGAAGAGGATCCGCTACCATGACATGCTAGGAGCTGACATTCGGGAGCATGTTAGTTTTTCAGCTTGCCCTACCCTGGATTCCATGATTGCTAGGGCCAGGGAGAGGGAGATTGATCTGGAGTACATCCGAAAGAGGAAGGCAGCGGAAGGGCTGGCGACGGGGGCTTCGGGGAAGAAGCCCAAGGGATCCGATGGTAGGCCGAAAGGCCAGTCAGGGCGGGACCGCTGTGGGAAATGCGGTCGGTCACACGAGGGAGCTTGTCGCACTGGGCCGGGTTCAGGCTGCTATAAGTGTGGCAAGGTTGGGCATTTTGGCAGAGATTGTACTGCCCCTACTCCTGCGATTCAGATATCAGACCTGATTTGCTTTCATTGCAATCAGAAGGGCCATAAAAAGGCCAATTGCCCTAGATTGACAGCAGCAGCGGCGCCGGCAGTGGCGCCGACTCCAGCGACATCACGGGTTGTGAATGGCCGGAAGGACAAGTTGGAGGCTCCATTGGTTCGGAGCCGAGCATTTCAGCTGACAGCCGAGGAGGCACGCGCTGCACCTGATGTGGTGACAGGATCGCTCCATGTGAACGGTATCCCAGTTCAGGTGTTGTTTGATTCAGGTGCCACCCGATCATTTGTCTCTCTTGCGCTTAGCAAGAAGTTTCCTGAGTCGTCGGGCATGTTGGATTGCCCTCTAGAGGTCGAGATTGCAGATGACCGGTCGGTACGAGCGTCAGAGGTCTACCGGGATTGTGTTTTAAGGCTGTTCGAGGAGCGTTATCTGGTAGATCTGCTTCCCATACGTATGCGGGGGAACAAGGTTATTATCGGTATGGATTGGCTAAGCCTCAGTAGGGCAGTGATTGACTGTGCGCAGCAGTTGGTGCGGATCAGGACCCCAAGTGGGGGAGAGCTGGTGGTTCAGGGCAAAAGGCCGCAACGAGGACCAGCTTTATGTTTGGTAGCGAGGGCTAGGCGCTACCTCCAGCAGGGTTGCACAGGTTATTTCGCCTATGTTATGGGACCCAGGAGGCGGGTAGGGCGACGGTGGGCGATGTGCCCGTGGTACGAGAGTTTGCGGACGTATTCCCCGAGGAGTTTCCTGGAATACCTCTGGAGCGACAGGTGGACTTCAGGATCGACCTAGTCCCTGGTGTGGCTCCGATATCCAAGGCACCATATCGGTTGGCTCCTCCTGAGATGCAGGAGTTGTCTACACAACTGTAGGAGCTGTTAGACAAGGGATTCATTAGACCGAGTAGTTCTCCCTGGGGAGCCCCGATTCTGTTTATGAAGAAGAAGGACGGGTCGCATTGGATGTGTATAGATTATAGGGAGCTGAATAAGGTAACGGTGAAGAACCGTTACCCACTCCTGAGGATTGATGACCTCTTTGACCAGCTACAGGGAGTATCTTGGTTCTCCAAGATTGATTTGCGATCAGGGTATCATCAGATGAGGGTCAGAGAGGAGGATGTACAGAAGACTGTTTTCCGAACATGTTATGGCCACTATGAGTTTGTGGTGATGCCTTTCGGGCTCACCAATGCTTCTGCCGCGTTCATGGACCTCATGAACCGCGTGTGTAGACCGATGTTAGACCGGTCTGTGATAGTGTTTATTGATGATATATTGGTTTACTCCAAGACGCGAGAGCAGCATGAGGAGCATCTGCGAGAGGTTCTGGAGACTTTGAGGGGGGAGAGCTTATATTCTAAGTTCTCCAAGTGTGAGTTCTGGTTGCGCGAGGTGCAGTTTCTTGGGCACCTTGTCAACCAGAACGGGATTTCGGTAGATCCGGCCAAGGTGGAGGCCGTGATGAGATGGGAGGTTCCGAGGTCTCCATCTGAGATTCGGAGTTTCCTAGGATTATCCGGCTACTATCGGAGATTCATCCAGGATTTCTTCAAGATAGTTGTACCCCTGACCAGGCTAACGAGGAAGGTCATGGTCTTTCGTTGGGGGCCTGAGCAGCAGGCTGCATTCGAGACATTGAGGCTGAGATTATGTGAGGCGCCAATCTTAGCCCTGCCAGAGGGCATGGAGGATCTCGTCGTGTACTGCGATGCGTCCATCTCGGTTTGGGCACAGTATTGATGCAGAGAGGGCATGTCATTGCATACGCTTCGAGGCAGCTGAAGCCTCACGAGGCGAACTACCCAACGCATGATTTGGAGCTGGGGGCTGTTGTGTTCGCCCTCAAGATTTGGCGTCATTACATCTATGGGGTTCGTTGTACGATTTACACGGACCACAAGAGCCTGAGGTATCTTATGGACCAGGCAACTCTGAATATGAGGCAGCGTCAGTGGCTTGATGTGGTAAAGGATTATGACTGTGAGATCCTTTACCACTCGGGGAAGGCCAACATGGTGGCCGACGCGCTTAGCCGCAAGGCAGCGCCGATCAGGGATATCTGTCTGAGGATCACAGTGGTGACTCCGCTTTTAGAGCAGATTCGGGAGGCCCAGCAGGAGGCCATGAAGGAGGAACATCGGAAGAGCGAGCGGATTGTGGGCCAGGTTTCCTCCTTCGACTGTGACAGCCGAGGATTATTGACACTACATCGTAGGGTGTGGGTGCCGTACCACGGGGGTGTGCATCAGGTTCTGATGGAGGAGGCGCACAAATCTCAATTCTTCATTCATCCCGGGGCGACGAAGATGTATAGGGATCTTCGCCTGGACTATTTGTGGCCCTGCATGAAGCGGGATGTAGCATGGTACGTGGAGCGGTGCTTGACCTGCAGGAAGGTCAAGGCCGAGCACCAGAGGCCACACGGCAAGTTGCAGCCGTTGGATATTCCGCTGTGGAAATGGGAGGACATTACGATGGATGTTATCACAAAGCTTCCCAGGACCGCGCGAGGGGTGGATTCGATTTGGGTCATCGTCGATCGATTGACCAAGAGCGCTCATTTTATTCCGATTCAGGAGAGCATCTCGGCCGAAAAGCTGACCGACATTTATATCAGAGAGGTGGTGGCGCGGCACGGGGTGCCAGTGTCGGTGATTTCAGACAGAGACGTTCGGTTCACTTCCAGGTTTTGGAAGAAGTTTCATGACGAGTTGGGTACTCGTCTGCATTTTAGCACCGCCTTTCACCCGCAGACGGATGGTCAGAGCGAGCGGACCATCCAGACGCTAGAGGATATGCTGCGGGCATGTGTTTTAGACTTCGGAGGTAGCTGGGATACCTACCTTCCGTTGGCGGAGTTCTCGTATAATAATAGCTATCATGCGAGTATTGACCGACCTCCCTTCGAGATGTTATACGGGAGGAAGTGCAGAACCCCGATATGTTGGGGTGAGGTTGGCCAGAGGGTCATGGGGAGCACCGAAGTGGTCCTCAAGACGACAGAGATGATTCAGCAGGTTCGGAGCAGACTTCAGACTGCTCAGAGTCGGCAGAAAGGTTATGCCGACAAGCTCCGATCGGACCTGGAGTTTCAGGTCGGGGATATGGTTCTCCTGAAGGTGTCGCCATGGAAGGGCGTCATCCGATTCAGGAAGCGGGGAAAGTTGGGTCCCATGTATATTGGACCCTTCAGGGTTATAGCCCGGGTGGGCAGGGTGGCATATAGGTTGGATCTGCCAGCCGAACTCAGTCAGATTCATAGCACTTTTCACGTCTCCCAGTTACGGAAATGTTTGGTGGACGACTCGGCAGTGGTACCATTAGAGGATATTCAGGTCGATGACAGCCTGAATTACATTGAGCGGCCTGTAGCGATACTCAACCGGAAGTCGAAGGATCTGAGGAACAAGAGGGTGGAGCTCGTGAAGGTGCAATGGCAGCAACGGAAGGGCTCGGAATGGACCTGGGAGCCGGTGGATGAGACGATGGAGCATTACCCAGAGCTATTCCAGGATCGAGCAGCAGACTTTGAGGACGAAGTCTAAAATAAGTGGGGGAGATTTGTAGCACCTGGTTCCTGGTATGTATTTTATTTAAGTGATTTTGCATTTTTGGCCTGGGACTCGGTGAGTTGAAGGCCCAACTCGCCGAGTAGAAGCGGGATGAGACGCGTGACTTAAGTGATGGACTCGTCGAGTCGGGTCCCGGACTCGACGAGTAGGCTCTGTCTGGACAAAACCCTAATCTGAGGGTTTGCACCCTATTTAAATGACCTTATACAGCCTTCATCGCCCCTTTATGCTCCCAGAAACCCTCCATAGAAAACCCTAGCCGAGTGTGTGAAGATCTTAAGGCATTTATGGTGATTTTGGTGTTTTTGTTCACAAGGAAGAAGGAAGAGCATAGAAGGATCAAGAGGAAACTGAAGGATTCGAGTTTGGTTCATCATTTGCAGTCTTTGAGAGGTATAAAGTCTGTACCTTGCTCTTTCATTTGATAGATCCCTTTTTGGGGAGATTTAGGGCATTTATAAGCCATTTTTGGTAACCAACCATGATTGCAAACATGGTTGGGGGTTGAGGCTTCAGAATCAGGTCTTTAAAGGGGTCACAAGGCAGATTTGGGTTGCTTTTGCACCCAAGCAAGGCCCCATGCAACACTAGAACCATTTTAGAGCCTTTTTGGCTCAAAAGTCCCATGCATGCACGTAAAGTTCGTAACTTTATGTTCTAGATCGATCTTAGGGGCTTGGATCTATCATTTGGTCAAGTGTTGTATATCAGAAATCGAGGATTTAGGGTGTGGACGTTATCGACTCGGCGAGTCCGTTCTTGGGACTCGACGAGTCCAAGGCTTTGAGTCCCATATATGTTAAGGGTCAAAAGAACTCAGATGGGTGTTAGAAGGGTTGTAGCAGGACAGAAAGAGTGACCCAACGCTTTGGACTTAGTTCTAGACCTGGATTTCATGGGACTCGACGAGTGCTAGAACAGACTCAGCGAGTCGAAGGCAATCTCCTTATGTTGAAGATGAACTCGACAAGTTGTTCATACAACTCGGCGAGTCAAGGTCAGGACTTGTTCATCAGTTGAAGGTGAACTCGACAAGTTGTTCATCCTACTCGGCGAGTCGGATGAAGGTTCATCGATGTTCGTATAGAAGGGGAAACTCGTCGAGTCGTTGCCAAACTCCACGAGTCGAGTCGTGGATAAGGACGAGTAAAGGAAAGGGACTCGACGAGTTGATGGCCCAACTTGGCGAGTCAGGTAAACTGGAAGTTGACTTTGACTTGGAATTGGTTGGGGGGTAAAATGGTCATTTTACCCTAAGAGTAGATATCAGTTTCTAACTGAGTGTTTTGTGGGGATTGTAGCCGGAGTATTTAGAAGATGATTGTCTCTGTGATAATTATATTGGTCTGGTTATGTGCTTTGGTCATGAGTCTTATCTGCATGATATGTTACGTGTATAATAGGGATTAGATTCCCTGACAGCGGTCCTTAGGACCGAAGGGTAGGTCAGTACCCGGATATGTCTGACTGTATGTTTATATCTTGATGTTGTATGCCAGTGGTAGGGGGTGGAATAGTCCCCATTTACCAGTTGAAAGATACCGATGACAGATACCGGTTGAAAGATACCGATGATGATTACCGGTTGAAAGATACCGATGATGATTACCGGTTGAATGATATCGACGATGATTACCGGTTGAAAGATACAGATGATATTGTATGGTATGTGGTATGATGGGGGAACTCACTAAGCTTTGTGCTTACGGTTTCGGTTTTGGTTTCAGGTACCTCTTCGTCAAAGGGGAAAGAGCCGGCAGCGTAGCATCGCATCATACACACACATCATTTCCGCATGGAGATTTCTGGGATTGTACTCTGATATGTTATTATTTTATGACGTGGGTTTTCAGACAGGATTCATTATTTTATGAGATGATGTGTTTTCACAGTATTTTCGTATGAATGTTTTTATGAGTCAGCTAATTAAAAAGAAATTTTTGGACTTGAAAATTGGGATGTTACAAAGGAATAACTGATACCACACCTTTCGTAACAATTATTTCTTAGTTCTCCTGAAATTGGTTGTTGAGAAGATGACGCCATTCATATGTTGTTAGGGGCAGTAGCCTATTTCTAGATGTCAGCTATTGTCAATGCCAGTCTGTAATGAATCTTGTGCAAGTGGGAAATTGTTGGATCTATATGCTCAATAATCATTATTGAGTGATACTGCTAATAACATATGATCCTATAGGGTCACACCCTTATCGATTTGGCACATTTTGTATATTTATTATTAATATGATTATTAATAAATAATATAATTCTTGTATTTAATTAGGGAGTAATTATTATTTTATAAAAATAATAAATAAAGAGAGTATAAGTAGTTATTATATCATATGGTATGATTTAATAAGTTATGTACAAAGTTTTGGACACTTTGGTTAACCATGAACTTACTAGTTATTTGGTATTTTATATAAAGGAACTACTTGTTTATTTAGTCTCTTTTGGAGACCAAAAAGCCAAAAATGTAAGAGGCATGGAAGTTGCTTTTCAACCTCCATCTCTTGTCTCTCATGCCTCTAATCTAGAGTATTACTTTACATTATAATATAGGCTTGGTCCTAACCTTACATGGATATATAATATAGACTCTTTGCATGATTTTTGGCTAGTTCTTTGACTCTCTTTTCCTTAAGAAAAGTCACGACTTTTCTTCCTCTTCTTTACTCTCTCTTTTGAAGTTTGTGTTTAAGATTTGGAGCTTCATTTTGTAGCTTCCTTTAGTGCTTATTTTGTTAAGCACTTAAAAGGCTTAAAGAACAAAGTATTACAAGAAGGAACTACCATTTCAAGTGCCTTATTCTTGATGGTGGATACTTGTAGAGAAAATCATACTCTTTCATTTTTCTATCTTCATCAACACCCTAAAATCAAGTGGGTTCAAAGACTTAAAAGGTTGGCATTCTAAAACTTTTAATGGTTGTTTTTAATATCATTCTAACCTCTATAAATGGATCCTAGTGGTTTGTTTTTGTTATAAACTCAAAATAAACTTGTTATATAAGTCTAATTGCGGTTTTTATGAAAAACACACTTATATTTTGTATCAAAGCCCATCATGAACTTGAAAGAAGATCACAAAAATATTTGGGCTTGCGGATTGATTTCGAGCGAGAAAACGAGCAATGTATGATTTAGAGAAGGTGAATTGAGTTAAAATTGAAGAAATCTTAGAGCACGATGGACTGTGAGCTGATAGGATTCATTTTGGGCTAGTGGGCAAAGGCATTGAAAACCCAAATCACAAAACAACCCAAATCAGGACCCACCCGCACATCCTTTCCGCGCACTAGCATACAGGCCGCACAAGGCTCTGCAGGCGCAAATCCGGAAATATTTCTTTTGTGTTGTATGAGGAAGGTTGGTGTGCCACTTTTCTCAAACTCTTGGACATTCGATTTTGAAGCAATTTCTCGGTAGATTTTGAAGTTCTTGAAGCCTTTAAACCTTGAAGAAACATGGTCTTTTATCTTAAAAATCATGCTACATGTTTGGTACATTTTACTTTTATTTTAGTTTCTTGAATTTAGCCATGCTAGGCTAAACTAATTTTGGTTGACTTTCATGAAATTGCTTGAATGTTTGGTTGAAAATTGAAGAAATCCATAAACTTGTTCTTGAATCTTTATGAAAGTGTTTTATATATTAACTTCTTATTTCTAATAATAATCAATGACACTCAAACGTGATTTACATATTAACTTCTTATCTCAAGCACAAACCCAAGATTAATGACACTCAACGTGATTTCGGAAACAAAAACATATATTTCATATAACAAAAAAATTAACAAGGGAATATGAGAGAAAGAGCAAATAAGAATTTAAACCAACAAAGCAGATACAATTACGAACAAAAAAAATTTAATCCCAAGAAGAGCCCAACCATCTAAAAGAAGCTAAAGATTAAAATTTAACAATCGGGTGTACATGTTTGAAGGAAGCTAAACAAATCAAACAATAGAAAGAGCCACATAAGAAGTTAACAAACAAGAAAGATGACAGATGTCGAGAACATTAAGTCAACGGTGTTTATCTGGATAAAAAATAGGGGCAAAGGTGAATTTTGTAGATGGGAAGATTGGATTGACTCACATTTTATTTGATGTAATTGTAATTCATTTTCTGTCTTAGCTATTTCTTCAAAAAAAAAAAAATGACAGATGGAAGTTATAATTGCACACAAAGATTGATTAATTACATCAATGACAAATGCCTAAAACAATGAATGATGGGGGGAAGGAGTTGGCCTTCAATTTGTTGTAATTGCAGTATTTACTAGTTATATACCCTTGATCATTTATTTCTCTCTCTCTCTCCACTCCCCCCCCCCCCCCCCCCCCCCCCGAGTTCTTATAAATGGCCTTACATCCGCTAAACTACCAAACCACCTCACTTCTGGTGCTGCTCTTAGTGATCACCACCCTAATCTCTCTCCTCTTTCTCTCTTGTGCTTGACAAAAAAAAAGCTATCAGCTTTAAGGTGAACACATGTAATATGATCATGGGTTTTCATGATGGCGGTGTTTAGTGATCAAAGGTTTGACCTTTTAATATCTTTTTTCTTTGATTTTCAGGGAATTGACTTCTATCTTCTAGAGGATCAAGAGCGGTTGAAAGTTAGCCAGGAAAGATGAGCAGAAGAAGTGATGGAGGACACGGACTGAAGCTTGACTTGAAACTCAACTTATCCCCGCCGAGAACTCAATGGCCGGTGACGGAATCACCCAATCGGTCGTCACCAATCACTGTATCTCCGACGAACTCATGTGTGTCATTGGAGCTTGCTCAAGATGAGGTGGAGCTCCGGTACTCAAGCAGCCCGGAGACAACTTCCATGATGCTGGCCGGATGTCCTCGCTGTCTGATGTACGTTATGCTTGCGCAGGATTTCCCTAAGTGCCCTAAATGCAAGAGCACAGTTCTGCTTGATGTTGTTCTTGACAAACCGATCAAAAAAATGAGAAATTAGTTCAGTTAAATTTAATGTCATTAGCTTGCTAGTTTTATCAATATATTTTGCCGCCGTTTCAAATTAACGTCTAGAATTAGTGGGAAGTTTTTGTTTTTTATTTTATTTTTATAATTCTATTTCTTTTTCCTGTTTTTATCGGTAATGTTTACTTATACTCTATTGTATTTTTTTTTTCTGTGATGAAATATGATGTTTAATGAAGATTCCCCTTTTATCCTTCTTTTTCTACTTGTTAATCTTTAGCATGAACATAGGTGTGAATCCAAAACTGTTAAATGCGTGGATTATGAAAAAAATGGCCGTTGCGTATGGTAATTTCTCATCATACGTACTTTATTGAATTTATTTCTTTTTTTGGTACTTATGGATTTTTTTTATGGCGAATAAGGTGAATTGAATTTGAATTATGTGAATAAGATTTGGTACACATTATATGTTACAAATTTTCGGGCGTATATTGAAGGTCTAGATCTTTATGGACGTTGTTTGAGAATTACGGTACTGTTGTTAATGATGTTTTATTGGCATTAAAAAAGAACAAATGAGGGAAACAATTCGACTTTGTAAGCTTCTTGCAGGTAGTTGAATGTTATGAATTTGGGAAAACATTAATTGGGTAATATATGGATTGATTCTAATCATTTGTTGGTTTTCTGCAAGGCTTGGTTGGTAGACAAATGTCGATCCCAGATAAACGTGATAAACAGAATCAACCCGAAAGTCTCTAATCATAATGCTAATGATAGGGGGCTCCTTGATCTTATGCAAGTGTGGTTCATGGAGAACAGTAGTAGTTAACAAATCGATAGGTATATGGGCTCTAAGGTTGTAAACTGAGATGAGATTCGGTTTGTGAGGGGGACTTTTTTACCTAAACAACTTGAGAATGAATAGACACTTAAAAGACGTTACCAGCATTGTGTAACATTTATTTCATTTGTCGCGATTGATGTTTTATAGATATAAATGTTAAATATGTCGGAGGATTGTGGGTATTGATGCAAGTTCCAGTCTCATGGAAGTAGTGTGTTATTTCAACAATATTTGGGTATTCTTTATTGGTTTAATGAAGTAGACCCTTACATTACTGGTTTTGGATTCGTCTTGGATCATTCTCGAAATGTGTGACTAAAAATTAAAATAACACATTAAGATTTCAGGATACTAACTTCTAACCACTAACCCCGTCGTTTAAAACAAAAAAATTTACGAAAATAATACATTAAAATTTAAGGAAAAAAAGGAAGAAATTGGGTAATATATGATTAACAAAAAAAATTATACATATATAAAACTTGGCTTCTAATCCTTTTTGAAACCGTTTTTTTTATACCGGTTTTGTGTCGGTTTCGAATCATTCCGGTTTGAATCAGTCCTATCTTTTGTAAGAAATTTTAGGGTTTGTAGTGGAGATCTAGATACCAACATGGATCGTGAGAACACTTTTCGAACTGATATTTCTACCATATGTCTTGGTTGCAAGAAATTCAGCCTAGGATAATCCAAGTGGACACTTACGATTCTAGGCACAGTAATCGTAAGCCAATTTGCTAGAGAGATTCTGTGAGAGTTTGATGAAAACGAGAGCTAATTATCGTAACCTCCTTCTGATAAGGAAGAACCGTTTATATATTAAACGATATTAGGGTTTTATTAGGGTTGGGCCGTCATTAGTTGCTTTGGAAGCAAGTCAGGATAATCCGGATCTAATGAGGATTTAGGGTTACCAAAACTAACGAGTTTCGTTACTTTTACCATAATCACCCTCAAGAAATTGAATTTTCCACTAGGATAATCCAAGCGGGACCCCAGCCAGGGGCTCTGCCCCTTGGATCCCGCTAGGGGCACTGCCCCCAAACCCCCGACTAGTCGTCGAACCAGTTTCTAATTCGATCTTATACATGCTTGCACTCCGCACAATCCCGTACATATATTAGCGTACAAATTATGAAACTCATTAACTCACATGTCAGTTCCAGTTACTTAAAATGACACGGTGACACTAAAATCACCAACATCTTTTTAGAGCGGTATCAAAAGACCCTTTTTTCGGCATACTCTTGTTCTAGTTCCGTTTCAGTATTTTTTATGGACCGATCTTTTTGTTCATGTCTATAGTGAAGTCCTACCTCGGGTTCAAGATTTAGTTCCTTCGGATAGGATTGCTTGGTTATACATTGATGGAGTTTCACGTGAACTATGGTCTACGAAGAATTTTATGATTCTAGGTCAAAAGTGGGGAGAATTCTTCGTTACCAAATCTTTCAATTCGAGGAGTTTATCGAATAGAATATTTGTGTTAGGATTTTGTATGCGAGTGTTATCTGGGAGTGAAAATAATCTTGTTAATGAAAATCCGATGGTTATACATGTTCGTGATATTAGTGTGTGATCCCCAATAATTCTCAATAAAGATGTTCTTCATAAAACGAATGGTGATATTGTGGATAATACTAAATATAGAGGACTCTATGGAATCAGCGGAACAATTTGAAAATCAATTAGTAGATGAACGTTTCCAGATTTTGTTCCTGATACATATGTTTCAAAAATTCAAAAAATATTACACAGGTAAGATGAGAATGTAGATTATGATTCCTAAGGGGATCAACGTTATAATTTTGTTAATTTGAATAATCGTCTAAAAGGTATAACTATAAATGAAATAATAACTACCAAAGCAACGGAAATTTAATTGAGGTTGAAACTTGTCTTTGGTGTTGGTTAATACGTGAAGGTGAACTTTTTTCTTCCTTTTTTTTATTTATTAATAATCATTATTATGAAACATATGGCGACCAATAAAGCATGTGATCGACACATCTCTAAGAGTTTCTAAGTTTGTTTTAATAAGGTAAAACCATATCTCTTTTATGGAGATGAAACGCTTATATGGGTCGTAGGTCTACCAAAATTGACGGTACCGTTATTCTAATGTTGGAGACAAATTGTTATACTAGTAATTGTTTGGAATCGGGTAGACCGTCGGTGATTATTAATGGAAGCCCAACAAATGAATTCTCTATGGAGAAAGGAGTGAGACAAGGCGACCCGCTCTCTCCCTTCATATTCATCATTGCGATGGAAGGGTTGAATGTGGCGATGAAGACAGCGGTTAATAAATGAGTTTTTGACGGAATAAAATTTCCAAACTCTAACATTTGTTTGTCTCATCTATTTATTGCAGATGATGCTTTATTCATTGGAGAATGGTCGAGACGTAACATCACTAACTTAGAGAGGATTTTGAGATGTTTTTATGTTGCGTCCGGGTTGAAAGTTAACATTAGTAAATCTAAAGTATTTGGTGTTGGAGCATCTCCTAGTGAAGTATCAAACTGGGCTACTCCTCTTGGTTGTGAACCATCATCTCTCCCATTCACTTACATGGGCATTCCCGTGGGTGTCAACATGAACTTGAAGAATGCATGGCGGCCGATTATTGAAAAGTTTCAGGCCAAACTCTCATTGTGGAAAGCGGAAACACTTAGCTTCGGAGGTAGATTAACCCTAGCAAAGGTCGTACTTGGTAATCTTCCTACCTTCTTTATGTCCATCTTTGCCGTCCCAAACGGTGTCATCAAGACCTTAGAGAAAATCGGAAAAAGATTCATATGGTGTAATAAATTGGAGAAGAATAGTATCAATTGGGTTGCTTGGGAGACACTTATTGCCCCAAAAAAGGTGGGTGGCACAGGGCTTGGATCTATTAAGAGCCTGAACATTTCCCTATTAGCTAAGTGGATGTGGCGATTGATAAATGAAAACTTTGCACTTTGGGTGAAAGTTATTAGATGTATTCATGGATTAGATGAAAGACATTCGTCTATTTTTGCCAACAGATCTAGAACGGGTGTCAGGAAGAATATAGCCAAAACCAGGCCTTGGTTAAAGAATCTTAACATCGATCCTAATGGAATCGTGCATTGGAAATCTACGGAAGGTTGTTGGGTCTCCAACTTCGTGATTGACAATCAGTTCTCCGTGAGATTGTTACGAGAACGGATTGAAAGGGCGAGTCATGTTGTCTGTGATGGACCGTTCGATTGGTGTAAAGTGATACCAACTAAGATCTTATGTTTTATCTAGGAGAGCGAAGTTCGGAAGAATCCCATCATCAGTTACGTTAAAATCAAAGGGTGTCCTAGTTCTATCGACGATGTGTGCTTCATGCAACTTGGACGAGGATACATGTGATCACATCCTTCTATTATGCCCAGTGGCAAAAGCCGTCATGAATTCGATTTTATCTTGGTGTGAAATCTCATACGATGGATTCGAATCGGTGAAGGATATGTTACTTTTCATATCTTGGTGGTCTAAGTGCAAAAAGAAAAAAAAAAGTATGCTATATGCGATCTTATGTGGAGGATTGTGGTGTATATGGAAGGACAGAAATCAAAAGGTTTTCACACATTCCCTTTGTACCGGTGAATACCGTGGAGAAGATAAAATCAACAACTTTCATTTGGTGCAAGCATTGAGGTTCCTTTCTAAACATGGATTGGAGAGTTTGGAATCTAGGTCCTTTTCTATGTTTGTAATTTTCTCGTTTGTTTTGATTTTTCTTTTTCTTTATGTGTTGTACTTTTCTCCTTGCATCGTCTTAATGTGAGGTGTTTTTAATATATTTGCCTTTTCAAAAAAAATGGATTAAATTAGCCCTTATGAAGGTTAATATCGTAACATGGTATTTATAGATGAATCAAATTCCTACTAGAGAATATTGGATAAAACAAGTATGGGATTGGATTCTATTATGTCTTATTTGGGATTCAGAGATTGAAAGCAACAACCCATTCGGCACGTATCATAATATTGTCCGCTCTTAGCCACCCCGGGGGAAAACTTCTTATGAGATATGCTGCCCTTACCGCTTTAAAGCACGTTGTGGCGGATGAGGTATTTGTTAGAAATTTGGGGTAATAAAAGGCCTGAAAATTCTGAGAATCGTGTCTACACTTTCAGATTAAAGTATTTGGGTGGTACTCTCAATCTTTAATCGGATAAGACTCATAAGAGTTTCAAGAACAGAGAATATGAAGTTATGATTTTCATGATTGTTGTTGTACCAGGAAAATGATGACCAATATGATTAAGTAATTCATTTGTCTGAAAACTGTCAAGGTAGTTTTCTTTGTCCAAAAACTACTCCAACTGTCAAAACCAGTTTATAACAGTCATATACTGTCACTAAAACCGGATCATTAATAAGGGTCAAAATGAAGTCAAAAATCGGGTTCGACCCCAGCCAGGGGCTCTGCCCCTTGGACCCCACTCCCAGGGGCGCTGCCCCCGGACCCCCGTTCATTTAGGGGCTTCGCCCCTAAATGACAGTCTACTTTGAATTTTGAATGAACTTAAACAAGTATGCACTCCACACCTTCCTTACTTGTTTAATATTCATCAAGATTGATTTTTGGTCAACAAGTCAATCCATTACACTTAAATACACATTGATGATGCAAAATCACCAACAATATTCACACCCATTATAAGAAATACTTATTTCTCATTCCCAACGGATGTGAGATCAAGTGCAGGTAGCTACCCACATTCACCAAACTAAAACACCCCTCTTACGGGCAAGTAAAAATTATGTTATCCTTTAAAAATCATTTTGAAGCCTTTAACTTATTTTGAATCGTAGTTTTTACTTAACTTATGTACGAGAGTGTTTCATTAAATTCCATTACATAAGGTTAAGATGAATCATATATACATCGCCTTCTAAATGTACAATGAAACATCCCAAAAATATATGCCAAAAATTTCGTTTTTGAATCATTTATAATAAATCCATACGTCATCCATCATCATAAAGAAAACCATAATCATGTATCTCAAAAACATCGTGTCAAAATACTGTATCAAATCATATGAAAATATCAGAGTCTAAACATCCCATGCTCTAACTGTGGTGTGTGCCATGCGATCATCCCGAGCCCCTCCCCTTGCTAGTGGAAGTACCTGAAACCAAAACTGAAAACCGTAAGCACGAAGCTTAGTGAGTTCCCCAAACTACCACATACCATACAAATAACATGCAACTAGGAGATACGGGCCCCTCCCACTCTCATGGAGATTCGGGCCCCGCCCACATTCCGCTGTTTAGGAGATTCGGGCCCCGCCCACACTCTGCAGTCTAGGAGATTCGGGACACGCCCACACCCCGCTGTCTAGGAGATTCGGGCCCCGCCCACACTCCGTTGTCTAGGAGATTCGGGGCCCTCCCACACTCCGCTACTAACATGCATACAAGTATCACACAGATAACAAGTACATCTACCAATCAATCACATATCTATACTCAAATAGTCCTATAAGCATCGGGCCCCGCCCACTCTAAACTACTATGAGCTTCGGGCCCCGCCCACACTTAGCTACTACATATAAGCATCGGGACCCGCCCACTCTAAGATACTACATATCACTTATGCGGGCCGGCCTTGGTGTCGTAGACCCGTTCCTACTGAAGGAAACTCACCTCGCAAGACTGACTGCTGAAAACTCGAGCGAGGAATCCCTGTCTGCTGCTCCGGCGACTCTCTAGCAGAATATGCAGTAAATGAAGTGTAGCTCCTGGATCTACTTTTTCCCTTTTGAGTCTTCAATCTTCTACTTCTTCTACAAGCTTCACAATGCACAAAAACGCTCAAAAATGGCAAGAACTAGCTCAAGATCACTTATGGCGGATTAGGGTTTCGATAATAGGGTTTTGAAACATCCCAAAAATACAGTCTAAAATTTTCATTTTTAATTCATTGTGAAAACCATAATATCCAATATCATAATAAAAACCATAAGTAGTATGTCTCAAAACATCATAACAAATGTCACACAACAAATCTCATGTCAAAATATTATATCCAAATATCAGAGTCTAACTCCCAGGCTGAAGACTATGGTGTGTGCCATGCGATCATCCCGAGCCCTTCCCAGTGCTAGTGGAAGTACCTGAAACCAAAACTGAAAACAGTAAGCACGAAGCTTAGTGAGTCTCCCTAATCTACCACATACCATCTACACATAGCATGCAACTAGGAGATACGGGCCTCGCCCACACTGGTGGAGATACGGGCCTCGCCCACACTCCGCTAACTGGGAGATACGGGTCCCGCCCACACTCCGCTATCTAGGAGATACGGGCCTCGCCCACACTCCACTGTCTAGGGGATACGGGCCTCGCCCACACTCCACTATCTCTGAGGTACGGGTCTCGCCCATGCTCAGCTACTTCGAGATACGGCGTCGCCCACACTCAACTACTAAACCCAACATACAAGTATCACACACACAACATGTAAAGCTAATCTACTGTTCAAACATCATAATCAACTACTATTACGAGATACGGGCCTCGCCCACACTCTGCTAAGATAGGATACGGGCCCCGCCCACACTCAGCTACTATCATATCATACTACGGGCCGGCCTTGGTGCCGTAGACCCGTCCCTACTGAAGAAGAACTCACCTCGTATAACTGGTTGCTGATATCCCGAGTGAGAAATCCTTGTTTGCTGCTCCGGCGACTCCCCGACTACAATCACATAACATTCTGAATCAACTGATGATTCCTCATGGAGTAAATGACCAATTTACCCCCTGGTCAAAGTCAAAGTCCTGGTCAGAGTCAAGCTTCCAGGTTGACTCTACTCGCCGAGTCCTATTATTGACTCGCCGAGTTCCCTAACTCACAATTCTCTAACTCGCGACTCGACTCGCCGAGTCGGAGCGTAGACTCGTCGAGTCCCTCCACTTCCAAATCCTTGTTCTAACAAACCGAGTCCTCTTCCACTCACTGATTCAACTCACAACTCTCAAATCGGGGAAATCAGGGGTTTGCGATCCGACTCGCCGAGTCCGATGAACGACTCGTCGAGTCCTTTGCATGTCTTCATTATACAGTTGATTCTAATCGATTCTAGTGCATCCAATTCATAGATCTGAGCTTCTAGGGCTAATATAACACGTAAAGTTGCCAACGTTACGTACATGCATAAAGGTATGAAGCTAAAACACCAAAATAAGCTAGAAATGGAAACCTAGGGTTTGGAACAAGGCCTTGATTGCATAAAGGTAGCTACTTTGAGCTCCTGGAGCTCAATGATGTCCAGATCTATTGTTCACTACCCTAAGGGAGCTCCAATCTCGAGTTTGGACCTTGAAATGTCCCAAAAGTGGCAAAACAAGCATATATGAAGATCTACTAGGAAAATGAACAAGGTAGAGGCTTTATTACCAGATGAAGTAGTAAATGGAAGCTAGCTTCTGGATCTCCTTCTTCTCCTGTGCACCTTCTCTCTTTCCTTCTCTTCTACACTTCCAAGAATACACCAAATCACTCAAAATCAAGAAGGAATCACTCAAACTCACCAATGGAGGGCTACGGTTTTGAGGGGGAACGTTCTAGAGGTGCTGGAGGCTGGGATGGGGGCTATAGTGACGTTTAAATAGGGTACAAAGCCTAAGAATTAGGGTTTCATCCAGACTGGCCTACTCGTCGAGTCAAGATGCGGACTCGCCGAGAAGATCACTTAAACCCGCGTCCAATCCTGGCTTCTACTCTGCGAGTTAAGGCTACTACTCGTCGTGTAGCTCTTTATACAAGGACATTTAATGAATTAATACGTACCAGGAACGGGGCGTTACAATTCTCCCTCACTTATCTTAGACTTCATCCTCGAAGTCTGCTGTCTCTGGAAACAACTCTGGGTAGTGCTCCCTCATCTCTTCCTCGGGTTCCCACGTCCACTCCGAACCCTTGCGGTGCTGCCACTGCACCTTAACTAACTCTACCCTTTTGTTCCTCAGCTCCTTCGTCTTGCGATCCAAAATCGCCACTGGTCTCTCGATGTAGTTCAGGCTATCATCAACCTGAATGTCCTCAAGGGGTACCACTGCTAACTCATCCACTAAGCACTTCCGCAACTGAGAAACATGGAAAGTGTTGTGAATCTGGTTGAGCTCTGCTGGAAGATCTAGTCGATAAGCAACACGACCCACCCAGGCCAAAACCCTAAACGAACCAATGAACCTGGGGCCCAGCTTGCCCCGCTTCCGAAATCTGATAACACCCTTCCAGGGTGACACCTTTAGGAGGACCATATCGCCCACCTGAAACTCCAAGTCCGAACGCCGCTTGTCGGCGTAACTCTTCTGCCGGCTCTGAGCAGTTTGGAGTCTGCTCCGGACTTGCTGAATTCGCTTCGTAGTCTTGAGTACCACCTCTGTACTCCCTATGACCCGCAGACCGACCTCACCCCAACAGATTGGGGTCCTACACTTCCTCCCGTAGAGCATCTCAAAGGGAGGCCGGTCTATACTCGAGTGATAGTTGTTGTTATTCGAAAATTCCGCTAACGGAAGATACGTATCCCAACTCCCACCAAAATCAAAAACACATGCCCGAAGCATGTCCTCGAGATTCTGGATCGTCCTCTCACTCTGTCCGTCCGTCTGAGGGTGGAAAGCGGTGCTAAAATGGAGACGATTACCCATCTCGTCGTGAAACTGCTTCCAAAACGTGGAAGTGAACCGGACATCTCGGTCTGACACCACCGAGACAGGCACTCCATGACGTGCCACTACCTCTCGCACATAAATCTCAACCAGCTTCTTGGCCGAGATGCTCTCCTGGATCGGTATAAAATGGGCGCTCTTGGTCAACCGATCCACGATAACCCAAATCGAATCTACCCCACGTGCGGTCCTGGGAAGCTTAGTAATGAAATCCATGGTGATATCCTCCCATTTCCACACGGGAATGTCCAGCGGCTGCATCTTGCCGTGGGGCCTCTGGTGCTCTGCCTTGACCTTCATGCAGGTTAGGCATCTCTCCATCTACCAAGCTACGTCCCACTTCATGCAGGGCCACCAGTAATCGGGTCGAAGATCTCTGTACATCTTCGTCGCCCCTGGGTGGATGGAGAACCGAGACTTGTGGGCCTCATCCATCAACACCTGTCGTACTCCGCCCCAGTACGGTACCCAGACCCTCCCATGCAGGGTCAGTAATCCCCGACTGTCGTAATCAAACAAAGCCACTCGGCCCACTATCCTTTCGCACTTCTGGCGCTCCTCCTTCAGGCCCTCAGCCTGCGCCTCCCTAATCTTCTCTAGCAGTGGGGTAATCATTGTCATCCCTAGACAGATATCCCGGATCGGAGCCGCTACCGCCTTGCGTCTCAGGGTGTCAGCCACTATGTTGGTCTTGCGCGGGTGATAAAGGATCTCACAGTCATAATCCTTAACCACATCTAACCATCGACGCTGCCTCATGTTCAGATTCGGCTGATCCATGAGGTACCTCAGACTCTTATGATCCGTGTAAATAGTACACAGGACCCCATAGAGGTAATGCCGCCAAATCTTGAAGGCGAACACTACAGCCCCCAACTCTAAATCATGCGTCGGATAGTTAGCCTCGTGAGGCTTCAACTGTCTAGAGGCATAAGCTATCACATGGCCTCGCTGCATCAATACTGCTCCCATGCCTGTGATCGAAGCGTCACAGTAGACCACAAAATCATCTACTCCCTCTGGCAGGGTGAGAATTGGCGCCTCGCACAATCGCTGCCTGAGCGTCTCGAAGGCTTCCTGCTGCTCAGGACCCTAGTGATACACAACCGACTTCTTGGTTGGTCGAGTGAGCGGTACTGCTATCTTGGAGAAGTCCTGGATGAATCTCCTGTAATACCCTGCCAAACCCAGGAAGCTCCGAATCTCGGATGGAGACTTCGGGACCTCCCACTACATCACGGCCTCTATCTTGGCTGGACCGACTAGTACACCCTTCTGGTTGACGAGGTGTCCCAGAAACTGCACCTCGCGCAACCAGAACTCACACTTGGAGAATTTTGCGAAAAGTCTCTCCCTCCTAAGTGTCTCTAGCACCTCTCTCAGGTGCTCCTCGTGCTGCTCCTGAGTCTTGGAGTAAACCAAGATGCCATCAATGAAGACTATTACAAACCGATCCAGCATCGGTCTGCACACGTGGTTCATGAGGTCCATGAACGCGGCTGGAGCATTGGTGAGCCCAAACGGCATCACCACAAACTCATAATGACCATAGCGGGTCCTAAAAGCGGTCTTCTGCACATCATCGTCTCTGACCTGCATCTGGTGATATCTGGAGCGTAGATCAATCTTAGAGAACCAAGATGCACCCTGAAGCCGGTCGAACAAATTGTCTATCCTCGGGAGTAGGTAACGGTTCCTCACCGTCACCTTGTTCAGCTCCCGGTAGTCTATGCACATACAGTGCGACCCGTCCTTCTTCTTCACAAACAGAATCGGGGCTCCCCATGGCGAACTGCTCGGTCTGATAAAACCCTTGTCTAGCAGCTCCTGTAGCTGCGTAGACAACTCATGCATCTCAGGAGGAGCCAGCCGATACGGTTCCTTGGCTATCGGAGCCGCACCAGGAACCAGGTCAATCCTAAACTCAACCTGTCTCTCCGGGGGTATCCCAGGTAAATCCTCTGGGAATACGTCCGGGTACTCTCGCACTACTGGTACATCAGCAACTGTCTCCTTACCCTTTTCACGGGTATCCATAAACATAGGCGACGTATCCTGCGCATCCCTGCTGGAAATAGCGCCTCGCTCTCGCTGCTAAACAAAGAATCGGTCCGCGCTGTGGCCTCTCGCCCTGAATCACTAACTCTCCCCCACTAGGAGTGCGAACCCTCACCAACTGGCGCTCACAGTCAATCATTTCCCCGTTGGGGCTCAACCAATCCATACCCACTATAACTTTATTCCCTCGTAAGGGAATAGGAACCAAATCCACCATGAACTGCTCGTCATACAACCGTAATGTACATCCCCTATGGACTCTCGCGACCCTGACGGTCCTGTCATCTGCTATCTCCACGTCGAGTGGGCAATCCAGCTCCCCCGGAGCTCTGCTAAATCTCTTGCTAAATGCGAGTGAAACGAATGATCGGGTAGCCCCCGAATCAATCAATAACGTAGCTGAAATGTCGTTCACTAAGAACGACCCTATACACAAACACATAATCATGAGAAACAAACTATATCAAAAACATAGATAAGAGGAAAATACATACCCGTCACCACGTCAGGAGTCGCTCGCGCCTCTTCCGCTGTCAGCTGAAAGGCTCTGCTCTTCGCCACTGGCGCCTACGTCCAACCCTGACGGCCGTCTGTAATCCTCAATGTAGCAGGGGCAGGTGCCGCCACCTTCCCTGCTGCTGCTAAGCTCGGACACTGGGACCTCTTATGGCCCCTCTTATTGCACTGAAAGCAAATCAGATCAGAAAGTGACGTGGTAGTAACGGTAGAAGTAGCAGTACAATCCATGCTCATATGTCCTATTCGGCCGCATTTGAAGTAGCCTGAACTCCCTGCCCTGCACGCCCCATCGTGCGACCTACCACACTTGTCGCAGCGGCCTCGGCCCTACTGGCCCTTCCCTTGGGAATTTGTCTTGGGCCTTTTGCCCGAACCATCTGAACTAGACACTACCTCAGGTTTCCTCTTTCTCTCCATCTCAAGATCAATCTACCTCTCACGAGCCCTCGCAATCATGTCATCCAGCGTTTTACAGCTGGACCGGCTCACAAACTGTCTGATATCACTCTTCAACATCTCATGGTACCGGGCCTTCTTCATCTCCTCCGCGTACTGAGGAACGAGAAGAGCCCTCTCCCTGAACTTGGCGGTAATCTCTGCCACTGTCTCCGTCGTCTGCTGGAGATCCTGGAACTCCCTAGCAAGTTGCTGCACCTCAATGACAAGTGCAAACTCGGCCCTGAACCGGGCCACAAAATCCGTCCAGGTCATTGCATCAAGGGCTGCATCATCCCCAATGACATGTCCGACCTCCTCCCACCAATCACGTGCCCTGCCCTTCAGAAGACAGGATGTAAGTCGGACCTTGTCCCCCTCGGGACATCTGCTAGTACGGAAAGCGTTGGCCACATCAGCCAACCATCTGGTACTCACAATGGGGTCTCGGGCCCCCTGGTAATCTGGAGCTCCACAAGCCCGGAACTCCCTGAATGTCAAAGTATGTGACCCCATCATAGTCACCATCTCAGTGCGGAACGCACTCAACCTCTCATCCAATAGCTCAAGAATACCTTCCTTGACCGATCCAAAGATCACTGGAGTCTGCTCAAGTATGCTACGCGTAACCTCTGAAGAGATGAACTCTCTGGTTTTCTCATCCAAATGCTCGGCTCCCGAGCCTGAACCTGATCCCTCTCCAGCACCTGAACTGCCGACTGCTGGTCTAGAGCGTAAAACCACCATTCTGAAACACATAATGACAATCGTCAGAAACACTGATATAACTAGAGGGATCACATCTACCACAAGTTTCATGGTCTTGTCTCAGCCTTCCTTGATTCGAGTACGGATCCTCTGCTTTCAGTAGTACGGGCCCATACTACCTTCCACATCTATCCGTACTTTCCTCAAGAACTGCCTTGAGTTAACCAAGTCCCTTCTACTGCTACTACTCTCTGCTACTCTCATCCTAGGCTTGCCCTAGGGTAATCACCAACCCACTCTCCGCCATCAGCTGCGTAAGAAGTCCTTGCTTTCTTCCCCTAACTAGCTCGCAAATACTATTACATATCACTCAGACTAGATAATTCTTCGAATGAGAGATCATACCCTACAACGGTTAGACTCAGACAAGAGTTGTGAAATAGAGCTAGACCTAACCTTCTGAAATTATTTAGTCCTTGCAATATGTAACTTAACATATTTGTTTACTAGCTAGTGAAAGACAACTAGAACTCCTAAAAGCACAAAGCAAGCAGCATTCGGACATCGAGTGCACATAATCAAGCATATACTACTCAGGCTATCCTCCTGACTAATCTGTACAAGCATGCAGTTCTCATAAAGCTGAAACACATATAGCAGGCACATAAGGCATCCTCCTACATCCTTAGCCCTAATCTAGCATGTTGTTCTACTAAAACTGATAATCATAACATAAACTTGTATGGGTAAATTGGGAGTACTTACTTGAGCTCGGTTGATGGCATGCACCACACCCTTTTCTCTTTTTTCAAAACTCTTTTCTCTTTTTAAGTTTCTTTTTCAAAAATTCTTTTTGAAAATGATTTTCTTTTGAAAACCTTATACCATTTCCTTAGTTTGAGTTCAGACACACCCGAAAGCGTGCCCGAATCCCTTAATCCAAGGCTCTGATACTAACTTGAAACATCCCAAAAATACAGTCTAAAAATTTCATTTTTAATTCATTGTGAAAACCATAATATCCAATATCATAATAAAAACCATGAGTAGTATGTCTCAAAACATCATAACAAATGTCACACAACAAATCTCGTGTCAAAATATCATATCCAAATATCAGAGTCTAACTCCCAGGCGGAAGACTATGGTGTGTGCCATGCGATCATCCCGAGCCCTTCCCAGTGCTAGTGGAAGTACCTGAAACCAAAACTGAAAACAGTAAGCACGAAACTTAGTGAGTCTCCCCAATCTACCACATACCATCTACACATAGCATGCAACTAGGAGATACGGGCCTCGCCCACACTCGTGGAGATACGGGCCTCTCCCACACTCTGCTAACTGGGAGATACGGGTCCCGCCCACACTCCGCTATCTAGGAGATACGGGCCTCGCCCACACTCCACTGTCTAGGGGATACGGGCCTCGCCCACACTCCACTATCTCTGAGGTATGGGTCTCGCATAAAGGTAGCTACTTTGAGCTCCTGGAGCTCAATGATGTCCAGATCTATAGTTCACTATCCTAAGGGAGCTCCAATCTCGAGTTTAGACCTTGAAATGTCCCAAAAGTGGCAAAACAAGCATATATGAAGATCTACTAGGAAAATGAACAAGGTAGAGGCTTTATTACCAGATGAAGTAGTAAATGGAAGTTAGCTTCTGGATCTCCTTCTTCTCCTTTGCACCTTCTCTCTTTCCTTCTCTTCTACACTTCCAATAATACACCAAATCACTCAAAATCAAGAAGGAATCACTCAAACTCACCAATGGAGGGCTAGGGTTTGGAGGGGGAACGTTCTAGAGGTGCTGGAGGCTGAGATGGGGGCTATAATGACGTTTAAATAGGGTACAAACCCTAAGAATTAGGGTTTCATCCAGACTGGCCTACTCGTCGAGTCAAGACGCGGACTCCCCGAGTAGATCACTTAAACCCGCGTCCAATCCTGGCATCTACTCAACGAGTTAGGGCTACTAATCATCGAGTAGCTCTTTATACAAGGTCATTTAATGAATTAATACATACCAGGAACGGGGCGTTGCAGGTTTGGAGGTGATGGAGGCTGGGGTAGAGGCCAAATATGATGCTTAAATAGGGTGCAAAGCCTGAGGATTATGGTTTCCTCCAGATGTACCTACTCACCGAGTCCAGTCTTGGACTCGTTGAGTAGACCATTTAAATCCCGCGACCAAGCTGGCACCTACTCGACGAGTTAGGGCTACCAACTCGTCGAGTAGCTCTTACAAAATGAATACTTTAATAAATTAAATATGTACCTGGAACAGGGCGTTACAATTCTCCCCCACTTGTCTTCGACTTCGTCCTCGAAGTCTGCTACTTCTGAAAACAACTCCGGGTAGTGCTCCCTCATCTCCTCCTCGGGCTCCCATGTCCACTCTGAACCCTTGCGGTGCTGCCACTGCACCTTAACTAACTCAACCCTCTTGTTCCTCAGCTCCTTCGTCTTGCGATCTAAAATCGCCATTGGTCTCTCGATGTAGTTCAGGTTGTCATCAACCTGAATGTCCTCAAGGGGTACCACTGATGAGTCATCCACTAAGCACTTCCGCAACTGAGAAACATGGAACTTGTTGTGGATCTGGCTGAGCTCTGCTGGAAGATCTAACCGGTAAGCAACCCGACCCACCCGGGCCAACACCCTAAACGGACCTATGAACCTAGGGCCCAGCTTGCCCCGCTTCCGGAACCTGATAACACCCTTCCAGTGTGACACCTTCAGGAGGACCATATCGCCCACCTGGAACTCCAAGTCTGAACGCCGCTTGTCGGCGTAGCTCTTTTGCCAACTCTGAGCAACCTGGAGCCTGCTCCGGACCTGCTGGATCCGCTCGGTGGTCTTGAGTACTACCTCCGTACTCCCCATAACTCTCTGACCGACCTCACCCCAACAGATTGGGGTCCTACACTTCCTCCTATAGAGCATCTCAAAGGGATGTCGGTCTATGCTGGCATGGTAACTATTGTTATACGAAAATTCCGCTAACGGAAGATACGTACCCAACTGTCACCGAAATCTAACACACATACGCGTAGCATGTCCTTGAGAGTTTGAATCATCCTATCACTCTGCTCGTCCATCTGGGGATGGAAAGCGGTGCTGAAGTGGAGACGAGTACCCATCTCCTCGTGAAACCGCTTCCAAAATCTGGAAGTAAAACGGACATCTCGGTTTGACACCACCGAGACAGGCACTCCATGACGTGCCACTACCTCTCGAACATAAATCTCGGCTAACTTCTCGGCCGAGATGCTCTCTTGGATTGGTATGAAATGGGCGCTCTTGGTCAACCGATCCACGATGACCCATATCGAATCGACCCCATGTGCGGTCCTGGGAAGCTTAGTAATGAAATCCATGGTGATATCCTCCCATTTCCACACGGGAATGTCTAACGGCTGCATCTTTCCATGCGGTCTCTGGTGCTCTACCTTGACCTTCCTGCAGGTCAGGCATCTCTCCACGTACCAAGCTACGTCACGCTTCATGCAGGGCCACCAGTAATCGGGTCGAACATCTCTATACATCTTCGTCGCCCCGGGATGGATGGAGAACCTCGACTTATGGGCCTCATCCATCAAAACCTGCCGTACTCCGCCCTAGTACGGAACCCAGACCCTCTCATGCAGGGTCAACAACCCTCGACTTTCATAATCAAATGAGGCCACCCGACCCACAATCCTATCACACTTCTGACGCTCCTCCTTCAGGCCCTCGACCCGTGCCTCTCTAATCTGCTCCAATAGTGGAGTAACCACTGTCATCCTCAGACAGATGTCTCGGATCGGGGCCACTACCGCCTTGCGGCTCACGGAATCGGCCACTACATTGGCCTTGCCCGGGTGGTAAAGGATCTCACAATCATAGTCCTTCACCACATCTAACCACCGACGATGCGTCATGTTCAGATTCGGCTGATCCATGAAGTAGCTCAAACTCTTGTGGTCCATGTATATGGTATACCGGACCCCATAGAGGTAATGCCGCCAAATCTTGAGGGCAAATACCACTGCCCCCAGCTCTAAATCGTGCATCGGATAGTTAGCCTCGTGAGGCTTCAACTATCTCGAGGCATAAGCCATCACATGACCCCGCTGCATCAATACTGATCCCATGTCTGTGATCAAAGCATCACAGTAGACTACGAAGTCATCCACACCCTCTGGCAGAGTGAGAATTGGTGCCTCGCACAATCGCTGCCTGAGCGTCTCAAAGGCTACCTGCTGCTCAGGTCCCCAGCGAAAAACTACTGACTTCTTGGTCAGTCGGGTCAACGGAACTGCAATCTTGGAGAAGTCCTGAATAAACCTCCTGTAGTACCCTACCAGACCCAGGAAACTTTGAATCTCGGTTGGAGAACTCGGAATCTCCCACTGCATCACGGCCTCTATCCTGGCCGGATCGACCAGAATACCCTTCTGATTGACAAGATGCCCAAGGAACTGCACCCCGCGCAACCAGAACTCACACTTGGAGAACTTCGCATATAGTATCTCCCTCCTCATTGTCAATAACACCTCCCTCAGGTGCTCCTCATGCTGCTCCTGAGTCTTGGAGTAAACCAAGATGTCATCAATGAAGACTATTACAAACCGATCCAGCATCGGTCTGCACACGCGGTTCATGAGGTCCATGAACGCGGCTGGAGCATTGGTGAGCCCAAACGGCATCACCACAAACTCATAATGACCATAGCGAGTCCTAAAAGTTGTCTTCTGCACATCATCATACCTTACTCGCATCTAGTGATATCCTGACTGTAGATCAATCTTGGAGAACCAAGATGCTCCCTGAAGCTGATCAAATAAATCATCTATCCTCGGAAGTGGGTAACGGTTCTTCACCGTTACCTTGTTCAGCTCCCGGTAATCGATACACATGCGATGTGACCCGTCCTTCTTCTTCACAAACAGGATCGGGGCTCCCCATGGTGAACTGCTCAGCCTGATGAAACCCTTGTCTAGCAGCTCCTGCAGCTGTGTAGACAACTCCTGCATCTCGGGAGGAGCCAACCGATATGGTGCCTTGGCTATCGGAGCCGCACCAGGAACCAGGTCAATCCTAAACTCAACCTGTCTCTCCGAAGGTACCCCAGGTAAATCCTCTAGGAATATGTCCGGGTACTCTCGCACTACCGGTACATCATCAACGGTGCCTTACCCTTATCCCGGTTATCCATGACATAGGCAACATATCCTGCGCAACCCTGCTGGAGGTGGCGCCTCGCCCTCGCTGCTGAACATAAGATCGCCCTGAATCACTAACTATCCCCCACTAGGAGTACGAACCCTCTCTAGCTGTTGCTCACAATCAATCACTGCCCCATTGGAGCTCAACCAATCCATACCCATTATGACCTTATTCCTACGCAGGGGAATAGGAACCAGATCCACTGAAAACGGCTGATCGAATAATCGTAGCGTACATCCTCTATGAACCCTCGCAACCCTGACGGTCCTATCATCGGCTATCTCTACATCAAGTGGGCAATAAAGCTCCCCCGGAGCTCTAATAAATCGTTTGCTAAGTGCGAGTGACACAAAAGATCGGGTAGCCCCCGAGTCAAACAATACCATAGCTGATATGTCGTTCACTAAGAACGATCCTATACACAAACATACAAACATGAGTAATAATCAGAAATAATAAAGAGATAATGGAGAAGATACATACCCGTAACCACATCAGGGGCTGCACGTGCCTCCTCTGCTGTCAACTGGAAGGCTCTGCTCTTCGCTGTTGGCGCCTCTGCCCGGCCCTGACGGCCGTCTGTAATCCTCAAAGTGGTAGGAGCGGGTGCCACCGCCTGTACTGCTGATGCTAGACTCGGATATTGGGACTTCTTGTGTCCCCTCTGATTGCAATGAAAGCAAATCAGATCAGATGTTGTGGTGGTGGTGGTAGTAGCAGTACAATCCCTGCTGACATGTCCAGTTCGGCCGCACTTGAAGCAGCCCGAACTACCCGCCCTACACGGCCCCTCATGCCCCCTACCGCACTTGCCACAGCGGCCTCGACCCTGCTGGCCCTTCCCTCGGTAATCTTCCTTGGCCCTCTTTCCCGAACCCTCCGTGTCAGACACTGTCTCTGGCTTCCTCTTCCACTCCATCTCCAAATCAATTTCCCTCTCACGAGCCCTAGCTATCATACCCTCCAGCGTCCTGCAGCTGGACCGGCTCACAAACTGTCTGATATCACTCCTCGACATCTCATGGTATCGGGCCTTTTTAATCTCCTCGTCCGTCACATACTGCGGAACGAGAAGGGCCCTCTCCCTGAACTTTGCGGTAATCTCTGCCACCGTCTCAGTCGTCTGTCGGAGATCCTGGAACTCCCTAGCAAGCTGCTGCACCTCAATAACAGGTGTGAACTCGGCACTGAACCTGGTCGTGAAATCACTCCAGGTCATCGCATCCAACCCCGTATCATCACCAATAGCTCTCCCAACCTCCTCCCACCAGTCACGTGCCCTGTCCTTCAGAAAACAGGACGCAAGCCGAACCTTGTCCCCCTCAGGACATCTGCTAGTGCAGAACGCGTTGGCAACATCAGCCAACCATCTGCTGCTAGCGATGGGGTCCCGAGCCCCATGATAGTCGGGAGCTCCACATGCTCTGAACTCCCGGAAGGTCAGTGTGTGCGACCCCATCATAGCGGCTATCTCAATACGAAAAGCGCTCAGCTTTTCATCCAGAAGTTCTAAAATACCCTCCTTGACTGATCCAAAGATCACAGGAGTCTGCTCTAGAATGTTGCGTGTAACCTCAGACGAACGAAACTCCCTCGTCTGCTCATCCATCTGCTCGGATCCAGAGCCCGAGCCTGATCCCTCACCTGAAGTGCTCGTCGGCCTAGGACGTAGAACCACCATACTGAAAATACACCATAACAAACATCAGTATACTCATCAGATCTCGAGGGATCTAACATACTACAAGTTCCCTGGATTCATCTCAGCCTTTCCTGATTCGAGTACGGATCCTCTGCTTTCAGTAGTACAGGCCCATACTACCTTCCACATCTATCCGTACTTTCCTCAAGAACTGCCTCGACTCCACCAAGTCCCTTCTACTACTACTACTGTTGATCTCATACTAAACTCTTCCTAGGCTTGACCTAGGGTAATCACCAACCCACTCTCCGCTATCAGCTGCATAAGAAGTCCCTGCTACCTCCCCCTAACTAGCTCATGAATATTATTACATATTACTAAGACTAGATAATCCATCGAATGAGAGATCCTACCCTACAAGGGTTGGACTCAAACAATAGCTGCGCAATAGAGTTAGACCTAACCTTCTGAAATTATTTAATACTCGCAATATGTAACGTAACATATTCATTTACTAGTTAGTAAAAGATAACTAAGATTCCTAAAAGCACAAAGCAATCAGCATTCGAGCATCGAGTAAACATAATCAAGCATATCTCTTTCAGGCTATCCCTGACTAATCTGTACTAGCATGAAGTTTATAAGCTGAGATACATATAACAGGCACATAAGACATCCTTCCTAGATCCTTAGTCCTAATCTAGCATGGAATTCTCATAAAGTTGATACACATATAATAGGCACATAAGGCATCCTTCCTAGATCCTTAGTCCTAATCTAGCATGCTATTCTCATAAAGCTGATAATCATAACATAACATAAACTTGTATGGGTAATTTGGGAATACTTACTTGAGCTCGGCTGATTGCATGCACCACACCCTTTTCTCTTTTTCAAAATTCTTTTCTCTTTTCAAAATTCTTTTCTTTTTCTCAAAGTTCTTTTTATAAAAATGATTTTCTTTTGAAAATTTCCATACCAATTACTTAGTTTGAGTTCAGACACACCCAAGAGCGTGCCTGAATCCCTCAAACCAAGGCTCTGATACCAACTTGAAACATCCCAAAAATCTAGGCCAAAAATTTCGTTTTTGAATCATTTATAATAAATCCATACGTCATCCATTATCATAAAGAAAACCATAATCATGTATCTCAAAAACATCGTGTCAAAATACTGTATGAAATCATATGAAAATATCAGAGTCTAAACATCCCAGGCTGTAACTGTGGTGTGTGTCATGTGATCATCTCGAGCCCTTCCCCTTGCTAGTGGAAGTACCTGAAACCAAAACTGAAAACTATAAGCACGAAGCTTAGTGTGTTTCCCAAACAACCACATACCATACAAATAACATGCAACTAGGAGATACGGGCCCCGCCCACTCTCATGGAGATTCGGGCCCCATCCACACTCCGCTTTCTAGGAGATTCGGGCCCCGCCCACACTCCGCTGTCTAGGAGATTCGGGCCCCGCCCATACTCCGCTATCTAGGATATTCGGGCCCCGCCCACACTCCGCTGTCTAGGAGATTCGGGCCCCGCCCACACTCTGTTGTCTAGGAGATTCGGGCCCCGCCCACACTCCGCTACTAACATTCATACAAGTATCACACAGACAACAAGTACATCTACCAATCAATCACATATCTATACTCAAATAGTACTATAAGCATCGGGCCACGCCCACTCTAAACTACTATGAGCTTCGGGCCCCGCCCATACTTAGCTACTACATATAAGCATCGGGCCCCGCCCACTCTAAGCTACTACATGTCACTTATACGGGCCGGCCTTGGTGTCGTAGACCCGTTCCTACTGAAGGAAACTCACCTCGCAAGACTGACTGCTGAAAACTCGAGCGAGGAATCCCTGTCTGCTGCTCCGGCGACTCTCCGGCAGAATATGCAGTAAATGAAGTGTATCTCCTGGATCTACTTCTTTCCCTTTGAGTCTTCAATCTTCTACTTCTTCTACAAGCTTCACAATGCACAAAAATACTCAAAAATGGCAAGAACTAGCTCAAGATCACTTATGGAGGATTAGGGTTTCGATAATAGGGTTTGGAGGTGATGGAGGCTGGGGTGGAGGCCAGATATGATGCTTAAATAGGCTACAAACCCTGAGGATTAGGGTTTCCTCCTGATGGACCTACTCGCCGAGTCCAGGCTCGGACTCGTCGAGTAGACCATTTAAATCCCGCGACCAAGCTGGCACCTACTCGACAAGTTAGGGCTACCAACTCGTCGAGTAGCTCTTACAAAATGAAAACTTTAATAAATTAAATACGTACCAGGAACGGGGCGTTACATACAAGCTTACTATCCTAAGTTTCATTTTCACATGCGAGTACATGTTAAAATTTTGTGTTAGGCTTGGAGAGCCTAGTGAGTAATAACGAAATCGAACGACGGAATGTAATTAGGAAAACCGATACCCAATCCCCAACTTTGGATTCTAAAAATTATTTGAAAATTCTTTTTTCAAAAAATAAACCTTTAATAACCATATCCTTGTTTCAAAAACCATTCCTCCAAAATCCTTTGAAAACCTTTTGATCTCATTTCATTGTATCATAAACCATTTCTAACGTAATAGTGGCAAAAATACAGAGTTAGTACAAGTTCATAAAGAAATTACCCTAAACTCAATCCACTACTCTCCCAAAACGTTCCTTTTAACTAAAGGTCCAATTGACTGGAAGATTCTGAATAAGCTACCTGCTTAAATCGTTTCCGATGACTAACCATCAACCTCCTTAGAAATAAAATAGAATAGACACATGACCATTAAACATGACTTCCATGGAATGCATTGTGAAGCCCATCCCAAAGCTTTTGCTTCAATCCATGATAACATAACCTTCAATAGGGAATTTCACCGTTTATTCGTAGTATAAGTCACTAGGACTCTCATAACCCATTGTGCATGTAATGCACAAGTAAGGATGATTTAAAATCACTTGACCAAACTATAAAACATTTCTCAAACCAAAATATGTCCCAAAAGTCATTTTCATGCCATACATACATATGACAAAGGTCATATAGCAAGCAAGTCATATAAGTATAAGTAACACTTTAAAAATCAAATAATTAATAGGGGACATGTATTATGGATATGTACTCACCTTAATCCAAATCTAGGCTTTTAATACCTCCTTCTTTCTTTAAGGATTGTTTAAGATTTCAAGTGTCATTTATAAGCATCATTAGGAGCGTCAAAATCATATTAAGTGTTCAATTAGGTCACTTATTAAGCCCTTAATTCCAAATCTTAAATTATTTTGTTTCAAAACATAATTCATGTTAAAATATGAATTGTAGGAAAAAACAAGGTCTAATTTGGAGCTCGAATACAAACGTTATGGTCGTTACAAGTTTTGGTCCATGGTCGTCAGTTCTATGTGGCCACGTGGGCAAAAAGTCCTTCTAGGCATTTGAAACAAGCAGGTTAACATTTGGACCCTGACGCGGCCACATGATATTTTCATGTGTGCGTATAAGCTGAGTTGTTTCTTTTTTTTTCTTTTTTTGACAATGTAGTTTTTCACTTTGCATCCAAACCACTCATATCTCATCCAGTTGATTCTAAGGGATCTAATAAGTCTATGAAACTCATTTAATACACAAATAGATTCCAAATGAGTTCATTATTTCCTAACAAGCAATGAAATTTCCAATTAAGTTCATAATTGTCCATTTTCTCAACTACAAGACCTGGAATCACTTTAAATTCGTTAGTTTGTGTCTCATAAGCATCCTAACTTTATATGAAAAATGAATTTTGATCTAAACAAGTTTTATAACATATTATTCAATATAGAATTTGATTCCTTTCATTAAACTTCATATTTCCCCAATTCCAGACACAGAAACCCAGTTTACCCATGGATGAATCATTTAAGTTTATCACATTGGATTCAAATGCTCAAAATTACATGTATACATCAAATAATGATCCTTAACATGATCCCAAAATCAATTTCTAGCAAAATTCCACTTACGCTTCACAATTTAGATTCTTCCAAACTCAAAAATTTCGTAGAGTGAAGTTTTTTACTTAGATTCATGTGTAGAATACTAGAATGTATATGAAAACAACATAAATTCATATATTCATGCTAAAATTCAAATTTGTGAATCTAGGGTTTAGAAAAGCCCCAAATCATGATCGGAACCAATTAAAGCTAAATAAGATTAGGAATTGCAAATCCAACCATGGATACTGATCTAGATACATTAACTGAACATAAAACTCCATGGATTCTAAAATCAAATCATCAAATTTAAGTTCCATAATCTAGGGTTAAGAAGCCCCATCAAAACAACACTAACTTCCAAATCTCTCAACTACTTGTTAGTAGTAGTTTGGAAATGGATTTAGCATGTAAAATTCATACGAACATCATAAATGAGAAGGAATTTCCAGTTTTAACATCTACATGAAACCCTAGAATGAATATTAAAGGTAAATAGACAAGGATATACCTTGTAGATGCTTTAACAAATGTTAGGTCTTTATGAACATCAATAAGGGCTTGAAAATCTTCCATGGATTGTGAGGAATAGTCATGGAAGAAACTCACATGGATGAATTTCTATGAATAGGAGGGAAAGAGAAAATCTCATTTCAAAACTTTAAGCATTCGGGAAGAATGGTCCATCCACATGAAAGTCTCACACTATGACCATCATTTACTTCAATTATTAACTAGTTACTTTTGATGTTTCATATATGACCCTTCACCATCTGATTTATGACCATAAAATCCTAACTAGCCATATGGGTCAAAGACTAGTTTCTATAAATTGAAGAATATGGTCCTTCTTATAAAATTTATAAATTTGGCTCAAATAAACATCTAATTATTAACTTTCATTATAATTATCGCTATTATTTAATTAACTAATTTTAATTCTTTTTATTTTTTATTTTTTGATTAAATTTGATTCTTTTAATCATTCCAAAACTACTAGGCCCAAAATGCGAATTGTATAATTATCCATCCCTTAGGAATGATTACGTCCTTGAAATCATCACAAAAAGAGTACAAAATCAAAGTCAATACATTTCAAATTTTAGGTTATTTCAAATTTTATTAAAAACTTCCATTAAGAGCTGCTTTGATGTGGACAATTACCGATTTTCCGGCATATGGGATGTTAATGGGATTAGCTACGAAAATATACTTACGAAATTAGATATGGAAATATGCCTACAAAATTTTCTATTGAAATTTGGCTATGAAATTTACTACGAAATTAATTACGAAATATGTCTACGAAATTTGCTACGGATGGTATTTGTTACGAATTAAACTCCATAGAAAAACTTCTATGGAAGTAAAATCTCATAGTAAAAAAAATTCCTATGAGGAAAATTGCTAGAAAATCTGATTGTCGAATTTCATAGCAAATTCCATAGCTATTCATGTTTAGCTACAAAACTTCAGCTTTTTGTTATGAAATTTTTCCGTATCTATATCGATATTTTCTTGTAGTGGTTGAGGTGAGTCACTAGGAACACACATCCCTACCTTATTTTGTATTTTATTTTGTTTTCCTAAAATGACATTCCATGCTACTTGTCTAGTATATGTAATGTAAGATCCTGAGTACCTAATATTGACTATCTATCATGTTAGTTGTTGTGAGTATATTTCTAGATAATCCTCACATTCTGTAACACCCATAAAAATCATGAAAAATTTAAACGTTTAAAATCAATCCACAAATCATCATTGTTTAGAATATAGTTTTCAAAACATGCTTAATATTAGAGTTTTCCCAAAATCATGAACCAAAACATGAAGAGGTGTACGATCATGCCTTCGCCTTCCCGCGCTCATCTGAGGTACCTGAAACATAACCCAAAACTGTAAGCCCAAAGCTTAGTGAATTCCCCCAAAGTACCAACACAACACATAATCACAATAGTAACAACAAACAACATGCATACAAAGCCTTCAGTCTGACTGGAACGCACCACCGGCCTACAGTCTATCTGGTACGCTCACAGAACCTTCAGCATGACTGTTACGGCTCATCGGGCCTTCTGCCTATCTGGAACGTTCTTCGGGCCTTCGACCTGACTAGTACGCCCTACTGGCCTGCAGTCTATCTGGGACGCCCTAGGTCTCTTGGCCTTAAGCACATAGCAGGACCGCCTCAACCCAACATACCATCACATATCAACATATACCATATCAAACCCTAATTAACTAGCGTATACAAACAGTCATACAAATCTAACAGATCACTAAGCATAGCATCATCCTATATACGAGGATTCAGATCTAACAGATCACTACAACATACAAGCATGCGATAAACCAATATAACAATCCAAAGGGGCTGACCTTGGTGCCTTCGACCCAAAAGTACAGTGAGGAAAACTCACCTCGCAAACTGAACATAACTGATGAGCTTTGACTCAAATTCTCATCTCTCTAACCGATACCTATTTCCATCAAGTGACCAACTCCATCAATGACCCAAAATACCCTCAAGGTCAAACTTGGTCAAAGTCAAAGTCAACCGGTCAACCCACTAAGTCAACTGAGTCAACCCATACGAGTCAACTCAACCGAGTCAACTCAACAAGGCTGACCCGTATGATACGTGGTGCGTACTCCGGAGGTACGCTTAACGTATGCGAAGCCTCATAGAAGACTGCTCATCAGGGTGATTGACCGAGTACGCGGGGCGTACTTGGGGCGTACCATCGCATCCTTCAAACTCCATTTAGTGCTTAATGGCTTAAGCACTTAAGCCCATATTTTATATCCATGATCAAAACACACCCTACAGTCATAAAGTTTCAAACTTTATGACTTTACACGCCTAGTAAGATCTTAACACAAGTTCTTAATCTATTAAGACCTCCTACAAGATGCATGGAGAAAATCTAACCAAAGGGCCTTCATTTTTATGGCCAAGGACCCCTCCTAGGGTCTGAAAGCAAAACTCAAAATGTCCAGAACATGCCATACTCAAGATGAGACTTTTACGACCAAAAAGGTGACATAAAATCCCCATTTCTAGATCTACAAGATTACAAGACAAAGGTGAAAGCTTTATACCTTGAAAGGCTTGCAAACGAAAGATGAATCTCATATCTAAGATGCTTCTTCCTCCAAGGCTCCTCAATGTATCTTCTTTCCTTCTTCAACAATACAAGAACACACACTGAAGCTCAAAACACACACTCAATGGGCTAGGATTTGCAAAAACATCTCAAGGGAAATGGAGGCTGAAGAGGTGAGGGAAGATGAGACATAATACTACTTAAATACAACCCAAACTCTAAAAAGTAAGGTTTTCCACCTCAAGCTAATACGCCCCGCGTACATATTTGTACGCCCATCGTACTAGGGTGCGCCTTAGTACGCTCAGCATTCACACATGTACGCATGGCGTACTCCTCCTTCCTTAATTCTGAAATTGCCACAAGGGCTTGAAAGCACAATTTCTTAGACTTAGGGCCAAAATGAAATATAATAAAATTAAAGGAATGAATTTAGAAATACCAAAACATTGGGATGTCACAATTCTCCCCCACTTGAACTAAACTTCGTCCTCGAAGTCGGCTGCGGTGAACAACTCAGGATAATGCTCCCGCATCTCAGCCTCCGGCTCCAGGTCCACTCGGAGCCCCTCCGATGCCGCCATTGTATCTTTACCAAATGTATCTCCTTGTTGTGCAGGACCTTCATCTTTCTTTCCAAAATAGATACCGCATCGACCTGAATATCGCCTAAGGAAACCACTACATCCTCATCCAATACACACTTCTGCAGCTGCGAAACATGGAAAGTGCTGTGAATCGGACTGAGCTCCTCAGGTAGCTCCAACCTGAAGCAAACTTGCCAACCCTGGTAATCACCCGAAAAGGCCCAAAATACCAGGGACCCAACTTTCCATTCTTCCTAAAGTGTATCACCTTTTCCCAAGTGAAACCTTTAGTAATACCATAACACCGACCTGAACTCCAACTTGGATCGGCGCCAATTGGCATAGTTCTGAAATCTGATGTCTCAAATCGGTCTGATTCTCTGCCAGACCGCCCATACTGAACCATTGCTAATTTCGTTCCACTTGCCTTCCAAATTTACTACTCAAATTCTGATTACCTGAGGTTTCCACTAGAAAATAGAATTACTACCCACATGCTAATGTCCGAAACTTTTCACTTGACTGAAAGAACATATATTCCCTCAAGACAAGGCTCATCCTGATGATAACAAATCTCATGGATATAACAAACAATGCAAGACAAACTGGGAGATAAACCTTTTAGTGTTGAACAAGACACCGCTTCCTTTTTCTGCTGAACCAACATACCGTTGTTAAAAATTCCGAGCCCCGCACAGATAGAACAAACAAAATATAATCACAAGAGCCTGATTTGCCGACAAAATTGAACCCATCCTTTAACCCTGAACCCTTCCACTGATACTTTTGGTATTCATATTCCTTAAATCAATTCTTACCGGAACAAGGACCTTGCACACCACACTCGCGATTCCCAACGCGAGTTTCCCCCAAGAGCCAGCTCAGTACATAATTCACAACCAGAGATCCAAGGATCTACACTTGGATTTCCTAAAATCTTCTGATTCACGACAACCCTTCACTAAACCTGGATATAAAGATCCCCAGCTACCGCTGATACTGCCAGCCTCACACCTTGGCCAGAAACCAGGTTCCTAAGAGTCCAAACGACAAGGCTACCATAGCCCAAGCATCCTTTTGCACCATTCACTGTCCATATAACCATTCCTACTAAAGCAAAATCCATTACTTCGACCCAACTGTCTCTACCAAGTCCCACCTGTATTGTCATATGCATACGGGCCTCGCCCACATGTCCCACCCAAAATAGAGCTACACAGGACTGACTCCGCCTCGGACCCCAATGGTGCTCAACCTAAAACACGGGAATGATCTCCAACAATCCTGTATGGTGTGCCCAAGGCATGAACTGATCCCCCATTTATACTTACAACCACCTTAATACTTGTCTACCTCAAACTGGTGAATGCTACGGTCCCACCACAGTCTTACAACACTTCCAACCACCCATGGTCCTACCACACCCATACCATCACACCCTACTCACTCTGAGTCGAAACCCACATCCAACTGCATCCGATTAAATGTTTGGGTCATGTTTCGAACGCCCAAAACCTTTGGTAAACCATAACAGACAGCGAGGTTCTAACACAACATTCAACTTGGATCCATCCACAAGCATGTTATTCATCCTAGTTGAAACGTTGACCATCTGTTGGAAGTTTCCTGAACTCCCAACTTACACATCTTCAATCCAAACAACCACTTGTGTTGCTTCCCTCTAAACGGGGATGTGAAACATACCCTAGTTCCATACCCGAGTTAGCTCCCAAAGATTCTGATCGATTCTCCCTCACTTGGGTTCGCCGTAACTCTCCCATCCCGTGAAATTTGTTGGATTCCCAATCCATCTTATCCTCATGAACCGACTATGACCTGCGCTTACCAATAATAGTGTTCCAATACTAGCCGATCTCGATGATTTTCCAACTCCTGAATTCCTAAAGAATACTCCTGGAAATCATAGCAAGTTCGATAATCTCAAATGCTTCTCATGATACTGCACCAAATCCTTAAGTCCTTTTTACTGGAGACTAAAACCATAACCCTTGCTCTGAACTGGAAAATCTTTACCCTAATTCCTCATCCTCAAATGAAACTCTGGATTCTATCCATCCACACTCCCTTGTGATAACAAAATTCCCCTGTCACTTCTAATGAACTAACTACTCATGAAACCGACACCATCATCTACTTGCTATCGCTTCTTCCCTAGAAACGATAGTGAATGACCCCAAAGGTTCTCTCCTGGGCAACTGTCAGTCCTACCTGAACAAATGTTATCACGTCCGAACTCTGAATTCGCTGATGAACTATTACCGCTACTTTGACTATACATCTTCCAACCCATACCCTGAATAGGATCCACCCAAGGAACTGGAACAATCCACTAAACAACTGAATCAAGCCCAGAAAGATACGACCCGCCGATGACTCTTGGCATGCGAAATGGCATATGAAGATTCACAATACATAAATCAGCCAAAACAGAGAACTAACCCGAAGATACCACTTACCCATACCCAACAAGATTATAAGATAGATACAATACCGATCAAGAACAATTTCATCATAATATCATTACAGATTTGGGGTTCAAATTACATACCATAGGTTTCTTGTGGCTCGACCTTAACCTCTTGAGGAACGATGAGCGTCGGAACCTGAACTCCCTCCGCCACCAAAGCAAGACATTTGGACCTTAAATGAACTGGTTGATGACAGTGAAAGCATGTTTGGTCCTTCTTACAATCCTGTTGCACATGCCCTCTTTCCCCACACTTGAAACACTTGAACTTGTCCTCAATCTCCTTGTCCTCTGTTGAAAGAGCCCTCTTCCTCTTTCCTAGTTGTGTCCCAACAACTAGATCTCCCCCAATAGCCATCTCATTAGCAGCACCTCTTACCGACTACAAAGTTGTAGTTTGCTCCTCGAGCCTGGCAATTTCCCTGCCAGTGATCCCATCTACGACACCGGACAATTCTTCTTGCAAAATATGAAAAACCTCCACAGTAATCATCTCCCGCATCTGATCAACGAAAAACACCGACCTATCTTGTCCACTAGCTCCCTATCCTGATCTGAATCCCGCCTCCAATTGCCTCGTCATTACCATACTGAACATAAACACAGGAGATATCAGATGAAACGCATATCATACCAGTGGAGACAACTCCCAACAAAGCCCTAGGGTTGTGACTTCCTTGCTGCGCGTACAGGTCCTGTGCTTTCAGTAGTATGGGCCCATACTACCATCTATACCTACTCGTATTTGTGTCTGAGGATCATCAAAACAACCCTACCAATACCCACACACTAGCATACTCATACACTCTATCCTCGCTTCCTAGAGGAAGGATAAACATAATGTGAATGGCCGGTTAACCCCACATAACTTACCCTACCACAAACTGCAAGACAACCCTCCATTGGTGCCAGATAACTATCGCATGAATACAATCACATGCCGCAAAACTTAAACAATCTTAGACTAATAGATTCAATCCTACAACGGTTGGACTCAGACAAGAGCTGCACAGCAGGACCAAATCCCTTACCCTAAGATCGTTTAACCCATGTAGCATGTGACTTAGCGTATTCACTCAATAGTCAGTTCACATGTGAAAGAGTCATACACCAATCAATCAAGTATTCTATAAGAGATAAGGCATCATATATCATGTAATTCTATCATACGGTTCCTGAAGATCCTTATCCTATAACTAGCATGTTGTTCTAACATATCATAACATAATCTCAAATAAATGTGTAGTGATTTGGGGTCTATTTACTGGCTCCGGCTGATCATACACATCACATCCTCCTTGATTATTTTGAAAACCATCTGAAAATGGTTTTTAGAAATCTGTTTCCCTTAGTTTGAGACTGGATTCACACGAGTATTCCCCCAATTCACTCAAACCAAGGCACTAATACCAACTTGTAACACCCATAAAAATCATGAAAATTATAAAATTTTAATGTCAATCCACAAATCATCATTGTTTACAATATCGTTTTCAAAACATGTTTAATATTAGAGTTTTCCCAAAATCATGAACCAAAACACGAGGACGTGTACGATCACGCCTTCGCCTTTCCACGGTCATCTGATGTACCTGAAACATAACCCAAATTTGTAAGCCCAGATCTGAGTGAATTCCCCCAAAGTACCAACACAACACATAATCACAATAGTAACAGCAAACAACATGCATACAGAGCCTTCAGTCTGACTGGAACGCCCCACCGGCTACAGTCTATCTGGTATGCTCACAGAACCTTCAACATGACTGGTACGCCTCACTGGGCCTTTAGCCTCTCTGGAACGTTCTTTGGGCCTTCTGCCTGACTGGTACGCCCTATTGGCCTGTAATCTATCCGGGATGCCCTGGGTCTCTTGGCCTTGAGCACATAGCAGGACCGCCTCAACCCAACATACCATCACATATTAACATATACCATATCAAACCCTAGCTAGCTAGCATATAAAGACATTCATACATATCTAACAGATCACTAAGCATAGCATCATCCTATATACCAGGATACAGATCTAACAGATCACTACAACATACAAGCATGCGATAAACCAGGATAACAATCGAAAGGGGTCGGCTTTGGTGCCTTCGACCCAAAAGTACAGTGAGGAAAACTCACCTCGCAAACTAAACATAGCTGATGAGGTCCGACTCCGATTCTCAACTCTCTAACCGATACCTATTTCCACCAAGTGACCAAATCCATCAAAATTCCAAAATGCCCTCAAGGTCAAACTTGGTCAAAGTTAAAGTCAATTGGTCAACCAACTAAGTCAACTGAGTCAACCCAACAAACTCAACTCAAGAAGGTTGACCTATGCGAGTATATGGGGCGTACTCCGGAGGTACGCTTAACGTACGCGAAGCCTCGCAAAAGATTGCTCATCGGGGTGCTTAACCGAGTACGCGGGGCGTACCCTCGCATCCTTCAAACTCCATTTAGTGCTACTTAAGCCCATATTTCAGATCCATGGTCAAAACACACCCTAGAGTCATAAATTTTCCAACTTTATGACTTTACACGCCTAGTAAGAGCTTAACATAAGGTCTTAATCCATTAAGACCTCCTACAAGATGGATGGAGCAAATCTAACCAAAGGGACTTCATTCTTATGGCCAAGGACCCCTCCTAGGGTCTGAAAGGACAACACAAAACGTCCAGAACATGCCACGCTTAAGATGAGACTTTTGGGACCAAAAAGGTGACATAAAACCCCCATTTCTAGATCTACAAGATTAGAAGACAAAGGTGCAAGCTTTATACCTTGAAAGGCTTGCAAATGAAAGATGAATCCCAGATCTAAGATGCTTCTTCCTCTAAGGCTCCTCAATGTATCTTCTTTCCTTCTTCAACACACCAAGAACACACATTGAAGCTTAAAACACACACTCAAAGGGCTACGGTTTGCAAAAACGTCTCAAGGGAAATGGAAGCTGAAGAGGTGAGGGAAGATGAGACATAATATTGCTTAAATACCACCCAAACCGTAAAAATTAGGGTTTTCCACCTGAAGCTAGTATGTCCCGCATACATAGGTGTACGCCTAGCGTACTAGGGTGCGCCTTAGTATGCTCAGCGTACACACATGTACGCATGGCGTACTCCTCCTGCCTTAATTCTGAAATTGCCACTAGGGCTTCAAAGCACAACTTCTTGTACTTAGGGCCAAAATAACATATAAGAAAATTAAAGGGATAAATTTAGAAATACCAAAACATCGGGATGTTACACATTCACATGTGGGCTAACTACCCTTTGTGTGACATAGGATAACAATTCCCCTAATTGCCTAGTGTTGGATATTTGGGACAAAATTTGGCAGTGGTTCCTTGAAGGCACTAAGCATGAGTCTATATGGGACAAAAGTGAGTAGTGGTTCCTTGATGACACTAACCATGAGTTGGAAATATCTAAGACACCAATTTGGTGAGTTGGACTTATGAGATGGACAAGGGATGGTGTAGTTGCATGCATTACATCTGTGGTATTTATCCATTATTTACCTTTTTTTATGTTTTGTGGTATTTTCTAAAAAATGGTTAGCCATTTTATTATTTTAGAAGTTATTTTTGGAGGATGATTCGAGTAAGGTGGATTGTTATCCCCTCACTTTAAATGGATCAACCTTAGGTAACTCACTAGGCAAATCCATTGCCTAACTTATGTTGATGTGGGGTTAGATTGAAGAACTCGAGGGATTAGAAATGTGGGACATTTTAGAAGATCTTGATGTTAAGGGAATTTGAACCTTGTTTATGATACCTATTGATAACTAGCATTTTCAGAAAAAAAAAAAAAAAAAAAAAAAAAAAAAAAAAAAAAAAAAAAACTAAAAAAACTAAACTATACTTTTGTACCGCTCGTTATTCTATAAAACTTTAAAACTTTGAAATTATATTTTAAAACTAAAAATTTGTTTTAAATGTATGTTTTCAAACTACACAAGTAAGGGGTGTTATAATTTTGTATCAGAGAAATGGTTTAAGTGAACTAGGTACTAAGATTAGTACTTGGACTTAAAATAAGATTATTGTAGAGATTCTTATAGGTATCATAGTTGACTCTTGAGTAAAGTGAGAGTTTTACATGTGTAGACCTTTAAATGTTTAATTATTATCCTAGAGATAGCAAGTAAATATCTCAGATAGTGAATACCATAATAATAATATATTTTCAAGAGTAGAAATATTATGGAAATTATTGTTGAAGATGAAATCAATCTAATCATGCTTGGTAGCTTCGGTTATATTTCGTGGGCTAGTATATTTGGGAAAATTTAATATATATATATATATATATATATATATATATATATATATATATATATATATATATTAAATTTGATAAGTAAATAAAGTATGGTTAAATAAAAATAAAATAAAATTTGATAAGTAACTAAAGTGTGGTTAAATAAAAATAAAATCTAAAGAACCATATGATGGTGTTAAAAGTGTGTGATAAAGTTTTACTTAAAGTATCACCTTTTTCTTAGGGGGGGGGGGGGGGGGGTTGGTACATCGTTTGGGGGAAAAAGGGAAGTTGAGGCCGTAGTATATTGGACCATTTGATGTTTGTTTAGAAACAAGCTTACCGGTTAAATTTACCCACATAATTGGAATGGATACATAATGTTTTCCACGTGTTTTATTTAATGAAATGGCTTGGTGATAAAGTTGAATTTCGTCCCATTGAGGAAATTTGGATTGATAAGAATACATTGTTGATCGATGAACCATAGGCCATCATGGAAAAAAATACCAAGACGATAATGAGAAAGATGAATGAATTGGTGCTTGTGAAATGGAAGCATTCAACGGGATCAAATCTTACATGAGAGATAGAAACATAGATGCAAATAATATGCACAATTGTTTGTGGCTGCCGTGATTTTTAGGACAAAATCTTCCTAAGGGGAGATAATTATAACATCCTAAAGCTAGATTATTTTCGTCCAAAATTAACTATGTAAATTGGTAATAAAATAGAAATAATAAGTGTCAATCTTCAAGGCTTAAAGAGCCAATTGCAGTAATCACGTGGAAATATTGAAGCATATTCTCCTTGACTGTATAGTAACTAGACAAATGGATGGATTTACAAATTTCTATGAGCTTTTAGTGTGGGGGAAATTAAGTGTGACTTTAAACTGAACATAAAATGTTTCAAACTGCGATATACTCTATGATTTGGCCCCTTTGGAGGTTCCGAAACAGAGTGATTGAAACACCTATACTTTTTAACTTTCAAAATTTACTATGGTTGTCTAATTACTGTAAAAAAAATTAATCACACTAAAAAATGGTTTCACAAAAACATTTCCATTTAATTTATCAGAGTTACAACTGCTTAGTTTTACAACAAAATATCGACAACCATAGTAAAAGAGAAGGTATTAAACCACCCGAAGACTTCACTAAGCCTTCTATAAATCGTCTCTATCAACATTTATCTAAGCTCTACTATGATAATTGAGTACATAGCACATTTTAAAATAACACATAAGTCGAAAAGACTTATGAGCTACATTCATTTTAACCCAACAAAACAATCTGAACATGCTTTCAATATAACAATTAAAACATACTGGAAACCTTTTAACATTTAACATGTCGTAATAATCAAATATTGGAATCCCACATCCCCAAAACATAACCTTACTGATAAAATTGTACACATTGATTATGTATTCCAAGACATGAACCTTTAGATACAACTTCCCTCCAATACATAATCTTGCAGATAAAATTACACTCAAAACATAATTTTGTAGATAAGACTACACTTATAAATGTAACTCTGTAGATAAGACTACACTCATGGATATAATCCTGAAGATAAAACTACACTCACGGGACATAATATCCCAAAACATAAACTTGGACATATGGGAATAAATACCCCTAATTAGTCCATAATCAAAGATTTACTATCCTTGGGAATACAAATTATCATGAATCCAACGATGAATAACTACCTCCTGTCACTTTGTCCTACTACTAGGTTCTATAAAATGGGTTTCTTTATAAGACTATAACCATAACCTATCATTAGGTGACTTGTGACCCTAACTTGTCACTAGCTAACTTGTGACCATAACGTGTCACTAGGTAACTCATGATTGTAACTTGTCACTAGGATTTATAACATGAATACATTCAATGACAACTAAATACAATAAATAAAATCCTTGTCATGTACCCCAAACTGTAATGTTCAATACTCATTGTGGAGTATATCACAACACTAGCATATAAAATGCATTCTAATACCCATATGCTCACTTAATGTCAATAAGCTCATTTACAACTATACACATAATAGCATCAACTATACCAATAGTTGCTATCAACCATATGGAATGCAAAAGCTTTCATAATAGAACTAGTAGCACTTCCATGTAACCAATAAACATAATGTATGCTAAAACTACTAGCAATACCCTTTTTAATCTCAACTTAAGAAAATAATAGTTTAAGTGATAAAACACTTACTATCAAACATTTATACATATAAAATTCATTTGCTATGAACTCATAAATATCCAAACGCAATCACCTGGCCAGTTAGTGAAAACTAACTTCTGCTTTGGCCTCTAGTATGAGTTGTCTAGCAACTCAACCGCTTGCCAAAACATCTTTGGAAAATATTCCAAGTTCCTCAGGACTTGTCCCAATCTACTAAGAGTTAACCTTAGTAACCATTTGTCACTAGGCTAATTAAACTCTATATCATAATTTCTAAATAACCCAACCCCATAAGTCGTTAGGTCAATCTCATATATTTAAAGACTAGGGCTCGCAGCCCTGGTCATGTAACTCAGGAATCCTATAACTGGAATCATCTGTCAATATCACCATTGAATTAATAATAACATCATACCATGACTCTAATAATTACATTGTGTTTTAAAAACCGTAAAAAAAATTAACGCTATATAAACACAATTATGTACTACCGGGTCAAGAGAATACCTTATTGCGTTCAACGATCGTACAATCACTAACCGGCCTCACGACCTTTGTCTCTAAGTCGCAATTGTCTTTCTCTAAATTTGATATTAATTCCCATATACTGACGTTAAAACATGTTACTGAAGGCTACACGACCTTACGCAATCGTTCAGAGCTCTATCGGAAAACCTCACAACGAATGACAAACACACACACACATACACACACACACACACACACATATATATATATATATATATATATATATATATATATATATATATATATATATATATATATATATATATATTCTTGGTCATTGCGTTGCGGCCAACATGCTACCGTGTCGTGGTGGCATGCCGAGTTCCACAGCTAACACATGTCCCACCTCTCGCCATGTGTCACTCTCCAGTTGACATGTGTCCTCGTGAATCACCTCACCGCTGCGTCTTGGCAACCATTAGAATGCACCACGTAGCACCGCACTTTAACCGTTTGACTTTAACTTTCATTGACTTTCTAAGAATACAAATGTACTTTTACATCAACTTCGAACGACCATAACTTTATCAAATGAACTCCTTTTTTCAACAAACTTTATATACACAAAGTCTTATCAGTGTGAACTATAATTTTCTTAATATTACTCTTGCAAAGAGTAAATCAATTCTCAAATTTACGAGTCATTACAGTGGTATTTTGAAATAAATTAAGATTGCATAAATTATTTATTAAAGAAATTAAGGTTGTTTTTTATTCTATGGATTAAGCGTCATAGTAGTATGAAGTCTATCAAAGTGGTTTCAGGTGGTGTGTTATCCCAAAAATGGTCTCTAATGTAAATATGGTAAATTGCATCATCTAAGTGGTTTAGGTGAACATGGTTAAAGTGGTGTATTAGCCTACAAATGGTACCTCTAATGTAAATATTGTAAAATGCACCATCTAAGTGGTTCACGTAAAGTCGTTCAAGGTCTACGTAGGAGGTCAATCATGGAAAACTAGTAATATTTCAGGGTGATATTACTATTTTGGGGTGCTGGTGTTTGAACCATAAACCTCCTATAAGAAATTACATACCTCAAGCATTAGGTTCCCATCATGTGTTTGTGGCTCTAATGTTATATATATATATATATATATATATATATATATATATATATATATATATATATATATATATATATATATAGAGAGAGAGAGAGAGAGAGAGATAGATGTAGGTTAAATTGAATATATATATATATATATATATATATATATATATATATATATATATATATATAGAACAAAACATAATTATCTATATTTTTGATGCTTTATATAACTAAAGATATAGTTTTGTGGTATTTATAAACAGTAATAATTATTTTATAGTTTGTAAATACAACTGTCAAGATAGTCGTTAAATGTCATTTTTACTTACAAATGATATTTTTACTGCTTTATTAACTTGTACATTATTTTGGTATAGTTGATTTTGTATTGGGTAAAACCTAGTTTTTGTCAAAATAAAGTCGTTATGCTGCCTAATTTTTGTTAGAAAACTTTTGTTGTAGTTTTTATATAAAAAGTGAACAATAAGTCTAGTAAAATTTATAATTAAACGTGTAGGACATGTTATCACACTTTTTTGAATTATTTGAACCGGACAAATGAACTAGAACGATTTGAACTAGAATGGTTTGAACTGAGCAAATGAACCAGAAAGATTAGAAAGATTTGAACTGAATAAATGAACTAGAATTGTTTTAACTGAACAAATGAACTAGAACGATTTGAACTGGAATGGTTTGAACTAAACGGATGAACTAGATCGGTTTGAATTGAATGAATGAATGATAAGTCTAGTAACTTTATGTAACACCATGATTTTTCACCCAAAAATTTTCTTTTGTTTCTAACCAATGTATATCAGAAAACGTTAGCGGAAGTCTTATTAATAAAACATCAACAGTGTTACTTAGAAAAATCTTTCAAAAATAACCCATCAAAATCCAAAGTTGTAAATAAACCCAACCAAAACAAACATCAAAACCAAGTGTAAATGAAACATCACAAGAACTCTCAAACTGGTATCATCACTACTAATCAATGGACCATAACTACCCATAAGATCCCGACCTTATCACGCCATCAGTATCAAGCTACCTGTACCAATGCAAAAGCCACAAAAACGAGCAAGATACAAGTGTCAGCATCAGCGCAGTGAGTACATCGGTCATGTTAAGTCATGCAATCACATCAATCCATGCAATGTACATCAGCGCAGTGAGCCAATAAGCATCAAAATACAGCATATATATATATATATATATCATGCTAAGTCATGCAATCACATCAATCTATGCAATGTACATCGGTAGTTATTAATATATATGTGTATATGTTAATCCGAACATTCTTTCATTGCAGTAATTGTTAATTGTTTGCTTCTCTTTAATTTACTATTAAAGACCGTGTTCACTACTAACATGACCTGGCGACCCAGTGCACTAAATGGGGTGCGACTCCCACCCAAAACATTGTCCCTTGCTCGACGTCTTCACTACTATGACTATGCACATACAAAAACAATGCGTTGTCATTCGAGGGTGGTATTTGGTACCTCTACGAGCAGACCTACACCCAAAGGTGATGCTTGATCCGGCACATCCGAGTTGCCAACATCACTCCAATTCTCGTACGCCAAGTACACCAGAACCATGCCTCGAAATTGTCAACTATAAAATCATTTGACATCGAATTGGCTTAAGCTCTTTTCCTCCAACGATATCCTTCCATCACAATATCTCGTAAGGGCACGTACCTATGTTAGGTTACTACCCTTTTAACCCCGTTATGTTTATTCCCCGTTTTTATTGAATTAATTAGATAATTAATTAATTTCCTCTCATATGGGCAAAACACACATATCACCAATATCATTATGTAATCATGCTAGTGAATTATTAATGTAATTAATCCATGACATACAACATCTTCCAAACACAAATCAAAGGTATATCAACATAAATATACAAAGCATCAAGTGGTAGCATGTAAAGAGATACACATTTCAACAAGACAACTTCTCTCATGCATATCCTAGTTTCATTCAAAAGTGACAAAATAGAAATATTACATGCATATCATCACAATTTAACCACACAAAAAGTCCTCACTTCTAGCATGGACCTAACTCTCTCAATTTGCACCAAAAGGGTAATTTAAGAACTCTAGCATACAAGGGTTCCTAAATTCAACTTCATCATCAATATCTCTACATGTATAGGTATTATATAACTCTTGAAATTTAGTTAAAAACATCACATACCATCAAATAGACAAGAACATAAATGTAGGAGCATGCTATCCTTCCAAACTAGTGCTTAAACCACACAAGAAATGGCTCACCTTTGTCAAAAAGCACCCTTTCCACACTTCAATTTTTGTAGTACTTGAGGTATCAAGCTTTCCCTTAATAAAACACAAATAATTATATTACAAGAAGTCTACAGGATCAAAGATAGCTATTTTATACCTCAAACTTGTAAACTAGTTACTAGGCTAAATTCTCAGATTTTGACCAGAAATAGCAGCATGTTCAAGGCCATTTTAGCGCAACCAAAGCCTAAAAAAGTTACAGTCCTTTTCCATATTCTATTATATTGGGTTCTTTGATTTTCAGAAAGTGCTCGCACAGGTTCATACGATTGTTCTATATTTTGCTCTGAATTTTACAAAACTGCATATCCGTGCAGCTAATTTCTGACCAGTCTGTGAAAAGGACGATTTTCACCTTGGTTAGAGAAAACATCAGGTCCTGGGAAAAATCAGGGACAAATTAGACTTAAAATTTCAACTTTGAGAGTTTAGGGATCCTAAATCCAAGTCCCTATTATTTTTCTATAGTTTTTACAAAACAAGGGCAGAATATGAATTTTCCTACAATTCCCATCTTTGACTTTTAAGGGTTAATTGAGAACTTAACCTATTAAGCCACAACAAAAATTGACTATAAACATGGGAATTGATTTCTTAATAGTAGCAACATGTCAATAAGTCAAAAGAACAATTTCAATCACAAACCATGACTTAAAGTACATTATTAAAAGAGAACACACCATTAAGGGCTTGAGTTTCCTCCACCATTAAGCCAGATATAAAGACCTTTATAGACTATTTTGAAGGCCTTTTGGATGGTTCAAAACATGGTCTTTTTACATAAAAAATCACACAAGAATCCATGAGAATTAGAGTGAAAGAAATCATGATTGAAGACACCAAAAAGAAGATAGTTAATCTACAATTCTAACCAATTCTTACTCACCAATAATCACATATATGAGTGTTCAAACATTATTTTTCACATCCATAACCCATCAAAAAACATAAAACATGTTCGGGGATTAATCACGTAAAATCTCAAGGATTGGAAGTAAGAAGAAGAAGATTGCTTGAATCCAATCACTAGAAATTGAAACATAAAATCAAAAGGCGAGTTAAAGAGAGGAACTACCAGATTATATGAGTCAGTTTCACAACCTCAATACACCTTAAAGAATCGACACTTGCAGCCCCTTCTTTCCCCCTTCCTTATCGGTTCGTTCTTCCCTTCTCCACCCTAACTCGTCGTTATTATTATTATTATTATTATTATTATTTGCTATTTTTGAGCAATGCAACTCCAAAGGAACAACCAATGATTGATTTTGATTTGCTTCTTTAACCCATGTGTAATGGCCATCGGAAACGGACGTAACCCTTCATCCCGTCGATTGCATTCACGAAGGGTTAATTGGAATTTTCATTTTATCCCCTTAGATTTCCATGAATTAATTCAAAACACTCATAAACCTAATAATTTGACATTTTAAGTTTCTCTTAATAACCCTTTAACCCCTCAATTCCATTTATACCCCTTAATGAATTATTTACCTCAATTTCCCATAAAATCATTTAATTAAATTATATGACCATTAAATGTAAATTATTTTTTTTAGATCTTACTTAAATATCTTTTTGTTTTAATTTATTTCATTTCATACAGTTAGAATTGAAATAACGTTACCACCACTAATACTCAAATAACGGAAGGCTAATGTCATTTATGAAAGGATTTCAGGATCCTTACACTTTATAACTTAAAGTTTAAGACCGTAATCACACTCTTTTAGAACTGTTTAAATTTGGGTGTACTATATGAGTTAAACTCTTCATCAACTAAGAACAAAAATTAATAAAGCCATTTGTGTTATAACTGTTAATCCTTAAGGAATGAGGAACGTTTTGTATACATCTATATAGGGTGAACTCTCTGCCTATGGTTTCTAGTTACAACCTATGTCTAACGAATCGAAATGGGAGATAATGTTCATTCTCTAAATATCTTTCATGATGTGGATAAAGCGTTGGTGGTATTCTCGGCGCACCACTTGTAGTGCCATAATGATATTCTCGGCATGCTACTTGTAGATCCATACTGATATTCTTGGCACGTAACTTGTAGTGACATAGTGATATTCTTGGCACATCACTTATAGTGCCATACAGAGGCTTAATCATCATTTAGCTTGGTTATAGGCTCATCATAGTCCCTTAAAGAATCGACACTTGCAGCCCCTTCTTTCCCCCTTCCTTATCGGTTCGTTCTTCCCTTCTCCACCCTAACTCGTCGTTATTATTATTATTATTATTATTATTATTTGCTATTTTTGAGCAATGCAACTCCAAAGGAACAACCAATGATTGATTTTGATTTGCTTCTTTAACCCATGTGTAATGGCCATCGGAAACGGACGTAACCCTTCATCCCGTCGATTGCATTCACGAAGGGTTAATTGGAATTTTCATTTTATCCCCTTAGATTTCCATGAATTAATTCAAAACACTCATAAACCTAATAATTTGACATTTTAAGTTTCTCTTAATAACCCTTTAACCCCTCAATTCCATTTATACCCCTTAATGAATTATTTACCTCAATTTCCCATAAAATCATTTAATTAAATTATATGACCATTAAATGTAAATTATTTTTTTTAGATCTTACTTAAATATCTTTTTGTTTTAATTTATTTCATTTCATACAGTTAGAATTGAAATAACGTTACCACCACTAATACTCAAATAACGGAAGGCTAATGTCATTTATGAAAGGATTTCAGGATCCTTACACTTTATAACTTAAAGTTTAAGACCGTAATCACACTCTTTTAGAACTGTTTAAATTTGGGTGTACTATATGAGTTAAACTCTTCATCAACTAAGAACAAAAATTAATAAAGCCATTTGTGTTATAACTGTTAATCCTTAAGGAATGAGGAACGTTTTGTATACATCTATATAGGGTGAACTCTCTGCCTATGGTTTCTAGTTACAACCTATGTCTAACGAATCGAAATGGGAGATAATGTTCATTCTCTAAATATCTTTCATGATGTGGATAAAGCGTTGGTGGTATTCTCGGCGCACCACTTGTAGTGCCATAATGATATTCTCGGCATGCTACTTGTAGATCCATACTGATATTCTTGGCACGTAACTTGTAGTGACATAGTGATATTCTTGGCACATCACTTATAGTGCCATACAGAGGCTTAATCATCATTTAGCTTGGTTATAGGCTCATCATAGTCCCAGAGTACACTCTAAAAGCAATAAGTTAAGTTGAAAGAGATTTTAAGTTAATCTATTGAATACTTGTACAAATTTACAAATAGGTTTGTATTTGATAAGTTTGGGTAAGAAATTTTAATCGGGATTATCAAAATGAAAGGAATCACGTAAACACATAAGTAGGGTAAGTACTTATAGTCTCAAATTTATATACTTTTTTGTCAAAAAAAAAAAGTAAACTTGTTTATACATGTGACATCCCCAATTTCACGGCCAGAAAACACCGACTTGTTTATGATTTATTTAAAATTAGAGTATCTTTTTTTAAGAAAAATATTGCGGAATTTGTTCCCAAAAAATATGATAAATATATTATCAAAGCATTTCCGAAGAAATTTATTTTCATTATATTAAAAACGTGGTATGTCATTGTCAATACAATGCATAATCATAAATAGAAATAGTACTTGCATTACAAACATCTATTATTCTAATGGCCTATAATCTATAGATCTCTCATCTGATCATCACACCTATGCTCTTTTGCTACTACCTGTAATACAAGAAACTGAGTGGGTCAGGATTTGGAGTCTGATGAGCACATAGGGTTTTCAACCCATAATAATTAAGTTCTTTAATTTCATCAAATCATTCTACCCAATTACCCGTTCTCGTTATCCTCACTTCCTGTCCCTAAAGTATCTAATTTAAGGGACCTATCCTAAGGATCATCATCAGGATAGGAAATACTGCTTAGGGGATTCCTCAGCAATATATCTTTGTAAGGAAACCATGAGGGGGATGGAGTACACCGGGTGAGCACATCGTTCACAAACACCTACAGGTTGCAAGCCTGCTAGCGTTCCACTAGACTGTCTAGAATAGTCCCTGGTCATCATCTATACTCCGCTAGATGACTGGGTCAACTTTCAACATCGAGGCCTCTCGTCATTTTATTTTATCTTTCACCATCTATTTCATCTACCCATATTTTCCAACAAATTGATAGGTATAAAATACATATACAATTTAAATCAAGTAAAACATGTATACATCGTTCATCCAGCATAGATATCAAGAACACAGATAATATGCATGTATAGAGCGTAATTTATATTAAATACTTCATATCTATGTGTAAGATGAAAGTAACTATGCACTCACTTGTTAAAGTGATGACTCGAAATTTGGGCAGCGCTTCGCTTCTAACAATTTTCTTTTCCATCGACGAAACCTAGTATCATTATTACTAGATTTTAGTCTAATATTTATTGCGACTAGTTATTAGTCTAGATTCATCATTAACTCAAAGTCTACTTCATGATCTATCAATTAAGGAACAACCAAGTAGGATGATATCGGAGGTAGGGTCCGTTTGGTATACGAAGTATACTGTTTGGAAATCCCACTTTAAATACCCCACTAAATCACAACCTAAACATCATCCCTGTAAGTGGATCAATCAGTATAACGACATTGAAGCACTAATAAATCTTGTTTATAGGTTCATAATAACGATAATGAACTTAAACATAAGTTATACTTAAAGTAGGGTAAGCATAATTAACTCACTTACAATGGGGTTTAGCAAGGAACCGAGCTCTGCGCGGGCAGAACTTCTGAGCTGAAAGCTCATCTTCTCGGGCCTTCTGGAGCTTTGGGACTCACTTCTAACACTTAGGAAGTGCTAAGGAAAGGGGAAGAGGGTTTGGGGGTATTTGGGAGAGAAGTTGAGAAAAGGTGTGAAGAATGAGGTGATTTGCGCCTCTATTTATAGGCTGATTGCTCAGCGTACGCTCGGCGTAATCTTGATTTACGCGGGGCGTACCCGGTACGCTGGGCATACCAAGCCCTATATTGGGCGTATTGGCGACACGTGTCAGCATCGTATGCGAATCCGTGGGGAAGAAGGTGTGGGTGAGATGGTACCACGTGTCACCTCCGGAACTTAATAGAAAAATCAATTATCTTCTAACATCCGTAAATTTCGCATACGAGCTCCGTGTTTGACGTTCTTTATATCCGTGCGTAGGTATCGATGGGATCTACAACTTTCATTTAGACTCTATCTGCTAATTTTGATTTTATTTTTAAAGTTATATTTTAACAGGCTTAGACAGTTAAAGTTCGTTAAAAATTCATAACTTTGTCATCCAACGTCCGATTTCGACTGTCTTTATATCGTTGAGCTCCTATTAACGAGATCTTCAATTCTCGTTTACGTTGTGTTGGCTAAAAATCAATCGACCTAACATTTGATTTCCGGGCTGTGTACTGTTATGCTAAATCTTAGAAAAAAATCTTAACTTCGTCTAACGAAGTCAGATTTCGACGTTCTTTTTATCTACGTTCTCGGTTTAATGTATACTACGACTTTTGTTTAGATAGCTAAGGCTAAAAAGTAGTTTATCAAAAATTCACTTTTTGCGATATGAGGCGCTGTGTCGGTTTAGTCGTAAAACTTTGAGGGGTCATAATTTCTTCGTTATAAGTCGGATTTCAGCGTTCCTTATATCCCTGAAATCGTTGTTACGACTGCTTCAACTTTCTTTATAGATATTGGGTCTATCTATTATTTTATTTTTGACGAATATTTTTATTATTATTTTACTATATCGTTATAAGCACATATGTTGCACATAAATTACATAAATCACATAATACTCAAATTATTCTTATTTATTACTTCAAAATAGGTTACAATTGTTGATCATAACTATTACATCATTATAATAATGCTTAGCCATAAACGCGAGCATTACAATTCTCTCCTCCTTAGGATAATTCCGTCCCGGAATCATGCATCAGCAAACAGATGTGGATAGGGACTCATCATGTCACTCTCTGTTTCCCAGGTGAGGTTCGGCCCAGTCGAATGTTTCCATCGCAAAAGCACTAATTCGACCATCTTGCGTCACAACTTCTTTGTCTTACGGTCAACAATCGCTTCAGATTCTTCGATTAACCTCTTTTCTTCATCAATCCTTAACTCTGAAAGTGGAATCATATCGGGAACTTCTCCCGTGAACTTCCTCAAATAACACACATGGAAAGTGTTATGAATACCATCCAGTTCTTCTGGCAATTCCAGCTTGTAAGCTTGATTCCCAATCCTCTGAAGAACCTTGAATGGCCCAATAAATCCTAGACTCAACTTTCCTCTCTTTCTAAATCTTATAAGTCCTTCCCACTGTGAGACTTTGAGCAATACCGAATCTCCAACTTCAAATGTCATTGGTCGTCGCTTCTTGTCGGTATAGCTCTTTTGGCGATCCTGAGCTGCTAACATTCTTTCTCTAATCACTTTTAACTTTTCAATAGTCTGATGGACTATTTCGGGACCCATAAACTGCTTTTCTCCGGCCTCAAGCCAACAAGATGGCGTACGATACTTCTGTCCGTACAAGGCTTGATAAGGTGTCATCTTAATGCTTGAATATTAACTATTGTTGTAGGAAAACTCTACCATGGGTAAATTCTCATCCCAGTTACTTTGAAATTCTAGGGGCCATGCTCTTTACATATCTTCCAATGATTGAATTGTTCTTTCACTCTGACCATCAGTCTCTTGATGGTAGCCTATACTTAAACATAACTTTGTACTCATTTTCTCTTGTAGACTCTTCCAAAATCTTGATGTGAAACGACTATCACGATCCGATACAATCGTGAAAGGTATACCGTGAAGTCTTATTATGTCCTTCACGTAATCAATTGCAAGCTTATCTATATACCACCTCTCATTGGCTGCTATGAAGTGTGCACTCTTTGTGAAACATTCCACGACTACCCAAATCATGCCGTGGCTGTTCTTCATCCTGGGTAGCTTAGTCACAAAATCCATGGTGGTGTCTTCCCATTTATCCATGGGTACAGGCAAAGGTTCTAAACTCCTATACGGTTTCTGATGTTGTGCTTTAACTCTCGCACATGTTACACATTCTGCCACATACTTTGCAACATCAAGCTTCATCGTCGGCCATTAGTAGTAAGGTTTCAGATCCTTATATATCTTAGTGATGCCAGATGAATCGAGTACATGGTCTTGTGAGCTTCTTCCATCAGAAGATCTCTTATTCCTCCCATCTTAGGCAACCAAATCCTATCTTGGAATACCTTCAATCCTTGACTATTTGTACCGAATACCAACGTTTTTGCTAAACGTTCCTCCTTTCGGTCATTTTTATCCAAAGCTTCTTTCTGAGCTTTCTTAATGTGTTGAGATATTGAAACTGATTTGGCATATTTGGTTATTTAGGGAAGCCTTTTTAGGGTTAATCATTTTATGATTCCCTACGGTGCCTTTACAGTAGAAATTCTTAATCAAGCTCTTCTAAGGCATTGGTTTTATATTAAGGCTTTGATTTTATATTTATGGTAAATATTTTATGTTCCCTATAAATAATCATTAGGTTAGATTTTGAGGTAAGCTTTTTACCAGATTAGGGTTTTCTCTGTACGTTCATGTTATAATCAATATACAAAAAACCTTTATCAGATTACTTGCATATTATGGTGATTGATTCTTGATTGTTCTTGATATTCCGCATTCTTCATCTCGGATTTATTCCTAACAAGTGGTATCAGAGCGGGTTCTTGTAGATCTCAGCGATTATTGCAAGAATCGATTTTTTTATGGCGATATTTTATCATGAATCTCACCTTGTTCTTCAAATTTTGTAAGTTTTCTGAAAAGAAAAAGTCTAATACATCGTTTTATTGCAAAATCTTGTTCAGATCTGTTATCTCCTACTCATTATTTCATCTGACTTGTTCTTGAATCGTGTTCTGGAAGAGTATTAGAAGAAATATTTCGTGTTTATTCGAATTTTTGTGTTCAAATCTACTTTATCTCTCCAAAAATTGTTTCAGATCTGTTTTCTCTCTCTAGAAACCATCTCAGATCTGTTTTCTCTCTCTAGAATTCTTATCAGATCTACTTTCTCTCTCTTGAAGTTTTCTTTCTTGTTGAAGATTAAATGGCGGATTATAAGGTGTTAAAAGACATTAAGAGACTAGGATTAAAAGTTACAGATCTAAAGTTTTGTCTTAAAGAAGGATATTTGTTTTGGGATGTTCCTGAACAATCTATGTTGAAGAATGCCATTGAGATGTATAATCTCTATGTTGATGAGAAGATTGGTGATTTCACACAGATTTCTAGTGGTGAATTTAAAAGTAATCGTGTAGAGGAAGAATAAGAGTAAAATAAAGAAAGTTCGGATGCCCAAGGTACACGTACCTAATGCTTGTGAAAAAGTTGAGAAGGTTGAAGTCAAGCATGTTCAAAGAAACTTCAATTCTCATTTTTCTTCAGATAAAAATGTTAGAAGTTGGAAGGAAAAGAAAAGAGAATTTGGTTGGTTTAATGGAATTTATGGAAAATGTTGTTTTCCACCAAAAAGCGGGTATTATTTTCAGAATATGATAGATTTTCATCAAAAAAATGGGTGTGCAAGAAACCAACTTCATTCTTGAATCTTAAATGGGTACCAAAAGTGTCTTGAAAAGTTTTGTCCTTAAAAAACGAAAAATGGGACAAAAACTGATGAAATTTGAGTCAAAAATGAGAAATTTTGTTGAAGAAATCAATTTTTATTTATTTTTAATTGTTGGAAATGACAAAAGTTGAAAAAGTTGAAAAGATTGGGTGAAAAATGATATTTTCTGCAAAAGGGGTAAAATTCTGACATGTTGCACTGAACTATGGATGCAAGCTGTCATATGTACTTTTAGCAGGGTCTGGTTCGGAACTTTGAAGAAATAAAAGGTTAAATTCGAAATTACAATCAAAGATGAAGTTTGATCGGTACATTGGGTTGCATTTGATTCTTCACTGATTCTCTATGGGCCAATTCCGCAACTGTGATGAAATATGAAATACTTACTAGGGGGGGGGGGGGAGGGGGCTTCTCAGGAAACTCAGCAATCAAGAATTAGAGATGATCATCAAGGCTAAGATTCGCAACACCCACAACCTTTATATGCGAACCAGTGCACGGAATGGTCTGTTCGCTGTGGTGATGTTCGCAGGTCACAATAGTTCCAAATTAAGAGTTGATTCGCCTCTACAGGTTCGCAGTCCTCCATTTGCATTTACAGGTTTGTTGTTCTTGGCTCGCTCGTAATGGAATCAGATGCGCAAGTGTATCACCAATTGGAATTTGACGATCGTCTACGAATAGCTGCGAACGTTCGCAGGCATTCGTAGTCCTTGAAATCAATCGACGTTCGTGTTCATAGCATGTTGGTTCGCAGTTCAGGCCTTCGCATCCTATTGCAATCGATTCGCAGTTATAGATTTGGAGCTCTAGGAACGAATCGTTCGGAGCTTGAACACATTCGGAGTATTAGGCTTGGATTATCATAACAGAATTGCAATCGATTCGGTGGATCGGAAAGAACAGATTCACAACTACAACGTTCGGAGTTAAATATTGATTCTCGGAGTTCAAGCCTTAAACACTGCATTCAGTGTTGAAAGATTCGCAATCAAAATTTTATAAATTCTCAATCGGACTTTCTGCAATCACAATCAAAATCGGAATTCAGTGGCAAAATCAGAAATCGGTATCTAAGTTTAAGAACGATCGGTATTGGCAAATCGGTATTGTGATTCATCGTTTCAAATATTGGTACTTTAATCTTGATTGGAATTGATTCAGTCTTCGTAAGTGCTTCTGTCATCAGAATTTTGGCCATTAAAATCGACATCAAGATTTCTCTTTAATGGCAATCTGATTTTGACTTTAAGAAGTCAAAATACCGTGTTCTTCAGATGAAATAAAGAAGAAGGGAAAATTTTCAATTCCAGTCCCCAGAATCTATACGTTTTGGCAAATTTATCCCCATATCCAATATTTCACAATTTCATGGGATTTTATCAGTTTTACCCCTTCTTTCCCAAATATTTTCATTTCTAATCCTTTTCTTTGGTCTTACTCTTTTTAAACCCTTCTAAATTATTGCTTCTTTTTCTATTATTTTGTCTAAATTTAAAAATCGAAAAATACAAAATTAATTTTTGTTATTTTTCCGGTTTTAATTTTTGAAGATTAGGTATATTCTAAAAGGATTTATTTCATCTAATCTGACGGGTTTTGAAGATTGTTGGCCTTTTTCTTTCTAGGTTTATTTTCGACTTAGAGCATCAGGTACGACATTTGCTTTACCAGGGTGGTAAAGTATCTCGCAGTCGTAATCCTTGAGCAACTCTAGCCAGTGTCGTTGCCTCATATTCAATTCCTTTTGATCAAAGAGATATTTGAGACTTTTATGATAAGTGAAGAGTTTGCACTTTGTGCCATAAAGATAATGCCTCCATATCTTTAATGCGAATACTACCGCTGCCAACTCCAGATCATGAGTGAGGTAGTTCTTTTCATGCTCTTTCAATTGTTGAGATGCATATGTTATCACTTTATCTCTCTTGGTCAGTACACAACCTAATCCAACTCCAGATGCATCGGTATAGACTGCGAAGTCTTCAACTCCGTCAGATAAAGAAAAAATCGGTGCTTCACACAACTTCTTCTTTAATTTCTCAAATGCTTCTTCATGCTTCTCACTCCATGTATATGTAGCTCCTTTATGGGTCAAGTGTCACACCCCCGGCCGACGGCAGAAATGTCGAGCTGTGCGACATCATCATGGTTCACAGTTATCGATTACATTGAACAATATAAAATTTTAACACAAATGTTATTTTTTTATTACAAAATATATTACATATCGTACTAAGTTTTTAGAATACGAGAAACCAAAAATTACAAGTCGTGCTTAATCAGATAAGTACAATAGAGATAAAGAGTGCTTCGAGGATCCCATGAATGTTTCCCAAAAGATTGATGTTTGGAATAAATCCGAGATGACGAATGCGGAATATCAAGAACAATCAAGAATCAATCACCATAATATGCAAGTAATCTGATAAAGGTTTTTATGTATATTGATTATGATATGAACGTACAGAGAAAAACCTAATCTGGAAAAAGCTTACACCAAAAGCTAACGTAATGATTATTTATAGGGAACAATAAATACATACCATAAATATAAAACTAATGCCTTAGAAGAGTTCGATTAAGAACTTCTACTGTAAAGGCACCGTAGGGAATCATAAAACGATTAACCCTAAAAATAGCTTCCCTAAATAACCAAACATGCCAAATCAGATTCAATATCTCAAATACTCAACAATCTCCCCCTAGATGTTGAAACTGATGAAGATCATGATTTCCGATCTTCTTGGCATTTCTCCCCCTAAATTATGAGACTCGTCAGCACATGGGGTCTTCAAAGCGAGAGAAATAAAAATTATCTTTCAAATACGAACTCCCCCTTGAATAATCATCACCCCCCCTTGAATTTTCAACAAATACCATGGAGAGAATCCGGAAAGTTAAGAAGAATCACCAACAATCTTCAAAATCCGTCAGATTTGATGAAATAAATCATTTTTAGAATACACCCAAGTCTCAAAAAAATTAAAACCGGAAAAATAACAAAAAATAATTTTGTATTTTTCGATTTTTAAATATTAGACAAAAAGAATGGAATAAGAAGCAATTATTTAGAAGGGTTTAAAAAGAATAAGACCAAAGAAAAGGATTAGAAATGAAAATATTTTGGAAAGAAGGGTAAAAAATGGTAAAATCCCAACAAATTGAAAAGAATTTTGGATATGGGGTAAATTCGGGGATGTTCTGAAAGTCAGGGGGCAAAAATTGAAAATATAACCCATTTTCTTTATTGTAACGTTGAATAAAGATACGAGCATCCAAGAGGGTTGAAACGGTATGGTTTGCTAACATTCGGGGACCGGAATTGAAACATACATCATCATCTTCGTTTAATCTGAAGAACGCGTTATGTTGACTTACAAAAGTCAAAATCAGATTTTCAAACGTAGCTTCTAATAACGAAACAAATTCCGTCGTTCAAATTATCAATTCCAAATCATCATATAATTCCAATTACGCCAAATCTGATTTGAACTTCCGATCCAGATTTGCTGTGATCAAATTCCGATTTCAAATCTTTTATGAATTTCCGATGCGATTTCAGAATAGAGGCTTGAAACACCGAATCATTGTAAGTTGCGAATCATAATCAACAAATGAACCTTTAACTGCGAATGTGTGTTAACTGCGAATGTTCGTAGATGAACAGTAACATGCGAATGCTTGCGAACGTTGGCACCGATTCGGAGATGAACGTCAATTTTGTTGATATAGATGTGAATCTGGTTTCTGTTTTCGTATACGAAGGTTTGAGCATGGCCGGTTTAGAGCATGGGCAACCCGTGCATATGCACAGGGCCCAATATTTTTAGGGGCCCATATTTTTTTTTTAATGCTATACACTTACGAGTTAGCCAAAGGTTGAAGGAATGAAGACCTTGTCGATCACCCACTAGACACATCGCCAGATGAAGCACCAACAGAGGTGGAGCTACTTGGAATCTCGAGTAGTGCCTCCAACCTACAACTTTAATACGTCGTATCCTTCCCTCCAGTGCCGCCTGTTGCTGGCGATTTTTTTCTTCAGATACGTCCCTTGCCGTTGTCGATCTCGACTGCACCACCTGCTGTAGTCCTCTTCCATTGGCGATTTGTTATTAGGTCGTTATCTCTTCACAGATGCCATCACACATTACTTACGATCACAGCAAGATTGTCGTCATCAGTTCTCCTCTCTGCGACTGCTTTGCACGTGATTTTTAAAAGTTTTATGCACCTTTACATTTTGACCCAAAATGAAAGTTTTGGTATGGATTGCTTTCTTACCCGCTCTCTATATATGTATCATATCCCAATAATCGACTTAGTTTTTATTGTGTATAACTGTACGAGTTAAGCAAGTCTTTATATGGCATAATTTAATGCAAATTATGTGTTTGATAAAATGCCTGAGTGAATCCCTGTTTAGAAAGAACATGAAATTGTATTTTTTTTCTTCATAGATTAGAACTGAAGGCCCTTGGATCCTGTTTTTGAGTTGTTGGTTGTTTGTGGATCAACTTATCTCATAGTTCTTGCCCTTACTATTGAGTTGGTGTTGTTTTGTTGCTTTTGTTTAGGCCTTCTCTGATATGGACCTTTTTGCCCCTGTCTTTTTCTTCTTTTGGTCCTCTAATACCTTTAGAGTAGGTAATCTTTATTAGTTTCTTCCTCATTTGTTCATTTTTTTTAGTGGTTTCACTCTTAAGCTTTTTTAGTGTTTCTTTTTGTTTGTAGTTGTACTGTTTGTTTGTTCAACCTCTAGCTGGATTTTAGAGTAGGTTGCCTTTGTTGGCTTAAATTTGCCATAAAAAAATTTGGTTTTTCAATATTTGTGTGAAAAGGGAAAGCAAACAAGTTAAAATTATGGAAAAACAATTTTATTATAAGTTAGAGAATTGCTCTATATGTTATGTTAACATTACAAAAATAATACATATGTTATATTGAATAACAAAAATGGTCGCATGTGTTATATTAATTGCAATTTCAATATTAAAAAATGGTCCAATGTGTAAAAAGAACTTTAGTTTATATAATTTAATACTATGATTTTGCTAGGTTTATTGTTATAAAGTTTATCATCATTTTAAAAAAATATTAGTTTATATAATTTAATTCGTTACACGTTAGGGCCTAAGGGCCTTTTTTTTCCGGCTCGTCCTGGGCAGTTAAATTCTCAGGACCGGCCCTGATACGAACGATTGCAACCTGCGAACATCACCATAGCGAACAAAATTTTTCCAAGCACCGGTTCGCATATGAAGTTTGTGGGAGTTGCGAATCTGAGCCTAGATGATCAACTCCGATTCCGTTTTTGACTTTCGCTTGATTTTTGGTTGCGATTTTGTCCTTCGAGCACGAACTGCCGATGAAATCCAATTGTGACTTTATCAACACAAAATGAACCCTTAAGGTTTGAATAAACTTGCAGTTTTTACACAAATTCTGAATCTATCTTCATTTTGTCAATAATTCCGAAAGTAACCCCTATATTTCCATAATTCCGAATCTGACCCTTCTGTTACAACACACTGACAATTTCAGCCTACTTGTTGCTGTAATGTCAGATTGCAACCCTCCTTTTGCAGAAAAATGTCCTTTTCAGCCCATTTTTTCAACTTTTCACCATTTTGTCATTTCCAACAACTAAAAGTCAATAGAAATTGATTCCTTCAACCAAATTTCATATCTTTAACTGAATCTTCACCCGATTTCACCAGATTTTGTCCCTTTTTCGATTTTTTTTAAGGACAAAATTTTTTATGAGATTTTTGGTACCCACTTAGGATTCAACATTGAAGTTGGTTTCTTGCACACCCACTTATTTGAAGAAAATTTATCATCTTCTGAAAATAATACCCGCTTTTTAGTTGGAAAACAAAAATTTCCAAAAAAATCATTGAACCAACCAAATACTCTTTTCTCTTTTCTCCAACTTTTACCATATTCATCTAAAGAAAAATGTGAATGGAATTTCTTTTGAACATTCTTGACTTCAGCTTTCTAAACCTTTTCACATGCATTAGATACTTGTACCTTGGGCATCCAAACCTTCTTCATTTTACTCTTCTTCTTCTTCTTCTTCTTCTTCCTTTTCTTATTTCTAGGCTTCAGAAACAAATTTCGGATCTGAACAACCTTTTCATCTTTCTGAATCTGAACATTTGAAGACTTTTGAACATTATCCTTAGGAGTTTGATAAATCTGAACATCTTGAATTATTGGCTTTCTGTAAGGAATCAATCCTTCAAAGACATCATCAACACACAAAAAAAACATCTGTTGTTGTTCCAGTAGAACAAAACACATTCACTTTCACAATTTCTAAATTTTTGCATTTAGATTCATCTTCAGAACTACTAGATTCGGATTGTGAAGCTTCTGAAAAAATTTGAAACACTTGACTCCCCCTCAACAAGAACATCTGGAGTCACTTTTTCTTCAGAAACTTGAAGAACATCATGAACTTCTTCTTTTTCTTTTCTTTCTTTCTCTAACTTCTGTTGTATATTTTCCCAAACTAAATGTCCATAGATAATACGAAACTAGTCTACTATTCTATCATTCTTTTGTAATTCACGTTCATTAACACATGAGTATTCAGTTATTTTCTCATCAACAAAAAAATTATATAACTCAGTAACATCTCTTAACGTAAAATCACAAAGAACATGAAACAAAGTCACTTTGTCTACACCATAGATTGGTTTAGTAACCTTTAAACCAAGTTCTAAAATGGAGTTACAAAAGAAAAGATACATTAGATCTTCAACAAGTGACAGAACTTGAAGAGAGAGAAAGTAGATCTGTTAAGAATTCTAGAGAGAGAAAACGGATCTGAGATGGTTTCTATAGAGAGAAAACGGATCTAAGACGAATTTTAGAGAGATAAAGTAGATCTGAACACAAAAATTCGAATAAACACGAAAATTTTCTTCTAATTCTCTTACAGAACACGATTCAAGAACAAATTAGATGAAATAATGAGTAGAAGATAACAGATCTGAACAAGATTTTTTGAAATATAACGAGGTATTAGACTTTTTCTTTTCAGAAAACTTACAAAACTTGAAAAACAATGTGAGATTCATGATAAAATATCGCCATAAACAAGATCAATTCTTGCAATAATCGCTGAGATCTACAAGAACCCGCTCTGATACCACTTGTTGGGAATAAATCCGAGATGACGAATGCAGAATATCAAGAACAATCAAGAATCAATCACCATAATATGCAAGTAATCTGATAAAGGTGTTTGTGTATATTGATTATGATATGAATGTACAGAGAAAAACCTAATCTGTAAAAAGCTTACACCAAAAGCTAACCTAATGATTATTTATAGGGAACAATAAATATATACCATAAATATAAAACTAATGCCTTAATATAAAACCAATGTCTTAGAAGAGCTCGATTAAGAACTTCTACTGTAAAGGCACCGTAGGGAATCATAAAATGATTAACCCTAAAAAGGTTTCCCTAAATAACCAAACATGTCAAATCAGTTTCAATATCTCAAATACTCAACAATTGAAACGACCGACTCTTATTTTCCTGAGAATACATGTGATTTTAAAAATGTCAACATAAAGTTTGTGACTTCACAAGTTTGTATATTTGTATCAATGTACTTTTTTTTATATTATAGACATTTTTATCGTATATAAGTACTTTCAAACTTATATTTATATGTGTACTTTATTTTCAAAAGTACTTGTTTTATCGTATATAAGTATTTTCAAACTTATATTTTTATTTGCTTTTAGGCGTGTTTATCAATGTTACATAAGTTCCCATAATCGAGCTACTAACGATTTGTTGCCCCTCACGACGCTTCATCGGACGTCGTAGTGTTTAGACAGTTATCACCTGTGACTTGACCGTCGATGGTTGTAGCTAGCAACTGCAGGTGGAGATATCAGCTCGTATAGATCTATACATAACTCTCTCGCTCACTTAAGATTTAACGATTACAGGTAGGCGACTTTGCTAAGTATTACACTTAGGTGATGAATGTGTCTCATGTAAACCCTGGAATGAGTAGCACTAAAAGTTGTAGTCTTTTAACCTTACATGTTTATGTTTACCAGTTTATGTTATATAATTATAAAAAAATGATTTTTATAATTATATCATTAAATAATTTTCTAAAACTTAAATAGGCAGAGTAACAGCAGTTTATAATAATTTATTCATAGACTAACAACAATACATAATATAATTTTATATTATGTGGGCTTAGTAACGACAATGCATAATACAATTTTATATTATGTGGGCAGAGTAACGGTAATAATATAATTTTATATTATGTGGGCAACATAACGACAGTGTTTACTAAATGTATATATGTAAACGACTGTGTTTAACGGTAAATTGTTATAACGATTATGTAACTAAATTATATAAGCGATATAAACAATTTACAATTTATATAAACAAATAAAATAAAACACGTATCCTCCCCCGAAAAAGATAAAAGTTTAAAATGGAGCCGTGAAACTCATCATTGAAGCGAAAGTTCTCACGATTACTCCTTGATCTTTTTCTATTTGAAATTGCCATCTTGCAAACTATTATCTATGTTTTCTCAAAAAAAATTAAAATTGTATCGTTTAAAATATGTGAGATGTCTTTCTATTTATATTCAATTTTAAGATATTGATTGTCCAGTAATTGTTTAGTCATTTACAACAAATGACGACCTAGCACTTTTAGAACCGTAAACGTATCATTTACTTGACATCCATTTTACCCTCAAATTTCTTATCCTTACACGTAGATAATTTCTTACCCATCTAAGATTCCAAAATATCCTCTCTATTTATCATTTATGTATATCTATATATGTATGTTAATAATAATTAAATTAATACCTCCCTCCTTTATAACTTCAAATCCACATATATTCATGCAGAAATCTTTCGTCCTTTTAATATATGTAATACATATATTATTGTTTAAAGTTAAAGAAATTTCTATAATAAAAATATATATGTGCACGTTTATTTTATATAATAAATACACAATTGATCAAACTAATAAATTAATAACTTTTATATATATATATATATATATATATATATATATATATATATATATCGTTATTGTAACTGAAAACAAAAAATTACCAAATATATAATAGGTGTCATTTTAAGACGTATTTGAAATTAAATAATCGATAACCAATCTTGTATAATATACATGGTTATTATATATACAAAATTTGTGCGGCTAAATTTATAACTATTTTGATAATTCGATTTATATTTCTTGTATTTTTAATATAAAATATTTTATTGTCATTAAAAATTGTCAAATATTACAAATCAAGCCTGTTACATTTGATGTTCGTCAGATTGTAAGTGACGACCGTTGACTTAATTTGACTGTTGTCGAATTCTCCCTCTGTTAAAAGAATTTCATCCCGAAATTTATCTAGTGGACGGAACATTGTTGAATAGTCGGGGGTACTTACTCTTCATTTGATCCTCGCGTTCCCATGTAAAATCTGGTCCTCGTCTAGAGTTCCATCGGACTTTTACTATGGGGATGCGGCTTTGTTTTAGCTTCTTGATTTCTCGGTCCATGATCTCGACGGGTTCTTCTACGAAATTAAGTATGGCATTGATTTGGATTTCGTCGAGTGGAATTGCAATAGCATCATCGGATAAGCATTTCTTGCGGTTGGATACATGGAAAACGTCGTGTACATTGCTGAGTTCATGAGGTACTTGAGTTGGTAGGCTACATGACCAATTCTTGCAAGAATTTCAAAAGGTCATATGTATCTTGGATTAAGCTTTCCTCGTTTTCCGAACCTTATGACACCCTTCCAAGGAGAGACTTTCAGCATAACTCGATCTCCGACTTGAAATTCTAGAGGTTTACGTCTCTTGTCGGCATAACTTTTTTGACGATCTCGTGTAAACTTAATTTTGTCACGTATCTGGACGATTTTCTCGGTCGTTTCTTGTATGATTTTTGGGCCAGTAAGTAGTGTATCGCCTGCATGTTTCTTTGCTAGTTGAGTATCACCTACTTCTGCCTAACATATTGTGATCGACACTTGTGTCCATATAGGGCTTCAAAATGGTGCAACTTTAATGTTGGTGTGATAACTGTTATTGTAGGAAAACTCAATCAGAGGCAGATGGGTATCCCATGTGCTTCCAAAGTCTATCACACATGTTCGGACCATGTCTTCCAATGTTTGAATGGTCCTTTCACTTTGACCATCTGTTTTTGGATGGTAAGTTGTGCTCATGTCAAGGCGTGTTCCCAAGGATTTCTATAATGATTGCTAAAATCATGAGGTGAATCTACTATCTCTATCAGAGATGATAGAAATTAGCACCTCGTGCAATTTGACAATTTCCTTGAGATAGGTTTGGGTCAGCCTTTCCATCTTATCGGTTTCTTTGATTGGTAGGAAGTGGGCGGACTTAGTCAACCGATCAACTACTACCCAAATAGTGTCGTAACCACTGGGTGTCTTGGGTAGTTTTGTTACAAAGTCCATTGTAATAAGTTCCTACTTCCACTCGGGTATTTCTAGCTGTTGTAATAATCCTGAGTGTTTTTGGTACTCTGCTTTGACCTTAACACAAGTCAAGCATTTTCTTACGTAAGTGGCAATCTCTGCTTTAGTGTTTTTGGTACTCTGCCTTGACTTGTGAGCTCCATTCATGACTAAGCTTCTTATGTCACCGAATTATGGCGTCCAAATTCGGTCCATGAAAAATCGTGTTCCGTCATCCTTAAGCTCGAATTGTTTATCCATCCCTCGTAGGGATTCATTAGTAATGTTTTCTTCTTTTAGAGCCCCTAGTTGAGCCTCTCGGATTTGAGCGGTCAGGTTCGACTGGATTTTAACTGTTAGTGCCTTCACCTTGCGAGGCTTTATCCGTTCCTTCCTACTCAAGGCATCTACTACAACGTTTGCCTTGCCAGGATGATAACAAATTTCACATTCGTAGTCATTTAACAACTCAATCCATCTTCGTTGTCTCATGTTGAGTTCTTTCTGATTGAAAATGTGTTGAAGACTCCTGTGATCTGTGTAATTGATACACTTTGTACCCTAGAGATAGTGTCTCCTAATCTTCAAGGCAAAAACTACAGCTCCCAGTTCTAAAATTGTGGGTAGTATAGTTGTTCTTATGTACCTTGAGTTAACGAGAAGCGTATACAATAACTTTATCTCTTTGCATCAATACACATCCCAACCCTTGGTGTGGTGCATCGCAGTATACGACAAAATCATCCGTCCCATCTGGGAGGGATAGGATTGGTGCACTACACAACATTTTCTTCAGTGTCTGGAACACGAATTCTTGTTTGTCTCCCCAATCAAACTTCGTGTCTTTCTGTGTTAATGTTGTGAGTGGCTTGGCTATTATATTGGCGTAGGATCTGGAGTAGGTGTTGGTGTTCTAGGATTGCGTCTGGTAACTCGTCTCGGAGGCATGCTTTAGTTCTATTGGAGTTATTGTAAAGAAAGTGTTAGTCATCTGAAGCTTTTTCCTAAGTCATACATATGTTTGTAGTAATGACTATTTCATTCGCAAGATTTAATGTAAATTTGTAAAAATCCTTTATAGATTAATATGTCGTAATTTACAATACTCAAATAGTTGTTTATTCATAAAATATTGTAAGCAATAATTAGATAAGTTTGTTTAATCATATAACTTTATCGAATGTCATTTTAAGTATTTCCAGAATCTTTACCGATTCCTAAGTTGTTTATGATCAAGACTCAACTTACAACATTTAATATACACATTGTTTTTGTAATAATACTTGCTTCATATATAAACATTTAATCGTACATATACATTGGTTTTTCCCAAAATTTGGTTACAAAAACAACAAAAGTTAGTGTGGTTAGGGGTGGAAAAGTTTGATATACTATCATACACAAGACGATACCCAAAAGTAGGTAGCAAGGTTACTATAAACCAACTTTTCCCCGTACCCCTAACCCAAAAATATCCTTGGGCACAACCCGCCCGGGTGAGTCTACCATAAACCTAGAAAAGTACCTAGTACAGTAACTAGGTGGGTGAGTTGTTGATGTAGAGATTCAACTCTCATCTCAGCCGCATAAGCTCTGGCCTCAGATGCAATCACCCTATGCTCCATAACCTGTTCCATAAGCTCCATTCCTGAAATTTGAGCTTCCTGGGTCACCAGTTGTATCTGGATAGAATCCAGATGATCAAAAATAAGCTGTATGGATTCCTCATCTAGACTTCGATCCTCTTCTAAGCTTTGAATTCTATTACGAAGACCTATGGAGTTCCCCTCGATAATCCCTAGTTCGTTAGTGATGATGCGAATTTGATGAACGAGGTGTGCTACGCGAGAAACTAAGGTGGGTGTAGCAGGATCGGAAGATGCCTCATGGGGTAGAGTAGGTTGTCGAGCCCGTGATAACTCTCCGACCTCGAACCGGGATGGTATTTCATCCTCAACTCTCCATTCTCATAGTTGTGTTACCCAGGCTGGAGTCGGAGGTGCCCTTTTAGGGCTACTGGATATCCTGGTGGTGGAGTGCCTCGTTTTCGCTTACGAATAGGTATGGATTTTCATGGCGGGTATGCGACAGAAGGACCATTATAAGTATGTTGGTATATCCTGAAGGATGGTAGGGGTGGGGGGCTTGTTGCTCAATGATTGGTTCAGGCTCCTTGGTTGTCTCTCTTTCTTCCTCGGGGTCCTCATCCTCCGACTCAGAGTAATCAACTTCCCCCCCCCCCCCCCGTGCGGTGTATCTCCTCATCAACCAACTCAGTCTCCACATCAAACTGCTCATCAGAATCTCTAACTGGGTTTGAGGGATCATCCTCCTCACAGGGTTCCTCGTCTGAGGTCAAAGGGGATAGTGGTACTGGAACCTCGGGAAGAGGAGAATCCTCGCGCACAGGCGAGTGGGCCACCACCTGATCCTCCTCTGCCCATGGTATCGTCGTCCAATCTATCGGGTCTGCCATGATACTGCATAAGACATCAAACATGATAGATGTTTATGAGAAATAGCATGATGATCTATATACAAATAATCTTCAATTATAAGTATATAATAGATATTACTGGTATTTCCAGTGAAGCCCTACATAATATATGTCGTATATGTGACTCAGAACTATGTCTCCAATCCAAACAATTCTCAAGAATTTAGATTGCCAACTAGAGTATCAAAGTATAGCCGTGCGTCGGTCGGACCATAATAAAACTTAGGTGCGCAAGCTAAGTCTAGTTGTGGTTTGGCCGCTGTACTGTACCAGCTCAGATAATGTATTTGGCCTAAACTTTTGAGTTTGTGTTCTTATGGATTTTGTTGTATGTTACATATATAAGTATAAGTGTTTTCATCGAGGGTTTAAGTTTATAAATAACTCTATATTTGAAGTTTGTTTGTCTGTTTTATTAGTTTTTTTGGTACTTCAAGACTATCAAGTAAGGATCAGCCAATCAAGAAAGGTCAGAGGGCGTATAGTCTATCAGTAGTCTATCAGTAGTGTGATTAATACTTTTATTATTATGCTTAAGGGATAAAGTAATCGTAGTAGTGAGTCTAAAGCTATAGTCATAATTTCCTAAGAAAATACTAGTTCGCTATAGCCAATAACTCTGATACCAATCTGTCACGCCCCCGCCCGACGGCGGAAATATCGAGCTGAGCGACATCATCATGGTTCACAGTTATCGATTACATTGAACAATATAAAATTATAACACAAATGTTAGTTTTTTTATTACAAAATATATTACAAGTCGTGCTTAATCAGATAAGTACAATAGAGATAAAGAGTGCTTCGAGGATCCCATGAATGTTTCCCAAAATATTGAAACGGCCGACTCTTATTTTCCTAATAATACATGTGATTTTAAAATTGTCAACATAAAGTTTGTGAGTTCACAGGTTTGTATATTTGTATCAATGTACTTTTTTTAAAAAAAATTATAGACCTTTTTATCGTATATAAGTATTTTCAGACTTATATTTATATCTGTACTTTACTTCCAAAAGTACTTGTTTTATCGTATATAAGTATTTTCAAACATATATTTTTATTTGTTTTTAGGCGTGCTTATCAATGTTACATGATTTCCCATAATCGAGCTACTGACGAGTTGTTACCCTCACGACGCTTCATCGGATGTCGTAGTGTTTAGACAGTTATCACCCGTGACTTGACCGTCGATGGTTGTAGCTAGCATCCGTAGGTGGGGGTGTCAGCCCGTATAGATCTATACATAACTCTCCCGCTCACTTAAGATTTAACGATTATAGGTAGGAGACTTTGCTAAGTATTACACTTAGGTGATGAATGTGTATCGTGTAAACCCTTGAATGAGTAGCACTAAAAGTTGTAGTCATTAACCTTACATGTTTATGTTAACCAGTTTATGTTATATATATATATATATATATATATATATATATATATATATATATATATATATATATATATATATATATATATATATATATATATATATACATATATATATATATATATATATATATATATCGTTAAATAATTTTCTAAAACTTAAATAGGTAGAGTAACAGCAGTGTATAATAATTTATTCATAGACAAACGAAAATGCAAAATATAATTTTATATTATGTAGGCGAAGTAACAGTAATAATATAATTTTATATTATGTGGGCAGCGTAACGACAGTGATTACTAAATTTATATATGTAAACGACTGTTTTAACGGTAAATTGTTATAACGATTATGTAACTAAATTATATAAGCGATATAAACAATTTACGATTTATATAAACAAATAATATAAAACATGTATCCTCCCCGAAAATTGATAAAAAGTTTAAAATGAGGTCGTGAAACTCACCCTTGAAGGGAAAGTTCCCACGATTACTCATTGATCTTTTTTTATTTGAAATTGCCATCTTGCAAACTATTATATATGTTTTCTCAAAGTTTTCTTTAAAATGGTATCGCTTAAAATATGTGAGATGTCTTTCTATTTATATTCAGTTTTAAGATAATGGTATCGCTTAAAATATGTGAGATGTCTTTCTATTTATATTCAGTTTTAAGATATTAATTGTCTAGTAATTGTTTAGTCATTTACTACAAATGACCACGTAGCACTTTTAGAACCGTAAACGTATCATTTACTTGACATCCATTTTACCCTCAAATTTCTTATCCTTACACGTAGATAATTTCTTACCTATCTAAGATTCCAAAATATCTCTCTATTTATCATATATATATATATATATATATATATATATATATATATATATATATATATATATATATATATATATATATATATATATAATTAAATTAATACCTCCCTCCCATATAACTTCTAATCCACATATATCAATGCAGAAATATTTCGTCCTTTAATATATATATATATATATATATATATATATATATATATATATATATATATATATATATATATATATTAAAGGACGAAATATTTCTGCATTGATATATGTGGATTAGAATATATATATATATATAGTTTAAAGTTAATGAAAATTCTATAACAAAAATATATATGTGCACGTTTATTTTATAATAAATACACAATTGATCAAACTAATAAATCAATAACTTATAAAATATTTAATTTATTATATATATATATATATATATATATATATATATATATATATATATATATATATATATATAAGAGTTATTGTAACCGAAAACAAAAAATTACCAAATATATAATAGGTACCATTTTAAGACGTATTTGAAATTAAATAATCAATAACCAATCTTGTATAATATACATGGTTATTATATATACAAAATTTGTACGGCTAAATTCTTAACTATATTGATAATTCGATTTGTATTTATTATATTTTAATATAAAATATTGTATTTTCATTAAAAATTGTCAAATATTACAAATCAAGCCTATTACATTTGATGTTTATCAGATTGCGAGTGACGACAATTGACTTAATTCGACTGTTGTCACATCAAGGTTGTCAATGGAGCAGCTATCGAAGAAAAGCCTTGGATAAACGTTCGGTAATATCCAACTAATCCCAGAAAGCTTCGAATCTCAGTGGGACTTTTTGGTCGTTCCCATTTCATCACAGCTTCAATCTTTGTTGGATCAACCATTATTCCTTCCTGGTTAACCACATGACCCAAAAATTGGACTTCTCGAATCCAAAAATCACATTTGGATAACTTTGCGTACAACTTCTCTTTCTTTAAAACTTCTAATACTTCTCGTAGGTGCTAGCCATGCTCCTGCTGGCTCTTCGAGTAAATCAGAATGTCGTCTATGAACACTATCACAGATTTATCAATGAATGGTTTACAAACCCTATTCATCAACTCCATAATTGTTGCTGGAGCATTGGTTAGTCCAAATGACATAACCAAGAACTCATAGTGTCCGTATCTCGTTCTGAATGCGGTCTTCTCAATATCTTGCCCTCTCACCTTCAGCTGATTATATCATGACCTAAGATCGATGTTTGAGAAATAGCTCGAACCTTGTAGCTGATCGAGCAGGTCGTCAATCCTTGGCAATGGATACTTGTTCTTTACCGTTGTCTTATTCAGCTCTCTATAGTCTATGCACATCCTCATGCTTCCATCCTTCTTGTTCACGAATGACACCGGAGCTCCCCAAGATGAAGAACTAGGTCTAATGAAACCATTGTCCAACAACTCCTAAAGTTGCATCATAAGCTCCTTCATCTCTGTCGGTGCTAATCGGTATGGTGTTTTTGTTGGATATAGTGTCTAAGTCCATAACTTTATTTGGTATGTACTTGACCCGACCCGGCATGGTCCATTTGGGTTGCATGGCATTGCAATACTTAGAAAGACTAAATGAGAGAATAAGGCACTTATGATTATTAATATATTATAAGTTCTAATATATTAATAATAGTATTATTTAATTAGTATTGATCAAGTATTAATCTAGGATTAATTTGGTGATCAAAGTGAGACTAATTAAATATATAGGGTTGATTATGACAATCATCAATTCTTTTATGGTGGATTAATGATCCATGGTTTATGGGTTATGGATGTAACCAAATGGAGCTCCATGGATAGTCCATGGGAGTTACAAATTCATGGGTCATGGGAAATCAAGATTCATGACAATTAAGGGCATTCATGTGTAAACCCTAACTGTGACAACACTATAAAAGGAACCCTATGGCTAGCAAAATCGTGACCTAGTGTTACTAGAGAGGGCATAACCGATTTTGAGTGCTAGAAGTATTCTATCAAGTTATTGCAAGTCTTGTGGTGTTGTGTGAAGCATTTGAGGCACAACATTTTGGGTGCTAGGCTCACAAAGTCTTGAAGGAATCCAAGCAACAACAAGGTATGTATTTCTACTAGTTTTTATGTTTTATGTAATCCCCATGCCATGCTAGTTAGGAAATAACCTTGAAAAAGAAATTTGCATGTATATAGAGAAAACATAGATTCAAGGTTATTAGGGTTGCATGTACACTTAGGAAGTGTTAGAATGCTCAAAACCCATCAGTTTTCGCTATTGGCGTCGATCCTGGAAACAAGTCTATTCGAAACTCTACTTGTCTATCAATGGGCAATCCAAGAAGACCTTCGGGAAAGACTTTCGGATAGTTACACACCACTAGTATTCTTTATATTTCTTTCTTCTCCTTCTTTGCATCGATCAAAAATGCCAAGTATGATGTGCATCCTTTGGAGAAACACTTTCTGGCTTTCATCAGGTAAATGATTCCAGAATTTACTCTACGTTTGTCCATATACACCATAAACGACTTTTTTCCAGGTGGGTTTACTCTCACCATCTTCTTCCTGCATATTATCTCAGCATGGTTTGCACTAAGCTAATCCATTCCTAGTACGATGTCGAAACCATTCAACTTAATGGCTAACAGCTCCTCGTCGAATTTATTCCCGTTCAAGTCGATGACGATGTTTTTAACGCAATCGCTAACAGGTATGAATTTGCCATTGGCAACTTCTACAACTAGAGCATTATCAAGTTTATCTACAGGTAATGCTAGTCTTCCACCAAATTTATGCGATATAAATGATTAATTTGCTCCAGAATCAAACAATATATTGGCAGGCAATCCATTTACAAGAAAGGTACCTGAAGCGACATCTGCTTTATCCCTTGCTGCTTCCACGGTCATCTGGAATGCTCTTGCCTCTGGCCTCGGTGGAACATTAGGCCTTGCTGCCTCCTTCTTCTTCAGGCAGTCCCTAGAAATATTCCCTTCTTCATTACATCCGAAACACACCTTCTTGGTGAATGTGCACTCATTGGCGTAATGCCCAGACTTTCCACACTTGAAACAGGTCACCTCCTCGCCGTATTTTCCAAAGTGTTTCTTTTTGTACTTATCACACCATCTTGCTTCACCTCCTCCTCCTCTTCTGAACTTCTTAGTGTTGGATTAGTGTCTAAGTCCATAACTATAATTGGTATGTACTTAACCCGACTCGGCATGGTCCATTTAGGTTGCATGGCATCGGAACATTTGGATAGACCGTTTGTGAGAAGAGGACATTTGTAACATATTAATATATTATAAGTTCTAATATATTAATATGAAATCATGTTATTTAATTAGTATTGATCAAGAATTAATTTGGACTTAATTTAGTGATCAAAAGAGACTAATTAAATATATGGGGATTGATTGTGTAAATCATTCATTCTTATATATGTGGGCTTATGATCCATTATTCCTTATGTTGGGTTTAACCCATGTGGTGATCCATAGATACTCCATGGAGGTTAAAACCCATGGAGCATAAGGAATGGGAAAAGTCATGGGTTACATGGTGTAACCCTAATGTGCACACTATATAAGGACCCCTTTAGCTCAAGAAATTGGCACTAGTGATACATATATGAGGGCTAGCCGATTTGAGCATGGGTGTCTTCTTCTCATGGTTATTCCATGTGTTGGTGATGTTGTGTGAACCATTAGTGATGTTGTGTGAACCATTTGAGGTGTCACACTTGGGGCACTAGGCTCTCGAGCTTCATGGAGTCAAGCTACATCAACAAGGTATGTATTTCTATCTAGTTAATTACCCAAGTATCAAAGTTTGTATGCTAGTTAGGATAATACCTTGGAATATTCATATATGCATGTATAATAGAGAAAACATAGATCCAAGGTATTTAGGGTTGCATGTACACTTAGGAGTGTTGGAAGGCTCAAAACCCAACAGTGGTATCAGAGCCTAGGCTTGTTTTCAATTATACTTGATGCAAAGTGCTGAAAAATGCTGAAAAAATCGATTTTCGGGCTGTCTGGGCACTGGACTCGCCGAGTCCACTGATGGACTCGCCGAGTCCACTGATGGACTCGCCGAGTCCATGAGGAAACTCATCCTACTCGTCGAGTAGGTTCATACACTCGACAAGTAAGACCCCCTGACAGCATATTTTCGACTTTTAAGGCTGGAATTGGACTAGAATCATTACCCTAAGCTGTTTTTTAACTTATAAACCTATTTTTGATGTGGTAATGTTCATTCTAATCCAATTTCAAAGATAATTATCAATAGATTCATGTTTTGTATTAGTTTAAGGATTAGGCTAATTACATGAAAAAGTTTGATTTGTATTATCTTGTTCTTATGAGTTGCTTAGATTAATAGAAAAGTTATGTGAAAATGTGTTTTCAACCCAAATTAATCTAAGAGTTGGTTCTAAAATGTGTTTTTGTAACTTGTCCTCAAGTTATATGAAAAGTCACATTTAAGATTCATAAAACTCATAAATATTTCCATAGGTTATGAATAAAGAAAAGTCATATTCTTTTAATAGTTTAAAGTCTTCCATAACTTGTCCTCAAGTTATGGAATTTGAAGAGTTTTTTGAATTAAAACTACTTTAAACACATAAGTTATGGAATTGAAAAGTTTTTGAATAGTTCAAAACTTGCCCTCAAGTTTTGGAATTTGAAAAGTTTTATTTCATGAATACTTTAATTCCAAATTAAGCCCTTAGGATTTTAAAAGTTAAAATTCAACCCTTATACTTTATAATATTATAAGTTAATAATATATATATAGGTATAAGAGCAAGTCGTCTTACCATTAGTAGGCATCATTCACGAAGTCGGTCTATAAGGGGGGGTATAAGGTTACTGCCTATAAAATGGCAGTTTAATGGGTGTCCACTCTCACCCACCACTTCCTTGACTGGTGGAGGGTCGTTAGCCGAATGGGTAGGACAAGGACTATAATTCTCCCTTCATTATAAGTAGAGTAAATTACACGGATGGTCCCTATGGTTTGGAGTAATTTGCGTGTTTGGTCCCTAACTTATTTTTTTAACTCGGAAGGTCCCTACTGTTTGTTTTTCTTACGTGTTTGGTCCCTGTCTTACCTAAAAAGACTTATTTTCCCTTGATTTTTTTAACTTATTTAAATAAACACACCCCCAACCCCATACTCATCACCTTACTTTACCTACCCCATCATTTTTCCTATTTAAATAATAGTCTTTTTAGGTAATACAGGGACCAAGCGAGTAACAAAAATAAACAGTAGGGACCAAGCGTGTAACAAAAACAAGCAGTAGGGACCTTCCGAGTTAAAAAAAAACAAGTTAGGGACTAAACGCGCAAATTACCCAAAACCACAGGGACCATTCGTGTAATTTACTCTTATAAGTATAATGATAAATACTAAGTAACTAAACACTTATAAATTCCCAACCTTAGTTACTTAGGAAAATGTGAATAAGGTGCTAATCCATGAAATTACACTTTGCACTTTGTTTGAGCTGTTAGTGGAGCGTGTGTGGTTAACCGGCACACTAACTGGTTTTAACAAAGTAGGCAAAGGGTTTCTTACATTTTATCATAGGCCGGTGGAGCGTGTGTGGTTAACCGGCACATCGGTTGAGTGATAAACATTTAAGAGTACCAAGTAATTTGCATGGTTACTTCACACCTTGTTTTGTGATCCTCGACATCCCAGTCACAAAACCTGAAGCGCACACTCAAGATTGAAACATGCCATTGAAAAAGTTCAATGAATCTCAAAAGAATCTAGGAGTTTCAAAACCAATTAAAACCTAATAAATTATTTCGTTTTTCATGGTGGAAATTAGTGAATCGTCATTCACCTACCTTCAAATATTTTATAGCCTGGATTACGGCATCCCTCTTCCAAGTTATAAAATATTATGTTGGGTCCTAGCCTTAATATTTCATATTGGGTGTTATATTAAGGACTTTAGATCAACTATCTTGAAATCTCCCAAAAGATGTCTAGTTCAGACATTTATGATCTTCCCAAATCTCTTGGAACTTCACTTCCTCCACCTCCTCCAATTATTTTTCCTAACCCACAAGTTCAAGGTCACTCAATCCCTATTGGCAAACAAGGTCTATGTGTGATCGCATCTTGGAGATGAAGTCACATATTGACAAGCCGGGAGAGTTGGGTGTCAAAGTCTTAAGAAAGTTGGATGTTCAATCACTTTCTAAGTCACATAGTGAGTTCCTTTGGGACTACTATGAAACAGACTATGACATGACCATTAATGATCTTATTGCTTGGTGCTGCTGAATCAGAAATGATTTGAGGACTAGTAAAGCAAATTTGATTAGAAGATCAACTTCCCAAACCTTCAATGGACATTGACAATGGTAACATTGGATACCCAGTAAAAGCTTTCTCTTCCCAATGGAAAGGGATCGGCCATAGTCAACTCGGTTGACCAAATGGTAAAGAGAATGGCTAAGTCTGAGATAGTCCTACCAAAGGGTCCATGTGTGTCTATTGCCAAAGGAAGGGGCATTGATTGCGAAGCTGCCTATTTACCTGAAAGATCATAAGGTTGATCAAGTCAAGAAGTTTGACTCTATTTCAGGTAAAGTCCACTATCTAACTCTGTTAAGTTTCTATTATGAGATTCTTATTACATGATGTGACTGGGTCACATGTTGATGTTTTAAGGATCAAAGAAAAGTGAAGAAACTTAAAGGAAGTATATGTTGATTCTGGTCGCGAAGATGGATCTCGATCGCATTGTTCAGTGATCAGAATTTTGAGCTGTTGCTTAGGAGTTATGATATATTGCTTAGGAATAAATAACAACAAGTTTTTCATATGCTTTTGCACTGTAGGGATAAGTTTTTCCGCAAAGTTTTAAAATTAAAGGAAATTTTTGATTTTATTTATTCTAAGTATCCTTAAAATGGCATTTGTGAAATAAATTGTTGCTTATATGATTCCATTGATAGCAATAATGGAAAATGGATTTGTTTCTTTCATTTGTGGTAATGTCTAATTTACCAAATAAGGAAAGATTCTCATCACCCAAGGTTTCAGTTGGATAGAAACTTGGAAATCATGCAAGTTGTATAGTATGATGAATGAGAATTTTCATCTTTGGAAAATTAAGATTAATTCCTTGTTCACATGTATATGTGAGTCAAGTGAAGGACTAAGGGATCGAGTACACATTCTGGTGCACTGATCAAGTCCACCACAAATGATCGATAAGACTATTTGTCATGATTTACTAAAGTTTAGTAAATATGATTATACTTACAAGTTTAAGTATAATTCTGAAACATTGGAAAAGTTTTGATGTCTGGCAGAACGAATGAGAAGAATCAAATTAGGCAGAAGGATAAAAGTTTCTCAAATCTGAAAAGATGGGAGAGTACTTTAGTATCATGTTTTGTGATCATCTTAATGATTAAGATACCATATCACAATTAGTCCTCTAAGGAAATCTTAGTACATTCCTATGGCTAAGAAGAGGAATCAAGAATTGCTGAAATGGTTAAATCAAGAAGATGAGTCATACTTCGTTCCAAAAACAAGTCTTAGAGTCATACTCCAAGACTGTAAGTTGAGTGACATATCTTAAAGAAAGGTTTATAACACTTATCAAATGTAAGAGTAACAGTGTCCTACTTTTGTACATTTGAAGTTGGTAAGTTGTGTTGTTTTGGATAAAACAAAGACCAACTAAGGCCAATTGTGTGAAGTGTTTGTCTTGATTAGAATCCACACTATCTCTTGAATATTTTGCAAGAAAGTCTTATAGGTCAAGAAGACAGTGGGAGTCTAAAAGATCCTGAAAAGGTTTCAAGAACTAATCAAGAATAATACCTGTATTTAATCACTAGCACACGACTAGAGGTTTATAACCTATCGTGTTGACACTTTTGTGCCTATTCCAGTTAAAGTTAGCTATACATTTGAGTTCTACATGTTCTCAATTGTCTGCATAACTACTTGGAAGCAATGGCAGGCCCATGTACTGCCAGGTGGCAAGAAGTTAAGATTGCACCAGTTCAGTCCATATGAGTTTGGATTTGCCACTAACCTAGTCTTGTGATTATGGTTTTGACAAATTCACGTGGATAAGAACACATACACTATAAAATCTAAGGGTCATAAGGTTTCTCTCCGATTCATGAAAATGATGGTGAAGAAACACTTCCACCAAGTAGATTTTAAGAAGATAGCAATTGTGATATTTGCATTCTCAAAGTCGTTAGTGGAGCGTGTGTGGTTAACCGGCACACTAACATGGACTTGTGAGAAATGGCAAAGGTCTAAACAATTGAGACTATGATTACGGCATCCCTTTTCATAGTTCTAAAATTGTTTAGACACACCTGTGAGCTATCTAAGATAAGGTGTATGATTTTGATAAAGTCTTATCAAAGCAATATCGTATCAGAAATCTGAACTTTGGTAAGAAAGTCAATAAAGTATTGACTTCTAGAAGTCCAGCTGTTTTCTGGATACATGTCAAAGCTAGTGGGAGCATAAGTGTTATGCTAATAATCATCATGTTAGTGGGAGCATGATAATTATAATAAGTGTTGCAAGTTAGCAATGTTAATTATAGAAAACAAAAGTTTCAATTCGTGAAGTTGCAGGGGTTGAAAAAGTTGTTTTGCTATAATTAAGGGAGAGGAAATTATACTTCATTTCAATTCTAAAAGGCTTAGATTGATATTTTAATCATTTTTCAATTCTAAAAGGCTTAGATTGAGATTTTAATCATCTTTAGTCAAGAATATATATATATATATATATATATATATATATATATATATATATATATATATATATATATATATATATATATATATATATATATATGAATTTCATGTTGGATTGGTTCAACTTAAGGAAATTCTATATATTGCGTTCTCAAAATTCGATTATGATTACGACATCCCTCTTCATAGTCAAATTTTTGAAAACATGGCAAATAAAAAATATTGTAGCAAAGACTAGTCTAGAATCATGTCTTTATGTGAGACATCATGAATCGTGTCCCATTTGCTTTGGGTACAGGATCGATTGCATGTGCTATAATATTTATCCTTTCTAAATTTTCCAAATGCCTGGGGCATTAAGAAGGGGAAAAGGTCTAGAATTGGATATGACTAAAATGATTAAGCAATTGTCGAGGACAATCTAAGGTTTACCAAAGATTGGTTGCTCAGGGACAGTTGGAAGTATAGTGTTGACATATTCTGAAAATAGGCAACTCTTGTTCAGAAATGATTGTCAAAATGGGAATATGGAGTTGTCTCCATAGATGGAAGCAATCTGTGTAAGATTAGAAAAACTTAATGCAAGAAGCATGTTTAAAGCAATGTACTTTGAATATGAGACTTCGCTTCCATGGAATAGATGTGACAACCCGAAATTTACTCCGTCACTATAACCCGTTTCCGTTAATAAAAGTTAGTTTTATTAAAATTTTCCGTTAACTTATATTTATCTAAATAATTCATTTTTGAATTATTATTATAATATATTTATTGACGGGATAAAAACAACTAAGTCGGATTACGGTTAGTTTACCCGGTAAAAACATTTAGCTCTGTTTAAACGACAGTGTATGGTGGATCCTCACTAGGCAGCCATATATAAAGGAGGAGTGTCCACCTTTAGAGCCTTTTCCCCACCTTGGAGCTTTCTCTCTCTACTTTCTCTCTCTAAAATCGGGTTTGGCTCAAGAACACCATTTTCAAGCCTCAAAAATCAAAGGTAATCTTCCTAACTTGATTTTCTAGCTTAGTATTCATGCTATTTCGAGTTGGATCATCCAAGTACCCCAACATGCATGTGTTTACGGTTTGGGGAGCCTCCCAAAACCGTAAACTCCTATATGGGGGTTTTGAAGCCCCAAAACACTTCCAAGCCTTCTCTAATGCTTAGATATAGCTTAGATACTTGCATGCATGGACTAAGGAACCCAAGATCATGACTTTTTGGCCATAAACTTGAGTTTACGGTTCTTGAACATTCAAAAACCGTAAACCCAAAAACCGTAAACACCTCAAATGGTGTTTTGATGCCCTTAAACCCTTCCTTAGCTTGTTTGATGAATTGGAAACTAGTGTAAATGAGCTTAGGACCCTAAAACATGAAATGGTTGAAGTGGTCAAGGGTTTACGGCCGTAAACCCTAGAGTTTACGACCGTAAACTCCCAAGGAGTGGTCCAAGGACCGTAAACTCCAAGGGAGTACCCAATTGAACCCTAATCACTTCCCAAGCCTTTGAATTGATCCTAGAAGCCTTCCTTGTGATGCATGAGACCTTTAATCACACAAACTCACCATTTCCATGAGTTTACGGCCGTAAACTCATGGGGGAAATGGTCTCCCAACCGTAAACACACTTAAGGTGGCCAAGTGAAGTGTAAACTCCATAGTGAGGCCATACACTCCTTAGATGCCACCTTTAGCACTCCTAACACTTGAAACAAAGTGTTTTCATACATTAAAGTGCCTTTACTCATTTAATTAGTGATTACACAACTAATTAGATACTTTATACATCACTACATGTTACATAGGATCCGTGTGTGTGTTCAAGTCCTCACTTGACACCTAGCATCCTACCCGGCGTTTCCATCCACTTCACTCACTACAGGTGAGTTCATACCCCTAAATGAACCTTTTTAAATGTTTTTAACTGTTTTATGGGGGGGAATACAAGTTGAACCAAATAAGTTATAGTAACAAACACATGTGAATTATAACTTGCAACCAAAAGGATTTTCTACACTATTAACTGTTTTTACCACCAGAAAGGGATTTTCTATATTTTCAACTATATTGCCAATTAAACTATTTTCAAATGCTTACCAAATTCATTTTCATGTTAAATCACTATAAAACTATTTTCGAAAACTCTTTTAAACTATTTTTATTCCCAAACCATATCTACACCAATATATTTATATAAGTAAGACTTGAAGGACTTAGGACTAATAACTCACCTTACTTCCTGTTCTTGTTTGATTGTGGGCTTAGGGTATTTTGTTATTAGTCCGACTCTCGTTGAATTCTTAGTTATATATCTCATATATTTGTGTCAGATATAAAAGTTTTCATATCAGTTCAATGCCTTTGGATATCAAAGACATGCAACCAACAATACTATTTAACTATAATTGGTATAGTTAAGGGATACTACTCAATACTACTATTGCCATGACAACTACTAGAGTCAGTTCAGTTGTGAGTCAATATATGTTATGTACTATACAAGAGAACACTATATACTATACAAGGAGAACATTATGTACTATACAAAGAGAACACTACATACTATACAAGAGAACTTACTAAAACAGAATGTGACATACTATTTCTCGATACGACACATCTTTGTGCTATCACCGCGTAACCAGAGTCTCCTAGAGGGAGATCGGGCATTATGTGTATAGATCTATACGGGACAGACACTCCCACATCCCGACTGCTAGCTATAGTCCGAGCCGTCTAGGCCCACGGGGTGACAAAATGTCACATCTACATATGACTCGGAGGGTCAAAGGGATTCGATCGTCAATCAGCATGGTTACGTACGAGTTCACATTCAAACCTTTAATTAATACTTTAAAAATTAAAGGCAACAGACTCCCTGAGGAGTATTGTACATTTAATACTACCTGGAGCCTGCATTTCATTACATATGGCCGACAGTGATACTGTTGGGGGTAAAACATTTTTCTCATTACTATACATGGATAAAGTCAAACTATATTTTCATACTAATAACTACTAGGAAAACTTGTACATTTTCGAAGGAACAAGCAAACCATCGGGTCTTGGAAAAGACTACTTTTCTGGAAAACATAGGGTTTTCTAGGGCTCATACTATTTTCGAACACCGAACCTTTCTTTTACAAATGTATAATTGTGAATATTTTTATACAGGAAATGACACTAAATACTTATGAACTCACCAGCTTTATGCTGATAAACGTTTTCAAAATAACTTGTATTCTCAGGTCATCAGTAGACAGGTACGGATGCAGCTTTTGAGAAGACGGAGCACACATAAGACTCCACTTTATTTTGAATGTATTTTTGGTGTCTAGCATTTGTACTAAACACGTTTGTATTACAATTATTATCTTAATGCAATGGATGTTGTTGCTTGTCTTTACTATTATGCTTTGTTATGATACTGTACATGACGTCCTCCACCCCAGAACGTATTCCGCCGTTCTCGGTTTTGGGGTGTGACAGATTGGTATCAGAGCACTGTTTATAGTGAATCAAGTATATCAACCCATAAAAGATATACAAACTATAAACACATCGGGACTAAAACACTCTGAACAGGAATATATACTTTTAAATAATAAAATATTCAACTAAGTATATATATATACATTCATTCATACAAAGGATCAGTATCATACTAGAACAGAACAAAAGTATTAAGATTGTTGAACAGCACAGTTAGGCTTAGAGATATATGGCCAAAACTAGGCGGATGTAGCCTGATCAACTACATTTTCCTAGGAGTGGCTAGCATGTGCCTAAGAATGGTTGTGGTGTTGCAACAAGTCTAAAACTTACCAATACTACTACAAGAACATCAGAACAAGAATACTATAGGAGTATTCTGCATTCTAGTTACAACATATGTGAGAACTAAAAGGGTCGTTACTAGTAGGGCAATAGTTGCTAAGTGGATACACCACGGTTACATGTGACTAAGGCGTTATAGACTTAGAATCTGTGACCTTTGCTTCATTTCCTGTTCTTGTTTGATTGTGGGCTTGGAGTTAGGGTCACTTATTCGAAGGTCTATTCTGCTTCGATTACATGTAATTGGTATGCACTATGCAAATATTGGGTCGACTAATAACGATCATCTTATAAGTATCATAGATTAGCGCCTATCAATTTTCTTTCCCCACTCTCGCGTAAATGGCATAACCGCATCCCGAGCGGAAGTCATGAAACTCCGAGCACGTCAGAGGACGCGCGAGCGACATCTTCAGGGAGTTGTGCGCCAACTGGCTGATCCTAGGGTTTGCCCCGAAGGATCCCCGTCGCCAGTAAAAGATGCCAACTCATCCCTCTCTTTGATTAAGGAATAGCCTTCTTTCTATAGTCAATAGAGTACATGCCTGTAAACATTCCTAACTTTGGAAGTACTCTAGCTAGACTACTAAACTGCCAACATTTTTCCTTGATGGTTTGATGTAAGACCTCCTGCTAGGTCATTTCCTTTCCCGAACTCATTATACATCAGTAATACCAGTGATATTGGCAGTATCTAATCGATGGGGAAGTTGTACTTTTGGGTGTCCCTAACCTAGCAGTACATTTCCCTTTGTTTGTTAGACTATAGAGAGTTAATCCAAGAAACACTCTTATCATGTTTACAAGTCGATTCTTACTATTGTCATCGTTTTCGTAACCTTTCAGTACAGGATGCCGCCTCGCAAGCGTCCAACCAGGAGAACTCCCGCAACTCAAGCTCCACCACCACCACCTACACCGCCGGTTCCTCCGCAGTTCGACCCGGTGCTGTTCCAAACAGCCGTGACTGCAGCCGTGACCGCCGCTCTGGCGCAAGTCAATTCTGGTGGTGCCAGTGGAGGTGGACTGGGCACTAACTCTAGCCAGGGTGAAACCCACCCCCGTGCTCGGGAATGCACCTACAAAGATTTCATCAGTTGCAAGCCTACCTACTTCAACGGGACCGGGGGAATCCTTGCCCTAACCCAATGGTTCGAAAGAACTGAAGCAGTATTCGAAATGTGCTCCTGCCCCGAAGGGAGCAAGATAAAGTTTGCTACTTGTACCCTCACCCAAAGGGCCCTAACACGGTGGAATGGCCATGTCAAAGCCCTCTCCCTGGTAGCAGCTAACGCCATGGGTTGGGATACACTGAAAGACCTGATGATGGCAGAGTACTGCCCAAAGGGAGAAATTCAGAAACTGGAGGAAGAACTCTGGAATCTCAAAATGCAGGGTTCCGATATAGTAGCTTACACAACCCGGTACTGCGAGCTGGTAGCCCTATGCCCTAACATGATCCCCTCGGAAGCCAAGAAGATTGAGCGATACATCGGGGACCTAGTGCCTCCGTATCGTGGGAACGTTCTATCATCAAGACCAACGACCTTTGAAAGTGCCAAGGAGTTGGCCCAAATGCTTATCGATCATGAAGTTCCCCGTGCTCCATCAATAACTACAACCATCACTACTGCTCCAACTCACGCCTCCGACAACAAGAGAAAGCGGAGGGATCAAAAGAAGGGTAAATCAGTCAAATCCTCTTCCAGTAACCAGCAAATAGTGGCTGTCCATGCTGCCACTACGCCTACTGCCCCTGTGCCCGCCAAAACATATGCGGGGAATCTACCCAAGTGCGATAAGTGCGCCTTCCATCATAACGGCCCATGCCGTGAAATGCACTGCACCAATTGCGACCGGAAGGGCCACACCATCCGGTTCTGCAGAGCACCTCCCAAACCTATTTCCCAAATTCCCAGTTCGGGAGCGAGCCAGGCCTGCTATGGCTGTGGCGAAGTCGGAAATTTCAAAAGGGACTGTCCAAAGGCTGGCAACACGGGAGGAGCAGGTAGACTACTTGCTATTGGCCATAATGAGGCTGTAGCAGACCCCACCGTAGTCACGGGTACGTTCCTTCTTGATAACTCTTATGCTTGTATTCTATTCGATAGTGGGGCAGAAAGAAGTTTCGTAAATCAAAAGTTTAAACACTTACTCAAACAAGCACCGCAATCACTGAAAGAAACCTTCGTCGTAGAAATGGCTAACGGCAAGACGGAAAGTTCTAACGAAATCTACATAGGTTGTACCCTCACGCTAGATAATCATTCATTTCCTATCGATCTCATACCAGTAGCGATCAAGAGCTTTGATGTCATCATAGGCATGGACTGGTTGAGTCTCCACCGTACCGACATTCTGTGTTTCGACAAGGCCATCCGTTTGAACTTGCCCAACAATGAAACATTGATGATCTACGGAGACAAACCCAGTACGAGCCTTCACATCATCTCGAGCATTCAAGCCCAGAAATACTTGCGCAAGGAATATCGCGCATTCCTTGCACACGTTGTCGACACGAGCCGGAAAACGAAAGAACTCAAAGATTTCCCCGTCGTGTGCGACTTCCCTGACATCTTTCCAGAGGAACTTCCAGGTTTACCTCCTAAACGACAAGTCGAGTTCCGAATCGACTTAATCCCAGGAGCAACCCCCGTCGCAAAGGCGCCCTATCGTCTAGCGCCTGCTGAGATGCAAGAACTATCCGACCAACTTAACGAACTGCTCAACAAGGGCTTTATAAGACCAAGCTTCTCACCCTGGGGAGCACCAGTCTTGTTCGTAAAGAAGAAAGACGGATCGTTCCGCATGTGCATCGACTACAGAGAACTCAACAAACTGACAATCAAGAACCGTTATCCTCTTCCTCGTATAGACGATTTATTTGATCAACTGCAAGGGGCGAGTTACTTTTCCAAAATTGATCTAAGGTCCGGGTATCACCAGTTGCGAGTGCTCGAGGAGGATGTTCCGAAGACAGCCTTCCGGACTTGTTACGGGCACTACGAGTTCGTAGTGATGCCGTTCGGACTGACCAATGCGCCCGCAGTCTTCATGGACTTGATGAATAGAGTATGCCGTCCTTACTTGGATCAGTTCGTCATCGTCTTCATTGATGATATTCTTATCTACTCTAGAAGTGAGGAAGAGCATAGCGATCATCTGCAACAGGTCCTGGAAACTCTACGATCGGAGAAGCTTTACGCAAAGTTCTCAAAATGCGAATTTTGGATCCGAAGAGTCGAATTCTTAGGACACATGGTTAGCAAAGAAGGAATCCACGTGGACCCATCCAAGATTAAAGCTATTGAGAACTGGTCAGCACCGAAGACGCCTACAGAAATTCGCCAATTTCTAGGCCTCGCTGGCTACTACCGAAGATTCATTCAGAATTTCTCTCGGATTGTGAAGCCTCTTACGGCATTGACCCAAAAAGGTGTAGCCTTTGACTGGGAAGAAAAACAAGAGAAGGCATTCCGAACCCTGAAGCGAGCCTTGTGCACCGCGCCGATACTGTCCCTCCCCGAAGGGACAGAAGACTTCGTAGTATATTGCGATGCATCCAATCAGGGGCTCGGCTGTGTTCTGATGCAACGAGGTAAGGTCATCGCCTACGCCTCAAGACAGCTGAAGACACACGAAGTCAACTACACCACGCACGACCTCGAGCTAGGAGCGGTCGTGTTCGCCCTAAAGATATGGAGACACTATCTGTATGGTACAAATAGCACCATCTATACCGACCACAAAAGCCTCCAGCACATCTTCAACCAGAAGGAGCTCAACATGAGACAACGACGGTGGGTCGAGCTACTCAATGACTACGAATGTGAAATTCGTTACCACCTGGGTAAAGCCAATGTAGTAGCAGACGCCCTAAGTCGGAAGGAATATTCTGGGCGAAGAGTCAAGTCCCTAACCATGACTATCCATTCGCATCTACCCGCACAAATTAAGGGAGCACAACTTGAAGCTTTGAAACCGGAAAATGTGGCGGGAGAGTCCCTGCGAGGAATGGATAAGAATCTGATAGTCAAGGATGACGGAGCTTACTACCTCATGGACCAGATCTGGACACCGCGACACGGTGGCTTCAGAGACTTGGTCATGAATGAAGCGCACAACACTCGATATTCCATTCACCCAGGTTCAGATAAGATGTACCTGGATCTCAAGAAATCGTACTGGTGGCCTAACATGAAAGCGGAAATCGCTACCTTCGTGAATAAGTGCCTTACTTGCGCAAAGGTCAAGGTCGAATACCAGAAACCCTCGGGTCTTCTCCAACAGCCAGAGATACCTGAATGGAAGTGGGAGAGAATTTCTATGGATTTCATTACCAAATTGCCCAAATCTCCGAGTGGGTACGACACCATTTGGGTAATCGTCGACCGGCTAACCAAATCCGCCCACTTCCTTCCTATCAAGGAAAATTTCAAAATGGAGAGACTTACGCGAATTTACATCCAAGAGGTAGTCCGACTGCACGGTGTACCTGTGTCCATTATTTCCGATCGGGATAGCAGGTTCACCTCGAGGTTCTGGCAGTCACTACAGAAGGCTCTTGGAACTAAGCTGGATATGAGCACAGCATACCATCCTCAAACTGATGGACAGAGTGAGAGAACTATTCAAACCTTGGAGGATATGCTGCGAGCCTGTGTAATCGACTTCGGTAAGGCATGGGATACCCACTTACCCCTAGTCGAGTTTTCCTACAACAACAGTTATCACACAAGCATCAAAGCTGCCCCATTCGAAGCCCTATACGGCCGGAAGTGCAGATCCCCTCTGTGCTGGGCCGAGGTAGGCGACACTCAATTAGCTAAGGGACGAGCTCCTGACAGCACTCTCACCGGTCCAGAAATCATCCGCGAAACCACCGAAAAGATCGTGCAAATCCGAGCACGACTTAAAGCCTCAAGAGACCGACAGAAAAGCTACGCAGACAAACGGAGGAAACCCTTGGAATTCCAGGTGGGAGACCGAGTCCTTTTGAAAGTCTCACCCTGGAAAGGCTTGATACGCTTCGGAAAGCGCGGAAAGCTGAATCCAAGATACATAGGGCCTTTTGAGATTCTCGCTAGAATCGGCCCCGTAGCTTACAAACTCAATCTACCCCGCGAACTTAGTAATGTGCATCCTACCTTCCACGTCTCGAACTTGAAAAAGTGTCTATCCAATGAGACTCTCATAATTCCACTCGATGAAATCGAGATCAATGAGCGCCTCAACTTCGTGGAAGAACCTGTGGAGATCATGGACCGAGAGGTCAAACGAACGAAGCAAAGCCGCATCCCGATTGTGAAGGTTCGTTGGAACGCCAAACGAGGACCAGAGTTCACTTGGGAGCGCGAGGATCAAATGAAACTTAACTATCCTCATCTCTTTGCTTAGTTGTGTTGTAATAACGTAACTGCTTGAATTCTGAATTTCGGGACGAAATTCCCTCTAACGGGGGGATGATGTGACAACCCGAAATTTACTCCGTCACTATAACCCGTTTCCGTTAATAAAAGTTAGTTTTATTAAAATTTTCCGTTAACTTATATTTATCTAAATAATTCATTTTTGAATTATTATTATAATATATTTATTGACGGGATAAAAACAACTAAGTCGGGTTACGGTTAGTTTACCCGGTAAAAACATTTAGCTCCGTTTAAACGACAGTGTATGGTGGGTCCTCACTAGGCAGCCATATATAAAGGAGGAGTGTCCACCTTTAGAGCCTTTTCCCCACCTTGGAGCTTTCTCTCTCTACTTTCTCTCTCTAAAATCGGGTTTGGCTCAAGAACACCATTTTCAAGCCTCAAAAATCAAAGGTAATCTTCCTAACTTGATTTTCTAGCTTAGTATTCATGCTATTTCGAGTTGGATCATCCAAGTACCCCAACATGCATGTGTTTACGGTTTGGGGAGCCTCCCAAAACCGTAAACTCCTATATGGGGGTTTTGAAGCCCCAAAACACTTCCAAGCCTTCTCTAATGCTTAGATATAGCTTAGATACTTGCATGCATGGACTAAGGAACCCAAGATCATGACTTTTTGGCCATAAACTTGAGTTTACGGTTCTTGAACATTCAAAAACCGTAAACCCAAAAACCGTAAACACCTCAAATGGTGTTTTGATGCCCTTAAACCCTTCCTTAGCTTGTTTGATGAATTGGAAACTAGTGTAAATGAGCTTAGGACCCTAAAACATGAAATGGTTGAAGTGGTCAAGGGTTTACGGCCGTAAACCCTAGAGTTTACGACCGTAAACTCCCAAGGAGTGGTCCAAGGACCGTAAACTCCAAGGGAGTACCCAATTGAACCCTAATCACTTCCCAAGCCTTTGAATTGATCCTAGAAGCCTTCCTTGTGATGCATGAGACCTTTAATCACACAAACTCACCATTTCCATGAGTTTACGGCCATAAACTCATGGGGGAAATGGTCTCCCAACCGTAAACACACTTAAGTGTGGCCAAGTGAAGTGTAAACTCCATAGTGAGGCCATACACTCCTTAGATGCCACCTTTAGCACTCCTAACACTTGAAACAAAGTGTTTTCATACATTAAAGTGCCTTTACTCATTTAATTAGTGATTACACAACTAATTAGATACTTTATACATCACTACATGTTACATAGGATCCGTGTGTGTGTTCAAGTCCTCACTTGACACCTAGCATCCTACCCGGCGTTTCCATCCACTTCACTCACTACAGGTGAGTTCATACCCCTAAATGAACCTTTTTAAATGTTTTTAACTGTTTTATGGGGGGGAATACAAGTTGAACCAAATAAGTTATAGTAACAAACACATGTGAATTATAACTTGCAACCAAAAGGATTTTCTACACTATTAACTGTTTTTACCACCAGAAAGGGATTTTCTATATTTTCAACTATATTGCCAATTAAACTGTTTTCAAATGCTTACCAAATTCATTTTCATGTTAAATCACTATAAAACTATTTTCAAAAACTCTTTTAAACTATTTTTATTCCCAAACCACATCTACACCAATATATTTATATAAGTAAGACTTGAAGGACTTAGGACTAATAACTCACCTTACTTCCTGTTCTTGTTTGATTGTGGGCTTAAGGTATTTTGTTATTAGTCCGACTCTCGTTGAATTCTTAGTTATATATCTCAGATATATGTGTCAGATATAAAAGTTTTCATATCAGTTCAATGCCTTTGGATATCAAAGACATGCAACCAACAATACTATTTAACTATAATTGGTATAGTTAAGGGATACTACTCAATACTACTATTGCCATGACAACTACTAGAGTCAGTTCAGTTGTGAGTCAATATATGCTATGTACTATACAAGAGAACACTATATACTATACAAGGAGAACATTATGTACTATACAAAGTGAACACTACATACTATACAAGAGAACTTACTAAAACAGAATGTGACATACAATTTCTCGATACGACACATCTTTGTGCTATCACCGCGTAACCAGAGTCTCCTGGAGGGAGATCGGGCATTATGTGTATAGATCTATACGGGACAGACACTCCCACATCCCGACTGCTAGCTACAGTCCGAGCCGTCTAGGCCCACGGGGTGACAAAATGTCACATCTACATATGACTCGGAGGGTCAAAGGGATTCGATCGTCAATCAGCATGGTTACGTACGAGTTCACATTCAAACCTTTAATTAATACTTTAAAATTTAAAGGCAACAGACTCCCTGAAGAGTATTGTACATTTAATACTACCTGGAGCCTGCATTTCATTACATATGGCCGACAGTGATACTGTTGGGGGTAAAACATTTTTCTCATTACTATACATGGATAAAGTCAAACTATATTTTCATACTAATAACTACTAGGAAAACTTGTACATTTTCGAAGGAACAAGCAAACCATCGGGTCTTGGAAAAGACTACTTTTCTGGAAAACATAGGGTTTTCTAGGGCTCATACTATTTTCGAACACCGAACCTTTCTTTTACAAATGTATAATTGTGAATATTTTTATACAGGAAATGACACTAAATACTTATGAACTCACCAGCTTTATGCTGATAAACGTTTTCAAAATAACTTGTATTCTCAGGTCATCAGTAGACAGGTACGGATGCAGCTTTTGAGAAGACGGAGCACACATAAGACTCCACTTTATTTTGAATGTATTTTTGGTGTCTAGCATTTGTACTAAACACGTTTGTATTACAATTATTATCTTAATGCAATGGATGTTGTTGCTTGTCTTTACTATTATGCTTTGTTATGATACTGTACATGACGTCCTCCACCCCAGAACGTATTCCGCCGTTCTCGGTTTTGGGGTGTGACAATAGATCTCCATTGGAATACCCTGTAATGACTATTGACAAGTCTTTGTGACTTTGTACATATTCATTACAAGAGGGTAGTGCATATAAGTTTAAAATCTAACAGATTTCGGTAAATGATAGGAATTTGGAATTCTTACATTTACAATAAGGATATGGGAGTGTGAAATTAGAATCATTGAAATTATGTTCAATTGGTTTATTTCACAAAGTAAGGATCATAGACAAACATAGAGTGCATACTTGGTGTATGGCAAAGCTATAGTTTAGAAAAACATAGTGTACATGCTTGGAGCATGCTTGGAGCATGGGACAACTATTGTTTTAATTCAAGTATAAAATTGATAGTTTGAAACAGTATGTAATGAATAATGTGTAATCAATATGGTGATAAATAAAAGGTGTTTTATTTATATTCATAAGTTCTGAGACCATATTGGATTCGATTATTCTTGTGTTTCATTTTGCATGTTTTGACTTCCAGAATAAACTAGGTCATTTTTCCCGAATGACTAAGTTATTCAAACCATCCACAGTCGGTCATATGTTGGAAGTAGATATGAATCAAGACTGTCATGGGTTGGCTTGTAGAGGTCTAAGATGTTGGACAAAGCGGTGCTACAACACTCATGAGTGCTCATAAGTTCTGAGTATTTGATTCAACCCACGCTCATTTGACTCACTTCATTGATTTTATCACGAGTGATCATGAGACGATAATATCTTATATTCTTCAAACCTAGAGATATGAGTTGTTACTATGAGTTGGTTATACATTGATTGCACAAAACCGCATTGGTAACTCGATGTTATAAAACATGCATTTGTGTATGATTCAACAAGTAGTAGAACAAGCCATATGAGTCGAAGTTTATCCATTCCTTTTACCTTCGGGATAAAAGCGATATCGGTGGGCCCCTCGATGATTTAGCGATGACAAATGTAAGTGCTCGGTCGGGCCTGGACTGATTTGATTTGTTCAATTAGTCAGTCATCATAAATCGGAAATCGGGAAACAACAAATAGACAGAGAGAATGATTTATAATCCATGTCTCAGTCCATATGATATCTAGAATGGAGGAATATATGATCCCTTATCTAATGGACAAGTCATTGACAAAGGTCAGAGTTCATCGACAAGGTTAGAGTTCGACAACGGCTTTTGAGAGCTACGATTGCCAGTTGGTTTTTGAAGTCATACGCAATAATAGTTTTTGACTTATCCAAGTGGGAGACTGTTGGATTAGTGTCTAAGTCCATAACTATAATTGGTATGTAATTGACCCGACTCGGCATGGTCCATTTGGGTTGCATGGCATCGGAACATTTGGATAGACCGTTTGTGAGAAGAGGACATTTGTGACATATTAATATATTATAAGTTCTAATATATTAATATGAAATCATGTTATTTAATTAGTATTGATCAAGAATTAATTTGGACTTAATTTAGTGATCAAAAGAGACTAATTAAATATATGGGGATTGATTGTGTAAATCATTCATTCTTATATATGTGGACTTATGATCCATGATTCCTTATGTTGGGTTTAACCCATGTGGTGATCCATAGATACTCCATGGAGGTTAAAACCCATGGAGCATAAGGAATGGGAAAAGTCATGGGTTACATGGTGTAACCCTAATGTGCACACTATATAAGGACCCTTTTAGCTCAAGAAATTGGCACTAGTGATACATATATGAGGGCTAGCCAATTTGAGCATGAGTGTCTTCTTCTCATGGTTATTCCATGTGTTGGTGATGTTGTGTGAACCATTTGAGGTGTCACACTTGGGGCACTAGGCTCTCGAGCTTCATGGATTCAAGCTACATCAACAAGGTATGTAATTCTATCTAGTTAATTACCCAAGTATCAAAGTTTGTATGCTAGTTAGGATAATACCTTTGAATATTCATATATGCATGTATAATAGAGAAAACATAGATCCAAGGTATTTATGGTTGCATGTACACTTAGGAGTGTTAGAATGCTCAAAACCCAACACTTAGAACCAGACTTTGAGAATTTTCTTTTCTTGTTGGACCTTGAAGATCCATCAAACTTCCTTTTCTCTCCCACCTCAGCTCTCTCCAGACCCTTCTCCCTTATCTGGGTCTCAACATTCTTAGCTTCCCAGATGGCGCCTTTCAAGGTGGTCGCTTGTTTGACCATTGGACCAAAGTCTGCTGGTAATCCATTGGCAAACTTGTTGACCTTGTAGAGTTCAGTTGGAACTAAATAAGGAACACGCTTCATTTTCTCCGTAAAACTTGCAACATACTCGGTGACGCTTATTCTTCCCTTCTTTAGGTTCTGAAACTCATTGTTGATCTCCAGTAGATCGTGCTTAGAGCAGTGTTGCATTTTTAGTTGCACCAAAAAGTCTTCCCAAGACATCTTGATAGTTTCTCCCTTGGGCATGGTATCAGATAGTAGCTTCCACCAACTTAATACCCCAGTTTTAAACAGTGTAACCATGAGAGCGGTCTTCTGTTTGTTGCTGCAGTTGCAACTTTCAAACATTATCACCATCTCGGAGATCTAATCCATGACTTCCACTGGCGTTGGGCTTCCAGAAAGACTCGGTGGTTTAGATGCTCTGAAATCCTTGTACTTACATCCACGTCCATCATTTCCTCCATTGTGTTGGTTTCTTCTAACCATACGTCGCTCAGCTTGACTGACAATCTGACTAAAGTTTCCTTCCTCTAACTATTCAATGTTCAGTTCAGGTTTTACGATGGGTACAGTAGGTTCATCCATATTCTGTTGAATAAGACACATTGTCTCTTCCATCTGATGATCCAACATTATTTGCATCATCGCTTGTACTCCTGCCAGCGTGATTAGCTCGGGTGCAACTGCTACCTCAGGTGCAAGCTCAATCACTAGTGGCTCAGGTTGGCAGTTTCCATTAGCATTTCTGAATCAGCTTCGGGTTCTCGCCATGTTGATCTATACGCCAAAGCAGGCGAATTTAGATCTTTATTTACGATAGACGTTTAAATCCTCCTTGTCTCTCCGGAAAGTTACATGCCATTTCTAATATCGTAATTGAATGTTTAGAAATCTGAACATATAAAGTTTCCAGATCTGGTCGGCAATAGACCATAGATCCGATCAAATAATAACATAAATCATTTAGCACATAAAAGCAATTTAGGCATCATTCCTAAAATAAGCCAGTGCTCGTGTCTATTTAGGTATATTTCCTAAATATATCAGACACTCATCTCACAATCATCACTTAGCATTCTAAGTTTAAGTCTATAAATCCTACAAATTCCTAGTTCATTTAAACTAATGCTCTGATACCAACTGTGACATCCCCAATTTCACGGCCAGAAAAGACCGACTTGTTTATGCTTTATTTAAAATCAGAGTATCCTTTTTAAGAATAATATTGTGGAATTTGTTCCCAAAAAATATGATAAGTATATTATCAAAGAATTTCCGAATAAACGTATTTTCATTATATTAAAAACGTGGGATGTCATCGTCAATACAGTGCATAAGCATAAACAGAAATAGTACAGGCCTTACAAACATCTATTATTCTAATGGCCTATAATCCATAGATCTCTCATCTAATCATCACATCTGTGCTCTTTTTCAACTAATTATTAGTCTAGATTCATCATTAACTCAAAGTCTACTTCATGATCTATCAATTAAGGAACAACCAGGTAGGATCATATCGGAGGTAGGGTCCGTTTGGTATACGAAGTATACTATTTGGAAATCCCACTTTAAACACCCTACTAAATCACAGCCTAGACATCATCCCCGTAAGTAGATCAATCAGTATAACGACTTTGAAGCATTGATAAATCTTGTTTATAGGTTCATAATAATGATAATGAACTTAAACATAACTTATACTTAAAGTAGGGTAAGCATAAATAACTCACTTAAAAGGGGGTTTAGCGAGGAACCGGGCTCTGCGCTGGCAGAACTTCTGAGCCGAAAGCTCTTCTTCTCGAGGCTTTATGGCACTCCGGAACTCGCTTCTAACGCTTAGGAAGTGCTAGGGAAAGGGGAAGATGGTTTGGGGGTATTTGGGAGAGAAGTTGAGAAAATGTGTGAAGAAATGAGGTGATTTGCGCCTCTCTTTATAGGTTGAAGGCTCAGCGTACACGGGGCGTAATCTTGATGTACGCGGGGCATACTCGGTATGCTAGGCGTACCAAGCCCACCGTTGGGTGTACCGGCAACACGTGTCAGCATCGTATGCAAAGCCATGGGAAGATGGTGTGGCTGAGATGGTCACCTCCGGAACTTAATACAAAAATTAATTATCTTCTAAAATCCATAACTTTCACATATTAGCTTCGTTTTTTACGTTCTTTATATCCACGCGTAGGTATCGACAGGATCTACAACTTTCGTTTAGACTTCGTCGGCTAATTTTGATTTACTTTTAAAGTTATATTTTAATAGGCTTAGACAGTTAAAGTCCGTTAAAAATTCATAACTTTGTCATCCAATGTCCAATTTCGACTGTCTTTATATCATTGAGCTCCTATTAACGAGATCTTCAATTCTCGTTTAGGTTGTGTTGGATAAAAATCGATCGATCTAAAATTCGATTTCCGTGTTGTGTACTGTTATGCTAAATCTTAGAAAAAATCGTAATTTCCTCTAACGAAGTCAGATTTGGACGTTCTTTTTATGTAAGTTTTCGGTTTAACGTATACTATGACTTTCGTTTAGATCGCTAAGGCTAAAAAGTAGTTTATCAAAAATTCATTTTTTGCGATACGCGGTACCGTGTCGGTTTAGTCGTAAAACTTTGACGGGTCATAACTTCATCGTTATAAGCCGGATTTCAGCGTTCCTTATATCCCCGAAATCCTTGTTATGACTACTTCAACTTTCTTCATAGATATTGGTTCTATCTATTATTTTATTTTGACGCATATTTTTATTATTATTTTATTATATTGTTATAAGCACATGTTGCACATAAATCACATAAATCACATAATACTCAAATAATTCTTCTTTATTACTTCAAAATAGGTTACAATTGTTGACCCTAAGTATTACATCATTATAATATTGCTTATCGAGAAACACGGGCGTTACAATACAAGTTGGTCAACCAGTCCAAAAGACATAAAAACGCTTTTGGTTATAAAAGTACAATGTGTCAAAACCTATGGAACTCGCTAACATTATTGATGTATCTTTAAAACACATGTATTCTTAGGATCGTAAGCAGTTGGAAGAAGATCCACACTGAAGACATATATTTCGTAAATAATTTGTATGTGTTGCATTTCAATAATGTTGTAATAGACAACGACAATGTAATCTTTATTTCAATGATAATAGAAGTTTACATTTAGTATTGTTTAATGTATGTTCATTAACTGTGATCTCTGACTATGTCATGGAGCCCGAAGTTTTCGCCACCGGCGTGTGACAGATTGGTATAAAAGCTATTGGCTATAGTGAGCTAGTAGTTTATTAGGAAAGCATGACTATAGCCTATGGCTTACTCTCTTAGGTTTAGGTATATCCTTTAACCTACAAATGAAAAGTAATATTAATTGTACTACTGAATGACTACTTATGGGAAAGGTGACACGATAGACACGCCGCTTGGGTTGTTGGATTCTAGAACAACTATACACTAAAATGATCATGGCTTCCGAATGTCCTGACTGGTCGGTGCCTTATCAGCTATACATGAAGTAACAAACAATAATTAATAATAAACGTTAACACAAAAAACACAAGATATTGAGTTATATATAAGACTATCTCGTTATGAGAACACATACATATACAACCCAAATATATAGAAAACTTGAATACTCGATGAGAATACAACACAAGGTTTTAGTTCAAATACCTTAGCTAAGTTTTGTTGCACATGGGTCGAACCACAACTAAACGTAGACTGATCACCTATGTTTAATTATGGTTAGACCGATTCAAAACTAAACTTAGACACAATAGTTGATAAATTAATATGTTTGGAGATTCTAGGAATCTCAAGAGAGATCACAGTTCAAAGACAAGAAGGAAAAACACTTAGGAACTCTTGAAAATTCTGGTGAACACCTTATAAAAATTTGATAAATATTTACTTCAGATCCTCATAAAACTCTAGCACTCATAATCATCAATCATGTCTGATGTTTACTCAGCTTTAATTATCTACCTATGTTCCTATTAGATAATTATGAATACCTTGGGGAATATGCTCACTTGCGAACCATTACGAATCATGACTTCAAATTTCTATTAAGCTATTAATATCAACAATTATAGTATTATCACTTATGCTTACAACAATATTTTCATGCGACTTATACTCTTTTCAAACCCATGTATAATAGGAAAAAATGATGCCTCCCAATAGATCAAGGAGTGATCATCTAACACCAACACCATCACTAGACATAGCTACAAAAGAGTTAATTACTGCAAAACATGTAACTAAAACCTTGGCCAACTATGAAGCCAACAGGAACAATGCCTATGAGCAAAGTGGAGTTGGAAGCAGTATCCATGCAAGTAATAGTAACGTCCCAAGGGCATGCACATACGAAGAATACATGAACTACAAACCCAGATCCTTCTATGGAAATGAATGAGTTATAGAGTTGACTCTTTAGATTGAAAATATAGAATCGATATTCCTCATGAGTTCCTGTGTTGAAAACTGTCGTGTTAAGTTTGCTACATGCACCTTTATGGACACATCCCTTACCTGGTAGAACAACTATACCAAGACCATGGGCATGACTCCTCTTATGCCACAACTTTAGAAACCCTAAAGATGATATTCATAGAAGTATATTGCCCTAGATATGAAATACATAAACTGGAACAAGAACTCTGGAGCTTAAGAATGAAGGGAATGAAGATTTTAACCTATACTCCCGATTCAATGATCTCGCAATTCTATTTCTGGGTTTTGTAAGCTCGAAAGACAGGAAGGTCGATAGGTACATAAGAGGTATGATCCCATAGATATGATAGATGGTTACATATTCCAAACCGAACACCTATGACCATGCCAAAAAGTTAGCCATCAGTCTAACAAATCAGTTAGTCTATCAACAAACATTAATCAAGGAAGAGGATGCCACAAGAGTTGAGGATAAAAAAGGAAATATGATGGTAGTTCCATGAGAAACTTAAGCCAATCTTCTTGGAAGAAGCAAGACACCAAGAAGCTTTATGATGCATCAACCTCTCCACATAAACAATACACAGTAAAACACCCAAAGTGTGGTCATTACAACCGTCATCACTTAGGTGAATGTTATACCTGCAAGAAGTGCAACAAAAGGAGGCATATTTCCAACTTTTGCAGAAACCCAACACCTATAATAGCGAACTAGGGTACCAGTGCAAGGAGAACTACTGGAACAGGCACTGGTCGAGGAAAAACTTGTTATAGGTGTGGTGAAGTCAGGCATTTCAAGAGGGATTTTCCAAAATTAAGGAACTCATAAGTGAAGCTCGAGATGAAATCCAGGAAGTCATGATTGAAGTTATGATTGAAGCAAGAGATGAAATCCAGAGAAGTTATGATTGAAGCAGAGAAGTTATGATTGAAGCAGAGAAGTTATGATTAAGGAACTCAAAATTAAGGAGCTCATAAGTCGAATCAGAGAAGTTATGATTGAAGCAAGAGATGAAATCCAGGAACCATCAATGATGACTGGTACATTTCTCATTAACAACTTATATGTTAAATTACTTTTTGATTGAGATATGCATAGTAGTTTTTTGAACCCTGAACTGAGACATATACTAAATCGCAAATCCAGTAGACTGGAGGAAACCTGTAGAGATGACTAGTGAACCGTCAGAATTATACTTACAAAATTATAATAAATTGTGTATTAACACATAACAAACACGATTGTTATGAAAATCTTATGTCTACGACTTTTGGAAGTATCGATGTCATTATCGGTATGAATCGATTTTCTCTGTGTCATGCTAAGTTATTGTGCCACAAAAACATTGTTCGATCCCCTTAACTAATAAAGGAACCCTGATTACTTACAGGGAAAAATCATGACGAAAACCTCAAACTCATATCTTACACGAAGGCTCAAAATTATCTACACAAGAAGCATTATGCTCTCTAGACACATATGGTAGATAAAAGGAGCAAGGAGATAAAAGATATACCTAAGGTATGCAACCTATCTTGATGTACTTTCTAAAGATCTACCCGAAATACCACCAGTTCGGCAAGTTGAGTTCCAAATCAAATTTGTCCCAGGAGCATCACTAGTAGCAAAGTCTCCTTATTGTTGGACTCCATAAGAGATACGAGAACTATCTAGTGAACTACAAAAACTTCTTGGCAAGGGTTTTATTAGAACAAGTTTCTGACCTTCAAGAGTATTAATTCTGTTTTTCAAGAAGAAGGAAAGGGCCCTTTCAAATTTGCATTGATTATTAGGAGATGAAAAAATTAACGATCAAGAATCATTACAAGCCCCCGATAATCGATGATCTGTTCGATCAGTTACAAGGATCCATCTATTACTCCAAGATAGATCTAAGATCGGGATATCATCAACTCATGATGTATGAAAGAGACATATTGAAGATCACATTTAGGACTCGATATGATCATTACAAATTCCTAGTTATGCCATTTGGATTGACCAATTCTCCAACAATATTTCCTATGAACCATGATTGCAAACCATACTTGGACGAATTCATGATCGTATTTATCGATGATATATTGATATATTCACGGACTAAGGAAGAACACGGCCAACATATTTGGTTAGTCCTTGAACTACTAAATTTGTGTGCTAGATTCTCTAAGTGTGAGTTTTGGATTAGAGAACTACACTTTCTATGACATGTGGTCGACAACTAAGGGATCCATCTTGACCCTTCCAAGCTTGAAGAAAGATAAGAATTGGGAAGCATCAAAGACACCTATAGAAGTGTACCAATTCTTAGGCCTTGTTGGCTATTATTAGAGATTCATTGAGAACTTTTGCAAGTTAGCCAAACCCCTCACAAAAAGACTCGATGTTCAAATAGGAAGAAAAGAAAGAGGCTGATTTCCAGAAGTTTGAACACATGTTGTGTAGTGCACCAACCATGTCCCTTTCGAAAAGAACAGATCACCTTTTCGTATACTACCACAGGTCACATCAAGGATTGTGGTGTGTATCAATGCAAAGATACAAGGTTATTTCCTACTCCTCGAGAGAATGTAAGGTGCACGAGAACAACTACACTTCTCATGACCTTGAGTTGGCGGAGGTAGTTTTAGTTTTAGGGATTTGGTGACACTACTTGTAGTATACAAAGTATACCATCTTTACTGATCACAAAGTTCTCCAACACATCTTCGAACTCGAAACGAGGCAAAGAAGATGGTAAGAAATCCCGAATGATCATGAATGTGTGATTCGTTATCATCCCGACAAGGCTAACATTATAGCAAATGCCATAAGCTAAAAAGAATGAGCCAAACCCCGTCGGGTATGAACATTAACAATGACTGTTTATTTAAACCTTACCGCACAGATTCAAGAAGCTCAAATCGAAGCTCTAAAAGAAGAGGACATCACGAGCGACGCTTTGCAGGGAATGCATAAGAAATTCAAGTTTAGGGATGACGGAACGCAATACTTTATGAACCAAATTTGGACGCCCCAGTTCAGTGACATCAGAAGCTCAGTCTTGAACGAAGCTCACCAGTCAAAGTATTTCGTACATCTGGTCTCTAACATCATGTACTTAGAACTGAACAAACTGTATTGGTGGCCTAGCATGAAAGCTAAAATTGGCACTTGTATGGGAAAATTCCCAACTTACTCTAAAGAGTTAATGCAAAACATCATAAGCCTCCGGATTTACTGTAACAATCGGAAATACCTGAGTGAATGTGGTAACAGATCTTAATTGACTTATTAACGAAACTACCCAATATGCATAGTGGTTTTGACACTAATTGGGTACTAGTCAAAAGACTGACAAAGTCTACCCACTTCTTGTCAATCGAAGAGACAAATAAAATGGAAAAGATGACCATGACTTATCTCAAGGAAATCGTCAAAACTGCATGAGGTATCGATTTTTGTCATCTATGATAGAGATAGTAGATTCACCTCACGACATTGGCAATCACAACAGAAATCCTTGGGGACTCACCTAAGTATAAACATAGCTTACCATTCTCAACGGTCAGAACTAGCCAGACCTTGGGAGATATGCTCTGAACCTGTGTGATAGGATTTGGGAGTGTCTCATAAACAACGGTTATCACGCCAACATTAAAGTTGCACTGTTTGAGGCTTTCTACAGACGAAAGTATTGATCCCCAAAAATGTTGAGCAATGGTTAAAGATACCTAACTAACCAGAGAACATGCATGTGATACATTTCTTACTGACCCAGAAATCACTCATCAGACCACATATAATATTGTGCAAACCAAGGAACGATTAAAGGCTGAAGACGAATGCTAGGTGAATTATGCGAACGTAAGACACAAACCTGTCGATTTCCAAGTCGGATACCTGTAATGCCCATGAATCTAGGCTAGATATTTAAAATATAAAATATAATACTTGTTTATGATTAAAATCCTAAATTTGGATAATTATTCGTCGTACGCGTTACGAGCCATAAATAACATATTAATTAGACGGTTATATAGAATGAATAATCTTAACTAGAGATGTAGTAGACGTAATGATGATCTCGTGGATATAAGGAGTGGTTAAATCCGACTTTGTATGGAGAAGTTATACTTCTTCGAAGTTTCGCGATTAACCCGACATAGCTATATGTGTCATAAAAACTGAATTAGATATTGATTGCTTATTAGTCTAAGTAATCAAAACGAAAGTTGTAGTAACCGTAAAAGCCAAAGCATGCATAAAAAGAACGCCAGAATCTAGACTACCATTATTATAATCGCTAAATTTATGAAACAAACACTAAGACTTAGTGATAATTATATCTAGGTCTTTCAAAAGAAAAAACTAAGGTGTTAAGCGAAATCTAATTTAACAGGTGAGTGCATAGTTACTTTTAACTTACACATAGATACAAGTATTCTAAATGATTAAATGTTGTGTGTGCTATTTGGCTATGTTAAAATATATGTGCAACATGATATGGTTATTACTTTATTAAACTATATATATTTATTTTATCATGCATAAAATGTTATTGGGAAGTGAAGGGTTGTGCGAAATAATAATGACAAGTTGTGACTATAGTACTATCGTACTACTGTGACCAGTCATCTAGGGGAGTATAGATGACAACCACTGACTATTCTAGACTATCATGTGGAACACTAGTAGGCTCATTACTTGTAGGTGTTAATGAATTATACGTTCATTCGTTTTACTCCATCCCTCACATGGTTGCCTTATTGACACATATTACTAACAAAATCCCCAAAGCAGTATTGTCTACTCTTCTCTCACCACCAAGGACTTTTATAACCTTGAAAACCTCTTCCAGGATACTTAGTGGAATGAAGATTCAATCAATAGATAATGTGTTTGCAAAGGATTCGGATGAGCATGTCTTTGAATCCATCGGCGTCATGCCTAACAATTTTTCTAAGCTTCAACCTCCACCGAATACACCTACATCTCAGAAGCTTCCCACAAAACCAGCAACATCTTCATCAAACTCCACGAATCTTCCTTCCCATGGAAATAAGTCCATATCTAGATCAAGATATTCCTACACCAATCTAAATATTCTTGAAGCCAGAGTTTCTCATCTAGGAATAGCTAGCCAAGCCGCCCTCGACTCTGATTCCTCCAGCAGCTCCATCAACCATCTCCGAAGATACCGAAAGAGCTCTTCAGAAGGTTCTTTCTGAATCTAGTCATCAAGCATAATCTCGCCTTAAACCTCTTAAGGACTTTCAAGCTTCATTCACTACTATCCTCAATAATATTTCCAATGAGATTTCATATCACAAAACTTCGGTTAAAGCATCACTTAAAGCCTTCTTTGAAACTCTGGGAAAACAACATGGTTATCAAATTAAGAGTCTATGTCATCATATTCTTCACTATCATAAAAACACTTTGGTCATGAAGAGTTTCTATTCCAAACTCTTGAATAACGTGCAACTACTGACAAAGTGGCCTCGTGAAGAATCACAGAAGCTGAATGAATATATGCAGAAGATTGGTGTTTTTCTTGACACTTCTAAGACTAACATTGGTGTCGATCTCCTCTCTAAAAATGTCACTAAATAATTTCTCAAAGTTTTCTCCAATATTGATGAAATATAAGTCAGGGTTCGTGAATGAGGTTGGGCCATCTTTCACGAAAGGGGGACAAGAAACCCACAACTCCCCGAATGATGATAATCAAAAGAAGATACCAGAAGGAGCAGTAATTCAAAACATATATGATGATGAAAAAACCTCAAAGAAACCTCCAACTCCTCTTATGTCTCCTTCTAATATTCTCAGTCCACCAAAGTCGCCTCCAAAATCTCCTCCTAAAGCTTCAACTCCTCCCAGAGATCTCGGTAAATCAAAAATAACTAAAGAAGTTGTTCCTGAGATAGAGCACATTTTCAATGATTATGAAGTTGATGAAAAGACAAGAAGGCAACTAGAGATAGAACAAGAACATCAAGATCATCTACTCGCAGCCCCCCTAAAAGAAAATTTTAATAATGAGAAAATTGTTCCTTCCTCTCCCTTCGAAAAAATTGATGTGGATCCACTATTTTGTCCTTGGAAATCCTTGATTCGAATGATTGAAGACAAGGACATTGCTCCCTTTGAAATTTATGATGCTCCTTCTAGTTCTAAATATGAAAAGGATCTTCCGTTCGCTCCAAGAAGGAATTACTTTCCAATCTATCCTGTTGTGGAAACCTTCAAACCTATGAGCGATTCTCTGTATGAAGAAAGACAAATATTGATTAACTTTTACTCCAAGCATCTGCAAAAGATCTATGGCATAAGATGGTCCAGAAGAGTCATAATCAAGGTCAAAGGCTTCAAGGCTCGTTCATTCAGAGGGGCTTCGTATTACTCCTATGATCTTCAAAGAACAAATAAAGTAGAATATTATCTCATGGAAGTAGACTTGCCCATCGCAAATACTGTTGGTCTCTTCTGCATTACCAAGGAACTAAATCGAAGGATCCCCTCAAAGGAAACAACCAAAGCAACTCTCATTCCCATTAGAACCTATCTCTAAAGAACAACACTTGAGATAGCAACAATTTATTTTGAGATAAACTCTTCAATCCATTTGGCTCACTTTGAAGAGATAGGCTCAAGCCATGAAGGAATTGAAGATCGAGAGTTTCGTATCACAGACAGTCTGGTACTTGGAATCATCTACTAGATAGATGGATTAGAATAAAAACAATTCTTCTGATAGAGTCAGAAACATCGATGCTCAAAATTGTTTCTAAAGAGGCTCAAGAAAGTTTCCCCTAAAACCCTTGAAGCCTATGTTGACATCAAGATGGAAGCTATGAAGCAGATTCAGTGGATGTTTGTTGTGCAAAGAACTTTTAAAATGGTAGTTGACTTCCTAAATGACACTTCAGAACTCTAAAAGAAAAGCAACTTCGGTCACTTAGGGGGAGATTGTTGAACCCAGAAGTGACCCTCTGCAGAATAACAACAATAAGTTGTTGGCCGAAGGTTGTCATGACTGAAGGCAAATGAAATTTGGAATGTGCATGTTCGAAAGGAGTTGTGAAGATCAGAAGAAGTTGACTTTTGTTTTAGTTATATAAGTTAATGTTTGTTAGATTGTAATGATTGTTGGTTAATGACAAGATTACTTAGTCATTTCATTATCTTTTGTCAGTAGGTATTTACCCTTTGTGCTATCGGATCATGTCAATAAAAGGGGAATCGGGTTGTGGTTCTCTTTACACCTTTTCAGGTATCTTACTAGACAATCTATCTCAATATAAGATTTTTCTTCGTTCATTACAATGTTCATTTATTTATGCTTCTCATCTTTCGTTATTGCTCTTTATATCAGTTGTTAAGTTATAACTTCCGCACTTACTTTATAGTCATTTAATTTAGAGCATTTTTCTGGGTTTTATGATATATATGTCTATATATATATATATATATATATATATATATATATATATATATATATATATATATATATATATATATAACAAAACATAATTATATATATGGTTAATGCTTTAAATAACTAAAGATATAGTTTTGTGATATTTATAAACAATAATAATTATTTTATCGTTTGTAAATACAACTGTCAAGATAGTCGTTAAATGTCATTTTTACTTACAAATGATATTTTACTGCTTTACTAACTTGTACATTATTTCGGTATTGTTGAATTTATATTGGGTAAAACCTGGTTTTTATCAAAATACAGTCGTTATGCTGCCTAATTTTTGTTACAAAACTTTTATTATAGTTTTTATACAAGAAATGAACAATATGTCTAGTAAAATGTATAACTAAATGTTTAGGACATGTTAACACACATTTTGAACGATTTGAACTGAACAAATAATCTAGAACAATTTGAACCGAACAAATGAATTAGAATGGTTTTAACTGAACAAATAAACTAGAAGTATTTGAACTGAACAAATGAACTAAAATGGTTTGAACTAAACAAATGAACTAGAACGATTTGAACTGGACAAATGAACTAGAATGGTGTGAACTGAACAAATGAACTAGAACGATTTGAACTGAATGAATGAATGATAAGTCTAGTAACTTTATAACTTAAATTTTAAGACGCGAAAGCACACTCTTTGGGAACTATTTAAACCCGGGTGTACTATATGAGTTGAACTCTTCATCAACTAAGAACAAAAACTTAGTAACGCCTCTGTGCTATAATTGTTAATCCTTAAGGAGTGAGGAATGTTTTTTTATAGATCTATACAAGTTGACCTTCATGCTTGTGGGTGCTAGCTACAACCTACGTCTGACGATTCAAAACAGGAGATAATGTTCATTCTCTAAATCTCTTTCATAAAATGGATGAAGAATTGGTGATATTCTCGGCATGCCACTGGTAGTTCCATAGCGATATTCTTGGTACGCCACTTATAGTGCCATACAAAGGCTTAATCATCATTAGCTCAGTTATAGGCTCATCATAGTCCTAGAGTACAATCTAAAAGCAATTAAATAAGTTGAAATATGACTTAAGTTAATCTATTGGGTACTTGTATGGATTTACAAGTTGGTTTGTATTTGATAAGCTTCGGTAAGAACTTTTAATCATATTATCAAAATGAAAGGAATCACGTAAACACATAAGTAGGGTGATTACTTATAGTCTCAAATTTTTATACTTTTTGGTCAGAGAAAGTAAACTTTTTATACAAGTTGGTCAACCAGTTAAAATGATATAAAAACACTTTTGGTTATAAAAGTAAAATGTGTCAAAACATGTAGAACTTACCAACATTATTGTTGACGTGTCTTTAAAACACATGTATTTTGAGTATCGTAAGAAGTTGGAAGAACATGCACACTGAAGACCTATATTTCGTAAATGATAGGCATGTGCTGTATGTTGATAATTTACTAACAGAAAATGACAATGTAATCTTTATTTCAATAATAATATAAGTTTACATTTTGTATTATAATATATATATATATATATATATATATATATATATATATACACACAATAATTGTGATCCATGACTACGTCGCACAGCTCGGCGTTTCTGCCATCGGCCAGGGTTGTGACACACTAATACCCTAAGAGCAACATCGAAGCCCCTACTGAATGACATCGATAAAAAAGACCAACTCGCACCCGAATCGAACAACACTAAAGCAGGCAATAAGGTCACTAGGAATGTACCTAATAAAAAAATAGACATAAGCATGAAAATGAGATAAACTGAAACATAGATAGATATATACAAGTAACAACGTCAGGCGCCGCCTTGGGCTCCTCCACTATCAACAGATACACACGACCCCTGGCCTTCATGACCTCAACCTTACCCTGGGAACCATCCGTTTTGCGCAATATCATAGGGGTCGGTACTTGCAATGGCCTAGCAGCAAGAAAGGGTCAATTGACCTTCACATGGCCCACCTGATCATAATAATAAAAAACTCTCATACTATGATGTTGTTGTCAATCCCATGTATAATGAATCTCCTTTACACGCTTGTGGAACCCGATCCTTGACCAACAATAACCCTCGTTCACTTGTCGTACTTGTTATAAGTGCGGCCCTTCTGGACTCCAAATCGGGAATCAACAGGCTTGAACCACTTAGCTATTGGTTGGGTCTGAACTGGGGTCTGCCACTTCTCCTTCCTCTGTGTTTCCTGATCAAGGTCGTTGTCTTAATCAAAAATACCTCAAAAACCACTTGGTAGCTAGGGTAAGTAAGGGTTGAATCCATGATGAGTTTGTGGTCAAACTTTGTGTGATAGTAATCAATGAAAAAGAACTAATACTTGTAATTATCACGAAAAGGATTTAAACAAACATTAAATCGACAAGCTTGGAAATTTATTGACTAAAATGAAACTCTCGATGAGAAAACTAAGGTACTCCCAGTTCAGTTTTCAGACAGTTCAGATTCAAACACTTTCTTCCCTAAAGTCCTAGTTTAATTACTTAAATGCAATTGGGGTCTATGATCATGTAAAAGATAGTTATAGGTACATCATATGTTCTTTCAACTAGTTGTCTTACACCCTAGGTCTAATTAGATTAGTAACAATTAGTTAATTGGAAATAAAATGCCTTATGACTATCGATTACAATATCAAGATTCAATATCACAAGTTGGAATAATACACGTGGATTCAACCAAGTGTCTTTGTTCCTAAACTACTTGGAACAACCGGTGAATTGATAATGTACTATTTTAATTATGAAATCAAACAAATTCATACAATCCAATTTCAATCATTATCACCATAAGATCATCATATAAAACATAAAATAACAATTGAAAGTAACTAGAACCAAGTAATAATCAAGTGTGTTCATACAAAAGTCCTGGATATCCCCAAAAGTAACATAATGGTTTAGCCTTCCATTGAGTTCATAAAACCAATAACATGAATGAAATTGATAAATTGCATGCTAAAATCCATAGATAAACTTAAAATCATCAAATAATCATAACCTAATGATTGTCAAAGTATGAAACAATAAAACCTTGGGAAACAAGCAAGGAAATTCTAGTGTTGTAGTGGAGAGGATGAAGATCCTCGGTTGAACGGTCTTCAAATGTTGATTGCTTGTGAATTAGAAGAATTCTTGCCTTGAATCCGGATTGAAATGGAATAGAATTGCATTTGGAGATGTTTCTAAGGGTTTAAAAATGCAAGTCAAAGCTCTGATTTTCCGTCTTGGAAACCCCCAAATCGATGTCCCTATTTATATTGTGTAGCATAAAATAGTGAAATTGGGTGATGTGGGATGTTGTACATCCTTCAGGACGTTATTGACGTGATGTAAGTCGCCTAGGCGTCCTTCGTGCGTCTTTGCATTCTCTCGATCGTCCTTGATTTGTACAAAAAAAGTGCCTAAAATGGGTCGGCATCATTGGGGACATCCTTGACGCCTAGGAGGCATCCTTCGCAAGTTCAAGCATTTTCCGTAGCTCGTTGTTCCAAAACGAGACGCCCAAAAAACGTCTTGACGTCCTTGTTATCGTCTTTGACGTCATGTATGTCGCTGAAGGGTTTCTTTGTTTTCCTACTCTGCAAATCTGTTGAGATGCTGACCGATTTGACTATGGCATCCTTGGTGGTGTCATTGATGCCTCATCTACGTCCTTCATGTCCTGGGCATATTTTGGTGATTAAAACAACATAAGAAACAGAAACACAAAACATGGAATATGTGGAAAACATTTTCTAGTTTCTCAAACTTCTTTATTCATGTAAATCGGATCTCCATATCTTGACATATGATCAAAACACTGAAGAGTTATCAACTTTCCCAACAACATACTTGTTAACTTCCTTTTTGCTCATTTTCCTTCCAGGTTTCGCCCACTTTTAGATTATATAATTACCAGCACATAATGTTCAACATTCCATCAAATTAGTTCCATTCTTGAGCAATCACAAATTAATTCAACGAATTTAATATGATTTATTGTGTTATAAAAATATACCAATCAAACCTCCCCAACTTTATTCCAAACTCGTCCCAAGATTGGCTCGTAATAATAAGTGTAGTCTTACTCTCTAATCCTAAGAAAAACTCAATGGAATCATGAATTCTGTACATTTTATCAAAACATTTTCAATACGCACGAGATATTGATTTTGTGTCTAAATAGTTGCTCATCTAAAACTTTTGAACAAATAATAAATGTTATGCTTATTTTACTTTGGTATTTGAAACTCTCCACCTTTTGAACCCTTTCTAACAATCAACCTCCTGAGTAATCAGTTGAACTCATTGCCAAAGTCCTTTTTTCAAGGTTCGCTAACATAGTTAGCGAGGTCGGTAACACTTAAGTGTTGTTTGTTTTTTTTTGGGCAAAATGTTTGCAGTCTGCGGACCATATCTGTAGACATTTGTAGTAGAAGAGGTGGACCAAACGTCTGTAGTCTGAAAAAAGGAGACTGTTTGTTTTTTTAACATCTGCAAACTATTAAAATAAACTAAAATCTAAATAAACTGATTTTTTTAACTTCAAAGTGATTTTTAATATTTTTATGACTTTGTTATAAATAATTAACAATTCTAGACCAACTTTTATGTATTATTGTATAAAAAGTGAAAATAAAATGGTACGAATTAACGTATATATTTGATAAAAACCAACAATTTTGGTCGCAAAGTTATATTTAAACATTGTAATTAGAAATCAAATCAAAGAATTTGACATATTAATGGATGGGAATAAACTTCGATTTTTTCAATTAAATCAATTAAAAACGTACTATAAATATTTTCCCAAGAAATTGACGATACTGTATTAAATAATATTTTATAAAACTTGGCACACAAATATAAGACTATATTTTTTTTCATATTTATATAAACAATTTCAACGATCATTATTGTAATAAATCTTTATTTATAAATTTGTCAAAAATGTTATGTCCGTGTCGTCGAACCTTTTTTTAAAAGTATTGTAACTTTATTTTTCAAATTCTTTATCATTACTAAAGTTGGAATAAATTTAAATTAAAAAAAACTAAAAAAATAAAGATATATGTGTTTTTGAAGGCTATAAGATGTCTGAAGATGTTAGAAGACTTTGGTCCACATCTGCGTCGAGAAGAGGGCGCACAGACATTTTTAGGTCTGTAGTCTTCAGAAAAACAAATAGTCTGTGAAGGCTAATGTCTGCGCGTGGTCTGCGCGGTGCAGACAGAATAGCCCAAGAAGATCTGCAGACAAAAAACAAACAACATCTTAATGAACCAACTCATACACTCCCGTCATTGAGGGGTCACATATTGTTTCACACAATGTCTTCTAACTGAACTTTCTTCATATTTCTCTTGCTTGTGCATTCTTCGAGTGCATAATGGCTTCATCATATTTGATCATATTTGTATCTTACTTGACCTTGAATATAGATACCTAGAAGTTCTTCAATGTCTTCTGATAGTATTTGGTTGTGTGAAATAATAATATTCCCCTCCTAACCGCAAAGGCGCAAGAATAAGTAAGACCAAGCACTAAGAGCATGGTGGCACATACTGTTCAGTTGGATCCTCAATTGAAAGATCATAGGCTCGAGCCAAAAACATTCATTTTTCAAACACTTGGCTATTTCACATAACAATAATTTTGATTTATATATATATATATATATATATATATATATATATATATATATATATATATATATATATATATATATATTGAAATCAACCAGCTTAGAAACCCACAAAATCAACATTACAAAAATAGGGATGGCTCGATGTACGAAATTCCTATCATTTCTCATCTTGATGAGTTACATTCGAGATATAAAGAAGCTACTAACTCATCACATATTTCATAGCAACCAAACTCCACGAGAATAAGATAATAATATGTGATTTTAAGGAGCTTACATTTAACCCAAAATGATTATCCAAATAATAGGCATCAAAATTAATGACAAAAAATACAAATAAGGAGGACGACACACCTGATGGTACTGGTGGTAGAGGAGATTTTATGTAACATCCGTATTAGGTATGAGTTTGTAAGTCCCTAATCTGCTTGTGTATCAATCAGATCCGTTTGATGGTGCGGAATCCCAATCAAACGGATGATGTCAGATCAAATAGAAGAGAAGGAGAAGAAGAATATGATGAATCTTGTATGTATTGATATGAATGAAGATCCGGATACAAGATTCACACACACACTAACACACACTCTCTTTTCTCTCTCTCTAGAACACCTTCAAATACACACACTTAAGCTCCTCTAGTGTTCATCAATCTATTCCTCACACCCCTCACCCCTATATATACTCGACTGGGCCGGCCTTGGGTTTACGGCCGTAAACGGCGTTTACGGTCGTAAACACCCATTGGGCCGTAAACAGAGTTTACGGTCGTAAACCTGTTTACGGCCGTAAACACTACTTGGCCGTAAACCTGACCGTAAACACATATAATATTACAGAAAATTACAATCAACTAGAAAAGCAAAGTATAAACCATATTTTTGACCCAACAATCTCCCCCTTGGTTTATAGCTTTCTTTTCTTTTCTTAAATGACCCAACAAGCTCCCCCTAAAAAGTAGCTGGCTTTCTTGATAATCTTCATTGGGAGCTTTGGCTTCAGCTTTAATCTTCGAATTCTTCACAGCTTCAAGATGAACATAATGAATCTTCAATAATTGACTTCATCTTGAGCAGTTGGGCTTTTCTTCAGAATTTGGCATTGAACGCACATTGGGTGAGGAGGCTTGACGTACTGATTCTTGAAAAATAGCGCTTTCAGCTTGAGAATCTTCAGAGAGAACATCAGAGAGAACAAATCTTTTGGATCACTTCAGCAGGTTTAAGATATCAGCAGACTGATTGAGGAGGCTTCAATGCAATCTGTCACATAATCTTCAATTGCAGCTTCACCTTGCTTCTGGGGTTGAAGGATTGAATGTCGAAAGAATAATCTTCATTTCTTGCTCCTTCGAATGAGAATTCTTCGATGCTCACGGATGAAACTTTGATTCAGAAATCTTCAACACAAACTTCCATGAGTTTCATCTTCACCTGAATTCACTATTCAAGACAAAACAAAACTAAAAGAAAAATTTAGCACACAATATTTTTGGATTTTTCATATTTTCTGAAAAAGAAATAAAACAGAAATAACACTATTTTTGGCTTTTTAATTTTTTGATTTTTGTTTGGTTTTCAAAATTTTTAATTCTCCCCTAATATTTAAATTAGAAGAAACTTTGAACAAATTTAACAAAAATAAAATGATATCTAACTTTAAGAATGATTTGGGATCAAAGTTTTTAGACAGCCTTTATCCACTTTTCGGTACCTTTTATCTTCACGTCTTTGTCTGGTCGATCGCCGGTATTGTGGTCCACTTAAACACGAGAAATTGTGACAATTTTAGGACATACTATTTGTTATAAGACAAGGTGAACCTAAGTTCCTAGATATTAAATCTGATCCTAAGTTCCTAGATACTATATCTTAAGGACCATTCAGCTGACGACGACCAGGGATATTGTTGTCCACCTAAATTGAGCAGCGAGATCTACAGACAATCTGTAAGTGTTCAATTGTTAATTGTACTAGAACATGGTTCCCGCTTCCTGATATGCCCCAGTAATCAAGGACTTCCAGAGTACTCCTTACATCGGGTGAGCAGACAATCATTAAGAGAGAAGATAGATTCAGATTATTGTTAATTATAATTTTAGAGGGATTGAGAAGTAGAAGGTTGCATATGCTGTGTACCAGGTCGGATTGTGAGTCACGCAAAGGAGACAGCATATGGCTAACAGATAGGAGGAATTTCATAGATATAATATGCAGAGAGATAGATTTGCATATGTTGCAGTCCAGGTCGGATCTCTTCCAATCACGTAAAGGAGACAACATATGACTAACAGTAAGAAAGAAAGAAAATAATTTTCTACAGACCTACTTTATCGGAATTCCCCAGTCGCCCCATCAATACCGGAATTAAGGACAGAATCCGCACATCTAGGAAAAGTTAATCCACGGTTCCAAGTACAGGTTCTTTAATGTGACCAATAGATTCCAATATATATCTCCCTGCTCAACCTATCCAAGCGTCGTATTGTCAGTCTAAACGGATCTAACTAGGTCAAGATTTGTCAAGACTAAGAATTTCTTAAGTTCAACTCTGCCTAGTCAAGTCCATTTATAATCTTTCGTGCCTACCGACGCATCAAACCAGAGCAAAGACCCTTCAACTTTGGGTACGTTACGCAGACTCAGATTTCCTGTTATCACTTGATAATATCACTTCCCAAAACATTTCACTCAAACTCATTTCATTAACCAACATATTTTTGGATTTTTGGATTTTCTAATGTTTTTGGATTTTGTTTAAAACTTTCTAATTTTTTTGTTTTGTTTTTATTTCTCCCCCTAAATTTGTGCATAGGAGAGAAACGAAAGTAAATGCGCAAATTTAAACTATCCTAAAGCAAAAATTAGTCTTTAAAGTGAATCAGGTTACGAAAAACTCAGGAGTATAGAGAAGAAAACTCAAACCGTAAGTCACCGATTGAATTTGCATCCAGAAGGTCTGAGAACAGCACGTGTAATCTCAGAACAGATCCAAAAATTCTTCACATCGTTAAGCACTAACCCCATGAGTGATCCCTTCCTTTCTTCCCTTCCCACAAAAGACACATACTCTCAAACAATGTTCTGAGTGTTGTACAGTTGAGAAATGTCTCCTATCATGTGCCTGGAACAGCCACTACCAACAAACCAAAGTCTGATGATATGCATCTATAGCTGCTCTGACACAGAGCGGGATCAGTTGGTCTTTGGAACCCAATCCATTTTGAAACTGGGTCGACCTTTGTCATCCTTGCACGATACTCTCTCCCATGACATATCCTGTTTATCACAAACAGAAGATGAAGAAATATTAGAGTCATTAGTTGATTTGGGAGAGTGAGCCTTTGGAACCCATTTGTAGTTGTGTTTAACCCATTTCTTTTTCGATCTGATGGGTGGCTCAGTACTTGCTTTTGAACTTGATGTCGGCCGTTGAGATAACTTTGATTTTGATTTCACGGGAGCATCTCTTGGATTTGGCTTCTTGGCCGGCATTCCCTTATTTCCCTTGGGAGTTGGATTCTTGGCCTTGTGGGTTTGATTCTTGACCTTCTGCGCGTTCCAGTCATCATGGTCTGAACGTGACCTTGAGGGGTTTCTTTTGAAGTATCTCCCTCTTGGCGCGTTCTGCCAGCCTTGTGCATAGTAGGGAACGTATGCGCGATTTGGACAATGTCTGGCAATGTGTCCAGGTGTTCCACAGTGAAAGCAAGTCCTTTTCTTCACTGGGAAATTGTTTCTTCCTGCCCCTGGTGGCGTATCCTTGCCTTGTCTCTTGTTTTTCGCACAGTTACAACAGGCACTCTGTTTCACTGGAATTGGTGGCCTGTATTTCTGAACAGCAGGTTGATCAGAAGCAACTGAGTTTGAAGCAACCGATTTAGAGTTCAAGGAGATGTTGGTTTGTTCAATGGTGTTCTCCTTGTTCTCATCCTCTACTACCTTACCTGCACATGTAACAGAAACATCAGGAGCATCAGGATTATCAACATTAATAATGCCTCCTGATACAAAACCAGCTGGTTTGCCATATTGAAGATGTGCCTCCCTGTCAATTTCTTCCTGTGTCGAAGGGATGGATGTGTAGTTATGATTGAAAGGTGGAGGAACACTATCATACCCTAGACCCTTGTTTTGATTATCTTTGAATTTTAATTGGGTTTCAAATAAGGAGTCGACTGTCTTACTTGACGCAGTATAATTTTTGAAACTAACATCAGTTTTTCCACACTTAATTTTCAAGGCGTCAAGTTCTTCGGTTACAGCATCAAGTTGTCTCTTAATATAGTCATAATTTTCACACTTGTTGCTGAATTCTTCCTAAAGTCCTTTATTTTTGTTTCTAACTGGGCCTTTAGGGGTTTCTGTCCTTTCCTGAGTTGATAACCTTCATATCTCAGGTCCTCAACTTCTCTTTTTAATAAATCATTATGTTCACGAAGAAGTTTAATCGTGGCTTCACATGATTGAGAACATGAAACTTCACATGATTGAGAACAAGAAACTTCATTGACCGGAAGGTTTGTGGAACTCATTGTTTTTCGACAATTCAAAGCGTCAAGTTCTTCAATTATATCAGCAAGACTAAGACGATTGAGATCTTTTGTCTTCTTAATGACAGCCACGTTCATATCCCACGATTTCGGAAGTGCATTAAGCAGTTTTTTGTTTATCTCAGATTTGGTCAAGAAGATCCCAGCTATATTCATCTCCGTAGTGAGTGTGGTAAATCGCTGCAACTGAGCTTCCAGAGTTTCTCCAGGGATATAATCGAAAATATTGAAATTTTGTCTTAACATATCGTGACGACTTTCTTTCATGTTTTCAACTCCCTCGTAGACCTCAAAAACCATTAAAGTCAAACTTAAATTTAAAAATGTCCTTTGACTATAAACCTCAAAAGTCAACCTTAAAAGTCAAATTTAAAAAATCAAAATCAAAAGTCAAACTTAAAAGTAAAAAGTCAAAAATAAAAGTCAAAAGTTAAAAATAAAATCAAAAATAAAAACTAAATTTTTTGGGTTGAAAAAGGAATTTAAAATTAAAGGAAAATCAATTTTGGGCTAAAAGTGTAAAAAATGCGAAAGTGGCTGCGACAGGAAGTGGTTAAGTTTAAAATTTCGAAGAAAAGTCACAAGGGATTGGCTTGCTGAGTTGGTTAAGCGCGCTGACTTGTGAACTAGAGGTCCCGGGTTCGATTCCCGGCACCCACAACTTCGCGTCCCCTTTTTATTTGATAAAGGCGCTGTTCGGCTTGCTGCTGCTGAGCCGGCTTCCCTAGCCGCGATCCGAGCCGAACCGAGCCGTTCTCTAAGCCGCAAACCGAGCCGAGGCGCAGACGATCCGAGCCGTAAACCGCCGAGCCGCAACTGCCGACCGTAAACTCCGAGCCACAAGCCGCCGACCGTAAACTCCGGCGACCGTAAACACGTTTACGGCCGTAAACTCCGGAAAACCCTAGCCGCAGCCGCCGCCGACCGTAAACACTTCGGAAATCGCTGTTCTTGACGAAAAACAGCGTTTTTGCCCCTTTTTGCTCCAAAACTCGATCAAAAACTCGTTTTTAGGAAAAACGCGAAGAAGAAACCCCCCCTTATTTTGCCAAGATCTATCCAAAAACGCAAAAATCTCTTCAAAATAAGATCAAATAAGCTCCAGATCTGAAAAATTTGACTGATACAATCCAAGCTCTGATACCAATTGTAAGTCCCTAATCTGCTTGTGTATCAATCAGATCCGTTTGATGGTGCGGAATCCCAATCAAACGGATGATGTCAGATCAAATAGAAGAGAAGGAGAAGAAGAATATGATGAATCTTGTATGTATTGATATGAATGAAGATCCGGATACAAGATTCACACACACTAACACACACTCTCTTTTCTCTCTCTCTAGAACACCTTCAAATACACACACTTAAGCTCCTCTAGTGTTCATCAATCTATTCCTCACACCCCTCACCCCTATATATACTCGACTGGGCCGGCCTTGGGTTTACGGCCGTAAACGGAGTTTACGGTCGTAAACACCCATTGGGTCGTAAACAGAGTTTACGGTCGTAAACCTGTTTACGGCCGTAAACACTACTTGGCCGTAAACCTGACCGTAAACACATATAATATTACAGAAAATTACAATCAATTAGAAAAGCAAAGTATAAACCATATTTTTGACCCAACAGAGTTAATTTTTAATTTTTAATTTTCGTTTTTGGGTGGCTACGGCGTGGAGGGGCTTCACCACAGCGTGGTCATGGGTTGCCACGACGTGGCAGCTATTTTTAGAGAAAACCTTAATTCTTGGGCTTTGGGCCCTATTTAAAGGACATTATGGCTAGGGTTCTTCATCATTCAACCTCCACACCCTCCCAAGCTCAAAATTCCTAACCCTAGCCTCCTTTGCATATTGTGAGTTCATTTTGGTACTTCTTGTGATCTTTGAAGGAGAAAGAAGCCTCTTGGTATAGTGGTTTACCTTACGAGCATCATCTTCATCTTCTAGCATATCTTCTGGAACTTGGTGAGTTTCCAAGACACAATCTTCACATTGCTAAGTTGCTAGATATCTATATTTTTCCCTTATTCTTCATGTTTTGGCGGGTTGGGTGGTGAGATCTCATAAAGTTTGCAACTTTAAGAATCTTTGGGTCATTTGGGGTGGTTGAGGCCTTGGATCTGAAGTAAGAATGGGTTTTGATGTCTTGCATGAAGTTTTGGTCATAAAACCCTTATCTTGACCTAATATGAGTTCAAGACATGCACTGGACAAGAATGTTTGTAAAGCATGAATTTTTATGTTAGTACTGGTGCTAGGAACTCTTCTAGAATTGACGAACAAGAAAATTTCTAGATTTAGTGCTTAATGATTAAGTCCATGTTTTTTTTGCCTTTATTGACCTAGGGTTTGAGATCTTGTTCTGTTGGAGGGTCTTAAAGGATAAATTTGGAAACTTTGTCCATCTAGACCATATGAAGGACCAAATCTGAGCTTTGGAGCTCTTAAAATCAAAGAAAACAGCTCAACCCATTAAGTTCTTAGGAACCTAGTGTCCATGGCATAGCCTTATGGATCACGACGTGGTCATGGATGTCCACGATGTGGCGGTCGACTGAAGTCAACTTTGACCGTTGGCTTTTAAGTTGAGTTAAATTTTGGTCAAACTCCTAGTTTTGGAAGGAGAGCTAAGTGCTTACCTTCTGTAACTTATAGGTATTGTATAGCATCTGTATTTTCGGCAGTGAGAGCAGTAGTAGCTAGTTTTCTTCTGAGAGATGAGTCTCTTCAATGTACTCGTGGGTCGAAGGCACCAATGTCGGCTTACTAGATTATGTTGTAGGATAATAGTTGTATTTGTTACACTTGCTGATATGCCTGTATGTGCTTGTTTTCTTTGTGACTCTTGTTGATATGTCGGTATGCTTTATGTATGTGGGGTGAAATAGACCCGTTCGGTTAAAAATACTGATTGAGTTAAAATATACTCATGGTGAAATGCACATGTTCGGTTGAAAAACACCAATTGAGTTGAAATAGACTCAATGGGTGAAATAGAACCGTTAGAACTTCGAGCTGATATGTATTTATGGTATGTGGTATTTTGGGGAACTCACTAAGTTTTGTGCTTACAGTTTCATGTTTATTGTTTCAGGTATTCCTGGTTCTAAGGATCTGCTCAGGATTGCACCGCATCCACTAGTGTTCCGCATTATATGACTTGTTTTATACTCTGATAAATATATGACATGTTTTTATACTCTGATGGGATTTCGGATTGAATAAAGGGTTGTTTTTGACTGATTTAAAAAAAATCACTTAGTATTTTTAGGACATTACAAGTTGGTATCATAACCTTGGTTTGAGGGATTCTTGCACACTCTCGGGTGCATCTGAAATCAAACTAAGGAATTGATAAACTTTTTGAAAGAAAACAACTTTCCTAAGAATATTTCTACAAAGAAAAGGGGTGTGATGCATGCAATCAGTCGAGCTCAAGTAAGTATTTTCCAAAATACCCATACATGTGTTACTTGTATTGTTCTGGTATGATTATATGAGAATTGCATGCTAGATTAGGGAGTTTTAGAGTCATACTCTAGTAACTACAAATCGCATCTTGAAGCTTGTTTCCAACTAATTAGGTTTATAACACCTCATAAAATGTGGAGTAATAATGTTTTTCTTACTCTAGCACATTTGGAATTGGAAGTTATGATGTTTTGGTTAAATAAAAGGATAAACTTAGACCAATTTAATGAAGTGTTTTCTTGACAAGAATCCACACTAACTTTTGAATATTTGTTTTTGTTCGTCAATGAATGCTCCTTTAAAGAAAAAAAATATATGTCAAGAAGTCAGTGGGAGTCTTGTTGATCTTGAAGAGTTTCAGGAGTCAATCGAGAATAAACCTTTTAGTTATCACTAGCACACGACCTGAGGTTAACAACCTATCGTGTTAACTTGACACATTCTTGTTTCTGTGCACCTTCCAGTTGAGTAGGCAATGCTTATGAGTTTTATGGTTCTCATTTTACTACAAAAGGCAGAGTACGTTGTTCAGTGAAAGTACATTGATTAATATGGGTGAATTGTTTAACAACTTGGAAGCACTGGTAGGCCCCTTTACTACCAGAAGGCAATAAATTAAGAATAAGCAAAGTTCAGTCCATGAAAAGGAAAAAATAAATTTGATTTTTGTTTTGTCCTCAACCTTATCTTGTGATTGTACGTTGGAAATGATAAGATTCACATGGATGGGAACACATACACCATAAAATCTAGGTGGCAAAAGTTTTCGCTCTAATTCATGAAAATGATTATGAGGAGATACTTTCGTTGGTAGATTTTAAAGATATCATTTTGGTTAGTGGTTGTGTTAATTGCGTTCTAAAATTCACAATATGATTACGACATCACTTTTCATAGTTCGAATTGTGAGAAATGGCAAGGAAATTTGAACGTTCAGGACTTATTGCTATAAGTTCTGAAAGGGTTTGATCACACACATATGCTATCTGATGAAGGTGTATAAGCTTGAGAAGTCTAGATGGAGACTTATCAAAGCTTCAGAATTCTGTACTTCAGTAAGAAAGTCAATAATGTTGATTTCTTGAAGTCCAGTTGATTTCTGGATACATGTCAAAACTAGTGGGAGCACAATTGTGGTGCTATTGGGAGCATAATTGTTATGCTAGTAGGAGCATAGTTGTCATGCTGAGCATTACAAGTTGGTAATACTAATTGTAGGAAACAAAGATTTCAAATTTGCAAGTTGAAAAGTTTGAAAATTGTTTCGCCGTAGAAAGATTTAGGGGAGAGAGCACTCATACTTCGTTTCCAATCTAAAAGTTTAGATTAAAGGATTTTAATGGAACATAGTCTTGGACATATATAATGTTGAAATGATTCAACATAGGAAATTCGATATATGGAAAATATTATAGCTAGAGACTGATCAAATATTAGGTCTTTATGTAAGACATTATGAATCAAGTCCTATATGCTTCAGATATATGATTGATTACATATGCTATAATATTCACTTTTTCTGATTTTTCCAAATGCATTGGGTATTGAGAAGGAAAAAGAACTAGAACTTGGTGTGACTAAAGTTGTTAAACAACTGTCAAGAACAGTCTAAGGTTTACTAAAGATTGGTTGCTTGTGGACAGTTGGAAGTATAATATAGTATTTGGATGGACCATATTGATATAATTCTGAGTGGAGATGACTCTTGTTCAGAATTGATAGTCATATGGGAATATGGAAATGTTTTCATAATAGAAGTTGATGATTAGAGTCTACATGTGAGTTAGAAACTTTAATGCAAGGAAGGTGTTCAAGGAATGTGCCTTGAATTTGAAACTTCATTACTTTGGAATTGTTTTTGGTAACAAAGCTCCAATGGAACATTTTGTAATATCATTGGCTGGGTCTTTGTGAATTTAAAGCTTTGATATCACAGAAGGACAATGCATTTAAGGTTGAACTCTAACACATTCTAGCAGTAACAAGAATTTGAAATTGTGAAATGAGCATCATTGGAATAGTGTCCAATCGATCTGTTCACAAAGGAAGGACCATAGAGAGACATAGTATGCATGTTTATAACATGGCATGACTGATGTTTAATTCAAGTGTTTAGTTGATTACTTGAAACATTATACAATGAATAAAGTCTGATTAATATGGTGATTAAATAATAAGAGGTGTATTTATATTCAATAGTTTTGAGACCATAGTTAATTAGGTTATTATTGTGTTTCACTTTGCATGTTTTACTTCCTGAATAATTAGATTATTCAAACATCCACAGTCGATCATATTTTTGGAAGTAAGTAGTGAATCAAGACTGTCATGAATTGAATTGCAGATTGTCTATGGAGATTAGACATAGCAATAGTTTTGCTTCAATGTTCATGTGTACTTGAAAATGGAGTTTTTAAGTATTGGATAAACCCACGCTAAGAGAATTACTTCATGGATTATATCACGAGTAATTTTGAGACGATAATATATTATATTCTTAAAATGGAGATATATGAGTTGTTGTTTACAAGTCAGTTGTGCATTGATAATACGTAAACACATTAGTAAATTGATGTTATAAAACGTATTGTTGTGCGTGATTTGAGTAGTGAATAGTGCAAGCCTATAAGTCGAAGTTTATCCGTTCCTTTGCCCTAATGGGAAAAGCGATATTTGTGGGCCCCTCGATGATTTGATGATGACATCTAAAGCGCTTGGCCAAGCCTGGACTAATTGATGTGTTCAATTAGTAGTCTGATTTCAGTCGTCATAAATCAGAAATCGGGAATAAAATCTTGGACAAAGAGATTGATTATAATCCATGTCTCATGTTCATACGATATCTTGCAGAACGGAGGAATATTTGATCACTTATCTTAGGACACGTAACTGACTAGGTTAGAGTTCGACAACGACTTTTGGTAGCTACAATTTGCTAGTCAATTCGGTAGTTATACTGGCAATTATAGTTATTAGACCTATCCAAGTGGGAGACTGTTGGATTAGGTTTCTAAGCCCATAACTATAATTGGTATAAACTTGAATTGATAATAGCACGGTCCTTTTAGGTTCCCATCAAACCTGTCAATTGAATAGGATAACTGTTAGAGAGAGAATGGCGATTTATTAATTTATTACTTGGTTAATAAATTAATTAGAAATCAAAATAAATAATTTATTAATGCATTATGGAAATAATATATTAATTAGAAATCATATTGTTTAATTAATAATTAATCAGAAATTAATTGCATTAATTTTGGGATTAATTAAAGTAGGAGGACTAAAAGCTGACAATGTTCAATAATTGAGCATTGGGCAATTCTAGAACCTCCCTAAAGAGGGGGGAACGAAATCTAGAGTGTCTCTAAGGTTTCATTGGGCTCTAAGGGTGCCTTGGATGCCATATGGAGGAACTTAAGGGATTAGGATTATCTTGGAGATACCTGTCTTATCCAACACCTTCCCATCACCTATATAAACTCTCCTTAGGGTTAAATTTCAGCTATGACTTCTTTCTAAGTGCCTTGGACGAAATTTTGGTCCATTCCCTCTCTCTCTCTCTCTCTCTATATATATATATATATATATATATATATATATATATATATATATATATATATATATATATATATATATATATATAGTTTTCCTTGGTTGCTAGAGTTTGTTTGTGAACCATTAGAGGCGCGACACTTGTGGCGCTTGCTACCAAAGGTCTTTCAAGCAAGGATTTAAGATTATTTACAATAACAATCTTAAAGGTATGTATCATTATCCTTATCATGTGAATTTCAATTATATTATAAAGATCTAGGGCTTACAATTGGTTGTTCATATTGTATGTTCAATTAGAGAGAACATAAATCTTAATTAGGGTTGCATGCACACATAAGATTGTATGTTATGCTCAAAACCCATCAGATTCAAGATACATATCTGAACTTAAAGCTTAGATCGTGCACTCAGTTACATAAACATAACAAAATCAATATCAATACACATGAGTTTTTAGTTGAGCATTAATACAATAAATTAAATACTATCAAAATTCTTTCAATGAATTAAACCATAATAAAAAAAAATCATCTACGTCTAAATAAAAGTATTGGGACTTAGCCCATAATCAACACTAAATAACTAAAAGAGACTATAAAATCAAACATAATGCAAACCAAGGGTCGGAAGCTTCACTTGAAACCTTCTCCTCCTTCCTTCTGGTTCCTTCCTCTTCTATTTTCTCTCTATTTTGCATTTTTTTTCATCATTGAACGAAACTAAGGCTCTATTTAAAGGTTTTGGAAACCAACATAAATCTCGGCGAGAAATAATTGTTGTGGCGCGATTTGCATACATCAGCAAATATCTTCGAAATCTTCATTAATTATGGAATTATCCTTAATTAAATATTTGATTAGTCTTCAACCTACGAATTTTGCTCAAGAATGCGCCTTTATATCTTTCATTTTAACATATTATCCTTTTAATATGAAAAATACAGATTTGTAACAATTAAGTACCAAATATCTTTAAAAAATACAGAAAAATATAAAATATATCCCTTAAAATATTTATAATTTAAGACATATCACTAAGACATTTTTCCAATCGGTTACCATAAGATGTAATATGAACAAAACGTGTACTTAGATGGTATTTTGTATATAAAAACTTAGTTTACTACTATTTTTTGTACGGATGTTTTTTGAATAATTTTGAAATTTAATTACCTTAATAAATAATTATTGTTTCAAAAAGATCTAAACTTTAATAACCATGGTATATAACTATATGGTATGTACCATTAAAATTATACTAATATAAATAATAATTGTTTTTAGAAAAGAAAGCAGTTTTCGTATACGGTGGGGAGTATTTAATTTGTTCTCTTGGGCCGACGAGGGAGCATTTTTGTTCATCTTTATTCCCACTCACCTGTTTTCCCTTTCTTCCTCCACCTCTCCTTCTCTCCATCGCATTTTTCCTTCGATCAAATCGATTTCTTCATATAACAGCAAGGCGAAAAAGGATCCCGTATTCTATACTCAATCCATGGCGCTTGGCTCAGGAGGATCGAGTGTCGTGGGTAAGTTTCATGAACCAAACATATGCTAAATCTCTTTCGATCTTTTGGGTTTGACCAAATCAACTTATTATATCGCAAAATTTCATCTTTACGCTACCGAGATCTTCGATTGCTTTAATAACCTTGCAGATTGATCCTTTTATTAGGGGTTGTAACTAGGAATTTGAGGTATTGCATTGAACTTAGACAACCCTAGGTCAATGACCCACGTCGTTGTTCGTTCGCGATATCTACCTGCTATATGTATAGGGTTTAATTTATGTGTTTTAGATGATTCCACTCTCGATCGGAACTTGGATGTAGAGGGTTTATGATGTTTAACAGTGATTCTTTTGTTGATGAATTCCTGATTCAAATTCGAAATTTTTAAAACCATATCGGGGGTGTTCTTCTTCCCCCTTCATTCTGTTAACCTTTTCTATTGTTTCAACCATAATCGTGATCAATGGATGTATGAATTTTGTTGCAGTGCCTCGAAATTTCAGATTGTTGGAGGAGCTTGAGCGTGGAGAAAAGGGTATCGGAGATGGCACTGTGAGCTATGGAATGGATGATGGTGATGATATTTATATGCGTTCTTGGACTGGCACCATCATCGGCCCTCACAATGTAATCAATTTTTTCATTTTTTAATCTTCTTCCACAGTAATGAACCTTGTTTTTAAATCTTCTATCGTATTATAGCATAATACGTTCATTTCTTTCTATTACAACTTGAATAAATCTCAAAATATAAGAAAAATGTCAAATTTAACCTTATGTTTGTGGGTTTTCAGTCTGTGCATGAAGGACGCATCTACCAATTGAAGCTATTTTGTGACAAAGATTACCCTGAGAAGCCTCCTACTGTCCGTTTCCATTCTCGGGTTAACATGACTTGTGTCAACCATGAAACTGGAGTGGTAAAAAAAAACATTATCATTTACATCATCATATCCTCAATCATGATTTCTTTTATATATTACATTACTTAAAATCTCAAATCTTGATATGCTACACAGGATACTGCGTTTGACATACATTGGACTAAGGCCAGTTCGACAAGGACTTGCTCGCAGTCCCAATTTTTGTCCCATCCAAAAAAAGGGATACGGACTTGCCCGTAGTAGTCTCTTGTCACAAAAGACATAAATGCCCTTGTCAATAGAGACTCAGGCTAGTTTCTTGTCTCAAAAGACGTGAATGTCCAGATAAAAGTTGCAAATTTTTATAAAGTGGGATTGAGGGGGTGTTTGGCTTAGCTTTTGAGATGACAAAAGTCCTTTTAGGAAAAGATCAAAACTAAAAGATTTTTGGCAAAAGACTTTTAAAAGCTACTTTTGGATTTTGGATAGAAGGAAAATCAACTTTTTGGAAAAGTCAGGAAAACCTGACTTTTTGCAACTTTTCCAAAAAAGACTTTTGTCATCTAGAAAGCTAAGCCAAACACCCCTGAGTCTCTTGTCTATGTCAAATTTAAAAAAAGTGGGATAGAAACTTGTTCTTAATCTCTTATCTCAAAAGACGTGAATCCCCTTTTTGTCCTATTAAAAAAATGTGGGGCAGAGACTTGCTCTCAATCGCTCGCTCGTCTTTTAAGACGTGAACGCTATTTGCATTGCGACAAAAGTTGCAATTTTTTTGTTTTGCTCTGAGCCTCTTGTCACAAACTTTTTGATTAATTATTTTTGTTGAGACATAAATATTTGATGTTGAAAAAGTTGTATAATTTATTGGATTAAAAAGTTGTATAATTATTTGGATGATAGGTGGAACCAAAGAAGTTTGGGATATTGGGGAATTGGCAAAGGGAGTACACAATGGAAGATATATTGATTCGGTTGAAGAAAGAGATGGCGTCTCCCCACAATCGCAAGCTTGTTCAACCACCGGAAGGCACTTGTTTCTAGTTGGTGAAGGAAACTACTACTACTACGGGTGTTGTAATAGATGAAATGAATCAATGACATTTTTAATGGTTTGATTGCCTTGAAAAAAAAAAGCCATGTGAATGCTTGGTGATGTTTGATTATTAATGGGATTTGTGTTCGTGTCAAATGTTTAATATATATGTATTTCTTTTTCTACAAACCAAAGTTTTTAGTTTTTACAACAACTACTGTTTATTTTAAAATGCATTATGTGACGCTTCAGGAGATTCCAATGTCCATAATATTTGGACTTAAAAGTGGTTTTGTGTTTACTAATATATATGTATTTTTTTTTCTGCAAAAAATAAATATATTTTTGTTGTAACTTTTGAGATTTGAGATATAGAGTTATTAGTCTGGTACGTGGCCTACATGTTGTGTGGCTAGCGTAAAGGCCCAGTGTGGAATCCGATCCATATTGAAATTAATATCGACTTTGAGTCATCTAGCATGGTATTAGAAAAGATATTTGATGAAAATTAAAATACTTTGTTTTGGAATAAATATTTACATCCGTACTGGTTGATCGGATACTTGGTTAAAACCTAACCGGTTTTTGATATAATTTCTTATGGGATTTGGATTTTGGATAATCAGATATGGGTTTGGTTTATCCAGTTTTAAAAAACTTATAAAGAATCTGTTCAGTTTTTGAAAAATCAAATTATTATATTTGGTTTTAAAATTCTAACAAAATCAGATAAAATTTTGGTTTTATCGTAACCTGTTAAAAATCTGGGCGGAAAAATCCTGAAAACTCAATTTTTGAAATTATGTTAAAAACCGTCAGATTAGATAAAACCTATTCGGTTTTAAAAATTAAAACCAGTTCTTTTTTTTTTTTTTGAAAAAAAAAACGATCTTGTTTGTGAACCTCTAGTTATCATATACTCACTAGATTTTAGTATTTGATGTGTCGTATTAAATATTAAATATTAAATATTTTATAGTTTTTAGTGAGTTTCAAAGCTTATAACGAGTATATTGCATGTTAGATATGATTGTTTTTTTTTTTTTTTTTTTTTTTACTATAAAGACTAAACGGTATCATAAAGGGGACACCGACGATATCCGACGTGGCTCCTTTTCACCGCCGGTGAACATTGCGCCGTGAAGGGGATTTCACTGTCGGTGAAGCACCGCCGGTGGTCCTTTACCGTTGGCGAAAGTTTGATTTTTGTGGGGATTTTAAGTTTGGAACGTTGCCAAATAGTCGGCAACGGCTAGTTTGGCACATTTCATTTTTTTTTCTTTTTTAATCTACTATATATACAAATCAATTTTCCAAAAAAATCATCACTATAAACTCTGAACAACAATTTTTTTTTGAAAATGTCTTCCAACAATCGAAACTCTTCTAAACAAAATGCTCCAAACCAAAATGTTAACAACCCTTTCAAACTTTTCGGCTACGATCCGTCATCGCCACCACCTTACCGGCCACAAAGGGATGGTGTTCTAGTTATTATTCACAATTCCAAATGCCCCAACAATTCATTTCCAATCTCAACCTCAAACCCAACCATCTCAAACCCAATTTCCATCCCAACCGCCATTCACACCTTCAACCGAACACGAAGAACAACAACAACAACAAAAGAAAGGGAAGGCTGCTCCGAGAAGATGAACACAAAAAGAAGAAGTTGATTTAGCAAGGGCATGGGTCGAAATATCTGAAGATTGTGGCACGGGAATAGGTCAAAATCGTGATCAGTTTTGGTTACGTATCACGGAGCGTTTTTGTAGGGGCATAGTTCGAAATCCAGATTATCGGACCTTCGACCAATGTAACTCAAAATGGAATCTTATGAACAAATTCGTCAAACTGTAACAACGAAAATTTTTCAACCAATTTTTTTTTTCATTTCAAACATAAAAATCACATGTCATATTTCCCGAAAATCCCAAGTATCACATTAATACAATTTATTTAGCAAAAGTTGTTTATCACATAAACCAGGATCCTCCAAAACATATCTCCAAAACGAGTATGTGTACAATCAAGCCGGGGCCTTCCCGCGATCATCGGAAGTACCTGAAACACATAACACATAACACGGTAATCACGAAGCTTAGTGAGTTCCCCAAAATACCACACATAACACGGTAATTAGCCTATCATGGCTATATCTCAATTAAGACCCTCCGGTAAATGTGTCTCAGTGGGACCCTCCGGTCCCACAACTCGGGTGGAGCCTCCGGTCCTAACACAGTAAAGCTCAGCATAATACTCAACATAAATCACAAAGACATAACGCATGATATCACAATACTTAATAATAGCATACAAGACCCTTCGGTCACACAAATTACCACTCAAGGTATGTATAGTATGAAGACTAACCTCGTAAGTAGGCTAAGTGAATGAATACTTTTGCACACGAATCACCAAGTCTAGCCTCCTCCTAATCACATAAGATAATCATATCTAATTAACTCTTTAAATTACAAATTTACTAAGTATCTTTCTCTCTCTCTCTCTCTCTCTCTCTCTCTCTCTCTCTCTCTTTCTCTTGAAGTGGGAAAAGACCAATTTACTCTTCCATGGTTTCCCAAAGACAGGGTTGACCAAACCCTAAGATCAACAGAAGTCAATTCCAGTCAACAGCCCCAAATTGACTAGACTCGCCGAGTGCACTGGTTCGACTTGTCGAGTCCCCTCGATTATCGACAATCTCATGAAGGTCCAGCCCGTCGAGTTAACCTCTAACTCGTCGAGCTTTCGTCTGATCCAGCTAATCGGGACAATCCTAATCTACTCGCCGAGTCGGCTCATCAACTCGGCGAGTCCATTCAGACTCAACTTGCATTCAGACGACTTTAAGGCAGGATACTTTCCCAAACTCCAGATCCATACTCTCAGGGCTCATATATCACGTAAAGTCATAGAGTTTACGTCCATGCATGGCATTTTGGGCATGAAATGCCAAGAACACGATCTAAATGGGTTTTTCACTCATAAATTCCATCAAGGCAAAATAAAGCAGGAACCTTTAGATGCTAGGGACCTCCTAAGGTCCATATCTGGAGTTCAAGCCTCCCCAGGAACCCCAAATCCTCAAAGTCACTAAATATAAATAAAAGAAGCCCTAATCTTCAAAAAGAGAGATCTACTCAAATAAAAGAGAAAGGTTCGAACTTGATACCTCTAACAGAAGCTCTTGGACGTATAAGCAGCGGATCTAACAGCCTCTTCACAATCCTTGCTTGGAACGCTCCTTTCTTCTATCAAAATGCACCCAAAAATCTCAAGTAAGGCTCAAAACTCTCTCAAAAGCTCAAGGGGGGCGATTAGGGTTTCTTATTAGTGAGGTGTGGCCGCAAATGAGGCTATAAGTGCCTTGAAATAGGCCCCAAACCCGGGGATCTAGGGTTTCCACTCACAGCGCCTACTCGGCGAGTCTACTCTCGGACTCGTCGAGTAGATCATTAAACTCACATGGCCGCACCTGCTTCTACTCGACGAGTTATAGCACCAACTCGTCGAGTAGATCAATGAACCTCAAAAATAATATACCTGGGAATCCGGATGTTACAATCCCCCCCCCCCAACTAGAATCAGACTTCGCCCTTGAAGTCATACTCCGCAAATAACTCTGGATGATGCTCCCACATCTCCGACTCCGGCTCCCAAGTCAAATCGGACCCTCTCCGATGCTGCCACTGGACCTGAACCAGGGGCACTTCCTTGTTCCTCAGAACCTTCATCTTTCGATCCAAGATCACGATCGGCCTCCCAATATAATTCAGACCCGCATCAACCTGAATGTCCTCCAGTGGCACCACTTCCGTCTCGTCAGCTACACACTTCCTCAACTGGGATACGTGGAAGGTGTTATGGATATGACTCAACTCCGCATGTAGTTCCAAATGGTACGCTACCCTACCCACTCTGGCGGTCACCCGGAAAGGACCGATGTATCGGGGCCCAAGCTTGCCCCGTTTCCTGAATCGGATCACCCCTTTCCAAGGGGATACCTTCAGAAGGACAAAATCTCCAACCTGAAACTCAAGCTCGGATCGTCGTCTTTCTGCCTAACTCTTCTGGCGACTCTGGGCCGTCAGTAACCTCTGCCTGACCAGCTGAATCTGCTCGGTCGTCTTGAGCACTATCTCAGTGTTACCCATCACTCGCTGCCCCACCTCTCCCCAACAGATAGGAGTCCGACCTTCTCCCATAAAGGAGCTCGAAAGGAGGCATACCAATACTAGAATGGTGGCTGTTGTTGTAAGAAAACTCAGCCAAGGGCATATATGTGCCCAACTCCCACCGAAGTCCATAACGCATGCTCGCAGCATGTCTTCAAGCATCTGAATCGTCTGCTCGCTCTGCCCATCTGTCTGTGGGTGGTATGTTGTATTGAAGTGCAATCTCGTACCCAACTCCTCATGAAACTTCTTCTAGAACCTGGAAGTAAAGCGCACATCCCGATCTGACACTATCGACGTCGACACTCCATGCCGAGCTACCACCTCTCTTACATATACCTTGGCCAGTTTCTCTACAGAAGAACTCTTACTAATAGCAAGGAAGTGAGCACTCTTCGTCAACCGGTCCACAATCACCCAAATTGCGTCGACACCTCGCACGGTCCTCGACAATTTGGTGATAAAATCCATGGAAATATGTTCCCACTGCCACCGAGGAACCTCTAGTGGCTGCAACTTACCATGAGGACGCTGATGCTCGGACTTAACCCGACGATAGGTCAAACACCTCTCAACTACCCAAAGCCATGTCCCTCTTCATACAGGGTCACCAATAGTCTCTCTTCAGGTCCGAGTAAATTTTAGTGTCCCCTGGATGGATTGAGAATCTCGATTTATGTGCTTCCTCCATCAGAATACGGTGTGCTCCGCTAGTATATGGCACCCAAATCCGCCCCCGGAAAGTCATAAGCCCTCAACTATCTGTCGAAAACTCGGACACCTACCCAGTCACCCGCTCCCTTTTTCGGTTCTCCGGTCTCATGGTCTCCACCTGGGCCTATCGAATAGTATCCAAGACTGGAGTCATCACTATCATCCTCATACACACATCTCGGATCGGAGCACTCTCTGCCCTATGGCTCAGGGCGTCAGCTACCACATTAACCTTGCCCGGATGATACAGGATCTCACAGTCATAGTCTTTAACCACATCCAACCACCTCCTCTGTCTCATATTCAGGTTGGGCTGATCCATGAGATACTTCAGGCTTTTGTGGTCTGTGTATACAGTACACCGAACGCCATAGAGATAGTGACGCCAAATCTTGAGGGCGAACACCACCGCCCCTAATTCCAAATCATGGGTGGGATACCTCGTCTCGTGAGGCTTCAGCTGCCTCGACGCATATGCTATCACATGGCCCCTCTGCATCAACACCACACCCATCCCTGAGATAGACGCATCGCAATAGACCACAAATTCCTCCACTCCCTCTGGAAGGGCTAACACCGGAGCTTCGCACAATCTCTGGCGAAGAGTCTCGAATGATGTCTGCTGCTCAGGCCCCCAAACAAAAGTAACGCCCTTCCGGGTCAATCTGGTGAGAGGAACCGCAATCTTGGAGAAATCCTAGATAAATCTCCGATAATAGCCGGCCAATCCCAGAAAACTCCTGATCTCGGATGGGGATCTCGGCACCTCCCATCGCATGACTGCCTCAATCTTGGCCGGGTCGACCAATATCCCACTCTGATTAACGAGATGTCCCAGGAAATGGACCTCTCCTAACCAGAAATCACACTTGGAGAATTTGGCATACAGCTTCTCCGACCTCAACACCCCAAGAACCTCACGCAGATGCTCATCATGCTACTCCTTGGACCTCGAATACACCAAGATATCATCGATGAACATGATCACCGACCGGTCCAACATAGGTCTACACACCCGGTTCATGAGATCCATGAACGCTACCGGTGCGTTGGTGAACCCGAAAGGCATCACCACAAACTCATAATGCCTATAACGAGTCCTAAAAGCCGTCTTCGGAATATCCTCCTCGCAAACCCTCATATGATGATATCCAGATCTCAAATCAATCTTGGAAAACCAAGATGCCCCCTGCAAATGATCGAACAAATCGTCGATCCTTGGAAGTGGATAACGGTTCTTGACCGTTAGCTTGTTCAACTCCCGATAATCAATGCATGTGAACCATCCTTTTTCTTGACAAAAAGGATCGGAGCTCCCCACGGCGAGCTACTCGGTCTAATGAACCCTTTTCCCAGCAGCTCCTGGAGCTGAGAGGATAACTCCTGCATCTCTGGTGGAGCAAGGCGATAGGGTGCCTTAGCAATAGGCGCCGCACCCGAAATCAAATCAATCTGGAACTCCACCTGCCTCTTGGGTGGCACACCCGACAATTCCTCGGGGAAAACATCTGGAAAATCGCACACTATCGGAACCTCAGAGATAGAACTCGGTCTCCCAGCAGCAACCCGCGTATCCATCACGTACGCCAGGAAACCCATGCAACCCTGCTGTAAACACTGTCTCGCTCGGGCAGCAGAGCAAAAAGCTGATCCAGATCGGGTACCCTCGCCATATACTATAAGCACTCCCCCACTAGGGTCTCGTATAGTCACCAACTGATGCTCACAGTCGATTACAGCTCCGAACCGGCTCAACCAGTCCATGGCCACAATGACACAGACGTCACCCATCGTGATCCGTACCAGATCTATCGGAAACTCAACACCAAAAATCTCGAGTACACATCCTCGGATCACATTTGTAGCATAAACCGCGTGCTCGTCGGCTATAGAAACTCTCAGAGGTCGACTCAACGACTCACGTCGGGTACTGATGTGGCGACTAAACGCTAATGATATGAAAGATTGACTCACACCCGAGTCAAATAACACTAAGACAGGAACATAATTCACAAGAAAAGTACCTACGCATAACACAATATAAGCACAAATAACTCAGAATAGAATAAACAAGGGATACGTACCGGCCACGACATCAGGTGCTGTGCGGACCTCCTCCGCTGTCAGCTGGAAGGCTCTCCCATGAACCTTCGGTGCCTCGGCCTTCATGGCCCTAATCTCAGTAGCACACAAAGAAGCAGATGCAGATCCATGTGCTGACCCCTGCATGAGCTGAGGGCACTCGGCCTTCCGGTGGCCGGTCTGGTTGCAATGGAAGCAAACCGAGAACCCCTTGGGGCAATCCTTCGCCATGTGCCCATCCTTGCCACATTTGTAAAAAATCCACACACGGCACAACCCCTCGTGACTCTTGCCACACTTTCCACAAGTGCGGCCCTTCTGGCCCCCAGCTCTGGTATCAGCGGGCTTAGCCCGCTTAGTCGCCGGCTGTGACTGCACTGGTCTCCGGTCCCTACCCCGAGACTCCTCCTCCTCCCTGGTCTGCAGCTCAAGCTCATTCTCCCTCCTCTTGGCATTGGCCTGAAGCTCGGCCAATGTCCTGTACGACGAGTTTGTCACAAACTCTTGTATATCCCTCCTCATAATGCTCAAGTATCGGCTCACACGTGCCTGCTCAGTGGACACGTGCTTAGGGCAAAACATCGCCCTCTCGTGAAACATCCTCGAGATCACAATCACTGACTCTGTCTTCTGCTTGAGAGATAGAAACTCCTGTGTCAAACGTTCCCTCTCCACCAGGGGAACATACTCGTCTCGGAACAACTGAACAAACCTCTCCCATGACACTGCAGCATGATCTGCAGGGGTAAAGCTGGCTGTCACAAATTTCCACCAGTCCTTCGCTCCCAAGCGAAGCTGGTTCAGTGCAAACCGAAGTCTCAAGTGATCTGGGCATGAACATGTGTAAAAACACACCTCGATATCAGATATCCATCTCATCGCAGCAATCGGATCCTGTGTCCCATCAAATTCTGGTGGCTTCGTGTTGCTGAACTCCCGGAAAAACAACGAGTCACCTCTATGTGGCCTAGCAGCGATGCCAGCTGCAGTGGCGGCAGCAGCAGCAGCCTCAGTGACAGCAACGTATCGCTCATCAAACGTCTCAATCAGGGTGGTCTTAATAGTCCCAAACATCTCGGGAATCTCTGCTCGGATGGTTGCGGCCACCTCCTCATGAATCATCCTCCGAATCTCATCATCACTAGTCCCACTGCCTCCTGGGTTGTGGTGCGTACCCACCATGATGTCTCTGAAATACAACACAAAATCATCAGAGACTCACTCGAGTATACTCACACTCGATCACTCATCCCTACTTGTTCCTTATCTTCCTAAGGATTTTTACTTGGGTTGCATACCGATCTGGTGTTTCCAGTAGTACGGGCCCAATACTACCTTCCACACCTGGTCTGTAGTCACCCCAAGTCCTCCTCCTAGGATTCTAATTCCCAAGTACTCTATATCCCTCAAATATCAGACCACTCTCGTCTCAGAATTCTCTCTCTAAATACTCCTGCTCACTACTCTCATTAGCATATACTCAAAAAACATAATCGGTAACAACGACTCCTAAGCTAAGGCATCACAAATCAGGCAACCCTAGCCCTAAGATATGAATTAACTAGCTCATTCTCTAATGCATCTCTATCATTTCATAATTATCTCATAACACACTAAATAATTGTATTTTGGGAAATCACCGTTCGAGCTCTGGCTGATTGTACACACTGTTCCATCTCGATTTCTCTTAAAACACTTTCTCTTTTAGAAAAATTCATTTTTTTGAAATTTTTTCTCAAATCCTCAGTTTGAGTCCAAACTCACCCGGAGGTGCATCCGAATCCCTCAAACCAAGGCTCTGATACCAACTTGTAACAACGAAAATTTTTCAACCAATTTTTTTTTCATTTCAAACATAAAAATCACATGTCATATTTCCCGAAAATCCCAAGTATCACATTAATACAATTTATTTAGCAAAAGTTGTTTATCACATAAACCAGGATCCTCCAAAACATATCTCCAAAGCGAGTGTGTGTACAATCAAGTCGGGGCCTTCCCGCGATCATCGGAAGTACCTGAAACACATAACACATAACACGGTAAGCACGAAGCTTACTGAGTTCCCCAAAATACCACACATATCTAATTAGCTTCTCATGGCTATATCTCAATTAAGACCCTCCGGTCAATGTGTCTCAGTGGGACCCTCCGGTCCCATAACTCGGGTGGACCCTCCGGTCCTAACACAGTAAAGCTTAGCATAATACTCAACATAAATTACAAATACATAACGCATGATATCACAATACTTAATAATAGCATACAAGACCCTCCGGTCACACAAATTACCACTCAAGGTATGTATAGTGAGAAGACTCACCTCGTAAGTAGGCTAAGTGAATGAATACTTTTACACATGAATCACCAAGTCTAGCCTCCTCCTCGTCACATAAGATAATTATATCTAATTAAATCTTTAAATTACACATTTACTAAGTATCTCCCTCTCTCTCTCTCTCTCCATCTCTCTCTCTTGAAGTGGGAAAAGACCAATTTACTCTTCCATGGTTTCTTAAAGATAGGGTTGACCAAACCCTAAGATGAATAGAAGTCAATTCCAGTCAACATCCCCAAATTGATCAGACTCGCCGAGTGCACTGGTTCGACTTGTCGAGTCCCCTCGATTATCGACAATCTCATGAAGGTCCAGCCCGCCGAGTTAACCTCTAACTCGCCGAGCTTTCGTCTGATCCAGCTAATCGGGACAATCCTAATCTACTCGCCGAGTCGGCTCATCAACTCGGCGAGTCCATTCAGAATCAACTTGCATTCAGACGACTTTAAGGCAGGATACTTTCCCAAACTCCAGATCCATACTCTCAGGGCTCATATATCACGTAAAGTCATAGAGTTTACGTCCATGCATGGCATTTTGGGCATGAAATGCCAAGAACACGATCTAAATGGGTTTTTCACTCATAAATTCCATCAAGGCAAAATAAAGCAAGAACCTTTAGATACTAGGGACCTCCTAAGGTCCATATCTGGAGTTCAAGCCTCCCCAGGAACCCCAAATCCTCAAAGTCCCTAAATATAAATAAAAGAAGCCCTAATCTTCAAAAAGAGCGATCTACTCAAATAAAAGAGAAAGGTTCGAACTTGATACCTCTAACAGAAGCTCTTGGACGTATAAGCAGCGGATCTAATAGCCTCTTCACAATCCTTGCTTGGAACGCTCCTTTCTTCTATCAAAATGCACCCAAAAATCTCAAGTAAGGCTCAAAACTCTCTCAAAAGCTCAAGGGGGGCGATTAGGGTTTCTTCTTAGTGAGCTGTGGCCGCAAATGAGGCTATAATTGCCTTGAAATAGGCCCCAAACCCAGGGATCTAGGGTTTACACTCACAGCGCCTACTCGACGAGTCTACTCTCGGACTCGTCGAGTAGATCATTAAACTCACATGGCCGCACCCGCTTCTACTCGACGAGTTATAACACCAACTCGTCGAGTAGATCAATGAACCTCAAAAATAAATAATTAAAATAATATACCTGGGAATCCGGATGTTACACAAACATTGGAATGAAATTTACACAAACTTTGAAAAGCAATGGGCTAGCGGAAAAAGTGAAGGGAGTTTGTTGAAAAAAACACACGCTACATTCCAAGATGATATGCAAAAGCTTCTAAGTTTATTAATGTGTAGGAAGTTGTCAAAAGAAGCATTAGGTGAAGGGAACTTGCAACACATGAAGAAATTGCAAATCCGCCAAAAAGAAGCCGTAAATCGTCATATTCGAGCTCGCAACAAGTCTAATCGGATGGTCACGTAGGAGTTAATCTTAATGATGATAACAACGAAATTGAAGAAATACGTACACCTCCTCCTCCAATGGGAAGGGAGAAAACAAAAGCTCGAGCAAAAGGAAAAGAGAAAGCAACATCTTCAAATTCTTCAGTCGGAACTGAACGGTCAGCCAGATCGGAAGAAATGATGACACAAATGACACAATTGAATTTAACTCCGGAGAGACATATGGCTGAAACCGTCCGACTCACCGAGTATTCGTTGTTAATGCAAGACGTGAGGCACCTCGACCCTGAAGATCAAGAAGCGACAAGAATTATGAAAGCATCGATTCGGAAAAAATAAAATCTAACGAAACGCAATTGAAAATTCGATGCTTTGTTTTTTTTCTAGGTTTTTAAATTTTAACGTCATGTTTTATATTTATTTTTTAGGTTTTCAACGTAATTTTAATTTTCATTTTTTTTAGGATTTTTAAATTGTAATTTTTAAGTTTATGTTATTTTAAATTTTAGTATGGTTTTAAAAAAAATTAATATTTTTCTAAATGAAATTTAAAAAAATCATAGGCAAGACACCATACTTCGTAGGTAAAAAATGTGAAAAGTGTAAAAGTCTACGTGTCGCCTATGTAACACCCTTTTATCATTGGCAAAAAAAACATGACACCCCTTAGCCTAATACTATTACTTCTTGGTTACTTCTAGGGACAATGACGGTAACAAACTTTCAACTTTGGTCATATTTAGTCAATGAATTTTTTTTCGTGCTTGATTACCCTTGAATTATTTGAAATTGTTCACATTTTACCCTTATGACCGGTAACAACCGGTCATAAGGGTAAAATGTGAACAATTTCAAATAATTCAAGGTAAATCAAGCACGAAAAAAAGTTCAGTGACTAAATATGAATAAAGTTGAAAGTTTTTTACATTTTCAAGTCATTATCCATTTTTATAATAATCTGTTAGTTTATCTTGCTTACTGATAGCAATTACTTAGATTAATAATTTTGATTTCGTCACTACGATTTGTTTTGTGTTGTGTTTGTAAAAAGTATTACAGAATAGAATATGTACCGCATAACCACGTTTTAGTTCATGACTTTAAATCCTAGCTCATGAGATAAACGTTTAACTAGTGTTTCTTTATTCACCTATAAGTGAAATGACAACACACAAATAAGAAATAATCAGTAAAGTTTCACAAAGGAAAAAAATGCACATATATGAGAAATAAAACTAAAAATAAGATCGAAAATCAAAAGGAGCACAATGAGAAGTACATATAAAACCAACATACAAATAGAAAAGGTAGATGCAAGTGAGTGTATAGTTAGATGTGAAGCGTTGTCCGAATTTCGAGTCATCACTTTAACAAGTGAGTGCATAGTTACTTTCATCTTACACATAGATATGAAGTATTTAATATTAATTACATGCTATGTGTTCATATTATCTGTGTTCTTGATATCTATGCTGGATGAACAAAATATTCATGTTTTATTCGATTTAAACCGTATACGTATTTTATACCTATAATTATGATGAGTAAAGATGGGTAGATGAAAGATGAGATGAGAGATGAAAGATGAGATGAATGGTGAGAGATGAAAGATGATATAGATGATGAGAAGCCTTGACCCAAGTGACGGCCTAGACATCTAACAGAGTATAGATGACAACCACAGACTATTCTAGACAGTCCAGTGGAACGCCAGCAGGCTCGCAACCTGTAGGTGTTGTGAACGATATGTTCACCAGATGTACTCTAAAAACCCTGACAACTATGAACTTGGTGCCTCACAAACAAACATTGGTAGCTATGGACTTAGTGCCTTACAAATGAACATTGACAGCTATGGACTTAGTGCCTTACAAATGAGCGTTGACAACTATGGACTTAGTGCCTTACAAATAAACTTTGGCAGCTATCGATTTAGTGCCCTATAGATGAACATTGGCAGCTATGGACTTAGTGCCTAACAGATAACATCGACAACTATGGAATTAGTGTCTGTTATGTAAACCCTGGCAGCGATGGACTTCATGCCTATTCCTTAGGAAAATCGTTAGGAATAAATATTGAGGAATAGATGATTCTTAGGGAAGATACTTAAGAATAAAGAAGATAATGGGGATGGGTTATTGGGTTAACTGTTTGATGATGAAACATAATAACTATATTATTGTGGGTTGAAAACCCTATGTACTCACCAGGTTTCCCAACCTGAACCACTCAGTTTATTTGTATCACAGGTGTCGATACGAAGCTACATTACACTGAGAGATTAACGCAGATGTAGATCATTACTGTAAATGAATGTAAGGTCTGTTTATGCTTATGTTTCTATATTGACGATGACATCCCAATGTTTTTAATATAAACAAAATACTTTTCTTCGGAGATATTTTGAAAATATATTTATCATGTTTTCTGGGAACAAATTCCGCAACATATTTCTTTAAAACTGATACTCTGATTTTTAGATAAGCATAAATAAAATTTTTAAAATGACCGTGAAATTGGGGATGTCACAACTTTCAATTGAATTCAATGGTGATGTGGTCAATTTTAAAATTATGATGCTGATTTTACTTCTAATAAATTTCTGCTAATTATCTGGGTACCAGCAATCCTTTATCTGAGGGCTACTATGAGTTTTCTAATGCTTCTATGCAAGAAATATTTGTAGACAGAAAATTATTTGATGATGCATCCAAGGGGCTGAAACGAAATAAACGTGGGGAGGTAGAAGTAGTTATGATTTTTGGTGAAGGTGCTAATAAAAAGCTAATAGAAAAAGTCAAGCTTTGGGAAGAAAAGTAGATGGTAAATGCTAAGAAGAATCTGAAAAGAAGAAAACCTGAAGAGAAGAAGGAGACTTCTGAAAAAAAAAAAGACCAGAAAACGCAAAACACTCCAAAATCTAAAAAACGAGTATGTTGATTAAAATATAAAGTCTTTCCCGTTTGTTGTACAACCAACAGATCCACCCATTATGCCGCATCTGAAGGGATCCAGAGTGAGGAAAAAGAGAATTGAGCTTTAGAAAAGTCCCAACCACACTAGTTGACAATCTAGTTGGATAAAGTTGAGCCAACGCCTTTTAAAAAGAGCGGCTTTCCGGGAGGACGTTTTTCTGAAAATTGCTAAAACAAAATTTGATGTTTTTGTTGGTACACTTTCAATGGAATTCAATGTTGATGTGGTCAATTTTAAAATTAATAATGCTGATTTTACTTCTGATAAAGTTTCTGCTAATTATCTGGGTACCAGCAGTTCTTTATCTGAGGGCTACTGTGAGTTTTCTAATGCTTTTGTGCAAGAAATATTTCTAGACATAAAATTATTTGATGATGCATCCAAGGGGCTGAAACGAAATAAGTTTGGGGAGGTAGAAGTAGATATGATTTCTGGTGAAGGTACTAATAAAAAGCTAATAGAAAAAGTCAAGCTTTGGGAAGAAAAGGAGATGGTAAATGCTGAAAAGAATCTAAAAAGAAGAAAAACTGAAGAGAAGAAGGAGACTTCTGAAAAAAAGGCCATCAAACGCAAAGCACTCCAAAATCTGAAAAACGAGTCTGCTGATAAAAATTTGAATTCCAGTTTGCTGTACAACCACCAGATCCACCCATTATGCCGCACCTGAAGGGATCCGGAGGGAGGATGAAGAGAATTGAGCTTCAGAGAAGTCCAAACCACACTAGTTGACAATCTGGTTGGATAAAGTCGAACCAATGACTTTTAAAAAGGCCGGCTTTCCGGGAGGCAACCCACGTAGTCTTAGTTTATTTTTCTTCTTTCAACAAAGAGATTGTCGTAGTACCAAGCAAGCTTGGGGAAACCAGAGGATCTTCAAAGTTGTTGAAATTCAAAATTTTCACCAACATCTTTGTCAAAATAATAAATTTCTACAAAACTTATCAGATACATTCTTTCCTAGCTGCAACCATTTTCTTTTATATGTTTTATTGATTTGTTCATTCCTCTCTAAGCATTTAGGGCAATGCATCATTTTAAGCTTGGGAAGGGGGTTAGTGTAAAAATTAGCAATTTTTGTTAAAATCTTTAAATATTTTAGTTTTTTTTAGTTAAAATTTTCAATTTTCCTTTTTGTATTTTATTTTATGCATTATTGAATTTACATTAAAAAAATCTGAAAAAGTCAAAGAAATATTTTATGTTTATGTTTTTATTTTTTTGCATTCATAAAAAAAACCAAAAAAAATTTTATTTTTATTTTCTGTATGCACTTAAAAAAAACTTTAAAAAATTGAAAAAAAAGCAGAATAAAGGTACATGATACGGTGACATTCTTGCATTCGACAACTCTATATAAATGGAAAAAGAAAGTCCAAAGCGATCAGATCGATAGTGATCAGTTCAATAATAGTTGTCATTACTAGGGGTCGCTAAACACCGTGATCTGAGACACCGACTGTAAAAAATAAAAAGAATGGGGTACCGAAACACTATGTGGGTGGTAATAACAGTTTCACAATTATTTGCTTTGGATTGTTTAAAAAGAACATTGATCGAAAAGTCTGAACCATAAGAATATGGCCCTATTTGATTGACACACATTATCCACGTGATAATAGAGAACCTTATATCAAATCCACACAGTAAAAAAGAAAAGATGGGTATAACTGTCATATATGTTACCCAAGTTAAAGTTCAAGCACTTAATCGAAGAAATCTGAAGAAATTCAAAAAAATGATTGAAGAACTCAAGCTGAAGACAAAGATAGAAAAACTCAAGTTCAATCAAATCTGAAGCCATCTCAAAGACAAATCTGGAAAATGAAGAACTGTGTGATATGATATTTTCCATTCTCAGAAAAAGTGGAAGCATAGAGATCTGACCCCTACGGGAGGATTGACTGCTTCAACGAAAGCTGATTTGGCCATGTCGGGTTCTTAAGGATGCGTCGAGCCTGATTCTTAATTATCTAGTCTTGAGGACATGAAATTCTGAAATATGTTATTTTCCCTTGCAATGCTAATTAAGTTATAAAGTTTAAATAAAAGTTACAATTGGTTTATTGGTTCACACTATCAAGCTTATTTTTGACTTTCGGAAACTGTGAAAGATGGAAGGCATCGTGATGATCTTCTAGGTAGTGATTCCATTGGAGATTCCTTCGGTGTTAGGTCTGATCATGTGAAAAAAAAGAGTGAAGTGTTTTAGTTTCAAGTTATTTAGTTTTTATTCTATGTTCTTTTTAGGTCATCCACGACTTTCCATTTCAATTATAATGTTTAATCTTTTTATTACTTGAGGGCAAATATGGTTCAAGCTTGGGGAGATTTGATAGATTCCTTTTTATGCATCTTTTAGGGTAGTTTTTATTACCATTTAGCATCGTAATTTACACATTTTCATGTCATCAGTTTAAATAATGTTCAACTCATGGTTATCGTTAGAATTCTTGTACTACTCATGTTTTTATGTCAATTTCAGATTATTCGAGTAGAGCAGTAATTTAGGAGCAGTTTGGATGCGTTTAAAGGAAGCATTGGAGCTTAATTGGAGTTGGAACTAAAGAAGGATGCTGAGGAATGACTAGAAGTTGCTCAAATGAAAAAATTACGACTGAATCGCGACAAAAAGCAAAAATACGATCGCATTTTCGAGCTTCCGCGATCGCATAAATTGGTCGAGGTTTTTGTCGGTCGAAAAATATCAGTCTAAGAAAAAAAGAAAAAAAATGTGATCATGGAAAAAAATGTGATCGCATATATGATTGCATTTTCACTTCGAGGTTCAAAAAAGGCCAAAAATAGCAACATACTTCATTAAACGACAATTTTGGAGAATTTGGGGAAAAAATGCGATCGCATTTTTGCATATATGCCATTGCATTTTTCGTACTCTTCTTTCGGAAGTTTGTGACTTGCATATAAATACAACCCTTCTAATCAGATTGAACCCCAGATGATTCCAGTCGACGGAAAATCCTGCTGAAGGCGATTTTTGATACTCTTCATCGCTTTCTGAAGATCTAAAGACTGTGGATCGTCTCCTACACTTAGTGTAGCAATATTAATCACTTATTATTTCTTTTTATTAGTTTTAATCCGATTTTAGCCATGTCTGGCTAAAACCCTAGTTTTTAGTTTTGCAAAAAACTAGTACTTTTCATGTGATCAGTTGTTGAAATCCGTAATTGTTTTGACAATCTGATAATAAGTAACAAGTAATAAATCGATTCTATGGTTGGATTTGACTTTATTATAAACTGAAATATCATATCTTTACGCTTCTGAGCTTGTGATAAGTATTGAGTATTGTTGGGAATCTTACATAGATCTTAATGCAACTTTTTTGAATTTAATTAAGAGTTTGTTTAATTAGTTCAGTCCAAAGTTAGGGTTAACTGAAGAGCTTGTTTTGGTTAATTTAACTAAGTAAAAGAGATTATACTAGAGATTGTTATTTTTTCTAAGTACCAGCTTAGATAGAACACATTTTGAATAACCAGATCTGATCTGATTGTGTAAGGTCACACCTTATGATCTTATGAGTCATACACTCTACACATCTGTCAGCATCCGAGTCTTCTCAACTATTAGCGTCAACGTATCAACCTTATCAGCGTCAGCGCATAGTATAGTTATTCTATATATTTTGTATATTCAGTAATGATATAGATAAGTATATAATAGATAGCAGATCCGATATCTTTGTTATTAGAGAACAATGGAAAACATTCACCTCAAACAGACATTGTATGAAAAAGTTATGAATGTTTAAAGTTGAGTCTTTTTTATATTTTTCAGTGAGTAAACTGCTGTGGCCCTAAAAAGGCATGCCTTTCTGTTATCTAAATTTGGAGTGTGATATGTCTATGGATATCTCTTACAATATAGAACACAATGAGAAATATTACTCCAAATAGAGTTCGTATAAAATAGTATGAAGGTTGACAGTTAAGGAAAAAAGTAGATTTTCTGGCAGTCACAACGATTATTTAGCAGTTAGTAGGGACTTTTCAGTAAATAAGTCACAACTGCAAAAATCTAAGTAGATTTTTGCGGTCAACATGGAATTTCAGCAGTCAACGTTCCAACACCGCCTCCATTTGGATTAAAAGAAATTCGTAGATGCTCATTTGTGAAAATTATAACTATTTGGGTCATTTTTTGTGGCTATTTTGTGGTAAAAGTTTTAAAAATTGCTATTATGGTCATTTTCTCATATATATATATATATATATATATATATATATATATATATATATACACACACACACACACACACTATATTGATGTATGTTTACTTTTTTAATTTTCAATAAAAACCTATGAACAAATGTTCATCATTTTAATTTTTCAAATACTTAATTCTTATTTAAAATTATACAACGACACCATTGTTTATGTTTTCAAGCTAAATTTAAGAATCAAGTTGTCCCTTTTTTCAAAACGATTGGTTTCTATTAGGAAACACTTATCAAAATCAGAATATACCTGATGCCACTTGTCAAGCTTTGGTGACATTTGTTAGGAAGTAATGTGGATAGCACACGAAACCAAAAGCACACAAAGACACAGTATTTACGTGGTTCGGTCAACGTAACCTACGTCCACAGGCAGGAGGGGAATATTCTTATTCAACGAGTTCTTAAACAGAGATTACAAGTACAACCAAAAAAGATTCACCTACTCATTAAGTATATAGGATACAAAGAACAAGACCATCAGACATACCTATTTATAGATTAGGCATCAGACCTAAAACCATAATGGTCCAAGCCCATCAATCCAAAGACCCATAAAAGGTGTCAACCAATCACGATCTGTCGTGAAACTACTTCTAGAACCTTAAACCTTGAGAGAGATTGCATTGATACCTTCCATGCACATGGTAGCGCATCATATGACACTATTGGCACATCAAGTGTCATGATGACGCATCAGGTTTCATGGAGTGGCACTCATTGTCACTTGGTAACACATTCTAATGCATGCCACTTCTTCTAATATTATAGTCTTTTGCCAGATGCATAATTTCCAAGAGTACCATCATATTCGAGGAGTGCTAACATTGTATCCAAGAGTGCCATTATATCTAAGAGTGCCATCATATCCAAGAGTGTCATAATGTCCAAGATTTCCATCATATTCAATGAGTGTCATCATATTAAGATACTCCATTGGATTGTCAAATGTTTATACAAACATTGCATCTGATACAACATATTCGTCAAGAAATTTTCTAATACTTGTTATACAATTTCTCGCAAAGCCCAGCAACAATTTCTTGATCCAAAACTCTATTAGTACTTTGTCTTCCAAACTTAACAAAATAGTGATATACGCTCTCGCCAGAATATTCATCTTTTTCTCAGCTGCCATGTCTTTTGGCAGTTTCGCTTCTCCTTCCAATGATTTTGCACATATTTATTGAAATAGAAGAGCCTTCATCTTTACTTTCCACAAATTAAAATCATTCAAACCATTGAACTTCTCCAAATCAAATTTCTGAGATGTCATCTTCAATCATCAAAACATCAACCACAACTTTGATACCGCTTGTTTGGAAATCTAATGAAACTTGTCAAAAATCAAAACAACTCTGATACCACTTGTTAGCAAATCAGAAAACACTTGTAAAGAATCAATACTTATCTGATGCCACTTGCCAAGATCTGATGGCCCTTGTTAGGAAGTAATATGGATAACATAAGAAACAAAAAACAAACAAAGACACAGTATGTATGTGGTTCAACAAGGTGACCTATATCCATAGGTGACATGGGAGTATTCTTATTCACAGAGTTCTCAAATAGAGATTACAAGTACAAACAACAGAGATTCACCTACTCACTAAGGATACAAGATACAAAAAACAAGACCAGCATGCATCCCTATTTTTAGATTAGGGATTAGACCTACAAAACTAATAAGCCAAGCCCATCAATCTATATGCTCATGAAAGGCGTCAACCAATCACAATCCGCCATGTAGGGGCTTCTGAAACCTTCTGTAGCACCCGATTCCTGGTACACATTTAAATTCAAGAAATGTTGCAATTTACCCTAGGACTCGGCGAGTTGGAGGCCCAACTCGTCGAGTAGACTTGACTGTTGATCGGGGGTTTAAGTGACCTACTCGACGAGTCGGAAGACCGACTCGACGAGTAGGAGCTGTCTGGACAAAACCCTAATATTTAGGGTTTGCACCCTATTTAAACAACTTAACTCGTCCCAAACCAGCCTCCATCGTCCCTCTCACTTCCAAAAAACCCTAACTCGAAACCCTAACCATTATTGAGTGTTCTTGAGCTTGTGGTGCCCTCTTTTTGTGTGTTTGAAGTTGGAGAAGAAGAAGGAAGTTTGGAAGTTCAAGTAGAAGCAAGGAGATCCAGAAGTTTTACTTCATTCTCAGCTCATTCAAGGTAAAAAGCTGGAACCTTGACCATTTATCTCTTAGATTTTGTTTTGGGGTTATTTCTACCCTTTTAATGAGTATAGAGAAGCAAAAATCGAATTTTGTGGGTGTGCTTAGAGTTGCACTTCGGATCTGGGGCTATTGGGGGCCTTTATGGCATAAAGGTGCCAACTTTGTTGCCATAAACATCCCATGCATCTTGTAGACCTCCTTTTATGGCTTTTTCAACCAAAGGCCCCATGCATGTACATCAAGTTTGAAGATTTACGTATAAAATGGACCCTAGGAGGCCAGATTTATGGTTTTGACACGGTAAGACCCATTATAATCGACTGTATAGTTTTGGACAAAGAGGGACTCGACGAGTCACTTGGGTGACTCGGCGAGTCGGGACGCTTTTTCTCCCCAAACGTCTTCTTGAAATGGTTTAGATTGAGTGGAAGGAACACTCAGCCTGCTAGGGGTTTGTCTTAGACTTGGAAATCATAAGACTCGGTGTGTGTATGAATAGACTCGGAGAGTCCAAGGCAATCTCCCAACCCATGAAGATGGAATCGACGAGTTGTTCATACAACTCGACGAGTCATAGACTGAACACGTTCGTATGAGGGAGATGAACTCGACGAGTTCAAAGGGAACTCGGCGAGTCGATTGAGGATGGTCCCGATATTATGGTGAAAAAGGACCCGTCGAGTTGTTGCTAGACTCGACGAGTAAAGTCGGGGGTTGTATCATTTTGAAAGGATAGGGAATCGACAAGTTTGTGGACTAACTCGGCGAGTCAAGTCAACTGGATGTTGACTTTGACCAGGGTTTGACCTTGACTTTGACTGGGATTTGGATTGACCCTTGTAAGGGTTATGAGTATGCAATAGTAATCAGAAAACGTTGTTGTGTAGGGATTGGGGAGTAGAGACGAGTCGATTTCTGTGCCGAGGACCGTGCAGATACTACACGACATCGAGGTGATTTACCTTCCAGTAGGAGTGGGTCTACGGCCACAATGTCGGCCCACTAGTAGGAGTTGATTGTTAGATGATTGTCTTTGTGACAATTATTTGATGTGGTTATCTGATATGCTTTATGTGCTAGGATGCTATGACATATGTGTTAGTAGTGGTAGGGGTGATATAGCCCCAGTTACCTGTTGAAAGATACTGAAGGGGTAGATAGCACCCATGCATGCCTAGCAGTATGATCATGATATGTTATAATGCGATCAGTATGCTTATGATATGTTATTATGTGATAGTGGAATGGGGTGAAATAGTCCCCGGTTACCGGTTGGAAGATACCGAATGGGAGGTTAGCTCCCGGTTACGGGTTGAAAGATACCGAAGGGGAGGTTAGCTCCCGGTTACCGGTTGAAAGATACTGAAGGGGAGGAAGGTTACCGGTTGAAAGATACCGAAGGGGATCCCAACTCCCAGTTATGCCAGACAGATACCGACTGAAAGATACCGATGAATAGGAATTATGTGGTATGTGGTATGATGGGGGAACTCAGTAAGTTTCATGCTTACAGTTTCAGTTTTGTTTCAGGTACCTCTTCGGCAAAGGGGAAAGAGCTGGCGCGGTAGCGGCACATCACACTCACACATGATTCCGCATCGAGTTTTCTGGGATTGTACTCTGATTTTTTATTACTATTGATGATATGGTTTTGAGACACGTTGTTACAGTTTATAAATTGATATGACATTGGCAATGTTTTTGGTAAACTATTTTATGAGTTAATTAAAATGAAATTTTTGGCCTTGGAAATTGGGATGTTACACCTTCAAACTTGAGAGATATTGCATTGGCACCATCCATTCATATGATAATGCGTCGTGTGCCACTATTAGCACATCAAGTTCCATGATGGCATAACAGGTGCCATTGAGTGGCACATTTTCTACATGACACTTCTTCTGATACTCAAGTCTCCTATCAGATGCTCTATTTCAAATAGTGCCATCATATTCGAGGAGTTCCATCATATTTAAAAGTGTCATCATATATAAAAGTGCCACCATATCTAATAGTGTCATCGTATCCAAGAGTTCGATCATACTGAAAGACTGTCATCATGTTAAGATGCTCCATTGAATTGGTAAATGCTTCAACTCTCATTTTTGTCTTCAATTCTCAAGTCACGTTTAACAGTTTATGATCTTTTAATGGTTTTGGTTTGATCTCGATATAACTTTCCACCCTTATAATCGAAACATGAGAAGTATGAAAGGATTGTCAATTAAAACATTAGGAAATTTCATTGTAGCACAATAAACTAAGGTGTTTGATTCGATTTGATCATTAGTACTTTTTGGGCAATAGGTCATTTAACTTACATTGATCATTTTAATTAAGTCACTTTGACCCTTTTAAACAGTTTAGCTGGTTACAGATCCGAGCTGACATCTGACGTATTGGGGAAGCAGATGAGAAATCGTCATGTTGACTCCACGACAACTCCAAGTAAATGATTCCCTCTACAAAATACCTCCCATCCTAATTTGGACCACCATCAATATCATTATTTCCCTTTTCGTTGAAAGCTTCACTCGAGTACCAATCACGTAGTCTTAGTTTATTTTTCTTCTTTCAACAAAGAGATTGTCGTAGTACCAAGCAAGCTTAGGGAAACCAGAGGATCTTCAAAGTTGTTGAAATTCAAAATTTTCACCAACATCTTTGTCAAAATAATAAATTTCTACAAAACTTATCAGATACATTCTTTCCTAGCTGCAACCATTTTCTTTTATATGTTTTATTGATTTGTTCATTCCTCTCTAAGCATTTAGGGCAATGCATCATTTTAAGCTTGGGAAGGGGGTTAGTGTAAAAATTAGCAATTTTTGTTAAAATCTTTAAATATTTTAGTTTTTTTAGTTAAAATTTTCAATTTTCCTTTTTGTATTTTATTTTATGCATTGAATTTACATTAAAAAAATCTGAAAAAGTCAAAGAAATATTTTATGTTTATGTTTTTATTTTTTTGCATTCATAAAAAAAACCAAAAAAAATTTTATTTTTATTTTCTGTATGCACTTAAAAAAAACTTTAAAAATTTGAAAAAAAAAGCAGAATAAAGGTACATGATACGGTGACATTCTTGCATTCGACAACTCTATATAAATGGAAAAAGAAAGTCCAAAGCGATCAGATCGATAGTGGTCAGTTCAATAATAGTTGTCATTACTAGGGGTCGCTAAACACCGTGATCTGAGACACCGACTGTAAAAAATAAAAAGAATGGGGTACCGAAACACTATGTGGGTGGTAATAACAGTTTCACAATTATTTGCTTTGGATTGTTTAAAAAGAACATTGATCGAAAAGTCTGAACCATAAGAATATGGCCCTATTTGATTGACACACATTATCCGCGTGATAATAGAGAACCTTATATCAAATCCACACAGTAAAAAAGAAAAGATGGGTATAACTGTCATATATGTTACCCAAGTTAAAGTTCAAGCACTTAATCGAAGAAATCTGAAAAAATTCAAAAAAATGATTGAAGAACTCAAGCTGAAGACAAAGATAGAAAAACTCAAGTTCAATCAAATCTGAAGCCATCTCAAAGACAAATCTGGAAAATGAAGAACTGTGTGATATGATATTTTCCATTCTCAGAAAAAGTGGAAGCATAGAGATCTGACCCCTACGGGAGGATTGACTGCTTCAACGAAAGCTGATTTGGCCATGTCGGGTTCTTAAGGATGCGTCGAGCCTGATTCTTAATTATCTAGTCTTGAGGACATGAAATTCTGAAATATGTTATTTTCCCTTGCAATGCTAATTAAGTTATAAAGTTTAAATAAAAGTTACAATTGGTTTATTGGTTCACACTATCAAGCTTATTTTTGACTTTCGGAAACTGTGAAAGATGGAAGGCATCGTGATGATCTTCTAGGTAGTGATTCCATTGGAGATTCCTTCGGTATTAGGTCTGATCATGTGAAAAAACAGAGTGAAGTGTTTTAGTTTCAAGTTATTTAGTTTTTATTCTAAGTTCTTTTTAAGTCATCCACAACTTTCCATTTCAATTATAATGTTTAATCTTTTTATTACTTGAGGGCAAATATGGTTCAAGCTTGGGGAGATTTGATAGATTCCTTTTTATGCATCTTTTAGGGTAGTTTTTATTACCATTTAGCATCGTAATTTACACATTTTCATGTCATCAGTTTAAATAATGTTCAACTCATGTTTATCGTCAGAATTCTTGTACTACTCATGTTTTTATGGCAATTTCAGATTATTCGAGTAGAGCAGTAATTTAGGAGCAGTTTGGATGCGTTTAAAGGAAACATTGGAGCTTAATTAGAGTTGGAACTAAAGAAGGATGCTGAGGAATGACTAGAAGTTGCTCAAATGAAAAAATTACGACTGAATCGCGACAAAAAGCAAAAATACGATCACATTTTCTCACTTCCGCGATCGCATAAATTGGTCGAGGTTTTTGTCGGTCGAAAAATATCAGTCTAAGAAAAAAAGAAAAAAAATATGATCATGGAAAAAAATGTGATCGCATATATGATTGCATTTTCACTTCGAGGTTCAAAAAAGGCCAAAAATAGCAACATACTTCATTAAACGACAATTTTGGAGAATTTGGGGAAAAAATGCGATCGCATTTTTGCATATATGCCATTGCATTTTTCGTATTCATCTTTAGGAAGTTTGTGACTTGCATATAAATACAACCCTTCTAATCAGATTGTACCCCAGATGATTCCAGTCGACGGAAAATCCTGCTGAAGGCGATTTTTGATACTCTTCATCGCTTTCTGAAGATCTAAAGACTGTGGATCGTCTCCTACACTTAGTGTAGCAATATTAATCACTTAGTATTTCTTTTTATTAGTTTTAATCCGATTTTAGCCATGTCTGGCTAAAACCCTAGTTTTTAGTTTTGCAAAAAACTAGTACTTTTCATATGATCAGTTGTTGAAATCCGTAATTGTTTTGACAATCTGGTAATAAGTAACAAGTAATAAATCGATTCTATGGTTGGATTTGACTTTATTATAAACTGAAATATCATATCTTTACGCTTCTGAGCTTGTGATAAGTATTGGGTATTGTTGGGAATCTTACATAGATCTTAATGCAACTTTTTTGAATTTAATTAAGAGTTTGTTTAATTAGTTCAGTCCAAAGTTAGGGTTAACTGAAGAGCTTGTTTTGGTTAATTTAACTAAGTAAAAGAGATTATACTAGAGATTGTTATTTTTTCTAAGTACCAGCTTAGATAGAACACATTTTGAATAACCAGATCTGATCTGATTGTGTAAGGTCACACCTTATGATCTTATGAGTCATACACTCTACACATCTGTCAGCATCCGTGTCTTCTCAACTATTAGCGTCAACGTATCAACCTTATCAGCGTCAGCGCATAGTATAGTTATTCTATATATTTTGTATATTAAGTAATGATATAGATAAGTATATAATAGATAGCAGATCCGATATCTTTGTTATTAGAGAACAATGGAAAACATTCACCTCAAATAGACATTGTATGAAAAAGTTATGAATGTTTAAAGTTGAGTCTTTTTTATATTTTTCAGTGAGTAAACTGTTGTGGCCCTAAAAAGGCATGCCTTTCTGTTATCTAAATTTGGAGTGTGATATGTCTATGGATATCTCTTACAATATAGAACACAATGAGAAATATTACTCCAAATAGAGTTCGTATAAAATAGTATGAAGGTTGACAGTTAAGGAAAAAAGTAGATTTTCTGGCAGTCACAAAGATTATTTAGCAGTTAGTAGGGACTTTTCAGTAAATAAGTCACAACTGCAAAAATCTAAGTAGATTTTTGCGGTCAACATGGAATTTCAGCAGTCAACGTTCCAACACCGCCTCCATTTGGATTAAAAGAAATTCGTAGATGCTCATTTGTGAAAATTATAACTATTTGGGTCATTTTTTGTGGCTATTTTGTGGTAAAAGTTTTAAAAATTGCTATTATGGTCATTTTCTCATATATATATATATATATATATATATATATATATATATATATATATATATATATATATATATATATATATATATATAGACACACACACTATATTGATGTATGTTTACTTTTTTAATTTTCAATAAAAACCTATGAACAAATGTTCATCATTTTAATTTTTCAAATACTTAATTCTTATTTAAAATTATACAACGACACCATTGTTTATGTTTTCAAGCTAAATTTAAGAATCAAGTTGTCCCTTTTTTCAAAACGGTTGGTTTCTATTAGGAAACACTTATCAAAATCAGAATATACCTGATGCCACTTGTCAAGCTTTGGTGACATTTGTTAGGAAGTAATGTGGATAGCACACGAAACCAAAAGTACATAAAGACACAATATTTACGTGGTTCGGTCAAGGTAACCTACGACCACAGGCAGGAGGGGAATATTCTTATTCAACGAGTTCTTAAACAGAGATTACAAGTACAACCAAAAAAGATTCACCTACTCACTAAGTATATAGGATACAAAGAACAAGACCATCAGACATACCTATTTATAGATTAGGCATCAGACCTAAAACCATAATGGTCCAAGCCCATCAATCCAAAGACCCATAAAAGGTGTCAACCAATCACGATCTGTCATGAAACTACTTCTAGAACCTTAAACCTTGAGAGAGATTGCATTGATACCTTCCATGCACATGGTAGCGCATCATATGACACTATTGGCACATCAAGTGTCATGATGACGCATCAGGTTTAATGGAGTGGCACTCATTGTCACTTGGTAACACATTCTAATGCATGTCACTTCTTCTAATATTATAGTCTTTTGCCAGATGCATAATTTCCAAGGGTACCATCATATTCGAGGAGTGCTGACATCGTATCCAAGAGTGCCATTATATCTAAGAGTGCCATCATATCCAAGAGTGTCATAATGTCCAAGATTTCCATCATATTCAATGAGTGTCATCATATTAAGATACTCCATTGGATTGTCAAATGTTTATACAAACATTGCATCTGATACAACATATTCTTCAAGAAATTTTCTAATACTTGTTATACAATTTCTCGCAAAGCCCAGCAACAATTGCTTGATCCAAAACTCTATTAGTACTTTGTCTTCCAAACTTAACAAAATAGTGATATACGCTCTCGCCAGAATATTCATCTTTTTCTCAGCTGCCATGTCTTTTGGCAGTTTCGCTTCTCCTTCCAATGATTTTGCACATATTTATTGAAATAGAAGAGCCTTCATCTTTACTTTCCACAAATTAAAATCATTCAAACCATTGAACTTCTCCAAATCAAATTTCTGAGATGTCATCTTCAATCATCAAAACATCAACCACAACTTTGATACCGCTTGTTTGGAAATCTAATGAAACTTGTCAAAAATCAAAACAACTCTGATACCACTTGTTAGCAAATCAGAAAACACTTGTAAAGAATCAATACTTATCTGATGCCACTTGCCAAGATCTGATGGCCCTTGTTAGGAAGTAATATGGATAACATAAGAAACAAAAAACAAACAAAGACACAGTATGTATGTGGTTCAACAAGGTGACCTATATCCATAGGTGACATGGGAGTATTCTTATTCACAGAGTTCTCAAATAGAGATTACAAGTACAAACAACAGAGATTCACCTACTCACTAAGGATACAAGATACAAAAAACAAGACCAGCATGCATCCCTATTTTTAGATTAGGGATTAGACCTACAAAACTAATAAGCCAAGCCCATCAATCTATATGCTCATGAAAGGCGTCAACCAATCACAATCCGCCATGTAGGGGCTTCTGAAACCTTCTGTAGCACCCGATTCCTGGTACGCATTTAAATTCAAGAAATGTTGCAATTTACCCTAGGACTCGACGAGTTGGAGGCCCAACTCGTCGAGTAGACTTGACTGTTGATCGGGGGTTTAAGTGACCTACTCGACGAGTCGGAAGACCGACTCGACGAGTAGGAGCTGTCTGGACAAAACCCTAATATTTAGGGTTTGCACCCTATTTAAACAACTGAACTCGTCCCAAACCAGCCTCCATCGTCCCTCTCACTTCCAAAAAACCCTAACTCGAAACCCTAACCATTATTGAGTGTTCTTGAGCTTGTGGTGCCCTCTTTTTTTGTGTTTGAAGTTGGAGAAGAAGAAGGAAGTTTGGAAGTTCAAGTAGAAGCAAGGAGATCCAGAAGTTTTACTTCATTCTCAGCTCATTCAAGGTAAAAAGCTGGAACCTTGACCATTTATCTCTTAGATTTTGTTTTGGGGTTATTTCTACCCTTTTAATGAGTATAGAGAAGCAAAAATCGAATTTTGTGGGTGTGCTTAGAGTTGCACTTCGGATCTGGGGCTATTGGGGGCCTTTATGGCATAAAGGTGCCAACTTTGTTGCCATAAACATCCCATGCATCTTGTAGACCTCCTTTTATGGCTTTTTCAACCAAAGGCCCCATGCATGTACATCAAGTTTGAAGATTTACGTATAAAATGGACCCTAGGAGGCCAGATTTATGGTTTTGACACGTTAAGACCCATTATAATCGACTGTATAGTTTTGGACAAAGAGGGACTCGGCGAGTCACTTGGGTGACTCGGCGAGTCGGGACGCTTTTTCTCCCAAAACGTCTTCTGGAAATGGTTTAGATTGAGTGGAAGGAACACTCAGCCTGCTAGGGGTTTGTCTTAGACTTGGAAATCATAAGACTCGGTGAGTGTATGAATAGACTCGGAGAGTCCAAGGCAATCTCCCAACCCATGAAGATGGAATCGACGAGTTGTTCATACAACTCGACGAGTCATAGACTGAACACGTTCGTATGAGGGAGATGAACTCGACGAGTTCAAAGGGAACTCGGCGAGTCGATTGAAGATGGTCCCAATATTATGGTGAAAAAGGACCCGTCGAGTTGTTGCTAGACTCGACGAGTAAAGTCGGGGGTTGTATCATTTTGAAAGGATAGGGACTCGACAAGTTGGTGGACTAACTCGGCGAGTCAAGTTAACTGGATGTTGACTTTGACCAGGGTTTGACCTTGACTTTGACTGGGATTTGGATTGACCCTTGTAAGGGTTATGAGTATGCAATATTAATCAGAAAACGTTGTTGTGTAGGGATTGGGGAGTAGAGACGAGTCGATTTCTGTGCCGAGGACCGTGCAGATACTACACGACATCGAGGTGATTTACCTTCCAGTAGGAGTGGGTCTACGACCACAATGTCGGCCCACTAGTAGGAGTTGATTGTTAGATGATTGTCTTTGTGACAATTATTTGATGTGGTTATCTGATATGCTTTATGTGCTAGGATGCTATGACATATGTGTTAGTAGTGGTAGGGGTGATATAGCCCCAGTTACCTGTTGAAAGATACTGAAGGGGTAGATAGCACCCATGCATGCCTAGCAGTATGATCATGATATGTTATAATACGATCAGTATGCTTATGATATGTTATTATGTGATAGTGGAGTGGGGTGAAATAGTCCCCGGTTACCGGTTGGAAGATACCGAATGGGAGGTTAGCTCCCGGTTACGGGTTGAAAGATACCGAAGGGGAGGTTAGCTCCCGGTTACCGGTTGAAAGATACTGAAGGGGAGGAAGGTTACCGGTTGAAAGATACCGAAGGGGATCCCAACTCCCAGTTATGCAAGACAGATACCGACTGAAAGATACCGATGAATAGGAATTATGTGGTATGTGGTATGATGGGGGAACTCACTAAGTTTCATGCTTACAGTTTCATTTTTGTTTTAGGTACCTCTTCGGCGAAGGGGAAAGAGCTGGTGCGGTAGCGGTACATCACACTCACACATGATTCCGCATCGAGTTTTCTGGGATTGTACTCTGATTTTTTATTACTATTGATGATATGGTTTTGAGACACGTTGTTACAGTTTATAAATTGATATGACATTGGCAATGTTTTTGGTAAACTATTTTATGAGTTAATTAAAATGAAATTTTTGGCCTTGGAAATTGGGATGTTACACCTTCAAACTTGAGAGATATTGCATTGGCACCATCCATTCATATGATAATGCATCGTGTGGCACTATTAGCACATCAAGTTCCATGATGGCATAACATGTGCCATTGAGTGGCACCTTTTCTACATGACACTTCTTCTGATACTCAAGTCTCCTATCAGATTCTCTATTTCAAATAGTGCCATCATATTCGAGGAGTTCCATCATATTTAAAAGTGTCATCATATATAAAAGTGCCACCATATCCAATAGTGTCATCGTATCCAAGAGTTCGATCATACTGAAAGAGTGTCATCATGTTAAGATGCTCCATTGAATTGTTAAATGCTTCAACTCTCATTTTTGTCTTCAATTCTCAAGTCATGTTTAACAGTTTATGATCTTTTAATGGTTTTGGTTTGATCTCGATATAACTTTCCGGGAAATCCTACGAACCATGATGGGTAGGACCCTGTCAGCTGAACCTCCCTCGGTGAGGTTGTAGAAGCTTCTGTCTCCATTGTAGGGCATGGGTTGACCCTGTTCCTGACTCCATCTATTCAAGTTTGTGGCCCACAGAGGTGTGAGTCCTTGAAATTCTGGATGAGGGTTCGGGTTTTGAGCAGCTGGGGGTAGGTTGTTGACTTCAGGTTCTGAGTCCGAACCATCAGAAAAGCCTTCAGCTCGTGATTATCCAAAGGGATTGGGTGATCATCTTCTGGCTCTTCTCCAAGCCATCCAGCATTGCCTTCGTTGGGATAGTATGGGTCTCCGGGGATATGGAATCCAGCCATGAAATCTACGCGATAAAAGGGATAAAGAAATAATTAATAGACGGGCTAACTAGATAATTATAAGATGATCTTTATCAGTTACTCCAATACTTGTTTAGTGCATACCAGTTATATGTACTCAAAATAGGATAGACCTTCGAATAGGTGATCCTAACTCTAAGCCCACAACCAAACAAGGAACAAGAAGTAGAGCAAAGATCACAGATTCTAAGTCTATGACATCCTAGTACATATAACCTTAGCGTATCCACTCAGCAATTATTGGCATACTAATAAAGACCTTTTTAGTTCTCACATAAGTAATTATAGTAACACAAAATACTCCTATAGTATTTTAAGTTTATGTTCTGTTCTAGTGTTTTCGTTGTAGTAGTGTTGGTAAGTTTTTAGACTTGTTGCAACCTCACAACCACACTTAGGCACATGCTAGTCACTCCTCGGATAATATAGTTGATCAGGCTATATCTTCCCAGGGTTGACCATATGTCTCTAAGTCTAATTATGTTGCCCAACAATCGTAATACTTTTGTTCTGTCCTAGTGACACTGATTTTAGTATGAATGCATGTAAGTATACTTGGTTAAATATTTTATTATTTAAAAGTATAAACTCTTTATGAGAGTATTTTAATCCCGCTGTGTTTATAGTTCGTATATCTTTTATGGGTTGATACACTCGATTCACTATAAACAATGCTCTGATACCAATCTATCACACCCCAAAACCAGAACGGCGGAATCGTTCGGGGGTGAAGGACGTCATGTACAGTATCACAACAATGCGAAGTAGTAAACAAGCAACAACATCATCCATTGCATTAATAATATAATTTAATACAAGTGTGTTCTGTCAAGTTATATAGACACCAAAAATATGAATCAAAATAAAAGATGAGTCTTGAACGAGCTCCATCTTCTCAAAACCTGGCACCGGTACCTGTCTACTGGTGACTTGAGAATACAAGTTATTTTGAAAGAGTTTATCAGCTTTAAAGCTAGTGAGATCATAAGTATATTAGTGTCTGTGTTTATATGAAAGTGTTTGTAAGTATGTAATGTATAAGTTTGAAAATGTTGTAAGTGTTTGAATTCTCCTAGAAAACCCTATGTTTCCTACTAGAAGTAGCCTTCTACCAAGGCATCTAGTAGTCGTGTGTGTGTCTCTTGTAAGAGTATGTATTTTCCCAAATCTGACTATCATTAACCAAAAATATAGTTTTTACATTACTGTTGATTGTGTGAAGATCACAAGGTGAAAGTAATGGGAAAATGAAATAGTATTGTAGTGTTGTATTAAGTAACTACTGCTGTATAAACTACCTTAAACCAATTGTTATTTAAAGTACCATGTGATCGGCCTGTACCATACTACTGACTATAAACACGACGATGTAAGACGTCGGAAGAAATGACGTTTGGCACCTGTAGACTTGCAAGTCCCACTGTAGCGAGCAGCAAGGTGTAGGATAGTCAATCCAGTATAGATCTATACACAAACTCAACGCTCTCCATTTAAGGAGATTCTGGATACAAAACGGGCCATGACAGGTGATGCCATGCCCTGTTACGTGGCACACATAGCTGTATTAGTGCACTTGTGTATGTATTGAATGTACTAGCTGTATTGTATGTTCTCTCTCTGTCTAGTATGTATGTATGTTCTTTCTGTATGGTATTGTTTGTTTCTCATCATAGTATTCTCTATCTGTATGTTATGTTCTCTCTGTATGGTATTGAATCATGTATGAACTGACTCTTTGTATGTTTCATTGTTCTAGTAATGGTATTAGTATCTCCCTAAACTATATCTATTATAGCTTACTAGTAATGTTGTTTGAATGTATGAACTGTTGGATATAGTGTCTAAGTCCATAACTATATTTGGTATGTACTTGACCCGACCCGGCATGGTCCATTTGGGTTGCACTTCACCCGAACAATTTACGAATAATCTTTTGAGAATAGTATAAGTTATGATTTATTAATATATTATAAGTTCTAATATATTAATATAAAATCATATTATTTAATTAGTGTTGATCTATAATTAATTTAGAATTAATTTAGAGATCAAAAGTATGACTAATTAAATATGGGCTCTTGTATTTATATAGTGTGGGCTAATGCTTATTTGGAATGGGCTAGGCTTGCATGGAAAGTCCATGGATACTCTATGGAGCTTTAACCCATGGATCTCATGGAAATGAAAAGACATGGGTATTAGGGTTTACATGGATGTAACCCTAATCCACCACACTATATAAAGGAGGCCTTGGTTCTTGAAATTGCACTAGTTGATGTGTGTAAACCAAGAGGGCCAATTTCAAGAAGTTTGTAACTATTCTCTCAATTTTCCAAGTTTGTGGTGATTTGTGACTTCCATTTGAGGCATCCACATTATTGGTGCTAGGCTCTCAAACTCCAAGCAATCAACTACTACTACAAGGTAAGTAATTCTACTAGTTTTATTTGATTCAAGTATCCCATGCCATGCTAGTTAGGATAAGAACCTTGGAAAAATAATTATTTGCATGTATCTTAGTCAAACATAGATCCAAGGTTTGTAGGGTTGCATGTACACCATAGGAGTGTTAGAATGCTCAAAACCCATCAGTAGTATCAGAGCCTGGTTTGTTTATTTGATACTTGATGCAAAAAAAAAAAAAAAACTTGAAAAATCGAAGTTTTGTTCAAAAGCTCGTATCAAAATTTCAAGTTTTGTATATGTACTTACGATTCTTGAAATTTTTGATATGAACACTCATAAACATACGAGTTTAGAAGATCATAGAAATTATGTGCTAATAATTGATTAGATTAATTCTTGATCTTTATGTGTTTTAATGGAGTCCATAACTAGTTCTTAAGTTATGGATAACCAAAAGTCACATTTATAAATAACCATTAAAAGAACACATAGGTTACAAAAAATGAAGAGTCTTCATTTTTAATAACCATTAACTCATAAGTTATGAGAAATGAAAAGTTTTGAAAGTTTACAAAACTTTCCCTCAAGTTTTGGAACATGTAAGGTCATATTAAAAACTTTAGTTCCAAGAATTTTAAAAGTTAAAATTCAACCCTTATACTTTATAATATTATAAGTTTAATAATATTTATATATATGTATAAGATCAAGTCGTCTTACCGCTAGTACGCCTCATTCACGAAGCCGGTCTATAAGGGGGGTATAAGGTTGTTGCCTATAAAATGGGAACTTAATGGGTGTCCACTCTCACCCACCGCTTCCTTGATCGATGGAGGGTCGTTAGCCGAACGGGTAGGACAAGGACTTATAAATTCTCATTAAAAGTATAATGATAATACTAAAGTAACTAAACTTTATTGAATTCTCAATCTTAGTTATTTTAGGAAAATGTGAATAAGGTGCTAATCCATGAAATTACACTTTACACTTTGTTTAAGTCGTTAGTGGAGCGTGTGTGGTTAACCGTCACACTAACTTGAACTTAACAAGGTAGGTAAAGGGTTACTTAATGTTTATCATAGTATCGATGGAGCGTGTGTGGTTAACCGACACATCGATTGAGGGGTAATACATTAAGGGTACCAAGTAATTTGCATGGTTACTTCACACCTTGTTTTGTGATCCTCGGCATCCCAGTCACAAAACTTGAAGGGCACACTCGAGATTGAAACATGCCATTGAAGAAAGTTCAATGAATCTCAAAGAATCTAGGAGTTTCTAAACCAATTAAAACCTAATTAAATATTTCGTTTTTCATGGTGGAAATTGGTGAATCGTCATTCACCTACCTTCAAATATCTTATAGCTTAGATTACGGCATCCCTCTTCTAAGTTATAAAATATTGTGTTGGGTCCTAGCCTTAATATTACATTTGGGTGTTTTGTTAAGGACTATCTCTATATCTAATCTAATCTATTCCATCTTCTTTTCAGATGTCTTCCAATAACAATGCTTCTGGCTCAAACCCTACTAGCTCCTTCTATCTCATGAATCTTTGTGGGAGAGTCATCTTTGATGGGTCCAACTTTACAGTTTGGATCAGAAACATCAGGATGGTCACTCGGTATGAGAACAAAGAATATGTTCTCGACAAGGAGTTGAAGGTACCCGAGCCAACTGCTACTCCTGAAGAGCTTGCTGAATATGAGGTACATGAAAGAGATGCTACAAAAGTGGCATGCATCATGATGGCCACCATGACAGCCGAGCTCCAAAAGTCCTATGACGACTATTTTCCTTTTGAGATGCACCAGGACTTGATGGACCGCTACCATCAAAGTGCTCGTCAAGAGCGATATGAAATAATCTCCTCCATGATAACAACCCGAATGACGGATGGTGAACCCATCACGGGCCACATGCAGAAAATGCAAAGGTATGTGGACCGTTTACTGAAGCTGAATGTGAACTTCCCTGAGGAGTTAGCAATAGACATCATTTTGCACTCTTTGCCATTGTGTTATGATCAATTCCGCATGACATATCACATGAACAAGGAAGAAGTCACCCTCAGCAAACTTCAAGGACTCTTGAAGACCGCCGAAAGTGGTCTAAAGGGTAAGTCGGTTGTTACTACTCCTACTCCTACTCCAAATGCGGCCAATGTCTTGGCAATCGGGCATGGCAAAGGGAAGAAGAGAAAGAACCCTTCTAAGGGTACCAAGGGTAAGACCCTTGAAGGCTCCTCTTCAAGCAAAACCAAGAAAGGTTTTGTCACTCCTTCTGCTAACCCTAATGAGGCTGAATGCTTCTATTGCCATGAAAAGTCGCACTGGAAGCGAAACTGCCCAAAGTACCAGCACGATTTGAAGGATGGGAAAGTAAAACCCAACCATGCAGGTATATACACTATATTGTCTAATAACTCACCTCATTCTAAGTCTTGGGTCCTTGATACAGGTTGTGGTATTCACATATGTTGTGATTTGCAGGGACTAAAAAGAAGTGAGAATGTGGAGCAGGGAAAGATAAACTTGATCATGGGAAACAGGAAGGCTTCACCAGTCACCAAGATAGGAGTTTATTCCTTAGTGCTAAATAGTGGGTTTACATTAGATTTGAATAAATGTTATTATTCGCCAGAAATGTTATTTCCTTTCATGCATTGTATAAACAAGGTTTTACCTTTTATTTTGATAATAATAATGGTAGTATTGATGCTTTCTTTAATAATGTTCTTTATTTTAAAGCATTACCTTGTGATGGCGTGTATGAAACTGTATCTGTTGTAGATAATCTAGGAAATAATGTATTGTGTATTAACTCTTCCACTAGCTTAGATAAAGCATCATTATGGCATTGTCATCTTGGACATGTAAGCAAGAAACGCATAGGCCAACTCCAAAAGGATGGAGTCTTGGAGTCATTTGACCTAAAGTCAGATGATAGTTGTGAATCTTGTTTGCTTGGTAAAATGACAAAGTCACCTTTTACTGGCACTTGTGCTAGGGGTGAAGGTTTGTTGGACCTCATACACACGGATGTGTGTGGACCCTTCAGAACCGCCACAAGAGATGTTAATCGGTTCTATGTGACTTTTACTGATGATTTTAGTAGATATGGATATGTCTACCTAATCAAGCATAAGTCAGAAACCTTTGAGAAATTCAAAGAGTTTAAGCAAGAAGTGGAGAATCAGTTGGGCAGGAACATTAAGATGCTTCGATCCGATCGTGGTGGTGAGTATCTTAGTACTGAGTTCCTTGACTATCTTAAGGAATGTGGGATTGTCTCACAATTGACACCTCCTAGGACACCACAGTTGAATGGTGTAGCTGAGAGGCGCAATTGGACCTTGTTGGACATGGTTCGTTCCATGATGAGTCGAGCTTCGCTACCAATCTCATTTTGGGGGTATGCCTTAGAGACTGCCGCCCATATCCTTAATCTAGTCCCTACAAAGAAGGTTGCCAAAACACCTCACGAGGTGTGGACTGGAAAAGTTCCCAATCTAGACCACATCAAGTTTTGGGGTTGCGAGGCTTTCGTGAGACGCGAGACTCACGATAAGCTCAAAACCCGAAGCGAAAGGTGTATTTTCATCGGCTACCCACAGAAATCCTTTGGTTACATCTTCTACAGACCCAGTGATAATGTGGTCTTTGTAGCAAGAAGAGGATTCTTTCGAGAGAGAGAATTCATGAGCCAAGGAGACAATGGGAGGCAAATTGACCTTGAGGAAATTCAAGAGTCAAGTGGTGAAGGAACCTCAAACCCTAGCCCTCAACCTGAGGAGAAAACTCGTGTTGAGCCGACTGACGAATCTATACCTCTGAGGCGTTCCACCAGAGTTAGGAATGCACATGAGCATCATATTACTGCAGAAGGTGAGACACTTATCATTGATAACACACTAGTAAATCTGGATGAGCCTAACAGCTACACGGAAGCCATGGCAGGCCCTGAGGCTGCTAAATGGAAAGAGGCTATGGATTGCGAGATACAGTCCATGTATGACAATCAAGTTTGGAACTTGGTTGACAATGTACCTGATCGTAAGATAGTTGGGTGCAAATGGATCTTCAATAAGAAGACCGACATGGATGGTAATGTACACACTTATAAGGCGCGACTGGTTGCAAAGGGTTATTCTCAAACTCCGGGAGTTGATTATGATGAGACCTTTTCACCAGTGGCCAAGATTAAGTCTATTAGGGTTCTGTTAGCCATTGCTACATTTCATGATTATGAAATATGGCAAATGGATGTCAAAACCGCTTTCCTTAATGGAAAGTTGGCTGAAGATGTTTACATGGTTCAGCCAGAGGGTTTTGTCAGTACAGAGTACCCCAGTAGAGTGTGTAAGCTCGAGAAATCCATTTATGGATTAAAACAGGCACCTCGCAGATGGAATCTTTGCTTTGATGAGAAAGTCAAAGAATTTGGCTTTTCAAGGAGTGAAGATGAATCTTGTGTCTATATCAAGGCTAGTGGGAGTATAGTCAGCTTTTTGGTACTGTATGTGGATGACATACTACTCATAGGAAATGACATCCCAACCCTGCAGGAAGTAAAGTCCTGGCTTGGGAAGTGTTTCGCTATGAAGGACCTTGGAGAAGCTACCTATATCCTAGGGATAAGGATTTTGAGAAACATGAGTAAAAGACTAATTGGACTTAGTCAAAGCACCTATGTGGACAAAGTGTTGAAAAGGTTCAACATGCATAACTCCAAGAAAGGAGAGTTACCCATCCAGAGTAACGCCAGATTGAGTAAGACACAAAGCCCTAGTACTGAGGCTGAGATAGCATAAATGAGTCGAATACCTTATGCTTCAGCTGTAGGATCGATCATGTATGCTATGACGTGTACTCGACCTGATGTAGCCTTTGCTTTGAGCATGGTTAGCAGGTATCAGGGGAACCCTGGCAAGGCACACTGGACTGCGGTAAAGAATATCCTCAAGTACCTACGGAGGACTAAGGACTGGGTCATTACCCTCGGTGGCAGTGAGGACTTGAGACTTGTAGGGTACAGTGATGCTAGCTTTCAGACTGACAGGGATAATTTCCGCTCTCAGTCGGGCTGGGTCTTTACTCTAAACGGAGGGGCAATTACTTGGAAAAGTTCCAAGCAGGAGACAGTGGCTGATTCCACTTGTGAATCAGAGTATATAGCAGCAAGCGAGGCAGCAAAGGAGGCTATATGGCTAAAGAACTTCATCGGAGACCTTGGAGTTGTACCAGCTATAAAGGAGCCAATGGAGATTTTATGTGACAGCAATAGTGCGGTTGCCTTAGCCAAGGAACCAAGAGATCATGGGAGATCCAGACACATTGACAAAAAATATCACTTCATCAGACATCGAATAGAAGAAGGAATCCTCGTGGCAAAGAGGGTATCATCGGATGAGAACCCAGCATATCCCCTCACGAAGGGACTGACTCGGGCTAAGCATCTCCAACATGCTCGGAGCATAGGGCTGAAGGATGATATTAGTTTTAGTAGTTAGATAATCTTGAAATTTGTAAAATGTAATTGACATTTGATGATAAATAAAAGTTGTTATTTATGAGTAAAGTGTTGCTATCTCTTGTCAATCGTTTACTATTATTTCTTTTTGCATGTTTTGACTTCCAGAATAATTATGTTATGGTTTATATCATATTATTCAAACTCTCCACAGTCGGTCATATGTTGGAGGTAGATATGAATCAAGACTGTCATGGGTTGGCTTGTAGAGGTCTAAGATGTTAGACAAAGCGGGGCTACAACACTCATAAGTGCTCATAAGTTCTGAGTATTGGATTCAACCCACGCTCACTTGTATCACTTCATGGAATTTATCTCGAGTGATCGTGAGACGGTAATATCATATAAGTCTTCAAACCTAGAGATATGATTTGTTGCCTATGAGTTGGTTATGCATTGATTGCACGAAAACGCATTGGTAACTCGATGTTATAAACCGTGCTTTTGTGTGTAGTTCAACAAGTAGTAGAGCAAACATATGAGTCGAAGTTTATCTGTTCCTTCTAGGATTAGAAGCGATATCTGGGCCCCTCGATGATTTTGTTTTGACCTATGTATCGGGCCCAGTCAGAACTAAATTGATGTGTTCAGTTAAGTTCTATGTCAAACAAATCGGAAATCGGGAAACAAATGTTGGACAATAAGCAAGACCATGTTCCATGTATTTGTCCGGCTGATATCTAGAACAGAGGATTATAAGATCACTTATCTAAAATGGCGCCTCATAGTTCAACAGAGTTTAAAGAGCTACGATTGCTGATCGGTTCCTGAATTCATACTTGCAACTATAGTTATTAGACTTATCCAAGTGGGAGACTGTTGGATATAGTGTCTAAGTCCATAACTATATTTGGTATGTACTTGACCCGACCCGGCATGGTCCATTTGGGTTGCACTTCACCCGAACAATTTACGGATAATCTTTTGAGAATAGTATAAGTTATGATTTATTAATATATTATAAGTTCTAATATATTAATATAAAATCATATTATTTAATTAGTGTTGATCTATAATTAATTTAGAATTAATTTAGAGATCAAAAGTATGACTAATTAAATATGGGCTCTTGTATTTATATAGTGTGGGCTAATGCTTATTTGGAATGGGCTAGGCTTGCATGGAAAGTCAATGGATACTCCATGGAGCTTTAACCCATGGATCTCATGGAAATGAAAAGACATGGGTATTAGGGTTTACATGGATGTAACCCTAATCCACCACACTATATAAAGGAGGCCTTGGTTCTTGAAATTACACTAGTTGATGTGTGTAAACCAAGAGGGCCAATTTCAAGAAGTTTGTGACTATTCTCTCAATTTTCCAAGTTTGTGGTGATTTGTGACTTCCATTTGAGGCATCCACATTATTGGTGCTAGGCTCTCAAACTCCAAGCAATCAACTACTACTACAAGGTAAGTAATTCTACTAGTTTTATTTGATTCAAGTATCCCATGCCATGCTAGTTAGGATAAGAACCTTGGAAAAATAATTATTTGCATGTATCTTAGTCAAACATAGATCCAAGGTTTCTAGGGTTGCATGTACACCATAGGAGTGTTAGAATGCTCAAAACCCATCATGCACATGTTTGTATACCTTTTCTACCCAAAGGTATTGAATAGAAAGCAGTAACCTTTTATATCTATATACATATACATAATATATGACTAGGATTCAAACGACCTTCGGACAAACAACCGATACCCTAAGTCCACAACCAAACAAGGAACATGAAGTAAGGTGAGCTATCAGTCCTAAGTCCTTTAAATCCTACTTATATAACTATATCTATATAGATACACATTTAATAGAATATAAGTTTAAAAGAGTTTAATAAAAGTATTTGACATGTAAAAGAGTTTGTAAAACAGTTTGAAGTAAAACAGTTTGATAACACAGTTTGAAAAGTAAGAAATCCACTTGTTTGGTAGTTATTAATCACATGTGATTGATATAATAACTATAATAGTTCAACTTGTATTCCCCCCCATAAAAGCATTTAAAATCATTTAAAAGGTTGATTAAGGGGTATGAACTCACCTGTAGTGAGTGATTTGGATGAACGGATGGTATAGGATGCTAAGTGTCAAGTGAAGACTTGAACACACACAAGGATCCTAGTTAACATATGATAACACATATATGTATTCAATTAGTCATTTAACAACTAATTAAAGAAGTTAAGACACCCTAGGACATGTAAAACACTTGATTTAAGTGCTATAAGTATTAAGGATTGCATCTAAGGGTTGTAGGACCTTGCATTTGAGTTTAGGGTCCAAGGGTAAACTCTTTTGGAGTTTACGGTTTTGGGACCAACTCCCTTGGAGTTTACGGTCGTAAACCCATGAGTTTACGGCTGTAAACTCATGGTACTTCTACCATTTTGTGTTTTGAAGTCCTAAAAGTCATAATGAAGCATCCTAACTTCAAGTCTAAGCATTAGGAAGTGATTGGGGCACCATTTCATCCCTTTGTAGAGTTTACGGCCCATGGACCATTTCTCCATGAGTTTATGGCCGTAAACTCTAATGGTTTATGGTCTTTTTGATGTTTAAAGTCCTAAGCACATCAAGGATGGGATATATACTAGTATCCAAGGCTTGGTAAGGGACTAGGGCACACAATGGCCCCTTCATTAGGGTTTACGGTCCAAGAACATGTTTGGACCGTGAACACCTTTGATCTTGTGATTCTTTGTGTTTTCTAGATGATTAAGAAGTGTAACAAGCCTTATAACAAGCCAAGGTAAGAGTACTTACTGTGTAGAAGCTTGAAAGGGTGTTAAAAGTCCAAGAACACTAGTGTGTGTTCTTGGTGTTCTTGGTGAAACTAAGAACACTTGAAGATCTACACAAATGGAATGATTTCACGGATGGAATCATGTAAGATCACTAGATTAAGTAAGATATCAACTAATTAGGGCTAGAAACACTTACATAGTTGAAGATCAAGAAGGAAAATCGGATGATACTTGAGAGGATTTGAGTTCTAGTTCCTGAAAGTGTTAAAAATGGCTAAGTGTCATATTTATACCTCTTGGGGTTTACGGCCGTAAACACCATGTTTAGGCCGTAAACTCCAAACTCTTGGAGTTTTGGGACTTTATTGGTGCACAATAAACCCTAGGGTATCCTCTCTCCAGTTATCTCTTGAAGTACTAACTTTAAAACACTCAAACTGACTCCAAAAATCTTGAAAGTTAGCAATAACAGTTCTGACTTCTATTGAAGTGACTGGTTGTACAGAATAGAAATTTCAGGTTGTCACATCATCCCCCCATTAGAAGGAATTTTGTCCCGAAATTAGAGTTTAAGCAAATAAGTAGTTACAAATAACTAAGTAAAAACACGAGGATATTTCAGTTTCATCTGATCCTCTCGCTCCCAAGTGAATTCAGGTCCTCGCTTGGCGTTCCAGCGAACCTTCACTATCGGGATACGACTGTGTTTTGTTTGCTTGACCTCCCGGTCCATGATGTCTATAGGTTCATCCATGAAGTTGAGGCTCTCGTTGATCTCGATCTCGTCGAGTGGGATTACAAGAGTCTCGTCGGACAGACACTTTTTCAAGTTCGAGACGTGGAATGTAGAATGTACGTTACTGAGTTCGCGTGGTAAGTTAAGTTTGTAAGCTACAGGGCCGGTTCTCGCGAGAATCTCGAAAGGCCCTATATATCTTGGATTTAGCTTTCCACGCTTTCCGAAGCGTATCAAGCCTTTCCAGGGTGAGACCTTCAATAGAACACGGTCGCCCACCTGGAATTCCAACGGTTTCCTTCGTTTATCTGCATAGCTTTTCTGTCGGTCTCTAGAGGCTTTCAATCGTTCACGAATCTGAACGATCTTCTCTGTCGTTTCCCGTATGATCTCCGGACCTGTGAGAGTGCTGTCAGGAACTCGTCCTTTAGCTAACTGGGTATCACCCACCTCAGCCCAGCACAGAGGGGATCTGCACTTTCGGCCATAGAGGGCCTCGAATGGAGCAGCCTTGATGCTCGTGTGAGAACTGTTGTTGTAGGAAAATTCGACAAGGGGTAAATGAGTATCCCATGCTTTCCCAAAGTCGATCACACAGGCTCACAACATATCTTCCAAGGTTTGGATAGTCCTCTCACTTTTCCCGTCGGTCTGTGGATCGTAGGCTGTACTCATGTCCAGCCTAGTTCCTAGGGAACTTTGTAGCGACTGCCAGAACCTCAAAGTGAACCTACTATCTCTGTCCGAGATAATGGATATGGGAACACCGTGCAGTCGTACAATCTCCCGTATGTAAGTTCTTGTAAGCTTCTCCATCTTGTCTGTTTCTTTGATAGGCAGGAAGTGTGCGAACTTGGTCAATCTGTCGACGATGACCCATATGGTATCAAGTCCACCCGTTGTCTTGGGCAACTTGGTTATGAAGTCCATAGTGATCCACTCCCACTTCCATTCCGGTATCTCCGGCTGTTGTAATAGGCCTGAGGGTTTCTGGTATTCGACCTTGACCTTGGCGCAAGTAAGGCATTTACTCACGAAGGTAGCAATCTCTGCTTTCATGTTAGGCCACCAGTATAGCTTTATAAGATCCAGATGCATCTTATCTGAACCCGGGTGGACGGAATAACGAGTGTTGTGCGCCTCGTTCATGACCAAGTCTCTGAAGCCACCGTGTTTCGGTGTCCAGATTCGATCCATGAAATATAAGGCTCCACCACCTTTGACTTCCAAGTTCTTATCCATCTCTCTCAGGGATTCACTCGCCACATTTTCAGGTTTCAAAGCGTCGAGCTGAGCCTCCTTAATTTGTTTGGACAAGTGTGAATGGATAGTCATAGTCAATGATTTGACTCTACGACCAGAGTATTCTTTCCGACTTAGGGCGTCAGCTACTACGTTGGCTTTACCCGGATGATAACAAATTTCGCATTCGTAATCACTGAGTAGCTCGACCCACCGTCGTTGTCTCATGTTGAGCTCCTTCTGGTCGAATATATGTTGTAGGCTTTTGTGGTCTGTAAAGATAGTGTTTTTTGTACCATACAGGTAGTGTCTCCAGATCTTCAAAGCAAACACAACTGCTCCTAGCTCAAGATCGTGGGTAGTGTAGTTGACCTCGTGTGTCTTTAGCTGTCTCGAGGCATAGGCGATGACCTTACCTCGCTGCATCAGAACACATCCGAGCCGTTGATTTGACGCATCGCAATAGACAACGAAGTCTTCTATCCCTTCGGGGAGGGATAGTATTGGTGCGGTGCACAAGGCTCGCTTGAGCGTTTGGAACGCTCTCTCCTGCTTCTCTTCCCAATCAAAGGTCACGCCCTTCTGGGTCAGTGTTGTAAGAGGTTATGCAATTCGTGAGAAGTTCTGAATGAACCTGCGATAGTAGCCAGCGAGGCCTAGAAATTGACGAATTTCAGTAGGCGTCTTCGGTGCTGACCAGCCCTCAATGGCTTTGATTTTGGAAGGGTCCACGTGTATTCCCTCTTCGCTAACCACGTGCCCTAAGAGTTCGACTCGTCGGATCCAAAATTCGCATTCGAGAACTTCGCATAGAGCTTCTCCGAACGCAGCGTTTCTAAGACCTGTCGAAGATGTTGACTATGTTCCTCCTTACTACGAGAGTAGATGAGTATGTCATCGATGAAGACGATGAAGAACTGATCCAAGTAAGGACGACACACCCTACTCATTAAATCCATGAATACAGCGGGCGCGTTTGTTAATCCGAACGGCATCACTACGAATTCGTAGTGCCCATAACGAGTTTAGAAGGCTGTCTTCAGAACATCCTCCCCTAGCACTCGTAGTTGGTGATATCCGGACCTTAAGTCGATTTTTGAAAAGAAGTTCGCCCCTTGAAGTTGGTCAAATAAATCGTCAATACGAGGCAGAGGGTAACGATTTTTTACGGTCAGTTTGTTGAGCTCCCTGTAGTCGATGCACATTCGAAACGATCAGTCTTTCTTCTTGACGAACAAGATTGGAGCTCCCCAGGGTGAGAATCTTGGTCTTATAAAGCCCTTGCTGAGCAGTTCGTTAAGTTGACAGGACAATTCTTGCATCTCTGCAGGTGCTAGACGATAGGGCGATTTGGCTACGGGGGTAGCCCCTGGAATCAAGTCGATTCTGAACTCGACTTGACGTTGCGGAGGTAATCCTGGAAGTTCTTCTAGAAAGATGTCGGGAAAGTCGCGTAATACTGGAATGTTCTGAATGTCTTTCGTTTCTTGGCTCACATCGACCACATGAGCAAGGAATGCACGACATTCCTTTCGCAAGAATTTCTGAGCTTGAATGATCGAGATGATACGAAGGTTCATGTCGGGTTTGTCGCCATAAACTACTAGAGTTTCGCCAGACGGCAGATTAAGGCGAACTGCCTTTTCGTAACACATGAAGTCGGCACGATGAAGGCTCAACCAATCCATGCCGATAATGACGTCGAAACTTTTAATTGATACCGGAATGAGGTCGATCGAAAATGAATGGCTATCTAGTGTTAGGGTACACCCTATGAATATTCTGCTAGTGCTCTCCGTCTTTCCATTAGCTATTTCTACAGTGAACGGTTCTTTAAGTGCTCGTGATTTTTGCTTAAGTAAATGAGCAAATTTTTGGTTCACGAAACTCCTCTCCGCTCCACTATCAAACAGAATGCATGCATAAGAGTTATCAAGGAGAAACGTACCCGTGACCACTGTGGGGTTGGCAACCGCTTCCTCGTGGCCTATGGCCAGAACTCTTCCCACTCTACCAGCATTCCCTGCTTTTGGGCAGTCCCTCTTGTAGTGGCCCACCTCGCCACAACCGTAGCAAGCTTGGCCCACACCAGCGCCGGGGACTTGGTTGAGTGGCCTCGCTGGAGCTTTGCAGAAATGGGAGGTGTGCCCCTTCCTGTTGCAGTTCGAACACTGCATTTCCCGGCAGGCTCCTGTGTGGTGGAAGTTGCATTTGTTGCACTTAGGCAAACTTCCAGCGTACTGCCTTACCGGAACAGCAACGGCAGGTGCTATCGCAGCATGAACTGCCACGACCTGCTGCTTTTTGGCTGCCTTCTTCTTCTTTTTGTAATCCCAGAATTTCCGCTTGGAATCAGTGGTTCTGGAAGGTTCTGAGATGGCCAGGGTTGTTGTTGCGGCCTGGGTACGAACCCCATGGTCAATAAGCCGATGTGCCAATCGCTTGGCACTATCGAATGTAGTGGGGTTTGAAGCCAAAACATTTCCCTGGAATGGAGGCACCAGCCCCCATATGTATCTTTCTATCTTCTTTCCCTCTGTGTGAACCATGTTGGGACAGAGGGCCACCAGCTCGCAGAACCTGCCGGTGTAGGAGACTATATCGGAGCCTTTCATGGTTAGGCTCCACAGTTCCTCCTCCAGTTTTTGGATCTCGCCCCTCGGGCTGTACTCTTCGATCATTAGCTCTTTCAGAGCTTCCCAGCCAATGGCATTAGCCACCACAAGAGATAGTGACTTGACATGGCTATTCCACCATGTCAGGGCTTTCTCCTCAAAGGTGCAAGCAGCGAACTTGACCTTGCTCCCCTCTTGACAGGAGCAGATTTCGAAAACCGATTCGGTCTTCTCGAACCATTGCGAGAGGGCAGTGACTCCGCCAGTCCCTCTAAAGGACTTGGTCTTGCAGTTAGTGAAGTCCTTATAGGAGCACTCTCTCAAACGCACAGGAGCTTCACCAAGAGTAGATTGAACAGGGGTTCCTCCTCCAGTGGAACCAGAAGATTGATATTGAGCCATGGCTGTAGCCACAGCCGCAGCTACAGCAGCATTCAGAGCTGTCGTATCGATTTGAGGAGCAGGTGGTGTTGCAGTGATTGGAGGATTGCGTCTTGTTGATCGGCGTGGAGGCATCTTTTAGCTATAAGTTTAGAAAGATGAAGATATTGATAAGAATTTAATAGGAAAATTGATGAGAATGATTCATGGACTAACTCTCCATAGCCCAAGTCCCAATTGAATAGTATGATTGATTGTAGATGAAAGCATTTGGATATAATTTCCATGAGATTAGATATCTGTCAATAATACTGGAATTACGGATGTAACAAGTTTGGGAAAAATGGCCTAGAAGTAGGCCTTACATCAACCAAGATGGGAAAATTTTGACAGGACTATGACCTAATCAAGACCTAACAGGTCTAAGATTTACAAAGATAGGAAATTATACTAGAGTTTTTACATAAACTAGGTTATATCCAAAAGAGAAGTCGATGGGACTCTATCGGCGACGAGAACTACTAGAGTGCGTTCTTGACTCCAACAGAAGACGTTCTATGTCCCTCATACGCCTTTCAGATCTTGCTTGCTGAGCTCGAAGTTCTCTGACTTCAGCTTGGGTTTCAGCAAGTTCTCTCTACAGAGCTGCATTGCGGACCTGAGTCCTTTCATGAGCAGACTCTAGCTGGCGAATGCGGACTGTGTTAATGCCAGAGTTGGCGTCAATCTCCATGACTCGGTCGATACCTGCTTGACCTTGCTCGGTGTTCCGGGAAATCCTACGAACCATGATGGGTAGGACCCTGTCAGCTGAACCTCCCTCGGTGAGGTTATAGAAGCTTCTGTCTCCATTGTAGGGCATGGGTTGACCCTGTTCCTGACTCCATCTATTCAAGTTTGTGGCCCACAGAGGTGTGAGTCCTTGAAATTCTGGACGAGGGTTCGGGTTTTGAGCAGCTGGGGGTAGGTTGTTGACTTCAGGTTCTGAGTCCGAACCATCAGAAAAGCCTTCAGCTTCGTGATCATCCAAAGGGATTGGGTGATCATCTTCTGGCTCTTCTCCAAGCCATCCAGCATTGCCTTCGTTGGGATAGTATGGGTCTCCGGGGATATGGAATCCAACCATGAAATCTACGCGAGAAAAGGGATAAAGAAATAATTAATAGACGAACTAACTAGATAATTATAAGATGATCTTTATCAGTTACTCCAATACTTGTTTAGTGTATACCAGTTATATGTACTCAAAATAGGATAGACCTTCGAATAGGTGATCCTAACTCTAAGCCCACAACCAAACAAGGAACATGAACTAGAGCAAATATCACAGATTCTAAGTCTATGACATCCTAGTACATATAACCTTAGCGTATCCACTCAGCAATTATTGGCATACTAATAAACACCTTTTTAGTTCTCAGATAAGTAATTATAGTAACACAAAATACTCCTATAGTATTTTAAGTTTATGTTCTGTTCTAGTGTTTTCGTTGTAGTAGTGTTGGTAAGTTTTTAGACTTGTTGCAACCTCACAACCACACTTAGGCACATGCTAGTCACTCCTCGGATAATATAGTTGATCAGGCTATATCTTCCCAGGGTTGACCATATTTCTCTAAGTCTAATTGTGTTGTCCAACAATCGTAATACTTTTGTTCTGTCCTAGTGACACTGATTTTAGTATGAATGCAGGTAAGTATACTTGGTTAAATGTTTTATTATTTAAAAGTATAAACTCTTTATGAGAGTATTTTAATCCCGCTGTGTTTATAGTTCGTATATCTTTTATGGGTTGATACACTCGATTCACTATAAACAATGCTCTGATACCAATCTATCACACCCCAAAACCGGAACGGCAGAATCGTTCGGGGGTGGAGGACGTCATGTACAGTATCACAACAATGCGAAGTAGTAAACAAGCAACAACATCATCCATTGCATTAATAATATAATTTAATACAAGTGTGTTCTGTTAAGTTATATAGACACCAAAAATATGAATCAAAATAAAAGATGAGTCTTGAACGAGCTCCATCTTCTCAAAACCTGGCACTGGTACCCGTCTACTGGTGACCTGAGAATACAAGTTATTTTGAAAGAGTTTATCAGCTTTAAAGCTGGTGAGATCATAAGTATATTAGTGTCTGTGTTTGTATGAAAGTGTTTGTAAGTATGTAATGTATAAGTTTGAAAATGTTGTAAGTGTTTGAATTCTCCCAGAAAACCCTATGTTTCCTACTAGAAGTAGCCTTCTACCAAGGCATCTAGTAGTCGTGTGTGTGTCTCTTGTAAGAGTATGTATTTTCCCAAATCTGACTATCATTAACCAAAAATATAGTTTTTACATTACTGTTTATTGTGTGAAGATCACAAGGTGAAAGTAATGGGAAAATGAAATAGTACTGTAGTGTTGTATTAAGTAACTACTGTTGTACTAACTACCTTAAAACAATTGTTATTTAAAGTACCATGTGATCGGCCTGTATCATACTACTGACTATAAACACGACGATGTAAGACGTCGGAAGAAATGACGTTTGGCACCCGTAGACTTGCAAGTCCCACTGTAGCGAGCAACAAGGTGTAGGATAGTCAATCCAGTATAGATCTATACACAAACTCAACGCTCTCCATTTAAGGAGATTCTGGATACAAAACGGGCCATGACAGGTGATGCCATCCCCCGTTACGTGGCTCACATAACTGTATTAGTGCACTTGTGTATGTATTGAATGTACTAGCTGTATTGTATGTTCTCTCCCTGTCTAGTATGTATGTATGTTCTCTCTGTATGGTATTGTTTGTTTCTCATCATAGTATTCTCTATATGTATGTTATGTTCTCTCTGTATGGTATTGACTCATGTATGAACTGACTCTTTGTATGTTTCATTGTTCTAGTAATAGTATTAGTATCTCCCTAAACTATATCTATTATAGCTTACTAGTAATGTTGTTTGAATGTATGAACATGTTTGTATACCTTTTCTACCCAAAGGTATTGAATAGAAAGAAGTAACCTTTTATATCTATATACATATACATAATATATGACTAGGATTCAAACGACCTTCGGACAAACAACCGATACCCTAAGTCCACAACCAAACAAGGAACATGAAGTAAGGTGAGCTATCAGTCCTAAGTCCTTTAAATCCTACTTATATAAATATATCTATATAGATACACATTTAACAGAGTATAAGTTTAAAAGAGTTTAATAAAAGTATTTGACATGTAAAAGAGTTTGTAAAACAGTTTGAAGTAAAACAGTTTGATAACACAGTTTGAAAAGTAAAAAATCCACTTGTTTGGTAGTTATTAATCACATGTGATTGATATAATAACTATAATAGTTCAACTTGTATTCCCCCCCCCCCCCCCATAAAAGCATTTAAAATCATTTAAAAGGTTGATTCAGGGGTATGAACTCACCTGTAGTGAGTGATTTGGATGAACGGATGGTATAGGATGCTAAGTGTCAAGTGAAGACTTGAACACACACAAGGATCCTAGTTAACATATGATAACACATATATGTATTCAATTAGTCATTTAACAACTAATTAAAGAAGTTAAGACACCCTAGGACATGTAAAACACTTGATTTAAGTGTTATAAGTACTAAGGATTGCATCTAAGGGTTGTAGGACCTTGCATTTGAGTTTAGGGTCCAAGGGTAAACTCTTTTGGAGTTTACGGTTTTGGGACCAACTCCCTTGGAGTTTACGGTCGTAAACCCATGAGTTTACGGCCGTAAACTCATGGTACTTCTACCATTTTGTGTTTTGAAGTCCTAAAAGTCATAATGAAGCATCCTAACTTCAAGTCTAAGCATTAGGAAGTGATTGGGGCACCATTTCACCCCTTTGTAGAGTTTACGGCCCATGGACCATTTCTCCATGAGTTTACGGCCGTAAACTCTAATGGTTTATGGTCTTTTTGATGTTTAAAGTCCTAAGCACATCAAGGATGGGATATAGACTAGTATCCAAGGCTTGGTAAGGGACTAGGGCACACAATGGCCCCTTCATTAGGGTTTACGGTCCAAGAACATGTTTGGACCGTAAACACCTTTGATCTTGTGATTCTTTGTGTTTTCTAGATGATTAAGAAGTGTAACAAGCCTTATAACAAGCCAAGGTAAGAGTACTTACTGTGTAGAAGCTTGAAAGGGTGTTAAAAGTCCAAGAACACTAGTGTGTGTTCTTGGTGTTCTTGGTGAAACTAAGAACACTTGAAGATCTACACAAATGGAATGATTTCACGGATGGAATCATGTAAGATCACTAGATTAAGTAAGATATCAACTAATTAGGGCTAGAAACACTTACATAATTGAAGATCAAGAAGGAAAATCGGATGATACTTGAGAGGATTTGAGTTCTAGTTCCTGAAAGTGTTAAAAATGGCTAAGTGCCATATTTATACCCCTTGGGGTTTACGGCCGTAAACTCCAAACTCTTGGAGTTTTGGGACTTTATTGGTGCACAATAAACCCTAGGGTATCCACTCTCCAGTTATCTCTTGAAGTATTAACTTTAAAACACTCAAACTGACTCCAAAAGCTTGAAAGTTAGCAATAACAGTTCTGACTTCTATTGAAGTGACTGGTTGTACAGAATAGAAATTTCAGGTTGTCACACCTTTTAAACAGTTTAGCTGGTTACAGATCCGAGCTGACATCTGACGGATTGGGGAAGCAGATGAGAAATCATCATGTTGACTCCACGACAACTCCAAGTAAATGATTCCCTCTACAAAATACCTCCCATCCTAATTTGGACCACCATCAATTTCATTATTTCCCTTTTCGTTGAAAGCTTCACTCGAGTACCGATCACATCGTAATGTTGTTTTCTTCGATTCCATCCTCAATAAACCCTACTCTACAACTTTCTAATTTCCAAAAATCTAACAAGGTGAAGAACCACGACTATGATAAGTTGGTTAAGAAACATACTAGATGGAAATTCGAATATCCATGCAGGCAATTTGAAACTGCCACAATAGATTGTAAGCTCTGATTGTCCATATTTCGTGTTTCCAAGAAAATTTGATATGATGTGTTTTATTAGTTTAGATAACCTTAATAAAACCATAGCGGTGTAATTTGAGTGAAAGTGATGATGTTGATAGTGGTTTTGGAGAATCTGGTTAACAACCAAATGTCTAGTATTATAACAGATTTATATTGGAGTAACAAGTTTGACAATGGTTTTATATTAAAAACTACATTGAGAAAATGTGGTTATTTTCTCTGGAAGGATGAGGAGCGATAGGACGGGTACCATAAAATCTTAATTATCTCATTAAAGCATAAAGCTAGATAACATGTAGGGCATGTATGAATTATTAAGCGTTGGGAAAAAGGTAATGGAATTCAAGTCTCTCCATTTAAATAGAAGGAGGAGGTTCAAAAGCTTGATAATAAGGTTTAATTGGAAAAGGGACTTATGGAGAAGGTTGAGAAGAAATAAGATGATTCCATGCAGGATGCTTTCAGGTTGAAGATTATTTTTGTGATCAATGTGATGGTTGTGGTGTTTTAGTGCTTTAAGTTCAATCAATGAAGTTAAAGTTTCAGGGGTAGGGGATTCCAAACCCTAAAGGAGACAATTATATGCATCAAGAATGTTAGATAGACCAATAGTGGCAACTCATAGCTCCTGGAGTGGTACCAAACCACTAGATCTCATTCTTGGGGCCAAAAAGGGACCAAAACTCATACAAAATAGATCCAAGCCAACAATGAACAAGATCAGAGCTTTTTACCTCAAACAAGTGGAAATGAAGCACATAATCAAGATGCACAAGCTCTTCCTTGATCCCCAACATTGCACCAAACTCCATCTTCTTGAATGTGAGCCAAAACACACCAAGATGCACACCATGACCCCAAAAACACAACCATGGAGGCTAAGGGATGATATTTGGGGTTTAGGGGACTTGGAGGCTGATAAAGAGGCCATCCTTAGAGAGTTAATGAGTTTATATAGGGTACGCATCCAAAAATTAGGATTTTTCTTTCCCCTCGTACGCCCAACGTATAAGGTCTCCCAATCCCGATATGACCCTCGTAGTACGCTAAGCTTACATGACAATTCGCTCAGTGTAATACCCTTCACATCAGTATGCCCCCACGTACTCCATAAGTACGCCCCGCGTACTAGGGTTTCCCCTCAAACCCTAACATATTCCGAAGGCCATAACTTCTTCGTTATAAATCCGATTCTGACGATCCTTATATCCATGAAAAGGTAACGAGAAGCTCTACACTTTAATCAACCCATACCCGCCTTACAATATCCGAACGAACATCCAATTTCCATAAAAGCCCAAGTTGACAATTTACCAAAATACCATTTGACTCCAAAACACAAACCGAATACCCTGATCATCCAAATTACATCATCCACCTCCAAATGAGCCCAAATCTCAATTCTTCAAGGGTCCTAAGCCTGCTAATACCCAATACCTGATCACCAACCCAAAATGGGAAACGATTCGAACCTGTTTAATAACTTGTAGCGCTACTCTAAAAAATCCACAAATAGAGGGGGTGGGTATGTTACCTGGAAGACAAAACGGAGACAATGGTTGTGATTTCAATATCTTATCTCAGCATTTGATCTCGCTAATACGATTATACAAACCTGTTTAATAACTTGCAGCGCTACTCTAAAAAATCAACCATGTACCGGAGAAAATATATAGAGAGTTTCGATTTCCTTACGTGGATGACATGGGTGACCAGTGATTTAAGGTGGCAGTAAGAAGGAGAGAGACCCCAATGGTGGTGTCGATGCGGTGTTGTGGAGATGGTGATGAATGATCGACATGTTAGAGAGAGTAGATAGGAAGAGTGATGGTGACGACGATAAACGGTGAGGCGGAGAGAGATTAGGTTTTACGAGAATGAAAATGATGGAGAAGACGGTGTCAAGTTCCTCGGTTTAGAAGCTACTTTAAACAAAGGCACGGGAAACCAAATGACAAGGTTTGGCCGATTCAATTTTGTTAAGAAACAGGGAGAAGGCGTTCGATATACCGGGAGGAGATAAGGGACTAATGATATTCTTGGAGATATAATATATAATATTATTATATTAAAGATTGGTTGGACTTTAAGCATAGATACTTAAACGTCTTAAAAAAATATTATTAATATATTCAATTTATTTTTAGAAATAATGAGATTTCTTTTATAATGTATATATATATATATATATATATATATATATATATATATATATATAGAGAGAGAGAGAGAGAGAGAGAGAGAGGGAAAGAGTCAATATCAAATAAGAAGGAAAATTTTGGTATGAAAGGAAAAACTTCTTTTTCTACATAGTTTTTTAGCGAACAAACAAAATAAATCATTAGATGATTCAAAAGTTAGATGATTCACAAGAAAAAATTCTCAAAAAAACATTTTCATGATTCATTTTTAAATAAATTAAGAAAAAAATCTCTTTTATAACAATTTTAGTGAATAACAACAAAATCATTATATAAATGAATCATCGAGATGTTTTTTTTGAGAATTTTTTTTTGTAAATCATGTTATTTTTTATTCATCTAATGATTCGTTTGTTTTGTTCGTCAAATATATAGAAAAAAAACTTCTTAGTTTGCTACCAAAAAAAATTCTTACCATATATATATATATATATATATATATATATATATATATATATATATATATATATATATATATATATATATATATATATATATAGGGTGAGGTTCAATAGAGAACCATAATTAACCAAGGAACCAATCTTTTTTTCAACTTTTACAACTTATTTTTTATCAAAAAAAAAACTAAAAATACAGAAATTCATAACTTTTTATCCTTTTTCCAATGATATCAAATTCAAATTTTTTTTTACGTCAAATTCACAATGTGAATCTTTGAAAATTCACAACGTGAATCCGGATTCACACGGTGAATCCGAAAAATATTTTTCACATTCACAATGTTAATATATGAATTTATATATTTTTAGATTTTTTTTCGGTAAAGAATAAGCTCTAGAAATTGAGAAAAAGATTTGGTTCCTTGAAGAACCAATAATTATGGTTCTCAATTGAACTTTTCTATATATATATATATATATATATATATATATATATATATATATATATATATATATAGAGAGAGAGAGAGAGAGAGGGTTCAATTGAGAAAAAAAAAGGTTGAGAATGGGGGAATCATCCTCAGCCACACATTTATTTTGCTGCAAAATACTTAGGCGTACCATCGGAAATGGATAACGGATAAACATGTGTTTTCCAACCAAACATGTTTCCTTAAACTATGCTAATCATTACCTTAATATACACAAAAACATATTTTTTTTTCGTTTTTTTTATTTTTAGAAAGTCATTATTATCGAAAAATTATTTTAAATATATCAAAATTCATAATTTTTTATTCTCTATAAATAGACATCCATATTGATATACTTTTAAGATAAAATAAAATTTTCTTTTTTTTAGAGTTTCAGCTCTCATTATTCATAAGTGAATAAAAAAATCTATCAGATTTTTATTACAGTATATTCGTTATTCACTTATGAATAAAACGTATTTGTAACTTTTTTTATAGTTTAAGTACCGTTCATATATGAATATGACACGCAGTAAAATTTTCTTACTTAAAATATATTTTTTACATCAACTTTCATCATATATTATATTTATATATGAATCAAACGTGTATTAGTTGTCGTCATATTTTATATTCATATATGAATAAAACATTTATCAAATTTTTGTTACAGTTAATTTGTTATTCATATATGAATAAGTAGTATAAATGATACTTAAACTGTAAAAAAAATTAATTATATATTTTTATTCATAAGTGAATAACGAATGTACTGTAGCAAAAATCTGATGCATTTTTATTCAGTTATGAATAACGATAGCTGAAAATATAAAAAAATAAATTTTTTATTTTATCTTAAAAGTATATCAATATGGATGTCTATTTATAGAGAATAAAAAATCATAAATTTTGGTATATTTAAAATCATTTTTCGATATAAATAGCTTCTTAAAAATTAAAAAAAAACAAAAAAAAAACTATGTTTTTTGTATATATTAAGGTAATGATTAGTATAGTTTAAGAAAACATGTTTTGTTGGAAACACATGTGTATTCCTTATCAATTTCTGCTGCTACAACAAAGACTTTTGCGGCAAAAATAAATGAGTGGCTGAGAACGATTCCCTCATTCTCAACCTTTTTTATTTTCTCAATTGAACTTACCTATATATATATATATATATATATATATATATATATATATATATATATATATATATATATATATATATATATATGGTAATGTAAAAATCCATTAAATTTGTAAAGTTTTATGAAAATATAAAATATAAAATTTAATGAGTTAAAACAATATGACAAATAAAATACTATGTAATAATCTATTAAATCTACAAAATTTAATTAAGAAAATGTGGTAACACTCATAAAAATTCTTGAGCACTCGTAACAAATTACCTCATTATGTTTTTTTTTTAGTCGTGAAAAGAAAAGAGACGCTCCTTACATTTTAGGACTCACGTGACTTTGACCAAAGGAGCACGTGCTCAACCTCGTTTTACATGGCCTCATCATTAGAATGGTACCAACAAGTTTTGTGTTCAAAGATACCAAACCGATGTATATAAAATTTTTGTTGTGGATTTTCTTTTTAAATTAATATTCATATATAATTTGTTTGTTTGTAATTATAATGGTGTACAAGTTTCTTTTGGCTGTTTTCTGTAATTCAATTATGGATTTACTTTTTAAATTAATATTTATATATAATTTATTTGTTTGTTTGAAATTATAATGGTGTACGAGTTTTTATGGTTGTTATGTTATCTGTAATCCGGACCGATGCCAGCGACCCCAGAGTCAAAGATTGCACCTCCGGTTTTTTTCAGTATTTGCCGAAACAGTCTTTTGACAGTGTTTTTCAGGTCCTATCTAAACTAATTCCTTCCCATAATTTTTACATTTGTTATTTGTTTGGGTTCAGATTTTTCGATCTAGTTTCGTTTTTTTCTCAACTATATATTCGCCATTTTTGCATACAAGTTATGTAAATTTATTCAATATAATGTACAAGGATAACTTATAAAAACATTTGTATATGTTATTAATAAAATATAAAAATACAAAATTTACAATAACTACATTGTTTACAAATAATGATTTAGATAGCTGAAAAGAAGAATTGTTAGATAACTAAAACAAATATGTTAGACTATGGGGAGTGTACAGTCTCCCTTTCGGTTTGCCACCGTGTCAATGGAGAACGCCACTCCTAGTGTGCGGTCTGAATTGCACTCACTCATTCCACCGCTCTTTATTACCGCACTCTTCTCTCTCAACTCTTTCTTTCCCTCTCTTTATTTGTTGGGTTAAGCTACTTATTTTTGGGTTGTTTTAAAATTCTTAATGGGCTATCATTGAGCTACAAAATACATGGGATTCAGACTTTGTGTTTGATGGGAAATTTAGAGTCGCTACTCTAAGAGGAAGGATCGAGCGTGCATGTCACTGGATACCTGATGGAGCCTTCATGTGGTGCAACTGGATCCCGTTCAAAGTGAGCTGTTTTGTATGGAGAGCAATGTTGGATCGGATTCCATCGGTGAACGCTCTTATTACGCGAGGAGTACAGATACATGCATTAAACTGCAGTGCTTGTATCTCAGATACTGAGTCCACAAATCATATGTTGGTCACGTGCCCGTTTGCAGATACAATTTGGAACCGGATATGGAATTGGTGTGGTATCATGCATCGCCAACTAACCAGTATTAAGGAAATCTTAAACTTTGCAACAGAGTGTGGACATCCCCCAAAAAAGAGGAGAACAATGAACGCAGTCATTTTTGGTGCATTATGATGTATTTGGAAAGCAAGAAATGATAGAATTTTCAATTCAAAATTTATCAACCCGGATTTGGTGTTTGAAGGAGTAAAATCCATGGTTTATGTATGGATCAAACATAGATATGGGAAAGGAAATTTTATATGGGGAAAATTGACTAATTCCTCTTTCTTTTTTATGTAATTTAATGTAATATGTGACTCTCACTAGTGACTTGCTAGTGAGTGTCTTGTAATAAAATTGTCGGTTCCAAAAAAACATGAAACATATAGAGGGAGTATCTCTTGTGCTATTTTTTCTTTCTTTTTTTTATTATTATTTTTTATTAATTTTAATTATTCTAGCATATTGAACAAAATAAGACAAGTATTGAGGTTTATGTTTTTTACTAAAAATAAACTGTTTCATAAAATTAAAAGGATATACGTTTGCCATGGTTCCTACAAGAGCACTTTAATTAATAAAGTTTTTTGTGTTTTTTATTTTTTACGTTATTTGTTTATTTTTTAATTTATTTTATTTGTGTTTATTTTTTAAGTTATTTTAATCGTTTTATGAGTGTTTTTTAAGTTTGTAGGATTTTTTTAATTTCATTTATTCTTTTTAATTTTAAGTAATGCAATGCAATGCTTTGTTTTTTATTTTAAAGAAATTTTATGTTATTTTTATTAAAAATGAAGTTTTACTCAAATTAAATTATTAAAAAAAATGTGTCATCGCTCCTTGGGTGTGGCAAGGAACCATATTTTTTCTGTAAAAGCTGACGCGACGTTTATGTGGCACCACTTCCTCCGCCTTAGATAATTAAAGATATGAGAAAAAATAGTACGGAAAAAAGAAAAGAAAAAGAGAGCAGAGGGTTTGAGGCATCAAATAACTTATTAGATTTAGCGTCTTTTATATATATATATATATATATATATATATATATATATATATATTTGTTTTTTTTTCTTACTATATTATAGTATTTTAGTTTAAATATTATGTTGTTTTTTCGGTTATTAACATTGTATTTTTTCATATTTATATTATTTATAGCATCTTATTTTTGTTATTCTTTCTATTATAATATTGTACTTTAAATATATATTTTTTCTATTATAACAATTAACTTTTGTTTTTTTTTTCAGTTATAACATTGTACATTAAAGAATCATATTACCTAATTAAGCTAAAGTCATAACGATTACAATTAAGTCATTTCCAATATTAAGCACTTTCAAACCATATTATCATGAAAATAAAAACATATTAAACACTTACCTAATAATCACTTTACAATAAAAACCAATAGCAACTATTCATTAAGCATTCACTTACAAAAAAAATTAAGAACTTATCATGAAACTAGAAACACATTAAGCATGTAACATTCATAAAATTCTTGAAAATTTTAAACTTTTTAAACAACCCAAAACCAACATTTGTTTACAATTTGTTTTCAAAATAAGTTTCACATCAGAGAAATCCTAAAATTATAAAACAAAAACATGAGGAGGTGTACGAACACGCTTTCGCCTTGTCGCGGTCCTCTGAGGTACCTGAAACACAATCCAAAACTGTAAGCCCAAAGCTTAGTGAGTTCCCCCAAAATACCGATACATAACAAATAGTACAAATATAATAACAGCATGTAATGGGTCCACAACTTAACAGAATGGATTACCCCTGAGATCATAACATAAGTCTGGCTTGCCCTTGGCCCACAACTTATGTCTGGCATGCTCCCTGGCCTGATCAGTCCTAGACTGAATACCGCTAAGCCCTCATTACGAGTTTGGCAGGCCCTTCCCGGCCCTCAGCTCGTATCTGGAATGCTCATGAGTCCTCAGTTTGAGTCTGGCATGCCTTTCCTGACCCTCAGCTAATATCTGTCATACTACAGGGTTTGTTGGCTACAACACGGAGCAGTACAACCTCAACCCAACCCATACAATATGTCGACATATATCATATATTATCATATACAGATAAACAGACAGTAACACAGGTAGTCCTAAAGATCGACCAGACTAGCATATCAAAACTAGCATATATATATATATATATATATATATATATATATATATATATATATATATATATATATATATATATATATATATATATATCATACTCATCATATCAACAATATCAGGTTATCAAACCAATAGGCTGGCCTAGGTGCCTTCGACCCGAAAGTATAGTGAGGAAGACTCACCTTATAGGCTCACAATGCCAAACTGAGCTGAAACTTCTGACTACTAACCCACGGAAAATCTCGAACTATCACAGACACAAACATCCAATTAAGAATTAGAATACCCTTCTTGACTAAGGGCCCAAACATAGGATACATGTCCATTTTACCCTTACCCTAAATGGGCCAAGGCCCAACTCCAAATCTTGATCCAAAAGGCCGAGATAACTTCAAGGCCCACACTTGGCCCAATTTTCCAAATTGGGCCCAACTCCTTATTGGGCCTTATCCAAAGGTCTGATCCTCTAATTATCCCAAAACACACTTATCCAGATAGTCCATTAGGGCTCAAGTATCAAAGACCAACAGATGGCCCAATACCCGAAGCCCAAAGTCCGAAACCCAAACAGAAGGCGTACGCGGGGCGTACCCCTTCGGTACGCTGGGCGTACTTCGCCTCGCATTGACCACCATCGAGGGTGGTTAACTCAGTACGCGGGGCGTACATCAACTTACGCGGGGCGTAACCTCGCAGGCCTTAAAATCCTTATAAGTGCTTAATGGTATAAGCACTTAAGCTCGAACTTCAGATCCATGACTCAAAAATACTCTAGAATCATAAAGTCTCAAACTTTAAGACTTTGTTCGTCCAAAAATGGCTTAATACATGGTATTAATCCATTAAGACCTCCTACAAAGAACAAGGGACCAAACTAGCTCAATGGACCTCATTTTTTATGCCTTAGGACCCATCCTAGGGTCTGAAAGGACAACCCAACACGACCAAAACAAAGCTTGCACAATATTGGGACTCTTGGGATAAGAAGAATACCAAAAAGCAACCAAAACAAGATCTAAACAATCCAAGCATAAAGGTATAAGCTTTTTACCTTCTGGAGCTTCTTTATGAAGTGATGATCGAAGATCTACTAGCTTGCTTCACTCTCCAATCACCTTGATGCAACTTATTCTTCTTCAACCACACAAGAAACACACTCTTAGCTCTCTCTCACACACACACACACACTAGAGAAGCTAGGGTATTCCAAAAACGATTCCAAAACTTAGAGGCTAAAAAGATGGGGGTAAAGGGTCCATAATGATGCTTAAATACTCTACAAACCCTAAAAGTTAGGGTTTTCACCCGGACACACGTACGCTTAACGTACATATGTGTACACCCTACGTACTAGGGCACACCCTAGTATGCCTAGCATACCCACATGTACGCCCATCATACAACTCAAGCTCCCAAGAATTACCAATTTGCCGCTAGGGCTTCTTACGGCTAATTCCAACCAATTTCAAGGACCAAAATGACATAATTAATTACCAAAGGAAGGATTTGAAAATACCTGAAAACTCGGGATGTTACAATTCTCCCCCACTTGATCTATACTTTGTCCTCGAAGTGTGTTGCAACAAACTGATCCGGGTATAATCCCGCATCTCAGCCTCTGGCTCCCAGGTCCACTCGGAGCCCCTCCGATGCTGTCATCGTACCTTCACCATAGGTACTTCCTTGCTCCTCAAAACCTTCACCTCTCTCTCCAAAATAGCTACGGTCCTCTCAACATAGTTCAGTCACTCATCAACCTGTATTTCATCTAGTGACACAATCGCATCTTCATCCAATACGCACTTCCACAGTTTCGAAACATGGAAAGTGTTATGGATCTGACTGTGATCCTTGGGAAGGTCTAATCTGTAAGCAACCTTGCCAACCCTGACTATCATCCAGAATGGTCCGATATATCGGGGGAAAAACTTCCCCCTCTTCTTGAAGCGAATCACACCTTTCCATGGTGAGACCTTCAGCAACACCATGTCACCGACCTAAAACTCCAACTCAGATCGGCGCCGGTCGGCATCACTTTTTTGTCGACTCTGTGCAGTCTGCAATCTCCGCATGATTTGCTGAATCGTCTTTCTAGTCTGCAGAACCACCTCAGTCCGACCCATGACCCTATGACCAACCTCGCCCTAACAGACTGGGGTGCGACATCTCTGCCCATACAAAAGCTCAAAAGGCGGAGCACCAATGCTAGAGTGAAAAATGTTGTTGTAGGAGAACTCTGTAAGAGGTAGGTAGGAGTCCCAGCTCCCACCAAAATCAATAACGCATGCTCGCAACATATCCTCGAGAGTTGAATGGTCCGCTCACTCTGGCCGTCGATCTGCGGATGATAAGTTGTACTGAAATGCAGCCTTGTGCCCAGTTCCTCATGGAATGTCTGCTAAAAATGGGAGGTGAACCGAACATCACAGTCTGAAACAATGGAGACCGGGACCCCATGGCGGGCAACGATCTCGCGAATATACACATCAACCAACTGCTCGGCCGACTGTAACAGCCCAAGTTCAGGGGTGTAAAGTGTTATTAGAAGGATGGACTCGGCGATTTGGAGCTATGACTCACCGAGTCGGAGCGTGTGAGGAGCACGTGATAAGTGGCCTGACTCACCGAGTCGGCGGTTGGACTCGACGAGTCAGTGCTGGAAGAGGAAAACCCTAATCTTAGGGTTTGCACCCTATTTAAAGGACTTAATGTCCTCCCCTCATCCCCCTTACTACCCTTTGAGATCCAGAAACCCTAAAATCGTGAATGAGAGTCCTTGGAAGCAATTTGGAGCTTAGATAAGAGATTTTGTGAAGAGATCTTAAAGATCAAGGAGCTTGGATCAAGGAGATTTGTGGAGATTCGACTTATTCTTCAGTGGGAAGTCGTTTTGGAGGTAATGAATCGTTATCCTTGGCCTTCTCCTTTCTAGATCCATCTTTCATGGAGGTTTAGGGTTTGTTTGGAGATAATATGATGAGATCCTGGTGCATGAGTTAGATCTGGAGCTGAAACTCCAGATCTGAGTTCTATTTGGATCAAATATGCAGAAAGCCCTTCTAATTGTTATGCAAAAGCCATTCCCCATGAGTTAAGTTCCTTTCTAGCTTGGTTTTTGGAATTGTGGGACATGAAGCACGTAAAGGTAGCAACTTTATGTTGCTAATGCACTCTAGGGACCCAGATCTATTGTTTGGAGCAAAGGAGTAGCTCTGTATCTTTCGATTATGGGAATACCCGTATCAACTCGGCGAGTCTGGGAGATGACTCAGTGAGTTGGGCTAGGGTTTCAGGCATTGAGTCGCGTAGTAACTCGGCGAGTCGCATGGGTGAACTCGGCGAGTCATATGATGATGAGATTGACTCGACGAGTGGAAGAACAACTCGGAGAGTCTGATGAAGATTGTCGTGGACTCGGCGAGTCGGTTCTTGGACTCGGCGAGTCACGGCGCAAAACCCCCAACCTCTTCTGGTTAGACTCAGAGCAGTGAGTTGTGTGGTGATTCAGTGAGTTGGACATGATAGGACTCGGAGATTATTGAACTCGACGAGTCATGGGGTGACTCGGCGAGTTGAGTCGTGTTATGAGAGTTTCCTGAGTTTAGGAACTCGGCGAGTCAATCGGTTGACTCGGCGAGTAGGGTCAATCAGGAAGGTGGACTTTGACCACTTTGACCTTCAGGGGTATTATGGTAATTTATGGATATTTATGACATTGGATCATTGATGATTATAGGTGTTGGAGTTCAGGCTTTCAGTATCGGGACTTCGATAATACGAAGCCCCCTACTTTTGATGGAGTTCAGGATCCGATCATTGCTATGAGATGGTTGTCAGATGTAGAGGGTTGCTTTTTCACGTGTTCATGCCCTTCGGATCAGAGGGTGAGGTGTGCTCTGAACCTTTTGAGGCTCGGGGCGAACGATTGGTGGAGGTTGACTACGGGATCTTATTCTGATGCGCAGCGGGCTGCGGTTACATGGGATTAGTTCCGGGAAATGTTCAGTACCCATTATGTTCCGCGGGTTGAGAGAGAGAGGTTGGCTCAGGAGTTCCTGGAGCTGAAGCAGGATTCAGAGTCGGTGACGGAAATCACCAGGATATTCACGGAGAGGGCAATGTTCTGCCCTGAGTTTGCTTCGGAGCAGGCTCAGATGTCCCGATATCTGAGTATGCTCAAGAGAGATATCAGACAGTTTGTGTCCACGCAGAGATGTGATACCTTGTTGGAGTTGCAGGATGCCGCCAGGCGGCGTGAGTGGGAGATTGAGTTGCAGTTGCGAGAGCAGAGGCAGGCCCCGGTACAGTCGCAACCGGCGCCGAAACGGTCCAAAACCTTTGACTCTAGGATTGGGGGTCAGAGCAACCATACTTGTGAGAATTGTGGGAAGGGTCATGCCGGAGTTTGCAGATCTGGTGGTGCGTGTCGCAAGTGCGGAAGAGAGGGGCATTATGCGAGGGATTGCCGTCAGTCGGCCCCGGTTCAGGATATGAGGATTTGTTATCACTGCCATCAGGTTGGACACTTGAGAGTCAACTGTCCACAGCTTGTTGCAAGACCAGTGCAGGCTCCAGCACTGGCCAATTTGAGGATTACGGGCGGGGGTCAGGGTGGAGCGGAGCCTTCGAGGGCTCAGGGTCGCGCTTTCCAGCTTACAGCAGAGGAGGTCAGGGCAGAGGTGGATGCGGCTGCGGGTATGTTTCCATGTTGATATCTTGTTATCTTGTTATTTAAGTAGCATTGTATATTTATTCTCCTTTTTCGCATGATTCATGGTATGATTGAGGATCTTAGTAGTTAGGGGTTGTAGTCGGTTAGCATCCAAGAGGATAGGTGATCGGAAGATAGGATATATGATCTCTTCGCTCGGTATAGCATCTGTGATGTGATAAGTGTTCAGCTGAGATTCAAACTTCCTTGGAGTTCGGGTGTGCGATGTTGGGAGAGTCATTCTGTGAAGGTTGCTCACTCCAGAGGGGGGTCAGTTCATGGATAAGGGAGAATATATCGAGTAGGGACGATTGAGCTATGCCGGTTTTGTCATCGGTGGTTAGTAGTTGGTGCACTAAGTGGGGAGAATTAGAAAATTCTCAGGTGGGACAGCAAGCATTCAATGATTGGGTAGCGGTTGGATACAGCAGTGTTTTAGCCGAGAATGTGGTGATAGACACGTGGGGCAGGGAACAGACCATGGTTTTCAGAGAAAGTGATTGATTGTTGTGAGCCTAGGGTTAGGCCGGAATGTGAGTATATGGAATGGAGTTGGAGTTCGAAACCCCAAGAGGGCGAGAACAGTATGCATGGGAGAGATTCCTAGGAAGAATGGTTCAGGGTGATGTACATTAGTTTTGAGCGGTCCGGATAGACTGAGGGCCGATGGGCGTACCAGTCAGGCCGAAGGCTTGGAGAACGGTCCAGACAGGCTGAAGGCCCGGGAGGGCGGTCCAGACATGCTGAAGGTTCTGAGAGTGGTCCGGATAGGCTGAAGGCTTGGTAAGGCGGTCCAGTCATGCTGAAGACTCTGTATGTGTTAGTAGACCCGTATGCGGAGAATGAGTGAGTATGTCGGCGTGAAATAGCAATCGATAAGGTCTGGCCCCAAGTATTGATCATGATGATGGAGTTAGCTAAAGGTCGTGTATGGGCTTCGTTAGCTGTGTGATCGGATTCGGAGTATATGGGAGTTAGGGAGTAGCAGTTGCTCTACATGGGTGGTGTAAAGTGGAGTTTTAGCACCATGACACTTGTTGATGTGGTAAAGGTCGTTGAGTAGACTTCCTTGAAGAATGGAAGGGAAAGGTATGTGACTCCGGGAAGGAGTGCTGGTCATCTGAAGGGAAATCAGTAGTGTAAATGGATGATCGGAAGTAATTCAGTTATTGATAGTGAGCACTGAGATTGTACCAGTTGTAAGGAAGCACATCCGGGTTGGGTGTCCGTTGAGGTTGTGAAATGATTAGCACTGATGTTGAATCAGAGGAGTTCGAAAGTGATGCAAGGGTAGATCCTTGGGATCCAAGTATGGTTGTTGTCATGAGTTATGTATGCGGTGGTGTTCCATCCGGGGGATGGCTGGACCCGTCGTAGATCTACCTGGAATTCCAGCCTGAGGCTCTTCGGGCCAGGTATGAGTGTTTATGTGATTTAGCTGGTTGTCCATGAGAGTTATTTGGACGCTGAAGGATGTGTTATCTTAACTCAGAGAAGGGATTAGTTTCGGGAGGAGAACTGGATGAGTTCCAATATTGCGCGCACCCGGGTTGTCGTCAGTTTTGACAAAAGGATGATATCTTAGAGCTATGGTAGAGTCTGGTGGTCTATTATGGTATCCGGTTTTCGCAAGATGCGGAAGTGGGTGCAAGTCGGTAATATGGTAGTATCATCAGTTGGCACTTAGTTGATGGGTGTTGTCATCAGAGAAAAGAACTCAGTGGCCGGCTTGAAGCAGTTGTCGGGACCATACAGGGGGAGAGATGGATTTTATAGGGATTCGATAGTAGTGGTTGAAGGAATTTGGGCCGGTGTCGGATCAGTGGATGCACTGTGGGAGTATCATCCGGAATTGTGTGTTGCAGCAGGCTTCGGGGACGAAGCCTAATTTAAGTGGGGGAGAATTGTAACACCCCAAGTTCAGAAGCAAGAGTTCAGGGGTGTAAAGTGTTATTAGAAGGATGGACTCGGCGAGTTGGAGGTATGACTCGCCGAGTCAGAGCGTGTGAGGAGCACGTGATAAGTGGCCTGACTCGCCGAGTCGGCGGTTGGACTCGACGAGTCAGTGCTGGAAGAGGAAAACCCTAATCTTAGGGTTTGCACCCTATTTAAAGGACTTAATGTCCTCCCCTCAGCCCCCTTACTACCCTTTGAGATCCAGAAACCCTAAAATCGTGAGTGGGAGTCCTTGGAAGCAATTTGGAGCTTAGATAAGTGATTTTGTGAAGAGATCTTGAAGATCAAGGAGATTTGTGGAGATTCGGATTATTCTTCAATGGGAAGTCATTTTGGAGGTTATGAATCGTTATCCTTGGCCTTCTCCTTTCTAGATCCATCTTTCATGGAGTTTTAGGGTTTGTTTGGAGATAATATGATGAGATCCTGGTGCATGAGTTAGATCTGGAGCTGAAACTCCAGATCTGAGTTCTATTTGGATCAAATATGCAGAAAGCCCTTCTAATTGCTATGCAAAAGCCATTCCCCATGAGTTAAGTTCCTTTCTAGCTTGGTTTTTGGAATTGTGGGACATGAAGCACGTAAAGGTAGCAACTTTATGTTGCTAATGCACTCTAGGGACCCAGATCTATTGTTTGGAGCAAAGGAGTAGCTCTGTATCTTTCGATTATGGGAATACCCTTATCAACTCGGCGAGTCTGGGAGATGACTCGGCGAGTTGGGCTAGGGTTTCAGGCATTGAGTTGCGTAGTAACTCGGCGAGTCGCATGGGTGAACTCGGCGATTCATATGATGATGAGCTTGGACTCGACGAGTGGAAGAACAACTCGGAGAGTCTGATGAAGATTGTCGTGGACTCGGCGAGTCGGTTCTTGGACTCGGCGAGTCACGACGCAAAACCCCCAACCTCTTCTGGTTAGACTCAGAGCAGTGAGTTGTGTGGTGATTCAGTGAGTTGGACAGGATAGGACTCGGAGATTATTGAACTCGACGAGTCATGGGGTGACTCGGCGAGTTGAGTCGTGTTATGAGAGTTTCCTGAGTTTAGGAACTCGGCGAGTCAATCGGTTGACTCGGCGAGTAGGGTCAACCAGGAAGGTGGAATTTGACCACTTTAACCTTCAGGGGTATTATGGTAATTTGTGGATATTTATGACATTGGATCATTGATGATTATAGGTGTTGGAGTCGGAGGCAGTGCTTCGGGTTTGTGCTTTCGTGATTCGGTTCGGCAGTTGCAAGGTGAGTTATCCTCACTATATCAACAGGGTCTAAGGCACCAAGGCCGGCCCTTTATCGGATGGGAATCCGGGTATTTGTTTGATATGTATTGATTTGCTATGTCTGCATCCTGGTAATTAGGATGGTATAATGTTAGTGACCTGGTTAAGGTCGGTATCCTGGTATATAGGGTAATGTTATGTTAGTGACATGGTTAAGGTCGGTATCCTGGTATATAGGGTAATGCTATGTTAAGTGACCGGTTAGGTCGGTATCCTGGTTAGGATGATGTTATGCTGTTTGATCTGATAGATCGATTTGTCTGGGGAATTATTATGTGATTGACTGTTTTATGTGCACATGGTGGTTTGACTGAGGTTGGGTTGAGGCGGGTCCTGCTTTGTGCTGTAGGCCAACATACCCAGGGCGGACCGGATAGACCGTAGGCCCAGCGAGCGGTCCGGATAGGCTGAAGGCCCCAGGAGGGCGGTCCAGACGTGCCGAGGCTCGGGGAGTGGACCAGACCGACTGAAGGCCCGGTGCGGGCGGACCAGTCATACTCTAGACTCAGAGAGTGGACCAGGTGGACTGAAGGCCCGGTGCGGGCGGACCAGTCACACTGTAGGATCGATATGCATGGTTGTTTTGTATTATGATATGATTTGATATGTGTATGGTTATGTGGTTGGTATTTTGGGGGTAACTCACTGAGCTTTTGGGCTTATAGTTTCAGTGTATTGTTTCAGGTACTTCAGGAGATCGTGGCAGGGCGAAGGCATGATCGTACCGCTCCTCATTTTTATGCGGATGTTTCTAGGATACTCTGATAATAAACTAATTGAAAACCTTTTTGTAATAATTAATGGATTTGGGTTGTTTTTGAAAAGTTTAAATTGGTTGGAAAATTTTGGTTGTTACAAGTTGGTATCAGAGCCTTGGTTTGAGTGAATTGAAGGAACATTCGTGTGAATCCAGTCTCAAATCAAGGAGGGATTTTCAAAATGGTTTTCAAAAGGTTTTCGAAATAAGTAAAGGAGGATGAAGAGGGTACGATCAGCCAGAGCCAGTAAGTAGACCCCAAAATACCATACAAGTTATTTGATTATGTGATATGATAGAACAGCATGCTAGTACTAGGCTAGGGATCTTCAGGAATTGAATTATAGAATTGCCTGATTATGTGATGCCTACTAGCCTAGGATTTTCCTTATATGAGATATTCAACTTTCCTCTAGGAGTGATGATTGAGCGCTCGCCGTGTGTGTGTATATGGTTAGGGTGTTGTGATGATGCTTGAGACAAATATGGGTAGGTGTGGAAGGTAGTATGGGCCCATACTACTGAAAGCACAGGACCCATACGCGTATCAAGGAAGTCACAACTCTCTAGGGTGTCGGTTATGAGATAGTTCCCCTGGAGAATATGTGATGTGTCTAAGGGTCTTGTTGGTGTATTGCAGTATGGAGATTACGAGATGTTTCGGGGCAGGATCCGGTTCGGGATCAGGATCAGGAGAGGATGGTCAGGATGGACTAGTACCACCTAAGGTCATTGGTCAGATGAGCACGGATGAGTTGGATGCCAGGATTCGTGAGATACTGCATGATGAGGTTGCTGCTATGTTCCGGGCTCAGCTGCCAGAGATGTTTGGGTCGATCAAGACCGCCATGGTTGAGTACTTTGATGAGCGCTATGCAGCTCTTGCGGAGACAGCTGCCGCGACAGCTGCAGCGGCTGTAGCAGCGGCAGGGGGAGGAGGTGGTCGAGGCTTTCAGTATCGGGACTTCGATAATACGAAGCCCCCTACTTTTGATAGAGTTCAGGTTTCGATCATTGCTATGAGATGGTTGTCAGATGTAGAGGGTTGCTTTTTCACGTGTTCATGCCCTTCGGATCAGAGGGTGAGGTGTGCTCTGAACCTTTTGAGGCTCAGGGCGAACGATTGGTGGAGGTTGACTACGGGATCTTATTCTGATGCGCAGCGGGCTGCGGTTACATGGGATCAGTTCCGGGAAATGTTCAGTACCCATTATGTTCTGCGGGTTGAGAGAGAGAGGTTGGCTCAGGAGCTCCTGGAGCTGAAGCAAGATTCAGAGTCGGTGACGGAAATCACCAGGATGTTCACGGAGAGGGCAATGTTCTGCCTTGAGTTTGCTTCGGAGCAGGCTCAGATGTCCCGATATCTGAGTATGCTCAAGAGAGATATCAGACAGTTTGTGTCCACGCAGAGATGTGATACCTTGGTTAAGGTCGGTATCCTGGTATATATGTTGGATTAGTGTCTAAGCCTGTAACCATATTTGGTAAGTACTTGACCCGATTGTGCATGGTCCTTTTGGGTTGCCTTCACCAAAGCAACTTGACTGGAGAAATAATAGAGAAAGAGGTTATTATGATTTATTAATATGTTATAAGAATAATATATTAAAGGAGAAATCATATTTGTTTAATTAATATCGGTCAATAATTAATTAAGAATTAATTTTGTGATTAAGTGTAATTAATTAAACTAGAGGGGCTGAATTGTAATTATGTGATAGTTACAAAATATGGTAATGGTTATCCTAAATATGGGTTGAACGAATTCAAGGAGATAAGGATCCTTGAAATCGTCCAAAGGATAAAGGATAAGGGATTTCAAGTCTTATATTATTGTTACTTGGTGGGCAAGCAATTAGATAAGGATAAGGACTGAAACCCTAATTTTTACACCTATATAAACACCCATTTGGCTCATGAATTCGTCCATGCCTTCCCAAGGGGTCCTAGGGACGAAATTCTATACCTCTTCCCTCTCTCTATTACCTCTCCATTTGCTCTTGGTGTTTGTGAGCCATTAGAGGTACTACACTTGTGGTACTTGCTTTCAAAGACAAGAAGATTCAAGATTTAAGTTGTTATTACAATATAACAACAAGAGGTATGTATTTCATCTTTCCTTGTGGATTTTGAAATTCCTAGAAGCCTTTTAGGGTTCTTCAAGTGTTCATAATGTTGTGTATCTAATAGTGAAAACATAGATCCAATTCTAGGGTTGCATGCACACATAGGATTGTTTGTACAAAACCCATCAGTGGCATCAGAGCCTTTGGTTTTTGTTTTCAATTAGCATTATACAATTGTATGACCTTGACATATTAGGGTTTATTGCCAATAAACCCTAGGAGGCAAGAAATTTCGAGATTAGGGTTTCTATACCCTAATTTGCGAAAATATGAAAGGGTTTTCAAATCCTTTCCTTAAGCCTCAAGATTTCGAAATCTAGGGTTTGAAAAACCCCATGATTTTCGAAATTAGCCTCCTCCCCTAGATAAGATCCTAAATTTTAGGGATTTGGATTATCCTATATCTTGTAATTATCCTTTAATGGTTATATATGGTAATTAAAGATTTTGAATTATCCTATCCCATGATTTTCGAATTTTAGAGGGATTAAAAGGATTAGGATAAATTAATTGTTTAATTGGTAATTATCCTTCATGATTTAGATAATCCCTTATGATTTAATAATTTAAATTAATAGTTTAATTCAAGATAATTATTAAATCAAGAGTTTTAATATTTAAAATTTTAATTTAAATAGTATTAAATTTCGAAAAATTTTAAAGTGAGATTAAAACCTAATTGTTTTGAAAAGTTTCAAAACTTGCCCTCAAGTTTTGGAATTTAAATTGTTTGATTAAAAGGTTTAATTTTGAAAAAGTCTAAATTCTAAAACCCTAATTTTGAAAAGTTCAAAGTACACCCTTATGGTTTTATTAAATTAGTTAAGTGTATAATTAAAAGAGAGTTAATAAATCCATAATGATATGGTTTATATTTAATTAAATTAAAAGTGTAATTTATAAAATTAAACCACCTAGTATTTTAAAAATGTAAAATACACCCTTATACTATATATATATAACATTGAAAGTCTAATATTATATATGTATAACTAAAATGCTAGTCTTACCGTTAGTAGGCCTCATTCACAAAGCCGATCTATAAGGGGGGTATAAGGTTATGGCCTATAAAATGGCTGTTTAATGGGTGTCCACTTTCACCCACCGCTTCCTTGATTGGTGGAGGGTCGTTAGCCGAACGGGTAGGATAGGGCAAACCCTTTCCATTAAAAGTATAATGAAGTATAAAGTAACTAAATGTTTTTACAAAATTCCCAATCTTAGTTACTTTAGGCAAAAGTGAATTGATGCAATCCCATGAAATTACACTTTGTGCCCTTGCGAAGACGTTAGTGGAGCGCGTGTGGTTAACCGGCACACTAAATGGTTCTAAGCAAAGGTAGCAAAGGATGACTCATTGTTTGTCATAGTTCGGTGGAGCGTGTGTGGTTAACCGGCACATCGAATAGGTGACTGTAACATTGGGGGCACCATGTAAGTTTGCATGGTTATTCACACCCTGTTTTGTGATCCTCGGCATCCCAGTCACAAATCAAGGGGCATATCGAGATTTAAACATGCCATTGAAAAGTTCAATGAATCTCAAAAGATCTAGGAATTTTCAATAGATTTAAAACTTAAATTTCTTTTTCGTTTTTCAAGGTGGAAATTAGTGAATCGTCATTCACTTACCTTCAAATGTTCTGCAATTTGGGTTACGGCATCCCTCTCCCAAATTGTAGAGTATTGTGTTGGGTCCTAGCCTTAATATCTCATTTGGGTGATTTATTAAGGATTCAATCAATCAACTAACTTGAATTTTTCTCCCGTTTTGTAGATGTCAAAGTATGACAACTATGGTCTTCCCAAATCCCGTGGAACAAGCTTTTCACATGAAAATGATATTCCACGATTCGATCGGGGAACAAGAGATCATGCTTCACTTCCTCCACCTCCTCCTATTATTCTCCCTAACCCACAAGTTCAAAAGATTGAAAAGTTCAAACTCACTCAAGTCCTTTTGGAAAGTAAACATGAAGAAGGAAAGTCAGTGTGTGCACACGTCCTAGAGATGAAGTCACACATTGATAGGTTAAGAATGTTAGGATATGTTGTCTGTGAGGAGCTGGCTGTTGACTGGGTCCTTCAGTCACTTCCTGAATCATGTAGTGAGTTCGTTAGAGAGTACTATATGATGCATCACAACGTGACCCTCATTGATCTCACCTATTTGCTTATAGCTGTTGAATCAGCAATGATTTGGCGTGCTGGTCAAGCAAATTTGTCTGGTGAGTCAAACTCCCAAACTGCAATGGGCACTGGCAACATCGGAAGTCTAGAAAGAACTAAGTCTATGATTGTCCGATGTGCTGTGCCAAAGGAGTCCATTTGATTTTATTGCCAAGAGAAGGGACATTGGAGACGAAGCTGCCCTAACTACCTGAGAAATCTAAGAGATGGGAGAGTCAAGATACATGGCTCTACTTCAGGTAAAATCCATTAACTAACTGTTTTAAGTTCCTATTCTAGATTCTTAATACATGATGTAATAAGATTACATTTTGATGTTTTATAGGATCGAAGAAAAGAGAGGAAGCTTAAGGGAAGAAGTGAGCTGAATCTAATCGTGAAGAAATGGATTTCGATCGCATTGCTTGAAGATTAGAATTTTGAGCTACTACTTGGAGTTAGAATAGATTGCTATGAAATATGTATTAACATAGTTTTTCAATTAAATTGCATTGTAAGGACAAATTTTTCCGCAATAAAATAAATTTTGATTTTATATTATTTATTTATCCTTGAAATGGCGTGTATGAAAAAATTGATGTTTGTAAGTTTCTATTATTAGCAATAATGGATTTGATTCTTAATTGTATTATTTGTGGAAAGGTCAAGAATTTACCAAATAGGGAAAGTTTCTCATCGCCCAAGTTTCAATTGGATAGAAACTTGGAATCATACAACTTGATTGCATGATGAATGAGAAATTTCATATTTGGAAATTTAGACAAATTCTTTGACAAAGTGTCAAGTGTAGGACTAGAAGATCGAGTACACAAAGTTGTGTGTTGATCAAATCCACCACAAGAGTAACAAAGATATTCGTCATGATTTACTAAGGTTAAGTAAATATGATTATACTCATAAGATTAAGTGTAATTCTGAGTTGATTGAAAGAGCTTCAATCAATAGCAGAACGAATAAGAAGAATCAAGTAAGCAGAAAGATAAAAGTTTCTCCGTTCTAAGAAGAAGGGAGAGTACCTTTTATTGTGTTTTATGATAGGACTTAATGATTAAGAACCATATCTCAATTAATCCTCTAAAGTGATTCTCAGTACAATTTGTATGTCTAAGAAGAGGAAATGAGAATTGTGAGAATGGTTAAATCAAGAAGTCAATCATACTTCGTTCCAATGTTAAGTCTTAGAGTTATACTCCAAGATTGTGAATTAGGTGATAAATCTTAAGAAGGTTTATAACTTTCATCAAATGTGGAACTTGGAAAAAAGTTTTCTTGTTCTCGCACATTTGAAATTGGTAAGTTGTGATGTCTTGCATAAGACAAAGACCAACTAGGACCAATTATGTGAAGAGTTTTGTCTTGATAAAAGTTGCACTAACTCTTGAATATTTGTTTGTCAAGAAATGTTTCTTAACAAGGAAATCTTATATGTCAAAGAGTCAGTGGGAGTCTTAATAGTCTTGAAAGGTTTCAAGAACAAATCAAGAATAAACCTTATCAATCATCACTAGCACACGACTTGAGGTTTACAACCTATCGTGTTGACACTATTTTGTTTTCTGTGCCATTCCAAATGAGTTAATTATGCATGTGAGTTCTACGAGTTCTCAATGGATTGTATAGGGGCAAGACGCCTTGTTCAATGGAAAGTACATTGAAACGAAGGGGTGAGCTGCTCAATAACTTGGAAGTAATGGTGGGACCCTTGATGGCAAGAAATTAAGAAGAACAAGTTCTATCCATAAGAGTTTGGATTTGTCACTAACATTATCTTGTAATTATGGTTATGACGAATTCACATGGATGGGAATGTATACACCACAAAATCTAAGTGTCATAAGGTTTCTCTCATTCATGAAAATGGTTGTGAGGAAATGCTTTCACTAAGAGAGATTTTGAAGATAGCATTATGTAATTTGGGTTTCTCAAATTCAACTATGATTACGGCATACCTCTTCATAGTTCGAATTGTGGGAAATGGCAAATGGGTCTGAACATTTTAGACTTGTTGATATGAGTCCTAGAATCGTTTAGACATATACATATGAGTTGTCCAAGGAAAAGTGTATGAGTTTGAGAAGCTTAGATAAAGTCTTATCAAAGTATCTAGTATTAGAAATATGAACTTAAGAAATTGTTTTCTAGAAGTTCAGCTAATTTCTGAATACATGTCGAAGCTAGTGGGAGCATAAGTGTTATGCTGGTAAAGAAATAATCATCATGTAAGTGGGAGCATGATTATTATGGTAAGTATTGCCAGTTAGCAATATTAATTATAGAAAACAAGAGTTATACTTTGCAAAGTTGTAAGGGTTGAAAAGTTGTTTTGCTATAATTAAGGGAGAGAATATTGTGCTTCATTTCAAATCTAAAGCTTAGATTGAGAAATTTTAATAAATTTAGTCAAAGGATACATAGTGTCTTCTTAAACTTCGATTATGATTACGGTATCCCTCTTCATAGTTCGAATTGTAAGAACGTGACACATAAAATATTATGGCAGAAGATTGATAGAGTATCGTATCTTTATGTAAGACATTATGCATCGTGTCCCATACGCTTCGGGTAAAGGATCGATTGCAATTGCTATAATATTTGACCATTCTAAAATTTTCCAAATGTCTAGCGCATTAAGAAGGGAAAAGGACAAGAATTGGTATTGACTAAGATAATTAAACAACTATCAAAGGACGACCCAAAAGTTCCATGAGGATTGGTCGCTTGTGAGTAGTTGCAAGTATGGTATTGAATGGACCATATCGACATTATTATGAATAGATAAGATTCTATTAAGAATGAGTTGTCATATGGTAAATATGGAAATGTTTCCATTTTGGGAGTTGAAAAATTAAGAATTTATGTCTAGATTAGAAAATTTTATGAAGGATGTTCAAAGGAATGTACTTTGAGTGAGAGACATCACATCTATAGAATTGTTTTGTAACAATTTTGATAGAGTACCTTGTGATTTCGTTGGCCGAGTCTTTATGATTTTTGTCGTGACTTCACAAGAGGATCATTGCATAAAATATTAGAATTTGACATATTCTAAAAGGTGGCAAGAATTTGGTATTCTTACACTAATTATAAGGATTGGGGATTGTGAAATGAGTTGCATTTGAAAAGTTTCAATTAATCTATTTCACAAAGTATGGACCATAGGAAACCAAAGTGTGCATGCTTTGAGCATGGGACAATTGTGGTTATGATTCGAGTTATAAAGTTGATTATCTTAAACATTAAACAATGGATAATGAGTAATCGATATGGTGATAAATAAAAGGTGTTTTATTTATACTCAAAGGTTTGAGACCATATAGGATTAGTATTATTCTTGTGTTTCTCTTTGCATGTTTTGACTTCCAGAATAATTGAGTGTATTAAGAATAATCGAATTATTCAAACGGTCCGCAGTCGTTCATATGTTGGAAGTAGGTATGAATGAAGACTGTCATGAATTGGTTTGTAGATTGTCTAAAGTGTATTAGACATAGCAAAGGTTTGCTGCAACGTTCATGAGTGCTTATGAATATGATTTTGAGCATTGGATTAAACCCACGCTCACTTGGATCGCTTCATGGATTTTATCACGAGCGATTGGTGAGACGATAATATCTTGTATTCTTGAAACCGAGATGTGTGAGTTGTATCTTGCGAATCGGTTACACATTGATAATATGTAAACGCACCAGTAACTTGGTGTTATAAAACTTATTGTTGTGTGTGATTTGGTGAGTGAGTGCAAGCAAACATTGAGTCGAAGTTTATCCGTTCCTTTTACCCAAAGTGGGATAAAAGCGATATCTGTGGGCCCCTCGATGATTTAGTAATGACAAACGTAAATGCTCGGCCGGGCTAGGGCTAATTTGATTTGTTCAATTAGTCAGTCGTCGTAAATCAGAAATCGAGAAACAACACATAGACTGAGAGAATGATTTCAATCCATGTCTCGTGTCTATACGATATCTAGAATGGAGGAATATATGATCCCTTATCTAAAGGACAGGTTACTGATAAGATCAGAGTTTGACAACGTCTTTGAGAGCTACGATTGCTAATCGAGTTGTACTTACATTTGTGGTTACTAGACTTATCCAAGTGGGAGACTGTTGGATTAGTGTCTAAGCCTGTAACCATATTTGGTAAGTACTTGACCCGATTGTGCATGGTCCTTGTGGGTTGCCTTCACCAAAGCAACTTGACTGGAGAAATAATAGAGAAAGAGGTTATTATGATTTATTAATATGTTATAAGAATAATATATTAAAGGAGAAATCATATTTGTTTAATTAATATCGGTCAATAATTAATTAAGAATTAATTTTGTGATCAAGTGTAATTAATTAAACTAGAGGGGCTGAATTGTAATTATGTGATAGTTACAAAATATGGTAATGGTTATCCTAAATATGGGTTGAACGAATTCAAGGAGATAAGGATCCTTGAAATCGTCCAAAGGATAAAGGATAAGGGATTTCAAGTCTTATCTTATTGTTACTTGGTGGGCAAGCAACTAGATAAGGATAAGGACTGAAACCCTAATCTTTACACCTATATAAACACCCATTTGGCTCATGAATTCGTCCATGCCTTCCCAAGGGGTCCTAGGGACGAAATTCTATACCTCTACCCTCTCTCTATTACCTCTCCATTTGCTCTTGGTGTTTGTGAGCCATTAGAGGTACTACACTTGTGGTACTTGCTTTCAAAGACAAGAAGATTCAAGATTTAAGTTGTTATTACAATATAACAACAAGAGGTATGTATTTCATCTTTCCTTGTGGATTTCGAAATTCCTAGAAGCCTTTTAGGGTTCTTCAAGTGTTCATAATGTTGTGTATCTAATAGTGAAAACATAGATCCAATTCTAGGGTTGCATGCACACATAGGATTGTTTGTACAAAACCCATCAATATAGGGTAATGTTATGTTAGTGACCTGGTTAAGGTCGGTATCCTGGTATATAGGGTAATGCTATGTTAAGTGACCGGTTAGGTCGGTATCCTGGTTAGGATGATGTTATGCTGTTTGATCTGATAGATCGATTTGTCTGGGTAATTATTATGTGATTGACTGTTTTATGTGCACATGGTGGTTTGACTGAGGTTGGGTTGAGGCGGGTCCTGCTTTGTGCTGTAGGCCAACATACCCAGGGCGGACCGGATAGACCGTAGGCCCAGCGAGCGGTCCGGATAGGCTGAAGGCCCCAAGAGGGCGGTCTAGACATGCCGAGGCTCGGGGAGTGGACCAGACCGACTGAAGGCCTGGTGCGGGCGGACCAGTCATACGGTAGACTCAGAGAGTGGACCAGGTGGACTGAAGGCCCGGTGCGGGCGGACCAGTCACACTGTAGGCTCGATATGCATGGCTGTTCTGTATTATGATATGATTTGATATGTGTATGGTTATGTGGTTGGTATTTTGGGGGTAACTCACTAAGCTTTCGGGCTTCCAGTTTCAGTGTATTGTTTCAGGTACTTCAGGAGATCGTGGCAGGGCGAAGGCGTGATCGTACTGCTCCTCATTTTTATGCGGATGTTTCTGGGATACTATGATAATAAACTAATTGAAAACCTTTTTGTAATAATTAATGGATTTGGGTTGTTTTTGAAAAGTTTAAATTGGTTGGAAAATTTTGGTTGTTACACCAACGAGATCTCTCGAATTGCCAACAAATGGGCAGTCTTGGTCAATCGATCCACGATGACCCAAATAGCACCAAAACCCTTTGTCGTCTTCAGCAACTTGGTGATCAAATCCATCGATATCTGCTCCCATTTCTACATGGGAACCTCCAGAGGCTGCAGCTTACCATGCGCCCTCTAATGCTCATCCTTGACCATCCTGCAAGTCAAGCACCTCTCAACGTACCAAGCGATCTCTCTCTTCATGTAAGGCCACTAATAGCTCAACCGCAGATCTCGATACATCTTGGTGGCCCCCGGATGGATAGAAAAACAAGACTTATGAGCCTCCTCCAACACAATCTGTCTGACCCACCAGACATAGGAACGCATACCCGATCGCGACGGGTTAACAAACCATGACTGTCTAGAACAAACTTGGTGATCTCTGATGGGTTTTGAGCAAAAGAACATTCCTATGTGCACATGCAAAACCCTAAAGCTTTGGATCTAGGTTTCTCTATTGTACATGCAAGTTATCCAAAGCTTATGAACCCTAGATCTAGCATATCAAAATCGAAATAACATATAAACAGGTTTAGATGTTTACCTTTTGATTGTTGCAATAATCTTCAAGCTTTGAGGGCCTAGTATCACAAGTGTAATACCTCTAATGGATTACAAACACCAATGCAAGAAGATGATCTAGAAGAGAGGGAATGGAGGCACAGTTTCAGCTCTTAGAACTATAGGGTTTCTTGGGTAGCCAAAATATGAAGCCCTGGGGTCCTTTATATAGGTGTGCTACTAGGGTTTCAGTCAAAACCCTAATTGGATAGCTTAGGCCTTAAGCAGTCCAATGGAACCCTCCAGAACAAGGCCTTGGACGATTTCTAAGTGGGCTTCCACCTTAAAATCGTCCACCCTATAATCCAAGGGATCCACAACCCAAAATCCAATTATCTTATAATTGCAATTCCAGTCCCCTTAGTTCAATTAATCTCTTTTGATCGCAAAATCAATTTCTTAATTAATTCTTGATTAATATTAATAAACTAATATGATTTCTCTTTTAATATATTATCCATATAATACATTAATAAACCATAATATCCTCTCTCTCCATAAATCATCTTGTCAAGTTGCTTTGGTGAAGGCAACCCAAAAGGACCATGCTACAACTGGGTCAAATACATACCAAATATAGTTATGGACTTAGACACTAATCCAACAGTCTCCCACCTAGATAAGTCTAATAACTATAAATGCAAGTACGACTTCAGGATCCGATTAGCAATCATAGCTCTCAAAATCCGTTGTCGAACTCTGACTCATCCTTTAGACAAGGGATCGTATAGTCCTCCGTTCTCAAGATATCGTGCGGAAAAATACATGGAACATAGTCATACTTATTGTCCACCAATTTGTTTTTCGATCTCTGATTTATCTGACATAAAACTTAATTGAACACATCAATTCAGTGCTGACCGGGCCCGACACATAAGTCAAACCAAATCATCGAGAGGCCCAGATATCGATTTTACCCTATTAGGATAAAAGGAACATATAAACTTCGACTTATATGCATTTACTATTCACTCATCAAATCATGCACAACAATTTGTTTTATAACATCAAGTTACTGATGCGTTTACGCATTATCAATTGTAACGCCCGCAGATCCGGGCTAGTCAATTTAGAGACGATGAGCATCAAAAATGAGTTTTTGATGGAAGATTATTTATAATGAATAATCTTAACCAAGTTATAGTATATGTCACAAGGGTTCCGTACATATAAAGAACGTTATATTCGAGTTATAACGAAGAAGTTATGGCCCGTCGAAGTTTTACGGCGAAACCAGCACGACACCGCGTAACGTAAAAACTGAATTTTTTATAAACTAATTTTTAGCCTTATATATCTAAATTAAAGTTCTAATATACGTTAAACCAAGAGTGTGCATAAAAAGAACGTCAAAATTTGACTTCGTATGAGGAAGTTATGATTTTTCTAAGATTTGGCACAGCAGTGCACAGCCCGAAATTCGAATTTTAGATCGGTCGATTTTTGGCCGACACAACCTAAACGAGAATCGAAGATCTCGTTAATAGTAGCGCAGCGGTAAAAGACAGACGAAAACGGACGTCGGATGAAGAAGTTATGAATTTTTAACGGACTTTTCTTGTCCCGGCCTGTTAAAAATATAACTTTAAAAATAATGTCAAAATTAGCCGACGGAGTCTAAACGAAAGTTGTAGGGTACGGTCCCGCCTACGCGTGGATATAAAGAACGTAAAAAACGGAGTTCGTATGAACGAGTTATAAATTTTAATAGCATATTTACGTATTAAAATAAAGTATAAATCATATATACGTGTATATATATATATATATATATATATATATATATATATATATATATATATATATATACAAATGTATATATCATTAGAAAGGTATCGACGATGCGGTCATTGTAAGACTATTGTTGAGTAATTTCGACATTAGTTTAGTACACATATCGTTAAATCTATTTAAAATATTATTATGAAGGAGTGTTTAGTCGTTTATATAACTATAAGGTCATTAAGTAATTATGGAGGGTAGTTTTTGTAAATTCAATTACTATAAATAAGAGCCTTGGGCTCTCATATTTCTTGCACCATTCTCTTGATTCAAGAGTCTTTCTCTTCTTATCCCCCGAGCATTTCGGTCTCTCGTGATTCGACTTCTCTTTCTGTAGTTTTAGTATAGTAAGGTGAGCGCTGAAGCGCTGCACGAATCTTTCTTAGAAAGATTCAGCGACGAAGTCTGCCCCTGCAGAGCCCGACTCGTAGCTAAAACCCCCTTGTAAGTAAGTTATGCTTACCTATTTTAATATAGCTTGTATTTAAAATTAGTATTGTTATTATGAACTTATAATAAATATTTGAGCTATTATTATGACTTATATAAGTGTCGTTATAATATCTTTTTAACTACTCGCGGTACGGGGAATCTGATTTAAAGGGCTGCATAGGGTTGTTGGATTTCAGAAGTGCTATATGCCAAAATGGTCCTGCCCTCCGGTGTTTTATGTCCGGCCCCTGTCTGTACATAGTGGTTGGAAAGTATTGTTTAAACGCTTATATAATAATAATAATAATAATAATAATAATAATAATAATAATAATAAGACTAATAATTAGTCACGGTAAATATTAGACTAAAATCTAGTGGTAATAATACTAGGTTTCGTCGAAGGAAATTATTTTAAAGTAAACGAAGCGTTATCCGAGTACCGAGTCACCACCTTATCAAGTGAGTGCATAGCTACTTTCATCTTACACATAGATATGAAGTATTTTATATAAATTACGTGCTATGTGTGCATATAACCTGTATACTTGCTGTCTATGCTGGATGAACGATTTTATACATGTTTTAAATGATTTAAACCGTATATATATATATATATATATATATATATATATATATATATATATATATATATATATATATATATATATCTACGATAATATGTTGGGTAAAACATGGGTAGATGTAATAGATGGAATATGAGTTGGATGATGAGTTGAGAGGTGTTATAGGCCACGAGGTGAGTGTGAGAGGTGGACGATGTGAGAAGCCTTTCCCAAATGATGGCCCCGTCATCTAGCAGAGTATGGATGACAACCACGGACTATTCTAGACAGTCCAGTGGAACACTAGCAGGCTCGCAACCTGTAGGTGTTGTGAACAATGTGTTCACCTGGTGTACTCTAAACCCTTGCAATCATGCAGACTTGGTGCCTAATCCTTGGCGATCATGAAGACTTGGTGCCAAAACCTTGGCGACTATGCGGACTTAGTGCCTATTGTATAAACCCTAGCGACTATGCAGACTTAGTGCCAAAACCTTAGCGACTATGCGGACTTAGTGTCTGTTGTATAAACCATGGCGACTATGCAGACTTAGTGCCTAAACCCTGGCGACTATGCGGACTTAGTGCCTGTTGTATAAATCCTGGAGACTATTCAGACTTAGTGCCTAAATCCCGGTGATGATGGACTTCGTGCCGATTCCTTAGGATGATCCTTAGGAATGAATGAACGAGGAATAGTTGATTCTTAGGATAGATCCTTAAGAGTAAAGAAGATAATGGGGATGGGTAATTGGGTTGATTGTTTGATGTTTAAACATAATAATTATATTATTGTGGGTTGAAAACCCTATGTACTCACCAGGTTTCCCAACCTGACCCACTCAAGCTTATTTGTATCACAGGTACAATATGAAGCTACTTTACACTGAGAGATTTAAAAGAGATGTAGATCACTAGTGTAAATGAATGTAAGTTCTGTTTATGCTTATGTTTCTGTATTGACGATGACATCCCAAATGTTTTAAAATGAACAAAAATACATTTCTTCGGAAATGCTTTGATAATGTATTTATCATGTTTTACTGGGAACTAATTCCACAACATTTTTATTAAAAGAAGTACTCTGATTTTTTTAAAGCATAAACAAAATCGGTCTTTTCTGGCCGTGAAAATGGGGATGTCACATCAATGCACAACCAACTTGCAAACAATAAACCATATATCTAGGTTTAAAGACCATATGATATTATCGTCTTGCGATCACTCGTGATAAATTCCATGAAGTGATGCCAGCAAGCGTGGGTTTAATCCAATGCGCAAATCTTATTTCATAAGCACTCATGAACGTTGTAGCAAACTTTTGGTACGTCTAATACACTTTACACAGTCTACAAACCAATTCATGACAGTCTTATTTCATACCTACTTCCAAATTATGAGCGACTGTGGACTGTTCGAATAATCTTATTATTCAGGAAGTCAAAACATGTAAAGTGAAACAATAGGTAAATAATTAACACAAGACAGTAACTTTACTTATAAATAATACTCCTTTATTTAATCATCAAATGTTAATTACAATTTATCTATTACGTTTCGAAGCTATCTAATCTAAACTAATATTGTCCTTCAGCCTAATGCTCCTAGCGTGCTGCAGGTGCTTAACCCTACTCAGTCCCTTCGTAAGGGGATCTGCTGGGTTATCCTCTGACGATACCCTCTTCACTACGAGGAGTCCCTCTTCTACCCAGTGTCTAATAAAGTGATGTTTCCTGTCGACATGTCGGGATCTGCTATGATCCCTCAATTCCTTGGTCAAGGCAGCCGCTCCTTCATTATCGCAGAAAATCTCCATAGGCTCCTTTATGGCTGGCACAACTCCACGGTCTCCAATGAAGTTCTTCAACCATATCTCCTCCTTTGACGCTTCGCTCGCCGCTATATACTCTGATTCGCACGTTGAATCAGCTACGGTCTCTTACTTGGAACTTTTCCAAGTCACTGCTCCTCCATTTAGGGTAAAGACCTGGCCTGACTGAGATCGATAATTATCTCGGTCTGTCTGAAAACTGGCGTCACTATACCCTCGCACCCTTAAGTCATCACTCCCACCGAGGACTAGAAACCATTCCTTGGTCTTCCGAAGGTACTTAAGAATATTCTTGACTGCGGTCCAATGTGCTCTGCCAGGGTTCCCCTGATATCTACTGACCATGCTCAAAGCGAAGGCCACATCAGGGCGAGTACAAGTCATAGCATACATGATTGAGCCAACTGAAGAAGCGTAAGGTATTCGGCTCATCTCTGCTATCTCGGTCTCTGTACTCGGGCTCTGAGTCTTACTCAGTTAGGCGTTGCTTTGGATTGGTAACTCCCCCTTCTTGGAATTCTCCATACTAAAATGCTTTAGTACTTTATCCAAGTAAGTATTCTGACTAAGTCCTATTAGTATTTTACTCCTGTTTCTCACTATCCTTATTCCCATAATATAGGCATCCTCTCCGAGATCCTTCATATCAAAACACTTCCCAAGCCAGGACTTAACCTCCTGCAGGGTCGGGCTGTCGTTTCCTATGAGTAGTATGTCATCGACATACAATACGAGGAAGCTAACTATACTACCACTGGCTTTGACATATACACATGACTCATCCTCGCTTCGCAGGAAGCCAAACTCTTTGACTTTCTCATCGAAACAAAGATTCCATCTGCGAGATGCTTGTTTCAATCCATAAACGGATTTCTCAAGCTTACACACTCTATTAGGATGCTTTGCATCGACAAAACCCTCTGGCTGACTCATATAAACATCCTCATCCAACTTCCCATTAAGGAAAGCGGGTTTGACATCCATTTTCCATATTTCATAGTCATGAAATGCAGCAATGGCTAGCATCACCCTAATAGACTTTATATTCGCAACCGATGAGAATGTCTCATCATAGTCAACTCCTGGAGTTTGAGTAAAGCCCTTCGCAACCAATAGCGCCATATAAGTGTGTACCTTCCCATCCATGTTGGTCTTCTTCTTGAAGATCCATTTGCACCCGACCATCTTACGACCCGACACATTGTCAACCAAATTCCAAACTTGGTTGTCATACATGAACTGAATCTCACTGTCCATAGCCGCTTTCCATTTTGCCGACTCCGGGCCTGCCATGGCTTCCTTGTAGCTGTTAGGTTCATCCAAATTTATTAGTGTACTATCACTAATAAATGTATCACCCTCACTTGTTATATGAAAACCATATAACACAGGCGGAACACTAACTCTACTGGAACGTCTAAGAGGTAAGGACTCGTCAATCAGTTCAACAGGAGTTTCCTCCTCAGGTTGAGCGCCGTTGTTTGAGGTTCCTTCATCGTTCGATTCTTGAAGCTCTTCAAGATCGATTTGACTCCCACTTTCCTCTTGGCTTATGAGTTCTCGCTTTCGTAAAACCCCTCTCCTCGCAACGAAGACAACATTGTCACTTGGTCTATAGAAGAGATAACCAAAGGACTTCTGCGGGTAGCCGATGAAAATACATCGCTCACTACGAGGTTCGAGCTTGTCGTGAGTCTCTCATCTTATGAAATCCTCGCAAACCTAAACCTTGATATGTGCCAACGAGTGAGTTTTCCCTGTCCATATCTCGTGAGGTGTTATGGCAACCTTCTTTGTAGGGAATAGGTTAAGGATATGGGCAGCAGTCTCTAAGGCATACCCCCAGAATGAGATAGGTAGCGAAGCACGACTCATCATGGAACGAACCATGTCCAACAAGGTTCGATTACGCCTCTCAGCTACACCATTCAATTGCGGTGTCCTAGGTGGCGTCAATTGCAAAACTATTCTGCATTCCTTGAAGTAGTCGTGGAACTCAATACTAAGGTACTCTCCACCTCGATCGGATCGAAGCATCTTGATTTTCCTACCCAACTGATTCTCCACTTCCTGCTTAAACTCTTTGAACTTTTTTAAGGTTTCTGACTTATGTTTGATTAAGTAGATATAGCCATATCTGCTATAATCATCAGTGAAAGTCATATAGAAGCGGCTCACATCCCTTGTGGTGGATCTAAAGGGCCCACACACATCTGTGTGTATGAGATCCAATAAACCCTCACCCCTTTCACAAGAACCAGTGAAGGGTGACTTGGTCATCTTTCTAAGTAAACAAGACTCACACGTCATCATCTCTAAGGTCGAATGACTCCAACACTTCATCCTTTTGGAGTTGGGCTATGTGTTTCTTGTTGAAATGTCCAAGACGACAATTCCACAAGCATGCTTTATCCAAATCATTGGAAGGATCAATATACAACACATCATTTCCTAAATTGTCTACAACCATCACAGTTTCATATATTCCATTACAATGCAATGCTTCAAAATAGAAAACACCATTAAGAAAAGCATTAATAGAACCTTTTTCATTATCAAATGAAAATCTAAATCCTTGTTTTTATAAACCATGAAAAGAAATGATGTTTCTAGCCATTTCTGGCGAATAGCAACAATTATTCAACTCTAGTCCTAACCCATTACTAAGCACTAAAGAGTAAACTCCAATCTTGGTGATAGGCGACGATCTTCTGTTTCCCATGATCAGGTTTATCTTCCCATGCTCCACATCCCTATTTCTTCTTAGTCCCTACAAATCAGAACAAATATGAAAACCACATCATGTATCAAGAACCCAAGAAATAGCATGTGATGAGTTATTACATTGAATAGTATAAGTACCTGCATAAGATGGTTTTATCTTTCCATCCTTGATGTCTTGCAGATACTTCGGGCAGCTTCGTTTCCAATTCCCTTTGTCATGGCAGTGATAACACTCTGCATCCTTTGGGTTGGAAGAGGGTGCAGCGGCACCAGCTTTGGTTCCACTAGAAGAGGTGTCATCATGAGACTTTCCCTTGTGGTGGCTCTTGGAAAGAGCCTTCCTCTTCTTACCCTTCCCCTGCCCAATAGCCAAGACGGAGGCAGCAGTAGCGCGAGTTGATGCAACCGATTTTTCCTTGAGGTTGCTCTCATCAGTCCTCAACAAGCCTTGAAGCTTGCTCAAGCTGGCCTCCTCTTTTTTCATGTGCTAGGTCATGCGGAACTGGTTGAAACAAGGTGGTAAGGAGTGAAGAATGATATCAATCGCCAGCTCTTCATCGAAGCTAACATTTAACTTCAGCAGTCGGTCGACATATCTCTGCATTTTCTGGAGATGAGCAGTGACAGACTCTCCGTCCCTCATCTTGGTCGCGATCATCGAAGTGATGATCTCGTATCTCTCTTTCCTGGCACTCTGGTGGTACCTGTCCAGTAAATCCTGGTGCATCTCATAGGGATAGTAGTCCTCGTAGGACTTTTGGAGTTCTGCAGTCATAGTCGCGAGCATGATGCAATGGACTTTCGTAGCATCTCGCTCTTGGGCCTCAAAGGCAGCAATCTCCTCGGGTGTAGCAGTGTTGACATTTACCTCCTTCAGTTCCTTGTCGAGGACATACTCTTTGTCCTCGTAGCGGGTAACCATTCGAATATTGCGGATCCAATCATTGAAATTGGTCCCATCACCCTCCCACACAAATTCATGAATGAGAACGAGCCTGAAGAGGTTGAGCCTGAAGCGTTGTTGTTGTTCGAGTTAGACATCTGAAAACAAAAGACACAAAGTTTGATTAGATAAGAATCCCCAATTAAACACCCAAATGAGAAATTAGGGCTAGGATCCAACAACATTATTTGCAATTTAGAAGAGGGATGTCGTAATCTAAACAACAAATAATGTGAAGGTAATTGAATGACGATTCACTAATTTCCACCATGAAAAACGAAAAAGAAATTAAGTTTTAAATGTATTGAAAACGCCTAGATATTTTGAGATTCATTGAAGTTTTCAATGGCATGTTTGAATCTCGATATGCCCTTCAAGTTTGTGACTGGGATACCGAGGATCAGAAACAAGGTGTGAATAACCATGCAAATATACTTGGTGCCCCCAATGTTACAGTCACCTAATCAATGTGTCGGTTAGCCATACACGCTCCATTAATCTATGACAAACATCGAGTCACCCTTTTCCACCTTTTCTAGACCCAAATTAGTGTGTCGGTTAACCATACACGCTCCACTAACGTCTTGGCAAGGGTACAAAGTGTAATTTCATGGAATAGCATCATTTTAACATTTTTCCTAAAGTAACTAAGATTAGGAATTTTATAAAAACATTTGGTTACTTTGTATAATCATTATACTTTTAATGAGGAATTATTTGCCCTATCCTACCCGTTCGGCTAACGATCCTCCACCAATCAAGGAAGCGGTGGGTGAGAGTGGACACCCATCCAACAATCTCGCCCCTGATCCTCTCAATCTTCCAATTTTCTTCCCGCACCCCTCGACCTGCGCCTCCTAATCAACCCAACAAGCGTAGAATCCACAGATATCCTCATACATGACGCCTCGACAGAAGATCCAGCCGACTTGCGGCTTAGGGCCTCCGCCACCACATTCTCTTTACCCGGATGGTAAAGGATATCATAGTCATAATCCTTGACTACGTCCAGCCACCTGCGCTACCTCATGTTTAGGTTCGGTTGATCCATAATATGCCTCAAACACTTGTGATCCATGTAGATAGTACAACGAGCCCCATAAAGGTAACGCCTCCAAATCTTGAGGGCAAAAACCACCACCCCCAACTCAAGATCATGTGTGGGATATCTCATCTCATGCGGCTTCAGGTGCCGCGAAGCATAAGCTATCACCCGTCCTCTCTGCATGAGAATTTCCTCCAACCCAGTGATGGACGCATCATAGAAAACCAAAAAATCTTCGACCCCCTCAGGGAGGGTTAAAACTGGGGCGTCGCAAAGTTTTTTTCGAAGGGTCTTAAATGTTGACCGCTACTTAGGGCCCCATCGGAAATCCACCCCTTCCTCGTCAGACGAGTGAGGGGTATCGCAATCTTGAAGAAATCCTGAATAAATCTCCGGTAGTACCCTGCCAAACCCAAGAAACTCCTGATATCCGAGGGAGATTTCGGAACCTCCTACTACATCACTGCCTCGATTTTGGCCGGATCGACCAAAATCCCATCCTAGTTAACGAGGTCTCCAAGGAACTGAACCTCTCGCAACCAAACCTCACATTTCGAGAACTTAGCATAAAGTCGTTCTCGCCTCAAAACCTCCAGAATCTCACAAAGATGCTCCTTATGCTGCTCTCTGGTCTTGGAATACACCAAGATATCATCAATAAACATGACGACCAAGCGATCGAGCATTGGCATGCATACCCGATTCATCAAATCCATGAATACTGCAGGCGCATTGGTGAGCCCGAATGGCATCACGACGAACTCGTAATGCCCTAACGAGTTCGGAACACGGTATTCACCACGTCCTCCTCCCTCACCCTGACCTGATGGTACCCAGACCTCAGATCAATCTAGGAGAACCAAGATATTCCCCACAACTGATCAAAGAGATCATCAATCCGCGGAAGGGGATAATAGAATCGATGCACATCTGGTGTGAACCATCCTTCTTCTTGAAAATATAATCGGTGCTCCCCACGGAGAACTACTCAGACGGATGAACTACTTACCTAGCACTTCCTGCAGCTGAGATGACAGCTCATGCATCTTAGGCGGTGCCAATCAGTACAGCGCCTTGGCAATAGGGGTCGCACTTAGCACAAGGTCGATCCTAAAATCGACCTGCCTCTCAGGAGGCACACCGGGTAACTATCTCGAGAATACATCAGCGAACTCCATGACAATTGGAACATCAGCAACCGACACCTGATCCCTAACCCGCGTATCCACTACATAAGCCAAATAACTTGCACACCCGTGCTAAATATACCGTCGAGCCCTTGCTACCGAACAAAACCCTGAATCCATCTTGGTGCCCTCTCCATAAATAACCAGTTCTCCCCCCACTTGGGGTTCGAACTACCACACGTTGACCCTCTCAGTCGATCATGGCACCGAAACGGATCAGCCAATCCATAGCCACAATCATGCAAACACCCGCCATGGGAATAGGAATCAAATCGATCGGAAATGATACCCCGAAGATCTCCAAAACGCAACCTTGATAAACCAAAGAAGCAGAAACCTCGTGTTCATTGGCGATAGAAACTCTCAACGGACATTCCAACTCCCCTATGGGCAAAGAAAACTCCCTACTAAAAGACCGAGAAACAAATGACCGACTCGCACCCAAGTCAAACAAGACTAAAGCAAGCAAGGAGTTCACTAGAAATGTACCTACCAAAGGTACAAATATATGAGCATAAAACAAACATAATCAATAAGATAAGAGATAGAAACATACCAGTTACAACATCCGGTGCTGCCCTGGCCTCCTTGGCAGTAAGCTGGAAAGCATGACCTCGAGCCCTCGGGGGCTCCGCCCTGCTCTGACTCTCATCAGTGATCCTCAAATTAGTCGGTGTTGGAGCCTGTGCTGGCCTGGCAGCGAGCGATTGACAGTTGGCCTTCACATGGCTAACCTAGTCGCAATGATAATAAATCTTGGAACTGAGTGTTGGAGCCTGCTGGTGGCAATCCCTCACCATGTGGCCCTGTCGGCCATAATTGTGGCACCCAGACGATGATTGACAAGCACCCTCGTGCGCCTTTCCGCACTTCCCGCAAGTGCGGCCCTTTCGGCACCCAGATCTGACATCAACGGTCTTAAACCGCTTTGGGGCAGGCTGCGACTGCGCTGAGGCCGACCTCTGCTCTCACGTCTGCAGATCAATATCAATATCACGCCACCTAGCGGCCTCCTGCATCTCCAACAAAGAACCATAGCGTTGTATAGAAACAAATTGCATGATCTCCATCTTGAGCATGCTCAAGTATGGGTCATCTGAGCCTGCTCAGATGCAGCAAACTCAAGGCAAAACATAGCTTTCTCCGTGAACATCTGGGTGATCTCCGTCACCGTCTCAGAACCCTATCTCAAATCCAGATACTCCTATGCTAACCTCTCACGCTCTACCAGCGGAACATATCGAGAGCAGAACATCTTAGAAAACCGCCCCCATGTCACAGCAACTATCTGCTTAACATAATAAGAACTAGTAGCGAGCCTCCACTAATCCTTCGCTTCGGACCACAGAAGGTTCAGAGCACACCTGACCTTCAGCAGGGCATAAACACGTGAATAAGCATCCTTCCACATCATATAGCCACCTCATGGCTATGATCGGGTCCTAAAATCCATCAAAAGTTGGGGGCTTCATATTATCGAAGTTCCGATACTGAAAGACCTGACCTGACCCAACACCTACAGTTGCCACGGCTGCGGAGTCTGCAGCAGCAGCCGTCTCAGCAATGACTGTGTAGCGATCATCAAAGAACTCCATCATCGCGGTCTTGATAGACCCGAACATTTCCGGAATCTATCCCCGGAAAATAGCAACCACATCCTCGTGAATGATCTCCCTAAAGCGGTCCTCTGACAATGCCGACCCACCCTGACTGCTAGCTCCCGATCCCGACCCAGATCCAATCTCAACTCGTCTTGTAGTCACCATACTGAAAATACACCAGGAATATATCAGATCATTCACATATCATAACAGGGAACCAACTCCCAACGAAGCCCTAGGGGTTGTGACTTCCTTGCTACACGTACAGGTCCTATGCTTTCAGTAGTGCGGGGCCATACTACCTTCCACACCTACCCGTATTTGTCTCAAGGATCATCACAACGCCCTAACAATACTCATAAGCATAGTTGAATGCTCAATCCTTACTCCCTAGAGGAAAGGCTAAACATCTCATGACTGGCCGAATAACCCCATATGACTCATCCTCGAAACTTCCACCAACCCTGCAGCACTCATGTATGCTAGTCATACATAACACTGGACCCTATAGACATTCAAATATATGATCCTACTCTAAGCCCTTCATCAAACAAGAACAGGAAATAAGGCCAAACCAAACATTCTCAGGCTATAAGATCTTAGTTATATATAACCATGATACATACATTAAGCAACTACAATAATGATTTCAATTCCATAAAAGAAAGGCCCTAGGCTATCAGACATCATATAATTAGACAATTCTATCATGTAATTTCCGAAGATCCCTAGCCTATCACTAGCATGATGTTCTAACATATCACAATATCAAATAACAATATGGTATTTTGGGGTCTACTTACTGGCTCCGGCTGATCGTACACATAGGAGAAATCCTTAGTTTGAGATTGGATTCACACGAGTGTTCCTCCAATTCATTCAAACCAAGGCTCTGATACCAACTTGTAACATTCATAAATTCTTGAAAATTTTAAACTTTTTAAACAACTCAAAACCAACATTTGTTTACAAATTGTTTTCAAAATAAGTTTCACATCAGAGAAATCCTAAAATCGTAAAACAAAAATTTGAGGAGGTGCATGATCACGCCTTCGCCTTGCTGCGGTCCTTTGAGGTATCTGAAACACAATCCAGAACTGTAAGCCCAAATCTTAGTGAGTTCCCCCAAAGTACCGATACATAACAAATAGTACAAATATAATAACAGCATGTAATGGGTCCACAGCTTAACAGACTGGATTACCTCTGAGCCCACAACATAAGTATGGCTTGCCCTTGGCCCACAACTTATGTCTGGCTTGCTCCCTGACCTGATCAGTCCTTGGATTGAATACCGCTAAGCCCTCAGTACGAGTCTAACATGCCCTTCCTGGCCCTCAGATCGTATCTAGAATGCTCATGAGTCCTCAGTATGAGTTTGGCATGCCCTACCTGGCCCTCAGCTCATATCTGGCATACTCTAGGTTTTGTTGGATACAGCACGGAGCAGTACAACCTCAACCCAACCTATACAATATTTCAACATATAACAGATAATATCATATACAAATAAACAGACAGTAACACAAGTAGTCCTATAGATCTACCAGACTAGTATATCAAAACTAGCATGCATATCTATACCATACTCAGCATATCAACAATATCAGGTTATCCAACGAATGGGCTGGCCTTGGTGCCTTCGAACCGAAAGTTTAGTGAGGAATACTCACCTCACAAAGCCAAACTAAGTTGAAACCTCCGACTGCTAACCCATGGAAAATCCTAAACTATCACAGAAACAAACATTCAATTAACAATTGGAATACCCTTCTTGACTGAGGGCCCAAACATTGGGTAAATATCCATTTTACCCTTTGCCTAATTGGGCTAAGGCCCAAGTCCAAATCTTGATCCAAAAGGCCCAGATAACTTCAAGGCCCACACTTGGCCCAATTTTCCAAATTGGGCCCAACTCCTTATTGGGCCTTATCTAAAGGTCTGATCCTCTAATTAGCCCAAAACACACATATCCAGATAGTCCATTAGGGCCCAAGTATCAAAGCCCAACAGATGGCCCAATACCCGAAGCCCAAAGTCTGAAACCCAAACAGAAGGGGTACGCGGGGTGTACCCCTTCGGTATGCGGGGCGTACTTCACCTCGCATTGACCACCATCGGGGTGGTTGACTCAGTACGTGGGGCGTACATCAACTTATGCGGGGTGTAACCTCGCAGGTCTTAAAATCCTTATAAGTGCTTAATGGATTAAGCACCTAAGCTCAAACTTTAGATCCATGACTCAAAAGTACTCTCAAACTTTAAGACTTTGGTCATCCAAAAAGGGCTTAATGCATGGTCATAATCCATTAACACCTCCTACAAAGAATAAGAGACCAAACTAGCTCAAGGGACCTCATTTTTATGCCTTAGGACCCATCCTAGGGTCTGAAAGTATAGCCCAACACGACCAAAACAAAGCATGCACAATATTGGGACTCTTGGGACAAGAAGAATACCAAAAAGTAACCAAAACAAGATATAAACAATCCAAGCATAAAGGTAGAAGCTTTTTACCTTCTGGAGCTCCTTCTTAAAGTGATGATCCAAGATCTACTAGCTTCTTCACTCTCCAATCACCTTGATGCAACTTCCTCTTCTTCAACCACACAAGAAACACACTCTTAGCTCACACACACATACACACTAGAGAAGCTAGGGTTTGCCAAAAACGATCCAAGAACTTGGAGGCTGAAAGATGGGGGTAAAGGGTCCATAATGATGCTTAAATACTCCACAAACCCTAAAAGTTAGGGTTTTCACCCGGACACACGTACGCTTAGCGTACATATGTGTACGCCCTGCGTACTAGGGTGCACCCTAGTACTCCTAACGTACCTACATGTACGCCCAACATACAACTCATGCTCCCAAGAATTATGTCACACCCCCAAACCACAATGGCCGAAACATTCGGGGGCGGCTGACTTCATGTAGTATCATAACAGTTGAATATTTGTAAAGAAAGTAAACACAACCATCATAAATATAATTTAAAAGTTACATTATTGAATACAGTACATGTCTCAAAATAAATTACAATATGATGATTTAATAAGTTTTAAGACTGACGTCTTAGCGTCCCTTCTCCAAAAGCTGATGATTTACCTGTATTACTGAATCCCTGAGAAATACAAGTAGTTTTGAAAAAGTGTCAATAATTAAGTTGGTGAGTTCATAAGCGTTTTTGTATAAGAATAGTATCCTTTTTAGTGTAAAATAACTGAGTTTGTTCCTAGAAAATACAATATTTTCCATATATGTGTCGTAGTTTGAAAAAGTTCCAAAAGACTGAATGTATAAGTGTTTTCCATACTTGAAATAGTATAAGTAGATTTATATAAATATATATAATCACTAAGGCGTTTAACAGCCCCGTAAACCGAGATGTATTAATACCCCATGTGAGTTTTTATAACCGTGCTATTGACCCAGACTGCCTGTAACAACGTTCGTCAGGCGTTGGAATGATATGACGTTTGTCACCCCAAACCTGCCGGTCTAACTGTAGCTAACAGTTTAGGTGCGGGATTGTCAGTCCCATATAGATCTATACACAAATATCACGCTCTCCCTACAAGAGATTATGGCTTATAAAATAGGACTTAATCTGCGAACTGAACGGTTCGATAAATTCAGATATCTCACAAAATTTGGTATTAACAGGTTTACGTATGAAAAGTCCATTTTCCTTGTGAATATAAGTATTTCCTCTTTTGTTTATAGTATGTAAAAATATCATGAATATCTCGTAACTATACCTATTATAGTTTTAAAAAGGGTGTTTCGTTAGAATGAAAAACCTTGGTGTATTACCAACCTTGCATGAAAAGTAGTCTTTAACTTTAGTAGATACGTTATTTTATGTATTTAACATTTGTACATAAGATGTAGGTAAAACATTTAAACCTATGAGTATTTCAACGTAAGTTTTTCTTGTGTTTCACTTGTATTCCCCCCCCCCCCCCTAAAACATGAAAAAGACGTGAAAATGTAGGGGTATGAACTCACTTGATAAGTGGTGAATCAGGTAGCGTGTCGTTTCTAGGAATGATCTTTCTTGACATAACTGTGGGTTTCTGGTGAAGAAACGAGCTTCACGCGGGCAGCACTTCGACTGGAAAGAATGTTTTTCTTGGAAACTTCGGGGCGTCGGGACACGCGTCGTGTTTTAGGGGTGTTACCGGGGCTTCGGGGTAGTCTCGGGATGCTTGAAACAGAGTAAAAGTAGCAAGGAGAGTAGAATTGAGCAGCCTAAACCCGAGGCCTTCGGTTTCTATTTATAGGGTGGAAATTCAGGGTTCACGTCGTGAATCTCAAATATTCACGTCGTGAGTTCAGTAGTCATCAGGTGCGTCATCGCAAATTGCGTCTGTCAGGCTCCAGAAGTCATTAATACTGAGTTCACGTAGTGAACAGTGTATTCACGTCGTGAACTCTGACACAGTGTCGGGGTTCGCGCCCTGAACTTCAAAAATTCATAACTTTCGAATACGAACTCCGTTTTCGACGTTCTTTATATCGACGTGTAGGTGAGATTATTCTATACAACTCTCGTTTAGACTTTGTTGGCTAACTTTGATTTTAATTTTTATTATATTTATTTTTAGTAGGTCGGGACAGAAAAAATCCATTAAAAATTCATAACTTCTTCATCTGATGCCCGTTTTCGTCTGTCTTTTTACCGTTGTATTACTATTGTCGAGATCTTCAATTCTTGTTTAGGTTGCGTCGGCTAAAAGTCGCTCGATCTCTATTTCGAGTTTTTAGCTGTCTGCTATATCCGAAACTTAGAAAAATCACAACTTCCTCATACGAAGTCAGATTTGGACGTTCTTTTTATACACGTTTACGGTTTAACATAATCTATGACTTTCGTTTAGATACCTAAGGCACAAAAGTATTTTATTGAAATTTTACTTTTTACACTTGACAGTGTTTTACCGGTTTTGTCGCGAATCTTTGATTAGTCATAAATTTTTCGTTATAACTCGGATTTGAGTGTTTTTTATATTTCTGAAAACCTTGATATGATATCTAACATTTTATGTAACCCAATTGAGACTTTTGAGCAATTCGTTTTTGACGTTATTTTTATTGATTCCAAAATAGATTATAATATTTGACTTTTTGAAGATTATATTGATTCGAAATATCGGGTTGTCACAAATTAGCAATTTGCCACTACGGCTTCTAAGGGCTAATTCCAACCAATTTCAAGGACCAAAATGAGATATTTAATTACCAAATGAATGATTTGAAAATACCTGAAAACTCGGGATGTTACAAAGCACTTATCAGTTAAGCATTTTATCAATTTAACACTCTATCAATTAATCACTAAGAACTTATCATGAAATTAACCAAAAACACTTTAAGCACTTATTAATTAAACACTTTATCACTATCTTATGTGTACTCAAACTAGTAAACCTAAACAACTAACACAAATATAACATATTACACATTTTATACATCCAAAACAACCACTCAACATTAACAATTACCTAGTCAAAGATTTTAAATAGATACAAACATCACCTAATCAATGACAAAACTAAAACAAAAGCTAGAAACCTTACATGTTCTTCGTACTGTGGTGCCCAGATTCTGTTGGACGGCGGTCGGCTGTAGACAGTGGTCCTTCGGTGGTGAGGTGGTCGTCGGACTAAACCCCAAATCAAAAATAAAAAAATAAAATAAAATAATCCTTACCTGCAACTCCTATTGTGGTGGCCGGAAGTAGGTAGTTGTTGGATCTCGGTGTTGTTGTCGATTGTCCTCCTATGACTACCTTACCGGGAAACAAAGCAAAAAAAAAAAAAAAAAAAAAACCCCCGAAAATCTCAAAATCCAACCAGAAAAAAGTGAAATCGGAATAAAAGGAGTGACCTAGAAATTATCCGAGGTTGGCGGTGAAGGGAAGTGGTCGAAGGAGTGACCTAGAAATCCAACGAGGGTTTCCGGGCCAGCTTTCACGCACCGACTAATCCCCCGCTGCAAACATGAGGCTTTACCTCATGCCCTGGAGTCACTGCAGGCGAACCTCAATGGCCACAAGGGCTGAGTGGTGTCAGGATTTGAACATGGGTCAATAGGTTATCTACCATATCTTTCACATGCCTTACCAAGTCACCACAACCCAGATATATATATGTGATAATTGTTGAGGTATCTTTCTTTGTTTCATTAATGCATGTTTCATTAATGTACATGCATTGCCGATTGTACAATATAAATTATCAAACAAAACTGATGATAAACTTAAATTTCGATCAATGAATTAACCTGTCAGTGAAATCAATAATCATAAGCATTTGCTTTGAAACTTGACAATGGGGTAGGTGCATTTACGTTTTTCTAGCTATCATAGCAAAAACACACACACACATATATATATATATATATATATATATATATATATATATATATATATATATATATATATATATATATATATATATATATATATATATGTGTGTGTGTGTTTTTGCTATGATAGCTAGAAAAACGTAAATGCACCTACCCCATTGTCAAGTTTCAAAGCAAATGCTTATGATTATTGATTTCACTGACAGGTTAATTCATTGATCGAAATTTAAGTTTATCATCAGTTTTGTTTGATAATTTATATTGTACAATCGGCAATGCATGTACATTAATGAAACATGCATTAATGAAACAAAGAAAGATACCTCAACAATTATCACATATATATCGCTTTTCAACTCTTTTTCATTTATATACATATAGTGATATCTAAAAGTTTTAATATCACCCCAAAAGTAAAAAACTAAAAGAGAATTGTATTATTTAATTTGGGCATTAAATATGCATTAAACCCCCACTGGGTTTATGTTATATGTAGTCATTAAAACTTTCAAATCCCAATAGCTCTTTTTTTTCCACTTAAAGACACAAACAAGTGTTGCCTCTCCAAACCCCATGTAGTGAATCTTTGACGTTTGACTAAAATGGCCCACTTCTTCTTCTTCATTTTTTTTAATCTAATTTTAACATTTTTCTCATTTATTTTAAATAAAATTACAATTTAATGGACGGTTTTATAAAACTAGACCATTTTGTATTGAGTGTTTCAACCTTTAATTTAAACTGTCAAGGCCATTAAAAAAATTTTGATTCATTTTCCTGTAGTATGAAATACGCTATAAATACGGTGAATGTTAACTGATTCATAAATGACTTCTAAGATTTCATTCAAAGATTATCAAACAGCTCATGATAAACTTAACTATTAATATACAATCAGCGCTATAAATTCATATATTATAAAATCAAGCTATTTTATATTAAAGCTTATCAAATTATCAAATCGAGTTTAAGTTTAACTTATTCTTATTAATTCTAGCTCAAACTCGTCGACTTATTTACAGTCTTTAATGTATTTATAATAACCATAGGTAATGGAAATCAACAATTTTGTCCGGTTGGGTTTTGAGTACAATTTGATTCATACAACAGTTTTCTCTTGATTCAGTAAAAACTTTGTTCTAAGTTAATGACCAATTTACCAATTACGTAGTTGGTTTTCATTTGTAGATAACGTGCTTGGTTTTATTTGTAAAAAACTTCAATAATATCATAGTTATCCAATTTAAACAAAGATAACAAAATACAATGTCTTTTAAGTAACTTTTTTTTAACAATTATATAAAGTTGTGCATATTGATAAAGTGATTAATTGGCCAAAGCCAAAGCAAATAAAAGGCTAAGATGGATGTAAAGTGATTAATTGGCCAAAGCAAATAGTTTTCTAATACGAGTAGGGTCGATTGTTATACACTTTTTCATGTATTCAAATTTCATAAATAAGATTAAAAAAAATAAACTATTTTTTCAAAAGTAAAGAATATGATTTATCAGCTAAAATGATATAAACATTTACATATATTGTATACGAATTTCGATCAATTACATTCTTAACCAAGTTTTTTAATATTTAATAATTTGAACCATAAAAATACTACATAACAAAAACATGTAAAGTAAAAGAATCAATGTGTCATTACCTTTTAAATTCTCTTTACTTTTTTTAATTTACTACACTAAAAGAAGCTTTTTAAGACAGTAATATTAGTAAAGTTTAATAAATACCACACTTTATGCATCAAGTTTAAAATTATTAACCAAAATACATAACCATAATAGATGGCTTAAATCATCATTTTAAGATAATAAAACTAACTAAAACATTACATTATAAATGATGTTAGTAGCACTTGAAAATAAAGTCTACAACTTCAACTATATCTAACTAAAACTACTTGACTTAAAAACAGAAAGCACACATAAAGTAGACATTTTTAAAGTGCTAATAACATCACATACTTAGACGCTATTTTGATTTTGTGTCACATAATATAACAAAATCAAAACTTAAAGTAGATAGATAGATAGTCGCATATAATCAAGACTTGGTTGAAGTCACGTGCAAAGAGTTGATGGATTCACATGTACATGGATCGTTCCCCATGCATGAGCTTCGAAGCCAAAACATTGTTCCAGATTTCAGTGAAAGCTCTGATGATGATTCCATGGTAATATGGTGAATTAAGCTGCAAGAAACAGTTGAGAAGCTCCCTAAGATCTTCTCTTCCGTATATCTCTTTCTCCATTATCATCTGCAGCATTGAATCTCTGAAATCGACATACGGGTCGTCGGAATCTTTCTCCACCGCCAGACTGTTGCCGCCGATCTTCCCAAACCCTTGAACCGCTCTCAAGCTAACTTCAGACTCGTCCAGCGTCGACTCTGAGGTGTTGGGTGAGAATAAGGTTGCGGTTGGCGTGGTGGTGGTGGTTGTTGGGGTGGTGTTCCATGAGGTGGAGGTGGAGGAGTGGTGGTGGTTGTGGTGACGGCGGTGGTTGTCGGGGTAGTAGTGGGTGTGGTTTCGTTTGTATTTGTTGGGTTTTGGGTTGAAGATCTTGGAGAGGTTGAATCTCCGGCAGCCGCCACCGCAGCCGACGCTGACGGCGGTGGTGTTGAGTAAGAGCTTTTTGTTGATTGTAGGCATAGTGGGGGTGAAGAAGAGGGAAGCAGAAGAAGTTGACTCATGTGATGAAAGTTTTTGTTTCTCTCTATAAATTCTGTTTTCTTACCAACAAGTACATACTAACGTCACAGTACCTTAATTTGCTTTTTCGTCACAGCCCAATCACAGAGTTTGACAGATTATAGTCATTCCCTCCAAAAAAAAATTCTAAAAAAAATCGATTCAATAAGTTCAATCTAATCTAATAAATAATAAATAATATGTTAATATATATATAATTCATTATATTTTAATTTTGAGTTATAAAAGCCATATATTTATGAAATAAATTTGTATTGCGATTACTTGACCTTGTATTTATCTATTTATGAAATTAAATTTTATTGCATATGATATCATAGATACTCTTAAAACTAATCCATTTTTAAATAGCTTTTCATTACTTACATAATATCATATATAAAACAAGTTAAACGGACAAATAAAAGATTATTTCAAAAAGCATAGGATGTTTCATAGAGTACATATAATGAAAAATCATGTTAGCTTTAACATTTATAAAACAGAAAAATATGAAGTAACCGTAGTAAAATTTGATTTTAAAAAATAAATAATGTTTATTGTAGTAAATATAATAATTACTCCGAAAAAGAGTTAAAAGATGCTTTTATTTATGTTTTCGGAAATAATTCATATACATTTTTAAAAAGTATTTAAATTTATATTATGTGTATGTAAAGTTTATTGCTTTTCACAAAATACAGTGAGTATATTATTGGTAAGTAAGAGACTTTGAACTTTGAAGAATCAATTACGTTTTTTTATGTATATAAATAGGTAACGTAAGTACAAGAAATACTTGGATTTCCTGAAAATAATGGTATTTATATTTATATTTCTAGTTAATAGATTTCAGCATAATCTAACTGACCAACAAACAACCTAAAAATCTTTATTTTTTTGGATTAAGTCATAAACAACAAATATGTTTTCTGATTTCTAATTGTATTTTAAGTAATCATTGATTATTTAAAACATAGACGACTACATCAAATAGATGAAGGTCAATGTCGAGTGATCTACAAATTTGGTCAGCTTTTTACTAAGTTTCTTATTTTATTTTCTAAATTTTGTTAGCAGATACTTTTTCTTTTTTTTTTTTTTTTTTTTGAAAATTCGATTAAGTGTATAGGGTCTTTAAGTATTTTATTTATCATCACACGTACGCTAACTAGATAAAATTGTTTATAATAAAGATTAAAAATAATATTTTGTTTTGTTATGTTCTATTTTCACCAAACGATATAAAAAGAGTTTGTCCAGTTCTCTTCAATCTAATTCACGTCAGTTTTATCCAATCCAGTTTCACATACCAAACAATATCTAAATAAATATTCACTATTAACCAAATCCAAATAAAAAAGTTCCTTGTTTTGTAAACAATTAACCTATGTGAGACGAAAGTAAAGTAAATTTCAATGGATGGATAAACTGAAGATGTGAACACTTTTTCTAACTTGAAAACTGTAACACCCCCTACCTCTTTAATTATGGTGTACTTCTTAACCTTTCTCTTTTATTTTTTTAATTGATAAGTATATATATTCCATTCTTTAAAAAAAGTTAATTTTAAACTTATTTTGTAAAAAAATAAAATTCATAGTTCAATTAGAGAACTTACCAAATGATGATTTCCGAACCAGCTTTTGTGCATTGACTTGCGAATTATGTCATTGCAATCTAATATCAATAGAGGTAGGGGTTAAATATTGTCATGATTTGAATATGAATCAGTGTTGTTCACAATATTTTTTATGTATTCTATCAAATAACCACAATCTAAATGATTTTATCAATTCTTAGCTCTAGTTCACGTTATCAAATGGCATTTATGCAAATGTAGTAAAATACTTGTAATCGAACTTATGTTATTATTAAAAAATTTGAATTTATTAATTTAATGGAAACCCAAGGAATAGAGCATAAAATATCACAGATCCTGCCAAAATAAAATATAATAATGATAATAAGGTATAAATGGAAGAGTTTGGAAGCTGGCATATGACAGTAGGTCATTTATCTTTGGGATTAATTAAAGCAATTAAGTATCTATTTTTGTATAAATTGTAATTGCATCTCCAGAAATAAAAAATAGAAAGAACCCATATAAACCGGCTGATTTAACTCCAATGGATCGCAGATCCCACCGGATAACATCAATTTCATACACTCCATTTCTTTTTTCACTTTAAATAAAAGAGCCGTTTATGGGTTTTCTTAGGAGTAAATTACAAAATAATCCCAATACTTATACGAAAATTATGGATTGGGTCCTGAAAGATTTTGTTTTTGATTTCATCTATAAAGTTTCAATTTGTTTTGAATTTAGTTTTTTTTTGGAACCGGCAAATATATTAAAAGGCCCCGCCACCGCCCGCCTAGCAAGACACTAGACGGCAGAGGAAAACAGGAGAAAAACAAAAGTTTACGTACAAATAAGAGGAGAAATGGACCAATCAACCCATTTGTAATTATAGTTCATTCGTATATGTTTTATCCACACAAACATCTGAGACTTAATAATATCTACCATCATAGTTGGAGACGAACGTATGTTTTTAAGTACTCTGTCGCACCTCGCCTTCCAAATCCGCCATAACGTCCCGTAGCAGATAGCAACTATGTTATTTTTTCGGTCCTTATCCTTCCCAAAATCATCCAGGTACCCAGTTAACTCTCCAATTGTCGATGTCTGTACCACTGGAATGCCACACCACTTCAGCACCCAATCCCAGACTGCTTTCGCGAACGTACAAGATAGCAAGATGTGGTCGTAGTCTTCCACATCTGCTAAGCAACAGCTGCACATCACCGAATCCAGATCTAAACCTCTATTTCTAAGAGCACGTAACGATGGGATACGCTTCTGCATTGCTCTCCAGATAAAGCCTATAACTTTGATAGGGACCTCATGAATCCATTTCACCCGATCCATCATTACCTAGTTTTGAGGTTTATCGATTATTTTCCTGAGAGTAGCCACCTGGAACTCGCCATCAGCTGTAATACCGTACTTCCAACCATCATTTGAAGCCTGCAACTGGAAGGACCCAAGCAATGTCTCAATACTATGTAATTCCTCCAAATTGTGCATCATATTGTGGGCGTGAGATCCAATCCCATGACGGGCCATCATCTCGAATTCTATCTACAATCAAGCATCTCTTTTTCTTTTCCAGTTGATACAACCCTGGGAAAGCAGATTTTAGAGGTTCGCCACCAATCCAATGATCCAACCAAAACATAGTATCATCTCCTCTCCCAATCTGCTTATTAATCACATGTACCGTATTAATTCCTATACTGCTCAAGACATGTCGAATACCGGCAATATTGTTCCATACTCCCGTAATGTATTTGTTTGACATAACATTGGAAGGCTTGATACTTAGGTTATGAATACCTTTAATAACACGGGCCCAACTCGTTGTGGGATTTGTTCTCAGACGCCACCACCACTTGGTTAATAGAGAAAGATTAAGAGCTCAGATCGAGCCCACACCCAAGCCTCCCATATCCTTTGGAGCGATTATTTTTTCCCATGCGACCCAGTGTATTTTTTTCCTATCCTCAGCACCTCCCCAAATGAATTTTCTCCTGATGCTCTCCAGTGTATTTAATACACCTATAGGTGCTGCAAACAGTGATAGGAAGAATGTTGGAAGGTTTCCCAGCACTGCTTTCACTAGGGTCAACCTCCCACCGAAGGATAAAGTTTTTGCCTTCCATGTAGATAGCTTGGATCAGAAACGTTCAATCACCGGGGCCCAATGGCGCTTAAGATTCATGTTTGCTCCCACTGGGACGCCTAGATAGATAAAAGGAAGTGACGACGGCTCACACCCAAGAGGCACAGCCCACCTTCGAACTTCATTGGGACATGCTCCAATTCCAAACACTCGGGACTTAAAAAAATTTACTTTGAGTCCAGAAGAGATTTGGAAACATCGCAAAATCCGTGCTAGGTTGTGTATGTTTGATCTGCTTCATTCACCTATAAATAAAGCGTCATCAGCATAAAACAGATGTGAGATTGTCATATCTTCTTGTGGAATCCGAACTCCCTTAAAGATGCCTTTCTCGCACACCGACTTCATAGCAACATTTAGCCCTTCCATTACCATTATGAAGAGTAATGGTGAGAGTGGGTCGCCCTGTTGTATCCCCTTCCCGAAATTGAACTCAGCTGTGGGTGAGACATTTACAAGTACCGATGTCCTAGCAGATTCGAGACACCCCTGATCCACAGCCTCCACTTTGAGCCGTACCCCATTTGTTCCATTATAGAATCCAAAAACTCCCAGTTAACCGAGTCAAAGTCTTTGTCGAAATCTACTTTGAAGTGGAGTAGTTTCTTCTTTATTTTTTTTACCCATGCACATAATTCGTTTACAATTAGTGGCCCATCGTGTATATTTATGCCTTCAACAAATGCCGACTGGACCTCATCTATGTTATAACCAATAACCCTTTTGAGTCGGATGGCAAGAGCTTTTGCTATAATTTTATATATATACTTCCAATTAGACTAATTGGTCGGAAATCCCCAAGAACTAATGGATCCTTAACTTTTGGCACCAGAGTAATAAAGGATGAGTTGCACCCGAGACTAAGTTTCCCCTGTTGTTCGAAGTATTTAACAAACCTGAATATATCTTCCTTCATTAAGTCCCAATATTTTTTATGAACTTGAAGCTAAAGCCATCAGGCCCAGGGGCCTTGTCTCCGCCACATGCCCAAACAGCTACCCTGATCTCCTCCATAGAAAAAGGAGATTCAAGGTTATGACTAGTATCCGAATCCAGAGCGTGGAACTTTGAATTAATCATTTTTGGTCTAGTAGGCCAATTTTCCTGGAACTTTATTTGAAAAAATCTATGTACCTCCTGTTTTATTTCTTCTGTATTTGTGTTCCACACACCGTTTATAACCAGCCCGTTAATGTGATTTCTCTGTTGTTTGTTATTAACAAAAGAGTGGAAGAAACTTGTGTTCTCATCTTCGTCAATTGCCCATTTTATCCTTTCCTTTTGTTTTGCATCAAGGGAAACAATCTTTTCATGCTCTGCTATCTTTTTAAACACCAATCTTCTTTCCTCAATCTCCGATTCATACAATTCACGGGATTCAGATGCCACATCCAACTCCTATAACCTGATTTTTAATGCATGTAATTCCTTTACTTCCTTTGAATAATCACCAGCCCTCCACTTCTTGATTTCATTTTTTAAAAATTTGAGTTTTGCAGCTAAGTATCTGTCTTGCATCTCGTAACCAACGAAGGACTCCCAATTTTTGGTTACCACCTGATCGAATCCATCACGTTTCATCCAGGAGTTGAAGAATCTAAACGGGGTTTTGCCAAAGTCAACGGTCTCCGTTTGCAAAATAATTGGGCAATGATCAGACAGTTCACGTGCTACAGCCACCATAGAGATTTTTGGAAAATAATTAAGTAACACTGGGCAGATCAGAAACCTGTCTAATTTACTCATTTTTGGCTCCGGTTGACAGAAATAAGTGTAGCGATGACCCCCCATCCTTAATTCTTGAACCCCGGCATCCCCGATGAATCTATTAAACCAATATGCTGTTGAATGGTTAATTTGAGAGTTGTATCTTTCATCCGGTCTTCTAACAGTGTTAAAGTCCCCAAATAATATCTAAATACCCCCAATCGTTTGTTTAATTCCCAATAACTCATCCCAAATCTTCCGTTTCTCCATCGGGGCCTGGGGCCCGTATACGTTGTAGAAGATGACCTTCTCCTGGATACCCGACCAAGTACCAACAGTAATTAGATAGTGACGAGATATAATTACCTCAATAACATCGAAGAGACAAACATCCCATATGCTTAATAATCCCCCGACCTACTTGTTGCATGTGTTGCAGCATAGCCGAAATCTGTAGTGCCCCAACAGCCCTCCACATCGATCTTCTCAGAATCCAGCAGTTGAGTCTCTTGGATCCCGAAGAATGAGACCTTGTATTTGTTTTTGAGCCTTCTCACCCAGGTGACTTTTTGGGCTTCACCAATACCCCTTATATTTAAACTCAAGCAATTCATCGTGGAACATTTTTCTCACCGAATTCACCCATGACTTCCAGCAATACCGGATTTTCTTCGTCAATTTCAAATCCAAGTTGTCTACCGATTTTAATTGTCTTCTCTGTTTCTGAGTTGAAGGAGGTACATTCTGTAGCACCATCCAGGGACCACATCTCTTCCACGTTTCTATTGAGATCAATCGAGGGATCATCTCTACGTTCAGCACGATCTGGCGATTGGATATCATATCCGGGATGAGGTATCGTGGAGATTTGGGGGTTGGAGGAGTAGACAGTGCTTCCAGGACTATTACGTTTTTTTTTTGCAGCTGATACCCCAATAATTGTTAATTGGTCCATCATATCGGCTTGGGCCATATGGCAAAGTGAAGGTAAAGGCCCAAAGCATCCGCTTGGGTTTAGCTGTCCATCTAATTCAGGGATATTTTCACTCGTGGGGGGTTCTTCTTCCTGGATCTCACGTAGGATAGCAGGGGCTCTTTGGTAATTTGCATTTAATAGACTTGTATTCCCAACAGATGGATTAAAAACATGCAACGTTCCATTACCTTACGACCTTTGCTCTTCCACATTCTGAGTGGGGGGTGCCGCCGATTCATTATCCTCTTCGGTAACTGTCTGTAATTTCTCCGGAAACTGCTTCCGGTGGTCCTTCAAGGAATCTCTCTTGTACACTTTTTGGATTTCCTTTATGATCTCTCCTTCTTATGGTTCTTCATCCCCAACTTCCATCCATGTTTCAGATATACCTTCTTCATCCTCTGAGCTAGCCCCTTCTTCGTCACAGGATTGTCCTTCATAGAAGTTTTTCGATGAATCAAATTGGAATGGGAACCAATCCTCATCAAATTCAACAACCCCAACCTTGGTTATCTGGTCATCAGTGGCTACCTCAACTTCTTCATTGATCCTTGTTCGCCGTGTTGTAAGGATGCCGACTTTCACGCAGGACAAGTCTACCCTGTGATACACATCGTCGAAAGGAGCGATTATCTTCCCAAACTTCTTGCAGATTGCTTCAAAACTCATACTTCCCCAAAGTTTCAATGGAAGCCCCACTAATCTCACCCATGCTATCCGTTCAAAAAAAAAAAATTCTGGGCTCTCTACAGGTTCAACCCACTTTAAGTTTTCAGCCCATCTTTGTTTATTTTCTCGAAAACTCCTCGCCTCTACCGAGTTATCAAAGCATAATAAAACCTTCAGACCTCCAATGTATTTGATTTCGAGGTCCTGCTCTTCTTTTTCCAGAAGAAGTTTGGGGAGATGACCCAGGTGTGAGAGGGAGATGGCTTCAGCAATGAGTGTAGTTTTCCTAAGCCATGAGTACGTCACAGGTTCCTGTTTAAGGAGGATTGGTGGTTCCGGTGCATATTTCGGTGAAGGAGGCTTGGGTCTGATTACCTCTGCGTAGGAACAGTGATCTCTCACTCCAAGTCTAGGCTCGACCCACGTTGGCTGTTTATGCCGTTGCACATTTGTCTTCTGTGGGGTCAGCTTCCTAAGTTGCCTGGACACATTCACCATCAGCCTCTTCCCATTGTATGAGATACCATTAAGTTTCTTCTCTAATCCAGAGATGTCATTAACTCCTCTGAATCGGACGAAAGCAAATTTCTGCCCATTCCATCTCTTCTTAGTTCCCATATACACGTCCGATATCTCCCCGTATTCTGCGAATCACCTCCATAGATCTGTTTTGTTTGTATTATCAGGGACGTATGAGACAAAGAATGTCGTATCGCCTCTTACTCTCGCCGGTGCTTGCTTTTTCCGCCGGACTTCCGTGCAACCTTTCATCTTCTTTTTGAATTATGTGCACTTTTTATTGATGCTCTTTCGTTGACAAAGTTTATTTCTCCCGTTAAATAGAAAATTACTATTTCACTTTTAACGTTTTAGTCTTTTATAAATTGTTATATTATTATTGTGGGTATGGGTGTTAATTTTAGACATGACACGAATTTTAGACATTACACGAACCCGACCAGCAAATAAATGTGCTTGAGTAAGGGATTTCAATCCATTTAATTAAAATGTTTGATACGACACGACACAAAAATAAACAGGAATGGTTAGGGTCTAAACTTTCGACATGAAAATAAGTAGTTTATTTGTATGCAACTTTTTTTAAAATCTTTTAGGTAAATTGTGTTGGTGATTTTAGTGTCACCTAACATTTTGTGTAATTGGAACGGATATGTGAGCTAGGGGCTTATCCTTTGTACTCTATATTATATGTTTGATGAATGCGAAGTGCATGCATATATAAGATCGAATTATAAGTCGTTAAGACAGAAAGGCGGGTGTCAAGGGGGTCGCGCCCCTTTGCAATGTCCTAGGGGCAGAGCTCCTAGCGGGGTCCAAGGGGAAGAGCCCCAAAAGGTCTTCAGATTTTTGAATTAGTTACATCATGGAAAAATCGAATTATAATGAGTGATTATGGTCAAATTGATAAATCTTATCAATTTTAGTAACCATTGATTATACCATTAATTTCGTGATTTCCCTAACTAATATAGAAGATTAACCCTAATATGTCATGTATTTATACGACTCCTTTTTTGAGCCGTAAAGATAACCTTTCTTCAGCTCTCCTTCTTCTATACGAACTCGAACCCTCTGGCGAGTTGGCTTGTGTTTCTATGCCGAGATACACAAGTGTCATTTTGGATTATCCTAGACTGGATTTCCTGTAACCCATGCATAGGGTGGAAATATCGGTTCGGAAAGTGAACTTACACGATCCAAGAGAAATATGGTTCTCCACCATCACCCTACTCAAATATCCTCCAACAAATTAGGTATGCCCAAATGCAAAACCAAATATAAATAAATAAATAAATAAATTGTGTTGAGTTGGTTTGTAATGTGGAAGCCTCTATATTGGCTATATTGGTTGCGTAAGTCAATACATATTTTTAGTTTTTCACTTTTTCATTAATATCTCATACTCCAAGATTTCATTGCTCTCTTCCTTTCAACGTGACTTCGCTCCTCTAAATTTATTGTGAATTTCACCCATCCACCTCCCACATTATTACTCCCTCTTGCTTTTCACCTCTCCAATTCCTACTATTTCAACATATTTAGTGTTTCAATCTAGCACGACACAAGATATTTATAATGTCTAAAACCTAAACCTGCCAACTTGACACAAACTCGATACTAAAATAAACATGTTGAGATAACACGACACGATAATTAAATGGGTTATCACCAAGCTATCTCAACACATTTAAGTTTCAACCCAACACAAAAACGAGACAACACGTTTTTCACCTTTAATTGTTTAGGTGCACCCCATCCCTACATCTCCTTCACGATCCTTCCCATTCCTTATCGCCTTCCAACGACTACCGACATCCACTTCCAACGACGTCTTTAACTTTCTAGATCAATGTCACACCCCAAAACCGGAATGACGGAAACGTTCGGGGGTGGAGGACGTCATGTTTAGTATCACAAGTCATGCATCATAGTAAGCAAAGTAATAAACAACCATTTCATTAGAAAGAAAGTGTTTACAAAGTATGTGATTCACATAATATAGAATACATAGCAAATAACAAAAAGACATGAAGCTATACTGCTCCATCTTCTGAATCCCAATGCGCGTACTTGTCTACTGGTCTCCTGAGAATACAAGTTATTTTGAAAGAGTAGATCAGCATTTAAGCTGGTGAGTTCATAAGATTTTAGTGATGTAAGTAAGTTGTAAGAAAGTTGTAGTAACTTGTAAGTTCTGTTTAGAAAAGCTCGCCTGTTCCTCCAAAAAATCCTATATTTCCTGCTTTGATGAAAGCTAAGTAAAAATGACTCTACAATCCTTTCTATGAGTACTAAATGGATACAAGTTATATAAAACCCAGAGTAAACAAACAATCGGTTATGTGTATCTGCCTTAAGCCCACAACCAAACAAGGAACAGGAAATGAGGCGGAAAGCACACATCTCATTGTTTGTTAGATCATCGTTGTATATAACCCTCGCATATTCACTTGGTACTCACGGAGTTAACTGTAATAGTTCCTTTAATTTGATGTAAACATTCTTTAAGAAAACCCTTATTTCTTTTAGTAAAAATGGTAACCATAGTGGTTCCTTCTATAATCACTTGGTTTATACTAGCTATATATAATCTAATATCGAACAGATAGTTAATTGTGTGAATCTGCCCTAAGCCCACAACCAAACAAGGAACAGGAAATTAGGCGGAAAGCACACATCCAACTACCTATCAGATAGTAATTATATATAAACCTGATGTATAAACCAAGGTATTGTAGAATTAATCACCTAAGGTCCTTTAAGTTTATACTGGTTTAATAAAATGGATTAAACCCTTTACTGGTAAGTTTCTAGTTTTGTATACCAAAGTTCTTATTTGAAAAGTATGTTTTGTACTAGAAAACGGTGCATTGAATTAGTGTCCTATGACCTGACCCATACATGGTACCCCTTATGATTACTTAGTGTATACGGAACATATATATAGCTAAGATCGGATAAATAGTAGGCTGGGTGAATCTGCTCTAAGCCCACAACCAAACAAGGAACGGAAAATGAAGCGGAAAGCACACCTCCTACTACCTGTCGGACCCGATTAATATATATCCCTGAATGCATACACTAAGGAATCATAAAGTTAGCATTATAGGCCCCCTTTCTACTGAATATACTAGACTCGGCTGTTCTGTTTGTCGTTTGTAAAATGTAAGTTTTCCCTAGTTTATAACTATCTTGACTCGAAAATAGCTTGTATTAACTTTCAAGTGGAACTGTCACAAAATGAAAGTAATGGGAAATTATAAGTACACAGTTGTCTTTTGAATTGACAACCCGCAGTACTGATTTACCTTAAAACATGTTTGTCTTATTAAGGTCATAATGTGATGGATAGTACCCATACTATACGCTCTCCCTGCAAGAGATTCTGGGGACCAAACGCGACTTCCGCAAACAAATTGCTAGGCCGTGTAAATTCACATTAAAGCTATATGATCATGTATACCCAATTTACTATCACCTTTTGTTTAGAACAATGAGTTAGTGATTATTGGTATAATTAGATCCTGAAGTGTTCTTATGCTATAGCATCTTAGTATGTTCATTCTGTTATAGTATCTTAGTATGTTCTCTTTGATGTATTGTATCTACCTCCCTGTTTCTCTTTACAGTATGATCTCTATGTTATCGTGTATTGTTTCAACCTCCCTGTTTCTCTTTATAGTATGCTCTAGTATCTAGTATGAATTGAACCTCTAAACTATACCCCTTATAGTTTACTAGTATTTTACTTGAACTGTTACTGAAAAGACTCATTTTTCTACTAAGTTATGCTTGTACATTAAAAATAGAGTTTTGTTAAACTATAAAGTAACATAACTTGAAAAGAGTTTTTGAAATGTTTTGATCACTTATAAAAGTCATAAGTAATCTTTTGAAAGATGTTTATAACAAATAATTACACAATTATCATTGTGTTCAACTTGTATCCCCCCCCCCCCCTAAAAGCATTTAAAACAGTTAAAAGATTCATTATAGGGGCATGAACTCACCTTATGTGGGTGATTCAAATGAATATGCGCGTAAGGATGAGAAGTTCCACCAATGAAGTCCCGAGACTCAACGAGTCCTAAATGACATATATGTTAGAAAATAGGGGATGAATAGATTGCTTGGATTCTCTGAAAGTCGTGATTCACTATCAAATTGAAGTATTTCGATGGTACAGATCGAACACTCAATTGGATAAAATTCAGAGAATGAAATCTGAGAATGTATGTGAAAATGTTCTTGAAGATGTACCAGAAAATTATTGGGGTTTGAGCATTCTAACACTCCTATGGTGTACATGCAACCCTATAAACCTTGGATCTATGTTTTCTCTATTATACATGCAAATATTAACTATTCCAAGGTTTCATCCTAACTAGCATATTATGAAGCACCTATACTACAAAGTTCTAGTTAGATGACATACCTTTTGTTGTGGCTTGAAGTCTTGATGTATTTGGCCTTAAGAGCTTAGCACCAATAGTATGAAATGCCTCAAATGGAATCACAACACACCTAGGACAAAGGTGGCTCTTGAGAGAGAATTCCATGCACCAAAACACCTCCATATTTCTCTAAGAAAAGAAGTGGTGATTTTGGCTATGGAGTAACCTATTTATATGTAGGATTCCAAGGGTCATGGGTATAACCCATAATCCATACCCATGGGTTTTATGATCCATGGTTCATGTGGCCCAACTCTTTATGTATCCATACATAAACTTGGTCCAACATGGATCATAAGCCCAACACATATAAATATAACTAATTATCATAATTAGTCCTCATAGATTTAATTAGTCTCTTTTGATCACTAAATTAATTCCAAATTAATTCTTGATCGATACTAATTAAAACATATGATTTCATATTAATATATTATAACTTATAATATATTAATAAACCATAAATAACCTTCTCTCAAAAGTCCATCCTAACAAATTGTCCTGATGATATGCAACCCAAATGGACCATGCTACTCTCGGGCCAAGTACATACCAATAATAGTTATGGGCTTAGACATCTAATCCAACAGTCTCCCACTTGGATAAGTCTAAAACTATTATTGCAAGTACGACTTCATAACCCGACTACCAATCGTAGCTCTTAAAGCCGCTGTCGAACTCTGAACAAATCAATGACGCGTCCATTAGATAAGGGATCATATATTCCTTCATTCTAGATATCATATGGACTGAGACATGGATTATAATCATTCTCTCTGTCCATTTGTTGTTTCCCGATTTTCGATTTATGATGACTGACTGATTGAACAAATCAAATCATTCCTGGCTTGGCCAAGCACTCACATGTGTCATCGCTAAATCATCGAGGGGCCCACAGATATCGCTTTTATCCCGAAGGTAAAAGGAATGGATAAACTTCGACTCATATGGTTTGTTCTACTACTTGTTGAATCATACACAAAGGCACGTTTTATAACATCGAGTTACCAAATGTGTTTTCGTGCAATCAATGTATAACCAACTCATAGTAACAACTCATATCTCTAGGTTTGAAGAATATAAGATATTATCGTCTCATGATCACTCGTGATAAAATCCATGAAGTGATTCAAATGAGCGCGGGTTGAATCCAATACTCAGAACTTATGAGCACTCATGAGTGTTGTAGCACTACTTTGTCCACCAACTTGGACCTCTACAAACCAACCCATGACAGTCTTGATTCATATCTACTTCCAACATATGACCGACTGTGGATGGTTTGAATAACTTAATCATTCAGGAAGAGCGACTTAGTTATTCTGGAAGTCAAAACATGCAAAGTGAAACACAAGAATAAATGAATCAAATATGGTATCAAACCCTATGAATATAAATAAACACTTTTATTTATCACCATACTGATTACTCATTATTCATTGTTTCGGTTTTATCAACTTTATACTTGAATTAAAAACACTAGTTGTCCCATGCTCCAAGCATGTACACTATGTTTTTCTTAAACAATAGCTTTGCCATACACCAAGTATGCACTCTATGTTTGTCTATGATCCTTACTTTGTGAAATAAACCAATTGAACATAATTTCAATGATTATAATTTCACACTCCCAAATCCTTATCGAAAAATGTGAGAATTTCAAATTCCTATCATTTATCGAAATCTGTTTAGATTTTAAACTTATATGCACTGACCCTCCTATAATGAATATGTACAAAGTCACAAAGACTTGTCAACAATCATTATAAGGTATTCCAATGGAGATCAACTCCATGGAAACTAAGTCTCATATTCAAAGTACATTGCTTTGGACATGCTTCTTGCATTAAGTTTTCTAATCTTACACAGATAACTTCCACCTATGGAGACAACTCCATATTCTCATTTTGACAATCACTTCTGAATAAGAGATGCCGCTTTTCAGAATATGTCAATATGGTCCTTTCAAAATTAGCACTATACTTCCAACTGTCCCTGAGCAACCAATCTTTGGTAAACCTCATATTGTCCTCGACAATTGCTTAATCATTTTAGTCATATCCAATTCTAGACCTTTTCCCTTCTTAATGCCTCTGGGCATTTGGAAAAATTTAGAAATGACAAATATTATAGCACATGCAATCGATCCTGTACCCAAAGCAAATGGTACACGATTCATGATGTCTCACATAAAGACATGATTCTAGACCAGTCTTTTGTTACAATATTTTTATTTGCCATGTTTTCAAAATTTGACTATGAAGAGGGATGCCGTAATCATAATCGAATTTTGAGAACGCAATATATAAAATTTCCTTAAGTTGAACCAATCCAACATTAAATTCATATATATATATATATATATATATATATTCTTGACTAAAGATGATTAAGGTCTCAATCTAAGCCTTTAAAACTGAAATGAAGTATATCCTCTCCCTTAATTATAGCAAAACTACTTTTTCAATCCCTGCAGCCTCACAAATTGAAACTTTTGTTTTCTATAATTAACATTGCTAATTGCAACACTAACAATAATTATCATGCTCCCACTAACATGATGATTATTAGCATAACACTTATGCTCCCACTAGCTTTGACATGTACTCAGAAATCAGCTGGACTTCTAGAAATCAATACTTTATTGACTTTCTTACCAAAGTTCAGATTTCTGATACGAGATGCTTTGATAAAACTTTATCAAAATCATACACCTTTCCTTAGATAGCATGCATGTGTGTCTAAACAATTTCAGAACTATGAAAAGGGATGTCGTAATCATACTCTCAATTGTTTAGACCTTTTGCCATCTGCTTCAAATCTACTTGGTGGAAGTGTTTCCTCACCATCATTTTCATGAATCGGAGAGAAACCTTATGACCCTTAGATTTTATGGTGTATGTGTTCTTATCCATGTGAATCGTCAAAACCATAGTCACAAGACAAGGATAATGACAAATCCAAACTCATATGGACTGAACTTATGAAATCTTAACTTCTTGGCACCTGGCAGTACAGGGCCTGCCATTGCTTCCAAGTTGTTATGCAACCAATTGAGAACTTTCAGAACTCCTATGCAAAGCCAACTTTAACTGGAATGGGCACAGAATATGTCAACACGATAGGTTATAAACCTCAAGTCGTGTGCTAGTGAAGAACCTCAGGTTTTATTCTTGATTAGTTCTTGAAATTCTTTTTAGGATCTTTAAGACTCCCACTATCCTCTTGACATATAAGACTATCTTGCCAAATATTCAAGAGATAGTGCAGATTCTTTATCAAGACAAACACGTCACACAATTGGCCTGAGTTGGTCTTTGTTTTATCCAAAACATCACAACTTACCAATTTCAAATGTACAAGAGTAGGACACTTTTACTCTTACATTTGACAAGTGTTTTAAACCTTTCTTTAAGATATGTCACTCAAATTACAATCTTGGAGTATGACTCTAAGAATTGTTTTGGAACGAAGTATGACTCATCTTCCTGATCTAACCATTTCAACAATTCATGACTGAGGACTAATTGTGATATGATTTCTAAATCATTAAGATGATCACAAACATGATACTAAAGTACTCTCCCATCTTTTCAGATTTGAGAAACTTTTATCTTTCTGCCTAATTTGATTCTTCCCATTCGTTCTGCCATACATTGAGATTTTTCCAATGTTTCAGAATTATACTTAAACTTGTAAGTATAACCATATTTACTAAACTTTAGTAAATCAAATAGTCTTAACGAGCTTTGTGGTGGACATGACCAGTGCACAAGAATATGTACTCGATCCCTTTAGTCCTTCACTTGACTCACACATCCATGTGAACAAGTAATTAGTCTTGATTTTCCAATGCTTGAAAGTTCTCATTCATCATACTATTCAACTTGCATGATTCCAAGTTTCGGTCCAATTGAAACTTGGGTGATGAGGAACTTTCCTGATTTGGTAAATTTAGACACTACCACAAATGAAAGAATCAAATCCATTTTCCAATATTGCTGTCAGTGGAATCATATAAGCAACAATTTTCCACAAATGCCATTGTAAGGATACTTCAAATAAATAAAAATTAAACAATTTTCTTTTATTTTAAAACTTTGCGGAAAAACTTATCCTTACAATCCACATGGAAAATTGTTGTTATCTATTCCTTAGCAATATATCATAACTTCTTAAGCAACTGCTCAAAATTCTGATGCGATCGAAATCCACCTTCGCGATCAGAATCAGCATATACTTCCTTTAAGATTTCTCTCTATTCTTTGATTCTTAAAACATCAACATGTGACCCAGTCACATCATGTAATGAGGATCTCAGAATAGAACTTAACAGAGTTAGATAATGGGCTCTACCTGAAGTAGAGTCAAACTTATTGACTTTAACATCCTTAGGTAAATTTGGCAGCTTTCCAATCAACGCCCCTTCCTTTGGCAAAATAAACATATGGACCCTTTGGTAATAGGACTATCTCAGACTTAGCCTTTCTCTTTACCATTTGGTCAACCGGGTTGACTATGGGCAATCCCTTTCCATTGGGAAGAGAATGGTTTTTCTGGATTTCCAGTGTCACCATTGTCACTGTCCATAAAGTTTTTGGGAAGTTGATCTTCTAATCAAATTTGCTTTACTATCGTTCCAAATCATTGCTGATTCAGCAGCACCAAGCAAATAGATATGATCATTAAGGTTCATGTCATAGTCTGTTTCAAAGTAGTCCCAAAGGAACTCACTATGTGACTTAGAAAGTGATTGAACATCCAACATTTTCAAGACTTTGACACCCAACTCTCCCGGCTTGTCAATATGTGACTTCATCTCTAAGATGTGATCACACATAGACCTTGCTTGCCATTAGGGCTTGAGTGACCTTGAACTTGTGGGTTAGGGAGAATAATTGGAGGATGTGGAGGAAGAGAAGTATGACTTCCATGAGCCAAACTCGGGAAGTCATATTCATTAGGAAAGCTTGGTTTGGGAAGATCATTGTTGTCTAAACCAAACATCAACAATGGGAGAAATTCACGTAAAGTTGATTTAAGTCCTTAATATAACACCCAATATGATATATTAAGGCTAGGACCCAACAAACTATTTTATAACTTGGAAGAGGGATGTCGTAATCCAAGCTATAAAATATTTGAAGGTAGGTGAATGAGGATTCACCAATTTCCACCAAGATAAACGAAATGTATTATTAGGTTTTAATTGGTTTTGAAACTCCTAGATTCTTTTGAGATTCATTGAACTTTTCAATGGCATGTTTCAATCTCGAGTGTGCCCTTCAGGTTTTGTGACTGGGATGCCGAGGATCACAAAACAAGGTGTGAAGTAACCATGCAAATATACTTGGTACCCTTAATATTTACCCCTCAATCGATGTGCCGGTTAACCACACACGCTCCAACGATACTATGATAAACATTAAGTTACCCTTTGCCTACCTTGTTAAGCCCAGGTTAGTGTGCCGGTTAACCACACACGCTCCACTAACAGCTTAAACAAAGTGCAAAGTGTAATTTCATGGATTAGCACCTTATTCACATTTTCCTAAGTAACTAAGATTGGGAATTTATAAGTGTTTAGTTACTTAGTATTTATCATTATACTTTTAATGAAGGGTGAATTATAGTCTTTATCCTACCCGTTCGGCTAACAACCCTCCACCAGTCAAGGAAGCGGTGGGTGAGAGTGGACACCCATTAAACTGCCATTTTATGGGCAGTAACCTTATACCCCCCTTATAGACCGGCTTTGTGAATGAGGCCTACTAATGGTAAGATTGACTTTATCTTATACATATCTATATAATTAAAATTATAATAATAGTATAAGGGTTGAATTTTAAACTTTTAAAATTCTAAGGTCTAGTTTGGAATTAAAGTATACATGGGGGGTAACTTTACAAATTCCAAAACTTGAGGACAAGTTTTGAAACCTTTCAAAACTCTTGGATTTTTCATAACTTATGAGTTTAATTAAGGTTTAATGAAAAAAAATTCAAGTTCCATAACTTGAGGACAAGTTATGGAAGACATTAAATCATTTAATGATGACATTAAAAATAGTGACTCTTCTATTTTCATAACCTATGAGACTTAATGACACTTTAAAAAGAAAAACTCTTCACTTTCCATAACTTGAGGACAAGTTATGGAGTTCATAAAAACCATTAAGATCAAATATTCCAATTAACACAATAATCAAATAATTTTTCTATGATCTAGATTAAACTCATAAGTAAAGATAATTCACATCAACAATTTTCAAGAAATTAGATAATCATATAAACTAATACAAATCTTAAAACTTTGACAATTATCCTTTGAAGACTCTTGGAATTCATAACCTAAAGAGTTAATAAATGAGGCATTTCACATCCATAACTTATGGAAGTTTCAAAACTCTTAAGATCATAACTTTAAAAAAAAACTTTTGAGTTCCAAAATTTTATGACAAAATTTGTAACTCCTTAAAACCATTTAGATCAAACTTTTAAAACAAATAAAATAACCATATCATTCTATCTTTTAATAAATTGACCAAATTCAACTCTTGTAGTAAAGTGACTCAAATTTTATAAATAATTAGTTTTTCATAAAATCAAGTAATTATCATAAAATTTGACAAACTTCATGTTTTTTTTTTCTTTTTTTTTCCTTCAACTTGAAAAAAAAATACATTTGCATCAAATATAATAGAAAACAGCCCATGGCTCTGATACCACTGTTGGGTTTTGAGGATTCTAACACTCCTATGGTGTACATGCAACCCTATAAACCTTGGATCTATGTTTTCTCTATTATACATGCAAATATTAATTATTCCAAGGTTTCATCCTAACTAGCATATTATGAAGCACCTATACTACAAAGTTCTAGTTAGATGACATACCTTTTGATGTGGCTTGAAGTCTTGATGTATTTGGCCTTAAGAGCTTAGCACCAATAGTATGAAATGCCTCAAATGGAATCACAACACACCTAGGACAAAGGTGGCTCTTGAGAGAGAATTCCATGCACCAAAACACCTCCATATTTCTCTAAGAAAAGAAGTGGTGATTTTGGCTATGGAGTAACCTATTTATATGTAGGATTCCAAGGGTCATGGGTATAACCCATAATCCATACCCATGGGTTTTATGATCCATGGTTCATGTGGCCCAACTCTTTATGTATCCATACATAAACTTGGTCCAACATGGATCATAAGCCCAACACATATAAATATAACTAATTATCATAATTAGTCCCCATAGATTTAATTAGTCTCTTTTGATCACTAAATTAATTCCAAATTAATTCTTGATCGATACTAATTAAAACATATGATTTCATATTAATATATTATAACTTATAATATATTAATAAACCATAAATAACCTTCTCTCAAAAGTCCATCCTAACAAATTGTCCTGATGATATGCAACCCAAATGGACCATGCTACTCTCGGGTCAAGTACATACCAATAATAGTTATGGGCTTAGACATCTAATCCAACAAAAATGACCAAAAAACGGATATATCATTCCTGTCTGAAAACTGTCAATAGACAGTCACAAACTGTCATAAAACTACCAAACCTGTCATTAAACTGTCGATCCCAGCCAGGGGCTCTGCGCCTTGGACCCCGCTAGGGGCTGCCGCCCCTGAGACCCCACTCCCAGGGGCGTTGCCCCCGGACCCCCGATCGTTTAGGGGCTTCGCCCCTAAACAACAATGTACTTTGAATCTTGAAAAACTTGAACAAGTGTGCACTCCTACACCATCCTAACTTGTTCAATATTCAACAAGATCACTTTTGGTCAACAAATTTAATCCTATTACACTTAAATAATATTGATGATATAAAATCACCAGCAAACCTCCCCAATTTAAGTGTAATCCTGATTAAACTTAAAACAAAACATAAACAACAACAAACTGATGCATAAATGAAATGTCGTGACGATTGAATTTCATATTAGTATATTACTCAATCCAAATATTTGAATATCAGGGTGTCACTAAGGATTGAACCCTTTCTATTCAAAGTGAATACATGAAGATAATACACACACGAGTTTACATTCTCATAATTTCTAACTTGACACTATATTTTACTAGCTTGTGTCCCATCCTTCAATAAGCATATCAAAGCCAAGTCCCAACTTCTTGAAGCAGCTAAACTTCATGCTTATATAGGTTGTTCGTTTATTCTTGCACTAGCAAAATGCAATTTTTCAAAGAACTATTAAGAAATAAATTTTCAACCTCCTTAACTTGCAGTACTGAACACATACCTTGGGATGATCATAAAAATGTGTTCCAATCTTCAAATATCAAGCTTTCCACATTTAATTCAACATCTAATATTGCATTAGATGGGAATTGGGTAACTTAATATAAAAGATTTTAAGTGGAGTTTAAACCCATCCCTATAGCCGCCTTGTGCACAAGATCTATTGCTAACCCTTTCGTTAGATGATCGGCTAAATTCAACTGAGTTCTTACAAACTCCACAGATATCACACTAGTCATGATGAGCTCACGAATCATGCTATGTCTAACACCTAAATGTCTAGACTTTCCATTGTACACTTGACTATAAGCCTTAGCCAAGTTTGCGGCACTATCACATCTGATAGAAATGGTAGATATCGGTTTGGGCCATAATGGAATTTCATAAATCAAATTCCTTAACCACTCAGCTTCTTTACCAGCAGTAGATAATGCAACAAACTCAGACTCCATGGTTGAGTTAGTAATACAAGTTTGTCACTTAGATCCCCAAGAAATGCCACCTCCTCCAAGAAGAAACACCCAACCACTTGTAGAGGAGTGATCCTCTAAGTTGTTAATCCAGCTGGCATCTGAATAACCTTCCAAAATAGAAGGATATCCACTATAAGTTAAACCATATTCATGGTCCCTTTCAAGTACTTGAATACTCTACTCACAGCTTGCCAATGATGTGAACTAGGATTACTAGTATATCTACTAAGCCTTCCCACAGCATATGCTATATCAGGCCTAATACTAACCATGGCATACATTAGACAACCAATAGCCCTAGAATATTCAAGTTGAGACACTGGAGATCCTTTATTTGGTAAAAGCTTGAGACTAGGATCTATAGGAGTGCTAACAGGAGAACAATTTTCAAAGTTAAACTTTTTCAATATCTTCTCAATGTAATGAGATTGAGAAATTGAAATCCCATTGTTTCCTTGTTTAATTCTTATACCAAGAATTACCTCAGCCTCCCCCAGGTCTTTCATTTCAAAACTGGATGATAAGAATTTCTTGGTTTTATTAACTTCTTCTAAATCAGTACCAAAAATTAACATATCATCCACATATAAACAAATCATGACTCCTTTACCAGAAGTATCAAATTTGCTATATACACACTTGTCAGTTTGGTTTAATGCAAAACCATTAGACAAGACAACATCATCAAACTTTTGATGCCATTGTTTTGGTGCTTGTTTCAAACCATATAATGATTTCTTTAATTTGCACACTTTGTGTTCATTTCCAGGCATCACAAACCCTTCAGGTTGTTTCATGTATATTTCCTCATCCAAGTCACCATTCAAGAATGCATTTTTCACATCCATTTGGTGAATCACAAGATTATGTATAGCTGCAAGAGCTAATAATAATCTAATAGTAGAAATTCTGGCAACAGGAGCATAAGTATCAAAGAAATCAATTCCTTCCTTTTGTCTAAAGCCTTGGATAACCAATCTGGCTTTATACTTATCAATTGTGTCATCCACCTTCATTTTTCTTTTAAGGATCCATTTACATCCTAATGCCTTGCAACCAGGAGGTAAATCAGACAATACCCAAGTATTGTTATGCATGTTAGAATCAATCTCATCCTGAATTGCCTCTTTCCAGAAATGAACATCCCTAGAAGCCATAGCTTCATTGAAAGTCTTTGGATCCTCCTCAATATTAAAACAATATTGATGTTGAGACACAGTCTCATTTCTTGTTCCTTCAACTAAATATAGTTGAAAATCAGATCCAAAAGACTTAGCTTTTCTAGCTCTTGTGCTTTTCCTAGGTTCAGGTACAGAACTTGCACCACCAGAAACATCTTCAGGTTGATTGGTACTCTTGCTAGAAGATTGATGAATCATGTCCCTTGGTCTAGGTATAGAAGTAAATCTTTCTTCATCAAAAATAGCATCTCTTGACTCTATCACAGTGTTTACAGACACAGAGTCATTAGATTCTATAACATAGAATCTATATGCTTTGGAATGCTCAGCATATCCAATAAAGATACAATCTACACCTCTCTCACCCAATGTTTTCCTTTTGGGTTCAGTAAGCCTTACAACTGCTCTACAACCCCAAACTTTGAGATAACTCAAATTTGGTACCTTTTTACACCAAAGTTCATAAGGAGTATTCTTACTCCTTTTATTTGGAGTTCTATTCAAAATGTAACATGCAGTTAACATTGCCTCACCCCAAAATCCTTCACTTAATCCAGAATAGGACAACATGGAATTAACCATTTCTTTTAAATTCCTATTCTTCCTTTCAGCTACAACATTTTGTTGAGGTGTATAAGGAGCTGTGGTTTGATGTATTATTCCAGTTGATTCAAAATAAACTGGATCATAATATTCACCACCTCTATCAGTATGCAAGACTTTTATTAATTCATTTTTATGAAGCTCAACTTGTTGTTTATAAATTTTAAATTTATCAAGTGCTTCATCCTTAGAATGTAGAAAATAGACATAACAATATCTAGATGCATCATCAATAAAAGTAACAACATACTTTTTGTTTCCAAGGGAAGGTGTTGCATGGAAATCTCACAAATCACTATGTATAAGTTCCAACACCTTGCTTTCCCTAACAACATCTTTGAAAGGTTGTCTTGTGATTTTGGTTAACATGCATCTTTTACATTTTCCATTGTTTATATCAAAAGCAGGAATTAAACTCATTTTTGACATGTCGTTTAATCTCTTGTAATGAATGTGTCCTAGTCTAGCATGTCATAAATCAGATTTATTAAAGTTATTACTAGTACTAGAAGAAGCCATGCAAATAGAATTATCATAACTGGGATAATTAATATTAAGCCTAATCATTCCATTACATACATATCCGAAACCCATAAAAGAACCATGTCTTGACAAGATATACTTGTCACTTTCTAATACTTGTTTGTAACCACAATTATTTAAAACAATTTCAGACACAAGATTCTTTCGAATCCCCGGTACATATAAAACATTGTTTAGACACAAACACTTTCCAGAAGTAAAGTAAAGTAAAACAGATCCTAAACCCTTGATTGGTTCAGCTGCAACATTTCCTATTTTCACCACAGATCCATCTTCAATTGGTTGACATTCCTTGAACCAACGAAGATCTTTACATATATGGCTTGTTGCTCCCGAATCAACCCACCATGCAATATCATCATCCTGTACATAAAATGCTTCAAAAATAACAGAAATATAATTCTGAATATATTTAGAATTGTGCATGGAAACATAAATCTGACCTTGTTGCTTTTCTGGATCCTTGGATCCACTTGGTCCAGCACCATCCTTGTTCACTTTGCGAAGACGACAATCTTTCTTGAAGTGACCTGGTTTGTTACAATTCCAACAAACCAACTTAGCCTTCTTGTTGGAAGACTTGTCATCATTTCCTTTAAACTTCCTTTTTCCATTAGACTTCTTGGGATTCTTTGAACTTTCTCCTTCCACCATGTTCACAGAAGAGGAACCAACTTGGTTCTTGCCTTTAGGATTGTTATCAAGTTCTTGAGTCCTTAAGGACTCTTCAATCCGTAGATGACTTCCAAGTTGAGTCAAAGTTAATTCCTCTTTGTTATGTTTCAGATTATGTTTAAAATCTTTCCAGGAAGGGGGCAGCTTGTCAATTATCACAGACACAGAAATGGCTTCATCCATTTTCAGATTGTGTTGAGCAAACTGTCCTAGGATCCTTAACATTTCATGGAATTGTTCCATAACAGGCCTGGAGTCAATCATCTTGTAACCCATAAAATTACTGACAAGAAACTTCTTGCTAGAAGCATCTTCATCCATGTATTTGGATTCAAGAGAATCCCAAAGTTCTTTTGCAGATTCGAAATTTTGATAGATATCAAAAAGAGAGTCAGACATACCATTGAAAATATGACCACGACATATGTAATCATCATTTTCCCACTTTGATCTCCTTCTTGTTGCCTCCAAAGGTTCATCTTCAACAGATTCTGGTAAGACTGGCATGGGTGTACTCAGAACATACACCACTTTCAGAGTGGTAAGGAGAAAGTGCATCTTCTTCTGCCATCTACGAAAATCTTGCCCTTCAAACTTGTTCAATTTGTCAAACTTGCTTGTCATATCCTTCACAGAATCACCACTTGCCATGATATCGAATACTTCAATTTTTGTTAGAAAATAGGGGATGAATAGATTGCTTGGATTCTCTGAAAGTCGTGATTCACTATCAAATTGAAGTATTTCGATGGTACAGATCGAACACTCAATTGGATAAAATTCAGAGAATGAAATCTAAGAATGTATGTGAAAATGTTCTTGAAGATGTACCAAAAAATGACCAAAAAACGGATATATCATTCCTGTCTGAAAACTGTCAATGGACGGTCACAAACTGTCATAAAACTACCAAACCTGTCATTAAATTGCCAATCCCAGCCAGGGGCTCTGCCCCTTGGACCCCGCCAGGGGCTGCCGCCCCTGGGAACTTACGTGTGTGTATGGCCGTACACTCCCTCAAATGGAGTGTAGGGCTTTAATTTAAGACTAGGAACTTACGCGACCCAATCCTATACTCAATGCTTTAATGTACTGAGCTTTGAACCCTTAAATAGACTCTAAACAAGGCTAACTGATAGCAGAAACGAGTCTGACACTCGGTTAAGTTGAATGGCTGAACTTACAAGGCAAACATTTTCGGGTTGTCACAATCAACCCCTCACACCCCTCTAAAACTTGTACTCTCAGCATTTTGTCATAAGCATTCTTGGTCCTGATTTATCTAAAATCAGCACCAATTTTGTACCCTATGCTTCGATTTGGTCTTCACTCCTAGAAATTCCCCTCAATACCCTTCGGTTCGATCATTCCTCGTCGGGTACTATGAAAATAGACAATCTAAAACCATTTTTACTTTAAAAATTTTAAACTTTCAGAGTTTACAAAGTTTATGTGGACAACAAATGGTCCTAAAAGAAATATTCCAAAAGTTTAATTGTTTTAAAATCCAAGGTGTCAGTAGGTATCATAAACACGGTTTAAGTTTCCCACAATTCGGGTCTTCTAAAATGTCTCACACCTATAATCCCTCAAGTTATTCAATATGAAAACACATCAAAATAAGTTAGGCAATGGATTTACCTAGTGAGTTACCCGAGGTTGATTCATTCAAAGTAAGCGATGACAATCAAACTTATTCGAATCAAACCTCCAAAAACTGTTTTGATAACCCAAATCAAATCAAAGGGTTTTATATGCCCAAAAGATTGACTGCAAACAAAATTATTTCCAAAAAGGACACATAAGTCCCACAATTTACATAAAAGGGTAAAGTGATGTTATAACATAGAATAATATGCAATTTATGCAACTATTCCTACCATTTTGTCAATCTCATAAGTCCAACTCACCATCAATGGTCGGATATGTAGATCTTATGATGGATGAACCTGCCAACTTTGACAATAATATCAACAAAATAGTCTCGATGGTCGGATATGTAGATCTCATGTTAGACGAAACCGTCAACTTTTGTGCTAATATCCATAAAATAAGCAATAGGGGCCATCAACCTAAGCCACACATGGGGTATTGAGCCTTTACTTATGCACGTTAGGATTATCTAGAGATCTACTCACCAAATCAAAAACCAACCAAACAAAGGGAAATATGGGTACCCGATACCTGACATCCACAACCTATCCTAGCATGATATGCACAATATAATGCTTAAAACATTTCCATAGATATATAAGTGGGAATGAGCAAAGGAACCGACCCGGCTAGAACCGGCCCAAACCGGAACCGACCCGGGAACCGAACTTGGTGGAAAATAGGAACCGAACCGGACCGCCGGTTCTTGCCGTGTCTTCAATGTTGGAACCGGTCCTCGAGAAATAGAAACATATGATTCCCGTTTTTGCCGGTTCTACCGGTTTCCGGTTCCAAAAATCCACAAGAATATCGTTCCGGTCCCGGATCGACCGGTTCCATCGGGTTCCGATACCGGTTCCGATTCCGGTTGGTTCACCGGTCCATATGCTCATCCTTATATATAAGCCTTTTACTTTTATAATAAAACTGTAAAATCCTATTTCGAGATAACGGGATATGTCAAAGGTAACGGGACGGTTATCTAAAGGACGACCTAGATAATGGTCGTTACTCAGCGTAAGTGTTAGGCCCATGCTCACGCCCTCACGGCATTGTACTTAGGCCCCGACATTCTAACGCCAAGGTCCAACTCAGAACAAGAGGCTCTGGTCTATAACAAGCCAAAACAGTACTAACCACTCCACAGAGCGACAAGTGGAGCGCTGCTCTTTTGGTGGTTCTGTACCAATATAAGATAACTGCTAGTGGTGCACAATCCGCCAATAGGACGTCTCCCAGGACGACATGTATAAAAAGATCTTTCTTATCCAGAAGAGGGGATCGACTCTTTCTCTATCCCTAGCTAAACCCTAATTCTCTCACCATATTACTGACTAAACCGTCGGAGTCTCGTTCCGGGACCCCCTCCCAGACGACGACTAACACTGACTCTTTCTTTTTTTGTGATTCTTAGGTTTAACCCAGACGAAAACCACCACAAATGGTGTGAAGCCCAAGTAGATATCACAATAGGTATTGTGCACAATAAATGGATCAAGTAAAGGTCCTGGGCTTCAAGGGAATGGGGTTTAGACCCTATTGGATGTTAATAATATTGGTTATGTGATCTAACTGTAACGTCCTGATTTTCAACCTAAAATTTTCATTTTTATTTATTAAAATATTCAATTACATCAGAGTATAATGTGAAACAATGATTGCGAATGCGCGTGTGTACAGCCGAGCCTTTCCCTTCTTACGAATCATTTGGAGTTCCTGAAAAACATTTATATTCAACTGGGCAAACACGAAGCTTAGTGAGTTACCCAAGATATCATATCCCAAAATACATATACAATGCACACACATAATGGCCTTCAACATAAAGTTAATCCGCCCTTGGCCTTCAGCGCGAAGCTAGTCTGCCCTTTTTGCCTTCAACATATTTCTAGTCCGCACTTTGGCCTTTAGCATAATGTTAGTCCGTCCAAGTGTATTGGCCTTCAATACGAGGCTGGTCCATCAACATGAGGCTGGTCCACCCTCAACTCCCCACATAATATATCCACACACACACACACACACACACATATATATATATATATATATATATATATATATATATATATGTAAGGCAAAGAGTTGCACATGACAGATAACTAACTATCCTAGTCTACTTGCCTAATTTTGTATACTACAGGGGGAAACTATATCCTAACATACAAAGAATACATACTGGAGTATAAAATAAAGTGAGCAGAACTCACCTTGTAATGACTCGGAAGATTTACAACTATCTAGGCGATTTTACTCGTAATCCGACTGACAAGTAACACGTTGAACAAGTATTAACCTATAATACTTTAACCTATTAATTTCTATGATGATTTGGTAATGAAAGTTAGATCTTTCACTAATCCCAATGAATACCAAGAGTTCTATCAAATAAGGATTAGCAAGGTCGGACATTTGGGAGGCAGGATCATTTCGGCATATAACCTTTATGAAATCTAACAACCAAGCCAACTCGATCATTCTAGACACCTCTCCCATAAGTAGATCAATCAGAATTATAACTAGAATTACTAATAAATCCTATATATATATATCCATAACAACGACTATAAATATAAATATAAGTTACACTAGAAGCATAGCTTAACTTACAGGGATTTTCCTGACAGAAATCTGGAAATTGCACTGGCAGAATTTCAGCCTAATAGTTACTAATGTCGAGCACTTAGGGATCTCAGTACTTGTCTGATACTTAAAACTAAGGGAAAATTGGGAAAAATGCAAATAAAATCGAGAGAGAAAGTGTGGGAGGTGTGTGGAATGAATGAGGCCAGTGACTTTTATTTATAGTAGGTGTGCACATGGTGTAGGTTAGGTTACATGTTGTAGGAATTAGATGATTTTAGAAGGTTAGGTTTAACTCTATTATGCAGCTCTTGTTTTGAGTCCAACTGTTGTAGTGTGAGACCATGCAGTCGAAGAATATCTAGTGCCTATGACATGTAATTGTATTCGTGAAGTGATTAGAAAGTATTAGAGGGAGTCTCTTCTACAGCTGCTGGCGGAGAGAGGTGTGAAGGGAACCCTAGGAAAGCCTAGGAAGAATGTTACAATATTCTTGTATGAGCATTTTCGAAAGAGAAATCCTAGAATGAGAATCTAGGAACATTAGAAATGTTGATGGAAGTTCCTAGCATCACAGAAGCAGGTTAGTTGGAGAATGCCTTTTTATGTTTTGTGGCCTATAGAATGTTATTGCCTGAATGTTGCTTGCTTTGTACTTTGTGGGACCCATATTGATGTGGGCTAAATAATAAATGAATATGTTAAGTTACATGCTGCAAAGGTTAAATAATTCTAGAATGGTTGATTTGGCCTTATTGCGCAACTCTTGTTTGAGTCTAACGATTGTAGGGTGGGGTCTTTTATTCAAAAGATTATTTAAGTTTTGTTGCATGTAATTGTACTCATGAAGTAGTTAGCTGATATTAGTAGGGTTTCTTCGGTAACTAATGGCAGGGTGAGGTGGGAATCTGAGGAGGGCCTAGGAAGTGCCTTAGAGGGAGTGGTGTGTTGTCTAGCGATGTATATTCGTTTTAGAGTGGGTATATGTGGTTGGATCGGACGGTGGTGGACATGATTAGTTACTTAGAGGATGTGGAACGATTCTTGAGGAAAGTACGGATAGGTCTGGAAGGTAGTATTGGGCCCGTACTACTGAAAACACATGATTTGTACTCGAATCGAGGAAAATTTTGGGGATTCTAAGGAGCTGATTAATGGTAGATTGTATTGTTTGGAACCATGATTCATCGCAATGTGTTTCTGTTTTATTCGGTATATCGGTTATGGTTGTTCAGGCTGAGGATGGGTCTGGTGATTGTTGGGGCCTTAGTGGCCATGTCAATATGGGTTTGAATGGTGCAGAGCTAGGTGAGTTAGTTGATTTGAGGTCTATAGGGCCTTTCTCAAGGTAGTGTCAGTTGAGTCGCGGGACTCAAGAAGGAAGTGATTATGATGATCGACTCGAGGATTGCAGTCGGAGGCTGAATGATTGGCAGATGGATTGGGATGTCACTATCTACGTCGGGGGTCATATTCTTCTAGCTTCCTATGTTCTGAGGAAAAGGAGAGCATGCATGTGCTTTTCAGAGTTGGGATGTAGACCCCACATAGGGCTAGATGGTTGCGGATTTTGACGTTAAGTATGGTAGTATGGGAATGCACACGAGGATTCTTGTGGTATGGTTGCCTTGAGATGAGATCAAGGGTCTGCTTTCTTTGATTATAGGCGGGTCAGGTACAAGTTGATGGTTTCATGTGATCATGGAAGTGAATTGGGAATGACAACTTTTGTTGTCTCTAATGTATCCCGACTATGAGAATGATGCCTCTTGTATTTATGAATGATCCTCACGATGAATTGATGGTTGGGTATTTGTAGACAATGTGTGTGGTAGTCCAACTGTTTCTATATATAGAATCGGTGCTATGGGTGGACTGTTAGAATTATTGCTTGTGCATCTGCATGGGATTCTTCATGGTAGAGGTGATTATGCTTGGGAAAATTATGAGATCTCCATCTAAGATTCAAAATCTCTTTGAGGTTGGTTGGTTGTTATTTGGAGGACCATCTTGCGTTGTGATTTACAATCTGTGACTCAGGGATTGTATGTATCTGGTTGATTCGGTTTGAGTATTGGTTTGTTGCAACGTCAGTTGGTGGTGGTTCAAACCCTATGTGGGGAAGAACTAAGTATTCTGTTTGGAGGATCATCGATCTGTTCGAGTTTATGGTGTCATAATAATGGGTCACAAGAACCCATAGTTCGGGTATGCAAGACTTTGGTTCAAAATTTGGTCAAGACGGGGGTGTAGTTCAAGTTGACATTAGAGGTATGTCTTTAGGAATGCATGAGTTGTCCTCATGGAAGGAAGCTGTTGGATAAGGAACTCATTTTAGCCATTGGTTCCTTTTAGGAATGCTGATGAATAGAGCAAGAGGCATTTGGGTCGCTCAAGTTGAGAATCGGTTGTTAATGGATTTGTCAGCTCGTTGTATAAATTGATATCTATAGTCTAGGCTGGATAGTTTTTGATCAGTAAATCAGCTTCAGAGTTTGGTATGTTTAGTTCCACCTGGGTTTTGTTCACTATTTATTAGGAGAAACCCTAGCCTCCATCTTCAAGATTTGAGCTCCTCCCCTCTCCTTTCTCTTCTTTTGGATGCTTTCGTTGATATTTGATGAAGCTTGAAGATCAAGAAGATTCTTTTGGTTGCAAGGAATATTGTTTCAAGTTTGGATCCAACAAAGTTACTCAATTTCTAGACCATTATGAGTTAAAATTTCATATCTTTCTCTTTAGTTCTTTAGATCTCTTCATTTGTGGTTTTTGGCTTTGGTCCATTTTATGGGTAATCTTGTAGTTGAGTGAACTCCAACATCTTTTGATCAGTTTGGGATGCTTCTTGGACCTCATGGACTAGGAAAGTTATGATCTTTTTCCTTCCCTTTTAGCCATGCAAGTTATCTTGGTCCTTTAGGTCATTTCAGTGTATTAAAGTTTAGATCTTGAAAGTTGAGACATTATTATGGATAAAGTTGGAAACTTTATCCATCTAAACATCATGGCGACTCGGATATGAAGGTTGGAGACTTGGACTTAATGGATTAAGCTGAGAAAGATGCATTCTTGGTCCCTTGGAGAATTAAAGACTAGATCTTGGTTGTTTGGATCATCCTAATGGATAAAGTTTGAAACTGTATCCATTATGAAGCTATTTAAAAACAATATCTGAGGTTATGGGCCTTGGTTTGAATAGATTAAGCACGTAAGGAAGATTTTGGCCTTCTGACCAGAAGTCACGAAGTGACATATGATGTGTCATGACATGTCACAACTAGCATTTTAGCTAGGAAATTCTATTCCTGTGTAACCATTCAACTATTGTAAAACTTATATTCTAAGTAAATCTCACTCAATGCACATTTAGATTCACCATTCATGTTCATTACAGATTCTGAAGCCCTAAGATCCATGGTTTAAGTCCATATTGGACTAGGAGTTCCTTATTGGGCCTAATGGACCAATAAGCACCCAAATTCAACTTCATTGGACTTAGAAGCCCTAATTGGATCCCTATTGGACCCAATTCATAAATCTAAAACATTTTGGACCATTTGGTCTAGAATGATCCATTCTAACCTTAATGGGCCTTATTGGGCCATAACTAATCCAATTAACCATTAGTAAGCCATAAGCCCATTCTTTTATTCAAATTGGGCCGTGAATGCTTCCAAGAGCCCAATGGGCCGAAAAACTTGATGATTAGGATCTAAATGTCCTAACTAAAGGTAATAGGCCCAAACCACTCCACCCTTTCTTCTTGGCCCAAAAATCTCGGCCCATGTATAAAAAAAGAAGTGAAATGGGGGGGGGGGGTTGACTTTGGAGTGCCACCTCCATTTTGCCCAACATGTATCAATGTTAAGATCTCCCATACATCCATGCAAGTCACCTCACCACCTCCTTTCCCCTCTCTTCTTCTATCTTCGGCCGAGAGCCAAAACACACACACACGCACTTGAAAAACTCTCTCCAAATTCACAATCAAAATCACCTCTCATCTTTCATAAAGAATTTCGAGAATTAGAGGCATTCCAAGGAAGTTTTCATTCAAAAATCACTCCAAGTTACATTCAAGTGGTAAGATCTCATAAATCTAAGTAACATATTTTTCTTTCTACAATCATTCACTCCTCTTACCACCTAAAATTCGTGATCATGCTCCCTAGAACCCACCAAAATTCGAAGATCCCTTCAAGGAGCTAACTAGAGCCAAAAATCACAACATCTTCTTCCACTTCTTCTTCAAAAACCGAAACATCAAGCAAAGGTGAGTTCATACCCCCTTGTTTTCGGTTTTCATATGATTTTTGGGGTAGAATGCAAGTAAAATGTGTAGATCTATGTGTTATATGCATGTTTTGTGTGAATTCTTAGTTTATTTGGTAAAAATGTGTTAGATCTTAGTGAATCTCGAAATTTTAAGTATGATGTAGCAAAGATCTAAAAACTACAACACTATATACATCATATTATCAAGCCAAAAGTGAACACATGTTTAAGATGCAAAAGAATTCAACAAAAACCTTGTTAAAGGTCGAAATTGTCAAGAAAACAAAAGATAAGGGTAAAAAGTGAAAATTCTGTTTTTAAAAGGGCCAAACAGGTCCTACATGTAATAAAAGGAATTTTTATGCTAAACATGCTTTTGAAAGGGTCAAAAATGAAATTTTAAGCTTATTGGGCCAAACTTTTGGGCCTCACGGCCTTTAGGCCCAATTTGCGAAAAAAAATGGAGATTTAAGGTTAAAATGTTATTTGGCCAAAGTTTCAGTCCTAAATGTAGATAAAACAAATTTAGAGGTGAAAATATCAATTATTTTCAAATTGGACCAAAAATGTAAAGTTTTCCAAAATTGGGCCGAAAGTGTAAATTTTTACCAATAAGGGGCTGAAAATGTATTTTTCTGCGAAACAGGGTTTTAAATGTGAAAATATAACATGTTGGGTTAAAACCGTAAATTCATAGACATTTGGGACATAATTGCAAACTTTTATAAATTATGGACTAAAGTGTAATTTTTACAAAACTTTGGGCCTAATTTAATAATTTGAGAATTGTTGGCCAAAAACGTCGTTTTTACAAAAAGAGGATTTTTATCAACAATCTATTGAACTTCAAGTCAAAACAAACGACGGAATAAAACAAAACGAACGAAATACAACAATAACTATTTATTGGGCCTAATATACACGGTACTTGGCCATTGGACTTTAAGGGCCCAATTAAGTGTATATTGAGCCCAATGCTTTCCATGATGTGTTTATTGGGTCTTGCGACCCATTTACATGTTAATTTGGGCCTAAGTATTGGATTACATGTTATTGGGCTTTTGTGGCCCATTTACATGCCTATTGGGCCTAAATTACCCTCTTACATGTTATTGGGCCTTTGTGGTCCAACTACATGCTAATAGGGCTTGGAATGGAAATTTCACATGTTAATATGACTGTAACTATACCTTTGCGAAATCATTAAATGTCAAATACTTTTATATGTACCTTTCGAATACAAAAACATACTACATATACGTAAAACGTTAAACATAGAACAAAAAGGGGTTAAGAATCTAGTGAGACATGTCGGTTGGCACCTCTGAGTGTACAATCGTAGCCTGTAGTTATAATCAGAGTTTCCTGGTCGAAAAGCGGGAGTTTGTGTATAGATCTATACGGGGTGACCCCCCACACCTTAGCTGTTCGCTACAGCTAGACTAGGCCAGTCTAGGGCGACAACATCCTTAGTCAAGACCGGCATTTGGAAAAATACCAAGACGGGCGACCTAGTCATTATCATGCATGGTTATAACGGCTCAAATAGTGATTCAATACCAAAAGATAACCTTTTGAAGATAAATTCTTTAATTGTGTCAATACAAAATGACTTATCTAACGATACAAATATCTAAACGATGTTATAAAACAGAAAATATCGGATTTTCTGGGGAGATTATTCATATACATTTATCATTTATTCAAAATACAATGAACCTAAACTACACTCATACAAGTTTTTAACTATTAAATTCACAAATGCATTTATACTCGATTTTCACATCATTTTCCAAACATTTTTCAGAAGATATCGGATTTTCTGTGTTTTATGAAAGAAACAAAGACTTTTACTCAAATATACTTATGAACTCACCAACATTATATATGTTGTCCGTTTTCAAAATAACTTGTATTCTCAGGTAATCGTTAAGCTGGAAGATATGCAAGTGTGTATGGTTTTGTTTATGTAATATCACTTATCGTACTTTGAACAATTAGAACTTATGTATTTTAACAATGTACTTGATGTAAACAATGTTGGTTGTATTATGTAATGTTGGTGATGAATGTGCTATGTTTCATGTATATTCATTGTGATGATTAATCAATTGTTAGTCACACGAGCCCCCGGACGTTTCCGCCGTCTGGTTCGGGGGTGTGACATGACATGACGGTGCCCAGAATCACGATTGTTTTGTAGTTGCATTCTCACGACGTGACCAATGAATGATCATGACGTGATATTGATTTTGGCTAAGTTGATCGTTGACCTTGTGGACTTTGACTGTTGACTTTTTGACCAGTTTGACTTTTGGTCAAACTTGGGTAGAATTGAGTATTTGACTAAGGGATGGTCTCGGTTTGGTTTTAGGAAGTTTGGGTTGGCTGTTCTGATGTTGAGGTAGTTGTTGGGCTTCTGTTGAGTAATTGAGGTGAGTATTTTCACTATACTCTTGGGTTGAAGGAACCAATGTCGGCCCACTGGATTATGTTTGTAGGATGCTAGCTGTCTTTGTGACTCTTTCATATGTGTGTATATTTTATATGGGCGGGGCCCGTTATGTTGTGGGCGGGATCCGTATTCAGTTTGGGCAGGGCCCATTATATATTATTTTGAGTGGGGCCCGTTATGATGTGGGCGGGGCCCGTATGCAGTTTGGGGGGGGGGCGTTTATATGTATGTTGTATGTGGTATTTTAGGGAACTCACTAGCTTTATGCTTACGATTTTGTGGTTTAAGCATTTTCAAGTATTTCCAGTTTTAGAAGGAAGAGTATGGCTCTGTATCCCCTGGAGATTTATTCTGCAATGATTGTTTATAATTTTACTCTGATGTTTTGAGAAAATTTTCACTCTGGTCATCTTTTGGGAAAATGAATGAATGGTTTTGACTTAATTAAAATGAAATTTTTACTCGAAAATTTTGGGACGTTTCACAAACCATTTTCCATAAATGACATTTCATGAATGCAACAATATGTGTAGTAGACAAGTAGCAAGCAATATTATTTTAGGAAAAACATGATAAACCTCAATGTAAGGTAGGGGATGTGTGTTGCCGGTAACTCAACTCAACTTCTCGCTAAAGAAACACTTCCTTCCTTTAGTGTGCTCCTTAAAGAACCTTCTTCAATTATCTCATATAAGATATAGAATAAATTACTAAAATGACCAAAATACCCCTAGGGTCATAAAAATCTCAAACTCTCAAAATGCTTATTTTTAACATATTTAGAAATTTTTGAAGTGAAATAAGGTCAAACGGATAAGCCAAACTCTGGGAATTGAAAATTATTGAATGGACACGATAGGTTTTAACGCGTCGGGTTACACGTTGCGTTCTATCATACATGTTGTGCTGATTCTAAGAACGTGTCACGTTCTTTACAACATCCTGTTTTGGGCATCCTACTTTGCATAACACATCGCGTTATGTACAATAAATTACTATTTCAAGTTTTCAGTCATATTCATCCCTTCTATATTGCATATACACTTGTGTTTTCTTATAGTAATTTTTTGTACAACCACTATGGGTTCCTAAACTTATCTAGAAGGAATTTAGACATGCTAAATCACTTGACTTAATCCATTAAGTTCGTCATAATAATTCTATAGTTTTATTAATCATCAAACTCTACTTATGGAATTAAGTGCTCAAAATGCCCATAAACTCACTAATGAACCATGTAGCCTTCCCAATCATTCTACACCACATTTTGATCATAATAGATGCATTTCAACCATTTCTGCGAGTGGAGTGCCACAATCCCATTCATCATTTTTGATCTACATAAGCCAAAGCCCATAGCACTGGCAACGTCTCCAGCATGGGTTCTAATCCCATTTCCTCCGGAAACAACCCTTGGCAACCCGATATTTCTTTCTGGTCCACCAATAACTTTTTTTCAACTAAGGTTTATTTAAGTCCGCCATCTCCGGTGGCTTCTCTTCACCTCAGTCAAAGTACCCACCAGCCTGACTCTATTGGTCATAGTTTCCTGCTGTTGCGGCCGGTGCTCGTTTGCGCGCGCGTGAACTACCACCCCCTAAAGTGGTAAAGAAGGCTCTTTGGGGTCTCTCTTTCTATCTGACAGGACCAAGAGACTCGATGTATCCTTGAATGTTCTCTTTAATGGGGGCGCTTCTTTCCTTAACCTAATTAATCAGCCCCGGGGGAGAATGATGATGGAGATGTATTTTCATTTAGTTATTTGTAAACTTAAAATCTAACTATGGAGTCACTATTCCATTTCTTTAATTTTGATTTTTCCCTTATGGCTAAATAATCCCTGGAACCACTTATAGATCAAGTGATCCTTCATGTTTTGCATCCAAATCATTCCCAATGTATTAATTCATGAACTATAATATCATTTACATAACTAGATTCGAAAAACCAAGTAGAAAATTATCATTCAACCATTGAATCCATAATTTCAATTATCTAAACTTTGATTATCTCATTCATTGAGTTTGTAAATCCATGATGGATTTATTGCAACAAAACCTCATTAATGATCATAGAATCTAACCCAAAATAGTTTAACAACTTCATCACTACACTTTGAGATTTTAGGGTTTATGGCTAGGTTTTTCCCCAAACATCAAATCCATCAAGTAAATGATAGATTTGAGCTTAGAACCTTATGGAAAACAAAACCCTAACCATCAGTTTGACCTAAAATAAAATTGGGTTTCTACCCTTTTTACAATCTCGAATTTGAAGATGATCAATGGTGACGAATTATTACTTGTAAGCCCTGGTTTCCTTCACTTCTTACTTTAATTGATTGATACTTGCTTCGATAAACCCTAGATGATGAAAGAGCATAAAATCGTCATTAGAGAGCTTCTCTCCCTTCTAAACTATTTCTATAGAGGAAAGGGTGAGTTGATGCCTCTTAATTGCCTAATTTTCAAATCTCATCCTCAAGTTACATCTTTTTGCCGAAACAACCTCATTCAACATATTTGTTTCACTAAACTTATATAGTTTCCATAATTAGTCCTTCCCCTTCCATAATATGACTTTAATGGTTCAAATACCACCTAAGTGAGTCAACACTTGGTTAAACACACTTTCACTTTTTTGTCACATTTAACCCTCCAACCGTGTTTATTATAATTTCAACATTTAACTTTTCTAAGTATCATTTAAACCATTATTACGATACCTTTTTATTATTCTCATCATTCAACTTGTTTATTTATTTGTTATTTTTAATCTATTTAAGTAAAATTTTAAATTTACTCAAAAATTCTAGCCCTAAAAAATGGGTGTTACAATTTAAAGTAACCATAAGAGAGGATGGTACAATCATGGACTGACCAATGAAGAATTTATGTAAGAACAAATGACTACATTTCAAATCATTAAGTATACAAGATGAATTTAGAGAATGCGAGTAATGATATAAAGAAACATGTTAGATTCTCGATATGTTTATCTTTGGTAATATAAACATTTGATTTAGGATAACAAACTTGATTAATAATAGCATGCAATGATCATTATGTGGTATCTTAAGTTTAACACATGATGAAATTCAAGATTTATTTAAGTTTGAAGAAGTTGACGATTTTTCGTCTTTTCGCTGTAATTCCGAAGTAGGAATCATCATAAAGGATAACACGAGTGATTTTGGACTACAAGTTTTAATCCTTCAGCGTGATTTTTCATCAAATAAATTGTATTAAACAATAATAATTGATTAGAGTCCCAAATGATTATATCTAAAGCCCCATTCTCTTAGTAAATACTGTATTTGAATAACTTGTTTCATTCTATTCAAGTAAACCAAAATGATAATAAAATGCAGTAACCAATTATATGGCATTATTCATTCATCAATCTATGATTTTCTCCATAATAACAAATAAACCATCTATTTCTAAACTATGATACTAAAGTACCAAAAATAAAAGCAAATTCAGACTAGATCACTGTTTTTATCTTAAAAGTACTCATTTTCAAGTACAAAATCACACGAACTTAATTTTCTTTTTCCAAAACAAAGGACTATATAAATAACTAAACACCACAAAGGTCATCACGATCTTGTACCCAAAGCATCAAGACTTGTACTCTCCATTACCCTACACAAAGAGGTCACCTTAAAAAGGCAACAGTCGAAATTAAAGGCATTTGAAAGACATGACAAACATTTCATCCACCTGCAGACTGTTGAAAAAAAACGAGTATCATTACCCCTTCAGAAACTTATATAAATATGCATTTAATTTCAACATTTAAAGATTTTTCAGATTCACAAGTTACCATCACCATTCAATAATCATCATCATATATATCTTCCAAATCCTGAATCCACATTAAAATTTATCCTAGACCCACAATAGTTTTTAACTAAAGATGCAAACTTAACACATTATTATTAAATCTTGAAGTTGTACAAGTAGTTATGCATATAGTACAAATAGTTAACATCGTCATTCAATAATCATCAATATCATATAATATATATCTTCCAAACTTTACACATTATTCCTGAATCCTGAAGTTGTACAAGTAATACTGCATATAGTACAGTTATTTAACATCGTCATTCATATATATCTTCCAAATTTTGAATCCACCTTAAAAATTACTCTAGACCCACAACTGTTTTTAAATAAGATGCAAACTTTATACACCATTCTTAGATCTTGAAGACGTACAACTTCTTATGCATATGGTACAATCGTGTGTTAAGATTGTCACCCAATAATCATCATCATATCTTCCAAATTCTGAACCCACATTACAAACTATTCCAGACCCACATCTGTTTTTAATTAAAGATGCAAGCTTTACACACTATTTTTGAATCTTGAAGATGTACAATTTTTTATACATATGGTACTACTTGTTAATTACCATCTTCCTTCAATAATCATCATCATATATATATTTCTTCCAAATTCTAAATCCACATTAAAAATTATTCCAGACCCACAATTTTTTTTTTTAAAATAAAGATGCAAACTTTGGACCTTTTCTTGAATCTTGAAGATGTACAACTTCTTATGCATATGATACAACTTGTTAGCATGGTCATTCAATAGTCATCATCATATATATTTCTACCAAATTCTGAATCCAAATTAATACATACTTCATACCCACAAATGTTTTCAAATAAAGATGCAAACTTTACACCTATTCTTGAATCTCGAAGACGTACAACTTCTTATGCATAGCGTACAACTTGTTAATGATGGAAATGGGAATTCCATGGTTCCTGTTAACATAGGGTAGAGTGTGAGTTTATGAAGGATATAATAGGGTACACACTTTGCGTCGCTTTTTAATTAAAGAGAAAGGATCGTACAAATTAATTCAAAAGATTCACGTGAGCTAAGCCTAATGATGCTATAGATAGATTGTACTCTACTTCTATCTACATGCAATAATGACTTGTACAATGAAAGCTGACGTCATGAAAGAAGGCTGATTGGGTAAATACCTGTTCAAATTAGGGTTTTCTTTATCAAGGTTGCCACGTGGCGAGCCACCCATACTGAACCAACCATTGTGCAGGAAAAAGCATGCGTGTGACCTTCTTTTTCTACTTCTATAATCGCATTCGGGACCTGCTTCACGACCTGAGATCACAAAGTTAACTAGAAATTGAAGTGGGACCCACAAAATGAAATATGAAATTTTCAACAGTATTTTGTATATTATTTGATTATGATTATGATTATGGAATTTGTTATTTAGAAAAGTAAAAAGTAGAACGTAATAGAAAGCTCATGTAGAAACCCAAATAAAGTTAGAGTAACAAATATTTTCTAGTTATTTTTTTAAGAAAATAAAATTATAATTTAATTAGAATCATGAAATTCTAATTAAAGATTTTGTCATTAAAATTAATAATTAAAAATGGGTTGTATTACAACATTTTGTACACGGGATGAAAAAATCAAGAAAATGGAAAGGAATCGAATTCCTTCAAAAATGGTTCATTCCATTCCATTCCATTCCATTCCTTCAGATAAAACAAACAACAATGGAATGAGTTATTCCATTTATTTTCTGATTCCATGATACCAAACACTTTCTTTAAGTATGCATGCATGGATAACATCAATATTTGACCTCATCATGCATGTGCAATGGAGCCCAATGATCATCATCACCATACAAGAATGCAATCCGATTTCTTTTTTCTCTCATGAATTCCCAATCGGGTGCCTTTATAAGCTACACAAAAAGATTTAAAGTAATTAATGAATCACAATTTATATTTCAATGCAACTCAAAATATGATATATAACGAACTTAGTAATTTTTCTTTTTTATATTGGAAAAGATTGTATTTGTATACCTCTTCGAATTCGGTCATGGTCAAATAAAGTACATTTCGCATCGTATGATACTGAAACAAAAATAATAATAATAAACATTTAATATAAGACTAGATATATATTCATTTAAGTGATTTAACAAATATATATATAATAAAGCAAGATTCTAACTTTTGGGTTGAAAAAATGAAGTCAGAAAGGACTAAATGGACCACTCTAGTAAAACAGTGTAGGCCCCATATTAATTGGCACAATAATTGAGAAATCGTATGAATAATTTTAGGTGTTTGCAGATGATGAAAGATTGATACTAAAAACCATGAAGTTGCAAAATGTGGTTGTTGCAAGAAAATTTGTGAAATAATGGTGGAAAAGTTTAGATAAGTTCAAAAAACAAGAAATAATATATAGAAAATTGTTGTGATATGTCAGTGTACTCTTTTTTTTATCAATAATAGCAATGTACTTACAGACTTTACACAAATAATAGCAAATATGTAACATGAAACTTGTTAAAATGTATTTTATTCTTTACCCAAAATAGCAATGTGCTTACATTTCTTTACTCATAATAGCAATGTGCTTATAGATTTTATAAATAATAATAATAATGTATAACCTCAAACTTGTAAAATGCTTACAAGTTTCATGTTGTATATTTGTTTATTATTTGTACAAAAATGTAAGTACATTATTGTAACAAGTAAAAAAATGTAAGCAAATTGCTATTATGGGTAAAGAATAAAATACAATTTACAAGTTTCAAGTTACATATTGTTATTATTGGTAAAAAATAAATGCCAAATAAATTATAAAAATCCATATGTTTTCATTTTCCGTGGTTAAAAAATAAATTTTATGTTAAATAAATAATTAGTTTCACCTTAAGAACACGTGTACAAAGAGCATCAAGAGCAGTTGTTGACCATGATTTTCCCAATGAGATTTTTGCAATAAATCTTGATGCCCAAATTGGTAGAAACCCGAATAATGCCACAATAGCACTTATCACATTAGATGTAAGTTGGGACCTGTAATATTTTTAATAATTTATTTTATCCCATAAAAAGAATATTGAATTAAGATTATGAAATAAAAACCGAAAATCGGTTTAATGTAATTATATTATTTGAGAAAGAAAAAAAAATCATCTCTAAAAGTTTTAAACGTTTTTTAAAAATTAGTTTTACCTTGAAATTTTCTTTATAATTGACTGTTGTTGTGACTTTGTGTCCACTGCTAAAAATGGATAAAGGGCAAAAATATATGCAACCTGTTTTATTAAACCGAAGCATTATTTTATTTTATATATATATATATATATATATATATATATATATATATATATATATATATATATTTCTATTTTGGAAATAAATGAAGAAAGTAGGTTGATATTTCTTGTAATCACCTTTTCGGGAATTCTTTTATATATATCCAATGACATAAACGACCCTATAGAGTGCCCAACCTGTACAGGAGATATAAAATGAGTTTAAGCCATAAGTATCAAAGTTTTTATATTTATTTTATAGTACTTAATATAAGAAAGAATAAAACTTAATATAAGAAGCAACAAAACACACCAGTATAAGAGGGACTTCAATAGTTTGTAGTTCTTGTTGGATGAAATTTATCTGAAGTAAAAAAAAAAAAAAAAAAAAAAGAGAGAGAGATAAATCATGTCACACTATTGATTCTTTGTAATTATTAGAGAGACAAAAATATGAACACATGAACTAGAACTGAGTTTAGATTTAAATTATGAAAGAATATCATTTTTTATCTGAAAAATCGCCAAAATAATTGATCTTTATACCTTATGATCAATTTGTTCCTTTAGCCCAAACAACCTTCCATCCTCCCAATCCTAACCAAATATAAAAAATCACACAATCTATATTTATAAAAATGTGCATAAACTATAAACTATAAAGTATAAACTATAAAGTCCTCATCTATATATTTTTGTTTAACACAAAGAATCTGTTTTGTCATTTAGATTAACAGCCTTTTGATTGCCCTTGGTGTGTGCAAAATAGAGTAGTTTATCTAAACATCTTTTCTTACACAACTATTTGTGACATTTTATATTTCAACTCTTGATATCATGCAATTTCCTGCACTTGTGTAAATTGAAAAATGAAGCAAGAAACATAATTTGTGATTAACATTAAGATCTTTTTGTATTTACTTATTATTTGGAGAGTGTCTTGTCTTTTTGTATTTACTTAGGTGGTGTTTTGTTTTTAAAGAGGTAAAATGTCTTCAGTCTTTTTCCATGTCTGCAGAATAAGACGTGGACCAAAAGTCTTTTTCCATGTCTCCAGTCTTCATAAAAAAGACTGTTTGTTTTTTAAAGTCCACGGGGTGGTGGTGGTGGTATTGGTAGTGGCGGCGATGGTGGTGTTGAGAGTGGAGGAGTTGGCAGCGGCGGTGGTGGTGGAAAAAGAAATATCACATTAAGGTTAGAACTTAAAAACGTCTTCCAAAACCAAAAGTTATTTTTTTGTTCTTCCGGAAAAAGAGGTCAAAAAAACTTTTTTCTTGTTAATTGTGTTAAAGTATGATTAACTGTGACATTGGTAACAGACTTGTGAAGTATGATTAACCGATTAATACTCTAATATATATAAATTCTACATAGTATTGAGTTGACTTCTGTTGCTGCTTTCAAGTTTCGTAAATAAAGAGTTGGGAAAGGGTATTTCAGACTTTTGGTACTAAATGAGAAGGTGGAGAGAATCTCACCTCTCGAAAGTCAGAAGTATTTTCAAACATTCCTAATTATACCAGTTTTTTTATAATCTTGTGATTTTTTTTTATGGGTTTTGGGTTATTTCTTATATCTATTATATATTAGAAGAAACTAAAGTGCATGATAGCTGATTTTACAAAAGAAGAAACAAGAGAAGTCGTAAAATAAAGAGTACCCTATATAGTATACCAAACTTTGTGATTTTAGAAATAAATAAAAAAACTTGTACACATTGGATAGACTTAGAGCTCATAAAAGATAAACAATTTATAAGGGGTACCTTTTCTGAGTGTGATATATACCCAATTCCTGCTCATAAACACAAAACACACAATAAATTACAAACTTGATCTCTAAAACTTTTTTAAAATAAAATGTTATAAACTTTAGTACTTTTTAGCAACTGAAAATCATGAAAAAGGAGCAACCATTCTTACCTGTTATGGAAGCAGTTTCTCCCATTTGCTCATAAAGTGACTCCAAAAAATCAGTGTAAAATGAAACAACACCTATAACAACAACAACTTATTACTACCCAAATTAAGTAATCAGATTTCAAACTAAACATTCCCTCCATTCCAACAAGGAAAATACACTTTTTTCTGTATTGACATTGTGAAATACAAATTTGTAACAAGGTTCATATCAAATTTGATTCCAGCATTACCTGGATTTCCAGGAATAAATAGAACATGAAATCTGGGATTTGTGGCATGAATCTCCACCAATTCAGTCTTCCTACTGTTCTGCCCAAATCATGATGAAATTCGAAAGTAATCAAAAACCCCATCGAGATAATAATAGATGTATATATGAATATAGAATGAAGAAGAGAAGTGAAATCAAATACCCAGAAACATTGCACAATCTGAAATTAGAAATAGCGTGCGATTTCTGCGAAACCAGTTGTGATTTTTCGTGACCCATTTGAACAACTCTGGTGGGGGTGGATGGAATTGCAGTTCTGTAAGTCTGTAACGGCTGATTTATGAAACTAAATTGGAGAAAACATGGAGTGTTTATGTGTCAGTTTCGGATGAATCTAGATCGAGAAATTAGCTATGGTTAAATCGAGAAGCACCTGTAACGAAGTGAAGGAGTGAAAGTGAGAATCCGAACAGATGATGACAGTGTAGGCGACGACAGATGGATGAGCATGGCAGTAAAAGAACTCCGGCGGAATCACCGAAGTTCTCCACCACCCAACTGTGCTTATCTTACTTGTACTTTCAGGTACAACTTCAATGTCAATCGATAAACCAGCTCTGTTGATAAATTAGTTTATAGTATAATTGTATTTTATAAAAAATAATTTATAAAGTAGATTGCAATCATAAAATAATACAAATAGACAATTTAGATATATAACTAAAATAATAATAATAATAATAATATATAATTAAAGACGTATTTCAAATATTTATATAAAATCTCTATAAGTTTATAAAAAATAATTTATTAAAAGTCTAACTTATAAACTATTTTAATTCTGTGAAAGAGAGTATTTTGTCAATTTTTTCTGGTGACAACTTAGTGGGTGTTTGAGGGTGTTTTTTAAAATGACTTATTAGTTTATTGGTTTTTTAAAAAGTCGATAAATTAAAAAGGTGTTTGATAAATAATAACTTTATAAACAAAAAACAATTTTTCTAAAAAGCCATGAATTCCTGACTTTTTCAAAAATGTCAATAAACATTTTAAGAAACAATCTCAAATACGCCCTTAATCCATTATATTTAAATTGTGTTTTCTATTTAATATCGTGTTCTACATTATAAGCAAAAAGATAATTTTTTGTTTATTTGTTTGTTAAATTCCCTCAAATTTGAATTTAATATGTTATTTTAGATTATAATCGATCGAAAGATGATTTTGAGGATATAAGCATGTTCTTAAGTTCAATAATTAATGCAAGGACAATACTTGAAACTTTGTTTTAACAATCTCATATAGTCCTATTTGAATACCACAATTTTAACAAAAAATATGTTTACTAGTTTATAAACTTAACATTTCTTTCGACTCGTAAACACCTTGCATGACTTACGTGGAATAGTTTGATCAAAGGTGATAAAGGAAAAGATAGTGTTTATAAATCATTTTATAGATATATGCAATTAAAAATTCATAAAAAGTTATGTTTTTAACATGTTTTAATTGAACTGATGCACTCTAAATTGTGAAAAATAAGTAGTTTGCTTAAGTTGCAACTCATGTTTTTCCTATGTTTGGTTTATAATCATATAGAAACACCTATCTTTCTTAATCACTACTGATGCACTCTAAATTGTGAAAAATAAGTAGTTTGCTTAAGTTGCAACTCATGTTTTTCCTATGTTTGGTTTATAATCATATAGAAACACTTATCTTTCTTAATCACTTATGAAATCATTCATTTTATGTCGGTGATAATGGCTCTATATAATAAAATAGTAAAATAAGTAACTATTTTAGAGTGGGTCAAGTTGCTTTGACAACAAACATTTTTTTATTTATTTTTATAAATATATTCTGTTCCAACCAATATTTTTCTTTATTTAACAAAATGACCATTTTCTCTACGAACATATGTTTGTGACTTATAGTGGAAGACAAAAGGTCGTTACGTCTTAAAGTTTATTGTCACCATTCTTCTCCGTATTTTGTTCTTGTCCCACTGAACATCGAGTGAAGAACATAATCGCGATGCATGTAAGCAATAAGAATCCTTTATTTTTTAGCACTTTAACAATAAAAAACGTTTCAAAAATATATTCGAGAATGTTGGCTCAAGTTTGGCGGTACCTGCTTTGACAAAATGTGTCTTGGCGATGACACAGGTACCAAATGCAATTTAATTTCTTAGTTTTTTTAGAACGGCAAAAATTATATTAACTCAAAGCTAAAACAAAACAACAAAGATCATTACAAAGAAAGTTAAATTTGGGTTTTGAAGCCTCACAATCCAATCAAAATTATCATTAGACTTATTTGAACACCAAAAGTAGGATTGGGAGACAATGTTATCAACAATATGATCCCTCTTTGGAAGAAAATTACCAAAAATTATCTTATTTCTAAACATCCAAATATACCACCAAACAGAGCCGGCCTGAAGGGGGTTCAAAAAGTTTCATCGAATAGGGGCTGTTTGTTTAGCTCTTATTGCCTCTTAACAAAAGGCAAATCTGAATCTGTCCAATTAAGAGCGTTTGTTTAAATCTTATTTTGACATCTGAACCTTAATTTTGTCACTTATTCGGTCATTGAGATGGATCTGAATAAAAAAAAGTACGCGTGTGCCCTTCCTCAATATTTCATCCGCTTCTTTTTTCCCCTTTCTAGTTTCTACTCCATCGATCATCATTCCTTCTCCTACCTCTCGATCTCTTCTGCAACAAGCGGCTCCACTGGTTCGCCGACAGCCTCCGCCACAGACGAAGCCACCGACAGCCTCCGCCATAGACGAGCCGCCGACAACTTCCTCTTGCCTCCGCCAACGACTCCGACTTATGTTGTAGGTACATCGACTCTTCTTTTTTTCCCATGAAAATCGATAGGTTGCTCCGAGCGTGCTCCGAGGTTGTTGTTACGTTGCTTAAAGCCCTAGAGGTTGTTGTTGATTAAAAACCCTATGGGATATTAGAACCCAAGAACATCGGTTATGGTTTTGGACCTTTTGGTGGGTATAAAAATAATTAAATTCCATGAATGTTTATGTTTAGTTTACCAAAATTTTCTGTTTATCCATGTTGAACATGGATGGCAATTGATTGTCGATTATTGAGGCTTCTGTTTTCGAGCAAAGAAAGTGTTCATGGAGCATCTTCGTTGTGCTTAGATAAAAACTTGTTGAATGTGCATCTTTAGCTAAAAACTTGTTGAATGTGGTGTTGAAGAACCAAGTAATTTTCATGAATGGTTTGAGATAATTTGCAAACTATTTTCAAGAATGGTTTAAGATAATTTGCATGTTTGGTTTAGTTATTTTATATATAAAAACATTGAGTTTAGCAAAAAACAACATATAAGGGTAAAATTGTCATTTTTATCATTCAACACTGCAATTCAAATGATCTAACCAAACAACATTTAAAATTCAGATCTTAAAAATTCAGACCCTCTTAAAAATTCAGACCCTAAAAATTCAGATGCCGCCAAACAGCCCCTAGGGCCCACTCTCTGATAAGGGCCCAAAACGTTTTCTACTGATAATATTACCCTAGGTTAGCTTTTACGTTATTGATTGTTTCGTTATTCATTCTTACGTTTGCAGCAAAAGAACAGACGTATGCAACAAATTGAGCGGGAAATTGAGTTGAAGTTTTTCCGAATATTGGCTTCTCGATGTCAGATCATACACGTGAAGAGTGAAGACGTTTGGTTTCTCTTGGTAACATTAATATGCTTTCTCAATGTCTGCCCTTGTATTATCTTCCAACTTCAAACCTTACCTTCAGAATCCTCAAGCAATTCATCATCTCTAATAAATGAATGTTTTTTTGCCACTTGTCACACTCTCATTTAATTTGCCAAATGTCATTTTGTGGTTATTTTGAATTTTTTTTTTCCACATGTCATTTTATGAGTTTTTATATTTTATTAAATTTTACATAATATTTTAATGTAATAATTACAATAAATGTAGAAATAAATTGATATTAATTTCACTAATAAACTTACCTTTTAATTTCAAAATTCCAAAAATTAAAGCTAATTAGTTTTTTTCTTTATTTAAATTATTTGTTTAAATTTAAAAGATAAAAAACATTTCCATTATAATAAATCATTATTTTTTTATTTTTTATAAATTCCAAGTTTTCAAATATTTTGACATTTATATTTAACATTTTTTGTTTTTAAATTAATCCATGTAATACATGGATCTCACAACTAGTTAAGACATTAAATCTCAGCCAAAAAAAGATAAGACAATATGTTCTACTGTTACTATTTCCTTCCTTATTTTCCTCAAGATATTCTAATTTCCTGATTTTCCTCAAACAATTGGAGCTTCGAGGTTCTTGCCAGCATCAAGTTGGATTTCATTCTTAATTCTTTAACTCTTGAATGTTTTCTTCTTATAATTTTACTTTTTTTTTCTCTTGATTTTGTTGCTCAAGGTAAAATATTTTATTTTTTTCGGTTTGTGTTCCACTGTTCTTGTTACAATGTTGCTCAAGAGATTCCTTTGTGTTCGTTTTCAGATTCTTTTTGTTCTTGATTGTTGCTCTTGAGATTTTTAGAGGTAAAACATTAAATCTTATATAAATTTCAGATTTTTATATTTGTGAGTTTTACATTTTCAGATTCATTTACATTTCACCGATTTCAGACTTTATATTTCTTTCATTCTTATTCTGAATTTTACATTTCAGTTTATCCGATTTTGGCGTGGTTGATCAAGAGTAAGAAATTTACAAATAACAAAGGAAAAACAAATTTACAGACTATAGTTGTTTATATCCTTTTTATAAAATGCCTCTTGGAATTAAAAAAAATGAAGGTGGACATGAAAAATGTAATAATTTTATGTATATTACAAGATGAAGTGAAAAACTAGAGTTTTATGTATATCTGAATGAAACTTTGTTCTTGAAGTAAATTACCAAATGAAATGAAAAACTAGATTTTATGTTTTATATTTTATAATTTATAAGTTTTAGGGCTTACTTTTACTAAGTTGCACAGGGCCTTCGAAATCTCAGGGCCGACCCTACCACCAAGAGACATAAAACACTCCTTCAAAAACATCTTTCGCCTTTTACACTTATGAACAGAGGCAACATGGGCATGTGCACAGGGCCCATTTCTTTTCAGGGCCCAATTTTTTGTATACTACATTTATGAATCAGGCCCAAATGCAAAGGAAAGGATAGTCCAGACTCTGATCGATCACTAGTCCACAACCGAAGGGAAGGCAGTCAGCAGAAGTCGAGAACGAGAAGCGATCATCCAGTGAGCAACGAGGGTCGATTAATCAATCGATTACTAGTCGTCTTCCATCCACTCCCGAGTCCTGCTGACCAGGTAATCGATTATTTTAGTATTTATGTTATCATAATTCAGAAATTGAATGTATTTATGTGATCAAAATTCAGAAATTGGAAGAATAAGATTATCATAAATTTCACTAATCAGATTATAGATTATAACCGAATACTTGAATATATTTATGTGATCAGATTAATATTTTTCTTTTATGTATTTATGTTATCTGAATTTCCACCGATCATATTATAGATTATTAAATTATTTTTATTGTTTAATTGTTTATCAGAAATCAGATTATCTTATTATCAGATTATAATTAAGATTATGTTGAAACCTGGAATTGTGAATGAGATTATCAGTTTATGTTTATCAGTTGATTTAACTTGAATGTTGAACCTGAAACTAATGAACTTGTAGTGATGAAGTCAGAAACATAAAAAAAAATAAAAAAAATAAAAAAAAAACAAAAAAAAAACTAGATGAAGAAAAGAGAAAGGTTGATGCCGGTGCTCTAGATAAGTTTATCCATAGACAACTTCTTGAAGAGCATGTTGAAGAGCAAGAGCATGTAGAAGTAGCAGTAGAAGATGCAGAAGAGCAAGAGCCCGTTAAAGAGCTTGTTGATATATTTGATCCAAGAAGGTGGGAAAAACTTAATTACGAGGAGATTAAACTTTTGGTCGAGAAAGGTCCTAAAAGAGATACTAGTATTATGTATGGTCCCAACGATAAATTTGGTAGATGATTTTCTGCAGCTTTATACACAAGAACTTTATCAAATTTGGAGATGTGTGATAGAGAATGGCTAGTATATTCGAAAGAGCTAGACAAGGTATTTTGTTTCTGTTTGTAAAATGTTTAAAAAAAGGATTTTGAAAGGTAAATTGGGTGTTGAAGGTTATGCAGATTGACACCATGTTACCACTAGAGTTAAAGAACACGAAATTTCCTTGGATCATCTCACGAATAGGAATAAGGGGTTTGATATGCATAAAAGATTGAACTTGAACGCAACAATTAATAAAGTTCAATACGAGCAATTCAAGAAAGAAAGTGATTACTGGAAACAAGTCCTTTTGAGAATCATTGTAGCAGTGAAGTATCTTGATAAACATAATTTAGCATTTCATGAATCAAATGAAAAGATGTATCAAAAAGGTAACTATACATTGTATTTGTTTTGTTCCAATTCCACTAAATGCCTTTTTGTTAATTATTTTGATTGATTCCACTTCTTATTTGTTAACTGTATTTAACAAGTAATGGATTTTTTTTGGGTATCATTGAAATGTTGAAAGATTTTGATCGGGTTATCAAAGAGCATGTGCGGCGTATCACAAGTGACGGGCTTCATGTGCATTATCTTGGGCACAAGATCCAAAACGAAATAATACTTTTGATAGCTCAAGAAATTAAAAAAGAACTTATCAAGAAGATAAAGGAAGCAAAGTACTACTCAATCATATTTATAGTTCTCATCTAATTATTTTATTATCGAGGAGTTATTTTCAGGGTTTTTGAATGTTGATGATACCACCGAAAAAGGACTATTTGATATTACACTTGATGAGTTAAAGTCTTTTGGTCATGAAGTTGATGATATGCATGGTCAAGGCTATGATAATGGAGCAAATATGAAAGGAAAACATCAAGGAGTGCAAAAATGATTTTTAGATCTAAATCCTAGAGCATTTTACACTCCTTGCGGTTCCCTTTCTCTTAATCTAACTGCGATATAAATAACAAGTGTGTTAAAGGAAAAAGCTTTTTTGGACTCATCCAACGCATTTATGCTATCTTTGCAAATTCTATTAAGTGCTGGGAAATTTTGAAAAATAATGTAAAAGCTTGGAGTCTTAAGTCATTGTGTTAAACTCGTTGGGAAATTCAGGTTGAGAGTGTGTAACATCCCAAAATTCAAGGCCAAAAATTTCATTTTTTTTAAATAAGTTATTACATAAAACCATCAGTATAAAAACATTCATAATAATATTTCGTGTCAAGCCAAAGCGTCAGTAATCAAAACATATTATCATAAAACCATATCAGAGTGTAATCCCAAAGATCTCATGTGCGGAAAACATAATGTGATGCGCTGCGATCAAGCCGACTCCTTTCCTTTGAAAACGAGTACCTGAAACCAAAACTGTAAACCGTAAGCACGAAGCTTAGTGAGTTCCCCCATCATACCACATACCATACAATTACATAGCATACATACTGCCGGGCAATTCTGGGGTGCCCGACCTACCCGGTACGGCCATTCTGGGGTGCCGACCTACCCGTGTCAAGCCATTATGGGGTGCTGACCTACCCATCGGTCCTAACAACCAAACCTCAGGGACTATTCCACCCCCTACTACTACTATCACATACATCATAACATAAACATACTATCAGACATATCTGGGGTGTCAGAACTATCCTTCGGTCCTAACAACCGAACTTGGGGACTATTCCCCTCATACTACCACTATCACATATAACATATCATGCCAGCATATAAACATATCATCACATACTGTCAGACATATCTGGGGTGTCTGACCTACCCTTCGGTCCTAACAACCGAACTCTACTACTATCACATATAACATATCATGACAGCATATAACATATCAGGTAGTAGCAAAACTAGATGATATCACAAAGACAATCATCTAACATACAATTCCTACTGGTGGGCCGGTATTGTGGCTGTAGACCCACCGCTACTGGAAGATAACTCACCTCACACTGCTGAAGTCCCGTAGACACAATCCCACTCTGCTAAAGTCCCGCAGACTCAACCCCAGCTGCTGGATGACAGATTCCCAAACTGTCAACACCAAAATAACACCCAATTAATAATTGGGTCCCACTACATAACCATAAATACATTCTTTGGGTAATTACTACATTACCCCTAGCTTGGCTTATTCAAGCCCAAGGCCCAATCCATAGGCCCAAAAGTCAACTATGATTCAAAACCCATCATATGGCCCAATTTTCCAAATTGGGCCCAAACCCTTACAAGGTCTTACCATAAGGCCCAACCATTTAGTCCAATCCAACATTCTAATGGCTTAATATCACATAATCATAAAGGCCCAAACTATGGCCCAATTTTCCAAATTGGGCCCAACTCCTCACATGGGCCTTACCTCAAAGCACATTAATTAATATAGTCCATTTGCTTGATCTTGGATGTCCCACTAATAACTCAATCATCAAGGCCCAATAGAAAGGCCCAACAATAAACCCAAGTGAAATTAAGGTTTCACATAAAATGACGATTAGGGTTAAGTTTCCTACTTAACCCATTAAGGACTTAATCCTCTAAGGACTTAATCCATGAAGTCCAATATCGCTTAGATTAATCCTTGCTAATGATAATTATTTAATATCTCACGTTATTAAATAATTCCCGCGTGTCCCGGTTAATTCCCCAAATTAGGGTTTCATTGCATTAGGGTTTTCCAAACTCTAATTAGGGTTTCCAACCCAAATACTAGCCCATTTATCAATTTGTTGGACTTGTAGGTCAATTAGGACTTTATTGGGCCTATTAGGCCCACTAGAATATCATTAAGTCCATTAGGGTTTTATTTGGGTCAATTAGGGTCCATTAGAGCTTACAAGGCCCATTAGGGTTTCAAGCACCCTAAAAGAATCGAACTCAACGAGGCAAGCACACCGCCACCCGACACGGCGGCAGGAGGCGGCAGCCACCACCCTAAGGTGGTGGTTTTCAATTTCTTTCCATTATTCCATTTTATGATTACATTTTACAAACTCTAATCCCAAAATAAACACACTAAACAAACTAATCACACACACACAACAACCTTGTGGTGGCCGGCGGTGGCGCATGGCGGCAGCCACCATGGTTGGCTGCCATGGTGGTTACCGGTCAAAAAAACGCACCCTCTCTTGTTCAGCAACACCAAAATACGCAACTCTTGAGCTGAACACGAAAAGAAACACACACCCATCAGAATCTTGTGGTGCTAGGCGGCGGCGGCAGCGACTTTACAGTGGAACAGCCGCATGCCGGCGACAGAAATGACGAACCCAACAACATCAAACTCAACCGGTCACGACGTTTCTTCTTCAGCTACGCGTGACGGCCGTCGACGATAGAAGATCGTCCCGCTTCCAACCGAGAAAGGTGGCTCACCACGACGTCTACTTGGACAGAAGGTGGCGATGGGCGCTGACTTCGTCTTCTTCACTGAAGCGGTGCAGCGGCAGAGACGGTAACAGTCGAGCTCGACAATGCAAACGACGGCTGATGGCATCGGTTCCGGCTTCATCGACGACTACGCAAGGAAGCAGCAGCGACTACAGCAACGACTCGGTGGTTCACGCCACCGGTTCTTGTTCCCGACATTGGTGGTCGGAGGTAGCAGCGGCGCCGAAGATTGAAGAGGTGAATGGTGGCGGCTGGAGGAAGGTATAAGGTGGTGGTGGCGGCTGAATCTTCTTAGGGTTAGGGTTTGGAATAATTCATATATATGGAGGTTGCGAATTAGGGTGACGGGTTCTAACCCATGTCCCATACAACTACATAAGATTTTGACACTTCCAGCCCCTCACATCAATAATCTTTTCAAAATCAGTCTCTAAGTTACCATTCAACCCTTGCCTTGAGAATCTTTTGCAAAACTAGTCCAGATATTACCTTTTTAGCCCCCAAAATCTCAATTATGATATATTCAACTCTTCCACCTCTTTTCTTTTCAAATTAAATCTGAAATTACCCAAATAGCCCTTAGTCTTCAAAATTCTTTCAGATTAAGTCCCAATAATTTACCAAGTAGTCCCTGCCTTCCTAATTATTTACAAAACCAATTCGGAACTTACACTTTTAACCCTCAACTTCTAAATTATGCCAGTTAACTCCTCGAAATCACACATTGCTATATAATTATTAATTTTAGGGCTACTATTCCTTCATTAATTTGTTTATTTAACTAAATAAATAAACGGGTGTTACAGAGTGTAAAGTCTAGTAAACTGCAACTTGTCGATGTACGGGAAGATTTACTTGAAGTTGGAGAAAAGGAAAATGATGTTACAATTGCAAGTGCAACAAGTTCAATAGCAGAAAAAGAACTTGGTGACTTTGAATTTTTGGTATTAACTGTTATTTGGTATCAAGTATTAAACCAAGTGAATATTGTGAGTAAAAAGTTACAATGAAAGGATATGCATCTTGATAATGCTATTACAAAAATAAACATATGATTGAGTACTTCAAGGATTATAAAGAAACTGGTTATTTAAAAGCGACCACTGAAGCTAAGGAGATTGCTATTGAAATGAGTATTTATTCAAAGGAAAAAAGGTTTGATGAGAGTTCAAGTAGCGAAGAGGTTTCATTTACAGTTGAAGAGAGTTTCAGAGTCAATTATTTCTTATACATTGTTGATCAAGCTAGTATTTCTCTTAAGACAAGATTTGAACAATTCAAAAAGTATGACAAATTATTTAGTTTTTTATTTCCACATAATTTGAGGGGAATTGAAGATAAAGATATTAAGTCGTCTTGCCATCTTTTTGAAAAAGCACTCAAGTTTGAAGAAAGATCAGATATTGATGCCGAAGAACTTTATTTTGAGTTGAAGTTATTTGTGACATTGGAAACCAGTGAATTTAGCAACCCTATATATGTTTTGAAATATTTGAAAGAACTTGATTGTTTCCCAAATGCAAGCATTACATATAGTATATTGTTGACTATTCTAGTAACGTGACATCTGCATAAAGGAGTTTCTTGAAATTGAAGTTTTTGAAATCTTACTTACGCTCCACAATAACCTAAGAAAGACTTAGAGGTTTAGTGATTATATCTATCGAGAACGAAATCTTATAGAGTATAGACTATGAATAGTTGATCAACCAATTTGCTATCAAGAATGCTAGGAGAGTTTCACGGGTCTTCGGTTAGTTGTTACGATATGTAACTACTCATTAAAATATTATGATTTTGCTATGTTTATTACTATAAACTTTATTGTAGTTTTTTTAAAAAAAATAGTTTATATAATATAATTTGTTACACGTTAGGGTCTAAGGGCCTTTTTTTCGAATCATCCTGGACATTTGAATCCTTAGGAATGACCATGTTCCTCATTTTGACATTACCAAACCAAGTAGCCCAATCATCAAAATGGTGAAAAGCATAAGCATCCATACCTAAACTAGCATCACCTTAGCCACCGAACAAGTTAAAAAAAATGATTGGCATCTTCTACACCAAAATCACAAATCAGGAAACTAATCTTTGGAATATCCATCCCTTTCTTCGATAAATTGAATCTCGTAGGTAACCCATCCATAAACATTTTCCAGCAAAAAACATTCACTTTAATAGACACCACTTTCGCCCATCTAGTGTCTAAAAAGGAATAAGCAATGGATATCAAATCAATCAAACTCATGAGGAAACTGAAAAGACACCCGAAATGTAATTTAATTTCTTAGTTATAACAATTGTTCCGAAAAAAGACAGAAAAACACCGAACCATTGTAAAACAAGATCAGTTCAAGATTGATTTTGTGCATATTTTAATACTTTAGTAAATTAGTAAATGAGAAATCTCCTATAAAGTCTCAATATTTTGGGCCAATTTACGGTTTAATCATAACTTTTATTTTTTGAACAGAAAAATCTTGATTATTCTATATTTTGCCCAAATTTACGAAACATTTTTTTTTTCAACAGAAAATCACAGATCATCATATAAATTTAGATAATCGAGACTTTTCTGTTTAAAAAATAAATGTTATGATTAAACCATAAACTGATCCAAAATATTAAAACTTTATCCGAGATTCCACGTTAGTAACTATATCTAATTTATGATTTACATGTCAATAAAATACTCTTAAAATACATTCTCTCACATGGCAAAGTTGGTTTAACGTTCACCCAATAAAATACTCTTAAAATACATTCTCTCACATGGCAAAGTTGGTTTAACGTTCACCCAACACATCCACCCTTGAATCTAAAGCTTTAATATTTTAAGCCAAATTTAATATTTGACTAGACTAAATATATAATTTATCAAATAACCGTATGATTTACAGAATACTAATACAATTTTGAATAGAAAAACATAAATTGCAATATTTATATCTCTATGAAATGATAATTACGGATTGTTTAATATTTGTGCAACATATTCCAAAGTTATATATTTTCATGCATTAAACTCGTGATTCATTAGTGTACGTAGCCTTATACTTTTGTGATGTGATATGTTATGTGTATATTAGGTTCAAGCGAGAATTGCTAAAGGATTTTTTTGGCAAAATGTTACGACTAACGCCCATGATCAATGGCGAATCTAGACTAAAAAATCACGTGGTTCTTAAATTAAGTGAAGCCAATAAAAAAATCAACACTTGTCTCGGGTTGTGTACCTTAAAAAACTGGACGAATCAGTTCAACTTGTTAAAATCGATCAGACACCACCGATTAAATTTTTTAACAAAACGATTGAAATATAAATGAAAAAAGCAGTACGTTTTTAATGAAAAAATAGTTGATTATTAGTCAATTGATAAACTGGTGAACGGAGAATGAGAGTCTTTAGCATGTGGGCTTTTTTTTATTACAGCAATTTATTTATTTATTGATATTTTGAGAGCGCGGATTAAGAGTGGTTAATTTTTTGTTATCAATCTCATAATTTAAAATAACAAATTGATCCTAATAACTTATTTTATTCTTCTTTTAAAATGATTTTTTAAGACATTTTTTTTAAAAACAAACTCAAGGTAGGTCTCTTATTTTTTCTAAGATAGTTCCTAATTTTTATACAATATATATTGTAAATGAAATTGAAAATTTAGGTAGGTCCTAGGACCTACCTTGGGCCATACTAGATACGCCCTGCCCATGACCCTAGTAGATGAGTGTGTTCGGCAAAACTAGTTGCTGACAGTTAGCGAGTAATTTTGTGAGACAATGAGAACAATTTTTTCTAGTGAAATATTTTAATATTTTATTGTCCGTAAAAATATAATATGTATAATATTCTAACATTATATGTTTTATAATATTTCAAAGTAAATTGTGTTAACAGTATAGTTTTAAAGTATTAGAATATTACACACATTATATTTTTATAAACACTAGAACACTAGAATATTTCACTAGAAAAAAAAATGGGCTCACGATCCCACCAAAAGAAGCCGTCTAACATGAACTAAACCCCATATATATGGGGGGTGTTGTTATCCGCACCCGATTTATATAGTCAAAAACCATTTTTGTAAAGTCAAAACCACCTATATATATATATATATATATATATATATATATATATATATATATATATATATATATATATATATATATATATATATATATATATATATATATATATATAAGTTCAATAGAGAATCTTAATTATTGGTTCTCCAAGAAACCAAATCTTTTTTTTAAGTTCTAGAACTTATTCTTTAAAAAAAAAAAACTAAAAATATCTAAATTCATAACTTAACATTGTAAATGTTAAATATATTTTTCGGATTCACCGTGTGAATTTAGATTCACATTGTGAATCTTCAAAGATTAACATTGTGAATTTGACGAAAAAAATTTATCGAATTTGATATCATTGGAAAAATGATAAAAAGTTATTAATTTCTGTATTTTTAGTTTTTTGTTTTTTTGATAAAAAATAAGTTCTAAAAGTTGAAAAAAAGATTGTTTTCTTGGTTAATTATGGTTCTCTATTGAACCTCACCATATATATATATATATATATATATATATATATATATATATATATATATATATATACACACACACACACACACACACACACACACACACTACCTCCGTCCCAAATTAATTGTCCACATGTGACTTTTGAAGTCTTTATTTTTCAACTTTGACCTTAAATACTTTTGTTTTTGATATATAATACTTGATGCAAAAATATATGAATAAATTGTATTTTAAATGTCTTTTCATTGTTATAAGTTTTATTAAGTAATATATAACACAAATAAAAATATTTAAAGTCAAAGTTGAAGAAAAAAAAGACTGCAAAAAGTAAAAAGTGGACAATTAATTTGAGACAGATGGAGTATATATATATATATATATATATATATATATATATATATATATATATATATATATATATATATATATAGACCGGCTAAACTTTTATTAAAAAAAAAAAGACTTCCCTGGATTTAATAAATCAGTGTATTCAAAATTAGATTTTAAAAGTCATAAGTTCCGATCAATATAAAACTTATGTTTTTATACATTACCCAACAGAAAGACAACAATTTCATCGAAAATTCTATCCTTTTCCGTCTAGATCTCTCAAAAATACATTTATTTTTGAAGTTCCACAAGGCAGTCGAAATAACCGCATCAAAAAGCAATTTACGGACCACAAAGAGACGCTGAGAAGTAACAAGCTGGTCCATATCAATCACACTATTTCTTAATTTTAGAAATCGCGTCTTTCTCCACTTCATAATCAAGGAATACGTGATTAACTTCTTCTACCACGTCACCACATATCGAACAAAGTGAAGACGACACATCACACCACGAGCTAAAAAGTTAATTTTGGTTGGCAGTCAGTTCAACAAAAGACGTCAACAAAGGATATTAACTTTGTAGGTTATCTGATATCATGTTTGTTGGCTGTATTTTTAAAGATAAGGCGGTTGATTGTATTGGCAATTGCAATTTTTTTTAGTTTTATATAAAGAACTAGGTGTAAAACTCGTATATTATACAGATTGATTAAAAAAGTTAAATATCAACGTGTAAACATTAAATATTTGTTAAAGTAAAATTTCAAAATAATTAGACATATTCAACTAATTAACCAATATGATCAAAAAATTCAGTATTGAGAAGATCATCCGGAATATCAGTAATTGTCTCACCATCATTTAAACCACCAACATTTCCTTCTCCTATATTTAATAGCTAGTTTACAGATGTTGTTTTTTCAATATCAGATGTTTTAACACTAAACCTTACTTTTTCGTTAATCTTAGAAGTTTGCATTTTGACCATTTTCAATATCAGATGTTTTAATACTAAACCTCAATTTTTTCGTTAATCTTAGAAGTTTGCATTTTGACCCGATGAAGGAAGAACTTAATAAAGCATTACAAATGTCTTGTCTATTTCTGTTAAGAACTCATGTAATACTTGAGTTGATTTAAAAAAAAAAATTGAAAGCTAAGGATTAAAGACTAACAAATTTTAAAACGATATGTTTTAGTAGGATTTAACTGAAATAAAGAATTATTAGGTATTTAAATAAAATCATAATTAAAATAAAATAAAAAAGTGATAGTATAAATCAAAACTACAACTATGATAAAATCAAAATAAATGTTAGAAATGAAGTTAAGGGGTATATGATTTTATTGATGTGATTTAAGAAGGGCATGGAAGATCAATTACAAGTTTATTAAGTGGATAATTAAAATATCAAATTTTAAATCAGTTCTTAACATATATATATATATATATATATATATATATATATATATATATATATATATATATATATATATATATATATATATATATGGTCCGGTTCCGGTGATGACTCTTTTTAAAATGAAACTCGTGAGGACACCTTAAAAAAACTAAAAAAATCAAAAAAAATGCAAATCATAAAATCAAGCATAGTACTAGATCCGGGAGAAAAAAAATTGGATTTTTTTTGCATCATGTATAACTTGAAAATTAACATTAATCTGTGTATTCGAACAAAATGTCAAAAAAACAATATTATATAATCTAAAAGAAAAAACGTCAAAAAATAACATTAAATAATATATTCAAAAAAAAAGTCAAAGAAAAATAAATACTTTTTAAAATGAGGAATTAGAGGTTAAATAAATATAAACAATAATAAATAATAATATGATTTTATACAATTTATTTAATTGATTTAAAAAATAAAAATAAATTTATAAATAATCTATATTAAATTTATAAAATAAAAAAGATAAGAAAAAACTATTTATTAAGGGGTTTGTTATGAATGATTTAATGGTCGATTGAAATAAAATTATTTCAATGGGTTTTTTTTGGGGTCTTTTTTTTAAAGAAAATTACAAATCTAGCCATATTTTCTAATAACTTCTCTTTTAATAGTCAAAAATTAGATTTTTGTCAAAAATAGCCTACCAAACAGCACTTTAAGGAAACCTACAATTTCGTTTAAAAATCTACTGTTTGGTGAGTTTCAGAGGTAATAACCTACAATTTAGGGAGAATGAGCTACGGTTTTGGTGCCCATTAGCCCAGAATAAATAAAGTTAAAATTTTCCATTTAGGACATTTTTTGTTTTTTAAAACTAGAGAAACGCTCTCAATGGTGGCTTCGAACAACAATCAGGTTTTTCTCGTAAACTTCGTTTTTTATTTGTATTCTATCGTTTACCTTGAAATCTTGTAACATCCTAATTTCTAGGTATGAGATTTATTATTCAAAATACAAGTTTCCCTTGGAACTCGTCGAGTTGATGGCCTCAACTCGACGTGTTGAAAGGCTTTGGGATGCGCATCTTTTTGGACCAACTCGACGAGTTGGAGAGGAAAACTCGACGAATTGGCGGCTGATTATGAAACCCTAAATTTTAGGCTTTGCACCCTATATAACCTCCTTAAATCCTTGAGGCTGATCTTTTATCAGCCTCCAAACCCTAATATTGGCCTTGTGAACCCTAATCTTCATTTCATCTCATATTCTGAGTTAGTGTGGCATATTGGAGCAAAAGAAGGAGAAGATTGAGAGAAGAAGGCCAAGGATCTAGCAAGCTAAGCTCTCATCTTCAATTTGACACTCTTTTGGACCGTTGTAAGTATTCAAGATCAGATTTTTATCTATCTATGTAGCTAGATCTTGAGTTTGGTCCCGTTTTCTCCTTATTCTTGGATGTTGCAATGGATGGACTTCATAAAGTTTGCAACTTTATGAATCTCCAGGTCAAAGTGGCCTTATAGTGGGTTGGATCTGGTCTTTTGTCAAGCTTTGATGCCATGCATGGAGTTTAGGTCATATTTTCCCTTTTTGACCCATTTTGGGTCCAAGACATGCATTGGACAGGAATGTCTATAAAGCACCAACCTTTAGGACGTTTTTGAGGCTAGAATCTCTTCTGGAAAGGTTGGGTTCCAGATCTCTAGGATTTTGTGCATAATGGTTAAGACTTTGAGTTTTCAAGCCTTGTGGAAGGGTTTTCGAGCTTTTGGAGTAGCCCCAAAGGATAAAGTTGGAAAATTTATCCAGTTAGACACATTTGGAGTTCAGATCTGAACGTTAGAGTCCTTGGAATCGAAGAATCATCTGAATGTGTTAAGGTGGGGAAAACTCGGCGAGTTGGCTAGGGTTTTCCCCAACTTTCTAAGTACTATAGAACTCAAAGAGTCCATAGGTGCACTCGACGAGTTGGGTAAACATAGACTGTTGACCTTGACCGTTGACTTTGAATTTGACCATGATTGACCAAGCTGACCTTTGAGGGAATTTTGGGTATTTCAGGGTTTTAATGGAATTGGTCACATGGTGGTTGTAGGCATTTGAGTCGGGGATTCAGAGTCAGACCTTGTCAGTTCTACACTACTTGTGAGGTGAGTTGTCCTCACTGTACTTGCGGGTCAAAGGAACCAATGTCGGCCCATTGGATTGGTATCCTGTTATGCATGCTATTGTATTCTTATGATATGTAGATCGATATCCTAGTAGATAGGATGTTGCCACGCTTAGTGATCTGTAGATCTGTGTGACTCGATGTAGTCTGTTATATGATTATCTGTTATATGTGCACGTGATTATTGGTGGCTGAGGCTTCACTGCTTTGTGTGTAAGCCAACAGGCCGAGGCATTCCAACCCGATGGTTGAGGGCCTAGGGTATCCCATCCCGAGGATGATTAGACCCATAGTATGTTGGCATTCCAACCCGATGGTTGAGGGTCTGGGGTATTCCATCCCGATGATGATTGGACCCATAGTATATTGGCATTCCAACCCGATGGTTGAGGGGCCTGGGGTATTCCAACCCGATGGTTGACTGGGCCCAAAGTATGATGTTTTCATAACTGTGCTATTTGTCATGTATTGGTATTTTGGGGGAACTTACTCAGCTTTGGGCTTACCGTTTTGGATTATCTTTCAGGTACTTCAGAGGATCGCGGGAAGGCGAAGGCGTGATCGTGCACCTCCTCATATTTTATTTCATGATTTTGGGATTTCTCTGATGTGACACTTATTTTGAAAATAAATTATAAACAATGATGATTTTTGGGTTGTTTAAAAAGTTTAAAATTTTTGAGAATTTTATGAATGTTACAAGTTGGTATCAGAGCCTTGCTTTGACTGAATTGGAGGAACACTCGTGTGAATCCAGTCTCAAACTAAGGAAAAGATTTTCAAATGGTTTTCAAAATAGTCAAGGAGGATGCGATATGTACGATCAGCCGGAGCCAGTAAGTAGACCCCAAAATACCATACTGTTATTTGATATTTTGATATGTTAGAACAACATGCTAGTGATAGGCTAGGGATCTTCAGGAATTACATGATAAAATTGCCTGATTATATGATGCCTGATAGCCTAGGACCTTTCTTTTATGGAATTGACATCATTACTGTAGTTGCTTAGTGTATGCATCATGGTTATATGTAACTAAGATCTTATAGCCTGAGAATGTTTGGTTTGGCCTTATTTCATGTTCTTGTTTGATGAAGGGCTTAGGGTAGGATCAGATATTCGAATGTCTATAGGGTCCAATGTTATGTATGGCTAGCATACATGAGTGTTGCAGGGTTGGTGGAAATTTCATGGTTGATTCGTGTGGGGTCAGCCGACCAGTCGTGAGATGTTTAGCGTTCCCTCTAGGGAGCGAGGATTTAGTGTTCGTCTTTGCTTATGAGTATTCTTAGGGCGTTGTAATGATCCTTGAGATAAATACGGGTAGGTGTGGAAGGTAGTATGGGCTCATACTACTGAAAGCACAGGACCCGTACGCGTAGCAAGGAGGTCACAACCCCTAGGGATTTGTTGGGAGTTGGTTCTGATGGGTTTTATACATAAGAACTTTCTTATGTGCTCATGCAAACCCTAATGCTTGGATCTAGGTTTCTCTATTGTACATGCAATTGAATCCAAGACTTACAAACCCTAATCTAGCATACATATTTTAATTCATATTAAATACTACCAGATCTGAAAGTTTACCTCTTGGAAAGCCTCTTGAGTCTCCTTCTTCTTGAGCTTAGAGTCACAAGTGCAACTCCTCTAATGGCTTACAAACACCAATCAAACAAGAAGGCAATTATGAGAGAGGAGAGGGAATGCTAAAATCGGCCCTAGGGTTTCTCTTAGAAGCAAGTGGCCGAAAATTGCAAGCAAGGGTCTCTATTTATACTGTAGGCTGCTAGGGTTTCAGTCTAAACCCTAATGGACAGCTTAGTCACCAAGCAGCCCAAGGAACCTTCTGGAATAAGGCCTTGGACAAAAATATGATGATCCTTCATCATAATTTCCTTCCCCCTTAGTCCATTAGGTTTCCCAGCCCAAATCTCAACTATCACATATTTGACAGTTTAAGCCCCTTTATTTAATTAATCTCTTTTAGTCATCAAATTAATTCCAATTAATTTATGACTAATACTAATTAAATAAATATGATTTCTCCTTTAATATATTATTCTTATAATATATTAATAAACCATAATATCCTCTCTCTTTCCTTAAACTACCTTGTCAAGTTGCTTTGGTGAAGGCAACCCAAAAGGACCATGCATAACCGGGTCAAGTACATACCAAATATAGTTACGGGCTTAGACACTAATCCAACAGTCTCCCACTTGGATAAGTCTAGTAACTATATCTCACAAACGACTTTAGGATCCGGTTAGCAATCGTAGCTCTTATACGCTTCTGTCAACTCTGATCAAAAATCCTGTCCTTCAGATAAGGGATCGTATAATCCTCTGTTCTAGATATCATGCCGACAATACTTATTGTCCAAAATTTTGTTTCTCGATCTCTGATTTGTTCGACATAGAATTTAGTTGAACACATCAACTTCATCCTGACCGGGCCCGGCACATAAGTCAAACCAAATTATCGAGTGGCCAAGATATCGCTTTTATTCTCTTAGAATAAAAGGAACAGATAAACTTCGACTTATATGCTTTTATTATCCACTAGCTAAGTTACACACAATAATACGTTTTATAACATCAAGTTATTGATGCGTTTTCGTATTATCAATGCATAATCAACTAGCAAACAATAACCATATCTATAGGTTTAAAGATTATATGATATTATCATCTTGCGATCACTTGTGATAACTTTCATGAAGTGATACTAGCAGGTGCAAGTTTATTCCAATGCTCAAAACATATTTCATAAGCACTCATAAACTTTGTAGCAAACCTTTGCTATGTATAAAACCTTTTAGACAATCTACAAACAAATTTATGACAATCTTCTTTCATATCTACTTCCAACATATGAGCGATTTTGGACCGTTCGAATAATCTTATTATTCAGGAAGTCAAAACATCCAAAATTGAAACAATAGATAAATAATCAACACAAGATAGTAACCTTTCTTATAAATAACACACCTTCATTTAATCATCAAATGTTGAATACAAAATTATCCATTACAAGTTTCCTACCTATCTAATCTAAACTAATATCGTCCTTTAGCCCAACGTTCCTAGCGTGCTTCAAATGCTTGACCCTACTCAGTCCCTTCGTAAGGGGGCTGGGTTATCTTCCGACAATACCCTCTTCACAACGAGGAGTCCCTCTTCTACCCGATGTCTAATAAAATGGTATTTCCTGTCGATATGTCGATATCTGCCATGATCCCTTGGTTCCTTGGTCAAGGCAACCGCTCCTTCATTATCACAGAAAATTTCCATGGGCTCCTTTATGGACGCCACAACTCCAAGGTCTCCTATGAAGTTCTTCAACCATATAGCCTCCTTTGACGTCTCGCTTGCCGAAATGTACTCTGATTCGCACGTTGAATCAACTACGGTCTCTTGCTTGGAACTTTTCCAAGTCACTGCTCCTCCGTTCAGGGTAAAGACCCAGCCCGACTGCGATCGGTAATTATCCCGATCCGTCTGAAAGCTAGCGTCACTGTACCCTCGCACCCTTAAGTCATCACTCCCACCGAGGACTAGAAACCATTCCTTGGTCCTTCGTAGGTACTTATGTGACATCCCCAATTTCACGGCCAGAAAAGACCGGTTTAATTTATGCTTTTAAAATAATTTCAGAGTAATCATTTGATTAAAAGTGTTGCGGAATTTGTTCCCAGAAAAATATAATAAGTATGTTATCAAATCATTTCCGAATAAATGTATTTTACTCACTTAAACCATTGGGATGTCATTGTCAATACAAAAACATAAGCATAAACAAAACTTACATTCATTTACACTAGTGATCTACTTCTCTTTTAATCTCTCAGTGTAAAGCAACTTCGTATCGATACCTGTGATACAATTAAACTAAGTGGGTCAGGCTTGGGAGCCTGGTGAGCATATAGGGTTTTCAACCCACAATAAATAATAAACTTATTAAGTTCTCAATCAACAATAAATTTATTAACTCCATCAACCAAAATAACCCTAATTACCCATTCTCATTATCCTCACTTTACGTCCCTAAAACAACTATCATAAGGGACCTAGCCTAAGGATTATCACTAGGGGTGACAACATTGCTTTCCCTCAGCAAGTTATGTCAAACAATACATCCTAACATAAAACAACCAACAAGGTGACAACATTGCTTTCCTTCAGCAATTTATGTCAAATAGGCACGAATTCACATCGTCGCCATGTGCTAGTCCATAGCTCTTATTCATCAACGGTATTTCCCACAGGAGTTCCCCCCCCCCCCCCCCCGGCAATACATGTCAATGGGTTTTCCATACAGCTGATGAACATACTTAAGGGGTTTCCCCAGCCTTACATGCCGTAAAGGCACTCATGAAGGGAATAGAGTACAGCGAATGAACACTTAAGTCCATTAACACCTACAGGTTACGAGCCTGCTAGTGTTCCACAGACCGTCAAAACAGTCCATGGTTGTCATCCATACTCTGCTGAATGACGGGGGTTTTAGAGTACAAAGAATGAACACTCAAGTCCATTAACACCTACAGGTTGCGGGCCTGCTAATGTTTCCCACTGGACTGTCTAGAACAGTCCATGGTTGTCATCCCTACTCTGCTGAATGACGGGGGCCAACGTTTGGGTAAGGGCTTTTCTCATATTGCACCACTCATGCCAACATTTGGGTAAAAGCTTTTCCCATATTTCACCACCCACTCTCAACTCATGATCTATATCACTGATCATCTCATCTATCCAACTCACCTTTCATCACACACCCACTATTTAACTCATGATCTATATTACTAACTCATGAAGCTCGTCCGATCACTTCATAAAAGAGCAAAGACTCCAAAGCTCTCCCAAATAAAAGTATAGGGAAAATACTGATAAAGTACTCCCGTACACCCCCGTACCCCGACACGTAATAGTGTCAAAAGGAAGAACTAATGGATGAACACATAGTTCAAAAATACCTAATGAACATATAGTTCAAGAACACTTTATGAACATATAGTTCAAACATACGTACCGATTACAAGTCTACTAACGTTCCACTGGACTATCTAAAATAGTTTGTGGCCGTTGTCTATACTCTGCTAGATGACTAGATCATCTTAAACATCGATACCTCTCATCACTCATCATCTAATTCATCTACCCATGTTCTACCCAACATATTTGTAGATAAAAATATATATACAGTTTAAAACTTGTATAAAACATCTATTCAATAGTCACCTTAATTAAACAATCAATATAATTACACATAGCACGTATTTTAAAGAAAATACTTCATATATATGTGTAAGGTGAAAGTAACTACACACTCACATGTTTTAACGATAACCGGGCAACACTTCGTTGCCTAAAACGATCGTTTCTAATAAAACCGGGAGTTTTATTGAGAAACCGGGCTCTGCGAGGGTCGGGCTTCGAAACCAAAAAAATAAATTTCCCGGGCTTCTCGGGCACTCCGGGACGTGTTCCGGGCGTTGGAAATGATCTCGGGGCATCGGGGGAAGCGAAAATGGCTAAAATATTGAAAAGGGGGTAAAAATGGGCAATTTCCCAAAATTACCCGGGAAGGCTCGCATGCCTTCTATTTATAGGCGAGGTCCGAAGTCGGCTAAGAAGGCTGAGTCAGCAGCGAAGACACGCGGCAGTAGGAGGAGAAGGCACGCAGATGGCTCGCACGTGCGAGGGTCCTGGTGTCACCTTCTGATTGGACTGAGGGCTATGGTCCGAGGGTTCGGTCGTGGCGCTTCCTGCGAGGCTCGGACACGTCAGAAGTGGGTACGCGTCGGATTATTAGTGGACCGCAGCTTCGAATGCGAGGGAAGGCGACACGTCTCACCAGGTGGCCTCGGTGACTCAGCAGATTTCGGACACGTGGCGCGATTTAAGCGACGGTGACGTGGCCGAAGCCACCTATGCGAAATTTCTCGATTTTTGTGCAAAAACTTCAAAAATCCATAACTTTCGCATACGAGCTCCGTTTTTGACGTTCTTTATACACACGCGTAGGTAAAATTACGCTCTACAACTTTCGTTTAGACTTCGTCGGCTAATTTTGATTTTAATTTTTATATTATTATTTTTAACAGACCGGGACAGGAAATCCGTTAAAAATTCATAACTTCTTCATCCGACGTCCATTTTCGTCAGACTTTTTACCGTTGTGCTACCAATGATGAGAACTTCGATTCTCATTTAGGTCGTGTCGGCTAAAAATCACTCGATCTAAAATTCGAGTTTTTAGGTGTCTACTACTAAGCTGAAACTTCGAAAAATCATAACTTCCTCATACGAAGTCAGATTTGGGCGTTCTTTTTATGCCTACTCTCGGTTTAACGAACACTACGATTTTCATTTAGATCACTAAGGCCAAAAAGTAGTTTATCGAAAACTCACTTTTTACGACATTCGGCCCCGTGCCAGTTTGTCGCGAAACTTCGACAAGTCATAACTTCTTCGTTATAACTCGGATTTCGGCATTCTTTATATATCCGTAATCCTTGTCACGCCCACTATAAGTTTCTTAATAGATACCGACTTTATCTAATATTTAATTTTGACGCTCATTTTTATTCTTAATTAATTAAACCCTAATAATTAAGCATAAAACACATAATTCACATAAAATTCACATAATTCCTTTTCATTTCTTCTAAATGAGTTACAAAGGTTAACCTAGACCATTATGTCAATATTAATGCCTAACCTAGAAACACGGGCGTTACAACTTAAGAATATTCTTGACAGCAATCCAATGTGCTCTACCAAGGTTCCCTTGATATCTGCTGACCATGCTCAAAGCGAAGGCCACGTCAGGGCGAGTACAGGTCATAGCGTACGTAATCGAGACAACTGCAGAAGCGTAAGGTACTCGGCTCATATCAGCTATCTCTGCCTCTGTACTCGGGCTCTGAGTCTTACTCAGTTTGGTACTACATTGAATTGGCAACTCCCCTTTCTTGGAATTCTCCATACTAAAACGCTTTAGTACCTTTTCCAAGTATGTATCCTGACTGAGTCCTATCAGTCTCTTACTTCTGTTTCTCACTATCCTTATTCCCAGTATATATGCAGCCTCTCCGAGGTCCTTCATAGCGAAACACTTCCCAAGCCAGGACTTGACCTCCTGCAAGGTTGGGATGTCGTTTCCTATGAGTAGTATGTCATCTACATACAATACGAGGAAGCTCACTATACTCCCACTGGCCTTGACATACACACATGACTCGTCTTCGCTTCGCAGAAAACCAAAATCTTTGACCTTCTCGTCAAAACAAAGATTCCATCTGCGAGACGCTTGCTTTAATCCATAAATGGATTTCTCAAGCTTGCACACTCTATTGGGATGCTTCGTATCGACAAAACCCTCTGGCTGATTCATGTAAACATCCTCAGCCAATTTCCCATTAAGGAAAGCGGTTTTAACGTCCATCTGCCATATTTCATAGTCATGAAACGCAGCTATTGCGAGCATTACTCTAATAGACTTTATCTTAGCAACTGGCGAGAAGGTCTCATCATAGTCAACTCCAGGAGTTTGAGTAAAGCCCTTTCGCGACCAATCGCGCTTTATAAGTGTGCACTTTCCCATCCATGTCTGTCTTCTTTTTGAAGATCTACTTGCACCCGACTGTCTTACGACCCGACACATTATCAACCAAATTCCAAACTTGGTTGTCATACATGGACTGAATCTCGCTGTCCATTGCCTCTTTCCATTTAGAAGACTCCGAGCCTGCCATGGCTTCCTTGTAGCTATTAGGTTCATCCAGATTTATTAGTGTACTATCACTAATAAACGTATCCCCTTCAGTAGTAATATGGAAACCATAAAACTGGGGTGGAACACTAACTCTACTCGAACGTCTAAGAGGTAAGGACTGGTCAATTGGTTCAACAGGAGTTTCCTCCTCAGGTTGAATGCCAGTGTCAGAGGTTCCTTCTTCTCCTGACTCTTGAAGCTCTTCAAGGTCAATCTGACTCCCACTGTCTCCTTGACTTATGAGTTCTCTCTCTCTGAAAACCCCTCTCCTAGCAACAAAGACAACATTGTCACTTGGTCTATAGAAGAGATAGCCAAAAGACTTCTGTGGATAGCCGATGAAATAACACTTCTCACTACGAGGTTCTAGCTTGTCGTGAGTCTCTCGTCTTACGAAAGCTTCACAACCCCAAACCTTGATATGTGCTAACGAGGGAGCTTCCCCTGTCCACATCTCGTGAGGTGTTTTGGCAACCTTCTTGGTGGGAACTGAGTTAAGGATATGGGCGGCAGTCTCTAAGGCATACCCCCAAAATGAGATTGGTAACGAAGCACGACTCATCATAGAACGAACCATGTACAACAAGGTTCGATTACGTCTCTCATCCACACCATTAAATTATGGCGTTCTTGGAGGCGTCAATTGCGAAACTATTCCGCATTCTTTCAGATAGTCGTGAAACTCAAGACTTAGGTACTCTCCCCCTCGATCAGATCGAGGCATCTTGATCTTCCTACCCAGCTGATTCTCTACTTCATTCTTAAACTCTTTGAACTTTTCAAAGGTTTCTGACTTTTGCTTGATTAAGTAGATATATCCATATCCGCTATAATCATCTGTAAAAGTCACGTAGAAGCGACAAGCGTCCCTTGTGGTGGATCTAAAGGGTCCACATACATCAGTATGTATGAGATCCAATACACCCTCACCCCTTTCACATGTGCCAGTAAAGGGTGACTTGGTCATCTTCCCAAGTAAACAAGATTCACACACGTCATCGTCCCTAAGGTCGAATGACTCCAAGACTCCATCCTTTTGGAGTTGGGCTATGCGTTTCTTGTTAATATGGCCAAGGCGACAATGCCACAAGCATGTTTTGTCCAAACTATTGGACGAATCAATATTCAAGACATCATTTCCTAAATTATCTACAATCAACACAGATTCATAAATCCCATTACAAGGTAATGCATTGAAATAAAAAACACCATTCAAATAAACATTAATAGAACCATTTCTATTATCAAATGAATATCTGAAACCTTGTCTATATAATCCATGAAAATAAATGATGTTTCTTGCCATATCTAGCGAATAGCAACAATTATTTAAATCTAGCCCTAACCCATTACTCAACACTAAGGAATAAACTCCGATCTTGGTGACTGGTGATGATTTCTTGTTTCCCATGATCAAGTTTATTCTCCCATGCTCCACTTCCCTACTTTCTCTTAGCCCCTGCAAATCAGAACAAATGTGGAAACCACATCCAATATCAAGGACCCATGAAGTAGCAAGTGATGAGTTATTAGATTTAATTGAATACATACCTTCAAAGGTGGGCTTTATCTTCCCATCCTTAATATCTTGCAGATATTTAGGGCAGCTTCGTTTCGAGTGGCCCTTCTGGTGGCAATAGAAACACTATGCTTCCTTGGGGTCAGAAGAGGGCTTAACAGAACCTGCTTTGGTCCCACTAGAAGAGGAACCATCTTGGGTCTTACCCTTTTGGTGGCTCTTAGAAGGAGCCTTCCTCTTTTTACCCTTTCCTTGGCCAATTGCCAACACAGGAGCAGCTACAGTAGAGGATGATGCAATAGATTTGTCCTTGAGGTTGCTCTCAGCAGTCCTCAGGAGCCCTTGAAGTTTACTTAGGGTGACCTCTTCCTTGTTCATATGGTAGGTCATTCTGAACTGGTTATAGCAGGAAGGCAAGGAGTGGAGGATAATGTCGATAGCCAAATCCTCATCAAACTTAACATTAAGTTTGAGAAGACGATCAACATACCTTTGCATCCTCTGCAAATGAGCGATTAAGGATTCTCCACTCCCCATCCTAGCGGTGATCATGTTAGTAATGATCTCATAGCACTCTTGCCTTGCGCTTTGGTGGTACCTATCCAGCAAATCTTGATGCATCTCATATGGATACATGTCCTCATAGGACTTTTGGAGTTCGAGGTTCATGGTGGCCAGCATGATGCAATGAACTTTCGTAGCATCACGCTCGTGGGCCTCAAAGGCGTCCATTTCTTCAGGAGTAGCAACTTCTGGGTTGATCTTTTCTAGTTTCTCATCGTGGACATATTCTTTGTCCTCGTAACGAGTTATCATGCGAATGTATCTCATCCACTCGTTGAAATTCGACCCATCAAATGTCACTTTTTGACATAGGTTCATCAGCGAGAATGACCCAGAAGTGTTGTTGTTTGCGTTTGCGTTAGACATCGGAAATAGAAAGGAACAAAGTTTGATTAGAAATGAATCCCCAATTAAACACCCAAATGATAAATTAGGGCTAGGATCCAACAACATTATTTACAACTTAGAAAAGGGATGTCGTAATCTAAAAGTAAATAATTTGAAGGTAAGTGAATGACGATTCACTAATTTTCACCATGAAAAACGAAAAAGAGATTAAGTTTTAAATGTATTTGAAAATTCCTAGATTTCTTTTGAGATTCATTGAACATTTCAATGGCATGTTTAAATCTCGATATGCACTTCAAATTTGCGACTGGGATGCCGAGGATCGCAAACAAGTTGTGAATAACCATGCGAATCAACATGGTGCACTCAATGTCTCTATCACCTAATCAATGTGCCGGTTAGCCACGCACGCTCGATTGATCTATGATAAACATCGAGCCACCCTTTGCCACCAATGTCAATCCCAAATTAGTGTGCCGGTAAGCCACACACGCTCCACTAACGTTTGACAAGGGTACAAAGTGTAATTCCATGGAATGGCATCATTTTCACATTTTACCCTAAAGTAACTAAGATTGGGAATTTGTAAAAACATTGTAGTTACTTTGCAATATTCATTATACTTATAATGAGGAATTAAATCCCTATCCTATCCGTTCGGCTAACGACCCTCCACCAATCAAGGAAGCGGTAGGTGTGAGTGTACACCCATTAAGCGTCATTTTATAGGCAGCAACCTTATACCCCCCTTATAGACTGGCTTCGTGAATGAGGCCTACTAACGATAAGACTAGCTTATTCTTATACATATATATATATATATATATATATATATATATATATATATATATATATATATATATATATATATATTAATCTTGTAATAGATAAATTATAAGATTGAATTTTAAACTTGTAAAATTCTAAGGTTTGAAATTTAAAATTTTCAAAATTAAACTTTTAATCAAAAATTAAATTTCAAAACTTGAGGGCAAGTTTTGAACTTTTCAAAACACAAGGGATCAAATAACAAATAATACAAATCAAACAATTAATTTTATGATTATCTATATTTGACCTAATCCAATTTTATTCACAAGATAATTACCAAATAATTTAAACAATCAATATTTATCATATAAAGAAAACAATTATTTAAAAGATTTGATATTATCTTTTGTTTTGGTAAGGATAATCATTTAAATACAATAAAATTTGGATTTTATCATTAGAAAATGATTTTGGCATTTATCCTTAAGCAAAACAGCAAGAAATCCCGAGATATCCTCTGTCTGACTCCCAAACTCGCCGAGTAGCATCCTGAACTCGCTGAGTTGGGCAAACTCGCCGAGTCCAGATACTGACTCGCCGAGTTGAGTCGGGCAGAGGCTAGAAAAACGATTTTCAGCAAAAATTCGACAATTACATCACATACAACAGAAACCAATCAAGGCTCTAATAACACTGATGGGTTTTATACATAAGAACTTTCGTATGTGCTCATGCAAACCCTAATGCTTGGATCTAGGTTTCTCTATTGTACATGCAATTGAATCCAAGACTTACAAACCCTAATCTAGCATACATATTTTAATTCATATTAAATACTACCAGATCTGAAAGTTTACCTCTTGGAAAGCCTCTTGAGTCTTCTTCTTCTTGAGCTTAGAGTCACAAGTGCAACTCCTCTAATGGCTTACAAACACCAATCAAACAAGAAGGCAATTATGAGAGAGGAGAGGGAATGCTAAAATCGGCCCTAGGGTTTCTCTTAGAAGCAAGTGGCCGAAAATTGCAAGCCAGGGTCTCTATTTATACTGTAGGCTGCTAAGGTTTCAGTCTAAACCCTAATGGACAGCTTAGTCACCAAGCAGCACAAGGAACCTTCTGGAATAAGGCCTTGGACGAAAATATGATGATCCTTCATCATAATTTCGTTCCCCCTTAGTCCATTAGGTTTCCCAGCCCAAATCTCAACTATCACACATTTGACAGTTTAAGCCCCTTTATTTAATTAATCTCTTTTAGTCATCAAATTAATTCCAATTAATTTACGACTAATACTAATTAAATAAATATGATTTCTCCTTTAATATATTATTCTTATAATATATTAATAAACCATAATATCCTCTCTCTTTCCTTAAATTACCTTGTCAAGTTGCTTTGGTGAAGGTAACCCAAAAGGATCATGCATAACCGGGTCAAGTACATACCAAATATAGTTACGGGCTTAGACACTAATCCAACAGGTTCCCCGTTATGATATGTGGTTTATCTGATGTCTTCCTGGTATATTTTCAGTATGGTGACTTTGAGACGAGTTGAGATCAGATCCAGATCGGGATCAGGAGCCGGCAGACAGGGTGAGCCGGTATTGTCAGAGGACCGCGTCAAGGAGATCATTCGCGAGGAGGTAGTTGCTATTGTCCAGAGTCAGATTCCGGAGATGTGCGGGTCTATCAAGACCACGATGATGGAGTTCTTTGATGATCGCTATGCAGCCATTGCTGAGACGGATGCTGTTGCATCCTCCGCAGTCGTGGCGGCTGCAGGTGTTAGGACAGGGCGGGTCTTTCAGTATTGGGACTTCGATAATACGAAGCCCCCAAATTTCGACAGAGTTCAGGACCCGATTATATCCGTGGGGTGGCTATCTGATGTGGAGGGATGTTTCTTCACCTGTGCATGCCCTGCTGACCAGAAGGTCAGGTGCGCTCTGAACCTTCTGACGTCTGGAGTGAAGGATTGGTGGAGGCTCGCTACCAGTTCTTATTCTATTGAGCAGAGAGCTGCTATGTCATGGGTGAAGTTTTCTGAGATGTTCCACTCCCGATATGTCCCGTTGGTGGAGCGTGAGAGGTTAGCACAGGAGTATCTGGATTTGAGACACGGTTCTGAGACGGTGACAGAGATCAACAAGATGTTTACGAAGAGAGCTATGTTCTACCCTGAGTTTGTTGCATCTGAGCAGGCTTAGATGACCCGTTACTTGAGCATGCTCAAGACGGAGATCAGGTAGTTTGTTTCTACACAACGCTATGGTTCTTTGTTGGAGATGCAGGAGGCCGCCAGGCGGCGTGAGATTGAGATTGAGATTGAGTTGAAAACTCGGGAGTTGAGACCGACCCCGGTACAGTCGCAGCCTACGCCAAAGCGGTTCACGACCGCTGACTCCATGTTGGGGAGTCAGAGGGGTCGCACTTGTGGGAAGTGCGGCAAGGTACATGATGGTGTTTGTCGTTCGTCTTCGGGTTGCCACAAAAGTGGCAAGCAGGGCCACATTGTGAGGGATTGTCGACATCAGACTCCAGCTTCTGGCATCAGAATTTGTTACCATTGTTATCAGGTGGGACATATGACGGCCTAGTGTCCCTTGTTAGCTTCCAGGTTGGCGTAGGCTCCAGCACCGACTACTTTGAGGATCACTGATGGGAGTCAGGGCAGGGCGGAGCCCCCGAGGGCTCGAGGTTGCGCTTTCCAGCATACTGCCGACGAGGCCAGGACAACACCAGATGTTGTGATTGGTATGTTTCTATCCCTTATCTTGTTGATTATGTTTTTTTATGCTCTTTTATTTGTACCTTTGGTAGGTACATTTCTAGTGAACTCCTTGCCTGCTTTAGTGTTGTTTGACTCGGGTGCGAGTCGGTCCTTTGTTTCTTGGTCTTTTAGTAGGGATTTTGCTTTGCCTATAGGCGAGTTGGAGTGTCCGTTGCGAGTTTCTATCGCCAACGAACACGAGGTTTCTGCTTCTTCGGTTTATCAGGGTTGCGTCCTGGAGATCTTCGGGGTATCCTTTCCAATCGATTTGATTCGTATTCCCATGGAGGATGTATGCGTGATAGTGGGTATGGATTGGCTGAGCCGTTTCGGTGCCATGACCGACTGCGAGGGTCAGCGCGTGGTAGTTCGAACCACAAGTGGGGGAGAACTGGTTATTTATGGAGAGGACACCAGGATGGGTTCAGGGTTTTGTTCGGCAGCCAAGGCTCGGTAGTATATTCAGCACAGGTGTGCAGGTTACTTGGCTTATGTGGTGGACACGTGGGTTGGGGATCAGGTGTCAGTTGCTGATGTTCCGGTTGTCAGGGAGTTTACTGATGTATTCCCGGAGGAGTTACCCGGTGTGCCTCCTGAGAGGTAGGTTGAGTTCAGGATCGACCTTGTGCCAGGTACGGCCGCTATTGCCAAGGCGCCATACCGATTGGCACCGTCTGAGATGCAGGAGTTCTCATCTCAGCTACAGGAGCTGCTAGGCAAGCAGTTCATTCGTCCGAGCAGTTCTCCGTGGGGAGCGCCGATTCTATTCGTCAAAAAGAAGGATGGTTCACACCGGATGTGCATTGATTCCTGGGAGTTGAAAAAGTTAACGGTAAAGAACCGTTATCCCCTTCCACGGATTGATGATCTCTTTGATCAGTTGCAAGGAGCATCTTGGTTTTCCAAGATTGATCTGAGGTCTGGGTACCATCAGGTTAGGGTGAGGGAGGAGGACGTGGAAAAAACCGTGTTCCGGACTCGTTATGGGCATTACGAGTTCGTGGTGATGCCTTGGGGGCTCACCAATGCGCCTGCAGTATTTATGGATTTGATGAATCGGTTATGCAGGCCGATGCTTGATCTCTCAATTATTGTGTTTATCGATGATATATTGGTGTATTCCAAAACCAGAGAGCAACATGAGGAGCATCTTCGCGAGCTTCTGGGGGTTTTGAGGCGAGAACGGCTTTATGCTAAGTTCTCGAAATGCAAATTTTGGTTATGAGAGGTTCATTTCCTTAGACACCTCGTTAACCAAGATGGTATTTTGGTCGATCCGGCCAAAATCGAGGCGATGATGCAGTGGGAGGTTATCTCCCTCGGATATCATGAGTTTATTGGGTTTGGCAGGGTACTACCAAAGATTTATTCAGGATTTCTCTAAGGTTGCGGTACCCCTCACTCTTCTGACGAGGATGGGGGTGGATTTATAGTGGGGCCCTGAGCAGCAGTCAGCATTTGAGACCTGTCAGCAAGACTTTGCGAGGCCCCAGTTTTGATCCTCCTTGACAGAGTCAAGGATTTTTTGGTTTTCTATGATGCGTCCATCACTGTCTTGGGAGCAGTCCTCATGTAGAGAGGACAGGTGATAGCGTATGCTTTGCGGCAGCTGAAGCCGCATGAGACAAGATATCCCACGCATGATCTTGAGTTGGGGGCGGTGGTTTTTGCCCTCAAGATTTGGAGACATTACCTTTATGGGGTCCATTGTACTATCTACACGGATCACAAGAGTTTGAGGCACGTTATGGATCAGTCGAACCTGAACATGAGGCAGCGCAGGTGGCTAGACGTAGTCATGGAATTATGACTGTGAGATCCTTAACCATCCGGGTAAAGCGAATGTGGTGGCGGATGCCCTAAACTGTAAGTCGGCTGGATCTTCTGTTCCGGTGACATGTATGAGGATATTTGTGGATTCTACACTTGTGAGTTTGATTAGGGATGCTGAAATTGAGGGTGTTCGAGAGGAGAATTGGAAGATTGAGAGGATCATGGGTGAGATTTCCAGATTTTTTCCGGACAGTCGTGGTTTGTTGACCTGTTGCGGTCGAGTATGGGTTCCTGTGTCTGGTGGGGTTAGACAGATTGTGTTGGAGGAGGCTCATAAGTCTCACTTTTCTATCCATACGGGGCCACCAAGATGTATCGGGATTTGAGGTGGCCGTGCATGAAGAGAGAGATCGCCTGGTACGTCGAGAGGTGCTTGACCTACAGGATGGTCAAGGCCGAGCATCAGAGGCCGCATGGAAACCTGCAGCCTCTAGAGGTTCCCATGTGGAAATGGGAGCAGATTTCAATGGATTTCATCACCAAGTTCCCGAAGACGGCAAAGGGTTTTGATGCTATTTGGGTCATCGTGGATCGATTGACCAAGAGTGCCCACTTTCTGGCAATTCGGGAGAGCTCGTCGGCCGAAAAGTTAGCCGATGTGTATATTCGCGAGATCGTTGCTCGCCATAGGGTTCCGGTCTCTCTTTTTTCAGACCGTGATGTTCAGTTCACCTCTCGGTTTTGGCTGAAGTTCCATGAGGAATTAGGTACGAGGCTGCATTTCAGCACAACTTATCACCCACAGACCGATGGCCAGAGTGAGCGGACCATTCAGACCCTCGAGGATATGTTGCGAGCATGCATTATTGATTTTTGTAACGCCCCGATTCTCAGGTATTGATTTAATATAAAGTTTATTGATTTTAAGGGCTACTCGACGAGTTGGTTTCCCTACTCGTCGAGTAGCAGCGGGTTAGTCCACTCGTTTTAATGACCTACTCGCCGAGTCCAAGAAGGGACTCGACGAGTAGGAGCTGGCAGATGAAACCCTAAATCCTAGGGTTTTGCACCCTATTTAAAGAATCATAAGCCTCCTTCAGCCTCTTTACAGTCCCTTGAGAGTCCAGAAAACCCTAATCCGTGTAGTGTTTCCTTCTTGTGTGTTTTAAGCTTTGGAAGGTGGATCTTTGAAAAGAAGAGCTTGGAGGACAAGAGGCTAGAAGCAAGGAAAAGCGTGGGGATCAGAAATCTACCTCAGTTAGCATCATTGAAGGTATCAAGTCGTAACCTTTACCTCATTTCTTTCTAGATCTCACTTGGGTGAGGTTTAGGGTTATTTTTGGATTGGTTATGATGATATTGTGGCGTATGAGCTAGATCTGAAGTTGCAACTTCAGATATGGACCCTTCTTGGGTTCTAGGTTCATAAAGTTTCGAGCTTGGTCATGTATGAAGCCTTCCTTGAGTGTAAAACTCCATTATAAGCTTGGATTTGTCAGTAAGAGCCTTTAGAGCCATGTATGCACGTAAAGTTTGCAACTTTACGTGATAAACATGCCTTAGAAGCTTGGATCTGCAATATGGAGCCGCTGCATGGCTTAAAAAGTGTCTGTATGGGTGAAGGTCTGAAGGGACTCGACGAGTTTCATAGTCAACTCAGCTAGCCACATGAAGATGGACATGTACTCGACGAGTTGGAAGAACAACTCGGAGAGTCCGTTGAAGATTGCCTTGAACTCAGCGAGTCGGCTAGGGTTTCTCTCAACCTTTGGACATGTATGAACTCGACGAGTCAACCTAGGATTTCACGACTTCTCGAGTCCAGGAAGAACTCGACGAGTTGGGTCAACATGGACTGTTGACTTTGACTGTGGACGTGGACTTTGACCAAGGGTTGACCAGTTGACCTCTGGGGTATTTTTGGTAATTTGGAAATTTATGAAAATGGGTTTTGTAGTAACTTTAGGTGGAGGAGTTCGTGTTGGTGATCCGAGAGTTGAGCTTATCACTTCAGTACGACACTTTAGAGGTGAGTTATCCTCACTATATCAATAGGGTCTAAGGCACCAAGGTCGGCCCTTTATGGATTTGTATCCGGATTATTACATGATATGTTTATTGTTTTGCATCCTGGTAGTTAGGATGGTGATATGCTTAGGTTAGTGACCTGGTTAGGTCCATTTCCTGGTTATAGGATTATGTTATGTTAGTGACCTGGGTAGGTCGGTGTCCTGGTTATAGGATGTTGCTATGCTATTTGATCTACTAGATCGGTTTGACTGTTATTATGATAGCATATGATATGTATGTGCACATGTTTGTTTGATTGGGGGTTGGGTTGAGGCGGTCCTGCTTTGTGCTGAAGGCCAACATACCCAGGGCAGTCCGGATATACTACAGACCCAGGAGAGTATGCTAGTCAGACCGAAGGCCCGGCGAGCGGTCCGGATAGGCTGTAGGCCCTGCGAGGCGGTCCAGATGTGCCGGAGGTTTGGAGAGTGGTCCAGATAGACTGAAGGCCTGCGAGGCGGTCCAGTCAGGCTGAAGGCTCATTATGCATGTTGTTTGCTTATATGCTTATATGATATGGTTATGAGGTTGGTATTTTGGGGGTAGCTCACTAAGCTTTCGGGCTTACAGTTTCAGTTGTTGTTTCAGGTACCTCTGGTGATCGCGGGAAGGCAAAGGCAATATCGCTCCTCCTGCTATTATGATTTTTATGATTTGATACTGGGATACTCTGATAATTAGTATTTTGAAAACAAACTATGTAATGTTAAATGGTTTTAAGTGTTTTGAAAAAGTTTAAAATTGGCTTGAATTTTATGGGTGTTACGATTTTGGTGGGAGCTGGGACTCCTACCTACCTCTTCTAGAGTTCTCCTACAGCAACAGCTTCCATTCTAGCGTTGGTGCTCCGCCTTTTGAGCTCCTGTATGGGTGGAGATGTTGTACCCCAGTCTGTTGGGGCGAGGTTGGTCATAGGGTCATGGGTTGGACTGAAGTGGTTCTGCAGACTACAGAGATGATTCAGCAGATCATGCAGAGATTGCTAACTGCCTAGAGTCGGCAGAAAAGCTATGCCGACCGGCGCCGATCTGAGATGGAGTTTTAGGTCGGTGACATGGTGTTGCTGAAGGTCTCACCTTGGAAAGGTGTGATTCGATTCGGGAAGAGGGGGAAATTGGCCCCCCAATATATCAAACCCTTCCAGATTGTTGCCAGGTTTGGCAAGGTTGCTTATAGCTTGGATCTTCCGGAGGAGCTCAGTCAGATTCATAGCACTTTCCATGTTTCGCAGCTGCGAAAGTGCGTATTGGAAGAGGATGTAGTAGTATCATTGGATAATATTCAGGTTGATGAGCGTGTGAACAATATCGAGAGGCCGGTAGCTATTATGGAAAGGAAGGTAAAGGTTCTGCGTAGCAAGGACTTACCTTTGGTAAAGGTACAGTCGCATCATCAGATGGGATCTGAGTGGACCTGGGAGCCGGAGGCTGAGATGTGGGAGCATTATCTGGATTTGTTCACTACAACAGGCTTCGAGGACGAAGCCTAGTCCAAGTGGGGGAGAGTTGTAACATCCCAATTTCCAGGTATGAGATTTATTATTCAAAAGGCAAGTTTCCCTTGGAGCTCGTCGAGTTGATGGCCTCAACTCGACGTATTGAAAGGCTTTAGTCCGCACATCTTTTTGAACCAACTCGACGAGTTGGAGAGGAAAACTCGACGAGTTGGCGGCTGATTATGAAATCCTAAATTTTAGGGTTTGCACCCTATATAACCTCCTTAAGTCCTTGAGGCTGATCTTTTATCAGCCTCCATACCCTAATATCGGCCTTGTGAACCCTAATCTTCATTTCATCTCATATTCTGAGTTAGTGTGGCATATTGGAGCAAAAGAAGGAGAATATTGAGAGAATAAGGCAAGGATCTAGCAAGCTAAGCTCTCATCTACAGTTTGGCACTCTTTTGGACCGTTGTAAGTATTCAAGATCCGATTTTTATCTATCTATGTAGCTAGATCTTGAGTTTGGTCCCTTTTTCTCTTTATTCTTGGATGTTGCAATGGATGGACTTCATAAAGTTTGCAACTTTATGAATCTCCAGGTCAAAGTGGCCTTATAGTGGGTTGGATCTGGTCTTTTGTCAAGCTTTGATGCCATGCATGCAGTTGAGGTCATATTTTCCCTTTCTGACCCATTTTGGGTTCAAGACATGCATGTCTATAAAGCACCAACCTTTGGGACGTTTTTGAGGCTAGAATCTCTTTTGGAAAGGTTAGGTTCCAGATCTCTAGTATTTTGTGCTTAATGGTTAAGAGTTTGAGTTTTCAAGCCTTGTGGAAGGGTTTTTGAGCTTTTGGAGTAGCCCCAAATGATAAAGTTGGAAACTTTATCCTGTTAGACACATTTGGAGTTCATATCTGAGCTTTAGAGTCCCTGGAATCGAAGAATCATCTGAATGTGTTAAGCTAGGGAAAAATCGGCGAGTTTTCCAGCCAACTCGACGAGTTGGCTAGGGTTTTACCCGACTTTCTGAGTGCTATAGAACTCGACGAGTCCATAGGTGCACTCGACGAGTTAGGTCGACATAGACTATTGACCTTGACGTTTTACTTTGACCATGATTGACCAACTTGACCTTTGAGGGCATTTTGGGTATTTCGGGGTTTTAATGGAACTGGTCACATGGTGGTTGTAGGCATTTGAGTCAAGAGCTGAGATTCGGAGTCAGACCTTGTCAGTTCTGCACTACTTGAGAGGTGAGTTGTCATCGTTGTACTTGTGGGTCGAAGGCACCAATGCCAGCCCATTGGATTTGTATCATGTTATGCATGTTATTGTATTGTTATGATCTGTAGATCGGTATCCTAGTAGATAGAATGTTGCTATGCTTAGTGATATGTAGATCTGTGTAACTGAATGTAGTCTGTTATATGTGCACATGATTGTTGGTGGCTGAGGCATTCCAACCCGATGGTTAAGGGCCTATGGTATTCCATCCCGAGGATGATTGGACCCATAGTATGTTGGCATTCCAACACGATGGTTGAGGGCCTGGGGTATTCCATCTCGAGGATGATTGGACCCATAGTATGTTGGCATTCCAACCCGATGGTTGAGGGTCTGGGGTATTCCATCCCGAGGATGAATGGACCCATAGTATATTGGCATTCCAACCCGATGGTTGAGGGGCCCGGGTATTCCAACCCGATGGTTTATGGGCCCAAAGTATGTTGTTTTTATAACGGTGCTATTTGTCATGTATTGTTATTTTGGGGGAACTCACTAAGCTTTGGGCTTACATTTTTGGATTATGTTTACGGTACTTCAGAGGATCGCGGGAAGGCGAAGACGTGATCGTGCACCTCCTCATATTTTATTTCATGATTTTGGGATTTCTCTTATGTGACACTTATTTTGAATACAATTTGTAAACAATGACGATTTTTGGGTTGTTTAAATAGTTTAAAATTGTCCAGGATTTTATGAATGTTACAAATCTAATAGTATTGAGTATAATGTTTTTGCAAAAAAAAATGAAAAAAAATAAATAAATAACAAAATCGTAGGTTCGGTATCCACCTATGGTGTACAAGCTGTTGATGCACAAAATGTGAGTTAGCAGTTTGTACATTGTAGAAGGCATACCACATCTACGGATTGCAGAGTTTTTTTTTGTAACATGTATAGTGATATAGATTTATTGTTTGATATGTTATTTGGGTTGATTCGGTAGTATGAACGAAATACAAATTGAATAACAAGAACGAAACAATAGATTATTTGAATGAGACAATAGATGGCACCTGCCACATATGGTGTATTGATGTACAAGCTATTGATGCACATTTTGTGCATTAGAAGTTTGTAAACCACAAATGACATGTTCATCTATGGTTTTGGTGTTTTTTTTTTGTTTTATTTTTTAGTTTATAACATGTATAGTACTCCAAATGTACCTTGTTTTTATGTATACTAGTAAAAATTATGTACGATATAGTAATAAAAAAATTGAAATAGTAGTAAACTTCAACCAAAGAGCAGTCAACACCCGAAAAAACACGAAATAGTAGGGAACTGAAGGCTTCTAGGCCTCACCTATTGTTTTGTTCATAACTAACAGGTTGTTCATCCAAACACCAAATCGTAGGTATTTTGAGAGCATACCGTAGGTGAGTAAAATCACCTATGGTTTTGTTGTTTTTTTTAATCCTTGGCCAAACCGTAGACTATTCACGAAACCGCATGTGTGTTTGATTGGGCTATGGTTTGGTTGGGTGTTTTTGGTTAAAGCAAATTTATCGATTCTAAATTGACCACTGGTGTTCATAATCCAACTGTCTGGTTGAAATTGGTTCATATTAAAATCATCAGCTTTGTTTGGAGAGCTTGTTTGGATCAGATTCCATTTGCGGTGGCTCTTACCTGTAGAGGGGTTAGATTGGCTCCAACTCTTGTCGGTCTTGCTCGAGCGGTTCATACTCGACTAACCACCTCCTCATTGATTGCACGTTTGCTCGTGATGTGCTGAATTGGATCTTCAACTGGTGCGGTATCCCGATTCAGTGCGGTATCCCGTTTCACTCCTTCCATTCAGTGATTGAGGCCACTTCGTTTGCTGCTAAATGGGGTTGTTGCCCAAGAGGAGGAAAATTTTGCTTGCCATTTTATATGGGTATTTCTGGTATATGTGGAAAAACAAGAATGATAGTATTTTCAACTGGATCCATGCTTCCACTTCGAATACGGCAGATTTCATCATCACTTTGATGTTTAATTGGATTAAATATAAAGGAAATTACGATTCTTGTACTTGGGCTAATTGGCTTTGTTGCCCGTTTAACATTTTGTAATTGGTTGTTTTGTACCCTTTTCCTCTGTCTTTCTTCTCTTAGACAGGATCTTGTTTTATATAATCCGCCCGCTAAAAAAAAAAGTGAAAAATCATTAATGTTATTGACTAGATTAGTCTTTTTTTTAAAGATACTCTAATAACTAATGCTTTAATAACTCTGCATAACTAAACATTTATTAATGAAACTTTATCTGGTTCTATCGACATAAAGATTCACTTTGTTTATGAAATTAAAGCCACTGTTATTGGTTGGAATATATATGCATTAATTAATCTTACTTAACGTAACATCACAGAAACTATTAACTATAGTAACGAGACCATTTGTGCAATTTGATTATATCCAATAAAATAATAGTGGTGATAATGATAGACTTTACAACCGGTGGCTCGAACATATTTAACTTTTCCAAGAGTTTCGATAATAATGCACAATGTAATTATTTTTATGATGTGACAAGAAAGAAAATATTTCAACAAATGTAGATGCAAAAGGTAAACGAGATAACGAATGGTCTATGTGATTTGGGGTGCTGAGAAGGATTAGTCGATAACCTTTTTTTTTATTGACTAATTTAACCAATTTTATATATTTTTAAGAAAATAATTGTGTTTAATGAAATTTTGAAAAAAATGACCATATAGTCCGGACATATAGTCCAGAACCCATATTTTTAAACGGGTCACTGAGTAAATGGATCTAAGCCCTTCTTGTAGTCTCTCTCTCTCTCTCTCTCTCATATATATATATATATATATATATATATATATATATATATATATATATATATATATATATATATATATATATATATCCTCCTTAATAAACGAAAATAATTTTATCACATGTCACTCTCTTATTAACTTGGACACATGTCATTTTTTTGTATTTTTGAATAAAAGTTTTTTCCATTTGTCATTTTCTCATTTTTTAAATCTTTTCTTAATTACACATCATATTTACACCTCAATTAATAATTGTCTTAATTAAAAATAACCAATAAATTACAATATTACTACTTTAATTTATTTCCTTTTAAATCCAAATTTTAAATTTTAAATTTCAAATCTAAAATTTCAAATTTAAACAAATTTTTATTTCACCCCTCATATTTAATTTTTTTTGTTTTATCTAACTCGTATAACATACAGGTCTCACAACTAGTATATATATATATATATATATATATATATATATATATATATATATATATATATATATATATATATAGTGTGTGTGTGTGTGTGAGAACGTAAAAACATATGTTTATGTTATTATTTTGTAATGGATGTTGTATATATGTATTGTTTAAGTAATTCTAATATGAATATTAACGTTTGATTATTCATATATTCATTAAAATGTTATTATTTTATTATAAATTTATGTATGTGCATTTTTGTAGTAAATTGTAATTTTAGTTTTAACCTATGACTATTCGGTTATTCATTGCTGAATAATGACATAAAACTGTGGATACAAAATTCATTGCAGAATAATAATATAAAAGTAGTGTTTTTACGTTCTCACACTATTTACTGTTTTTATTTGAAGTATCCCCTATATATATATATATATATATATATATATATATATATATATATATATATATATATATATATATATATATATATATGTGTGTGTGTGTGTGTGTATGTGTGTCATTTCGGACTTCCCTGCATTTAGGAGTTGCATTAGGTTGCGTTTCTGACTACTCTCAATTTGAATTATGTCGTCTGACAATTAATAGCTCCAATATTTGTGAGTATATGTCGATTCTTTTGTAGGTTATTATGTTATTATATGTTTTAAAAAAGTTGGAGTGATTTATGTATGATTATATGTGATTAATAAGAAATAATTCGTGTTCAATCGATTTTGGTTGTTATTAAGCTTATTTACTAATTATATGTGATTAATAGGACAATTAAAACCATAAAAAATGTTATGCAACAATCCGAAATACGTAGATATAGTCTGGAATATATAGAACAGTCTGATGAGTCGATTTTTGTGGTACGTAGGCTTTTTATATGACTAGTATTAGTATAAGCAACAACTAGGACAAGGAAAAACTGTAAACACTGTTTCGTTACACTCTGGAATGCAAAGATTTAGTCCGAAATATGAAGAACATTCATGAATTTAATTCCAGAACAGTGATCATTCTAGTTTGGGACATTGAACAATTAGCTAAGTTGTGACATCCCGGGTTTTCAGGTATTTTCAAATACTTCATTTGGTTTTAAAGTATGTTATTTTGGTCCTTGGATTATAAAGATGTAGCCCTAAGAAACCCTAGTGGCAAAATGGTAATTTTGGGAGCAGGAGTTGTACGCTGGGCGTACATGTGAGTACGTTAAGTGTATTAGGGCGCGCCCTAGTACGCTGGGCGTACTAATGTCCGGGTGAAACCCTAATTCTTAGGGTTTGAGGAGTATTTAAACACCTTTATGGATCATTTAGCCTCACCCTTTTAGCCTCCAAGCCCTTGAGTCGTTCTTAGCAAACCCTAACCCCATAAGAGAGTGTTTTTAGCTTAAAGTGTGTTATTTGTGTGCTTAAAGGAGAAGGAAGTGCATCAAGGAGTCTAGAAAGGAAAGCAAGCTTGTGGATCTTGGATTAAAATCTTTTTGGGAAGCTCCAGAAGGTAAAAAGTTGTTACCTTTATGCTTGGTTTGCTTAGATCTCATCTTGGTAGGTTTATGATGTTCTTTTGTCCCAAAAAGTCTCATTGTTGTGCATGTTTGGTGTTGGACGTTTTGGGCTGTCCTTTCAGACCCTAGGAAGGGTTCTAAGCCATAAAAATGAGGCCCCTTTATCTAGTTTGGCTCCATGCTTCTTATGGAAGGTCTTAATGGATTAAGACCATGTATTAAGGACTTTTTAGACGTCTAAAGTCATAAAGTTGGAGACTTTATGACTCTAAGGTTCATTTGGACCATGGATCTGAAGTTTGGGCTTAAGTTCTTAAGCCATTAAGCACTTATTGAGGTTTTGGACTTTGCGAGGGTACGCCCCGCATAAAAGGGAGTACGCCCTGCGTACCTGGTCAACGTCCCCATTTTTCAGTCAAATGTGAAGCTTATGTACGCTGCGCGTACTCGCATGGTTCAACTATTTGCGAGTTAACAGACTGTTGGGTTGACTCCGTTGGGTTGACCTGACTGGGTTGACTCAGTGGGTCTATGGATTTTGACCGGTTGACCAAGTTTGATTTTAAGGGTATTTTGGGTAGTATTGGGTTTTGATGGAGTTGGTCACATGGAGGTTGTAGGCATTTGAGTTGTGAGCTGAGATTCAGAGTCATGCCTTATCAGTTTTGTGCTGCTTGTGAGGTGAGTTTTCCTCACTGTACTTTCAGGTCGAAGGCATCAAGGTCGACCATTTGGTTTGATAACCTGATATTGTTGATATTATGAGTATGGAATTGACATGCATGCTAGTCTTGATATGTTATCCTGGTAGATCTATAGGACTACCTGTGATAGTGTCTGTTTATCTAAATATGTTATTATATGTTATATGTTGACATATTGTGTGGGTTGGGTTGAGGTTGTACTGCTCTGTTCTATAGCCAACAAACTATGGAGTAAGCCAGATATGAGCTGAGGGCCAGGAAGGGCATGCCAGACTCATACTGAGGGCTCATGAGCATCCCAGATACGAGCTGAGGGCCGGGAAGGGCATGCCAGACTCATACTGAGGGCTTAGTGGTATTCAGTCTGAAGACTGATCAGGCTGAGGAGCAAGCCATCCATAAGTCGTGGGCCCAGGGGCCAAGCCATACTTATGTTGTGGGCTTAGGGCTAATCTAGTTTGTTAGTTGTAGACCCATTGCATGTTGTTATTATATTTGTGCTATTTGTTATGTATTGGTATTTTCGGGGAACTCACTAAGCTTTGGGCTTACAGTTTTGGATTATGTTTCAAGTACCTCAGAGGATCGCGAAAAGGCGAAGGTGTGATCGTGCACCTCCTCATGTTTTGTTTTATGATTTTGGGATTACTCTGATATTGAACTCATTTCGAAAACAATTTGTAAACAATGATGGTTTTTGGATTGTTTAAAAGTTTAAATTTTTCATGAATTTTATAGATGTTACATAATTTATATTTTTTATTATAGATTGACGATACATACGAAACGATTGTAACTACAACCTGCAAACCTGAACTAGTCAGGGAAATAATGGCTCGTCTACAACCAATCCTGACACAGTCGACACTCTTTATGGTGTCCTAATTTTGTGTGTGGGTTGATGTGCCTTTAGGTGCAGAATGTCACCCATTATTATGCCATTACATTATGCAAATGGGTACTTACTAATCCTCTATTTTATGTTAACAAGATACTATTCTCGATAGGTAACTACCGAATCTATTTCGATAAGAGAGCTTTCTACCTTATTATCGTTTTGTAGTTCGGACAATATTTTCCTTCTCGTTTATCACCTGCACAGTTCAGACATCATGTATTTTTGTTTGTATTGGGTTCATATTCGGTGAAAGTTGTTAACATTATACAAGTCTTCAATAACTCACTTCATCAATTATCTGATAGAGATGCAGTCCGAGTATCCTTTTTGTTAATGTTAGATCATAGATTTTTTGGTAGATACCATAGGAAGCCAATGCGAAATGAATACCTTGCACTTATCTCTGATTTGAACCAATTTAACAGGTATATATTTATTAACATTAAAATTATGAGTTTATATCACATTATTCCCTTTAAATTTTGTTATAAAATTCAAACAGGTGACGTAGTTACCCTTGCGGATAAGTAATGTGGTTACACATAAAAACAGTTTTCCACTATCTTTGATAAAATTAAGGAGAATCTTCACTCCACCCACGGAAGAACCGGACGTATATCTTCCTATATTGTCCAAGGATTTATGTATGTTTTTAAGGTGATAATATATGGTTATTATGCAAAAGTAATTTTACATTATTATGTTTCCTACTTGTTTGCCATTAATTTTATAGATTAAGATCACAGAGACGATAAAGTAGGACGTTTGGTACCCCCTGACCGTGTGTGATCCCTCGGGCAGTTACATGGTCGAGGTTTCGATGTTTAGGGTCGGATGAAATTGCATGTGTGCTTGATATTATTGTGATATGTATCTTACTTTACATTTTAATATGTAACTTGTTGTGAGGGAATCAGAGATCATTAACCTTTATTTATTATTTTGTGTAACATCGCTGTATTTTGACCGATAAAGGTCTTAGGCTTCAAGAGAATAAAGTTTAGACCTTATTAGATGTTCAAAATGTTAGTTAAGTGATTTAAACCATTGAATTGTGAATTGGAGCCAAGGGGAAAAATGTGAAAGTGATATTTTGGACTCTTTGCATGAATTAACGAATTTAGTTTGGTATGTTTTAAGTCAAAAGCAATTGGATAAAATTGTATGGCTTGTTAATTCCTTCGCGCGCATATAAAGATCACTGAAAATGGATTTGGAACGAATAAATTATGGTTGTTTAAAATTGGAGTGGAATGAGTAGAAGCCTGTAACCACGACGTTGTGAGAAGTTCACCACGACGTGGTCAACTGTGCAGCCCAAGCCCATAAAATTAGCTTCGTATTTAAAGGCATTGTTCTGTGTATTAGTTCATTTTTCAGCCTCCAGCCCATCAAGAGCTCCTTAGGAGCAAACCCAAGCCTCCATTTTCATAGTTTGAGTTACTCCTCTGTCCTTGAACCTCTTTTGATGCATATTTGGGTGTTTTGGTGAAGAAAACAAGAAAGGTTGTGCTTGGAAGCTTGAAGCTTGTGGATCTATACCATCTCTACTCTTCTAGACCCTTGTAAGTTACAAAGATCATTGATTTATTGTGTTTTATCTTCAAATCTAAGAGTATTTGGTGCTTTAGTGCTTTATGTGCTTGTTTTGGCTCTTTTGATGGATTTGAGTTGGAGTTGGGCCAACTCCAGTGTAACACCCGCAAATATGAGCTAGGCATTTAAGATATAATATAAATTTCATACTAAGAAAAATAGGAAAAATCAACCAAATCGTCCGTAAATCGTAAAAATAAGTACGCCAAAACATATATATATATATATATATATATATATATATATATATATATATATATATATATATATATTGAAAGTATACGTCGACGTGATCCCGAAAATATAAATTTCATAGAAATGTAAGTTCATATGAAGGGGATATGAATTTTATAAGATATAAGAATCAACCGCGTAATTAAAAATTACTAACGTCAAAATATAAGAAGAAAATGGTTGACTTTTGGGTAAAGTCACCAAAATGAAAGTTGTAAGACTCTTTAAGATAGGAATTTTGGTAAACGGAACGCAAAAATCGAAGTCCGTACGAGAGAGTTATGTTTTTTTGCAAAATCATATAAAAATAAGGGCTAAAAATAAAGTCAGAATTAGCGGATGAAGCCTAAAGGAAAGTTGTAGTACTCGTTGAGGGTTTCGTGTGAAAAAAAAGAACGTCAAAAACGGAGTTCGTATGAAGAAGTTATGGAATTTACAAAATTTGTGTTTTGCGCTACACGCTTCTAGAAGGTGAAAATGCGTACCACGGAGAGCCTGACACGTGCCACAAAATGTCTAGGAAGACGTCACCTTAAAATGTGCGACATGCACCCCATTTGCACGCCGTGCACCCTAAATTTGGCTATAAATAGAGCTTTAGCCCCTAGTCGACATCCACACTTATTTAATTCATTTCTCTCGAGTCCTTTCGACTTTTAGCCCATTTTCCCTTAGTTTTAGTCTGCGGCGAAGCCCTGCGGTCCCTGAAGTAGTCATAGCTAGCAAGTAGAACCTATGATAGTGCAATTTTCGGACTTTTGTCCAAGAAATCTCTGTAAGTTAAGCTACACTCATATCACTTTCAGTGTAACTTATATTTATAGTCATAGTCGTTATCATGAACCTATAAATAATATTTATTCGTAATTCCAGTTATAACACTGATTGATCTATTTATGGGAAAAGTGTCTAGAATAGTCACGTTGGCTTGGTTGTTGGATTTCAGAAAAGCTATTATGCCGAAATGGTCTTGCCTCCCAACTGTCATGCCTGGCTGATCCTTACTTTATAGATCTTGATGTAAACATTGGGATTAGTGAGGAAACTAGACTATAATTATTATAGTCGCCGAGATTATTATAATTATTATAGTCGCCAAGATTATGAAACTTGACTAAGACTTAGTGTTATACATTCAGGTCGTTGAAAGTGTTAAGGCGAGGTTCTGCCCAAATGCCGAGGCATCCACTTTTATCAAGTGAGTGCATAGTTACTTTCATCTTACACATAAATATGAAATATTTAGATAATTAAATACTATATGCGCTTATGTGCAAAAATAATTATGTGTTAGATGAAATAATAAAAGATGCTTTTTATGTGATTTACTATATATGTATTTTCATATGTATAATTGATGGGTTTTACATGTAATAACGCAGATAAATCCTTAACACTTGAGGGTACATGCAACCTATTAGATTTATGTCATAACACTATTGAAGTAACATTCTATTGAACAACAAGAAACCTATGAACCCTGTGTATTTTCGAAATTGACAAACAAAATAGAAATTACATACCTTTTTTATTGTTGTAGTAAACAATCAAACCTATCATTCTTGAAATACTCTTGGAAGCAAGCACCACAAGTGGTGTGCCTCTAATGGTTCACATCATATAAACTACCAGATTATCTTTCATATCTCATGGCTTTTCACTAATAATTGGAAGCCACAAATACACTATAACATTTGTTGGCTCGGGTAAAAATTTGGACTCCCATCGAATCATCCCACACAATATTAGCAAAAAAAATTAATTAGCTAGATTCTCCTAATTTAAACTATTATTTCAAGTTTATATGAATGCATATTTGTAAAAACTAGCAGCTTTATAATAATCCAAATTTTCAAAAATCAAATGCTTTTTCCTAATGCAATAAACCCCCTACCCCACACTTATTTGATGCAATGCCCTCATTGCATGCTATGCAAAACATAAAAGGTAAATATGGAGAAAAAGGAATAGACTCCCCTGGGATAGAAGTTGCAGTGTTGATTGTGTTGCTTGTGTGTAGGATCGCTCGATCATATTTGTAAATATGGAAGTGTGTGACTGCTAAGGAACTTGACTTGAAGACTTTGACATTTATACTTCATAAGGTGTAGGAAAAAGACTCGAAAGTTGACTTGAAACAGTCACCACGTCGTGGTAGAGAGACCACGTCGTGTTAGGGGTGTGACAAATAAATTGTGTTTTCTGTAACGAGACCACATCATGGAAATTGTGACCACGTCGTGGTTGTAGTAAAAATGCAAAAATGAGTGCATTTCTCAGCATATTTCTTCAATAATTTGGTCACTAATGATGATTTGAACTTCTAGAAACGTGACTCATCAGCCCTGTTGATCAGAATAACGCTCTATACGCTCAAATCCGCCTCTATCGCCGCTTTCCTAACCCCTCACTTAAAGTCATCAAAGTCTCTCGTGAAAAATACTCCTCTCTCAAACTCGAACTTCCGGGTAATCTAGAGACAAGAAACAACAATACATGGAAACAAATAAAATAAAACATTCAAATCCTAAATTACCATCATCCAAGAAAACAGAAAATAAAACACACCAAACACGAATAAACAAAAATAATAAAAATTGTTTTAAATCCACTCAAATAAAAAGGATAAATTTCACTCCTTATCATCATTTCCGCCACACCCGCTAGCTCCTTTGTTGCCTCCGGCTCCACCTCTTTGCTCCATCCAAAGCTCGTCCCATGTCGGAATGTACGGGTACGAGACCGGATACTCGTTTGGACGTTGTAGATTCATATGTTGCATCAAAATGTCGAGGTGTATGTTTGTGTAATTAACACCTTGACCCAAGTTATCTTGATACCTGCGCAAAACAACATTATACGGGTCCATGGGCAAATCATCCTCGGTCGGAATCACGAGTGACTCCTCTTCCGCATCACCGCCCCTTTGTCATACTTGCCTCCGGGTCAGTCTCGTGGGTTGTCATTTGGAATATAGAAGTTACCATACCCATTGTCCACCATAATATTTGCTCATTTGTAGTGGAGTGGACCAAAAGGTTTACTATGCTCCAGTGTCAACATAAAAGCTTCCCGTTTCTGGAGAACTCCGAACGACCTTGCCAACCTTGTGATCAACATTACCTCATACAAAGGGGACCCCAATGATATTTTTGTTGGATTAGGTGTCTAAGCCCATAACTATAATTGGTATGTACATGACCCGATAGTAGCACGGTCCTTTTGGGTTGCCTTCACCATAGCAACTGGACAGAATGAGTTTTGGAGAAAGAGGTTAATTAGTGATTTATTAATATATTATAAGAATAATATATTAATTGAGAAATCATATTATTTAATTAGTATTGATCAGAAATTAATTTGGAAGTAATTTAGTGATCAAAAGAGACTGATTAAATGTACATGGACTGATATTGCAGATCACTGATAGTTGCAATATTAGGCTACTGGGCTCCCTTGTAAAGGGTTGGACGAAATCTATGGGAGGCCCTATAGAAATCGTCCAAGACCTTCTAGAAAGGGAGTTCATGGACTGCTTGGAGGCTAAGTCAAGAATTAGGGTTTCCACCTAGAAACCCTAGCAGCCACAAGTATTTAAAGGCCCCCTGACCTCTAGAATTTGGCCATTGCTTCCTAGAAGAAACCCTAGTCGATTTCTTCCTCTCCTTCTCCTTACTCCTTGCTTGTGGTGTTTTTGACTCCATTAGAGGTGCAACAATTGAGGCACTAAGCTCTTGAAGGTCAAGATCAAGGAAAGGATTACTTGTTACTACTAGCTAACAAGAAAGGTATTCTTCTAACCCTAGTTTATATGTTAAATCCGAAAATTGTATGCTAGTTTAGGCTTCTTACTTTGGATAATTGATTTGCATGTATAACTTGAGAAAAACCTAGATCAAAAGCAATTAGGGTTGCATGTGCACCATAGGAATGTTGTAATGCTCAAAACCCATTAGTGGTATCAGAGCTTAGGGTGATGTTATTGTGTTTTGCCAAAGCTGGAATAAAATCAATTTTTGGTCTCTGCCTGATGAACTCGACGAGTCCAATGAGGAACTAGACGAGTTGGACCAACTCGACGAGTCCATGCCCTGACTCGACGAGTTGGTTCTTTTGTTGGCAGATTTTTCGGATTTCAAGCCTAAATTAGATAAGGATCATTACCTTAAATTGTTTTAACTGTTAAAATTCGAATTTTCTGTTATGGTAATGAATATCCCCATCTAATTGAAGGATAATGGTCAAATGTTAAGACAATGTCCAAAATTATGTGATTACTTTATTTATTTAAAATTTGATCTAAAAGGTTTCAAAAGTTTCAAAATTTTCCCTCAAGTTTTGGAATTTAAAATTTGATTAAAAGTTTTAATTTTGAAATATTAAATTCTAGAACCCTAGTGTTTTAAAAGTTTAAAATACAACCCTTTTACTATTATAATATTAAAAGATTAATATGTATATATATGTATAAGATGAGTTAGTATTATCGTTAGTAGGCCTCATTCACAAAGTTGGTCTATAAGGGGTGTTTAAGGAAGCGGCCTGTAAAATGACCGCCATTGGGTATCCACTCTTACCCACCACACTCTTGACTAGTGGAGGGTCGTTAGCCGAATGGGTAGGACAGGACATTAATTCGTCATTAATACGAATAATGAATATTATAAAGTAACTAAATGTTTTATATATTCCTAATCTTAGTTACTTTAGGAAAATGTGAAAATGATGCTAGTCCATGAAATTGCACTTTGCACCTTGTCAAGTCATTAGTGGAGCGTGTGTGGTTAACCGACACACTAACTTGGACTAAAAAGGGTGGCAAAGGGTAGCTCGAGAATTATCATATATCAATGGAGCGTGTGTGGTTCACCGGCACATTGATTAGGTGGTGAATGACTCGAGAGTGCCAAGCTAATTTGCATGGTTATTCACACTTTGTTTGTGATCCTCGGTATCCCAGTCACAAAATTGAAGGGCATAATCAAGATTAAGCATGCCATTGAAAAGTTCAATGAATCTCAAAAGAATCTAGGAATTTTATTTTATTTAAAACCTAATTCTTCATTTCGTTTTTCATGGTGGAATTGGTAAATCGTCATTTACCTACCTTCAAATAATTTGCAATTGGATTACGGCATCCCTCTTCCGAATTGTGAATTATTGTGTTGGGTCCTAGCCTTAATATTTCATTTGGGTGTTATATTAAGGATTCTTTATCTAATCAAAACTTTGATCTTTTTCTTTTCAGATGTCTGGCTCAAATAACGCTTCTGGCTCGAACTCCAACTCCTCAAGCACCTTTTCTCTTATGAACATTTGTGGGAGGGTCACCTTCGATGGATCCAATTTCAATGACTGGATTCGCAACATACGAATGACCCTTCGATACGAGGAGAAAGAATAAGTCCTCGACGAAAAGCTCAAAGAGATAGATGAAACCAAAGCAACTTAAGAACAAATAGTTGAGTATAGGGCTCACGAAAAAGACGCGACAAAGGTGTCGTGTATTATGGTAGCCACTATGACTCCTGAGCTCCATCGGTTCTACGAGGATTAATGGCCTTATGAGATGTGCCAAGATTTTATGGAAAACTACCATCAAAGCGCACGTCAAGAAATGTACAATATTGTTGCCTCGTTGATAACAACCAAGATGAAAGATGGAGAATCCATCACGAGCCACTTGCAAAGAATGCAAAGGTATGTGGATCATCTGCTCAAGTTGAATGTCAACTTTGACGAAGAGTTAGAGATTGGTATTATCCTACACTCTTTACCTCCTTGCTATGATCAGTTCAATATGACATATCACATGAACAAGGAGGAAGTCACCTTGAGCAAACTTCAAGGTTTGTTGAGAACTGCTGATTGTGGACTTAAAGGCAAAGCTGCCAAGTCCACCCCTACTGCTACTGCCCCAGTCCTCGTTATAGGGCATGGAAAAGGGAAGAAAAGGAAAGATCCCTCTAAGAATCACAAGGGAAAGTCTCATGATGGATTTGCTTTAAGTGGATCCAAAGGTAAAGCCGGTTCTGCCACTCCCTCATCCGATCCTAAAGAAGCAACGTGCTTCTACTATAACGACAAGGGGCATTGGAAACGAAGCTGCCCAAAATACTTGCAGGATATCAAGGATGGGAAAATAAAACCCTCCTTCGCAGGTATTTACACTATTCAATCTAATAACTCATCACATGCTAGTTCTTGGGTCCTTCATACAGGATATGGTTTTCACATTTGTTCTGATTTGCAGGGGCTAAGAAGAAGTAGGGATTTGGAGCATGGAAAGATGAACCTGATAATGGGAAATAGAAAATCATCGCCTGTTACCAAGATTGGGATTTATTCTTTAGTGCTTAGTAATGGGTTAGGATTAGAGTTGAATGATTGTTGCTACTCGTCAGAAATGACGAGGAATATTATTTCTTTTCATGGTTTGTACAGACAAGGTTTTAAATTTTCATTTAATAATGAAGTTGGTTCTATTAATGCTTTCTACAATGGTACTTTATATTTTGAATCATTGTCTTGTAATGGAGTATATGAATCTGTGATGGTTGTAGACAACTTAGGAAATAAAGTTTTACATATTGATTCATCTAATGGTTTAGACAAGGCATGCTTGTGGAATTGTCGTCTTGGACATGTCAATAAGAAGCGCATAGCCCAACTCCAAAAGGATGGAGTCTTGGAGTCATTTGACCTAAAGTTGGATGACACGTGAGAATCTTGTTTGCTCGGAAAGATGACTAAATCACCTTTCACTGGTACTTGTGAAAGAGGTGAGGGTTTCTTGGATCTCATACACACAGATGTATGTGGGCCCTTCAGATCCACCACAAGGGATACTAACCGCTTCTATGTGACTTTTACCGACGATTATAGCAGATATGGATATATCTACTTGATCAAGCACAAGTCGGAAACCTTTGAAAAGTTCAAAGAGTTTAAGCAAGAAGTGGAGAATCAATTAGGCAAGAAGATAAATATGCTCGAATCCGATAGGGGTGCTGAGTATCTTAGTATCGAGTTCCACGACTATCTTAAGGAATGTGGAATTGTTTCAAATTTGACGCTACCTAGGACACCACAACTTAATGGTGTGGCTGAGAGGCGCAATCGAACCTTGTTGGACATGGTTTGTTCCATGATGAGTCGAGCTTCGTTACCTATCTCATTCTGGGGGTATGCCTTAGAGACTACCGCCTGTATCCTTAATCTAGTCCCCACTAAGAAGGTTGCCAAAACACCTCACGAAATGTGGACAGGGAAGGTTCCCTTGTTGTCACATATCAAGGTTTGGGGTTGTGAGGCTTTCGTAAGACGAGAGACTCACGAAAAGCTTGAACCTCGTAGTGAGCGATGTATTTTCGTTGGCTACCCACATAAATCTTTTGGATATCTTTTCTATAGACCAAGTGACAACATGGTCTTCGTAGCAAAGAGAGGGGTTTTCCATGAGAGAGAACTCATATGCCAAGAGGACAGTGGGAGGCAAATTGATCTTGAAGAGATTCAAGATTCAAGCGATGAACGAAGCTCTAACACTAGCGCTCAACCTGAGGAAGAGACTCCTGTTGAACCAGTTGACGAGTCCTTACCTCTGATACATTCTAGTAGAGTTAGTGTTCCACCCATGTTGTATGGTTTCCATATAACTGCCGAGGGTGATACTGGTGGGTTTTGAGTATTCTAACACTCCTATGGTGTACATGCAACCCTAGAAACCTTGGATCTATGTTTTACTAGGATACATGCAAATTTGATTTCCAAGGTTCATAACCTATCTATCATAGCATGGGGAACTGTTATACATAAATGCTAGTTGTAGAACATACCTTATGTTGTTTGGATCCTTAAAAACCTTGTAAGCCTAGCACCTCAAGTGTGATGCCTCAAATGTCTCACACAACACCACAATACTTCGAATAACCTTGAGAGAAGTTCACTAACACCTCAAAATCGGCTAGCCCTCTTTCTTGCTTGTACAAGTGCTGATTTTGCTTATCTAGGGGTCTTTATATAGTTGTGGCATAATTAGGGTTACACCATGTAAACCCTAATTGTCATGGCTTTCCATATTCCATGATCCATGGGTTTGTAACCTCCATGGACTATCCATGGAGCACCTTATGGGTTTTAACCCAATCCATACAAACCATGGATCATTAGCCCACTATACAAGAATAGATGATTTACACAATCAACCCCATATATTTAATTAGTCTCTTTTTGATCACTTAATTAATTCCAAATTAATTCTTTGATCAATACTAATTAAATAATATTATTAATATATTAGAACTTATAATATATTAATAACCTTAAGTGTCCTTTCCCTCATTTTGGTCTATCCAAGCATTGTAATGCCATGCAACCCAAATGGACCATGCCGGGTCGGGTCAAGTACATACCAAATATAGTTATGGACTTAGACACTATATCCAACAGTCTCCCACTTGGATAAGTCTAATAACTATAGTTGCAGATATGACTTCAGAACCCGACTAGCAATCGTAGCTCTTTCAAGGTCTCGCGGTACTGAGATGATGATGATACGCCATTTAAGATAAGTGATCATATGATCCTCGGTTCTCAAGATATCAGCCAGACAAATACATGGAACATGGTCTTACTTATTGTCCAACATTTGTTTCTCGATCTCTGATCTGTTTGACATAGAACTAAATTGAACACATCAATTAGGTTCTGACCGGGCCCGGTACATAGGTCAAAACAAAATCATCGAGGGGCCTAGATATCGCTTCTAATCCTAGAAGGAACAGATAAACTTTGACTCATATGCTTGTACTGACTACTTGTTGAATTATGCACAAAAGCACATTTTATAACATCGAGTTACCAATGTGTTTTCGTACAATCAATGTATAACCAACTCATAGTCAACAACTCATATCTCTAGGTTTGAAGATTTATATGATATTACCGTCTCACGATCACTCGAGATAAATTCCATGAAGTGATACAAGTGAGCGTGAGTTGAGTCCAATACTCAGGCCTTATGAGCACTCATGAATGTTGAAGCAACCATTGCTATGTCTAATACACCTTAGACAATCTACAAACCCAATTCATGACAGTCTTAATTCAATACCTACTTACAAAGTATGACTGACTGTGGAGACTTTGAATAATATAATTGTTCTGGAAGTCAAAACATGCAAAGTTGAAACAATAGTAAACGATTAACATAAGATAGTAACTTACTCATAAATAAATAACAACTTTTATTTAATCATCAAATGTCAATTACATTTTACAAGTTTCAAAACTATCTAATTATTAAAAATAATATCATCCTTCAGCCCGATGCGCCTCGAATGCTGTAAATGCTTAACCCTACTCAGTCCCTTCGTGAGGGGATCTGCTGGGTTCTCATATGATGATACCCTCTTTGCCACGAGAAGTCCTTCTTCTATTCGATGTCTAATAAAATGGTATTTTCTGTCAATGTGCCTAGATCTCCCGTGATCCCTTGGTTCCTTAGCTAAAGCAACCGCACTTTCGCTGTCACAGAAAATTTCCATTGGCTCTTTTATAGCTGGTACAACTCCAAGGTCTCCAATGAAGTTCTTTAGCCATATCGCCTCTTTTGTTGCCTCGCTTGCTTCTATATACTCTGATTCACAAGTTGATTCAGCTACCGTCTCCTGCTTGGAACTTTTCCAAGTAATTGCTCCTCCATTTAGGATAAAGACCCAGCCTGACTGAGAGCAGAAATTATCCCTACCAGTCTGAAAGATAGCATCGCTATACCCTGCCACTCTCAAGTCATCACTTCCACCAAGGGTAAGGACCCAGTCCTTAGTCCTTCGCGGATACTTGAGAATGTTCTTTACCCCAGTCCAGTGAGCCTTGCCAGGGTTCCCTAGATATCTATTGAGCATGCTCAAGGCAAAGGCCACATCAGGGCGAGTACAAGTGATAGCATACATGATTGAGCCCACAGCGGAAGCATATGGTACATGACTCATCTCAGCTATCTCAGCCTCTGTACTCGGACTCTGAGTCTTACTCAGTTTGGCGTTACTCTGGATCGATAATTCTCCTTTCTTGGAATTCTGCATGCTGAACCTATTCAGCACCTTATCCAAGTAGGTACTCTGACTAAGTCCAATTAGTCTCTTACTCCTGTCTCTCAAAATCGTTATCCCTAGGATATAGGCAGCTTCCCCAAGGTCCTTCATAGCGAAACACTTCCCAAGCCAGGACTTCACCTCCTGCAAGTTTGGGATGTCATTTCCTATGAGTAGTATGTCATCCACATACAACACCAAAAAGCTAACTATACTCCAACTAGCCCTAACATATACACAGGACTCATTCTCGCTCCTCGAAAATCCAAATTCTTTGACTTTCTCATCGAAGCAAAGTTTCCATCTGCGAGGTGCTTGTTTCAATCCATATATAGATTTATCAAGCTTACACACTCTATTGGGGTACTCTGCACTGACAAAACCCTATGGCTGACTCATGTAAACATCCTCAGCCAACTTTCCGTTAAGGAAAGCAGTTTTGACATCCATTTGCCATATTTCATAGTCATGAAATGCAACAATGGCTAGCATAACCCTAATAGACTTAATCTTTGCTACTGGTGAAAAGGTCTCATCATAATCAACTCCCGGAGTTTGTGAAAAACCCTTTGCAACCAGTCGTGCCTTATAAGTGTGTACATTACCATCCATGTCGGTCTTCTTCTTGAAGATCCATTTGCACCCGACTGTCTTGCGACCTGGTACATTGTCAACCAAGTTCCAAACTTGATTGTCGTACATGGACTGTATCTCGCTGTCCATAGCCTCTTTCCATTTAGCAGCCTCAGGGCCTGCCATGGCTTCCGTGTAGCTGTTAGGTTCATCCAGACTTACCAGTGTACTATCACTGATAAGCGTATCACCTTCTGCAGTAATATGGAAACCATAGTAATGCTGAGGTGCATTCCTAACTCTCGTGGAACGCCTCAGAGGTATGGGCTCGTCAGTAGGATCAACAGGAGTTTCCTCCTCAGGTTGATTGCTCGGGTTTGAGGTTCCTTCACCACTTGACTCTTGAATTTCTTCAAGATCAATTTGCCTCCCACTGTTTCCTTGGCTTATGAACTCTCTCTCACGAAAGACTCCTCTCCTTGCTACAAAGACCACATTATCACTGGGTCTGTAGAAGAGGTAACAAAAGGATCTTTGTGGGTAGCCGATGAAAGTACACCTCTCACTTCGAGGTTCGAGCTTATCGTGAGTCTCGCGCCTCACAAAAGCCTCGCAACCCCAAATCTTGATGTGGTCCAAATTGGGAACTTTCCTAGTTCACATCTCATGAGGTGTTTTGGCAACCTTTTTAGTAGGGACTAGATTCAGGATATGGGCGGCAGTCTCTAAGGCATACCCCCAAAATGAGATTGGTAACGAAGCTCGACTCATCATGGAACGAACCATATCCAACAAGGTTCGATTGTGCCTCTCAGCCACACCATTCAGCTGTGGTGTCGTAGGAGGTGTCAATTGTGAGACAATCCCACATTCCTTAAGATAGTCAAGGAACTCGATACTAAGATACTCTCCTCCCTGATCGGATCGGAGCATCTTGATGTTCCTGCCCAGTTGATTCTCCACTTCCTGCTTAAACTCTTTGAACTTTTCAAAGGTTTCTGACTTATGCTTGATTAAGTAGATAAATCCATATCTACTATAATCATCAGTAAAAGTCACATAATAGCGATTAGCATCTCTTGTGGCGATTTTGAAGGATCCACACACATCAGTGTGTATGAGGTCCGACAAACCCTCACCCCTCTCACAAGTACCAGTGAAGGGTGACTTTGTCATTTTTCCAAGTAAACAAGACTCGCAACTATCATCCGACTTTAGGTCAAATGATTCCAAAACTCCAGCCTTTTGGAGTTGGCCCATGCGCTTCTTGTTAACATGTCCAGAACGACAATGCCACAAAGATGCTTTGTCTAGACTACTTGAAGAATCAATACACAACATATTATTTCCTAGATTCTACAACATTCACATCTTCATATACACCATCACAAGGTAATGCTTTAAAGTAAAATACATCATTGTAATAAACATTAATAGCACCATTATCATTATCAAATGAAAAAGTGAACCCTTGTTTGTACAAGCCATGAAAGGAAATAATATTTCTTGCCGTTTCAGACGAGTAAAAACATTTACTCAAATCTAACATTAACCCATTATTAAGCAATAAAGAATAAACTACTATCTTGGTAACAGGTGATGCTTTCCTATTCCCCATGATTAAGTTTATCTTCCCGTTCTCGACTTTCTCACTTCTTCTTAGGCCCTGCAAATCAGTACAAATGTGAATACCACAACCTGTATTAAGCACCCAAGAGTTAGTATTCAATGAGTTATTAGACAATATAGTGTAAATACCTGCATGGGTGGGTTTAACTTTCCCATCCTTTACATCCTGCAAGTATTTGGGGCAGCTTCGCTTCTAGTGCCCCTTTTCCTGGCAGTAGAAGCATTGTGCTTCCTTTGGGTTTGAAGAAGGAGGAATGGAACCTTTCTTGGTTCCACTTGAAGAGGAGCCATCAAGAGACTTTCCCTTGGTACCCTTCGAAGGGGTCTTCCTCTTCTTCCCCTTTCCCTGCCCAATTTCCAGGATAGGAGCAGTAGTAGGAGTAGGAGTAACAGCTGATTTACTTTTAAGACCACTTTTAGTGCTCCTTAGAAGTCCTTGAAGCTTACTCAGTGTGATTTCCTCCTTGTTCATATGATAAGTTATACAAAACTGATCATAACTTGGAGGTAAGGAATGGAGAATGATGTCAATCGCCATGTCCTCAGGGAAGTCCACATTAACCTTCAATAATCGGTCCACGAACCTTTGCATTTTCTGCAAGTGACCGGTGAGGGATTCTCCCTCCTTCATCCTAGCTGTTATCATGGAGGAAATGATTTCATACATCTCCTAACGAGCACTCTGATGGTACCTATCCATCAGACCCTGGTGCATCTCAAAAGGGTAGAAATCTTCATATGATTTCTGGAGTTATGCTGTCATTGTAGCCAACATGATGCAAGACACCTTAGTGGCATCTTTCTCATGGGTAGTGTACTCAGCAACCTCCTCAGGAGTAGCAGCTGACTCATCGATAACCTTTAGCTCCTTATCGAGGACATACTCTTTGCCCTCATAGCGAGTAATCATTCTGATGTTCCTAATCCATTCATTGAAATTGGAACCATCAAAAGTGAATTTCCCACACAAGTTCATTAGGGAAAAGGAGCCTGTAGGGTTTGAGCCAGTAGCAGTGTTGGAAGACATCTGAAAGAAAGAAAGACAAGTTTTATTAGATAAAGAGTCCTTAATAAGTCACCCAAAATGAAATATTAAGGCTAGGAACCAAAAAACTATTTATAGTTGGAAGAGGGATGCCGTAATCCAAGCTATAGAATATTTCAAGGTAGGTAAATGACGATTTACCAATTTCCACCACAAAAACGAAATAGATTGTCAAGTTTTATTGGATTTGAAATTCTTAGATCTTTTGAGATACATTGAACTTTCAATGGCATGTTTGAATCTCGATTGTGCCCTCTCAAGTTTGTGACTGGGATGCCGAGGATCACAAACAAGGTGTGGATAACCATGCAAATTGACTTGGTACCCTTAACTTTTATCACCTAATCGATGTGACGGTTAACCACACGCGCTCCACCGATCTATGATAAAATTAAGTTACCCTTTGCCGCTCTTACTAGTCCTTGTTAGTGTGTCGGTTAACCACACGCGCTCCATTAATGACTTGGTAAGGTACAAAGTGTAATTTCATGGGTTAGCACCTATTTCACATTTTCATAAAGTAACTAAGATTGGGAATTGATAAAGGTTTAGTTACTTTATAATTTCATTATACTTTTAATGAGGATTAAGATCCTATCCTACCAGTTCGGCTAACGACCCTCCACCAGTCAAGGAAGCGGTGGGTGAGAGTGGACACCCATTAAGCTGTCATTTTATAGGCAACAACCTTATACCCCCTTATAGACCGACTTCGTGAATGAGGCCTACTAATGGTAAGACTAACTTATTCTTATACATATCTATATATTTAAACTTTTAATATAATAATAGTATAAGGGTTGAATTTTAAACTTTTAAAACTCTAAGGTTCAATTTGAAATTAAAGTTTTAGGGTGTAAGAATTTACAAATTTTAAAACTTGAGGGCAAGTATTGAAACTATTCAAGACTTTTCATTTCATAACTTATGAGTTTAATGGTCCATTAAAATGAAGACTCTTCATTTTATGTAACCTCTTATTCTTTAATGACACTTTTAAAGAAGTGACTTTTGGTTATCCATAACTTGAGGACAAGTTATGGACTCCATCATTAGGCATTAACATCAAGAATCATATAAACAAGCAAGTTACACATAATTCCTATGATCTTCTAAAACTCATAAGAACATGAACATTCATATCAAAATTTCAAGAATCATATTAACACATATAAAACATGGAATTTTGATATTAGCCAATGTAAATGGATTAGCATAAGCATTACACCATCTAAAATAAATTTTAAAACACCAAAACAGTTTAGGGTAATGTTTCTAGTCCATTTCCAGCAGCAAAACTCGAAAATCTACATTCAGGGGCTCCTACTCGTCGAGTGCAAGAACCTACTCGACGAGTAGGATGAATTAACTCATGGACTCGTCGAGTCCCCCCATGGACTCGGCGAGTTCATGCTGTAGAATGCAGAAAATTGAGTTTTTTCAACAAGTTTGCATCAAGTATCAAACAAACAAGCCTAGGCTCTGATACCACTGATGGGTTTTGAGCATTCTAACACTCCTATGGTGTACATGCAACCCTAGAAACCTTGGATCTATTTTTTACTATGATACATGCAAATTTGATTTCCAAGGTTCATAACCTATCTAGCATAGCATGGGGAACTGTTATACATGCTAGTTGTAGAGCATACCTTATGTTGTTTGGATTCATTGAAAACCTTGTGAGCATAGCACCTCAAGTGTGATGCCTCAAATGTCTCACACAACACCACAATACTTGGAATAACCTTGAGAGAAGTTCACTAACACCTCAAAATCGGCTATCCCTCTTTCTTGCTTGTACAAGTGCCGATTTTGCTAGTCTAGGGGTCTTTATATAGTTGTGGCACAATTAGGGTTACACCATGTAAACCCTAATTGTTATGGCTTTCCATATTCCATGATCCATGGGTTTGTAACCTCCATGGACTATCCATGGAGCACCTTATGGGTTTTAACCCAATCCATACAAACCATGGATCATTAGCCCACTATACAAGAATAGATTATTTACACAATCAACCCCATATATTTAATTAGTCTCTTTTTTATCACTTAATTAATTCTTTGATCAATACCAATTAAATAATATTATTAATATATTAGAACTTATAATATATTAATAACCTTAAGTGTCATTTCTCTCATTTTGGTCTATCCAAGCATTGCAATCCCATGCAACCCAAATGAACCATGTCGGGTCGGGTCAAGTACATACCAAATATAGTTATGGATTTAGACACTATATCCCAACAGATTCGTCTATCAGTGATAGTACACTGATAAATTTGGATGAACCTATAAACTACAAAGAATCCATGGCAAGTCTAGAGTCTGCAAAGTGGAGGGAGGCAATGGATAGCGAGAATCAGTCCATGTATGACAATCAAGTTTGGAACTTGGTTAACAATGTTCTGGGTCATAAGAAGGTCGGGTGCAAGTGGATCTTCAAGAAGAACACTTATATGGATGGGAAAGTGCATACGTTCAAGGCACGACTGGTTGCGAAGGGTTTTACTCAAACCCAGGGGTTGACTATGATGAGACCTTCTCACCACTGGCCAAGATCAAGTCTATATGGGTTATGTTGGCCATAGCGGAATTTCATGATTATGAAATATGGCAAATGGACGTCAAAACTACCTTCTTTAATGGGAAGTTGGCTGAAGATGTTTACATGTGTCAGCCAGAGAGTTTTGTAGATGCGAAGTACCCAAATTGAGTGTGCAAGCTTGAGAAATTCATTTATGGATTAAAACAAGCATCTCACAGATAGAATCTTTGTTTCGATGAGAAATTCAAAGAGTTTGGATTTTCGAGAAGCGAGGATGAGTCCTACATGTATGTCAAGGATAGTGGTAGTATAGTTAGCTTTATAGTTTTGTATGTTGATGACATATTGCTCATAGGAAATGACATCCCGACCTTGTAGGAGGTTAACTCCTAGCTTGGGAAGTGTTTCGCTATGAAGGATCTAGGGGAAGCTGCTTATATTATGGGGATAATGATTTTGAGAAATAAAAGTAGGAGACTAGTAGGACTTAGTGAAAGTACTTACTTGGACAAAGTGTTGAAGTGTTTTAGCATGGAGAATTCCAAGAGAGGGGAACTACCAATCCAAAGTAATACCAAGCTGAGTAAGACTCAGAGTCCGAGTACCGATGTCGAGATAGCGGAAATAAGTCGAATACCATATGCTTCCGCCGTTGGCTCGATCATGTATGCTATGACATGTACTCGCCCTAATGTGGCTTTTGCATTGAGCATGGTTAGCCGATATCAAGGGAACCGAGGTAGAGCTCATTGGAATGCAGTTAAGAACATTCTTAAGTACCTGTGAAGGACTAAGGATTGGGTCCTTACACTTGGTGGGAGTGATGACTTGAGAGTGACAGGGTATAGTGACGCCACCTTTCAGACCAACAGAAATAACTTCCGCTCTCAGTCAGGCTTGGTATCTGCCCTAAATGGAGGAGCGATTACTTGGAAAAGTTCCAAGCAGGAGACCGTGGCTGATTCAACGTACGAATCAGAGTACATAGCAGCGCGCAAAGCGTCGAAGGATGCAATATGGTTGAAGAACTTCATTGGAGACCTTGGAGTTGTACCAGCCATAAAAATGTTAGATAAGGTGTCTAAGTCCATAACCATATTTGGTATGTACTTGACCCGAGAGTAGCGTGGTCCATTTGGGTTGCACTTCATCGGGACAATTTGAAGGATGGACTTTTGAGAAGAGGATAATTATGATTTATTAATATATTATAAGTTCTAATATATTAATATGAAATCATATTATTTAATTAGTATTGATCAAGAATTAATTTGGAATTAATTTTGTGATCAAAAGAGACTAATTAAATATAAGGGGTTGATTTGGTAAATCATTCATTCTTATAAAGTGGGCTTATGATCAATAGTTCTTTATGTTGGGCTAAACCCATGTGGTGACCCATGGATACTCCATGGAGGTTTTAACCCATGGAGCATGAGGGATATGGAAGGTCATTAGGGTTTACATGGTGTAACCCTAGTTTGCCACACTATATAAGAGACCCTAAGGATACCAAAATTGGCACCTAAGTGAACTTAGAAGAGTGCTAGCCGATTTTGTGAAGCAAGGAATTCTCACTCTAGTTCTTCCATTTGTTGGTGGTGGTTTGTGGTTCCATTTGAGGCATTCACATTATTGGTGCTAGGCTCTTAAAGCTTCAAGGTTTTCAGCTACACTAAAAGGTATGTCATCTACCTAGAATTTTGTAGTATAGATACTCCATTGTATGCTAGTTAGGATGATGCTTTGGAATTTTGAAAGTTTGCATGTATTATTAGAGAAAACATAGATCCAAAGCATCTAGGGTTGCATGTACACCATAGGAGTTTTAGAATGCTCAAAACCCATCAAAAGGAGCCTATGGAAATTTTTTGTGATAACAAAGGAGTGGTTGCCTTAACCAAGGAACCAAGGGATCATGGTAGATCCAGACACATCGAAAAAAAATACCACTGCATCAGACATCGGGTAGAAGAGGGACTCCTCGTAGTCAAAAGGGTATCGTCAGAGGAGAACCCGGCATATCCTCTTACAAAGGATTTGAGCAGGGTTAAGCACTTACAACATGCGAGGAGCATTGGTCTGAAGGACGATATTAGTTTTAGTGATTAGATAGATGTTTAGAAACCTGTAATAAGTAAATGTAATTGACATTTGATGATTAATTAATGGAGATTTATTTATGAGTAAAGTTTACTATCTTGTGTCAATTGTTTACTATTGTTTCAGTTTTGCATGTTTTACTTCCAGAATAATTAGATTATTCAAATTATCCACAGTCAATCATGCTTTGGGAGTAAGTTATGAGGTTAGACTGTCATGAACTGGTTTGTAGATTGTCTAAGTGCTTAGACATAGCAAAGGTTTGCTGCAACGTTCATGAGTACTTCTGAAATTAGATTTGAGTATTGGATTAAACCCACATTCATGTGAATCACTTCATGGAATTTATCACGAGTGATTGTGAGACGATAATCTCGTATAGGATTTAAACCAAGATATATGGTGTGTTGTTTACGAGTTGGTTGTGCATTGATAATGTGTAAACGCATCAGTAACTTGATGTTATAAAACGTGTTGTTGTGTACGATTTGATGAGTAAATAGTACAAGCATATAAGTCAAAGTTTATTTGTTCCTTTTAACCTAAGAGGGTAAAAGGGATATCTTGGGCCCCTCGATGATTTTGTGTTGACTTATGTGCCAGGCCCGGTCAGGATTGAATTGATGTATTCAATTAAGTTCTATGTCAAACAAATCAGAAGTCTGGAAACAAAATGTTGGACATTAAGAATGATCATGTTCCATGTCTTTGTCCACACGATATCTTGCAGAACGGAGGATTATATGATCCCTTATCTAAAGGGTGCGTCATTGACTAGGTTAATGTTCGACAGCGGCTTTTGAGAGCAAAGATTTCTAATCGGATTTTGAAGTCATAATTGCAGTTATAGTTATTAGACTTATCCAAGTGGGAGACTGTTGGATTTGGTGTCTAACCCCATAACTATAATTGGTATGTAGTTGACCCGATACTAACATAGTTCTTTTGAGTAACCTTCACCGTAGCAACTGGACAGAATAGGTTTTGGAGAAAGAGGTTAATTAGTGATTTATTAATATATTATAAGAATAATATATTAATTGAGAAATCATATTATTTAATTAGTATTGATCAGAAATTAATTTCGAATTAATTTAGTGATCAAAAGAGACTGATTAAATGTACAGGGACTGATATTGCAGATCACTGATAATTGCAATATTAGGCTATTGGACTCCCATGTAAAGGGTTGGACGAAATCTATAGGAGGCCCTATAGAAATCGTCCAAGGCCTTCTAGAAAGGGATTTCATGGACTGCTTGGAGGCTAAATCAAGAATTAGGGTTTCTACCTAGAAACCCTAGCAGCCACAAGTATTTAATGGCACCCTGGCCTCTAGAATTCGGCCATTGCTTCCTAGAAGAAACCCTAGCCGATTTCTGCCTCTCTTTCTCCTCATTCCTTTCTTGTAGTGTTTATGACTCCATTAGAGGTGCAACATTTGAGGCACTAAGCTCTTGAAGATCAAGATCAAGGAAAGGATTACTTGTTACTACTAGCTAACAAGAAAGGTATTCTTCTAACCCTAGTTTATATGTTAAATACGAAAATTGTATGCTAGTTTAGGGTTCTAGATTTGGATAATTTATTTGCATGTATAACTTGAGAAAAACCTAGATCCAAAGCAACTAGGGTTGCATGTGCACCATAGGAATGTTGTAATGCTTAAAACCCATCCCTTTTCTAGCCCGGTATGCCAGAAAATCAGCCACATGATAAGGAATGTCAATAAGTGCATCAAGAGTAATGAGGCTCCACAAATAAAAAACATCCTAGCTTAGGACCTTGTCCCCCTCCTACCTTTGGTTTATGGTATTGGTGATCAAACGGTGTAAAAGGCGATGGAGAGCAGACCTAATTTCACTTTCGTGGGTTATCCCAGATTGGTACACTCCATTGGAAATGTTTGGCCAGTAGTGGTCTTCATTGAACTCGTCAGTCAACCTAATACATTGAGCAATAAACTCAATGTACGATTCCATGTGCACCTCGGACGGTAAATAAAGCTCTGTCTGTAACGCCCGCAGATCCGGGCTAGTCAATTTAGAGACAATAAGCATCAAAAATGAGTTTTTGATGGAAGATTATTTAGAAGGATTAATCTTTTCCAAGTTGTAGTATATGTTACAAGGGTTCCGTACATATAAAGAACGCCGAAATCCGAGTTATAACGAAGAAGTTATTACCCGTCGAAGTTTCGCGATGGAACCGGCACGGCACCGGGAGACATAAATAGTGAATTTAAGACAGAAGACTTTTTAGCCTTAGTGATCTAAACAAAAGTTGTAGTATACGTTAAACCGAGAACATACAAAAAAAGAACGCCCAAATCTGACTCCGTATGAGGAAGTTATGAATTTTCTAAGATTTGGCATAACAGTGCACGACCCGAAACTCGAATTTTAGTTCGAGCGGTTTTTGGATTACGCAACCTAAATGAGAGTTGAAAATATCATTAATAGGAACTCAACGGCAAAAAGACAGACGAAAACGGAGTCCGTATGAAGGAGTTACGAATTCTTCGTGGTCATTTAACAGTCTAATCTCCTCCTACTGTTAAATTTAAGATCGATCGAGAATTAGCCTATGGAGTCTAAATGAAAGTTGTAGATATTGTTTTTACCTACGCGTGGATATAAAGAACATCGAAAACGGAGCTCGTATGCGAACGTTACGGGGTTTAGAAGTCGGCAGGGTGCTGCTGTAAAAGGGGTGACGTGGCTGATTATGGGCCAAGGCTTTCTCCACAAGGCAAGCCACCAGAAGGTGACATGTGGCATGGACTCGATGAGTAGGAGGACCTACTCGACGAGTAGAGCTATTTTCCAGCCTATAAATAGAGGTGTCGGGTTCCCTCATTCTTCACACCTTTCCAAACCATTCTTTCTCTCTCTAGACTCTCTCCCTAGCCCGCAACCCCCCCTAAAGTCCAGGTAAACCCCCTAGCACCCGAACGAAGCCCTGAGGCTCCTGGAGTCCAGAGAAAAGAGCCTTTCGGCTCAGAAACGCTGCTCCAGCGAAGCCCGGTTTTGAGAAAAACCCGCTGTAAGTAAGCTACGCCTACCCTATCTTTACTATAACTTATGTTTCAATATAGTAATGTTATTAGGACCTTATAATAAGTACTTAGACTATTATTATGGGTTATATAAGTATCTTTTAACTCTTATATAATGGTAATAATAGCTAGACTATTAATTTGTCTCGGTGAATATTAGACTAAACTCTAGTGGTAATGATACTAGGTTTTGTCAGAGGAAAATTGTGTTAAGAGTAACGAAGTGCTGTCCGAGTACCGAGTCACCACCTAATCAGGTGAGTGCATAGTTACTTTCATCTTACACATAGATATGAAGTATTTTATATAAACTACGTGTTATGTGTGCATATTATCTGTATACTTGCTATCTATGCTGGATGAACGATTTTATACAAGTTTTATATGATTTAAACTGTATATGTATTTATATCTACGTAATATGTTGGGTAAAACATGGGTAGATGAAATATGAGTTGGATGATGAGTTGAGAGGCGATATAGACCATGAGGTAAGGGTGAGAGGTGGACGATGTGAGAAGCCTTGTTCCTAAATGATGGCCCCGTCATCTAGCAGAGTATGGATGACAACCACGGACTATTCTAGACAGTCCAGTGGAACACTAGCAGGCTCGCAACCTGTAGGTGTTGTGAACGATGTGTTCACCTGGTGTACTCTAAACCCTGGCGATCATGCAGACTTGGTGCCTAAACCTTGGCGATCATGCAGACTTGGTGCCAAAACCCTGGCGACTATGCAGACTTAGTTCCTGTCGTATAAACCCTGGCGACTATGCAGACTTAGTGCCTAAACCCTGGCAACTATGCGGACTTAGTGTCTATTGTATAAATCCTGGTGACTATGCAGACTTAGTGCCTAAACCCCGGTGACAATGGACTTCGTGCCGATTCCTTAGGATGATCCTTAGGAATGAATGAACGAGAAATAGTTGATTCATAGGGTAGATCCTTAAGAGTAAAGAAGATAATGGGGATGGGTAATTGGGTTGATTGTTTTATGTTTAAACATAATAATTATATTATTGTGGGTTGAAAACCCTATGTACTCACCAGGTTTCCCAACCTGACCCACTCAAGCTTACTTGAGTCACAGGTGCCGATACGAAGCCACTTTACACTGAGAGATTTAAAAGAGATGTAGATCACTAGTGTAAATGAATGTAAGTTCTGTTTATGCTTATGTTTCTGTATTGACAATGACATCCCAAGGTTTTGAAAATGAATAAAAATACATTTCTTCGGAAATGCTTTGATAACGTATTTATCATGTTTTACTGAGAACAAATTTCGAAACACTTTTATTAAAAGAGATACTCTGATTTTTATAAATCATAAACAAAATCCGTCTTTTCTGGTCGTGAAAATGGGGATGTCACACCGTCCTCATAGAAAAATTAGCCAAACTTAGTTCTCTCCGTTCTCTCCCCAAGCAAAAGATGATATTTTTTGATCATGGAAGCCTATTTTTCTTCGGAAATGCACCGTAGCTAAAAATTCCACACACAATTCCTTATTCACGGGTTCTTGAATGTGGAAGAGTCGTCTCCACGCCATACAGACAAACCGACCTTGGACCCCATCAAAAGATTTTGTAAGAATTGGTTCAATTGCCACCGATAGGCCAACCTTGTCCATCCAAGTACAACTAATCTCTTCCGGTACATGCAGTTTCCGTTCCTTCAACCATGCAAGCTTCTTGTTCCATTGAACTATCACTTCGGAAGCTACAACGTTCGGGAAAGTGTACCATGGGAAGTCGAGAGGACCCACCCCTAATGATTTCTAGGACCTCGACCGTGCATTATCTGTAAAAGAAACATAGAAAACCATTCCAAACAACTAATTGAAAGTTAGGAAGAAAATCAGTCAAAATAGATTGAATAATCAGCGACCACGTTTAGGACCACGACGAGTCGTCGTGGTCGACGAACTGTTCGTGTATCGGGACTGGAATCGAAAAAATTCCAACCATTTAAACTCAAATCTGTAACATCCCAAAAATTTCAGCAAATTTAAACTTTTCAAAACAACCCATTTATTAAAAAAAGTGTTTACAAAAACATTGTCTCCAGAGCATGATTTATAATCAGAGTCTCCTAAGATCCAGTTTGTTGTAAAACCAAAGATGTGTACGTCCATGCCTTCGCCTTGCCACAAATCATATAAAGAACCTAAAACCATAAACAAAATCGTAAGCACAAAGCTTAGTGAGTTCCCCCAAAGTACCAACACCCAAACAAATAGCACATAAACAACAACAACAACATGTACTGGGTCCACAACTAAAAGAATGGATTACCCTTGAGCCCATAGTATGTGTCTGTCTCGCTTATCAGGCCCAAAGCTCATATCTGGATTGCTTATCAGGCCCACAGCATAAGTCTGGCTTGCCTCCAGAGCCCACAGCTTATGTCTGGATTGCTACCAACCCAATCAATTGTCGGACTGGAATACCAATGTTTGGCCCTCAGTACGAGTCTGGCATACCAACCAGTCCTCAGCTCATATCTGGAATACTACTGAGCCCTCAATATGAGTATGGCATGCCCTACCCGGCCCTCAACTCATATCTTGATTGCTCCAATACCCCCAAGCCCTCAGTATGAGTCTGGCATACCACCGGGTCCTCAGCTCGTATATGGAATGCTACTGAGCCCTCAGTATGAGTAAGGCATGCCCTACCCGGCCCTCAGCTCATATCTGGAATGCTATAGGGTTTGTTGGTTACAACACGAACCAGTACAACCTCAACCCAACACAATATGCATACATATAACAAACATATACATATAATCATGAAAACAGAATCACAGGTAGTCCTACTGATCTACCATACTAGCACATTAAGACTAGCATACATATCTATTCCATACACAACATATCAACAATATGAGGTTATCCAACCATTGGGCCGGCCTTGGTGCTTTCTACCCGTAAGTACAGTGAGGAAAACACACCTCTCACTGCCGAATCATACAGACGATCCCTGGCTGCTGGCTGTCATATTCCTGAACCACCAATAACAAGACAACATCCCATTAACAGTTGATCCCACGAATAATTTCTAACTGCATATCTGCTAAAATCCACGCGCTATCAGATATCAAAATGACAACCCATCAACATCTTGTCACAACTAGCATTTTTGCTAGGAAATTCTATTCGCGTGTAATCATTCAACTATTGTAAAACATATACTTTAAGCAAATATCACTCGGTGCTCATTTAAATTCACCTTTCATGTTCATCAAAGAGTCTGAAAACCCTAAGAATCCCGGTTTGAGTCCATATTAGACTAGAATTTCCTTGTTGGGCCTGTTGGACCAATAAGCACCCAATTCAACTATTATGGTCTTGGAAACCCTATTTGGATTCAAAATGGTCCCAATTAACAAATATATAACATTTTGGACCTAGAATGATTCATTCTAACCCTAATGGGCCTTATTGGGCCATAGCTAATCCAATTAACCTTAGTGAGCCATAAACCCATTCTTTTATTCTATTTGGGCCGTAAGTGTTCCCAAGGGCCCAATGGGCCGAACATTTTATGATTAGGTTCCAAAAATCCTAACTAAAGTTTATTGGGCTCAAACTATTCCATTTCTACCCTTTTTGGCCCAAACTCTCGGCCCAACACCAATTAACAAAAAAAATGAAAAATAAAATGGAGGGGGGGTTGACTTTGGAGGTGTCACCTCCATATTGTTCACCATATAACAATGCATGGTCTCACATATTTCCATGCAAAGCCACCTCACCTTTCTCTCCCCTCTCTTCTTCATATCTCGACCGAGAGCAAAGACAGACAGACACACACACACACATACTTCATTTTCAAACACTCTCCAAACACTCTCAAAGATCATCCTTCTTTCTCCAAGATCTCGAAAATTGGCTAGAGTTCTAAGGATCTTCATCAAGTCATTCAAATATTTGGTAAGTTATTTGTCAAACACAAGTATCTTCTTTCATCTTAACATGAAAAACTCCTTCCTACATAGATTTATTCCATGATCACACCTTAGAAGCTTCATAAGTTCGAGATCCACTTCAAGGTGTTGCTAGGACCAAAATCCTTTCCATTCTTTCTTCAAAAACCAAAACATCAAGCAAAGGTGAGTTCATACCCCCTTGTTTTTCGGTTTTTACATGATTTTTTTGGGTAGAATGCAAGTAAAATGTGTAGATCTATGTGTTATGTACATGTCTTGTGTGATTTCTTAGTTTATTTTGTAAAAATATGTTAGATCTTAGCAATACTCGACATCCTAAGTAACATTGGGTTAAGATCCATGAACTAACACACCTTACACATCATATTACCAAGATAAAAGTGTTATATGTTCAAGATACAAAAATTTAAGGCCAAAAATCTTGTTAAGGGTCAAAATTGTCAAGAAAACAAAAGATAAGGGTAAAAAGTGACATTATCTTTTTATAGGGACCAAACAGGTCCTACGAGTATAAAAAGGGATTTTTATGTTAAACATACTTTCGAAAGGGCCAAAAATGTAAATTTGAGCTTAATGGGCCAAACATTTAGACCTCACGGCTTTGGGCCCAAATTTGCAAAAAAAAATGAGGTTTTGGGACTAAAAATGTTATTTGTCCAAATTTTGAGTCAAAATGTAAATAAACGAAATTTAGGAGTGAAAATAACAATTATTTCTCAATTGGACCAAAAATGTAACTTTTATCAAAATTGGGCCGAAAGTGTAAATATTTACAAACAAGGGGCTGAAAATGCACTTTTTTGCAAAACAGGGCCATAAATATAAAAATATAAATTTTTGGACTAAAACCGTGAATTTCTAAACATTTGGGACGAAATTACAAATTTTTATAAATTATAGACTAAATTGTCATTTTTACAAAACTTTGGGCCTTAATAGAAAATTTTGAAACTTATCGACCAAGAACATCGTTTTCACAAAAGAGGACTTTTTATATTCAATTCAGTAAATCTTGAACTAAAACAAATAACGAAATAATAAATCGACGTAATACAACAACAACAAATTTATTGGGCCTAATATTCACGTTACATGGCCAATGGTCCTTAAGGACCCATTTAAGTGTATATTGAGCCTAATATTTTCCATGACATGTTTATTGGGCCTTGCAACCCATTTACATGTTAATATGGGCCTGAACTATGGACCACGTGTTTGTTGGGCCTTGGTGGTCCACTTACATGCCTATTGGGCCCAAATTACCCACTTACATGTTAATGGGCCTTTGTAACCCAGTTATATGCTAATTGGGCTTGGACTAAAATTCACATGCTTGGTAGATTGTAACTATACCTTTACATAACTATTGAACTTTGTATACGTATAAATGTACCTTTGGATGGATAACGCATAACATACATGTAAACATTAAACATAGTACGAAAGGTTAAGAATCTAGTGAGACGTGTCGGGTGGCACCTTGAGTGTACAGTCATAGCTTGTAGTTATAATCAGAGTCTCCTGGAGGGAGAGCAAGAGTTTGTGTATAGATCTATACGGGGTGACCCCCCACGCCTTAGCTTTTCGCTACAGCTAGACTAGGTCAGTCTAGGGCGACAAAACCTTGAGCAAATATCGGCATTTGGAAAAATGTTAAGACAGGCAACCTAGTCATTATCATGAATGATTATAACGGCTCATATAGAGATTCAATACCAATATAACGTTTTGAAGATTAACCCTTCGATTGTGTCAATACCAAATAACTTATTTAACGATACAAGAACCTCGACATTATTATAAATCAGAAAATATCGGATTTTCTGGGGAAATATTCATATACAATTATCACTTCCTTACAATACAAGAAATCTAAACTACATCCATATGTGTTACAACTAATAAATTCACACATGCATTTATACTTGATTTTCACATCATTTTCAGACATTTTACAGAAAATATCGGATTTTCTGGGTTTTTACAAAGGATTCAAAGACTTTTATTCAAACATACTTATGAACTGACCAACATTATATATGTTGACCGTTTTCAAAATAACTTGTATTCTCAGGTAATCGTTAAGCAGGAAGATTTTCAAGTATGTATGGTTTTATTTTATGTAACATCGCTCCTCGTACGATTAATACTTTGAACATATGTAATTTATAACAATGTACTTGATGTGAACAATGTTGGTTGTTATATGTAATGTTGGTGGTGAATGTGTTATGTTTCATGTATATTCATTGTGATGATAATTCAATTGTTAGTCACACGAGCCCCCGGACGTTTCCGCCGTCTGGTTCGGGGGTGTGATAGGTTGGTATCAGAGCAATGTTTATAGTGAACTAGCATATCTAACCATACATGATATGCAACTATAAACACAATGGGACTAAATAACTCTGAATAAAACAAAATTTTCACACTTATGTGCGTAAATTAGAATAGTAACCTAACGATACTTAATAACAACTTCTGGAGGAAACTGAACACTATGATTAAACCTGGGCAGTTATGTTGTCATATTAGAGATAAATATAGCCTGATCAACTATATTTATTCAGAATACGACCAACATGTGTTCGGGAGTAATCATAGCGGGAAATGAATCCAAAAGCCTACCTCACTCTCCAAAAACTCTAGGGAAACCAAACTTAAATAACTAAAAATATACTATAGGGATAATCAAAACGTGATTTATTTATGCACTATCGTGCAGTCAGTATGGCTGGTTTCCACCTTCCCGGAGATCCTTATTTTCCAAATCAGGGAAATAACGGATGGCTAGAAGAGTCTGATGAGGAACCTGAAGAGAACCCTAAGGAAGAGGAGGAACCGGAAGAAGAAATCGAAGAGGGACCTGCGGAACCTGTGGCAGATGTTGAAGAAGAAGAGTCAGGTGACGACAACGATGATGATTCGGACGCAAAGTCCATAGTCATCAACCCACCGTACCCCGAGAGGGTGCCAGCTCACCGAATGGGCGCTAGTGGCCCTACACCTCCCTGGGGTATCGACATTTGGAGGTGGAGCAGACAACAGGGACAGCGACCCCCGTTTGGCATGGCTCGAGAGTTCTATGACTTGAGGGATGGAGGAACGGCTGACCGAGCACTTCTGGTCGTGGTGAGACGATTGAGGAATACTGGCAATCTAGCTCAGAGCACCGCCGATTAGATGCACCAGATGTGGACTAGGGTTGAACCGGCGGAGCAGGAAACGCGAGAGGTTATCCGGGAATTCCACATGAGGCAAGTGAGGTGGGAGGCTCGACTTCGAGACGCAGACCGACAGGTGGTTCGCCTTCAGGGAGCATCCACTTCCTCAGCACCACCCCCTGGCACATCCCACCATGACTAGGACCAGCCGTATCTATCGTTAGTATTATGTTTTGATGTGATCATTGGCATGGATTGGTTAAGCCCCCATCATGACGATATTATGTGTCACGAGAAGGTCGTTCGCCTTCATCTTCCTAATCATGAAACCCTAATAATCTACGGAGATAAACCCGACGCAAACCTTCGTCTTATCTCCAGTATCAAGGCACAAAAGTGTCTACAAAAGAAGAACTATGCATTCCTTGCTCATGTGGTGGATAAAACCAAAGAGGAAGCGAGCATTCACAACATCCCAGTGGCGTGTGACTTTCCGGATGTGTTTCCAGAAGATCTACCTGGAATACCCCCAGAACGACGAATCGAATTCCGAATCGACCTAGTGCCTGGAGCCACTCCAATCGCCAAATCACCCTATAGGTTGGCTCCTGCTAAAATGCAAGAATTATCAAGCCAACTAAGCGAACTCCTAAATAAAGGATTCATAAGACCCAGCTTCTCGCCATGGGGAGCTCCGGTTCTTTTCGTTAAAAAGAAAGACGGATCTTTCAGGATGTGCATCGACTATAGGGAATTAAACAAACTCACCATCAAAAACCGGTATCCACTTCCACGAATCGATGATCTATTTGACCAGCTCCAAGGAGCTAGTTACTTTTCAAAGATAGATCTGAGATCCAGTTATCATCAACTCAAAGTCTGAGATGAGGACATTCCTAAGACTACTATCCGAACTCGTTACGATCATTATGAATTCGTCGTAATGCCCTTCGGTCTAAAAATGCCCCCGTTGCATTTATGGACCTCATGAATCGAGTCTGCCGCCCATTTCTTGATAAATTCGTAATCGTTTTCATCGATGATATTCTCGTGTACTCTCGAAGTGAAGAAGATCATAGCCAACACCTCCGATATATTTTAGAAACCCTGCAGGCTGAAAAGTTGTATGCAAAACTCTCCAAGTGTGAGTTCTGGCTCCGCAGTGTGAACTTTTTGGGCCATGTAGTCAGTCAGGAAGGAATACATGTGGACCCCTCCAAGATCAAAGCAATCGAAAACTGGGCAATTCCGTCAACGCCAACAGTAATTCGCCAATTCTTGGGTCTTGCAGGCTACTACCGAAGATTCATTCAGAACTTTTCCAAGATAGCCAAACCCCTCACCACATTGACCCAAAAAGGCGTACCTTTCAACTGGACCGAGAAGCAATAGCTTGCCTTCCAAACCTTGAAGCAAGCCCTCTGTAGTGCTCCAGTGCTATCCTTACCGGAGGGAACCGAAGACTTCATAGTTTACTGTGATGCTTCGAATCAAGGTTTAGGTTGTGTCCTCATGCAACGAGAGAAGGTAATTGCTAATGCATCCAGACAACTGAAAACTCATGAAGTAAATTATACCACGCATGATCTCGAACTGGGGGCGGTGGTCTTCGCCTTGAAAATTTGGAGGCACTACCTATACGGTACCAAGTGCACCATCTTTACAGACCACAAGAGCCTCCAGCACATTCTAAATAAAAAAGAACTAAACATGAGGCAGCGAAGATGGGTTGAGTTGTTAAATGATTATGAGTGTGAGATCAAATACCATCCAGGAAAGGCTAACGTAGTAGCCGATGCCCTGGGCAGAAATGAGTATTCAAGTCGTCGTGCGAAGACTCTGTCAATCACCATCCAATCTCATCTAGCCTCACAAATCAAAGAAGCCCAACTGGACTCATTAAAACTGGAGAACGTCGCTAGTGAATCACTACGAGGAATGGAGAAGGAGATCGAAGTTAAAGACGATGGAACCCAGTACTTCATGAATAGAATCTGGGTTCCCAAAATTGGGGGATTCAGAGAGATAGTCATGCATGAAGCCCACAAGACGCGGTATTCTATTCATCCGGGGTCAGATAAAATGTATTTGGATATCAAGCATCAATATTGGTGGCCTAATATGAAGGCAGAGATAGCTACTTTCGTGGGCAAGTGTCTTACTTTCACCAAAGTGAAAGTGGAATACCAAAAGCCCTCGGAAATATTGCAACAACCAGTGATACCCGAGTGGAAATGGGAAAGGATTACTATGGACTTCGTGACAAAATTGCCAAAGACAGCAGACGGATTAGATGCTATCTGGGTAATTGTCGATATATTAACAAAATCCGCCCATTTCCTACCAATAAAAGAGTCCTACAAGATGGAAAAGCTGACTCGAATCTACCTCAAGGAGGTTGTAAGGCTCCATGGAGTGCCAGTATCTATTATCTCGGATCGAGATAGCAGATTCACTTCAAGATTCTGGCAATCTCTTCAGAAGGCAATGGGAACACAACTAGATATGAGCACTGCCTACCACCCACAGACGGATGGTCAGAGTGAGCGTACCATCCAGACACTCGAGGATATGCTCCGAACTTGCGTGATTGACTTCGGCAAGTTATGGGATACCCACTTGCCTCTGATCGAATTCTCCTATGACAACAGTTATCACACGAGCATCAAGGTTGCTCCCTTCGAAGCACTTTATGGTCTTAAATGTAGATCGCCCTTATTCTGGGCTGAGGTGGGTGACACTCAACTAGCAAAAGGGAAGTCGCCAGCCAGTGCTCTTACATGACCCAAAATCATCTGTGAGACGATCGAGAAGATAGTCCAAATCAAAGCTCGACTTCAAGCATCGCGAGACCGACAGAAGAGTTATGCTGACAAGCGGCGAAAGCCATTAGAATTTCAAGTTGGAGATCATGTGTTATTAAAGGTCTCTCCTTGGAAAGGAATGATTCGCTTTGGGAAACGAGGAAAATTGAACCCGCGATACATTGGACCGTTCGAGATTCTTGCCTGGATTGGTCCAGTGGCTTACAAGCTGCAGCTACCTGCTGAGCTCAGCAACGTACACCCAGTGTTCCACGTCTCGAATCTGAAAAAGTGTCTATCAGATGAAACCCTTGTCGTTCCTTTGGAATAGATTGAGATAAACGAGAATCTACTGTTCGTTGAAGAACCGGTTGAGATTATGGACAGGGAAGTGAAGCGTACAAAGCAAAGTCGCATTCCGATTGTGAAGGTACGATGGAGCGCTAAACGTGGACCGGAATTCACATGGAAACGTGAAGACCAAATGAAGCAAAAGTACCCTCACCTATTCTTTTTTTCACAAACCTAGTTTTCAGAAGAATTTCGGGACGAAATTCCCTCTAACGGGGGGATGATGTCACAACTAGCATTTTTGCTAGGAAATTCTATTCGCGTGTAATCATTCAACTATTGTAAAACATATACTCTAAGCAAATATCACTCATTGCTCATTTAAATTCACCTTTGATGATCATCAAAGAGTCTGAAAACCCTAAGAATCCCGGTTTGAGACCATATTAGACTAGGATTTCCTTGTTGGGCCTAATGGACCAATAAGCACCCAATTCAACTATTATGGGCTTGGAAACCCTATTTGGATTCTAAATGGACACAATTCACAAATCTATAACATTTTGGACCATTTGGTCCTAGAATGATTCATTCAAACCCTAAGGGGCCTTATTAGGCCATAGCTAATCCAATTAACCTTAGTGAGCCATAAACCCATTCTTTTATTCTATTTGGGCCGTAAGTGTTCCCAAGGGCCCAATGGGCTGAAAATTTTACGATTAGGTTCCAAAAATCCTAACTAAAGTTTATTCGGCTCAAACTATTCCATTTCTACCCTTTTTGGCCCAAACTCTCGGCCCAACACCAATTAACAAAAAAATGAAAAATGAAATGGAGGGGGGTTGACTTTGGAGGTGTCACCTCCATATTGTTCACCATGTAACAATGCATGGTCTCACATATTTCCATGCAAAGTCACCTCACCTTTCTCTTCCCTCTCTTCTTGATATCTCGGCCGAGAGCAAAGACAGACAGACACACACACACATACTTCATTTTCAAACACTCTCCAAACACTCTCAAAGATCATCCTTCTTTCTCCAAGATCTCGAAAATTGGCTAGAGTTCTAAGGATCTTCATCAAGTCATTCCAATCTTTGGTAAGTTATTTGTCAAACACAAGTATCTTCTTTCATCTTAACATGAAAAACTCCTTCTTACATATATTTATTCCATGATCACACCTTAGAAGCTTCATAAGTTCGAGATCCACTTCAAGGTGTTGCTAGGACCAAAATCCTTTCCCTTATTTCTTCAAAAACCGAAACATCAAGCAAAGGTGAGTTCATACCCCCTTGTTTTTCGGTTTTTACATGATTTTTTGGGGAGAATGCAAGTAAAATGTGTAGATCTATGTGTTATGTACATGTCTTGTGTGATTTCTTAGTTTATTTTGTAAAAATATGTTAGATCTTAGCAATACTCGACATCCTAAGTAACATTGGGTTAAGATCCATGAACTAACACACCTTACACATCATATTACCAAGATAAAAGTGTTATATGTTCAAGATACAAAAATTTAAGGCCAAAAATCTTGTTAAGGGTCAAAATTGTCAAGAAAACAAAAGATAAGGGTAAAAAGTGACATTATATTTTTATAGGGACCAAACAGGTCCTACGTGTATAAAAAGGGATTTTTATGTTAAACATACTTTCGAAAAGGCCAGACATGTAAATTTGAGCTTAATGGGCCAAACATTTGGACCTCACGGCTTTGGGCCCAAATTTGCGAAAAAAATGAGGTTTTGGGACTAAAAATGTTATTTGGCCAAAGTTTGAGTCAAAATGTAAATAAACCAAATTTAGGAGTGAAAATAATAATTATTTCTCAATTGGACCAAAAATGTAACTTTTATCAAAATTGGGCCGAAAGTGTAAATATTTACAAACAAGGGGCTGAAAATGCACTTTTTTGCAAAACAGGGCCATAAATATAAAAATATAAATTTTTGGACTAAAACCGTGAATTTCTAAACATTTGGGACGAAATTACAAATTTTTATAAATTATAGACTAAAGTGTCATTTTTACAAAACTTTGGGCCTTAATAGAAAATTTTGAAACTTATCGACCAAGAACATCGTTTTCACAAAAGAGGACTTTTTATATTCAATTCAGTAAATCTCGAACTAAAACAAATAACGAAATAATAAATGGACGTAATACAACGACAACAAATTTATTGGGCCTAATATTCACGTTACATGACCAATGGGCCTTAAGGACCCATTTAAGTGTATATTGAGCCCAATATTTTCCATGACATGTTTATTGGGCCTTGCAACCCATTTACATGTTAATCTGGGCCTGAACTATGGACCACGTGTTTGTTGGGCCTTGGTGGTCCACTTACATGCCTATTGCGCCCAAATTACCCACTTACATGTTAATGGGCCTTTGTAACCTAGTTACATGCTAATTGGGTTTGGACTAAAATTCACATGCTTGGTAGATTGTAACTATACCTTTACATAACTATTGAACTTTGTATACGTATAAATGTACCTTTGGATGGATAACGCATAACATACATGTAAACATTAAACATAGTACGAAAGGTTAAGAATCTAGTGAGACGTGTCGGGTGGCACCTTGAGTGTACAGTCATAGCTTGTAGTTATAATCAGAGTCTCCTGGAGGGAGAGCGAGAGTTTGTGTATAGATCTATACGGGATGACCCCCCACGCCTTAGCTTTTCGCTACAGCTAGACTAGGCCAGTCTGGGGCGACAAAACCTTGAGCAAATATCGGCATTTGGAAAAATGTTAAGACATGCAACCTAGTCATTATCATGTATGATTATAACGGCTCATATAGCATTTTGAAGATTAAACCTTCGATTGTGTCAATACCAAATAACTTATTTAACGATACAAGAACCTCGACATTATTATAAATCAAAAAATATCGGATTTTCTGGGGAAATATTCATATACAATTATCACTTCCTTAAAATACAAGAAATCTAAACTACATCCATATATGTTACAACTAATAAATTCACACATGCATTTATACTTGATTTTCACATCATTTTCAGACATTTTACAGAAAATGTCGGATTTTCTGGGTTTTTACAAAGGATTCAAAGACTTTTATTCAAACATACTTATGAACTCACCAACATTATATATGTTGACAGTTTTCAAAATAACTTGTATTCTCAGGTAATCGTTAAGCAGGAAGATTTTCAAGTATGTATGGTTTTATTTTATGTAACATCGCTCCCCGTACGATTAATACTTTGAACTTATGTAATTTATAACAATGTACTTGATGTGAACAATGTTGGTTGTTATATGTAATGTTGGTGGTGATTGTGTTATGTTTCATGTATATTCATTGTGATGATAATTCAATTGTTAGTCACACGAGCCCCCGGACGTTTCCGCCGTCTGGTTCGCGGGTGTGACACATCTAGCCCCTGACTCACACTATGAGTCCAAATTAGGGTAAAAGACCTTTTTACCCTTCCTCAAGCTTGGCCCAAAGCCAAGGCCCAAACTAGATGACCAAAGGCCCAAAATCCAAAAATAAACATCTATGGCCCAAATATGACCCGATTTTCCAAATTGGGCCCAATTCCTTTCGTGGGCCTTTACCCAAGAAAGTCCATCAAGTCACAATAGCACAACCATAAAATCCAAGTGGCCCAACATGGCCCAACACGACCAAGCCCAAAACGAAACGGCCCAATCGTGCTGAGTACGCGGGGCGTACTCAGCGTAAAACATGGGAGGCTTTTATGCGTAGTGTACTCACCAACCCAAAGACAACTTCGAATTAAACACATAATCCATTAAGACTTGGATCCAAACTCAGATCTGACTTCCCCAAGGTGGTTAATCACATAAAGTTTTCAACTTTATGTGCATGCATGGCTAAATGGAACTCTAGAGCTCAAAAGATCTTAATACTTGACTTAATACATGCATTGAACCAAAACCACCATAAATTTTGCACCTTTATGCCCAAGGAACCCATGATCGACCATATCTACAATTACAATCTTCACAAACTACTTAAACTCCCAATCATCAACCAAAAGGATCAAAATGACCAAAAATGAACCAAGAAGATGATTTATGAAATGAAAAGGCATGGTTGGGACTTTATACCTCCCAAGCTACCAAAAGGAGATGAAATTGTTGGATCTCAAAGCTTTCCTTCAAACAATAAGTCTTCAAGTTCCTCCTTCATCTTCTAGATCCACAAATGAACACCAAATCCTCACCCAAGGCTCAAACACCCAACAATGGAGGTTAAGACTCATTTATAGGTTTTCTGGGGCTTTAAAGGTTGATAAGGAGGCTAACCCTAAGGAATAAGGATGTTTAAATAGGGTACACATGATCAAAATTTAGGGTTTAGACACCCCTCGTACGCCCAGCGTACTCCTCGTACACCCAGCGTACGAGGCCAAAACTTCGCAACCAAGTCTGCTGACTACGCTTAGCGTACACCCAGCGTACTCCTCACGTAAGTGCAAAATCCGGATGATATTCTCTCCCTATTTTTGATAACCAATGACCGGATATAAAAATCAACAAATTATCGGATGGAGAGTGTCGGATACCAAGAGCTAATAGAGAAGCTCTCCCTAGATGTATGAAGGGTCTCGATAAGAAACGAGAAAGAGTAAAAGAGATACTCTTGCGGTCATGAGGAGGCGGGTGACATAGTTGCTGAAGCTGTGCTGAGAATACTCCTACCGCAATTGTGGGTAGAAGCTGCGGTCCGGCGAGAAGTGGCGAGAGCCTGCGGATCCGAGCTTCGGTCCGAGGCAAGAAGAGCAGATCCGAAGTTGCGGTAGACCTGAAGGACTTTGGTCAGCAAGGGAGGCTTTTGGTCAGCCGGGAAGAATAGGCTTCGGATCCTCGGTTTGGACTAAGAGGCTGCGGTACTTAGGCCTGAGAGGGGCTGCGGTACCAAGGCTAAGAAGGGCTGCGGGGAATCTTCTTAGCAGGCTCTGGTAGGCAGTTTTTGGCTGCGGTTCGGGGCTCCGAGAAGGGCTGAATACATGACGAAAAATGCTATTTTTTCATGAAAAATGGTACCGCAAAGGCCATTTATTCATATTTTATTAAGGGAATCTTTTTATAAAGCATTCTAAGTCAAAAGTGGGTTTTGGGAAGGCAAAAAGAAGAGTGTGCAGGGGGTTTTTAGGGGACAAAAGGTGATGGGATTGGACAATGTCACATGGTTTTTGCTTGGGAAGGCAAATATGAGTGAATTACTCTTTACCCAAAAGAGAAAAAAAGGACAAAGTGCTTTTTGCAAACACAATATACGTCCATATGCACTAATTTGAAGATTCACAGCAACAAGTAAAAGGTAGAATGTATGAATATCATACCTTTTATGATGATCATAATAAACATGCTGTAGAAAAAATCTTCTAGAAAAAGTTGCTTTCCTCCACTATCTTCAAGAATAATAAGCCCATAATTTTTGTGTCTTCTCATCCAAGAATAATAACTCCTGGAACAATTTCTTCAACATTTTGGAGACCACAAAAATAATTTTTCTCCCATTTTTCTTCATTTCTTCAACAGCAAAAATAACAACTTTTAAGAACATCTTTTTCCAGCAACAAATAGAACGAGCAGCAGCAGCAACAATTTATTTTATAGTAAGATTTGAGTCAACCCAGAAGATAGAACTAAGAACGAACGTCATAAAAAAAATTCTGGTTTGAAACCCGAAAATTTTTCTTGCAGAAACACAGAAAAATCACAAGATAATCACCGGACGGGAGTCGTTCCCTTGAACTAATCGTGAGATCTTCAAGGTACGGCTCTGATACCAATTGTAGAGACCCATTTTTATACGAACGGTGAATGCGGAAGTAAGATATCTCGAGATTAATCGTGTTTTTGTAAGTATGAACACGTAGAACATATTATGAGTTCATGAAAAAAGGCTAAGAACAAAGAGAGATAATAATATTAATGCATGAAGAACATGGTGGGAGAGAAACTCTCCCTGGGTGGGAGAACCCACCACTTCTTTCTCTCTAGATTACATTGTGAGAAAAGTAATCTATAATCTAAGAAAAAGTGAGCTAGCTAAAAAAAAGAAATGACCAACTCTCCCTTTATATAGGAGGGAGAGTATTTACACCATAAATACAATAAAGGGAAAATACAACCTAATAAACACTCATTATTTGTGGAGCATTTACATGCACCAACATTCTCTCCCTAAATGCTTACAAATTATGAGAGATCCAATAAGTGATACCAGGCTATAATACAGTAATCCGACTAGCAAGTGTGGTAATAAAATGAAACCAAGTGTTGAAATGTCTCTGAAACTCTGAAGTGTCTGTGAAGTCTGAAACTGACCATGAATCTCTAAAATGAAGGTCTTCAGCTTCAAAGCACAACCAATGAAGCAGAAAAAATAAGATCCAAATCTTCAAACCAGTCATAATCACCCGAAGAAGGAGGTCACCATGAGCAAGTAGAAGATCCAATAAAAGAAACACTTCGGCTTCAAAAGTCTGAAAAACATCTCGAGTTCTCGAATCATAATACACCGAAATTCTTCAAAGAATAACCTGCTAAAAATGTGAAGCATCCATAAAATAAAGTCCGGATAAAAATAATGTGAGTCCAAAGACATGGTCCAGCAATGCCAAAAATTTGATCCAAGGACCAAAAATAAGTGCCACGTCTCATCGCCAAAATAATCTTCGTCTTCAACATATCACAAATCCAAACTCGTGAAAACACAAGATCTGAACCGGATGCGAACACAAAATCATCCTGTGGTAGAGTCTGAATAATAAATAATCTGAATCGGAAAACATCGAGTAATGCCAAAAATTTGATCCGTAAAGACCAAAAATAAGTGCCACATCGCATCACTAAATAAATAATCGTCTTTAGAAGTTGTTTGGTTGTCAAACCAACAAATAATGGGATAAAAATAATAACAATAAAATTCAAGTCACTGTTACTTCATACACTAGAGATAGTATAGAGTAAGCAGGGTCAATAAAATTCAAGTCACTGTTACTTCATACACTAGAGATAGTATAGAGTAAGCATGGTCGGTCCACAGGAATACGGGACTTCTTATTTAGCCATATTCTCACACATCATACAAACAAAAATTAAAATGGGGGTTGTGTTTGAACTCGAATTAAACTTCATAAATAAGCAAGATTGATAACAAAAAGCAGTAAAAGAAGTACATTTCCGATTCTGATTCCTATACATGTATTATGTTGAAAGATGTAATATGATTATAACTCATGTTCAATCTAGGTTGGTAATTTAGATATTAATAAACTCTAATATCCAAGTTGACAAAAGTATTTTATTCAAAACAAGTTCTTCAAATAAAACTTCATTTAATTGATTCAATCCAAACAAGCTCTTGGATCAAATCATTAAATGACATTAAGTTCTTGTAACAATTACCAACAATGTTCAACATTCCTCATAAGATTGGGATATGAACATTTAATCTTTGATTACACTGATTTTGATCTAATTACAACCAATCAAGTGCATGTTACTAACATCAAATCATAAAATATATACGAATTTCACAATTTGATTAACTAGATTGATAAGAACCCTAATTCGTTGATCAAGTGAAAAGAGAACCAATCAAACATGTAATTAAGTCGAAATCAAAGATTACTAGATAATAAACATAAAGTCAAGTGCAAATTACAACTTAACAACAAACACTTAGGAATCCAGAATCAGAAATGATTGAGAAATTAGCCACACATGTCTAAGTTAACTACGAATCTAACAAGTATGATCTTCAAATCAACTTACAAAAAGCAAATTAAAGTGTTTCCAAAGTGTTAGATGATGATATGATACACCAAAATCGCCCCCCTACAGTTCCAAGTCGAAGTTTTGTTTGAATATGCCAGAAGAACATCCTAAATCGGAAGTTAAGAATTTGAATTTCAATCGGATCACGTTACACGGCCCGTGTAACACATGCCTTGCCATTACACGGCCGTGTAATGACTCTGATGTGTTGAAAAGCTTCCAAAACACGGCCGCGTAACGTATGCCTTGCCAAAGCGCGGGCCGTGTAATGACTCTATAAGATAGTCAATCTCCAATTTTCTTCATTTCTTCAATTTAGCTCCGAAAGTTCCGAAATTTCACCGAGAGCTTCCCTTGACCATCCTAAGCATGCTCCAATCTTCAAATCATCCTGAAACATCCACAAAAAATGGTGAAATATCGATAGATCCTCGATAATGTCCTTTAATGCAAAATGAATGAATATTATACTAAAAATGCAATGCGATGCTATAAATAAACATGAAATTAGCTTATGAAAAGGTGCAATTTATGCACCTAACAAATCTCTCCAAGCTTGAACCTTTTCTTGTCCTCAAGAAAACAAAATAAAAATTAACCTTGGAAGAGATGAATGCAAATGCAAATGAAGAAATGTAAACATAGAAATAAAAAGAAAGAATGCCTCAAGTTATTTATCCCGACAACATAATCATGATTAAAGAGTTGTCAACCTATACCCCAAACAAATACGAATGTACTGCATTCCAAATTGGGATAGTAGAAGACTTGGAACACAAAGATTTGCCAACCACTTGGATTAATTGCATAGAACCATAGTATAAGGCATCTCCTAGTAACTTTTACTGTCAAGGTAGGTGCATCTCAATCTATAGGGCGTGCTCACTGAAGCACTCAACTCGTGTATGCACTCATTTCACAAGATGTGTGAACTCACTCCTATCAAAGAATCTACACTCGTTATTTAAGGTGGAGGGCACTCGGCGTCGGTAAGGCATATCCCATTCTTCTTAGTTTTCTCCCCATGCTCTTCAATAGCTTGTGGTTGCACAATCTTCATATCTTCTTCCAAAATCCGTGTCAACTCTCGGTAATCCACAATAGGAGATAAATCCATAACCATATCAGGAGCGCAAAAGAAATATACAACAACAACAAATATACAAAATAGAACCATATAATCATAATTATTGGCTTCAAAATAAACTTCTAATGCTAAACAAGCCAACAAAATCAAACACAAACGAATTTCCTATAAAATATCATCATGAGAAATCTGGAAAGGCTTGGTTCGGTTCTTTTTTTTTTTTACTAGAAGGCAGCATGGATATGTACAAAGACTCAACTTAAATATTACAAAAGAAATGAAAAACAAACATAAAATAATTCTTTTTTTTTATATGATACACCCTTCCCCAAGCTTAAAAATATGCATCGTCCTCGATGCTTGGGAAGATAGCGGGACAAATTATTGAGGAGGATCTTGAGATGGGAATGGAGGAGGATATTGATGTGGAAATTGTGGATTGTATGGTGGGGGGTAATGTGGATATTGAGGGTAATAAGGTGGTCGTGTAGGTTGACCACATAAACAAAGTACCCTATGCATGTCGGTCACAAGGGAATCCACATGTTGGTTGCGGGCTTGTTGATTGTCTCTAAAGGTATAAAACTCTTCCCTAAACTCCACCATCTGAGTATTTATCTCACAAACACTATCATAAAGTTCAGAATAGTCATGATGCAAACGCCGATTGTCTTCATGCAACCTACGAAATTCTTGCATATAGATGTCATGATGGGGATGCATGACAAGTTCTTGCTGCACTGGAGCAGCAGCATCAGGAATGGGCTCATCCTCATCAGAATCAGGATCAGGCTCGGGCATCGGAACACCTAAATTGGACCTAAGGCACCACACAGTGTTGTGGGTGGGATTGGACAATCGAAGAAGCTGAGAATTATGATGATCGATGCTAAGGTAATCAAGACTATCAACAGCCCAATAAATGGCTTCTGTTTCATAACTGGTATGGAACAAATGCATGTTTTGAAAGATGTTTGTCGTGAGGCGAGTTTCTCCATCAATAACATCGAGACCGGGTGGAAAGCGAATGGCAAGAGCTGGGTGTTTGAGGATAATTGTGATTATACCCCCACAAAGTAATTTACCACTGGTGCTGCGGGATATTTTCAACAATTTGAAAATGATCCATAATCCAAAATCAGGAAGTTGATTTGGGTTATGAATCATACACCACATAAGCTCTAATTCTTTTTGGCCAACCTTGCTTATCTCATTTTGTGGAAATACAATAGAAGCAAGGATACGATGAGTGGCCTTAAGAATAGGATGAATGATACTTGATGCTTTGGCAGCACTTGGAAAGTATGTCAATCCTGAAATTCTCTCCCAAAAAGCTTTAGCATCCTCTTGAAATGGAAAATTCAATATGTGAAATGGACCGTAAGTGTTAACAATTGGAGCACCAATGAGTTCACATAATTGATTTTTATGCAACTGATAATTACGGCTAAAAGCACGGAATGAGAGATACTTGGTTCTTTGATTGAAAGAAACAGATGACAGAAATTCAAGAGTTGGTTGGACATACCCAACATCATGCAATGACAACAAACCTTCCCATCCAATATTTCTGAACAAAACACGAACTTGGTCATGAATATGGAGGGATTCAAGAGTGGGCATGTCCACGAATTTCTGTGCTGCACGCCTACGACCAAGAAAGTTGTGATACCTAGCTTCTTGTTGAGAGTCTAAGAATGTCAATGCACCTGAATTTTGGCGTGGAGGGTTTGGGTGACGTTGACTATCACTAGAGTCAACGACTCTAGAACGCTTGGAATTACCCTTTTTACCACTCCCACAAGATGATGAAGCCATGAGAAAAACAAATTAAGCACAAAAATTTGACTCTTAAACACAATGCACAACCACTTAATATGACCAACACACAATCAACACTCAATATGACAGATTAAGCATAAAAATTAAAGCTTTTTTTTACTAATAATGCAAAGTCAAAGAATTGGAAAGAGAATACCCGATTTACAGCTTGAAACACGAAATTGATGCTTGAAATCACTTGTAATCTCTTCCACAATGCTTCCCCAAGCTTATCCTACAAACAATTTGAAGAAATTAAAACAAAATTTTCGGACCCCAATTTCTAGGGTTCTTCCAAAAATCCGAAAATCACCATGAAAATGGTGTTTTGAACCTTCTTGAGTGTAAGGAAGAAGAAAGGGGAATGAAAAATCATACCTTGCATGCTTAATTCCATGTAAGATCGAAGCTTGAGGTGTATGTGTGTGTTTTCGGTGTAAGTGGACGAGAAGAAGAGAGGGTCGCGACTGGATGAAGAAAGAAAGAAAGAAGTTGCGTTTTTTTTATTTTAATGTACAGGCCTCGTTACACGGCCCGTGTAATGGCAAGAGTAATGTTACACGGCCGTGTAACTCCAAAAGTTCTGAATCAAGCTTCATTACACGGCCCGTGTAATGTTCTGAGAGACGCACCTTGATTTTTCTTATTTCCGCACCCGCTCTCTTCCAATCTTCATAAAAATTATTTTTAGACTCCCCTAATTATTCTAAGAACCTTGGAACACAAAAACTTAAAAGAAAATGTCCATACGAAAATTTTACAAAAATGACCAAAATACCCCCGAGTTACCTCTCGGGTAGCTACCCTTGTTTAAAGTCGGTGGCTCGACATGGACCCCAATTATTTGTCAATCTTGGTACTTTGGATCCGCTACTTCCTCCACTTCCTCGTTTTTAACCTCAAATCCTTCATAATAAGGCTTTAAACGATGACCATTCACTTTAAATATCTTCCCGGTTTTCTCACTTGTGATCTCTTTTGACCTTTTTAAAATACCTTGCGTGAAAACATCTTGTCATGGTATGCTTTCGTCTTTTCTTTGTTTTGCAGATTTCTCTATCTCCAAATCAAGTGGTAAAGGTGTACATGTGCGAAAAGATCTTGGCATAAACAATTAGTACTACCGTATCACCGGCAACGGCGCCAATGTGTTTGGTTGTCAAACCAACAAATAATGGGATAAAAATAATAACAATAAAATTCAAGTCACTGTTATTCATACACTAGAGATAGCATATAGTAAGCAGGGTCGGTCCACAGGAATACGGGACTTCTTATTTAGCCATATTCTCACACATCATACAAACAAAAATAAAAATGGGGGTTGTGTTTGAACTCGAATTAAACTTCATAAATAAGCAAGATTGATAACAAAAAGCAGTAAAAGAAGTACATTTCCGATTCTGATTCCTATACATGTATTATGTTGAAAGATGTAATATGATTATAACTCATGTTCAATCTAGGTTGGTAATTTAGATATTAATAAACTCTAATATCCAAGTTGACAAAAGTATTTTATTCAAAACAAGTTCTTCAAATAAAACTTCATTTAATTGATTCAATCCAAACAAGCTCTTGGATCAAATCATTAAATGACATTAAGTTCTTGTAACAATTACCAACAATGTTCAACATTCCTCATAAACTTGGGATATGAACATTTAATCTTTGATTACACTGATTTTGATCTAATTACAACCAATCAAGTGCATGTTACTAACATCAAATCATAAAACATATACGAATTTCACAATTTGATTAACTAGATTGATAAGAACCCTAATTCATTGATCAAGTGAAAAGAGAACCAATCAAACATGTAATTAAGTCGAAATCAAAGATTACTAGATAATAAACATAAAGTCAAGTGCAAATTACAACTTAACAACAAACACTTAGGAATCCAGAATCAGAAATGATTGAGAAATTAGCCACACATGTCTAAGTTAACTACGAATCTAACAAGTATGATCTTCAAATCAACTTACAAAAAGCAAATTAAAGTGTTTCCAAAGTGTTAGATGATGATATGATACACCAAAATCGCCCCCCTACAGTTCCAAGTCGAAGTTTTGTTTGAATATGCCAGAAGAACATCCTAAATCGGAAGTTAAGAATTTGAATTTCAATCGGATCACGTTACACGGCCCGTGTAACACATGCCTTGCCATTACACGGTCGTGTAATGACTCTGATGTGTTGAAAAGCTTCCAAAACACGGCCGCGTAACGTATGCCTTGCCAAAGCGCGGGCCGTGTAATGACTCTGTAAGATAGTCAATCTCCAATTTTCTTCATTTCTTCAATTTAGCTCCGAAAGTTCCGAAATTTCACCGAGAGCTTCCCTTGACCATCCTAAACATGCTCCAATCTTCAAATCATCCTGAAACATCCACAAAAAATGGTGAAATATCGATAGATCCTCGATAATATCCTTTAATGCAAAATGAATGAATATTATACTAAAAATGCAATGCAATGCTATAAATAAACATAAAATTAGCTTATGAAAAGGTGAAATTTATGCACCTAACAGAAGTCTTCAAAATCCAAACTCAAACAATCATAATAACCAAATCCGGATGATATTCTCTCCCTATTTTTGATAACCAATGACCGGATATCAAAAATCAACAAATCATCGGATGGAGAGTGTCGGATACCAAGAGCTAATAGAGAAGCTCTCCCTAGATGTATGAAGGGTCTCGATAAGAAACGAGAAAGAGTAAAAGAGATACTCTTGCTGTCATGAGGAGGCGGGTGACATAGTTGCTGAAGCTGTGCTGAGAAAATAATCTGTTGTGCCAAAAATATATATCCAAATATCCAAACTGCGTTGCCGGAACAACTAAAGTGGTCTTCAATAGAGAGTAAAGTCCACATGCTTAAGATACATGATTCGACAACCAAAAAATCAAGAGCGCCAAGTCATAATATCCCGTAAAGTGAAGAATGCGAAACAACTTTGTTGATCAATCGTCGTTGCGGTTCAAGCATCACAAAGAATAATATGAAGTTCGACTGCGGTAGGAGTATTCTTCCAAAAATAATCGGAATGAAATGAACCAATGTGACAATCCAGGGTTCGGTTGTGGCAAAAATTGGTGTTAAATAAAATAATTGGTGTAAAAAAAATGGTTTTAATAAAAAAAAATTGGCGAAATAAAAAAATTGGTGTTAAAAAAAATAATAATTGGCTAAATAAAAAAAATTAGCTGAATAAAAAATAATTGGCATTAAAAACATTAACTGAAAAAAAAATAATACAAAAAAAATGGCTGAAGAAATAAAAAAAATGAAGTTTTAAAAAAAATAAGAGGGTTTAAAAAAAAGGAGGGGCTCATGAGAGGGGAGGAAAAAGAAAGGAGGGGAGGGGAGGAGGAAGGAGGGGAAGAAGGAAGAAGGAAGAAGGGAAGAAGAGAGGGGAAGGAAGGAGGGGGCTGGAGAAGGAGGGTGGAGAAGGATGGAGATCCGAAGTCTGCTAGGAGGGAAAGGGGGTTGCGGGTGGAGGTGGGTGCGGTGAGGTGGTCTGGTTGCGGGTCTAGACTAGGTGCGGATGGTGCTGACTGCGGTGCAAGGAGGCCAGCTGCGGTGCGAGTGCTTGCGGTCCGAATTGTGGATAGAAGCTGCGGTCCGGCGAGAAGTGGCGAGAGCCTGCGGATCCGAGCTTCGGTCCGAGGCAAGAAGAGCAGATCCGAAGTTGCGGTAGAGCTGAAGGACTTTGGTCAGCAGGGGAGGCTTTTGGTCAGCAGGGAAGAATAGGCTTCGGATCCTCGGTTTGGACTAAGAGGTTGTGGTACTTAGGCCTGAGAGGGGCTGCGGTACCAAGGCTAAGAAGGGTTGCGGGGAATCTTCTTAGCAGGCTCCGGTAGGCAGTTTTTGGCTGCGGTTCGGGGCTCCGAGAAGGGCTGAATACATGACGAAAAATGCTATTTTTTCATGAAAAATGGTACCGCAAAGGCCATTTATTCATATTTTATTAAGGGAATCTTTCTATAAAGCATTCTAAGTCAAAAGTAGGTTTTGGGAAGGCAAAAAGAAGAGTGTGCAGGGGGTTTTTAGGGGACAAAAGGTGATGAGATTGGACAATGTCACATGGTTTTTGCTTGGGAAGGCAAATATGAGTGAATTACTCTTTACCCAAAAGAGCAAAAAAGGACAAAGTGTTTTTTGCAAAAACAATATACGTCCATATGCACTAATTTGAAGATTCACAGCAACAAGTAAAAGGTAGAATGTATGAATATCATACCTTTTATGATGATCATAATAAACATGCTGTAGAAAAAATCTTCTAGAAAAAGTTGCTTTCCTCCACTATCTTCAAGAATAATAAGCCCATAATTTTTGTGTCTTCTCATCCAAGAAAAAGAACTCCTGGAACAATTTCTTCAACATTTTGGAGACCACAAAAATAATTTTTCTCCCATTTTTCTTCATTTCTTCAACAGCAAAAATAACAACTTTTAAGAACATCTTTTTCCTGCAACAAATAGAACGAGCAGCAGCAGGAACAATTTATTTTATAGTAAGATTTGAGTCAACCCAGAAGATAGAACTAAGAACGAACGTCTTAAAAAAAATTCCGGTTTGAAACCCGAAAATTTTTCTTGTAGAAACACAGAAAAATCACAAGATAATCACCGAACGGGAGTCGTTCCCTTGAACTAACCGTGAGATCTTCAAGGTACGGCTCTGATACCAATTGTAGAGACCCATTTTTATACGAACGGTGAATGCGGAAGTAAGATATCTCGAAATTAATCGTGTTTTTGTAAGTATGAACACGAAGAACATATTATGAGTTCATGAAAAAAGGCTAAGAACAAAGAGAGATAATAATATTAATGCATGAAGAACATGGTAGGAGAGAAACTCTCCCTGGGTGGGAGAACCCACCACTTCTTTCTCTCTAGATTACATTGTGAGAAAAGTAATCTATAATCTAAGAAAAAGTGAGCTAGCTAAAAAAAAGAAATGACCAATTCTCCCTTTATATAGGAGGGAGAGTATTTACACCATAAATACAACAAAGGGAAAATACAACCTAATAAACACTCATTATTTGTGGAGCATTTACATGCACCAACATGAACCCTCCAGCTGATGCCTTGACATACATATTTCTTAACCCATATCTCTCTGAATACAGACCTTGCATAGATACACTCGCGATTCCCAAGCGAGTTTCTACCAAAATCCCACTCGGAAATGGGGACTCATAGCCTTCTCGAAGACCCTTCCCTAAAACTGATGAGCGCCCATTTATGAGTCTACCCCCATTCCCTGACTGGAGATCCTATCAGAATCTTGCAGAAATGATACTCAAAACATATCGATTGCGAACTTCACCCAAAACCAAACTATATAATATACCAAAACCTTAATAACCCTTGACTCTCTCTGCTATGCCATTACTAATCACTGCTTAGATGAGCAAAGATGATCGAACCAAAAATTTATGTGTTACATCCAACCCTTTATCGGCTCAGGTGTACTTCCACCTGGGCATCCACTCGAGACATTCATAAAGAACTTATGACTTGCGACTTCAGAACCAATTCCCAACTTGAAAATCAAAACCCTAGCAACATCTTGCGAACAACCGGAATTATAATACATGCCTCCCACAGGGACTTTCTGATACCTGACTGATACTCCCCACAACCGTTACCACACCCTTTATCCAACCAACAAATTTGTGACTCGCCCGACTCCCATCAGCGCGTCAACACCAAAAGTACCACAAGCAGAAGAAATGAACAATCATGTTCACTAGGCCCACAACTTATGAATGGAATACCTCTACAAGGTCCTTAACATAGGTCTGGATTGCCTCTGAGCCCACAACATGAGTCTGGAATGACCTCCCTGGCCCTCAGCCCATGTCTGGAATGCTCCCGCTATTACACTGACCTTGTCGTCATTGCATCATTCGCCCAACACTCCGGGCCTAAAGATACCCACATCATTCCTCTGTCTTGAAGGGACCTAATCAACCCCCCTCACAACGCCAATCGAGCACAAAAATGCTGCTATCCAAGCAAAACCTTACGAAAAACATGGTCACACACAACCCGAGAATAGGATAACGGTTGCACTCTTGGTCCAATTCGAAGGCTATAACCCAAAAGAACCATGCACAATAATTAGAACCAATGGCTCCAATGCTATCTTTCCCAGCTAACATGAAATACCACCATGCACATCCTTAGTGAACCCATGATCACATCCAAAGAGAGAAGAAATACCATAGATAATCAAAATAACACCTCAATCAACTACATAAAAAATCCTCACGATCATTTGAAACAAGATCCCATACTTGATTGAGACTGAACGGATTCCACCAACATGCAACTAGCTCGAGAAGACTTCCAAGGTGATCACAAAGGTTACCAAAACTTAAGTCTGATATGAACCAAAATTCACACCACCATGAGGGACTAAAAGAACATGCATCACACTGAAATTGATGATAGGTAGACATGTCCACTGAATTCGTCTGACACAATTAAACTTCCGAGAGGACCTCCGCTGAATGATGAACCCCACGACCAATGGTCAAGGACACATTGACACTTAATCCAGAGAATCAAGCTCACATGTAACTGAACAAACCCTCTTCTGGAAAGATCCACCGATCAACATCTGCCCAACTAATCCGAAAATAGCAATCCAAACAACAAACTGGCAAATCCCTCCACGGCTAAATACTCAAATCGAGAATCCCAGTACTCCCTCACTTAGGGCTCGAACTACCACCCACTAGCGCTGAAACCAAAACATAACTCAAACCAGCTTAAGCATGTACTACCTTTCTTAACTTTGGAAGTTACGAGCCTGCTCACTCCTTCTTCGAACTCGGAAAAATGAAAGGGCATAGCCCTTGCCACATATAACGACATTCTAAATCAACAATCAACCATCCCACCTCCAGTTGCAGAACCCAAACCGATCATAATCATCATCCGTTTCATGAGTCTCGCGACTCGAATACCCGGCCACGAGCAAAACCTCTGAGGCCTCAAACCAATAATCTCACTAGGTCTGCACCAAACAACCCAAATCAATAACGCCACTGGGGCTCAAAACACTTACCAGATCCATCTGCATGCCTGAGCAGCCACAACAAAAAGATTAACAGGAACAGAAACATTTTCGCGAATCATGGTATCCAACCATGCTATCTTCCCCGACCAGCCCTTAGAATCCCTGAAACCTTCCTTGGTTAGAGTATGGATCCTATGCTTCCAGTAGTACGGGCGCAATACTACCTTCCACACCTATCCATACTTTCCTCAAGAATCATCTTGGGTCTTCTAAGTTTTGGTCATGAAAATACTCTCAATACGTATTCTACAGCGAAACAACCGCACTAAATACTTCCTAGGCTCTCCTAGGACTCACCCACAGCCCCTCTGCCATCAGCTACTGAAGAACTCCTACCAACACTAGTTAATCACATCACGAATACAATTACATGCAACCAAGCTTAAATAATCCTTCGACTAAAGGGCCCATCCCTACAACGGTTGGACTCAAACAAGAGCTACGCAATAGGTCCGAGTCCTTTTTATTAAGATTATTTAACCTTCATAGCATGTAATTTTATTGTATTCATTTGATGGTTAACTTTCATCAACATGGGTCCCACAAAGCACAAAGCAAGCAACATTCGAGTAGAGAAGCCGACCGGCACTAAAAAACAATAAAATCAGACAGATCCTCATACGAAATCCTCTATCTCAAACTCCCCGCACTACGGGTGCACCTTCAAGTCCTGGTGCATCTCAAAAGGATAATAGTACTCATAGGACTTTTGGAGCTCGGCTGTCATGGTGGCCATCATGATGCATGCCACTATTGTAGCATCTCTTTCATGTACCTCATATTCAGTAAGCTCTTCAGGAGTAGCAGTTGGCTCGGGTACCTTCAGCTCCTTGTCGAGAACATATTCTTTGTTCTCATACCGAGTGACCATCCTGATGTTTCTGATCCAATCTGTAAAGTTGGACCCATCAAAGATGACTCTCCCACAAAGATTCATGAGAGAGAAGGAGCTAGTAGGGTTTGAGCCAGAAGCATTGTTATTGGAAGACATCTGAAAAGAAGAGGGAATATATTAGATTAGATATAGAGATAGTCCTTCACAAAACACCCAAATGTAATATTAAGGCTAGGACCCAACACAATATTTTATAACTTAGAAGAGGGATGCCGTAATCTAAGCTATAAGATATTTGAAGGTAGGTGAATGACGATTCACCAATTTCCACCACGAAAAATGAAATATTTAATTAGGTTTTAATTGGTTTAGAAACTCCTAGATTCTTTGAGATTCATTGAACTTTCTTCAATGGCATGTTTCAATCTCGAGTGTGCCCTTCAAGTTTTGTGACTGGGATGCCGAGGATCACAAAACAAGGTGTGAAGTAACCATGCAAATTACTTGGTACCCTTAATGTATTACCCCTCAATCGATGTGCCGGTTAACCACACACGCTCCATCGATACTATGATAAACATTAAGTCACCCTTTACCTACCTTGTTAAGTTCAAGTTAGTGTGCCGGTTAACCATACACGCTCCACTAACGACTTAAACAAAGTGTAAAGTGTAATTTCATGGATTAGCACCTTATTCACATTTTCCTAAAATAACTAAGATTGGGAATTCAATAAAGTTTAGTTACTTTAGTATTATCATTATACTTTTAATGAGAATTTATAAGTCCTTGTCCTACCCGTTCGGCTAACGACCCTCCACCGATCAAGGAAGCGGTGGGTGAGAGTGGACACCCATTAAGTTGCCATTTTATAGGCAACAACCTTATACCCCCCCTTATAGACTGGCTTCGTGAATGAGGCGTACTAGCGGTAAGATGACTTGATCTTATACATATATAAATATTATTTAACTTATAATATTATAAAGTATAAGGGTTGAATTTTAACTTTTAAAATTCTAGGGGTTGGAACTAAAGTTTTTAATATGACTTTACATGTTCCAAAACTTGAGGGCAAGTTTTGTAAACTTTCAAAACTTTTCATTTCTCATAACTTATGAGTTAATGGTTATTAAAAATGAAGACTCTTCATTTTTTGAAACCTATGTGTTCTTTTAATGGTTATTTATAAATGTGACTTTTGGTTATCCATAACTTAAGAACTAGTTATGGACTCCATTAAAACACATAAAGATCAAGAATTAATCTAATCAATTATTAGCACATAATTTCTATGATCTTCTAAACTCATATGTTTATGAATGTTCATATCAAAAATTTCAAGAATCGTAAGTACATATACAAAACTTGAAATTTTGATACGAGCTTTTGAACAAAACTTCGATTTTCAAGTTTTTTTTTTTTGCATCAAGTATCAAATAAACAAACCAGGATCTGATACCACTGATGGGTTTTGAGCATTCTAACACTCCTATGATGTACATGCAACCCTAGAAACCTTGGATCTATGTTTGACTAAGATACATGCAAATAATTATTTTTCCAAGGTTCTTATCCTATCTAGCATGGCATGGGATACTTGAATCAAATAAAATTAGTAGAATTACTTACCTTGTAGTTGTAGTTGATTGCTTGGAGTTTTAGAGCCTAGCACCAATAGTGTGGATGCCTCAAATGGAAATCACGAATAACCACAAACTTGGAAATTTGAGAGAATAGTAATCACCTTTCTTGAAATCGGCCCTCTTAATTTACTCACTACAACTAGTGTGATTTCAAGAACCAAAGCCTCCTTTATATAGTGTGGTGGATTAGGGTTACATCCATGTAAACCCTAATACCCATGTCTTTTCATTTCCATGAGACCCATGGGTTAAAGCTCTATGGAGTATCCATGGACTTTCCATGCAAGCCTAGCCCATTCCAAATAAGCATTAGCCCACACTATATAAATACAAGAGCCCATATTTAATTAGTCATACTTTTGATCTCTAAATTAATTCTAAATTAATTATAGATCAACACTAATTAAATAATATGATTTTATATTAATATATTAGAACTTATAATATATTAATAAATCATAACTTATACTATTCTCAAAAGATTATCCGTAAATTGTTCGGGTGAAGTGCAACCCAAATGGACCATGCCGGGTCGGGTCAAGTACATACCAAATATAGTTATGGACTTAGACACTATCTCCAACAGTCTCCCACTTGGATAAGTCTAATAACTATAGTTGCAAGTATGACTTCAGGAACCGATCAGCAATCGTAGCTCTTTAAACTCTGTTGAACTATGAAGCGCCATTTTAGATAAGTGATCATATAATCCTCTGTTCTAGATATCAGCCGGAAAAATACATGGAACATGGTCTTGCTTATTGTCCAGCATTTGTTTCCCGATTTCCGATTTGTTTGACATAGAACTTAACTGAACACATCAATTTAGTTATGACCGGGCGCGGTACATAGGTCAAAACAAAATCATCGAGGGGACCAAATATCGCTTCTAATCCTAGAAGGAACAGATAAACTTCGACTCATATGTTTGCTCTACTACTTGTTGAACTACACACAAAGGCACGGTTTATAACATCGAGTTACCAATGCGTTTTCGTGCAATCAATGCATAACCAACTCATAGGCAACAAATCATATCTCTAGGTTTGAAGACTTATATGATATTACCGTCTCACGATCACTCGAGATAAATTCCATGAAGTGATACAAGTGAGCGTGGGTTGAATCCAATACTCAGAACTTATGAGCACTCATGAGTGTTGTAGCCCCGCTTTGTCTAACATCTTAGACCTCTACAAGCCAACCCATGACAGTCTTGATTCATATCTACTTCTAACATATGACCGACTGTGGAGAGTTTGAATAATATGATATAAACCATAACATAATTATTCTGGAAGTCAAAACATGCAAAAAGAAATAATAGTAAACGATTGACAAGAGATAGCAACACTTTACTCATAAATAACAGCTTTTATTTATCATCAAATGTCAATTACATTTTACAAATTTCAAGATTATCTAACTACTAAAACTAATATCATCCTTCAGCCCTATGCTCCGAGCATGCTGGAGATGCTTAGCCCGAGTCAGTCCCTTCGTGAGGGGATCTGTTGGGTTCTCATCCGATGATACCCTCTTTGCCACGGGGAGTCCTTCTTCTATTCGATGTCTGATGAAGTGATATTTTCTGTCAATGTGTCTGGATCTCCCATGATCTCTTGGTTCCTTGGCTAAGGCAACCGCACTATTGCTGTCACAGAAAATCTCCATTGGCTCCTTTATAGCCGGTACAACTCCAAGGTCTCCGATGAAGTTCTTTAGCCATATAGCCTCCTTTGCTGCCTCGCTTGCTGCTATATACTCTGATTCACAAGTCGAATCAGCCACTGTCTCCTGCTTGGAACTTTTCCAAGTAATTGCCCCTCCGTTTAGAGTAAAGACCCAGCCCGACTGAGAGCGGAAATTATCCCTGTCAGTCTGAAAGCTAGCATCACTGTACCCTACAACTCTCAAGTCCTCACTGCCACCGAGGGTAAGGAACCAGTCCTTAGTCCTCCGTAGGTACTTGAGGATATTCTTTACCGCAGTCCAGTGTGCCTTGCCAGGGTTCCCCTGATACCTGCTAACCATGCTCAAAGAAAAGGCTACATCAGGTCGAGTACACGTCATAACATACATGATCGATCCTACAGCTGAAGCATAAGGTATTCGACTCATTTCTGCTATCTCAGCCTCAGTACTAGGGCTTTGTGTCTTACTCAATCTGGCGTTACTCTGGATGGGTAACTCTCCTTTCTTGGAGTTATGCATGTTGAACCTTTTCAACACTTTGTCCACATAGGTGCTTTGACTAAGTCCAATTAGTCTTTTACTCCTGTTTCTCAAAATCCTTATCCCTAGGATATAGGCAGCTTCTCCAAGGTCCTTCATAGCGAAACACTTCCCAAGCCAGGACTTTACTTCCTGCAGGGTTGGGATGTCATTTCCTATGAGTAGTATGTCATCCACATACAGTACCAAAAAGCTGACTATACTCCCACTAGCCTTGATATAGACACAAGATTCATCTTCACTCCTTGAAAAGCCAAATTCTTTGATTTTCTCATCAAAGCAAAGATTCCATCTGCGAGGTGCCTGTTTTAATCCATAAATGGATTTCTCGAGCTTACACACTCTACTGGGGTACTCTGTACTGACAAAACCCTCTGGCTGAACCATGTAAACATCTTCAGCCAACTTTCCATTAAGGAAAGCGGTTTTGACATCCATTTGCCATATTTCATAATCATGAAATGCAGCAATGGCTAACAGAACCCTAATAGACTTAATCTTGGCCACTGGTGAAAAGGTCTCATCATAATCAACTCCCGGAGTTTGAGAATAACCCTTTGCAACCAGTCGTGCCTTATAAGTGTGTACATTACCATCCATGTCAGTCTTCTTCTTGAAGATCCATTTGCACCCAACTATCTTACGATCAGGTACATTGTCAACCAAGTTCCAAACTTGATTGTCATACATGGACTGTATCTCGCTATCCATAGCCTCTTTCCATTTAGCAGCCTCAGGGCCTGCCATGGCTTCCGTGTAGCTGTTAGGCTCATCCAGATTTACCAGTGTGTTATCACTGATAAGTGTCTCACCTTCTGCAGCAATATGAAAACCATAATAATGCTCAGGTGCAATCCTAACTCTGGTGGAACGCCTCATAGGAATAGATTCTTCAGTCGGCTCAACAGGAGTTTTCTCCTCAGGTTGAGGGCTAGGGTTTGAGGTTCCTTCACCACTTGACTCTTGAATTTCCTCAAGGTCAATTTGCCTCCCACTGTCTCCTTGGCTCATGAATTCTCTCTCTCGAAAGAATCCTCTTCTTGCTACAAAGACCACATTATCACTGGGTCTGTAGAAGATGTAACCAAAGGATTTATGTGGGTAGCCGATGAAAATACACCTTTCGCTTTGGGGTTCGAGCTTATCGTGAGTCTCGCGTCTCACGAAAGCCTCGCAACCCCAAATCTTGATGTGGTCTAGATTGGGAACTTTTCCAGTCCACACCTCTTGAGGTGTTTTGGCAACCTTCTTTGTAGGGACTAGATTAAGGATATGGGCGGCAGTCTCTAAGGCATACCCCCAAAATGAAATTGGTAGCGAAGCTCGAATCATCATGGAACGAACCATGTCCAACAAGGTCCGATTGCGCCTCTCAGCTACACCATTCAACTGTGGTGTCCTAGGAGGTGTCAATTGTGAGACAATCTCACATTCCTTAAGATAGTCAAGGAACTCAGTACTAAGATACTCACCATCACGATCGGATCGAAGCATCTTAATGTTCCTGCCCAACTGATTCTCCACTTCTTGCTTAAACTCTTTGAATTTCTCAAAGGTTTCTGACTTATGCTTGATTAGGTAGACATATCCATATCTACTAAAATCATCAGTAAAAGTCACATAGAACCGATTAGCATCTCTTGTGGCGGTTCTGAAGGGTCCACACACATCCGTGTGTATGAGGTCCAACAAACCTTCACCCCTAGCACAAGTGCCAGTAAAAGGTGACTTTGTCATTTTACCAAGCAAACAAGATTCACAACTATCATCTGACTTTAGGTCAAATGACTCCATGACTCCATCCTTTTGGAGTTGGCCTATGCGTTTCTTGCTTACATGTCCAAGACGACAATGCCATAAGGATGCTTTATCTAAGCTAGTGGAAGAGTTAATACACAATACATTATTTCCTAGACTATCTACAACAGATACAGTTTCATACACGCCATCACAAGGTAATGCTTTAAAATAAAGAACATTATTAAAGAAAGCATCAATACTACCATTATTATTATCAATATAAAAGGTAAAACCTTGTTTATACAATGCATGAAAGGAAATAACATTTCTTGCCATTTCTGGCGAATAATAACATTTATTCAAATCTAATGTAAACCCACTATTTAGCACTAAGGAATAAACTCCTATCTTGGTGACAGGTGAAGCTTTCCTGTTTCCCATGATCAAGTTTATCTTTCCCTGCTCCACATTCTCACTTCTTTTTAGTCCCTGCAAATCACAACATATGTGAATACCACAACCTGTATCAAGGACCCAAGACTTAGAATGAGGTGAGTTATTAGACAATATAGTGCATATACCTGCATGGTTGGGTTTTACTTTCCCATCCTTCAAATCTTGCTGGTACTTTGGGCAGTTTCGCTTCCAGTGCGACTTTTCATGGCAATAGAAGCATTCAGCCTCATTAGGGTTAGCAGAAGGAGTGACAAAACCTTTCTTGGTTTTGCTTGAAGAGGAGCCTTCAAGGGTCTTACCCTTGGTACCCTTAGAAGGGTTCTTTCTCTTCTTCCCCTTGCCATGCCCGATTGCCAAGACATTGGCCGCAGTTGGAGTAGGAGTAGGAGTAGTAACAACCGACTTACCCTTTAGACCACTTTCGGCGGTCTTCAAGAGTCCTTGAAGTTTGCTGAGGGTGACTTCTTCCTTGTTCATGTGATATGTCATGCGGAATTGATCATAACACGATGGCAAGGAGTGCAAAATGATGTCGATTGCTAACTCCTCAGGGAAGTTCACATTCAGCTTCAGTAAACGGTCCACATACCTTTGCATTTTCTGCATGTGGCCCGTGATGGGTTCACCATCCTTCATTCGGGTTGTTATCATGGAGGAGATTATTTCATATCGCTCTTGACGAGCACTTTGATGGTAGCAGTCCATCAAGTCCTGGTGCATCTCAAAAGGATAATAGTCCTCATAGGACTTTTGGAGCTCGGCTGTCATGGTCGCCATCATGATGCATGCCACTATTGTAGCATCTCTTTCATGTACCTCATATTCAGCAAGCTCTTCAGGAGTAGCAGTTGGCTCGGGTACCTTCAGCTCCTTGTCGAGAACATATTCTTTGTTCTCATACCGAGTGACCATCCTGATGTTTCTGATCCAATCTGTAAAGTTGGACCCATCAAAGATGACTCTCCCACAAAGATTCATGAGAGAGAAGGAGCTAGTAGGGTTTGAGCCAGAAGCATTGTTATTGGAAGACATCTGAAAAGAAGAGGGAATAGATTAGATTAGATATAGAGATAGTCCTTAACAAAACACCCAAATGTAATATTAAGGCTAGGACCCAACACAATATTTTATAACTTAGAAGAGGGATGCCGTAATCTAAGCTATAAGATATTTGAAGGTAGGTGAATGACGATTCACCAATTTCCACCATGAAAAACGAAATATTTAATTAGGTTTTAATTGGTTTAGAAACTCCTAGATTCTTTGAGATTCATTGAACTTTCTTCAATGGCATGTTTCAATCTCGAGTGTGCCCTTCAAGTTTTGTGACTGGGATGCCGAGGATCACAAAACAAGGTGTGAAGTAACCATGCAAATTACTTGGTACCCTTAATGTATTACCCCTTAATCGATGTGCCGGTTAACCACACACGCTCCATCGATACTATGATAAACATTAAGTCACCCTTTACCTACCTTGTTAAGTTCAAGTTAGTGTGCCGGTTAACCACACACGCTCCACTAACGACTTAAACAAAGTGTAAAGTGTAATTTCATGGATTAGCACCTTATTCACATTTTCCTAAAATAACTAAGATTGGGAATTCAATAAAGTTTAGTTACTTTAGTATTATCATTATACTTTTAATGAGAATTTATAAGTCCTTGTCCTACCCATTCGGCTAACGACCCTCCACCGATCAAGGAAGCGGTGGGTGAGAGTGGACACCCATTAAGTTGTCATTTTATAGGCAACAACCTTATACCCTCCTTATAGACCGGCTTCGTGAATGAGGCGTACTAGCGGTAAGATGACTTGATCTTATACATATATAAATATTATTTAACTTATAATATTATAAAGTATAAGGGTTGAATTTAACTTTTAAAATTCTAGGGGTTGGAACTAAAGTTTTTAATATGACTTTACATGTTCCAAAACTTGAGGGTAAGTTTTGTAAACTTTCAAAACTTTTCATTTCTCATAACTTATGAGTTAATGGTTATTAAAAATGAAGACTCTTCATTTTTTGAAACCTATGTGTTCTTTTAATGGTTATTTATAAATGTGACTTTTGGTTATCCATAACTTAAGAACTAGTTATGGACTCCATTAAAACACATAAAGATCAAGAATTAATCTAATCAATTATTAGCACATAATTTCTATGATCTTCTAAACTCATATGTTTATGAATGTTCATATCAAAAATTTCAAGAATCGTAAGTACATATACAAAACTTGAAATTTTGATACGAGCTTTTGAACAAAACTTCGATTTTCAAGTTTTTTTTTTTTTGCATCAAGTATCAAATAAACAAACCAGGATCTGATACCACTGATGGGTTTTGAGCATTCTAACACTCCTATGATGTACATGCAACCCTAGAAACCTTGGATCTATGTTTGACTAAGATACATGCAAATAATTATTTTTCCAAGGTTCTTATCCTATCTAGCATGGCATGGGATACTTGAATCAAATAAAATTAGTAGAATTACTTACCTTGTAGTTGTAGTTGATTGCTTGGAGTTTTAGAGCCTAGCACCAATAGTGTGGATGCCTCAAATGGAAATCACAAATCACCACAAACTTGGAAATTTGAGAGAATAGTAATCACCTTTCTTGAAATCGGCCCTCTTAATTTACTCACCACAACTAGTGTGATTTCAAGAACCAAAGCCTCCTTTATATAGTGTGGTGGATTAGGGTTACATCCATGTAAACCCTAATACCCATGTCTTTTCATTTCCATGAGATCCATGGGTTAAAGCTCCATGGAGTATCCATGGACTTTCCATGCAAGCCTAGCCCATTCCAAATAAGCATTAGCCCACACTATATAAATACAAGAGCCCATATTTAATTAGTCATACTTTTGATCTCTAAATTAATTCTAAATTAATTATAGATCAACACTAATTAAATAATATGATTTTATATTAATATATTAGAACTTATAATATATTAATAAATCATAACTTATACTATTCTCAAAAGATTATCCGTAAATTGTTCGGGTGAACTGCAACCCAAATGGACCATGCCGGGTCGGTTCAAGTACATACCAAATATAGTTATGGACTTAGACACTATCTCCAACACCAACACCCAAACAAATAGTACATAAACAACAACAACATGTATTGGGTCCACAGCTAAAAGACTGGATTACCCCTGAGCCCATAGTATGAGTCTGGCTTGCTTATCAGGCCCACAGCTCATATCTGGCTTGCTCTTGAGCCCATAGCATAAGTCTGGCTTGCCTCTGGGGTCCACAGCTTATGTTTGGCTTGCTCCCAAATCAATCAGTCGTCGGACTGGAATACTACTGTTCGGCCCTCAGTACGAGTCTGGCATACCAACCGGTCCTCATCTAATATCTGGAATGCTATTGATCCCTAAGTATGAGTCTGGCATGCCCTACCCGACCCTCAACTCATATCTGGATTGCTCCCATACCCTCAAGCCCTCAGTACGAGTCTGGCATACCACCGGGTCCTCAGCTCATATCTGGAATGCTACTAAGCCCTCAGTATGAGTCTGTCATGCCCTACCTGGCCCTCAGCTCATATCTGAAATGCTCTAAGGTTTGTTGGCTACAACACGAAGCAGTACAACCTCAACCCAACACAATATGCCGACAGATAACAAACATATACAGATAAAGATGCAAATAGAATCACATGTAGTCCTACTGATCTACCATACTAGCATATCAAGACTAGCATGCATATGTATTCCACACGAACAATATCAACAATATTAGGATATCCAACCAATGGGTCGGCCTTGGTGCCTTCGAACCGTAAGTACAGTGAGGAAAACTCACCACTCACTTCCGAATCATACAGATGATCCCTGGCTGCTGGCTGACAGATTCCCGAACCGCCAATAACAAGACAACACCCCCTCAACAGCTGATCCCACGAATAATCTCTGACTACATATCTGCTAAAATCCACACGCTATCAGATACCAAAATGACAACCCATCAACATCTAGCCCTTGACTCACATTATGAGTCCAAATTAGGGTAAAAGACCTTTTTACCCTTCCTCAAGCTTGGCCCAAAGACAAGGCCCAAACCCGATGACCAAAGGCCCAAAATCCAAAAATAAACATTTAATGCCCAAATATGGCCGAATTTTCCAAATTGGGCCCAATTCCTTTCGTAGGCCTTTACCCAAGAAAGTTCAGCATCAAGTCACAACAGCCCAACCATAATATCCAGGTGGCCCAACATGGCCCAACACGACCAAGCCCAAAATAAAAAGGCCCAATCCTGCTGAATACATGGGGCGTACTCAGCCTGTACGCTCAGCGTACATTATGGGAGGCTTGTACGCGTAGCGTACTCACCAGCCCAAAGCCAACTTCCAATTAAGCACTTAATCCCTTAAGACTTGGATCCAAACTCAGATTTGACTTCCCCAGGGTGGTTAATCACATAAAGTTGCCAACTTAATGTGCATGCATAGCTAAATGGGACTCTAGATCTCAAAAGAGCTTAATACTTGACTTAATACATACATGGAACCAAAACCACCATAAAGTTTGCACCTTTATGCCCAAGGAACCCATGATACAACCAGGTCTACAATTACAAGCTTCACAAACTACTTACACTCCCAATCATCAACCAAAAGGATCAAAATGACCAAAAATGAACCAAGAAGAAGATCTATGAAATGAAAGGGCAAGGTTGGGACTTTATACCTCCCAAGCTACCAAAAGGATATGAAATTTCTGGATCTCAAATCTTTCCTTCAAACAATAGGTCTTCAAGTTCCTCATTCATCTTCTAGATCCACAAAATGAACACCAAGTCCTCACCCAAGGCTCAAACACCCAACAATGGAGGCTAAGACTCGTTTTTAGGGTTTCTGGGGCTTTAGAGGCTGATAAGGAGGCCATACCTAAGGAATAAGGATGTTTAAATAGGGTACACATGATCAAAATTTAGGGTTTAGACACCCCACGTACGCCCAGCGTATGAGGCCGAACCTTCGCGACCAAGTCTGCTGACTATGCTTAGCATACGCCAAAGTATGCCTCACGTAAGTGCCCTCTCACAATTACGCCCTGCGTACTCCCCATGTATCCCCCGCGTACTAGGGTTTTTTCCCAAAAACCCTAATATCTTTCGAAGTTCATAACTTCCTCATCCTAAGTCTATTTCCGACGAACTTTATTTCCACGGAAAGGTGACGAGAAGCCCTACACTTCTAGCAACCCGTCATAGCCTTAAAACTCCCCGAATCAAACCCAAAATTCATAAAGGACCGAGTTAACAAATTACGATTATGCCCTTAGGATCTAAAACTCCATCGCACACTCGGATCACTTAAATTACATCACCCGCACCAAAAAGGGAACGATTCGGGACTGGGCGTTACAAAATCAAGTCCTGGGTTTTACTTAGGCGATAAAAATACGTGTTTTAAATTAAGATTCATAGCAAAAACACCCAAAATCAATCCCGAATTGGACTAATTTTCGGAACACTAACTCTCTAAATCCCTAAATAATGGTTCTTAACAGCAAATTCACACCATAGATGCACGTATACTCGACCATTAACTACGAAAAACAAGTTAAAATCATACATTATTGTTGGAGAAAGCGTGAAATCGGAAGAGGAAAAGTAGAGGATTTCGTGGGAGGAGCAACACGGCGAAAATGAGGGGGAAAGTAAAAGAAAGAAAATGACTGATTAGGGTTAAAAACCCTAAAATTGACTGTGGGTGAACAGTAACCATGTCGTGGTGTCATCGAGTTTTGTAAAGTCACCACGTCGTGGTGGATTATACAACGTCGTGGTAAATAAAATAATTTATTTTAGGCAAAGTTTTCATAAAAACTTCCACCCCACACTCATTCCATTCTTTCCCTCTCAAAAAATTCCACATAAAAATTCAGAGGAGTGAAAAATTAACAAAACAAAGCAAAATAAGCAAATAAACAAAAATAAAACAAATAAAAGGAAAGAAAACGCAAACTCTAAACCACAAGTTGCCTCCTACAAGCGCTTCTTTTTGGGGAGTGGTGAGCCAGCCTTCTTCTCGCTCTACGTTGATGCGGTTACTGCAAATTTCATGGTTTCTCCTTCAGTTTCCTCAATTGGCATTCATTCCTCATAATGCTTTACCCGATGTCCATTAACCTTGAAAGGAGTTCCATCTCTTGCAATTAACTTTATAGCCCCGTGTGGAAATACTTATTTCACAATAAATGGTCTGTCCCAACGTGTCTATAGTTTCCCGGGAAAAAGCTTCATTCTTGAGTTAAAAAGGAGAACATTTTTCCCTTCTTGAAAATCTTTGAGTCCTCTCAACCTTGCATCATGCCATTTCTTCGTTTTGTCTTTCTAGATCAAGGATTTTGTGTATACTTCATTTCTCAATTCCTGTAGGGCATTCATTTGCATTAGACGATTGGTTTGTAGTTAAGCCAACTCAAAATTGCAAATCTTCAAAGCCCAAAATGCCTTGTGTTCAATCTCTACCGGCAAATGACAATTTTTTTCCAAAGACCAACTTATATGGTGTAGTACCAATAGGTGTTTTAAAGGTGGTATGAAATTCCCCCAATGCATCATCTAACTTTTCCGACCACTCGTTCTTGTTACTACCAACCGATCGTTCAAGAATTCTTTTTAATGCCCAATTTGTGAATTCATTTTGCCCACTTGTTTGCGGATGGTAGGGTGTTACAAATCTATCATATACACCATATTTTTGTAACACTTTAGCTAGTTATTCATTTGCAAAATGAGTTCCTTGGTCACTTATTAAATCCCTTGGTACACTAAAACGTGAAAACAATCTTTTAAGGAATCTTCCCACCACCCGAGCATAACTTGTAGGTAAGGCTTGTGCTTCTGCCCATTTTGAAACATAGTCAACCGCCACAAGTATGTACTTATTCCCTCGAGAAATAGAAAATGACCCCATAAAATCGATACCCCAAACATCAAATACTTCACAAACTTGGATGCTATTTTGCGGAATCTCGTTTTGGGATGAAATGTTACCCGATCGTTGGCACGAATCACATTCCTTGACAAATTTGGTGGCATCTTTGAAAATTGTTGGCCAATAGAATCCTGAATCAAATACCTTCTTTGCAGTGTAATGCACTCTGTGATGTCCTCCGGTGGGCCCGTTATGACAATGCTTCAAGATTTCCAAACTTTCCTTCCCGAATATACATCTTCTTATCATTCCATCCGCGCAACTTCTGAAGAGGTATGGATCATCTCAAAAGTAGTACTTGATATCTGAAAATAATTTCTTCTTTTGTTGATGAGTCAATCCTTTTGGAAGATAATCAATAGCCAAATAGTTGGCAATATCAGCATACCATGGCACCTCTCCTGCGATTACCAATAGATATTCTTCAGGAAAATCATCTCTAATCTTGTGTTCTTCTAATTTTTCCATTTCCGGGTTTTCTAGTCTCAATAGGTGATCGGCTGCCACATTTTCCATACCCTTTTATCCCTTATCTCGATGTCAAATTCTTGCAAAAGTAGCACCCATCGGATCAATCTTGGCTTAGCATCGTGTTTAGCAAAAAGATACTTAAGGGCATAATGGTCAGTAAAGACAATAGTTTTAGATAAAACTAAGGGCGAAATTTGTAAAAAGCATAAACCACAGAAAGAAGCTCTTTCTCGGTGGTAGTATAATTTTCTTGAGCCGGATTTAGTGCCTTGCTTGCATAATATATAGGTTGAAAATGTTTATCAACCCTTTGTCCAAGGATCTCTCTTACCGCAAAGTCACTTGCATCATACATGAGCTCAAATGGGAAATTCCAATTCAGGGTGATCATTATAGGGGTATTGGTTAATTTCTCTTTCAATAATTGAAAGGCTTCACGGAATTCGTTTGAGAAATCGAATGTAGCATCTTTCAAAAGAAGTTTGGTTAAAGGCCTTGTAATTTTTTAGAAATCCTTTATAAATCGGCGGTAAAATCCTGCATGGCCGAGAATACTTCTTACCCCTTTCACGTTTGTTGGAGGTGATAATTTGGCTATAGTGCCAACCTTTGCACAGTCCACCTCTATCCCCGATTTGGAGACTTTATGTCCCAAAACAATACCTTCTTTGACCATAAAATGGCACTTTTCCTAATTTAAGACCAAGTTGATCTTTTCGCATCTTGCAATCATTAAATCTATGTTGGAAAAGCAATCGTCAAAAAAGGACCCGAAAACCAAAAAATCATCCATGAAGACTTCCATGAACTTTTCAACCATATCGTGAAAAATAGCCATCATGCATCTTTGAAACGTGGCGGGTGTGTTGCATAACCCGAATGACATCTGTCGATAAGCAAAGGTCCCACTAGGACAAGTGAACGTGGTCTTTTCTTGGTCTTGAGGATCAGTAGGGATTTGAAAGTATCCTGAAAAACCATCTCAAAAGCAGTAATAAAGGTGATTGGATAATCTTTCGAGCATTTGGTCAATAAATTGTAAAGGAAAATGGTCCTTGCATGTGGCATCGTTTAGCTGACGATAATCGATGCACACACACCAACCGGTTACCGTTCTCGTTGTAATGAGCTCGTTTTCTTCATTTGTTACTACCGTCATGCCTCCTTTTTTAGGTACCACGTGCACCGGACTCACCCATTGGCTATTCGATATTGAGTAAATGATATCGGAATCTAGGAGTTTGACTACCTCTTTCTTCAATACTTCTTGCATGTTCAGTTTTAGTCTCCTTTGACGTTGCACCACTGGTTTAGCTCCCTCTTCTAAATTGATTTTATTTGAACAATATGAGGGACTAATTCCTTTGATGTCGATGATCTTCCATGCGATGACATTTTTACATTTCTTGAGTACTTCAACTAGGCTTTCTTTTCCGTGTTGTGTGAGATCAGATTCTATAATGACTGGATTTTGTTCATTTTCTTCCAAAAATGCATACTCCAAATGTCCGGGCAAAGCTTTCAATTTGATTTGCGGTTTTTGTTCAGTGACCATGACGTGGGCATCTTCCTACGTCATGGTATCGCAGTTTTTTACGTCTGATCGAGTAAATTCAGATCACCATGGCATGGTGTCATTACCACATCGTAGTGATTCTTCAATAGCTTTCTTCAATTCATTGTACTCGCTCTCTTCCAGTAGCTTCTCTAGATCTTGTATCTCATGTTCAACATCAAAATCTCCTTCTTGTAGAACCATGTACCCCTCGGTTTCCTTTTCCTTCCATCCTCCAAACTCTTTCTCCAAAATTTCATCGAACACATCTATCGAGAAAGCCATATCATCACTTATTCTTGAATGCTTTATTGCTCTATTAACTCCAAAAGTCACTGCTTCTTCTCCAACTCGAAGAGTGAGTTTAGATTCTCTTATGTCAACCAAGGCTCGGGCGGTGCGCAAAAAGGGCCTTCCAAGAATAATTGGGACTTGTTTGTCTTCCTCCATGTCTAAAACAATGAAATATGCATGGAAAACAAACTTTTCAACTTTAACTAATAAATCTTCACAAATTCCTCTCGGAAAGGTCACTATTTTTTTTGCTAAGTGGATGTCCATGCGGATTGGTCTTTGTTCCGGAAGGTCAAGCTTCTTGAAGAATGAATAGGGCTTTAAGTTGACACTTGCTCTCGAATCGGCCAGAGCGTGGCTTGTGGCTAGATTCCCAAATTGGGAAGGAAGTGTTAAGCTTCTCGGATCACTCATCCTCTTTGGTAGAATATTCAATAGTGTAGCTGAGTAGGTTTCATTTAGTACTACCTTATATATTTCCCCCATCTTCTTTTGATTTGTTAGGAGATCCTTAAGAAACTTTACATACTTTGGCATTTGAGCTAAGGCTTCAATGAATGGAATATTGATTTCAAGGGATTTGATGTGATCTAGGAACTTCTGGCAGTCTTCAGCATTTTTATCTTGTCTTGCTCTACTGGGAAAGGGCGGTATGGCTTAACGGGCTCAGCAGTTTTCTTTTCAAGTGTCTGCCACGTCGTGGTGTCTTCACCACGTCGTGGTGACTGTTCAGACTCTTTTTCTTGACTTGCTTCTCGCCCTTCCTGCTCATCATTCGGGTTAATAGGATTCAAATGGGTAATAATTTGCCCACTTCTGGTTGTAATGGCGTGGATGTGAGCTCCTTTCAGGTTTTTTTTTGGTGTTTCCTGGAAGTGTGGCCGATAATATTTCGTTGAATTGCTTTGATAGTTGCCCGATTTTTTGTTCAATGTTCTTGATTGAAGCTTGTTGATTTCTAAGTACTACTTTGGTATCTTTGTGTCTCTTTTCTGATGCGGCAGCAAAACGAGCAAGCATTGTCTCAAAATCGGGTTTCTTTACGGGAGTCGGTTCCTCTATTTGGTAAAAGCCTCTTCCTTTTTGTTCATACTTCTCTTCCTTGGCTTTCTTGTACTCATCATAAGGTAACCACTTCTTTTTGGGCTTTCTCCAGTCTTCATCATAACGATCACCGCTCGAATAGCAAGCTTGAGCCTTTCGGTTTCCATTTTCATCAAGATCATAGTCTTTGGTTAAATGCGGCTCGTTATAGTTTTCACACCCCAATCATGTAGCATGGATTGTTTGATCCATCTTAGTCATCCTCATATCCATGTTATGCAACATTGCCAATACCGTTGCCATGTCATCCAAAGCAGAATTCACGATTCCCTTAGTCACATCTTGTCGAGGGTTATGATATTCTCTTGAATGTTTGGAAAATTCGTCGATTACGGTCGATTCTTTTCTTTGTGAGTGGCCCTTGATAATCAAGGAGTTGCCTAGTAGTAAGGTTTACCCCATCATAGAAAATCGAGACCTCTTGTTGCACATTAGATCATTTTGAGGACAGTTTCTAAGCAACCCTTTATAACGCTCCCATGCCTCATACAGTGACTCTCCCTTTTTGTTGCTCAAAATTTGCAATAGCCTTCTTTAACTTGGAAACTTTCGAAGGTAGGCAAAACTATTGCATGAACTCTTCACGCATTTGTTCCCATGTTGTTATTGTTCTTGGCGGGAGTGACTTCAGCCAATCTTATGCTGCACCCTTAAGAGTAGCGGGGAGCATTCTTAGAAAAATTGTCTCGCGTGGTATGTTTGGTATGTTGAACTAGTCGGCGATGTCATTAACCTCATCAATGTGCTCGTAGGAGTCCTCGTGGTCTTTCCCATAGAAGGGTATGCCTTTCAGTTGAGCAAGTATGTGTGTTTTCAGTTCAAAGCTGGTTGTGTTGGGGATTGTGGGTTGCACAAGTCCCGGTTTAGTGTCTTCACGCATCCGCCTCTTGTATGCTTCCATCGTCATATTAGCAATGTCCTTCATTGTGGCTTTTGGTTCGCTTTTGGGTTCACTTACTTTGTCTGATTCGGGTTCGCTTTTTGGTTCATAACCTGCTTCCTTCTTGTTTAGAGTCTTCTCAAAACTTTCGAATTCGCTTTCTAGAGTTCTTTTGCTTGATTCTCCGAGTTTGGTTGTCTTCTTCTTATGGAATTCTGACTCAGGATCATCAAACGGTGGTATGATTGGTGTCTTTGATCCTCGGGTCATAAACCACTGAAACAAAAACAAATGAAACTCGTAAAAAGAACAAAACAAAAAATAAAACTGAAACTGTTACGACACCACGACGTGGTGTTTATGACCACGACGTGGTAAGTCAAATAGAAGAAAAACTAAACAAAAATTTAAAATAAAATAGACAGAAAAATTCCTAATAAAATAGCATATTCAAATTAACTAAAAATGGACCGTTCCCCGGCAACGGCGCCAAAAAACTTGATGCGTAAATAATTATGCACTAGTTAATCCTACTAATGTAACTAATTACTACTTCCTAAAGCAGTGTACCTTGTTGAAAATAAAATAACACAATAGTCGGGTATCGAACAGAGGGAACGGAATGATTAGCTAATTTTATCTACTAACTACCTAAATTACTATTTAATTAAGGAAAATGGGTTTTCTCTAGTTTTGCAAGACTGGAAACTTAATTAACCAAACTAACTATTTTCAACTAATGATACAAAAACTAAAACTAAAAGCAAGAAACACAAAAGACGATTCTAACCAAGGTAATTGCGAGACTTTCATTTAGCTTCGATATACTTGCTATTATGGTTGATTTATGGAAGTGCAATGGATTAATGCTTCGTTGGTTACCGATTCCTAAGATGACCAGGTTAATGTTCACTAACCTAATCCTTTAGCAAATAAGTTCATTCATACGGTGATCAGGCAGATAAACTAACAAATTCACTAGTGTTCGATTCGAGTTAAATTAGACTTATAACGGATTAATTAATTTGGTTTATTAAATCAATTCAATATATCATTGGTCGTCATATATTAGCTCCTACAATTATTTACCCACTTTTCTATTTAACCTTAAGTTTTGGTCAAAACACTAGTCCCACAATTTTTCAAGTCACAAAGATCATAAGATTCAAGTTCAATCAAGAGTGATGGTCATGAAAATTTAATTTAACTCAACAATAAACAGAAAAGTAGTTCTCATAAGCATAGAAGGTTCTTTAATAAGCTAAAGTAACAAATAACCAACTAGACATCATCCAAACCATAAAAAGTCAAGCAATCTAATCTAAACGAAAGTCATAGGTTTTTAACCCATGATTTCAGCAGGTAAACACATAAAAACGAAATTCCACTCAATATTCATGATTAAACACAAGTAGAAAAATGTAATAGGAAGTTGTATTGCCTCAAATCTCTCAAATCCAAGCTTTGATCGACCTTCTGCAACTCCAAGCTTCAAAGGGTGTTCTTGGCCTTCAAAATACGACAATAGCTCCCGCAAAAGTTGAATTTTCGGAGGATTATGACTTCTATATAGAGTTTTCCCGAAATCAGACCACCACGACGTGGTAAGTTCACCACGTCGTTGCCTTCGTGTTTATCCTGTATTCATCAAGTCTTCCAGATCCATCGGGGAAATCCAAAACTCCATGTCGTGGGGATGTTACCACGATGTGGTAAGTATATTTTTCTTCATTTTAGCCTTGATCCAATATTCCTAGCTTCCAGCTTCCTTTTTGTTCCGAGCATGTCTTTTACCGCTACAACATATCATACAATAGATTAAGTACCTTTTGTTCTATAATGGACATAAAAATGGATAAAAATATTAAGATGTGATGTAAAATATATGTATAGATATGCACATATCAACATGATTCCCCATTTCATGTTTTTTTTAAGACAAAATTGCAAAAATGGTCCCCATGGTTGGCAAAATTCTGTGATTTTGGTCCAAAAAGTTTTGGCGGTGCACCAATGGTCCAAAATAGGATCTTTTTATCGGTTTTGATCTCTATCCACTTAAAAAGACGATTATGCCCCTCTTATTTGTTTTTTTATTTTTTTTTATTAATTTTAATGATTTTAAGTAATTAAAAATTATAGAATGGCCCACTATCTCTCTCTCACTCTCACATTCATACACATACCCCCCCCCCCCCTCTCTCTCATCAGTGGTGATACGTCTCATCTCTTCTACCCCTCTTACATCTATTTCACACTCTCAAGAAAACATGCACTAAATAACATCCCAACTGCCTACATTGTCCGCCGCCAGATGCCGCCCAAAAACCTTCATACGCCACTGATTTGTTTGTACATCGGGGAAGGAGCGACAAACTGGGTCAACACAGACGGCGGGTGAATTTAAACCCAAATTGAATCACCCATCGGACATGAAGCCTTCAGTGATGGGAGATCGGTGTACAATAGGATAACAAATTGGGTCAACACCTACATTCAAACTCCGGTGGCAACTTTAGATCTAGATGTAGGTTTCATCTGCTAATCTAAACCTGCATCTCCTTATCAACCCCAATCCAGGTAGAAAGTATCGATGAGTGGTGGTGAACGCTTTCTGGCCGACCGATGAGTCAAATCCATGTCTGAAACCTCCAATGATTCTCAGCGGGGATCACACACGCACATAAAAATCATCTTTAACACATACACGCATAAACAAATAATCGATTTTCAGGTTTGTCCCTTCAAGAACAATCAAATTTATGGGTTTGTTTCTAGAATTGGAAATCGATTTCGGAATCTAAAAAAAGCTTATGGGTAATAGGTTTTCAAGAATAATCGATTTCTAAAAAATCGATTTTGTCTGTGTATTTTCATAACATTTCTATTTTTAGGGATTGATTTAGAAGAATGGTGGAGGAACGAACAATTTTGGTTGATCGGAGGTACTAGCGCTCATTGGGTTGTTGCTCTTTAAGGACTTCTGAAAGTGATTGCCGGAATTTAAATCACGTACACATTGATGTCAAAATCCAGTGGAGATGATGAAGATGATGAGTTTGCAAATCTGTACACTGTAAAATGGAGGTGTGTTCTTCAGTTTTTGGGTTTTGGCACATCTGTACCCATTTGCAAAAGTGATTATGGGAAGAAGATGGAGAACACCAACAATTGTGTTCGTGTGGTCTGATGGTAGATAGGGTGGACCGGTTAGAGAGAAAGAGATACTGTAAGTGAGTGGTATTTTTTTAATTAAAATAAAAATAAATTAACTAAAAGAATTAAAAAAAAAAGATTTATCTAAGGGTATATTCATCATTTTAGGCTGAGTATGTACCAAAAACACACAAAAATGTCAATCATAGGGACTAAAACCACACAAGGTATCCAAAATTAGACCACTAATACACCACCAAAATTTTTTGGACAAAAACCATAGAATTTTGCCAACATCAGGGACCATTTTTACAATTTTTACAATTTATATATATATATATATATATATATATATATATATATATATATATATATATACATATATATATATATATAAAGTTCTTTTGAAAACCAAAAGATTACAATACCCGAGAACTCATAATCTGCTCATCATTTTCAAAACCAAGACCACCATTGGACTCCTAAAGTTGCGTCTAAGAGAGATTCATACTCCAAAAAAAGATTTGATGAACTTTTTTTTGAAAATGTGCATAGATGAACATCTAAATGTCCATGCATGCACATTTATGTTTTCTGTGTTTTTTTTTTTTTGACGTTTTCAAGTTGCGATTCTCTTAAACATTGGTATTAGAGTCTCATTATTGTGTTGGTTTTGAAAAGATTTGAAAACGCTAAATCTGCATACATGCACATATATGAACATTCAAATGTGCATATATGTACATTTCAAAAAAAAAATTTGTGAAAACTTTTTTTGAGCATGAATCTTTCTTAGACGCAACTCTAGGAGTCCAATGGTGATCTTGGTTTTGAAAAATTATGAGCGGATTAGGAGTTATCGGGTTCTTGCAAATCTTTTGGATATCGAAATAACTTAACCCTATATATATATATATATATATATATATATATATATATATATATATATATATATATATCCTTCATCATTGGAAAATGATTACAATTAAATACTCCTTACGCTGATTTGGTATGTAGACTAGTGTTCATGACCAACACTTCCAATTCCATGTGAGTACAATGGTTGACCACCTTGTTGGTGATTTTAGCGTCATTAGTGTTTTAGTGTAGTCAGATGTAACACTCATTCTTTTTAAAACATTTTAAATAATTATTTTTGGAAGTTCCATTTATATTATACGATATTATCTAAAAAATGGTTTAACAAAAACCAAATGTTTAAAAGGGTGTACATAAATATCACAACCATAATAAAGGCAACACGTACTTATATATAGTACAAAAGACTACATCCAGTCCACGTTCGTCATGTTGTTAAAAGCATTCGCACTACTTATTACCTGGAATACACAACATTAACAAAACACATATTAGACGATACTATCTGGTATGATGAGCTAAATACAACAATTAAAAGTATAATACATTTAACACATATACTTTTACACATAATTATTCTTCAGGAAGTAACCCTTTCTGATATATCTTCCAGTTAGAAAGTATTTCACCTTGCAAACCGAATTATTATTAGAAAGTACCCCCTTTCTAACAAAGCTACAAGTGTCACAATTACAATCTTAAGGAAGTAGCCCTTCCTATTAACCACCTCATTGAAAATTAAATCCCTTTTTAACAAGGTTCCTTGATAAAGAGTAATCCTTCCTAGCAAAGTTATATGTACATATCATAATAACATACTTTCTTATTCATTAAATAACATCTTTCCAAACAATAACATAACCAATAATTAAACAATTTGATACTTAATTCATTAAGCACCAAAAATGTATTCTGATAAAATGAGTATATGCAACTCACCTTTTACGTTAGTGATAACTAACTCCTTTTCAGCGTAAGTTTTCCTGCTATTGTGTCTTCTCTTTGTTTTGGCTAAAACCTATAAAGTTGTCACATTAAGCTCTTTAGAATACCTCTTAATCCAATAAGAGACAAATTAAGTTTTGTTCATCAAAACAATATGATAATATTTTTGTCATCACAATAGGTTAAGTTATACAAATAGAGATTTTCTATAACATAATTCATTGAGATTTTAACCAAATTCCCCAATTCCATGATTTTAACTAGTTGGGGTTTGGATCCCTAGTTGAATAAAACCATGGAATCATCATATAAAGCTTCCAACTAGCTTCTAAACACTTACAAGTTCATCATATACTAGTTATCTATCAATTAATTCGAACATCTAGTTTGATTAATACAACCACCATGAAAGCTTGTGAACTTGATTTATGATGATAATAATACCTTTTGATTTTTCTAGAGATTAATTCTTGTTACTCTCAAATCTAATCGCACCAAGCTTCTTCCTTATCTTCACAATCGCTCGTACAGAGGTCTGGAACATTATTGGGATGTTATGTTCATGAAATAAACTTTTAAAGATTAATATCTATTCTGGGAACAGCATAACCGCCCCATGACCTCTATAGAAGCTCTCCACAATCTTCCTTTTATTATAGTATTCAACTTTCAATTCTGTGTCACGTCCCATGATATAATTTCGAGTTGCGACCAAAGTGTGTTATCCCCAAACTTATGTCAAAAACCAATGCCTAATTACTGTCACAAAGAGTCGTGACTTTATATAAACGTGTCGCATATCTTGCAGTTCCAACTTTTCTTTTCCTTTTAAGAATTCTATATTCCACATCTACGTCACCATGAAATTGAAGGTTTATCCCCTCATATTACCACATTTCACCAATGTTTTAATACCAAATAGTTGATATACAATTAGACATCGACCAACATTACTCAATCTTTCATATATTTTGCATACTGTACCAAAATACCCATTTCGTACCAAAACAAAACATAAATAAGTTTTATACATCATTCCCATTCTAGGGTATTCACAAACTACTACATATGTAATTATCTTATATGATACTATATTACATACTCTAACACTAACATTTCACACAAATATCAACCTTGACCGTTTTACCCTTTATATACAGTCTTCACTTTCACTACATAGTACTATTTCAAATGTCGGGTTATTACAATCTCTCCCCCTTAAATAGATTTTGTCCCGGAATCATCTCAAAGTTTTAGTGAGGATATATTTTCACCATTTCCTCTTTTGTCTCCCAAGTACGATTTGGTCCCAAAGAGTGCTTCCATTGGACTAAAACCAATTCAATCTCTTTATTCTTTAATTTCTTTGTCTTTGATTTAAGGATAACTACCAATTCTTCAATCAATTTATTGGAAGATCCAACTCTTAAGTCACTAAATGGTATGATTTCATCATTTTTCCCAAGGTATTTCTTTAAATAGCACACATGGAATACATCATGTATTCCAATAAGACTCAATTCTTCCCATGTTGGGTCTCCTCTTCCAATTCCCAAGTGAAACATCGTGGTCAGTTCCTAAGTTTCCCCTTATAGTCACTATAGGCATCCTATCACACACAAACGTGTCTATACACATACCACTAATATTTGTATACCTTCTAGGATTCCATTCCACTACTAGGCATCCTACCACACAGATGCATCTACACATGTATATACTATCGATCTTCCTAGACTCTAGGATCCCGCTGCCCTACCATGTCAGACAAATTTTATGCCAATATTGACGAGTCTCTTTATGAATGTACAGTCATACGTAACCAAGAATGCTATAGACATTCGAATAACTGATCCTACCCTAAGTCAGTAACCAAAAAAGGGACATGCAATAAGGCCAAATCAAAGCTTCTAAGTCTATCTAATTCTAACTACATACAACCATAAAGTATTCACTTAGCAACCCACCAAAATTAACATAGACTTTAGGAAGCACATAACAATCAACACATCAACCAAAACAAGGCATCTCTTCTAAGCAGGAAATCTAGCATGCAAATCCTAAGCATATCCTTAGCCTACATTCCAACATGTATATCTAATAACTGCATAAATAACATACATAAAATTTGCGTATTTTGGAAATCATTTTCCTTCTCGAGCCACGACTGATAGTACGTATCACACATTTCCTTATGTCATGCTTAAGTAAGGTCATGGAGAAGTGTTACTAATTCCAAAGAAACAATCAAACAAGAACATGCAATGGGACCAAACCCATGTTCTAGACCCAGTTGTTCCTTTCATAACTTGTCATTTGAAAACAAAATGAGCTTTTAAAAACTTGTTCCATTTTAAAGAAAGTTTCATAACTTGAGCCTTGGTTAGAGTTTAAGCATACACGAATGTATGCCTAAATCCCTCAAACCATGCTCTGATAATAACTTGTAACATCCTAAATTTTCAACAAAAATTTGCATTTTCAAATATAAGTAAACAAACTTAAAACCATCTTTTCAAAATTCCATAAGAATTCCATTTGTTCAAATATCATAAAAACATAGTATCAAATTAGAGTCATATCGTAAAACCAGCAGAAGTCTCAAAACAAAGTTAAACACTGATGCAAGTACAAACACGCCACACCCTTCCCTTTCTCACCAAAACAATCAGAAAAGCATTTAACTCTAAAACGTAAGCACAAAGCTTAGTGAGTTGTAATACCCATATTTTTAAAATAAAAAAACTACTGTGGTTGTACAATTACTATGAAAATCGATCATAATCAAATTTACGGTTTAACAAAAACCTTTTAAAATATCAAAGCTACAACATTTTGGTGTTACAAAATCAATATCCACAAACATAGTAAAAGAGAAAGGATTATAACATCTTCTCTAAGTAAAACATAGTCCTTATCGCGTAGCGCACTCTAAGCTTCAACTCCCGTACCCGAGTCCATAGCACAAACTACATAAGTGTGAAGACTCATGGGCTACATAGGTTTCGACTCAGCAAAATACTTCAAAAATGATTTCAAAAAAAAATTGAACTACATTATAAAATCTAAGCAAGCCATAAACATCAAATCCACATAATATTGATTTACTAGGTATTCTACACCCCGAGTCCTAAAATCTTAAGTCATATAGAAATAGCCTGCAACTCAGTCACTATCACCTCATGTCCAACTACGAGGGAACAAATCACATTGTTTCTCTTCCAGATAATTTATACTCCTCGTCAATACTTTCCACCAGTAGTACCAACATCATCCCGATAAAGAATCTAGTCCACACCTAAATCTCCAAAAAGTATGAATGCATTCATTTCAAAACATAAAACTCATTATGATTAAAATCAGTCTAAGTAAATAACACATCACCAAATAGTCTCCCTTATCATATATATATATATATATATATATATATATATATATATATATCAACCCACCAAAAGAGTAATGTCTTACAACATCCTATAAGACCCACCAATAAACCAATCAACCTTACTAAAAACCAGTAATACATACCTTTTGTATTAATTGAAACCTTCATAGATCTTGATTGAATAATGAGTGCTATGAGCCCAACAAAGAGCTCCTCTTTGTAGTCGCACCCAAGAAGCAGACCAAAAATATCTGACACACTCACATACCCAAATCATCGAACACCTTGAACGAGAAACACAAAACGAGTCTGCAGCGACATCGTTCCACGCCACTCTCGCGTCGCGACCTACGGGTTTATGTAGGATTTTTAGAATGGGAAGTGGTTGCTGATTTTTAGGCTAGGGTTTGTGAAAAGATCTCTCATGAATTCGACCTAGATCCCCATTATTAAGGAATGATTTAAACCCTAAAATGATAAATATCTAGTCATAAGATAATTATCCATATCTTTGGTAATTATTTGACTAATAATTTCCTTAATCAAGAACCTTCTAGATTACCATATATCATTTAATTGATTAAATACTTAATTAATTAACAAATCAGGTCCCTATAATTTTCTTGTGTCATCAGTTGTTTATTTTTGTCCTTCCATGTAACCCAATAAGTCCAGAAAAACCATTCAACAACTCAAAAGGCTGGAGTTTTCCAAACTCTAAGCAAAAAGGGACTAACTTGACCAAAAATGTTCGAAAAAACATCTAACCACTAGATATATGGAGAAAACACATAAATGTTGAGGCTTTATTACTTACAAAGCAATCAGAACTAACAAAAAGGTTGAAACTTCATTAAAACTAGCTTCTCATGCACTTAGAACACCTTCTTATTCTTCAGTCTTCTCCCTCAAGGCACCAATAACACATGAATCAAGGAAGGAGTCTAGGGTTTGAGCTTCTAGGGGTTTCTACAGGATCGTGGCGGATTAGAAAGGAATCCCTAGGAGTTAGTGACTTTAAATATGGTTAATGTCCGAAAATATGGTTTGGGTTGATTGCTGCGACGCGTCACACCTACTTGAGACGTGTCGCGGCCATCAATGACTTGTCACGTCCTAGCCTAAAATAAAAAATTTCCTTAGCGATGAGGGAGTCGTGAAGCGGTTCAGGGACGGGTTAGGGCGGTACCGTCGGGTAACGATTCCCCAGAGACCTCAGTGGGCTGTTGGTTCCATTGTGCGGGTTTGTTGAACCAAAGACATTTCTCTCTATCTACCGTTCTCTCTCTATTCTTCTATGCATTACTTGCTTGTACCTCATGCTTTAAAACTTGTACCAAATTGTGTTTGTATGTTTTTAATTAGTTTGTGAATTAGTTTGTGGATTTTAAATGTTTTTTTTAATTAATTTTGAATGATTTCAACTAGTGTGTATTTATTTTAAATTTGAAAATTGAGTGGGTTGAGAAATATAAGGTTTTCATGTGTTGTGGGTTGGGAGGGTTGGAAGAGAGAGGAGAGAGAAAAGCTGATGCGGCAGTGGGTTGAGTGGGTTGCAAGGGAATGACTCCCCCTCCCTTAGACCTTCAAATAAGTAACTTGGCAATTATAACCTACTCGAAAAATAGGTGATACATCAATTTTCATGTAACACCCAGAATCAGAAAGACCAAGAAAAGAAAGGAAAAGCTCTAAGTCATGAGTCAACTCGTCGAGTCCAGGGAGGAACTCGGCGAGTCGGAGCGGGATCCGGGGTATAGAGTAAGTGACCGACTCGGCGAGTCAGCTAGCGGACTCGGCGAGTCTGGTCTGGGCGAGAAAAACCCTAATCTCGGGGGGTTGTGCCCTATTTAAAGAACATTACATCCCTTCCCCAGCCTCTTTACTCCCCTTTTGAGATCCAGAAACCCTAAATCGTGAGTGAGAGCCCTTGGAAGCAATTTAGAGCCTAGATAAGTGATTTTGGTGGAAAGGGGCTTGAAGATCAAGAGGCTTGCTGCAAAGGAGTGGTGTAGATCCGGGATCTACTTCAGTTGGAGCATATATTGGAGGTAATAAGCTGTTGCTTTGGCTTTATTGCAAATAGATCTATCTTATGTGTGAGATTTGGGGCATTTTGGGCATGATTGAGATCTATATCAAGATAGAGGCCTAGATCTGAGGTTGCTACCTCAGATCTAGACTTGTGATGGTCCAGAAGGTCATCAAGATTATGTCAATAAGTTATTGGTGAAGCCCCTTTGTCTTAAACCCTAGCCCTAGAGTCTTTTGGGCCTTTAGCTCCTTGGTTTCACGTAAAGTTTGCAACTTTACGTGGGGGATAGACTGTAGAAGAGTGGATGTATGGATTAGATCCCCTGCATGGCTCGAAAAGCCACTGTATGGATTGAGAACTGGAGAGACTCGGCAAGTCACATGGGTGTACTCGACGAGTTGTATGAATATGTGCATGGGCTCAGCGAGTTGGAAGAACAACTCGGCGAGTCTGTTGAAGATTTCCTAGGACTCGGCGAGTCTGTTCTTGGACTCGACGAGTCAGGTCGCAGAACCCCCAACCTCTTCTGGTTAAGACGCAGATCAGTGAGTTGAGTGGTGACTCAGTGAGTTGGACAGGATGGGACTCAGAGATCGTTGAACTCGATGAGTCCTGGGGTGACTCGGCGAGTTTGGGTCGTATTTTGAGAGCTTCTGAGTTTAAGGACTCGGCGAGTCTACGGGTTGACTCGGCGAGTCGAGTCAACTGGAAGGTTGACTTTGACCAGGACTTTGACTTTAACCAGAGTTGACTTAGTTTGACTTCTAGAGTTCAGTTTGGAACTAAGTGTTATATTGATAATAGTAGCTCGGGGAGCTAGTGGAGCAGCGGTTCAGAGAGTTGTCGGTCAGCAGCCAGAGGGTTATCAGTAAAGTTCAGCAGTGCAGGTGAGTTTCCCTTTGTGTGGATGGGTCTACGGCCACAATGTCGGCCCATGTAGTTATGAGTAGGAAGACCCGGGGGTTAGCCCTAGGCACTGTTTGCTAGTATGATATTCAGGACCAAGGTCCAATGACGGGCGGGTGCCCAAGGAATGGTTTGCATGATAGAGTATACTTGTTGTCTGTGTGATACATGTATGTGCCTGGTAGGGAGGTGAGTGTGGGCGAGGTCCCGTATCTCACCAATAGCAGAGTATGGACGGTGTTCCATATCTCATTAGCAGCAGAGCAGGGGCGAGGCCCAAGTTAGGAAAAGAGTGAGTGTGGGTTGGGCCCATATCTCACTATCAGAAGGAGTGTGGACGGGGTTCCACGACTCATCAGTAGCAGGACAAGGGCGAGGCCCAAGATAGGCGAGGCCATAGAACAGGATTCAGTAGTATATGTTCAGTTATGTGTTGTGGTATGTTTATGTGTTAGTATATGTTAGCGGGCGAGGCCCAGAGACAGGCGGGGCCTAAGAGAAACAGATCTGTATCCGAGCGGGGCTCGAAGCCAGGCGGGGCCTGGAGCGGCGAGGCCGTTGTAGCGGGCGAGGCCCGAGGTAGTGGGCGAGGCCCGAAGTAGCGGGCGTGGCCCAGTATTTGCAGTATGTGATTATGCAGGGTATGTGGTAGGTTGGGGAACTCACTAAGCTTCATGCTTACAGTTTTCAGTTTTGGTTTCAGGTACTTCCGGTAGCGGAGGGAAGAGCTCGGGATGATCGCATGGCGCACACCATAGTTAGTCAGCCTGGGATGTTTTACTCTGATGAAATGAACAAGTGTTTTGGAAATGAAACTATGATTTGTCATATAAACCCTTTTTGTATGTTTGAATGACTTAACGCTATGAATTAGTAGTGTTTTAAAAGAAATTTTTGGACTCGAAATTTGGGATGTTACATTTCACTTGTAGAGGTAGAGGCGGCACACCACACACGTGCGACCTCAATTCAATCTACCGAATTCAGAATTTCTCTTATATCGTTAAACATGGTAATCAAGACCCGTTGAATACACCTAATGATTCAATGATGAAGGTACTTGACTTTTGAGGCCGGTATTGGGATCTTTAACCAAGACAAGCGGCCTTACAAATGTTTAAAGCGAGAAATAAAGTCAAAAAGGCAATGTTATGGACAATATTATATTACCTGACCTTTAAAGGTGCCACTTCAGATTCTATTGTTGGTTGTGACGAAGAAGACGAATCGGATTCATAAATACAAATACAATTTAATAACTCACAAGTGCAAATATGATTCGGAAATGTTTATAAACTATGTCATTCAACAATAAGTCTAATGTACCATGTAATCTTAAAAATGGTTAAATCGGGAGATTAAATCTTTTGGAAAACGAGATCGTGAATTCGCTGAATTAATGGTCATTTTGTCGCAACTTTTAAGTATGTGATTATGTTTAATAACAAGAGGTTTATATGTGATTTTTGATTAAACTTGTATATAGGAAAAAGCAGTGTTGCAAATATCGGCCTAGGCGGCCGATTAATCGGCGCTTGGCGGTCCTCCACCGTCGACGTTTATAGCTAATCGGATCCTATTATCGGACGTGGTCAAAACCGGTCAAAGACGGAGATTATCGGGTCTAGGAGGGTCTAGGCGCCCTTATTGGTCAACTAAGGTCAACGAAAAAAAAACCTTTAAAGGAAAAAGTGTCAAAGTGTTAGAATTGTTGCTAGGGTTCTTCTAATTCCATCGCATTCGTCTCTTTTCTTTTTTGAAATTCTCTATGTAGTCTGAAGGAACGAACGCAAGCATGAACTGAAGCTTCTACAACGATGCCATCTTCTTCTTCGATGCCATATGCCCCTCCTCCGACACCATATTTTTCTTCCATTCACGTCGTCACAGTCCGTCAGTCGTCATCCTCCAAGCTAAACCAGTCGTCTGCCTTCTGAAGCTTCTACAACAGTCGCCGCCATCTGAAGCTTCCACAACAGTCGCTTCCTCCAACGTCATCTTCTCCTCCTCCAACTTCGTCGTTTGACCTCTGTAATCCCGTCAAAGGTTAGTCTCTACTCTCCACTTCTACTTATTTTATTTACTGATTAATATGAGGGTTAAGTTGTGTTTGTTTTAGGCTTTGTGAATTTGATTAAAATCGATTATTGATTGTTGAGAATTGTCAATTGAGTTAAGTTGATTTTGTTTCTGCTCTTGGATGATTTTGCCCTTGACACATTCCCACTTCCAGAAGTCGACTTAAATTTGTTTTACTGTTAAGGTTGAGTTTAGATTGACGCACATAAGATGTTTGATGAAAATCCTCAAAGAGTTTATTGTTGTTCTTGGCTTAAGAACAGGGGTTGTTTGGACCTTGACCCATATATATATATATATATATATATATATATATATATATATATATATATATATATATATATATATATATATATATATATATATATATATATGTCTTGTAGGAATCAATTTGATAACATATGTTCGTTTTTCCTGGCATTTGTTTTTTATTTTGCTTTGGAAGCTAACTGTAACTCATGTGTGTTATATAGCAATAATCAGGATGGAATCATCGATCATGGAATTCCCTAATATCCACGGCCTCCTACTATTGAATTCCCTCAACATTCATAAAGTTCCAAATGCAGTAGACTTTGATCCAAATGCAGTAGACCGCAGGTTGAAGGTCCACATCCTCTTCCCGATACTATTGGAACCCATTGTTCATAACACTTTTTTCTCCCCATTTTATGCAGACTTGGATCCAAATGTATTGATTATTTAAATGTGATGTATTAAGGATCAAAGGGGTGTTTTGTAATCATAGTTTCATGTTATAATGTTATATTTATTACATTTTTAATAATTTTTTAATAGATATAATGTTATATTTATTAATGTTATATTTAATGTTATATTCTTAGGATTAATGTTATATTTATTAATTTTTTAATAATTAATGGTCCCCAATTAATCCCGCCATTTTATGCAGACTTGGATCCAAATGCATTGGTTGATTATTTAAATGTGATGTATTAAGGTTCAAAGGGGTTTTTTGTAATCATAGTTTCATGTTATAATTTTATATTTATTACTTTTTAATATATTTTTTAATAGATATAATGTTATATTTATTAATGTTATATTCTTAGAATTAATGTTATATTTATTAAATTTTTAATAATTTTTTAATGATTAATGGTCCCCGAATAATCCCCGTCAGTCCACCATCGAGCGATTTCTACAGTCTTGGGAAAAAGTAATTGCTACACTAAAAAACCAGTTTTATCTGTAAATTGCATGACAATGATAGGTAAATATACGAGTCAAACTCATATTTTATTAAAAATCCTTGTGTTTATATTAATCATTTCAAATGATTACTACTTATCTAATTTACCCGATTACTAAAATATGGAAGGGTTCAACTCTTGCAAAATTCAACGAGTTCACGAGTTTGACCCGAGCTTGAAAACCTTTCCCTTTCTCTTCAAACTTTAGCAATTAGCATTTCAACCAACCACCGCTAAAAGGATTGTCAACTATAACTCAACAAAACTTTAAAATTTGTAATTATGACCATTAGTTACATACTAATCTATATATAAAGCCGACCAATTACACTTTTGATTATAGATCGCTTATCTTTCCTTCAATTAAATACTTATTAAGCATTATGCATCATAATATCATACTTTCATAACTCAACATAAATACTAATACATGTTTTAAGCTTTCTTTTATCATAATCTTCTCAAATATATATATATATATATATATATATATATATATATATATATATATATATATATATAGTTGAACACTCGACTTCAAGCAGTGAGGATAACACTTAATACCAGTTGGGTTAAAATATTTTGGTTGCGTTCAAATCTTTTTTTTTTTAATGCATCTTCTTAGTTTTCATGAAATATTATACTTCAAAAAATAAATTAGAATGTTTAATTTGATTATTTTATATTATATATATTTTCCAAATAAACATAAGGAATTATGTAAAGGAACAAAAGGGAAGAAGAAGGGAGAAGGAGGCGTTGGAGGCAAGTAAACCCCACCTCCCAACCGCTTTCTCTCCTTTTATAAATATACACATCACATACATATTTATGCTTATATAATAAACGCCATCTTCTTCAACAAATTTCCTCAATTTTTAAGTTTCTCGGATTGATTTCGTAACACCCATTAATTTTCTTCAAAATCACAGGAACAAGCAAAGATCTTTTTCATTTCTTACTAAGGTAATGCGCTCCATGATTCCCTATAGATTCTTTTCTATCTCAGTATGAAAGTGGGTTTCAGTTTCTGTTTCTGATTGAGGGCTTTGGAATTTAAAAACCGATTGATTGAGATGTTGATTGTGAATCGATTCGATTCGATTCAGATTTTGGGGTTTTCTAGGTCGCTTGCTTTCTATAAAGATTTGAAGTAAAAAGAATTATTCCAGCTGACTGTATTGATTTTCACTTTTACTTAGTAAATTTATTACTGTAAATTGACTTGGTTTGAATCGAATTAGCTCTTTTTGAATCGATTTTCATGAATTTCTTGAAAACTTATAATGATCGATGTCTCTACAGTGAATTTAGCTTACAGCTGTGGCGACAATCCGGAAATTTGAAGAAAATGTTAGGAGAACTCATCACAAACTGTCTTATGTAAGTCACTTTCATACATCAATATCAATATCGGGTTTAATTTGGGGGAAATTGGTGTTTGGATACAGAGGAATTGCGAAATTTTACTGCTTGACTTCCATTTTTGGCTATTTCTACAGGTTAATTCTTGGATATGCGTATCCAGCTTTTGAGTGCTTTAAAACAATCGAGAAACATGGAGTTGAAAATGGAGAATTAAGATTTTGGTGTCAATATTGGTTAGTCTTCTCATTTCTATCTTCTTCGGTCTCAATCATAAGAAGTTGACCTAATTGGGTGTTTGGTCAACTACTTTGTTCATGAAAGGTCAAATTGATAGACAAATTTAGCTTTTCATGATAATGGAACATGTTGAATTTAGATAATTTTGAAGTATTTGAGTTTAAAAAACATTCATGATTAAGCCACCGAAGAACGTTGGATGATTTTGAGCAGTAATAATAAGGTTTCCAAGAGACATTTTGTTCTAATTATTGAAAGAGACATGTGTTTTGTTATGATTGGGTTTGAGTTGCTTGTTCATGTCCTAATCAACCAATAGTTTTTTATAAATTCCTTGAAGCAAAATAATCTTCTTTTATTGTGTCATTTCTCATTTGTCATTTTACTTTTTACATTATGAAATGATACGTCATATAGGTATATTTTCATTTGTTAGCTAATAATTAATATTATCAGCTAAAGATATTATTTTTTATTCTTTTATCGGCTAATTGGATAAAAAGAATTTAGCACACGAAAATCATATAGGTTACGTGTTTTCATATATCCCTTAAAGTACAAGATGTCAATTTACTTTTAGTTTTGTAAAAAAGGGCCCACTTGAGTCATGCTCTAGGAGTGGTTTTGAGTAATAATGATGATGTAAAATCACATTCACATGGAACATGTTTGCTTCAATTGAAGTCTTTATCTTGTGGCAAGAAATAACAATCTTTTTATACATAGTTATTTATTTTCACAAGAAATCCATCTTTTTGCACCAAAAAGATTTTGCATAAAGTTTGTAGCTTTCACTCAATGGTTTTTAGTGTTTCTTCTCTTGATGCAACAACTTGATCTAGTGGCTTGTTTGTTACATATTGATTAACAATATTTTGATTTATTTTCAGGGTAATCGTTGCAATACTCACAGTGTTTGAAAGGATTGGGGATATATTCATCTCATGGTACGTTTTTTTTTTAACTATTCGCATAAAGTTCTGAAAAGAATGAAATCTGTCAAAGAAATTAGAAATAATTCAAATGAATTGCAATATGTCATGCGTTTCGTTGGCAAAAACGAAATAAAATCACTAATAAAAAACTAATTTATTATTAATTTTTATTTATTTCAATATATTTAAGCGTTAATTATATAAAAGACCCTATATATTTGGGTTTTTCTGGCTTAAACCCAAATTTTCTTTCTTTTTCTAATACAAAAGACCTTTTTTTTGTCATTTTAGCTGGTTTATCAGTAATCTTCTATTTCTACACAAATATGTAAATGTATTTCTAGGAAGAAAAAGAAAAGTTGAGGTTTAGTCTAAGAAAATGAAAAAATATAAGGACCAAATCGAAAAAAGGAAAATTTTTAAGGTTTTAAAAAAAATAATAATAAAGTTGATAGGTGAATCCAAAAAAACTTATCGTTTATGTATTTAACTCTATAAAATAATGAAGGTTTCTTGTCTTTTGATCAAAAAGGAAGAATGTAATTTGATTCCTTCCACCCACTATGAATTATTAAATCCATCAAACATGGAATTTAAAAGAATCCGAATTTCGTCCCCTTAACAATAATGGAATGTAATCACACATTCCAATTCCATCAAAATCCATGAATCAAACAAGCCCTTTATATCCATGGGAAAAATAATTAATTTTGTAATGAAATGAAACTTTTGTAGGGTGCCAATGTATGGAGAGATGAAGCTAGCACTCATCATCTATTTATGGTATCCTAAAACTAAGGTATATATATGTGTATGCTTGTACTTTATGCATTTGAAATTGTACTATATTATGGAGTCAAATCATTTATGGTCATGATATGGGTAATTGGGTATATACTAAAAAAGGAAAGTTTTGGGGTTTTTGACTTTTTCAGGGAACTTGGTATGTATATGAAGCAATGTTAAGACCATTTGTGGAAAGACATGAGACGGATATAGAAAGAAGTTTGAAGGAATTGAGATCGAAAGCATGGGACGTGGCAATTTATTATTGGCACAATTCGACTGAATTAGGTCAAACTAAAATCTTTGAAATATTTCAGTATTTGGTCGATAAACCTTCTTCAAGACCTGAGGTATCTATCTATCATCTTCTTTCTATTAGTTGGAATTGTGCATTCCATTGATCAATTCCATTCCATTGCAATGCTGGAATCATGCAATCCGTTTCATGGAAATGGTGGAATTGAATTTGCGATTGTTTGTATTGTGTAGGTGTTGTTTCAAAATCATGGGAACTCCGGGGAGGGACGTCCTCCACCGCCTCCGGTTACTCCGGCGTCTTTTTTCCGGTCAGAACCGGCTGAAGAAAGGTGGGTGCCGACTGCGCCGCCTGCTCCGTCGACGCCAAATAGCAGCCGTCACCACCCTGTATACGCGGAGGAACTTCACCTTCCACCATCGCCGAGTAGATCCGGGTCGAATTCGGGTCAAAGAGAACCCGTTTGGCTAAGATTTAGACGATCGAGGGGACTTTGATCGGTAGAATAGAGTGGGGACGGATGTACAAATTGTAAAGAAACGCAAGAACAAAGAAAGTTGTAATCTGATTTTGATTTTCATTCATTCAATTGATTTCTTTTTTTGTTTCTACAAATTGAGAAAATCAAAGCGAAATTGTGGTAGGTGTTTTACAATTCTGTTACCTTCTGTAAGTGTTATAATTTGGAGGCGGTGGTTCCGGCTTGGAGGAGGCAATCGAAGGCTGCGGTTATCAGACGGAGGACAGCACCGGAGAATTGAATCCAGAGGCGGTGGAGAACGGTGGTTCCGTCGGCTTCAGGGAAGGTGGACATGGGTTGAAGGTAAGCCCATGCGGCCTGTTTCACAAGGTGATTCTTTATCGAGATTTCATAACCCGAATGGACGGCGGAGCATGAAGCAATAGGGGACTGGACGAAGGATGTCGGCGATGGAAGTATATCCCGGAGGGAAGTATAACAAGTGGGTTTGATCACGATCAGCTCAAAATCCACTGAAGAAGAAGAAGACGAGGAGGAGGAGGAGGTGGAGGTGGTGGCGATGGAGGAGGAGGAGGAGGAAGAAGAGTGGTAGGGTTTTGTATCGACAGTTGGTGACCCGGTGGAGTTCCGTCGTCTGAGGATGGGGATTGTTGGTGTGCTAGATTCAGCGGCGGCGGTGGCGGCGTCCATGGCAGTTGATGAATTTGTGAAATTAGAGAGAGGAGAAGGTTTTATAAGATTTGAGAAATGTTAAATGGTTTCGTAGTATGAGTAAAGCCAATAATTGGCGTATATTGTCCATGTCTTTGTATTTTCTTTCAAGATTTATTAAAAAACATAAACAATTTCCAATCAAAATTCATTATTTATAAAAGATATTAACAAAATTGACCATTATAAGTTAAGTGTTTAGTAAAAGTGATTAATTTTTTGTGTTTTGGAGATTTTTTGTTCTAAAAGGGTAATTTCATACATTTTAAAGTATTTTTTCTGATTAATAAAACTGGAGCTGACATTTGGAATTTTAGATTTTACTGATTAGAAAGATACAAAAAAAATAGAAGTTATTCTAAAATATTAAAAAGAAGTCTAAAATCCAACAAATAAATCCGAAATTTCTAATAAATGGTTCGTTTTTTACTAAAATTTATCAAAAGTTTTAGAAAAATATAGCGTATAATAAGCACATACAATACATGATGTTTTAAAGAGGTATATTGATGATATGATGTGTAATATGTAACATTGCCACCATCTTCACTAAATACATTTATCATTTGCTATATTTCTCACATTTTAATAGATTCTGATAAAGAAAACGAACATTTTATTGGAAATTCTTAAAATATTTATTAGATTTAGGACTTACTTTTGAAATTATAGAATAATCTTTAGTACATAATTTAAAATTCGGAGTTTCAGTTCGAAATGTCAATATGAAATGAAGTTTTTTATCGGAAAAAATAATTATGAAGTTAATTTGGTGTTCGGAATAAGTCATTTCCGATAAAAGAAAACTATTGATCAATTCTATTAAATATTTCATTTATATTTTTTTTGAAACAACAAAATATAAACTATTTCTAATCTATTCATAAACTACTCATTAATTCCACATACGTCCACTACAGGACTTGAACCTTGAACCTCAATACCGCTAGGCTAGAAGCCTTCTTGTAAATAGTATTTCATTTATATAAATCAATTTTGTTAATATCTCTTATGTAAAAATAAGTAATTATCTTCATTAAACTTTATATTTAATCAAAACTGTTTAAATAATATTCTATTGGAAGAATTGGGACACGTAGATAAAGATTGGATATTAAATACATATTAAGTAGTCGCATTAAATTTGTCTACTGCCTTCATATAAAAATTTATATATTTTTAAATTAATTAATAATATATTGTCAAGATCCTATTACACAAAATATTCTGATTTTGATGCTCTCTTGTAACATTTAGACATTAAAAAATGATGCTTTTTTGTGATCCAATCCAATTATCTGGTCAAACTTATAGAGAAACAAAAACTAAAAAGTCGAAGGGTCTTTTCAAATCACTCTTAAGTTAAAGAAGCTTAATGTAAAACAAAATAAAATGAACGACTTGATCACAAAGTAAATTTAAAATGAAGTCCAAAACGTGATATTGGTTTTGTTAGAACCCAAGTTACAAAACACTATAATATCTACTAATTATAGAAAATTAACTAAAATTGCAATTTTCATAAGTACATAAAACTTACTTCATATGACATATAGATACAAGAAACAGTTAAAGGCATATGGAATGCAATGTCATAAGACAGAATTTTGTTCATATTATGTGATTATATCAAATGTCTATCTCAAAGATATAACTATCTAATTCAAGTTCTATGTATACGAGAACTGGAGTTCGATAAATTACTTCATAGCTTCCATAAGAAAAACTAGGGACATGGATTAGATGGTATGTTTTGTATGAAAAAATATATATCAAAAACTTGATGTTTCATGTCTTTTTTTTTATTTTTCGGTACATTTGTTTGTGGCGGTTTACATAAATTTTGATGACAGTTAATTGGCGCCAAAATTAGCCTTATCTGAAATTACAAGAAATAAATAAACTTCTGACAAAATGACACGGTTGGTCTCTATAATTTGTCAAAATTTGGTGGTTGATGACAACTACAACACGTCTATGAGGTTGGTCCCTATGGTTTCATTTTTTGCCTGCTTGATCCTTAGCCTTTGTAAAAAGACCTTTTTACCTTTTTAATTTATTTTAAACTTATTTTTTATTTAATTTTAACATATTTAGATATTTATTTATTTTGTTCACCAACTCTCTCTCTCTCTCTCTCTCTCTCTCTCTCTCTCTCTCTCTCTCTCTTCAGATTTTTAGGTTTATTTTTCAAAACACATTCAAGAACAAACACACTCTAGATTTATGGATTTGTTCTTCAACACACATACACACACTCATGAATACACACTCAATAACACATACACATTCATGAACACTCACATACCCCGATTTGGGTATGAATCTTAAGGGTTTTTCGTTCCTGAAAACATGAAACCCTTCATTGAACGCACCCTTCGACGATTTTGTTTAAAGGGTCTAAACCGGTGGTGACAGGGAGAGAAGGAGAAAGAAATAGGAGTGAATCAGAGGTGAGAGAGAGGAGATCTTCTTTTGTTTCTGAAAATCCTCAAACCCTTCATTGATTTCGTTTCTGATTTGGTGGTTCTAGAGAGAGAAAGAAGATGTGAAGGCGGAGGTATCACCTCTCAAACAAGAATATATCTTACGGTATATACTTCACTTACTTCTTCCACTTAAGAAATTAAACATTTGCACGTTAAAGACCAAACGTGCAAATTACCCCAAGTCCCAGGGGCAACTGGTATAGTTTACTTATAAATTTTTATTGAAAATAAAATATAATCACTAATTTTAATTTCAATTCATGAGATCTAAATTAATATGTTTGTAAATATGTAGGAAGCCACTACTAGATTTGGGATCTTGTGACAACCATAAATATTATGAGAAGTTTAGAACCAACTGGAACTATTAGATTAATAAGATCAAGAGACAAGATTAATTCTAAGGAGATTAACTAACTTTCATAATTAATTGATAATTTTAAAGATTTGAGTTATGATTGAATCTCGTGAGATTCAATCTCATTCGTTGATTATTATTGATCGATGACTACAAATGGTTCTAACATCTCCATAATACTTATGAGATCGTTAGAACCATTTTAAGGATTTTACGGAGATTAATTCTAAGAAGATTAACTATCTTCCATAATCAAAGTAGTAATTTTGGGGATTTGAATCTCGTTCGTTGATTATTTTTTAGTCAATGGTTACAAATGGTTCTATCATTCACACACTACTTAGCCCCAATTAGGGCTGTAAATGAACCGAACGAACACGAACGGAACTTGTTTATGTTCGTTCGTTTAAGTTAACCGAACAAATGAACGAACACGAACAGTTAAACGAACGAGTTTTCTTGTTCATGTTCGTTCGTTTAACAAATTACATTGTTAATGTTCGTTCGTTTATGTTCGTAAACATGTTAAACTAACATAAACAAACGAACATAAACGAACAAAGATAAACAAACATATATGAACATAAATGAACATGTAATATAGTAATGTAATCAAACACAATTAAACATATATGAAGATAAAAAGAACTTATATGAACGAAAATAAGCAAACGTAAACGAACAATATAAACGAACGTTCACGAACATAATTGAACGAACGGGACCATTGTTCATGTTCGTTCGTTTAACTAAACGAACGAGAATTTGTGTTCATGTTCGTTCATTTATTAAATAAACGAACTTCCCGCCGAACGGTTCACGAACAGTTCGTTGAACGTTCAGTTCGTTTACAGCCCTAGCCCCAATCCACCCACCAATCCAGCGTCAAGCCCAAATGAGGCATTTAACCCAATTTGTTAAGTAAGAAAAGAAACCGTAAAAGGCAATGATTTTTTCCACCTATGTGATACAAGCTTCCTTCCTATCACAAGAAAACTCCAAGCGTTTATTGATACCGAAAAAATTACAATTCTAAGATTCCATTTGATGGCATATTTGTTTGTCACTAACAAAATCCATTCAACAAATTTCTTCAAAATCAATTTTGGTGGATTTCACCGTGAGTGGAAATGAACAAATGACCAGATGATTTATTGGGATTACCAAAAATGACCAAGAAGATTCCCATTTACAAATTTAACCATGTAATCCTAAATGGATCATTTTGGACCCGAGTTTGATGGAAACCCACCCATTTATTTGGTCCCTCCTATTTAACAAAAATATGAAATATGGTACCTAGACTCTCTCAAACATTTGACGTGGAGGAACCATGGATTTGGATTAAGGGAGATTGCATTATACCATACCATGGTACTTCTTTATTATTTTAATATGGGGAAATGAAACATTGGCGCAATCATGTATTTCGAATTTGTTGAATCAGTATTATAACTTATTTTCGTATTTTATAAGGAAATAAACTCTGAAGTGACCTGTGTTTTTAGTCTCTCTAACCTATATTAGCCAATTTCATATGTCATTTAAGCAATTTTCCATTTAAAAGCCAAAATCACATTTTGACTATTATTCCTTTCTCAAAATCCATTTAAAAGTCAACCCCTTTTAATATCCATGTTAGTTTTGAATTACCCGTTTTGTCGTTAAAAGTTATTAAATAACTTGTCCGAAATCATAACCTTATTCTAGAATACTAAGTTGTCTAAAATGTAGTCAAATTTGCTATCAAACATGTTTCAATATATGTTTTGTTGTAGTTAGACTATATTTATCGTAGTTATTTGCCTAATTAGGTATTACGAAGTAAAAGAACTTTGTTTGAAATGATAACCATGATTAGTTATCCGAAGAACTTGCCCGAAATGTAGTTATATTCGTTTGAAAATATGTTCTCGATATGTGTCTTGAAGTAGTTGGGTTATAAACTTTATTATCGCATAATTTTGTCTTAAACTTTTAATTAAAATCATAATTGTTAGATGAGGATTCTTTATCTTTATCCTACATATACATACCTCTATATTGGAATACAAATCTTTTGTGATTTTATTCTTTCTAAAAACATTCTACAAACTAATTATGAATGCAAATTCATTTCATTACCTTGTAAAAACCAATTGACCATAAATGATTACCAATGTCAAATAAAACACTAAATTACACGTCTACCACGTACTTCAAAGTTAAACTAGAAACATATTTTTTTGGTATAAATTAATTTAAGGTCACCCCTCAGACCTCAAGAACAAACATAATCAAGTCTTATTCCCTCCACTCCACCTCAAATGGAATTTCATTCTACTGTACAACTACAACACACCCTTCTCTCCGTATCCCATCATATAAAAACAACACTCTTGCAGTCTCGTTGACTTTTCTTGACCTTAAAAAAGTAACTCATCCAAGACTCGTATTAAACGCCACGTCAGCATGTCCATCTGGCGAAGTGCTCGCCCTTGGCGTCCCCACTTCGGTCAACCCAAATTCTTCACTAAGCAAGTCAACACCATCCCATTCAATCCCACCTACTTTAAAAAAAGTCAAAGAAATGCCAATTTTTTATATAACATTAATTCAGATTCACAAGATTCCTTTATTTTGTCTGTATTATAGATATCTGACAAATAGTCAGATATCTGACAAAATTCTTTTATTTTGTCTATATATATTTTATACAGACAAATAGTCAGATATTTGACAAATAGTCAAAACGAGAAAAAGAAAGGATACACTCGGTGTTCCAAATATCTGTAAGGGGAACTTCTCTGTCTGATAAAAGCCAGTAGTCCGCATCATTCTGCAACAAATTACCAAAATACCCTTCATTATATATATATATATATATATATATATATATATATATATATATATATATATATCCATTCACCAATAGGATTTAAATTTTAGCAAATTGCAAGAAATAGCGAATGTGTTTCTCTTTTAACCAATACAAACAATGTACTTTATTTTTTACTCATAATAGCAAAATACTTTTTTAACCAATAATAGCAATATGTAAACCCTATAATAAATGTAACTTACTATTTTAGACAATATAAACAGCATAATTTACTTTTTTACCCATAAAAGCAGCATACTTACTATCAATTAACAGAAACATAATCATAATCATAAAATAATGACTTACATCAACATCTGAAGGAAGAATTCTCATAATCCTCCCAGGAGAATCTTGAGGAATGTTATTACTATTATTATTATGATTATTATTATTATTATTATCATTGTTGATATTCATGGCATTGCCATGAACATTTTGTGGGTGTGGATCGATTGTCATTTCTGTTGTTGGATTATCATCTGATCCAGAATTTGAAGCAAGTGGGGCCCCTGCTTGTTCAATATCTTCAAATTTCTCTTCAAATTGACTGAAAAAATGGAATTTAATTAGTTTTTTAAGAGAAGAAAATTAGTGAAATGTTTATAAGAGAAAAAGGCACCTGACAAGATATACATCAATGGGGCCCATTGTGCTTCTCAGGATTATTCTGTATCTTCTTTGTGGATAATCCACAGCCTGACATATCAACAAAATTAGGTCCCAAATATTAACTAAAAAAAAAAACAGGTTTCTTGATTCCAATGGAATGAACAATTCCATTCCTTCATACTCACCTCATCAGGATCAGGAACTTCAAGAGTGGTCCCATGTGGAGCCTTAATTGCTATCAAGGTTTCATTCTATAAAATTATAAACATCAAAAGTTTAAAATCTTGAAAAAGAAATCTAATAAAAATTCACATGGAAAAACAACAAAAATAAAAAATAAAAAACTCACCTGGAAGCATGGTAGGCCTTTTATGTCATCTTCTGTCACAAAGAGCCATCTAAAACAGAAGAATAACAATAAAGATTTTAACTTTACAATATTTTATCAGCTCTATTAACATAAAAAGATGAGATAAATAAAATAAAATAAAAAATACTTTTGGTTAGTGTTATCTTCACTCAAGTTACTCATTCTTTCTTGCATTTCCCTGAAAACCCCTCAAATAAATTAGTTTCATAATAGTAACAATGGCAATTTTCATATATTAAAAAAAATTACCTAATGCTTTCATCTAATTTATGTTCTTCCATTGAAAGTTTTTGAACTTCTGCCTGCAATTAAAAAAATATGACATATTATTAAAACACTAAAATGATTAAATAAAAAATAATACTAGATCATAAATCTACCTGTAACAGAGCAACATCATCCTCTAATTCACCAGGTTTTGAAGAGTCAAGGCCTCTAAAAATATAGTCAAAAAGATTTCACATAACTTTAAAATGTAAGTAACATAAGATATGATGTTGAAACATGAAAATTAAAAAAAAATAAAAATAAAAAGTCCTTACTTCCACCGGATTCTATTTTTGAGCTTCTTTTCAATTAAACCAATTCCTTCAAGAACATTTGTTATATCATATATACGCCTCTTCTGCACCTGTTTCATGATTTCATCATAACTTCTTAAATATGTTTTATTACATTTACATAAAAACCATATACACAATATACTTATTCTTCAAAAAGATAAGAAATTCAAATACCTCCAATGTATCAGCAGCATTATTCAAATCAAGAATGCCATCTTCAGCATGCTTGATGAGGTTGATGAACTTTTTTGTCAAAAGGCCTGTAAATTTGAAAATTGAAAACTAACCCTTTAACACATGATCCCATTTTTCATATAAACAGAAACAATTTAACCAAAATTTACCAAGTGAGCTATCATATCTGCAGCTTCCAACAGGAGTAAGTGGAGCTGGTGAACCTGTGTTACACATAATTAGTTTATAATTGTTGAAAGTAATGCAATACAATTCATTAATTGCTTAGAATAGAGAATTGTATTCATATGAGACATTTTCACATGATGACTCACCGGTATTTGAAACAGGGGTTTGAGGGGCAGATTTGGTGTTCTTTGTGACCTTTGAACGACCATTAATCCTTGTGCCTTTTGCAGATACAGGAGTGTGAAGGGGACTGTTGGTTGTAGCATTGTAACTAAGATTTGCCCACTCATTAGATGGAACTCCATTGTAGTCTGTTCCAAGCTTCCGTTTCACTGGCTGAACAACAGTAAGCAAGAATAACAAAATGATAATCATATAAGCTTCAATCATGGAAGAGAAAAGGCTGGAAATGATCCATGAATCGGAAAAAATGTAATATGTATCCAAAAATGGAAGCAAATTGAAGTTATGTCGCTTCAATTGTAATCCAGATAACCATCGGAAAGGTTAACTCTTGTTTCCCAGTTGAAATGACAACCTCTAGGTTACCTTTCAGCTGAATTTGGGCATAATCTACCATGAAACTAATCTTGAAATGAAAACAATCGAACGAGAGGGAAAAATGTATGAAACCTTCTACAAAAGTTTAATTTTTTTTTTTTTTTGAGGTGGGAGTTTTTAGTTAACCCCAAAAAGAGTTTTGGAGGAAACTGAAACCCAATGCAACAATTAGAATCGTAAAATTACATAATTGCAACAAGTAAGTTTTTAGGTTACCGGAGATTTAACTATAAGGACTTCAGTTTCCTGATCGGCGGTGGTGGCGACTCTATTACCATTATTTGGGGACGAGAAACGGTGGTAGTCATCGGAAGGAATAAACGGCGGTCTAGTCGAGGAGAAAGGTAAGTGACGTCTCATTGGATGAAGGATCTGTCCTCCTCCTCCTCCACCGGCAATCGATGCTTGCGATGGTGGTTGCGCCGCCTGGCGGTTTGCAGCTCGAGCTTCAGACATGTTGTACCAAAAATATATATACCAAATTAAAAAGATTAACTTTTGCAATTGAAATAACTGAATTGAGTTTAGGGTTTAGAAGATTATAGAAGAACGAAATGAGGTTTGGGGGTTTTAGAGAGAGAAAGTGAGGGATCTGTGGAAATGGAGGGTTTGTTTTAGAGAGAGAAAGCAAGGGTTTGGAAGAGAAAGTGGGGGTTTGATTAGGGAGAGCAGAAAACGAGGGAAGGAGGGAATTTTTGGTTCGGATAGATGTGGAGGGAAGAAAAATAAAAAAGATTTAGAGGGACTACAAGTCCTTGTACTTTAAGTTTATGACTTAATAGTCCCTGTACTTTTGTTTTTAAACATAGTTTTTAGGGATGAACATGGTTTGGTTTTTTCTTGTTTGGTTTTTTCTTGATTTATTAAAGAATCAGTCAAAGCAAACTAAGATCCTCGGGTTGAAAATTGGTCAAACCAAACTATTTAGATCCAGTTGTCGGTTTGGATCAGAATTTGTTCGTATATAATGTTTGTATAACGTATTTATTAAAAATTACATGAACATAAATGATAAATGGGTTGTTGTTGATTTACTAAAAATAGGAAATATATAGAAAGAGGAAAGAAAATATAAAATATATAGAATATAAAAAATAAATACACGTCAAAATGTATAAGATTGAACTTGTTATGACTTTAACTGTTCAATGTCGCGTCGATGTTGTGTCGAAAAGTAATCAGTTAAATTAATCAACAAGTTAAAATTTGATCTCATAACACTTTTATAAATATAATGACTCGATCGGTAAGAAAATATCTAAATGACTTAAATGACATTCACGAAAAAATATATCAAAAAAGACTTATTAAACAAAACATTTAAAAGTTATATAACAACATTTTATTAATTAAAAATGAGTTTAAATGGTTTCATTGAACAAATGGATTCAAACTCATATTCACTATATTCACTTTGAAGTGAACCAGAGGTCAATCTTGTTGGTTCACTTCATGAAATGCACTTGAGATGACTCATAGATCCATTATATGGATTCACCTCACTCCATGATTTGTTTCTTTTTTGAAAGTAAATAAGATACTGGACATTGTATAGGGAGCGATCCCCCCCCCCCCCCCTCTCTTTTTCTCCATGTATTTCATGTCATGTGCATAACTATTTTTCTCATACCTTATAACCTAATATCTTTATCAGAAAGATGAACTATCACACAAGATTTGAAGCTGTATAAAATCAAACTTGAAGCAACATTTGGAAACAGTTTTCGTGAATGAGTTTATCTAAATTATGTTTTATTTATAACTGCTCGTATAGGTAAAATTTACAAAAATAAGAAACTAGAAAACAACATTTGTCAAATAAGTTAAAAACCATTCAAGATAGACTTTTTATTCATATAATCTCGTAGATTTAAAAAAATATAAAAAAAATGGAAATCTAGTTAGATATGCATCAAATGAAACCCTGTAAATCGCACGTGACCAAATGAATATTGTAGTTGGAACCTGGATGGACGTAATGCGTTCCAATTTAACAAGTACAAAAGATAGGGGTATCGATGTAAACTTACAAGAACATCAAGGGTTTCTTTTCATGTATGGACATTTTACGAGGGTACTCTCTAAAATCACTATATAGATATCTTGCCGTTAAATCGATGGTATTTTTACTTGTCATTTATTAGCTTTCTTAATAACACGATTTTGTGTAATGATTTAATATCGATGTCTAAAGTGTAATGAATATATTAAAACTTGTGTTTTCTCGTGTTAAAACTTTGTTAAAAAAATGATAACTTGGTTGATAAATATTATTTTCCAATGAAAATTATCTCTCAAATCATGTATATAATACAATTAGATTATATATCGATACAAATGGACTGAGGCCAATGGGATAAAATATAATACACATATATGAATACGTTAACATCCCCTGATAGTCGAAACTTTGATAGTTGGTGGGACATTAAACTAGATCTAAATTCATAAAATAAAAACGCTGGTAGTCTTTTTGTAAATATGTTTATCTAAATGAGATGTAGACGAAACATATAGAACACGATGTTGCACGTAGCAACTTTGTCCCATACAAAATGGATATCAATCTCGATATATTTCGTATGTTGGTGTTGAATCATATTAGCAGAGAGACGGAAAACACTTACATTGTTGCAGTAAACGACTTTGGCTTTGATGACAGAAAAGTGCAACTCGCCTAAAAAGATTTCGTAGCCAAGACGTTTCACCTACCGTGTTTTCCATTCAATGGTGCTTAACTTTTTTCACTAGATCCTGAGATGGTAGGTCGGTAGCTAGTTTGGCGTTTAGATTAACAGGATAGAAGATTTTCCCTAAAAAAAACGTAGTTGGCCGACGTAGAACGCCATGGTTTGGAGTTCGTCAATGAGCTTGGTCAAGAATATCGAGGGCGTATTTAGGCTAGATGATAAACATACTATATTGATCTTGAATAATCGATATGTTGAGGAAGAAATTTAGATCACCAAAGTTAGACATATAAAACACCTTGTTGAGAGAGGAGATGATTTGTTGGAGCAGTATGGGTGATGAGGCAGTGCACACGATATCATCTGCGTAGATTAGAAGGTATGTTGTTAATTGTTGGTCATAGTAGATAAATATAGACGAGTCGCGTCGACTATGAAAGACACCAAAAGTAATGGCAAATGCGAACTAGTGGTACCAAGGACGAGGAGCATGTTTCGGCTCATAGAAAATCATCTAAGCAGACACACATGATTGGGGTGTTGTGTGTAGCATCCATAAAAATCATGCTAAATTTAAACTTTTTAAAACATTTCAAAACCAATGATTATTACAAAACTTGTTTTCAAAATAGTTCAATGTCAGAGTTTCCCATAATCAAATCATAAATCATAAGGAGGTGCACGATCACGCCTTCGCCTTCCCGCGATCATCAGAAGTACCTGAAACAATAATCGATAGATGTAAGCTCGAAGGCTTAGTGAGTTACCCCCAAAATACCAACGTCATTGATCATAATCATAACATATAAACAAACACAGCATGCATAATGAGACATCAGTCTGACTGGATCGCCTCACAGGCCATCAGTCTATCTGGACCGCGCTCCGAGCCTTCGACACTTCTGGGTCGCCTCTCAGGGCCTCCAGCCTATCCGGACCGCTCGTCGGGCCTTCGACCTTACTATATGCCCTCTCGGGTCTGCAGTTTATCTGGTCCGCCCTGGGTATCCTGGCCTACAGCACAAAGCAGAACCTGCCTCAACCCAATCCCCCAACCCAACAAACATGTGCACATGGAAATTAGGAGGCTAGAACATTTACACGGTTTCTTGTAAATAACCATGAATAAATGTGTTCTTTACATAAAGATTATGTAATGCCCAGTGGTGTGGCATCGTTAAATTGAGAACTTGTATGTATCGCACTCGGTTTGAATACCAAACAAAAGTTTCATCGTAGTCTATTCCTAAACGTTTATTTTTACCATTTGCTACCAATCATACTTTGTAACGCATTAATGTATCGTCGGTATTTTGTTTCTTTTTAAATAAGCACATGGATATGCTGATATTAATCCTCATTGGTTGTGTAACTATATCTCAAGTGATAAGTGTCAATGGAGATTAATGCAGTGTATTCATCATGCATAATTATTGACTAGTGAGGGTCCTAAATAACATGTAAATAAGATTAGGGCAGAGAAGAGTCAACTTGAGTGAGCAGGTTTAGGCAAGTAACAAGATTTGAGATCTTATGTTTGGCGTGAGTGGTCATCGGGTAATGGGATGTAGCCGAGTATGGTCGACCAGAATATGGGCTATCAGCAGGAGACATAGTCGACATGGTCGTGGTGATGTTAAAGTGGGTTGGTGGAGCTTGTACATCCGACGGTGATGTGACATTGATGGTTGGTATTGATGGTGAGATTTTCATAAAGTGGTGATGATTAGAGATGGTTCAGTGAAGTCATATAGGAAATCATATGGCAGTGATTTGTTTAGTGTGAAGGATGTGTATGGGTAAAAGGTTATGTTGAACACAACATGGCGTATTATTATTATTCCCTTTGATGAAATGGCATAGCACTAGAATCCATGATAATTAGATGGGGTACCCCTAAAATATACACGGTTTAAAATTAAGTATGTGTAACATCCAATTCCTAGAAGTTTCTTATTTCGGGATAATGGAAAATAAATGGATCAAGTAAAGGCCTTGGACTTCAAGGGAATAGGGTTTAGACCCTAATGGACGTTGATAATAATATTTATGTGATCCAGGCCCTTGGTTTGTGTTTTTTAGTCAAAGGGTAAAATGGGAATAGTGTTGTTTCAGACTTCTTCCATGAATTAAGGACTTTAGTTCGGTATATTTTAATCCAAAAGTAATTAGATATAATTTTGGGGCTCTTCAATACCTTTTTGTTCGTATAAAGAACACTGGAAATGGAGTTGAAATGAAGAAGTTATGGTTGTTTGAAGTTAAATTGGAAATTGGGGGTTTTGTCCTACGCAGAGCGTAAATGCTGAAATATTGGAAGCGGGTTTATGTAACATCCCGATGATGAGGTATTTTTCAATTTCAACCCTATGTATGAAGAATATTGCATTTTGACCATTGGGCTTGAAATGATTGTAAGGATGGCCCATAGTGGCATTTTGGTGATTTTGGCCAAAAGGGTAGTACGTTGGGCATACGTTGTGTACGCTAAGCGTACTTGGGTGGATCCTAGTACGTCAGGCATACACCGCGTATGCAGGGCGTACGTGATAAAACCTCAAACCCTAATTTTTAGGGTTTAGTCCCTATATAAGCATCATTATCACCTCATTTCTCATTCCCTCATCAACCTCCATCTAAGCTAACGTCCCTCTAGCAAACTCTAAGTGAGAAGAGTGCATTTGAGCTCATTTGTGTGCTTTGGTGGTGTTCTTGAAGAAGAAAAAGTTAGTGCAAGGACCTTGAGGCTTGGAATATTGAATTTTATCCTCTTATGTATTGAGAGCTAGACATCTAACACGTGTTACCCAAACTTGAACACCAAATGAGATTGACTGCGATCCAAGTCTCAAGTTCAACATGATGTTCGTAACAGATGGATAACTGATACAATTACCTTATACTTCAATTGAATCTTTAATCTTTTAGGAATTGAGTGTTTATATAATCACACTAATTCATATATTATTGGGGGCAATGAAATGTTGCTAGGTGTTCACCACCATATGTATCAATCTATGATGAATCTTATGTAAGTGGAAGATTGAAAGATCTTTATGCCTAAGAGTCATTATAGAATGATATTGATAGATAATATATGATTCGAAAGGGTAACACTAACAACAACTTGATGCAAATATATTATTTATAAATATTTGATTCTTGATAAATAAATATAAATATTGTAATTAATTGGAAATTATTATTTCATGGAAAATATTAATTTTCAATGTTAAGTATCATAATATATCATATGGTATGATTTATTAAGTCATGTACATCTTTTTGGACCAGAAAGACTTTTGACTTTTAGCTAGATAGATAAGGGTTTATAAGTTATAAAAGAATGAAAGTTTTTTTTATAAAATTATTCATTCTTTTTTCTTTCAAAACCGTAAGTACATAAAGAGGAAACAAGAAAAGTGCTAGTTGATTATAATAAGATGTATGTCTTACTTTAGAGATATGAAAACTTACATGATCATAAAGCATGGGATATGGAAGCATGGGATGTCTAAAGAGGTATATGACACAATGGGTAAAGACATAAAGGAGTGTTTAAAGGATTTCTTGATCTAGTTCTTTCCTTTAGGGTAAAATTCGAATTTTCTTATCCTTTTCCCTCTTTCTCTTTAAATTTTCAAAGTGTTAAGTTTTTTTGGAAGAGTCTTGATACTTTACTTGAATACTCTTTTTTAATACAAACTAGTTTTTTTTGTCTTAAGAGCTTAAGAGGCTCTTTCATTGCAAGAAGAGGACTAGCATCCATATCAATTTGGAAAATTGTTGATGGATAACTCTAGAGAGCTTCTACTTTGGAGCTTGTTGCCATTTTCATCAACTTCCTAATTGCCAAAAGAAACCAAAGACTTCAAATGTTGTAATATTTTCCTTTTCTATGGTTGTTTAATATTTCAAAGCTTTGCAAAATGATCCTTGATGGGTAAAATGATTTTATTTTATTCAAATTTATAAAATGTTTCTATTACTAATTATGTCGAGTTTGTCACTATAAGTAGACTGTTTTTTAATAAAAACTCAACACCTTTATCTTACATTTATGCTCTTGCTGATAATTTCCACTGAGAATTGCCTATTCCAAGTTCGCCATATTGATTTGAGGTTAGGGATCGATAGTTGATGCTTGATTAAGAGGCGAGAAAGGGGGCCAATCTTTATGGCTCTTTATTTAGTTCAAGTGAATTTCTAGTCCCCAAATAAGTTGTCTGAACATTGTTGGGCTCATAGTTGATTTATTCAAAATTAAGAGTTTAATTGGAATGTGGGTTAGTTTATCAAATCCCATTAGGGCATCCTTTGAGGCAACTGGACTCTTTCCCTCGGAAGAGAACCAATATTCTTGATTCTTTGTGAGGATTTGGTTTTCATAGTTTTTTAGGAGAGTAATTACCAATCGGTGACACTTCAATTTCCTCTTTGTCGGCATCATCGGCGTGGCGGGAATTAACTGGAGAAATTTCCATGTGGGTCTTGATTTCCAATTTTATTGTACGAAGATTGTTTCATTAAAACTATTGGTTCCTTCCTCTTCAACGTAATTAGATATTCCAAATTTGTCCTACTCTTCATCATCTAACTTGTTGTTTTCATCTAACCGTTATTGTTCATCTCTCCATGGTTGTTGGAAATCCTTATCAGAAAATGTTTCAGAATCATCATTTTCTTACAACCACTGAATTAAGTTTTATGGACTCAAGTAGATATTCCATTATCGTGATAGTATAAGGGATGTTGTTTACCAAAATGCATATATATTTATTGACGAAGTCGGGATATGCAGTGATGATATCGATACGACCTAATTTCATATTGGGAGAGTCTGTGTCATATTCATCAAGAATGATACCCTTACCCTTGTGATCACTGAAAAGGCTTCCTCGTACCATGCATTTTGTGGTACACCGATGATGATGACTGAAGCAATGCTTTCTTTAAAATTATGTTGTATGGGCCAAAGAGATAATGAAGAGAACTATGGTTTCCAAAAATATGTTCCCCAACCTTTTAGGACCAATTTTTTTCCTCTTCCCATTAAAACTCCAGTAGGATCTTTAAGCATCCAAGATATTGTATCTCGATGAATGGGTATCCTTTTAACCTCTTTGAATGCCCTAACATTACAAAGACGCTGAAAGCTTTCAAATTCTCCAAACAAGCGTTTTCTTCATGTATTGTCTCGGTTCTTATGAAGATAAAAATTTGATTGCATGGTTGTTTGGTTTGGGGTCAACCCCCATTGGCATGTTTGATCTTTTTGAGAGTCTATGCAAATGTTTTGTGATTGGGGTTGTAGATGGACGGTAATAACTTCTTCTTACATGTTTCTGATTGATTGTTGGAAGTCTTCTTGGGGCGTCCTGGTTATGTGGTTGCTCGTTTTTCTTTTTATTAAATTTTTCTACATTCACACGAATCCTGCTGACACTGATGTAGATGTCATTGAATTGTATTTTGAATCTCGTCATGTGTTGAACACAAAAAATCTCACGAATCCAAGCCGCCTATTAAGTTTATCCAATTTCCTTTCTAGGTATACATTAACACCTATTTATGTACAAATTGAAAGTCCTACAAGATGCAGGTTCATCCCAGTCCATGGGGAAATCTTCAAAATAGAAAGTGGTTGTGACCCCTGATAAAATGATCTTCATTGGAGTTAAGGCCACACTGGACTTGTTCCCATCTGTCTTCATTCTCTATCTCTCTCCCATCGTTTTGAGAATTTGGAAATTAAAAAATCATTTGAAAATAAGTCATAAAAGCTCACTAAAATTTCGATTGGTCTACACATATAAATTGTGCTTGGCAAAACTAGTTGAAAGTTAGAAGCTATAACTTTTATTTTTGCAATAATGTTCGACAATAGTAGCTGTTAGATTTTAAATGTGTAAAATTACATAAAATCTAAACAATAAAAGCTCCTAAAAATTACTTGAAGTAGCTTTTAGATTAAAAACTACAAGAAGTAACTTTTGCATTTAAAAGTTTTTTGTTAATAAAAGTTAAAAGTTATAGTTTTTATTTATACAAAAAATGTTCAAACAAAAATAATTCTTAATTTTTTAATATATAAAATTAGGGATATTAAGTAAACTAACAATTATAAATGAGTATTTTTTTTTAAGGAAAATAACATTTTTTTTCAGATTTTTTGAAGAATGACCGTTTACTCCCGAATGTCTCATTCCAAATTTGATCTTCAAATTTTGGAGTTGTTTTTGTTTTTTCTTCCAAAGAAATCTTTTCTACTTTATCCGAAATATATCCATTTCAAAGTATTTAATGTCACTGTTTTTCAATCAAATGTCTTATTTCATGCCATAATATCACACACACACACACACACATATATATATATATATATATATATATATATATATATATATATATATATTGAAACATCCCAAAAATCATGACCAAAAATTTTTGTTTTAAATTATTAAATAAACCATAGATATCAAAATTATCTTATCAAAACATAAGTCATAGTATCTCAAAACATCGTATAAAAAACACATGTCAATATATTAGAGTAAAACATCCCAAACTAAACATCTTGGTGTGTGCAATGCAGCCATCCCGAGCTCTTCCCTTTGCTACCGAAAGTACCTAAAACCAAAAACTAAAACTGTAAGCACGAAGCTCAGTGAGTCTCCCCAAACTATCGCATACCATACACATAATCACATAATAACATATCATGATAGAATCCGACATCAGGCCCCACTCGGCATCGAGCAAAGCTCGGTGTACATATAAACATATCAACAGATACACATAATAATCACATAACATAAACATATAAACATTCCTCGCCCCCCCCCCCCCCCCCCGACATCGGACCGAAATCCGGAAGCATACTAACATTCCTCGGGCATTATCCGACATCGGACCGAAATCCGGAAACATACAAATACAGACACATGCGAGAATTACGAAGACATCAAGCATATAAACATTTCTCGGGCATTGCCCGACATCGGACCGGAATCCGGAAAACATATAAACATTCATCGGGCACCGCCCGGCATCGGACCGAAATCCGGAACATACTAGCATACATAAACGGGTCGACATTGATGCCTTCGACTCGTTCCTACAGAAGGAAACTCACCTCCAATGTCGAATGATAGTTGAAACGTCTCTATCCCGAAATCAGCTCCCACACACTCCCTGAACCAAAACAATCCCATATATATCATTTCATGCTGATAACCCCTTTAGGGTCAACTATGGTCAAAGTCAAACCTATATCAAAGTCAAAGTCAACGCTTCGAGTTGACCCAACTCGTCGAGTTTACCCTTCAACTCGTCGAGTTCCTCAGTCAGTTAGCCCATTCTTAACTCATTAAGCCATTGTCCTTCAGATCTGAACCCTAGACTTCAGATCTCGACTGAAAATGCCTCTAGAAGGGTAAAGTTTCCAACTTTACCCCTTGATACCTTTCTTAAAGGGAGTAAGCTCAAACCCTAACCTAAAAAGGTCAAGGTCTTAATCCAAACACCATCAAAACTAAGAGACAGACCCTGAGATCATAGATCTGGACTCTAGGGACTAAATAATCACATAAAGCCTTGAACTTTATCCTCATACATGGCCATAAAAGCTTCAAAAGACCAAAATGGTGGTCTGGAGGTTGCATGAGACTTCCATGGCCATAAAGTTGGCACCTTTATGCCATGAAAACCCCTTAATGCCCTAGATCTGAAGTGTTTTCCATTTGGGACGTTCAAATCCCAATAATCATATCATTTTGACCAAAATAAGCAAGGAACTTCAAGAATGGAGATGTAAATAACTACAAAGCAAGGTTCAAGCCTAAAATGTCATGGATGAAACAAGGGTTATGTATATATACACTCCTTATTGTGTCCTCAAGCTTCTCCTTCTTCTAATAGCTTCAAAACACACACTAAATGAAAGATCTAGTATGCCCAAGAGTCATTATAGAATGATATTGCTAATAATATATGATCATATAGGGTCACACCATATAGCAAGTTACCGTCAATTGATTATTTATTAGTATAATTTGATTATTAATAAATATATCAACACTTGTATTTAATTGGAAAATTATTATTTCATGGAAATAATATTTTACTAATTGAGAATTTATTATGGAAATAATATTTATTGGAGAAATAACAACTTATGAAATATATCATAAAGTATGATTATTTATAAGTTATATTTATATCTTAATAAACTAGTTCAATTTATATAAAAGATAGTTTTATATAAAATAAGATATTTATATATTCATATTTATATCTTAATAAGCTAGTTACAATTTATATGAAATATAGTTTTATATAAAATAAGATATTTATATATGACTAGTTTTATATATATATATATATATATATATATATATATATATGTTGGTAATTCTTTATAAAAATACTGGATTTTTATAAAGATAACATGTATGTGTATAAAAACTAGCAATGAGACAACTTTTGTCTTCTTTTGGACATGCATTTTTCGAAAATTGTAAGGAGACCAAGCATGGTCTTCTTTTGCCATGCTTGGGACAAAGTTGTCCCACTTTTACTTTACGGTCTCCCTTTGGTTTTTTGGCCTCTATATAAGGGAGGGCATTGAAGGTTAGATGGCATGCTTGAAAGCCTTCATTCTTCCTATTCTTTGGCTAGCAAAACCGAGAGCAAAAGTGCTCCCAAGAGGCTGCCAGATTTCGAAGTTAAAGCATCCTTCTTCTCCTCCATTCTCTTGCATTTGATGTTAAAAGAATGTCCCTTTTTTTGCTTCACCTTTGAACATATATTTGGTATATATTTCAAAGGCTTATGAACAACAATTTACAAGTGAATACTAGCATATTTTGATGGTTCTACTCTTGCTTGGTGGATACTTGTAAAGAACTCTTGCTTTAGAGTTTCATGCCACACTTCATCAACTTCCAACCTCCCATGAGGATCAAAGTCTTCAAAGGTTGTTATGCTTTCCCTTATATGGTTGTTTTTAGCCTTTCTAACTCTTGCAAAATGATCCTTGGTGGGTAAAATAGTTTTAGTTTTATTCAACATTTTTTAAAGTTTCTGTTGTCAATTTTACTAGTTGTGAAACCAGATTTTTGAATAAAAAAACTCAACAATTAGTATCAGAGCCAGGTTTGCAAGATTAGTTAGATTATTTGTTTAGTTGATGAAATCCTTGTTTTTGGAAAACTTGGATAGTTTTCTCTTTGCAAGAAAAATCCATACATATTTTCTTTGACAACTTTAAAATGTTTATAATTGTTATTTTTTGATCAAAAGTTTACATGCATATTTTTTGTCATAAAAGTTGTCTTAGAAAAACAAAGAGTTGTTTTATATATTTTTGAGTATATAATTATTTATGATGCGCATAAACTAGTCATGAACCTTTGTGTTGTTGCATGTGTTGATTTATTTAAAATGGTTGTAACTATTTATTTATTCATATGGTATGTAATAATTAAATAGGTAGTTTTCTTTTGTTAATTTTTGTAAGTAATAGATTAATTTTAGAAATAATTTATTTTTGTAAAAATGTAACAAGAATGAAGATGGTGGCCATTTTGAAGATCAAAAGTTTATAAAGTTGATTTTATTAAAGTTTCTCAAACTTTATAAAATTATTTTTATAAACTTGTTACAAGGTGTTGAAGCAAGTGGGAGCACATGAAGACTTTACAAGATAAATGTCATTTATATCCCTTTAGGAATGAACTTGATAATTTTGTGATGGTTCACAAAATTATTACTAGTTAATGGCTTGGTTTATGCACATATATTATAATTGTTATGCATGCTTGTGATGTTTTATGTTTATGCTATTATTATTATGTTATGGTTGATAAATTAGTTTTTCAAATGCAAAATAATATTTGAACATAAATAAATATCACAAAGAGTTTGGTTTTAATGAAATTTACCTTTTAACATAAGATGTTAAAATAGTTTTACAATAAAACAAGCTTTATCGTTAAAACTAGTAACCGGTAAAATTTCGGGATTAAAATTGTATAATTTTAAAATAGAGATTTGTAAACTTATCAAACTTCAAACATTATTTTATAAAAGGAAGTTTTATTAAAAGGTTTCCAAATGTTCTAAAGCGCTCAAACGATATAACTTAATAATAGTTATAATTTAAAACTTTGATCGCGTCAATAATATAAAATCGGGTTTTATATATAGAACATTGTTAAAAATGAGATTTTACATAAAATAAGATTTTTTAAAGTATACCATGGTTTATTGAATGCATGCAATAACCATTATATAACATGTTTTTTAAACTACAATTATAAAAACATCAAAGACCCCTTACAAACCTCAAATCTATGCAATCTTTTTTTAAAGAACACTCGCACGTCTCTTGTATGCACTAGTGGGATAAAGGATACCTAACCACTTAGTGTTATATTTTGATGGCCGAGGTGTCTTCGCGATTTCTATAACCAAGTTATAGGCCGATTACACAAGTTTTTCAAATTGGATGATTTGATCGGAAATCTCTTGTGATAAAGGATACCTAAGCAAGAGAGTTCTGAGGCATAGATGAGATCAAACATGTCTAATTAAATTTGTTATTAGCGATCCCATAAATCTAGAAATTATATGGTAAGATATAATTGATAATCGATATCTACCGGGTTGAATTCAGATGGATGGGATAAATGATATCTAACCATTTATCTGTTTTGCAACTTGGATCCTAGACTTTGATAATTAATGTTTTTAGAAACTAAAAGGGTATTAATTATTAAAGATTAAATATTGAAAATACTAAATGAATTTTGTTAAAAAATTTTGTAGATATATAATCCACTCTCATAACCATGAAATGTCATTTCTCTTTAAATGACTTAATGAAACAATAACATTCAATAGATACAACTTCAATGAATGGGTTCATGTCTTAAGAGACAATCTCGTGAGAGATATGAAATTGTAGACACTTAAAGGTCCTAATCCTAAACAAATTACTTTGAGTAATAGACCTAAATATGTTACCTGGTAAAGGCATCACTATGATGTTCAAGATGCTTCTAACATCAAGCTAGGAATAGTTATTCATGACTTCTAGGAAGTTTTGGATAATTTAAGCATATATCTGATGATATAACAGGTCAAGCAATATTCCAATAGATACAATGACATTTTCTTTAAAGCTAGTTTAAACAATGGAATAATTCAAGGCTAAAAGCGCCACCTTGTGTGATCTAAAAGGACCATGTTTTATGGACTAAATACCTTTAAGCCCAAGAAATTCAATAAGGCCCACATAGATGGATCTTGTTTCTTTTGTGAAGAAACTGGACACTGGTAGAGGAATTGCTCCTCTTATCTAGAAAGAAAGTCTGGAAGAGACTAGTACTTCATGTATCTGCGGGATAGAACTTATACTTTTTGTGTAACACTCAAATACTTGGTACTTAAATGTTAATCTAATATTTGTAACTTGATTGCAAATATTTATAGAAGAGTAACTAGCTGAGCACAAGCAAGTTGGAACTACACTATCGAAGTTTAGTTTATAATTTATGCCTAGAACATAAATTGCTTGCAATATAAAACAATATTTGTTTTGGAACAATATATGTTTTAAATTTAGCATGTCTAAATATTATGTCTCAGTTATTTATTTAAATGCTTGATTATTTACTAGATCGTTTTTCATGACGATAATACTCATGTTCTGAAATTATTGAATTCTATTTCTGAGACCAGATCTCTTAATAGAATTACAAAGTAAATATCAACATTCTATAAATAAAATTAAGTTCTATATGCAAGCACTCTTGACTTAAACTTGTTTTAAATCAAACTTATCCATGACATTGTTATCTTTATTGTATAAATGAAATCCACATATTCCAACTTCAAGAAAGGGATCCTTGAAGGCAAATAATGTAGATTATTTGACATATGTGAATCTTATTTATATATAAAAGATTTCTAATAATATTTTCACTAAAGTGTAGAGAAAATAATTAACGAACTATACACTTTGGTGTATGAATTCCTTTCTAATGAATGCCTATGATTAAGCACAAGATACAACCCACTAGTACCATCTAAAGCCTTCATGATGATAAAGGGTAAATTAAATTTTACTTGATATAGTTTACTTTCTAATTAGTAGAAATGTCCCCCTTTTAACTTTTTTGGGATTATACTTCAATCACTATTAATTGTATCTAGAATACAAACTCCAACTAATTACATAATTGTAGAATATTCTAAAGGGCATTTAGATTATTATATACAAACCCACCAAGAATAAGTTCCTTTATTCCTCTGAAACCTGAGTTAGCAGAAAGCAAGCTTCTAATGACAAAGCAAGTGGGAGGCACATGGAAGTTGAAGTATTTCAAGAACCATAGCCTGATATAACAATTGTTGGCACTAGAAAATGTTAAACATGAATAATAGCTATTAATAAACACAAATTGTTCAAAATAATGATAGAAATCATCTATGACTTGAGAATTGTGGAATCTTTCATTGATGAGTTCTTGATGGCTTCTAGTTAAACCATCAACTACCAAAATATTATATCAGATCTTGAATCTGACAAATGACTTAAAGTCATGAACATTGAGATGTAATCCATGTTTAATAATCAAGTATGGGCTTGATTAATCTTCCTCTCTATAGCAAGGCTATAAGGAGTAAGAGATTCTTCTAGAAAGAATATATACATGGATGTATATACACATTCAGTAATACTTGTTATATAAGGATTTTCTCATACTCATGTCATTGACTATGGTCCTTATCATACTCATGGCATTGACTATGATCAAACCTTTTCACAAGTAGCTATGATTAGACCTACAAGGATATTATTTACTATAATTTCATATTCTTAATATGAGATATAGCAAATAGATTTCAAGAAAAAACCGCTTTTCTTAATAAACATATACTACAAGATATCTATATAGCTTAGCCTGGAGCTTTTCTTAATCCATGTTATCCTAACCAAATGTGTAAGGCTTAAGATCCACCTATGGATATAAAGAAAACATCTCAAGATTGGAATAGTCATTTTAATATAAAGATACAAGGTATGCTTTTATATATAAAAAAAAGAACATGTGTGTTTACTAAGAACTAGTGGGAGGATAGTGATATTCCTAATCTTGTATGAAAGAGACATACTTAATCATTTGAAATAATATTCCGACTATGCAAGGTGGTTTTCACCTTGACTCGGAAAGTATTTCTAAAATGAAAGACTTAGGAATGACAAGATACATTCTTGGAATGTAAAATCTATAAGAGATAGATAAAATGAATGTTAAAGGTTTTAAAATTCTTTTGCATGAAATGACAATATCTTGAAAGAGGTCAAGATACAAGATTCCCTTGGAAGATTCTTGACATTGTCACATGACCCCATTTTGAGTTTGTCCAAGAGGTCAAGATACAAACTCAAAATGGCGTCATGTGACAATGTCAAGAATCTTCCAAGGGAATCTTGTATCTTGACCTCTTTCAAGATATTGTCATTTCATGCAAAAGAATTTTAAAACCTTTAACATTCATTTTATCTATCTCTTATAGATTTTACATTCAAATAATGTATCTTGTCATTCTTAAGTCTTTCATTTTAGAAATACTTTCCGAGTCAAGGTGAAAACCACATTGCATAGTCGGAATATTATTTCAAATGATTAAGTATGTCTCTTTCATACAAGATTAGGAATATCACTATCCTCCCACTAGTTCTTAGTAAACACACATGTTCTATTTATTTTTATTTTATTTTGATATAAAAGCATACCTTGTATCTTTATATTAAAATGACTAGTCCAAGAGTTTGTCCAAGGTGCAAGTGGGAGATTGAAAGATCTAGTATGCCCAAGAGTCATTATAGAGTGATATTGTTAATAATATATGATCCTATAGGGTCACACCATATAGCAAGTTACCGTCAATTGATTATTTATTAGTATAATTTGATTATTAATAAATATATCAACACTTGTATTTAATTGGAAAATTATTATTTCATGGAAATAATATTTTACTAATTGAGAATTTATTATGGAATAATATTTATTGGAGAAATAACAACTTATGAAATATATCATAAAGTATGATTATTTATAAGTTATATTTATATCTTAATAAACTAGTTCAATTTATATAAAAGATAGTTTTATATAAAATAAGATATTTATATATTCATATTTATATGTTAATAAGCTAATTACAATTTATATAAAAGATAGTTTTATATAAAATAAGATATTTATATATGACTAGTTTTATATATGTATATATATATATATATATATATATATACATACATATATATATATATATATATATATATATATATATATATATATATATATATATATGTTGGGAATTCTTTATAAAAATACTGGATTTTTATAAATATAACATGTATGTGTATAAAAACTAGCCATGAGACAACTTTTGACTTCTTTTGGACATGCCTTTTTCGAAAATTGTAAGGAGACCAAGCATGGTCTTCTTTTGCCATGCTTGGGACAAAGTTGTCCCTCTTTTACTTTACGGTCTCCCTTTGGTTTTTTGGCCTCTATATAAGGGAGGGCATGGAAGGTTAGATGGCATGCTTGAAAGCCTTCATTCTTCCTCTTCCTTGGCTAGCAAAACCGAGAGCAAAAGTGCTCCCAAGAGGCTGCCAAATTTCGAAGTTAAAGCATCCTTCTTCTCATCAATTCTCTTGCATTTGATGTTAAAAGAATGTCCCTTTTGTTGCTTCACCTTTGAACATATATTTGGTATATATTTCAAAGGCTTATGAACAACAAATTACAAGTGAATACTAACATGTTTTGATGGTTCTACTCTTGCTTGGTGGATACTTGTAGAGAACTCTTGCTTTAGAGTTTCATGCCACACTTCATCAACTTCCAACCTCCCATGAGGATCAAAGTCTTCAAAGGTTGTTATGCTTCCCCTTCTATGGTTGTTTTTAGTCTTTCTAACTCTTGCAAAATGATCCTTGGTGGGTAAAATAGTTTTAGTTTTATTCAACATTTTTTAAAGCTTCCGTTGTCAATTTTACCGGTTGTAAAACCGGATTTTTGAATAAAAAACCCAACACTAAATCACTTGAAATAACTCACAAACACTCACAATAGTATCAGGGTTTCGAGATTTAGGGTTTGGGACTTGGAGGCTGGAAATGAGGCCAATATGAAAGGTTTACGACGTTTAAATAGGGTGCAAACACCGAAAATTAGGGTTTATCCTCTGCCAGCCTACTCGTCGAGTTGAGGCCTCTAGACTCGTTGAGTAGGTTACTTAAATCACGCGGCCCATCTGATCTCTACTCGACGAGTTTGAGGCTTCCAACTCGTCGAATTGCCCTTATAAATTGAATAATTATTCAATTAAATACGTATCAGGAACCAGACGTTACATATATATATATATATATATATATATATATATGATATAGATCCTTTAAGAAATGTTTTTTCGTAGGAAGGTAGAAGAATAAAAAATAAAATGATTCACAAAAAAAAAATCCCGAAAAAACATATTGATGATTCATTTTTAGAATGATTTTGTTGATATTCGATAAAATTATCATAAATATGAATTTATTATTGATTTACTTAAAAATGCATCATGCATATATTTTTTGAGAAAAGTTTCTTGTGAATTATCTTATTTTTGAATAATTTAATGATTCGTTTTGTTTGTTAAAAAAATATGTATATAAAAAATTTATTACTTTTATACCAAAATTTCCTTCTTATTTAATATATATATATATATATATATATATATAGACAAAACTGCAAATTTAGTCCTTGTGGTTTACAAAAATCTTTGGATAAGGTCCAAAAAGTTTCCAACTTGCATGGATGGTCGAAAATCAAAACATTTCCGTGATTTTGGTCCAAAATAATTTGAAAAGACGATTATGCCCTTTTATTTTCTTTTTTATATTTTTTATAATTTCTTTAATACTATTTCAATTAAAAAACAAAGAAAAAATGAAAAAATTATCCCCCACCCCACCCACCGTTCTCTCTCTCTCTCTCTCTCTCTGTCTCTCTCATACACACACACATATCTGGGTTTGTCATTGTTAACACCCAATAACATCTTTAGGAACACAAATACATAGTAAAGAACAAACATCTTGATTAACAAATACACACATCAGATTTTCTGATTTTATTCTCCAAAACACACAAACATTCAAATACACCTTCAACATGGAAGGTAAAATCAGCCACCGTCGTCCGCCACTGTCACCACCGACTGTCATCAGCGTCCGCCACCACCACCTTTACCTAGCTCCGTCTCTACCTAGATTACCCTATATCTAAATCATCAAGAATGAAAGGGGAAAAGAAATACAGACAGTGTGTGAGAATTTCATATCTGCACGATAATTCACCCATCCTTCTCGCCTTGTCTTCCTAACGTCTTCTTTTCCACTTCTATCTCTCTGTACTTTGCCAAATACACCTTCAAATCAATTGATGCTTCTCAGACTTCATCCAAATCAAAACATAGAGAAAGTTAAATCTGCCTCAAACGAAAGTATTTATGGGTTTGTTGGTTGATTTATGTTTGCTTCGATGAGATTGAATCAGTGAATAAATGTGTCTCAAATGAATCTGATTTCTCTGAAAGGGTTCTCGATCTAAATATTGAAAAAGGAACCCCGATTCATTTCTCCAAGAAAAACATAAGACCAACATATGTTTCCGATTTCTTCACTGTTAAATTCAAGAACTGGAAAGCTTTCAACTTTCAATGGTTGAGAGATGTGCGAGTCATTCAGTTGTGAATCGTGTTTTGGCTGAGAGATATGTGGAGAGGGATTATTTTGATTTTATCGATGGTGATTCGTTTGGGAGTGATTCCAGTTTCTTCAGGTGTGCATCTGATGTCGTATTACAATCTCCTGATAATCGTTGAGCACCACCGATGACGCATCAACAACTTCAGATCCAAGCTTCGACGATTCTGGTGGTGGAGGACGATTCATCGCTAATCAAGCAATCTTCAAAGCAGGTGAAGGGTGCAGAAGAAGAAGATGAGAGTGAGAGTGAAAGAGAAAGGGGAGGGTCGGGTGGAGTGAAAGAGAGAGGGGAGGGTCGGATAGAGTGATAGGGTGGGATATGTTATTTTTTTTAATTAATAAAGGTATTAGATAAATATATAAAATACAAAAAAGAAAATAAAAGGGCATAATCGTCTTTTCAAGTTTTTTTGGACTAAAATCACAGAAATGTTTTGATTTTGGACCTGCCATGCAAGTTAAAAACTTTTTGGACCCTATCCAAAGATTTTTGTAAACCACAAGGACTAAATTTGCAGTTTTGTCATATATATATATATATATATATATATATATATATATATATATATATATAGTTGACATTACTATGTTTGTTTAGCCTTTTGTTAGATTTTTAAGTAAAAAAATGAATTTTCTTCTTGAAATTCCAGAATTATTCATTGGATTTCAGACTTGTTTTTGAAATTCAGAATGTTGGTCTGAAATTCCGCAATGTCAGTCTGAAATATACTTTTTGTCATATTTTTTCGTTGTATGGAATGCTATTCCGGACTAAATGATTAATTTACCAATAGCAAAAACATTTAATTATTTATTTCAAATACACGTTATATTATGATCGGAGTGTTGTCAAGATCAGGATCTTACCCAAAATCGTTTTATGTTTTGCAATATTGTAATCGTAAGGTCGGATCGGGATCGGAAGATCCTTACCAAAATGAACTTGTATTCAAATTTTCTCGCAAGCTCTTGGGTGTATAATATACATTATAACTTGATATCGATTAAGAGATCAATATGAAGTTAATTTTAACTTTTTAAACATGAATAATGTTTTTTGTTGTTGCAAACCATAGACATTAAGAAGAAAACATCTTAATTATCAAAAGAAACAAGATTATTATGATCTACAACTAAAGACTTAAGATCACAAACGAGATATCATGAGTGTGACGTGTCTAATTCGAGATGAAGTGATGAAGAATAATGTTTTATGAGGATTTTGTAACTTGTAATGCTCGATTTTAAGTTAAATATAAATCGTTTTGAGGTTCGACTATATAATAAAACTAAAGATGTGAGATCAAATCGTGTTAAAATCATAAAATTATAGTCGGGATCGTTTTTGACTTGTAAAATCTTAAAATAAGGTGTCTTTTTAGCCAACCTCTCGTAATCGGAATCTTAACAACAAAAAAAAAATTACTTAATATTTAAAAATAAAACCTAATACTTCATGGAAATTAAAAACTTCAATCAAGGAAACGAAACAATTTAGTCCCCTTACCTATATCCCTACTAACCAACCAAGCTAACCCCCACAAAACCCCTATCTTCATTTATCGCCTATCACCTCTCCACCTTAAAACCAAACCCAAACAATCCACACTCAGATAACACACAACACCACCAAACCCAACAATGGCTTCCTCATCTGCTTCGGCAGCTCTTCTTTCTTCTCCAAACCCTAGGCACTCCTCTTCCATTTCCCCCAAATCTAAGCTCTCTCAAACCCTCTCATTCTCCAGCTCTGCATCCTTCAGTTTCCAATCTAAATCCCTCCGCTCCTCCCTCTCCCTCCGCCCCTCCACCTCCCGCCGGAACGGATTCGTCGTCAAAGCTGTAAGTAGCTCATTATCTCCATGAATTCTATTCCAGACGAATGTTTTTTCATTTGTGGATTTACAAGGCTGTGTAATTTTGCGTATTTTCACATAAACAGTTATAGTTCCTGGTTGCATTGTCGATTCATGTTAATGTATGTTATTTAGATGAATTTATTGTATTAACACTATGTTCTATAACACCATTATACCGATAACTAAATTTTCTTATCATGTGCTCGATAATTATGGAAGTGGATGTATGCGTATTGGATCTGAACGATATATAATCAAATTTTGTAGACAATAAATTTCATCAACAGATTTCCTTTCTCAAATTCTGGAATGTATTTTGGTGTTTACAGGGACTCCCACTAGTCGGAAATGTTGCACCAGATTTTGAAGCCGAAGCTGTTTTTGATCAAGAATTCATCAACGTAACTAAATCGACTCATTTCATTGATTATATAATATATATAAATAAAATCCCAGATTTCATAACTTTGTAGGAAATTTATGAATTACAGGTTAAGCTCTCTGACTACATTGGCAAGAAATACGTCATTCTCTTTTTCTACCCTCTTGATTTCACTTTCGTTTGTCCAACAGGTGAGTTTCACTTTCACTTTCACTTTCGCATTACTTTTTAAACATAATTTGATCCATTTTTTTCCTAATTATGTGTTTATTATGTAGAAATCACTGCATTCAGTGATAGACATGCAGAATTTGACAAGATAAACACTGAAATATTGGGTGTTTCAGTAGACAGTGTGGTAAATTCTAATTTTTCCTTTACCCTGTTATTTTTTAATACAAATATTTTAAGTATTATTACATTATGAATTTATGATTTATGATTCTATTTTTTTTTTTTTTTCAGTTCTCTCATCTTGCATGGGTTCAAACAGATAGAAAATCTGGTGGACTTGGTGATTTGAATTATCCTTTGGTTTCTGATGTGACAAAATCGATTTCAAAAGCTTTTAATGTGTTGATTGAAGATCAGGTACACACATTGATATATTCTTTTATTTGTTATTTGTTAATCTTTAAAACCATTTTTACACCGATTTTTTTTGTTTGATTTTTTAGGGAATTGCATTGAGAGGACTTTTCATTATTGACAAAGAAGGTGTCATTCAACACTCGACTATTAACAATCTTGCAATTGGTCGTAGCGTTGATGAAACTTTGCGAACACTTCAGGTAACAAATTAATACTGGCCACTGGTTATTACTGAATAACCGGTCACTGGTTATTATTGGCTACTGGTTATTACTGGCTATTGGTAATAACCATGTCTCCTGGGCCACAGGTTATTGGTAATAACCATGGCTTTGGTTATTACCGGCCACTATTGGTAATAACCATGGATCCTGGTTATTACCGTCCGTTGACTATTATTGATTACTGGTAAATTGGGTATGTGTTGTACTGTAGGCATTGCAATTTGTACAAGAGAACCCGGATGAGGTATGCCCGGCGGGATGGAAGCCAGGGGAGAAGTCGATGAAGCCGGACCCGAAGCTAAGCAAGGAATATTTTGCAGCGGTTTAGAAAAATAATTAGAAAATGGTTTTTGTTTTTATATTATGAAAAATTGAATTTTGGGAGAATTTTCATTTCCATTGAGCAAGAAAATTCAAAACTATTGTGTTTTAATTTTATTAGTTATTACATACGTAAGTTGGAATGTGTACTTTCAGCCCTTATTTCGTTTCCACTTAATTTCTTATTCACAATGTGGGATGCAAAAGATGACCAAAATGAACAAGGATTTATATCAATTTGAAGGTATTTGAAACGTTGGAATATATAATACGTGTATAAATAATAAAATGTAATAATAAATCAATTATATATTGTCGTTATCAACTTATAAAATAAAAACTAAAACTTTTATATAAAGTAGTAACATTTAAAAAAAGTTGTGGTTATAAAAGCTGGTACGCTTTAAACTCGCCATGAAAACATTTTCCCCATTTAGAATGTGTATCACGATCAAACATGCTCATGTTTAGAATTTGTTGTCTAAAAAATATATGTTTACAAATTATAAGCACATTTTAAATTTTTATAAAAAATTGGTCAAACATTAAAATTTGTAAACAAGGAGTACTTTGCAAAATATACATAAATATAGCAATACACTTAAGATGCAAAATATATCAATACATTAATAACAACAAAGTTTAAACTTTGAGCTGATTATAATATTGTACTTTAAAATGTTTAAAACTATGAAGTTGCACTATCGACTTATATGATTAAAAAATGTTATGATCCAAAAATTGTTATGAACAAAAGCCTTTGTGAAACAAAATTGATTTGGTTGAAAATAATATGATCATAATATTTATGATACAAAATATTTATAATCCTTAATTTGTTATGATCCAAAACCTATAATGATTCATAATGGGATATAGCCCGACAACACCTATATCTTTTCCAAACATACCAAACCGACATGATTGGAAAGATGCTTGAAGTTACCGTACTCGATTGGCTCGAAGTTGCTTGCTTGCATACCAAGCAGGAATGGCAACAAGAAGGTACAAGATGGCGTCGAAACAATAACAGAAGTACCATGAAACTCTGGGAATACAACCTGTACGAGGATATACAGTTGGCGGATCTGGGAACTGCCACAACACAACTGTATAACGATATATATACAGTACAGATATGCGTACCTTCGGGCATCATGCCATAAATGCGATAAGATGGCATGTCAGAATCGGTACGAGAAGAACTGGCTACTTCGTCCAATGTCATTATAAATAGCCGACCCGATTCATCATGGAGGTAAGCCGATAGAATCGACCTTAACTATTCCTTTGTAACTACCAATCACCGACCCTATCACTAACTTAAACGTCGGAGAGTCATCCGGGATCCCCTCCCGGTCGCCCTGCTTACGGTTTGTTTGCAATCTTCAGGTCAATCTACAAACCTAGATAAAATCAGCACTCATGTGACAGATGGAAGACGGACCTGAGGGTGCATCAAGTGGCACCATCCGTGGGACTCCGCAACAAACAATAGTTGGAGAGGGTCCCGTTGCGAGAATGCAAAACCTAGAAGGCCCAGAAGCAACCTCACAGGTTGCTACTGTGGTGATACATCATAGTGAAGTGGTCGAAAGGTTTGTCAGTAACGAGGGAATAAACTTGCAAGTCAAGACAATAGAAGAAATGAAGTTGGAAGAATTTGAGGCATTCAAAAGCTTCAGGGTTATGAGGAGATTGCAAAATGAAAAACAACTCCAGAAGGATAAAGAATGGGACCGAGTTTCGGTCCACACAGATCGAACGAAGGACTCCAACAAAGAAAGAAAGGAGTCAGACCCCCGCAAAAAAAAGACCAAACAAGAATGAGAAAAAATGCAGATCGGCTACCCAGTGCAGAAGACAACCATAATAAGCAAGAAAAGTTGCATGAAGTAACAAAAGCAAAACAATACAACCAAGCTTTCAAGAACCTAAATTTTCGCTCTCCTTTCACGGATGACATTAATGAAACGCCTATCCCCAGAGGATTAAAAGGGCCGAGGGTGCCACCTTATGATGGCACCGGAGATCCGGACGATCATGTATCCAATTTCCAATGGGCAATAAAAATGATACCCATAAATCCAAAATTTTGGAACCTGTATTTCGCGAGAACATTAGATGGATATGCTCGATATTGGCTAGCCAGCCTACCGTCTCGAAGCATAGGAAGCTTTGAAGAGCTCTGCCAGAAATTTTGTAATAGCTTCATACAGCAACGAAGGTTCCAGCAACAAGCACGCGCGATATTTGCCTGTCGGCAACGCGAAGGAGAATCGAATAAGGCGTATTTCAAAAGGTTCAATGAGATTAGTAGAAAGATGCCGACTCGGGATGAACCCATGATTATAGCAACGTTCACTTATGGGCTCCTGGAGGGGGAATTATTTCGAAAGTTGGTAGGGCGAGAATGGACCAACGTAGAAGAAATGATACGAAAAGCTAACCGGTTCCCGAGGCAAGAGGCAGAAAGTGCCGAAAAAGCGAGGATGGAAGGAAAGGTCGTAGTGGGAGGAAGAAGAAAGGAAGAACGAACTAGATCATACCCTCCTCAACCGAAGAGTATGTCTCACTGCATCTATGATAAAAGGCCACACCAAAGCGAGAGGGGAAGAGGGAATGGCCGCTATCAGCCATATTGACAGGAAACTTATGAAACTTACACTCCACGGAGCCCGAACAGGTACAATGCAGATAAAAGCAGAAAATATCCTTGAGACCCGAACAAATACCATGACTTTCACAAAAAACTGGGTCATGCGACGAAGGATTGCGAAATTTTAAAAAGAGAAAAAGAAAAGAAGCAGTCGCTAAGAGTTGATGAATGAACAACGAAGAAAGAAGATGCACCAAGGTACGATGCTGAAATTTCCATGGTGCAAGGTGAGGAAGATTCGGGGGACAGGTTAACACGAAAGCGGAAGGTGACTAGCATCGAGTTCGATCACCACGATCCAATACCTTTTGATCATAAAGGGATGGAACCTCTGATATTAAAAGCGTCAATAGGAAAAACGTTGATTAGAAGGGTCTATGTGGATAACGGAAGTGCCATTAATGTAATGTATGAACATTGCCTAAAGGGATTGCCCACAAACGTTCAAAGATACCTCAAGCCCGCCACGACAGCAGTGGTCAGATTCGTAGGCCAATCTGTATGCCCGAGGGGGAAGATCTTTTTTCCCTTCACATTGGAAGATTATCGAGGTAACATCCGTAAAACCATACCGACGGAATTCATAGTAGTACAAGCACCTTCCCCCTACATCATACTTTTGGGAAGAACCGACTTGTGGAAGCTGCAATCCGTCTCATCTACAGTACATGGCCTACTCAAATTCCCTACTGAAGAAGGGGTGGCGATAGTTCAAAACATTACACAGGGCCTCCTGAACGCAGCCATGTCGTACAACCAGATCAAGCCGAGTCCATGGAAGAAGAAGGAATTTCTTATGTAGATACTGAGGAGGTAATTGTCAATAAAAATCACAAGGATCAGACAATCAAATTAGTGATCGAGCTTCCTAGAGCATTGCGAGAAGGATTAACAACGATACTAAGAAAGTATCAAGATACGTTCGCGTGGACGCCTGAGGATATGACGGGCATCCTAAGGTCAATCATAGAGCATCATTTGAATATCGATCTTTCGTGTACTCCAGTAAAGCAAAAGAAGCGTATCGTGGCCAAAGAAAGAAATGAAGTCGTCAACAAGGAAGTCGAAGCCTTAGTAAGAGCCAAAGTCATGAGAGCTACACAATTCCCAAAATGGATCGTCAATCCGGTATAAGTAAAAAAAGCAGACGGAACATTAAGAACGTGCGTTGATTTCACCGATCTCAACAAATCTTGCCAAAAGATAGTTACCCTCTTCCATAAATAGAGCAGAAGATCGAGTCTTTAGGGGGTATCGATGGAAATCTTTCTTGGACGCATACAAAGGGCATCATCAAGTGAAGATGGCGACAATTGATGAAGACAAAACAACCTTTCACATGGAGAAGGGGACTTTCTGTTACGCAAAAATGCCTTTTGGATTAAGGAATGCAAGGGAAACTTACCAGAGGTTGGTAGACAAAGTATTTGTGAAGCAAGTGGGAAGAAACGTTGAGGTGTATGTGGATGATATGGTAATCAAGAGCAAGAATGATGATAATTTTCTGGCGGATGTGGAAGAGACTTTCAGGAGGTTACGACAAACCAACATGAAGCTTAACCCAAAGAAATGAATTTTCGGGGTACAAAGAGGTAAGTTCTTGGGCCACATCATAACAGAAACAGGGATAGAAGCAAACCATGAAAATACTGAAAGCTTATTGAAAACAGCGACACCACGAACAGTGAAGGAAGTACAAAGTCTTAACGGCAAGTTAGCAGCATTAGGACGATTCTTAGCAAAGTCGGCAGACCAGACGATACCTTTCTTCCAGACGCTAAAAACATTCACAAGGAAGAAGGAAATATTATGGTCAGATGAGGCAGAAGAGGCGCTCTGGAAATTGAAACAATGCCAGACAACTGCCGACCTTGGCAAGTCCCTTAAAGGAGGAAGCGCTAACCGTGTAGTTGTCAGCAAGCCATAAAGCAATCAACGTGGCGTTGGTTGCAAAAAGAGGAACGAAGCAAGTTCCGGTATATTTCGTTAGCAGAATATTGTAGGGGGCGGAACGAAACTACTCTAAGGTGGAAAATTGGTCTTGTCCTTAGTATATGTTTCCAGACGATTACGTAGATATTTCCAGACACACCCCATCGAAGTATTAACAGACCAACCGATGAAGCAAATTCTACTACATCCAGAACGCTCAGGAAGAATGACGAAATGGGCGATAGAGCTAGAGGAACACGACATCACATATAAACCTCGAATCAACATAAAAGGGAAAGCTCTAGCTGATTTCTTGACAAAAACGCAGAGGACTCACAATCATCGATGGTGACTACTCCTAAAGACATCGGTGAACATCCAGAAACGTCGACCAATGTAACCAAAGAAATGTGGGTATTATACGTAGACGAGGCATCAAGCAAAGACGGCTCAGGAGCATGCATCGTTCTCACCAGCCCATATGGAGATAAGTCGACCTACGCCCTACGTATCAAGTTCAAGTGCTCGAACAAAGAGGCGAAATATGAAGCTCTACTAGCAGGTTTATGACTGGCAGCAAACATGAACATCTCGCATCTCGAAGTATTCAGCGACTCGATGTTGGTGGTCAACCAAATTAAAGGAACATACGAAGCGAAACAAGTTCACATCCAAAAATACCTGACTCAGAAACAGACATGGATCACTAAGTTTGAAGCATTCAGAATCACAGAAGTTCCATGATCAAAGAACAAGGAAGCAGACGCTTTAAGTAAACTTGCCTCAGTAGCTTTCAGCCACATGTCAATGACTGTCCTAGTAGAGGTTAAGTCTTGGCTTGGAAAGTATTTCACTATGAAGGACCTAGGTGAGGCTGCCTATATTATGGGGATAAGGATTCTAAGTAATAGGAGTAAATGACTGATTGGACTTAGTCAAAGTACATATTTGGAAAAGGTGCTAAAACGTTTTAGTATGGAGAATTCCAAGAAAGGAAAACTACCCATCCGGAGTAATTCCAAACTGAGTAAGACTCAGAGTCCGAGTACCGATGCAGAGATATCAGAAATGAGTCGGATTCCATATGCTTCCACCATTGGATAGATCATGTATGATATGACATGTACTTGCTATGACGTGTCCTTTTCTTTGAGCATGGCCAGTCGTTACCAGGGAAATCCAGGTAAAAGTCATTGGATAGAAGTTAAGAATATTATCAAGTATCTACGAAGAACTAAGGACTGGGTCCTAGTACTTGGTCGTAGTGATACGTTGAAAGCAACTGGGTATAGTGACACCAACTTTCAAACAGATAGAGACAACTTTCGTTCTCAATCTGGCTGGGTGTTTACTTTAAATGGAGGAGCAGTTACTTAGAAAAGTTCCAAGCAAGAGACATTGGCTGATTCTACCTGTGAATTAGAGTAGATAGCAGCGAGTGAAGCGTCAAAGGAAGCAATTTGGTTGAAAAACTTCATCGAAAATCTTGGAGTTGTTCCAACCAATAAGGAGTCAATGGAACTTTTCTGTGATAATGAAGGAGCGGTTGCCTTGACAAAGGAACCAAGAGATTAGGGAAAGTCAAGACATATCGACAGAAAGTACCATTTCATTAGACATAGAGTAGAAGAAGGTCACCTCATTGAGAAGAGAATATCATCTTAAGAGAATGTAACATCCGGATTTTTAGGGATATTATTGTGTAAGTTAATCTTGTGATTGAAGGAGAGACTCGACGAGTTGAGGGTCCAACTCGCCGAGTCGAGTTGAGTTGCTCGCGTGGATTAATGAACGGACTCGACGAGTCAGAGGAGGGACTCGCCGAGTAGGCGCTGTTGGCAGAAACCCTAATTCTCCCGGGCATGGGCCTATTTAAAAGCACTTAAGGTCTCCTATTGCGGCTACCCTTCAGAGGAGGAAACCCTAAACGAGTCCTGAGTGATTTGGGCAAGAAAGAGAGTCATGTTGAGCTTCTTGGTGGGTGCCTTGCAAGGAAGATGAAGGTTTCAAGCCAAAGGGGTTAGAGTAGGTTGTAGATCCGCGATTTGCAACCAAGGAGCATCAGTTGGAGGTATCAATTCGGACCCCTTTCTTCCCTATTTGAGTAGATCCTTCTTTTGTGGATTAGCGCTTGTATTACCTTGTTGGTGGGATTTTGAATGCATCAAACCCCTCTTATGAGCTGATAGCATAGATCTGGACCTTGGAGGGTCCAGAGAGTCTGAAAGTGGGAAGCCATGGTGGAGCAACCATTGGGCTTTGAAGCTAGGAACCATTAATGGAGTCTTTATGGTTTATAATGCAAAATACACCATGCATGGACATCAAGATCGGACCTTTACGCGACTTTTGGGTAGTAGGAGGTTAGATCTATGAGTTAGAGCTACTGATCTGACCTCAGGTGGCTGAGTGAGTAACCCAATTGAGCCAACTCGCCGAGTCCATGGGATTACTCGACGAGTTGTAGCGGGTGTGACCCAGTAGCCTTGGCCAGTGTTGACTCATCGAGTTGGGAGTCAACTCAGTGAGCGGAGTGAACCCTAGGAAGATTATGGAGAATTCGAGGGGACTCGTGAAGTCATAGATGTGCACTCGGCGAGTCAGGTCAACATAGAATGTTGACCCAGGTTGACTTCTGTTGACTTCTTGAGTGGACCAGTAAGGGGGCAGATAGGGCCAATGAGGGGTAAAATGGTCTTTTACCCATCCTGAGGGTCAAAAGAGGAAAAGAGGATTTAAAGTGTTAAGAGTAATAAGGCGGATAATGATTGAGATGCTTGTCTTATGTGATAGGCGGAGGCCAGTCCAAGATTTCCGAGTGCTTGTCGGTTACCTGCTAGTCGAGGTGAGTCTTCTCACTATACTTTACCTAGAGTGGTAATTATGTGTGACCGGAAGGTCTTATGTGTTTATAAGGATTATGAGATGTATGCGATATGTATATGTTATGACCTGAGCTTGTAGAGTTTGGACCGGAAGGTCAACAGAGTTGATGTATGTTATCTATGTGATATGTATATGCTATGTCCTGAGCTTGCAGAGTAGGACCGGAAGGTCAACAGAGTTTGGACCGGAAGGTCAACAGAGTTAGGACCGGAAGGTCTACCAGAGTTGTGGGATCGGAAGGTCCAACTGAGACACATTGACCGGAAGGTCTTACAGAGTTATAGCCTCGAGTGGCTAATATGTTGTATGTGGTATTTTGGGGAACTCACTAAGCTTCGTGCTTACCATGTTATGTGTTATGTGTCTCAGGTTTCTTAGGATCGCGGGAAGGCACCAACTTGATTGTACACATCAGTGAAAGAGTTATGTTTTGAGGATCCTGGATTTGAATCAAACAATTACGGAGTTGTGATTTGTAAATTAAATAAATGAGATTTTCATGAAATGTGTTATGAGAATTATGCGATTTTTAAATGAAAATTTTGTTTGGAAATTTATGGTGTTACAAGTTGGTATCAGAGCCTTGGTTTGATGGATTCGGATGCACCTTCGGGTAAGTCTGGACTCAAACTGAGGATTTGAGAAAGGTTTTCAAAAAGAAAAGATTTTTTTTTCTAAAACGAGTAAGAGTTTCTAAGAGAAAAACGAGAAGGAGCAGTGTGTACAATCATCCAGAGCCCGAACGGTGATTTCTCAAAATACCCTTACCCTATTTGTTATGAGCTGTTATGAGATATGTTATGCATGCTAGAGATAGGCTAGGTATTTCATATTCTAGGACTAGAGTGGCCTGATATGTGATGCCTTAGCCTAGGAATTTTGTTATCTGTGATTTGCTTTTGATTATGTACGGAGTAAGAGTATCCAGCAGGAATCCTTTTTAGAGAAGGATTGAAGTGGAGGAGTAATCTAGGAGAGATACCTAGATGAGCATTGAGGAGTCTACTGAGAGAGTAGTTAGACGCCCGCGTGGGGTAAAGTTGCTTGAGTTTGGTGATATCCTATTGAGTATGAGCATAGCAAGTGGAGTTGTAACCAAGAGTGGTTGTACGTGTTGGTAGAGATCATTCGATGCCCGAATGCTGTTTGCTTCGTGCTTTGTGGAACTCTTGATGATGGGATTCAGCTACTAAGTGAATATGATGATATTCAGGAGGTAGATGGCTGGCATCATAAGGTGTTCTTCAGCAGCTGATGGTAGAGAAGTGAGAGAACCTAGGAGGAGCCTAGGAAGTGAACTTTGTCAGATGAGTACGCTGACGGAGGAGAGTATTCGCTGGAAGGAAAACTTGTGTAACGGGATTGGTGATCGAGAAGGTTGAACAACTACTTAGGAAATCTGGGACGATCCGTGTGGAAAGTATGGGCAGATGTGGCAGGTAGTATGGGCCCGTACTACTAAAAGCATAGGACCCATACTCGAAACAATGAGAATTCCAGAAGTTCTAAGTAGCGGATTGAGAAGAGAGAGAACATGGTTCGAGTACCATGATTCATAGCGAATTGAGAAGAGAGAACATGGTTCAAGTACCATGATTCATAACGGATTGAGAAGAAAGAACATGGTTCGAGTACCATGATTGTAGCGGATTGAGAAGAGAGAACATGGTTCGAGTACCATGATTCATAGCGGATTGAGAAGAGAGAACATGGTTCAAGTACCATGATTCATAACGGATTGAGAAGAAAGAACATGGTTCGAGTACCATGATTGTAGCGGATTGAGAAGAGATAACATGGTTCGAGTACCATGATTCATAGCAGATCGAGAGGTGGTCACATGGTTCGGGTACCATGACTCGTGGCGGTTAGTGCTCCTGGTTTACCAGTTATTCTGTTGTGATTGGTTAGTCTGAGAGCAGATGTGAAGGAGTATGGGGCCAGAGGTCCATGATTGAACAAGTTTCAATGAAGTAGGCCTTGAAGGGGGAGGGGGGGGGGGGGAAACGAGTTAGTTCCCGATGGATTTTTGGTGAGATGTAAGTTGGAGTCGCAAGACTCAGATAGGAGTAGAAGATAGTGATGTATGGAGGACTACGGTCAGAGTTGAGCAATCGGCCAATAGTGGAGATGTCACTTTCTGTGACCATAGTTGTGCTATTTCCGTTTCCTGTGAAGAGCAGAAGAGCTAATGAGTTTCTGGCTTCCGAGCTTGAAGGTAAACCCTTGTGGGGTAGCAAGCGTGGTGACCTTATCACCAGAGTATTTGGGCAGTATGTTGGCTGCGAGGTATTCTTATACCAGGAAAGAGTCGTTAGTGGGACTAAGACGGATGAGAACAAAGAGGTGCCTTATTGGGGAAAAAGGTACTTTTATCAGCAGTTTCCGGTGGTTAAAAAGGAGTATATCGGGGCAGTGGCCCTCGTGGTCTAAATTGTGTATCGACAATGAGAACGTGGTCTGTACTTTAATGATTATTCCCGATTTGGGAGGCGGGTCAAGGAGTTAGAGTCGAAGTGCGTGATAGGGCACTGTAACAACGTAAATTTTTAAAACAATTTTTCATTTTTAAATCATACTTTCAATCACACGATAATCACAAAAACATAATGAATCCACTGTGTCATAACAAAACATGTCCCAGAATCTCAATAACATAATCTCTTTGAGTGTGTACGGATCATGCCGGTGCCTTCCCGCGATCCTCGCTAGTACCTGAAACACATAACACAACGACTGTAAGCATAAATGCTTAGTGAGTTCCCCAAATACCACATACAACACATACGCCTTTCCAAGCCACAACTCTGTAGGATCTTCCGATCCATGTGTCTCGGGGACTTCCGTCTCGAATCCCGGTAGACCTTCCGGTCCTACCCGTAGCGACCTTCCGGTCCGTAACCCCTTGACCTTCCGGTCCATATCATCTTGACCTTCCGGTCCTTATCATCTTGACCTTCCGGTCCTCATCATACATAACATACATAACACATACATATCACATAACCGCATATAGCACATACATCGCATAGCATACAAGACCTTCCGGTCACACATAGGTACCCTTCCAGGTACAGTATAGTGAGAAGACTCACCTCAATGAAGTCGGATAAACTCTCGTGCTCAACGTTCCGACCTAGCCTCCTCCTATTATTCAAATAACATTCCAGATCAATATTCTCTCAGAGCCTCATCTCTACAGATTGGGTAGAAGGCCATTCTACCCTTCCCTGAACTCTCTTGCATCAGTCTTGACCAGAACCCTAAGGTCAACGAAAGTCAATGGTCAACTTTGATCGACTCGTCGAGTGCACATGGGCGACTCGGCGAGTCCATGCGGGCTCTCTGAATCCTTCTAGCCTCTCTTGGCTCATCGAGTCTTCGTCCCACTCGACAGATTACACCTGTCATGAATCGCGGGGCAACCCCGACTCGACTCGTCGAGTCCACTTATAGACTCGGTGAGTTGCTTCCATGTTCTTACTCAAATGACCTTCTAAGGTCAGATCTGCTTCCCTAACTATCAGATCTACCCTTCAAGTGCTCAAATGTCACGTAAAGGTGCAACCTTTACGTGCATGCAACCCACATCAAGTCATAAATGGAGAAATAACTCTAAAAATGGCAACCTAGTCTCCAATCCTCCATGAACAAACATAAAGCAGAATGGGGAAGGTTCTATGGACCTCTATGGGTCCAGATCTGAGGTCTAACCCAGCAAGGGACCATAAACTCAACTTTTCAACCCTTAAAAGGTTATAGAAAACCCTAAATCATAGATCTTAACCCAAAACAGAAAGGAAGTTCGATTTGATACCTCAATAGTGTAGATCTGAACTTGAAAACCCTGGATCCACAACTCCCTTGACCTCTTCTTGTTGGAAACCACTTCTCCTTTGCTAAAACACACAAGAAATGGTGAAATAGCCTTCCTCTTGCACCACAAGCTTTCTCTCTGCCATCTAGGGTTTCTCAGGGGTGCATTGGCCGCAAATGGAGGCTATAAAGGCCTTTAAATAGGGCATAGACCCCGAGAATTAGGGTTTCATTTTACAGCGCGGACTCGCTGAGTCCACGCATCGACTCCTCGAGTCCTTCATTAAATCAGACAAGAAATGCGCGATCCTACTCGGCGAGTCTGAGCGCCTACTCGCCGAGTCCCTCCCTAAAACTCAATATAAATACTTAAAATAAGATACCTGAGAATCCGGATGTTACAATTCTCCCCCACTAGAATCAGACTTCACCCTCGAAGTCCTGCTCGGCAAATAACTCTGGATGTTGCTCCCGCATCTCCAACTCCGGCTCCCAAGTCAGCACGGACCCTTTCCGATATTGCCACTGGACCTGCACCAGGGACACTTCCTTGTTCCTCAAAACCTTGATCTTCCGATCCCGGATCGCGATTGGTCTCTCAGCATAATTCAGGCTCGCATCCACCTGAATATCCTCCAGCGGTACCACCGCCGACTCGTCGGCTATACACTTTCTCAACTGAGACACGTGAAAGGTATCATGAATCTGGCTCAGCTCCTCTGGTAGCTCCAACCGATACGCTACCCTGCCCACCCTCGCAGTCACCCTGAACGGACCGATGTACCGGGGCCCCATCTTGCCCCTCTTCCTGAATCGGATCACTCCTTTCCAAGGAGATACTTTCAGGAGTACGAAGTCTCCTACCTGGAACTCAAGCTCGGATCGTCGTCTATCCGCATAACTCTTCTGACGACTCTGAGCCGTCAATAACCTCTGTCTAACCTGGTGTATCTGTTCTATCGTCTGAAGCACTATCTCAGTGCTACCCATCACACGCTGCCCTACCTCTCCCCAACAAATGGGAGTCCGACACCTCCTCCCATACAACAGCTCGAAGGGAGGCTTGCCAATACTCGAATGGTGGCTGTTGTTGTAGGAAAACTCAGCCAACGGCAGATACTTGTCCCAACTTCCTCCGAAGTCCAACACACATGCTCGGAGCATGTCCTCAAGCGTCTGAATCGTCTGCTCACTCTGTCCGTCCGTCTGGGGGTGGTAGGCGGTACTGAAATGCAACCTCGTACCCAACTCCTCGTGGAGATTCTTCCAGATGCTGGAAGTGAATCGTACATCCCGATCTGACACAATCGAGATAGGTACTCCATGACGCGATACCACCTCTCTCACATACAACTCGGCTAGCCTCTCAGCGGAAGAGCTCTCACTGATAGCAAGAAAATGCGCGCTCTTCTTCAGCCGGTCGACAATCTCCCAAATTGCATCGACACCCCTCGCGGTCCTCGGCAATTTGGTGATGAAATCCATGGAAATCTGTTCCCATTTCCACTGGGGAACCTCAAGCGGCTGCAACTTGCCATGCGGACGCTGGTGCTCGGCCTTAACCCTGCGACAGGTCAAGCACCTCTCAACAAACCATGCTACATCCCTCTTCATACAGGGCCACCAATAATCTTTCTTCAGGTCCAAATACATCTTAGTGGCCCCGGGATGGATCGAGAATCTCGATCTATGCGCCTCCTCCATCAAAATGGTACGTGTCCAAAAAACCTTGTTTGACATTATAAGTCTTAGGGCATATTTGACATCGTGCGTTTTGGAGCGTTTGAGAGCTTTTAATTTCTAGCGTTTGACAAAAACGCTCCGGTTTGTCCAAAAAACCTTGTTTGACATTATAAGTCTTTAGCGTTTAGTTTAAACAAAACGTTCTAAATCTAAAATCTACCTCATGTAGCGTTTAACAAAACGCTACCAGCTACACGCTACCAGCTAACACTACCGGATAGTTTTGCCTAACACGTCCGTACAAACATATACACATTTATGTGATACAAAGATATGCAATATGCACATTTTCATCTGATGTAGTTAGTAGTCGGTCGTACGAGACCCCTAGCCCATTCATATTTCTTTATAAGTTTATGCGACAACATCTAAGTTATCAATATAAACAATAATTATTAATCGGCAAAAAGTTAGAAGACTAAATGTTTAGCCATAGAAAATAAATACGTTATATGTTTTGTGTAACAGAAGAAATTATTCCGTAGGGTACATAAAATGTGAGTGAAGCACGATATGTATAGGCAACACGAGACACGGGAATATTTCTCTACATAGTTGCTCCCCATATTTGGGGGTTAGATTTTTCTAGAACATCATTATTGGTAAAATGTTTTTTTCATAATTTTCATGTCACAAGATTCTGCGAACATTTAGGGGCGTTTGGACGGGATTAAAATATATTATTGTAATTTGAATTTCTAATAATTTAATTGTTTACTATTCCAAAAAACCATTTAGGGCTTAAACAATTATATACACACAATTATTAAGGGTGTCCTATAAGAAAGTTGTTTCTAAATCAATTGTTATCAACTTCAATTAAATATTTGTATGATTGTTTTTGTTGAAAGGGTGAGAATATTATATATATATATATATATATATATATATATATATATATATATATATATATATATATATATATATATATATATATATATATATATATATATATATAATGATACTAACAATCCCTATTGAAATATAAAGTTATTTAAGTGAATTCGTATGTTAACATGTTAACAGCTATTATGATCTTGGTTTATTAGTTTTTTCGATTTTATGTTACCAATTATGCTTTTGCCATTGATTATTAATATGATTTTCTTAATATATGTAGTAGGAAACGAAAGCGTGTATTCCTTGAACGAATGTAGGAATATTATCGGGTTACTATATCATATAACAACTAGGCAAAAATTCAACATACAACATATGTTTTGTTAGATTTAATAGTTTAAGGACTTAAAAACTAGTTGAAATAAATTTTGCAGTAATCTTTTTATTAAATACAAAACTTTAATATAAAAAATGAAAGACAAAAACTAAAACCTAAAATCTCCTTAGAACTCGTTATCAATCACGCTTACTTTGAATATTTAATTAGAAAATAATAATATAAAACGACTATAAGTAAAAGATCATGCTATTCACTTCCCAATTTCTCAACAAAAGTACATTCAAAGTTATCATGTGCACCGCCATCGGCAGCGGGTGCAGCTGAAATAATTCTATAATTTCGTAAAAATTATTTATTATCTTTTTGGAAATCGTACAAAAATATGATTATGTAGGAGACGTTTTGTGAAGCATATTCAATGTATAGTACATTAAAGTTTCTATTTCATTTTGTGTTAAAAGATTTAAGAAAATAAAATTTATTCCTATTTCATCCTCCTCTATCTATTTATATTTGATACTATCTATTTAATATTTGATATGTATAGGCATAACATATGAATTTCTTTTTTCATCTCATTTCCTCATTTTAACATGATCTCGTGAGTACGATGATAAATATAAATATTCTGTTTAATGATATTGAATCTCTCTAAAAAATAATATTCCAAGATTCTTTTTCACATTAATTTTATATCGGCTTTAAAATATAACTTGATTTTACGATTTAGAAACTCTGTACACCATGTAATTTTTTTTTACATAATAATCTTTTTAATTTTTTACTTTTTTATACATTTCCCAGGTGAAAAGGAAAGTGAAATAATTGGAAAGAATGAGAACCCACACCTAAAAGCCTAAAGAATATATAGAATGGAAAGTGCCAGAATATGAAATGAAAGGGTGTAAAAATTTTAGGGTCAAACCGATGATGATTATCAATATATATGTTATTAACATGCTATTAGTTGTCATCCTGAGCTGATTAAGTTATGCATGAAATATTTAGTCAGCATAAGCTAACCTAGACCACTTGAGTTGGCTTAACAACTTCAGTTGCATGAAGCCTATACATCTTAACTCTAGAAGAGTTGTCCATTATAGCTCAACAATGTGTGTCTATCTGAAACCATCGAAGATAAAAGTTGTAGAAGGTTCAAATATGAAGATAAGGACCATACTTGCCAGAATCAAGATTTTAACATAAGTTACCGATTAGTTTGGGTAATCTAGATTAGTATTTATGTATTATCGTGTGTATGTACTTTAATGTGTTTGCAACTAAGAGCTTGTGTGAGCATTCTGTTGAGAGATAAGAGAGTTTATTACATCTAAAGCGTGTCTCTAATTATTCTCCTCGTTATTCAAGTGTTGTTTAATAAGAAAAAATATTCATTTTTTAAATTCATGTTCATTAACATACTTATTGCATTATCATAGACCAACACCTTGTATCAAAACAATGTTTTAGATAATTCTCTAAATAACAGCTTCCTGCAAATCTATGTTCTCGTAGAAAATCAATCATATCGCCATCAAACAAATTTCAAGCAAATTCATATATAACAAGTGTCTCCCATTCGATGAGAACAACTCCTCGATGTGGTCGAGCAAGGTCCTTATGGTTCTTGAAAACATAGATTACAACATACTTGAAGTAATTATTGAATACCCTTTTATTTCAACTACTCCACTTACATAATCCAACACTCCATAAACTAGCATTAAAATCATCAAAATGTTTATCACTCGACAGACATAATATGAGAAGTTGAAAGTGATATGAATGTAAGGGTCATGATGTAGATTTAAAAGATTATGATGACATCATAAACAATTTCTTGGGTATTTATTCGTGGTTGCTTTCGATGTTGGAACAAATCGAAAGTTGCTTGGTTGATACGAAATGAGCCATCGAGAAAACTCGTTTTTCCGTGACATGTGATGTTTTTCGATATTCATGGTTGTTAAGGTGCCGAAAATGACATTTTTTTTAATTTTCTAGTATAATTGCTTATGGAATAAATGAGAAAACATGTAGAAAAACCCAACAACAAAGACACAATATATAACGTTGTTCGATCAAGGTGACCCTGTAACGTCCCAAAAACCTTGCATTTAAAAAAAAGAGATAACATCATTTTCCATAAAATCGTAAGTCACCAAAACATTGTTTCACAACATAACATAAATCACAGTATCAAAAATCATAGTATCTCCCAAAACATAATATCCACTGGATGATGTGTACAGTTATGCCTTCACCTTGCCCCGATCCTCAGAAGTAACTGAAACATTTCAATCCACAACTGTAAGCCAAATCTTAGTGAGTTCCCAAAATACCTCACACAATAATACATATACCATGCATGCACATCAAGCCTATAACACAGGGCTGGACCGTCCTTAGAGCTTACAATATCCAAGTCGGCCCGCTCTCGAGAGCATACAATATCCAAGACGAGCCGCTCCCCTTGGGCCTACAGTATGAACTGGACCGCTCGGGTCTCTTGGCCTATAACACATAGCTGGACCGCCTCAACCCAACCATAATATGTCAACATATACAAATAACAAATAACCAACAAATACATGTAATCATAACATATCTACCAGTCTAACAAATCACTACAACATATCAACATCCTATCACACAAGGACACATACTGCAGTACAAAGTATAGTAAGAAAACTTACCTCATAGACGAGCAGGAAAAAACCACATCTCACACAGAAGTACAAACTCGTACTATAAACCACCTATACAATCTCAATCTACAACCTAAAGCCCTCAATTTGACCAAAAAGTCAACTAGTTCAAAAAGACAACGGTCAACGTCAAACTCAGTTGGCCACCACTTCGTAGCCAACCATATGCCACGTCATGGCAACCTCAAGACCAAATAGTCACGAGGAACCCATCCACTACGTCGTGCGAACTGCTCTGGATAACTTAATGGATTAAACCCTTAATCCATTAAGTCTCATACTCACACTCTCAAGAAAGGTTCATTACACCCATAATGATAAGAATGAGGTCAAAATCCTATGCATGAAACGAAAACTCTATAGAACCTCAGATCTAGAACGTATGACCACATTAGGACCTCAAGGATCCATAAAGTTGCCAACTTTATGGGATCCATCAACTAAAACCACCATAAACATGTAAAAATATGCTATAAAGCTTAGATACAAAGGTTGGACAAAAAAAATAAGAAGTTGTGGACTTACAAAGGTCCAAGCTATGTAAAAGAGGGTAGTAAAGAACTTGCTTGATGAATCCTTGCACTTAGACCATCTTTCTTCCTTCTTCAAGGCCACAAAACACCATAATAAAGCTTCAAGATGAACACGAGGGAAGCTAGGGTTTGTTTAAGGACTTAAAGGAGAGATGGAGGTTGAGAGTGAGCAAGCCCTGGCCATCACATCCATTAAATAGGGCTCTACGCTCGAAAAATTAGGGTTTTGCACTCCAGCAGCTACCACGTGGTGGCTAGACCTTGCCACGTCGTGGTACATTTAAGATGTACGTTTTCTCATTAGTTCTGACAACGTCATGGTGCTCCTACATCACCATGTCGTGGTTACCAAAACCCCCAAATTTTGAAGTTCTAAAATGATTATGTCCCAAAAGAAGTATACATGGAATGGGTGTTGCAATTCTCCCCTACTTAAATTAGATTTTGTCCTCGAAATCATCAGTCGTAAACAGCTATGGATAGTTCTTGTGCATCTCCACCTTGGGTTCCCACGTCCACTCTGAGTCCTTCCGATGCCGCCACTGCACCTTAACCAAGGGCACCACCTTATTATGTAAGGCCTTCATTTTCTTGTCCAAAATCACCTCCGACCTCTCCACGTAATTCATGTGCTCATCGACCTGGATATCGTCTAAAGGAACCACCATTGAATAATCCACTAATCATTTTCGAAGCTAAGAGGCATGGAAAGTGACATGAATCTGGCTAAGCTCCTATGGTAAATCCAATTGGTAGGCCACCTTGCCCACCTAGACACCACTCGAAACGACCCGATAAACATAGGGATCAACTTTCCCCTCTTCCTAAAGCGAGTAACACCATTCCAGGGTGATACCTTCATTAATACCATATCCTCAACATGGAAGTCTAACTCAGATTGTCGCCTATCCGCATGACTTTTTTGTCGGCCCCGAGTTGTCTGTAGTCTCTGCATGATCGGTTGGATGAGCTCTGTCGTCTGGAGCACCACCTCAGTGCTCCCTATGATCCTCTGTCCGACCTCCCCCTAACATATCAGGGGTACGATACTTCCTCCCATAATGAAGCTCAAAGGGAAGTACTCCAATGCTGGAATGATAACTTTTGTTGTACGAAAACTCTACCAAATGAAGGTAATTATCCCAAATCCCGCCAAAATCATAAAAGATCTGAACATGTCTTCAAGTGTCTGAATGGTATGCTTACTCTGTCTATCTGTCTGTGGATGATAAGTTGTGCTGAAATGCAGTCTAGTACCCAACTCCTCATGGAACCTGTTCCAAAATGTAGAAGTAAACCGAACATATCGATCCGAGACTATAGAAATAGGCAAATTGTGAAGGGAATTCACCTCCCGAACATATATATCGTCTAGTTTTTCGGCCGAGGAACTCTCTTGAATAGCAAGAAAATGAGCATTATTGGTCAACCGGTGAACAATAACCCAAATAGCGTCAAATCCTTTAGTTGTCCGACGTAACTTCGTGATGAAATAAATGGTAATATGTGCCCATTTCCACACGGGAATCTCTAAAGGTTGGAATTTGTCATGAGGCATTTGGTGTTCGACCTTGACTTTCTGACAAATCAAGCACCTCAGAACATATTTGACCATCTCCCTCTTCATATAAGGCCATCGGTAACTGAGTTTCAAGTCCATGTACATCCTGTTCACACCAGGATGAATAAAAAATCTTGGCTTGTGTGCCTTGTCCATCAATATCTTCTGAACTCCTCCGGTAACTAGAATCCAAACCCTACCACACTAAGTCAATAAACCACGACTCTCAATAACAAAAGTAACAATATGCCGCTTAATTTTCTACTTCTTTCGATTCTCTTCCCTGATTCCCTTGCTCTGCGCCTCTTTGATCAAAACTAGTAGTGGTAAAGTGATAGCCACCCTCAAACATAGGTCTAGGATAGGAGTACTAGTTGCCTCGCGATTTGAAATGCCCTTTTCCGAATCGTTACCCATTTGGGTGTGATTGATAAAATGTGGATGATTCGGGCATCTAGATTTGGTTTTGGTGCCAAGGGGTATTTTAGTATTTTGGCAGCGGGATTTTATGGAAATTGGATTTTGTGTTCAGGGAACTTTATGGCGAGTCTGAGTTGATAAAAGTGTAGAGCTCCTCGATACCTTTTCGTGGATATAAGGATTGTCGGAATCGGAGTTGTATAAAAGAAGTTATGGTCTTCAAAATGAATTAGGGTTTGAGGAAAACCCTAGTATGCAGGGCGTACTGATGCAAAGGCTATTACGCCATGTGAAAAGGAGGGTACGCTGAGCGTACTGTGAGGAGTGGATCGGGTGCGAGACCTCGTACGCTGGGCATACGAGGGTGAGTTGGAAACGCTAATATTTCGTGTTGTACCCTATATAAGCTTTATGTTAGCCCTTTTGGTTCATTTCTAAGCCAGCCTCCATACCATAAAAACCCTAAATCAACCCTTGTAACCTCTTAGTGGTGTTCTTGAGCTATTAGAAGGTTTCATTTCACATTTTTCCCTTGGGAAGAAAAAAAGAGAAGCTTGAAGTTGTTTTGCATGGAGGAAGGGCTTTGGATCTAGAATCATCATCTTGAGGGGAAGATTTCTGAGATATCAAGTTTGCATCTTGGCTTGTGTATGATTATATCTCTTCATGGCTAGCTTATTATGATTTTGGTCTCCTTTTTGGGTCTATGAATGGGTTAGGTCGTTTAAGGGCTTGTTCTTTCAGATCTGAGTTTGTTTTGGTATCCTTGAGCTTAATGTAACGCCCGCAGATTCGAGCTAGTCAATATAGAGATAATAAGCATTAAAAATGACTTTTTGATGGAAGATTATTTAGAATAAACAATCTTAACCAAAGTTATAGTATATGTCGCAAGGATTATGTACATATAAAGAACGCTAAAATCCGACTTATAACGAAGAAGTTTTAGGTGTATTTTGGTGTCACACTTAAAGGTGCTAGCTTTAGGTGTATTTTGGTGTCACACTTAAAGGTGCAAGCTTTAGGTGTATTTTGGTGCCATGCATGCATTAAGTCCACCATTAAGTCCCTTTTAAGCTTAAGAGCTTTGTATAACCATGCATGAACGTAAAGTTGGCAACTTTACATGGTATTCCAGCTCAAGGAAGTCAGATCCATGTTTTGAAGCTTTGTCTTAATGGGGTAAGTGAAAAATCAAGTTTTAGGCTGAATAGGGTGAGTACGCTGGGCATACAAGCAGGTACGCTTAGCGTACAAGCCTTTAAGCGAGTACGCTGCACGTACGTGTTTGTACGCCCCGCGTACTTGGTCTGTCTGGGCCTGGTATGTTTGGGCTTCGGTTTGGGATGTATTTCGGGCTTGGTTGCTTGGGGCTTTGTTGGACCATCTGAGAATATGTGTTTTGGGCTAGGAAAAGTTAATGGGCTTTAAGGTAAGGCCCAAGTAAGGGTTTGGGCCCAATTTGGAAAATTGGGCCATAAAATGGCTTTGGATGATTCTTGGCTGCGAGCCTTTATGATTGGGAGTTAGGCCTTAGTATTGGACCCAACTAGGTGAGGGGTAAAATGGTCTTTTAACCCCATATATGGATTGTTGGATTTGGTATGGAACCCAATTGTTAATTGGGTGTTATTTGTTTGATAGCGTGGGGATTCTAGCAAGATCAGCATTCAGAGGTTTATTCGTGGGTTCAACTATCGAGGTGAGTCTCCTCGCTGTACTATGGGTCGAAGGCACCAATTCCGACCCATTTGGTTTATGTGTTATAGGAAGACCAGGGGGTGGCCCTTGGCAAAATTGTATGCAAGACCAGAGTTTGGACTCTGGCAGTTAACTAGATAAATAGTTATAGAAAGTATGCTAGTTGTCTTTGTGATACTTGCTTGGAAGACCAGGAGGTGGCTCTTGGCACTTGTCTATAAGACCCAGGGTTTTGGCCCCCGGCCTGGCAAGGAAAGACCATGAAACAGATCGTGACATAATGACAAGACTATGGTTGGCACATAGCACCTCCTATCGCATGTTTGATATGTATGATATGTTTGGCTTGTATGTTATGTATGGTATGTGGTACTTTGTGGAACTCACTAAGCTTCATGCTTACATTTGTGGTTTATGGTTTCTGGTACTTTCGGTTCGAAAGGGAATCGACTTGATCGCAGCGCATACACCCGTGTTTTTCCATAATTCGTGATTTTGGGACTTTACTCTGATAATTGTTTTATTATGAAATACTTTTAAATGTTTGAATAAAGAATGAATGAATGTTTTAAATATATTAAAAAATAATTTTTTTATCCTATGATTTTCGGGACGTTACAAGTTGATATCAGAGCCTTGTTTTTAGGGATTCGGGCATACTCTTGGGTATGCCTGGACTCAAACTGAGGGTTTGGTGAACTTTCTCATAAAATAAATGTTTTATTAAAAAGGGTTTCTAATCAAAGAAAGGGGGTGTGATGCGTGCAATCGGCCGAGCTCAAGTAACTGGTTCCCAAAATACCAATACGTGTTTAATATGATATATGATATGTCTATGAGGATTGCATGCTAGTTTAGGGCTAAGGATCTGATCAAGATTTTATGATAGGAGAGATGCCTTTATATGCCTGATTGTATGAGCTTTTAAAATTGCATGCTAGTATGGTTCTCAGATAAGTGGATAAATGGCTTGTTTAGTGTGAGCTAGTTAGATTTTTCCGTTGCCTGAATGTTGCTTGCTTTGTGCTTTGTGGGGGCTCTTAGTGATGCAGATCGACTACTAAGTGAATATGTTAAGTCACATGTGGCACAGGTTAAATAATCTTAGAGTGATGGACCTGAACCTATTGCACATCTCTTGTTTGAGTGCAACCGTTCTAGGGTTGAGTCTCTTACTCGACAAATTATCTCATCTTTGTTGCATGTGACTGTGTTTATGAGGTAGTTAGTTGACATTAGTGGGAGCCTTTCAACAGTTGAGGGCAGGGTGAGGTCGGGTACCTAGGAGAGCCTAGGATATGATTCAGTGAGTTTAGTTGCGCTGTTTAATGAGTTTTGGTGCATCATTTTGAGAAGGTGACTTAGAGGATTCGAGATGATTCTTGAGGAGAGTATGGGTAGGTGTGGCAGGTAGTATTGGAACCGTACTACTGAAAGCACATGATCTATACTCGAATCGGGGAGAGTCTTGGAGAATCTAGGAAGCTTGTGGAAGGAGGATTCTTGGGTATGTTCTGATCTTTTTCATGATGCTTTTTCAGTTTGGTGATGAGCACTCAGGAAGGAGGTTTAGGTTCTGGTTCCGGCTTAGGTGTAGGTACTGAGCCGATTAGCGAGCAGATAGGGGAGTTCATCTCGTCGAAGATTACCCGCGGTATTTTGGAGCAGACTGCTGTGATCTTTGGTACGGTCAAGGAGGGTATTCTGGAGATCTTGGATGAGCGTTTGGGCACATTTTGTGCTGAGGTTATGGCTATCGTGGGAGCTCGCACTCTTTCTTTCCATGAGTTCCGTGCGCATGGAGCTACTGCTTTCCATGGGGAGAAGGACCCCATTTCCAGTAGGAGGTGGTTAGCGGATATGGCTAACACGTTCAGGATGAGTTCCTGCCTCGATGGATGGAAGGTCAGATTTGCTTCTTGTCTTTTGAAGGACCGGGCACGAGATTAGTGGGAGGAGGTAGGCCGTGAAGTGGGTGATGATGCTGTTGATGCTATGTCTGTTGGATAAGGTGTCTAAGTCCATAACTATTTCTGGTATGTACTTGACCCGACCCGGCATGGTCCATTTGGGTTGCATGGCATCATGCATTTGGATAGACTAAATGAGAGAAATAACACTTGTGGTTATTAATATATTATAAGTTCTAATATATTAATAGTATTATTTAATTAGTATTGATCAAGAATTAATCTAGGATTAATTAAGTGACCAAAAGATGACTAATTAAATATATGGGTTGATTATGTAAATCATCCATAACTTGTATAGTGGGCTAAAAGGCTTCATGGATAGTCAAGTTGGGTTAAACCCATTGGATGCTCCATGGAGGCTCCATGGGAGTTACAAACCCATGGGTCATGGAAATGAAGAGTCATGCCACATTAGGGTTTACATGGTGTAACCCTAGATGTGACACACTATATAAAGAACATGTCATACACCAAAATCGGCTACACAAGAAATTGCAAGAGGGCTAGGCCGATTTTCAAGTATTCTACATATCTCTCAAAGTTATTCCAAAAGCATTTGGTGTTGTGTGAAACATTTGAGGCATCACACTTGGGGTGCTAGGCTCTCAAGGTTTCAAGGAATCATAACAACTACAAGGTATGTATTTCTAGCTATCTTTTATCTTATAAAGTTCCCCATGTGTGCTAGATAGGTTTATGAACCTTGGAAAAAGTATTTTGCATGTATTTTAGTCAAACATAGATCCAAGGTTTTCTAGGGTTGCATGTACACTTAGGAGTGTTAGAATTGCTCAAAACCCTTCAGTGGTATCAGAGCCTAGGCTTGTTTGTTGATACTTGATGCAAAATAGTGAAAAAAGTCAGTTTTCTTGCTGTCTGCATGATGAACTCGCCGAGTCCATGGGGGGACTCGCCGAGTTCATGACCAAATTCATCCTACTCGTCAAGTAGGTTCGTGCACTCGACGAGTAGGAGCCTCAGAATGCAGTTTTTCGACTTTTGCTGCTGGAAATGGACTAGAAACATTACCCTAAACTGTTTTGGTGTTATTAAACTTGTTTTAGATGGTGTAATGGTTGTTGTAATCCATTTACAATGGCAAATATCAAAATTACATGATTATATGTGTTCATATGTTCTTGAAATTTTGATATGATTAATTCATGTTCTTATGAGTTCTTGATAGATCATAGGAATTACTTGTTAATTGCTGAATTCATGATCTTTATGTGTTTTAATGGAGTCCATAACTTGTCCTCAAGTTATGGATAACCAAAAGTCTCTTTGTTAATTCCATTAAAAGAACACACAAGTTACAAAAATGAAGAGTCTTCATTTTTAATAACTCATAAGTTATGAATTGAAATGTTTTGTTAAGTTACAAAACTTGCCCTCAAGTTTTGGAACATGTAAAGTCATCTTAATTAACTTTAGTTCCAACCCCTAGAATTTTAAAAGTTAAAATTCAACCCTTATACTTTATAATATTATAAGTTTAATAATATATATATGTATAAGATCAAGTCGTTTTACCATTAGTAGGCCTCATTCACGAAGCCGGTCTATAAGGGGGGTATAAGGTTGTTGCCTATAAAATGGCAGCTTAATGGGTGTCTACTCTCACCCACCGCTTCCTTGACTGGTGGAGGGTCGTTAGCCGAACGGTTAGGACACTGACTTAAAATTCTCATTAAAAAGTATAATGATTATTATAAAGTAACAAAATGTTTTATAAATTCACAATCTTAGTTACTTTAGGAAAATATGAATAAGGTGCTAACCCATGAAATTACACTTTGCACTTTGATTAAGTCGTTGGTGGAGCGTGTGTGGTTAACCGTCACACTAACATGGACTTAACAAGGTAGGCAAAGGGTGACTTAAGGTTTTTCATAGGTCGGTGGAGCACGTATGGTTAACCGGCACATCGATTAAGTGAAAAACATTAAGGGCACCAAGTAATTTGCATGGTTACTTCACACCTTGTTTTGTGATCCTCGGTATCCCAGTCACAAAACATGAAGGGCACACTCGAGATTGAAACATGCCATTGAAAAGTTCAATGAATCTCAAAAGAATCTAGGAGTTTCTAAAAACCAAATAAAACCTAATAATTTATATTTCGTTTTCATGGTGGAAATTGGTGAATCGTCATTCACCTACCTTTCAAATATGTTATAGCTTGGATTACGGCATCCCTCTTCTAAGTTATAATATATTGTGATTGGATCCTAGCCTTAATATTACATTTGGGTGTTTTATTAAGGACTATCTCTATATCTAAACTAAACTTGTTTTCTTCTTTTCAGATGTCTTCCAACAATGCTGCTCCTGGCTCAAACCCTACTGGCTCCTTCTCTCTCATGAACCTTTGTGGGAGAGTCATCTTTGATGGATCCAAATTTACTGACTGGATCAGAAACATCAGGCTCCAAAAGTCCTATGAGGACTACTATCCTTTTGAGATGCACCAAGATTTGATGGACCGCTACCATCAGAGTGCACGTCAAGAGCGATATGAAATCATCTCCTCTATGATCACAACCCGAATGAAAGATGGTGAACCCATCAAGGGCCACATGCAGAAAATGCAAAGGTTTGTGGACCGATTGATGAAGTTGAATGTGAACTTCCCAGAGGAGTTAGCAATAGATATTATTTTGCACTCCTTACCTTCGTGTTATGATCAATTCCGCATGACATACCACGTGAACAAGGAGGAAGTTACACTTAGCAAACTTCAAGGACTCCTTAAGACCGCAGAATCAGGTCTCAAAGGTAAGTCGGTTGTGACCACTCCTACTACTACTCCAAACTCAGCACCTGTCCTGGCAATCGGGAAAGGTAGAGGGAAGAAGAGGAAGAACCCTACGAAGGGTACCAAGGGTAAGACCCTTGATGGCTCCTCTTCGAGCGGAACCAAGAAAGGTTTCGTTACACCTTCTTCTGATCCTAAAGAGGCTGAATGCTTCTATTGCCACGAAAAGGCGCACTGGAAGCGGAACTGCCCAAAGTACCAGCAAGACTTGAAGGATGGGAAAGTGAAACCCAACCATGCAGGTATTTACACTATCTTATCTAATAACTCACCCTATTCTAACTCTTGGGTCCTTGATACCGGTTGTGGTATTCATATTTGTTCTGATTTGCAGGGACTAAGAAGAAGTGAGAATGTGGAGCATGGAAAGATAAACTTGATCATGGGGAATAGGAAAGTTTCACCTGTCACCAAGATTGGAATTTATACTTTGTTGCTAAGTAGTGGGTTTACTTTAGATTTGAATAAATGTTGTTATTCGCCAGAAATGGCAAGAAATGTTATTTCCTTTCATTCTTTGTACAAACAAGGTTTTACCTTTTCTTTTGATAATGAAATTGGTGGAATAAATGCTTTCTTTAATAATGTGTTTTATTTTAAAGCATTACCTTATGATGGTGTGTATGAAGCTGTGTCTATTGTAGGTAATTTAGGAAATAATGTGTTGTGTATTGATTCTACTAATGATAATAACTTGGATAAAGCATCATTATGGTATTGTCGTCTTGGACATGTAAGCAAGAAACGCATAGGCCAACTCCAAAAGGATGGAGTTTTGGAATCATTTGACCTAAAGTCAGATGATAGTTGTGAATCATGCTTACTTGGAAAAATGACAAAGTCACCCTTCACAGGTTCTTGTGCTAGGGGTGAAGGTTTGTTGGATCTAGTGCGCACGGATGTGTGTGGACCCTTCAAAACTGCCACAAGGGATGCTAATCGTTATTATGTGACTTTTATAGATGATTATAGTAGATATGGATATGTCTACTTAATCAAGCATAGGTCAGAGACTTTCGAAAGGTTTAAAGAGTTTAAACAGGAAGTCGAGAATCAATTGGGCAGGAACATTAAGATGCTTCGATCCGATCGCGGTGGTGAGTATCTTAGTACTGAGTTCCTAGACTATCTTAGGGAATGTGGGGTTGTCTCACAATTGACACCTCCCAAGACACCACAGTTGAATGGTGTAGCTGAGAGGTGTAATCGAACCTTGTTGGACATGGTTCGTTCCATGATGAGTCGAGCTACGCTACCAATCTCATTCTGGGGGTATGCCTTAGAAACTGCCGCCCATATCCTTAATCTGGTCCCTACAAAGAAGGTTGCCAAAACACCTCACGAGATGTGGAATGGAAAAGTTCCCAATATAGCCCACATTAAAGTTTGGGATTGCGAAGCATTCGTGAGACGCGAGACTCACGACAAGCTCGAACCTCGAAGTGAGAGGTGTATTTTCATCGGCTACCCACATAAATCCTTTGGTTACCTCTTCTACAGACCTAATGAGAATGTGGTCTTTGTAGCAAGGAGGGGTGTCTTTCGAGAAAGAGAGTTTATAAGCCAAGGAAATAGTGGGAGGCAAATTGATCTTGAAGAAATTCAAGAGTCAAGTGGTGAAGGAACCTCAAACCCTAGCAGTCAACTTGAGGAGGAAACTCCTGTTGATCCAATTGACAAGTCTGTACCTCTGAGGCATTCCACAAGAGTTAGGAATGCACCTGAGCACTACTATGGTTTCCATATTACTGCAGAAGGTGAGACACTTATCAGTGATGAGACACTGGTAAGTCTGGATGAACCTAATGGCTATGCGGAAGCCATGGCAGGCCCTGAGTCTGCTAAATGGAAAGAGGCAATGGACAACGAGATACAGTCCATGTATGACAATCAGGTCTGGGACTTGGTTGACAATGTACCAGGTCGTAAGACAGTAGGGTGCAAGTGGATCTTCAAGAAGAAGACCGACATGGATGGTAATGTACACACTTATAAGGCACGACTGGTTGCAAAGGGCTTTTCTCAAACTCCAGGAGTTGATTATGATGAGACCTTCTCACCAGTAGCCAAGATTAAGTCTATTAGGGTGTTGTTAGCCATTGCTGCATTTCATGACTATGAAATATGGCAAATGGATGTCAAAACCGCTTTCTTTAATGGAAAATTGGCTGAGGATGTTTTCATGAATCAGCCAGAGGGTTTTGTTAGTACAGAATACCCTAATAGAGTGTGTAAGCTTGAGAAATCCATTTATGGATTAAAGCAAGCACCTCGCGATGGAATCTTTGCTTTGATGACAAAGTCAAAGAGTTTGGTTTTTCGAGGAGTGAAGATGAATCTTGTGTATATGTCAAGGCTAGTGGGAGTATAGTTAACTTTTTGGTACTATATGTGGATGACATACTACTCATAGGAAATGACATCCCGACCTTGCAGGAAGTGAAGTCCTGGCTCGGGAAGTGTTTCGCTATGAAAGACCTAGGAGAAGCTGCCTATATTCTAGGGATAAGGTTTAAGAGAGATCGGAGTAAAAGACTAATTGGGCTTAGTCAGAGTATATACTTAGAGAAGGTGCTGATGAGGTTCAGCATGCAAGATTCCAAGAAAGGAGAGTTACCCATCCAGAGTAACGCTAGATTGAGTAAGACTCAGAGCCCGAGTACCGAGGTTGAGATAACAGAAATGAGTCGAGTACCTTATGCTTCTGCAGTAGGCTCGATCATGTATGCTATGACCTGCACTCGTCCTGATGTAGCCTTTGCTTTGAGCATGGTTAGCAGGTATCAGGGGAACCCTGGTAAGGCTCACTGGACAACGGTAAAGAATATCCTCAAGTACCTACGAAGGACTAAGGACTGGGTCCTTACCCTTGGTGGGTGTGATGACTTGAGAGTTATAGGGTATAGTGATGCTAGCTCCCAGACTGATAGGGATAATTTCCGCTCTCAGTCGGGCTGGGTCTTTACCTTAAACGGAGGAGCTATCTCTTGGAAAAGTTCCAAGCAGGAGACAGTGGCTGATTCAACTTGTGAATCAGAGTATATAGCGGCAAGCGAGGCAGCAAAGGAGGCGATATGGCTGAAGAACTTCATTGGAGATCTTGGAGTTGTACCAGCTATTAAGGAGCATATGGAAATCTTCTGTGATAGTGAAAGTGCTGTTGCCTTAGCAAAGGAACCAAGGGATCACGGGAGATCCAGACACATTGACAGAAAATACCATTTCATCAGACATCGTATAGAAGAAGGACTCCTCGTGGCAAAGAGGGTATCATCGTATGAGAACCCGAAAGATCCCCTCACGAAGGGACTGGGTAGGGTTAAGCATCTCCAGCATGCAAGGGGCATAGGGCTGAAGGATGATATTAGTTTTAGTAGTTAGATAATTTTTGAAATATGTAAAGTGTAATTGACATTTGATGATGAATAAAAGTTGTGTTTATTTATGAGTAAAGTGTTGCTATCTTTTGTCAATCGTTTACTATTATTTCTTTTGCATGTTTTGACTTCCAGAATATTTATGTCGTGTTTACATATTATTCAAATTATCCATAGTCAGTCATATGTTGGAAGTAGATATGAAGTAAGATTGTCATGGGTTGGTTGTAGAGGTCTAAGATGTTGGACATGGCCTCAACACTCATGAGTGCTCATAAGTTCTGAGTATTGGATTCAACCCACGCTCGCTGGTATGACTTCATGGAATTTATATCGAGTGATCGAGAGACGGTAATATCATATAAGTCTTCAAACCTAGATATATGACTTGTTGACTATGAGTTAGTTATGCATTGATCGTGCGAAAACGCATTGGTAACTCGATGTTATAAAACGTGAATTTGTGTGTGATTTAAAGAGTAGTAGAATAAGCATATGAGTCGAAGTTTATCTGTTCCTTCTTGGATTAGAAGCGATATCTGGGCCCTTCGATGATTTTGTTTTGACCCATGTACCGGGCCCGGTCAGAACTAAGTTGATGTGTTCAATTAAGTTCTATGTCAAACAAATCGGAAATCGGGAAACAAACTGCTGGACAAAAAAAGTAAGACATTGTTCCATGTATTTATCCGACTGATATCTAGAACAGAGGATTATATGATCACTTATCTGAAATGGCGTACCATCATCTTCTCAGTTCCGAGAAACCTTGAAAAGAGCTACGATTGCTGATCGGTTCCTGAAGTCATACTTGCAGTTATAGTTATTAGACTTATGCAAGTGGGAGACTGTTGGATAAGGTGTCTAAGTCCATAACTATTTATGGTATGTACTTGACCCGACCCGGCATGGTCCATTTGGGTTGCATGGCATCATGCATTTGGATAGACTAAATGAGAGAAATAACACTTGTGGTTATTAATATATTATAAGTTCTAATATATTAATTGTATTATTTAATTAGTATTGATCAAGAATTAATCTAGGATTAATTAAGTGATCAAAAGATGACTAATTAAATATATGGGTTGATTATGTAAATCATCCATAACTTGTATAGTGGGCTAAAAGGCTTCATGGATAGTCAAGTTGGGTTAAACCCATTGGATACTCCATGGAGGCTCCATGGGAGTTACAAACCCATGGGTCATGGAAATGAAGAGTCATGCCACATTAGGGTTTACATGGTGTAACCCTAGATGTGACACACTATATAAAGAACATGTCATACACCAAAATCGGCTATACAAGAAGTTGCAAGAGGGCTAGGCCGATTTTCAAGTGTTCTACATATCTCTCAAAGTTATTCCAAAGCATTTGGTGTTGTGTGAAACATTTGAGGCATCACACTTGGGGTGCTAGGCTCTCAAGGTTTCAAGGAATCATAACAACTACAAGATATGTATTTCTAGCTATCTTTTATCTTATAAAGTTCCCCATGTGTGCTAGATAGGTTTATGAACCTTGGAAAAAGTATTTTGCATGTATTTTAGTCAAACATAGATCCAAGGTTTTCTAGGGTTGCATGTACACTTAGGAGTGTTAGAATTGCTCAAAACCCTTCAATGTCATGGGATGATTTTTCGACCAGGTTCCTTGAGGTGCAGCAGTTGGTGCGAGAGTTTCTGGATCTCCACCAGACTACTAAGGCTATGGTAGAGATCACTGCAAAGTTCTGGGAGAGGGCCCTTTTGGTTCCACAATATGCAGCGGTTGAGGAGATGAAGAAGGTAAGGTATCATGATATGTTGCAGGATGACATGAGGGAGTTTGTGAGTATATCGAGGTGCGAGACCTTGAATGATATGATTTCTAGAGCCCGAGAGTGGGAGATTGATTTACCTAGGGAAGAGAGTGCTAGATCAGGTGCAGGTAGTGGAGGGTCCCATAAAGAGACCCAAATATTTGGATCAGCGTTTGAGGGGCCAACAGGTCCGGGGTCAGTGCATCACGTGCGAAAAAATGCATGATGGAGTTTGTCGTTCCAGGGGTGTGGGTTGCTACAAGTGTGGAAGGGTCGGCCATGTCAGCAGGGATTGTCCTCAGGGGGCAAGCCTGTTATGTTTTCACTGCAACCATGTGGGCCACAAGAAGGCCGACTATCCGATGTTGAAGGGAGGGGCAGTGAGTGCACATGCTCCGGTTACTTTGAGGATCACTGATGGTCATGAGGGTAGGGTAGGAGCCCCAACAGGGAGGAACGGACATTGCAGTGTCAGACAGGGGAGGCCAGGACTCCAACATGTGATATTATGGGTATGTTATCTTTTGCCTTATTTTCGGTTGTTATCAGTATTTATGTTGTTTGGAATTTTGTATCAGATTGGGTAAGTATTATCTTTGGTTTAAATTCCCTATTATTGATGAGTTGTATCATTAAGAATTGTTATATGCCATTTGCATGCCATGAATCATTGTGGGTCAGAATCGGGTTGCATTTTGTCGAGCGGGTTTCAAGGTGTTCGGTTGTTATTCTGGTTCTTGGTTGAGATCGTTCCTGGGGTATTGTTTGGAAGGTCTATGGTCAGGTTCAGCGGGTTAATTTCTAGTATTATCAGGGTTCAGTGATTTTAGCTTTGTGCTTGGTTGACCATTGGGAGGTTCGTGTTGTTTTTACGATCAGAGGTTCGTGGTGAAACTTATTCCATTCCCCTCATTTAATGTATTTATTGATCCTCGTTTTCTGCCAGGGAATTTCCGAAGCAACATCGTCACTTTGATGTTCATATTGATCCTTTAGGCTAGATCTTGTAAGATCGTTGTATAGGATCTGTACGTGGGAATTGACGGGATGGGATAAATTGTTTTAGAGATATGATATATTTGTATTAATGATAATAGTTGGATTTGCAGGTTTGAGATATACATTATTATCACATTGTGGGTTTAAAATCCCTATGTACTCGCTAGGTTTTCCAACCTGACCCACTCAGTTTATTATATCATAGGTGGCTATATGAAAGATACCCTAAACTTTATCACCTAATTGATGTGCCGGTTAACCACACGCGCTCCACCAATCTATGATAAACTTAAGTTACCCTTCGCCACACATTATCAGTCCCATGTTAGTGTGCCGGTTAACCACATACGCTCCACTAACGACTTAACAAAGGTGCAAAGTGTAATTTCATGGGTTAGCACCATTTCACATTTTCCTAAGTAACTAAGATTGAGAATTTATAAGTGTTTAGTTACTTAGTATTTATCATTATACTTTTAATGAAGGGAGAATTATAGTCCTTATCCTACCCGTTCGGCTAACGACCCTCCACCAGTCAAGGAAGCGGTGGGTGAGAGTGGACACCCAATAAACCGACATTTTATAGGCAGTGACCTTATACTCCCCTTATAGACCGACTTCGTGAATGAGGCCTACTAACGGTAAGATTGACTTTATCTTATACATATCTATATAATTAAAATTATAATAATAGTATAAGGGCTGAATTTTAAACTTTTAAAATTCTGAGGGTTTGAATTGGAATTAAAGCATTCATAAGGGTAAACTTTACAAATTCTAAAACTTGAGGGAAAATATTGAAACTATTCAAAAACTTTTCAATTCCATAACTTATGAGTTTAAAGTAGTTTTAATTAAAAAACTCTTCAAGTTCCATAACTTGAGGACAAGTTATGGAAGACTCTAAACCATTAAAAGAATGTGACTCTTCCTTATTCATAACTTATGGAAATCTTATGAGTGTTTAAAAAACATAAATGTGACTTTTCATATAACTTGAGGACAAGTTACAAAAACACATTTTATGAATAACTTTTAGATCAATATGGATTGAAAACACATTATCTTATAATTTTTTCCTATTAATCTAAGCTAACTCATAAGAACAAGATAATTCAAATCATCAATCTTCAAGAAATTAGCATGAACATAAAACTAATACAAATATTGAAATTATGACAATTATCTTTGAAATTGGATTAGCATGAACATTACCACATCAAAAACAGGTTTACAAGTCCAAAGACAGCTTAGGGTAATGTTCCTAGTCCAAATCCAGCCAAAATCGTCGAAGATATGCTGTCTGGGGATCCAAATCATCGAGTGCATGAACCAACTCGGCGAGTTGGATGAATTTTGCCTTGGACTCGTCGAGTCCATTTATGGACTCGGCGAGTCTGCTTTTCAGACAGCAAAAAACTTCGATTTTTCAGCAATTTAAGCAAGTATAACAAGAAAACAAGCCTAGGCTCTGATACCACTGTTGGGTTTTGAGCATTCTAACACTCCTAAGTGTACATGCAACCCTAAATACCTTGGATCTATGTTTTCTCTATTATACATGCAAATATCAATTTCCAAGGTATTATCCTAACTAGCATACATTCATATGTACTAGGATAACAAAAACTAGACAGAAGACATACCTTTTGTTGTAGCTTGATTCCATGGAGCTTAAGAGCCTAGTGCCCCAAGTGTGACACCTCAAATGGTTCACACAACACCATGAACATCTTGGAATAACCATGAGAGAGGATACTTGACTCATAGAAATTGGCTTTCCCTCTTGTGTATGCACTAGTACCAATTCCACCAACCAGTGGGGTCTTTATATAGTGTGCACATTAGGGTTACACCATGTAACCCATGACTTTACCCATTCCTTATGCTCCATGGGTTTTAACCTCCATGGATCACTCCATGGGTTTAGCCCAACATAAGGAATCATGGATCATAAGCCCACATATATAAGAATCAATGATTTACACAATCAATCCCCATATATTTAGTTAGTCTCTTTTGATCACTAAATTAATTCCAAATTAATTCTTGATCAATACTAATTAAATAATATGATTTCATATTAATATATTAGAACTTATAATATATTAATATGTCACAAATATCCTATTCTCACAAAAGGTCTATCCAAATGTCCCGATGCCATGCAACCCAAATGGACCATGCCAGGTCGGGTCAAGTATATACAAATTATAGTTATGGACTTAGACATTAATCCAACAATTCCAGCTCAAGGAAGTCAAATCTATGTTTTGAAGCTTTGTCTTAATGGGTTAAGTGAAAAATCAAGTTTTGGGATGAATAGGGTGAGTACGTTGGGCGTACAAGCAATTATGCTTAGCGTACAACCTCCAAGCGAGTACGATATACGTACGTGTTTGTACACCCCGCATACTCGGTCTGTGTAGGCGTGATATGTTTGGGCTTGGTTGCTTGGGGCTTTGTTGGGGCATTTGTGAATATGTGTTTTGGGCTAGGAAAATTTAATGGGCTTTAAGGTAAGGCCCATGTAATATCCTATTCTCACAAAAGGTCTATCCAAATGTCTCGATGCCATGCAACCCAAATGGACCATGCCGGGTCGGGTCAAGTATATACCAATTATAGTTATGGACTTAGACACTAATCCAACAGTCTCCCACTTGGATAAGTCTAATAAATATTATTGCAAGTACGACTTCATAACCCGATTAGCAATCGTAGCTATTAAAAGCCACTGTCGAACTCTGAACAAATCAATGACACGTCCATTAGAAAAGTGATCATATATTCCTCCATTCTATATATCATATGGACTGAGATATGGATTATAATCATTCTCTCTGTCCATTTGTTGTTTCCTGATTTTCGATTTATGACGACCGACTAATTGAACAAATCAAATCAGTCCGGGCTTGGCCAAGCACTCACATGTATCATCATTAAATCATCGAGGGGCCCACAGATATCGCTTTTATCCCTTTAAGGGTAAAAGGAATGGATAAACTTTGACTCATATGCTTGTACTAACTACTTGTTGAATCATACACAAAGGCACGTTTTATAACATCGAGTTACCAATGCGTTTTCGTGCAATCAATGTATAACCAACTCATAGTCAACAACTCATATCTCTAGGTTTGAAGAATATAATATATTATCGTCTCATGATTCACTCGTGATAAAATCCATGAAGTGATTCAAATGAGGGTGGGTTTAATCCACTACTCAGAACTTATGAGCACTCATGAATGTTGCAGCAACTCTTGCTATGTCCACTACCTTGGACATCTACAAACCAGCTTCATGACAGTCTTGATTCATATCTATTTCCAACATATGACCGACTGTGGATGGTTTGAATAACTTAGTCATTCAGAAAGAATGACCCAGTTATTCTGGAAGTCAAAACATGCAAAGTGAAACACAAGAATAATACTAATCCTATATGGCCCAAAACTCTTTGAGTGTAAATAAAAACATCTTTTATCTAAGCACCATATTGATTACTCATTATTCATTGTATACTGTTTCGAATTATGAACTTAATACCTGAATTAAAACAATAGTCATGCCATGCTCCAAGCATGCACACTATGTTTGTCCAAACAATAGCTATGCCATACTCCAAGTATGCCCACTATGTTTATCTAATGATCCTTACTTTGTGAAACAGATCGATTGACAATATTTCAATGATGATCATTTCACAATCCCAATCCTTATTATAAATGTAAGAATACCAAACTCTTGTCATTTACTATAATCTATTAGATTCTAAACTTATATGCAATGATCCCCCATGTAATGACTATGCCCAAGTCACAAAGACTTGGCAACAAACATTACAAAGTATTCCAATGGAATGCAATTCCATGGAAATGAAGTCTCACATTCAAAGTACATTCCTTTGAACACCCTTCTTGCATTAAGTTCTCTAATCTTACACATATTCAAAGAATAACTTCCACCTATGGAGACAATTCCATATTCCCATTTTGACTATCACTTCTGAACAAGAGTTGCCTCCTTTCAGAATATGTCAATATGGTCCTATCTCTATACTTCCAATTTTCCATGAGCAACCAATCTTTGGTAAACCTCAGATTGTCCTTGATAATTTCTTAATCATTTTAGTCAAATCCAGTTCTATTCCTTTTTCCCTCTTAACGCCCTAGGCATTTGGAAAATTTAGAAAGGATAAATATTATAGCACATGCAATCGATCCTATACCCGAAGCATATGGGACACGACTCATGCTATAAAATTTTTTATTTGCCATGTTCTCAAAATTCGAACTATGAAGAGGGACGCCGTAATCATAATCGAATTTTGAGAATGCAACATATATAGAATTTTCTTATGTTGAACCATTCCAACATAACATTCATATATATCCTTGACTAAAGTGGATTAAAATCTCAATCTAAGCTTGTAGAATTAGAATGAAGTATAAATCATCTCCCTTAATTATAGCAAAACAACTTTTCAAAGCGAATTGAACTTTTTGTTTTCTATAATTAACATTTCTAACTTGCAACACTAACCATAATAATCATGCTCCCACTAGCATAATGATTATTATCTTACTAGCACAACACTTATGCTCCTACTAGCTTTGACATGTATTCAGAAATCAACTGGACTTCTAGAAATCAATACTTTATTGACTTTCTTTACCAAAGTTCAGATTCTTGATACGAGATGCTCTGATAAGATTTTTATCAAAATCATACACCTTTCCTTAGATAGCTCACATGTGTGTCTAAACAATTATGAAGAGGGATGCCGTAATCATAATGTTTAGACCTTTTGCCATTCTCACAGGTCCATGTTAGTGTACCGGTTAACCACACGCGCTCCACTAATGACTTTGAGAATGCAAAACTCACAATTACTATCTACTTAAAATCTACTTAGTGAAAGCGTTTCCTCACCATCAATTTCATGAATCGGAGAGAAACCTTATGACACTTAGATTTTTATGGTGCATGTGTTCCTATCCATGTGAATTTGTCAAAACCATAATCACACGACAAGGTTAGTAACAAATCCAAACTCATATGGATTGAACTTGTTCAATCTTAGTTTCTTGCCACCCGGCAGTACAAGGGCCTACCATTTCTTCCAGGTTGTTATGCAACCAATTGAGAACTCATAGAACTCATATGTAAAGTCAACTTTTATCTAGAGTAGACACAAAAATAAGAATACGTCAACACGATAGGTTACAAACCTCAATTCGTGGGCTAGTGATTAACAATACTCTTGATTAGGTCTTGAAACCATCTCAATATCTTTTAAGACTCCCACTGACCTCTTGACATATAAGATTCTCTTTGTCAAGAACCATTACTTGACAAAACAAATATTCAAGAATTAGTGCGGATTATTTTCAAGCTAAACACTTCATACAATTGGTCTTAGTTGGTCTTTGTTTTATCCAAAACATCACAACTAACCAACTTCAAATGTACAAGAATAGGAAACATCTTACTCTACATTTGACAAGTGTTATAAACTTTCTAAAGATTATGTCACTCAAGTTACAATCTTGGAGTATGACTCTAAGAGTTGATTTTGGAACGAAGTATGATTTATCTTTTGATTTAACCATTTCAACAATTCATGATTCCTCTCCTTAGTCAAACAAATGCACTAAGGTGTCCTTAGAGGATCAATTGTGATATGGTTTCATAATCACTAAGATAATCATAAAACAAGATACTCAAGTACTCTCCCATCTCTTCAGATTGGAGAAACTTTTATCTTTCTGCCTTATTTGATTCTTCTCATCCGTTCTGCCATACATTGAAACTTTTCCAATGTTTCAGAACTACACTTAAACTTTTAAGCATAACCATATTTACTAAACTTTAGTAAATCATGACGAATAATCTTATCATTCTTTGTGGTGGACCTGATCAGCGCACAACCTAGTGTACCCAATCCTTCAGTCCTTCACTTGACTCACACATACATGTGAACAAGGAATTAGTCTTAATTTCCCAAAAATGAAAATTCTCACTCATCATACAATACAACTTGCATGATTCCAAGTTTTTATCCAACTGAAACTTGGGTGATGAGAATCTTTCCTTATTTGGTAAATTATGACACTACCACAAATGAAAGAATCAAATCCATTTTCCAATATTGCTTGTCAATGGAAACATATAATCAACAAATTTTCACAAATGCCATTGTAAGGATACTTAAAATAAATAAATCAAAATTTTCTTTTATTTTTAAACTTTGCGGAAAAATCTTATCCTTACAATGCAAATACATATGAAAAACATGTTGTTATCTATTCCTAAGCAACATATCATAACTGTTAAGCAGCAGATCAAAATTCTGATCATCGAACCATGCGATCGAAATCCATCTTCGCGATCAGAATCAGCATAGTCTTTCTTCAGGTTTCCTTTGATTCTTCAAAACATCAAAATGTAATTACATTACATCATGTATTAAGAATCTCCAAAAGAGACTTCATAGAGTTATATAATGGACTTTAACCTGAAGCAAAGTCAAACCTTTTTGACTTTTACCACCCTTATGAACTTTCAGGTAAATTCGGCAGCTTCGCAACCAATGCCCCTTCCTTTGGAAAAAGAAACATATGTACCTTTTTGGAAATGGTACACTTGAGTGTCTCAGACTTAGCCTTTCTCTTTACCATTGGTTCAAATGACTTGACCATGGTCGATCCCTTTCCATTGGGAAGAGAAAGCTTTTTTGGACTTCCAATGTCACCATTGTCAATGTCCAAATAGGTTTGGGAAGTAGATCTTCCAATATAATTTGCTTTACCAATGCTCCAAATCATTGTTGATTTAGCAGCATCAAGCAAATAGGTAAGATCACTAAGGGTCATGTCCTGATCTGTCATCAGGGAGTGACTGAAGAACCAAATCAACAGCCAGCTACCTCGAGACTTCGACACCCGACTCTCCTGGCTTGCCAATATGTGACTTAACCTCCAAGATGTAAGCACATATAGTCTTTGCTTGCCAATAGGGATTGAGTGACTTAGAACTTTTCAAGTCTTGAAACTTGTAGGATAGGGAGAATTATTGGAGGAGGTGGAGGAAGTGAAGCATGATTTCCAGTCCCATTAATGCACAACAAAGGGATTAATCTTTCACCTTGATTTCCATGTGGGATATCATCTTCAATAGGAAAGCTTGTTCCTAAAAATTTGGGAAGACCATAGTTGTCTTAACTAGACATCTATAATGGGAGAAATTCAAGTTTAGTCGATTTAAAGTCCTTAATATAACACCCAATATGAAATATTAAGGCTAGGATCCAACAACCTATTTATAACAGGAAGAGGGATGCCGTAATCCAAGCTATAAAATAGTTGAAGGTAGGTAAATGACGATTTACCAATTTCCACCATCAAACGAAATATAATTAAGTTTAATTGGATTTGAAACTCCTAGATCTTTTGAGATACATTGAACTTTCAATGGCATGTTTGAATCTCGATTGTGCCCCCTCAAGTTTGTGACTGGGATGCCGAGGATCACAAACAAGGTGTGAATAACCATGCAAATTGAGTTGGTACCCTAAACTTTATCACCTAATTGATGTGCCGGTTAACCACACGCGCTCCACCAATCTATGATAAACTTAAGTTACCCTTCGCCACACATTATCAGTCCCATGTTAGTGTGCCGGTTAACCACATACGCTCCACTAACGACTTAACAAAGGTGCAAAGTGTAATTTCATGGGTTAGCACCATTTCACATTTTCCTAAGTAACTAAGATTGAGAATTTATAAGTGTTTAGTTACTTAGTATTTATCATTATACTTTTAATGAAGGGAGAATTATAGTCCTTATCCTACCCGTTCGGCTAACGACCCTCCACCAGTCAAGGAAGCGGTGGGTGAGAGTGGACACCCAATAAACCGACATTTTATAGGCAGTGACCTTATACTCCCCTTATAGACCGACTTCGTGAATGAGGCCTACTAACGGTAAGATTGACTTTATCTTATACATATCTATATAATTAAAATTATAATAATAGTATAAGGGCTGAATTTTAAACTTTTAAAATTCTGAGGGTTTGAATTGGAATTAAAACATTCATAAGGGTAAACTTTACAAATTCTAAAACTTGAGGGAAAATATTGAAACTATTCAAAAACTTTTCAATTCCATAACTTATGAGTTTAAAGTAGTTTTAATTAAAAAACTCTTCAAGTTCCATAACTTGAGGACAAGTTATGGAAGACTCTAAACCATTAAAAGAATGTGACTCTTCCTTATTCATAACTTATGGAAATCTTATGAGTGTTTAAAAAACATAAATGTGACTTTTCATATAACTTGAGGACAAGTTACAAAAACACATTTTATGAATAACTTTTAGATCAATATGGATTGAAAACACATTATCTTATAATTTTTTCCTATTAATCTAAGCTAACTCATAAGAACAAGATAATTCAAATCATCAATCTTCAAGAAATTAGCATGAACATAAAACTAATACAAATATTGAAATTATGACAATTATCTTTGAAATTGGATTAGCATGAACATTACCACATCAAAAACAGGTTTACAAGTCCAAAGACAGCTTAGGGTAATGTTCCTAGTCCAAATCCAGCCAAAATCGTCGAAGATATGCTGTCTGGGGATCCAAATCATCGAGTGCATGAACCAACTCGGCGAGTTGGATGAATTTTGCCTTGGACTCGTCGAGTCCCTTTATGGACTCGGCGAGTCTGCTTTTCAGACAGCAAAAAACTTCGATTTTTCAGCAATTTAAGCAAGTATAACAAGAAAACAAGCCTAGGCTCTGATACCACTGTTGGGTTTTGAGCATTCTAACACTCCTAAGTGTACATGCAACCCTAAATACCTTGGATCTATGTTTTCTCTATTATACATGCAAATATCAATTTCCAAGGTATTATCCTAACTAGCATACATTCATATGTACTAGGATAACAAAAACTAGACAGAAGACATACCTTTTGTTGTAGCTTGATTCCATGGAGCTTAAGAGCCTAGTGCCCCAAGTGTGACACCTCAAATGGTTCACACAACACCATGAACATCTTGGAATAACCATGAGAGAGGATACTTGACTCATAGAAATTGGCTTTCCCTCTTGTGTATGCACTAGTACCAATTCCACCAACCAATGGGGTCTTTATATAGTGTGCACATTAGGGTTACACCATGTAACCCATGACTTTACCCATTCCTTATGCTCCATGGGTTTTAACCTCCATGGATCACTCCATGGGTTTAGCCCAACATAAGGAATCATGGATCATAAGCCCACATATATAAGAATCAATGATTTACACAATCAATCCCCATATATTTAGTTAGTCTCTTTTGATCACTAAATTAATTCCAAATTAATTCTTGATCAATACTAATTAAATAATATGATTTCATATTAATATATTAGAACTTATAATATATTAATATGTCACAAATATCCTATTCTCACAAAAGGTCTATCCAAATGTCCCGATGCCATGCAACCCAAATGGACCATGCCAGGTCGGGTCAAGTATATACAAATTATAGTTATGGACTTAGACACTAATCCAACAATTCCAGCTCAAGGAAGTCAAATCTATGTTTTGAAGCTTTGTCTTAATGGGTTAAGTGAAAAATCAAGTTTTGGGATGAATAGGGTGAGTACGTTGGGCGTACAAGCAATTATGCTTAGCGTACAACCTCCAAGCGAGTACGATGTACGTACGTGTTTGTACACCCCGCATACTCGGTCTGTGTAGGCGTGATATGTTTGGGCTGTATTTTGGGCTTGGTTGCTTGGGGCTTTGTTGGGGCATTTGTGAATATGTGTTTTGGGCTAGGAAAATTTAATGGGCTTTAAGGTAAGGCCCATGTAAGATCCAAATTGGGCCATAAATGGGCTTTGGATGATTCTTAGTTGTGGGCCTTAGTCTTGGACCAAACTAGGTGTGGGGTAAAATGGTATTTTTACCCCATATATGGATTGTTGGATTTGGTATGGAACCTAATTGTTACTTGGGTGTTATTTTTTGATAGCGCGGGGATTCTAGCAAGATCAACAGTCAGAGATTTATTCGTGGGTTCAGCTATGGAGATGAGTCTCCTCACTGTACTATGGTTTGAAGGCACCAATGCCGAACCATTTGTTTTATGTGTTATAGGAAGACCAGGGGGTGGCCCTTGGCAAATTTGTATGTAAGACCTGAGTTTGGACTCTGGCAGTTAAGTAGATAAATAGTTATAGAATGTATCCTAGTTGTCATTGTGATACTTACATGGAAGACCAGGAGGTGGCTCCTGGAACTTGTCTGTAAGACCCAAGGTTTTGGACCTCGAACTGGCAAGGAAAGACCATGAAACGGATCGTGGCATAATGGCAAGACTATGGTTGGCACATAACACCTCCTATCGCATATTTGATATGTATGATATGTTTGGCTCGTATGTTATGTATTGTATGTGGTACTTTGGGAAACCCACTAAGCTTCGTGCTTACAGTTGTGGTTTATGGTTTCAGGTACTTCCGGTTCGAAAGGGAAGAGCCCGGCTTGATTGCAGCGCATATACCCGTGTTTTTCCGCAATTCGTGATTTTGGGACTTTACTCTGGTAATTGTTTTATTCTGAAGTACTTTTAAATGTTTGAATAAAGAATGAATGTATGTTTTGAATATATTAAAAAATAAATTTTTATCCTATGATTTTTGGTATGTTACACGATTCAAGGCATCAACGACCACATTAGCCTTCCCTGGACGATACAAGATCTCATAGTAATAATCCTTCACCACATCCAGACATCTCCACCGTCTTCGGTTCAAATTTGGTTGGTCCATAAGGTATATCAGGCTCTTGTGATCCGTGTAGATGGTATAACGGAACCCATATAGATAGTTTCACCAAATCTTGAGGGCGAAGACTACCGAACCTAACTCTAAATCATGAGTAGGATAATTAGCCTCGTGGGGCTTCAACTGTATGGAAGCATACACAATCACCCTACCTTATTGTACGAGTACCAGTCCCAATCCGGTGATCGAAGCATCATAATACACCACGAGATCCTCAACAACCTTTGGAAGGGTCAACACTGGAGCCTCACATAACTTCTATCTCAGGGTCTCAAATACTTCCTGTTGCTCAGGGCCCCAAAGGAAATCAACACACTTCTTCGTTAGGCGTGTGGGAGGAACCACATTTTTGGAGAACTCCTAAATAAACCTCTTGTAATACCATGCTAACCCAAGGAAACTTCGGATCTCAGATGGAGAGTTCGGGACCTCCCACTGCATTACTACCTCGATTTTGGTCGGATCGACCAAAATTCCATTCTGATCGACGAGGTGTCCCAAGAACTGAACCTCGCACAACCAAAACTCACACTTGGAGAACTTGGCTTACAACCTCCCCCTCCTCAAAACTCCAAGAATCTTTGAAGATTCTCCTCATGCTGCTCTTTAGTCTTGGAGTAAACCAAAATATTATTAATGAACACAATAACTGATCGGTCGAGCATCAGTCTGTACACCTGGTTCATCAGATCCATGAACACTGCTAGTGCATTGGTGAGCCCAAAATGTCATCACCACGAACTCATAATGATCATATCGAGTTCGAAAATCCATCTTCTTAGTTTCTTCCTCTTTAACCCTGATTTGATGATATCCCAATCTCAAATCAATCTTGGAAAACCAAGATGCACCATGCAGCTGATCAAAAAGGTCAGCAATCCTCAGAAGTGGATAACGGTTCTTCACTATCAAATTGTTCAACTCTCGGTAGTCTGTGCACATACGATGAGAACTGTCCGTTTTCTTCACAAATAAAATCAGTGTTTTCCAAGGCGAACTACTCTGTTGGATGAACTTTTTGCCCAACGAATCTTGACGATGAGAAGAAAACTCTTGTATATCTGGTGATGCGATGCAATATGGCTCGTTAGCAATCGGGGCCACACCAGGGATTAGATCGATCCTGAAACTCAACCTGCATCTCCGAAGGCACAGCGGGAAAAATCCTCTGAGAATAGATCTAGAAATCACAAACTATTGGAACATCAGAGATCGAGCGCTTCTTATCCTCTCGAGTATCAACTACATAGGAAAGATAATGTGCACACCCTTGTTGAATGTTTCTCCTAGCTCTCGTGGCCGAGAAAAAGCCAAATCAACCCTGGTGCCCTCATCATATATGGTTAGTTCTCCCCCATTTGGGGTACGAACCACCGCTGGTTGTTTCTCGCAATCAATCAGAGCCCCAAACCGGCTTAATCAATCCATACTCACATTTACAAGGATGTCCCCTATAGGATTGGGGACTAGATCAATTAGGTAAGGCACTCTGAATATCTATAAAACACAATCATGAAAACAATCAAAGCGGAAACCTTGTGTTTGTCGGCGATGGAAAATCGCAACGAACACTCTAAGGTGTTGTTTTTTTAAGAGGTAAAACGTATGTAGTCTGCGGACCACATCTGCATGCATCTACAGAGGAAGAGGTGGACCAAACGTTTGTAGTCTGCCAGAAGAAGACTGTTTTTTTAAGTCCGCATGATGTTAAAATAAACCAAAATTTAAATAAACTATTTTTTTAACTTAATAGAAAATTTCATTTTGTCAGTTACTCTTATCAATAATTGCAAATTCAAAACAATACTCATGCATAAATAAAAACAGTCAATTGATTCAAACCCTTTCTAAATTACAAAAATGCTCTGTCACTGTACAAAATGGTTTTGCAAAAAAACATACAAAGTTAAAAATCAAACATATACGAAGCTTTCATAATGAAGTTACAAAAACGCAAAAAACATTGTTCACTTATTTCCATCTTCATTTCCTTTATCGGCCTTGGATCGGTGAAGCTTTCCATGAGGATTACCAATAACCTACATACCCAATAAGCTTCCCATTTGTACCAATCCTTTGAGGATGAAGTATGTACAAAGTAACAACTTGGAGTTAACAACACATGTTTTCTTAGAACTTGAAAAGTAACTTCATCAAACTTGATACAAATAATATTCCTGTCATATAAGCATGAAATTCATGAGTTTTGTATTAAAAATCATTAGTTTCAACATCAATAAACAATTTCTCATTTGAATCAAATAATTTGTCTTTATTTTTAAAAAACTTTTCATTCTAGCATTTCTTCAAACACTTTCTATGCATGTAAAAGTACAGAAAAATTGAAATAGACTGATAAAATTGGAGTTAGAAGCCAACAAACACATTCAATTAAATACCACCATTGACAATGAAGTTTTAATCGAACAAATTTGGAGAAAAAAAATAACAGTAAAGTTTTATCTCATACAGGAAGGAATGAAAGACAACAAAACCTTGGTTGAATCATTAAAGAAGGAAATTAAACCAAGAAATTATTCATCCCTGTGATTAAATCATTAAAAAAAAAATTAAACAAAGAGAAACAGTTTTTTGAACCTAACACCATTAAAGATGGAGCATGAAACTAGAATGATACAACCATAGCATCTGATTTTAGACCCTGGCAACAAGAAGATGGAGATGCTTACCTGTGGGGAAAAGGAGAAGGAGAAGAGAAGTGGTACTTGAAGTCGACATGGGAGGATCTGTACGACACTAGTTATGGTCGATGATGGTTTTATACGGCGCCAGTCGTCGACAGAAGGAAGAAGAGGACAACGACGGCGGGAAGAGGAGGAAGAAGACGACGGATGGTGAAGGAGGGAGGTGATGATAGTTACGAACGAGGGAGGCGTCGATATGTTGATGTAATGCCCGAGTCTTCATGTATTTTTTATGCAGCTTATTCAAAAATGTATTTTATGGGTGATAGCCCGGGTGGGCAAGGTGGCGTACCGACTGGGTCTTCCAGACGAGCTCAGGCAGATCCACACCACTTTTCAAGTCTTGCAGCTGCGGAAGTGTTTAGTTGACGATTCCGTGTCGATTCCTTTGGAGGACATTCAGGTGGATGACCGCCTGAACTACATTGAGAGACCAATAGCAATCCTCGACAGGAAGATAAAGGATTTGAGGAACAAAAGGGTCGAGCTGGTGAAGGCAGTGGCAACACCGTAAGGGATCAGAATAGACGTGGGAGCCATAAGACGAGATAAGGGAGCATTACCCGGAGTTATTCCCAGTAGCAGCAGACTTCGAGGACGAAGTCTAATTTTAGTGGGGTAGATTTGTAATATCCGAGTCGTCAGGTATATTTTTATGCGGCTTATTCAAATATATATATATATATATATATATATATATATATATATATATATATATATATATATATGTATTTTATAGGTGAGGGTCGTACGCTGGGCGTACATAGTGTACGCACGACGTACACATGGTGAGGCGCAAATCGGGGAAGTCCTTGCGTATGCTGGGCGTACCCATGCGTACACTGGGCGTAGTCTGGCCAGAAGCAAACCCTAAATTTTAGGGTTTGCACCCTATGTAAAGAACTTAAATCCCTCATAACCCTCATCCTCTCAGCCTCTATTGCCCTTAGAGTGTTAGAACCGAACCCTAAACCTCTTTCATGAATTTTGAGCTTACCTTGTGCATTTTTGGTGTTATTTGGTGGTTTTGAAGAAGAAGGTGTTTGGAGAAGAAGCAAGGACGTGAAGAGAGCTTGTAGATCCAGAATTTTGGCATCATTTCTGACCTATTTAAGGTATAAAGCTTAAAACTTGATCATTGCGTGCTTAGATCTAGTTTTGGGGTGATTAATGTTATATTTTGGTCCCATAGTTGAGATTCTTTGAGTTAAAGGAGTTTCAGTCCATATGAGCTGTCCTTTTAGGCTCTTGGAATTGTTAGGAGCCATAAAAATCGGACCTTGATGGTTTAGCCTCAACCATGCAAGTGCTAGATATCAACTAAGTGTGTTTATGGACTTAATTTACGTCTTAATCCCCATCCATGCATGCAAAATCATAAAGTTTCTAACTTTATGGCTTAGGATGTTTTTAGGGACCTGGATCTATGTTTTGGATGTTAGGGCTTAATGGATTAAGTCACAAGAAGGTTTTTGGATTGGTTGGCCAGTACGCTGGGCGTACTCCTTGGTACGCTGCATGTAATGGGTCAACCACCCATATCTGGTCAAGACCAGCATATGCTGGGCGTACATGCAGAGTACGCCGAGTGTATGCATGCAGTGGAAAAAAGTGATTTTGGGCTCTTGGATGTTACGCCTTGGTTTGTTGGGCCTCAAGCCCACCTATGGATTAAGGCCTATGTGCCTAGGGCTATGATGGATGGTATTTGGGCCTTGGGAGGAAGAGGACCAATAAGGCAAGGGTTAGGGAATCTTTTGCCTTAACACATGAATTAGGGTTTGGATCTTGGAGTCAAAATGTAATCTAATGGTCAGTTAGAAATTTATGCTGTGCGATAGGGAGAGGAGTTCACGATTCGTTCACTGAGTACGATTTGACACCCACAGATTGAGGTGAGTCTCATTTCGTAGAATTCGTGGGTCGAAGGCACCAAGGCCGGGCCACTAGTTATGATATAGCATGATGATTGTCTTTGTGATAATTATCGGTTGTGCATATATTATTTGACGATTCGATGAATTATGTGTGGTATTATATGGTAGTGGTAGGGGGTGAAACAGACCTGATATCCGGTTGAAACAGATCGAAGGGGCAGGTCGAGCACCCAGATATGCTCGACATTATCCGATTGAAATAAACCGAAGGGGCAGGTCGAGCACCCAGATATGCTAAGGGGGTAGGCCAGCACATGGATATGCTTGGCAGTATGTTTATTTTGTATGTGGTATGGTGGGAGAACTCACTAAGCTTTGTGCTTATAGTTTCAGTTTGTGTTTCAGGTACTTCCAGCTCGAAGGGAAAAGGGCCGGCATGATCGCATCGCATCACACTATGATTTTCCGCAGTAGATATTTTGGGACTTTTGCTCTGATAATACTTTTCTATGTTTTGTTTTGATTAAATACTATGATCATTGTATGTTCACATTGCTTTTTGAAATTGATGATGTTTTGGGATATGAGTTTAGTAACTTTGAAAATGAAATTTTTAGGTCGTATTTCTGGAATGTTACAAGTTGGTATCAGAGCCTTGGTTTGAGGGATTCGAGCACACTCTCGGGTGTGTCTGAACTCAAATAGAGGGTTTGGGATGTTACAAGTTGCATGCTAGTGCTGATCGGTCAGTGATAGGATGGTCTGATTAGGATATGTTTGTATCTTGTTAACCGAAGCCTGAATACTGCCTGCTTTGTGCTTTCTAGGAGTTCCAACCAACTTTAGTTAACTAGTAAGCGAATGTGCTAAGTTACATGTTGTGTGAACCAAATAATTTTAGAAGGTTAGGTTTGGCTCTATTGCGCAACTCTTGTTTGAGTCCAAACATTGTAGGGTAAGACCTCTCATTTGAAGAATTATTTGGTTTTAGTGATATGTAACTGTAATCGTGAACTAGTTAGAGGGGGTTAGTGGAAGTTCTTACGGTAGCTGATGGCAGTGAGTGGCGAGAGTTGTGCTAGGGAATGCCTAGGAAGAGATTAGTGTCTGGAGCTTTATCTGATTTCAAATTGTATATATGGATAGGAAGTAACCTGGAAGATTCAAAGCAATCCTTGAAGAAAGTAAGGATAGATGTGGAAGGTAGTATGGGCCCGTACTACTGAAAGCAGAGGATCCATACTCAATTTGAGGAGAGCCGCGAGGAAAGCAGGGGGGCTTGTAGAATGTGAAATTTTGCGATTTGTATTCATGATCCTGATAGTTGTATGGTTTGTTTCAGAATGGTGATTACGTGTCAGGGAGAAGGAGGTTCAGGATCTGGGTCTGGTTCGGGTACGGTTTCCAAGACGATTGATGATGCCCTACGAGAGTTCATTGCATCCGAGATTACTAGAGGCATCCTTGATGCGACCCTGGTGATTTTTCGGTCGATCAAGGAGGGCATTATCGAGCTGATGGAGGATCGCCTTAGGGCCTTCAGGAGTGATATGGCACCTAGCCAGTCTGGGACTCACACACTCTCCTTCAAAGATTTCAGGGGATGTGGAGCACCAGACTTCTTTGAGGTAAAGGAACCCATCACAGCTAGACGGGGATATCAGACATTGAGTGTGCTCAGATGACCAACTTCTGCCCTGAGAGGTTGAAGGTCAGGTTTACTGCGGGTTGTTTGAGGGAGCGGGCTAGGGATTGGTGGTAGGAGGTTGGTTATGCTTTGGGAGGTCCGACCATTGAGGCCATGAACTGGCGGGATTTTGTGACCAGGTTCCAAGCAGAGTTCGCACCAACGGTGGCGATACAACAGCTGGTCAGGGAGTTTCTATACGTGAGACAGACTGCAGAGACTGTGGCGGAGATCACCCCAAATTCAGGGAGAGGGTATTGTTGGTACCCCGGTATACAACTAATGAGGAGATAAGGAAAAACCGATATCACGACATGTTGAGAGCAGACATTAGAGAGTTCGTTAGTTATTCGGCATGCCTGACTCTGGATGATATGATAGCCTGGGCACGAGAGTGAGAGATTGATATAGAGCACATTGGGAAGAGGAAGGCAGAGCATGGACAGACGGTTGGGGTTTCAACGAAGAAACCCATGGGATTTGACTCGAGGTCGAAGGGCCAGCAGGGCTGGAGCCGCTGTGGAAAATGCGGCATGTCATATGAGGGAGTTTGTAGAGCGGGGGGGGGGGGGGGATCAGGCTGTTACAAGTGTGGTAAGACCAGCCACTTTAGCAAGGATTGTACTGTCCTGACTCCCACCATTCAGACATCAGACCTGATATGCTTTCATTGCATTCAGAGGGGCCAAAAGAAGGCCCACTGCCCGAGTCTAACACTGGGAGCACCAGTGATGGCGGCAACTCCAGCAACCCTGTGGATCACAGATGGCCGCCAGGGCAAGATGGATGCTCCAGTGGTGATGATCTGGGCCTTTCTATTGACCGCCGAGGAGGTGCGGGCCGCACCGGATGTGGTAACGGGTATGTTTCTGTCCCTTAACTCTTATTTTATGTTGATTTCGATACTTATATTTTATGTCTTTTGTTTTAGGATCGTTCCTTGTGAACGATATTCCTATTTTGGTGTTGTTCGAATCTGGGGCCATCCGATCTTTCGTATCTCTTGCGCTCATCAAGAAGTTTTCCGGATCTCCGAACATGTTAGACTACCCGTTAGAGGTTGAGATTGCAGATGATCGGTTCGTCCGAGCATCGAGGGTCCATCGGGATTGTGTTTTGAGGATGTGTGGTGAGTGTTAATCTATTGACTTGGTTCCCATTCCTCTACGTGGGAACACGATCATTGTAGGGATGGATTGGTATGCCCAATAAGGCAGTGATTGATTATGAGCAACAGCTAGTGCGAGTGCAGACCCCAAGTGGGGGAGAGTTGGTAGTCCAGGGTGAGGGAGCTCAACGCGGCCCCGTTTTATGTTCATCTGCTAGGGCCAGACGCTATCTCCATCAAGGTTGCTCTGGGTTTGTTGCTTACGTTATGGATAATCGGGAGCGGGATAGGCCTGATGAGGTGCCAGTTATTCGAGAGTACCCAGTTGTGTTTCCGGAGGATTTACCCGGAGTGCCTCTGGAGAGGCAAGTGGAGTTCCAATTAGATTTGTTTCCTGGTGCGGCTCCAATAGCAAGGGCATCATATCGATTAGCTCCACCGGAGATGCAGGAGTTGTCTACACAACTACAGGAGTTGTTAGATAAAGTATTTATCTGGCTGAGTAGTTCACCTTGGGGTGCACTGATCCTGTTTGTGAAGAAGAAGTATGGGTCACACCGAATGTGTATTTACTACCATGAGTTGAACAAGATAACGGTGAAGAACCGTTATCCACTCCCGATGATCTTTGATTTATTTGACAGCTTCAGGGGGCGTCATGGTTTTGCAAGATTGTTGTGCGATTGGGATATCACCAGATGAGGGTCAGGGAGGATGATGTGTAGAAGACAGCCTTTCAGACTAGTTATGGTCATTGCGAGTTCGTAGAGATGCCTTTTGGGCTCACCAATTCTACAGCTGCGTTCATGGACCTCATGAACTGCATGTGCAAGCAAATGCTGGATCGGTCTGTGATAGTATGTTGATGATATCATGGTCTATTCCAAGACCCAGGAGCAGTATGATGAGCACTTGTGAGAGGTGTTGTATACCCCGAGGAGGGAGAGGCTATACACGAATTTCTCTAAGTGCGATTTCTGGTTATGCGAGGTGCAGTTTCTCGAGCACCTTGTTAGCCAGAACGGTATTCTGGTCGATCCGGCCAAAGTGGAGGCCGTGATGAGATGGGAGGTTCCGAGGTCTCCATCCAAGATTCGGAGATTCCTTGGGTTAGTTGGATACTATCAAAGATTTATTTAGGATTTCTCTAAGATAGCGGTACCCCTAACCCGATTGACGAAGAAGACTGCCATTTTCCGCTAGGGGTCTGAGCAGTAGGCATCGTTGGAGATTTTGAGGCAGAAGTTGTGCGAGGTGCCGATTTTAACCCTGCCAGAGGGTGTCGAGGATTTTGTAGTTTATTGTGAAGCGTCTATTTCGGGCTTAGGCGCGATCTTGATGTAGAGCTGGAACGTCATCACTTACGCCTCGAGGCAGCTGAAGCCTCATGAGGCGAACTACCCGAAACACATATGATTTAGATTTGGGGGCTGTGGTTTTTTCCCTCAATATTTGGTGACATTACCTCTATGGGTTCTGTTGTACTATTTACACGGATCACAAGAGTCTGTGATACTTGATGGATCAGCCAAATCTGAACATGAGGCAGCGACGGTGGTTGGACGTGGTGAATGACTATGATTGCGAGATCCTTTACCACCCAGGGAAGGCCAATGTAGTAGCCAATGCTCTTAGCCGTAAGGAAGTCGCGGACCCGATCAGGGATATCTGTCTGATAATGACAATGGTGACTCCGCTTCTGAAGCGAATTCAGGAGGCACAGTTGGAGGGTATGAAGGAGGAGCACCGGAAGAGTGAGCGCATTGTGGGTTAGATTGCCTCCTTCGATTATGATAGACGAGGTTTATTGACACTCCATCGGAGAGTGTGGGTTCCATACTTAGGCCGTGCGCCAGTTCCTGATGGAAGAGGTGCACAAATCCAGATTTTCCATCCATCCCAGGTCGACGAAGATGTATAGAGATATTCGTCCTGATTACTGGTGGCCCTGGATAAAGCAGGATTTAGCCTGGTATGTCGAGAGGTGCTTGACCTGCAGGAAGTTCAAGGCCGAGCACCAGAGACCTCACGACAAGATGAAACTGTTAGACATCCCCGTGTGGAAATGGGAGGAGATTACCATGGACTTCATTATGAAGTTTCCACAGACGACGCGAGGAGTCGATGCGATATGAGTCATCATGGATCGATTGACCAAGAGTGACCATTCCATTCCGATCCAAGAGAGTATTTCTGCCGAGAAGTTGGCGGATATCTACATCAGGGAGGTCGTGGCTCGGCATGGGGTGCCAGTTTCTGTGATTTCCGACAGAGATATGCGGTTCACTTCCAGATTCTGAAAGAAATTTCATGATGAGTTGGGTACTCTGCACTTCAGTACGACCTTCCACCCGCAGATGGATGGTCAGAGCGAGCGGACCATCCAGACATTGGAGGATATGTTGCAGGCGTGTGTTCTGGATTTTGGTGGTAGCTGGGATACATATCTCCCATTGGCAGAGTTTTCTTATAACAATAGCTACCACGCCAGCATTGACCGAACTCCCTTTGAGATGCTTTATGGGAGGAAGTGCAGGACCCCGATATGTTGGGGTGAGGTCGGCCAGGGAGTTATGGGGAGTATCGAGGTGGTGCTCAAGACGACCGAGTTGATCCAACAGGTTCGGAGCAGACTCCAGACGGCTCAGAGTCGGCAGAAGAGCTACACCGACAAACGTCGATCGGAACTAGAGTTCCAGGTCGGAGATATGGTCCTCCTGAAAGTGTCACCTTGGAAGGGTGTAATTCGCTTCAGGAAGCGGGGCAAGCTGGGCCCTAGGTATATCGGACCCTTAATGATTATAGCCCGGGTGGACAAGGTGGTGTACCGACTCGATATTTCGGAGGTGCTTAGGCAGATCCACAACACTTTGGAGGACATTCATGGATGACCGTCTGAACTACATTGAGAGACCAATAGCAATTCTCGACAGGAAGAAGAAGGATTTGAGGAACAAAAGGGTTGAGCTGGTGAAGGTGCAGTGGCAACACTGTAAGGGCTCAGAATGGACATGGGAGCCAGAAGATGAGATGAGGTTTTGTTTTGATTAAATACTATGATCATCGTATGTTCACATTGCTTTTGAAATTGATGATGGTTTGGGATATGGGTTTAGTAAAATTGAAAATCAAAATTTTGGGTCGTATTTTTGGGATGTTACAGTTGAGAGTGTATCTTTATTTGTTGGTTTTTAGGTTTTGAATAGGTGTGAAGATGTTAGAAGACACGAGGCCAAGTCTGAACCAAGAAGACCACGCACATACATACTTCTAAAAAACAAAAATCTGCAAAGCCCTATGTGTGCTCGTGGTCCGCACGACGCAGATAGAAGAGGTTACACAGATCTGCATAAAAAACAAACAATACCTAACTCCTCAAGAGCTATATTGAAACTCATGCTTAAAGACTAAGATACAAATGACCAAGTCACACTCGAGTCTAATAGCACTAAAGCAAGCCATGAATTCACTAATAAGGTACCTAACAAATACATAAATAAAAGAATTTAGAAATAACTTGACGGAAATATAAATGAACACATACCAGTTAAGACATCGGGCGCCGCCTTGGCCTCCTTTTCATTCAACCAAAAAGCGCGACCTCTATCCTTCGGGGCCTCAACACTTCCCTAGTGTCCGTATGTGATTTGTAGAGCTGTAGGGGACAGTGCCTAAACTGGCCTAATAGCAAGCAATGGACAGTTGACCTTCACATGTCCAACCTAATCAAAGTGGTAACAAACTTGTGTGCTCTGCTGCAAGGGTTGCTGCTGACGAAAACTTCTTGCATAGTTGACCTCCCTACCATACTTGTGGCACCCGGTCGCTGTCTAACACATGCCCTCATGCATATTCCCATACTTGCTACAAGTGCGGGCCTTCTAGACTCCATATCGGGAATCAACAAGCTTGAACCACTTAGCTACAGGCTGAGTGTGAATTGGGGTCTGTCTTTTCTCTCTTGCCTGCATCTCAATCTCAATCTCCCTCCTCCAGGAAAATGATTGCAACTCTGCTAGGATCTGATATTGCTGAGTTGACATGAACACTTAAATCCCAGTCTTGAGCATGGTTGAATATCACGAAATTTGTGCCCCCTATGAAGCAGCATACTCAGGGCAAAAAATGGCTCTCTCTGTAAACATCTTGGTGATCTCTATCATCGATTCTTGTCATTTATTGAGCAATAGATACTCATGATCCAATCTCTCTCTCTCTCTCTCTCTCTCTCTCTATCTCTATACTAGTGGAACAATCTTAGTGTTGGACATTTGTGTAAAATGCTCCCAAATCACTACGACCCATTCTGCAATAGAAAAAGGCTAAGTCATAAACTTCTGCTAGTACTTCTCCCCAATCGAATAAGGTTTAGTACAAATTTGACCTTTTGGTTCTCCGGACACAAACACATGTAGAAACTCCCCTTAACATCGGATATCCACCTAATGGCAACAATCAGGTCCTTAACCCCATCAAACATATGGGGCTTCGTGTTACTGAACACCCGGTATGGCATTGACCATCCTCCCTGAAGTCCTACAGCAGAGACAGCTGTAGTGGTTGCGGCAACAACAACATTAGTGACAGAATCATAACGCTTGTCAAACATCTAAATCAACATGGTCTTAATAGACTTGAAAATCTCTAGAATTGCCTCCTTAAATGCTAGAGTCACCTGCCTAGTGATCAGATCTCGGATCTCATCATCACTCAACCTTTTCCTCTCTGGGCCCCCAACACTTGAACCGAAACCTCTCATCATCAACATACTGAAAATAAATAGGGGCCATGTCAAGATCAAAAGATAATGTATCATACTACACACTCAACTACTTACTCCTCAAAATATCGTGAATTTCGTTGATACATATACGAGTCTTGTGCTTTTGGTAGTATGGCCCATACTACCTTCTACACCTACCCATATTTTTTCCAAGGGTTGCCACGAAATCCCTAGGCCACTAGTCCCACTATAAGTAGGTGTACTCATACACCCTATACACACACTCCTAAGAGTAACCACTAACTCCTACTTTCTTCTAGGACTCTATCATCCACTCTCCTATCTCATGAAACCTTCACTAACATTGTGGTTGCCTTCCATATGAGAGAAGTAAACATTTCGGATCTGATAGATAGTCGAATAATTGATTCTACCCTAACCCCACAACCAAACAAGGAATGGGAAGTAAGGCGAAATAAAGCATTCTAAGGTTATAAAATCCTAATCATGTACAAATATGATGGATACACTTAGCTACTAACAAAAATAATGTTAGTTTCTTATCACGCAATCAAGTAATCCCCTAGGCTACCAGGCATCACAAAATCAGACAATTCTATCATGTAATTCCTGAGGATCCCTAGCCTATGTACCACCATACACTTCTAACACTGAACATATCAACATATATACATATAACAAGTATGGGTATATTGGGGTATAAATTTATCATTTGCTCTATGTGACTGTACACATCATATCCTCTTTTTTGAGTTATTTTGAAAACTATTATGAAAAATCTTTTGCAGATCCATAGTTTGAGTCTGGAATTACACGAGTTTTCATACAAATCCCTCAAACTAGGGATATGAGACCAACTTCTAACGTCCCAAAAACCATAGTAAAAATATTTCATTTAAAAAAGGAAAGAGATAAAGCCATTTTCCATAAAACCATAAGTCACCAAAGCATTGTTTCACAACATAACATAAATCAGAGTATCAATAATCATAGTATGTCCCAAAACATAATATCCACTGGATGATGTGTGCAGTCACGCCTTCACCTTGCCCTGATCCTCAGAATTACCTGAAACATTTAAATCCACAGCGGTAATCCAAGGCTCAGTGAGTTCCCCAAAATACCTCACACAATAATACACAAAAACAACATGCACACTAGGCCTACAACATAAGGTTGGATCGCCATTAGAGCCTACAACATCCAAGAGGGGCCGCTCTCTGGAGCCTACAACATCCAAGTCGGGCCACTTCCCTTGGGCCTACAAGATGAAATGGACTGCTCGGTTCTCTTGGACTACAAAACCTAGCTGGACTACCTCAAACCAACCATAATATGTTAATACATACAAATAACCAATAACCAACTAACATTGGTAATCATAATAGATATACTAGTCTAATAGATCACTACAACATATCATCATCCTAACATACAAGGACACATAATGCAATACAAATTATAGTGAGAAAGCTCACTTCACACACGAGCAAACAAAAACCACAACTCACGTAGAGGTGCAGACTCTACAATAATTATAGGCAAATCCTCAGTCTACAGCTGAAAACCATCAAGTTGACCAAAAATTCAACTAAGATAAAAATTCAATGGTTAACGGTCAACTGTCAAAGTAAACCTCAGATGGACACCACGTCGTAGCCAAGCATATGTCATGTAGTGGCGAGGAATCCCTCCACCATGTCGTAGTGAGCATACCACCACGTCGTGGGAACTATTTGTCATTCCTCCAAACTGGAACAGCGGAAACGTTCGGGGGCGGAGGACGTCATGTTCAGTATCATAACCATAGTGAAGAAAGTAAACACGACCATCATAAATATAATTTGAAAGGTTACATTGTTGCAAAAATACATGTTTCCAAATAAATTACATATGATTTCAAAATATTGCAAAAATCCGCGCCTTAGCGTCTTGCCTTCAGAAATCTTGTAGTTACCTGTATTACTGAATATCTGAGAATACAAGTTGTTTTGAAAGAGTATCAACATTAAAGCTGGTGAGTTCATAAGCAATTTATGAATGAAAAATGGATGTTGTTCCTTAAAGTTTGTTACAAGTTTGTTTCCAGAAAATCCAATATTTTCTAAAAGTGTTGTTGTAGTCTTAACTGAACCAAGACTTAGTATATGTAAGTAAATCGTCATACTTATGTGTGGTTTTATATTTAAATAAAACTCCTTTTTGTGAAACCTTAAATCCCCGTGAATTATGTGTTTTGTTAATTCCCCATGTGAGTTGTTATAACCATGCTAAAACTCAAAGGCCTCGTATGCGATGTTCTTCAGGCGTCGGAATGTTATGACATTTTTCACCCCATACCTGCCGGTCTAGCTGTTGCAAGCAGCTTAGGTGCGGGTTTGGCAGACCCAATATAGATCTATAGACAACTATCACGCTCTCCCTCCAAGAGATTCTGATTATAACTACAGGACTTTTCTGTGGTAGTTAAGAGTACCCTGAAGGTGAATGTCTCACAAATTTATTCATTAACAAGTTCACGTAGTTTGTAATGAAATACCCGTTTTGTAAATCGATTGTGTTACTGTTTCTTTGTTAAACGAAGTGTTCAAACTATACCTATTATAGTTTATCAGGAGTGTTTTATGTTTGAATGAAACCTTGTTATGCATGACTTTGTATTTCAATACAAAATGACATTGAAAATACCAAGTGTAAATCCTACACACCTTGCTCAGCATGTTACAAGGTGTGAATAACTCTTAAACATGTTTTGACAGTTCTACCCTTAAGTGTCCTTGTTTAAGAATATTTCTATAAAAATCATTGTAAGTCAAAAACTGAATCCGTAAACTTGGAGAGTTTGTAAAAAGAGTCTACTGTATTCATAAATTTTACTATAATTTTTGGTGTTCTAAAACCAGTATGAAAATATTCATCTTCGCAGCCTGGTCCGATTTTGTTGCTGCTGTGACAGGCAGTATTGTAAAAATCACCATAAATTGTAGCAAAATCGTATGGAGTTTTGCAAGTATTCATTTTAAAGGTATAAACCTAAACTATTTTCTTATTAAACATTTTTGAAAAATATTAAGTTTAAGTTGGGTAAAACAGTTCATGAACATGTCACAACTTTTCTGTTGTAAGCTGTCAAGTTAAGTTTTGAATATGTTTTGGTGTTTTAACTTGTATTCCCCCCATGAAAACTAAAGAAAACTGGAAAATGTAGGGGTATGAACTCACCCTGAGTGATTTCTTTGAAGAGTGGAAGGTTGAAGACGAGGAGTATCAAGTCAAGAACACTTGATGAACACGTGATGTGTTGGATGATCCTAAGGACGATTTTTGGTGTTAAAATGTGTGTAGATGATTCAAGGATGTTATGAAAACATGGAATAACACTTGAGTTTAGATGAAATACTTACCAAAAAGTGAAGTAACAGGTCAAAAACACCTTCAAGAAGTGGTTGGAAGTAGAGAGAAAAAGAGGCTCTCTAGAGGGGTAAGAAAAGTGTATAAGTTTGGAAGTGATCAAAGTAAATCAAGAAATCCTCCAGGGATTTCTTTATATAGATGTTGCTGGAGCAATTTGCTAAGTTGAAAGGATGTTTTCCTTGGTTTGTGTGATGTGGATAGGGTTGGACAAATGAGAAGATGACACATGGAGACAAGTGGGCACACTTGACCCACTTGTGGTGTAGAATACTCTTCTTAATGTAAAATAATGATTTATAATTAATAAATCATTGAGATATGAATAAAATATGAGTTTAGGGAGTTTAAAATGATAAAGATATGAATTTGGTGAAAAATCCCCGTCAAAAACGTAAAAAACGGGCTTAACAGGCGAAAGTTGTCGAAAACCGGACAATAGGAGCGAACCTGCGAAGGTTCGGTCATGGGAGTTGAGGACCGAGAGTGGGAAGAAGGGACCGAATGTGGGCTCGGGCTCGAAGCTGATGGGAGCGAAATGGAGTCTCGGGTCCGAAGGTAAGGGTGAAGCAAAATGGACCGAAGGCTCGGTTCATTTCGGCTTGAAAGGGGTTTCGGTTCTGACTGGCTTCGGTCCTCAGGGAGGCTCGGCCCGAGGTTGACTTCGGTCCTGAGTAGTTCGGTTCTCTTAGTTTCGGTTCCCTAGGGTTCGGTCCATATGGGTTCGGTTCCTAGGGGTTTCGGCCCTATTTAGCTGTTTTTCGATTTAACTTCCAGTTTTGAGTGATTTTTGGCCATGTTAAGGGCCGGGATGACCCAGATGACTATAAAAAGTTGAGAGAGATTTTGAGAGAGATTTGTGAGAGATTTGGGAGAGATTTGGGAGAGATTTATTTTTAGTCAATATTATTGTATTGCCTCGTAATGCAAGGTTCGTGAACCCCGTTATGCTTCGTTTAAGATTATTTTAAGTCCCTAAAAGGGTCCATAGTCGTGTTTTGATGCGTTTAACTCCCTTCTTAGGGTTTTACATTGCTAAACACATAAAATATATGAGACACTTGAATTCTTGACATACAAATGTACATTTTCATAGAATAACTTTTAACATAGAATTACTAGTTAAGTTCGACCGGTTTGACATGTTGACTTTGACTTTGACTTTGACTTGACTTTGACTTGAATTTGACGGTTGTCACACTATTCTGGACAACTTAATAACTTAGGCCCTTAATCTATTAAGCCTCAGATTCATACTCTCCAGAAAGCTTCCTTATACCATAAGCATCACACAAATCCATGCTTTATGGATATGCATGTCTTGCACTATAGTTAGATCAAAATGATAAGAATAGGGTCAAAATTTCATGCATGAAACCAAAACTCTATAGAACCTCATATCTGGAACATATGGCCATATTGGGATCTCAAGGATCCATAAAGTTGCCAACTTTATTGGATCCATCCACTTAAACTAACATAAACATGGAGAAATATGCTATAAACCCTAGATCTAGAAGGATGAACAAAAATATTAGAACATGTGGACTTACAAAGGTCCAAGTTATATACAAGAGGGTAGTGACGAACTTTATTGATGGATACTTGCACTTAGAGCACCTTTCTTCCTTCATTAAGGCCACAAAACACCACGATAAGTGTCATACCCCAAACCGGAACGACGGAAACGTTCCGGGGCGGAGGACTTCATGTACAGTATCACAACAATTGTATAATAGTAATCAAAGCAAAAACGCCCATTGTATTAATAATATAGTGTTTACATTGTATTCGAATCACATATAATTGACTCCAAAAGTGAATAACAAAACAAAGACTTGAAGCTACCACGCTCCGTCTCCTCGAAACCTGTGCATGTACCTGTCTACTAGTTTCCTGAGAATACAAGTGATTTTGAAAGTGTGTCAACATTTAAGTTGACGAGTTCATAAGTATTTGATTTAGAAAGTATGTACTTTGTTCCTTGAAAACCTTAGTTTGTTCCTCCAGAAAATCCTATATTTTCTGATGTAATGAAATGTAAGTAATATGACCCATACCAGTTCCTTCTACGAGTACTTAGTGCATACAAGTTATATATAATCCAGATCGAACAGACAGTCGATTGGGTGGTTCTGCCCTAAGCCCACAACCAAACAAGGAACAGGAAATGAGGCGGAAATCACACATTCCACTGCCTGTCGGATCTCTATTGTATATAGACCTAACGTATCCACTAGGTAATTACATAGTTAACAATAAAGGTCCTTTTGGAAATGTGAGTGTGTTCTTTCAGAAAATCCAATATTTTCTTAGTAAAATGAGATCTAGTCTTTAAACCTTAAGACCCAAATGTATGCATATTAATGTCTACTGAAATAGTATACTTGTAGTTTTATTATTATATAAAACTATATAGATATATGTCTTCCTCTGAAATATGTGTTATGTGTTAGAAAATAGTGTACTGTTCTTGTATATGGTGACTTGACCCATACCTGTTCCCCCCTATGATTACTTAGTGTATACAAGTCATATATAGCCAAGATCGAATGGATAGTAGACTGTGTGGATCTTCTCTAAGCCCACAACCAAACAAGGAACAGGAAGTAAAGCGGAAATCACACATTCTACTACCTATCAGATCCTATTTGTATATGACTCTAATGTATTCACTAAGGGATCATCGAATTAGCATTAATGCTCCTTTCTAAAATGTAAGTTCATAGTGCTAGAAAGGTAGTGTATGTGACATCCCCATTTTTCACGGCCAGAAAAGACTGATTTTTGTTTATGCTTTATAAAAACCAGAGTACTTCTTTTGATAAAATATGTTGCGGAATTTGTTCCCAGTAAAACATGATAAATACTTTATCAAATCATTTTCGAAGAAATGTATTTTTATTCATTTTAAAACATTTGGGATGTCATTTTCAATACAGAAACATAAGCATAAACATAACTTACATTCATTTACACTAGTGATCTACATCTCTTTAATCTCTCAGTGTAATGTAAGTTCATATCGACACCTGTGATACAAATAAGCTTGAGTGGGTCAGGTTGGGAAACCTGGTGAGTACATAGGGTTTTCAACCCACAATAATTTAATTATTATGTTTAAACATCAAACAATCAATCAACCCAATTACCCATCCCTATTATCTTATTTACTACTAAGGATCTACCCTAAGACTCAACTATTTCTCGTTCATTCATTCCTAAGGATTATCCTAAGGAATAGGCACGAAATCCATGGTTGCTAATGACACATCTATGAAGCACAACTACTAATATTATCACATAGGCGCAGCTGTCAGAATTGTGACATTCCTTATGAGGCGCATCTGCCGGTAGAGTCCTTTAGGCGCAACTGCCATGGTTATGATGTTCTTTATTAGGCGCAGCTGCCGATACTATCCTTGGAGCGTAGCTGCTAGGATGTTTAGAGTACATCGTATATTATAAACATCTACAGGTTGTGGCGCAGCTGCCAATGCTCATCTATAGGGTACTAAGTCCATTGCTGCTAATGTTCACCTATAGGGCACTATGTCCATACTGCTAATATTCCTCTATATCAGCTTTCATCATTAATCTACCCATGCTTTACCTAACATATTTTGTAGATATAAATACATATACAATTTAAATCATCAAAAACATGTATAAAATCGTTCATCCAACGTAGATAGCAAGTATACAGATAATATGCACACATAACACGTAATTTATATAAAATACTTCATATCTATGTGTAAGATGAAAGTAACTATGCTCTCACTTGTTAAAGTGATGATTCCAAACTCGGGCAACGCTTCACTTTTAACGATTCTATTTTCCTTCGACGAAATCTAGCATTATTTTTACTAAATTTTAGTCTAATATTTACCGTGACTAATTATTAGTCTTAGCATTATTATTATTATTATATAACCGTTTAAACAATATTTCCCAACCACTATGTACAGACAGGGGCCAACCATAAAACACCGGAGGGCAGAACCATTTTGGCATATAACACTTCTGAAATCCAACAACCCTATGCGGCTCTTTAAACCAGATTCCCCATACCGCGAGTAGTTAAAAGGATATTATAACGACACTTATATAACCCATAATAATAGCTCAAATAATTATTATAAGGTCCTAATAACGTTACTATATTTAAATAAAAGCTATATTAAAAATTAGGTAGGCGTATCTTACCTACGAGGGAGTTTGGCTAGAAGTCGGGCTCTGCATCCGAGCCGAAAGCTCTTCTTCTCGGAGCCGTCGAGCGCTCCGGGGCTTTCTTCTAGCGCTAGGGGAGTTTTTAGGAGGTTTAGAGAGAGTGTAGAAAGAAGAAAGAATGGGAAAGGTGTGAAGAAAATGAGGGTGGGAGAGGTTCTATTTATAGGGTGAAATATGGTTGAACTTGGTGCCACATGTCACCATCTGGTGGCAAGACTTGGGGAGAAAGCAATGGCCAAAATTGTGCCACATCACCCATTTTCGCACAACACACTTCTGACTTCTAAAATCCGTAACTTTCGCATACGAGCTCCGTTTTTGATGTTCTTTATATCCACGCGTAGGTAAAAATAAGATCTACAACTTTCATTTTGACTCCGTCGGCTAATTCTCGACCGATCTTAAATTTAACAGTAGGAGGAGATTATACTGTTAAATGACCGCGAAAAATTCCTAACTCTTTCATACGGACTCCGTTTTCATCTGTCTTTTTATCGTTGACTTCCTATTAATGAGATCTTCAACTCTCATTTAGGTTACGTAGGCCAAAAACCGTTCGATCTAAAATTCGAGTTTCGGGCCGTGCACTGCAATGCCAAATCTTAGAAAATTCATAATTTCCTCATACGAAGTCAGATTTGGGCGTTCTTTTTATTCACGCTCTCAGTTTAACGTATGCTAAAACTTTTGTTTAGATCACTAAGGCCAAAAAGTCCTCTATCATAAACTTTTGTCGCGAAACTTCGACGAGCCATAACTTCTTCGTTATAACTCGTATTTCGGCATTCTTTATATGTAAGGAACCCTTGTGACATATTCTACAACTTGGTTAAGATTACTCCTTCTAAATAATCTTCCATCAAAAACTCATTTTTGATTCTCCTTGTCTCTAAATTGACTAGCCCGGATCTACGAGCGTTATAGTGTTGTTTAGTTCTATTATTAAAATAAAACTATTTGAAGCTATGTATTTCCTGTAACTAAACGTCTTAGTTGATACTATTGTGAGTTTCTCATAACCATGCTAAAATGACTAGTGGCCTGCACGACGTTCTTCAAGCGTCGGAATGTTATGACATTTGTCACCCCAGAACTTCCGTTCCAACTGTAGCTAACAGTCAGGGTGAGGGATGTCAGTCCCGTATAGATCTATACACAAAATTCACGCTCTCCCTCCAGGAGACTCTGGTTATAATTTATAGGACTTTAACCTGTACCCTAATGGTTACAACTAAGTAGTGCCTCACAACCCTGTATTAACTAGTTTACGTAGAGTGTACTAGTGTTCTCTTGTATTTGATAATGTTTGTATTACCTTGTTGTAGTGTACTCATAGTGTACAATAATTATAATTAAATAATTATTTTATTATAATATCCTTGACTTAGTAGAATAATGTACGTGTTCCCTAAACTATACCTATTATAGTTTACACGTATGTTTTGCATGCAATGAAAATCTTAGAATTTAACAGTTCGTATAACACAATAAAATATTTGAGAAATATATCCTTTTGCTCGACATGTTACAAAAGGGTTAAAGTTTTATATAACGTGTTTTATATTCACACACACACACACACACACACACACACACACACATATATATATATATATATATATATATATATATATATATATATATAAAGCATATGTGTGTAAACATGTATTTTGGAAAACCAAAGTATAAAATAGTTGAAGTAGTTTGAAACAATTTAAAATAGTTTGAATCAGTTGAAATAGCTTGACATGGTTCGAAATCGTTTGAAATCATTTGAATATTAACACAAGGTTTCTTATATTTTACTTGTATCCCCTCCTAAAAACATTGAAAAATAGTGAAAACGTAGGGGTATGAACTCATCTCTAGTATGTGTGCTTGTTTGGATACGAAGTGGCAGTGATGATCCTCGGGTTAGAATCTGTGCGAGTAGTCGTATCCAAATAATAGTTATACACGATATCGTATTTAAATTAATACGATATTAATTTAAATAATAGATCAAGTAATGGTTTAAATAATAATTAAAGTGTTAGACAACACCTTAATTATGTAAGAAATACTTACAAAAGCCTTAGGAATTATTTGGAATAGTTCTAGGTGTTTTTGGTGTGCTTGGGGGGTTTTCGGTGTAGACTTGAAGATTTGAAGATATTGATGAATGTTCTTGGTGAAAATAAGAAGATTTGGGTAAAATCCTTATGAACATATTCTGTTTACGGATGATACTTGAGAGCAAATTGAGAGGGATTTCGGCGTGAAAAGTGAGAAATGAGGAGTGTTTGCGGTTGGATAAATATATATAGGAAAGTGTTTACGGCTTTAAAAGGCTTGGGCTAATGTGTTTTCGGTCCTAATGGGCCATAACTTTGTGTTTTCGGTCATACCAAGACTGAAAACCCCTTTGGTTGGATTCTCATGGCCGAAAACTCCAATTGTTCTTGATTCTTGGACCGCAAACCCTATTGCTTCTAGAACCTTAGACCGAAAACCCTTTGTTTTCAATTCCTAAGACCGAAATCCTTATTTAATGTGTTTATTTATAGTTTAAGGCTTAGTATTTTTACTTAAGTTAATTTATACTAACCTAAATTAACTTAGGTTTCAATCTAAACTTAGTTGTTAGCCCTATAAACAAGTCCTCAAGAGTGTAGATGATACAATGCATCAATGATTGCAATGTGGTTTCACTTGTACTAGGCTAGGGTTCAGACTTTGTTGGGTCTAAAATTTCCCAGTTGTGACAATAAGTTTCAAGATGAAAACAAGGGGGGCTAGGGTTTGTTTAAGGACTTAACGGAGTGATGGAGCTCGAGGGTGAGAAAACATTAGTCATCACATCCTTTAAATAGGGTTTTAGACCTGAAAAATTAGGTTTTTGCACTCTAGCCACTACCACGTCGTGGCCAAGACCTTTCCACGTCGTGCTACACTTGAGATGCGCGTTTTCTCAACAGATGTGACCATATCGTGGTGATACTACACCACTACGTCGTGGTCACCAAATATCCCACATTTTGAAGGTGTAAAATGATTAAGTGCCAAAAGAAGTGTACCTGGAATGGGTGTTACAAATGTACGTGCACACAATATAAGAGAGTATTCTTATTCACAATCTTTCACATAGAGTTACAAGTACAAGACTCCAAGATTCGAAGATAATAAAAAAACCTATTTAGCAGTCCCTATTTATAGATTGATGATCATACATAAAACCCTAATGGGCCATACCTATTTATTTATAGGTCTAATTGGATGTCAGCCAATCATAGGACATCATGTATTTGCTTCAAGAATCTTCTGTTGGACTATGGTGTCTAAGATCATAACTAAATTGGTATAAAGTTGTAAACATAACCAAAGTCCTTTTTGGGTTGCCCTCAGAACTAGTAATTGTGTAGAATGACTTTTAAGAGAGTGGTTAATTTGGTTTATTATACGATTAATAAGTAGAAATAAATGATTTGTTAATATATTATGAGATTAATATATTAATTAGAAATAGTAGTGTTTAACTAATAATTAATTAGAAATTGATTGAAATTAATTTTGGGATTAATTGGATTAATTAAAAGTGTAGGGACTTAACCTGTAATTGTTTAATAGTTGAACAAGAGGGATTCCAGAACCTTCCATGGGTCATGGACGATTTTGGAGAGCATTTTAAGGGTTCTAGACTAATCCTTAAAGATAATTAAGGAGTTGGATAATTATATAATTTGAAATAATAGTATTATATTCAAAGTAGGGTTTCCAGGGTTCCTTAGTTCGACGATAAATAGGACCCCTTGCATACTAGTTTTCATCCACTCCTAATCCAAGAAGGATAGCCAAAAACTTGATCCCCTCTCCTCTCTCCCTAAGTCTTCTTATTCCTAGGGTTTGGGTACAAACCATTAGAGGCATTAGATTTCTGGCGCTTACTCTCCAAGGCATTTGAAGAAAAGGAATTGTCTCTATTATTTGCTATAAATACCATAAGGTATGTAAAACCTAATCCATTTTTATTTTCAATAATAGTATGTTGGCTTGGGGTTCTTGATATTCATAGATTATAACTATTAATAGAGAAAACTCATATCCAAATAGGTTGCATGTGAACTTAAGAGTTAAGTTATTTTCGCCTCATGCATTGATTTATAACCTATAAAACCTATCATCTTCAACCTTTGATGTAAAATAACACATTTGCACAAAAGATATCTCCTTTATATCTAAGAAACACTTTCTGGAGGAGCCAACACATCCATGAGCGTATTCACCACTCATGCATTGTATCCTAAGGTTGGAAATAGGCGTCCAATGTCATAACTAAATTGGTATAACTTTGAGAATAACAACAAAGTCCTTTTGGGAGATTAAGATAATTAGTTGATGGATTTATTAAATGCTAATAAGCTAATTATAAACTAATTAGAATTGATTAATAATTAATTTGGAATTAATTAGTATTAATCAGGAATTGATTAAAGATGTAGGGACTGAATGTTAGTTGTTCAAAAGTTGAACAAGAGGAGAACTCTATAACCCCTAGATGCTATGGAGGGCTTCCAGGAGTATTTCAAAATCTATCCTAGTAATAGATAATGAAAGGATTTGAATTTGGATTAAATTTGATAATTTAATTGATTAAAATCTGTTTTGCTTGCAAGTTACCTCAACTATAAAGAGACCATTAGAGCCTTGAAATTTTAGTTCCTAACATTCTAAGGGTGAGACTTTAATTGTGACTAGCCTCGCTCCTCTCTCCTTTATATTCCAGGGATTTAGTATGTTAGGTGTGAGCCATTTGAGGCATTCCTACGTTGGATGCTAGATCGTCTAAGTGATTGCAAGGTGTTCGACATCTTCAAGTGGAATAAGTACATAGGATTATAATTGAGAGGTTAGTAATCATATCCGTTTTGATTAGTTTAATTTATATATTTGAAAGTACGTTGCTATAATAGCAAAACTTAGATCCTAGGTGCATGTATACTTAGGATGATTTTTGAATATTTCCGCTGCCTTGATCTAGTGTATAGTTGTATAGAAAACTCAAAAATGGTATTAGAGCCTTAGTTTTTTGTTATATGCACAAGGTTTAAAATTGAGAAAAATCACAAAAAGAAACCTGCAATCGCGGGAAGCGAGGCGCCCCTACCTGGTGCGGTGCGTTCTGCCAAGTTTCAGATTTTTTGTTATATTTTCGAATTTAGTGTTTATCTTTAGTTTTAATTGTTATCCAAATCTATTTAATTTAGAATAATTAAAATATGAAGATAAATATGCCTAATTGATTTGAAGATATAGATAATGATTTAAAAATTAATTAATTAATAGTTAATTAAAGATAATTAAATTAAATTATATAGCTTTAAATAGTTTAAAATTCAACCCTCATAAAATTATAAAAGTTATAAAAGAATACAATATATATATATATATATATATATATATATATATATATATATATATATATATATATATATATATATATATATATATATATATATATATATATATATATATATATATATATATATATAGCGCTATAGCAGCGCTATAGCGTTTTGCGGTATTACTGAACCGCTATTTTGAAATAGGTTTTACGAATAGAGGTGACGCTATTATCGATGCTATTAACCGCTATTTACCGCGAATCTCGTCAGCGCTATAGCGACGCTACACCCGCTTTTACAATTTCATACACATTAGGCTACTTTTACAAACAAAAAACCGATTGTGGACGATTTCAATATTAAATATGTATTTTTTTAGTTTGTCCACTACACTTTTGTTTTAATAAGTCAAAATAATAAATATAATTAACTACAAACTACAAAGCAACAAATTAGAACTTCTCTTTCTCATCTCTTTCTGTACTTAGAAACCACGAACGACTTGAATTGCAATGACACTTCGACAATTTTTAGTTTGCATATTACTATATTAGAATATTATATATATGGTTTATGTGATGTTCTTATATGAATTTTTATAATATGAATTCTATATAGTATTAATACTCTAATATATAAAATTTGTATAAATGTATAATATAAATTACACATAATATTAAAGAACCGCTATACCACCGTTATACCACCATGATAACCGCGATTTCAAATAGCGGCATGTGACTGCTATTGAAATTTCGACCGCGATAACTGCTTAGATATATATAACACATAATTTACGTTAGACAAATCATCCTCATGTAGGTTAACGAAATTAATGTAAAAATTTATTATTCGAGTTTCTCCCTCTAGAAGCTCTTTTTCTCTCTAGAAGTCTGACTTTTTGAAGTCTCGAAGTGTTCGCAACAAGGCGCTACTGCGATGGAAAGCTGACAGAAAGAAGTGTGTGGTGTCGAAGTAATGCCCACGTAATATCCTGTTTTTCGCTAAATAACCTGTAAGTTGAGTTATGCTTACTATACCTTAAGTATAACTTATATTTATGTTTGTAGTCATTTTTATGAATTTATAAATAAGATTTATCAGTTATACTAGTCATTATACCGATTGATCTACTTACGAGAGTGATATCTAGGCTAGATCTGTGAGGTGTTTAAAGTAGATTTTCCAAACAATGTATTTCTTTATACCAATCATATCCTACATCCGATACGATTTTACCTCATAGTTCTTTATTAGCTATAAGTCAATATTCTTTTGGGATTATTGATAAATCTGAGAAACTATTATTTTAGTAACGAATAATATAAATGATAACTGAAACATAGTAATATTTATATCTTGGCCTTTAAAAAGAGAATGTTGAAGAATTAAACGGAGTAGGATTTCAGCTTTAACAAGATGAGTGCTTAGTTACATTCAAGAGCATAGTTATAATAAAAGTATTTATTGCTCGAATGATTAATTATATATTAGTCGTTTACTATCTGTGTTTTCTTGATGATTTTATATAAATGTTATAATTGTATCCGTGTCAGATTAAGATGGAGCATAGTAGTCCTCCTCTTTTTAGACAAGCAGAAATGGTGTGTTAGATTCAGACAACTGGAATGTATGTCTGAGTCATCCAGCAGACTAAGATGACAACACTTGATTATTCTAGATGGTCTTGTGAAGTATTGCCTCCGTCCCATCTTAATAGTCCATGTTTCTTTTTTGGTTTGTCCCAAAATAATAGCCTACTTCTAAAAATAAAGATTCATTTTACCAAAATACCCCCCATTATTAGTTAACCTACCATGGAATTAAATGCAACAAAAGGATGTAATTAAATGCAACAAAATAATACATTGTCATTTCATATAATAAAGTTAGTGGTAATTAATGTTTTCTTAATCTGTGTGTTTTTATCCGTAGGCAATAATTTTGGGACGGAGGGAGTATGTTGCTAGTGTGGACTTATAACCCACAGATGTAAATAAAATAGGATACCATATTTATCAAATACTTTGAACATTGGTTGCCTTTTATATGACTTGCATTGGCCAATGAATACCCTAATTGTGTAGTCAAACAGTTACTTAAACGAATCATTAGGTAAGGTGATTCTTCATGATGATCGTTGAATTAGGATTTGTGAGAATCGGTTGGGTTGGGTAGATTGTCTTATAAATATTTAGGTCAAATTTTATATATTTATATTATATGGAATGTTTGTTTTGTAGGAATATTAATATGATTTATTATCATTAAAATATTATGGGCTTCAATACCCTACGTGTCTCACCAGGTTTTCCCAAACCTTACCCACTCAATTTGTATGCATCATAGGTAGTCGTGCAAAGGCAGATGAAATCTAATTTAAGATGTCGAATGAAATAAGAGACAAACATGTAACAATATTCAGGAACTTGTGTCTTTATGTTGTAACATATGTTGGATATTTAGTTATGTCATCCTTAATTTTTTTGGTATGTTGAAACAATATTTGTTATCTCAAATGTTTTATTTAACTGTAATTTTCCGCATCAAAGACAACATGACTTTTAAAGCTTAAAGAAAAAGTTTTAAACGGTTCTTGAAAAATGGAGGATGCCACAATATATATATATATATATATATATATATATATATATATATATATATATATATATATATATATATATATGTAAAAGAAAATAATACATGAGTCCCCACATGTTTAATGATCATTAATCAAATAAGGACTAGGCCTCAATCATGAAGCCATGTTATAAGAGAGGTATAAGGAAACGACCTATAAAATGACCATTGAATGAGTGAATTTTTCACTCACCGATCTTTGCATTGTGGATTGTCGTTGGCCGAAAGGGTTCGGTAGTACAATGTCTTGTTAAAAGTATAACAAGTTTAAGTAGTATAAACAAAATTCCCATTCTTAGTTATTTTAGAAGAATGTGAATAGTTGCTAATCCATGATTAACTCACATTACTTGTTATGATCCTTTTTATGGAGCGTGTGTAGTTAACCATCACATTAATTTGAGACGTAAAAGGAAAATGATATGGAGTTGTGGTTGTAGCTTGTTGATGGAGCACGTATGGTTAACCGACACATCAATTTGAGGGCCATGACATAATCAAGGGTTATGTGTTCTTGCATGGTTGGTTCACCATCTTATTTGTGAGGCCACAGTAGCCCTAGCAAAAATAGAGGATGTGCAAATTCGAGATTAACATGCCATTAAATAGTTTTAATGAATATAAAAAGATCTTGGAGTTTCATAGTGATTGAAATTGGTAAGGTGCATTGCCTACCTAAATAACTTCATTGTGTGTTTACATCCCTCTACACATCGCAAAGACAAATATGTATCCTAGCCATAGTAAATAAAAAATTACGTATGAAATAATTATTTACAAGATCAATAAAACAAACAAGAATGTAATTAAAATTAAATTATGTCTATAAGATAATCCACTAAAATCTACTGTTATTAAACCTCTCAAAAGGATTAGTTGTAAGGATATACAAATTCATATTTTGGAATAGTTCTCATTTATGGATTGAAAGATCATGCCTTAGATAAGCTCTTCCTAAGGTTGCTCTAACCACTATATTCCTAAACTATTAATAATAATTATCAAAATGAAATGGAATTTCATTTGGTTAGGAGTTGACTATGGGTATCAACTAAGCTAACCATGTACATATAATCAATTCATTTTGATTTTGATCTAAACAACGTAGAAATGTCCATTATGGAGTTAAATGGATGTAAAGACTCTTTGGGACTAACATAGTCAATCATAGGAACTCCAACTTCGAATACCCGCACATTCATTATCATAAATAAAAGTGTCAGAAAGAAAGAAAGACACTTGCCCATATGATTTGTGGTGATATGCCTAATCGGACCCCAAATGCCAAAGGACAATATGAAGGCTTATTCTGAGACTTGTTATGATAAACTATCGATTCCAAAATCACGAAAAAGGACTAAGAAATCATAAAACCCCAACATGTCTAATACATAAGAATAAAACATAGAAGAGATATTTTGATCATGGATTACAAGCACTATCTATAAGATCAAACAATATCTCATTCCCGTGAATGTTTTGAGTATAATCAAAATTCATAATACCATCGAAACATTACTTCATATCCTTAGGTATTTTACTAAGGACAAAGTAATGACATTCGTAAGAACGTGCATTGACTAAAGAGAGTAAGAATGCCTGAAACAAGGAGAGAAAGAGTTGATCATGAATACCGGACCCTTGCTACTATTCATAGGATCAAAAGATATCTTGTTCTCCTAAATGTTTAGTTTGTGGTTTTATGATTAAAAATTGTTTGTACAAGGTTTTATAAGATTCCTATGGCTTATTTAGACCATTTTAACATGGTTAAAAGAAATTCAGGAATATGTGAAACTTTTATAGTAACAAAAGGTTGATTCAAGTATTTGATTGAGATGTAACATTGTGGAATCATATTCTTTAAAATAAAAATTGCATTGCCAAATCTCCAATTGGATAGGACTTTGAAAATTATTTGATCACAAGTCTTATGATTATTAATGTGATTCCTATTTTTCAAGACAAATGATTAAAGTAATATGTGATAGTGTGAATATCTATTAGAATTAGCTTTAACTAATGGTCCATTCAGACCATCCATAATACATATTGATTCGAATATCTCCAAATGTTTGGATAAATGTAATTATGGAATCGTTGTCTTGAGCATGTAAACATGAAATGCATTACCTAGTGTCCAGTTGGATTAGATCTTGGATACCATTTGATTGTAAGTCTTTTGGTAAATGAAAAACATGTTTATCAAGATAGATGATTAATATAATACTTGGTGATGTGAAAATATTTGATGGAATTAATTTACACCAATGGACCATTCAGATAAAGTATGATACATAGTAAGACTGAATTTGTGTGAACATGTTTATCTGAATTGACATTAAGACTAGAACCTTCTAGGTATTCAGAGTTTTCATAAAGTGAAGTTGAGAATCAACTTGGAAAGAGGATAAGATACTCAGATCCAATAAGATTGGTGAGCATCTTAGTCAAAACCAAATCGATCAACAAAGGAATTATGAAAAGTTACATAAATTGTCTCCAACATTGTCGCAATGAGTGTTGTTGGAGAAGAGAAACAAGTCATTGTTTGATTTGATGTTTGATGAGTGATGTGTTTTAAACTCAATTAGCTTAAAACTTATAACCCTAACCAATTTCACCAGCTAAAACACAATAGACAATGTACCTTGTTGCGTAGTAGTATAGTAGAGTAAGTAAGGGGTGAAACACAGGGAACAAAATTTAAACTAAAATTAATAACTAAAAATTAAACTAATTGAAATAACTTCAATTTGGATTTTTATCCGATTTTGCAAGTTTTGCAAAATTCAATTATCAAATTCAAACAACTATAAAAACAAAAAAACTAAGAACATTATTTTAAAGTAGTATATTTGAAGTACTTCCAATAGACTTCAAATCCTCCTAGTTTTTATGTTTGATTTGTTAGCTTGCAATAGATTAATGGGTTGGTTACCAAATTTATGACTAGTTATCTTGGTTGGATTTCCTAGTTTTAGTGATTAATGAACATCCAATCCTAATGATCATGCAATCAGTGAACAAAAACAGATAACTCTATTCAACTATGACCGATATGATCTAACGATTCTTATCAATGTTCATGACAGTAAATCAAACATATCATGGATATCTATTACTCTTTAACACATTCAAGTCACCGATTAATATTATCTAACCTTAGGATTTAATAAATCTCTAGTCCTAATAGTTTAATGGTCATAAAATATTTAAGATTCAAGTTAATGTAATTAGATTGGTCCTCTTAACTACACATAACTCAACAATAAGTAAGAAAAATCATAAGTTTTACATGAAATATCAACAATCAATCAAACACAAGTTTAAATCCAACTCATAAAATCCTACTAACAAAATCAAAACATATTAACTAGGGTTTATCTACATATAGTGAAAGTAATAAGGGTTTTAGCCTTGCATCATGACTAGAAAATAGAATCTAACGATTTCAGAATTGAAATACATGATATAAAATAAACCGAAACGATACAATCGATGAATTCTTTCGTGATCTTTAGATCTACTCTTCAATTACATTATTGGGCTCTAAAATACTTCTGAAATCGACTAATAACTTGCTTTCCAAGTTGGTGGAAGTTAGCCTTCGAATTAGGGCTGCAGAACCTGTAATTGATAGATTTCATGCCTCCATGACGTGGAAATGGTTTTACTTGCCGCACATGAACTCGTATACCAAGACGGACAACTTTTAAGCATTTTTGATCTTCCACGTTGTGGAAATGGATTTTCCATGGCATAGAAACTAGAATTCGAATTTAGCCCGAACATGAAAGTCGTCCTAGTTTCCAAAACATTTTGAGTCCCCTATATAAGAGTTATGAGTCATTAGATATGGCCGCATCAATGAAGAGAGGTCAATATGTTCAACAAAATCCTTTTTGCAATTACATTGTCTTTTTCTGCTCTATTCTCCTCGTTTTGCATCCTTAGTTTTAACACACTACTAGCAACTTAGTTTTAACATAAGCAAAAAATTTAAAGTTACTAAATTTTTCTGAATTTGACTATTCTTCAAGTCTTTATATTTTTATTTATTTTTTTAAAAAAGTCTAGCATTTTTTTTATTTCAATCTGGCATGCTATTTTTTTCGATCCCCAAGCGCCACTTAAATTATACAATAGACTCATTGTATATAATCAATTAAAAACTAAAACATAAAAGAGGGAGAAAATGAACAAACTCGCATTGGTTACGTAGTCGCGAGATATGATGATTGTCGTGGGTTGTTTATCGATACTAAGCTTGAATTTGTCTACTGGAACACTATCCTTACCAAAAATAATGGACTCTTGGCAACAAAATAAGAGGCGAATAGCTCAACTTCATATCTCGAAAATCTGACTGGGGCATTTCCACGTCGTGGCAAATAATGGGCCACGATGTGGTTTCTGTAAACAAAAAAAAAATATAGAACGTCAATCGTGAGAAAAATCTTCGTCACGACGCATAGTGAGAATTGGCACGTCGTGGTCTTGAAATATCAGGAAAGCAGTCGCGATGTAATAGAAATTCGTGCCTAAGGGTAGCTAGGCTCACGTTGCATCTTCGTGAAAACTCTAAATTCTTCATCATTGAATGAATCGACCAGTCTGGAAGTAGCGAATTTCTCAACTGGCCCCTCGTATCAGTTTCTTCCCATTTGTAGCATTGAAAACTCAACAGACTCCTCATTTTTTTGCTCAATGTATACCCCATACTTATACCGTGTGTCACGTCTCTCGTTCTCTTCTCATAATAATCCACCCCAATCTTGAATTTTCCCCATCATCAATTTCTTAGCTGAAAATTTCTTGCAAAAAATAAAATAAACAAGAATCATCAAAAACACTTTTATTCAAAAATAAAAATAAAAATAAAAATAAAAATAAAAATTAAAACGTAATGAAGATGCAAACTAATTTAAAAAGGTCGGATTGCCTCCCGATAAGTGCTTATTTTTGTGTGAGTCTTGAGCTGGACTCCCAACTTAATAATATCCTAATAAAGTTGATGCCAATCCATCCATTGCATTCAATATTGTTTCTAGATCGATTTGTAAAATCTGACTCTTTGTTTCGAAAATCGACCAAACGAGTGTGAATTTGTAAAATCCTATAAAATTGATAAGGGTTGGAACTGGTTGGACACTCATCACAAATTGATCGCACATTAGAACTCTCTCCAAAGATGGAATCTTCACCCCATACTCTGAAACACAATCTAGACAAACAGGGGTCCATGTCTAGATAATGCTCAAACCACGACGTGGTTCCTGCAATTCAGCTTATTCTTGTTCTCCGTCTGAGTCTTCTGCTAGCAATCTTTCAAGCTCCTCTAATTTTTTTTCTAAATTAAATTCCTCATCAACATGCTCCGATTCCTGTAATTCAGTTTGTTCTAGTTAGGCAGGCCAGATGTTTGCTAACCATCTTCCGAGTTTCTTGAAATCTTTGTCTAAGTCATATCCCTCATCTTCAAGCTCTGATTCATGTTCCAATTCCTCTAGAAAAGCATAAAAAACATCAAGGTTTGAAAACTACACAATAACGAAATAAATGCTAAAAACTAGAAAACATCAGTTTCCACGACGTGACAGAGTGACAGCCACATCGTGGTACTTGTAAACATAGAAATAAAAAATGAAATAAAATTAACCAATGAAAGATAATTTATAGTAAAAATTAATTGTTCCTGACAACGGTGCCAAAAACTTGTTGTGTTTTAAACTCAATAAGCTTTAAATTTACAACTCTAACAAATTTTACCAGAAAAAACACAATAGGCAGTGTACTTTGTCGTGTAGTAGTATATTAGAGTAAGTAAGGGGTGAAACACAGAGAACAAAATTTTAAATTAAAACTTATTGCTAAAAATTAAACTAAAAGAAATAACTTCAATGTGGGTTTTTATCTAATTTTGCAAGTTCAGAAAAACTTAATTATCACATTCAAAGAACCAAAGAAAGAAAAAGCTAAGAACATGATTTTAAAGCAGTATATCAGAAGTACTTCCACTAGACTTCGAATCCTCCCAGTTTTCTATGTTCGATTTGTCAGCTTGCAATAGATTAATGGGTTGGTTACCAAATTTATGACTAGTTATCTTGGTCGGATTTCAAACTTCTAATGATTAATGAACATCCAATCCTAATGATCATGCAACCAGTGAACACAAGACCGTATAATTAAATTCAACTATGAATGATATGATCTAAAGATTATTATCAATGGTCATGACAATAAATCAAACATAGCATGGATATCTATGACTCCCTAACACAATCAAGTCACCGGTTAATATTACATAACCCTAGGCTTTGATCAATCTCTAGTTATAACAATTTAATGGTCATAAACTAATTAAGATTCAAGTTAATGTAAATTGATTGGTCCTCTTAATTACACATAACTCAACAATAGTTAATAAAAATCATAAATTTATCATGAAAGATCAACAATCAATCGAACATAAGTATAAATCCAACTCATATAATCCTACTAACAAAATCAAAGCATATTAAGTAGGGTTTATCTACATCTAGTGAAAGTAATAAGGTTTTTATCCTTGAATCGAGACTAAAAAAATATCTAATGAATTCATAATTGAAATACATGATATAAAACGAAAGGATAAAATCAATGAAATCTTGCTTGATCTTCAAATCTACTATTCAATGGCGTTATTGGGCTCTGGGATACTTTTAAAATCGACTAATAACTTGCTCCCCAAGTTGGTGGAAGTTGGCCTTCGAATTAGGAATATAAAACCCATAATTTATATATTTCATGCTTCCAAAATGTGGAAATATCTTGGCGACGACATGAAAATAGGTTTCCTTTCCGCACACGAACTCGTGTACCAAGACGGACAAATTTTTGAGATTTTTGATTTTCCACGACCTGGAAATGGACTTTCCATAGTGTGGATACTGGAATTCGAATTTGGACCCGGAAAAGAAAGTCGTCCAGAATTTTGTCTAGTTCTGGAACATTTTGAATCTCCTCAATCAGAGTTACGAGTCATTAGATATGGCCAAAACACTTAAGAGAGGTAATCTGTCTAGGAACATCCTTTTTGCAATTACATTATCTTTTTTCAGCTCCGTTCTCCTTTTGCATTGCGGCTCCCATTTTAACATTAATTAAACATTTTCAAGCACATTAAGTATCATATATATATATATATATATATATATATATATATATATATATATATATATGTATATATATATATATATATATATATATATATATAAATACTACAATTAACCAAATAAATTAAGATAATGTGTACCAACATAAATTTTCAAACAAATTTTTTTCATTTTAATTTCACATAAATCTCATTAACACATTTAACAAAAAATCCCCAATTTGTCAAATTATCCAAACACATAATCAGATTGTTGAATAAAACCCAGGATCCTCCAGTCACACAAAGGTTACCACTCTAGGTAAGTATAGTGAGAAGACTCACCTCGTAAGCAAGCAAGTAAAAATCTCGTACTCGGAAATCTCGAACTAGCCTCTGCCTAACACATAGGATAATTATCTCTAATTAATACTCTACTCATACTCAAAATATACCAAGGGTCGTTCTCTCTCTCTCTCTCTCTCTCTCTAACTCTTGGAATGGGCAAAAGACCATTTTACCCCTCGATGGTCTCCATTACTCATATTTAACCAAACCCTAAAGTCAACAGAAGTCAAACTCGAGTCAACGGTCCATGTTTGACCCGACTCGCCGAGTGCACCCATGTGACTCGTCGAGTCCACTCATTTTCCTCAGAAGTCTCGGAAAGGTCCAACTCAGCTCGTTGAGTTGACCCCCAACTCGCTGAGTTATCACATGATCAGGCTCATCGGGACAAACCCTAACCGACTCGTCGAGTAGGCTCATCGACTCGGTGAGTCCTTTCAGACTCATTTCTCATTCAGACGATTTCAAGGCAGAAAACCTTCCCAAACTCTAGATCTACACTCTCAAGGCTCGATTATCACGTAAAGTCATGAGCTTTACGTCCATGCATGGCACTTAGGGCTTGAAATGCCAAGAACATGCTCTAATAAGGGGTTTTCACTCAAAATCTCTATTATGGCTGAATAAAGCAGGGACCTTTGGACTCTAGGGACCGCTCGAGGTCCATATCTGATGTCCAAATCTCTATATGAACTCAATACACTCAAAGTCCCAATATTAGATGGAAAAAGCCCTAACTCCAATAATATGAGATCTACCCAACAAAATGAGAAAGGTGTGGACTTTTTACCTTTCACAGAAGCTCCTGGATGAAATAGCTACGAATCTAACAGCCTCTTCTCTCCCCTTGGCTTGGAATCCTTCCTTTCTCTTCAAAAGATGCACCAAACACTCAAAGTTAGATCAAATACTCCCTCTTAGCTTAATGGTTGATTAGGGTTTTCTCTCAGTGAAGTTGGGCAGCTGGTGAACCGCAAATGAGGCTATAAGTGTCCTTAAATAGGCCCCAAACCTGGGGATTTAGGGTTTCATCACTTAGCGTCTACTCGGCGAGTCGACTCTCTGACTCGTCGAGTAGGTTACTAATCCCATGTGGCCAAACACAACTCTACTCGACGAGTTGAGGCACCAACTCGCTGAGTTACTCAATAAACCCCAAAACAAATATATAAATAATATGCTTGGGAGTCCGGATGTTACAATTCTTCCCCACTAGAATTAGACTTCGCCCTCGAATTCATGCTCTGGAAATAACTGTGGGTACTGCTCGCGCATCTCGGACTCCGACTCCCACGTCCACTTGGATCGCTTCCGATGCTGCCACTGGACCTGAACCAGAGCACCTCCTTATTCCTCAGAACCCTCACTTTCCATCGCAAGATTGCAATCAACCTCTCAAAATAATCCAGGCTATCATCAGTCGGAATATCTCCCAATGGAACCACTGCCATCTCAAGTCATACAAAAATCTCTTTCTCGAGACACCGAACCCATACAGAAACTCTCTATCCCGCCACAGGAAGGATTCCCCCCGCCGTTGCGGTTCTAGTTCTGACTCTTCAGAACATGGGACTCTAGCAGTCTGACCCCCTGCACGACCGCTCATGCACGATATCGTCATGTCATTTTCTCATCTAATGACCGATCTCAAAATCATACTCCCATCTCTAATCATATTGATACGACTGATGAAATCAGATCATTGGCCATAACAATTGCCAAACACGCATATCTGACATATCAGTCGATCCAGATCGTACTCCAAAGGAACGAAAGGGTCACATCTCACCAGAGACCCATCAACTACACAGCTATCAGAACCCATCTGAACAAAACGAACCCCATTACTCTGTTCTCAATACAAGAAAATGATCATGCCCGCTCAGAAGTATCCTTGGACCTCTATGAGCATAAGCCCTAGCTCCTTCTCACACATCCCTTTCAACACTGAGCACCATGTCAACTCTCGACCCAATAGTTGAACCTCCAAAGGTTACCCACTGCACACCCAATAGAACAACTTACCTTCTTCCTTCTCACCATGACTATCTCGGCCTGTCGTGACACACAAGTCACGAAGTTCACTTTACCCCACGCGAATACTACATCCCATCTAAATTCGCCTCACCTCCGACCTCTGTCGTCTACTACTCACTAGTTCCATGTGTCTCGCGGTCCATTCCTAAACCAACGAACTAGACTATTCCAGTCTAAAACATCAGATGGAAACACATCCTTCTCAGAATGAGATGCACTCGAAATCCCAACCTGCTCGTCCTCCACACAAATGGAGCCAAACTCACCAACCAGAGTCTGGTTCGTCACAGAATTGGAACCACTCGTCCCAATCTATCACTCAACTCGTGGCCCATGATCTACGATCATACGTGTGCTTTACACCTTGATCCGTCCGATTCGCGACAATCCCTCTCTAACTCAAACATAATGGTTTTCAACCACTACCGAGACCCGAGTCTTGTCCTTGATTCGGCCACCAGGTTCTCACAGACTCCTCTGGTAAGGCTACCCAAACCTATGAGCCGCTCTGCGTCAAACCCTGACTAGTAAGGCTGCGACTCCCCGCAATTATACAACACTCTCTCTCACTGACTAAAAAGTGATACGACTCCTTGTAGTCCTATGGAACTCTCTCATTGCCTCGCGAATGCTATGGCTTCCCGCAGTCTTACGATACTTTCTCTCTGACTCATGTATGCTACGGCTCTCTGCAGTCACTCGATACACTCTCCCTAACTCACGTATGCTACGGCTCTCCGTAGTCACATAACACTCTTTCTCACTGACTCACATATGCTACGGCTCTCCGCAGTCACACTATACCCTTTCTCTGACTGAGTTATGTTACGACTCCCCGTAATTATAGGACTATCTCTCGGGCTCATGTATGTTACCCCCCCATAATCATACGATACTCTCTCTTACTCTCCATGGGTTCTCTCTCCACGGTCTCCTCTGACAGTCCTAAGTGATTACTCCCACTCAGATCTGTTCACTCTCTTATTACCCCACATTCTTATTCTCAAGTCTTCACTACACTGAGTCCACTATAAAATACTCCATGGTCCAACATACGTAGGTACACTCACCCACCCATGTAGAGCATCACTAATCCTAACGACAACCGTCGTGACAAACATTTTCTCTTGCTGCAATTCACATTCTCGGATAATCCCGTTTGATGATAATTAACTGAAGGGTTCCCACTAGAACAGTAGCCACTCGGTTCTCCACTTGCCATCTCACAAAATCAAGTCTCAAATAATCCCAAAAGTCTAGGGCGTCATACTCAGATACCCCGGTACACCATCACAGAACCTCACGATGTCTTGTCTCATCCACAAATCTTCCACTCACGACACCATACTCGGATACCACAACATACCCTCTCAGAACCTCATAATGTCTTACCTCGACCGCTGATCTTCCACTCTCACAACTCGCAATCCTCGAAATACATCATTTCCCAATTTGAAGCATGGAGGAATCGCCAATGACTGAGAACACCTTGGCGACAATCCGAACCTTATCTTCTTCTGAACTCATAGAACATGCATTATCTCGCTCTGCACCTTACCTCATCCACATATAACCCAAGTCTCAGGTGTCCGTACTGCAGATCTCCATAGCCAGTTCTCTAACCGCACTCGAACAAATCTCTGATCCTCTCAATAAAATACCCAGTTCTCCCCCACTCAGGGTTCAAACCATCACCAATTGACATACCAACAGTCTACTCCACAGATTGTTTTACCAGATGTACCAATTCCGTCTCATGGAATGTACCACACCGCACTCGATGATCTTCCGGATAATGACCAAATCACTCCAAGTATCCCGTAACGCAGACAAAAATCTCATAATCCTCCTAACGTGATTGCCTCTAGTCATCTCGAAATCTCAGACCGACACACAAGCGAATATCCCAACTATCCCGAATTAGTCTCGACTCTCAATTTGGAAATAATGCACAATCATACACCTCGTATCCAATCCTTCATCCAACGTTCCATCGTGTGGATCATCATAGCAACAGGAGACTTCACTCTCACAGCTGATACATAACATAAGCAACGAGGGCCACCGCCCCGGTATGCTCCTCTTAATCACCTGCAACTGCTGCTAAAAAGTATGCCTCACCCAAGAAGGTACCTTCTTGTTCTCTTTCATCTCAGTCCCCACTAATGACTCTCTAATGGTATAAGAAATACCTTGAAGCAAACATACTGCCCAAGTACTCTGGTGAAAAGGGTGCAACCATATGCTACCCTGCGAGGTTTACCTCCAACTCTGAAACCGGAAGCTCGATATCTCTTTTGCTTCTCCTAGGAAACGGGAATAACGCAACTCTTATCACAGAAAGTGACATCTCAACTATCAGCCGATTACTCAACTCAGGCCACAATTCTCCATAAAGTCTCATCTCTACTCATCCCTAAGTCTTGCGACTCCAACTGGCATCCCACCAATGAAAATCTCTCAGTACTAACTCGATTTCCCTCTCCAGGTATGTCCCACTGAAACTCGTTCAACATGGCCCTCTGGCCCCACACTCTATCATATCCATCCTCAGTCTAAACAATCACAACGAGATAACTGGTAAAGTCAGAAATACTATCCGCTACGAATGATGGTGCTCGAACCATGTTATCTCTTCTCAATCTGCTGCGAATCATGGTACTCGAACCATGTTCTCTCTTCTCAATCTGCTACAAATCATGGTGCTCGAACCATGTCATCTCTTCTCATTCTGCTACTTAGAACCTCTGGAATTATCCCTGTTTCGAGTATGGGTCCTCTGCTTTCAGTAGTACGGGCCCATACTACCTGCCACATCTACCCATACTTTCCACACGGATCGTTCTAGATTTCAAAAGTAGTTGCTCAACCTTCTCGATCACCAATCCCGTTACACATGTCCTCCCTCCAGCGAATACCCTCCTCTATCAGCATATTCATCTGACTCAAGTCACTTCCTAGGTTCTCACACTTCTCTGCCATCAGCTGTTGAAGATCTCCTTATGAAGCCAGCCATCTACCTCCTGAATATCGTCATATTCACTTAGTAGCGGTCTCCCATCATCAAGAGTTCCACGATGCACAAAGCAAGTAGCATTCGGGCATCGAATCACCCTCATCGACACATAAAATCAATTTAGCACACAACTCCACTTGCAATATACACAACTCTGAGAGGCATTACCGTACTCAGGCATCCCTACCTCTCGTGGGTATCTCACCACTCTCTCAGTAAACTCCTCGAATGCACGTCTAGGTATTGTTGGGTTTTGGTATAATACAACATCCTATGGTGCACATACAACCCTAAATACCTTGGATCTATGTTTTCACTAATTATACATGCAAATGGTTTCCAAGGCATTAAACCTATAACTAGCATGCATTTGACATAAACCATATAAGATACTAGTTAGGGTAACATACCTTTTATGTGGCTTGAAGTCTTGATGTATTTGGCCTTAAGAGCTTAGCCCCAATAGTGTGGAAGCCTCAAATGAAGTCACAACACATCATGGACAAAGTTAGAACTTGAGATAGAATTCCATGCACCCAAAAACACCCATGAACACCAAGAATGACTCAAGTGGCGTTTTTTAGGCTAAGAGCATGTATTTATATGTGTGGATTCCAAGGGTCATGGGTATAACCCAAATACATATCCATGGGTTTTATGATCCATGGTTCATGTGGCCTAACTCTTTATGTATCCATACATAAACTTGGTCCAACATGGATTATAAGCCCAACACATATAAATATAACTAATTATCATAATTAGTCCCCATAGATTTAATTAGTCTCTTTTGATCGCTAAATTAATTCCAAATTCATTCTTGATCAATACTAATTAAAACATATGATTTCATATTAATATATTATAACTTATAATATATTAATAAACCATAAATAACCTTCTCTCAAAAGTCCATCCTAACAAATTGTCCGGTTGATATGCAACCCAAATGGATCATGCTACTCTCGGGTCAAGTACATGCCAATAATAGTTATGGACTTAGACATCTAATCCAACAGTCTCCCACTTGGATAAGTCTAAAACTATTAGTACAAGTACGACTTCATAACCCGACTAGCAATCGTAGCTCTTAAAGCTGCTATCGAACTCTGAACAAATCAAATGACACGTCCATTAGATAAGGGATCATATATTCCTCCATTCTAGATATCATATGGACTGAGACATGGATTATAATCATTCTCTCTGTCCATTTTTTGTTTCCCGATTTCCGATTTGTGACGACTGACTAATTGAACAAATCAAATCAGTCCAGGCGTGGCCAAGCACTTAGATGAGTCATCACTAAATCATTGAGGGGCCCACATATATCGCTTTTATCCCGAAGGTAAAAGGAATGGATAAACTTCGACTCATATGACTTGTTCTACTACTTGTTGAATCATACACAAAGGCATGTTTTATAACATCGAGTTACCAATGCGTTTTCGTGCAATCAATGTATAACCAACTCATAGTAACAACTCATATCTCTAGGTTTGAAGAATATAAGAGATTATCGTCTCATGATCACTCGTGATAAAATCCATGAAGTGATTCAAATGAGCGTGGGTTGAATCCAATACTCTGAACTTATGAGTACTTATGAGTGTTGTAGCAACTCTTGCTATGCCCAACATCTTAGACATCTACAAGCCAACTCATGACAGTCTTGATTCATATCTACTTCCAACATATGACCGACTGTGGATGGTTTGAATAACTTAGTCATCCGGGAAGAATCACCTAGTTTATTCTGGAAGTCAAAACATGCAAAGTGAAACACAAGAATAATACTAATCCTATATGGCCCCAACACTTTGAGTGTAAATAAAAACACCTTTTATCTAAGCACCATATTGATTACTCATTATTTATGTTTCGATTAATCAACTTAATACTTGAATAAAAACAATAGTCATGCCATGCTCCAAGCATGCACACTATGTTTATCCAAACAATAGATATGCCATACTCCAAGTATGCACACTATGTTTGTCTATGGTCCTTACTTTGTGAAATAGATCAATTGAACATGATTCCAATGATGCTCATATCACAATCCCAATACTCATTGTAAATGTAAGAATGCAAACTCTTGCCATTACACTATACTTCCGATCGTCCATGAGCATCCAATCTTTGGTAGACCTCAAATTGTCCTCGATAATTGCTTAATCATTTTAGTCATATGGGACACGAGTCATGCTACAAAATTTTTATTTTCCATGTTCTCACAATTCAAACTATGAAGAGGTATGCCGTAATCATAATCGAATTTTGAGGACACAACGTATATAAAATTTCCTTATGTTGAAACATTCCAACATAACATTCATATATATCCTTGACTAAAGTTGATTAAAATCTCAATCTAATCTTTTAGAATTGAAATGAAGTATATCCTCTCCCTTAATTATAGCAAAATAACTCTTTCAAAGTGAATTGAAACTTTTGTTTTCTATAAATAACATTGCTAACTTGCAACACTTAACATAATAATCATGCTCCCACTAGCATAATGATTATTATCTTACTAGCATAACACTTATGCTCCCACTAGCTTTGACATGTACCCAGAAATCAACTGGACTTCTAGAAATCAATACTTTATCGACTTTCTTACCAAAGTTCAGATTTCTAATACGAGATTTCTTTGATAAAACTTTATCAAAAAACATACACCTTTCCTTAGATAGCTCACATGTGTGTCTAAACAATTATGAAGAGGGATGCCGTAATCATAATGCTTAGATCTTTTTCCATCCTCACAAGTCCATGTTAGTGTGTCGGTTAACAACACGCGCTCCACTAATGACTTTGAGAATGCAAAAAACACAATTACTATCTACTTAAAATTTACTTAGTGAAAGCGTGTCCTCACCATCATTTTCATGAGTCGGAGAGAAACCTTATGACACTTAGATTTTTCATGGTGTAAGTGTTCCTATCCATGTGAATTTGTCATAACCTTAATCACAAGAATATGTCAACACAATAGGTTACAAACCTCAAGTTGTGTGCTAGTGATTAACAATAGGTTTACTCTTGATTAGTTCTTGAAACTATTCAAGATCTTTAAGACTCCTACTGTCCTCTTGACATATAATATTCTTTTTGTCAAGAACCATTCCTTGACAAAACAAATATTCAAGAGTTAGTGCGGATTCTTATCAAGTTAAACACTTCTCACAATTGGTCTTAGTTGGTCTTTGTCTTATCCAAAACATCACAAATTACCAATTTCAAATATACTAGAGTAAGAAAACATTTTACTCTACATTTGACAGGTTTTTTAAACCTTTCTTAAGATTATGTCACTCAAGTTACAATCTTAGAGTATGACTCTAAGATTTGATTTTGGAATGAAGTACGATTTATCTTTTGATTTAACCATTTCAACAATTCATGATTCCTCTCCTTAGTCAAACAAATACACTAAGGTGTGCTTAGAGAACCAATTGTGATATGGTTTCATAATCACTAGAATAATCATAAAACAAGATACTCAAGTACTCTCCCATCTTTTCAGATTGGAGAAACTTTTATCTTTCTGCCTAATTTGATTCTTCTTATTCGTTCTGCTAATCATTGAAACTTTTCCAATGTTCAGAATTATACTTAAACTTTTAAGCATAACTATATTTACTAAACTTTAGTAAATCATGATGAATAATCTTATCATTCCTTGTGGTGGACTTGACCAGCGCACAACCAAGTATACCCAATCTTTTAGTCCTTCACTTGACTCACACATACATGTGAACAAGGACTTAGTCTTAATTTCCCAAAGATGAAAATTCTCATTCATCACACAATACAACTTGCATGATTCCAAGTTTCTATCAAACTGAAACTTGGGTGATGAGAATCTTACCTTATTTGGTAAATTATGACACTACCACAAATGAAATAATTAAATCCATTTTCCAATATTTCTATCAATGGAAACATATAAACAACAATTTTTCACAAATGCCATTGTAAGGATACTTAAAATAAATCAAAACTTTCCTTTTTATTTTATTTTAAAACTTGCAGAAAAATCTTATCCTTACAATGCAAATACATATGAAAACTATGTTGATATCTATTCCTAAGCAATCTATCGTAACTCTTAAGCAGTTTCTCAAAATTCTGATCACCGAACCATCTTCGCGATCAAAATCAGCATACTCTTTCTTTAAGCTTCCTTTGATTCTCTAAAACATCAAAATGTAATTATATTACATTATGTATTAATAATCTCCAAAAGATACTTAATAGAGTTAGATAATGGACTTTACCTGAAGTAGAGTCAAACTTTTGACTTTACCATATCTTTCAGGTAAATCTGGCAGCTTCGCAACCAATGCCCCTTCTTTTGGCAAAAGAAACATATGGACTCTTTGGAAATGGTACATGATACTATCTCAGACTTATCCTTTCTCTTTACCATTAGGTCAAATGACTTGACCATGGCCGATCCCTTTCCATTGGGAAGAGAAAGCTTTTCTGGACTTCTAATGTTACCATTGTTAATGTCCATGGAAGTTTGGGAAGTTGTTCTTCTAATCAAATTTGCTTTACCAATGTCCCAAATCATTGCTGATTTAGCAGCATCAAGCAAATAGGTAAGATCATTAAGGGTCATGTCTTGATCTGTCATCAGGGTGTGACTGAAGAACCAAGTCAACAGCCAGCTACCTCGAGACTTCGACACCCGACTCTCCCGACTTTCTAATAGGGATTGAGTGACCGTAAACTTTTCAAGTATTAGAACTTGTGGGATAAGGAGAATAATTGGAGGAGGTGGAGGAAGTGAAGCATGATTTCCAGTCCCATTAATGCGCAACGAAGGGATTAATCTTTCACCTTGATTGTCATGTGGGATATCATCTTCATCAGGAAAGCTTTTCCCTAAAGATTTGGGAAGACCATAGTTGTCTTAACTAGGCATCTATAATGGGAGAAATTCAAATTTAGTTGATTTAAAGTCCTTAATATAACACTCAATATGAAATATTAAGGCTAGGACCCAACAACCTATTTATAACTGGAAGAGGGATGCCGTAATCCAAGTTATAAAATAGTTGAAGGTAGGTAAATGACGATTTACCAATTTCCACCACGAAAAACGAAATATAATTAAGTTTTAATTGGATTTGAAACTCCTAGATCTGTTGAGATACATTGAACTTTCAATGGCATGTTTGAATCTCGATTGTGCCCTCTCAAGTTTGTGACTGCGATGCCGAGGATCACAAACAAGGTGTGAATAACCATGCAAATTAACTTGGTACCCTTAACTTTATCACCTAATTGATGTGGCGGTTAACCACACACGCTCCACCAATCTATGATAAACTTAAGTTACCCTTTGCCACACATTGTCAGTCCCATGTTAGTGTGCTGGTTAACCACACACGCTCCACTAACGACTTAACAAAGGTGCAAAGTGTAATTTCATGGGTTAGCACCATTTCACATTTTCCTAAGTAACTAAGATTGGGAATTTATAAGTGTTTAGTTACTTAGTATTTATCATTATACTTTTAATGCAGGGAGAATTATAGTCTTTATCCTACCCGTTCGGCTAACGACCCTCCACCAGTCAAGGAAGCGGTGGGTGAGAGTGAACACCCATTAAACTACCATTTTATAGGCAGTAACCTTATACCCCCCTTAGAGACTGGCTTCGTGAATGAGGCCTACTAATGGTAAGATTGACTTATTCTTATACATATCTATATAATTAAAATTATAATAATAGTATAAGGGTGTATTTTAAACATTTAAAATACTTGGTGGTTTAATCTATTAATTAAACTATACTCTTAATTTAATTAAACTTAAACCATGTCTTTATGGAATTATTAACTCTTTTAATTAAACACTTTAATTAATGTAATGAAGTCCATAAAGTTTGAATTTTAACTTTTAAAAATTCTAAGGGTTGGAATTAATGTATACATGGGGAGTTAACTTTACAAATTCCAAAACTTGAGGGCAAGTTTTGAAACTTTTCAAAACTCTTGGATTTTCATAACTTATGAGTTTAATTATGGTTTAATGAAAAACCTTTCAAGTTCCATAACTTGAGGACAAGTTATGGAAGACATAAATCATTTAATGATGACATTAAAAATAGAGACTCTTCCATTTTCATAACCTATGAGACTTAATGACACTTTAAAAAGAAAAACTCTTCATTTTCCCTAACTTGAGGACAAATTATGGAGTTCATAAAAACCATTAAGATCAAATATTCCAATTAACACAATAATCAAATAATTTTTCTATGATCTAGATTAAACTCATAAGTAAAGATAATTCACATCAACAATTTTCAAGAAATTAGCTAATCATATAAACTAATAAAAAACTTGAAACTTTGACAATTATCCTTTGAAGACTCTTGGAATTCATAACCTAAAGAGTTAATGAATGAGACATTTCACATCCATAACTTATGGAAGTTTCAAAACTCTTAAGATCACAACTTTTAAAAAAAGACTTTTGAGCTCCAAAATTTTATGACAAAATTTGTAACTCCTTAAAAACATTTAGATCAAACTTTTAAAACTAATAAAATAATCATATCATTTTATCTTTTACTAAATTTGACCTAATTCAACTCATATAGCAAATGATTCAAATTTTACAAATAATTAGTTTTTCACAAAAACAAGTAATTATCTTAAAATTTGTCAAACTTCATGTTTTTTTTTTTCCTTTTTTTCAACTTTGAAAATCTAACATTTGCATGAATATAACAGAAAACAACCCACGGCTCTGATACCACTGTTGCGTTTTGGTATAATACAACATCCTATGGTGCACATACAACCCTAAATACCTTGGATCTATGTTATCACTAATTATACATGCAAATGGTTTCCAAGGCATTAAACCTATAACTAGCATGCATTTGACATAAACCATATAAGATACTAGTTAGGGTAACATACCTTTTTTGTGGCTTGAAGTCTTGATGTATTTGGCCTTAAGAGCTTAGCCCCAATAGTGTGGAAGCCTCAAATGAAGTCACAACACATCATGGACAAAGGTAGGACTTGAGAGAGAATTCCATGCACCCAAAAACACCCATGAACTCCAAGAATGACTCAAGTGGCATTTTTTAGGCTAAGAGCATGTATTTATATGTGTGGATTCCAAGGGTCATGGGTATAACCCAAATCCATATCCATGGGTTTTATGATCCATGGTTCATGTGGCCCAACTCTTTATGTATCCATACATAAACTTGGTCCAACATGGATCATAAGCCCAACACATATAAATATAACTAATTATCATAATTAGTCCCCATAGATTTAATTAGTCTTTTTTGATCACTAAATTAATTCCAAATTCATTCTTGATCAATACTAATTAAAACATACGATTTCATATTAATATATTATAACTTATAATATATTAATAAACCATAAATAACATTCTCTCAAAAGTCCATCCTAACAAATTGTCCTGATGATATGCAACCCAAATGGATCATGCTACTCTCGGGTCAAGTACATACCAATAATAGTTATGGACTTAGAAATCTAATCCAACAGGTATCTCTCCTAGATTATCACTCAACTTAGAACTCTCTCTAGGTGATTCCTGCTAAATACTCCTACTCAGCTCATACTCAAAAGCACATCACAGATAGCAGCAACTCCTAGGCCAAGGCATCACAAACCAGACCACTCTAGTCCTAAAATATGAAATACCTAGCGTACCGTCTAGCATGCATAATATCTCATAAAATGTCTCATAAATATCTCATAACACAAAAGTAAGGGTATTTTGGGAAATCACCGTTCAGGCTCTGGCTGATTGTACACACGGCTCCAACTCGTTTTCTCTTAAACTCTTTCTCATCTTAGAAAAATTTATCTCTTTTGAAATTTTCTCTCAAATCCTCAGTTTGAGTCCAAACACACCCGGAGGTGCATCCGAATCCCTCAAACCAAGGCTCTGATACCAACTTGTAACAACGTAAATTTTCAAACATTTTTTTTTCATTTTAATTTCACATAAATCTCATTAACACATTAAACAAAAATCCCCAATTTGTCAAATTATCCAAACACATGATCATATTGTTGAATAAAACCCAGGATCCTCAAAACATAACTCTTTCTATGGTGTGTACAATCAAGTCGGCGCCTTCCCGCGATCCTAAGAAGTACCTGAAACACATATCACATAACACGCTAAGCACGAAGCTTAGTGAGTTCCCCAAAATACCACACATATCTCATTAGCCTCTCATGGCTATAACTCAATAAGACCCTCCGGTCAATGAGCCTCAGTGGGACCCTCCAGTCCCACAACTCGGGTGGACCCTCCGGTCCTAACTCAGATGGACCCTCTGGTAACTCAGTAAGCTCAGAAATATACACAACATAAATCACAAAGACATAATGCAAGATATCACAATACTCAATATAAGCACATAAGACCCTCCAGTCACACAAAGGTTACCATTCTAGGTAAGTATAGTGAGAAGACTCGCCTCGTAAGCAAGCAAGTAAAAATCTCATACTCGGAAATCTCGAACTAGCCTCTGCCTAACACATAGGATAATTATCTCTAATTAATACTCTACTCATACTCAAAGTATACCAAGGGTCGTTCTCTTTCTCTCTCTCTCTCTCTAACTCTTGGAATGGGCAAAAGACCATTTTACCCCTCCATGGTCTCCATTACTCATATTTGACCAAACCCTAAAGTCAACAGAAGTCAAACTCGAGTCAACAGTCCATGTTTGACCCGACTTACCGAGTGCACCCATGTGACTCGTCGAGTCCACTCATTTTCCTCAGAAGTCTCGGAAAGGTCCAACTCAGCTCGTCGAGTTGACCCCCAACTCGTTGAGTTATCAAATGATCAAGCTCATCGGGACAAACCCTAACCGACTCGTCGAGTCGGCTCATCGACTCGGTGAGTCCATTCAGACTCATTTCTCATTCAGGCGATTTCAAGGCAGAAACCTTCCCAAACTCTAGATCTACACTCTCAAGGATCGATTATCACGTAAAGTCACAAGCTTTACGTCCATGCATGGCACTTAAGGCTTGAAATGCCAAGAACATGCTCTAATAAGGGTCCAGATCTGATGTCCAAATCTCTATATGAACTCAATACACTCAAAGTCCCAATATTATATGGAAAAAGCCCTAACTCCAATAATATGAGATCTACCCAACAAAATGAGAAAAGTGTGGACTTTTGACCTTTCACAGAAGCTCCTGGATGAAATAGCCACGAATCTAACAACCTCTTCTCGCCCCTTGGCTTGGAATCCTTCCTTTCTCTTCAAAAGATGCACCAAACACTCAAAGTTAGCTCAAATACTCCCTCTTAGCTCAATGGTCGATAAGGGTTTTCTCTCAGTGAAGTTGGGCAGCTGGTGAGCCGCAAATGAGGCTATAAGTGTCCTTAAATAGGCCCCAAACCCGGGGATTTAGGGTTTCATCACTCAGCGTCTACTCGGCGAGTCGACTCTCTGACTCGTCGAGTAGGTTACTAATCCCACGTGGCCAAACACGACTCTACTCAACGAGTTGATGCACCAACTCGCCGAGTTACTCAATAAACCCCAAAATAAATATATAAAAATATGCCTGGGAGTCCGGATGCTACATAATGGCCTAAAATATATAGTTAAATAAGACCATATCAAAATGCATCACACTTATCTTTTGCTTGTCCTCAAATTAACTAAATTATTATTATGTCATATCAAAACTTTTCCTACCAACATCACCTAGATTAACCCAATTTGAATTTGCAAATTATGTCTCACCTCAATGCATATATTAATTTCTAAAAGATCGTAAGTAGTTATCAATCCTAAATACTCACAATACTCATAAACGTTTCCCACTCATTTTGAACAACATTCATTTTCGCATTCCTTCGATTTAGTCCCTTTTGTTTCAAAAGTTGTTACCAAGTTTTCAAGAGACACGACAGAAAGGAAATTTGAAAAGAAAATGACACACACACACACGCACACACACACACACACACATATATATATATATATATATATATATATATATATATATATATACTAAAATTTATTGAATAAACCTCTTGTTTGGAACATTTTCTTTTCCCCCTTTTTTATATTTTTCACAGATATTTCTATTTTTTTTCTTTTTTAAAAACTTTTCATTTCTAAACTTCCATATGAGGAAAAAAAACTAAATTAATTTCACTAATAATAAAGTTCACAGATTTCTAAGAGATTCATTGGAGTACTAGAATCTCAAAGGCTACTAATGGAGTCCAAGATTTTCAATGAATGTAACAATTGCGACTTTTGGCACCGATCAATATAATAGACTTAATGTGTTATGTGTATCAACATATGATAAAAATATAAAGTTTCGTATTAATAAAAATAGGAAAAATCAACTAAATCGTCCGTAAATTGTAAAAATTAGTGCGTCGAAGCATGTATATTTTATTATATACTTTGAAAGTACGTGTCTTTCTGATCCCAAAAATATAAATTTCGTAAAAACCAGAGTTCATATGAAGGAGATATGAATTTTATAAAAATATAAAACCAGTTGCATAGTTAAAAACTATTAACATCAAAATGTACGAAAAGAATGGTTGACTTTTGGGTAAAGTCATCAAAAGGGAAATCGTAGTACTCGTTAAGATAGTAATTTTGGTAAAAGGAACTCAAAAATCGGAGTTCGTACGAGAAAGTTATGATTTTTGCCAAAATCATTCAATCTTATAAAAATAAAGGCCAAAAATAAATGTCAGAATTAGTCAATACAACCTAAAGAAAGTTGTAGTACCCGTTCAGAGCTATGTGTGGATATAAAGAACGTCGAAAATGGAACTTGTATGAAGAAGTTACAGATTTATAAGGTTTTGCGAAGAGCGCCTAGCGTTAGAGGTACGTGCGACCCACACATGCTTTTAGAAGAACGTACGATGCACTAGCAGCAAACGGGCACATGTCAGACAAGCACTGGAGCTACATCGCAACGGCACAATGCGCACTTGTCTTGCGCGACGCACACTCCAAGTATATATTGAGGGTCGATGTTGCTTTCATTCCTCACTCGAAATCCCCTCTTCTCTCTCTCTCTCTCTCTCTCTCTCTCTCTCTCTCTCTCTTGTTTTCACCCGAAATTTCCCTCTAAAATCATTAGAAATGATTATATTTTGGTTATATATTTATAATATTAGTATTATACTCTTTATTCCAGTTGATCCTGAGGCGACCTTCGAGTCCTGCGTCCCGATTCTACCCTACATCAGCGGTTTCACACTTTACAAGTGAGTTCACGGCCCCTTTTTATATCTTTTTATAAAATATAAAGGGAGTACATATTATAAAACTACTTTATCAATTTTACAAAATATTATTATTTGTAATATATTAAGTAGTGTATGCGACAAATACGTTACGATAATATGCCGGTAGAAACTCTGTCTAGTTTTAAGCAATGATATTATGCCTAGTCGTTATATTGGCCAAGATCCAAGGATAACCTTACACCTAGTCGTTATGATGGCCAATTCTAAGTGATAATTATTATACGCCATCGTCACTCTTCCCGTATAAATAGTGATATATAGTATACGTCGCCGTTACTTTGTTCGAACCTCTAGGGCAACTTTATACCCAGTCGTAGCACTGGCCAAATTTAGGATAAGGCACCGTACCTAGTTGTTACTCTACCATAATATCCCATTTATCTTTAAAACAAAAGATATAATCACTCTAATAGAAGTATCCAAGGGGCATACTTCTGGAACAAAAGATATAATCACTCTAATAGAAGTATCCAAGAGGTATACTTCTAGAATAAAAGCTATAATCACTCTAATAGAAGTATCCATGCGGCATACTTCTGGAATAAAATATATAATCACTCTAATAGAAGTATCCAAGGGACATACTTCTGGAATAAAATATATAATCACACTAATAGAAGTAATCAAAGGGCATACTTCTGGGATAAAATATATAATCACTCTCAATAGAAGTATTGTTTTATACAAGTATACTTCTGGGATAAAAGATGCTAATAGAGGTATCCAAGGGGTGTGCTTCTGAAATATAAAGTATGAGTGGTATGTGTCTATAAGAAAATAATACCTTAGATAAGATTATATTATACTCAAACTCAAGAGTTTAGTTCGAATACAATATCTAAGATTGGCAAAATATTTTTTCCGAACCATAACTAGGCATAGCTTGTATACCTATGCTTAATTATGGTTAGACCGACATACGACTAATCTTGAATATGACAGTTGATAGACTAAACTCTCGAGAATTCCATAGCGCTTAGAAACCCAATGATATAGATCAGTACTATATAGGGAAGATAGAACTGTCGTCATGCCAGAATGACAGATCTGGGAAACAGGGTAACAATACCATTTCCAGAGGAAGATCAAGTTATGCCATCCCCTATTAAGACCAAGGATACCCATACTTTTCCCTCACCACAACGAGGAACCCCACAAGAAGGATGATTCCTCAGAAATAATTAGAGAGTCAGTCGAATCGTCATAAGATCCCTCCGAGGACCCTTCAGAGTCCTTTGAGGTGGACGATCCTGCTGAGGAGGAGACAAATCCGCTTAAGTAAGAAATTGATTTTTCGCATTATGAGAATAAAGAGGCCAAAAATTAATATAGGATTCGCTACCTATCTCTTTGATGGGTTTGAGCCAAAAGAACGTCCTATGTGCTCATGCAAACCCTAATGCTTGGATCTAGGTTTCTCTAATTGTACATGCATTCATCCAAGACTTTCGAACCCTAGATCTAATGAGTATAATTCGAAATTAATGTGACAAATCAGATCTAGATGAATAACTCTTGTTTCTTGCTTGAATCTTCTTGTCTTTGAAGCTTAGAGTCACAAGTGTCACTCCTCTAATGGCTTACAAACACCAATAGCAAAAGAATGATCTTGGAGAGAGGTTGGAGGCTCTAGAATTCGGCTCTTGCACTCTTAGAAGGAGGGTAGCCGATTTCTGTAACCTAGGGGTCCTATTTATACTGGAGTTGTTAGGGTTTTAGTCAAAACCCTAATTGGATAGCTTAGGCCTTAACCAGTCCAAAGAACCTTCCAGAATAAGGCCTTGGACGAAAATTAGATGGGCTCCCACTCTATTTTCGTCCACCCCTTAGTCCCAAAGGATTCTCAGCCCAAATCAACAATCACACAATTGACAGTTCCAGTCCCCTTTATTTAATTAATCTCTTTTAGCCACAAAATTAATTCTTAATTAATTCTTGTCTAATATTAATTAAACTATATGATTTCTCCTTTAATTCATATAACATATTAATAAATCATAATAACCTCTTTATTCATAAATCATCCTATCATGTTGCTTCAGTGAAGGCAACCCAAAAGGACCATGCACAACCGGGTCAAGTACTTACCAAATATAGTTATGGGCTTAGACACTAATCCAACACTCTTTCCCTCGAAACATCATTTAGCTCCGCCATACCTATCCACACATATCGCGAGTCAATGATGAGTTGGGAATCATCAAAAGAAGCGCCACAAGCCAGTATAATATGACCCAAAGGTTAGATGAGGAGCTAAGACTGGATAAAAAGGATTGAAGCTCCACGCATAAGTTGCAGAGCAAAAATCATCGATGCGAAGGCAAATGAATGTGCAATAAAGATAAGAACTCGATCCACTTAGCAAACAGTTCCCTAAACTAGTATGGTAGGCTTCCAAGTTATGCACTAAGTCTACGAGCTATAAGAAGTTCATTATGCAAGAAAGCCATAACGTTGCTATCCCCCTAAAGATAGCCTTTTAGTACACCAAAGTTTTCCCACCCTAACATAGAAATTTTTATGATATTTGTTTTTACACTAACTCATGCGCTTAGTCATTACTACCCGCATCCGTAAAAGGCGTCACTGACTAACACTCTCTCTTTCGTTAACTATAATAGGGATCCAAACATGCCTTAGAGAAGATTCATAAGAAGAAACCCTAGGGCACAACCGAACCTGAACGCAATAGCCATCCAGGCATTGATCACTCATCGATGTACTGAGGTCCTAGCTAGAAGGAATGTCGAATCTAGACAAGGTAGAGGAACCGAAGGATATTGTACACATGGTGGTAATGGAAGCCATCCGAGAGAATGTACTTATAAGGAGTTCATGAACTGTAAATCCAAACCCTTCTATGGAAATTAAGGAGTAGTAGCACTGACTTGATGGATCAAGAAGATGGAGTCTGTATTTGAGATCAACTTTTATGTTGAAGATTGCAAAGTTAGGTTCGTTGTTCGTACCTTCGAGGACATAAAATTGTCATCGTGTAACAACCATGTCAAACCCATGGGATTTAGTATAGCTAATGTCATCTCTCGATACGAGTTAAAGCAGCTACTGATTGAAGAGTATTGTCCCAAAGAAGAGATGCTAAAGCTAGAATAGGAGTTATGGAATCTTACCATGCAAGATACAAACATTGCAGCTTATACCAGTTGCTTCAATGATCTCTCCATCTTCTGTCCCAATTTCGTCACCCCATAATACAAGAAAGTAGAAAGTTACATATGGGGTTTAGTGCAGCCTATCCAAGGAATGGTTACGACTTCCAGGCCAACTACTTACGATAGTGCCAAGAGACTGGCCTTTACCCTGACCAATCAGGTAATCCGCCAGGGCACCATGGTTCTAAAGATTGATCTCCTAGGATCAGAAAATAGCAAGAGAAAGACTGATGAAGATTCAGAGCAAGTAGCATGGAAGAAGCAAGACTTAGGGAAAGTCTATGTAGAAACCTTTCTGTCACCCGCTCCTTTAAGGTAGTATGCAATAGATCTTCCGTTATGAAATAAGTGCAACTACCATCACGTGGGTGCTTGTAGAGAGCTAATATGTAATAACTACAGTAAGAAGGGCCACATAGTTAAGTCTTGTAGGAGTGTGCACTCGCCACTACCCAAGGAATTGGTATTGACAGGAACCACAATTGTTATGAATGTGGAGAAGTAAGCCACTTCAAAAGAGAATTCCCAAGGTTATAAAATCAAAAGGGTAATGCTCAAGGAAGAGAATTTTTCATTGGAACGAGCGACGCTGACCAAAATCTTCCCCTAAGAATTGGTTAGTCCTTCCTTATAACTTATGAGCAAACTAGATAATGATATAGTTTTATAAACGTTAGATAAAAACATGTTAAAATATAAATCCAGGAAACACATGTTATTAATTATAGTATGGATACATAGGTTATATGATTTCAGAATTAAATAGTTTTAGAAAGTGTGATTCAACTGTATTGTGCAGCTCTCATTAGAGTCTAACTTTAATAAGGAGGAATCAGACGATCGAAAAACTGTCTAATTTTAGCATCATGTGATAGTATTCACCAGATAACTAGATAACATTAGAAAAGTTGATAATGAAAGGTAAAATAATCCTTGTGGTAATACTAGGATCCTCTGAAAATTCTGAAAAGAATTATTAAGAAACTTTTCAGTTATTATAGACACTCTAAAGTCTCAGTAAGTACTTGACTGAGGGACCACTCTCACTCTCACTCTTGGTATTAGTAAGTACTTGACCGAGGGATCTCTCTTACTCTCACTCTTGGTATTAGTAAGTACTTGAGTGAGGGATCACTATCACTCTCACTCTCACTCTTGGTGTCAGTAAGTACTTGACTCAACGATCACTCTCACTCTAAATTCTTAATAAGTAATCTCTCCCCTCTAGGCATCAATAAATAATTGACTGATGGATTAATAATCATGACTATCGTAAATGATAGGTGATTGTTTATAAAATAAAATCACTATTCTTCAAGCAAAATACGCTAATGATAGGTGATTGTTTATAAGATAAAATAATAATCACGACTATCGTAAATGATATGTGATTGTTTATAAAATAAAATCACTATTATCTGAGGGAAATACCCTAATGATAGATGATTGTTTATAAGATAAAATAATAATAACAGCTATCATAAATGATAGGTGATTGTTCATTAAATTAAATTAACTATTATCTGAGGGAAATACCCTAATGATAGATGATTGTTTATAGGATAAAATAATAATCACGCCAATCGTAAATGATAGGTGTTTGTTTATAAAATAAAATCACTATTATCCGAGGGAAATACCCTAATGATAGGTGATTTTTTATAAGATAAAATAATAATCACGACTATCGTAAATGATAGGCGGTTGTTTATAAAATAAAATCACTATTATCTGAAGGAAATACCTTAATGATAAATGATTGTTTATAAAATAATAAATTAATCATTAACATCAGTTCTAAACTTTAGAGAGTCAATTTACTTTCAGTAGAACTAAACAATAAGAATGATTAATAATAATTAAAAATATACTCTCGATATTCTCCCAATAGTGCCTTTGTGTCAAGCACTCCTAATTGAATTTCCGGGACGAAATTCCTTAAATAGGGGAGAATGTAACAATTGCGACTTTTGGCACCAACGTCAAATATAATAGACCTAATGTGTTATGTATATCAACATATGATAAAAACATAGAGTTTCTTATTAAGAAAAATAGAAAAAAAATCAACAAAATCGTCCATAAGTAGTAAAAACTAGTGCGTATATATATATATATATATATATATATATATATATATATATATATATATATATATATATATATATATATATATATATATATATATATATATATATATATATATATTTTGAAAGTACGCGTCTTTCCAATCTCGAAAATATAAATTTCATAAAAACATGAGTTCATATGAAGGAGATATGAATTTTATAAGATATAAAAATCAGTCACGTAGTTAAAAACTATTGACGTCAAAAGATACGGAGAGAATGGTTGATTTTTGGGTAAAGTCACCAAAAGGAAAATCGTGGTACTCGTTAAGATAGGAGTTTTGGTAACAAGAACGCTAAAATCGGACTCCGTACGAGAAAGTTGTGATTTTTGAAAAATCATTAAATTTTATAAAAATAAGGGCCAAAAATAAAAGTCAGAATTAGCCAATACAACCAAATGTAAAGTTGTAGTACCCGTTGATATCTATGCATGGATATAAGTAACGTAAAAAATGGAACTTGTATGAAGAAGTTACGGATTTTTAAAGATTTGCAAAGAGCGCCCGACGCAAGAGGTACGTGTGGCGCGCACATGCTTCTAGAAGGAGGTACGATGCACCAGCAGGAAACGGGCACGTGTCAGAGAAGCACTGGAGCTACATCGCAACGACACGACGCGCACTTGTCTTGCGCGACGCACATTCCTAGTATATATTGTAACATCCCGACTCCCAAGTATGAAATTTTAAGGATTTTTGTACATCAAATAAGACCTACTCGATGATTTGGAGGCCCTAACTCGCCGTGGAGAAACTAATAAGGCTTGGTGGATTATTTAACCTATTCAACGAGTTGGAGGACCCCAAATCGACGAGTTGAGGTTGTGCATGAAAACCCTAATTTTTAGGGTTTGCACCCTATTTAAAGGACCTTAAGTCCCCACACCGGCCTCCCTTACCACCTTATTGTTCAGAGAGAAACCCTAGCTGTGCTTTATTGCTTTCTTGAGTGTCTGTGAGCTTTGGAGAGTAAATCGTGTGTTCTTTTGGAGGAAACTAGAAGCTTGAAGAGGTTGGATTGCATAGAAGGCCTTAGATCTGGGAGCTTTACTGTGTTAGCAATCATTTGGAGGTAAAAAGTCTTTACCTTGGCTTTCCATTTCTTAGATCTTCTCATATGGAAGTTTAGTGTCTTTTAGCCCATTTTGGATCCACTTTTGGAAGATGAGCATGATTCGAAGTTGTAACTTCAGATCTGGACACCTCCAGGCCCCTTAGGCCTAAAGACTCAAGCTTTATCAAGCTTTCACCATCCTCCATGTCCTAAACCCCTTATTAAGCTTCCTATTAGTGTTTTAAACCCCTTGATGCCATAGATGGACATAAAGTTAGCAACTTTACATGGTATCTCAACCGTAGGGGACTAGATCTGTAGTTTGGGGCTTTGGATTCAACTGGAAAGGACTGAGTATGAAAAGGTTGAAGGAAGTCGACGAGTTGCTTAGCCAACTCAATGAGTTTTCTGTCGGGTTTTCCCGTTTTTTGGATTTTGAGTAAACTCGGCGAGTTGATGAGATAACTCGACGAGTTAGTTAGGGTTTTTCCCCGATTTTCTGAACACTGAGGGAACTCGACGAGTTGCTAGATATACTTGACGAGTTGGGTCAACTTGGACTGTTGACCTTCACTGTTGACTTTGACTTTGACCCTGGTTGACCAAGTTTGACTTTTGAGGGTATTTAGGTAATTTGGGATCTAGATGGAATTGGTCCTATGGTGGTTGTAGGTGGTTGAGTTCATAGCTGTGATTCGGGAGGGTGATCTTTTCAGTTCAGTTTGAAATTGTGAGGTGAGTTCTTCTTACTCTACTAACAGGGTCGAAGGCACCAAGGCAGACCCTTTTTGGATTGTATCCTGGTTATAGGATGATGCTATGTTTAGTGATCTGTTAGATCGGTATCCTGGTTATAGGATGATGCTATGTTCAGTGATCTGTTAGATCAGTATCCTGGTATATAGAATGATCCTATAATTAGTGATCTGTAGATCTGTATGAATGCATGTACATGCTAGCTAGCATATGATATTTATGTGTTGATTGTGTGATTGTGGGAGGGTTGAGGTGGTCCTGCTTTGTGCTCTAGGCCAACAGACTCAGGGCGGTCTGGATAGACTGAAAGCCCACCGGGGCGTACCAGTCAGGCCGAAGGCCCGGAGAAAGGTCGAGACAGGCTGAAGGCCCGGTAGGGTGGACCAGACATGCCGAAGGTTCTTAGAGTGGGCCAAATAGACTGAAGGACCGGCAAGGGCGGTACAGTCATACTGAAGACTCTATATGCATGCTATTTGTTATGATATTGTTCTGGTTTGTATGGCGTTGGTATTTTGGGGGAACTCACTAAGCTTCGTGCTTACAGTTTTGGATTTTGTGTCAGGTGCTTCAGATGATCGCGGGAAGGCGAAGGCTTGATCGTGAACCTCCTCACATTTTATGATTTTGATTTATGGGATTCTCTGATATGAAACTATTTTGAAAACATTTTGTAATAACTAATGGCTTTTGGATGTTTGAAAAAGTTTTAAATTTTTATGAATTTATGGATGTTACAAGTTGGTATCAGAGCCTTGGTTCGAGTGAATTGGAGGAACACTCGTGTGAATCCAGTCTCAAATTAAGGAAAATATTTTCAAATGGTTTTCAAAATACTAAAGGAGGATGCGATGTGTACGATATGTTAGAACAGTATGCTAGTGATAGGCTAGGGATCTTCAATAATTGCATGATAGAATTTCCTGATTATATGATGCATGATTGCCTAGGGTTTTCCTTATATGAAATTGACATCATTACTGTAGTTGCTTAGTGTATGAATCACGGTTGTATATAACTAAGATCTTATAGCCTAAGAATGTTTGGTTTGGCCTTACTTCCTGTTCTAGTCTGATGAAGGGCTTTGTGTAGGATCAGATATTCAAATGTCTATAGGGTCCATCGTTATGTATGGCTAGCATACACGAGTGTTGCAGGGTTGGTGGAAGTTTCATGGATGAGTTGTGTGGGGTCATTCGACCAGTTGTGAGATGGTAGTATGGGCCCATACTACTGAAAGCACATGACCCATTCGTCTAGCAAGGAAGTCACAACCCCTAGGGCTTTGGTGGGAGTTGGATCCCCGTTATTATATGGAATGTCTGATATCTTCCTGGTATATGTTCAATATGGTGACTACGAGGCGATTGGAGACTGGATCCGGGTCGGGGTTAGGAGCTGGCAGTCAGGGCGGGCCAGCATTGTCGGGGACCATTGGTCAGATGAGACCAAATGAGTTGGATGCCAGGATTCGAGAGATCCTGAATGATGAGGTTGCTACACTGTTCCGGGCTTAGTTGCCGGAGATTTTTAGGTCTATTAAGATGGCTATGGTCGAGTACTTTGATGAGCGCTATACAGCCATTGCTGAGATGGCTGACGCTGCAGCTTCCGCAGCCGTAGCAGCAGCAGGTGGTGGGGCCAGTCGGGATTTTCAGTATCAGGACTTCGATAACATGAAGCCCCTAACTTTCGATGGGATTCAGGAACCGATCATAGCCATGAGGTGGCTATCTGACCTTGAGGGATGCTTTTTCACATGCTCATGTCCTACTGACCAGAAGGTCGGGTGTGCTCTGAACCTGCTGAGGTCCGGAGCGAAGCACTGGTGGAGATTGATAACTGGGTCGTATTCTGATGAGCAGAAAGTTGCGGTTACTTGGGATCAGTTCAGGGATATGTTTCACGCTCGCTACATTCCCCGGGTTGAGAGAGAGCGGCTGACACAAGAGTTTTTAGATTTGAGACAGGGATTGGAGTCGGTGACGGAGATCACCTATATGTTTACTGAGAGGGCGATGTTTTTCCTGGAGTTTGCGTACGAGCAGGATCAGATGACACATTATATGAGCATGCTCAAGACCGACATCAGACAGTTTGTTGCTGTTGGATAAGGTGTCTAAGTCCATAACTATTTCAGGTATGTACTTGACCCGGTTGGCATGGTCCATTTAGGTTGCATGGCATTGCAATACTTGGATAGACCAAAATGAGAGAAAAGACACTTAAGGTTTATTAATATATTATAAGTTCTAATATATTAATAATATTATTTAATTAGTATTGATCAAAGAATTAATTTGGAATTAATTAAGTGATCAAGAAGAGACTAATTAAATATATGGGGTTGATTGTGTAAATCATCTATTCTTGTATAGTGGGATAATGATCCATGGTTTGTATGGATTGGGTTAAAACCTATAAGGTGCTCCATTAATAGTCCATGGAGGTTCCAAACCCATGGATCATGGAATATGGAAAGCCATGACAATTAGGGTTTACATGGTGTAACCCTACTTGTGCCATAACTATATAAAGACCCCTAGTCTAGCAAAATCGACTACTACTTGTACAAGAGAGGGCAATCCGATTTTGAGGTTTAGTGAAACTTATCTCAAGGTTATTCCAAGAGTTGTGGTGTTGTGTGAGACATTTCAGGCCTCACACTTGAGGTGCTAGGCTCACAAGGTTCTCAAGGAATTCAAACCACAAAAGGTATGTTCTTCTTCTAGCATTTATGTTTAAAAGTTCCCCATGTATGCTAGATAGGTTAAGAACCTTGGAAAATCAAATTTGCATGTATCATAGTAAAACATAGATCCAAGGTTTCTAGGGTTGCATGTACACCATAGGAGTGTTAGAATGCTCAAAACCCTTCAGTTTCTACCCAGCGTTGTGATACACGACTAGAGTTACAGGAGGCCGCTAGGCGGCGTGAGCTTGAGATTGAGCTGCAGCTGAGAGAGCAGAGGCAGTCCCCGACGCAGTCACAGCCTGTGCCGAAGCGGTCCAAGACCGCCGATTCTAGATCTGGTAACCAGCGCGGCCGCACTTGTGGAAAGTGTGGAAAGGGTCATTCTAGAGTTTTTCGATCCAGTAGTGTGTGCCGCAAGTGCAGAAAGGAGGGGAAATTTGCTAGGGATTTCCGCCAGTTAGCCCCGGTTCAGGATATGAGGATTTTTTACCACTGCAATCAGGTTGGTCACGTGAAGACCAGTTGTCCATTGCTCGCTACCAGGCCGGCGCAGACTCTGGTGTCAGCTACACTGAGGATTACTGATGGGAGTCAGGGTAAAGCAGAGCCCCCGGGAGCTCAGGGATGCGCCTTCCAGCTCACAGTCAAGGAGGCTAGGGCAACACCAGATGTGGTGGCTGATATGTTTCTATTTCTTATCTTGTCGATTATATTTATTTTATGCTCATATATGTTGTACCTATGTTAGGTACATTCTTAGTGAATTCCTTACATGCTCTGGTATTGTTTGACTCGGGGGCGAGTAAGTCTTTTGTCTCGCGATCTTTTAGTAGGGATTTCAGTTTGCCCTTAGGAGAGCTAGAGTGTCTGTTGCGAGTCTCCATCACCAACGAACACGAGATTTCTGCTTCTTCGGTATATCAGGGTTGTGTTCTGGAGAAATCCGGGGTATCCTTCCCGATTGACTTGATTTCGATTCCCATGGGGACGTTTGTGTGATAGTGGGTATGGACTGGCTGAGTACTCTCGGTGCCATGATCGAGTGCGAGGGTCAGCGTGTGGTAGTTCGAACCCAAGGTGGGGGAGAACTGGTTATCCACGACGAGTGCACCAAGTTGGGTTAGGGTTCTGTTCTGCCGCCAGGGCTCGACAGTATATTCAGCACGGTATGCGGGTTATTTGGAGTCTGTGGTGGATACGCGGGTCGGGGATCAGGTCTCGGTTTCAGAGGTTCTAGTCATCAGAAAGTTTGCTGATGTGTTTCTGGAGGAGTTACCCGGAGTGCCTCCGGATAGGCAGGTCGAGTTCAAGATCAACCTTGTGCCAGGTGCGGCCCCTATTGCCAAGGCGCCGTACCGATTGGCACCGCCTGGGATACAGGAGCTGTCATCTTAGTTATAGGAGCTGCTAGGCAAGCAGTTCATCCATCCGAGAAATTCTCCGTGGGGAGCACCGATTCTCTTCGTCAAGAAGAAGGATGGTTCACACCGGATGTGCATTGATTACCTAGAGTTGAACAAATTGACGGTGAACAACCATTACCCACTTCCACGGATTGATGATCTCTTTGATCAGCTGCAGGGAGCATCTTGGTTCTCCAAGATAGACTTGAGGTTCGGGTACCATCAGGTCAGGGTGAGGGAGGAGGGCGTGGAGAAGACCGCGTTCGGACTCGTTATGGACATTACGAGTTCGTGGTGATGCCATTTAGGCTCACCAACATGCCAGCTGTACTTATGGACCTGATGAGTCGGGTATGCAGACTGATGCTCGATCGCTCAGTCATTGTGTTTATAGACGACATCTTGGTGTATTCCAAGACCAGAGAGCAGCATAAGGAGCATCTCTTTGAGCTATAGGGAGTCTTGAGGCGAGAACGGTTGTATGCCAAGGTCTCGAAATGCGAGTTTTGGTTGCGAGAGGTTCAGTTCCTTGGACATCTCGTTAACCACGAGGGGATTTTGGTCGATCCGGCCAAGATTGAGGCGGTTATGTAGTGGGAGGTTCTGAAATATCCCTCGGATATCAGGAGCTTCTTAGGATTGGCAGGGTACTAACGGAGATTCATATAGGATTTCTCCAAGATTGCAGTACCCCCTACTCGTCTGACGAGGAAGGGGGTGGATTTATGGTGGGGCCCTGAGCAGCAGACTACATTTGAGACTATGCGACAACGACCCTGCGAGGCGCCAGTTTTGATACTCCCTGAGGGAGTTGAGGATTTCGTGGTGTTCTGTGATGCACCGATCACCAGATTAGGAGCAGTCCTCATGCAAAGAGGATGGGTGATAGCCTATGCTTTGTGGCACCTGAAGCCGCGTGATACGAGATATCCCACACACGATTTGGAGTTGGGAGCGGTGGTATTTGCTCTCAAGATTTGGAGAATTATCCCTACGGGGTCCGTTGTACCATATACACGGACCACAAGAGTTTGAGACATATCATGGATCATCCGAACCTGAACATGATGCAGCGTAGGTGGCTAGACGTAGTCAAGGATTATGACTGTGAGATCCTTTAACATTCGGGTAAAGCGAATGTTGTGGCGAACGCCCAGAGCCGCAAGTCGGTTGGATCTTCTGTTCCAGCGGCATGTATAAGGATATTTATAGATTCTCCACTTGTAAGCGTGACCAGGGAAGCTCAGGCTGAGGGTGTACAACAGGAGAACTGGAAGCTAGAGAGGATTAGGGGCGATATCACCAAATTCGTGCAGGATAGTTGGGGATTGTTGACCTATTGTGGTCGGGTATGGGTTCCGATGTCTGGTGGGGTCAGACAGATTGTACTGGATGAGGCTCATAAGTCTCGCTTATCTATTCACCCTGGGTCACCAAAATGTACCAGGATATGAGTTTAAGTTACTGGTGGCCGAGCATGAAGAGAGAGATCGCTTGGTACGTCGAGAGGTGTTTGACCTGTAGGATGGTCAAGGCCGAGCACCAGAGGCCGCATGGAAAGCTGCAGTCTCTGCAGGTTCCTGCACGTTCCCATGTGGAAATGGGAGCAAATCATGATGGACTTTGTCACCAAGTTGCCGAGGACGGCGAAGGGATATGATGCTATATGGGTCGTCGTGAATCGATTGACCAAGAGCGCACACTTTCTGGCCATTCGGGAGAGTTCATTGGCCGAAAAGTTGGCCGATGTATATATCCGCGAGATCGTTCTTCGTCATGGGGCACCGGTCTCTATTGTCTCAGACCATTATGTTCGAGTCACCTCTCGTTTCTGGAAGAAATTCCATGAGGAACTGGGCACGAGACTGCATTTTAGCACCGCATACCATCCGCAAACTGACGGCCAGAGTGAGCGGACCATCCAGACCCTCGAGGATATGTTGCAGGCCTGCGTTATTGACTTCGGTGGGAGGTGGGATTCCTACCTACCCCTTGCAGAGTTCTCCTACAACAACAACTTTCACTCGAGAGTTGGTGCGCCACCTTATGAGCTGTTGTATGTGCGGAGATGTCGTACCCCACTTTGTTGGCGCGAGGTTGGTTATAGGTTGATGTGTCGGACTGAGGTAGTTCTGCAAACTACCGAGATGATACAGCAGATCAGGCAGCGGTTACATACTGCTCAGAGTCGGCAGAAGAGTTACGCCGACCGGCGTTGATCTGAGTTGGAGTTTCAGGTCGGTGACATGGTGTTACTGAAGGTCTCACCCTGGAAGGGTGTGATCCATTTCAGGAAGAGGAGAAAGTTGGGTCCCTGATACATTGGGCCATTCAGGATTATTTCCAGGGTTGGCAAGGTGGCGTATAGACTGGATCTCCCGGAGGAGCTCAGTCAGATTCACAACACTTTTCACGTCTCGCAATTGTGAAAGTGCATATTGGATGAGTATGTAGTGGTGTCATTGGATGATATTCACGTCGATGAGCGCCTGAATTATATAGAGAGGCCAGTGGCCGTTCTGGAGAGGAAGGTGAAGGTTCTGCATAACTAGGAGATACCTTTGGTAAAGGTACAATGGGAGCATCAAAGGGGATCCGAGTGGACTTGGGAGCCGGAGGCCGAGATGCGGGAGCATTATCCGGAGTTGTTCACCGCAGCAGACTTCGAGGACTAAATCTAGTTGAAGTGGGGGAGAATTGTAACATCCTGACTCCCAGATATGAAATTTTAAGGATTTCTGTACATCACATAAGACCTACTCGATGAGTTGGAGGCCCCAACTCGTCGTGTAGAAACTAATAAAGCCGCGCAGATTATTAAACCTACTCGACGAGTTGGAGGACCCCAACTCGACGAGTTGAAACTGTGCATGAAAACCCTAATTTTTAGGGTTTGCACCCTATTTAAAGGACCTTAAGTCCCCTCACCGGCCTCCCTTAACACCTTATTGTCCAGAGAGAAACCCTAGCTGTGCTTTATTGCTTTCTTGAGTGTGTGTGAGCTTTGGACAGTAAATCTTGTGTTCTTTTGGAGGAAACTAGAAGCTTGAAGAGGTTGGATTGCATAGAAGGCCTTAGATCCGGGAGCTTCACTGTGTTAGCAACCATTTGGAGGTAAAAAGTATTTACCTTCCCTCTCCATTTCTTGGATCTTCTCCTATGGAAGTTTAGTGTCTTTTAGCCCATTTTGGATCCACTTTTTGAAGATGATCATGATTTGAAGTTGTAACTTTAGATCTGGACACCTCCAGGTCCCTTAGGCGTAAAGACTCAAACTTTATCAAGATTTGGCCATCCTCCATGTCCTAAATGCCTTATTAAGCTTCCTATGAGTGTTTTAACCCCTTTGATGCCATGCATGGACGTAAAGTTAGCAACTTTACGTGGTATCTCAACCCTAGGGGACTAGATATGTAGTTTGGGGCTTTGGATTTGACTGGAAAGGACTGAATATGAAAAGGTTGAAGGAACTTGACGAGTTGCTTAGCCAACTCGACGAGTTGGGTCGGGTTTTCCCGCTTTTTGGATTCTGAGTAAACTCGACGAGTTGATGAGATCACTCGATGAGTTAGTTAGGGTTTTTCCCCAGTTTTCTGAACACTGAGGGAACTCGACAAGTTGCTAGATGCACTCAACGAGTTGGGTCAACATGGACTGTTGACCTTGATTGTTGACTTTGACTTTGACCTTGGTTGACCAAGTTTGACTTCTGAGGGTATTTTGGTAATTTGGGATCTTGATGGAATTGGTCCTATGGTGGTTGTAGGTGGTTGAGTTCGTAGCTGTGATTCGTGAGGGTGATATTTTCAGTTCAGTTCGACATTGTGAGGTGAGTTCTTCTCACTATACTAACATGGTCGAAGGCACCAAGGCCGACCCTTTTTGGATTGTATCCTGGTTATAGGATGATGTTATGTTTAGTGATATGTTAGATCGGTATCCTGGTTATAGGATGATGTTATGTTTAGTGATCTTTTAGATCGGTATCCTGGTATATAGGATGATGCTATGATTAGTGATCTGTAGATCTGTATGAATATCTGTACATGCTAGCTAGCGTATGATATTTATGTGTTGATTGTGTGATTGCGGGAGGGTTGAGGCGGTCCTGCTTTGTGGTCTAGGCCAACAGACCTAGGGCGGCCCGGATAGACTGAAGGCCTACCGGGGCGTACCAGTCAAGCCGAAGGCCCGGAGAACGGTCCAGACAGGCTGAAGGCCCGGTAGGGCGGAACAAACATGCTGAAGGTTCTGAGAGTGGACCAGATAGACTGAAGGCCCGACGAGGGCGGTCCAGTTATACTGAAGACTCTATATGTATGTTGTTTGTTATGATATTGTTCAGGTTTGTATGGCGTTGGTATTTTGGGGGGAATCACTAAGCTTTGGGCTTACAGTTATGGATTTTGTTTCAGGTACTTTGGATGATCGCGGGAAGGCGAAGGCTTGATCGTGAACCTCCTCACATTTTATGATTTTGATTTCTGGGATTCTCTGATATAAAACTATTTTGAAAACATTTTGTAATAACTAATGGCTTTTGGATGTTTGAAAAAGTTTTAAATTTTTAGGAATTTTATGGATGTTACATATATAGAGGGTCGTTGCTTCTTTCATTCCTCGCTCCAAATCCTCTCTTCTCTCTTTCGTTTTCACCCAAAATTTCCCTCTAAAAGCATTAGAAGAGATTATATTTTGGTTATATATTTATAATATTAGTATTATACTCTCTATTCCAGTCGATCCTGAGGCGACCTTCGAGTCCCGAGTCCCGATTCTACCCTACATCAGTGGTTTGACACTTTACAAGTGAGTTCACGACCCCTTTTTCTATCTTTTTATAAAAGATAAAGGGAGTACATATTATAAAACTACTTTATCGATATTACAAAATATTATTATTTGTAATATATTAAGTAGTGTATGCGATAAATAAGTTAGGATAATATGCCGGTAGAAACTCTGCCTAGTTTTAAGCAATGATATTATGCCTAGTCGTTATATTTGCCAAGTTCCAAGGATAACCTTACACCTATTCGTTATGATGGCCAATTCTAAGTGACATTTATTATACGCCATCGTCACTCTTCCCGTATAAATAGTAATATATAGTACACGTCGCCGTTACTCTGGTCGAACCTCTAGAGCAACATTATACCCAGTCGTAGCACAAGCCAAATTTAGGATAAGACACTTTACCTAGTTGTTACAGGCAGTGAACCTGATCGAGTATAATATATTTTTGATAATCAAGGGTGTCGAACTCAAGGGGAACGGTGGTGAATTAATTTAGAGTTTTTTTATTATAAGTTACACTAAATAAACGAAAGCAATAAAAGAGGGGGTTTTATTTATAGAACTCAACAAAATTAAATTAACTAGATAAACTGATTGGAAATGTATCACCTCAGGTACTCAAGTTTAGATTTGATTACTTCTCAAAATAATAATTAAATTCGTTAATAGTGCAATGGATTTATTATTTGGTTAGCGAATTACAATGTGACTAGTTATCTTGATAAGATTTCCTAGTGCTGATAATTAGTGAACAACTAACACAATGATCATGTAATTAGTGAACGCATAATTAATTTAATATATTCGGATTATGAAAGATATGATCAAGTGATTTCTCATCAATGTTCATGAAAATCAATTGAAGCATAACATGAATATCTAAGCTCTCTAACACATCCAAAGTCACAGATTAACATTACCTAACCCTAGGATTTGATCAATCTCTAGTCCTACTAGTTTAATGGTCGTAAACTAATTAAGATTCAAGTTAATGTAATTAGATTAGTCCTCTCAACTACACATAAATCAAAATTAGGCAATAAAAATCATAACTTTAACATGATAGGTGATGAACAATCAAACACAATTAATAACCAAACTAATAAAATCCAAAATCATTGAAATCAACAAATAAAATCGAGTTTTATCACCTGAATTCAGAAAGTAAAAACAATGGGAACATAATTAGAATACTAATCATGATCAGAAAAGCAAACTGAATGATTCCCGACATGAATCTGCTCTCGAATGCTTCAGATCTTCGCTCCATATCAGCTTAACGGCCCCCCAACCGCCTTCTAAACCCTCAAAACGGCTTCTTGGGGGTTTATAATCGCAGGAATCGATCTAGAGTTGAAGATATATGATTAGGGTTAATTTAAGGCTCTATTTACAGCTTTTAATGTCACCACGACATGGTGGATAGGCACCACGTCCTGGTAGATTGTTTCTTCCCGTCCATGAAATTTTTTCGAATTACGACGTCGTGGTAAGCTTTGCCACGTCGTGGTAAGCTTTGCCATGTCGTGGTCACTGAGAATCAGCATTTTCTCAAAACACTAACGTTGTCCTAAATTTTGTCTTTCTTTAAGAACATTTAAAATCTCGTCAATCGAAGTTACGAGTCATGAGATATGGCCAAAACAGTAACGAGGGGTCAAGTTGTCCAGGAACACCCTTTTTGCGTCATTTTAGCTCATTTCTCCTCCTTTTGCATTCTAGCTCCCATTTTAACTGTAATTGAACATTTCAAAGCATATTAAGTACCATTAATTTTAAAATATACCATTTTTACTCAAATACACTAGGATAATGGCATAAAATATATAGATAAATATGGTCCTATGAGTCACGTTTTTGTCTCATGATTTCTTTAGGACATGAAAGCCAAAACTTACCCAAAATATATTAGCTAAACAAAACCTTTAAATTCGCATCAAATTATCTCACACAATACTAGGAAAATTAGATTTAGCACAAGCAAAAATTTTAAATTTACTACAATTTTCTAAATTAGACCCTTCTTCATGTCTTTATATTTTAATTTAGTTTTTTTTTTAAATCTAGCATTTTTTATTTAAATCTAGCATACTATTTTCCATTTTTTTCCGATCCCCTACCGCATACTTAAATTATACAATATCCTCATTGTATATAAACAACTAAAAGCTTATAAAATAAAATACAGAGAAAAGGAACAAATTCTCCTTGGTTATGTAGTCGCAAGATAGAAAGTTCAAAGAGTTTGAACTTCGAGAAACGAAAAAAAGTCATATATATATATATATATATATATATATATATATATATATATATATATATATATATATATATATATATATATGTTAAGGACAGTGGGAGCAATTAGGATATTTGTTTCAATAAAAAAATTCAAAGAGTTTGAATTTTGAGGAACGATGATAAGCTATGCTAATGGAAGTAATTGGGATATTTGTTTCAATAAGAAATTTTAAATAATTTTATTTTCGAGAAACAAGGATGAGCCATGGATGTGCCAATGTGAGTGGGAGAAACAATACACATATTGAATGTTTTGATCTATTGAGATAACTCTGAATAATTCATTAGGATAATTTTAAGTAAATGAAATCTCAAGGAAACTCATAATAGTTCATAATATGTGGCATGACATAATTCTAGTATTGAGCATTTAGGAATGAATCGTGTCCCTTATGCTTTTGCTTGTGGGATCGATCATGTATGCCATGAAACATTCCATATTTGATGACTCATATACATTAAGCATAACAGGTTAGATTTGATCAACTTGGAGAGAATCAATGAATCAAAATCGATTACGTTCCTTAGTATCCTAGGAGGATAAAGGATTTGATCATAGTATGAAAGAGTTCATTGTAAAAGTTACATTGATGCTAAGTTTCACACTAACCAAGATAATTTTGTTTGCAGTCAGAATTCATATCTTTTACTGAATGGTAAAGTATTAGCTTGGAAGAGAACCATGTAATACACTATATTGGATTTAAGAATTAACTTAGAGTATATTTCATCCAGTTAGATTGCAAAGTAAGCTATGTGAATGAAAAAATACATTGTTAATATCTTTGTTGATATTCAATCATTGATGATCATTATGAAAGATTCTTGTGATTAAAGGGTGAACTTACCTCGATTATAGATCCCAAAGTCAGACAAGCTCACATGGCGTATACTCAGTAAGGAGCATCCCATTGATAATTACTAAATTTTTAAGACATCATAGTCAATAGAATCATATCAATAGAAATATTGTCGATCTATTCGCTAAGTCAACAAGTCTGACAGTAAGGCTTGGAATGAAACATGGTCATGAGATATTTGATTTGCAAATGATTTAAATAGAGCTCACTTAAATAAGTTTGTTTTATATTTGAGAACCTAAGAACTATAAATTGTTAATTTGATTTGGCGGTTATTATCTAGAGATCTTATATACGATGGAGATCAGTCATTTCAATTAGTTTATCATTTTGTTCTCCTTTTTGCATGTTTAGAACCCACTTCCTAAATATTAATTTATTCAAAACTCGACAATCAGTCATACTATTGGGAGTGAATATTTAGATAAGATTTTAATGAAGTGTTAGTAGATTCTCTATAATGATTATACATAGCATGGAGATTGCAACTAACATTCATGAGTATTTAAATGGTGATTTTAAGTATTGGAACAACCCACACTCAGAGAGATTACTTCATGATTCAATCATGAGTAATTCTATGACGATAATATCTTTTATTCTTAACATAGAGTGACATTGAGTTCTTTGCATACAAGTTGGTTGTGCTTTGGTCTTGCTCAAACGCTATCCATAACTAGTAGTCATAACGACTGAGTCCATGGATAATTTAATGAGTAGACAAAAACTATATAGTGAAAGTTTATCTATTCCTTCTCCTTTAATAGGATATGTGATATCCTTGGGACACTCGATAATTTCACACTAATACCTAATCTACTTGGCCAGGATTAGAATAAATTGATGTGTTCAATTAGAAGTTTGATTTGATCATAAGAAATCGAAAATCGAGAAACATAATGTTGAACCGTTAGCTTGATTCATAATCCATGACTCAGTTCACAATGATATATTATAGAATTAGAGGAATAATCAATCACTTATATAATGGATGATAGTAGATAAGATCAGAGTTTGATAGTTGTTGTGGAAGGAAAATTTTATTGGTTATTCGAATATTATTTGACCACTAGTAGTTGATGAATTGTACAAATGGGAGACTATTGGAAATAGGTGTCCAATGTCATAACTAAATTGGTATAACTTTGGGAATAATAACAAATTCCTTTTTAGGTTGCCATCAAGAGCTAAAATAACTAGAATAGTTTTGGGAGATTGAGATAACTAGTAGATTGGTTTATTACATGCTAATTCATTAACTAGAAACTAATTAGAACTTATGATAGTTAATTTGGAATTGATTAAAGGTGTAGGGAGTGAATGTTAATTGTTCAAAAGTCGAACAAGAGGACCATTCTAGAACTCCTAAAGAGTATGAATGATTTTGGGGTTTCTAGGTGGCTTTAGAAATTATCATGGTAATATATAAGGAAAAGATTTGAATGTGGATTAAATCTGATTATTTAATTTGTTCAAATCTGCTTTGCGTGCAAGTTACTTATGATATAATGAGACTCTTAGAGCCTTGATATTTGAGTTCTTAACCTTCTAAGGGTGAGAATTTCATTCTCACTAGCCTATCTCCTCTCTCCTAAATATTCTAAGGTTTAGTCTGTTAGGTGTGAGCCATTGAAAGATTCCTACTTTGGGTGCTAGTCCTTATAAATGATTGCAAAGAGTTCAAGATCTTCAAGTGGAACAATTATATACGATTATACTTGAGAGGTTAGTAATTATATCCCTTTTGATTAGTTTAATTCATAGATTTGAAAGTACATTTTTTATAATAGTACAACTTAGATGATAGGGTGCATGTACACTTCGGATGATATTTGAATGTTTCCGATGCCTTGATCTAGTGTATAGTTTCATAGAAAACGCAACACCTAAAACCCCCAACATATTCATGCATCACATCCTCTTCAGGAGGAGCACATTTTCCTTTAGCACATTCACCATCAACACACTCTCATAACCAAAAGGAGTGCATCTTTCATGCAGATACATTGGAAACACATTTGGCATACTTCAAGCTTTTAGTAAGGCTTCAATACATTTGGTATTCCCAAATGCTTCGTCAAAAATCTCTCTTAGAATGCTCTGTCATAACGTCAAGATGCTAAATACTCAAGTCATATTTAACAATCTCCACCTTGAATTGAGTATAATCAAAACTATAGAAACCAAGAACTTCTTATGACTCCTAGAAATTTCCCCCGAATGGAATTGACTTGTGTAAACTTCAACCAAACCAAGTTCAAGAAAATATTAAACAAAGCAAGGATATCTTGTAACATCGACTTCAAACTTACATGACATCCGAATAAAGTAAAGATATAACATGCTAAGGATTTCCTTTTCACCTTATGACCACCATGGTCTAAGTCTGCATATCCAACCAAGTCCATATGAGTGTTAGTATCATACATCCAACAAACATATGATTTTACCTTCAATTATCGCAAGATCCTCTTGAATTCTTCCCAATGATCTTTCCAACATTGTTCATAAACATGCTTACTACACTAACTGCATGAGCCAAATTACGTCCGCCACATGCCATCATGTACATGACACTGCCAACAACACTTGAATATAGAACCTTGCTCATGTAAATATTTTATCATCAATAGTTAGTATAGTACTTCGATTAAGTTTAAGGTGTTTTTCTAAAAGACTTCCAACTAGTATAGAACGCTTAAAGTAGAATGACTGCATAACATTATGAACGAACTTTTGTTAAGAATTACATAACCATCCTACTCTTTTATCCCTTTGAATCTCAATTCTAATATCTTCTTTGCAGCTCCTAAATCCTTCATCTTAAGCTCATTCTTCACAAGTGCCTTCAAGTAATTAATTACAACCATTTCCTTGGCTATGATAATCATATCATCTATATGTATATAGAGATATATGTAGGAACCAAGAGATGGTTCCTTCAAGAAAATATAATTATTAAATTGATTTCAAATTTAGTCATGCGAAACATAAATGACTCAAACCTCTTGTACCATTATCTTTGATATTGTTAGCAAAAATACATGACCCTTCTTAAAATCAAGGAACCCTTTTGGTTGTGACATGTAAATCTTCTCATATTGAATACCATGAAGAAATGAATTTTTCACATTAATTTGTTCAAGCTCTATATTAAGTGCACTAACCATGACCAAAAGAACCAGGATCATTTTATGCTTCACGCTCGGTTTGAACATATTATGATAGTCGATTCCTTCTTTCTGAGATAATCATTTTTCTATCAACCTTTATTTGAACCTAGCTAGTTCCACCCCCAAAAAAATTTTCACTTTATCTTAAAGATCCATTTGCATCCCACTCGCTTTTCTCTTTTTGGTAAAGGAACAAGATCCCATGTTTCATTATTTTCCAGCTACTGCATCTCTTCATTCATCTCCATTAACTAGTTAGTAGCTTTTTTAATCACTACAACCTTTTTATAAGATCGAGCCTCATCAGTGTGATTGTGTCCTCAAGTTATTAGAGCAAGTGCAATAGAACTGATATCAAATGACTTGACACATCCAACATATCTACCAGGAGTTCAAATGACACTCTTTGACTTTCTACTTGGTTTAGTTTCTGATTAATCTTCTTTCTATGAATCAACATCACTAGAATATTTCTCGTTGGGTTGGTTTTCATCTTGTCTAAGTTGTTCGCTTCTAGTTTGTTGTTCATCATTTAACACAACTCTTTCTGGAGTCCATGTTACAAACTCCACTTTCTGGCTAGTTCCATGTTTTGTATATTGTTAGACTTGTAATTTATCATCTCTATTTACCCATGGAAAATTCATCAAAGGCTACATATCTGCTCATGGTAATTTTCAATTTTTTTCCTTCTTTTGTACATCACATTCGATAACATTTCACCCCATTTGCATATCCTAGCAACATGCACTATTTCCTTCGGCTCCAGTTTACCATAATTAACATGAACGTAAGTAGGGAATCCAAATATCCACAAACTAAAATAATTATAGGGTTTGCCAAACAACACATCTTGAGGAAGATTTAATTCTTTCACTCCCTCAGCTGAGGCGACAGAACATGTCGGGTTGTGTGACTAAGTTAATGGATCACATGTAAAGTGAATATATAACACAAGTACAACAATTAAAAAATAGCATTTGTATTCCATTTTGAAGTTTGAATATAGGGTTCTTATAGATAATAGTAATACATGAATTTCCTTAACCAGGGCAGGCAGACGTAACAAAAACTAGTAAACTAGATTTCCTGAAATCCATGATAATTCGTCGTCTAAATACTTGAGTTACTGATTCCCTAAGAACACATGTAATTTTGAGGGTCAACATAAATTTGCTGAGGGTCACAGATTTTCTACTAACAACAGTACGATACTTTTAAAAAGTCTAAAAAGTATTTTCTTTGTAAGTATAACAATACTTAAAACAGAGTTTGTAAATAAGCCTTGAAAACCAAAATGTATCTTTGCATAAGTAAATCCATACTTAAAATAGTTTTGAAAACAACCAAGTCCATGATTTTTATTAAAAGAGAGATATTCTAGTTAATTTCCGTAGTGAGTCCTATAACCAAGCTGTGTGACTGTATGTACCCCCTACTTCGTTTCATTATACATCATAGTAACGATAGCAGCCAATTATCACCCGCTTTGATTTATCGGTCGAGGTTGTAGCTAGCAACCGCAAGTGGGGATGTAAACCCCCTATAGATCTATACATATGTATCTCTCTCCAAAGATTAACGGTTATAGTAGTGTGGGTATGATAAGTGTTTATGTAACATCCCAAAATACAGATAAAATTTTCGTTTTTGAATTCATTCAATCCACAAGAAGCTGATATCAAATAGTCAAAAGAGTATAATTGTAACATGTTATCAGAGTACAAATTCCCGAGATCACTAAGTAAGGAAAAACAGAGAGTGATGCGGTACGATCAGGCCGGGCCCTTCCCCTTCAAACTAGAAGTACCTTAAACATAAACTGAAAACTGTAAGCACAAAGCTTAGTGAGTTCCCCCACAATACCACATACTAAACAAACATAATGCCAAGTATATTTGGGTGCTTGCCTACCCCTTCGGTCTATTTTAACCAGATACTGCCAATCATATATGGGTGCTTTCCTACCCCTCCAGTCTATTTCAACCGGATACTATCAAGCATATCTGGGTGCTTGCAATCCCCTTCGGTCTATTTCAACCGGATACCGGGTCTATTTCACCCCTTACTACTACCACATAATATCATAATGGAAAGCACAGAGTAATCAAGCAAACACAGGTATAACTGACAATTGTCACAAAGACAATCATCACACTACAACATAAACTAGTGGGTCGGCCTTGGTTTCTTCGACCCACGGATACTGCGAAGGAAGACTCACCTCAGACTGTGGGTATCAAATCGCACTCAGCGTATGACTCGCGAACTCCTCTCCTCATTGTACAAGCATAAAATCCTAATTATAAATTAGATCATATTATAACCCGAAGATCCAAAACCCTAATTCTTGACTTAAAGCAAAAGGGCTCCTTTACCTTTTCCTTATTGGGCCTCCTTTCCTCTAAGGCCCAAAAAGGCATCCAAGCCCACTATAGGGCCTCTAAGGCCTAATATGGCCCAAGAACCCCAAACATGGCCTTAGGCCCAAAATGCCCTGCTATAATCAACTGTGCTCGAGGGAAAACTTACTCAAGTCTAATGCCCAACACCAAACGAGCCCAAAAATCTTCTAGGCCCACTGTCTGCCTATACGCGATATACTTGTCTTGTACGCCCAGCGTATGCTGGTGTTGACCAGGAGTTGAGGCGTTGACCCAGTATGCGCATCGTATACTGGAGTACGCATGGTGTACTGGTCAGCCAAACTCATTTCCATGTCTTAATCCATTAAGACCTAACGTCCAAAACTTAGATCCAGGTCCCTAAAAACATCTTAAGCCATAAAGTTGTAAACTTTATGCTTTTGCATGCAAGGATGGGGATCAAATCATGAATCAAGTCCATAAGCACACTTGGATGGTTCTTAACACTTGCACGGTTGTGGCTTAACCACCAAGATCCGATTTTTATGACTCAATACACTTCCAAGAGTCCAAAAGGACAATTCATATGGTCTGAAATTGCTCATACTCCAAGAATCCAAAATGAGAGATCATATGGCCTGAAATTATACCTAGTAAACATACTCGAATAGAATTGAAATAAGATTTATACGTAGCAACCTTCCTTGGTTTAGGATTAGAAAAACCTATACTTATAGTATATTTAAATTGTAGGTATATCACTTATTTAGTAAGTAAACTAGTATACATAGGATATATATATATATATATATATATATATATATATATATATACACAATATGTTAGAGATAAGTATGAGTTAGAATGATACTTTCAAACTATGTTTTATACTTTTCAAACAATGATACTTTCAAACTATGTTTTATACTTTTCAAACTTGGAAAAAGTACTATTTTTACTCAGAGTCAAAACCTGTGGACTCACCAACTTTCTGTTGACGTATTTTCAAAACGCACTTGTTTTTAGGAACTTGATAAGCTGGAATGTTACTCGAACAGGGGAAGTTTTACTATTATCCTTTCTGTTCGTAGGGAAGATATATCTATTAAGATGTGTACGATAGTTCGGATACTATGTAATAATTACTAGAAAACAGGAATAATGTAACTTTCTATCATCAATAAAGGTATGTAGTTTATAAATTTTTTTGTACTGTTCAATGTATGTTTAATAATTGTGATACAAAGAATGAAGTTACATCGCCCGGTGTTTCCGCCGCCGGCTGGGGGTGTGACACATTGGTATCAGAGCTATTGACTATAGAGAACTAGTACTTTCTTAGGAAAGCACGACTATAGTCTACAGCTCACTCTTTAGGTTTAGGTATATCCATTAACCTACAAATAAAAATTATTATTAATTATACTACTAAAGGACTACTTACGGGAGCGGTGACAGGATAGACACGTCGCTTTGGGTTGCTGGATTTCAGAACGGCTATATACTAAAATGATCCTGTCCACCGACTGTCCAGACTGGCCGGTGCCATATCACCTAGACCTGAAGTAACAAAACAACAATTAATAATACCCATGAACACAATAAACGCAAAGATATAGAGTTATATATAAACTCAGTCCCGCGATAAGAACACATGTATATACAAGCCAAAAATATAGAAAACCCAAACCCTCGATAACAATACAACACAAGGTTTTTGGTCTAACTCCTTATTTGAGTTTTATTGTACATCATCCGAACCACTACTAAATGTAGACTGATCACCTATGTTTAATTATGTTCAGACCGATGCACAACTAAACGTGGATATGGTGGTTGATAGACTAAAACACTTGAAGATTCTAGAAGATTCAACAAAGATTGCAGTTCAAGACACAAAGGAAAAACACTAAGGAACTCAAAATCAAGCAACGTATTATGCCTGAGAAAATAAGTGTTGCAAATCCTCATAAACATCAATCATGTCTGATGTTTATTAGAGAATCGTAATTACTCAGTCATGACACTCTACGTATGTTTCTATTAGATATTTTTCGGAAACACACATATTTGTAAATCATTACGAATTACGATTACCGATGAATACTACGTTATAGAATTCAATTAATATCAATGATTGTGGTATTATTGCTTATATGATACCAACTTGTAACACCCATAAAATTCAAGCCAATTTAAAACTTTTCAAAACATTTAAAATCAGTAGTTATTACAAATTTGTTTTCAAAATAGTCTAATAGAAGAGTTTTTCCCAGAAACATAAATAAAACATGAGGAGCTGTACGATCACGCCTTCGCCTTGCTGCGATTCCCTGATGCACCTGAAACAATAAACTGAAACTGTAAGCCCGAAAGCTTAGTGAGTTCCCCCAAAATGCCGATACACTGCACATAACGCATATACAAAATAACAACATGTACTGGGTCCACAGCTTTACAGACTGGATTACCCCTGGGCCCACAGTGTGAGTCTGGATTGCCTTCCTGGCCTACAGTTCACATCTGGATTGCCACCGAGCCCACAGTACGAGTCTCCCTCAGCTCGTATCTGGAATGCTCTCGAGCCCACAATACGAGTCTGGCATGCCCTACCTGGCCCTCAGCTCGTATCTGGAATGCTCTCGAGTTTGTTAGTTACCGCACGGAGCAGTATCCTCAACCCACCGCATGTAATATGTCGACATATAATATAGCTAATGCACATACAGATGAACACATAATACCACAGGTAGTCCTACATATCTACCTAGCTGGCTTAGCAACTAGCATGCAACACTAACTCAACATACTACCACTGCTAGGATATCATATCCAATGGGCCGGCCTTGGTGCCTTAGACCCCTTAGTGTCCACACAACTTATTAAATCCATTCTCTTTATTGGGCCTAGGCCCAATACCAAGTCCATAACTTGAAGGTCCACATATAATTGTAACATCCCAAGATTTGGCAGGTATTCCCGAACCCTCTTCCATCATTACCTTGTCATTTATAGTCCTTGGTGTTGGAAGTGAAGAGCCAAGATAAGTTTAAGGGCCAAGTTTGCAAACTTGGGCCAAGAGGGAGTACACTGCGCGTACATAAGAGTACGCTAAGCGTACTAAGGTCCGACTTAGTACGTTGGGCGTACTAATCTCTGGGTGAAACCCTATTATTTAGGGTTTGGGGCCTATATAAGCAACATTATGAGCACCAAACCTTCCCTTACCTCAGCCTCCACAGATTATACTCGTCTTCCCCAAACCCTAGCCTTTCCTTTGTGTGTTTAAGCTTATTAAGTGTTTTCTTGAGTGCTTTAAGAGGAAGTTATTGCATCAAAGAGTTGGAGGAGAAGATCTAGCTTGTGGATCTGAAGTTAGCTTGTGCCCAAGAAGCTCCAGAAGGTATAAAGCTCCAAACTTTATGCATATATGATTAGATCTCACCATTTTTGCTTTAAAAGGACCATTTCTTGTCCCAAAAACCACAAGGTGGTGCATCTTGTGATTTTGACAAAAAGGGTTGTCCTTCTAGACTCTTGAAGGGACCTTGAGTGATAAAAATGAGGTCCCATTAGCTGCATGTGTCCCATGCATGGAAAATAAGGTCTTAATGAATTAACACCAAGCATTAAGAGCTTTATGGACGTCCAAAGTAATAAAGTTTATGACTTTATGGATCCTAGGCATGTTAGGTCTCTGGATCTGAAGTTTGGGCTTAAGTGCTTAAGCCATTAAGCACTTAATAAGGTTTTGGCAAAACTGTTGAGTACGCCCACCGTAAATCCAATACGCTTAACTTACTGGGTCAACCGCCCCGATGGTGGTCAACATCTGGTCGAGTACGCCTCGCATACCAGAGGAGTACGCCCCACTTACGTCCTCTGTTGGGCCTTTGACAAATGCACTTTGGGTTTTGGGTTGTTTATGGACTAAATGGAATTGGGCGTTTACTGGACTTTGTAAATAAGACATTTATGGCCAAGTAGTGATAGTGGATCATGGGGTTAGGCTCAATTAGGAGGTTGCGCCCAATTTAGTAAATTGGGCCAATAGTGGGCTTTATATATATGTGTACCTTCAAGTTATGGACTTGGTATTGGGCCTAGGCCCAATAAAGAGAATAGATTTAATGAGTTGTGTGGACACTTACTCAAGAAGGTTATTTTGGGTATTAACTTGATATTTATTATGTGATAGTTCGGGATTCCGGTGAGACAACGATCAGAGGTTTCGGTACTTCAGCACTACTTGTGAGGTGAGTTATCCTCACTATACTAAGGGGTCTAAGGCACCAAGGCCGGCCCATTGGATATGATATCCTAGAAGTGGTAGTATGTTGAGTTAGTGTTGCATGCTAGTTGCTATGCCAGTTAGGTAGTCTATAGGACTACCTGTAGTATTATGTGTTCATCTGTATGTGCATTAGCTGTGTTATATGTCGACATATTACGTGGGGTGGGTTGAGGATACTGCTCCGTGCGGTAACCAACAAACCCGGGAGCATTCCAGATACGAGCTGAGGGCCAGGTGGGGCATGCCAGAATCGTACTGTGGGCTCGGGAATATTCCAGATACGAGCTAAGGGACACTCATACTGTGGGCTCGGTGGCAATCCAGATGTGAGTTGTGGGCCCGGAAAGCAATCCAGACTCGAACTGTGGGCCCAGGGGTAATCCAGTCTGTAAAGCTATGGACCTAGTACATGCTGTTATTTTGTATATGCGTTATGTGTAGTGTATCAGTATTTTGGGGGAACTCACTAAGCTTTCGGGCTTACAGTTTCAGTTTATTGTTTCAGGTGCATCAGGGGATCGCAACAAGGCGAAGGCATGATCGTACAGCTCCTCATGCTTTATTTATGTTTCTAGGAAAAACTCTGATATTAGACTATTTTCAAAACAAATTTGTAATAACTGCTGGTTTTAAATGTTTTGAAAAGTTTTAAATTGGCTTGAATTTTATGGGTGTTACATTGTCAACAATACTTTCGCGCGAATCATCTCTTCTTCAACTAATTGTAATGGGACAAAGCAATGTCCCCACAAGAGTTCATCGGGTGATCATTCATTACCAACACAATCACAACTTCAATTGAGTGAACAATCTAACAACAAGTAGCTAACAGTTTGAGCCATTTATCATAAGCGATAAGAACAATGCCTCTGAACAAAGTAGAGATTAGAGCAACAACCATAGAAATAATAGTAGTGTTTCAAGGGATTGCACATGAGAAACATTAATGGCCTACAAACCTATATCCTTCTACGACGTTGAAGGGGTTGTAGGAATGACTCTTTGGATCGAAAAGACAGAATCTGTCTTCCAAATAAGCTTATGTCTGAATGATTGCAAAGTACGATTTGGAGCTTGTACTTTTTATGATGCGACATTAACATGGTAGAACAACCATGCAAAGACAATGGGCATCAATATTGCAAACTCCATAAATTGGGAGGATCTGAAGATGATGTTAATAGAAGATTATTGTCCTAGAGATGAGGTGCAGAACCTGGAACAAGAACTATGGAACCAAACAATGAAGGGTTCAGAGATAACTGCTTATACAGCTAGGTTCAACGACCTTGTTGTGATGTGTCCGACACTTGTAACCCTGAATACAAGAAAATTGAACAATGCATCTGGGGTCTAGCATAACAGATCCAAAGGATAGTTATCGCTTCAAAACCCACAACCTATGACAATAGAAAACGCATAGCCTATCATCTAACCAACACAGAGATCCGAAGGGGGATCCATGGTAGCGAAAGTTGGGCCTCCAAAATCCGAATTATACAAGCGTAAGTTTAATGGAATAAGCCCAAGACAATCATCCGGAAAAAAACAAGAAGTGGAAACTGTTTATGCCGCTACAACAACAACAACAACACCCACGCCACCAAAGCAATATGAAGGAAATCATCCATTGTGTAATCGGTGCAACCGTTAACTCTCGTGGAACGCCTCAGAGGTACAGACTCGTCAGTCAGAACAACAGGAGTTTCCTCCTCAGGTTGATTGCTAGGGTTTGAGGTTCCTTCACCACTTGAATCTTGAATTTCTTCAAGTTCAATTTGCCTCCCACTGTTTCCTTTGCTTATGAACTATCTCTCGCGAAAGACTCCTCTCCTTGCTATAAAGACCACATTATCACTGGGTCTGTAGAAGAGGTAATCAAAGGATTTATGTGGGTAGCCGATGAAAATACACCGCTCACTCCGAGGATCGAGCTTATTTTGAGTCTCGCGCCTCACGAAAGCCTCGCAAACCCCAAATCTTTATGTGATCTAGATTGGGAACTTTTCCAGTCCACATCTCGTGAGGTGTTTTGGCAACCTTCTTTGTAGGGACTAGATTAAGGATATAGGCGGCAGTCTCTAAGGCATACCATAAAAATGAGATTGGTAGCGAAGCTCGACTCATCATGGAACGAACCATGTCCAATAAGGTCCGATTACGCCTCTCAGCCACACCATTCAACTGCAGTTTCCTAGGAGGTGTCAATTGTGAGACAATCCCACATTCCTTAAGATAGTCAAAGAACTCTGTACTAAGATACTCACCACATCGATCGGATCGAAGCATCTTAATGTTCCTGCCCAGCTGATTCTCCACTTCCTGTTTAAACTCTTTGAACTTTTCAAAGGTTTTTGACTTATGCTTGATTAAGTAGACATATACATATCTACTATAATCATCAGTAAAAATCACATAGAAGCGGTTAGCATCCCTTGTGGCGGTTCTGAAGGTCCACACACATAAGTATGTATGAGATCCAGCAAACTCTCATCCCTAGCACAAGTACCAGTGAAGGGTGACTTTGTCATTTTCCCAAGCAAACAAGATTCACAACTATCATCTGACTTTAGTTCAAATGACTCCAAGACTCCATCCTTTTAGAGTTGGCCTATGCGTTTCTTGCATACATGTCCAAGACGACAATGCCATAATGATGCTTTATCAAATCTAGTGGAAGAATCAATACACAACACATTATTTCCTAGGTTATCTACAACCGACACAGTTTCATATACACCATCACAATGTAATGCTTTAAAATAAAGAACATTATTAAAGAAATAATTAATACCACCACATTCATTATCAAACGAAAAGGTGAAACCTTGTTTGTACAAACCATGAAAGGAAATAATATTTCTCGCCATTTCAGACGAGTAACAACATTTATTCAAATCTAATGTTAACCCACTACTTAGAAACAAAGAATAAACTCCAATCTTGGTGACGGGTGAAGCTTTCCTATTCCCCATGATTAATTTTATCTTCCCATGCTCCACGTTCTCACTTCTTCTTAGTCCCTGCATGGTTGGGTTGCACTTTCCCATCCTTAACATCTTACAGATACTTTGGGCAGTTTCGCTTCCAGTGTGACTTTTCATGGCAATAGAAGCATTCAACCTCTTTAGGGTTGGCAGAAGGGGTGACAGAACCTCTTTTGGTTCCACTTGAATAGGAGCCATCAATGGACTTTCCCTTGGTACCCTTCGAAGGGCTCTTCCTCTTCTTCCCTTTACCTTGCCCGATTGCCAAGACAGGGGCCACTGTAGGAGTAGGAGTAGAAAAAACCGACTTACCTTTAAGATCACTTTTTGCGGTCTTCAAAAGTCCTTGAAGTTTGTTGAGTGTAACTTCCTCCTTGTTCATGTGATATGTCATCCGAAATTGATCATAACACGAAGGTAAGGAGTGCAAAATGATGTCAATTGCCAACTCCTAGGGGAAGTTCACATTCAATTTCAGCAAACGGTCCACATACCTTTGCATATTCTGCATGTGGCCCGTGATGGGTTCACCATCCTTCATCCGAGTTGTTATCATGGAGGAGATGATGTCATACCTCTCTTGACGAGCACTTTTATGGTAGCGGTCCATCAAGTCCTGGTGCATCTCAAAAGGGTAATAGTCCTCATAGGACTTTTGGAGCTCGGCTGTCATCGTGGCCAACATGATACATGCCACTTTGGTGGCATCTCTCTCATGAGTCCGGTATTCAGCGATCTCCTCAGGAGTAGCAGACGACTCATGAAGTTCGTTAAGCTCCTTGTCGAGGACATATTCCTTGTACTCGTAGCGAGTGACCATCCTGATGTTCTGGATCCAATCCATAAAGTTGTAACCATCAAAGATGACTCTCCCACAAAGATTCAAGAGAGAGAAGGAGCCGGTAGGGTTTGAGCCAGAAGCAGCATTGTTGGAAGACATCTGAAAAGAAATAAGGACAAGTTTAGATTATATATAAAGATAGTCCTTAATAAGACACCCAAATGTAATATTAAGGCTAGGACACAACACAATATTTTATAACTTAGAATAGGGATGCCGTAATCCAAGCTATAAAATATTTGAAGGTAGGTGAATGACGATTCACCAGTTTCCACCATTAAAAACGAAATAAATTATTAGGTTTTAATTGGTTTTGAAACTCCTAGATTCTTTTGAGATTTATTGAACTTTTTAATGGCATGTTTCAATCTCGAATGTGCCCTTCAAGTTTTGTGACTGGGATGCCGAGGATCACAGAACAAGGTGTGAATTAACCATGCAAATTACTTGGTACTCTTAATGTTTATCACCTAATCGATGTGCCGGTTAACCACACACGCTCCACCGATCTATGATAAACCTTAAGCCACCCTTTGCCTACCTTGTTAAGTATAGGTTAGTGTGCCGGTTAACCACACACGCTCCACTAACGACTTAAGCAAAGTGCAAAGTGCAATTTCATGGGTTAGCACCATATTCACATTTTTCCTAAAGTAACTAAGATTGGGAATTTATAAAAAAACATTTAGTTACTTTATAACCATCATACTTTTAATGAGGATTTAAAGTCATTGTCCTACCCGTTCGGCTAACGACCCTCCACCAGTCAAGGAAGCGGTGAGTGAGAGTGGACACCCATTAAGCTGCCATTTTATAGGCAACAACCTTATACCCCCTTATAGACCGGCTTCGTGAATGAGGCCTACTAAGGGTAAAACGACTTGTTCTTATACATATATATTATTAACTTATAATATTATAAATTATAAGGGTTGAATTTTAACTTTTAAAATTCTAGGGGTTGGAACTAAAGTTTTCTAAAGTGACTTTACATGTTCCAAAACTTGAGGGCAAGTTTTGTAACTATTCAAAACTTTTCAACTTCATAACTTATGAGTTATTAGTTTATTAAAATGAAGACTCTTCATTTTATGTAACCTATGTGTTCATTAATGGAATTTAAAAGGAGTGACTTTTGGTAATCCATAACTTGAGGACAAATTAGGGATTCTATTAAAACACATAATGATCAAGAATTAACTAACAAACAATTTTCAAATAATTCCTATGATCTAACACAACTCATAAGCATATGAACATTTATATCAACAATTTCAAGAATCATATAAACACATATAAAACTTGAAATTTTGATAATAGCCATTGTAAATTGATTAGCAAAACCATTACACCATCTAAAACAAGTTTTATAAGACCAAAACAGTTTAGGGTAATGTTTCTAGTCCATTTCCAGCAGCAAAACTCAAAAATCTGTATTCATGGCCTCATACTCGTCGAGTGCAAGAACCTACTCGATGAGTAGGATGAAATAACACATGGACTCATCGACTCCCCCATATACTCGGCGAGTTCACTCAGCAGAATGCAGAAATCTTGAGTTTTTTCAACAATTTGCATCAAGTATCAAGAAAACAAGCCTAGGCTCTGATACCACTAAAGGGTTTTGAGCATTCTAACACTCCTAAGGTGTACATGCAACCCTAGAAACCTTGGATCTATGTTTTTCTAAGATACATGCAAATTTGATTTTCCAAGGTTCTTAACCTAACTAGCATGGCATGGGGAACTTTGAAACATAATGCTAGTAGGAGAACATACATTTCTTGTTGCTTGGATTCCTTGAGAACCTTGTGAGCCTAGCACCTTAAGTGTGATGCCTCAAATGTTTCACCCAACACCACAACTCTTGGAATAACTTTAAGAGAAGTCTACACACACTCAAACTCAGCTAGCCCTCTTGTTCTCTCTTAGTGACCGATTTTGCTAGCCATGGAGCTTCTTATATAGTGTGCCACATGTAGGGTTACTCCATGTAAACCCTAATGTGCATGGTTTTTCATATTCCATGATCCATGGGTTTATAACCTCCATGGACTATCCATGGAGCAATCTATGGGTTTTAGGCCAACTTAATAAACTATGGATCATTAGCCCACTATAAAAGAATGGATGATTTACACAATCAACCCCATATATTTAATTAGTCTCCTTTTGATCACCAAATTAATTCTAAATTAATTCTTGATCAATACTAATTAAATAATATTATTAATATATTAGAACTTATAATATATTAATAAACTATAAGTGTCATTTCTCTCGTTTAGTCTATCCAAGTGTTGCAATGCCATGCAACCCAAATGGACCATGCCAACCGGGTCAAGTACATTCCATAAATAGTTATGAACTTAGACACCTAATCCAACAGTTATGACCTGGGTTCCTAAATCTAATTAATCTCACGCATTGTGCAGGAACAGCTGCGGAGGAATGTCGTCAGACCCTGGTATGTCGACAATGGTTGTTCCAGGCACATGACTGGAGACATCTCCCAACTGCACGACATTCAGACTTTTAATGGGGGCTATGTTTCCTTCGCGGGAGGAGATCGAGGGAAGATCACACATAAACGAACTGTCACAAATGGAGTGTTGTGCTTTGAGAACGTCAACTACGCTCCCGAGTTAAAGCATAGCTTGTTGAGTGTCTCTCAAATATGTGACAAAGGCTATTCTACACACTTTACTGACAAAGAATGTCTTATCTTGAAACCTGGAATCATCATCCCGGAAGATTGTATATTGATGAAATGAAAGAGAGATGGAAATGCTTACATCATCGACATGAATCATAATATCCCAGAACAAGTCACTTATCTCTTCTCTAAAGTCTCCGAACACAATGCGATGCTTTGGCATTGTCGTCTCGGCCATGCGAATGCCAAAAGCCTGAATCGTCTTGCGAAAAACGAGATCGTGCCTAGCCTTCCTGTCAAAGACTTTATCACTTTTGAGAAATGTGTGGCGTGTGCTCAAGGCAAACATCACCGCAGGCCCCATTTGCCAAAGGCTATCAACTCAATCAGCAAGGTTCTCCAGTTGTTACACATGGATTTATTTGGTGCTGTTAATGCCCTCAGCATCAACAAAAGTTCATACTGCCTGGTTGTGATAGATGACTACTCGCGGTTCACATGGGTTTTCTTCCTATCCAACAAGAGCGGTATCTCTAACATGATCAAGAAGTTTGTGGTGATGATTGAGAATTAAACATATAAGAAAGTGAAGGTGCTCAGAACTGATAATGGCACAAAATTCAAGAACGCTGTACTGGATCATTTCTATGCCGATAAGGGAATATTGCGTCAGTACAGTGTCGTTCGAACTCCTCAGCAAAATGGTGCTGTTGAACGGCGCAATCGTACTCAAATAGACGCTGCAAGGACGATGTTCTATGATTCTAAACATCTAGTCTTCTTTTGGGAAGAGGCGATCAACATTGTCTGCTACGTCCAGAATCGTGTCCTGATCAACAAAGCCCAGATGAAGACCTCATATGAAATTCTATATAATCACAAGCCATCAGTTGCTCACTTCCAAATTTTTGGATGTCCTTGCACCCTCCTTCACTTAGAATCCAACCCCAAGTTTAACTTGAAGGCTGATGATTGTTACTTCGTGGGATACACTGCACGAACTGCTTACATGGTATACAATAAGAAAACCAAGCAGATTGTAGAATCTTTCGATGTGTGCTGGCTGGAGGAGAACGAGACAGATGCCCGAGTCGGTCCTGACTGGTTATTTTATTACGCTTCTTTGGTTAAATCATTTAATGTGTTTTCAGATGATGTGTCAGGTTCTTGCTCAGGTTCGAAGGTTTTGATTGAAGATAAAGAAGAAAATGTTGTGTACAGACCACCTTCTGTGCCTCCTACAACTCCTGTGGTGGATGAAGCTGCTCCAAGTACTCCTTTAGATTCTCCAAATCAAAGAATCAATCCTAATGTTGATGCCACTCCTCTTACTCCTGTTTAAAGAGACTTCATGTCCAAAGATACTTCCTTGCCACTCAATCTGTCATGGAGCTTCTCTTTCCTGAGACAATAGCAAATGAGTATGTGGCAAGCACCTCTAATGGTACTGGATCGTCTAAGGCGGCTGATTCAGCAAATGATGGACTCATCAATATCAACAACCTTCCTGTCACACTCAACGATATCATCCATGAGATCCCAACGAGACTTCAACGAGATCATCCAATAGAACACGTCATTGGTCAACTAGGCGACAGAGTCAAAACAAGAAGTCAGAGTGGAGATATCAATACATATCTCTACTCTTGATTCATTTCTCAGATAGAGACAAAGAACGTGGAAATGACACTGAATGAGCCTAGTTGGGTTGATGCAATGCATAAGGAACTCAATCAATTTGAGAAATTGGGGGTATGGAAACTGGTTGAGCTGCCTAAAGGAAAGAAGTCTTTGGATACCCGCTGGGTGTTTCGTAATAAGCAAGACGATTGATGGGTAATTGTGCGAAACAAAGCTCGTCTGGTTGTTCGTGGGTTTCGGCAAATTGAAGGTTTAGACTACACTGAGGTGTATGCTCCTGTAGCATGCCTTGAAGCTATCCGTATCTTCTTGGCTTATGCCTCCTACATGGGGTTCACCATTTATCAGATGGACGTCAAGAACGCCTTTCTATATGGAGCTGTGAAAGAGGAGATTTACTGATCAACCTCCTGGTTTTGTCAACTCCAAATTTCCAAATCATGTCTACAAATTAGACAAGGCTTTGTATGGGTTGCATCAGGCTCCTCGAGCTTGGTATACTACTCTCACAGATCATTTGCTCGAGCATGGTTATACCAGAGGCACGATCGATCAGACGCTCTTCATCAAGCAGGTGGATGGTGGTCTAATTCTTGTTCAGATATATGTCGACGACATCATATTCGGGTCGACAAGCTCGAAGCTATGCAAAGAGTTTGAGACGATTATGAAGAAGAGATTCGATATGAGTTCTTTGGGGTAATGACAATGTTTTTGGGTTTACAAGTACATCAAGATTTAACCGGAATCCTTCTACATCAAAGAAAATTTGTTGAAGACATGCTTGAGAGGTTCGGTTTTAAAGATTCAAAAGTTGCCTTGACACCGATGGCTGAACAACCCCTGTTGTCTCCAGATACTGAAGGCGAATCTGTAGATCAGACAGAGTACAAATCGATGTTCGGATCCCTAATGTATCTAACTGCGAGTAGACCGGACATCATGTTCGCAGTTTGTCAATGTGCACGATATCAGGCTAATCCTAAACTCTACCATTTAATTGCAGTCAAAAGAATTTTTAGATGCCTCAAAGGCAGCCCAAAATTCGGTCTTTGGTATCCTAAAAATTCTGATTTTGATTTATATGCATTTGCTGACAGCAATTATGGAGGTTGTGAGCTTGACAGGAAATCAACTTCTGGGGGATGTCAATTCTTAGGCGACCGTCTGGTGTCATGGAAATGCAAGAAACAACAAACAGTCTCAACCTCAACGGCGAAAGCGGAATACGTTGTTGCTTCTGCCTGTTGCTCTCAAGTGATTTGGATTCAACATCAACTTATGGGCTACGGTTTGAATTTTCTAGAAACGCCAATTTTCTGTGATAATGATGCTGCAATCCAAATCGCCAAAAATCATGTCCAACACTCCAAAACCAAGCACATCGACATCAAAGTTCATTTTATCAGTGATTGTTATGAGCGTTCGCTCATTCGGTTGAAACAGATTCACACTGATAATAATGTGGCGGATTTGTTCACCAAACCGTTTAAATAAGCTCGATTCGATGTGCTTGTGGGCTTTCTAAAAATGATACGTTTTGACGACTAATTTTTGTTTTAGGTAATTTAAATTTGCGCATTTACTTTCTTTTCTCTTCTATGCACAAATTTAGGGGGAGACAGATTCACACTGATAATAATGTGGCGGATTTGTTCACCAAACCGTTTAAATAAGCTCGATTCGATGTGCTTGTGGGCTTTCTAAAAATGATACGTTTTGACGACTAATTTTTGTTTTAGGTAATTTAAATTTGCGCATTTACTTTCTTTTCTCTTCTATGCACAAATTTAGGGGGAGAAATAAAACAAAACAAAAATTAGGAAATCAAAAAATCCAAAAATAGTGTTATTTCTGTTTTATTTTTTTTTTCAGAAAATATGAAAAATCCAAAAATAGTATCTCATGATAGTTTGTCTGCAGGTGATGTGTTGGGAAGTGATATCAACAAGTGATAACAAGCAATTTTCATTTTGTGTAAGGCACCAATGCTAAACTGTTTAGGCTATGTGTTCAATGCGCTGGTAGGCACGAAAGATTATATGGACTGGACTAGGCATAGTTGGACTAAGAAAAGACTTGACAATCATTGACTTAGATAGTCCCGTTTGGTCTGACAATACGACGCTCGGGTAGATTGAGCAGTGAGATATACATGGGAACCTGTGGGATACACTAAATAATCTATATCTAGAACTATGGCTTAACTTTTCCTCGATGTACGGACTCATGTCCTTAATTCCGGTACTGACGGGGCGACTGGGGAATTCCGATAAAGTAGATCTGTAGAAGGTTATTTTCTTGCTTTCTTTCTGCCAGTCATATGTTGCCTCCTCTGCGTGATCGAAAGATCCGACCTGTTAGCCATATGTTGTCTCCTCTGCGTGATTGGAATACATCCGACCTGGAACACATCATATGCACCATTCTACTTCTCAACCCCTATAACTCTTGTTAGTCATATGTTAATCTCTCTGCGTGATTGGAAGAGATCCGGCCTGGGTGTACAACATATGCATTCTTAATATGTCTTCTCCCATAATAATTGTCTGCTCATCTAAAGTAAGGAGTATTTTGGAAGTCCTTGATTATTGGGGTATATCAGGAAGCGGGAAGATGTTCTAGTACATCTAAAATTGAACATTTAATAGGTTGTTTGTACATCTCGCTGCTAAATTTAGGTGGACTACAATATTCTTGGTCGTCGTTAGCTGAATGGTCCTTTAGGAATATTATTTAGGTACATAGGGTAAAATGTCTCGTCACGTGTAGCATGTCCAAATTTGTCACAATTTTTCGTGCTTAAGTGGACCACAATACCGGCGATTGACCAGATCTATTCATGAAGGTGGAGGTACCGAAAAATAGATTAAGGCTGTCTAAAAAACTTTGATCCCAAAATCACAAAAATAATATCAGCAATGATGAAGGAGGAATTAGTGTTATACAATTTTATTTTTATTTTTTATTTTTTAATTTTCTGAAAATCAAAAAATTAAAAAATTTAGTTTAGTTTAAATTTTTTTAGATTTTATTTTATTTTAATTTTAATTTTTAAAGTCTTCATTTGAAGCTTCTTGGGTTTGCAGCCCATGGGTATTGGACCGGGTATGGGTCCAGGTATATAAGCAGGGATTCACGGCTAAGATCCCTTTTACCCTTACTTTTTGTTTGCGGCCGTGAACCCCAAACCCATTCTCTCTCTCTCTCTCTCTCTCTCTCTCTCTCTTAATTTTCGATTCATCACAAATATGTTGTTTTCATCCGAAATGTCCTGCTGATTCTTGTAGGTACACTCAAGGCGATCTCATTCATGCTAAAATTACCCAGAATCAACCGTGTTTTAAGGTTCTATTGGAACAAATCGTGATTTTTGGCGCTGTTGGGAGGTTCACGGACGATGAAGTGTTCACGGTCGATGAACTGTTCACGGCCAATGAAGCGTTCACGGCCGTGAAGCTGTTTGCGGCCGTGAACCCTCTTTTGGACATAAATATGTTTTTTTACTCAATTAAAATCAAAATTGAAGCCTAATTAATTGATAATTGAGAAAACTTAGCTTTTAATTGATTAAATCTTTTGTTTTCTCACTTGGCTCGGTTGGTGCAGGACAACAATGGGTGAATTGACATTTTCAGACAATCACAACCTTGCCACCTTCTTGATGGATCCACCAGCTGCTCACAATGAATTCAAGTCCATGATTCATGGACCGAAGAGATGTTGCCTCGCTTATGCCCTCACATCAAGTCCAATCATTTATCAAGATCTTGTGAAGAAGTTTTGGAACAAAGATGTTGTGCACAAAGGAGAATAAAGTGTAGACTTTATGTAATCAACCACTAATGGAAAGAATATCATAGTGACTGAGCAAATCATCCGTGAAGTGTTACAAATCAATGGCCAGCCAGGGTTTCCAACAAAGATCTCCATGGAACAGACAGAGGAAATCATTAAAAGAATGGGCTATGAGGGTGTGTTTCCTCCTACAATTAAGAAGTTGTTACCACCCTATTGGAGGTTCCTTGTTCATTTATTCGTGAGCTGCATCTCAGGAAGGAGAGCCGGTGCTAATGAGATCTCGCTACTCAACACGGGTGCCATTGCTGCTCTCGCTACAGGTCTCGATTTCAACTTCTAAAACTACATCCTGAACGAAATGATAGGCAATGTGGACGGGAAGAGGAAGGATAAATTTCTCATGTTTCCGAGGTTTCTACAAATGATATTCAACAACAAATATTCAAAACTTGAGAGAAAAGGAGAAACATTAGATGTGAAGTCCCTTGGTTCTAACACTTTTGGTCTCATGAAGCATAATCGAAAAGGAAAGTTCATGTTCCAAGGGAAATATTGTTGGATTAGTGTCTAAGTCTATAACTATATTTGGTATGTACTTGACCTGGTTGTGCATGGTCCTTTTGGGTTGCCTTCACCAAAGCAACTTGACTGGAGGAATAATATAGAAAGAGGTGATTATGGTTTATTAATATATTATAAGAATAATATATTAAAAGAGAAATCATATTTTTTTAATTAATATTGGTCAATAATTAATTAAGAATTAGTTTTGTGATCAAAAGAAGTTAATTGAACTTAAGGGGTTGAACTGTAATTATGTGATAGTTACAAAGTAGGGCAAGGAAACCCTAATAGATAGGGTGGACGAATTCTAGGGATAAAGCCTAAAGAATTCGTCCATAGGGATTCTAGAATTATCCTTGGCTTACTTGGTGGCTAAGTAATCAGATAAGGATAACCATTGAAACCCTAAATGTCTACACCTATATAAAGGACCCCTAGGCATGGGAATTTTGGCCACTTGAACCCTATAAGTCCTAGAGCCAAAATTCTCCTCTCCCATCTCTCTCTTGTTTCCTTCAATTGTTATTGGTTTTTGTGCTATTGAGGTGCTAAGGTTCTCAAGGCTTCAAGATCTTCAATCAACAACAAGGTAATCATCTAGATCTGTTTACATGTGTTAATTTCGAATATCATATGTCAGATCTAGGGGTTGAAAGACTTGGATGAATGCATGTACAATAGAGAAACCTAGATCCAAGCATTAGGGTTTGCATGAGCACATAGGATGCTCTTTTTGCTCAAACCCATCAGTGGTATTAGAGCATAGTTTGGTTTCTATTGTATTGATGCATTGTATGTTCATTCATGCTTTAAAATTGATTTGTGGGATATCTGTTTGACGAAGTCGAAGAGTTCCATTGGGAACTCGACGAGTTGGATTAACTCGACGAGTTCCAATGTGAACTCGACGAGTTTAGCTGTCAGACAGAGATATTTTCGGGATTTCTTGCTATTTTGCTTAAAGATAATTACCTAAATCGTTTTTTGACTAATAAAATCCGAATTTTATTACTGCTTTATGATTATCCTTACCAAATCAAAAGATAATTACCAATTGTTTGAATAATAAATTCCTTATTTGATAATATTTGATTATTTAAATTAATTGTTGCATTATCTTATAAATATAATTGATTAGGTCAAATTTAGATAATCATTAAATTAATTGTTTAATTTAAATTATTTGCTATTTGATCATTTGTGTTTTGAAAAGTTCAAAACTTGTCCAAGTTTTGAAATTTAAATTTTATGATTAAAAGTTTAATTTGAACTATTTAAATTTCAAAACCTAGAATTTTTTACAAGTTTAAAATTCAACCTTATACTTTATAATATTATAAGATTATATATATATATATATATATATATATATATATATATATATATATATATATATATAACCTAAATGCTAGTCTTACCGTTAGTAGGCCTCATTCACGAAGCTAGTCTATAGGGGTGTTTAAGGAAGCGGCCTGTAAAATGACTGTCATTGGGTACCCACTCTTACCCAACGTACCCTTGACTAGTGGAGGGTCGTTAGCCGAACGGGTAGGATAGGGAAATCCTTTCCTCAATAAAAAGTATAATGAATCTATATAAAGTAACTAAATGTTTTTACAAAAATTCCCAAACTTAGTTACTTTAGGCAAAAGTGAACTGATGCAATTCCATGAAATTACACTTTGTACCCTTGCTAAGACGTTAGTGGAGCGTGTGTGGTTAATCGGCACACTAATTGGGTTCTAACCAAAGGTGGCAAAGGGTGACTCATTGTTCGTCATAGTTCGATGGAGCGTATGTTGTTAACCGGCACATCGAATAGGTGACTGTAACAATGAGGGCACCATGTATATTTGTCTGGTTATTCACACCCGCTTTGTGGTCCTCGGCATCCCAGTCACAAACTAGAGGGGCATATCGAGATTTAAACATGTCATTGAAAAGTTCAATGAATCTCAAAAGATCTAGGAGTTTTCAATACATTTAAAACTTAATCTCTTTTTCGTTTTTCATGGTGGAGAATTAGTGAATCGTCATTCAGTTACCTTCAAATTATTTACTTATTAGATTACGACATCCCTTTTCTAATTTGTAAATAATGTTGTTGGATCCTAGCCCTAATTTCTCATTTGGGTGTCTAATTGGGGATTCATTTCTAATCAAACTTTGTTCTTTTTCCTTTTCAGATGTTGAACGTCAACAACAACGCTTCTGGCTCAACTTCCTCTGGCTCGTTCTCACTCATGAACTTGTGTGGGAGAGTGATCTTTGACGGGTCCAATTTCAATGATTGGATCCGCAACATTCGAATGGCCACTCGTTACGAGGACAAAGAGTATGTCCTCGATGAGAAGCTAAAGGAGATTGACATCAACACTGCCTCTGCTGAAGAGATCGCGGCCTTTGAGGCCCATGAGTGTGATGCCACAAAAGTCCATTGCATCATGCTAGCGACTATGACTGCAGAACTCCAGAAGTCCTATGAGGACTTGTACCCCTATGAAATGCATCAGGATCTGCTGGACCGGTACCATCAAAGCGCTAGGCAAGAAAGGTACGAGATCATCACTTCGATGATCACTACCAAACTGGGTAATGGAGAGTCCCTTACTGCTCATCTGCAAAAGATGCAGAGATATGTCGATCGCCTGCTAAAGTTAAATATGAACTTTGATGAAGAGTTGGCAATTGATATCATCCTTCATTCCTTGCCTCCCTGCTATAGCCAGTTTCGCATGACCTACCACATGAACAAGGAGGAGGTCTCTTTGAGCAAGCTTCAGGGCTTGTTGAGAACTGCTGAGAGCAACCTCAAAGATAAATCTGTTGCACCAACTCCAACTCCTACTGGTGCCCCAGTCTTGGCAATAGGGCAAGGGAAGGGTAAGAAGAGGAAGGCTCCCTCAAAGAGCCACCACAAGGGAAAGTCCCAAGATGGTACCTCTTCTAGTGGAACCAAAGTTGGTTCTGCTAAACCGAACTCTACCCCTAAGGAGGCAGAGTGCCACCACTGCCACAAGATAGGGCATTGGAAAAGAAGCTGCCCAGAATATCTGCAAGCTATCAAGGATGGGAAGCCGTCCTTCGCAGGTATTTACACTATTAAATCTAATGATTCATCGCATGCTATTTCTTGGGTTCTTGATACAGGATGTGGTTTTCACGTATGTTTTGATTTGCAGGGACTAAGAAGAAATAGGGATGTGGTGTTGGATTAATGTCTAAGTCCATAACTATAATTGGTAAGACTTGACCCGACCCGGCATGGTCCATTTGGGTTGCATGGCATCATGCATTTGGATAGACTATAATGAGAGAAATAACACTTAAGGTTGGTTAATATATTATAAGTTCTAATATATTAATAAGGTTATTTAATTAGTATTGATCAAGAATTAATTAAGTGATCAAAAGGAGACTAATTAAATATATGGGTTGATTGTGTAAATCATTCATTCTTATATATGTGGGCTTGTGATCCAAGATTCCTTATGTTGGACTAAGTCCATGGGGTGACCCATGGATACTCCATGGAGGTTAAAATCCATGGAGCATAAGGAATGGGTAAAGTTATGAGTTACATGGTGTAACCCTAATAGCCACCATATAAAAGAATCCCATGGCTCAAGAAATCGTGCACTAATGCGTGAGTGTGAGGGCTAGACGATTTCAAGGAGTGTTCAAGTTTCTCTCAAGTTATTCCAAGTGTATTTGGTGTTGTGTGAATCATTTGAGGTGTCACACTTGGGGCACTAGGCACTCAAGCTTCATGAAGACATTCTACATCAAAGAGGTATGTATTCTATCTTGTTATATTTATTATTTTGTATGCTAGATTAGGATAATACCTTGGATGTTCATAATTGTATGTATAATAGAGAAAACATAGATCCAAGGTATTTAGGGTTGCATGTACACTTAGGAGTGTTAGAATGCTCATAACCCAACATGTGGAGCGTGGAAGGATAAACCTAATCATGGGAAACATAAGATCGTCGCCTGTCACCAAGATTGGAGTATATTCCTTAGTACTTAGTAATGGATTAGGTTTAGATTTAAATAATTATTGTTATTCGCCAGATATGGCAAGAAACATCATTTCATTTCATGGTTTATATAGACAAGGATTTAGATATTCATTTAATAATGAAAAGGGTTCTATTTATTCTTATCTAAATAGTGTCTTATATTTCGAAGCATGGCCTTGTAATGGAATATATGAAACTGTGATGGTTGTAGACAAACTAGGAAATGATGTGTTGTGTATTGATTCTTCCAATGATTTGGATAAAGCATTCTTGTGGCATTGTCGTATTGGACATGTCAACAAGAATCACATAGCCCAACTCCAAAAGGATGGAGTGTTGGAGTCATTCGACCTTAGGGACGATGACGTGTGTGAATCTTGTTTACATGGAAAGATGACCAAGTCACCCTTCACTGGCACTTGTGCGAGGGGTGAGGGTCTATTGAAACTCATACATACAGATTTATATGGACCATTTAGATCCACCACAAAGGATGTCTGCCGCTTCTATGTGACTTTTACCGCTGATTATAGCAGATATGGTTATATTTACTTAATCAGGCATAAGTCAGAAACCTTTGAAAAGTTCAAAGAGTTCAAGCAAGAAGTGGAGAATCAGTTGTGCAGGAAAATCAAGATGCTTCAATCTGATCGAGGTGGAGAATACCTAAGTCTTGAATTCCACGACTACCTCAAGGAATGCGGAATTGTTTCGCAATTGACGCCACCTAGGATACCACAGTTAAATGGTGTAGCTGAGAGGTGTAATCGAACCTTGCTAGACATGGATAGTTCCATTATGAGCCGTGCTTTTCTACCTATCTCATTATGGGGGTATGCCTTAGAGACTGCCGCCCATATCCTTAACTTGGTCCCTACGAAGAAGGTTGCCAAAACACCTCACCGGATGTGGACAGGGAAAGCTCCCTCGTTGGCACACATCAAGGTTTGGGGTTGCGAGGCTTTCGTAAGACGAGAGACTCACAACAAGCTCGAACCTCGTAGTGAGGGATGTATTTTCATCGGCTACCCGCAAAAGTCCTTTGGATATCTCTTCTATAGAACGAGTGACAATGTTGTCTTCGTTGCGAGGAGAGGGGTTTTCCGAGAGCGAGAACTCATAATCCAAGGGGACAGTGGGAGGCAAATCGATCTTGAAGAGATTCAAGAGTCGAGCGATGAAGGAACATCTAACACTGGTGCTCAACCCGAGGAGGAAACTCCGGTTGAACCAATTGATGAGTCATTACCTATTAGACGTTCCAAAAGAGTTAGGTTTCAACCCCAGTTATATGGTTTTCATATTACTACAGAAGGGGATACGTATATTAGTGATAATACACTAATAAATTTGGATGAACCTAACAGCTATAAGGAAGACATGGCAGGCCCGGAGTCTGTGAAGTAGAAAGAGGCGATGGACAACGAGATTCAGACCATGTATGACACCCAAGTTTGGAATTTGGTTGATAATGTACCAGGTCGTAAGACGGTCGGATGCAAGTGTGTCACACCCCCAAACCAGAATGGCGGAAACGTTCGGTGGAGGGGGACATCATGTTTAGTATCACAAGACATGCATCATAGTAATCAAAGTAACAAACAACCATTTCATTAGAAAGAAAGTGTTTACAAAGTATGTGGTTCACATAAGATAGACTACAAAAGTAAATAACAAAACAAGACATGAAGTTACTATGCTCCATCTTCTGAATCCCAGTGTGTGTACCTGTCTACTGGTTTCCTGGGAATACAAGTTATATTGAAAGAGTATATGAAATGGAATTAAGTCTATAGCGATGGATATAAGCCGAAAGCTGAAAGACTAAGTTATCCTAGTTTTGAGTATATATGGTTCTGACTTTCATAGGGTTCTGGAAACAATTCATAAAGGGAGTCTATATAAAATAAACTTTATGAATCAGAAGTGGCTATCATCGAATGAATCTCTGTGAATTGAATAACTCATACTGGCTGCATGAAAAGAAATAATTCTAACACATAGTGTGAGTAGTGTATCCACTAGCTCGCGAAGTCAATTAAGGTAATTATTTATTAGTGTGACGCATAAGACGTTTTAGTTCCTACAGCTGATCACTTATTGGAAATCTCTTTTAGTATTCCTAATTGATTCTCCTTGACTCCTCTGCTTACTGCTATGATGGAGTGGTTACATCTATCAGGGTTTGTCGTACGAGAATGGAAGTGTCTAAAGAATCTATGAGATTAAGTGTTACATTATGGGGTGATCCTTACTGGGTCCTCCTATAATTGCACAATGTATACAAGTTGTATATAATTTAAGATTAAATAGACCTTCGAATAAGTGATCCTACTCCAAAACCACAACCAAACAAGGAACAGGTAGTGAAGCATAGATCACAAATTCTAAGTCTATAAAATCTCAACTATATAGAACCTTGGAAGTATACACTCCGGAATCATAAACCTACTAGAAGGGTCTTTTAAGTCCTCACATAAGTTATTCATAGTGCCTAAAATACTCCTATAGTATTTTAATGTAATGAACTTGGTATGCTTTAAACTTGTTGTTTTCTTGTAGTATCATAAAATACTCCCATAGTATTTTAACTTTTTGTTCTGATCCACAAATCCCTGGAATAGTGTTAGGTAAGTTTTAAGACTGTTGAAACACCACATCACTCCCAAACACATGTTGGTCACATCTCAAATGAATATAGTTGATCAGGCTATATTGATCCCAGATATGATTACATAACTGTCCAGGTTTGACCGCAATGTTCAACCTTTAAATACTTCTGTTCTATTCTTCTTGTGATACTTGTTCTAGTATGTATATACGTATAAGCATGTATGTATACTTTTATAAAGTATTGTTTTATTCTTAAAATATATTATTATTCAGAGAACTTCGGCCCCATTGTATTTATAGTTGTATATCTTTTATAGGTTGATATACTTAGTTCACTATAAACAATGCTCTGATACCAATCTGTCACACCCCCAAACCGGAACGGCGGAAATGTTCGGGGGCGGGGGACGTCATGTTTAGTATCACAAGACATGCATCATAGTAATCAAAGTAACAAACAACCATTTCATTAGAAAGAAAGTGTTTACAAAGTATGTGGTTCACATAAGATAGACTACAAAAGTAAATAACAAAACAAGACATGAAGTTACTATGCTCCATCTTCTGAATCCCAGTATGCGTACCTGTCTACTAGTTTCCTGAGAATACAAGTTATTTTGAAAGAGTAGATCACCATCTAAGCTGGTGAGTTCATAAGTATCTAGTGATGTAATGTAAGCTGAAAGTTCTTTTTAGAAAAGTTCGCCTGTTCCTCCAGAAAATCCTATATTTCCTGATATGATGAAAGATAAGTAAAAATGACTCTACAATCCTTTCTATTAGTACTAAATGGATACAAGTTATATAAAACCAAGAGTAAACAAACAATCGATTGTGTGAATCTGCCCTAAGCCCACAACCAAACAAGGAACAAGAAATGAGGCGGAAGTCACACATCCTATTGTTTGTTAGATCTTCTTTGTATATAACCCTGGCGTATTCACTTGGTACTCACGGAGTTAACTGTAATAGTTCCTTTATATTTGATGAAAATATTCTTTAAGAAAACCCTTATTTCTTTTAGTAAAAATGGTAACCACAATAGCTCTTTCTATAATCACTTAGTTTATACTAGCCATATATAATCTAATATCGAACGGATAGTTAATTGTGTGAATCTGCCCTAAGCCCACAACCAAACAAGGAACAGCAAGTAAGGCGGAAAGCACACATCCAACTATCTATCGGATATTAATTATATACAAACTTGATGTATAAACTAAGGTATTATAGAATTAACCACTAAAGGTCCTTTAAGTTATACTGGTTTAATAAAATGGATTAAACCCTTTACTGGATAAGTTTCTAGTTTTGTCTACCAAACGTTCTATTTGAAAAGTATGTTTTGTACTAGAAAACGGTGTATTGAATTTGTATATTATGACCCGACCCATATCTAGTACTCCTTATGATTACTTAGTGTATACGGAATATATATATATATATATATATATATATATATATATATATATATATATATATATATATATATATATATATAGCTAAGATCGAATAGATAGTAGACTGGGTGAATCTGCTCTAAGCCCACAACCAAACAAGGAACGGGAAATGAAGCGGAAAGCACACGTCCTACTACCTGTCGGATCCGATTAATATATATCCCTGATGTATAAACTAAGGAATCATAAAGTTAGCATTATAGGCCCCTTTCTAACTGAATGTACTAAGACTCAACTTTTCTGTTTGTCTTTTGTAATGATGTCAGTTTTCCCAAGTTTAAGACTATCTTTACTGGAAAATAGTTTGCATTACCTTTTATGTGAGAATCTCACAATATGAATGTAATGGAAAAATGAAAGTATACAATAGTCTTTTAAACTGACTACTAAAGTACTGACTACCTTAAAACTAGTTTGTTAATTAAGGTTAAAATGTGATGAGGTTGTAACCATACTGATACGACACATGTTTATCACGACGACCTAATGGCGCCGAAATTGATGTGACTTTTGTCACCCGTAGATTTGCAAGTCCCACTGTAGCTAGCAACAAGGCGTGGGGTGTCAATCCCGTATAGATCTATACACAAATTCACGTTCTCCCTTCAGGAGACTCTGGTTACAAAACGTGACACATCAGTATATTGTCGTGTCATGAAGTAGTGGCTCACATTAATGTTATAGTATTCTTGTATTTGTATAGTATGTTCTCTTTGTTCTAGTGTATAGTATGTTCTCTAGTGTATAGTATGTTCCCTCTGTTCTAGTGATAGTATGAACTGAACCCCTGAACTATACCTATTATAGTTTGCTAGTATCTTTACTTTGAACTGTTAATGACTTGAAAAGACTCATTTATCTACTGAGTTACGATTGTACTTTAAAAACGGAGATTTATAAACTATAAAGTAACATAACTTTAAAAGAGCTTTTGAAATGATTAATCACTTATAAACACATAAGCAATCCTTTAAAATGCATTTATCACAAAACATTTACACAATTATCATTGTGTTCAACTTGTATTCCCCCCCCCCCTTAAAAGCTTTTAAAACATTTAAAAGATTGATTATAGGGGTATGAACTCACCTTATGTGGGTGATTCAATTGATGATTCACGTAAGGATGAGAAGTTCCACGAATGAAGTCCCGAGACACAAACGAGTCCTATTTGACATATAATGGCATATATAGGCATGTAATTAGTGTTTAACACCACTAATATGAAGGGAAACACCCTTAGGGACTTGGAAACACTTGAAATGAAATGTGACAATCACATGTGATTGTTTAAAGGGAGATTACGGCCAAAGGGAAGTGTGTTCACGACCACACTCGAGTTCACGGCCATGGAAGATGAGTTTACGGCCAATGAAGATCTTGAGGAGTGTTTATGGCCAAGGGAGATCTTGAGGAGTGTTTACGGCCAAGGGAGATTGCATGGCCGTAAACTCTCCAAAATGGTGGAAATTGGATCTTGGTTCAAGCTTAAATGGTGTTTGTTTCATGAGGCTTTGAGTGTTTCCATTGGTTAACACTATTATGGAAGAAATACTCGCCTTTGGAAGGCTTTAGGGAGTTCACAGCCACCATGAAAAAGTGGGTGTTCTTGGTGTTCTTGGTGAAATATGATGATCTTGAAGAACTAGACCAAAATAGATGATTTCACGGATGAAATCATAGGGTTCTACTAGATTAAGAAAGTTATCAATAAACAATGGAAGAATCACTTACAAAATTGATTAGAAATCGATGTGTTCTTGATGATACTTGAGAGAGAATGGAAGTTCTTGACTTGAAATTGTGAGAAATGAAGAATAATGAAGGAAATGGACACATAAGGAAGGGGGTTCACGGCCACCATGGAGTTTACAGCCGTAAACTCTTGTCTTGGCCGTGAACTCCTTGTGATGGAGTTTCTGGCTTGATTGAAACTTGAAGAACTAAAGCTGACACATCCCTACACTCAATCCTTAAGTGTACTAGGCTTAAAACTCATTAGAATGACCCTTAACAATGCTAAAGGGCAATAGAAATGAGTCTTACTTTTGGTTGATTGGATTGACTTTACAAGATAGAAATTTTCGGGTTGTCACAAAGTGGATCTTCAAGAAGAAGATTGATATGGATGGGAATGTACACACCTATAAGGTGCGATTAGTTGCAAAGGGTTTCACTCAAACTCCCAGAGTTGACTATGATGAAACCTTCTCACCGGTTGCGAAGATAAAGTTTATCAGGGTGATGCTAGCCATTGCCGCATTTCATGATTATGAAATATGGCAGATGGATGTCAAAACCCCTTTCCTTAATGGGAAGTTGGCTGAGGATGTTTACATGGCTCAACCATAGGGTTTTGTCAAGGCGAAGCATCCCAATAGAGTGTGTAAGCTTGAGAAGTCCATTTATGGACTAAAACAAGCATCTCGCAGATGAAATCTTTGTTTCGATGAGAAAGTCAAAGAGTTTGGTTTTCTGCGAAGCGAGGATGAATCATGTGTATATGTCAAATCCAGTGGGAGTATAGTAAGCTTCCTCGTATTGTATGTCGATGACATACTACTCATAGGAAACGACATCTCGATGCTGTAGGAAGTAAAATCCTGGCTTGGGAAGTGCTTCGCTATGAAGGACCTCGGGGAGGCTGCCTATATTCTGGGAATAACGATAGTGAGAAACAGAAGTAAGAGACTAATAGGACTTAGTCAGAATACTTACTTGGACAAGGTACTAAAATGTTTTAGTATGGAGAATTCAAAGAAGGGGGAGTTACCAATCCAAAGTAATGCCAAGTTGAGTAAGACTCGAAGCTCGAGTACCGAAGTCGAGATAGCATAAATGAGCCGAGTACCATACGCTTCCGTAATTGGCTCGATTATGTATGCTATGACTTGTACTCGCCCTAATGTGGCCTTTGCTTTGAGCATGGTCAGCAGATATCAAGGGAACCCTTGCAAAGCACATTGGACCGCAGTCAAGAATATTCTTAAGTACCTTCGGAGGACCAAGGAATGGTTTCTAGTCCTCGGTGGGAGTGATGACTTAAAGGTGCGAGGGTATAGTGACGCCAGCTTTCAGACCGACAAGGACAACTATCGTTCGCATTCGGGCTGGGTCTTTATCCTTAATGGAGGAGCAGTGACTTGGAAAAGTTCCAAGCAGGAGACCGTAGCTGATTCAACGTGCAAATCAGAGTACATTGCAGTGAGCGAAACGTCAAAGGAGGCAATATGGTTGAAGAACTTCATCGGAGACCTTGGAGTTGTGCCGGCCATACAAGAGCCTATGGAAATTTTATGTGATAATGAAGGAGCGGTTTCCTTGACCAAGGAACCAGGGGATCATGGTAGATCTCGACATATCGACAGAAAATATCACTTTATTCGACATCGGGTGGAAGAAGGACTACTCATAGTGAAGAGGGTATCGTCAGAGGATAACCCAGCAGATCCGCTTACGAAGGGACTGAGCAGGGTTAAGCACTTGCAGCACACTAGGAGCATTGGGCTGAAGGACGATATTAGTTTAGATTAGATTGTTCAGAACGTGTAATAGATAAATTGAAATTAACATTCGATGATTAAATAAAAGAGTATTATTTATTAGTAATGTTACTGTCTTATGTTAATTGTTTACCTGTTGTTTCATTTTTGCATGTTTTGACTTCCTGAATAACAAGATTATTCGAACGGTCCATAGTCGTTCATATGTTGGAAGTAGGTATGAATGAAGACTGTCATGAATTGATGTGTAGATTCTCTGAACAGTATTAGACATAGCAAAAGTTTTCTACAATGTTCATGAGTGCTTATGAGTTTGATTTGACCATTGGATTAGACTCGCGCTTGTTGGAATCACTTCATGGAATTTATCACGAGTGATCGCAAGACAATAATATCATATGGTCTTAAAACCTAGATATATGGTTTGTTGTTTGCTAATTAGTTGTGCATTGATAATGCGTAAATGTATCAGTAATTTGATGTTAGAAAACGCATTGTTGTGTATGATTTGATTAGTGGATAGTAAATACATATAAGTTGAAGTTTATATGTTCCTTTTATCCTAAGAGGGTAAAAGCGATATCAGGGCCCCTCGATGATTTGATTTGACTTATGTGTCGGGCCCGGTCAGGACTGAATTGATGTGTTCAATTAAGTTCTATGTCAAATGAATCAGAGATCGAGAAAACAACTGCCGGACAATAAGTACGACTATGTTCCATGTATTTGTTCGCACGATATCTAGAATAGAGGATTATACGATCCCTTATCTTAAGGACAGGTTATTGATAAGATCAAGAGTTTTGAGAACTGCGATTGCTAATCGGATCCAGAAGTTGCATTTGCATTTGTAGTTATTTGGACTTATCCAAGTGGGAGACTGTTGGATTAGTGTCTAAGTCCATAACTATATTTGGTAATTACTTGACCCGGTTGTGCATGGTCCTTTTGGGTTGCCATCACCAAAGCAACTTGATTGGAGGAATAATATAGAAAGAGGTGATTATGGTTTATTAATATATTATAAGAATAATATATTAAAAGTGAAATCATATTTGTTTAATTAATATTGGTCAATAATTAATTAAGAATTAGTTTTGTAATCAAAAGAAGTTAATTGAACTTAAGGGGCTGAACTGTAATTATGTGATAGTTACAAAGTAGGGCAAAGAAACCCTAATAGATTGGGTGGACGAATTCTAGGGATAAAGCCTAAAGAATTCGTCCATAGGGATTCTAGAATTATCCTTGGATTACTTGGTGGCTAAGTAATCAGATAAGGATAACCACTGAAACCCTAAATTCCTACACCTATATAAAGGACCCCTGGGCATGGGAATTTCGGCCACTTGAACCCTAGATGTCCTAGAGCTGAAATTCTCCTCTCCCCTCTCTCTCTTGTTTCCTCCAATTGCTATTGGTGTTTGTGATTCATTAGAGGCACAACACTTGAGGTGCTAAGGTTCTCAAGGCTTCAATATCTTCAATCAACAATAAGGTAATCATCTACATATGTTTACATGTGTTAATTTTGAATATCATATGCTAGATCTAGGGTTTGAAAGACTTGGATGAATGCATGTACAATAGAGAAACCTAGATCCAAACATTAGGGTTTGCAAGAGCACATATGATGTTCTTTTGGCTCAAACCCATCAAATATCCATTGGTGAAATTTGGCCAATTCGCAGAAGTTAGTGATGCAACCGAGACTGAAAGTTCCTCAGCTTATGAAGAAACGGAAGATGAGGTGATTACTGCTTCCGAACATGAAGAAGATCTTGTTCCTTGAGTTGCTATCGTTGCCGAGGAGCATGTGCCTGTTACAAATGAAGAGTCCAATGAAGATGAAGATGCAGAAGATGTTGCTGAAAGTGATTTTGAGAGGGGCTTAATGGATAATGTCGTGGATGAAGATGATGATGAAGAGTATATGCATCTTGGTGATGATCTTTCTGGTTATGATAATGATGACTTATTCTTCGGTCTTGAGAAAAGTCATGATATAAGGCTAAGCGGTGAAGACCTCGATGCTTTCTTTGACAATGCCAATGATGTTGCACAAATTGCAACAGAGACAAAGGGAGTTGGTGATGTTCTCAAGTCAACGCCTCCAACTTCTACTCAGATGGCCGACCCTCCAACTGATATGGATACAACTTCAAGGATTCCTCCCCTTTCAGTTGCTATTCCAACATCCTTGCCATCTGAAAGTGATCCCATTTTGACACATGCCTCCCATCCTCCGATCAAAAGGAGAAGAGTCGACCCAAGGTGGGGAGTGCTTATCAGGGAACAAGCACCACCAGTCCAACAACCCTCCACAGTTGCTACACCAACTCAACCGACCCAAGAAGGACCAAGTAATGTTAGATCCTCGTTTGAAGCCGAGAGTTCTTATGCTCCTGGGGGTTCTTCTCCTCCACAACTTGTGCATGATGACGCCTCCGTGAGGCTTGCCAGGTTTTTGGCCCAACAAGGTTCAGATCCTTCACCCCGAGGAAAGGGAATATCTATTGGTGAAGGGAGTTCAGGGGGAGCGGATCCATCAGATTCTAAGCTCAAGGATGAGATTGTTGTCTTGAATCAAAACCTTATAGAAAATGACGTTTTGATTGGAAATCTCGACATTCGAGTTTCTGAGCTTGAGGAAGAAAATTCGAAAAAATCAAAACAAATCTCTGATCTACAACTCAACCTTGGAGCCGTGACCGCTGGTTACTTCAACCTGAAGAACAAATTGATAGCAAAATTTACGATAAATTCAAAACATCTGTCGGAGAATCAAGTGAAGCAGCGACTTCTCCTAATGCCCCTGCCAATACATCTCAACCATCTCCACCGGTCAGAACCACAACAATTGTTGACCGCTTTGAAAATGAAGCTGCTCAAGCTCATCCAAGAATAACTCTGAAGCAAGGTTCAAGGCAAGTATCTTCACAAAAGAAGGGGAGGTGGCTCTTCATGAAAAACTCAGATAAAAATGTTCATGGAGACCAACCCCAACTTACTATGATTGATCTTGGAAAGAAGTGGTTCAGAGATGAATTTGGTGATCGGTCAGGAATTGTTATGTCGGGTTTCCATGACATATTAAAATGTTGGCTGGTGAAGCGAAAGAGCGGCAACGTGGAGTACTACAAGCACAAGAATGATTTTTCTTCTTTGAGAAAAGTGGATCTTACTGAGCTTTCTGAAGCTCCATTCTCCAATCCAACCAATGATCCTCGCGGAACTGATTTCAAACTTTTCCTGGAGAATCAAGTTCAGAGGAAATTTGATGGGATGAAAACTACCGACTCATTCGTGAAAAGAGTCAAAGGTCTTCTTGACCCTAAGACCAACCAGACCTTCAAGTATGTTATGTGGCCCCCTACCAATCAGATGACAGAAATTCCTATTGTCAAGAAGTTCTGTGATGGATCGCTGTGCAAAATGGAATACTGGGTTTTTTATGAAGCCACAATGTCTGCTGTCATCAAATTCCCAGATGGTGTTTTTCGTATTGTTGACAAAAGGGATCTGCTTCAATTTAGTGAACGGGACATAAACACTTTGGCTCAACATCAGATTATATGCAAGCAAGAGATTTTTGAGTCTGCTGCTAAGGAGTTCACTGGAATGATAGCGGAGATTATCAAGAGGAAGATGTGGCTCGAGGCAATGGGGAGGTCAGAGTTGTTGTTAATCGAAAAAGACTGAGTCCATGCTAGCCTCAAACCAAGGGGGAGACTGTTAGGTCATATTTTATTGGTTTGGGCTAGGCATCAATCTGTATAGGTCTGAATAGGGTTTTGGTCATGTAAGGTTGGGTGTGCGGTTGTGTGTTTGCGGCTGTATGGGTGTTCACGGCCGTGAACCTGTTTACGGCCGTGAACGTGTTCTCGGTCTTGGTCCCCTATAAATAGGTGTCATATGTGTCAGATGTACTGTTGTTGCATGTGTGTGTTATCCAAGTGTACCAGACGTTTACGGCCTAATAGACGTCTGCATTGTTGGATCATTTTCTGCTTCTACTCCATCTTTTTTATTACAGCTTGATTGTGTGTTTGATCACTAGTTGGTTCCAGATTTGGGGACTTACAATTCTTAACATGATCTTTGAGAGAAAGAGTAATTGATACCACACCTTTAGTAACAATTGTAAACGTCAGCTACTGTCTATGTCAGTCTATAATGAATCTTGTGCAAGTGGGAGATTGTTGAATCTATATGCCCACGAATCATTATTGAGTAACATTGATAATAATATATGATCCTATAGGGTCACACCTTTATCAAGTTGGAACTTTTTATATATTTATTATTAATATGATTATTAATAAATAATATCAATTCTTGTATTTAATTAGGGAATAATTATTGTTTTGTGAAAATAATAATTATAAGAGAATATAAATAGTTATTATTTCATATGGTATGAATTAATAAGTCGTGCACAACCTTTTCGGCTAGTTGGATCCTTTTGTCTTTTACCTAAAGAAAAATTTTATATTTTAAGAACTTTGAGTTTATAAACTTTAAAGAGTCCTCTTTTGAAGAGGTATGGGCGAAAGTTTGGGGGTGTATGGGAGGTTTCTTGTTAACCTCCATCCCTTGTCCCCCATGCCTCTAAAGTAAGATCATTACTTTATGTTGTAATATGGATTTCTTTTGGTTTTGCATGAGTATATAAAAGATGTGTCGTGCATGAGTTTTGGCTAGTTGTTTAAGTATTAGAAACACTCTCTTATTCCCTCTTCTCTCTCACCAAAACCATAAGATGCATGATGCATTTTCTCTTACTTTCTTTTGAAGATTATTCAAGTCTTTGGTGGCTTAAAGTGCTTCTCCTTTAGTGCTTATTTGAGTTAAGCATTTAAAGGCATAAGATGTACTTTATACAAGAAGTAACTAGCATTCCAAGTGCCTTACTCTTGATGGTGGATACACATAGAGAAATTCTATTCTTGAATTTTTGCTATCTTCATCAACACCCCAAAACCAAATGCGTTTAAGTGTTTCAAAGGTTATCATTCTAAAACACTCTTTGGTTGTTTTTAATATCATTCTAACCTCTATAAATGGATCCTTGTTGGTTTGTTTTTGTTATAAACTAAAAATAAACTTGTTATTTTTATAAGACTTCTGTTGCGGTTTTTATGAAAAAAACACACTTATAATTTGTATCAAAACCCATCAAAGTGCCCCTTCTTCTTGTAAGTATAGAATTTATCCTTCATGTAACCTTTATATTTAAACGTGACTTATCCGTATTACGTCCACCTCTCTCAGTTTTACTTGTGAATAATATGGAACTAGAAACATCTTCACCAACTGAAAATTTTAATTTAGTACTTTAGACAACAAAGAGTCCTTCACATAATTCACACTGATAGTTTTCCTACCATAAAGCATAGTATCAATAAAATTCGCAAAAGAATTCGACAGTGAACATAAGAGTATGAAGGCTTGATCTTCATATTTAATATTCACATCAACACCTTGTAAGTTGAGGATGATATGATTAAATTTATACACGAAGATCTTTCACTTGGGTGCTTTTATTCATCCTAAGAGTGTAGAAAAGTTCCATCTTATACATGAGAACCACGTTAAATATTATGTCTTTGTGGTTGTCTGTAACAACCCAATTTTCAAGGGCAAAAATTTCATTTTAATTAAGTAATTTATAAAATAGTTAACCAAAACATCTCCATTGTTACATCAATCCACAAAACCATAATATCGTATCTCAAAACCAAATCACCAAAACTAATGAAAATCATAGTACAATCCCAGGAGTCTCATAGTGCGGAATCAAGTGTGTGTGTGTGATGTGCTGCTACCGCGCCGGCTCCTTCCCCTTCGTTGAACAGGTACCTGAAACCAAAACTATAAACCGTAATCACAAAGCTTAGTGAGTCCCCCCCCCCCCATCATGCCACATACCACATAATGCCTATCCATCGGTATCTTTCAACCGGTATCTGTCTGGCATAACTGGGAGCTAGGCTCCCCTTCGGTATCTTTCAACCGGTAACCGGGAGCTAACCTCCCCTTCGGTATCTTTCAACCGGTAATCGGGAGCTAACCTCCCCTTCGGTATCTTTCAACCGGTAACCGGGGACTATTTCACCCCTACCACTATCACATAATAACATATCATATTCATACTGCTAGGCATGCATGGGTACTATCTTCCCCCTTCGGTATCTTTCAACCGGTAACTAGGGGTCATATCACCCCTACCACTACTAACACATATATCATAGCATCCTAGCACATAAAGCATATCAGATAGCAACACACCAGATAATTATCACAAATACAATCATCTAACAAACAATTCCTACTATTGGGTCGGCATTGTGGTCGTAGACCCACTCCTACAGGAAGGTAACTCACCTCGATGTCGTGTTGCGTCTGAACTGTCCTTTGCGTGAAGGTCGGCTCTCCTCGACTCCTCAATCCCTACACGAGAACCTTCAAGTCATCAAACCGAACATACAACCCTAACCAGGGTCAATACCAAAACCAGGCAAGGTCAACATTGGTCAAAGTCAACACCCAGTTGACCTGACTCGCCAAGTTGGTCTACCAACTCGTCGAGTCCATACTCCACTAACCCGATCCAACCCCCACTCTACTCGTCGAGTCTAGCAAGAACTCGCCGAGTTCTCCTTCATTCAAACCATCGGTACCATCTTCATCCGACTCGTCGAGTTCATCCTTGAACTCGTCGAGTTCATCTCCCTCATAAGAATGTGTCCAGTCTATGACTCGCCTAGTTGTATGAACAACTCGTCGAGTCCATCTTCAAAGATTGGTAGATTGCCTTGGACTCGCCGAGTCGGTTCATACACTCGCCGAGTCCTATTATTCCCATGTCCCTTTACGCGTCTAAACAACTAAGGGACTTCCTCCCTAACAACTGGTCCATCCACAGAAAGGATTTGGTGGTCAATACACCGCGACTCGCCGAGTTCCAAGAACAACTCGTCGAGTCCATCCTTAGCCAACACTATACAGTCGATTTAAATGGGTCTTAACACACCAAAACCATAGATCTGGCCTCCTAATGTCCATTTTACACGTAAAGTTCCAAACTTGGTACACATGCAAGGGGTCTTTGTCCCAAAAATCCATAAAAGATGGCCTCCAAAGTGCATGGGGTGTTCATGGCAACAAAATGGGCACCTTTGTGCCATAAAACCCCCCACTAGACCTGGATCTGAAGCATACACTGACTTCCAACACTAAATCCTGAATACAACCTCTCTAGGCCTTAGAAAGATGAAGGAAAAGGCCCAAAAATCAAGATCTATAGACAAAGGTTCAGCTTCATACCTCCAATAAGCTGAAAATGAGCTTCAAACTCTGGATCTTCTTGTTTCCCCTTGGTCTCACAAGTTCCTTCCCTCTTCTCAAGCTTCACAACCCACCAAAAAGCACCAAAATGGCCTTAGAACACACAAAAACGGCTAGGGTTTCGATATGATGTCCTTTGGGAGTATAAGGGACGATGGAGGCTGAGATAAGGTGTTTAAATAAGGTGTAAACCCTAAATTTAGGGTTTTACCGAAGCAGCACCTACTCGCCGAGTCAGTCTTCCGACTCGTCGAGTAGGTCACTTAAATTGTCCGCGGATCTCAACTCTACTCGACGAGTTGGGCCTCCAACTCGTCGAGTCCCAGAGAAAAACACAAGAAATGCTTGAATTAACTGCGTACCAGGAATCGGATGTTACAAACCCCCCCCCCCCCCCCAAACTTATTTTAGACTTCGTCCTCGAAGTCTGCTACTGGGTCCTGAAAAAGCTCGGGGTAATGCTCCCTCATCTCGTCTTCCGGCTCCCAGGTCCATTCTGAGCCCTTGCGGTGCTGCCACTGCACCTTTACCAACTCCACCCTCTTGCTCCTCAGATCCCTTGACTTCCTGTCAAGGATTGCAACTGGCCGCTCGATGTAGTTCAGGCTATCATCAACCTGAATATCCTCCAAAGGTACGACCGCCGAATCGTCCACCAGACACTTCCGCAACTGGGAGACGTGAAAAGTGATATGAATCTGACTGAGTTCGGCTGGCAGATCTAGCGTATATGCCACCTTGCCCACCTGGGCTACAACCTGGAAAGGTCCAATGTATCTGGGGCCCAACTTGCCCCGCTTCCTGAATCGGATGACGCCCTTCCAAGGCGACACCTTCAGGAGGACCATATCCCCGACCTGGAACTCCAGGTCTGATCGGCGCTTGTCGACGTAACTTTTCTGCCGACTCTGAGCAGTCTGAAGCCTGCTCCTAACCTGCTGAATTCTTTCTGTCGTCTTGAGCACCACTTCGGTGCTCCCCATGACCATCTGTCCGACTTCGCCCCAACATATCGTGGTCCTGCACTTCATCTCGTACAACATCTCGAAGGGAGGACGATCGATACTCGCGTGATAGTTGTTGTTGTAGGAGAACTCAGCTAATGGAAGGTAGGTATCCCAGCTACCACCGAAGTCTAGAACGCAAGCCCGCAACATATCCTCCAAAGTCTGGATGGTCCGCTTACTCTGACCATCCGTCTGCGGGTGGAAGGTTGTGCTGAAATGCAGACGAGTACCCAACTCGTCGTGAAACTTCTTCTAGAAGCTGGAAGTAAACCGCATGTCTCGGTCCGAAATCACGGAGACTGGCACTCCGTGTCGAGCCACAACCTCTCGGATGTAAATATCAGCCAACTTCTCGGCCGAGATGCTCTCTTGGATCGGTATGAAATGGGACTTCTTGGTCAATCGAACCACGATGACCCAAATCGAATCCACTCCCTGTACAATCCTGGGAAGTTTGGTGATGAAATCCATAGTAATATCTTCCCATTTCCACATGGGTATGTCTAGCGGCTGCATCTTTCTGTGTGGCCTCTGGTGCTCGACCTTGACCCTCATGCAGTTCAAGCATCGCTCTACGTACCAGGCGACGTCCCGCTTCATGCAGGGCCACCAGTAATCGGTTCGAAGATCCCTGTACATCTTCGTCGCCCCAGGATGAATAGAAAACTTGGATTTGTGCGCCTCCTCCATTAATACCTTGCGCACACCCCCATGATATGGGACCCACATCCTACGGTGAATAGTCAACAATCCCCGGCTATCATAGTCGAAGGAGGAAACCTGACCCACAATTCGCTCGCTCTCCCGATGTTCCTCCTTCATGGCCTCCTGTTGGGCCTCCCGAATCTGCTCCAACAACAGAGTCACAACTGTCATCCTCATACAGATATCCCTGATCAGCGCTGCCTTGCGACTAAGCGCGTCGGCCACGACATTGGCCTTCCCCGGATGGTTGAGGATCTCGCAATCGTAATCCTTTACCACATCAAGCCACCGACGCTGCCTCATATTCAGATTTGGCTGGTCCATGAGATACCTCAGGCTCTTGTGGTCTGTGCAAATGGTACAACGAACCCCATAGAGGTAATGACGCCAAATCTTCAGAGCGAAAACAACAGCCCCCAGCTCCAAATCATGTGTCGGATAATTCGCCTCGTGAGGCTTCAGCTGCCTCGAACCGTAAGCAATAACATGCCCCCTCTGCATCATTACCGCACCCAAGCCGGAGATGGATGCATCACAATATACCACAAAGTCCTCCATGCCCTCTGGCAGGGCCAAGATTGGCGCTCTGTCTCAACGTCTCAAATGCGGCCTGCTGCTCAGGCCCCCAGCGAAAGACCACGACTTTCCTTGTCAACCGGGTCAGGGGCACGACTATCTTGAAGAAGTCCTGAATGAATCTCCGATAATAGTCTGCCAGTCCTAGGAAACTCCAAATCTCAGATGGAGATCTTGGAACCTCCCATTTCATCACGGCCTCCACTTTGGCCGGATCAACCGAAATCCCGTCCTGGTTGACAAGGTGCCCAAGAAAATGCACCTCGCACAACCAGAACTCACACTTGGAGAACTTAGCATACAAGCTCTCCCTCCTCAAAGTATCCAACACCTCTCGTAAGTGCTCCTCATGCTGCTCTCGATTCTTGGAATAAACCAAGATGTCGTCGATGAAAACTATCACAGACCGATCCAACATTGGTCTGCACACGTGGTTCATGAGGTCCATGAACACGGCAGGAGCATTGGTGAGCCTGAAAGGCATCACCACGAACTCATAGTGGCCATAATGCGTCCGAAACGCAGTCTTCTGCACATCCTCCTTTCTGACCCTCATCTGATGATATCTTGAATGCAGATCAATCTTGGAGAACCAAGATGCTCCCTGTATCTGGTCAAAGAGGTCATTAATCCTCGGAAGTGGGTAACGATTCTTCACCGTTACCTTATTAAGCTCAAGATAATCTATACACATCCGATGCGACCCGTCCTTCTTTTTCACAAACAGAATCGGGGCTCCCAGGGTGAACTGCTCGGTCTAATGAATCCATTGTCTAACAGCTCCTACAGCTGTGTAGACAACTCCTGCATCTCAGGAAGAGCCAATCGATACCGTGCCTTGGCTATCGGAGTCGCACCAGGGACTAGGTCGATCCTGAACTCTACTTGCCTCTCCGGAGGTATCCCATGAAACTCCTCGGGGAATACATCCGCAAAGTCTCGTACTACTGGCACATCGCCCACAGTCTCCTTACCCGCCTCCCGGGTATCCATAACATAGGCGACAAAACCTACGCAACCCTGCTGAAGGTAGCGCCTAGCTCTCGCTGTTGAACATAAGGTTGATCCTCGTTGTGGCCTCTCGCCCTGAATCACCAGCTCTCCCCCGCTTGGGGTCCTGATCCGCACCAACTGTTGCGCGCAGTCGATCACTGCCCTATTGGGGCTTAGCCAATCCATACCAATAATAACCTTGTTCCCCCGCAAAGGTATGGGAACCAGATCTACTAGGTAGCGCTCCTCGAACAGCCTCAAAACACAATCTCGGTAGACCTCCGATGCTCGCACTGACCGGTCGTTCGCAGTATCGACCTCTAAAGGGCAATCCAACATGCCCGAAGACTCAGGAAACTTCTTGCTAAGCGCAACAGAAACAAACGATCCGGTAGCACCCGAATCAAACAATACCTGAACTGGGATACCGTTCACATGGAACGATCCTAAACAAAGCACATACATATGGCACATGAATATCATAAGCAACATAAAATAAAGGCTAGGGAGAAGAAATCATATCCGTCACCACATCGGGTGCGGCGCGTGCCTCCTCGGTAGTCAACTGGAAGGCTCAGCTCCTCACCGCTGGAGCCTCTGTCTTGCCCTGCCGGCCATCGGTAATCCGCAGGGTCGCTGGAGCTGGTGCCTTTATTGGCGCTGCTGCTGACAACTGAGGGCAATTAGCCCTTTTATGGCCCTTCTGATTGCAATGAAAGCAAATCAGGTCTGATGTCTAAAAGGTGGGGGCAGGGGCAGTACAATCTCTACCAAAGTGCCCAGTCTTGCCGCACTTATAGCAGCCTGATCCCGGCCCAGTATGACAAACCCCCTCGTGTGACCTGCCGCATTTCCCACAGCGGCCCCGACCCTGCTGGCCCTTCGACCTAGAGTCGAATCCCTTGGGCTTCTTCCCCGAAGCCCCAGTAACCTGTCCCTCCTCCGCCTTCCTCTTCCTGATGTGCTCCAAGTCTATCTCTCTCTCCCTCGCCCTGGCAATCATGGAATCCAGGGTCGGGCATGCTGAGAAGCTGACATGCTCCCGAATATCAGCTCTCAACATGTCATGATAGCGGGTCCTCCGCATATCCTCATCTCCCGCATACTGGGGCACCAACAATGCCCTCTCCCGAAACTTGGCGGTAATCTCCACCACCGTCTCTATCGTTTGCCTCATATCAAGGAAATCCCTGGCCAACTGCTGAAGCTCCACAGCTGGCACAAACTCGGCCCTGAACCTAGTCACAAAGTCCGACCAAGTCATAGCCTCAATAGCCGAGGCTCCCAACGAGTCACCAACCGACTCCCACCAATCTCTGGCCCTATCTCTCAAACAACCTGCAACATATCGCACCTTCGACCCCTCAAGGCAGAAGCTCATCAACTGTGCATACTCAATGTCTGCAATCCATCTCCTGGCTGCGATGGGGTCCTTAGCCCCATGGAAATCCGGCGCACCACTGCCCCTAAAGTCCTTGAAGAACAGTGTGTGTGACCCTGACTGGCTGTGTGCCATGTCACTCCTGAACGCCCTGAGGCTATCCTCCATCAACTTAATGATCCCTTCCTTGATCGACCCGAAAATCACCGGGGTCGACTCAAGGATACCTCTCGTGATTTCAGAAGCAATGAACTCACGTAGTCCCTCATCAACTGGCTTGGTACCTGCTCCCGAACCTGATTCTGAACTGGATCCTGACCCAGAACCTCCTCCTCTGTGTCGTGTGATCATCACCATTCTGAAACATAACACATAATTGTTAGAATAATACATAAACCTCGAGAGGTTTCATACACTCTACAAGTTTCCTAGTTCCATCTCGGCCTTCCTCGATTCGAGTACGGATCATCTGCTTTCAGTGGTACGGGCCCACACTACCTTCCACATCTATCCGTACTTTCCTCCAGGATTTCTTCGATTCACCAAGTCCCTCCTATTACTGTTGCACTCTTTTCCAATCTCGTCCTAGGCTTACCCTAGGGTAACTCTCCGACCTACTCTCCGCCATCAGCTGCATAAGGAACCCCTGCTACCTTTACTTAACTAGCTCGTGAATACCATTACATATTACTAAGACTAGATAATTCTTCGAATGAAAGGTCCTACCCTACAATGGTTGGACTCAAACAAGAGTTGCGCAGTAGGGCTAGACCTAACCTTCTGGAATTATTTTGTCCTTGCAATATGTAACTTAACGTATTCGTTTACTAGTTAACTAAAAATAACTAGGACTCCCGAAGCACAAAGCAACAACATTCGAGCATTGAGTAACCCAATCCAATCATACTCTATCCAAGCTATCATATAATTGACTAATCAGCATTATCTTGCAGCTCAAAAGCACATATAGCAGGCATATCAGGCATCTTCCTAGATCCTTAGCCCTAATCAAGCATGCATTTCTCATACATATACAGTAGGCATATAAGGCATCCTTCCTAGATCCTCTAGCCCTAATCTAGCATGCACTTCTCATAATCATATCATATCATAACATAACATGTATGGGTATCTTGGGGAAAACTTACTTGAGCTCAGCCGGTCGCGCACATCACACATCTTGTTCTTTTTCAAAGTTCCTTTTTCTCTTTTCAAACTTCTTTCCAAATTCCTTTATATAAAATGATTTTACTTTTGAAAATTTCTATACCAAGTCCTTAGTTTGAGTCCAGAAACACTCGAGAGCGTGCCCGAATCCCTCAAACCAAGGCTCTGATACCAACTTGTAGCAACCCAATTTTCAAGGCCAAAAATTTCATTTTAATTAAGTAATTTATAAAATAGTTAACCAAAACATCGCCATTGTTACATCAATCCACAAAACCATAATATCGTATCTCAAAACCAAATCACCAAAAGTAATGAAAATCAGAGTACAATCCCAGGAGTCTCATAGTGCGGAATCCAGTGTGTGTGATGTGCTGCTACCGCGCCGGCTCCTTCCCCTTCGCTGAAGAGGTACCTGAAACCAAAACTGTAAACCGTAAGCACAAAGCTTAGTGAGTTCCCCCCCCCCCCATCATGCCACATACCATATAATGCCTATCCCTCGGTATCTTTCAATCGGTATCTGTCTGGCATAACTGGGAGCTGGGCTCCCCTTCGGTATCTTTCAACCGGTAATCGGGAGCTAACCTCCCCTTCGGTATCTTTCAACCGGTAACCGGGAGCTAACCTCCCCTTCGGTATCTTTCAACCGGTAACCGAGAACTAACCTCCCCTTCGGTATCTTTCAACCGGTAACTGCCTTCGGTATCTTTCAACCGGTAACCGGGGACTATTTCACCCCCTACCACTATCACATAATAACATATCATATTCATACTGCTAGGCATGCATGGGTACTATCTTCCCCCTTCGGTATCTTTCAACCGGTAACTAGGGGTCATATCACCCTACCACTACTAACACATATATCATAGCATCCTAGCACATAAATCATATCAGATAGCAACACACCAGATAATTATCACAAATACAATCATCTAACAAAAAAATCCTACTAGTGGGTCGGCATTGTGGCCGTAGACCCACTCCTACTGGAAGGTAACTCACCTCGATGTCGTGTAGTGTCTGAACTGGCCTCTGCGTGAAGGTCGGCTCTCCTCGACTCCTCAATCCCTACACGACTGCGTGAAGGTAACTCACCTCGATGTCGTGTAGTGTCTGAACCATCTTCATCCGACTCGACGAGTTCATCCTTGAACTCGTCGAGTTCATCTCCCTCATAAGAATGTGTCCAGTCTATGACTCGCCTAGTTGTATGAACAACTCGTCGAGTCCATCTTCAAAGATTGGTAGATTGCCTTGGACTCGCCGAGTCGGTTCATACACTCGCCGAGTCCTATTATTCCCATGTCCCTTTACACGTCTAAACAACTAAGGGACTTCCTCCCTAACAACTGGTCCATCCACCAAAAAGGATTTGGTGGTCAATACACCGCGACTCGCCGAGTTCCAAGAACAACTCGTCGAGTCCATCCTTGGCCAACACTATACAGTCGATTTAAATGGGTCTTAACACACCAAAACCATAGATCTGGCCTCCTAATGTCCATTTTACACGTAAAGTTCCAAACTTGGTACACATGCGAGGGTCTTTGGCCCAAAAAGCCATAAAAGATGGCCTCCAAAGTGCATGGGGTGTTCATGGCAACAAAATGGGCACCTTTGTGCCATAAAACCCCCCAGTAGACCTGGATCTGAAGCATACACTGACTTCCAACACTAAATCCTGAATACAACCTCTCTAGGGCTTAGAAAGATGAAGGAAAAGGCCCAAATATCAAGATCTATAGACAAAGGTTCAGCTTCATACCTCCAATAAGCTGAAAATGTGCTTCAAACTCTGGATCTTCTTGTTTCCCCTTGGTCTCACAAGTTCCTTCCCTCTTCTCAAGCTTCACAACCCACCAAAAAGCATCAAAATGGCCTTAGAACACACAAAAACGGCTAGGGTTTCGATATGATGTCCTCTGGGAGTATAAGGGACGATGGAGGCTGAGATAAGGTGTTTAAATAGGGTGCAAACCCTAAGTTTAGGGTTTTACCCAAACAGCACCTACTCGCCGAGTCAGTCTTCCGACTCGTCGAGTAGGTCACTTAAATTATCCACGGATCTCGACTCTACTTGACGAGTTGGGCCTCCAACTCGTCGAGTCCCAGAGAAAAACACAAGAAATGCTTGAATTAACTGTGTACCAGGAATCGGATGTTACATTGTGTTTTTTCACATGCTTTTGATCATTGTACTTCATTCGTCAAGCATAATAGAATAGTGGCATGCGCTTTCTCTAGAATATCCACCTTCACCGTGTAATCCATGTACATCGGAGTTTCATTTATCCCTCTAATGTTACAACACGTGACAACCGAGATGTTTTCGTCACTGATCTCCATTAGGAAAGAGTAGGAAAATAAATGTAATAGCTTAGTATTGTAATATTTGATTTTTGAGATAATAAGAATCAAATGTGTCATTACATTTATTTATTCAAACGTCCATTAGGCTAAAAAATTAGCGTCCGAAAAGTTGTACCGTTTTCTAAGCTGGAAAACATACTTGGATAACACTCGTTAAAGTGATCTCAAGGATATAAGATTCGTAAAAATCCGACCACAAAGGAAAGAGATGGATTTTATAAAAACATAAATCAACCGTGTAATTAAAATTAATTACATCAAAACGGTACTTAGATATTGGTTGAGTTTTTACTAAAAGTTCAAAAAAGAGTCTTGTACTACTCCTCGAGCTATAAACTTTAGGAAAAAGTTTATCCCCATTAGGCACGAAAATAAAAGTCAAAACTAGCTAAAAAACCTAAATGAGAGTTGTAGTACCCATTGAGATCATCACCTAGATATAGAGAGGGCTTAGATTGGAGCTCGCACGAAGAAGTTATGATTTTTACAAAATCCTTTCGTGGGCGCAAGGTGCGCATCTCTGCACGCCGCGCACCTGACACCGGATTCGAGTAGATTACGAGTGACATGGACAAGTTGGGAAGTGACATGTGACATTCTCTGGATGGAGCCACATGATCATGTAACAACCCGAAAATCACAACATAAAATTTTTTGTTTTTAGATTAATAAATCGTTAATACAGATTGCTTCCATTAAACTAGAGTAACCAATATTTAGCAAAACATCATTAAACCAGAGTAATTCACAGAATGCGGAAACATATGGTGTGTGCTCTGCAATCATCCCAAGCTCTTCCATTTAAAAACCCGAGTACCTGAAACATAAACTGAAAACCGTAAGCACAAAGCTTAATGAGTTCCCCAAAATATAAAATACCAAATATAAAACCACACAAGCCATGCATTCAAACATATAAGGATGCCATGGAAACCCTCCATGGTCTTACTCCGGGTGCCATGGGAACCCCCACATGGTTTTAACTGATGGGTTTGAGCCATAAGAACTTTCCTATGTGCACATGCAAACCCTAATGCTTGGATCTAGGTTTCTCTAATTGAACATGCAATGTTTCCAAGGCTTACAATGCTAGATCTAGAGATAACATTTGAATCATAATACATGAAATCAGATCTAGAAGAATACCTTAAGTTGCTTGCTTGAATCTTCTTGTTCTTGGAGCTTAGAGTCACAATTGTCACTCCTCTAATGGCTTACAAACACCAACTAGCAAGAGGATGATTTGGAGAGAGGGGAGAGGTGAGAAAATCGGCTCTAGGGTTTCAATCTAACAAGAGTGGCCGATTTCCCTCACCCATGGGGTCTATTTATACTATGAGCTACTAGGGTTACATCCTTAACCCTAATTGAATAACTTAGGCCCTAAGCAATCCAAGGATCCTTCTAGATATGAGGCTTGGACGAATTTAAGATATCCTAACCCTAAAATTCGGCCACCCTAATATCCATAAGGATTCATAGCCCAAAAACACAACTATCACACATTTGACAGTTTAAGCCCCTTTATTCAATTAACCTCTTTTAGTCACCAAATTAATTCCTAATTAATTTATGACTAACATTAATCAAATAATATTATTATTCCTTTAATATATTATTCTCATAATATATTAATATAATAATATCTCTTCTCTCTTCATAAATCACCCTGTCAAGTTGTTATGGTGAAGGCAACCCAAAAGGACCATGCACAACCGGGTCAAGTACTTACCAAATATAGTTACAGGCTTAGACACTAATCCAACAGTCTCCCACTTGGATAAGTCTAGTAACTATAAATGCAAGCAAAATCCGATTAGCAATCGTAGCTCTCAAAGATGCTGTCAAACTCTGATCTTATCAGTAACCTGTCCTTCAGATAAGGGATCGTATAATCCTCTGTTCTAGATATCGTGCGGACAATCACATGGAACATGGTGATACTTATTGTCCTACAATTGGTTTCTCGATCTCAGATTCATTTGACATAGAACTTAATTGAACACATCAATTCAGTCCTGACCGGGCCCGACACATAAGTCAAATCAAATCATCGAGGGGCCCTGATATCTCTTTTACCTTCTTAGGATAAAAGGAACAGATAAACTTCGACTTATATGCATTTATTATCCATTAATTAAATCATACACAATAATGCGTTTTATAACATCAAGTTACTGATGCGTTTACGCATTATCAATGCACAACTAATTAGTAAACAATAAACCATATATCTAGGTTTTAAGACTATATGATATTACCATCTTGCAATCACTCGTGATAAATTCCATGAAGTGATTCCAGCAAGTGTGGGTTTATTCCAATGCTCAAATCAAGTTCATAAGCACTCATGAATGTTGTAGCAAACCTTTGCTATGTCTAATACACTTTAGACAATCTACACACCAATTCATGACAGTCTTCATTCATATCTACTTCCAACATATGAACGACTGTGGACCTTTCGAATAATTCGATTATTATTAAATAATTCAATTATTCAGGAAGTCAAAACATGCAAAATGAAACAATAGGTAAATGATTAACATAAGACAGTAACTTTACTAATAAATAATACTCCTTTATTTAATCATCGAATGTTAATAACAACTTATCTATTACACGTTTCTAAACTATCTAATCTAAACTAATATCGTCCTTCAGCCCAATGCTCCTAGCGTGCTGCAAATGCTTAACCCTGCTCAGTCCCTTCGTAAGCGGATCTGTTGGGTTATCCTTTAACGATACCCTCTTCACTACGAGGAGTCCTTCTTCCACCCGATGTCGAATAAAGTGATATTTTCTGTCGATATGTCGAGATCTACCGTGATCTCTTGGTTCCTTAGTCAAGGCAACCGCTCCTTCATTATCACAGAAAATATCCATGGGCTCCTTTATGGCTGGCATAACTCCAAGGTATCCAATGAAGTTCTTGAACCATATTGCCTCCTTTGATGCTTCGCTCGCTGCAATGTACTCTGATTCGCACGTTGAATCAGCTACAGTTTCCTGCTTGGAACTCTTCCAAGTTACTGGTCCTCCATTGAAGGTAAAGACCCAGCCCGACTGCGAACGATAGTTGTCCCTGTCGTTCTGAAAACTGGCGTCACTGTACCCTCACACCTTTAAGTCATCACTCCCACCGAGGACTAGAAACCATTCCTTGGTCCTCCGAAGGTACTTAAGAATATTCTTTACTGCTATCCAATGCGCTCTGCCAGGGTTCCCTTGATATCTACTGACCATGCTCAAAGAGAAGGCCACATCAGGACGAGTACAAGTCATAGCATACATGATCGAGCCGACTACGGAAGCGTAAGGTACTCGGCTCATCTCTGCTATCTCGATTTCAGTACTCAGACTCTGAGTCTTACTCAACTTGGCATTACTCTGGATTGGTAACTCCCCTTTCTTTGAATTCTCCATACTAAAACGATTTAGTACCTTGTCTAAGTAAGTATTCTGACTAAGTCCTATTAGTCTCTTACTTCTGTCTCTCACTATCCTTATTCCCAAAATATAGGAAGCCTCTCCGAGGTCCTTCATAGCGAAGAACTTCCCGAGCCAAGACTTACCCTCCTACAGTGTCGGGATGTCGTTTCCTATGAGTAGTATGTCATCAACATACAATACAAGGAAGCTTACTACACTCCCACTGACTTTGACATATACACACGATTCATCCTCGCTTCGCAGAAAGCCAAACTCTTTGACCTTCTCGTCAAAACAAAGATTCCATCTGCGAGACGCTTGCTTAAGCCCATAAATGGACTTCTCAAGCTTACACACTCTATTGGGATGCTTCGTATTGACAAAACCCTCTGGCTGAGCCATGTAAACATCCTCAGCCAACTTCCCATTAAGGAAAGTAGTTTTGACATCTATCTGCCATATTTCATAGTCATGAAATGCAGCAATGGCTAGCATCACCCTGATAGACTTTATCTTCGCAACTGGTGAGAAAGTTTCATCGTAGTCAACTCCAGGAGTTTGAATAAAACCCTTCGCAACCAATCGCGCCTTATAAGTGTGCACGTTTCCATCCACGTCAGTCTTCTTCTTGAAGATCCACTTGCACCCGACCGTCTTACGACCTAGTACATTGTCAACCAAATTCCAAACTTGGTTTTCATACATGGATTGGATCTCGCTATCCATAGCCTCTTTCCACTTTGCAGCCTCTGGGCCTGCCATGGCTTCCTTATAGCTGTTAGGTTCGTCCATATTCACTCGTGTACTATCACTAATGAACGTATCCCCTTCCATAGTAATATGAAAACCATAAAACTGGGGTGGAACACTAACTCTTTCGGAACGTCTAAGAGGTAAGGATTTGTCAATCGGTTCAACCGGAGTTTCCTCCTCGGGTTGAGCGCCAGTGTTAGAGGTTCCTTCATCGCTCGACTCTTGAAGCTCTTCAAGATCGATCTGCCTCCCACTGTCTCCTTGGCTTATGAGTTCTCGCTCTAGGAAAACCCCTCTCCTCGCAACGAAGACAACATTGTCACTCGGTCTGTAGAAGAGATATCCAAAAGATTTCTGTGGGTAGCCGATGAAAATACATCGCTCACTTCGAGGTTCGAGCTTGTCATGAGTTTCTCGTCTTACGAAAACCTCGCAACCCCAAACCTTGATATGTGCTAACGAGGGAGCTTTTCCTGTCCACATCTCGTGAGGTGTTTTGGCAACCTTCTTCGTAGGTACTAAGTTAAGGATATGGGTGGTAGTCTCTAAGGCATACCCCCAGAATGAGATAGGTAGTGAAGCACGACTCATCATGGAACGAACCATGTCTAGTAAGGTTCGATTACGCCTCTCAGCTACACCATTCAATTGTGGTGTCCTAGGTGGCGTCAATTGTGAAACTATTCCACATTCCTTGAGGTAGTCGTGGAATTCAAGACTTAGGTACTCTCCACCTCGATCAGATCGAAGCATCTTGATTTTCCTACCCAACTGATTCTCCACTTCTTGTTTAAACTCTTTGAACTTTTCAAAGGTTTCTGACTTGTGCTTGATTAAGTAGATATACCCATATGTGCTATAATCATCTGTGAAAGTCACATAGAAGCGATTCGCATCCCTTGTGGTGGATCTAAAGGGTCCACATACATCTGTATGTATGAGATCCAATAAGCCCTCACCCCTCACACAAGTGCCAATGAAGGGTGACTTGGTCATCTTTCCAAGCAAACAAGACTCCCACACGTCATCGTCCCTAAGGTCGAATGACTCCAACACTCCTTCCTTTTGGAGTTGTTTCTTGTTGACATGTCCAAGACGACAATGCCACAAGCATGCTTTATCCATACTATTGGAAGAATCCATACACAACACATCATTTCCTAAGTTGTCTACAACCATCACAGTTTCATATACTCCATTACAAGGCAATGCTTCAAAATATAAAACATTATTAAAATAATCATAAATAGAACCCTTTTCATTATCAAATGAATATCTAAAGCCTTGTTTATATAAACCATGAAATGAAATGATGTTTCTAGCCATATCTGGCTAATAGCAACAATTATTCAAATTTAAATCTAAACCATTACTAAGCACTAAGGAATAAATTCCAATCTTGGTCACAGGCGACGATCTTCTGTTTCCCATGATCAGATTCATCCGTCCACTCTCCACATCCCTATTTCTTTTTAGTCCCTGCAAATCAGAACATATGTGAAAACCACATCCTGTATCAAGAACCCAAGAAGTAGCATGTGATAAAGTATTAGATTTAATCGTGTAAATACCTGCGAAAGATGGCTTGATCTTTCCATCCTTGATGGCTTGCAAATATTCTGGGCAGCTTCTTTTCCAATGCCCTATCTTGTGGCAGTAGTGACACTCTGCCTCTTTGGGGTTTGAGTTGGGTTTAGCAGAACCAACTTTGGTTCCACTAGAAGAGGTGCCATCTTGGGACTTTCCCTTGTGGTGGCCCCTTGAGGAGGCCTTCCTCTTTTTACCCTTCCCTTGCCCTATTGCCAAGACAGGGGTAGCAGCTGGAGTGGGAGGTGATGTAATAGATTTATCCTTGAGGTTGCTCTCATCAGTCCTCAACAAGCCCTGAAGCTTGCTCAAGGAGACCTCTTCCTTATTCATGTGATAGGTCATGCGGAACTGGCTATAGCAGGAAGGCAATGAGTGAAGGATAATGTCAATTGCCAGCTCTTCATCGAAGTTCACATTCAACTTCAGCAGGCGATCAACATATCTCTGCATCTTTTGCAGATGGTCAGTAAGATACTCTCCATTTCCCATTTTGGTAGTGATCATCGAAGTAATGATCTCATACCTCTCTTGCCTAGCGCTTTGGTGGTAGCGTTCCAGCAGATCCTGATGCATCTCATAGGGGTACTTGTCCTCATAGGACTTTTGAAGTTCAGCAGTCATAGTCGCGAGCATGATGCAATGGACTTTCGTGGCATCACGCTCGTGGGCCTCGTAGGCCGCGATCTCATCGGCAGTAGCAGTTTCGATATCAATCTCCTTAAGCTTCTCGTCGAGGACATATTCTTTGTCCTCGTAGCGAGTGACCATGCGAATGTTGCGGATCCAATTACTGAAATTGGTCCCATCGAATATCACTTTCCCACACAAGTTCATGAGTGAGAAAGAACCAGAGGAGTTTGACCCAAAAGCGTTGTTGTTTGCGTTCGACATCTGAAATGAAAAAGAACAAAGTTGATTAGAAATGAATTTCCCAAATTAATCACCCAAATGAAAAATTAGGGCTAGGAACCAACAACATTATTTACAAATCAGAAGAGGGATGTCGTAATCTAATAAGCAAATAATTTGAAGGCAAGTGAATGTCGATTCACTAATTCTCCACCATGAAAAACGAAAAGGAAATTAGGTTTTAAATGTATTGAAAACTCCTAGATCTTTTGAGATACGTTGAACTTTTCAATGGCATGTTTAAATCTCGATATGCCCCTCTTGTTTGTGACTGGGATGCCGAGGATCACAAAGTGGGTGTGAATAACCATGCAAATGTACATGGTGCCCTCATTGTTACAGTCACCTATTCGATGTGCTGGTTAACCACACACGCTCCATTGAACTATGACAAACAATGAGTCACCCTTTGCTACCTTTGCTTAGAACCCAATTAATGTGTCGGTTAACCATACGCTCTCCATCAACGTCTTAGCAAGGGTACAAAGTGTAATTTCATGGAATTGCATCAATTCACTTTTGCCTAAAGTAACTAAGATTGGGAATTTTGTAAAAACGTTTAGTTACTTTATATAGATTCATTATACTTTTAATGAGGAAAGGTTTGCCCGATCATACCCGTTCGGCTAACGACCCTCCACCAATCAAGGAAGCGGTGGGTGAGAATGGACACCCATTAAACGACCATTTTATAGGCCATAACCTTATACCCCCCTTATAGATTGGCTTCGTGAATGAGGCCTACTAACGGTAAGACTAGCATTTAAGTTATAAATAAATATTATAAGTATAGGGTTGAATTTTAAAACTTGTAAAGTTCTAGGGTTTGAAATTTAAATTATTCAAATTAAACTTATAATCACAAAACTTAAATTTCAAAACTTGAGGACAAGTTTTGAACTTTTCAAAACATAAAGGATCAAATAGCAAATAATATAAATCAACTAATTAATTTAATGATTATCTAAATTTGACCTAGTCAATATTACTTGCAAGACAATTTACCAATTTAATTCAAATAATCAATTATTATCATATAAGGAAATTATTATTCAATCAAATGGTAATTATCTTTTGTTTGGTTAAAGATATACTCAAATATATGATAAAATTCGGATTTTAATGACCCAAGACAATTAAGGCAAGTATCCTCAAGCAAAACAACAAGAAATCTCGAAATCTACTCTAACTGACACTCGGACTCGCCGATTCCCATTATAGACTCGTCGAGTTCAGCCTACTCGCCGAGTCCACAATGGGACTCGCCGAGTTCATCAGTCAGGGGCACAAAAAAACGATTTTTTATGTAAAAAGCAATCAATCAAAGCATCAATTCAATAGAAATCAATCTAAGCTCTGATACCACTGATGCTTTGAGCCATAAGAACTTTCCTATGTGCACATGCAAACCCTAATGCTTGGATCTAGGTTTCTCTAATTGAACATGCAATGTTTCCAAGGCTTACAATGCTAGATCTAGAGATAACAATTGAATCATAATACATGAAATCAGATCTAGAAGAATACCTTAAGTTGCTTGCTTGAATCTTCTTGTTCTTGGAGCTTAGAGTCACAATTGTCACTCCTCTAATGGCTTACAAACACCAACTAGCAAGAGGATGATTTGGAGAGAGGGGAGAGGTGAGAAAATCGGCTCTAGGGCTTCAATCTAACAAGAGTGGCCGATTTCCCTCACCCATGGGGTCTATTTATACTATGAGCTACTAGGGTTACATCCTTAACCCTAATTGAATAACTTAGGCCCTAAGCAATCCAAGGATCCTTCTAGATATGAGGCTTGGACGAATTTAAGATATCCTAACCCTAAAATTCGGCCACCCTAATATCCATAAGGATTCATAGCCCAAAAACACAACTATCACACATTTGACAGTTTAAGCCCCTTTATTCAATTAACCTCTTTTAGTCACCAAATTAATTCCTAATTAATTTATGACTAACATTAATCAAAAAATATTATTATTCCTTTAATATATTATTCTCATAATATATTAATATAATAATATCTCTTATCTCTTCATAAATCACCCTGTCAAGTTGCTATGGTGAAGGCAACCCAAAAGGACCATGCACAACCGGGTCAAGTACTTACCAAATATAGTTACAGGCTTAGACACTAATCCAACATTAACCTGCTGCCATGGGCTCCCCCCATGGTCTTGACCTGTAATTCCATGGGCTCCCCCACATGGTCTGACATCCAAGTGCCTCGGGCTTCCCCGGGGTCTTCCATGCAAGCAACACAGAGTCAACTAGCATATCACATGTCACATAAATAACTAGCATATCACATAACACATAATGGGCTGGCATTGGTGCCTTCGACCCATGAATATAGTGAGGAGACCCACCTCCCACTGCTGAATCATACAGAAAACCCTTGGTTGCTAGCTGACAGATCCTCAATCTAACGATAACAAAACAAAACAATACCCAATTAACAATTGGGTTCTAATCCATAAACATAACTTCAAACCTGGGGTGAAAAGACCATTTTACCCCTAATCTAGCCTTGACCAAAACTATGGCCCAAACTGAAATCTGAAAGGCCCAAAAGGCCAATTAACCAATCAATGGCCCAAGTTTCCAAATTGGGCCAAACCTCTACATGGCCTTACCTTAAGGTCCAACCATCTTTCTAGTCCAAAACACTTGGCATTCTGATGACCTATTAGCCCATATCCATTCAAAGCCCAAATATGGCCTACTCATGGCCCAATTTTCCAAATTGGGCCCAAACCTCTCCAATGGACCTTATCCTAAAGCCCAATAATTTCATTGGTCCAAAAACCTATTTTCCAGATGTCCACGAAGGCCCACAACAACTTTATCCAAGAAATGGCCCAACCCGAGGCCTAGATATGCAAAGTCAAATCTGACTGAGTACGCAGGGCATACTCAGCAGTACGCTGCGCGTAGTCGCTTAATGGCTTATACGTTGCGCGTACTGGCTTGTTCGCCCACCGTACACCCTTATTAATCCCGCTTTTGCCATTAAGCGCTTAATGCTTAGCCCATAAGTCCAAACCACAGATCTGAGTCCCAAATAACGTCTAGACCCAGAAAGTTACTGACTTGGTGACTTTGCATCCCCCAAATGAACCCAAACTCCAAATATAACACTCTACTACTAAGGAAATGGTTCTAACTCATGCATGGATGGATTTAAACCCTAAAGGTGCCAACTTTATGGACCTTAAACCTCAGAAACACTAAGGGGGGGGGGGGCAACTCAAAGCTCCTGGAATGAAATCAAGACCACTAGATCTCATACTTGGGACCAAAATGAACCAAAACTCATAAATGGTAGATCTAAGACATCAATGATCAAGTTCAAAGCTTTATACCTCCAACAAGATGGAAATGAGACACATAAGCCAGATCTATAAGCTCCTCCTTGATTCCCATCCTTGCACCAAGCTTCATCTTTATAGAAATGGACCAAAACACCAAAAATGGACACCATAAGCTCAAGATACCACCATGAAGACTTAAGGACGAATTCTAGGGTTTTAAAGGGTGGAGGTTGGCTTAGGAAATCAAGAAAGAGGCTAACATTATGCTTATATAGGGTACAACACAAAGATTAGGGTTTTTAATCCGCCCCTCGTACGCCCAACGTACGAGGACTCGCACCCCGACCCAACCTCGCACCTACGCTGCGCGTTCCTCCAGTTACACCTTGTGTAACTCCCTTTGTCTCAATACGCCCTGCGTACCACCTTGGTACGCCCCGCGTACTAGGGTTTTTCCCAAACCCTAATTCTTCCGAAGGTCACAACTCTCTCGATACAACTCCGATTCCAATAATCTATATATCCCTAAAAAGGTATCGAGATGCTCCACACTACTATCAACTCATACTGGACATAAGATATTCCGTACGGACATCCACTTTCCATAAAAGCCCTAACTGACAAATTACCAAAATGCCCTTTGATTCCAAACACAGACTGAATACCCAAAACATTCGAATTACATTATCCAACTCCAACTGGGTCCAAAACTCAATTCCTTAAGGATCTAAAGCCTGCTAATACCCAATCCTTTGATCACCAACTCAAAATGGGAACAATGCAAAACAGGATGTTACAGATCATGCGCAACGCGTGCACCCCAAATCCATGACTACAAATAGAAGGCTCTACAGAACACTTCTGCACACCTTCAACCCTCACTCTCTCTGCATTTTCGAAAGATTTTTCCCTTGGAGCGGTCCCCGGAATCTCGAGCCCGATTCAACCCTATATCAAAGTTTTCATGCGACTAGGGTGAGTACATGGCCCTAATTTTACTATTCTAAATGTTTTACACGGGGGGGGGGGGGTATGCTTATATAATGGTTTTATCAAAATATATTTATGTCCATAAATATCAAATAATTTTATAAAACTTAAAGCCTTAGGATAATGTAGCTATAGAACTATGCCTAATTGTATGCTACGATATTATGCCTAAGAGTTATGATGTCCGATAGTCTAGGAAGAGATAATACCTAGATGTTATAATAGCCAAATCCCTGGGATAACGTAATACCTAAAAGTTATGTTAGTCAAATATAGGGATATGCACCGTACCTAATTGTTACTCTCCCCAGATATCCTATTTTTCAAATAACCATAATTAGGGTATATGTATGTATGTATGTGTGTGTGTGTGTGTATATATATATATATATATATATATATATATATATATATATATATATATATCTGTGTGTGTGAATACTTATATATCCAATATAATTATGATATTAGAAGTTATAACTATCAATAATAAGATAAACGATTTATATTGTGATAGTTATAGGAAATCTCTAGGAAGGAGAAAAGATAAAAGATAAAAGATAAAAGATAAAAGATAAATACCTAAGGTTAATGCGTTAGTGAGCTATTAATATTCATCCAAAGGCCTTGATTAAATTCGGCATTCCCCGGTACCTATAATCGTTAATCTTGCTAGAGCTAGAAAGATATGTATAGATCTATACGGGGATTGACACCCCCACGTGTGATTGCTAGCTACAATCCTGGCAGGATAACTTTCTTATTATTCACTATTCGACGTCTGATGAATCGTCGTGGCGGGGCAAATTATTAGTCAAACAATGTTAATTATGGGGTCATGGTAATACATTTCAAAAACCTTAGATATCCGACTACCATTAGGGACGCCTTAGAATGGTAGATAAAATGCGTTAGGGTCATTAGATATCCTAAAAAGACAGTAAATTAGGATTAGTAAATATATCCTAAGAACATAATAACATACGATCGTTAGATATCCTAAAAAGATAGTAAGGTAAGGTTAATAAAATATTTTAGGAAAGGTTTTTCTAAAAGAAAAAGGACTCTTAAATTAATACAACCAAATAATAGCCCAATACCATAAAAACATGTGCACTTACCAACATTATGTTGATGTTTTAAAAAAATACATGTATTCTAAGGGGGATGAGTGTGGAGGATTGTTGTGCCAAGGAAGAGGAAATCTTCAAGGAAGCTTGTTAGAGTTTAATTTCGTCTGTTTATCATTTCTAGTGACATTAGGTTGTGTGCTTGTCTTTCAAACAATGTAATCCCAGAATAATTTATAATAAATAAAAGTAATGTTTGTGATATACATTTGTGTTATGTTCTATATATATATTTGTATGCCTCGATCCAATTTCCCCTCGTTCTCATCGCCTGTTGTTTCCACCGTTGGTCGGGGGTGTGACAGATTGGTATCAAAGCTACAGGTTATAGTGAACTAGTAATTCCTTAGGAACTACGACTATAACCTAGGGCATAAAACTATGAAAAGTATTATTATTAATTACCGTACGGATAGACTACTTACCGGAAAGGTGCCTAGGCTGGACAAATTTTTCGTTTGGGTTGTTGGATTACAGAACGACTATATGCTAAAATGGTCATGTCTTCCGACTATTCATACCTGTCTGATCCTTGCTTAGTGGTCTTGAAGTACACAAACATAGAATTAATAAAATACCATAATCAAACACTATTCAGATAAAGAGTTATATAAACTCTTATAAATACACTCTTGTATCATAAAAACTATCCATTTAAATCAAAACTTAAGAATTTAGGTCAAAAACAAATCCTACGGGTTAGTTTAGTACTATGGTCGTACCACAACTAGAACTAGAATGTGCAACTAAGTTTTCTTATGGTCCGACCAATGCATGCCTAAACCTGGATGTCGTAGTTGATGATCTAAATGCTTAAGGATGTATGAATCCGTAGTTTAGTACACCTAGTTAAGAGATTAGGATGAGGCCTACAACTAGAGGATCTTCGGATCAGTTGCATAGATCGAATCCCTGAAGACTAGAGCCTTAGATCAAGACCTAGTGCAAGAGGATGGTACCCCTTGAGGATATCTGAAATAGAGACTGGCATACGACATACCTTCTGTTGGATTAGGTGTCTAAGCCATAACTATATTTGGTATGTACTTGACCCGGTTGTAGCATGGCCCTTTTGGGTTGCCTTCACCAAAGCAACTTGACTGGAAGAATAATTGAGAAAGAGGATAAAAGTGATTTATTAATATATTATGTGAATAATATATTAAAAGAGAAATCATATTATTTAATTAACATTGGTCAAGAATTAATTTAGAGTTAATTTGTGGTCAAAAGAGATTAATTGAATTAAGGGGACAGATATTGTAATTATGTGATAGTTGCAATATGGGTTGTGGATCCTTTTATGAAAGGGATGGACAATTTTATATGGAAACCCATACAGAAATCGTCCAAGCTAGGGATTCTGGAAGGATCTAATGGGCTGCTTAGGCATTAAGCAACCAGATTAGATATTTGACTGAAACCCTAACTCTGCAACTATATAAGGAACCCTTGGGCACTAGAATTCGGCTACATAAAACCATAGAAGGATTCCAAGAGCCGATATTTATCCTTCCCTCTCTCTTTCGCTTGCATTCTCCAATTGTTTTGGTGTTTGTGATCTACTAGATGCATCACACTTGAGGTGCTAAAGTTCTCTAAAGCTCAAGATCTTCAAGCTACAATCAAAAGTAATATCTTAATTCTTCATTAGATATAGATTTCGATTTTTTATTGTATGCTAGATTAGGGTTTGCAAGTCTTGGACAATTATTGCATGTACAATTAGAAAAACTAGATCGAAGCATTAGGGTTTGCATGTGCACCATAGGATTGATGTAATGCTCATAACCCAACACATCCCATATAGAAAGCTACCTAAGATAGGGTACCATCTATTATATATATATATATATATATATATATATATATATATATATATTAATAGGAAATTATATGTATTATATATTATTTCTCATAATCATCTACCTGTTTGATGTTTTATGCAGGAAATCAAAGCGATATGGAGAATATATGGGACCGAGTGTCGCATCCTTATTCGGAAGATGACCAAGTGGTGCCACGCATGCCTGAGACTGAGAGTGATTATGATCCGATGATGGGATTAACTCCTACCCCAATATCAGCTGACGAGGAGACATTTGAAGATGAAGAAGAACCCAGTAAGGAGGGGCGGCCTAGCTAAGATGGTGAGGAGACTCAGGAGGAGGACCCTACTGATTCAGAGTCATCCCCAGCGACTGTTGCTCCACTTCCCCCCATCCTCTCTTAGTACTCATGCTCCGGGATGCAGGATTATCACTACCCCCAAAAAATCCATCCTATCCCGCAGGAGGGCGGCCTCACCACCATCATCCCCGAATCCATCAAAGAAACCCTACCCCACCCAAAATGGGCACTCCAGGTAGACGAGTGGATCGATGAGGATAGTATTGGGTTCTATGAGATCGGAGATTCATCCCACACACCGATGTGCGATCCCATCGCAGACGATCCCACAGATTGAGCGATCTCAATGTTAGTCTCACATGTGGCACGACATGATGATCACATACATCAGGTTGAGGAGGGTCACGACTCGTTGAGGAGGGAGGTCAGGTTGTTAGCTGGTAGAGTTAGGGAGTTAGAGCAGGGGAGAGATTATGATGAGACGGGGATCCTCCATGCTTATGATCATCTGGAGGAGACTCATTCTCTAGTACAGTATTAGCAGATCGTGATTGAGAGTCTTGAGCAGCATGTGAGAGAGATAAAGTTGAGGTTAGTAGTGTCAGAGATAGTTACAACCACTATGGAGGTAATGATAATTTTTCTTCAGCATCAGTTAGCGCAGATAGTGGCTTGGATGTTGGTTTGTTTTGGGTTGTGGTAGATAGTTCTAGACTAGGGAAGTTAGGAACTATGATTTTTGGGTTTGAGGGAAGGAATTATAATGTAGCTGATGGTAGTAAACCACTATGTCTTTTGTTGTAAAATAGACATTTTTCCTACTCAAACCACACCATTGTACACTTTTTTTGAAAAATCTAATGTAAAAGTTGTGGAATTAGTGAAATTTATGTGATCTTAATGTTTATTGTGTTACTTCTTTAATTGTTTTCTTGATATAGTTAACTGTCTTAACTAAATTATTAAAGTAAAACTAAAAAATTTATCATAACAACTAACATACTCCATAAAATTTAGAATCATGCCTCGCACTAGAAGGAACCCAAGAAAACTGGAAACCAATCTCGAGCCTATGGGCTCAGCTGTGATTGAGGCATTAATGGCCCAACCCGTAGCTGATGTCATAGCAAGCTTACAAACCCCTAGGAACTTAATAGACACGAGGGTTCACAAGGAGATAATCGAAATCCAACTAGAGTCTTTTTTTTTTGAGATAAGCTTCTGTACGGAGGACTATAAAGTCAAGTTCATTGCATGCACCCTTACAGACGTATCCTTAAGCTGGTGGACTAGTTACACAAGGACCATGGGCGTTAATTTAGCAAATTTCATGTCTTGGAGTGAGTTAAAGCACCTCTTGATTGGGGAATATTGTCCACACAAAAAGATGCAGAATATGGAGTTGGAGTTATGGAATCTGAAAATGCAGGAAGCTGATGTTGCCTTCTATACAAGTTGTTTCAATGACCTTGCCACCTTATGTCTCAGGATGGTTACCCCGGAAGATAAGAAAATAGAGAGGTATACTTGGGGTTTGCATCAGCCTATCCAAGGCTTAGTCACTGTCTCAACACCAACCACCTTCGACAGCGCCAAGAGATTAGCCTTTTGTCTGACCCATCAAGAGGTTCGTCGTGGAATGATGGTCCAAAAGGCTTAGCTTTCGAAGGTGGAGGGTAGAAAAAGGAAGTTTAGCAAAGAGTCCAAAGGGAAGGCTAGGCAACCAGCAGAGAAGAAGTGGTAAATTATTACAACATTTGCGCTTTCAACACCCTCGACAAGGACTACCTCTGCAAGTGGCCCTAAATGAAATGAGTGTGGGTTTCACCATAATGGAGCATTTTGGTTCTGTACCAAGTACGACAATAAAGCTCATTTTCCAATAAATGCAAAACCCCACCCAATCGAGGAACCGCAACAACAGTAGAGAGCCGAGCGTGCTTTGAATGTAGAGAAGTTGAACATATCAGGAGGGATTGTCTGAAGCTGAAGGGTCAGGGAGATAATGATAGGAGCATAGCATTTGTTATAGGAGCCAAAGAGGCCGTCCAAGACCCGATGGTAGTTACGGGTACGTTCCTAATCAATAATTTATATGTAAATATACTTTTTGATACCGACACCGATAGAAGCTATATTACTACCAAATTTAGGAAGTTGTTAGATCACCCATCAAGTAAACTTAAGGAAGCCTATAGGGTAGAAATGGATAACGACCAAGTCGGTAGTACTAAGGAAATACTTAGGAACTGTGCCTTAACATTAGATAATCATACTTTTCTTGTCGACCTTATACCAATGGTCATTGGAAGTTTCGATGTCATCAATGGTATAGACTAGTTATCCTCTAACCATGTCGAGGTGCTATGCTACGAGAAAGCCTTACGTCCAACCCTACCAAACGGAGAACCCTTAATCGTCTACGGTGACAAACCTGGTAGAAATATTAGGATCATCTCCTGCAAAAAGGCCAGAAAATACTTGCAGAAAAAACATTTCGCCTTCTTAGCTTATATTGTCAATAGGAAAACAATAAGAAGAAAAAGACCGAGGAAGTACCTCAGGTGTGCGATTTCCCTGATGTACTCCCTGAAGATCTACCAGGCCTACCACCAGCTCGACACGTAGAGTTTCAGATCGATCTAGTTCCTGAAGCTGCACCAGTAGCAAAGTCTCCTAATAGATTGGCACCCTCGGAGATGCAAGAACTCTCCAACCAACTACAATAACTTCTTGATAAGGGTTTCATAAGACCAAACTTTTCGCCTAGGGAAGCACCTGTTCTTTTTGTCAAGAAGAATGATGGATCTTTTCGAATGTGCATTAACTATAAGGAGCTAAATAAGTTGACCATTAAGAATAGATATCCACTACCCCGAATAGACGATCTCTTCGAACAACTGCAAGGTTCCAGTTACATTTATAAGATCGACCTGAGATTGGGATATCATCAACTTCGAGTCATGGAAGAGGACATTCCAAAGACTTCCTTTAGGACACACTATGGTCATTATGAGTTCTTAGTCATGCCCTTCGGATGACCAATACCCCAACTTTTTATGGACCTCATGAATCGAGTGTGCAAGCCCTACTTGGAAAAAAATATGATTGTATTCATCGACGCTATTCTGGTATACTCACGAACCAAGGAAGAGCATGGGCAACACCTTCGAGTGATCCTAGAGCTTTGAATGAAAGAAAAGTTGTATGCAAAATTCTCTAAGTACGAATTTTGGATGAGAGAAGTACACTTTCTTGGACATGTGGTAAGCAACAGAGGAATTCATGTCGACCCTTCTAAGATCGAAGTGGTAAAGCATTGGGAAACGCCCAAGACTGTTGGATTAGTGTCTAAGTCCATAACTATTTTGGTATGTACTTGACCCGATTATGAGCATGGTCCTTTTGGGTTACCTTCACCATAGCAATATGTAGGATGAATTAAGGAGAGAAAGGTTTAATTATGATTTATTAATATATTATAAGACTAATATATTAAAGGAGAAATCATATTGTTTAACTAATATTAGTCAAGAATTAATTTTGTGACTAAAAGAGATTAATTAAACTTAGGGGACTGGAGTTGTAATTATAAGATAATTACGATTGGGCTATGGATCACCTAATAATATATAGGTTGGACGAATTCTATGGGAAGCCCATAAGGAATTCGTCCAAGGGATATGTTAAAGGAGTCCATGGGCTGCTTAGGGCCTAAGCAGTCAGATTAGGGTTTCCTAGTTGCAAACCCTGATAGCCTACATGTATATAAAGGACCCCTATGCCCCAAAAACGTGGCTAAGTGTTCCTTTAGGGTTTCCAGCCGTTTTTGGTGCCTCCCCTCTCTTCTCTCCTTCATCCAATTGCTTAGTGGTGTTTGTGACTCCATTAGAGGTGCAACACATGAGGCACTAAGTTTTCTGAAGCCAATCAAAGCAAGGAATTGATTGTTATTTCTATATAACAATCAAAGGTAATTACTAAACCCTTATTTCAGTTCATCATATGTTAGATCTAGGGTTTATGGCTTTGGATAATCAATTGCATGTTCATTAGACAAACTAGATCCAAAGCTATTAGGGTTTGCATGTACACCATAGGAATGATGTAGTGCTCGAAACCCATCAGTGGTATCAGAGCCTAGGGCTGTTTGTTAGTGAATTTGATGCTTATTTGATCGAATTTTGGCTGAAAATCGATTTTTTGAGGTTTTTCGACTTGACTCGCCGAGTCAACTGGGTGACTCGCCGAGTCCATAGTGAACTCGACGAGTCCAAGCCTGACTCGACGAGTCAGCGAGTCAGATGGAGCTGATTTCGGGATTTTGACCTGTTTTTGGCTGTGGATAATTACCTAAAACGTTTTTTATTAATAAAATCCGATTTTTATCAATATTTGGAGATTATCCTTGCCAAAATAGGAGATAATTGTCAAAATTTTAACTTTTGTTTTATTAGATAAAGATTGATTATTTGTAATTTAGATTTGAATTATCTTGTGAAAAAAGTTTCAATTTTCCCCTTTAGGTTTTATAGTTTAAATTTGAACTTAAAAGTTTTGTTTTTTGAAATTTGAATAGTTGAACCCTAATGTTTTGAAAGGTTTCAAAACTTGTCCTCAAGTTTTGGAATTTAAATTTTTGATTAAAAGTTAATTTTTGAAATATTTAAATTCTAAACCCTAATGTTTTGAAAAGTTTAAAACTTGCCCTCAAGTTTTGGAATTTAAAAGTTGATTAAAAGTTTAATTTTGATATGTTAAATTCTAAAACCCTATTATTTTTGAAAAGTTCAAATTGCACCCTTATGGTTTTATTAATTAATTAAGGTGTATAATTAAAAGAGATTTAATAAACCATAAAGTTTTGGTTTACATTTAATTAAATTAAAAGTATAATTTATTAAATTAGACCACCTAGTATTTTAAAAGCGTAAAATACACCCTATACTATATATAACATTAAAAGTCTAATATTATATATATGTATGAGTAAACAGTCAGTCTTACCGTTAGTAGGCCTCATTCACGAAGCTGGTCTATAAGGGGTGTTTAAGGAAATTGCCTATAAAATGGCGATTGAATGGGTATCCACTCTTACCCACCGCACTCTTGACCAGTGGAGGGTCGTTAGCCGAACGAGTAGGATAGGACGAAACCTTCCATTATAAGTATAATGAAGTACAAAGTAACTAAATGCTTTTACAAATTCCCAAATCATAGTTACTTTAGGCAAAATGTGAAATTGTATGCTAATCCATGGAATTACACTTCGTACCCTTGTCAAACATTAGTGGAGCGTGTGTGGTTAACCGGCACACTAATTTAGGGTTGACATTGGTAGTGAAGGGTGGCTCGATGTTTATCATAGATCAATAGAGCGTGTGTGGTTAACCGGCACATTGATTAGGTGGTAGTAGCATTGAGTGCACCACGTAGATTCGCATGGTTATTCACACCTTGTTTGTGATCCTCGGCATCCCAGTCGCAAATTTGAAGGGCATAATCGAGATTAAACATGCCATTGAAAAGTTCAATGAATCTCAAAAGATCTAGGAGTTTCAATTCATTTAAAACTTAAACTTCATTTTTGTTTTTCATGGTGGGAATTGGTAAATCGTCATTTACCTACCTTCAAATATTCTGCAACTAGATTACGGCATCCCTCTTCTAGGTTGTAGAATGTTGTGTTGGATCCTAGCCTTGATGTTTCATTTGGGTGTTACATCAAGGATTTTTATCAACTAACTTGAATTTTCTCCCGTTTTGTAGATGTCTAAATCTTACAATGGTCTTCCCAAGTCCCTTGGAACAAGCTTTCCAAATGAAGATGACGTTCCACGATACGATCAAGGAAATGAGAGTCATGCTTCACTTCCTCCACCTCCTCCAATTATTCTCCCTAACCCACAAGTTCAAAGGCTTGAAAAGTTCAAGCTCACTCAAGCCCTATTGGCAAGTAAACACGAAGATGGGAAACCTGTGCGTGCACACGTCTTGGAGATAAAGTCACACATTGACAGGTTAAGGATGTTGGGTGTCGAGATTTCAGGTGAGTTGGCTGTTGACTGGGTTCTTCAGTCGCTTCCTGAATCATATAGTGAGTTCGTAAGAGAGTATTATATGATGGAACACGACGTGACCCTCATTGATCTCACCTATTTGCTTATAGCTGCTGAATCAGCAATGATTTGGCGTGATGGTCAAGCAAATTTGTCTGGTGAATCAAACTCCCAAACTTCAATGGAAATTGAAAATGGTGACATTGGGAATCTAGAAAAGGTAATTCTGAGATAGTTCCTTGTGTCATTCCAAAAGAGTCCATTTGCTTCTATTGCCAAGAGAAGGGGCATTGGAGATGAAGTTTCCCTATTTACCTGAGAGATCTAAGAGATGGGAGAGTCAAGACGTATGACTCTACTTCAGGTAAAACCCATTAACTAACTCTATATGTTCCTATTTTTTATTCTTAATACATGATGTGATAATATTACATTTTGATGTTTTGCAGGATCAAAGAAAAGAGAGGAAGCTTAAGGAAGAAGCGTGCTGAATCTGATCATGAAGAAATGGATTTCGATCGCATGGACTCGAAGATCAGATTTTTGAGCTGCTACTCTAGAGTTAGGATAGATTGATAAGAAATATGTGATAGCATTGTTTTTCAGTTGAATTGCATTGTAAGGACAAATTTTTCCACAATAATATCAATTTTGATTTTGTCTTATTTATTTATCCTTGCAGTGGCATGTATGAAAAATTGATGTTTGAATATTTCTACTATTAGCAATAATGGATTTGATTCTTAATTATGTTATTTGTGGAAATGTCGAGAATTTGCCAAATAAAGGAAGATTCTCATCGCCCAAGTTTCAATTGGATAGAAACTTGGAATCATACAACTTGGTTGCGTGATGAATGAGAAACTTCATATTTGGAAATTAGACTAATTCTTTGGCAAAGTGTCAAGAGAAGGACCAGGAGATCGAGTGCACTAGGTTGTGCGTTGATCAAGTCCATCACAAGAGTGATATAGATATTCGTCATGATTTACTAAAGTTTAGTAATATGGTTATACTTATAAGATTAAGTATAATTCTGAGTTGATTGAAAGAGTTTCAATCAATAGCAGAACGAATAAGAAGAATCAAGTAGGCAGAAAGATAAAAGTTTCTCTATTCTAAGAAGAAGGGAGAGTACCTTTTATTGTGTTTTATGATAAGTCTTAATGATTAAGAACCATATCTCAATTGATCCTCCAAGTGAGTCTTAGTGCATTTGTATGTCTAAGAAGAGGAATCGAGAATTGTAGAAATGGTTAAAATCAAGAAGTCAATCATACTTCGTTCCAATATCAAGTCTTAAAGTTATATTCCAAGATTGTGAATTGAGTGACAAGTCTTAAGTATGTTTATAACACTCATCAAATGTGGAGTTTGGAAAAGGCTTTCTTATTCTTGCACATTTGAAATTGGTAAGTTGTGCTGTCTTGGATAAGACAAAGACCAACTAGGACCAATTATGTGAAGTGTTTTGTCTTGATAAGAACTACACTAACTCTTGAATATTTGTTTTGTCTAGGAAAGGTTCCTGACAAGAGAAACTCATATGTCAAGGAGTCAGTGGGAGTCTTAATGGTCTTGAAAAGTTTCAAGAACAAACCAAGAATAAACCTAGTTGATCATCATGAGCACACGACTTGAGGTATATAACCTATCGTGCTGACATTATCTTGTTTTTGCGCCATTCCGGTTGAGTTAATTGTGCATGTGAGTTCTCATTTGAATGCATAAAGACAAAACACATTGACCAATGGAAAGTACATTGATAAGTAAGGATGAGTTGCTAAACCACTTGGAAGACATGGTGGGCATTCGTGTTACCATGAGGCAAGAAATCAAGATTGAACAAGTTCAGTCCATATGGTTTTGGATTTGTCGCAAACTTTCATTTTGACGAATTCACATGGATAGAAACACATACACCATAAAGTCTAAGTGACATAAGGTTTCCCTCCTTCATGAAAATGATTGTGAGGAAATGCTTTCACTAAGAGAGATTTTAAGAAGATAGCCATTGTGAAAATTGTATAATTCGATTATGATTACGGCATCCCTTTTCATAGTTCGAATTGTGAGATTTGGCAATTGGTCTGAACATTTGGGACTTAGTAACAAAAATTCTGAATTGTTTAGACACACATGTGAGCTATCTGAGGCAAAGGTGTATGAGCTTAAAAAGCTTTAGATAAAGGCTTATCAAAGCATTAGGTATTAGAAATATGAACTTAAGGAATTCAATAAGCATTGTTTTTCTGGAAGTTCAATTGTTTTCTGAATATATGTCAAAGCTAGTGGGAGCATAAATGTTATGCTTGTAAGAAAATAATCATCATGTTAAGTGGGAGCATGATTATTATGGTAAGTATTGCAAGTTAGCAATATTAATTATAGAAAACAAAGATTCACTTTGCAAAGTTGCAAGGGTTGAAAAGTTGTTTTGCTATAATTAAGGGAGAGAATATTATAATTCGTTTCGAAATTCTAAAGCTTAGATCGAGAAATGTTAATAAATTTAGTCAAGGATACATAGTGCATTCTCAATATTCGATTATGATTACGGCATCCCTCTTCATAGTTCGAATAGTGGGAACATGACAAATAAATATTATGGCAGAAGGATGATAAAGTATCACATCTTTATGTGAGACATTATGCATCGTGTCCAATACGCTTCGGGTATAGGATCGATTGCATATGCTATAATATTTGACCATTCTAAAATTTTCCAAATGCCTAGGGCATTAAGAGGGAAAAAGGACTAGAACTGGATTTGACTAAAATAATTAAACAACTATCAAAGGACGATCTGAGGTTCACTGAGGATTTGTCGCTTGTGAGTAGTTGGAAGTATAGTATTGGATGGACTATATTGACATTATTATGAATAGATAAGATTCTATTAAGAATGAGTTGTCATATGGCAAATATGAAAATGTTTCCATTAATGGGAGTTGGATATTAAGAAATATGTCTAGATTAGAAACTTTTATGCAAGAAGGATGTTCAAAGGAATGTACTTTGAATGTGAGACTTCACGTCTATGGAATTGTCTTGTAACAATTTCCGATAGAATACCTTGTAATTTCATTAGCCGGGTCTTGGTGACTTTTGTGCTGTGACATTACGAAAGAATCATTGCATAAAATGTTAGAATCTGACATATTCTAAAAGTGGCAAGAATTTGGTATTCTTATACTAATAATAAGGATTGGGGATTGTGAAATGAGTTTCATTGGAAAAGTTTTTCAATTGATCTATTTCACAAAGTATGGACCATATGAAACCAAAGTGTGCATGCTTGGAGCATGGGACAATTGTGGTTATAATTCGAGTAATAAGTTGATTTTCTGAAACAGTAAGCAATGAATAATGAGTAATCAATATGGTGTTTAAATAAAAGTGTTTTTATTTACGCTCAAAAGTTTTGGGGTCATATAGGATTAATATTATTATTGCGTTTCACTTTGCATGTTTTGACTTCCAGAATAACTGGGTTATTCGAACCTCCACAGTCGGTCATACGTTGGAAGTAGGTATGAAGGAAGACTGTCATGAATCTGTCTGTAGATTGTCTAAAGTGTTTAGACATAGCACAAGTTTGCTACAGAGTTCATGAGTGCTTTGATAAGATTAAAGTATTGGATTAAACCCACGCTCACTTGAATCACTTCATGGATTTATCACGGGTGATTAGTGAGACGATAACATTGTATATTCTTGAAACCGAGACGTGTGAGTTGTTATTTGCTGGTCGGTTGCACATTGATGATAAGTAAACGCACCAGTAACTTGGTGTTATAAAACTTATTGTTGTGTGTGATTTGACGAGTAAATGCAAGCGAGCATTTGAGTTGAAGTTTATCCATTCCTTTTACCTAAAGTGTGATAAAAGCGATATCTGTGGGCCCCTCGATGATTTAGTGATGACACCCTAAGCGCTTGGCCAAGCCGGGACTAAGTTGATGTGTTCAATTGTAGTCTGTTGTCAGTCGTCATAAATCAAATGTCGGGAAACAATACATAGACAGAGAGAATGATTTAAATCCATGTCTCATGTCTATACGATATCTTAAGAATGGAGGAATATATGATCCCTTATCTAAAGGACACGCATATCTGATAAGATCAGAGTTGACAGCGGCTTTTGAAAGCTACAATTGCTGATCAGGTTCTGAAGTTATGCAAAATAGTTATTAGACTTATCCAAGTGGGAGACTGTTGGATTAGTGTCTAAGTCCATAACTATTTTGGTATGTACTTGACCCGATTATGAGCATGGTCCTTTTGGGTTACCTTCACCATAGCAATATGTAGGATGAATTAAGGAGAGAAAGGTTTAATTATGATTTATTAATATATTATAAGACTAATATATTAAAGGAGAAATCATATTGTTTAACTAATATTAGTCAAGAATTAATTTTGTGACTAAAAGAGATTAATTAAACTTAGGGGACTGGAGTTGTAATTATAAGATAATTACGATTGGGCTATGGATCACCTAATAATATATAGGTTGGACGAATTCTATGGGAAGCCCATAAGGAATTCGTCCAAGGGATATGTTAAAGGAGTCCATGGGCTGCTTAGGGCCTAAGCAGTCAGATTAGGGTTTCCTAGTTGCAAACCCTGATAGCCTACATGTATATAAAGGACCCCTATGCCCCAAAAACGTGGCTAAGTGTTCCTTTAGGGTTTCCAGCCGTTTTTGGTGCCTCCCCTCTCTTCTCTCCTTCATCCAATTGCTTAGTGGTGTTTGTGACTCCATTAGAGGTGCAACACTTGAGGCACTAAGTTTTCTGAAGCCAATCAAAGCAAGGAATTGATTGTTATTGCTATATAACAATCAAAGGTAATTACTAAACCCTTATTTCAGTTCATCATATGTTAGATCTAGGGTTTATGGCTTTGGATAATCAATTGCATGTTCATTAGACAAACCATAGGAAAGACGCCAACAAAAGTTTGTCAATTTTTAGGACTGGCTGGCTATTACCGGAGATATATAGAAAATTTCTCTCGCATAGCCAAACCCCTCACAACATTAACCCAAAAGGAAGTAAAATTCATTTGGGGAGACCAGCAAGAAACAACTTTCCAAAAGGTGAAGGAAATGTTGTGTAGTGCACCGATACTATCCTTTCCAGAAGGTCTCGATGACTTCGTAGTGTATTGTGATGCTTCACATCAGGGATTGTGAATTAATGCAAAGGGAAAAGGTCATAGCTTACGCCTCAAGATAACTTAAGGTACATAAGAACAACTACACCACCCACGACCTAGAGTTGGGAGCGGTAGTTTTTTCCCGAACATTTAGCGTCGTTATATTTATGGAACCAAGTGTGTAGTATACACAGATCACAAGAGTTTGCAGCACATCTTCAATTAGAAAGAGCTCAACATGAGACAAAGAATATGGTTAGAGTTGATGAATGACTATGACTATGAGATTCGTTATCACCCAGGAAAGGCTAACGTTGTAGCTGACGCCTTGAGCCATAAAGAAAGAGTTAAACCGCACAGAGTCAAAACACTTACGATGACTATCCAATCAAATATAATCTCACAGATTAGGAGTGCTCAACTCGAGGCTTTAATGGAAGAAAACGTTAAAGAAGAAGGCCTCATAGGGATGGAAAGACAACTCGAAATTAGGAATGATGGAACGAGATATTTCATGAACAGGGTATGGGTTCCGAAATTTGGAGAGGTCAAGGAACTAGTCCTAAATGAGGCCCATAGGACTAGATATTTCATTCATCTTGGAGCGGATAAGATGTATCTGAACCTAAAGGCCTTTTATTGGTGGCCAAACATGAAGTCTGAGTTTGTGGCCTACGTAGGTAAATTCCTAACATCTTCCAAGGTCAAGTAAGAACATCAATGACCTTCGGGAGCAACTAGAGATTCCCGAGTGGAAGTGAGAGCAGATCGCCATGGACTTTGTTACCAAATTACCAAAGACTACTACTGGTTATGGAACTATATGGGTAGTTTTCGATAGATTAACCAAGTCTGCCCACTTCATACCAATAAAAGTGATGTATAAGATGGAGAAGCTGACTAGGACGTACCTTAGAGAGATCGTCAGACTGCATGGGGTACCCTTATCTATTATCTCTGATAGGGATAGCAGATTTACCTCTCGCTTTTGGTAGAGTTCGCAAAAGTCCCTTGGTATGCACCTGGATACGAGTACATCCTATCATCCGCAAACCGATGGTCAAAGTGAAAAAACCATCTAAACGCTGGAAGACATCCTATCGTCTGCAAACCGATGCGCCTGTATAAAATACGTTAGGGTCGTTAGATATCCTACAAAGATAGTAAATTAGGATCAGTAAATATATCCTATAAATATATCCTAAGAAGATAATAAGACGGAGATGGAGAGACGATCACAAAGGGACAACCACAAAGGAGATACCGTCGTCAAAAGGGAGAGGAATAGAGTTAGGAACAATCAAAGCTTAGATACCATTTTAGGATGCAATAATCCCTTTCCTTCATTCATACGTACAATTGAATACATTTACAAGATATACACGATTGGGCCTATAGAATACACACAATGGGCTAACAAATAAGGCTCTAATATACATGTGGGCTAACATACGCTAATATTAACAATTAAACTCATTAATTCATTGGTAGACGTAATACGATTTCACTAATGGCGTAAACCATGCAAGTTCTTTTGTTTTTTTTTTTGTCGTACCTTAAGGTTTTGCTAACAAAGAAGTGTCAAGAATCAAAAAACTTGATTTGGTATCACTTAATAAAGCTAATAAATCATCGTTCATTTTGAGCATTAACCTTACACAAGCACTAAAATATTTTCATTTATGTAAAAGTGTCTTGCTTTAATTGGTTTACCAATACATATAATCAGCAAATTCTCTTTAAAAGTAACATGATCTAAAAAGACCGCTTACGCACGCAAATCTTTTGGCATCGATCTTGTATCGCATAAATTAAAACCCTTAAAAACATATACGCGCAAATTCAATTCAATAGGATGCTTATTTTAAACACATAAATTTCATAATATATCTTTATATTCTTAAATCCGTTTGTTCAAACCCATATTATAATAAAGTATGTATACACACCATTTTATTATAATAATAAAGAATATATATATATACATACCAATTATATTTTGAAAGAATCTAAAACCCATTACTTAATTTAAGAAAAAATCGAACTTATAAAAAAAATTATTTCAAAAAAATCTCACTGGCTATGCCACGGGGTTAAGAGAACGTGAGAGAGGTGGGGTAGCATTGTTGTTGTTATGTTGTGGGTCTCTTCTTATTCTCTTTCTTTAATGCATTTTTTTAATATAAGTATTATACAACATTCACAATTTATTTTCATTCCTTTTTTAACCCCCCTCACTTCTCCCCCTCCTCTCTTCCAGGAAGCACATCATCATCTTCATCTTCTCCAACATTTCTAGAGAGAGAAACTGAGATTCTAGAGAGAGAAAGTAAGATATGGAAGGTGAAACAAGATCAAGATTCAAGAGAATATGCGTCTTTTGTGGTAGTAGCTCAGGAAAGAAACCAAGTTACCAAGAAGCTGCCATTGAGCTTGGAAAAGAACTGGTATATACATAATCTTTCTCATATTTATCATATACATTTCTTTATAATCTACATTGTTTTCAAGATTCTTTGTGCATGTATAACAACATTATAAACCCTAACCCATCTCGTTTTTCTCTTATCTTCTTCACAATCTAACGATTTAAAACCCTTTTTTCCAAGAACCCATTCGTTCTTTTTCGTTTCTTGATTTACTACTATTCAAAAAAGTTTCTATCTTTTTCACCATTTCGAACAAAAACAAGCTATACCCATAACCCATTTCATTGTTCTTTGATCTCTTATACTGTTAATAAATAATAATCCCCTTTGTTTGGTGATAAACGAAGAATGTAAGTTAGGGTTTATGTTTCGCATGAGAGAGAGAAGAGAGAAGAAAGAAGAGAGAGAAACTGCTAGCTGTAACCTGGGTGTCAGTTGAGCAGCCTTCTTGCATGATCGAAAGTTTATGGTGGAAGGGTGTAAGAAAACAAAACAACAAATTTATTTATAAAAACAAAAAAAAAAATAAACAAATAAAATGGTGTGCTTATGAATGGGGAACCAAACGTGCCTTGTTAGTATAATGTCCATTTCTTAAGCATGTTTTCACACAAAACAAAGTCGTTCATCATCACTTTTCGTTCATGGGGTTCGATGAAATTAATCCGTTTTTGTATTTCTTCAACATATTAAAAAATTGAATATTGAACAAAGTGTTCTTCAAGTAACTATTGTCTATATGTTTTTAGTTTTGTTTATTATGAAAAATGGTAAATAAGTGGGTGTGTGACACGTGTAAATGGTTTTTATGCAAATATTTGAAGGTGGAAAAAAGGATTGATTTAGTGTATGGAGGTGGGAGCGTGGGTCTGATGGGTCTTGTTTCTCAGGCAGTTCATGATGGTGGGCGCCATGTTCTAGGGTATGCTCTCTCACTAGCCTTTTCAATGCATCTATACATCTATATTTTTTATAAAAATTATAAAGATTTATATAATATTTAGTTATATTACGTTTATTAAACTCAAAACAGTTATACATTTGTAAAAAACTTACATCGGTTGCTTTAATTTTACGTTTCTTGTACATATACTTATATACTCTCTTTCTTGATCATGACCTTTGAATAAGTCTATACATCTATGATTTTTATTTTTATTTTTTTATTTTTTTATTTTTTATAAAGATTTATAATTTTATATGATATTTAGTTATGTTACATTTATTACACTTAAAACAGTTATACGTTTATAAAAACTTACATGGGTTGTTTTAATTTTACGTTTCTTACGTAACGTATACTTTCTTTCTTGATCATGACCTTTGAATTAGTCTATAATATATGATTTTAATTTTTTTTTTGTTATAAAGATTTACATGATATTTATTTATATTACAGTTATTAAACTCAAAAAAATTATACATATATAAAAACTTAAATGGGTTGCTTTAATTTTATGTTTCTTGTATATATTTAGTTATATCACGTTTATTGACGTAAAATAGTTATACATTTTTCTAATAAAGATTTCTATGATATTTAGTTATATCACATTTATTGACGTAAAACAGTTACACATTTTTTTATAAAGATTTATACGGTATTAAGTTATATCACATTTTATTAAACGTTACACATTTATAAAAACGTACATGGGTTGCTTTAATTTTACGTTTCTTGTATATATACTCTCTTGATCGTGACCTTAATTTTCGAGTATTTATAAAGATTTATATATAGCACTACTAAACTAATACAACAATTATATGTATATACAAGTAATAAACATATATACAAGAATGAATAATTAAAGAAATGGAAATTCGAGCTTATATAAAAGACAAATAAAGAACATATGTTCATGCATGTTTTCACATTACTCGATGAGAAATGAGTAGTTGCAGACATCATGGGATCAAATGCTTAAAAAACTCTGAAATCTGTACTTAATCAACCCCTTTGTCATTTTGTTTTTACCTTTTTTCTGTTCGAAACTGAACATAAACATCAAGAGTTTTAAAAAAGTCGACATATTTAATTTCGTGAAAGATTGAAACCATAATTTTTTTTCTATATTTTTTCTGAACGTTACACTATTTATACGAAACATCTTTTGGTCTATAAACACACTGTCAGTCCACTCTGGGACTTTTGTTCATAGAAAGGTAAAACATATCATGTAAAAAAAGCCTTCTTTTGTAGAAAGTAAGATACCTTTTTAATACCTTTTCGATCAAAAAATAGAAAGAAAAACGAAACCTAGTAAAATTACATATTTGCCCTTCTACTTCAACATACCTTTCTGATATTTTTTTATCGTGTTTCTCGCAGAGTTATACCAAGGACGCTAATGCCACGAGAGGTATATTTATATTCAGAAACCTTCAAATCAAAGTCGTCTTCTGATGAAATTCCCAGAGTTGTACATTGTGCAGTGGGAGTTGTACAGTAGTCTGAATTTGGGAATTAAAGTGTCGCCATTAATATATAGCTTCTTTATTATGATTAGACATGTCTTGATCATACAAACTGCATATACTCAACTCCACTTCACATCAATTTCGAAACTTTTTTGTTTCTTCGAACCATAAATAGCAATAAACCAACTTTTCTATTTCTAATTTGGTTACTCGTTCTACTCTAACTGATCTTGTTCTATTTCGTTTATAAAAAGTAAAAACAAATCATGTTTTCAACTATTTTCGTCACTTTAAAATGATGGGTTTTTGTTAAACTTATAAAAACTAGAATCTTTATTATAGTTTCGTGAATTGTTAAATTGATACATTTTTTTTATATAAAATTTTGTGTTTAATTGATTAAACAGATAACTGGTGAGACAGTAGGCGAAGTGAAAGCAGTGGCTGATATGCATGAAAGAAAAGCTGAAATGGCTCGTCAAGCTGACGCCTTTATTGCTCTTCCAGGTTTAATTTCGTTTTTTTTTTTAAACTGTTTTATTTTTTATAAAGATTCGTAATCTTGAGCATAAATGGATAAATTCCTAGGTATAATTTCTTGTTATTTAATAAACTTAATATTTTTTATGTATTCATGATCTTGTACATATTTGGATAATTTCTTTTATACAAAGGGTAATGTCACAAATGGATAAAAAAACTATTTGAGATGTTAAAAGACATCATTGTATTAAAAAGGTGTTATCAATAAGTAAACGACTCTTAACTTTCTTTCACAAAAATACTTTCTTAAAATGGTATTTTGTGAACAAACATTTTAGTTACTTATCTTTATTATGATATGTTTTTGTACATTTGTGTTCTTTGAAAAATCTTAAGTGATTCGTTACCCATTTATGAAACTAATCATTTTTAAAACACGTAATATTTTGTAAAAGATTCGTAATCTTGAACATAAACCACGTTATATTTTTATAATTCATAATCATGTAAACAAACCGATAAATTCCCATATATAAATCCTTTCTTAAAACATACGATATTTCATAAAGATTCCTAATCTTAAACAATTCCTTTTCCACACCACTTTACATTTCACAAAGATTCACAATAATCATGTAAATAAACGGATAATTTTTTTTTTATAATTAAAACCCTTTCTATAATTTCTTTCATAAAGATTAATAATCTTGAAAACATATATATGTGAAAAATCTCAGGTGGCTATGGCACTCTTGAAGAACTCCTTGAAGTTATCACATGGGCTCAACTCAAAATCCATCACAAACCCGTAAGAACTTGTACTTTATGCAACAACACTTGTTTCTCATTTCTCAATCATATTTTTTAATTAATTCACACTACAACAATTAATAAAAAGAAAATGGCATCTTTTTAATTGGTCAAATGCATCTTTACATGGTTCTCGAATATATTTTTATATATTGTAGGTCCGATTTATTTAATTAGAGTGAGTTTTTATTTAATAATAATATTATTTAATAAATGTATCGAACTTATTTTGTGGATCATGTCCAGGTTGGTTTGTTGAATGTGGAGGGTTACTATAACTCATTGCTGTCGTTCATAGATAAGGCGGTTGATGAAGGTTTTATCTCACCAACTGCCCGCCGGATTATTGTCTCAGCCCCCACCGCCGGTCAACTCGTCAGACAGCTAGAGGTTAGTTTATAATTATTTTAAATTTTTTCATATTTGATTATTATTGTTATTTTTAATAATGAAAAAGAATTGGTTACACATATTCGAAGAAGCTTGAAGAGAATGTTTAGAATAATAAAAAAAAAACCCTTTTGAGAGAATTCTATTTGATTATTATTAATACTATGAATAAATGATTGATTGAAGGGTGAATCTAAGAAAGTTTAAAGAATGTTACAATAATAAGAATCCTTTTGAGAGAATTTTCATGCAATATTAAAATCAAGAAAATTAGTACATTTTTGAGGGAAAAGTTTTTTTTTTTTTTTTTTTTTTCATGGATGCTAAAGTCAAGAAAATTCTAGAAGTAACTTTTTCATGCATATTTAAATCAAGAAAATTGGAAAAATGGTTTTTGGCTTTACATGCGTAAAAGTAATTTTGTCCAAAAGCGTATATATTTTGGACCAATTTCATGCATACAAATTTACGATAATAATGAACATTTGAAAAAACTAACGTTTTCATGCGTATTATAATCAAGAAAATTAGATATATGATTTGCTGATTTTTTTTTCTTCTTTTATACGTTGTATAATATATTTTGTGCCAATTAGATTGATTTGTTTTTAATGCATAAGAAAATTAAAGACGTAACTTGATTTGATGATGCGTATTAAAATATAGGAATTGAAGATATATTAAAATATAGGAAATATGATTTGCTGATTTTTTTTTCTTCTTTTATACGTTGTATAATATATTTTGTGCCAATTAGATTGATTTGTTTTTAATGCATAAGAAAATTAAAGACGTAACTTGATTTGATGATGCGTATTAAAATATAGGAATTGAAGATATATTAAAATATAGGAAGTTATAAAATCAAGAGAATGAAATGAATAATTACATAATAAATAAATCCAGAGACTTAAATATATAGATCTGGATTTCAGGAATTTGTGCCGGAGTATGATGAAATTGCAGCAAAGTTGACGTGGGATGAGGTGGATAGACTAAATTATGTGCCGGAGGCCGGAGTTCCGACGTAGGTGGTGGCAATGGATGGTGGAGTTTTTTTGGGTGAAATTAGTAGTGGGGTTTATACAGTTTGGGGTATATATGAATGATATATATACAGACTTATGATATGGTACATCTCCAGGGGCATTTTTGGTATTTTGGCGGATTTATATCCTTTACAAAACTCTAAAAATATTAATGTATATGATATCATGTGGAGATGATACTTTTGTTTTAACCTTTTGCAAGTTTGATGCTTATTTTTATATTTTATGTTATTGTTTATGTGAATTTGTTAGCGACTTATTAAGAAAATCTATCTTAAGAAGATAATAATCTATATCTTAATATTTCCCTTATGTAACGGGGGTATTCTCGGAAAACAAATTAGTTCATATTAATAATGTAAATATATGAGAAAATAAGAAAATATAATATGATCATAATACTTTTTAAAGTTTAATATGTGTTATTAACTTTTGTACTAATACTATAAATTTTTTGATAATTTATATCTATTTTTATTTTTGTTAAATTAAATCTATTAACTAACCAAAAAATAACAAAATTTTATATCTAAGTATATGGGTTAGCGGGTTGATTTCAGGTCAAAGAGTTGACTAGTCATTTCGAGTTACTTTTTGCATGTTAAATTTATACAAATTAAATACATCTCTATATTAATTAACTAGATTATGACATGCGTTAAACGCGGGGAACATAAATTAAATACATATCACATTAATAGTTGACACTGTCTTAAGTGAAATTTTAATAAAAAATATGTAAGATTCATTTTTAGAGTTTTGAACAAAACTTATTAAATAAAAATATTTAATATTTATATTAGAGAAATTTGGTTTTTTAATATAGTAATTTTTAACATATATGATCCACGTGATCTTTGTTTTAACACAACATGATGCGACTCTTTGATTAAAATGTTGTGTAATAGGTTTATGAATTGACTTTGTTCGGTGTACTGATCTCTATGTAGGCTCATATGACTCTTTTCATGTTGTCCATATAAAATCAAAAGCAACAATAAGTTGCTGCATGTACCAACAACGTTAAATTCTGCAAAGAAATTCGATAAAAATTACAATTACAGTGTATTGCCATAACCATAAACATCAAATTCAAACATTGTAATTTGGTTAATTTCTAAAGTATTTTTTCCTTATAAGAATTAAAATATTATTTTTTAGGCTACACCCAATCACGTATACATATCTTCCGATCAAAGAAATTATTATAAAAAAAATGTCATGAACAAAAATATAATATTAGTTTCATAATTTGCCAAATGTTAACACTAATAAATAATAATGAACCTTCAAAACTCTTGCATTTTGGTCACTGCATCCAACTAACAAACGAAATTCAGTTTAGAGGATTGATTCAAGAAATGCATCCATGACTTCTTGTAACTGAATTTGGGGAAATGCTAAGACCTACTGAGATATGAGGGAACGATTTGTGAGACTATGGTTGGTTTCTGGAGGACAATACAAATTCAAAATCATTAACACATATCTTTCCTATATTCTTTAATTATCAAATTTAGATCAAACTTGTCAAAATCAAATTACAAAAAAAAAAAAAAAAAAAAAAAAACCACCCAGATATTTAACCTACTAATCAAACAACATATTTTTCATAGAAATAAATATCACAAATCTACGGTTTACACTTTATATAATATTCTTAAATTATATCTTACATTTTCATCTTTAATAGTCACTAACACCTCTTTTTGTCTTATTGTTGTGACACGCATCTATATAAAAATAAGAGAAAGAACTATAGAGAACGAATGTTGACAGGGTGATCCTTCATTGAAAACATAACAAAATTCTTCATAGATCAGTTAGGATTCTTCTATAGATCGCTAGAAGGTCTCTATAGTGACAATCGGTGTGACATTTATGAGAACGCACCATTTAAAGTAACAATTTTGATTAATGTAAGTGAAAAGTCATTTAGAATGCTTACCAGTTGTGACTATTTCCACTTCGATGTGAACATTAACATACTAGTAGAGAATTAGAACTTCAAATAAACCATATATAGCCAAATCAACAAACATGACAACACAAAAAGAAGCCTAAATTGACATATAACCAAATTTCAAAATTTTAATGTTTCGCTAAACAACTTTTTCAATTTATCAAAATTTTATTTTATTACAACCTTATATGAGTAATCAAGAATCTAAAGTTAGTGAAAGAAGTAATTGTTCATTTAAAGCCTGTAAAAAAAATACAATATTATGAAATTGCTTATAATTTACATGTTTGCTTATTGTCCAGGAGATACCCAACCACTTGGACATGCACTATTATTTGATTAATTAGTGCATAAATTACATTATAGAATATGAAATTTAAGAATTATTCAGATTCATTTACACTTGATTTAACAATATAAAATAGACAAATTTATAATCATAAAAGTATGCTTAATTCAACAAATTTGTTATCAAAATTAATGGAAAACTAAGTTTTTTTGAAGAAACAAATCAAATACACAAAAACGATATATATATATATATATATATATATATATATATATATATATATATATATATATATATATATATATATATATATATATATATATATATATATATATAAAACAAAGAATTGAGCAAAGAACATTTGAAGATCATGGTTAATCTTTTCTCATCTTCAAGATGGTAAGTACAAGTGATTAGAGAAAACAAATTTATAATCATAAAAATGTGCTTAATTCAACATATTTGTTAAGTTAATGGGAAATATTTTTTTCGAAATAATTAATTATTAAGTATGTAGGATATTACCACTAAGGGATTTAGAGTTTTGCATCATCCTCAAGATTCAATACAGACATCAACTAATGCTCATCACTTTCAAATAAAATTCTCTGCAATTTAAACTTAATATAGTAAATCTAATCAATAACATTATAAAAAAGGGTAAGGTTAATAATAAACATATATAGTTATTGAGTTAGATAGTTGGAAATCGAGCAATGGTAATTTAACATGTATAAGTCCGATTATTACTTTCAAAACTGGAAGTATTTACTATATTAATAAGATTTAAATGCAAGGTAACTGTTTTACCCTTGATGAATTTTGGTACCATCGATGTACACTGAGAAGGAAATAGAATAATTAAGAAGATATATCATGTTGATTTGCAAAGATATAGGATGACCAGTGCATAAATTACGACTTTAAATTTAGGGAGGATTTGAGTTTTGAAATTTAAATTGTATTTTAGGGATAAAAGAAATTGGTGAAGGTTTGAGCGGAAACATTGATGGACAGCATGTTTGACCAAACATTGGTCAAGATGACGTAAACAATTTGATTTAAGGGTGGAAAATGTATAAGTGAAACACAATCAAAAGTCTTTATTATTTTAGATGATGAAATAAAGTTTCTATTTTAGATATAAAATTCAATCTTCTATTTTGTAAATGTAAACGTCTTAGTATTTGCCTCTCTTTAGCGTCCGTGTAATGGGTTTTATTATTTAAATCTGTAAAATTGTAGGATATCATTAATATTTAAAAAATAATAATATTTCAATGGTAAATGTTTGCTAATAAATTTATGAATAAATTCACATGGAATTATAAATAGCTATTTTAGAACGGTTAAAAGATTTATAAAAGTTTACAATTTTATAAAAGCTAATAGTTTTCTAATATTTATATTGAAGTTGTAATGAATATCATTGTAACAATGTTGACAAATTCACATTCAAATGGAATAATAGAGTAAAAAAATGATTAAAATTCTAAATTCATCTGAGTTTAAACCCAAAAGACAAATAGATGAACAATTCAACATTTCATAAAACCCAAAATGCATTCAAATGATATTCTAACCCAAAAATGAATAATATGAAACAAAGTCATCGAAAACCAAACCCAAAAACCAAATAGTATGTAAACATAATATGAAATCAATAGTACTCAAACCACCAACTATTCAAACAAAATAGTGAAAATCATATATTATTTTTCTTGCTTTGGAATTAACAGTTTTGACTTGCCTTTTTTAGAAGTACAATTTGCCATTGATGTTGATGGTCAATTGGTTGAGGACATTGTTGTCGGATTATCAACGTCGTAAGCATCTTCTAGGTTGCTTTTTAATTCTTTTTTATCTAGACACTTTTTTAAAGGATATCCACTCAGTTAGTGGACTTGTTGCAGTACTTTTATCAAGATTAGAAGTGGGTGTGACGTTATCATCAGTAAACGAAACAACATCCTAAATGTAGAAAATAAATTCATGTGTCAATCTAAAAATTAACAATATTTTAAAATATTTAAAATATTAGATTTAGTTATATTATATTTAAAACCTTCAAATTTTGACATTCGAGTTATACCGATAAAAAGTTAAACGAATCGGATTCTAGCGCCTACATTTGAAGTACATAGAAATATGTTAGTTGATCAACTGAAATACAAAAAACTAAATTTAATAAGTGTAGTGTTTGTAGTATTCTTCATAAAAGAATGTTACATGTTCAAAGTTGATTTTCCAATTAAGCAATGATTGTATTATCAGTAGTGAAGTTTGAGATTGCATAATCATCATCTTTTTCTTCAAATTATAATGTGAAATTTGAATTTTGAATGCAATCTTTTTATCCAAAAGTACATTCAAAGAAGATGGATAAATCTTCATATTATCCTCCTAAAAATTAAAAAATGAACGGTTATAAAAGTATATGGACAAAAAGTATAAATTAGTTTTATGTAAATGAAGTTAATATCGATAACTTCATTAAACTTTCGAAGCAATTCTTGTGTGGTTTTTTCCAGAAGTTTCTTTGCATACTCATCGCACAGTGTTACATTTAGTTGTTTGCTTCTATAAAAACCAAAAAAAATAATAATATAAAATATAAAATGACATTATAAAGTAAAGTTTGACACAAAATTTTGAAAAGTAAACGTATTCTAGATCTTCCAAGCTTAAATTGACGCTCTTTGATAATTTATTCTTCTTGTTCATAAGGGTTTCCATTGGGAAGCATCTCACAACATCTTCAATAACATATATTATATAAGATAAAAATGGAAGATTAGTATAAAATTTTCGGTATGGTGAGTGATGGTAAATTACATAATATCGTTATATAAACCTTTAGATTGTAACATATGAACTAACCAGAGGGTGTGTTCTCAACAAAGGCACCATCCAAAATGGCGTTGAAGTTTGCAAAAGAGAATCCATAAAGTGATCCAGTCTAGTCATTACATCGTGTCACCTTGGTTGTGATATAAATATTGATTTTGTTTTCATTATAAACAAAACTATTTTTGTTTTGATTAAGACCAAGTTGTGGATTTTGGATGTATTAACAACCATCCTCATGAAGCAAACTTTTAAATCTTTCAACCCATCTGTTAGTAACATGTGCCTCGATTTTCCTTCCCTAAATGCATAATAAACCAGTTTATATATTGTTATACGTGGTTAGAATGAAATTGTAAGAAAATTCATGAATAAAAAAAAATTGTTATTACCTGTTCATCAATAAGAATCATATAAATTTTGTAAGTCTTTGTTGAAGATCCATAAGCAAGATGTTCCATGAGACATATTATTCTTACTCTCATGGTAAATTAACTTTTTGAAACATCAAGTTGGTCTATGAAGGTAATGCTGCTTTGAGCCATGTTTCTGTTTCTGAAAAAACTAATGATTGTTAAACACATTTGACTCAACCAAGTAATATGGACCGGGTAAAATAGGCAAAACGGGAACACTTCAAAATCATAGGGTTAGAGTGAAAATATAGTTTTAGGGATGAAATTTGTAACTTTTGACATAATTCAAGGACGCCGAATGTAATTTAGTCTAAAACATATAATGTAAAAGTCTTTTGTATGTAATCAAAATCAAAATTATAAAAATAAAATAAAATTCTTATCATACAAATATGAATGATGTTATATACTTTTAAAAAACATCACAATGCAAACCTGACAATAAAGTAAAAATAGTTTTTGCTGATGCTCATTAGAAAACATATCAAGAATGAAATATATAATTTTGTTTCTATAACTAAATGAATGAAACTAATATACTTAAAGTAGATTGATTAATATTTTTCATGACCTCTCAACTGGAATATAGTTATAACAAGTAATAAGAACAGAGTAAATGCAAGAAATTGGAGAAGAAGAAGAAAGAGAACAAGGTAAAGACAGAACCTGGAAAAAAGAATTGGAGAAGAAGACCGCTGAAGAAGAACACTATAAATCGTAGGACTTAATCCAAAATCGTAAGAATAACAACTTCAATGTAATCGTATATAAGGTGTTTTTGAATAAGGAAATCATTATCTTCCAAAAAAAATTTGGATTCTAAGATATCATCTTGGAGATTTTCGGCTATTCATTTGGAAAAAACGGAAAGATATCAGTTATATTGATTCAAAATTTCAAATTATTTGACTTGCTTTTTTAATGAGTTTTAAAATTCAAACAAATTATCTCATATTGATTCATTTTACGTGGGATATACTGGGAGATAAATTATGAATAATATTGACTTTAATTTTGACTCTCAAATATTTTGTTGATTTAATGGGATTAGATTACATTTTATAGGTTAATAACCAGATTATTGATATGCTTATTAAATGATTTTTTCAAAAAAAAAGGTTTGAATTTTGAAGCCAAAATCTATAAATAAGGGAGTTAAATTAGGAACAATATTAATTAAAGAAACTGATATCTCATATATAAATAGAATGATATGATTCAACTGATAATATAATGGTTGAATTTAAAGATTTTATAATTAAATGTAATTGTGTTTGAATTCTATTTTGGGAAGATGATGTCAACAATTTGATCTAAGGGTGTAAAACATAAAATTGAAATACAATCAAGGGCCTTGATTGCTTCATTGGTGAATTTAGGGTTCTCTTATAATATTATTTAGAGATAATTAGTACTTTAGACTGACTAGAAAAAATGAACAACCAAATACACACCTCTAACGTCTGGAACTCTGGTTAAAGAATTGGATTAGGGGTTAGGAGTGTCGAGACTTAGTTACTTAGCGCACACTGTATATATTCCATTAGTTCATCACACTATATATATATATATATATATATATATATATATATATATATATATATATATATATATATATATATATATATATATATATATAGTCGGGTTGGCGGGTTGACCCGCGAACCCAAACATGTAGGGATAAGCATATGGACTGGGGAACCGGCTGGAATCGGTCCCAAAACCGGAACCGGAACCCGATGGAACCGGTCGGGCCGGGACCGATACTATAATTTCGTCAATTTTTGGAACCGGGACCCGGTAAGAACCAATCGTTGGAACCGGCCCAAAACCGGGAACAAGACCGGATAACTCACTCAAATTTTGAAAGTTGCATAACTCACTCAATTTAACTTTTTTTGACCTGAATCATTTTCTTACATGTATATTATTATTTGTAGTTAAGTTTAGATTATAAAAACGCTTGATTTTGTTTAAAATTGAATGAGTTACAAGCCTCGCAAGGAAGGGTGTCAAATCAGAAATTTTTTTATGTTTCAGCAATTAAATGTAATCTGACCTTGTTGTTCAAATATACATAACTCACTCAATTTAACTTGTTTTGACCTAAATCGTTTTCCTACATGTAGATTTGGATTTGTAGTTAAGTTTAGACTATAAAAAAGCTTTATTTGGTTAAAAAATTAATGATTTACAAGCCCCGCAAGGAAGGGTGTCAAATCAGAATTTTTTTTAAGTTTCAACAATTAAATGTAATCTGACTTTGTTGTTCAAATGTGCATAACTCACTCAATTTAACTTGTTTTGACATGAATCTTTTTCCTACATGTAGATTAGGATTTTTAGTTAAGTTTAGATTATAAAAACACTTGATTTGGTTAAAAATTGAATGTGTTACAAGCCCCGCAAGGAAGGGTGTCAAATCAGAATTTTTTTATGTTACAATAATTAAACGTAATCTGACTTTGTTGTTCAAATGTGCATAACTCACTCAATTTAAGTGTTTTAGACCTGAATCTTTTTCCTACACGTAGTTTAGGTTTTATAGTTAAGTTTATACTATAAAAACGCTTGATTTGGTTAAAAAAGTGAATGAGTTACAAGCCCCGCGTGGAAGCGTGTCAAATCAGACCGGTTCCAAAATTGAAAACCCAGCAAAAACCGGACCCGGAACCGGAACCGGTAGAACCGCCGGTCCGGTTCGGTTCTTGATTTTGGCCGAAGCCGGTTCCCGGTTCAGGTCCGGGTTGGGCCGATTCCGGACGGTTCGGTCCGTTTGCTCATGCCTGCAAACATGTAGTTCAACCTAACCCATGAAATAAACGGGTTGGCGGGTCAGAAACCTCAACTCAAACTCGTTTATTTTTGTGTCGGGTTTGTGTCGAGTTACGAGTTGGGTTGAGAATTATCACCCCTAGGTCAGGGACGGAGCTTGTATAGGGCTAAGAGGGGCTGTGCCCCCCCCCCCCCCCCCCCGCCGCTTTTTTTTTTATATTTAGATTATAGCTATTAAAAAAATTACATATTAGGCCTAAGACTATAAATTTGATTTTGACCCCCCATGTTCTATCATAACTTCAAGTTCTGTCACTGCCCTAGGTATATGTAGGTGTATGAGGAAATGCTATAAAAGCTAGTGGCCAAAGTGTATATATCTTAAGGGAAAGTAACCTAAAAGGGTAAGATACTTTTTTGATTTGTATATATTTAGTCATCGAGTTTTTTTTCTACATTTTTCCATTGAACTTGTTTGAAATGTTCAAAAAACATCCTTATGACATGCTATCGTAGGTATAGCCGGTTTCCCGTGTTTTTGGCAATTCCGACGAGACTCTAATCATCTTCTCTCGCAAAAAATATCACAAACGCATACACAAAACACATAACACTTACATTCTTGTGTTTTTCCTCCAGAAATTCTTCAACCTTCAACCCAAAAATCCTTCAACTACTTCAACCCATATCTAAACATCTTCAAGAACAACTAGATAAGAAAACGAGTTCATCATAAATGATTTCAGATTTATGTATGTGTGTGTGTATTAGATCTGAACAAAAATCTTCGATCCTTCAACCGTCAGTGCGTGTTAGACCAGAAAGCACATACACAATCATGTTCATTGCTTCAAACCCTTCAACCCAAACAATTCTTCAGCCTCTTCAACCCATAAATCAACCACTTCAACCTAGATCTGTACATCTTCAAGAACAACTAGATCATAAAACAAATTCATCAGAAATGATTTCATATTTGTGTGTGTGTGTGTGTGTTAGATCTAAACATCTTCAAGAACAAAAATATAGTTCTAGATTCATAAAATGATTTTAGATTTGTGTGTGTGTGTGTTAGATCAGAAATTGAAAACCTTATTTCATAAATTGAAAATCATTAAAACGATTTCGTATTTTGCTAGAGCTACCATTGATGAACTCGTTTTTACAGATTTGTGTATGTGTTAGATGAACACAAATCCAAATTTGCATGTGTATATGATTTCAGATTTGTGTGTGCATGTGCTAGATTTGTCATGGTTCGTTGCTTTCTTTCAACGACTTAAAAAAAAGAATACAATAATGATATTTGAAGAAACACAGATGTTGTTAATCGTTTACAAAAAAAACGGGTTTTCATTGGTCGCCAGAAAAAATAATGTTTCGTTGGAGAAGATGACCGAAGTCTCACTGGAGCTGCCAAAAAACGTTGGAAACCGGATAAACCTACGATAACAGGTCAAAATGATGTTTTTTGAACAGTTTCAACAAGTTTACCGAGAAAATGTGAACAAAAAAAACTTAGTGATCAAATCGATAAATATCTTACCATTTTAAGTAGACCTGACAATGGAACATGTTTTGAATCTGATCCGATCCAAACCTGTAAGAATTATATGGGTTCGGAGCGTAGTTTTTAATTTGTTTACCCGTTAACGTCCCATATGTAACATTCCATAAATTAAAGTAAAATTTTTCAATTTTAAAACCAAACCAAAAGCCATAATTGTTTACAAAACATGGTTCACACTTGTTAAATCATAAATCAGAGTATCCCAAAATCAATCTCATAAAATTTGAAGGATGTGCACGATCAAGCCTTCGCATTGACCATGTTCTCTGAAGTACCTGAAACCATAACAGTCAAACTGTAAGCCAAAGCTTAGTGAGTTCCCCCAAAGTACCACACAATACCATATAGATAATAGCATGCATGTATGAGCTTTCAGCCTGTTTGGACCGCCTCACAGGGCCTACAGCCTATCTGGACTGCTTTCCGGGCCTTCGGCCTGATTGGACCGCCTCTCGGGACTTCAGCCTATCCGGACCGCCCCGAATATCTTGTCCTTTAGCACAAAGCAGAACCGTGTCAACCAACCAACCATGACATGTCGACATATACAACAACAATCGATAACCAGCAAGTACATAGATCTACCAGTCTAACACATACTCAGTGAACATAGGTAATCATATAGATCTACCAATCTAACATATAACCAACATAACATCAATCCAATATACCAGGATACATAATCCAGTGTGCCGACATTGGTGCCTTCAAGCCATAAGTACAATGAGGAAAACTCACCTCAATGTCAGGAAGATAACTGGACTGAATAATGCTCCAACTAACGGTTCTGTAGGTCACCTGTACAACACACAGGGACCAAGCCTCAATCTACTATTTAAAATATCCCAAATGACCTAAAGTAAAACTTGGTCAAAGTCAACGATCAACGATCAAAAGTCAAAGTCAAAGTCAACCTCAGTCGACCTCCACGTCGTGGCCATCCTTCGGCCAAGTCGTGACTGGTGGGTTCAACCCGATCAGAACCCGATCTCGGATAAACCCATATATGTACCGAAATACGTAGCCATGATGTATCCCCAAAGCACCATGTCGTGGCAGAGACGGTCTCAAAATAGTCGCGGAAAACCCCATCGCCACATCGTGGCACCCTATTGCAATGTTGTGGGAAAATGTTTGAAGGCATAATTCTTTCCAAGGTCCTTAATTTGTAAATCCTTTTGCCCAAACTTTCCAGAAAGCATCCAGGAGTCCTATTGATCCCTAAATATGTAAACTTTATGAACATGCATTCCCCATGCATGTCCTCCATCAAATCTAGTTCAAAAGAGTAGAAAAGGAACCTAAAATCATGCAAGGATCCCAAACCACAACCATTTCTCAGATCTACAAAGTATAGTGTCCCTGGGACTCCTAAGAGTCATAAAGTTGCAAACTTTATCACTTTTCTTCACTCAAAATCCATCAAAGAGTTCAATCATGCAAGGTAACTCTAGATCCATAGAGAAAAGTTGAAAAGCTACGTTAAAGATCCTTACAAATGATCTAGAAAAACGATTCCAGAGATTGGAGAATGTTGTTTGCTTGCTTCTTGCACTCAATCTTCTTCTACTTCCTTCAAAATCACCAAAAAGGATTGAAAATGAGCTCAAAAGCTTCAAGGTGGGTTAGGGTTAGGTTTTTGGGGCTTGAGAGTGATGGAGGCTGAAGATGGGCAACCCTAGCCTCCCTACTTTCCTTTAAATACCCGAAAAATTAGGTTTTTCACTACCGAGGGTGGCCACATCGTGGCTAAAAGATGCCACGTTGGGGGGATCATTAAATGACCCGAGAAACTTTCAGCATCGCCACGTCGTGGGATGCCGTCACCACAACGTGGTCACTCCCAAAATCCAAAATACATTAAAATTAAATACCTCAAAGAATCCGGATGTTACAATTCTCCCCCACTTGAATCAAAATTCGTCCTCAAAGTCCGATGCTGCAAACAACTCTGGGTAATGCTCCCTCGTCTCCTCCTCGGGCTCTAATGTCCACTCTGGACCCTTGCAGTGCTGCCATTGCACCTTCACCAAGCTCACAACCTTGCTACGCAAAGTCTTCGTCTTCCTGTCGAGGATGACAATCAGTCTCTCTATATAAGTCAAGCGCTCGTCCACCTGAATGTCCTGCAACAGAACCACTGCGGAATCATCAACCAAACATTTCCGCAGCTGTGAGACGTGAAAAGTATTGTGGATCTGACTCAGCTCCTCGGGTAGATCCAAACGATATGCAACCCTGCCCACCCGAGCAACCACCCTGAAAGGTCCAATATACCTGGGGTCCAACTTGCCCCTCTTCCTGAATCGGATGAAACCTTTCCAAGGTGACACCTTCAGGAGTAACATATCCCCGACCTAAAACTCCAAATCTGACCGTACCCTATCAGCATAACTTTTCTGCCGACTCTGATCTGTCTGCAATTTTTTCCTAATCTGCTGAATAAGCTCTGACGTTTGAAGGACTACCTCGGTCTTTCCCATGACCTTGTGATCAACCTCTCCGCAATAGACTGGGGTACGTCACTTACTTCCATAAAGAAGCTCAAATGGTGGCGCACCGATATTGGAGTGATAATTGTTGTTATAAGAAAACTCATCCTGAGGAAGGTAGGAGTCCCAACTCCCACCGAAATCGATAACACAAGCTCTCAACATATCCTCGAGGTCTGGATGGTCTGCTCGCTCTGGACGTTAGTATGCGGATGATAAGCAGGGCTAAAGTGCAATCTCATACCCAATTCCTCGTGGAACCTCTTCCAAGATCGATAAGTGAACCGAACATCTCGGTCAAATACAATAGAAACTGGAACACCATGTCGGGCGACAATCTCGCACACATATACATCGGCCAATTTCTCGTTCGAGGAGCTCTCTTGAATAGCTAGAAAGTGGGCACTCTTGGTCAGACGACTCACAATAACCCATATCGCATCAAACCCCTTAGCCGTCCGATGTAACTTGGTGATAAAATCCATGGTGATCTTTTCCATTTCCACATGGGAACCTCCAAAGGATGAAGCATGCCATGCGGTCTCTGGTGATCTGCTATTAGATGCCATTTTATGCATCTTTTAGGGTAGTTTTTATTAACATTTAGCATCATATTTTGTACATTTGCATGTCATTTTTTTAAATAATGTTCAAGTCATGTTTTTTTTATCAGAATTCCCGTACTGCTAGCATTTTTTGTGTTATTTGCAGATATTTCGAGTGGAGAAGTACTTTGGGAGCAGTTGGATGCATATTTGGAGCTTAAATAGAGTTGGAATTGAAGAAGGATGTTAAGGAATAACAAGGAGTGCTTAAACTGAATAATCGCATCCGAAACGAGCCAAGAACCCAGATATGCGATCGCATTTCCAATATATGTGATCCCATTTTTGCCACGAAGTTTCCCATGGTCGAAATAAGTCATCTGGAGGCCATCTGAGTAGAAAAGACCAAATATGCGATCGCATAAAGCATTTCTGCGATAGTATTTTCTTCTTGCAACTCCAGAAATTTCAAATTTAGCTTCATACTTCATTTAGACGCAATCCTGGAAAAATTCAAAAATATGCGATCACATATAGCTAACCTGCGATCACATGTTTGTCTAAAAGCCCCAGAAAAGCAATGTATATCATTAAATTTGCCCGATACACGTTTTTATGAGAATATGCGATCGCATATAACCAACCTGCGATCGCATTTTTCGGTTTCTTTCTCCAGAAGTTTCTGTCTCGCATATAAATATGACCCTCACTATCATATTCAGAAGTGAGACGATTCTAGATGGCAGAATACCCTTCTGAAGACGATTTTTGATACCTTTCAGGGATTTCTGAAGATATGAAGGCTGCGAATCATCTCATTCATGTAGTTCATCTAGATTTATTAGTAAATGTTTCTTTTATCTAGTTTAGTTTTGTTTTTAACCATGTCCGACTAATCTTTAGTTTTCAGTTCTGCATAGACTGACACTTCTCATGTGATTAGTTTTCAGATCCGGTTTTCTTTTTGTGTTTCTATCTAGATTTTTCAGTTTTGAGCTTAATGAATGTTTGGTTTTAAACTCTTGTTAGTCTGATCACCTAGCTAGGGTTTTTATCAATCCACTTAATCAGTTAATAAAATCCGTAATTGTTCTTGTCAACTGTAAAAGTAACAAGTATCAGATTGGTTCCGTGTTTGGGATTTAACTTTGATATATACTATAAAAATCATATATTTACGCTTTCGAGCTTGCGAGAAGTATTGGATATTTATAGGAATTTTACACAGATCATAAAGCTGATATTCTGATTTAATTAAGAGCTTATTTAATTAAACAGTAAAAAATTTAGGGTTAATTCAAAAACCTTGTTTTGATTAACTAATTTAGGTAAAAGAGATTATACTAGAGCTTGTTAGTTTTTCTCAGTACCAACTTAGGTATAACGCATCTCAAATAACCAGATCTGAACTGATTGCATGATTAAGAAAGTCGCAGCAGAACGGAAATCGTTTTTATCATTGATTTTCGTTTAGTTTCACTGCAATTTTAGGTTTTTTAGTTAATTCGAAATCTCCCTTTTATAATTTTTGTTTTGACTAGAATGTGCCTGATGCAAAAGGCATTAGTCATTAGGCTGTGTCCTTGAGGATTTGAGCCTGCTTCCCCGTGCTATATTTTTAGTGCAACCAGCAGTGATAAATTTATTTGCTTAATATGCCCGCGACTGCGTGTTAACATCGGCCTTGACCATCCAACATGTCAAACACCTCTCAACATACCACGTTATCTCCCTTTTCATGCATGGCCACCAATAAGTAAGTCTTAGGTCCCAGTACAACTTTGTGGCTCCAGGGTGTATCGAAAATCTGGACTTATGTGCCTCCTCCATCATAGTTTGCCTAATCCCACCAAAATCTGGCACCCAAACCGGACCGCACCGGGTCAACACTCTGCGACTATCGGTAAAAAATATACCAATCTCACCCCTGATTCTCTCATGCATCAAGTTTTCCTTCTTAACTCCTTCGGCTGAGCCTTCCTGATCTCACTCTTTGATCCGTGTAGATGATACACCGGACCCCATATAGATAGTGCCGTCAAATCTTGAGGGCAAACACCACTACCCCCATCTTCAGATCATGCGTCGGATACCGAACATCATGCAACTTCAGCTTCCTAGAAGCATACACAATAACTCTCACTCGTTACATGAGCACTATCCCCAAACCGGTGATAGAAGCATCACAATGGACAATAAAATCTCCACACCCTCCGGGAGGGTCAACAGTGGGGCCTCACCCCTTATGTTTTTCTATTTATATGAAGTTTTACCCCTACTACTAATAAAAACAATCTATTCTATAACATGATGAAGATGACATACAACTTTTCTTCGCCTTCAACTCCCGCGGTTAGTGGAAGTAAAGACTTCTAAAGATGTAGTATACAACATATTTTTTCATCCTTGTTATATATTTACATAAACAGAAAGAATAATAACAAGCTAAAAGCCAATACATAATACTTTCGAAAATCAAAGAACAATTATAAATTTCAAACTTGGTTTTTTAGACCTATCACGAAAATTAGGCCTGACAATCGTGTCGTGTTCGGGTTGGCGTGATGCGGGTTGGCGGGTCAAAATATGTCAACCCAAACACGACCCATTTAAATATACAGGCCACGCGTTGACGGGTCACGGTTTGGCGGGTTTGGAACATAAACCCATATATGACCCGCCAACCCATTTATTTATACGAGTTCACAGGTTGACGGGTTCGTGGGCTTCACCGCTTCAGCCTTCAGGCGTCAACGTCGTTTGTGATTTCGATACACGATTTGATTTCGATACATGATTTCGATTACAGAGTAACAGAGGGGAGAGTGGGACTGTAGGAGACCGGGAGACTGGAAGTCTGGAAGAGGGAGATATGCTCATACGCAATTTGATTTTGAGATTATTATTTAGGGCAAATGGGCAAAATGGTTACAGACTTAGTCTTACAAGTTACGACTTATGACCTTAGGTCATCCACCACGAGTCAAAATGTCAAAACAGTCAAATGGTCTATGAATCAATGGTATATATTATATAAGACTTATTAAATATTAATACTTGATACATAAATACATTTAAAAATAAAGTAATTTTTTTTATTAAAAATATAAACGAGTTGGCGGGTCAAACCGTTTATTTTTTGAGAAACCCATATATGACCCGTTTAATAAACGGGTTGGTAGGTTGTCGGGTTAGCGGGTTGGCGGGTTGAAAAAATCAACCCAAACCCATTTATTTCGTGTCGTGTTGTGGGTCGTGTCGCGGGTCGTATCGAAAATTGCCAGCCCTAACGAAAATGTAGTACATATTATTTTGAAAAATCAAGAACAAGTTCAAAATTAAAAACAATTATATTTTCGAACTTATTCTTTGGATATGTCACAAAAGGCAATACATTTTTTTTTTAAAAATCAAGAAAATGTTCGAAAGTCAATAAAAACAATAATTTTCGAACTTCGCCATTCCAAAAAACTATAATTTTCGAACAAGTATTTCGAATTTGTTCTTCAAATTTATCACAAAAGTACGGTATATTTTATTTTCAAATATCAAGAAATATACTCTTTGAACATCTTCTTAAACGAATAAAATTTTTGAATTTGAAAAACTTTTAAAAACTTAATAAATAGTAGAAACTAGTAATTGAGCCCATGTTTTGCTGCGGGTTTTTATATGTTTTTGTTGTGTGTTAGGAGTGATAATTGATTATAAAGTTCAAAGTTAAAAGAGTCAAAATAATATTTTAAAAAAGAGAGGGGTGGAAAATGCATTTTACGAAGTAGAGGAGGTAAAATCTTTTATATATATATATATATATATATAAGATTTTACCTCCTCTACTTCGTAAAATGCATTTTCCACCCCTCTCTTTTTTAAAATGTTATTTTGACTCTTTTAACTTTGAAATATATATATATATATATATATATATATATATATATATATATATATATATATATATATATATATATATGAGAAATCTCCAGAAAAGTCCTAAAATTTTACCCTAATTTACGAAAAAGTTCCAAACTAAATTTTGTTTACAAAAAAACATGAATTACCGATAAAAATGGCGATTTGATCCTTTTTTTCCGGTTTACCGGTTTTATTACTTATCTGGTTTACTAAAGTCCCATTATTTTACCCTAATTTGCAAATAAGTCCCAAAATATAATTTACTGATGATTTGGTCATTTTCTCTATATAACATACATTTTACCGGTTTCATTGCTGACCCAGACGCCTAGTCATTAAATGAGATGATGAGATGAATATGTTGAGTTATATAATGCTATGTTTAGCATAAAACTTGATATCCTGATGTATTGTATATCTTTTTGGAACATAAAATGCATCCAACGAAGACTACAATAATTACATAAACTAACAACAACTGCGTTATTTTTTACGTGTATAAGAAATATCAAATTGTCTATCTAATCTTATGTAACCCAATATATCCATCTCATCAGACATCAACTCATTTTCTGCCATTTTTTCTTGGAAACACACATTTTTATTGGTTTCATTGCTGACGTAGATACATAGTCATAAATGAGCCGATGAGATGGGTATCAAATTTATAGTAAATGTGGCATTATATAACTCATTATATTCATCTTATCAACTAATTTAATGACTAGGTGTCTAAGTCAGCAATGAAACCGATAAAATGTATGTTACATGAAGAAAAGGGCCAAATCATCAGTAAATTTTATTTTAGGACTTATTCGCAAATTATGGTAAAATAATGAGACTTTAGTGAAACATGTAAGTAATAAAACCGGTAAACCAGAAAAAATGGATCAAATCGCTATTTTTACCGGTAATTCATGCTTTTTCGTAAACAAATTTTAGTTTGAGATTTTTTCGTAAATTAGGGTAAAATTTTAGGATTTTTCTGGATATTTCCCTATATATATACACATACATATTTACATTATTTAATTAATTGTTAAACTATCTTGCCTAAATTAAAGAGATTAATTAAATATTTTGTTTAATTACTAAAATTAATTAATAGATAACATTAAAAATTTACCTTATTTAGGTTTTGAAATGATTGGCTCACATTGATTCTTACATCCACACAATAATTAGTTAGAATACTTCAACATAATTTTTTTTTCTCTGTCTCTCTCTCTCTCTCTTTATATATATATATATATATATATATATATATATATATATATATATATATATATATATATATATATATATATATATATATATATAAAAGACAACGAAAATAATCACGAAAGTTACTTTTTTTTTTTGGAAACGGCAAATATATATAAATAAAAAGGCCACACGATTAGCAAGTAACTAACTTGAGGGCAAAATACAGCATACAAATCACAAAAGTTACTGGTTTGTGAAAACTGTTATTGGAGAAGACCATAATAATGGACTTGGAAAATGATATGGAGTTTGAGACGTTTTATTTTTATAAAAATAGTTATTTTTATAATATTCTTTTTTTGGAAACAACGAAATTTTATAATATTCAATTATAAAGGATAATCATTTTGATGAATGTCCCAAAAAATTAAACATATATTTTGTCCGTAATCATTGGGCTTAGTTACGTTAGTAGTGACGAAAGAAACAAGTAGTTGTTTATTTCTCCTTTTTAAATATGGTGAACCAAGATTTAACGTGACAAGTGCTCAAATTTATAAGTTATTTATTAATACTTTCATTAATACAATTGGTTTTAAAAAAACAGCATGATAACCACCAACAGGCAACTTATTTAGGAACTCAGAATCTTCATGTTTCTTGCTTTTGTTGCCAATGGAATCCTTCGTCTTTTTATAATTCGATAGGATTCCGTATTTATCCTGATATATGTATTAAATTTATCTATATTTGTGTCTATAAAAAAATATTTTATCTACGTTTGTATTTATAAAAAAAACCTACGCAATCACCCTGCGACCATCGCGACTACCGGAGGTTTGCTATTTGATCGTTGCTTGTCAATCCCGGGTGACCGCTGAAAGGGTGGGAGGAGTAATGAGCAATGTCATGGGTGTTTGTCCCCTACGAGATCAATACCCATTGAAGTGGGAATAGAAACTTGTTAAGTCCATGAAAGTTATTGCTGACATAAGGAAGAAAGTCGATGTTAGGCAAGGAATGGGGAGAACGACAAGGAGGATGGGTGGAAATTCTATGGATCATATCAGTGTTTCTTAGTGGCTGTTTGATAGTCTTTTAATTGTAAAATTGAGAGATAATCTCTTAATTTTTCATATTAAGAGTGGCTGGTAAGGTATGAATTTATGCCTCTTAATTTTTTAAAAGACTCTTAAACTTTCAGAGAATGAATTATGTTGAATTAAAAAAAAAGGTATGATAGGCATTCCTGTTTTGCCCAACTTTCAAGCCAATTCTTCCCTCTTCTCTTTCTCATTCATTTGATGCAGCCTACCTTCTCTCCTCCAACTGTCAGTCGGACCTGCAACCCTCAACCATTGTCAACACCTCCGCCTACACCACCGCTTTCGCCAGCGACTCCCTCAATTTTCATGAAATCTCGTCGACAACATAATTTAGGTAAAAGAAAATTCTTTTGTTCCTTCAAATCTCGTCGAAAGCAAAAAAATTTCTTTTGTTCTTGCCCTAAAAACTGTGAAAAGTTATTTGTTGTCTTCATCCAGATAGCCCCCGTCGATGAAATTTTGGAGTACTAGGTTAAAGATTTCTTGCTTTCCCATATTCAGCTCCTACTGATATGTGTTTTCTGATGCTTTACAAGAGTTTTTTATCATTTAACACAACAATTCAAAGGCTCCAACCAGACTGCAAGTTAAAAATTCACATCATAAAATTCAAGGCCTCTTAGAAATTCAGGCATCTTAAAAATTCAGATCTCAAAAATTCAGATACTGCCAAACATCCCCTTACTATATTAAAAAGTTTCCACCGTCTATTGAGTTATAAGACTTGTGAAAGCAATATGGCTTGTTTGGAACAGTGACAAATGTTTACAGAGTGACAAAGTTATCAAAACTAGGTAAACGTCATTTGTGAAAATTTTGAAGGTTTAGGATAAGAAAGCGATTGCTATAGGCATTAATGAAGTATGGTTAAGGAACTATCACTTGTTTGCTTTAGTGGTAAGGTTTGAAAGGAATAATGTTGTCAAAGAATCCACGCAAGAGGAAATGAATGAAAAGAAGGAAATAGAAATGTCAAACCAATCTGTGATCATTCAACATCGGGGGGATACTTCTCATATGCGAATGTAACGTCCCAATTTTCATTATAATTTTTCATTTTTAAATTAAGCTAAACACCCATTTTCATAATGTTGTAATCAAGATAAAACTATTTCTTCATAAAAAGAAATCCAAAATCAGAGTTATAAAGAAAACAAACAAAAAAAACATCGCGGAATCTCAAATCATAAAATTGTTGATGTGTGTGTACAGTCACACCTTCGCATTTCCACGATCCGAAGAAGTATTGGAAAACATTTAACCCACCACTCTAAGCACAAAGCATAGTGAGTTCTTCAAAATATCACATACAACAAAAGACAACTATGCATAACAACAACAAGTCTATTTCAACTCAATGGTCTGTTTAAACCTAATGAAGCACGTAAACATACAAGCAATAATCAAGACCCCACTAGTCTAGCTAAACATACAATCATGTCATAGCAACTATGTCATAAGTAATACAGTGAGAAAACTCACCACACAGAAACTTGGAAATAACAACTACACGCGAATAATTGTAAAGTCCGGTCTCACGAACCACCTAGACATTAGATAAAGGTCAAACCTTAGTCTAAGACTCAAAACCCTTATGTTTGACCCAATGTCAAACTTAGTAAAAAGTCAAAAAGTCAACTTCTGTTCAAAAGACCCCCACACCCTCTTCTGGGCGGCCAATGCCCACTACAAGACAAAACAATCAGGTTCTAACTCAAATCAGACGCATCTCAGAAGTGTTCAGAAGCGCCCTGGCGCACTTCAGAAGACGCCTCGCGTACATAGTAGTTTGAAGAGGTTTTTTATTATTTATTTATTTTAACTTATTCCATTAAGTTAAGGCTTCAACTTCTCATATCTGATTCTTAATAGCATCTTAATGGATAATGTTTCCAACTTTTTCAATTAGGGTGGTCCAAACAACCAAGATCTAAACTTTAAGTCTCTAAAATGATAAAATGGACCATAAATCTTGCATGACTTAATGGGAATGCACAAGATCCCATTTTCCAAGTCCAATAAGTCTATAGAGCAATCCAAGGTGCTCAAAAGGTACTGGAGTTCTCTCAACTCCAAAGACATAAATGAAATGGACGAAAAAGTGATAAACACAACTTATAACTAAATCTAAAGAACTAAATAACTAAAGAACAAGATATGTAATTTATACTCACAAAGGTCTATAAATGGAGTGACATTGTTGGATCTAAACTTGGAACCACCTTTCTTGAAACAAAGAAAACTTCTTGATCTTCAAGCTTCACCGAAAATGAAGGAAATATGTAACACCTGTTCCGAGATAACCTTGTCTTGGAGGCTCGAATGGTAATTGACCTGGTGAAGGTCGCTGATCTCAAAGGATCAAGTTTGGACCTTGAGGAATAAGGTTGTTGGGTTTTGTTCTAGGACTTTGGGATTTAAGGGGCATTGGGCTTAAATCAAATTTTAGAGTAGTTGGCCCAGGTGTACCATGACGTGGTAGAGTGATGGCCACGATGTGGTGCATGGTTAATAAAGAACGTGCATTTCATGGTTGCCACGAAGTGGTGAGCGGTGCAGCCCAAGCCCATGATTTTTATGGTTTTCTCCATATTCAAGGGCTCAAACTCAAGGATTAGGGCATCCTTTTCAGCCTCCAACCCTTCAATACGAAATTCTTGAGAGATCTATATGTCAAAGAGTCATTATGGGATGATATTCCTAGATAATATTGTTGGATTAGGTGTCTAAGCCATAACTATATTTGGTATGTACTTGACCCGGTTGTAGCATGGTCCTTTTGGGTTGCCTTCACCAAAGTAACTTGACTGGATGATTAATGGAGAAAGAGGTTATTATGGTTTATTAATATATTATATGAATAATATATTAAAAGACAAATCATATTGGTTAATTAATATTGGTCAAGAATTAAATAAGAATTATTTTTCTGGTCAAAAAGATATTAATTGAACTTAGGGGACTGGAATTGCAATTATAAGATAATTGGATTTTGGGTTGTGGATCCTTTAGGAAGGGGTGGACGAAATCAGGGGGAGCCCACATTGATTTCGTCCAAGGCCTTGTCTCTGGAAGGTTCTTTTGGACTGCTTAAAGCCTAAGCAATCCAATTAGGGTTTTGACTAAAACCCTAGCAGCTCACCTATATAAAGGACCCTAGGCTTTGCATTTTCGGCTACCACTTGAACCCTAGAGATCAAGAGCCAATTTTAAGCCTCCTTCCCCTCTCTCCAAGATGATCTAACTTGCCTTGGTTTTTGTGATCGATTAGAGGTATTACACTTATGATACTAAAGCTCTCAAAGGTTGAAGATTCTTGCTACAATTGAAAGGTAATTATCTAAACTTGTTTTAGTTATTGTTTTTGATTTTTGTATGCTAGTATTAGGGTTTACAAGCTTTGGATGATTTGCATGTACAATTAGAGAAACCTAGATCCAAATCTTTAGGGTTTGTATGTGCAACGTAGGATTGATGTAATGTTTATAACCCATCAGTGGTATCAGAGCATAAGCTGTTTTCTATTGTATTTGATGCCTTGTTTGATCACTCATTGCTTGAAAAGTCGGATTTTCTGCCCTCTGACAGTTGAACTCGTCGAGTCACCTGATGAACTCGACGAATCCAGTCAGTGACTCGACGAGTCGGAGAGTCTGAGAGCAGATCTTTCGGGATTTTGGCCTATTTTGGATTGGGATAATTACCAAAAACGTTTTTGATTAATAAAATCCGATTTTTATTGAATTGATATGATTATCCTCATCCAAATAGAAGATAATTGTCAATTAATTATATGATTATTGCCTTATATGATAACTTTGATTATTTGAATTATGTGATTATATTATCTTGCCATGAAATTGAATTAGGTCAAATTTAGATAATCACTAATTAATTGTTTAATTAAATTATTTGTAATTTGATCTAGAAAGTTTTGGAAAGTTTCAAAACTTTCCCTCAAGTTTTGGAATTTAAATTTTTGATTAAAAGTTTAATTTTGAAATATTTAAATTCTAAACCCTAGAATTTTACAAGTTTAAAATTCAACCCTTATACTATTATAATATTAAAAGATTAATAATATATATATGTATAAGATAAAGCTAGTCTTACCGTTAGTAGGCCTCATTCACGAAGCCGATCTATAAGGGGGGGTATAAGGTTGCTGCCTATAAAATGGCAGTTTAATGGGTGTCCACTCTCACTTACCGCTTCCTTGATTGGTGGAGGGTCATTAGCCGAACGGGTAGGATAGGGCAACCAATTCCTCATTAATAAGTATAATGATTATATCAAGTAACTAAATGTTTTTATAAATTCCCAATCTTAGTTACTTTAGGAAAAATGTGAAAATGTATGTTATTCCATGAAATTACGCTTTGCGCCTTGCCAAGTCGTTAGTGGAGCGTGTGTGGTTAACCAGCACACTAATTTGGGACTGGAAAAGGTGGCAAGGGGTAACTTGATGTTTATCATAGATCAATGGAGCGTGTGTGGCTAACCGACACATTGATTAGGTGGTAAATGACATTGAGAGTACCAAGTATATTTGCATGGTTATTCACACCTTGTTTGTGATCCTCGGTATCCCAGTCACAAACTTGAAGGGCATAACCGAGATTTAAACATGCCATTGAAAAGTTTTATGAATCTCAAAAGATCTAGGAGTTTCAATACATTTAAAACTTAATTGCCTTTTTCGTTTTTCACGGTGGAAATAGTGAATCGTCATTCACTTACCTTCAAATTATTTGCAGTTTGGATTACGGCATCCCTCTTCTAAATTGTAAATAATGTTGTTGGATCCTAGCCCTAGTTTCTCATTTTGGGTGTTTAATTGAGGATTCCTATCTAATCAAACTTTGTTCCTTTTCTATTTCAGATGTCTACTCAAAACAACAACGCTTATGGCTCGACCCCTTCTGGCTCGTTCTCACTCATGAACTTGTGTGGGAGGGTGATATTTGATGGGACCAATTTCAATGATTAGATCCGCAACATTCGCATGGTCACCCGCTACGAGGACAATGAGTAAGTTTTCGATAAGGAGCTGAAAGAGGTCAACGTCAACACTGCTACTCCTGAAGAAATTGTTGTTTTCGAAACTCATGAGCGAGATTCTACGAAGGTTCATTGCATCATGCTCGCAACAATGACTGCTGAACTCCAAAAGTCCTACGAGGACTACTTCCCCTACGAGATGCACCAAGATTTGATGGAACGTTACCATCAAAGTGCCAGGCAGGAGAGGTATGAGATCATCACCTCGATGATCACTACCAAAATGAAGGATGGAGAGTCCATCACGGCCCACTTGCAGAAAATGCAGAGATTCGTGGACCGTCTGCTGAAGTTGAATGTGAACTTCGAAGAGGAGCTGGCCATAGATATCATTCGTCACTCGTTGCCTCCTTGTTACGACCAGTTTCGTATGACCTATCATATGAACAAGGAAGAGGTCACTCTGAGCAAGCTTCAAGTCCTGCTAAGGACTGCTGAGAGTAGTCTTAAAGGCAAATCTACTGCATGTACTCCTACTGCTGCTGCCCCTGTATTGGCTATTGGGCAAGGGAAAGGAAAGAAGAGGAAGGCTCCTTCTAAGAGCCACAAGGGTAAACGCCATGATGGATCCTCTTCTAATGGGACCAAAGCTGGTTCTGCTACCCCCTCCTCCAACCCAAAAGAAGCAGAGTGCTTCTACTGTCACGACAAAGGGCATTGGAAACGAAGCTGCCCGAAGTATCTGCAGGACATCAAGGATGGAAAGATATAGCCATCCTTCGCTGGAGTTTATACTATACAGTCTAATAACTCATCACATGCTATTTCTTGGGTCCTTGATACAGGATGTGGTTTTCACATTTGTTCTGATTTGCAGGGTCTAAGAAAAAGTAGGGATGTAGAGCATGGGAAGATGAACCTGATCATGGGGAATAGGAAAGCGTCGCCTGTCACCAAGATTGGAGTTTACTCTTTAGTGCTTAGTAGTGGGTTAGGTTTAGATTTAAATGATTGTTGCTACTCGTCAGAAATGGCGAGAAAATTATTTCTTTTCATGGTTTGTACAGACAAGGTTTTAGATTTTCGTTTAATAATGAAATTGGTTCTATTAATGCTTTCTTGAATGGTACTTTCTATTTTGAAGCATTGCCTTGTAATGTAGTATATGAAACTGTGAATATTGTTGATAACTTAGGAAATAATGTGTTGCATATTGATTCGTCCAATGGTCTGGAAAAAGCATGCTTGTGGCATTGTCGTCTTGGACATGTCAACAAGAAGCGCATAGCCCAACTCCAAAAGGATGGAGTGTTCGAGTCATTCGACCTCAAATCGGATGATATGTGCGAATCATGTTTACTTGGAAAGATGGCCAAGTCACCCTTCACTGGTTCTTGTGAAAGGGGTGAGGTTTTATTGGATCTCATACATACGGATGTGTGTGGACCCTTTAGATCCACCATAAGGGATGCAAGCCGCTTCTATGTGACTTTTACTGATGATTATAGCAGATATGGGTATATCTACTTAATCAAGCACAAGTCAGAAACCTTTGAAAAGTTCACAGAGTTTAAACATGAAGTGGAGAATCAGCTGGGCAGGAAAATTAAGATGCTCTGATCCAATCGAGGAGGTGAGTACCTTAGTATTGAATTCCACGACTACCTCAAGGAATGCGGAATCGTTTCGCAATTGACGCCGCCTAGGATACCGCAGTGAAATGGTGTGGCTAAGAGGCGCAATCGAACCTTGTTGGACAAGGTTCATTCCATGATGAGTCGTGCTTCGTTACCTATCTCATTCTGGGGGTATGCCTTAGAGACTGCCGTCCATATCCTTAATCTAGTCCCAACTAAGAAGGTTGCCAAAACACCTCACGCGATGTGGACATGGAAAGTTCCCTCGTTGGAACACATCAAGGTTTGGGGTTGCGAGGCTTTCGTAAGACGAGAGACTCACGACAAGCTCAAACCTCGTAGTGAGCGGTGTATTTTCATCGACTACCCGCAGAAGTCCTTTGGGTATCTCTTCTATAGACCGAGTGACAATGTTGTTTTCGTTGCGAGGAGAGGGGTTTTCCGAGAGAGAGAACTCATATGCCAAGAGGACAGTGGGAGGCAAGCTGATCTTGAAGAGCTTTAAGAATCAAGCGATGAAGGAACCTCTAACACTGGCGTTCAACCCGAGGAGGAAACTCCTGTTGAACCAATTGACGAGTCCCTACCTCTTAGACGTTCCAGTAGAGTTAGTGTTCCACCTGAGTTTTATGGTTTCCATATTACTACTGAAGGTGATACGTTTATTAGTGATAACACACTGATAAATTTGGAGGACCCTAACGACTACAAGGAAGCTATGGCAGGCCCGGAGTCTGCGAAATGGAAAGAGGCTATGGACATCGAGATTCAGTCCATGTATGACAATCAAGTTTGGAACTTGGTTGACAATGTGCCAGGTCGTAAGACGGTCGGGTGAAAATGGAACTTCAAGAAGAAGACCGACATGGGTGGGAAAGTGCACACATATAAGGCGCGATTGGTTGCGAAGGGGTTTACTCAAACTCATGGTGTTGACTATGATGAGACCTTCTCACCAGTAGCGAAGATTAAATTTATAAGGGTTATGCTAGCCATAGCTGCATTTCATGATTATGAAATATGGCAGATGGATGTCAAAACCGCTTTCCTTAATGGGAAGTTTGCTGAAGATGTTTACATGAGTCATCCAGAGGATTTTGTCGATGCGAAGCACCCTAATAGAGTGTGTAAGCTTGAGAAATCCATCTATGGATTGAAACAAGCATCTCGCAGATGGAATCTTTGTTTTGATGAGAAGGTCAAAGAGTTTGGTTTCTCGAGAAGCGAGGATGAGTCATGTGTATATGTCAAAGCCAGTGGGAGTATAGTTAGTTTTCTCATTTTGTATGTGGATGACATACTACTCATAGGAAATGACATCCCAACCTTGCAGGAAGTTAAGTCTTGGCTTGGGAAGTGCTTCGCTATGAAGGACCTCGGAGAACCTGCTTATATTCTAGGGATAAGGATTTTGAGAAACAGGAGTAAAAGGCTAATAGGACTTAGTCAAAGTACTTACTTGGATAAAGTGTTGAAACGTTTTAGCTTGGAGAATTCCAAGAAAGGGAGTTACCAATCCAAAGCAATACCAAGTTGAGTAAGACTCAGAGTCCGAGTACTGATGTCGAGATAGCAGAGATGAGCCGAGTACCTTATGCTTCCGCAGTTGGCTCAATCATGTATGCTATGATATGTACTCGCCCTGATGTGGCCTTTGCTTTGAGCATGGTCAACAGATATCAAGGGAACCCTGGTAGAGCACATTGGATCGCAGTAAAGAATATTCTTAAGTACCTTCGGAGGACTAATGAATGGTTTCTTATCCTCGGTGGGAGCGATGACTTGAGAGTGCGAGGGTATAGTGACGCTAGTTTTCAGACTGACCGGGATAATTTCCGCTCGCAATCTGGCTGGGTATTTACCCTAAATGGAGGAGCGGTGACATGGAAACGTTCCAAGCAGGAGACCGTAGCTGATTCAACGTGCGAATCAGTGTACATAGCAGTGAGCGAAGCGTCAAAGGAGGAAATATGGCTAAAGAACTTCATCGGAGACCTTGGAGTTGTACCTGCCATAAAGGAGCCAATGGAGATTTTCTGTGATGACGAAGGTGCGGTTGCCTTAACTAAGGAACCGAGGGATCATGGCAGATCTAGACATATCGACAGGAAATATCATTTTATTAGACATCGAGTAGACGAGGGACTCCTCCTAGTGAAGAGGGTATCGTCATAGGAAAACCCAGCAGATCCACTTACGAAGGGACTGAGTAGGGTTAAGCACTTGCAGCATGCTAGGAGCATTGGGCTGAAGGACGATATTAGTTTTAGTGATTAGATAGCTTTTAGAAAATTGTAATAGATAAATTGTAATTAACATTTGATGATTAAATAAAAGAGTATTATTTATAAGTAATTTTATTGTCATATGTTAATTATTTACGATTGTTTCACTTTGCATGTTTTGACTTCCTAAATAATAAGATTGTTTAAACTATCCACATTCGATCATACGTTGGAAGTAAGTATATAAGAAGATTGTCATGAATTGGATTGTAGATTGTCTAAGGATTTAGACATAACAAAAGTTTGCTGCAACGTTCATGAGTGCTTATGAAATATGATTTGAGTATTGGATTACACCCGCACTCACTTGAATCACTTCATGGAATTAATCATGAGTGATTGTGAGACGATAATATCATATAGTCTTTAAACCTAGATATATGGTTATTGTTTGCAAGTTGGTTGTGCATTGATAATGCGTAAACTTATCAGTAACTTGATGTTATAAAACGCATTGTTGTGTATGATTTGATAAGTAAATAGTAAATGCATATAAGTCGAAGTTTATCTGTTCCTTTTATCCTACGAGGTTAAAAGCGATATCTTGGGCCCCTCGATGATTTGGTTTGACTTATGTGCCGGGCCTGGTCAGGACTAAGTTGATGTGTTCAATTAAGTTCTATGTCAGACGAATAAGAGATCGAGAAACAAACTGCTGGACAATAAGTATGACTATGTTCCATGTGATTGTCCATACGATATCTTGAGAACGGAGGACTCTACAATCCCTTATCTATAGGACGTGTCAGAGTTCAACAACGGCTTTTGAGAGCTATGATTGCTAATCGGGTTTTGAAGTCGTACTTGCATCTATAGTTATTAGACTTATCCAAGTGGGAGACTGTTGGATTAGGTGTCTAAGCCATAACTATATTTGGTATGTACTTGACCCGGTTGTAGCATGGTCCTTTTGGGTTGCCTTCACCAAAGCAACTTGACTGGATGATTAATGGAGAAAGAGGTTATTATGGTTTATTAATATATTATATGAATAATATATTAAAAGAGAAATCATATTGGTTAACTAATATTGGTCAAGAATTAATTAAGAATTAATTTTGTGGTAAAAAAGATATTAATTGAACTTAGGGGAGTGGAATTGCAATTATAAGATAACTGGATTTTGGGCTGTGGATCCTTTAGGAAGGGGTGGACGAAATTAGGGGGGGGGGGGAAGCCCACATTGATTTCGTCCAAGGCCTTGTTTTTGGAAGGTTCCTTTGGACTGCTTAAGGACTAAGCAATCCAATTAGGGTTTTGACTGAAACCCTAGCAGCTCACCTATATAAAGGACCCTAGGATTTGCATTTTCGGCTACCACTTGAACCCTAGAGATCAAGAGCCGATTTTGAGCCTCCTTCCCCTCTCTCCAAGATCATCCAACTTGCCTTGGTGTTTGTGATCGATTAGAGGTATTACACTTGTGATACTAAAGCTCTCAAAGGTTGAAGATTCTTGCTACAATTGAAAGGTAATCATCTAAACCTGTTTTAGTTACTGTTTTTTGTGACAACTCGGAATTTCCATCTGGTACAACTATTCACCCCATTAGAAGTCAGATTTGTTTTCGCTAAATTCTAAGCTGTTTGGAGTCATTTTGAGTATTCAAAGCCTAGTACCTCGATAAATAATTATAGGAAGTATACTTTAGAGGTTGTCGTGCATCACTTAAGTCTCAAAAATCCAAGAGTTTGGAGTTTACGGCCCCAAACATGGAGTTTACGGCCGTAAACTCTAAAGAGTATAAATATGACACTTAGTCATTTTTGGCTCATTTTTCACTTCCTAGCTCAAGAACACCCACAATTCTCTCTCAAGTATCATAACACATTCCTTCCAAGCTTCCAAAAACGTAAGTGTTTCTTCCCTAGATTTGTTGATATAACACTTTATCTAGTGTTTATACACGATTTCATCCATGGAATCTCCTCTTTTCTTAGATCTTCAAGTGTTCTTCAAGAACACCAAGAACACACACTAGTGTTTTTGGGCCTAAAACACTCTTACAAGCTTCCTATAAGTAAGTACACTCTTCCTATCTAGTTGTTTGGTTATTATACTTGCTAAACCATTGGAAAAACATCAAAAATCCCCAAGAACACATGGGTTTACGGTCAAGGGATCTCCTTGAACCGTAAACACCATCAAGTGGTGTTTAAGTGCCCCCAACACCTCCTAGGGCTTGAATATTGGGCTAGAACCTTGCATGCATGAGCTAAAGACCCCAAATCACGAAATGGTAGGTGTGACCATGAGTTTACGGCCGTAAACTCATGGGTTTACGACCGTAAACTCAAGGGTTTACGACCGTAAACTCCAAGGAGTGGTCCAAGAACCGTAAACCCTAATGAAGGGCCATTTTGAGCCCTAGTCCCTTCCTAAGCCTTTGATATAAACCTAGAACACTTCCTTGAGGGGTATAAGACCTTAAATCACACAATGGTACAAATTACCATGAGTTTACGGCCGTAAACTCATGGGGGTAATGAACATGGGCTGTAAACTCATGTGTTGTTACCAAATGGGAAGTAAACTCCAATGTGAGGCCATACTCTCTATAGATACAACCCTTTAGCACTCCTAACACTTGAATCAAAGTGTTATCCATGTATTAGGGTGTCTTAACTTAATTAATCAGTTGTTAAAGGACTAATTAGATGCATATATGTGTCATTATATGCTAAATAGGATCCGCGTGTGTGTTCAAGTCCTCACTTGACACTTAGCATCCTATACCATCCGTTCATCCGAATCACCCACTACAGGTGAGTTCATACCCCTTAATCAACCTTTGAAATGATTTTAAATGCTTTTATGGGGGGGGGGGGGGATACAAGTTGAATTACTAAGTTATTATATCAATCACATGTGATTAATAACTGTCAAGCAAGTAGATTTTTGCATGTTAAACTGTTTTATCCAACTAAAGGTTTTCAAATCTTGTTTTCAAATCTCTTTTAAAATACTAAAATCTCTTTTAAAATTACTAAACTTTTATCGAAGTCTTTTAAACTTATATTCTTATTAAATTCATGTCTGTATAGATATAGTTATATAAGTAGGATTTGAAGGACTTAGGACTGATAGCTCGCTTTATTTCCTGCTCCTTGTTTGGTTGTGGACTTAGAGTATCCGGTTATTTGTCCGAGTGTCGTTGAAATCCTAGTTATAAATTATGTATATCTATTTAGATATTAAAACTATTACTCCAGTTCAGCGCCTTTGGGTAGCAAAGGTACCTAGATAACCTCTCAAGTAAACTATAATAGGTATAGTTTAGAAACCAACAATAACTTTCGTGAAGGAGAACTTAGCTATATCAATATTCTAAAAACTTGTACTTTTAGTAAAAAGAAAGGTATATATATAGAATTCAAAATACTAGATACATCCTCATGACACGGATTTCACCGTTGTCGAGTGGTAACCAGAGTCTCGAGGGAGAGCGGGCATTGTGTGTATAGATCTATACGGGACAGACCATCCCACATCCTGACTGCTAGCTACAGTCTCGACCGACCAAGCCAAGGGGTGACAAATGTCACATCTATTTTCGACGCCAGCAGGCCGTCGTGTTTACATCCGTCAATCAGTATGGTTACGAGTATCTTTACATTTACCTTATAGTTCATGGCCTTAAGGTAATTAATACTACGGTAATTTCTATATATACATAAAACTATCCTAATATATCTTCCTAATTATGTGCTAGTTCCCATTTGAACCTTTAAACTAACCGAATTAGGACTAAAGACTACTTTAGACTCCCCGAGGTGTATTGTTCATTTAATACTACCCGGAGTCTGTATTTTACTACTTTAGACTCCCCGAGGTGTATTGTTCATTTAATACTACCTGGAGTCTGTATTTTACTACTTTAGACTCCCCGAGGTGTATAGTCCATCAAATACTACCTGGAGTCTGCATTTTTTTTTACCTTATAAACAGCAATGTCTTTGCTGAAGTAAAGCATTATCTTCCCTACTACATTTAATTGTGATCTTCTCACATACTCATTAATGTAAAACTATATTTTGATAATGATAGTAACATTAGGGATAAATGCTCTTAAACACAAAATAGTTGGGTCTTGGTAGAAGACTGCTTTTATTAGTTAAACTTATTTCTCTAAACTCAAAACAGTCGGGTCTTGATAGAAGACTACTTTTGTTAGAAAATATAGGATTTTATGGAAAGAACCCAAATACTTTATAAACTCTTATCTCCATCACCTAATGAGATTATTTTGAGGAAAACATGTATTTACATCAATGTCATTAAAATACTTATGAACTCACCAGCATTAAAATGCTGATACTCTCTTTCAAAATAACTTGTATTCTCAGGTTGTCAGTAGACAGGTACACTACGGGAGCTTTTGCGAAGACAGCCTTGTACCGAGCTGCATCTTATGTTATTTTCTATATCTACTTTGATGTTGTTGCTAAATGTAACCTATGTAAAACTTATACTATTAATGCAATGGTTGTTGTACTTTGATTACTATACTGCATGTGTTGTGATACTTGACATGACATCCTCCACCCCAGAACGTTTTCGTCGTTCCGGTTTTGGGGTGTGACAGATTGGTATCAGAGCATTGTTTATAGTGAGCTCAGTATATCAAATTATAAAAGATATACAACCTATAAATACAATGGGATAAAAACACTCTGACCAAGAATTATACTTTAAAATATAACCATATTTTTACAAAAGTATAAGAACATCCAGAATATGAAAACCCGAACAAGTATCACAAGAAGAATAAGAATAAAAGTCTTTGGATGTTGAGCGTTGCCGTCAAACCTGGGCAGTTATGTAATCGTAACTGGAATAAATATAGTATGATCAACTATATTTATTCGAGATGCGACTAACGTGTGTTTGGGAGTGATGGTAGTGTTGCAATGAATCTGAAACTTACCATATAGGAATGCTAGAGCCGAACATAAGGTTTAAAATACTATAGGAGTATTTTATGATACTAAAAGACTAACAATAAACCCAAAAGCATGTTCAGAAGTTTTAGAATCAAACATGTAATTAAAATATTATAGGGGTATTTTAGGAACCATAAATAACCTTGCGTGAAAACTAAGAAGACCCTTATTGATAGGTCTATGATTACAGAGTGTATACTCCCAAGGTTATATATAGTGAGGATCTCATAGGCTAAAAATGTGTGGTTTCGCTCTACTTCCTTTTCCTTGTTTGGACGTGGATATAGAGTAGTATCACATATTCGAAGGTCTATCAGATCTAAGCTATATATGATTGATGTACACTATGTAATTGTAGAAGGACCCGATAAGGATCACACAGTAAAATGTTTTAATAATCTCTTAAGATTCTTTAGACATCCCCATTCTCGCATAAACCCCTTTAGAAAACCTTATCCACTTCAGTAATCGGCAGAGGAGTCGACGAAGACCCATAAGAGTTTCATTGAGAAGATTTCCACTTAGGAAATAAATGAACAGTGATGGGACTATTGAAATCACCATGTGCCTATACCTTTTAGGGGCATCGGTGGGAAATTCGCCTCAACTTCCGAGATTCCAGTCATCCATTATGAGGTGACGACGATCAGAGTCAGAATCGGAAGTAAGGCGGAACAGGAATTCAATATGTCTACAGGAGAAGAGAACCCTATATAAGTACGAGGAAAACCAACGCTTGTTCCAGTCAAGGACAAGAGGTGGACAGAGGGAGCCAATGCATGAAACCCGAGAAGTGATTCTACCTCTTTAACGTCACGCTAATAACCCATAAAATAATACAATTTAGTGAGCTAGTGATTACACTACTCACACTATGTGTTAGGCAAATCGTCTTTCTTGTCGCGACCAAGATAAATAAATCGGATCACAAAACCTTGATTGAAGGTGTTTAGCCATAAACTTTCATGTCTTTTTCTTGTGTAACCTTCGTTCCGAAGTTCTTTCAAATCTTTTCAAAGCCGGAGAGTGAACCTCTCCAGTATAAAGATAACTCAGTTGGAACGACACCCATTTTATGGCTTTCCAATACATTTACTCTACCCTGTTGCCAGGACTGCATCATAGGGATGTAGGTCGACACTTAGATAACCATAACTCAAAGCGCGGGGAAAATTTATGCCTACTATAATAAAGAAAGATACGTCTAAGTGTAACTATCGTCTCTCATCCGCTTGTGTTCCTCATCGTGTAGGAAAAACCATGCCTTCGAAGAAACGTAACCAACCCGCTAGCAAGACACCGACTCTTCAGATCGATGAAGCTACGTTCCAAGCTGCAGTTTCAGCAGCCATAGCAGCTGTGATGGCTCACCTGAATGCTAACAACGCCAATGTTAGCAGGAGCACTATCGGGAATCCCGATCATAGCAATGGACAGCAACAACCAACACCCGTGTGCAAAGCAACCCAAGAACCCCAATCTAATCCCCTGAAAAGAAAGTTTGAGAACGAGAAGGGGAGTACCTCGGCTCAAGGACCTTCTGAAGGGCAGCAAGCTGAGGAAATCAATACCCCTTGTCAACCCGCCTGTCTCGACACCAAGAAGACCCTACCTAGGGAACCTCCCCCACTGCAGCAAGTGTGACTACCATCATTTTGGAGTCTGTCGAGAACCCTTTTGTGTTAGGTGCAACATGAAGGGGCATACCGCTCGCAACTGCAGGACCCCGGTTGAGTTCATTACATCAACCACCAATGTTGGGACCAGTCCAATATGCCACCTATGTGGTGAAATTGGGCACTTCAAGAGGGACTGCCCAACTGAAAGAAATGACAAAGACGCAGGAGGAGTTTAACCCTAATACCTAGGGGAAACATCAAGGGACCCGGTAGAATTTTGGTACGCCTCTCAACCTTAAGTAACTAGTCGAAAACTTTAAATAATCGATTCTAATTGCAATTACTCCCTCATTAAGGCAAAAGTCGCAGCACTGTTGTAAAACTTAAAACCCATCAGGTAAAGCTATAATGGCTTAGTATATACATTAAGGCCATTTGTAATTAGGATTGATAGACCTCGAATGAGTGATGCGGCCTTATTTCCTGTTCCTTGTCTGGTTGTGGACTTAGGGCGGAGTCGCTCAGTCAACAATCTTTTTAATCTTAATTATACATGACTAGTGTATACTAGGCGATTATAGAGAGGCCTCGTGAGAAATCCGTTCATGAAAAGTACATTATTCCACAACATAAGGACCCCTAACGTTCGGCGTCAAATCATATCAGTCCAAGTATTCGCGGTAGTAATACCATGGGCGAACCCGAAGCTCTACGAACTTGAGTGCCCTCTTCAGCACCTGGTCCTATCAATCTCCATTTACGTATCGTGTCGATGTTCGTTAATTTCGACACCACCGTCAGTAATGGCTCGACTTGGTTCGACCATGCGAAAATTCCTAGTGCCGTGTAAAAAGAACTTTCACCTTATCCTAAGCGTCAAATAAAATTCATTCAGCCCTAATAGAGAACGTAATGCGAACCATCCGTCATCTCTCCCATCCAACCTTCAGAAGTACCCAGGAAAGGGGTACCATGCGCTGTTAACCAACTCCATTAGACATTAAAATCAGAAGCGAAAGGAACAGAAGTCAAGGGAACAATTGTGGGTTGAACTACTAAAATGACTACAAATTCAAAATTTGTTGTCATCCCGGTTAAGCCAACATAGTAGCCGACACTCTCAGTTAGGAAAGGTAACTCAAGTCGTAAAGGTCAAAAACATTGACTACGACTATCCATTCACGCCTGATCCCACAAATTAAGCATCTTAGTAGTGAGCCAAGAAACCTGGAAAGCTGTGACGGGTTAAACTCTGAGAAGAATGGATGAGGAAATTAGAGGTTCTGAGTGGCAGAACCATTTGCTATCTAGATTTAATCTAGACAGAGAAACTCGGTAACACCGGGAGAGTAGTTGCAAGGGATGCTCGCACTACTCAAGCGCTTCGTTCATCCAGATACAGACGAGAAGTGCCTAGGACGGTAAAAGTTGAGATAGTGCCTCCTCATGCGAGAAAAGTCACCGTCGCCCTATAAATAATAGTCTGTATTCACCAAAGTTAATACTAGGATGCTAAGAACCACATGATTACCTCCGCGACCAAGAATACTTGAGTAAAGTAGATGGTAAGGTGCGTTAAGCTTTATAACCCAGGTCATAAAGAGATTGTGGACTCGACCCCAGTCTAGGTGTTAGTCGATGGGTTATACAAAAACACGTGCTTCCTACAAACTGGAGGGAGCAGGCACAATGGAGAATGGAGCATGTCTTAGAGATTTGTTAGACTACTAGGTGTCCCAAAGTATACTATCTCTAAAGAGATAGTAGAACCACCTCCCGAAATAGTCAATCACTTCAGAAAATATCTAAGGGCGAAGCTAGCCCTGATCAGAGACTGCTATCCATGAAACAGCGAAGCGAGTGAGAGAATGATTCCTTCCGATTAGGGATCATACTGTGAAAGCATCTAGTAGACGATGATGAAAATTTAAAATTTTCTAAGCATCGTCTGGTAAAACTCTCTATCATACTGACTTTGAGATATTCCGTTAGAAACACCTCATGAGTCAGAAGTACAAGTCCATTTTTGCACTGGACTGAAGTAGATGCCACGTAACCAATAGATACCAGCACATAGTCAGCGCCTCCAATGATCCAGAAAATCCCCGAAAGCCAACCAATAAGAAATACGAATCCGAAGACGACCTGAGCTTCCTAAGAACCAATCAAAAGGACTACACCTTCGGTAAGAGAAAACTTTTGGAACTTCAAAATGACGATCACGCCCAATGATGATCTCACCATGGAAGTACATTATGCTCCAAGTACTGAAACGTCCTATTTCCCCAAGAGCTTAGGACCATCAGAGATTCTTGATAAGAATTGGTCCATCATCCGTCAGACCTCAACTACTTAAGAGATTCCATAAATTCCGCCCTAATCTATCCACGTCTCAAACTTGAAAAAGTGCTTGTCCGACGAGGATCTTGAAACTCCACTCGACGAGATCGAAATCAATGAGAGCCTCAACTTCGTGGAAAAACCTGTAGAGAACATGGACCGAGAGGTCAAGTGAACAAAGCAAAGTTGTGTCCCGACAGTGAAGGCTCGCTGGAACGCCAAGCGAGGACCTGAATTCACTTAGGAGCGAGAGGATCAAATGACACTGAAATATCCTCATCTTTTTCCTTCGTTAAATTAAAACTGCGTATTGCTTAAACTCTAATTTCGGGACGAAATTCCCTCTAACGGGGGGATGATGTGACAACCCGGAATTTCTATCTGGTACAACTATTCACCCCATTAGAAGTCAGATTTGTTTTCGCTAAATTCTAAGCTGTTTGGAGTCATTTTGAGTATTCAAAGCCTAGTACCTCGATAAATAATTATAGGAAGTATACTTTAGACGTTGTCGTGCATCACTTAAGTCTCCAAACTCCAAGAGTTTGGAGTTTACGGCCCCAAGCATGGAGTTTACGGCCGTAAACTCTAAAGAGTATAAATATGACACTTAGTCATTTTTGGCTCATTTTTCACTTCCTAGCTCAAGAACACCCACAATTCTCTCTCAAGTATCATAACACATTCCTTCCAAGCTTCCAAAAACGTAAGTGTTTCTTCCCTAGATTTGTTGATATAACACTTTATCTAGTGTTTATACACGATTTCATCCATGGAATCTCCTCTTTTCTTAGATCTTCAAGTGTTCTTCAAGAACACCAAGAACACACACTAGTGTTTTTGGGCCTAAAACACTCTTACAAGCTTCCTATAAGTAAGTACACTCTTCCTATCTAGTTGTTTGGTTATTATACTTGCTAAACCATTGGAAAAACATCAAAAATCCCCAAGAACACATGGGTTTACGGTCAAGGGATCTCCTTGAACCGTAAACACCATCAAGTGGTGTTTAAGTGCCCCCAACACCTCCTAGGGCTTGAATATTGGGCTAGAACCTTGCATGCATGAGCTAAAGACCCCAAATCACGAAATGGTAGGTGTGACCATGAGTTTACGGCGGTAAACTCATGGGTTTACGACCGTAAACTCAAGGGTTTACGACCGTAAACTCCAAGGAGTGGTCCAAGAACCGTAAACCCTAATGAAGGGCCATTTTGAGCCCTAGTCCCTTCCTAAGCCTTTGATATAAACCTAGAACACTTCCTTGAGGGGTATAAGACCTTAAATCACACAATGGTACAAATTACCATGAGTTTACGGCCGTAAACTCATGGGGGTAATGAACATGGGCTGTAAACTCATGTGTTGTTACCAAATGGGAAGTAAACTCCAATGTGAGGCCATACTCTCTATAGATACAACCCTTTAGCACTCCTAACACTTGAATCAAAGTGTTATCCATGTATAAGGGTGTCTTAACTTAATTAATCAGTTGTTAAAGGACTAATTAGATGCATATATGTGTCATTATATGCTAAATAGGATCCGCGTGTGTGTTCAAGTCCTCACTTGACACTTAGCATCCTATACCATCCGTTCATCCGAATCACCCACTACAGGTGAGTTCATACCCCTTAATCAACCTTTGAAATGATTTTAAATGCTTTTATGGGGGGGGGGGATACAAGTTGAATTACTAAGTTATTATATCAATCACATGTGATTAATAACTGTCAAGCAAGTAGATTTTTGCATGTTAAACTGTTTTATCCAACTAAAGGTTTTCAAATCTTGTTTTCAAATCTCTTTTAAAATACTAAAATCTCTTTTAAAATTACTAAACTTTTATCGAAGTATTTTAAACTTATATTCTTATTAAATTCATGTCTGTATAGATATAGTTATATAAGTAGGATTTGAAGGACTTAGGACTGATAGCTCGCTTTATTTCCTGCTCCTTGTTTGGTTGTGGACTTAGAGTATCCGGTTATTTGTCCGAGTGTCGTTGAAATCCTAGTTATAAATTATGTATATCTATTTAGATATTAAAACTATTACTCCAGTTCAGCACCTTTAGGTACCAAAGGTACCTAGATAACCTCTCAAGTAAACTATAATAGGTATAGTTTAGAAACCAACAATAACTTTCGTGAAGGAGAACTTAGCTATATCAATATTCTAAAAACTTGTACTTTTAGTAAAAAGAAAGGTATATATATAGAATTCAAAATACTAGATACATCCTCATGACACGGATTTCACCGTTGTCGAGTGGTAACCAGAGTCTCGAGGGAGAGCGGGCATTGTGTGTATAGATCTATACGGGACAGACCATCCCACATCCTGACTGCTAGCTACAGTCTCGACCGACCAAGCCAAGGGGTGACAAATGTCACATCTATTTTCGACGCCAGCAGGCCGTCGTGTTTACATCCGTCAATCAGTATGGTTACGAGTATCTTTACATTTACCTTATAGTTCATGGCCTTAAGGTAATTAATACTACGGTAATTTCTATATATACATAAAACTATCCTAATATATCTTCCTAATTATGTGCTAGTTCCCATTTGAACCTTTAAACTAACCGAATTAGGACTAAAGACTACTTTAGACTCCCCGAGGTGTATTGTTCATTTAATACTACCTGGAGTCTGTATTTTACTACTTTAGACTCCCCGAGGTGTATTGTTCATTTAATACTACATGGATTCTGTATTTTACTACTTTAGACTCCCCGAGGTGTATAGTCCATCAAATACTACCTGGAGTCTGCATTTTTTTACCTTATAAACAACAATGTCTTTGCTGAAGTAAAGCATTATCTTCCCTACTACATTTAATTGTGATCTTCTCACATACTCATTAATGTAAAACTATATTTTGATAATGATAGTAACATTAGGGAAAAATGCTCTTAAACACAAAATAGTCGGGTCTTGGTAGAAGACTGCTTTTATTAGTTAAACTTATTTCTCTAAACTCAAAACAGTCGGGTCTTGATAGAAGACTACTTTTGTTAGAAAATATAGGATTTTATGGAAAGAACTCAAATACTTTATAAACTCTTATCTCCATCACCTAATGAGATTATTTTGAGGAAAACATGTATTTACATCAATGTCATTAAAATACTTATGAACTCACCAGCATTAAAATGCTGATACTCTCTTTCAAAATAACTTGTATTCTCAGGTCGTCAGTAGACAGGTACACTACAGGAGCTTTTGCGAAGACAGCATTGTACCGAGCTGCATCTTATGTTATTTTCTATATCTACTTTGATGTTGTTTCTAAATGTAACCTATGTAAAACTTATACTATTAATGCAATGGTTGTTGTACTTTGATTACTATACTGCATGTGTTGTGATACTTGACATGACGTCCTCCACCCCAGAACGTTTCTGCCGTTCCGGTTTTGGGGTGTGACAGTTTTCGATTTTTTTATGCTGGTATTAGGGTTTCCAAGCTTTGGATGATTTGCATGTACAATTAGAGAAACCTAGATCCAAAGCTTTAGGGTTTGCATGTGCACCATAGGATTGATGTAATGCTCATAACCCATCAAATATATGATCCTAAAGGGTCACACTAACAACAACTTGATGCAAATATATTATTTATAAGAATTTGATCCTTGATAAATAAATATAATTCTTGTAATTAACTGGAAATTATTTATTTCATGAAAATACTAATTTTAAATGTTAAGTATCAAAATATGTCATAAGGTATCATAATGTATGATTCATTATGTCATATACATCTTTTTTGACCAAAAAGGGTTTTTGTCTTATATGGATTTATACGTTTTGTAAGTTATAAAAATTAGAAGAATTTTTATAGAAAAACTAGCTTATTCTTTTTATACGATATTCAAAGAAACCATAAAGAAGAAAGAAGACTTGCTTTTGATTAATTTATTCAACACACCATGCTCTTAGAAAGCATGGCTAGTTGATTTGATAAAAACACGGGTCTTAAAGTGCTAAGACCCATGAGATAAAGGCTTAAAGTAAGGACTTAAAAGAACTAGTTTTCTCCCTTTTTTCCTAAGCCAAAAACCACGAAATTTGTGGCTTCCCATCTCCATATTCTCTCTAGTTTTTGTCTCTTAAAGTGTTAAGGACATAAAGATGAAGATGGTACTTGAATACTATCTTTTAAGGCAAACTAGTTTCTTTGTCTTAAGAGCTTAAGAGATTATTTTATTACAAGAAGAAGACTAGCATCTTATCAAGTTGATTTATTGTTGGTGGATATCTCTAGAGAACTTCTACCTTGAAGTTTCAAATCCATCTTCATCAACTTCCTAACTGCCAAAAGGAACTAAAGTCTTCAAAGGTTGTAATGTTTTTCTTCTATTGTTGTTTTAATCTTTCTAAGTCTTGCAAAATGATCTTTTGGTGGAAATAAAACTAGTTTTATTTTGTTCAAATCTTAAGTCTTTTGTTGTTATGTTTATGTTTTTGGAACAATTTTTGAATAAATACCCAAAAATTGGTATCAGAGTCAGGTTTGCAAGATTAGTTAGATTATTTGTTAAATTGATGAAATCTTTGTTTTCAAAAAACATGGATGGTTTTCTCTTTGCAAGGAAAATCCATACATATATTCTACGACAACTTTTAAAATATTTATAATTGTTATTTTATGACTAGATGTTTACATGCATCTTTTAGTCATGAAACTTGTCATATAGAAACAAAGAGTTGTTTTATATAATTTTGAGTATATAAATGTGTATGATGTGTATACACTAGCCAATGACCTTTGTGTTGTTGTTTGTGTTGATTTGTTGAAAAAATGCTTCTAATATTTATTTATTCATATGGTATGTAATAAATAAATAGATTAGTTTTCTTCATTTATTTTTGTAAGTAATAGATTAGTTTTTAGAAATAATTAATTTCTACAAAAATCTAACAAGAAATGAAGATGAAGCCATTTTTTGAAGACCAAAAGGTAATTTTCGCAACTTTAGTGTGAAAGGAAAAATGCAATCTTTCAGCAAACTGTTGCAAAAGGTGTTTCTGTTGCCAAACTCCTTTAGGGCTGTTGGCCCTAATGCAACACTTTATGCAACCTTTTCTTGCATGTCGCTGAGTTATTACTTTCTATAAGCTTTTCAACTTTTTACAAGCAATGAGTGTTTTCTCAAGTGAGATCTTCTACAACAACATTACTAGAATATTTATGGTCCCTATTAAATGTCCCTTAGGAGTGGACTTGAGATTTTGTGATGGCTCATAAAATGTCAATATTTGGTTGGTTTATGCATATATGTTTTTTAATATGTTTGTGTTGTTTTATATTTATGTTGTAATAATTATATGGTTGATAAATTAGTTTCTCAAATGCAAAATAATATTTGAACATAAATAAACATAAAAAATGAGTTTGATTTTAATGAAATTTACCTTTTTAACATAAGATGGTAAAATAGTTTTAAAAATAAAACAAATTTTATCATTAAAACTAGTAACCGGTCATATTTTGGGATTAAAATTATATAAGTTTAAAATAGAGATTTGTAAACTTATCAAACTCCAAACCTTATTTTATAAAAAGAAGTTTTCTTAAAAGGTTTACAAATGTTCTAAACCGCTCAAATGTAAAACTTAATACTCTCTATTAATATTTGACCGCGTCAATTTTATAAAACCGGATTTTATAAAAGAACATTGTTAAAATGTGATTTTACATAAAATAAGATTTTTTTTTAAAAGTATACCATGATTTATTGGATGCATGCAATAACCATGATATAATATGTTTTTTAAACAAGAATTATAAAAACATCAAAGGCCCCTTACAAACCTCAAATCTATGCAATCTTTTTTTAAGAACACTCGCACATCTCTTGTATGCACTAGTGGGATAAATGATACCTAACCGCTTAGTTTATTCTTTTAATGGTCGGAGTGTTTTCGCGATTTCTATAACCAATTTATAGGCCGATTACACAAGTTTTTCAAATCGGATGATTTGATCGGAAATCTTTTGTGATAAATGATACCTAAGTAAGAGATTTCCACGACATACATGGGATCAAACATGTCTTATTAAATTTGTTATTAGCGATCCCATAAATCTAGGAATTATATAGTATAATATAACTGATAATCAATATCTACCAGGTTGGATTCAAATGAATGGGATAAAGGATACCTAACCATTTATTTGTTTCACAACTTGGATCCTAGACTTTGATAATTAATGTTTTTAGAAACTAAAAGGGTATTAATTATTAAAGATTAAATATTGAAAAAACTAAATAAATTTTGTTAAAAGTTTGTAGATATATATAATTCACTCTCATAACCATGAATTGTCATCTGCTTTAATGACTTAATGGAATAACAATATTCGATAGATACAACTTTAATTGTAACATTCGTAATTTGGTAAGTTTCCTTTTAGCCCCTTTAATGAAAATTGTTAACATTTTGGTCCCTAGCTAGTACGTGGGGCGTACTCTATGAGTACGCTTAGCGTACTAGCCCATTAGCTGATCGCGGGTTTCACCCATGTACGCGGGGCGTACGTGGAGTACGCATGGTGTACGTGGTGCAGGGGCAAACCCTAATTTTTAGGGTTTACACCCTATTTAAACAACTTATCAAACTCTTGGACACTGTATTGATCAGCCTCCATTACCTTATGCCTTAAAAACGAAACCCTAAGTGCCACTTGTGAGTTTTGAGCTTGAAAGTGAGATTTTGGTGGTGTATTAGTGAAAGAAGAAGAACAACAATCTTGGTTGTTGCGTAGGAGTAGTTTAGGCTTGTAGATCCAACCTCATCATCATTATTTCAAGCCATTTGAGGTATAAAGTTCTCTACTTGATATTTCAATATGCTAGATCTAGTTTTGTTAGGTACAAAGTTATCCATGTATGACTTTGTAAATGGTTTGACTTTTGTAGACCCACTTGCATGTGGTAAAGTAGCCTTGTGACATGATATATATATATATATATATATATATATATATATATATATATATATATATATATATACAAAGAGAGAGAGAGAGAGAGAGAGAGAGATGTAAACACCTCTATATAAAGTGGGTTCATTCCACATGTAGAGGTGTGCTTGAGAGATGTAACATTAAGAGTGTTAGTGTGTGTTAATTATGTAGATTTAGATCTAGATCCTTTTTTGTAACACCTTTCATAATCGAGTGCATCTATTAAACACCTAGATCACCATGTTCATTGTGTGTTCTTTAATTCCGCATGCCAAATCAATGCTCATAATTCACTTCAATTGGTATAAGAGCGGGTCTTCGAAGATCAACATGATTTTTTGAAGAAACGATTCTCGGTTTGGCTAAATTCGTCACAATTGGAGCATTTATGGCGAGTATCTCTATGATCTCTCTAAATCTTGTTGATTCGTGCGTTGCGTTCTTGATTTTTGATCATTTTGACTCATTGGCTCAATTTTTTTTGAAAAACCCACTTGTTATGATCCAATATTTTTTTCGTTGATCAAAGCCCGATCCAATCTCATATTTGTTGTTCGATTCAATTCTCAAATTGCTAATGTTCTTTTGAATCGAATTATAACCCAATGAAATAATCATTTACTGTTCATTGAAATTGCAAAACCAAGATTCTTTCGATCTGATCAATTTTGAGCCCACAATTCTTTAGGTCCGATACCATTGCATTGAGCCCAAATCAAGAATAGTTAGTGTTCATCAATTATGATCAATATATGTTTTCGTGATATTAATCCCTTGTTCCGGTTCTAAAATTTGTTAAGATATCTTTATCATACGCATAAAAGAGTTGTACATTCATGAGTTGTACGTTCGTGACTCTTGTAGTGTTCATCGTTCATTTGTTCATGTTTCTTGTGTTCCAATTTCATCGAAAATTCTGAATAATCGATTGATGCTCGTTTTGATCAGTAAAATAGCATTCTGAATCGATTTTGTATTATGTGCTCTATCTTAAAAACGATTTGGTTCAAATCTTTGTCTAGAAGTCGACAATTGAGTTTTTGAGCTTGATGAAATTGATCAAGAACTTTCAATTTTTTGTGAAGAACATTGTTAGAATAGTTGTTTGAACACTTTTTGATATGAAATTGGACATTAGATTCGTCAATTTCATGTTTATTGATGTTTGATTTCGAAAAGTCAAATTCAGAAAAAATCAAACTCAGATTTTCAAGGGTGATTCTGTGAATTGGTGGCTGAAATCGATAGATACAAGTTGTTTTGAGGATGTGGATGTTGAAATCAAGTTTAATTTGGTGTTTAATTTTGAAATGGCTTGGATTGAAATTCTTGGTGTCGATGTGTGACAACCTGAAATTTCTATTCTGTACAACCATTCACTTCAATAGGAGTCAGAACTGTTTCTGCTAATTTTCAAGCTTTTTGGAATAAGTTTGAGTACTTTAAGATTAGTACTTCAGGAGATAACAGGAGAGAGGATGCCCTAGGGTTTATTGTGCAACAATATTATTCCAAAACTCCAAGAGTTTGGAGTTTACGGCCTAAACAAAGGTGTTTACGGCTGTAAACCCTAAAAGAGGGTATAAATATGACACTTAGTCATTATTTATCACTTTTCACAATTTCATGATCCAAAACTCAATTCTCTCTCAAGTATCATCCAACATTTCTTCAAGATCTTCAACTTGTAAGTGTTTATTACCCTAATAAGTTGATATATACCTTAATCTAGTGATCTAACATGATTCCATCCGTGAAATCATTCCAAAAGTGTAGATCTTCAAGTTTCACCAAGAACACCAAGAACACACACTAGTGTTCTTGGACTTTTAGCACCTTTTCAAGCTTCTGCCTAGTAAGTAATTCTATCCTAGAGTATTATAGAGCTTGTTACACTTCTAAACATCAAGAAAACACCCAAGAAACCAAGGATCAAAGGTTTTTACGGTCCAAGATGTTCTTGGACCGTAAACCCCAAAAAGGGTGCCAAAGTGTGCCCTAGTCCCTTCTAAGCCTTGGAAACTAGCCTAGATCCCTTCCTTGATGTGCTTAGTACTTGAAAACATCAAAAGACCACAAACCATTTGGGTTTACGGCCGTAAACCCAAAGGGAAATGGTCCAAGGACCGTAAACTCCTAAAAGGAGTGAAATGGTGCCCTAATCTCTTCCTAAGGCTTAAACATGAAGTAGGAATGCTTCTTGTGATCTTTAAGGCTTCAAAACACAAGATGGTCAAAGAAACATGAGTTTACGGCCGTAAACTCATGGGTTTACGATCGTAAGCTCAATGAGTTATGGTCACAAAACCGTAAACTCCAATAAAGGGTTCCCTTGAACCCTAAACTCAATAGCAATGTCCTACAACACTTAGATGCAATCCTTAGGACTTATAGAACTTAAATAAGGTGTTTTACATGTCCTAGGATGTCTTAACTTTGTTAATTAGCTGTTTAAAGACTAATTGGATACATATATGTGATATTATATGTTAACTAGGATCATCGTGTGTGTGTATAAGTCCTCACTTGACACCTAACATCCTATACATTCCGTTCATCCAAACCACTCACTACAGGTGAGTTCATACCCCTTAATTAACCTTTTAAATGTTTTTAAATGCTTTTATGGGGGGGGGGGAATACAAGTTGAACTATTATAGTTATTATATCAATCACATGTGATTATTAACTACCAAACAAGTGGATTTCTTACTTTTCAAACTGTGTTATCAAACTATTTTACTTCAAACTGTTTTACAAACTGTTTTACTTATCAAATACTTTTATTAAACTCTTTTAACTTATATTATATGTATCTATATGGATATAATTATATAAGTAGGATCGAAAGGACTTAGGACTGATAGCTCACCTTACTTCCTGTTCCTTGTTTGGTTGTGGACTTAGGGTATTCGGGTTATTTGTTCGAAGGTCGTTTGAATCCTAGTTATATATCATGTATATGTGTATAGATATAAAAAGTTACTTCTTTCATTCAGTTCAATGCCTTTGGGTAGCAAGGGTATACAAACATGTTCATATACACAAACAACATTACTAGTAAACTATAATAGGTATAGTTTAGGAAGATACTATTACTAGAACAATGAAACATACAATGAGTCAGTTCATTCATGAGTAATACATAGTGATGAGAAACAAACATAATACATAGTGATGAGAAAAAAACATAATACATAGTGATGAGAAACAAACATAATACATAGTGATGAGAAACAAACATAATACACAGTGATGAGAAACAAAACATACAGGCTAGACAGAGAAAGAACACACAATACAGCTAGCACATACATATACATATACATTACTTACAGTTATGTGAGCCACTTAACGGGGGCATGGCACTACCTGTCATGACCCGTTTTGTATCCAGAATCTCCTTAAGTGGAGAGCGTATGAGTTTGTGTATATATCTATATTGGATTGACTATCCTACACCTTGCTACTCGCTACAGTGGGACTTGCAAGTCTACGGGTACCAAACGCCATTTCTTACGACGTCTTACATCGTCGTTTTTCTATAGAGTCGGTAGCAGGATACAGGCCGATCACATGGTACTTTAAATAACAATTGGTTTAAAGTAATTAGTACATCAGTAGTTACTTAATACAACACTACAATACTATTTCATTTTCCCTTTACATTTACTTTGTGATATTCACACAATAAACAATAATGTAAAAACTATATTTTTGGTTAATGATAGTCAGATTTGGGAAAATAATACTAGATGACTTGGTAGAATGATACTTTTAGTAGGAAACATAGGGGTTTCTAGGAGAGTTCAAACAATTACAAACTTTTACAAAACTTATACATTACAGACTTACAAACACTTTCATACAAATACAGACACTAATATACTTATGAACTCACCAGCTTTAAAGCTGATAAACTCTTTCAAAATAACTTGTATTCTCAGGTCACCAGTAGACAGGTACCGGTGCCAGGTTTTGAGAAGATGGAGCTCGTTCAAGACTCATCTTTTATTTTTGATGTATATTTTTGGTGTCTATATAACTTGACAGAACACACTTGTATGAAATTATATTATTAATGCAATGGATGATGTTGTTGCTTGTTTACTACTTTGCATTGTTGTGATACTGAACATGACGTCCTCCACCCCCGAACGTTTCCGCCGTTCTGGTTTTGGGGTGTGACAGATTGGTATCAGAGCATTGTTTATAGTGAATCGAGTGTATCAACCCATAAAAGATATACGAACTATAAACACAACGGGATTAAAATACTCTGATAGAGAGTTTATACTTTTAAATAATAAAATATTTAATTAAGTATACATACCTGTATTCATACTAAAATCAGTGTCACTAGGACAGAACAAAAGTATTACGATTGTTGGACAACACAAGTAGACTTAGAGACATATGGTCAACCCTGGGAAGATGTAGCCTGATCAACTACATTATTCGAGGAGTGATTGGCATGTGCCTAAGTGTGGTTGTGAGGCTGCAACAAGTCTAAAAACTTACCAACACTACTACAACGAGAACAGTAGAGCAGCACATAAACTTAAAATACTATAGGAGTATTTTGTGTTGCTATTAATTACCTATCTGAGAACTAAAGGTCTTTATTAAGTATGTCAATAGTTGCGGAGTGGATACGCTAAGGTTATATGTGTCTAGGATATCATAGACTTAGAATCTGTGATCTTTGCTTTACTTCCTGTTCCTTGTTTGGTTGTGGGCTTAGAGTTAGGGTCGCTTATTCGAAGGTCTATCCTGTCTTGGTTACATATGACTGGTATGCACTACGCGAATGTTGAAGTAACTGATAAAGATCATCTTATAATTATCTAATTAGTTCGTCTATTTAGTTATTTCGTTATCCCTTTTCTCGCGTAGATTTCATGGCTGGATTCCATATCCTCGGAGACCCGTACTACTCCAACAACGGCAATGCAGGATGGCTGGGAGAAGAGCCAGAAGATGATCACCCAATCCCTTTGGATGATCACGAAGCTGAAGGCTTTTCTGATGGTTCTGACTCAGAGCCTGAAGTCAACAACCTACCCCCAGCTGCTCAAGACCCAAACCTGAACCCTCGTCCAGCATTTCAAGGACCCACTCCTCTGTGGGCCACAAACTTGAACAGATGGAGTCAGGAACAGGGTCAACCCATTTCCTACAATGGAGACAGAAGCTTTTACAACCTCACCGAGGGAGGTTCAGCTGACAGGGTCCTACCCATCATGGTTCGTAGGATTGCTCGGAACACCGAGCAAGGTCGAGCAGCTATTGACCGAGTAGTGGAGATTGACGGCAACTCTGGCGTTAACACAGTCCGCATTCGCCAGCTAGAGTCTGCTCATGAAAGGACTCAGGTCTGCAATGCAGTTCTACAGAGGGAACTTACTGAAACCCAAGCTGAAGTCAGGGAACTTCGAGCTCAACAAGCAAGGTCTGAAAGACGTATGAGGGACATAGAACGTCTTCTGTCGGAGTCAAGAACTCAATCTAGTAGTTCTCGTCGCCGTTAGAGTCTCATCGACTTCTCTTTTGGATGTAACCTAGTTAGTGTAAAAACTCTAGTCTAATTTCCTATCTTTGTAAATCTTAGACCCGTTAGGTCTTGATTAGGTAGTAGTCTGTCAAAATTTCCCATCTTGGTTGATGTAAGACCTACTTCTAGGTCATTTTTCCCAAACTCATTACATCTGTAATCCCTGTATTATTGACATATATCTAATCTCATGGAAATTATATCCAAATGCTTTCGTTTACAATCGATCGTGTTATTCATTTGTGCTGTTGGACTATGGAGAGTTAGTCCATGAGTCATTCTTATCTACTTCCTATTAAATTCTTATCAATATCTTCATCTTTCTAAACTTATAGTTAAAAGATGCCTCCACGTAAATCGACAAGACGCAATCCTCCCGCACCGACACCACCTGCTCCTCAATTCGACACGGCAGCCCTGAATACTGCTGTAGCTGCGGCTGTAGCTACAGCCATGGCACAATATCATTCTTCTGGTTCCACTGGAGGAGGAACCCCTGTCCTATCTACTCATGGTGAAATCCCTGTGCGCTCCAGAGAGTGCTCCTACAAGGACTTCACTAACTGCAAGCCCAAGTCCTTTAGAGGGACTGGCGGAGTCATTGCCCTTTCACAATGGTTCGAGAAAACCGAATCGATTTTCAAAATCTGCTCCTGTCCAGAGGGGAGCAAGGTCGAGTTCGCTGCTTGCACCTTTGAGGACAAAGCCCTGACATGGTGGAATAGCCATGTCAAGTCACTATCCCTAATAGTGGCAAATGCTATGGGCTGGGTAGCCCTGAGAGAACTAATGGTTGAAGAGTACTGCCCGAGGGGTGAAATCCAAAAACTGGAGGAAGAACTGTGGAGCCTAACCATGAAGGGCTCCAACATAGTCTCCTACACCGCCAGGTTCTGTGAACTGGTGGCCCTCTGTCCCAACATGGTTCATACAGAGGGGAAGAAGATTGAAAGATACATATGGGGGCTGGTGCCTCCATTCAAGGGAAATGTTTTGGCTTCAAACCCCACTACATTTGATAGTGCCAAGCGATTGGCACAGCGGCTCATAGACCATGGGGTTCGTACCCCGGCCGCAACAACAACCCTGGCCATCTCAGAACCCGCCAGAACCGCTGATTCCAAGCGGAAGTTTTGGGATGACAAGAGAAAGACAAAGGCTGCCAAAAAGCAGTAGGTCGTGGTAGTTCATGCTGCGATAGCACCTGCCGCTGCTGCTCCGGTAAAGTAGTACGCTGGAAGTTTGTCTAAGTGCAACAAATGCAACTTCCACCACGTAGGAGCCTGCCGAGAAATGCAGTGTTTGAACTGCAACAGGAAGGGGCACACTGCTCGTTTCTGCAAAGCTCCAGCGAGGCCAATCACCCAAGTCCCTGGCGCTGGTGTGAGCCAAACTTGCTACGGTTGTGGCGAGGTGGGCCACTACAAAAGGAACTGCCCAAAGGCAGGGAATGTCGGTGGAGTGGGAAGAGTTCTGGCCATAGGCCACGAGGAAGCGGTTGCCGACCCCACAGTGGTCACTGGTACGATTCTCCTCGATAACTCTTATGCATGCATTCTGTTTGATAGTGGAGCGGAGAGGAGTTTCGTGAATCAAAAATTTGCTCATTTACTTAAGCAAAAATCACGAGCACTTAAAGAACCGTTCACTGTAGAAATGGATAATGGAAAGACGGAGAGTACTAGAAATATATTCATAGGGTGTACCCTAACACTAGATAGCCATTCATTTTCGATCGACCTCATGCCGGTTTCTATTAAAAGTTTCGACGTCAATATCGGCATGGATTGGTTGAGTCTTCATCGTGCCAACATCATGTGTTACGAGAAGGCTGTACGCCTTAATCTGCCGTCTGACGAAACCCTAGTAGTTTATGGCGACAAACCCGGCACGAACCTTCGTATCATCTCGAGCATTCAAGCTCAGAAATTCTTGCGAAAGGAATGTCGTGCATTCCTTGCTCATGTGGTCAATATGAGCCAAGAAACGAAAGACATTCAGAACATTCCAGTAGTACGCGACTTTCCCGACATCTTTCCGGAAGAACTCCCAGGATTACCTCCGCAACGTCAAGTCGAGTTTCGAATCGACTTAGTTCCAGGGGCTACCCCCGTAGCCAAATCGCCCTATCGTCTAGCACCTGCAGAGATGAAAGAACTGTCCTGTCAACTTAACGAACTGCTCAGCAAGGGCTTTATAAGACCAAGCTTCTCACCCTGGGGAGGTCCAGTCCTGTTCGTCAAGAAGAAAGACGGATCGTTTCGTATGTGCATCGACTACAGGGAGCTCAACAAACTGACCGTCAAAAAATCGTTATCCTTTGCCTCGTATTGACGATTTATTTGACCAACTTCAAGGGGCGAACTTCTTTTCAAAAATCAACTTAAGGTCCGGATATCACCAACTAAGAGTGCTAGGGGAGGATGTTTCGAAGACAGCCTTCCGAACTCGTTATGGGCACTACGAATTCGTAGTGATGCCGTTCGGATTAACAAACGTGCCTGCTGTATTCATGGACTTAATGAATAGGGTGTGTCGTCCTTACTTGGATCAGTTCGTCATTGTCTTCATCGATGACATACTTATCTACTCTCGTAGTAAGGATGAGCATAGTCAACATCTGCGACAGGTCTTAGAAACATTACGCTCGGAGAAGCTCTATGCGAAGTTCTCGAAATGCGAATTTTGGATCCGACGAGTCGAATTCTTAGGGCACGTGGTTAGCGAAGAGGGAATACACGTGGACCCTTCCAAAATTAAAGCCATTGAGAGCTGGTCAGCACCGAAGACGCCTACATAAATTCGTCAATTTCTAGGCCTCGCTGGCTACTATCCCAGGTTCATTCAGAACTTCTCCCGCATTGCGAAACCTCTTACAACACTGACCCAGAAGGGCGTGGCCTTTGACTGGGAAGAGAAGCAGGAGAGAGCGTTCCAAACGCTCAAAAGAGCCTTGTGCAGCAATATGGGCACAAAAATCGTAATTCTAATCGGTTGATTATTAGCCAAAACAATCCAAACAAAAGTCGAAAATATCATAAATATGAACCCATCGACATAAAGACAGTCGAGAACAGAGTTCGTATGAAGAAGTTATGAATTTTACACGGATATTAACAGTCTAAACCGATCTGAATATGAATTTTTGTTAGTGAAAGAATTAGATGTTTAGACCTTAATGAAGGTTCTAGAGATCATCGAGAGGATTTCGTGGATATAAAGAAAGTCAAAAATGAAGTTCTTATACGAAAGTTATGGCCATCTGAATTTCTATGAAAAACCGCCTACACGGATGACATGGTAGCACCGAAGTGCACCATATGGCCCGGTCGGAGAGCCGACTCCTTCGGGAGACATGGTGACGTGGCACCACGAAAAGCCGACATGTGGCCTACGGAGGCTGTGACATGTGGCATGTTCTAGAAGTGATGACGCAGAGCGACGAGATGTGCCAAACGACCTGTGGAGACACATTACCTTTGAGGCATGAGATGCCTCCTATTTGGGCTCGGTACACCCCCTGACCCTATAAATATGTGGAGATTTTCACACATTCCCCTCACCAATTAACTTCTAATCTCTCTCAAATTTATCTAGCCTTTGAGCTTGATTCTTCGCAACTTTTAGAACATTTTAGTAGAAACTATGGAGCTCTAGGAGCCTGACAAAAAGAAGTGTTCGGGTTAAGATTCCGCCCGCGTAACTTAAGCTACACTCTTTTTCTTTCAATGTAACTTATATTTATAGTCATAAGTAATTATTATGAACCTATAAATGAGATTTATTAGTAACTCCAAGTCATTATACTGATTGATCTACTTACGAGGATGATGTGTAGGCTAGATTTAGTGAGGTTTTTAAAGTGATATTTCCAAATAGTATACTCTATATACCAAATAGACCCTGCCTCTGATATGATCCTACCTGATTGTTCCTTACTTGATAGATCTTAATGTAGACATTGAGGTTAGTGAGGAATCTAGACTATTGTTTGTCTCCAATAATATATGACTAAGACTTAGTAATGTGAATCTAGATCCATGTCATAGGAAAAGATAAAGTAACAAGGCGAAGTTCTACCCAAATTCCGAGGCATCAACTTTTATCAAGTGAGTGCATAGTTATTTTCATCTTACACATAGATATGAAGTATGTAGATAATTGAATGCTATATGTGCTTATGTGCAAAGATGTTTTGTGTTAGATGAAACATTATAAAGATAAACTTTATATGATATATACCATATACGTATTTTATAAATATAATACATTGGGTAACGAAGGGTAATGAAAGATGCCATAGTATGATGAAAGATAATATGCCATAATATGATGAAAGATAAGATGCCAGAATATAATGAAAGATGTAGGCAATGATAGGATACCACAAATTTGGAAATGGTACTAGTGTACCAACGATGTACAAATGGTTCTAGTGTACTAAGGATGTATGAATGGTACTAGTGTACCACCTATGTAGTCATCTAACATAGTATATGTTGAGAGAAAAACTTGGAGACACACTTGAACAAAAGTTAGAACAAGTATAATGCGGAATAGTTAATCTCAAAGGATCTAAAAGCTCAACAATAATATAGTTAGATAGTTAGAGAGTTAGTTGCGGAAATGTAAAGGAATGGAAATGACAGCAATTGTTATATCAAGAAGACACTTAAGCTGATTCATAACAAGGAATGCATTCACTCCAAGTTAATAAGGAAGATCAAGCTTAGTGATTAAGTCTTAAAGACTTGCTCCGAAGAGGGATTATGATCAGCAGGATTATGATAAGATTTAAGTAAGAAGATATGAGTGAAGAAAGATAAGAGAGATAACTTCAGAATGTGTATTCAGATAGAATTCATAAGTTATCGGTTCCTTTTCTTATCTCTGTGAATACAAAGAGAGTAAGTCTCTATTTATAGAGACTTAGAAACTACACTAGATTACAATTCTATAAGCAGCCGTGCAAGGCATACTGGATAATAGAGTGTATTACATAAAAGACAAATAACGTAATCTAGCTAAGTTGACTGTGGTAGCTGACTCAGGTTGCTGATGCGGTTGCTGATGAACAAGATTGACTCCCGGTGCTGAAGCGGTTGCGGTAGAAAGATGGTTGCGGTAGCTGAGATGGTTGCAGTAGCTGAGATGGTTGTGGTAGCTGAGATGGTTGCGGTAGCTGAGTTCAAGAGGGTCACTTTTATGATTCAACAATTTCCCCCTAAGTGACCTCTTTAACTCCGGTTCAGCTATCAAGTTTGAGGAACTTGATTAGAATCCACCAGAACTTCCTGATGTTTTCCAACCATGTGATTCTTCTTGTGATCTCGAACTTGACTTCTGCGGTAGTATGCTTAGATCTTTCAATTGCAGTCCGGCAGATGTCAAGTTGTTTCTTGGTCAGGCGGTGCATGGCAGTTCGTAGGAATGAAATATTTGACGTTGTCAGTCTTCCTTTTGAATATGACTCCAAGTTCAGGGTAGTTTGTTGCGCCTAGAGATCTTTCTTGGAAGCCTTCGGAAGGCATTGGCACAGGTTCAAAAGGTGGGAGATCAAACTTCTTGAGGATGGTGGGGTAGATATCCGCATCTATCTTGGCAAAGTCACAGACCGTATCCCTGAGAAAAGAGTTGGCTTTTTCAAGCGCTATCTGCATTTTAGGGTGCTTTTCTGACTTGTTTTGGAACACCCTGGCAATAAGGAAGATTTCTTCCGGATTCATACAAGGAAAGTCTGCCTGGGTGCGGATGTAGTCATGCTCCCTTCTGGTGAGGGTATACTGGATGTAGTCAGCCTTCATAAATTTCCTGACTTTGTAGTTCTTGACTGCGGATGGTCTGTCGTTAGGACATATGTTTTCAATGGAGGAGGCATGTTTAGAATGAAAAATACTAAGTCTCTCAAACTCCATTGGCAGTCTCTTGTGATCTGGAAGGCTTTGGTCAAACTGCTCAAATACAGTGAAGTACTTGGCATTTGGAGAAATTGGTATATCCCAGTATCCATCAGCAGGGGGTTCAGCATAAGTGAGGTGCGGTCTGTAATCTTCGTCTAGGAGCCTGCGGTGCGGATTGATCCAAGAATTGATCAAGGACTCATCTATCATGGTGTCAAACCCGCATTCTCTCCAAATTAACTCTGCCAGCTTGGCTGCTTTCCAATCATGCTTCCTTTGAGCGGTGGCAGGGGAGTCTGTGGTGCTAGGAGAAGACATGTTTTCAGCCAAGTTCTTGAAGTGCGGAGGAGTCTCTGGCTTTTTGGGAGTATCTTTTGGAGGTGAAGTGTGAGGAGATGGAGTATGTTGAGATGGTTGCGGTGGTGTGGGAATTTTTTCAGTGATGATGGGGGGACTCTGATGAATAGAAGTATCAGAGTGATAGACATCTTGTTCTTCATCACTTCCCCCTCTTGAGGGATGCAACCCCGGTGCTTCCTCAAGCCATTGCTTAAGTCCATCAACCTTGTTGAAGACTTCTTGGAACTGAGCTTTGAGAGCTTCTGCCAAATGTTGGTTGTTTGGAGTGGAGGAGCTGAAGAGCAACTTGTGGATTTCTTTGGTGAGCTGGAGGATCTCAAGGCCATGGAAGTTGGAGGAAAGGGATTTCTGCAGTCTGTTGATGGTTGCTTGAAGAACAGAGATAGTGGACTCATAAGCAGTATGAGTCTCATCTATCAATTTCTGAGACTGAGAAGCTTGATCCGCGATGGCCGCTTGAAGATCCGTTTTGATTGCGGTCACCTCAGTAATGAGGCGTTCCGCTGCAGCCATGAAGTCCTTGTGGTCAGCCTTGCGGTTATTGTCAAGGGACCGGATTCCCATCTTTACTTTGAGAGAGATTCGTTCAGCAGCCATGCGTTCCCTTGTTTCCAGACGCTCTATTCTTTCAATCAGTGACTGCGGTCCTGGAGTTTCTTCAGGTTGCGGTTGAGTAGGCTGGACCGCAGCCAGGATTTGATCGATTTTGGCTTGAAGGCTCATGAATTCCTTCCGGGTGACAACATTCTTCTTCTTTTTCTTCTTCTCTTTAGGCTTGGAAGTCGAATGTTGAGAACCGCTGGACTCCTCTTCTTCAAACATCATGAGGTCATCATCAGAAGGGCTTGGCTTGTTTACTTCTTGGATGTCTTCATCATCAAGACCGAAGGTGGGAGCTGAACTGAGTTCGATTGCAGGTTCTTCGTCTTGTGATGGATTGACTGTAGGAGTGGGAGATGGAATGGGAGTTGGAGTAGGAGGAACTTTGGAGGTACCTGCGGCTGCACCTGAAGCTTGAGCTTTGGAAATTGTTTCAGCCATCTGATCCATCCAGTTCTGAATTTTTTGAATGGTGGCTACGGTACTGGCATTGCTGATGGCATTTGCCCAATATCTAGCCACAGACTGGATCTCCTGTTCTTTCTGTTGTTGCTGCTTGATTTGTTGTTCCTTGCGGGCTTGGAAAGCCCTTTGGAACGCAACATACTTCTTCTTGTCTGACTCAGTTACCAGATTGTACTGTAACCAAGAGTCATTGGATGCATCATGGTCAAATCCTTCAAAGCGCACCGAAGTGTCCTTCGGGTCCACGGATCCTTGCACATTTGTGCTCACCGTGCCTAAACCACCTGTAAAAGATAAAAGCAGAGTAGGATTTCCTGAGCTTCCTCGGTCTCCTTGACCCGTGGTCAAGTGTGGCCTCTGCTCAGTTCTGGCATGGGCGAAAGAAGTGCCCTGCGGGTGGGAAGGTGTTTGTAGTGTTTGGGTGACAGAAAGAAGGATGGAGCGCAACTCCTCTGGTGAAAAGAAATGCAGTCGGGAAGCCCTGGAGACCTTAGGGCGTGAACCAGTGTCGTCCTCTTGGGAGTGTACTGGGGGGGAGTCTCCACGTAGTTGAGAATCATACTCACTTTCTGAGTCTGACTGGAAAATGATGGTGGTGTCGAATGGGTGTGCGGGCACCGCAAGGACTACTGGAGCCTGTTGAGAGGCTTCAGCATCGGTCCGGTCAAGCATATGGATAGTGGTATCGGTTGTTTTCCTTTTCTTGAAGATAGAGATTGGATGCCTATCCTCATCTGAATCACTGCTAGATATGATTGGGGCAGGTTTTGTTTTGCGTTTCTTGGTGGGTGCGGTTCGTTTAGGAGCATCCTTCTTGGGTGTTCTTTGTTTCTTGGTTGCCAACTGCTTTCTTCTTTGAGAAAGATTGGATAGTGTAGTGGAAGAGGGGACTGCGGTACCCTCAGGGATAATGGCTGCGGATGGAAGAGGCGGGGTAGGAGGGTATGGGGCAATACCTTCCGTAGCCTCAATGTGGTCTGAGACATCAGCAGTCTCAAGACCAAGAGAAGAAAGGATATGAGTAGGGAGTCTGCAGATCGGTCCAAATATCGTTTGATCAGAAGAAGGGTTGTACCTTTTAAGATCCTTAGTGACGAAAAAGTTGATGTCACTACCCATGTCTATTCCAGCATCCGCATGTAAGTCTGAGATGCAAAGTGACCAAAATCGTGCAAATGTGAGCTCGGTTGGGTTCTCCCTTGGGTGCTCTTTGGGAATGTATTGGAGGAAGTCGTCCCAAAGGATTTGTCCATAGTTTACGTCGTGGCCTGTGTAGATGCTCCATACCAATTCCAGTAGCTTCAGTCCCATGTTGTCGATGCCTCCGGTTCTGCCGGATAGGCAGCGGATGACAAAATGACACACAAACTGCCATACCGCAGGCAGCTGATTCTTTTTGAACTCACCACTCCCTCGAATTGGTTTCTGATACCCCATCTGGTAGAGTGCGGATGTAACATCTGCCATTGAAGGTGAGAAAATCTTGATGGAGGGGTGAACCAGAAGATTAATGGCATTTAAGAACTTTTCTTTGGACAAGATGACCAAAGAATCGTTCATGAGATTGAGGTGAACTTCTCGGGGGTTTTCAATTGGGCGATATGCAGAGAATGCACATTTGAATAGAGTAGAAACTGGAACAACGTCTGTAAATGCATCGAATGGACCGAACAGAGGGTGGTTCTTGAGAAACTTGATCATAAGCTTGATGGGAGCATTATATGAAGGATGATCTTCAAATATTGCTCTGAAATTACTTGAAGCGATTGTTGGAGAGTCAGAACCTGTTGGATTTACAGAACCTGAAGCCTTGGATTGCTTCTTTGATGCACCTGATTTCACCATTGTTGAAGATTTGAGAGAAGAAAACAGAGTTCTTGAAAGTTTTGAAGGTTTTGAGGAATTTGGGAGAAAGAATCGATATTCAGAAAACGTAAAGTATTGTTGGGGAAGAAGATGGGTTTATAAAGGGGGGTAAAAAGGTGTTTAACCCTAGGTAAATGGTAAGGATAGGGTAAAATGTCGATTGGGGTTTTGGGGGGAATCTATGAATTTTGGATTAAATCTCAGCCACACATAATTAAAACTGGTTTGAAGAGATTTTGGGAGATTTCCAAAAGGGGTTTTGCATTTAATGTAAAATCAGACGCATGTCAATACGTCAGGTGATCGAGGGGGTGATGGGAGAGGAAGTTGTAACGGATGGGACGTATTGGGGAGAGGAAAGGACAAATTAAGGATGAGTTTATTGAAAAACGTTCTTTTTGTCATCATCCCTAAAATAGGTCTGATACAAGGATTATTCAGAAAGAGAATGTGACAGTTTCTAAAGAGAATGTTTTTTTTTGTCTTTAATGTTTAATTTAATGAAGGATCATTAAATAGCACACAAAGATTCAAGAGTTGATAAAACTGTTGAGAAGTTATCATGATGATCGCGAATGGAAAATTCATTGCAGTTGGAAACGTCATTGCGGATGGAACTTTCATTGCGGTTGAGAAACGTCATTGCGGATGAAACTTTCATTGCGGTTGAGAAACGTCATTGCGGATGAAACTTTCATTGCGGTTGAGAAACGTCATTGCGAATGAAACTTTCATTGCGGTTGAGAAACGTCATTGCGGATGAACAAGGAAGAACTGTAGTGAGAAACTGAGGAAAACACTTGTACAAAGATTAGTAATAACAGACCATAAAGACCCATGAGAGATACATATGATATATGGTTGCGGTACCTAGACAACGGTACCAAAACCATCTATCACATGTAATTCTCAGTTAGAACCGCAACGGAGGCCAAGGATGGTCTGCGGTAGCTAACAATTCAAAAAGAATTGCGGGTCTGGATTCATCATTCCTAACATTTGCAGGAAGATGTTAAGCTTTGTTGAATCGAGCGCTTTTGTGAACACATCAGCAATCTCTTCATGAGAAGGGACAAAGATGAGTTCAATATTACCTTTTAAGATATGGTCTTTGATGAAATGTGTGACAACCGTCAAATTTCGGTCAATTCAAAGTCAACAAGTCAAACCGGTCAACTCCAATAACCCTTGTATGCTAGGGTTTACGTTATGTAATCACTATACAATTCGCTATTTTAATGAGAAATCCTCATTTGGAAAGTTCATGTGTTTGATTTTCCTTAGCCTTAACAGTGCTAAACAACGAACCAAAGCGATAAAACACTATTGCACAATCATCGGGATTGTGTACGACACTAAAACACGGTTTAATGGGGTTTACGAACCTTGCGTTGTGAAGCCGGATACTCAAATTAATCACAAACGAAACCTCTCTAAATCGTTTTCACTCTATCTCTTTCTAATTGAAATCTCTCCCAAATCTCTCCCAAATCTCTCTCAAAAGTTACTTTAACTTTTTGTAATCATTTGGGTCATCTCGACCCTTAACCGGGTCAAAAATCGCTTGAAACGGGATAAAAACAAGTAAAATAGCTTTAAGGATCCGAAACCAAAGCTTCTGGTCTGAAGCTGTGTCCGATGTCCGAGGTCCGAAGGACCAGTGTCCGAAGCGAAGCAGTGTCCGAAGTCCCGTGTGCGAAGCGAGGTCCGTCCGAAGTCGTGTCCGTCCGAAGCGAGGTCCGTCCGAAGTCTCGCAGGGTCCGAAGTCCAGGCCCTTTTTACCGGTTTTTCGACTACGACTTCGTTTTAACTCCGTTTTTCATTATTTTAACGTGGGATTTTCACCCAAAACTTTATTTTATAAACTAAGGCCCCAAAATATATAAATCTCCAGGGTTTTTATAAAATATATTAAAAGAATTGGTGATTGATCTAATTATTGAGGGAATATTTGCTTTTCCTTAATTTATGGCAAAAGCAACCCACTACCACCTCAATCTATGACCAGCCACTCTTTCCCACTACCCCTTGTCTCCTTAGTGGACCTTTACAGCCAATCTCCAGCTCTTCCCACGTTCTAAGAGCTGGAGGATTGATCCTCTCTCCTCATTCTCCATAAAACTCTTTCATTCTACACTTAGCAACCAAGAACACTCTCCAAAATTCTCTCATCTTTTCTCTTAACTTCAAGAACTTCAAGGCTTTCTCCAGGGATTTCTTTCTTCAATTAGTAAGTATCTTCATCATTTACATAATTATTAAACTCCATTCTACTCAAATCATTGATATCTTACACAAGTTCCATCTTATTCGGTGTTAGATTTTCGAATCATCAAGACATCTTCTTAGTGTTCTTAAGTTGAACACTTCCTTTCTCTCACTTTCATCTACTGAAACCACATAAGGTGAGTTCATACCCATACATTTACATGTTTTTCTTAAGTTTTAAGGGGAGAATACAAGTAAAATCATCAAGAACACAATTAAACTTTTTCTAACAGATTACATCAGAAAAGATGGACGTTAACCACGGACTGTTTTGGTCAACTTAAATATTTTAGTTTTCAAAACTGTTTCAGGTGCAAGTAGTTCAAACTCTTAGCTTTAAAATGGCTACTTGCACATCTCCAAATGATTTTTCTACAATTAATGGTGATTTTTACAAAACTGCCTGTCATTTCAGAGGCAAACCCGGACCAGTCTGTGGTTATGAACATTTTCACCTCTGTTAGAGATCACTAAAAATCATGATAAAATTTACGAACAAACTAGACTCATATTCCAAACTCTCAAAATTTGCGGATTTGGATTTAGAACTGTGATGATTTTTCTATAAATTTTCTAAGAACGGTAACAGAAACTGTTTTTAACGAAAAGTTGCTGTTAATTTCATTTCACCTTGTAACATGTTGAGCAAGGTGTATATCTTTATGTGACTATATGTTACTGCAATATATGACATTTTATCTTAATATTTAGACACACATCAGTTTACAAATGGATTTGGTCATATAAAATATAAAGAATAACAAGTGATTATAATCAAAGTAAAATCGATACATTCAAACATTAAATAAACTATTTTGAATATAGTTTGCATACATTACCACGTACTACCCTTGGTTGATAAACTATAATAGGTATAGTTTATGATACATTACATAACACATACATTTTAAAAAGGGTACATTTATACAAAGGATATTTTCATTAAGCAAGGTACGGCCATACGGTACCAAGTTTTCATAACACGAAATTCCGTTAATGACTTTGTGAGACAATTACTTCAAATTACCATTAAGTCCTGTATTGTAACCAGAGTCTCCTTGAGGGAGAGCGTGATACTTGTGTATAGATCTATATTGGGTTTGACAAACCCACACCTAAACTGCATGCAACAGTTAGACCGATAGGTCTGGGGTGACAAATGTCATAACATTTCCGACGCCTGAAGAACGTCGTTTTAGGCAACCTTGGTCATAGTATGGTTATAATAAACTCACATAAAGTATTAACAAACATTGGAATTTACGGGGACTTCATTAAAATTTAACGAGTTTATGTCAATTTAAATTTTGCATTGTTTTACTATAAATATGACAAATTACTTGTACCTTTCGGTCTTTGGGTTTTAAGACTACATTTACACATTAAGGAAAATATTGGATTTTTCTAACACAAATACTACTTTTACAAACGAAAAGCTTATGAACTCACCAACCTTTGTGTTGACATTTTTTTTAAACAACTTGTATTCTCAGGAAATCATTAAACAGGTAATCAAGTGCTTTTGAGGATGGGACGCTAAGGCGTCTACTATTTCATATTTTATCAATATATTGTAATTGATTCGTAAACATGTAATTCATACAATGATGTAATTTTTTTTCAATTATATATATGTTGGTTGTGTTTGCTTGAATTACTATTACAATTGCTGTTATGATACTATACATGAAGTCCTCCACCCCCGGACGTTTCCGCCATCCTTGGTTTGGGGGTGTGACAGATTGGTATCAGAGCGCAGTTTATAGTGAATTAAGTATATCAAACCACACAAGATATACAAACTATAAACACAATTGGGACTAATAGTCTCTGATTTGTGCATTTTTCAAATAAATATACCTTTAGAAAATAAATGATTCTTTTTATTAAAAAGTATAAATACATGCATACATGCTCACATAGTGTCATAACTAGAAGAACATAAAATAAAAGAAGAGGAGTTGTACATTATGGGTATGCCTTGGTATATGTAAATCAAGTCTAGGAAGGATATAGCCTGATCAACTATATCTGTCCGGGAATTGACTTGCATATACCGGGGGATGGTCAGGATGGACAACAAATCTAACAAACTCGTCTTACCGCTAGTACGCCTCATTCACGAAGCCGGTCTATAAGGGGGGTATAAGGTTGTTGCCTGTAAAATGGCAATTTAATGGGTGTCCACTCTCACCCACCGCTTCCTTGATCGGTGGAGGGTCGTTAGCCGAACGGGTAAGACAAGGACTTATAAATTCTCATTAAAAGTATGATGAATATTATAAAGTAACTAAATGCTTTAAGAACTCGAAACTAAACATTTACAAATACTATAGGAGTATTTTGTGTTACTATAATAAAAATATTTTATACTTTCATTTTACCTCATAACCCAATGTATTGGGTCAATAAAAAAGTATAAAATCGTATGTATCGTAAACATACCGGAAAACAACGTAATAATATACTTTATGTATAAAAGATTTCTCTCCCTATAAATACACTTTTACTAAAAGTACATTGGTTTACGACTTATGACAGAACCATGCCGCCAAGAAGAAGACCAAGACCTTCCAGCAACACAGCAACACCTCCTCCGCCGCCGCCTCCACAGTTTGATCCCGCGATGTTCCAGGCTGCAGTAACAACAGCCGTAGCAGCCGCAATGTCACATATAGGGACCAACGGAGCTGGTGGTTCGGGATCGGGAGCTACACACTCTATCCACGGAGACAGTACGTGGCGTGCAAAAGAGTGTTCATACAAGGACTTCACAAATGGTAAACCCGACAACTTCAATGGAAGCGGGGGAGTCATCACGTTGATGCAATGGTTTGAAAAGACCGAAGTAGTCTTTCAGGTGTGCTCCTGCCCCGAAGCGAGCAAAGTTAAGTTCGCAACCTTAACCTTCACCGGCCGGGCCCTTACTTGGTGGAACTGCCGGGTTAAGTCACTTACTCTCGAAGTGGCTAGCTCCATAACCTGGGCAGAACTAAAAACGTTGATGATGAAGGAGTACTGCCCGAGAGGTGAAATTCAAAAGTTGGAACAAGAACTCTGGAACCTTAGGATGACGGGCTCTGACCTTGAAACCTACACCACCCGATTCAATGAATTGGCTCTCCTCTGCCCAACCATGGTTACCCCGGAGGAGAAAAAGGTGGAGCGATACCTTTGGGGACTGTCTCTCCACGTGCAAAGTAGTGTCCTGGCTTCAAGGCCAACTACTTTTGACAGTGCCAGGGAGCTGGCACAACAACTTGTTGACCACCGAGCCGGTCATAATACTACAACCACCACCACTGATAAATCAAAAGGGGGAAACAACAAAAGGAAGTTCTGGAACGAAAAGAAGAGCCAACCAGCACAGGACCCCGCTAAGAAGCAACAAATTGTTGCTGTCCATGCTGCCACTAATGCTGCCACTACTACTACCACTCCAGCACCACCGAAGCCATATGCGGGAAAACTACCTAAGTGCAACAAGTGCAACTTTCACCACAATGGTGCTTGTAGGGAGATGCACTGTAACAACTGCGACAGGAAGGGGCACACTGCTCGTTTCTGTAAAGCGCCGGCTCAACCAATCAACCAAGTCGCCAGTACGGGGGCAACCCGGACCTGCTACAACTGTGGAGACGCAGGTCACTTCAAAAGAGACTGCCCCAAAGCACAAGCCCCTAATGCTGGTGGAGTAGGAAGAGTCCTGGCAATAGGACATGGGGAAGCAGTCGAGGATCCCACGGTGGTTACCGGTACGTTTCTCCTCAATAACTCTTATGCATGCGTACTATTCGATAGTGGAGCGGAGAGGAGTTTCGTGAGCCACCAATATAAACATTTACTTGAACAAAATCCCCAATCACTAAAGGATACTTATGTAGTAGAAATGGCAAATGGTAAAGTAGAACGCACTAGCGACATATACTCAGAATGTACTCTCACTCTAGACAACCATACATTTAAAATTGACCTGATGCCGGTCACCATAAAAAGCTTCGACGTAATCATCGGGATGGATTGGTTAGTTCCTCACCGTGCCGACATTCTATGTTACGAAAGGGCCGTTCGCCTCAATCTACCAAATGACGAAACCCTTCTTATCTATGGTGACAAACCTAGTGCGAATTTACAAATCATCTCATGCATCAAAGCCCAAAAGTATCTCCGGAAGGAGTACCACGCCTTCTTAGCCCATGTAGTAGACAAGAAACAAGACGTGAAAGACATCAAGGACATCCCCGAAGTGTGTAACTTCCCGGATGTGTTCCCAGAGGATCTTCCTGGTGTACCACTCGCACGACAAGTCGATTTCAGAATTGACTTAATACCCGGAGCTACCCCCGTAGCCAGAGCTCCATACCGCCTCGCACCATCAGAAATGCAGGAGTTGTCCAGTCAATTAACCGAGCTTTTGAACAAAGGGTTCATCAGACCAAGCTTCTCACCTTGGGGAGCACCAGTCCTTTTTGTAAAGAAGAAGGACGGATCCTTTCGCATGTGCATCGACTATCGGGAACTAAACAAGCTCACCATCAAAAACCGATATCCTCTGCCCCGAATCGACGACCTTTTCGACCAACTCCAAGGAGCAAATTTCTTCTCAAAGATCGACCTAAGGTCAGGCTACCATCAGCTACGAGTTCAAGAAGAAGATATTCCCAAAACTGCATTCAGAACTCGCTATGGGCACTACGAGTTTGTGGTGATGTCCTTCGGTTTAACAAACGCACCTGCGGTATTCATGGACCTAATGAATAGAGTGTGTCGACCCTACCTAGACAAGTTTGTAATCGTATTCATCGACGATATCTTGATCTACTCGCGAAGCGAAGAAGAGCATCGCCTACATCTACGCCAAGTGCTAGAGACGCTAAGAGCGGAGAAGCTTTATGCTAAGTTCTCTAAGTGTGAATTCTGGATTAGAGAAGTGGATTTCCTTGGACATGTGGTAAGTGAGAAAGGCATACATGTGGACCCCTCCAAGATCAAGGCAATCGAGAATTGGTCAGCACCCAAGACGCCAACCGAAATTCGACAATTCCTTGGGCTTGCTGGCTACTACCGAAGATTTATACAAAACTTCTCCAAGATTGCGAAACCACTCACCACCTTGACGCAGAAAGGTGTGATATTCAAGTGGGAAAATAAACAAGAAACTGCTTTCCAAACATTAAAACAAGCCCTATGCAGCGCACCGATCTTGTCTCTCCCAGAGGGAACCGAGGACTTCATAGTGTACTGTGATGCTTCGAATCAAGGCCTCGGATGTGTGCTCATGCAGAGAGGGAAGGTTATCGCGTATGCATCAAGACAGCTTAAGACGCACGAGGTTAATTATACTACGCACGACCTGGAATTAGGAGCAGTGGTATTCGCTTTGAAGATCTAGAGACACTACCTCTACGGCACGAAATGCACTATCTTCACTGATCACAAAAGTCTTCAGCATATCCTCAATCAGAAAGAGCTCAACATGCGACAGAGGAGATGGGTGGAGTTGCTGAATGACTACGAGTGCGAAATTCGTTATCATCCGGGCAAGGCCAATGTAGTGGCCGATGCTCTAAGCAGGAAGGAGTACTCGGGCCGCCGAGTAAAATCCTTAACAATGACAATCCATTCCCACCTGACCATACAAATCAAGGAAGCTCAACTGGAAGCTTTGAAACCAGAAAAGGTGGCAGGAGAGACATTAAGGGGAATGGATAAAAACTTAGAAGTCAAGGAGGATGGAGCACGTTATATCATGAACCGGATTTGGACACCGAAGTTCGGTGGACTCCGAGATGTTGTCATGAATGAAGCACACAAGACTCGATACTCCATCCATCCCGGGTCGGATAAGATGTATCTAGACCTCAAGAAATTATACTGGTGGCCGAACATGAAAGCTGAGATTGCTACCTATGTGAGCAAGTGCCTGACTTGCGCTAAGGTCAAAACAGAATACCAGAAACCATCCGGGCTATCACAACAGCCGGATATACCTGAGTGGAAGTGGGAACGAATAACAATGGACTTCATAACCAAGCTGCCTAAGACATCGGGCGATCTTGACACAATATGGGTAATTATAGACAGATTGACCAAATCAGCACACTTTCTACCAATAAAAGAAACCGACAAGATGGAGAAGCTGACTAGAACGTACATCAGAGAGATTGTACGACTCCATGGTGTGCCGATATCCATTATCTCTGATAGAGATAGTAGATTTACCTCACGGTTTTGGCAGTCTCTACAAAAATCATTGGGAACTAGGCTTGACATGAGTACGGCCTACCACCCACAAACCGACGGACAGAGCGAGCGAACCATTCAAACGTTGGAAGACATGTTAAGAGCTTGTGTGATAGACTTCGGTAAAGCATGGGATACCCATCTACCGCTTATCGAATTCTCCTACAATAACAGCTATCATACTAGCATCAAAGTCGCTCCATTCGAAGCTCTTTACGGTCGTAAATGCAGATCACCCCTGTGTTGGGCTGAGGTGGGGGATTCACAGCTAGCTAGAGGGCAAGCCTCTAATAGCACTCTCACCGGTCCAGAAATCATCCGCGAAACCACCGAAAAGATCGTACAAATCCGAGCACGACTTAAAGCCTCAAGAGACCGACAGAAAAGCTACGCAGACAAGCGGAGGAAACCCTTGGAATTCCAGGTGGGAGACCGAGTCCTTTTGAAAGTCTCACCCTGGAAAGGCTTGATACGCTTCGGAAAGCGTGGGAAGCTGAATCCAAGATACATAGGGCCTTTTGAGATTCTCGCTAGAATCGGCCCCGTAGCTTACAAACTCAATCTACCCCGCGAACTTAGTAATGTGCATCCTACCTTCCACGTCTCGAACTTGAAAAAGTGCCTATCCGATGAGACTCTCATTATTCCACTCAAGGAAATCGAGATCAATGAGAGCCTCAACTTCGTGGAAGAACCTGTGGAGATCATGGACCGGGAAATCAAACAAACGAAACAAAGTCGTATTCCCATCGTGAAGGTACGTTGGAACGCTAAACGAGGACCCGAATTCACCTGACAACGCGAGGATCAGATGAAACAAAAGTATCAACATCTCTTTCCAAACTCTTGAAATCCCAGTCAAAATGAAAATTTCGGGACGAAATTCCTTCTAACGGGGGGATGATGTGACAACCGTCAAATTTCGGTCAATTCAAAGTCAACAAGTCAAACCGGTCAACTCCAATAACCCTTGTATGCTAGGGTTTACGTTATGTAATCACTATACAATTCGCTATTTTAATGAGAAATCCTCATTTGGAAAGTTCATGTGTTTGATTTTCCTTAGCCTTAACAGTGCTAAACAACGAACCAAAGCGATAAAACACTATTGCACAATCATCGGGATTGTGTACGACACTAAAACACGGTTTAATGGGGTTTACGAACCTTGCGTTGTGAAGCCGGACACTCAAATTAATCACAAACGAAACCTCTCTAAATCGTTTTCACTCTATCTCTTTCTAATTGAAATCTCTCCCAAATCTCTCTCAAAAGTTACTTTAACTTTTTGTAATCATTTGGGTCATCTCGACCCTTAACCGGGTCAAAAATCGCTTGAAACGGGATAAAAACAAGTAAAATAGCTTTAAGGATCCGAAACCAAAGCTTCTGGTCCGAAGCTGTGTCCGATGTCCGAGGTCCGAAGGACCAGTGTCCGAAGCGAAGCAGTGTCCGAAGTCCCGTGTGCGAAGCGAGGTCCATCCGAAGTCGTGTCCGTCCGAAGCGAGGTCCGTCCGAAGTCTCGCAGGGTCCGAAGTCCAGGCCCTTTTTACCGGTTTTTCGACTACGACTTCGTTTTAACTCCGTTTTTCATTATTTTAACGTGAGATTTTCACCCAAAACTTTATTTTATAAACTAAGGCCCCAAAATATATAAATCTCCAGGGTTTTTATAAAATATATTAAAAGAATTGGTGATTAATCTAATTATTGAGGGAATATTTGCTTTTCCTTAATTTATGGCAAAAGCAACCCACTACCACCTCAATCTATGACCAGCCACTCTTTCCCACTACCCCTTGTCTCCTTAGTGGACCTTTACAGCCAATCTCCAGCTCTTCCCACGTTCTAAGAGCTGGAGGATTGATCCTCTCTCCTCATTCTCCATAAAACTCTTTCATTCTACACTTAGCAACCAAGAACACTCTCCAAAATTCTCTCATCTTTTCTCTTAACTTCAAGAACTTCAAGGCTTTCTCCAGGGATTTCTTTCTTCAATTAGTAAGTATCTTCATCATTTACATAATTATTAAACTCCATTCTACTCAAATCATTGATATCTTACACAAGTTCCATCTTATTCGGTGTTAGATTTTCGAATCATCAAGACATCTTCTTAGTGTTCTTAAGTTGAACACTTCCTTTCTCTCACTTTCATCTACTGAAACCACATAAGGTGAGTTCATACCCATACATTTACATGTTTTTCTTAAGTTTTAAGGGGAGAATACAAGTAAAATCATCAAGAACACAATTAAACTTTTTCTAACAGATTACATCAGAAAAGATGGACGTTAACCACGAACTGTTTTGGTCAATTTAAATATTTTAGTTTTCAAAACTGTTTCAGGTGCAAGTAGTTCAAACTCTTAGCTTTAAAATGGCTACTTGCACATCTCCAAATGATTTTTCTACAATTAATGGTGATTTTTACAAAACTGCCTGTCATTTCAGAGGCAAACCCGGACCAGTCTGTGGTTATGAACATTTTCACCTCTGTTAGAGATCACTAAAAATCATGATAAAATTTACGAACAAACTAGACTCATATTCCAAACTCTCAAAATTTGCGGATTTGGATTTAGAACTGTGATGATTTTTCTATAAATTTTCTAAGAACGGTAACAGAAACTGTTTTTAACGAAAAGTTGCTGTTAATTTCATTTCACCTTGTAACATGTTGAGCAAGGTGTATATCTTTATGTGACTATATGTTACTGCAATATATGACATTTTATCTTAATATTTAGACACACATCAGTTTACAAATGGATTTGGTCATATAAAATATAAAGAATAACAAGTGATTATAATCAAAGTAAAATCGATACATTCAAACATTAAATAAACTATTTTGAATATAGTTTGCATACATTACCACGTACTACCCTTGGTTGATAAACTATAATAGGTATAGTTTATGATACATTACATAACACATACATTTTAAAAAGGGTACATTTATACAAAGGATATTTTCATTAAGCAAGGTACGGCCATACGGTACCAAGTTTTCATAACACGAAATTCCGTTAATGACTTTGTGAGACAATTACTTCAAATTACCATTAAGTCCTGTATTGTAACCAGAATCTCCTTGAGGGAGAGCGTGATACTTGTGTATAGATCTATATTGGGTTTGACAAACCCACACCTAAACTGCATGCAACAGTTAGACCGATAGGTCTGGGGTGACAAATGTCATAACATTTCCGACGCCTGAAGAACGTCGTTTTAGGCAACCTTGGTCATAATATGGTTATAATAAACTCACATAAAGTATTAACAAACATTGGAATTTACGGGGACTTCATTAAAATTTAACGAGTTTATGTCAATTTAAATTTTGCATTGTTTTACTATAAATATGACAAATTACTTGTACCTTTCGGTCTTTGGGTTTTAAGACTACATTTACACATTAAGGAAAATATTGGATTTTTCTAACACAAATACTACTTTTACAAACGAAAAGCTTATGAACTCACCAACCTTTGTGTTGACATTTTTTTTAAACAACTTGTATTCTCAGGAAATCATTAAACAGGTAATCAAGTGCTTTTGAGGATGGGACGCTAAGGCGTCTACTATTTCATATTTTATCAATATATTGTAATTGATTCGTAAACATGTAATTCATACAATGATGTAATTTTTTTTCAATTATATATATGTTGGTTGTGTTTGCTTGAATTACTATTACAATTGCTGTTATGATACTATACATGAAGTCCTCCACCCCTGGACGTTTCCGCCATCCTTGGTTTGGGGGTGTGACAAAATGATACCGTAGTTCAATGTGCTTAGTCTTGGAGTGCTGAATTGGATTGTGAGAAATAGCAATAGCACTTTCAGAGTCACAATAGATCGATATCCGCAGCATTCTATACCCGTAGTCCATTAGTTGAGTTTTCATCCAAAGGAATTGAGAGCAACAGCTGGCTGCGGCCACATACTCAGCTTCTGCAGTTGATAGAGAGACACAGCTTTGTTTTCTTGAGGACCAGCTGACTAGTCTTTCACCCAAGAATTGACATCCTCCTGAAGTGCTTTTTCGATCGAGCTTGCATCCGGCATGATCCGCATCTGTGAAAGCTTGCAGGCTGAAGTCATTTCCTGCGGGGTACCATAGACCAAGAGATTTGCTTCCTTTCAGGTACCGTAGTATCTGTTTGGCTGCGGTCATATGTGAGACTTTTGGGTCAGCCTGATACCTTGCACATACACCAGTTGCAAAGACAATGTCTGGCCTGCTTGCAGTGAGGTACATCAAGGAGCCGATGATGCCTCTATAAGTCTTGTGATCCACAGATTCGCCTGAGGGATCAACAGAGATCTTATAACCGAAGGCCATGGGGACCTTAGCAGATGAACAGTTGTCCATAGAATATTTCTTCAATAATTCAGTGGTGTATTTTTCTTGATGAATGAATATGCCTTGCGATACTTGTTTCACTTGAAGACCTAGAAAGAAATTAATCTCTCTATTCATGCTCATTTTGAACTTGTTGGTCATGAGCTTAGCAAATTCATCCACCATGCCTTGATCAGTCGAACCGAAGATGATATCATCCACATATATCTGTACCATCATGAGGTGGTCGCCATTTGCTTTTCTGAATAGTGTGGGATCAATCACTCCTCTCTTGTACCCGGATGAGACAAGGAATTCAGAAAGAGTCTCATACCATGCTCTTGGGGCTTGCTTTAGACCGTAGACTGCCTTTTCAAGCTTGTAGCAGTGGTCTGGGAATTTAACATTTTCAAAGCCTGGAGGTTGCTGAAGATAAACCTCTTCTTTTAGTTCCCCATTGAGAAAGGCACTCTTAACGTCCATTTGGTGTACCTTGACGTTTTTGTGGGCTGCGTATGCTTGAAAGATCCGGATAGCTTCCAAGCGTGCTGCCGGAGCATACGTTTCATCGTAGTCAATGCCTTCAAGTTGACTATACCCCTTTGCAACTAGCCTTGCCTTGTTTCTGACTACCACACCAGATTCATCCAACTTATTTTTGAACACCCATCTAGTGCCAACAATGGAGTGACCACGTGGCTTCGGAACGAGCTGCCAAACTTTATTTCTTTGAAATTCTTCAAGCTCTTCTTGCATTGCAGCTATCCAGTCAGGTTCAAGCAATGCTTCTTTGATCGTTCTGGGTTCTACCGAGGACATAAATGCTGCATAGTGGCAGTGATCAGATAGGTCCTTGGAAGATCTAGTCTGGATGCCTGCGGATGGGTTACCAATGATTTGACCTGGTGGGTGGTCTTTCGTCCATACATGAAGACGTGGCAGCAGATGATCAGCAGCTGCGGTAGAGGGAATATCTTGAATGTCAGAGGAATCTGCGGTTGGAGATGACAGTTCCCCCTGGACTTGAGAACATCCTGCTGAGTCATCTTGATCTATTGGAATGGAATTCTCTTGAGCAGTTGGGAGAGGTTCCCCCTGGGTTGCAGATAGGAGTTCCTCTGGAACCTGAGAAGGTTCCCCCTGGACTGCGGATGGGAGAGTGACAATCTTTGGATCAGTTCTAGTGTCGATATTTTCTATGAGTTCATCATCCAAATCCGAAGATACGTTTGATGGTAATGCTTCTCTGTGGACAGGAATTTGAACAACATCAAGTACTGGAACCTCGACGGTTGCGGCTAGATCCGGAATAGATCTTTCCCCCTCAACCGGAGAGGTGGAATTATTGAGAGAGGCTACTTCAGATAGAGATGGTCCAGAAACATCAACATGTTGTTGTTGAGCTGCGGGTAACACAAGAACTTCGGATAGTTTCGCCGTTTCAATAGGATCGAAAAGATCCTCATAGTTGACTTCAACTAGATTCAAGGGACCTGAAGAGGCAGGAATGTCACTTTCCATGATTGCGGTGGTTTCAGTAGATGGAGGGGCGTCGCGGATGTGAGAATCATCAAATTTCACATCGAAGCTTTCAATGATCAGCCTTGTACGCCTGATGAGCACTCGATAAGCAACCTTGTTAGTGTAGTAACCAAGGAATATGCCTTCGTCGGACTTCGGTGCAAACTTGTTGAGCTGATCTCTGTTGTTGATCACGAAGCATCTACACCCAAAAATATGAAAGAAGCGAACATTGGGCTTGCGGTTGTTAAGGCCCTCATATGGTGTTTTATTGAGGCGTTTGCACACGATACTTCGGTTTTGGACAAAGCATGCGGTTGCTACTGCTTCAGCCCAGAAGTAGAGAGGAAGTTGGGCGAAGTTAAGCATGGATCTGGCTGCTTCTACTAGTGTGCGGTTCCTTCTTTCTATTACACCATTTTATTAAGGCCCTCATATGGTGTTTTAAAAGCCTTTTTTGCCAAAGATTTTAGTGAACCACAGTCATTGTTGTTCAACTGCGATTTCCTGGAATTCTTGGAATGATTTTGAAAACGCGGAGTTGAGTCATCAGAGCTTGAGGATTCAGGAATTTGGAAACATTGACCTACTTCAAAATTTTCTATAGGTAGTTCATGAAATATTGGCTGAAGAGTTACAGTTCCTTGAACTGATGATTGCGGTAGGGATGACTTGACTACCGCTGAGTAAGTCTTAGATGGGACTTCGGTGGGACATTTGTGGGACATTTGACTACAGTGAGAGACACTGCGGTCTGAGGACAGAGATGGAAAGTCTTTTGAGACTTCGGGGCCCTCAACAACAATCTCTTCGTCAACTACAGATGAAGTTTGAGAATTTGGATAGATGGTGCCACAGATAGGAATTTGATCACATGTGTGACCCGAAACCTCCGGCACAATTTCCTTAATGACACAATTATTGCTTAAGTAGTGCAGTCTACCGAAGTGAGTTTTAATATCTTCGGGAAAAGTCTTGTCACTGACAGGGAAATGAAATTCTCGGTCTGGAGGGACATACAGTCTGTCTTTGTTGAACCGGGGTGAGGAATCCATTGAGGTAGGATATCCATTTGACCAACCCCAATTGTATGTATTGTCCACGGTTCCATTGTTTACCAAATTTTCAATAGCTTCACTTTCATTAAACAAATTTTCAATTAAGAGATTTAAGCGTACAATTTCTCTCTGAGCTAAATCTCTCTGGTTCAAAGCTATCTCTAATTGGGTTTCACTTAACATTCTTGCATCCTTTTCTAACTCTAGGTCCTTCTCTAACATAGCCATCTTAAGTCTTTTGTTATCCAGTCGTCCTCTCACGTGGAACATCTCTTGGGACGCAATGTTCTTCTCATCTAAGGCTTTATTATAGTCTGTAAGGACGGCAGCACAAGTGTCATTAAGATCATCTATGTAAGGCTGACAGTCATGCATGCTATAGTTTAGAGTTTAGATCATGAGTTTTACCTGTTCGACGATGCTTAGTGTTCCATCCTTTGCCATGTAGCAGTAGTTCTTGTTCAACATTGTAGACCCATCATCATCCGCAGTGGCCAGCATGCAGATTTTCCCTTTTCCTTTGACACTGCTGATGGCCTTATCTTCGTCTCCGGATGACCAGACTTGATGGTCTCTCTTGACATGAGCGACGTATGCCCTTGCCTTTTCAGCTTTTTCTTTGTCTTCCAACTCTTGAGCCATTCTAAGGTAGAATGCTCTGTCTTTTACTACATTGGCCTTACAATCTCGTGCAAAGTGATTCTCTTTGTTGCATTTGTGACAAATTACAACATCAGTCTTGTCTTCTAAAGGAGCACCAGAGTCAGTGATTTGAGGAGACTGCGGTACCTCCTTTGGTTGAATATTCTGAGATTGCGGTGGTGGATGAGAACTTTTGGGAAATCGAGAGTAGTTATTCTGAGAACCGAAGTTACGGTTGAATGGAGGTTTGTTGAATTGCTGATTCTTGCGGAAGGAAGGAGGTGGTAGACGGTTGAACTGTTGGCTAACCAGAGCAATAGCCTTCTGAAAATCTTCTTCATCATCATATTCAGAATCCCCTTCGTATGACTGCGGTAGAATGTCATACGAGGAAGGGTAAGGTGACTGCGGTGGAGCTTGTGCTATGAGAGTAAGTGGTCCTCCGAAGTCAGCACAGTCTTTGAGTACGGTGGATTCTTGAGCTTGCAGCTCTCCATAGAGCTTGTAAAGTGACAGGGAGTGAATCTTTCTATCGCCTTGGACTATCATCTTGGCCGTAGTCCAATGTCTGCCCAAACCATTAAGAAACTGAAGATTGATTTCATGGTTACTGCGGATGGTGCCCGCATTGGATAACTTGGTGACTATCAGGTTGAACCTTTTGAAGGAGTCTTCCAAACTTTCTCCAGTATGAGCTTTGAAGTTGTTGAACTCGTTGAGTGCGGTAGTAAGCTTCTTATCTTGTGCTTGTTCCGAGCCTTCGTACAGGTTTTTGAGAACATCCCAGATCTCTTTCGCTGATTTGCAATTTATGATAATATCAAAGTTGTCAGGAGCAACTCCGCAAGAGATTTCATAAAAAGCAACAGCATCATTTTCCATTTTATCGAGATCATCCTTGGTGGGACGGCTCATGGCTGGTTGACCTCCTCCTAGCCTGGTTGCAGCGCCGTCAGTTTGGACTGGTGTAAGGACTGGAACATGTGGTCCTTCTTCTATGGATCGCCATACATCTCTACCCAGTCTTCTCAAGTACCTTTCCATTCTTTGTGACCAGTGATGATATTCATTTGCGACTAGTATTGGGGCTCGGTTAGAACCACCGACACTGTTGGAAACATTTAGAGATAATGATTGTGCCATTTGAAATTGTTTTTTTTTGTTTTGAAGAAATGAGCTTTAGTGGTATAGAAGGCTCTTTGAAAAATCAGAGTTCCGTTTTCAAAAAGCAACCACTTTGGCTCTGATACCAATTGTTGAGAGAAAAATTTGGAGACACACTTGAACAAAAGTTAGAACAAGTATAATGCGGAATAGTTAATCTCAAAGGATCTAAAAGCTCAACAATAATATAGTTAGATAGTTAGAGAGTTAGTTGCGGAAATGTAAAGGAATGGAAATGACAGCAATTGTTATATCAAGAAGACACTTAAGCTGATTCATAACAAGGAATGCATTCACTCCAGGTTAATAAGGAAGATCAAGCTTAGTGATTAAGTCTTAAAGACTTGCTCCGAAGAGGGATTATGATCAGCAGGATTATGATAAGATTTAAGTAAGAAGATATGAGTGAAGAAAGATAAGAGAGATAACTTCAGAATGTGTATTCAGATAGAATTCATAAGTTATCGGTTCCTTTTCTTATCTCTGTGAATACAAAGAGAGTAAGTCTCTATTTATAGAGACTTAGAAACTACACTAGATTACAATTCTATAAGCAGCCGTGAAAGGCATACTGGATAATAGAGTGTATTACATAAAAGACAAATAACATAATCTAGCTAAGGTTACTGCGGTAGCTGACTCAGGTTGCTGATGCGGTTGCTGATGAACAAGATTGACTCCGGGTGCTGAAGCGGTTGCGGTAGAAAGATGGTTGCGGTAGCTGAGATGGTTGCGGTAGCTGAGATGGTTGCGGTAGCTGAGTTCAAGAGGGTCACTTTTATGATTCAACAGTATATGTGGTGTACCACCTATGTAGTCATCTAACAGAGTATATGTGATCACCACCAGACAATTGGATGACAATCCCGTCGAACACATGCATGTTTATAACCTGTAGGTGACGGACTTTGTGCCCATTTGTTGTACTTTACCCTTGTGACACGTATTGCGGAGAAATCTCTGTAATAGTACTGTCAACAACGATAATTAAGATGATCCTTAGGATAGATCCTTAGGAATGAAAAATAGTAAGAAAACCTACTGAAACTTATTATGGAGAAATCCGTGTAACAGTATTGTCAGCGACGATGACTATGATGACCCTTAGGATAGATCCTTAAGGAAGAATAAAGAAAAAAAACGGGGATAGATAATCGGGTTAATTGCTTGATAATTAAACATATTAACTATATTATTGTGGGTTGAAAGCTGTATATACTCACCAGCTTTCCCAACCTGACCCACTCAACTTCTTTGTATCACAGATATCGGTACAAAGGTACATGAATGATGAGAGATCAAGGAGATGTAGATTGTTAGTCTAAGGTTGTAGGAACCCATTTTGACGATCGGCTTGTGAGGAATAATATGATCTTGAGATTTAATGATAAAAAAATATATGAAGAACACAACAAGATGAGTAATCAGATGATATTAATAGAAAGAGAGGTTACAACTTTGAATAACACTTCGGTGGGAGAGATCCCAGATAAGAGTTTCTCTTTAACTAAAACAAAATACTACATTTTTGGTGCACACTAATAAAATGAGCATTCCCTATCTATTTATAGAGATAAAAAGGGAATCTTACAAACATAAAGGGAATAAAATAACCTAACTATCACTCATAATTTTTAGAGCATTTCCATTCTCCAATAATCTCTCCCTAAATACTCGCAAATGATGAAGGATACAAATACAGTGATAAAATGCTAAAATACATAGTAACCAACTAGAAAGTGCAATAGTAAAAATGATACATAATGAATCAAATGTTGAAATGTCTGTGAAATTCTGACGTGTCTGTGATGTTTGAACCAAATGTTGAAATGTATGTGAAATTCATCTCCGATGTTGAACAATGAGATTCCAATATAAAAATATGACCAGTAAACCAAGCTGATCAACTTCAAAGTGTACCAATAACTTTTGAACTGAACATCCCATAATCAAGTCACACTTCGGCTTCAAAAGTCTGAAACATCTCTAGTTTTCGAATCATAATATACCCAAAATTCTTAAAAATAATAACCGGATAAAAATATGAAAACATCATGTGGTAGAGTTGGAATAATAAATAAGTGTGGATCCAGGAATAGAAGTTGTAGTGATCCGCAGGCAAGGATCGGACTTCAAACTTCAATTAGAACTATCATCACGACGTTGGTTTGACTAAACAAGTAGATGATAAGCCAAGATCAATTAGCAAGCCAAATACTAAATGATCTCCTTTTCCTAGAAATCTTCAAAATCCACACTCTGAAAAACATAACCAATAATCCGGATGCTCATTATATTCTCTCCTATTTTTGATAACCAATGCCCAGATATCAAAAATAAATAAATCAATCAAGATGGAGAGTGTCAGATACCAAGTGCTTCGCATGCTCTCCCTAGATGAATGAAGGGTCTCGATAAAACACGAGAATGAGAGTAAAATAAACACTCTCCGGTCATCTGTAGCCAGTTGATTCTGTCGTTGAAAACTGTTTGAACAAGTACTGAAGTAACAATAAGAACTTTGCAGAAAAACTCTCTGCTCTGCTAAAAAATGATGATGTACCCAAACTGCGGTGCCGGAACTCCTGAAGTGGTCTTCAATAAATAAAGTCCACTTGCTCAAGACACATGGTTTGTCAACCTAAGATCAAGAGCGACAAGTCATAAAAATCTTCATAGAGCGAAGGTTGATAAGCAACTTTGTTGATCCGACGCAACTGCGGTGCAAACCTTGCAAAGAAATAATATGATGTTCGGCAGTGGTATGGAGGATAAGTAGTCCTAAGACACTGATCCAAGAAATGTTGGTCGATGGGCCTTGATTAAAGGGCAATCCTCATGGAAAGAATAATAGAATTCTTCCATTATAATCAACAAGAAGTAATCCATAGTGACGATCGAAGCTTGAATAAATCTTCAATAATAATATCTTTTGCGAAGACAATAAATCGATTATTTTAAAAATTATTGTTCACAAAAGTGCTTCCGATAATGGGCTGCGGTGGTAAAAATTGGTTTTAATAAAAATAATTGGTTTAAAAAAAATGATAAAAAAATAATTGGCGTGAAAAAAAATAATTGATGTTAAATAAAAATAATTGGTGTTAAAAAAAAGTAAAAAAAAATGAGTTTTAAATAAAATATAAAGAAAAAAAAACTGAAACGAGAAATAAAAAAATGGGTTAAAAAAATAGGGTTGCAGTATAATAAGCGTGAAACGAGATTTTAAGAAGAAGAGAGGAGGGGTGAGGAGTGGGAAGGAATGAGGAGGGAGGAGAGGCTAAGGTGAAGGTGAGGAAGGAAGAGAGGCTACCGAGGACTAGAGGTCTCGGTGAGAAGGTTGGGTAGGTACCGAAGAGGGAATTGATTCCGAAGAAAGGGGGGTCTACGGTATACGAGGAGTAGAAGGAGGGATGTTGCGAGGAGCTGAAACGAAGAGTGAAGGTGTCTCTGGTATGCTTAAGATATGTGGTGTGCAAGGATTGAATGCTGAAATGGCCGGCTGCGGAAGGTCTTCGGTTTGCGGTGTCCTGGTTTGAGAGGGACCGTAGCGTCTTCGCATGAGAGGACTTCCAACAGCTCTTCGGTATTGCACATAGAGGAGTATAGCAGAGGCTATGCAAGTGTGTGCTTCCAGCAGACCTGGGCATGGCTTAACTCCTCAGTATGGATTTGGCTTCGGTCTAGCTTTAGGTCTTCGGTGCTGAGCACCGAGGATGAGAGGGTTGATGACGAAAAATGCCATTTTTTCATGAAATTTGATGCTGAAAAGGCTATAACTTCGTGTTAATCCATGTAAATATACCCTTTTATTTCAAAAAAAAATTTCCAAAAAAAAGGGGATAAGGTGGGGTGTTGGGAAGATGAAAAAATGGCATAAATTATGAGAAAGAAAGGCAAAAAGTAAGGATAAGGTATGGGTCTAAAGTAAAAGTATGGGTGTAGGTTGCTTGTCACATGGGAATTGTCAGGAAAGCATGGGTAAAATAATAGATGGTGGAGTACGCTTTGATTAAAAAAGAGTAAAAGGAGGTAGCATCTTTTAAAAAATGCTCCAAGATATCTATCAAGCATTATGCAACTTCAAATAAAGAATAAGAACATCATACCTTCGGTGAAAGAAGATAATGAATTCAAAAGAATAAGTTGATGATATCTTCAAGAAAAATCTTCTCTATCTCCATAATACCCAAGATATTATGTCTTTATTCCAAAACATAAACATGCCTGAAGCAGAATCTTCAAATGATTAAGACCACAAATATCATCTTTCTTCTTCTTTTTCTTCAACAGCAAGATAAAATCTTTGTAAACCTAGATTTTCAGCAGAAAATTGTAACAAACATCAACAACATTTATTCTTGAAAGCTTGAAAAAGCTTTGAATCAACACTTCAAAAATCGAAAACTCATCATAAAAATTTCTGGTTGCGAACCCAAAAATTCTTGTATGAAACTCGAAAAATCACAAGATGAAAGTAGTCGATCGGGAATCGTTCCCTCGAAATAATCGCTTAGATCTTCAAGGTACGACTCTGATACCAATTATAGGAACCCATTTTGACAATCGTCTTGTGTGGAATAATATGATCTTGAGATTTAACGATAACAAAATATATGAAGAACATAACAAGATGAGTAATCAGATGATAGTAATAGAAAGAGAGGTTACAACTTTGAAGAACACTTTGGTGGGAAAGATCCCAGCCGAGAGCTTCACTCTAACTAAAACAAAAGACTACATTTTAGGTTCACACTAATAAAATGACCATTCCCTCACTATTTATAGAGATAAAAAGGGAATCTTACAAACATAAAGGGAATAAAATAACCTAATTATCACTCATAATTTGTAGAGCAGTTCCATGCTCCAACACAAGGTATTATATTTGGAGGATCATTGGTTTTTTCAATTTTGCGGTTTCAACACAATAGGTCAGTTTAAATTTTGGTTTAGGTATGCCAGGTTTTTCATTCAGGTTTATTGTTGCATAAGTGAAGGAGAGTGGGCTACTATCGAAGTGATAATGGTTAGAAAGTTTTCTCGTTGCGTTTCTCAAGGAAGCTGCAGTCAGTCGTTCCTTTCGAAAACGCTAAGTATTATGTCAAGAAGAATTTGGGACTGCTCAAATGTTGTATTTTGTTTTGAGATATTTGGTTACCTCGTCGTATGGGTCACTAAGAACAGTCAAGGATGGGCAGTTGTTGACCTGGAAATCAGCTTCAAAGTTCGGTAGGTGTATTTCCGTTTGGGATTCGTTTAGCATTATTAAGATCTATAAGTTTAGTTTTTTGGTTCATTTCCAATCGATTGATCATTATGTTCCTTGTCATCATTTGGGGGTCGTTCGAGGGTTTCGAGCAGTAAAAGTTAAAGGCGTAGTTAGTATGTTGGCCCTTCATCAAAGTTTTTTCAGTTGTATATCTAATTTTCTTCATGTGTACCCTTGGTTGTCTAGTTGTGGGATTTTGTTTCTAGCAAGCTAGGGTTTGGCGGTTGTCTTTGGATAGTGAAAGTTCAGGTGCTGCAGCGATGTTGTTCAAATTTCCAGGTGTAATCTCGAGTCTACATAGAGTTCAGTTTAGGATGTCACGTCTACGTTATTGGTATTTAGGGTCGACCCGATCGTGGTTCTAACACCATTTTTTGATGACTTGGGATTGTTCTTCGAGTTGGGAAGTTTTATTGTGTTAGTTGTGCATTGGTGGGATCTGTTCAGTTTCATTTAAGGCTTGGGGTATTGTTTCAGATGTTTAGAAGAGGGTTTCTATCAGCATTGTTTCCGATTGTATTCCACCCTTTGGGTAAGGTTGTAATGAAAATGTAATGTAGTAGATATGGGTTTGGTTACGACTTCACATTGGGGGTGTCATATGGTAGTTCGTCAAATATTTTTAAAAGAATTTCAGGTGGACAAAATAAGATAGACCGAGAACACTTGCTCTAGCTTTATAGCATGGTTCTTGTTTGATTTATTACATTCGATATGGAACAAGCATGTAAGGGTATGTTATGATGTTACATCAGTGGTAGCCTGGACTGTGTAAGGGTGTGTTATGAAATTTATGCCCCGTGTTGTGTTTAGTAAGTGTTGAGTGGGATGTTGATTGCGTCCGTGTAGTTCAGCGGGATGATGGTCGCGTGTCTATAGGCCCACTGAGGTGCTGGTCGTCAGTCCTCATGCTCGTGGTCGGATGATGGTAGGAATAGTTTAGAACCATGAGCTCTTCATTCCAATGGTTGGATGGTGTCACGGTGTATCGTGAACCATCGTGGATTTGAATTATGTGAGCTATACCCGACAGTTCTGTATTGGAGACTCGTATGTTGGTTGGTTACTTGTTTGGCATAGTTGTGTGTATGAGCAGTATGGAATACTACTGGTGGTTCAGTAGCTGGCAGGTTTAGGTCGGGCATTTTTAGGATTTGACTTGTTAGAAAAGTCACGATTGTTTATCAGTAGTTCCTTGTTGAGTTCCTTCTTAGTGGATCCTTGCTCGTTTTTTTTATTTTGTGTGAGAATAGTTTCATACAATTTAGAATCACCAGTGATGAAGTTTGTTGTGATTTTTTTAGAATAATTTGCATATGGCCGTGCAACTACGCTAGTGTGGGAGTTTGGATGCCCCATGAAATTTTCATTTGGATTGATCATTGTTGCGCTATTAGGAGCGGTGGGAAAGTGATGACTTGTCTGGAAGTCAACTATGTATTTGCGGTCATTTAGGCATAATTTCCAGATTTGGGATTAGTTAGAATTCACGATCAGAATGGTTTGAGTGTTCGTTCTACATGGTTTTGTTGTGTTCCTAGTTAGGGACTAGGGGCAGGTACGACAAACGAATGATCATTAATATTTAAGTATGGTTTATAGAGTTTAGACTGATGGGTTCCCAGTTTTTTAAAATATGTCGATAGATTTGGTTTATAGTTGCAGTTGCGAGAGTTTTTCTGATTTGAGTGGTTATCGCGATGTGGGAGGTTGTACCATTCGGGAGGAAGGAAGTTGTTGTAATTGAGTGTTTTCAAGGGATAGAGTTGTTTATTGGTAGTGGTTGGATTCCGAGTGGTCTCTTGAATTTTTCTCAATGGATGTTTTGATTTTATGAACCAGATGGAGGAAGCTTATGGATTGTGTTGTTCCAATTTTCAGAATTTTTAACAGAGTCGATTTGGAGAAACCCAGAATGGAATATGGAGTTGAAACGAAGACATTATGACTGCTTGAAGCCAGAATGGAATTTGGAAAAACCCAACACCACGACGCGGTGAGGAGTTCACTACAGAGTGGTGAGTTGAACAGCCTAAGCCCATTAAATTAGGGTATGGTTTGTATTTAAAGGCTTCAACCCTGTGTGTTTTTGTCATTTTGCAGCCTCCATTGCATCAAGAACCCCTCTTTCTAGCAAACCCTAGCCTACCTTCATAGATCAAGCTCATTATTTTTCCTCTCATCCATACTCTTGAGTTTTATGGATTTTGGGTGTTGTGTTCTTGAAAAAGTTGGTTTTAAAGCTTTGCAACTGAAAAGATCATCCTTCATCTACCATCTGGACCGTTGTGAGTTGCAATTTTCAGAAACATGAACTAAAGCTCATGGACCACTATGAGTTGCACAAATCCCTGCTTTTGGTGTTTTAGTCAATTTTAAAGAGTTTTGGTCCCTTTATTACTTGTTCCATGTAATTTGAAGAACTCTATGAGCTTTAGTTCATGTTTAAAGTACAGGTCTAGTGACTTGGTGGAATAAACAGTGTTTGCAAGAACTCTCTTTACTCCATGCATGAAGAAAATGGGATTTTGGACATTTCTTAACTTAGGGTTTTAGATTTTGGAAGTTTTTGGCATTATTAAGGTTAAAGTTGGAAACTATATCCATTTTAACATCATGTTGATTCAGATCTAAAAGTTGGAAGCTTGGACTTAATGGATTAACTTGAGGAAGATGCATTCTTGGACTCTTTGAGACTTAAAGTTTAGATATTGGATGTTTGGACCATCCTAGATCAGTAAGGATTAAGCTTTTAATGAAGAAAAGTCTTTCTGACTGAAACCACGACGTGGGAAAGGAAGGCCTAAGGCTTGGTGGAGCGCTGCAATGCATATGTTTTGTCAAACTTGGCCACAACACAGTTAAGAACTCGCCACGATGCGGTGACCATTAACCATTGACTTTTTGACCAGTTTGACTTTTGGTCAAACCTGGGTTGAACTATGTATTTGACTAATGACTGGTCTCGGTTTAGCATTATGTAGCTTGTGTTAGTTTCTCTATTACTAAGGTTTGATGTTGATCTTCTATTGGATAACTCAGGTGAGTTTTCTCACTGTGTTATGTGGGTCATACTTATTGTGCCATGATTGTATGATAGACTAGTTGAGTCTTAGTTTATACTGATGTATGCATGTTCTGCTGAGTCAATACAAACTCGGGGTTGATGCAGACCCTTTCCATTGAAACATACTTTTGAGTCAATACAGACTCGAAGCCGATACAGACCTGTTGTTGTTATTTATGGTTATCTATGATGTATATGATGCTTTGAGCAACTCACTATGCTTAGTCTTACAATTGTGGATTAAATGTTTTTTGGTACTTTATCAGTTCATAGGAAAGCGAAGGTGTGACTGTACACACCCATCAACAGTTTAATGAATTGAGACTTTGTGATACTTTTCTTTATAACTCTGATTTTAAACTACGGTTTATGAACAAAGAGTTTTTCCTTGAACATATATTTATGAGAATGTGTATTTATTCTAGTTTAAAAATGAAAAATATATTATGAAAATTGGGACGTTACAATTTTACTATGACTATAAACGACATGTCGCGTCCCTACTTGCAGATATCGTGTATCGGTTTTCTATATGTGGCTTTATCTTTCTTTTCAATCATTATCACCTCCATTTAGCTCCAATTCTTTCCTTTTATCAACCAACTACAAATTTATTTGTATATATTCCATTCTAACCTTATTAAGTATCATTTATCTATAAATACAACATTCTAGAATAACTTATGATGATAATTGTCCAAAACATACTGCTAATTATGGAATATCAATATACCTCATACATATTCTTTTCATGTCCTAAAGCAAACTAGAGTTATTTAGGTCAATATTACAATTCAATTTTGGCAACATAGCACCAATATTCTTTTTACCAAAATCACACAAGATAACGCAATTCACACCCACCAATTATACATGGCATCAATATGCTTATCTTTGTCTAAATTCTAATTACTTTCCAATCGTTAAGTACTCGCAATCCTCATAAATGCTTACCACTTAGATTTGAATAATACACATTTATGAATCCATTTGAATATACCCTTTAAAAATTTCCCTAACATTAAAGTATTTTAGCCAAGTTCCCAAGCTCCTAGAATCAATTCAAAAAAAAAAAACAAAGAAAATATAAAAATCCTAAAAACACTAAACTTTTCAAATTATTTCAACTTTTTGGCTAAAGCTTTATTTCTTCAATTTTGTCATGATTTCATACTTTTCAAACTCTTATTCACTTATAACTTCAAACTTTCAACAGCTTCTTTTTTTCACAACCTTTTCACTTTTTTTCTTTTTCCAATGCTCACTAACATATATAAATAAATAAATAGAGTTAATAAATATTATGGAACCCATTACTTTCAATGAAGCTCATGTAACATAATTCTTCCCATTCTGATCTGAGTTATTATACGTCAGGTGGATAGATGTAAAACATCCTGAGAGGGTACTGGCTGAACTTCAAAGGTCACAGATTGGTTCCACTCCTAACCTGAACATAACTAAAAATAATAGAATATAACTAAATTTTTTTTGGAAACTTAACTTCAAAATTTATTGGCTAACAACGTAGTCTGATATTTATTGATTAAAATAAATTTTCAAGGGTTTATTTTAGTAAACAATGCAAAACATTTTGTATCCCTCAAACTACACAAGATCACATTTTTGTGTCATAATTTCACTAACGCTAGAAAGCCAGAGTTATACTATAACATACAAAAAAAATAAAACCTTAGAATTTAATTCAAATTACCCTACATAACATGAATAAATTTGATTTCAATCGCACTTTATCAAAGCAAAAAATTTAACTTAGACCTAAAATACCATTTGGGATGCATAATCCAAATTTTCATTCCCTACACCCCACACTTAAGTTATACTATGCCCTAGTTGTATAAATAATCATTTAATCATAAAATAAAAGAGAAGGAACAACAACAAACTCTGCTTGGGTATGTAGTGGTAAGATAAAAGAATAGTCGTGGGTTGGAAGTAAATACAAAGCTTGAATCTTTCAGTTGAACTTAATTGCTACTATTGGTAATAGCGGATACTTGGAAGTGAACTCTGGCAGGCAAATGCTTGAAAAAAAGAAAAATGTATGTAGCTGGAGTTGATTCGCGACACATATAACAGAGGGTCATGTCGTGATCATTAGAGATTTCCATCAGGTCAGTCAATCTTTCATATCATGTTTCTATCAAGGCATTGAACCTACACATCATTTCTTCCTCTTACTCTTTGCCACTGAAATTTGTGTACTATTAGTATGTGACATCCCCATTTTCACGGAAAAAGACCAATTTGTTTATGCTTATTTAAAAATCTGAGTATCATTTTTGAAGAATAATATTGCGGAATTTGTTCCCAGAAAAACATGATAATGATATTATCAAATCATTTTCGAATGTGACAACCCCAAATTCACGGCCAAAAAAGACCGATTTAGTTTATGCTTTTTTTAAAAATAAAATCAGAGTAATCTTTCAAAAGATGTTGCGGAATTTGTCCCCAAAATAAAATATGATAAAAATATTTATCAAAGCATTTCTTAAAGAAATGTATTTTCATTTCGTTAAAACCTCGGGATGTCATGTTCCGATACAGATCAAAAGCATAAACATTATATTATAAGCCTTACAACATTTATTTACATCTACTGGCCTATAATCCAAAATCTCTCGTTAAGTCATCCAACTATGCTCTTGCCACTACCTGTAATACAAGAAACTGAGTGGGTCAGGTTGGGAAACCTGATGAGTATATAGGGTTTTTAGCCCACAATAATATAATTTATTATGTTTAATCATCAAACAATCAACCCAATTACCCATCCCCATTATCTTCTTTAATCTTAAGGATCTACCCTAAGAATCATCTATCCTTCATTCCTAAGGATTATCCTAAGGAATAGGCACGAAGTCCATCGCTGCCCGAGATTTATACAACAGGCACTAAGTCCATAGCTGCCAAGGTAACCAAAGGAATAGACACGAAGTCCATCGCTGCCCCAGATTTATCCAACAAGCACTAAGTCCATAGCTGCCAAGGTACTAATTCCATAGCTACCAATATTCATCTATGCGGTACTAAATCCATAGCTATCAACGTACATCTATACGATACTAAATCCATAGCTACCAATGTACATCTATTCCGTCTTTCATCCCTCATTCGTTATCTACCCTTGTTTTACCCAACATATTCGTAGATATAAATACATATACAGTTCAAAAATCTGTATAAAAAATTCTTTCATCTACCCATGTTTTACCCAACATATTTGTAGATAAAAATATATATACATTTTAAATCATTTTAACCATGTATAAAACATTCATTCAACATCCATCTCAAATAAACAAACAACATATACACACATAGCACGTATTTTATATAAAATACTTCATATCTATATGTAAGATGAAAGTGACTATACACTCACTTGTTCAGAAGACAATTGGACAGTACTTCGGCTCTAAAAATAATATTCTTCGATGAAACCGGGATGTTTTCTCAAAAACCGGGCTTCACGCGGGCAGAGTTTCGACTCGAAAACTCTTTTTATCGGGATCTTCGGGGCGTCGGGACTTGCTTTGGGTGTTAGGGATGATACCTAGCCTTCGGGGGGGGGGGGGGGGGGGGTTAAAAGTAGGCTAAAAGGAGAGTAGAAAGTGAAAGGAAGATGAGATTGTAAACAAGATACGACAGCCTTCGGTTTCTATTTATAGGGTGCAAATTCGACATTCACGTCGTGAACCATAAGTGTTCACATCGTGACTTTGATCCTGGTCACCTTCTAGGCTTGCCGTGTGTCTTCTAGGCTCGAAACATGTCGTTCACTGAGTTCACGTCGTGAACGCAATCAGGTCTCTAAGTTTGTGCTCCGAACTTCAGAAATTCATATCTTTCGCATACGAACTCCGTTTTTGACGTTCTTTATATCCAAGCGTATGTGAAATTATGCTCTACAACGTTCGTTTAAAATCCGTCGGCTAATTTTGAATTTATTTTTAATATTATATTTTTAACGGGCCGAGACAGGAAAAGTCCGTTAAAAATTCATAGCTTCTTCATCCGACGTCCGCTTTCGTCTATCTTTTTACCGTTGAACTAATATCAACAAGATCTTTGATTCTCGTTTAGGTTGTGTGGGCTAAAAATCGCTCGATCTAATATTCAAATTTCGGTCTGCATACTGCTAAGCCGAAACTTCGAAAAATCATAACTTCCTCATACGAAGTCAGATTTGGGCGTTCTTTTTATGCACGCTCTCGGTTCAACGTATTCTACGACTTTCCTTTAGATCGCTAAGGCCAAATATCGCTCTATCGTAAATTCACTATTTACGTCGCGCTGTGTCGTGGCGGTTCTGTCGCGAAACTTCGAAGGGTCATAACTTCTTTGTTATAACTCGGATTTCAGCGTTCTTTATATGTACGGAATCCTTGTAACATATACTACAACTTAGTTAAGATTAATCCTTATAAATAATCTTTCATCAAAAAGACATTTTTGACGCTCATTGTCCTTAAATTAACTAGCCCGAATCTGCGAGCATTACATCGAAGAAATGTATTTTTATTTATATCAAAACATTGGGATGTCATCATCAATAGAGAAACATAAGCATAACAAAATATTATAAGCCTTACAGTAATTAAAGTAGTGACCTAATACTCCTTGAATCTCTCAGCAGAATGTATCTTTCATATAGCCACGTCTGGTACAATAAACTGAGGTGTCGGGTTGGGAAACCTGGTGAGTACATAGGGTTTTCAACCCAAAATAATATAAATATTATGTTTAATCATCAAACAATTAAACCAATTTCCCATCCCCTTTATCTTCTTTATTCTTAAAGATCTAACTTAAGATTCATCTATTCTTCATTTATTTATTCCTAAGGATTGTCCTAAGGAATAGGCACGGAGTCCATCGCTGCCATGGTTTATCTAACAGGCACTAAGTCCATAGCTGCTGATGTTAATAATTAGGCACAACTGCCAATGTTCATTTATAAGGCACTAAGTCCATAGTTGCCAATGTTCATTTATAAGACACTAATTCCATAGCTGCCAGGGTTTTTAGAGTACATCTGGTGAACACGTCATTCACAAACACCTACAGGTTGCGACCCTGCTAGCGTTCCACCGGACTGTCTAGAATCTTCTGTGGTTGTCATCTATACTCATCTAGATGACTGGATCAACTTTAAAGTCAAGGCTTCTCATCATCTTTCACCTATCAAAATTTATATCATCTTTCATCTCTCATCATCCGTCTCGTCTTTCATCTACCCATCTTTATCCAATATATTTATAGGTATAAAAATACATATACAATTTAAATCAAGTAAAACATGTATAAATCGTTCATCTAGCATAGATATAAGGAAAACAGATAATAAGCACATATAGCATGTATTAATATTAAATACTTAATATCTATGTGTAAGATGAAAGTAACTATGCACTCACTTGTTAAAGTGACGCCTCGAAATTCGGGCAGCGCTTCGCTTCTAGCAACTGTCTTTTCCTTTGACGTAACCTAGTGTCATTATCACTAAGTTTAGTCTATTATTTATTGCGACTAATTATTAGTCTAGATTCTTCATTAACTCAAATTCTACTTCAAGATCTATCAAGTAAGGAACAACCAGGTAGGATAATATCGGAGGTAGGTTTCGTTTGGTATACGAAGTATACTCTTAGGAAATCCCACTTTAAACACCTCACTAAATCCAACCTAGAGATCATCCCCGTAAGTAGATCAATTAGTATAACGACTTGGAATCACTGATAAATCTTGTTTATAGGTTCATAGTAACGATAATGAACTTAATCATAAGTTATACTTAAAGTATGGTAAACATAACTCACTAACAGGGGGGTTTAGCGAGAAACTGGGCTCTGCGCGGACAGGACTTCTGATCCGAAAGCTCTTCTTCTCGGGGCCTTATGGCGCTCCGGGCTTCGCTACTAACACCTAAAAGGTGCTAGGGAAAGGTTTAGAGGCTTTGGGGGTGTTTGGGAGATAGTTGGATAGAAAGATATGAGGAAAAGAGTGATTTTCGAGCTCTAATTATAAGCTGTCAGCGCCCAAGTACGCGAGGCGTACTCAAGAATTACGTTGGGCGTAATGGGTTATTAGGGGCTACGTTGGGTGTATTCAAAAATTACAATGGGCGTAATGTGTAATGTGTCGCAATCTGATGGCAAGCCATGGGGAAGAAGGTGTGGCCTAGATCTTGCCTCGTGTCACTCGCTGGTTAATCCAAAAATTAATTATCTTCTAAAATTCGTAACTTTCACATACGAGCTCGGTTTTGACGTTATTTATATCCACGCGCAGGTATCGACGAGATCTACAACTTTCGTTTAGACTCTGTTGGCTAATTTTACTTTATCTTTAATGTTATATTTTAACAGGCTTAGACAGTTAAAGTCCGTTAAAAATTCATAACTTTGTCATCCGACGTCCGTTTTCGACTGTCTTTATGTCGTTGAGCTCCTATTAACGAGATCTTCAATTCTTATTTAGGTTGTGTTGGCTAATAATTGATCGATCTAAAATTCGATTTCCGGGCTGTATACTGCTACGCTAAATCTTAGAAAAATCATAACTTCCTCCAACGAAGTCAGATTTGGACGTTATCTATATGCACGCTCTTGGTTTAATGTCTACTACGACTTTTGTTTAGATCGCTAAGGCTAAAAAGTATTTTGTCAATCTGACTTCGTTGGAGGAAGTTATGATTTTTCTAAGATGGCTAGGATTCCGTACATATAAAGATCGCTAGGTCTACAACGAAGAAGTTATGACGTCATCCTTGGTTTGACTAATTTCGAATGTGAGTTCCTCCGACCCCACTCTTATTGTTAACTTTGAATCACGAATGTTGATTAAAGCTCGAGTAGTGGAAAGAAAAGGCCGACCAAGAATAATTGGGATGTCAACGTCTTCTTCCATACACATATACATACTTATGCATTTATATGCATATGACATATCTATATGCATACATATGCATATTAATACATGTGCATATACATACACATACATATATTCAATAATATATTGAAAAAATATATTTATGATAATATAAAGAAATAAACCATCATTTTCATCTTCTTCAGTTTGTTCTTGATCATTTTCTTCTTCTTCGACAATGATTTGTTCAACATCATTTTCATTCTCAAAATTAACTTGAAAATTGACTTGAACATGAACTTCCTGATCATCTTCATCTTCAATTTCATATGGATACATATGAATATGTAATATTTGTACATACATATGAATACGTAATATCTATTCATATGCATATGATTATGTATACATATGAATATTCTTATGTATGCATATGCTTATTTATACAACTCAAGTCATTATAAAGTACATAAGTCATGGAAACCATATTTCATTTAAGTTCAATACAAAATCTACTTTAAGTTCAATACCGTTAAATATAAAAAAAAGTTATTTAATTAATTTTAAAATAACTATGATGCATATTCATACATATGCATATGCATATTTATCTATATAAACATATATGAATATTCATACATATGCATATGCATACATAGGCATACACATTCTTATGCTTATATATATATATATATATATATATATATATATATATATATATATATATATATATATATATATATATATATATATATATATTTGAAAATATGCATATACATAAATGTGCATATTCATAAAGACTGATTCTGATAAAAATAAGTATATTATTAACATAATATAATCAAATATACCATTATGTTGATATTCTTGATTTTGTTCTTCAGAATTTTCATCTTTTTCGTCAATGATTTGATCATTATGAACTGTAACATTCAATACCATGTTAAATAACATATTAAAACAAAAAAACATAGATGTGCATATTCATACATATGCATATAAATACATATGTGTATGGATAGTTATGCGTATGGATAGTTAAAAAGTGAAATTCATTACAACCTTTTGAAATTATTTTCAAACAAAGATAGATTTCAATTGAAACTTTACAAAATATGATACCTATATTTTGGATTTCAGTGACATCCAAAAAAATGTTCTTAGAAATATCATCTCCAATAACTGTAAAAATAAATGAATTAAGATGAAATTAACATAACTATGATGCATATATGTATGCATATGCATATTTATCTATATAAACATATATGAATATTCAAACGCGTATATATATATATATATATATATATATATATATATATATATATATATATATATATATATATATATACACGTGCATATTCATAAATAGTGATTATGATAAAAAAAGGTATATTATTAACTTAATATACATAAATATATCATTATGTTGATATTCTTGATTTTGTTCTTCAAAATTTTCTTTTTCTTTGTCAATGATTTGATCATTATCAACTATAACATTTAATACCATATTAAATAAGATATTAAAAAAATATACATGTGCATATTAATACATATGCATATACATACATATGTATATGGATAATTATGTATATGGATAGTTAAAAAGTGAAATTCTTTACAACCTCCTGAAATTATTTTCAAACAAAGATAGATTTCAGTTGAAACTTTAAAGAGTATGATACCTATATTTTGGATTTCAGTGGCATCTAAAGAAGTATTCTCAGAAGTATCATCTCGAACATCTGTAAAAATAAATGAAATAAGATGAAATTGAAATAACTAAGATGCATATATATATATATATATATATATATATATATATATATATATATATATATATATATATATATATATATATATATATATATATATAGAGAGAGAGAGAGAGTCAAGATCAAATAAGAAGGAAAATTTTTGTAGGAAGGTAAGAAGTTTTTTTTCTACATATTTTTTTATCAAACAAACAAAATGAATTATTAAATGATTGATTTGTAAGATGATTTACACGAAAAAATTCACAAAAAAAACATATTAATGATTCATTTTTAAGTAAATTAAGAAAAAAAAAATCATTTTTATGACAATTTTAGTGAATAACAACAAAATCATTGTATAAATAAATTATCGAGATGTTTTTTTGAGATTTGATTTTTAATCATGTTATTTTTTATTCATCTAATGATTTATTTATTTTGTTCGTCAAAAAAATATGTAGAAAAATACCTTCTTACCTTCCTACCAAAAAAAAATTTATTACTGGACCCATATATTAAATAAGAAAGAAAATTTTGGTAGGAAGGTAAGAAGTTTTTTTTCTACATATTTTTTTGACAAACAAAATAAATGAAACACTAGATGAATCAAAAAATAACATGATTCACAAAAAAAATTCCCAAAAAATATCATCATGATTCATTTTTAAGTAAATTAAGAAAGAAATTCACTTTTATGACAATTTTAGTGAATAAAAACAAAATCATTGTATAAATGAATCATCGAAATGTTTTTTTGAGAATTTTTTTTTTGTGAATCATGTTGCTTTTTATTCATCTAGTGATTCATTTATTTTGTTTGTCAAAAATATATATAGAAAAAAACTTCTTACCTTCCTACCATATATATATATATATATATATATATATATATATATATATATATATATATATAAAGTTTCTTCATAAATAGTGATTATGACAAAAAAAAGTATATTATTAAAGTAATATAACTAAAGATACCAAAATGTTGATATTCTTGATTTTTTTTTTCTTCAAAAGTTTCTTCTTCTTGATTTTTTTGTTCAAAAGTTTCTTCTTCAGTCAATGATTTGATCAATGTCAATTGGAACATTCAATAACATATTAAATAATATATTAAAAACAAAACAAAATATACATGTGCATGCATATATATATATATATATATATATATATATATATATATATATATATATATATATATATATATATACACACGCGCATATGGATAGTTATGCATATGGATAATTAAAAAGTGATTCATTACAATCTTCTGAAGTCGTGATGAAACTGATATCAAATTTATTTGAATCTTTGTTAGTTGTTTGAAAGACATCGTATCCTACATAAAATGTATTTGATTATATTAAAATATAATTCTATGATACATTCACTTGTTAGATCACTTGAATAAAAAGTAGTATTCTCAGAGGTATCTTCTATAGTTTCTGTAAATAATAATAATAGAAATATATATTCATTGAAAAAATACATATAAAAATCGTTAAATAAAAGATTGAATTTTTTATTTCAATCAATTAATCAAATAAGTTGAATACAGTCACAAATTCATAAGAATCAAAATAAAAATATATGCATGTTGATAATGTTACTTAATTACCTCGATTATCAACTCCTGTCTTTGCGTTCGACAATTCATAAGAATGAAACTTTGATCTAACGTTTTTTAAAGCTTGAAGAACTGTAATAGAAATCAAACGTAGACAAAAGAAAAAATAATATCATTTAATACAAATGAAACTTAAAAAACTAATATAACGAAATTTAGAACATATGCATTGAACAAATGCATTCCTGTTTTTTTTTCCGAAATTTAGAACATATGCATTAACTCAATCAATTAAATGCAATTAGAATCATTAGAATGAACTAACATCAATTATCGATCGAAGTAACAATACGACTCTACTTTGATCGATAATCAATTACCTGTTTTCTTAGCAATATCAGAAAATTCTGTACACGATACAGACTTTGATTTGGGCAACGAACTAGAATCAAATGATGATGAAATTGCGGAAGACATTATATAGAATTGAAACGAAATTATTTTTAGAAGATAAAGGTGAATTTAAAGAAAATATTGAATCGTATCGCGAAAATCCAGAAATTTAGCGATAGGATTAGTTTTGAATTTATCAATTATTAAGAAATTACATTAACTATCCTTCCGAAAAATAATAGGAGTTAGCTGTTGGAAGTTTCATTCGTTGGTTTGCTAGCTAGCTGTTAGAGGTTTGGTTCGTTGGTTCGCTACTAGAAAAGGAGTTCGTTGTTAATCTTATATATATATATATATATATATATATATATATATATATATATATATATATCATTATTATATACGAAAAGCTTTTCGTATTGAGGTTTGTTAGTGCTCCTCACACATAGTTTTGTTTTCACACATCTGAGTTTCTCCTCTTCGTTCTTGTGCGCGTGGGGATGGAAATTTTCAGAAAAAAAAGTTCAAGCTTTTTCCAAATGAGTCACCTGCTTTTCATCATCTTAAGGAAGACACGTTTCATGAAGAAGGACACCTGCTTTCTCTTCTTTCATTTTTCGCAATACAGGCCTAAAGATCACCGCCTCCTTCCCTTCTCCCTCTGCCTCTCTATTTCTTTTCTCTTCCTATTCCTCTCTCTAGAAAGTGATTCAAACATTCAAATTTACTGGACTCTTAAAATCATTTGACATCTATTCTATTTCTATTCCTCGGGTATTAAAACTCTATACGATCTTCAATTTCTATTTCTTTTATTCTATTTCATGTTCTTTCATCTTCGATTTCTTTTTGTGCAGCAATGTAATCGATTAGGATGTTTTAAATCTTACGGTTCTCAATTTATTTTATTTGTTTTTGGTTTTGTTTTTTCTTGTTGATTGTAGTGAAAGTGACGATAGGTTTTCTATGCTCTGATGGGGTAAACCTTAGGTAGGCTACAAGCAATCTATCAAATTGAGGCAAGTGATTATCAATACATTACTTGTGAAGTTGTATTTTATGGATTATCCTGGATTTTATTTGAAATTGAAATAAAAAAACGAGTAAGAAAGCTTCATCATGAGATGGGTACTGAAATCAAAGTGTCTTCTTACTTCTTGTTCTCACTTATGTCAAATGGTGGTAAAAAAAAAAAGGCAAGGCAGGTGCCCTCAATTAACTGGTAATTCGAATTGCCTCCATTATGGACATTGCAGATGTGATTCATTAAGATGAATGCTTTGTCTCTGATTTACTTCAAGTCTTCAACACCAAAATTGGAAGAAAATTAGTCTCTATTAGAAAACATAATACATCAATTGTCTTCTCCTCAAGGTGATGTAATATTGAGAATTTTCAGAACTGGATTTTGCTCGTCGACTTAGGTTTTAATTTTCAACTGAACTTATGTAATAACTTGTCCCACTTACATTGTAACCTTTTCCATAGAAGCCAATTTGGAGTTTTTGAAGCATAGTTAGAACAAGCATTTGGTGGATGTTTGAGGCTACGAACCAAGGTAATCGTTTTTTTTCCATAATCTTATTAATTCGAGTAATATGATATATTGATTTGGGATTTTAGCCAAATAATTTAGTGAAATATGGGGCCTATCAAGTTTATTTACCAATGAGATGTAGAAAGTTCTAGCATGATAGATGCTTGAGTATTTTATAAATCTTAATCTTATTTTCTAAATGTGGCTGTTGAACTTTATTATATACGTTGAAGCCAAATTATGCTCACAATCAAGTTTGTGGAGTTCACTTTCGTCATTTTTTTCTAAAGTACTATAATTTGATTCCGATTGCGGATTTGTTTGTATAATATGATCTGATGATTGCATTCTGATTGTCATTGTGAAGCTAAAAAGCCATGGGAGTAGAACTGTGTTGTTGCAAATGTAGAAGAGGGTAAGTAAACTTCAAATGTCTTTATGAATTCATCTTCCATTACATAAATTTTTGCTTCTTCACACCTATAAATATGGTTTTAGTGATGCAAATTAATCATTTGAACATCATTATTTCTTTCTCACTCCCTATTGATTGGTTTTCAATAAAAGATGTTGCCCGAGTGACATGAGTCATGTTGTTGAATCCTTAAATATATCTATTGTTAGAATAAAACACAGCTTTGTCTTGTGAGTTATTGTTATCTTGTAGGACGGATACGCATAAATTCAATATCTCAATTGTGTATGCGAGTGACAACTTCCTAAAATCGATAGGTATATGAAAATTTAAGTTCTTTTGGATCAAAAAGTCAAATTTTGAGAAGCAGTCAAGAAGTTGAGTTATATTAAGAAAACTCAAACTTCTTAATCATAAGAACACCCCCATCTTTATTATTTTGAAATTTATGTAGTTCAGACAAATTTCTAACTTATATAAGATTATCTATCCATGTTTGACATGTAACATCCAAAAATTCATGACAAAAAATTTCGTTTTGATTAAGTAGTTTATTAAAAACATTTACTGAAAAGCAACATCAATATCATATCAACTCATAACCCATAAGTCAAATGTCATAAAAACATGTCATGGAATAATAATAATGTCAGAGTACAAATCCCAGAAATCCCATATGCGGAAAATCGTGTGCGTGCGATGCGCTGCTACCGTGCCGGCTCCTTCCCCTTCGCTGAAGAGGTACCTGAAACAAAACTGAAAACTGTAAGCACGAAGCTTAGTGAGTTCCCCCATCATACCACATACCATACAATAAGCATACTGTTAGGCATATCTGGGTGTCCGACCTACCCCTCCGGTTTATCTCAACCGGTTACGGGGACTATTTCACCCCTACTACTACCTCACAATAACATATCATAATCATATGTCTAGCATAGCTGTCACAACTAGCACTTTTGGCTAGGAAAATTCTGTCCTCATGTATTCAACTTTTATGTAACTTGTAATCTAAGTTGGTTAGGTACTAATGCTCATTCCAAAAACAACTATTTGAACCAAAACTCACTCATGAAGTTCAAAATCCTCATTCAATATATCTCATATAATCAACTGTGGGTTTCAAGCCCTAATGTCCCGGTTTAAGCTCAGCATGGACCATGATCCTTTTATTGGGCCTATTGGGCCAATAAACTTTCAAGATGGGTATGTTGGACCAAGGAACCCTATTTGGGCCCTAATTGGACCCACATTCATTAAACTATAACATTTTGGGTCATAAGACTTTTATGGGCCTTATTGGGCCTAACATGACTCACTTCATTTTCATGGGCCTTTATGGGCCGTGAACAACTCTCTTGAACATTATTGGGCCATAAACCCCATTTCTTTATCATTTTGGGTCGGAAACCCTTATATAGGCCCAATGGGCCGAAAACTTTCATATTGGGCTTATAAATTTTGAATACATTCAAGAATGGCCCAAACAATTCTTTTCTTTTCCCCCTTACTCCATTCTCGGCCCATATATATAAAAAAGAGAAAATGTTATGGGGTTGATTAGAGGATGACACCTCATTAATACCCTCCATACATCTAAGCCTAATACACAACAATTATCTATGCAAATCTCATATATCCATGCACATCAAATCACTCCCTCCCTCTTCTTCTAGCCTTGGCCGAGAATCCCAACACCACCCACACTTCACTCATTTCTCAAACTCAAAATCCTCTCTAGATCTCTCAAGGAAACTTCACCTCCATTCTTCCAAAATTTCATGAGTTGTAAGTGTACAATTAGATCATTTCATCAAAATCCATCCATTCTTGGTAAGATACTTTCTCATCAAAGTGTTTAACTTTATTTTATGATAAGTCCTTCACTTCTTAACACTTCATTTCATGATCCATGTCCATGAAATCCCCTAGAATTCAAAGATCTCTTCAAAGAAGTAAGCTAGGCCGAAAACTCTTCCAAATCTCCTTCCAAAACCGAAATCATCAAACCAATGTGAGTTCATACCCCTATTTTCGGTTTTACTATGTTTTGGGGGAGAATACAAGTTGTTTTGTGTAGATCTATGTGTATATGCATGATTTTGTGTGCTTTTCATGATCTAAGTGTGATTATGTGTTATAGACTTCATGAACTCGAAAATATGCTAAAACATGATGATATTTGTGGAACATGACACTTGATACAACTTATTATGAAAAGAAAAGGGTTAAAACATTTCAAGGTTGTTTAAAACTAAGAAAATTACATAAGAGGGCCAAAAATGTCAAAATAATCAAAAGTGAGGTATTATGCATAACTCACGGTTTTGGAAAAGATTTATTTGAATAAATATGGATCTTTATGGTTTTAGATGGGCTAAAAGTGTAAACTTTCACAAATGGGCCTCATAATGGGCTTTCACGGTTTTGGGCTAAAATTGTAAATTTTTGGACTTTTGTGGGCTTAAGTGTCAATTTAAAGAAAGTTGAACCAAAAATGTTATTTTTCGGTTATAAGGGCTGAAAATGATAATTTTATCAAACTTGGGCCAAAAAGGAATAATTTCTATACTTTTGGGCCGAAAATGATCCTTTTGACAAAAGTAGGGTTAAAAATGTTATTTTACTCGAATCAAGCCCTTAAATGTAAACTTTTGGTTTTAAAGGACTTAAAGTGTCATTTTACCAAAAATGTGTCCAAATTGTAAATTTTCGGTTTTAAGGACCAAATATGTCTTTCTACAAAAAGTGGACATTTTATGTTATTTTTGTGAACAATTAAGCTTAACCAACCAACGTAACAATAAACGGATTAATTACGTCCTTTACACCTTAATTGGGCCCAGAAAATATATTACATGTTTATTGGGCCTTAGTGGTCCATTTACATGCTTGTTGGGCCTGGAATGTTCATTACATGTTTACTGGGCCTTTGTGGTCGATTTACATGCTTATTGGGCCTGGAATATACATTACATGTTTATTGGGCCTTAGTGGTCCATTCACATGCTTGTTGGGCCTGGAATGTTCATTACATGTTTATTTGGCCATTGTGGTCCATTTACATGCTTATTGGGCCTGGAATATACATTACATGTTTACTGGGCCTTAATGGTTCATTTACATGCTTGTTGGGCCTGGAATATCCATCTACATGCTTGTTGACTTCATTCATTCAGGTATATATACTCGTTTGGCTTTGTAAAATTAAAACTTACACGGAAACAATATACTTTGTGCAATTCAATATTCGTGTAAATTCAGTTAAGGATCTTGTGAGACACGTCGTTTGGCACCCATCGAGTGTACAACCGTAGCCTGTAGTTATAACCAGAGTCTCCTGGACGGAGAGCGGGAGTTTGTGTATAGATATATACGGGGGTTGATAGGTTTTACACAAAATAACATCCTATGTGCTCATGCAAACCCAAAATCTTGGATCTAGGCTTTTCTATTGTACATGCAATTCATCGAAGACTTTCAAACCCTAGATCTAGTGTATATAATTCGAAATTGACATAACAAAACAGATCTAGATGATTACCTCTTCTTCAAAGCTTGAATCTTCTTGTCCTTGGAGCGTAGAGTCACAAATGTCACTCCTCTAATGGCTTACAAACGCCACAAGCAAGAGGATGATCTTGGAGAGAGGTTGGAAGCTCTTGAAGTCGGCTCTAGTACTCTTAGAAGTAGGGTTAGCCGATTTCTTAAGCCTAAAGGGTCTATTTATACTTGTGCTGTTAGGGTTTCAGTCAAAACCCTAATTGGATAGCTTAGGCCTTAAGCAGTCCAAAGAACCTTCCAGAATAAAGGCCTTGGACGAAATTAGATGGGCTCCCACTCTAGTTTTCGTCCACCCCTTAAATCCAAAAGGATTCTCAGCCCAAATCAACTATCACATAATTGACAGTTCCAGTCATCTTTATTTAATTAATCTCTTTTAGACACATAATTAATTCTTGTCTAATATTAATTAAACTATTTGATTTCTCCTCTAATATATTATTAATATAACATATTAATAAATCATAATAACCTCTTTATTCATAAATCATCCTATCATGTTGCTTTGGTGAAGGCAACCCAAAAGGACCATGCACAACCGGGTCAAATACTTACCAAATATAGTTACGGGCTTAGACACTAATCCAACAGTCTCCCACTTGGATAAGTCTAGTAACTACAAATGTAAATACAATCCGATTAGCAATCGTAGCTCTCAAAGACGTTGTCAAACTTTGATCTTATCAATATCATGTCCTTTAGATAAGGGATCGTATAGTCCTCCGTTCTAGATATCGTGCGGACAAATACATGGAACATAGTCATACTTACTGTCCAGCAGTTGTTTCTCGATCTCTGATTCGTGTGACATAGAACTTAATTGAACACATCAATTCAGTCCTGACCGGGCCCGGCACATAAGTCAAAACATAAATCATCGAGGGGCCCTGATATCGCTTTTACCCTCTTAGAATAAAAGGAACAGATAAACTTCGACTTATATGCATTTACTATCCACTAATCAAATCACACACAACAATGCATTTTATAACATCAAGTTCCTGATGCGTTTACGCATTATCAATGCACAACCAATTAGTAAACAACAAACCATATATCTAGGTTTTAAGACCATATGATATTATCGTCTTGCGATCACTCGTGATAAATTCCATGAAGTGATACCAGCAAGCGTGGGTATAATCCAATGCTCAAATCAAACTCATAAGCACTCATGAACGTTGCATCAAACCTTTGCTATGTCTAATACGCTTTAGACAATCTACACACCAATTCATAACAATCTTCTTTCATACCTACTCCCAAAGTATGAGCGACTGTGGAACATTCGAATAATCTTATTATTCAGGACGTCAAAACATGCAAAATGAAACAATAGGTAAATAATTAACATAAGACAGTAACTTTACTTATAAATAATACCCTTTTGTTTAATCATCAAATGTCAATTACAGTTATCTATTACATGTTTCTAAACTTATCTAATCTAAACTAATATCGTCCTTCAGCCCGATGCTCCTAGCGTGCTGCAAGTGCTTAACCCTACTCAGTCCCTTCGTAAGGGGATCTACTGGGTTATCCTCCAACGATACCCTCTTCACTACGAGGAGTCCTTCTTCCACCCGATGTCAAATAAAGTGATATTTTCTGTCGATATGTCGAGATCTGCCATGATCCCTGGCTTCCTTGGTCAAGGCAACCGCTCCTTCATTATCACAGAAAATTTCCATGGGCTGCTTTATGGCTGGCACAACTCCAAGGTCTCCAATGAAGTTCTTCAACCATATTGCCTCCTTTGACGCTTCGCTCGCCGCTATGTACTCTGATTCGCACGTTGAATCAGCTACGGTCTCCTGCTTGGAACTTTTCCAAGTCACTGCTCCTCCATTTAGGGTAAAGACCCAGCCCGACTGCGAACGGTAGTTGTCCCTGTCGGTTTGAAAACTGGCATCACTATACCCTCGCACCCTTAAGTCATCACTCCCACCGAGGACTAGAAACCATTCATTGGTCCTCCGAAGGTACTTAAGAATATTCTTGACTGCGGTCCAATGTGCTTTGCCAGGGTTCCCCTGATATCTACTGACAATGCTCAAAGCGAAGGCCACATCAGGTCGAGTACAAGTCATAGCATACATAATCAAGCCAACTGCGGAAGCGTATGGTACTCGGCTCATTTCTGCTATCTCAACTTCGGTACTCGGGCTTTGAGTCTTACTCAATTTGGCATTACTTTGAATTGGTAACTCTCCCTTCTTTGAATTCTCCATACTAAAACGTTTGAATTCTCCATACTAAAACTTTTAGTACCTTGTCCAAGTAAGTATTCTTACTAAGTCCTATTAGTCTCTTACTTTTGTTTCTCACTATCCTTATACCCAAAATATAGGCAGCCTCTCCGAGGTCCTTCATAGCGAAGCACTTCCCAAGCCAGGATTTAACTTCCTTCAGGGTTGGGATGTCATTTCCTATGAGTAGTATGTCATCGACATACAATACGAGGAAGCTTACTATACTCCCACTGGCTTTGTCATATATACACATGATTCATCCTCGCTTCGTAGAAAACCAAACTCTTTGACTTTCTCATCGAAACAAAGATTCCATCTGCGAGATGCTTGTTTCAGTCCATAAATGGACTTCTCAAGCTTACACACTATATTAGGGTGCTTCACATCGACAAAATCCTCTGGCTGAGCCATGTAAACATCCTCAGCCAATTTCCCGTTAAGGAAACCGGTTTTGACATCCATCTGCCATATTTCATAGACATGAAATGCAGCAATGGCCAGCATCACCCTGATAGACTTTATCTTCGCAACTGGTGAGAAGGTCTCATCATAGTCAACTCGAGAAGTTTGAGTGAAACCCTTTGCAACCAATTGTGCCTTATAGGTGTGTACATTCCCATCCATGTCGGTCTTCTTCTTGAAGATCCACTTGCACCCAACCGTCTTACGACCTGGCACATTGTCAACCAAATTCCAAACTTGGTTGTCATACATGGACTGAATCTCGCTGTCCATAGCCTCTTTCCATTTCGCAGACTCCGGGCATGACATGGCTTCCTTATAGCTGTTAGGTTCGTCCAGTAATATGAAAACCATAAAACTAGGGTGGAACACTAACTCTTTCAGAACGTCTAAGAGGTAAGGACTCGTCAACCGGTTCAACAGGAGTTTCCTCCTCGGGTTTAGCGCCAGTGTTAGAGGTTCCTTCATCGCTCGACTTTGGAATCTCTTCAAGATCGATTTTGCCTCCCACTGTCCCCTTGGATTATGAGTTCTTGCTCTCGTAAAACCCCTCTCCTCGCAACGAAGACAACATTGTCACTCGATCTATAGAAGAGATATCCAAAGGACTTCTGCGGGTAGCCGATGAAAATACATCGCTCACTACGAGGTTCGAGCTTGTCGTGAGTCTCTCGTCTTACGAAAGCCTCGCAACCCCAAACCTTGATGTGTGCCAACGAGGGAGCTTTCCATGTCCACATCTCGTGAGGTGTTTTGGCAACCTTCTTCGTAGGGACTAAGTTAAGGATATGGGCGGCAGTCTCTAAGGCATACCCCCAGAATGAGATAGGTAGCGAAGCACGACTCATCATGGAACGAACCATGTCCAGCAAGGTTCGATTACGCCTCTCAGCCACACCATTCAAATGCGGTTTCCTAGGTGGTGTCAATTGAGAAACAATTCTGCATTCCTTGAGGTAGTCGTGGAATTCAAGACTTAGGTACTCTCCACCTCGATCAGATTGAAGCATCTTTATTTTCCTGCCCAACTGATTCTCCACTTCTTGTTTAAACTCTTTGAACTTTTCAAAGGTTTCTGACTTATGCCTGATTAAGTAGATATAGCCATATCTACTATAATCATCGGTAAAAGTCACGTAGAAGCGGCACGCATCCCTTGTGATGGATCTAAATGGTCCACATACATCTGTATGTATGAGGTCCAATAAACCCTCACCCTTCGCACAAGTGCCAGTGAAGGGTTACTTGGTCATCTTTCCAAGTAAACAAGATTCGCACACGTCATCGTCCCTAAGGTCGAATGACTCCAATACTCCATCCTTTTGGAGTTGGGCTATGCGTTTCTTATTGACATGTCCAAGACGACAATGCCACAAGCATGCTTTATCCAAATCATTGGAAGAATCAATACACAATACATCATTTCCTAAATTGTCTACAACCATCACAGTTTCATATATTCCATTACAAGGCAATGCTTCAAAATAGAAAACACAATTAAGATAAGCATTAATAGAACCCTTTTCATTATCAAATGAATATCTAAAACCCTGTCTATATAAACCATGAAATGAAATGATTTTTCTTGCCATATCTGGTGAATAGCAACAATTATTTAAATCTAATCCTAATCCACTTCTGAGCATTAAAGAGTAAACTCTGATCTTGGTGACAGGCGACGATCTTCTGTTCCCCATGATCAAATTTATCTTCCCATGCTCCACATCCCTATTTCTTCTTAGGCCCTGCAAATCAGAACAAATGTGAAAACCACATCATGTATCAACAACCCAAGAAATAGCATGTGATGAATCATCAGATTTAATAGTGTAAATACCTGCGTAGAACGACTTGATCTTTCCATCCTTGATGTCTTGCAGATATTTCGGGCAGCTTCGTTTCCAATTCCCTATTTCATGGCAGTAGTGGCACTCTGCCTCTTTGGGGTTGGAGTTGGGTTTAGCAGGACCAACCTTGGTTCCACTAGAAGAGGATTCATTTTGGGACTTTCCCTTATGGTGGCTCTTTGAGGGAGCCTTCCTCTTCTTATCCTTCCCTTGCCTAATTTCCAAGACTGGGGCAGCAGTAGGAGTTGGAGATGATGCAACAAATTTATGTTTGAGGTTGCTCTCAGCAGTCCTCAACAGTCCTTGAAGCTTGCTCAAGGTGACCTCCTCCTTGTTCATGTGGTAGGTCATGCGGAACTGGCTATAGCAGGGAGGCAAGGAATGAAGGATGATGTCAATTGCCAGCTCTTCATCAAAGTTCACATTCAACTTTAGCAGGCGATCGACATATCTCTGCATCTTTTCCAGATGAGCAGTAAGGGACTCTCCATTACCCATTTTGGTAGTGATCATCGAAGTGATGATCTCGTACCTTTCTTGCCTAGCGCTTTGGTAGTACCGGTCCAGCAGATCTTGATGCATTAAATAGGGGTACATGTCCTCATAGGACTTCTGGAGTTCTGCAGTCATATTCGCTAGCATGATGCGATGGACCTTCATGGCATCACGCTCATGGGCCTCAAAGGTCGCGATCTCTTCAGCAGAGGCAGTGTTGATGTTGATTTTCTTTAGCTTCTCATCAAGGACATACTCTTTGTCCTCGTAACGAGTGACCATTCGAATGTTGCAGATCCAATCATTGAAATTGTACCCATCAAAGATCACTCTCCGACACAAGTTCATGAGTGAGAACGAGCTAGAGGAAGTTAAACCAGAAGCGTTGTTGTTGTTGACGTTCGTGTGAGAACAAGATCTTTCTGAGGCGCAGGGACAAGGTTTGAGAAGTCAAACCTTGAGTGAATTCTTAAGATCAATGTCTGCTTGCTAATAAATGTTCAAGTCAAGCCTGGAAAGACCAGTCAAGTCTTAGATAATGTATTCAGCAAATGATCAAGTCATTTAATGAACAACGAGAATAACTGATCAAGGTAAAGCTAATAAATGAAGAACAAGAAGAATGTTTAAAATAAACTTAAAGAGAATGCCAAAAGTGAGAGAATGATCCGTAGTTGACTTGTATTGAATGCTCCTATAAATAGGAGTGAAGGTTACAGCGAACTAACTAGAGTACTTACATAAGACCGGACAATAGAAATGTTTCTGACACTTTGATTGTCTAAATACAACAAAAGACTAAGTCCTATGAAATGTCACATCAATACAAAGACAAACTACATAAATGCACAAAGACAAAATAGAGTTGCTCTGGATTAGCATCCATTCCGGACATGAGAGTCATTCCGGATTGCCTTCAGCTTCACATCTTCTTCTCTCCTGGTCCGAACAGATTCCGGACCACTCTCCACTTCGGAACATACACACTTCGGAATAAGTACATAGGATTGCTAAAGGTTCACTTTCAGGTTCCAACAATCTCCCCTAAGTGAACTTAGCAATCCAGTAAACTTAGATCGTTTCTTCCTTGATGAAGGTGTAGGCTCTGAACAACCATTCTCGGACTACAATGTACCACGCCAATTGACTTACAAACTTTGCCTTGACCTTTTCCGGAGCATCAGACTTGGACGCCCGGGATATGAACTTCATCAGAGCTTTGGTCGGAACTAGATGTTTGTCAAGGACTCGGAAACAGTCCTTCTTGTTTGTCTTTCTTGTTGTGTAGACAAACCCTAGAACCGGTTCTTCAATAGGACCATCTCCAAGAATTTCAGCTTCCGGAAGAACAAAGTTGATTTTGGCAACAAGTTGTTCAGTTTCGTATAGATGTACAAGCTCAAAATCGCGTCGGCAAAATTCCGCAACATAATCTTTCAGGAAGCTCAAAGTAGCATGGTAAGCTCCCATACTGATGTCATCCTTTTAATTTTCTCTGAAGTAGGCAGCTAAAGTGAGGATGTCATTAGGATTCATGGAGGGAAATTCTGCATCAGTAACAGTCCGGGGTGTTGGCTAGTTTCGGAGGATGTGAAAACGAAATAGTGGACAGTTGACATCAAATTTCATCAAAATTTTTCTTCCGAAACCCTCGACTTTGGTAATTCTCTTCCTTTTCTACACTTCCTTGAGAGGTTGTGCGTGCTTAGAGTAGAAAGTTTTAAGTCTTTCTTGCTCAGTCCGGATAATCACCTCTGGATTGCCAGATGGGTGAAGAGGAGCAAATTTGGTGTAGAATTTTCTGTAGGGAGAGAGAGGAAGATCGAGCTGTTCGGAATCGTTGGTAGGAACATCGTAGTAGAAGCACAGAACGATTTCATGATCCTAGAGAATGCCTTCACGGCAGAGAGGAGAGATGCCCCGCATCGGATCAGGATTATCCTTAAGAGCTTGGATCCGAATGTTTTCCTCTAATGCCTTGTTTATTTCCTCCTGAGACCATCCTTGTTTTTGCTTGAGAGCAGGTCCAGAGTGGAAGGCTTGTTGTTCAGCAGTCATTGGCATTTTGCCTTTGTTTCTCTTCAGAGCGTCCATGATGAGCTTCATGTTCTCATCCACCACAAATTTTGGAGTGGGATTCAGAAGAGCATCTTCCGGAATATCATCAGGGATCCGGAGTGGAGAGCCCTAGTCTATTGGAGCAATTTTTGGTTCCGGAATTGGTGGGAGCATAGACGTAGTGGCTCGGAAGGCTTCAGCTGTGAAGAGAGATTTGGCTTTGGCCATTTGAATGGCCTTTTGAAAAGCATCTGGTAAAGAGGATGGCCAAGAGGTTACAGACCATATTCTCTTCTCTTCCTCAGTCAGCACCTTTGGAAATATTTTCTTTGGAGCTTCAAGACCTAGAACTCCGTTGGTGGCATATTTTTCTTCGTCACTGTCTTCTTCATCATCAGTAGAGGAATTTCCTAGAAGTCCGGACACAATTTGGACTTCATCGTCGGAATTCAGGTCTTCATCTCGGAGTGTGAACTCCAAGGCAGGTTTCCATGGTTTGCTTGGACCTTCTCCCCCTCTTGCATCGGTGGATCTTGGAACCGGTGCAAGTAGGTAAGTTTCCTTGAGATCATCAAATTTGGATAAGACTTTCTGAAGGCCCGTGTTGAGTTGAAGAGTGAGGGTATCGTATGCTTCGGACGTGGGGGCTTGAGCAGCAAGGTGATCGAACATGTTACTGAGAACAGCTAACATCTCATCAAACGTCCGGTTTGGAACATCAACGGTATTCCAAGTGGAGCGAAGAAGCTTGATGAGGACTTGTTGAATGATCAAGTTCATTTCGTCCTTCTTCTTGATCTCTTTCTCCAGCCTTTGGATTTGTTTCTCATGACGAATGTGGGTCTGCTTAATCAGATCGTTGGTGGCAGACACCAAGTCGTCATGGACTTTGAGCATGGAGGTAATAGTGTTGAGATAGTGATCAACCAAAATATCATATTTGGTTTCAACTTCCTCCATGGAGTGCTTGAGCCGGAGAGAAATTAATTGATCCAGTTGGGCTTCTCTTTCCGCAACAGATGGTCCGGACTGTTGGGGTATAGACTGAAGAATGACATCGAGCTTGGAGTCATGTTTGGAAATGTTCTGATCCATTTTATTGTTGATCTCGGTTACGGAGGTTTCAATTGAGGAAACCTTTTTCATGGTATCCGACACATTGGTTTGCATCTCAAGGAGAGCAAAGGGATCGATTTAGTTACCAGCAGAAGATCCGGATTCGGAATTGGAGTGAGGAGATTTTGCTTGATAAGAAGAGGGATCAATGGATGGACCAGGCTTTGTTGCAACATCATCTTCCTGGATTTTGAGATTGGAGTTTGAACCACCAACCGGAGTGGTTGAGGAGGAGGATCCGAAGTCATAGGCAGACTTGGATTTGGATGCCATTGATTGAAAACGGATTGAAGTCATGAAATTTGTGTGTGGAACAGTTTTTGCTTCATCATCCAGCATGACTTCTTCGGAGAGCTCTTCATCCGAATTGGTTTAGAAGACGTCTTGGTGAGTTGTAACAAGCGGTAGTTCAGAAGTAAGTTCGTTGGCTGCATCGGCGTTAGTGGGAGGAACATAAGGCATATTGCTTTGGATGGCCCTGTTCCTCATGGAGATAAGAGTGGACTCCACTTGAGCTCTGGTGATATCCAGACGTTTTGATGCGGCCCTATTAACAAAATCTTCCTATTGGGGATCATTAGAACCTGGTCGTCCTGTACGCCTTCCGGGTATCAGACCAGTTGGGGCATCCGGAGTCGGAGGGACTTCTCCAGCTTCGGAAAGCTTAGGGTCCGGAACGGGGGTTCTGGAGTGTGTGCTAGTGTGAGAAACGATAGGGATATCAAATGACTCGTGGGTGTGTTCTAGGGGAGGGCAAGGAGCTATGGTCAACACCGGCATCACCTTTTTGGGAAGGTGAGGGTGGATTATGAGCAGACTCCCCGTGATAGTGTGCATGTAATTTTGAAACATCGAGGGGTACCTCGGTTGAGTGGGTAGGTGGCGTGTGCGGTCGGCCAGAATCAGCCGAAATGTCATGGGTTCCTTCCTGTTGAGAGGAGGAACTGACTTTGGCTTTCTTTTTAGGCTTTGGTTTTGTGGGCGAAGTCTTCCGTTTGCCAGACTTTTTCACTTTGGCTCCGGACTTAGAAGGATTGGCCTCTTCCGAGATAGGTTCAATAGAGATTGGGGCAGGTTGTGTTGGGTCAAACACAACCGAAGTCTCCATGTGAAGTTTTAAATAAGTGGAATCGGAAGGAATAAGGGCCAACATGTGGTCCGAAAGTCGTCTGACCGGACAAAAAGAAGATTGGTCCGGAATGCGATAAGACTTAACAACTTTAATAGTGGCACATACCTCCGGAAGAATGGTGTTAACCGGAAGTGGTTCATGAAGTTCATTGAAGATTTGTTGAAGTGTCAGTGCCCAGAACCTAGGGCTCGAAATCTCGTTCTCCTTTCCTTTGATGGAAAATTTGCAAAAATCTTGCCATAGAACTTCCGGACGATCCACAACATTGTCCCGTCCGGAGTAGATGTTGTAGACGACGTTGAGCCAGTCTTTCCTTAGTGTATCGGTTCCTCCATGCTTTCCGGACAGCCCTCTGATGATGAAGTGCATTAGCACAGTCCAGAGTCCGGAGACGGTAGATTTCTTGAAGTCTTTAGCCCTGTAATATTGATTATATCCGATGTAGTTAAAAAATGTCGGAAACTCTTCAGTCGTTGGTTCTTGGACCTTGAAACCCCTTGGGTTTGCTTTCACACCGATCACCTTAAGGAAGGTCGATTTGTAGATTGGAACAGTTCTGTCACCGATAATTGTAGTCTTTAGTGCACCGTCTTCGAGTTTGATACTTGTAAAGGCACGATGAAGATGATGAAGTGGTAGTGGAGGTTCAGGGGTTTTAGTGAGGGGAATGGAGATCGGGTGATTTGCGATAAACTCTATCATTACCCTGATGGATTCATCGTAATCCATGGGATTTAGTGAAAAGAGTTGACTGGTGTCTCTTAGAAATGGTTCTGGAGCGGCAGATGATGATGAACCCTTTGATCGTTTCTTCTTGGCAATGGATTTCTTGGGTGTTGAAGCGGTTGGAGCAGTTTTTGGTGGTGAAGGAGGAGAGGCCATTGTTGCAGGATGATGAGTGCTTGAAGAACACGAAGAACACAGAGAAAAATCAAGGGTTTTGGAGGTATTGGGCGCGTAAAGAGGTAAAAGGGGGTTTTTATTGGTATTTATAGGTAAGGGAAGTGGGTCGGGTTAGTAGGGTAATGATGAGGATCCGAACGAGAAACGGGTCACATTAAATGATAAAGAGGTTTAGAGGGCTGAGTTGACCTGGGAGGTGAAAGGTGAGGTTTGTTTGTGGCTAAAAATGGAAAACCCAACCGGCGATTCGATGGCTACTTTATGGGGGCGTGCAATCGTGTCACGAAAATCGAGGAAGATAGGATAGGATCTTCAAGAAAAGTAACCGTTGAAACAAAAACGTTTCACCTTATTATCCTTTGGAATTCCGGATGAGCGGTTCCGGACAGAGTATGATCCGGAGGATAAGGAGTTGTGTTCCGGAACATGCTTGTTTTGAAAAGAGGTCCGGAATGAGAAATAATCCGGAGAGAGTTTCGATTCCGGAGTCAAAAATTTGTGTCATTTCTGAAAAGATGTGTGATTCCGGAATAGAAATTCTGTTTGACTTTGAAAAGATTGATGATTCCGGAGCAGAAATTCCGGAATAGTGATTTTTACGAATTTCCAGAGTGAATTTGAAAAATCTTCCGGAACATGATTTTGGAAAGCATTCCGAAGTGAGATTTTACTTAAGATTCTGGAGCAATATTTGTAAAACATTCCAGGGTCAGATATGAGAAAACTTCGGGAGTGAATTTTGAAATTCCGGAGTAGATTTTGAAATTTCGGAGTGAATTTTGAAATTCCGGAGTAGATTTTGAAATTCCGGAGTGAATTTTGAAATTCCGGAGTGCATAATGTAATATCTTTCCGGAGTGGAATTCTGGGATGCCATTGTGAATTATATTCCGAGATGAAAATTTGAGCACTATGACAATGTGGACTTTAAATAGCAAACAATCAGGACGAACTGTACAACTTAAAACTTAAGTGATGGTCAGAAATAAAGACAAGTAAAACGATCCTATGTATTCAGAGAGAAAGTAGTTCCGAGATGAAAAATTTAGATCGGAACTAATTTTCTTTCAAATACGTCTATCAAAGAGAACAAGTCTCTTGAAAAAACTAAGGATCTGGTATCATCATACCCATCTTGTTCAGAAAACCATTGAATTTGGTTTCGTCTAATGCCTTGGTAAAGACATCAACAATCTCATCATCAGATGGAACAAAAATGAGTTCAATGTTACCATTTAGAACATGATCTTTTATGAAATGGTACCTTATATCAATGTGCTTAGTCATTGAGCGTTGAATTGGATTGTGGGAAATAGCAATGGCACTTTGAGAGTCACAATAGATAGGAATGCGTTGAAAGAGGTAACCATAATCCAAGAGTTGAGATTTAATCCACAGAACCTGAGATGTACAGCTGGCAGCAGCGATGTATTCGGATTCGGCTATAGAGATTGCAATGATGTTCTGTTTCTTGGATGACCAACTGACCAAACGACCACCTAAGAATTGACAACCACCTGAAGTGCTTTTTCTATCGAGTTGAAAACCACCATAGTTTGAATCTGAATAGGCTTGAAGTAGAAAGCTCTCGTTTGCTGGGTACCAGATTCCGGGAATCTTAGTACGTTTGAGGTATCGGAAAATTTGTTTCACAGCCAAGAGATGAGATATCTTGGGGTTGACTTGAAATCTAGCACATAAGCATGTTGAAAACATGATATCCGGACGACTTGTTGTGAGATAGAGTAACGATCCAATCATTTTGCGGTACTTCTTCTCATCAACTGAAACACCTGAAGGGTCGGTAAAGATCTTGTGTCCGAAGCCCATTGGTACCTTGGCCGAGGCACATGTGTCTATTGAGTATTTCTTGAGGAGTTCCAAAATGTACTTCTCTTGGTGAGTGAAGATATCGCTGTTAGTCTGTTTGACTTGAAGGCCAAGAAAGAAGCTTAACTCCCGATTCATGCTCATTTGAAATCGATTGACCATAAGTTTAGCAAAGTCAGCAACCATAGATGAATCCGTAGATCCAAAAATGATGTCGTTCACATAAATTTGCACCAGCATGAGATGCTTTCCATTTGATCTTCGGAATAGGGTAGGATCTAGAATTCCTCTTTGAAAACTGGAGCGTTTGAGAAAATCAGTAAGGGTCTCGTACCATGCCCGAGGAGCCTACTTGAGTCCGTAGACAGCCTTCCGGAGTTTGTAACAGTAGTTCGGAAAGGAGAGATTAATAAATCCGGGGGGCTGTTGAAGGTACACTTCAGTGTCAAGTTCACCGTTAAGAAAATCACTCTTAACATCCATTTGGTAAACTTTGAAGCCTTTATGAGCAGCATAAGCAAGAAAGATTCTGATGGCTTTAAGACGTTCAACCGAAGCAAAGGTCTCATCGTAGTCGAGCCCTTCGATCTGTGTAAATCATTTTGCCACCAATCTTGCTTTATTTCGAATAATAACTCCTACGTCATCTAGTTTGTTGCAAAATACCCATCTTCTTGCATGGCTGTAATCTAGTCAGCATGCTCCAATGCGTCCTTAATGGATTTGGGTTCAACCATGGATATAAATGTTGAAAAATGGCATTCATTTTGGATACTTGTAGCAGAACGAGTCTATACACCAGCATTGGGGTTTCCGATTACTTGGTTCAGAGGATGGTCCTTTGTCCAAACATGTAATCGTGGGAGTTCTTGTGCTGCCGTCGATCCAATATCAACAGTGGAATTGATTTGCTCCCCCTGAATGGTTTGAATGTGAGAATGATGCTCTCCCTGAACTTCTGAACTAGAGAGATTGACATCATCATCAGAAGGGAACTCAAAGAAATTTTCATTTTCATCAATGTTGAGAGGATTGGAGTCATCGAAATCAGCAACGGCATCTTGGAAGCCATCCACATTTGATTCAAGAGAGGGATGAGCATTGTCCCCCTAAACCTGAAAAGGTTGAAATGGTTCGGAATCAAATGGAGGGAGGCTGGGGATCGGACCGAAGACGTTATGCGAGACAGGGGCTTCCAAAGTAGGGATTGGAATGAGAGTTGGTCTTGATCGAGACTCCGAATCAAGAGAGGTTTCGGAAGAACCAAAGAGAGTTTCAAAGTCAACTTCAAGAATTGTTTGAGGGTTCGGACATCCTGGTGGAGGAGCATAGGACTCCATAATGTGAGTTATAATGTGAGTTGGGCCAGAATTCCGAACTAAGTTGTCATCGAAAGTAACGTCAAAGCTTTCTTCCAGAACACGAGTTCTCCGGTTAAGAACTCTGTAAGCTTTTGATTTTGAGGAGTACCCAAGGAAGATGGCTTCATCAGCTTTAGTTTGGAACTTGGTAAGCTGATCACGGTTGTTCTTGATGAAGCATCTGCATCCGAAAACATGCAAAAACGAGATTATTGGCTTCCGACCATTCATTGCTTCGTACAGTGTCATGTTGAGGCGTCGATTGATGATACTCCGATTTTGAGTGAAGCAAGCAGTGGATACGGCTTCAGCCCAAAGATAGAGTGGTAGATTTGCGAAGTTTAGCATGGATCGAGCAGCTTCAACGAGAGTTCTATTGCGTCTTTCGACTACACCATTTTGTTGTGGAGTATAGGGAGCTGAGAAGTTGTGGTCGATTCCTTTTTCAGTGAGGAATTTCTCAATGGTGGAATTAGTGAATTCCGATCCATTATCACTTCGGATTCTCCTAACTGGGAGTTTGATAAGAACTTCTATTCCTTTGATAAAATTGATGAGCTCTGAGGCTGTTTCGGATTTCAGCCTGAGGAAGAAGACCCAAGTGAACCGTGTAAAATCATCAACAATCACAAGAATGTATTTCTTATGATGAAGACTTTCTACAGTGGATGGTCCACAAAGATCAATGTGTAGAAGCTCCAATGGTTCCGAAATGGATTTTTCGATGATAACAGGATGACCCTTCTTCGATTGCTTACCACACTCACAAGCAGCACACAAGTGATCATTTTCGAATTTCAGAAGAGGTAAACCTCTTACCATTTCGTCGGATACGAGATCATTCATGTACCGAAAGTTTAGATGAGCGAGCCTTCGGTGCCATAACCATCTGACATCAGGAACAGCTTTGGTGAGAAGGCAGAGTTGCGGTTTGCCAACAATCATGTTGATATCGAGCGGGTACATGTTCTTGTTGCGAAGTGACTTGATTAAACACTCTTTCCGATCTTTAGTCATTACGTAGCTGTATTTTTTGCAAAATTCCACGCGTCGATTTGAATCAGTGAGCTGAGCAACACTTATCAAATTATGTTTTAGATCAGCTATATATGCCACATCTGAGATAGAGAAATTTCCATTGGTGAGGATCCCATAACCACGTATTTGAGAGTTGGAGTTGTTGTCATATCTCACGTAACCAGTGTTTGGAGAAAGCTTTAGATCTCGCAGAAAATCTTTCTGCCCCGTCATGTGCATGGAGCAAGCACTATCAATATATCATATTGTTTCTTGCTCCGAAGCACAAAGTGCCTGCAAAATTAGTGAGTAAGTGAGTTTTTAGAATTAGACTTTGGGACGTAGGCACGGGCTTTGGACTTTGATTGTGACTTAGGAACAACTTTGCGTTTCTGGGTGGTATTCTTTGAATTCTTTGGAAACAGACATAAGGCTAATGTCTTTTCATTTATCCAGTAGTCATATTCAATGACTTGAAGGTTCCGAACGGTTTTCTTCGGACCTTTGACTTTCGGAATGTTGGTAACATTTGTAACCTCCGGAATTGGTGTTTCATCAATGGGAGTTTTGACTTTCCACACAAGATTTTTCTTTGAAGATTTTGAAAAAGATGTTTTCTTTGCATTTGTGGATTTGCTTGATGACACATTGGTTTTTGAAAGATTGGGTTTAAAAATTATGCCATCAAATTTTGCAATAAAAACAGATGAAACAGTCCGAGGAGAAGTGTTTTGGACTATTGTGGCATTCACACGAGATTTAGGCTGAGTAGAACTGTTTACTTTATTGGGTTCTACACGACTAGGAGATTCAGAAGGTCTTTTGAGGATCTTAGTGGGAACAAAGGAGTTTTGACTATGGGTTGATGTATGAGAATTCCGGGATAAACTTGGTTTGGAGTTTGCAATGAACCTGGAATTTTGTCTAGCCTTAACTTCCTTTTTATGTGCATGTCGAGCTTCTACTTCGGGATCTACAATATCCTTCCTATTCAGCATTGGTTTTCTCTTAGGATGAGATGAGGATTTTGAGGTTTGTCCTATGGATGGATTCCTAAACTCAGGAGTGATGGGAACCAATTTAGTTTTTGAGATGAATAAGGAATCCGATTCGCAAGAATCAGAGGACACACAACTTGAGACTTCAACTTTATCATCTAAGGATGCCCATACAAACTCAGAGGCAGTAGTTTCGGTTGTCACCGGAATGATTTCTTCAATCACACAATTGTTCACATGATTACTTCTAGGAACATAATCTACGCAATTTGTAAGACTGTGATGCAAAATCCATGGTCCGATTCAGGTCCAGGTTTATCAGAGGCGGAAGTGGCGTGGAATCAGGACACTTGACAACAATGGGTTTGAACTCAGGAATTAGGGACTCAAAATGGTCTGTAGTCTCAGGAAGTGGAGACAAGGGAGAAACAGGGGTGTCCGAATGTTTGACGTTCGGAACCTCTCCCATGAATGTCAAAATTTGAAATTCTTTCAGGGGACTAACAGTTGGTTTTGGAAACTCGCTTCCGAGACCAGGTGCTTTAGACCATGGACGACGAAAATTATAAGTCATCCGAATGTCCACTTCAAGCATGTCTACAGAATTATGCAAAGCATCTATTTTTGCATTGAGACGTTTGTTATCAGAAATTAAAACATTTCGTTTAGAATAGGTGATTTCACATTTATCTTTCAAAATGATACATTCATCGTTTGACATTACAAGCTCATGCTCTAAAGACTCGATTTTCAATTTTTTATCCTCAAAACGTAACCTAAGACGATTTAGTTCACAGTCCTTCTTCTCACTGGCTTCTATGGCAGACTCATAGGCTTTATAAATGGTGCTCATATCTGTTTGGATTTGGGTCAGATAAGGTTCACAAAGAGACAAATCAAAATTATTATCAGAGATCATAGATTTTACCTGCTGAACGATGCTTCGACCGGGTGGATCATTGGTGTCCATGTAGCAGTAGTGAGGTTCAGCAACATCATCTTCATCTTCCGACCTAGAAGACCAATACCCTTCATCACATTCAACCGTTTGTCTTGCCATCAGACACATGTTCCTTCTAGTTACCATATCATCATCATCCCCGGATGACCAATATCCTTCGACATCTCTTGAAACCGTTGTTACAAAGGATTTTTCACTTTCAGCCATCTCTTGTGCTCTTCCGACGTAGTAAGCTGAATCCTTGATTTTTGGTTTCTGCGGGGCATCAGCCAGGCAATCTTTAGCAAAATGGTTTGCATGTCCACACTTATGACACAGAATTTTTGGTTTGTCCGATTTGGAACTCTAAGAGGGTTCCGGAGTAGAGTTTGGTTTAGTGATGTTTGGTTTGTATGCAGGAGGATTTTTCGAAGTTGGTTTAGGTTCCGGAGCTGAGAATAGTTGAGGGTTGTTCTGGTGAGGAGCATGGAATCGGTTTTGGTATGGTTTGTAAGAAGGATTGAAAGGACGTTTGTACTTCATTGAAAGTAGAGCGAACTCCTGTTGGAAACGGAGTTCAGAGTCCATGGCTTCGGAATCATCAACATGATAGATTTTTGTGGGTAAAATGGGTGCGGATGTTTGAACAGATGGAACAATGGGTTTGAAGGGATCCGAAGTAGATGAGTTCGGAATGGTTGATTCGAAAGAACTGACAAGGGCAAGAGGACCTCCGGAGATTTCCCTTATGGTTTGAGCAACATTAGACTCATGTCCTTGAAGTTCATCAAAATTTTGATAGAGCTTCAACTTTTTCAAGGAACCATTGCTTTGGAGACAAGATTTCACATTTCCCCATCCTTTGTCGAGACTGTTTATGAATTTGAGCTTGTACTCCAAAGGAGTTCGGACAATCCCATGAGCAGTCATGTTGTTGACAATAATTCGGTAACGGTTGGAGGCTGATGCCACTGATTCACCAGGAGTGGTAGTGAAGGTGTCGAAGTCGTTGACAACTGAGGTGAGGCGCTTGTCTTTCATATTTTACGAACCTTCAATCAGGTCCTGAAGAGTATCCCAAATCTCTTTGGCTGATTTGCACAATTTCATGTGCTCGAAGAGTGAGGGAGGAACTCCAAACACCATTTCTGAGAAAGCAACTTGATCAGCATGCAGCTTCTCGATATCATCTGCAGTTAGAGGAGCTAGGCGAGTTTCATCTTCTCGCATGAGTTGAGCAGCTGCATCTCTTACAACTGTTCTTACAGGAACATGTGGACCTTTTGTGACGGATCTCCAGATTTCTTCACCTTTATCTTTGGCCAGTAAAAATCTTTCCATTCTAACTTTCCAGTGATCATATTCTTCCATAACTAGTAATGGGGCACATGTAGGGCCACCCACACTATTTGCGATTTGCATTGAAATCATTTGCTGGGGATTAGAAGCAGCCATTGAAGTTAAGATATCTTCAAGCTAAAGTGGTATATAGAAGAACTTTTATCCTTGACAAAGAAATGGTTGAAATACCAAGGTAATTTCAAACGAACTATAATCTGATCTTATGGATTCAAAGGACAACCACTCAAACTCTGATACCAATTGTGAGAACAAGATCTTTCTGATGCGCGGGGACAAGGTTTGAGAACTCAAACCTTGAGTGAATGCTTAAGATCAATGTATGCTTGCTAATAAATTTTCAAGTCAAGCCTGGAAAGACCAGTCAAGTCTTAGATAATGTATTCAGCAAATGATCAAGTCATTTAATGAACAACGAGAATAACTGATCAAGGTAAAGCTAATAAATGAAGAACAAGAAGAATGTTTGAAATAAACTTAAAGAGAATGCCAAAAGTGAGTGAAAGATCCATAGTTGACTTGTATTGAATGCTCCTATAAATAGGAGTGAAGGTTACAACAAACTATCTAGAGTACTTACATAGGACCGGACAATAGAAATGTTTCTGACATTCTGATTGTCTAAATACAACAAAAGACTAAGTCCTATGAAATGTCATATCAATACAAAGACAAACTAAATAAATGCACAAAGACAAAATAGAGTTGCTCCGGATCAGCATCCATTCCGGACATGAGAGTCATTTCGGAATGCCTTCAGCTTCAAATCTTCTTCTTTCCTGGTCCGGACAGATTCCGGACCACTCTCCACTTCGGAACATACACACTTCGGAATGAGTACTTAGGATTGCTAGAGGTTCACTTTCAGGTTCCAACAATTCGACATCTGAAAAAGAAAGAGAACAAAGTTTGATTAGAAATGAACCCCCTGTTAAACACCCAAATGAGAAATTAGGGCTAGGATCCAACAATATTATTTACAAATTAGAAGAGGGATGTTGTAATCTAACAAGTAAATAATTTGAAGGTAAGTGAATGACGATTCACTAATTTTCCACCATGAAAAATAAAGCTAAGTTTTAAATGTATTGAAAACTCCTAGATCTTTTGAGATTCATTGAACTTTTCAATGGCATGTTTAAATCTCGATATGCCCCTCAAGTTTGTGACTGGGATGCCGAGGATCATAAAGCGGGTGTGAATAACCATGCAAATGTACATGGTGCCCTCATTGTTACGGTCACCTATTCGATGTGCTGGTTAACCACACAAGCTCCATCGAACTATGACAAACAATGAGTCACTCTTTGCCACCTTTGCTAAGAACCCAATTATTGTGCCGGTTAACCACACACGCTCCACTAACGTCTTAGCAAGGGTACAAAGTGTAATTTCATGGAATTGCATCAATTCACTTTTGCCTAAAGTAACTAAGAATAGGAATTTTGTAAAAAAAAACATTTAGTTACTTTTATAATTTCATTATACGTTTAATGAGGAAAGGGTTGCCCTATCCTACCCGTTCGGCTAACGACCCTCCACCAATCAAGGAAGCGGTGGGTGAGAGTGGACACCCATTAAACGGCCATTTTATAGGCCATAACCTTATACCCCCCTTACAGATCGGCTTCGTGAATGAGGCCTACTAACGGTAAGACTAGCATTTAAGTTATATATATATATATATATATATATATATATATATATATATATATATATATATATATATATATATATTAATCTTATAATATTATAAAGTATAAGGTTGAATTTTAAACTTGTAAAATTCTAAGGTTTGAAATTTAAATAGTTCAAATAAAACTTTTAATCAAAAATTTAAATTTCAAAACTTGAGGGCAAGTTTTGAACTTTTCAAAACACATAGGATCAAATAGCAAATAATTTAAAATTAAACATTTAATTTAATGATTATCTAAATTTGACCTAATCAATTTTATTTAAAAAATAATTCATCAAATAATTTAAATAATCAAATATTATCACATAAGGAATTTATTATTCAAATAAATGGTAATTATCTTTTGTTTTGGAAATGATAAACATATAACAACAACAAAATTCGGATTTTATTAGTCAAAAACGATTTTGGTAATTATCCTTCAGCAAAACAGCAAGAAATCCCGAAAATCCCTCTGTCTGACGTCCTGACTCGCCGAGTCCCCTTATGCACTCGTCGAGTTCATCCTACTCGTCGAGCTCAATATGGGACTCGCCGAGTCAGTCAGTCAGGGGGGAAAAATCGATTTTAAAGCATGAATGAAAACACAAAGCATCAATACAATAGAAGCCAACCAGTCTCTGATACTACTAATGGGTTTTACACAAAATAACATCCTATGTGCTCATGCAAACCCTAAAGCTTGGATCTAGGTTTCTCTATTGTACATGCAATTCATCTAATACTTTCAAACCCTAAATCTAGTGTATATAATTTGAAATTGACATAACAAAACATATCTAGATGATTACCTCTTCTTCAAAGCTTGAATCTTCTTGTCCTTGGAGCTTAGAGTCACAAATGTCACTCCTCTAATGACTTACAAACACCACAAGCAAGAGGATGATCTTGGAGAGAGGTTGGAAGCTCTTGAAGTCGGCTCTGTTACTCTTAGAAGTAGGGTTAGCCGATTTCAGAAGCCTAAAGGGTCTATTTATACTTAGGCCTTAAGTAGTCCAAAGAACCTTCCAGAATAAAGGCCTTGGACGAAATTAGATGGGCTCCCACTCTATTTTTCGTCCACCCCTTAAATCCAAAAGGATTCTCAGCCCCAATCAACTATCACACAATTGACAGTTCCAGTCCCCTTTATTTAATTAATCTCTTTTAGCCACATAATTAATTCTTAATTAATTTTTGTCTAATATTAATTAAACTATATGATTTCTCCTCTAATATATTATTCATATAACATATTAATAAATCATAATAACCTCTTTATTCATAAATCATCCTATCATGTTGCTTTGGTGAAGGCAACCCAAAAGGACCATGCACAACCGGGTCAAATACTTACCAAATATAGTTACGGGCTTAGACACTAATCCAACAGGGGTGACACCCCACACCTGAGCTGTTCGCTACAGTTATACTAGGCCAGTCTAGGGTGACAAACCTTACCTAAACAAATCAGCGTCTGAAAAACGCCATGACGGGTGGATTAGTCATTATCAAGTATGGTTATAATGAGTCACTTAGAGGAATTAACTCCATTATAAAATTTTACGGAATACCTTTACAGTTTGGTAACACGGAAGCTTACACTGATAAGACTACAACGTTTTTATAGGCAGACAATATCGGATTGTCTGGGACCATTCACTTTATACATTTTCAAACATTAACACACATGCATTAATACAAGATCGGACACAAACATTTCAAATTGTTTTTCAGAAAATATCGGATTTTCTGGTGTTTACAAAGTAATACGAAACATTTTACTCAAACATGCTTATGAACTCACCAACATTATATATGTTGACCTTTTTCAAATTAACTTGTATTCTCAAGAAATCGTTGAGCAGGTTGGTCAGCAAGAAAACCTGGATATTTTGTTGTGTTTTGTTATCATCATACTTTGGATATTTGGGCATGTAATTTGAAATACAATACTTGATGTAAACAATGACAGTTCTAATATTGCATGTGTGATGATGATGATGTTTGGTTTCAATTATATACATTGTGATGATACTAAAAAAATGAAGTCATCCAACCCCCGGACGTTTCCGCCGTTTGGTTCGGGGGTATGACAATTGTTGGGTACTATACTACCCCTTCGGCCCTATCGACCGGTAATCGAGGACTATTCCTCTTACTACCACTATCACATAACATCATAGTATACTAGCATGTAAAACACATCAGATAGTGGCAAACCCAAGTAATTATCACAAAGACAACTACTCGACATACAATCCCTAGTAGTGGGTCGGCATTGTGGCCGTAGACCCACTCCTACTGGAAGGTAACTCACCTCGATTTCGTAAAGTGTCTGAACTGTCATTGCTGCCGGAATCAACCCCTCTCAAATCCTACACATAACAATCTTCCTTAATTACCATTTCCTGGTCAACTCAGGTCAAAGTCAAAGTCAAGGTCAACACCTTGGTCAAAGTCAACGTCTTCATGTAGTTGTTACTTGCCTTGAACTCGCCGAGTACGTCTTCATGTAGTTGTTACTTGCCTTGAACTCGCCGAGTTTTGTTCTTGAACTCGCCGAGTTCCATGATTTCCAGGTCCCATTTCACATCTGTTTTGTTGAGTCCTCTTCTAGACTCAACCAGTTCAATCCAAACAGAAAAGGGTTGGGGAACCATACCCCGACTCGTCGAGTCCCAAGAACGACTCGCCGAGTCCCCCAAGGTCCATGTCCATATAGTTTATTTCAGTCGGTTTTCACACATCCAAAACATAGATCTAGCCTCCTAGGGTCCATAATACACGTAAAGTTACAAACTTGACATTCATGCATGGGGTTTTTGGCTCAAAAGGCTCTAAAATGGGGTTTATATGATGCATGGGACTCCCATGGCCATAAAGTTCGCACCTTTATGCCATGGGGTCCGCCAATGGTTCCAGATCTGAAGTCATACCCCTTTATCATCCCAAAATCCCGAATATGGCACTTCTAAGGCTTAGAAAAAGTAGAAATGAACCCTAACTAGAGATCTAAGAGATAAATGGTCAAGGTTTTAGCTTTATACCTCAAATAAGCTTGCAATGTGTCAAAACCTATGGATCTTCTTGCTTCCTCTTGATCTCTCAAGCTTCCTTCTCCTTCTCCAACTTCAAACACACACAAATGGCACCAAAAAGCTCAAGAACACTCAATAAATGATTAGGGATTCGAGTTAGGGCTTTTCTAGACTGGGAGGGATGATGGAGGCTGGGTTGGGACAAGATAAGGCATTTAAATATGGTGCAAACCCTAAATATTAGGGTTTCATCCAGACAGTCCTACTCGCTGAGTCGGGCTCCGGACTCGTCGAGTAGGTTACTTAAAACCCGCGTCCAAAGTCTAGTCTACTTGACGAGTTGGGCCTCTAACTCGCCGAGTCCCAGTGTAAAACATAAAATCTTTAAATTTAAAATACGTACCGGGAACCGGGCGTTACAAATCTCCCCCACTATTTTAGACTTCATCCTCGAAGTCTGCTGCTGCATCTGGATAAAGTGTGGGGTAGTGCTCCCGCATCTTGTCCTCCGACTCCCAAGTCCATTCTGAATCCTTACGGTGCTGCCATTGCACCTTCACCAGCTCGACCCTCTTGTTCCTCAGATCCTTCGACTTCCTGTTGAGCATAGCTACTGGTCGCTCAATGTAGTTCAGGCTGTCATCCACCTGAATATCCTCCAAAGGTACTACTACAGAGTCGTCTACCAGGCACTTCCGCAACTGGGAGACGTGAAAGGTACTATGAATCTGGCTAAGCTCGGCTGGCAGATCCAGCCTATATGTCACCTTGCCCACCCGGGCTGCAACCCTGAAAGGACCGATGTACCTGGGGCCCAACTTGCCCCGCTTCCTGAACCGGATGACACCTTTCCAAGGTGACACCTTCAGGAGAACCATATCCCCGACCTGGAACTCCAGGTCCGAACGACGCTTGTCGGCGTAACTTTTCTGCCGACTCTAAGCGGTCTTAAGCCTGCTCCGGACCTGCTGGATCCTCTCCGTATTCTTGAGTACCACTACGGTACTCCTCGTGACTATCTACCCAACCTCACCCCAGCAAATCGGGGTCCTGTACTTCCTCCTGTATAACATCTCGAAGGGAGGACGATCGATACTCATGTGGTAGCTATTGTTGTAGGAGAACTCAGCCAAGGGAAGGTAGGTATCCCAGCTACCACCGAAGTCTAAATGCATGCCTGCAGCATATCCTCCAAAGTCTGGATGGTCCGCTCGCTCTGACCATCCGTCTGCGGGTGAAAAGCGGTGCTAAAGTGCAGACGAGTACCCAACTCGTCGTGGAATTTCTTCCAGAATCTGGAAGTGAACCGCACATATCTGTCAGAAATCACGGAGACCGGCACTCCGTGTCGAGCTACAACCTCTCGGATGTAGATATCGGCCAGTTTCTCGGCGGAGATGCTCTCCTGGATCGGTATGAAATGAGCACTCTTGGTCAACCAATCCACGATGACCCAAATCGAATCCACTCCCCGCGCAGTCCTGGGAAGCTTGGTGATGAAATCCATGGTAATATCTTCCCATTTACACATGGGGATGTCCAACAGCTGCGTCTTTCCGTGAGGCCTCTGGTGCTCGGCCTTGACCTTCCTTCATGTCAGGCACCTCTCGACGTACCAGGCTACATCCCGCTTCATGTAAGGCCACAAGTAATCGTGAAGAAGATCTATGTACATCTTCGTCGCCCTGGGATGAATCGAGAATCGGGATTTGTGCGCCTCCTCCATCAAAACCCGGTGCACCCCTCCATGATATGGAACCCACACCCTATGGTGTAGTGTCAACAGCCCACAACTATCATAGTCGAAGGAAGAAACCTGACCCACAATACGCTCGCTCTTCCGATGTTCCTCCTTCGTAGCCTTCTGCTGGGCCTCTCGGATCTGCTCCAGAAGCGGAGTCACCACTGTCATCCGCAAGCAAACATCTCTGATCGGGGATGCCTTGCGGCTAAGAGCATCAACCACAACATTGGCCATCCCTGGGTGGTAGAGGATCTCACAATCATAATCCTTCACCACGTCTAGCCACCGACGCTGCCTCATGTTCAGATTCGGCTGATCCATGAGGTACCTCAAACTCTTCTGATCCGTGTAAATGGTACAACGGACCCCATAGAGGTAGTGTCGCCAAATCTTGAGGGAGAAGACAACCGCCCCCAACTCCAAATCGTGCGTCGGGTAGTTCGCCTCGTGAGGCTTCAGCTGCCATGAGGCGTAGGAGATGACATGCCCTCTCTGCATCAATACTGCGCCCAAACCCGAAATGGATGCATCGCAGTACACTACAAAATCCTCCACGCCCTCTGGCAGGGCTAGGATCGGCGCCTCGCATAATCTCTGCCTCAATATCTCAACGTTGCATGCTGCTCAGGCCCCCAACAAAAGACAACGGCTTTCTTTGTCAGTTGGGTCAGGGGTATGGCTATCTTGGAGAAATCATGAATGAATCTCCGGTAATAGCCCGCCAATCCCAGGAAACTATGAATCTCAGATGGAGACATCGGAACCCCCCACCTCATCACGGCCTCCACTTTGGCCGGGTCAACCAAAATACCGTTCTGGGGTACTAGGTGCCCAAGAAACTGCACCTCGCGCAACCAGAACTCACACTTGGAGAACTTGGCGTACAAGCTCTCCCTCCTCAAGGTATCCAGCACCTCTCGCAAGTGCTCCTTGTGCTGCTCCTATGTCTTGGAATAAACCAAGATGTCATCGATGAAAACTATCACAGACCGATCCAGCATCGGTCTGCATACGCGGTTCATGAGGTCCATAAACACGGCAGGAGCGTTGGTGAGCCCGAAGGGCATCACCACGAACTCGTAGTGGCCATAGCGAGTCCGGAATGCAGTCTTCTGTACATCCTCATCTCTGACCCTCATTTGATGGTCACCTGGACGTTAATTTATCTTGGAAAACCAAGATGCCCCCTGTAGCTGTTCAAAGAGATCATCAATCCTCGGGAGTGGGCAACGGTTCTTTACTGTTACCTTGTTCAGCTCCCGATAATCTATACACATCCGATGCGATCCGTCCTTCTTCTTCACGAACAGAATCGAGGCTCCCCAGGCTGAACTACTCGGTCTGATGAATCATTTGTCTAATAGTTCTTGCAGCTGTGTAGACAACTCCTGCATCTCGGGAGGAGCCAACTGATACGGTGCCTTGGCTATCGGGGCCGCACCAGGGGCCAGGTCGATCCTAAACTCCACCTGTCTCTCTGGAGGTATTCCAGGCAACTCATCTGGAAATACATCCGGGTACTCTCGCACCACCAGTACATCACTCACAGTCGCCTTACCCTCCTCCCAGGTATCCATGACGTAGGCGACATATCCGTCGCAACCCTGTTGAAGGTAGCACCTAACCCTTGCTGCTGATCATAAAGTTGGTCCGTGATGTGGCCTCTCGCGTTGAATCACCAGCTCTCCCCCACTTGGGGTCCTGACACGTACCAACTGCTGTGCGCAGTCAATCACAGCCCCATTAGGGCTCAACCAGTCCATCCCGATGATGACCTTGTTCCCACGCAAAGGTATGGGAACCAAGTCTACCAAGTAGCGCTCCTCGAACAACCTCAAAACACAATCTCTGAAAACCTCTGATGCTCGAACTGATCGGTCGTTAGCAATCTCGACCTCTAGTGGGCAATCAAACTTGCCCAAAGACTCAGGGAACCTCTTGCTAAGTGCAAGAGAGACAAACGAACGGGTAGCACCCGAATCGAACAGCACCTGAACTGGAATACCGTTCACATGGAATGATCCTAAACAAAACACATAACATGGCACATAAATATCATAAACAACATATAATAAAAGCTAGGGAGAAGAAATCATACCCGTCACCACATCGGGTGCGACGCGTGCCTCCTCGGTAGTCAACTGGAAGGCTCGTCTCCTCACCACTGGAGCCTCTATCTTTCCCTGCCGGCCATCAGTGATCCACAGGTTCGCTGGAGCTGGCGTTGCCACTGGCGCTGCTGCTGTCAATCTCGGACAGTTGGCCTTTTTATGGCCTCGCTGGTTGCAGTGAAAACACAGCAACTCTGATGTCGGAATGATGGGGGTAGGGGCTGTACAATCCTTGCCGAAGTGCCCCGACTTGCCGCACTTATAGTAGCCCGATGTCCCTAGTCTACATGCCCCCTCACGTGGCTTGCCGCACTTCCCGCAGCGGCTCTGGCCCTGATGGCCCTTCGACTTAGAGTCGAATACCTTGGGTTTCTTCCCCGAAACCCTAGTCACATGTCCCTCCTCTGCCTTCCTCTTCCTGATGTGCTCCAAGTCGATCTCCCTCTCCCTTGCCCTGGCAATCATAGAATCCAGGGTCAGGCATGCCGAGTAGCTAACATGCTCCTGGATATCAGCTCTCAACATATCATGATAGCGGGTCCTCCGCATCTCCTCATCACCTGCATAATGAGGCACCAATAAGGCCCTCTCCTGAAACTTGGCGGTAATCTCCACCACCGTCTCAGTAGTCTGTCTCATATCGAGAAACTCCCTGGCCAGCTGTTGTAGCTCCACCACCAGCACAAACTCAGCCCTAAACCTGGTCACAAAGGCCGACCAGGTCATCACCTCAACAGCTGAGGCTCCCAAAGAATCACCAATTGACTCCCACCAATCTCTAGCCCTGTCCCTCAAACATCCAGCAGCATACCGAACCTTTGACCCCTCAGGGCAGAAGCTAGTCAACTGAGCAGACTCCATGTATGCAATCCATCTCCTGGCAACAATGAGGTCCTTCATGTTGGGTTTTAGTATACTACAACATCCTATGGTGCACATACAACACTTAATGTCATGGATCTATGGTTTCTCTAATTATACATGTAATGGTATTTCCAAAGCATTAAGCCTATAACTAGCATGCAATTGACATAAATAATATGAAATACTAGTTAGGATGACATACCTCTTATGTAGCTTGAAACCTTGTTGTATTTGGCCTTAAGAGCTTAGCACCAAAAGTATGAATGCCTCAAATGGCTCACAACTCACCTAGGACAAAGGTGTCTCATGAGAGAGAATCTCCATGCACCAAAAACACCTCCAAGAACTCCAATAACTACAAGTGTGCGTTCTTAGGCTATGGAGTATGTATTTATATGTAGGATTTCAAGGGTCATGGGTATAACCCAAATCCATACTTATGGGTTCTATGATCCATGGTTCATGTGGCCCAACTCTTTATGTGTCCATACATAAACTTGGACCAACATGGATCATAAGCCCAACACATATAAATATAACTAATTACCATAATTAGTCCCCATAGATTTAATTAGTCTCTTTTGATCACTAAATTAATTCCAAATTAATTCTTGATCAATACTAATTAAAACATATGATTTCATATTAATATATTAGAACTTATAATATATTAATAAATCATATATAGCCTCTTCTCAAAAGTCCATCCTAACAAATTGTCCTGGTGTTATGCAACACAAATGGACCATGCTACTCTCGGCTCGAGTACATACCAATAATAGTTATGGGCTTAGACATCTAATCCAACAGTCTCCCACTTGGATAAGTCTAAAACTATTATTGCAAATATGACTCCAAAATCCCGACTAGCAATCGTAGCTCTTAAAAGCCGCTGTCGAACTCTGATCTAGTCAATGACGTGTCCATTAGATAAGGGATCATATATTCCTCCATTCTAGATATCATATGGACTGAGACATGGATTATAATCATTCTCTCTGTCCATCTTTTGTTTCCCGATTTCTGATTTATGACGACCGACTAATTGAACAAATCAAATCAGTCTAGGCCCGGCCTAGCACTTAGGGTTGTCATCACTAAATCATCGAGGGGCCCACATATATTACTTTTATCCACATGGGGTAAAAGGAATGGATAAACTTCGACCCAAATTCTTGCTTGTACTCACTCATCAAATTACACACAATGATATATTTTATAAGTTACTGGTGCGTTTACATATGTCAATGTGCAACCGACTCGCAACTACAACTCACACGTCTCCATTTAAAGAATATAAGATATTATCGTCTCATGATCACTCGTGATAAAATCTATGAAGTGATTCAAATGAGCGTGGGTTTAATCCAATACTCGAATCTTATTCCAGGAGCACTCATGAATACTGCAGCTATGTCTAAAAAACCTAGACATACTACAGACCCATTCATGACAGTCTTGCCTCAATACCTACTTCCAAAGTATGATCGACTGTGGACGGTTTGAATAATATAGTTATTCGGGAAGTCAAAACATGCAAAGTGAAACACAAGAATAATACTAATCCTATATGGTCCCAAAACTTTTGATTCATATTGATTACTCATTATTAATTGTATAATGTTTCAAATAATCAACTTAATACTTGAACTAAAACGATAGTTGTCCCATGCTACAAGCATGCACACTATGTTTACCTATGGTCCTTTCTTTGTGGAATAGATCAATTGAAAACATTTCAACGATGCTCATTTCACAATTCCAAATCCTTATGACAAATGTAAGAATACAAGATTCTTTGCCATTTACTGAAATCTGTTAGATTCTAAACTTATATGCAATGATCCTCTTCTAATGACTATGCACAAAAGTCACAAAGACTTGGCAACAGACATTACAAAGTATTCCAATGGAGAGAAATTCCATGGAAACGAAGTCTCACATTCAAAGTACATTCCTTTGAACATCCTTCTTGCATTAAGTTTTCTAATCTTACACATATTTAATGAATAACTTCCACCTTATGGAAACACTTCCATCTTCCCATTTTGACTATCACTTCTGAACAAGAGTTGCCTCTTTTCAGAATATGTCAATATGGTCCTTCCAAAATTAACACTATACTTCCAACTGTCCATGAGCAACCAATCTTTGGTAAGCCTCAGATTGTCCTCGACAATTGCTTAATCATTTTAATCATATACAGTTCTGGTCCTTTTTCCCTCTTAATCCCCTAGGCATTTGGAAAATTCAGAACACATAGAAATCGATCCTATACCCGAAGCATATGGGATATGATTCATAATGTCTCACATAAAGACATGGTCCTAGACCAGTCTTTTTCTATAATTTTTCTATTTTCCATGTTCTCATAATTCGAATTATGAAAAGGGATGCCGTAATCATAATCCAACTTTAGAACGCAAATAATATTTCCATATACAGAATTTCCTTATGTTGAACCATTCCAACATAACATTCATATATATACTTGACTAAATTTGATTAAAATCTCAATCTAAGCTTTTAGTTTTTGAATGAAGTATAATTTCTTCTCCCTTAATTATAGCAAAACAACTTTTCAAACCCTGCAACTTTGCAAATTGAAACTTCTGTTTTCTATAATTAACATTGCTAACATGCAACATAATAATCATGCTCCCACTATCATGATAATTATATTCTTATCAGCACAACACTTTGTTGGATAAGGTGTCTAAGTCCATAACTATATTTTCGATGTACTTGACCCGACCCGACATGGTCCATTTGGGTTGCACTTCACCCGAACAATTTATATGGATAATCTTTTGAGAATAGTATAAGTTATGATTTATTAATATATTATAAGTTCTAATATATTAATATGAAATCATATTATTTAATTAGTATTGATCTAAAATTAATTTAGAATTAATTTGGTGATCAAAAGGGTGACTAATTAAATATGGGCTCTTGTATTTATATAGTGTGGGCTAATGCTTATTTAGAATGGGCTATCCTTGCATGGAAAGTCCATGGATAGTCCATGGATCTTTAACCCATGGATCTTATGGAAATGAAAGGTCATGGGTATTAGGGTTTACATGAATGTAACCCTAATCCACCATACTATATAAAAGGGTCCTTGGCACTTGAAATGGCACTAGTGTGTGTGAGAACTAAGGTGTGGCCGATTTCTAGAAGTGTGCTACTACTCTCTCAAGTTTCCAAAGTTTGTGGCGATTTGTGACTTCCATTTGAGGCATCCACATTATTGGTGCTAGGCTCTCAAACTCCAAGCAATCAACCACTACTAAAAGGTATGTAATTCTACTAGTGTTTTATGATTCAAGTACCCCATAACATGCTAGTTAGGATGTAAACCTTGGAAAAATTATTATTTGCATATATTTTAGAGAAAACATAGATCCAAGGTTTCTAGGGTTGCATGTACACCATAGGAGTGTTAGAATGCTGAAAACCCATCAGTGGTATCAGAGCCTAGGCTTGTTTTCTTGATACTTGATGCAAACTGTTGAAGAAAATCGAAAAGTATGCATTCTGCTGATTGAACTCGCCGAGTCCATGGGGGACGCGATGAGTCCATGTATAAATTTATCCTACTCGTCGAGTAGGTTCATGAGCTCGACGAGTAGGAGGCCTAGAGTGCAGTTTTTCGAGTTTTATGCTGGAATTGGACTAGAAACATTACACGAAACTGTTTTGGACTTATAAAACCCGTTTTTGATGTTGTAATGATTATGCTAATCCAATTTCAAAGGCTATTATCAAAATATCAAGTTTTATATGTGTTTATATGATTCTTGAAATTGTTGATATGAATGCTCATGTACTTATGGGTTATGTTAGATCATAGGAATTATTTGCAAATAGTTTGTTAGTTTAATTCTGGATCTTGATGTGTTTTAATGGAATACATAATTTGTCCTCAAGTTATGGATTACCAAAAGTCACTCCTTTTAAAGTCCGTTAATGAACACATAGGTTACATAAAATGAAGAGTCTTCATTTTAATAAACTAATAACTCATAAGTTATGAAATGAAAAGTTTTGAATAAGTTTCAAAACTTGCCCTCGAGTTTTGGAATTTGTAAAGTCTCACACACCTTAGAAAACATTAATTCCAACCCTTAGAGTTTTAAAGTTAAAACTCAACCCTTATACTTTATAGTATTATAAGTTAATAATATATATATATATATATATATATATATGTGTGTGTGTGTGTGTGTATAAGATCAAGTCGTTTTACCTTTAGTAGGCCTCATTCACGAAGTCGGTCTATAAGGGGGGTATAAGGTTGCTGCCTATAAAATGGCAGCTTAATGGGTGTCCACTCTCACCCACCGCTTCCTTGACTGGTGGAGGGTCATTAGCCGAACAGATAGGACAATGACTTTAATTCTCATTAAAAGTAATTATTATTAGAAAGTAACTAAATGTTTTTATAGATTCCCAATCTAAGTTACTTTAGGAAAATGTGAAATTGGTGCTAACCCATGAAATTAACACTTTGTACCTTACCAAGTCGTTGGTGGAGCGTGTGTGGTTAACCGGCACACTAAGTTGGATTAGTAAGGAAGGTAAAGGGTAACTTAATGTTTATCATAGACCGGTGGAGCGCGTGTGGTTAACCGGCACACCATTTAGGTGATAGTATTAAGGGTACCAAGTTAATTTGCATGGTTATTCACACCTTGTTTTGTGATCCTCGGCATCCCAGTCACAAAACCTGAAGGGCACAATCGAGATTGAAACATGTCATTGAAAAGTTCAATGAATCTCAAAAGAATCTAGGAGTTTCAAAACCAATTAAAACCTAATAATTTATTTCGTTTTTCATGGTGGAAATTGGTGAATCGTCATTCACCTACCTTCAGATATTTTATAGCTTGGATTACGGCATCCCTCTTCCAAGTTATAAAGTATTGTGTTGGGTCCTAGCCTTAATATTACATTTGGGTGTTTTATTAAGGATTCCATATCTAATCTAAACTTGTTCTTCTTCCTTTTTCAGATGTCTTCCAACAATGCTTCTGACTCAAACCCTACCGGCTCCTTCTCTCTCATGAACCTTTGTGGGAGAGTCATATTCGATGGTTCCAAATTCAATGATTGGATTAGGAACATCAGGATGGTCACGCGCTATGAGGACAAGGAATATGTCCTCGATAAGGAGCTTAAGAAACTTGATGAGTCGTCTGCTACTCCAGAGGAAATCGCTGAATTCCGAGCACATGAGAGAGATGCCACTAGGTGGCATGTATCATGTTGGGCACGATGACAGCCGAGCTCCAAAAGTCCTATGACGACTATTACCCTTTTGAGATGCACCAGGACTTGATGGACAGATACCATCAGAGTGATCGTCAAGAGCGGTATTAAATCATCTCCTCCATGATAACAACCCGGATGAAGGATGGTGAACCCATCACGGGCCACATGCAGAAAATGAAAAGATTCGTGGATCGTTTGTTGAAATTGAATGTGAACTTCCCGGAGGAGTTGGCAATTGACATCATATTGCACTCCTTACCTTCTTGTTATGATCAATTCCGAATGACATATCACATGAACAAGGAGGAGGTCACACTCAGCAACCTTCAAGGACTTTTGAAGACCGCCGAAAGTGGTCTCAAAGGTAAATCGGTTGTTACTATTCCTACTCCTAACTCCGCCCCTGTCTTGGCAATCGAGAAAAGTAGAGGGGAGAAGAGGAAAACCCCTTCGAAGGGTACCAAGGGAAAGTCTCTTGATGGCTCCTCTTCGAGTGGAACCAAAAGTGGTTCAGTCACCCCTTCTTCCAACCCAAAGGAAGCTGAATGCTACTATTGTCATGATAAGGGGAACTGGAAGCGAAATTGCCCAAAGTACCTGCAAGATGTTAAGGATGGAAAAGAGAAACCCAACCATGCAGGTATTTACACTATATTGTCTAATAACTCACCATAATCTAATTATTGGGTCCTTGATACAGGTTGTGGTATTCACATATGTTCTAACTTGCAGGGACTAAGAAGAAGTGAGAATGTGGAGCATGGGAAGATAAACTTGATCATAGGGAATAGGAAAGCTTCACCTGTCACCAAGATTGGAGTTTATTTTTTGTTGCTAAGTAGTGGGTTAGTGTTAGATTTGAATAAGTGTTGTTACTCGTCTGAAATGGTGAGGAATATTATTTCCTTTCATGGTTTGTACAAGCAAGGGTTTACCTTTTCGTTTGATAATGAATGTGGTGGTATTAATGCTTTTTATAATAATGTTCTTTATTTTAAAGCATTACCTTGTGATGGTGTGTATGAAACTGTGTCGGTTGTAGATAACCTAGGAAATAATGTGTTGTGTATTGATTCTTCCAATAGCTTGGATAAAGCATCATTATGGCATTGTCGTCTTAGACATGTAAGCAAGAAACGCATAGGCCAACTCCAAAAGGATGGAGTCTTGGAGTCATTTGACCTAAAATCGGAAGATAGTTGTGAATCTTGTTTGCTTGGGAAAATGACAAAGTCACCCTTCACTAGTACTTGTGCTAGGGGTGAGGGTTTGTTGGATCTCATACATACTGATGTGTGTGGACCCTTCAGAACCGCCACAAGGGATGCTAACCGCTTCTATCTGACTTTTACTGATGATTATAGTAGATATGGTTATGTCTACTTAATCAAGCATAAGTCAGAAACCTTTGAAAAGTTCAAAGAGTTTAACCAGGAAGTGGAGAATCAGTTGGGCAGGAACATTAAGATGCTCCGATCTGATCGAGGAGGAGAGTATCTTAGTATAGAGTTCCTTGACTATCTTAAGGAATGTGGGATTGTCTCACAATTGAAACCTCCCAGAACACCACAGCTTAATGGTGTGGCTGAGAGGCGTAATCGAACCTTGTTGGACATGGTTTGTTCCATGATGAGTCGAGCTTCGCTACCAATCTCATTTTGGGGGTATGCCTTAGAGACTGCCGCCCATATCCTTAATCTAGTCCCTACCAAAAAGGTTGCCAAAACACCTCACGAGATGTGGACTGGGAAAGTTCCCAATTTGGACCACATCAAGATTTGGGGCTGCGAGCCTTTCGTGAGGCGCGAGACTCACGATAAGCTCGAACCTCAAAGTGAGCGGTGTATTTTCATCGGCTACCCGCAGAAATCCTTTGGTTACCTCTTCTATAGACCCAGTGCTAATGTGATCTTTGTGGCAAGGAGAGGGGTCTTTCGTGAGAGAGAGTTCATAAGCCAAGGAAACAGTGGGAGGCAAATTGACCTTGAAGAAATTCAAGAGTCAAGTGGTGAAGGAACCTCAAACCCTACCAATCAACCTGAAGAGGAAACTCCTGTTGAACCAAATGACGAGTCTGTACATCTAAGGCGTTCCACTAGAGTTAGGAATCCACCTGAGCATTACTATGGTTTCTATATTACTGCGGAAGGTGATACATTTATCAGTGATAGCACACTGGTAAATTTGGATGAATCTAACAGCTATAGGGAAGCCATGGCAGGCCCTGGTTCTGGTAAATGGAAAGAGGCTATGGACAGTGAGATTCAGTCCATGTATGACAATCAAGTTTGGAACTTGGTAAACAATGTACCGGGTCATAAGACGGTCGGGTGCAAATGGATCTTCAAGAAGAAGACCGACATGGATGGAAAAGTGCACACTTATAAGGCACGATTGGTTGTGAAGGGCTTCACTCAAAATCAGGGAGTTGATTATGATGAAACCTTCTCACCAGTGGCAAAGATTAAGTCTATTAGGGTTATGCTAGCCATTGCTGCATTTCATGATTATGAAATATGGCAAATAGATGTCAAAACCGCTTTCCTTAATGGAAAGTTGGCTGAGGATGTTTACATGAGTCAACCAGAGGGTTTTGTCAGTGCAGAGTACCCTGATAGAGTGTGAAAGCTTGAGAAATCCATTTATGGATTGAAACAACCATCTTGCAGCTGGAACCTTTATTTTGATGAGAAAGTCAAAGAGTTTGGCTTTTCGAGAAGCGAAGATGAGTCCTGTGTGTATGTCAGAGCTAGTGGGAGTATAGTTAGCTTTTTGGTACTGTATGTGGATGACATACTACTCATGGGAAATGACATCCCAACTTTGCAGGAGGTTAAGTCTTGGCTTGGGAAGTGTTTCGCTATGAAGGACCTTGGAGAAGCTGCCTATATCCTAGGGATAAGGATATTGAGAGAAAGGAGTAAAAGACTAATTGGACTTAGTCAAAGCACCTATGTGGACAAAGTGTTTAGAAGGTTCAACATGGAGAATTCCAAGAAAGGTGACTTACCGATCCAGCATAATGCCAAACTGAGCAAGGCTCAGAGCCCGAGTACAAAGGATGAGATAGCTTAGATGAGTCGATTACCATATGCTTCCGCTGTTGGCTCGATCATGTATGATATGACTTGTACTCGCTCTGATGTGGCCTTTGCTTTGAGCATGGTCAGCAGATATCAGAGGAATCCTGACAAGGCTCACTGGACTGCGGTAAAGAAAATTCTCAAGTACCTGCGGAGGACTAAGGATTGGATCCTTACCCTCGGTGGTAGTGATGACTTGAGGGTAGTGGGGTATAGTGATGCTAGCTTTCAGACTGATAGGGATAATTTCCGCTCTCAATCGGGTTGGGTCTTTACCATGAATGGAGGAGCGATCACTTGGAAAAGTTCCAAGCAGGAGACGGTAGCTGATTCGACTTGTGAATCAGAGTATATAGCAGCGAGTGAAGCGGCAAAGGAGGCGATATGGCTGAGGAACTTCATCGGAGACCTTGGAGTTGTACCAGCTATAAAGGAGCCTATGGAGATTTTCAGTGACAGCAATAGTGCAGTTGCCTTAGCCAAGGAAGCAAGATATCATGGCAGATCCAGACACATTGACAGAAAATATCACTTCATAAGACATACGATAGAAGAAGGACTCCTCGTAGCAAAGAGGATACCGTCAGAGGAGAACCCAGTAGATCCCCTCACGAAGGGACTGACTAGGGTTAGGCATTTGCAGCATGCGAGGCGCATCGGGCTGAAGGACGATATTAGTTTAACAGATTAGATAGCTCTGAAACTTGTAAAATGTAATTGACATTTGATGATTGAATAAAAGTTGTTGTTTATTTATAAGTAAAGTGTTGCTATCGTATGTCAATTATTTACTATTGTTTCAATTTTGCATGTTTTGACTTCCAGAATAATTTCTTTATTCAAATTCTCCACAGTCGGTCATATGTTGGAAGTAGGTATGAATCAAGACTGTCATGAAGTTTGCTTGTAGATGTCTAAGGTGTTGGACATAGCAAGAGTTGCTACAACATTCATGAGTGCTCATAAGTTCTGAGTATTGGATTAAACCCACGCTCACTTGTATCACTTCATGGAATTTATCTCGAGTGATCGTGAGACGGTAATATCATATAAGTCTTCAAACCTAGAGATATGAGTTGTTTCCTATGAGTTGGTTATGCATTGATTGTACGAAAACGCATCAGTAACTTGATGTCATAAAACGTACCTTTGTGTATAATTCAACAAATAGTAGAACAAGCATATGAGTCGAAGTTTATCTGTTCCTTCTAGGATTAGAAGCGATATCCGGGCCCCTCGATGATTTTGTTTTGACCTATGTATCGGGCCTGGTCAGAACTAAACTGATGTGTTCGATTAAGTTCTATGTCAGACAAATCGGAAATCGGGAAACAAACTGTTGGACAATAAGTACGACATTGTTCCATGTATTTGTCCGGCTGATATCTAGAACATAGGATTATATGATCCCTTATCTAAAATGGCTCTTCATAGTTCAACATAGTTTTAAGAGCTATGATTGCTGGTCGGTTCCTGAAGTCATGCTTGCAACTATAGTTAGTAGACTTATCCAAGTAGGAGACTGTTGGATAAGGTGTCTAAGTCCATAACTATATTTGAGATGTACTTGACCCGACCCGGCATGGTCCATTTGGGTTGCACTTCACCCGAACAATTTATATGGATAATCTTTTGAGAATAGTATAAGTTATGATTTATTAATATATTATAAGTTCAAATATATTAATATGAAATCATATTATTTAATTAGTATTGATCTAAAATTAATTTAGAATTAATTTGGTGATCAAAAGGGTGACTAATTAAATATGGGCTCTTGTATTTATATAGTGTGGGCTAATGCTTATTTAGAATGGGCTATCCTTGCATGGAAAGTCCATGGATAGTCCATGGATCTTTAACCCATGGATCTTATGGAAATGAAAGGTCATGGGTATTAGGGTTTACATGAATGTAACCCTAATCCACCATACTATATAAAAGGGTCCTTGGCACTTGAAATGGCACTAGTGTGTGTGAGAACTAAGGTGTGGCCGATTTCTAGAAGTGTGCTACTACTCTCTCAAGTTTCCAAAGTTTGTGGCGATTTGTGACTTCCATTTGAGGCATCCACATTATTGGTGCTAGGCTCTCAAACTCCAAGCAATCAACCACTACTAAAAGGTATGTAATTCTACTAGTGTTTTATGATTCAAGTACCCCATAACATGCTAGTTAGGATGTAAACCTTGGAAAAATTATTATTTGCATATATTTTAGAGAAAACATAGATCCAAGGTTTCTAGGGTTGCATGTACACCATAGGAGTGTTAGAATGCTGAAAACCCATCACACTTATGCTCCCACTAGCTTTGACATGTACCCAGAAATCAGCTGGACTTCTAGAAATCAATGCTTTATTGACTTTCTTACCATAGTTCAGATTTCTGATACGAAATTCTTTGATAAGACTTTCTCAAAATCATACACCTTTCCTTAGATAGCTCACATGTGTGTCTAAACAATTATGAAGAGGGATGTCGTAATCATAATGTTTAGACCTTTTGCCCCTTCTCACAATTCGAATTATGAAGAGGGATGTCGTAATCATAATCGAATTTGAGAATACAAATCTCACAACTGCTATCTTCTTAAAATCTACTTAGTGAAAGCGTTTCCGCACCATCATTTTCATGAATCGAAGAGAAACCTTATGACACTTAGATTTTATGGTGTATGTGTTCCTATCCATATGAATTTGTCATAACCATAATCATAAGACAAGGTTAGTGACAAATCCAAACTCATATGGACTGAACTTGTTCAATCTTAATTTCTTGCCACCTGGCAGCACAAGTGCCTACCATTGCTTCCAAGTAGTTATGCAAACAACTAAGAATGCATAGAACTCACATGCATAGTCAACTTTAACTGAAATGGGCACAAAAGCAAGAATATGTCAACACGATAGGTTATAAACCTCAAGTCGTGTGCTAGTGATAAACAATACCCTTGATTAGTTCTTGAAACTTTTCAAGATATTTAAGACTCCCACTGACCTCTTGACATATAAGATTCTCTTGTCAAGAACCATTCCTTGACAAAGCAAATATTCAAGAGTTAGTGTGGATTCTTATTAAGACAAACACTTCACACAATTGGCCTTAGTTGGTCTTTGTTTTATCCGAAACATCACAACTTACCAATTTCAAATGTACAAGAGTAGAAAACATTTTACTCTACATTTGATAAGTGTTTTAAACCTTCTTAACATTATGTCACTCAAGGCTCGATCTTGGAGTATTACTCTAAGACTCAATTTTGGAACGAAGTATGATTCATCTTTTGATTTAACCATTTCAACAATTCACGATTCCTCTTCTTAGCCAAACAAATGAACCAATACGTCCTTAGAGGATCAATTGTGATATGGTTATTTATAATCATTAAGATGATCATAAAACATAATACTGAAGTACTCTCCCATATTTTCAGATTGGAGAAACTTTTATCTTTCTGCCTAATTTGATTCTTCTCATTCGTCCTGCCATACATTGAAAATTTTCCAATGTTTTAGAACTACACTTAAACTTGTAAGTATAACCATATTTACTAAACTTTAGTAAATCATGACGAATAATCTTATCGATCTTTGTGGTGGACCTGATCAGCGCACAACCAAGTGTACCCGATCTCCTAGTCCTTCACTTGACTCACATATACATGTGAACAAGGAATTAGTCCTAATTTTCCAAAGATGAAAATTCTCATTCATCATACAATACAAGTTGCATAATTCCAAGTTTCTATCCAATTGAAACTTGGGTGATGAGAATATTTCCTTATTTGGTGAATTATGACATTACCACAAATGAAAGAATCAACTCCATTTTCCAATATTGCTATCAATGGAATCATATAAACAACAATTTTCCTAAATCCCATTGTAAGGATACTTAAAATAAATAAAACCAAAAATTTTCCTTTAATTTTAAAATTGCGGAAAAACTTATCCTTATAATGCAAATACATATGAAAACTATGTTGTTATCCATTCCTAAGCAATCTATCATGACTCTTAGCAGCAGCTTCAAAATTCTGATCTTCGAATCATGCGATCGAAATCTATTTTCGCGATCAGATTCAGCATACTCTTCTTCTAAGCTTCCTCTCCTTTTCTGATTCTACAAAGCATCAAAATGCGACCTAGTCACATCATGTAATAATAATCTCCAAATAGGAACTTAATAGATTTAGATAGTGGACTTTACCTGAAGCATAGTCAAATTTTTGACTTTTACCATCCTAGTGAACTTTCAGGTAAATAGGGAAGCTTCGCAACCAATGCCCCTTCTTTTGGCAATAGAAACATATGGACTCATTAGGAATGGTACACGAGACTATCTCAGACTTAGCCTTTCTCTTTACCATTTGGTCAACCGGGTTGACTATGGCGATCCCTTTCCATTGGGAAGAGAAGACTTTTCTGGACTTCCAATGTTTCCATTGTCAATGTCCATCTAAGTTTGGGAAGTAGATCTTCCAATCAAATTTGCCTTACCAGTGCTCCAAATCATTGTTGATTCAACAGCAACAAGCAAATAGGTAAGATCATTAAGGGTCATGTCGTGGTATGTCACATAGTAGTCCTTAATGAACTCACTATATGACTTGGAAAGTGATTGAAGAACCCAGTCAACACTCAACTTCCTTGAGACTTTGACACCCAACTCTCCCAGCTTGTCAATATGAGACTTCATCTCCAAGATGTGAGTACATATAGACACTGATTGCCAATAGGGATTGAGTGACCTTGAACTTTTCAAGAACTTGTGGGTTAGGGAGAATAATTGAAGGCGGTGGAGGAAGTGAAGTATGATTTCCAGTCCCATTAATGCACAACAAAGGGATTAATCTTTCACCTTGATTGCCATTTGGGATATCATCTTCATGAGGAAAGCTTTATCCAAAAGGATAAGGAAGACCATAGTTGTCATAACTAGACATCTATGAGGGAGAAATTCAAGTTTAGTCGATTTAAGTCCTTAATATAACACCCAATATGAAATATTAAGGCTAGGACCCAACACAATGTTTTATAACTTGAAAGAGGGATGTTGTAATCCAAGCTACAAAATATTTGAAGGTAGGTAAATGACGATTTACCAATTTCCTCATGAAAAACGAAATTCAACATTAGGTTTTAAATGAATTGAAACTCCTAGATCTTTTGAGATTCATTGAACTATTCAATGGCATGTTCAAATCTCGATTGTGTCCTTCAAGTTTGTGACTGGGATGCTGAGGATCACAAACAAGGAGTGAATAACCATGCAAATTAACTTGGTACACTTGATGTTACAACCACCTAATCAATGTGTCGGTTAACCACACACGCTCCATTAATCTATGATTAACATCAAGCTACCCTTTGCCACACATTGTCAGTCCCAGATTAGTGTGCCGGTTAACCACACACGCTCCACTAACGACTTAACAAGGTGCAAAGTGCAATTTCATGGGTTAGCACCAAATCACATTTTTCCTAAAGTAACTAAGATTGGGAATTTAATAAAGTTTAGTTACTTTATATTTATCATTATACTTTTAATGAAGGGAGAATTAATGTCCTGTCCTACCCGTTCGGCTAACGACCCTCCACCAGTCAAGGAAGCGGTGGGTGAGAGTGGACACCCGTTAAACTGCCATTTTATAGGCAGTAACCTTATACCCCATTATAGACCGGCTTCGTGAATGAGGCCTACTAACGGTAAGATTTACTTACTCTTATACATATATATAAATATTAAACCTATAATATTATAATAGTATAAGGGTTGAATTTTAAACTTTAAAATTCTAAGGGTTGGAATTAAAGTATACATGGGGGGGGTAACTTTACAAATTCCAAAACTTGAGGGCAAGTTTTGAACAATTCAAAAACTTTTGGTTTCCATAACTTATGAGTTTAATATGTTTTTTATGGAAGACTTTTCAAATTCCATAACTTGAGGACAAGTTACGGAAGACATAAAACTATTTTATGATGACATTTAAAAACAAGACCTTTCATTTTTCATAACCTATGAACTTGAATGAATCTATTTAAAAGAAAAACTCTTCATTTTCTATAACTTGAGGACAAGTTACGGAGTTCATAAAAACCATTAAAAACAATTATTCCAATTAACACAATAATCAAATAATTTTTCTATGATCTAGATCAAACTCATAAGTAAAGATAATTCATATCAAAAATTTTCAAGAACTTAGCTAATCACATAAACTAACACAAATCTTGAAACTTTGACAATTATCCTTTATTTGGATGAGGATAATCATTACCATGGCATCAAAATAAAATTTTATGAACAAAAACATTTTGTGATAATGATCCTAATCCAAAACAGGCCAAAAAAAACTCGAAAATCAGCATCCAGGACAGCCAACTCGTCGAGTGCATGAACTGACTCGTCGAGTTGGTCAACTTTGTGAGTGGACTCGGCGAGTCACTCATCCAACTCGGCGAGTCCAAGGAAAAAAACCATGCAACTCGTTGAGTTAAGCACTGGACTCGGCGAGTTCTGCTGTCAGAGTGCAGAAAATTCGATTTTTTCACTTTGAAAACCAATAAAACATCAAGTATAATAGAAAACAACCTGGCTCTAATACCACTGTTGGGTTTTAGTATACTACAACATCCTATGGTGCACATACAACCCTAAATGCCTTGGATCTATGTTTTCTCTAATTATACATGTAATGGTATTTCCAAAGCATTAAGCTTATAACTAGCATGCAATTGACATAAATAATATGAAATACTAGTTAGGATGACATACCTCTTATGTAGCTTGAAACCTTGTTGTATTTGGCCTTAAGAGCTTAGCACCAAAAGTATGAATGCTTCAAATGGCTCACAACTCACCTAGGACAAAGGTGGCTCTTGAGAAAGAATCTTCGTGCACCAAAAACACCTCCAAGAACTACACGTGTGTGTTTTTAGGCTATGGAGTATGTATTTATATGTAGGATTTCAAGGGTCATGGGTATAACCCAAATCCATACCCATGGGTTCTATGATCCATGCTTCATGTGGCCTAACTCTTTATGTGTCCATACATAAACTTGGTCTAACATGGATCATAAGCCCAACACATATAAATATAACTAACTACCATAATTTTTTTTAGAACGGAAAATCCACACTACTCCTAAATTAAACCTAATACCACTTATGTCTCCAATGAGACTTGAACCCTCAACCTCTAGGAGGGAGGGCAACACCCGGTACCGCTGGGCTAGAAGCCCTTTGGTAACTACCATAATTAGTCCTCATAGATTTAATTAGTCTCTTTTGATCACTAAATTAATTCCAAATTAATTCTTGATCAATACTAATTAAAACATATAATTTCATATTAATATATTAGAACTTATGTAAATAAATATATAACCTCTTCTCAAAAGTCCATCCTAACAAATTGTCCTGATGTTATGCAACCCAAATGGACCATGCTACTCTCGAGTCGAGTACATACCAATAATAGTTACGGGCTTAGACATCTAATCCAAAACTTCACCCCGTGGAAGTTTGGCGCACCGCATCCCCTGAAGTCCTTAAAGGATAGTGTGCATGCCCCTGACTGGCTAGCCGCCCAGTCACTCCTAAACACCCTGAGGCGATCCTCCATCAGCTCAATAATCCCTTTCTTGATCGACCCGAAAATCATCGGGGTCGACTCAAGGATGCCTCTAGTGATCTCAGAAGCAATGAAGTCACACAGTCCGTCATCAACTGGCTCGGGACCTGATCCCGAACCTGATCCTGAACCTGATCCTGACCCTGAACCTCCTCCTCCTCCATGTCGCGTAATCATCACCATTCTGAAACAAAACACATAATTGTTAGGGTCATACATAACCTCGAGAGGTCTCACATACTACAAGTTCCCTGGTTCTATCTCGGCCCTCCTTGACTCGAGTACAGATCCTCTGCTTCCAGTAGTACAGGCCCATACTACCTTCCACATCTATCCGTACTTTCCTCAAAGATTGCCTTGACTTCACCAAGTCCCTTCTACTACTACTACTCTCTATACTAATCTCATCCTAGGCTTACCCTAAGGTACTCTCCGACCTACTCTCCGACATCAGCTGCATAAAGAATTCCTGCCACCCTTACCTAACTAGCTTGCGAATACCATCACATATCACTAAGACCAGATAATTCTTCGAATGAGAGATCCTGCCCTACAACGGTTGGACTCAAACAAGAGTTGCGCAATAGGGCTAGACCTAACCTTCTGAAATTATTTAGTCCTCGCAATATGTAACTTAACGTATTCGTTTACTATTTAATTAAAGATAACTAGAATCCCTAAAGCACAAAGCAAGCAACATTCGAGCATTGAGTAACCATACCAAGCATATCCTACTCAGGCAATCATATTACTGATTAATCAGTTTTAGCATAAAATTCAATAAGCACATATAGCAGGCACATAAGGCATCTTCCTGGATCATTTGCCCTAATCTAGCATGCAGTTCTCATACAAAGGCAACAAGCATATAAGGCATCATTCCTAGATCCTTAGCCCTAATCTAGCATGCGGTTCTCATAACCATATCATATCATAACATAACACGTATGGGTATCTTGGGGAAAACTTACTTAAGCTCGACCGGTCGCACGCATCACACTCCTTGTTCCTTCTTAAAACCTTTTTACTTTAAGATTAGACAAACTATTTTCTTGTAAAAATCTTTCAAACCCTCGATTTTAGTCGAGACACCCCCGAAGGTGTGTCCGAATCCCTCAAACCAAGGCTCTGATACCAACTTGTAACATCTCAAAATTCATGACCAAAAATTTCGTTTTCATTAAGTAGTTTATTAAAAACATTTACTGAAAAGCAACATCAATATCATATCAACTCATAACCCATAAGTCAAATGTCATAAAAACATGTCATGGAATAAAAATAATGTCAGAGTACAAATCCCAAAAATCTCATATACGGATGATCGTGTGTGTGCGATGCGCTGCTACCGTGCCGACTCCTTCCCCTTCGCTAAAGAGGTACATGAAAGAAAACTGAAAACTGTAAGCACGAAGCTTAGTGAGTTCCCCCATCATACCACATACCATACAATAAGCATACTATCAGGCATATCTGGGTGCCCGACCTACCTTGGTAGGCATACCGGGGTGCCTAACCTACCCCTGTTAGACATACCGAGGTGTCCGACCTACCCCTCCGGTTTATCTCAACCGGTTACGGGGACTATTTCACCCCCTACTACTACCTTATAATAACATATCATAAGCATACTGTCTAGCATAGTTGGGTACTATACTACCCCTTCGGCCCTATCGACAGGTAACCAGGGACTATTCCCCTTACTACCACTGTCACATAACATCATAGTATACTAGCATGTAAAACACATCAGATAGCGGCAAACCCAAGTAATTATCACAAAGACAACTACTCGACATACAATCCCTACTAGTGGTCCGACATTGTGGTCGTAGACCCACTCCTACTGGAAGGTAACTCACCTCGATGTCGTAAAGTGTCTGAACTGTCCTTGCTGCCGGAATCAACCCCTCTCAAATCCTACACATAACAATCTTCCTTAATTACCATTTCCTGGTCAACTCAGGTCAAAGTCAAAGTCAAGGTCAACACCTTGGTCAAAGTCAACTCTTGGTCAAAGTCAACTCTGGGTCAAAGTCAACGTCTGGTTGACTCGACTCGCCGAGTTGACCCAGCAACTCGCTGAGTCCCCAAATCCTCAACACACTAAGACCTCGATCCTATTCGTCGAGTCTTGCACGCACTCGTTGAGTTCTACTTCATGCAAAGTCGGGACCTTCAACAACTGACTCGCCGAGTTCATCCTTGAACTCATCGAGTCCTTCTTCATGCAAGAAGGCATATTTAGCCATGGACTCGCCGAGTTCCTTATGAACTCGTCGAGTACGTCTTCATGTAGTTGGGACTTGCCTTGAACTCGCCGAGTTCTGTTCTTGAACTCGCCAAGTTCCATGATTTCCAGGTCCAATTTCACATTTGTTTTGTTGAGTCCTCTTCTAGACTCAACCAGTTCAATCCAAGCAGAAAAGGGTTGGGGAACCATACCCCGACTCGTCGAGTCCCAAGAACGACTCGCCGAGTCCCCCAAGTTCCATGTCCATACAGTTGATTTCAGTCGGGTTTAACACATCCAAAACATAGATCTAGCCTCCTAGGGTCCATAATACACGTAAAGTTACAAACTTGACGTTCATGCATGGGGTTTTTGGCTCAAAAGGCTCTAAAATGGGATTTATATGATGTATGGGACTCCCATGGCCATAAAGTTGGCACCTTTATGCCATGGGAACCCCCAATGGTTCCAGATCTAAAGTCATACCCCTTTATAATCCAAAAATCACGAATATGACACTTCTAAGGCTTAGAAAATGTAGAAATGAACCCTAACTAAAGATCTAAGAGATAAATGGTCAAGGTTTTAACTTTATACCTCAAATGAGCTTGCAATGTGTCAAAACCTCTGGATCTTCTTGCTTCCTCTTGATCTCTCAAGCTTCCTTCTCCTTCTCCAACTTCAAACACACACAAATGGCACCAAAAAGCTCAAGAACACTCAATAAATGATTAGGGTTTCGAATTAGGGCTTTTCTGGACTGGGAGGGACGATGGAGGCTGGGTTGGGACAAGATAAGGCGTTTAAATAGGGTGCAAACCCTAAATATTAGGGTTTCATCCAGACAGTCCTACTCGCCGAGTCGGGCTCCCGACTCGTCGAGTAGGTTACTTAAAACCCGCGTCCAAAGTCTAGTCTGCTCGACGAGTTGGGCCTCCAACTCGCCGAGTCCCAGTGTAAAACATAAAATCTTTAAATTTAAAATACATACTGGGAACCGGGCGTTACATGACATTTTCAACTTAATGGTTTTGCTTACTTTTGCAAATCTTTTTTTTTTTTGATATATAATTGTTATAAGGATATGGAAGACACGAACTAATGGGGTGAAATTGTAGGAAATGGATGTCTCAGCTCATTTACGGGTTTTTGAATTCAAACCATTTTGTCAAATTTCCAAACTTTTTGAAGTGTCTAGATACATAATAAATTTTATGGTTATATTGTGCTTGTATGCAGAATACAAATAACACTAAAACAAGAAAAGCATGTACTATATACATCCAAAATTATAGGATTGCATTCTTTTTTTTTGTGACCAAGGTAGAGCATGAGAGCATCTGATGCAAGAAGAAGAAATCAATTGGGAAAGTTTTAAAATGATGTTGGGGATCTTCAAATAAAGCTACAGCAGTGGATAATTATCTGACATGGCGGAGAAATATGTTTCTATTATAGCATTCTTTTTTTTATTTTGTCTTATAGCATCCTACTTCAACTTTACCTTATTAAGTCAATGAGAACTAAGTATGATTGTATTATTAGTTTTTAAATAATAAAGCTAGGTAGTGAAACATTCAATATAACCATCGAATTCCCTTCAACCCTATTCTTGGGTAGTGCTTAGCACGGCTTGTAAATATCCCTAGTATATATATATATATATATATATATATATATATATATATATATATATATATATATATATATATATATATATATATATATATATATATGGGGAGCGTTCAATCGAGAACATTTCTTACTGCGAGAACATTTGAGAACAAATTTGGACCACATAATTTTTTTAATTAAAACTATAAAATAATATTTATAAAAATCAATCAATTGTTACATACAATAAAAAAAGCCACTAACCAAAACCACTCACCACCCAACCAACACCACCCATCACCACTACCTACCACCCACCACTACCTCCACCACCACCCGCCACCACCACCACACCCACCACCATGCACCACCACTCATCACTACCGACCACCATCAATCATCACCACCACCCACCTCCACCACCACCCGCTACCACCACCCTCACCCATCACCCACCAAAACCACCACTCGCCACAACCATCACCACCTACCTCCACCATCCATCACCACCACCACCACCCACCACCACCACTACCCACGACCACCACCACCTATCACCACCCACCAAAACCATCACCTGCCACGACTAGCACCCGCCACCACCATCACCACCTACCACCATCACCACCCACTAACACCACCCCCACCCATCAACCACCACCACCACCATCACCACCCGCTAACACCACCCCAACCCACCACCACCATCACCATATACCTCCACCACCCTACCCCACCTCAATCACCCATCATCACCACCCGCCAACCACCACCACCACCACCACCTATCACCACCCACCCACTACCTACCATTATGACTACCACCTGCCATTACCACCAACCACCACCCACCACCCATCACCACCACCCACCACCACCCGCCTCCACCACCCATCACCACCACTCACCTCCACCACCTCCCACCACCACCACCGACCACCACCACCACCTGTCATTACCACCAACCACCACCCACCACCCATCACCAGTACCAGCCTATACCATCCATCACCACCACCCACCTCCACCACCCCTCACAACCACCACCCATCACCACTGACCTCCACCACATGTCACCACCACCCGCCACCATCATCTCCACCTACCACCCACCAAAACCATCGACCACCGACAACCACCCATCACCACCATCCACCTTCACCACCCATCACAACCACCCGTCACCACCACCCCACCCATCACCCACCAAAACCACCATACACCATCACCACTGTCACCACCACCCACCCACCACCACCACTTATCATCTTCACCCGTCTCCACCACCCATCACCACCACTCGCCACCACCACCTTTCACCTACTATAATCACCACCCTACATCTCACCCCCACCATCCTTCACCACCACCACCACCTACCACCACCAAACATCACTACACACCACCACCACCCATCACCACCACCTGTGATTATGTGTATATAATCACATGTCATTATTTGTATTTAATCACATATGATTTATATGGAAAATATTCTTTTTTGTCCATATAAATCATGTGATTAGATACATATAATCATATGTGATTAGATATATTTAATCAAATGTGATTAGATATATTTAATAACATATGTCATTATTGCGTTCTCGATTCAATAATTATTTTTTGTTAACTTTAATCATATGTGATTAGATACGTATAATCACATGTGATTATATGTATCCAATCACATATAATTTACATGAACAATATTCATTATTGATTTTTCGTTTCAATAATTTTTCTCATATATTTAATCACATGTGATTATAAGTATTTAATCACTTATGATTAATGTGGACATCAATTTGTTTTAATGTTCTCGATTCAATAGTTGTTCTCGTGTATATAATTACATGTCATTATATATATTTCATCACATATGATTTATTGAATCAAGAACATGAAAACAAATCTTTTTCACATAAATCATATGTGATTAAATACACGAGACCAACTATTGAATTAAAAACGTAAAAATGAATATTGTCAACAAAAATCATATGTGATTAAATACATATAATCACATGTGATTATATGTGCCTAATTACATATGATTTATGTGGAAAAGATTCATTATTTATTTCTCAATTCAATAGTTGTACTCATGTACTTAATCACATGTGATTATATGTATCAAATCACATATGATTTATATTGATAATATTCGTTTTCGCATTTTTGATTCAATATTTTTTCTTAGGTATTTAATCGTATGTGATTGTATGTATTTAATCACATATGAATTTTGTGTACAGAAATCATATGTGACTAAATGTATAAGAACAACTTTTGAACGAGAATGCGAAAATGAATATTGTCCATATAAATCATATCTGATTAGATACATATAAACTAATGTAATTAAATACACAAGAACAACAAATGAATCGAGAACGCAAAAATGAATATTTTCCACATAAATTCTATGTGATTAGATACATATAATCACATGTGATTATATGCATTTAATCAGATATGATAATTGTGGACAATATTTATCTTTGTGTTCTCGATTCAATAGTTGTTCTCGTGTGTATAATCATATGTGATTATATGTATGTAATCACATATGATTTATATAGCCATCATTATTTTTTGTCCATATAAATCATATGTGATTAGATACATATAATTACATGTGATTATATGTATTTAATCACATATGATTACAGTTGAAAAAGAACAATTACTGAATCAAGAATGTGACAATGAATCATATCCACATAAATCATATATGATTGGATACATATAATCACATATAATCGTATCCATATAAATCATATGTGATTAGATACATATAATTACATGTGATTATATGTATTTAATCACATATGATTACAGTTGAAAAAGAACAATTACTGAATCAAGAATGTGACAATGAATCGTATCCACATAAATCATATATGATTGGATACATATAATCGCATGTGATTATATGTATTTAATAAATATGATTTATGTAGACAATATTTATTTTTGCGGTTTCGATGAATAATTGGTTTTGTGTATTTAATCACATGTGATTATATGCATAAAATTGATGAGTTTTCAGCATTCTAACACTCCTATGGTGTACATGCAACCCTAGAAACCTTGGATCTATGTTTGACTAAGATACATGCAAATAATTATTTTTCCAAGGTTCTTATCCTAACTAGCATGGCATGGGGTACTTGAATCAAATAAAACTAGTAGAATTACTTACCTTGTAGTAGTAGTTGATTGCTTGGAGTTTTAGAGCCTAGCACCAATAATGTGGATGCCTCAAATGGAAGTCACAAATCACCACAAACTTGGAAACTTGAGAGAATAGTCACAAACTTCTTGAAATCGGCCCTCTTAGTTTACACACATCAACTAGTGCCATTTCAAGAACCAAAGCCTCCTTTATATAGTGTGGTGGATTAGGGTTACATCCATGTAAACCCTAATACCCATGTCTTTTCATTTCCGTGAGATCCATGGGTTAAAGCTCCATGGAGTATCCATGGACTTTCCATGCAAGCCTAGCCCATTCCAAATAAGCATTAGCCCACACTATATAAATACAAGAGCCCATATTTAATTAGTCATACTTTTGATCTCTAAATTAATTATAGATCAATACTAATTAAATAATATGATTTTATATTAATATATTAGGACTTATAATATATTAATAAATCATAACTTATACTATTCTCAAACGATTATCCATAAATTGTTCGGGTGAAGTGCAACCCAAATGGACCATGTCGGGTCGGGTCAAGTACATACCAAATATAGTTATGGACTTAGACACTATATCCAACAGTCTCCCACTTGGATAAGTCTAATAACTATAGTTGCAAGTATGACTTCAGGAACCGATCAGCAATCGTAGCTATTTAAACTCTGTTGAACTATGAAGCGCCATTTTAGATAAGTGATCATATAATCCTCTGTTGTAGATATCAGCCGGACAAATACATGGAACATGGTCTTGCTTATTGTCCAGCATTTGTTTCCCGATTTCCGATTTGTTTGACATAGAAATTAACCGACCACATCAATTTAGTTCTGACCGGGCCCGGTACATAGGTCAAAACAAAATCATCGAGGGGCCCAGATATCGCTTCTAATCCTAGAAGGAACAGATAAACTTCGACTCATATGTTTGCTCTACTACTTGTTGAACTACACACAAAGGCACGGTTTATAACATCGAGTTACCAATGCGTTTTCGTGCAATCAATGCATAACCAACTCATAGGCAACAAATCATATCTCTAGGTTTGAAGACTTATATGATATTACCGTCTCACGATCACTCGAGATAAATTCCATGAAGTGATACAAGTGAGTGTGGGTTGAATCCAATACTCAGAACTTATGAGCACTCATGAGTGTTGTAGCCCCGCTTTGTCTAACATCTTAGACCTCTACAAGCCAACCCATGACAGTCTTGATTCATATCTACTTCCAACATATGACCGACTGTGGAGAGTTTGAATAATAGGATATAAACCATAACATAATTATTCTGGACGTCAAAACATGCAAAAAGAAATAATAGTAAACGATTGACAAGAGATAGCAACACTTTACTCATAAATAACAGCTTGTATTTATCATCAAATGTCAATTACATTTTACAAATTTCAAGATTATCTAACTACTAAAACTAATATCATCCTTCAGCCCTATGCTCCGAGCATGCTGGAGATGCTTAGCCCGAGTCAGTCCCTTCATGAGGGGATCTGCTGGGTTCTCATCCGATGATACCCTCTTTGCCAAGAGGATTCCTTCTTCTATTCGATGTCTAATGAAGTGATATTTTCTGTCAATGTGTCTGGATCTCCCATGATCTCTTGGTTCCTTGGCTAAGGCAACCGCACTATTGATGTCACAGAAAATCTCCATTGGCTCCTTTATAGCTGGTACAACTCCAAGGTCACCGATGAAGTTCTTTAGCCATATAGCCTCCTTTGCTGCCTCGCTTGCTGCTATATACTCTGATTCACAAGTGGAATCAGCCACTGTCTCCTGCTTGGAACTTTTCCAAGTAATTGCCCCTCCGTTTAGAGTAAAGACCCAGCCCGACTGAGAGCGGAAATTATCCCTGTCAGTCTGAAAGCTAGCATCACTGTACCCTACAACTCTCAAGTCCTCACTGCCACCGAGGGTAAGGACCCAGTCCTTAGTCCTCCGTAGGTACTTGAGGATATTCTTTACCGCAGTCCAGTGTGCCTTGCCAGGGTTCCCCTGATACCTGCTAACCATGCTCAAAGTAAAGGCTACATCAGATCGAGTACACGTCATAGCATACATGATCGATCCTATAGCTGAAGCATAAGGTATTCGACTCATTTCTGCTATCTCAGCCTCAATACTAGGGCTTTGTGTCTTACTCAATCTGGCGTTACTCTGGATGGGTAACTCTCCTTTCTTGGAGTTATGCATGTTGAACCTTTTCAACACTTTGTCCACATAGGTGCTTTGACTAAGTCCAATTAGTCTTTTACTCCTGTTTCTCAAAATCCTTATCCCTAGGATATAGGCAGCTTCTCCAAGGTCCTTCATAGCGAAACACTTCCCAAGCCAGAACTTTACTTCCTGCAGGGTTGGGATGTCATTTCCTATGAGTAGTATGTCATCCACATACAGTACCAAAAAGTTGACTATACTCCCACTAGCCTTGATATAGACACAAGATTCATCTTCACTCCTTGAAAAGCCAAATTCTTTGATTTTCTCATCAAAGCAAAGATTCCATCTGCGAGGTGCCTGTTTTAATCCATAAATGGATTTCTCGAGCTTACACACTCTACTGGGGTACTCTGTACTGACAAAACCCTCTGGCTGAACCATGTAAACATCTTCAGCCAACTTTCCATTAAGGAAAGCGGTTTTGACATCCATTTTCCATATTTCATAATCATGAAATGCAGCAATGGCTAACAGAACCCTAATAGACTTAATCTTGGCCACTGGTGAAAAGGTCTCATCATAATCAACTCCCGGAGTTTGAGAATAACCCTTTGCAACCAGTCGTGCCTTATAAGTGTGTACATTACCATCCATGTCGGTCTTCTTCTTGAAGATCCATTTGCACCCAACTATCTTACGATCAGGTACATTGTCAACCAAGTTCCAAACTTGATTGTCATACATGGACTATATCTCACTATCCATAGCCTCTTTCCATTTAGCAGCCTCAGGGCCTGCCATGGCTTCCGTGTAGCTGTTAGGCTCATCCAGATTTACCAGTGTGTTATCACATTCCTTAAGATGGTCAAGGAACTCAGTACTAAGATACGCACCACCACGATCGGATCGAAGCATCTTAATGTTCCTGTCCAACTGATTCTCCACTTCTTGCTTAAACTCTTTGAATTTCTCAAAGGTTTCTGACTTATGCTTGATTAGGTAGACATATCCATATCTACTAAAATCATCAGTAAAAGTCACATAGAACCGATTAGAATCTCTTGTGGCGGTTCTGAAGGGTCCACACACATCCGTGTGTATGAGGTCCAACAAACCTTCACCCCTAGCACAAGTGCCAGTAAAAGGTGACTTTGTCATTTTACCAAGCAAACAAGATTCACAACTATCATCTGACTTTAGGTCAAATGACTCCAAGACTCCATCCTTTTGGAGTTGGCCTATGCGTTTCTTGCTTACATGTCCAAGACGACAATGCCATAAGGATGCTTTATCTAAGCTAGTGGAAGAGTTAATACACAATACATTATTTCCTAGATTATCTACAACAGATACAGTTTCATACACGCCATCACAAGGTAATGCTTTAAAATAAAGAACATTATTAAAGAAAGCATCAATACTACCATTATTATTATCAAAATAAAAGGTAAAACCTTGTTTATACAATGCATGAAAGGAAATAACATTTCTTGCCATTTCTGGAGAATAATACATTTATTCAAATCTAATGTAAACCCACTATTTAGCACTAAGGAATAAACTCCTATCTTGGTGACAGGTGAAGCTTTCCTGTTTCCCATGATCAAGTTTATCTTTCCCTGCTCCATATTCTCACTTCTTTTTAGTCCCTGCAAATCACAACATATGTGAATATCACAACCTGTATCAAGGACCCAAGACTTAGAATGAGGTGAGTTATTAGACAATATAGTGTATATACCTGCATGGTTGGGTTTTACTTTCCCATCCTTCAAATCTTGCTGGTACTTTGGGCAGTTTCGCTTCCAGTGCGACTTTTCATGGCAATAGAAGCATTCAGCCTCATTAGGGTTAGCAGAAGGAGTGACAAAACCTTTCTTGGTTTTGCTTGAAGAGGAGCCTTCAAGGGTCTTACCCTTGGTACCCTTAGAAGGGTTCTTTCTCTTCTTCCCTTTGCCATGCCCGATTGCCAAGACATTGGCCGCAGTTGGAGTAGGAGTAGGAGTAGTAACAACCGACTTACCCTTTAGACCACTTTCGGCGGTCTTCAAGAGTCCTTGAAGTTTGCTGAGGGTGACTTCTTCCTTGTTCATGTGATATGTCATGCGGAATTGATCATAACACGATGGCAAGGAGTGCAAAATGATGTATATTGCTAACTCCTCAGGGAAGTTCACATTCAGCTTCAGTAAACGGTCCACATACCTTTGCATTTTCTGCATGTGGCCCGTGATGGGTTCACCATCCTTCATTCGGGGTTGTTATCATGGAGGAGATTATTCCATATCGCTCTTGACGAGCACTTTGATGGTAGCGGTCCATCAAGTCCTGGTGCATCTCAAAAGGATAATAGTCCTCATAGGACTTTTGGAGCTCGGCTGTCATGGTGGCCATCATGATGCATGCCACTTTTGTAGCATCTCTTTCATGTACCTCATATTCAGCAAGCTCTTCAGGAGTAGCAGTTGGCTCGGGTACCTTCAGCTCCTTGTCGAGAACATATTTTTTGTTCTCATACCGAGTGACCATCCTGATGTTTCTGATCCAATCTGTAAAGTTGGACCCATCAAAGATGACTCTCCCACAAAGATTCATGAGAGAGAAGGAGCTAGTAGGGTTTGAGCCAGAAGCATTGTTATTGGAAGACATCTGAAGAGAAGAGGGAATAGATTAGATTAGATATAGAGATAGTCCTTAACAAAACACCCAAATGTAATATTAAGGCTAAGACCCAACACAATATTTTATAACTTAGAAGAGGGATGTCGTAATCTAAGCTATAAGATATTTGAAGGTAGGTGAATGACGATTCACCAATTTCCACCATGAAAAACGAAATATTTAATTAGGTTTTAATTGGTTTAGAAACTCCTAGATTCTTTGAGATTCATTGAACTTTCTTCAATGACATGTTTCAATCTCGAGTGTGCCCTTCAAGTTTTGTGACTGGGATGCCGAGGATCACAAAACAAGGTGTGAAGTAACCATGCAAATTACTTGGTACCCTTAATGTATTGCCCCTCAATCGATGTGCCGGTTAACCACACACGCTCCATCGATACTATGATAAACATTAAGTCACCCTTTACCTACCTTGTTAAGTTCAAGTTAGTGTGCCGGTTAACCACACACGCTCCACTAACGACTTAAACAAAGTGTAAAGTGTAATTTCATGGATTAGCACCTTATTCACATTTTCCTAAAATAACTAAGATTGAGAATTCAATAAAGTTTAGTTACTTTAGTATTATCATTATACTTTTAATGAGAATTTATAAGTCCTTGTCCTACCCGTTCGGCTAACGACCCTCCACCGATCAAGGAAGCGGTGGGTGAGAGTGGACACCCATTACGTTGCCATTTTATAGGCAACAACCTTATACCCCCCTTATAGACCGGCTTCGTGAATGAGGCGTACTAGCGGTAAGACGACTTGATCTTATACATATATAAATATTATTAAACTTATAATATTATAAAGTATAAGGGTTGAATTTTAACTTTTAAAATTCTAGGGGTTGGAACTAAAGTTTTTAATATGACTTTACATGTTCCAAAACTTGAGGGCAAGTTTTGTAAACTTTCAAAAACTTTTCATTTCTCATAACTTATGAGTTAATGGTTATTAAAAATGAATACTCTTCATTTTTTGTAACCTATGTGTTCTTTTAATGGTTATTTATAAATGTGACTTTTGGTTATCCATAACTTAAGAACTAGTTATGGACTCCATTAAAACACATAAAGATCAAGAATTAATCTAATCAATTATTAGCACATAATTTCTATGATCTTCTAAACTCATATGTTTATGAATGTTCATATCAAAAATTTCAAGAATCGTAAGTACATATACAAAACTTGAAATTTTGATACGAGCTTTTGAACAAAACTTCGATTTTCAAGTTTTTTTTTTTTTTTTTTTTGCATCAAGTATCAAATAAACAAACCCGGCTCTGATACCACTGATGGGTTTTCAGCATTCTAACACTCCTATGGTGTACATGCAACCCTAGAAACCTTGGATCTATGTTTGACTAAGATACATGCAAATAATTATTTTTCCAAGGTTCTTATCCTAACTAGCATGGTATGGGGTACTTGAATCAAATAAAACTAGTAGAATTACTTACCTTGTAGTAGTAGTTGATTGCTTGGAGTTTTAGAGCCTAGCACCAATAATGTGGATGCCTCAAATGGAAGTCACAAATCACCACAAACTTGGAAACTTGAGAGAATAGTCACAAACTTCTTGAAATCGGCCCTCTTAGTTTACACACATCAACTAGTGCCATTTCAAGAACCAAAGCCTCATTTATATAGTGTGGTGGATTAGGGTTACATCCATGTAAACCCTAATACTCATGTCTTTTCATTTCCATGAGATCCATGGGTTAAAGCTCCATAGAGTATCCATGGACTTTCCATGCAAGCCTAGCCCATTCCAAATAAGCATTAGCCCACACTATATAAATACAAGAGCCCATATTTAATTAGTCATACTTTTGATCTCTAAATTAATTATAGATAAATACTAATTAAATAATATGATTTTATATTAATATATTAGGACTTATAATATATTAATAAATCATAACTTATACTATTCTCAAACGATTATCCATAAATTGTTCGGGTGAAGTGCAACCCAAATGGACCATGCCGGGTCGGGTCAAGTACATACCAAATATAGTTATGGACTTAGACACTATATCCAACAATAATCACATATGATTTGAGGTGGACAAGATTCATTTTTGCCTTCTCGATTCAATAGTTGTGCTCATGTACTTAATCACATACGATTATACATATAATCACATGTGATAAAATACATGAAAACAACTATTGAATCGATAAATCGAAAATGAATTGTGTCCACATAAATCATATGTGATTAGATTCATACAATCAAATGTGATTAGACGTATTTAATCACATATAATTAATTTGGATAAAGATTTGTTTTCGTGTTCTTGGTTCAATATTTGTTATCATGTATATAATCATATGTGATTGTATGTATCTAATCACATATGATTTATATAGATAAAATCATATGTGATTAGAAAAATATAATCACATCTGATTAAATGTATTTAATCATATATGATTAAAATGGAAAAAAACAATTATTGAATCGAGAACGCGAAAATGAATCTTAGCCACATAAATCATATGTGATTACGTACACATAATAGGAGACTTAGTGTAACTCACCTCCTTGAACTTGAAAATCAGCTAGCATGAGCAAGATGAATCCTTTCATTTTCAAGAACCTACACAACATCTATAACATTATTTTGCTTGTGCTTTGTTGTATTACTCTTATAAAACTTATGTATATATTTTCTTATTTTCTCTTTGATTGTAGTGTTTTTTTTTGGGATCTGTTTTCTTACCTTTCAACTCATTATTAAATTTCAATAAAATAATATTGGTAAAGTTCCCATTTTATCTTTTCAGAAATATAAATATCTCGTTCTAATGATTTTTGATTGATTTTATATTAAATTTACAAGTTAGTAACTTTAAGCTGTCACTTTCTGGACCACTCAACACTTTTGGATTAAACTGTACCAATCTACTAAGAATTACATTAGTCCTTTTATATGTAGGAAACTATACATCCATATCTAATTATAGGATTTGGAATTTTGGCATTTGGAATTCTAATGAATTTATTATGATGTTTTGAAGACAATGAATAAAATTTGTGACAACATGGACCAACCTGAGAAGATTGCCAATTTTACCCCTTAACGAGTTGGAATTTCGAAATGTGATTCAAAGTTTGAAGAAACTAGACACACTAAGATTTCCATAAAAACAAGTCTAATGATTTTTAGGTGTTCTTATTGACTTGCACGAATTTTAGAAGTTGGAGGACAGATTTGGAAAAATTGATCATAATAACTTTTAAATCACTTTTGGTGTTCTATTAAGGACTTAATGGTTACGCCTAAAGTTTATCACTTTTTATATGATTGTTGGTTAATCATTAGGCTAATTAGATGTGAAATTCAATTTAACCTAAGGGCCTTAATGCTTGGATTAAGGAGGGTTCAAATTTAAGGATTTTAACATAAAATGCCACTTTTACACTTATTAGGGTTAAGTTGCCAACTTAACCCATTAAGCTCTTTAAGTCACCTCTATCTTACTTGTAGAAGACATGTTATAATCATTTTTAGTTCTACTACATTATGAAAGTAAAATAAGTAATGTTAACAACAAGGTTTGTATTTAGATCTTAATAACAAATATGTTTCTTTGTGACATTTTATTAAAAACCTGGTGGCCGCTATTTGTTTCACCAAGTGAGACACCAATTTCTTAAACTATGAAAAAAGGAATGATACTATGAAAGATTATATGCAAGTGTTAGAGCCTAAGTCTTATTACCAATTAAATCAAATGAATAATATCTTTATCAAACTAAACAAACATATAAAGTTTGATCAACAAATTAACATAACAATTTGGCAACATTATAACATGTCTGAACAAGAAATAAGCAGAGAGAAGGTAATGAATAGATTAGTGATTACCTATACAATTGTTGAGTTTGAGATCCACTGAAGCAATGGCTCTATTGCTTTTGTGGTTACCCTGAATTTGACCTCCTTTGAAGCAATGGCTCATTGATTCTTTGGATAACAGAAAACGACTTCATAGTTAAAGATATTCAATATGAAAATCACTACCTTCGGCTCCAATATGCCACGATTTTTCCAAATCGAACTCCTGGAACATAACGCTTGACCCTAACCGAAGCTAAACCTTGGCCCCCACTAGTTTCATACGAAGCTAGATCGATCTGGATAAGCTCCAGAGAACCGATCACCAGAGGATTAGAAGCAATGCTATAAAAACACACATCGAAGTCACCATCGGAAGTAAAAAACAAATGTCTGAGTATTGCTCCAAATTATTTTCAACACGATCGGTAAGAAACACTCCAACCTTCATTTAATTACAAAATACGCCCTGAATTTTATCGTTCCAAACATGTTCATATGTAATCAGCTTCTGATTCCTCACCGAGGCCGTGGAAATTAAGGTATATGGTGGTGAACACGGTGGTGTTCTCGCCGATGCTTATCAGAGAAGATCAAGGTGTATGGTGGTGTGATTGATGGTTGAAGGTAGGATCAAAGTAATTGTGGGGAGAAGGTGGTGGTGGTCTGATGGTATACACCGAAAGAGATGCTCTTGAAGCTTTCATTGGAAAAGAAACGAAAAATTACGTGCATACCCTCTACTTCATTAAAAAAAAGTCGTTTTTTGTTGTAGCTGAAAATTGTTCTCAAATGTTCTCAAAATAAGAATTGTTCTCATTTGAACATACTTATATATATATATATATATATATATATATATATATATATATATATATATATATATATATATATATATATATATATATATATATAGAGAGAGAGAGAGAGGTAGGTTCAAATGTTTCTCACATCTATTGTGTGCTAGAACGCACCAATAGAAATTTAGTATTAATTATATGTATATTAAATACTATCCATACTTATAACTCATTTTTATGGAAACTAATTAAATTCGTCATTAATGTCAACAATAATATTCTTTCAGAATGAATTAATATCTAGCAGAATGAGAGTGTATTCCAGCAGAATGGGAGTGTATTCTAGTACTCTCATTCTTCATATTCCATGCAACTTTATTGTATTTTAAGTGAATGAGTCCTGAAACAAAATATGAACTCATATATAAAAACCTAGATGCGAATTCATTCTGAAAGAATGTTATTGCTGACATTAATGACAGATTTAATTAGTTTCCATAAAAAGAGAATTATAATTATGGATATCATTTAATATTCATATAATTATGGAAATCATTTAATATCTATATTTATTCAATTAAATAATTATTTAATTTACAAAATTTCTATTGGTGCATTCTAGCACACAATAAATGTAAGAAACAAAATAACCTAGCCCTATATCCTCCATAATAAATGAAAATAATTTTGTCACATGTCACTCTCTCATTAACTTGGACAAATGTCATTTTTTGGTATTTTTGAATAAATGTTTTTTCCATTTGTCATTTTCTCATTTTTTTTATGTTTTCCTAATTAACACATCATATTTACACCTCAATTAATAATTGCCTTAATTGAAAATAACTAATAAATTACAATATTAGTACTCATATAGTATTTAATATGTTTCCTTTTAAATTTAAATTTTAAGTTTCACTTCTAAAATTTCAAATTTAAATAAATTTTTGTTAAATTTTATATTTAATTTTTTGTTTTATCAAACCCGTATAACATACGGGTCGCACACCTAGTGTGTATATATATATATATATATATATATCCTCGTTAATAAATGAAAATAATTTGTCATTTGTCATCTTCTAATGCATTATGCCACATGTTTTTTTCTTATTATTTTCATTTTATTTTATTTTCAACATGTCATTTTATGGTTTTTCCATTTTTTTAAATTCCACATAATATTTAAATGTAATAATAAATACATATTAATTTCATTAATGGACTTTCCTTTTAATTTCAAAATTACTAAATTAAAGTCTCATTAGTTTCATTTGTTTATTTATCTAAATTATTTGTTTAAATTTAAAAGAGAAAAAACACTTTTATTTTTATAATTCAATCTTTTTTCACTTTTTTTTTATAAATTCAAACTTCAAATGTTTAGAAGTTAATATTTAAATTTTCTTTTAAATAAACTCATGTAATACATAAGTCTCAGCTCTCGTGTTTGCGTGTGTGTGTATATATATATATATATATATATATATATATATATATATATATATATATATATATATATATATATATATATATATATATATATCCCTATTCTAATAAATAAATAGGTTTATTTTTCTATTGACAAGTGTCATATTATTAAAATTCGTCATTAATATTATATGTCACATATCATGACACTTGGCAACCTATTAATTATCAATTTTAAATTTCAAATTTAAATTTCTCATTTTAATTATATTAAATTAATAATTGATTCTCCATTTTAAAATTTAAATTTTAAATTTTCATTCTAATTATATTAAATTAATAACATTAGATTAAAAAATAAAATAAAATTAATACATATTATAATGTGATATAACTTTACATATTTATTTAAATCAATGATTATAATTTTATATAACTAAAAAATATCTATTAAATAATAATTTATTTATAACCGTGGTTCTCACGAGTTATATATATATATATATATATATATATATATATATATATATATATATATATATATATATATATATATATATATATATATATATATACACAACAACGTTGAGAAATACAATAAATGAGTAAAAAAGAAAAAGTAATTGGGACCGATGACAATTTCGAATACTCATAGCGCTCCACAACAATCGTTTACAATATAACACCTTATTTAATTTTAAAAATAATATCCAAATATAAATATGAATTTTTTTAGCAAACGTATATTTAAGCTAGATTCTATATCTCACTCAACTTGGTTGCTTTGGGTTCTATTATACGTATCATCTGGGCCCAGACGCGGGCTTATAATCACCATAATGAAATTTGGCTTTAGCCTTTTGAATATCCTATTTTGTGTAAATGGAGTAATATATTTATATAAATGATTGTTGTTAAGGTGTTCTTAAATCTGAGTCTGTGGTGCTTGTATATTACATTGTGGAAAGATAAAAAGACCAACATACTTTTTTTAACGATTCATCTACTATTAAATAATGGAGTATGATATCTTTTGATTGTTTTCACAATAGTTCTGGAAGAAAATAGGCTTTTATCACTAGAAATGATAAATGTTGGCCCATAAGATATTGGGCTTTTTTTTGACATTCCCAGTCTTCATGTAAAGATTATAAGTGTATATAAATATCATTGTTTGATAAACCATTATATAATTATAAACCATAATATAAAATCAATAGAATTTGTAGAATGTTTACCTGATTGATTATTGACTTTTTTTTAACAAAGAACCAATTTTACAAAATGAGAACTAGTAAGGAAATGGCCTACAAAGCAAGATACACAGTATATCAACGTTAATAAGGACTCTAAAGCTAACATAACCCAACCCACCTTAAATCTAAAAATAGAAAATTTGTTTATTTCGTTTGGTAGTATAAATTGTATAACTATGATTAATCGGATTGATTATTTAAAAAATCCAAATAATAGCATTCACTTGTAAATTGTATATTACTTCCCTAGTTTCTTGTTACTTTTTTTGTAATTATGTTACTTCGCTAGCTTCTTTTTAATTTTTTCATTAATATTCACTTGCCAAAATATATATTATTTGGAAATATCCAAATGATCCAAAACGCAATTAGAATCACCATATCTTGGTTGGCTTTTTAACAAAGACTTATTTGCATAACTGTTGCGGCTTAGGGTTGGAAATAAACACATCAAATTCCATAAAAATCTGAAAACAAGCCATCATGTTCTTCTTCTCTATTATGTATATCAAAAATTAAACTCAAAATAGAGATATAAACTATGGTCTGGACCGTAGCATTCATATGATTGAGTTAGACTATTGACTGAGTTGGGATGGATGTGATGTAAGACTACGACTTGGCCCGTGACATTCACCTGGAGTGGAACGGACTTGTTATTGTTCGTGGTTGGTTGGTCAGTCGTCCCTTGTTTGGACTGGAGGGTTGTTATAGCCGTCTTAGTGGATAGGCTAGGGTAGCCTTTTTCAGTTTGACTCTTGGTTGGAGTGTCGGGTGCGATCGTTTGCACGGTTGACAGCTTTAGCAATTGGTCGGGGATTCTGTATTCCAGTTTATTAGTAGGACAACGTGGAACCAGGAAGATCTCGGATAGATTGAATTTGTGAATTTTTGGTCAGCAAGATGTAATGTATGTGTTGGTGTAGCACCAATAGTTAGGGATCGTGTTTGGAGCCTAATTTGTATTCAGGTGCAAGGATGTCGGTATCGGCGAATGGTCATGGATTCTATTTTTCCAGTCATCAGTGAGACAATGCAGGGTCAGACAGGTTTTGGTCGGTTCGACTTGTGGATTAGGGTCATTATGGATGCAGTTTGAATGGTTCTATCTGTCTGGAATTCAGGCATGACATAGGGTTTTCAGATTTCGAGCAAAGTAGTTAGATCGTCTCTTTGTTGGTTAGTGAGGTGTATTAATGTTCGTTTCTTTGTCAGTACACGTGATTTCTGCTAAGATTGGGTTCGGTAGCAGTATTGGAAGGTGGTCGTCTGTGTGATATGATTTTTCAGTACTGTTTTGGACTCGGGTAGTTCGCACGGGGTCGGCTGGTGTAGTAGATTAAGTTGTAAGGAATGATTTTGAGTACAAAATCTAATTTAAGTGGGGGAGAGTTGTACCTGTCTTCCGGAATGGATCAGTGTAGGCCATAAAAGGAGTCAAAGGCATGGTTTTTAGGAAAAACCGTATGTCATGACGTGACCATAGGGAGGTCACGCTGTGACGTGCCAAATATGTGAATCCGTTTCCAGATGGATGTCACGACGTGACAATAGCTGCAGCCCAAGCCCATGATCTTTTAGGGTTTCCCATGTATTTAAACCTCTAATCTCAGATTTAGGGCATCATTTCCACCCTCCATCACCCTTTAGAACCTTGAAGCAAACCTTAATACCCTCTTCTTCATTAATGAGCTTACCCTTGGTGATTTGGTGCACTTGGAAGGGCTAAGAAGGCCCTTGTGGAATAGAGAACCTCTTGGTAAGTTTGGAGTTTGTATTTGAGCCATTTATGGACCATTGTAAGTGTTCAAGATCTAAACTTTATGTTGATAGCTTCTAGATCTAGGCTTCTTGTCCTTTTTTCTTCATGGTGTGGAAGTTTAGATGGAAGGATTCCATAAAGTTGGCAACTTTATGGGTCCTTGAGGTCCCTTGAGGGTCATATATGTTGGATTTGAAATTTGGCTAAGTTTGGAAGACATTCATGTGATTATGGTTCCAATTTTCATCATTTTGACCTAACATAAGCTCAAGACATGCATTAGACATGCATGTCTATAAAGTATCGATTTTCAGAATGTTTTTGAGTAAGAAGTCCCTATGGAAGTTGGAATGGATGGCCTAAAGGATTAGTGGTTGAATGCATTAAATTGCCTCAAAATGCAGTAGTCACGACATGACCATATGGAGGTCACGATGTGACGATAAGGATTATTGACCATTTTGGATGGATTCTGTCAGGACGTGGTGGCATGACCATCACGACGCGATAGTGGTTTTGATCACGACTGAGTTGTTCGTATCTAGAGTTTTGGATCGGGGTTGAGTTTGTTAGCCATGGCATGACCATGGGCTAGTTATGACGTGAGTATCAGTTGATGGTGATGTTGACCTTTGACTTTAACCTTTATCGTTGACTTTTGGCATGGGTTGACTTTTGATCAAATTTCTAGTTTTAGAAGGTAGACTCATGGTTTACCTTGTGTGGTTTATTATGAGGTGTATAACACCCGTTCATTGAATGTGGGAGTTGTTTGTTGAGTACGTCGACAAGGTGAGTCTTCTCACTATACTATGTAGGATGCTCGTTGTCTTTGTGATACTTGATGGGTTTTGAGCATTACATCAGTCCTATGGTGCACATGAAAACCCTAAAGCCTTGGATCTACTTTTCTCTATTGTACATGCAAATCATCCAAAGCTTATAAACCCTAATTCTAGCATACTAAAATCGAAATCTATAACTAAATAGGTTTAGATGATTACCTTTCAATAGTAGCAAGAATCTTTAACCTTCAAGAGCTTAGTATCACAAATGTAATACCTCTAATTGATCACAAACACCAAAGCAAGTTGGATGATCTTGGAGAGAGGGGAAGGAGGCTCAAAATCGGCTCTAGATCTCTAGGGTTTCTCTGGTAGCCGATTTCTGAAGCCCTAGGGTTCCTTTTATAGGTGAGCTGCTAGGGTTTCAGTCAAAACCCTAATTGGATACCTTAGGCCTTAAGCAGTCCAATAGAACCTTCTGGAATAAGGCCTTTGGACGAATTCAAGGTGGGCTTCCTCCTTGATTTCGTCTACCCCTTGATCCAAAGGATCTACATCTCAAAATCCAATTATCCTATAATTGCAATTCCAGTCCCCTAAGTTCAATTAATATCTTTTGATCACAAAATTAATTCTTAATTAATTCCTGACCGATATTAATTAATCAATATGATTTCTCTTTTAATATATTATTCATATAATATATTAATAAACCATATTATCCTCTTTCTTCACTAATCATCCAGTCAAGTTGCTCTGGTGAAGGCAACCCAAAAGGACCATGCTACTATCGGGTCAAGTACATACCAAATATAGTTATGGGCTTAGACACCTAATCCAACAGTCTCGCACTTGGATAAGTCTAATAACTATAATTGCAAGTACGACTTCAAAATCCGATTAGCAATCGTAGCTCTCAAAAGTTGTTGTCAACTCTGACCTAGTCAAATAACACGTCTTATAGATAAGGGATTGTATAATCCTCTGTTCTCAAGATATCGTGTGGACAATCAGATGGAACATAGTCATACTTATTGTCCAGCAGTTTGTTTCTCGATCTCTAATTTGTCCGACATAGAACTTAATTGAACACATCAACTTAGTCCTGACCGGGCCCGACATATAAGTCAAACCAAATCATCGAGGGGCCCAAGATATCGCTTTTATCCTTGTGGGACAAAAGGAACAGATAAACTTCGACTCATATGCTTGTACTATTTGCTCATCAAATTGTACACAACAATACGTTTTATAACATCAAGTTACTGATGCGTTTACGCATTATCAATGCACAACCAACTCGCAAACAATAACTCATATATCTAGGTTTAAATACTATATGATATTATCGTCTTACAATCACTCGTGATTAAATTCCATGAAGTGATTCATGTAAGCGCGAGTTTAATCCAATACTCAATTTTCTTTTCAGGAGCACTCATGAACGTTGCAGCAACCTTTTGCTATGTCCAAACACTTTAGACAGTCTACAAGCCAATTCATGACAGTCTTCTTTCATACCTACTTCAATGTATGATCGACTGTGGATGGTTCGAATAATCTTATTATTCAGGAAGTTAAAACATGCAAAGTGAAACAATAGTAAATAATTAACACAAGACAGTAACTTTACTTATAAATAAAACACCTTTTATTTAATCATCAAATGTTAATTACAATTTATCTATTATAAGTTTCTAAAAGCTATCTAATCACAAAAACTAATATCGTCCTTCAGCCTAATGCTCCTAGCATGCTGCAAGTGCTTAACCCTACTCAGTCCCTTCGTAATGGGATCTGCTGGGTTATCCTCTGACGATACCCTCTTCACCACGAGGAGTCCCTCTTCTACGCGATGTCTAATAAAGTGATATTTCCTGTCGATATGCCTGGATCTGCCATGATCCCTTGGTTCCTTGGTCAAGGTAACCGCACCTTCGTTATCGCAAAAAATCTCCATAGGCTCCTTTATGGCAGGTACAACTCCAAGGTCTCCGATGAAGTTCTTTAGCCATATTGCCTCCTTTGACGCTTCACTCGCTTCTATGTACTCTGATTCGCACGTTGAATCAACCACAGTTTCCTACTTGGAACTTTTCCAAGTCACTTCTCCTCCATTAAGAGTAAAGACCCAGCCTGACTGAGATCGGTAATTATCTCGGTCAGTCTGAAAACTGGCGTCACTATACCCTCGTACTCTCAAGTCATCACTCCCACCGAGGACAAGAAACCATTCCTTGGTCCTTCGTAGGTACTTAAGAATATTCTTGACTGCGGTCTAATGGGCTCTACCAGGGTTCCCTTGATATCTGTTGACCATGCTCAAAGCGAAGGCCACATCAGGGTGAGTACAAGTCATAGTATACATGATTGAGCTAACTGCGGAAGCGTAAGGTGCTCGGCTCATCTCTGCTATCTCAGTCTCTGTACTCGGGCTCTGAGTCTTACTCAGTTTGGTATTGCTTTGGATCGGTAACTCCCCTTTCTTGTAGTTCTCCATGCAGAAACGTTTCAGCACTTTATCCAAGTAGGTACTTTGACTAAGTCCTATTAGTCTCTTACTCCTATTTCTCATTATCCGTATCCCTAGAATATAGGCAGCTTCTCCGAGGTCCTTCATAGCGAAGCACTTCCCAAGCCAGGACTTAACCTCCTGCAAGGTTGGGATGTCGTTTCCTATGAGAAGTATGTCATCCACATACAACACGAGAAAGCTAACTATGCTCCCACTAGCTTTAACATATACGCAGGACTCATCATCTCTCCTCGTAAACCCAAACTCTTTGACATTCTCATCGAAACAAAGATTCCATCTGCGAGATGCTTGTTTCAATCTATAAATGGATTTCTCAAGCTTGCACACTCTATTAGGATGCTTCGCATCGATAAAACCCTCTGGATGACTCATGTAAACATTCTCAGCCAACTTCCTATTAGGGAAAGCGGTTTTGACATCCATCTGCCATATTTCATAGTCATGAAACGCAGCCATGGCTAGCATCACCCTAATAGACTTTATCTTCGCAACTAGTGAGAAGGTCTCATCATAGTCAACTCCAGGAGTTTGAGTAAAGCCCTTCGCGACCAATCACGCCTTGTATGTGTTCACTTGCCCATCCATGCCGGTCTTCTTCTTGAAGATCCACTTGCACCCAACCGTCTTACGACCTGGTACATTGTCAACCAAGTTCCAAACTTGATTGTCATACATGGACTCAATCTCGCTGTCCATCGCCTCTTTCCACTTCGCAGACTCCGGGCCTGCCATGGCTTCCTTGTAGCAGTTAGGTTCATCCAAATTTACTAGTGTACTATCACTAATAAACTTATCACCCTCAGTAGTAATATGGAATCCATAAAACTCAGGTGGAACACTAACTCTACTGTAACGTCTAAGAGGTAAGGACTCGTCAACTGGTTCAACAGGAGTTTCCTCCTCGAGTTGATCGCTAGTGTTAGAGGTTCCTTCATCGCTTGACTCATGAAGCTCTTCAAGATCAATTTTCCTCCCACTGTCCTTTTGGCATATGAGTTCTCTCTCGTGAAATACTCCTCTCCTCGCAACGAAGACAACATTGTCACTCGGTCTATAGAAGAGATATCCAAAGGACTTTTTTGGATAGCCGATGAAAATACACTGCTCACTCCGAGGTTCGAGCTTGTCGTGAGTCTCTCGTCTTACGAAAGCCTCGCAACCCCAAACCTTGATATGTGCCAACGAGGGAGCTTTCCCTGTCCACATCTCGTGAGGTGTTTTGGAAACCTTCTTGGTAGGGACTAGGTTAAGGATATGGACGGCAGTCTCTAAGGCATACCCCCAGAATGAGATAGGCAGCGAAGCACGACTTATCATGGAACGAACCATGTCTAACAAGGTCCGATTGCGCCTCTCAGCTACACCACTAAGTTGTGGTGTACTAGGTGGCGTCAATTGTGAAACTATTCCACATTCCTTTAGATACTCGTGGAACTCGATACTAAGATACTCACCACCCCGATCGGAGCGTAACATCTTTATCTTCCTGCCCCAACTGATTCTCCACTTCTTGTTTAAACTCTTTGAATTTTTCAAAAGTTTCTGACTTATTCTTGATGAAGTAGATATACCCATATCTTCTATACTCATCAGTAAAAGTCACCTAGAAGCGACAAGCGTCCCTTGTGGTGGATCTGAAGGGCCCACATACATCAGTATGCATGAGATCCAACAAACCCTCACACCTTTCACAAGTACCAGTGAAGGGTGACTTGGTCATCTTTCCAAGTAAACAAGACTCGCAAGTGTCATCTGATTTTAGGTCCAACGACTCCAACACTCCATCCTTTTGGATTTGGGCCATGCGTTTATTGGTGACATGTCGAAGACGAGAATTCCACAAGCATGATTTGTCCAAACCATTGGACGAATCGATTTGCAATACATTATTTCCTAAGTTATCAACAATCATCACAGTTTCATATATTCCATTACAAGGCAATGCTTCAAAATAGAAAACACCATTCAAATAAGCATTAATAGAACCAATTTCATTATTAAATGAAAATCTAAACCCTTGTTTATACAACCCATGAAAAGAAATAATGTTTCTCGCCATATCAGACGAGTATCAACAATTATTCAACTCTAATCCTAACCCACTACCAAGCATTAAAGAGTAAACCCCGATCTTGGTGACAGGCGACACTTTCCTATTCCCCATGATCAGGTTCATCTTCCCATGCTCCACATCCCTACATTTTCTTAGACCCTACAAATCAGAACAAATGTGAAAACCACATCCTGTATCAAGGACCCAAGAACTAGCATGTGATGAGTTATTATATTGAATAGTATAAATACCTGCGAAGGTGGGCTTTATCTTCCCATCCTTGATATCCTGCAAGTACTTAGGGCAGTTGTGACAACCGTCAACTTTCGGTCAATTCAAAGTCAACAAGTCAAACCGGTCAACTCCAATAACCCTTGTATGCTAGGGTTTACGTTATGTAATCACTATACAATTCGCTATTTTAATGAGAAATCCTCATTTGGAAAGTTCATGTGTTTGATTTTCCTTAGCCTTAACAGTGCTAAACAACGAACCAAAGCGATAAAACACTATTGCACAATCATCGGGATTGTGTACGACACTAAAACACGGTTTAATGGGGTTTACGAACCTTGCGTTGTGAAGCCGGACACTCAAATTAATCACAAACGAAACCTCTCTAAATCGTTTTCACTCTATCTCTTTCTAATTGAAATCTCTCCCAAATCTCTCCCAAATCTCTCTCAAAAGTTACTTTAACTTTTTGTAATCATTTGGGTCATCTCGACCCTTAACCGGGTCAAAAATCGCTTGAAACGGGATAAAAACAAGTAAAATAGCTTTAAGGATCCGAAACCAAAGCTTCTGGTCCGAAGCTGTGTCCGATGTCCGAGGTCCGAAGGACCAGTGTCCGAAGCGAAGCAGTGTCCGAAGTCCCGTGTGCGAAGCGAGGTCCGTCCGAAGTCGTGTCCGTCCGAAGCGAGGTCCGTCCGAAGTCTCGCAGGGTCCGAAGTCCAGGCCCTTTTTACCGGTTTTTCGACTACGACTTCGTTTTAACTCCGTTTTTCATTATTTTAACGTGGGATTTTCACCCAAAACTTTATTTTATAAACTAAGGCCCCAAAATATATAAATCTCCAGGGTTTTTATAAAATATATTAAAAGAATTGGTGATTGATCTAATTATTGAGGGAATATTTGCTTTTCCTTAATTTATGGCAAAAGCAACCCACTACCACCTCAATCTATGACCAGCCACTCTTTCCCACTACCCCTTGTCTCCTTAGTGGACCTTTACAGCCAATCTCCAGCTCTTCCCACGTTCTAAGAGCTGGAGGATTGATCCTCTCTCCTCATTCTCCATAAAACTCTTTCATTCTACACTTAGCAACCAAGAACACTCTCCAAAATTCTCTCATCTTTTCTCTTAACTTCAAGAACTTCAAGGCTTTCTCCAGGGATTTCTTTCTTCAATTAGTAAGTATCTTCATCATTTACATAATTATTAAACTCCATTCTACTCAAATCATTGATATCTTACACAAGTTCCATCTTATTCGGTGTTAGATTTTCGAATCATCAAGACATCTTCTTAGTGTTCTTAAGTTGAACACTTCCTTTCTCTCACTTTCATCTACTGAAACCACATAAGGTGAGTTCATACCCATACATTTACATGTTTTTCTTAAGTTTTAAGGGGAGAATACAAGTAAAATCATCAAGAACACAATTAAACTTTTTCTAACAGATTACATCAGAAAAGATGGACGTTAACCACGGACTGTTTTGGTCAACTTAAATATTTTAGTTTTCAAAACTGTTTCAGGTGCAAGTAGTTCAAACTCTTAGCTTTAAAATGGCTACTTGCACATCTCCAAATGATTTTTCTACAATTAATGGTGATTTTTACAAAACTGCCTGTCATTTCAGAGGCAAACCCGGACCAGTCTGTGGTTATGAACATTTTCACCTCTGTTAGAGATCACTAAAAATCATGATAAATTTTACGAACAAACTAGACTCATATTCCAAACTCTCAAAATTTGCGGATTTGGATTTAGAACTGTGATGATTTTTCTATAAATTTTCTAAGAACGGTAACAGAAACTGTTTTTAACGAAAAGTTGCTGTTAATTTCATTTCACCTTGTAACATGTTGAGCAAGGTGTATATCTTTATGTGACTATATGTTACTGCAATATATGACATTTTATCTTAATATTTAGACACACATCAGTTTACAAATGGATTTGGTCATATAAAATATAAAGAATAACAAGTGATTATAATCAAAGTAAAATCGATACATTCAAACATTAAATAAACTATTTTGAATATAGTTTGCATACATTACCACGTACTACCCTTGGTTGATAAACTATAATAGGTATAGTTTATGATACATTACATAACACATACATTTTAAAAAGGGTATATTTATACAAAGGATATTTTCATTAAGCAAGGTACGGCCATACGGTACCAAGTTTTCATAACACGAAATTCCGTTAATGACTTTGTGAGACAATTACTTCAAATTACCATTAAGTCCTGTATTGTAACCAGAGTCTCCTTGAGGGAGAGCGTGATACTTGTGTATAGATCTATATTGGGTTTGACAAACCCACACCTAAACTGCATGCAACAGTTAGACCGATAGGTCTGGGGTGACAAATGTCATAACATTTCCGACGCCTGAAGAACGTCGTTTTAGGCAACCTTGGTCATAGTATGGTTATAATAAACTCACATAAAGTATTAACAAACATTGGAATTTACGGGGACTTCATTAAAATTTAACGAGTTTATGTCAATTTAAATTTTGCATTGTTTTACTATAAATATGACAAATTACTTGTACCTTTCGGTCTTTGGGTTTTAAGACTACATTTACACATTAAGGAAAATATTGGATTTTTCTAACACAAATACTACTTTTACAAACGAAAAGCTTATGAACTCACCAACCTTTGTGTTGACATTTTTTTTAAACAACTTGTATTCTCAGGAAATCATTAAACAGGTAATCAAGTGCTTTTGAGGATGGGACGCTAAGGCGTCTACTATTTCATATTTTATCAATATATTGTAATTGATTCGTAAACATGTAATTCATACAATGATGTAATTTTTTTTCAATTATATATATGTTGGTTGTGTTTGCTTGAATTACTATTACAATTGCTGTTATGATACTATACATGAAGTCCTCCACCCCCGGACGTTTCCGCCATCCTTGGTTTGGGGGTGTGACAGATTGGTATCAGAGCGCAGTTTATAGTGAATTAAGTATATCAAACCACACAAGATATACAAACTATAAACACAATTGGGACTAATAGTCTCTGATTTGTGTATTTTTCAAATAAATATACCTTTAGAAAATAAATGATTCTTTTTATTAAAAAGTATAAATACATGCATACATGCTCACATAGTGTCATAACTAGAAGAACATAAAATAAAAGAAGAGGAGTTGTACATTATGGGTATGCCTTGGTATATGTAAATCAAGTCTGGGAAGGATATAGCCTGATCAACTATATCTGTCCGGGAATTGACTTGCATATACCGGGGGATGGTCAGGATGGACAACAAATCTAACAAACTCGTCTTACCGCTAGTACGCCTCATTCACGAAGCCGGTCTATAAGGGGGGTATAAGGTTGTTGCCTGTAAAATGGCAATTTAATGGGTGTCCACTCTCACCCACCGCTTCCTTGATCGGTGGAGGGTCGTTAGCCGAACGGGTAAGACAAGGACTTATAAATTCTCATTAAAAGTATGATGAATATTATAAAGTAACTAAATGCTTTAAGAACTCGAAACTAAACATTTACAAATACTATAGGAGTATTTTGTGTTACTATAATAAAAATATTTTATACTTTCATTTTACCTCATAACCCAATGTATTGGGTCAATAAAAAAGTATAAAATCGTATGTATCGTAAACATACCGGAAAACAACGTAATAATATACTTTATGTATAAAAGATTTCTCTCCCTATAAATACACTTTTACTAAAAGTACATTGGTTTACGACTTATGACAGAACCATGCCGCCAAGAAGAAGACCAAGACCTTCCAGCAACACAGCAACACCTCCTCCGCCGCCGCCTCCACAGTTTGATCCCGCGATGTTCCAGGCTGCAGTAACAGCAGCCGTAGCAGCCGCAATGTCACATATAGGGACCAACGGAGCTGGTGGTTCGGGATCGGGAGCTACACACTCTATCCACGGAGACAGTACGTGGCGTGCAAAAGAGTGTTCATACAAGGACTTCACAAATGGTAAACCCGACAACTTCAATGGAAGCGGGGGAGTCATCACGTTGATGCAATGGTTTGAAAAGACCGAAGTAGTCTTTCAGGTGTGCTCCTGCCCCGAAGCGAGCAAAGTTAAGTTCGCAACCTTAACCTTCACCGGCCGGGCCCTTACTTGGTGGAACTGCCGGGTTAAGTCACTTACTCTCGAAGTGGCTAGCTCCATAACCTGGGCAGAACTAAAAACGTTGATGATGAAGGAGTACTGCCCGAGAGGTGAAATTCAAAAGTTGGAACAAGAACTCTGGAACCTCAGGATGACGGGCTCTGACCTTGAAACCTACACCACCCGATTCAATGAATTGGCTCTCCTCTGCCCAACCATGGTTACCCCGGAGGAGAAAAAGGTGGAGCGATACCTTTGGGGACTGTCTCTCCACGTGCAAAGTAGTGTCCTGGCTTCAAGGCCAACTACTTTTGACAGTGCCAGGGAGCTGGCACAACAACTTGTTGACCACCGAGCCGGTCATAATACTACAACCACCACCACTGATAAATCAAAAGGGGGAAACAACAAAAGGAAGTTCTGGAACGAAAAGAAGAGCCAACCAGCACAGGACCCCGCTAAGAAGCAACAAATTGTTGCTGTCCATGCTGCCACTAATGCTGCCACTACTACTACCACTCCAGCACCACCGAAGCCATATGCGGGAAAACTACCTAAGTGCAACAAGTGCAACTTTCACCACAATGGTGCTTGTAGGGAGATGCACTGTAACAACTGCGACAGGAAGGGGCACACTGCTCGTTTCTGTAAAGCGCCGGCTCAACCAATCAACCAAGTCGCCAGTACGGGGGCAACCCGGACCTGCTACAACTGTGGAGACGCAGGTCACTTCAAAAGAGACTGCCCCAAAGCACAAGCCCCTAATGCTGGTGGAGTAGGAAGAGTCCTGGCAATAGGACATGGGGAAGCAGTCGAGGATCCCACGGTGGTTACCGGTACGTTTCTCCTCAATAACTCTTATGCATGCGTACTATTCGATAGTGGAGCGGAGAGGAGTTTCGTGAGCCACCAATATAAACATTTACTTGAACAAAATCCCCAATCACTAAAGGATACTTATGTAGTAGAAATGGCAAATGGTAAAGTAGAACGCACTAGCGACATATACTCAGAATGTACTCTCACTCTAGACAACCATACATTTAAAATTGACCTGATGCCGGTCACCATAAAAAGCTTCGACGTAATCATCGGGATGGATTGGTTAGTTCCTCACCGTGCCGACATTCTATGTTACGAAAGGGCCGTTCGCCTCAATCTACCAAATGACGAAACCCTTCTTATCTATGGTGACAAACCTAGTGCGAATTTACAAATCATCTCATGCATCAAAGCCCAAAAGTATCTCCGGAAGGAGTACCACGCCTTCTTAGCCCATGTAGTAGACAAGAAACAAGACGTGAAAGACATCAAGGACATCCCCGAAGTGTGTAACTTCCCGGATGTGTTCCCAGAGGATCTTCCTGGTGTACCACTCGCACGACAAGTCGATTTCAGAATTGACTTAATACCCGGAGCTACCCCCGTAGCCAGAGCTCCATACCGCCTCGCACCATCAGAAATGCAGGAGTTGTCCAGTCAATTAACCGAGCTTTTGAACAAAGGGTTCATCAGACCAAGCTTCTCACCTTGGGGAGCACCAGTCCTTTTTGTAAAGAAGAAGGACGGATCCTTTCGCATGTGCATCGACTATCGGGAACTAAACAAGCTCACCATCAAAAACCGATATCCTCTGCCCCGAATCGACGACCTTTTCGACCAACTCCAAGGAGCAAATTTCTTCTCAAAGATCGACCTAAGGTCAGGCTACCATCAGCTACGAGTTCAAGAAGAAGATATTCCCAAAACTGCATTCAGAACTCGCTATGGGCACTATGAGTTTGTGGTGATGTCCTTCGGTTTAACAAACGCACCTGCGGTATTCATGGACCTAATGAATAGAGTGTGTCGACCCTACCTAGACAAGTTTGTAATCGTATTCATCGACGATATCTTGATCTACTCGCGAAGCGAAGAAGAGCATCGCCTACATCTACGCCAAGTGCTAGAGACGCTAAGAGCGGAGAAGCTTTATGCTAAGTTCTCTAAGTGTGAATTCTGGATTAGAGAAGTGGATTTCCTTGGACATGTGGTAAGTGAGAAAGGCATACATGTGGACCCCTCCAAGATCAAGGCAATCGAGAATTGGTCAGCACCCAAGACGCCAACCGAAATTCGACAATTCCTTGGGCTTGCTGGCTACTACCGAAGATTTATACAAAACTTCTCCAAGATTGCGAAACCACTCACCACCTTGACGCAGAAAGGTGTGATATTCAAGTGGGAAAATAAACAAGAAACTGCTTTCCAAACGTTAAAACAAGCCCTATGCAGCGCACCGATCTTGTCTCTCCCAGAGGGAACCGATGACTTCATAGTGTACTGTGATGCTTCGAATCAAGGCCTCGGATGTGTGCTCATGCAGAGAGGGAAGGTTATCGCGTATGCATCAAGACAGCTTAAGACGCACGAGGTTAATTATACTACGCACGACCTGGAATTAGGAGCAGTGGTATTCGCTTTGAAGATCTGGAGACACTACCTCTACGGCACGAAATGCACTATCTTCACTGATCACAAAAGTCTTCAGCATATCCTCAATCAGAAAGAGCTCAACATGCGACAGAGGAGATGGGTGGAGTTGCTGAATGACTACGAGTGCGAAATTCGTTATCATCCGGGCAAGGCCAATGTAGTGGCCGATGCTCTAAGCAGGAAGGAGTACTCGGGCCGCCGAGTAAAATCCTTAACAATGACAATCCATTCCCACCTGACCATACAAATCAAGGAAGCTCAACTGGAAGCTTTGAAACCAGAAAAGGTGGCAGGAGAGACATTAAGGGGAATGGATAAAAACTTAGAAGTCAAGGAGGATGGAGCACGTTATATCATGAACCGGATTTGGACACCGAAGTTCGGTGGACTCCGAGATGTTGTCATGAATGAAGCACACAAGACTCGATACTCCATCCATCCCGGGTCGGATAAGATGTATCTAGACCTCAAGAAATTATACTGGTGGCCGAACATGAAAGCTGAGATTGCTACCTATGTGAGCAAGTGCCTGACTTGCGCTAAGGTCAAAACAGAATACCAGAAACCATCCGGGCTATTACAACAGCCGGATATACCTGAGTGGAAGTGGGAACGAATAACAATGGACTTCATAACCAAGATGCCTAAGACATCGGGCGGTCTTGACACAATATGGGTAATTATAGACAGATTGACCAAATCAACACACTTTCTACCAATAAAAAAAACCGACAAGATGGAGAAGCTGACTAGAACGTACATCAGAGAGATTGTACGACTCCATGGTGTGCCGATATCCATTATCTCTGATAGAGATAGTAGATTTACCTCACGGTTTTGGCAGTCTCTACAAAAATCATTGGGAACTAGGCTTGACATGAGTACGGCCTACCACCCACAAACCGACGGACAGAGCGAGCGAACCATTCAAACGTTGGAAGACATGTTAAGAGCTTGTGTGATAGACTTCGGTAAAGCATGGGATACCCATCTACCGCTTATCGAATTCTCCTACAATAACAGCTATCATACTAGCATCAAAGTCGCTCCATTCGAAGCTCTTTACGGTCGTAAATGCAGATCACCCCTGTGTTGGGCTGAGGTGGGGGATTCACAGCTAGCTAGAGGGCAAGCCTCTAATAGCACTCTCACCGGTCCAGAAATCATCCGCGAAACCACCGAAAAGATCGTACAAATCCGAGCACGACTTAAAGCCTCAAGAGACCGACAGAAAATCTACGCAAACAAGCGGAGGAAACCCTTGGAATTCCAGGTGGGAGACCGAGTCCTTTTGAAAGTCTCACCCTGGAAAGGCTTGATACGCTTCGGAAAGCATGGGAAGCTGAATCCAAGATACATAGGGCCTTTTGAGATTCTCGCTAGAATCGGCCCCGTAGCTTACAAACTCAATCTACCCCGCGAACTTAGTAATGTGCATCCTACCTTCCACGTCTCGAACTTGAAAAAGTGCCTATCCGATGAGACTCTCATTATTCCACTCGAGGAAATCGAGATCAATGAGAGCCTCAACTTCGTGGAAGAACCTGTGGAGATCATGGACCGGGAAATCAAACGAACGAAACAAAGTCGTATTCCCATCGTGAAGGTACGTTGGAACGCTAAACGAGGACCCGAATTCACCTGGGAACGCGAGGATCAGATGAAACAAAAGTATCCACATCTCTTTCCAAACTCTTGAAATCCCAGTCAAAATGAAAATTTCGGGACGAAATTCCTTCTAACGGGGGGATGATGTGACAACCGTCAAATTTCGGTCAATTCAAAGTCAACAAGTCAAACCGGTCAACTCCAATAACCCTTGTATGCTAGGGTTTACGTTATGTAATCACTATACAATTCGCTATTTTAATGAGAAATCCTCATTTGGAAAGTTCATGTGTTTGATTTTCCTTAGCCTTAACAGTGCTAAACAACGAACCAAAGCGATAAAACACTATTTCACAATCATCGGGATTGTGTACGACACTAAAACACGGTTTAATGGGGTTTACGAACCTTGCGTTGTGAAGCCGGACACTCAAATTAATCACAAACGAAACCTCTCTAAATCGTTTTCACTCTATCTCTTTCTAATTGAAATCTCTCCCAAATCTCTCCCAAAAGTTACTTTAACTTTTTGTAATCATTTGGGTCATCTCGACCCTTAACCGGGTCAAAAATCGCTTGAAACGGGATAAAAACAAGTAAAATAGCTTTAAGGATCCGAAACCAAAGCTTCTGGTCCGAAGCTGTGTCCGATGTCCGAGGTCCGAAGGACCAGTGTCCGAAGCGAAGCAGTGTCCGAAGTCCCGTGTGCGAAGCGAGGTCCGTCCGAAGTCGTGTCCGTCCGAAGCGAGGTCCGTCCGAAGTCTCGCAGGGTCCGAAGTCCAGGCCCTTTTTACCGGTTTTTCGACTACGACTTCGTTTTAACTCCGTTTTTCATTATTTTAACGTGGGATTTTCACCCAAAACTTTATTTTATAAACTAAGGCCCCAAAATATATAAATCTCCAGGGTTTTTATAAAATATATTAAAAGAATTGGTGATTGATCTAATTATTGAGGGAATATTTGCTTTTCCTTAATTTATGGCAAAAGCAACCCACTACCACCTCAATCTATGACCAGCCACTCTTTCCCACTACCCCTTGTCTCCTTAGTGGACCTTTACAGCCAATCTCCAGCTCTTCCCACGTTCTAAGAGCTGGAGGATTGATCCTCTCTCCTCATTCTCCATAAAACTCTTTCATTCTACACTTAGCAACCAAGAACACTCTCCAAAATTCTCTCATCTTTTCTCTTAACTTCAAGAACTTCAAGGCTTTCTCCAGGGATTTCTTTCTTCAATTAGTAAGTATCTTCATCATTTACATAATTATTAAACTCCATTCTACTCAAATCATTGATATCTTACACAAGTTCCATCTTATTCGGTGTTAGATTTTCGAATCATCAAGACATCTTCTTAGTGTTCTTAAGTTGAACACTTCCTTTCTCTCACTTTCATCTACTGAAACCACATAAGGTGAGTTCATACCCATACATTTACATGTTTTTCTTAAGTTTTAAGGGGAGAATACAAGTAAAATCATCAAGAACACAATTAAACTTTTTCTAACAGATTACATCAGAAAAGATGGACGTTAACCACGGACTGTTTTGGTCAACTTAAATATTTTAGTTTTCAAAACTGTTTCAGGTGCAAGTAGTTCAAACTCTTAGCTTTAAAATGGCTACTTGCACATCTCCAAATGATTTTTCTACAATTAATGGTGATTTTTACAAAACTGCCTGTCATTTCAGAGGCAAACCCGGACCAGTCTGTGGTTATGAACATTTTCACCTCTGTTAGAGATCACTAAAAATCATGATAAATTTTACGAACAAACTAGACTCATATTCCAAACTCTCAAAATTTGCGGATTTGGATTTAGAACTGTGATGATTTTTCTATAAATTTTCTAAGAACGGTAACAGAAACTGTTTTTAACGAAAAGTTGCTGTTAATTTCATTTCACCTTGTAACATGTTGAGCAAGGTGTATATCTTTATGTGACTATATGTTACTGCAATATATGACATTTTATCTTAATATTTAGACACACATCAGTTTACAAATGGATTTGGTCATATAAAATATAAAGAATAACAAGTGATTATAATCAAAGTAAAATCGATACATTCAAACATTAAATAAACTATTTTGAATATAGTTTGCATACATTACCACGTACTACCCTTGGTTGATAAACTATAATAGGTATAGTTTATGATACATTACATAACACATACATTTTAAAAAGGGTATATTTATACAAAGGATATTTTCATTAAGCAAGGTACGGCCATACGGTACCAAGTTTTCATAACACGAAATTCCGTTAATGACTTTGTGAGACAATTACTTCAAATTACCATTAAGTCCTGTATTGTAACCAGAGTCTCCTTGAGGGAGAGCGTGATACTTGTGTATAGATCTATATTGGGTTTGACAAACCCACACCTAAACTGCATGCAACAGTTAGACCGATAGGTCTGGGGTGACAAATGTCATAACATTTCCGACGCCTGAAGAACGTCGTTTTAGGCAACCTTGGTCATAGTATGGTTATAATAAACTCACATAAAGTATTAACAAACATTGGAATTTACGGGGACTTCATTAAAATTTAACGAGTTTATGTCAATTTAAATTTTGCATTGTTTTACTATAAATATGACAAATTACTTGTACCTTTCGGTCTTTGGGTTTTAAGACTACATTTACACATTAAGGAAAATATTGGATTTTTCTAACACAAATACTACTTTTACAAACGAAAAGCTTATGAACTCACCAACCTTTGTGTTGACATTTTTTTTAAACAACTTGTATTCTCAGGAAATCATTAAACAGGTAATCAAGTGCTTTTGAGGATGGGACGCTAAGGCGTCTACTATTTCATATTTTATCAATATATTGTAATTGATTCGTAAACATGTAATTCATACAATGATGTAATTTTTTTTCAATTATATATATGTTGGTTGTGTTTGCTTGAATTACTATTACAATTGCTGTTATGATACTATACATGAAGTCCTCCACCCCCGGACGTTTCCGCCATCCTTGGTTTGGGGGTGTGACAGCAGCTTCACTTCCAATGCCCTTTCTCGTGGCAGTAGAAGCACTCTGCTTCTTTAGGGTTGGTGGAGGGGGTAGCAGAACCAGCTTTGGTCCCATTAGAAGAGGATCCATCATGGGGTTTGCCCTTGAAGCTCTTAGAATGAGCCTTCCTCTTCTTCCCTTTACCTTGCCCAATAGCCAGGACAGGGGCAGCAGCAGCAGGAGTTGATGCAATAGACTTGCCATTTAAACTGCTCTCAACAGTTCGCAAGAGACCTTGAAGCTTTCTAAGTGTTACCTCCTCCTTGTTCATGTGATAGGTCATACGAAACTGGTCCTAACAAGGAAGTAAGGAGTGGAGAATGATATCAATCGCCAACTCCTCATTGAAGTTGACATTTAACTTCAGCAAGCGGTCCACATATCTTTGCATCTTCTGCAAGTGGGCCGTGATGGACTCTACATCCTTCATTTTGGTAGTGATCATCGAGGCGATGATCTCATACCTCTCTTGCCTGACACTTTGATGGTACCTTTCCATCAAGTCCTGGTGCATCTCATAGGGATAGTAGTCCTCATAGGACTTCTGGAGTTCAGCAATCATGGTAGCTAGCATGATGCAATGGACTTTCGTTGCATCCCTTTCATGTGCCTCGTAGGCAACTATTTCTTCAGGAGTGGCAGTATTGACATTAACCTCCTTGAGCTCCTTATCAAGAACATATTATTTGTCCTCGTATCTGGTCACCATTCGTATGTTACGAATCTAGTCGTTAAAGTTGGTGCCATTAAATATCACTCTCCCACAAAGGTTCATGAGAGAGAAGGAGTCAGAAGCGTTAGAGCCTGAAGCGTTGTTGTTGTTTTGATTAGACATTTGAAAAAGAAAAGAGACAAAGTTTTGATTAGATATGAATCCCCAATTAAACACCCAAATGAGAAATTAGGGCTATGATCCAACAACATTATTTACATTTCAAAAAGGGATGCCGTAATCTAACTGCAAATAATTTGAAGGTAGGTAAATGACGATTTACCAATTTCCACCATGAAAAACGAAAAAGACTTTTAGTTTTAAATGAATTGAAATTCTTAGATTCTTTTGAGATTCATTGAACTTTTCAATGGCATGTTTAAATCTCGATTATGCCCTTCAAGTTTGTGACTGGGATACCGAGGATCACAAACAAGGTGTGAATAACCATGCAAATGTGCTTGGTGCTCTCGATGTCCTTTACCACCTAACCAATGTGTCGGTTAACCACACATGCTCCATTAGTCTATGATAACCATCGATCCACCCTTTTCCACCCAAGCTAGTCCCAAATTAGTATGCCTGTTAGCCACGCACGCTCCACTAACGACTTGACAAGGTGCAAAGTGTAATTTCATGGAATAACATACAATTTTCACATTTTTCCTAAAGTAACTAAGATTGCCAATTTTATAAAAACATTTAGTTACTATATTAACAATTATACTTTTAATGAGGAATTAGTTGCCCTATTCTACCCGTTCGGCTAACGACCCTCCACCAATCAAGGAAGCGGTGGGTGAGAGTGGACACCCATTAAACTGCCATTTTATAGGCAACAACCTTATACCACGCAAGTTTTGAAACTTTTCAAAACTATCTAGATCAAATTACAAATAATTTAATTAACAATTAATGAGTGATTATCTAAATTTGACCTAATTCAATTTCATGGCAAGATAATTCAATCAAATAATTCAAATAATTAAAGTTATCATATAAGGCAATGATTATCCAGTTAATTGACAATTATCTTCTATTTTGATAAGGATAATCATATCAATTTAATAAAAATCAAATTTTATTAATCAAAAATGTTTTTGGTAATTATCCCAACTCAAAACAGGTCAAAATCCTGAAATATTTGCTCTCTGACTCTTCGACTCGCTGAGTCACTGTCTGGACTCGTCGAGTTCATCAGGTGACATCTCGTCAACCAGAATGGGATATTGGTCGATCCGGCCAAGATTGAGGCGGTGATGAGTTGGAAGGTGCCGAGATCCCCCACCGAGATCAGGAGTTTTCTGGGGTTGGCAGGCTATTATAGGAGATTTATTAAAGATTTCTCCAAGATTGCTGTTCCTCTCACCAGGTTGACCCGGAAGGGCGTGGCTTTTAGTTGGGGCCCAGAGCAGCATGCCTCCTTTGAGACACTTCGCCAGAGATTATGCGAAGCCCCGGTACTAGCCCTTCCGGAGGGGATGGAGGATTTTGTAGTGTATTGTGAAGCGTCGATATCGGGATTGGGTGCGGTGCTGATGCAGAGCGGGCATGTGATAGCATACGCATCGAGGCAGCTGAAGCCTCATGAGGCGAGGTATCCTACTCATGATCTAGAGTTGGGGGCTGTGGTGTTCGCCCTCAAAATCTGGCGTCACTATCTGTATGGGGTCCGGTGTACCATATACACGGATCACAAGAGCTTGAAGTATTTGATGGATCAGCCCAACTTGAATATGCACCAGAGGAGATGGTTGGATGTGGTAAAGGATTATGAGTGTGAGATCCTGTACCACCCGGGCAAGGCTAACGTTGTAGCCGATGCCCTGAGTCGTAGGGCGGAGAGTGCCCTGATACGTGATGTTTGTTTGAGGTTGACGGTGATGACTCCGGTGTTGGACACCATTCGGGGGGCCCAGGTAGAGGCCATGAGACCGGAGAACTGCAAGAGGGAGCGGGTGATCGGGCAGGTGTCTGAGTTCGTTGCCGATAGTCGAGGGCTTATGACCTTTCAGGGTCGGATTTGGGTGCCATTTGAGGGCGGGGCACGTACCATTCTGATGGAGGAGGCACATAGATCGAGGTTCTCGATCCATCCCGGGGCCACTAAGATGTATTTGGACCTGAAGAGGGAGTATTGGTGGCCCTGTATGAAGAGGGATGTCGCGTGGTTCGTAGAGAGGTGCTTGACCTGTCGCAGGGTGAAGGCCGAGCACCAACGTCCGCATGGCAAGTTGCAGCCACTTGAGGTTCCCCAATGGAAGTGGGAACATATTTCTATGGATTTCATCACCAAATTGCCGAGGACTGCGAGGGGTGTTAATGCAATTTGGGTGATCGTCGACCGGCTGACGAAGAGTGCTCACTTTCTTGCTATCAGTGAGAGCTCTTCTGCAGAGAGGTTGGCAGAGTTGTATGTGAAGGAGGTGGTATCGCGGCATGGAGTGCCGATCTCGATTGTGTCAAATCGGGATGTACGTTTCACTTCCAGGTTCTGGAAGAAGTTCCACGAGGAGTTGGGCACGAGGCTGCATTTCAGTACCGCTTACCACCCACAGACGGACGGACAGAGTGAGCGGACGATTCAGACGCTCGAGGACATGCTTCGGGCATGTGTGTTGGACTTCGGAGGGAGTTGGGATACGTATTTGCCATTGGCTGAGTTTTCCTATAACAACAGTCACCATTCGAGCATTGGTATGCCTCCCTTCGAGTTGTTGTATGGGAGGAGGTGTCGAACACCCATCTGTTGGGGAGAGGTAGGGCAGCGAGTGATGGGCAGCACTGAGATAGTGCTTCAGACGACAGAGCAGATACAGCAGGTCAGGCAGAGGTTGTTGACAGCTCATAGTCGCCAGAAGAGTTACGCGGATAGGCGACGATCCGAGCTCGAGTTTCAGGTTGGAGACTTCGTACTCCTGAAAGTATCTCCTTGGAAAGGAGTGATTCGATTCAGGAAGAGGGGCAAGCTGGGGCCCCGGTATATTGGGCCGTTCAGGGTGGCCGCAAGGGTGGGCAGGGTAGCATATCGGTTGGAGCTACCTGCGGAGTTGAGTCAGATACATGATACCTTCCACGTGTCTCAGCTGAGGAAGTGTATAGCCGATGAGTCGGCGGTGGTACCATTGGAGGATATTCAGGTGGATGCGAGCCTGAATTATGTTGAGAGGCCAGTCGCGGTGGTAGATCGGAAGATCAAGGTTTTGAGAAACAAGGAAGTGCCACTGGTTCTGGTTCAGTGGCGGCATCGAAAAGGGTCCGAGCTGACCTGGGAGCCGGAGGCAGAGATGCGGAAGCTTCATCCAGAGCTGTTTGTAGAATGAGACTTCGAGGGCGAAGTCTGATTCTAGTGGGGGAGAATTGTAACATCCGGATTCCCAGGTATCTTATTTTAAGTAATTATCTTGAGTTTTAGGGAGGGACTCGGCGAGTAGGCGCTCAGACTCGCCGAGTAGGATCGCGAATTCTTGTCTGGATTAATGATCGGACTCGACGAGTCGATGCGTGGACTCGGCGATTTCGCGCTGTAAAGTGAAACCCTAAATCTCAGGACCCGAGCCCTATTTAAAGGCCCTTATGGCCGTCATTTGCGGCCACTACTCCCCTGTGAAAACCCTAGAGAGAAAAGAGAGCTTAGAGAGCATTTTGGAGGCTAATTCTTCATCCTTGGTGTGATCTTGCAAGAAGGAGTGAGAAAATCCAAGCTAGATCGGTTGTGGAGCTTGGATCTGTGTTGTTCACACTGAGATTCACGTTTTGAGGTACAAGTTCCTTCCCATTTCGTGTATTTGATAGATTCCTTGAATCTAGGGTTTCCTTTGCACAATTTTGAGTTATATTGTGAAGCATATGAGGTCCGTTTGGGTGTAGATGATAGATCTGGACCTTGAGAGGTCCAAAAGGTCCCAAGCTTCCAGCTTTATGAGGGTTCATGTGAGCCTTGAGAGTAAAACCCCATTTTAAAGGTTATTTCTCCATTTTTGGTCTTATAAGCATTGCATGAACGTAAAGTTTGAACCTTTACGTGACTTTCGAGTGTTAGAAGGTTGGATCTACTGGTTGGTGAAGCAGATCTGACCTCAAAAGATCGTTTGAGTGTTTTCATGGGAGGAACTCGCCGAGCCCATAAGGGACTCGACGAGTCGAGTCGGGTTGCCCCGCGATTCGCAACCTGTGATAACCCGTTGAGTGTAGGGTTGACTCAGCAAGTCGAGTGAGGAACAGGGGCGAAGAGGACATACATGTACTCGCCGAGTCACACGAGTGCACTCGACGAGTCTGGTCAAAGTTTGACCGTTGACCTTTGTTGACTTTTAGGGTTTGGTCAATGTTAGGGTCTTTGAGCCATGAGAGGGGTAAAATGGTCATTTACCCTTCTGAGAGTACTAAGAGAGGGATTATTCTAGCCTTGAGGGTTGTATTGATTAGAGTGCTTATTCCATGTGATTAGGCGGGGGCTAGGCCAGATTTTATCGAGCTCGAGATTTACCAAGTTACCCGAGGTGAGTCTTCTCACTATACTTTACCTAGAGTGGTAATTAGAGTTCTTTGACAGGATATCTTGTATGCTATTTATGTGATTGTGATACACTGCATTATTTCTATGTGATTCATGCCGTGTATGTTCCAGAGTTTACAGAGTTAGAACCGGAAGGTTCACAGAGTTAGGACCGGAGGGTCCACAGAGTTACAGCCTCGAGTGGCTAATATGTGTTATATGTGGTATTTTGGGGAACTCACTAAGCATTTATGCTTACAGTGTTGTGTTATGTGTTTCAGGTACCAGTGAGGATCGCGGGAAGGCGCCGGCATGATCAGTACACACATGAGGAGTTTTATACATTATGATCTTGGGGTTGTGTTTCTATGGATTGATATGTGATACAATGACATTTTTATAATATTTATGAATGAAAGTATGTTTTTGAAAATGTGAAAAATTGTTTAAAATTTCGGTGTTACATAGGGTTTCAGTCAAAACCCTAATTGGATAGCTTAGGCCTTAAGCAGTCCAATAGAACCTTCTGGAATAAGGCCTTTGGACGAATTCAAGGTGGGCTTCCTCCTTGATTTCGTCCACCCCTTAATCCAAAGGATCCACAACCCAAAATCCAATTATCCTATAATTGCAATTCCAGTCCCTTAAGTTCAATTAATATCTTTTGATCACAAAATTAATTCTTAATTAATTCTTGACCAATATTAATTAATCAATATGATTTCTCTTTTAATATATTATTCATATAATATATTAATAAACCATAATATCATCTTTCTCCACTAATCATCCAGTCAAGTTGCTCTAGTGAAGGCAACCCAAAAGGACCATGCTACTATCGGGTCAAGTACATACCAAATATAGTTATGGGCTTAGACATCTAATCCAACAATACTTGCATGGAAGACTAGAGTGTGGCCCTTGGCATATGTCTGAAAGGCCAGGGTTTGGCCCTTGATAATTGTATAAAAGACCAGATTGTGGCTCCTACTATATGTAGGCAAGATCAGGGTTTGGCCCTCTGTAGTTATATGTAGGATGCTAGTTGTCCTTGTGATGCTTGCATGGAAGACTAGGATATGGCTCTTGGCACTTGTATGTAAGACCAGGGTTTGACTCCTGACATGACAAGGAAAGACCATGATTTGGCTCATGGCTGATAGTGACAGTAAGACTATGGTTTGGCCCATAGCATTCCCTATCCTATGTATGGTATGTGGTTTTTTTGGGAATTCACTAAGTTTTGTGCTTATGGTTTTGTGGTTTAAAAATTTTCAAGTACTTCCAGTTCCAAAGGGAAGGATCTGGCTTGATTGTACAACATCCACTAATGGCTTTTATGCACTGATTGTTATTGTTTTACCCTGATGTTTGAGAGATATATTTTATTCTGATTGGTTTTGGAACAAATGTTTGTATGGATTTGATTGTTTAAAAATGAGAATTTTTGTTGGTATTTTTGAGACGTTACATTGTACAAGCTAAAATGGTCACTTTTATTTGGAGCAAGTTTTTTCCATGTACACTTGAAATCCACAACATCCAAAGTGTTAAGATCAAGACCACTTTGAACAACATAGATCCATCAATCCCCAAGTTTACATATATCCATCAATCCTTAAGTTTGTATGTCAACGTTGTAAATTAAGGTAACATCAAGAAGACTATATGTCAATTTGTAACATTTAGTTATATCCGTTACTTATTTAAGTTCATGCCTCTAATCCGACATCCACTAACCATCAATAAAACATGATCGCACAATATTATCTTTCTCCAACTCCAACTCATACAATCTTGGAAATATATTCTACAAAAACGAACAATACCCTTTCATTTTTTTCTTTCCAAAACATTGTATAAAACCCGTTTCTCATAATTTTTTTTTCATGTTATTGTTTGAAACCTCCATATTAGTTTTGAACATTTGCAACCACTTGCTTGAAAATCTTCTAGATCTTTTTTTTGGAACCGACAAAATTTATTAAAACCACGGCCTAAAGGAAAAAGACCGGGCACAAAAGAAAAAACAAAACAAAACTTAAAAAATGTCAAAAGGGGAACAAACCCAATATTCTCATCTACAATTTCCAAAATTACCCCTATATTTCAACCAACTAAAAACCATAGAAATCACATTATCCGCTACCTTTGAAGAGTTCACATGGGTTCTGTTAAACCAAATGTCGTTCCTTGCTTTTCACATAACTAAAAACCATAGAAAATCTTCTAGATCTACACCCACCAACAAATTAGCATCGGTCACCATGTATTTAATCACCTTAACCAAAAAAAATCTAGCTCGTTAAAAAAGTCTCCACCTTCACTTCTTCAATACAACGTGTGATTTGACAAAAAAGTCTTTCGATTCTCAAACTTCCTATCTCTTTTGGAGCTAGCACATTCTGACTATTTTACTCATGCTTGTATTGTCCCACTTCACAGCCTTAATTTGATTTTCACTTGTGAATGACGCCGATGATGATGACATCATAGCATATTCAAATAATTTCACTAAAATAATATCTTGTATTCAGTTTTATTCCACTTAAATATCTAAAATGTTTATAGGATTATATATCACTTTAATTAAAATTATATTATATTGTTACTTTAATTGTAGAAAAAATTGTAATAATGCTTAATACATTAATTAAAAAGATGACAAAAATGCAAAAATGGTCCCTGTGGTTTCTCATTTTATGTGGCTACGGTCCAAACGTTTGAAAAGTTGCAGATTTAGTCATTTTCAACAAGTTTTGTTGTGGTTTTAGTCCCTCATCCGTTAACTTTCTTAAAATGACAATTTTAACCCCAGAGACCATTTTCGCAGTTTTGTCTTTTACTATACTAGAAGGACCATTTTTGCATACATTCTTTTTTATTTTAATGAAGTATTATATATTAATAGATATTATTTTTAATATATAATATTATATATTAATAAATATTTTTTATTGGATTATTAATTTATTTTAGTTGAATTTTTTTAAAAAAAATTGTTGGAGTAATTCTTTTTTATTGAATTATTATATATCAATACATATAGTTTTTAATATATAATATTTCTATCATAATAAATATTATATATTGGATTATCAATTTTTTTAGTTAATTTTTGTAATTTTTAATTAGTTTTTATTGTATTATTACTTTTAATTTATTATTTTCTTCATATACTAAATGTTGTTTTATTGGATTATTAATTTATTTTAGTTAATTATATTTTTTTTAATTTTTTTGTTGAAGTAATTCTTTTTATTGAATTATTATATATCAGTACATATAGTTTTTAATATATAATATTTATATCGTAATAAATATTATATTATGGAATTATTATATATTACAAAACATTATTTTATTGGATTATTAATTTCTTTTAGTTGATTCTTTTTATAATTTCTTTTTTGTTGGAGCAATTTTTTTATTAGATTATTATATATCAACAAATATTATTTTTAATATATAATATTTACATCATAATAAATAATACATTATTGGATTATTAATTTTTGTAATTTGTTTTTTTGAATTATTAATTTGTTGAAATATTACTTTTAATTTATTATTTTTTTTAATATAATAAATATTATCTTATTGGATTATTATTTTATTTTTAATGTATACTATTAATTATTTTTAATTTTATTAGTTTCACCACAAAGTCGTCGAAATACGTAAAAGTGTCGCTTATCATCGTCAAAAATTGGCAGGATCACCTCCAAACACCTTCATTGGAGGTTTAATAGATACCCTACCCTATTCCACCTAGCGTTGCTGGTAGCCACCTGCGACAAGTTCTTCATAATCCACTGGAATCCTTCATATCCCACATAATGCGCAACAAACCCCTATAACATTTATAAGTGGTGGTGGTGATCGAGTGATGGTGGTGGTATTTTCCTTATGGTTTCTCATTATAAGCTAGATGAAATGAAAGTGTTTGACAGCGATCCTAACGATTTCAATGATTAGAGACGACGATTTTGCATATCTCATGACTTTGTGATGGAACCAATAAAATTAACAAGAACTATTATTATAATTAAAAATAAATTAATAATCCAATAAAATAATATTTAGTATATGAAGAAAATAATAAATTAAAAGTAATAATCCAATAAAAAATAGTTTAAAAAAAATTACAAAAATTAACTAAAAGATAATAATAATCCAATAGTATAATATTTATTATGATATAAATATTATATATTAAAAACTATATTTATTGATATATAATAATTCAATAAAAAATAATTACTTCGACAATTGTTTTTTTTAAAAAAGAATTAACTAAAATAAATTAATAATCCAATAAAACAATATTTAGTATATGAAGAAAATAATAAATTAAATAATCCAATAAAAATAATTTAAAAAAAAGAATTAAAAATATTAACTAAAAGAAATTAATAATCTAATAATATATTTATTATGATATAAATATTATATATTAAAAACTATATGTATTGATATATAATAACTCAATAAAAAGAATTACTCTAACAAAAAAAAATTAAAACAAAATCAACTATAATAAATTAATAATCCAATAAAACAATATTTATTAATATATAATATTATATATTAAAAATAATATTTATTAATATATAACACTTCAATAAAATAAAAAAGAATGTATGCAAAAATGGTCCTTATGGTATGGTAAAAGACAAAACTGCGAAAATGGTCCCTGAGGGTAAAATTGTCATTTTAAAAAAGTTAACAGCCAACCAGTTAAACTTAACGGATGAGGGACCAAAACCACAATAAAACTTGTTGAAAAGGACCAAATCTACAACTTTTCAAACGTTTGGACCATAATCACATAAAATAAGAAACCACGGGGACCATTTTTGCAATTTTGTCTAAAAAGATAGAGCAAAAGTGTTAAGTGATCAATGCAACACTCAAAGCCGGTTTCACAAACTGATTTAGAAATGCAAAGCTCGTTTTCCCATTCTACAACTCGAGAAACGGTGTTTTTCAAATCCACATACATGAAACAAAAAATCCGGACATAAAATTTCATCATGCTCAACAAATCCAATACAGGCGAATTAAGGAAAACATTATTAGCTGAATCATTAGTCTAAATATTACAGAAACAACACATCGTATAAAAGATGGAGGAGTAGGTTTAATTGATGTGAACAATTATGATTATAGAAGTTTATAGAATTTTGATCTGGAGTCAACTTCCATGCCAAAATAATTTTCTCACAATCGTCAACTCAGAAGATCATCATCAGTGTGACCATTACCATAATTGTTGTTTTTACTATATATGTGTACAGTTGAAGCAGTTGCATCAACAACTCAGAAATAGCTAAAGGCTACTTCTATGGAACGAATTAATGCTCATATGATTTTGCATTTGAAATTCTTATGTGGGTTTTGGTTTTTAAACAAATGGAATTTTGTGTAATTAAAAAAGTATAATGGTTCATACAAATGGAACATAAATTATAAAACTTGAAATAATGATGTAATTTTTAAAAAACGTTTTGAGGTGTTACATAAACTATATCTAAAACTTTATTACGATTTAATGACATTAACTCACTTTAACGTGTAGAAAGTTATTGGATCTCTAAAAATCCACTTCCTCAATTTTGTTTTTCAATTACATTTAAAGACATAAGTAGTTATTTAAGAGTAGGTTACTTGAAATAGTTATTTAGGAATAGGTTACTTGTGGTTTCAGAAAAAAAAAAAAATAAATAAATAAATAAAAAAGAAAAGTAAAGTAGAGTAAGAAGAAACGACAAGCTATTTAAAAAGACATACTTGCCAACAAAGGTTGGAGATAACATCAAATCCATGGTCTTCATTTTGATAAAGCACACTAGTTCCACATACAATGCTATACAATGCTAAATGGGCTGATTGGTGCATATACCCATTTAGTTGTGTGGTATTATAGTATGTTCACAAATTTTTTTTTTTGGTTAGAACTTGTATTTTGTCCCGTTTACCCATATAGCCTCTTGAAAAATATATGCTCGGTTCAAAAAAAGAGATAAAAAGAAACAAAAAAAGAAAAAAAAGAAAAGAAAGGCAAATGCTGAAATATGAAAAACGACAACTAGCTAAGATATTAGAAAGAGAATGAGTTAACATAAGATACCCAAATAAAAGTGCATCTTGGCATACAATGGCATGCATGTCACGAACGATGTGCTCATGTGACATGTGTTACGTTAAAGATATACACACAATAAAGATGCCAAGAAAGTTTAAAAACACAAGGATTTACATGTTTTATACGATCAAACTAATTTTGTTAATCCATATGCTTTCTTGGTTAGGATTATAAAGGCACACATAGATCTATTTACAATAATAATAATAAAAAAGTTGACGTATCTACTTGTGAGCTAGGGCCCAAAATTGTCGCCCCTAATACCCATAATTTTCAAGCAAAGGTAAGGATAATAAAAGCTTAGACGTGTCCAAGGCTATCACTATAAATTACACCCTCTCAAAGGCTACCACTATAAATTACACTATTTTTATGTAAAAATCTCACAAAAACCATTTTCAACTCCAATCACATACTAAAAAATAATACTAAAAACATATTTTAATATTATAATTATAAAATAATATTTTATTTAATATTATATGATTTCATTTATGTAACATACACGTTCAGTTATCGTGTTATGTAATTTTAAAAGTGAATAATATAATGAAATATTATGTAATTTGAGCGTTGAGTTCTAACAGATAGTTTTTACTAGAAATGAAGTAAAACTATGTTTAGAATCGCTCGGAAAATATTGGAAGTCTTATGAGATTCCAATCAAAAGTCACATATTGTAATTTAACGAAAATATAAAATTTGAAATAAGTAAAATTATATTATTGAAAGTTGTAAAGAATCTCGTTAGAAACATTTAGGCGAAAACCTCATCGAAATCCGAGTTACAACGAATAAGTTATGACCAATCGAAGATCCGCGACAAAACCGGCAAACATTATTTAGTGTAAAAAGTGAGTTTTCGATAAACTACTCTTTAGCTTTAGTGATCTAAACGAAAGTTGCAGTATTCGTTAAACCGAGAATTTTCATAAAAAGAACGTCCAAATCTGACTTCGTATGAGGAAGTTATGATTTTTCTAAGTTTCGGAAATAACAGTAGACAGCTAAAAATTCGAAATAAAGATCGAGTGACTTTTAGCCGACGCAACCTAAATGAGAATCAGAGATCTCATCAATAGTAGTACAACGGTAAAAAGACAGACGAAAACAGACATCAGATGAAGAAGTTATGAATTTTTAACGGATTTTCCTGCCCCGGTCTGTTAAAAGTAATAATATTAAAAATAAAGTCAAAATTAGCCGATGGAGTCCAAACGAAAGTTATAGAGCATAATTTCACCTACGCATGCATATAAAGAACGTAAAAACGGAGCTCGTATGCGAAAGTTATGGATTTTTGAAGTTCGGGGCACAAAATTCGAGAAAAATCCCAAAATCCCAGGAATTTCGCATGGTCAGACTTCGGCCACGTCACCCTCGCTCGTAGCGTGCCCCGTGTCCGACCCGATGACTCATCTGATGCGCGGCCCAGTCCGAGACCGACGTGTGTCCTTGCGGTGGAGGTTTCCGAACCGAGACGCGTGTCTCGCCAGTTGTCCGATGCGAGCCACCTGCTCCTCTCGCATGCGCGCCACCTGCCTTCGCTGCTGCCACGTGCTTCCCCTTCCCTCCGGATCCTCGCCTTGCACCCTATATAAACGGGGGTGCGAGACCCCCGGGTAAGACTGGAAAATTCACATCTTTCACCCCTAAATTCATATTTTTACCATTCCAACTTCCCCGAAGCCTCGGGATCATACCCAACACCCGAAATATGTTCCGAAGTGCCCGAAGACCCCGATAAATTTATCTTTTCGGTTTGAAGCTCAACCCTCGCAAGACCCGATTTTCAAGAAAGCTCCCGGTTTTCATCAAAGAAAGTTAATTATAGTAACGAAGTGCTACCCAAATTATTATTTTAACCTCCAGTTAATTCACGGTGAGTTCAATATATAGGAACAATTGTATGTTATGTGTTATATGTGCTATGTGCTTTTCCGTGTTATCATCTCGTGTTATTATTTCCGCTATTATGGTAACAAAGTTGTACCTTTGACCATGTGATTAGTGAAAGGACTTAGATTCACGGTGGTACTGGTATGTAGCCTCTGGCCATGTAGAGCAATGTCTCGTAAGAGAATGACTTCTATTCTATGGCATTGGCAGAAGGTTAGATAGGGTTAAAAGCCTGAAATCTACCAAAATGTTTAATTAGAAATCGTATGTCTTGTGTGCCATTTGTGCCAAAGTGTTATTGATGTATATCAAGTATTGAAATTGTTATGTTTCATTGATTGTATATAATTGAATCAAATCATCAATTGATATGGAAAGCTTGTGGCATTTCACATATGTCTTTGTTGTTCCTTGTACCCTTTTGCTTCTGTCATATTAAAGTATATATATGACATAACGTTATATTGTATCTATTATTGAACTCACTAAGCGTCACCGCTTACCCCTCTCAGTGTTTAACAATTACAGGTAATGAGAATCCAGTATAGTCATATACTGTTGGAAGATTTAGAATAGTTTATACTATTACTTTTGTACTTGTATTTATGTTGGATACAAATTTTAATATCCTGGGTAGTTATGTAATATACTAAAATTAGTCGGTTTGTATCCAGTATTTTGTATTCACACTATCAATGTAAAATATTATTTATAAATATGCATGTAGCATGTTTTGGAATAACAATATTGTGAAGTATGAAAGTTAGGGTTCTTTCAATTTAACATAATTATTATAATATATAAATTACAAATAATAATAGTACTAATTGATAAAATAATGGATTTTCATATGTTATGTTATGCTTGTTAAAGTTTGTGATATAAAGAAATCATAATGTATTAATTATTTGATTTTGCTAAATTATTAATATTATAAATATATAACAAACGGGTATTATAATATGTATATATGTTAGTTCCAAAACAAATGAATAACTAATGATTTCTTATTATTACAAAAAAGGATAAAAGTGAATATATGTAATATTATAATATGTATATATGTTTAGCGGTGATGAATAGTTCCACACTATTTTGCGGTCGTACCGTAGCATTACACCAAATTGTCGGCCATTATATAGGTCCATTGGAGGAAATTGGGCCTGCAAAACACAAGTTTGCAGGTCCGTTGGAGTTGCTCTTAGCCACGAGTAAACATGCACGACACATTAGAGGCGACATGTTGCTATTAAAAGCTTTAGCAGCCACAAATATTGCTCCTAATAACCATATTTTTTTACATATTCAGTTCAAGATTACGATGAAGAAGTTGAATAAAAATTAACTGCCCATATAATTTTTTATGGGGCGTTACCCTTTGACCTGTGTGGTTCTTTCGGGAACCATCCATTGTTATGTAAAAGAATGGTAAACTCACAAGGATAGATCTCACTACACAACTCAAAAATATAGCCACTTTAAACATGCATTTCCCCAAATTATTCATAGACACGTGTGTATGTAGACATGTGATTAACGTCACACCACATTTTGAATCGCTGTCTTAGTCGTTTCAGAAAAGGCAACACCATCTTTAACAATCAACTTCTTTGGTCTTTTCATCTTGAAACTTATAATGTTCTCCGAACTTTTAAACATGTTGTATGGAATATGCAACTAGATTAATGCATGATCGATGCAAGCAACACATGTTTTCGAATTGTATGTTGTGCACTGGATTTGATTTGGCATGCTGGTCATCATAATATTCTTTTTTTTTCTTCTTTTGGTTGCAATTTTAAATTATATAAAAAAGTTAATGGAAGGACAAATATTTTTGTTATTTAAAATGAGAAAGGTGGTGAAGAATTTCAGGAATATTAGTTGGTTTAAATGCAACACATCGAATAAGCAACTTTTTGGAAAAGAAACGTCTTGAGGTACGTAATTCGATTAGTCCCCTTTATTAACAAGGCTGTCATGTCAAAATTTGAGCAACTTTTCCCACTCTTCTCTGCAGTTTTAAACTTTAAAACTTTAAAGCTTTTCCCTTTTCTGTTGATGGACACTTAAGTCACCTCACTAGTTTCTATTTTTTTTTTGTAAGAAAGTGTTTTCGTTAACAAGATTGTCTAGGCCAAGCTTATACGCTCCAAGATTAATCCTCATACTAACATGTCATGGAGTCACTGCAAACATTTATGATCATAGTAACAAAATGACAACACACTAGTTAAATAAGATATGATCCACATCTCTTAGAGTTCTTCACCCGTATGTCACTACTCAAGTGGTTAACTCACCACACTAGTTAAATTCACTTACAAAACAATTTATATTTTGATGAACAAATCCATTGACAACAGATTCAGCTATGCATCTAACAGTGTTTCATAGATATCAAGGACTTAGAAAGATATATACAGGTTCCGATGTTTAAAGTCGATTTGCTGAAATGTCAATTGCATATAATGACTTAATTCAGTACATACATATTTCAGTGACAAAGAATTGTATATTTGTTATTAAAGAGAGTTTTTTTTTTTTTTTTTTTTTTTTTTTTTTTTTGAAGCATCTAGATAGGCTGTAGCTTATTGGTCCGTCGACGGTAATAAACTGGAGGTCATATCTTTAATTGATTTTCTTTTAACCTATAAACGAAAACAACTTTAAACGTTTGAAGCAAACTCAAAAACGTTACAATTAATATATATGTACTATTTATATGATGGAAATCGTCTAGCGTAGAGTAAATTATGTCCAATTTGTTAGATTTGTTACCACAACGTAAAGGCCCTGCCGACAAAAAAATAATATTACCTCAAGAAATATAGATACCAGTGAATACATTTAAGAAATTATATGAGAAAAGAATAGTAATTTGAATTATGATTGGGAGTACCTTGCTTTTTGCAAAAGCAAATGAAGACTAATTATTAGACACTTCATAAACAGCAAAAAAAGAAAGCTTCACTTTCTTGCAGTAAATGAGTCGCTCATATAAGACGCAACTGTCACGGTTAGAGCTTTGATTTCTGTTACACTTGTTCGTCTTTTGCTTAAGTTAATTTCCCATATATATATATATATATATATATATATATATATATATATATATATATATATATATATATAGAGAGAGAGAGAGAGAGAGAGAGAGAGAGAGAGAGAGAGAGAGAGATGCTAAAGGTGAATTGCTTACCATGTAAAGTGCTTCTGATCTCATACAAAGAGTGGAGACTGGACACAGAGATTTACATATACACATAACACCTTTGTTTCATTCAAACACTCCTTTTGTAGCATTGGCAGAAAGACTTTGCATTCAAATTATTTGGTGCTCTCTCAGTCTTTGCATGTCTTTTTAGGCCATCATCAAAGATAGACGTATCTATCTTTTTGACTAGATATCTATCGACGAATCGTATTCAATCTATCTACAGACTGAATAAAAAAGTTAGAGGGATATCTGGAGAGAAGCTTGTTAGGGTTAATTAGCTACGTTATATATGTAATGGAAGATTGATTCAGACACCCAACTCTCTCACGCTTCTTTGATCAACTGCACTTCTATATTGTACTACCATCAAAATGCAATCATTTGCAAATATATATTGCAACACATATATATTATATATATACAGTAATTCAAAAGTTAGAAAGAGGTCTTCTGTAAATAGCAATCTATTTTGGTAGCTTTGTCTTTGAAATTCATTATTCGTAATTAATCTATAGGTAACATTAGATAACACTACTAAAAAACGGTGGACATGCACGTCCTACAAACAAAATTCCGGTTGGCAATCACTTACGGAATTCCGATAGATTAGCAACAGGCGATGGGATGTAGAAAATCCACCGGTGATTACCGACGAATATTTAACTAAATAATAAACTTTTCTTTTATTTTGGAGTTTGTCGGTATTTCGTTGGTAATCACCAAGAAATTTTAAATGGAAATATTTTTTTTAGCAAATAAATCAATTTTTATTATTAGTATTACTAAGAAAATAATTCAATTTTTATTACTAGTACTAATAAATTTTTATTACTAGTACTAATAAGAAAATAAATATTCATTTTTATAATTAATAAAAAAATAATTCTTTACCAAGTAATTAACTTCTTTCTTATTATTATAAGTGTTACTATTTTTACTATTATGTATATCTTTCTTATAATTATCAGTTTTAGTATTTTTACTATTATGTATATCTTTATAATTCTTATAAATATTAATGTTAAGTAATTTTACTACTAAGCATATATTTATAATAATAAGAAAATAATAATTTACCAAATACCTCACTTCTTCTTCTTATCTTTAACTTTTATATAACTATTAGGCTTAGCGGAGTGGAAGTGCCAAACTCCTCGCCATGGCTCGCCAAATATTTGGAACACCGCCCCCTAGCTCTCGCTAGGGGGCTCGCCATTGATGACTCGCTGCATGCATAGCGTGATGAAAGAGAACGTTACTTTTGCTTGTGATTGGATGCAGTATTTCACATTTAAATTGATATAATTAAATTACACTTTTGAATTGATATACCAGTTTTTGAGTGCTAAGAGTGTTACCACTCCTTACCATATGTTAAATGTGGGTGTTAAAAGGAGAAAAATGACGTGTCATTTAAAATGCTTATGTGGCAATGTGCTAAGAGTGTCACCACTCCTCTTAGCCTTATAACTATTAGTTAGTATTAGTCTTTTTATCACTACGTAAAATTATTTACAAAATAATTCAATTCATCATATTATTATCAACTAATATTTATCATAATTATTAGTATTCATAATAAATATATCAATACATATATATTTTATAATATTAATAAAAGAAATAATAATATTATCTATATGTATATTATTTTTATGAGTTTATACGTTTGTACATATACGTATTTAGTAAAAAAAATGAATCGAAAAATTAACGATAATAATAGTAATGATAGTATTAGTAATAAGTATAATAATAAAAATAAATGGGATAATAATAATAATAATAATAATAATAATAATAATAATAAGTTTAATAAAAGTAGCAGCAGCAGCAACAATAATAATAATAATAATAATAATAATAATAATAATAATAATAATTGGGAAAAATGTATAATAATAATCATAATAAAAATAACAACAATAATAATAATAATAATAATAATAATAATAATAATAATAAAAGTAAAAAATAAGTAATAATAATAATGATAATAATAATATCAATATGTCTATGTCTATGTATGGGTTGTATATGTGTATCAATGTATTATTATTATTATTATTATTATTATTATTATTATTATTATTATTGTTGTTGTTGTTGTTTTTATTATTATTATTATTATTATTATTATTATTATTATACATTTCCCTTATTTATTATTATACATATTAAATCACGTCTCAGCTTATGAATAATAGTAGGTATTGAGTTGTGACATCCCCAATTTAATGGCTAGAAAAGACATAATTGTTTATGTTTATTTAAAAATTAAAGTATCATTTTTAAAGAATAATATTGCGGAATTTTTTCCTAGAAAACATGATAATTATATTATCAAAACATTTCCGAAGAAATGTATTTTATTTATATTAAAACATTGTGATGTCACTGTCAATACAGAAACATAAGCATAACGAAATATTACAAGTCTTACAATAATTAAACTAGTGACCTAATACTCCTTAAATCTTTCAGCAGAATGTGTCTTTAATATCGCTACATGTGATACAATAAACTGAATGAGTCAGGTTGAAAAACCTGGTTAGTACATAGGGTTTTGAACCCACTATAATATAATTAATATGTTTAATAATCAAATAATTAACCCAATTTCTCATCCCTATTATCTTCTTTATTCTTACGAATCTACCATAAGGATCATCTATGTTGATAATACTAGTTCAGGGATTCCTCCATGCTACTTGTCAATAGGTATTCTTCTATATTTAATCCAAAGGATTTTTCCTAAGGAATAGGCACGAATTCCATTGCTTATAGGGTTTATTTAATAGGCACTAAGTCCATAGCTGTCAGTATTATCTATTAGACACTAAGTCCATAACTGCCAGTGTTTATCTAATATGCACTAAGTTCATAGTTGCCAAGGTTTATCTTCTTTATTAACAGTACTATTTTAGGGAGTCCACAAACAATACATGTCAATGAGTTTTTAGAGTACATCTGATGAGCACATGGTTCACAAACACCTACAGGTTGAGAGCCTGCTAGCGTTCCAATGGACTGTCTAGAATAGTCTGTGGTCGTCATATATACTCTACTAGATGACATAATCTTTAAAGTCAAGGCCTCTCATCATCTATTTCATCTTTTATCTCTCATTATATATATATATATATATATATATATATATATATATATATATATATATATATATATCATCTTTCATCTCTCATCATCTATATCATCTTTCATCTACCAATCTTTACCCAATATATTTACAGGTATAACAATACATGTACAATTTAAATCAAGTAAAACATGTATAAATCTTTCATCTAGCATAGATATCAGGAACACAGATAATAGGCACATATAGCATGTATTTATATTAAATACTTCATATCTATGTGTAACATGAAAGTAACTATGCACTCACTTGTTAAAGTGATGATTCGAAATTCGGATAGCGTTTCGCTTCTAGCAACTATCTTTTCCTTTGACGTAACCTAGTATCATTATAACTAAGTCTTAGTCTAATATTTATTGCGACTAATTATGTAACGTCCTATTCCGAATCATTTCCTATATGGGGGTGGTGACCCAAAGACCGAGTATTATCAGGCTTAGGGCCTTTGAGGAAAAGAGATTTAGACCCATTTGGGTGTGGGTAATGTAATTTGGATGATCCGGGAGTTCGGTCTGTGTTTTGGCGCCAAGGGGTATTTCGGTAAAGTGTCATTTCGGGCTTTTATGAATTTGGGATTTTTGTTAGGAAAGTTTTAAGGCAAGGATGAGTTGATAGAAGTGTAGAGCTTCTTGTTAACTTTTCATGGATAAGGAACATCAAAATCGGAGTTAGAACGAAGAAGTTATGCCTGTTTGAAGTTTGGTTGGTTTTGGGTTATGCTGAGTACGTTGGGCGTACAGAAGGGAGTACGCTGGGCGTACTGAGGGACCCTGAGTATGTTGGGCGTATGCAATCAGTGCCCAAACCCTATTTTCATGGTTTGAACCCTATTTAAGCTCCTTAACTCCCCCAAACCCACTCCATTTTCAACCTCCACCCCTCCAATACCCCTTCCATGAAACCCTAACCCTAGTTGAGCCTTGTGTGCTAAAAGAAGGTGTTTTTGAGTGCTTTGGAGTATGCATGGTGCATCTTGGAGAAGTGTTGGTTGCATTGGAGCTTGTAGATCTAGACTTTGTTCACATTGATCTATCTTCTAGAGGTATAAAGTTTGAATCTTGATGATGCATTTGTTAGATCTAACTAGTTTTGGATGTTATGAGCTTTTGGTCGTTTTAGTGCATAAATTTTAGATGTTGAAAGTTTGTGACCTTGTTATGGATAAAGTTGGAAACTTTATCCATCTAAACATCATTTTGATTTAGATCTGAAAGTTGGAGACTTGTACTTAATGAATTAAGTTGAAAAAGATGAACTTTTGGGTCCCTTTGAGACTTAAAGACTAAATCTTGTTTGTTGGGACCATTCTAATGGATACAGTTGGAAACTTTATCCATTATAAAGCTATTATGAACTATAAAAATATGATCTTTTCCATTCTATCCCTTCCATGCAAGAGTTGTGATGTCTTATTAGGTTAAGACCTTATGGTTTTGGACATTAAGCACTTTATAGCCATGCAAAGTCATAAAGTTGGAAACTTTATGACTTAGGACATAATTTTGGGCTTGGATATGAGTTTTGGATGTAAATACTTAATGGAATAAACTCTTAATGGAGTTTTGGGACTGGGCTGAGTACGTTGGGCATACTTGGTGGTACGCTCCGCATACACGGTCAACGCCCCACTATTGGTCAACATCAGAGTATGCTGGGCGTACTCTCTTGGTACGCATGACGTATTCCGCTGGGAAGAAATATTGACTTTTGGACCTTGACCGTTGACTTTTGACTTTGACCAGGGTTAACCAAGTTTGACCTAAGGGTATTTTGGGATATCGGGTTAAGTATTGATATAGATTGTATTTAATGTTAGTTGGCGCGAGGTTATCCGGTTTGGCGGTCCGAGCAGTTATTTGATTATCAGCGGATTGAGGTAAGTTTTCCTCCCTGTACTTTTGGGTCGAAGGCACCAAGGCCGACCCATTGGATTGTTATCCTCGTTTATCGCATGTTGGTATGCTGTAGTGATCTGTTAGATCTGTATCCTCGTATATAGGATGTTATGCTTAGTGATCTTTAAAGATCTGCCTACTTTTCTGTTGACTGGTTATATGTTTAGCTGTGTATATGTCGCCGTGGTGTGGGTGGGTTGAGATTGTACTGCTTTGTGCTGTCAGTCAACAAACCCGGTAATGTTTATATCAATATGGTGTTATGGTTTACTGGGCTTATATATGTTTATCTGTTATGTATATGTCGACATGTTATGTATGGTTGGGTTGAGGCGGACCAGTGGAGACTGAAGGCCAAGAGACCCAGGGCGGCCAAGATAGACTGCAGGCGCATGAGGCGGACCAGTCAGGCCGAAGGCCCTGAGAACGGTCCAGATAGGCTGAAGGCTTGGTGAGGCGGTCCAGTCATGCTGATGGTTCTGTGAGCGGTCCAGATAGTCTATAGGCCTGTGAGCGGTCCAGATAGTCTATAGGCATGTGAGGCAGTATATGTTATATATTCGCGTGATGGTATTTTAGAGAAACCCACTAAGCTTCATGCTTACAGTTTTGGTTTATAGTTTCAGGTACTTCAGTGGTCCGTGGCAAGGCGAAGGCATGAACGCACACACCCTTGGTTTTCAACTGATTTGATAGTGGGAGACTCTGATTTTAAATAATGTTTTGAAAACAATGGTTTTGTAACACTACTAATAGAAAAAGAGTTGTTTTGAAAAGTTTTAAATTTATTGAATTTTTTGGATGTTACAAGTTGGTATCATAGCATTGGTTTGAGAGAATTGGAGGAACGCTCGTGTGAATCCAGTCTCAAAATAAGGAAATAAAAAGTTTTTAAAAATGATTTTCAAAATTGTTTTCAAAATAATCAAGAAAGGATGCGATGTGTACGATTAGTCGGAGCCAGTAAGTAGAGCCTAAATTACCACACTGTTATTTGATATTGTGATATGTTAGAACAACATGCTAGTGATAGGCTAAGGATCTTCAGGAATTGCATGATAGAATTGCCTGATTATATGATGCCTGATAGCCTAGGTTTCTTTCTTATATGGAATGGACATCATTACCGTAGTTGCTTGGTGTATGCCTCATAGTTGTACATAACTAAGATTATTTAGCCTGAGAATGTTTGGTTTGGCCTTATTTCCTGTTCTTGTTTAATGAAGGGCTTAGGGTAGAATCAAGTATTCGACTGTCTATAGGTTCCAGTGTTATGTATGATTAGAATACACGAGTGTTGCAGGGTTAGTGGTGTTGGATTTTAGTTCAAAAATAGTTTCATAAACTAAAAAAATATGGCAAACGGAAGACTTTAAATTTAGAACATAACATAAGCATTTTATACCCACCAAGGATCTTCTTGCAAGTTATAGAAAGACTTAAGAACCAACCATAGAAAGGATGAATAAATAACAACCTTTGTTGTTGTTTGGGTCCTCTCGGGAGGCTTGGAAGTTGATGAAGAATGTGGAACCTTTGAGACACCAACAATTACTCAACTTGATGTAGATGCTAGTCCATAAACTCTTAAGTCTTAAGCTTGAAGTTTATAACCAATATGAACTTCAAGAGAGCATAAGATGCAAGTAATCTTCAAGTGTTCTTAACTAATTAAGAGAGAATGAGAGGGAGAGAATAAATTTCGGCTACTAGCATTAAAATTTGAAACAATTCAAGAATACATGCCTCAAATTTATATTGTCTTAAAGTGAAGTCCTTAACCATTAGGTCCTTCCACTTTAGACAAGCATGTCCCCATGTCATAAGAGTGTCTAACCATGATTTCTTAGGATGGTTTCTTTTCATTAAATTAATGCAAAACCCATCCCCTCTCTAGCCTAAAAAAGTTTCGGCGATAAGAGTATAAAAAAGAAAGACAAGTTCAAATTTTATAACACAAGTTTATAAAATATAAACCCCAACTTTTAGGTAAAAGACAAAAACATTTATTTAGTCCAAAAAGTTATACATGCCTTATTAATTAATACCATATGAAATAATATGTTATTTGCTAATGAAAATTATTATTTCCAAGAAATAAATAATTTCCAATTAATTATAAGAGTTTATTGAATATTTAATAAAATCAATTTCTAATAAATAATAAATTATATCAAGTTGTTGTTAGTGTGACCCTTAGGATCATATGTTAAATAGCAATATCACTTTAATATGATTCTTGAGCATACTAGATCTTTCAATCTCCCACTTGCGTAAGACTCATATTAGACTGATATAGACAGTGGTGAACGTCTAGCCATTACACTGCCCCCATCAACATATAACTTTGTGCCATTCTATCAACGCCTAATTCCCAGGAGCCCAAGGATACAATTGGTCTATAGTTTTGATAAGCAAGGGTGTCGAAAACTAGGGGAACGGTAGTGAATTAAATATTAAAATGTTTGATTATAGGTTATTGCAAATAAAACAAAGCAAACCGATAACCTATAACTAACAAACTAAATAAAACCAACAACTAACAAACTAAATAAAACCTATACAGTTGTTGCAATAACCAACAACTAACAAACTAAATAAAACCAACAACTAACTAACTAAATAAACTGAATGGAAACAAATCCCTTTAGGTATTTTGGTTTAGACTTGATTTCATCTCAAAATACCTGCTAACTACTAAGTGCAATGGACATTTATTCATTATTCACCGATTACTAAAATGACTAGCATCATGATCAGACTACTAATCCTTTGATTTTAACACAACTCTTAATTTAGTGATCAAGTAAACAAACAATCATGAAAATCAGTGTTCAGTTCGTATTAAGCAAGATTTGATCTTTATTAATCCTAATCATCATAGGAATTAAATCATGCATATAATGATCATCTACTCATGCATGCACATTAAAGTTCATCACTTTATTTCCTAACCCTAGGCTATGATCTAACTCTAGTCATAATTACCAATGATCATGGACAACTATGATTCAAATTAACACAGTCATAATTATCATCTAAACTCTATTAATTGAGCAATAGGTAATAAAGTAACAATCTTTAGCACATACGGATCTTGCAATCAAAATTGAAAAAATAAATTAAATAAGAATAAATAATCCAAGTAGCAATTAATCCATAATCTCAAGAATTCATCAAATCATAAACACAAAGCAAAGAGTTTTAACACCCGAATCAGAAAGTAAACATATATGGAATCACATTGGAATGTTAATCATGGTCAGAACAACAAACCAAAGGATATCGAACATGAATCCGCTCTCTAATCCTTCAGATCGTCACTCCATATCAACTTAACGACCCTTTGACCGCCTTCTAGACCCTCAAAACAGCTTCTCTGGGGTTTATAATAAAAGGGAACAAATTAGGGTTGAGCATATATCATTAGGGGTAATTTTGGCTCTATTTATGGGTTTCAGCATCACTACAACGAGGAGAAATAGTTGCCACATCGTGAAACGCTTTTCCACGGCGTGGGCACTGGGAATCAGAATTTTCTCAAAACACAAAAGTTGTTATGAATTTTGTCTAGTTTTCGGAACCTTTTGAATCTCGTCAATCAGATTTACGAGTCATGAGATATGGTCAAAACAATGATGAGGGGTCAAGCTGTCCAACAACATCCTTTTTGTGTCTTTTTTAGCTCCTTTCTCCTCCTTTTGCATTCCAAATCTCATTTTAACTGTAATTGAACATTTCAAAACATGTTAAGTATCATATATCTTAAAATATAAAATTTTTACTCAAATACATTAGGATAATGGCATAATATATATAGTTAAATATGACCAAATCAAAATACCCCACACTATTCTTTTTCTTGTCTCCAAGCAAAACTGATTTTATTATTATCATACCACCACATCAAAACCCTAGCCACCAATATCGCACAAGATAATCCATTTTAAACTTCTCCATTCCATCAAGACCGTAATGCATGTACTTGTATCTAATTCCTATAAACTTCCTTAATCCTAAATACTCTCAATCCTCATAAACACTCCTCCACTTATTTTGAACAACATTTATTTTATGTATCCCTATGAATATATCCTAAAAAATCTTTCTTAACCTCAAGGTAAATTTTGATTAAGCTCCCAAGTGTACATATAGAAAAATAACCTAGAAAAAAATTACAATAAATAATTACTTGGCAAATTGCCTTATTTCTTCACTTTCTTCAAGATCTTCATCCTCTGATGACTCTTATTCAATCAACAACAACTGTTTTTCTTTTTACACAACTTTTTTTTTTTCATAACTCACTTTTTTTTCACTCAAAACTAAAAACCCTATAAAACATATGCTTAAGCCATGGAACTTAACTTCAACCCTTATTGGTTAGAGGTATTAGTCTAAGGTGCAATGACTACATAAGCTCTCCTAGATACATTTCTAGTATACGATGCTAAACATATTGCGGCCCTCAAAGTAGGCAAGTTTATGTTTTTGTCCCATGATTTCACTAAGACAGGGAAGCCACAAATACACTAGAACATATGTTGGCTCAAATAAACATCGTGGCTTGCATTGGATCGTCCCACACAACACTAGAAACCTAGGTCTCAACATAACAATACAACAATGTTTAACTAGATTCAAATTTTAGACCATTACTTCAAGTCTTTATATAACAACATTATTAAATCCTAGTCATTTTTCATTTTTTTCTCTTTTCAGTATGCTTGTTGTCCTTTTTCGATCCCCTACCCCACACTTAAATTATAAAATGCCCTCATTATATATAAAAACAAAAAAAGCATATAAAATAAAAGAGGGAGAAAAGGAATGAACTCGCCTTGGGCATATAGTTGCGAGAACGAAATCGACTGTACTGGGTTGCTTCGAAATGTGAGCTGGAATGATGATGCTTCAGATTTTTTAGAAACTGAAAACTTGTACTACTTTACTTTTCTGCTCATGTCGGGACTTGGTGTGCGAAACGATTAGCGAAAACATCGTATAGCAGATTAATGTGTTAAATGTGAGAATCGTTTCCCAGGAAGTTTCTTCGCGCAAGAGATGACGCCACATCGTGGTTATGCTTGGACCACGGCGTGGTAGCTGAACAATGGATTTTTCACGACTAAAAAAATGAACTCGAGTTGTGTCGGCCAAACACTCGTCTCGTCTCTCGTATATGCTCTTCCCTATAGTAGTGGACTTTAATAAGAGCCTCGATCCCTCTCTCATGTGGGTAAGTGACCCCACACTTATGTGATGTAATTCCTCTCGTGAAATTTCTATCGTGACAAAACCGCACTCGATCCAAATTGCTAAAATTACTGAAGGCATCCGATGGGAAAAAATTCTACAAAGATCTGAAGCATCAAGAGCATTAACAAGGAAAGCAAAATTTCAACAAACTAAAAATAAAATAATAAAAAAGAAAATCACACTAAAATAAATAAATAGGATATCACGATCGCTTGTCTTTGTCACATTCATGCTACAATTGTTGATTGAATCCCTTGCATGCAAGAAGTGGTTTCTGAAAACAAAATCTTTTGGGACCCGTTGGGCTATTTCCTTTGTTTTATTTGCACCATTAACTACTAAGTAGAACAAGAGTTGACCCAATTAGTCAAGAGTATCAAGAGTTTGGTCTTCTTCTTAACCACCACTGCACGCCTTGCTATACCATGCCTCGAGGATTGAGTTGGACAAATCACCAAAGTAGTAGACTAAACAAGTCAATAATTCCCTAATAGCTTGCAATCTCGAAATCCATGCAAAAAGAAAAACCAAACAATGCGTATGATCACAAATTCCTGCAAATAATCAACAAAAAAACATTCCCGACAAGTGACAGGACATCAACGAAAATAAAAATAAAAATAAAAATAAACTAAAATTAAAATCAAATAACGAATAATCAAACAAACCAAATTGTAACGCCCGTAGATTCGGGCTAGTCAATTTTGAGACAATAAGTGTCGATATAAAGCTACACTAGACTAAGAGATTAAAGAGATGTAGATCACTAGTGTAAATGAATGTAAGTTCTGTTTATGCTTATGTTTCTGTATTGACGTTGACATCCCAAAGTTTTAAAATGAATAAAATACATTTCTTTGGAAATGCTTTGATAATATATTTATCATGTTTTTATGGGAACAAAATTCCGCAACACTTTTCTTTAAAAGTATACTCTGATTTTGAAAATGAAGCATAAACAAATCGGTCTTTTCTGGCCGTGAAAATGTGGATGTCACAGTTGGTATCAGAGCATTTGTTTAAGCGAACTAGGAATTTTAGTAAAATTTCTAGACTTAAACTTAGAGTGCTAGGTGATGATCGTGAGGAGTGTGTCTATTGTATTCTAGGTAGTACACCTGAATAGACACGAGCACTGGCTCATTTTAGGAAAGATGCCTAAAATGCTTTTATATACTAAATGATTTATGTTATAGCTATAAAGATGCCTTATATGCTATTATTTGATCGGATATATGGTTTGTTGCCGACCGAATCTGGAAATTTTATGTGTTCAGATTTCTAAACGTTTAATTACGGTATTAGAACTGACATGTAACTTTTCAAAGTGATAAGGGAAAATTTAAACGTCTATCGTAAATAAAGATCTAAATGCACGTACTTTGGTGTATAGATCGACATGGCAAGAATCCGAAGTGGAGTCAGAAACACAGATGGGAACAGGAATCTGCAGCCTCAACCCCAAGGGATTGAGCAGGTGCCAATAGTAGAAGCTGCACCAGAGCCAGTCACGATGGCTGGAGTACAAGCCATGATTCGGGCTATGATGGCTGAACAGAGGGAAGAAACGAGGCAACTATTGCTGAATAAAAGGGATGAACCTTCGATGCCTATTGAATAACCAGAACTGAATGACGGACAGTCAGGGGAAGGGAGCTACAGTAGGACTGTTGGTCAAGCTGAACCGCCTATGGTTAGGAGAAACAACCAAGAAGAAGGAGTCGAGAGGAATGGATGCAAGTACAAGGACTTCACAACTTGCAAGCCATCAACTTTCACTGGGAAAGAAGATCCGATTGGAGTTATTGATTGGATCTCGGAAATGGAGTTGGCCTTTATAACATGTGGTTGCAAAGGCAAGCTACAAACTATATTTGCAGTACGTCAGTTCAGAGGTGGCGCTGTTCGCTGGTGGAACACCCTGGGAAAGACACTAAGCCCCAATGAGCCCCTGCAACTGACTTGGGCAGAGTTCTTGGTGTTGGATAAGGTGTATAAGTCCATAACTATTTCTGGTATGTACTTGACCCGACCCGTCATGGTCCATTTGGGTTGCATGGCACCATGCAATTTGATAAACTAAAATGAGAGAAATAACACTTATGGTTTATTAATATATTATAAGTTCTAATATATTAATAATATTATTTAATTAGTTTGATCAAGAATTAATTTAGAATTAATTAAGTGATCAAAAGATAACTAATTAAATATATGGGTAGATTATGTAAATCTTCCATATCTTATATAGTGGGCTAAGAGGCTCCATGGATTATCAAGTTGGGTTCCACCCATAGGATGCTCCATGGGAGTTACAAACCCATGGGTCATGGAAATGAAGAGTCATGACACATTAGGGTTTACATGGTGTAACCCTAGATGTGTCAACACTATATAAGAAACCCATTCTCCACCAAAATCGGCGACACATAAGAAACAAGAGGGCTAGGCCGATTTTAGAAGTGTGTATTCTCTCTAAAGTCATTCCAAAAGCATTTGGTGTTGTGTGAAGCATTTGAGGCATCACACTTGGGGTGCTAGGCTCACAAGGTTTCAAGGATCATAAGCAACAACAAGGTAAGTTATTCTATCTTTCATGCAAGTTAAAATTTGTTCCCCATGTATGCTAGATAGGAATATAACCTTGGAATTCAACTTTGCATGATAATTAGACAAACATAGATCCAAGGTTATTAGGGTTGCATGTACACTTAGGAAGTGTTAGAATGCTCAAAACCCATCAGTGGTATCAGAGCATGGTTCGTTTGTTGTTTTTTTTTGTGTGCAAACAGCTTGAAAAAAATCGTTTTTCTTTTTTCTGCTCGTATGAAAGTTTGCACATTTGTTGCTGGAAATGGACTAGAAACATTACCCTAAACTATTTTGATGTTTTAAAGCTTGTTTTAGATGGTGTAATGTTTATGCTAATCCATTTACAATGACAATTATTAAAATTACAAGTTTTTTTAAGTGTAATTTTTGATTCTTGAAAGTGTTCATATTCATGTTCTTGAACTTATGAAGATTAGATGATCATAGGAATTGTTTGTAACCTTCATGGTAGTTTAATTCATGATCATAATGTGTTTTAATGGAGTCCATAACTTGTCCTCAAGTTATGGAAAACCAAAAGTCTCACTTTTATTAAAGCCATTAAAAGAACACAAGAGTTATAAAAATGAAGAGTCTTCATTTTTATTACTCAATTAATTCATAAGTTATAAGAAATGAAAAGTTTTGGAAGTTTACAAAACTTGCCCTCAAGTTTTGGAACATGTAAAGTCTTGATTAAAACTTTAGTTCCAAACCTTAGAATTTTAAAAGTTAAAATTCAACCCTTATACTTTATAATATTATAAGTTACTAATATATATATGTATAACAACAAGTCGTCTTACCGCTAGTACGCCTCATTCACGAAGCCGGTTTATAAGGGGGGTATAAGGTTGTTGCCTATAAAATGGCAACTTAATGGGTGTCCACTCTCACCCACCGCTTCCTTGATCGGTGGAGGGTCGTTAGCCGAACGGGTAAGACAAGGACTTATAAATTCTCATTAAAAGTATGATGAATATTATAAAGTAACTAAATGCTTTTATTAAATTCCCAATCTTAGTTACTTTAGGAAAATGTGAATAAGGTGCTAATCCATGAAATTACACTTTACACTTTGTTTAAGTCGTTGGTGGAGCGTGTGTGGTTAACCGGCACACTAACTTGGACTTAACAAGGTAGGTAAAGGGTGACTTAAGGTTTACCACAGCATCGGTGGAGTGTATGTGGTTTACCGGCACATCGATTGAGTGATAAACCTTGAGGGTACCAAGTGATTTGCATGGTTACTTCACACCTCGTTTTGTGATCCTCGGTATCCCAGTCACAAAACTTGGAGGGCACACTCGAGATTGAAACATGCCTTTGAAAAGTTCATTGAATCTCAAAAGAATCTAGGAATTTCTAAGAACCAATTAAAAACCTAATATTTATATTTCGTTTTTCATGGTGGAAATTGGTGAATCGTCATTCACCTACCTTTCAAATATGTTATAGCTTGGATTACGGCATACCTCTTCTAAGTTATAATATATTGTGATTGGATCCTAGCCTTAATATTACATTTGGGTGTTTTATTAAGGACTCTCTTAATATCTAAACTAATCTTGTTCTCTTCTTTCAGATGTCTTCAAACAATGCTGCTTCTGGCTCTAATCCTAATGGATCCTTTACCCTTATGAACTTGTGTGGGAAAGTCACTTTTGATGGATCCAACTTCAATGAATGGATCAGAAACATCAGGATGATTACCCACTACGAGGACAAAGAATATGTCCTTGACAAGGAGCTTAAGGAGATTGATAAGACCACTGCAACTCCCCAGGAGATCGCTGACTTCAGGGCACATGAAAGGGATGCTACAAAAGTGGCATGCATCATGTTGGCCACCATGACAACGGAACTCCAAAAGTCCTATGAGGACTTCTACCCTTTTGAAATGCACCAAGATCTGATGGAAAGATACCATTAAAGTGCACGACAAGAGAGGTATGAAATCATATGCTCTATCATAACAACCATGATGAAGGACGGGGAATCCGTCACGAGCCACATGCAGAAAATGCAAAGGTATGTGGATCGGTTGCTGAAGCTTAATGTGAACTTCCCTGAGGAGCTTGCAATAGATATCATTTTGCACTCCTTACCATCGTGCTATGATCAATTCCGCATGACATATCACATGAGTAAGGAAGAGGTCACACTCAGCAAACTTCAGGGACTCCTCAAGACCGCAGAAACAGGTCTTAAGGGTAAGTCGGTTGTTAACACTCCTACTCCAAACTCCGCCCCGGTTTTGGCAATCGGGAAAGGTAGAGGGAAGAAGAGGAAGAGCTCTTCGAAGGGTACCAAGGCTAGGACCCTTGATGGCTCTTCTTCAAGTGGAACCAAGAAAGGTTTTGTCACTCCTTCTTCTGACCCTAAAGAGGCTGAATGCTTCTATTGCCATGAAAAGTCACATTGGAAGCGGAACTGCCCAAAGTACCAGCAAGATGTGAAGGATGGGAAAGTTAAACCCAACCATACAGGTATTTACACTATCTTATCTAATAACTCACCCCATTCTAACTCTTGGGTCCTTGATACCGGTTGTGGTATTCATATCTATTCTGATTTGTAGGGACTAAGAAGAAGTGAGAATGTGGAGCATGGAAGAATAAACTTAATCATGGGGAATAGGAAAGCTTTACCTGTCACCAAGATTGTAGTTTATACTTTACCGCTAAGTAGTGGGTTTAGTTTAGATTTGAATAAATGTTGTTATTCGCCAGAAATGGCAAGAAACATTATTTCCTTTCATGCATTGTATAAACAAGGTTTCACCTTTTCATTTGATAATGAAGTTGGTTCGATTAATGCTTTCTTTAATAATGTTCTTTATTTTAAAGCATTACCTTGTGATGGCGTGTATGAAACTGTATCTGTGGTTGATAACTTAGGAAATAATGTATTGTGTATTGATTCTGTTAATAATAACAACTTGGATAAAGCATCATTATGGCATTATCGTCTTGGACATATAAGCAAGAAACGCATAGGCCAACTCCAAAAGGATGGAGTCTTGGAGTCATTTGACCTAAAGTCAGATGATAGTTGCGAATCATGCTTACTTGCAAAAATGACAAAGTAACCCTTCACAGGTTCTTGTGAGAGGGGTGAAGGTTTGTTGGATCTTATACACACGGATGTGTGTGGACCCTTCAAACATGCCACAAGGGATGCTAATCGTTATTATTTGACTTTTACTGATGATTATAGTAGATATGGATATGTCTACTTAATCAAGCATAAGTCAGAGACTTTTGAGAGGTTTAAAGAGTTTAAACAGGAAGTCGAGAATCAATTGGGCAGGAACATTAAGATGCTTCGATCCGATCGAGGTGGTGAGTATCTTAGTTCAGAGTTCCTCGACTATCTTAGGGAATGTGGGATTGTCTCACAATTGACACCTCCCAGGACACCGCAGTTTAATGGTGTAGCTGAGAGGCGTAATCGAACCTTGTTGGATATGGTTCGTTCCATGATGAGTCGAGCTTCGCTACCAATCTCATTTTGGGGGTATACCTTAGAGACTGCCGTCCATATCCTTAATCTAGTTTCCACAAAGAAAGTTGCCAAAACTCCTCATGAGATGTGGACTGGTAAGGTACCCAAACTAGACCACATTAAGATTTGGGGTTGCGAGGCTTTCGTGAGACGCGAGACTCATGATAAGCTCGAACCTCGAAGTGAGAGGTGTATTTTCATCGGCTACCCACAAAAATCCTTTGGTTACCTCTTCTACAGACCTAGTGAGAATGTGGTCTTTATAGCTAGGAGGGCTTTCTTTCGAGAGAGAGAGTTCATAAGCCAAGGAGACAGTGGGAGGCAAGTTGACCTTGAAGAAATTCAAGAGTCAAGTGGTGAAGGAACTTCAAACCCTAGCACTCAACTTGAGGAGGAAACTTCTGTTGAGCCAATTGACAAGTCTATACCTCTGAGGCGTTCCACAAGGGCTAGGAATGCACCTGAGCATTACTATGGATTCCATATTACTGCGGAAGGTGATACACTTATCAGTGATGAGACACTGATAGGTCTGGATGAACCTAACAGTTACGCGGAAGCCATGGCAGGCCCTGAGTCAGCCAAGTGGAAAGAGGCAATGGACAGCGAGATACAGTCCATATATGACAATCAAGTTTGGAACTTGGTTGAGAATGTACCAGGTCGTAAGACTGTAGGGTGCAAATGGATCTTCAAGAAGAAGACCGACATGGATGGTAATGTACACACTTATAAGGCACGACTGGTTGCAAAGGGTTTCTCACAAACTCCGGGAGTTGATTATGATGAAACCTTTTCTCAAGTGGCCAAGATTAAGTCTATTAGGGTTCTGTTAGCCATAGCCGCATTTCATGACTATGAAATATGGCAAATGGATGTCAAAACCGCTTTCCTTAATGGAAAGTTGGCTGAGGATGTTTACATGAGTCAGCCAGAGGGTTTTGTCAACACAGAGTACCCTAATAGAGTGTGTAAGCTTGAGAAATCCATTTATGGGTTAAAGCAAGCACCTCGCAGATGGAATCTTTGCTTTGATGAGAAAGTCAAGGAATTTGGCTTTTCTAGGAGTGAAGATGAATCTTGTGTATATGTAAAGGCTAGTGGGAGTATAGTTAGCTTTTTGGTATTGTATGTGGATGACATACTACTCATAGGAAATGACATCCCAACTCTGCAGGAAGTTAAGTCCTGGCTTGGGAAGTGTTTCTCTATGAAGGACCTAGGAGAAGCTGCCTATATTCTAGGGATAAGGATCTTGAGAGACCGGAGTAAAAGACTAATTGGACTTAGTCAGAGTACTTACTTGGATAAGGTGCTGAAGAGATTCGGCATGCAGGACTCCAAGAAAGGAGAGTTACCCATCCAGAGTAACGCCAGATTGAGTAAAACACAAAGCCCTAGTACTGAGGCTGAGATAGCAGAAATGAGTCGAATACCTTATGCTTCGGCTGTAGGATCGATCATGTATGCTATGACGTGTACTCGACCTGATGTAGCCTTTGCTTTGAGCATGGTTAGCAGGTATCAAGAGAACCCTGGCAAGGCACACTGGACTGCGGTAAAGAATATCCTCAAGTACCTACGGAGGACTAAGGACTGGGTCCTTACCCTCGGTGGGAGTGAAGACTTGAGAGTTGTAGGTTATAGTGATGCTAGCTTTCAGACTGATAGGGATACTTTCCGCTCTTAGTCAGGCTGGGTATTTACCTTAAATGGAGGAGCAATTTCTTGGAAGAGTTCCAAGCAAGAGACAGTGGCTGATTCAACTTGCGAATCAGAGTATATAGCAGCTAGCGAGGCAGCAAAGGAGGCGATATGGCTGAAGAACTTCATTGGAGACCTTGGAGTTGTACCAGCTATTAAAGAGCCAATGGAAATTTTCTATGATAGTGAAAGTGCAGTTGCCTTAGCCAAGGAACCAAGGGATCACAGGAGATCCATACACATCAACAGAAAATACCATTTCATCAGACATCGAATAGAAGAAGGACTCCTCATGGCAAAGAGGGTATCATCGGATGAGAATCCAGCAGATCCCCTCACGAAGGGACTGACTCGGGTTAAGCATCTCCAGCATGCTCGGAGCATAGGGCTGAAGGATGATATTAGATTTAGTAGTTAGATAACCTTGAAATTTGTAAAGTGTAATTGACATTAGATGATGAATAAAATGTGTTTTATTTATGAGTAAAGTGTTGCTATCTCTTGTCGATCGTTTACTATATTTCTTTTGCATGTTTTGACTTACAGAATAATTATGTTTGGTATATCATATTATTCGAACCTCCACAGTAGGTCATATATCGGAAGTAGGTATGAATCAAGACTGTCATGATTGGTTGCAGAGGTCTAAGTTGTTGGACATGGCTACAACACTCATGAGTGCTCATAAGTTCTGAGCATTGGACTCAACCCACGCTCACTGGAATCACTTCATGGAATTTATCTCGAGTGATCGTGAGACGGTAATATCATATAAGTCTTCAAACCTAGAGATATGATTTGTTACTTATGAGTTGGTTATGCATTGATTGTACGTTAACGCATTGGTAACTCGATGTTATAAAACGTGCTTTTGTGTATAATTCAATGAGTGGTAGAACAAACATATGAGTCGAAGTTTATCTGTTCCTTCTTGGATTAGAAGCTGATATCTGGGCCCCTCGATGATTTTGTTTTGACCTATGTACCGAGCCCGGTCAGAACTAAGTTGATGTGTTCAATTGAGTTCTATGTCAAACAAATCGGAAATCGGGAAACAAACTGCTGGACAATAAGTAAGCCATTGTTCCATGTATTTGTCCGGATGATATCTAGAACAAAGGATTATATGATCACTTATCTTAAATGGTGTATCATCATCTTCTCAGTTCTGAGAGACCTTGAAAGAGCTACGATTGCCGATCGGTTCCTGAAGTATTGCAGTTATAGTTATTAGACTTATCCAAGTGGGAGACTGTTGGATAAGGTGTATAAGTCCATAACTATTTCTGGTATGTACTTGACCCGACCCGGCATGGTCCATTTAGGTTGCATGGCACCATGCAATTGGATAAACTAAAATGAGAGAAATAACACTTATGGTTTATTAATATATTATAAGTTCTAATATATTAATAATATTATTTAATTAGTTTGATCAAGAATTAATTTAGAATTAATTAAGTGATCAAAAGATAACTAATTAAATATATGGGTAGATTATGTAAATCTTCCAAATCTTATATAGTGGGCTAAGAGGCTCCATGGATTATCAAGTTGGGTTCCACCCATAGGATGCTCCATGGATGCTCCATGGGAGTTACAAACCCATGGGTCATGGAAATGAAGAGTCATGACACATTAGGGTTTACATGGTGTAACCCTAGATGTGTCAACACTATATAAGAAACCCATTCTCCACCAAAATCGGCGACACATAAGAAACAAGAGGGCTAGGCCGATTTTAGAAGTGTGTATTCTCTCTAAAGTCATTCCAAAAGCATTTGGTGTCGTGTGAAGCATTTGAGGCATCACACTTGGGGTGCTAGGCTCACAAGGTTTCAAGGATCATAAGCAACAACAAGGTAAGTTATTCTATCTTTCATGCAAGTTAAAATTTGTTCCCCATGTATGCTAGATAGGAATATAACCTTGGAATTCAACTTTGCATGATAATTAGACAAACATAGATCCAAGGTTATTAGGGTTGCATGTACACTTAGGACGTGTTAGAATGCTCAAAACCCATCACTTGGTGCACTTCAAGCGCAAGTACTGCTCGGCCCAAAACTTGCTAGAGCTAGAGAACCAATTCCTGACGTTGAAGAAGGGAAGCATGTCCATTGATGAGTATACCAATGCCTTCACAGACATGATGGAGTTTTCTTTGCACATCGTCCCCGACGAGTTGACAAAAATTAATCGGTATACAAAAGGACTACCATGGGAGTACTCTATTACAGTACGCCAGGCACCTACTCTCGAGGCAACCATCTGGACTGCTAAGTCTGTTGAAGAAATGATCAAAGGAAGAACCGCCAATAAGGTTGAAGTTGGCGAGAAGAGGAAGTTTGATGGGTCTTCAAGATCCGAAAACAAAAATAAGTTCCCAAGGTCTGAACCCAACAACAAGAGGTATGGGGATAACAATGAAGAAAAGTGGTGTAACAGGTGCAGAAGGAAGCACATTGGGAGATGCTCTAAAGAGATGACCTGCTTCAAATGTGGGAAGACTGGTCACTATGCCAGAGAATGCACAACCGAGAAAGAAGTTTGCTTTAAGTGTGGTGAAGAAGGACACTTCAAGCAAGGCTGCCCAAAGAGGGAAGGGGCTACAAAACTGAACATACCACCAAAGCCAAAAGCAAGAGCCTTCTCGATGATCCTTAATGAAGCAGGCGAGGATGCAAGGGATCAGGAGTGAGGATCCATATATATCCACAAGTAGCCATATAGATAGGAACATATGGTATAGCCTATCGTAAGATGCATAGTGTAGGGTGAAATTGAATACCCATGTAATCATTTCAAGAAGTAATATAAAACTTGGTTTTGTTATATGGTGTGATAAGCTGTTAAGTGATTTTCTTGTATGGTGACTTGGAAAACTGCGAGACAATACTTGGGACGAGTATGAGTAGGTGTGAATGGTAGTAGAGGCCTATACTACCGGAAGCACACGACTCACACTTGGATCAGGGAAAGTCACAAGGTTGCCAAGAAGCTAGTAATTGATTTCGTTTTATTCGAGTATGTCGTTACCATTGTTTCGGTAATGATTAAGAAGATGATTGTTATTCCAATCCTAGTGGTCATAACAAATCGAGTTCGACTAAGATGAGTATGTTACGTGGTTCAGGGAACCAAGTTTGATGTAGCATCCGAATTAAGCCAGAAGATTGAAGTAAAAGATAGTCAAAGCGATTGTGATAATTGTTAAAGTAAGAAATTTGTAGTTAGAAGTGCTACGTACTAGAATGTGATTATATCACATTAGAACATGAAGGAAGGTATAGTCTGTTCTGGAATTTGACTCTAAGAGACCTGAGTCTAAGTGTTGCAACATACGACGAGAGGTCATTAGAACGAGGCACATCAATCTATTATAGAAATCAAAGAATTTATTCTTAAGTTTGTTAAGAAGAAGAAGGAGTCTCCAGTAAGGATCGAGATTGTGACTTGAAGGTCATAATTTGGAGTCTAATGCGAGATAGGGAACAGGTGCAAGATCGAGCACCGCCCGTAGTCAAGGAGTCTAAGAGTTAGATACTCGTTCGAAGCAACATGGAAGTTACGATTATTGCCTAGGATGAAGAGATAACGTATGGAGTCATTATACAAGCCATGTTTCGTTGATGATTCCAGGACGTAATCATCCTAAGGGGGAGATAATTGTAACGCCCGTAGATTCGGGCTAGTCAATTTAGAGACAATAAGTGTCGATATAAAGCTACACTACACCGAGAGATTAAAGAGATGTAGATCACTAGTGTAAATGAATGTAAGTTCTGTTTATGCTTATGTTTCTGTATTAACGTTGACATCCCAAAGTTTTAAAATGAATAAAATACATTTTTTTGGAAATGCTTTGATAATATATTTATCATATTTTTCTGGGAACAAAATTCCGCAACACTTCTCTTTAAAAGTATACTCTGATTTTGAAAATGAAGCATAAACAAATCGGTCTTTTCTGGCCGTGAAAATGGGGATGTCACACAAATCAACTGAAAACCGTTCCTGACAACGGTGCCAAAAACTTGATGTGTATATTTATGCACTAGTTTTTTTATTTATTTTAGAAGTCCTAGTCTATCTCATCTTAACCACACTTTACAAGCAATGAACCTGATCGAGTATAGTATAGTTTTGATAAGCAAGGGTTTCGTACACTACGAGAACGGTAGTGAATTAATATTAGAATGTTTGATTATAGGTTATTCCAAATAAAAGAAAGCAAACCAATAAAAAGGGTTTTATATACTAAAACTCAATAATATCAACAACTAACTAAATAAACTGAAGAACAAATTACACGAATGGTCATGTAGCTTTATAGTTTTTCCCTGAAGTGGTCCTTACGAAACTTTATTCCCTTAGATGGTCCCTAAGGAGCAAACCTTGCACACAAAAAGCCCTTGTGACTAACTTTGTTAACATATTCTGTTAAGTTTTGTTAAATGACAAATATACCCTTCGTTTTATGCACACAGATGGTCCTTATCTCTCTCTCTCTCTCTCTCTCTCTCTCTCTCTCTCTCTTTCTCTTCTTTCCCGTTTTTCTTCACCACCAGCCAAGGAAGAGGCTGTCGGCCACCAGAGCTGCCTTTTCCTTCCTCCTCCTGTCGAGCAACGCCACCCAAACACCTTTAAAGATCGTTGTTCCGTCCTGACCCCTTGTCTGTCGCATTTTCTGTCAGATCAGGAAAAAAGAAACAACGAGGAGCAGCCAGAGCATGCCCTCTCGCCACCATTGTCGGCGACAATAGCCACCAACAACCGCCTCTCTTTCTTCTTCGCTCGTTTCTTCCGTCCATAACAGATCCAAAAATAAACCCTTGATCGGCGACTGCTTTGCTCCCCCTCCCCTTCGCGTGTTGCTACCGACGATCCAATACAAATTTGTAGATGGTTCTTGATTTGGTTCTCAGACTGGCGGTGGTTGGGAAGGAGGGGGTGAACAATAGTGTATCTAGTGCTCAATTTACTGGGGAGGCATACCGACCATGAGTGAGATAGAGAGAGAGAGAAACACACATATCAGATTTTGAGCATCTTCGTGACAGAGATTGCAGCGATTCCGGTGCAATTCCATAGAGAGTTTTCGCTAAGCCTCTTGGTGGAGGTATCGACGCCGGTAATGTGTGCAATTGATAATCCGTCGGGTTAGACTTGGGCGTCGAGTGTTAGGGAAACGTATTCTCTGATGTCGTTGATTGTGCAGCCGAGGAAGTCAAAGTGAGGCCCGATGATGGATATGATGGCAAAGGCGAATGACTTAACGAAGGTAAAAAAGTTCGGTGAAGGTATTGGTGGTGGTCACCCATTTCAGGGGGAGGTTTGAGTTGGTGGTGACTGGAGGAGGACGATGAGGGAAACGAGGGTTGTAATCTGTGGAGAGGAGAGAGAGAGAGAGAGAGAGAGAGAGAGAGAGAGAGAGAGAGAGAGAGAGAGAGAGAGAAAGAGAGTGAGTCAGAAGGACCATCTATGTGCATAAAAAGGGTATATTTGTCATTTAACAAAACTTAACAGAATATGTTAACAAAGTTAGTCGCAGGGGCCTTTTGTGTGCAATGTTTGCTCCTTAGGGACCATCTAAGGGAAAAAAGTTTCGTAAGGACCACTTCAGGGAAAAACTATAAAGCTAAAGGACCATTCGTGTAAATTAACAAATCCCTTTAGGTACTTTGGTTTAGACTAGATTTCATCTCAAAATACCAGCTAACTACTAAGTGCAATAGAAATTTATTCATTATTCAGCAATTCCTAAAATGACTAGCATCATGATCAGACTACTAATCCTTTGATTTTAACACAACTCTTAATTTAGTGATCAAGTTAACAAACAATCATGAAAATCAATTTTCAGTTCGTATTAAGCAAGATTTGATCTTTATTAATCCTAATCATCATAGGAATTAAATCATGAATAGAAGGATCATCTACTCATGAACACACATTAAAGTTCATCACTTTATTTCCTAACCCTAGGTTTTGGTCTAACTTTAGTCATAATTATCAATGATCATGGACAACTATGATTCAAATTAACACAGTCAGAATGATCATCTAAACTCTATTAATTTAGAAATAGGGAATAAAGTAACAATCTAAGTAGCAATTAATCCATAATCTCAAGAATTCATCAAATCATAAACATAAAGAAAAGGGTTTTAACACCCAAATCAGAAAGTAAAAACATATGGAATCACATTGGAATGCTAATCATGATGAGAACGACAAACCAAATGATATCGGACATGAATTCGCTCTCTAATCCTTCAGATCTTTGCTCCATATCAGCTTAACTGCCCTCCGACCGCCTTCTAGACCCTCAAAACGGCTTCTCTGGTGTTTATAATCGTACGAAACAAATTAGGGGTTAAGATATGTCATTAGGGGAAATTTTAGGCTCTATTGATGGGTTTTCTGCGTCGCTACGTGATGGATGAATAGTTGCCACGCCGTGGGAGCTGTTTTCTTCGTGTCCACGAAATTTTCCGATTTGCCACGCCGTGGAAACGCTTTGTCACAGCGTGGGAACTGGGAATTAGAATTTTATCAAAACACGAAAGTTGTCCTAAATGTTCTCTAGTTTTCAAAACGTTTTGAATCTATTCAATCAGATTTACGAGTCATGAGATATCGTCAAAACACTGACGAGGGGTCAAGCGGTCCAACAACATCCTTTTTGCGTCTTTTTAGCTCATTTCTCCTCCTTTTGCATTCCAACTCTCACTTTAACTGTAATTAAACATTTCAAAGCATATTAAGTATCATATATCCTAAAATATAACATTTTCACTCAAATACATTAGGATAATGGCATAAAATATATAGTTAAGTATGGCCATATCAGAGAGCTACTTGGGGTACTGAGACATGAGAGGCTTTATGCCATGTTCTCCAAGTATGAGTTCTGGTTATGAGAGGTCCAGTTTCTGGGACACTTCGACAATCAGAATGGGATTCTAGTCGATCCGGGCAAGATTGAGGCGGTGATGCAGTGGGAGGTTCCGAAGTCTCCATCTGAGATTAGGAGTTTTCTGGGATTGGCTGGTTATTGGAGATTCATTCAGGATTTCTCCAAGATTTTTGTTCCTCTGACCCACTTGATGAAGAAGGGTGTGGATTTCTGCTGGTGGCCTGAGCAGCAGGATGCATTTGAGACTATGAGGAGGAAGTTAAGTGAGGCCCCGATTTTGACCCTTCCTAAGGGTATTAAGGATTTTGTGGTATTTGGTGATGCGTCGATCACAGGTGTAGGGGTGCTTCCCATGCAGCGAGGTTGGGTCATTGTTTATGTATCCAAGTATTTGAAGCCTCATGAGGTTAGATATCTGAATCATGATTTGGAGTTGGGGGCACTAGTATTTGCCCTCAAGATTTGGTGACATTATCTCTGTGGGGTCCGAAGTACCATCTACACGAATCACAAGAGTTTGAGATATCTTATGGATCAACCGAATACGAATATGGGGCAACGTAGGTGGCTTGACGTGGTCAAGGATTATGATTGCAAGATTCTCTATCATCTAGGGAAGGCCAGTGTGGTCGCAGATGCTTTGAGTCACAAGGCGGCTAGTACACCTGCCCGAGGGCACTGTTTGAGAATGACCATCGACTCCCTACTTCTGGATTTGTTCAGGGAGGCTCAGGCCGAGGGAGTCAAGAAGGAAAAATGGAAGCAGGAGAGGATCAGAGGTGAGATTGACATGTTTTCTACCGATAGTCACAGACTGTTGACCCGATGCGGTCAGGTTTGGGTTCCATTTTCTGGTGGGGTCCATCAGATAGTGATGGAGGAGGCGCATAAATACAAGTTCTTGATTCTCCCTGGAGCCAAAAAGATTTATCAGGGCTTGAGACTTAGTTATTAGTGGCCATGAATAAAGCGGGAGATTGCATGGTATGCGGAGAGATGCTTGACATGTCGGATGGTTAAGGTTGAGCACCAGAGCCTGCATTGTAAGTTACAACCCTTAGAGGTTCCCATGTGGAAATGTGAATAGATCGTTATGGATTTCATCACCAAGTTGCCCAGGACGGCAAAGGGATTTGATGCGATTTGGGTTATCGTTGACCGGTTAACCATGAGTGCCCACTTTCTTGCCATTCAGCAGAGTTCTTGGGCCGAGAAATTAGCCAACGTGTATGTGTGTGAGATTGTTGCTCGCCACGGTGTACCAATATCTATTATCTCTAATCGCGATGTACGATTCTTCTCGGTTTTGGCAGATGTTTCATGAGGAGTTAGGTACGAGACTGCATTTCAGCACTACTTATCACCCTCAGACTAATGGACAGAGTGATCAGACCATTCAGACGCTCGAGGATATGCCGAGGGCTTGTGTCATCGATTTGAGTCGGAGTTGGTGTGACACTTTACCCGGCCGTTGGTGGAAATGTCGTGTAGTGACGGTACTTAGATTTCCCAAATCACAAAGCGCGAATCATAACTATCTATTTAAACAAAAACCTATATGTCTTCAAGCTAATAATCCTTTCCTGACATGATCTTTAATCCATCCTAGGAACACATGCGATTTTTGAAAACGTCAACTTGATGTTGGTGAGTTCACATGTTTTGAGGTAAAGGTACAATAAACTCTTTTGAAAACTTTTTAGGAATCTTTATGTTTCTTAATTTCCTAGCTTCCTATGTTTTATTATATCACCTCCTAGATTATTATCTTTATAGGACATTCTGCTAGCGCTATCTTATTATCTTTTTAGGATATTTTAGTAATCCTAATTTACTATCATTGCAGGATATCTAACGATCCTATCTTATTATCTTTTAGGATATCTAACGATCCTATCTTATTATCTTTTAGGATATCTTTATTAATCCTAAATAATTATCTTTGTAGGATATATAACAAACCCAACGTATTTTATCTACCACTCTAAGGCGTCCCTAATGGTAGTTGGATCTCAAAAGTGTTTGTAATGTATTACCATGAGCCCCCATAATCGAAGCTGTTTGACTAGAAATTGCCCCGCCACGACACTTCATTGGACGTTGAATAGTGATTAATAAGAAAGTTATGATGTTGGGATTGTAGCTAGCAATCGCAGGTGGGGATGTCAATCTCCGTATAGATCTATACATATCTTCCTAGCTCTCGCAAGATTAACAATTATAGGTACCGGGGAAGCTGAATTTAATCAAGGCTATTGGATGAATATTAACAGCTCACTAACACATTAACCTTAGGTATTTATCTTTTATCTTTCTTATATCTATCATAATATAACCCCTTTAATTTTATATTTGATAATTATCTGTTTTAGATCTCATAATTATTTTGTATATATATGTATATACCTTATTCTGCAATACACAAACACACACACACACACACACATATATATATATATATATATATATATATATATATATATATATATCCTAATGATGGTTATTTGAAAACATGATATTTAGGTAGAGTAACGATTAGATACAGTGTATATCCCTATATTTGACCAACATAACTTCTAGGTACCATGTTATCCTAGGGATTTGGTCATTATAACATCAAGGTATTATCTCTTCCTAGACTATCGGGCATCATTATTTTTAGGCATAATACCGTAGTTTACAACTAGGCATAATATCTATAAATACATTATACTAAGGCTTTAAGCTTTATAAAACGATTGATATTTATAGATATAAATATATTATGATAAAACCATTTGATAAGTATGTATTACCCTCATAAAACATTTAAAATAGTGAAATTAGGGTTGTGAACTCACTCTAGTAGTGTATTCTGAAGCATCCAAGCCATTACATCCAAAGCTTTGCGCCATTGAGAAGATCTCCAAAACAGCTTGAGAGGTATAGAGAGAGTGTTTGGGATGAGAAAATTAGTAAGTGAGCACCTCTATTTATAGTTGTAGTGCGCGCGACGCACTTCATGTGCGACATGAACTTGCTTTGTGGCTCCATCCAGATCTTGCCACGTGTCACACTTCTAATAGTCCCCGTCTCCCTAATCTCGATGAACCTGGGTGTCAGATGTGCGAGAAGAGCATAGCGCGTACTTGGTGTGCACCTCTAAATCTTTTATAAAAATTGATATCTTCCTTATATGAATCTTGTTTCTTACCCTCTTTATATATTTGTGTAGCTCTCTACTAGTACCACACCTTTCCTTAAGGTCGCGTTGCCAAATTTCGACTTTCATTTTAAACCATTATTTTATATTTTTCTAAAAATCGTATTTCCTTCATGCGAACTCCGTTTTTGACCTTTTCCTTTTAAAGTCCTTATCTCTCGGGTTACTATGGCTTTAATTTTTGTGACGTTATCCGAAACTCAACGATTTCTTTATGCTATTTTGACGTTAATAGATTATTAACGTGGTTGGTTTTTATCTTTTATAAAAAGATAATTCCCCCAATCAGAGTCAAATTTTTACAACGATTATATCCATGGGATCACCTTGTTCTTTACTTTCGAAATACACTAACCATTATTAAAAGTGATATAACTCTTTGGCCACTCATTTTTGACCCTATTACTATCATTTAACTGATCATATTTTCCTTCAATATAAAAAGTTCTATGATTATCATCGGTTGATACTAATCTTTAGTGACGATCGGTGAAAGGAAATTCCTAATTGTCACATTCTCTCCCTGTTTTAGGAATTTCATCCCGGAATTCGGACCTTATGGTAATCTTATTAGGGGAGACCGGTTTCTTAATCAGGAAATTGATTCCTTTTTCCTATTTACTGGGACAATTAAATTTTCTTTTTAGTTTTCTACTTCTAATTCTTCAACTTTATCATTAGCATATAATATTTGTCTTTTGAAATCCTATTTGATCTTATCCTTATTTTACACCAATAGGAAACCTAAATCTTTTATCGTAATATTGGTGTGGATTTCTGGAAGCATTTCTATTTTTATTTGTCTATCACTACATGTACTCAAAATAGACCTTTATATATAATAATGTTGAGTCACCTTCAAGGGTTTCCAATTCCCTTGTTCAAACATTACATAATTATTCCTATGGAACATTTTCCTAAACCTCTTTATTCTAACATCCAATATTTCCTTCCACTGGCCTGGTTGACTGTTGCAAACGTTGGCGATGTACATTGGCCTTCCGCAGTTGTTACACCTAAACTTCTCACATTTTCCCAGATAGTGAAATCCACAATTACTGCACAAGGGGAGTCTTCCCAAGTATCCCCTTGGTGAAGTGGATGATCTCTCATGAGGCTTACTTTCCTTTCTTTCCTTCCACAAGGGTCGACTATATTTGACAGTGACGATTCCTCCCCACTTATTCTTAAGCTCTTTGGACTTCTTCTTACTCCTTCTTGGGTTTTAGGGCACAAGATCCTTGAGACTGAAGGCTAAATATTTAGCTTCCTCATAGGTATTGGGCTGGTGTGATTGCACCTCGACTCGTGCCACGTCTCTGCCAGAACAAAATTCCTTTATCATCTATTTCTTCAACTCTTCCCAGGGGGTTGTATAGGCTTCATCTATGCCTAAATCCTTGACCTGAATACTCCACCCGAGGAGAGCTCTTCCCATAAACATGCACGTTGTGAACTTAACTCTATGTTCACTAGCACACGTGTTCTCTATCACTTTTGTCTAGCGGATCAAACTATCAACTCCCCTGTCTCCATAGAATGATCTCGACTTACTGTTAAGAAAATCCTGATAGGTTCTTGTCATTTGGATACCCTCCTTATTACTTCCCTCTTCCCTACTAGCTCTGAGATTCCCTAGTGCATCAGAGACTTGACGCTGAATCATGGTCTGAATGGTGTTCAGGTCAATCTAGCTTGCCATTGCAGGGTTGTTGTCTTGACATGATAACAAGAATGTTATTTGTTGTTCCTAATGAGGTTAACACAAAATTTTCCATTTCTAGTGTTATCTCTTGATTAAATAGAGACTTTACTGGTATCTTTTCTTTTATTGTCGTTTTCCTTCCTATCACGACATACTACTACTGCTTTCCTAACAACTCTTAGGATGAAAATCTCCTATTATTTCAAGGTAATCCTTCTTCTTTTCCCTTACTTTTCTATTTAGATTAAAAGATTTTTAATATCTAAGGTATCTAAAGGTTTTTGGGGACGAAAAGTGTCAATTTTAAAAATCTTGAACATGCGCGCTGGACACACGATGAGCGCGCCGCGCACATGATGAGCATGCCGCGCACTTGCAGCAGAGCAACATTAAAGGCGAATTTTGGCTTCATTCAAAACTTTTCCAACATTCTTTCTGGTCCACATTTGTTTTGTCTCGATTGGGTCCTACACGCACGACGCACACTTCGCGTGCCTGCCTCCACTCTTCGATTTCTTCATCTCATTCGATCTTTCTACTTCTAGGTAACTTCTATGTCTAATCTTAACTTAGATTTTGTGCTAAATTTTGATGTTTGTATGAAATGATGAATTTGGGTTAGTTTTTGTGAAATAGATGATCATGTAAGCATCTTATACTACTTATTTTACTTCCTATATACTCAAGTTTGAGTTTAATTCATCATTTGATCCTCATTTTGAATTTTTGGAATTCAATTTTTATAGCTAAATCCGTAAATTGGTGAAATTTTAGCTGAAATTGGTTACCTATTTGTGTACTAGAAGCTTAGTTGAACATCCCTATATAGTGTTTGTGTTGAAAATTAGACGAACAGTAGGTAGCCCTGCCTGATGTTCGTCGTGTTCTTGGATCATGTCGCACAGATGCATGTGTGTCACATGCACTCGCATGTAGCGTGCATCTGGCGCGTCTTGCCCATTTCAACACTTTAAGTAGCATTTATCTTTTCTAACTTATTCTTATTTGTCTTTTGGTATATTTTTCTACATATATGGCAAGACGAGCTCGACAAGCTGCGATTCAGTTACCTCTTAACTGGCCTTCACATCCTTTTCTACAGTTCCACGATGATCTTCCTAATCTCAGGTCTTTTTTTCTGCCACGGATGGCGGTGGATTGTTAGGGTTCGGGAAGTGGTTTACATAGAGCCCTACTGTGTGAGAACCGTCAAATTCTGGTCAAGTCAAAGTCAAATAAAGTCAACAAGTCAAATTGGTCAACTCAATTAACCTTGTATATTAGGGTTTACATTATGTTACTACTGTATAACTCGCTATTTTAATAGGAAGTTATCACTTGAAAAATTCATATGTTTAGAATTCTCAAACCCTAATCAGGATAAGGGATGAAACTACTTGGTAAAACACTATCCCGTACCCCTCGGGGGCGTATAACATTCATAACAAGGCTTAACGAGGTTTACAAACCTTGTGTGGCGAAGCTAAACATCCAAAAAGGGCACAAACGAAGTCTCTCTCAAATCTCTCTCGCTCTATCTGTCACACCCCCAAACCAAGGATGGCGGAAACGTCCGGGGGTGGAGGACTTCATGTATAGTATCATAACAGCAATTGTAATAGTAATTCAAGCAAACACAACCAACATATATATAATTGAAAAAAAATTACATCATTGTATGAATTACATGTTTACGAATCAATTACAATATATTGATAAAATATGAAATAGTAGACGCCTTAGCGTCCCATCCTCAAAAGCACTTGATTGCCTGTTTAATGATTTCCTGAGAATACAAGTTGTTTAAAAAAAATGTCAACACAAAGGTTGGTGAGTTCATAAGCTTTTCGTTTGTAAAAGTAGTATTTGTGTTAGAAAAATCCAATATTTTCCTTAATGTGTAAATGTAGTCTTAAAACCCAAAGACCGAAAGGTACAAGTAATTTGTCATATTTATAGTAAAACAATGCAAAATTTAAATTGCCATAAACTCGTTAAATTTTAATGAAGTCCCCGTAAATTCCAATGTTTGTTAATACTTTATGTGAGTTTATTATAACCATACTATGACCAAGGTTGCCTAAAACGACGTTCTTCAGGCGTCGGAAATGTTATGACATTTGTCACCCCAGACCTATCGGTCTAACTGTTGCATGCAGTTTAGGTGTGGGTTTGTCAAACCCAATATAGATCTATACACAAGTATCACGCTCTCCCTCAAGGAGACTCTGGTTACAATACAGGACTTAATGGTAATTTGAAGTAATTGTCTCACAAAGTCATTAACGGAATTTCGTGTTATGAAAACTTGGTACCGTATGGCCGTACCTTGCTTAATGAAAATATCCTTTGTATAAATGTACCCTTTTTAAAATGTATGTGTTATGTAATGTATCATAAACTATACCTATTATAGTTTATCAACCAAGGGTAGTACGTGGTAATGTATGCAAACTATATTCAAAATAGTTTATTTAATGTTTGAATGTATCGATTTTACTTTGATTATAATCACTTGTTATTCTTTATATTTTATATGACCAAATCCATTTGTAAACTGATGTGTGTCTAAATATTAAGATAAAATGTCATATATTGCAGTAACATATAGTCACATAAAGATATACACCTTGCTCAACATGTTACAAGGTGAAATGAAATTAACAGCAACTTTTCGTTAAAAACAGTTTCTGTTACCGTTCTTAGAAAATTTATAGAAAAATCATCACAGTTCTAAATCCAAATCCGCAAATTTTGAGAGTTTGGAATATGAGTCTAGTTTGTTCGTAAATTTTATCATGATTTTTAGTGATCTCTAACAGAGGTGAAAATGTTCATAACCACAGACTGGTCCGGGTTTGCCTCTGAAATGACAGGCAGTTTTGTAAAAATCACCATTAATTGTAGAAAAATCATTTGGAGATGTGCAAGTAGCCATTTTAAAGCTAAGAGTTTGAACTACTTGCACCTGAAACAGTTTTGAAAACTAAAATATTTAAGTTGACCAAAACAGTCCGTGGTTAACGTCCATCTTTTCTGATGTAATCTATTAGAAAAAGTTTAATTGTGTTCTTGATGATTTTACTTGTATTCTCCCCTTAAAACTTAAGAAAAACATGTAAATGTATGGGTATGAACTCACCTTATGTGGTTTCAGTAGATGAAAGTGAGAGAAAGGAAGTGTTCAACTTAAGAACACTAAGAAGATGTCTTGATGATTCGAAAATCTAACACCGAATAAGATGGAACTTGTGTAAGATATCAATGATTTGAGTAGAATGGAGTTTAATAATTATGTAAATGATGAAGATACTTACTAATTGAAGAAAGAAATCCCTGGAGAAAGCCTTGAAGTTCTTGAAGTTAAGAGAAAAGATGAGAGAATTTTGGAGAGTGTTCTTGGTTGCTAAGTGTAGAATGAAAGAGTTTTATGGAGAATGAGGAGAGAGGATCAATCCTCCAGCTCTTAGAACGTGGGAAGAGCTGGAGATTGGCTGTAAAGGTCCACTAAGGAGACAAGGGGTAGTGGGAAAGAGTGGCTGGTCATAGATTGAGGTGGTAGTGGGTTGCTTTTGCCATAAATTAAGGAAAATCAAATATTCCCTCAATAATTAGATCAATCACCAATTCTTTTAATATATTTTATAAAAACCCTGGAGATTTATATATTTTGGGGCCTTAGTTTATAAAATAAAGTTTTGGGTGAAAATCCCACGTTAAAATAATGAAAAACGGAGTTAAAACGAAGTCGTAGTCGAAAAACCGGTAAAAAGGGCCTGGACTTCGGACCCTGCGAGACTTCGGACGGACCTCGCTTCGGACGGACACGACTTCGGACGGACCTCGCTTCACACACGGGACTTCGGACACTGCTTCGCTTCGGACACTGGTCCTTCGGACCTCGGACATCGGACACAGCTTCGGACTAGAAGCTTTGGTTTCGGATCCTTAAAGCTATTTTACTTGTTTTTATCCCGTTTCAAGCGATTTTTGACCCGGTTAAGGGTCGAGATGACCCAAATGATTACAAAAAGTTAAAGTAACTTTTGAGAGAGATTTGGGAGAGATTTCAATTAGAAAGAGATAGAGTGAAAACGATTTAGAGAGGTTTCGTTTGTGATTAATTTGAGTGTCCGGCTTCACAACGCAAGGTTCGTAAACCCCATTAAACCGTGTTTTAGTGTCGTACACAATCCCGATGATTGTGCAATAGTGTTTTATCGCTTTGGTTCGTTGTTTAGCACTGTTAAGGCTAAGGAAAATCAAACACATGAACTTTCCAAATGAGGATTTCTCATTAAAATAGCGAATTGTATAGTGATTACATAACGTAAACCCTAGCATACAAGGGTTATTGGAGTTGACCGGTTTGACTTGTTGACTTTGAATTGACCGAAATTTGACGGTTGTCACACTATCTCTCTCTATCTCAAATCTCTTTCAAATCTCTCCAAGTATGTGAAATCTCTTCCAAATCTCTCCAAGTATGTGAAATCTCTCTCAAATCTCTCTAAGTATGTGGAATCTCTCCAAGAATATGAAATCTCTCCCAAATCTCTCTAAGTATGTGAAATCTCTCCCAAATCTCTCTAAGTATGTGAAATCTCTCCAAGAATATGAAATCTCTCCCAAATCTCTCTCAAAAATCTCCCTCAACTTTTTCTAATCACTCGGGGCATCCCGACCCTTAATTTAGTAAAAAACAACTCGAAACAGGAAAATAAATGGAAAAACAGCTCTATAGGAGCGAAACCCTCTTAGAGGCGAAACCCTAAGAAGCGAAACCCTCTTAGAGGCGAAACCCTAAGAAGCGAAACCCTAAGAAGCCTCTTGGACCGAAACCCCTCTCATGGACTGAAACTCCTAGTAAGAACCGAACTTGCTTGGACCGAACTGCTATTAGAACCAAACTCCCTATTAGAACCGAAACTCCTATTAGAACCGAAACCCCTATTAGAACCGAAGTTACCTTGGGGTTTGGCTCCTTGCGCGCCTCTCGGTCCATTTCGCTCCTTCAGAGTTCGGTCTATTTCGCTTCCCACCACCTTCGGTCCTAGCCTTGCAACCGAACCCTTCTCGTACCGAACCTACTTTCTGTTGTTCAGCACCATGGACCGAACCTCGCCTCCTGACTTCGGCTGTTCGCAGCTTCTTCCCGGTTTTCGACCCCAACTTCGTTTTAAGCCCGTTTTTCGTGATTTTAACGCAGGATTTTCACCCAAACTCGTGTTTTCACTTAAGAGACCCTATATTATCATATGTTAATCACATTTTGAGGAGGGGGATCCTAAACTAAGTACAATATCTTTTGGGAAAGATATGGTGTTGGAGTGTTGGCTTTATCTAGAGTATGACACAAGTTAACACCCATACCCCCATAGGACAACCCTCAATCACTATTCCTCCCTACCTAGTCAACTATTTGTCCTTTGAAACCCCTCCTCCAGCTGCATAGCTTCATCAAAAGCTGGAAACTCTCCTATCTCCTTCCACCTTACTCACTCTCTCTCACCAAAAAGCAAACACCACTCTCTCTCACTTTCCCTCTCTAGAACTCGAGATTTCAAGGGTGATCTTGAGATATTCACTTCAGTCTTGGTAAGTATATTCATCCTACATTTGAATACTCTACACTCCTTCACTAAAATTATGAACCTCTTATACGAATATCGTGATATTTGTGCTTAGGATCTTCAAATCTTCAAGTATCTCCCAAGTGTTCTTGACTTGGAAACCTTTCTTCTTCCACCGTCATCTCAGGGAATAACTCAAGGTGAGTTCATACCCCCACATTTTCATGTTTTCTTCAAGTTTTTGGGGGGAGAATACAAGTTATAATACCAAATACTTAACTAAACTCAAACATCAGCTTTCATCAGGAAAGTTTGGTTCCATTCACGGACTGTTTTGACCATCTTAAACTTAATATATTTCAAAACTGTTTAATATGAAAATATTTCAGGTTCTTACCTTTAAAATGAATATTTTCACATCTCCATACAATTTGTCTATGATTTATGGTGATTTATACAAAACCGCCTATCATTTCAGAAACGAATTCGGACTAGTCTGTGAATATGAACATTTTCACACAAGTTAGAAACTTCTGAAAATCATAATGAAATTATGAATAAACTAGACACATTTTATAAACTCTCAGACTTTACAGATTCAGGTTTTGACTTCACATGATTTTTCCATGACATTTCAAAAACAATGTAGAAAAGTTAAAAACGAGTTAACAGCTTACAATATTCATAACACTTTGTAACATGTTGAGCAAAGTGTAACCTTTGATGACTTTGTATTTTGCATGTGTTTATCTGTTGTGATATGTTTATATAACAGAAACTACTCTATCAAGTATAAAGGTCCTTTGTAATTTCAAATAATGCAAGATGAAATATAAGAAGTATAGTCATGCATTGGTTAAACTGTACATACACATAAAGGGTCTCACCACAATACTATCGGATTTTCAACTACTACATGATAAAATATAATAGGTATGGTTTAGGAAATTCACATCACTAATTTGGTACGCAAAGGGGGATTTCACTCCCACCACAGAAAAGGTTCTTACTCAAACACTACACGTAAACTCGTTAACGTAAGTTATGAGACAATTCTTCAAATGTACTCTTAAAGTACGGGTTAGAAATTCCTGTAAGTTATAACCAGAATCTCTTGTAGGGAGAGTGTGATAATTGTTTATAGATCTATATTGGGATTGACACCCCACACCTTGCTGCTAGCTACAGCGGGACCTGCAGGTCTACGGGTGACAAAAGTCATAACAAATTTTAACGTCTGAAACACGTTGTAACAGGTCATCCGGTTGTAGTATGGTTATAGCGACTCACATAGGGAGTTAACATCACTTAAAGTTTACGGGAAATTCTACTTTAAAAAGGAAAACAAAAAGGGGTTTTATCTATTTAAAACTGCATTCTTCGTTTAAATTACGAACACACACTCATGCATTCGGTCTTGGGATTTAAGCCTACATAATATTTTATGAGGAAAATATTGGATTTTTCTTGTGTATACATTACATTTTACCAATAAAGGTTTTTCCAAAATTTCACCCAAAAGCTTATGAACTCACCAACTTAATTGTTGACAGTCTTTCAAAACTACTTGTATTCTCAGGAAACCAGTGAAACAGGTAATCAACTACTTTTGAGGATGGGACGCCAGACGTCAAATTATATATTTTTGTCATCATAATGTAATTGATTTTGAAACATGTAAACTCATACTATGGTGTAACTTTTTCAATTATATTTATGATGGTTGTATTTACTATGCGCACTATTATACTCGTTGTTGTGATATTATACATGAAGTCCTCCACCCCTGATCGTTTCCGCCATCCTTGGTTTGGGGGTGTGACAGATTGGTATCAGAGCATTGTTTATAGTGAACATAGTATATCAAACCACATAAGATATACAAACTATAAACACAAAGGGACTAAGACTCTCTGATTTAAAGGTTTTCCCTACAAGTATACTTCTAAAATAATAAAAGCGTTATTTTTATGAAAAAGTATAAGTACATACCTGCATACCGATATAGTGTCACGTCTAAGGAAAATGCAAAAGTTAAAAATAGAGGAGTTGTGCACTGTGAATATGCCTTGGAATATGCAATCAAGTCTGGGAGGAATATAGCCTGATCAACTATGTTCGTCCGAGAAGTGACTAGTATATGCCAGGGGATAGTCATAGTGGACAACAAGTCTATCAACTTACCAACACCCATACAAGAAACACGTTAAGAATCAAACACAACCGTTAAAATACTATAGGAGTATTTTTGTTAACTAAGCACAATATTTCTAGATCCATTATGTGACTCTTACACCCCCTTTTCTCGTACAGACGACATGGCAGGATTTCATTTACCCGGAGATCCCTACTTTCCGAACCAGGGGAACGGTGCTTGGTTGGAAGCAGAACCATAAGAGGATCCCGAGGAAGTATTCGAGGAGGAACCCGAAGAAGATCCCAAAGAGGACGAAGAAAAAGAGGAATTGGAGGATGAAGAGGAAGAAGAGGAGTCGGAGGAGGAAGTCATCAACCATCCTTACATCGCCAAGGTGCCTGCGAACCGATTTGGCTACAACGGGCCCGAGCCCCATTGGGCAACAGTGATCGAGAGATGGAGCCGTCAACAACGACAACGATCACCATTTGGCGATCAATGGGGTTACTACGATCTCAGTCATGGGGGACCAGCTGAGAGAGCCCTGCCAGTCGTGATCCAGCAGATCACGAATCTTGGGGACCAGAATCGAGATATGGCGAATCAAGTTCGGGACCTCAACGCTGTAGTGGATGCATCCGATGCTCGTACCCGGGACCTGGAAAGAGACTTCTACCCCATGGACCAACTCATCGAGGACCTTACCACCGCTCGGGCGGAAGTAAGGGAGTACTAGATATGGCATGCGACTCTCGAGGAGAGAGTGATCGCGGCCGAACGCCGGATTGCCGAGCTTCAGGGAGCCCCGACCTCGTCTCAAGGCCACAATGGACCAGCTGATACCACCCGCCTCGAGTAGTGCTTGCACTACTCACATTTTGTTATAAACTAGGTTTACGAGTATGTGTTGGGACTACTCTTTCCTGTAAGTAGGTTTGACCCTGTGTCTATGTGATTACACTAGTCAAAGGGTCTATGTGCTGTCAAAATTCTATGTTACGTTGATATAATGTAGACCTTCTATAAGGTGAAATTTTCATAAAATCATGTACTAAATTATATCAATGAAAATTGGCATGCATTTTATTTTATTGGGAGTTCACCTCAAATTGCATAACATGGCATTAACAAACGATTTGCTTATGGTAACTCTGAGATTATTTAATATATACCTCGAGGTTATGTGTAATCAAGAGGCAATCGACTTAGAAATGGTGAGTCCGCCTTGGATCCTGTTCCTTGTTTGGTTGTGGGCTCAGGGCAGACTCATTAAGTTCGACGGTCTGTTGGACCTTAGTTATATACAACTAGTATACATTAGGTGATCTTATGAGTGGGCCAGGCATGGAACAAAGATTACAAGATTTCATTTGAATCATTACTACTAAATTCATAAGTTTATTTATATAGATTTCTGCTATGAATTGTTTGCAACATTCGAAAAATCGGGAAAATACTATACTTGAAAACTAATAACCTAGTTTTGCGTCTCTCGACTGATAACCATTACTAAAAGACTTATACTCACTTCGTCTTTGAAATTCTATAACAGAAAAATGTCGCCTCGTAGATCTGCTAGACGCACTGGCGGAACACAAACAAATCCACCACCGCCGCCTCCCCAGTATGACCCTGTAATGTTCCAAGCTGCGGTCACAACTGCGGTGGCAGCTGCTATGTCCCAAATCAGCACCGACGGTGCCAAAAGGACAGGGAGCGGTACTAATAACTCCACTCAAGGAGATAGCCAAGGGCGTTCGAGAGAGTGTTCCTTCAAGGACTTTACTAACCCGGACGTTCGAGAGAGTGTTCTTTTATATGTGGTTCCTCACTCAGATGGAGGTTTGTCTTCATCTTCCTTTTGTACTTTCTCTCTACTTATCTGGCATGGCTCTAAGTGCCACACCTTCGAGCAGGATTAAGTTTGAGTTTTGTTCCGGATTAGTCAGTAAAGTTTTTTTTTTCACAAAATATTCTTAAGTATTATTTTTCGTTTCAATTACACCATTTTGAAAAAAATGAATCAGTCAGCCTTTAGCACGGGTGACATGGCATGCCACATGTCACATTCTCACCTCTATATAGCTCTCACACACCCATACACTCTTTAATAAATCAAATTCCATTTTGAAACTCTCTACTTCGTCTTCCCTAACCTAAAAACACCTTTTCATGTTGGTGAAGGGGAGGAAGAATACAACGGTTTTCCGGTGCCGGTTTGGGCGAAATATGGAGCAGTGGTGAAGATATGTGATAGATGGACTGTGGTAATGAAAAAGTTCGATGAGATCTCAAATGTTAATGTCATAGATGGAAGAGATAGGTTTTATCATCTTCATTCCGATATGGTTTTCTATGTCGACTCCAGTTTATTACCATGAATTGCATCCAAATATTTAATGGGTTTATGAATTGAGGCGGTGACACACAACCACATCCCACACCACCTTTTACCATCATCTTTTCTCAATGCTCATTGACAACACCATTATACCCCTATACGCCTTATCCCTCCATGACAACCTTTATTCTCCATCGCGTTGACCACTATTGCCATCTCCTTTCTCTGTTCATCATGAAAGATCTGGTATGCTCAAGAATCATATTAAAGTGATATTGCTAATTAACATATGATACTAATGGGTCACACTAACAACAACTTGATACAATTGACTATCTATTAGAAATTGGTTTTAATAAATATTCAATAAGCTCTTATAATTAAATTGGAAATTATTTATTTCTAGGAAATAATAATTTTCATTAGCAAGTAACATTATATATAATTCATATGGTATGAATTAGTAAGTCATGCACAACATTTTGGACTAGATAAATTCTTTTGTCTTTTACCAAAAAGTTAAAGTTTATATTTTATAAAATTGGTTTATAAAATATAAAAGGTTTTTGTCTTCTTTTGCCTTTATAATTTCGAAATTTGGCTAGATAAAAGAGAGTATGGGCTTTTCATTTGTTTAATAAAAAGAACACTCCTCTAAAAAGACAAGCATAGACAATACGATTAAAGTAAGGAGATAGGTATATGAGACATGTCTTTTGAATATAATATTGTAGGGAACATGCTTCATGAGTACGGGAATTAAATATTATAAGAGGCATGGGTTGTCTTAAAGTGTTAAGACCTTGTGGGTAAAGATTTAGCTTTAAAAGAAGGCTTTCTTTCTTGCATTTGAGCTAGCCAAAAACCGTAACTTGTTATGGTGGCTTTCTCTCTCTCATTTTCTTCTTAAGTCATGAAGATATTACGTACTTTTATACTCTCTTGAAGTTCATACTTTGGTTATCAAGTTCAAGCTTAAGAGTTAAGAGTTTTAGACTAGCATCTACATCAAGTTGGCTTCTTGTTGGTGTCTCTATAGTTCATCATTCTTCATCAACTTCCAAGCCTCCCAAGAGGATTCAAAGAACTACAAAGGTTGTTATTTGTTCTTCTTCTTCATTGGTTGTGTTTGTTTTCTTTCCAATCATTGCAAGAAGATCCTTGGTGGGTTTAACTTGTTTATGTTATTAAAAAAAATGATCAAGTCTTCCGTTGCTAAATTTCTTGTTTTTGAAACTAGTTTTTGTATTAAAAAAACCCAACAATTGGTATCAAAGCCACCTTGCAAGTTTGGTTAGATTTTTTGATTTTTGGAAATCTTAGTTTTTGGAGAATATGGATAACTTGGTTTTGTATAAAAACAAGTTTATACATATTTTCTATGACAACTTTATAATTGTTATTTTATGTGACAAACGTTTTCATGCATCTTTTGTCATTTTAAAGTTGTCTTAGAAAAACAAAGGTTGTTTAATGTGTATGTTGATATGTATGATGTGCATAAATTAGCCAAGAACCATTGTGTTTGTTGTGTTGTTGTGTTTGTTGTTTTTATTATAAAATGGTTGTAGTAATTTATTTATCCATATGGTATGTAATAAATTAAATAGGTTAGTTTTCTTGGGTTTTTTTGTAAATAATAGATTAGTTGTTAGAAGTAATTTATTTGTACAAAAATGTAACAAGAAATGAAGTTGGAGCCATTTTATGAAGACAATAAGAAAATTTTCGAGGTTTTGAGGTGTGCAGGGACAAAGGCAACCTTTTCATCAATCTGTTGCAAAAGGTTTTGCTGTTGACAGCTTCCCTTGGATCTGTTGAAGCTAATGCAACATTTTTTCTAGTCTTTTCTGAAAAGTGATGCATATTGCTGAAATATTGCTTTAAAGAAGTTCTTCCAATCTTTTGCAAGCAATGAGTGTTTTCTCAAGTGGGAGCTTCTACAACAACATTACAAGAAGATTTTTTGGTCCCTTAAAATGTCCCTTTAGTAATGGACTTGGCATTTCTTTGTGTTGGTCACAAAAAAATGTCATTAGTTGGTTAAGTTTATGCACATATAATTTTATGTATGTTTGTGTTGTTTATTTTATGCAATTATTATGTGTGGTCGATAAATTAGTTTTTCACATGCTAAAATATTTTTTGGACAAAATAAACATCACATGAAGTTTGGTTTCAAAATTTACAATGTGGACATAAGATGTTACAAGTTATTGTTTTAAGATAAAATCTGGTTTTATAAAATCATTAATAACGTCAAATTTTGAAATACTCAAATATAAGTTCAAAAATTGTGATTTTTATAACTTATACAAATTCCAAATATATAAGTAATAAAATGACGTTTTATTAAAGATATAAAAGGTTCAAATGCACTCAAACTTAATACCGGTTATTAAAATTGCATTGCGTCAAATTATATAAAAACGACCTTTTTATATAGAATCTTTAAAAGATGGTTTTCTTTTGAAAATTGGTACCATGGTTTATTATATGCATGTAATAACCATGATATCATATGTTTTTAATACTAGAATTATAAAACATATAAAACACCCTTTTACAAACCTCAAATCTATGCAATCTATATTGAAGAACACCCGCACATCTCTTGTATGCACTGGTGGGATAAAGGACACCTAACCGCTTATTGTTATCTTTTGATGGCCAAGGTGTCTTCGCGATTTCAATAACCAAGTTATAGGCCGATTACAAAATTTTTTCAAATTGGATGATGTGATCAGAAATCTTTGTGATAAAGGATACCTAAGCAAGAGAGTTCCGAGGCATATATGTGATCAAATATGTCTAATTAAATTTGTTATTAGCAATCCCATAAATCTAGGAATTATATAGTAATATATAATTGATAATCGATATCTACCAGGTTGGATTCAAATGGATGGGATAAAGGATACCAAACAAATTTTTTTTTTGCAACTTGGATCCTAGACTTTGATAATTAATGTTTTCTAGAAACTAAAAGGGATATTAATTATTAAAGAATTTAAATATTGAAAATACTAAATGAATTTTATTAAAATTATGTAGTTATATAATCCATTCTCATTAGCCTGAATTGTCATTTTTCTTTAATGACTTAATGAAATAATAACATTCACTAGATACAACTTCAATGAATGGGTTCATGTCTTAAGAGACAATCTCGCAAGAGATATGAAATTGTATACACTAAAAGGTCCTAGTCATAAACTATTTGATTTGAGCAATAAGCCTGAACATGATACCAAGTAAAGGCATCACTATGATGCTAAAGATGTTTCTAACATCAAACTAGGAATAGTTCAAGGACCAAAAGAGTCACCTTGTGTGATTTGAGAGGCCTGTGTTTTATAGACTGGACACCTTTAAGCCTAAGAAATCCAATAAGGCCCACATTGTTTCTTTTATGGAGAAATTGGACATTGGAAGAGGATATGCTCCTCTTATCTGGAAAGAAAGTCTAGAAGAGACTAGTACTTCAGGTATCTACTAGATAGAACTTATACATTTCGTATAACACTTAGGTACTTGGTACTTAAATGTTAATCTAATATTTGTAAATAGCTTGTAGATATTTACTGAAGAGTAACCAGCTGAGCACAATCAACTTAGAACTACACTCTCTGAGTTTAGTTTATTTATTATGCTAGGAACATAATGTACTTGTAGCATAAAACAATGTTTGTTTTGGAACAATGTATGTTTTAAATTTAGCTTGTCTAAATATATGTCTCAGTTTAATTTATGAATGATTGACGATTTACTTAAATCATTTTTCATAACGATTACCTTCATATTCAGAAATGATTAGAGTTCTTTTTTATGACACTAGATCTCTTTTTTAAATCAAACCCATCTTTGACATTGTTATCTTTATTATATAAATGATATTCACATATTCCAACTTCAAGAAAGGGATCCTTGAAGGAAAATAATGTAGTTTATTTGACATATGCAAATCTTATTTATATAAAAGATTCCTAATGATATTTTCACTAAGTAGAAGAGAAAATAATTATTAAGAAACTATACAATATGGTGTACGACTTCCTTTATAATGGAAATGGAACTTCCCTAACGAGGGTTTCCGGGCCAGCTTTCGCGCACCGACTAATCCCCCACTGCAAACATGAGGCTTTGCCTGATGCCCTGGAGTCACTGCAGGCGAACCTCCATGGCCACAAGGGATGAGTGGTGTCATGATTTATTATAAGATACCAAATCAACTTTATTAATAACTATGGTTGTTTCAATTATATTTTACATAGTAAAACATAATTGTGAAACCTTTGTTTAAGGTTTCAAATTTAAAGTTGAGATACAAACCGGTAAGAACCATTTAAGGCCTTAATGATAATAAATGATCAATTAAATCATACTTGGTATGATTTGCTTTCTAATCGGTAGAAATGCCGTCATTTTATTTCCTTAGGATAACACCTAAAACACTATCATTTGTACCTTAAGTACAAACACCAACTAACTGGTAGATATAACATTTTCTTCATAAGATTTTGTATGGAAGGGCTCCATACCTATCTTATTAAATGTTTTATGGATTTAAAGCCTATGTTGAATTAAAGCTTTTGAACCCAAAATCTACTAGATACATATTTGTATAATATTCTAAATGTGGATTATATTATTATATGCAAACCCACCAAGAATAAGTAGTATTATTCATCTGATAGTTGAGTTACTAGAAAGCAAGCTTCTAATGACAAAGCAAGTGGGAGGTACATGGAACTTGAAGCAACTCAAGAACCATTACCTAATGTAGTAGTAGTAGTTGGTACTAGTTTTAACAAGAGATTGTTAAACTTGGATAATAGCTATTCATAAACACAAATTGTTCGCATTAGTGGTAGAAATCATCTATGACTTGAGAAATGTGGAATCTCTCATTGATGAGTTTTTATTGATGGTTTCTAGAAAATCCATCAAATACCAAGATGCTATGTCAGATCTCGAATCTGATTAATGAATTAGAGTCATGAACATGAGATGTAATCCATGTGTAATAATCAGGTATGGCCTTGATTGAACTTCCTCTCTATAGCAAGGTTAGAAGGGGTAAGTAATTCTTCTAGAAAGAATACATTACATGGATTATCATACATATTTAAAGCAAGACTTGCAATAAAAGGATTTTCTCATACTCATGTCATTGACTATGGTCCTTATCATACTCATGACATTTACTATGATCAAACCTTTTTCAGAAGTAGCAATGATTAGATCAACAAGGATATTGTTTACTATAAATTCATATTCTCAATATGAGATATAACAAATAGATTTCAAGAAAGAACGTTTTTCTTAATAGACATCTACTAGAAGATATCTATATAGATTAGTCATGAGGTTCTCTTAATCCATGTTATCCTAACAAAATATGTAGAGCTTGAGATCCACTTGTGGATATAAAGCAAACGTCTCAATGTTGCAATCATCATTTTAATGTAAAACCACAAGGTATGCTTTTATATCAAAATTAGCAAAACATATGTGTTTACTAAGAACTAGTGGGAGCATAGTGATATTCCTAATCTTGTATGAATGAGACATATTGAATAGTGAGAAATTACATTCTGACCATGCCAGGCCTTTTCACCTTGACTCAAAATGTGTTTCTAAAATGAAAGACTTAGGAAGGACAAGATACATTCTTGGAATGTAAAATCAATAGAGATAGATAAAATGAATATTAAACGTATTATATCCTTTTGCATATAATGACAATATATTGAAAGAGATCAAGATGGAAGATTCTTGTGGAGGAACCTTTACATTGTCACATGGAACTGATTTTGAGCCAGCCTGAAAAGGACCTAACTCATAGGTTTCAACTAACTGGAATGATTTATACTCGATTTGATTGACAAATGAATCCATAATTTATTCCATATTATGCATAAGACCTGGTATATGATCATATTATGAACATATCATAATATACCAATTGAATACATGGTTAAGTCACCAGATGACTATAGGAACATTCTATGAGTACTTTAGAAGAACTAAGAGAATGTACATGACACAATTAGTTTAGAATAAAAATCTTTATGTAAAGAGCTACATAAGATTTTGATTTCTAAACAAATATATATATAATTATGAATTATAATTGGATTATGACTTCATTGTAGAATGAAGAGTAAGTTTAGTGGGAATAAGATCCAAACAAAACAAAATGACACAATCTACTACAAAATAAGAATACACTACTTTAGAAGTTGAAATCTAATATGATTGGATGAATGAGTTCATTGAAAATATATGTTGATCTCTGTTATTCAAGGATCATATAGAAATCATTATGACTTCGAGATTATACTTAATCGAGCTAAGAGACTCTATGTCATGAAAGAACAATAATCATATACTCCAACATATTTAACTATACCTAGAGTAAAGTCAAATATGGAGATGATAGTATTCACAGAATTCATATAAATTAAGTTTAGTCGAACCCATTAATAAAGTCATTCTTTTAAGCTAAGTACGAATGGTCACACTTCGGCTATAAGACTTTATTATTCTAGAAATGGGATTTTGATTTGGATTTAGTATTTGGATATTGGAACATTGTAACAAAAAAATTATATAATGTTTTAATATATTGGGATATGATCATAACATCAATACTTGTTGTGTTCTATATAAACATGTTTAATACATGACTAATATTATTATTCTAAAAGTTCATAGCCGGTTATAATTGTGGGAGCAATTATGAAATAAGACTAATATGAATTAGATTGGTTGACTTTGATTGGATGAAGGTATGCAATGGGTTGTAACCAAGTTTCACAGGTACTTGTCAGAGAACTGGTATTGAACTGACCTGCATCAAGATTATCTCATGGATCGCTATCATGAATGATACTTGATTAAAAGGTACTATACATAGTGGGACTTAAGTGTAGGGAGTATTGTGCTTAGATATGGTCAAACGCTGGTCCTTAACCGGGCAATTAGAAAAGCTATTTTCAGGTATGGTATTAACTATGGAAGTGCCATATGTAGTCAAGATGGGATTTGTTCCTCTTATGTGTTGAGAGTTAGACATCTAAGGCGCCTTACCAAAAGTTGAACACCAAATCAGATTGATTGCGATCCGTATCTCATGTTCAACATGATGGCTGTGACAAATGGATAACTGATAAACTTACCTTATACACAAATTGTAGCTTTGAGCTTATTGGGCGTTGATAGAATGACACAAAGTCGTATGTTGATGGGGGCAGTGAAATGTTGCTAGACGTTCACCACTGTTTATATCAGTCTAATACGAATGTTACGCAAGTGGGAGATTGAAAGATCTAGTATGCTCAAGAATCATATTAAAGTGATATTTCTAATTAACATATGATACTAATGGGTTACACTAACAAGAACTTGATACAATTGACTCTATTAGAAATAGGTTTTAATAAATATTCAATAAGCTCTTATAATTAAATTGAAAATTATTTATTTCTAGGAAATAATAATTTTCATTAGCAAGTAACATTATATATAATTCATATGGTATGAATTAATAAGTCATTCACAACATTTTGGACTAGATAAACTCTTTTGTCTTTTACGAAAAAGTTAAAGTTTATATTTTATAAACTTGGTTTATAAAATATAAAAGGTTTTTGTCTTTTTTTGCCTTTATAATTTCGAAATTTGGCTAGATAAAAGAGAGTGTGGGTTTTTCATTTGTTTTATGAAAAGAACACTTCTCTAAAAAGACAAACATGAACAATATGATTAAAGTAAGGAGATAGATATAGGAAACATGTCTTTTGAATATAATATTCTAGGGAACATGCTTCATGAGTATAGGAATTAAATATTATAAAGAGGCATGGGTAGTCTTAAAGTGTTAAGACCTTGTGGGTAAAGATTTATCTTTAAAATAAGGCTTTATTTCTTGCATTTGAGCTAGCCAAAAACCGTAACTTGTTATGGTGATTTACTCTTTCTCATTTTCTTCTTAAGTCATGAGAATATTACTTGCTTTTATACTCTCTTGAAGTTCATACTTTGGTTATGAAGTTGAAGGTTAAGAGTTATGAGTATTAGACTATCATCTACATCAAGTTGGCTTCTTGTTGGTGTCTCTAAAGTTCGTCATTCTTCATCAACTTCCAAGCCTCCCAAGAGGATCCAAAGAACTACAAAAATTGTTATTTGTTGTTCTTCTTCTTCTTTGGTTATGTTTGTTTTCTTTCCAAACTTTGCAAGAAGATCCTTGGTGGGTTTAACTTGTTTATGTTATTCAAAAAAAATGATCAAGTCTTCCGTTGCGAAATTTCTTGTTTTTGAAACTAGTTTTTGTATAAAAAAAGCCAACAAATCAGTGACCTGTAATTCCAACATCATCCGTACTATCTATCATCTCTCTTTACCCTACATCATCGCATCAACCAACACAACACTTGTAATAAAAAAACACAAGAGGGAGAAAAGGGAAAATCTACACCCATCTGAATGTCAAATTCCAAGGAAATCAAGCGCTGTTCACTGTACACACTTACTTAATTGAAGTAGAAAATTTGAGGGTAAGTTAGCTCCTTGACTAACACTTTCACTTTCCCTTTTATACGACCTAAATACAAATATCATTGAGTCTTAATATTCGTTTGTATTTATAAGGTTATATTAACCAGTTCTGGATTCCTCATTAATCCGAATAAATACCAAGTTATATCAAATAAGAAATGACCAGATAAGATCACATTGGAGGTAGGATCCGTTTGATATATTGATATACTGTTTGGAAATCCACTTTAAACACCTCACTAAAACCTTACCTAGACATCATTCTCGTAAGTAGATCAATCAGTATTATATCTGGAATTACTGATAAATCTTATTTATAGGTTTATAATAACGACAATGGATATAAATAAGCTACACTTAAAAGAATAATAAGTATAACTCAACTTATAGGTTTTCTAGCGAAAACTCGAAGACTATGCGAGTGTAACTTCGTCGCTGAATACTTATTTCGTTGGGTTTTCTAACGTCACAACGTCTCACTAAAAATGTCCGGAAACGAGGTATCGACGCCTGAAAGTTAGAGAGAAAGTTGGGAGAAGGATGTGGGTTGAAATGAAGCAAAGATGAGACTATCAATAGACTTTTTCAAAAAGCGTGTCGCACCCTGCCACATGGCCGCTTCTGGTGATGAAACATCGACGTTGGGTTGGTGGGAGAGTTGTGTTGCCGGTGCCATGTGCCGCCTTCTGGGTGGTGCCACGTTACCCTTCGCAGGTAATTTCTCATATTCTTCAAAAAATCATAACTTTCGCATATGAGCTCCGTTTTCGATGTTCTTTATATTTATGAATTCATGATTCCGAGTAGTACAACTTCCATTTAGATCTCAAGAGTTAATTCGCACTCTATATTTACTTTATATTTTATATAGAGTACACTGTGAAGGCTCTTGCGAAAACCATAACCCCTTCATACGAGTTCCGTTCTCGACGTTCATTATATCTATGATTTCATAATTACATAGATATCCACTCTCGTTTACATTACTCTGGCTAACAGGTAATATATTTTCGTTTCGTATTTTACAACAAATACTGACGCACTTTGTCAAACGCGCAACTTCAAAAAATCGTAACTTCTTCATATGATGTCAGATTTTAGCGTTCTTTATACTCATGATTTTTTAATCATAATTACTACAACTTTCATATAGATTATTTATCCTAAATAATCTTTTAATTATAAATATTATTATCACTATTTGATAAGTTTATAACAATATTTTATACAAATATTATATCATCATAATATTTATCTGTATAACATGTAGACATTAATCATATACAAATAACATTTTTTAAACACGTAACAAGTATATAAGAATAGCTGATATTTATTTATTTGTAATTATCATATTTGAGGATTTTAATTATGCAATAAAATGAATAATCATAACAATAATCCCTTAAACGTCTAGCCCGAATTCATGAGTATCACACTGAGGAGTTGCAGGATGACCGTTTCAAGAAGGGATTATCATGGCCGGAAGAAAATCGATTGTAGGGTTGGGAAGAAGACATAGTCTTCACTTTTTATAGAGTGGTGCCCCTTTATTTTAATTTAGAGTGTTAATTAAGGGAAAAAACCATGTTTTAATTTTTAATTTAAAAATAAAAATGAAAAACCACATAAACTATGTGTATATCGGTAAAGTGGGATGATATTGGATTTTTTCCTCTTTAACATGTAAGATAATATTTTAGTGGCCTGTAGTACAAAAAAAAATATGGATGACCAATTAAATCCCACAAACTACAAAACTTGATTGTGTGCCAAATATCTATTACTAATGATCGGCGAAATTCGTTGCTGACTTTGGTGTCTGAATGTCGGATTTGTTGCAGTTAGATCTTTGAATTTTTATTGTTTCAAATTTAAAGTTTCTTGATTTATACGAATTACTGAAATCTTGACTAGATATTTTCAAAACCAAAAAGGTTAAAATACTTTTCTTACTATTTTCATAAAAATTAACAAAGAACGAAGACGAAAATTATATTGCTTCACACTAGTTTTATTAACAATAAGTATTTAAAAACCAAAGCTGAGAAAGAAATGAATGACTTATGAAACACACTCAAAGAATGACATACTTTAAGAAATATGGAAGATGATTGAGGAATGAATGTGGGGGATCTCTCGTTAGTTGTGTAAGAGAATATTTGGTGGTTTTTATGGTTACTTTGCTCTTAATTTTAATTCTCAGTTTTTATTTGAATAAAACAAATATAACGAACAATGTAAAGATAAATTGGCAATCGCTCTCCTTTCCATGCAATAGCACGCTTAGGAGTGAGACAACTACCCCTAAAAATTCACACAAAATTTTTGTACACTTCACAAATTTATAAAATAAATAATTCATTGTTTTTATTGTATAGAGAAAACTGGAAAATACTATATATACGTAGAGGATTATTTAATATCGACGTATGTTCTCATATTGGTATGTTATTTATTTATTTATATATTTGTATCATGCAAAACGTCTAACACTAGTTGAATATTTGTTTTTGAAGCTGTACAAAGCGGGTAGTTTTTGAAGTTGAATCAAGAATGAATGTGGGGGATCTTTCGGATAAGCTAAAGAGAATTTGGGAATACACGGTCGAAAAGCAGCGCATCTGGTGGGTTCCAAGGGCATCACCTTTGGCGGGGTCTAAGTGGCACCACCCATGACGGGGTCCAAAGGGAAGATATTATATATAGGATCAAAATCACATATTTATTTAAAGAACATAAAAACAAGGTATTTCTGTTTATTTGAATATAGAGTTTTGCATGAAATATATATTTTTATTAATTGCGACATCAAAAAACCTACACTCTGATACTGATGGGGTAAGGGAGAGGTATAATGGTTGACAACCTTACTTATCACCAAAAAGTCATCCGTTTAAGAAGAAATAAAAATAAACATAAATAATTAAATAAACAAATAAATAAAAATAATAGATTTTTACTTCTTGGATTATCCTAAATCTAGTTCCGTGATACTGGTGTATCATGATGCTTATTCAAAATTTATATACAAAATAATCAACTTAAATATTTGAAAAAAAAATCATGACCAAGCTATTGCATCTATGTTCAAAAATTGAAGTAACAAAGATTAAACTATAAAAATGTTAACGTGTTTACGTTTTAGAGGATCAATAAGAAAATACAAGAGGGTCCAAAATAAAAACTCTCTACCGCAATTGCATAAAGTAGCAATCAAGAGAAGCAAGCAAACAATATTTTCTTTCTTCGAAAAAAAAAACCTTCTAGGGGTTGTGTTTTCTGCTAAGGAGAGAGAGAGAGAGAGAGAGAGAGAGAGAGAGAGAGAGAGAGAGAGAGAGAGAGAGAGAGAGTTTTTAGGCTCTCTCAAAGGATTTGGATCCCTTATATATACTTGTTGGGTTTTAAGAATTATAACACTCCTATGGTGCACATATAACCCTAGATGCTTTAGATCTATGTTTTCTCTAATTATACATGCATTTTCAATTTACCAAAGCATACATCCTAACTAGCATACAATGGAGGATATACAATACAAAACTCATAGTTAGATGAATACCTCTTGATGTAGTTGTAGTTCTTGGCCTTTGAAAGCTTTAGCACCTCAAGTGTGATGCCTCTAATGTGTCACAAACACCAAATGCAAGAGGAGACTTGAGAGAATAAGCTAGTTAGCACAAAATCAATATCACTCTCTTAGAATGAATGGGGTGACCGATTTTGGTTCTAGGGGTGTGCTTTTATAGTGTTGCAAATGCTAGGGTTTCATCCATGAAAACCCTAATGCACCATGACCTTTCATATTACTTAGGCTCCATGGGTTAAACCCCCATGGACTATCCATATTGGTTTAGCCCATCCTAATTAACAATGGATCTTTGGCCCACACTATAAAAATCATTGATTTACTTAATCAGTCACCTTATATTTAATTAGTCTCTTTTGATCACTAAATTAATTCCAAATTAATTCTTGATCAATACTAATTAAATAATATGATTTCTGAATTAATATATTATACTTATAATATATTAATAAATCACAGTTAGTCTTATTCTCAAAAGTCCATCCTATCAAATTGCACTGGTGAAGGCAACCCAAAAGGAGCATGCTACAATCGGGTTAAGTACATCCCAGTTATAGTTATGGACTTAGACACTAAATTCAATAGTCTCCCACTTGGATAAGTCTAATAACTATAACTGCCAATGCAACTTCAGGATCCGATTAGCAATTGTAGCTTTCCAAAGCCGCTGTCGAACTCTGACCTAGTCAGTGACGCGTCCTTTAGATAAGGGATCATATACTCCTTTGTTCTTCAAGATATCATGCAGACAAATACGTGGAACATAGTCATACTTATTGTCCTGCAGTTTGTTTCCCTATTTCTGATTTGTCTGACATAGAACATAACTGAACACATCAATTTAGTTCTGACTGAGCCCGACACATAAGTCAAAACAAAATCATCGAGGGGCCTAAGATATCGCTTTTAATCCTCTTAGGATAAAAGGAACATATAAACTTCGACATTATATGCTTGTACTAACTACTCATGAAATCATGCACAACGATACGTTTTATAAAATCAAGTTACTGATGCGTTTTCGTATCATCAATGCACAACCAATTTGTAGCCAACAACTCATATATCTTAGTTTGAAGACTATATGATATTATTGTCTCACAATCACTCATGATAAATTCCATGAAGTGATTCAGGTGAGCGTGGGTTTAATCCAATACTCAAATCTTATTTCAGGAGCACTCATGAACGTTGTAGCATACTTTTGCTATGTCTAACACCTTAGACAATCTACAAGCCAGATTCATGACAATCTAACCTCATAACCTACTTCCAAAGTATGATCGACTGTGGATAGTTTGAATAATCTTATTATTTTGGAAGTCAAAACATGCAAAAGTGAAACAATAGTAAACAATTAACACAAAACAATAACTTTATTTATAAATAAAACTCCTTTTATTCAATCATCAAATGTCAATTACAATTTAGCTATTACAAGTTTCAAAATATTTATCTAATCACTAAAACTAATATCGTTCGTTAGTCCGATGCCCCTTGCATGCTGCAAATGTCTAACCCTACTCGGTCCCTTCGTGAGGGGATCTGCTGGGTTGTCCTCTGACGATATCCTCTTCACAACGAGGTATCCTTCTTCTACTTGATGTCTTATGAAGTGGTACTTTCTGTTGATATGCCTGGATCTACCATGATCTCTCGGGTCCTTGGTTAAGGCAACCGCGCCTTCATTATCGCAGAAAACCTCCATATGCTCCTTTATGGATGACACGACTCCAAGGTCTCCGATGAAGTTTTTCAACCATATCGCCTCTTTCGATGCTTCGCTCGCTGCTATGTACTCTGATTCACACGTTGGATCAGCTACAGTCTCCTGCTTGGAACTTTTCCATGTTACTGCTCCTCCATTTAGGGTAAACACCCAACACGAATGAGAGCGCAAATTATCTCTATCGTTCTAAAAACTGGTGTCACAATACCCTGTCACTCTCAAGTCGTCACTCCCACCGAGGGTAAGAACCTAATCCTTAATCCTCCGCAGGTACTTGAGAATGTTCTTTACTGCAGTCCAGTGAGCTCTACCAGGATTCCCTTGATATCTACTGACCATGCTCAAAGCAAAGGCCACATCAGGGCGAGTACAAGTAATAGCATACATGATAGAGCCAACTGCGGAAGCGTATGGAACTCGACTCATCTCCGCTATCTCAGCCTCTTTACTCAGACTCTGGGTCTTACTCAGTTTGGTATTGCTTTGGATAGGTAAGTCACCTTTCTTGGAGCTTTCGATGCCGAAACACTTCAACACCTTGTCTAAGTAGGTACTTTGCTAAGTCCTATTAGTCTTTTACCCCTGTTTCTCAATATCCTTATCCCTAGGATATAGGCAGCTTCTCCAAGGTCCTTCATAGCGAAACACTTCCCAAGACATGACTTTACTTCCTGCAAGGTTGGGATGTCGTTTCCTATGAGCAGTATGTCATCCACATACAACACCAGAAAGCTAAATATACTCCTACTATGGACTCATCCTCGCTTCTCGAAAATCCAAACTCTTTGACTTTCTCATCGAAACAAAGATTCCATCTGCGAGATGCTTGTTTCAATCCATAAATGGATTTCTCAAGCTTACACGCTCTAGTAGGGTACTTTGCATTGACAAAACCCTCTGGATGACACATGTAAACATCCTCAGCCAACTTTCCATTAAGGAAAGCGGTTTTGACATCCATTTGCCATATTTCATAGTCATGAAATGCAGCTATGGCCTGAGTTTGAGTGAAGCCCTTCGCGGTTTTGACATCCATTTGCCATATTTCATAGCATAACCCTTATAGATTTAATCTTCGCTACTGGTGAGAAGGTCTCATCATAGTCAACTCCCTGAGTTTGAGTGAAGCCTTTCGCAACCAGTCGCGCCTTATATGTGTGTACTTTCCCATCCATGTCGGTCTTCTTCTTGAAGATCCATTTGCACCCGACTGTCTTACGACCCGGTACATTGTCAACCAAGTTCCAAACTTGATTGCCATACATGGACTGAATCTCGCTGTCCATTGCCTCTTTCCATTCAGTAGACTCGGGGCCTGCCATGGCTTCCTTGTAGTTGTTAGGTTCATCCAGATTTATCAATGTGCTATCACTGATAAATGTATCACCCTCAGATGTTATATGAAAACCATATAACACATGTGGAACACTAACTCTACTGGAACGTCTCAAAGGTACGGACTAGTCAATCGGTTCAACAGGAGTTTCCTCCTTAGGTTGAGCGCTAGTGTTTGAGGTTCCTTCATCACTTAAATCTTGAAGCTCTCTAAGGTCAATTTGCCTCCCACTGTCCTCTTGGCATATGAGTTCTCTCTCTCGAAAGACTCCTCTCCTCGCAACGAAGACAACTATGTGTTGGATTAATGTCTAAGTCCATAACTATATTTGGTATGTACTTGACCCGACCCGACATGGTCCATTTGGGTTGCACTTCACCGACACAATTTATATGGATAGTCTTTTGAGAATAGTATATTTATGATTTATATTAATATATTATAAGTTCTAATATATTAATATATAATCATATTATTTAATTAGTATTGATCAAGAATTAATTTATAATTAATTAAGTGATCAAAAGGAACTAATTAAATATGGACTCTTAGATATATATATATATATGTGTAGTAGGCCAAGTTCATTTAGGTTGGGCTAAGTCTTCATGGATAGTCCATGGAGCTTTAACCCATGGATCCTAGGAAATGAAAGGTCATGAGTATTAGGGTTTAACCCTAATCCTCCACACTCTATAAAGGGTCTTATGGTTTATGAAATTATGCTAGTGGCTAGTATGGATACACTAAAGAGGGCAATAACCGATTTCATAGTGTGAGCCAAGTATCCATATTCTCTAAAGGTTTTCCAAGGTGTTTTGGTGATTTGTGATTCCACTTGAGGCTTCCAAACTATTGGGGCTAAGCTCTTAAAGCTTGAAGACATCAAGCTACATCAAAAGGTATGTCATCTAACTAGAACTTTTTAGTATAGGTGCTTCATAATATGCTAGTTAGGATGAAACCTTGGAATATTTAATATTTGCATGTATAATAGAGAAAACATAGATCCAAGGTTTATAGGGTTGCATGTACACCATAGGAGTATTAGAATGCTCAAAACCCAACAGTGGTATCAGAGCCATAGGTTGTTTTCTGTTATATTGATGCAAATGTTTTATTTTCAAAGTTGGAAAAAAAAGGAAAAAAACATGACGTTTGTCAAATTTTAAGATAATTACTTGTTTTTGTGAAAAACTAATTATTTGTAAATTTTGAATCATTTGCTATATGAGTTGAATTAGGTCAAATTTAGTAAAAGATAAAATGATATGATTATTTTATTAGTTTTAAAAGTTTGATCTAAAGAGTTTTTTGAAACCTCCATAAGTTATGGATATGAAAATGTTTTAAAAAAATTGATTCAAAGTTTTTTATGGAGTTACAAAACTTAGTCTTAATGTTTTAAAGAATTCCATAACTTGTTCTTAAGTTATGGAACATGAAAAGTTTCATCATAAAACAAGTATTTAACTCCATAAGTTATGGAATCCAAAAGTTTTCAAGAGTTAAAAAACTTGCCCTCAAGTTTTGGAATTTGGAAAAAGTTTTTTTATGATAAAAAAAAGAATTGAATTCTAAAACTCTTGGGTTCATAACTTAAACAATTAATTAAATGGTTTTAATTTTGAATTTAATAATTGGAATTATGATGTTTTTATTGAATAATTCAATTAACTCTTATGGACTTTATTAATAGATAATTAAAGTGTTTAATTAAAAGAGAATTAATAATTCCATAATGACATGGTTTAAATTTAATTAAATTAAGAGTATAGTTTAATTAACAGATTAAACCACCAAGTATTTTAAATGTCTAAAATACACCCTTATACTATTATAATATTAAAAGTTTAATATATTATATGTATAAGATTAAGGGTACCAAGTATATTAGGCCTCATTCACGAAGCCGGTCTATAAGGGGGGTATAAGGTTACTGCCTATAAAATGGCAGTTTAATGAGTGTCCACTCTCACCCACCGCTTCCTTGACTGGTGGAGGGTCGTTAGCCGAACAGGTAGGACAAGGACTATAATTCTCCCTTCATTAAAAGTATTAATGATAAATACTAAGTAACTAAACCTTTTATAAATTCCCAATCTTAGTTACTTAGGAAAATGTGAATAAGGTGCTAATCCATGAAATTACACTTTGCACTTTGTTTAAGCTGTTAGTGGAGCGTGTGTGGTTAACCGACACACTAACCTGGACTTAACAAGATAGGCAAAGGGTAACTTAATATTTATCATAGTATCGTTGGAGCGTGTGTGGTTAACCGGCACATCGATTGAGGGGTAAATATTAAGGGTACCAAGTATATTTGCATGGTTACTTCACACCTTGTTTTGTGATCCTCGGCATCCCAATCACAAAACCTGAAGGGCACACTCGAGATTGAAACATGCCATTGAAAAGTTCAATGAATCTCAAAAGAATCTAGGAGTTTCAAAACCAATTAAAACCTAATAATACATTTCATTTATCTTGGTGGAAATTGGTGAATCGTCATTCACCTACCTTCAAATATTTTATAGCTTGGATTACGGCATCCCTCTTCCAAGTTATAAAATAGTTTGTTGGGTCCTAGCCTTAATATATCATATTGGGTGTTATATTAAGGACTTAAATCAACTTGACGTGAATTTCTCCCATTGTTGATGTCTGGTTTAGACAACAATGATCTTCCCAAACCAAGCTTTCCTAATGAATATGACTTCCCGAGTTTGGCTCATGGAAGTCATACTTTTCTTCCTCCACCTCCTCCAATTATTCTCCCTAACCCACAAGTTCAAGGTCACTCAAGTCCTAATGGCAAGCAAGGTCTATGTGTGATCACATCTTAGAGATGAAGTCACATATTGACAAGCCGGGAGAGTTGGGTGTCAAAGTCTTGAGAAAGTTGGATGTTCAATCACTTTCTAAGTCACATAGTGAGTTCCTTTGGGACTACTATGAAACATACTATGACATGAACCTTAATGATCATATCTATTTGCTTGGTGCTGCTGAATCAGCAATGATTTGGAACGATAGTAAAGCAAATTTGATTAGAAGATCAACTTCCCAAAAACTTTATGGACAGTGACAATGGTGACACTGGAAATCCAGAAAAAGCATTCTCTTCCCAATGGAAAGGGATTGACCATAGTCAACCCGGTTGACCAAATGGTAAAGAGAAAGGCTAAGTCTGAGATAGTCCCATTACCAAAGGGTCCATATGTTTATTTTGCCAAAGGAAGGGGCGTTGATTGCAAAGCTGCCAAATTTACCTAAGGATGTTAAAGTCAATAAGTTTGACTCTACATCAGGTAGAGCCCATTATCCAACTCTGTTAAGTTCTATTCTGAGATCCTCATTACATGATGTGACTGGGTCACATGTTGATGTTTTAAGAATCAAAGAATAGAGAGAAATCTTAAAGGAAGTATATGCTGATTCTGATCGCGAAGGTGAATTTCGATCGCATCAGAATTTTGAGCAGTTGCTTAAGAAGTTATGATATATTGCTAAGGAATAGATAACAACAATTTTCCATGTGGATTGTAAGGATAAGTTTTTCCGCAAAGTTTTAAAATAAAAGAAAATTGTTTAATTTTATTTATTTGAAGTATCCTTACAATGGTATTTGTGGAAAATTGTTGCTTATATGATTCCACTGACAGCAATATTGGAAAATGGATTTGATTCTTTCATTTGTGGTAGTGTCTAAATTTACCAAATCAGGAAAGTTCCTCATCACCCAAGTTTCAATTGGACCGAAACTTGGAATCATGCAAGTTGAATAGTATGATGAATGAGAACTTTCAAGCATTGGAAAATCAAGACTAATTACTTGTTCACATGGATGTGTGAGTCAAGTGAAGGACTAAAGGGATCGAGTACACATTCTTGTGCACTGGTCATGTCCACCACAAAGCTCGTTAAGACTATTTGATTTACTAAAGTTTAGTAAATATGGTTATAATTACAAGTTTAAGTATAGTTCTGAAACATTGGAAAAGTCTCAATGTATGGCAGAACGAATGGGAAGAATCAAATTAGGCAGAAAGATAAAAGTTTCTCAAATCTGAAAAGATGGGAGAGTACTTTAGTATCATGTTTGTGATCATCTTAATGATTTAGAAATCATATCACAATTAGTCCTCTAAAGGTCATCTTAGTGCATTATTATGACTAAGAAGAGGAGTCATGAATTGTTGAAATGGTTAGATCAGGAAGATGAGTCATACTTCGTTCCAAAACAATTCTTAGAGTCATACTCCAAGATTGTAACTTGAGTGACATATCTTAAAGAAAGGTTTAAAACACTTGTCAAACGTAAGAGTAAAAGTGTCCTACTCTTGTACATTTGAAATTGGTAAGTTGTGATGTTTTGGATAAAACAAAGACCAACTAAGGCCAATTGTGTGAAGTGTTTGTCTTGATAAAGAATCAGCACTATCTCTTGAATATTTGGCAAGATAGTCTTATATGTCAAGAGGATAGTGGGAGTCTTAAAGATCCTAAAAAGAATTTCAAGAACTAATCAAGAATAAAACCTGAGGTTCTTCACTAGCACACGACTTGAGGTTTATAACCTATCGTGTTGACATATTCTGTGCCCATTCCAGTTAAAGTTGGCTTTGCATAGGAGTTCTGAAAGTTCTCAATTGGTTGCATAACAACTTGGAAGCAATGGCAGGCCCTGTACTGCCAGGTGGCAAGAAGTTAAGATTGCATAAGTTCAGTCCATATGAGTTTGGATTTGTCATTATCCTTGTCTTGTGACTATGGTTTTGACGATTCACATAGATAAGAACACATACACCATCAAATCTAAGGGTCATAAGGTTTCTCTCCGATTCATGAAAATGATGGTGAGGAAACACTTCCACCAAGTAGATTTGAAGCAGATGACAAAAGGTCTAAAAAATTGAGACTATGATTACGACATCCCTTTTCATAGTTCTGAAATTGTTTAGACACACATGCATGCTATCTAAGGAAAGGTGTATGATTTTGATAAAGTTTTATCAAAGCATCTCATATAAGAAATATGAACTTTGGTAAGAAAGTCAATAAAGTATTGATTTCTAGAAGTCCAGCTGATTTCTGAGTACATGTCAAAGCTAGTGGGAGCATAAGTGTTATGCTAATAATCATCATGTTAGTGGGAGCATGATAATTATTGTTAGTGTTGCAAGTTAGCAATGTTAATTATAGAAAACAAAAGTTTCAATTCGTGAGGCTGCAGGGATTGAAAAAGTTGTTTTGCTATAATTAAGGGAGAGGATATACTTCATTTCAGTTCTAAAGGCTTAGATTGAGACCTTAATCATCTTTAGTCAAGAATATATATATGAATTTCATGTTGGATTGGTTCAACTTAAGGAAATTCTATATATTGCGTTCTCAAAATTCGATTATGATTACGACATCCCTCTTCATAGTCAATTTTTGAAAACATGGCAAATAAAAATATTGTAGCAAAAGACTGGTCTAGAATCATGTCTTTATGTGAGATATCATGAATCGTGTACCATTTGCTTTGGGTACAGGATCGATTGCATGTGCTATAATATTTGTCATTTCTAAAATTTTCCAAATGCCCAGAGGCATTAAGAAGGGAAAAGGTCTAGAATTGGATATGACTAAAATGATTAAGCAATTGTCGAGGACAATCTGAGGTTTACCAAAGATTGGTTGCTCAGGGACAGTTGGAAGTATAGTGCTAATTTTGGAAGGACCATATTGACATATTCTGAAAAGAGGCATCTTTTATTCAGAAGTGATAGTCAAAATGAGAATATGGAGTTGTCTCCATAGGTGGAAGTTATCTATGTAAGATTAGAAAACTTAATGCAAGAAGCATGTCCAAAGCAATGTACTTTGAATATGAGACTTAGTTTCCATGGAGTTGATCTCCATTGGAATACCTTATAATGACTGTTGACAAGTTTTTGTGACTTTGTACATATTCATTACAGGAGGGTCAGTGCATATAAGTTTAAAATCTAAACAGATTTCGATAAATGATAGGAATTTGAAATTCTCACATTTTTCGATAAGGATTTGGGAGTATGAAATTAGAATATTTGAAATTATGTTCAATTGGTTTATTTCACAAAGTAAGGATCATAGACAAACATAGAGTGCATACTTGGTGTATGGCAAAGCTATTGTTTAAGAAAAACATAGTGTACATGCTTGGAGCATGGGACAACTAGTGTTTTTAATCCAAGTATAAAGTTGATAAAACCGAAACAATGAATAATGAGTAATCAGTATGGTGATAAATAAATGTGTTTATTTATATTCACAGGGTTTGATACCATATTTGATTCATTTATTCTTGTGTTTCACTTTGCATGTTTTGACTTCCAGAATAACTAAGTCGCTCTTCCTGAATGATTAAGTTATTCAAACCATCCACAGTCGGTCATATGTTGGAATTAGATATGAATCAAGACTGTCATGGGTTGGTTTGTAGAGGTCCAAGTTGGTGGACAAAGTGGTGCTACAACACTCATGAGTGCTCATAAGTTCTGAGTATTGGATTCAACCCGCGCTCATTTGAATCACTTCATGGATTTTATCACGAGTGATCATGAGACGATAATATCTTATATTCTTCAAACCTAGAGATATGAGTTGTTACTATGAGTTGGTTATACATTGATTGCACGAAAACGCATTTGGTAACTCGATGTTATAAAACGTGCCTTTGTGTATGATTCAACAAGTAGTAGAACAAGCCATATGAGTCGAAGTTTATCCATTCCTTTTATCTTCGGGATAAAAGCGATATCTGTGGGCCCCTCGATGATTTAGCGATGACACATGTGAGTGCTTGGCCAAGCCAGGACTGATTTGATTTGTTCAATCAGTCAGTCATCATAAATCGAAAATCAGGAAACAACAAATGGATAGAGAGAATGATTATAATCCATGTCTCAGTCCATATGATATCTAGAATGGAGGAATATATGACCCCTTATCTAATGGACAAGTCATTGACAAAGGTCAGAGTTCATTGACAAGATCAGAGTTCGACAGCGGCTTTAAGAGCTATGATTGCCAGTTGATTTTTGAAGTCATACTCAATAATACTTTTAGACTTATCCAAGTGGGAGACTGTTGGATTAATGTCTAAGTCCATAACTATATTTGGTATGTACTTGACCCGACCCGGCATGGTCCATTTGGGTTGCACTTCACCGACACAGTTTATATGGATAGTCTTTTGAGAATAGTATATTTATGATTTATATTAATATATTATAAGTTCTAATATATTAATATGTAATCATATTATTTAATTAGTATTGATCAAGAATTAATTTATAATTAATTAAGTGATCAAAAGGAACTAATTAAATATGGACTCTTAGATATATATATATGTGTAGTGGGCCAAGTTCATTTAGGTTGGGCTAAGTCTTAATGGATAGTCCATGGAGCTTTAACCCATGGATCCTAGGAAATGAAAGGTCATGAGTATTAGGGTTTAACCCTAATCCTCCACACTATATAAAGGGTCTTATGGTTTATGAAATTCTGCTAGTGGCTAGTGTGGATACACTAAAGAGGGCAATAACCGATTTCATAGTGTGAGCCAAGTATCCATATTCTCTAAAGGTTTTCCAAGGTGTTTTGGTGATTTTTGATTCCACTTGAGGCTTCCACACTATTGGGGCTAAGCTCTTAAAGCTTGAAGACATCAAGCTACATCAAAAGCTATGTCATCTAACTAGAACTTTGTAGTATAGGTGCTTCATAATATGCTAGTTAGGATGAAACCTTGGAATATTTAATATTTGCATGTATAATAGAGAAAACATAGATCCAAGGTTTATAGGGTTGCATGTACACCATAGGAGTGTTAGAATGCTCAAAACCCAACACTATGTCACTCGGTCTATAGAAGAGATATCCAAATGATTTCTATGGGTAGCCGATGAAAACACATCGCTCACTACGAGGTTTGAGCTTGTCGTGAGTCTCGCGTCTCAAGAAAGCCTCGCAGCCCCAAACTTTGATGTGATCCAACGAGGGAACCTTCCCTGTCCACATCTCGTGAGGTGTTTTGGCAACCTTCTTGGTAGGGACTAGATTAAGGATATGGGCTACAGTCTCTAAGGCATACCCCCAGAATGAGATAGGTAACGAAGCTCGACTCATCATGGAACGAACCATGTACAACAAGGTCCAATTGCGCCTCTCAGACACACCATTCAACTGCGGTGTGCTAGGTGGCGTCAACTGTGAAAGAATTTCACATTCCTTAAGATAGTTTAGGAACTCGATACTAAGATACTTTCCTCCTCGATCGGATCGCAACATCTTTATCTGCCTGCCCAATTGATTCTCCACTTCTTGTTTAAACTCTTTGAACTTTTCTAAAGTTTCTGACTTATGCTTGATTAAGTAAATATACCCATATCTACTATAATCATCAGTAAAAGTCACATAGAAGCGGTTAGCACCCCTTGTGGCGGTTATGAAGGGTCCACACACATCTGTGTGTATGATATCCAACAAACCCTCACCCCTTTCACAAGTACCAGTGAAGGGTGACTTGGTCATCTTTCCAAGCAAACAAGATTCGCAAGTGTCATCTGATTTCAAATCGAATGACTCAAAAACTACAGCCTTTTGGAGTTGGCCTATGCGCTTCTTGTTGACATGTCCAAGATGACAATGCCACAAGCATGCCTTGTCCAAAACATTAGACGAATCAATATTCAACACATTATTTCCTAGGTTATCTACAACCATCACAGTTTCATATATACCATTACAATGTAATGCTTCAAAATAAAATACACCATTATAATAAGCATTAATACTACCAACTCCATTATTAAAAGAAAATGTAAAACCTTGTTTATAGAAACTGTGAAAGGAAATAATATTTCTTGTCATATCTGACGAGTAACAACAATTATTCAAATCTAAATTTAACCCACTACTAAGAAATAAAGAGTAAACTCCAATCTTGGTCATAGGTGACACTTTCCTATTCCCCATGATTAAGTTTATATTCCCGTGCTCCACATCCCTACTTCTTTTTAGTCCCTGGATATCAGAACAAATGTGAATACCACAACCTGTATCAAGGACCCAAGAATTAGCATGTGATGAGTTATTAGACAGATTAGTGTAAATACCTGCGAAGGTGTGTTTTATCTTCCCATCCTTAATATCTTGCAAGTATTTGGGCAACTTCGTTTCCAGTGCACTTTTTCATGACAATGGAAGCACTCTGCATCCTTTGGATTGGTAGAGGGATTAGTAGAACCAACTTTGGTCCCACTGGAAGAGGATCCATCAAGAGACTTTCCCTTGAGGCTCTTAGAAGGAGCCTTCCTCTTCTTCCCTTTCCCATGTCCGATTACCAAAATAGGGGCAGAAGCAGTAGGAGTAGGTACAACCGACTTGCCTTTCAAGTTGCTTTCTGCAGTTCTTAGAAGGCCTTGAAGCTTGCTAAGAGTGACCTCCTCATTGTTCATATGATAGGTCATACGAAACTGATCATAACAAGAAGGCAACGAATGTAGGATGATGTTAATGGACAACTCTTCATCGAAGTTCACATTCAAGTTCAGCAAGCGGTCCACAAATCTCTGCATCTTTTGCAAGTGGGCCGTGATGGACTCTCCATCCTTTATTTTGGTTGTGATCATGGAGGAAATGATCTCATACCTTTCCTGCCGAGCACTTTGATGGTACCTTTCCATCAAATTTTGGTGCATTTCGAAGGGCCAGATGTCCTCATAGGACTTTTGAAGCTCAACAGTCATGGTAGTAATCATTATACACGACACCTTTGTCGCTTCCCTCTCATGAACCCTGTATTCCTCGATTTGTTCGGGAGTAGCAGTTTGTTCATCAATATCCTTCATCTCTTTATCCAGGACATATTCTTTGTCCTCATAGCGAAGGGCCATACGAATGTTTCTTATCCAATCGTAAAAGTTTGACCCATCGAAGATATTTCTCCCAACCAAATTCATGATGGAGAATGAGCTAGAAGGGTTGGAGCCTGAAGTATTGTTTGGGATAGACATCTGAAAAGAAAAAGAACAAAGTTTAGATTAGATGAGAATCCTTAATATAACACCCAAATGAAATATTAAGGCTAGGACCCAACACAATATTTTACAATTCGGAAGACGGATGCTGTAATCCAATTACAAAATATTTCTAGGTGGGTAAATGACGATTTACCAATTTCCAGCATGAAAAACGAAATTGATTATTAAGTTTTAATTGGATTGAAACTCCTATAGTCTTTTGATATTCATTGAACTTTTCAATGGCATGTTTAAATCTCGATTGTGCCCTTCAAGTTTGTGACTGGGATGCCGAGGATCACAAACAAGGTGTGAATAACCATGCAAATGTGCTTGGTACTCTTAATGTTACGAATCACCTAATCAATGTGTCGGTTAACCACACACGCTCCATTGATCTATGATTAACATCAAGCTACCCTTTGCCACTCTTACCAGTCCCAGATTAGTATGCCGGTTAACCACACACGCTCCACTAACGACTTAGCAAGTTGCAAAGTGCAATTTCATGGAATAGCACCATTTTCACATTTTTCCTAAAGTAACTAAGATTGGGAATTTAATAAAAGTTTAGTTACTTTATAATTATCATTATACTTTTAACGAGAATTAATGTCCTATCCTACCCGTACGGCTAACGACCCTCCACCAGTCAAGGAAGCGGTGGGTGAGAGTGGACACCCATTAAACCACCATTTTATAGGTAGTAACCTTATACCCCCTTATAGACCGACTTCGTGAATGAGGCCTACTAACGGTAAAACTGACTTGTCTTATACACACACACACACACAAATATATATATATATATATATATATATATATATATATATATATATATATATATTATTAAACTTTTATTATTATAATAGTATAAGGGTTGAATTTTAAACTTTTAAAATTCTAAGGTTTGGAATTAAATGTTTCATTATGTGAGACTTTACAAATTCCAAAACTTGAGGGCAAGTTTTGTAACTTTCAAAACATTTGGTTTCCATAACTTATGAAAACTTATGATTTTTTAATGTTCATGAATGAGACTCTTCAAATAACTTGAGGACAAGTTACAAAAACTCATTTCAAGAACAACTTAGATCAATTTTAACTATTCACAGTATCATATAATATACTATTGATCTAATCTAACTCATATAGCAAGACAATTCATATCAAATAATACAAATAATTACTATATTATCTTAAAATTTGACAATTGTTCTTTAATTGGATGAGGATCATCATTACCAAATCAGAAAATACATTTTTTATGATTAAAAAACAGTTTGTGGTAATGATCCTAGTCCAATTCTGGCCAAAAACTCGAAATTCTGCAACCAGAGCCATCTACTCGATGAGTGCATGATCATGACTCGTCGAGTTGCCCTTTTACTGAGTGGACTCGTCGAGTCAGCCAGTGGACTCGGCGAGTTCATCAGTCAGAGGCCAGAAAATCGATTTTTTTTTCAACTTTGAAAATTAACAAGCATCAAATATAACAGAAAACAATCCTAGGCTCTGATACCACTGTTGGGTTTTAAGCACTATAACACTCCTATGGTGCACATGCAACCCTAGATGCTTTGGATCTATGTTTTTATCTAATTATACATGCATTTTCAAATTGCCAAAGCATACATCCTAACTAGCATACAATGGAGGATATAAAATACAAAACTCATAGTTAGATGAATACCTCTTGATATAGTTGTAGTTCTTGGCCTTTGAAAGTTTTATCACCTCAAGTGTGATGCCTCTAATGTGTCACAAACACCAAATGCAAGAGGAGACTTGATAGAATAAGCTAGTTAGCACAAAATCAATATCACTCTCTTAGAATGAATGGGGTAACTGATTTTGGCTCTAGGGGTGTGCTTTTATAGTGTTGCAAATGCTAGGGTTTCGTCCATGAAAACCCTAATGCACCATGACCTTTCATATTACTTAGGCTCCATGGGTTAAACCCCCATGGACTATCCATATTGGTTTAGCCCATCCTAATTAACAATGGATATTTGGCCCACACTATAAGAATCATTGATTTACTTAATCAGTCCCCGTATATTTAAGTCTCTTTTGATCACTAAATTAATTTCAAATTAATTATTGATCAATACTAATTAAATAATATGATTTCTGAATTAATATATTATACTTATAATATATTAATAAATCACAATTAGCCTTATTCTCAAAAGTCCATCCTATCAAATTGCACTAGTGAAGGCAACCCAAAAGGACCATGCTACAATCGGGTCAAGTACATCTTAGTTATAGTTATGGACTTAGACACTAAATCCAACAATACGTGTGTAATCATTTTGTCATTACTTCTTCTCCAATTTTGGTTTAAATTTAGTAATTACCTACTTAAGATAATTATTAATTAATATAATTATCTTTGGTAATTTAAAATTCTGACTTATTATAAAATAAGTCTAACTCTTAATTTTTAATTAAACTATTAACTAGTGATTAATAATAAACTAGTAATGTATTTATGTTGGTGGACATATCTAGAACACACTCTCACTTGCACACGTCACAACAACTATATAAATGTATTCACAAAATTACATTGGCTATGTCGTCCATGGCAAGTAATAAGATTAAATCCCTAAGGTACTAGTCTTTTAGGTAAATGATAAAGTACTCTTTTGTTTTAGATGTGCACTAGTGAACCTGAGACACATAATGTCGTCATTCTTAAATGTTAAATAATTTATTTTAGAATAGAGATTTATGGTGACCTTAAAGATAGACTATAAAATTGCTCCAATAGCAATCGAATATTAGTATGACCATACTTTTATTGTTAATAGTGAATTGTACAGGGGCACCAAGGATATAATTTATTCCATAGGCTAGAAGGAATAGATAAACAATAACTACATAGACCCCACCCACTTATCATGTCATATATGAACATTCCATATATGGTACCAGTTACGAGCTATGGTGGTGAATGCCAAAGTAAAACATCTTATAAGCCAATGAACTTATGTATCTCCCTTTTAAGGATATACAACATATTATTTTAGAAGTACTTGTGATATATTCTTTAAGTAATCTTTAAGTGATGGTTTCTCCAATACTTAATCTTTGTTAAGTACACACTAGTGTGGTTTCATATCTATCAAATATCCATATCTATAGATAATCAAATAACACCTCACATTAGTTTCAATTCATTACTTCCTTCCATGAAGAATGACTCACTATGGAGATTTTGAATAAGCTAGCATTCTGAGAAGTAAATAACATGCAACTAGAACACAATAATAAACTTATGAAAACAACTCTCGCTAGAATATATTATGTATCTGATGGGATTTAGTATACTACAACATCCTATGGTGCACATACAACCCTAATTACCTTGGATCTATTTTTTCACTAATTATACATGCAAATGGTTTCCAAGGCATTAAACTTATAACTAGCATGCAATTTGTCATAAACAATATAAGATACTAGTTAGAGTAACATACCTTTTATGTGGCTTGAAGTCTTGATGTATTTGGTGTTGCTTCAAAGACTTTGGCCTTTAAGAACTTAGTGCCCCAAGTGTTGCACCTCAAATGGAATCACAACTCACCTAGAACAAAGGTGACTCTTGAGAGAGAAACTCCATGCACCAAAAACCTTCATGAACTCCAAGAACATGCACACACATAAGTTGGCGGTTTTAGGTCATCATATATGTATATATATGTGTGGTGTTTCAAGGGTCATGGGTATAACCAAAATCCATACCCATGAGTTTGTATGATCCATGGTTCATGTGGCCCAACTCTTTATGTATTCATACATAAACTTGGTCCAACATGGATCATAAGCCCAACACATATAAATATAACTAATTACCATAATTAGTTCCCATAGATTTAATTAGTCTCTTTTGATCACTAAATTAATTCCAAATTAATTCTCGATCAATACTAATCAAAACATATGATCTTATATTAATATATTAGAACTTATAATATATTAGTAAATCATATATAACCTTTCACTCAAGAGTCCATCCTAACAAATTGTCCTGGTGTTATGAAACCCAAATGGACCATGCTACTCTCGGGTCAAATACATACCAATAATAGTTATGGGCTTAGACATCTAATCCAACAGTCTCCCACTTGGATAAGTCTAAAACTATCATTGCGTATGACTCCAAGATCCCGCCTAGCAATCGTAGCTCTTAAAAGGCGTTGTCGAACTCTGACCTAGTCAATGACGTGTCCATTAGATAAGGGATCATATATTCCTCCATTCTAGATATCATATGGACTGAGACATGGATTATAATCATTCTCTCTGTCAATTTGTTGTTTCTCGATTTCCGATTTATGACGACCGACTAATTGAACAAATCAAATCAGTCCAGGCCCGGCCGAGCACTTACGTTTATCATCACTAAATCATCGTGGGGCCCACTGCTATCGCTTTTATCCCTCTAAGGGTAAAAGGAATGGATTGACTTTGACTCATATGCTTGCTCTATATACGCACCAAATCACACACAAAAATGCGTTTTATAGCACCAAGTTACTGGTGCGTTTTCACATAATCAATGTGTAACCGATTTGTAGACTGCAACTCATATCTCTTGGTTTGAAGAATATAAGATATTATCGTCTCATGATCACTCGTGATAAAATCCATGAACTGAGTCAATGAGCGTGGGTTTAATCCAGTACTCGAATCTCTTTCCAGGAGCACTCATGAACACTGCAGCCACTTTGTCCCAGACAAACTACAGACCCATTCATGACAGTCTTGCCTCAATACCTACTTCCAAAGTATGATCGACTGTGGATGGTTTGAATAACTTAGTCATTCGGAAAAAAATAACCTAGTTATTCTGGAAGTCAAAACATGCAAAGTGAAATACAAGAATAATCGAATCCAATATGGTCTCAGAACTTATGAATATAAATAAAACACCTTTTATTTATCACCATATTCATTACACATTATTTATCGTATAATGTTTCGATTTATCAACTTAATTCTTGAATTAAAACAATAGTTATGCCATGCTCCAAGCATGCACACTATGTTTGTCCAAACAATAGTTATGTCATACTCCAAGTATGCACACTATGTTTGACCATGATCCTTACTTTGTGAAATAGATTAATTGAACATAATTCCAATGATCCTCATTTCACAATCCCAAATCCTTATCGCAAATAAGAATTCCAAATTCCTGCCATTTACTGAAATTTGTTAGATTCTAAACTTATATGCATTGATCCTCTTGTAATGACTATGCACAAAAGTCAAAAAGACTTGTCTGACTTGTCAATAGACATTACAGAGTATTCCAATGGAGATCAATTCCATGGAAACAAATTCTCAAATTCAAAGTACATTCCTTTGAACATCCTTCTTGCATTAAGTTTTCTAATCTTACACCGATTTAATGAATAACTTCCACCTAAGGAAACATTTCCAGATTCCCATTCTGACTATCACCTCTGAATAAGAGTTGCATCCTTTCAGAATATGTCAATATGGTTATTTCCAAAAATTAACACTATACTTCCAATTGCCCATGAGCAACCAATCTTTGGTAAACCTCAGATTGTCCTCGACAATTGCTTAATCATTTTAGTCATCTCCAGTTCTAGTACTTTTCCCTCTTAATGCCCTAGGTATTTGGAAAAATTTAGAACAGATGAATATTACAGCACATGTAATCGATCCTATATCCGAAGCATATGGGACACGATTCATGATGTCTCACATAAAGACATGATACTAGACCAGTCTTTTTCTATAATATTTCTATTTCTATTTGCCATGTTCTCATAATTCAGATTATGAAAAGGGATGCCGTAATCATAATCGAATTTTAGAACGCAAATAATGTAATCAGGACTAAATTTGATTAAAATATCACAATCTAAGCTTTTAGAACTGAAATGAAGTATAATTTTCTCTCCCTTAATTATAGCAAAACAACTTTTTCAACCCCTGCAACTTCACGAATTGAAACTTTTGTTTTCTATAATTAACATTGCTAACTTGCAACATTTACCATAATAATCATGCTCCCACTTACATGATAATTATTAGCATAACACTTATGCTCCCACTCGCTTTGACATGTATCCAAAAATTAGCTGGACTTCTACAAATCAATACTTTATTGACTTTCTTACCAAAATTCAGATTTCTGACACGAGATGCTTTGATAAGACTTTATCAAAATCATACACCTTTTCTTAGATAGATCACATGTGTGTCTAAACAATTTTTTTAGAACTATGAAAAGGGATTTCGTAATCATAGTCTCAATTGTTTAGAACTTTGCCATTTCTCACAAGTCCATGTTAATGTGCCGGTTAACGACACACGCTCCATTAACGACTTTGAGAATGCAAATATCACAATTACTATCTACTTAAAATCTACTTAGTGAAAGCGTTTCCTCACCATCATTTTCACGAATCGGAGAGAAACCTTATGACACTTAGACTTTTTATGGTGTATGTGTTCCTATCCATGTGAATTTGTCAAAACCATAATCACAAGACAAAGTTAGTGACAAATCCAAACTCATATGGACTGAACTTGTGCAATCTTAACTTCTTGCCACCTGGCAGCACAAGAGCCTACCATTGCTTCCAAGTAGTTATGGAAACAACTAAGAACTCACAGAACTCACATGCATAGTCAACTTTTAACTGGAATGGGCACAAAAATAAGAATATGTCAACATGATAGGATACAAGCCTCAAGCCGTGTGCTAGTGATAAACAATACCCTTGGTTAGTTCTTGAAAATTTTCAAGATCTTTAAGACTCCCACTGACCTCTTGAAATATAAGATTCTCTTGTCAAGAACCATTCCTTGACAAAACAAATATTCAAGAGTTAGTGCGGATTCTTATCAAGATAAACACTTTACTCAATTGGTCTTAGTTGGTCTTTATTTTATCCAAAACATCACAACTTACCAATGTAAAATGTACAAGAGTAAGAAAACATTTTACTCTACATTTGACAAGTGTTATAAACCTTCTAAGGATTATGTCACTCAAGTTACAATCTTGGAGTATGACTCTAAGACTCAATTTTGGAACGAAGTATGACTTATCTTTTTTATTTAACCAATTCAACAATTCACGATTCCTCTTCTTAGTCAAACAAATGCACTAAGATGTCCTTAGAGAATCAATTGTAATATGGTTTCATAACCACTAAGATAATCATAAAACAAGATACTCAAGTACTCTCCCATCTTTTCAGATTGGAGAAACTTTTATCTTTCTGTCTAATTTGATTCTTCTTGTTCGTTCTGCCTTACATTGAAACTTTCCAATGTTTCAGAATTACACTTAAACTTGTAAGTATAACCATATTCACTGAACTTTAGTAAATCATGACGAATAGTCTTATCGATCTTTGTGGTGGACCTTGACCAGTGCACAAGAATGTGTACTTGATCCCTTAGTCCTTCATTTGACTCACATATACATGTGATCAAGGAATTAGTCTTAATTTCCCAAAGATGAAAATCCTCATTCATCATACAATACAAGTTGCATGATTCCAAGTTTCTATCCAACTGAAACTTGGGTGATGATAATCTTTCCTTATTTGGTAAATTATGACACTACCACAAACGAAAGAATCAAATCCATTTTCCAATATTGCTATCAATGGAATCATATAAACAACAATTTTTCACAAATGCCATTGTAAGGATATTTAACATAAATAAAATCAAAACTCTTCTTTTTATTTTAAAACTTGCGGAAAAACTTATCCTTACAATGCAAATGCATATAAAACTATGTTGTTATCTATTCCTAAGCAATCTATCATAACTCTTAAGCAACAGCTCAAAATTCTGATCACCGAACCATGCGATCGAAATCCATCTTCGCGATCAGAATCATCATATTCTTCCTTTAAGCTTCCTCTCTTTTCTTTGATTCTTAAAACATCAAAATGCGACCTAGTCACATCATGTAATAAGAATCTCAAAATAGGAACTTAATAGAGTTAGATAGTGGACTTTCACCCGAAGTAGGGTCAGCCTTTTTGACTTTACCATCCTTATGATCTTTCAGGTATATAGGGCAGCTTCGCAACCAATGCCCCTTCCTTTGGCAATAGAAACATATGGACTCTTTGGTAATGGTACATGGGACTATCTCAGACTTAGCTTTTCTCTTTACCATTTGGTCAACCGAGTTGACAATGGCCGATCCCTTTCCATTGGGAAGAGAAAGATTTCTGGATTTCCAATGTTACCATTGTCAATGTCCATGGAAGTTTGGGAAGTCGATCTTCCAATCAAATTTGCTTTACCAGTACTCCAAATCATTGCTGATTCAACAGCATCAAGCAAATATGTAAGATCATTAAGGGTCATGTGATGGTCTGTCATATAGTAGTCCTAAAGGAACTCACTATGTGACTTAGGAAGTGATTGAAGAACCTAGTCAACAACCAACTTCCTCAAGATCTTGACACCCAACTCTCCCGGCTTGTTAATATGTGACTTCATCTCGAAGATGTGGGCACACATAGACTTTGTTTGCCAATAGGGCTCGAGTGACCTTGAACTTTTGCAGAACTTGTGGGTTAGGGGGAATAATTGGAGGAGGTGGAGGAAGAGAAGTATGATTTCCATGATCCAATCGCGGGACATCATCTTCATTAGGAAAGCTTGTTTCAAGGGATTTGGGAAGATCATAGTTGTATGAACCAGACATCTACAATGGGAGAATTCAAGTTAGTTGATTTAAGTCCTTAATATAACACCCAATATGAAATATTAAGGCTAGGACCCAACACAATATTTTATAACTTGGAAGAGGGATTCCGTAATCCAAGCGATAAAATATTTGAAGGTAGGCGAATGACGATTCACCAATTTCCACCATGAAAAACGAAATAGGAATTAGGTTTTAATTGGTTTGAAACTCCTAGATCTTTTGAGATTCATTGAACTATTCAATGGCATGTTTAAATCTCGATTGTGCCCTCTCAAGTTTGTGACTGGGATGTCGAGGATCACAAACAAGGTGTGAATAACCATGAAAATTAAGTTGGTACCCTTAACTTTATCACCTAATCGATGTGCCGGTTAACCACACGCGCTCCAACGATCTATGATAAACATTAAGTTACCCTTTGTCACACTTACTAGTCTAGGTTAGTGTGCCGGTTAACCACACACGCTCTACCAACGACTTGGTAAGGTACAAAGTGCAATTTTATGGGTTAGCACCAAATTCACATTTTCCTAAGTAACTAAGATTGGGAATTTATATGTGTTTAGTTACTTAGTATTTATCATTATACTTTTAATGAAAGGAGAATTAATGTCCTGTCAAACCCGTTCGGCTAACGACCCTCCACCAGTCAAGGAAGCGGTGGGTGAGAGTGGACACCCATTAAACTGCCATTTTATAGGCAGTAACCTTATACCCCCCTTATAGATCGGCTTCGTGAATGAGGCCTAATAATGGTAAGACTGACTTTGTTCTTATACATATATATAACTATTAACTATTAATATTATAATAGTATAAGGGTTGAATTTTAACTTATAAAATTCTAAGGGTTTAACTTGGAATTAAAGTACTCATGGGGTGAAACTTTACAAATTCCAAAACTTGAGGGCAAGTTTTGAACAATTCAAGACTTTTGGTTTCCATAACTTATGAGTTTAAAGTAGTTTTAATGAAAAAACTCTTCAAGTTCCATAACTTGAGGAAAAGTTATGGAAGACTTTAAACCATTTAAAAAAATGAGACTCTTCATTTTCATAACTTGTGGAAATCTTATGAGTTTTAAAAATCGTAAATGAGACTTTTCATATAACTTGAGGACAAGTTACAAAAACACATTTTATGAACAACGTTTAGATCAAATTGGATTGAAAACAAATTATCACATAATTTTTCTATTAATCCAAACCAACTCATAAGAACAAGATAATTAAAATGAAACAATTTTCATGTAATTAGCCTAACCACTAAACTAATACAAAACATGAATCTCTTGACAATTATCTTTTGAATTGGATTAGCATTACCATTACCACATCAAAAATAGGTTTATAAGTTCAAAAACAGCTTAGGGTAATGTTCCTAGTCCAATTCCAGCCAAAAAACTCGAAGATATGCTGTCAGGGGGTCCAACTCGCCGGGTGCATGAACCAACTCGACGAGTTGGATGAATTTGTACATGGACTCGTCGAGTCCCTTAATGGACTCGTCGAGTCCCCTATCCAGACAGCAAAAAAACCTCGAATTTCAGCCATTTGCATCAAGTATAATTGAAAACAAGACTTGTCTCCGATACCACTGATGGGATTTAGTATACTACAACATCATATGGTGCACATACGACCCTAAATACATTGGATCTAAGTTTTCACTAATTATACATGCAAATGATTTCCAAGGCATTAAACTTATAACTAGCATGAAATTTGTCATAAATAATACAAGATACTAGTTAGAGTAACATACATTTTATGTGGCTTGAAGTCTTGATGTATTTGGTGTTGCTTGAAAGACTTTAGCCTTTAAGTACTTAGTACCCCAAGTGTTGCACCTCAAATGGAATCACAACTCACCTAGAACAAAGGTGACTCTTGAGAGAGAAACTCCATGCACCAAAACCCTTCATGAACTCCAAGAACATGCAAACACACAAGGTGGCGGTTTTAGGTCATCATATATGTATTTATATGTGTGGTATTTCAAGGGTCATGGGTATAACCCAAATCTATATCCATGGGTTTTTATGATCCATGGTTCATGTGGCCCAACTCTTTATGTATTCATACTTAAACTTGGTCCAACATGGATCATAAGCCCAACACATATAATTATAACTAATTACCATAACTAGTCCGCATAGATTTAATTAGTCTCTTTTGATCACTAAATTAATTCCAAATTAATTCTTGATCAATACTAATCAAAACATATGATCTTATATTAATATATTAGAACTTATAATATATTAATAAATCATATATAACCTTTCTCTCAAGATTCCATCCTAACAAATTGTCCTGGTGTTATGCAACCCAAATGGACCATGCTACTCTCGGGTCAAATACATACCAATAATAGTTATGGGCTTAGACATCTAATCCAACAGTATCCACATAATAATAATTATATAATATAAAGTGCATATTGTTTAAGTTCCTAACAAAAACAAGTGCATTTATCCAAATCCGGTCTTATACAAATCTACTAACGACTAGGTATTTTGACAACCTTGTGATATTTATAAGTATATATTGTACACGCTTGTGTGACCATACTGATATCTTTTATGAAATTATTCATACATCTATCCTCGTTTTTAGCTTTATTTGTTGCAATATACTCAACCTCTATTGTCAAATAAGCAAGGTTATCTTACATGGAACTCCTACCGCTCATCTATTTACTAAAAACATAAGTCTCGACTGCATCGTCTCTATTAGTTTGCAAGCTTGCATGAATGAAATCCTTTACTCTAAGCTTTTCCTCATCGCCATATATCAAAAACATGTTTTTTTGTTCTTCTCAAATACTTGAGAATGTTGTTAATTTCAATTTAATGGGATTTTTTAGGATTGTCCTGATATCTACTCATTATCCTCAAGGCATACAACACATCATGGACTATATATATATATATATATATATATATATATATATATATATATATATATATATATATATATATATATATAAATAAACGATTCCTCCCACAACTGAATCATTCTAGACTCGACTCATCCTGTCTAGATTCCATTTAGTGGGATTCTTTAGCATTCCTCCCATATAGAATAAACGATTCCATTTAATGCCATGACTTCTTATTATTTAGTAGGCTCATCATGATCTACCATATACTCTTCACTATTTGATATGAATAAATAATATCATTTGGTACATGATGTACTCTATTAGATTTTGAGTTGTGGATAGGATGTCATTCTATAGAAGATTCCTTAGTAACTATTTACTAAGGATCAACAAGTTCCAAAACTTATGCCTGAGTACTAGTTTTAACATCAAGTTCTCTATTGGTCAGTACCTAAACGTTTTCAAGATTAATCTGGCACCTAGTATCCACTTTATATTTTAACCCGCTTTCAAGGAAGACTATGATTTGAGAAACAAAGATCTTATACTTAGATATACTTATAAACTTGAGATATTAAATGTAGTCAATATCAAACCTTTAATATATTATATTTCTCTACAACGATTCGTGGTGACGTAAACGAGGAGAACATAATTTAAACAATATCAATCCAATCTAAGTGTATATATATATATATATATATATATATATATATATATATATATATATATATATATATATATATATATATATATGATATAGATCCGGTAAGAAATTTTTTTTGGTAGGAAGGTAAGAAGTTTTTTTTCTACATATTTTTTGACGAACAAAATAAATGAATCACTAGATGATTCATTTGTAAGATGATTCACAAGAAAAAAATTCTCAAGAAAACATCTTTATGATTCATTTTTAAGTAAATTATGAAAAAATTCACTTTTATGACAATTTTAGTGAATAACAACAAAATCATTGTATAAATGAATCATCAAGATGTTTTTTAAGAATTTTTTCTTGTAAATCATCTTACAATTGAATCATCTAATGATTCATTTTGTTTGTTCGCGAAAAAAAACATGTAGAAAAAAAACTTCTTACCTTCCTACCAAAAATTTCCTTCTTATTTGATCTTGACTCTATATATATATATATATATATATATATATATATATATATATATATATATATATATATATATATATATATATATATATTGTGGATACATCCAGGGGCCGAGGGATATGATTTCTAGCATAAGTCAGAAGGAGAAAATCAAAATTGACTACGTACAACTTTACCCATTCATCATATCACACATGAGCGTACCTTGTATGGTTGGCAGTAAAAATAATGTTGGATAATACCAAGTTACAACAAACTATAAGTTAAATCATATGTATCTTCATTTCGAGGATATACGATATTACCATATTAGAAATACTATTGTGAAACATTCTATAAATTAGTCTCTAGATACATGTTACTACAATACTCAATCTCTATCAAGTCCATATCTATATGCAATATCCATCTCTACGAATAGTCACCTAACATGTCAAATTAGTCTTTATTCACTACTTCTTTTATATGAAGAAACGTCCGAATATGAAGATTCTAATTTAATATTAAAGGATGTTATTAAAAATGAAAATGTAATACAATTATACACTGATTAATATATCTTTTACCAATATATATTATAATATATACATAATAATCACTATACAAGATAAAATGCATACTATATAGGTTCACTAATACATCAAAAAACTAAGATTGATTTATTTAGCCAAATATGGTCTAATGAAACTCTACTAATAATAATGTCTAACAAACCTATAGTAATTTTGAGTATATGGTGTGCATTTGTGTGTGACCGCACTAAGATCTCCTATAAACACTTTTATCTATATTTTCCAATTATTAGCTCAAGTAGTTGACATATACGTAACTTCGATTGTCGACTTTGGTAGAATATCATTCATGAAACTCGTCAAAATAACCGTTCTTTTGATTAGTAAGAGCATGAATCATGAATATAAGCAAGAATTGAATTTGTCAATTTGGAATTCTATATCATGTAACTCATTACAATTATCACAACCTTACTTTCCAAGGATTAAGGTTTTTCTCAAACTCATCAGAATACTCTTGATTTTCATCCAACGAGATTCACCAATGTCTTGTAGATACCAAATCCTCATGCTCAAGGAATACAACACATTATGGATTATATATAATATGCTATATATGACATAAACCTTTAATATATTATGTTTCTCTACGCTGATTCATTGCGGCGTAAACAAAGGGAATATAATTTATACAATATCAATCCAATCTGAGTACGTATACATTTTTTGTCATTGTAGAATTATCGAGGGGTCGAGGGATATTCTTTCTAGCTTAAGTCAAAAGGAGAAAATCAAAAGTGACTACACACAACTTTACCCATTCATCATATCACATCTGCGCATACCTTGTATGGCTGCCAATACAAATACTGTTGGAGAATATCAAGCTAGAAAAAACTGTAAGTCAAATCCTATGTATATTTATTTCGAGGATATAAGACAGTACCATCTTAAAAATACTTATGAAAAACTCTATGAATTAGTCTCTAACTACATGTTACAATACTCGATCTCTATCAAGCCCATATGATAGTCACTCATATCTATATGCAATATCCATCTCTACAAATAATCAACTAACATGTCAAATTAGTATTTATTCACTACTTCCTTTATATGAAGAAACGTCTGACTCTGAAGGTTCTAAATTAATATCCAAGGTTATTAAACAAGAAAATGCAATACAATTATACACTAATAAATATAATTTCTCCGAATATATATTATAATATCTACATAATAATCAATATATATGATAAAGTGCATACTCTATAGGTTCCTTAATACATCAAAACAACTAAGATAGATGTATTTAGCCAAATATGGTCTAATGAAACTCTAGTAATAATAATTTCTAACAACCCTATAGTAATTTTAAGTATATGTTGTGTACATTTGTGTGTGACTACACTAAGATCTCTCATGAACACTTTTATTTATATTTTTGACTTTTCGGCTCCATTAATTGAAATATACGTAACTTCGATTGTCAAATTTGGTACAATATCATTCATGACACACCTCAAGAAAAACCTTTCTTTTGTTTAGTAAGAGTGCGAATCCTAACTATAAGCAAGAATTGATTTTTTCAATTTGTAATTCTACATCATATAACTCATTACACTTATCTCATCCTTACTTTCCAAGGATCAAGATTATTTTACAACTCTTGACAATACTCTTGATTGTCATCCAATAAGATTCACCAATGTTATCTAGATACCAAATCCTTATACTCAGCGAATACAACACATCATGGCTTATATATAATATGGTATGTATGAACAATCCCATAGCTGAAGTATATAAGATTCCCCTTATCCTATTCATATTCTTATTGTAAATAGCACACTAAGCAAAAATTAGTCCAAAACCATGTTGCATAAGTGTAAATTCCTTTTGGACTTCTTCATAAAGAACTACTTCAAGTTCTCATGTACATTATTTGTCTCAACCTATTTAGGTGTCGAGAATTATCTTTATAGATTCTTGATGCCCATAATTTATTTTCCTCTTCCATATCCTTCATAAAATAATTCCATAGTGAATATTGTATACTTTTTAAAGTAAGAGGCATCATTGTTCATAAGTATGTTATCAACATACTAAATCTAACGTCCCGATTTTTCGACATGAGTTTTTCATTTTTAAAACAAACATATTATACTCCAAAGCCCATTTTTATTAATAGATCATCATCATACATTTATTAATATAAAATAAAGTCTTAGCGGAAGCCTTACAAACAAATTTATTTCTTGATGCGAGTACAGTCACACTAGAGTCTTTCCATGATCAGAAGAACAACCTGAAAATAGTTATTCAACAACATTAAATCAAGACTTAGTGAGTTCCCCAAAATACCACATATCATTTGTTGCGTCTAAGAGTTGCGTCATTGGGCCTGTTACTTCGGTCCATAGTTATCACGCTACTTGGCCTGTCCACCTGTGTTTATGTCATTAGGGTTTAGTATATAAGATGCATGCGTGCATCTTTCTTTGTACGCTTAATAATTATTATTCCATCATTGTACTGTAACCCTAGCACACCTCTACAGCCGAAGTTCTTTATCGAGCTCTTCTGAGGTGGAGCATATTAATCATTAAGCTCTTGTTTGATTCATCGTGTGTTCTTTACTTTTAGTGTGTTTGACCAAATCTGTTACGAATCTAAACGATCTTAAAGAACTTAATTCTCATCAATTGGTATCAGAGCAGGAGGCTGTGTAATTCATACGCATCTCTTCTGTTGGAAGAATCTCTTTAGGGTTTCCGCTTTTGTTGAAATCGTTGGAGCAGTCATCTCATTTATTGACGTTGTTCCATGTTTTTGATAAAACCCTAATTCAATCTTTACAAGTCTGGTTCTTAACAGATATTCAAAACAGGTCATCATGTCTCACGAAGATTCACAAACAAACCCCATCAACATATCCAACAGCATCGGATCTACTACAAGAATCCTGATTTTATACACTCAAGATTATGAAGTCTGGACGCATCACTTTGAAGACTATGTTCTTGGTTCAGAGGATAATGGGTATCTAATCTGGGAAGCTATCACCTTGGGTCCGTTTGCTCACTCTGGAACTAATAAAGTCATCACAACTCAAAAGGAGTACAATCAGCTGATGATCGACGTAGAGAAAGTTCCTCAAGATGAGAAGGACAAACTGATGAGCAACATTAAAGCTATGAGGATGATCAGATTTGCCTTGCAATCAGATACTTTTCGTCTGGTCAGTTCATGCACGACGACAAAACAAATCTGGGATAGGCTTAAGGAGTTATATTCCACCGATGAAGATCTGGAGCATTCAATTCAAATTCTTCTGCTTTCAGAATTTGGTGACTTCAAGCAAAAGCAAGAAGAAAAACTCATTCAGGCGTTCGATCGTTTCAACCATCTTCTCAGTAAGATGATCAAGCACGGAATTGGAAGAGAAGTGATCGAACAGAAGGTCACTTTTATGAATGGCTTAAAACCCGAATGGATGGTTGTGGTATCGATTGTGAAAGCTCATGAACAGTTCAAAAACTATTCGTTGACGAAGCTTGTTGGAATACTCAAGTCACATGAAAGTGTAGTGACAAAGGAAACGAAGGTGGTGTCTGGTATGGGATCTTTGGCCCTTCTCTCAAAGGACAAGAACATGGCTGAAGAACAAGAAGAGTTGGATCTTTTTGAATTTTATTTGACAAATGATGAATATGCATTAATGATCTCCAATCCCAAGAAGTTTGCTCGCAAGAAGTTTCCCACCTCCAAGAACCGAAACTGGCTAGGGAGCTACAGTTCAGAAAAGGTGAAAGAGGAGGATAAAAACACTCTTCAGCAAGAAGAAGCAAAGAAGGAGAACAAGCTTGTAGGTGACTCCGGATATGACTGCAATTTTTGTCACGGCAAAAATCACTTTGCCAAAGATTGTATGTTGAGAAAGCTATCCAAGAAGAAGGATGGAGAAGATGATGAAGCGTATTACCTACGCAAACTGGAAGAAATAAAGAAGAAGAAAACCTCTAACAACTCTATGAATGCTTTGATTGTGCAGGAGAACTTAGTTGATGATGAGTTCGGAGGAGTAGAGGTCTGGTCTACCGACTCTGAAGATGAAGAAGTCTGCAAGCCCTCGCATGACAGAGCTTTTGTGGCGAAGGGAGATAGTGCTGAGTTTGCTGGAAGGTGCTTAATGGTGACTACTGGAGTATCACAAATGAGAGGCTACACAACGGATGACGGGTTTGATGAAGCGAAGGAAAGAGAAGACAGATGCTTCGCCGCCAAACCAATGGGTGAGCAGATCAACGAATGTGATCAGTTGATCAAGAAGGTACAATCCATACCCGAATCACTAAAAATACCAGTTACTAACTATGAAAAGAATTTAGATGAATTAAAATTCAAGTTTTCTAGTTTAAGTGGTAGTCTAAAACAAAATCGCCTAGCAAATTTTAACCTAACTGATCAAATCAGCAGAGTGTCTTCAAAGAGTGAGGAAAGGAGGATATGGATAGAGTAGAAGGAAGTGGAGTTAGTTAGGGCACAAGACGAAATAATTTATTTACAACGTGATAATTTGAAGCTTTTGAAACAAAGGAACATTTTTTGCTTAATTGTTAAACGTCTTTATTTCAATATTACTCAGTTGTATTTGAATTGTGAGATTGGAGATAAGATTCACAAAATGATTTTGCCTTTCCTTGAATTAAAAGAAGATGAAATAGATGCAGATTGCTATAAATGTGAATCGATTGTCTCATTAGAAGAAACTTCTGACGCCTACATATTCGTTCTGGACAAAATCGAGTCCTTTATCAAGTCCAAATACCAGAAGGACATGCTTAAAAACCTTTTGGACGAAAATGATAAATTGAAAATCAAGACCGAAACCATGCAGAAATTTGACTCATTGAGTACCAAGTTGAGTTCAGAAAACAAGATAAATGTAGAAAACACTTCTGAATTTGACGAGGACAGTGATATGAGTGAAATTTCTGTAGAGGATGTGGTTGACTGTGCAAAATTTGTCAAAAGCAAACCCACCAATGGTCTTTTATCTGAAAATTCAGTTGAGTTCGCACGGATATCCCAAGATAAATCCAAAGTTCTGAAACAGAAGGGAGTGGTATATCAAAAGGTTCAAACAGTACCAAATCAGGTATACACCACAACAGGAGTTACTCAGAAACACACAGCCGAACTTATAGCCATAGTAAACGAAGACAACGCAGGTGGCTATGATAACTATTTTTGGTCTGCTCCAATTGACAATGCAGATGAAACTGTCGGTTTATCAGAAAGAACATCATGGAGAGTCAAAGGCAGATATGTGGCAGAACCACTGAACAAGCCAACAAGCTTTGATGTACCAAGCACAAGTTGTACTAAAGAAATCCCAAGCGAACCTACGAAGGCGGCAAGCAAAACCTCTTCATTGAAGAGTGAAACTCATTCTGAGAGACCGAAGCCAAGAATAAACATTCACAAGTCTCAAAAGCAGCTTGCTGAACAAAAACGTCAGCGAAACAAGAGATATCAAAAGAATCTCAATGAAAGGAAGCAGTTTTGGAACTCCCAAAACTCCAATTATGTTCGCATAGAAAAGGTGTCCAATCACAAGGCGAAAGAAAAATCAAAGGCTAACTCTCACACATGCACTCACTGTCAATCCTGCAGTCAAACGAACCGAAAGAGCAGTTTCGGTCCCAAATCTAGCAGTGACAAGAACCGAAAGAGCAGTTTCGGTCCTAAATCCCATACTCCTCATTCTCAAACAAAGCAAAATCCTAACAAGGATGTCAAGGGAAAAGAAAAGCTCGTCTCAGAATGCAAATTGCAAATGAAGAAGACGACAGCTAACCCTAGAAAACAAAAGAAAGTCTTTGTTAAGAATCAAAATAAAATTCCTCAATCTGATTCAAACAAAACGAAATCTAACAAAGTCAAATTTTTCACCGTCAAAAGGAAAGATGAAACCACTTTAATAAAACGAACTTATATGGTTGATCTTTCTATTGCTATTCCATGTTCTGTAAAAGGATCATGTGGACCCAAGCAACTTTGGGTTCCTAAATCTGTTTGATTTTTGCAGGTTATCAGTGACGAGCAGTTTGACGACGAATGGTATAACAATAGTGGCTGCTCGCGTCACATGACAGGGAGACGGGAAGAGCTGAGGGAGTTTCGGGCTCTAAAAGATGGTGGTTGTGTCAAGTATGGAAACAACTCATATGACACTATAAAAGGATATGGAATGATAATGAACGGAGATTTTTCCATTCGAAAGGTGGCCTATGTGGAAGGATTGCAACACAATCTAATAAGTGTCTCGCAATTGGTAGTGGGGACTGGCCTGAAGGTCTCATTTGATGATGAAGGATCCGAGATCGTTGAAAAGAAAACTAAAACAGTTCTATTGAAGTCCCAGCGCAAAGGCGAAATGTATCCATTGAATCTCAACCCGATACGAGGGAAGCCAACAGTATGTCTTCTAACGAAAGCTCGTTCTAATGAAAGATGGCTATGGCATCGAAGACTCTCGCACCTTAACTTCAAAGACATCAATAAGATGGTTCTTGGTGATCATGTGCGAGGACTGCCACTTCTAAAGTTTGACAAGGAACACCTGTGCTGCATGCAAAATGGGAAAGCAAAGCCGAAAGAGTCATCCCACACGTGTTAACACAAAGATAATCGAACCCCTTGAGCTTCAACACATCGATCTATGCGGTCCATCGGCCATAGAAAGTATTGGTGGTAATAAGTACATTCTTATTATTGTCGATGATTTTTCACGTTTCACCTGAGTTTTCTGTCTCAAACAGAAATCAGAGGCAACTCCACAACTCAAAAATTTCATCAAACTGGTGGAAGTAAAGCTGAGAAAGGTTGTGAGAAATGTCTGAAGTGACAATGGGTTAGAATTCAAAAATCACGACTTTGAAGAATTTCTGGCCGAAAGGGAGTAACTCACAACTTCTGCTCCCTATACTCCACAAGAAAATGGTGTAGTTGAAAGGCGAAACCGCTCGTTGTGTGAAGCGGCCCGAACTATGCTCAGCTTTGCTTCTCTACCTCTGTACTTCTGGGCTGATGCGATTTCTGCTGCTTGCTATACCCAGAACCAAACCTTTCTCAATAAGCGATTTTCTATCACACCGTATGAGATTTTGAATAATCGCAAGCCTAATGTTAAATTCTTCCATGTCTTCGGTTCCAGGTGCTTCATCTTTAACTCCAAAGAGAACCGAAACAAGTTTGATGTAAAGGAAGACGAAGGGATTTTTCTTGGTTACTCTCTCACCTTCAAGGCATATAGGGTTTTGAATAAAAGATCAAAGAAGATAGAAGAAACCTATTACGTCACTTTTGATGACAATTACATGAAGAAACTTCATTCCAATGAAAGTCCAATGGAGGAGATCTTTTCACAAACAGGTCAAGTCACAGTTCCTATATCAAATCTGTTTGAAGAGTACATGTTTCTCTTTGATGAACCGGAGAATGCAATTCTTTCTGAAGCGAAAGCGGCTAATAACAAGGTTGACAACCTGAAGGAGATAATCAATGAAGTTGCAAAGGCCATGGAAAGCGAACCTCAAGGTCCAAGCGAACCCAATGGTCCTAGCGAACCCAAAAGTCCAAGCGAAGCCACAAATAACCGCACCACTTTCCAGGGGGAGGGTTTGTCTACATCAAACCGATCTGATTCACCTTGCCAAGGGGAGAACCCATCTCCAACAATGAACCATGGAAGTCCAACCGAGGGGGAGAATTCTGATGCTCAGTCAGAATTTGAAGAAGTACAACCGAGGGGGAGAATAGTAATACGAATGACGACGATACTCAGTCAGAATTTGAAGAAGAAGTCAATGCCGAATTGGAGCCTAATTATGATCCTACTTACCATCCTCTCACAAAATGGACAAAAGATCATGCAAAAACTCAAATAATTGGTGAATCATCTGAGGGAGTTCTTACACGCTCTCAACTGAAGGCGAAACAAACAGTTGTATTCTCTCAAGTGGAATTATGCATGTTTAATTCGTTTGTCTCCAAGATTGAGCCGAAAACAGTTAACACTGCACTTGATCACTCTGATTGGGTATAGGCTATGCAAGAAGAACTCAATGAGTTTAAGCGAAACCGAGTCTGGAGACTGATTTCTACACCAAAGGATGCATCCGTGGTTAGATTAAAATGGGTATTCAGGAAAAAGATGGATAAAGAAGGGAACGTGATTCGCAACAAGGCAAGGCTAGTGGTCAAGGGATATTGTCAGGAAGAAGGTATAGATTATGAAGAAACCTTCGCTCCTGTAGCAAGGTTGGAATCAGTTTGGATCTTTCTGGCATACGATGCTCACAAGAATTTCGAAGTTTTTCAAATGGACGTCAAGTGTGCATTCTTGAATGGAGAACTAGAAGAGACTGTATATGTGGAGCAACCACCGGGTTTTGTAAACGAGAAGTATCATGATCATTGCTATATTCTGGATAAAGCGGTTTATGGTCTAAAGCAAGCTCCTAGAGCATGGTATGAAACATTAACTCGCTTTCTTAAATTGTCAAAATTCAAACAAGGTTCGGTTGACCCAACCTTCTTTCGCAAGAAAGAGGGTAACCATTTAATGATCGTCCAAATCTATGTCGATGACATCATCTTCGGTTCTACGAATCCTAGCTTAACGGCTGAATTCCGGAAGTTGATGGAGACTAAATTTGAGATGATTTCAATGGTTCTGATTAACTTTTTCCTTGGACTGAACATAAGACAGGGACCATAAGGCATATTCATTAATCAGGAGGCTTACACAAAGACTCTACTGGCAAAGTTCGGTATGATGGAAGATTCTAAAGTAAAGGTTCCAATGGCATTCGGAACGAAGCTAACACCATCTCTGGAGAAACCGACTGCTGATATGACCCTCTATCGTCAAATGATAGGGTCTCTAATGTATCTAACAGCTAGTAGACCATATATAATGTTTTCTGTCTGTTATTGTGCCAGGTTCCAAGCTAATCCACGTGAACCTCATATGGTGGTTGTGAAAAATATCTTCAGGTATTTGAAGCGAACATCGTCTCTCGGTCTTTGGTACCCTGCGAAATCAGGTTTCTTTGTTCAAGCATTCTCTGATGCCGATCTTGGAGGATGTGGTCTTGACCGAAAGAGCACAACTGGCAGGTGTCAATTCCTTGATGGAAAACTCGTCAGCTGGCAATCTAAGAAACAAACGTCCGTGTCTCTTTCTACAGCCGAAGCTGAATACATCGCCGCTGCGTCTTGCACTTCACAGGTCATATGGATACAAAGTCAACTTAGAGACTATGGCCTAAATATGAAGAAAATTCCCCTCTAGTGTGACTCAGAAAGCGCTATTCAGATATGTCACAACCCAGTGCAACACTCGAAAATGAAACATATAGCACTGAGATACCACTTCATCAAGGATCACATAGAAGATGGTAACGTTGAGATCCACTTTGTTCGATCCGTTGATCAATTAGCTGACATCTTCACGAAGGTCTTACCAGAAGCAAGTTTTAATAAAATACTCCAAGGCTTAGGGATGATGGAAGCTGAGTCTGTACCGAAACCACTTTCCCCTCATTAAAGTTAAGCAAACGAAATAGAGCGAACACTCGGTCTATTTTGGTTCTAGATTTTTCGGGAACCGAAATGAACCGAACGCTTGGTCCATTTCGCTTCATCACTCCAAAGGTGAAGTTTCGGTTGTATACTCTGTACACTATGTATATCTTTTCTCAATTCGTTTTATGTTTTTCATTTCTTTTCATAAAACCCAAAAGTATTTTCTTTTATGTTTTTATTTCTTTTCAGAAAAATTGATAAAATCAAAAAATATTTTCTTTTCCGTTTTTATTTCTTTTCAGAAAAATTCATAAAATCTAAAAATATCTTCTTTTATATTTTTATTGTTACTTTTCAGAAAAATCAAAATGATCAAAAATATTTTCTTTTGTGTTTAGTTTTATTTCTTTTCTTTTTCACATATAAAAGCAAAATTCCAAAAAGATCACACTGAAAGGACTCTTGGCTAACCTCCACTGATGGAGCTGGGGCACGTATAACTCTCTTTATCTTTGTACTAGCTACATGTCCCTAGAAGCATGCTGTTGCATGTTGTCCAAAGCCTCAAGGACTTCAAGTGAAGCCTTACTGATTCGATATAAACAAATCGATTCTTCCCAATCAGGCTGATAAAATCACTTAAGTCACGAGCTACCTTACTCCTCTCATATTGAGTTTAGAGTTTTCTACTCGGTCCTTACTATATAGCAGAGGTACTTTCGGTTGTTTAACCACCTCACACTTTCTCCATCACTTTCGGTTCATACTAGTAACCCTTGAGACTCTCAGAATTTACCACTGAGGTTTATGGTTGCACAAAATCTGTGTTCATGATCTTAGTTTCGTCAACCACGATCTAAGTGAAACCCAACGTCCAACACCTACAATGAATTTACGGTGAACAATCACATGCTCTAGTTTTCACCCACGTATTAACAAAACTACTTTAGTGGGAGGTACCAAGAAATCTCTTTTTATTTTGAGTGATCTTTATGAAATTGTCTCACACCAAGACTTTTCTACCCAAAAGATCCAATTTATTTTTTATTTTCGAGATTTCTACAATATCACTAAGTCACTGAAAATTGCTCAAACCTACTTGTTTTATAGGCTACACCGGTCTCACAAGTACTTCAACCAACTTTCGGTCTTATATCAAGTTCCGTAGTCTGATTGAAGCGAAAGCCACCCTATTAGCCTTACAATGAAAAGATGCCTTTCAATGCTTCTTAATAAGCATTTGATCGTATTTTAACAGGAAACCACACAGACACTTCTAAGTCTCTCTTGACTTTGAAGGAAGAGATTCATGCCCGGGATCCACAGTTTTGTGTCTTAATTGACATCACTTATATCCTACAGATACTTCGTTTTATTTCTTTTCTTTGACACTCTAATGCACGAAGATCTTTATGATTTTACACAAGTCTTGATCGTGGTACTAATGGCTATTTATCAGATCTGTAGTTTCGGTTAATTACGAAATGATATCCGGCTATGTTTGGAAGCGAAGGCTAGACGATTCTAACGAAAGCGAAAGGGTGAGTCCCATTTCAAAGGGAATTTGAAGAGTTTAAAAATAAAAGAGGCTGTGAATGGATAAGATCTTAAAAGGCGCGTGAATTTGAACCGTTTCCTTTTCTCACGCCGCATGACGCCATTGACACACTTTTCGGGGTAACAGTTGTCAAATCACGCTTTTTCAGGCGTCGATTCACAAAATCGCGTAATCATCACTCCGGATTTTTCTCTCTCCTGGTAATCGTATAAAGGGTTTTCCCACCTCTATTTTACGTCTTTACCACTTACAAAATCCTCTCGAACATTAAAAGGCGATTTCTCTCTACTATTCATCTTCTTCACTTCAAGCTTCAACAATGGCTGACTCATCGTCTGTTCAAGAACAAAGTGCACAGTCGTCACTTCTCATCATCAAGGCGAATCAAAACCTGATCATCGAACTATCTCCTTTTTAGTATGATCCTTACATGCTTCAGGTGGTTGAATGCCTCAAATATTCACCACTTGTGATTACTCTAACCAAGGTGGAGTCCGTCCCGATGTCTTTTGTCTCTCAAGTCTATTCAACGACGTCATACGCTAAAGCCAACGAGAGGATTTTCTTTCATATTTTGGATCTGAAGACTTCTATTTCCAAGGTTAGGTTTTGCTCTTTGCTAAGGCTAATCATCGACGACTCAATGATCAATCCAGACTCGATCAACACGACACAACTTTTAACCATGTTTTACGATATGGGGTACACTGAAGTTCTTACCACAGTGACAAGGTTCAAAAAATCATGCCTTCCTCGACAATGGAATGGCCTATTTACTCTACTTTTCAAGGGTTTATCGGAGAGAGTTGCAGGGTCTGAAGGAGCAAGCAAAGCGTTTATGACTCTTCTCTATGGTCTTTATCACGGGATCAACATAAACTATGGGTCTATTCTCTGGACTCAATTGGTACAAAGCCTCACTTCATCCTCTCGTTATTCTGAAATATCATGTGGCAGGTTTTGGACTCTTGTTACTCAATGGGCAATGGAGAAATTCCACACTCCAACAATGGCATATTCTTTGATTTCCTCTATTGCCACTTTTCACACGACGAAGATCATTGTCGCCGATCCAACCAAACTTCTGTTCATTGGCTCCATTTCTGAATCTATGTACAAGTGTGTTTCTGGGGAGAGTAAGCTCATTAGTGAATACAAGAAGCTTCCTCCTACAGGACCGAGGCAGCTACTCCTGAAATGCAAAAATCGGTGGATGCTGCTGATAAACCAGCGAAACGGGGGAAGAAGGCTGATCAACGCAAAAGAGAGAAGGAAGGACCTTCATCTAAATATGCTCCGCCTAAAAAGCGAAAGTCAGAACAAGCAGCTCCTTCCGCTCCTAAGAAGCGAAAGATCAAGAAGAAGGCGCCCAAGCCAAAGACTCCGTCTTCAAGTGATTCAAATTATGTTCCTTCTGACCATCAACCAGAACCAGAGTCAAGCGTAAGTGAAAGTTCTCAGGAAGAGAGTTCGCTCTGAGGGAATACGCCTCCTACTTCACCGGCTCATCACGGTAACCGAAACACACCTCCTTCCCTCCTACTCATTCTGTTCCTATCAAAATTGCTCCATGCCCTCCTCCAATCTCTTCTTCAACTGCAACCTCAATACCAATACCAACCCCTTTATTCACTGAAATTACCACCACCACCGCTACTACAACCGGACCTCAAGTACGTGTCAACGTATCTGATACGGGGGCATCTACTTCAGGAACCGAAACCCCAGTTACCTCTAAACCTCTATCTCCACCTCCCTCAAACGAATCTGGTACCGTTCTCGGTGGGGAGGATGCTGACTTTGACTCCTTCTATTTTAGCCCTTACAGAGTTCAGAGTGATGATGATGATGATGCTCCTATAACGAAACGGCATTTAAAGGATCTTAATGAGAAACTTTACAAGCTTATTGCCTCTGCATCTTCCTCTTCTACATCTGAATACTCAGAAGCAACGGTCAAGGCCCTGTTCTCTACTCTGGTTAAAGAGCATCAGGACTCAATTGATAAAGCTACTAAAGCTGTGGATGCTTCTACCTCTTCTTGTTAGAAAGCAACCAAAAATGTCACACAAATAATTGCAGATGCTCAAGTGTTTTTGGACTCTCTCCAGGCAGCTTCTCAAAAGAATGCCAATATGGTGAACGCTACGATCAAGGAACTCACCACTACACTTCAGGAGGAGCATAAGCATTTTGAAAGCATTCGAACGGGAATTCAAGCTGATAATGCACAGTTCGTTTCTTCAGTTAAAGCTCATCTTGATCAACTCCAGACCGAACTAGCTGTGGAAAACAAAGTCATGGATGAACTGGATCGCCGCACTGCTCAACTTAAAACTCAGACCTTGAAGATCACTCAGTCGACCAAGGAAAATGATGATCTCAAATCTGAAAGGGCAGTAATCAAAAGTTGTGTTGGTGATGTGCACTCTCTTTTGTCTAATCTCCTTGAGGCACACAATTCGGTTCTTACTCTTACCGTTCGACGACACTTAGCTGAAAAGCTGAGACCTGCTCTTGAAATGTTGAGCCGAATTTAAGGTGTTCCGGAGACTGTTGTCCGTCCGAAACAAGGGAGAGAGGCAAGTCAGAAACAACCCCCACAACTGAACAACCGAAAGTCACCACTGAACCGAAGGGTAATGAAGCTTCGGGTTCTAGTGTGAAGGAAAAAAAGTAAAAGATAGTTGGTGATAGTGATGAGGAAGAAACTGAAGAAGATGCTCTCAAAAGAAATCAACGTGATCGAGAGCTTGACGAAAATCTTCGTATTGCAAAAGAAGAAGAAGAGAGGGAAAGGAAAAGAAAAGAGGCTCTTGACGAATTGGAGAGTAGAAAAACTCTATTTCCTTTGTGGACATTGGAGAAACTATTAAAAGAAGCAATCAAGTCTCCCAACACTCACTGGCTTGAACCGGTCATCTCGTTTGATCGTGAAAACTCAAAAGACTCTCAGTTTGACATGCCTATCACCCGAAAGGCATTTGTGTTTAATTGCTTTGAGCCAATCGCAACTATTCCTTCTCCTGACCCGAAGGTTGATCGAGAGTTAATTGACTACTATCTCGCATTCTCTCAACCACAATACTTGACCTGGAGCGCACAAAAGATCACAACAGTCAAAGTATTGAAACCAACTCCAGCGGGAAATTTTATAAATGTAAAGTTCAAAGTGACCCGAGGCTCTGAAAACTCGGTTCATATGATTTCTCTTGCTGGTCTGCCGAACTTAAATCCACACGACTGGATCCTCTTGAACAACATTCTGCTAACTGATCAACAGCAGTACGAGCCAATCATCGATGACTTCAAGCGAATGTTAGTTTCTTACATTCATGAGGTTGCCAAGATGGATCAAGAGATCGCATCTGCCTTAAGGAAGAAGCCTACAATCAAACCAATTGGGAAGGCAAGCGATGTTAACAAAATGCAGATGGGAATGATTGACCCGAAGTATCACACATTCATGTTCACCAGAGCTGAAGGCCAAATGTGCTTGTTCGCTCTTGATGATAAACACCTGTTCTCCACTTCTTGTCTGGAGCACATTCTTGACATCACTCACAGGTGTAAGCTAAACAGTGAAGCTGATAAGAAAAAATTTTCAGATATGCTTCGGTGGTATATTGACTTCCGACAAACTCTTCTCGCCATCATACCGAAGCTATTCAAGACTGTGAAGAAATCTACTCTCACTCAACCGAAATGATTTCTCGCCTCAATTGACGCAAAGGGGGAGATTGTTGGGTCTAAGAGTTGCATCATTAGGCCTGTTACTTCGCTCCATAGTTATCACGGTATTGGGCCTGTCTAGCCGTGTTTATGTCATTAGGGTTTAGTATATAAGATGCATGCATGCATCTTTCTCTGTACGCTTAATAATTATTATTCCATCATTGTACTATAACCCTAGCACACCTCTATAGTCGAAGTTCTTTATCGAGCTCTTCTGAGGTGGAGCATATTAATCATTCAGCTCTTGTTTGATTCATCGTGTGTTCTTTACTTTTACTGTGTTTGACCAAATCTGTTACGAATCTAAACGATCTTAGAGAACTTAATTCTCATCATCATTGTTAGGATTAAAATCCTTAAAGATCTTTTAGATTCAGAACAAGTAGAAGCAAGAACACAACGATGATTCAAAAAATGCTGAATGATTTAGTGTCACACCTCATAAGAACTCTATGAAGAATTGCTACTGCGGAGGCGTGATTAGGGTTATAGCGTAAAGATCAGAGTTAACTAAAATACGATGCATGCATGCATCTTAAATACTCTAACCCTAGAAATAAATACGAGTGGACAGGCCCACCACGATAATACAAAATACTAAATTAAAATCCCAATGACGCAACATCTAATACCCAAAAATCTCCCCCTTTGCGTCAATTGAGGCACGAAACCATTAGCCTTGGATTCGCTTCTGTACTTCATAAACTTTTGGAATGATGCCAAAAATGTCCCGGCGAATCTTAATATACCACAAGACCATATTAGAGAAGCACTTGAGGTCATCCTTACTGTTGCCTTTGTATTTGCTCACCAAATCCAAAATATACTCAAGAAAGGATGTAGTATATAAATGCTTATCAGAAAGGAAGAAGTGTTCTTTGTGAAAGTCTGCACAAGTTCGTTCCCTAGCTGAATAGACCATGAACCATTCTCCAATATAAATCTTCCCTAACTTCAACTTTTCGAAGTCCTTAGGAGATTCCTTATGAACAGCAGATGGCTTCTTTCGTAACACAACAACAACCTTAACATCCATATCTCCAATCTCTTGAATGTAAGACATTATCATTAGCTTGAGTTGAGATATGACATGTTCGTATTTTTCTTTGTCTTTCAGCAACATGTTGTAAAGAATAAACCAGTCATTGGGGTTAAGACAAGGTAAGTCTGCGAGTGTGAATTCGTAGTACTAGCTGGGTGAACCTCTTGCCACTTTAAACTTCGCGTTCGGAAAGCTGTCAATCTCGATTGGTCCCGTGACTTTCACAACCGTTATTTTGCTTAATGTCCATGTTTCGTATTGCGGCTTCATATGCTTCAGATAAAAAGTGAACAACATGTGATCAGCCCCGCTATCAGTGGATGGAGCGTTCGCCACTTTCACAAAAGAACGGAACCTGAAGGCTTTTGGAGTGATTGGTAGATCCAGTTGTGAGTCTTGTGTGTTTTGAAGATTAAACGACACAACTGGCTCTAACCAATACTGGCTTGGTAAATCAACAGCATCACGTTGGATTCGCTTCAAGGTCCACTTGGGAAACAGAAGCTTTTTGCTTTGAAGAGTAGCCTGAGCCTCTTTCCCAGCTCTATCCTTTTCTTCAGCCTCTCGGATGATTTTTGGTGGTCATCTAGTTCGGCTTCACGAGCCTTTCGCTTTTTAAGCTCATTTTCATCCAGCTCCTCTTCGTCTTCACTATTATCAACTATGGGCTCTTCACTGAACAATTTTTCCTTGCCCTTGGGTTCTTCCTTGACAACTGGTTTAACTGGAGCTTTGGGTTCTTCTTTTCTTGACCCACCAGACACACCTTCTCCCCCTTGTTTCTGATTAAAGCTTTGATCCGAAACACCTTCTAGCCTGTGAAGCATTGGGAAGACTGGCCTTAACTTCTCTGCAAGATGCTTGCACATTGTTATTGTGATAATTGAGTCCCTGCTCTCCATGATATCCAAGAGCATGCCGATAACATCTGTAATATAGCTTCACATGACAGCTCTCTCAGACAACAAATCATTGACCTGTTTCTTTGAAGTGTCCAGTTTAACACTTAACACCTTTACTTCTTCCATCTTAAGGGCAAGAGAGTCCTTGGGGTTACTCTCCTTTTCCAGTTCGGCTTGAAGCTTGGAAATTTGAGAGGAGATGGAGGATTGAAATGCTTCATGGTCAGTTTTCAGACAAGTAAGAATCTCTTGCAATTTTGTCTTCTCTGTTTTGAAGAGAGAACCCAGACTCTTTAGAGATTCATTGGCTGCCTTGGTATTGGAGTTAAAGGTAGTTGGAAATTCTCCATGAAAGTAGAAGTGTTAGAAATTAGTTTATAGACTTTTTCGGTCATAGTCTTGCTAACTTCTGTAGAATCAACAACAGCTTTATTCATCTTTTCAGCATTGGCAGAATGCTCCTTCGTGATTCTATCAAAGAGAGACTCAACTACTTCTTTAGAGTATGCGTCAGAAGACGAAGCCTGGGAAGCTTAAAGCAGTTGATCAATCTTTACATGAAGGGACTGAAGTTGCCCTTTCAAAACAGGCACATCATCTTCACTCTCAGTCCGTATTTGGAAAGGACTGTAAGTGAATCCCCCAAGATCTTCATCTTCAGCATCATCAAAGATCATATATGGGTCATCTCGGTTAATAGGGGAAATAGGAGGTGAAACATGGGTTGAGAAACCTGAAGTTTTATGTAACATTCCGTTATTTTCTGTTTGTAAAGTCAACTATAGTCAATCAAAGTCAAACAAAAGTCAACAAAAGTCCTTTTTATTGTTTGGGTTTTTATTTAGGTTATGATAATAACCTTTATTTGCTAAAATCCTTATAATATCCATAGTTGAATTTAGAAGGAAAATGTTTGAAAATCCGAGAAAGTTTGCATACTATTCATTGCCTCGGACCGCAAACACTTCGGGCCGCAAAGAGCTTACGGTCGTACACACTTCAGACCGTAAACTCCTCGCAGCCGTAAATGAGGCTTCGGCCGTAAACGTCTTGCCGACTTCGGACCGTAAACTCCTCGCAGCCGTAAACGAGGCTTCGGCCGTAAACGTCTTGCCGACTTCGGACCGTAAACTCCTCGGCCGTAAACCCTCGCATACATATATAGATTTCCTTCATTTTTCACCATTTCTCACACTTTCAACCTAAGAAACTCGATTTTTCTCTCAACTATCATCAAGATTTACACCTTGAGCTTCAAATAAGTAAGTGTTTCTTCCATTCATTTGTTGATACCTTGCTTAATCTAGTGAAACCCTATGATTTCATCCATGTAATCATCTCTTTTGACTAGATCTTCAAGAACACCAAGAACACCAAGAACACCAAGAACACATACTAGTTCTTTAGACCGTGAACACCTCATTCAAGCTTCAAAATGTAAGTATCCTTCCGTATACTAGTTATTCTATAGAAGTTCATAACATACACCCTTGAAAACAACCATTTCCCAAGAACATAAGAGTTTACGGCCATGAGCATCTCCCTTGGCCGTAAACTCCTATGAAGAACATCATAGTCCGTAAACTCCATTGGGCCGTACACTTCATGGTCGTAAACACCTTTGTGTGGCCTTAAAACCCTTTAGAGCAATCACATGTGATTGTAACACTTAAATTCAAGTGCTTCCTAGTCCCTAAAGTGGTTTTCTATCATAACTAGTTGTTATAAACACTAATTATATCTATATATGTATCATTATATGCTTAATAGGATCCGTTGTGTTCAAGACTTCACTTGACACTTAGCATCCTACATCGATCTTACAATTGAATAACTTACAACAGGTGAGTTCATACCCCTATATTTTCATAGTTTTTACTGTTTTAAGGGGGGGGGGGGAATACAAGTCTAACACAAAGTTTTTGTGTTATAAGCAAGTGATTTCAAATATCTTATCAAAATGGATTTCAGTTATTATAAAATTTAATAATTTTCAATGATTGTTTCAAAATGACATCAAGCCATCAAAATGAATTTCAAAATATCAAACTTCTTTTAAATGTTTTTATAAACTTATATTTCCCCCAAAAATCATACCAGTATACATATATTTATATAAATAAGATTTAAAAAGCTTATGACTAATAACCCAATTTGGTTCCTTTTCCTTGTTTGGATGTGGGATTATAAGCATCAGTTATTTGTCTGAGTGTCATTTAAATTTTACTTATATATATATATATATATATATATATATATATATATATATATATATATATATATATATATATATATATATATTTGTATATGTGTACAAGTATAAAAGTTAGTTCATTAAGTTCAATTACCCTTTGTAACATGTTGAGCAAGGGGTTGCATTCATGAATACTCAGTATCAATACACAAAGTACAAATAAATTATAATAGGTATAATTTATGATTCACAGAACATTAATTCACGATTCAAGTATACTAGAATACATTGTTTTACAATAACAAAGGTTTGAATCAAAACTATTCAAGTGTATACATTTTTCAGATACATGTTAAGAATACTAATTCAAGAACATACTATCAATCATTTATTTCAGAATGTTTGGGTTTTCATAACTATTATACATGTAACGTATATATGCTTTTATGAGACAAGTAGTTCAGGTTGTTTAATTCACTTTAAAAAACATAGTTAAAGTCCTGACATTATAACCAGAATCTCTAGCAGGGGATCGAAACAATGTGTGTATAGATCTATATTGGGATTGACAACCCCACACTCGGACTGCTAGCTATAGTCAGGCATACATGCCTGTGAGTGACAATTGTTATCTACAGTTTTCAGGGCATTCATATCGTTGGGTCAGGCCATCTAGTCAGTATGGTTATAATAACTCATATAAAGATATTTACAATACGTTAGTGTATAGTTAACTAAACTTATGTACATTTTCAAAGTACAAAGTTTACATGATACAGTTTACAGTATTACATTACAGTTTACAATAACATTTGATGAATTCAGACATACTCTCAGATACAAGTTTACAAAAGGATTACACATACAGAACATTGGTTTACAAATAGAACAATTTTATGCAACTAAAACTACTTTTCACATACAGTAGAAAATATAAGATTTTCTGGAAACAGTTTACATATTCAAGAAACAGAGGACATTCTTTCAAAACATAAATACTTATGCACTCAATCAACTTTTGTTGATGCTCTCATTTCAAATTACTTGTATTCTCAGGGAACCAGTAGACAGGTACACCCCGAGCTTTGGAGAAGATGGAGCTATTTATGTCTTGTCTTCTTCTTTTGTACAACTATTTAGTTTCAGAATACAATGTTGAAACACATGTAAATATTTATACTTTTTAAATACAGTGGTTGTTTGTACTCTGATTACTATAATGCATGTGTTGTGATACTATAAATGAAGTCCTCCACCCCCGGACGTTTCCGCCGTCTGGTTTGGGGGTGCGACATTTTAGCCCCTGTATCAGATACGTTGACCGAAACAAGAGGTAGTAGGTGGAACTGTAGAATCAGTGAACAGTGGGGTATGAAGAGGAATGCTAGTTTGTTGCTACGAAGAGACTGGTGGAGGGCATGGTGCAATGGTAATTGGGATAGAAGTAGTTTTAGGTGAAGGGGGAGGAGAAGGAACAGAATCATTATGAGTTTGAGTTACCTCGGGATTTGATATCTCTTCTTCGTTGCGAGCGTTATTATCCTCCTCGATGCGAATGTATAATTGAGTGTCAGACTCCAAATCTTTGCTTGCACTTGGAGTGGAGGTCTTTCGCTTGTGAGCTGGCTGATTTCTCCTTTTAGGAGTAGTAGCAGAAGTTCCCGTTGGTGCCTTTCTCTTTGAAGGAGGTTTCGTAGTTGTAGATGGCCCTTCCTTATCAGTGGTTTTCTTTTCTCCCTTCTTTGAACCTTTTTGCCCCCCCCCCCCTTTTGGGTTTGTCAGCCTCAACGATCATAACTGGCATTTCTTAAGTTAAAATACGAGGCCCAGATGGAGTTAATTTCCTGTACCCCTCCAAGATTTTGCTAAAAGCAGGAACATATCGAAACATTACTTCTGGGATTGAACCATTGAAAGAAAACTTGGAAGAATCTGAAACGATAATCCCAGTAGTATGAAATGTAGAGATTGATGCCATCAAGGTGTCTTGCATCAGTAGGATATTGAGCTTGTCAATGGACCTGTGGACAATAAGGGTCCAAAAACGTGCACACGAGATTTCACTGTGACGTATGGTGGAGAGTGTGCTTTGAACCACTTGAGCCCAAAGAACTGAGCCATATTTGACATTCGAACAAGTGTAGAGACCATAGAGAATCGCCATAAACAGCTTGCTTGCACAGTCCGATCCAGTCACCCTTTCAGAAAAACCCTTAAACAGTAGGGTAAAAAGACCATTCCACTGAGGAGGCAGATTGGGTTTCCTGAACTTTGAAATGACGGTTAGGGTTTCTTTGTAACACATTTGATAGAACATATCGAGAAGAGCGACACTGGTGACCGACTCAGGGTTGATCATGTCATCAGTTTAAGGAAGCTGTAGGAGAGAACAGAATCGAGATTTAGTAATTGAAGTCTTATGGTCGTGGATCTCAAACGTGATCCTATCTTCTTCCTTAATGTAGTTTGATGATGAGTAAGCCTTATACAGGATTGAGAGCGCAACATTCTCCATTCTGGATAGTGCGATTGTGAGTGGAGAATACTTGAGGCATTCAATCATAGGAAGCATGAAGCTATCATATTTGACTGGGTCGAGATCAATCACGAAGTTATGATGTTGTTTGACTGCCAGAAGGGAAGAGTGTGTACTTTGATCTTGAACATAGATTATTTCAGATGAACCCGCCATTGTTGAAGCTTGGAGAAAGAGGAAGATGAACAAGAGTGCTTTGATCGCCGGAGATTTTGAGATAATTTTGTGAGTGGTAATGAATAATAAGTCGTCAAAATCCTTTTATACCGTTTGATTTGTGAGAGAAATCCGGAGAGAGAATACGTCGGTTACTGGAATGTCGCCTGAAAAAGCGCGACTTGACAACTGTAGATGTCAGGCCCATTCGTCATGCGGCAGTAAGGTAGCTGTCGATTCAAAACTTTCACGCGCCCATTTGAATTCTTATCGACAATGATTTGCCGCGTCAGCTTTGCCCTTTCGCAGTTGAGAGTGATTTCATTTGTCTTGCTTGAAAACGAACATCATTGATTGAACTGCGAACTTGAAAATGAACATAAGTAACACGAACCTTGTTGGATTAATGTCTAAGTCCATAACTATATTTGGTATGTACTTGACCCGACCCGGCATGGTCCATTTGGGTTGCACTTCACCGACACAATTTATATTAATAGTCTTTTGAGAATAGTATATTTATGATTTATATTAATATATTATGAGTTCTAATATATTAATATGGAATCATATTATTTAATTAGAATTGATCAATAATTAATTTAGAATTAATTAAGTGATCAAAAAGAACTAAGTAAATATGGACTCTTATATATATGGAATGGACCAAGTTCATTTAGGTTGGGCTAAGCTTTCATGGATGGTCCATGGAGCTTTTAACCCATGGATCCTATGTAAATGAAAGGTCATGGGTATTAGGGTTTACATGGATGTAACCCTAATCCTCCATAATATATAAAGGGGTCCTTGGCTCACAAAATTGGGACAAGTGTGTGAAAAAAAGTGTGGGCCGATTTTAGTGAACATATAAATTCTCTCAAGTTCTTCCAATGTGTTTTGGTGATTTGTGATTCCACTTGAGGCTTCCACACTATTGGGGCTAAGCTCTTAAAGCTTGAAGACATCAAGCTACATCAAAAGGTATGTCATCTAACTAGAACTTTGTAGTATAGGTGCTTCATAATATGCTAGTTAGGATGAAACCTTGGAATAGTTAATATTTGCATGTATAATAGAGAAAACATAGATCCAAGGTTTATAGGGTTGCATGTACACCATATGAGTGTTAGAATGCTCAAAACCCAACAGTGGTATCAGAGCCATGGGTTGTTTTCTGTTATATTGATGCAAATGTTTTATTTTCAAAGTTGGAAAAATAAAAGAAAAAAAACATGACGTTTGTCAAATTTTAAGATAATTACTTGTTTTTGTGAAAAACTAATTATTTGTAAAATTTGAATCATTTGCTATATGAGTTGAATTAGGTCAAATTTAGTAAAAGATAAAATGATATGATTATTTTATTAGTTTTAAAAGTTTGATCTAAAGAGTTTTTTGAAACCTCCATAAGTTATGGATATGAAAAGGTTTTTAAAAAAAATTGATTCAAAGTTTTTTATGGAGTTACAAAACTTGGTGTTAATGTTTTAAAGAATTCCATAACTTCTTCTTAAGTTATGGAACATGAAAAGTTTCATCATAAAACAAGTATTTAACTCCATAAGTTATGGAATCCAAAAGTTTTCAAGAGTTACAAAACTTGCCCTCAAGTTTTGGAATTTGGAAAAAGTTTTTTTATGATAAAAAAAAGAATTGAATTCTAAAACTCTTGGGTTCATAACTTAAACAATTAATTAAATGGTTTTAATTTTGAGTTTAATAATTGGAATTATGATGTTTTGTTGAATAGTTCAAATTAACTCTTATGGACTTTATTAATAGTTAATTAAAACGTTTAATTAAAAGAGTATTATTAAATCCATAAATATATGGTTTGAGTTTAATTAAATTAAAAGTCTAGTTTAATTAATAGATTAAACCACCAAGTATTTTAAATGTCTAAAATACACCCTTATACTATTATAATATTAAAAGTTTAGTATATTATATGTATAAGAGCAAGTCGTCTTACCATTAGTAGGCCTCATTCACGAAGCCGGTCTATAAGGGGGGTATAAGGTTACTGCCTATAAAATGGCAGTTTAATGGGTGTCCACTCTCACTCACCGCTTTCTTGACCGGTGGAGGGTCGTTAGCCGAACAGGTAGGACAAGGACTATAATTCTCCCTTCATTATAAGTATAATGATAAATACTAAGTAACTAAACACTTATAAATTCCCAATCTTAGTTACTTAGGAAAATGTGAATAAGGTGCTAATCCATGAAATTACACTTTGCACTTTGTTTAAGCTGTTAGTGGAGCGTGTGTGGTTAACCGGCACACTAACCTGGACTTAACAAGGTAGGCAAAGGGTAACTTAATGTTTATCATAGTATCGTTGGAGCGTGTGTGGTTAACCGGCACATCGATTGAGGGGTAAATATTAAGGGTACCAAGTATATTAGCATGGTTACTTCACACCTTGTTTTGTGATCCTCGACATCCCAGTTACGAAACCTGAAGGGCACACTCGAGATTGAAACATGTCATTGAAAAGTTCAATGAATCTCAAAAGAATCTAGGAGTTTCAAAACCAATTAAAACCTAATAATACATTTCGTTTATCTTGGTGGAAATTGGTGAATCGTCATTCACCTACCTTCAAATATTTTATAGCTTGGATTACGGCAACCCTCTTCCAAGTTATAAAATAATTTGTTGGGTCCTAGCCTTAATATATCATATTGGGTGTTATATTAAGGACTTAAATCAACTTTACGTTAATTTCTCTCATTGTTGATGTCTGGTTTAGACAACAATGATCTTCCCAAACCAAGCTTTCCTAATGAATATGACTTCCCGAGTTTGGCTCATGGAAGTCATACTTCTCTTCCTCCACCTCCTCCAATTATTCTCCCTAACCCACAAGTTCAAGGTCACTTAAGCCCTAATGGCAAGCAAGGTCTATGTGTGATCACATCTTAGAGATGAAGTCACATATTGACAAGCCGGGAGAGTTGGGTGTCAAAGTCTTGAGAAAGTTGGATGTTCAATCACTTTCTAAGTCACATAGTGAGTTCCTTTGGGACTACTATGAAATAGACTACGACATGAACCTTTATGATCATATCTATTTGCTTGGTGCTGCTGAATCAGCAATGATTTGGAACGATAGTAAAGCAAATTTGATTAGAATATCAACTTCCCAAAAACTTTATGGACAGTGACAATGGTGACACTGGAAATCCAGAAAAAGCATTCTCTTCCCAATGGAAAGGGATTGGCCATAGTCAACCCGGTTGACCAAATGGTAAAGAGAAAGGCTAAGTCTGAGATAGTCCCATTACCAAAGGGTCCATATGTTTATTTTGCCAAAGGAAGGGGCGTTGATTGCAAAGCTGCCAAATTTACCAAAGGATGTTAAAGTCAATAAGTTTGACTCTACATCAGGTAGAGCCCATTATCTAACTCAGTTAAGTTCTATTCTAAGATCCTCATTACATGATGTGACTGGGTCACATGTTGATGTTTTAAGAATCAAAGAATAGAGAGAAATATTAAAGGAAGTATATGCTGATTCTGATCGCGAAGGTGGATTTCGATCGCATCAGAATTTTGAGCAGTTGCTTAAGAAGTTATGATATCTTGCTAAGGAATAGATAACAACAATTTTCCATGTGGATTGTAAGGATAAGTTTTTCCGCAAAGTTTTAAAATAAAAGAAAATTGTTTAATTTTATTTATTTGAAGTATCCTTACAATGGCATTTGTGGAAAATTGTTGCTTATATGATTCCACTGACAGCAATATTGGAAAATGGATTTGATTCTTTCATTTGTGGTAGTGTCTAAATTTACCAAATCAGGAAAGTTCCTCATCGCCTAAGTTTCAATTGGACCGAAACTTGGAATCATGCAAGTTGAATAGTATGATGAATGAGAACTTTCAAGCATTGGGAAATCAAGACTAATTACTTGTTCACATGGATGTGTGAGTCAAGTGAAGGACTAAAGGGATCGAGTACACATTCTTGTGCATTGGTCATGTCCACCACAAAGCTCGTTAAGACTATCTGATTTACTAAAGTTTAGTAAATATGGTTATACTTACAAGTTTAAGTATAATTCTGAAACATTGGAAAAGTCTCAATGTATGGCAGAACGAATGGGAATAATCAAATTAGGCAGAAAGATAAAAGTTTCTCAAATCTGAAAAGATTGGAGAGTACTTTAGTATCATGTTTGTGATCATCTTAATGATTTAGAAATCATATCACAATTAGTCCTCTAAAGGTCATCTTAGTGCATTCTTATGACTAAGAAGAGGAGTCATGAATTGTTGAAATGGTTAGATCAGGAAGATGAGTCATACTTCGTTCCAAAACAATTCTTAGAGTCATACTCCAAGATTGTAACTTGAGTGACATATCTTAAAGAAAGGTTTAAAACACTTGTCAAATGTAAGAGTAAAAGTGTCCTACTCCTGTACATTTGAAATTGGTAAGTTGTGATGTTTTGGATAAAACAAAGACCAACTAAGGCCAATTGTGTGAAGTGTTTGTCTTGATAAAGAATCCGCACTATCTCTTGAATATTTGGCAAGATAGTCTTATATGTCAAGAGGATAGTGGGAGTCTTAAAGATCCTAAAAAGAATTTCAAGAACTAATTAAGAATAAAACCTAAGGTTCTTCACTAGCACACGACTTGAGGTTTATAACCTATCGTGTTGACATATTCTGTGCCCATTCCAGTTAAAGTTGGCTTTGCATAGGAGTTCTGAAAGTTCTCAATTGGTTGCATAACAACTTGGAAGAAATGGCAGGCCCTGTACTGCCAGGTGGCAAGAAGTTAAGATTGCATAAGTTCAGTCCATATGAGTTTGGATTTGTCATTATCCTTGTCTTGTGACTATGGTTTTGACGATTCACATGGATAAGAACACATACACCATAAAATCTAAGGGTCATAAGGTTTCTCTCCGATTCATGAAAATGATGGTGAGGAAACACTTCCACCAAGTAGATTTGAAGCAGATGACAAAAGGTCTAAACAATTGAAACTATGATTACAGCATCCCTTTTCATAGTTCTGAAATTGCTTAGACACACATGCATGCTATCTAAGGAAAGGTGTATGATTTTGATAAAGTTTTATCAAAGCATCTCATATTATAAATCTGAACTTTGGTAAGAAAGTCAATAAAGTATTGATTTCTAGAAGTCTAGCTGATTTCTGAGTACATGTCAAAGCTAGTGGGAGCATAAGTGTTATGCTAATAATCATCATGTTAGTGGGAGCATGATAATTATTGTTAGTGTTTCAAGTTAACAATGTTAATTATAGAAAACAAAAGTTTCAATTCGTGAGGCTGCATGGATTGAAAAAGTTGTTTTCCTATAATTAAGGGAGAGGATATACTTCATTTCAGTTCTAAAGGCTTAGATTGAGACCTTAATCATCTTTAGTCAAGAATATATATATATATATATATATATATATATATATATATATATATATGAATTTCATGTTGGATTGGTTCAACTTAAGGAAATTCTATATATTGCGTTCTCAAAATTCGATTATGATTACGGCATCCCTCTTCATAGTCAAATTTTGAAAAACATGGCAAATAAAAATATTGTAGCAAAAGACTGGTCTAGAATCATGTCTTTATGTGAGACATCATGAATCGTGTACCATTTGCTTTGGGTACAGGATCGATTGCATGTGCTATAATATTTGTCATTTCTAAATTTTTCCAAATGCCCAGAGGCATTAAGAAGGGAAAAGGTCTAGAATTGGATATGACTAAAATGATTAAGCAATTGTCGACGACAATCTGAGGTTTACCAAAGATTGGTTGCTCAGGGACAGTTGGAAGTATAGTGCTAATTTTGGAAGGACCATATTGACATATTCTGAAAATAGGCATCTCTTGTTCAGAAGTGATAGTCAAAATGAGAATATGGAGTTGTCTCCATAGGTGGAAGTTATCTGTGTAAGATTAGAAAACTTAATGCAAGAAGCATGTCCAAAGCAATGTACTTTGAATATGAGACTTAGTTTCCATGGAGTTGATCTCCATTGGAATACCTTATAATGACTGTTGACAAGTTTTTGTGACTTTGTACATATTCATTACAGGAGGGTCAGTGCATATAAGTTTAAAATCTAAACAGATTTCGATAAATGATAGGAATTTGAAATTCTCACATTTTTCGATAAGGATTTGGGAGTGTGAAATTAGAATCATTGAAATTATGTTCAATTGGTTTATTTCACAAAGTAAGGATCATAGACAAACATAGAGTGCATACTTGGTGTATGGCAAAGCTATTGTTTAAGAAAAACATAGTGTACATGCTTGGAGCATGGGACAACTAGTGTTTTTAATTCAAGTATAAAGTTGATAAAACCGAAACAATGAATAATGAGTAATCAGTATGGTGATAAATAAAAGTGTTTATTTATATTCATAGGGTTTGATACCATATTTGATTCATTTATTCTTGTGTTTCACTTTGCATGTTTTGACTTCCAGAATAACTAAGTCGCTCTTCTTGAATGATTAAGTTATTCAAACCATCCGCAGTCGGTCATATGTTGGAAGTAGATATGAATCAAGACTGTCATGGGTTGGTTTGTAGAGGTCCAAGTTGGTGGACAAAGTGGTGCTACAACACTCATGAGTGCTCATAAGTTCTGAGTATTGGATTCAACCTGCGCTCATTTGAATCACTTCATGGATTTTATCACGAGTGATCACGAGACGATAATATCTTATATTCTTCAAACCTAGAGATATGAGTTGTTACTATGAGTTGGTTATACATTGATTGCACGAAAATGCATTTGGTAACTCGATGTTATAAAACGTGCCTTTGTGTATGATTCAACAAGTAGTAGAACAAGCCATATGAGTCGAAGTTTATCCATTCCTTTTACCTTCGGGATAAAAGCGATATATGTGGGCCCCTCGATGATTTAGCGATGACACATGTGAGTGCTTGGCCAAGCCAGGACTGATTTGATTTGTTCAATCAGTCAGTCATCATAAATCGAAAATCAGGAAACAACAAATGGACAGAGAAAATGATTATAATCCATGTCTCAGTCCATATGATATCTAGAATGGAGGAATATATGATCCCTTATCTAATGGACAAGTCATTGACAAGGTCAGAGTTTGAGAGCGGCTTTAAGAGCAACGATTGCCAGTTAGGTTTTAAAGTCATACTCAGTATTAGTTTTAGACTTATCCAAGTAGGAGACTGTTGGATTAATGTCTAAGTCCATAACTATATTTGGTATGTACTTGACCCGACCCGGCATGGGCCATTTGGGTTGCACTTCACCGACACAATTTATATGGATAGTCTTTTGAGAATAGTATATTTATGATTTATATTAATATATTATAAGTTCTAATATATTAATATGGAATCATATTATTTAATTAGTATTGATCAAGAATTAATTTAGAATTAATTAAGTGATCAAAAAGAACTAATTAAATATGGACTCTTATATATATGGAATGGGCCAAGTTCATTTAGGTTGGGCTAAGCTTTCATGGATGGTGCATGGAGCTTTTAACCCATGGATCTTATGTAAATGAAAGGTCATGGGTATTAGGGTTTACATGGATGTAACCCTAATCCTCCATAATATATAAAGGGGTCCTTGGCTTACAAAATTGGCACAAGTGTGTGAAAAAAAGTGTGGGTCGATTTTAGTGAGCATACATATGCTCTCAAGTTCTTCCAAGGTGTTTTGGTGATTTGTGATTCCACTTGAGGCTTCCACACTATTGGGGCTAAGCTCTTAAAGCTTGAAGACATCAAGCTACATCAAAAGGTATGTCATCTAACTAGAACTTTGTAGTATAGGTGCTTCATAATATACTAGTTAGGATGAAACCTTGGAATAGTTAATATTTGCATGTATAATAGAGAGAACATAGATCCAAGGTTTATAGGGTTGCATGTACACCATAGGAGTGTTAGAATGCTCAAAACCCAACAAACCTGACTTGTAGAAAATCACTAGGATATTCGTGCAAGAGTGTCAAAGATAAAGAAATAAAACAATACATTTAAGTGAGATTTTGTGATGTCTAAATAGAGACACGAAACTCTTGATCCCATGCAAAGATCTCTTCCTTCAAAGTCAAGAGAGACTAAGAAGTGTTTGTGTGGTTTCCCGTTGAAATACGATCAAGTGTTTGATAAGAAACATTGAAAGGCATCTTTTAATTAGGCTAAACAGGTGGCTAAATCTCCAACCAAACAACGAACTTGATATAAGTACGAATGTTGGATGAAGTACTCATGTGACCAGTGTAGTCAGTTGAACGAGTAGGTTTCGAATTATTTTAATGACAAGATTAAACTTTGAAATCTCAAAAAAAATAAAACCGGATCTTATGGGAAGAAGTGACTTGGAACCAGAATACTTCATAAAGTTCTCGCAAAAGAAAATAGAGATTCCTTGTTTCAGACCACGAAAGTGGCTTTCGTTAATTCCTTGGTGAAAATCTAGAACATTTAATTATTCACCGTTAATTCATGTAAGTGTGTTGAATTTGGGGTTTCACTCAGTTCGTGGTGAACGAATCTAAGATCATTAACATAGATATTCTGTAACCATAAACCTCAGTGGTATAGCTGAGAGTCTCAAGGGTTACATTTATGAGTGCGAAGGCAATGGAGAAGTGTGAAGGTGGTTCCAGAGAAGCGAATGTACCTCTGCTACACGAAAGTGCCTAGCAAATAACTCTTAACTCAAAGTGAGAAGAGTAAGGTAGCTCATGAGTAATGTGAATTTAACAGCCTGATTGGGAGGAAACGATTGCTAGAATCGATTCATTAAGGCTTCACATCGAGTCAATTGAGGCTTTGGACAACATACAACAACATACTTCTAGGGACACTTAGCTAATACATAGATAAAGAAACTTATACCTGCCCTATCACACGAATTGAGATATGATACGAATCTGTGCCTCCATGATCTTCTCAAGATATTTTTGTTGTTTTTGAGATTTGTGAAAATATAAGAAATAAAAATAAACAGAAACAAAATATTTTTTGTATTTTGAGAGTTTTTGAAAAAGAAATAAAAATAGAAAATATTGAGAGACGAAAGAAGGATAAGAAATAATATACATAAAGTAGAAAAGGATATTGGAAAATTTGAACCACCGATGAACAGTTGACTGCGAACTACTACGAGCATTCACACCGATTTGTAGTGTTAAAGTAGACTGCGAATGAACAGTGGACTACGAACTATTGCGAAAGTTCGCACCGATTCGCACTATAATCATTATGTATGCTAAAGTGGTTTTGGAATAGATTCAGCTTCCATCATTCCTAGGCCTTGAAGAATTCTATTGAAGGTTGTTTCAGGCAAGGCTTTTGTGAATATGTCAGCCAACTGATCAGAGGATCTCACGAAATGAATTTCAACGTTTCCGTCTTTTATGTGATCCTTGATGAAATGATACCTCAGTGCTATGTGTTTTGTCTTTGAGTGTTGCACTGGGTTGTGACAAATGCGAATGGAACTTTCAGAGTCACAATATAGTGGAATTCGTTTCATGCTTAAGCCATAGTCACGAAGCTGACTTTGAATCCAAATGACTTGAGATGTACATGAGGCAGCAGCTATATATTCAGCTTTAGTTGTTGACAAGGACACACATGTTTGCTTCTTGGATTGCCAACTGACAAGTTTGCCATCGAGAAATTGGCATCCTCCAGTTGTGCTTTTTCTATCTAATCCACATCCCCCAAGGTCAGCATCCAAAAATGCTTATACGAAGAAGCATGATTTTGCAGAGTGCCATATGCCAAGTGATGAAGTTCGTTTCAAGTATCTGAAGATATTCTTGATGGCTACCATATGAGGTTCGCGAGGATTTGCTTCGAACCTAGCACAATAACAAACGGAAAAAACATAATATCTGGTCTACTAGTTGTTAGATACATCAATGATAATATCATTTGACGATAGAGGGTCACATCAGCAGCTGGTTTTTCCATAGATAGTGTCAGTTTCGTTCCGAATGTCATTGGAACATTTGCTTTAGAGTCTCCCACCATGCCAAACTTAGTTAGTAATGTCTTCGTATATGCTTCCTGATTTATGAAAATACCTTCTGGTCCCTGTGTTATATTCAATCCAAGGAAAAAGTTAATTGGACCCATGGATCTCATCTCAAATTTAGTTTCCATCAACTTTCGGAATTCAGCTGTTAAGCTGGGATTCGTAGAACCGAAAATGATGTCATCAACATAAATTTGGACGATCATCAAGTGGTCAACCTCTTTCTTGCGAAAGAAGGTTGGGTCAACCGAACCTTGTTTAAATTTGGATATTTTAAGGAAGCGAGTAAGAGTTTCATACCAGGCTCTTGGAGCTTGCTTGAGACCATAGACTGCCTTGTCTAAGATGTAGTAGTGATTGGGATACTTCTCGTTTACGAACCCAGGTGGTTGTTGCACGTATACAATCTCTTCTAATTCTGAATTCAAGAAAGCACATTTAACATCCATTTGAAATACCTCAAAGTTCTTGTGCGCTGTATATGCCAAGAAGATGCAAACAGATTCCAACCTTGCAACAGGTGCGAAGGTTTCTTCGTAGTCGATGCCTTCTTCCTGACAATACCCCTTAACCACGAGTCTCCCTTGTTTCTTATAACATTCCCTTCTTTATCCATTTTGTTGCGAAACACCCACTTTAAACCTTCAACCGATGCATCTGGTGGAGTTGGAATTAGCCTCCAAACTTTGTTTCGTTCAAACTCGTTGAGTTCGTCTTGCATCGCTTGCACTCAATTAGAATGATCAAGAGCAACATTGACCGTTTTGGGTTCCACCTTGGAAACGAATGAGTTAAACAACAAAATTCTACATTAGAGAATAATGCAGTTTGTTTCGCTTTTTGCTGAGATCTCGTAAGGACTCCTGTAGAAGATTCATCGATTACTTGGGTTTTGGGGTGATCTCTGGTCCATTTGGTTAGTGGAGGATAGTTTGGATCATAAGAGGGATCCAATTCATCATTTACTTCTTGGAATTCTGATTGAACTTCCGAATCGTCATTCACATCCTTATTCTCCCACTCGAATGATGAGTGGTCATCTTCTTCAGGAATTGAAGTATCTCCTGTGAATGGAGGTTCGAGAGTCATTGTGGGAGGTGAGTCATTTGTATCAGAGGATGGGGCAAAAGAAAGAGACGAATTGTAACCCTCCCCCTGCGATGGAATGTTCGTATCTTCTGGTGGAGATTGCTCCCCCTGAGGACTTGCATTGGAGTCAGAATTCTCCCTGTGGAATGTAGCGCTCGTGTCTTGAGTTACTATCCCAGTTGATGGCTGATTGTGCATGTCTTTCGCAGCCTTATCAATGATCTTTTTCTATTCATCTACTTTCTTGTCAGCTGCATTCGCTTCAGATGTGATAGCCTTCTCTGGCTTATCAAAGAGTAGCATGAATTCCTCATACAGATTGGAGATTGGAACAGTGGCTGGACTTGGCTTAGGAAAGATTTCCTCCGATTGACTCTCATTCGACTGAATCCTCTTCAAGCAGTTGTCATCGAACGTAACATAGTAGGTTTCTTCAGTCTTCTTTGATCGTTTGTTGAGAACCCTATATGCCTTGGAGGTCAGCGAATATCCCAAAAATATACCCTCGTCAGCTTTCGTATCGAATTTTTTTCGTTGTTCCTTGGAATTGAAGACGAAACACCTGGAACCAAATACATGGATAAACTTAACATTAGGTTTATGATTATTTATGATTTCATAAGGAGTAATAGAGAATCGCTTATTTAGGATAGATCTATTTTGGGTGAAACAAGCAGTCGCAATTGCATCCGCCCAGAAATATAGAGGCAGACATGCAAACGTGAGCATAGTTCGTGCAGCTTCGCACAAATAGCGGTTTCGCCTTTCAACTACACCATTCTGTTGTGGAGTGTAAGGAGTAGAATAGTTGTGTGAGACTCCCTTTTCAGCAAGAAATTCATCAAACGCTTGGTTTTTGAATTCTAGCGCATTGTCGCTGCAAACCAGCTTTCGCAGTTGAAGCTCATTCTGCTTTATAAAATCCTTGAGTTTAGGAGTAGCTTCTGATTTCTGTTTAAGAAATACACCCAAGTGAAACATGAAAAATCATCAACTATTACAAGAATGTACTTACTACCACCAACATTTTCAATTGCAGATGGTCCACAAAGGTCGATATGTAGAAGTCCCAATGGTTCAATTACTTTCGTGTTTACTATTGTTGGATGACTTTTCCTGCTTTGCTTCCTCATCTCACAGGCTGCACACAAATGATCCTTATCATACTTCAAGAGAAGAAGCCCTCGCACATGATCACCAAGAACAAGCTTGTTGATGTTTTTGAAGTTGAGGTGCTAAAGTCTTCTATGCTATAGCCAGCTATCAGCAGAGTGAGCTTTCGTAAGCAAGCATATGGCAAGCATACTAATTAAGTTATGTTGTAAGCCTTCCACATACGCCACCTTACGAATCGAAAAATCTTCGTTCGTTATCATCCCATAGCCTTTGATCTTTCCAAACGAGTTGTTTCCATACTTTACATTTCCACCATCTTTTAGAGCTCGAAACTCTCACAACTCCTCCTTCCTCCCAGTAATGTGACGTGAGCAGCCACTGTCGATATACCATTGAAAATCGAACTGTTCGTCGCGAATTACCTGCAAAAATCAAGCAGATTTAGGAACCCAAAGTTGCTTGGGTCCTTGTGAACCTTTTACAGAACGAGGAAAAGTAATTGCAATATCAACCATATAAGTTCGTTCAACTAATGTGGTTTCATCTTTCTTAGTTATGGTGAAAACTTTTACTTTATTATTTTTCTTTTTCGTTTCTTTTGAATCAGATCGTTTTTGTTTGTTTTTGATTTGATTCTTGATGAATTCTTTCTCAACTTTCTTTGGGTTAGCAATCGATTTCTTGGTTTGAGCTTCAGAATCCGAGACTAACTTTCCATTTCCTTTGACATCTTTGAACGAAGCCTTCGTGGGTTGAGAATGATGAAATTTTGGTTTCTCATTGGGCTTCTTTGAAAGAGAGGGTTTTTGAGAAAAGTTCTTTTTGGGTTTCTGTGGATTGCAAGAATGACAGTGCGAACATTGATTGGGATTCGCACGCAAACGAGCTTTCGCATTTTGATTGGAAGATTTTTCTTTGTGAATATAGTTGGAATTTTGGGATTGCCAAAATTTCTTCTTTTCATTGAGATTTCTCTGATATCTCAGATTCCTTTGATGTTTTTGCTCTACAAGTTGCTCAGAGGACTTGTGAATATTCGCCTTGGGTTTTATTCTTCTTGCATGAGATTCGTCCTTCAATGACTGAGGTTCGCTTGGAATTTCCTTTGTTCCACTAGAACTTCCTTTCTCATAGCCCGAACGATTGTTCAATGGTTCTGCCACGTATCTTCCTTTCACTTTCCACGAGGTTTGTTCTGACAGACCCTTCGTTTCGTCCGCATTGTCTATAGGAGTGGACCAAAAGTACTCGTCGCAACCATCTTTGTTGTCATCGTTGACGATGGACGTTAGTTCGACAGTTTGATTTGTGTCCAGTCCTTTAGTAGCACACACTTGATTAGGGACAGTTTGCACTTTGGGATTGACCGTTGCTTTAGCTTTTAAAATTTCAAGTTTCTTTTGAGAAATACGTGCGAATTCAACCAAATTTTCAGATATCAAAGGTTTCGCAGGTTCATTTTCGTTTTTAACAAACTCTGAGCAATCCACCTCATCCTCTACAGAGATTTCGCTCATATCACTGTCCTCATCGAATTCAGATGTGCTTTCAACATTTATCTTATTTTCTGAACTCAATTTGGTACTCGATGAATCAAATTTCTATATAGTATCAGATTTAATTTGCTTCTTATCATTTTCGTCCAAAAGTTGTTTTAACATGTTTTTGTGATCTTTGGACTTAATGTACGATTCAATTATTTCCATTCCTACCCTGTAAGCATTAGAAGTCTCGTCAGATGAGACGATGGATTCGCACTTATAACAATCGGCGTCAATTTCATCTTCCTTTAATTCAAGAAATGGTAAAATCATCTTGTGAATTTTCTTACCAATCTCACAATCAAGGTGCAACTGAGTAATGTTAAAGTAAAGCCTTTTAGCAATCAAACAAAAAATGTTACGTTGTTTTAAAAGCATCAAATTGACTCGTTGAAAGTAAATTAATTGGTCCCTAGACTTAGACAAATCTGACTCGATCTTCTCAATCCACATTCGCCTCTTATCGCTTTTCGACGAAACCCTGCTGATTTGATCAGTTAGGTTAGAGTTTGTTCAACGGGTTTGTTTTAAACTATCACTAATGCTTGAAAAGGTAAATTTTAGGTCATTTAATTCATTCTCATATCTAGACACAGGTATATTTAGAGATTCAAGAATTAAATTTATCTTGTTGATCAACTGTTCGCATTCATTGATTTGTTCACCAATTGGTTTCGATGTGACACAACTATCATCCCTTCTTCCACTCTTAGTAGCATTCTCCTGTTTCTGTGACCCATCACTTGTCACCATCAAACACCTTCGTGCGAACTGCAAATTCCCCTCTTTCGCAACGAACGCCCTGCCATGTGTGGGCCTACGAACATCGTCGTCTTCCGAGTCTGTTGACCAAACCTCAACTCCTCCAAACTCGTTTTCAGCCACATTTTCCTGTACAATCAAAGCAGGCATAGAGTTATCAGCAACCTTTTTCTTCTTGATCTCCTCCAACTTTCGCATGTGGTAGGTTTCATCATCTTCTCCTTCTTTCTTCTCATTTAACCTTCTCAGCATGCAATCCTTGGCCAAATGGTTTTTGCCATGACAATAATTGCAGTCATAGCTGGAGTCACCCATGAGCTTTTTCTCCTTCTTTTATTCCTCCTTTTGAGAAGCTCTTTTGTTCTCCTATTTCACATTTTCTGAGTTGTAGTTGCCCTGCCCGTTTCGGTTCTTGTTTGATGGAAATTTATTTCTTGCGAACCGCTTGGGATTTGAAACCATTAAGGCATACTCCTCGTTTGTAAGATCACATTCAGAATGATCAGACTCAGGCTCATCCTATGCAACTGTCTTGCCCTTCGCAACAAGAGCTAGAGATCCCATACCAGAAACAACTTTCGCATCTTTCGACACCTCACTTTCATGTGCCTTAAGAATCCTAACAAGCTTGGCTAAAGTGTAACTTCTGAACTGCTCGTGCGCTTTGACGGTAGAAACCACTACCATCCACTCAGATCTAAGCCCATTCATGAGAGTAACCTTTTGCTCGATCACCTCACGTCCAATACCATGTTTCATCATCTTGCTAAGAAGATGATTGTAGCGATTGAATGTTTGGCTCAGATTTTCTTCTAGCTTTTGTGCGAAAGCACCAAACTCCGAAAGCATGAGTGTTTGTGTAGAATGCTCAAGATCTGCGTCAGTGGAGTAAAGTTCCTTGAGCCTATCCCAGATGGCTTTCGTAGTATCACACGAACTAACTAGACGAAAAGTATCGGCCTGCAAAGCGAATATAATGATCCTCATTGCTTTGACATTGTTGATAAGTTTCTCTCTCTCGTCCTGAGGAACATCCTTCACATCAAGGAGCAGCTGAATGTATTCCTTCTGAGTTCTGATAACTCTTTTGGTTTCTGTGTGAACAAATGGACCGAGAGTAATGGCTTCCCAAATTAAATAACCATTATCATCTGAACCGAGAACATAATCTTCAAAATGAAGCGCCCATACTTCATATTCATGAGGAACGAGAATCGAGATCCTTTTTGTTGATCCAATACTGCTTGAGATATTGATGGAGTTGATGTGAAAATCGTCGTGCTGCATGATGATATTTTCTTTAATAGCTGTAGAGAATCAGATGTGTAAACTAAGATAGTTTATAGGGTAATATAAAGATCACTTTATGCAGTCAAGATGACAATGAGGACGACTGAACCAGATCCTTTATTAATAGAAAACCTAAAACTTTGTAAACAGAAGAGATGCGTATAGATTACACAGTCTCCCGCTCTGATACCAATTGTTAGGATTAAAATCCTCAAAGATCTTTTAGATTCAGAACAAGTAAAAGCAAGAACACAACGATGATTCAAAAAATGCTGAATGATTAAGTGTCACGCCTCAGAAGAACACTATGAAGAATTGCTACTGTAGAGGCGTGATTAGGGTTACAGCGTAAAGATCAGAGTTAACTAAAATATGATGTATGCCTGCATCTTAAATACTCTAAGCCTAGAAATAAATACGAGTGGACAGGCCCAACTCGATAATACAAAAGACTAAATTAAAAGCCCAATGACGCAACATCTAATACCCAACAATCACAATACATATACATGTATTCAAATAATGGTTACGACCTTTCATTATTCTACCAATAACATGTGTATCTGGACTCACATCCTATCACCCTTCCATTGTAAACACGAGTCTCTAGGATCATGGCCTATGGTCGTTCTACTGTTAACTCCTTGCATAGTCGTCATGAACTAATCATATAAGCAACATTCAATGATGCAAAGAATCTACGAATTAGTACATATAACTTTGCTCTACTACCTCATACATCCTATCATACATGGACATATATTGTAATATATAGTATAGTGAGATAACTCACCCGAACAGTCTCAAAACAATTAATTATGTAGATTTGCAGATAATTTGAACAACTTATATCAAACTATAATATACTTATAGGTTATTAACTATATGAGTATAATGTCTAATAATTAGATCGTTCATTAATCACAATGAATACTTCAAGTTCTAGCTGATAAGGAATGACCAGGTAAGATCATATTAGAGATAGGGTCCATTTGGCATATATAGTACACTGTTTGGATAATCCACTTTAAAAACCTCATTAGTTTTAGCGTAGATATCACTCCCATAAGTAGATTAATCAATATTTGTAACGACCCGAAAATCATAATGTAAAAATTTCATTTTTAATTCAACCATAAACACCATTTATCCTTTTCAATAATTCAAAAGTATATCGGAGTAAAAATAGTTATTAGAGTACAATCCCAAAATCATAAAGTTGCGGAAACATGGGTGGATGCATTGCGATCACGCCGAAACCTTCTTTTTCGAACCAAAAAATACGTGAAACCATAAACATAAACCGTAAGCACAAAGCTTAGTGAGTTCCTCAAAATACCACATACCATACATACAATGGGCCTTGCCCGACAACCGTCGGACCCCACCCAGAACAAATTTGTCAGTAACATGTGATGGTCCTCGCCAACACACTCGCCAGGCCCCGTTAGGCATCGGGCCCCGCCTGGTATACATACAAAAACATACAATACATTCAAGAGTCACAAAGACAACTAGCATAAAAATAACAATAATCCATGGACCGACATTGGTGCCTTCAACCCGCCAAACACTGGGAGGAGACTCACCTCTCAATCTGAAAGATTGCCAAACAGGACAATGCTCTGAATATCAGCTCTACCAGTCACCTATTCATTGGAGCATGACCAAAATTAACTTATAATCCATATACTAAAAATACCCCTAGGTCAAACTTGGTAAAACCCATGGTCAAAGTCAAAGTCAAAGTCAACCACATCAACTCGATGAGTACGTTGGGCGTACACAATAGGTATACGGGACGTACTACGCATTTGACCAGAGTCGACAGGCTGACAACGTACGTGCAACGTACGCTTTGGTACGCCCAACGTACGTGACTGCCAACCATTCTTCCCATTAAGAGCTTAATCCTTAAGCTTCTTCGTCCAAAATCCATATCTAGCCCTCAAATGATGTTCTTAATCATAAACTTTCCAACTTTATGATCTCGCATGGCTAATAAGTGCTCAATAACAAAAATCCTAACTTCTTAACTCTTTAAGACAGACCAGCTCATGCATGGAAGGAAACTAAGGTCCAAGATTACATTTTTATGGTTTCTAATAACTCCATAATCGATAAAGTTTCCAACTTTATCCATTAGATTGGTCCAAACAACCAAGATCTAGTCTTTAAGTCTCAAAGGGACCAAAAGTGCACCTTTTTCAACTTAATCCATTAATTCCAAGTCTCCAACCTTTAGATCTGAATCAATATGATGTTTAGATGGATAAAGTTTCCAACTTTATCCATAACAAGGAGACAAACTTTCAAGATCTAAACTTTATCATTAAAGTGACCAAAAGCTCATATCACCAAAAACTAGCTAGATCTAGCAAATGCATCATCAAGATTCAAGCTTTATACCTCTAGAAGAAAGATAAAGGTGAACAAAGTCTGGATCTACAAGCTCCAATGCAACCAACACTTCTCTAATGAGCTCCTTTTTGTCGAAGATGCACCAAGAACACTCCAAAGCACTTAAAAACACCTTCTTTTCTTTCATAAGGCTCAAACTAGGGTTAGGGTTTCAAGGGACGGTGTTGGGGAGGTGGAGGCTGAGAATGGAATGGTTTGGGGAAGTTAAGGAGCTTAAATAGGGCTCAAACCATGAAAATTGGGTTTGAGCACTAATCACGTACGCCCAGCATACTTAGGGATACCCTAGTACGCCCAACGTACTTCCCCGTACACCCAAAGTACGCGGCTTAACCCAATACTATCCTAACGTCAAATAGTGATAACTTCTTCATTTCAACTCTGATTTCAACGATCTTTATATCCATGGAAAGGTATTGAGGAGCTCTACAACCCTATTTATTACTTTTCACTTAAAACACATCGAACTAAAATCCTTAATTGATAAAAGAAGTCTCAAACAACACTTTTCCCATTATACCCTTGGGCTCCATAGCACAAACTAAACTCTTGGATAACATAATCCACATTACCCACTTCCAAATGGGTCTAAACCTTTCTTTATACAAATCCCAAAGCCTTATGATACTTGATCTTTGGGTCACAACCCCGAATAATGAAACGACTTGAAAAAGGGTGTTATAATATTATAACTGAAATTACTTATAAATCTTATTTATAAGTTCATAATAACGACTATAAACATAAATATAAGTTATAATTAAAGTATAGCAAGTATAACTTAACTTACAGGTTTTCTAGTGAAAGTACGAGAAGTCACATGCAAAACATCTTCTACGGATATTTCTTTTTCTTCAGACTTTATAACGTCGTAAAACTTCATTACGAATACTTCACGACTCAAAAAGCTATAATTCTAAAGAAAGAGAGAGAGGGGGGGGGGGGAAGAGAGAGAGAGAGAGAGAGAGAGAGAGAGAGAGAGAGAGAGAGAGAGAGAGAGAGAGAGAGAGAGAGAGAGAGAGAGAGAGAGAAAGAGTTCCTAGAGGGAGAAACTCGATGAGCAAGGAACGAGGGGTGCTTGAGATGCTATTTATAGGTATTCTGTTGATAGGGCGCATCACGCCTCAAGCTCAAGTGCTAAGTCTTCTTCGTATATTTCACATACAAGCTATGTTTTTGAAGTTCTTTATATCCCTAACTTCATACCGATGAGTATTTCAACTTTAATTTAGAATCCATAAGCTAACTCTGGTTCTATGTTAAAATTACATATCTTTAAAGATTACACTGCAAAAGACGTTGCATATGAAGCTTAGGCGCCTAGTTTGCTTCATATTTTTCGCATGCAAGCTCCATTTTTTGATGATCTTTATATCCTTGACTTCTTATCGACAATTAATACAACTTTCATTTAGATCACTTTGGCTAAAAAGCAACCCATCTCCGGTTTAATTTTTATGACACACATTGTCGTATCGGGTTGAACGTGAAACTTAGAAAAATCATAACTTCCTGACACGAAGTCAGATTTGGTCATTCTTTATACCCACATAATCGTCATCACGAGTGCTACAACTTTTGTTTAGATTATTTTGACTAAAAAATAATATATTTTTACTTCAAATGTTATAACAAACATTTATATTACAACTTATAGTAAAGTGAAAACATGGTGTTACAGCTCTCCCCTACTTACAAGTATTTCATTCCTAAAATCTAACAAAATAACTCTTGATAGTTGCTCCTCATATCTTCTTCTAGTACCCAAGGCCATTCTGATCCTTTATGGTGTTGCTATTGTACTTTTACCAAATCAATCGCCTTGTTTCGTAAGGTCTTTTTCTTTTTTTTATCCAAGATAGCAATTGGCTTCTCTATGTAGTTTAGACACTCATCCTCATGAATATCATCAAGGGATATAACTGCAGATTCAAACGGTTGACAACTTTTCCCACCCGAGTAATAACTCGAAAAGGTCTGATATATCTATGGCCTAACTTCCCCTGCTTCTGGATAATGAATACTCCTTTCCATGTTGAAACCTTTAACAACACCAGATATCCAACCAAAAACCTGAGAATCATGCTGACGTCTATCTACATAACTCTTTTGCTGACTTTGAGCAGTCTGTAGTCTCCTACGTACCTGCTGAATGAGCTTGGTGGTCTTGATCAGGACGAAATTGCTTCGCATAACTCTTTGGCTGACTTCTCCCCAATGTATCGAAGTACGACATTTCCTCCCACAAATCATCTCAAATGGAGGCCTACCAATAGGGGAGTGATAGTTGTTGTTGTAGGAGAATTATGCCTAAGGTAAATAAGTATCCTAGATTTCACCGAAGTCAAGTACACATGTTCACAACATATCCTTAAGAGTTTGTATCATCCTTTCACTCTGTCTATCAGCCTCAGGATAATATGTCATGCTAAAAAACAATCGTGTGTCTAGTTCATTGTGGAACTTCCTGCAGAACCTAGAATTGAGACGAACATCTCTATCAGAGACTACTAAAACTGGTACACCATGTTGGGAACCACCTCCTTAATGTAAATATTGACAAGTTTCTCGGTCGAAGATCTCTCCTGAATAGGTACAAAATAGTTACTTTTTTTTAGTCTGTCTACAATTACTGAAATGATGTCTACTCCACGAGGAGTATTTGGCAGTGTGGTGATGAAATCCATCGTGGTTTGCTCCCATTTCCACATCATGATATCAAGAGGCTGCTGTTTGTCATGGGGCCTTTGACTTTGATCCTTGATCTTTTGACAAGTCAAACACTATCAAAGTACCATGCAATATCCCGCTTCATATAGAGCGACCTATAGTTATGTCTTGAGTCTATGTACATTTTTGTAGCCCCTGGATGAATCAAGAACTTGGAACTATGTGCTTCGTCCATCAGCGTCTATCAAGTCTCACCCGAGTACGGAACCCAAACTTTTCCATGTAGGGTCAAAAAATCACGATTGTCTATGTAAAAGGCCAAAATCTGGCTTATAATCCTTTCCCTCCTTCAGTTCTCTTCCTTTACTGCCTCGGCTCGAGCTTGCTTGATAATTTTTAACATAAGGGTGATCACAATCATCCTTAAACATATACCATTAATAGATGTACTAGGGGTCTTCCGACTCAATACATCAGCCACTATGTTGGCCTTTCTATGATGGTAAAGAATCTGACAGTCATAGTCCTTCACTATATCCAACCATCAACGTTGTCTCATGATCAAATTTTGTTGATCCAATAAGTACTTCAAGCTTTTGTGGTCTATGTAAATGGTACACTGAACCCCGTACAAGTAGTGTCTCCATATCTTGAGAGTAAAGACTATTGATCCTAACTCCCGATAATGCGTTGGATAATTAGCCTCACGAGGCTTCAGATGTCTCAAGCTATACACAATTACCCGACCTTGTTTCATGAGCATGAATCTGAAACCCATGATTGATGCATCGTAATAAACTACCATATCATCAACACCTTCGGGAAGGGTCAATACAGGAGCCTCACATAACTTCTACCTTATTGTCTTGAATTATAATTGTTGCTTAAGACCCCAACGAAAAGCAACACCCTTCTTTGTCAAATGGGTCATTGGTACTGCAGTATTGGAGAACTCTTGGATAAGTCTCCTAAAATATCCGTCCAATCCCAGAAAACTCTGAATCTCAGAAGGAGTAATCGAAACCTGCCATTGCATTACTGCCTCAATCTTGGTTGGGTCGACCAAAATTCCATCCTTGTTGAGAAGATGCCCAAGGAATTGGACCTCTCGTAACCAGAACTCGCACATGGAGAAATTTCCATAAATCTTCTCTCTTCTTAGAACTTTGAGTACCTCCCTTCAATGCTCCTTATTCTGCTCTTGAGTCTCGGAAAAGACCAAAATGCCATCGATAAATACAATCACTAACTGATCGAGAATAGGTATGCACACACAGTTCATTAGATCCATGAACACAGCGGGTGCATTAATGAGCCCGAAAGGCATTGCTACCTATTCATATCGACTATCCGACGATACCCCGAATGTAGATCGATCTTGAAAAACCACGAAGCTCCCTGAAGCTGGTCAAACAAGTCGTAAATCGCAGGTAGTGGATAACGACTCTTCACTATGAGCTTATTAAGTTCCTTGAAGTCAATGCACATTCTTTGCGACCCATCTTTCTTCTTGATGAACAATATTGGTGCTCCCCAAGGTGAACTGTTTGGTCAAATGAACCCCTTATCTATCAAATATTGAATTTGAGTAGACAATTCCTGCATCTCTAGTGGTGAAAGATTATATGGTGCTTTGGCTATTGGTGCCGCACCTGGGGCTAAGTCAATCCTAAGCTCTATGTATTTCCAAAGGCACGCCATGTAAGTCTTCGGAAAAAACATGAGAGAATTCACAAACTATAGGTACTTCTCCGATGGTTTCCTTTTTCTTTTCTCAGGTGCCGATTACATCAGCCAAGAATCCCTCACAACCATGTTGACGCTATTTCCTGGACCTTGCGGCAGAACACAAAGTTAAATTATTTCTGGAACCCTCACCTAGGATGGTCAACTCTCCCTCACTTGGAGTCTGAACTCATACTAATTTTCATCTACTATTCATCAGGGCCTCAAATTGGTCCATCCAATCCATAACTACTATGATATTCATCTCTCGCATAGAAATGGAAATAAGATCTATTTAAAAATTAGCATTGTGTATCTTTAGAGTACAATTACGATAAACGTTTGATGCTTTAACTATTTGATCATTGACTATCTCGACCTTTAGAGGGTGACCTAATTGTCTTATGGTGATATAGAAGTTTTTACTAAACTTAAGTGATACGAAGAAATGACTTGCCCCCAAATCAAACAATACTAACGCAAGCATATAATTGACTAGAAAGGTACCTAATTTAATGCATAATAATAAAAAGTACTAAAAGGCATAAAGTGACCTTTCTAAAACAAGGATTACATACCAGTCATGACGTCTGGCGATGCTCTGGCCTCCTCTGCTGCGAGCTGAAAAGCTCATCCCTTGGTCCTTGGAGCTTCAACTTTTCCCTAACGCCCATCGGTGATCCTCAGAGTTGCAAGTGTTGGAGTTTGCGCTATGCCTGATGATCTCAGAAGGGGACATTTTGCCTTGATATGATCCATTTGGTTGTAGTTGTAACAAACATATATCCCTTGCATCCCTTACTTACAGTCTCGACTATAATGCCCTCCTTTCCGCACTTGTAGTATCAAGAAGCACAACAAATTCCTTCATGTGTTTTACCACACTTGTTACACCTGGTACTATTTTGTCCCCCATACCATTTAATCAGTAGACTTAAACCTCTTAGCTGTCGGTTGTGATTACTGGGTTTGTCATTTCTCTCTTTTATGGGTCTCGATTTCCAACTCCCTCATTTTAGCAAGTGTCTGAAGTTCAGAAAGGGTCCGATAATTGGAGTTTTCCACAAACTCCCTGATCTCGGTCTTCAACATGCTCAGATATCGAGTTATCTGTAGTTTTTTAGAGGCCACATACTCTGGGCAAAATAATGACCTCTTAGTAAAGATTTTTGTTATCTCCGTCACCAAATCCGTTGTTTGTTTGAGTGACAAGTACTCTTGAGCTAAGCGCTCCCTCTCCACACGTGGGACACATTCTTCCCAGAACATGCTAGAAAACTGTTCTCATGTCACAATAATTTTTTCAACGGGAGAAAAGTTATTGTGGATAAAATTCCAATAGTCCTTTGCTCATGTGCGAAGAAGGTTCAACACGAACTTGACCTTTTGGTTATTCGGGAAAGAGTAGGTGTAGAAACATCCTTCCACATACGTGATCCACCTCCTTGCTAGCAATTTTCTCTTTAACAGGGCATTTCCCTACCTCCTGGTGGTGTAGTAGCAAAAATAGCAGCAACGGTTGCGACTATAACAATGTCAGCAACGATTGCATAATGCCCTTCGAACAGAGCGATAAGTTCGATCTTGATCGACCCAAACATTTCTAGAATCATCATCCTTACTGTCCTAGATACTTCAACGACAAATAAATCACGTAAATCCGCATCACTTGGACTTGACCTGTCTGAACCCGTTGCAAGAACCAGAATTGTTTGCTTTAGTGATTGTCACCATACTAGAAATATAAATGGGAATAAATTAAAACAAAGTCATAGTATCAACTCACAATAATTTTTAAACCCTTACCAGTTCCTTAGTAACCTTGTGCTTTTCCTAATTCTCATATGGATCTTGTGTTTCAGGTAGTAAGGGCCCATAATACTTCCACATCTATTTATACTACATCCAAGAATTGCCACAGTGTTTCCAAGTCACTACACTCAACCATCACTAGGCCTTATCACACACCTAGAGTTAAAAGATCTCAAAAGTACACTTTCCTAGACTTTCATTATTGGATTCCCATTCTCTTGCTCTTGTACCGTTAGGTCTCTACTAGTATCGATAGTCATCGTATGTAAGAAAGTTGTACATAATCCGGGAGTGGATAGATGGTCGAATAAATGACTCTACCCTAATCCCACAACAAAAAAGGAACAAGAAGTAAAGCTGAATCGTGCATTCTAAGGATATAGAATCCTAGTTATGTGCAACTCTAAAGCATACACTTAGCAACTATAAATATCAACACAATTTTCAAGTAGAACGTAAAATTGATATCTAAGGCTACAAGGCATCTTAGATACCAAGCAAATCTAACTTTCCATTCTTGAAAAGATCCTTAGCCCTTATACTAGCATTAATTTCTAATAATTTATATAACAACATACATAGACAATATGGATATATTGCAAATCAGTTTCCTTTCTGAGTTCCGGCTGACTGTACGCATCACATCCTTTTCCTTTGTATAAATTCTTTTCTTTTCAAAAAGATTTGTAAAATATTCAGATCCTTAGCTTGAGTCAGGAATCATATGAGTGTTCATCCAATTCTCTCAAACCAGCGCTTTAATACCAACTTTTAATGTCCTGATTTATCAACATAAGTTTTTCATTTTGAAAACAAACATATTATACTCCCAAAACCCTTTTTCATTAATAGTTCATCGTCATAAATTTATTAATATAAATTAAAGTCTTAGCGGAGGTCTTAAAAACATATTTCTTGTGATATGTGGTATTTTAGGGAACTCACTGTTTGGAAAATCCACTTTAAACACCTCACTAGTTCTAGCCTAGACATCACTCTCGTAAGTAGATCAATCAGTATTATAAATGGAGTAACTAATAAATCTTAGTTATAAGTTCATAGAAAAAAATATGAACATAAATATATGTTACACTTAAAGCATAGAAAGTATAACTCAACTTAGAAGTTTTCTAGTGAAAGTTTGAGAAGTCGCAGGCAGAACTTCCACCTCGAATACTTCTTTTTCTTCAGGCTTTCCAACGCCGCAACACTTCACTTTGAATACTTTGTGACTCAAAAAGATATAATTCTAGATAGAGAAAGAGTTCTCAAGGAGAGAAACTCGAATTAGGATGATCAAGGAATAAGGAGTGCTTGAGTTGTTATTTATTGGCAATCTGCTGGTTGGGCGTGTCATGCATCAACCTTAGGCACCAAGTTTGCTTCATATCTTTCACATACAAGCTCTATTTTTGATGTTCTTTTTATCCATGATTTTGTACTACAACTTTCATTTAGACTTTGTCGGCTAATTATCGTTCTATTTTAACTTTACAAGTCTTTAAATATTACACTGTGAAAGACGTTACATATCAAGCTTGGGTGCATAATTTTATTTATATCTTTCACGTACGAGCTCCGTTTTTGACCTTTTTTTTATCCCTGACTTTGTATCGATTAGTACTACAACTCTTATTTAGATCATTTTGAATAAAAAGAAACCCATGTCTGGTTTACTTTTTATGAAACATATTGTTGTATCGCGTTGAATGCGAAACTTAGAAAAATCATAACATCCTCATATGACGTCAGATTTTGGCATTATTTATACCCACAGAATCTTCATCAGGATTACTAGAACTTTAATTAAGTTTATTTTGGCTAAAAATTATGTATTTCTACATCAAATTTTATAACAAACATTTTATATTACAATTTATAGTAAAGTGAAAACAGGGTGTTACACTAATAAAGGAAGACAACTTCGCTCCTACTAGTCATGTCATCTAATCAAGGTTCCACTTTGCTTCTGGTAAAATCATATTCTTTTATTTCTCATTAAACCAAATATTACAAATATTTGTTAATTATTTGAATATACAAATGGACTTAAAGTTTACACAATTTGCTTAATATGTACGAAGCCATTAGGTGGTGTCATGAATAAATCCTTGATGAACCTTTCATTAAATAAATCAGTTTTAACATCTACATGTTAGTCTACACCATGAGTTTTCATGTAACCCTTTTCCACCAATTGGTTGTTAATCTATCTTTAACTTCCTTTAATGATTCTATTGAAACTCATTTTATACATGACTGAGTTATACTCAGGAAATTGATCAACCAAGTCTAATAATTGATTCTCATACACAGATTTCATCATTTCATAATGTCCTTCCACCTATGCATTAGGTTCATCGTGATCTACCATGGAATTATCACCACTAAATATGAGCAAATCGTTTCTTTATTGTGTATGAACCACTCTATATGATCTATGGATGTAAGGTTTCTACATATCAGGTTCCTCACTAACTCTTTGTTGAGGTTCAACATGTTCTATATCATCTTGTTAAGAAAGAGTCTCAACATCATGTTCTTTGTTTGTTGACTCTTGAAATCCTTCAAGATTAATACGGTTCCCACTAGCCTCCTTAGATATCAAAGCCTTTTAAACGAAGACTTGTGTACCTATGTAGCATCATGGATGAGTAGATCATTTATATCCTTTTCTAATGCACAAACAGGAATGTACATTGCAAAAGATAGAAAAAGGCTAGGTTAGAAAGCGATACCAAGGGATGGGCCCTAGTAACTCTAAAGCCAAAGTTAAATGTTAATTAGGAGTTTTGTAAAATTTCTTAAGGTGGGAAAGGTTTTCCTTTACCAATGTCTATCTAGGTCCTTATATATAGTTAGGAGTATCCAGGTTGTTACTTTATTGACCATGTTAGGCTTATCTTCAGGTTGCAAGGGTAGTATGTTTTAAGGTAATAGTATTGTTTTTCCGTGTGTTCACAGGATGTTACATAAGGATCCGTATGAGTTATTTTATTGCTGTTAAATATTGCTTTGTCGATACTCAGTTAATGTGGACTACTGGATGATGACCGCCCGGGTCAGTTGTAGGCATACAGAGTTAGTTAGGTATGTCATAATGTCTACATCTAGCTTCTATGTATAGGCTAATCCGCATACACCATTATTCCCCTAGCCCGATTATTAATGGCTAGCGGTGAACAGTTTTTAATAATTGGGATTTAAAGATCCTGTAATTACCCCAAAAACAAAGCGTCCAAAATAGGTTATACATGCTTATATACCAGCGTAACCGCTCGAGCCCTTGGTTTGTCAGTGGCTGATATTCCCGCCTTATTTACCCTTCTAAATGTCATCATACCAAGCGTTCTTTCATCATTTGTATGTTATTCTGTTCGCCATTGTTGCTTTGCCTTCTTTAGAAAGAATGTCTCGCTCTGTTATTTGTGTGTTGGCGTTAACGGTGACTCATGGCCGCTTGTTTCAGATTTTAGAGAAATACCATATTATTAAAGAAGATGGTGTTTTAATCCATGGTACTACCACTACGATCGATCATCCTCCCTCTGGTAAGATCGAACATTACTTTTACTATTTTGAGGCGGGATTAAGTGTTCCTCCTTCCTCATTTTTTGGTCAAATTATCGAAGCCTATAATATCCATACATGCAAACTAAATCCAGATTCCACACCCAAAATAATATTCTTTGAGTTGTTGTGTCATTCTTTCCTTATTGTACCCACCACCGACTTGTTTCAATATTTCTTCAAAAATTTTAGCAGTGGTGCCTAGTTTTATTCATGTTCTTCGGGGAGAATATTTATAGGGGGTCTTCTTGAATCCACTAAGAAATGGAAGAACAATTTTATTTGGCTTAATGTGTCACATTTTACTTATCGCGATGTTTTTCATCTTCCTGGTACTATTGACGACCAAAAGCTTGATAGGAAATATTTCTCGGTTGAATGTGTCTATGATAAAAATTCCCTTAAGTAGTTTTAGGGCAAGTTGGTATGAGTTCATATTGGATTAGTATGAGTGTTGTGTTTGCCCCATATGTTTGAGGACCGGGTTTTTCCTTTGTCTGTTTGTTTTATTGTTTCATTCTTTTAATTACCTTATTTATGTTTCTATTGTCAAACGAAAGTCGACTTTCTTTTTCTCATGCATGACTTTGTTGAAGGTCGAATTTTTTCTAGGGTTATTAGTTTTCATGATTTCGAGTTACCCTTGTTGGATAGCAATATGAGTAATGATGGAGATGGAGGTAACAACGAGGGGGATAGTGAAGAGGAAGTGGAAGAGATTCAAACTTATATTCATGAACATGATTCATATGATTCAGATGTTGGTGGTCATGAACAAACTCCAACTGGCGTTGTTCCTAGTATTATTATGGATAATTATGGTGTTGAAAATGAATGTTTGGATACTGGTTTGATTCCCCATAGAAGGTGTATAGGGGCAACTACTTCAGCTGCTTTTGTAACGACCCTCTCTGGTAGGGATGGAAGCAGTAGTGGATGTGTTATAAAGCGGTCTTGTTCCCTTGATCCTACTACTTTTCAATAATTTACGAATAGTATTAGTGTATCCATGCCATCACTTATATTGATAGACATAATTCCAGGGTCCCTCCTCGCGATACAAGTGTTTCTCATACAGTTGGGCCCGTATATGCTCTTGATTGGGAGTATCAGCAGGATCAGAGCTTATTGGACCCAAAGGTGGCTATGTCCTTTTTTGAAATATTTTATTCTCCTAGGACAAGGCTTAGTTTGCAGAAAAGTCGACGAGAGAATATTAAGGATATGTTCAAGATCAAGCTCGTGGAAACTTTGGCTTTAGGGAGTGAAATTGTGTCCTAGTGTGACAAGAATGTTGAGCTGCATCAAGAAAACAATGATTTACGAGATGAATTTAAGAGAATCTTAGAGATTTTAAAGCCCTATATTACACCCTCTACATGTTTATCTCATAACATGTAGTTGTTTCGAGACCAGTTTATGGATATGTATAAGAGATTTGTTGAGTCAGAGAGGGTGAATACTAGTGTTGCAATGGTTCCTGATTTGTAGCAAAAGAGTGTGAGAGGTGAAGTGTGTTCATTGCAGGAAAAGAAAGTTATTTTGGAAAGTAAGTCGGCTGATAAGCATCATCTAGTGGAAGAGGTTGCACTTTTATAGGGGAAAGTGGCTTCCATGGAGCTACAAAAAGTTGGCTATGTGGATAAAATAACCATGTTGGAGTCGAGTGTTTGGAAATTGAAAAGTGAGCTTGAGATGCCTGCTTTGAAGAGCACCAATCTACAGTCTAGTATGACCAGTTTGAACGAGAGAGTTAATAAACTGGAGGACGATATGGGCTGGGTTTTTTCTAAAGGTATAAGTAAAGTGTTGGACAAGGTTTTTTCATATTCATATTATTATGATCCGAATCAGGCTCCTCGGTCGATATACATTGTGCTCGGAAATAGGCAAGCGTGTGAGTTGATGGATAACGAATATTCCTTGGGACTGGATGTGGCAGATGTGCCATTTTATGATCCTACACGATTGCAAAGGATTAAGAATGCTTTTTTTGCTTTATTATGTGGCGATTACTTGTCTGAACATGGTTTCACAGTGAGTACGGTTTGTGAGCTCTACGACATTGTGTCTGGTCGTGTTGGTGATGCGTCTACGTAGAGGTGGGACTAACAAAGGTGCATGGAAGGTTGTGGTGGCTGGTTTATGTTTGGTAGTTAGTGGTATTTTGTTGACATTACATGGATAGTGGTTTTCTTTATGTGCTTCATTGTTCTTACTACTAGGATTTTGAATGATTATCTTTCTTTTTTGTATGTATTTTTGTAAGGTTTTAATGTGTTTTGTTGTGCAATTGGTAGAATATATGATTCAACATTTTCATCATCTGTCTAAATAAGTAGTGTTGATTTTCCTGAAGATATCTTCTTGTGTTGATGTTATAACCTTGGTTGCATGCTATACTCAATGTTCTAAGTAGCTTATTGGGTCTTTGTGTCCGTGATATTGTTATGACAAACTTTGTCAATGCCTTTGATTAACTAGGCAGCCTTTGATTAATATGATTGTAATGATCAAAATTTTACATGTAATCGGCTGACTAAGCTACGAGTGAGGTTGTTATTGTTACTTTCTCGGATAAACAATTAGCTTTGATCGACATTTTGATATGACCAAAATTTTCCACGTAGTCGGCTGACTGAGATACATGTTAGATTGTTAGTATTGCTCTCTCTCTGCTAAATGGGTAACCTTGATCATCCTATTGCTATTAACAAAAAATTTTGTGTAGTCTGTTGGTCGAACCACAAATTAGATTGTTGTTGTTGCTTTTTCAGCTAAATGGGTAGCCTTGGTCAACATATTGCTAGTACCAAAACTTTCTATGCAGTCAGCTAACTAAGCTACATGTTAGATTGTTGTTGTTTGTTTTTCGGCTAACGGTTAGCCTTGGTCAACATATTGGTAGGACCAAAACTATCTACGTAATCAGCTGACATAGCTACATGTTAGATTGTTGTTGTTTCTTTTTTGACTAAATGGTTAGCCTTGGTCAATATATTGCTATGAACAAAATTCTCCATGTAGTCGGCTGTCCAAGCTATATGTTAGATTATTGTTGTTGCTTTTTTGACTAAATGGGTAACCTTCATCATCATATTGCTATCACCAAAATTTTCCATGTAGACGGTGCACCGAGCTATAGGTTAGATTATTATTTTTTCTCTTCGGCTAAATGGGTAGCCTTGGTCAACATATTTCTATGACCAAAATTTTCCGTGTAGTTTGTTGGCCGAGCTACAAGTTAGATTATTATTGTTTCTAGATCGTTCTTCTGTTGAACCAGCCTTTCATTGATTAAGGAAGATAGTCACTTTGCTTCATACACATACATACTTTCATGTGCAAGACTTATGATTCTGTTCTTGTCCTAGTGTCCTGTCTCGCTGGGTTACATATGGCTGACCGTTGTTGTAATCGGGACAAACTTATAATGCCTTTGGACCTCAAGTATTCTTGTCTAGCCCTATTACATCTTTCCTTTCCGTGCGTGTTTTCTTGTTTCCCCATGAAACATAGTGATTTGGCTTTGTTATCCTTATTTCCTATTTGATGACCTCTCCGCTAGCATTTATATTGGATTTCGTACTGTAAATGGTTCTTAAACTTTTATTGTCGGTTTTTTTTCACTGACTCCTTCTTTCCTTGGTCTCGGTTTTCAGTATGTCCTCTGTGGTGAACACCATTGTTTCCTATGTGTTATCTTACTTTTTTTCTTTTATCCATGATAGGCAACTACACTCCTTCTTTGGTTCGGATACTTGAAACTCTGTCTTGCTTCACCTTTATCCTCTCTGCATCATCATGCTTTTATTTGCTATTATTTGCATTGTCCTTGTGAATCCTCTTAGTGTGATCGAGACATTCTATTCTTGGATTGTTATGGTTGTTGCTCCTGTTAATGCCTTAACTGCTTCACGTAGATTTTTTCTTGCACCTGAGTTTGGTATCCTTTTCTCTAGTTTTTGGCTTTTTATTTCTCATGTTCTTCATTTCCTAGTGTAGTCATTGGTGTCGCATCTCCTTGGTGACACACAAAGTTGTTAGGTCAACCGGTTTCCTCCTCTTAAGTATGGTCTTGCCCAATTTTCCCTACTCTTCTCTTTGTTGGTAGTGTACCTACCCCTAATGAGTTGTGAAACTTGACTACTCCGTGTATTGTCGATCCTATTAATATGAACTTGTGCATTACAGATATTCCAAATATTATGTCGTATGGAAATAATGCGTTAATGATCACAAACCCGATCAGTCTGGTGCCGTTCTACCATTATTATAATTTACTAATGTTAATGGCCATGTAATCGTTCCTGTGGGCCATACGATGTGTCCAAAAAAACTGATTAAGTGCGACTTAGGTGGTTCTATTTCTCCTTTGCAGTTGACTTGGGAGTTGCTTGTAGAAGTGTGTGTATATAACATTCATGGAGATCCCATTTTCAATGTAAATGTCATTCACATAGTTTTTCCATATAAATCCTCCAATGACCACAGGTTCGTCACCTCTGTGGTTATTACTGCTACAATGCCATTCATCGAACATAAAATTTTCATCATCCCATTCTTAATTGGTTTCTGACTGATTTGGCCGATGAAAGATGAAAATTTGGCTCTTCCTGGAGCTTTTGACCTTAGTTCTGTTGGAGCTATACTTTCTAATTTCTTAGCACGGAGTCCTCTTATTAAGCCGCTTAGTTGCCTGACCTACATTTTATTCTCCAGTTCTCTCCAGAGCATGGTACGCTCAATGTTATCATGCTTGGTGGATTCATGGAATTCGTAATACTTTCCATGCTCTCTGGCTCCTGGTCCATCCCCTGATTTTACCCGATTATTCTTTTTTCATTCATCTACTGTTTCCACATCGTTTATTCCTTCATTTCTTACTAATGGGTAGCTTCGACCTTATGGTGCAAAACGATTCGGTCGTTGTGTTCTTACGTTGCTGTTTGCTTAGTTCTCTTGGACTGAAACTTTTATATAAAGTGTACAGTTGTCCTTTTAAACAAACATCCTTTTTCCTTGATCGCTATTCATTTTCTCAAATTTTGCTTCCGCCGCTTCCCGTAGCGATGGACTCTAACCATCATGTTCTTGCTCGATTTTGGTGGTTTACTAACTAGCTTCTTAAACAAAACTACTGGACATAACCCGTAAGTGAAGGCAGAAAACACCATGTTATATGCTCTCTCTGGAGCATTAAGAGTTGCTTATTGAATCGATACACAAAGGCCTGTAACGATTCATCTTCCCATTGCCTATATCCCAAAATGGTATGTGTGTTCGTTGTGTACCTCCTTCGTTGTATAAAGTGACCTAAAACTCTTACCGCAACTAGTTGAAATCTTGTATACTTTAAACTCGTAAGATTTTGTACCATAATCATGCTGGTCCAGACAAGCTAGTTGGAAAAAATATGCACCAAAATTTATCGTCTACAAAATAAGCATCCGTCGTCCACTTGTAAGATTCAATGTAATCATATGGATTATCTGACCCGTTATACTTCGAAATTTTGGGTATGCTCTTTTACGCCAACATTTGATATTCCCGTATACTTCTTATGAGAGGAGAATTTTAAGACCTCAGGACAAGAAAGTGATTGTCATTCCTATTTGTTTCCCGAGGTACATCGTTATTATCTATTTGCAGTGTGCATTGGATTTGTGGCATCGTTTAATTTCCTAAGATGGTCTGAGGATTATATGTTGGTTGGGACTATGGTGGCCAAAATTCCTGAAAATGTGTATACGAGAATGAAGGTGGTAGTGGTATGTATGGTTGTATGCCTTGTTGCATCGATTTTGTTGATGTAGCTAAATTTTGTTGTAGAAAGATAGGACTTTCACAGTTAACTCATTGTTTCTAGAGATTGGTTTCGATGGTTCAAATTTATGTTGAGGTTCATGATGAACGTAAGCCATATAATTCCAAATTTTTAAGTATGATAGTGATAACCACTTTACATTTTAGAGAATGTTTCAAAACCTTATTTGTTGGTAAAAGGTTTATGACTTTTATTAGTTTCCAAGGAATATCCCCAATTCAAGATGAACTCATCATATTAACTACTTATGGAGTTGAGAATAATATATGTTTGAATCCTAATTGATAAGAAAGCCTAACCTTACTAATTGGTTAATGTACATCTTTATTGTTGAGATGTGGGCACCAACTTTATTATTCTCATGTAGCCTACATCCCATTAGGGCTTTCATACTCTCAAATCACTCCTGGCTAACCTGTCATTGGAACTTGTCCTTAAGATGTTTTATCATGTCATATGCACTAATATGTTCCAAGATCTTTTGGAGCTCAAAAATCATCATGATTAACATCAAAAATACCACCACATTTTAGTCATTGAGACATCTTTCATAGTCTCAAATCACTCCTGGCTAACTTGTCGACCTAGCTGGAGGGTCCTTAGGAATAGGTTCCACAATGACGTGAAGCTTCTTTGAAAACTTGAGTACAAATCTGAAGTTTCAAAAATAATTAACGTTGTTCATGTCATTTGACAAAATATATTAGTGTAGAGATTTATATTAATGATTGGATAATATTCATAGATAAAGTTAATTGCTTAAAAATAATTTATTGAGGCTAAGATCAATATTTCACTTAAAATTACAAAAGGTTTGCTACAATCATAAAAGGAAGCTATGTAGATATGTAATAATCAAACCAAGTTTAATCTTAATGAAAGTCTTAGATACTTTTGTAATTCATTGAAATATGTGCTACACTTGATTCGTCCTATCCAAATCCTCAAGAAAACTAGGACACAAAACTTTTCTCAATCCTAAACCATGTTGCACCAGTATTAATATCTTTTGGAGTCCTTCATCTTTAATCTTTTCAAGATATTATATATGTATGTACTCTGACTTAACCATCTAGATCTATCTCTAGATATTTTTATACCTAATATTTATGTTGACTTTCCCATATTTTTCATAGAAAACAAATTCCCTTTCTAAGTTCTTTTAACCTTTGCAAAATAGGGATATCGTTTCATATAAACCAAGAAAAAACATAGCGGTCCTAATAGTCCTCAAATATGCACATGGTTCATCTTTATTCATGGAAAATCCAAACTCTTTAATTTCTTCATCAAAACAAGATTCTAGCGTGGGTCCATATATGGACATCTAAAGCTAAAACACTATATTAGGATGTTAGGATTTTACGAAACTCTTATGTTGTGGCATAAACACAACTTCGGAAAAACATTCATTTTAACAAGAAACCTTTTACATCTATTTTCGATATTTCATAGTCATAAAATGATGCTATGACAATCAGTATCCTGATAGACCTTAACATAACTATTAGTGAAAACATTTGATCGTAGTTTACATCATGAGTTTGTGTGTAATATTTTACCTCCACTATGGCTTTATATTTTTGTATCTTTCCTTACATGCATGTCTTCTTAAAGACTTATTTTTAATAGACAATTAATAAACCAAGTCTCATACTTGATTATTGCACACCGATTGTGTTCCTTTATCAAATCTAAGTCTCTATAGTACGATTGAGGGTAGTATTGTTTACTTTACGCTCATTCGACCAGAAATAGCTCATGAAATTCTTGTGCTTAGCCAGTTTATCATACACCCATTTTTGTGTAATGGGGAGCTATACTTCATATTTTGAGTTATCTTCATGGCACTTAGTTTCAGAGCCTATTGTTCCTGTCGACGTCTTCTTTAGGTTTACGTGCCTATAGTGATGTTGATTAGGATAATAATGCTAATGATCACAAGTGCACCACTGTCTTTTTTTTTTGTATTTTTCATGTAGATTCGTTGATATCATGGAAAAGTGAGAAACATGATGTTGTTTCTTTATCTTCTACAAAGGTTGAATATGTTTGTATGGTCGTGACTAGTTGTGAAAATGTTTGCTTATGTTGATGTTGATATTTCTCAGCCTACCCTTTGCGTTTTCATAACAAGAGTGCGATAAGAATTGCAAAAAAATTCTATTTTCCATGGGCGGACGAAACATGTTAGATTGTCTGTCATTTCACTCACTATCATCTACGACCAGTAACTCTCTCGCTACCACATGTTTCGTCAACCTTGTAGATTGGCGATATTTTCACGAAGGCACAAGTAGATTTACCCTTTTTTTTACGAACTCTCGATGCTTATTGTTATCGAATAGTAAGTTTGAGAGGGTGTTTAGCAAAAATAAAAGATAATGGGCTTTTATCTAGCTATTTAGTTGAATTAATCCAAGATATCTTACTATTTATAATTATCTTTTTCCTTTCATTGTAATACACTTCTTCCTTTCAATAATAAACTCTATAAATATTCCATTTATTTTGTTTACTGCTCAAACTTATTACATCAAATTTATAATTTATAATACTATCAAATACAAATAGTATATTCGTTATACCCACCACTAACCACTATAGTGGTAGGTGTCACATTATCTCCACTAACTACCACTAAACATATGGGATGCCCACCATTACTACTCCACTCCACATCATTTTTTTAATTTTTTTTAATTCAAAAATACAACTTTAAAATAAAAAAAAAACATAGAATTTTTTAAACTAGTTTTTCATTCAATAATAAAGAAAAATTACATTAATATTTAAAACTATATTACTTAAATAACCTAGAATTAAAAAAACAAACATAAAAAAAAACTAATCTACGTTCATGTTAAGTTGGTACAGATCTTCCGCGATATCTTCTCGAAGATTGAAACTCATTTCACTGTTATGAATTTCAACAACTTGTGCTAAAAATTTAGTCGTTCTGGGTACAAGCTCTTCAATCGAGATGACAACGTCATCCTTATCATATATGCAAATCGCTCGACATTCATCTTCAATAATCATATTATGCATTATAATGCATGCTTCAATCATTCTTTTAATTTTATCTTTATCCCAGAGACGTGTAATGTATTTCAATACATGTAATGCCTGCTTGAGAACTCCAAATGCGCTCTCGATATCCTTTCTCGCCGATTTCTGCCTGTTTGTGAACAATTTTGTCTTTTCACTTCGATGAACCAAGTATGCCTTCATAAATGTAGAATAATCAAGGTATATCCCATCACAAAGGTAGTAACCGTATTTGTACGAATGTTTGTTTACCGTGAACGACATATCAGGTGTATTGTCGGTCCAAATTTCGTTAAAAAGAAGAGACTGGACAAGAACATTAATGTCGTTGTTAGACCCCGCAACTCCAAAAAACAAATGTCATATCCACAAATCCTGAGATGCAACAACTTCTAGGATTATACTTGGTTCACCTATATCTCCTCGAGTGAATTGACTGTGCCATGCAGTTGGGCAATTTCCCCAAGCCACATGCATACAATCTAGACTACCAAGCATACCCGAAAATCCATGCCTCTCTTCATTAGACAAATAATATCTCTCAATATCATGTGGAGTAGGTTTACACAAATATTGTTTATGAAAAAACTCATACACACATGCACAAAACCAATCTACACAATAAATTGCGGTCCTCTCGAATACTTTCATGTACTCGTCGACTGCATCAAATGCTATACCGTATCCCAAATATCTAAGCGCATCCACATATTTTTGTATACTACTAAAACACATTCTTCCTCTAGCATCGAGTTTTTGTTGAAAAAAAATCATAACGGATCTCTAGAGCATTACTAATAAGTAAAAATATAGCCTTATTTAGACAAAAACGACGTTCGAACGAGTCATCATTGTAAAGACAATTATAAGCAAAGTAATCACGTACCAATAAGTCGTGTGCAACTTGGCGATCTCGGTTGATGACCGCCATTGAATGCGCAACATTCGAATATCTTTATCGTGAATGTGTTGCATAACGTTGAAGAAGGCGGAGATGAATTCTCCTTCATCATCCGAGTCAAAATTCTTGAAGAAATCTATGTATTTTTGTTTTAGAGAATGAGAATGCAAAATTTGATGAAAGGTGAGGTTTATGTATTGTGTTTATATATGTAATGAGTTTATAAAAAAAATTAAAAAAAAAACAAATTGAAAACTTCAAAAAAACGATCGTTGAACGGTTGGATTGGCAACCTCATTCCCATTGGTCGTGCACTATCGTCGTAGCCATCACGAATTACCACGAGCACGACTCCCGGCAACACACCGGGACGGTGTGCACGATCGTGGTTCGTGGCCACATATACCACGGACAATCTCTTGTAACGTATACCGTTTGGTCTAATCTCATTTAACCTCTACGTAGTGGTGTGTGGAGATATTATTATTTTTGGGAGCCGTCAAATAAATTTTTGTTGGTAGAATTAAGGGTGTTCTTTTGTACACGAGTCCAAAAATTCCATCCAAATAATCCAAAATTTAATTATAAATTTGATTTTTGAATTTTATAATATCCGATTTTCTTATTTTGATTTAGATGGACAGTTTTGTGAATTTTTATATGTGAATCACATGTAATTCATATGTGATTCACTTGCGATTTACATGTAATTTACATGTGAATCACATGTAATTCATATGTGATTCACTTGTGAATTACATGTGATTCAATTGTTATTTCATGTAACAAAATCCATTTTTTTCCACTTAAAATGATTATCAAAGGATGCATGAATCTTTGGATACTGATTAATGTCTTTGGGTGTTAAATGAAGTATGTTACTATTTGGCATTACCAGATCATAGAAACAGTAGTGTCGGGTTCAGAAGATTCCAAAGCACTGATGTCATCCATGCCTGCTAGCAAACGACTAGCCACCTATTTCATTAAACAAAAAAAGTTAATATCCCAAAATGTTGTCCAATAAACAAGAACTGCAGGAAAAGTTAAGTATGAACTTACTTGCATATGCATAAATGCTCCACAACCTTCTTAAACCATTCTTAGGCTCCTGCTTCCTATTCCTTGAGTGAGTTTAAATAAAACCAGGAATACCAATGTGAAAACATAACTAAGGAAGGTTTTTGATAAAGAAGCAACTCAGTATTAGTTTAAAGAAACTATATATCGATAAAAACAACATAAGACAAACATTAAGTGATGTTATGGGCCTTCGTCTGATGGTTAACTTCATCAATTCCAAATATCTATTAATCTCCTAACAACATCTCTATAATTAACTCTGAGCATAATACATCGACTTGTAACGTACCAAAAATTATAGATAAAAAATTTAATTTTTAATTACTCCCAAATCAATCAACCATTTATTTTAAAAGATAAACATAATATAAAGATTCCCAAATCATCAGACTATTCAAGTCAATGCGGAAAAATAAACTTCGGGGGATGCAGTGTGATTAAGTCGAGCTCTACCTTTTCAAAAACAGAAGAACCTGATGCATGTAAACACAAAATTATAAGAACAAAACTTAGTGAGTTCCCCAAAAATACCACATACCATACAAGTACCGGTCTAAACCATCATACATTCTATTGGGCCTAGCCTATCTATCTGGGCCTAACCCATCTATATGGGCCTAACCCACATACCCGGTGTAACACCCCAAAACCGGAATGGCGGAAACGTTCTGGGGTAGAGGACTTCATCTTTAGTATCACAAGACATGCATCATAGTAATCAAAGTAGTGAACAACCATTTCATTAGAAAGAAAGTGTTTACAATGTGTGTGTTCACAAAACATAGAATACATAAGCAAATAACACAACAAGACTTGAAGCTATCATGCTCCATCTTCTGAATCCCAGTGCGAGTACCTGTCTACTAGGCTCCTAAGAATACAAGTTATTTTGAAAGAGTTGATCAGCAATTAAGCTGGTGAGTTCATAAGATTTTAGTGATGTAAGTAAGTTGTAAAATGTTGTGGTAAACTGCTGTTGAAAATGTAGTTGAAATATGTGGTGAGTTGTAAGTTCTGTTTAGAAAAGTTCGCATGTTCCTCTTAGGAAATCCTATATTTCCTACTTTGATGAAAGATACGTACAAATGATCCTACAATCCTTTCTATGAGTACTAAATGGATACAAGTGATATAAAACTCAGAGTAAACACGCAATCGACTGTGCGCATCTGCCCTAAGCTCAGCACCAAATAAGGAATAGGGAGTAAGTCGGATAGCACACATCCCATTGTTTGTTAGATCAATGTTGTATATAACTCTGGCGTGTTCACTTGTTACTCATGGAGTTAATTGTAATGGTTTCTTTTATATTCAATGAAAAGATTCTTTAAGAAAAACCCTTATTTCTTATAATAAAATGGTGATCACAGTGTTTATTTCTATAATCACTTAGTTTATACTGACTATATATGATTTAATATCGGATAGAGAGTTAATTGGGTGAATCTGCCCTAAGCCCACAACCAAACAAGGAACAGGAAGTAAGGCAGAAAACACACATCCAACTACCTATTGGGTATTAATGATATATACCCATGATGTATAAACTAAAGTATTTTAGAGTTAATCACCTAAGGTCCTTTAAGTTTATACTGGTTTAATAAAATGGATTAAACCCTTAAAAGGTAAGTTTCTAGTTTTGTATACCAAAAGTTCTAATTTGGAAAGTATGTTCTGTACTAGAAAACTGTGCATTGACTCTGTGTCCTATGAATTGACCCATACCTGGTACCCTTATGATGACTTAATGTATACTAAACATATATATATATATATATATATATATATATATATATATATATATATATATATCTAGAATCGAATAGAAAATAGACTGGGTGAATTCGTTCCAAGCCCACAACCAAACAAGGAACAGGAAATGAAGCGGAGAGCACACATCCTATTACCTGTCGGATCCTATTGATATATATATATATATATATATATATATATATATATATATATATATATATATATATATATATATATATATATATATATATATATATATCCTTTGATTTATACATTAAGGAATCATAAGGTTAGCATTATGGTCTCCTCTACTAAGCGTAGCGTTCTACCAAGGCATCGAATGTTATGTGTGTTTGTTTCTTGTATGAGTGTGTGTTTTCCCAAGCGAGACTACCACTAAGTAAATATAGTATATACATTAATGGATATGTGAGAAGATCACAAGGTAAATGTAATAGGGAAAATAATGTTTTTCCTCAGCAGTGACATTGCTGGCTATAAAGTAATAAAATACAGACTCCAGGTAGTATTAAATGTACAATACACCTCGGGGAGTCTTTTTGCCTTTAATCCCAAGTCGGTTAATTAAAGGTTTAAATGTGAACTCGTATGTAACTGAGAAGATATATTATTATATTTTATCACCTCGTGTCTGCTAACCCAAATACATATAATCGTACTAAAGTTAACGCAAACCGGAAATATATATTATTCTATTTTATCACCTTGCGTCTGCTAACCCAGATACGTGTAATCGTACTAAAGTTAACGCAAACCGGAAAGATATATTATTATATTTTATCACCTCGTGTCTGCTAACCCAAATACATATAATCGTACTAAAGTTAACGCAAACCGGAAATATATATTATTCTATTTTATCACCTTGCGTCTGCTAACCCAGATACGTGTAATCGTACTAAAGTTAACGCAAACCGGAAAGATATATTATTATATTTTATCACCTCGTGTCTGCTAACCCAGATACGTGTAATCGTACTAAAGTTAACGCAAACCGGAAAGATATATTATTATATTTTATCACCTCGTGTCTGCTAACCCAGATACGTGTAATCGTACTAAAGTTAACGTAAACCGGAAAGATATATTAACGTGATTTTTCCTGGTACTTAGTATAGTATGTTCCTCCTTGTACTTGTTATAGTATGTTCTGTTTCTGGCTCATGTATGAACTAAATCTTTGTATGCTTCATTGTACTAGAAGTAATGAGTAGTGTCTTCCTAAACTATACCTATTATAGTTTACTAATGTTTTACTTGAACTGTTATTGAAAAGACTCATTTATCTACTAAGTTATGCTTGTACTTTAAAAACGGAGTTTTGTAAAACTATAAAGTAACATAACATTAAAAGAGTTTTTGAAATGTTTTGATCACTTATAAAAGACATAAGCAATCTTTTGAAAGATGTATATAACAAATATTTACACAATTATCATTGTGTTCTACTTGTATTCCCCCCCCCCCTTAAAAGCATTGAAAACGGTTAAAAGATTCATTACGGGGTATGAACTCACCTGATGTGGGTGATTCAACGAATACGCGTGTAAGGATGAGAAGTTCCACGAATGAAGTCCCGAGACACAACAAGTCCTAAATGACATACATTGGCATATATTGACATAAATATAGTGCTTGGAAGCAACCAAATGCAAGGAAACACCTCACGGGACTAGGAAACACTTTGACCAAGTGTTGGAATCACATGTGATTGACCTAAAGGGTGTTTATGGCCATGGTTTGGTGTTCACGGCCATGTGTTTACGGCCAAGGGAGTTTACGGCCGTAAACTCATGGTCAAAGATGCATATGAGGGTGTTTGAAGGCTAGGGAAGCTCGAGAGACTTTTTCTCTACACCAGGATGAGAAAGACCAACTCAATGGAGAGTGTTGAGGTGTTTACGGCCAAGGGAGTTTACTCCTGGCCATAAACTCTCTAAATGGTCACATTTAGGGTCTTAAAGGTAAGGAGTCTCAAGGCTTCAAGTGTTCTAAGGTTAAGCAAGGGTCTAGAAGTGTTTAAGGTCCAAGACTTGACCATAATTGGAGTTTACGACCAATGGTGTTTACTCTTGGGCCGTAAACTCTCTAAATGATGAGTTTGGTGATGATTCAAGGTCTTACAAAGCACAAGGGAGTGTTCTAGCCTCAAATCCAAGCCTTAGGAAGAGTTTAGGGCCAAAATGGCACCTTTATAGGGATTTACGGCCATGGGAGATGGCTTGGCCGTAAACTCCTTTTGGTCCTTCATTCTTGATGATTTCAAGGCTCTAAGCATGAGTCTTAACTAGGTATCAAGTATAGGGAAGAGTACTTATGATATAGAGGCTTGAAATGGTTGATTTTGGCCAAGAACACTAGTGTGTGTTCTTGGTGTTCTTGGTGAAACTTGAAGATCTAAGAAAAGTTGATTTTCATGGATGAAATCAAAGAGTGTAACTAGGAGATGAAGTGTAACAACAAATCAAGGAAGAACACTTACCACTTTTGAAAATCGGGATGATAGTTGACAGAGAATTGGAAGTTCTTGAGTTTGGAAGAGAAAGAATGGATAGAAATGACCAAGGGCCATATATATGGACTTGAGTTTACGGCCACATGAGTTTACGGCCGTAAACTCATTGGCTTTGTGGCCGTGAACTCCTTATGATGAGGTTAAGGCCCTAATGTTTGCACAGTGTCTCTAGCAGATACATTCTAACACTTATTCCTTAAGTGTACTAGGCTTAAAATTCCTTAGAATGACCTTTAACCAGGCTAGAACTTATTACCAATGAGTCTGACACTCAGTTGAGTTGACTGACTGAGCTTTTAAAGTAAATTTTTTTTTCGGGTTGTCACATCATCCCCCCGTTAGTTGGAATTTCGTCCCGAAATTAACTTTCTTACAGTACTACTGGGGTTGCGCTCCTCTGATTTGCAGAATACTTACACGTAGACCTGGCAACTTTGCCCTGGCGTTCATGATAGGATTTGTACTTGGTCCATCTATCATTACCTCGTGTATACAAGTCGTATATAATTAGGATTAGTAAAACGGTTGGATGTATGACTCTGTCCCAGGTCCACAACCAAACAAGGAACAGGAGATAGGGCGGAAACACACATACTAAATCTATGTAATCATAATCATATACCACTCTCGCATATACGCTGAATAGTGATAGGTGGGCTGTATTCGTCCTTAGCCTCTGTGCTTGAACTTGGTCTGCTGGACGAGTGGTATTTCGTGACGGTCTGCGGACATCTGACGGTAAGGCTTTGGAGATCAAAGTACCCTTCGCACGAGTACTTCGGGGTTTAGAATACGAAAGATAAAACTGAGGTTTAGGTCGGACTGTCGATACGAATGCCGAAAGTTTCTAGAGCTTGACGATCGAAGCGATAGAAACATATGAACTTAGTATGGTGAGGACCACGCCAACTCATGACAAAAGATAGCAACGGACTCTTTACTGCACGAAGTTTGGCCGATAGGAAAGAAACGTATGTTATACGATGATGTATCCCTAGCGTGTTCGATAATGTACTTCTAGTGTGCTCGACAATGTACTCCTAGTGTGTTCGACAATGTACTCTTAGTGTGTTCGACAATGTACTCTTAGTGTGTTCGACAATGTACTCTTAGTGTGTTCGAAAATGTACTTCTAGTGTGTTCGAAAATGTACTTCTAGCGTGTTCGACAATGTACTCTTTGTAAATGTTCTAGTGCTTTCTGTTTTTCCCTTTGATGTTAACACTCCTACGTATCGTACCGCGATGAGCGAGTACATACAAATGAAAGTGTTTTGATAACTGGTGATGATACTTTATATCATGATCCTCCTCGGTACCACTACGATCGCCTGTCATATACAAGTTATGAATATTTAAGATGAATAAGACGGTCGACTAAGTAACTCTGCCTCAAATCCACAACCAAACAAGGAACAGGAATTAAGGCGGAATTACTCACTCTAAGTCTGCAATATCTTAGTTATGCACAACCCTGATGTATATGTTCATCCATCATAACTTCTCTAAACGGATCCTTTAGTTCTTTTGAATACTGTGACTTGTTCCTATGAGTGAGTTATTATAATTACTTTTAAGAGTTATCCCCAAGTTTTAATCTTATATAAATATAAATTAATTTTTAAAGCAATTACTAAATCGAAACGTACCGCTGCTCGATGGCGACTCCGAGGTCGATTCTCCTGCGGTGATCATCAAAATGCGTCCATCCGCTCCTGAGTTCTTTGTTATCGGTCAGTCCCTCTGGTAGTGTCCAGTCTCACCACAACCATAGCAGGCTTGGTTTTCTTCAACTCCGGGGACTTGGGAGATCGGTTGAGCCGGTGCCCTGCAGAAACGGACTGTGTGTCCTTTCCTGTGGCAGTTCAGACACTGTATTTTCCGGCATACTCCGGTGTGGTGATAGTTGCACTTCCCACACTTCGGAAGGGTTCCAACATATCGTTTGGCAGGTGCTGCAGTAGCAGGTGTTGTGGCGGCGTACATAGTACTCGTTCGTTCCTCCTGCGGGGTGTCCTGTGTTGTTTGCTTCTTCTTCCTCTTGTTCTTCGACTTCTGTCCATAGTCCTCTTCCCTCGATGGCTCGGGAACCGGGACTTCTACGCCATGGTGGACTTCATCGTCGTTGAGTCGATGGGCCAGGCGTTTGGCACTATCGAATGTGGCTGGTTTAGAAGACAACACATTTCCTTGGGTCGGGGCAGTCAGACCCCAAATATACCTTTCTATCTTCTTGCTCTCCGGGGTAACCATCCCGGGGCATAGTGCTGCATGTTGGGTTATGAGCATTCTAACACTCCTAAGTGTACATGCAACCCTAAATACCTTGGATCTATGTTTTCTCTATTATACATGCAATTATGAACTTTCCAAGGTATTACCCTATCTAGCATAAAATACTTGATACTTGGGTAATCAAATGGATAGAATACATACCTTTGTTTGATGTAGCTTGTCTCCATGAAGCTTGAGTGCCTAGTGCCCCAAGTGTGAAACCTCAAATGGTTCACACAACACCAAATGCACATGGAATGACTTGAGAGAAATGGAACACTCCTTGAAATCGTCTAGCCCTCATATTCACACATTAGTACACAATTTCTTGAGCCATGGGATTCTTTTATATGGTGGCTATTAGGGTTACACCATGTAACTCATAACTTTACCCATTCCTTATGCTCCATGGATTTTAACCTCCATGGAGTATCCATGGGTCACCCCATGGACTTAGTCCAACATAAGGAATCTTGGATCACAAGCCCACATATATAAGAATGAATGATTTACACAATCAACCCATATATTTAATTAGTCTCCTTTTGATCACTTAATTAATTCCAAATTAATTCTTGATCAATACTAGTTAAATAACTTTATTAATATATTAGAACTTATAATATATTAACCAACCTTAAGTGTTATTTCTCTCATTATAGTCTATCCAAATGCATGATGCCATGCAACCCAAATGGACCATGCCGGGTCGGGTCAAGTCTTACCAATTATAGTTATGGACTTAGACATTAATCCAACAGTCTCCCACTTGGATAAGTCTAAAACTATTATTGCGTATGACTTCAGGAACCGATCAGCAATTGTAGCTCTCAAAAGCTTCTGTCGAACTCTGACCTTTTCGATGAACTCTGACCTTTGTCAATGACTTGTCCATTAGATAAGGGATCATATATTCCTCCATTCTAGATATCATATGGACTGAGACATGGATTATCAATCATTCTCTCTGTCCATTTGTTGTTTCCCGATTTCCGATTCATGATGACTGACTGATTGAACAAATCAAATCAGTCCTGGCTTGGCCAAGCACTCACATGTATCATCTTTAAATCATCGAGGGGCCCACATATATCGCTTTTATCCCGAAGGTAAAAGGAATGGATAAACTTCGACTCATATGGCTTGTTCTACTACTTGTTGAATCATACACAAAGGCACGTTTTATAACATCGAGTTACCGAATGCGTTTTCGTGCAATCAATGTACAACCAACTCATAGTAACAACTCATATCTCTAGGTTTGAAGAATATAAGATATAATCGTCTCATGATCACTCGTGATAAAATCCATGAAGTGATTCAAATGAGCGCGGGTTGAATCCAATACTCAGAACTTATGAGCACTCATGAGTGTTGTAGCACCACTTTGTCCACCAACTTGGACCTCTACAAACCAACACATGACAGTCTTGATTCATATCTACTTCCAACATATGACCGACTGTGGATGGTTTGAATAACTTAATCATTCAGGAAGAGCGACTTAGTTATTCTGGAAGTCAAAACATGCAAAGTGAAACACAAGAATAAATGAATCAAATATGGTATCAAACCCTATGAATATAAATAAACACTTTTATTTATCACCGTACTGATTACTCATTATTCATTGTTTCGGTTTTATCAACTTTATACTTGAATTTAAAACAATAGTTGTCCCATGCTCCAAGCATGTACACTATGTTTTCTAAACACTAGTCATGCCATACACCAAGTATGCATACTATGTTTGTCTATGATCTTTACTTTGTAAAATAGATCAATTGAACATCACTCCAATGATCCTCTTTTCACAGTCCCAAATCCTTACTGCAAATGCAAGAATTCCAAATTCATGCCATTTACTGAAATCTGTTAGATTCTAAACTTATATGCATTGATCCTCTTAATGATTATGCACGAAGTCAAAAAGACTTGACAACAATCATTACAGAGCATTCCAAAGGAGATCAGCTCCTTGGAAACATCATTCTTTCATTAAGTTTCTTAATCTTACACAGATTGAATAATTTCTAACTTTGAAACATTTCCATATTCCATTTTGACTATCACTTCTAAACAAGAGTTGCCTCCTTACAGATTATGTCAATATGGTCCTACCAGAATTAACATTATACTTCCAACTGTCCTTGAGCAACCAATCTTTGGTAAACCTTAGATTGTCCTCGATATTGCTTAATCATTTTAGTCATATCCAATTCTAGACCTTTTCCCTTCATAATGCCCCAGGCATTTGGAAAATTTTAGAAAGGATGAATATAGCACATGTAATCGATCCTATATCCGAAGCATATGGGACACGATTCATGATGTCTCACATAAAGACTAAACCAGTCTTTTGCTATAATATTTCCATTTCAATTTGCCAAGTTCTCAAAATTCAGATTATGAAAAGGGATGCCGTAATCATAATCGAATTTTAGAACGCAAATAATGGACCCATATATAGAATTTCCTTATGTTGAGCCATTCCAACATGAAATTCATATATATATATATATATATATATATATATATATATATATATATATATATATATATATATATATATATATATCCTTGATTAAATACGATTAAAATCTCAATCTAAGCTTTTAGAATTGAAATGAAGTATAATTTCCTCTCCCTTAATTATAGAAAAACAACTTTTTCAACCCCTGCAACCTCACGAATTGAAACTTTTGTTTTCTATAATTAACATTGCTAACTTGCAACCTTTGTCATAATTATCATGCTCCCACTAACATGATGATTATTAGCATAACACTTATGTTCCCACTAGCTTTGACATGTACTCAGAAATCAGCTGACTTTCTTACCAAAGTTCAGATTTCTGATACTAGATTGTTTTGATAAAACTTTATCAAAATCATACACCTCTCTTAGATAGCTCACATGTGTGTCTAAACAATTTTAGAACTATGAAAAGGGATGCCGTAATCATAGTCTCAATTGTTTAGACCTTTACCACTTCTCACAAGTCCATGTTAGTGTGCCGGTAAACCACACACGCTCCACTAACGACTTTGAGAATGCAAATATCACAATTGCTATCTAGCTAAAATCTACTTAGTGAAAGTGTTTCCTCACCATCATTTTCATGAATCGGAGAGAAACCTTATGACACTTAGATTTAATAGTGTATGTGTTCTTATCCATGTGAATTTGTCAAAACCATAATCACAAGACAAGGTTAGTGACAAATCCAAACTCATATTGATTAAACTTGTGTAATCTTAAATTCTTGCCATTTGGCAGCTCAAGTGCCTGCCATTGCTTCCAAGTAGTTGTGCAACCAATTGAGAACTCTCAGAACTCCTATGCAAAGCCAACTTGAATAGGCACAAAAATTTCTACACGATAGGTTATAAACCTCAAGTCGTGTGCTAGTGAAGGACTTTAGGTTTTATTCTTGATTAAGTCTTGAAACTTTCAAGAGCTTTAAGACTCCCACTGTCCTCTTGACATATAAGACTCCCTTGTCAAATATTCAAGAGATAGTGCGGATTCTTTATCAAGACTAACACTTTACACAATTGGCCTAAGTTGGTCTCTGTTTTATCCAAAACATCACAACTTACCAATTTCAAATGTACAAGAGTAGATAACCTTTTACTCTTACATTTGACTAGTGTTAACAAACCCTCTTTAAGATATGTCACTCAAGTTACAATCTTGGAGTATGACTCTAAGAATTGTTTTGGAACGAAGTATGACTCATCTTTTTGATTTAACCATTTCAACAATTCATGACTCCTCTTCTTAGTCATAAGAATGCACTAAGATGAGTTTAGAGGACCAATTGTGATATGGTATCTTAATCATTAAGATGATCATATACATGATACTAACGTACTCTCCCATCTTCTCAGATTTGAGAAACTTTTATCTTTCTGCCATACTTTGATTCTTCTTATACGTTCTGTCTCACATTGAAACTTCTCCAATGCTACAGACTTATACTTAAACTTATAAGTATAACCATATTTACTGAACTTAAGTAAATCATGACGAATAGTCTTCTTGATCTTTTATGGTGGACTTGACCAGTGCACAAGAATGTGTACTCGATCCCTTAGTCCTTTCCTTATTCACATAAGGAATTAGTCTTAATTTTCCAAGCTGAAAGTTCTCATTCATCATACTATACAACTTGCATGATTCCAAGTTTCGGTCCAATTGAACCTTGGGTGATGAGAATCTTTCCTTATTTGGTAATATTAGACACTACCACAACCGAAAGAATCAAATCCATTTTTCCAATATTGCTATCAATGGAATCTTATAAGCAACAACTTTTCACAAATGCCATTGTAAGGATACTTAAAATAAATAAAATCAAAACCTTTTTCTTTTATTTTAAAACTTTGCGGAAAAACTTATCCTTACAATCCATATGAAAACCTTGTTGTTATCTATTCCTAAGCAATATAAATATCATAACTCTTAAGTAATAGCCCAAAATTCTGATCACCGAACCATGCGATTGAAATCCATCTTCGCGATCAGAATCAGCATGTACTTAATAGAGTTAGACAATGGACTTTACCTGAAGTAGAGCCAAACTTATTGACTTTAACATACTTAGGTAAATTTGGGAGCTTCGTAACCAATGCCCCTTCCTTTGGCAATAGTTACCTATGGACCCTTGATAATGAGACTATCTCAGACTTCGCCTCTCTCTTTACCATTGGGTCAACCGAGTTGACTATGGCCGATCCCTTTCCATTGGGAAGAGAGAGCTTTACTGGATATCCAATGTCATCATTGTCAATGTCCATAGCGTTTTAGGAAGTTGATCTTAGCAAATAGATAAGATCATTAAGGGTCTTGTCTTAGTCTGTTTCATAGGATTCCCAAAAGAACTCACTATGTAACTTAGAAAGTAGTTGAGCCACCAACTTTCTCAAGACTTTGACACCCAACTCTCCCGGCTTGTCAATATGTGACTACATCTCCAAGATGTGATCACACCTAGACCTTGCCTTGCCAATAGGGCTTGAGTGACCTTAAACGTTTTAGGAACTTGTGGGTTAGGGAGAATAATTGGAGGAGGTGAAAGAAGTATGATATCCATGGGACATCATCTTCATTTAGGAAAGCTTGTTTCAAGAGATTTGGGAAGATCATAAATGTCTAGACCAGACATCTTTTTGGGAGATATTCAAGATAGTTGATTTAAAGTCCTTAATATGACACCCAATATGAAATATTAAGGCTAGGACCCAACAAACTATTTTATAACTTAGAAGAGGGATGCCGTAATCCAAGCTATAAAATATTTGAAGGTAGGTGAATGACGATTCACCAATTTCCACCATGAAAAACGATATAATTTATTAGGTTTTAATTGGATTTGAAAGTCCTAGATCTTTGAGATTCATTGAACTGTTCAAAGGCATGTTTCAATGTCGAGTGTGCCCTTCAGGTTTTGTGACTGGGATGCCGAGGATCACAAAACAAGGTGTGAATAACCATGCAAATATACTTAGTACCCTTAATATTTACCCCTTAATCAGTGTGTCGGTTAACCACACACGCTCCACCGATACTATGATAAATATTAAGTTACCCTTTGCCTACCTTGTTAAGTCCAGGTTAGTGTGCCGGTTAACCACACACGCTCCACTAACGACTTAAGCAAAGTGCAAAGTGTAATTTCATGGGTTAGCACCAAATTCACATTTTCCTAAGTAACTAAGATTGGGTATTAATAAGAGTTTAGTTACTTAGTATTTATCATTAATACTTTTAATGAAAGGAGAATTATAGTCTTTATCCTACCCGTTCGGCTAACGACCCTCCACCAGTCAAGGAAGCGGTGGGTGAGAGTGGACACCCAATAAACTGTCATTTTATAGGCAGTAACCTTATACCCACCTTATAGACCGGCTTCGTGAATGAGGCCTACTAACGGTAAGACTGACTTTACTCTTATACATATATATAAATATTATCAACTTATAATATTATAAAGTATAAGGGTTGAATTTTAACTTTTAAAATTCTAAGGGCTAACTTGGAATTAAAGTATTCATAAGTGAAAACTTTTCAAATTCCAAAACTTGAGGGCAAGTTTTGAAACTATTCAAAACTAATTAATTCCATAACTTATGAGTTTAAACTAGTTTTAATTAAAAAAAAAAAAAAAAAACTCTTCAAGTTCCATATCTTGAGGACAAGTTATGGAAGACTTTAAACTAATTAATAAAAAAAATAACTTTTTTTTATTGTAACTTATGGAACTAATTAAGGTTACACTTTTTTTTAATTTAATGAAGAGACTCTTGAACCTCCATAACTTGAGGACAAGTTATGGAGTCATAAAACCATTTAATTGGAACTAGACTCTTCATTTTGTAACCTTTGCCAACTTTTATGAGTTTTATGATTCTTAAATGTGACTTTTCATATAACTTGAGGACAAGTTACAAAAACATACTTTGGAATCAACTCTTAGATTAAAATGGATTGAAAACAACTATTTCACACAACTTTTCTATTAATCTAAGAACCTCATAAGAACAAGATAATTCAAATCATCAATCTTCAAGAAATTAGCATGAACATACAAACTAATACAAATCTTGAAATTATGACAATTATCTTAGAAATTGGATTAGCATGAACATTACCACATCAAAAACAAGTTTATAAGTCCAAAAACATCTTAGGGTAATGTTCCTAGTCCAATTCTAGCCAAAACAATCGAATATATGCATCCAACTCGATTTTTCAGCTACTTTTGCAAGTATAACAAGAAAACAAGCCTAGGCTCTGATACCACTGTTGGGTTATGAGCATTCTAACACTCCTAAGTGTACATGAAACCCTAAATGCCTTGGATCTATGTTTTCTCTATTATACATGCAATTATGAACTTTCCAAGGTATTACCCTATCTAGCATACAATACTTGATATTTGGGTAATCAAATGGATAGAATACATACCTTTGTTTGATGTAGCTTGTCTCCATGAAGCTTGAGTTCCTAGTGCCCCAAGTGTGACACCTCAAATGGTTCACACAACACCAAATGCACATGGAATGACTTGAGAGAAATGGAACACTCCTTGAAATCGTCTAGCCCTCATATTCACACATTAGTACACGATTTCTTGAGCCATGGGATTCTTTTATATGGTGGCTATTAGGGTTACACCATGTAACTCATAACTTTACCCATTCCTTAAGCTCCATGGAGTTTAACCTCCATGGAGTATCCATGGGTCACCCCATGGACTTAGTCCAACATAAGGAATCTTGGATCACAAGCCCACATATATAAGAATGAATGATTTACACAATCAACCCATATATTTAATTAGTCTCCTTTTGATCACTTAATTAATTCCAAATTAATTCTTGATCAATACTAATTAAATAACCTTATTAATATATTAGAACTTATAATATATTAACCAACCTTAAGTGTTATTTCTCTCATTATAGTCTATCCAAATGCATGATGCCATGCAACCCAAATGGACCATGCCGGGTCGGGTCAAGTCTTACCAATTATAGTTATGGACTTAGACATTAATCCAACACTGCCAAGTCGCTAAACCTGTCAGTATAGGCCACTATGTCTGAGCCAACCATCTTGAGTTCCCATAGTTTTTGTTCTAGCTTCTGTACTTCGCCCCTTGGGCAGTACTCTTTCAACATTAACTCTTTTAGGTTTTCCCAACCTATTGAGTTAGCCACTGATAGGGTCAGTGACTTAACATGGCTGTTCCACCATGTCAGGGCTCTGTTGGAGAAGGTGAAGGCAGCAAACTTCACTTTGCTCCCTTCTGGGCACGAACAGATTTCGAAGACCGAATCTGTTTTCTCGAACCATCGCATCAGAGCGATGACTCCACCATTCCCATTAAAGGAAAGGGGTTTGCAGTTGGTGAAGTCCTTGTAGGAGCACTCTCTTGAGCGCACAGGGAGCTCACCTTGAGTATAATAAACAGGTGTTCCACCTCCGCTGAAACTGGTAGGATGATATTGAGCCATGGCTGTTGCCACAGCCGCAGCTACTACAACATTTAGAGCTGTCGTATCGATTTGTGGAGGAGGTGTTGGAGTTATCGGAGTAGTGAGTCTGTTTGATCTGCGAGGTGGCATCTTTGCTAAAAGAGTATAAAGATGAGATGGGAATAAGTCTATAGCAGTGGACACAAGCCAAAAGCTGAAAAGACAAGGTTATCCCAGTTCTGAGTGTATCGGGTCCTACCTTCCATAGGGTTCTAGAAGCAATTCATAAAAGAGTCTATACCTAATAAACTCTATGAATTTGAAATGACTATCCTCAAATGAATATATGTTACCTGAATAACTGTTACCAGTTGCATGTAAGAAAATAATCCTAACACATAATGTGAGTAGTGTCTCCACTCGCTCATTAAGTTAACAAGATTATTATTTATTAGGGTGACGTGTAAGACGTTTTGGTTACTTCGGTTGATCCCTATTTGAAAACTTCTCATGAACTTGCTCTTGTTCCTCCTGGACTCTTCTGTTGTGTACTATGAGGAAGTGGTTACATCTATTTGGGCTTGTCGTGCGAGAATGGAAGTGACTAAAGAATCTATGAGATTTAAGGTAACTTTATGGGGTGATCCTTACAGGGTCCTCCTATAATTGCACAAGGTATACAAGTTCTATATAATTCAAGATTAAATAGACCTTCGAATAAGTGATCCTACTTCAAAACCACAACCATAAGAGGAATGGGTAGTGAAGCGTAGATCGCAAATTCTAAGTCTATAAGATCTCAATTATAAATAAAACTTTAGAAGTATACATTGCAAGATTATAGACCTATCCGTAAGGGTCTTTTAAGTTATCATGTAAGTTGTTTATATAGTGCCTAAAATAGTCCTATAGTATTTTAATGTAATCTTCTTGGTATGTTTCAAACTTGTTATCGTGTTATAGTATCATAGAATACTCCTATAGTATTCTAACTCTAATGTACTTGATCTAGTATTCTCTTGACTGGTGTTTAGGTAAGTTTTAAGACTGTTGCAACACCACATAACTCCCAAACACATGTCGGTCACATCTCGAATGAATATAGTTGATCAGACTATATTGATCCTAGTTATGATTACATAACTGTTCAGGTTTGACGACAGTGTTCAACCTTTAAATACTTTAGTTCTGTTCTTCTTGTGATACTTGGTCTAGTATGTACATGTATAAGCAAGTAGGTATATTTTTATAACTTATCGTTATACTCTTAAAATATACCATTATCCAGAGCAATTAAGCCCCATTGTATTTATAGTTGTATATCTTTTATCGGTTGATATACTTAGTTCACTATAAACAATGCTCTGATACCAATCTGTCACACCCCAAAACCGGAATGGCGGAAACGTTCTGGGGTGGAGGACGTCATGTTTAGTATCACAAGACATGCATCATAGTAGTCAAAGTAATGAACAACCATTTCATTAGAAAGAAAGTGTTTACAATGTGTGTGTTCACAAAACATAGAATACATAAGCAAATAACAAAACAAGACTTGAAGCTATCATGCTCCATCTTCTGAATCCCACTGCGAGTACCTGTCTACTAGGCTCCTGAGAATACAAGTTATTTTGAAAGAGTTGATCAGCAATTAAGCTGGTGAGTTCATAAGATTTTAGTGATGTAAGTAAGTTGTAAAATGTTGTGGTAAACTGCTGTTGAAAATATAGTTGAAAAATGTGGTGAGTTGTAAGTTCTGTTTAGAAAAGTTCGCCTGTTCCTCTTAGGAAATCCTATATTTCCTACTTTGATGAAAGATACGTAAAAATGATCCTACAATCCTTTCTATGAGTACTAAATGGATACAAGTGATATAAAACTCAGAGTAAACAAGCAATCGACTGTGCGCATCTGCCCTAAGCTCACCACCAAATAAGGAACAGGGAGGAAGGCGGATAGCACACATCCCATTGTTTGTTAGATCATTGTTGTATATAACTCTGGCGTGTTCACTTGTTACTCATGGAGTTAATTGTAATGGTTTCTTTATATTCAATGAAAAGATTCATTAAGAAAAACCCTTAATTCTTATAATAAAATGGTGACCACAGTGGTTACTTCTATAATCACTTAGTTTATACAGGCTATATATGATTTAATATCGGATAGAGAGTTAATTGGGTGAATCTTCCCTAAGCCCACAACCAAACAAGGAACATGAAGTAAGGGGGAAAACAAACATCCAACTACTTATTGGGTATTAATGATATATACCCATGATGTATAAACTAAAGTATTTTAGAGTTAATCACCTAAGGTCCTTTAAGTTTATACTGGTTTAATAAAATGGATTAAACCCTTAACCGATAAGTTTCTTGTTTTGTATACCAAAAGTTCTGATTTGGAAAGTATGTTCTGTACTAGAAAACTGTGCATTGACTCTGTATCCTATGACTTGACCCATACCTGGTACCCTTATGATGACTTAATGTATACTAAACATATATATATATATATATATATATATATATATATATATATATATATAGAATCGAATAGAAAATAGACTGGGTGAATTCGTTCCAAGCCCACAACCAAACAAGGAACATGAAATGAAGTGGAGAGCATACATCCTATTACCTGTCGGATCCTATTGATATATATATATATATATATATATATATATATATATATATATATATATATATATATATATATATATATATCCGTTGATGTATACATTAAGGAATCATAAGGTTAGCATTATGGTCCCCTCTACTAAGCGTAGCCTTCTACCAAGGCATCGAATGTTACGTGTGTTTGTTTCTTGTATGAGTGTGTGTTTTCCCAAGCGAGACTACCATTAACTAAATATAGTGTATAGATTAATGGATATGTGAGAAGATCACAAGGTAAATGTAATAGGGAAAATAATGTTTTTTTCCTCAGCAGTGACACTGCTAGCTATAAAGTAATAAAATACAGACTCCAGGTAGTATTAAATGTACAATACACCTCGGGGAGTCTTCTTCCCTTTAATCCCAAGTCGGTTAATTAAAGGTTTAAATATGAACTCGTATGTAACTGAGAAGATATATTATTATATTTTATCACCTCGTGTCTGATAACCCAGATACGTGTAATCGTACTAAAATTAACGCAAACCGGAAAAATATATTATTCTATTTTATCACCTCGTGTCTGCTAACCCAGATACGTGTAATCGTACTAAAGTTAACTCAAACCGGAAAGATATATTATTATATTTTATCACCTCGTGTCTGCTATCCCAGATACGTGTAATCGTACTAAAGTTAACGCAAACCGGAAAGATATATTATTATATTTTATCACCTCGTGTCTGCTAACCCAGATACGTGTAATCGTACTAAAGTTAACGCAAACCGAAAAGATATATTAACGTGATTTTTCCCGGTACATAGTATAGTATTTTCCTCCTTGCACTTGTTATAGTATGTTCTGTTTCTGACTCATGTATGAACTGACTCTTTGTATGCTTCATTGTACTAGAAGTAATGAGTAGTGTCTTCCTAAACTATACCTATTATAGTTACTAATGTTTTACTTGAACTGTTATTGAAAAGACTCATTTATCTACTAAGTTATGCTTGTACTTTAAAAACGGAGTTTTGTAAAACTATAAAGTAACATAACTTTAAAAGAGTTTTTGAAATGTTTTGATCACTTATAAAAGACATAAGCAATCTTTTGAAAGATGTTTATAACAAACATTTACACAATTATCATTGTGTTCAACTTGTATTCCCCCCCCCCCCCCCTTAAAAGCATTTAAAACAGTTAAAAGATTCATTACGGGGTATGAACTCACCTGATGTGGGTGATTCAACGAATACGCGTGTAAGGATGAGAAGTTCCACGAATGAAGTCCCGAGACACAACAAGTCCTAAATGACATACATTGGCATATATTGACATAAATATAGTGCTTGGAAGCAACCAAATGCAAGGAAACACCTCACGGGACTAGGAAACACTTTGACCAAGTGTTGGAATCACATGTGATTGACCTAAAGGGTGTTTATGGCCATGGTTTGGTGTTCACGGCCATGTGTTTACGGCCAAGGGAGTTTACGGCCGTAAACTCATGGTCAAAGATGCATATGAGGGTGTTGGAAGGCTAGGGAAGCTCGAGAGACTTTTGCTCTACACCAGGATGAGAAAGACCAACTCAATGGAGAGTGTTGAGGTGTTTACGGCCAAAGGAGTTTACTCCTGGCCGTAAACTCTCTAAATGATCACATTTAGGGTCTTAAAGGTAAGGAGTCTCAAGGGTTCAAGTGTTCTAAGGTTTAGCAAGGGTCTAGAAGTGTTTAAGGTCCAAGACTTGACCATAATTGGAGTTTACGACAAAGGGTGTTTACTCTTGGGCCGTAAACTCTCTAAATGATGAGTTTGGTGATGATTCAAGGTCTTACAAAGCACAAGGGAGTGTTCTAGCCTCAAATCCAAGCCTTAGGAAGAGTTTAGGGCCAAAATGGCACCTTTATAGGGATTTACGGCCATGGGAGATGGCTTGGCCGTAAACTCCTTTTGGTCCTTCATTCTTGATGATTTCAAGGCTCTAAGCATGAGTCTTAACTAGGTATCAAGTATAGGGAAGAGTACTTACGATATAGAGGCTTGAAATGATTGATTTTGGCCAAGAACACTAGTGTGTGTTCTTGGTGTTCTTGGTGAAACTTGAAGATCTAAGAAAAGTTGATTTTCATGGATGAAATCAAAGAGTGTAACTAGGAGATGAAGTGTAACAACAAATCAAGGAAGAACACTTACCACTTTTGAAAATCGGGATGATAGTTGACAGAGAATTGGAAGTTCTTGAGTTTGGAAGAGAAAGAATGGATAGAAATGACCAAGGGCCATATATATGGACTTGAGTTTACGGCCACATGAGTTTACGGCCGTAAACTCATTGGCTTTGTGGCCGTGAACTCCTTATGATGAGGTTAAGGCCCTAAAGTGTACTAGGATTAAAACTCCTTAGAATGACCTTTAACCAGGCTAGAACTCATTACCAATGAGTCTGACACTCAGTTGAGTTGACTGACTGAGCTTTTAAAGCAAAAAAAAAATTTCGGGTTGTCACACCTGGGCCTAGCCGACATACCACATGCAAGTGTCACACAGATAGCTAACATAACAATAATAATTCATGAGTCGGCTTTGGTGCCTTCTACCCGCTAAACAGTGAGAGGAGACTCACCAGAATCACAAGAAGCCACAATACCGATGCTAAAACTCACCTATCAAATCATACAAGGTCCAACCTTAGACTAAAACCCTGAATCCAGCCATAGGTCCCAAAAAGGGCAACCCAAGTCAACAAGTCAATGGTCAACATCCCAAAATCAAACCTCACGTCGTGACGAGGCCTTGGTCATGTTGTGAGAACCCATCTGATCCGCTTATAGTGAGTCGCTCCCCACTCAGACAACTCAGTAACTCGGTTTCTTCGTGCTCACATCGTGAGACCTCATGTCTTATGTCGTGAGGACGTCCCGAAGCTAAAAATCAAGATAAAAAATGCTTAATCCATTCAACCATCAACCCTAACTTTCTTAGAGGCTTAAGGGGAGTTCCAAGGTCGATAAAAATGATTACTTGATGGACATTGTTAAGATTATATGTGCTGTGTCAATTGGTTGTAATTTGGAATTCTGTGTACATATTCTGATTCCGAAATGGGCCTGTCCATCTTCGGAATGTTAGCTCAGTAGGTCTATAAATAGCTCAACGTTTCCTTTATTTTGTACTGTTTTTTCTGTACCCGTTTCTGCACTCTATAGAATAGTTCCACATTGCGAACTGTTCTATTTTCTTATTAATACAGATTGAGCTTATTTCATTCCATATCATTCGTGTTACTTGATTCGTTTTAGCATTTTGTATTGAATATAGAATTTACGGTCTTAACAATTGGCATCAGAGCAGGAGATCGTGTAATCAATAACTATTCTTCTGTCAAGCAAAGACGGTTTTCGTTTAGGGCTTTTCAAAGTTTTCTCAGATTTGTTGTTTTGTTATCTTAATCATTTCCGCAATTTGTATTCATATCTTTACAAATTGATTGTAGTTCACAGATCTGATTTCCCTATTTTTCCTCGAACTCGATTTTTGTTTACATATCTGGTTCTTGTGACATCCCCTAATTTCTCGGTTAGAAAAGACCGATTTAATTTATGCTTTTTAAAATAAAATCAGAGAAATCTTTTCAAAAGATATTGCGGAATAGGTCCCCAATATAAAACATGATAATGTTTATCAAAACCCTTCTTTAAGAAGGTATATATTTCCCATATATATATATCAAAACCTCGGGATGTCATGTTCCGATACAGATCAAAAGCATAAACAAGACATTATAAGTCTTTCAACAGTTATTTACAACTACTGGCCTATAATCCAAAAATCTCTCATCGTCCTCCGACTATGCTCGGGGTCCACTACCTGTAATCATAAAAAGCTGAGTGGGTCAGGCTTGGGAGCCTGGTGAGCATATAGGGTTTTCAACCCACAATAATAATAACTTATTAAGTTCACCAATCAACAATAACCCTGATTACCCATTCCCGTTGTCCTCACTTTACGTCCCTAAACACCTAACACAAGGGACTTATCCTAAGGAATATCATCGGGTCGGACACTACTGCTAAGGGGACTCCTCAGCCATAGATGTCCTAAAGGCAACCATGAGGGGGATTGGAGTACACCAATGAACATTTAGTTCATCAACACCTACAAGTTGCGAACTTGCTAGTGTACCACTGGACTGTCTAGAAAGGTCTGTGATCGTCATCTATACTCCGCTAGACGACTACAACAACACCAACAACAACACCGACACCGAGGCCTCTCATCATTTTTAACACCCACTGAATATTTTGTCTACCCATGTTCTACCCAACATATTTGTACATAAAATACATATACAGTTTAAAACTTGTATAAAACATCAATTCAACAGTCACCTCAAATAAACAATTAACATATTTACACATAACACGTATTTTAAGGTAAATACTTCATATCTATGTGTAAATTGAAAGTAACTACACACTCACATGTTTTGATGAAAATCGGGCAGCAATTCGTTTCCTAAAACGATCGTTTCTAATAAAACCGGGAGTTTTATTGAGAAACCGGGCTCTGCAAAAGTCGGGCTTCGAAACCGAAAAGATAAATTTTTCGGGCTTCACGGGCACTTCGTGGCGTATTCCGAGGCTTATAATTGATACCAGGGCTTCGGGGGATGATAATATGAAAGAAATATGGAGAAAGGGGCTAAAAATGACAAGTTTTCAAAATACCCCCGGGAGGTCTCGCACCCCCCTATTTATAGGGGCCGAAGCTCCTGATCCAACCGCTGAGAAGAGGCCACGCGTCGCAGATCTGGAGTTTGCAGGGGAAGGCTCGCACGAGGGCTGCACGTGCGAAGGCCTCGCTGTCCTCTCCTGATTGGACCGAGGTCTAGTCCGAAGTAAGGGGATTCGTGGCCTTCTTGCGAGGGTTCGGACACATGCACGAGGGTACGTATCGCACCGCTACTGGACCGCTTCGGACAGATCAGGTGCTCGGATGACTCAGCAGCTCGGACAAGTGGCTCGCCTGACTCACCATTTCGGACACGTGGCACCTTCTAAGCGAGGGTGACGTGGCAAATCCTGACTATGCGAATTTTCTCGGTTTTTGTGCAAAAACTTCTAAAATTCATAACTTTCGCATACGAGCTCCGTTTTTGACGTTCTTTATATGCACGCGTAGGTAAAATTACGCTCTACAACTTCCGTTTAGACTTCGTCGGCTAATTTTGAATTTAATTTTTATATTATTATTTTTAACAGACCGGGACAGGAAATCCGTTAAAAATTCATAACTTCTTCATCCGACGTCCGTTTTCGTCAGACTTTTTACCGTTGTGCTACTATTTACGAGACCTTCGATTCTCGTTTAGGTCGTGTCGGCTAAAAATCACTCGATCTAAAATTCGAGTTTTTAGCTGTCTACTGCTAAGCTGAAACTTCGAAAAATCATAACTTCCTCATACGAAGTCAGATTTGGTTGTTCTTTTTATCGAACTTCTCGGTTTAACGAACACTACGAGTTTCATTTAGATCACTAAGGCTAAAAAGTAGTTTATCGAAAAATCACTTTTTACGACATTCAGCACCGAGCCGGTTTTGTCGTGAAACTTCGACAGGTCATAACTTCTTCGTTATAACTCGGATTTCGGCATTCTTTATATATCCGTAATCCTTGTCACGACCACTACAACTTTCTTAACAGATATCGGCTTTATCTAAAATTTAATTTTGACGCTCATTTTTATTCTTAATTAATTAACTCCTAGTAATTAAGCATAAAACACATAAAACACATAGAATTCACATAATTCCTTTTTCATTTCTTCAAAATGAGTTACAAAGGTTAACCTAGACTATCACCTTAATATTAATGCCTAGGCTAGAAACACGAGTGTTATAATTCTCTCCCCCTTAGGATGATTCCGTCCTCGGAATCACACATCACCAAACAACTGCGGGTAGCGACTCATCATGTCACTCTCCGTTTCCCAGGTGAGATTTGGTCCATTCGTATGTTTCCAGCGCACAAGCACTAAATCAACCATCTTGCGTCGCAACTTCATAGTCTTACGGTGTGACAACCGTCAAATTTCGGTCAATTCAAAGTCAACAAGTCAAACCGATCAACTCCAATAACCCTTGTATGCTAGGGTTTACGTTATGTAATCACTATACAATTCGCTATTTTAATGAGAAATCCTCATTTGGAAAGTTCATGTGTTTGATTTTCCTTAGCCTTAACAGTGCTAAACAACGAACCAAAGCGATAAAACACTATTGCACAATCATCGGGATTGTGTACGACACTAAAACACGGTTTAATGGGGTTTACGAACCTTGCGTTGTGAAGCCGGACACTCAAATTAATCACAAACGAAACCTCTCTAAATCGTTTTCACTCTATCTCTTTCTAATTGAAATCTCTCCCAAATCTCTCCCAAATCTCTCTCAAAAGTTACTTTAACTTTTTGTAATCATTTGGGTCATCTCGACCCTTAACCGGGTCAAAAATCGCTTGAAACGGGATAAAAACAAGTAAAATAGCTTTAAGGATCCGAAACCAAAGCTTCTGGTCCGAAGCTGTGTCCGATGTCCGAGGTCCGAAGGACCAGTGTCCGAAGCGAAGCAGTGTCCGAAGTCCCGTGTGCGAAGCGAGGTCCGTCCGAAGTCGTGTCCGTCCGAAGCGAGGTCCGTCCGAAGTCTCGCAGGGTCCGAAGTCCAGGCCCTTTTTACCGGTTTTTCGACTACGACTTCGTTTTAACTCCGTTTTTCATTATTTTAACGTGGGATTTTCACCCAAAACTTTATTTTATAAACTAAGGCCCCAAAATATATAAATCTCCAGGGTTTTTATAAAATATATTAAAAGAATTGGTGATTGATCTAATTATTGAGGGAATATTTGCTTTTCCTTAATTTATGGCAAAAGCAACCCACTACCACCTCAATCTATGACCAGCCACTCTTTCCCACTACCCCTTGTCTCCTTAGTGGACCTTTATAGCCAATCTCCAGCTCTTCCCACGTTCTAAGAGCTGGAGGATTGATCCTCTCTCCTCATTCTCCATAAAACTCTTTCATTCTACACTTAGCAACCAAGAACACTCTCCAAAATTCTCTCATCTTTTCTCTTAACTTCAAGAACTTCAAGGCTTTCTCCAGGGATTTCTTTCTTCAATTAGTAAGTATCTTCATCATTTACATAATTATTAAACTCCATTCTACTCAAATCATTGATATCTTACACAAGTTCCATCTTATTCGGTGTTAGATTTTCGAATCATCAAGACATCTTCTTAGTGTTCTTAAGTTGAACACTTCCTTTCTCTCACTTTCATCTACTGAAACCACATAAGGTGAGTTCATACCCATACATTTACATGTTTTTCTTAAGTTTTAAGGGGAGAATACAAGTAAAATCATCAAGAACACAATTAAACTTTTTCTAACAGATTACATCAGAAAAGATGGACGTTAACCACGGACTGTTTTGGTCAACTTAAATATTTTAGTTTTCAAAACTGTTTCAGGTGCAAGTAGTTCAAACTCTTAGCTTTAAAATGGCTACTTGCACATCTCCAAATGATTTTTCTACAATTAATGGTGATTTTTACAAAACTGTCTGTCATTTCAGAGGCAAACCCGGACCAGTCTGTGGTTATGAACATTTTCACCTCTGTTAGAGATCACTAAAAATCATGATAAAATTTACGAACAAACTAGACTCATATTCCAAACTCTCAAAATTTGCGGATTTGGATTTAGAACTGTGATGATTTTTCTATAAATTTTCTAAGAACGGTAACAGAAACTGTTTTTAACGAAAAGTTGCTGTTAATTTCATTTCACCTTGTAACATGTTGAGCAAGGTGTATATCTTTATGTGACTATATGTTACTGCAATATATGACATTTTATCTTAATATTTAGACACACATCAGTTTACAAATGGATTTGGTCATATAAAATATAAAGAATAACAAGTGATTATAATCAAAGTAAAATCGATACATTCAAACATTAAATAAACTATTTTGAATATAGTTTGCATACATTACCACGTACTACCCTTGGTTGATAAACTATAATAGGTATAGTTTATGATACATTACATAACACATACATTTTAAAAAGGGTACATTTATACAAAGGATATTTTCATTAAGCAAGGTACGGCCATACGGTACCAAGTTTTCATAACACGAAATTCCGTTAATGACTTTGTGAGACAATTACTTCAAATTACCATTAAGTCCTGTATTGTAACCAGAGTCTCCTTGAGGGAGAGCGTGATACTTGTGTATAGATCTATATTGGGTTTGACAAACCCACACCTAAACTGCATGCAACAGTTAGACCGATAGGTCTGGGGTGACAAATGTCATAACATTTCCGACGCCTGAAGAACGTCGTTTTAGGCAACCTTGGTCATAGTATGGTTATAATAAACTCACATAAAGTATTAACAAACATTGGAATTTACGGGGACTTCATTAAAATTTAACGAGTTTATGGCAATTTAAATTTTGCATTGTTTTACTATAAATATGACAAATTACTTGTACCTTTCGGTCTTTGGGTTTTAAGACTACATTTACACATTAAGGAAAATATTGGATTTTTCTAACACAAATACTACTTTTACAAACGAAAAGCTTATGAACTCACCAACCTTTGTGTTGACATTTTTTTAAACAACTTGTATTCTCAGGAAATCATTAAACAGGTAATCAAGTGCTTTTGAGGATGGGACGCTAAGGCGTCTACTATTTCATATTTTATCAATATATTGTAATTGATTCGTAAACATGTAATTCATACAATGATGTAATTTTTTTTCAATTATATATATGTTGGTTGTGTTTGCTTGAATTACTATTACAATTGCTGTTATGATACTATACATGAAGTCCTCCACCCCCGGACGTTTCCGCCATCCTTGGTTTGGGGGTGTGACAGATTGGTATCAGAGCGCAGTTTATAGTGAATTAAGTATATCAAACCACACAAGATATACAAACTATAAACACAATTGGGACTAATAGTCTCTGATTTGTGCATTTTTCAAATAAATATACCTTTAGAAAATAAATGATTCTTTTTATTAAAAAGTATAAATACATGCATACATGCTCACATAGTGTCATAACTAGAAGAACATAAAATAAAAGAAGAGGAGTTGTACATTATGGGTATGCCTTGGTATATGTAAATCAAGTCTGGGAAGGATATAGCCTGATCAACTATATCTGTCCGGGAATTGACTTGCATATACCGGGGGATGGTCAGGATGGACAACAAATCTAACAAACTCGTCTTACCGCTAGTACGCCTCATTCACGAAGCCGGTCTATAAGGGGGGTATAAGGTTGTTGCCTGTAAAATGGCAATTTAATGGGTGTCCACTCTCACCCACCGCTTCCTTGATCGGTGGAGGGTCGTTAGCCGAACGGGTAAGACAAGGACTTATAAATTCTCATTAAAAGTATGATGAATATTATAAAGTAACTAAATGCTTTAAGAACTCGAAACTAAACATTTACAAATACTATAGGAGTATTTTGTGTTACTATAATAAAAATATTTTATACTTTCATTTTACCTCATAACCCAATGTATTGGGTCAATAAAAGAGTATAAAATTGTATGTATCGTAAACATACCGGAAAACAACGTAATAATATACTTTATGTATAAAAGATTTCTCTCCCTATAAATACACTTTTACTAAAAGTACATTGGTTTACGACTTATGACAGAACCATGCTGCCAAGAAGAAGACCAAGACCTTCCAGCAACACAGCAACACCTCCTCCGCCGCCGCCTCCATAGTTTGATCCCGCGATGTTCCAGGCTGCAGTAACAGCAGCCGTAGCAGCCGCAATGTCACATATAGGGACCAACGGAGCTGGTGGTTCGGGATCGGGAGCTACACACTCTATCCACGGAGACAGTACGTGGCGTGCAAAAGAGTGTTCATACAAGGACTTCATAAATGGTAAACCCGACAACTTCAATGGAAGCGGGGGAGTCATCACGTTGATGCAATGGTTTGAAAAGACCGAAGTAGTCTTTCAGGTGTGCTCCTGCCCCGAAGCGAGCAAAGTTAAGTTCGCAACCTTAACCTTCACCGGCCGGGCCCTTACTTGGTGGAACTGCCGGGTTAAGTCACTTACTCTCGAAGTGGCTAGCTCCATAACCTGGGCAGAACTAAAAACGTTGATGATGAAGGAGTACTGCCCGAGAGGTGAAATTCAAAAGTTGGAACAAGAACTCTGGAACCTCAGGATGACGGGCTCTGACCTTGAAACCTACACCACCCGATTCAATGAATTGGCTCTCCTCTGCCCAACCATGGTTACCCCGGAGGAGAAAAAGGTGGAGCGATACCTTTGGGGACTGTCTCTCCACGTGCAAAGTAGTGTCCTGGCTTCAAGGCCAACTACTTTTGACAGTGCCAGGGAGCTGGCACAACAACTTGTTGACCACCGAGCGGGTCATAATACTACAACCACCAGCACTGATAAATCAAAAGGGGGAAACAACAAAAGGAAGTTCTGGAACGAAAAGAAGAGCCAACCAGCACAGGACCCCGCTAAGAAGCAACAAATTGTTGCTGTCCATGCTGCCACTAATGCTGCCACTACTACTACCACTCCAGCACCACCGAAGCCATATGCGGGAAAACTACCTAAGTGCAACAAGTGCAACTTTCACCACAATGGTGCTTGTAGGGAGATGCACTGTAACAACTGCGACAGGAAGGGGCACACTGCTCGTTTCTGTAAAGCGTCGGCTCAACCAATCAACCAAGTCGCCAGTACGGGGGCAACCCGGACCTGCTACAACTGTGGAGACGCAAGTCACTTCAAAAGAGACTGCCCCAAAGCACAAGCCCCTAATGCTGGTGGAGTAGGAAGAGTCCTGGCAATAGGACATGGGGAAGCAGTCGAGGATCCCACGGTGGTTACCGGTACGTTTCTCCTCAATAACTCTTATGCATGCGTACTATTCGATAGTGGAGCGGAGAGGAGTTTCGTGAGCCACCAATATAAACATTTACTTGAACAAAATCCCCAATCACTAAAGGATACTTATGTAGTAGAAATGGCAAATGGTAAAGTAGAACGCACTAGCGACATATACTCAGAATGTACTCTCACTCTAGACAACCATACATTTAAAATTGACCTGATGCCGGTCACCATAAAAAGCTTCGACGTAATCATCGGGATGGATTGGTTAGTTCCTCACCGTGCCGACATTCTATGTTACGAAAGGGTCGTTCGCCTCAATCTACCAAATGACGAAACCCTTCTTATCTATGGTGACAAACCTAGTGCGAATTTACAAATCATCTCATGCATCAAAGCCCAAAAGTATCTCCGGAAGGAGTACCACGCCTTCTTAGCCCATGTAGTAGACAAGAAACAAGACGTGAAAGACATCAAGGACATCCCCGAAGTGTGTAACTTCCCGGATGTGTTCCCAGAGGATCTTCCTGGTGTACCACTCGCACGACAAGTCGATTTCAGAATTGACTTAATACCCGGAGCTACCCCCATAGCCAGAGCTCCATACCGCCTCGCACCATCAGAAATGCAGGAGTTGTCCAGTCAATTAACCGAGCTTTTGAACAAAGGGTTCATCAGACCAAGCTTCTCACCTTGGGGAGCACCAGTCCTTTTTGTAAAGAAGAAGGACGGATCCTTTCGCATGTGCATCGACTATCGGGAACTAAACAAGCTCACCATCAAAAACCGATATCCTCTGCCCCGAATCGACGACCTTTTCGACCAACTCCAAGGAGCAAATTTCTTCTCAAAGATCGACCTAAGGTCAGGCTACCATCAGCTACGAGTTCAAGAAGAAGATATTCCCAAAACTGCATTCAGAACTCGCTATGGGCACTACGAGTTTGTGGTGATGTCCTTCGGTTTAACAAACGCACCTGCGGTATTCATGGACCTAATGAATAGAGTGTGTCGACCCTACCTAGACAAGTTTGTAATCGTATTCATCGACGATATCTTGATCTACTCGCGAAGCGAAGAAGAGCATCGCCTACATCTACGCCAAGTGCTAGAGACGCTAAGAGTGGAGAAGCTTTATGCTAAGTTCTCTAAGTGTGAATTCTGGATTAGAGAAGTGGATTTCCTTGGACATGTGGTAAGTGAGAAAGGCATACATGTGGACCCCTCCAAGATCAAGGCAATCGAGAATTGGTCAGCACCCAAGACGCCAACCGAAATTCGACAATTCCTTGGGCTTGCTGGCTACTACCGAAGATTTATACAAAACTTCTCCAAGATTGTGAAACCACTCACCACCTTGACGCAGAAAGGTGTGATATTCAAGTGGGAAAATAAACAAGAAACTGCTTTCCAAACGTTAAAACAAGCCCTATGCAGCGCACCGATCTTGTCTCTCCCAGAGGGAACCGAGGACTTCATAGTGTACTGTGATGCTTCGAATCAAGGCCTCGGATGTGTGCTCATGCAGAGAGGGAAGGTTATCGTGTATGCATCAAGACAGCTTAAGACGCACGAGGTTAATTATACTACGCACGACCTGGAATTAGGAGCAGTGGTATTCGCTTTGAAGATCTGGAGACACTACCTCTACGGCACGAAATGCACTATCTTCACTGATCACAAAAGTCTTCAGCATATCCTCAATCAGAAAGAGCTCAACATGCGACAGAGGAGATGGGTGGAGTTGCTGAATGACTACGAGTGCGAAATTCGTTATCATCCGGGCAAGGCCAATGTAGTGGCCGATGCTCTAAGCAGGAAGGAGTACTCGGGCCGTCGAGTAAAATCCTTAACAATGACAATCCATTCCCACCTGACCATACAAATCAAGGAAGCTCAACTGGAAGCTTTGAAACCAGAAAAGGTGGCAGGAGAGACATTAAGGGGAATGGATAAAAACTTAGAAGTCAAGGAGGATGGAGCACGTTATATCATGAACCGGATTTGAACACCGAAGTTCGGTGGACTCCGAGATGTTGTCATGAATGAAGCACACAAGACTCGATACTCCATCCATCCCGGGTCGGATAAGATGTATCTAGACCTCAAGAAATTATACTGGTGGCCGAACATGAAAGCTGAGATTGCTACCTATGTGAGCAAGTCTCTGACTTGCGCTAAGGTCAAAACAGAATACCAGAAACCATCCGGGCTATTACAACAGCCGGATATACCTGAGTGGAAGTGGGAACGAATAACAATGGACTTCATAACCAAGCTGCCTAAGACATCGGGCGGTCTTGACACAATATGGGTAATTATAGACAGATTGACCAAATCAGCACACTTTCTACCAATAAAAGAAACCGACAAGATGGAGAAGCTGACTAGAACGTACATCAGAGAGATTGTACGACTCCATGGTGTGCCGATATCCATTATCTCTGATAGAGATAGTAGATTTACCTCACGGTTTTGGCAGTCTCTACAAAAATCATTGGGAACTAGGCTTGACATGAGTACGGCCTACCACCCACAAACCGACGGACAGAGCGAGCGAACCATTCAAACGTTGGAAGACATGTTAAGAGCTTGTGTGATAGACTTCGGTAAAGCATGGGATACCCATCTACCGCTTATCGAATTCTCCTACAATAACAGCTATCATACTAGCATCAAAGTCGCTCCATTCGAAGCTCTTTACGGTCGTAAATGCAGATCACCCCTGTGTTGGGCTGAGGTGGGGGATTCACAGCTAGCTAGAGGGCAAGCCTCTAATAGCACTCTCACCGGTCCAGAAATCATCCGCGAAACCACCGAAAAGATCGTACAAATCCGAGCACGACTTAAAGCCTCAAGAGACCGACAGAAAAGCTACGCAGACAAGCGGAGGAAACCCTTGGAATTCCAGGTGGGAGACCGAGTCCTTTTGAAAGTCTCACCCTGGAAAGGCTTGATACGCTTCGGAAAGCGTGGGAAGCTGAATCCAAGATACATAGGGCCTTTTGAGATTCTCGCTAGAATCGGCCCCGTAGCTTACAAACTCAATCTACCCCGCGAACTTAGTAATGTGCATCCTACCTTCCACGTCTCGAACTTGAAAAAGTGCCTATCCGATGAGACTCTCATTATTCCACTCGAGGAAATCGAGATCAATGAGAGCCTCAACTTCGTGGAAGAACCTGTGGAGATCATGGACCGGGAAATCAAACGAACGAAACAAAGTCGTATTCCCATCGTGAAGGTACGTTGGAACGCTAAACGAGGACCCAAATTCACCTGGGAACGCGAGGATCAGATGAAACAAAAGTATCCACATCTCTTTCCAAACTCTTGAAATCCCAGTCAAAATGAAAATTTCGGGACGAAATTCCTTCTAACGGGGGGATGATGTGACAACCGTCAAATTTCGGTCAATTCAAAGTCAACAAGTCAAACCGGTCAACTCCAATAACCCTTGTATGCTAGGGTTTACGTTATGTAATCACTATACAATTCGCTATTTTAATGAGAAATCCTCATTTGGAAAGTTCATGTGTTTGATTTTCCTTAGCCTTAACAGTGCTATACAACGAACCAAAGCGATAAAACACTATTGCACAATCATCGGGATTGTGTACGACACTAAAACACGGTTTAATGGGGTTTACGAACCTTGCGTTGTGAAGCCGGACACTCAAATTAATCACAAACGAAACCTCTCTAAATCGTTTTCACTCTATCTCTTTCTAATTGAAATCTCTCCCAAATCTCTCCCAAATCTCTCTCAAAAGTTACTTTAACTTTTTGTAATCATTTGGGTCATCTCGACCCTTAACCGGGTCAAAAATCGCTTGAAACGGGATAAAAACAAGTAAAATAGCTTTAAGGATCCGAAACCAAAGCTTCTGGTCCGAAGCTGTGTCCGATGTCCGAGGTCCGAAGGACCAGTGTCCGAAGCGAAGCAGTGTCCGAAGTCCCGTGTGCGAAGCGAGGTCCGTCCGAAGTCGTGTCCGTCCGAAGCGAGGTCCGTCCGAAGTCTCGCAGGGTCCGAAGTCCAGGCCCTTTTTACCGGTTTTTCGACTACGACTTCGTTTTAACTCCGTTTTTCATTATTTTAACGTGGGATTTTCACCCAAAACTTTATTTTATAAACTAAGGCCCCAAAATATATAAATCTCCAGGGTTTTTATAAAATATATTAAAAGAATTGGTGATTGATCTAATTATTGAGGGAATATTTGCTTTTCCTTAATTTATGGCAAAAGCAACCCACTACCACCTCAATCTATGACCAGCCACTCTTTCCCACTACCCCTTGTCTCCTTAGTGGACCTTTACAGCCAATCTCCAGCTCTTCCCACGTTCTAAGAGCTGGAGGATTGATCCTCTCTCCTCATTCTCCATAAAACTCTTTCATTCTACACTTAGCAACCAAGAACACTCTCCAAAATTCTCTCATCTTTTCTCTTAACTTCAAGAACTTCAAGGCTTTCTCCAGGGATTTCTTTCTTCAATTAGTAAGTATCTTCATCATTTACATAATTATTAAACTCCATTCTACTCAAATCATTGATATCTTACACAAGTTCCATCTTATTCGGTGTTAGATTTTCGAATCATCAAGACATCTTCTTAGTGTTCTTAAGTTGAACACTTCCTTTCTCTCACTTTCATCTACTGAAACCACATAAGGTGAGTTCATACCCATACATTTACATGTTTTTCTTAAGTTTTAAGGGGAGAATACAAGTAAAATCATCAAGAACACAATTAAACTTTTTCTAACAGATTACATCAGAAAAGATGGACGTTAACCACGGACTGTTTTGGTCAACTTAAATATTTTAGTTTTCAAAACTGTTTCAGGTGCAAGTAGTTCAAACTCTTAGCTTTAAAATGGCTACTTGCACATCTCCAAATGATTTTTCTACAATTAATGGTGATTTTTACAAAACTGCCTGTCATTTCAGAGGCAAACCCGGACCAGTCTGTGGTTATGAACATTTTCACCTCTGTTAGAGATCACTAAAAATCATGATAAAATTTACGAACAAACTAGACTCATATTCCAAACTCTCAAAATTTGCGGATTTGGATTTAGAACTGTGATGATTTTTCTATAAATTTTCTAAGAACGGTAACAGAAACTGTTTTTAACGAAAAGTTGCTGTTAATTTCATTTCACCTTGTAACATGTTGAGCAAGGTGTATATCTTTATGTGACTATATGTTACTGCAATATATGACATTTTATCTTAATATTTAGACACACATCAGTTTACAAATGGATTTGGTCATATAAAATATAAAGAATAACAAGTGATTATAATCAAAGTAAAATCGATACATTCAAACATTAAATAAACTATTTTGAATATAGTTTGCATACATTACCACGTACTACCCTTGGTTGATAAACTATAATAGGTATAGTTTATGATACATTACATAACACATACATTTTAAAAAGGGTACATTTATACAAAGGATATTTTCATTAAGCAAGGTACGGCCATACGGTACCAAGTTTTCATAACACGAAATTCCGTTAATGACTTTGTGAGACAATTACTTCAAATTACCATTAAGTCCTGTATTGTAACCAGAGTCTCCTTGAGGGAGAGCGTGATACTTGTGTATAGATCTATATTGGGTTTGACAAACCCACACCTAAACTGCATGCAACAGTTAGACCGATAGGTCTGGGGTGACAAATGTCATAACATTTTCGACGCCTGAAGAACGTCGTTTTAGGCAACCTTGGTCATAGTATGGTTATAATAAACTCACATAAAGTATTAACAAACATTGGAATTTACGGGGACTTAATTAAAATTTAACGAGTTTATGTCAATTTAAATTTTGCATTGTTTTACTATAAATATGACAAATTACTTGTACCTTTCGGTCTTTGGGTTTTAAGACTACATTTACACATTAAGGAAAATATTGGATTTTTCTAACACAAATACTACTTTTACAAACGAAAAGCTTATGAACTCACCAACCTTTGTGTTGACATTTTTTTTAAACAACTTGTATTCTCAGGAAATCATTAAACAGGTAATCAAGTGCTTTTGAGGATGGGACGCTAAGGCGTCTACTATTTCATATTTTATCAATATATTGTAATTGATTCGTAAACATGTAATTCATACAATGATGTAATTTTTTTTCAATTATATATATGTTGGTTGTGTTTGCTTGAATTACTATTACAATTGCTGTTATGATACTATACATGAAGTCCTCCACCCCCGGACGTTTCCGCCATCCTTGGTTTGGGGGTGTGACATACGGTCAACGATTGCCTCAGGTTCTTCAATCAACCTCTTGTTTTCATCCACCTTTAACTCATAAATCGAAATTATGTCGGGCACATCTCCCGTGAACTTCCTCAAATAACACACATGAAATGTGTTATGAATACCCTCCAGTTCTTCCGGTAATTCTAGCTTGTAAGCTTGATTCCCGATCTTCTGAAGAACTTTAAATGGTCCAATAAACCTTGGACTCAACTTTCCTCTTTTACCAAATCTTATAAGTCCCTTCCACGGCGAGACTTTAAGTAAAACCGAATCTCCAACTTCGAAGGATATCGGTTGTCTTTTCTTGTCAGCATAGCTCTTTTGTCGATCTTGAGCAGCTAACATCCTTTCTCTTATCACCTTCAACTTTTCAGCAGTCTGATGGACTATTTCAGGTCCCATAAACTGCTTTTCCCCAGCTTCCAGCCAACATGATGGCGTTCGACACATTTCCCCATACAAAGCATGATAAGGTGCCATCTTAATGCTTGAGTGGAAACTATTATTATAGGAAAATTCTACTAGAGGTAAGTGTTCATCCCAGTTACCTTGGAATTCTAGGGTACATGCTCTCAGCATATCCTCCAATGTTTGAATCGTTCGTTCGCTCTGACCATCGGTTTGTGGATGGTAAGCTGTACTCAAACACAACTTGGTACCCAGTTCCTCTTGTAGACTCCTCCAAAACCTTGAGGTAAAACGGTTGTCACGATCGGATACAATCGTTAACGGAACACCGTGTAGCCTCACAATTTCCTTCACATAAGAATTCGCAAGTTTATCCATAGACCATTTCTCGTTAGCGGCTATGAAATGCGCACTCTTAGTGAAGCGATCAACGACCACCCAAATCATGTCGTGACCATTCCTTGTTCTGGGCAATTTAGTCACAAAATCCATGGTAATGTCCTCCCATTTACCCATGGGTACTGGTAAAGGTTCTAAACTCTCATACGGTTTCTGATGTTGTGCCTTAACCCTAGCACAAGTTACACACTCAGCCACAGACTTAGCAACATCGAGCTTCATCGTCGGCCACCAGTAATAGGGTTTTAGGTCCCCATACATTTTCCTACTGCCGGGATGAATCGAGTACATGGTTTTGTGAGCTTCTTCCATCAGAAGACCTCTTACTCCTCCCGTCTTAGGTACCCAAATCCTATCTTTGAATACCTTCAATCCTTGACCGTTTGTATCAAACACCAACGTTTTACCCAAACGTTCCTCCTTCCGGTCATTTTTCTCTAAAGCTTCCTCCTGAGCTTTCTTTATACTTTCCACAATTTTCGAGACGACTTCAATTTTCAGCGCTCTTGGCCTTCTCTTTTCAAGATTCACCTTCCGACTGAGAGCATCAGCAACAACATTTGCTTTACCAGGGTGGTAAAGTATCTCACAGTCGTAGTCCTTGAGTAGTTCCAGCCAGCGCCGCTGTCTCATGTTCAATTCCTTCTGATTAAAGAGATATTGAAGACTCTTATGATCAGCGAAAATTTTACACTTAGTACCATAAAGATAATGCCTCCATATCTTTAAGGCGAATACTACCGCTGCCAACTCCAGATCATGAGTGGGGTAGTTCTTTTCATGTTCTTTCAACTGCCTCGATGCATACGCTATCACTTTATCCCTTTGGGTCAGAACACATCCTAACCCAACTCCAGAGGCATCACTATAGACTGCGAAGTCATCAACTCCTTTAGGTAACGAAAGAATCGGTGCTTCACATAGTCTCCTCTTCAACTTTTCAAAGGCCTCCTTATGCTTTTCATTCCAAGCATAAGTAGCTCCTTTGTGGGTCAAAGTTGTTAATGGAGTAGCGATCGAAGAAAAGCCTTGGATAAATCGGCGATAATATCCGGCTAATCCTAAAAAGCTTCGAATCTCCGTGGGACTTTTTGGTTGTTCCCACTTCATCACAGCTTCAATCTTTGCTGGGTCAACCATTATTCCATCTTGGTTAACCACATGACCTAAAAATTGGACTTCTTGAATCCAAAATTCACATTTGGAGAACTTTGCATACAGCTTCTCCTCTTTCAGAACTTCTAGCACTTCACGCAGATGCTTTTCATGCTCTTGCTTGCTTTTCGAATAGATCAAGATATCGTCTATGAATACTATCACGGATTTATCAAGGTATGGTTTACAAACCCTGTTCATCAAATCCATGAAAGTTGTTGGGGCATTGGTTAATCCGAACGACATAACCAAAAATTCATAGTGTCCATATCTTGTTCTGAACGCAGTCTTCTCGATATCCTGCTCCCTCACCTTTAGTTGATGGTACCCCGACCTAAGATCGATCTTCGAGAAGTAGCTCGAACCTTGCAACTGGTCGAACAGGTCATCCATCCTCGACAACGGGTACTTGTTCTTTATCGTCGCTTTATTCAGCTCTCTGTAATCGATGCACATTCTCATGCTCCCGTCTGTCTTCTTTACAAATAACACAGGGGCTCCCCAGGGTGATGAACTAGGTCGAATGAAACCTTTGTCCAATAACTCCTGAAGTTGTGTCATAAGTTCTTTCATCTCGGTTGGTGCTAATCGATATGGTGCTTTGGCTATTGGCGTTGTTCCTGGTAACAAGTCGATACGAAATTCTACTTGTCGATCAGGGGGCAATCCGGGAAGATCTTCGGGAAAGACTTCCGGATAATCACACACCACCGGAATATTCTGCACCTCCTTCTTCTCCTTCTTAGCATCGATCACGAACGCTAGATATGATGTACATCCCTTGGCCAAACACTTTCTGGCTTTCATTAGGGAAATGATTCCAGAATTTACTCTGCGTTTGTCTCCATACACCATAAACGACTCTTTCCCTGGCGGGTTTACTTTAACTATCTTCTTCCTACACATTATTTCAGCATCATTGGTGCTAAGCCAATCCATTCCTAAAACTATGTTGAAACCATTTAACTCGATAGGCAATAATTCCTCATGGAACTTATTCCCATCCAAGTCAATGATGATGTTTTTCATACGATGGCCAACAGGTACAAACTTGCCATTACCAATCTCGACTAATAAGGCATTAACTAGTCTATCTACAGGCAAAGCTAGTTTTCTACCAAATTCATGCGATATAAAGGAGTAATTGGCTCCAGAATCAAACAAAATTTGGGCAGACAATTCGTTTACGAGAAAGGTACCTGAAGCGACATCAACTTCTTCTTTCGCAGCTTCGAGTGTCATCTGAAAGGCTCTCGCCTTTGGCTTTGGTGGCACTTTGGGTTTCGCTGCGTCCTTCTTCTTCGGGCAATGCCTCAAAATATGCCCTTCTTCATGGCCCATGACAGACGTTATTAGTGAAGGTGCAATTATTGGCATAATGCCCTGGCTTTCCACACTTGTAACAAGTGATTTCCACGCTGCACTTCCCAACATGTTTCTTCTTGCACCTGTCACACCATTTGGCTTCGACTCCTCCTCCGAATTTTCTCGAACCAGACTTCGAGAATTTGTTCTTTTTATTGGAACCTGACGTTCCTTCAAACTTTCTCTTTTCGCCAACTTCAACCTTGCTGGCGACTCTCCCCTTGATCATATCTTCAACAGACTTGGCAGCCCAGATAACTGCCTCCAAAGTAAGTGCCTGACGTACTGGCACCGCATACTCCCATGGAAGTCCCTTTGCGTACCTATCAATTTTCACCAGCTCATCTGGTACAATACGCAAAGCAAACTCCATTTTGTCTGTGAAGTTATTCGTATACTCGTCAACGGTCATACTCTCCTTCTTCAACGTTAGAAATTGGTTTTCTAACTCGAGCACGTTTTGGGCCGAGCAGTACTTGCGCTTAAAGTGCACCAAGAACTCTGCCCAAGTCATTTGCAATGGCTCATTAGGGCTTAAGGTTTTCCCCAATGTGTTCCACCAACGAGCAGCACTACCCCTGAATTGACGCACTACAAAGGTAGTTTGTAACTTTCCTTGGCAATCACAAGTCATGAAAGCCAACTCCATTTCCGAGATCCAGTCCATAACTCCGACAGGATCTTCTTTTCCAGTGAAGGTCGATGGCTTGCAAGTCATAAAGTCCTTATACTTGCACCCATTTCTCTCCACTCTACCCTCGTGGTTATTCCTCCCAACCACAAGCGGTTCACTATGACCAACCGATCTGCTGTTGTTCCCTTCTTCAGATCGATCGTCATTTAGTTCACGTTGTTTAACAGGAACTGAAGGTTCATCCCTGTTGTTCAGCAACATTTGCCTCAACTCCTCCCTCTGATCAGCCAACATGGTCTGAATCATAGTTCGTACTCCAGCCATAGTGATGGGTTCTGGTGCAGCTCCTACTATAGGCACCTGTTCCACCACTTGGGGTTGAGGTTGTTGGTTTCTGTTTGCGTTTCCCGCTCCACTTCTAGTTCTTGCCATTAAAATCTATATACCGAATAAGGCGAATTTAGGTCTTTATCCTTGTTAGATATGTCAATTCCCTTATCACTCCTAAACGTTTACATGTTAGTTCTAATCTCGTAATCATACGCTTAGAATCCTATACACATAAGGTTTCCAAATCCGGTCGGCAACAGACCATAGATCCGAACAAATAATGGCATATATGGAAACATATAACATTTAGCACATAAAGGCATTTTAGGCATCATCACTTAGCATTCTAAGTTTAATTCTAGAAATCGTAGGATATTTCTTAGTTCGCTTAAACTAATGCTCTGATACCTACTGTGACATCCCCTAATTTCTCGGTTAGAAAAGACCGATTTAATTTATGCTTTTTAAAATAAAATCAGAGAAATCTTTTCAAAAGATATTGCGGAATAGGTCCCCAATATAAAACATGATAATGTTTATCAAAACCCTTCTTTAAGAAGGTATATATTTCCCATATATATATCAAAACCTCGGGATGTCATATTCCGATACAGATCAAAAGCATAAACAAGACATTATAAGTCTTTCAACAGTTATTTACAACTACTGGCCTATAATCCAAAAATCTCTCATCGTCCTCCGACTATGCTCGGGGTCCACTACATGCACGAGGGTACGTGTCGCACCGCTACTGGACCGCTTCAGACAGATCAGGTGCTCGGATGACTCAGCAGCTGGGACACGTGGCTCGCCTGACTCACCATTTCGGACACGTGGCACCTTCTAAGCGAGGGTGACGTGGCAAATCGTGACTATGCGAATTTTCTCGGTTTTTGTGCAAAAACTTCTAAAATCCATAACTTTCGCATACGAGCTCCGTTTTTTACGTTCTTTATATGCACGCGTAGGTAAAATTACGCTCTACAACTTCCTTTTAGACTTCGTCGGCTAATTTTGATTTTAATTTTTATATTATTATTTTTAACAGGCCGGGACAGGAAATCCGTTAAAAATTCATAACTTCTTCATCCGACGTCCGTTTTCGTCAGACTTTTTACCGTTGTGCTACTATTTACGAGACCTTCGATTCTTGTTTTGGTCGTGTCGGCTAAAAATCACTCGATCTAAAATTCGAGTTTTTAGCTGTTTACTGCTAAGCTGAAACTTCGAAAAATCATAACTTCCTCATACAAAGTCAGATTTGGGTGTTCTTTTTATCGAACTTCTCGGTTTAACGAACACTACGAGTTTCATTTAGATCACTAAGTCTAAAAAGTAGTTTATCGAAAACTCACTTTTTACGACATTCAGCACCGAGCCGGTTTTGTCGTGAAACTTCGACAGGTCATAACTTCTTCGTTATAACTCGGATTTAGGCATTCTTTATATATCTGTAATCCTTGTCACGACCACTACAATTTTCTTAATAGATATCGGCTTTATCTAAAATTTAATTTTGACGCTCATTTTTATTCTTAATTAATTAACTGCTAGTAATTAAGCATAAAACACATAAAACACATAGAATTCACATAATTCCTTTTTCATTTCTTCAAAATGAGTTACAAAGGTTAGCCTAGACTATCACCTTAATATTAATGCCTAGGCTAGAAACACGAGTGTTACAGTTCTATATTCCGTTTTTTATTGAAATTTCTCAAAATGTCGAAGGACGACCTGCACTCACTCTCATTCAATCTTCCTAGTAGTATTAATTCAACTACAAGGATTCCAAGCCTTTTCCCAGAAGGCTATGAAGTCTGGGCTCTTCACTTTAAGGATTACATGCATGGGATTGAAACTCACGGATCTAGCATCTGGCATGCTATGACTGTGGAGACGTACAACTATTCCGGAAATAGAGAAGAAGTTAAAAATCAAGCTCAGTATGATTTAATTCTCGCTGATGACACAGAAATCACAAATGACGAGAAGGACAAGTTAATGTGCAATCTGAAGGCTATGCGAATCATCCAACTTGCTCTTCCACCACACACTTTTCGCCTCGTGAATTCGTACGATACTGCCAAAGGGATTTGGGACAGATTGAAGGAGCTGTACTCAAGTGATGACGACTTGGAACATTCCCTGCAAACTACACTCCTGTCAGAATTTGGGTCATTCGTACAAAAGCCAGAAGAGAATCTCGAACATACAGTCAATCGATTTAATCATTTGTTGAGCATGATGCTGAAATACAACCTTCAGAGAAAAGTCATTGAATAGAAGGTTATTTTCATGAATGTTCTCAGATCTGAATGGAAGTCAATTGTCTCAACTGTGAAAGCTCATGAACAATTCAAATATTACTCCCTGGCGAAACTGATTGGGATTCTGAAATCTCATGAAGAAGAGGTTACGAAGGAAGCAAAGTTGGTTTCAAGTGTTGGTTCATTAGCCTTAGTTACGAAATGTGATAAGAAGATGAAGTATACTATTGATGATTCCGAGTCTGATATCTCGGAGGATGATCTCACAAAAGAAGACAAGGTGTTGATGGTGTCCAATCCGAAGAAGTTCTTCAAAAGGAATTTCTCTCGATTCATAAACAAATACAAGCTAGGTAACTCTAGCTATGAGAAACCGAGAGAAGAAAAATACAAGAGCTTTCAGAACGATGAAGAGAAGAAGGAGAAGAAATTATTGGGTGACTCTGGATACGATTGCAATTATTGTCATGGTAAGAATCACTTTGCGAAGGAGAGCATGTTGAGGAAGCAAAACGAGAAGAACGAGAAGGTGAAGGACGAATCGTACTATGTTTAGAAGATTGAGGAAATCCGAAAGCAGGCAACAATGAATGAAAAACCGGTGCTGATGGTTCAGGAAGATAGCGATGATGGCAAGGTAGAGGTGTGGTCAACAGATTCTGAAGACAATGAAGTGAGAAAGCCAACTCATGGAGAATGTTTGGTGGTGAAATCGGAAGAGAATGAATTTGCTGGAAGATGTCTGATGGTGAAGAATGTGAATTCTGAAGCAAAGGGTTATGCAACGGATGGAGGAAATGCCACGGCCAACTACTTTACCACGAAGTCAATCAAGAAGCATGTCAGTGAGTGCGAACGAGTTGTAGATAAGGTACATTCCATTCTTAAATCTCTTAATATTCTTGCATCTCGTTATGATTCTGAACTGAATGATTTACGTTATATGATTTCTGGTTTTAGCAATAGCTTAAAAAGAACTCATATAAATAATTCTAATCTGAATGATAATCTCAGCAGGGTAACCTTTAAAAATTAGGAGATAAGAATAAAAATATAGGCATTGGAAGTAGAGTTGAATAGATCGAAAGACGATGTGATTTTACTTAAGAGAGATAACCGAGTGATTTTGAAACAACGAAATATAAAGTTAGACTTGAGAAAATTGAAGAATTCATTAAGTCCAAAGAAAACAAAAACATGTTGAAAAATGTTTTAACTGAAGAAGATAAAAACGAAATCTCACAGAACACTTTGTAGAAGTATAACTCATTGTGTAAGAAATTGAGTTCGGATAATAGTCTCATTTATGAGAATGTTTCTGAATTTGATGAAAGTGAAATGAGTGAAATTTATGTCAAAGATGAAATTGATTGTTCTGCTTTTGTGAAAGAAATTGATGAATTAGAGAAAAATTTAATTTTCGAAGATTCAGTTGAATTTGTTCAAATTGTTGAAAATCCAGGTTCAAAAGTTTTGAAAATGAAAGCAACTGTTTTTCCAAGAATTCAGAAAACCCCTAATCAAGTTTTTGTAAAATCAGGACTGGACAAAAATGACACTTCTGAATTGACGTCCATTGTTACTTCTGATAATGCAAAAGGTTGTGAAGATCACTTTTTGTCAAAGCCAACTGACAATACAGATGAAACGAAAGGTCGTTCGGAAATGACCTCTTGGAAAGCTAAAGGCAAATATGTTTCAGAACCTCTGAATCGTATAAGCAATGGTTATGATATGGCAGGACCAAGTGGTACGAAAGATGTATCAAGTGATTTATCATTTGAAAAGCATAATTTGCCTAAAAAAAAGCAAAACCGAAAGCATCCATTCGGAAATCAATTGAGGAAATCATTGAAAGAAAAAAAGCAAATGAATGCTCGATATAAAAAGAACTTAGCCAAAAGAAAACAATTTTGAAAAAAGAGAATGAACTCTAATCAAAGTTCTTTTTGTTCACCAAAATCTCCAAATCAGAATAATAATGTGTCTAAAATTGAGAAAACAAAATCATGTGGTTCACCAAAAACTCAATTTTCAAAACAAGTTGTTAAAACAAAAGATGTTTATGTCAAAAAGAAAGTTGTTTCCACACCAGAAGCTACTCTTGAAGAGTATGAATCAAAAATGAGAAAGGAAGAAAATGATTTTATGGAAAAGAATGCCGTTGCATTACAAAAAGAACATTAATGATAAAGGATCAAAATTTTTTGAAATAAATCTTTGTGATAACAAAATGGAGGTTTACAAAATGGAGAAAAGAGCAAACAAGGCTTTGAACAGAAAATCCTTTTGGGTAGATAAAACAAAAGTTTATCCAATCAAAACAAAATTCGCACAAGGAACCAAATCGGTTTGGGTTCCTATATCTCATTAATTTTGCAGGTAATGCGTGACAAACAGTACGATTCGGAATGGTAAATAGATAGCGGTTGTTCGCATCACATGACTGGAAGGAAAGCAGAACTGAGAGAATTTCGGACATTAAAAGATGGTGGAAGAGTGAATTATGGAAATAACGCAACTGGTGAAATAAAGGGTTACGGAATAATAACCAATGACGAATTCACAATCCGTAAGGTAGCATACGTTGAGGGTTTACAACATAATCTGATCAGTGTTTCGCAATTGGTTGTAGGTACAGGGCTTAAAGTTTCCTTTGACGATGAAGGTTCAGAAATCATTGACAAGAAAAAAAAAGTTGTTCTTCTTAAATCGAAACGAAAAGGAGAAATGTACCCTCTTAACCTCAATCTAATTCAAGGCAAACCTTCTATTTGTCTACTTACGAAATGTAACGACCCGAAAATCCTTCCGTTAACGATGTTAGTTTTCCGTTACTCGAATATTAATTATTGTAAAGTTATTTCGATTCTAAGAGTATAAAACGAAATAAATTAAATACAAAAGGGTGTTAAAGTAATATTTAAAAGAGTTAATTAAATAAAATAAACACTATGTTGTTAAAAAGAAAAATGAATTAAATTCTATATATATATATATATATATATATATATATATATATATATATATATATATATATATATATATATATATAAATCTCGTGGCCTTTAGGGAACAGGAAACTCTTTCCTTTCTACATTTTGTCACATTTCTTTTCAACTTTTTCCCCACATTGCCCCATACTTTTTTTTTGCACTTCTGCCACCAACATTCCAAACTTCTCATTTTGTCACATTTCTTTTCAACTTTTACTCCAAATTGCCTCATATTTTCCTTTTTGCACTTTCCCACCAACATTCCAAACTTCTCATAATAATAATTTTTTTTTGCACTTCTGCCACCAACATTCCAAACTTCTCATTTTGTCACATTTTTTTCAACAGTTTCTTCAAATTGCCCCATACTTTTCTTTTTACACTTTGCCACCAACATTCCAAACTTCTCATAATAAGAATATTTTTCTTTTTCCGTCTTTATTTTTTTAGCTAATACAATTATTTTACTTGACTTAATATCTAAAGCCCATTAACCCTAGAGGTGCACAAAAAAACCAGTTCAAGATCCGAACCGGTCAAAGAATCGGATTGTAACAAGTCAAGGGGCTAAAAGGTAAGTTTGCGAACTTGAATTTAAAAGAAATGATGAATAGGAGTACTAATTGCACAAGGCTCAAAGCTGCAGGGACCAAAATGGTAAATATGAATTAAAACTTCCATGCGTTTATGTTGTGTCGACCCTTGCCCTACTTTGTCCGTTTCTTTTACTTTTTTTTTTTTTTTGTGGGCTGCCATATGAGGTATCGATTCTTCGGCTACTACTACACATAACGACGAGAGGGAGATAGAGAGCGAGAGAAGATCTGAGAGAGAGAGTCGAGCTTGAAGAAACAATTGAGGTCGACGAGTTTTCCTTAAGGGTGGATCGAGGCCTTAAACAACGACAGTTGGTTCGGTTTCCAGGTAATTCCTTTCTTTCTCTTTGAATCTAGTTCGTTTAAAGGTCCCGGAAGCCATGACAGCCATGGAAAACCACCACCATCCGTACGACCACCGGTTGAACACCATATGTGGGGGCTTTTGGGGGTTGTTTTCCAGTCACGGTGGTGGCTTACTTTTGGCCGGTGCATATAAAAAATGCTAGCCTAATATTGTTCCTAATTAAGTATATGAATTCTATTGGTTTGTAGTTTCATTAAAATTCAAATTGTGGAAATTATAAACCAATCAAGGGCTTTTCAACTACGTTGTAAATCTGATAATTTTATAATTGACAATCTTATGTATGTTTGTATCGTAATTAATTTAACGAGGAGGAGATATTGAAGCTATGTACAATTGTTATTCAATTAATAAATAAGCCTCAATTTTTTACTGGAAGCCCATTGTCAAATGGACGTGTCTATATAAACACCATATTCATCTTGACATGCATGGATTAAGAGATTAAATACTAAGTAATATAATAGTCAAGGATTATACTTGATATAACTTGGGATGATACAACTTTATTTTATTTAAAAAAAAACAATCGTTTAGCTTGTCAATTTATAAATATTGATTTAAATGCTTTATGAAAATGATGAACTTTGAAAGACTAATGGCCGGCGAGAAATTAAAGTTAATTATGGGTTAATTAAAATAGTAGACCTAAATTAACATATTATAAAACTGCTAAGTGGGTCAACTGAATTTATGGTCGTAACTATATGGTTAGAGTAATGCGATATCTAGATGATTAAGATGTATCTAAAAACAATTATAAATTATATTTAGGTACTTTTATTGACGATTAATGAGCTTGCAGATCGACATGCTGTACTGGTAGATCTAGTAATGAAAATTGAGGTGAGTCAATCTTTGTGGTTATTTAAAATACTTGTTAGGGATTCCACATCTTAGAGGGATTGGAATGAACCTAGAATGTTTAGGTTGCATGTACCCCAATTGTGAATGTTATTTTTATTTGAATGATGTTACCTTCATGCTATACTTTTTGGTTGCTATTTTGATGTGAGAGTGTGATAGGTCCATGATAGAAAGAGGGTTTTGTGTTGATTGTGTGTGAATATATGCATGCATAGTTTGTTGGTAATATTTGTCTATGTTGGTTAGGAAAATGCATGCTAGTGATATAATATGCCTTAATGGTAAAATTATGATGTGCATGATTATATGAATGTAAAATACCTTTACTTGATGTCTTGTTGCATGTTTACATATTGTGAAGTAGGGAAGCAATATGCCAATTAATCTTAATAGAAATTGAGCATGATTACTTAGGGAGGTTTGTAGTATAATCCTTATATGATGCATTAATAATATATTAAGTAAAAAGGGGAATACACTTAGTGGGGCGTAAAGGGTAGCAACCTAGACTTAGGTGTGTACCCTATTCGGATACTTGTGAGGGCCTTAGAGGTTGGAAGATACCTAAAAAGAAAGAGCTTAAGCCATTAGTGACGCCGAATGGTTTTTCTAGACCACCACTCGGGACATGGTTTAGGGACACTAAGGTGTTCAAGGACTGGAGTGATATTGGCGTAGTGATGGCGTTGGATCAAATATCACGTTTGAGTGGGAAGTTGTAGTGATGGGAACAATGATAAGTACCACTCTCGAACGACAACGTGCATACTTGTATGTGCAACGTCGGAGTAGCGAACGCAGCGAGCCGGGAGCAATGTTACGGGGTGAGAGTCGTGCCTCACTTAGTGCATTGGGTCGAGCCGGTCATGTTAGTAGTGAATGAGGTTTTTACCTCTTGGGTTAGTGATGGACCCAGTGGGGTAGGGTTAGTGATGGACCCAGGGTTAGTGAATAAGACTCCTGCTAACGTATTCTGTTAAATAAATGTTTTAAAAATAAGAAAAAAAGTTGAGTGAAAAATCACGATGTTACACGAAAACATTTTCAGACAATAGTTGGTTATGGCATCGCAGGCTTTCTCACCTGAACTTCAAGGATATCAACAAGCTCGTGCTTGGTGACCTTGTTCGGGGTCTTCCAATCTTGAAATTCAAGAAATATCACATGTGTGCTGCCTGTGAAATTGGAAAGCAAACCCGAAAGAGTCATTCATCAAACATGAATACCAAGACCATCGAACCACTTGAGTTAATACATACTGATTTATGTGGTGCATCGACAATAGAACGTATTGGTGGTAATAAATATATTTTAGCTATTGTTGATGATTTTTCACGATTTTCTTGGGTATTCTTTCTTAAACAGAAATCAAAAGCCACCCAGAAGCTGATCGATTTTATCAAGCAAGTGGAGCTGCAGTTACAAAAGCCTATTCGGAATATACGTACCGATAATTGTTCGAAATTCAAAAATCACACATTGGAAGAGTTTTTGACGAACAAAGGAATTTCACACAACTTCTCTTTACCTTACACTCCTCAGCAGAATAGTGTTGTTGAAAGACGAAACCGTTTTCTCTGTGAAGCTGCAAGGACCGTGCTCTCGTTTGCGAATCTACCTTTGTATTTCTAGGCAGGTGCCATAACTACAACCGTTTTCACCCAGAACCGTTCTTATATAAATAAACGTTTTCTGATTACTCCTTATGAGATTCTAAACAATAGGAAACCTAATGTTAATTTTTTCCATGTGTTTGGATCTAGGTTTTTTATATTCAATTCCGAGGAACATCGAAACAAGTTTGATGAAAAAGCAGACGAAGGTATCTTTCTGGGATATCATTTGACATCAAAGGTGTACCGTGTTCTGAACAAATGATCCAAGAAAATTGAAGAGAGCTACTATGTCTCTTTCGATGACAACTACATAAAGAAATATCAGAAGAGCAATTGGCAATCAGATGAAATCTTTCCATCAACAAAATCAGAATCTGTTCCACTCATAAACCTCTATGAAGATTTTCTGAATTTGTTTGATGAACCTGAAAAAGCAATCTCTTCAGAATCAAAAGCCTAAGATAATGAGGAAGATGAATTACTGAAGATCATTGATGATGCTGCTGGAGACATTGAAACTCCAAATGATTAAGTGATTTTAGATTCAATTGATCCTCCATCTCCATCTAACACTCATTATGATGCTACATTCAAGGGGGAGAGTTCTATTCCGAATGTTGAACCATGTGCAAATGTCAAGGGGTAGGATCATGAGCCTCACAACTCTGAGGCTCAATCAAAATTTGAGGATGTTGTTGCTGAAATTGATCATGTTTACGATCAAAACTTCCCTCCATTAACAAAGTGTACCAGAGATCATTCGAAATCCCAAGTGATCGGAGACACTTTCTCGGGTGTTCTCACACGCGCATAGCAAAAAGTGAAGCAAAATGCTCTATTTTCCAAATTAGAATTTTGCATGTTTAATTCTTTTATTTCTAAAATTGAACCTAAAACTGTTAAAGTTGTGCTTGATCATGCAGATTGGGTTCAGGAAATGCAAGAGGAGCTAAATGAGTTTGAAAGAAATAAAGTATGGAGATTGGTTCCCACTCCAGAAAATGCTTCGGTTGTTGATATGAAGTGGGTGTTCAGAAATAAAATGGATAAGGAAACTTCATTCGAAACAAAGCACGTATGGCTGTTAAAGACTATCGTCAAGAGGAAGGCATTGACTACGAAGAGACGTTCGCTCTGGTGGAAAGACTCGAATCAGTTCGGATCTTCCTAGCATACGCCACTCACAAAAACTTTGAAGTCTATCAGATGGATGTAAAGTGCGAATTTCTGAATGACGAACTCGAAGAAACAATCTATGTGGAACAACCACCAGGTTTCGTTAATGATAAATACCTAAATCATTGTTACATTCTGGACAAGGCAGTGTATAGTCTGAAGTAGGCTCCCCGTATAGGGTATGAAACTCTGACTCATTTTCTTAAACAATGAAAATTTAAACAAGGTTCGGTTGACCCAACCTTCTTTCGTAAGAAAGATGGTGACCATTTAATAATCGTTCAGATTTATATTGATGACATTATTTTTGGATCCACTAATCCTAGATTAACAGCTGAATTCTGGAACTTAATGGAAACTAAATTTGAAATGAGTTTGATGGGTCCAATTAATTTTTTCCTTGGTTGAAACATTAGACAGAGTTCAGAAGGCATCTTTATCAACCAAGAAGCTTACATGAAGACCTTGCTTGCAAAATTCGGAATGATGGGTGATTCAAAGGTCAAGGTTCCAATGGCGTTTGGAACGAAACTTACTCCGTCCTTGGACAAGCCAGCAGTCGATATAACATTATTTCGTCAGATGATTGGATCATTAATGTATCTAACATCAAGTCGTCCCGATATAGTGTTTGATGTCTGTTATTGTGCCAGGTTTCAGGCGAATCCCCGTGAACCCCATATGTTAGTCGTGAAGATCATTTTCCAATACCTCAAATGAACATCTCTCGGAATTTGGTATCCCTCCAATTCGGGATTCTTCGTGCAAGCATATTCGGATGCTGACCTTGGTGGTTGTGGCCTTGATTGGAAGAGCACATCAGGTGGATGTCACTTTCTGGATGGCAAGCTTGTCAGCTGACAATCCAATAAACAAACATGTGTGTCTCTATCCAGATCAGAAGTTGAATATATTACAACAACTTCATGTACATCACAAGTAATGTGGATTCATAATCAATTGTGGGACTACGTAATCAACATGAAGAGAATTCCCTTATATTGTGACTCCAAAAGTGCTATCAGAATATGCCACAATCCGGTGCAACATTCAAAAACGAAGCATATAGCGCTAAGATACAACTTCATAAAGGATCATGTCGAAGATGGCAACATTGAAGTTCACTTCGTCCGATCCTCAGATCAGTTAGCTGATATCTTCACTAAAGCATTACCTGAAGCATCCCTCAATCGGATTCTACAAGGGCTGGGGATGATTGAAGCAGACTCGGTTCCGAAATCGTCTTCGCAATAAAGTAGGTTACTGTAGCATTATGAATGGTTCCGTGCTTTGGAATCAGTCAGAATTAACTGTTCACTTCCGAATGGTTCCAAGCTTCAGAAGTGGTCAGAATTAACTGTTCACTTCTGAATTATTCCAAGCATCGGAGTAAATCTGAAGTACTATTCATTCGGACTTCAGAATCTTTTATCTTAAAAAAAAATTCAAAAATACTTTTTTTTATTTTTCAGAAAATCCAAATCTCAAACAAATATTTTATCCATTTATGTATTTTCTTTTCTAAAAGCCCAAAAATAACAAAAATATTTTCTTTTCAAAGGTTTGCAAACACATTCATTTATGTATTTCACTACAATATAAGGAATTGACGGTCGACTTCACAACTTCTTTCTACCATATCTTATCATCTACCATGTAATCCCCTGATTACTAAAACAAAACCAGTTTCGGTATAGGATTAAAAAAACTCTAGTTCGTGATCGTAAAATCATTTTCACCATGATTTTCGTGAAACTCCAAAACATTCTTCTCCCAATCTATTATTCTCCATTAACTTCGTGTTCACAATTGTAACCCTTCAGACTCTCAGGTATTACCACTGAGGTTTAGCTTGCACAACATCTGTGTTTATGATCTTGAAATTGCTGAACTCATTGTTCTAGATTGTTACTTGATAAATTGACGGTGAACAACCTTTTATTCTAGATATTTACCTATTGAATTGACATATATACTCATACTTGATTTGTACAAGACATGCTCGAAATCTCATTTTTCCTTTGTGTGATCTTAATGAAATGTTGTAACGCCCCGGTTTTTCTTGGTACGTTTGGTTATTTTAATTTAAATATCCTTGTAACCTTGGATTAATTTATTTAACCAATGTCTGATTTCTTATGTTATTGGACTCTTTTGATCATCTTGTAAACTCCTTTTATTGAAGTCCATGGGCTATGGGCCTATTTGCAAGTCCATCTAGTAAATAGTACTTAATGTGTTAATTGAGTCATTTGGAACACACACAAGAAAAACACTCTAAACCCTCCATCTCTCTCTCAAATCGTCCTCTCTCTCTTTGGGATCAAGAGCAGCCAAGGGGCTGTTGTTTGGAGCTTAATTCTTGTTCATTTCCAGCCTTGATTCATATTGGTATGAACCTCCTTATCATTTCTTACAACTTGATTCATAACCTTGTTCTAGTTTTATGATTTCATCTTCACTTCTTCTCCTTCATATTTGATTTGTAATTGTATGTTATACGTCATCTCAAGATCCTATCTTCACCCCATATATGGTGGATGATGGATCTAGGGGATTACATGTGGCAAAAGATCATGGAAACCCTAAAAGGGAGAATGGTGATTTTATGTGCTTTATGTTCATTTTCATGTTGATTATTATTACAATCTTGTGGCAAAATGAAATCCTAATGATACCTAACCCTTTTAGTACCACCATGATCATGGGGACTAAATTGGGATGATGAACACATCTTAAAATGTGTTTCAAAGGGAGAAGGATGGATAAGCCAAAAAGGAATCACGGGTGGCTACGATTCTGTTTTCCATCAGATCTGTAGTCATTTTGTAAAATTCATATCTTGAGCTCTAGAACTCAAACGGACCCCAAACCAGTTCCAAAAGTTCACAAATTGAGTTGGCTAACTTTCGTAAGCAGGCCAACCTCACTGATAAGGACTTTATCTATGGGAAAGAATGGCATCTTTGCTGTTAGGTCTGATCCGTGTCTGTTCTGATATGTCATTTTGTTTTCATCATTTCTAAGGCTTGGAAAAGGATCCAGAGTGATTCCAAGTTTCTATATGTTCCTTATATTATGAATTTAAGATCTGGAGCAGATGGGGTGTTATTTCCAATTATAAATTGGTTAAAATGGATCCACACTCCAGATCAGTGGGCAGTCACCAGCTTTTGCTAGTGCTGTGATTGTCCACAATGTGAATTTTATATCTGGAGTTTGGGAGATGCTTTTCATTAAATTCCAACTCTGAGACTTTCATTTGTATGTCCTTTACTTCTCTTAATTTTGGTTTGGACGAATTCTACTCACAATTTGGGTAGAATTGGCCAGCATCACTTGACTGTATTGTTGGAGACAGAAGTGATACACCATTTTGTAAAATTCATATTTAATTCATCTTTTGGAGTTAGAATGAGTTCTTTATAGTTGTGGAATCCTGAGCAATCATAGTTTCCTATAAAATTTAGTTAAAGCTATGTTTCTGTTTTAGATTTTGGAGTAAATCCGTTTTGAACAGCAGGTCTGTTTTAGAGACCTTGCTGTGATTACTCTTTTCTCAACTCATAGCTTCATTATTTCTCCTTTCTAACCTTTTGTCCTTCTTAGGTGAGGTTTTGAAGTTTGCTCAAGCTTGGTAACATTATTTGATTGTTAGATATCCTTACTACTCACTCAAGGTGAGTTCTCTCACACCGTTGTATTGATGTTTGCGTTTGCTAGTTAGCTCGTGTGTGATTATTTGAATTTATTATAAAGGCATGCTATATAACCATTGTTTTAATTCGTACATGTGCACTGTATGTAACTAATTATGGATATGGGGACACCACCAAAGGATACAGATTTACCGGTGCGGTGGGTAGGTAATATCACCAACGTAATACTCATCATGAGGTGCGGTGATTAGGGCCAAGTGATACGGGATCTTCCCGGTGCGGTTCAAACCTACAAGTCCTTCTTGTATTATTGGCATTGATTCGTTCTTTGCCCTTATTATACAACTATAATTGGAAAATGGATTAGGGTTAGTAAATATGAATGTTAGTACAATGTCTGTGTTTGAATTCACTAAGCTTTGTGCTTACGCTTTCCCTTATAACTTTTCAGGTGTTAAGATTAAAGAGGCTAAGGCTTGACATGGAGCACCGGGACATCGCTACTAGTTATTTTTGTTGGGACCTTATTATTATTATTACTTCCGCACTTATTTTATATGATTATTAAGTTGATGGATTATGTTATGACTATTTCAGTTGTTTTAATTTAATTTAAGATGGGTTTAAAAGTTTAAAATTTTTGCAAAAAAATTTGGGTGTCACAAGTTGGTATCAGAGCCACAGTTTGAGGGAACTAGGCATTCTTGTGGATGTTCTAGACTCAAATTTGAGGCTCTATAAGAGTTTATTTTCTTTTTAAAATATTTTTCAAACTTTCTGAAGACTAGTAGTGGAAGATGTCGCGGTGTGCCAGTCGGCCAGCCAAGTAAGCCTTATTTCTTATGTTAAATGTTTATGTTAAATTGTTGACTATGAATTGGATTCTACTAGTCTTAAAATGTTAGATTACACACTTATTTAAGGTTAACATGTGAGAGAGTTGTAAAATTAACGGCTAGAGCGAGCTGGAAATTTTGAAACTAGACGCGAATGCGAAATTGGAACTTGTGTGGAAGGTAGTAGAAGGGCCCCTACTATTTGAAACATCGGTGCCGATTTCGGGTCGGGGCAAGGTTGAGAAATTTTCGGCAAGCTGAGTGTTTCGTCTTCCTAGAAATATCTAGGCTGAATTATTTCTAAATATTTTCCTCCTTCTGCGGATACAGATGGCTCCGCCTGTTCGACTTAATCAGCTCCAAATGGAGCAAGTTAGGGAGATTGTCGCTGAGGAATTCAATAACGCTTTCAACGAACTAATCCCGGGTGTGACCAATGACATAATCAACCAAGTCGGTGCTCTTCTGGATGAGCGTCTCGCAGCTATTCCCGGGGGAGCGTTACCGGCTCCGCCCGTTCAGGATTCGGCATACTACTTCGAGAAGTTCAGCAAGTGTAGCCCTCCTCTTTGGAACGGTGAATCTGACCCAGTTGCTGCTAAGCACTGGGTGTCAGATGTTGAGGGCGCCTTCATGACTGTTGGGTGTCCGGACCAGTACAAAGTTGTGACCGCCATGAATCAGCTGCGGAAAAGGGGAAAGACATGGTGGAACACCATCACCGCTCTATTAAACGAAGAAGAAGTGAGGGCCATGTCTTGGGCCCAATTTGTGGAGAGGTTCGAGGCACAATATGTGCCTAAGGTGGAGCAGCAGCGGATGCAGCAAGAGTTCATGGCCTTACAGCAGACTATCGAGTCCGTTAGCGACCTGAACGCCAAGTTCTTGGAGATGCTATATTTTTGTCCCTCGTTTGCTGGGAACGAGGCCTGGTTGGTCAGCCGATACACTGCCATTCTACGTACCGAGATTCGAGAATTCGTTAGCATGCAGGAGTTCCCGACTTTATCCGCGATCATGGATGCAGCAAGGAGGAGGGAAATCGAGTTGCAGACCTAGTCCAAGAGGAAGGCCAATGACACCTCCTCCAAGACATCCGGAGATGCCCAGAAGAAGCAAAAGCAGGGTGGTAATTCAAGGTATGAGTACAGGCCGTCTTCAGGTCAGGGCGAGAAAAATCCGTTGATATGCTACAACTGCAAAAAGCCAGGGCATCATTGGAAGAATTGTAGGGCTCCCCCAGTGAGTGCAGTTCCTCAGATTACTTCTGCTGCTCTCGTCTGCTATCACTGCAACGAGACGGGACACAAGAAGCCCGAATGCCCGAAGTTGAAGGCTGGTAAAGGAGGCGGGGGTACAAATCCTGCAATTGCATCGTCTTCTAAGGGACCCACTATGGTGACATGAGGTCGTGCTCACCAGATGACTGCGGATGAGTCGGTGATTACCGCGACGGTGGCAGGTAAATTTCTTTTTTTTTTCCTTTCTCTCCTGGCATTATTTAATAAATGGTAGTTAGAATTGTTTATATGATTGTATGTGGTGAATCAGGCACTTATTTTCTAGATTCTGAGCCTGCTGTTTTTATGTTTGATAGCGGTGCTACCCATTCTTTCGTATCTCGCGCGTTTATTAATCGTTTGGGGCGTAGTATCGGAAAATTGGCTCGCCCAATGGTTGTCGAAGTTGCCGACAACCGCACTATTTATGTCACCGATGTTTATCGGGGTTGCACTCTCGAGTTTTCTGGAGTTGAATTCCCTATTGATCTTATCCCTATTGCGATACGAGAGCTCTGCGTTATCGTAGGCATGGATTGGCTTGATGCGTTTGATGCGGAAATCCACTATCGTAAGAAGCAAGTTCGTGTTCGAAACCCTAGAGGTGGAGAACTTATTATTCAGGGGGACATTCCCCGCCTGGCTATGGCTTCTTGCTCTTCTGCTATAGCACTAGACGACGTTCCTATCGTTTCCGACTTCAGCGATGTCTTTCCGGAGGAACTCCCTGGCTTGCCACCTATTCGGCAAGTGGAGTTTCGCATTGATTTGGTGCCAGGTGCGACTCCGGTAGCGAAATCTCCTTACCGCTTGGCACCACCTGAAATGAAAGAGCTCCAAGATCAACTTCAAGAACTAAGTGATAAAGGGTTTATACGGCCAAGCTGTTCGCCTTGGGGTGCTCCTATTCTCTTTGTGAAGAAGAAAGATGGATCCCAGCGAATGTGTATTGATTATAGGGAGCTAAACAAGTGCACGATAAAGAATAGGTACCCGTTGCCACGTATTGACGATCTTTTCGATCAGCTTCAGGGAGCGTCTTGGTTTTCCAAGATTGATTTACGTTCCGGTTACCATCAGATGCGGGTTCGTGAAGAAGACATTGAGAAAACAGCATTCCGTACTCGTTATGGGCACTTTGAGTTCGTGGTGATGCCTTTTGGGCTCACCAATGCACCCGCAGCGTTTATGGATCTCATGAACCGGGTGTGTAGCCCGATGCTTGACCGTTCGGTCATAGTGTTCAGAGATGATATCTTGGTTTATTCTAAGAGCAAAGAGGAGCATGAGCAACACCTTCGGGAGATTCTGGAAACTCTGGCAAGAGAAAGGCTTTATGCTAAATTCTCAAAATGTGAATTTTGGTTGGAAGAAGTTCAGTTCTTTGGGCATGTGGTAAACAAACACGGTATTAATGTCGATCAAGCCAAGGTTGATGCGGTTAAACAATGGAAGATTCCGAAATCACCTTCTTAAATTCGCAGTTTCTTGGGTTTAGCCGGTTATTACCGGAGGTTCATTGAAAATTTCTCTAAAATCGCCTTACCGCTCACCCGATTGACCAAGAAATCAGTGAAATTCGTTTGGGGCCCGGAGCAGCAGCTGGCGTTTGATGAGTTAAGGAAACGATTGTGTGATGCTCCGATTTTGGCCTTACCTGATGGGGTTGAGGATATGGTGGTTTACTGTGATGCATCGCTTCAGGGTCTTGGTGCCGTGTTAATGCAACGAGATAGGGTGATAGCCTATGCCTCCCGACAGCTGAAACCCCACGAACGAAACTACCCCACTCATGATTTGGAGCTTGGGGCTGTTGTTTTCGCTCTTAAGATTTGGAGACACTATCTCTATGGAGTGAAGTTTATCATATACACTGACCATAAGAGTCTGAAATATTTGTTCGAGCAGCGGGATTTGAACATGAGGCAGATCAGATGGTTGGATGTGGTAAAAGATTATGATTGTTAAATTCACTACCACCCCGGTAAAGCTAATGTGGTAGCTGATGCTCTCAGTCGTAAACAATCTGCCGAACCGATTCGAGCTAAGTGTCTCCGGATCACGATGGTGTCGTCTTTGTTAGATCTAATCCGGGACGCCCAAAAGACGGCAATACTGGAGGAAAACATCAGGCGTGAGAAGATTGGGAAAGAGTTGCCTAAGATGGAACGAGACGGGCGGGGTTTGCTGACTCGCTACGGTAGGGTTTGGGTTCCATATACCGGGGGAAATCGGAAAACCCTAATGGATGAGTCTCATAAGTCAAAATTTTCTATCCATCCTGGCGCTACTAAAATGTACCGGGACCTTCAGGAGGCTTACTGGTGGCATTGAATGAAGAATGATGTGGCTCGATTTGTGGAAGAATGTATGACCTGTCGGAAGGTCAAGGCGGAACACCAGAAACCGCATGGGAAGTTGCAACCATTGGAGATTCCTGAATGGAAATGGGAGCATCTAACCATGGACTTCATTACAAAACTTCCTAGAACTGCCCGAGGAGCCGATACGATATGGGTGATTGTTGATCGTTTGACTAAGAGTGCTCACTTTCTGGCTATAAAGGAGAGCTCGTCGGCAGAGAAATTAGCCGAGATCTTTGTTCGGGAGATTGTCTCATTACATGGGGTGCCCGTTTCTATCGTCTCCGATCGGGACACCCAATTTACTTCTCGGTTCTGGAGGAAGTTTCAAGAGGAGTTGGGCACACGATTACATTTTAGCACCGCCTTCCATCCGCAGACAGACGGGCAGAGTGAGCGGACGATTCAGACCTTAGAGGACATGCTTAGGGCATGTGCGATTGATTTTGGGGGTAGTTGGGATGACCATCTACATCTAGCTGAGTTTTCTTATAACAACAGCTATCACTCTAGCATTAAAATGCCTCCGTATGAAGCCTTGTACGGGAGGAAGTGCAGGACGCCCGTTTGTTGGGGAGAGGTTGGGCAGAGGGTACTTGGGAGTACCGACATCATGCTACGGACTACGGAGAAAATCCAAGTGATTCGGGATCATTTGGTCACAGCGAGCAGTCGTCAGAAAAGTTATGCCGACAAAAGACGCTCCAATCTTGAGTTCCAGGTGGGAGATTATGTTTTGCTTAAAGTCTCCCCCTGGAAAGGTGTGATTCGATTTCGAAAGCGGGGAAAGCTTGGACCCCGATTCATTGGACCCTACAAGGTCATAGCCCGTGTAGGAAAGGTGGCTTACCGTTTAGAGCTGCCTGACGAGCTTAGTCTAATTCATAATACGTTCCACGTGTCTCAGTTACGAAAATGCGTGGTTGACGAGACCGCTGTGATACCACTGGAGGACATACAGATTGACGAGCGTCTCAATTATGTTGAGAAACCAATCGCTATTTTAGAACGAAAGACGAAAGCTCTTCGCAACAAGACTATAAACCTGGTTACGGTGTAGTGGAAACATAGGAAGGGTTCAGAGTGGACATGGGAACCGGAATGCGAGATGCGGGCTCATTACCCGGATCTGTTTCTAGGCGTTGACTTCGAGGACGAAGTCCGTTCTTAGTGGGGGAGAGTTGTAACGCCCCGGTTTTTCTCGGTACGTTTGGTTATTTTAATTTAATTATCCTTGTAACCTTGGGTTAATTTATTTAACCAATGTCTGATTTCTTATGTTATTGGACTCTTTTGATCATCTTGTAAACTCCTTTTATTGAAGTCCATGGGCTATGGGCCTATTTGCAAGTCCATCTAGTAAATAGTACTTAATGTGTTAATTGAGTCATTTGGAACACACACAAGAAAAACACTCTAAACCCTCCATCTCTCTCTCAAATCGTCCTCTCTCTCTTTGCGATCAAGAGCAGCCAAGGGGCTGTTGTTTGGAGCTTAATTCTTGTTCATTTCCAGCCTTGATTCGTATTGGTATGAACCTCCTTATCATTTCTTACAACTTGATTCATAACCTTGTTCTAGTTTCATGATTTCATCTTCACTTATTCTCCTTCATATTTGATTTGTAATTGTATGTTATACATCATCTCAAGATCCTATCTTCACCCCATATATGGTGGATGATGGATCTAGGGGATTACATGTGGCAAAAGATCATGGAAACCCTAAAAGGGAGAATGGTGATTTTATGTGCTTTATGTTCATTTTCATGTTGATTATTATTACAATCTTGTGGCAAAATGAAATCCTAATGATACCTAACCCTTTTTAGTACCACCATGATCATGGGGACTAAATTGGGATGATGAACACATCTTAAAATGTGTTTCAAAGGGAGAAGGATGGATAAGCCAAAAAGGAATCACGGGTGGCTACGATTCTGTTTTCCATCAGATCTGCAGTCATTTTGTAAAATTCATATCTTGAGCTCTAGAACTCAAACGGACCCCAAACCAGTTCCAAAAGTTCACAAATTGAGTTGGCTAACTTTCGTAAGCAGGCCAACCTCACTGATAAGGACTTTATCTATGGGAAAGAATGGCATCTTTACTGTTAGGTCTGATCCGGGTCTGTTCTGATATGTCATTTTGTTTTCATCATTTCTAAGGCTTGGAAAAGGATCCAGAGTGATTCCAAGTTTCTATATGTTCCTTATATTATGAATTTAAGATCTGGAGCAGATGGGGTGTTATTTCCAATTATAAATTGGTTAAAATGGATCCACACTCCAGATCAGTGGGCAGTCACCAGCTTTTGCTAGTGCTGTGATTGTCCACAATGTGAATTTTATATCTGGAGTTTGGGAGATGCTTTTCATTAAATTCCAACTCTGAGACTTTCATTTGTATGTCCTTTACTTCTCTTAATTTTGGTTTGGACGAATTCTACTCACAATTTGGGTAGAATTGGCCAGCATCACTTGACTGTATTGTTGGAGACAGAAGTGATACACCATTTTGTAAAATTCATATTTAATTCATCTTTTGGAGTTAGAATGAGTTCTTTATAGTTGTGGAATCCTGAGCAATCATAGTTTCCTATAAAATTTAGTTAAAGCTATGTTTCTGTTTTAGATTTTGGAGTAAATCCGTTTTGAACAGCAGGTCTGTTTTAGAGACCTTGCTGTGATTACTCTTTTCTCAACTCATAGCTTCATTATTTCTCCTTTCTAACCTTTTGTCCTTCTTAGGTGAGGTTTTGAAGTTTGCTCAAGCTTGGTAACATTATTTGATTGTTAGATATCCTTACTACTCACTCAAGGTGAGTTCTCTCACACCGTTGTATTGATGTTTGCGTTTGCTAGTTAGCTCGTGTGTGATTATTTGAATTTATTATAAAGGCATGCTATATAACCATTGTTTTAATTCGTACATGTGCACTGTATGTAACTAATTATGGATATGGGGACACCACCAAAGGATACAGATTTACCGGTGCGGTGGGTAGGTAATATCACCAATGTAATACTCATCATGAGGTGTGGTGATTAGGGCCGAGTGATACGGGATCTTCCCGGTGCGGTTCAAACCTACAAGTCCTTCTTGTATTATTGGCATTGATTCGTTCTTTGCCCTTATTATACAACTATAATTGGAAAATGGATTAGGGTTAGTAAATATGAATGTTAGTACAATGTCTGTGTTTGAATTCACTAAGCTTTGTGCTTACGCTTTCCCTTATAACTTTTCAGGTGTTAAGATTAAAGAGGCTAAGGCTTGACATGGAGCACCGGGACATCGCTACTAGTTATTTTTGTTGGGACCTTATTATTATTATTACTTCCGCACTTATTTTATATGATTATTAAGTTGATGGATTATGTTATGACTATTTTAGTTGTTTTAATTTAATTTAAGATGGGTTTAAAAGTTTAAAATTTTTGCAAAAAAATTTGGGTGTCACAAATGTTCTAATCCCAAGTCATTTCTTCCCAATAGATCCAAGTTTTTCAATTTTTTTTTTTTAAAAATGAGATTTCCCGTTGAACATTTTTCCAAATACCTAGTTACTTTAAAACATTTCCAAAGCTTATTTGTTACTATGACTACACTGGTCAAACAAGTACTTCATTCAGATGTTCAGACTTATGTTAAGTTTCAGAATCTCTTTAAAGCTCAAGCAACCCTTCAAGCCTATCAACAGAAGCCTTTCATAGTTTCTTAGTAAACTGATGATCGTAATTCAACGGGAAACCACACAAGCACTTTAGAGTCTCTCTTGACTCCGAAGGAAGAGATCGTTGCCCGAGATCATACTGCCTTTTCATATCAATCATATCAAACTCGTTTGATATCACAAATCCCACACGTTGAATTTGCTTAATTATTTTTCTTTGGCACACTCTTGCTTGCACTAAAATCCTTGTGGTTTTACAAACTCTGGTTTCTGATTTACATGTTCCATCAAATGATATTCTGAAACGATCTGTCTTCAGAATTTACGGATCATGAAGAGGCGCCACTTTTAAATTTCCGGACACACATGTGTCTGTTATAATGGCCGTTCACACAAGATGATGAGCTGGCACGCTTTTACAGGCTAATTTTTCGGCTACCGGGGAACGTAAAACGATGATTTCTCTCTCTCTCTCATCATCATCTCATATATAAGCGTGGTAATCAGTTCATTTACTTTTACCGCTTACACAACTCTCAAATTCTCCAAAGGCAAAACCGCTCCAACTTTAACTATTTATCATCTTCTTCACTGCAACAATGACAACATCCTCTGAAAACGCGTCCTTTGCCGACCAATCCGCTTCAGTGATCATGTTCTATGTGAAGCCAAATCAAAACATGATCATTGATTTGGATGCTACTCGCTATAATTCTCTGCTTCGCCCTATGATCGAGTGTTTGAGGTTTTCACTTCTCATGAAAGCCTTAACAATGGAAGACGAAGTTCCTTTGGTGCATCTGTCAAGGGCATACTCCTTAGACATCTACAACATGCCAGACGAGGTCATTAGCTTTGAAGTTGCCAACCACAAGAACTTGATCAACAAGCTCAACTTCTGCAAACTGCAAGGGCTTGCATCTTCTAATGTGAGTGTTGACCCATAATTGATCCCTGGTACTGGCATGATTGAGATGTTTTATCAAATGGGATATACAGGCGATATCTCCCTTCTCTTAAAGTTCAGAAAATCATTCTTTCCGCCAATGTGGAATGGACTCTTCACCATTCTGTTCAAAAGCCTTTCAGAATGGGTTGCAGGTTCTGACAGTGCTAGTAAGATTTTCTACACTCTTTTGTTTGGGCTCTACAATGGTGTAAATTTGGATTATGGTTCTGTTATCTGGGGACAGTTCGTACAGAGCACCGGCTCGACAAATCGACACACGGAAATTTCGTGTGCTCGTTTCTGGTCGATTGTGGTAAAAAAGGTGTTGATGTACTATAAAGTTCCGTTGATGAAGGACTCCATGATGGAAGAGATTGCCAAGCTTCAGACCTCTACGTTCGTCATGTCAGATCCACGAAATTTCAGTTTCGTCGGTTCCATCCCGGAGGTGATGCTAGAAAAAGTTCCGAAGGACAACGACCTTATTACGGCGTATTGGTCCTTGCCCTCATCTGGCACCCGACCAATTCCTGCAGAGCTACAACAGGTTATTGATGCCGGTGACAAGCCGAAAAAATGAGGAAATCAAAAAGAAAAAGCTTCTTCTTCGGAAATTGCAAGGGTTCCGAAGAAAATCAAGAAACCTGCTTGTAAACTGCGATCCCCCAATCCTATTCTCCAAGACGATTTCGACGAAAGGACTGTATTGGAAGCCCAAGCCACTATCAATGAGGAGGAGGATACAACACACTTCCGAAGCTCCAACTTCTGACCCAATTCTGCAGGGATCAACTCCACCTTCTTCATTTCCAAGACACAATTCTAAACCTCACTCCTCCACCCCCACCATTTAACACTACATCTTCTGCAACCACAACATTACCTATCCCAACAACAATTCCGATCTCATCCATCCCACCCTTACCCTCATTTGCCCCAACAACAACCTTTGTTCAAACCTCACTACCTACACTCCCCGTTCCACTTTCATCAACAATTTTTACCGATTCACCATTCCTACCACCTCTTTCAGCATCTACTCCACCAGAAGTCCTTGTATTCAAATCTGTTTTGGAGGATATACAAACTTTAGGCATCCCTGTCAACGCATCTGATGCGGGGGCAAATGTCAACATCGGTGAGACCTCCAAACAAGGCCCATCAACTACTCCTCCAGTTAACGGGGATGCCGTTATGTTGTTCGGAGATGACCAAGAAACTTTCACTAATTTTGAATTTAGCCCATCCAGAATAAATATCAATGATGATGATGATGCTACAATGACGAAGGGTTAGTTTAAGAAGTTAAATTAAAATTTTGATGAGATCCTAGAGCATTCCAACGCATTTTCCTCAACTAAATGGGAGAATCTGCTTACCACTCACATAGACACTGTTGAGTTTCTCTCCTCCACGAATGCAAAAGTCATTGGCGAATCCTCGAAGGCCATTCGTGATTCTGAAAAGAGGATTTCTGAGGCAACCGAAAAAGTCGAAAAACTACATCAAGAAGTGCAATCCTTCATGAATGATTTCCGAACCTCTTAGGACAACAACACAGCTGACGTGAACAAGGTGATTGAAGGGTTTCATTCATCACTGAAAGCCGAGAAAGAAGCTCTATAAAAGATTCGTGCAGACATCAAGGTAGACAATGCCGAACTGCATACAACCCTCTCCACCAAGATTGAAAAGTTACAAGACGACTTAGCGATTCAAAACAAGATAATGGATGAACTGGATGAGAAGACTCAGAAGACCAAGGTTTTATCTTTGAAGCTAAAAATGCTACCCAGACTATTGCCTAACTTGAAGAAGAGAGAGCTTTGATTAAAAGGTGCATTTATGAAATCAACCATTATTTGGTTTGAATGGTTGAAACACGCGATTCCTCGTTCACTGTCTCCATTAAACAGAATCTCTCTAAGAAGCTTCAACCTGTGTTCGCAATGTTAAATCTAATACAGGTTGTTTCAGGAAGCGGGGCTTCCGCAAAAGAAGGGGGAGAGGAGGAAGAAAAGGATAACGCTGAAACTGATTGGAAGGATAATGAGGCTTCCGGATCAAGGAAAGACAAAGACAAAGGAAAAGGGATATTTGAAGAGGATGGTGATGAAAATCTGAAAATGTCTAAGCCTGAAAGGATTGCAATGGAGAAAAGAGACAAAGAGCTTGATGAGCTCAATGCTCTTAAAAAGAAGTTTGAAGCAGAAGAAGTTGAGGCCAAGAATGCGAAACTTGTGCTTGAAACTCAGAAATCATTATTTCCAGCTTTGTCTAATGAGCGCATTCAGAAGGAAGCCATAGATGATCCGAATCTCTATTGGATGGAGCCTGTAATCTCTTTTGATTTAGCCAATGATGTGGAATTTCAATATTCTTTCTGAGGGACAAACACCTATACTCTTCATCATCTCTCAAAACGATCTTATCCTTTGCCGAAGCTCACAAAGCAAACTCTGCTGCGGGCATCAAATATGTTGCTGATATGATTAGTTGGTATCTGTCAGTTTGGGGATCTCTTCTGAAGATAATGCTGAAGATCTTTGTTGCACAAAGACAATCGTGAAGACCTCCTGCCAATTTGACACAAAGGGGGAGATTGTTAAGATTATATGTGTTGTGTCAATTGGTTGTAATTCAGAATTCTGTGAACATATTCCGATTCCGAAATGGGCCTGTCCATCTTCGGAATCTTAGCTCAGTAGGTCTATAAATAGCGCAACGTTTCCTTTATTTTGTACTGTTCTTTCTGTAACCGTTTCTACACTCTATAGAATAGTTCCGTATCGCGAACTGTTCTTTGTGCTTATTAATACAGATTGAGCTTATTTCATTCCATATGATTCGTGTTACCTGATTCGTTTTAGCATTTCGTATTGAATATATAATTTATCGGTCTTAACAGACATGCTTGCCTCATGCATGTCCTAAACCCAACTTTGATCAAATAGCAAGAAATGGTCCCAAATTCATACAAAATTCATAAATCACAACTAAACTTCATATCTAAAAGATAAGATGCTCAAGGGATCCTTAGAGATCATAAAGTTGCCAACTTTATGGATCTCCTCCATGCAAACTTTAACAACCATGAAGGAAAAGGGACAAGAACCTAGATCTAGCAATTGAAACTCATAAAGGTTGAATCTTGGACACTTACAAGTGTCCAGAATGTGCACAAGATGATGATGAAGCTTCCTTGCTGGACCAACACTCTAGAACATCTTCTTCTTCTAGCCACCAAATCACCAAAATGGATCCAAAACCACCAAAAGGGATTAGGGTTAGGGTTTTCTGATTTAGATGGAGGGGAGGCTGTGAAATGAACCCTAGTTAAGGAGGCTTAAATACCTAGGAAACCCTAAAAACTAGTGGGATTGGGCTATAATAGCTCTCACGTCGTGAGCATCCCTTGCCCACGTCGTGAGAATGGTCATGATACGCGATCCATTCATTGCTTGTCACGTCGTGACCACCAATGGCCCACTTTGTGACATGCATTTTTCTCCACTTCCACTTCAACTTAAATGATCATAACTACTTCATTATAATTCCGATTTCGACGTTCTTTATATCCACGGAAAGGTCATGAAGAGCTCTACAACTCAATTTTACTACCTTGGCCCACCACATGCCGAACTTATAACATTAACCCTCGCAAGCGGCCCTACACATGTAATGTCCCAATAAGTAAGACTGGAAGTTTTTTATTTTTATATTAATAAAACCATTATCCAAACAACATCATCGAAACCATGGTGAATCAAAGTGTATCAATAACATCTAAGTACATCAGAGTAGTATAAAAATGCGGAACGATGTGGTGCTGCAGTTATCCCTTGCTCTTCCCCTTCAAAGCAGAACTACCTGAAACAAAAACTGAAAACCGTAAGGAAAAAGCTTACCGAGTCTCCCAAAATACCACATACCATACATAACAAACATATATTGGGCCCCGCCCGACATCGGGCCCCACTCGGTAAATAGATGTGTCAGTCATCAGGCCGCGCCAGGCATCAGGCCTCGCTCGATATACATATAAACAAATAAACATATAACTATATAAACACATGCAATAATCACAAAGATAAATAACATACAAAATAGTCATTGGGCCCCGCCTAGTAAACATATAAACACATATCACATGCAAGGGTCACGCAGACAACTAGCATCCTAAACATAAGAAACCATGGGCCGACATTGGTGCCTTCGACCTGCTAAACACGGTGACAAAACTCACCTCAAGCTGCAGAATCACTCGGATAAAATCTCGGTCTGTTGGTCTGGAAAATCCCCGCGCTAACATCATCACTAATACCCAATTAATAATTGGTCTTAATCCAAAATCAATAGTCTAGTTCACTTGTCCAACATCCATGGTAAAAGACCATTTTACCCTTTTTCCTACTTGGCCCAAAAAATTAAGGCCCAACCCATTTGCTATCTAAAGGCCCAATTCCTAAATGGCACCTAAAGCCCAAATAGCTCAATCTAGAAAAGCCCAAAATCCAGAAGTTATCCATGGTAGTTAAGGGGCCAAGCCCAAACAAAACATAGCCCAAAAACCTAAACCCACAATTCCTTCAGCCCATACTAGCGAACGCTCAGCGTACCAGGCTCGTACACCCTATGTACGCGATCGATGCAGAAGTGGGTTCGCAGCCAGTACGCTCAGCGTACCCAGAAGTACGCCCTGCGTACTGACCTGATCCTAACTCTTTGGGCAAATGACTTAATCCACTACAAGATTAAATACCTATGGGGACAACAAAAGTCATCGCCACAGGGTGCAAAGTCGTCGTTATAGACCCTGGAGACGACATGTCGTCGCCATAGGCCTCGTCACCATAGATGTGTCGCTTTAGATCCTATTGTCGTCGCCATAGCCTTCGTCACCATAGCCAACCCTATAGAGACGACTTGTTGTCGCTGTAGGTAAAAATATTGCGTCAACTTCTTGTCACCATACATATCCCAATAGAGACGATAAGTCGTCGCTATAGGTTCTGCACAAATTTTACAGATTTTTGTCATGCCCCTGTGATTTGTTTAATTTTCCAGGATTTTTATTTACAACAAAAGTTTTATATACAATAAAACAAAAAATAGTAAATTTAAATATAAAACATTTCAAATATCTACAATCAAAAACTTTAAAATATATTACATGATCGGTTTACTAAAAAAACAACGAAACTTGAAATTTTTTAGTTGTTCATACAAACAAACTAGAGTTGATAATCAAAACAATATCTAATGAAAAGTTTAGCGGATTTCCATATTCTTCCTCGAACAAAACCAGTAGGTTTCATGTTGGTTTAAGGAAAGATCGAGCGGGGTACTTGTACCTGTCAAACATAAACCCAATGTCACAAATCAAAATTGTTAGCTATAAAAAAATATAATCAAACTATCACTGATAAATGCAGGTTTCGAACCATGTCTGTGAAGGAGAATATCTTCCAATACTTTAGCCATTGATCCAAACTTCACATTTCCCCATTGAAACAAGTTTTAGTGCAATCGACTCGTTTCCACTAGGCGATTCAAATATCATATCTGAAGTACAAATCAACAACACAATTAGTAAAAGAATGTGTAACAAAATTTTCATTTCATGGAAATAGGATTAAGAGTGACCCCATTAAGGTTAGAGTACGAAAGATACGAGTACTAGCTCAATGATACATGACTTGACCCAGTGTAAATTGATAGCTTCTCCCCAAGCAATCTAAACTTGATAAATTAATGTAACCTCATCTAGAGATATACACAACAATAACTACATATTATAAGTAATTTAATATCAAAAATTAAGAATGTTTGATGAAAAATATACCTCTGCGTAACTGAAATAGCTTTTCCAATGTGAAGTTTGTAACTTTACGGGTTCCATGAGCAGCACCTGCAAATTGAAAGATAATACATATGATCTTGCATCATTTTAATACATTTCAAGTTTTAAAAAAAAATATATCAACACAAAGCCAATACCAACAAGATCTTCATTGCAATATATATGTACCAGTGATAAGTGATAACCTGATGAGAACTGCGATCAAGAGAAGGAATCGTTGGACCAACGTCGTAGCGAAGATGATGATCACTGTTGAGGCCGACGGTTACCTAGTTGTCGTTGTGGTGGCCGACGAGAAAAAAATTGGCGCCTGAGAGAGCGAGAGCCAAAAGAGGAGCAGAGATCAAGTAACGAGAAAGGGAAGCTTCTTCTACTTTCAGATAGCATAAAACCCTATAGGGACGACTTGTCGTCCCTATACCCTCCAGCAAAATGACGTCGCCCCTAATTTCTAATTAAACAAATTAAAAAAATGTATATATATTTAATTTAATTTATTTTTGGCACAATATGCCGTCCCTATACGTTTTTGGAATCCCGACAACATTTTTTTGTTCCCGCTTTAACAGTAGAGGCGATTTGTCGTCACTTTAGCTTATAAAGTCAAAAGTGTTTGATCAACTCTATAGCGACAATATGTCGTCCCTATAGGGTCATCTATAACGACGATTGTTGTTGTCCCTATAAGTTTCGTCTCTATTGATGATTATTCTTGTAGTGATCACTTCAGAACTTATTATCCAATCCACAATATATCTTCATATTAAAGTCCTAACCCATAAAGTCGAAGACTTTAAGCCTTTGCATGGCTAAAAACACCCCAAAGTCCAATTCTAAGTATCTTAGCTCCATGAAATGAGACATCAACTTTGCATGGTTGCACAAAACCCATCAAGGTGATATTTTTATGCATTAGGGACCTCTAAAACATACAGATCTAGAGGCTAAGCTCTTGGAGTAACCTTTACACGCAAGGATAAACAAAAGGGACTAAAATAAACCATAAATCACCCCAAAATAGATCTACACGAGGAGTTGTCAAGCTAAGAACTTTATACATTCAATGGCTTGCAAAAGAGGTGATAACTCTGGATCGCTAAGCTTCACTCCAAACAATGAGCAAATGAGATGAATGAGATGAGAAAGTGATGATTTGCTTAGATTTAGGTATGGAATATCAACTCGAATAAATTCCTCGTAGGATGAGATTTTAATCGAATGAGTTAAAGATAAATTGATAATTTATCTTTAAAATAAGAAACATTTAAAAGAAACCATATGTTAGAAAATTATCTCATTTATTAGAATAGAAAAAATTAATTATAAATTCAAAAGGAATGAAATAATTTGTTTGGATAAGTATTCTCCTCTTTATTTTGATAATACTATAATATAAACACTCATCAAAAGAGGACTACGCTTCAAGAAAATCGTACATATTTCCTGATTCCTTTCAAAGTTGAATTGCCTTTGGGACTGGTGAATTCTTCCTGCTTGTCAGCACATGCATTCCACTTTCCACTACAAAATCGACTTTGGCCCTCTAAATCTAACCTCACCCCCAAGCAAAGAACAGACCCATCACTCTCCATCGCCATTTCTGCATACACAATCTATCTGTAAACTAACAAATCAAGATTTCAGATCTTAAACCTAAGTCTATATGGTCTCTTGTCTTCTTCACTATCGAACGAAACGTATAACCCCTTTATAGCCATAACTAAGAAAACATGAGAGCAGGTGGTTTCACTATCCAACAAGCTTTAAGTTCAGATGCAGCAAGCATCATAAAACAGGCAGTCACGCTGGCACGCCGCCGTGGGCATGCTCAGGTAACCCCTCTTCATGTGGCGAACACCATGCTCTCCTCCGCCACCGGCCTCCTCCGAACAGCCTGCCTCCAATCCCAATCCCATTCTCATCCTCTCCAGTGTAAAGCTCTTGAGCTTTGCTTTAACGTCGCTCTCAATCGTCTTCCTACTTCTTCATCCAGTCCTATGTTAGGCCCCAATCACTCATCCCAGCACCCATCGATTTCAAATGCACTTGTGGCAGCGTTCAAGCGCGCACAGGCTCATCAGAGGCGTGGATCCATTGAGAACCAGCAACAACCGTTACTTGCTGTAAAGATTGAGCTTGAACAGCTTATCATATCGATTTTAGATGACCCAAGTGTTAGCAGGGTGATGCGAGAGGCTGGGTTTTCCAGTACACAAGTGAAAAGCAATGTAGAACAAGTTGTTTCTCTAGAGTTATCCTCTCAAACACCTCCTCCTTCCGCTTCATGTAATACCATCAAGTACAAGGACTGTACGAGACAGAATACTATCGACAATCCACATCATAATGAGGATGTGATGTATGTAATAGACAATCTAATAAACATGAAGCGATCTCGAAGCCTTGTGGTTGTAGGTGAGTGCGTTGCTACGATAGAAGGTGTAGTAGCGAGAATCATGGAGAAGGTTGATAAAGGAGACGTTCCTGAGGCACTAAGAGATGTTAAGTTTATAAGTCTCCCTCTCTTCTCTTTTGGTAAACTCTCTAAAGGAGAAGTTGAACAAAAGCTTGGAGAGCTAAGGACCCTAGTAAATGGGTTTTTGAGAAGAGGGGTTGTACTTTACTTAGGAGATCTTAAATGGATTACTGAGTATAGAACCAGTTCATGGGGTCAAGGAAGGGGCTACTATTGTCCCGTTGAGCACATGATTATGGAGTTAGGAAGATTACTTTGTGGTATTGATGAAGAGATTAGTGGAAAGCTTTGGGTAATGGGGATTTCATCATTTCAAACATACATGAAGTGTAGAAATGGAAACCCTTCTCTTGAAATTATTTGGAAGCTCCATCCGCTTACCATCCCAGCTGGAAGCTTAAGCTTGAGTCTTGTTCCACACAGGTATACTCATCTTTGGTGGCATGCTAATAACATCTATTACTGAATTTTTGTTTTCGGATTCTTAATTTAGAGTTGGAAGAAATTGATGGATTTGGGTCTTTACAGGGACCACTTTCTTGATTCTTCTTTTTATGAGATTTGAATAATTATTCATATATATGAAGTTCATCTCATATACAACTTTCTTTTTCTTTCTTTTCTTTTTGATCATAGCATTTATAAAGTGACATTGATCATAATGACTAGTTTCTTTCAGAATAAAATATCCTTCCGATTTATTAGATTTATGTATTTGGACTCGTTTTTTTTTTATTTTCTTTCTCATATGATCATTTTCATTGCTGTAGTGATATACAAAGTGAGTGTGGGAGCAAGAATGGCGACAATGGAGGTAGTCGGCTGATGATTGAAAGTGGAGAGGAGAAGCAACTTACATGTTGCGTGGATTGCTCTTTGAATTTCGAGAATGAAGCTAAAAGTTCACGATCCTCAAGCCTCCCTTCATGGCTCGCTGATGAGAAAATAGTAGTCAATAATCATGATCAGGTGAGAATCATATTTACTTTCTACACTAAAAGTTACACGAGACCTTCTTTTAGCTTTGATACCATATATTATTATTCTAACATTATTCTTATTTACTAATTTCAGGAATTTGTTTCCATAAAAGAATTGTCCAAGAAGTGGAACTCAATCTGCACTTCAGTTCATAGGAACAAACCCTTGTTTCAGAGAAGCTTAAGCTTCTCTTCTGTTTCACCATCCTCACCAGCTTCTTGCTTTTCCTACAATCAGGAAAACCCTAATTCCAACCGAACCTCAATGGATCGTCAACTTTGGGATTTTACAGCGTTAGAGAAAAACATCGAATCACATGTGGAGGTAGACACTAGACAAAGATTTCCATCAAACCCTAATTCCACTCCGAATTCAGTTTCTTCTAGTGATGTTATGGAGGTGGACTACATTCAAAAGTTCAAGGAGTTCAACGGAGAAAATTTAAAAATCTTATGCAATGCATTAGAAGATAAGGTACCATGGCAAAAGGACATTGTTCCTGATATTGCGAGTACTATACTAAAATGCAGATCGGGAATGCTGAGAAGAAAAGACAAGATAAACAACAATGACACCAAAGAAGAGACATGGTTTTGCTTTCAAGGTATTGATTCGCATATAAAAGGAAAAATTGCTAGAGAATTAGCTAAGGTTGTTTTTGGGTCGCATTCAAGTTTCATAGAAATTGCTTTAAGCAACTTTTCATCATCTCCGAGAGTGGACACAACTGATGAACCAAGAAACAAGAGGTCAAGAGATGAACAAAGTTGTAGTTATCTTGAAAGGTTTGCTGAAGCAGTGTCAGCGAATCCTCATAGGTTGTTTTTGGTGGAGGATGTAGAGCAAGCAGACTATTGCTCTCAAATGGGGATCAAAAGAGCTATTGAAAGAGGGAAATTAATACATCCTAAAGGGGAAGAAGTTAGTTTTTTTGATGCGATAATTGTGTTGAGTTGTGAAAGCTTTAGCTCTATATCAAGAACATGCTCTCCACCCGTGAAGCAGAAAGTACAAGAAGAAGAAGAAGGAAGCCCTTGTGGATCTTTGGATTTGAATATTTCATTTGATGAAGATCATGAGGAGGAGTCCATGTCCATGGATGATATAGGGTTACTTGAATCTGTAGACAAATGTATCAATTTCAACAGTCAAGATTTGTCACTGTAAATCTTGAATCTTGAACTTAATTTTCCAAAATTTCTGAAAATTTAACTGAGAAATCTACTACTTACTTCAGTCCATACTATTGATGTGCATTGTATGAATTCTAACTTGAATCAGGTGCATGAAGCAGTTGAAGAGACTAATTTGCTCAGACTTTTCTCCTGTTTAAAAAAAAGGAAAAATACAAAGAAATTAATACGAACATTCTTTTATTTTTTGTTTGTATACTATATAATATTATTCTATTTTTTTGTTTTATTATAACATTTCATTTTCATTTTTTTAGAGACATTATGTTTTGAATTTTCTTCAAAATTAGAATATATTTTTTTTATGTTTTTATTTACTATTTAGACATTATGTATAGTACTTTATAAAATCTATATATCTATAATGGTGAAAACCACTTTGTATTTTTGTATTTAATCATTAAAAAACAATATAACGAAACATTAGTATTTAACTATCGACTTGTTAGTGTATATATATATATATATATATATATATATATATATATATATATATGTGTGTGTGTGTCCTTGTAGTTTATAAACAATATCAAAATATATAATAAATTAAACTCGTATTTCTTTGTCTAAAAATAAAGGGTTGCACTTTAACTGAAAAAGTAGGAGACTGATAGCCTCATAGTTTTTTCGTGATTTAAGCACAATGATGATGCTTAATGGAGTTCATATTAGGAAGAACAATATGCATTTTCCAAAAAGACTTTAAACTTTCATGAAACTTGTGCATAGAGAGGAACATATGGCAATCAGTATGCGCATAGAAGACCAAGTCAGTTGGGCTCCATACAAATTATTTGCTTATTATTTCCCACAAGTAGTTTTAAAGTATCGCTTTAAAAAGTTGTGTAAAAGTAAAAAATAAATAAAAATAAAATACACAATATTTAGGAGACATGCATAATGAGGCCTTTAATTTAACAATAATATTGTGGACGATTATAAAAGAATTTGGCTAGTGAATAGCTTTTCCCCGGTTGAATTTTTGTATGTTTTTATTTTGACAGCAAAAGGAAAGTAAATATAAAAGACGTTAGGGAGTTACAACCGAGGAGCGAGCCTCAACATGTTTAACACATGTACACCAATTAGAACAATACAGAGAGAAGCCACCATGCATGCCAGTAGCTCTATTTCTAATCCATTGAAAAGCTAATGACTTCGCTCGCCACTTTTATAAATAAAATCCTCTTACTGATCAAAAACAAAAGGAAAAACTAATGACTAACCTTGACATGCATGTAAGAAATGAGCTGCAATGAACCTTGAACTGATGATCTTTCTTGTTAAATTATGATTTTTCAAACAACCCAAAGAAAAGCTAGAGCAACAATACCTAAACACCGTTTATCCCATGCAGTTCCGAGGGTGCGGCTCCCTATGTAACATAGCCGTTCTTAAAAAAACCCTAAATATTATCTAAAGTTTGAATATATGTTCATATTACAAATACATTAATAATATAAGAAAATTGTCATTTAAAGTGACAATAAATAATGCTTTATTTTTTTAAATAACTAAAGACAAAACTTCAAAAATGGTCCATTTGGTTTTCAGAAAATATCAAGTTTAATCCCTAAGTTCAAAAAACCTCACAGATGGTCCCTATGGTTTCAAAACTTTTAACAAACGGTCATTTTCGCTAACTCCGTTAGCTTTTTGCCGTTAAGTGAAGGGTATTTCCGTCATTTCACAAAACAGGGACAATTTATGAAGTTTTTTGTTATTTAAAAAATATAAATATATAATAAAGGGTCCCACACACACACACACACTCTCTCTCTCTCTCACACACACACACACACATCAAACTGAAGAACATATATCACTCTCTTCTGAAACCTCAATCAGACCAACATAGACATATGCATACATTGATGATTCACTATCCCTCCCTTTCATATACACACATTAATGATTCATTCTATCTAGTTCAATCAATGGATTAGGATCTAGCTCCACCTTTAAAGTCGTCACTATCACAACCAGATTTGGCCTTCCATTAAGACCCTGTTGTGTGAAAGAAATACCCATCTCCCATTTATATGAAAGAAAAGTATCGACATCTTAATTACATCAAGAAAATACATAACAGAAGAAGAAATTAAAGCATATATCCCCTTTTTATCCCTCTAATTGAATCGCATACAGCCACCCCCCAAATCAATACAAGAAACATATAACAGGCAGTTGCAATTCAAAGGGAGGTCAGTTCACAATGTTTACAAATTCAATCTTTGAAGGAAACAAGTTATGCGATTACACTTGCTAGAAATCAAACGAACTCTTTCCACAATCCCAAAATAGGAAATCCAGGTAAAGCAAAGGTGCAATTGCAGGTATAGAAATCGGAATCGGAATGGAACATTATTCATTCTTCTACTCATGTTCTTGATCATTTTTCTTGCAACAACCAGTCAAGAAGTCGATCAAGAAAAAGAAGATGAAACCGATTGCAACAAAGAAGAACTCGAATCGAGACTATTCGTTCTTTTCTAGAAATCGAACGGAAACAACAAAGATCTTTTGAAATCAACCAACAGTTTCGATCAAGAAAACATAATCAGATGTGGAGGATTTGATCTCGTCTTCAAAGCCACCCTCGCAGACGGCCGGAAAGTCCCCATTAAATGGTTGCCCGACGACACTGGTCAAGTCGATCGCGAATTCCAAGCGGAAGTGTAAACCCTCTTGCTTCTATGAAAGAATCGAGAGATGTTAAGAGAGGGCCGATATCAGACTGTAACTTGTAGTTTGAATTGGAGATGGATGGTTTAAGCGATTCGACGCCTGAAAGAAGAGAACGCAGGTCATTGAAAGCCGTTATGAAGTCCTGATAATGAACCTTGCAGACTTCTTCGATCTCAACCTCTTTGGATCTACAAAAATGACGGAGGTGGTAGAGTCGGGTTTCGGGGTTACCCGAGGCGAAGGTTTTGATGATGAAAGGGGATAAGTCTTCTTCGTTTGATATGGTGGAAGATGAGTTCATCGACGAAGTGAAGATCTAGTTTAAGATGGGTTCTTTTGAGAGAGAGAGAGAAAGAGAGGGTGAGACCCTTTATTAAATAATTATATTTTTTTAAATAACAAAAAACTTCATAAATGGTCCCTCTTTTGTGAAATGACGGAAATACCCTTCACTTAACGGCCAAAAGCTAACGGAGTTAGCGAAAAGGACAATTTGTTAAAAGTTTTGAAACCACAGGGACCATCTGTAAGGTTTTTTTAACCTAGGGACTAAACTTGATATTTTCGAAAACCACAGGGACCATTTTTGAAGTTTTGTCATAACTAAATTTCAAATTATATCAAATTGACCCTTTGTTTTATTATACCATTGACCCAAGTTGATGACTTCATGTAGACTGATGACTTCTTGTAGACTCGACATCATCAGTTATATCCACGTACGTAGTCAAAGGTATAATAAACCAAAAACACGTTTTTATGTCAGAGAATTGAGTGACACTATGTACATTAGTGAATTAGCCACACAAAAAAATTGTCATTATAGACATTTTATGACATTTTTTTGCCATTCAATATGTAAGGAAATGTCGTGTCATTAATGATAAGTTATTGTGACGTTTAATGTTGATGACTATAACCCATAAAAACCGTTGTTATATGTAAAAAAATGACTATATGGTAAAAAAAATTGTAGCGTGTTCAATCATTTTTTTTATAAATGTCATCATAACCAACTTTTTGTTATAGGTTTTTTATTTTCATAACTATTGTTGACTTTTATTGACATATAATGAGTTAATGCGTGGCCATAAACTACTTTTGGTAACACATTTTTTCGTTTATCATTACTATTGTTGACTTTTAATAACACGGAATATATTAAACCGTAACCATAAACTACTATCAGTCACACGTTTTTTCGTTTGTCATCACTAATTTTAACTTTTAGTGACGCGCAACATATTAAACCGTGACCAAAAACTACTATTAGTCACATATTTTTTTTTTGCATTTCTCTTTACTATTGTTGAATTTTACAGGCATGTAATATAATAAACCGTAACCATAAACTATTTTTAGTCACATGTTTTTTCGCTTGTCATGACTATTATTGACTTTTAATAGACATAATAGATTTTATTGTGACTATTGTTGACATTTAATCACACTTTTTTCGTTTTTCATTACTATTGTGGAACAACTAAAATCATTTATATGTCAAATATTGACCAATTAACATCATGTACGTTATTTGGATAAACAACTTAAATTAATAAATAAAATACAACATTCACATTCACATAAAGAAAACATGTTGACAACAACAATTTGACAAATCATTACAAGAAGTCGTAATCTTCAACTGTTAAGCCATAACATGTATAAATGCAAAATTACCAATACACTCACATTCATATATACCATCCCCATTTGTTCCGTTAATAAACGCATTTGCATGAACATAAAAAAAATCATCATTTCATATAGGTAACATACTCTAGCTTTTGCACATCATCACTTCGTATGTGAAATAAATCATCTCTTTTAACGAATATAGGCAACATACTTTATCTTTTATAGATAATATAGTGCACTTATATTTTTTATACATAACAACAATATTCTTACTAAAACTTTTCTCAAAGTAGCATGATGGACAAGTAGAAGTCAAAGTTGAAGAGGAACAATAAGTCAAGCTTACAATGATGACAATATTAGATGATTTGAACACATCGAGAATTTTGTACACAAAAGCAAATCAAGGAAGGAACTTGATGTTTTTAATCACATTCATACATATAAAAATTTAAAATTAAATTCCATCATCTTGCAAACAAATCCATTTACCTCACAAGTTTGTAATTGTTGGATGACATTGGTTCAAACTTTGGGTCCGGTTATGTTCGACAATTAACTTTTAGAACCTTAAGAAGAAATCATACTTGTCGTTTATTGATGAACATCATGTAAATATACAAATAGAAAAGACCTGATGATTTCCACATTATGTACAAGTAAAGCATGGAACATAAGTAATAGTATTCCTCGTGTCCACAATGAGAGGAAACATCACTCACCTTCATTATCTTGGATCTCCAACTTCATTCTCATCCCTACCAAACCACCACCAACCTTCGTCCACACTTTTCCTTATTGCAACTTCTTATTCTGCTGCTACTTTTCATCTAGCATGTAACGTCCCATTTTCATAGAAAAATTTTATGTTTTTTAATTAAGGTAAAACTTCACATTTATAGAATCCAAGTTAAGAAAACCATTTGTTCTAGAGTACATTTGTTTAAAGAGCAGAGTAATAACAAACGATGAATCTCCATTGCTACTGATGAATGTGCAAAGTCACGCCTTCGCCCTCCCACAATAATCACTGGCACATAAAAAACATTAAATCTACAACTGTAAGCAAAAGCTTAGTGAGTTCCCCTAAAATACCACACACCTCAATACACATACAATGTATGTATATCGGTCCCATAGTCATAAAGAATGGACCGCTCCCGAGCCTACAACATAAAGTTGGACCGCTCCCGGGTTTGTTGGCCTCCCACCTCAACCTAACTACTTACCTGGGCCTTCAGCCCATGACTGATTTCTCTCCCGCGCCTACGACTTAGAGTCGAACCGTATCTAGTATCTTGGCCAAAAATACGAAGCAGTACCGCCTCAACCTAACCCATCATAAGATGTCGACATATATAATCAAACAACAAACCAAGTGAACACAAAAGCACATGAAACTACCTATACAAATCTATATGTCTAACTGATCACTATCGCACACTAGGCCTTTCCCGACACCCTACGTCACTACCAACAAATTTCCAAGGAATGCATAGCTATATGTGACCAGGGTGAGATAGACATTCGAACAGATGAACTCACTCTAGATCAGAAACCAAACAAGGAACATGCAAGAAAGCCTAGATCAATAGTTCTAAGGCTATCCTAGGTGATTACACACAGCCCCTAGGGCACTCCACTAGATGATAACCAACCTACTTGTATTCTAACCAGCATACCACTACTCCTATATCCTAACATGCAAGGATATATACTGCAACACGTAGTATAATGAAGAAACTCACCTGAATCGGAGACCCAAGAAACACCGTGACACACTCAATATCTGCACTAATTTTTCTTGCGACCCGACTGAAACCAAATGTGACATTCCCATTTTCACGGCCAGGAAATACCGATTTGTTTATGCTTCATTTTCAAAATCAGAGTATACTTTAAAGAAAAGTTTTGCGGAAATTTTTTCCCAGAAAAACAAGATAAACATGTTATCAAAGCATTTCCGAAGAAATGTATTTTATTCATTTTAAAACTTTAGGATGTCAACGTCAATACAGAAACATAAGCATAAACAGAACTTACATTCATTTACACAAGTGATCTACATCTCTTTAATCTCTCGGTGTAATGTAGCTTTATATCGACACCTGTGATACAAATAAACTGAGTGGGTCATGTTGGGAAACCTGGTGAGTACATAGGGTTTTCAACCCACAATAATATAGTTATTATGTTTAAACATCAAACATTCAACCCAATTACCCATCTCCATTATCTTCTTTATTCTTAAGGATCTACCCTAAGAATCAGCTATCCTTCATTCATTCATTCCTAAGGTTTATCCTAGGGAATACGCGCGAAATCCATTACTGCTAATGTCATCTCTTAGGCACAGCTACCAATATTATCCTTTAGGCACAACTGCTAGGATTGTGTTGTTCTAAACTGGGCGCAACTGCCAATATTATCTACTAGGCGCAGCTGCCAGGATTATGATGTTCTCTATTAGGCGCAACTGTCGATATTATCCTATAGGCGCATCTGCTAGGATGTTTAGAGTACATCGCGTTTCAAAATCATCTACAGGTTGTAGTGCAGCTACCAATATTCATCTATATCATCTTTCATACCTCATCATTTATCTACCCAAATTCTACCCAACATTTTTGTAGATATAAAATACATCTATAGCAACATTTTTGTAGATCTGAAAACAAAATACATCTACTGTCCAGATCATAAGAAAAAAGGTTCAGATCTGTAAACAATGTACATCTACAGCCTAGATCTAAAGAAAAAGGTTCAAATCTGAAAACAAAATACATCTACAGCCTAGATCTGAAGAAAAAGGTTCAGATCTGAAAACAAAATACATCTACAGCCTAGATCTGACAAAAAAGGTTCAGATCTAAAAAGAAAGAAGTCAGATCTTTCATCCAACATAGATCTCAAAGTATAAAATACATGTACAGCTTAGATCTGAAGAAAAGGGTTCAGTCTGAAAAGAAAATACATTTATAGTCTAGATATGAAGAAAAGGTTCAGATCTGAAAACAAAGAAGTTTAAATCTTTCACATAGCACAGATCTCAAGTAAATATGCACACATAGCACGTAATTTATATAAAATACTTCATATTTATGTATAAGATGAAAGTAACTATGAACTCACCTGATAAAGGGTGATTCGGACAACGCTTCGCTTCTTAAAATAATTTCCTTTGACGAAACCGGGAAGTTTGCTTGAAAATCAGGCTCCGCGCGGGCAGAGTTTCAAACCGAAAAACTCTTTTTCTCGGAGCCTTCGGGTGCTCCGGGGCTTTCTTTTAGTGCTAGGGAGGTTTCCTAGGCTTCGGGGGTGTTTGGGAAGTTTAGAGAGAGAGAGTAGAGAGAGAGTAGAGAGAGAAAGAGTTGGCAAAATGTGTGAAAAATCGGCTGGCCCTCGCACCCCTTTTATAGGCCGAGGCTGCTGTCCACGCAGCGCTTACCTTCGGTGGTACGCTGGGCGTTCCTCGGAACGCTGCGCGTACGAGGGTACGCAGCGCGTTCGTACGTCGATGTAGCAAGCTTCGCATGGTGCATCGTGGCTTCTTCCAGACCGAGCAATGCGAGACCGCGAGGCGTTCCATCTTCGTACGCAGGGCATAATCGAACGCGAGGCGTTCCTCGGTCTACGGTGGGCGTAGCCTCGCTCCCAGATCGTAAATTACGCCTTCGACTTCTAAAATTCGTAACTTTCGCATACGAGCTCCGTTTTTGATGTTCTTCATATCCACGCATAGGTGGGACCGTACTCTACAACTTCCGTTTAGACTTCGTTGGCTAATTTTGAATCTATTTTTCAAGTTATATTTTTAACAGGCCGGGACAGGAAAAGTCTGTTAAAAATTCATAAATTCTTCATCCGATGTCCGTTTTCGTATGTCTTTTTACCGTTGCGCTACTATTAATGAAATCTTCGATTCTCGTTTAGGTTGTGTTAGCTAGAAATCACTCGGTCTAATATTCGAACTCCGGGCTGCATACTGCTAAGCCGAAACTTAGAAAAATCATAACTCCCTCATACGAAGTCAGATTTGGACGTTCTTTTCATGCACGCTCTTGATTTAACGTATGATACGACTTTCGTTTAGATCACTAAGGCTAAAAAATTCCTCTATCATAAATTCACTATTTACGTCAGACAATGTCGTGCCAGTTCTGTCGCGAAACTTCGACAGACCATAATTTCTTCGTTATAACTCGGATTTCGGCATTCTTTATATCCCTGGAATCCTTGCCACGACCACTACACCTTTCTTTATAGATATTAGGTCTATCTATATTTTTATTTCTGGCTCTTATTTTCATTATTGATTTATTATATCATAATAAACAAGCATAAAGCACATAAATTCACATGATACTCGAATAATTCCTTTTTTTTTATTTCAAAATGAGTTATATTTGTTGACCATAACTATTACATCAGTGCATCAATGCTTAGCCTCGAAACACGGGCGTTACACCAAAACATGGAAGGACCTTAATCAATAATTCAATTCCTTCATGTTTGACCAAAAGTCAAACTAGTCAAAAAGTCAACGGTTAATGGTCAAAGTCAACAGCCAAAATTACCAAAAGTTGACCCTCACATCGTGACTATCCCTTGGTTACATTGTGAGAAATCACCACGACGTGACCCTCTTTGGTCACATCTGGAACATGGTAGGACGAAATGATCGCATGATACTCCATCGTCACGTTGTGACAGTCTCCATGTCACAACGTGGCCATTGTCTGATGCAAAATCTTATTGGTTTGAGTCCTTAATCCGTTAAGTCTTTAACTCTTACTTTCCAAAAAGCCTTAAGGGACTTCAAAGGTCCATATAATTGATAACTTTATGGACATGCATACTCCATGCATTTCCTCTAGCCAATCTAGGTCAAAAAGCAAGAAAATGACCTAAAACTTCATGCAAGATTCAAAATCCATAGCTAATCCTTAGATCTATAAGATATGATGCTCTAGGGACTTTGGAGGGTCATAAAGTTGCCAACTTTATTCCATCCATTTGCACAAATCAAAACAATGAACCAAAAAGGAATAAAACATTTAGATCTAAGAGAATAAACCAGAAAATTAGAAACTTGAATCCTTACAAATGGTCCAGAAGTTGATATGCAAGATGAGAAGTTGTTTCTTACTTGATCTTTACACCAAATCGCCTTTTTCTTCCTTGAAAGAGCATCAAAACCACCAAAATGAGCCATGAACCACCCAAAGGGATTAGGGTTAGGGTTTCTAAGGTTTGAGAGTGATGGAGGCTGATGATGAACCGTAAATCTACCCTAATAAATGAAAATGAGTTTGCCACATGTCCTTCTCTCATAAAATTAGCCACATGTCATTTTGTCATAATTTGAGATATATTTATTTTCCACTTGTCATTACTTTAATTTTCATTTTCAATATATCATTAATTTAGTTTCCATAAATTAAACCTACCATAATGACTATTAGTTTTAAATTTTAAATTTTAAATTTTAAATTTCAAATTCAATTTCAAATAAATTTACAGTTTAAACTTTTATGTTTAACATTTTGTTATAATTAACCCGTTTAGTACACACTAAACACATAATTTTAATTTATTTATTCTTTGCATGTTTTTTTTTCTTATAATTTTCACTTATTTCAATTTCAATTTCAAATTCAAATAAAATTTCTATTTAATGGTTCGTACTTCACATTTAGTTTTAATCAACCCGTATAATATACGGGTCTCACAACTAGTACGAGAATAAACCAAGATATCATCAATAAACATAATCACACACTGTTCCAACATCATCTTATATACCCGATTCACGAGATCGATGAATACCACATGTATTGGTTAGCCCGAATGGCATCACCACAAATTCATAATGCCCATAGCAAGTCCTAAAGGTCGTATTCTTAATATCCTCATCCCTGACCCTCATCTGATGATACACCGATCTCAAATCAATCTTGGAAAACCAAGATACACTTGAATTTGATCAAATAAATCATCAATCCACGGAAGTGGATAACGAGTTTTTCACCTTCATCTTATTCAGCTCCCTGTAATCGATGCACATATGGTGCGATCCGTCCTTCTTCTTAATAAACAAAATCGGTCCTTCTTAAGGCGAACTGTCCGGCCTGATAAATCCTTTTGCCCAACAAGTCCTAAAGCTATGTGGATAACTCTTACATCTCAGGAGGTTCAAGATAATAAGATGATTTGGCTATTAGAGTTGCACCCAGGACTAAGTCAGTCAAACACATCAGATAAATCCTGAGAAACATGTACGTCTTCAATAGACTTCCTCCCCTTAACTCGAGTATCCACAATATAAGCCAACGACCCTTTACAATCATGCTGTAATTATCTCGTAGCTCGCAGAGCAAAAAAAGTGGTCGGGATGCCTTGTGTACCCTCAGCATGAATGAGCAATTCTCCTGCAGTTGTGGTTTGAAATAGAACAAACTGTCCTTGACAGTCGATAATAGCCCTAAATTGGTTCAAGCAATCCATATCCATAATGGTCCTTGCCCCCTTATAGACATAGGAGCGAGATGAATATTAAACCACACTCGAAACATCTCCAATACATAATCCCGGTGAACCCTTGAAGCACTCACAATGTGATCATCAGTGATCTTTACCTATAAAGGGAAATCTAATGCTCCCAGAACAACATCAAACTTATTGCTAAGAGTAATAGACATAAATAATCGAGTAGCACCCGAATCAAAATGGACAAGATCTTACATACCATTGACACTAACATCATTAATCACAACATATCAAAACATAATCATAAACACAAAAACGGTAATAAATAAATATAAGACAAACCAATAACCACATCGAGAGCTACTCTAACATCGTTTAGTTGTCAACTGGAATGTTCGGTTGTTCATCATAAGAGCGTCCAGCTTGCCATGATGACCATCAGTAATCCTCAAGTTGGTAGGTGTGGGTGCCCTCACCACAACACCAGATAAGCTTGGACAATCTGTTGGATATAGTGTCTAAGTTCATAACTATATTTGGTATGTACTTGACCCGACTTGGCATGGTCCATTTGGGTTGCATGGCATCACAACAATTGGATAGACAAAATGAGAAAAAAGGATACTTATGATTTATTAATGTATTATAAGTTCTAATATATTAATATGAAATCATATTATTTAATTAGTATTGATCAAGAATTAATTTAGAATTAATTTTGTGATCAAAAGGAGACTATTTAAATGTATGAGGATTGATTGTGTAAATCATTCATTCTTATATAATGGGCTTATGATCCATGGTTCATAAGATTGGGCTAAAAACCATAGGGTGCTCCATGGAGGTTAAAACCCATGGATCATGGAGTAAGTGAAAGGTCATGCACATTAGGGTTTGCATGGTGTAACCCTAATTGCATGACACTATATAAGGAGCCTCACATGGAGCAAAATCGGCACTTAGACTAAAAAGACAGAGGGCTAGCCGAAATTTGCATACAAGTGTTCTATTCTCAAGTTATTCCAAAAGTTTTGGTGTTGTGTGAAACATTTGAGGCATCACACTTAGGGTGCTAGGCTCACAAGGTCTTAAGGAATCAAGCAACAAGAAAAAGGTATGTCATTCTACTAGTTTTATATTACATATGCCTCATGATATGCTAGATAGGATGAAACCTTGGAAAAATTAATATTTGCATGTATAATAGAGAAAACATAGATCCAAGGTTTCTAGGGTTGCATGTACACCATAGGAGTGTTAGAATGCTCAAAACCCAACAGTGGTATCAGAGCCTAGGCTTGTTTTCTGTTATATTGCTGTTTATATGTGATTTTGCAAAGCTGGAATGCTGTCTGATAGATCAACTCGCCGAGTCCACGAACATGCTCGACGAGTTGATGGTTTTATTCATGGACTCGACGAGTCTGTTCTTGCACTCGGAGAGTCTGATGAACAGACAACATGATGTTCGAGTTTTTTGGCCAGAATTGGGTTAGGATCATTACATGTAACTGTTTTCAATCATTTAAACTGTTTTTATGATATGGTAATGATTATCCTAATCCAATTACAAGGTAATTGTTATAATTTCAAGAATTGAATTAATATGATTATGCTAATGTCTTGAACTTTGATGATATGAATTGTCTTGCTTCTATGAGTTTGAATATGATCATGCTTGCTTGTTTGATGATTATGACTAATTAAATCTATGATGCATATGTTTTAATGGATTCCATAACTTTTCCTCAAGTTATGGATAACCAAAAGTCTTTTTCCTTTAAAGAGCCATTAAATAAAACTCATAGGTTATAAAATGAAGAGTCTTCATTTTATGAGCCATTAAACTCATAAGTTATAGAAATGAAAAGTTTTGAATAGTTTCAAAACTTGCCCTCAAGTTTTGGAATTTGTAAAGCCACTTAGAAACTTTAATTCCAAATCCCTAGAATTTTAAAAGGTTAAAATTCAACCCTTATACTTTATAATATTATAAGTGAATAATATATATATATATATATATATATATATATATATATATATATATATATATATATATATATATATATATATATATATATATATATATATATATAAGATCAAGTCAGTCTTACCGTTAGTAGGCCTCATTCACGAAGCCGATCTATAAGGGGGTATAAGGTTGTTGCCTATAAAATGACAGCTTAATGGGTGTCCACTCTCACCCACCGCTTCCTTGACTGGTGGAGGGTCGTTAGCCGAACGGGTAGGACAAAGACTATAATTCTCATTAAAAGTATAATGATAAATATAAAGTAACTAAACCTTTATTAATTCCCAATCTTAGTTACTTTAGGAAAATGTGAAATAGGTGCTAACCCATGAAATTGCACTTTGCACCTTGCTAAGTCGTTAGTGGAGCGTGTGTGGTTAACCGACACACTAACTTGGACTTAACAAGGGTGACAAAGGGTGGCTTAAGGTTTATCATAGATTGGTGGAGCGTGTGTGGCTAACCGACACATCGATCAGGTGATAAAATTAAGAGTACCAAGTTAATTTGCATGGTTATTCACACCTTGTTTTGTGATCCTCGGCATCCCAGTCACAAACTTGAAGGGCACAATCGAGATTTAAACATGCCATTGAATCGTTCAATGAATCTCAAAAGATCTAGGAGTTTCAATCCAATTAAAACTTAATAATTTATTCTGTTTTTTTTTATGGTGGAAATTGGTAAATCGTCATTTACCTACCTTCAAATATTTTGTAGCTTGGATTACGGCATCCCTCTTCCAAGTTATAAGCTATTGTGTTGCGTCCTAGCCTTAATATTTCATTTGGGTGACTTATTAAGGATTCTTTATCTAATGTAAACTTGTCTTTCTTTCTTTTCAGATGTCTTCCAACACTTCCACTGGCTTAAACCCTACAGGCTCTTTTTCCCTCATGAACTTGTGTGGGAAAGTCACTTTTGATGGAACTAATTTTAAGGATTGGATTAGGAACATCAGGATGATTACTCGCTATGAGGGAAATGAGTATGTCCTTGATAAGGAACTGAAGGTTATTGATGGGTCGTCTGCTACTCCTGAGGAGATTGCTGAGTATACTACCCATGAGAAAGATGCCACTAAGGTGTCTTGCATCATGTTGGCTTCCATGTCAGCAGAACTCCAGAAATCCTATGAAGATTTCTACCTTCTTGAGATGCACCAAGACCTGATGGAAAGGTACCATCAGAGTGCTCGTCAAGAGAGGTATGAAATCATCTCTTCCATGATAACAACCAAGATGAAGGATGGTGAACCCATCACCGGCCACTTGTAAAAAATGCAAAGGTTCGTGGACCGGCTGCTAAAGCTAAATGCGGACTTTCCTGAGGAGATGGCGATTGATATCATTCTACACTCCTTACCACTGAAACTGGTCTCAAAGGTAAGTCAGTTGTTACTTCTACTCCTACTACTACCCCTGTTCTGGCAATTGGGCAAGGTAAGGGGAAGAAGAGGAAAACCCATTCGAAGGGTAGCAAGAGAAAGTCTCTTGATGGATCCTCTTCAAGTGGAACCAAAGGTGGTCCCATCACTCCTTCTTCAAACCCAAAGGAAGCACAATGCTTCTATTGTCAGGAAAAAGGGCACTGGAAGTGAAGCTGCCCGAAATACTTGCAGGATGTTAGGGATGGGAAAGTAAAACCCACCCATGCATGGCCTAAGAAGAAGTGAAGAAGTGGAGCACGGGAAGATAAACTTAATCATGGGCAATAGGAAAGCATCACATGTTACCAAGATTGGAGTTTATTCTTTATTGCTTAGTAATGGGTTAACATTAGATTTGAATACATGTTATTACTCATCTGAAATGGCGAAGAATGTTATTTCCTTTAGTAGTTTGTACAAGAAAGGATTTACCTTTTCATTTAATAATAAAATTGGTGCTATTGATGCTTTTTATAATGGTGTATTTTATTTTAAAGCATTACCTTGTGATGGTGTATATGAAACTGTGTCAATTGTAGACAACTGTGACAACCCGAACCTTTTTCCCTTTCCGTTATCCAAATTCCGTTAATAAAATTTGGATTTTTAATGAGTCCCGTCAAATTCCTTTGGCATGGAAAGTCATTTTGTTATAAAATGGAGCTTCATATATGAGTCGGGACCAAATCTACGCGAAAATTTCGAGTTTCCGTCGATCAAAACAACCATTCTCGGCCGGACTTGAGTTCACGGCCGTACGCCCGTGTATGGCCGTACACTCGTATACGGCCCACGTCGGGTGGACCCCACCACCGACCACAAAAACCTCTATAAATACGAGACCCTACCCCCTCATTTACACTTTTCTGTCCGAACACCCTATACTTCTCTCTCTAGACTCTCGACCGTACACTCTTAAAGCACCTTCATTCTTCCGTAAAACATCAAAAAACACCATTGGGGGTTCATTTCGGAGCATCAAGGACATGTATTCATCGATTCCAACACTCTAGTTCTTGAGTGTACGACCGTATTCCTTCAAGTTCGTTGACCGTACACTCATTCAAGACCATACACCTTCAAAGGCAGTACACCCTTCAAGGCAGTCTACGGCCGTACACGGTTCACGGCCGTACACCCCCTTTCACGGCCGTACACACTCCTTAAGTGTTACATTAGGCTGAAAACCGCTTTCCTCGATTCAATCAAGTCCCGATAACATTCCTTAACTGAAAGCAAGTGTTTTCCAACACTTTATTTAATGAAATCGTTAATTTAGATACATATATGTATTTAATTGTTATTAGGATTCCGTTAAGTGCCACGTACAACAACTCGAGGGTCTTCGTTTCCAGTTCATTGATTCGACGCGTGCACGCAATTAACGGTAAGTTCATACCCCTATACTTTTCCGAGTTTTTAATGTTTTCAGGGGGGGAATACAAGTAAAATCACAAGTAATCTTGTGTTTAAAAATATAATTTGGTTTATTATATTTTCCTATCATTAGTATACGTTGAACATAGAACTTACTAAACATGATGAACATAGTTACTACTAGATTTGCGGACAGTTTTATAAACATGTTAAGATACAAACTTTAGAAACACAGTTTTCAGAACAGAAGAAACAAACTTATGAATCATGAAATAAAGATATTATTTTATATGGATTCATAACAAAAAGGGTTTTCAGAGTGTTGTTCGTGGATTTTTTGAGAGAACTACAGTGTGGGATGCCTTGTAACTAGAGTCTCGTGGAGAGAGAGCGTGAGTTTGTGTATAGATCTATACGGGACTGACAATCCCACACCTAAACTACTAGCTACAGTTAGGCAGGCATGCCTTGGGTGACAAACGTCTGTTTAGTTTTCGACGTCCGAAGTACGTCGTTTTGGTATTCATCCATCAGTATACTTATAAGAATCCACAGGTGAAACAACGACTCATCCACGTAATAATATACTTAAAGAATAAACACTAGGGTTAATAACTATGTGATAACTTGGTATATACACTAGGGTAATATGAAATTAACATCCGACTTCCAATGGGATGTGTGATCTCCGCCTCATTTCCTGTTCCTTGTTTGGTTGTGGGCTTAGGGCAGAATCACCCAACCGACTGTTTGTTCGATCTAGATTTCTATAACTCGTATGTACTAGGTGATCACAGGAGGGTATTAACAACACTTTCAGGATACAGAACACTACTTTTTCAACTAGTTTTATTTATGTAATAAGACTAATATACAATACTGGTGGTAGCTAGGATTTTCACACATAGATTTTCATACAAGGGTTTCATACAAAGGTTTTCATACAGAACATACTATACATTACTGGTGGTAACCAGGGTGTTTAAACAGAACAATGCTTAAAAAACATAAGTATGGTAGATACTTCTACTCAACGATTTTGAAACAGATGATTCATTAACATACACTTAGGAAAATATAGGATTTTCTAGGGTAAATATCAGTACTTTACTAACAATTTGTTAATTATTCAATTAACGAATATTCATTATAAATTCTATAATTCCTTAGTTTGTGCATCCGGGTTACATATGAAGAATATCCGATAGAATGTGGAATGTGTGGTTTCCGCCTCATTCCCCGTTCCTTGTTTGGTTGTGGGTTTAGGGCAGATCCACACAATTAACTGTCCATTCGATATTGGTTTATATGTAACTAGTATGAACCAAGTAGTTATAGAAGGAATGGGTTTAATCATGCTTTACATTAAGAAAATATTGGATTTTCTTGAGGAACACTTTCAAACAGATATCAAAGGTCCAATACAGTTAACTTTGTAAGTATCTAGTGCATACTTCAGGATTATGTACATGAGGATCGGACAACCAGTGGAATGTGTGGCCTCCACCTAACTTCCTGTTCCTTGTTTGGTTGTGGGCTTGGGGCAGAACCACACAATCGATTGTTTGTTCGATCTGGATTGTATATGATTTGTATACACTAAGTACTCGCAGGAGAAAACTAGTAAAAATCATTTTTACTGAAGGTTTATACATTCATTACATCAGAAAATATAAGGTTTTCTGGAGAAAGATAATACACTTTTCAAAAGAACAAAAACATTTTTTTCCAAAACAAAATGCTCATGCACTCACCAGCTTTATGTTGATACTCTTTCAAAATCTACTTGTATTCTCAGGACATGAGTAGACAGGTACACGTACGGATTAAAGAAGACGGAGCATAGTAGCTTCGAGTCTTTACTTGTATTTACTTTTGGAGTCAATCATGTATGATTCAAATGTAATGTAAACACTATACTATTAATACAATGGTTGTTGTTGCTTTGCTTACTATTATTCAGTTGTTGTGATACTGTACATGACGTCCTCCGCCCCCGAACGTTTCCGCCGTTTCGGTTTTGGGGATGTGACAGATTGGTATCAGAGCATTGTTTATAGTGAACTTAGTATATCAACCAGTAAAAGATATACAACTATAAATACAATGGGGTCGGAGTGCTCTGACTAAAATTATACTTTTAAAATTTAAGTATTTTAACAGAAGTATACTAATAAGCATACATACTAAGGACAAGTATTACAATAAGAACAAATAAAAACAAAACAAACAAAAGTATTTAGATGTTGGATACTACAGTCAAACCTATGCAGTTATGTAATCATATCTGGAATAAATATAACCTGATCAACTATATTTATTCGAGATACGACCAACATGTGTTTGGGAGTGATGGTGGTGTCGCAACGAGTCTAAAACTTACCTAACTCTATATACAAAGTATCCTTAGAACAAAACATAAAGATAAAATACTATAGGAGTATTTTAGGCACTATAACAAACTTGAATGAGAACTAAAAGACCTTTACTGGCAGGTCTATAGTTACGAAGTGCATGCTTCCAGGGTTATATATAATTGGGATCTTATAGACTTAGAATTGGTGATCTTCGCTCTACTACCCGTTCCTTGTTTGGTTGTGGTTTTGGAGTAGGATCATCTATTCGAAGGTCTATTTGATCTCGGTTATATACAACTTGCATGCACTGCTTGACTATAGGAGGACCCAGTTTAGATCAGCAATAACTATAAGAAGAAATGTTTACTTAATCTCATAAGAATCTTTAGACATCCCCATTCTCGCGCGAACAACCTAGATATAGATAGCCACTCCACTACAATCACCAACAGAGGAATCAAGGAGGAACCAGAGAGGATTCATAAAGAAGGTTCCTAGAAGGAATCATATGAGGATGCAAATCTTCCATCAGGAAGTGATGGAGATTTGTGGTAAAACCCGAAGCATGATCTACAGTGAATAGGAGAACCATAAGAAAGCCCAGAAACAACAAACCCTCACAGCTGAATTCAGGACCATCATAGTTAGAACAAAAACCACTCCCGAGGCGCGCAAGGTGGTAGAGAACCATATACGTCATACTAATAATTAACTAACTAACATGATCTAGTGAGTTAGTGATTACACTGCTCACACTATGTGTCAGGCTTATTGCCTTTATCATATCAGCTAAGTAACAGTAAACTAGATTCCATAACTTCATTAAGAGGGTAGTCACTATCAAATTCATAAGTCTATGTTGCGTAGACCCCTGTTATGAATTGCTCCAAACGTCAGAACATGAAACACTCAGAACTAAGATAACTTCGATTCAGAATACACTCGATTCGTAACATCTAAGGACTTACCCTCGTTTCGTCTTTTAAACCTTTTGGCAGCAATATGCCACCGAAGAAGTCGAAAAAAAAAACAACGCACCACCGCCACCACCTCCTCAGTATGACCCGGTTGTCTTTCAGGCGGCAGTAACAGCCGCAGTGACAGCTGTCATGACTCAAATAAATGCAAGGGGTACCGGTAGATCAGGTAGTGATACCAACAGCTTTAACCACGGACACACAAGGGAGTGCTCATAAAAGGACTTCATGATTTGTGGACCCAAATCCGTCGATGGAAATGGGGGAGTCATCGCCCTAATGCGATGGTTCGAGAAGACAGAATCGATTTTCGAGTTATGCGCGTGCCCCGAAGGAAGCAAAGTAAAGTTTGCTGCCTGCACCTTCTCTGACAGAGCCCTTACATGGTGGAACAGCCATGTCAAGACTTTGACTCTTCCAATAGCAAATGCAATGGGCTGGGAAAATCTGAAGGAAATGATGTTGGAAGAATACTGCCCGAGGGGTGAAGTACATAAAATAGAGCATGAGATGTGGAATCTTACCATGTCAGGCTCAGACATAGAAGCTTACACCAACAGATTCAGCGACTTAGCCGCACTATGCCCGTGGATGGTTACTCGGAGAGTAACAAGGTAGAGAGATACATTTGGGGACTACCTTCTCCAATCCAAGGAAACGTATTGGCAGAAAAACCTCTTATGTTTGACAGTGCCAAACGCCTGGCTCGAACATTGGTGGATTATGGGATCCGCCAAGGCATAATGGACCCCGTTCATGGGTCAACCAAAGGAGGCGACGATAATCAAAGGACCGAGAGCAGAAAGAGGAGACAATCAACACAAGAATCCTCCGAGGGACAACAGATAGGTGCAGCCTACGCTGCTACGACACCAACCACCCCAGCACCCGACAATCGCTATGTTGGAACCCTCCCTAAATGTAATAAGTGCATCTTCCATCATATCGGAAGGTGTCGGAAGTTGTATTGCAAGAACTGCCTCAGAAGGGGACACACCATCCGTTTCTTTAGGGCACCGACATGACCAATCTCTCAGGTCCCATTTGAGGAAGCAAGTCACACCTGCTACGAATGTGGTGAAACATGACACTATAGGAGAGATTTTCCATTGGCCAGGAACTCTGATGAAGAGGGAGGAATGCTAATGATCACTGCAGGAGAGTCTACCCCGGAAAACCCCGAGAACAGCGGTACGTCTTCCAACTCGAATCTTTTCCCAAACCTACATTTTCAAGGAAACCGTCTCACAACTAAGTTCTAACTATAATAATTTCTTCCTCGTTTAAACAAAGCACATAGTTTATGTAGAAACTAAATACTCTTTTCCGGTAGGCTATAATGACTTGGTGTAAACAGTAGGGCCATATATAATTAAGGATCAATAGACTTAGAGTGCATGATTTCGCCTTATTTCCTGTTCCTTGTCTGGTTGTGGATTTAAGGCAGAGTCACTCAGTCGACCGTCTTAATCATCTTAATTATATATGACTTGTAGACACCAAGCGATTATAGAAGGACCGGATAGGAATCATAATATCAAGTATCATTCACTAGAACAATTTCTCAGTTAGTACACTTAATACAGTACAAAACATTCGCAGTAGTAATAACAAGGTCAACATAGAAAGCACTAGAAACGTTCACACACAGATACACTGACGCCATAACGAAACACTCCTTCCGAACTAACTTAACACGCGATCTTACGATGTCATCCCGCTTAGTCTGACTGATTCTGCGTTATACCAAACCCACGTGTCACCGAGGAGACCCTTTGCCTTAAACCGACCGAATAACAAAACTCTCGTCACTCATAACGACAAACTAGATGCGAACCTCGAAATTTCATCTCGCTTCAAACCCCCGAAAATACTCATGCGAGGAGTATGGTATCCACCAGTAACCTTCCTTAAGTACCCTCAGCAGACCATTTTGGAAACACCACTCGCGCAACAAGTCAAGTTCAAGCACAGAGGCTAGGGACAGATACGGTTAGCCTATCGATGTTGAATGTACACGCGAGGGTGGTATATAAGTAATATTCTATGTACTTAGGATGTGTGTTTCCACCCTATCTCCTGTTCGTTGTCTGGTTGTGGACCTGGGGCGAAGTCACCCATCCAACCGTCTTATCAATCTTAATTATATACGACTTGTGTACATGAGACAATGGTAGATGGACCGGGTATGAGTCCTACCATGAACTTCAGGACAAAGGCTGCTCAGAACTACGAAAGGACTTTCTACCAGTTGGATGAACATAGTTGAGCAAGCTAAGCCTACACGCCCATCACAGATCAGAACAACGCACCCATCAATGATGATCCGCTGAAGCAACCAGCGAGGATCTGAATTCATTGAAAGAACGCAAGGATTGAATGGAACTAAAGTAACCGTCTCTCTTCCTTATCCTTAACCATCCACTCGAAATCCGAATTTTGGGACGAACATCCCTCTAACGGGGGGATGATGTGACAACCCGAACCTTTTTCCATTTTCGTTATCCAAATTCCATTAATAAAATTTGGATTTTTATTGAGTCCCGTCAAATTCCTTTGGCATGGAAAGTCATTTTGTTATAAAATTGAGCTTCATATATGAGTCGGGACCAAATCTACACGAAAATTTCGAGTTTCCGTCGATCAAAACAACCATTCTCGGCCGGACTTGAGTTCACGGTCGTACACCCATGTACGGCCGTACACTCGTATAGGGCCCACGTCGGGTGGACCCCACCACCGACCACAAAAACCTCTATAAATACGAGACCCTACCCCCTCTACTTCTCTCTCTAGACTCTCGACCGTACACTCTTAAAGCACCTTTATTCTTCCGTAAAACATCGAAAAACTCCATTGGGGGTTCATTTCGGAGCATCTAGTACACGTATTCATCGATTTCAGCACTCTAGTTCTTGAGTGTACAACCGTTTTCCTTCACGTTCGTTGATCGTACACTCATTCACGGCCGTACACCTTCTAAGGTCGTACACCCTTCAAGGCAGTCTAGAGCCGTACACGGTTCACGTCTGTATACTCCCTTTCATGGCCATACACACTCCTTAAGTGGTACACTAGGCTGAAAACTGCTTTCCTCGATTCAGTCAAGTCCCGGTAACATTCCTTAACCGAAAGCATGTCTTTTCCAACACTTTATTTAATGAAATCGCTAATTTAGATACATATATGTATTTAATTGTTATTAGTATTCCGTTAAGTGCCACGTACAACAACTCGAGGGTCTTCGTTTCCAGTTCATTGATTCGACGCTTGCACACAATTAACGGTGAGTTCATACACCTATACTTTTCCGAGTTTTTAATGTTTTCAGAGGGGGGGGGGATACAAGTAAAAGCACAAGTAATCTTGTGTTTAAAAATATAATTTGGTTTATTATATTTTCCTATCATTAGTATACGGTGAACATAGAACTTACTAAACATGATGAAGATAGTTACTACTAGATTTGCGGACAGTTTTATCAACATGCTAAGATACAAACTTTACAAACACAGTTTTCAGAACAGAGGAAACAAACTTATGAATCATGAAATAAAGATATTATTTTATATGGATTCATAACAAAAAGGATTTACACAGTATTATTCGCGGATTCGTTTAGAGAACTACAGTGTGCGACGCCTTGTAACTAGAGTCTCCTGGAGGGAGAGCGTGAGTTTATGTATAGATATATACAGGACTGACAATCCCACACCTAAACTGCTAGCTACAGTTAGGCAGACATGCCTGGGGTGACAAATGCCTGTTCAGTTTTCGACGTCCGAAGTACGTCGTTTTGGTATTCGTCCATCAGTATACTTATAAGAATCCACAGGTGAAACAACGACTCGTCCACGTAATAATATACTTAACGAACAAACACTAGGGTTAATAACTATATGATAACTTGGTATATACACTAGGGTAATATGAAATTAACATCCGACTTCCAGTGGGATGTGTGATCTACGCCTCATTTCCTGTTCCTTGTTTGGTCGTGGGCTTAGGGCAGAATCACCCAACCGACTGTTTGTTCGATCTAGATTTCTATAACTCGTATGTACTAGGTGATCACAGGAGGGTATTAACAACACTTTCAGGATACAGAACACTACATTTTCAACTAGTTTTATTTATGTAATAAGACTAATAAACATTACTGGTGGTAGCCAGGCTTTTTACACATAGATTTTCATACAAGGGTTTCATACAAAGTTTTTCATACAGAACATACTATACATTACTGGTGGTGACCAGGGTGTTTAAACAGAACAATGCTTAAACAACATAAGTATGGTAGATACTTGTACTCAACGATTTTGAAACAGATGATTCATTAACGTACACTTAGGAAAATATAGGATTTTCTAGGGTAAACATCGGTACTTTACAAACAATTGGTTAATTATTCAATTAACGAATATTCATTATAAATTCTATAATTCCTTGGTTTGGTGCATCCGGGTTACATACGAAGAATATCCGATAGACTGTGGAATGTGTGGTTTCCGCCTCATTCCCTGTTCCTTGTTTGGTTGTGGGTTTAGGGCAGATCCACACAATTAACTGTCCATTCGATATTGGTTTATATGTAACTAGTATGAACTAAGTAGTTATAGAAGGAATGGGTTTAATCATGCTTTACATTAAGAAAATATTGGACTTTCTTGAGGAATACTTTCAAACAGATATCAAAGGACCAATACAGTTAACTTTGTAAGTATCTAGTGAATACTTCGGGATTATGTACATGAGGATCCGACAACCAGTGGAATGTGTGGCCTCCGCCTCACTTCCTGTTCCTTGTTTGGTTGTGGGCTTGGGGCAGAACCACACAATTGATTGTTTGTTCGATCTCGATTGTGTATGATTTGTATACACTAAGTACTCGCAGAAGAAAACTAGTAAAAATCATTTTTACTGAAGGTTTATACATTCATTACATCAGAAAATATAAGGTTTTCTGGAGAAAGATAATACACTTTTCAAAAGAACAAAAACATTTTTTTCCAAAACAAAATGCTCATGAACTCACCAGCTTTATGTTGATACTCTTTCAAAATCTACTTGTATTCTCAGGACATGAGTAGACAGGTACACGCACGGATTAAAGAAGACGGAGCATAGTAGCTTCGAGTCTTTACTTGTATTTACTTTTGGAGTCAATCATGTATGATTCAAATGTAATGTAAACACTATACTATTAATACAATGGTTGTTGTTGCTTTGCTTACTATTATTCAGTTGTTGTGATACTGTACATGACGTCCTCCGCCCCCGAACGTTTCCGCCGTTTCGGTTTGGGGTGTGACAACAACTTAGGAAATAATGTATTACATATTGATTCTTCTATTAGTTTGGATAAAGCATCCTTGTGGCATTGTCGTCTTGGACATGTTAATAAGAAGCTCATAGGCCAACTCTAAAAGGCTGGAGTTTTGGAATCATTTGACCTAAAATCAGATGATAGTTGCGAATCTTGTTTACTTGGAAAAATGACAAAGCCGCCCTTCACTGGTACTTGTGCTAGGGGTGAAGGTTTGTTGGACCTCATACACACTGATGTGTGTGGACCCTTCAGAACCGCCACAAGGGATGTTAACCGCTTCTATGTGACTTTTATTGTTGATTTCAACAGATATGGTTATATCTACTTAATCAAGAATAAGTCAGAAACCTTTGAAAAGTTCAAAGAGTTTAAGCAGGAAGTGGAGAATCAGCTGGGCAGGAAGATCAAGATGCTCCGATCTGATCGGGGTGGTGAGTATCTTAGCATCAAGTTCCTTGGCTATCTTAAAGAATGTGGAATTGTTTCACAATTGACACCTCCTAGGACACCACAGCTGAATGGTGTGGTTACGAGGCGCAATCGAACCTTGTTGGACATGGTTCGTTCCATGATGAGTCGAGCTTCATTACCATTGTCATTCTAGGGGTATGCTTTAGAGACTGCTACCCATATCCTTAATCTAGTCCCTACTAAAAAGGTTGCCAAAACACCTCACGAGATGTGGACTGGGAAAGTTCCCACTTTGGACCACATCAAGATTTGGGGTTGTGAGGTTTTCGTGAGGCGCGAGTCTCACGACAAGCTCAAACCTCAAAGTGAGAGGTGTATTTTCATCGGCTACCCACAAAAATACTTTGGTTACCTCTTGCACAGATCCAGTGATAATGTGGTCTTTGTGGCAAGGAGAGGAGTCTTTCGTGAGAGAGAGTTCATAAGCCAAGGAAACAGTGGGAGGCAAATTGACCTTGAAGAGCTTCAAGAGTCAAGTAGTGAAGGAACCTCAAACTCTAGCACTCAACCTGAGGAGGAAACTCCTGTTGAATCAACTGACGAGTCCGTACCTCTAAGACGTTCCACTAGAGTTAGGAATGCACCTGAGCATTATTATGGTTTCCATATTACTGCGGAAGGTGATACATTTATCAGTGATAGTACACTGGTAAATCTGGATGAACCTAACAACTATAGGGAAGCCATGGCAGGCCCCGAGTCTGCTTAATGGACAGAGGCTATGGATAGCGAGATCCAATCCATGTATGACAATCAAGTTTGGAACTTGGTTGACAATGTACCGGGTCGTAAGACAGTCGGGTGTAAATGGATCTTCAAGAAGAAGACCGACATGGATGGGAAGGTACACACCTACAAAGTGCGACTGGTTGCAAAGGGCCTTACTCAAACTCCGGGAGTTGATTATGATGAGACCTTCTCACCAGTAGCAAAGATTAAGTCTATTAGGGTTGTGCTAGCCATAGCTGCATTTCATGACTATAAGATATGACAAATGGATGTCAAAACCGCTTTCCTTAATGGAAAGTTGGCTGAGGATGTTTACATGAATCAGCCAGAGGGTTTAGTCGATGCCAAGTACCCTAATAGAGTGTGTAAGCTTGAGAAATCCATCTATGGATTGAAACAAGAATCTCGCCAATGGAATCTTTGTTTCGATGAGAAAGTCAAAGAGTTTAGCTTTTCGAGAAGCGAAGATGAGTCCTGTGTATATCTCAAAGCTAGTGGGAGCATAGTTAGCTTCTTGGTATTGTATGTGGATGACATACTACTCATAGGAAATGACATCCCAACCTTGTAGGAGGTAAAGTCCTGGCTTGGGAAGTGTTTCACTATGAAGGACCTTGGAGAAGCTACCTATATCCTAGGGATAAGGATATTGAGAGAGAGGAGTAAGAGACTAATTGGACTTAATCAGAGTACCTAATTGGATGAGGTGCTGAAAAGGTTAAGCATGCAGGATTCCAAGAAAGGAGACTTACTGATCCAGAGTAACGCCAAACTGAGTAAGACTCAGAGTCCGAGTACAGAGGCTGAGATAACTTAGATGAGTCATGTACCATATGCTTCCGCTGTGGGCTTAATCATGTATGCTATGACTTGTACTCGCCCTGATGTGGCCTTTGCTTTGAGCATGGTCAGCAGATATCAAGGGAACCCTAGCAAGGCTCACTGGACTACAGTGAAGAACATTATCAAGTACCTGCAGAGCACTAAGGACTGGGTCCTTACACTAGGTGGGAGTGATGACTTGAGAGTGGTGGGGTATAGCGACGCCAACTTTCAGACTGATAGGGATAATTTTGCTCTCAGTCGGGTTGGGTCTTTACCATGAATGGAGGAGCAATTACTTGGAAAAGTTCCAAGCAGGAGACAATAGATGATTCTACTGAATCAGAGTACATAGCAACAAGCCAGGCGGCAAAGGAGGCAATATGGATGAAGAACTTCATTGGAGACCTTGGAGTTGTACCAGCTATAAAGGAGCCCATGGAGATTTTCTGTGATAACGAGAGTGCAGTTGCCTTAGCCAAGGAAGCAAGGGATCACGGAAGATCTAGGCACATCGACAGAAAATACCATTTCATTAGACATCGTATATAAGAAGGACTCCTCATGGCTAAGAGGGTATTATCAGATGAGAACCCAACAGATCCCCTCACGAAGGGACTGAGTAGGGTTAAGCATATACAACATGCGATGCGCATCGGCCTGAAGGATGATATTAGTTTTAGTAATTAGATAGCTTTCGAAACTTGTAATAGTTGAAATGTAATTGACATTTGATGTTTAAATAAAAGGTGTTTTTTATTTACTAGTATGGTACTGTCTTGTGTCAATCATTTACTATTGATTCATTTTGCATGTTTTGACTTCCAGAATAATTTTATTATTCAAACTATCCACAGTCGATCATACATTGGAAGTAGGTAATGAAATAAGACTGTCATGAATTGGGTTTGTAGATTTGTCTAAATTGTATTAGACATAGCAATGGTTGCTGCAACATTCATGAGTGCTCATAAGGTCTGAGTATTGGATTCAACCCACACTCATTTGTATCACTTCATGGAATTCATCTCGAGTGATCGTGAGACGATAGTATCATATGAGTCTTCAAGCCAAGAGATATGAGTTGTTGAACTGTGAGTTGGTTGTACATTGATAGTACGAAAACGCATCAGTAACTTGATGCTATAAAACGTGCTGTTGTGTACAATTTGATGAATACTTACTACAAGCATATGAGTCGAAGCTTATCTGTTCCTTCTAGTCCTTGGAGGATTAGAAGCGATATCTTGGGCCCCTCGATGATTTTGTTTTGAATTATGTGTCGGGCCCGGTCAGAACTAATTTGATGTGTTCGATTAAGTTCTATGTCAAACAAATCGGAAATCAGGAAACAAACTGCTAGACATTAAGTACGACGGTGTTCACTGTATTTGTCCAGCTGATATCTTGAGAACAGAGGATTATATGATCACTTATCTTAAATGGCGCATCGTCCTAGTTCCATGAGACTTTGAAAGAGTTACGATTGCTGGTCGGATTCTGAAGTCATAACTGTAACAATAGTTATTAGACTTATCCAAGTGGAAGACTGTTGGATATACTGTCTAAGTCCATAACTATATTTGGTATGTACTTGACCCGACATGGCATGGTCCATTTGGGTTGCATGGCATCACAACAATTGGATAGACAAAATGAGAAAAAGGACACTTATGATTTATTAATATATTATAAGTTCTAATATATTAATATGAAATCATATTATTTAATTAGTATTGATCAAGAATTAATTTGGAATTAATTTTGTGATCAAAAGGAGACTATTTAAATGTATGAGGATTGATTGTGTAAATCATTCATTCTTATATAATGGGTTTATGATCCATGGTTCATAAGATTGGGCTAAAACCCATAGGGTGCTCCATGGATGCTCCATGGAGGTTAAAACCCATGGATCATGGAGTAAGTGAAAGGTCATGCACATTAGGTTTTGCATGGTGTAACCCTAATTGCATGACACTATATAAGGAGCCTCATATGGAGTAAAATCGGCACTTAGACTGAAAAGAGAGAGGGCTAGCCGAAATTTGCATACAAGTGTTTTATTCTCAAGTTATTCCAAAAGTTTTGGTGTTGTGTGAAACATTTGAGGCATCACACTTGGGGTGCTAGGCTCACAAGGTCTTAAGGAATCAAGCAACAAGAAAAAGGCATGTCATTCTACTAGTTTTATATTACATATACCTCATGATATGCTAGATAGGATGAAACCTTGGAAAAATCATTATTTGCATGTATAATAGAGAAAACATAGATCCAAGGTTTCTAGGGTTGCATCTACACCATAGGAGTGTTAGAATGCTCAAAAGCCAACACAATCATCCTTCTTGTGCCCAACCTGATTGTAGTGAAAACAAGTAAGTACCCATGCGTGTAGTCTCTACTAATGTGTTCTTTTAGGCCGCACTTGAAGCAACCACCTCTCTTTTCATGGTAATACCCCCCGCGCGATCTGCCACACCTTCCACAATGACCATGACACGCCTGGCCTCCAAATCGTGAATTAGAATTCTTGGACTTCCTCACTGAAACCATTGCAGTCTGAACTTGTGGCACCTTTCGTTTCTTCTAAATCTCCAACTCAATATCCTGCTCACGGGCTCTGTTAATCACATGCACCAAATTCTACCAGCTCAATATACAAAAAATATCCTTAATGTTTTCCCTCTACATATCATGATAGCTCGTTTTTTCATTTTCGCAACTACGACATACTACAGGCCAGCAAAGCCCTCTCTCTGAATATGGCGGCAATCTCCACCACGGTCTTTGTCATCTGCTGGAGATCCTAAAACAATCTAGCCAACTGATGTAACTCAATATAAGGTTAAAACCCCGTCCTAAATCTAGTAACAAAATCCATCCAGGTCATCGACTCAATGGCATATATTCCAAGAGCATGGCATACCTCCTCTTACCAGTCAATGTATCATCTCTCATCAAGCAAGCACTAAATCTAGTCATCGACCCCTCAATGCAGAATCTACTCCGAAATTCACACTCAAGATCAACAATCCAATATATGTTGGCAAAAGGCCCTTCTTCCCAAAGAACTCAGGATTCCCACAAGCATGGAAATCTAATAAATTGAGATTGTGTGCCCTGAACTGAAAGTATACCATCTTTGCTCGAAGATTCTACATACACTCATCCATTATCTCAATTAACTCCTCTTTGAACGTGTCAAACATGTCAAGCATGTCCTCCATAATGAATCTCAAAACCTATGCAACAATCAACTCGCGCAACTCAGAATCCATTGGGCAAAAACGCAATTGTTTCAATTTCGAAGGGCGAAAAGGAACATCTCCATTTCCATGCGTTTAGACGCTCCCCCATTTAAATTAGATTTCGTCATCGAAATTCTTCCTTATCATTCCCTACACACCATACAAATTAAACAACACAATCACAACCCCACGCATACTACAACCTTCCCAAAGGCGACCGAACCCAACACTAGTACAAACTCTCCAACCCGCTGATGAATGAATCCTTAATACTATCCAAAAAACCACCTCTACCTTCCCGAAACCTGAAATCTCAAATTGTTCTGAATCCCTGACAGACCGCCCACACTGAACCACTACCAGCAAAATCCTCATTAAAGTCTAAATTAAACAAAACGCTTCCAACCCTCGATTGACTTGATGCTTCTATTGGGAACAAAATCACTGACCATTTATCGCTGCAGAACAGTTATACTTGATAGAAGGCTCATATAATCCTTTGATTAGAAGACTCATCCCTGCAACGGTTAGACTCAGATGAAATCTGCGTAACAGGGTCAAACCATTTACTCTGAGATTATTTAATCCAAGCTGCAAGTGACTTAGCACATTCTCCGAATAACAAGCGACTCTACCCAAGAGTCCCAAACCACTAATACCGCCTTGACTTATCTTGATTCCCCCTATCTACCTTTCGAAAGCAGCCGAGACCTCCCCGGTCCTGACTTATATGCTCACTAACTGAATCACCGGATTCTCGCCCGGTTCCTGAGTCAAAAGACATACAAAGTCGCCTCGTGCTAAGAGTGAAAGCTACATGATCATCTGTAGTCTCTTATCACAACCGGCCTCCAATGACCTCCCACTTTCCAAATTCTATGCATGCTGTGGCCTTCCCATAATCTCACAAACTAACCCATGCTGGTCCAATCCAACTGAAGAAATTCCCTAACCAATCATGGTTTTGCTACGCTCTCACTGCTGCACATGGACCCGATGAATGCTACAGGCCACCCCACAATCTTAAAACACTCCTACACTATCTGCCAACCTAGTAAATGCTACGGCCCACCCCACAGTCCTACAACACTTCTACACTATCTGCCAACTTAGTGAATGCTACGGGCCACCCCGCACTCTTACAACACTTCTATCTTGCTATGGCCACTGCCCATGGCCTTACCGCTCATCGATCAATCAATCCATACTCATCCTGCATCGAACACGCACCAGATTATGCGCCCGAATCGGGGTTCGGGAATTTCTTGGAAACTCAAATTGGGTCCATCAAAAGCCTGCTATCCATCACCAAGAAGGTGTAAACCAACTTCTGGAATTATCCTAAACTCCCAACTCACGCAATCCTCAATCCAGACGGCCACCTGAGTCGTCTTCCCTCCCAATGAGAATGTGAAACTCATCCTAGTTTCACGACTGACTCCGCTCTTGGAAATTTGAACGGTTCCCCCCCCACTTCGATTCGACGAAGTTCTCCCAGCCCACATAGTCTGATGGATTCCTAATCCATCTTTCCTCCTTCTGGTCAAACCACCGACAACCTGCGCTTACCAAAGCTAGTGTTCCATCACTAGCCCATCCCAATTACACAACTCCCGAAATCCATATAAACACTCCCCAAAATCTCAGCAAATCCGACAACTCCAGACGCTTTTAATGATACACCACCCAAATCTTGAATTCCGTTATGATGGTGATAAATATCATAACCCTCACGATAAATATTTCCTTGGAACCTCCAGTGACCACCCAAACTCATGTGATTGACACTACCAGCTTCTTGCTACCGCTCCTTCCCTAGCAACGATAGTCATTGAACCTAAAAGTTCTTCCACATGTGACTGCCGATTCCACCAGATCAAATGCTAAAACCATTGAACCCTGAATTTCTAGCGAACCAACCCGCTGACCCTAACCATAGACCTTCCAAACATTACCCCTGGACTGATCCCAACAAAGAACCGGAACAACAACCGAACACACTGAAATCCGCTCAACAGGATACAATCCCTTACTAACCCGCTAACGTTTCATGGCATACAAATGACATATAATAATTATTGATGATACTACCCAAATGATTAACAGATAATTAAACCAAAATAAAGCTTACCCCAAACCGATACAAAATTCCAAGAAACATAAATACCGATAACAACCAAAGAGAAAGAAAAAGATAACATACCTGCAATGTCACCTGCTGGAGTCCTGGCCTCCCCTGTCTGACACTACAATGCTCAACTCCTCTCTGTTGGGGCTCCTACCCTACCTCACGACCATCAGTGAACCTCAAAATAACCGGAGCAGGTGCACTCACTGTTCCTGCCCTCATCATAGGACAATCGACCTTCTTGTGGCCCACTTGGTTGCAATGAAAACATAACAGGCTTGCCCCTTACGGAAAATCCTTGCGGACATGACCAACCCTGCCACAGTTGTACTGGCCTATACCCCTAGAATGACAAATCCCATCGTGCAACTTCTCGCACGTGCTGCACTGACCTCGACCCTGCTAGCCACTCAATCGTTGATCTGAAGTCTTGGGTCTATTCCTGGGACCCTCCAATGCCTGCACCTGATTTGGCCCCTTCTTCCCCAGGTGCTACAAATCGATATCCCTCTCCCGGGCTCTAGAAATCATATCATTCAGGGTCTTGTACCCTAATATACTCACAAACTGTCTGATGTCATCCCTCAGTATATCATGATACCTTACTGTAGAACCAATAAGGCCCTCTCCCAGAACTTTGTAGTGATATTTGCCATAGTCTCTGTAGTCTGGCGGAGATCCTGAAACTCTCGTGCCAACTACTGCACCTCAATCACCAGTGCAAACTCAGCTCGGAACCTGGTCAAAAAATCATCCGACGACATCGCATCAACAACATCATCACCCACCTCAGGTCCTACCTGCTCCCACCAATTATGTGCCATGTCCTTAAAAAGGAAGGGAACAAACCTGACATTCGACTCCTCGGGCCAGAAACACATCCTGAACACATTATCCATATCCTCTAACCACCTCCTACTGGAAATGGGGTTCTCCTCCCCATTGAACACGGGCGCTCCAAATGCACAAAAGTCAGACAAAGAAAGAGTGCGAGCTCCAATGATAACCTCAGAACGGAACGCGCCCAAGCGCTCATCCAAAATCTCTAGAATCCCCTCCTTGACCGTACCATAGATTATAGGAGTCTGCTCCAAAATACCGCGGGTAATCTCCGACGAGATGAACTCTCGCATCTGCTCGCTAATCGGATCAGTTCCTGCACCTGATCCGGAACCAGAACCTGAACCTGAACCTCCTCCCTTAGTGCTCATCACCAAACTGAAATACAATCATGCAAATAATCAGAACATACTCATGAATCCTCATCCCACAAGCTTCCTTGATTCTCTAAGACTCTCCCGAATTCGAGTATGGATCCTGTGCTTTCAGTAGTAGGGGCCGAATACTACCTTCCACACCTATCCATACTTTCCTCATGAATCATCCCGAATCCTCTAGGCCACCCTCACAAACTGATGCACCCTTTGATCGCTAAACACTACAACAAAATGCACTGAATCATTTCCTAGGCTTCCCTAGGTTCCCGACCTCACCCTGCCCTTAGCTGCTAAAAGGCTCTCACCAATGTCAACTAACTACCTAATGAATATAGTCACAGACAACAGAGATCTGGTAATCCTTCAAGTAAAAGAATCAACCTTAGAACGGTTGGACTCATACAAGAGTTGTGCAATAGGGTCTGATCTATCACTCTGAGATTATTTAACCTGTGCCACATGTGACCTAGCATATTCACTTAGTAGTTCATCCACATCGCTAAGAGCCCCACAAAGCACAAAGTAAGCAACATTTAGGAAATGGAAAATCTAACCAATATACAATAATCAAGCCTATCCATCCACTTATTTGAAAACCATACTAGCATGCAGATCTCATAATCATATCATATTTCATAAAAAACATGTATTCGTATTCTGGAAACCACTTACTTGAGCTCAGCCAATTGCACGTATTACACACCTTTCTTTGACTAGAAATCCCTTTAATAAAACATTTATTTTATGAAAATTTTGACCAAACCCTCAGTTTGAGTTCAGGCACACCCGAGAGTATGTACGAATCCCTCAAACCAAGGCTCTGATACCAACTTGTAACATCCCAAAAGACGAAGGTAAAAATTCATTTTTAAAACAACCAAAACACTCATTTATCATTTACTGAAACCCTTAAAGGTATTTTATATTAAAAACAATTATCAGAGTACAATCCCAAAATCTCAAGGTTATGTAAATTATGGGTGTATGTGCTTCGATCAAGCCGAGCCCTTCCCTTTCGAATCGGAAGTACCTGAACCCATAAACAACATCTGTAAGTACAAAGCTTAGTGAGTTCACCAAATACCACATACCAAACATAACATACGATTAATACATATCAAACATGCATTAGGAGGTGCTATGTGCCAACCATAATCTTGCCATTATGCCACGAGTCGTATCATGGTCTTCCCTGGCCAGGCCAAGCGGCCAAAACCCTGGGTTTTACTGACAAGTGCCAGGAGACACCTCTTGGACATCCATGCAAGCATCACAGAGACAACTAGCATATAATCTACAACTAACTACCTACTTAACTGTCAGGGTCCGAACCCTAGTCTTGCATACTGATTTTCTAGGAGCCACCTCCGGGTCTTTCATACAAATTCCAAGGGCCACCCCCTAGTCTTCCTATAATATATAAGCTAATGGACCGACATTGGTGCCTTCGAACCATAGTAGAGTGAGGAGAATCACCTCACACAGCTGAAACCCACAGATAAAAATGAGACTGCAGATCCACCAAAATCCATGCGCTATAAAATACCAAAATGACAACCCATCAATAACTAGATCTTGAATCACACTAAGAGTCCAAATCAGGGTAAAAGATCTTTTTACTGTTCCTCAAAATTGTCCTAAGGCCAAGGCCCAATCTAGATGAACAAACGCCCAAAATCTAACACAAGCACCCAAGGCCCAAATATGGCCTAATTTTCCAAATTGGGCCCAACGCCTTTCATGGGCCTTCACCCAATAGAGTCCAATAAAGTCTCAATAGGCCAACCATTAAATCCTGATAGCCCAACATGGCCCAAAACAACCAAGCCCATCCTAGCCCAAAGCCGAAGCCCAAAACAATGAAACCCAAGCCTGTTGAGTACTCGGGACGTACCCAACCTATAAGCTCAACGTACTGCATGAAAGGCTTGTACGCATAGCGTACAAACTTGTACGCCCATCGTACTCACCAATCACCGACAACTTTTCCAATTCAACTCTTAATTCATTAAGACTTTGATCCAAAATTAGATCTGACTTCCCCAAGGTGGTTAATCACATAAAGTTGTCAACTTTATGTGCATGCATGGCTTAATGGGGCTCCAGAGCTCAAACGATCTTAATAAATGACTTAATACTTGCATGAGACCAAAACCACCATAAAGTTTGCACCTTTATGCACCAGGAACCCTTAACATGTCTAGATCTATAAGGCTAAGCTCCAAAAACATCCTTAATTCCCTATCACCAACCAAAAGGACCAAAATAACCAAAAACATGCCAAGGAGAAGATCTAAGAAATGAAATTGCAAGGTCTGAACTTTATACCTCAAAAGCCACCAAAAGAGGATGATAAAGTTGGATCTCAAAGCCCTCCTCCAAAGAACAAGTTTTCAAGCCTCTTCTTCTTCTTTTAGATACACAAAACCCTCCGCAAAAGCTTCACAAGAGCTCAAGATCACCAACCATGGTCTATGGAACGAATTAGGGTTTTTAGGATATGGAGACTGGCTAAGAAATGATCAAAAAAGGCTAACATATGGCTTATATAGGGTACAACTCGAAAAATTAAGTTTTTCTTACCTCCCCCTCGTATGCCCAATGTACGATGGTACGGACCCGCGATAAACATCCACTAGTACGCAAAGCTTACACCAGAGGCACGCCCCACATACTAGCTTCTCAGTTAGCACGCCAAACGTTACATGTTGTACGCCCCCGCGTACTACTTACAAGGTCCAAAACGCAATTCTTTCAATTCCGAAGGGAAACAAGGAACATCTTCATTTCCAAGCCTTACACAAGGGGTTCATTTGACTGATTAGTTCACCTTAGGAGCATTGATCCTGTTTGTGAAGAAGAAGGATGGGTCTCATTGGATGTGTATTGACTACCGGGAGCTGAATAAGCTAAAGGTAAAGAACCGTTATCCACTCCCGAGGATTGATGATTTGTTTGACTAGCTACAGGGTGCATATTAGTTTTCCAAAATCGACATACGTTCGGGTTATAATCAGATGAGGGTCAGAGAGGAGGATGTGCATAAGATGACCTTATGGACTCGTTATGGTCATTAGGAGTTCATGGTGATGCGTTTTGGGCTCACCAATGCTCCAGCTGCGTTCATGGATCTCATGCACCGCATATGCAGGCCGATGTTGGATCGGTCTATAATTGTATTTATTGATGACTTCCTGGTCTACTACAAGACCTAGGAGATATACGAGGAGAACTTGAGAGAGGTATTAGAGACTCTGAGGATGGAGAGACTGTATGCGAAGTTCTCCAAGTGTGAGTTCTGGTTGCGCAAGGTGCAGTTTGTGGGGCACCTTGTCAACCAAAACGATATGGTGAGAGGTGTGAGGTCTCCATATAAGATTCATAGTTTCCTTGGATTGGAAAGTTACTATTGGAGGTTCAATTAGGATTTCTCTAAGATGGTGGTTTTTCTAACTCGGTTGATGAAAAGACTTTCACTTTTCGCTGGGGGCCTGAGCAGCAGGCAAATTTCGAGACCCTGAGACATAGATTGTGTGAGGCGCCGATTTTGACCCTGTTGGAGGGTGTTGAGGATTTTGTGGTTTATTGTGATGCATTGAACATGGGCTTGGGTGCAGTCCTGATGCAGAGGGGTGGAATTATTGCTTACACTTTGAGGCACTTGAAACCTCATGAGGCGAATTACCTGACACATGATTTGGAGCTGGGGACTGTAGTTTTTCTCCTCAAGATTTGGAGCTGGGGACTCTTGGAGCAGATTCGGGAGGCTCAGGTTGAGGCTATAAAGGAAGAGCACCGAAATAGTGAGCGCATAGTGGGCCAGGTGGCTTCTTTCGATTATGATACTCAGGGATTATTAATTCCCCATCAGAGGGTGTGGGTTCCTTATTGGGGTGATGAGCGTTAGGTACTAATGGAGGAGGTGCATGAATCGAGATTCTCCATTCACTCGAGGGCGACAAATATGTATAAATATCTTCTTCTTGATCATTACAGGGCATGCATGAAGCGGGATGTGGCTTGGTATGTGGAGAGGTGCTTGAATTCCAGGAAAGTCAAGGCCGAGCATAAGTGGTCTCAGGGCAAGATGCAGCCGTTAGACATTCCCATTTGGAAACGGGAGGAGTTTACCATGGATTGACCTCCTTTTGAGATGCTCTATGGATTAGACAGAAGAGCTATGCCAACGAGCGTCGATCAGACTTAGAGTTACAAGTTGGGCTTATGGTTCTCCTGAAGGTGTCACCTTGGAAAGGTGTTATCCGATTCAGGAAGAGGGGGAAGTTAGGTCCCAGGTACATCGGTCCTTACGGGGTTTTGGACCGGGTGGGTCGGGTTGCTTGTCGCTTGGATCTTCTCGAGGAGCTTAGTCAGATCCATAGCACGTTCCACGTCTCGCAGTTGCGGAAATGTTTAGTGGATGATTCCGCAGTTGTTCCTTTGGAGCATGTTCAGGTGGATAATCGCCTGAATTATATTGAGATATCGATGGCGATTACTGACAGAAAGACTAAAACCTTGAGGAACAAGGTTGTAGAGTTGCTGAAAGTTCAGTGGCAGCATCGCAAGGGGTCATAATGGACTTGGGAGCCGGAGGACGAGATAGGGGAGCACTATCCAGAGCTATTTGGGGTCGAGGACTTTGAGGAAAAAGTATGATTTAAGTGGGGGAGAATTGTAACATTCGAGATTTGGTATGTTTTCCTTTTAACCCCTTAATGTAAAATTTCTATCTTTTTGATCCCTCGCTATTATGCGGGGTGTACTCTATGAGTACGCTTAGCGTACTAGCTCGTTTCAGGAACGTTGGTTCACCCACGTACGTTGGGCTTACGTTAAGTAGGGACAAACCCTAATTTTTAGGGTTTGTGCCCTATTTAAGCAACTTATGTTGCCTTATTTGTATCCTTTAGTCAGCCTCCAATCGCCAACAGCCCAAGATCAAAACCCTAGCCTCCCATTGCGTGTTTTTGCACTTTGGAAATAACACTGTGTTGTTTTGTGTGCATTGAAGAAGGTGATACTTGGTGACCAAGATTTGATTGGACTTGAGGTTGTAGATCCAGAATCTTCATCAACTTTTCTAGCTCTAGAAGGTATAAATTTATTATCTTGGAACCTCTTTGTGTTAGATTGAAATTAGGACTTGTTTTTGAACTTATTATGGTCTTTTGGGTTCTCTTTGGGAGTTTGAGTCCCTCCATGAGCTAGGATGCTAGATCTTAACCCCTATGATGTTCCTTGTGTAAAAAAGTGCCATCTTGATGAATCATGTTGGTCCATGCATGAGTTACAACCCTTATTATGGGTCTTAATGGACAAAAATGGGTTTTAGAGTCCCAATAAGACATGCAAGATGATAAAGTTGCCAACTTTATGCATTAAGGCCTTGAAATGAAGTAGATATGTGGTTTTGACATTAAGAGCTTAAGTGTTTAAGACAAGGTTGGCCAAAAGGGACTCTGGCCAATACGCGGGGCGTAATCCTTGCTACGTCAACCACCCACTTTTGAGTCAACCCTCGAGCACCGCGCGTACGAGGAGTATGCTGAGAGTACTCGGTGCAGTGGGCTTTATTTGTTTGTGTTGGGTTTTAGTATACTACGACATCCTATGGTTCACATACAACCCTAAATGCTTTGGATCTATGTTTTCTCTAATTATACATGCAATATTGTTTCCAAAGCATATAGCCTACAACAAGCATATAATTGACATAAACAACATAAAATACTAGTTAGGAGTTTACCTCTTTATGTAGCTTATATAACTTCTTGTATTTTAAGAACTTAGCACCCCAAGTGTGATGCCTCAAACGGTTCACAACACACCTAGGACAAAGGAGAACTTGAGAGAAAGGTTGCTAGCTTCAAAATTGGCTCCTATGAACTCCAAGAACATGTCTCGCCAATTTTAGGGTATGAGAAACATATATATAGTGTAGGATTCCAAAGGTCATGGGTAAACCCTAATCCATACACATGGGTTATGATCCATGGTTCATGTGGGCTAACTCTTTACGGATCCTTACATAAACTTAGACCAACATGGATCAATAGCCCAATCCATATGTTTCACTAATTACCATAATTAGTCCCCATTAATTTAATTAGTCTCTTTTGATCACAAAATTAATTCCAAATTAATTCTTGATCAATACTAATTAAATCATACGATTTCATATTAATATATTAGAACTTATAAGATATTAATAAATCATAACTAACCTCTTCTCAAAAGTCCATCCTATCAAATTGTCCTGGTGATATGTAACCCAAAATGGACCATGTTACTCTCGGGTCAAGTACATACCAATTATAGTTGTGGGCTTAGACACCTAATCCAACAGTCTCCCACGTGGATAAGTCTAATAACTATTATTGCAAGTACGACTCCACAACTCGACTAGCAATTGTAGCTCTTAAAAGCCGATGTCGAACTCTGACCTAGTCAATGACGCGTCCATTAGATAAGGGGATCATATATTCCTCCATTCTACAAGATATCATATGGACTGAGACATGGATTATAATCATTCTCTCTGTCCATCTGTTGTTTCCCGATTTCCGATTTATGACGACCGACTAATTAAACAAATCAAATCAGTCTAGGCTTGGCCAAGCGCTTAGGGTTGTCATCACTAAATCATCGAGGGCCCACAAATATCGCTTTTATCCCTCTAAGGGTAAAAGGAATAGATAAAATTCGACTCAAATGCTTGCTTGTACTTACTCATCAAATCACACACAAAAATATGTTTTATAACACCAAGTTACTGGTGCGTTTACATATGTCAATGTGCAACCGACTTGTAAATAACAACTCACATGTCTTGGTTTCAAGAATATAAGATATTATCGTCTCACAATCACTCGTGATAAAATCCATGAAGTGATTCATATGAGTATGGGTTTAATCCAATACTCGAATCTTATTACAGGAGTACTCATGAACACTGCAGCAAACTTGTGCTATGTCTAAACGCCTACACGATCTACAGTCAGATTCATGACAGTCTTGCCTCAATACCTACTTCCAAAGTATGATCGACTGTGAACAGTTTGAATAACCTAGTTATTCGTGAAGTCAAAACATGCAAAGTGAAACACAAGAATAATCGAATCCAATATAGTCTCAGAACTTATGAATATAAATAAAACACATTTTATTTAATCACCATATTGATTACACATTATTCATTGTATAATGTTTCGATTAATCAACTTAATACTTGAATTAGAACAATAGTTATCCCATGCTCCAAGCATGCACACTATGTTTACCTATGGTCCTTACTTTGTGAAATAGATCAATTGACAACATTTCAATGATGCTCATTTCACAATTCAAAATCCTTATTATAAATGTAAGAATACTAAATTCTTGCCATTTGCTATAATCTTTTTTGTCACACCCCCAAACCAGACGGTGGAAACGTACGGGGGTGGATGACTTCATTTGTAGTATCACAACACATGCATTATAGTAATCAAAGTACAAGCAACCATTGTATTTAAAAAGTATAAGTATTTACATGTGTTCCATCATTGTATATTGAAACCAAAATAGTTATACAAAAGAAGAAGACAAGACTTAAATAGCTCCATCTTCTCAAAAGCTCGGGGACTACCTGTCTACTGATTTCCTGAGAATACAAGTAATTTGAAAAGAGTATCAACATAAAGTTGAGTGAGTGCATAAGTAGTTATATTTGAAAGTATGTTTCTGTTTGTTGAATATGTAAACTGTTCCAGAAAATCCTATATTTTCTTTTGTATATGATAAGTAGCTTTAATCTCATAAAACCGTTCTGTTTGTAAACCAATGTTCTGTATTTGTATTCCTTCATGTAAAAGTTGTAACTGTGAGTGTGCCTGGTTTCACCAGCTATTATTGTAAACTGTAATGTAATACTGTAAATTCTATCTTGTAAAACTAGTACTTTGAAAATGTACTTATGTTTAGTTAATTATACACTAACGTATTGTTAATATCTTTTTAATGAGTTATTATAACCATACTGACTAGATGGTCTGACCCAACGCTATGAATGCGTTAAAGCTGTTGATAACAACTGCCAATCGTAGGCGTGTATGCCTGACTGTAGCTAGCAGTCTGAGTGCGGGGTTGTCAATCCCAATATAGATCTATACACACATTGTTTCGATCCCCGACTGGAGATTCTGGTTATAATGTCAGGACTTTAACTATATTGTTTAAATAAATTAAACAACCTGAATCAAATGACTCATAAAAAGCATATAGACGTTACATGTATAATAGTTATGAAAACCCAATCATTCTGAAATGAATGATTGACAGTATGCCCCTGAATTAGTATATGAAAAATGTATACTCTTGATTAGTTTTGAATCAAACCTTTGTTCTTTGTAAAACAGTGTACTTTAATATAATTGAATCGTGAATTAATGTTCTATGAGTAATAAATTATAACTATTATAATTTATATGTATTTTCTGAATTGATACTAACTGTTCATGAATGCAACCCCTTGCTCAACATGTTACAAAGGGTATTTGAACTGAATGAAATAGCTTTTATACTTATATACATATACAAATATATATAAGTAAAATTTAAATGACACCCGGAAAAATAACCGATACTTATAATCCACATCCAGACAAGGAAAATGAACCAAAGTGGGTTGTCAATCCTAAGCCTTATATATATATATATATATATATATATATATATATATATATATATATATATATATATATATATATATATATGATTTCTGGGGAAAAATATAAGTTTATAAAACCATTTAAAAGAAGTTTAATATTTTGAAATATTTTTGGTGACTTGATATCATTTTAACACAATCTTTGAAAACCATTTGATTTGATGATAACTGAAATCCATTTTGATAAGATATTTGAAACCATTTGTTTATAACACAAAATCTTTGTGTTAGACTTGTATTCCCCCCCCCCCCCCCTAAAACAGTAAAAACTATAAAAATACGGGGGTATGAACTCACCTTTTGGAGGGTGATTCAAATTATGACTTGATATAGGATGATTAGTTCCACGAGTGTAATCCCGCAAGAAAACAAGTCATATTGAAGTGTTTGAAGCTAGATTGGAGGCTGAAATGGGTTTACGGCCACGAGAGTTTACGGCCAGGAGTTCTTGAAGAATGAAGAACACTTGATGATCCTAGACCAGATTCTAAGAAGATTCAAAGGTTTTGAGGTGCTTGTTCTTCGTGTTCTTCACGTGTTCTTCGCGTTCTTCATGAAAACTAGTGAAATTAATGGATTTTAGCATAGTAAACGAAGATGAAATGGTGTTCTTGAAGTGATAAGAAGACCAAGATATGATACCTGCTAGATCTTGTGATGAACTAGTGTTTAACTCTTGAATAAGATGAACAAGGATGATCTTGGTGTGTTCTTGAGGAGATATGATGTTCTTGGTGGATGATACTTGAGAGAAAAAGGCTTGAAATCTCGAGTGGAAGTGAAGAAATGAAGTAAAAACTAGTTGGAACATATATATATATATATATATATATATATATATATATATATATATATATATATATATATATATATATATATATATATATATATATATATATATATATATATATATATATATATATATATATATATATGCGAGGGTTCACAGTCCGAGGGTTTACGGCCGTGAACCTCGTTTACGGTCTGAGGTCGGCTAGTGTTTACGACCGAGAACGTGGCCCAATGCGATAAGGTTCGGTTTCCGTGACGATAAGGTTCAGAGGGTTTACGGCTGAAGCCTGATTACGACCGAAGTCGTTCATGGCCTCGTTCACGGATGCGAGGGTTTACGGTCTGAGGAGTGTACGGTCGTAAACCCTTTGCGGTCCGAGGTGTTTGTGGTCCGAAGTGAAGGAATAAGATGCGAAGTTTCTCGGTTTTTAAGCCTTTTCCTTCTAAATTAAATTTTAATTATTTGAAGGATTTTTAACAAGTAAAGGTTATTATTATAACCTAAATAAAAACCCAAACAATAAAAAGGACCTTAGTTGACCCTCGTTTGACTTTGGTTGACTAGGGTTGATTTTACAAACAGAAAATAACGGGATGCTACATGTTTAGATTCTAAACTTATATGCAACGATAAAAGTCAATAAGTATTGATTTCTAGAAGTCCTCTTCTTAGCCATACAAATGCACTAAGATATTCTTAGAGGATCAATTGTGATATAGTTTCATAATCAGTAAGATAATCATAAAACACGATAATCAAGTACTATCCCTTCTTCTCAGATTGGAGAAACTTTTATCTTTCTGTCAAATTTGATTCTTCTTATTCGTTCTGCCATACATTGAAACTTTCCCAATGATTCAGAATTACACTTAATCTTGTAAGCATAACCATATTTACTAAACTTTAGTAAATCATAACGAATAGTCTTATCGTTCTTAGTGGTGGACATGATCAGCGTACAACCAAGTATACCCGATCCCCTAGTGCTTCACTTGACTCACATATACATGTGAACAAGGAATTAGTCTTAATTTCCTAAAGATGAAGTTCTCATTCATCACACAATACTAGTTGCATGATTCCAAGTTTCTATCCAACTGAAACGTGGGTGATGAGAATCTTTCCTTATTTGGTAAATCTTGACACTACCACAAACGGAAGAATCAAATCCATTTTCCTATATTGCTATCAATGGAAACATATAAACAACAATTTTCACAAATGCCATTGTAAGGAAACTTAAAATAAGACAAAAATCAAAAATTTTCTTTATTTATAAAAGTGCGGAAAACTTGTCCTTAGAATGCAAATACAAATGAAAACTATGTTGTTATCTATTCCTAAGCGATCTATCATAACTCTTAAGCAGCAGCTCAAAATTCTGATCATCGAAATCCATCTCTTCACGATTAGAATCAGCTTACTCTTCCTTTAAGCTTCCTTTATTTTGTTCGATCCTATAAAACATCAAAATGTAATTACATTACATCATGTATGAAGAATCTCCAAATAGGAACTTAATAGAGTTAGATAGTCGACTTACCTGAAGCAAAGTCATACACTCTGACTTTAACATCCTTGTGGTCCTTCAGGCAGATACGACAGCTTCGTAACCAATGCCCCCTCTCTTGGCAACGGAAAGATATGGACTCTTTTGGAATGGTACATGGAACTATCTCAGACTTAGCCTTTCTCTTTACCATTTGGTCAACTGGGTTGACTATGGCCGATCCCTTTCTATTGGGAAGAGAAAGCTTTTTTGGACTTCCAATGTTTCCATTTTCAGTGTCCATGGAAGTTTGGGAAATAGATCTTCCAATCAAATTTCCATTACAGGTGCGCAAAATCATTTCGGATTTAGCAGCAACAAGCAAATATGTTAGATCAGTAAGGGTCATGTCATGATCTCCCATATAGTAGTCGTTAAAGAACCCGCTATATGACTTAGGAAGTGATTGAAGAACCAAGTCAACAACCAACTTCCTTGAAACAATGACACCCAACATTCCCAGCATGTCAATGTGTGACTTCATGTCCAAGACATGTGCACACACAGACCTTCCATCTTGGTGTTTGCTAGCCAATAGGTCTTGAGTGACCTTGAACTTTTCAAGTCTTTGAACTTGTGGGCCAGGGAGAATTTTTGGAGGAGGTGGAGGAAGAGAAGTTCCATTACAGCACGAATAAGGGATTAATCTTGCACCTTTATCGTCTTGTGGAATATCATCTTTATAAAGAAAGCTTTTTCCAAAAGGATGAGGAAGACCATAGTTGTCAGAACTAGACATCTATAAGGGATAAATTCAAGTTGGTTGATTTAAGTCCTTAATATAACACCCAAATGAAATATTAAGGCTAGGACCCAACACAATATTTTACAAATTGGAAGAGGGATGCCGTAATCCAATTGTAAAATATGTGAAGGTAGGTAAATGACGATTTACCAATTTCCACCATGAAAAACGAAATTGATTATTAAGTTTTAAATGAATTGAAATTCCTAGATCCTTTGAGATTCATTGAACTTTTCAATGGCATGTTTAAATCTCGATTGTGCCCTTCAAGTTTGTGACTGGGATACCGAGGATCACAAACAAGGTGTGAATAACCATGAAAATTAGGTTGGTACTCTCGATGTCATTTATCACCTAATCAATGTGTCGGTTAACCACACACGCTCCATTGATCTATTAAAAATATCAAGCTACCCTTTGGCACACACTTTCATTATCAGATTAGTGTGTCGATTAACCACATACGCTCCACTAACAACTTAACAAGGTGCAAAGTGCAATTTCATGGGTTAGCACCAAATTCCCATTTTTCCTAAGTAACTAAGATTGAGAATTTATAAGTGTTTAGTTACTTGATATTTTCATTATACTTTTATTGGGAATTAATGTCATATCCTACTCGTTCGACTAACGACCCTCCACCAGTCAAGGAAGTGGTGGGTGAGAGTGGACACCCATTAAACTGTCATTTTATAGGCAGTAACCTTATACCCCCTTATAGACCGACTTCATGAATGAGGCATACTAACGGTAAGACTGACTTGTCTTATATATATATATATATATATATATATATATATATATATATATATATATATATATATATATATATATATATATATATATATATATATATATATATATATATATATATATGTATATATATATATATACATACATATATATATATACATATATATATATATATATATATATATATATTAAACTTTTAATATTATAATAGTATAAGGGTGTATTTTACACATTTAAAATACTTGATGGTTTAATTTTATTAAATAAATTATACTTTTAATTTAATTAAACTTAAACCATGTCACCATGGAATTATTAATTCTCTTTTAATTAAACACTTTAATTAGTTTAATAAAGTCCATAAGGTGCAATTTGAACTACTCAAATACTTCAAGGTTCTAAATATAAAAATTCAAAATTAAAAAACTATTTAATTAATTTTTTAATTTATGAACCCAAAAGTTACATCTTTTTAATTATAAGAGTTTCTTAATTTGAGACTTTTCAAATACCAAAACTTGAGGGCACGTTTTATAACTGTTGAAAAACCTTTGATTTCCATAACTTATGAGTTTAATGTGGTTTTTCTGAAAAACTTTTCATGTTCCAAAACTTGAGGAAAAGTTATGGATGACACTAAAAACATTTAAGATCAAATATTTCAATTAAAAAAATAATCAAATAAATTATCTATGATCAAGTTAAACTCATAAGTCAAAATAATTCATATCAACAATTTGCAAGAAATTAGCCTAATCATATAAACTAATACAAATCTTGAAAATTTTGACAATTATCTTTTAATTAGATAAGCATGATCACTACCATATCAACAAAATCCAATTTTATGAACTAAAACATTTTGTGGTAATGATCCTAATCCAAAATAGGCCAAAAAAAACCCGAATATATGCCATTAGAAGCATCAACTCGTCGAGTACATCAACATGACTTGCCGAGTTGACCTTATACTGAATGGACTTGTCGAATTAGCCATAGGACTCGGCGAGTTCATCAGTCAGAGGCCAGAAAATCGATTTTTTTTTTAACTTTGAAAACTAAGCCATGCATCAAATATAATATAAAACAATCCTAGGCTCTGATACCACTGTTGGGTTTTAGTATAATACAACATCCTATGGTGCACATACAACCCTAAATGCTTTGGATCTATGTTTTCTCTAATTATACATGCAATATTGTTTCCAAAGCATATAGCCTACAACTAGCATACAATTGACATAAACAACATAAAATACTAGTTAGGAGTTTACCTCTTTATGTAGCTTGTAGAACTTGTTGTATTTGGCCTTTAAGAACTTAGCACCCCAAGTGTGATGCCTCAAACAGTTCACAACACACCTAGGACAAAGGAGAACTTGAGAGAAAGGTTGCTAGCTTCAAAATCTGCTCCTATGAATTGCAAGAACATGTCTCGCTAATTTTAGGGTATGAGAAACATATATATATATATATATATATATATATATATATATATATATATATATATATATATATATATAGTGTAGGATTCCAAAGGTCATGGGTAAACCCTAATCCATACACATGGGTTATGATCCATGGTTCATGTGGGATAACTCTTTATGGATCCTTACATAAACTTAGTTCAACATGGATCAATAGCCCAATCCACATGTTTCACTAATTACCATAATTTGTCCCCATTAATTTAATTAGTCTCTTTTGATCACAAAATTAATTCCAAATTAATTCTTGATCAATACTAATTAAATCATATGATTTCATATTAATATATTAGAACTTATAATATATTAATAAATCATAACTAACCTCTTCTCAAAAGTCCATCCTATCAAATTGTCTTGGTGATATGCAACCCGAAATGGACCATGCTACTCTCGGGTCAAGTACATACCAATTATAGTTATGGGCTTAGACACCTAATCCAATAGTTTAGGCTTTTGGATTCGGGGTTATTTTGGGGTGTTAGGGTTTGGGCCTTGTTGGGCTATTGGACTTCTGACTTTAGACCATAGACAGACTAAGGGATTTCTTGGGATTAGGTCCATGAAAGTTTTGGGCCCAATTAGGAAGTTGGGCCATAATAGGCCTTAGGGTGTAATTAAGGAATCCGGGCCTTTTGAATAAATTAGTTGGGCCTTGGTTTTGGGCCAAGTAAGAGAAAGGGTAAAATGGTCTTTTGCCCAGGATGTTGGACAAGTAATTTATATTCTTGATTTTGGGTCAAGGTCCAATTATTAGTTGGATATTATTGATGATGATAGCGCGAGGATTTTCCGAATCAGCGGACTGAGATTTTATATGAGAGATTCAACACCTAGAGGTGAGTTTCTCATTGTGTTTAGTGGTTCGAATGCGCCAATGCCGACCCATGGTTTTTTATGATTAGGATGCTAGTTATATTCGTGACTCTTGCATGTGTTGTGTGCTTTTTGTATACTGGGTGGGGCCCGATGATTATATTGAATGATATTTATCTTTGTGATACTTGAATGTATTTGTATGTTTGTATGTATGTTGGGCGGTGCTCGATGCTGGGCGGGGCCCAATAACTGACATATCTGTTCCGGGCGGGGCCCGATGTTGGGTGGGGCCCGTTATGCGAGTTAGGGTGAGGCCCGTTATGTGAGCTAGGGTGAGTCTTGTTACACTCATTGGGAGGGGTCCGTCACTTGTATGGTATGAGGTATTTTAGGGAGCTCACTAAGCTTTGTGCTTACAGTTTTCAGTTTATGTTTCAGTTACTTCTGGTTCGAAGGGGAAGAGCCCGAGATGATTGTAGTGCACACACCATGATGTTCTGCTTTTTGTATGACTCTGATTGTACTTGGATGTTATTTGATCTACACTGTTTTCACTATGGTTTTATGTTATGGTTATGGATAATGGTTTTATTAATATAAACATTAAAATTTTTGGTCTTAATTTTTGGGACGTTACAATAACAATACAATGATCCAAGTTATGTGTTATTATCTCTCTACTAGTACTCTTCTCTTCTTTAAGAAGTTTACCTGAAAGACACCCAAAAAATTAATCTACAAAGAGATTAGTGAGTAACCTACTCAAAATATACATATAACATCAGTTATAATTAAATCACATTATTAAAACCCAATTAGATCTCATAATGCCTTTCAAATAACTCCATATATACTTATAATAAGTTAAATCTCACCAGTTCACCAAATAATAATTTTTCATGTACTCATAAGCTATATATGCTTTCTATAACTCAACTATATGGTTACACAAGCAACCATTTTACTTGATAATGGATTCATAGCTACTAAAGCAACCATTTTACTCGATAATGGATTTATGGATACTCAAGCCAATATTTTAACAAACAACAATGAAAATGGTTTTATGGCTACTCAAGTGACCATTTTACTTGGCAATGGATTTACGAGTACTCCAGCCACCATTTCGACTAATGACAAGAAAATGGTTTTTACGAATACTCAAGCCACCCTTTTACTTGACTATAGATTTAGGGCTAAAAAAGCCACCATTTTTGGTTAACGCTAATGAAACATATTACCACAAGGTAATTTTTATGTGTATCATTATACTCATAGAATATTATCATCATCGAATACTTGCCATGTGATTCCCCATACACTTCGTGTATTATCGTAAGGTGCTCGTTATGTGACTCAAAAAACAACTTATAAACTATCAATAATTAACACTATTTAGCTAATAGTAAACACGTATAAAGCTTTTCATAGTGTACTATCATATTTAAGTATAATATCAACAATAATAAAACTCTATATCTCAGAAGGTACCAGTAAATAACTTAGTTATACAAAATTTCTCTATCTATATATACGTTTGTAACTTTACATAACAATAACACATTAGAGACCTTAATTATGCCAATTTAGTACCTCATATACCTATAAGTTGCTATAAATCTCAATTAGGCCAATTTAGTATCTAACAAAACTATAAATTGCTATAAATCTCATCTACATTGCTTTGCAACTCATACAATATCATTTACCAATAAATATAATATTATATTCTACACATACACATTATTCACCATATATCTGGATATCAACTATCTCAAATAGAAATATGATTACTCACCTTCAAATGTATTATATGTGTTATCCTCAAACTATTGAAATCTCGTCCTCGTTCTCGCTTTCGTCACTCTAACTACTATCAAGATAAGATTTAATTCTTGAGTATCATAACTCAGCATATTGTACCTCCCAACTTTTATTTAGTTAGTAATATAATTAATTACATCTTTTTTATATATAAAATAAATATCAATTATACTTACAAGTAGTATTACAAGTTATAAGTCATTTATAATGGACTAAATGGGTCAATAAAAATTGCTAGTAATGCTTAAACTCTAGTATTAGATACTATTATGTGCTATACCTAAACCATAGGGACCAAAATTGTCAAAATCGAACCTTCTTGCATGATTTCGGGCTACAAGCCCAATAAATGGAGTCTAAGCCTTATTATCACTACATGAAAATTGGCTATTCGTGACTAAACTTTCAAAGACTAATTAATCAAGCTTGGATGCCGTGTATCTGGGACTGATGAATCATTATAGAATAATATCTATGATTGGTTTTAATGTTCTAATAATTAGAGACTAACTAGACCTATTTGAGACAAAAACTTAGTCCTTAATACATTTGCGCCTATTTAGGTTTCGAGGAAACAAATTAGGGACTGAATTTCGGTCTTAGATAGACTACCACCAATTTTGACTTTGGAGGGAAATTTATTAGGGACTATATTTTAGTCTCCACAATTGTTAGTTTGAGACCAAATTTTATTCTTCAATCATAACATTTGAAAAGGAAAATTAGTTCAATAAAATTTGTATTAAGGGTTGGATATTAGTCCTAGTAAACAAGTATTAAAGACTCAATGATCTGAAACTGATATCTGGTCACTAAAAAATCACGTTACGGACCGAACTACATTGTATCCAAGACTAATATTTAGTTTGAAAAATTAGGTTGAGGAATGAATGACATTGTATTTAAGAGTGTTTTTTGTCAAGATCAAAGATATTAGCGAATAAATGAGATAGTATGAAAGACTGATATTTATTCTTTGAATGCTAGTATTAAGGAGTAATATGATATAAGTGGATTCTAGAAGGAAAAACACTAAAGACTGATATATATATATATATATATATATATATATATATATATATATATATATATATATATATATAGTCATTGTAAGATAGTGTCAAGGACTTATATGACATAAAATAGGATTTTAATGAAACATATAGGAGTGTAAAGGATATAGTATCAAAGACTGATATTCAGTCACTATAAGAAAGTATCAGGGACTGATGCGGCATAAAATCATGGATTCAAAGAAAATACATTAATGATTGAATGAGATAGTATTAAATACTGATTTTCTGCCTCTAATACTTTAATGCAGTATGGATTGATTTTTAGTCACATATACATAAAAAACCTACTATATAGGACTAGGTATGTGGGACTAGTTGGAGACTAACTAAATCGGTACCCTATCCTTGTCAGAGACTGATTATTGAACATCAAATACTAATTATGTCAATCTATGATACCCTTTATTTTCATATAGTGTATATATTCAATATCAGATGTATATTTAGACCTAGTTTTGGAACCCGAGAACCAAAGAGAGGCAAGAAAAAGAGAGGAGAGGCTGTAAAATTCAAGCTCATATTCTATGAGTCGCAAAAAAGAGAGAATCTGTTAGTTTACTTCTTGAAAAATCTAAATCTCCTAAGCTATTTCATACTGTATAATTTCATCTAAGTTTCTATATGTTTTGGAGGAATAAAGGTGGATAAAAGTTTCAAAGAGACGACAAGACAGCATATCCAGAGAGACGCTGATCAGGAAGAAGAGTGAAAAGTAGAGGATTTCGAGATTCTACCATAGTTTTCAACTCCATAATAGTCATTACTTCTTATCATTGTGTCTGAGTTAGATATATATATGTTTTGGGGATCCTTTATTAACCTTGAATAATCATTTGAAATCACCATAATGGTCTAAAAACGAAATTGGTTACGTATTGAATGTTTTGTAGTACATGATCAGGTTCTCGGCATTAGGTTTTGTAGTTTAAACCCTCATAGCATGTTCTCAACACCCTAAGCTTAACATTTGGTGCTGATTACTTGAAGTGAATTGCATATGCAAAGAAAAACACTAATATGAAAAGAAACCCTTTTATATAAAGTCAAATACTAGTTTGCTATTTTGTCGGGGCTGTGGCATCTTTCCAAAACAAAAAATACTAGTTTGCTGGGGGTTATATACATAACCGCAATAATCTCATACTTAAGGAGTGATCAATTTATCTTTCTTAAATAAGATAGTTGTTTAAAGTAAAATGCATATGTTATGTGGTACAGTAAAACTTCTTCATAATATTCCTAATACGATTAATCGTTTCTGTAACAAATGATTTAGTTATTTTAAAGTAAAGTATACTGGTGGTTTGTAGGTTTAATTCATATTTAATTATGTGTCTACAACCCAAAATTCCACTCACATGCTAATGTACAATCATGGTTGTCATAGATTATCTATTTGATACATTACGTTGTTCTAAGTAAGAGACTAACCTAGTTAGATCTTCAAGGAGTGTCATTGAAGACATAATTTATGGACTCCTTTCTGAAGGTGGTTAGTAAATGGGGTTCAATATTATTCTTTGATGAGGAGGTCAAGGATAATTCTCGACTAAGGTGTATATTAAATCAAAAGTTGTGAATATTGTTTCATATAGTATTTTCATAAAGGAAAAAAATACATGAAACAAGTTAAAAAAAGTGGTAGGATGGGTTCTTTTCTTTAAAAATGAGAAATACCAAACTTGGGGGAAAATGATGGCAATAAATATGTAAATGATACTTATAGTGATGAGGAGGACGAAACTCAACATCAAATTAAAGGGATGAAGAAAAAACTTAATCAACTGTGTAGGCAATGTTGCAAAACTCGTTAGGCGTTCACAAGGTGGTCGACTAGCGAGTAGCGAATATTCGGTCTAGGCGGAGAGTATTCAGACTGGATAAGTTATATAAAATTAATTTTTGGAAAATTATATATATATATATATATATATATATATATATAACAAGTATCACAAGTTTATTAAAATTTATAACATATTAGATGTACATCAATAATAATTATATATTTTTTTCTAAATAAAATCAGAATTTTTGAGTTTCCCGAGTTGGACCACGTTTCTCCGAGTCTTACCGAATTGGAGCCGAGTTTGACAGATGTTTACCGAGTTTGACCAATTAAGTGTATTTTTTTTCTGATTCCTAATTAGGTACCTAGGGACATGTCCGATTCTGAGTACTAGGCCGCCTAGGTAGATTTTTGCAACACTGAGTGTAACATATACTTTTTATAAAGAAGTTCCTCAAATCGTTGAGCTTTAAAGAGTTTAGCAAATTGTTATGCAGACCAGTTTAGATATCATTTGGAAAATGTCAATCTTTGTGAGGAAGAAGTGAGTTCTGATACTCTACCTTTTCACTTGACTTCACTCCATATATATAACCAGAAACTACCCTGATCTATGTACTGTGGAGTCGAGAAGGGCTGCATGTTACGAAGGAAGGGCTACATGTTACGGTTAAAAAGCTTCTAAAAGGGGTAAGGAAAATTTTGCAATTTTATGTGGATGACGCTATTTGTCTTGGTGATGGGTTTGGACTTTGGAAGACACACTAAGGTGGTGTTTGTTTTGGAAGTGGTAAAATGTCTTTAGTCTTTTTCCGTGTCTGCGGAAGAAGACGTGGACCAAAAGTCTTTTCTATGTATTCATACAAAAAGTCTTATTACAAAAGGATCTTGGGTTTTTTGTCTTCCAGAAGACAAATGGTCTTTTTGGTAAACATCTATCCGCCCGCACACGTAAGTGCCCAAAAAGTTTTTTCGCCAAAAAACAAACGAGCCCTAACAATATTGGAATTAACTTTTGTAATTTTGAGCTCTTATTAGGGGTCAGGGGTGAATGGTTTTTTGACCACACAATTCCCATTTCAACACTCTGGTATCCCATTTAGATCAAATATGTCGGAGTCTACAAATTGGAAACCAGTGGTTGATAAGTTGGCGGTGTGAATTTGTAGTTGGAATTATAAACTTCTTTCAACAGGGTAGCTGGTTAATGATTATTAATTAAGTTGATACTTTGGGAGTATTGATACTTATTTATAAATTTACTAGTTTATAACCCGTGGGAACCCACAGTTACAAAATTAATTAAACTTTTATAGTAAAATTTCAAAGTTATTAATCAATTATTTTAAATAAATTAGTAATTAAGAGATTTTTTTAGTTATATAAAATTATAATCATTTATTTAAATAAATATATGAAATTATATCACTTTATAATCTGTATTAATTTTATTTTAATTTTTATTTTAATGCTATTAATTTAATGTAGATAGAGTGAGAAATTTAAAATTTAAAATTTAAAATGAATAATCAATATGTTGACAAGTAGCAATTATTAATTAATTGACATAATATGGTGAAAATGGAAAAAGAAGAATAAGATATGCATTAATTAAGATTTTAATAAGATGACACATGTTAAAAGGAGAATAAATTATTGTTTTAGTAGAATAGAGAGATATATGGACCATTTAAAAAGTTTATTCTTTGGAATGTCTTAAAAATGGGTTTTTTTTTTTTGTAGGAATTGAGATGGGTAAAAAAGAAGTCATTTAGATAAAGTGGAATATATGAGAACAAGCAAAGAGCATGGTCGTCTTCGGGTGGAAGGTCTATATACATTTAAATTTAAATAGAGCGTTGTTGTTCAAAAAAAATGAAGATTGTTAGACAATCCATATGCTCTTTGGGTGGGTGTCATAAAAAACATCTGCGGTAAAGTTGTTGCTAGAATTCCAACATTCCTATGAGACATAGACATATGGGCTGATCTTCAGTTGATATCTTACAATCAACCAAACAATTGAATGAAAAAGTTTTAATCTTAATTCTTTTTTTTTTCGTGGAATGTGGGTGACGGTAGACATACGTCTTTTGGGGAGGACATATGCTTGGGGGATACTCCATTATTTGTTTTAAATTTATTTTTCAAATTGATATCAATAGTCGAGCTATAGTTTTTGATCATATTTCGATTGATGATTGGCCTTCTTATCTACATCGTCAATCAATGGGGGGAGTCATATATGACCAACGGCTAGAGCTTCTTGATTTACTTCAAAAGTTACTTTATCTCCTCAAGAGGATTAGTGGACATGGGATTTAGATACAGCCATGGTTTATACGGTTTCCTTGGCAATGCAATTGATCGATGAAGTGTGTTGGGTTGATGTATAGAAGTAAATAAACTTCCCTTAAAGTTTAATCTTGACAACTGCATGTTGATTGCCGTGGATACTTTGTGTAACACTTGTGATGCAGTCCTTGAGACATTTGATCATACGGTTTCTACTTGCAAGGTTGCCTTTGACATATGGTTACAAGTGGGATTTTCCATGCCGAGACTTGACAATTCAACGATTTAATCCTGCAAGAATCAACTTAGACTTACTTCTTTGCAAAATAAGTGTTTTCATGTTGTCACTCTTAAGACGTTTTGAACGATTTGGAAAGTTTCGAAATGACACAAATCTTTAGAATGGTTTATAGAACGGCTAAACCATGAAAGTCTACCATCTTGGATTTTTTAGCTACACACTAATTTTTATTTATTTATTTTGGTTTTATAATATCAATAATAAGATAAAGCTTAATTAAGTTGGTTGGCTAAAAAGCCTTATTAATGATACAACTATGTTATTCTTTTTTTTCTTCCTTATCCTTTGCTATAATCCGCCTTTCCAAAGAAATCTAGTATATTCAAATTATGTTAAAAAGAAAGTAAAACTTGGTAAAACCACAACCTAATTAGCTATCAGATTTTCTTTTCTTTTTAAAATTTAATTATGATTAAAGTTGTATATTATGTGATCCATATTGCGTAAGGTTAGTGCAAGGAGTAATAACTTTCCTTTTTACCGGTTTACAAATGGGAAAAGCAAAATCTTCTTTAGAAATATCAAGGGAAGAAAGAAGGAGCACAACTTTTTATGGTGTGTGATGTGTTTCCCGAAAAGAATAACTTTCGACCTCTGGTTTTAGTAAGACCCAACATTCCAATATTAAGAAAGAAAGCATTAAAAAGTAGGAGTTGATTTAATTCAAATACAACGATTTATTAAAATAAAATAAGAAAAAGAAAAAAATAAACCTAAAAAAGCAAAAGCAAGAAACATTAGTATTAGGAAATTCAAAGATAAGCATCTCTTCTTTAAACCTTAAAGATATCTACTTTAGAATCGCTAAAAAAGATGATTATCTTCTTTGCTTTAAACTTTTTATAACCCATTACCATAAGGATGGAATTTGTCTTTAAATCTTTATCATTTTAACCTAACTTGGGTTTCTTCACCCCCATCGAGTTGCATTCTTAAGTTAGCACAATTAATATTCTATAATAAAATAAATTCTTTTCATAAAGACTTCAATATTAATCATATAGGATGACACGTCTTGATTCAGTAGGAGATGCTCAAGCATGGAATATTATAGTATATATTCTTTGAACAAATTAAGTCGAGCTCAGGTATTGGTTTTTTTTTTCAACAGCTGAAAATGAAATATATTAAAATCAAACTCTATCAATAATCGTAGAGGATGAAAAATTACAAAACAGCCATAGATGGGTTACACATTCAAGTACTCCGGTATATTTTACACTTTAATTCTATTCCAAATTTTAGAAAAGGGGTAAACATCATCAAAGATATTCGATTTTTGGGTGCTTCCTTAATTTGATGTATCCTTATGTCAAAAATAAATATGTTGTTAAGAATCAGGACAATCTAAACATATTTTGAGCTCAGGACAAAAGGAAAAAACCCTTAAAATATTCAAATATCATCAACTTTTATATAATAACTCAATCATATAAAGAAATTACATATACTAGCTTGTATACTAACTTCTGAATATAACATTTTCCATAACAAAAACACACATATTTAAAGAAAAATGTTTCTTCTAGTTTTTGAGATGCAAAATTATTACACTAATAATATCTTCAAGATCGACCTTGTTTATCTTTCTCTGCATATAAAATAGCCAAGTCGTTCAACATTTCTTGTAACATCGACGACCATAACTAATTCTTCAATATCTTTTTTGGTAGGTTTTCCCAATTAATCAATTTACTTTTTTGTTTACCAATATGAAGCTTGAAAAAATTAGGGTCCTATTTTTGATAAATTGAAGACTAGACTTTCTAAATGGAAAGCAAAATCGTTATCATTTGGAGGTCGTCTTAAACTTGTAAATTCGGTCATCAATAATTTTTCCTTATATTACTTTTCACTTTTTAGAGCTCCAAAAAAGGTTATAAATTTCCTTGAAAGAATTAGAAGGAGGTCTCTATGGGAGGTGATGAAGATAAAAAGAAGATAAATTGGGTTGCGTGGGATATTGTCACTAAGCCAAATAAAGAAGGTGGTCTAGGAGTTGGTTATCTCGACTCGACTAATTTGGCTCTACTTGCTAAATGGTGGTGGCGTTTGAAAAACAGTTATGATTCCTTTTGGTTTTCATGTATTAAAAGCATTCACAACATCAAACTTATGGATAGTAAACCTTTGGCAAAAAATCGTTAACCAGAGTGTGGTTAAGTATATCTCTACTACATATAGAACTTGGTGATAAAGGAGTTAATTTCAATGATCTTTTAAAAAGAGTAGTCGATATTCGTGACAAACTTTCCTTTGGAAGGATACAAGGTGTGGGGATGTGGCTTTGAAATATCGATGTCCTAATTCATATATGGTATAGACAAATAAAGATTGTAAGGTTGTTGAGAGAGTGAACGGGGGGCTGATATGGAGGCTTGGTGGAACTGGAGCTAATCGAGAGTGCTAAAAAACAAAGGGAGAGAGGCTGATCAATTTTCCATATTATCTAATATGTTAATTTTTTTCAGTTTCTCAACGAGATATGATAAATGGCAATCGACTGGTGGTCGAAGAGATTCTTTTTTGGTAAAGGTTGTTCGATAGCTATTGATGCTTCGAGGGGTGGTACAATTACACCCTTCAATAAAGTGAACCAGATCCCTCTAAAAGTCAGTTGTATTGCGTTTAAAAATAGAATTCCCACTTTAACCAATCTTTCCAAGAGGGGGTTACTGTTTCTTCAACTCTTTGTCCCCTTTGTCACTCAATAGATGAGGATTTAGACGATGTTTTTTTTTCTTTTGTCATGTTGCATCAAAAGTTTAGAGTTGGCTCGTCAACTGATCTTCCATACTTCCGAAATATACCCCTGAATTGTCTGGAGTTGTTGGAGATGATAAGCTCGATTACCGGAAGTAAAAAGATGAAACTTTGAGGCTCTCTTATTTACACTACTTTATGGACAATCTGGAAGACTGGGAATGCTATTATTTTTCATAAAGAGTGGCGAGCTATCATGATAATGATGGGTGACATTTGTGGTCTTACTTGTAATTGAATTAATAACATATCTAATCTTTGTAAAGTAGATTGGGCTAGCAGGAGCGTATCTTCCATTTCTATCACTTATTTGTAATATGGTTCGAGGTTCTCGCTTAGCCGTATTTTCGTTTTAATAATATTGCTTGCCGTTGCAAAAAAAAAAAACTTAAAATTAGATACTAAGCAATTAAGGCATAGTATTCAAAAATGTCTAGCCAAGCTTATGACTTAGTAAAATTTAAAAGCCTTGTGTTAATGTACACTGGTAAATTTCATGATAAATATAAATAACCAATGGGACTTTCACTTACGTACCAGTGTACTAATATCTAACTAGTGATATGTTGGGTCTCAAAGAACCCTTTCCAATGTAAGATGCCTTATATGCACAAAATATGGTTTATTTACCACAACAAGGGATTCTTTAATGTCATCGATCAAGTTCCATTAATAAGATAATTAACAAATCGAGCCCTTTTATGTGCATGAAACAACATGTGGAAGCATTGTTAACTTCCAAGTTCAAATGCATTAATTATTTGTGTAAATTTGGCTTAAAATATTTATGGTCTTAATACTAGCTAGTGAAAACCCCCTACGCTATTGGCACATGTTTGAATAAGTTAGGATGCTATAATAAACAAATGAATGAAAGTACGTTGCTATTTCTTGCATTGAATTTTGTGTAGTTAGTAACATTGGTTCCCTTACAATTAGGAACAACCTACGTCCTCTTTTGTCAACCAACCATGTGGAAACTGCAATTTCAATAAACTAAATGGTGCAAATATTCTTTGTTAGAAAAAAATTTAAATTAAAAATTAAAAAGGGTAATAGTAATAAGTAATTCTTTCTGCCAAAAAAATTATGTTGATGTTTACTTTGATAGCACCAAGTCAAAATGTAGCAGCCTCATTACTAGAAATTCCTGCAGTTTGAAAAATATTACTGGAATAGAATGGAACACCATTGATTCCACTGAGCTGTTGAAGGATAAGTAATCTGATTCCTATCTCTTGGAATTGAAGATTCTGGGGTCCAACATCCTACTTTCATACACACATATCATCTTATTTCCAAACAGGGTATCCATATACTCCATAAAGTCAAACATAACAATGTTTAAGTATTTTTTTAGACAACATCTCTTTTGTGTTCAACACAGATATGATGTATTTGTAAGATCAATCTGCAATACAAAATAACACCACAATTTAAAGGAACTGGAACAATAATTTTTAAATAAACTGTCATTAATAGAGACAAAACATGGACTTAAGGTAAAGTCGAACACTTTTGACAAATATGAAGGCTTTTATAGAATTACTAATTTTTGTTTACCTATGTATAAAACTAACATAACAAAAGCTCAATAAATCACAAATACACAAATTTTCATAATCGAAGGACACTAATTTACTAATTCACTGATAACAATAATTAAAAATAACGTTTTCAAATTATTTGAAAAATTACTATATGGTGTAATTAAACATGATACTTACGGCTTGAGTTTAACGTCCCATTTTCACAACCAAAAATTTTCATTTTTATTAAGGTAAAACTTCACAATTATAAAATACATATTAAGAAACCCATTTTTTCCAAATTACATTTGTTGAAAATCAGAGTAAATAATAAAAGCGGAATCCTCAATGTTGCTAATGAGTGTGTACAGTCACGCCTTTGCCTTCCAACGATCACTGATGGTAGCTGAAAACATAAACAACTAGGTAAGAACAAAGCTTAGTGAGTTTTCCCAAAATACCGCACACAACAGAACATATAAAAGCATGCATACGGGGTCCATATTCATCGTACTAGGTTACCCTGGGCATGCTGGCCTGCCGCCTCAACCCAACCGCTCTTCCCAAGCCTACGTGCCTATGGCTTACAGTGGGCATGTACCTGGACTATTGGCCTACAACACACAACAAGAGCGCCTCAACCTCACCCACCATAATATGTCGACATATAAGAAAACAAGAAATCAAGTAGGCACATAAGTATAGGAAACTACCAATCTACTTGTCGAACAGCTCACTACCGCTTACTACGCCCCTCACAGCACACTACTATGCTACCGATAATCTCCAATAACGCATGGCCATATGTAGCAGATGTGATATAGACATCCGAATAGATGATCCTACTCTAGAGCCACAACCAAAAAAGGAACATGTAAGAAATCCTAGATCAAGAGTTCTCAAGTGATCCTACATGGAAACATACAACCCCTAGGGCATTCCTTAAACGATGACTAGCCTACTGGTACTTTAATCAACATACAATAATCCTATATCCTACTCAAAAGGGCATATACATATATATATATCTAGCAGATCACAACAATATAACAACATCCTATACATAAAAGGATACATAGTCAATTCTATTGGGCCGCCATTGGTGCCTTCGAACCATGGGTATAGTGAGGAAAAATCACCTGAATCGAAGACCCAAAAATACTGCGACACGCTCCGCTTACTGTATTGCTTTCTCCTAGGCACCTACTAGCACCCATACATTCTTGAATCTTAACCAACGACCCAAATCCTTCAAGTTTAACTTAAAGTCAAACTAGTCAAAAAGTCAACGGTCAACAAGTCAACTGCTCCACACGACGTGATACTCTCTTTGTCACGTTATGACCAACTAAAAGAAAATATACATGTGAAACGTCAATCTTCATGACATAACATGCACCTTCGCATATGGTGAGAAATGTCTGAAGGGTAGCTTAATTAATTATTCCCTTAATTCATTTGAGATCGAATCCATCTCTTCCAGAGGCTTCCTTACACCCCAAAGCCATAAAATCGATCCTTTAAAGTCTTGCAAGTCCAATGAAAGAATTGAGCTCAAATTAGGTCATGTATGAAGAAAAGGAGGTCAAAACCTCAAACATGAGCTCAAACTCTACCAAACTTAAGATCAATAACATCTAACCACCAAGGGACTCTAAGGACCCATAAAATTTCCAACTTTATGGAATCCCGACATAAAAACTATCCTTAACATGGATTATAAAGCATAAAACTCTAGATCTAGCAAAAAGAAACCAAAAAGCATGAGGCTTGAATACTCACAAAGGTCTAGAGGTGTTGCTAGAAGATGGCTATGAGGATGGCAAGCTGAATCTATGCTCCAAAGGTCTAGAGGGCTTGCTACAAGATGACAATTTGTTTATTATTAAATAATATTTAAAGCTTGTATTTTGAAAAGTTTTAATATACATCTTATATATATACAATTAAAAAGTTTAATATATTATATGTACAAGACGAGTCAGTCAAATAGCTAGTACGCCTCATTCACAAAGCTGTAATATAAGGGGATATAAGGAAGAGGCCTATAAAACGACCGTCATTAGGTGTCCACTCTCACCCACCGCTCCCTTGTATGATGGATGGTCGTTATCCGAATAGATTTGATACGACATAATCTCATTAAAAGTATAATGATATAAAAGTACTAGAACCTTCCTAAAAAAATCACACTCTAGTTACTTTAGGAAAATTGTGAAAATTATTATAATCAATTAAAACGGATATCATGCTTTATATGTCATTAGTGGAGCATGTGTGGTTAACCAGCATGGGCATCTCAAAAATTATCATTGTTGATGGAGCGTGTGTAGTTAACGGGCACATCAATGTGAGATGATAAATGACATCGAGGTTGTCAAGCCGGTTTGCATGGTTATTCACATCTCGTTTGTGATCCTCAACATCCCACTCTAAAAAATGAGAGCATAATCTTAGATTAAACATGTCATTGATAAGATTCAATGAATCTCAAAAGATCTAGGAATTTCGTAAGATCGGAATTGGTAAAAGCCTTACCTACCTTAAATATATTCTAATTTGATTACGACATCCTTCTTCAAAGTTCGAATCGAAAATATGGATCCAAGCCTTAATTTAAATTTTGGGTTAATAATTAAGGATTAAAATCAACTAACTTAAATTCTCGTTTCTCCTAGTTTTAGATGTCTTATGAAGATAGAAATGGTCTTCCTCGTTCTTTTGGAAATGGTTCCTCTTCCTTCTAAATATGATCTTCCACATTCTGATCAAGGTGATAATGTTTTCCCTTTTTCCGGAATTAGTAGAATTGGACATCATGTTTTTTGAACTCTTCCAATTCTTCTTCTTGTGACTCTCCCAGCGTCATGTTTTCCTTAAGTCGAAAGATATGAGAAACTAAAGCCCTATTGGCATGTAGACATCAAGACGGAAACTCTTTGTGTACGTATGTTCTACAAATGAAATCGTACATTGATGTGTTCAATAGAATGGGTGTCGTTTTCCCAAGGGTGAAAGCCACTGATTTGGTTCTTCTTTTGCTTCCAAAGTCATATGATCAGTTCATTGAGAACTTTTATATGAGGAGTATCGATGTGAACCAAATTGATTTTACTTAAATGTTGATTGTTGCTGAAGCAGAAATTCATAAGAGCACATCTAAAACAGAGATGCTTATTGGGTCTAATTCCAAGGGTTCCATAGACATTGACAATGGTGACAGTGGTAGTCCAGAAGATATTTTTCTTCCCAATGGAAATGGGTCATCCAAGATCAAATCATTTGATCGGATGGTAAAAGGAAAAAGTAGTTATGTGATCATTCCATGTTTTAACCCCAAAAAGTCCATTCGTTTCTACTACCAATTGAAGGGACAATGGAAACGAAGCTGCCTAAATTCCTGAAACATCTTAGAGAGAGTAAAGTCAAGTCGTGTAACTCTACTTCAAGTACATCCATGATCTGACTCCATTGTTTTATAAGTTCCTATTCATAGATTCCTAATACATGATGTGATGATTACATTTTGATTCGAAAGCAGGATCGAAGAGAAATAAGAAAGCTTGAGCAGAGCAAGCTAAATCTGATCGTAAGAAATGGACTTTTGTCACATGGTTCGATGATCATAATTTTGAGCGACTTTTAAGGAGTTAGGATAATTTTATAGATTTCTATTACTCTTAGGAGATATCTAGAAACATAGTTTTTCCATATTATGCGTTGTAAGGACAAGTTCCAACTTTTTATTTATTTTCAATAAAAGTGAAATTTTGGTTTAACTGGTTGCCTCATTTTATATTTCCCTTCAACTGAATTTATTAAAGTGTTGGTTACATTTCTAATAATAGAAATATTAATTATGGATTTGATTCTTATGATATTGCTTGTGGTATTGTCATAATTAATCAAGTGACAATAGTTATCATCACCAAGTTTCAAATTGGACATAAACTTGGAGTCATGAAATTCGAATTATGTGATGCATGGAAATCTTGGTCATTGCAAAATTATGACTAATTCATTGATCACATGTTTATGTGAGTAATATGAAGGACTAAGGAATCTAGTACATGTTGATATAGACTATTCAGATCCACCACAAAGGATAATAACTCTATTCGACATGATTTTATGATGTTTCAGTAAGTATGGTTGTGTTTATAAGATTAAGCATAATTCTGATATTTTGAAAAGTAGCAAAACGAATAAGAAGAATCTACTAGACAGAAAGATAAAAGTTTCTCTAATATGAAAGGAAAGGAAAATACTTTAGGATCATGTTTTATGATCATCTTAGTGATTGTGGATTTATATCACAATTGATCATCAATGAACATCTTAGTGCAATTGTATGACTAATAAGAGGCATCAAACATTGGTGAAAATGGGTCGATTATAGATGAGTCATACTTTTTTTCCAATTAAATTTTAGAGTCACACTCTAGTAACTACAAATCGTATCTTGTAACTCTTTTCAAGCTAAGAAGGTTGATGTAACGCTTGTTCCAGGTATCATTTAATTCTCTAAGTTTTAGGGTTTTGTGCTAGGACTCGGTGAGTTGGGGAGCTCCAACTCGTCGAGTAGAGATCATTTACGAGGACGCGGGATATAGATCCTACTCGACGAGTCGGAAGGCCCCAAATCGACGAGTAGAAGCTGTAAAGGAAAACCCTAATTTCAGGGGTTTGTACCCTATTTAAAGAACTTATGGCTCATTTGTAGCCTCTTTCATTGTTCTTACAGTCAAGAGAGAAACCCTAGCCGCATTTTGGTGCTTTCTTGAGTGTGTGTGATCCTTGGATAGTGGAACTTGTGCTTTTAAGAAGGAAACTTGAAGATTGAAGAGATTAAAGAGAGGAGAAGGCTTTGGATCCGACATCTACCTGTTGTTAGCATCCATTTAGAGGTAAAAGTTGCTACCTTTATCTCTTTTTGATTAGATCTCATCTTATGGAAGAGTATGGTCACTTTTGGTGCAAAATGGTGTCATACTCGGATTTGGACTTATCATGAGGATATGGTTCCAGATCTGGACACCTCTAGGTCGTTCATGACATAAAGTTGCTTCCTTTACCTAGTCTAAGCCTTTTTCCATGTCCTAAGTGTTGTTTGAACCCTAGTTTTAGTGTTTTAGCCTTACGAGGCCTTGCATGCATGTAAAGTTTGCAACTTTACGTGGTAACTGTTGGATTTGGTGTCTAAGCCCATAACTATAACTGCGATGTACTTGACCCGATTGTAGCATGGTGCTTTTGGGTTGCCTTTACCGGTGAAATTTGATTGGATGGACTTTTGAGAATAAGGTTATTTATGATTTATTAATATATTACAAGTATAATATATTAATATGAAATCATATTATTTAATTAGTATTGATCAAGAATTAGTTTGGAATTAATTTTGTGATCAAAAGAGACTAATTAAATATATGGGGATTGATTGTTTAAATCAATGATTCTAATAGTGGGCTAATGATCCATGGTTATTTAGGATGGGCTAAACATATGAGATAATCCATGGATCCTAAGTAAGATGAAATGTCATTAGGGTTTACAAAGTATAACCCTAGCATTTGCCACATTATAAATACAACCCCAAATGGACAAAATCGGTTACACCATTAGCCTCAAGTTTTCTTGGAGAGTGATATTGATTTTGTGCAAGTAACCTATTCTCTCAAGCCTCCTCTTGAATATTGGTGTTTGTGAACCATTAGAGGCATCACACTTGAAGTGCTCAAGCTTTAAAAGGTCAAGAACTACAAGTCCTTCTAAGAGGTAAGTAGTCTAACTAGTTGTATTGTTCATTTGACAATTTGTATGCTAGTTAGGATAATGCTTTGGAAAAATTGAAAATGCATGTATAATTAGAGAAAACATAGATCCGAAGCATTTAGGGTTGTATGTGCACCATAGGAGTGTTATAATGCTCAAAACCCAACAGTGATATCAGAGCTTAGGGTTGTTTTCTATTATATTTGATGCTTGCAAATTTTTCAAAGCTGAAAAAGTCGATTTTCCTGCACCAGACTGGTGAACTCGCCTAGTACATGAACTGACTCGACGAGTCCACTCAGTAACAGACCAACTCGACGAGTCAGTTCATGCACTCGATGAGTTGAAGGCTTTGTTTGCAGAATTTCGAGTTTTCTTGACCTGGATTGGATTGAGAACACTACCACAAACTGTTTTAGATCATTAAAATGTTTTTTTTTCTGATTTGGTAGTGCTTGTACTCATCCAACCGCAAGATAATTGTCAAAGATTTGAGAAAATTGTTGTTTTATATGATAAACAACGTTGCTTGTAAATTGTTGACTTGGAATTATCTTGTTTATGAGTTTAGTTAGATCAATCATGAATTATGTGATATTTAATTGTTAGAAGATTAATCTAAATAAATTCTAATGACCTCCATAACTTGTCCTCAAGTTATGGAAAATGAAAGGTCTCATCTTTAAAATTGCATTAAAACTCATAAATTATGAATACCAAGAGTTTTGACAAGTTTCAAAACATGCCCTCAAGTTTTGGAATTTGTAAAGTCTCACTAATGAAACTTTAATTCCAAACCCTAGAGTTTTAAAAGTTAAAATTCAACCCTTATACTTTATTATATTATAAGTTTAATTATATATATATATATATATATATATATATATATATATATATATATATATATATATATATTAGACAAGTCGATCTTACCGTTAGTAGGTCTCATTCACGAAGCCGGTTTATAAGGGGGGTATAAGGTTACTGCCTATAAAATGGTAGCTTAATGGATGGCCACTCTCACCCACCGCTTCATTGACTGGTGGAGGGTCGTTAGCCGAACAGATAGGATAGGACATTAATTCTCCCTCATTATAAGTATAATGATAAAAAATAAAGTAACTAAACTTTTATTAAATTCCCCATCTTAGTTACTTTAGGAAAATGTGAAAATGGTGCTAATCCATGAAATTACACTTTGCACCTTGTTAAGTCATTAGTGGAGCGTGTGTGGTTAACTGGCACACTAATCTGGGACTGACACTGTGTGGCAAAGGGTAGCTTGATGTTAAACATAGATCAATAGAGCGTGTGTGGTTAACCGGCACATTGATTAGGTGATTTGTAACATTGGGTGTACCAAGCTAATTTGTGTGGTTATTCACACCTTGTTTGTGATCCTCGACATCCCAGTCACAAACTTGAGAGGGCACAATCGAGATTTAAACATGCTATTGAAAAGTTCAATGAATCTCAAAGGATCTAGGAATTTCAATCTAATTAAAAATTAATAATCTATTTCGTTTTTCATGGTGGAAATTGGTAAATCGTCATTTACCTACCATCAAATATTTTTCAATTGGATTACATCATCCCTTTCCGCAATTGTAGAATATTGTGTTGGGTCCTCGCCTTAATATTTCATTTGGGTGTAACATTAAGGATTATCATCTAATCTAAACTTTGTTCTTCTTATTTTACAGATGTTTATCCCAAAAAATGCTTCCAACCCAATTCCTTCAGGCTCTTTCTCCCTCATGAACCTATATGGGAGGGTCATTTTCGATGGCTCGAACTTCAATGACTGGATTCGAAACATCCGAATGGCTGTAGTTATGAGGACAAATAATATGTCTTGGATAAAGAGTTAAAGGAGATTGATGTCACCACTGCTACTCCCGAACAAATCGTTGAACATACTACTCATGAGAGGGATGCGACAAATGTGTCGTGTCTAATGATTGCTACTATGACTGCTGAGCTGCAGAAGTCCTATGAGGACTTCTATCCTTATGAAATGTACAAAGATTTGATGGAAAGATATCATCAAAGTCCTCGGCAGGAGAGGTATGAGATCATTTCCTCCATGATCACAATCAAGATGAAGGATGGAGAACCCATCATAGCCCACTTGCAAAATATGCAGAGATTTATGGACCGCTTGCTTAAATTGAATGTCAATTTTGATGAAGAGTTGGCCATAGATATAATTCTACACTCTTTACCTTCTTGTTATGATCAGTTTCGTATGACTTATCATACGAACAAGGAGGAGGTCACTATTAGAAAGCTTCAAGGCCTTCTAAGAACTGCAGAAAGCAACTTGAAAGGCAAGTCGGTTGTCTCTACTCCTACTACTACTTCTATCATTGTTCTGGAAATTGGACATGGGAAGGGAAAGAAGAGGAAGCCTCCCTACAATAGCCGCAAGGGAAAGTATCTTGATGGATCCTCTTCCAGTGGGACCAAAGTTGGTTATGCTAATCCCTCTTCCAATCCGAAGGATGCAGAGTGCTTCCACTGTCATGAAAAATGGCACAGGAAACGAAGCTACCCCAAGTACTTGCAGGAGATAAAGGATGGCAAGATCAAGCCCTCCTTTGCAGGTATTTACACTATTCAATCTAATAACTCATCACATGCTAATTCTTGGGTCCTTGATACAGGTTGTGGTATTCACATTTGTTATGATTTGTAGGGACTAAAAAGAAGTAGGGATGTAGAGCACGGGAAGATAAACTTAATCATGGGAAATAGGAAAGTGTCGCCTGTGACCAAGATTGGAGTTTATTCTTTATTGCTTAGTAATGGTTTAAATTTAGATTTGAACAATTATTGTTTATCGGCCAATATGGCGAGAAATGTTATTTCCTTTCACAGTTTGTATAAACAAGGTTTTACCTTTTCTTTTAATAATGAAAATGGTGGTATTTATGCTTATTGTAATGGTGTTTTTATTTTGAATCATTACCTTGCAATGGTATATATGAAACTGTGATGGTTGTAGAAAACTTAGGAAATAATGTGTTGAATATTGATTCGTCTGATGATTTGGATAAGGCATGCTTGTGGAATTGTCGTCTTAGACATGTCAACAAGAAGCGCATAGCCCAACTCCAAAAGGATGGAGTCTTGGAGTCTTTCGACTTGAAGTCAGATGACACTTGCGAATCTCGTTTACTTGGAAAGATGACCAAGTCACCATTTACTGGTACTTGTGAAAGGGGCGAAGTTCTGTTGGATCTCATACACACTGATGTTTGTGGACCATTCACAACCGCCACAAGGGATGCTAACCGCTTCTATATGACTTTTACTGATGATTATAGTAGATATTAGTATATTTACTTAATCAAGCATAAGTCAGAAACTTTTGAAAAGTTCAAGGAGTTTAAGATAGAAGTGGAGAATTAATTGGGCAGGTAGATAAAGATGCTGCTATCCGATCGAGGAGGAGAGTATCTTAGTATTGAGTTGCTAGACTAACTTAAGGAATGTGGAATTGTTTCACAATTGACGCCACCAAGGACACCACAGCTAAATGGTGTGTCTGAAAGGCGCAATCGAACCTTTCTAGACATGGTTCGTTCCATGATGAGTCGAGCTTCGTTACCTATCCCATTCTGGGGGTATGCCTTAGAGACTGTCGCACATATCCTTAATATAGTCCCTACCAAAAGGGTTTCCAAAAGCAACTCACGAGACGTGGACATGGAAAGTTCCCACATTAGACCACATCAAAGTTTGGGGTTGCGAAGCTTTTGTGAGTGAAGAAACTCACGACAAGCTCGAACCTCGGAGTGAGCGATGTATTTTCATCGGCTACCCACATAAATCCTTTGGATATCTCTTCTACGGACCGAGTGACAATGTTGTCTTCGTTGCGAGGAGAGGAGTCTCTCCTGAGATAGAAATCATAGGCCAAGGAAACATTGGGAGGAAAATTGACCTTGAAAAGCTTCAAGAGTCAAGCGATGAAGGAACCTCAAACACTAGAAATCAACCTGATGAGGAAAATTTGGTTGATCCAATTGACGATTCCTTACCTCTGAGGCGTTCCCGTAGAGTTAGAAATACACCTGCGTTTTATGGTTTCCATATTACTACAAAAGGTGATACATTTATCAGTGATAACACACTGGTAAATTTGGATGAACCTAATAACTACAAGGAAGCCATGGAAGGCCCTGAGTCTGCAAAAGTGGAAAGAGGCTATGGACAGCGAGATTCATTCCATGTATGACAATGAAGTTTGGAACTTGGTTGACAATGTACTGGGTCGTATGACAGTCGGGTGCTAATGGATCTTCAAGAAGAAGACCGACATGGATGGAAAAGTACAGACATACAAAGCGCGACTGGTTGCGAAGGGCTTTACTCAAACTCCGAGAGTTGACTATGATGAGACATTCTCACCATTAGCGAAGATTAAATCTATAAGGGTTATGTTGGCCACAGCTGCATTTCATGATTATGAAATATGGAAAATGGATGTCAAAACCGATTTCCTTAATGGAAAGTTGGCTGAAGATGTTTACATGCGTCAACCAGAGGGTTTTGTCAATGGAAAGTACCCTAATAGAGTGTGTAAGCTTGAGAAATCCATTTATGGATTGAAACAAGCATCTCGCAGATGGAATCTTTGTTTTGATGAGAAAGTCAAAGAGTTTGGATTTTCGAGAAGCGAGGATGAGTCATGTGTATATGTCAAAGCTAGGAAACGACATCCCAACCTTGCAGGAGGTTAAGTCATGGCTTCGGAAGTATTTTGCTATGAAGGACCTCGGAGAAGCTGCTTATATTCTAGGGGTAAGGATATTGAGAAACAGGAGTAAAAGACTAATAGGACTTAGTCAAACTACCTACTTGGACAAGGTGTTGAAACGTTTCATCATAGAGGAATACAAGAAAGGTGACTTACCTATCCAAAGCAATACCAAACTCACTAAGACTCAGAGTCCGAGGACATAGGCTGAGATAGCAGAGATGAGTCGAATACCATATGCTTCCGCAGTTGGCTCGATCATGTATGCTATGACTTGTACTCACCCTGATGTGGCCTTTGCTTTGTGCATGGTCGGCAGATATCAAGGGAATCCTGGTAAAACTCATTGGACTGCGGTTAATAACATTCTTAGGTACCTGCGGAGGACTAAGGACTGGGTCCTTACCCTTGGTGGGAGTGATGACTTGAGAGTGACAGGGTATAGTGATGCCAGCTTTCAAACCGACAGAGGCAATTTCGGCTCTCAGTCGGGCTGGGTGTTTACCCTGAATGGAGGAGCAGTAACATGGAAAAGTTCCAAGCAGGAGAATATAGCTGATTCAACGTGCGAATCAGAGTACAGAGCAGCAAGCGAAGCATCGAAGGAGGCGATATGGTTGAAAAACTTCATCAGATACCTTGAAGCCATTCCATCCATAAAGGAGCCTATGGAAATTTTCTGTGATAATGAAGGAGTGGTTGCCTTAAGCAAGGAACCAAGAGATCATGGTAAATCCAGGCATTTTGACAGAAAGTACCACTTTATAAGACATCAAGAAGAAGAAGGACACCTCGTGGTAAAGGGGAGATCGTCAGAGGACAACCCATCAGATCCCCTTACAAAGGGACTGACTAGGGTTAAGCACTTGCAGCATGTGAGGGGCATTGGGCTAACAGATGATATTAGTTTTAGGAATTAGATAAATCGAAACTTTTAATAGATAAATTGTAATTGACGTTTGATGATTAAATAAAAGGAGTTTTATTTATAAGTTAAGTCACCGTCTTGTGTCGATTATTTACTATTGCTTCACTTTGCATGTTTTGACTTCCAGAATAATAAGAATTATTCAAACTATCCACAGTCGATCATACGTTGGAAGTAAGTATGAAAGAAGATTGTCATGAGTTGGCTTGTAGATTGTCTAAGGAGTTAGACATAGCAAAAGTTTGCTACACCATTCCTGAGTGCTCCTTAAAATAAGATTTGAATATTGGATTCAACCCGAGCACACCTGAATTACTTCATGAAATTTATCACGAGTAATTGCGAGACGATAATATCATATAATCTTCAAACCAAGATATATGAGTTGTTGACTACAAGTTGGTTGTGCATTGATGGCATGAAAACGCATCAGTAACTTGATGTTATAAAACGTGTCATTGTGCATGATTTGATGAGTAGTTAATACAAGCATATAATGTCGAAGTTTATCTGTTCCTTTTATCCTAAGAGGATTAAAAGCAATATCTTGGGCCCCTCGATGATTCTGTTTTGACTTATGTGCTGGGCCTGGTCAGAAGTAAATTGATGTGTTCAGTTATGTTCTATGTCAGACGAATCGGAAATCGGGAAACAAATTACAGGACAATAAGTATGACTATGTTCCATGTATTTGTCCGCATAAATATCTTGAGAACAGAGGAGTATATGATCCCTTATCGGAAGGATGCGTCACTAACTAGGTCAGAGTTCGACAGCGGCTTTTGAAAGCTTATGATTGCTAAGTCGGATCCGGAAGTTGCATTGGCAACTATAGTTATTAGACTTATCCAAGTAGGAGACTGTTGTATTTGGTGTCTAATCCCATAACTATAACTGGGATGTACTTCACCTGATTGTAGCATGGTCCTTTTGGGTTTCCTTCACAAGTGCAATTTGATAGGATGGACTTTTGAGAATAAGGTTATTTATAATTTATTAATATATTACAAGTATAATATATTAATATGAAATCATATTATTTAATTAGTATTGATCAAGAATTAGTTTGGAATTAATTTTGTGATCAAAAGAGACTAATTAAATATATGGGGATTGATTGTGTAAATCAATGATTCTAACAGTGGGCTAATGATCCATGGTTATTTAGGACGGGCTAAACCAATGAGATAATCCATGGATAGTCATTGAAGTTTAACCTATGGATCCTAAGTAAGATGAAAGGTCATTAGGGTTTACAAAGTGTAACCCTAGTATTTGCTACACTATAAATAGAACCCCCCTATGGACAAAATCCGTTACACCATAAGCCACAAGTTTTCTTGTAGAGTGATATTGATTTTGTGCAAGTAACCTATTCTCTCAAGCCTCCTCTTGCATATTGGTGTTTGTGAACCATTAGAGACATCACACTTGAGGTGCTCAAGCTTTCAAAGGTCAAGAAATACAAGTCGTTCTAAGAGGTAAGTAAGCTAACTAGTTGTATTGTTCATTTGGCAATTTGTATGCTAGTTAGGAGAATGCTGTGGAAAAATTGAAAATGCATGTATAATTAGAGAAAACATAGATCCAAAGCATTTTGGGTTGCGTGTGCACCATAAGAGGTTGGATCTGTAATTTGGAGCCTTGGATTCCACTGGAAAGGATTGAACACAAAAGGGACTGAGGGGACTCGACGATTTGTTTAGCCAACTCGACGAGTCAGGTAGGGTTTACCCGTTTTCGAGATTCTGAGTGATTTCGGTGAAGGATTAGAGTTTTCGGTCTACATCAGTTTTCATTCTTCTGGACATTAAGGAACACGACGAGTTACTCAGGTAACTCGTCGAGTTGACGAGTTACTTTGGTAACTCAACGGGTTGCTGGATGCACTCGCCGAGTTGGGGTCAACATGGACTGTTGACCTTGACTTTGACCAGGGTTGATTTTGAGGGTATTTATGCTATTTCAGAATTATGACAAGTTAATCACATGATGCTTATAGGCAGTTGTGTTGGAGCTGTGCGTTGGGACTTATCAGATCCTATGTTGTTAGTTCAGCATTCACGAGAGGTGAGTCTCCTCACCATACCAATGGGTCTAAGGCACCAGGGCTGGACCATTATTGTTATGAGTTATGACTAGTTGGTTATGGTAGATATGGTATGCTAGTTATTTGTGATGCTCGCATGAAAGACCTCGGTGGGTTCCCGAGGCGCTTATGTGTAAGACCTTGGACGGTTTCCATGATACTCTAGTATATATGCATTTGTGATTTTTATATCACTTCTTGGTAGTAAAGACCATGTTGGGGTTCCCATGGCAGGAAGACCGTGTAGGGGTTCCTACGGCAGGAAGACCATGTGGGGGTTCCCATGGCAAGTAGTTAAGACCACGTGGGGGTTCCAGTGGCACTAGGTGTAAGACCCTGGAGGGTTTCATGGCTCGCCTATATGTTTGTATGCATGGCTTATGTGGTTATGTAGCTTTTATAGCTAATATGATTATGTGATTATGTGGATTGTGTGTAGGGTATGCTATGGGGAACTCACTAAGCATTAGCTTACATTTTGTGGATTTTTTAGGTACATCTAAGCCTAAGGGCAAGGGCAAGGCTTGATGATGCGACATGCTCTCTCTCTCTCTCTCAGGCGTTTTTATGGGACACTCTGATGTTTGGAATAATATTGTGGATGTTGTGAATTTGAGAACATATGTACTCAAGATTTTATGGTTTATTGGTAATGTTTTTGACTATTTAAAAATGAAAATTTTCTTTTGAAAATTGGTTCGTTACAAGTTGATATAAGAGCTTTGGTTTGAGGGATTCGGGCACACTCTCGGGTGTGTCAGGACTCAAACTAAGGAAATGGTAAAATTGTTTTCAAAATAACAGTTAAAAACTTCTTAAACTAGAAAAGAGGAGAGTGAAATGCGCGTGATCGACCGAGCCAAGTAAGTAGTTTCCCCAATATGTTATCCATGTTATACTGATATTTGAGTTTTGATAATCGTATGGATCTTGCTATGTGTATGCTTTTAAAATTATATACGGTTAAGAGCTTATACCCTTAGAATGACTGATTTGGCCTTATTTCCTGTTCCTCGTCTGGTTGTGGTCCTAGGGTAGAATCTATTATTCGAAAGTCTATTTGATCCTTTTCTGTGTATAATTTGCATTCATAAAGGCAACCTGTTATGATTGGTTTGATGTGGGTAGAGCGAATCTTAGGATAACCTAGGATTTGAGTGATGTTGTAGCTTGTGGGATTGGTTTTTTTCTAGGACAAATTAGAGTTATCAGGTAGAACCTTGGGGAACGTACATGTAGGTGTGGAAGGTAGTATTGGGCCCGTACTACTGAAAGCACATGACCTGTACCCGAATTGATGTTAGTTCTGAAAATTCAAAGGAGAACCGGTGTGGGAGGACCCGCTTTTTGGACATTCTAATCATTATGTTCATAATATTGTAGGTCATTATGGTGGTAACACGATTTGGAGCAGGAGGATCAGGATCAGGATCAGGATCCGGATCTGGGTCGGGTGACGGTACCAAGCCCATCGATGAGAGGCTGCACGAGCTCATAGCAACTGAGGTTACGAGGGGCATCATTGACGCTACCCCATGATATTTGGTACAGTCAAGGAAGGGATGATGTAGATTATGGAGGAGAGGCTAAGATCAATAAGAGCCGAGATTGCTGCGGGCCAAGTCGGTGCCTTAACTCCCTCGTTCCGGGAGTTCAAGGCGTACAGGGCGCCGAAGTTCTTTGGGGTCAGGGATACCATAGTTAGTCGATGCTAGGTGGCGGACATAGAGAACGCCCAGTGCACGATTTCTTGCCCTGATGTGGCAAAGGTGAGTTTTGCTTCATGTATGCTGAGAGATCAAGCCCGAGCCTGGTGGGGGGAGGTGACTAGCCAGGTGGGGGCAGTCGATGTGGCTGAGATGACATGGGCAGAGTTTTTCAGATGATTTGATCTAGAGTTTGAACCATCTATTGAGGTGCAGTGGTTGGTGAGGGAGTTTCAGGAGCTCCAGTAGACCACCGAGACTGTGGCGGAGATCACCGCCAAGTTTCGGGAACGAGTATTGTTGATCCCATAGTATGCTACAGATGTACTCTGACTATGTCCTATTAAACATTTTTATCTATCTCTACAGATGATTATACTAAGTATATATGTTGATTCTCCCAAGTCTTTCAAATCAAAACTCTTCCTGAGCAAAAATTTAACACTTTGTAACTCTGGAACACTATTTCCTACGAGTATTATGCCATCCACATATAACAATAGGAATACAAAGACGCTCCCATTAGCTTTGACATATATGAAAGACTCATATGGACCTCTTAACAAACCATAATTTTTTACTTTCTCAAGGAAGCACAAATTCCAATTATACGATACTTATTTGAGTGCATAAATGGACCACTAAAGCTTTCACACTTTATTTGGATCCTTGGCATGTTCAAACCCTTTAGGTTGTGTCATGTACACATCCTCTGAAAATTCCCATTAATGAAATCCATTTTAACATATATTTTCCATAACTTATAACCATAAAGGCAGTTATGGAAAAGAGTATCCTAATAGAATTTATCTTAGCTACCAGTGAGAATGTTTCCTTATAGTCAATTCCTTGAGTCTGAGCGAAACCTTTTCCCACCAACCTAGCTTTGAATGTGTGTACATTCCTAACCATGTCGGTCATGTTTTTGAGGATCAATTTCCAACCTACTTTCATAAGACCAGGTGTAGGACCAACTAAATTCCAAACCTAGTTATCCATCATGAACTAAAATTCATTATCCCTTGTCTCTTTCCATTAGGCAACCTCAGAGCTTGCCATCGCTTCCTTGTAGTTAGCTAACTCATCCAGATTTAGTAGTGTATTGTCACTAATAAACATAGTTCCTTTCGTTTTCATATGGAAACCATAAAATTCGGGAAGGTTGCTAACTTTACCAGATCTACAAAGACGTAATGATATGTTATTTTCCTCAATTGGTTCTCTGTCAAGGAACACTACTCTTGAAGATAAAGATTCATTCTCGGTTGGCTCTCTAATCTCTTCAAAGTTAATATGACTCCACCTTACTTGTTAAGATATATGTTCTCTCTCAAGGAACACTCCTCTTCAAGCTACGAACACCACGTTTTCATTGGGTCGGTAAAGCAAATCTCCAAAATCCTTTATGGATAACCAATCAAAATGATACTTCTCATATCTAGCTTCAAGTTTATCTTGGGTTTCATGCCAAATGAAAACCTCAAAACCTCATGCCCTGATGTGATTGATTGAAACAAATTTTCCTATCCACATCTCATGAGGTGTCTTTGAAACCCTGTTACTTGGAACAAGGTTTAAGGTGTGGGCTTCTATTTAAACCAAAATATACCCAAAACTTGATTGGTAATGAATCCCGATTTATCATAGATCGAACCATGTCCAACAAGGTTCAATTTCTCTTTCCAGCAACACCAATAAGTTGTGATGTTCTTAGAGGATCCAATTATGAAACTACTCCACAATTTCTAAGATGATCGTTGAACTCTATACTAAGTATTCTCCTCCCGAGTCGGATCGAAGAACCTTTATCTTCTTTCCTAATTGATTCACTAATTTGTTTTGAGACTATTTGAAATGTTCAATAGTTTTTTACTTACGTTTAATCGGATAAACATAACCATATCTACTGAAATCATCTATAATGTAACGTAGTAGTGCTTACCGTCAGTAAGGGCGGATCTAAAGGGTCCACACACATATGTTTGTATCAGATCCAAGAACCCCTCACATCTTTCACCATTCCCTATGAATTATGATTTTGTCATCATTCCTAACAAACAAGACTCGCATGCATCATCTGACTTGAGATCGAATGAATCCAAGATTCCTTCTCATTGGAGCTTGGCGATATGGTTCTTATTTATATGGCCAAGGTGACAATTCCATAAGCACCTCTTATCTAACATATTAGAAGAATCTATATTATAGTTAACATTAGTATTATTAGAAACACACACACCACTTTCATAAATTCCATTACAAAACAACCATCTTTATAAACTAAAAATCACCCTTTTCATTACCAAACGAAAATTGAAAACATTGTCTATAAAATGCATGGAAAGAAACAATGTTTATAGACATCTCTGAAAAGTAAAACCAATTAACTAAATTAATCAAAACTCCACTACTACGCTTCAGCTCGAACATTCCGACTGTAGAGACAGACGATGTTCATTTATTTCCCATGATCAGATTCAAATCTCCATGCTTAAGCTTCCTTCATTCCTTTGTACCACAAAATGTATCAAGAACCCATGTATTAGATGTGTTAGTATTATGAAGTTCGATCATATAAGTACTAGAATTGGATCCGTTTGCTTCAACCTTACCATCCTTGAGATCTTTCATGTGATTTGGGAAGCTTCTCTTCCAATACCCCTAGACACCATAGTAGGAGACAATGCTTCTTTAGGATCACTCACATGTGGAACAGACACATTTCCCTTTTGGGAATGTGAAGCCACAACCTTCCTTTTCCACTTTGGATTAGAAAGCTTTCTATCATATCCACCACCATTCTGAATGGAGAGTACTTGAGTTTGAGGTGTAGCATGAGTTTTCTTTACACCAGATTCAGCTGTCTGTAAGACGCCATAAAGCTCCATTAATGTCTTTTCATTCAGCTGATAAGTCATGATGATGTTGTCATATGAACTACGGAGAAAACCAAGGACTATGTGGATAAATAGGTTCTTGTCAAATACAACATTGAGGTTCCCGACACAATCTATGTTGCTCTTTATTTTTAGAAAATAAGCACACACCGAACCACTTTCTTTGAGTTTGCATGATGTTAGGGATTTAAAAATCTCAAATCATTCTTTCTTTGGATTTTGTTGAAAACTTTCTGCTAGTTTCAAGTTCATTTCATACGCCTAAGTGTTCTCAAAAGCGTTTTTATGTTCCCAGAATATGGAGGCAATCATGATAAAAGAAACATTATTTGAGTCATCCACTTGTTTAGCGTGAGCATCTTTTTCTTCATCGGTTAATTTATCATCGATTTATGGAATACGTTCATCAAGCATGTATTTGTGATTGTCATACCTCAATCTTATCCTTAAGTTTCTCATCCAATCAAGATAACTAGCCCCACCAGTGAGCTTTTTACTTTGAAGAACATAAATGCGGGAGAAGTTAGACTTTATGGGTGCAGGAGGTGGGGGAAGACGACCATTAATAGCCGACATCTAAAAGGAGAAAAAAGTTTAGTTAGTTAATTTTAATCCTTAAATAATTACCAATTTATATTAAGGCTAGGATTCACATTTTCAATTTGATTTTTTAAGAGGGATACCATTATCATATCACAAATTTCATTAAAACTATTCAGTGGCAAGTTAATGTCATATTTGCACACACTCTATTACTACCTATGATACTAAGGTCTCACAAATAAGATGTTGAACGAATCATGTAATAATGTGTGACGCTTGATTATGTCAAGATCATCAACTTGACGTGTCAGTTAACCACACATGCTTCACCAACAAACCACAATCATAGGAGCCACATCATTTTCTTATTACGTCTCAAAGTTATGTATCAGTTAACCATGCACGCTCCAAAAAATAGACAATAAAAAATAATGTGCATTATTCATGGGTTAGAAACTATTACATTTTCCTAAATTAACTAAGAACAAGAATTTTGTTTTTAGGACTTTTATTTGTTATACTTTTTATGAGACATCGTCCTATCAAACCCTTTAGGCTAATGACAATCCACCACAAGAAAAAGTTGTTTATGAAAAGGACACTCATTCAACGACCATTTTATAGGTTGTTTCCTTATACATCCCTTATAGCATGACTTCGTGAATGAGGCCTAGTCTTCATTCGACTGACGATCATTAACTAAACACGTACGGACAAATGTTGTATTATTCTTTTACATATAGTAATCGTATTACATATATAAATTCTTTTGGTTTTACTACATATTCTTGTATAATATTTTATAACTATATGTAAGGTAAATTTTAAACAATTTAAAATTAAATGATTTAAATAAATTATCTTTATTTTACTATTAATTAAGTAATTTTAAATCATTATATATATTACCTAGTATTTTAGACATATTTATCTTCTCAGTTTAATTATCCAATTTTAAAAGGTTAAAATAGTATTCATAACTAAATATAAACCCTAAATTAGAAATTATAGAACAAAATCCTAAAATTTTCTATTCGCCAGAAAGCGTGTCACGTCCAGGATGCCGCGTCGTACCCTAGACTAGCAGGTTTCTTCTGTTTTTCTCAGTTGTTAAAAGTAGTGTCTATAATTAAATCCAAATGGCTCTGATAACCTTAATGGGTTTACTAGGCATCTATACATTAAAATTAGGCAACAAAAGTGTTCATAATAAACCTTGATTCTACATGCACCCTAAGATCTAGGTTTTACTATTATGACAATGTACTTTCATAATTGTGAAACAAAACTAAATAAAGGGATTGATTTACTAATCTTTTGACAAAACTGAATTTGTTACTCAAACACTTGAAGAATTCAAGTTCCTTTGTTTCTCTAGGAATGTCTAGCAGCCAAAGTAGATTGTCTCTAATGGCTCACACCTAAAAGACTAAGACCCTAAAAACTTTTAAAGAAAGAAGAAAGAGGTTGATGACTCCAAAATTTCAAACATGGGGAGAGAAGAATCCATTTTTCTAAGGCCTATAGGGGTCTTTATATAGTTTTGGTATTTTCTAGATAAACCTGATTTGAATTACTTATATAATCATATTTAATCCTGATTCAAATATTTATCCTTATCAGTTATCTGAAAGATTCTGGAAGCCCTCCTTAACCGTCTGTAACACCAGTCAAAATAGGTCAACAATAATCACATGTAATTATATCAAATAAGTAATATAATAAACCTACTTTGTAGTTCATGGAAAATTCTAATACAAATATGAACTTTCGTACATACCTTATGGTATAAATCAAAGTACACGTCCATACAATTCCAAAACATTTTAATAAATCTCAATCTAACTTTGCGTGAAGAAGTTATGATATACTCTAACACTATAAATCTCTATAATAAAAAGAAATTAAAATATAGTGAGAATTAACTATTGAAATCTAAAAGAAAGTTGTAGTACTCGGAAATACCTACACGTGGATATAAAGAACATAAAAAATGGAGCTTGTATGCAAAGGTTATGACCTTCCGAAGATGTAGCTGTTCTAGAGCATGACACATGGCAGAAACCCTAATATGTCATAAGTCACAACGTGAGCATGTATTCTCACGAAGTGAGAGTGCTCCAGGACACTTCTCAAGGCTAGAATGCATATGGCACATCTAGAGAGTGATAAGTTTAGGGCTCATGACATGAGCATGTATTCTCACGACGTGAGATGTCAACCGGACACCTTCCGAAGCTAGAAATCCAAATGGAAAGTCTATGAGGTGATGCAGCCAGGCCTCACGACATGAGCATTGATTTCTCACGACGTGAGAGGGCCTTGGACAACCTATAAATAGCAAGTCCGACCGTAACCCTCCTTACACTAAAATCTCTTTCATCTCTCTCGTTTGCTGAAGGCGTTCCTTGTCCCGAGCTTGACGATCACGAACTGCAGACCATTTCTAGTTAGATTCTATCAAATCACACTACCAAAGTGAGTTTCACGACCCCACTTTTTAATGTTTTCGGGGGAAAATGCATTCTAAATATTATAAAAAAGTTAATATTATGTTTATACTATAGTATATCCGTATCAACATAGATAGTTATATTAACCAGGATATAGTTATTTTGTATCATATATACTTAGAATATATCTGATTTTTGAAATCATACAACTATCTTAAACTTGTTAGCATGTTGTTATCATAGATTTTACTAATATAGACCCGGAGTTATACTCGGGATTTCTATATACTATGTTGTGTTATAGCCCCAGAGTTATACTCGGGAGTTCTATATATTATTTGTTAAGTATGTTATTAATATTGGTTTTCTGTTAGTTAAAACCTGGTTTTACTCCAAGTTATAGTTGTTGTACTGTGTAAATATTATAAAAATTAGGAGTAACATTTAAATCATAGTCTAGTCACTTATGGTTTCAGACACGAATATACTTTCACTGTTAGAACTATAGGAACTTGACAAAGTCTACATGAGTTGTTTTATTCATCAACTAAGATTGGAAACTTAGGGAAAATCCTCTGACATGTAACCGCTAATCCCGTGTGAGCGAGGAAGTTGTGTATGAAACTATACGGGTTGACAACCCCACTCTTGGTTGCTAGCTACAACCCAACATTTTGCGAGTGATGAACTATCATTTTATTTGTTTTATTGTGGTCCGGCGTCGATGAAGCACGCAGAGTATTTATATTGGTGGAATCCTTCGTGGTACCCTGGGCAAAATCTTTTATGGCATCAATGGTAGAATCCTTCATCGAACCATTGGTGGGATCTTTTAATCAGAGGTCTTGTATGTCATATAGCAGTGGATATGGACTCATGGTAGCACAATTTAGAAACATTATACTTTGTCGGTATACAAGTATTAATGTTAAGTATAAGTTTCCCAAACACTTATACTCTAAGTACAAGGAATTGGTAGGTTTTCTACTTATTCATTAAGTAAAAAATTATACCTAGCATATATACTCGTATAGAATTGAAGTAAGATTTACACATAGTAACCTTCCTTGATTTAGGTATATGGATATTGTAGGTATATCACTTATTCAGTAAGTAAACCATTATATATATGATATATACTATATCTTGAAGACAAGTATGAGTTAGAAGGACACTTTTAAAACTATGATTTATACTTTTGATACTTGGAAAAAGTACTATTTTACTAAGAGTCAAAACATGTGGACTCACCAACTTTATGTTGACGTATTTTCAAAACACATGTGTTTTCAAGAACCTGATAAGATGGAACGTTACTTGAACAGGGGAAGTTTTACTGTTATCCTTTTTTTTTCATATGGAACATTTATATGTGAAGTCGTGTGCGATAATTCGGATACTATGTAATAATCACTAGGAAACAAGAATAATGTAACTTTTTATCATCAATAAAGGTATGTAGTTTATAAAATTCTTTTATACCGTTCAATATAAGTTTGATAACTTTGATGCAAAAATGAAGTTACACAGCCCGATGTTTCCGCCGCCAGCCGGGGGTGTGACGTCGTCCTCCATTATGGACATCCAAAATGTTCCTATTGCTCAACTATTGAAGAACTACTATTCAGCCCATGTACATTGAAATTAAATCCTAATTAATTCTAACTGGTTTTTTATTAATTTATTAACTTGTAAAAAATAAATAAATTCTTTATCTCAATATCTTAAATTAGTTTCTAGATATTGTAGCTCTTGCTGGAAACCCAAAAAGGACTTTGTTATTATTCCCAAAGTTACAACAATTAGTTATGACAATGGACAACTATTTCTAACGTTAAGTTAATAATATAAGATAATTAAGATCATGGAGATCAAGAGAGTAAATAACATAAATCCTACGTGTAAGATCATAGGAGTAAAGAACTCTGTAACACATTAGGGATTAAGGGAATGGTTTAAAGGGATAAAAAGTAATTGAACTGTACCAATCCAAAGTTGGTATAAGATATAAATTTCATGAAGTATAAAATATAAAAGATTGAGTATAGAATAAAAACATAGATTTCAATTAAGAAGAAGAAAAATAAGAACACCACATTGTAAAAACATTTAAATTAAAAATTAAAAAGGGTAATAGTAATAAGTAATTCTTTTTTCCAAAAAAATTCTGTTGACGTTTACTTTCATAGAACCAAGTCCAAATGTTGCAGCATCATTACTAGAAGTTCCTACAGTTTGAAAAATATTACTGGAATAGAATGAAACGCCATTGATTCCACTGAGCTGTTGAAGGATAAGTAGTCTGATTCCTATCTCTTCGAATTGAAGATTCTGGGGTCCAACATCCTACTTTCATACACACACACATCATCTTATTTCCAAACAGGGTATACATATACTCCATAAAGTCAAACATAACAATGTTTAAGTATTTTTTAGACAGCATCTCTTTTGTGTTCAACACAGATATGATGTATTTGTAAGATCAATCTGCAATACAAAATAACACCACAATTTAAAGGAACTGAAACAATAATTTTTAAATAAACTGTCATTAATAGAGACAAAACATGGACTTAGGGTAAAGTCGAACACTTTTGACAAATATTAAGGCTTTTATAGAATTACTAAATTTTTGTTTACCTATGTATAAAACTAACATAACAAAAGCTCAATAAATCACAAATACACAAATTTTCATAATCAAAGGACACTAATTTACTAATTCACTAATAACAATAATTAAAAATAACGTTTTCAAATTATTTGAAAAAATTACTATATGGTGTAATTAAACATGATACTTACGGCTTGAGTTTAACGTCCCATTTTCACAACCAAAAATTTTCATTTTTATTAAGGTAAAACTTCACAATTATAAAATCCATATTAAGAAAACCATTTTTTCCAAATTACATTTGTTGAAAATCAGTGTAAATAATAAAAGCAGAATCCTCAATGTTGCTAATGAGTGTGTACAATCACGCCTTTGCCTTCCAACAATCACTGATGGTACCTGAAAACATAAACAACTAGGTAAGCACAAAGCTTAGTGAGTTTTCCCAAAATACCGCACACAACAGAACATATAAAAGCATGCATACGGGGTCCATATTCATCGTACTAGGTTACCCTGGGCATGCTGGCATGCCGCCTCAACTCAACCGCTCTTCCCAAGCCTCCGTGCCTATGGCTTACAGTCGGCATGTACCTGGACTATTGGCCTACAACACACAACAAGAGCGCCTCAACCTCACCCACCATAATATGTCGACATATAAGAAAACAAGAAATCAAGTAGGCACATAAGTACAGGAAACTACCAATCTACTTGTCGAACAGCTCACTATTGCTTACTAGGCCCCTCACAGTACACTACTATGCTACCGGTAATCTCCAATAAACACAAAGTTGCTTCCTTTACCTAGTCTAAGCGCTTTTCCATGTCCTAAGTGTTGTTTGAACCCTAGTTTTAGTGTTTTAGCCTTAAGAGGCCTTTCATGCATTTAAAGTTTGCAACTTTACGTGGTAACTGTTGGATTTGGTGTCTAAGCCCATAACTATAACTGCGATGTACTTGACCCGATTGTAGCATGGTGCTTTTGGGTTGCCTTCACCAGTGAAATTTGATAGGATGGACTTTTGAGAATAAGGTTATTTATGATTTATTAATATGTTACAAGTATAATATATTAATATGAAATCATATTATTTCATTAGTATTGATCAAGAATTAGTTTGGAATTAATTTTGTGATCAAAATAGACTAATTAAATATATGAGGATTGATTGTTTAAATCAATGATTCTAATAGTGGGCTAATGATCCATGGTTATTTAGGATGGGCTAAACCAATGAGACAATACATGGATCCTAAGTAATATGAAATGTCATTAGGGTTTACAAAGTGTAACCCTAGCATTTGCCACACTATAAATAGAACCCCCCCTATGGAGAAAATCGGTTACACCATAAGCCACAAGTTTTCTTAGAGAGTGATGTTGATTTTGTGCAAGTAACCTATTCTCTCAAGCCTCCTCTTGCATATTGGTGTTTGTGAACCATTAGAGGCATCACACTTGAAGTGCTCAAGCTTTAAAAGGTCAAGAACTACAAGTCCTTCTAAGAGGTAAGTAGTCTAACTAGTTGTATTGTTCATTTGACAATTTGTATGCTAGTTAGGATAATGCTTTGGAAAAATTGAAAATGCATGTATAATTAGAGAAAACATAGATCCGAAGCATTTAGGGTTGTATGTGCACCATAGGAGTGTTATAATGCTCAAAACCCAACAGTGGTATCAGAGCTTAGGGTTGTTTTCTATTATATTTGATGCTTGCAAATTTTTCAAAGCTGAAAAAGTCGATTTTCCTGCACCTGACTGGTGAACTCGCCTAGTACATGAACTGACTCGACGAGTCCACTCAGTAACAGACCAACTCGACGAGTCAGTTCATGCACTCGATGAGTTGAAGGCTTTGTTTGCAGAATTTCGAGTTTTCTGGACCTGGATTGGATTGAGAACACTACCACAAACTGTTTTGGATCATTAAAATGTTTTTTTTTTCTGATTTGGTAGTGCTTGTACTCATCCAACCGCAAGATAATTGTCAAAGATTTGAGAAAATTGTTGTTTTATATGATAAACAACGTTGCTTGTAAATTGTTGACTTGGAATTATCTTGTTTATGAGTTTAGTTAGATCAATCATGAATTATGTGATATTTAATTGTTAGAAGATTAATCTAAATAAATTTTAATGACCTCCATAACTTGTCCTCAAGTTATGGAAAATGAAAGGTCTCATCTTTAAAATTGCATTAAAACTCATAAGTTATGAATACCAAGAGTTTTGACAAGTTTCAAAACATGCCCTCAAGTTTTGGAATTTGTAAAGTTTCACTAATGAAACTTTAATTCCAAACCCTAGAGTTTTAAAAGTTAAAATTCAACCCTTATACTTTATTATATTATAAGTTTAATTATATATATATATATATATATATATATATATATATATATATATATATATATATATATATAAGACAAGTCGATCTTACCGTTAGTAGGTCTCATTCACGAAGCCGGTTTATAAGGGGGGTTTAAGGTTACTGCCTATAAAATGGTAGTTTAATGGGTGTCCACTCTCACCCACCACTTCCTTGACTGGTGGAGGGTCGTTAGCCGAACAGGTAGGATAGGACATTAATTCTCCCTCATTATAAGTATAATGATAAAAAATAAAGTAACTAAACTTTTATTAAATTCCCAATCTTAGTTACTTTAGGAAAATGTGAAAATGGTGCTAATCCATGAAATTACACTTTACACCTTGTTAAGTCGTTAGTGGAGCGTGTGTGGATAGCTGGCACACTAATCTGGGATTAACAATGTGTGGAAAAGGGTAGCTTGATGTTAATCATAGATCAATGGAGCGTGTGTGGTTAACCGGCACATTGATTAGGTGATTTGTAACATTGGGTGTGCCAAGCTAATTTGCGTGGTTATTCACACCTTGTTTGTGATCGTCGACATCCCAGTCACAGCCTTGAAGGGCACAAATAGAGATTTAAACATGCCATTGAAAAGTTCAATGAATTTCAAAGGATCTAGGAATTTCAATCTAATTAAAACTTAATAATCTATTTCGTTTTTCATGGTGGAAATTGGTAAATTGGCATTTACCTACCATCAAATATTTTACAATTGGATTACAGCATCCCTTTTCGCAATTGTAGAATATTATGTTGCACCAAGTCAAAATGTTGATGTTTACTTTGATTGCACCAAGTCAAAATGTTGCAGCATTATTACTAGAAATTCCTGCAGTTTGAAAAATATTACTGGAATAGAATGGAACACCATTGATTCCACTGAGTTGTTGAAGGATAAGTAATCTGATTCCTATCTCTTGGAATTGAAGATTTTGGGGTCCAACATTCTACTTTCATACACACACATCATCTTATTTCCAAAGAGGGTATACATATACTCCGTAAAGTCAAACGTAACAATGTTTAAGTATTTTTTAGACCACATCTCTTTTGTGTTCAACACAGTTATGATGTATTTGTAAGATCAATCTGCAATACAAAATAACACCACAATTTAAAGGAACTGGAACAATAATTTTTAAATAAACTGTCATTAATAGAGACAAAACATGGACTTAAGGTAAAGTCGAACACTTTTGACAAATATGAAGGATTTTATAGAATTACTAAATTTTTGTTTACCTATGTAAAAAACTAACATAATAAAAGCTCAATAAATCACAAATACACAAATTTTCATAATCAAAGGACACTAATTTACTAATTCACTAATAACAATAATTAAAAATAACGTTTTCAAATTATTTAAAAAAATTACTATATGGTGTAATTAAACATGATACATACGGCTTGAGTTTAACGTCCCATTTTCACAACCAAAAATAAATACGGGTTGACAACTCCACTCGTGGTTGCTAGCTACAACCTAGCATTTGGCGAGTGATGAACTATCCTTTTATTTGTTTTATTGTGGTCCGGTGTCGATGAAGCACGTAGAGTATTTATATTGGTGGAATCCTTTGTGGTACCCCGAGCAAAATCTTTTACGACATCAATGGTAGAATCCTTCGTGGAACCATTGGTGACATCTTTTAATTAGAGGTCTTGTATGTCATATAGCAGCGGTTATGGACTCATGGTAGCACAATTTAGAAACATTATACTTTGTCGGTATACAAGTATCAATGTTAAGTATAAGTTTCCCAAACACTTATACTCTAAGTACAAGGAATTGGTAGTTTTTCTACTTATTCATTAAGTAAAAAATTATACCTAGCATATATACTCGTATAGAATTGAAGTAAGATTTACACATAGTAACCTTCCTTGATTTAGGTATATGGATATTGTAGGTATATCACTTATTCAGTAAGTAAGCCATTATACCTAGGATATATACTATATGTTGAAGACAAGTATGAGTTAGAAGTACACTTTTAAAACTATGATTTATACTTTTGATACTTGGAAAAAGTACTATTTTACTAAGAGTCAAAACCTGTGGACTCACCAACTTTATGTTGACGTATTTTCAAAACACATGTGTTTTCAAGAACTTGATAAGATGGATCGTTACTTGAACAGGGGAAGTTTTACTGTTATCCTTTTTTTCATATGGAACATTTATATGTGAAGTCGTGTGCGATAATTCGGATACTATGTAATAATCACTAGGAAACAAGAATAATGTAACTTTTTATCATCAATAAAGGTATGTAGTTTATAAAATTCTTTTATACTGTTCAATGTATGTTTGATAACTGTGATACGAAAATGAAGTTACACAACCCGATGTTTCCGCCGCCAGCCGGGGGTGTGACATCGTCCTCCATTATGGACATCCAAAATGTTCCTATTGCTCAACTATTGAAGAATTACTATTCAGCCCATGTACATTGAAATTAAATCCTAATTAATTCTAACTGGTTTTTTTTTTAATTTATTAACTTGTAAAAAATAAATAAATTCTTTATCTCAATATCTTAAATTAGTTTCTAGATATTGTAGCTCTTGCTGGAAACCCAAAAAGGACTTTGTTATTATTCCCAAAGTTACAACAATTAGTTATGAGAATGGACAACTATTTCTAACGTTAAGTTAATAATATAAGACGATTAAGATCATGGAGATCAAGAGAGTAAATAACATAAATCCTACGTGTAAGATTATAGGAGTAAAGAATTCTGTAACACATTAGGGATTAAGGGAATGGTTTAATGGGATAAAAAGTAATTAAACTGTACCAATCCAAAGTTGGTATAAGATATAAATTTCATAAAGTATAAAATCTAAAAGATTGAGTGTAGAATCAAAACATAGATTTCAATTAAGAAGAAGAAAAATAAGAACACCACATTGTGAGAAGATAAGATTGAAGAGGGAGCCATAAACACATGAAGAAGTTGAACTTATGGTTTTTTTTGCAATTAGTATGCTATTCATTTGTAGATTGGTCTATAAAAGACCGTGATGTGAATGTTGAGGAATAAATATGAAGCGCTCACAGTGATCACTCTAATTAAAGGTAAAATAAGGAGACAGTAGCTCTAGGTATTTATTAAGCGAGAGACAAGAAAAACATGCAGGGATACATGTTAGGCAAATATAAATAATGACTCTGACTCCTTGGTGGGTTGTATGACCCTATGATGGTTCATCAATTGCTCATTATTCCCATGTAAGGAATGGTGGAAGAAATGTAAGGACAACAGTCTAAAGTATCAATACCTAGTGAATTTATGTGAGGGTTGGAACCCTAATGAATCGTAAGATAAGAATATAATCAACATAATGAAAGTAGGAAGTTAAGAGTTACAAACATGTTGAGTAAGCATAATAAAATAAGAAACAAAATGGAGACACCCTAACGTTCATTGTGGGGAAGTGTGAGGAAGAGTTTTAAGAACATGTAACTATATGCAAGGAAATATTAAAGTAAGTTGTTATTATGAGGTAAGGCATATATTTAAGATATGATTTTAGGCATTGCGAATAGTTTACAAGGATGGAATCTTTTTATGTCGAAGAACATTATAACGATTGGAAAATTTTTACTTATTGTTAGGTATTTTTTATGCATCTTTTCTATTAGCTTTTATTAGAATTATTTACCATATTTTATACTTTTATATCTTCTTTAGTATAAATAATAGCCAGCTCATGTTCTTTACGAGAATTCTCATATTGATCATATTTTTATGTTGTTTTCTGGCATTACGAAGGGAGTAGTATTCTGGAAGCTTTTGGAAGCAGCTTAGATGCATATTTGGAGTTAATGGAGCTGAAACACCTAAAGAAGCTATATAAAACTAGATGAAACTAAAGAATTTACGTCCCAATTGATGGGTGATGAGCATTACATCAATCCTATGGTGCACATGCAAACCCTGAAGCTTTGGATCTAGGTTTCTCTAATTATACATGAAAATTATCCAAAGCTTATAAACCCTAATACTAGCATACAAAAATCGAAATCAATAACTAATACAAGTTTAGATGATTACCTTTCAATTGTATTAAGAATCTTCAACCTTTGAGAACTTTAGTATCACAAGTGTAATACCTCTAATCGATCACAAACACCAAGGCAAGTTGGATGATCTTGGAAAGAAGGGAAGGAGGCTCAAAATCGGCTCTTGATCTATAGGGTTCAAGTGGTAGCCGATTTGTGAAGCCCTAGGGTCCTTTATATAGGTGAGCTGCTAGGGTTTCAGTCAAAACCTTAATTGGATTGCTTAGGCCTTAAGCAGTCCGAAGGAACCTTCCAGAACAAGGCCTTGGACGAATTCAAGGTGGGCTTCCTCCTTGATTTCGTCCACCCCTTTCTAAGGGATCCACAACCCAAAATCCAATTATCTTATAATTGCAATTCCAGTCCCCTAAGTTCAATTAATATCTTTTGGACCACAAAATTAATTCTTAATTAATTCTTGACCAATATTAATTAACCAATATGATTTCTATTTTAATATATTATTCATATAATTTATTAATAAACCATAATAACCTCTTTCTCCATTAATCATCTAGTCAAGTTGCTCTGGTGAAGGCAACCCAAAAGTACCATGCTACAACTGGGTCAAGTACATACCAATTATAGTTATTGGCTTAGACACCTAATCCAATAGTCTTCCACTTGGATAAGTCTAATAACTATAGATGCAAGTAAGACTTCAAAATCCGATTAGCAATCGTAGCTCTCTAAAGCCGCTGTCGAACTCTGACACGTCCTATAGATAAGGGATCGTATAGTCCTCCGTTCTTAAGATATCGTGTGGACAATCACATGGAACATAGTCATACTTATTGTCCATCAGTTTGTTTCTCGATCTCTGACTCGTCTGACATAGAACTTAATTGAACACATCAACCTAGTCCTGACTGGGCACAACACATAAGTCAAACCAAATAATCGAGGGGCCAAAGATATCGCTTTTAACCACGTAGGATAAAAGGAACAGATAAACTTTGACTTATATGCATTTACCATTTACTTATCAAATCATACACAACAATGTGTTTTATAACATCAAGTTACTGATGAGTTTACGCATTATCAATGCACAACCAACTTGCAAACAATAAACGATATATCTAGGTTTAAAGATTATATGATATTATCATCTCACAATCACTCGTGATTAATTCCATGAAGTGATTCATGTGAGTGTGAGTTTAATCCAATACTCAAATCATATTTCATAAGCACTCATGAACGTTGCATCAAACTTTTACTATGCCTAAATGCTTAGACAATCTACAAACCAGTTCATGACAGTCTTCTTTCGTACTTACTTCCAACGTATGATCGACTGTGGATAGTTTAAATAATCTTATTATTCAGGAAGTCAAAACATGCAAAATGAAATAATAGTAAATAATTAACATAAGACAGTAAGATTACTCATAAATAATACTCTTTTATTTAATCATCAAATGTTAATTACAATTTATCTATTACAAGTTTCTGAAGTTATCTAATCACTAAAACTAATATCGTCCTTCAGCCCAATGCTCCTAGCGTGCTGCAAGTGCTTAACCCTACCCAATCCCTTCGTAAGGGGATCTGTTGGGTTATCTTCTGACGATACCCTCTTCACTATGAGGAGTCCCTCTTCTACCCGATGTCTAATAAAATGATATTTCCTATCGATATGTCTGGATCTGTCATGATCCCTCGGTTCCTTGGTTAAGGCAACCGCACCTTCGTTATCACAAAAAATCTCCACAGGCTCCTTTATGGCTGGCACAACTCCAAGGTCTCCGATGAAGTTCTTTAGCCATATTCCCTCGTTTGACGCTTCACTCGCTGCTATGTACTCTAATTCGCACGTTGAATCAGCTACGGTCTCCTGCTTGGACCTTTTCCAAGTCACTGCTCCCCTATTTAGGGTAAAGACCCAGCCAGAATGCGAGCGGAAATTATCCCGGTCAGTCTGAAAACTAGCGTCACTATACCCTCTCACTCTCAAGTCATCGCTCCCACTGAGGACAAGAAACCATTCCTTAGTCCTCCGAAGGTACTTAAGAATATTCTTTAATGTGATCCAATGTGCTCTACCAGGGTTCCCTTGATATCTGCTGACAATGCTCAAAGCGAATGCGACATCAGGGCGAGTACATGTCATAGCATACATGATTGAGCCAACTGCGGAAGCATAAGGTACTCGGCTCATCTCTGCTATCTCGACATCAGTACTCGGACTCCGAGTCTTACTCAACTTAGTATTGCTTTGGATTGGTAACTCCCATTTCTTGGAATTCTCCATGCTGAAACGTTTCAACACTTTATCCAAGTAAGTACTTTGACTAACTCCTATTAGCCTCTTACTCCTATTTCTCAAAATCCTTATCCCTAGAATATAGGCAGCTTCTCCGAGGTCCTTCATAGTAAAACACTTCCCAAGCCAGGACTTAACCTCCTGCAAGGTTGGGACGTCGTTTCCTATGAATAGTATGTCATCCACATACAAAATGATAAAATTAACTATACTCCCACTGGCTTTGACATATACACAGTACTCATCCTCGCTTCTCGACAAACCAAACTCTTTGACCTTCTCCTCAAAACAAAGATTCCATCTGCGAGACGCTTGTTTCAATCCATAGATGGATTTCTTAAGCTTACACACTCTATTATGGTGTTTTGCATTGACAAAACCCTCTTGCTAACTCATGTAAACATCCTCAGCCAACTTCCCATTAAGGAAAGTGGTTTTGACATCCATCTGCCATATTTCATAATCATGAAACGCAGCTATGGACAGCATGACCCTTATAGATTTAATCTTCGCTACTGGTGGGAAGGTCTCATCATAGTCAACTCCAGGAGTTTGAGTAAAGCCCTTCGGAACCAGTCGCGCCTTATACGTATGCACTTTCCCATCCATGTTGGTCTTCTTCTTGAAGATCTATTTGCACCCGACCATCTTACGACCTGACACATTATCAACCAAGTTCCAAACTTGATTGTCATACATAGACTGAATCTCACTGTCCATAGCCTCTTTCCATTTCGCAGACTCCGGGCCTGCCATGGCTTCCTTGTAGTTGTTAGGTTCATCCAAATTTATCAGTGTGCTGTCACTGATAAACGTATCACCTTCAGTAGTAATATGGAAGCCATAAAACTCAGGTGGAACACTAACTCTAATGGAATGTCTAAGAGGTAGGGACTCGTCAATCGGTTCAACAAGAGTTTCCTCCTCGGGTTGAGCGCCAGTGTTAGAGGTTCCTTCATCGCTTGATTCTTGAAGCTCTTCAAGATCAATTTGCTTCCCACTGTCCTCTTGGCATATGAGTTCTCTCTCTCTCGGAAAACCTCTCTCCTTGCAATGATGAAAACATTGTCACTCGGTCTATAGAAGAGATATCCAAAGGACTTCTGTGGATAGACGATGAAAATACATCTCTCAGTACGAGGTTCGAGCTTGTCATGAATCTCTCGTCCTACGAAAGCCTCGCAACCATAAACTTTGATATGTACTAACGAGGGAACTTTCCCTATCCACATTTCGTTAGGTGTTTTGGCAACCTTCTTAGTTGGGACTAGATTAAGGATATGGGTGTCAGTCTCTAAAGCATACCCCCAAAATGAGATATGTAACGAAGCGCGAATCATCAAGGAATGAACCATGTCCAACAAGGTTCGATTGTGCCTCTCAGCCACACCATTCAAATGCGGTGTCCTAGGCGGCGTCAGTTGTGAAACGATTCTGCATTCCTTGAGGTAGTCGTGGAATTCAAGACTAAGGTACTCACCACCTCGATCGGATCAGAGCATCTTAATTTTCCTGCCCAACTGATTCTCCACTTCATGTTTAAACTCTTTGAACTTTTCAAAGGTTTGTGACTTGTGATTGATTAAGTAGATATACCCATATATGTTATAATCATTAGTAAAAGTCACATAGAAGTGGCTTGCATCCGTTGTGGTGGATCTAATTGGTCCACACACATCCATATGTTTGAGATCCAATAAACCCTCACCCCCTTTCACAAGAACCAATGAAGGGTGACTTGGTCATCTTTCCAAGTAAACAATATTCGCACGTGTCATCCGATTTGAGGTCGAATGACTCCAACACTCCATCCTTTTGGAGTTGGGCTATGCGCTTCTTGTTGACATGTCCAAGACGACAATACCACAAGCATGTTTTGTCCAAAACATTGGACGAATCAATATGCAACACATTATTTCCTAAGTTATCAACAATACTCACAGTTTCATATACTCCATTACAAGGCAATGATTCAAAATAGAAAGTACCATTCAAGAAAGCATTAATAGAACCAATTTCATTATTAAACGAAAATCTAAAACCTTGTATGTACAAACCAGGAAAAGAAATAATGTTTCTTGCCATTTCTAACGAGTAGCAACAATCATTTAAATCTAAACCTAACCCACTACTAAGCACTAAAGAGTAAACTCCAATCTTGGTGACAGGCGACGCTTTCTTATTCCCCATGATCAGGTTCATCTTCCCATGCTCCACATCCCTACTTCTACTTAGACCCTGCAAATCAGAAGAAATGTGAAAACCACATCCTGTATCAAGGACCCAATAAATAGCATGTGATGAGTTATTAGATTGTATAGTATAAATACCTACGAAGGATGGCTTTATCTTCCCATCCTGATGTTCTGAAGATACTTCGGGCAGCTTCGTTTCCAATGCCCTTTGTCTTGACAGTAGAAACACTCTGCTTCTTTTGAGTTGGAAGAAGGAGGTAGCAGAACCAACTTTAGTCCCACTAGAAGAGGATCCATCATGGGGTTTACCCTTGTGATCTTAGAAGGAGGCTTCCTCTTCTTTCCTTTTCCTTTCCCAATAGCCAAAATGGGGGAAGCAGCAGTAGGATTTGATGCAACGGATCTGTCTTTCAGACTACTCTCAGCAGTCCTTAGCAGGCCTTGAAGCTTGCTTAGAGTGACCTCCTCCTTGTTCATGTGGTAGGTCATACGGAACTGGTTGCAACAAGGAGGTAAGGAGTGTAGAATGATATCTATGGCCAACTCCTCATTGAAGTTAACATTTAACTTGAGCAAGCGGTCCACATACCTCTGCATTTTCTGCAAGTGGGTCGTGACAGACTCTTCGTCCTTCATTTTGGTAGTGATCATCGAGGTGATGATCTCGTACCTTTCCTGACTCGCGCTTTGATGGTACCTATCCATCAAATCTTGATGCATCTCGTAGGGGTAGTAGTCCTCGTAGGACTTTTGGAGTTCAACGGTCATTGTCGCGATCATGATGCAATGAACTATCGTAGCATCTTGCTCATGAGCCTCGAATGCAGCAATTTCCTCGGGAGTAGCACTGTTTGGGTTGACCTCTTTCAGCTCCTTGTCGAGAACATACTCCTTGTCCTTGTAGCGGGTGACCATGCGGATGTTCCGGATCCAATCATTGAAATTGGTCCCATTGAATATCACCCACCCACACAAGTTCATGACTGAGAATGAGCCGGAAGAAGTCGAGCCAGAAGCGTTGTTTTGAGTAGACATCTAAAATAGAAAAGGAACAAAGTTTGATTAGATAATGATCCCCAATAAAACACCCAAAATTAGAAATTAGGGCTAGGATCCAACAACATTATTTACAATTTAGAAGATGGATGCTGTAATCCAAACTGTAAATAAATTGATGGTAAGTGAATGACGATTCACTAATTTCCACCATGAAAAACGAAAAAGGCAGTTAAGTTTTAAATGTATTGAAATTCATAGATCCTTTGAGATTCATTGAACTTTTCAATGGCATGTTCAAATCTCGATATGCCCTTCAAGTTTGTGACTGGGATACCGAGGATCACAAACAAGGTGTGAATAACCATGTAAATGTACTTGGCACTCTCGATGTGACAAATCACCTAATCAATGTGCCAGTTAACCACACACGCTCCATTGATCTATGATAAACATCGAGCCACCCTTTTCCACCATTGCTAGTCCACGTTAGTGTGTCGGTTATCCACGCACGCTCCACTAATGACTTGGCAGGGTGAAAAACGTAATTTCATGGAATAAAATCATTTCACATTTTTCATAAAGTAACTAAGATTGGGAATTTTAATAAAAACATTTAGTTACTTTATTATAATCATTATACTTATTAATGAGGAATTGGTTGCCCTATCCTACCCGTTCGGCTAACGACCATGCACCAATCAAGGAAGCGGTGGGTGAGAGTGGACACCCACTAAACTGTCATTTTATATGCTTCAAAGCTTTGGAGAAGTAATGAATAAAGTTTACACTGTTCATAATTCTTCTTTTGTGATTTGATTAAAAGTTTGTTTAATTGAGTAAGTAAAAAGTTACGATTAATCAAAGATCTTGTTTTGGTTAACTAATTTGGTAAAAGATAACTTACTAGAGCTTATTAGTAGTTTTCAATACCAACTTATATATAAAGAATTTCCACCTACCAGATCTGGATTAATTTTTTAATCAGGAGAGTCGCACCAAAACTGAAACCCTTTTTATTATTGAACTTTTTTGAAAACATTTTACTACAAGTTTTTGTAATTATCTTTTCAACAAAAATCCCCCTTTTGTATATTATGTTTTTTACTAGCATGTGCATTGGAAAAGAGGCATTGATCTTTAGGTTGTTTCATATGTTATCTTTTAGTGCATTTGAGCATTGATTGTATTCGTTTAAGCGTAAACAACATGTTTAATGCTTATTAAGGGAAAAATTAAAAGAAAATGGCATTGCAATTGTAGTAAATGAAGAGCTAAGAAGTACATTGCTATTTATAAACGTCAAAAAAATCAAACAATAATTGAACGTGACACATGGCTTTAGAAGCACTATATGTGGCTCAATGGTGCGACATATGTCTTCAGTTATGTAATGCCTTGGGTGATCTGGCTGATGTTACATGTGGCAGGAGATGTTGTCATGTGACAAGAATCGGACAAAGAACTTAACGGGAGACCAACACGTGGCATGGGCACTTCGCATCCCTCTAGAGGGTGCAACGTGTAATCACATTTCCAACCTTATAAATAGTTTACACCCATATTTCATTGTACATTTTTATGATGAGTACTCTGAGTGCTTGAGCAATGACATGTAGCTTATGAGGGCACGTACTAATGTCAATATACAAGGAATCAATCACAGGGTGAAAGAAGGTATCCCCAATCCCATTATTATGTAAGTATAATTATGTAATGTCGGTATGGTAATATTGTAAGAACCTAATTAAGTTAGTAGAGTCTGTGATACGTCCTATTGTGGAATTGAAGGATAAGTCGGACGAATGAATTCCAGAGTGGAATTCTTAGCTCGGCCAATGAGGGTTATAAAGCCTAAGTTACAGGATGGTCACAAATGAGTGATCAAGCTAACTGGTAAGTTACGAGGTTCAGTTAAACTTGAAACAAATAACCACAACATTGTGTAACTTGAATAGGTTTAGACAATGTGATTAGTGGAAATCAATAGAAGGCTTAGGGTCATGAAAGTAGTTAGTCTACGCTAACTAACCATGTGACTAAATGTGGATTTTCTAAGTTTATAGCAAGTAAATGAATTATATTTGAAAACATGAAAGTATTTGTCATACATGCTATGCTTAACTATATAAAAAGATGTTATTCTTAAAGGTTTAGAATATAAACCCTTGTTTTCGCTTGTTAAAGGAAAGATGGATACTTTTAGTATAACAAGCATGATAAAGGTTTTAATGATTTTCAAAAGGGCATTTCTAATTGTCTAATGAAATTGCTAGACAATATGCTATATGATTGGGCAGCGAGAGTTATGATTATTTTTAGCAATAATGTATTTGATCGTTTGATGTGTTTGGCAAAAGTCTATATGTGTACTCGTAATATGAGCTCTACAGAGAGGTATGAAGAAAAAAGTACATTTGTGTATATGTGTTAAATACATATTGAAATTTATCTGTGATATGTGTCATAAAACGCCTTTAAGTTATTGGGATAGACTAAACTAAGTTGTATAACCGAATGTCTAAGGGTCTATATAAAGCATAAAGTTAAAATATATGTGAGTCACTATAAAGAGCATCAACTGAAAGTAAGTTTAAAGATATATAGAGGGATTTATCTGAATGGAAATCAGAAGCTTATAAAGAACGGTTGTAAAAGTATTAGATTGCCTTGGATGCTATGGATAGAAGCCTTTTTCAGCCATCGTGATGGACTTCATGTAGATACTAAATTGACAAGGAAAGGAATTCAAGCTGGGTGACGAGAAACATTGTCACAGCCTTGGGTCGGGCATGGTTTCCAAACATTCACGGTCTCAAGTCTTCATGTAGAATCATAGATCTGTCTCTTGTTTCTTCGCTTCTTTATATCGGGTCTTCATGCGGCTACCGTGGATGACTCTATGTAGATAGTAACCGAATTTCATCTGTCTCTTGAGACACACTTTTCCAAGAAACTAGGGACTCGGGTACCATCCGTAAGGGTTTCCGCTGGACTCTGGTTGATCTATTCTTCAGTGGAAGTATTTGTTAGGATTGTGTGTGCTAAGGTATTTGAGTACAATCCACACAATAGTATTTAAAAGTTATTAAAGTATGAGTCTTTTAGATGCAAAATTCTTCATAGAGGATGTCAAAGAGAAGACTTGGAAGACCTATTTATACATGTGGGTTTTATGCCTTGTGACGAGAGAGAGAGAGAGAGAGAGAGAGAGAGAGAGAGAGAGAGAGAGAGAGAGAGAGAGAGAGAGAGAAAGAGAAAGAGAGAAAGAGAGTGAGTGAGTGAGTGAATGAGTGAGAGAGAGAGAGAGGACTTGTACATGCACCTCTTTAAGTGGTAATTGTGATATTCATTGTAGAGTGTGATTAATAGAGGTAGTCATAGAGAGTAGTTATTGGAGTTTTTTGTTTAGCCTAAATCTAGATCCGTTTTTGTAACTCATCACAATGATCGAATATATCTCTTAAACACCCAAAAAATGTGTAGATTGTGTTCTTATAATTTCTGCATCTCAAATCCAGGTTTCTCGTTCTAACAATTGGTATCAAATCCAAACGATGAAGATTCATGCGATTATTTCATGGAACGGTTCATGATTTGCAAATCTATAAGCAATTCTAATGATTTTGGTATGTCTATCGATTTTATGGAATCATGTTTGTAATGCGTTTTACTGTTCAACAAATGTTTTTGATGGATCGAATCTCCATTAATCATTGTTCAAGCCTAAATTTCATTCTAATAACCCAATTCTTCTTATCCAGCCTAAACTCTCTGAGTTCGTTACTATTTATTGAATCCAGTTTGAAGCCTAATCACATGATCCATTACTGTTCATAATCGATTGTCTTGATCCAAACAAATTATCTTTTTTCATTTTCGTGATTTCATTATACATATCATCCTTCTCATATGCAGTTTAGATCATTTTTGTAATCGAGCTTATATTCTATCAGATTATTTTGTCTGAAGAGTTATGATTATTGATCAATCATAATTTGCGATTTGCGTTTCACTTCATGTCATTTTCAAAAGTGTTCAATGATTGTTATTCAATGAACATTTCTTGTTCTTCGTTACAATCAACTATATCTCTTTGATTCCAATTTCATCAAGGAATGTCATTTTTATCAACTGAATCTGAAATCTCATCTCGTCACAGAATAGTCTTTTCGATCATCTCATACCAACCTGTAACACCCTATTTTCACAAACAAATTTTTCATTTTTAATTAGGGTAAAACATTTTATTCATCAAATGAAACTTAAGAAAACTCATTTGTTCCAAAATACAATTGTTTGAAAATTAGAGTAATGTGATAAATGCAGAATCTTCGATACTGCTGATGAGTGTGTACAGTTACGCCTTCGCTATCCCACGATCATCAATGGTAGCTGAAAAATATTTAATATATAATTGTAAGCCAAATCATAGTGAGTTCCCAAAAATACCAGACACCACAATACACATACAATGCATGCAAACATGAGCCCTCAGTATGTCTGGCCCACCTCCCACGGCCTACATCATGCCTGGACTACTTTCTGATGCCTATAGTGAGACCGGTACACCTCATAATGCCTCTAGTACACCTGGAACGCTCTCTCTCTCTCTCTCTCTCTCTCTCTCTCTATCAGCATAGAATTGATCTACACCTAGCATAGAACATACTACTGGCCTGACAGGGCATCTTGTCCTACATCACAAAGCAGGACCGCCTCAACCCACCACCCAATATGTCGACATATAGGTCAAAAAACAATGAAAGAAACACTTAAACGCATGCAACTATCTACACTACACTACATGTCTCACAACCCTCTACTGCATATAGGGAATCATACAGTTCTCTATGTCACCACTGGCAGATCACTAATGAATGCATAGCTACATGTAATCAAAGATGAGATAGATAGTCGAACGTTTTATCCCACTTTAGAGCCACAACCAAAATAGGAACAAGAAAGAAAGCCTAGATCAAGAGTTCTTAGACTATCCTATGTGACTATATACAACCCTTAGGGCATTCCACTAAATGATCACCAAGTCGTGGTACTCTAACCTACGTACCACTACTCCTATATCCTAACATACAAGGATATATATATATATATATATATATATATATATATATATATATATATATATATATATATATATATATATATATATAGTTAGGAAACTCACCTGAAATGTAGAACCGAAAAACACTCAACACTCTCAAAACATCTCACTGCACAATCCCATGACCCAATGGTCACCCAATTAAAGAACACACCTTAACCAACAACCCAAAAACTATAGGTTAAACCCAAGGTCCAATAGTCAAAGATCAATGGTCAACAAAAATCAACGGTCAATAGGTCCATGACCCTAGGATGTGGAAAGATCTTGGCTACATCGTGGCCAAATAAGGAAAAACCATCGAGCATCTAAGCACCTCCACATCATTGAAAGCCCGTGGCCACATCGTGGTTTCTAGTAGAATGCCAAAATCTTCATTAACTGCTTAATCCATACAGGTCTATAGGCATAGCTTCATATCTACTTCTTTTCAACCAGAGCAGAAACTCGCAAATATCTAAATGACATCAAATGTAGCATACCTTGAGAAGAGTACCACCCCCGAACTTGATTCCGACTCCATTCTAGCAAGAAATACGCGAATCGACGAAGAAAGAACTCCAACATAACACCACTAACTCACAGTGAGTAGAACTAAATCTCTTTCCCATAACTTGAAGACCCCAAAGTCATGCCTAACTTCCAAGTAGACAGAGCCACCCCATACATGCACATACTAAAGCTCACAGACCTGATCCGACCTTGTGTCGTTTATCAAATAACTAAAGAAAGGAATCCACATCCAAACACCATAGCCAACAACCTCACACACATACATACAAGTGAAAGGCCCAAACAAAATCCCAACAGGAAAAGACTAAACTAACCTATGCATCAATTGTGATGACTAAAAATCTGCAAATTCGATCTATCCAAGATCTGCCCTACTACACGTGATCCTGCTGGTAAGCTGAATTATGGAACTCATAGCCTATCTTAACCATCAACTCTCAGGCTCACCCCGATCCGTCCACCACCAGCTAAATCCACACAACCTAACATAGGCACACACACTAAACTTGTGAAACTTAAGAATCCTTATCAGGCCTTTGGGTCATGACTCAGATGTCTAGGTCTAAATGAAACAAGAACAGACAAGCAATTCCTCCTCACAAAGCTCAACATGAGCTTATATCCTCCTAGAATCCGTAGCACTATAAGGTCCTATGTTACTATCTACGCAACCTACAACTAGGACCAAAAGAAAGAAAGTCCTTACTTGGATAATGAAACCGACACATATCTCTGAAGATTGAGCACTCATGTGCAAATGTCTTAAACTTGAGTAATTTGGCAAGAGACTGAAACCTAATCCACATATTTTTGCTAAGAAAACTCCAATCTCCCCCACTTGGAAAATTACAAATCATCCGTATCTAACACAAAACTAAAGCTCCAACTCGAACCAACTAAAGTACTACCCATTCCTACCCCTAAGGAATAAAATGAGATGGAGTAAGATAGTCCTTCGAACCATTCAACTCAACCCCAAAACATCATCAAACAAGAGCATTTAGAGAGATTAATTCGAAAGTTCTGAGTCTATGTCACCCCAGTGCTACGAGATACCAAGCGCTTAACACCGCCTCAAATGCAAATTCATACTGAAGATTACAATCAGTTCCAATGAAGCCTTTCAAGAGAAAACCTTGATACATAAATGCAAAAATTAAACATATTGGAAACATACCCGTAGCCTACATAGTCGTCGCTCTAGGATTCTCTTCAACAACCCCGTAAGCTCTTCATTCCATCCTAGGAACTTCATCTGTCCCTTGATGTCCATCTGGCATCTGCCAAGATAAAGGTGTAGGGTTCTGCACTTGACTAAAATTGCGAAGGGGACGATGGGCTTTGATGGTTCCCACCTGATCGCGATGAAAAAAAAACTCATGCACTCTGCCTATAATCCCTACCGAAATGCCCCTATTTACCACATTTGCGGTATGTAAAATATCAACACACTCCATCATGAAACTTCCCATACTTACCACTCCCGAAGCGCTCTCTACTACTCCATATATCGAGTCGACATACTTGAACCGTTTGGCAGCTAAGTGTGACTGCTCTAAAAATGGCATCCCTTCTTCCTTCCTATGGGTCCCTATCTCATTCTCTCTCCTCTGGGAATTTGAATGCTACTCAGCTAAGATTTCGTACTGTTGTTCACCACGAACTCTCTAATCTCGTTCATGAGCATAATGAAGTATCACGACATCTATACATGCACTGAAGCAGCATACTAGGGCTAGAAAAAGGCTCTCTCTGTAAACATCTTAGTGATCATCGTCATTGAATCAGTCGCCTGCTTGAGCGGTATATACTCTTGTACCAGTCGCACTTTTCGTGTAATCAATCATTAGACCTGGTTTTTGATTTTTGATTCTATCTAGTAATTTCAATTTTTCACTTAATGAATGTTTGATTTTAATTCTTTTTAGCCTGATCACCCAATTAGGGTTTAGTCATTCTAGTTAATCAGTTAATGGAATCTGTAAGTGTTCTAATCAACTGGTAATAAGTCACAAGTATCAAATTGGTTCCGTGTCGGGATTTAATTCTGATATAAACTAAAATTCCATATCTTTATGCTACCGAGCTTGTGAGAAGTTATTGGTATTGCTAGGAATTTTACACAGATTATAATGTTGCTTTTCTAAATTTAATTAAGAGCTTATTTAATTAGATTAGTAAAAAGATAGGGTTAATTGAAGAGCTTGTTTTGGTTAACTAACTAGGTAAAAGAGAATATACTAGAGCTTGTTAGTAGTTCCCAGTACCATCTTATATAGAACACATATTAAATAATCAAGTTTGTGTTGATTACATGATTAGGAAAGTCGCAGCAGAACTAAATACGCTTTTTATTATTAAATTTCATTTTATTTATTTCACTACAATTTTTAGTTTTTAATTATTAATCAAACCACCCTGCCCCTTTATTATGTGCCTTACGCCAACTAGCATTGAAGTTTAGGATATGTCCCCGAGGATTCGACCGTGCTTCCCTGTGATATCCTTTAGTGCATTTAAGCAGTGAAATTATTATTTTCTTAAGACACCTATGACACCGTATTGACATTCCTTGAGGATGTAAAAGAAAAAACTTGAAAGACCGATTTAGACATGTAGGTTATGTGCCTTGTGACTAGAGAGAGACTTCCACATGCACCTCTATATACATTGTAGAATGTGCTTGAGAGATGTATTCATAGAGAGTATTTTCTGGAGTTATTTATGTATACTAGATCTAGATCCATTTTTGTAACTCATCACAATGATCATATATATCTCTTAAACATCCAAACCACTATGTCTATTGTGTTCTTTTCATTTCGACATGTCAAATCTAGCTTTCTTGTCCTAACATAGTCAAGATCTATATAGCTCACGATTTATCCGACTTACGTAGTTGGTGTTATGTACTCAGGTATGGAAGTGGAGATAGAGTTTGTTTCCAGAAGGACTGCAACGGAAACTAGACAAGGTGGTATAATTCTTTTCTCTTTTACTATAGTTGTTGGTATTATTATAACACCAAAATTTAAAACTCTAATAATGATTTAAAAGTTCTTGTACAAGCACATTTTTAATGATAATAAATGTTTTATTAAAAATACGGTTTTATAGTGGTAATGTATTGATGAGAACTAAATTTGATATCTTCGGAGGATAGATATCATTCTTAACAATCAAAGAGTTATTAAATTGCTTTATTGGAATGTAATGCCTAGGTTTTCATACCAAATAAGCCCCCAAAAAAAATTCTCATTTAAAATTTACAATTTATTTTGGTGTACACTGGAATTCTGCCATACAAGAAGTTATCACGAGGATAGTAATGGCCGCAAGTACAGGATCGAGTCGGATATCACAAATAATCTACCTGAAAAACATATCATCAAAAAATTGTAAGCCTCATAGCTTAGTGAATAACAACAACAATAACATAATCAGATAAATCATATATCATGTAAATCATGTATCAAGATCTACTAAAATCTAATACTAGGAATTATCTACCTTACAGTGATGATCTCTCTTTTTCTCGAATCGACAACATGTTCTCAATCAGAATCTATCATAATTAGAATTTATCTCATCACTAATCAATTTCTCGGTCGTGATAAATCTCTCAATCAAAGAACTCTCTCTCTCTCTCAATCAATATCAATCAGTCACTCAGAAATAATCTATTTCTCATTTCTCATCGATCTCACAAACAAATATCAATCATACATATATATATATATATATATATATATATATATATATATATATATATATGTATATATATATATATATATATATATATATATATATATATATATATATATATATATTCTACATGATGGATAACACAAATATTAAAACAACAGATGTTAGAGTAGTGTTACTCACCTAGTTAGTCGGAGGACTAATCCTAGTCTCGATTTCCATCCTTCGCTGCCTATCAGTTGGTCACATGGTAACACGTCAACGCATCTCGTAATCGACCCCATATCACCAGTAGAATGGTATAACATCTTTAGTAAAATCTCCTGAGAACATTTCCTGAGCAGCATCTTCGATCACGTGTGCCAATATCCCTTAAAATGAAACACGACTCAAATATTTATACTTTGGGCCTTGGTCAGATTGTGACCATTTATGTGTGACATTATGAGGACCAATATAATTTGGTTTTGAAACGTATCTCATCTCACGTCGTGAAGAATCTTTCATCACGTTATGATAATTAAATTGTTACGTGTCACTCTCCAGTTGACACGTGTCACGGTGACTCATTACTCTTCACGTTGTGACATGCTCATTGTCACGTCGTGGCATACTCAATATCACGTCCTGGAAAACATTCATCCACGTCTTGGGATTCAAAAGTTTGTCTGTTGACTTTCTCATAATAGCAACGTACTTTCATCTCAACTTCAAACAGACATAATTTTCTCGTACGAACTCTGCTTTTGACAATATTTATGACCATGAAATCCTCTCAACAAGATCTACAATATTACTCAGTTATCTTTTGTTAAATGGCATTTATCAATTTAAGCAACTCAAGGCTGCTTTATTCTATTTGCTCCCCTCATAATATTCACATCTCGTGAAATAATACATGTTACAAAAAAACAGGTGTTACAACTTTTCCCTCCTTGAAAGGATTTCGTCCTCAGAATCTCTTGTAATCCCATATCTCATATCTAGAGTATATCATGTCTTCACATACCATATATATTGTCATACTCTTTCATCTTATCTGATCTCATAATCTCATTATTATCTCATGTTGGGTAATCTTATCTCATTTCATACTCGTTCAAGGCTCATATGTTTCTTGTCTAATCTCTCTACTATTTTTTTTCAAACTCCCTTCTCTATCACTCTTCTCTTCATTGAATTATCATAAAACTTATTATACTTGGTGTTCTCTCATCCTACATAAAATTCCTTACCATATTTTATATTTATCTCAACTCATTGTCATAACTCCACTCGGCCATTTCTCCTGGGCTCCCTAAATGATCATTTGGCACTCGACTTACGACTCATTCTCAAGTCACGAGTGTTGATACTCATAATAATCATCATAATCATCTTTTTTTTATGATTATTATTAATTACGGACTAAACCACTATGTCTATTGTGTTCTTTTCATTTCGACATGTCAAATCTAGCTTTCTTGTCCTAACATAGTCAAGATCTATATAGCTCACGATTTATCCGACTTACGTAGTTGGTGTTATGTACTCAGGTATGGAAGTGGAGATAGAGTTTGTTTCCAGAAGGACTGCAACGGAAACTAGACAAGGTGGTATAATTCTTTTCTCTTTTACTATAGTTGTTGGTATTATTATAACACCAAAATTTAAAACTCTAATAATGATTTAAAAGTTCTTGTACAAGCACATTTTTAATGATAATAAATGTTTTATTAAAAATACGGTTTTATAGTGGTAATGTATTGATGAGAACTAAATTTGATATCTTCGGAGGATAGATATCATTCTTAACAATCAAAGAGTTATTAAATTGCTTTATTGGAATGTAATGCCTAGGTTTTCATACCAAATAAGCCCCCAAAAAAAATTCTCATTTAAAATTTACAATTTATTTTGGTGTACACTGGAATTCTGCCATACAAGAAGTTATCACGAGGATAGTAATGGCCGCAAGTACAGGATCGAGTCGGATATCACAAATAATCTACCTGAAAAACATATCATCAAAAAATTGTAAGCCTCATAGCTTAGTGAATAACAACAACAATAACATAATCAGATAAATCATATATCATGTAAATCATGTATCAAGATCTACTAAAATCTAATACTAGGAATTATCTACCTTACAGTGATGATCTCTCTTTTTTCTCGAATCGACAACATGTTCTCAATCAGAATCTATCATAATTAGAATTTATCTCATCACTAATCAATTTCTCGGTCGTGATAAATCTCTCAATCAAAGAACTCTCTCTCTCTCTCAATCAATATCAATCAGTCACTCAGAAATAATCTATTTCTCATTTCTCATCGATCTCACAAACAAATATCAATCATACATATATATATATATATATATATATATATATATATATATATATATATATGTATATATATATATATATATATATATATATATATATATATATATATATATATTCTACATGATGGATAACACAAATATTAAAACAACAGATGTTAGAGTAGTGTTACTCACCTAGTTAGTCGGAGGACTAATCCTAGTCTCGATTTCCATCCTTCGCTGCCTATCAGTTGGTCACATGGTAACACGTCAACGCATCTCGTAATCGACCCCATATCACCAGTAGAATGGTATAACATCTTTAGTAAAATCTCCTGAGAACATTTCCTGAGCAGCATCTTCGATCACGTGTGCCAATATCCCTTAAAATGAAACAAGACTCAAATATTTATACTTTGGGCCTTGGTCAGATTGTGACCATTTATGTGTGACATTATGAGGACCAATATAATTTGGTTTTGAAACGTATCTCATCTCACGTCGTGAAGAATCTTTCATCACGTTATGATAATTAAATTGTTACGTGTCACTCTTCGGTTGACACGTGTCACGGTGACTCATTACTCTTCACGTTGTGACATGCTCATTGTCACGTCGTGGCATACTCAATATCACGTCCTGGAAAACATTCATCCACGTCTTGGGATTCAAAAGTTTGTCTGTTGACTTTCTCATAATAGCAACGTACTTTCATCTCAACTTCAAACAGACATAATTTTCTCGTACGAACTCTACTTTTGACAATATTTATGACCATGAAATCCTCTCAACAAGATCTACAATATTACTCAGTTATCTTTTGTTAAATGGCATTTATCAATTTAAGCAACTCAAGGCTGCTTTATTCTATTTGCTCCCCTCATAATATTCACATCTCGTGAAATAATACATGTTACAAAAAAACAGGTGTTACAACTTTTCCCTCCTTGAAAGGATTTCGTCCTCAGAATCTCTTGTAATCCCATATCTCATATCAAGAGTATATCATGTCTTCACATACCATATATATTGTCATACTCTTTCATCTTATCTGATCTCATAATCTCATTATTATCTCATGTTGGGTAATCTTATCTCATTTCATACTCGTTCAAGGCTCATATGTTTCTTGTCTAATCTCTCTACTATTTTTTTTCAAACTCCCTTCTCTATCACTCTTCTCTTCATTGAATTATCATAAAACTTATTATACTTTGTGTTCTCTCATCCTACATAAAATTCCTTACCATATTTTATATTTATCTCAACTCATTGTCATAACTCCACTCGGCCATTTCTCCTGGGCTCCCTAAATGATCATTTGGCACTCGACTTACGACTCATTCTCAAGTCACGAGTGTTGATACTCATAATAATCATCATAATCATCATTTTTTTATGATTATTATTAATTACGGACTAAAGCTCGATTGGTCCTTTATAAATCATATCTCGAATATTATCACTCGTTTCACTATGACTACTCAAATCAGTCACAATCACATTACTCTTAGTTATACTCGCAGTGTGATTATATAACTAAAATATTCATGAGCTACTCAAATAACTTATATCAATCACTCAAAGTATTACTCTAATCAATTACTTAGATCTATGTCAATTATTCGAATATATCTCAATCGTTCATATTTATATCTTTGATCAATATAAATCACTTAGTTAAATCACTTAAATTACTCAGGTCAATCAAACACTCAAATCAATTGCTCTGATTAATATTAATCACCTTGTTCAGTCTCGCTCAATCATAGGAATCATTCACTCAATTTAATCTCATCAATTACTCATATCATTTACTCAAATTATTAATAAATTATTCTCGAGGCCTTTTTCAACACTTAATTAGGAAAATGTTTCTCTCGTTAGTTTACAATTTCTTACATCAATCTCAATCACTTTGATAGACATTACTGATGTAGTTTGTCAAGTGTATGCATCATGGTTGTACAAAACTTCGGATTCAATAGACAGTCAAATAGTTGATTCTACCCTAAGCTCAAAACTAAACAAGGAGCAGGGAATAAGGCTAAATCAAGAATTCTCAAGCTATAAAATCTGAGTACAGTTAATTTACTCAGATACTTGTAAATTACTTAGATTAATTACCCTTAGTTACTCAGATCAATTTCTAAAATCTCTCAAATCAAATAAGCAATCAAATAAGCAATCAAATAACTCACTCAGATCAGTTCGATCACTCACTGAACTCTATCAGATCAGTTACTCAGGTCAATTGATCATTAATCAAATCACTAAGATCAATTTATATAACTCAATAATCATAATATTGTACATTTCCTAGTGATATGTTCGCGTATGATTAAGCCTCGTCACGTCTCAGATACTTAACCACATATCTCAATGATCGATCCCATATCAGGTTTAGGCCACGTCACCTCTCAGAGACCAATCTTTATATCTAATGATTAAGTCTCGTCGCCTCTCGCAGACTTAGTCACACATCTCATAAAAACCGTATCAGTGAGAATCTCATGTGATTAGACCTCGTTACCTCTCGAAGATCTAACCTCGTGATCAAGCCTTGTCACCTCTCAGAGACTTAATGACATATCTCATAAAATCATATCAACACGGGAATATACATATCTCAGGGAAATGTTCTCTTATGATCCGATCTCTTCATTTCTCAACGATCTACTCTTATTTTTACTCATCATCTCCTATCATATCAATATCTTTCACACAAATAATCTCATATGAAATGATCTAACATTTTTCATATATCCAACATATAAGTCTCATATACATCGTCTACATGTAAGTCAAATCACCTACATGTAAATCTCATGACTTCGATAAAAAATTCGCATTTATATTGATTTTTTTCATAATGAGTTCCAATCACCTCTCTTGGATCTATTAAGTAAGTCTCATGAAGTTATCATTACTCAATCTCATTATATCTGTATCTTTCTCTCTCTCTCTCTCTCTCTATATATATATATATATATATATATATATATATATATATATATATATATATATATATATATATATATATATGGATTTATTTCATAACTCATTCAATATCTCTCTTTAGCTCAATATCAATCACATTACCTCAACTTATGAGTAATATCATCACTCCTACTCATACTCTTGTACTCAATATCATCTCGTGCTCTCCCATCTCTTTCCTCGTTGTTCTCTAAATTAGTGTGATTAATATAAAGCAATATGATTTCAGTTCATTCCATAGAAAAACGCTCATCACGTCATGGGTACTCAAACTATGTCATCTAAATTACTCGATCTTCTTAATCATATCATGACATTACCTCCATCACATCGTAATGATCCAGTCACGTCGGGGTCTCTTTTCTCTCCACATCCTGGTCATACTCACGCTACCTCGTGATCTCCTCCTACGTCATGGTCTTACAATTGCCACGTCGTGGTCTTCACAAATCGACTATAACATCCTACATAATGACTACGTCGTGGTCACATTATGTCCACATCGTGGTTAGTAAGTACATTGCTATTTCTCGATCTTACTGCATCGCGTATATCCAATCACTGTGTCGCATATCTCTATTCGTTACGCCTCATATTCTGCTATAAATCTTATGATCATACATCGTAACTCTCTCCGCAGTGCTCTACATCATTATTTATAGGGAAATAATTATATATATATATATATATATATATATATATATATATATATATATATATATATATATATATATATATATATATTTCTCAAAAATCCATAAATATCTAATATCAGACTAAATCATGGTCATCAAATCAGATTAATTTATCTAGCACTTATTAATCAGATCAAATCCATTATCATCTATACTCTATGGTTTAAGTTTAGGAGTCTACTCTAACAACCTAATTCACTTAAACCACGTCTCTGATACCAACTTCTAATGCTCAGGTTTTCATACCAGGTACACCCTAAAAATTCTCTTTTCTTATTTAAAATTTACAATTAATTTTGGTGTACACTGGAAATCCGGTATATAAGAAGTTATCACAAGGATCATTCTGGCCGTAAGTATAGGGTCGCTCCGGGCGTCACAAATAATCTACTTGCAAAACAGATTATCATAAAAATGTAAGCCTTACACCTTAGAGAATAATATCTACAATAACAATCAGATAAATCATATATCATGTAAATCATGTATCATGATATAATAAAATGTAATACTCATGAATGATCTATCTCTCGAAGATGATCTCTCTCTCTCTCTCTCTCTCTCTCTCTCTCTCTCTCTCTTTCTCGAATCGACATCCATCTCTCAATCATAATCTAACTCAATAAGAATCTATCTCATTAATAATCAATTTCTCAATCGTAATAAATCTCTTAATCAAAGATCCATCTCTCTCTCAATAAAGATCAATCAGTTTATCGCAAATTATCTATTTCTCATTTCTCATCGATATTTCAAACAACAATAAATCATACATATATATATATATATATATATATATATATATATATATATATATATATGTGTGTGTGTGTGTATATATATATATATATATATATATATATATATATATATATATTCCATATAATGGATAACACAAATATCAAAACAATGGATGTTAGAGTAGTGTTGCTCACCTAGTCAGTCAGCAGACTAATTCTATTATTGGTTTCCATCCTTCACTGCCTATTAATTTGTCACATGGTAACCCCTCAACGCATCTCATACTCGGCCAACCAGTACAATGGTATATCATGTCCGGTATAGTCTCCCAATAACGTCTCCCGAGCAACATCACTAATCATGAGTGCCAAATTCCCTCAAAATGACACAAGACTTACATATTTATACTCTGGTCATTGGTTACGTCATGACCATTGATGTGTCACGCCGTGATGACCAATCGACTCTAGTTTTGATACGTATCTCATGTCACGTCTGTTGGATTAAGTTGTCTAAGCTCATAACTAAATTGGTATAAACTTGAAAATAAAAGCAAAGTCCTTTTAGGTTTCCCTCATAACCAGAAAGAGCTAGAAATGATATTAGGAGAGAGATATAGAGAGAAATAATTTGTTAATATATTTTTTGATTAATATATTAATTGGGAATAGATAATTGATATGTTAATTTGTTATGTAATTTATAAATTAACATGAGATCAATAGTTAAGAAATTGATTTGTTAATTTATATGGTTAATAAATTTATAAGAAATCAATTAGAGTTAATTAATTATTAATCAGAATTAATTTGGGAGTAATTAGAATTAATTAAAGGTGCAAGGCGGGAATTGTAATTGTTCAATAGTTGAACAAAAGAAGCAATTCTAGAATCATCCAAAGGGTGAACAAAATTGGGAGTCTTTCTAGGGTTTCTAGATGCATCCTAGTTTCATAAAAGGAAATGATTTGAATTAGGATTAAATCTATTTATTAATCAATTCAAATTTTGTTTTGTCTTGCAATTTACCTAAACTATAAATAGGACCCCCACGGACATCTATTTTTGTTCATGACATTCCTAAGAATATTAGGATCGAAATTTACTTCTTCCTCCTCTTTCTCATCTTCATTCTGTTTCTAGGGTTTTGGGTGTGAGCCATCAGAGGCAAGGGATTTCTGGTGCTTGCTTTCTAGAGCTTGTTCAAGAAGGATTTTATTGAATATTTACAACAATAATCTAAAGGTATGTAAACCCTAATCCCTTTGTTAATTTTGTAAATAGTAGAATACTCCTCGGGTTCTTGATGTACAATTGTCTGTTGCAAATCAATAGAGAAAACTTAGATCCAATAGGTTGCATGTGAACTTAGGGTTATGTTTTTCAGCCACATAATTTTTGCAACCTATAAAACCTATTAGTGGTATCACAGCCACATGCTTTCTATTGATCTTGCACAATATTGAATAGTTTATAATTAGGTTTTATAGAAATTAAACACTCAGGGAGGAATTTTCAATTTTTGCTTGGGTTCTTGAAACCCTAGCCTCCACCCTTAGAATTTTCAAAATATGCTAAGGGTTCTTGAAATCCTAGCCTCCCTTTACCCTTTTCAAAAATTGAGGAGCCCCTTTTAGGGTCTACCTTGTTTCCTTATTTGTTATTTTAAAAGCCTTAAAACTTGAACAATTAAAACCTGGTAAACCCTAGCTCTATTTTCAAAAAGTATGAGCCTTTTGGATTATGTTTAAATTTGAATTATTTTATTAATTGTTTAATTGTAAATAATTAATTAATCCATAATGATTTAATTACTTTAATTAATTGTTTAATTACATGATAAAGATAAATCATAACTTGTTAATATTAATTAATTAAAAAGATTAATTTAAATAATAAATATTTGAACCTCATATTTTAAAAGGTTTTAAAATATACCTTATATATATATATATATATATATATATATATATATATATATATATATATATATATATATATATATATATTATTAAAAGTTAGCTACTATATCTAGAAAACAAGTCAGTCAAATCGCTAGTACGCCTCGTTCACGAAGCCATATTATAAGGGTGGTATAAGGAAGCGGCCGATAAAATGACCGCCATTAGGTGTCCATTCTCACCCACAGCTTCCTTGTATAGTGGAGGGTCGTTAGCCGAATGGATTTGATAGGACATAATCTCATTAAAAGTATAATGATATGAAAGTACTAGAACCTTCTTTTAATATCCCACTCTAGTTACTTTAGGAAAAATGTGAAAAGTTTGCTTGTAAGATCCCAAAAATCAGAGTAAAATTTTTTATTTTTAAAACCAAGCCCAAAACAATAATTGTTTACAAAACACTGTTTCCAAAAGTCATAATTACAAATCAGAGTATCCTAAAATCGAACATCATAAAATTTGAAGGATGTACACGATCAAGCCTTCGCGTTACCTCGATCATCTGAAGTAACTAAAACCATAACAAACAATAGTGAGCACGGGCCTTAGTGAGTTCCCAGAAAGTACCACTACACAACATATAGACAACAACATGCATACATGAGCCTTTACCATGACTGGACCGGTTCGTAAGGCCTACAGCCTATCTGGACCGCTCTCAAAGCCTTCAGCATGACTGGATCGACTTACCGAGCCTACAACCAATTTGGACCGCTCTCCAGGCCATTGGCCTGACTGGACGACCTTGCAGGCCTTCAATCTATTCGGATTGCCCTGAGTATCTTGGCCTTCAACACAAAGAAGGACTGCCTCAAGGCCCTCAACCCCACCAACCATATCACATCACATATACCGTAACAATCAATAGCCAACAAATACAAGTAGTCATACATTTCTACAGATCACTACAACTTAGCAACATCATATATACCAGGATATAGATCTAACAGATCACTACAGCATATCAACATCCGATATGCCATGATACAGATATAACATATCACTACAGCATAGCAACATCCTAGATACCAAGATACACATCTAACAGATCATTACAACATAGCAACATCCTATATACTAGGATACAGATCTAGTGGGCCAGCCTTGGTGCCTTCGACCCACAAGTACACTGAGGAAAAACTACCTGAATCGAAGAACCTTGAAACATTACGATACGCTCCCTTCTGAAGTGCTTGCTCCCGCGAATCCACTAACACCGGAACTAGAAAAAATCTTAATCAATAGCCCAAAATCCTCAAGTTTGACCCAAAGTCAAACTTGGTCAAAAAGTCAATGGTCAACGGAAGTCAACAAAGGTAAAGTCCATGGTAGCTGAGTACGCGCAACGTACTCAACTTACGCCCAACATACACGATCTCATCCTAGTACACTAAGCGTAGTCCCTGGAACGCCCCGCGTGCACGAGCTGGTTCTAATATTCCCATTAAGCACTTTATCCTTTAAGGCCTTTATCCAGAGCTCAGATCTAGACTCAAACCATCGACTTAAGTCATAAGGTTTCGACCTATATGACTTTCAATGTCTAGAAAAGGTCCAAAAGCTAAAACCCTATCTTATTTATCCATTAAGACAACTTAACTCTTGCATGGAAGGGATAGAAATACCAAGATCACATTTTTATGGTTTCTAATAGCTCCATAATGGGTAAAGTTTCCAACTTTATCCATTAGAATGGTCCAAACAACCAAGATCTAGTCTTTTAAGTTTCAAAGAGACCAAAAGTGCATATGTCTTACTAAATCCATTAAGTCAAAGTCTCCAACCTTGATATCTGAATCAAAATGGTGTTTAGATGGATAAAGTTTTCAACTTTATCCATAACAAGGTCACAAACTATCAAGATCTAAACATTATGCACTAAAGAGACCAAAAGCTCATAATATCAAAATCTTGCTAGATCTAAAAAATACATCATCCAGATTCAAGCTTTATACCTCCAGAAGAAAGATCAAGGTGAACAAGGTATGGATCGACAACCTTCAATGCAACCAACACTTCTTGAATGAGTTCCTTCTTATCCAAGATGCACCAAGAAAAATCCAAAGCACTTAAAAACTCAAGGATCTAATAAATGGCGCTAGGGTTTCGATATTAGGGTTAGAGAGGATGAAGGCTGAAAGAAATAAGGGTTTCGGGAAGTTAAGGAGCTTAAATAGGGATCAAAACCCTGAAATTAGGGTTTGGCTCTTGGTCGCATACGCCCAGTGTACTCCTGGTATGCCTAGTGTACCAGGTTAAGCCTTCATGATATGCCTTGCCTAGTACGCCCTGCATACTCCTTGTACGCCCAACGTATTAGGCTACACCTAAAACCCTCCCAACTTCCAATGGTCATAAATTCTTTGCTTCAACTCTTATTTTGACGATCTTTATATCCACGGAAATGTATTGAAGTGCCCTACAATATTATCTAAACATCTTAGACTAAAAACTTCCCGAACAAAAATCCATATTTCATGCAAGAAGTCCGAATCATCACTTTTCCCGTTTTTCCCTTTTACTCCAAAACACAAACCAAGGGATTGGATCACACACATAATATTATCAACATCCAATAGGATCTAAACCCTATTCCCTTGAAGCCCAAGGCCCCTACTTGATCCATATATTGCCTACAATCCTGAAATAAGAAAATTCTCGAAACAGGATGTTACAACTCTCCCCCACTTAAACTGGATTTCGTCCTTGAAATCCGTTTCGGTTGGGATTTCTATAACAACACAAAAATATTCCATAAACTCCTTTAACCTCTTCGAAATCAAGGCATCTTATAAATAAAACACGAGAGACCACTCGGAAACCCACAACTTCCAACAAACAACCCAATGACTTCAAAATGCTCAACCGCAACAATTTTCCTTTTCTCCCTCACTATATGATCCAACTTCCAGAGAAAACCACACAAACTAAAAACTCTTAGAACTACAGCCATAAACCAACTTTGTCACTATAATCCCCGAAACCGGGAAACCATTAGTCTATGCTTTAGAAACCTTACCCTAAGACTGATGATTGTCCATTCGTCGTACCTACCCTTAGTCCCTTCCTAGGAACACCACCAAAACATGCTGAAAGAATACTCAAAACATACCGATCGCGAAATCCGCCCAATCCCAAATCTGAAAATTGTGCCCAAAAACCTTACACACTTGTCTTCCTAACATGTATTCACCAACCCACTGCTCCCATGAGCAGAATGATGGTCCATACAAGAATTTCACATTGCATCCAAATCCATTATCAGCTCAGGTGTACATCAACCTGATAAATCACTCGAGACATTTACAACGAACTTCATGACTCCAGTATCCATAATCGATACCCAACATTGGTAACCAAACTTCAAATAAACATCCTGCAATCAAACAAGGTTCAAAATATAACACTCCGCAAGAGACTTATGATGCACAACCATTACTCCCAACAACCTTTAACTGCCCACATGATCTAAACCAGCTGGTCACTGAGTCTCTCGACTACTAAAAGCAACACACTGACATCCAACCATGCCAATAAGACTAATTATCCGAGAACTAAGAGTCTAAATCAAATAGCCACTGGTTCCCTCCCATATGAGTTATGAAACCATTGGTTCACGATACATCGTGACACCATCTACCCACTAGGATAATAAGCTCATGGTATCACACCGATCTTCTCGCTATTCCATCACTATCTTGAAGAATCATGATTAGCACCATAGGGGCCTAAAGATACTCAACCATCAACCCAAGGACTTGAAGAAACGTTATCAATATCCCTCTCGACAGAACCCAAGCCAAGTTCTCTCATGCTATTATACTCAACCTACTAAAATCCCCAAGGGAAATGCATAACCAACGTTTTACCAAATGTATTCCTTCTTCCTCACAACCTTACCCAGAGGGTGTGGTACCTGTAGATCTAACCAAAATGACAAACTTCAACCGCTAACAGAAACATCCTCATGAACGACCGATACAAGATCCCACACCTCGATTCAAACTAAGAAGATCCCTCCAATACGTAACTAGCTCGATAAACTTCCAAAGTTATTCAGAGATGTTGATAGCGCCTTGGTTGGACCAATACAAATACAAACCCTATCGACACGACATGCAAAAATTGGATTCTACGTAGATCAAAGCCACACCTAGAAAAACTAAACAACGCCACCCCAATATCCGAACTTCCAATAACCAAGGACATCTGCTAAACTTGAGCCTGCTAGGAACAATAATTTCATAACCAACCATGAGGAACTAAACATACCCAACTCTAAAATAATCGACCGATCATAAATTGCCCATCCTAGACTATAGATATCAAGTTATACAACAAGCTGACAAATCTTCCAATAATCGATACTTAAACTGAGCGGTCCAAATGCCTCTTGACCTATTCCTCAATGATTCCAAAAGGAACCACTCGCTAAAAGGAGCCCCTTTTCAATAGCTTCTTGCCACGAAGAAGAATCTTGGATTCTTGTCCACATACATCTGATGGCAACTTGCTCTACACCCCCCGACTTGACCAAATCTGAAACCAAAGTTTTGCATACCCAAATCGCAAATACCTATGACCCCTTCTTCTGAAACCATAAATAAAATTGATTGTTGTTCATGTAAGCAGAATATCCAGCTCTCCCCTACTTAGGGTTCAAACCACCACCAACTGATGTTGGAAACGGACCAAAACTCAAACTATCTCACCCAGATGCATAGCATCCCTGACCCTTTGGATATAACACAACGCAAAATGATCTTCTAGATAAGGACCGAGCAAACTCCAAATCTCACATGGAGACCTTGGGACACCCCAATCATCAAGAATTCCTTGCAAATGCACAAGAAAAAACACCAACTTCCTATCTAGAAACAAATGGATTACTACACTCCTCGTCTGAAACCATCAGCTAGAACCTGATTTTCCTATATCCAAAGAAAGCACTACCTTTGATATCATTTCAAAGCAACCATAACACAAGGTTCCTCTTGCGCATTCCCACAACACCATATTGTCGCCAAAAACCGCAACCACCTAGCCCCATGCAAGGCCTCAATTCCAACTCTGAATATCATATGCCCCTGCTCTCTTTCCTCCGAATTATGGAAAGATGAAAGAAAATACCATATGTCGTAGATAGGACATTCCAATCTATCAGCCAATCACTCAGCCTCCATAAAAAATTCTCTAGTGGATCATAACAATTTCTTTTTTCTTGAGTCTTGTGACTCAGCTGGAACTACCTCGAGCAAGTCCCTCAAGACCTCAAATTCAACTAACTCACTCAGGTCTGCACCAATAAAACCAAAACTTACATGGCTACTAAGGCTGAAACAACCAACATACCCATCTTCAGTCTGAACAAGCACAACCAATAGATCGACATATACATAAACACTTTCCCTGGATCATGGTATAAAACCATGCTATCTTCCCCGACCAGCTCCTTAAAATCCTCAGATTTTCGTTGATTCAAGTACGGATCATGTGCTTCTAGTAGTACAGGCCCAATACTACCTTCCACACATATCCATACTTTCCTTAAGAATCATCCCAAGTCCTATAAGTCACCTACTCATAATAATACTCCCAATAACCGCTAAACAGCGTAGCAACTACACTAAAGCACATCCTAGGCTCTCCTAGGATCCCCACCTCACCCTATCATCAACTACAGAAAAACCCATATTAACGTCGGTTAACTACTTCATGAATACAATTACATGCAACAATTAAAACTTAAATAATCGTTTGACTAAAACACCCAGCCCTACAACGGTTAGACTCAAATGAGAGTTGCGCAAGAGGGCCAAATCAATCATTCTAAATTTATTTAACCTTTGTAGCATGTAACTTAATATATTCATTTAATAGTTAGCTCACATTAATATAAGTCCTACAAAGCACAAAGCAAGTAGCATTCGAGTAGTAAAACTGATTGGCACTAAGATACCTTAAAATCAGGCACATCCTTACAAGAAAATTCCAAACCACTAGGCCCAAGCATCAAGGGTACACATACATCCTTTATCTACTCTCTCAAGGGTGGCTAATCATTCATCACACTGGACTGCTATAAGTTGCACTCACTATTAAAACTTCCACCAACCTTGCAGCTACATGTATATGCTAATCATATATAACGTTGGATCTTATAGACAATCGAATACTTGACTCTACCCTAAGCCCCTTATCATACAAGAACAATAAATTAGGCTAAATCAAACATTCTCAAGCTATAAACATCATAAACATCATAGCAAGTAACAGTGTGGGTATCTTAGGGTATAATTTCTTGCTCCGGCTGATTGTACACATATCGTCCTTCTCTGGTTACTTTTGAAAAAAAATTTGAAAATGGTTTGGAAATAAATTTGAAAAACCTTACAGATCCATAGTTTAAGTATGGATTCACACGAGTGCTCATCCAAATCACTCAAACTAGGGCTTTGATACCAACTTGTAAGATCCCAAAAACCAGAGTAAATATTTTCATTTTTAAAACCAAGCCCAAAAGCGTAAATTTTTACAAAACACTATTTCCAAAAGTTATAGTTTTAAAACCAAGCCCAAAAGCATAATTGATTACAAATCACTCAAACTAGGGATTTGACTGGACCGCCTTGCAGGGCTTACAGTCTATCTAGACCACTTTCAGATCCTTTAACATGACTGGACTGCCTCACTGGGCCAATAACCTATCTGGATCGCTCTTCAGGTCTTCGGGCTGACTGGACAACCTCGTAGGCCCTCAGTCTATCCAGACTGCCTCGGGTAACTTGGCCTTCAGCACAAAGTAGGACTACCTCAATCTAACCGGCCATATCACATCATATATACCATAACAATCAATAGCGAGCAAGTACAGGGTAATCATACAGATCTACAGATCAGTATCACATAGCAAAATACTATATACCAGGATAAAGATCTAAGAGATCACTACAAGATAGCAACATCCTATATACCAGGATACAGATTCAGTAAATCACTACGACATAGAAACATCCAATATACCAGAATATGGATATAATAGACCATTACAACATAGCAACATCCTATATACAAGGATACAAATCCAGTGGACCGGCCTTGGTTCCTTCGATCCATAAGTACAGTGAGGAAAACACACCTGAATCAAAGAACCTTGAAACACTGCAATATGCTCCCTTCTGTACTGCTTGATCCCGCGAATTCACTAACACCGAAACCAGAAAAAATCTTAATCAATAGCCCTAAATCCTCAAGTTTGACCCAAATTCAAACATGGACAAAAACCCAACGCTCAACGGAAGTAATCAAAAGTCAAATTTCATGGCAGCTGAGTACGTGTCACACCCCAAAACCGGAACGGCGGAAACGTTCTGGGGTGGAGGACGTCATGTACAGTATCACAACAAAGCATAATAGTAAACAAGAAACAACATCCATTGCATTAATAGAATAATTTTAATACAAACGTGTTCTGTATAGTATGTAAGACACCAAAAATGAATTATCAAAATAAAAGATGAGTCTTGCAGTTGCTCCATCTTCTCAAAAGCTTCATTGGTACCTGTCTACTAATGACCTGAGAATACAAGTTATTTTGAAAGAGTTTATCAGCATAACGCTGGTGAGTTCATAAGTAATTAGTGTCATTGCGTGTATGAAAATGTTTGTAAATAGTTGAACTCTCTAGAAAATCCTATATTTTCTACTAAAATGTAGCCTTCTACCAAGACCCGTCTGTTTGAATGTTTGTTCTTTTGTAGAGTAAGAGTTTTCCCCAGTGAAACTATCATTATGAAAATATAGTCTACTTAAATGTGTATGTGACAAGATCACAAGGTAAATGTCATAGGAAATAATGTTTTACCTCAGCAGTGACACTCCTGGTTATAAAGTGATGAAATATAGACTCCAGATAGTACTAAATGTACAGTACACCTCGGGGAGTCTAAAGAAAAATAAAAATGCAGACTCCAGGTGGTATTAAATGAACAATACGCCTCGAAAAGTCTGTTTTGCCTTTAATTCTTAATTGGTTAATTAAAGGTTTGAATGTGAACTCGTATGTAACCATGCTGATCGACGACTGAATAACTGATGACCCTCCTGTGTCATATGTAGTGAGGTAACATTCTGTCACCCCTTGGCCTTATCGGCTGGGACTGTAGCTAGCAGTCGGGGTGTGGGAGTGTCTGTCCCGTATAGATCTATACACACAATGCCCGCTCTCCCTCTAGGAGACTCTGGTTACAAAGTGATACCACAATAAAGTATCGTATCGAGATGTAGTATGTCACATTCTATTTATAGTGTTCAAATGTTTGTGTAGTAAACCGTAGTGTAGTGATGCTTTCTCTGTACTAGTGTATAGTATGTTCTCTTGTATAGTGTATAGTATGTTCCCTTGTATAGTGTATAGTATGTTCTCTTGTATAGTGTATAGTATGTTCCCTTGTATAGTGTATAATGTGTATTGACTCATAGTTGTACTAACTCTTGTAAGTGTCGTTGTAATAGTAGTAGTAAGTAGTAGTCCCTTAACTATACCTATTGTAGTTAAATAGAAATGTCGTTTGAATGCCTTTGTTACTCAAAGGTACTGAACTGTAGTAAAAGCTTTTATATGCACACATGTATATACGATATATAACTAAGATTTCAACGACATTCGGACAATTAACAGGACACCCTAAGTCCACAACCAGACAAGGAACAGGAAATAAGGTGAGCTATCAGTCCTAAGTCCTTCAAACCTTACTTATATAAATATAACTGTATAGATATGAGTTTGACAAGAATGTAAATTTAAAAGAATTTGAAAACAGTTTTAGCAATTAAAAGAGTTTAATAAAAGGTTTTTAAATGCTTGAAATCCATAAGTTTGATAACAACTTGAAAGTAATAGTAAATCTTTCTGTTTGTTCTAGTCATTAATCATATGTGATTAAAACAATGGCTAGAATGTTTCAACTTGTATCCCCCCCTAAAAGCATTTAAAATCATTTAAAAGGTTGATTAAGGGGTATGAACTCACTTGTAGTGAGTAATTCGAATGGAAGATCGATATAGGATTGTTGGGTGTCAAATGGAGTCTCGAGCACAAATGAATCCTATTTAACATATAATTACACATATATGAATACATTAATGTATATAACCACTAATGGTGATAGGGACATGCCTTAAGGACATAAAAACACTTAGAATTAACTCATATGGTTGCACATAAGGGGTGTATGGCCCTATATTGGAGTGTAAGGCCACAAAATCATGGGTTTTGTGTGTGTGCGGCTAGAGTGTGCGGCCAAGCCTGTGTGCGGCCGTACACTCACTATGAAGTGTGTCAAAAACGAGTTTCCAAGCCTTAGTAATGTTGTAGTGAAGGTGTTTTGACCATTTCTTAGCCGGAATGGAAGTTTGTTGCTATTTTGGACCCTTAAAAGGGTGTGTGCGGTTGCACATGGCGTGTGCGGCCAGGGGTGTGCGGCCAGGCATGTGTGTGACCGTACACTCCCATACATATGTGTCCAAATCTATTTTCCAAGGCTTTGTGATGATCCTAAGAAGATGTTTTGGCCGATGCTATGCTTAGATGAGTGTTTAAGTCTATTTTAGGACCAAAAGATGTGTATGCGGTCACACATGATGTGTGTGCGGCCGTACACACATGAAGATCATCTAGAACGATGATTTCATGGATCAAAGTCGAGGCAAAGGCTTTCTAATGTGTTGTAGTAATGATCTAAGTATTTTTACTTACTTGTTTTGCCGATTGGAGAAGAAAACTTGAAGGATTCTTGAGAGAAGAAGTTCCAGCTTTGAAGGAGTGGGAAAAGGGTGTAAGGTTGACTTAGGGTCCTTTATATAGGCTGGAGTGTGAGGGTAGGAGGGTGTATGGTCGGCTGTGTGCGGCTGGCTGGCCGCACACTCGGGTGTGCGGCCGCACACACCTTTCTTGGTGTGTTTGGCCCGATTTTGTGATGCTACACACATTCTAACCCTTCCTAAGACTCATATCTTGATTATACTAAGCCTAATGTACTTATATAGACCCAAAACTTCCATACAAAATAGCATCGCGATGCCTAAGAACACGATCTAATAGATCGAAAACGAGGCTAACTTTGATAAAAATGAAGAATGTATAAGGTAGAAATTTTGGGTTGTCATATCATCCCCCCGTTAGAGGGAATTTCGTCCCGAAATTAGAGTTCAAGAAGCTAAGTTATTACAAATAACTAAGTAAAAAGATGTGGATATTTAAGTTTCATTTGATCCTCGTGCTCCCAAGTGAATTCGGGTCCTCGCTTGGCATTCCAGCGAACCTTCACGATTGGGATACGACTTTGCTTGGTTCGCTTGACCTCTCGGTCCATGATCTCTACAGGTTCTTCCACGAAGTTGAGGCTATCGTTGATCTCGATTTCGTCGAGTGGAATTACAAGAGTCTCACGGATAGGCACTTTTTCAATTTCGAGACGTGGAAAATAGGATGTACGTTATTAAGCTCGTGGGGTAGGTTGAGTTTGTAAGCTACAGGGCCGATTCTAGCAAGAATCTCGAAAGGCCCTATGTATCTTGGATTTAGCTTTCCACGCTTTCCGAAGCGTATCAAGCCCTTCCAGGGTGACACTTTCAAAAGGACTCGGTCTCCCACCTGGAATTCCAAAGGTTTCCTCCGTTTGTCTGCGTAGCTTTTCTGTCTGTCTCTAGAGGCTTTCAATCGTTCACAAATCTGAACGATCTTCTCTGTCATTTCCCGAATGATCTCCGGACCCGTGAGAGTGCTGTCAGGAACTCGTCCTTTAGCTAACTGAGTGTCACCCACCTCAGCCCAACATAGAGGGGATCTGCACTTCCGGCCATAGAGGGCTTCAAATGGAGCAGCCTTGATGCTCGTGTGATAACTATTGTTGTAGGAGAATTCAACAAAGGGTAAGTGAGTATCCTAGGTCTTCCCAAAGTCGATCACACAGGCTCGCAACATATCTTCCAAGGTCTGGATAGTCCTCTCACTCTGTCCGTCGGTCTGTGGATGGTAGGCTGTACTCATGTCCAACCTCGTTCCTAGGGAGCTTTGTAGTGACTGCCAGAACCTCGAAGTGAATCTACTATCCCTATCGGAGATAATAGATATAGGAACACCATGCAGCCGTACGATCTCCCGAATGTATGTTCTTGTGAGCTTCTCCATCTTGTCAGTTTCCTTGATGGGCAGGAAGTGTGCGGACTTGGTCAATCTGTCGACGATGACCCAAATAGTATCAAGTCCACCCGTTGTCTTGGGCAACTTGGTTATGAAGTCCATAGTGATCCGCTCCCACTTCCATTCAGGTATCTCCGGTTGCTGGAGTAGACCTGATGGTTTCTGGTATTCGACCTTGACCTTGGCGCAAGTAAGGCATTTACTTACGAAGGTAGCGATCTCCGCTTTCATGTTAGGCCACCAGTATAACTTTTTAAGGTCCAGATACATCTTATCTGAACCTGGGTGGACGGAGTAACGAGTGTTGTACGCTTCTTTCATGACCAAGTCTCTGAAGCCACCGTGTCTCGGTGTCCAGATCCGGTCCATGAGATATAAGGCTCCGTCGCCCTTGACTTCTAAGTTCTTATCCATTCCTCGCAGGGATTCTCCCGCCACATTTTCAGGTTTTAAGGCTTCGAGCTGAGCCTCCTTAATTTGTGCGGATAGATGCGAATGGATACTCATAGTTAATGACTTGACTCTTCGACCGGAATATTCTTTCCCACTTAGGGCGTCCGCTACCACGTTGGCCTTACCCGGATGATAACAAATTTCGCATTCGTAGTTATTGAGTAGCTCGACCCACCGTCGTTGTCTCATATTGAGCTCCTTCTGGTTGAATATGTGTTGTAGGCTTTTGTGGTCCGTAAAGATAGTACTTTTCGTACCATACAGGTAGTGTCTCCAGATTTTCAGAGCAAATACAACTGCTCCTAGTTCGAGGTCGTGAGTGGTGTAGTTTACCTCGTGTGTCTTCAGCTGTCTTGAGGCGTAGGCGATGACCTTACCTCGTTGCATCAGAACACAGCCGAGTCCTTGATTTGACGAATCGCAATAGACCAAGAAGTCTTCCGTCCCTTCGGGGAGGGACAGTATTGGTGCGGTGCATAAGGCTCGTTTTAGCGTTTGGAATGCTTTCTCTTGTTTCTCTTCCCAGTCGAAGGCCACGCCTTTCTGGGTCAATGTCGTAAGGGGTTTCGCAATTCGAGAGAAGTTCTGTATGAATATGCGGTAGTAGCCAGCGAGGCCTAGAAATTGACGAATTTCTATAGACGTCTTTGGTGCTGACCAGTTTTCAATAGCTTTGATTTTGGATGGGTCCACGTGGTGCTGACCAGATATAGGTATGAGGTTGATTGGAAATGAATGATTATCTAGCGTGAGGGTACAACCTATGTAAATCTCGTTAGAACTCTCTGTCTTTCCGTTAGCCATTTCTATGACGAAGGTTTCTTTTAGTGCTTGCGGTGCTTGATTAAGTAAGTGTTTAAATTTTTGGTTTACGAAGGTCCTCTCTGCCCCACTATCAAATAGGATACAAGCATAAGAGTTATCGAGAAGGAACGTACCCGTGACTACTGTGGGGTCTGCCACGGCTTTATTGTGGCCAATAGCAAGTAGTCTCCCTGCTCCTCCCGCATTCCCAGCTTTAGTGCAGTTTCTTTTGAAGTGCTCTGTCTCACCGCACCCGTAGCAGGCCTGGCTCACTCCTGTACCGGGAACCTGGGTGATGGGTTTGGGTGGTGTTCTAAAAAACCGGGCGGTATGGCCCTTCCGGTCGCAATTAGTGCAGTGCATTTCCCGGCAGGGGCTGTTATGATGGAAAGTGCACTTGGTGCACTTGGGTAGGGTCCCTGCATATGGTTTGGCTGGTACAGGGGCAGCAGGAGTAGTGGCCGCATGGACAGCCACCGTCTGTTGGTTCTTGGAAGAGGGTTGAGCTGATTTGCCCTTCTTTCGGTCCCAACACTTCCTCTTGTTGTCAGCTGTTTTGGTTGGTGCGGGGGCAGTCATTATAGTTGTTGTTGGAGTAGAAGGAACCTCGTGATCGGTGAGCCTTTGGGCCAATTCCTTGGCACTATCAAAGGTTGCAGGGTGTGATTCTAGAACGTTCCCTCGAGATGAGGGTACCAGACCCCAGATGTATCTTTCGATTTTCTTGCTTTCGGTGGGGACCATGTTGGGACATAGAATCACCAGGTCACAGAACCTGGCTGTATAAGCCACTATGTCGGAACCCTTCATTTTGAGGTTCCACAGTTCCTCCTCGAGCTTCTGAATTTCGCCCCTCGGGCAGTACTCCCTGGTCATCAGGTCTTTCAGTGTATCCCAGCCCATGGCGTTAGCTGCTACCAGTGAGAGTGATTTGACATGGCCATTCCACCACGTCAGGGCCCTTTCGGTGAAGGTGCAAGCAGCGAACTTTATCTTGCTTCCCTCAGGGCATGAGCACATCTCGAAGATTGCTTATGTTCTTTCGATCCATTAGGACAGCGCAATGATCCCTCCGGTTCCATTGAAGTATGTGGGTTTGTAGCTGATGAAATCTTTATAGGTACACTCCCGTGTACGTGGTTGGATTTCACCATGGCTAGAGTTGGTTCCTGTTCCAGCTCCACTTGCACCACCAGAGTTTACTTGGGCCATGGCTGCGGTCACAGCTGCGGTCCCCGCTGCTTGAAACATCACCACATCGAACTGCGGAGAGGGTGGTGGTGGTGGAGTTTGATTTGCAGGCCTGCCCCTGGTCGGACGCGGACGAGGCGGCATCCTTTACTGAATGTTTATAGAGATGATAATAATAGTAAGAATCAATTGTAAGTGTGATGAGATTGTTTCTTGGACTAAATCGCCCTAGTCCAACTATCAGATAGAGGTATAACAATAGAGTAGGGAAACACAAAGGTGAAGACTTTCCCATAGATTAAATAACTGCCAATATTACTCATATTTGTAACATCCGAATTCCCAGGTATCTTATTTTAAGTATTTATCTTGAGTTTTAGGGAGGGACTCGGCGAGTAGGCGCTCAGACTCACCGAGTAGGAGCGCGCATTTCTTGTCTGATTTAATGAAGGACTCGACGAGTCGATGCGTGGACTCGGCGAGTCCGCGCTGTAAATTAAAACCCTAATTCTCGGGGTCTGTGCCCTATTTAAAGGCCTTTATAGCCTCCATTGCATCCACTTCACCCCTGAGAAACCCTAGAGAGCAGAGAGAGCGCTTGTGGTGCAAGAGGAAGGCTAATTCACCATTTCTTGTGTGTTTTAGCAAAGGAGAAGTGGTTTCCAACAAGAGGAGGTCAAGGGAGCTGTGGATCCAGGGTTTTCAAGTTCATATCTACACTATTGAGGTATCAAATCGAACTTCCTTTCTGTTTTGGGTTAAGATCTATGATTTAGGGTTTTCTATAACCTTTTAGGGCTTGAAAAGTTGAGTTTATGGTCGCTTGCTAGGTTAGACCTCAGATCTGGACCCATATAGGTCCAGAGAACCTTCCCCGTTCTGCTTTATGTTTGTTCATGGAGGAAAGGAGACTAAGTTGCCATTTTAGAAGCCATTTCACCAAGGAAAGCCTTGGGTGCATTGCATGTGAGTCAAGTTTCGACCTTTACGTGGTTATTGGTCGTGGGGAAGTCAGATCTATAGTTTAGAGAAGCAGATCTGACCTTAGAAGGTCATTTGAGAGTTGTTATGGGAGCAACTCACCGAGTCCATAAGTGGACTCGACGAGTCGAGTCGGGGTTGCCCCGCGATTCGTGACAGGTGTAACCCGTCGAGTGAAGGGATGACTCGACGAGCCAAGGGAGGCTAGAAGGATCCAGAGGACCCGCATGGACTCGCCGAGTCGCCCATGTGCACTCGATGAGTCGGGTCAAAGTTTGACCGTTGATTTCGTTGACCTTAGGGTTCTGGTCAAGACTGACTCAAGAGAGTTCAGGGAAGGGTAGAATGGCCTTCTACCCAATCTTTAGGGATGAGACTTTGAGAGAATATTGATCGAGGATGTTATTTGAATAATAAGAGGAGGCTAGGTCGGGACGTTGAGCACAAGAGTTTATCCGACTTCGTTGAGGTGAGTCTTCTCACTATACTGTACCTGGAAAGGTACCTATGTGTGACCGGAAGATCTTATATGCTATGAGATGTATGAGCTGTATGTTGTTATATGATATGTATGTGTTATGAATGTTATGTATAATAAGGACCGGAAGGTCAAGAGGTTGCGGACCGGAAGGTCGATACGGGTAGGACCGGAAGGTCTACCGGGATTTGGGACGGAAGTCCCCTGAGACACTTGGATCGGAAGATCCTACAGAGTTATAGCCTGGAAAGGCGTATATGTGGTGTGTGGTATTTTGGGGAAATACCTGAGCATTTATGCTTACATTTGTGTGTTATGTGTTTCAGGTACTAGCGAGGATCGCGAGAAGGCGCCGGCATGATGCGTACACACTCATAGAGAATATGTTTTGAGATTCTGGGATTTGTTTGTTATTATGACAGTGGATACAGTTTGCTTGATATTTTTTTGATGAATAAAAGTATGTTTTTAAAAATGAAAAATTGTTTTGGAAATTTACGTTGTTACAAGTTGGTATCAGAGCCTTGGTTTGAGGGATTCGGGTGCATCTTCGGATGTATCTGAACTCAAACCGAGGATTTGAGGAAGTTTTTCATAAAACAAACAATTTTTCTAAGAGAGTAAAAGATTTTGAAAAAGACAGAACAGAGCAGTGTGTACGATCAGCCAGCGCCCGAACGGTGATTTCCCAAAATACCCTTACATTATGTGTTATGAGATATGAAATGTTATGCATGCTAGAGTATGCTAGGTATTAATATTAGGACTAGAGTGGCCTGATTTGTGATGCCTTAGCCTAGGAGATTACTGTTGCTATGAGATTCCTCGAGAGTGAGTAGGTAGCAGTGAGGAGCTTATGAGAAGTCTACCGAAGGGTAGCCTATGCTTAGCGAGATGTAGAGTGCTTGTGATCTGGGATCCCAGGAGGAGAACTTGGAATGAATGCTGATGCGGTGTGGAAGGTAGTATTGGGCCCGTACTACTGAAAACATCGGATCAGTGCGCAGTCCAAGTAAGAATCCTTGGGATACTAGGGAACAAGTAGGGTTGAGTTATCGAGTGCGAGGATGCTCGAGCAAGTCTCTGATATTATTATTATGTTGTATTTCAGAGACATCATGGTTGGGACACGCCACAGACCTGAGGCGAGCGGCGTGAGTGACAAGGAGCTTCGTCAGATGATCCACGATGAGGTGGCAGCGGCAATTCGAGCCGAGATTCCGGAGATGTTTGGGTCTATCAAGACCACGTTGATTGAGACTTTTGATGAGCGGTACGCAGCGGTGACTGAGGCTGCGGCTGCTGCAGCTACTGCAGTGGTGGCTGCTGCCAGGCCTCAGGGAGGTGACTCGTTATTGCTTCGAGAGTTCAGCAACACAAAGCCACCAGAGTTTGACGGGACGCAGGATCTGATCGCTGCGATGAGATGGATTTCTGATATTGAGGGATGCTTCTACACGTGTTCATGTACGGAGCGTCTGAGGGTACGGTTCGCGCTGAACCAGCTTCGCTTGGGAGCGAAGGACTGGTGGAAGTTCGTGACGGCGAGCTTCACTCTTGAAGAGATTTCAGAGGTGACCTGGGAGAGGTTCACCACCATGTTTAGAGATGAGTGTGTTCCCCCGGTGGAGAGGGAACGGCTGGCTCAGGAGTTCTTGACCCTCAAGCAGAGTACTGATTCTGTTACTGTGGTTACCAGGAAGTTTCATGAGAGGGCGATGTTCTGCCCTGAGCAGGTGTCTACTGAGCAGACACGCATGAGCCGGTATTTTGGCATTTTGAGGAGGGATATTCGCGAGTTCGTGTCGAACTCGACTTACCGGACATTTGCTGAGCTCCAGGCAAATGCTCGGAAGAGGGAGATTGAGTTGGTGACTCAGGCCAGGGAGGAGGCCGAGTCTCAGGGGATGGATCGGCGGCCGACACAGTCTCAGCCGGCAGCCAAGCGGGGAAAGCCTGCCGATTCGAGATCTGGAGGCTAGAAGGGCCGCACTTGCGGAAAGTGCGGCAAGGGACATGACGGGGTTTGTCGATCGGGTTCTTGCTACAAATGTGGCAAGGAGGGGCATATAGCCAAGGATTGCCCCAAGGGGTTCATGGTTTGCTTTCATTGCAACCAGACTGGACACCGGAAGGCCGAGTGTCCGCAGCTGCGGGGGACAGAACAGGGAGCACCGCAGGGATCTGCCCCTGCTGCCGTGCGAGCTACTGAGGTTCGGCCGATGAAGGCCGAGGCACCGAAGACTCGCAGGAGAGCTTTCCAGTTGAAAGCGGAGGAGGTCCGCGCAGTGCCCGATGTGGTGGTTGGTACGTATTCTTTCATTTATTTATGCTGAGTTTGGGATATTGTGCTTATGTTGTGATATGCGTAGGTACTTTTCTTGTGAGTTCTGTACCTGCGTTGGTGTTATTTAACTCGGGTGCGAGTCGGTCATTTGTGTCTTTAGCGTTTAGTCAGCACATCAGTATCCAGCGGGAGGCGTTGAGTCGACCTCTACGAGTTTCCATAGCTGACGAGCGAGCTGTGTATGCCACGGATGTGATTCGAGGATGTGTACTCGAGATCTTCGGTGTTGAGTTACCGATAGATCTAGTCCCGATTGCGATGGGGGACGTGTGTGTTATAGTGGGCATGGATTGATTGAGCCGATTTAGGGCTGTTATAGACTGCGGTCTACAGTTGGTGACGATACGAGACCCTAGTGGGGGAGTACTTACGATATACGGCGAGGGTACCCGATCTGGGTCCGTGTTCTGTTCGGCTGCTAGGGCGAGGAAGAGTCTACAACAGGGCTGCAGCGGGTTTGTAGCTTATGTGATGGATACGCGAGTGGCCTCAGGGAAGCCGAGTTCGGTTGATGATGTTCCGATAGTGCGTGAGTTCCCGGATGTTTTTCCCGAGGAGTTGCCGAGTGTGCCTCCCGAGAGGCAGGTAGAGTTCCGCATTCGTTTGGTTCCGGGACCGGCGCCTATCGCCAAGACGCCCTATCGCCTTGCGCCACCAGAGATGCAGGAGTTATCCTCGCAGCTTTAGGAGTTGATGGGGAAGGGGTTTATTAGACCGAGTAGTTCCCCTTGGGGAGGGCCGATCCTTTTTGTCAAGAAAAAGGATGGTTCACACCGGATGTGCATTGATTACTGGGAGTTGATCAAGTTGACGGTCAAGAACCGTTACCCATTAACGAGGATCGACGATTTGTTCGATCAGTTGCGGGGAGCGTCTTGGTTCTCCAAGATTGATCTGAGGTCTGGATATCATCAGATGAGAGTGCGTGATGAGGATATCTAGAAGACGGCGTTCAGGACTCGCTATGGACAATACGAGTTCGTGGTGACGCCTTTCGGGCTCACCAATGCACCGGCAGCATTCATGGATCTCATGAACAGGGTGTGTAGGCCGATGTTGGATCGTTCGGTGATCGTGTTCATTGATGATATTTTGGTGTATTCGAGATCCAGAGAGCAGCATGAGGAGCATTTTAGAGAGATCCTCGGAGTATTGAGGTCGGAGAGGCTTTACGCCAAATTCTCCAAGTGCACTTTCTGGTTACGAGAGGTCCAGTTCTTGGGGCATCTCGTTAACCAGAATGGGATATTGGTCGACCCGGCCAAGATTGAGGCTGTGATGAGCTGGGAGGTACCGAAATCCCCCACCGAGATAAGGAGTTTTCTGGGCTTGGCCGGCTATTATCGGAGATTTATCAAGGATTTCTCCAAGATCGTCGTGCCTCTCACCAGGTTGACCCGGAAGGGTGTTGCTTTTTCATGGGGTCCGGAGCAGCAGACCTCGTTTGAGACACTTCGCCAGTGATTATGCAAAGCCCCGGTGTTAGCCCTCCTGGAAGGGATGGAGGATTTTGTGGTGTATTGTGACGCATCGATATCGGGGTTAGGTGCAGTACTTATGCAGAGGGGGCATGTGATAGCGTATGCATCGAGGCAGCTGAAGCCTCATGAGACGAGGTACCCCACCCACGATCTGGAATTGAGGGCAGTGGTGTTCGCCCTCAAGATTTGGCGTCACTATTTATATGGGGTTCAGTGTACCATATACACGGACCACAAGAGCTTGAAGTATTTGATGGATCTGCCCAACCTGAATATGCGCCAGAGGAGATGGTTGGACGTGGTAAAGGATTACAATTGTGAGATCCTGTACCACCCGGGCAAAGTTAATGTTGTAGCTGATGCCCTGAGTCGTAGGGCGGAGAGTGCCCCGATACGAGATGTTTGCTTGAGATTGACAGTGATGACTCCGGTGTTGGACACCATTCGGGAGGCCCAGACAGAGGCCGTGAGACCGGAGAACCGCAAGAGAGAGCGGGTGATTGGACAGGTTCCTGAGTTCGTTACCGATAGTCGTGGGCTTATGACCTTTCAGGGTCGGATTTGGGTGCCGTACGCAGGCGGGATGCACACCACTTTGATGGAGGAGGCGCACCGATCGAGGTTCTCGATCCATCCCGGGGGCACTAAGATGTATTTGGATCTGAAGGAAGATTACCGGTGGCCCTGTATGAAGAGGGATGTAGCGTGGTTTGTTGAGAGGTGCTTGACCTGTCGCAGGGTTAAGGCTGAGCACCAGCGTCCGCACGGCAAGTTGCAGCCACTTGAGGTTCCCCAGTGGAAGTGGGAACAGATTTCCATGGATTTTATCACCAAATTGCCAAGGACCGCGAGGGTTGTCGATGCGATTCGGGTGATTGTCGACCGGCTGACGAAGAGCGCTCACTTCCTTGCTATCAGTGAGAGCTCTTCTGCAGAGAGATTGGCAGAGTTGTATGTGAGGGAGGTGGTATCGCGGCATGGAGTACCGATCTCAATTGTGTCAGACCGAGATGTACGTTTCACTTCCAAGTTCTGGAAGAAGTTTCATGAGGAGTTGGGTACGAGGCTGCATTTCAGTACCGCTTACCACCCACAGACGGACGGGCAGCGTGAGCGGCCGATTCAGACGCTCGAGGACATGCTCCGAGCATGTGTGTTGGGCTTCGGGGGAAGTTGGGACACGTATCTGCCGTTGGCTGAGTTTTCTTATAACAACAGCCACCACTCGAGTATTGGTATGCCTCCCTTCGAGTTGTTGTACGGGAGGAGATGTCGGACTCCCATTTGCTGGGGAGAGGTAGGGCAGCGCATGATGGGCAGCACTGAGATAGTGCTTCAGACGACCGAGCAGATACATCAGGTTAGACAGAGGTTGTTGACGGGTCAGAGTCGCCAGAAGAGTTATGCGGATAGGCGACGATCCGAGCTTGAGTTCCAGGTGGGAGACTTCGTACTCCTAAAAGTGTCTTCTTGGAAAGGAGTGATTCGATTCAGGAAGAGGGGCAACCTGGGGCCTCGGTATATTCGGCCGTTCAGGGTGACCGCGAGGGTGGGCAGGGTAGCATATCGGTTGGAGCTACCTGCGGAGCTGAGCCAGATTCATGACACCTTCCACGTGTCTCAGTTGAGGAAGTGTATAGCCGACGAGTCGGCAGCGGTACCACTGGAGGATATTCAGGTAGATGCGAGCCTGAATTATGGTGAGAGGCCAATCGCGATCCGGGATCGGAAGATCATGATTCTGAGGAACAAGGAAGTGTCCCTGGTGCAGGTCCAGTGGCAACATCGGAAAGGGTCCGAGCTGACTTAGGAGCCGGAGCTGGAGATGCGGGAGTAGCATCCAGAGTTGTTTGCCGAGCAAGACTTCGAGGGCGAAGTCTGATTCTAGTGGGGGAGAATTGTAACATCCGGATTCCTAGGTATCTTATTTTAAGTATTTATCTTGATTTTTAGGGAGGGACTCGTCGAGTAAGAGCGCGCATTTCTTGTCTGATTTAATGAAGGACTCGACGAGTCGATGCGTGGACTCGGCGAGTCCGCGCTGTAAATTGAAACCCTAATTCTCGGGGTCTGTGCCCTATTTAAAGGCCTTTATAGCCTCCATTGCGGTCACTTCACCCCTGAGAAACCCTAGAGAGCAGAGAGAGCGTTTGTGGTGCAAGAGGAAGGCTAATTCACCATTTCTTGTGTGTTTTAGCAAAGCAGAAGTGGTTTCCAAGAAGAGGAGGTCAAGGGAGATGTGGATCCAGGGTTTTCAAGTTCATATCTACACTATTGAGGTATCAAATTGAACTTCCTTTCTGTTTTGGGTTAAGATCTATGATTTAGGGTTTTCTATAAACTTTTAGGGCTTGAAAAGTTGAGTTTATGGTCCTTTGCTGGGTTAGACCTCAGATCTGGACCCATAGAGGTCCAGAGAACCTTCCCCATTCTGCTTTATGTTTGTTCATGGAGGAAAGGAGACTAGGTTGCCATTTTAGAATCCATTTCACCAAGGAAAGCCTTGGGTGCATTGCATGTGAGTCAAGTTTCGACCTTTACGTGGTTATTGGTCGTGGGGAAGTCAGATCTATAGTTTAGAGAAGCAGATCTGACCTCAGAAGGTCATTTGAGAGTTGTTATGGGAGCAACTCGCCGAGTCCATAAGTGGACTCGACGAGTCGAGTCGGGGTTGCCCTGCGATTCGTGACAGGTGTAACCCGTCGAGTGGAGGGATGACTCGACGAGCCAAGGGAGACTAGAAGGATCCAGAGGACCCGCATGGACTCGCCGAGTCGCCCATGTGCACTCGACGAGTCGGGTCAAAGTTTGACCGTTGATTTCGTTGACCTTAGGGTTCTGGTCAAGACTGACTCAAGAGAGTTCAGGGAAGGGTAGAATGGCCTTCTACCCAATATTTAGGGATGAGACTTTGAGAGAATATTGATCGAGGATGTTATTTGAATAATAAGAGGAGGCTAGGTCGGGACGTTGACCACGAGAGTTTATCCGACTTCATTGAGGTGAGTCTTCTCACTATACTGTACCTGGAAGGGTACCTATGTGTGACCGGAAGGTCTTATATGCTATGAGATGTATGAGCTGTATGTTGTTATGTGATATGTATGTGTTATGAATGTTATGTATAATAAGGACCGGAAGGTCAAGAGGTTGCGGACCGGAAGGTCGATACGGGTAGGACCGGAAGGTCTACCGGGATTTGGGACGGAAGTCCCCTGAGACACTTGGATCGGAAGATCCTACAGAGTTATAGCCTGGAAAGGCGTATATGTGGTGTGTGGTATTTTGGGGAACTCACTAAGCATTTATGCTTACAGTTGTGTGTTATGTGTTTCAGGTACTAGCGAGGATCGCGGGAAGGCGCCGACATGATCCGTACACAGTCATAGAGAATATGTTTTGAGATTCTGGGATTTGTTTGTTATTATGACAGTGGATACAGTTTGCTTGATATTGTTTTGATGAATAAAAGTATGTTTTTAAAAATGAAAAATTGTTTTGGAAATTTACGTTGTTACAGTATTAATGATGTAAAATGAGTTCGGGAAAAATGACCTAATAGTAGGTCTTACATCAAACCATGAGGGAAAATGTTGGCAGTCTTAGAAGTCTAGTTAGAGTACTTTAAAAGTTAAGGAAAGTTTTACAGACAAGTGCCCCATAGAGCACGGAAAGGAAAGGCTATTCCTTATCCCAAAAGAAAAGATGAGTCGACATCTTCTACCGGCGACGGGTATCCCTCGGGCGAACCCTCATATCTGCCAGTTGACGTACAACCTCTTGAAGATGTCGCTCATGCGCCCTCTGACGTACTCGGAGTTCCATGACTTCGGCTCGGGATGCAACTAGCTGTTGCTACAGAGCCTCGTTGGTCCTCCTAGTTCTCTCCATAGTCTCTACAAGTTGGCGAATGCGGACCGTGTTAAGGCCAGAGTTGGCGTCAATTTCCACTACTCGGTCGATGGCTGCACAACCCTGCTCGTCATTCCGGGCAATCCTTCGGACCATAATGGGTAGGACTCAGTCAGCGGAGCCTCCATCGCTTATGTTGTAAAGGCTTCGGTCTCCGTTGAAGGGTAAAGGCTGACCCTGCTCATCGCTCCAACGGTTCAAGTTTGTTACCCACAAGGGAGTAGGACCTTGAAATGTCGGACAGGGGTTGAGGTTTGGGACTTGACCTTCTTGGGGTAGGTTGTTGATCTCTGGTTCGGAGTCGGAGCCATCCGAAAAACCTTCTGCGAGATGATCATCCAAAGGGATTAAGTGATCATCTTCTGGCTCATCATCAAGCCATCCACCAATGCCTTGGTTGGGATAATACGGATCGCCGGGAAGATGGAAGCCAGCCATGTTATCTACGCAAGAATTGGGAAAAGAATAGTTAATAGACGTACTAATGAGGATCCTTTTTAGTTTGCACATAAGTAATTATAGTGACACAAAATACTCCTATAGTATTCTGTTCTAATGTTCTCGTTGTAGTAGTATTGATAAGTTTTTAGACTTGTTGCAACACCACAATCATTCTTAGGCACATGCTAGTCATTCCTCAGAAAATATAGTTGATCAGGCTATATCCCCCAGATTTGACTATATGTCTCTAAGCCTAACCGTGTTGTTCAACAATCGTAATACTTTTGTTCTGTTCTAGTATGATACTGACACTGTTAAGAATAGATATATATATACTTAGTTAAATATTTTATTATTTAAAAGTATATATTCTTGGTCAGAGTGTTTTAATCCCGTTGTGTTTATAGTTTGTATATCTTTTATGGGTTGATATACTCAATTCACTATAAACCATGCTCTGATACCAATCTGTCACACCCCAAAACCGGAACGGCGGAAACATTCTGGGTGGAGGACGTCATGTACAATATCACAACAAAGCATAATAGTAAACAAGCAACAACATCCATTGCATTAATAGAATAATTTTAATACAAGCGTGTTCTGTATAGTATGTAAGACACCAAAAATGAATTATCAAAATAAAAGATGAGTCTTGCAGTTGCTCCATCTTCTCCAAAGCTTCATCGGTACCTGTCTACTAATGACCTGAGAATACAAGTTATTTTGAAAGAGTTTATCAGCATAACGTTGGTGAGTTCATAAGTAATTAGTGTCATTGCTTGTATGAAAATGTTTGTAAATAGTTGAACTCTCTAGAAAATCCTATATTTTTTACTAAAATGTAGCCTTCTACCAAGACCCGTCTGTTTGAATGTTTGTTCTTTTGTAGAGTAAGAGTTTTCCCCAGTGAAACTATCATTATGAAAATATAGTCTACTTAAATGTGTATGTGACAAGATCACAAGGTAAATGTCATAGGAAAATAATGTTTTACCTCAGCAGTTACACTGCTGGTCATAAAGTGATGAAATATAGACTCCAGGTAGTACTAAATGTACAGTACACCTCGGGGAGTCTAAAGAAAAATGAAAATGCAGACTCCAAGTGGTATTAAATGAACAATACGCCTCGAAAAGTCTGTTTTGCCTTTAATTCTTAATTGGTTAATTAAAGGTTTGAATGTGAACTCGTATGTAACCATGATGATCCACGGTTGAATAACTGATGACCCTCCGATGTCATATGTAGTGAGGTAACATTCTGTCACCCTTTGGCCTTATCGGCTGGGACTGTAGCTAGCATGCAGGGTGTGGGAGTGTCTGTCTCCTATAGATCTATACACACAATGCCCGCTCTCCCTCTAGGAGACTCTGGTTACAAAGTGATACCACAATGAAGTGTCGTATCGAGAAGTAGTATGTCACATTCTATTTATAGTGTTCAAATGTTTGTGTAGTAAACCATAGTGTAGTGATGCTTTCTCTGTACTAGTGTATAGTATGTTCTCTTGTATAGTGTATAGTATGTTCTCTTGTATAGTGTATAGTATGTTCTCTTGTATAGTGTATAGTATGTTCCCTTGTATAGTGTATAGTATGTTCTCTTCTATAGTGTATAGTATGTTCCCTTGTATAGTGTATAGTGTGTATTGACTCATAGCTTTACTAACTCTTGTAAGTGTCGTTGTAATAGTAGTAGTAAGTAGTAGTCCCTTAACTATACCTATTATAGTTAAATAGAAATGTTGTTTGAATGCCTTTGTTACTCAAAGGTACTGAACTGTAGTAAAAGCTTTTATATCCACACATGTATATACGATATATAACTAAGGGGCTGTTTGACAGTTACTGATTGAGTCATATCTGACTGAGTTAGAAGTCTGACTGGCTGTGAAGCTGACTGAGCTGACTGAAAACATGATGTTTGATTATAAGTCTGATTGATTGTGCTGAATAAAAAAATGACCATTTTACCCCTAAATTTACAACACATAACTTTTGTCACTATTGTCGTTCTTTTAATAAATTTATCATTTATTTATTTTAATAATTAACTATAAACCAAAAGCAAAACACGTGAACTTCAAAGTCCATCCCACCTAATAGATATTTATTTCATTTTCTCATCTTTCTTTAATATATAGGAACTTAAACCAAAAACTTATCTGCCGACAATACACCGTCGAATATACATACCTCAGCTTCAAAGCCCATCCCACCTAAATCATAAAAACTACTGTCCCTACGCTCGTTGTAATATGTATATCATCGATTCAAACAAAGAACAAATTTGGATTTGAGTTCCAATTTTACAGGTTTGATTTCTGATGAAGATCCAAACATTTTTTTTTCGATTTTGGGGATTTTTGGTATGTATTATCATCGAGGAAGACAGAAATCTAAACTACTCCCATTGCTGAAACTCTCAACGACATCGACCTGAGTCTAGGATCTCAAGACGGCGATATGGTGTTCTCCGATTTTAGATATGTCAGAAATTGTATTTTTCTTTAGATGAGTCAAAGCCTTCATAGTGTTTTCAGGAATTTGGTGTTCCTCGTGGTTGCAATGATGCCAGAAACTTTATCCCTTTGGATTTTGATTTTTGTTAGCAGAGTCGATGGGTAAATTGGGGGGCAAAGCATGTCTTTTTTCTTCATTTAGTCGGTCAACTTTCTTTTTTGGATGGAACGAGTCAGCCATTTTTATGGACCGAGTCAATGCAATTTCTTGGGTCAGATACAAATCAAACATTCTGACCGGACTGAGTCAGACAAAAACGTCTGACCGGACCCAGTCAGCACCAAATCAAACAACCCCTAAGATTTCAACGGCATTCGGACAATTAACAGGATACCCTAAGTCCACAACCAGACAAGGGACAGGAAATAAGGTGAGCTATCAGTCCTAAGTCCTTCAAACCTTACTTATATAAATATAACTGTGTAGATATGAGTTTGACAAGAATGTAAGTTTAAAAGAATTTGAAAACAGTTTTAGCAATTAAAGGAGTTTAATAAAAGGTTTTGAAATGCTTGAAATCCATAAGTTTGATAACAACTTGAAAGTAATAGTAAATCTTTCTGTTTGTTCTAGTCATTAATCATATGTGATTAAAACAATGGCTAGAATGTTTCAACTTGTATCCCCCCTAAAAGCATTTAAAATCATTTAAAAGGTTGATTAAGGGGTATGAACTCACTTGTAGTGAGTATTTCGAATGGAAGATCGATATAGGATTATTAGGTGTCAAATGGAGTCTCGAGCACAAATGAATCCTATTTAACATATAATTACACATATATGAATACATTAATGTATATAACCACTAATGGTGACAGGGAGATGCCTTAAGGACATAAAAACACTTAGAATTAACTCATATGGTTGCACATAAGGGGTGTATGGCCCTATATTGGAGTGTAAGGCCACAAAATCATGGGTTTTGTGTGTGTGCGGACAGAGTGTGCGGCCAAGCCTGTGTGCGGCCGTACACTCACTATGAAGTGTGTCAAAAACGTGTTTCCAAGCCTTAGGAATGTTCTAGTGAAGGTGTTTTAACCATTTCTTAGCGGGAATGGAAGTTTGTTGCTATTTTGGACCCTTAAAAGGGTGTGTGCGGTTGCACATGGCGTGTGCGGCCAGGGGTGTGTGGCCAGGCCTGTGTGCGGCCGTACACTCCCATACAAATGTGTCCAAATCGATTTTCCAAGGCTTTGTGATGATCCTAAGAAGGTGTTTTGGCCGATGCTATGCTTAGATGAGTGTTTAAGTCCATTTTAGGACCAAAAGATGTGTGTGTGGTCACACATGATGTGTGTGCGCCTATACACACATGAAGATCATCTAGAACGATGATTTCATGGATCAAACTCGAGGCAAAGGCTTTCTAATGTGTTGTAGTAATGATCTAAGGATGTTTACTTACTTGTTTTGCCGATTGGTGAAGAAAACTTGAAGGATTCTTGAGAGAAAAAGTTCCAGCTTTGAAGGAGTGGGAAAAGGGTGTAAAGTTGACTTAGGGTCCTTTATATAGGCTGGAGTGTGAGGCTAGGAGGGTGTGCGGTCGGCTGTGTGCGGCTGGCTGGCCGCACACTCGGGTGTGCGGCCGTACACACCTTGCTTGGTGTGTTTGGCCCGATTTTGTGATGCTACACACATTCTAACCCTTCCTAAGACTCATATCTTGATTATACTAAGCCTAATGCACTTATATAGACCCAAAACTTCCTTACAAAATAGAAAAAGCGAGGCTAACTTTGATAAAAATGAAGAATGTATAAGTTACAAATTTCGGGTTGTCACAGTACGCCCAACATACTCAACTTACGCCCAGCGTACATGATCTCAGCCTAGTACGCCCCGCGTACACGAGCTGGTTCCAATATTCCTATTAAGCACTTTATCCTTTAAGGCGTTTGTCCAGAACTATGATCTAGACTCAAAACATTAACTTAAGTCATAAAGTTTCCACCTTTATGACTTTCCATATCTAGAAAACGTCCAAAAGTTAAAACCCTAACTTATTTATCCATTAAGACAACTTAACTCTTGCATGGAAGGGATAGAAGAACCAATATTATTTTTATCGTCTCTGATAGCTCCATAATGGATAAACTTACCAACTTTATCCATTAGAATGGTCCAAACAACCAAGATCTAGTCTTTTAAGTTTCAAAGGGACCAAAAGTGCATCTTTCTTACTTAATCCATTAAGTCCAAGTCTCCAATTAGATGGATAAAGTTCCAAATTTATCCAAAACAAGGTCACAAACATTCAATATCTAAACATTATGAACTAAAGTGACCAAAAGTTCATATCATCCAAATCTACCTAGATCTAACAAATGCATCATCAAGATTCAAGTTTTTTATCTCCAGAACAAAGATCAAGGTGAACAAGGTCTGCATCTATAAGCTTCAATGCAGCCAACACTTCTTCAATGAGCTCCTTCTTCTTTAAGATGCACCAAGAACACTCCAAAGCACTAAAAAACTCAAGGATCTCATGAACGGGGCTAAGTTTTCGATATTAGGGTTATAGAGGATGGAGGATGAAAGAAATAAGGGTTAGGGGAAGTTAAGGAGCTTAAATAGGGCTCAAAACCTCGAAATTTAGGTTTGGGTCCTGGTCGCGTACGGCCAGCGTACTCCTGGTACACCCAGCATACCAGGTTAATCCTTCATGAGCGTACCAGGCTGCACCTAAAACCATCCAAACTTCCAATGGTCATAACTTCTTCTATTCAACTCTGATTTCGACGATCTTTATATCCAAAAATAGGTATTGAAGAGCCCCAAAATATTATCTAAACATCTTGGACTAAAAACATCCCAAAAAAATCCATATTTCATGCAAGAAGTCCAAAACATTAGTTTTCCCGTTTTACCCTTTTACTCCAAAACAAAAACCAAGGGCTTGGATTGAACAACCAATATTATTAACATCCAATAGGGTCAAAACCCTATTCCCTTGAATCCCAAGGACCTTACTTGATCCATTTATTAACCATAATCCTAAAAAAAAAAACTTCTCAAAATAGGATGTTACAATGCTAATCCATGAAAACGCACATCATGCTTTGTATGTCAGTAGTAGAGCTTGTGTGGTTAATCGACACATCAATGTTAGATGATAAATGACATCGAGGTTGTCAAGCGGTTTTGCATGGTTATTCACATCTCGTTTGTGATCCTCGACATCCCAGTCACAAATATGATAGCATAATCCGAGATTAAACATCCCATTTATAAGATTCAATGAATCTCAAAAGATCTAGGAGTTTCATAAGATTGGAATTGCTAAAAGCATTACCCACCTGAAATAGATGCGAATTTGATTACGACATCCCTCTTCAAAGTTCGAATCGAAAATATAGATCCTAGCCTTATTTTAAATTTTGGGTTAATAATTAAGGATTAAAATCAACTAAATTGAATTCTCAATTCTCCCACTTCTATATGAAGATAGAAATAGTCTTCCTCGTTCTTATAGAAATGGTTTTCCTCTTCCTTCTGAAGATGATCTTCCATATTCTGATCTATGTGAAAATGTTTTCACTTCTTTGGAATTGGTGGAATTGGACATCATGCTTCTTCAACTCTGCCACCTCCTCCTCCTCCTGTGACTCTCCCAAATGTCACGTTTTTCTTAAGTTGAAAGATACGAAACTTCTCAATCCTTCTTGGCATGTTAACATTAAGATGGAAACTTTGTGTATACGCATGTTCTGAAAATGAAATCATGCATTGAAAAATTGGATAGATTGGGGTTCGTTTTCCCAAGTGAGCAAGCCATTGATTTGGTTCTTCTTTCTCTTCTAAAGTCATAGGATCAGTTCATTGAGAACTTCTATGTGAGGAATATCGACGTGACCCTAATTGATCTGACCCAAATGTTGATTTTTGTTGAAGCATAAATTATTAAGAGCAAATCTAAAGTAGAGATGCTTATTGGGTCTAATTCTAAGGTTTCCATGGACATTAACAATGGTGATAATGGTGGTCCAGAAAAGATTCTCTTCCCAATGGAAATGGGTCATCCAATATCAAATCATTTGATCATATGGTAAAAGGAAAAACTAGTTTTGGGATCATTCCATGTGTTAACCCCAAAGAGTCCTTTTTTTCTACTACCAATCGAAGGGACAATAGAAACGAAGCTGCCCAAAATACCTAAAAGATCTTAGAGATAGTAAAGTCAAGTTGTGTGACTCTAGTTCAGGTACATTCATAATATGAGTCCATTTTTTTATAATTTCCTATTCATATACTCTTAATAGATGATGTGATTATCACATTTTGATGGTATTAAAGGAGCTAAGAGAAAGAATGAAGCATGAGTAAGGTAAGCTAAATCTGATCATGAGGAATGGACTTTGGTCATGTGGTTCGAAGATCAGGATTTGGAGCTACTACTAAGTAGTTGGGAAAATTTAATAGATTGCTATTAGTCTTCGAAGATGTCTAGAAACATAATTTTCATTTTACATGTTGCAAGGACAAGTTCCAACTTTTCAGTTATTTTCAATAAAAGTGAAATTTTGGTATATCTAGTTACCTCATTTGATATTTCCTTGCAATGGCATTTATGAAAGTGTAAGTTACATTTATAATAATATCAATATTAATAGTTGATTCGATTCTTATGATATCGCTTGTGGTATTGTCATAATTAACCAAGTGAAAAGAATTTTCATCGCCAAGTTTTAAATTGGACAAAAACTTGGAGTCATGAAATTCAAATTGTGAGATGCATGAGAATCTTGGTCATTGGAAAATTATGAATAATTCATTGATCACATGCTTGTGTGAGTGAAGTGAAGGACTGGCGGATCTAGTACATGTTGATATGGACTATTAAGATCCACCACAAAGGATGATAACTCTATTTGTCATAATTTATTGATGCTTCAGGAAGTATGGTTGTGTTTATAAGATTAAGCATAATTCTAATACCTTGAAAAGATTCAAAGAGTATAAAAACAATAGAAGAATCTATAGTCAGAAAGATAAAAGATTCTCCAATATAAAATGAAAAGAGAATGCTTTGGTATTATGTTTTATGATCATCTTAGTAATTGTGAAATTGTATCACAATTGACTCCTCCAAGAACATTTAGTGCAATTGTATGACTAAGAAGAGGTATTGAATATTGTTGGAAGTGGTTCGATCATAGATGAGTCATACTTCGTTCTAATCAAGTTTTAGAGCCATGATCTAGTAATTATGAATCATATCTTGAAACTCATTTCAAAGTAAGAAGGTTGATAACACCTCATGAAATGTGGAGTAATAATGTTTTCTTAATATAGCACATTTAGAATTGGAGTTGTGATGTTTTCATTAATCGAGAAACAAAAGATAAACTGACACCTATTCTATGAAGTGTTTTCTTTTTGAGAATCCACACAAACTTTTGAATATTTTCTTAGCTTGTCGAGGAATGTTCCTTGAAAGAAAACTCATATGTCAAGAAATGAGTGGGAGTCGTACTAATATTGAGAGTTTAAAGAGTTAGTCGACAATTAACCTTTTAGTTATCACTAGCACATGACCCGCGGTTGATAACCTATCATGTTTGATTGACACATTCTTATTTCTGTACACTTCAAATTAAGTTGGAAATTCTTATGAGTTCTATGTTTTCATTTAACTGCAAAAGAAAAGCCTCATTGATATGTGAAAGTACATTGATCAATATGTGTGAGCTGCTAATAACATGGAAGCACTGGTAGGCAATTGTCCTATTAGAAGGCAATAAATTCAAAATAGTGAAGTTCAGTCCATGAAGGAAAGCTAAATTTGAATTTGGTTTTGTACTAAACCTGATATTATGATTCTAGGTTGGAAATGATATATTCACATGGATGGGAACATATGCACCATAAAATCTAGGTGGCAAATTTTTCGCTCTAATTCATGAGAATGATTGTGAGGAAATACTTTCATTGATAGATTATAAGATTAGATAAAGATCAATGTGGATGTTGGTTGTGTTAATTACATTCTCAAATTCACAATATGATTACGGCATCCCTTTTCATATTTCGAATTGTGAGGAATGGCAAGGAATTGTTTGAACTTTCAATACATATATATATATATATATATATATATATATATATATATATATATATATATATATATATATATATATATATATATATATATGTAAGTTTTGAAAGGGTTTAAACACACATATATGTTATCCAATGAAGGTGTATAAGCTTAAGAAGTGTAGTTGGAGACTTATCGAAGCATCGCATAAAAGAAATCTATACTTCAGTAAGAATGTAAAGAGTATTGATTTCTAGAAGTCCAGTTGATTTCTGGGAATATGTCAAAGATAGTGGGAGAATAATTGTTATGCTAGTATTGCATGGTGACAATACTTTTCGCAGGGAACAATGTTTCCAATTTTCAAATTGCAATGTTTGGGAATTGTTTTGCTATAGTAGACTTAAAGGAAATGGAACTCTTACTTCTTTACGAATATAAAGGTTTATATTGTACAGTTTAATAGAACTTATTCATAGACATATATGAATATCATGTTGAAATAGTTCAACATAGCAAATTCAATATATGGAAATATTATAGCAAGATATTGAACAGATTCAGATCCTTATACAAGATATAATGAGTCGAGTCTCATATGTTTTAGATATTGGATCAATTATATATGTTATAATATTCACTTATTCTAATTTTTCAAATGCTCAGGGCATTGTGAGAAAAAGGACTAGAATTTTGTATGACTAAAAATGTTAAACAACTGTCAAGAACATTCTAAGGTTATACCAAAATACTGGTTGCTTGTGGACAATTAGAAGTATGATATTAATTTGGACGGACCACAGTGACATGATTCAAGATTGAGATAGCTCTTGGTCAGAATTAATGGTTATATGGATATATGGAAATGTTTCCATAATGGGAGATACATGAAAAGTACATGTAAGTTGGAAACTTTAATGTAAATGAAGTGTTCAAGGAGTGTACCTTGAATTACCATGGAATAAGAACCTTCATTATCATGGAATTGTTTCTAGTAACAAAGTTCAAATGGGATATTCTATAATATCAAATAATCAGTCTTCGAGACTTTGGAATCATGATATCACATGAGATTAATGCATGTTAAGTTTGAATTCCATCACATCTTGGATAGTGATAAGAATTTAGATTTGTGAAATGAGCATCATTGGAATAAGGTCTAGTTGATTTGTTCATAAAGGAAGGATCTTAGAGAGGCATAATATACATGTTCACAACATGACATGATTGATCTTCAAGTGGTTAGGTGATTACTTGAAACATTATACAATGAATAAATTCGTAATTATTATGGTGATTAAATAATAGAGATTATTTATATTCAATATATTTGAGACCATAGTTAATTAGCTTATTATTGTGTTTCACTTTGCATGTTTTCCTTCATGAATGATTTGATTACTCGAATTCAGCAGTCGCTCATACTTTTGGAAGTGAGTAGTAAATTAAGACTTTCATGAGTTGAATTGTAGATTATATATGGTGATTAGACATTGCAATGGTTGCTACAATATTCATGAGTACTTAGAAAATGGAGATTTTGAATATCAGATAAAACCACGTTCAGAGAATTACTTCATGGATTCTATCACGAGTAATTGTGAGACGATAATATCTTTTATTCTTAAAACGGAGATATATGAGTTGTAATTTACAAGTCAGTTGTGCATTGGTATTACAACAACACATTAGTAACGTGATGTCAAAAACATAGTGCCATGCATGATTTGATGAGTAAAAGATACAAGTGTATAAGTCGATGTTTATTCGTTCTTTTTTTCCTAAAAGAAAAGGCGATATCTCTGTGCCCCTCGATGATTTGATGTAGAAATATAAAGTGCTTGGCTGAGTCCAAACTAAAACGATGTGCTTAATTAGTAGTCTGAGTTTAGTCGTCATAAATCAGGAAATCGAGAAACAGGATCTTGGACTATGAGATTGATTATGATCCATGTCTCATGTCCATACGATATCTTGTAGAACGAATAAATATTTGATCACTTATCTTAGGGAAAATGTCTGATTAAATCATAGTTCAACACTGGCTTTGGAAAGCACTCATTGCTGTTTGGTTATACTTGCAATTGTAGTTATAGACTTATCGAAGTGGAAGACTATTGGATTAAGGTGTCTAAGCTCATAACTAAATTTGTATAAACTTGAAAATTGAAGCAAACTCCTTTTGGGTTGCCCTCATAAACAGAAATAGCTAGAAATGATATTAGGAGAGAGAGAGAGAGAGAGAGAGAAATGATTTGTTAATATATTATGTGATTAATATATTAATTGGGAATAGATAATTGAAATGTTAATGTGTAATGTGATTAATAAATTAACATGAGATTAATAGTTAAATAATTGATTGGTTAATTTATATGGTTAATAAATTAATAAGAAATCCATTAGATTTAATTAATTATTAATCAGAATTAATGTGGAATTAATTTGGGATTAATTAGAATTAATTAAAGGTGCAAGGGGTGATATGTAATTGTTCAATAGTTGAACAAAAGAAGCAATTCTAGAATCATCCAAGGGGTGAACGAAATTAGAAGTCGTTCTAGGTTTCTAGAAGCCTGCTGGTTGCATAAAAGGAAAGGATTTGAATTTTGATTAAATCTATTATTTAATCAATTCAGATTTTGCTTTGCTTGCAAGTTACCTAAACTATAAATAGGAACCTACATCAATTTTCGTTCATGACATTCCTAAGAGTATTAGGAACGAAATTTCCTTCATCTTCCTCTCTCTCTCCTCTATATTCTAGGGTTTCAAGGGTTTTGGGTGTAAGCCATAAGAGCCACGAGATTTCTGGTACTTGTTGTAACGACCCAAAAATCACGGGTTAAAATTTCATTTTTAATATAGTCAGAACATAGATATCATTTATTCCAAACATTCCAAAACATCGCTAATGAAAACATTTATCATAGTTCATCCCAAAATCACTCATTACGGAAAACATGGGTGTGTGCACTGCGATCAAGCCATTCCCTTCCTTTCCAAACTGATGATACCTGAAACAATAAACAAAACTGTAAGCATGAAGCTTAGTGACTTCCCTAGAGTATACCCCACACAATCCATGCAACCACATAATGCATATTAGCTACATCAACTACATAAACCATACTGATCACATAAGCCATATTAGCTATATCAACTACACAATCCACATAAGGCATGCATATAAACATATAGCGATGTCATGGGCTCCTCCCAGGGTCTAACTCAAGGATGTCATAGGCTCCCCCACATGGTCTTACACCTAAGTGCCATGGGCTCCCCCATGGTCTTTAGTTGGAAAGCCATGGCTCCCCCCATGGTCTTTAGCTGGAAAGCCATGAGCTCCCCCACATGGTCTGACATCCAAGTGCCATGGGCTCCCCTATGGTCTTTACCTTAAAAGCCATGGGCTCCCCCACATGGTCTTACATCCAAGCGTCATGGGCTCCCCCGATGGTCTTTCCTGCAAGTATCACATATATACTAGCATACCACCTAGCATATAACCAACTAACATACCACATATCACTACATCAACTAGTGTACCCCATAAGATAAAATGGGTTGGCCTTGGTGCCTTAGACCCATTGGTATGGTGAGGAGACTCACCTCGAATGTAGGAGCTTCCTGAATGACATCCTTAGCTGTTGCCCCTCCGACTTCCCAAGTTATCAATGTCAATCAATATACCCAATTAGCAATTGGGCTCCATACTATAATCCCTAATCCATACGTGGGGTAAAATGACCATTCTACCCCTAGCCTAGTATGATCCAAAACTGAGGCCCAAGCCCAAAACAAAAGCCCAACACTATAATATCCATAAAACCATCAGTGGCCCAATTTTCCAAGTTGGGCCCCAACCCCTTATGGGCCTTAGCCAAATCCCATAATCTCCTTCACTATAGTTTGGTTTACTCCAAGCACCCCTTGGGACTAACTTGCCCAAACTCAAAGGTCAAAGTCCAAGTCGACAGTCAAGGTCAACAGTCCATGTTGACCCAACTCATCAAGTGCATCTAGCAACTCGTCGAGTTCCTTCGGTGTTCACAAAACTGGGTAAAACCCTAGCCGACTCGTCGATTTATCTCATCAACTTGTCAAGTTCGCTTAGTATCCATAAAGCGGGAAAACCCAACCCAACTCGTCGAGTTACCAGGGAAACTCGTCGAGTTTCCCCTGTCTCAACATATTCAGCCCCTTTCCATTTGAATCTATATCCCCAAACTACAGATCATACCCCGTAGGGTTAAGATACCACGTAAAGTTGCTAACTTTAGATCCATGCAAGGCATCAAAGGCTAAAAACACTTAATCATAGGTTGTCAATGGACTTAGATCATGAAAGAGGGCTAATACTTGATAAAGTTGGCAACTTTTAGTCCCCAAAGGCCCTGAGATGTCCAGATCTAAAGTCATATCTTCATATCATGCTCAAAACCAAGAATGGTACCAAACTAGGCTAATAATGGCCATAAACTTTCCTAGAAGAAGATCGAAGCAATGGAAGGTCAAGGTTTCGACTTCATACCTTAAAATGGTTGCCACAGCAGAGTAAACATCGAATCTACAGCCTCTTCCTTCAGGTGTGCACCCACCACTTCAAGCTTCTTCACATAAACACCAAAAAGGCACTCCTTAAGCCCTCACACACTCAAAATGGGAGATGAGACATGATTTATAGGGTCTCTGGACAAATGGGTTGATAAGGGAGGCTACAAGTGAGGCTTATGTCCTTTAAATAGGATACAAACCCTGAAAATTAGGGTTTCCCTTTCCAGTGTCTACTCGTCGAGTTACGGCCTTCCAACTCGTCGAGTATACCCTTCATTTCGCATCCGAAATGATCTCTACTTAATGAGTAGGAGCTCCCCAAATCGTTGAGTTCCAGCCCAAAAGTATAAAAATATTGAAAACTGAATAACACATAAACCAAGCATTACAAATCTCCCCCACTTGAACTAGACTTCTTCCTCGAAGTCTGCTGATGCACAAGGTCTGGATAATGCTTCCTCATCTCCTCCTCCGTCCGCTGCTCACGTGTCACGCCCGCAACTTCCATTACCTACTATTACCCGACTGCTGATTCCCATTGCTCCTTCACTAATATCGCTACCTTACTTCCTTATGGCCTGCATTTTCTGTTCTATAACTAGCACTAACTTCCCCCCATGATTCGGCGCTTCTTTTCCTAAATATCGACTATAAGGAAGCACAGTGCACTATAAGAAAAATACCCTTTAATGACGCGCAAACAATGACACTCGCAGATTTACGATACTCATTTTTGTGGGTCCTTAAAAATAATGTCAGGTTTCCAAAAACCGAAGGATAAAGGGCACGCATTTCTGTGTGCCCTTAAATTAGTGTCTCAAGAAAGAAAATTAAAAACACGGAGGGCACCTAACGAAAAAAGCGTGTCCTCTAAAGGTGACGTTTTATATTTTTTTAGGAAGGCGCGCGCATTCTCTAGTTTTTTAATAGCCTATGGGGGGAAATGAAATCCCAAAAAATTAAACACCCCGCCATTTATCTCCTTCTTCTCCTTCTACAATCCTCTAGCAATGAACCCTAATAGAATTGTGAGGCTGTCAATCCTTTTGAAGCAACCGTCTTCCTCTACCACTGCACTCTCTATCCCTTCCCTTTGGAAGCCCTAATCGCCACCACCAGCATCGACTCTCTAATTTCCCTTATTGTCTCTCTATTATGTTATCCCATATCTCCACTTCCTAAAACGCCTTCGTCTCCACCCTACATCCACTTCCACCGCCTCCAACCCTTACAGATTCAACTCTCACTCTCAATCTCTCTTAAATCTTAATCTTTCTACGTTTTCGAGAAAAGCTTTTTTCTATAATCGGAGTTAAGGTGTACGCCATAGAGCTATACATAGATCATAAAATTATGGATAAATTAGAAACATGGAAAGGATGAACAACGTCTCAGATCCAAGACGATTCTTCTGTATTCGACTTAATCTGTTAAGGTAAATATTAATTTTCTTATGTGAACCTTTGTGAAAATTGCTGCAGATCATTGAAGAAAGGAACGACCATTGAAGAAAGGAACCTTCTTCTTCTTAACCTGGCTCGATTCCTCCAAAGTTCTGGTTCGTTTATACTTTTATTAGAAGGAAAATCACTGACATGGATTTACTTGATTACTTCTCCTATTCAAAGAAACCGAGCATCTTCTTCTGATTTTTTAGTCGATTTAATCTATTCTGAAGCTTTTTTTTACTTTTTTTTTGTTTTTCTATTCCTTCTGCTTCTTGATTGAGAGAAAGTCGCTTGAAATTGAAGCTTTTCTTTCATTCATGAACTAAGATTTGAGGTTGCTACATATGTTTCTTTTTTTACTTGGAGCATGGATCAAAAGTGTTACAAAAATGTCAAATAAGGACCAAAAGTAAAAAAAAAAATACCTATTTATCTTTACATTAATTCATCCGGAACACAGGTGAATTTTTTTTGCATTTTTTTTTGTTTTTTAAGGTTAAATTACTAAATACAAGAAATAAGTTAATAAAGATTTTGATTTTTTTTCCTTTTGTAGAATGACAGAAGCATACGCCATTGCTGACATCATGGCTGTAAGAAATCAAAATCATTCATTTTATCTTTTTTAGGTTATTTACTGATATGATTTATTAATTTCCGAAATTGCCCTCAAGTACTGCAAGTCAGAGGTGTATACAGTCAACTGTGGGATGGCATTTGGTCAATTATCATTCCTCTCATATGCTCCCAACATTGGCTGCATTCAAGAAATAACAACATACTTTCATCAACTTATTTACAATATCATTGTACTTTTGTTTTCTTAAATTCTCCCTATTACAAGTTTGAAAAATCTACCTAGTTATAGGCATGCCATTGAAATATAAAGCAACTTTCTCTATGATACCTGAGTAAATATTCATGTGATTGATTAGTTGACATTTATATTTATTTCTTTTCTTGTATTAGGTACAAAGTACAATTTGGATTATAAATCTCCTAATAGATCGGGACAAAACTTCAAGTCGGGAGAAGATATGGTTGAGATGTTGAAGAAGGTTAGCACCATGTTCTGAAAAATAAGTCATAAAGTTATCTTGAGGTTTATTTAACGGTGGTTTATGGTTTTGTTTTGTTGATGGAGTTTAGCAATGGAAAGATAGTTATGGCATTGGGGGGAGGATACAATCTCAACTCAATAGCAAATTCAGTACTTTCTTGTGTATAAGTTCTATTAGAAGACAAACATATTTTTGAACCCTTTGAGATTTATCCATTTGTCTACTATTGGAATGATTATTTGTATGACATTAACTTTTGTGCAATGGATTGTATTTTTTGTACATGGTATTTTATTTTCTATTATGAGACATGAAATGCAAATTTAATTTGAAAATTAGTAAATCTATAAATAATTTTTTTTTAAAAAAAAATAAATTACGATACGCAAAAACGTGTGTCATCTTCATTTATGACATGGCCTTTCTTGACAGCGGCTTTAATGATACACATTGCGTGTCATAAATGTGCGCCGTAAATGTGCGTCGTCTATAGACGACACGCAAAAGCGTGTCGTCTCTCGTTATGACAGGGTCTTCCTTGACACGCATTTGTGCGTCGTCTGAGCATTTTACGACACGCATTGTGCGTCGTAAAAGGTTGTTTTTCTAGTAGTGGTGGAGTCTTCGTCCAAAAACTTCTATGGCTGAAACATAATAGGCACTATGAATCAGTCTGAGCTTCCACCACAATCCTACATGATGCACCCATTGCCCATCGGGGCCAAATCCTAATAGAATCACTATACCTGGCCTTCATCCCTGCTTCCCGAATTGGCGTGTTGCTCTTTAAGGCGAAGCCTTGAGAGCACTTTGACCTCGATAAAAGTTGAGTATCCAACTCTTACCACAAATCGTCAACCCTTTCGGAACCCAACGAATATCGACACCCGACATCCCGAGGGACACAGTTGTCACCCCGATCGTCCAATGGCCTCCCCAAGGCAACTGAACCCATCCAAACCAGACTCTCTCTAATCCCGGCGAAGGGTAAATCATTCGTCTCATACAAGAAATACTCATGCCTCCCCGGATCCTGAGACCTCACATTGGTCTGACTCTTCTACAGACCTTCCACCCTGGAACCGTACCGTACAATTTCCCTTCACGGATAGCTGATCGAACGACCATTTCCAGTCCTAATTATATCGGTGTTACCAACCGAATGAATTCACTTACCATGTCCATATGCCAAACACCCGACTTAACAGATAGTCCAGATAATCCTTCGAGTAGAGGATCCATCTCCGCAATGGTTAGACTCAGACGAGAGTTGTGCAGCAGAGTCAAATCGATTACTCTGAGATTATTTAATCCCACTGCAAGTGGCTTAGCATCTCCCGGTCAACAATTACTCCACATAAGGATCCCAATCACTGCCACTACTCGGAATACCATACCACCGTCTAACTGCTTTCCATAGAAACCCTGACTTCCTTGGATCGCCAACTTCAGCTCTCTCCAGACCTTTTTCCCTAATCTGGGTCTCAACATTCCTAGCTGCTCTAACGGCTGTTTTCAAGGTAGTTGCCATTTTGACTGTTGGGCCAAAGTCTGTGGGCAGACCGTTAGCAAACCTATCGATCTTGGAGAGTTCAGTAGGCACCAAGTAGGGGAATAGCTTCATCCTCTCGGTGAATGCGGTGGCATACTCATCCACACTCATCTTTCCTTTCTTCAGGTTCTCAAATTCGTTGTTTAGGTCTATCAGATCTATCTCTGAGCAGTACTGCATTTTCAACTGCTCCACGAATGCTTCCCAAGACATTCGCATGGCTTCTCTTTGTGGAATTGTATCTACCAATAACTTCCACCAACTTAGCACTCCGGTCTTTAGTTTTCTGACTGCAAAGACGGTCTTTTACTTGAAGCTACAGTCACAGCTCTCAAACACCATCTCCATTTCGGAGATCCAATCCATAATCTTAACCGGCTTCGGGTTTCCAGAAAGACTTGGTGGCTTGGCACCCAAGAAATTCTTATACATCCGCCCATCCTTGTCCTTTCCCTCTCCGGGTCATTCCTTCGTTCTCCTTGAGTCCCAGCTTGACTCGCATGGCGGCTATAGTTCCCTTCCTCCGATTGTTCGGGACTCAGCTCGGGTTGCTCAACGGGCCTGGTAGGTTCGTCCCTATTCAACATCTGCCTCATTTCTTCCCTTTGTTCTGCTAACATGGCCCGAATCATGGCTTGTACTCCAGGCATGGTGATTGGCTCGGGAACAACTTCTACTACAACAGGTATTTGCTGAATCACTAGGGGTTGATTCCTATTCCCATTCGCATTCCCAGCTCCACTGCGCGTTCTTGCCATCTTGATCTATACACCGAATACAGTGAATTTAGATCCTTATTTAGGATAGACGTTTAAATCATCCTTATCTCTATGAAACGTTTACATGCTAGTTCTAATATCGTAATTAAACGTTTAGAAATCTGAGCACATAAGGTTTCGAGATCCGGTCGGCAACACACCATAGATCTGAACAAGTAACATCATATAAGGCATAAATCATTTAGCACATAAATCATATTAGGCATTTTCCTAAATAAGCTAGTGCTTGTGTCTATTCAGGTGTATTACCTAAATTTATTAGACACACTCCTCACGATCATCACTTAGCATTCTAAGTTTAAGTCTAGAAATCCTACAAATTCCTAGTTCGCTTAAACTAATGCTCTGATACCAACTGTGACATCCCCATTTTCACGGCCAGAAAAGACCGATTTTGTTTATGCTTTCTAAAAATTAGAGTACTTCTTTTAATAAAAATCTTGCAGAAGTTGTTCCCAGAAAAACATGATAAATACGTTATCAAAGCATTTCCGAAGAAATGTATTTTTATTCATTTTAAAACATTTGGGATGTCATCGTTAATACAGAAACATAAACATAAATAGAACTTACATTCATTTACACTACAGATACATCTCTTTTAAATCTCTCAGTGTAATGTAACTTCATATCGACACCTGTGATACAAATAAACTGAGTGGGTCAGGTTGGGAAACTTGGTGAGTACATTGGGTTTTCAACCCACAGTAATATAATTATTATGTTTAACATCAAACAATCAACCCAATTATCCATCCCCATTATCTTCTTTACTCTTAAGAATCTACCCTAAGAATCAATTATTCCTCGTTCATTCATTCCTAAGGATCATCCTACGGAATTGGCACGAAGTCCATCGTCACCACGGTTTAGGCACTAAGTCTGCATAGTCGCCAGGGTTTATACAACAGGTACTAAGTTCGCATAGTCTCCAGGGTTCAGGCACTAAGTCTGCATAGTCGCCAGGGTTCAGGCACTAAGTCTGCATAGTCGCCAGGGTTTATACAACAGGTACTAAGTCCGTATAGTCGCCAGGGTTTTGGCACCAAGTCTGCATGATCTCCAAGGTTTAGGCACCAAGTCCGCATGATCGCCAGGGTTTAGAGTACACTGGGTGAACACATCGTTCACAACACCTATAGGTTGCGAGCCTGCTAGTGTTCCACTGGACTGTCTATAATAGTCTGTGGTTGTCATCCATACTCTGCTAGATGACGGGGCCATCATTTGGGAAAGGCTTCTCACATCGTCCACCTCTCACACTCACCTCGTGGTCTATAAGACCTCTCAACTCATCATCCAACTCATATTCCATCTACCCATGTTTTACCCAACATATTATGTAGATATAATTACATATACAGTTTAAATCATATAAAACTTGTATAAAATCGTTCATCCAGCATAGATAGCAAGTATACGGATAATATGCACACATAACACGTAATTTGTATAAAATACTTCATATCTATGTGTAAGATGAAAGTAACTATGCACTCACTTGTTAAGGTGGTGATTCTGAACTCAGACAGCGCTTCGTTATCTCAAAACAATTTTTCCTTGACCAAAACCTAGTATCAATACCACTAGAGTTTAGTTTTAACGTTAACCGCGACTAATTAATAGTCTAGCTATTATTATTATATAAGCGTTAATTAACACTCGATATAACTCATAATAATAGCCCAAATAATTATTTTAGGGACCTAATAACATTACTAAAATTATTTAAAAGCTATATTAAAAATAGTGTAGGCGTAGCTCACTTACAACGGATTTTAAAGAAAACCGGGCTTTGCTCGGAGCAGCGTTTCCGAACCGAAAGACCCTTTTTCTCGAGACTCCGGGAGCGTCGGGGCTTCCTTTGGGTGCTAGGGGTTTTATCTAGGGTTTAGGGGGGTTAAAACCCTTAGAGATAGAAAGTAGTTTAGAGAGAGAAGGAGAATGGTACGAAAAATCCGAGAAATCTCGCAGCTATTTATAGGTTGCTGCCTTCGGACTACGCTGTGCGTTCATCAAGTTACGTGGGGCCTAAGTTCGGATAGGGGTGCCAGCTTCGCACAGCTGGCTCGCACTCGCATCGGACCCGGATAAGACCAAGGTACGTTGGGCGTACCCAACCTCGGACGCGGGGCGTAGAGCGAAGGCGATGTGGCGTGATCCGAAGGGTGCTCTGCGATCAGCGATTGACGGCTGCGATGAGGCCACGTCATCCATCTCTCATTAGACTTCGTGATTTCGATTCCAAACTTCAAAAATTCATATCTTCCTCATACGAGATCCGTTTTTGATGTTCTTTATATCCACGCGTAGGCAGGAACATACTCTACAACTTTCGTTTAGACTTCGTCGGCTAATTTTGACTTTATTTTAAAAGTTATATTTTTAACAGGCTGGGACAGGATTAGTTCGTTAAAAATTCATAACTTCTTCATCCGACGTCCGTTTTCGTCTGCCTTTTCATCGTTATGCTACTATTAACGAGATCTTCGATTCTCATTTACGTTATGTCGGCTAAAAACCGCTCGATCTTATATTCGAATTTCGGGTTGTGCACTGCTACGCCGAAACTTCAAAAAATCATAACTTCCTCATACGAAGTCAGATTTGGGCGTTCTTTTTATGGACGCTCTCGGTTTAACGTATTCTACGACTTTCGTTTAAATCGCTAAGGCTAAAAGTCGATCTATCGTAAATTCACTATTTACGCTTCCCGATATTGTGTCGGTTCCGTCGCGAAACTTCGACGGGTCATAACTTCTTCGTTATAACTCGGATTTCGGCGTTCTTTATATGTACGGAAACCTTGAGACATATTATACAACTTGGATAAGATTATTTATTCTAAATAATCTTTTGTCGAAAATTCGTTTTCGACCCCTATTATCTCTAGATTGACTAGCCCGGATCTACGGGCGTTACAGTTATCTCCCCCTTAGGATGATTACGTCCCGGAATCATCAACGAACAGGGCTCACATGATGACTCCATCCGTTTTCTCTTCATCCTAAGTGATAACCATAACTTTGATGTTTCTTTGAACGAGTATCTAACTCTTAGACTCCTTGGCTACAGGCGGTGCTCGATCTTGCACCTGCTCCCTATCTCTCATTTGACTTCAAATTATGACCTTCAAGTCACAATCTCGATTCATACTGGAGACTCCTTCTTCTTCTTGACAAACTTAAGAATAAATTCTTTGATTTCTATAATAGATTGACGTGCCTCGTTCTAACGACCTCCCGTCGTATGTTGCAACACTTAGACTCAGGTCTCTTAGAGTCAACTTCCAGAACATACTATACCTTCCTTCATGTTCTTATGTGATTTAATCACGTCCTAGTACGTAGCACTTCTAACTATAAGTTTCTTACTTTAACAACGATCACAATCGTTTTGACTATCTTCAATCTTCTGGCTTAAGTCGGATGCTACATCAAACTTGGCTCTCTGAACCACGTAACATACTCATCTTAGTCAGACTCAATATGACCTCTCGGGTCGGAATAATAATCATCTTCTCAATCATTACCGAAACAATGGTAACGACATACTCGAATAAAACGAAGTCAATTACTAGTTTCTTGGCAACCTTGTGACTTTCCTTGATCCAAGTGTGAGTCGTCTGCTTCCGGTAGTATAGGCCTCTACTACCATTCACACCTACTCATACTCGTCCCAAGTATTGTCTCACAGTTTTCCAAGTCACCATACAAGAAGATCACATAACAATTTAACACACCAAATAACAAAACAAAGGTTTTATATTATTCCTTGAAACGATTACATAGGTGTTCAAGTTCACCCTAGAATATGCCTCTAGTAGGCTACATTGTAAGATAGTATCCCCTTGGCTACTTCATAACTCGATCTTCGGATATGAAGTCCTCATCCTTGATTCCTCGCGTTGTTGTCTGCTTCATCGAGGATCATGTGGAATGCCCTTGGCCTTGGTGACGTTTCTGGCCTTGCTGCCTCGTTTATCTTCGGGCAGTCTTTAGAAACATGCCCCTCTTTGTTACATCTGTAGCACACCCTTTTGTTGGATGTACACTTGCTGGCGTAATGCCCTGTCTTTCCACATTTGTAGCAAGTCACCTCCTCACTACATTTCCCGAAGTGTTTCTTTTTACACTTCTCACACCACATAGCTTCACCTCCTTCTCCTCCTTCAGTCTTCGAGAATTTCCTTTCTTTGTTGGATTTCGAAGATCCTTCGTACTTCCTTTTCTCGCCAACTTCAGCTCTCTCCAGACCTTTTTCCTTAATCTGGGTCTCAACATTCGTAGCTGCTCTAACGGCTGTTTTCAAGGTAGTTGCCATTTTGACTGTTGGGCCAAAGTCTGTGGGCAGACCGTTAGCAAACCTATCGATCTTGGAGAGTTCAGTAGGCACCAAGTAGGGGAATAGCTTCATCCTCTCGGTGAATGCGGTGGCATACTCATCCACACTCATCTTTCCTTTCTTCAGGTTCTCAAATTCGTTGTTTAGGTCTATCAGATCTATCTCTGAGCAGTACTGCATTTTCAAATGGTCCACGAATGCTTCCCAAGATATTCGCATGGCTTCTCTTCGTGGAATTGTATCTACCAACAACTTCCACCAACTTAGCACTCCGGTCTTTAGTTGTCTGACTGCAAAGACGGTCTTTTGCTAGTAGCTACAGTCACAGCTCTCAAACACCATCTCCATTCCGGAGATCCAGTCCATAATCTCAACCGGCTTCGGGCTTCCAGAAAGACTTGGTGGCTTGGCACCCAAGAAATTCTTATACATCCGCCCATCCTTGTCGTTTCCCCTCTCCGGGTCATTCCTTCGTTCTCCTTGAGTCCCAGCTTGACTCGCATGGCGACTATAGTTCCCTTCCTCCGATTGTTCGGGACTCAGCTCGGGTTGCTCAACGGGCCTGGTAGGTTCGTACCTATTCAACATCTGCCTCATTTCTTCCCTTTGTTCTGCTAACATGGCCCGAATCATGGCTTGTACTCCAGCCATGGTGATTGGCTCGGGTGCAACTTCTACTACAACAGGTATTTGCTGAATCACTGGGGGTTGATTCCTATTCCCATTCGCATTCCCAGCTCCACTGCGCATTCTTGCCATCTTGATCTATACACCGAATACGGTGAATTTAGATCCTTATTTAGGATAGACGTTTAAATCATCCTTATCTCTCTGAAACATTTACATGCTAGTTCTAATATCGTAATTAAACGTTTAGAAATCTGAGCACATAAGGTTTCCAGATCCGATCGGCAACAGACCATAGATCCGAACAAGTAACATCATATAAGGCATAAATCATTTAGCACATAAATCATATTAGGCATTTTCCTAAATAAGCTAGTGCTTGTGTCTATTCAGGTGTATTACCTAAATTTATTAGACACACTCCTCACGATCATCACTTAGCATTCTAAGTTTAAGTCTAGAAATCCTACAAATTCCTAGTTCGCTTAAACTAATGCTCTGATACCAATTGTGACATCCCCATTTTCACGGCCAGAAAAGACCGATTTTGTTTATGCTTTATAAAAATCAGATTACTTCTTTTAATAAAAATCTTGCAGAAGGTGTTCCCAGAAAAACATGATAAATACGTTATCAAAGCATTTGCGAAGAAATGTATTTTTATTCATTTTAAAACATTTGGGATGTCATCGTTAATATAGAAACATAAGCATAAACAGAACTTACATTCATTTACACTAGTGATCTACATCTCTTTTAAATCTCTCAGTGTAATGTAACTTCATATCGACACCTGTGATACAAATAAACTGAATGGGTCAGGTTGGGAAACCTGGTGAGTACATAGGGTTTTCAACCCACAGTAATATAATTATTATGTTTAACATCAAACGATCAACCCAATTACCCATCCCCATTATCTTCTTTACTCTAAAGGATTTACCCTAAGAATCAATTATTCCTCGTTCATTCATTCCTAAGGATCATCCTAAGGAATTGGCACGAAGTCCATCGTCACCACGGTTTAGGCACTAAGTCTGCATAGTCGTTAGGGTTTATACAACAGGCATTAAGTCTACATAGTCTCCAGGGTTCAGGCACTAAGTCTGCATAGTCGCCAGGGTTCAGGCACTAAGTCTGCATAGTCGCCAGGGTTTATACAACATGCACTAAGTCTGTATAGTCGCCAGGGTTTTGGCACCAAGTCTGCATCATCTCCAAGGTTTAGGCACCAAGTCTGCATGATCGCCAGGGTTTAGAGTACACCGGGTGAACACATCGTTCACAACACCTACAGGTTGCGAGCCTGCTAGTGTTCCACCGGACTGTCTAGAATAGTCTGTGGTTGTCATCCATACTCTGCTAGATGACGGGGCCATCATTTGGGAAAGGCTTCTCACATCGTCCACCTCTCACACTCACCTCGTGGTCTATAACACCTCTCAACTCATCATCCAACTCATATTCCATCTACCCATGTTTTACCCAACGTATTATGTAGATATAATTACATATACAGTTTAAATCATATAAAACTTGTATAAAATCGTTCATCCAGCATAGATAGCAAGTATACGGATAATATGCACACATAACACGTAATTTATATAAAATACTTCATATCTATGTGTAAGATGAAAGTAACTATGCACTCACTTGTTAAGGTGGTGATTCTGAACTCAGACAGCGCTTCGTTATCTCAAAACAATTTTTCCTTGACCAAAACCTAGTATCAATACCACTAGAGTTTAGTTTTAACGTTAACCGCGACTAATTAACAGTCTAGCTATTATTATTATTATATAAGCGTTAAATAACACTCGATATAACTCATAATAATAGCCCAAATAATTATTTTAGGGACCTAATAACATTACTATAATTATTTAAAAGCTATATTAAAAATAGCGTAGGCATAGCTCTTACATCGAATTTTAAAGAAAATCGGGCTTTGCTCGGAGCAGCGTTTCCGAACCGAAAGACCCTTTTTCTCGGGACTCAGGGAGCCTCGGGGCTTCCTTTGGGTGCTAGGGGTTTTATCTAGGGTTTAGGGGGGATTAAAACCCTAAGAGAGAGAAAGTAGCTTAGAGAGAGAAGGAGAATGGTGTGAAAAATCCGAGAAATCTCGCAGCTATTTATAGGCTGCTGGCTTCGGACTACGCTGCGCGTTCAGCGATTGACGGCTGCGATGAGGCCACGTCATCCATCTCTCATCACACTTCGTGATTTCGATTCCAAACTTCAAAAATTCGTATCTTCCTCATACGAGATCCGTTTTTGATGTTCTTTATATCCACGCGTAGGCGGGAACGTACTCTACAACTTTCGTTTAGACTTTGTCGGCTAATTTTGACTTTATTTTAAAAGTTATATTTTTAACAGGCCGGGACAGGATTGGTTCGTTAAAAATTCATAACTTCTTCATCCGACGTCCGTTTTCGTCTGCCTTTTCATCGTTATGCTACTATTAACGAGATCTTCGATTCTTGTTTAGGTTGTGTCGGCTAAAAACCGCTCGATCTTATATTCGAATTTCGGGCTTTGCACTGCTACGCCGAAACTTCGAAAAATCATAACTTCCTCATACGAAGTCAGATTTGGGCGTTCTTTTTATGGACGCTCTCGGTTTAACGTATTCTACGACTTTCGTTTAGATCGCTAAGGCTAAAAGTCGCTCTATCGTAAATTCACTATTTACGCTTCCCGATATTGTGTCGGTTCCGTCGCGAAACTTCGACGGGTCATAACTTCTTCGTTATAACTCGCATTTCGGCGTTCTTTATATGTACGGAAACCTTGAGACATTCTACAACTTGGCGAAGATTATTTATTCTAAATAATCTTTTGTCGAAAAGTCGTTTTCGACCCCTATTATCTCTAGATTGACTAGCCCGGATCTACGGGCGTTACACTACCCCCCACAGTCTTACAACACTTTCCACACTATCTGACCGCTTGTGAATGCTACGGCTACCCCGTAGTCTTACAAAACTTCCCACACTGTCTGAGTACTAGTGAATTATACGGCTCCCCCGTAGTCTTACAACACTTTCCATACTGTCTGACTACTAGTGAATGCAACGGCTCCCCCGTAGTCTTACAACATTTTCACCCCAACTGACTAGTAGTGAATGCTACGGCTCGCCCGTAGTCCTACAACACTTTCACCCTAACTAACCATTAGTGAATGCTATGGCTCCCCCGTACCATTAGTAAATGCTACAGCTCCCCCACAGTCTCACACCACTTTCTCCCTAACACAACCGCAGTCCAATGCCTTACCCCAAATCTATCAATTCGAACCGCACATAGAGTCAAGCACGCACTCGACCAAACACCCAAACTGAACTCAATTCTTAACTGGAACCCCAACCTGATTCCCCAAATTCTGCCATCAAGCGGCAAGAGGACACGATTCACGTGCTGAGGAGTTTTACCGAACTCCCAACTCCCGCAACCCTTAAACCAAACAGCCACTTTAGCCACCTTCCCCGTGAAGGGGATGGGAAACTCATCCTGGTTTCATAAACACTCATGTTCCTGAATACCTGAATCATTCTCCCCCACTTTGAATCGACTAAATTCCCAACGCACACGAGAATTGAACGATTCCCAATCCCTCTTACCTTACAACGAACGACCTGATGACTACCAACACTTACCCTTGCTAGTGATCCATTACTAGCTAATCTCAACGATTACCCAACTACTGGAATCTTAAAGAATACACTTGAGACATTAACCAGTCCGATAATCCAAATCACCTCCCATGATCCATACCAATTCCTTGAGTTCTTATGTCGACGACTAAGAACCATAAATCTTTCCATGTACTGATGAACCTCTACTCCAATTGCTATCCTCAAGGGATCATTGAACTCTAACCGACTTCAGTCCATGCCAAGGTACGATTCCCTTGACCCATCCAATGATCAAACGACTCACGCAACTGACACCACCATCTTCGTGCTACTCCTGAATAGATTCCGACAAAGACCCGGAACAATAACGGTACACACGGGACCCACTCCGCAAGATACATTCGTCTGAAGATTCCTCAAAGACTCCTCGGCATGCAGAATGGCATCTGACAACCCTTGATAACTCAAAAAATAGTGGAGAACCGACCCGAGATCTAACTTATCACAATTCCAAAGCGATGCAAATTCCCGATATCCACTTGAAGTGGCAGAAGATAGCATATCCGCAAACATCTAAAGGAATCCTGACCACCTCTTCCTGAGCTATCTCGACCATCCTGAGGACATGGTGCAACACTTCCTTCCGATACCCATGACAGGAACTAACAGTAGGATCCTTCTTCCTGAAAGGTTCTAGGGATCCATAGACTTTGGGCTCCAGATGTGCCCCTAACTGCCCCGTGACAATCCCGGCCCGAAACGCCCTGAGACGACTATCGAGAGCTCCCAAAATCCCTACCTTGGTTGAACGAAAGACCACCGAGGTCCATTTCAAAACTCTGTGAGCAATATCCGATGAGATGAACTCCCGTGATCGCACATCGATTGGCCCAGGTCCTGCTCCTGAGTCGGAGCTAGAATATGGATCCCATTCTTGAGTGCTCCAAATCAGTCCCTCACTCTCTGGCTCTAGAAATCATATCATTCAGGGCCTCTCACCCTAACACACTCAACAGATCAATCGTCCACGACTGAACTGCAGTAGCTGAAGCAACCTCTGCCCTAAACCGGGCTACAAACTACTCCCAATACGTAGTCTCCAATCCCGAAAGCGCCATAGATCGCGCAATCTATCCTTACCGGCTGATACAAGAGATCCAAGGGGAACTCAAAACCCTGGCAGTCCTTCTAGTAACTGGCTCACCACCGGACTCAAGACCAAACCCTGGTCCTTCACTATGCGTGCTCATCCTTATTCTGCACAACAGCTATTCCCATGGTCCAAGCGTAACAAAGAATTCTCCTTCCCACAGGTTTCTTAGATTCTCCAAGACTCTTACTGATTCAAGTTTAGATCCTGTGCTTTCAGTAGTACGGCCCCAATACTACCTTCCATACATATCCATAATTTCCTCGACAATCCTCCTGAATCCTCTAAGTCGCCTACTCCACTGATCCACCAAATATCCGCTAAACAGCAGCACGATACCCACCAAAGAAACTCCTAGGCTCCCCTTAGGTTCTCAACCTCACCAAACTGCCCCACTAAACTCACTGGATCATATCCTAGGCTTTCCAAGGGTCCCAACCTCACCCTGCCATTAGCTGCTGATGAACTCCTCATGATGCCAGCCATCCACCTCCTGAATATCGTCATATTCACTTAGTCGCTGGCTCCCATCATTCAAGAGTTCCACAAAGCACAAAGCAAGCAGCATTCGTGCAGTAACTCTCCAACATATGAAACTATCATAAATCATTAAGCCCACATACCACAACTCATGCTATCAAAATCCATCATCACTGCCGGCTCTCTTATGCATGCAAATTATACACAGAACAGGATATAAGGCCAAATCAGTTATTCTAAGGCTATAAGATCCTAACCGTATACAATTTTCAAAGCATACACTTAGCAGTTACCAATACCAATAATCATTCTCATTCTAACATGGCATCCAGTACCCCCAAGGATACAAGCATCACATATCAGGCCAATCTATCACTGACTACTCAGCACTAGCATGCAAGTCTACCAGCTCATACAACATATAAAGGCATCTCTCCTAGCCCTAACTAGCATGCGATTCACAGATTCAGAACTTAAGTCATAACAGATAACATATGTGGGTATTCGGGGGGAAAACTTACTTGAGCTCGGCTGATTGCATGCACCACACCCTTTTCTCTTCTTAGAAAAACTCTTTCCTTGAATACATTTTACATTTGAAAACTTTACAGACCCTCAGTTTGAGTTCAGACACACCCGAAAGTATGTCTGGATCCCTCAAACGAAGGCTCCAATACCAACTTGTAACGACCCAAAAATCACGGGTAAAAATTTTATTTTTAAGATAGTCAGAACATATATATCATTTATTCCAAACATTCCAAAACATCGCTAATGAAAACATTTATCAGAGTTCATCCCAAAATCACTTATTGCGGAAAACATGGGTGTGTGCACTACGATCAAGCCAAGCCCTTCCTTTCCAAACTGATGATACCTGAAACAATAAACAAAAGTGTAAGAACGAAGCTTAGTGAGTTCCCAGAGCATACCCCACACAATCCATGTAACCACATAATCCATATTAGCTATATCAACTACATAAACCATACTGATCACATAAGTCGTATTAGCTATATCAGCTACACAATCCACATAAGCCATGCATATAAACATTTAGGGATGTCGTGGGCTCCTCCTAGGGTCTTACTCCAGGATGCCATGGGCTCCCCCACATGGTCTTACACATAAGTGCCATGGTCTCCCCCCATGGTCTTTAGCTGGAAAGCCATGGGCTCCCCCCATTGTCTTTAGCTGGAAAGCCATGGGCTCCCCCACATGGTCTGACATCCAAGTACCATGGGCTCCCTCCCCCATGGTCTTTACCTGAAAAGCCATAGGCTCCCCCACATGGTCTTACATCCAAGCACCATGGGCTCCCCCCATGGTCTTCCCCGTAAGTATCACATATACACTAGCATACCACCTAGCATATAACCAACTAACATACCACATATCACTACATCAACTAGTGTACCCCATAACATAAAATGGGCCGGCCTTGGTGCCTTAGACCCGTTGGTATGGTGAGGAGACTCACCTCGAATGCAGGAGCTTCCCGAATGACATCCTTAGCTACTGCCCTACCGACTTCCCGAGCTATCAATACCAATCAATATAACTAATTAGCAATTGGTTCCATACTATAATCCCTAATCCATACATAGGGTAAAATGATCATTCTACCCCTGGCCTAGTATGATCCAAAACTGAGTCCCAAGCCCAACACTATAATGTCCATAAATCCATCAATGGCCCAATTTTCCAAATTGGGCCCCAACCCCTTACGGGCCTTACCCAAATCCCATAATCTCCTTCACTATAGTTTGGTTTACTCCAAGCACCCCTTGGGACTAACTTGCCCAAACTCAAAGGTCAAAGTCCAAGTCGACAGTCAAGGTCAACAGTCCATGTTGACCCAACTCGTCAAGTGCATCTAGCAACTCGTCGAGTTCCTTCAGTGTTCATAAAACTGGGTAAAACCCTAGGCAACTCGTCGAGTTATCTCATGAACTCACCGAGTTCGCTCAGTATTCAGAAAGCGGGAAAATCCGACCCAACTCATCGAGTTGCCAGGGAAACTCGTCGAGTTTCCCCTGTCTCAACATATTCAGCCCCTTTCCATTCGAATCTATATCCCCAAACTACAGATCATGCCCCCTAGGGTTAAGATACCACGTAAAGTTGCTAACTTTACATCCATGCAAGGCATAAAAGGCTAAAAACACTTAATCAAAGCTTGTCAAAGGACTTAGAGCATGAAGGAGGGCCAAGACTATTGGATTTAGTGTCTAAGCCCATAACTATAATTGCTATGTACTTGACCCGATTGTAGCATGGTCCGTTTGGGTTGCCTTCACCAGTGCAATTTGATAGGATGGACTTTTTAGAATAGGATTATTGGTGATTTATTAATATATTATAAGTATAATATATTAATTGAGAAATCATATTATTTAATTAGTGTTGGTCAAGAATTAATTTGGAATTAATGTTTTGATCAAAAGTGACTAATTAAATCTAAAGGGGTTGATTATGTAAATCATCCACTCTTATAGTGTGAACCAAAGATCCATTAGGGTGGGCTAAGTGGTTCATGGATAGTCCATGGAGCCTAAGGGATATGGAAGGTCATGGTGCATTACGGTTTCATGGATGTAACCCTAGCCTTGAGAAACACTATAAAAGAGTCCCTTTAGTGACAAAATCGGCCAACCCCTACATACAAGAGTGTGTGAATCAATTTTGCAAGCTAACTTATTCTATAAAGAGCTGCCTTTGCATATTGGTGTTTGTGACACTTTAGAGACACAACATTTGAGGTGCTCAAGCTTCCAATGTCAAGAACTACACAAGAGGTAAGTTATTTAACTAGTAGTTACTTTGAATTGTATTCTAGTTAAGTTATATGCTTTGGAAATTTGAAAATGCATGTATAATTAGAGAAAACATAGTTCCAAAGCATCTAGGGTTGTATGTGCACCATAGGAGTGTTATAGTGCTTAAAACCCAACAGTGGTATCAGAGCCTAGGATTGCTTGTCGTTATACTTGACGCACACTTGTTTTCAAAGATGAAAAATCGACTTTTATGCATTCTGACAGATAAACTCGCCGAGTCCATGAACAGAATCGACGAGTCCACTCAATAAGGCATCAAATCGGCGAGTGTAGTTCATGTACTCGACTGGTTGCTGCTCCTGTGTGCAGAAAATTCGAGTTCTTGGCCAGAAATGGATAAAGTCGTTACCACAAACTGTTTTGTAATCATAAAAATTGTATTTGCTGAATTGGTAATGATTGTCTTTATCCATGTAAAAGGCAATTGTCAAATGTTTAGATAATAAAGTAATTATGTGTAGCATTTGATATGAATTGTCATGTTATGAGTTTGTTTAGATCAATAGAAAAAGTTATATGATAATTGTGTTTGATCCAAAAATTTGATATAATTGTTAATGAAATGTGTTATTGTAAATTGTTCTCAAGTTATATGAAAAGTCACATTCATGGATATTAAAACTCATAATGGTTCATAGGTTATGAATATGAAAGATCTTGAAAAGTTTCAAAACTTGCCCTCAAGTTTTGGAACTTGTAAAGTCACATTAAAAAGACATTTAATTCCAAAACCCTAGAGTTTTAAAAGATTAAAATTCTGCCCTTATACTATTATAATATTAAATGTTAATACTTATATATATATATATATATATATATATATATATATATATATATATATATATATATATATATATATATATATATAAGAAAAAAAAGTCAGTCTTACCGTTAGTAGGCCTCATTCACGAAGCCAGTCTATAAGGGGGTATAAGGTTATTGCCTATAAAATGGTAGTTTAATGAGTGTCCATTATCACCCACCGCTTCCTTGACTGGTGGAGGGTCGTTAGCCGAACGGGTAGGACAGGACGTTAATTCTCGTTAAAAGTATAATTAAATTATAAAGTAACTAAACCCATTATTAAATTCCCAATCTTAGTTACTTTAGGAAAAATGTGAATATGTGCTAATCCATGAAATTACACTTTGCACTTTATTGAGTCGTTAGTGGAGCGTGTGTGGTTAACCGGCACACTAATTTGGGATTAATAAAGAGTGGCAAAGGGTAGCTTAATGTTAATCATAGATCAATGGAGCATGTGTTGTTAACCGGAATATTGGTTAGGTGATTTGTAACATTAAGAGTACCAACTATATTTTCATGGTTATTCACACCTTGTTTGTGATCCTCGGCATCCCAGTCACAAACTTGAGAGGGCACAATCGAGATTTAAACATGCCATTGAAAGTTTAATGAATCTCAAAAGAATCTAGGAATTTCAAATCCAATTAAAACCTAATAAGTAATTTCGTTTTTCATGGTGGAAATTAGTAAATCGTCATTTACCTACCTTCAAATATTTTACAATTGGATTACGGCATCCCTCTTCGCAATTGTAGAATATTGTGTTGGATCCTAGCCTTAATATTTCATTTGGGTGATTTATTAAGGATTTTGATCTAATGTAAACTTTGTTCCTTTTCTTTTACAGATGTCTATCCCAAACAATGCTTCCAACCCAATCTCTTCAGGCTCTTTCTCCCTCATGAACCTATGTGGGAGGGTCATTATCAATGGCTCGAATTTCAATGATTGGATTCGAAACATCAAGATGGCTATTCGTTATGAGGACAAAGAATATGTCCTAGATAAAGAGCTCAAACAGATTGATGTCACCACTGCTACTCCTGAACAAAGTGTTGAACACACTACTCATGAGAGGGATGCGACAAAGGTGTCGTGTCTAATGACTGCAACCATGACTGCTGAGCTGCAGAAGTTCTATGAGGACTACTAACCCAATGAATTGTATCATGATTTTATGGAAAGATACCATCAAAGTGCTCGGCAGGAGAGGTATGAGATCATAGCCTCCATGATCACCACTAAAATGAAGGATGGAGAGTCCATCACATACCACTTACAGAAAATGCAAAGATATGTGGACCGCTTGCAAAAATTGAATGTCAACTTTGAGGAAGAATTAGATATTGATATTATTCTTCATTCCCTACCTCCTTGTTATGATCAGTTTTGTATGACCTATCATATGAACAAGGAGGAGGTCACTCTTAGCAAGCTTCAGGGACTCCTCAGAACTGTTGAAAGCAACATGAAAGGCAAATATGTTGCTACTCCTCCTACTCCTACTGATGCCCCTGTCCTGGCAATTGGACATGGTAAGGGTAAAAAGAGGAAGGCTCCTTCCAAGGGAAAGTCTCGGGATGGATCTTCTTCTAGCGGAACCAAAGTTGGTTATGTTGTGCCCTCTACCAATCCAAAGGAACCAGAGTGCTTCCATTGCCATGAAAAGGGGCACTGGAAGCGAAGCTGCCCAAAGTACTTGGAGGATATTAAGGATGGGAAAATCAAGCCCTCCTTTGCAGGTATTAACACTATTCATTCTAATGAAACATCACATGCTAATTCTTGGGTCCTTGAAACAGGTTGTGGTATTCACATTTGTTCTGATTTGCAGGGACTAAAAAGAAGTAGGGATGTGGAGCACGGGAAGATAAACTTAATCATGGGAAATAGGAAAGTGTCGTATGTGACCAAGATTGGAGTTTATTCTTTATTTCTTAGTAATTGTTTAAATTTAGATTTGAATAATTGTTGTTTCTCGGCCGATATGGCGAGAAATGTTATTTCCTTTCACAGTTTGTATAAACAAGGTTTTACCTTTGCTTTTAATAATAATAATGATGGTATTTATGCTTATTATAATGGTGTGTTTTATTTTGAAGCTTTACCTTGAAATAGTGTGTATGAAACTGTGAATGTTGTAGATAACCTAGGAAATAATGTGTTACATATTGATTCATCCAATGATTTGGATAAAGCATGCTTATGGCATTGTCGTTTTGGACATGTCAAAAAGAAGCGCATAGGCCAACTCCAAAAGGCTGGAGTCTTGGAATCATTCGACTTGAAATCGGATAATACTTGTGAATCTTGTTTACTTGGAAAAATGACTAAGTCACCCTTTACTGGTACTTGTGAAAGGGGTGAGGGTTTGTTGGATCTCATACACACTGATGTGTGTGGGCCCTTAAGATCTGTCACAAGAGATGCTAGCCGCTTCTATGTGACTTTTACTGATGATTATAGTAGGTATGACTATATCTACTTAATCAAGCATAAGTCAGAAACCTTTGAAAAGTTCAAAGAGTTTAAGGCAGAAGTGGAGAATCAATTGGCCAGGAAGATAAAGGTACTCCGATCCGATCGAGGAGGAGAGTATCTTAGTATCGAGTTCCACGACTATCTTAAGGAATGTAAAATTGTTTCACAATTGACACCTCCTAGGACACCACAGCTGAATGGTGTGGCTGAGAGGCGCAATCGAACCTTGTTGGACATGGTTCGTCGAGCTTCGTTACCAATCTCATTTTGGGGGTATGCCTTAGTGTGACATCCCCATTTTCACGGCCAGAAAAGACTGATTTTGTTTATGCTTTATAAAAATCAGAGTACCTCTTTTAATAAAAATGTTGCGGAATTTGTTCCCCGAAAACATGATAAATACGTTATCAAAGCATTTCCGAAGAAATGTATTTTTATCCATTTTAAAACATTTGGGATGTCATCGTCAATACAGAAACATAAACATAAACCGAACTTACATTCATTATCGCTAGCGATCTACATCTCCTTAATCTCTCAGTTTAAGGTAACTTCATATCGACACCTGTGATACAAATAAACTGAGTGGGTCAGGTTGGGAAACCTGGTGAGTACATAGGGTTTTCAACCCACAATAATATAATTATTATGTTTAAACAATTAAACAATCAACCCAATTACCCATCCCCATTATCTTCTTTATTCTACCCTAAGAATCAACTGTTCCTCGTTGATTTATTCCTAAGGATTATCCTAAGGAATCGACACGAAATCCATCGTTGCCAGAGTCTACTCAATTGGCACTACGTCGCATAGTCGCCAGGTTTTAGGCACTAAGTCTCATAGTCGTCAGGGTTTATACAACATGCACTAAGTCGCATAGGCACTACGTCTCATAGTCTCCAGGGTTTGTTTATCGACAATATCGTTTCCTAGAATCCACTCTCAATACATGTCAATGGTTTTTTTAGAGTACACCTGGTGAATACACAGTTCAAAACACCTACAGGTTGCGAGCCTGCTAGTGTCCACTGGGCTGTCTAGAATAGTCTGTGGTTGTCATCCATACTCTGTTGAATGACGGTGCCAACACATGGGTAAAAGGCTTCTCTCATGGTTTACCTCTCATCTTTATCTCATGGTCTATATCACTTCTCATCATTATATTTTTGTCACACAGCAACTATTTCATCTACCCATGTTTTACCCAACACATTTTGTAGATATAAAATACATATACAGTTTAAATCATTTAAAACATGTATAAAAATCTTTCACCCAGCACAGACGGCAAGTATACAGACAATATGCACACATAGCACGTAATTTATATTAAATACTTCATATCTATGTGTAAGATGAAAGGGACTATGCACTCACCTGATTAGGTGGTGACTCGGCACTCGAACAGCGCTTCGTTATCTCAAAATAATTTTTCCCTCGAAAAAACCTAGTATCAATACCACTAGGGTTTAGTCTAACGTTAACTGCGACTAATTAATAGTTTAACTATTATTATTATTATATAAGCGTTAAATAACACTCAATATAACTCATAATAATAGCCCAAATAATTATTTTAAGGACCTAATAACATTACTATAATTATTTAAAAGCTATATAAAAAAATTGCGTAGGCGTAGCTCACTTACAACGGATTTTAAAGAAAATCGGGCTTTGCTTGGAGCAGCGTTTCCGAACCGAAAGACCCTTTTTTCTCAGGACTCCGGGAGCCTCGGGGCTTCCTTTGGGTGCTAGGGGTTTTTCCTAGGGTTTAGGGGTGGTTTGGAATCTTAGAGAGAGAAAGAAATTAGAGAGAGAATGAGAATTGGTGTGATTTCCTCAGCAGCCTTCGCAGCCCTTTTATAGGCGCAGCTCCTCGGACGAACGTTGGGCGTTCAGCACAGCTACGCTGGGCGTAGCTTCGGATAGGGTCCAGCTGCGTCCAGCTGTCTCGCACTTCGGAAGAGGATAAGGACCGAAGGTACGCTGGGTGTACCAAACTTGGACGCGGGTCATAGGGCGAAGCGAGGCGATGTGGCGTGAACCGAAGGGTGCTCTACGATCAGCGATGGACGGCTGCGATGAGGCCACGTCATCCATCTCGCATTAGACTTCGTGATTTCGATTCCAAACTTCAAAATTTCGTATCTTCCTCATACGAGCTCCGTTTTTGACGTTCTTTATATCCACACGAAGGTGGGAACGTACTCTACAACTTTCATTTAGACTCCGTCGGCTAATTTTGAATTTATTTTAAATTTATATTTTTAACAGGCCGGGACAGGATTGGTCCGTTAAAAATTCATAACTTCTTTATCCGACGTCCGTTTTTGTCTGTCTTTTTATCGTTATACTACTATTAACGAGATCTTCGATTCTCGTTTAGTTTGTGTCGGCTAAAAACCGCTCGATCTAATATTCGAACTTCGGGATGTACACTGCTAAGCCGAAACTTCGAAAAATCATAACTTCCTCATACGAAGTCAGATTTGGGTGTTCTTTTTATGGACGCTCTTGGTTTAACGTATTCTACGACTTTCATTTAGGTCGCTAAGGCTAAAAGTCGCTCTATCGAAAATTCACTATTTACGCTTCCCGGTGTCGTGCCGGTTCCGTCGCGAAACTTCGACGGGTCATAACTTCTTCGTTATAACTCGGATTTCGGCGTTCTTTATATATACGGAACCCTTGAGACATATTCTACAACTTTGTTAATATTATTTATTCTAAATAATCTTTTGTCGAAAAGTCGTTTTCGACCCCTATTATCTCCAGATTGACTAGCCCGGATCTACGGGCGTTACACTTAAAGACTATCATCCACATTCTTAATCTGGTCCCTACCAAAAAGGTTACCAAAACACCTCACGAGATGTGGGCTAGGAAGGTTCCCACATTAGACCACATCAAAGTATGGGGTTGCGAGGCTTTTGTGAGGCGCGAGACTCACGACAAGCTCGAACCTCGGAGTGAGCGATGTATTTTCATTGGCTACCCACATAAATCCTTTGGATATCTCTTCTATCGACTAAGTGACAATGTTGTCTTCGTCGCGTGAAGAGGGGTCTTTCGTGAGAGAGAGCTTATATGCCAAGGGGAAAGTGGGAGGAAAATTAACCTTGAAGAGCTTCAAGAGTCAAGCGGTGAAGGAACCTCAAACACTAGCAATCAACCCGAGGAGGAAACTCATGTTGAACCTATTGATGAATATGTACCTCTGAGGCGTTCCACCAGAGTTAGGGCTGCACCTGAATTTTATTATGGTTTCCATATTACTAAAGAAGGTGATACATTTATCAGTGATAGTACATTGGTAAATTTGGATGAGCCTAACAACTACGCGGAAGCTATAGCAGGCCTTGAGTCTGCTAAATGGAAAGAGGCTATGGATAGCGAGATTCAATCCATGTATGACAATCAAGTTTGGAACTTGGTTGACAATGAACCGGGTCGAAAGACAGTCGGGTCCAAATGGATCTTCAAGAAAAAGACCAGCATGGATGGAAAAGTACACACATATAAGGCGCAACTGGTTGCAAAGGGCTTTACTCAAACTCAGGGAGTTGACTATGATGAGACCTTCTCACCAGTAGCGAAGATTAAATATATAAGGGTTATGTTGGCCATAGCTGCATTTCATGACTATGAAATATGGCAGATGGATGTCAAAACCGCTTTCCTTAATGGAAAGTTGGCTGAAGATGTTTACATGAGTCAGCTAGAGGGTTTTGTTAATGCAAGATACACTAATAAAGTGTGTAAGCTTGAGAGATCCATATATGGATTGAAACAAGCATCTCGCAGTTGGAATCTTTGTTTTGATGAGAAAGTCAAAGAGTTTGGATTTTCGAGAAGCGAGGATGAGTCATGTTTGTATGTCAAGGCTAGTGGGAGCATAGTTAGCTTTCTCGTGTTGTATGTGGATGACATACTACTCATAGGAAATGACATCCCGACCTTGTAGGAGGTTAAGTCCTGGCTTGGGAAGTGTTTTGCTATGAAGGACCTTAGAGAAGCTACCTATATCCTAGGGATAAGGATTTTGAGAGACAGGATTAAGAGACTAACAGGACTTATTCAAAGTACCTACTTGGACAAGGTGCTGAAGCGTTTCAACATGGAGAACTCCAAGAAAGGTGACTTGCCTATCCAAAGCAATACCAAACTGAGTATGACTCAGAGTCTAAGTACAGAAGCTGAGATAGTAGAGATGAGCCGGATACCATATGCTTCTGCAGTTGGCTCAATCATGTATGCTATGACTTGTATTCGCCCTGATGTGGCCTTTGCTTTGAGGATGGTCAGTACATATCAAGGGAATCCTGGTAGAGCTTACTGGACTGCAGTTAAGAATATTCTTATGTACCTACGTAGGACTAAGGATTGGATCCTTACCCTCGGTGGGAGTGATGACTTGAGAATATTAGGGTATTGTGACACCGGGTTTCAGACTGACAGAGACAATATGCGTTCTCAGTCGGGCTGGGTGTTTACCCTAAATGTAGGAGTAGTAACATGGAAAAGTTCCAAGTAGTGGACTGTGGCTGATTCAACGTGCGAATCAGAGTATATTGCAGCAAGCGAAGCATCGAAAGAGGCGATATGGTTGAAGAACTCCGTCGGAGACCTTGGGGTTATGTCATCCATAAAGGAGCCTATAGAAGTTTTCTGCGATAATGAATGGGCGGTTGCCTTAACCAACGAACCAAGAGATCATGGTAGATCAAGGCATATCGACAGAAAGTACCACTTCATAAGACATCATGTAGAAGAAGGACACCTCGTAGTGAAGAGGATATCGTCACAAGACAACCCAGCAGATCCCCTTACAAAGGGACTAGGGTTAAGCACTTGCAACATGCAAGAGGCATTGGGCTAAAAGACGATATTAGTTTTGGTAATTAGATAAATTAAAAATTGTAATAGCTAAATTGTAATTGACATTTTCATGATTGAATAAAAGGACTTTTATTTACAAGTAAAGTTACTGTCTTGTGTCAGTTATTTACTATTGTTTCATTTTGCATGTTTTGACTTCCTGAATAATATAATTATTCAAACTATACACAGTCGATCATACATTGGAAGTAGGTATGAGGCTAGACTGTCATGAGTTGGCTGTAGATGTCTAAGGAGTTAGACATGGCAAGAATCTGCTGCACCATTCATGAGTGCTTGTGAACTAAGAATTTGAGCATTTGATCAACCCGCACTCATCAGAATCACTTCATGGAATTTATCACGAGTGATTGTGATGATAATATCATATAATCTTCAAACCAAGATATATGAGTTATTGACTACAAATTGGTTGTGCATTGATGATGCGTAAATGCATCAGTAACTTGATGTCATAAAACGTATCGTTGTGCATGATTTAACGAGTAGTTAGTACAAGCATATAGAGTCGAAGCTTATCTGTTCCTTTTATCCTAAGAAGGATCAAAAGTGATATTTTGGCCCCTCGATGATTGGTTTTGACCTATGTATCGGGCCCGGTCAGAACGAAATTGATGTGTTCAATTATGTTCTATCTCAAACTAATTGGAAATCGGGAAACTAATTACAGGACAATAAGTATGACTATGTTCCATGTATTTGTCCGCTGATATCTTGTAGAACAGAGGAGTATATGATCACTTATCTAAGGACAGTCACTGACTGGGTCAGAGTTCGACAGCGGCTTTTGGAAGCTATGGTTGCTAATCGGATCTTGAAGTTACATTGGCAGTTATAGTTATTAGACTTATCCAAGTGGGAGACTGTTGGATTTGGTGTCTAAGCCCATAACTATATCTGGTATGTACTTGACCCGATTGTAGCATGGTCCTTTTGGGTTGCCTTCACCAGTGCAATTTGATAGGATGGACTTTTGAGAATAAGATTATTGGTGATTTATTAATATATTATAAAGTATAATATATTAATTGAGAAATCATATTATTTAATTAGTGTTGGTCAATAATTAATTTGGATTCAATGTTTTGATCAAAAGTGACTAATTAAATCTAAAGGGGTTGATTATGTAAATCATCCATTCTTATAGTTTGAGCCAAAGATCCATTAGGGTGGGCTAAGTGGTTCACGGATAGTCCATGGAGCTTTAACCCATGGAGCCTAAGGGATATGGAAGGTCATGGTGCATTAGGGTTTCATGGATGAAACCCTAGCCTTGAGAAACACTATAAAAGAGTCCCCTTAGTGACAAAATCGGCCAACCCCTACATACAAGATTGTGTGAATCGATTTTGCAAGCTAACTTATTCTATAAAGAGCCTCCTTTTCATATTGGTGTTTGTGACACATTAGAGGCACAACATTTGAGGTACTCAAGCTTCCAAGGTCAAGAACTACACAAGAGGTAAGTTATCTAACTAGTTGTTACTTTGAATTGTATGCTAGTTAAGTTATATGCTTTGGAAATTTGAAAATGCATGTATAATTAGAGAAAACATAGTTCCAAAACATCTAGGGTTGCATGTGCACCATAGGAGTGTTATAGTGCTTAAAACCCAACAAAGACTTTATAAAGTTGGCAACTTTAAGTCCCCAAAGGCCCTGAGATGTCCATATCTAAAGCCACATCTTCATATCATGCTCAAAACCAAGAATGGTACCAAACTAGGATAATAATGACCATAAACTTTAATAGAAGAAGATCTAAGCAATGGAAGGTCATGGTTTTGACTTTATACCTTAAAATGGTTGCCACAGCAGAGTAAACACCGGATCTACAGCCTCTCCCTTCATCTATACACCCACCACTTCAAGCTTCTTCACATAAACACCAAAGAGGCACTCCTTAAGCCCTCACACACTCAAAATGGGAGATGAGACACGATTTAGAGTTTCTCTGGACAAAGGGGGTGATAAGGGAGGCTACAAGTGAGGCTTAAGGCCTTTAAATAGGGTACAAACCCTGAAAATTAGGGTTTTCCTTTCCAGTGTCTACTCGTCGAGTTGGGGCCTTCCAACTCATCGAGTAGACCCTTCATTCCGCGTCCGAAATGATCTCTACTCGACGAGTTGGAGCTCAACTCATCGAGTTCCAGCCCAAAAGTCTAAAAATATTGAAAACTGAATAACACATAAACCAAGCGTTACACTTGTTTTCTAGATCTTGTTCAAGAAGGCTTTTATTGATTATTTATAACAATAAACAAAAGGTATATAAAACCTAATCCCTTTGTGAATTTTGAAAATAGTAAAATACTCCTAGGGTTCGTAATGTTCAATTATTTGTTGTAAATCAATAGAGAAAACTTAGATCCAATAGGTTGCATGTGAACTTAGGGTTAAGTTTTTCCACAACATAATTTTTGTAACATATAAAACCTATCAACTTCGTGATGAATCTTTCATCACATGGTGAGAATTAAATTGACACGTGTCACTCTCCGGTTGACACGTCTCCCGGTAACTCATCATTCTTCACGCCGTGGCATGCTCACTATCATGTTGTGACATACTCAATACCATGTCATGGAAAAAATTCATCCATGTCACTGGATTCAAAAGTTTGTCTGTTGACTTTGACTTTTGTTGACTTTCTCAAAATAGCAATGTACTTTCATTTCTACTTCAAACGGCCATAACTTTCTCATACGAACTCCGTTTTTAAGGATCTTTATTTCCAAGGAATCCTCTCAAAAAGATTTACAACATTCCTCATTTATATTTTGCTAAATAGCATTTCTCAATTTAAGCAACTCAAGGCTTTATTTCATTTACTCACCTCATAATATTCACATCTCGTGAAATTATACCTGTCACGAAAAGCCAGGTGTTACATGGAAGTTGTTCCCTATATGTGAGTTGAATTAAGAATTTAGAGTGTAAACATTTGAAAGAGTGAAATGAGAGATTTCAAATATTTCTTCAGTAAACGTTGTGAGTATTATAAAAGAGAAAGTATCAACTTTTTTAAAATGAAAATTTAGACTAGAGAAGTATGAGATCTTAAATGTATTATTAACAGACGAAATGAGTGTTTAATTTCTCTCTGGCGATAAACAGATGTCGAGTCAATATGATTGAGTAATAATAGCTGAAAAATATGCTAGTAGTAAGATAAATACTATTAGTTGAGAATAGCCAAATGCTCTAGTTGATTTTAAGAGATAGTAGGTAAAATACTACCAACTACAAAGAGTTAGGAATTGTGATTGATAGTAGGTCAAATACTATTAATGAAAATGATTAAAGTCTGAGAAGGAATAGACATTGAGAAGGTCTAATGATAACTGAGAGTGAACTCCAAATCCCTCAGTTAGGATTCATCACCCGATAGCTTGGTCACTTTTCATGCTCTATCATTGGTCCTTGGACATATGTTCACTTCTATTTCGTGCAAAACCATTATTTCTTAGTTTCACATGATAATCACGTTTGTAATGTCCCACCTTGTTGCATCTTCAACACACCAAATCCTTTTTCTTTTTGTTGGATTTATTGGGAACATCTTGCTTATGTTTCTTTCCATGTCATATGTTACTGGAGTAGATATAATTGTTTTTAACCATATTAATAGACATATATCCAGATTCAACTTTCCCTTTATTTTTATCATTTTCTTGTGCCCGAAGAGATTATTCTATGCGAAGATGACTGTCCAATTGAACCAATAAGAATTCCTCCTTTTGATGTTTCAGGTAATGCTTGAAATCTTTCTAAGATGGGGGTAACTAGTGAATCACAAACAACCATCTTATGATTGATAAAATTGCTAACCAAAAGCTTCTTTATGGAAGCATCTTCAATGATGTATTTTGCTTCAAGGATGTCCCATAATTCCTTTGCACCTTCGACAGGTTGGTAGATAGCAATAAAGAATCATACATACCATTCAACTTATAACTTATACAAATATAGGTATCTTTCTCCCACTTACTCCTCTTTCTAGTGCCTGAAGTCATTCCATTCAGACTTCTCTAGTTTGCAGAGCTTCAAACTCATCTCTGATTGATTCATCCATGACCACTAATAGGAAATATCAAGGTAGGTATGGAAATCCGGATTACTTGTGGAACGTGTAAGGTTAATTTTACGAATTGATATTGCAACCATATACATAGATTTACTAGAAAGAATTATGAATGTTCAGAGAGAGAGAGAGAGAGAGAGAGAGAGAGAGAGAGAGAGAGAGAGAGAGAGAGAGAGAGAGAGAGAGAACAAATTGTATATTCACCTTTTCTTAGAAATGCTATACATAATTTGACAAAATGAGAGTTAATTGTAGTAATTTAATTAAATTACTACAACTTAATTAAATTGATTGTAGTCATTTAATGGTTTTTAATGCACTATAACTGACGAAACCGCTAATAAACATAAGATGTTCTTTGAATTCAAGATTTCAAAATTGACAAAACATTCAATTTTATCACCATCATTTGTCGTGAAAGATTCAAACCAGTCTTATATAAGGGTGCCCTCTGTACCACCTAACTTATATTAAAAACAATTAGTAATTCTCTTTGGCACTCGTATTAATTCTAATTATACTTAAATGTCTACCGACACTAAAATTACCGACACTAAAATCACAAATACTAAGTGTTTTCTATAATAATTCTACTTGTAGCATGTTAATGTTGAGGTTGGTATGTGTCAAAATCATACGTTTAAGTAGTCATGTTGGTATCTTGTTCTATGTCTTTTTAAAATAAAAATAAAATAAAAAATAAAATTGTAGTTGCATCTTTCTTTGGTTTAGAGTGGTACACTTTTTTTTGAACGGCTTGTTAGTACTTATACTCATCTGTTGTAGAATCTCTTTATAATCCTTGGCAAGATAGGTAGATTTCAAAATCTGAAGGTTCCATCTATTCAGCTACTTGGTTTTTATAATTATATTATGTAGTTCTTGTGTAGTTCGTCCAGTAAACTTCAAACATCAAACAAACCCTTACATTAATGATCGTTAGCAAGTGTTTAATGTCATTATTATAAATAAATAAAAATTCTTGCATTAATTTGTTTTTTTAAAAGGAGACATTGAAAGAGAGTTATGAGTTATTACTGGCATGTTAAAATTAGGAGTGAATGGGGTTACGGAATCTAATTTTCCCTTAAAAGCAGGACGAAAGATACTCCATGACCATTCGTGAGTAAAATATTATATTACTTGGTTTAATTAGGATTTAATTAACTAACTCAAAAATGTTAATAAAATGTAGAAAGTGGACAGCCCTTTTAAAACAAAAGGTACTCACTTTTTAAACCCCTTTGTGGGTAATATAAAACTTTTTTTTTCTGATCTTTATGCAACTTTTTTACCACCTTTTTTTATATGCCTTTGCCTTTTACATTTCTTCACATTAATTAATTTAAAATTTTCTTGAATATTAATTAGCGCATAAGTTGTACATGGTACGTAACATGGCCTAAAGAAAAATTAATTTCCTTATTTCTTAGAATGTAAAACATGCTGATGAGAGACAGATGGATCGCATTATACTTTTTTAACATCCTTGAATTATCTGGTATTCTAATTCCTATGAAGCTTTTTTATTTTAATTTTGTTTCCGTAAGATTAATTAATAATTTCGCATCTTTTTGTTTTTTGTGTTGTCGGCAGTCATTCTAAAGAAAGTACTTGAGATATTATGGACAAAAATTAGATGGTAAATTTTGGACCGACATACAATTTATGTTTGGTAAGTTATTCTTTTATCAAAACACACAGGGTTACAATCAGGGAAAACCACAATTAAAAAATACAATATTGAAAATATAAAACGATAATGAAAAATCAATGAATTGCACCCAAAGTTCATAGATTGACATCATAAAGGGTGGATAGCTGTATCATTAAAAAATCAATAAAAAGAAACACTTCATCCACATATCCAATTTCACTTACACCCGGTTCCCGAGTTGAACTTAACGAGATAAAGGAAAGGAAATGGGTGAAAATGAGAAGAAAATAAAACAAAATTGGTGTTCCCGAGTTTCATTAAAGGATGGAAGTGGAAGGAAGTGGAGAGAAATGAGAAGATCACTTTCCCTCCAAACTTTCCTTCGGATTTGGAAGGATTTGGAAAAAAAGAACAAAATGCTTCACTTTCCTTCCACTTCTCTCCAACCCAGGAACACAAATGAAAATTTGGTTTTTCAATCATTTCTCTTCTTTTCTCTAATGAATTTGTTTTCTCTTCTCTTCTTTTCTTTTGTTAAACTCGGGAACGAGACGTTAATCTAACTCTTGCAGTGTTACATAGCAGAGGTTAACAAAAATGGCAGACTTGGTAAAGATAAATATAAAATAAAATAAAATACTAACGGTAAGCTCATAAAAAAAATTCTTAAAATTTTAGATTTGTACAACATTTTAAGATTTTCAAAATAAAAAACAAACATTTATATTTAAATACAAACATTTATATTTAAATCAGTCGTCTAAAGAAGAAAATTAATTTGATAGATTACATATTAAACATGGACAACAAATATATGCATCACCCAAATCTAGTGTTGTAAACTCGCCGAGTTGGGCGATTACTCGGCCGAATACTCCCTACTCGGCCTCTTACCGATGTGAGTTACAGAATCCATCTACTCCCAGATCGGCTCCTTATTGAAACAAGTAGTGTTGTAAAACTCGGTCAACTCGGTGATTAATATGTAAAATATAGTTAATGATTTATTATTTAACACACACACACATACACATGTGATTATTACTATATATATATATATATATATATATATATATATATATATATATATATATATATATATATATATATATATATATATCTTAAAATTTCAGTAATTATTCACGAAGTGAGACCATTGTGTGTTTTTTATTTTTTGTGTACTCACATGTATCTAATTTTGTTATATATTTCAATCAACTTATGATTTTGACATATATAATTTCCCTAAAAATATTTGTAAATGAATACCGAATCCGAGTACTCCCAATGTACTACCGAGTACTCGCTAATCGACAATCAGCCGAACAAGTACCGAGTAGCGAGTTCTACAACCTTGCCCAAATAATCATTGAAAACATATAATTCAAATAAACTAAAGCCATTTATTGATTTGTTTGAGACCATGAAACCCTGACAAAAAAATTAACACCTACTAAGCAATTAATAACAATGAACTCTTGTAGCACAACATGGACAACGTCATAGATTAAGAGCAAGTAAAGTGACAACAATCATCATAAGTTGATATGAGAAATCACAAATCAAATAGAGGATCAGAGAAGGTCCAAACTAAGTGTAAATTTATCAACTTCAAAGAAAAATATGGTTTTCCAACAGCACTAGGGTAAAGATGTCTTTTTTGATGTAGCTCACCATATTCGTATGAAGATCAATTATCCTCCAACTTACATATAACTTGTTAAGATCTTGAAACCAAACTGTGATTGAAATTTAGACCAAAATCATACTGAAATAACCGTAAAAAACTATCAATTTTCTGAATGCTCAACAAAAAAAATGACATTGATTACAAACGTGAATTGTAGGAGTATCTGGCTAGTATGGCTTGTGATAATTTTTTGATGAAAATAATTTACCATAGTAAAATAATATGTTGTTAACAAATAAAACTCATTTTTTTTTTGGAAATGGAACTTCCGTAACGAGGGTTTCCGAGCCAGCTTTCGCACACCGACTAATCCTCAACTACAAACATGAGGGTTTGCCTCATGCCCTGGAGGCACTGCAGGCGAACCTCTATGGCCACAAGGGCTGAGTGGTGTCAGGATTTGAACATGGGTCAATAGGTTATCCACCATATCTTTCACATGTCATACCAAGTCACAACAACCTAAGTGGTTCACAGAAAACTCAGTTTCCAACTCCTTTATCAAATTGTGAAAATCATACCTCAACCTAGTTGTTTAAATAAAGTTCTTCAAGACCTCAACCCATTTGTTTTTTGTTGACATTAGATTATGTTGTTGTTTTGTGTTAAAAAATAAAGTTTCCTACTGTTTTGGTTTAAAAAAATAAGTGCGTTTTGGGTTAAAAATAAAAGTAGGTTTATATTTTTGTTAAATGTATTAGTAAGTGTTTGGGACTACAAATAAAAGTACGTTATTATTTTGGATTGAAATATATATATATATATATATATATATATATATATATATATATATATATATATATATATATATATTTTGTTTTGGATTAAAAATAAAAGTAGCTAATATTTTTCTTTTTTATTTTTATTATAATTTTTTATAGGTTAACAATTGACTTAGGTTAATTTTTTTGTATGAAAAGACAATTTTCATTAAAACCATTATCGTTTTTTTAACTAGTTTTCCAACAAAAAAAATTATAATAACTGCTACATAAAGGTTCTAATTTTATAGAAGCCGCTAAAGTAATCCAACTACTAATATTACAAAAAAAAATTATCATATTTACCTCGTGTAGAATTAAACACACATGACACTAGTATGGTGAAGTGAATGTAAATGAGAGGCATCACCAAAACCACAAATTAATGTTTTACACTTATATATAACATATTGATACATAGAAACAATGTCTTATCAAATACATACGTTTAAATGCAAGGTGGTGTTGGTTAAATCTATTATACTCATTTGTTGGACCATGACTCTTCACTGATCATAATAATATCCACTATAATTCAGGTGTTGACGCCTAAAAGGCACCTACTACAATGCATAAAGCACCTCAGAAAAAGAAAATTATTAATGCATATGAAGAAAATGGCTCCAGTTACAATTTTTAGGCTACATAGATCCTATATTTTCATCATGCTCAACTTTTGAACTTAAAATTTTGGAATATAAAATTTGTCAATAATGCCAATAATGAGGAAAATGAAAACATCTTGTCATTTGCATAATTTTTTACAACATTTTGTTCTTTGCATAACAAATAATAACAGTAGACATATACCATACAATATACCTTTAAAAAGGCTACCAAATTTTATCATTGTACTTTTATAGTACATTGCTTTAATAAGAAAAAATTAGAATAAAATTAAAAGGGTAAATTGAAAGTAAGATGTGATATTAAAAAAACTAATGAAAGTATGTTGTAATTTTCTACTCTAAATTTCTTTCTCTTGTAGAAATTACTATATCCTGAATCGTTTAAGTAGTTAAAAGTTGTTAAAGGGGTTGATTGAAGGAACTCCTTATTTCGTTGGTATTTAATTCTTTGTTCGACAATACCAAAGTTAGACAACTTTGAAGATGTACTAACCCATATCTGATTTTTAAAATGCCTCTTCTAATTGAATTCCCTAAGTTATACATGATACATAAAGTAACAAAAGAAGTCATTTTCGAATCAAGCAATTCAACTTCACCGAGACATATTAACAAATAGTTGGTATGCATATCAGAACTTTTTCAATTCCACTGCCACCAATTCCACTATTCATGATATCCTTCTCGATCTTGGAATCTAAAAGAAAACTTATAATAAAAGTTGGTATGCATATCAAAACTTATAATAAAAGTAAATAAGATATGAATATACATAATAAGTTGAACGAAGTGCCCATAGTGAAATGAGGCTTCAAAAAGATCGATTTATGTTCCATTGGTCTATACCACCTTATACTTGTCATTTATGCTTTCTTTTATGTAATTACAAATCCTTAATGATTACATACCTGCATTCTTGGCAAAATTTTGAAAAATCTTACCGATTTCAATCTTTATGCAATGGATAATGAATTAATTGAGGGAAAACTTGTAAATGGGAATTGCATTTGTCCCTGATTTGAAGTTATCATAGTTTATTTGGAATGAAAAAGCGATATATTTTGAATGGATCATCTTGTGGTCGAGATTTTGGGTGATATCACTAATTTCTTGTTTTGAATGTTACAACGTGTATCTCTTCCTAGTGTAAACACGATTAAGGACATCAAGGTAATTTAACTTTTTATGAAAGAACACATTTAGAATATGCCATGCAGAAAGATGAGTCTTTTATTAGAATAAGAAGATAAGAAGATTTTGACGGAGTTTAGAGACTATATTGCTGAAGATTTCAATATAAACTAATTTGGTGATTTTATCCCTAAAATGCAACCCGTTTCTTTTTTATTACTTTAATTCGATCAATGAAACCATCCTCAACACATCGCATATCCAGTATAGGCAACAATGGTGGAGAAATAAGGGGCGTTGGGGGGTACTATAGCATCCCTAAAAATTTCATTTCTTTTGTTTTTTATAAATATAAAAAATTTATATGTAAACATGTTTTATATCATTATACCCCCAGCTAAATGGATTATACTATGTTTATGCCAGGATATGCTAACTATATACCTCATAAGACTATATTTCTTTTGCTATTTGTTACTCGACGGATGCAATTATAACATTTGTTTAAATTATGTTTTTTGTGTGATTTAGGACATTAAATATTAAACAGCTCTTTGCAAATATTATTTTGAATCTTAATAATGTTTGCATCCCCATATCCAAATTTTTGGCTCCACCACTGATAAGCAATATATCCTCATGTCTCGACTGGTGAGTTTGTGAGGACCATGGTCGTCTAAGCTATTTTTTGTGATTTGTGGTCGTATGCACACCCAAGTCCTAAAGGTCTTTTACTCAACCAATAATAGACTCGTTGTATACTAAATATATAATTGAATTATGCTGGAATTTTATCGTGTAAACCATCAAATACTTCGGTCAATACTAACGTCAAGCTAACCTCTCAAACCAATGAAGAATTTTTTGACCCCACACATTATAGCACTCTCACAGGTGACTTGGAATACATAACATTTACAATGCCCAACATGTCATCTGCAATTCAAAAGATTTTTCCCACATGCATAATTAGTTCACCTCTCACATGAATGCCTTAAAACGTATACTTTGGTACTTCCAAGGAAAATTTTCTATCTTCCAGCACATATCAAATCTATGTATTCATATTTACTTGGTTATACAAACGTCTACTGGGGTGCCTATTCGGATACTCAACGATCCCCCTCATGGTACTCTTTTTCTATAGTGATAATCATAGCTCATGGTCTTCGAAGTGCAACCAACTTTATCACGGTCTAGTATAAAGGCAGAGTATTAGTATCAAGGCGTTGCAAACGATATCTCCAAAGCATGTTGGTTAAAGAGTCTTCTATATGAATTGCATTATCCTTTAACAAAGGCAACCATTGTCTACTATTATATTGTTAGTGCATATTAACTTGTTGGAAATCAGCTACAACACCACCACACAAAGAATATTTAAATGGACAATCACCTTGACTACAAATAATAAGTTGAAAAAATGAAAGATACGAGTTATACGTGTCCCGTCAAGGTATCAATTGGTCGATATTTTTACCAAAGGTCCACCCAGAATTCCATTTTACAATTTACGAGACATTTTATACATTTTCGCGCCTCTTTTATTGTAGGGAATTATAAGTGATATATCTCATCACTATATTATTTTTAATTTATGTAATAAGTAACTAATAGATAGACTTTCCTTTATATATATATATATATATATATATATATATATATATATATATATATATATATATATATAGAGAGAGAGAGAGAGAGAGAATGCTCGCCGGTTGCACAGGTTAAGATTATATTATATAATTTTGATAATATACTTTATTTGTTATATATATTAAATATGAAATAGTAATTTTTATACTAGTTGACATGAAATTTTAAATATTTTGAACAACTATTGCTATAATTAGTGAATTTAAAATTAATTATTTTACAATATGTTATTTTTGATCATAATGATTATAGAGAAAATCAACCAGTATTTTAAGTTAACTAGTGGAAGACCCGTCACGTCGTTGGTGCATGTTTGAATGGGTTTTGATGACCTACTTCAAATATCCCAACCTCTTAAAATACTCATTTCCAAAAGAGAGTTAAATGCTATTTCCATGTTATCTTTTTTTATCAATATAAATGTCTGTCAAATACAAACCAATTAGATACTTCTATAATTGGATATATTGAATAGAGTATAATGTGTTAAAAAATGAAATTAGAATGCCTTAATCCTAATGTATTTATGTGGCCAAGTACAATTACCAAATAATTAGTGTCCAACATCCATCCAGTCTAATTTACCTCCGTGTGCTGATACCTGAGATAACTTTATTGTAACACCCCATTTTTCCATAGCTGTAGATTGTAATAAAAATACGAAATAAAATATAATGCTCGTGAGTCACAATAGTTATCATAAATACGTAGGAAACGTCAATACAAATTTTGTAGATATATAGAACGCGCAAATTCGACTTCGTATGAAGAAGCTATGATTCTTCCAAGATTTGCGATTTAACCGACACACCTCTACGTATAGTAAAAAGTAAATTTTTGATACATTACTTTTTAGCCTAAGTGATCTAAACTAAATTCATAGTAGTCGTTAAACCGAGAGCGTGCATATAGAGAACACCCAAATCTAACTTTGTATGGAATATATGATTTTTCGAAGTTTTTGTGCAACCAGGTAGAGTAGTGTGCGATACTGAAATCGAATTTTAGAACGGTAGATTATTAGGAAAAATAATTTGAACGAGAGTTGAAGATCTCGTCAATAGGAGTTCGTCGATATAAATAACATCGAGAACGGAGTCCGTACGAAGGAGTTATGCATTCTACAGCAATCTCTAACAGGCTAAGCCTATCAAAAAAATAAATTTTTGATAAATGAACAAATAGTTATTGGGATCTAAAATAAAGTTGTATATCTTGTCGAGAGCTTTTCGAAAGTATAAAGCACGTCCAAAACGGAGCTCGTATGAAGAAGTTACGCCACTTCAAAAATATGGAAAACCAGGCGAACGCACTGCCCGACACACATCGATGACGTGGCCACACCATAAAGCGCCACATGGTAAGCCGACTCTACAACTCCCCAAAGAGACACAATGACATGGAGATCTATGGATACAATACGTGGCTACTTTCTAGAAGGTGTGAGGTGGACGACTCTGGGCGCGACAAGTGGCAGAAGGCGGGTGGAGCCAGCAACACACATATGTGCGGTGCACCCTCCTTTTGAGCCTATAAATACCCCGTATTTCGTATAAGCTGATCACTCTATACCCCTAGAACCTTACTCTCTCAAGTTTCCCTCTTCTTTAGCCCTTTTTCCTTAAGAATTTAGCCTGCGGCGGAGCCCCGCAACGCCCCTGGGTGTTCAACTATTTGTAGCCTTCGCGTAGAAGTTCATGAGTCAGTATTCTGCCCGTTTAACTCCCGGTTTTCGTCAAAATACTCTGTAGGTAAGCTACGCTTACTTTGTCGTAAGTGTAACTATATTTATGTTAATAGTCGTTGTTATGAATATACATATATATATATATATATATATATATATATATATATATATATATATATATATATATATATATATATATATATATATATATTGATATATAGATTTATCAGTAATTCCAGTTATATACTGATTAATCTACTTATGGGAGAGGTTTCTAGAATGGTCGTGTTGGCTTGGTTGTTGGATTTCAAAAAGGCTATACGCCAAAATGGTCCTGCCTCCCAACCGTCCTGCGTGGTTGATCCTTATTTGATAAGAAACATAAGTATTCATTGGGATTAGTTATAGATCTAGCCTTCTTTACCAGATTCCCTTAGGGTCTAATAACTAATAGTATTATAGGTTAATACTCTCTAGGCTCGTTGCTCATTAGTGGGATCGACCAGATAACTGTTAATATTCAGAGTACTTGTCCATGGGAGTTCTTCTCACTATATTGTATAACCCATTATGTATCTTCTATATGCTAGGATATAGTTACCATGTAGTATGCACTTAGGCAATTAGACTAGGTTAGTTAGTTTCCTGATAGGTGGTTTGTTGCTATATGTATGTTAATATATCTATATGTGGAGTTCAGGGCAGACCAGCCCAGTTGAAGGTTAATAGACTCGGGCAGACTAGCTTTATGCTAAAGGCCAAATGTGCAGCACAACTATATGTTGTAGGTAAAGATAGGGCGGAACAACTTTATGATGTAGGCCAAGAGAGGACCAAATATATGTTGAAGGTCATTATGTGTATGCATTCTATGTGTGTTGTGGTATGGAATACGTTGAGGGAATTCAGTAAGCCTCGACTTACAATTATTGAATAACAGCCTTGCAGGTTGTTCATCTGACCCTGGAAAAGCTCACGCATGATTGTATATATATCAAAGCATCAATAAAGTTTGATAAGACTTTCACTAAACACTATTTTATAATTAATCATGTAATAATGGTTTGCAATGCTTTGTGTAAGACATATATTTCAAAAATAAAAATGAAAATTTTGCTTCGAAATTTAGGATTTTACAAGTTAGAATCAGAGCCCTATTTTTCCATAGCCGTAGATTGTAATAAAAATACGAAATAAAATATATTAATTGTGAGAAAATAATCTTTATAAAATTCATAGGAAATGTCAATACGAATTTCATAGATATATAGAACGCGTAAATGAGACTTCGTATGAAGAGGATATGCTTCTTCGAAGATGTGTGATTTAACCAGTGCGATTTTACGTATAGTAAAATGTAAAATTTTGATACACTACTTTTTAACATAAGTGATATAAATGAAAGTCATAGTAGTCGTTAAACCGAGAGCATGCTTCTGAAGAACACCGAAATCCGACTCCGTATGGAATAGATATGATTTTTCGAAGTTTTTGTGCAACCGGGTACAATAGTGCGCGACACAGAAATTGAATTTTAGAACGGTAGATTACTAGGAAAAATAATTTTAACGATACTTTAAGATCTCGTCAATAGGAGCCCGTCGATATAAAGAACATCGAGAACAATTATGTATGTAGGAGCTATACATTCTGCAGCGCTCTCTAACAGGCTAAGCCTATCAAAAATATATTTTTTTAAATGAGATTTAGCTGCTTGGATCTAAAAGAAAGTTGTAGATCTCGTTGAGAGATTTCCGACAATATAAAGAACGTCGAAAACAGAGCCCGTATGAAGAAGTTACACCACTTCGAAAATATGGAAAATTAGGCGCGCGAAGTGCCCGACGCGTAACGATGACATGGCGGCCCCAGAGAGGGCCACATGGCAAGCCAGATCTTTAACTCCCCAAGAGACTCGATGACGTGTCCAGCTACGGACGTGACACGTGGCACAACGAGAATGCGACTGTTTGCTTGTTTCTAGAAGGTATAAGGTGGACGACTCCAGGCGTGACACGTGGCAGAAGGACGGTGGAGCCAGCAACACACATATGTGCGACACACACCCCTTGGGAGCCTATAAATACCCCGCATTTTATATAAGCTGCTCACTCCATACCCTTAGAACCTTTTTCTCTCAAGTTTCCCTCTGCTTTAGCTCTTTTCCCTTAAGAATCTAGCCTGCGGCGGAGCCCTGCAACGCCCCTGGGTGCTCAGCTAATTGCAACCTTCGTGTAGATGTTCACGAGTCAGTATTCTTCCCGTTTAACTTGAGGTTCTCATCGAAATACTTTGTAGGCAAGCTACACTTACTCTTTCTTAAGTATAACTATATTTATGTTCATAGTCGTGTCGTTGTTAGGAATATATATATATATATATATATATATATATATATATATATATATATATATATATATATAATTCTAGTTATAATACTGATAAATCTACTTACGGGAGAGATGTCTAGAATGGTCGCGTTGGCTTGGTTGTTGGCTTTTCAAAAAGGCTATACGTTGAAATGGTCAACCTCCCAACCGTCCTTCCTGACTAATCTTCATTTGATAAGGACTATCAGTATTTATTGGGATTAGTGATAGATCTAGCCTTCTTAACTAGATTCCTTTAGGATCTAATAAGTAATAGTAGTATAGTTTACTACTCGCTAGGCATTTCTCGTTAGTGGGATCGTCTTGAGAACTGTTAATCTTCATAGTAACTGTCCAAGTGAGTTATTCTTACTATTTTGTATACCCCAGTATGTATCCTATGTATGTTAGGATATAGTTACCCTGTAGTATGCACTTAGGAATTAGACTAGGTTAGTTAGTTGTCTGTTATGTGGTTTGTTGCTATATGTATGTTCATATATCTATATGTGGAGTTAAGGGCGGACCAGCTCTATGCTGAAGGCTAATAGACTCTGGCGGACTAGCTTTATGCTAAAGGCCAAAGGTTCAGCCCAACTATATGGTGTAGGTAGAGATAGGGCAGACTAGCTTTATGCTGAAAGCCGGGGGCAGACCAACTACATGTTGAAGGCCACAATGTGTATGCATTGTATATGTGTTCTGGTACGGAATACTTCGAGAGAGTTCACTAAGCCTCAGCTTACAGTTGTTGAATAACTGCCTTGCAGGTTGTTCATATGACCATGGAAAATCTCACGCATGACTATATCTGTATCAAAGAATCAATAAAGTTTTATTAGAGTTCTGCTAAACACTATTTTATAATTAATCATGTAATAATGTTTTGCAATGTTTTTTGTAAGACATATATTTCAAATAAATAAAAATAAAGAATTCGCTTTGAAATGTGGGATGTCACAAGTTGGTATTAAAGCCCTGGTTTGAGCGAAATGGATGAACACTCGTGTAATTCCAGACTCAAACTAAGGATCTGAATATTTTAAACAAAACCTTTATAAAAGAAATTATATAAAGAGGAAAAGGATGCGATGGATGAACACTCGTGTAATTCCAGACTCAAACTAAGGATCTGAATATTTTAAACAAAACTTTTTATAAAAGAAATTATATAAAGAGGAAAAGGATGCAATGCATACAGTCAGGTAGAACTCAGTAAGGATAGTGATTCCCAAAATATCCATATTATTTTTATCTGTTGATATATGATCTGTTAGAAGTGCATCCTAGTGTAAGGCTAAGGACCTTTTCAGGAATTATTAGTTAGAATTGCATGATAATTAGAATTCCTTGTAGCCTTAGGGATTGCCTTTATGTGCTACTTGAAGCCTGTGTTGATATCCTATAGTTACTAAGTGCATGCTTTAGAGTTGTACCTAATTAGGATTCCATAGCCTTAGAATGTTTAGTTCAGCCTTACTTCATGTTCCTTGTTTGGTTGTGGGCTTAGGGTAGAATTAATTATTTGACTGACTATCCAATCTTGGTTTACGTACGACTTGCATACACGGGTTGATTATTAATATTAGGAACAACTTCCTATAATACAGGAGTTCAGATAGGAGGAACCCTAGAAGTAAATCTAGGACAAGTTAGTAATCAACTCTTAGTAACACTAAGTGTGTGAAAAGACCTGCAGATAAAGAGTGTAGTGACTTAGAAATGTTAGGAAAATTCTTGGATCTAGTATGGATATGTATTGAAGGTAGTATGGGCCCATACTACCGGAAGCACAGGATCCATACACGAGTCAGGAAGGGTCATAAAGTTACTAAGAAAATGGAAAAGGTGGAGTGTTATCTCTAGGATTCGTATTAAACCATTCTTGTTTTCATCCTAAACATGGTGATGATCATGATAGCAAGCGACTCTGGTTGTGGATCTGAAGGGTCAGGACCAAGCGAGGCTTACATACATGATTGGATTGAGACAAAGGTAGTAACAGATGTAAGTGAGATGATCCCAGAATTATTCAGAACTATTAAGACCGAACTAATTACTCTGTTTGATGAGCAGTATGTTGTAGCTGCCAGTACGGCTGCCGCCGCCACCACTACTGTTGTTGCAGCTACAACTTTGTCTGGAGATAAGGACTTGACTTATAGATAGTTCAATAACACCAATCCCCCAAAGTTTGACGGTATAAGAGACCCAATTGTTACAATGAGATGGGTATCTGATGTAGAAGGATGCTTCTACACTTGCGCTTGCCCGGATAGCCTGAAGTTTAGGTATGAGTAAAATCTCCTCCGTCATGGGGCAAAGGACTAGTGGAACATCGTCACAAATGATTACATGTCAGCAGAGAAGGACGCGGTAACATGGGAACAGTTTGTGGAAAAGTGTGACAACCGAAAAATTTTTATCTTGTAAAGTCAATCCAATCAACCAAAAGTCAGACTCATTTCTATTGCCTTTTAGCTTTGTTAAGGGTCATTCTAATGAGTTTTAAGCCTAGTACACTTAAGGATTGAGTGTAGGGATCAGTCAGCTTAAGTTCTTCAAGTTGGAATCGAGCCGGAAACTCCATCGCAAGGAGTTCACGGCCCAAACAAGAGTTTACGGCCGTAAACTCCATGTTGGTTGTGAACCCCTTCCCTTATGTGTCCATTTTCTTCATTATTCTTCATTTCTCACACTCTCAACTCAGGAACACTCGATTCTCTCTCAAGTATCATCAAGAACACATCATTTTCTCGTCAAATTGGTAAGTGATTCTTTCTATGTTAGTTGATATCTTTCCTAACCTTGTGAAACCCTTTGATAACATCCTTGAATTCATCACTTTTCCTTAAAGATCTTCAAATCTTCATCCTTTCACCAAGAACACCTACTTGTTCTTGGTGGCCGTGAAATCCCTAAAGCCTTCCAAAAGTGAGTATTTCTTCCATAATCTTGTTATTCATTAGAAACTATTGAAGCCACATGAAACCAACACCTTATAAGCATAGATCAAGATCCAAATTGCATCATTTTGGGAGTGTTTACGGCCATGGAATCTCCCTTGGCCGTAAACCCTTCTCAAGATCACCCATGGCCGTGAACATCAATGACCGTGAACACCCATGGACGTGAACACCTTGGTCGTGAACTCATCTAGGCCGCGAACACACCTTCCTTTGGCCGTAAACTCCCTTTTGTCAATCACATGTGATTGTAACACTTCATTCCAAGTGTTTCCTAGTCCCTAAGGTTGTTTCCTTGCATGTTAGTTGTGTTAAACACTAATTAGATGCCTATATATGCCATTATATGTCATTTAGGACTCGTTTAGGACTCGGTTGTGTCTCGGGACTTCATTCGTGGAACTTCTCATCCTTACGCACATATTCGATTGAATCACCCACATAAGGTGAGTTCATACCCCTATAATCAATCTTTTAAATGTTTTAAATGCTTTTAGGGAGGGGGGGGGGATAAAAGTTGAACACAATGATAATTGTGTAAATGTTTTGTGATAAACATCATTTTAAAGGATTGCTAATGTGTTTATAAGTGATCAAATCATTTTAAAAACTATTTTAAAGTTATGTTACTTTATTGTTTATAAAACTCTGTTTTTAAAGTACAATCATAACTCAATAGATAAATGAGTCTTTTCTTCAAAGTCAATACAGTTCAAGTAAACATACTAGTAAACTATAATAGGTATAGTTTAGGGGTTTAGTTCATACTATAACTAATACAAGGAGGAACATACTGTTGGATTAATGTCTAAGTCCATAACTATATTTGGTATGTACTTGACCCGACCCGACATGGTCCATTTGGGTTGCACTTCACCGACATAATTTATATGGATAGTCTTTTGAGAATAGTATATTTATGATTTATATTAATATATTATAAGTTCTAATAAATTAATATGGAATCATATTATTTAATTAGTAGTGATCAAGAATTAATTTAGAATTAATTAAGTGATCAAAAAGAACTAATTAAATATGGACTCTTATATATATATGGAACGGGCCAAGTTCATTTAGGTTGGGCTAAGCTTTCATGGATGGTCCATGAAGCTTTTAACCCATGGATCCTATGTAAATGAAAGGTCATGGGTATTAGGGTTTACATGGATGTAACCCTAATCCTCCATAATATATAAAGGGGTCCTTGGCTCACAAAATTGGCACAAGTGTATGAAAATAAGAGTGGGCCGATTTTAGTGTGCATACATATTTTCTCAAGTTCTTCCAATGTGTTTTGGTGATTTGTGATTCCATTTGAGGCTTCCACACTATTGGGGCTAAGCTCTTAAAGCTTGAAGACATCAAACTACATCAAAAGGTATTTCATCTAACTAGAACTTTGTAGTATAGGTGCTTCATAATATGCTAGTTAGGATGAAACCTTGGAATAGTTAATATTTGCATGTATAATAGAGAAAACATAGATCCAAGGTTTATAGGGTTGCATGTACACCATAAGAGTGTTAGAATGCTCAAAACCCAACAGTGGTATCAGAGACATAGGTTGTTTTCTGTTATATTGATGCAAATGTTTTATTTTCAAAGTTGGAAAAAAAAGGAAAAAAACATGACGTTTGTCAAATTTTAAGATAATTACTTGTTTTTGTGAAAAACTAATTATTTGTAAAATTTGAACCATTTGCTATATGAGTTGAATTATGTCAAATTTAGTAAAAGATAAAATGATATGATTATTTTATTAGTTTTAAAAGTTTGATCTAAAGAGTTTTTTGAAACCTCCATAAGTTATGGATATGAAAAGGTTTTAAAAAAATTGATTCAAAGTTTTTTTATGGAGTTACAAAACTTAGTCTTAATGTTTTAAAGAATTCCATAACTTGTTCTTAAGTTATGGAACATGAAACGTTTCATCATAAAACAAGTATTTAACTCCATAAGTTATGGAATCCAAAAGTTTTCAAGAGTTACAAAACTTGCCCTCAAGTTTTGGAATTTGGAAAAAGTTTTTTTATGGTAAAAAGAAAAAAGAATTGAATTCTAAAACTCTTGGGTTCATAACTTAAACAATTAATTAAATGGTTTTAATTTTGAATTTAATAATTGGAATTGTGATGTTTTTATTGAATAATTCAATTAACTCTTATGGACTTTATTAATAGATAATTAAAGTGTTTAATTAAAAGATAATTAATAATTCCATAATGACATGGTTTAAATTTAATTAAATTAAGAGTATAGTTTAATTAATAGATTAAACCACCAAGTATTTTAAATGTCTAAAATACACCCTTATACTATTATAATATTAAAAGTTTAATATATTATATGTATAAGAGCAAGTCGTCTTACCATTAGTAGGCCTCATTCACGAAGCCGGTCTATAAGGGGGGTATAAGGTTACTGCCTATAAAATGGCAGTTTAATGGGTGTCCACTCTCACCCACCGCTTCCTTGACTGGTGGAGGGTCGTTAGCCGAACAGGTAGGACAAGGACTATAATTCTCCCTTCATTAAAAGTATTAATGATAAACACTAAGTAACTAAACCTTTTATAAATTCCCAATCTTAGTTACTTAGGAAAATGTGAATAAGGTGCTAATCCATGAAATTACACTTTGCACTTTGTTTAAGCTCTTAGTGGAGCGTGTGTGGTTAACCGGCACACTAACCTGGACTTAACAAGGTAGGCAAAGGGTAACTTAATGTTTATCATAGTATCGTTGGAGCGTGTGTGGTTAACCGGCACATCGATTGAGGGGTAAATATTAAGGGTACCAAGTATATTTGCATGGTTACTTCACACCTTGTTTTGTGATCCTCGGCATCCCAGTCACAAAACCTGAAGGGCACACTCGAGATTGAAACATGCCATTGAAAATTTCAATGAATCTCGAAAGAATCTAGGAGTTTCAAAACCAATTAAAACCTAATAATACATTTCGTTTATCTTGGTGGAAATTGGTGAATCGTCATTCACCTACCTTCAAATATTTTATAGCTTGGATTACGGCATCCCTCTTCCAAGTTATAAAATAGTTTGTTGGGTCCTAGCCTTAATATATCATATGGGGTGTTATATTAAGGACTTAAATCAACTTTACGTGAATTTCTCCCATTGTTGATTTCTGGTTTAGACAACAATGATCTTCCCAAACCAAGCTTTCCTAATGAATATGACTTCCCGAGTTTGGCTCATGGAAGTCATACTTCTCTTCCTCCACCTCCTCCAATTATTCTCCCTAACCCACAAGTTCAAGGTCACTCAAGCCCTAATGGCAAGCAAGGTCTATGTGTGATCACATCTTAGAGATGAAGTCACATATTGACAAGCCGGGAGAGTTGGGTGTCAAAGTCTTGAGAAAGTTGGATGTTCAATCACTTTCTAAGTCACATAGTGAGTTCCTTTGGGACTACTATGAAACAGACTATGACATGAACCTTAATGATCATATCTATTTGCTTGGTGCTGCTGAATCAACAATGATTTGGAACGATAGTAAAGCAAATTTGATTAGAAGATCAACTTCCCAAAAACTTTATGGACAGTGACAATGGTGACACTGGAAATCCAGAAAAAGCATTCTCTTCCCAATGGAAAGGGATTGACCATAGTCAACCCGGTTGACCAAATGGTAAAGAGAAAGGCTAAGTCTGAGATAGTCCCATTACCAAAGGGTCCATATGTTTATTTTGCCAAAGGAAGGGGCGTTGGTTGCAAAGCTGCCAAATTTACCTAAGGATGTTAAAGTCAATAAGTTTGACTCTACATCAGGTAGAGCCCATTATCTAACTCTGTTAAGTTCTATTCTGAGATCCTCATTACATGATGTGACTGGGTCACATGTTGATGTTTTAAGAATCAAAGAATAGAGAGAAATCTTAAAGGAAGTATATGCTGATTCTGATCGCGAAGGTGGATTTCGATCGCATCAGAATTTTGAGCAGTTGCTTAAGAAGTTATGATATATTGCTAAGGAATAGATAACAACAGTTTTCCATGTGGATTGTAAGGATAAGTTTTTCCGCAAAGTTTTAAAATAAAAGAAAATTGTTTAATTTTATTTATTTGAAGTATCCTTACAATGGTATTTGTGGAAAATTGTTGCTTATATGATTCCACTGACAACAATATTGGAAAATGGATTTGATTCTTTCATTTGTGGTAGTGTCTAAATTTACCAAATCAGGAAAGTTCCTCATCACCCAAGTTTCAATTGGACCGAAACTTAGAATCATGCAAGTTGAATAGTATGATGAATGAGAACTTTCAAGCATTGGAAAATCAAGACTAATTACTTGTTCACATGGATGTGTGAGTCAAGTGAAGGACTAAAGGGATCGAGTACACATTCTTGTGCACTGGTCATGTCCACCACAAAGCTCGTTAAGACTATTTGATTTACTAAAGTTTAGTAAATATAGTTATACTTACAAGTTTAAGTATAATTCTAAAACATTGGAAAAGTCTCAATGTATGGCAGAACGAATGGGAAGAATCAAATTAGGCAGAAAGATAAAAGTTTCTCAAATCTGAAAAGATGGGAGAGTACTTTAGTATCATGTTTGTGATCATCTTAATGATTTAGAAATCATATCACAATTAGTCCTCTAAAGGTCATCTTAGTGCATTATTATGACTAAGAAGAGGAGTCATGAATTGTTGAAATGGTTAGATCAGGAAGATGAGTCATACTTCGTTCCAAAACAATTCTTAGAGTCATACTCCAAGATTGTAACTTGAGTGACATATCTTAAAGAAAGGTTTAAAACACTTGTCAAATGTAAGAGTAAAAGTGTCCTACTCTTGTACATTTGAAATTGGTAAGTTGTGATGTTTTGGATAAAACAAAGACCAACTAAGGCCAATTGTGTGAAGTGTTTGTCTTGATAAAGAATCCGCACTATCTCTTGAATATTTGGCAAGATAGTCTTATATGTCAAGAGGATAATGGGAGTCTTAAAGATCCTAAAAAGAATTTCAAGAACTAATCAAGAATAAAATCTGAGGTTCTTCACTAGCACACGACTTGAGGTTTATAACCTATCGTGTTGACATATTCTGTGCCCATTCCAGTTAAAGTTGGCTTTGCATAGGAGTTCTGAAAGTTCTCAATTGGTTGCATAACAACTTGGAAGCAATGGCAGGCCCTGTACTGCCAGGTGGCAAGAAGTTAAGATAGCATAAGTTCAGTCCATATGAGTTTGGATTTGTCATTATCCTTATCTTGTGACTATGGTTTTGACGATTCACATGGATAAGAACACATACACCATAAAATCTAAGGGTCATAAGGTTTCTCTCCGATTCATGAAAATGATGGTGAGGAAACACTTCCGCCAAGTAGATTTGAAGCAGATGGCAAAAGGTCTAAACAATTGAGACTATGATTACGGCATCCCTTTTCATAGCTCTGAAATTGTTTAGACACACATGCATGCTATCTAAGGAAAAGGTGTATGATTTTGATAAAGTTTTATCAAAGCATCTCGTATCGGAAATCTGAACTTTGGTAAGAAAGTCAATAAAGTATTGATTTCTAGAAGTCCAGCTGATTTCTGAGTACATGTCAAAGCTAGTGGGAGCATAAGTGTTATGCTAATAATCATCATGTTAGTGGGAGCATGATAATTATTGTTAGTGTTGCAAGTTAGCAATGTTAATTATAGAAAACAAAAGTTTCAATTTGTAAGGCTGCAGGGATTGAAAAAGTTGTTTTGCTATAATTAAGGGAGAGGATGTACTTCATTTCAGTTCTAAAGGCTTAGATTGAGACCTTAATCATCCTTAGTCAATAATATATATATGAATTTCATGTTGGATTGGTTCAACTTAAGGAAATTCTATATATTGCGTTCTCAAAATTCGATTATGATTACGGCATCCCTCTTCATAGTCAAATTTTGAAAACATGGCAAATAAAAATATTGTAGCAAAAGACTGGTCTAGAATCTTGTCTTTATGTGAGACATCATGAATCGTGTACCATTTGCTTTGGGTACAGGATCGATTGCATGTGCTATAATATTTGTCATTTCTAAATTTTTTCAAATGCCCAGAGGCATTATGAAGGGAAAAAGTCTAGAATTGGATATGACTAAAATGATTAAGCAATTGTCGAGGACAATCTGAGGTTTACCAAAGATTGGTTGCTCAGGGACAGTTGGAAGTATAGTGCTAATTTTGGAAGGACCATATTGACATATTCTGAAAAGAGCCATCTCTTATTCAGAAGTGATAGTCAAAATGAGAATATGGAGTTGTCTCCATAGGTGGAAGTTATCTGTGTAAGATTAGAAAACTTAATGCAAGAAGCATGTCCAAAGAAATGTACTTTGAATATGAGACTTAGTTTCCATGGAGTTGATCTCCATTGGAATACCTTATAATGACTGTTGACAAGTCTTTGTGACTTTGTATATATTCATTACAGGAGGGTCAGTGCATATAAGTTTAAAATCTAAACAGATTTCGATAAATGATAGGAATTTGAAATTCTCACATTTTTCGATAAGGATTTGGGAGTGTGAAATTAGAATCATTGAAATTATGTTCAATTGGTTTATTTCACAAAGTAAGGATCATAGACAAACATAGAGTGCATACTTGGTGTATGGCAAAGCTATTGTTTAAGAAAAACATAGTGTACATGCTTGGAGCATGGGACAACTAGTGTTTTTAATTCAAGTATAAAGTTGATAAAACCGAAACAATGAATAATGAGTAATCAGTATGGTGATAAATAAAAGTGTTTATTTATATTCATAGGGTTTGATTCCATATTTGATTCATTTATTCTTGTGTTTCACTTTGCATGTTTTGACTTCCAGAATAACTAAGTCACTCTTCCTGAATGATTAAGTTATTCAAACCATCCACAGTCGGTCATATGTTGGAAGTAGATATGAATCAAGACTGTCATGAGTTGGTTTGTAGAGGTCCAAGTTGGTGGACAAAGTGGTGCTACAACACTCATGAGTGCTCATAAGTTCTGAGTATTGGATTCAACCCGCGCTCATTTGAATCACTTCATGGATTTTATCACGAGTGATCATGAGACGATAATATCTTATATTCTTCAAACCTAGAGATATGAGTTGTTACTATGAGTTGGTTATACATTGATTGCACGAAAACGCATTGGTAACTCGATGTTATAAAACGTGCCTTTGTGTATGATTCAACAAGTAGTAGAACAAGCCATATGAGTCGAAGTTTATCCATTCCTTTTACCTTCGGGATAAAAGCGATATCTGTGGGCCCCTCGATGATTTAGCGATGACACATGTGAGTGCTTGGCCAAGCCAGGACTGATTTGATTTGTTCAATCAGTCAGTCATCATAAATCGAAAATCGGGATACAACAAATGGACAGAGAGAATGATTATAATCCATGTCTCAGTCCATATGATATCTAGAATGGAGGAATATGTGATCCCTTATCTAATGGATAAGTCATTGACAAAGGTCAGAGTTCATTGACAAGATCAGAGTTCGACAGCGGCTTTAAGAGCTACGATTGCCAGTTGGTTTTTGAAGTCATACTCAATAATAGTTTTAGACTTATCCAAGTGGGAGACTGTTGGATTAATGTCTAAGTCCATAACTATATTTGGTATGTACTTGACCCGACCCGTCATGGTCCATTTGGGTTGCACTTCACCGACACAATTTATATGGATAGTCTTTTGAGAATAGTATATTTATGATTTATATTAATATATTATAAGTTCTAATAAATTAATATGGAATCATATTATTTAATTAGTATTGATCAAGAATTAATTTAGAATTAATTAAGTGATCAAAAAGAACTAATTAAATATGGACTCTTATATATATGGAATGGGCCAAGTTCATTTAGGTTGGGCTAAGCTTTCATGGATGGTCCATGGAGCTTTTAACCCATGGATCCTATGTAAATGAAAGGTCATGGGTATTAGGGTTTACATGGATGTAACCCTAATCCTCCATAATATATAAAGGGGTCCTTGGCTCACAAAATTGGCACAAGTGTGTGAAAATAAGAGTGGGCCGATTTTAGTGTGCATACATATTTTCTCAAGTTCTTCCAATGTGTTTTGGTGATTTGTGATTCCATTTGAGGCTTCCACACTATTGGGGCTAAGCTCTTAAAGCTTGAAGACATCAAGCTACATCAAAAGGTATGTCATCTAACTAGAACTTTGTAGTATAGGTGCTTTATAATTTGCTAGTTAGGATGAAACCTTGGAATAGTTAATATTTGCATGTATAATAGAGAAAACATAGATCCAAGGTTTATAGGGTTGCATGTATATAGGGTTGCATGTACACCATAAGAGTGTTAGAATGCTCAAAACCCAACACATACTACACTATAACAGAGAGAACATACTATACACTAGAGCAGAGAGAACATTCTATACACTAGAACAGAGAGAACATACTATACACTAGAACAGAGAGAACATACTATAACAAGAACAAGATAACAATAATGTGAAACTACTACTTCACGACTTAGCAATATACTTGTTAGGTCGTGTTTTGTAACCAGAGTCCCCTGGAGGGAGAGCATGAGTTTGTGTATAGATCTATACGGGATTGACACCCCACACCTTGCTGCTAGCTACAGTGGGACATAGAGGTCTACGGGTGACAAACGTCACATCAGTTTCGGCGCCATAAGGTCGTCGTGTTAAACATATGTCATATTAGTATGGTTACAACCTCATCACATTTTAACCTTAATTAACAAACTGGTTTTAAGGTAGACAGTACTTCATTAGTCATTTTAAAAGACTACTGCATACTTTCATTTTCCCATTACATTCATATTATGATATTCTCACATAAAAGGTAACGCAAACTATTTTCGAGTAAAGATAGTTATAAACTAGGGAAAACTTACATCATTACAAGCGACAAACAGAACAATCGAGTCTTAGTACATTCAGTTAGAAGGAGGCCTATGATGCTAACTTTATGATTCCTCGGTAGATACATCAGGGATATATATTAATCGGATCTGACAGGTAGTAGGATGTGTGCTTTCCGCTTCATTTCCTGTTCCTTGTTTGGTTATGGGCTTAGAGCAGATTCACCCAGCCTACTATCTATTCGATCTTAGCTATATATATATATATATATATATATATATATATATATATATATATATATATATATATATATATATATATATATATATATATATATATATATATATATATATACCGTATACACCAAGTAATCATAAGGAGTACCAGATATGGGTCAAGTCATAGTATACTAATTCAATACACCGTTTTCTAGTACAAAACGTACTTTTCAAATAGAACATTTGGTAGAAAAAACTAGAAACTTATCCGTAAAAGGGTTTAATCCATTTTATTAAACCAGTAACTTAAAGGACCTTTAGTGGTTAGTTCTATAATACCTTAGTTTACACATCAGGGTTATATATAATTAATACCCGATAGGTAGTTAGATGTGTGCTTTCCACCTCATTTCCTGTTGCTTGTTTGGTTATGGGCTTAGGGCAGATTCACAAAATTAACTATCCGTTCGATATTAGATTATATATAGCTAGTGTAAACTAAGTGATTATAGAAGGAACTATTGTGGTTACTATTTTTACTAAAAGAAATAAGGGTTTTCTTAAAGAATGTTTTCATCAAATATAAAGGAACTATTACAGTTAACTCCGTGAGTATCAAATGAATACGCCAAGGTTATATACAACGAAGATCTAACAAACAATGGGATGTGTGACTTCCGCCTCATTTCTTGTTCCTTGTTGGTTGTGGGCTTAGGGCAGATACACACAATCGATTGTTTGTTTTTCTCTGGGTTTTATATAACTTGTATCCATTTAGTACTCATAGAAAGGATTGTAGAGTCATTTTACTTATCTTTCATCATATCAGGAAATATAGGATTTTATGGAGGAACAGGAGAACTTTTCTAAAAAGAACTTTCAACTTACATTACATCACTAAATACTTATGAACTCACCAGCTTAAATGTTGATCTACTCTTTCAAAATAACTTGTATTCTCAGGAAACCAGTAGACAGGTACACGCACTAGGATTTAGAATATGGAGCATAGTAGCTTCATGTCTTGTTTTGTTATTTACTTTTGTAGTCTATCTTATGTGAACCACATACTTTGTAAACACTTTCTTTTTAATGAAATGGTTGTTTGTTACTTTGATTACTATGATGCATGTCTTGTGATACTAAACATGACGTCCTCCGCCCCCAAACGTTTCCGCCGTTCCGGTTTGGGGGTGTGACAAAAAGTTTAGGGAGGAGTATGTACCCCTAGTAGAAAGGGAGCAACTAACTAAGGAGTTTTTGTCGCTCAAGCATAAAAACAAAACGGTGATGGAAATCACCAAATGTTCATGGAGGGAGCCTTGTTTTGCCCCAAGTATGCATCTTTGGAACAAGTGAAGATTTCTAGGTATCTGAGTATAGTCAAGACGGGCATTAGAGATTTCCTAGCAAACAACCGCTACAAGACCTTAGCAGAGATGCAGGATCATGCTAAGAGGAGAGAGATAGAGTGGGAGACCCAGACGAGGGAGAAAAGGTAGACTCCGGCTCCATCACAGCTGGTAGCCACGAATTTCAAATCTACTGGTTCAAGGTTTGGAGGTTAGACGGGTCGTACTTGCAATAAGTGAGGCAAGTTTCATGATGTTCCTTGTAGAACAGGACCAGGATGCCACAGGTGTGGAAAAGAAGGGCACTATGCCAGTGTCTGCAAACAGAACATGCACGTCTGTTTAAACTACAACCAGCTCAGACACTTCAAGGTTGAATGTCCTCTCCTGAAGCATACGGGAGCAACACAGGATCGAGCACCTGAAACTCTTAGGATAATTGATTGATGTCAATGGAGAGCTAAAGCCCCCAAGTAAAAGGGGCGAGCTTTTCAACTAGCGGAAGAAAAAACAAGGGAGGCACCTGATGTTGTAGCTGGTATATTTCTAGTCAACTCCATGCCTGGTTTAGTATTATTTGATTCTAGAGCTAGCCATTCTTTCGTATCGCTTGGGTTTATCAAAAACTTTAATAACGCCTTAGCAAATTTAGATCACCCCTTAAAAGTATAAATAGATGACGATCGAGCGATTAGCGCATCAAAAGTGTACCGTAGTTGTATCTGAGAAATTGGAAACGATAGTTTCCCCATAGATCTCATTCCTATTCCTATGTGAGAGATGAGCGTAATAGTAGGCATGGATTGCCTAAACCATTTTGAGGCCCTGATCGATTGCAGTATTAAAATAGTAAGGGTTCGGACACCAAGTGGGGGAGAACTTATAATCTGAGGAGAGGGTTCCAGGAGAGTTTCGACATTTTGTTCCGCCGCAAGGGCCAGAAAAAACCTGCAAAATGGATGTAAGGGATTCTGGGCGTATGTAATTGACACTAGAGAAGAAAAGAAGGGATCCTTGGCAGAAGTGCTAGTAGTTTTTAAGTTCCCCGATGTGTTTCCTGAAGACCTGTCGGGTGTGCCTCCGGAGTGTCATGTAGAATTTATGATCGACTTAGTTCCCGGTGCGACACCTGTTGTCAAGGAACCTTATCGCCTTGCATCCCCAGAGGTGCATGAATTGTCTAATCAGCTACAAGAGCTGATGGACAAGGGGTTCATTCGGCCAAGTAGTTCTCCACGGGGAGCACCAATTCTATTTGTTAAGAAGAAGGGTGGGTCATATAGGATGTACATAGACTATAGACAGATTAACTCACGGTAAAGAATTGTTATCCCTTACCTAGGATAGACGACCTTTTCGATCAACTTCAAGGAGCATCGTGGTTATCCAAAATTGATCTATGATCAGGATACCACCAGACACATGTAAGAGAAGAAGATATACCGAATACTGCTTTCAGAACACATTATGGTCATTATGAGTTTGTAGTGATGCCTTTTGGGCTCACGAATGCACCCTCCTCATTAATGGACCTAATGAACCGAGTATGTATACCTATTCTTGATCGATCGGTAATTATGTTTATCAGCGATATCTTGGTCTTTTCAAAGACCCAAGAACAACGTAAATTGCACCTAAGAGAGGTACTCGAGGTTCTAAACAAGGACAAGTTGTATGAAAAGTTCTCCAAATGCCAGTTTTTGTTACGGGAGGTCCATTTCATTGGGCATCTTGTTAACCAGGATCGTATTTTTAATAGATCCAGCCAAGATAGAGGCAGTAATGCACTGGCCAGTCACAACTACCCCTTCAGAGATCCAAAGCTTTCTGGGATTAGCATGATATTATAGAATACTCATTCAAGACTTATCCAAGATTGCAATACCAAATACCCATTTAACGAAGTAAGGAGTTGCTTTTTGTTGGGGTCCAGAGGAACAATTGGTTTTTGAAATGCTAAGGAAAAAGTTATGTGAAGCTCCAGTGTTAGCCCTCCAAGAAGGGTTTGACGACATGGTAGTTTGCTGCGATGCGTCAATCATGGGTTTTAGAGTCGTCCTAATGCAACGAGGTCGAGTAATCGCATATGTATCAAGACAGTTGAAGCCTCATGAATATAACTATCTGACATACGATTTAGAATTAGGAGTTGTAGTATTTACTCTCAAGATCTGTAGGCATTACCTGTATGGAGTGCAGTTCACCATCTACACCGACCATAAGAGGTTGAGATATCTAATGAATTAGCCCAATCTAAACATGAGACAACGTTGATGGTTGGATGTAGTGAAAGACTATGAATGGTGGGATGTCAATTCTACTAAGCAAATTACACCATTTGTTTGCAAATAAAATGTAATATAATGGCAAAAGGGGTATCGATCCTCGGGGAAATGGTTGTATTCAATTACCAATGAAATCTAATAGAACTAGTTTAAATAAACTAACTAACTAAAATTAAACTAAAAGGGGGGGGGGGTGTTGTGATTGCTTGAAAACTAAAAACAATTGAATAACTAAAAAGCTTGCAATTAAGCAAGATGGTGAGATGCTCAAATATTAGGGAGAATTGGTTAACCAAGGCAATTCAACACATTGAACATTTGTGTGTTTATCATTAGGATTCAATATGAAGCTTATCATTCATCCCAAATTGGTTATCACAATCATGAAGCATGATATGCCGAGATTCCTCATAGGTAGTATGGAGGTTAGGGAAGCCCACAACACACCTTCTTAATCAAAATCAAGAATTCAATTGAAGCAATTGAACCCAAGAAGTTGATTAGCTTTAAGAATGAAAGAATCCCCAATTCCTAGAGGATGTCAATGCTTACACATCCATAAAGGAGTCATGATTCATAAGCTAGAGATTATTTCTACCATCATAAAGACCTTGTTCTAAGTAAATTCAATGATTCAATGCTAAACCAAAGAAATAAACCAACAATTGCTCATTCAAGTAGCAAGCTCATGATCAAAGTATTAAACAAGCATAATAAATATGAACTAGAATCATAAACATAAGATAAATGACAATTAAGCATGAATCCTTCAAAACCCACAAATATCCAAGGGTTTTAGCCAAAGTTAACCAAAATAGAAAAACTAGCCACTCATGGCAACAAAATAACAATCACAAAAGTGTTTTTGCATCAAGAATCTACCAATTACTTAGAAAGATGAGAAGAATGAGTATCAAGCTCCAAAAATCGCTTCTAATGATCTCCAATGGTGTCAAATCGAAGAATGAGCTACTAGACCTAACCCCCAAAGTAAATTATGAGCAAAATGACCAAAATGCCCAAAAGCGTGCAGTTGCACGGGTAGCCTCGCAAGTGTTGCGCGACTGAGACTCCACCCTCGCAAATATTGCTGGAATGCTATTGGCTCATTTTTCTCCAGTACACACCCCACTACCCAAGATTCCCTTGGTCCCCTCCACACCTCACATGATTCAAATTTGACCAATCATCTTCAGGCTTTAAATATGGATATTCCTTGCCCAAAATAACAATCCATGACCCATCTTCACAAGCCCACTTCATCTAAGTCTTCAACTTTTTAAGCCCAAATCTCCGTTGATGGATCCGTAAAGCCCAAAATTCATCGAGAAGCCCACCAAGCCCATCTATAGTCAAACCGCAACCGCAACGAGCTCCAAAACCCTGCAAAATATCCCATGCAAAATACAAAGTACCCGACACGATCCATGATAAAGAAAATAAAGAATATACAATGCAATACCAATAAAAAGACCTAAAAATTCTAAAATAAACTAATAAAAAGAAGGAAATAAAATAAACTATCAAATCACCCCAAGCTTAAACCTAACTTGTCCTCAAGTTAGAACAAGACTAAAATGAGCTCGGGATGAGCTAAACTAAAAATGGAAAAAGAAAGATACCATAGAACTTGGTCAACATCATTCAACATGGTCAGAATCAGTCTTTCATGGACTCTACACATCTTCAAAATGTTCCCCGCTTTAGAGCCATAAACCACATTCTAGAACCACTTAAAGGGCAAATAGATCACGCCTGGATGTAGTCGCGGTGTGCAAGACAAGGAAACAGAGGATGTGCCCAGTGGGGGCACTTTAAATCACCAATGCACACCATAATGCATGAAGGAAAGGAGCCTCTTTACACACGATGATTTCTACATTTGTCAGGCTAAAGTGTATAGTCGATAAATAGGGTTTTGCAGCACGGCCTCCGGGCAAACATCCGGCTTCAGGAGCTTTTCCCTTGCACTGTCCTTTACAGTCTACCATCTCATCTTCATTGTCTTTTCTCACCAAAATCAAAAATAAAATAACATAAAAAATGTACTTATCCTAAATCTAAACCTAACAACTTAAATCTTCAATCTTGAACTTCTGTTATTTGGTCTTCAATCTCCTTGATGCTCGATCTTCTATATTCTTAATTCTCTCCTTTTTTTCTCTTTTTTTTCTTTCTTTATTTTATTTTCTTTTTTGATTTTTTTGATTTTTTTTGGAGAAAAGTCTTAATCTTGGATTCTTGTTCTTCTTTTGTGTTGCTCTTTTTCTTCATTTTTCTTCTTTCTTTTTGTTGCTTTTCTTTAATCTTCTTCATTGTTTCTTTTTGTATTTGCTTTTCCAATTTCTTAATTTTTTTGTGTTTTCTTCTTGTCTTTCTTCTTGGAAGGTCTAAGGAATTCCACCATGTAACATAGGACTCCAATAGTGAAAATGGAGTAATAAATAGAGGCTAACATGAACACCTAATAGTCATTAACAATGTGTCAAGATCTACTAATAGCCTTTTACAACGCGCAATGCGTGTCGTAAAACGCTCAGACGACGCACAAATGTGTGTCAAGGAAGGCCCTATCATAACGAGAGACGACACGCTTTTGCGCGTCGTCTATATACGACACGCTTTTGCGCGTCATCTATAGACGACACGCTTTTGCGCGTCGTCTATAGACGACGCGCATTTACGACGCGTATTTATGACACGCATTTACGACGTGCAATGCGTATCAAGGAAGCCCCTGTCATAAAGGAAGACGACACGCATTTGAGTGTCATAACCTTACGACGCACGTTTTGGACACGCATTGCGTATCATTAAAGCCCTGTCATAAATGAAGTTGACACACATTTGCGTGTCATAAACATCAGCAACCATTTACTATATACATTTACGACGCGTTTTTACGATACTCATTTATGAATAATACAAAAATATGGAAACAAATATATACCAAAACAATCAATTTCATCCATAACATCATGTCACAAAAATTGTAATACATTGTTATTAAGGGGATCCGATTGTACATTGTTATTAAGAGGTTTTCCCTAACTATATAGCCTAATACTACATACATTGGTATTAAGGGGATCTGCGTGCTATTGAAGGGAATCCAAGCGTCAATTTTATTTCTGATTCCTTACGGAGACTTTCTTTTACCTCTTTCTGCATATCATACATAAACATTTAGAGGGTATACAAATTTATTAACTGTTGATTTGATCTCTATCGTCGTATGTGCTTGGTGGTGTTTCGATTGTACATCTAATATAATAGCAACATGATTAAGGGCTTGTTTCATTTTGACTTAATGAACTTGATGGGTTAAGATTAATGAAAAAAAAACAGCCCTAGGTCTTAAGATTAATGCTTGAATCTTTACCATAAGTCCCTAACCTTATGTATTGTGGAAGAAGTTAATCCAACCAAACCTCTTATCCTACCAACCTCTTTCTCAACTGTAGCTCTCAACTTAGCATCAACCTGAATCCAAACTCATTTTATACATTATCTAATTATAAAAAAAATCATATCAATATCTCAACTTTTTAACAAATGACAAAAATAACCTTGTCAATGCATGGATCCGCATCCATTCTTGCTGGATTTTGAGTAGGCTGAGCTCTTCGCAGTCTCTTGGCTGTTTCAAACACAATAATTATTATCTCATAAATAAAATCCAAATAATTTTTTTTATAATTTAAATTAAAAAGCGCTAGTTTTTAAAGCTTACCAATTTCATGAAATACATCGTTAACATTAGCAGCAGTTTTACCATGTTTGGATTAGCTACACCAAATACACAATGAAATTTGACTTCATTCAAGATTTTGAACAAATAATGAAAAGAAGATAAAAAAATATAGAAGTGAACAAGATCAAATCGGAGAAAACCAAGAAAAGGGTTAGTGGTTTTTGTATGGAATTAAAGTTGAAAGATTTATGGAGGAAGTGAAACCCAAAGTAGTTGATGATATCTGCTCACCTTCGTTTTTGAAGTTCTTGAACCCACTTTTTAGCCAGTGTAAATGAATCCTAAAATTAGCCAGGAAAAACAGAAAGTGAAATTAGTTCCGAAAACATAAGAAAGAAAAAAGAAAAACTAGAAGATATAATAAATAAAAGAAACCAAATCACTACTGAGAAGCTTGCATCAAGATGTTGGTAATAAAGATAAACATTTAACTTCATTAACTTACAACAATCAGTACAGAAATTGATAAGAGCTAATAGAAGGCAAAAACCCATGCATTAATAAGTTAGTGGAAATCAAAGTATATTTACAATTGTCTGCCACAAGTGAAAGTCAGTGATCCAAACTGAACCTAGTAAGATATGCTAAGAATTACCTAAAAGCTAAAGTTAATAATTGCATGCCTATTAGCCCATGATTCCTTAAAAAATCAAACCTGGTTCTATATCAAGTACTACTGTAAGAAAGAAAAAAAATTAACAGAAACATGCACTCTCATTCTATTTGAACTCAGTTAAGTGTACTTAGCTAACAATCTATATCCTATCAAGTATCAACTACTACAAATCACCACAATTCCAAGTTTAACAAGCCATATGATCGATCCACTGATCACTATGAAATTCCACTGTTCAATTTCACAAAAAGAAACCGGATATGAACAAGATTCTAGTAAGCTTAAATTACCGAGCTAGTGATATCGTAGACAATGATTGCCGCTGCAGCGCCCCTGTAGTACATAGGAGCCAAACTATGATACCTTTCTATATCCGCTGTATCTCAGATCTCAAATTTTACCGTTGCATCATTCACTGCAAGGGTTTACGAAAAAAAAAGGTCGCTCCGATCATCGAATCCTATCACCACAACAACCAAACAGATGAAACCAACAATCGAAACCACCACCAAGTTCAAACCCTAGAAAGTCAACGAAAAAAAAGAGGAAAAAGTTAGATAATCAAAAATCAAACTCGCTACAATTCGGAAAAAGCATACACCAATAGAAAAACTTGAACAATGAAAGCAAACACAGACGAACGCATACTCCAAATCTAAAACCGAACCTTACCATTTTTACAGCATCAGTTTCATAAGTATCCACATGCATAGCTGATGAAAACCAAACTGTCTTACAAGACGACCATTACATCGTGGGTAATTTGGGCATACTGTTCCTCTCTCAGACTCACCAACAACACGCAAGTTTAAACTTCGTGTTGTGTAGTCACATGTTTCATCATCACACTGAAATTTTACATACAATTTCAGTGAAAAAAATTAATAAAAAATGGAATTCTTGTATGAAAATCTTAATAGCATTTTTTGCATACCGTCATAAATCCTTTGTAGTATGTGGATATGAACAATTCAGCTCGTCATTTTACCAGATTCCATTCCACCAACAATTTACTCACTTTATTTCTTTGATTTGCATGTGTGTGTGTGTGTATATATGTATATATATATATATATATATATATATATATATATATATATATATATATATATATATATATATATATATATATATATATATATATATATATATGAAGGAAAAACAAACCTGATTGGCTAATGATGCTGGAGGGAGTTCCACTTGACATTTAGGGCAACAAAATTTTTGCCAAAAGGTGGTGGTGGTTGATTGATCTTGCAAGTCTTGTGGCTTTTCAAGGGCTACTGTTTGTATGTAACTTAGTACAGATGGACACTTAAAACTAACACATCAATCAGGACATGATAAATTTAGAGCCTCACAGCCCCTGTATCTGCAATAATCAAACATCACAAAAGTTTTTTAAAATGTATATATATATCAAGTATATAAAACCCCAACATGTGAAAATTTCAGAAGAGAATTAGTAACTACCTCTCTTCATCATCTGTCATGCAAATAAAAGAGCTAGAATGATCCCTGTCTACATAGATCCCGTTTGGAGTCTATGTAGACAATAACTTGTTGAGAACAAGAATCACCATTTACACGGATGTAAGCTAAGTCCTTGAAGCTCTTTTCTATAACCTGCACTATATCCCACAAAAATTACAACACTTTCTTTTTTGTATGTCGTAAGTTTATGTTCATAGATACATGATAAATTTTATGTTCATAACCAACTATTCATTCACATTTGATCACTTGGGAAATAAGCAAATATGAATACAAAAAATAATTGAATGATAGGTTTATAACATAAATAGACCAACTTTATCACAAATCGCCATACACTACACAATACTAGGGAGTAGTTTTATGATTGTATATATAACAACATTACCCAAGTCCCATAGGAGATAAGATGCAAGCAGACTCGACCTAATGGCAGAGAGACTGTTTCCATTGATGTATTTTCTCAGCATAAAACTTGTTCTCTATAAACATAAACAAAGCCAAATCAAAAGAAACATAAGCAAACAACACTGTCTGCTATCCTAATTCAAATAGAAAAACCCTACAATTTCAAAATCAAAACTAGACTTTAGTCTATGAAGGGAAGCAAGAATCAACATACAGTGAGATATCAAACTCTATGTAGTACTCTACCATTTCTCTACGAAAAAGAAGAGCATTGAATACTTAAAAGTCAAAACAGTGGACATAAATATTCAATCTGTGTTCTCACCTCAACAAATATCCATCAACCAATAAAGCCACAGAAACATGTGGTTATACAATTCCCATATCAAAGTCTACAACGATTTATTTGTGACAAAACCCTTCCAGACACTTATAAAGTACACAACATAAAGGGTCTCAACTATCAAGTGCACAAAACAAAATCACACATTTCATTCCATGCCAAATTATGTCAATCATCTAAAATATTGTAAAATACTAAAATATTGTAAAAGACTACATAGTAATCACCTTTGGAAATCTCAAAAGACCAAAACTTGTGGCAAGATGAAATTGAATACAAATCGAGTTCAGATTGGTACGTATCTCTTCAAAATCTACTTCTCTGTCACAGCTAATCCCACCGCTATTCCACCAATAGCTCCGGCAACAGGCACCGATCTAGGGCCCACCGCCGCCTTGTAAAGCGCTCTAGTCGCTAATCTAGCCACCACGCTGTTAATAATATCATCTGCATCCCTAGCCTTAACCATCCCGCTCTCCATACCAGCGTACAACAGTCCGATTACACCCATACGGTTGTCGGTCGTCCGAACGGCATGTCCAGAAGCATTTAAGATCCGATTAACCCTAAGTTTCATGGTGTCTCTAGCCTCATAAGCCTTCATGCCATGTAGTAAACCCTTCCCGGTGCCAACTATTGCGCCGCTGAGGTAACCGATGCCGGTGTAGTATGTCAGTTTTTCGCCCCATGAACGTCGTTGAGTGATGGATTCCTCTTGAAAGAGGTATTCAGGAGATGTGGGAAGTTTGTATAGTGTTTGTGCGGGGACTCTAAGATCTTGGGAAGGGTTGTATAGCCGACGGTTGTCGTGGTGGTCATCGCTTTCGTTGTGATTTGAAGATCTCGGTTGGTAAGACATGTCGTAGTTAGGGCTACGATTAGGGTTTTGATCTTTCAAGAATCTGATTCCAAAGGGGGGGGGAGAGAGAGAGAGAGAGAGAGAGAGAGAGAGAGAGAGAGATAGAGAGAGAGAGAGATATTGAGTGCAGAGGTAGAGGTAGAGGAAGATGAACTGCTTAAAGGATTATTAGGGTTTTTTGGTAGAGGATTTTAGAAGGAGAAGAAGGAGATGCATCAGGCGGGTGTTTAATTTTTTGGCATTTCATTTTCCCTCATGTGCTATTAAAAAACAGAGACCGCGCCTTCCTAAAAAAAATATAAAACGACACATTTACACGACTCGCTTTTTATGATTAATGCCCTCTGTGTTTTTTTTGTTGGACACTAATTTTAGGGTACGTAAAAATACGTGTCCTCTATCCTTCAAATATTAGAAAACTGACATTATTTTTTAGGACATGCACAAATGCGTGTCCTCTATCAGCGTGTGTCATTGTTTGTGCGTCATTAAAGGGCTGTTGTGTAGTAGTGTAAAAAGGGTGGGGAATGACTCAAAAATGGGTGTTACCGAAAAAACTTGGTCCCAAAAGATGTGAATTGGGGGACCCGCTTCAAAGTTCATCAACCACCTCAATGCAAGGTGTGATAAACAAAATCTATCTAGCTATCTACTCTAGACCCCTACAAAAATGATGAGCTATCTTAAAAAGGTGGTGAGAATATAACCAAGTAAGGCTCGGACGAGACTCGGGAGTACTAAGGGGTATTCCCCCAAAACCAAGATGCGAGTCTTTAATGTCTTCAAAATACCTTATGTTGGGTCTAAAATATGGTTTATGCTTTGATTTTCTAAGCATTTATTGTTTTTGGTCTTGGGCTGAAAACTGCCTTGGGTTTTGTTGTAGCTTGGACCGAAATCACATGTGATTTCGGTCTAGCTATTGGGTTTTGGGCTTGGGATTTAGTCCATATGTATAAATAGGGTGGAAGATATGTGTTTTAGGAAGCATTAGAGAGCGTGGGACGTTTTGGGGCTGCCATGGTAGAAGGAAGGTGTTCTAGAGAGAGAAAGTAAGAGAGAACATTTATGTGTGTATGAATCTTATGTAACCGGATAATATTGAATATCATATCATACATTGAAGATTCATCAAGTTCTTCTTCTTCTTCTTCTCTATTCTATCTTGAATCATCCACTTGATTGGGATTCCGCACCATCAAGTGGATCGGATTGATACGTCAAGCGATTTTGGGGACTTACAGTTGGTATTAGAGCTTGGATCGTATCAAACATTTTATCAAGATATTGAACGTTTTTGGATTTTTTTTATGAAAGGTTTTGGCATTTTTGATTAGTTTTGGACAAAATATTGGGTGTTTATTCTTCGTGTTCTTAAAAAAATGAGTTTTTGATCGAGTTTTGTGCTTAAAAAGGGGGAAAATGTGTTTTTTGGTCGGAATCTGCGAGGGCGAGGGGCATTTCCGAGGAGTTTACGGTCGAAATCGTGTGTGCGGTCCGAAGCGTTTACAGCCGAAAGCGAGGTTTGCGGTGGAGCGGGATGCGAGGCTTTCGGTGGAGCGTGGCCTCAGACATTTTCGGTTCGGAAGTTTTCGGTCAGCAGCTCTTTTTGCTCAGCGGGTGCGAGAGTTCTTATTCAGCCTAAGAGGCTTCGCATTTTCGGTCCAAATTTCAGATTTTTAACATTTTTGACCCAAAAATCAATTTTTCCAATTTTGAAATTTCGTTTTCGGCATAAAGCTTTGACTTTCGATTTTTGACTTACTAGTTTGACTTTTTAAGTTTGAATTTTAAGTTTGACTTTTTAAAATTTGACTTTTAAGGTTGACTTTCGAGGTTTCAAGTCAAAACACATTTTTGGTAAACAATGAGTATCTCAATCACCAAGCGTAATGAAACTTCATGTTCTCAATCTAGTGAAGCTACAATTATGTTTCTTCGTGATCAAATCGATATATTAAAAAGAGAAAACGAGGACCTTAAATATGAAGGATATACACTTAGGAAGGCCCAAAAACCCTTAAAAGAACAATTAGAGGCCAAAACCAAGGACTTTAGAAAACTTCAAGAGGAATATAGCAACAAATGTGCGAATTATAAATATGTTAAGGAACAGCTTGCTAACTTGACTGCCGAACTTGATGCATTAAAAGCTAAATATAAAGATGCTGAATTCAACTTTAAAAAATTTGACGTGTCAAGTGAGGTAGTTGCATCCATGATAGATAAACAATTAACATTTAAAGATAATTAAAATAAAGGTCTAGGGTATGACAGTGTTCCTCCTCCTTGTAACCATACTTACACTAACATCCCTATCACTAAAGAAGAAATAGACAGAGAAACACATCTTCAGTATGGAAAACCTGTTGTGGTTGTGCCAGAAAATAGCTCTATGGTGAACGATACTGATGCTTCTACTTCCTATGCAGGTAAAGTAGTGGAAGATGAGAACAAGGAGAACAGAAACCAATGACTCCTTGAACTCTGAATTTGTTGCTTCTAATCCAGTTATCTCTAATAATCAACCTGCTGTTGGTAAATACAGGCCACCAAAACAAGTGAAACAAACTACTTGTTGCAAGTATGCATGTGGGAACAATCAAAAACAAGGCAAGGGTACGCCACCAGGGGCAGGAAGAAACAACTCCTACGTGAAGAAACAAACATGTTTTCACTGTGGAACACCTGGACACATTGCAAGAAATTGTCCAAATCGCGCCAAGAGGGAGATTTTCTAAAAGAAACCCTTCGAAGTCACAATTGCGCAATGGTAACTGGAACGCGAACAAGGCAAAGAATCCAACTCCCAAGGACAATAAGGGAATGTCGGCCAAGAAGCCAAACTCAAGAGATGGTCCAGTTAAACGAAGATTAGGTAATTCGAAGTCATCTTGGCAATCGGCTTCAAGTTCAAAAGGAAGTGATAAGGCATCCATTCGATCAAACAAGAAATAGGTTAAACCCGACTACAGATGGGTACCAAAGGTTCATACTCCCAAATCTTCTAATGATTCTAACATTTCTTCATCTTCTGTTTGTGAAAAGCAGGATATGTCATGGGAGACAGTACCTTGCGTAGATGAAAAAGGTCAACCTCGTTTCAAAATGGACTGGGTTCCACAGACCAACTAATCCTGCACTCTGTGCTGGAGAAGCTATGGAGGCATATCATCATACTTCGGTTTGTTGATAGTGGCTGTTACTGGCACATGATAGGGGACATCTCTCAACTATATAACACTCAGAACCTTAAGTGAGGGTATGTGTCCTTTGCGGGAAAGGAAGAAAAGAAGAGGATCACAAATGGGGATTCTACTTAACGATGTAAAGAATTTTTAGATCTGTTCCGAGATTGAAACACAGCTAAGGATGAACATGTTGTTGCATATGCGTGTTGTTCTTAGACCATCTGGATGCAACTTCCATTGGTGAATTACGGTTTTAGTTTTTTTCTTTCCGATACTCCTGAGTTTCTCTTCAAATGATTCGTTTTGACGACAATTTTTAAATTTGCACATTTATTTTCTTTCTTCCCCATGCCCAAATTCAGGGGGAGAAATCAAAATACAACAAATTAGAAAACAAAAATCCAAAAATATGTTCTGATGGTTTTTTTGTTTGTAGGTGCTATTTGGGAAGTAATATCGAAATTGAGTGATAACGAGCAGTTTAAACAAGTGCAAGGCACTAAAACTGAATTGTCTTAACTCTATGATCAATGTTATTATAGGCACGAAGGATACAAAAGTACTAGACATGGATTGATAATGAAAGGACTTGACAGTGTGGACCTAGATAGTTTTATTTGGACTGACCATACGACGCTCGGGTAGATTGAGCAGTGAGATAAACATGGGAACATGTGATATACATTAAAATCTTATGTATCTAGAGTTATGGCTCAACATTTCCTCGATGTACGGACTTATGTCCTTAATTCCGGTACTGGTAGGGCGACTGGGAGGTTCTGATAAGTAGGTCTGTAGGAAATTATTTTCTTGCTTTCTATCTATCAGTCATATGTTGCCTCCTCTGTGTGATTGGAACATATCCGACTTGGATTGCAACATATGCAACTCTATCTCTATGCATCTCCTTATCTATGCAATTCTTTCTATCTGTTAGCCATATGCTGCCCCCTCTGCATGATCAGAAGATCCGACCTAGGACACAGCATATGCACTCTACTATCTCTATAACCCTCTATCTATGTTAGTAATATGTTGTTCCTTCTACGTGATTAGAAGACATCCGACCTGGGATACAACATATGCATTTCTATATCTGACTTCTCTCTTAATGATTGAATACTCACCTAAAGTAAATATTTCTTTAGAAGTTCTTGATTATCAGGGTATATCGGGAAGTGGGCAACACGTTCTAGTACATCTAAAATTTAACCATTTAATAGGTTTTCTGTAGATCTCGCTGCTGAATTTAAGTGGACAACAATGTCCTTGGTCGTCGTCAGCTAAATGGTCTATTTAGGAATATAGGTGCAAATGTCTTGTCACTTATAATATGTCCAACTTGTCAATATCTTTTGTGTTTAAGTGGACCACAATACCGGTGATTGACTAGATCTAAATATGCAGGTGTGTGCTGATAAACGATATTGAATTGCTTGACAACTTTGATCCCAAAAGTCTTAAATTCAGTTATTACTTTTGTTTTTGTTAAATTTGTTCATAGTTTTCCTCTATGCACAAATTTAGGGGGATAATTAAAAAATTTAAAAATCAAACAAAAATCAAAAAATAAAAAAAAATCAAACAAAACAAAAATATGTTTATTTCTGTTTTTATTTCTTTTTCAGAAAAATCAAAATTCCAAAAATATTTTTGCTTTACTTTTGAGTGTATTTTATTTTTGTTTTTATATCAAAATTTTCTTTGTCTTGAAAAGCGAATTCAAAAATCAGAGAACTCAAAGGAAGAAGAGACTCAAGGAGGCTGCATCGGATCTTTCTAAGTCAAGGTTACATCCTTGAACAACTGCGGTGAGAAGGGTTTTTCATAACTCTGTGATCCACAGGGACTTTTTAGTCATTTGTTACTTTTCAAGGCGCAACAGTGATCATTGAAGAATTCTCACTCGAAGGAACAAGAAGTGAAGATTATTCTTTCAACATTCATTCTTTCAACCCCAGAAGCAAGGTGAAGCTGTACTTGAAGATTATGTAACAGATTGCATTGAAGTTTCCTTAATTAATTTTCTGCTATCTATGAACCTACTGAAGTGATCAAGAGGATTCGGTCTCTCTGTCATTCTCTTTGAAGATTCTCAAGCTGAAAGTGCTGATTTTCAAGAATCTTTACAAGAAGCCTCCACACCCAACGTGCGTTCAAAGTCAAATTTTTGAAGAAAAGCCCAACTGTTCATGATGAAGTTATTCATATAGAAGACTTATATATTCATCTTGAATTTGTGAAGAAATCGAAGATAAACGCTGAAGCCAAGCATAAAGAGATGATTGACAATAAAAGCAAGCTACAATCCCAGGGGGGTTTGTTAGGTCATAAGAAAAGAAAGTTATAAACCAAGGGGGATATTTTTGGGTCTAAAATATGGTTTCTACTTTGCTTTTCTAAGCATTTTTTGTTTTTGGTCTTGGGCTGAAAACTGTCTTGGGTTTTGTTGTAGCTTGGACCGAAATCACATGTGATTTTGGTCTAGTTATTGGGTTTGGGGCTTAGGATTTAATCCATATGTATAAATAGGGTGGAATATGCATGGGTTAGGAAGCATTAGAATGGGTGGGACGTTTTGGGGATGCCATGGTAGAAGGAAGGTGTTCTATAGAGAGAAAGTAAGAGAGAACATTTGTGTGTGTATGAATCTTATGTAACCGGATCATATTGAATATCATAGCATACATTGAAGATTAATCAAGTTCTTTTTCTTCTTGCTTCTCTATTCTATATTCCATCATCCACTTGATTGGGATTCTGCACCATCAAGTGGATCGGATTGATAGATCAAGCGATTTTGGGGACTTATAGTTGGTATGAGAGCACAAATTTATAGCTTTCTTGGTTTAGATTAACATATGAGTCTTCTATATGAATACATTCCTCTTTAACAGTTGGGATCTTCTTCAAAAATTTGACTTTGAACGCATGTTGGGTATGGAGGCTTCTTGTAAAGATTCTTGAAAATCAGCACTTTCAGCTTGAGAATCTTCAAAGAGAATGACAGAGAGACTGAATCCTCTTGATCACATCAATAACTTCATAGATAGTAGCAAATTGATTGAGGAGGATTCAATGCAATCTGTCACATAATCTTCAAGTACAGCTTCACCTTGCCTATGTTAGGTACAAAGTTATCCATGTATAAATTTGTAAATGGTTTGACTTTTGTAGACCAACTTGCATGTGGTGCATTAGCCTTGTGACATGAGATAGAGAGTGAGAGAGAGACATGTAAACACCTCTATATAAGGTGGGCTCATACCACTTATGGAGGTGTGCTTGAGAGATGTAACATTGAGCGTGTGTGTGTTAATTATGTAGATTTAGATCTAGATCCCTTTTTGTGGAACACCATACATAATCGAATGCATCTCCTAACCACCCAAATCACCGTGTTCATTGTGTGTTCTTTAATTCCGCATGCCAAACCAATGTTCATAATTCACTACAGCTTCTGGGGTTGAAAGAATGAATGTTGAAAGAATAATCTTCACTTCTTGTTCCTTCGAGTGAGAATTCTTCAATGATCACTGTTGCGCCTTCAAAAGTAACAAATGACTAAAAAGTCCCTATGGATCACAGAGTTATGAAAAACCCTTCTCACCACAGTTGTTCAAGGATGTAACCTTGACTTAGAAAGATCTAATACAGCCTCCTTGAGTCTCTTCTTCCTTTGAGTTGTCTAATTTTTTAATTTGCCTTTCAAGACAAAGAAAATTTTGAGATAAAAAAAATAAAATACACTCAAAAATAAAGAAATAATATTTTCTAATTTTTGTTTGATTTTTAAAATTTTTAATTCTCCCCCTAAATTTGTGCATAGAGGAAAACTATAAACCAAGAAAACTATAAACCAAGAAAGTTATAAATTTGTGAAGATTGACAAGAAAAAGGAAGCTACAATCCTATAGGGAGTTTGTTAGGTCATAAGAAAATAAAGATATAAACCAAGGGGGAGATTGTTGGGTCTAAAATATGGTTTATACTTTGCTTTTCTAAGCATTTATTGTTTTGGTCTTGGTCCGAACACTGTCTTGGGTTTTGTTGTAGCTTGGACAAAAATCACATGTGATTTCGGTCTAGCTATTGGGTTTTGGGCTTGGGATTTAGTCCATATGTATAAATAGGGTGGAAGAGGCGTGTTTTAGGAAGCATTAGATAGGGTGGGACGTTTTGGGGCTACCATGGTAGAAGGAAGGTGTTCTAGAGAGAGAAAGTAAGAGAGAACATTTGTGTGTGTATGAATCTTATGTAACCGGATCATATTGAATATCATAGCATACATTGAAGATTCATCAAGTTCTTCTTCTTCTTCTTCTTCTTCTTCTCTATTCTATCTTGCATCATCCACTTGATTGGGATTCTGCACCATCAAGTGGATCGGATTGATACGTCAAGCGATTTTGGGGACTTACACCTTACCGCGCTAATCTTTGCTCACACACATCAGTTTGACCAACCACATCCCTCCGTACCTAGACCCAATCAAGCTACCTGCATCTGACCCCCACACAAGCGGTCTCAAAGTGGTATGTGAGGCCCTAAATGTGTTGCATTTTTCGAATACAAGGAATTCCATATCAAGACCCGGGACCAATCTATGATTCAATACATATGACTCGGCGCTATGGTACCTGTAGGGATGAGAAGACAAGAGAGAACAAAAATGCATGAACTTAAACTAGAATGCATCTAAAAAGTATGAAAATTAGAAAAGAAAGAAACAAAATATGCAATATTTTTGAACTTTTTTATGCAATTTTTATGAATGACCTAAATGACTTACTCTAAATGTAACTATATACAACCTAAATACAATCAAAATAAAATATAAGAATACCTCATCCCAAGCTTAAAATTAAGCATTGTCCTCAATGCTTAGGATGAGAGTAAGGAAGGATCGTACCAGGATCAAGATGGAGGAGGCCCGCGAGGACGGTATGGAAGCAACACATGGGTCGCACAATGATGTTTGGGTGGAGTTCTTGGCTGCCTAAATACACACGGGTGAAAGCTTGGTCGCGTAAAGGAAGAACATTCAATGACTCAGAATTTACTTATGAAGTGGCATATTTGCACGGTTACCCTCGCAGATCTCTGCACGGGTGACGGGGCAGTCTCGCAGATCGTTGTGTGGGTGAGGGGGCAGTCTCGCAAACTTTGCACGGATGGGGGATCATCCGCGCGCGGATATCAGAAAGTACCTCGTGTTGGAGTAATTTTTAGCTCGGATTTTCACGGGTAAGGCCTGGTTCGCGTAACTTTTGCGCGAGTAAGCAGTCAGGCCGCGCATATTGCAAATTTTTTACACTTTTTGCAATTTTCCGCTCCACAAGCTCCGGTTTTCTTCCAAACTTCACCAAAATCATTGCTAAACCTTAAGATACTTTATTTTGACTGACTTCAAGCCAAGAAACATCCAAACTTCAAGCGAAGATTAATTATTCACAATGCATTTATTTAACGTCTTTGCCATGACTTAGTCCCGCTTTCTTCAATCTGCATAAATCGGGGTTTCCAATGTTACGTTGTTGAATTTTACCGTGTCAAAGCTTTCATAAAATGGTTTCAAACAGTTCCCATTCAATTTGAATATTTTATTCATTTCCGAACTCTTGATTTCAACGACACCATGATCAAACACTTTTAAAACAATGAAAGGTCTGTTCCATCGAGATTGCAATTTTCCTGGGAATAACTTCAAACGCGAATGATAAAGAAGAACCTTTTGACCCGAAACAAAGTGCTTTTGGGTTATGTGCTTGTCATGAAACACATTTTTCTTGTCTTTGTACTTTTTGAACCTTTTAATTATCTTCTTCTTGATCACTTCTATCATTGGAGGATGTTTAGGTGGGTGGATTATGGTATGGGGCATCTTGTTTGGAGAATGAGATAAGGCAACTTGAGAGACATCTTTCCTTGTTGACTTGCTTACTTCCAAAGTCTTCATAATCTTTTCAACTTCGGAGTCCAATGTAAACATTTCCAGTGTTTTCTTCAAACTTTCACAATCAAGGTTCATGTTGAGTATCATCTCCAAAATATCCCCATGAGACAAATCAAACACTTTTTGGGTTATTGCCTCAATTACATCAACCCGATACAATGGAGAAATGTTGCTAGGGTACCTCATTGCTTCAAAGATGTTGAAGTGAAATGTTTCTCCATCAAACTCCATAGCTATCTTTCCTTTATGGACATCAATGATTGTGTGAGCAGTATTCATGAAAGGTCTTCCAAGGAGGATCATAGATGATTTGGAAGGAGTCTTCTCTTCAAGATTAATGACATAAAAATCCGCAGGAAAAAACAAGTTGATTAACTTGTAATAACACATCCTCCAACACTCCTCTTGGAGACACACTTGACTTGTCTGCTAATTGAATGATTACTCCTGTTTCTTCCAAAGGTCCAACATTGAGATATTGAAAAACCGAATATGTAATCACATTGATCAAGGCTCCAAGATCTAATTGGCACTTTCGACATGAAAATCACCAATGGTACAAGGGATAGCAAATATTCCTGGATCCTTGCATTTGGGAGGTAACTTCTTTTGGATAACCACAGACACGTTTGCATTGACTTGAATCTTTTCATTTTCCTTGAATTTCCTCTTCTTGGTGCCCAAATCCTTGAGAAATTTTGCATAACTTGAAATTTGCTTAATAGCATTCAATAGTGGAATGTTGATTTGGACCTTGCGGAAAGTTTCAAAGAATTTGTTTTCTTCCTCTTTCTTCTTCGAAATGGATAACCGGGAAGGAAAAGGTGGTGGTAGGACCAATGTCTTGATGGTATTGTTAGAAGATTCCGGTTGATCAATGTTTGTCACAACCGGTTCCTTTGGAGGAACTACAACATTTGTAGGCTCAACAACAATAACCTCATCTTCTACTTCTCTTGAAACTCTTTTGGGGTTGCTTTCTCCAAGGGTTTTCCCACTTTTCAAGGTTATTGCACTCACATTCAGATTCTTCTTGGTTTGAGATGGAAGTTTACCCCTTTGTTCTATCTTGTTGAGAGCGGTGGCCAACTCTCTAATTTTTGCTTGAATGTTGGAGAAGGTGTTCTTGGTCTCTTGTTGAAATTGGGTTTGGCTTTGAGCAAGAGAAGTAACGAGTTCTTGAAGACTCACTTGATGGCTACCACTTGATTGGCCTTGTAGTTGAGGTTGTTGGTCATTTGGAGGGGTATAAGATGTTTGTGGATATGGAGGTTGTTGGGAAGGATATTGTGGCTATTGGAGTCTCATCATAACATTTGGAGGGTTTTGATTTGGTGGGTACGGGTTGTTTGGATTATTCCTCCAATTTGGGTTGTATGTGTTTTGAAATCCCATGGGTCTTGGTTGACCTTGATATCCTCCCATGGAATTAACATCCTCCGATTCACTTCCCAGTGTGGGACATTTATCCGTATAACACCCCGTCATTACACAAATATGACACACCATCACCTGTTGACCACTTCCCACTACCATTTCACTTAACACATTAGTGAAATCCAAGATCTTTGATTCCAAGCGTTGGGTGTTGCTAACTTCACCAACCACTTGTGGGGAATTTTTCTTCATATCATTTCTAGTCCTGAAGTTTCTTTGATTTTGAGAAATGGTACCAAAAAGTGATCGTATCTCGTGAGGTGTCTTGTTGAATATGTCACCACCACTTGAAGCATCAATCATCCTTCGATCTTTTTCATTCATACCCTCATAAAATTGTTGATGAAGTAATTGTTCGGGTATATTGTGTTGAGGGCAACTTGTACACAAGTTGTTGAATCACTCCTAAAAATCATGAAAAGTCTCATTCTCCCCTTGACGAATCCCCAAAATGTCACTTCTTTGACTTGATATTCGGGATATGTGATAGAACTTGCTATTGAAGGCTTTGAGTAACTCTTCCCATGTGTGAATAGATCCCGGTGGTAAGTTGAATAACCACTCTCTAGCTTTATCTTCCAAGGTGAGAGGGAAGGCGGTTAGCTTGAAATCATCCAATGTCACATGTTCGGGCGACATGTTAACACATATCATATGAAAGGACTTCAAATGCCTTTGAGGATCTGCTCTATCCAAACCATGGAATTTGGTGAGTTGAACTTGAAAAGCATTGTTTCGAGGTTGGTTGTTTTGGTGGAAGTTTTGGTTGTGTGGTTGTGGTTGTTGATAATTAGGTTGATTTCGGTGATGAGGGGGTTGATTCCAAGGTGGCATATATATGAGAGGTTCTTGGTGTTATTATTGTTATCATGGTTGTTGGGGTGGTGTATTGGCATCTTGATTGTTTGGGTTTGGGTTAAGATTACGAGGTGGAGTGTGATTCATGGCTATGTAGTTTTCAAATGGAATGTCTTCAAATGAATGACCATAAATTGGAGAACTCGGTTCGGTGTCGGTATCACTTGAACTATAGAGTTGATCTTCTATGTTGATTAGTGGAGAAGAGGAAGAAGCTTGAACGAGTTGTTGTTGCTTTGCTTGTTTGGCTAACTTTTTCAACCTTTTTCTTCTTTTTCAATCTCCGAACTATATAGTAGTTCACCGGTTGTTGTACACCTAGGCATAAACAATCAAATAACAATAACCAATTTCCCCGACAACGGCGCTAAAACTTGGTGGGATGTCAAGTCCACCAAGCAAATTACACCCTTTGTTTGCATATAGAACGTAATATAATGGTAAAAAGGGGTATCGATCCTCGGGGAAATGGTTGTATTCAATTACCAATGAAATCCAATAGAACTAGAGTAAATAAACTAACTAACTAAAATTAAACTAAAAGGGGGGGGGGGTGTTGTGATTTCTTGAAAACTAAAAGACTTCAATAACTAAAAAGCTTGCAATTAAGCAAGATGGTGAGATGCTCAAATATTGGGGAGAGTTGGTTAACCAAGGCAATTCAATACAATGAACATTTGTGTGGTTATCATTAGGATTCAATATGAATCTTATCATTCATCCCAAATTGGTTATAACAATCATGAAGTATGATATGCCAAGATTCCTCATAGGTAGCACGGAGGTTGGGGAAGCCCACAACACACCTTCTTAATCAAAAGCAAGAATTCAATTGAAGCAGTTGAACCCAAGAAGTTTTTTAGCTTTAAGAATGAAGGAATCCCCAATTCCTAGAGGATGTCAATGCTTACACATCCATAAAGGAGTCACGATTCATAAGCTAGAGATGATTTCTACCATCATAAAGCCCTTGTTCTAAGTAAATTCAATGATTAAATGCTAAATCAAAGAAATAAACCAACAATTGCTCATTTAAGTACCAAGCTCATGATCAAAGTATTAAGCAAGCATAAGAAATAAGAACTAGAATCATAAACATAAGATAAATGACAATTAAGCATGAATCCTTCATAACCCACAAATATCCAAGGGTTTTAGCCAAAGTTAACCAAAATAGAGAAACTAACCACTCATGGCAACAAAATAACAATCACAAAAGTGTTTTTACTTCTAGAATCTACCAATTACTTAGAAAGATGAGAAGAATGAGTATCAAGCTCCACAAATCGCCTCTAATGCTCTCCAATGGTGTCAATCGAAGAATTAGCTGCTAGACCTAACCCCCAAAGTAAATGGTGAGCAAAATCACCAAAATGCCCAAAAGTGTGCAGTTGTGCGGGTACCCTCGCAAGTGTTGCGCGACTGAGACTCCACCCTCGCAAATATTTCTGGAATGCTATTGGCTCATTTTTCTCCACTACACACCCCACTACCCTAGATTCCCTTGGTCCCCTCCACACCTCACATGATTCAAATTTGACTAATCATCTTCAAGATTTAAATATGGATAGTCCAAGCCCAAAATAAGAATCCATGACCCATCTTCACAAGCCCACTTCATCCAAGTCTTCAACTTTTTAAGCCCAAATCTCCTTTGATGGATCCGTAAAGCCCAATAATGCATCGAGAAGACCACTAAGCCCAACTCCAGTCAAATCGCAACCGTAACAAGCTCCAAAACCCTGCAAAATATCTCATGCAAAATAGAAAGTACCCGAAACGATCCATGATAAAGAAAATAAAGAAGATACAATGAAATACCGATAAAAAGACCTAAAAATTCTATAATAAACTGATAAAGAGAAGGAAATAAAATAAACTATCAATGACTGTGAAATCCTCTACCACCCAGGTAAAGCCAACGTACTAGCTGACACATTAAGTCGTATGGCAACCAGTACACCAATGAAGAGAATCTGTTTAAGGATGACGGTGATCACTCCAGTGCTAGAAATGATCAAGAAAGCTCAGAATGAAGCAGTCAATGAAGAAAACCATAAAAGCGAAAGGATTGTAGGGCAGATCTCAACTTTCGACATAGATACTCGTGGGTTGTTGACTCTACATAGCATAGTTTGGGTTCCATACTCACGAGGAACTCGACAAATACTTATGGATGAGCTGCATAAGTCCATGTTTTTGATCTATCCAGGAGCTACAAAGATGTACAGCGACCTCATACACAGTTACTGGTGGCCCTGTATGAAGAGAGATGTAGCATGGTATGTCAATAGGTTTCTGACTTGATGGAAGGTCAAGGCCAAACACCAAATGCCCCATGAGAAGATGCAGCCTCTTGATATCCTAATGTGGAATTAGGAACAAATAAAGATGGACTTCATCACCATGTTGTCCAAGTTTCCTCGTGTAGTAGATACTATCTGGGTGATAGTAGATAGAATAACCAAGAGGGCCCACTTCATGCCCATCCAAGAAAACTCCTCGGCAGAGAAGCTTGCAGAGGTGTACATTAAGGAAGTAGTCTCTAGGCATGGAGTACCAGTCTCAATAGTTCTGATAGAGATGTCTATTTCATTTCTCGGTTTTGGAGGAGGTTCCACGATGAGTTGGGAACCCGATTGCATATCAGCACAACTTATCCCCCTCAGACCAATGGGCAGAGTGAAAGGACTATTCAAACTCTTGACAACATGTTGAGGGAATGTGTGCTTGATTTTGGTGGGGTCTGGGATGCATATCTACCATTAGCAGAGTTTTCATACAACAACAGTTACCATTCTAGTATCGGTAAACCTCCCTTTGAATTGCTTTATGGAAGAAAGTGTCGAACACCCGTATGCTAGGGAGAAGTCGGCCAACGAGTCATGGGGAGCACTGATGTTGTGATCAATACCAACGAACTTATCCAACAAGTACGCGAAAGGTTGAAGACTGCTCAGAGTCAGCAGAAGAGTTATGCAGGTCAACGAAGAGTGGATCTAGAATTCCTAGTTGGAAACCGAGTGTTACTTAAGGTTTCTCCTTGGAAAGGTGTTATTAGGTTCCGGAAAAAGGGGCAATTTAGGCCCTAGGTATATCGGACCCATTTGAGTCATTGCTCGAGTAGGAAAGGTTGCCTATCGTTTGGATCTGCCAGAAGAGCAGAGATAGATCCCCAACACCTTCCACGTCTCCTAATTAAGGAAGTGCATTACGGATGAATCCACAATTTTACCTTTGGGAGACATTCACGTAGATGAGCATCTAAACTACATGGAAAATCCGGTTGCGATCTTGGATAAAAAGACGAAGACCTTGCATAACAAGGTGATCAACTTAGTGAAGGTTCAGTGGCAACGCTGAAAAGGATCAGAATGGACTTGGAAGCCAGAAGAAGTCATAAGGAGTAACAACCCAGAGTTATTTAGTTAGATTTCAGGGACGAAATCCTTGTAAGTGGGGGAGAGTTGTAACACCCCATTTTTCCATAGTCGTAGATTGTAATAAAATTATGAAATAAAATATATTACTAGTGAGCTAAAATTATCATCATAAATATGTAGGAAATGTTAATACGAATTCAATAGATATATAGAACACATAAATCCAATTTCGTATGAAGAAGTTATGCTTCTTCAAAGATTTGCGATTTAACCGGCGCAACTATGTGTATACTAAAAAGCAACTTTTTGATATGTTCTTTTTAGCCTAATAGAACTTAACAAAAGTCATCGTAGTCATTAAACTGAGAGTGTGCATATAAAGAACACCCAAATCTGACTCTATATGGAATAGATATGATTTTTCGAAGTTTTTGTGCAACAAGGTATAGCAATGCGCGAGATAGAAATGGAGTTTTAGAATGGTATATTATTAGGAAAAATAATCTGAATGAGATTTAAAGATCTTTTCAATAGGAGTCTGTCGATTTAGCCTTCATTACTAAATTCTCTTAGGATCTAATAAGAAAGAGGATTATAGGTTAGTACTCGCTAGGCTCGTTGCTTGTTAGTAGGATCGTCTAGATAATTGTTAATCTTTAGAGTAACTGTCCATATGAGTTCTTCTCACTATATTGTATACCCCAGTATGTATCCTGTAAATGTTAGGATATAGTTACCATGTAGTATGCACTTAGGTAATTAGACTAGGTTACTTAGTTTCCTATTATGTGATTTTTTTCTATATGTCTGTTGATATATCTATACGTGGAGTTGAAGGTGGACCAACCTTGTGTTGAAGGCTAATAGACTCAGGCGGACTAGCTTTATGCTAAAGGCCAATGGTGCAGCCAAACTATATGTTGTAGCTAAAGATAGGGTGAACCAACTTTATGCATAAGGACGGGGGCAGACCAACTATATGTCGAAGGCCATTGTGTGTATGCATTGTATATGTGTTGTGGTATAGAATACTTTGAGGGAATTCACTAAGCCTTAGCTTATAGTTGTTGAATAAATGCCTTGCATGTTGTTCATTTGACCATGGAAAAGCTCACATATGATTGCATCTGTATCAAAGCATCAATAAATTTTTGTAAGATTTCGCTAAACACTATTTTATAATTAATCATGTAATAGTTGTTTGAAATGCTTTGTGTGAAACATATATTTTAAATAAATAAAAATGAATAATTTTCTTTGAAATTCGGGATGTCACACTTATTAAAGACTGAACACATTCTATCAATATATCTGTTATATCATGCAATTGTAATTAATCACCATATACACGACAAACAACATTTTTTGCTCATATTACCATTATACAATTTTTTACTCATATTCCCAACATCAAAAATAGTGTTCCAAGTACTGGCCTCTCTTTCAAGTTTTGGAAGAGCTCCATAATTGTGTCCTGAAACTGAATTGAATGGATATACTAAAAATTTGAAGAAGGGCACACATATAGAGTAAAGGTAGGCGGATGGAAGAAGCAGGTGTAGAAATGTTTGGTGATCTCCGAGTCACTGTTATCGAAGAACCTCATGTTCCCATATGTGTCCTTACATTTGATTCATTGCTTTTGTAGGCACAAAATATCAATTATAAAGCAAAATACATAATAAAATAGTCAACAGCAACAAATAGATAGCCAGTTACCTTTGATAAAGGTGAAACTAAGTGTGTGTCTTACTCTTTCGGTAGCAGATAAAGAAAGCGAGAGGGGCATAGGTGGCCACAACAAAAACCCTAAATCGTAGGTAAGGGATCATATGATGGTTGTCATTCATTTCATAAAAAAAGGCTCAATTCATAAATAAAGAACGAAAATTGCATTTAATAACATTGTTATTGAACTGCTATTTGTGATAACCTGAAGAAAACAACCAGATAATCTACCGGAAGATCCACTCATAAGTAAGTCGGCTCCCTATTTCATGCATAATGTAGAAAGTGTTCAAAATGTTGCTACATATTCTCTTACAAATGAACTTCAACCATCAAAGAATGGTTAACAAAAGTATGTCTAATGACAAACAAATGATAAAAAATGGATGTTTAATCAAACCAGATACATTAAAAACTAAAAGAAAATAAATAAATAAATAAAACAAAGTAAGTTACTATTTGTTGCACTTAACCTTAGAAGAAAAACTGACATACCTCGATGTGAACATTAACTTCTGAATGTAATGTCGCAAATTCAGGCTAGATATTTAGGATATAATGGATAATCTTAGTTGAAGATGTAGTAGTCGTAACGATTATGTTGTGGATATAAGGAGCGCTTTAATCCGACTTCGTATGAAGAAGTTATGCTTCTTGTAAGTTTCACGATTAACCTACATGGCTATGTGCATCATAAAAAGTGAATCCGAGTTAGGTTTCTTATTAGCCTAAGTAATCTAAATGAAAGTCATTGTAATAATAATATTGAACTTATGCATATAGAGAATGTCCGGATCTGACTTCATATGAAGAAGTTATGATTTTCGAAGTTTCAGTATAACAGTGTACGATATAGAAACCGAGTTTTAGTTTGATCAATTTTTAGGAAAATCAATCTAAATAAGAGTTAAACATCTCATGAATAGGGATCCATCGATATAATGACAGTCGAGAACGAAGGTCATAGGAGAGACTTATGATTTTTATATGGACGTAACAGTCTAAGCCAATAAAACTATAACTTTAAAAATAAATTGAGAATTAGACGACAAAGTCTAAATGAAATTCATAGTACTAGTCGATATCTATGTGTGGATATAAAGAAAGTCGAAAACAGAGGTCGTATGAGAAAGATACAATTTTTTGAAGTTTTTAGAGAAGCATCACACATAGGAAGGTTGCGCGGCACACACCTTCTAGAAGTAGGGAGTGTGGACGAGGAAGAAAGAGACATGTGGCAACATGCTGGAGGAGTGACGTAGCTGGAGTGCATGGTGTGCACCTCTATAGACGCGACGCACCTGGTCAAAACCCGACTATAAATAGCAGTTGCAGCCCCATTCCATTCATCGCGCTTTTCTAACTTCTCTCTACGATTGTCTGATATTTTAGCTCGATTTCCCCTTAGATTTAAGAAGTTTTAGCGAAGCCCTAAGTCGTCAAAGAGATAAAAGTGTTCAATTCGAAGTTCTGCCTACGAACTATCCGAACTTTTGGTAGAATTCTTTGTAAGTTAAGTTACACTTATTTTGCTTCAAATGCAACTTATATTTATGCTCGTAGCCGTTATTATGAACCTATAAATAAGATTTACCAGTGATTCCAAGTCATTATATTGATTGACCTACTTATGGGTAGGATGTCTATGCTAGATTTAGTGAGATGTTTAAAATGGGATTTCCAAATAGTATACTCTATATACGACATGGATCTTACCTCTAAGATGATCTTACTTGGTTATTACTTACTTTGTAGATATTTATGTGCACATTGGGATTAGTGAGGAATCTAGACTATTATTAGTCACCAGGAATATAAGACTAAGAATTAGTGATATGATTACCTACGTTACATCAAAGGAAAAGCTAAAGTGTTAGGCGAAGCACTGCCCGAATTTCGGGTCATCCACTTTTAACAACAAAGTGGATAGTTACTTTCATCTTACACATAGATATGATTCTATGTTTTCTTATTGTTTGTATTTGCAATATGTGTGCTCAATATGGTTTACTTGGTTATACTATATTTAAATAAAGTATTGAACTATTTATCTTATTATACCTAAAGTATATTGAATAGCCTAGGGTTATAGAAACTAAAATATGATGAGGGGTAGTAGCCAACATGGAAATATTATCCTACTAAGGATTAGTCATTAATATGGTATATAGGATGTACCACAAACCATACTAGACAGTTCTAGTGAAACATGGACATGCCTGCAACCTGTAGGTGTTTATACTGTTGGATAATGTGTCTAAGTCCATAACTATTTCTGGTATGTACTTGAACCGACCCGGCATGGTCCATTTGGGTTGCATGGCACCATGCAATTGGATAAACTAAAATGAGAGAAATAACACTTATGGTTTATTAATATATTATAAGTTCTAATATATTAATAATATTATTTAATTAGTTTGATCAAGAATTAATTTAGAATTAATTAAGTGATAAAAAGATAACTAATTAAATATATGGGTAGATTATGTAAATTTTCCATATCTTATATAGTGGGCTAAGAGGCTCCATGGATTATCAAGTTGGGTTCCACCCATAGGATGCTCCATGGATGCTCCATGGGAGTTACAAACCCATGGGTCATGGAAATGAAGAGTCATGACACATTAGGGTTTACATGGTGTAACCCTAGATGTGTCAACACTATATAAGAAACCCATTCTCCACCAAAATAGGCTACACTAAGAAACAAGAGGGCTAGAGCCGATTTTGCAAGTGTAAGATTCTCTCAAAGTTTACTCCTTTGCATTTGGTGTTGTGTGAAGCATTTGAGGCATCACACTTGGGGTGCTAGGCTCACAAGGTTTCAAGGATCATAATCAACAACAAGGTAAGTTATTCTATCTTTCATTCAAGTTAAAAATGTTCCCCATGTATGCTAGATAGGAATATAACCTTGGAATTCAACTTTGCATGATTATTAGACAAACATAGATCCAAGGTTATTAGGGTTGCATGTACACTTAGGAAGTGTTAGAATGCTCAATACCCATCAGTGGTATCAGAGCCTAGGTTTGTTTGTTTTTTTTTTGTGTGCAAACAGCTTGAAAAAAAATCGTTTTTCTGTTTTCTGCTCGTATGAAAGTTTGCATATTTGTTGCTGGAAATGGACTAGAAACATTACCCTAAACTGTTTTGATGTTTTAAAGCTTGTTTTAGATGGTGTAATGTTTATGCTAATCCATTTACAATGGCAATTATTAAAATTACAAGTTTTTTTTTAAGTGTAATTTTTGATTCTTGAAAGTGTTCATATTCATGTTCTTGAACTTATGAATATTAGATGATCATAGGAATTGTTTGTAACCTTCATGGTAGTTTAATTCATGATCATAATGTGTTTTAATGGAGTCCATAACTTGTCCTCAAGATTATGGAAAACCAAAAGTCTCACTTTTATTAAAGCCATTAAAAGAACACAAGAGTTATAAAAATGAAGAGTCTTCATTTTTATTACTCAATTAATTCATAAGTTATAAGAAATGAAAAGTTTTGGAAGTTTACAAAACTTGCCCTCAAGTTTTGGAACATGTAAAGTCTTGATTAAAACTTTAGTTCCAACCCTTAGAATTTTAAAAGTTAAAATTCAACCCTTATACTTTATAATATTATAAGTTACTAATATATATATATGTATAACGTCAAGTCGTCTTACCGCTAGTACGCCTCATTCACGAAGCCGGTCTATAAGGGGGGTATAAGGTTGTTGCCTATAAAATGGCAACTTAATGGGTGTCCACTCTCACCCACCGCTTCCTTGATCGGTGGAGGGTCGTTAGCCGAACGGGTAGGACAAGGACTTATAAATTCTCATTAAAAGTTTGATGAATATTATAAAGTAACTAAATGCTTTTCTTAAATTCCCAATCTTAGTTACTTTAGGAAAATGTGAATAAGGTGCTAATCCATGAAATTACACTTTACACTTTGTTTAAGTCGTTAGTGGAGCTCGTGTGGTTAACCGACACACTAACTTGGACTTAACAAGGAAGGTAAAGGGTGACTTAAAGTTTATTATAGGTCGGTGGAGCTCGTGTGGTTAACCGGCACATCGATTGAGTAATAAACATTAAGTGTACCAAGTGATTTGCACGGTTACTTCACACCTCGTTTTGTGATCCTCGGTATCTCAGTCACAAAACTTGGAGGGCACACTAGAGATTGAAACATGCCTTTGAAAAGTTCATTGAATCTCAAAAGAATATAGGAATTTCTAAGAACCAATTAAAAACCTAATATTTATATTTCGTTTTTCATGGTGGAAATTGGTGAATCGTCATTCACCTACCTTTCAAATATGTTATAGCTTGGATTACGGCATACCTCTTCTAAGTTATAATATATTGTGATTGGATCCTAGCCTTAATATTACATTTGGGTGTTTTATTAAGGACTCTCTTAATATCTAAACTAATCTTGTTCTCTTCTTTCAGATGTCTTCAAACAATGCTGCTTCTGGATCTAATCCTAATGGCTCCTTTACCCTTATGAACTTGTGTGGGAAAGTCACTTTTGATGGATCCAAATTCAATGAATGGATCAGAAACATCAGAATGATTACCCGCTACGAGGAAAAGAATATGTCCTTGACAAGGAGCTTAAGGAGATTGATGAGACCACTGCAACTCCCCAGGAGATCGCTGACTTCCGGGCACATGAAAGGGATGCTACAAAAGTGGCATGCATCATGTTGGCCACCATGACAGCGGAACTCCAAAAGTCCTATGAGGACTTATACCCTTTTGAAATGCACCAAGATCTGATGGAAAGATACCATCAAAGTGCACGACAAGAGAGGTATGAAATCATATGCTCTATCATAACAACCATGATGAAGGACGGGGAATCCGTCACGAGCCACATGCAGAAAATGCAAAGGTATGTGGATCGGTTGCTGAAGCTTAATGTGAACTTCTCTGAGGAGCTTGCAATAGATATCATTTTGCACTCCTTACCATCGTGCTATGATCAATTCCGCATGACATATCACATGAATAAGGAAGAGGTCACACTCAGCAAACTTCAGGGACTCCTCAAGACCGCAGAAACAGGTCTTAAGGGTAAGTCGGTTGTTAACACTCCTACTCCAAACTCCGCCCCGGTTTTGGCAATCGGGAAAGGTAGAGGGAAGAAGAGGAAGAGCTCTTCGAAGGGTACCAAGGCTAGGACCCTTGATGGCTCTTCTTCAAGTGGAACCAAGAAAGGTTTTGTCACTCCTTCTTCTGACCCTAAAGAGGCTGAATGCTTCTATTGCCATGAAAAGTCACATTGGAAGCGGAACTGCCCAAAGTACCAGCAAGATGTGAAGGATGGGAAAGTTAAACCCAACCATGCAGGTATTTACACTATCTTATCTAATAACTCACCCCATTCTAACTCTTGGGTCCTTGATACCGGTTGTGGTATTCATATCTGTTCTGATTTGCAGGGACTAAGAAGAAGTGAGAATGTGGAGCATGGAAGAATAAACTTAATCATGGGGAATAGGAAAGCTTTACCTGTCACCAAGATTGGAGTTTATACTTTATCGCTAAGTAGTGGGTTTAGTTTAGATTTGAATAAATGTTGTTATTCGCCAGAAATGGCAAGAAATATTATTTCCTTTCATGCATTGTATAAACAAGGTTTCACCTTTTCATTTGATAATGAAGTTGGTTCGATTAATGCTTTCTTTAATAATGTTCTTTATTTTAAAGCATTACCTTGTGATGGTGTGTATGAAACTGTATCTGTGGTTGATAACTTAGGAAATAATGTATTGTGTATTGATTCTGTTAATGATAATAACTTGGATAAAGCATCATTATGGCATTGTCGTCTTGGACATATAAGCAAGAAACGCATAGACCAACTCCAAAATGATGGAGTATTGGAGTCATTTGACCTAAAGTCATATGATAGTTGCGAATCATGCTTACTTGGAAAAATAACAAAGTCACCCTTCACAGGTTCTTGTGAGAGGGGTGAAGGTTTGTTGGATCTTATACACACGGATGTGTGTGGGCCCTTCAAGCATGCCACAAGGGATGCTAATCGTTATTATTTGACTTTTACTGATGATTACAGTAGATATGGATATGTCTACTTAATCAAGCATAAGTCAGAGACTTTTGAGAGGTTTAAAGAGTTTAAACAGGAAGTCGAGAATCAATTGGGCAGGAACATTAAGATGCTTCGATCCGATCGAGGTGGTGAGTATCTTAGTTCAGAGTTCCTCGACTATCTTAGGAAATGTGGGATTGTCTCACAATTGACACCTCCTACGACACCGCAGTTGAATGGTGTAGCTGAGAGGCGTAATCGAACCTTGTTGGATATGGTTCGTTCCATGATGAGTCGAGCTTCGTTACCAATCTCATTTTGGGGGTATGCCTTAGAGACTGCCGCCCATATCCTTAATCTAGTTCCTACAAAGAAAGTTGCCAAAACTCCTCATGAGATGTGGACTGGTAAAGTACCCAAACTAGACCACATTAAGATTTGGGGTTGCGAGGCTTTCGTGAGACGCGAGACTCATGATAAGCTCGAACCTCGAAGTGAGAGGTGTATTTTCATCGACTACCCACAGAAATCCTTTGGTTACCTCTTCTACAAACCTAGTGAGAATGTGGTCTTTGTAGCTAGGAGGGCTTTCTTTCGAGAGAGAGAGTTCATAAGCCAAGGAGACAGTGGGAGGCAAGTTGACCTTGAAGAAATTCAAGAGTCAAGTGGTGAAGGAACTTCAAACCCTAGCACTCAACTTGAGGAGGAAACTTATGTTGAGCCAATTGACAAGTCTGTACCTCTGAGGCGTTCCACAAGGATTAGGAATGCACCTGAGCAATACTATGGATTCCATATTACTGCGGAAGGTGATACACTTATCAGTGATGAGACGCTGATAGGTCTGGATGAACCTAACAGTTACGCGGAAGCCATGGCAGCCCTGAGTCAGCCAAGTGGAAAGAGGCAATGGACAGCGAGATACAGTCCATGTATGACAATCAAGTTTGGAACTTGGTTGAGAATGTACCAGGTCGTAAGACTGTAGGGTGCAAATGGATCTTCAAGAAGAAGACCGACATGGATGGTAATGTACACACTTATAAGGCACGACTGGTTGCAAAGTTTTTCTCACAAACTCTGGGAGTTGATTATGATGAGACCTTTTCTCCAGTGGCCAAGATTAAGTCTATTAGGGTTCTGTTAGCCATAGCCGCATTTCATGCCTATGAAATATGGCAAATGGATGTCAAAACCGCTTTCCTTAATGGAAAGTTGGCTGAGGATGTTTACATGAGTCAGCCAGAGGGTTTTGTCAACACAGAGTACCCTAATAGAGTGTGTAAGCTTGAGAAATCCATTTATGGGTTAAAGCAAGCACCTCGCAGATGGAATCTTTGCTTTGATGAGAAAGTCAAGGAATTTGGCTTTTCTAGGAGTGAAGATGAATCTTGTGTATATGTCAAGGCTAGTGGGAGTATAGTTAGCTTTTTGGTATTGTATGTGGATGACATACTACTCATAGGAAATGACATCCCAACTCTGCAGGAAGTTAAGTCCTGGCTTGGGAAGTGTTTCTCTATGAAGGACCTAGGAGAAGCTGCCTATATTCTAGGGATAAGGATCTTGAGAGACCGGAGTAAAAGACTAATTGGACTTAGTCAGAGTACTTACTTGGTTAAGGTGCTGAAGAGATTCGGCAAGCAGGACTCCAAGAAAGGAGAGTTACCCATCCAGAGTAACGCCATATTGAGTAAGACACAAATCCCTAGTACTGAGGCTGAGATAGCAGAAATGAGTCGAATACTTTATGCTTCGGCTGTAGGATCGATCATGTATGCTATGACGTGTAATCGACCTGATGTAGCCTTTTCTTTGAGCATGGTTAGCATGTATCAGGGGAACCTTGGCAAGGCACACTGGACTGCGGTAAAGAATATCCTCAAGTACCTACGGAGGACTAAGGACTGGGTCCTTACCCTCGGTAGGAGTGAAGACTTGAGAGTTGTAGGGTATAGTGATGCTAGCTTTCAGACTGATAGGGATAATTTCCGCTCTCAGTCAGGCTGGGTCTTTACCTTAAATGGAGGAGCAATTTCTTGGAAGAGTTCCAAGCAAGAGACAGTGGCTGATTCAACTTGCGAATCAGAGTATATAGCAGCTAGCGAGGCAGCAAAGGAGGCGATATGGCTGAAGAACTTCATTGGGGACCCTGGAGTTGTACCAGCTATTAAAGAGCCAATGGAAATTTTCTGTGATAGTGAAAGTGCAGTTGCCTTAGCCAAGGAACCAAGGGATCACGGGAGATCCAGACACATCGACAGAAAATACCATTTCATCAGACATCGAATAGAAGAAGGACTCCTCGTGGCAAAGAGGGTATCATCGGATGAGAATCCAGCAGATCCCCTCACGAAGGGACTGACTCGGGTTAAGCATCTCCAGCATGCTCGGAGCATAGGGCTGAAGGATGATATTAGATTTAGTAGTTAGATAACCTTGAAATTTGTAAAGTGTAATTGACATTAGATGATGAATAAAAGGTGTTTTATTTATGAGTAAAGTGTTGCTATCTCTTGTCGATCGTTTACTATATTTCTTTTGCATGTTTTGACTTCCAGAATAATTATGTTTGGTATATCATATTATTCGAACCTCCACAGTCGGTCATATGTCGGAAGTAGGTATGAATCAAGACTGTCATGATTGGTTGCAGAGGTCTAAGTTGTTGGACATGGCTACAACACTCATGAGTGCTCATAAGTTCTGAGCATTGGACTCAACCCACGCTCACTGGAATCACTTCATGGAATTTATCTCGAGTGATCGTGAGACGGTAATATCATATAAGTCTTCAAACCTAGAGATATGATTTGTTACTTATGAGTTGGTTATGCATTGATTGTACGTTAACGCATTGGTAACTCGATGTTATAAAACGTGCTTTTGTGTATAATTCAATGAGTGGTAGAACAAACATATGAGTCGAAGTTTATCTGTTCCTTCTTGGATTAGAAGCTGATATCTGGGCCCCTCGATGATTTTGTTTTGACCTATGTACCGGGCCCGGTCAGAACTAAGTTGATGTGTTCAATTAAGTTCTTTGTCAAACAAATCGGAAATCGGGAAACAAACTGCTGGACACAAAGTAAGACACTGTTCCATGTATTTGTCCGGCTGATATCTAGAACAGAGGATTATATGATCACTTATCTTAAATGGCGTATCATCATCTTCTCAGTTCCGAGAGACCTTGAAAGAGCTACGATTGCCGATCGGTTCCTGAAGTATTGCAGTTATAGTTATTAGACTTATCCAAGTGGGAGACTGTTGGATAAGGTATCTAAGACACTGTTCCATGTATTTCTGGTATGTACTTGACCCGACCCGGCATGGTCCATTTGGGTTGCATGGCACCATGCAATTGGATAAACTAAAATGAGAGAAATAACACTTATGGTTTATTAATATATTATAAGTTCTAATATATTAATAATATTATTTAATTAGTTTGATCAAGAATTAATTTAGAATTAATTAAGTGATAAAAAGATAACTAATTAAATATATGGGTAGATTATGTAAATCTTCCATATCTTATATAGTGGGCTAAGAGGCTCCATGGATTATCAAGTTGGGTTCCACCCATAGGATGCTCCATGGGAGTTACAAACCCATGGGTCATGGAAATGAAGAGTCATGACACATTAGGGTTTACATGGTGTAACCCTAGATGTGTCAACACTATATAAGAAACCCATTCTCCACCAAAATAGGCTACACTAAGAAACAAGAGGGCTAGAGCCGATTTTACAAGTGTAAGATTCTCTCAAAGTTTACTCCTTTGCATTTGGTGTTGTGTGAAGCATTTGAGGCATCACACTTGGGGTGCTAGGCTCACAAGGTTTCAAGGATCATAATCAATAACAAGGTAAGTTATTCTATCTTTCATTCAAGTTAAAAATGTTCCCCATGTATGCTAGATAGGAATATAACCTTGGAATTCAACTTTGCATGATTATTAGACAAACATAGATCCAAGGTTATTAGGGTTGCATGTACACTTAGGAAGTGTTAGAATGCTCAAAACCCATCATATACGTCATACACGGGTAGGTTTACAACATGTAGGTGTTAATCGATCATACATGGGTGGGTTTACAATGCGTAGATGTTAATATATGTATGCAAGCAGATCCACGACCTATAAGAATTAATGAATCATATGCGGATAGGTTTATGACCTGTAGGTGTTACCAAACTATACATAGGCAGGTCTCCGACCTATAGATGTTAAAAAACCACATACGGACAGGACTACAACTTGTAGGTACGAATGGACTATTCATGATGGTACTATGTTCACCCCATGGTTGTCTTATTTACACATATTGCCAAGGAATCCCCGAGGCAATATTGTTTACACAAAGATCCTTTTGGATAGACCACATGAGATAATATGTTGTAAGGTATGTAATGTGTGACATCCTCTAATTTTTAGAACAAATTAAAACTTTTCTTTTGGCTTTAAAAATCATTTATTTATATTTTGCAGAAAATCCATGTACAAAAGTTCATTTCGATTACAAATGTTTGTTTCCAAAATTTTAAAACCCTAAGGATGTCATAATCAATACAGATACATAAGTTACAACATAAAGACCTGATGGTCCTGAATACTATTGCAAGTTGTCTCTTAATCATTTAGTATACTAATAAAGTTCCATTGGCTTAAGTCTCGATACCTGTGATGTATATGAACTGAATACGTCAGGTTCGGGAAACCTGGTGAGATACATAGGGATTTCAATCCCACGATATTGAGATGTAACGCCCAGTTCCTGGTATGTATTTTAATAAAAATTATTCATTTTTGCAAAAGGAGTCGACGAGTTGGAGGCCCCAAACTCGTCGAGTAGGAATGGGAATTTTGGTCGCGGAACTTGAAGTCTACTCGACGAGTTGAGAGCCTCGACTCGACGCGTAGGGCTACCAGAGCGAAACCCTAATTTTCAGGGTTTTCACCCTATTTGAACACCTTAACACATCATGGTGGCCTCCCCCGTCGCCTCCCTCAGTCCAGCAAAACCCTAATTCGTGATCTTGAGCTTTGTGAGTGTGTGTGAGTGAAAAAGGAGTGATTCTTTGGTATTTCCTTGAAGGAGTGGAAGCTAGAAGTGCTTGGTTGAAGAAGGAAGCTTTGGATCTAGAGATTTCATTGTCAAGGCAGCCTTAATGAGGTATAAAGTCTATACCTTGACTATTCATTTACTAGATCTATTCATTTAGTAGTTTAGGGCTTTAAGGATCATATGTTGGAACCATTCATGGATACAAGCATGTTTTGGAGTCATGACTTCAGATCTGGAACCTTTAAGGGACTCTATGGCATAAAGGTGCCAACGTTATGGCCATGGGAGTCCCATGCAACTTATGAACCACTTTTTAGGGATTTTTTAGCTAAATAACCCATGCATGAACGTAAAGTTTGAAACTTTACGTGATATATCGACCCTAGGAGACCAGATCTATGATTTAAATGTAGTAAGCTCGAATTGAAACAACTCATGGTCCCCCAACCTTTTCTGTTACTGAACAAACTCGTTGAGTTTAGAAGATGACTCGGCGAGTTGGCCATGGTTTGAGTTATGAAGATTGAGGAACACGACGAGTTCAAGGAGGGACTCGGTGAGTTGTAAGTAAAAGGTCCCGACTGTGCTATGAGGATGAACTCGACGAGTTCATGAAAGGACTCGACAAGTAGGATCGAGATTTCAGGGTTTTATGGATGATGGAACTCGATGAGTTGATGGACAAACTCGGCGCGTTGAGTCAACCAGGATGTTGACTTTGACTTTGACCATTTACTAGAGTTGACCCTTAGAGTGGTTATGAGTATGAAATGGGTAATTAAAGGAGATAATTATTTGTAGGAGTTTGAGAGGTGTTGATCCAAGAGCCGAGGACAGTACAACTACTACACGAAACTCGAGGTGAGTTACCTCCCAGTAAAAGTGGGTCTAAGGCCACAATGCAGACCCACTAGTAGGAGTTGTTAGTTAGATGAATATTTTGTGATAATTATTTGGTATGCCACTATCTGTTATGCTATATGTGCTAGTATGTTATGTTACTAGGTGGTAGTGGTAGAGGTTAAATAGTCCCCAGTTATCGGTTAAAAGATACCGAAGGGGAGGCCAGCACCCAGTTATGCTAGGCAGTTACCGGTTGAAAGATACCGAAGGGGAGGCCAATACCCAATTATACTAGGCAGTTACCAGTTGAAAGATACAGAAGGGGAGGCCATCACCCAATTATGCTAGGAAGTTAGCGGTTGAAAGATATCGAAGGGGAGTCCAGCTCCCAGTTATGCCATGCAGATACCGGTTGAAAGATACCAAAGGATAGGCATTATGTCTTTATATGGTATGTGGTATGATGGGGGAACTCACTAAGCTTTGTACTTATGGTTTTCAGAATTTGTTTCAAGTCCTTCTTCTTCGAAAGGAAAGGAGCCCGCACGGTAGCATCGCATCTCACACACGATTTTCCACATACGAGATTCTTGGGATTTGTACTCTGACATTATTACTATCTGATGACATGCTTTTGAGACATATGATCTATAGTTTTTATGAAATAAAATAACTTGTTGTTGTTTTCTATAGATTGTTTTATGAAATGTTTAAATCAAAAATGAAATTTTTGGTCTTGAATTTTGGGATGTTACAAGTTGGTGTTAGAGCCTTGGTTTGAAGGATTCAGACACACCTACGGGGGTGTCTGGACTCAAATCGAGGATTTGAAAAGCTTTTACAAAAAATAATTTTCTAAGAATTAAAATAAAAGATTTCCGAGAAAGAACAAGGTGTGTGATGCGTGCAATCGGCCGAACTCAAGTAAATTTTCCCCAAGATACCCATACATGTTATGATATGATATGATTATGAGAACTGCATGCTAGATTAGGGCTAAAGGTCTAGGAAGGATGCCTTATATGCCTACTCTATGTATATGAGAACTGCATGCTAGATTATGAATAAGGATCTAGGAAGATGCCTGATGTATCTGTTATATGTGCTTAATGAATTACATGCTAGAACTGATCAGTCAGTGATATGATGGCCTGAATAGGATATGCTTGGTTTGGTTACTCAAAGCCCGAATGCTACTTGCTTTGTACTTCTAGGGGATCTAGTTATCTTTAATTAAATAGTAAACGAATACGTTAAGTTACATATTACGAGGACTAAATAATTTCATAAGGTTAGGTCTAGCCCTATTTCGCAGCTCTTATTTGAGTCCAACCATTGTAGGGTAGGACCTCTCATTCGAAAAGTTATCTGGTCTTAGTAATATGTAATGGTATTCGCGATCTAGTTAGAGAGAGATAACAGGAACTCCTGATGCAGCTGATGGCGGAGAGTAGTTCGGAGATTACCCTAGAGCAATCCTAGGATGAGATTAGCATGGAGAGCAATAGTAGTAGAAGAGACTTGGTGAAGTCAAGGAAATTATTGAGGAAAGTACGGATAGATGTGGAAGGTAGTATGGGCCCATACTACTGAAAGCAGAGGATCCGTACTCAAGTCAAGGAGGGCTGAGATGGAACCAGGGAACTTGTAGTTTGTGAGACCTCTCGAGGTTATGTATGACCCTGACGATTATATATTTTGTTTCAGAATGGTGGTGATACGTCACGGAGTGGGAGGTTCAGGGTCTGGGTTAGGATCAGGATCAGGTTCGAGTTCCAAGCCAGTTGACGATGGATTGCAAGAGTTCATTGCATCCGAGATTACGAGAGGCATCCTTGAGGCGACCCCAGTGATTTCGGGTCATTCATGGAAGCGATCATTGAGTTGATGGAGGATCGTCTGAGGGAATTCAGGAGCAACATGGCATCTGGCCAGTTAGGGACACTTACACTCTCCTTCAAGGACTTCACGGGATGTGGTGCGCCATACTTTCACTGGGTGAAGGACTCCATCGTGGCCATGACGTGGATAGCAGACATGGAGTCTGCTCACATGACGAGCTTTTGCCTTGAGGGGTCGAAGGTCTGGTATGCTGAAGGATGTTTGAGGGACAGAGCTCGAGATTGGTGGGAGGCGGTTAGTGACACATTGGGAGCCCCATCCATTGAGGCTATGGCCTGGTCGGACTTTATGACCAAGTTTAGGGCTGAGTTTGCACCGGCTGTGGAGCTTATGTAGTTGGCCAGAGAATTTATGGATATGAGGCAGATGACTGAGTCGGTGGCGGAGATTACCGCCAAGTTCAGGGAGAGGGCCTTATTGGTGCCTCAGTACGCAGGGAAAGAGGAGATGCGGAAGAACTGCTACCACGACATGTTGATAGCTGACAATCGGAAACATGTCAACTACTCGACATGCCCGATATTGGATGACATGATTGCAAGGGCGAGGGAGAGGGAGATTGACATAGAGCACATCAAGAAGAGGAAGGAAGACACTGAGCAGGTTACTGGGGTTTTAGGGAAGAACCCCAAGGGATTCGACTGTAGGTCGAAGGGCCAGCAGGGGCAAGAGCCACTGTGGGAAATGCGGCAGGTCACATGAGGGAGTTTGCTGAACTGGGGGATCGGGTTGCTATATCTGTTACACCCCAAAACCGGAACGGCGGAAACGTTCTGGGTTGGAGGACGTCATGTCAAGTATCACAACATATGCAGTATAGTAATCAAAGTACAACAACCATTGCATTAATCGTAATAATTTTACATAGGTTACATTTAGCAACAACATCAAAAGTAAATACAAAGAATAACATAAAATGCAGCTCGGTACAAGGTTGTCTTCACAAAAGCTCCCGGAGTGTACCTGTCTACTGACGACCTGAGAATACAAGTTATTTTGAACGAGAGTATCAGCATTTTAATGCTGGTGAGTTCATAAGTATTTTAATGACATTGATATAAATACATGTTATTCATCAAAATGATCTCACCAATAATGGTGATTAGAATTTACAGAGTATTAGCATTTCTCCCAAAAAATCCTATATTTTCTAATAAGAGTAGTTTTCTACCAAAACTCGACTGTTTTATGTTTAAGCAAATGAGTTTTTCTACTAAAAGCAGTCTTCTACCAAGACCCAACTGTTTTATGTTTAAGGAGTATTTCCCCCAAAGGTAACTATCATTATCAAAATATAGTTTATACTTTAAGGAATATGTAAGAAGGTCAGAAGTAAAGTAATAGGGAAAATAATACTTTTCTTCAGCAATGACGTTGTTGTTTATAAAGAATAAAATGCAAACTCCAGGAAGTATTGAATGAACAATACACCTCGGGGAGTCTAAGTGAATGAAATACAGACTCCAAGCGGTATTAAATGAACAACACGCCTCAGAGAGTCTAAATGAATGAAATACAAACTCCATGTGGTATTAAATGAACAATACGCCTCGGAGAGTCTAAAAAGACCTTTTAATCCTAGGTAGGTTAGTTTAAAGGTTTTAAAATGTGGCCTAGTGTATAACTAGGAAAATATGTTATGAGGGTTTTATATCTAGAAGGTACCGTGATGACACTTATTACCTTAAAGCCATGAATTATAAGGTAATTATGAAGATACTCGTAACCATACTGATTGATGAATGTAAACACGACGACCTGCTGGCATCGAAATAATTGTGACATTTGTCACCCCTTGGCTTGGTCGGTCGGGACTGTAGCTAGCAGTCGGGATGTGGGATGGTCTGTCCTGTATAGATCTATACACACAATGCCCGCTCTCCCTCCAGGAGACTCTGGTTACCACTCGACAACGGTGAAATCCGCGTCATGAGGATGTATCTCGTGTTTTGATTTCTATAAACCTTTCTTTTTACTAAAAGTATAAGTTTTCAGAATATAGATATAACTAAGTTCTCCTTCATGAAAGTTATAGTTGGTTTCTAAACTATACCTATTATAGTTTACTCGAGAGGTTATCTAGATGCCTTTCCTACCCAAAGGTGTTGAACTAGAATAAGAGTATTAACATCTAACCAGATATACATAACATATAACTAGGATTTGAACGACACTCGGACAAATAACCGGATGCTCTAAGTCCACAACCAAACAAGGAACAGGAAATAAAGCGGGTTATCAGTCCTAAGTCCTTCAAATCCTACTTATATAACTATATCTATATAGACATGAATCTATCAAGTATATAAGTTTAAAAGACTTTGATAAAAGCTTGGTAATTTAAAAGAGATTTTGGTACTTAAAAGAGATTTGAAAACAAGATATGAAAACCTTTAGCCGGATAAAACAGTTTAACATGCAAAAATTTATTTGATTGACAGTTATTAATCACATGTGATTGATATAATAACTTATCGATTCAACTTGTATTCCCCCCCCCCCCCATAAAAGCATTTAAAATCATTTAAAAGGTTTATTAAGGGGTATGAACTCACCTGAAGTGAGTAACTCGAAAGAAAGATTGATATAGGATCACCGGGTGTCGAACGAAGTCGTGAGCACAAACGGATCCTAGTTTAACATGTAATAACACATATATGAATACACTTAGGGTATATAACCACTAATAGACACATGGACACACCTTAGGGACATGAAAACACTTAGAATTAAGTGTTACAAACACCTATTGAAGTCCCGAAATGAGTGTAAGGCCTTAGATTTGAGTGTAAGGCCACCAAACTCAACTTTTATGTGTGTGCGGCCATGTGTGCGGCCAGGGTGTGCGGCCAGGCCTGTGTGCGGCCGTACATGGGAGTGTGCAGCCGTACACTCTTCCTTCATGCTCAAAACGTCGATTTTCAGGTGTTTCAAAGCCAATACCAAGTCCAACTAGAAAATGGAGGCCAAACTCTCACTTTGGAGAGTCTTTAAGGTGTGTACGGCCACCTTATGAAGGTGTGCAGCCATACACCTTCAAGTGATGAAGAACATGAAGAACACTATGAGTTTTAAGCTTAGATCAAGGTGTCTTACCACTATAACAAGCTGAAAGATGAAGTATTTTCCGTTTTTGAGGCCCTTAGAGTGTTCTTGGATGAAGTTTTTAGAGAGAGAAAGTAGTGAGAGAAATTAGAGTGCAACCAAAATGGGAAAAGAGTGAATGAAGGGGGCCTCCTCCAATATATAGGGTTGGGTGTGTGGCTGGGAGGGTGTGCGGCTGGCTGTGTGCGGCTGGCTGTGTGCGGCTGGATGGCCGCACACTCAGGTGTGCGGCCGCACACACCATGTTGGGTGTGTTTGGCCCGATTTATTGATGCTACACACATTCTAACCCTTTCTAAGACTCATATCTAGGTTGTACTAAGCCTAGAACACTCATATAGACCCACAACTTCATTACAAAATCGTAAAACGAGGCTAACTTTGATAAAAATGAAGGATGTACAAGTTAGAAATTTCGGGTTGTCACATCATCCCCCCGTTAGAGGGAATTTCGTCCCGAAATTAGAGTCTTAACGAACACTCAAGGATGGATGCAAAAGATGTGGACACTTCATGCTCTAGCTGATCCGCCCGTTCCTTAGGGAAATCAGGTCCATACTGAGTTTTAGCGAATTTTCGTTACGAGGTATAGTTTCTTTTTCGATCTCTGGGCCACACGGGATAAGGTTTCATCAGTTTCCTTTACCGAGCTAGATTTCTCCTGTTTCCCTTAACGAACATGGGTCTAGTTTCCATGGATTAAATCGAGAAAATGGTGAGAGTTTTGTCGGGTACTACCGGGTCATTTGCTGAGACGTGGACAGGTTAGGGTGGAATTTATGGAATCCCTAAAGCAGTCTGGGTCTGACGGATGCTGGACCAATTCTATCAAGAATCTCTGATGGTCCTCAGTTCTTTGGAATATGGAACGTTTCAGTACCCAAAACATAATGTACCTCCGTGGTGAGATCGTCACTTGGCGTGATCACCATTTTGATGTTCCAAAAGTTTTCCCTTACTGGAGGTGTAGTCCTCATGATTGGTTCCTAGGGGTCTCAGGTCGTATTCGGATTCGTATTTCCTACTGGTTGGCTTTCGGAGATTTTCTAGATCATTGAAGGTGCTGTCTATATGCTGGCATCTATTGGTTGCGTGGCATCTACCTCAGCCTAGTGCAGAAAGGACCTGCACTTTCGACTCATGATGTGCTTCTAACGGAATATCTCAAACATTAGGATGATAGAGGGTTTTACCAGATGATGCTTAGATAACTCCAATTTTCATCATAGTCTAATAGATGCTTTCCCAGCATAATCCCTAATCGGAAGGAATCGTTCTCTCATTCGGTTCGCTGTTTCATGGATAGCAGTCTTTGATCAGGGCTAGCTTCGCCCTTAGAGATTTTCAGAAGTGATTGACTATCTCGGGAGGTGGTTCTAATATTTCTTAAAAATAATATTCCTTGGAACACCTTGTAGTCTAACAAATATCTAAGGCATGCTCCATTAGTTTTCCCATTGTGTCTGTTTCCACTAGTTTGTAGGAAGCGCGTAATCTTGTATAACCTGTCGACTAACACCTAGACTGGTGTCGAGTCCACAATCCCTTTATGACCTGGGTTATAAAGCTTAACGCAACTTGCTGCCTACTTTACTCAAGTATTCCTGGTCGTGGAGGTAATCATGTGGTTCTTAGCATCCTAGTATTAACTTTGGTGAATGCAGACTATCATCTATAGGGCGACGGTAACTTTTCTCGCATGACGAGGAACTATCACAACTCTTTCCGACCTAGGCACTTCTCGTCCGTATCTGGATGAACGAAGTGCTTGAGTAGTGCGAGCATCCCTTGCAACTACTCTTCCGATGTTACCGAGTTTCTCTATCTAGATTAAATCTAGATGGCATAAGACTCTGCCACTCAGAACCTCTAATTTCCTCATCCATTCTTCTCAGAGTTTAACCTGTCACAGCTTTCCAGGTTTCTTGGCTCACTATTGAGATGCTTAATTTGTGGGATCAGGCGTGAATGGATGGTCGTAGTCAACGTTTTTGACTCTTACGACTTGAGTTACTTTTCCTAACTGAGGGTGTCAGCTACTATGTTGGCCTAACCCAGGATGACAACAAATTTCGAATTTGTAGTCATTTTAGTAGCTTAACCCACAATTGTTCTCTTGACTTCATCTCCTTTCCTATGGTTATATGATGAAGGGTTTTATTTTAAGGTTCATGGTAGACCTCATGCTCAGCTCAATTACTATTACTCAGTGTATATAATTCGTATATAATTGATATTAACAGGATGTTCAGATGTGTGGCCCCACCCCAAACCCACAACCAAACAAGGAACAGGGAGTAGGGCGGAAGCACACATCTTAAATCTTATCGACCTAAATTATATACCACTCTAATGCATATACTCAGTAGTAGTAAGTTAATCCCATGAGTTCTTTCTCTTGATTCACGATCTAGATCGTGCGGTGCAAGTGGTCTTTCTGGAGGATCTATTGAGTAGGCCTCGGGCGGTTATTGCCTTCCGGAATATGTGCAGTGCCTTTCACTTTTTAATATCTGATGGGGTTGGTCAACAACGCTTGATACCCCTCTCCTGGGTACTTCTGAAGGTTGGATGAAGAGAGACGACCGATGGTTCGCATTAGGTTTTCTTATTAGGTTCGAAAGAACCTTTATTTGACACTTATGATAAGGTGAAAGTTCTTTTTACACAGCACTAGGGATTTTCGCGTGGTCGAACCAAGTCGAACCATGGCTGACGGTAGTGTCGAAATTAACGAACATCGACACGATATAGAATGAAGATTGATAGGACCATGTGCTAAACAGGGCACACAAGTTCTTAGCATCTCGGGTTTCGTCCATGGTATTACTATCGCGAATACTTGGACCGACATGATTGACGCTGAACGCTAGGGGTCCTGATACTTTGGAAAGATGTACTTTTCATGAATAGATTTCTCACAAGGCCTCTCTATAACCGCCTAGTATACACTAGTCATGTATAATTAAGATTAAAAAGGACTGTTGACTGAGCGACTCCGCCCTAAATCCACAACCAAACAAGGAACATGAGATAAGGCCGCATCACTCACTCGAGGTCTATCAATCCTAATTAGAAAGGGCCTTAACGTATATACTAAGCCATCATAGCTTTACCTGATGGGCTTTTAAGTTTTACAATAGTGCTGCGACTTTTACCTTAACGAGGGAGTAATTACAATTAGAGTTGATTATTTAAAGTTTTCGATTAGCTACTTAAGGTTGAGAAGCGTACCAAATTTCTATCGGGTTCCTTGATGTTCCTCTAGGTATTAGAGTTAAACTCCTCCTGCGTCTTTGTCATTTCTTTCAGTTGGGCAGTTCCTCTTGAGATGCCCAATTTCACCACATAGGTGGCATATTGGACTGGTCCCAACATTGGTGGTTGATGTAATAAACTCAACCGGGGTTCTGGAATTGCGAGCGGTATGCCCCTTCATGTTGCACCTAACACAAAAGGGTTCTCGTCAGACTCCATAATGATGGTAGTCACACTTGCTGCAGCGGGGGAGGTTTCCTAGGTATGGTCTTCTTGGTGTCGAGGCAGGCGGGTCGACAGGGGTATTGATCACCTCAGCTTGCTGTTGTCACACCCCAAAATCGGAACGGCGGAAACGTTCGGGGGTGGAGGACGTCCTGTTCAGTATCACAACAATGCAAAGTAGTAAACAAGCAACAACATCATCCATTGCATTAATAATATAATTTCATACAAGTGTGTTCTGTCAAGTTATATAGACACCAAATATATACATCAAAAATAAAAGATGAGTCTTGAACGAGCTCCATCTTCTCAAAACCTGGCACCGGTATCTGTCTACTGGCGACCTGAGAATACAAGTTATTTTGAAAGATTTTATCAGCTTTAAAGCTGGTGAGTTCATAAGTATATTAGTGTCTGTATTTTTATGAAAGTGTTTGTAAGTCTGTAATGTATAAGTTTTGTAAAAGTTTGTAATTGTTTGAACTCTCCTATAAAACCCTATGTTTCCTACTAAAAGTAGCCTTCTACCAAGGCATCTAGTATCTGTGTGTGTGTCTGTTGTAAGAGTGTGTATTTTCCCAAATCTGACTATCATTAACCAAAAATATAGTTTTTACATTATTGTTTATTATGTGAATATCACAAAGTAAATGTAAAGGGAAAATGAAATAGTACTGTAGTGTTGTATTAAGTAACTACTGTTGTACTAATTACTTTAAACCAATTGTTATTTAAAGTACCATGTGATCGGCCTGTATCCTGCTACCGACTCTATAGAAAAACAACGATGTAAGACGTCGTAAGAAATGACGTTTGGCACCCGTAGACTTGCAAGTCCCACTATAGCGAGCAGCAAGGTGTAGGATAGTCAATCCAGTATAGATCTATACACAAACTCATACGCTCTCCACTTAAGGAGATTCTGGATACAAAACGGGTCATGACAGGTAGTGACATGCCCCCGTCAAGTGGCTCACATAACTTTAAGTAATGTATATGTATATGTATATGTATGTGCTAGCTGTATTGTGTGTTCTTTCTCTGTCTAGCCTGTATGTTTTGTTTCTCATCACTGTGTATTATGTTTGTTTCTCATCACTATGTATTATGTTTGTTTCTCATCACTATGTGTTATGTTTGTTTCTCATCACTATGTATTATGTTTGTTTCTCATCACTATGTATTATGTTTGAATGAACTGACTCATTGTATGTTTCATTGTTCTAGTAATAGTATCTTCCTAAACTATACCTATTATAGTTTACTAGTAATGTTGTTTGTGTATATAAACATGTTTGTATACCTTTGCGACCCAAAGGCATTGAACTGAATGAAAGAAGTAACATTTTATATATATACACATATACATGATATAGAACTAGGATTCAAACGACCTTCGGACAAATAACTCGAATACCCTAAGTCCACAACCAAACAAGGAACAGGAAGTAAGGTGAGCTATCAGTCCTAAGTCCTTTCAATCCTACTTATATAATTATATCCATATAGATAAACAGAATATAAGTTAAAGGAGTTTAATAAAAGTATTTAATATGTAAAAGAGTTTGTAAAACAGTTTGAAGTAAAACAGTTTGATAACACAGTTTGAAAAGTAAGAAATCCACTTGTTTGGTAGTTATTAATCACATGTGATTGATATAATAACTATAATAGTTCAACTTGTATTCCCCCCCCCCCATAAATGCATTTTAAAACATTTAAAAGGTTAATTAAGGGGTATGAACTCACCTGTAGTGAGTGGTTTGGATGAACGGAATGTATAGGATGCTAGGTGTCAAGTGAAGACTTGTACACACACAATGATCCTAGTTAACATATAATAACACATATATGTATCCAATTAGTCTTTAAACAACTAAATAACAAAGTTAAGACATCCTAGGACATGTAAAACACCTTATTTAAGTGCTATAAGTCCTAAGGATTGCATGTAAGTGTTGTAGGACATTGCTATTGAGTTTAGGGTTCAAGGGGACCCTTTATTGGAGTTTACGGTTTTGCAACCATAACTCATTGAGTTTACGGTAGTAAACCCATGAGTTTACGGCCGTAAACTCATGTTTCTTTGACCATCTTGTGTTTTGAAGCCTTAAAGATCACAAGAAGAATTCCTACTTCATGTTTAAGCCTTAGGAAGAGATTAGGGCACCATTTCACTCCTTTTAGGAGTTTACGGTCCTTGGACCATTTCCCTTTGGTTTTACGGTCGTAAACCCAAATGGTTTATGGTATTTTGATGTTTTCAAGTACTAAGCACATCAAGGAAGGGATCTAGGCTAGTTTCCAAGGCTTAGAAGGGACTAGGGCACACTTTGGCACCCTTTTTGGGGTTTACGGTCCAAGAACATCTTGGACCGTAAACACCTTTGATCCTTGGTTTCTTGGGTGTTTTCTTGATGTTTAGAAGTGTAACAAGCTCTATAATACTCTAGGATACAAGCACTTACTAGGTAGAAGCTTGAAAAGGTGCTAAAAGTCCAAGAACACTAGTGTGTGTTCGTGGTGTTCTTGGTGAAACTTGAAGATCTACACTTTTGGAATGATTTCACGGATGGAATCATGTTAGATCACTAGATTAAGTAAGATATCAACTTTTTAGGGCTAGAAACACTTACAATGTTGAAGATCAAGAAGAAAAGTCGATGATACTTGAGAGAGAATTGACTTTTGGATCTTGAAATTGTGAAAAGTGATAAATAATGACTAAGTGTCCTATTTATACCCTCTTTTAGGGTTTACGGCCGTAAACACCTTTGTTTAGGCCGTAAACTCCAAACTCTTGGAGTTTTGGAATAATATTGTTGCATAATAAACCCTAAGGCATCCTCTCTCCTGTTATCTCAGGAAGTACTAATCTTAAAATACTCAAACTTATTCCAAAAAGCTTGAAAATTAGCAGAAACAGTTTTGACTCCTATTGAAGTGAATGGTTGTACAGAATAGAAATTTCGGGTTGTCACATCATCCCCCCGTTAGAAAGAATTTCGTCCCGAAATTAGAATTTAAGAAAATAAGTAGTTACAAATAACTAAGTAAAAAGACGAGGATATTCAGTTTCATCTGATCCTCTCGCTCCCAAGTGAATTCAGGTCCTCGCTTGGCGTTCCAGCAAACCTTCACTATCGGGATACGACTTTGTTTCGTTTGCTTGACCTCCCGGTCCATGATCTCTACTGGTTCTTCCACGAAGTTGAGGCTCTCGTTGATCTCGATCTCGTCGAGTGGGATTACAAGAGTCTCGTCAGACAGACACTTTTTCAAGTTCGAGACGTGGAAAGTAGAATGTACGTTACTGAGTTCGCATGGTAAGTTAAGTTTGTAAGCTACAGGGCCGATTCTGGCAAGAATCTCGAAAGGCCCTATGTACCTTGGATTTAGCTTTCCACGCTTTCCAAAGTGTATCAAGCCCTTCCAGGGTGAGACCTTCAATAGAACACGGTCGCCCACCTGGAATTCCAACGGTTTCCTTCGTTTATCAGCGTAGCTTTTCTGTCGGTCTCTAGAGGCTTTCAACCGTTCACGAATCTGAACGATCTTCTCTGTCGTTTCCCGAATGATCTCCGGACCTGTGAGAGTGCTGTCAGGAACTCGTCCTTTAGCTAACTGGGTATCACCCACCTCAGCCCAGCACAGAGGGGATCTGCACTTTCGGCCATAGAGGGCCTCGAATGGAGCAGCCTTGATGCTCGTGTGATAACTGTTGTTGTAGGAAAATTCTACAAGGGGTAAATGAGTATCCAATGCTTTCCCAAAGTCAATCACACAGGCTCGCAGCATATCTTCCAAGGTTTGGATAGTCCTCTCACTTTGCCCATCTGTCTGTGGATGGCAGGCTGTACTCATGTCCAGCCTAGTTCCTAGGGAACTTTGTAACGACTGCCAGAACCTCGAAGTGAATCTACTATCTCTGTCTGAGATAATGGATATGGGAACACCGTGCAGTCGTACAATCTCCCTAATGTAAGTTCTTGTAAGCTTCTCCATCTTGTCTGTTTCCTTGATAGGCAGGAAGTGTGCGGACTTGGTCAATCTGTCGACGATGACCCATATGGTATCAAGTCCACCCGTTGCCTTGGGCAACTTGGTTATGAAATCCATAGTTATCCGCTCCCACTTCTATTCCGGTATCTCTGGCTGTTGTAGTAGATCGGAGGGTTTCTGGTATTCGACCTTGACCTTGGCGCAAGTAAGGCATTTACTCACGAAGGTAGCAATCTCTGCTTTCATGTTAGGCCACCAGTATAGCTTTTTAAGATCCAGATACATCTTATCTGAACCTGGGTGGACGGAATAACGAGTGTTGTACGCCTCGTTCATTACCAAGTCTCTGAAACCACCAAGTTTCGGGGTCCAGATCCGATCCATGAGAAAATAAGCTCCGCCACCCTTAACATCCAAGTTCTTATCCATCCCTCTCAGGGATTCACCCGCCACATTTTCAGGTTTCAAAGCGTCGAGCTGAGCCTCCTTAATTTGTGTGGACAAGTGTGAATGGATAGTCATAGTCAATGATTTGACTCTACGACCAGAATATTCTTTCCGACTTAGGACGTCAGCTACTACGTTGGCTTTACCCGGATGATAACAAATTTCGCATTCGTAATCACTGAGTAGCTCGACCCACCGTCGTTGTCTCATGTTGAGCTCCTTCTGGTCGAATATGTGTTGTAGCCTTTTGTGGTCTGTAAAGATTCTGCTCTTTGTACCGTACATGTAGTGTCTCCAGATCTTCAGAGCAAACACAACTGCTCCTAGCTCAAGATCGTGGGTAGTGTAGTTGACCTCATGTGTCTTTAGCTGTCTCGAGGCATAGGCGATGACCTTACCTCGCTGCATCAGAACACATCCGAGTCCTTGATTCGACGCATCGCAATAGACAACGAAGTCTTCTATCCTTTCGGGGAGGGATAGTATTGGTGCGATGCACAAGGCTCTTTTGAGCGTTTGGAACGCTCTCTCCTGCTTCTCTTCCCAATCAAAGGCCACGCCCTTCTGGGTCAGTGTTGTAAGAGGTTTCGCAATGCGGGAGATGTTCTGAATGAACCTGCGATAGTAGCCAGCGAGGCCTAGAAACTGACGAATTTCTGTAGGCGTCTTCGGTGCTGACCAGCTCTCAATGGCTTTAATTTTGGAAGGGTCCACGTGTATTCCCTCTTCTCTAACCACGTGCCCTAAGAATTCTACTCGTCGGATCCAAAATTCGCATTTCGAGAACTTCGCATAGAGCTTCTCCGAGCGTAATGTTTCTAAGACCTATCGCAGATGTTGACTATGTTCTTCCTTACTACGAGAGTAGATAAGTATGTCATCGATGAAGACGATGACGAATTGATCCAAGTAAGGATGACACACCCTATTCATTAAGTCCATGAATACAGCAGGTGCGTTTGTTAATCCGAACGGCATCACTAAGAATTCGTAGTGCCCATAACGAGTTCGGAAGACTGTCTTCGGAAGATCCTCCCCTAGCACTCGTAGTTGGTGATATCCGGACTTTAAGTCGATTTTTGAAAAGAAGTTTGCCCCTTGAAGTTGGTCAAATAAATCGTCAATACGAGGCAAAGGATAACGATTTTTGACGGTCAGTTTGTTAACAAGACTGGAGCTCCCCAGGGTGAGAAGCTTGGTCTTATAAAGCCCTTGCTGAGCAGTTCGTTAAGTTGACAGGACAGTTCTTGCATCTCTGCAGGTGCTAGACGATAGGGCGATTTGGCTACGAGAGTAGCCTCTGGAACTAAGTCGATTCGAAACTCAACTTGACGTTGCGGAGGTAATCCTGGGAGTTCTTCCGGAAAAATGTCAGGAAAGTCGCGTACTACTGGAATTTTCTGAATGTCTTTCGTTTCTTGGCTCACGTCGACCACATGAGCAAGGAATGTGCGACATTCCTTTCGCAAGAATTTCTGAGCTTGAATGCTCGAGATGATACAAAGGTTCGTATCGGGTTTATCGCCATAAGCTACTAGAGTTTCGCCAGACGGCAGATTAAGGTGTACAGCCTTTTCATAACACATGATGTCGGCACGATGAAGACTCAACCAATCCATGCCGATAATGACGTCGAAACTTTTAATGGAGACCGGCATGAGGTCGATCGAAAATGAATGGCTATCTAGTGTTAGGGTACACCCTATGAATATATTGCTAGTGCTCTTCGTCTTTCCATTAGCCATTTCTACAGTGAACGGTTCTTTAAGTGCTCGTGATTTTTGCTTAAGTAAATGAGCAAATTTTTGGTTCACGAAACTCCTCTCCGCTCCACTATCAAACAGTATTCATGCATAAGAGTTATCGAGGAGAAACGTACCAGTGACCAATGTGGGGTCGGCAACCGCTTCCTCGTGGCCTATGGCCAGAACTCTTGCCACTCCACCGGCATCCCCTGCCTTCGGGCAGTTTCTTTTGTAGTGGCCTACCTCGCCACAACCGTAGCAAGCTTGGCCCACTCCTGTGCCAGGGACTTGGTTGATTGGCCTAGCCGGAGCTTTGTAGAAACGAGCAGTGTGCCCCTTCCTGTTGCAGTTCAAACACTGCATTTCCCGGCAGGCACCGACATGGTGGAAGTTGCATTTGTTGCACTTAGGCAAACTTCCAGCGTACTGCTTTTCCGGAGCAGCAGCGGCAGGTGCTATTGCAGCATGAACTGCCACGATCTGCTGCTTTTTGGCAGCCTTTGTCTTTCTCTTGTCATCCCAAAACTTCCGCTTGGAATCAGCGGTTCTGGCGGGTTCTGAGATGGCCAGGGTTGTTGTTGCGGCCGGGGTACGAACCCCATGGTCTATGAGTCGCTGTGCCAATCGCTTGGCACTATCAAATGTAGTGGGGTTTGAAGCCAAAACATTTCCCTGGAATAGAGGCACCAGCCCCCATATGTATCTTTCAATCTTCTTCCCCTCTGTATGAACCATGTTGGGACAGAGGGCCACCAGTTCACAGAACCTGGCGGTGTAGGAGACTATGTTGGAGCCCTTCATGGTTAGGATCCACAGTTCTTCCTCCAGTTTTTGGATTTCGCCCCTCGGGCAGTACTCTTCAACCATTAGTTCTCTCAGGGCTTCCCAGCCCATAGCATTTGCCACTATTAGGGATAGTGACTTGACATGGCTATTCCACCATGTCAGGGCTTTGTCTTCAAAGGTGCAAGCAGCGAACTTGACCTTGCTCCCCTCTGGACAGGAGTAGATTTCGAAAACCGATTCGGTTTTCTCGAACCATTGCGAAAGGGCAATGACTCCGCCAGTCCCTCTAAAGGACTTGGGCTTGCAGTTAGTGAAGTCCTTGTAGGAGCACTCTCTGGAGCGCACATGGATTTCACCATGAGTAGATAGGACAGGAGTTCCTTCCCCAGTGGAACCCGAAGAATGATATTGAGCCATGGCTGTAGCCACAGCTGCAGCTACAACAACATTCAGGGCTGCCGTGTCGAATTGAGGAGCAGGTGGTGTCGGTGCGGGAGGATCGCGTCTTGTCGATTTACGTGGAGGCATCTTTTAACTATAAGTTTAGAAAGATGAAGATATTGATAAGAATTTAATAGGAAGTAGATAAGAATGACTCATGGACTAACTCTCCATAGTCCAACAGCACAATTGAATAACACGATCGATTGTAAACGAAAGCATTTGGATATAATTTCCATGAGATTAGATATCTGTCAATAATACTGGGATTACAGATGTAATGAGTTCGGGAAAAATGACCTAGAAGTAGGTCTTACATCAACCAAGATGGGAAAATGTTGACAGACTACTACCTAATCAAGACCTAACGGGTCTAAGATTTACAAAGATAGGAAATTAGACTAGAGTTTTTACACTAACTAGGTTACATCCAAAAGAGAAGTCGATGAGACTCTAACGGCGACGAGAACTACTAGAGTGAGTTCTTGAATCCGACAGAAGACGTTCTATGTCCCTCATACGCCTTTCAGACCTTGCCTGCTGAGCTCGAAGTTCCCTAACTTCAGCTTGGGTTTCAACAAGTTCCCTCTGTAGAACTGCATTGCGGACCTGAGTCCTTTCATGAGCAGACTCTAGTTGGCGAATGCGGACAGTGTTAATGCCAGAGTTGGCGTCAATCTCCACGACTCGGTCGATAGTTGCTCAACCTTGCTCGGTGTTCCGAGCAATCCTACGGACCATTATGGGTAGGACCCTGTCAGCTGAACCTCCTTCGGTGAGGTTGTAGAAGCTTCTGTCTCTATTGTAGGGTATGGGTTGACCCTGTTCCTGACTCCATCTATTCATGTTTGTGGCCCACAGAGGAGTGGGTCCTTGAAATGTTGGACGAGGGTTCAGGTTTGGGTCTTGAGCAGCTGGGGGTAGGTTGTTGACTTCAGGCTCTGAGTCAGAACCATCAGAAAAGCCTTCAGCTTCGTGATCATCCAAAGGGATTGGGTGATCATCTTCTAGCTCTTCTCCCAGCCATCCTGCATTTCCGTGGTTGGGATAGTACGGGTATCCGGGAAGATGGAATCCAGCCATTATATCTATGCGAGAAAAGGGATAAGGAAATAATTAATATACGAACTAACTAAATAATTATAAGATGATCTTTATCAGTTACTCCAACATTTGCGTAGTGCATACCAGTCATATGTAACCTAGACAGGATAGACCTTCGAATAAGTGACCCTAACTCTAAGCCCACAACCAAACAAGGAACAGGAAGTAGAGCAAAGATCACAGATTCTAAGTCTATGCCATCCTAGTTACCTATAACCTTAATGTATCCACCCCGCAACTATTGACATAGTAATAAAGACCTTTTTAGTTCTCAGATAAGTAATTAATAGTCACAAAAATACTTCTATAGTATTTTAAGTTTATGTTCTGTTCTACTGTTCTCGTTGTAGTAGTGTTGGTAAGTTTTTAGACTTGTTGCAACCTCACAACCATACTTAGGCACATGCTAATCACTCCTCGGATAATGTAGTTGATCAGGCTGCATCTTCCCAGGGTTGACCATATGTCTCTAAGTCTACTTGTGTTGTCCAACAATCGTAATACTTTTGTTCTATCCTAGTGACACTGATTTTAGTATGAATGCAGGTATGTATACTTAGTTAAATATTTTATTATTTAAAAGTATAAACTCTTTATCAGAGTATTTTAATCCCGCTGTGTTTATAGTTCGTATATCTTTTATGGGTTGATACACTCGATTCACTATAAACAATGCTCTGATACCAATCTGTCACACCCCAAAACCGGAACGGCGGAAACGTTTGGGGGTGGAGGACGTCTTGTTCAGTATCACAACAATGCAAAGTAGTAAACAAGCAACAACATCATCCATTGCATTAATAATATAATTTCATACAAGTGTGTTCTGTCAAGTTATATAGACACCAAAAATATACATCAAAAATAAAAGATGAGTCTTGAACGAGCTCCATCTTCTCAAAACCTGGCACCGGTACCTGTCTACTGGCGACCTGAGAATACAAGTTATTTTGAAAGAGTTTATCTACTTTAAAGCTGTTGAGTTCATAAGTATATTAGTGTCTGTATTTTTATGAAAGTGTTTGTAAGTCTATAATGTATAAGTTTTGTAAAAGTTTGTAATTGTTTGAACTCTCCTAGAAAACCCTATGTTTCCTACTAAAAGTAGCCTTCTACCAAGGCATCTAGTATCTGTGTGTGTGTGTCTCTTGTAAGAGTATGTATTTTCCCAAATCTGACTATCATTAACCAAAAATATAGTTCCTACATTATTGTTTATTGTGTGAATATCACAAAGTAAATGTAAAGGGAAAATGATATAGTACTGTAGTGTTGTATTAAGTAAACCAATTGTTATTTAAAGTACCATGTGATCGGCCTGTATCCTGCTACCGACTCTATAGAAAAACAACGATGTAAGACGTCGTAAGAAATGACGTTTGGCACCCATAGACTTGCAAGTCCCACTGTAGCAAGCAGCAAGGTGTAGGATAGTCAATCCATTATAGATCTATACACAAACTCATACGCTCTCCACTTAAGGAGATTCTGGATACAAAACGGGTCATGACAGGTAGTGTCATGCCCCCGTTAAGTGGCTCACATAACTGTAAGTAATGTATATGTATATGTATATGTATATGTATGTGCTAGCTGTATTGTGTGTTCTTTCTCTGTCTAGCCTGTATGTTTTGTTTCTCATCACTGTGTATTATGTTTGTTTCTCATCACTATGTATTATGTTTGTTTCTCATCACTATGTATTATGTTTGTTTCTCATCACTATGTATTATGTTTGAATGAACTGACTCATTGTATGTTTCATTGTTCTAGTAATAGTATCTTCCTAAACTATACCTATTATAGTTTACTAGTAATGTTGTTTGTGTATATGAACATGTTTGTATACCTTTGCTACCCAAAGGCATTGAACTGAATGAAAGAAGTAACCTTTTATATCTATACACATATACATGATATATAACTAGGATTCAAACGACCTTCGGACAAATAACCTGAATACCCTAAGTCCACAACCAAACAAGGAACAGGAAGTAAGGTGAGCTATCAGTCCTAAGTCCTTTCAATCCCACATATATAATTATATCCATATAGATACACAGTATATAAGTTAAAAGAGTTTAATAAAAGTATTTGATATGTAAAAGAGTTTGTAAAACAGTTTGAAGTAAAATAGTTTGATAACACAGTTTGAAAAGTAAGAAATCCACTTGTTTCGTAGTTATTAATCACATGTGATTGATATAATAACTATAATAGTTCAACTTGTATTCCCCCCCCCCCATAAAAGCATTTAAAAACATTTAAAAGGTTAATTAAGGGGTATGAACTCACCTGTAGTGAGTGGTTTGGATGAACGGAATATATAGGATGCTAGGTGTCAAGTGAAGACTTGTACACACACAATGATCCTAGTTAACATATAATAACACATATATGTATCCAATTAGTCTTTAAACAACTAAATAACAAAGTTAAGACGTCCTAGGACATGTAAAACACCTTATTTAAGTGCTATAAGTCCTAAGGATTGCATGTAAGTGTTGTAGGACATTGCTATTGAGTTTAGGGTTCAAGGGGACCCTTTATTGGAGTTTACGGTTTTGCAACCATAACTCATTGAGTTTACGGTCGTAAACCCATGAGTTTACGGCCGTAAACTCATGTTTCTTTGACCATCTTGTGTTTTGAAGCCTTAAAGATCACAAGAAGAATTCCTACTTCATGTTTAAGCCTTAGGAAGAGATTAGGGCACCATTTCACTCCTTTTAGGAGTTTACGGTCCTTGGACCATTTCCCTTTGGGTTTACGGCCGTAAACCCAAATGGTTTATGGTATTTTGATGTTTTCAAGTACTAAGCACATCAAGGAAGGGATCTAGGCTAGTTTCCAAGGCTTAGAAGGGACTAGGGCACACTTTGGCACCCTTTTTGGGGTTTACGGTCCAAGAACATCTTGGACCGTAAACACCTTTGATCCTTGGTTTCTTGGGTGTTTTCTTGATGTTTAGAAGTGTAACAAGCTCTATAATACTCTAGGATACAAGCACTTACTAGGTAGAAGCTTGAAAAGGTGCTAAAAGTCCAAGAAAACTAGTGTGTGTTCTTGGTGTTCTTGGTGAAACTTGAAGATCTACACTTTTGGAATGATTTCACGGATGTAATCATGTTAGATCACTAGATTAAGTAAGATATCAACTTTTTAGGGCTAGAAACACTTACAATGTTGAAGATCAAGAAGAAAAGTCGATGATACTTGAGAGAGAATTGAGTTTTGGATCTTGAAATTGTGAAAAGTGATAAATAATGACTAAGTGTCATATTTATACCCTCTTTTAGGGTTTACGGCCGTAAACACCTTTGTTTAGGCCATAAACTCCAAACTCTTGGAGTTTTGGAATAATATTGTTGCACAATAAACCCTAGGGCATCCACTCTCCTGTTATCTCCGGAAGTACTAATCTTAAAATACTCAAAGTTATTCCAAAAAGCTTGAAAATTAGCAGAAACAGTTTTGACTCCTATTGAAGTGAATGGTTGTACAGAATAGAAATTTCGGGTTGTCACAGCTGCCCCTCAGAGGGTCCTTGAGTCGAGGTACTTCCCTCCTCGTTCCCAAACTTCCTTTTCAGTGCGTTAGGTTGGAGTTCTTGGATGGCTTTACACACCAGTGCTGGTTGCTGCTGTCCATTGCTATGATCGGGATTCCCGATAGGGCTCCTGCTAACATTGTCATTGTTAGCGTTCAGGTGAGCCATGACAGCTGCTACGGCTACTGAAACTGCAGCTTGAAACGTAGCTTCATCGATTTGACGAATCGGTGTCTTGCTAGCAGGTTGGTTACGTTTCTTTGGAGGCATGGTTTTTCCTACACGATGAGGAACAGAAGCAGATGAGGGACGATAGTTACCCTTAGACGTATCTTTCTTTATTATAATAGGCATAAGTTTTTCCCGCGCTTTGAGTTATGGTTATCTAAGTGTCGACCTACATCCCTATGATGCAGTCCTGGCAACAGGGTAGAGTAAATGTATCGGAAAGCCATAAAACGGGTGTCGTTCCAACTAAGTTATCTTTATATTGGAGAGGTTCACTCTCCGGTTTTGTAAAGATTCGAAAGAACTTCGGAACAAAGATTACACAAAAAAAAGACTTATGAATGTTTAGGGCTAAACACTCTCAATCGAGGTTTTGTGATCCGATCTATTTATATTAATCGCGATAGGAAAGACGATTTGCCTAACACATAGTGTGAGTAGTGTAATCACTAGCTCACTAAATTGTATTATTTTATGGGTTATTAGTGTGACGTTAAAGAGGTAGAAATACTCCTCGGGTTTCATGCACTGGCTCCCTCTGTTCACCGCTTATTCTTGGTTGAAATGAACTTTGGTTTTCTCCGGGTATTTTTATGGGGTTCTCTTCTCCTGTAGACATATTGAATTTCCGCTCCGTCTTACTTCTGATTCTGACTCCGATCGTCGTCACTTCATAATGGATGACTGGAATCTCGGAAGTTCAGGCGAATTTCCCACCGATGTCCTTAAAAGGGAATAGGCACATGGCGATTTCAATAGTCTCATCACTGTTCATTTATTTCCTACTTGGAAATCTTCTCAATGAACCTCTTCTGGGTCTTTATCGACTCCGCTGCCGATTACTGAAGTCGATAAGGTTTTCTAAAGGGGTTTATGCGAGAATAGGAATGTCTAAAGAATCTTAAAAGATTATTAAAACATTTTAATGTGTGATCCATATCGAGTCCTTCTACGATTACATAGTGTACGCAAATCATATATAACTTAGATCTGATAGGCCTTCGAATATGTGATACTACCCTATATCCACATCCAAACAAGGAAAAGGAAGTAGAGCGAAACCACATATTCTTAGCCTATGAGATCCTCACTATACATAACCTTGGGAGTATACACTCTGTAATCATAGGTCTATCAATAAGGATCTCTTTTAGTTTTCACGCAAGGTTATTTATGGTTCCTAAAATACTCCTATAGTATTTTAATTACATGTTTGATTCTTAACTTCTAAACATGCTTTTGGGTTTATTGTGAGTCTTTTAGTATCCTAAAATACTCCTATAGTATTTTAAACTTTATGTTTGGCTCTAGCATTCCTATTTGGTAAGTTTCAGATTCGTTGCAACACCACCATCACCCCCAAGCACACGTTAGTCGCATCTTGAATAAATATAGTTGATCAGGTTATATTTATTCCAGCTTACGATTACATAACTGCCCAGGTTTGACGGTAATGCTCAACATCCAAAGACTTTTATTCTTATTCTTCCCGTGATACTGGTTCGGGTTCTTATATTCTAGATGTTCTTATACTTTTTGTAAAATACGGTTATATTTTAAAGTATAATTCTTGGTCAGAGTATTTTATCCCATTGTATTTATAGGTTGTATATCTTTTATGATTTGATATACTGAGCTCACTATAAACAATGCTCTGATACCAATCTGTCACACCCCAAAACCAGAACGGCGGAAACGTTCTGGGGTGGAGGACGTCATGTCAAGTATCACAACATATGCAGTATAGTAATCAAAGTACAACAACCATTGCATTAATAGTAATAATTTTACATAGGTTACATTTAGCAACAACATCAAAAGTAAATACAGAGAATAACATAAAATGCAGCTCAGTACAAGGCTGTCTTCACAAAAGCTCTCGGAGTGTACCTGTCTACTGACGACCTGAGAATACAAGTTATTTTGAAAGAGAGTATCAGCATTTTAATGCTGGTGAGTTCATAAGTATTTTAATGACATTGATATAAATACATGTTATTCATAAAAATGATCTCACCAATAATGGTGATTAGAATTTACAGAGTATTAGCATTTCTCCCAGAAAATCCTATATTTTCTAATAAGAGTAGTTTTCTACCAAAACTCGACTGTTTTATGTTTAAGCAAATGAGTTTTTCTACTAAAAGCAGTCTTCTACCAAGACCCAACTGTTTTATGTTTAAGGAGTATTTTCCCCCAAAGGTAACTATCATTATCAAAATATAGTTTATACTTTAAGGAATATGAGAGAAGGTCACAAGTAAAGTAATAGGGAAAATAATACTTTTCTTCAGCAATGACGTTGTTGTTTATAAAGAATAAAATACAAACTCCAGGAAGTATTGAATGAACAATACACCTCGGGGAGTCGAAGTGAATGAAATACAGACTCCAGGCGGTATTAAATGAACAACACGCCTCGGAGAGTCTAAATGAATGAAATATAGACTCCAGGCGATATTAAATGAAGAATACGCCTCGGAGAGTCTAAAGAGACCTTTTAATCCTAGGTAGGTTAGTTTAAAGGTTTTAAAATATGGCCTAGTGTATAACTAGGAAAATATGTTATGAGGGTTTTATATCTAGAAGGTACCGTGATGACACTTATTACCTTAAAGCCATGAATTATAAGGTAATTGTGAAGATACTCGTAACCATACTGATTGACGATTGTAAACACGACAACCTGCTGGCATCGAAATGATTGTGACATTTGTCACCCCTTGGCTTGGTCGCCCGGGACTGTAGCTAGCAGTCGGGATGTGGGATGGTCTGTCCCGTATAGATCTATACACATAATGTCCGCTCTCTCTCCAGGAGACTCTGGTTACCACTCGACAACGGTGAAATCCGCGTCATGAGGATGTATCTCGTGTTTTGATTTCTATAAACCTTTCTTTTTACTAAAAGTATAAGTTTTCAGAATATAGATATAACTAAGTTCTCCTTCATGAAAGTTATAGTTGGTTTCTAAACTATACATATTATAGTTTACTCGAGAGTTTATCTAGATGCCTTTGCTACCCAAAGGTGTTGAACTAGAATAAGAGTATTAACATCTAACCAGATATACATAATATATAACTAGGATTTCAACGACACTCGGACAAATAACCGGATGCTCTAAGTCCACAACCAAACAAGGAACAGGAAATAAAGCGGGTTATCAGTCCTAAGTCCTTCAAATCCTACTTATGTAACTATATCTATATAGACATGAATCTATCAAGAATATAAGTTTAAAAGACTTTGATAAAAGCTTGGTAATTTAAAAGAGATTTTGGTACTTAAAAGAGATTTGAAAAGAAGATAGGAAAACCTTTAGCCGGATAAAACAGTTTAACATGCAAAAATCTATTTGATTGACAGTTATTAATCACATGTTATTGATATAATAACTTATCAATTCAACTTTTATCCCCCCCCCCCAATAAAAGCATTTAAAATCATTTAAAAGGTTGATTAAGGGGTATGAACTCACCTGAAGTGAGTAACTCGAAAGAAAGATTGATATAGGAGCACCGGGTGTCGAACGAAGTCGTGAGCACAAACGGATCCTAGTTTAACATGTAATAACACATATATGAATACACTTAGGGTATATAACCACTAATAGACACATGGACACACCTAAGGGACATGAAAACACTTAGAATTAAGTGTTACAAACACCTATTGAAGTCCCGAAATGAGCGTAAGGCCTTAGATTTGAGTGAAAGGCCACCAAACTCAACTTTTATGTGTGTGCGGCCATGTGTGCGGCCAGGGTTTGCGGCCAGGCCTGTGTGCGGTTGTACATGGGAGTGTCCGGCCGTACACTCTTCCTTCATGCTCAAAACGTCGATTTTCAGGTGTTTCAAAGCCAATACCAAGTCCAACTAGCAAAATGGAGGCCAAACTCTCACTTTGGAGAGTCTTTAAGGTGTGTCCGGCCACCTTATGAAGGTGTGCGGCCGTACACCTTCAAGTCATGAAGAACATGAAGAACACTATGAGTTTTAAGCTTAGATCAAGGTGTCTTACCACTATAACAAGCTGCAAGATGGAGTATTTTCCGTTTTTGAGGCCCTTAGAGTGTTCTTGGATGATGTTTTTAGAGAGAGAAAGTAGTGAGAGAAAGTAGAGTGCAACCAAAATGGGAAAAGAGTGAATGAAGGGGGTCTCCTCCAATATATAGGGTTGGGTGTGCGGCTGGGAGGGTGTGCGGTTGGCTGTGTGTGGCTGCCTGGCCGCACACTCAGGTGTGCGGCCGCACACACCATGCTGGGTGTGTTTGGCCCAATTTATTGATGCTACACACATTCTAACCCTTTCTAAGACTCATATCTAGGTTGTACTAAGCCTAGAACACTCATATAGACCCACAACTACATTACAAAATCGTAAAACGAGGCTAACTTTGATAAAAATGAAGGATGTACAAGTTAGAAATTTCGGGTTGTCACATATAAGTGCGGAAAGACTAGGTACTTTGGCAGGGATTGTACTGCCCCTACCCCAACCTTTCAGACATCAGACATGATTTGCTTTCATTTCAATCAAAAAGGCCATAAAAAGGCCAATTGTCCGAGATTGGTACCAGCGGCACCAGTGGCGGCGCCAGCTCCAGCGACCCTACGGATCACGGATGGCCAACAAGGCAAGACGAATGCTCCAGTGGTGAGGAGCTAAGCCTTCCAGCTGACCACCGAGGAGGAGCATGCCACACCAGATGTGGTGACGAGTATGTTTTCTTCTCCCTAACTTGTATTACATGTCGGTTATGATATTTATGTTCTATGTTTATGTGTTTTGTTTAGGAACGTTCCATGTGAACGGTATCCCAGTACAGGTGTTATTCGACTCAGGGGCTACCCGGTCATTTGTCTCTCTTGCCCTTAGCAAGAGGTTTTCTAAGTCTTTGGGGATGTTGGATTATCATTTAGAGGTCGAGATTGCTGACGACCGATCTGTCCGGGCATCAGAGGTTTTTAGAGATTGCGTTTTAAGGTTATATGACGAGCGTTACCTCGTAGATTTGGTTCCCATTCCGTTGCGTGGGAACAAGGTTATCATCAGCATGGATTGGTTGAGCCCTAATAGGGAGGAGATCGACTGTGCACAACAGCTGGTGCATAATAGGACCCCAAGTGGGGGAGAGTTGGTGATTCAGGGCGAGAGGCCGCAGCGAGGACCAGCTTTGTGTTCGACAGTGAGGGCTAGGCGCTACCCTCAGCAGGGTTGCGAAGGGTATGTCGCCTACGTTATGGATACCCGGGAGGCGGGTAAGGCGACTATGAGTGATGTGCCAGTGGTGCGAGAGTATCCGAACGTATTTCCAAAAGAGCTGCCTGGGATACCTCCGGGCAGACAGGTGGAGTTCAGGATCGACCTAGTCCCTGGTGCAGCTCCAATAGCCAAGGCACCATATCGGTTGGCTCCTCCTGAGATGCATGAGTTGTCTACACAGATGCATGAGCTGTTAGACAAGGCATTCATTAGGCCGAGCAGTTCGCCTTGGGGAGCCCCGATCCCGTTTGTGAAGAAGAAGGTAACGTTGAGGAACCGTTACCCACTCCCGAGGATTTACGACCTTTTCGATCAGCTTCAGGGGGCATCTTAGTTTTCCAAGATCAATTTGCGTTCATGATATCATCATATGAGAGTCAGAGACGAGAATGTACAGAAGACTGCTTTTCAGACTCGCTACAGTCATTACGAGTTCGTGGTGATGCCCTTCGGGCTCACCAATGCTCCTGCGGTGTTCATGAACCTCATGAACCACGTATGCAGACCGATGCTGGATCGGTCTGTGATAGTCTTCATTGATGACTCTTGGTTTACTCCAAGACGCAGGAGCAGCATGAGGAGCACTTGCGAGAGGTGTTCGATACCCTGAGGAGGGAGAGCTTGTACACCAAGTTTTATAAGTGTGAGTTCTGGTTGCGCTAGGTGAAGTTTCTGGGGCACCTTGTCAACCAGAACGATATTTTGGTCGACCCGGCCAAAGTACAGGCAATGATGAGATGGGAGGTTCCGAAGTCTCCATCTGAGATTCAGAGTTTCCTTGGGTTAGCAGCCTATTACCGGAGATTCATACAGGAATTCTGCAAGATAGCAGTACCCTTGACCCGACTGACGAAGAAAGCCGTTGTATTACGCTGGGGGCCTGAGCAGCAGGCGGTGTTCAAGACATTGAGGCACAAGTTGTGCGAGGCGCCGATCTTAGAACTGCTAGAGGGCGTGGAGGATTTTGTACTATATTGTGATGCGTCCATATCGGATTTGGGCGCGGTATTGATGTAGTATACTGTCATCAGCTACGGCTCGAGGCAGCTGAAGCCTCATGAGGCGAACTACCCGACGCACGATCTGGAGTTGGGATGGTGTAAGGGTGCAAAGTCACTCTTGGATTTTATGAGGGCTTACTCCTTTGTGTGTGCATAATGATTTGTCTTTCCTTTTATAAGGAAGTGAGTGACACTCATTTTATCTAATGAACATTTTGAGAGATTAGTTTAGAGAGAGAATTTGCAAAACCCATTTTGTACTCTTTCTATGAAACTAATGAGAGCTTAAAAGAATTATTTACTTCTTCTATTCATGTTCTTGATTTTACTTGATGATTCACTAAATCATTCTTAATTCCGCACATGTCATCATAATCAACACCACTACAATTGGTAGCAGAGCGGGTGTTCTTGATTTGATCAAGAATTGATCCTTGATGGCTATCTTGATTTGGTGATTCTTCATGTTCTTATTGATCTTCGTGATTACAGAGTGTTGTGTGTTCTAGAAGTCGAATTTTTCTTTGATTTGATCTATAATTCGATTTTCTCTCTCTAGAATACTTGTTTGTACCACTTTCTTTCTCTAGAAAACCCATTTGAAATCACTTTCTCTCTCTAGAAATCTTCAAGTTTTTATGATCATGGTGAATTTGCCTGACAATTCTTGGATTGTGATCGTTGAAGATATCAAATACAAAGTCAATAAAGATCAATATTATGGGTTGGTGTTAAACAAGTTGATATATTGGGAAACTATGGTTTCTTATGGAGGATTGAAGGATGATCATGGAAGCTTGATATTTCAACCACTTTGTGAGATCAAATGGTTGGCTGATATTACATGGTCCATATCAACACGTAGTAGTGATAAGATTGGAGAAGAAAAATATTTGTTCAAAAAGAAATATGTTTCTCTTATTGAAGATCCAAATGATCTTCGTGCTCTTAAGTTTGTTGAAGTTCTTGACAATGGAGTTCAATGTGATGTTCTTGATGTTCAAGAAAAAGGAGTTCAAGTTGATTCTCAAGATGAAAAAGTTTTTTGCTCGATTGGAGTTCAAACCGATGATATTTTGTGTTCTTGTGATTCGTTTGAATGAATGATTCCGTATCGAAAGCCGATGATCCAAGAAATTCACAAGTATCAAACTCCAAAAGAGTTGATTCAAACTCACAAATTTGATGTTGTGGAAAGTGGGTTTGTTCATGGAGTCAAGTCTTCAAGATGCAAAAAGATGAGAAAGAAAAAGAAGAAGAAGATTAAAAGGAAGAACAAGCGGGTTTATTCACAAAAATCGTCAAATGTTGTTGTGAAATCGAAATCCATGAAGCAAATTTGGGTTCCAAAGCAACAATCTCCAAATGTTGCATTGAATTTGAAGTCAAAACCCAAAAGTGTTGGTGGTTCTTTTGAAGATGTTCTTGGATCGTTGAAGAACACGAAGAACGAGTTGTACATCTCGCATAATGGGTGGTACAATGTTCAAATTGGAGATTTTCTCGTTCCGACAAAAGAACCAAGATCTTCTAAATTTGATTCGTTTGTTGAAAATGGAACTTGATTCGTCAAAAAGGTATCTCAAATTCTCAAATGGATTCCAAAACATCCATGATTTCGATTCGTACTTTACGTTTTTCATTTTTGATCGATTTGTCTCATTGGATCAAATCCGTTTCAACCCCATTGATTGATCCAATTATTTTTTTTAGATCAAATAATAAAAATCAAAATCATAATCTCATAATTTTTTTTCTCTCGAAGTTCATTTTTGTTACTCAACTTCGAAATGTTACTGTTCGTGATTTGTTGTAGTCCAAAACTTGATCAATGTTCATGTCCAGTCTTTAAGCCCAAACTTCTTTCAATCCAAAACTTGATAACTGTTTGAGCCCAATTCAAAATTGAATGATCGAACACTATTTGTTTTAGTCCAAATCAGAATGTGTTATCGCTTTCTCATTTGTTCTTCAGTTCTTGACTATCGACTCTTTATTTGTGAGTCATATCGTTTTCTTTTTCCAAATCATGGTTTGTTTGGCTGAAAATTGTAATCGATTTCTTGATTTTGAGTCTCGATCGTTGTCATCGTACTATTTGTGTCACGCCCGTGTTTCTAGGCTAGGCATTAATATTGACATAATGGTCTAGGTTAACCTTTGTGACTCATTTTGGAGAAATGAAAAGGAATTATGTGAATATTATGTGTTTTATGTGTTTTATGCTTAATTATTAGGGTTTAAATAATTAAGAATAAAAATGAGCGTCAAAAATTAAATTTTAGATAAAGCCGATATCTATTAAGAAACTTGTGGTGGGCGTGACAACGATTACAGATATATAAAGAATATCGAAATCCGAGTTATAACGAAGAAGTTATGACCTGTCGAAGTTTCGCAACAAACCGGCACGATGCCGAATGTCGTAAAAAGTGAGTTTTTGATAAACTACTTTTTAGCCTTAGTAATCTAAACGAAACTTGTAGTGTTCGTTAAACCGAGAGTAGGTATAACAAGAACGCCCAAATCTGACTTCGTATGAGGAAGTTATGATTTTTCGAAGTTTCAGCTTAGCAGTAGACAGCTAAAAACTCGAATTTTAGATCGAGTGATTTTTAGCCGACACGACCTAAACGAGAATCGAAGGTCTCGTAAATAGTAGCACAACGGTAAAAAGTCTGACGAAAACGGACATCGGATGAAGAAGTTATGAATTTTTAACGGATTTCCTGTCCCGGTCTGTTAAAAATAATAATATAAAAATTAAATTCAAAATTAGCCGATAAAGTCTAAACGGAAGTTGTAGAGCGTTACTTTACCTACGCGTGCATATAAAGAACGTCAAAAACGGAGCTCGTATGCGAAAGTTATGGATTTTAGAAGTTTTTGCACAAAAACCGAGAAAATTCGCATAGTCACGATTTGCCACGTCACCCTCGCTTAGAACGTGCCACGTGTCCGAAATGGGTGAGTCAGGTGAGCCACATGTCCGAGCTGCTGAGTCATCCGAGCACCTGATCTGATTCGAAGTGGTCCAATAGCGGTGCGACACGTACCTTCTTGTACGAGACCGAACCCTCGCAGCATGCCACGATGCCTCTACTTCGGACCCTAGACCTCGGTCCAATAAGGAGCTGCCAGCAAGCCTTCGCAGGTGCGAGCCATGTGCGAGCCATCCCCTGTGAGTCCTCGGATCAGCACACCTGGAGGCTTCTCAGCCGTTGGATCAGGAGGCTCGCCCCTATAAATAGAAGGGTGCGAGACCTCCCGGGGGTATTTTGAAAACTTGTCAATTTTAGCGCCTAAACCCATATTTCTTTCATTCTAACTTCCCCCGAAGCCCCGGTATCGATTATAACCCCCAGAATACGCCACGAAGTGCCCGTGAAGCCCGGAAAATTTATCTTTTCGGTTTCGAAGCCCGACCCTTCGCAGAGCCCGGTTTCTCAATAAAACTCCCGGTTTTATTAGAAACGATCGTTTTAGGAAACGAATTGCTGCCCGATTTTCATTAAATCAGGTGAGTGTGTAGTTACTTTCACCTTACACATAGATATGAAGTATTTTACATAAAATACGTGCTGTGTGAATATTTATTGCTTGTTTATTTGAGTAGGATGTTGAAGGTGTGATTTATACATGTTTTTAAATAATTTAAACTGTATATATATTTTTATCTACAAAAATATTGGGTAAAACATGGGTTGATGAAATAATGGGTGTGTGATGATAGGTGAGTTGGATAAAGGAGATGATCAGTAATATTGATCATGAGTTGAGGGTGAGTGGTGAAATTTGAGAGAATCACTTACCCAAAATGTTGGCCCCCGTCATTCCGCAGAGTAGAGATGACAACCATGGACTATTCTAGATGGTCTGTGGAACACTAGCAGGCCCGCAACCTGTAGGTGTAATGAACTATATGTTCATTTGGAGTACTCTAAAAACCCATTGACATGTATGACAGGGGTGAATATTGTCAATAATACTGTCAATAAATAAGAGCTATAAATTTAGCCCCTGTTGTATAAACCCTGGTGATGGTGTGACCTTGTGTCTATTCCTTAGGATGAATCCTTAGGAAGGAGTGATAGTTGATTCTTAGGGTAAACCCTTTAGAAATAAATAAGATAATGGGGTTGGGGTAATTTGGTTGATTGATTGATGTTTAAGTACAATAAATTTATTTATTGTGGGTTGAAAACCCTATATGCTCACCAGGCTTCCAAGCCTGACCCACTCAGCTTTTTATGATTACAGGTAGTGGACCCCGAGCATAGTCGGATAATGATGATGAGTGATTTATTAATTATAGGCGAGTAGTTATAAATAACTGTTGTAAGGCTTATAATGTCTTGTTTATGCTTTTGATCTGTATCGGAACATGACATCCCGAGGTTTTAATATAAAAGGAAATTATATATTTCTTAAAGAAAGGTTTTGATAAACATTATCATGTTTTATATTGGGGACCTATTCCGCAATATCTTTTGAAAAGATTTCTCTGATTTTATTTTAAAAAGCATAAATTAAATCGGTCTTTTCTGGCCGAGAAATTAGGGGATGTCACAGTTGGTATCAGAGCATTAGTTTAAGCGAACTAAGAAATTGTAGGATTTCTAGACTTAAACTTAGAATGCTAAGTGATGATTGTGAGATGAGTGTCTACCATATTTTAGACACGAGCACTAGTTTATTTTAGGAAAGGTGCCTAAAATGCCTTTATGTGCTAAATGCTATATGTTGCCATACATGCCATTATTTGTTCGGATCTATGGTCTGTTGCCGACCGGATCTGGGAACCTTATGTGTATAGGATTCTAAGCGTATGATTACGAGATTAGAACTAACATGTAAACGTTTCGGAGTGATAAGGGAATTGACACGTCTAACAAGAATAAAGACCTAAATTCGCCTTATTCGGTATATAGATTGTAATGGCAAGAACTCGAAGTGGAGCAGGAAATGCAAACAGAAACAAACAACCTCAACCTCAAGTGGTGGAACAGGTGCCTATAGTAGGAACTACACCCGAACCCATCACCATGGCTGGAGTACGAGCTGTGATTCAGACCATGATGGCTGAACAGAGGGAGGAGTTGAGGCAAATGTTGCTGAAAACTAGGGATGAACCTTCAGTTCCTGTTGAACAACGTGAACTAAATGATGATCGATCTGAAGAAGGGAACAACAGCAGATCGGTTGGTCATAGTGAACCGCTCATGGTTGGAAGGAATAACCACGAGGGTAGAGTGGAGAGAAATGGGTGCAACTATAACAACTTTATGACTTGCAAGCCATCGACCTTCACTGGAAAAGAAGATCTTGTCGGAGTAATGGACTGGATCTCGGAAATGGAGTTGGCTTTCATGACTTGTGATTGCCAAGGCAAGTTACACAAGTTACAAACTACCTTTGCAGTGCGTCAGTTCAGGGGTAGTGCTGCTCGTTGGTGGAATACATTGAGGAAAACCTTAAGCCCTAATGAGCCATTGCAAATGACTTGGGCAGAATTCTTGGTGCACTTTAAGCGCAAGTACTGCTCGGCCCAAAACGTACTTGAGTTAGAAAACCAATTTCTAACGTTGAAGAAGGAGAGTATGACCGTTGACGAGTATACGAATAACTTCACAGACAAAATGGAGTTTGCTTTGCGTATTGTCCCAGATGAGCTGGCGAAAATTAACAGGTACGCAAAGGGACTTCCATGGGAGTATGCGGTATCAGTACGTCAGGCACTTACTTTGGAGGCAGCTATCTGGGCTGCCAAGTCTGTTGAAGATATGATAAAGGGGAGAGCTGCCAGCAAGGCTGAAGTTGGTGAAAAGAGAAAGTTTGAAGGAACTTCAGGTTCCAATAAGAAGAACAAATTCTCGAAGACTGGTTCGAGAAAATTCGGAGGTGAAGCCGAAGCCAAGTGGTGTGACAAGTGCAAGAAGAAACATGCTGGGAAATGCAGTGTGGAACTCACTTGTTACAAATGTGGAAAGCCAGGGCATTATGCCAATAAATGCACCTTCACTAATAATGTCTGTCATGGGTGCAATGAAGAAGGGCATATTTTGAGGGATTGCCCAAAGAAGAAGGAGGCAGCAATGCCCAATGTTCCACCAAAACCAAAACCAAAGGCATTCAAAATGATCCTTAATGAAGCAGATGGAAATATAAGGGATCATGAGTAAGGACCTTATGTTCCCAAAACTAAGACATAAAGTAGCAATGTAGTTAGTAACTTGTAGTTTAGCCTATTAGAGGCATAGTATAGGGTAAACTTGAACCTTTGTGTAATCGTTTCAAGGAAATAATATAAACCCTGGTTTTGTTATCTGATGAATGGAATGGTTGGTGTAATTCTTGAAGTTGTCCCAATCGTCTGGAATTTCCATCACCAACCAAGTTGAAGCAGAATTGATGATTGAAGATACGCATGGAAGAAGTCCTAGTAGAGTCTATGAAAATTTTATGATTAATTGGACACATTCGTATGTGTTAAATTGTTTTGTGATTTTAGGACTTGGGGACTGCGAGACAGTACTTGGGACGAGTATGAGTAGGTGTGAATAGTAGTAGAGATCTATACTACTGGAAGCACAGGACTCACACTTGGATCAGGGAAAGTCACAAGGTTACCAATGAACTCGTAATTGATTCCGTCTTATTCTAGTCTATCGTTACCATCGTTTCGCTAATGACTAAAAAGATGATTGTTATTCCGACCCTAGTGGTCATATCGAATTGAGTCCGACTACGATGAGTTTGTTATGTGGTTCAGAGAACCAAGTTCGATGTAGCAGTTGACTTAAGCCGAATTGAAGTAAAGGCTGATCAAAGCGATCAATAGAAGTATCGCGTTCGTTGTTAAAGAAGTTGGGTTAGGTTGTGTTCTGACCCAAAGGGAATCAAGTGATATCGTATGCATTGAGTTAATTGAAAGAGCATGAAAAGAACTACCCCACTCATGGTCTGGAGTTGGCAGCGGTAGTATTCGCCTTAAAGGTATGGAGAAGGAATTGAACATGAGGCAACGGCGCTGGCTAGAGTTACTCAAGGACAACGACTGTGAGATACTTTACCACCCTGGTAAAGAAAATGTTGTTTCTAATGCTCTCAGTCGAAAGGTAAATCTTGAAAAGAAAAGGCCAAGAGCATTGAGAATTGAAGTTGTCTCGACAATTGTGAAAGCTCAAGAGGAAGCTTTAGAGAGAAATGACCGAAAGGAGGAACGTTTGGGCAAAACGTTGGTGTTTGATACAAACGGTCAAGGACTGAAGGTATTCAAAGATAGGATTTGGGTACCTAAGGCGGGAGGAGTAAGAGGTCTTCTGATGGAAGAAGCTCACAAAACCATGTACTCGATTCATCCCGGTAGTACGAAAATGTATAGGGATCTAAAACCCTATTACTGGTGGCCGACGATGAAGCTCGATGTTGCAAAGTATGTGGACGAGTGTGTAACTTGTGCTAGGGTTAAGGCACAACATCAGAAACCGTATGGGAGTTTAGAACCTTTGCCTATACCCATGGGCAAATGGGAAGACATCACTATGGATATTGTGACTAAACTGCCCAGAACAAGGGACGATCACGACATGATTTAGGTGGTCGTTGATCGCTTCACTAAGAGTGCGCATTTCATAGCAGCCAACGAGAAATGGTCTAGGATAAACTTGCGAACTCTTATGTGAAAGAAATTGTGAGGCTTCACGGTGTTCCGTTAACGATTGTATCCGATCGTAACAGCCGTTTTACCTCAAGGTGTTGGAGGAGTCTGTAAGAGGAATTGGGTACCAAGTTGTGTTTGAATACGGCTTACCATCCGTAAACCGATGGTTAGAGCGAATAAACGATTCAAACGTTGAAGGATATGCTGAGAACCTGTACCCTGGAATTCCAAGGTAACTGGGATGAACATTTGCCTTTAGTAGAATTTTTCTAGGGTAATAGTTTCCACTCAAGCATCAAGATGGCACCTTATCACGCTTTGTATGGGGAAAAGTGTTGAATGCCGTCATGGTGACTGGAAGCTGGGGAAAAGCAGCTTATGGGACTTGAAATAGTCCATCAGACTGCTGGAAAGTTGAAAGTGATTAAGGAAAGGATGTTAGCTGCTCAAAAGAGCTATGCTGACAAGAAAAGACAACCGATATCATTCAAAGTTGGAGATTCGGTTTTACTTAAAGTCTCGTCATGGAAGGGACTTATAAGGTTTGGTAGAAGGGGAAAGTTGAGTCAAAGGTTTATTGGACCATTTAAAGTTCTTCGGAGGATCGGGAATCAAGCTTACAAGCTAGAATTACCGGAAGAACTGGAGGGTATTCATAACACATTTCATGTGTGTTATTTGAGGAAGTTCACGGGAGGTGTGCCCAACATAATTCCCATTTCTGAATTAAGGTTGGATGAGAGCAAGAGGTTAATTGGAGAACCTGAGGCAATCGTTGACCGTAAGACTAAGAAGTTGTAACGTAAGATAGTCAATTTAGTGCTTGTGGGTTGGAAACATATAAATGGGCCAAATCTCACCTGGGAAACGGAGAGTGACATGGTGAGTCGCTACCCGTAGTTGTTTGTCGTTGTGTGATTCCGGTGACGGAATCATCCTAAGGGGGAGAGAGTTGTAACGCCCATGTTTTTAGGCTAGGCATTAATATTGACATAATGTTCTAGGTTAACCTTTGTGACTCATTTTGGAGAAATGAAAAGGAATTATGTGAATATTATGTGTTTTATGCGTTTTATGCTTAATTATTAGGGTTTAAATAATTAAGAATAAAAATGAGCGTCAAAAATTAAATTTTAGATAAAGCCGATATCTATTAAGAAACTTGTGGTGGGCGTGACAAGGATTACGGATATATAAAGAATGCCGAAATCCGAGTTATAACGAAGAAGTTATGACCTGTCGAAGTTTCGCAACAAACCGGCACGGTGCCGAATGTCGTAAAAAGTGAGTTTTTGATAAACTACTTTTTAGTCTTAGTAATCTAAACAAAACTTGTAGTGTTCGTTAAACCGAGAGTAGGTATAACAAGAACGTCCAAATCGGACTTCGTATGAGGAAGTTATGATTTTTCGAAGTTTTAGCTTAGCAGTAGACAGCTAAAAACTCGAATTTTAGATCGAGTGATTTTTAGCCGACACGACCTAAACGAGAATCGAAGGTCTCGTAAATAGTAGCACAACGGTAAAAAGACTGACAAAAACGGACATCGGATGAAGAAGTTATGAATTTTTAACGGATTTCCTGTCCCGGTCTGTTAAAAATAATAATATAAAAATTAAATTCAAAATTAGCCGATGAAGTCTAAACGGAAGTTGTAGAGCGTAACTTTACCTACGCATGCATATAAAGAACGTCAAAAACGGAGCTCGTATGCGAAAGTTATGGATTTTAGAAGTTTTTGCACAAAAACCGAGAAAATTCGCATAGTCAGGTCACCCTCGCTTAGAAAGTGCCATGTGTCCGAAATGGGTGAGTCAAGCGAGCCACGTGTCCGAGCTACTGAGTCATCCGAGCACCTGATCTGATTCGAAGTGGTCCAATAGCGGTGCGACACGTACCTTTTTGCACGAGACCGAACCCTCGCAGCATGCCACGATGCCTCTACTTCGGACCCTAGACCTCGGTCCAGTAAGGAGCTGCCAGCAAGCCTTCGCAGGTGCGAGCCATGTGCGAGCCATCCCCTACGAGTCCTCGGATCAGCACACCTGGAGGCTTCTCAGTTGTTGGATCAGGAGGCTCGCCCCTATAAATAGAAGGGTGCGAGACCTCCCGGGGGTATTTTGAAAACTTGTCAATTTTAGCCCCTAAACCCATATTTCTTTCATTCTAACTTCCCCCGAAGCCCCGGTATCGATTATAACCCCCGGAATACGCCACGAAGTGCCCGTGAAGCCCGGAAAATTTATCTTTTCGGTTTCGAAGCCCGACCCTTCGCAGAGCCCGGTTTCTCAATAAAACTCTCGGTTTTATTAGAAACGATCGTTTTAGGAAACGAATTGCTGCCCGATTTTCATTAAATCAGGTGAGTGTGTAGTTACTTTCACCTTACACATAGATATGAAGTATTTTACATAAAATACGTGATGTGTGAATATTTATTGTTTGTTTATTTGAGTTGGATGTTGAAGGTGTGATTTATACATGTTCTTAAATAATTTAAACTGTATATGTATTTTTATCTACAAAAATGTTGGGTAAAACATGGGTTGATGAAATAATGGGTGTGTGATGATAGGTGAGTTGGATCAAGGAGATGATCAGTAATATTGATCATGAGTTGAGGGTGAGTGGTGAAATTTGAGAGAATCACTTACCCAAAATGTTGGCCCCCGTCATTCAGTAGAGTAGGGATGACAACCCTGGACTATTCTAGATGGTCTGTGGAACACTAGCAGGCCCGCAACCTGTAGGTGTAATGAACTATATGTTCATTTGGAGTACTCTAAAAACCCATTGACATGTATGACAGGAGTGAATACTGTCAATAATACTGTCAATAAATAAGAGCTATGAATTTAGCCCCTGTTGTAGAAACCCTGGTGATGGTGTGACCTTGTGTCTATTCCTTAGGATGAATCCTTAGGAAGGAGTGATAGTTGATTCTTAGGGTAAACCCTTAAGAAATAAATAAGATAATGGGGTTGGGGTAATTTGGTTGATTGATTGATGTTTAAGTACAATAAATTTATTTATTGTGGGTTGAAAACCCTATATGCTCACCAGGCTTCCAAGCCTGACCCACTCAGCTTTTTATGATTACAGGTAGTGGACCCCGAGCATAGTCGGATGATGATGATGAGTGATTTATGGATTATAGGCCAGTAGTTATAAATAACTGTTGTAAGGCTTATAATGTCTTGTTTATGCTTTTGATCTGTATCGGAACATGACATCCCGAGGTTTTAATATAAAAGGAAATTATATATTTCTTAAAGAAAGGTTTTGATAAACATTATCATGTTTTATATTGGGGACCTATTCCGCAATATCTTTTGAAAAGATTTCTCTGATTTTATTTTAAAAAGCATAAATTAAATCGGTCTTTTCTGGCCGAGAAATTAGGGGATGTCACAGTTTGTCTCTTTATCTCGATTCAAGTTCTGAATCGGATGTGTTGACTGTTGAACTGAATCGAATTTCTTTTGATGTTTACCGATGAACACTGAATGATCAATCAAGAACAAGATCAGTATGTTGAATCGGTATTTTTGATTTGAAAATTGATTTGGAAGAAATAAATTTGGTGTTCATTGATAACAGTTTATCAGGGTCAAAGTTCGTGTTCGTTAAATGCTCGTTGCTCGGGATGATTGATTTTGAAATCGGTTGGGATTAATTGTCTAATGTGTTGAAATCGACGATCTTTTGATTTTGATTACAGTTCTAAAGTCGATTTTGGTGATAATTAGGTATCGATAGTCGATTTGGGTTAAGGTTTGGATTTAAACTGTGAATGACAATTTGAACAAGGCAGATAACGAATGTGAATGACTTGGAATTAAACTCGATTTGGGAAAAGGGCTGATGCTTTTGATTTCGATGTTATGTGGAGTCGATCGTCTTGGTAACGAACTGAGAATGGTCAATGGCTGGTGGTTTGAATGGAGACGAAGTATGTTGATTTTGATTTTGATTTCGTTAGTCGGAGATTTTGATTTGACTGTGAAGAATTATTGGGTTAATTTGATTTGGATTCGATTGTCTGATGTCGATGGGTATAAGTCGATATCAAGAATGAATGCTAGATAAAGTTTTGAGATGTTTTGGTTTGAATGATAAAAGCGAAGACCTGTGATTTGGAATCGATGAACTGAGAATTTTTGATTCAGTGAGGAATTGAATGGTTAAGACGTTATTCAGAGGCTTCGACTACCTTCGATTTCATTAATCAGTGTGAAAAATTTTCGTTAGCTTTGGTGATTGGATGAAACTAACAAAAATAGGGAAGAAAATTAACGAAGGGTGTTATAGATTTCTAACGAAGGGTGATGTTTGTTTCTAACGAAGGGTGATGTTGGTTTCTAACGAAGGGTGATTGAATCTAATGAAGGGGTGATTGAATCTAACGAAGGGTTGCTTTGAATCTAACGAAGGGGAAGGAGAAAAATTTTCGTTAGAAATGATGCTGTGAAAGTTTCGTTAGTTCATGTCTTCGTCCCTTCGTCCCTGTATAACAAATTGGGAAGAAACACAAATGTTTCGCAATTGGGCCCTGAAGTTTCGGACATATGGCATAAATGGTCCAGGTTCGAATTTGCAGCAATAATTGACGAAGAAAACACAAATGTTTTGAAACTTACCCCTGAAATTTCGAAGAAGTGGCAGAAATAGTCCAGTTTCGAACATTGAGCAAAAATTGTGAAAAATGCAGAAGTTTCATGTTCAGTCCCTACAGTTTGTGCGAATTTACATTTTCTACCCAATTTCGCAAATGGGGGAGAATTTCGCATATTTGGCTGTTTTTGGCGCAACGGGTCCCTGCAAGTTTCAGAAAGTGACGATTTTTACCCGGATTTTGGAAAATCTTGCAACTTTCACCCAAAAAGTCAAAAAATTTCATAAATTGGAAATTTTTGTGGCTTTTTCGTGATTGTTTTTCCGTGCAAGATATTTGGTGTTTCATTTTTAACACACATCAAGGGGGAGTTTTGTAAAGTTCATTCCTCGAGCGCTTCTCACCCTTAATGGGTTTTATAATCATTTTTTGATTATAAAAAGGGGGAGAATGATGGGTATTCGAAGCGGATCTTTCATTTGCGGATTTGAAAACCGGTGTTTACTTCGAGGGGGAGTTTGGTCTTGATCACGCGTGCTCGTTGGAGATTGAAGCCGGACATCCAATCCTAACTTTGAGGGGGGGAATGTAAGGGTGCAAAGTCACTCTTGGATGTTATGAGGGCTTACTCCTTTGTGTGTGCATAATGAGTTGTCTTTCCTTTTATAAGGAAGTGAGTGACACTCATTTTATCTAATGAACATTTTGAGAGATTAGTTTAGAGAGAGAATTTGCAAAACCCATTTTGTACTCTTTCTATGAAACTAATGAGAGCTTAAAAGAATTATTTACTTCTTATGTTCATGTTCTTGATTTTACTTGATGATTCGCTAAATCATTCTTCATTCCACACATGAAATCATAATCAACACCACTACAGATAGTTGTTTTCGCCCTCAAGATTTGGAGACATTACCTCTATGGGGTCCGTTATACCATTTACACGGATCATAAGAGTTTGAGGTACCTCATGGACCAGGCAAATCTGAACATGAGGTAGCGTCGGTGGCTAGATGTTGTGAAGGATTACGACTGTGAGATCCTATACCACCCAGGGAAGGCTAATGTTATGGCCGATGCGCTTAGCCACAAGGCAGCCCCGATCAGAGATATTTGCTTGAGGATGACAGTAGTAACTCCACTTTTGGATCAGATCCGAGAGGCCTAGCAGGAGGCTATAAAGGAGGAACATCGGAAGAGCGAGCGTATTGTGGGTCAGGTTTCCTCCTTCGACTATGATAGCCTCAAGCTATTGATACTACACCGCAGAGTGTGGATTCCATATCATGGAGGTGTGCACCAGGTTTTGATGGAAGAGGCGCATAAGTCCAAGTTTTCTATCCATCCTGGGGCGACGAAGATATACAGAGATCTTCATCCTGATTACTGGCGGCCCTGCATGAAGCGGGATGTAGCCTGGTACGTTGAGAGGTGCTTAACCTACAGAAAATTTAAGGCCGAGCACCAGAGGCCTCACGGCAAGACGCAGCCGTTGGATATATGTAACATCCGGATTCCCAGGTATTCTATGTTATTCATTTATTTTTAGTTTAAGAGAAGGACTCGACGAGTCGATGCCTAGACTCGTCGAGTAGGATCGCGATTTGCTGACTGGATTAATGAATGGACTCGACGAGTCGGCAGGGTGACTCGACGAGTCCGTGCTGGCGGCAGAAACCCTAAATCTTTGGGCCTGTGCCCTATTTAAGGGTCCTTATAGCCCTCATTTGCGGCTACCAGTCCAGAGTGAGAAACCCTAGAGAGCTTGGGCGAGTTGTATGTGAGAGCAAGCTATTTTAAATCCTTTTTGGTGTTGTTTTGCAAAGAAGAAGGTGTTTCCAGCTAGAGGAGGTCAAGAGGATTGCTAATCCGTGGTTTTCAAGCTTGGATCTGCAGTATTGAGGTAGCAAATCGAACTCTCCTTCTATTTTGTTTAAGATCTATGAATCTAGGGTTTTCTATACCCTTTTTATGGCTTGAATTAATGAGTTTATGGTCCCTTTATGTGTTAGACTTCAGATCTGGACCCATAGAGGTCCAGAGAGCATTATCCACCTTTCTTTATGAAGTGTTATGGAAGGAATGAACTTAGGTTGCCATTTTTGAGGCTATTTCTTCAAAAGGAACCATATATGTGTTGCATGAGTGTAAAGGTTTCACCTTTACTTGATTAGTGGTTATGGAAAGGTCAGATCTATAGGTTAGAGAAGCGGATCTGACCTCAGAAGGTCATTTGAGTGTTGCCATGGACGCTACTCGCCGAGTTCATAAGTGGACTCGACGAGTCGAGTCGGGGTTGCCCTGCGATTCGTGACAGGAGTAACCCGTCGAGTGAAGGGATGACTCGACGTGCCAAGTGAGGCTAGAAGGATTCAGAGGACCCGCATGGACTCGTCGAGTCGCCCATGTGCACTCGGCGAGTCGGGTCAAAGTTTGACCGTTGACTTCAGTTGACCTTAGCGTTTTGGTCAAGCTGATTTAGGAGAGTTCAGGGAGGGGTAGAATGGCCTTCTACCCAATCTTTAGAGATGAGACTGTTGAGAGGGTATTGATCAGGAATGTTATTCGGATGATAGGAGGAGGCTAGGTCGGGAAGTCAAGCACGAGAGTTTATCCGACTTCGTACGAGGTGAGTCTTCTCACTATATTGTACCTAGGATGGTACCTATGTGTGACCGGAAGGTCTTATATGCTTTGAGATGTATGTGTTGTATGCTGTTATATGATATGTATGTGTTATGTATGTTATCAATGAGAAGGACCGGAAGGTCATTATGATATGGACCGGAAGGTCATTATGATATGGACCGGAAGGTCATTACGGGTAGGACCGGAAGATCTACCAGGGTTGTGGGACGGAAGTCCTCTGAGACATAGTGACCGGAAGGTCTTATAGCCTTGAGTGGCGTATGTGCGTATGTGGTATTTTGGGGAACTCACTAAGCATTTATGCTTACAGTTGTTGTGTTATGTGTTTCAGGTACTAGCGAGGATCGCGGGAAGGCGCCGGCATGATCTGTACACACTCATGGAGTTTATGTCTTGAGATTATGGGATATGTTTTGTTATGATAACATTGGATACATTATGTTTTGATATTACCTTATGAATAAAAGTATGTTTTAAAAATGAAAAATTGTTTTGGAAATTTACGTTGTTACAAGTTCGTATCAGAGTCTTTGTTTGAGGGATTCGGATGCACCTTCGGGTGTATCTGAACTCAAACTGAGGATTTAAGAAAGTTTTTCGTAAACTAAACAATTTTTCTAAAAAGAAAAAGGATTTGAGAAAAGCAGAAGGGAGCAGTGTGTACGATCAGCCAACGCCCAAACGGTGATTTCCCAAATTACCCTTACATTACGTGTTATGAGATATGTTATGCATGCTAGAGTAGGCTAGGTATTCATATTAGGACTAGAGTGGCCTGATTTGTGATGCCTTAGCCTAGGAAGATTTCTGCCGCTATGTGATGCTTGAGAGTGAGTAGGTACCAGTGAGGAGCTTATGAGAGGTCTACCGAAGGGTAGCCTATGCTAGTGAGATGTAGAGTACTTGTGATCTGGGATCCTAGGAGGAGGACTTGGGGTGAATATTGATGCGGTGTGGACGGTAGTATAGGGCCCGTACTACTGAAGACACCGGATCAGTACGCAATCCAAGTAAGAATCCTTAGGGTACTAGGGAACAAGTAGGGTTGAGTAATCGAGTACGAGTATACTCGAGCGAGTCTCTAATATTTTATGTTGTATTTCAGAGACATCATGGTTGGGACACGTCACAGACCTGAGACGAGCGGCGTGAGTGATGAGGAGCTTTGTCAGATGATCCACGATGAGGTGGCTGCGGCGATCCGAGCCGAGATTCCGGAGATGTTTGGGTCTATCAAGACCACATTGATTGAGACTTTTGATGAGCGGTATGCAGCGGTTACTGAAGCTGCGGCTGCTGCAGCTACTGCAGTTGTTGCTGCTGCTAGACCTCAGGGGGTGACTCGATGTTGTTCCGGGAGTTCAGCAACACGAAGCCACCGGAGTTTGATGGGACGCAGGATCCGATTGTTGCGATGAGATGGATTTCTGATATCGAGGGATGCTTCCGCACCTGTTCGTATCCGGAGCATTTGAGGGTTCGGTTTGCACTGAACCAGCTTCGCTTGGGAGCGAAGGACTGGTGGATGTTTGTGACGACAAACTTCACTCTTGTAAAGATTTCGGAGGTGACCTGGGAGAGGTTCACCATCATGTTCAGAGATAAGTACGTTCCCCCGGTAGAGAGGGAACGGTTGGCACAGGAGTTTTTGTCCCTCAAGCAGGGGACGGAGTCAGTGACTGTGATCAAACGGATGTTCCATGAGAGGGCGTTGTTTTGCCCTGAGCACGTGTCGTCTGAGCAGGCACGCATGAGTCGGTACTTGAGCATTTTGAGGAGGGATATTAGGGAGTTCGTGGCGAACTCGTCATACCGGACATTTGCTGAGCTCCAGGCAAATGCCCGGAAGAGAGAGATCGAGCTGGAGACTCAGGCCCGGGAGGAGGCCGAGTCTCAGGGGAAGGATCGGTGGTCGGCACAGTCTCAGCCGGCAGCCAAGCGGGCAAAGCCCGCCGATTCGACATCTGGAGGCCAGAAGGGCCGCACTTGGGGGAAGTGCGGCAAGGGACATGATGGGGTTTTTCGATCAGGTGCTTGCTACAAATGTGGCAAGGAGGGGCACATAGCCAAGGATTGCCCCAAGGGGTTCATGGTTTGCTTTCATTGCAACCAAACCGGACACCGGAAGGCCGAGTGTCCGCAGCTGCGGGGGACAGCATAGGGAGCACCGCAGGGATCTGCCCCTGCTGCCGTGCGAGCTACTGAGGTTCGGCCGGTGAAGGCCGAGGCACCAAAGGCTCGCGGGAGAGCCTTCCAGTTGATAGCGGAGGAGGTCGACGCAGCGCCCGATGTCGTGGCTGGTATGTATTCTTTCATTTATTTATGCTGAGTTTGAGATATTGTGCTTATATTATGATATGCGTAGGTACTTTTCTTGTGAGTTCTGTACCTGCTTTGGTGTTATTTGACTCGGGTGCGAGTCGGTCATTTGTGTCTTTAGCGTTTAGTCAGCACATCAGTATCCAGCGGGAGGCGTTGAGTCGACCTCTACGAGTTTCCATAGCTGACGAGCGAGCGGTGTATGCTACGGATGTGATTCGAGGATGTGTAATCGAGATCTTCGGTGTTGAGTTCCCGATAGATCTGGTCCCGATTGCGATGGGGGACGTGTGTGTCATAGTGGGCATAGATTGGTTGAGGCGATTTGGGGCTGTTATAGACTGCGAGCGATAGTTGGTGACGATACGAGACCCTATTGGGGGAGTACTTACGGTGTACGGCAAGGGTACCCGTTCTGGGTCAGCATTTTGTTCGGCTGCTAGAGCGAGGCGGAGCCTACAGCAGGGCTGTAGCGGGTTTGTGTCTTATGTGATGGATTCACGGGTGGCCGTAGAGGGGCCGGGTTCGGTTAGTAACGTGTCGATAGTGCGTGAGTTCCCGGATTTTTTCCCAGAGGAGTTGCCGGGTGTGCCTCCCGTGAGGCAAGTGGAGTTTCGCATCGATTTGGTTCCGGGAGCGGCGCCTATCGCCAAGGCGCCCTATTGCCTTGCGCCACTAGAGATGCAGGAGTTATCCTCACAGCTTCAGGAGCTGTTGGGGAAAGGATTTATCAGTTCGAGTAGCTCACCTTGGGGAGCGCCGATCCTTTTTGTCAAGAAAAAGGATGGTTCACACCGGATGTGCATTGATTACCGGGAGTTGAACAAGTTGACGGTCAAGAACCGTTTTCCACTACCAAGGATTGATGATTTGTTCGATCAATTGCAGGGAGCATCTTGGTTCTCCAAGATAGATTTGAGGTCTGGATATCACCAGATGAGGGTGCGAGATGAGGATATCTAGAAGACGGCATTTAGGACTCGCTATGGGCACTACGAGTTTGTGGTGATGCCTTTTGGGCTCACCAATGCACCAGCAGCATTCATGGATCTCATGAACAGGGTATGCAGACAGAAGTTGGACAGGTCGGTGATTGTTTTCATCGACGATATTCAGGTGTATTCGAGATCTAGAGAGCAGCATGAGGAGCATCTGAGAGAGATTCTCGAAGTTTTGAGATCGGAGAGGCTCTATGCCAAATTCTCCAAGTGCGAGTTCTGGTTACGGGAGGTCCAGTTCTTGGGGCATCTTGTTAACCAGAATGGGATATTGGTGGATCCGGCCAAGATTGAGGCTGTGATGAGTTGGGAGTTGCCGAGATCACCCACTGAGATCAGGAGTTTTCTGGGGTTGGCCGGCTACTATCGGAGATTTATCAAGGATTTCTCCAAGATTGTCGTTCCTCTGACCAAGTTGACCCGGAAGGGCGTTGCTTTTTCGTGGGGTCCGGAACAGCAGACCTCGTTTGAGACTCTTCGCCAGAGGTTGTGCGAAGCCCCGGTGTTATCCCTTCCAGAGGGAATGGAGGATTTTGTGGTGTACTGCGACGCATCGATATCGGGGTTGGGTGTGGTGCTTATGCAGAGAGGGCATGTGATAGCGTATGCATCGAGGCAGCTGAAGCCTCATGAGACGAGGTATCCCACCCACGATCTGGAGTTGGGGGCAGTGGTGTTCACCCTCAAGATCTGGCTTCACTATCTGTATGGGGTTCGGTGTACAATATACACGGACCACAAGAGTTTGAAGTATTTGATGGATCAGCCCAACCTGAATATGCGCCAGAGGAGATGGTTGGATGTGGTAAAGGATTACGATTATGAGATCCTGTACCACCCGTGCAAAGCTAATGTTGTAGCTGATGCTCTGAGCCGTAGGGCAAAGAGTGCCCCGATTCGAGACACTTGTATGTGATTGACGGTGACGACTCTGGTGTTGGACACCATTCGGGAGGCCCAGGCAGAGGTCGTGATACCAGAGAACCGCAAGAAGGAGCGGGTGATCGGGCAGGTGTCTGAGTTCGTTACCGATAGCCGAGGGCTGATGACCTTTCAAGGACGGATTTGGGTGCCGTATGTAGGTGGGGCACGTACCATTCTGATGGAGGAGGCGCACAGATCGAGGTTCTCGATCCATCCCGGGGCCACTAAGATGTATTTGGATCTAAAGAGAGACTATTGGTGGCCCTGTATGAAGAGGGATGTTGCGTGGTTCGTTGAGAGGTGCTTGACCTGTCGCCGGGTTAAGGCCGAGCACCAGCGTCCGCATGGCAAGTTGCAGCCACGTGAGGTTCCCCTGTGGAAGTGTGAACAGATTTCTATGGATTTTATCACCAAATTGCCGAGTACCGCGAGGGGCGTCAATGCAATTTGGGTGATCGTTGACCGGCTGACGAAGAGCGCTCACTTCCTTGCCATCAGTGAGAGCTCTTCCGCAGAGAGGCTGGCCGAGTTGTATGTGAGAGAGGTGGTATCGCGTCATGGAGTACCAATCTCGATTGTTTCAGATCGAGATGTACGTTTCACATCCAGGTTTTGGAAGAAGTTCCATGAGGAGTTGGGTACTATAACGCCCGTAGATCCGGGCTAATCAATTTAGAGATAATAGGGGTCGAAAACGACTTTTTGACAAAATATTATTTAGAATAAATAATCTTAACCAAGTTGTAGAATACGTCTCAAGGGTTCCGTACATATAAAGAACGTTGAAATCCGAGTTATAACGAAGAAGTTATGGTTCGTCGAAGTTTTACGGCAAAACCGGCACGACACCGGGAGAAGTAAATAGTGAATTTACGATGGAGAACTTTTTAGCCTTAGAAATCTAAAAAAAAGTTGTAGTATACGTTAAACCGAGAACATACAAAAAAAAAGAACTCCCAAATCTGACTTCGTATGAGGAAGTTATGAATTTTCTAAGATTTGGGTTAGCAGTGCACAGCCCGAAACTCGAATTTTAGATCGAGCGGTTTTTGGCCTACGCGACCTAAATGAAAATTGAAGATCTCATTAATAGGAACTCAACGGTAAAAAGACAGACGAAAACAGAGTCTGTATGTAGAAGTTATGAATTTTACGCGGACATTTAACAGTACAATCTCCTCGTACTGTTAAATTTAAGATCAATCGAGAATTAGCCGACGGAGTCAAAATGAAAGTTGTAGATCTTATTTTTACCTACGTGTAGATATAAAGAATGTCAAAAACGGAGGTCGTATGTGAAAGTTACGGATTTTAGAAGTCGGAAGTGTGCTGTGCGAAAATGGGTGATGTGGCACAATCTTGGCCATTGCTTTCTCCCCAAGTCTTGCCACTAGATGGTGACATGTGGCACCAAGTTCAGCCATTTTTCACCCTATAAATAGAACCTCTCCCACCCTCATTTTCTTCACACATTTCCCATTCTTTCTTCTCTTTACTCTCTCTCTAGAACCTCTCTCTAGCCCCGAAACCCCCCGAAAAGCCTAGGGAACCTCCCTAGCACGAGGTGGAAGCCCCGGAGTGCTCGAAGGCTCCGAGAAGAAGAGCTTTTCGGCTCGGGAACGCTGCTCCAATCAAAGCCCGGTTTTCTATAAAACCCGCTGTAAGTGAGCTACACCTACGCTATTTTTAATATAGTTTTTATTTAATTATAGTAACGTTATTAGGAACTTATAATAAGTACTTGGGCTATTATTATGGGTTATATAAGTATTTTTAACGTTTATATAATGGTAATAATAGCTACACTATTAATTAGTCTCGGCGAATAATATACTAAACTCTAGTGGTAATAATACTAGGTTTCGTCGAAGGAAATTATTTTTAAGAAGCGAAGCGCTGTCTGAGTTCGGAATCACCACTTTTTCAAGTGAGTGCATGGTCTCTTTCAGCTTACACATAGATATGAAGTATTTTATATAAATTACGTGTTGTGTGTGCATATTATCTGTATACTTGCTATCTATGCTGGATGAACGATTTTATACATGTTTTAAATGATTTAAACTGTATATGTATTTTATATCTACAAAATGTGTTGGGTAAAACATGGGTAGATGAATAGTTGCTGTGTGACAAAATAAAATAGTGAGAGGCCTCGATATAGATGTTATTGATGATCCAGTCATCTAGCGGAGTATAGATGACGAACACGGACTATTCTAGACAGTCCAGTGGAACGCTAGCAGACTCGCAACCTGTAGGTGTTTATTTGAACTGTGTGCTCACCAGCAGTACTCCATCCCCCACATGGTTGCCTTATTTGACATAAATTGCTGAGGAACCCCCGAAGCATGTGTTGTCACCCCGATGAAAGTCCTTAGACTAGGTCCCTTGTGTTAGATGTTTTAGGGACGCCAAGTGAGGATAACGGGAACGGGTAATCGGGTTTGTTTGGTTTGATAAAGTTAATAAACTTATTTATTGTGGGTTGAAAACCCTATGTACTCACCAGGTTTCCCAACCTGACCCACTCAGTTTATTTATATCACAGGTGTTGATATGAAGTCACATTACACTGAGAGATTAAGGAGATATAAATCACTAGTGATAATGAATGTAAGTTCTGTTGATGCTTATGTTTCTGTATTGACGATGACATCCCAAATGTTTTAAAATGAATAAAATACTTTTCTTCGGAAATGCTTTGATAACGTATTTATCATGTTTTACTGGGAACAAATTCCGCAACATTTTTATTAAAAGAGGTACTCTGATTTTTATAACACATAAACAAAATCGGTCTTTTCTGGCCGTGAAAATGGGGATGTCACAGTTGGTATCAGAGCATTAGTTTAAGCGAACTAGGAATATGGATTTATTTCTAGACTTAAACTTAGAATGCTAAGCAAGGATTGTAAGGAGTGTGTCTAATAAAATTTAGGTAAAGCACCTAAATAGACACATGCACTAGCTAATTTAGGGAAAATGCCTAACATGCTTTTATGTGCTAAATGATTCATGATATGCATTGTATGATCGGATCTATGGTCTGTTACCGACCGGATCTAGAAACTTTATGTGTTCAGATTTCTAAACGTTTAATTACGGTATTTGAACTGGCATATAACTTTTCGGAGAAATAGGGAGAATTACATGTTGATCGTAAATAAAATCTTTCCTATCTTAATTCTCGTCATTGCACACCGAACGTCTGATTTGGTATATAGATCGAAATGGCAAGAACCCGTAGTGGAGCCGGGAATGAAAATGGGAACATGAATCAACCACCAGTGATTGAACAAATACATGTTGTAGCAGATGCTCCTGAGCCAATTACAATGGCCGGAGTACAAGCCATGATACGGGCTATGTTGGTTGAACAATGGGAAGAGATGAGGCAAATGTTGCATGAAAATAGGGACGAACCTACAATGCCAGTTGAACAGTCCGAATTGAACGATGGGCAGTCAGAAGGAGGGAACTACAGTGGGACCGTTGGTCAAGCCAACCCACCAATAGTTCGACAAAACAACCAATATGACGGAGTCGAGAGGAATGGATGCAAGTACAAGGATTTTATGACTTGCAAGCCATCGACTTTCACTGGAAAGGAAGATCCGATCGGAGTCATGGATTGGATCTCGGGGATGGAGTTAGCTTTCATGACTTGTGGTTTCAGAGGCAAGTTACAGACCACCTTTGCAGTACGTCAATTCCGATGAGGTGCTGTGCGCTGGTGGAATACCCTGGGGAAGACTCTGAGCCCCAATGAGCCCCTGCAACTGACATGGGCAGAGTTTTTGGTGTAGTTCAAACGCAAGTACTGCTCAGCCCAAAACCTGCTCGAGCTAGAGAACCAGTTCCTGACCTTGAAGAAAGGAAGCATGTCAATTGATGAATACACCAACAACTTCACAGAGAAGATGGAGTTCACCTTGCGTCTTGTTCCGGATGAGCTGACGAAAATCGACAAGTACGCAAAGGGACTTCCATGGGAGTACGTGGTGCCAGTGCGTCAGACACCTACTCTGGAGGCAGCTATCTGGGCTGCCAAGTCTGTAGAGGATATGATTAAAGGAAGAGCTGCCAACAAGATTGAGGTTGGCGAAAAGAGGAAGTTTGAGGGGTCTACGAGGCCTAATAAGAAGATCAAGTCTGGTTCAAAGAAGTTTAGCGGAGGAGAAAACAAAGTGAAATGGTGCGAGAAGTGCAAAAAGAAGCACTTCGGGAAATGTAGCGAGGAAGTGACTTGCTACAAGTGTGGGAAGACAGGACATTACGCCAACGAGTGCAGCGCCAGCAAAAGGGTGTGTTATGAATGCCGTGAAGAAGGGCACGTTGCTAAGGATAGCCCGAAGAAGAAAGAGGCGGCAAGACCAAACATTCCACCGAAACCGAAGGCAAGAGCGTTCTATATGATCCTTGACGAAGAAGATGGAAATGAAAGGGATCAGGAATGAGGATCTATGAAGTAGTCGTGTAAATAGTACCACGTGGTGTAGCCTATTAGAGGCATAGTATAGGTTGAACTTGAACACCTATGTAATTGTTTCAAGGAATAATATAAAACCTTCGTTTTGTTATCTAATGTGTCAAGTTGTTATGTGATTTTCTTGTATGGTGACTTGGGTGAACTGCAAGACAATACTTGGGACGAGTATGAGTAATGTGTGAAAGGTAGTAGAGGCCTATACTACCGAAAGCACATGACTCACGCTTGGATCAGGGAAAGTCACAAGGTTACCAAGAAGCTAGTAATTGATACCGTTTTATTCAAATATGTCGTTACCATCGTTTCGGTAATGACTAAGAGGATGATTGTTATTCCGACCCTAGTGGTCATATCGAATTGAGTCCGACTACGATAAGTATGTTACGTGGTTCAGAGAACCAAGTTTGATGTAGCATCTGACTTAAGTTGGAAGATTCAAATAAAAGATAATCAAAGCGATCGGTAGAGGTATCGCGATAGTTTCTTGTAGCTAGAAATGCAACCTTTTAAGATGTGATTAGAACATGAAGAAATGTATAGTCTGTTCTGGAAGACTCTAAGAGACCTGAGTCTAAGTGTGGGAACATACGATGATAAGTCTTTAGAATATTACACATCGGTCCATTTTAGTAACAAAATAACTTGTCTTAAGTTTGTTAAGAAGAAGAAGCAGTCTCCAGTAAGGATCGAGATTGTGACTTGAAGGTTATAATTTGGAGTCTAATGTGAGATAGGGAGCAAGTGCAAGATCGAGCACCGCCTGCAATCAGGAAGTCTTAGAGTTAGATATTCGTTCGAAGAAACATCAAAGTTACGGTTATTACTTAGGATGAAGAGATAACGTATGGAGTCATCATGTGAGCCATGTTTCGTTGATGATTCCGGGACGTAATCATCCTAAGGGGGAGATAATTGTAACGCCCGTAGATCCGGGCTAGTCAATTTAGACATAATAGGGGTCGAAAACGACTTTTTGACAAAAGATTATTTAGAATAAATAATCTTAACCAATTTGTAGAATACGTCTCAAGGGTTCCGTACATATAAAGAACGTTGAAATCCGAGTTATAACGAAGAAGTTATGGTCCGTCGAAGTTTTACGGCAAAACTGGCACGACACCGGGAGACATAAATAGTGAATTTACGATGGAGAACTTTTTAGCCTTAGAAATCTAAACAAAAGTTGTAGTATACGTTAAACCGAGAACATACAAAAAAAAGAACGCCCAAATCTGACTTCGTATGAGGAAGTTATGAATTTTCTAAGATTTGGGTTAGCAGTGCACAGCCCGAAACTCGAATTTTAGATCGAGCGGTTTTTGGCCTACGCGACCTAAATGAAAATTGAAGATCTCATTAATAGGAACTCAACGGTAAAAAGACAGACGAAAACAGAGTCTGTATGTAGAAGTTATGAATTTTACGCGGACATTTAACAGTACAATCTCCTCGTACTGCTAAATTTAAAATCAATCGAGAATTAGCCGACGGAGTCAAAATGAAAGTTGTAGATCTTATTTTTACCTACGTGTAGATATAAAGAATGTCAAAAACGGAGGTCGTATGTGAAAGTTACGGATTTTAGAAGTCGGAAGTGTGATGTGCGAAAATGGGTGATGTGGCACAATCTTGGCCATTGCTTTCTCCCCAAGTCTTGCCACTAGATGGTGACATGTGGCACCAAGTTCAGCCATTTTTCACCCTATAAATAGAACCTCTCCCACCCTCATTTTCTTCACACATTTCCCATTCTTTCTTCTCTTTACTCTCTCTCTAGAACCTCTCTCTAGCCCCGAAACCCCCCGAAAAGCCTAGGGAACCTCCCTAGCACGAGGCGGAAGCCCCGGAGTGCTCGAAGGCTCCAAGAAGAAGAGATTTTCGGCTCGGGAACGCTGCTCCAAGCAAAGCCCGGTTTTCTATAAAACCCGTTGTAAGTGAGCTACACCTACGCTATTTTTAATATAGCTTTTATTTAATTATAGTAACGTTATTAGGAACTTATAATAAGTACTTGGGCTATTATTATGGGTTATATAAGTATTTTTTAACGCTTATATAATAGTAATAATAGCTAGACTATTAATTAGTCTCGGCTAATAATATACTAAACTCTAGTGGTAATAATACTAGGTTTCGTCGAAGGAAATTATTTTTAAGACGCGAAGCGCTGTCTGAGTTCGGAATCACCACCTTTTCAAGTGAGTGCATGGTCCCTTTCAGCTTACACATAGATATGAAGTATTTTATATAAATTACGTGTTGTGTGTGCATATTATCTGTATACTTGCTATCTATGCTCGATGAACGATTTTATACATGTTTTAAATGATTTAAACTGTATATGTATTTTATATCTATAAAATGTGTTGGGTAAAACATGGCTAGATGAATAGTTGCCGTGTGACAAAATAAAATAATGAGAGGCCTCGATATAGATGTTATTGATGATCCAGTCATCTAGCGGAGTATAGATGACGAACATGGACTATTCTAGACAGTGCAGTGGAACGCTAGCAGGCTCGCAACCTGTAGGTGTTTATTTGAACTGTGTGCTCACCAGCAGTACTCCATCCCCCACATGGTTGCCTTATTTGACATGAATTGCTGAGGAACCCCCGAAGCATGTGTTGTCACCCCAATAAAAGTCCTTAGACTAGGTCCCTTGTGTTAGATGTTTTAGGGACGCAAAGTGAGGATAACGGGAATGGGTAATCGGGTTTGTTTGGTTTGATAAAGTTAATAAACTTATTTATTGTGGGTTGAAAACCCTATGTACTCACCAGGTTTCCCAACCTGACCCACTCAGTTTATTTATATCACAGGTGTTGATATGACGTCACATTACACTGAGAGATTAAGGAGATATAAATCACTAGTGATAATGAATGTAAGTTCTGTTGATGCTTATGTTTCTGTATTGACGATGACATCCCAAATGTTTTAAAATGAATAAAATACTTTTCTTCAGAAATGCTTTGATAACGTATTTATCATGTTTTACTGGGAACAAATTCCGCAACATTTTTATTAAAAGAGGTACTCTGATTTTTATAAAGCATAAACAAAATCGGTCTTTTCTGGCCGTGAAAATGGGGATGTCACAGGTACGAGGTTGCATTTCAGTACCGGCTAACACCTACAGACGGACGGACAGAGTGAGCGGACGATTCAGATGCTCGAGGACATGCTTCGATCATGTGTGTTAGACTTCGGAGGAAGTTGGGACACGTACTTGTCGTTGGATGAGTTTTCCTATAACAACAGCCACCATTCGAGTATTGGTATGCCTCCCTTCGAGTTGTTGTATGGGAGGAGATGTCGGACTCCCATTTGCTGGGGAGAGGTAGGGCAGCGCGTGATGGGTAGCACTGAGATAGTGCTTCAGACGACGGAGTAGATACAGCAGGTCAGGCAGAGGTTGTTGACAGCTCAGAGTCGCCAGAAGAGTTATACGAATAGGCGACGATCTGAGCTTGAGTTTCAGGTGGGAGACTTCGTACTCCCGAAGGTGTCTCCTTAGAAGGGAGTGATCCGATTCAGGAAGAGGGGCAAGCTGGGGCCCCGGTACATTGGTCCGTTCAGGGTGACCGCGAGGGTGGGTAGGGTAGCATATCGTTTAGAACTACCTGCGGAGTTGAGCCAGATTCATGATACCTTCCACGTGTCTCAGTTGAGAAAGTGTATAGCCGACGAGTCGCCGGTGGAACCACTGGAGGATATTCAGGTGGATGCGAGCCCGAATTACGTTGAGAGGCCAGTCACAATTGTGGATCGTAAGATCAAGCTTCTGAGGAACAAGGAGGTGCCCCTGGTTCAGGTCCAGTGGCAACATCGGAGAGGATCCGAGTTGACTTGGGAGCCAGAGCTGGAGATGTGGGAGCGGCATCCAGAGTTATTTACAGAGCGAGACTTCGAGGACGAAGTCTGATTCTAGTAGGGGAGAATTGTAACATCCGAATTCCCAGGTATTCTATGTTATTCATTTATTTTGAGTTTAAGAGAAGGACTCGACGAGTCGACGCCTAGACTCGTCGAGTAGGATCGCGATTTGCTGACTGGATTAATGAATGGACTCGACGAGTCTGTGCTGGCGGCAGAAACCCTAAATCTTTGGGCCTGTGCCCTATTTAAGGGTCCTTATATCCCTCATTTGTGGCTACCAGTCCATAGAGAGAAACCCTAGAGAGCTTGGGCGAGTTGTGTGTGAGAGCAAGCCATTTTAAATCCTTTTTGGTGTTGTTTTGCAAAGAAGAAGGTGTTTCGAGCTAGAGGAGGTCAAGAGGATTGTTAATCCGTGGTTTTCAAGCTTGGATCTGCAGTATTGAGGTAGCAAATCGAACTCTCCTTCTGTTTTGGTTAAGATCTATGAATCTAGGGTTTTCTATACCATTTTTATGGCTTGAATTGATGAGTTTATGGTCCCTTTATGTGTTAGACTTCAGATCTGGACGCATAGAGGTCCAGAGAGCATTATCCACCTTGCTTTATGAAGTGTTATGGAAGGAATGAACTTAGGTTGCCATTTTTGAGGCTATTTCTTCAAAAGGAACCATATATTTGTTGCATGAGTGTAAAGGTTTCACCTTTACGCGATTAGTGGTTATGGAAAGGTCAGATCTATAGGTTACAGAAGCGGATCTGACCTCAGAAGGTCATTTGAGTGTTGTCATGGACGCTACTCGCCGAGTTCATAAGTGGACTCGACGAGTCGAGTCGGGGTTGCCCCGCGATTCGTGACAGGAGTAACCCGTCGAGTGAAGGGATGACTCGACGTGCCAAGTGAGGCTAGAAGGATTCAGAGGACCCGCATGGACTCGCCGAGTCGCCCATGTGCACTCGACGAGTCGGGTCAAAGTTTGACAGTTGACTTCAGTTGACCTTAGGGTTTTGGTCAAGCTGATTCAGGAGAGTTCAGGGAGGGGTAGAATGGCCTTCTACCCAATCTTTAGAAATGAGACTATTGAGAGGGTATTGATCAGGAATGTTATTCGGATGATAGGAGGAGGCTAGGTCGGGACGTCAAGCACGAGAGTTTATCCGACTTCGTACGAGGTGAGTCTTCTCAATATACTGTACCTAGGATGGTACCTATGTGTGACCGGAAGGTCTTATATGCTATGAGATGTATGTGATATATGCTGTTATATGATATGTATGTGTTATGTATGTTATGAATGAGAAGGACCGGAAGGTCATTATGATATGGACCGGAAGGTCATTACGGGTAGGACCGGAAGGTCTACCAGGGTTGTGGGACGGAAGTCCTCTGAGACACAGTGACCGGAAGGTCTTATAGCCTTGAGTGGCATATGTGCGTATGTGGTATTTTGGGGAACTCGCTAAGCATTTATGCTTACAATTGTTGTGTTATGTGTTTCAGGTACTAGCGAGGATCGCCGGAAGGCGCCGGCATGATCCGTACACACTCATGGAGTTTATGTCTTGAGATTATGGGATATGTTTTGTTATGATAACATTGGATACATTATGTTTTGATATTACCTTATGAATAAAAGTATGTTTTAAAAATGAAAATTTGTTTTGGAAATTTACGTTGTTACAATATCCCTATGTGGAAATGGGAAGATATTACTATGGATTTCATCACGAAGCTTCCCAGGACCGCACAGGGAGTGGATTCGATTTGGGTCATCGTGGATCAGTTGACCAAGAGTGCCCACTTCATCCCGATCTAGGAGAGCATTTCGGCCGAGAAGTTGGCCGACATCTACATCAGAGAGGTAGTAGCTCGTCACGGAGTGCCAGTTTCCATGGTTTCTAATCAAGATGTACAGTTCACTTCCAGATTCTTGAAGAAATTTCATGACGATTCGGGTACTCATCTGCATTTTAGCACTGCTTTTCACTCACAGACAGATGGTCAGAGAGAGAGGACCATCCAGACTCTGGAGGATATGTTGCGGAAATGCGTCTTAGACTTCGATGGTAGCTGGGATACCTACCTTCCCTTGGCAAAGTTTTCCTACAATAAGAGCTACCATGCGAGTATTGACCGTCCTCCCTTCGAGATGTTATATGGGAGGAAGTGCAGAACCCCGATATGCTGGGGAGAGGTTGGACAGAGGGTCATGAGGAGTACATAAGTGGTACTCAAGACAACGGAGAAGATCCAGAAGGCCTGGAGCAGGCTTCAAACTGCTCAGAGTCAGCAGAAAAGTTACGCCGACAAGCGTCGTTTGGACCTGGAGTTTCAGGTAGGAGATATGGTCCTCCTGAAGGTGTCACCTTGGAAAGGTGTCATCCAGTTCAGGAGGCGGGGAATGTTGGGCCATAGGTACCTTGGTCCTTTCAGGTTTATAGCTCGGGTGGGCAAGGTGGCGTATATGTTGGATCTGCCATCCGAGCTTCGTCAGATCTGCAACACCTTTCATGACTCTCAGCTACAGAAGTGCTTGGTAGATGACTCTGCATTGGTGCCCCTAGAGGATATTCAGGTGGACGACAACCTGAACTACATTGAGCGACCAGTAGCCATCCTCGACAAGAAGACGAAGGATCTGAGGAACGAGAGGATCGAGTTAGTGAAGGTGCAATGGAAGCACCGCAAGGGCTCAGAATGGACTTGGGAGTCGGAGGACAAAATGAAGGAACACTACCCAGAGCTATTCCCAGATGCAGTAGACTTTGAGGACGAAGTCTAAAATAAGTGGGGGAGATTTGTAACTCCCGGTTCATGGTATGTATTTTATTAAGAATTATTGATTTTTGCAAAGGTACTCGACGAGTTGGAGGCCCCAAACTCGTCGAGTAGGAATGGGAATTTTGGACGCGGAACTTGAAGTCTACTCGACGAGTTCAGAGCCTCGACTCGACGAGTAGGGATGCCAGAGTGAAACCCTAATTTTTAGGGTTTGCACCCTATTTAAATCCCTTAACACTTCATTGTGGCCTCCCTCATCGCCTCCCTCAGTCCAGCAAAACCCTAATTCGTGATCTTGAGCCTTGTGAGTGTGTGTGAGGGAAAAAGGAGTGATTCTTTGGTATTTCCTTGAAGGAGTGAAATCTAGAAGTGCTTGGTTGAATAAGGAAGCTTTGGATCCAGAGATTTCATTGTCAAGGCAACCTTACTGAGGTATAAAGTTCATACCTTGACTATTCATTTACTAGATCTCTTCATGGAGTAGTTTAGGGCTTTAAGGAGCATATTTTTGAACCATTAATGGATGCAAGCATGTTTTGGAGTCATGACTTCAGATTTGGAACCTTTGAGGGACTCCATGGCATAAAGGTGCCAACTTTATGGCCATGGGAGTCCCATGCAACTTGTGACCCACTTTTTAAAGCTTTTTGAGCTAAATAACCCATGCATGAACGTAAAGTTTGAAACTTTACGTGATATATAGACCCTAGGAGACCAAATCTATGATTTGAATGCAGTAAGCCTGACTAGAAACGACTGAATAGGTTTAGACTATGGGTGACTCGACGAGTTGATTCATACAACTCGGTGAGTTGGGTCGTGGTCCCCCAACCTTTTATGTTACTGAGCATACTCGTTGAGTTTAGAAGATGACTCGGCGAGTTGGCCATGGTTTGAGTTATGAAGATTGAGGAACCCGACGAGTTCAAGGAGGGACTCCGCGAGTTGTGAGTAAAAGGTCCCGACTGTGCTTTGAGGATGAACTCGATGAGTTCATGAAAGGACTCGACGAGTAGGATCGAGATTTCAGGGTTTTATGGATTATGGAACTCAACGAGTTGATGGACCAACTCGGCGAGTTGAGTCAACTAGGATGTTGACTTTGACCAGGATGTTGACTTTGACTTTGACCATTTACCATAGTTGACCCTTAGAGTGGTTATGAGTATGAAATGTGTAATTAAAGGAGATAATTATGTGTAGGATTTTGAGAGGAGTTGATCCAGGAGCCGAGGACAGTACAACTACTACACGACATTCGAGGTGAGGTACCTCCCAGTAGAAGTGGATCTAAGGCCACAATGACGACCCACTAGTAGGAGTTGTTAGTTAGATGATTGTCTTTGTGGTAATTGTCTTGTATGCCACTATCTGTTATGCTATATGTGCTAGTATGTTATGTTACTAGGTGGTAGTGGTAGGGGTGAAATAGTCCCCGGTTACCGGTTGAAAGATACTGAAGGAGAGGCCAACACCCAGTTATGCTAGGCGGTTACCGATTCAAAGATACCAAAGGGGAGGCCAGCACCCAATTATGCTAGGAAGTTACCGGTTGAAAGATACCGAAGGGGAGTCCAGCTCCCAGTTATGCCAGGCAGATACTAGTTGAAAGATACCGAAGAATAGGCATTATGTGTTTATATGGTATGTGGTATGATAGGGGAACTCACTAAGCTTTGTGCTTACGGTTTTCAGTTTTTGTTTCAGGTCCTTCTTCTTCGAAGGGAAAGGAGTCGACACGGTAGCAACGCATCTCACACACGATTTTCCGCATATGAGATTCTTGGGATTGGTACTCTGACATTATTACTATCTGATGACATGCTTTTGAGACATATGATCTATGGTTTTTATGAAATAAGATAACTTGATGTTGTTTTCTATAGATTGTTTTATGAAATGTTTAAATCAAAAATGAAATTTTTGGTCTTGAATTTTGGGATGTTACATGAGATGATAATATTCCATAATTATCAGACCTACAAACCAACCGTTACCATAAAATAATCATTCCTACATATTCATTCCTACTGATCCTCATAGATCCTAGACTATCCATTTCTATCGGTCCTCACAAATCCTTAACTATCCATTCTATCAATCCTCATATATCCAGAATAGTGGTTATCAGAGAGAAGTTTATCTCGCTTGATGAATCTTTAACTACACTACTAGGGGCTTTCTTTGTCGTTGTAAGTAATACAGGCTTATAAGCCGTCAGAGTATTTGATGAATATGGTTTTACAATTCATATACTTCTGTGAGTACTGAGCTCACACTAGCAACGGAATGCACAAGACCGTCTAGCATGATCAAGTTTTGTCAACTACTATGTGGGGTGACCGAACATACCGCTAATAGTTGCCTGATCAGGCCCACCATTTCTGGTCATCCCGTATGGAGCCATTGTACATCGATACCTAATATTGTCATGTAACAGAACTTTACTCTTCGTTCCTAGGTTACATACATTCTCCTAATGAGACTACCTAATATCAAACTTAATTGAGTTAGGTATCTTCCATAAGTATAGGTTTATCCCTAGACTAGATTACAGTGTCTGTAACCAACCATAATACCAACTCTATTTTTGGGTGACACTAACCTAGTTCTAGTGTATTTATAATTCCTACAGAGCATTAGGTATTATTATTCTTTTATCTTCATAGCAATGCTACTTTTAATACTATTATATGATGTTATCTACTCAACCCTAACGTAAAATAGAACCATATTTGGTTCGCACATAGCACGTTATATATCCTAACATATAATCCAGGAAATAAGCACATAATTTATTTACGACATTCCAACAAATATTTAATATTTATTTATTACTTATATTAAATCATGTTCATGAAAGGGACTATGCACTCACATGATAAAATGGTGACTGATGATCCGGGCAGAGCTTCATCTAACACCTCAGATACTCCTTGACGTAACCTAACTATAATTACTACAGAATTTTTGTCTAATGATCCTGGAGACTAAGAATAGTCTAGATCCTCACTAATCCCAATGTCTACATCAAGATCTATCAAGTAAGGATCATCCAGGCATGACAGTTAGGAGGTAGGATCATTTCGGCTAAATAGCTTTTCTGAAATCCAATAACCAAGCCAACATGACCATTCTAGACACCTCTCCCATAAGTAGATCAATCAGTATAACGACGTGGAATTAATGATAAATCTTATTTATAGGTTCATATTAACGACTTATGACTATAAATATAAGTTACACTGAAAAGACTAGAGTGTAGCTTAACTTACAGAGGTTCTTCCTGACAAAAGTTAGGAAATTAAACTAGCAGAGCTTCTACTTGCTAGCTACTACTTCTTCAGAGATCGTAGGGCTTCGCCGATGGAAAAAAACTAAGGGAAATGGGCTAAAATTGATAGAATTTCGAGAGAAGGGGGATGCGGAGTGAGGAAGCAAATGAGGAGCCGAAGTTTATTTATAGAACAACTTCCCGCTGCGCCTAGTGTGCGTGCCACGCACACTTGAGACGTCACTCCTCCCATTTTTTTTCCACGTGTCGCAAATATGGTGGTACACGCTCCACCTTCTAGAAGGTGCACGCTGTGCAACCCACCTGCACGTGACACTTCTCGTATAACTTCATAAAATCGTATCTTCTTCATACGAGTTCCGTTCTTGACGTTCTTTATATCCTCGGAAAGCTCTCGACGAGATTTACAACTTTCTTTAGACTCCTTCGGCTATATTTTTAAAGTTATATTTTTAACAGGCTTATTAAATTCTTTAAAAAATCATAACTTTCTCATATGATATCCGTTTCTCGACTGTCTTCATATCAGAGGAACCATATGGACGAGATCTTCAACTCTCGTTTAGATTGCTTTTCCTAACAATCAACCGATCTCTACTTTGGTTTCTGAGCAGTATATTGTTGCGCTGAAACTTCAAAAAAAATCATAACTTTCTCTGATAAAGTCAGATTTGGACGTTCTCTATATGCACATTCTCGGTTTAACGACTACTATGACTTTCTTTTAGATTATTTTACGTAAATAATCATTCTTTGGTAATGTCTAATTATCGTTGATACTATTAATCATCTAGCCCTATCTAGTTGGCATTGCAATTATCTTCCCCTTAGGATGATTACGTCCCAGAATCATCAACAAAACAGGGCTTGTATAATGACTCCGCACGATAACTTTTCATCATAGGTGGTAATCGTAACATCTAATGTCTCTTTTCTATTGAGTCTCTAAATCTTAGACTTCTTGACTGCTAACAGTGTTGCATCTGTTCTTTCTTCTCAATTCAATCTCCATTGGAAGCTCGTTCTCCTACATTAAAGTCCTTACTTTGACCATTCTAACAAATCGATGGGTCATGTCCTTAATGACCTCTAATTGATGATATAATGGTTATACTCAGGTCTTTCTGAGTCAGACTCTTAACACGAAGGATGCCTTCCTTCATGTTCTAATGTGATACAATCATATTCCAGTGTGTAGCACTTCTAGTTACAGGCTAGGACAACTGCGATACTTCTAGCAATCACGTCTTCCTTGCTATGACTAACTCACTTCGTATATTAGTCGGACTCAATTTGCTTTGACCACTAGGGTCGGAACAGAAATCAACACCGAAACAAAGGTAATGATGGAATTAAACAAGAATAAACACAATCACTACTTTCTTAATAACCTTGTGACGAGTCATGTGCTTCCAATAGTACGGGCCCATACTACCTTCCACACCTACCTATACCCATTCCAAAAGTTCTCTCACAGTTTTCCCAAGTTACTATTTCCTAAGATCACAAAAGTTATTTGACACATATAGATGTGTCCAAGTAATCATATACAACAAATTTCCTAGACTCTACTACGATATCTTCATGCGTATCCTTAACCGCAATTTTACTTGTCAACCAGTGGTATAAATTCTTTCTCGTGTAGTGTCCTTCTTGACAAGGCACACTATACTAGAATTTATTCTTAACCAACCCTTTATGTTGAATCATAATTTCTTAATGCTACACAGCGATGTAACATAACTAGAAATTTTATAACTTTCGAAATGATTACAACATTTATTCATACAATATGCTTCTCGATATTAGGCTTTTCATCCTACTACTATCTATATAAGACGACTAATCCATATTTTGAAATTGGGTAGGTAGCTTCCTACCCCTAACTTCCTGAAAGTGAAGAAGTTATAACGAAGAAGTTATGACCCGTCGAACTTTTGCGACAAAACCGGCACATCGTCGCGTAACGTAACAAGTGAATTTTTGATAAACTATTTTTTAGCCTTAGAAATCTAAACGAGAGTCGTAGTATATGTTAAACCGAGAATGTACATAAAAAGAACATCCAAATATAACTTCATTTGAGGAAGTTATGATTTTTCTAAGATTTAGCATAGTAGTGCACAACCCGAAAATCGAATTTTAGATCGGTCAATTTTTAGCCAAAATAATCTAAATGAGAATTGAAGATTTCATTAATAGGAGTTCAAAGATAAAAAGACAGTCGAAAACGGAGTCCGTATGTAGAAGTTATGAATTTTACACGGTCGTTAACAGTATAATCTTCTCAGACTGTTAAATTTAAAATAAGTTAAGAATTAGCCAATGGGATCAAAAGCAAAGTTGTAGATCCTGCCAGTACCTACACATGGATATAAAGAACATCAAAAACGGAGCTCTTATGCAAAAGTTATGATTTTTTTTAAAATTGGTTGTTTTACATGCATCCGGTGTCACGTGTCAGTACCAGGCTTCGCCTTGGTGCCTACGCAAGGCTCATGACGTGAGAGCCATGTCTCACGACATGAGATTCCCCAGACACCCTATAAATATAGGCACAAATCATCCATTTTCTTCACACCTTCACCCTTCTTTCTCTCTCACCACTCCAAAACTATCCCTCCCTTCCCTAGTACTTACTAAGTGCTAGAGGCGAGTCCCGGAGTGCCAGAAGGCTCTGAGAAGAAGAGATTCGGCTCAAAAGTTCTACCCCCGCAAAGCCTGGCTCCTTGTCAAACCTCCTAGTAAGTGAGTTATGCTTACCTTACTTTAAGTATGGCTTATGTTTAAGTTCAATATCGTTATTATGAACTTATAAACAATATATATATATATATATATATATATATATATATAAATATATATATATATATATATATATATATATATATATATATATATATATATATATATATATATATATATTATAAAATATAATATACAAAGTGTTATTATAATACCTTTTAACTGCTCACGGTATAGGGAATCTGGTTTGAAGGGTCGCATAGGGTTGTTGGATTTCAGGATTGCTTAAATACCAAAATGGTCCTTGCCCTATGGTGTTTCATGTCTGGCCCCTGTCTATACATAGTAGTTGAAAAGTATTTTTTTAACACTTATATAATACAAGATAAACAATATTGCTCGTAAACCTTGAGTTAATAATAAATCTAGACAAATAAGTAGTCACAGTAAATATTAGACTAAAATCTAGTAATAATGATACTAGGATTCGTCGAAGGAAAAAAAATTATTAAGAAGCAAAGTGCTGCCCGAATTAAGAGTCGTCACTTTATCAAGTGAGTGCATAGTCCCTTTCATAAACATGATTTTAATACAAGTATTAATTAAAGTATTAAATATATGTTTACGTGTGAAATATTTGATATTGCCTGAAATATGTGTTAAGAGCATATCTGATAATATATGATGATTTAGGATACAGAATAAACCTAAATTAATTAAGATGAATATTAGGTAGTATCTTGTTAAGAGTACGAGTGAGATATACACGGAGGGTGGAACTCTAAAATTTGTCACTGAATCGAGAGCATGGATTAGACATAGTCATTCGTCCCTAGTCCGAGAGTATGGATTGGGCATAGACATTTGTCATTGATCTGAGAGCATGGATTATACATAGCCATTCCTCCCTAGTCCGAGAGTATGGAGCTGGCATAGCCATTTACCATTGATCCGAGAGCATTGACTAGACATACCTGATCTGGGAGTATGGATTAGGTAAAGCCGTTAATTTTATATCTGAGAGTATGGATCGTGTCGTTGTGAGGATCGACGAGGTGGGGGTAAAATTGCTTATATGAGGTGAATTTGTATATTGCGAGTTCTAATATATATATATATATATATATATATATATATATATATATATATATATGATATAACATTGTGGGATTGAAATCCCTATTTACTCACTAGGTTTCCCAACCTGACTCAATCAGTTTATTGTATCACAGGTAGCAATATTAAAGATACATTCTGCTTAGGGATTCATGGATAAATAGATCATTAGTATAAATTAATGTAAGGTCTGTTTATGCTTATGTTTCTGGATTGAAGATGACATCCCAAAGTTTTAATATAAACAAAAATACATTTCTTCATAAATGCTTTGATAATATATGTATCATGTTTTCCGGGAACAAATTCCGCAATATTATTCTTTAAAAATGATACTCTAATTTTAAAATAAGCATAAACAAAAATTTTAAAATGACCGTGAAATTGGGGTTGTCACAGTTGGTATCAGAGCATTAGTTTAAGCAAACTAGAAATTTTAGGAAATTTCTAGACTTAAACATAGAATGCTAAGCGATGATTGTGAGATAAGTGCCTGCTATATTTAGGAAGTACGCCTGAGTAGACATGAGCACTAGTTTATTTGAGGAAAGATGCCTAAATTGCTTGTATGTGCTAAATGATTTATGTTATAGCCTTATATGCTTTATGATGCTATTATTTGATCGGATTTATGGTCTATTGCCGACCGAATCTGAAAATTTTATATGTTCAGATTTCTAAACGTTTAATTACGATATTAGAACTCGCATGTAACTTTTCGAAGTAATAAGTGTTGGCTCCAAACCCTAAGAACGATTTGATGAATAAAATGCGGAAAATAAGAATGTACACAATTATGAAGATATGTCGAATGATCAATCGATTTATTCAAGAACATGAGGAATAAATTACACTATAAGAATAGACTAAAGAATCTACTCTACCTAAGAAACCTCATTATGTTTAGCGGCTACATTTTGCCTCACTCTTAACCCTAATTGTGAATAATACAAGACAATATATAGGGAATAAGACAAGTCTTGGGCCTTTAACCTACACTTCATCAAGGGGCCCATTTTCATAATTCACGGAGTACTTCGAACCCTACATTCTCCCCCTCAAAGTATGGAATGGATGGAAAGGCTTCAACTTCCAAAACAAGCATCTAGCAAATAATAAAGGATCTCGTGACGAGGAATATCAAAAGTGATCCACAAATCTGGATTGTTCAATAGTCTTCAAAAATGGGTTCTAGGATATATAAACCAAGCACTAAAGTAATGTTTTTAAACTTCATTTTCTAATGTAATCCCAAGGATCTTCAAGAAAGCCAAACCCGCCATAAAAACCCATTTCAGAATTAAGAAACAAAATCACTTCTTGTCTTTGAAGAAATCTCACTCCAAGTCACAATGATCTTGAAATAAGCTAATGATATAAGCCACTAAAAAATATCATGTAACAACCCAAATTTAAGATTCGTAACGCCACTTGATCGAGAAAATACTAGAAGTCGGAGATATATCAAGGCTTTAGACGAGCTCGATGAATAAATTCTTCTGTAAAAAGCTACTTCTCTATAAAAGCTTTAGATGAGCTCGATGAAGAACTTCTTCTGTAAAAGCTACCTTCATATTACTACCACAAGCTTCATAAAAAATATTCAAATTTGAAAAGTCACAGTCCAATTTCGAATGGCCATATCAAATTCCCCCCCCCCCCCCTGTTTATAATAAAAAAACGTGATTATAAAACCTTCAAATGGTCATGAGAATGATCTTGAATGGATAAACAAATACTATGCTCCCCCACGAAAAAATGATATAAACAATGAAGTTTAAAATCCGAAATAGTCGAAAAAATTTGACGTTATTGCGAAAGACGACTTTCCGAACCGCCAAGACTTGTTGGAATATTGGGAAAAACCAAAGTATGTTCATCATCCCTTAAATTTACAAACAATTCTGAATATTGGGAAAAACTGTCATTTGCTGAAAGAGGGGACTGAAATGACAATTCAGCAACATTATCCATTAGATTTGTTACCAATTCCGAAAATAATCCAAAAATGCCAAGATGGTAAAGATATAGGGACCAAAAATGTAACTCGAAGTCATCTTCCCCATTTACCTCGAGATGAATGAACGCAACTGGAACAATTCGTAATCGTGAACTCCGAATCCAAGATATCAAACACCTCCGAACAACACTTCGTTCCGAGCACAGGATAACAATTCCGAATCCTAGCCAGCGGGAACTCCGATTCCGAGTCCATTCGAAATTCCGATTGCGAGTCGGTTCGCTCCGAGTCAACAATTTCACTGAGAATCAAAGTCAATCCCCGAATCCAAGCATTCCAAACTCCGAATCAATTCCAAACTCCGAACAATCAGTTCCGAATCCGGTCTTAATTTTGAAGTTCGTGGGTGAGTCCGTTCGCAACAATTCTTTGAAGTTCGTGGGTGAGTCCGTTCGCAACAATTCCGCTGTGACCAGCAATTGTTAACATATGTTCATAGTATTCCGATTAACCCCAAAATTCCAAACACAGGCTCGATTCCGATTGCAAATATGAGTTACGATTCTGAATCCTGGTAGATGCAACGAAAGCGAGACAATTTCAACTTGCAAAGGTTTCAAGTTCCGTTTTTTTTTTTCATAATTCTGATCACACTTGCAGCATCGATTCAATTTCATTATTGATTTTGACTTTTCGGTTTGACTATATGAAAACCAATTCTGTTTATCGTTCTTCATTCCTTTTATATCGATCCTTTAAACTTTAAACAATTTATTCAATAATATGAATCCCAGTTAACATCGAATGGCAAATTTTAGACCCATTATCCCAATCGATCATACACAGATTACAAGCGATGATTCTCGTTCACTAAAACAAGCTACGAGAACAAAGTCTATTAGGTCTAAGAAAATCGATTTTAAGATCAAAACTCAAGAGCAAAATTGAAACAATGGGCAAATCAAATAGAAATCGAAAGTTCAGAAATCCAGCAAATCAAACAATGAACAGAAGACGACAACGCTAAATCGACATGAATATGAACGAATGAGGGATTTTGACTTGTCAATTAAGAAGCTGTTGGATCAAATGATGAACAGATGACGACGGTAATGGGCTCGAGAAACAATTGGGCCATGATTGGCTGAATATAATAGTGACAAGAAATATCAAGAGCAATCGATTTATTATTAGAGGTAGAAAACAAAACAGATCCTCAAAAAAAATAATGAATAAAAGAGATTAGGATCGAAATCACGAAGATGAACAGTAACAGAATATATAAGTCTCCATGAACATAGCTTGAACAAGAATCTTGATTCTAAACCGTCAAAACACTAAAAATCTTCAATAACTTGTGCAGAAAATCATCAAATCAAGAACCAATACTTCAAAAATCAATAGATCTTCAAAGACCCGCTCTGATACCACTTGTTGGGTCCAAACCCTAAGAACCATTTGATGAATAAAATACGGAAAATAAGAAAGAACACAATTATAAAGATATGTCGAATGATCAGTTGATTTATTCAAGAACATGAGGAATAAATTACACTATAAGAATAGACTAAATAATCTACTCTACCTAAGAAACCTCATTATGTTTGGTCGCTACATTTTGCCTCACTCTTAACCCTAATTATGAATAATACAAGAGAATATATAGGGAATAAGACAAGTCTTGGGTCTTTAACCTACACTTCATCAATCGGGCTCATTGTCATAATCCATGGAGTACTTTGAACCCTACAATAAGGAGGATTACACGTCTAAACCTTTTCTATCTATATTATCGTCCTGATACGTTGAACGCATGCTTCCGTGAACATAACGACGTCGTGAGGACTCATAGTGAATTGAGTAAACAGAGGAGGCGAGGAGGCTTACGATAGTAAATGACACTTATCGGAAGATATTGTAAGAGAGGTATCTTGTCTTTAGGATGCGTCTAATAAATAATATGTCTAGTACGGGAGAAGTACACTTTCGATTAGCAGAAAGAAAGAACTTTTGGTATAATCCATGAAGTTATCCCATCGTCTGACATTTCCACCACCAACCGAGTTGAAGCACAATTGATGATTGGATATACGCATGGAAGAAGTCCTAATAGAGTCTAGGGAAAATTTTATGATTGTTTGGACACATTTAAATGTGTAAAAATTGTTTTTGTAATAATGAATTGTAGAACTACAAGACAATACTTGGGACAAGTATGAGTAGTTGTGAAAGGTAGTAAAGGCCTATACTACCGGAAGCACATGACTTGCACTTGGATCAGGGAAAGTCACAAGGTTACCAAGGCTCTAGTAATTGATTCTGTTTGATTCATGTCTGTCGTTACGATCGTTGGTAATAACTAAGAAGATGATTGTTATTCTGACCCTAGTGGTCATATCAAATCGATTCCGACTAAGAAGAGTGTGTTACGTGGTTCAGAGAACCAAGTTCGATGTAGCATCCGACTTAATCCAGAAGATTGAATTGAAAGATAATCGAAGCGATCAATAGAAGTATCGTAATCACCATGAAAGTAAGTATCTTGTAGCTAGAAGTGCTACATGCTAGAATGTGATTATATAACATTAGAACCTGAAGGAAGGTATATTCCATTCTGGAATCTGACTTAAAAAGACCTGAGTCTAAAGCGTTGCATCATACGATGAGAGGTCATTAGAACATGACCCATCAGTATGTTACGATAATCGAAGGAAAGAACCTATCTTAAGTTAATTCTATTAAGAAGAAGAAGGAGTCTCCAAATCAAGTTTGTAACTTGAAGGTTACAATTGAAAGTCCAACATAGTACGAAGAGCAGGTGCAAAATTGAGCACCGTGAACAGCCAAGAAGTCCAAGAGTTAGATACTCATTTGAAAGGACATGATTATTACCTAGGATGAAAAGGTAATGTATGGAGTCATTATACACGCCCTGTTTTGTTGATGATTCCGGGACGTAATCATCCTAAGGGGGAGATAATTGTAACCCCCGTAGATTCGGGCTAGTCAATGTAGAGACAATAAGCGTCAAAAATGACTTTTTGATAGAATATTATTTAGAATGAATAATCTTAACCAAGTTAAAATATATGTCACAAAGCTTTCGTACATATAAAGAACGTTGAAATTCGAGTTATAACGAAGAAGTTATGACTCGTCGAAGTTTTGCTACAAAACCGACATAGTGCCGCATAACGTAAAAAGTGAATTTTTAATAAAATACTTTTTAGCCTTATAAATCTAAATGAAAGTCATAGTATATGTTAAACCGAGAACGTAAATAAAAAGAACGTCCAAATCTGACTTCGTTTGAGGAAGTTATTATTTTTCTAAGATTTAGCATAATAGTGCACACCCTGAAAATCAAATTTTAGATTGGCAAATTTTTAGTCAAATTGATCTAAATGAGAATTGAAGATCTCATTAATAGGAGTTCAATGATAAAAAGACAGTCGAAAATGGAGTCCATATGTAGAAGCTATGAATTTTACACGGTCGTTAACAGTCTAATCTTCTCAGACAGTTAAATTTAAAATCGGTTGAGAATTAGCCAATGGGATCAGAAGGAAAGTTGTAGATCTTGTCAATACCTACGCGTGGATATGTATATGTATATATATATATATATATATATATATATATATATATATATAATTACATATGATTTATATGTGAAAAAATCTTGTCTATACAAATCATATATGATTAAATTCATATAATGACACGTGATTTAATATAAGAGAACAACCATTGAATAAAAAACGCAAAAACAATTTTTTGTCTACATTAATCATATGTTATTAAATACATATAATCAGATAATGTTAAATACATGAGAATAATTATGGAATTGAAAACATGAAAACGAATATTATTTATCTAAATCGTATATGATTAGATACATATAATCACATGTGATTATATGTATTTAATCGCACGTGATTTATGTGATTAAATACATATAATCACACATGATTTATGTGATTATATGAATTTAATCACATATGGTGTTAGTGGTTGTAGGGGATGGTGTGGTAATGGTGGGTGGTGGTAATATGTGGGATGGTGGGTGGTGGTGGTATTGGATGGTAAGTTGTGGGTAGTCGGTAAGTGGTAGTGTTAGTAATGGGTGGTAGTGGTGGTGGGTGGTGGTGAAAAGTGGGTGGTGAAAGGTGGTAGGTGGGGTGGGATTGAGTGATGATTATGGGTGGTGGTGAGGGTGAGGCGGGTAATGGTGGCGGGTGGTTGTGGTGGATGGGTGGGTGATGGTGGATGTGTAGGATAGTGGGTGGTGGTGGTGGTAGTGGGTGGTGTTTAATGGTTGGTGGGTAGTCTATAGGTGTTGGTGGTGGTAGTGGTTGGGATGGTGGGTGGTGATGATAGTGGTTGGTGGGAGGTAGGTAGTCGGTAGGCGGTGGTTGTGGTAGTGGTGGATGGTGGGTGGTGGGTAGTGGTGGTGGTGTTGGTGGGTGGTGAAAGGTGGTAGGTGGGGTAGGAGTGAGTGGTGGTCATAGGTGGTGATGGAGGTGGGGCAGGTGATGGTGGCAGGTGGTGGTGGTGGTTGGGTGGGTGGATGGTGGTGGTAGTAGGTACTGGTTGGTGGGTAGTTTTGTAGGTGGTGGTGGTGGTGGTAATGGTGGGTGATGGGTTGTAGTGGTGTATGGTGGTGGGTGGTGGGTGGTAGTAGTAAGTGGTGCTGGTAGGTGATAATGATGGTTGTGTTGGGTTTTGAGCATTCTAACACTTCCTAAGTGTACATGCAACCCTATTAAACCTTGGATCTATGTTTGTCTAAGATACATGCAAAATATTATTTTCCAAGGTTTATAACCTATCTAGCATGGCATGGGGTACTTTTAACCATAAAAGAACTAGATGAATTACATACCTTTTGTTGATTGTTGATTCCTTGGAGTTTGAGAGCCAAGCACCAATAATGTGAATGCCTCAAATGGAAATCACAAATCACCACAAACTTGGAAAATATATGAGAGAGTATACTAACTCTTGATTTTGGCCACCACACTTACACACACATAAGGGTGTTTTTCATGCAACATAAGCTTGTTTATATAGTGTACATGGTTAGGGTGAAACCCTAATAACCCATGTCTTTTCCTCTTCCAAGGATCCATGGGTAAAAGCTCCATGGATCATCCATGGACTTCCATATAAGCTTAGCCCATTCCCAAATGAGTGTTAGCCCACACCATATAAATATAATAGCCCATGATTTAATTAGTCTTCCTTTTAATCACTAAATTAATTCATAATTAATTCAAGATTAAAACTAATTAAGTAACATGACTTTATATTAATATATTATAACTTATAATATATTAATAAATCGTAAGTATACAACTCTCATAAAATTATCCATAACTAGTTTGGGTGAAGTGCAACCCAAATGGACCATGTCGGGTCGGGTCAAGTATATACCAAATAAGTTATGGACTTAGACATCTTATCCAACAGACTCCCACTTGGATAAGTCTAATAACTGTATTTGCCTATATTACTTCAGGAACCAACCGGCAATCGTAGCTCTCGAAAACTCTTGTGAACTATGAAGCGCCATTTTAGATAAGTGATCATATAATCCTCTGCTCTCATGATATCAGCCGGACAAATACATGGAACAATGTCTTACTTATTGTCTAGCAGTTGTTTCTCGATTTCCGATTTGTTTGACAAAGAACTTAACTGAACACATCAATTTAGTTCTGACCGGGCCCGGTACATGGGTCAACACAAAATCATCGAGGGGCCCAGATATCGCTTCTATTTCTAGAAGGAACAGATAAACTTCGACTCATATGCTTGTTCTACTACTTATTGAATTGCACACAAAGGCACGTTTTATAACATCAAGTTACTGATGCGTTTACGTGCAATCAATGCACAACCAACTCATAGGTAACAACTCATATCTCTAGGTTTGAAGACTTATATGATATTACCGTCTCACGATCACTCGAGATAAATTCCATGAAGTGATACAAGTGAGCGTGGGTTTATTCCAATACTCATAACTTATGAGTACTCATGAATGTTGTAGCAACCATTGCTATGGCTAAACACCTTTAGTCATCTACAATCCCAATTCATGACAGTCTTGATTCATACCTACTTCCGACATATGACCGACTATGGAGAGTTTGAATAAATTAATTATTCTGGAAGTCAAAACATGCATAACTGAAACAATAGTAAATAATTGCCAATGATAGCAACACTTTACTCATAAATAAATCACAAATTTTATTCATCATCAAACGTCGATTACATTTTACAAGTTTCAGAAAAGGCTATCTAATCTGAAACTAATATCGTCCCTCAGCCCGATACGCCTCGCATGCTGCAAATGCTTCACCCTCGTCAGTCCCTTCGTAAGGGGATCCGCAGGGTTCTCATCTGACGATACCCTCTTTGCCACGAGGAGTCCCTCTTCTATCTTGTGTCTTATGAAGTGATATTTTCTGTCAATGTGTCGGGATCTGCCATGATCTCTTGGTTCCTTGGCTAAGGCAACCGTACTATTGTTGTCATAGAAAATCTCCATAGGCTCCTTAATAGCTGGTACAACTCCAAGGTCTCCGATGAAGTTCCTCAGCCATATCGCCTCCTTTTCCGCTTCACTCGCTGCTATGTACTCTGATTCACAAGTTGAATCAGCTACAGTCTCCTGTTTGGAACTCTTCCAAGTGATTGCCCCTCCATTTAAGGTAAAGACCCAGCCCGACTGAGAGCGGAAGTTATCCCTATCAGTCTGAAAGCTAGCATCACTATACCCTACTACTCTCAAGTCATCACTCCCACCAAGGGTAAGGATCCAATCCTTAGTCCTCCGCAGGTACTTGAGAATATTCTTTACCGCAGTCCAATGAGCCTTGCCAGGGTTCCCCTGATATCTGCTGACCATGCTCAAAGCGAAGGCCACATCAGGACGGGTACAAGTCATATCATACATGATCGAACCAACAGCGGAAGCATAAGGTAATCGACTCATCTCAGCTATCTCATCTTCTGTACTCGGGCTCTGAGCCTTGCTCAGTTTGGCATTGCTTTGGATCGGTAATTCTCCTTTCTTGGAATTCTACATGTTGAACCTTTTCAAGACCTTATCCAAGTAGATACTCTGACTAAGTCCAATTAGTCTTTTACTCCTTTCTCTTAATATCCTTATCCCTAGGATATAGGTAGCTTCTCCAAGGTCCTTCATAGCAAAGCACTTCCCAAGCCAGGACTTAACCTCCTGCAAGGTTGGGATGTCATTTCTTATGAGTAGTATGGCATCCACATACAGTACCAAAAAGCTAACTATACTCCCACTAGCTCTGACATACACGCAGGACTCATCTTCACTTCTTGAGAAACCAAACTCTTTGACCTTCTCATCGAAACAAAGATTCCAACTTCGAGATGCTTGTTTCAATCCATAAATGGATTTCTCAAGCTTGCACACTCTATTGGGGTACTCTGCACTAACAAAACCTTCTGGCTGATTCATGTAAACATCCTCAGCCAACTTTCCGTTAAGGAAAGCGGTTTTGACATCCATTTGCCATATTTCATAATCATGAAATGCAGCAATGGCTAGCATAACCCTAATAGACTTAATCTTTGCTACTGGTGAAAAGGTTTCATCATAATCAATACCCTGAGTCTGAGTAAACCCCTTCGCAACCAGTCGAGCCTTATAAGTGTGCACCTTCCCATCCATGTCGGTCTTCTTCTTGAAGATCCATTTGCACCCGACTGTCTTACGGCCTGGTACATTGTCAACCAAGTTCCAAACTTGATTGTCATACATGGACTGTATCTCGCTGTCCATAGCCTCCTTCCATTTAGCAGACTCTGGGCCTGCCATGGCTTCCTTAACACTGTTAGGTTCATCCAGATTTACCAGTGTACTGTCACTGATAAATGTATCACCTTCCGTAGTAATATGAAATCCATAATAAAACTCAGGTGTGTTCCTAACCCTTGTGGAACGCCTCGGAAGTATAGACTCATCAGCTGGATCAACAGGAATTTCCTCCTCAAGTTGATTGCTAGTGTCTGAGGTTCCTTCACCAATTGAGTCTTGAATTTCTTCAAGGTCAATTTGCCTCCCACTGTCTCCTTGGTCTATAAATTCTCTCTCTCGAAAGACCCCTCTCCTAGCCACAAAGACCACATTCTCACTGGGTCTGTAGAAGAGGTAACCAAAGGATTTTTGTGGGTAGCCGATGAAAATACACCTTTCACTTCGAGGTTCGAGCTTGTCATGAGTTTCGCGCCTCACGAAAGCCTCGCAACCCCAAATCTTGATATGGTCTAGATTGGGAACTTTCCCAGTCCACATTTCATGAGGTGTTTTGGCAACCTTCTTTGTAGGGACTAGATTAAGGATGTGGGCGGCAGTCTCTAAGGCATACCCCCAAAAAGAGATTGGTAGCGAAGCTCGACTCATCATAGAGCGAACCATGTCCAACAAAGTTCGATTGCGCCTCTCAGCTACACCATTCAGCTGTGGTGTCCTGGGAGGTGTCAATTGTGAGACAATCTCACACTCCTTAAGATAGTCGAGGAACTCAGTACTAAGATACTTACCACATCGATCGGATCGAAGTATCTTAATGTTCCTGCCCAATTGATTTTCTACTTCCTGTTTAAACTCTTTAAACCTTTCAAAAGTTTCTGACTTATGTTTGATTAAGTAGACATAACCATATCTACTAAAATCATCAATAAAAGTCACATAATAGCGATTAGCATCCCTTGTGGCGGGTTTGAATGGTCCACATACATCAGTATGTATAAGGTCCAACAAACCCTCACCCCTTGCACAAGTACCAGTGAAGGGTGATTTTGTCATTTTTCCAAGTAGACAAGACTCACAACTATCATCCGACTTGAGGTCGAACGACTCCAAGACTCCATCCTTTTGGAGCTGGCCTATGCCTTTCTTGCTTACATGTCCAAGACGACAATGCCACAAAGATGCTTTATCCAAGCTAGTAGAAGAATCAATACACAATACATTATTCCCTAAATTATCTACAACCGATACAGCTTCATACACACCATCACAAGGTAATGCTTTAAAATAAAGAACATTATTAAAGAAAGCATTAATACTACCAACTTCATTATCAAAAGAAAAGGTAAAACCTTGTTTGTACAAAGCATGAAAGGAAATAATATTCCTCGCCATTTCAGATGAGTACACACATTTATTCAAATCTAACTTTAACCCACTATCTAGCAACAAAGTATAAACTCCAATCTTGGTAACAGGTGCAACCTTCTTGTTCCCCATGATTAAGTTTATCTTTCCGTGCTCCACATCCTCACTTCTTCTTAGGCCCTGCAAGTCACAACAGATGTGAATACCACAACCTGTATCAAGAACCCAAGAATTAGAATATGGTGAGTTATTAGACAATATAGTGTAAATACCTGCATGGGATGGTTTCACTTTCCCATCCTTGACATCCTGCAAGTACTTTGGGCAGTTTCGCTTCCAGTGCCCCTTATTTTGACAGTAGAAGCATTCAGCATCCTTAGGGATGGCAGAAGGAGTGATAGAACCACCTTTGGTTCCAGATGAGGAGCCTTCAAGGGACTTTCCCTTGGTACCCTTCGAAGGGTGCTTCCTCTTCTTCCCTTTGCCTTGCCCGATAGCCAAAACAGGGGTAGTAGTAGGAGTAGGAGTAGCAACCGACTTACTCTTAAGACCACTTTCGGCAGTCTTCAGAAGTCCTTGAAGCTTACTGAGTGTGACTTCCTCCTTGTTCATGTGGTATGTCATACGAAATTGATCATAACACGATGGCAAGGAGTGCAAAATGATATCAATTTCCAACTCCTCAGGGAAGTTCACATTCAGTTTCATTAGACGGTCCACATACCTTTGCATTTTCTGCATGTGGCTCGTGATTGGTTCGCTATCCTTCATACGGGTAGTGATCATGGAGGAGATTATTTCATACCGCTCTTGACGAGCACTCTGATGGTACCTTTCCATCAGATCCTGATGCATCTCAAAAGGGTAATAGTCCTCATAGGACTTTTGGAGTTCAGCTGTCATGGTGGCCATCATGATGCATGCCACCTTGGTGGCATCTCTTTCATGTGCCTGATACTCAGCGACCTCCTCAGGAGTAGCAGTGGACTCATCAAGCTCCTTTAGCTCCTTATCGAGGACATATTCCTTGTCCTCGTAACGTGTAACCATCCTGATGTTCCGGATCCAATCCATGAAGTTGGAACCATCAAAGATGACCCTCCCATAAAGTTTCATGAGGGAAAAGGAGCCAGTAGGGTTAGAGCCCGAAGCTTTATTGTTGGAAGACATCTGAAAAGAAGAAAACAAGTTTAGATTAGATATATCGAATCCTTAATAATACACCCAAATTTAATATTAAGGCTAGGATCCAACACAATATATTATAACTTAAAAGAGGGATGCCGTAATCTAAGCTATAATATATTTGAAGGTAGGTGAATGACGATTCACCAATTTCCACCATGAAAACGAAATGAATTATTAGGTTTAATTGGTTTTTTTGAAATTCCTAGATTCTTTTGAGATTCATTGAACTTTTCAATGGCATGTTTCAATCTCGATTGTGCCCTTCAAGTTTTGTGACTGGGATGCCGAGGATCACAAAACAATGTGTGAATAACCATGCAAATTCACTTGGTACCCTTAATATTATCACCTAATCAATGTGTCGGTTAACCACACACGCTCCACCGATCTATGATAAACATTAAGTCACCCTTCGTGATCCTTACTAGTCCAAGTTAGTGTGCCGGTTAACCACACACGCTCCACCAACGACTTGGTAAGGTACAAAGTGTGAATTTCATGGGTTAGCACGATATTCACATTTTCCTAAAGTAACTAAGATTGGGAATTTATATAAGGTTTAGTTACTTTATAATATTCATCATACTTTTAATGAGAATTTATAAGTCCTTGTCCTACCCGTTCGGCTAACGACCCTCCACCAATCAAGCAAGCGGTGGGTGAGAGTGGACACCCATTAAGTTGCCATTTTATAGGCAACAACCTTATACCCACCTTATAGACTGGCTTCGTGAATGAGGCGTACTAGCGGTAAGACGACTTTGATCTTATACATATATATAATAATTAACCATTAATGTTATAAATAGTATAAGGGTTGAATTTTAACTTTTAAAACTCTAAGGGTTTGGAATTAAAGTATATTAAAGTGTGTGTAACTTTACAAATTCCAAAACTTGAGGACAAGTTTTGAAACTATTCAAAACCTTTCATTTCATAACTTATGAATTAAAGGTTCATAAAAATGAAGACTCTTCATTTCCATGTAACTTATGTGTTTTAAGTGTGTGTTTAAAAGAAGTGTCCTTTGGATATCCATAAGTTGAGGACAAATTATGGACTCCATTAAAACACATAAATGATCAAGAATTAATCCTAAACAATTCAGCAAATAATTCCTATCATCTTCTAAATTCATAAGAACATGAACATGATTATCAAAGTTTCAAAAATTATATGAACACATACAAAGCATGAAATTTTGATATATGCTATTGTAAATGGATTAGAACAACCATTACACCAACCAAAAACAAGTTTTAAAACACCAAAACAGTTTAGGGTAATGTTTCTAGTCCATTTCCAGCAGCAAAAGTCGAAAATCTGCATTCTGAGGCTCCTACTCGCCGAGTGCACGAACCTACTCGCCGATTAGGATGAGTTTACTCATGAACTCGGCGAGTCCCCCCATGGACTCGGCGAGTTCATCAGGCAGACAGCAAAAAATTCGACTTTTTTCACTATTTTGCATCAAGTATCAAACAAACAAGCCTAGGCTCTGATACCACTGTTGGGTTTTGAGCATTCATACCACTGTTGGGTTTTGAGCATTCTAACACTTCCTAAGTGTACATGCAACCCTATTAAACCTTGGATCTATGTTTGTCTAAGATACATGCAAAATATTATTTTCCAAGGTTTATAACCTATCTAGCATGGCATGGGGTACTTTTAACCATAAAAGAACTAGATGAATTACATACCTTTTGTTGATTGTTGATTCCTTGGAGTTTGAGAGCCAAGCACCAATAATGTGAATGCCTCAAATGGAAATCACAAATCACCACAAACTTGGAAAATGTATGAGAGAGTATACTAACTCTTGATTTTGGCCACCACACTTACACACACATAAGGGTGTTTTTCATGCAACATAAGCTTGTTTATATAGTGTACATGGTTAGGGTGAAACCCTAATAACCCATGCCTTTTCCTCTTCCAAGGATCCATGGGTAAAAGCTCCATGGATCATCCATGAACTTCCATATAAGTTTAGCCCATTCCCAAATGAGTGTTAGCCCACACCATATAAATATAATAGCCCATGATTTAATTAGTCTTCCTTTTAATCACTAAATTAATTCATAATTAATTCAAGATTAAAACTAATTAAGTAACATGACTTTATATTAATATATTATAACTTATAATATATTAATAAATCGTAAGTATACAACTCTCATAAAATTATCCATAACTAGTTTGGGTGAAGTGCAACCCAAATGGACCATGCCGGGTCGGGTCAAGTATATACCAAATAAGTTATGGACTTAGACATCTTATCCAACAGGTTGGTAGTAAAAGGTGGTGGGTGTAGGTCGTGACTAGGGGTGGTGGTGGGGGCAGGTGGTGGTGGTAGTCGGTGGCAGTGGTGGTTATGGGGGTGGTGTTCAGGTGGTGGTGGTGGGTTGTGAGGGAGGTGATGATGGGTGATTGGTGGAATGGTGGTGGCAAGTAGTGGAGGTGGGTGTTGATGATGGGTTATGGTGGAGTTGGGTAGTGGTTGGCGGTGAAGGTAGGTGGTGGTGGTGGTGGTGGCGGTGGGGGTGGGTGGTGACGTAGGTGGTGATGAGTGTTGGGTGGAGTGGTGGTGGCGGGTGGTGGAGGTTGGTGGTCGTGAAGGTGGGTGGTAGTGATGGGTGGTTGTGGAGGTGGGTGGTGGTTGGCGATGGAGGTAGGTGGTGGTGGTCGTGTGTGGTGGTATTGGGATGTAGGTTGTGGTGATAGGTGGTTGGTAATAGTGGTGAGTGGTTGGTGGTGATGGGTGGTGGGTGGTAGTGAGTGATGGGTGGTGGTCGATGGTGTGTGGTGGTGGGTACATGGTGGTAAGTGGTGGGTATATGGTGGTAGGTGGATAATAGTGGTGGGTGGTGGTGTTTGGTGGTTGGTGGCGGGTGGTGGGTCGTAGGTGGTGGTGATGGGTGGTAGGTGGTGGGTAACGTTGATTAGATGGTGAGTTGTGTTGGTTAATGAGTTTTTTTAATTGTTTTTAATTATTTTTTATTTATATAAATAAATTTATTCACATCTAGTTTTTTATTTAATTATAAAAGTGCCACCTTGCAAAATAAAAAATTGTTTGTTCTTAAATGTTCACGCAATAAAAAGTATTCTCGATTGAACGCTCATATATATATATATATATATATATATATATATATATATATATATATATATATATATTATTGAAATCATGTTTTACTTGTAGAGTACATACGTTTCGATCCTAATAAAACAATAAGTGCTTAATTATAATTCATGTTTATATATATATATATATATATATATATATATATATATATATATATATATATATATATATATATATATATATATAAACATGAATTATAATTAAGCACTTATTGTTTTATTAGGATCGAAACGTATGTACTCTACAAGTAAAACATGATTTCAATAAGTTGTGTAGTTATCTATATCAAGTTGATCCAGGTTCTATTCAATTAACAGAGTAAATTATACGAACGAACGATCCTTTTGCTTTATAGTTTTTCTTTGAAATTGTCCTTATAAAACGTTTTTCCTGAGATTGTCCCTACGGAGCACACATTGTACACAAATGGTCCTTACCGTTATTAATCCGTTATATTGAAAGAATTTTGGATAAAAACTATTTCTGTAATTTTGTGAAACTTCCTTAATCACTATTTGTGAAATTTTACACAATGATCATTTGCAATATTACAATATTAGTCTCTTACTTTTTCTTTTTTACATTTTCGGCCCTCTTTTTTCACAACCTTGTTATTATATATTTTTTAAATATATGAATAATTTTTGTTGTCTTGATTTTATCTAAAATATTTATACTACAATAAAAAATTAAATATTTTCAATTTCTGTTTAATCTCGAAATTGCTGAAGCGGTCAAAACATCATTTATTAATTTTAAATTTTTAGATGATGTAATTTTTAAGATTTATCTTTATTTATCTTATACAAATATATCTATTTCTACGAAAAAAACATGATGTGTTATTTTAAAAAAATACGATATTACAAAAATAATGGTATGTTGATATTTTATTTTAAAAATATAAGTATGTGGTTTGAGTTAAAGATAAAAATATGTTTCAGTTTTGATTTCATAATATAAATACAGTAAATTTTATATTGCTTCGATATAAAATTTTGATACTTAGTTTTAAAAAATTATTTAGTTTTATCAAATTTTGAATATATTTCTTAATAAGACATAAACTTTTTCAAAGCAAAATTAAAAACGTATGTTAGACACATGCTAAAATAATTAACCATATGAATAATATAGCATTAAATTCCGTTTAATTCATTTTATTTAATCAAAAATAATTTTTTTAACGAAACTAATGTCATATTATTTTCGTTTAATTTTGTTTAATATGACATTAATTCTGTTTAATTCATTTTACATAAATATACAAATTTTTTTTATTTTCTATTGAATAAAATGAATTAAACGAAATTAATGCCATATTGTTCATATAATTAATTATATTAGCATTTGTTGCAACATACTTAAGTATTAGTTAAAAGTTAAGTATTAGTTAAAAGACGTTTTCTTTTTTCTCTTTTATTTATTTATTTATTTATTTTTGTTTTTGAAAACTTTATGATTTATTAAGGAATATATTCAAAATTTGGTAAAACTAATTAAGTTTTTAAAATTAAATATTAAAATTTTATATCGAAACAATATAAAATTTATGATACTTATATTATGAAATTAAAACCGAAAGATATTTTTATCTTTAACTGAAACCATATACTTATATTTTTAAAATAAAATAACAACATAATATTATTTCTATAATAACGTATTTTTTATAATAACACATTGTATTTTTCATAAAAATAAATATAGTTGTATAAAATAAATAAACATAAATCTTAAATATTACATTATTTAAAAATTAAAAAGTAACAAATGATGGTTTTACGCTTCAAATATTTTAGATAAAAAAGTAGAAAACAAAAATATTTAAGTATGTAATGTAATTTAAATATTTTAGATAAAATCTAGACAACAAAAATTATATATATATATATATATATATATATATATATATATATATATATATATATATATATATATATAGGTAAAACTAATTAAGTTTTTAAAATTAAATATTAAAATTTTATATCGAAACAATATCAAATTTATGATACTTATATTATGAAATTAAAACCGAAAGATATTTTTATCTTTAACTGAAACCATATACTTATATTTTTAAAATAAAATAACAACATAATATTATTTCTATAATAACGTATTTTTTGTAATAACACATTGTATTTTTCATAAAAATAAATATAGTTGTATAAAATAAATAAACATAAATCTTAAATATTACATTATTTAAAAATTAAAAAGTAACAAATGATGTTTTTACGCTTCAAATATTTTAGATAAAAAAGTAGAAAACAAAAATATTTAAGTATGTAATGTAATTTAAATATTTTAGATAAAATCTAGACAACAAAAATTATATATATATATATATATATATATATATATATATATATATATATATATATAGTAACAAAGTTGTGAAAAAAGAAGAACGAAAAAAAAAGTAATATATTAAAATTATAATGTTTCAAATGGTACTTTTGTAAAATTTCACAAATGGTTTTTAAGTAAGTTTCACAAAATGATAGAAATAATCATTATCCAAAATTCTTTCAACTTAACGGATTAATTTAACTAACATTAACGATAATGACCATTTGTGTGCAAGTTTCCTCCGTAGGGACCATCTTAGTGAAAAAAAAAAATTTCGTAAAGACCATTTTAGGAAAAAACTATGAAACTAAAAGACCATTCGTTTAATTTGCTCTAATGATTGATTATATGAAACTTCATATCATGTAGAAAGGGACATAACTTTTCTACAGTTGACGACACCAACACTGTGATTTAGGTAGCATAAAATATGTTGTAATAGAACCATCAGAGCAACTTTTTTCCCCAACGAATAAAGAACCCACATTTAGATGATGATGTCTTTGCCACTCGTATGTTTAAGCAACCCTAATTATAAATCCTTATATATTATACGAAATTAATCTAAATTCAAAACATCTAATTTTTCATAAAAGAGGTTCTAGTAAATTCAGCAAGTTAAGTTATGTAAACCTGTCGAATCATGGTAACTTGTTCACCCTCATGGACTCATTTTTTATAAGTTAGGTAAGTACATATAAGAATCACAATTTCTCATAAGAAACTCATGAAGATGCAAGGATACCCAAAAAGAACAGTTTCCGACTTGAGAAAAGGTGAGTCTTATCTTGAGAATGATCAAATTATGATTATAAATTAGGAAAAGCAATTTTTTAGGTAAAATATCAATAATGGTGGGTAGAAGAAAAAGGCTTTCTTAGCAAAAAGATGCAAGGTCGAATGGATCAATGGCTATTATGGAAAGATAGGATAATATAAAGTTCACACATATCTAAAGGTGAAAAAAGTGTGTGTATTTGTTTTCCCTAATGAGTGTCTCTTATCTTGTTTCTTATTCTTTTCCATTATGCATTTACAAGGGAAGAAGTTGTTTTGCGACAATTTGTCTTTTATTCTTTTATTGTATAATTACTGGGACATTCCTTATGAACGTGGAAAAGTCTTTCTTCTTTTTTCTTATTTTCTCAACCAATTGTATTGATTCCCATAGTAATACATATTTACCAGAAAACCAATCTAATAAAAGACATTGTATGTCATTAAAATGTATATATATACGTCAGACAAATGTATATTATCAAAATCTCTATAAAAAATAGAAGACGATATACAATTACGAAAACATGTATGAAAAATATTTATGACTAACAATTTACGATCGACATGTTATACGGCATAATATGTGTATGTATTTTAAATAAATGACATAAATGTTGGAGATATGCACACTAAATAACATGTTAGTAACAAAAATTGGTTCTCATAGTTAATAAATAATTACAAATTAATGGATTGATTATTTATTAAGAGTTAATAAATAAATAAATGGAATTAATATGCATAAAAGATTTATATTAATCATCATAATAACTAATGGATAACCCTATAAGGATAATTATGCGAGAATATAATAATAATATCGTTATTGTTAAATTAGAACAATTTAAATTAGAACAAGGTAATAATCCACTACCTATATAAAAAAAAAGAGTCTTGAGAGTTGAGAGTTGAGAGATGCCCAAACCCTGCATTTGGCATGTAAAGTGTCGTCTTCCACCATCCTCTTGTGGTTAACGATACAAAGAAAACTATAGGTTTCTTGTAATTGAAATCATTCTGGTCCATAACTAGGGTTCTTTTTTGCTTGGCTTGTTAAGGGTGAGATATTTTTCAGAGGGACTCTCGTTTGAATCCTTGATATTCTTGAAAACTACTAAAAATAATTCTTAACCCCTCTCTTAAGGATAGGGTTGCTACAAATTGAAAGGCTCATGATCCATGAGTTAGTCATAAGTGTTCTAGTTTTAAATGTTTCCGCGGTCACTTGTTTGTTTATATGTTTTGTTAAGAACACAAAGAACACCTTATTGTAACACCTCGTTATTTATAAAATAACTATATATGATGGATGATATAAACTTCATGCCATATAGTCACGTATCAAAATATGGTTTACCAAAAACATCAAAACATCAACTGTTTTATCAGAGCTAACAAATTCATGGGTGTTAAAAGTCAACATCGCAACCATAATTAAGAGAAGAACATTACAAAAACTAAGTCTCCAAAAGTCTTCCCCTAATCTCTATCCTTCTGGTGAGATACATAGGTTTAGAATCAATAATAGTTTAACATATAATAAACTTTAACATAACTCAAGCTTCATGCAAAACAAAAATCAAACATCTTCATATATATATATATATATATATATATATATATATATATATATATATATATATATATATATATATATATATATATATATATATATATATATATTAAATAAAAAACTAACAAGTTTCCCCACGTCATTCTACATATAGAAATACAATCTTTCATTAATGTCATTCTACATACAGAAATACAATCTTTCATTACTAGACCTATAAAAACAAACTAACGAGTTACCTCATGTCATGACTAATCAAAAGGGGAGTAACAAATCACACTCCTAACACCATCTTTACTGGGCATCGACTTCTATAGAGTTTCAAAATATTTTGTTGTGTCAAGTTTTGTAAGCGACTGCATTCTCTTTTTGGTTTGTCATGTTGTAAAGTCTTCATTTCATACTAGAGTTAATTTGTTTTCATTTCACATATTTAGTTTATGTTTAGGTTGTAGTTCTGAATTATTGACATAGACATTCCTTTCTGACATCCTTTCACGCCTATATAAAGGGAAGTTAGTTAGAAGAGAGTGTAGCTTTTTCATGAATAGTTCCCTACTTTTGTACCGAACTGTTTTTTTCTCTCTAATAAAATTGTGATCTTATTTACCTTTTCGTGTTCTTAATCATTCAAATAATTATGTCGTTGTTAGATTAGAATTTATTTGTTTCTATTAATTCTGTCAAGTGGTATTAGAGAGGGTGATTTGTGAGCTATTTTTCAAATCTATTTCTTTGAAGTTTTTCGTGTTCTTCAGATTTCTACTTTGAATTTTTGATCATTTCCGCATTTTGTAAGTTTTTTTGCAATTTTGATCTTAAATTCTTTGTTTCAAATATTTCTGTGCGATTTGAAATATGTTCTTCACTCATAAATCGGATTCTATTTCTGTTTTGTTCGAAATTTTTTTGAAAATGTCAAAAGAAGATTGTCACTCGGTTTCTTTGAATCTTCATGGTAGTATTAGATATACTACTCGGATTCCAACCCTTTTTCCAGAAGACTATGAAATTTGGGCATTACATTTTGAATATTATTACCTTGGAATCGAAACTCATAGTTCAAGCATATGGCATGCAATCACTAAAGAGCATTTCAAATATTCGAAAAAAAGAGATTGTTACAACTCAAGAGAGACTTGCTGATGTCATTTATGATGGTATTGAATCAAAAGAAAAGATCAAGTTGTAGAATAATTTGAAAGCGATTAGAATCCTAAGGTTTGATCTTCCTCCAGACACTTTTTGATTGACGAGTTCACTTCCTACTACTAATGAACTCAGGGATAGGTTGAAAGAATTATATTCTGGTGATGTTGATTTGACTCATTCCATTCAAACTACACTTCTTTCTGAATTTGGATAATTTGAACAAAAACCTGATGAAACCATTGATCAAACTACTAATTGTTTTAATCACTTGTTAAGTAGAATGTGTAAACATGACTTAAATATGAAACCATTTGAACAAAAAGTAATATTTCTGAATGCTTTAAGATCTAAATATAAACTCATTGCATGAACCATTAAAGCACATGAACAGTTCAAAGATTATTCTCTTGCTAAGATGGTAGGAATTTTGAAATCCCATGAGAATGAGGTCCCTAAGGATGCAAAAAACAGTTCCAAATGCTGGTCCTTTGGCTTTTGTTGTGAAAACAAAATGTTTATAGGTTAAAAGGTCCAAGGTGATTAATGATGATTCAGATTTTGGTAGTACAGATGAGGAGTTCACAAGCGAAATCAAAGCTCTCATGATCAGTAACCTCAAGAAATTTTGTAAGAAAATTTTCTCCAAGTTCAAAAGGAAAAGTTTTTAACAGAGGAGATAATGGAGGAGGAAATTTCAAGAATCAGAACTCAAGCTCATACAAGGTGAAAGATGAAGGCTACAAGTCGTATAAAAATAAGAAGAAAATAATGAGAAAAAGCTTCCTAGAGACTCCGAATACAATTACAATTAATGTCATGGTAAAAACCATTTTGAAAAAGAGTGTGTGTTGAAAAAGCAACACGAGAAAAGGAGAAAATAAAAAGATGGATCGTATTATGTGAAAAGGATCGAAGAGCTCCGCAAGTCTAAGCCAACTTGAAAAGCATTGATTGTTGGGGAAGATGACACTGATGATGGTCAGGTTGAAGTTTGGTCAACAAATTTGGAGGATGATGAAGTGAAAAGGACAACTCATGGATATTGTTTCATTGTGAAAGGAGATGGTGTTGCGAAAGGAGGAAGATGATTGACGGTTGGGAGTGGGAGTTCGGTAAGCCAAGGATACTTCACAGATGAAGGAGCTAGTTCGGATGTGTGCTTATCAACAAAGAGAGTTCAAGAGCATGTTGTTGAGAGTGAGAAGGTGGTCGATAAGGCACATTATATTCTTAAATCTCTTGATATTCCTATTTCTCGTTATGATACTGAACTAACTAAGTTGTGTTATACGATTTTTTGATTTTAGTGAAAGCTTGAAAATAAGTTGTCTTAGAAGCTCTAATCTTAATGACAGTCTTTGCAGGATTTTATTTAGAAGTGAGGAAAGAAGAATAGAAATAGAAGTCTTGAAAACATAATTGAATAGGTTCTAGTATGATGTGATTGTGTTAAAAAGGGATAATAGGGCTATGTTAAAACAGTGAAATAGTTTTTGTTCTATTGCAAGATGTTTTTACAAAAACATAACTCAGTTCTACTTGAATTGTGAAATAGTTAAAATTTGGCATAAAACTATTTTACCTTTTCTTAAGTTTAAGGAAGATGAAATTGATGTTGAATGCTATAATTGTGAATCTTTGGTATCATCTGATGAATCTTTGACTGACTCATATAAATTTGGCTTGGAAAAGATTGAGGAATTCATAAAATCAAAAGAAAACAAATCAAGGATGAAAGATATTTTAACAAAAGAAGATAAACAACAACTTGAAATAAATTCAATGGAGAAGTATAACTCATAGTGTCAGAAATTTAAATCGGAAGAAAATCAATCTAGTATGATTGATTCTGATTTTGATGAAAGCAAATGAGTGAGATTTATGTTGAAGATCAAACTGATCGTTTTTCTTTTCTGAAAATATTGATGAACCAAAAAGAAAATTGTTTTCAGAAGATTCAACTAAATTTGAAAAGATTGTTGATAATCAAGCTTTCAAGAGTTTAAATTAAAAAGCAGTCATTTTTCTAAAAGTAAAATCAAGTATGAATCAAGTTGTTGTTAAGAAAGGATTGGACAAAGATGATACACTTGAATTGACCTCAATTGTTAAGACTGATAATTCTAAATCTTTTAAGGGTTATTTTGGTCTAAACCAATTCACAATGTTGAGGAAACGAAAGGTCTTTCTTAGAAGATATCTTGGAAAACAACTGGAAGATACATTTCAGAACCATTGAATGTTGTGAACAATTATATTGGACCCCATTTTGACGATCGGCTAAGGGGATCTTGAGATTAACAATAATAAAAATATATGAAGAACATGAAATATGAGTAATCCGATGATTCATAGAAAGAGAGAAAATAATGCAATGAAGAATCTTGGGTTGGGAGAGATAATTGTACCATTCTCTATAACTAGACAAAGAGTACATTTTCATGCACAAAATAAAATGACCACTCCCTCTTTATTTATAAAGAGAGGTACCTTACAAATAAGAAAGATAATATAATAACCTAGTTATCACTTATAATTTGTACAACATTTCCATGCTCCAACAATCTCCTCCTAAATGCTAACAAATGATGAGGAATTAAAAAACAGTGATAAAAGGCTAAAATACATAGTTACCAACTAGCAAGTGCAATAATAAAATGATACATAATGAGAAGCCAATGCTGAAATGTCTCTAAAACTCTAAAGTGTATGTGATCTCTGAAACTGGGCAATGGAATCTTTGTAGTCAAAGTTTTCTAAGTAGCGAAGGTCAAGCATCTTCGGTGTTGAAGAGTGATATTTTAGTCTATAGATGTGATCAGTGAACCTAGATAATCAACTTCAATAGTATATTAATGACTCCTAAACTGAACGTCCCATAATCAAGTCATACTTTAACACCAAAATTCTGAAACATCTCTAGTTATCACATCATAATATACCCAAAATTCTTCAAGAGAATAACATGCTGATAAAATAAGAAACATCCTGAAGTAGAGTCTGAATAATAAATAATATGGATCCTGTAAACATCTCCTAAAGCCAAAAAAAAGATCAAAGATGACCAAAAAATAGTGCAACATTGTATCACTATATAAATCATCATCTTCATAGGTCTCAAAAATCCATTCTCAAACAATCATAAAATTTGATCTGGATGCTAACATAATATTATCTCCCTATTTTTGATAACCAATTTTCGAATATAAAAAAAAGATGGATGGAGAGTGTCAGATATCAAGAGCTTTGCATGCTCTCCCTAAATGTATGAAGGGTCTCAATAAAACACAAGAATGATAATGAAATAAATACTCTTCGGTTATTTATATTCAGTTGATTCTGTCACTGAAAACTATCTGAACAAGTACCGAAGTAACAATAATAACTCTTTCACAAGACACATGGTTTGTCAACCAAAGATCAAGAGCAAGAAGTCATAAAAATCCCATAGAGCGAAGGTTGCGAAGCAACTTCATTGATCAGACACAACTGCGGTGCAGTCCTCGTAAAGAGAAATATGATGTACGACTGCGGTATGGAGGATAACTGGTCCATAAACACTGATCCAAGGAATGTTGTGTTGGAAATGGTGTCCAAGGTCATAAACTATTGGTAATATTTCTGATAATAGCAGGTTCCTTTTGGGTTTCCCTCAAGACCCAAATTAAGTAGAATAAATAAAGGAGAAAATGGTTTATTAATTATTATGGTTAATAACTAATTAGAAACTAATTGGAAATATATTTTGGGAATTAATTAACAGTTTAATTAATCAAATGGTTAAATATTCAATTAATCAATAGTTGGTTGATCAGGAATATTCGAGAACCCTTGTGGAATTAGGGTTGGATGAAAATCACTCCATCCCACATGGGAAAATGAGTAAATTTCTTTGTTAGACTCCCATCCCACATGGGAAGGAGTACAAAACTCAGGAAAACATCCAAGGCTATAAATAGGGCCTTCGGGATTTCATTCTTCCTTTCACCTTGGCTTGAAGTTTCGCCAACCCTTCTTCCTCCCCTCTTACGGACGATTTCTAACCCTCTAAGGGTTTGTGAAATTGACCCTTCTAGTTATTTTTATTCCACTCTTTGGTGTTATTGGTGTGATACTATTAGAGGGATGGAGATCAAGGGCTACATAAGAGGTACTTTTCTTCTTTATTTTTATGTTTTCATAAGGTAGATGTAATTAACATGAAACCATAGATCCTAGGGTGCATGTACACTTAGGTATATCATAGATTCGATTTTTGCGCTACCTAATTTAGAGTGTATTTGATGCGTAGAAAACCTAACAGTTGTATTGTAACATCCGGATTTCTAGGTACTGTATTTATCTAATTATTTTTGAGTTTTGGAGAGGGACTCGGCGAGTCCATACGTGAACTCGGCGAGTCCACGTTGTTTAATGAAACCCTAATTTCTTGGGTTTGGGACCTATTTAAAGGCCCTTAGGGCCGTCACTTGCGGCTACCAAACCCCAGAGAGAAACCCTAAAAGAGCTAGAGCGTTTGTGAGAGGAAAGGAGCCATTTCTTGATCTTTGTGATTGATTCTTACAAGAAGGAGGTGATTCCAGCTTGGAGGGGGACCAATGAGGTTGTGCATCTGGGGATTTCGAGCAAAAGACTTCATCTTTGAGGTATTATGTCGCCCCTTTATCTGTTTTGTTGAAGGAATCCATAGATGTAGAGTTTTTATGTATTTTATTGGAAGGAGTTGTGAGAATATGGCCCCTATTCACTTTGAGACTTCGGATCTGGACCCATAGTGGTCTAAAGAGCTTATTCCAGCTTGCTTTATGTTGAGCTATGGAGGCAATGAGCTCAGGTTGTTGTTTTTGGGGCTAAATCACCAAGTAAAGCCTCCTAGGCGTCACATGAGTGTCAAGATCCAAGCTTTACGTGATTATCAGGCTTGGGAAGGTTAGATCTATGGTTCTAAGGAACAGATCTGACCTCAGGAGGTCAATTGAGTTTGTGCATGACATGAACTCGCCGAGTCCAAGGGTAGACTCGGCGAGTAGGGTTAGGGTTTCCCGTGAATCATACAGTGAGTGACTTGCCGAATTGGGGGAATGACTCAGTGAGTCAGAAGGGGGATAGAGGACTCAAGTTCACGACTGAACTCGCCGAGTCACATTTGTGCACTCGGCGAGTCTGGTCAAGGGTTGACCGTTGACTTTTGTTGACTTTTTGGGTTTGGTCAACAATGGAACTTGTGGACTGTTTGAAGGGTGAAATAGCCTTTTAGCCTTCTTAGAGGACATGTGAGAGTCTAGTCTAGCCTAGAGAGTCGTGATTGATTGAGATGATTATGTTATGTGTATAGGCAGAGGCTAGATCAGTATATACACGGGCATGATGTTATCCGAGACATCCGAGGTGAGTCTTCTCACTATACATTACCTAGAGTGGTATTTATGTGTAGGCTAGAGGGTCTTGTATGCTATGTGTATGTATGAGATTATGTGCATTGTGTTATATGTATGCTATGTTTTGTATAGACCGGACCGAAGGGTCCAACGATATAGACCGGACCGAAGGGTCCAACGATATAGATCGGACCGAAGGGTCCAACGATACAGACCGGACCGAAGGGTCCAACGAGCTATGACCGGACCAGAGGGTCCAACGAGCTACGGGACTGGAGGGTCCCGCTGAGACACATCGGACAGGAGGGTCGTATTGTAGCCTCGAGTGGCGTATGTGTTGTATGTGGTATATTGGGGAACTCACTAAGCTTTTATGCTTACAGTTGTTGTGTGATGTGTTTCAGGTACTAGTGAGGATCGCGGGAAGGCGCCGACATGATTCGTACACACGAGAGAGGATTTATTTATATGAGATCTTGGGACATGTTTTGTGATGATACAGAGATTTACTATGATTTTGTGATTTTTATGTGGTGGAAAGTATGTTTTGAAATGAAAAATTGTTTTGAAAATTTGGGTGTTACAAGTTGGTATCAGAGCCTTGGTTTGAGGGATTCGGGTGCATCTTCGGATGAATCCGAACTCAAACTGAGGAGATGAGAAAGTTTTCATAAAATAAACAATTTTTCTAAAAGAATAAAAGATTTTGAGAAAGGCAGAAGGAAGTAGTGTGTACGATCAGCCAGCGCCCGAACGGTGATTTCCCAAAATACCCTTACCTTATGTGTTATGAGATATTATGAGATATTATGCATGCTAGAGTAGGCTAGGTGATCATATTAGGACTAGAGTGGCCTGATCTGTGATGCGTTAGCCTAGGAATGATTTTGCTGCTATATGATGCTTGAGAGCGAATAGGTAGCAGTGAGGAGCTGTTGGGAGGCCTACCGAAGGGTAGCCTATGCCAGTGAGATGTAGTGTACTTGTGATCTGGAATCCAAGGAGGAGGACTTAGAGTGAATGCTGATGCGGTGTGGACGGTAGTATAGGGCCCGTACTACTGAAGTCACCGGAGCAGTGTGCACCCTAAGTAAGAATCCATTGGGTACTAAGGAGCAAGTAGGGTTGAGTTATCGAGTGCGAGTATACTCGAGCGAGTCTCTGATATCTTGTATTGTATTTCAAAGAGACGTCATGGTTGGGACGCGCCACCGGCCAGGGACTAGCGAGGGGGTTGTGAGCGATGAGGAGCTCCGCCAGATGATTCATGATGAGGTGGCTGCTGCCATCCGCGCTGAGATTCCAGAGATGTTCGGGTCTATCAAGACCACGATGATGGAGGCTTTTGATGAGCGGTATGCCGCTCTTACTGATGCAGCTGTTGCTGCGGCCACCGCAGCCGTTGCTGCTGCCAGGCCGCAGGGGGGTGACTCGTTGCTGTATAAAGAGTTCAGCAACACAAAGCCACCAGAGTTTGATGGGACGCAGGATCCGATTGCTGCTATGAGATGGATTACTGATGTTGAGGGTTGTTTCTATACCTGCTCGTGTCCAGAGCATCTGAGGGTTCGGTTTGCACTGAACCAGCTTCGCTTGTGAGCGAAGGACTGGTGGAAGTTTGTGACGGCAGACTTCACTACTGCAGAGCTGACTGCGGTGACCTGGGAGAGGTTCACCACGATGTTTCGAGATGAGTATGTTCCTCCGGTGGAGAGGGAGCGATTGGCTCAGGAGTTCTTGACCCTCAAACAGGGTACTGATTCGGTTACTGTGGTTACCCGGAAGTTTCATGAGAGGGCGATGTTCTGCCCTGAGCAGGTGTCTACTGAGCAGGCACGTATGAGCCGGTACTTGGGTGTTTTGAGGAGGGATATACGGGAGTTCGTGTCGAACTCGACTTATCGGACATTTGCTGAGCTCCAGGCAAATGCCCGGAAGAGGGAGATTGAGCTGGAGACGCAGGCTAGGGTGGAGGCCGAGTCTCAGAGGGTGGATCGGCGACCGGCACAGTCTCAGCCGGCAGCCAAGCGGGCAAAGCCCGCTGATTCGAGATCTGGGGGTCCGAAGGGCCGCACTTGTGGAAAGTGCGGCAAGAGCCACGAGGGGACATGCAGAGCTGGGGTGTGTTATAAGTGTGGGAAGGAGGGGCATTATGCGAGGGACTGCCCCAAGGGATTCACGGTTTGCTTTCATTGCAACCAGACCGGCTATCGGAAGGCCGAGTGCCCACAGCTACTGCAGAGATCAGCGCATGGATCTGCGCCTGCTGTTCGAGCTACAGAGAGTTGGCCGGCGAAGGCCGAGGCGCCGAAGGCTCGCGGGAGAGCCTTATAGTTGACAGCGGAGGAGGTCCGCGCAACACCCGATGTGGTAGCTGGTATGTATTCTTTCCTCGGTTTATATTGAGTTTGTGATATTATGCTTATTTTGAGGTATGCATAGGTACATTTCTTGTGTGTTCTGTACCTGCTTTGGTGTTGTTTGACTCGGGTGCGAGTCGGTCATTTGTGTCGATAGCGTTTAGTCGACACATCAGTGTTCAGCGAGAGGCGTTGAGTCGACCTCTACGAGTTTCTATAGCCGACAAGCGAGCAGTGTATGCTACTAATGTGATTCGAGGATGTGTACTCGAGATCTTCGGTGTCGAGTTCCCGATAGATCTGGTCCCGATTGCTATGGGGGACGTATGTGTCATAGTAGGCATGGATTGGTTGAGCCAATTTGGGGCTGTGATAGACTGCGAGCGACCGTTGGTGACGATACGAGACCCCAGTGGGGGAGTACTTACGGTGTACGGTGAGGGTACCCGTTCTGGCTCAACATTTTGTTCGGCCGCTAGAGCGAGGCAGAGTCTACAGCAGGGCTGTAGTGGGTTTGTGGCTTATGTGGTGGATACGAGAGTAGATGCAGAGAGACCGAGGTCGGTCGATGAGGTTCCGATAGTGCGTGAGTTCCCGGATGTTTTCCCCGAGGAGTTGCCGGGTGTACCTCCCGAGAGGCAGGTAGAGTTCCGTATTGACTTGGTTCCGGGGGCAGCACCTATCGCCAAGGCGCCCTATCGCCTTGCGCCACCAGAGATGCATGAGTTATCCTCGCAGCTTCAGGAGCTGCTGGGGAAGGGGTTTATACGGCCGAGTAGCTCGCTGTGGGGAGCGCCGATCCTTTTTGTCAAGAAAAAGGATGGTTCACACCGGATGTGCATTGATTACCGGGAACTGAACAAACTGATGGTCAAAAACCGTTACCCCTTACCGAGGATCGACGATTTATTCGATCAATTGCAGGGAGCGTCTTGGTTTTCCAAGATCGACTTGAGGTCTGGATATCATCAGATGAGAGTACGAGATGAGGATATCCAGAAGACAACATTCAGGACTCGTTACAGGCATTACGAGTTCATGGTGATGCCTTTCGGGCTCACCAATGCACCGGCGGCATTCATGGATCTCATGAACAGAGTATGCAGACCGATGTTGGATCGTTCGGTGATCGTGTTCATCGATGACATATTGGTGTATTCGAGATCCAGAGAGCAGCATGAGGAGCATTTGAGAGAGTTACTTGGAGTTTTGAGATCGGAGAGGCTTTATGCCAAATTCTCCAAGTGTGATTTCTGGTTACGAGAGGTCCGGTTCCTAGGGCACCTCGTTAACCAGAATGGGATTTTGGTCGATCCGGCCAAGATTGAGGCAGTGATGAGTTGGGAGGTGCCGAGATCCCCCACCGAGATCAGGAGTTTCCTCGGGTTGGCCGGCTATTATAGGAGATTTATCAAGGATTTCTCCAAGATCGCCGTGCCACTCACCAGATTGACCCGGAAGGGTGTTGCTTTTTCATGGGGCCCAGAGCAGCAGGCCTCCTTCGAGACACTTCGCCAGAGACTGTGCGAAGCCCCGGTGTTAGCCCTTCCGGAGGGAATGGAGGACTTTGTGGTGTATTGTAACGCATCGATATCGGGGCTGGGAGCGGTGCTAATACAGAGAGGGCATGTGATAGCATACGCATCGAGACAGCTGAAGCCTCACGAGGCGAGGTATCCCACCCACGATCTGGAGCTGGGGGCAGTAGTGTTCGCCCTCAAGATCTGGCGTCACTACATGTACGGGGTTCGGTGTACCATATACACGGACCATAAGAGCTTGAAGTATTTGATGGATCAGCCCAACCTGAACATGCGTCAGAGGAGATGGTTGGATGTGGTGAAGGACTATGATTGCGAGATCCTGTACCACCCGGGCAAAGCTAATGTTGTAGCTGATGCCCTGAGTCGCAGGGCGGAGAGTGCCCCGATACGAGATGTTTGTATGAGATTGACAGTAATGACTCCGGTGTTGGACACCATTCAAGGGGCGCAGGCTGAGGCCATTAGGCCAGAGAACCGGAAGAGAGAGCGGGTTATCGGACAGGTATCGGAGTTCGTTACCGATGGTCGAGGACTTATGACCTTTCAGGGTCGGATTTGGGTACCGTTCGTGGGTGGAACGCGTACCATCTTGATGGAGGAGGCGCATAGATCGAGGTTCTCGATCCATCCCGGGGCCACTAAGATGTATTTGGACCTAAAGAGAGAGTATTGGTGGCCCTGTATGAAGAGGGATGTTGCATGGTTCGTAGAGAGGTGCTTGACCTGTCGCAGAGTTAAGGCCGAGCACCAGAGACCGCATGGTAAATTGCAGCCGTTGGAGGTTCCCGAATGGAAATGGGAACAGATTACCATGGATTTTATCACCAAATTGCCGAGGACTACTAGGGGCGTCGATGCAATTTGGGTGATTGTGGACAGGTTGACGAAGAGCGCTCACTTCCTTGCTATCAGTGAGAGCTTTTCCGCTGAGAGGTTGGCAGAGTTGTACGTGAGGGAGGTGGTATCACGGCATGGAGTGCCGATCTCGATCGTCTCAGATCGAGATGTGGGTTTCACTTCCATATTCTGGAAGAAGTTTCATGAGGAGTTGGGTACGAGGCTGCATTTTAGTACCGCATACCACCCATAGACAGAAGGGCAGAGTGAGCGGACGATTCAGACGCTCGAGGACATGCTTCGGGCATGTGTATTGGACTTTGGAGGGAGTTGGGACACATATTTACCCTTGGCAGAGTTTTCCTACAACAACAGCCATCATTCGAGCATCGGTATGCCACCCTTTGAGCTGTTGTATGAGAGGAGGTGTCGGACTCCCATTTGCTGGGGTGAGGTCGGGTAACGTGTGATGGGTAGTACGGAGATTGTGCTTCAGACGACCGAGCAGATTCAGCAGGTCAGGCAGAGGTTACTGACGGCCCAGAGCCGTCAGAAGAGTTATGCGGATAGACGACGGTCCGAGCTCGAATTTCAGGTTGGTGACTTCGTCCTCCTGAAGGTATCTCCTTGGAAAGGAGTGATCCGATTCAGGAAGAGAGGCAAGTTGGGGCCTCGATATATTGGTCCTTTCAGGGTGATCGCCAGGGTGGGCATAGTAGCGTATCGTTTGGAACTACCTGCGGAGTTGAGTCAGATTCATTATACCTTCCACGTATCTCAGTTGAGGAAGTGTATCGCCGATGAGTCGACAGTGGTTCCCCTTGAGGACATTCAGGTGGATGCGAGCCTGAACTATGTTGAGAGGCCGATCGCGATTCGGGATAGGAGGATCTAGGTTTTGAGAAACAAGGAGGTGTTATTGGTTCAGGTCCAGTGGCAACATCGGAAGGGGTCCGAGCTGACTTGGGAGCCGGAGTTAGAGATGCGTGAACAGTACCCAGAATTATTTGCTGAGAGAGACTTCGAGGGCGAAGTCTGATTCTAGTGGGGGAGAATTGTAACATCCGGATTTCTAGGTACTGTATTTATCTAATTATTTTTGAGTTTTGGAGAGGGACTCGCCGAGTAGAGCCGCGCATTGTTGGACTGGATTAATGACTGGACTCGGCGAGTCCACGCTGTTTAATGAAACCCTAATTTCTTGGGTTTGGGACCTATTTAAAGGCCCTTAGGGCCATCACTTGCGGCTACCAAACCCCAGAGAGAAACCCTAAAAAAGCTAGAGCGTTTGTGAGAGGAAAGGAGCCATTTCTTGATCTTTGTGATTGATTCTTACAAGAAGGAGGTGATTCCAGCTTGGAGGGGACCAAGGAGGTTGTGCATCTGGGAATTTCGAGCAAAAGACTTCATCTTTGAGGCATTATGTCGCCCCTTTATCTGTTTTGTTGAAGGAATCCATAGATGTAGAGTTTTTATGTCTTTTATTGGAAGGAGTTGTGAGAATATGGCCCCTATTCACTTTGAGACTTCGGATCTGGACCCATAGTGGTCTAAAGAGCTTATTCCAGCTTGCTTTATGTTGAGCTATGGAGGCAATGAGCTCAGGTTGTTGTTTTTGGGGCTAAATCACCAAGTAAAGCCTCCTAGGCGTCACATGAGTGTCAAGATCCAAGCTTTACGTGATTATCAGGCTTGGGAAGGTCAGATCTATGGTTCTAAGGAACAGATCTGACCTCAGGAGGTCAATTGAGTTTGTGCATGACATGAACTCGCCGAGTCCAAGGGCAGACACGGCGAGTAGGGTTAGGGTTTCCCGTGACTCACACAGTGAGTGACTTGCCGAATTGGGGGAATGACTCAGTGAGTCAGAAGGGGGATAGAGGACTCGAGTTCATGACTGAACTCGCCGAGTCACATTTGTGCACTCGGCGAGTCTGGTCAATGGTTGACCGTTGACTTTTGTTGACTTTTTGGGTTTGGTCAACAATGGAACTTGTGGACTGTTTGAAGGGTAAAATAGCCTTTTAGCCTTATTAGAGGACATGTGAGAGTCTAGTCTAGCCTAGAGAGTCGTGATTGATTGAGATGATTATGTTATGTGTATAGGCAGAGGCTAGATCAGTATATACACGGGCGGGATATTATCCGAGACATCCGAGGTGAGTCTTCTCACTATAGATTACCTAGAGTGGTATTTATGTGTAGACCAGAGGATCTTGTATGCTATGTGTATGTATGAGATTATGTGAATTGTGTTATATGTATGCTATGTTTTGTATAGACCGGACCGAAGGGTCCAACGATATAGACCGGACCGAAGGGTCCAACGATACAGACCGGACCGAAGGGTCCAACGAGCTATGACCGGACCAGAGGGTCCAACGAGCTACGGGACTGGAGGGTCCCGCTGAGACACATCGGACCGGAGGGTCGTATTGTAGCATCGAGTGGCGTATGTGTTGTATGTGGTATATTGGGGAACTCACTAAGCTTTTATGCTTACAGTTGTTGTGTGATGTGTTTCAGGTACTAGTGAGGATCGCGGGAAGGCACCGGTATGATTCGTACACACGAGAGAGGATTTATTTATATGAGATCTTGGGACATGTTTTGTGATGATACAGAGATTTATTATGATTTTGTGATTTTTATGTGGTGGAAAGTATGTTTTGAAATGAAAAATTGTTTTGAAAATTTGGGTGTTACATGTATCAAGGCCATTGGTTCATGATTACAATCACGCTAGATCCATATTTTCTATAAATACTTTTTTGAAATTGAATGAAAGAATAAAAATTGGAAAATTCGTAACTAAAAAAACCATTTATGGCAGCTCACGACGTGAGGGGTTTATGCTCACGACGTGAGCAACCCGGATTGGGGTTTCCCTATTTTTCATTTTACAAATTTGAAGGTTTGTTAAATATGGATAAATACCAAATTTAAAATGTTTTAACTTCGGAAAATTGATAAATATTATTTGAATGTGATTATTTAAATTTGAATATTTATTTATTATTTAAATAGTGAATTTAAATATTTAATATTATTTATAATAGAGATTTATAAATTTAAATATTAATCCCTCGTGATTTATTAATTGTTACATTGTATCCTCGCTATTAATTAGATTTAATAATAGACAACTAAATTTAAAGAGCTTTGAATACACTCCTAGTATTTATACATATCTGAATTGTATCTATTATATGTATGAGAAAGTTACAACATGTGTCCTCGCATGTTTAAATATTGACATTATCAGTCTTACCATGACTAGGCTCACCCATCCTGATGTAGGGGTTTAAGGAGGTCTCTATGATTCCTAATGAGGTCGGTTTTTAATATGCTTCACGCTTACCACCCTCACCGCCCTATTTCATTTTGAGAATGGAGTTACCGAAAGGGTTTGGTAGTGATAATGGTCAATCTAAAAGTATTCTAAATACAAGTATAAAACAAAATCCCAATTTATTAATATAATGTGAGTCTCATATTATCCATCAAAGTTGCACATTCTCTTTATATTCTATTGATGGAGCTCGTGTGGTTAACCGACACATCAATTTAGAGTATAGTTGAGAATGATGTGGAACTCGGGAATCTCAAGCGTAACTTGAGCCGAGGACCATGTGATTTTGCATGGTTAATTCATAATGTATTTAATGTGAATCTTATGTTATCCATAAAAGTTGCACATTCTCTTTATAACTTGTTGATGAACCTCGTGTAGTTAACGAGCACGTCAATTTGAGAGTATAGGTAGAGAATGATGTGGGACTCGTAAGTCTCAAGCGTAACTTGAGTCGAGGACCACACGATTTTGTATGGTCGATTCACCATCTGTTCAGTGATTTGTGGCGACCCTGTCATTGAATATGAGATGAAAATAATCCGAGATGAACGTGTCATTGATAGTTAATGAATCTCAAAGATCTAGGAATTTCGTGGTGATCGAAATTGGCAAAGGAATTTACCTACCTAAATAACTTTATGATGTGTTTACGACATCCCTTTACACATCATGGAGCCGAATATGGATCCTAGCCTTCTAAGATAATTTTCTTTTGGGTGATTATTTTCTAAGGATTAATGAAACAAACCAGAATGGACATTGATATTGAATGATGTCTATAACCTTATCCACTAAAATCTATCGCTTCAAAACCTTTGAAAGGATTTGCTATTAGGATGATCAATCTTGTCAAATTCGTATTTTGGAAATAGTTTTCATAAACGAAAGGAAAGATCATGCCTTTGATAAAGCTCTTCCTAGGTTACTCCAAACATTGCATTCTAATATATAAGAAAGAGCAATTATCAAGTGTACGTTGTAAACTGACATATTGAAGGAAAATGGAATTTCCTTGAGTTAGGAGTTGACTAAGGTTAGTCAACTAACTGACATGTACATATAATCAGTTCATTCTGATTTTGATATGAACAACTTAGAATGCCCATGAAGGAGTTGTGTAGCATGTTGAGGTTTCCTTTTGGAACTAACATGGCCAATGATAGAAACTCATACTTCAAAACACTCCCATATTTTTACTATCATGAATAGAAGTGTCAAAAAGAAGAAAGTCAATTGCACATGGGTTAAAAGGCGATTAGTGTTGGTATACCTAATCTAGGCCCAAATACCAAGGACAAAGGAAGGCTTATTTTGAGACATGTTTTGATAGCAATTCGTTTCCATAACAAGAAAGGACTAAGAAAGCATACATGCCCAAAATATATATTTGAGGTGAAAGGACCGAAACATGAAGAAGTTAAATTTGATCATAGATCATGAGCCCTTGCTACTTTCCATAGGATCAAAAGATAACTACTTCTCCCATATTTGGTGTTCAATCAAATATATGGTTTTATAATGCCATTGGAACATTACTTGTATTACTTTGAGTATTTTACTAAGGATTAAGTACTGACATTTGCTAGAATGTGAAGTGACTAAAATGAAGTAAGACTGAAACATGGAGAATATAATTTGATTGTGAGTACCCAGCCCTTCCTACTATTCATAGAATCAAAAGACAACTCTTTTTCCCAAATGTTTAGTCTATGGTATTATAATGGAAATTGTTTATACTATGATTCATGAGATAGTTTTAACTTATTTAAATGTAGAGCATTCTAACATGCTAAAAGAAAGTCATGAAATCTATGAAGCTAGTATAGTAGCAATAGTTCAAAATTGATTCGAATATTTGAATAAGGTGTATTATTGTGGTGCAAATATCTGTTGAAATTAGTTTACCTAATGGATCGTTTAGATTGACCATAATATGTACTGGTTCACATACATCCAAATGGTTTGGGTGAAGTGTATTTATGGAATCATAGTCGTGGATACGTAAATGAGAAATGCATTACCAAGTATCCAGTTGGATCGTATTTTGGATATCATTTGACCTCGATTCTCATGATAAAGGCAAATCTTGTTTATCAGGATAAATGATGAATACATCACTAGGTGATGTGAGTATCTGTGCGAATTAGTTTGTATTAATGAACCATTCAGATTAACCACGATACATGGTGAAACCAACTTCGTATGGATGTGAGTCTGGAACCTTTCAGGTGTTTAGAACTCTCATAAAACAAAGTTAAGAATCAATTGGGCAATAGGATGAGACACTCATAGTGAGAATCTCAGTCCAAACTTTGTCGATCATCTAAGTAATTATGAAAGAGTTTCATGATCTATCTCCACCCAGAACACTACCACTAGGAAGTGTTAATTGGATAGAGAAACAAATCATTCATTGATTTTATACTAGATGAGTCGCATTATGCATACTAACAATTCATGGATTGTATCATGAATAGTGATACCATAAGTCCTTTAGTTTTGTACCAACTAGTAAGGTTCACAAAACACTCTATGATATGTGAAGTGGGATTCAGTCCTCACTACCACATATGAAAGTCTACGATCATGAGGCTTACGCTCGTCGTGAAGCACTCAACAATCTAGAACTTAGAATAGATATGTGTTATCTCGTTGAAGAACCCATCAAGCATTTTGGATATTTGTTTAACAAACCTTTTGAGAACAAAGTGTATGTTGCTCGAAGGGAAGTCTTCCAAGAGAGGGAGCTGATTTCCAAAAGAGCTAGTGGGATCCACATTGGTCTTAATAAGATTCGATAGTTAATTAACGAAGAGCCTAAAGTTAGACCTAACATTCAATTCGAGGTTGAAAGAGCTATTGAGGAAACTGACATATTTCCACTTTTTCCTTATAGATCTGATAGAGGATTGTAATACACCTAGTTATATAAGTGTTTATATAACTGAGGTATATGAGTCACTGGTAGATAGCAATCAGAGTTACCAGTCCTTGGAAGCTATGATAGGCCCAAAAGGCTACAACATGGAAGGAGGAAATGGAGAGCGAGATTTAGGTGCTGTTTGTTTTTTCTGAGGCAAAATGTGTGCAGTCTGCGGACCATATCTGTAGACCTCTGCAGTAGAAGAGGTGGACCAAACGTCTGCAGTCTGAAAAAAGAAGACTGTTTGTTTTTTTAACATCTGCGGACTACTAAAATAAACTGAAATCTAAATAAACTGATTTTTTTAAACTTCAAAGTGATTTTGTAATATTTTTATGATTTTGTTATAAATAATTAACGAATCTAGATCAACTTTTATGTATTATTGTATAAAAAATAAAAATAAAAATGGTATGAATTAACGTATATATTTGATAAAACCAACAACTTTGGTTGTAAAGTTATAACTAAACATTATAATTAGTGATCAAAGAATTTGATACATAAATGGATGGAAATAAACTTCGATTTTTTCAATTAAATCCATTAAAAACGTACCATAAATATTTTCTCGAGAAATTGAAGATACTGTATTAAATAATGTTTTACAAAATTTGGCAAAAAAATATAAGAATATATTATGATTTTTTTCATATTTATATAAACAACTTCAACGACTATTAGTGTAATAAATCTTTATTTATAAATTTGTCAAAAATATCATGTTTGTATCGTCGAACGTTTTTTTTTTAAGTTTTGTAATTTTTTTTCAAATTGTTTATCATTAATAAAGTTGGAAAAATATAAATTAAAAAAAACTTAAAAAAACGAAGATATATATGTTTTTTTAGGTTAGAAGATGTTAGAAGACTCCGGTCCACATCTGCGCCAAGAAGAGGGCGCGCAGACATTTTTAGGTCTGCAGTCTTCAAAAAAACAAACAGTCTGCGAAGGCTAATGTCTGCGCGTGGTCTGCGCGGCGCAGACAGAAGAGGTCACGCAGATCTGCAGACAAAAAACAAACACTACCTTAGTCTATGTATGTGAAAACATGGTAGATCAAGCACTTGAACTTAACCATTAGGTGCAAGTGGATCTTCAAGAAGAGATAAGCATGGATAGGAACACACACATAATCAAACCAAGATAGGTTGTGAAGGATGTGTAAGCTTAATAAGTTCATTTATGGACCGAAATAAGTGTCTCGCAAGAGGATCGTTATTTCAATGAGAAAGTTCAAAGAGTTTGTATTTCGAGAAATAAAGATTTGCCATGTTAAAGCTAATGGGAGTAATTTGAATCTTTATTTCAATGAGAAAGTTCAAGGAGTTTGAATTTCGAGAATCATAAATAAACCATATATATGTCAATGCTAGTGGGAGCATTGTAGTCACCCTTGTGATGCACATAGATAATATACGATTAATAGGAAACTATATTCTAACTTAGAAAGTGTAAAAGCTTGGCTTCGTATGAGAATTATTTCTCTATGATATACATGGGAGATACAGAACACGTACATAATAAGGATCTATGGAGATAGATCAAAGTGATTCGTTTGATTAAGCAAAAGTACATGGAATCTTGAGGAAACTCAACATGAAGAAATCAAAAAAGAGTTCATGCTTATTAAAATATGGCATAGCATTAAGAAATGCTAATGTCCTAGTTCTACAATTGAGCTAGAGGAAATGATTCGTGTCCCACATGCTTCTACTATGGGATCGACCATATATGCCATGACATGTACTAGATCTACTTGTTGGATTAATGTCTAAGTCCATAACTATATTTGGTATGTACTTGACCCGACCCGGCATGGTCCATTTGGGTTGCACTTCACCGGCACAATTTATATGGATAGTCTTTTGAGAATAGTATATTTATGATTTATATTAATATATTATAAGTTCTAATATATTAATTTGGAATCATATTATTTAATTAGTATTGATCAAGAATTAATTTAGAATTAATTAAGTGATCAAAAAGAACTAATTAAATATGGACTCTTATATATATGGAATGGGCCAAGTTCATTTAGGTTGGGCTAAGCTTTCATGGATGGTGCATGGAGCTTTTAACCCATGGATCCTATGTAAATGAAAGGTCATGGGTATTAGGGTTTACATGGATGTAACCCTAATCCTCCATAATATATAAAGGGGTCCTTGGCTCACAAAATTGGTACAAGTGTGTGAAAAAAAAGTTTGGGCCGATTTTAGTGTGCATACATATTCTCTCAAGTTCTTCGAAGGTGTTTTGGTGATTTGTGATTCCATTTGAGGCTTCCACAATATTGGGGCTAAGCTCTTAAAGCTTGAAGACATCAAGCTACATCAAAAGGTATGTCATCTAACTAGAACTTTGTAGTATAGGTGCTTCATAATATGCTAGTTAGGATGAAACCTTGGAATAGTTAATATTTGCATGTATAATAGAGAAAACATAGATCCAAGGTTTATAGGGTTGCATGTACACCATAGGAGTGTTAGAATGCTCAAAACCCAACAGTGGTATCAGAGCCAGGTTGTTTTCTGTTATATTGATGCAAATGTTTTATTTTCAAAGTTGGAAAAAAAAACATGACGTTTGTCAAATTTTAAGATAATTACTTGTTTTTGTGAAAAACTAATTATTTGTAAAATTTGAATCATTTGCTATATGAGTTGAATTAGGTCAAATTTTGTAAAAGATAAAATGATATGATTATTTTATTAGTTTTAAAAGTTTGATCTAAAGAGTTTTTTGAAACCTCCATTAGTTATGGATATGAAAAGGTTTTTAAAAAAAATTGATTCAAAGTTTTTTATGGAGTTACAAAACTTGGTCTTAATGTTTTAAAGAATTTCATAACTTGTTCTTAAGTTATGGAACATGAAAAGTTTCATCATAAAACAAGTATTTAACTCCATAAGTTATGGAATCCAAAAGTTTTCAAGAGTTACAAAACTTGCCCTCAAGTTTTGGAATTTGGAAAGAGTTTTTTTATGATAAAAAAAAGGAATTGAATTCTAAAACTCTTGGGTTCATAACTTAAACAATTAATTAAATGGTTTTAATTTTGAATTTAATAATTGGAATTATGATGTTTTATTGAATAATTCAATTAACTCTTATGGACTTTATTAATAGATAATTAAAGTGTTTAATTAAAAGAGAATTAATAATTCCATAATGATATGGTTTAAATTTAATTAAATTAAGAGTATAGTTTAATTAATAGATTAAACCACCAAGTATTTTAAATGTCTAAAATACACCCTTATACTATTATAATATTAAAAGTTTAATATATTATATGTATAAGAGCAAGTCGTCTTACCATTAGTAGGCCTCATTCACGAAGCCGGTCTATAAGGGGGGTATAAGGTTACTGCCTATAAAATGGCAGTTTAATGGGTGTCCACTCTCACCCACCGCTTCCTTGACTGGTGGAGGGTCGTTAGCCGAACAGGTAGGACAAGGACTATAATTCTCCCTTCATTAAAAGTATTAATGATAAATACTAAGTAACTAAACTTTTTATAAATTCCCAATCTTAGTTACTTATGAAAATGTGAATAAGGTGCTAATCCATGAAATTACACTTTGCACTTTGTTTAAGCTGTTAGTGGAGCGTGTGTGGTTAACCGGCACACTAACCTGGACTTAACAAGGTAGGCAAAGGGTAACTTAATGTTTATCATAGTATCGTTGGAGCGTGTGTGGTTAACCGGCACATCGATTGAGGGATAAATATTAAGGGTACCAAGTATATTTGCATGGTTACTTCACACCTTGTTTTGTGATCCTCGGCATCCCAATCACAAAACCTGAAGGGCACACTCGAGATTGAAACATGCCATTGAAAAGTTCAATGAATCTCAAAAGAATCTAGGAGTTTCAAAACCAATTAAAACCTAATAATACATTTCGTTTTGTTGGATATAGTGTCTAAGTCCATAAATTTATTTGGTATGTACTTGACCTGACCCGGCATGGTCCATTTGGGTTGCATGGCATTGCAATACTTGGATAGACAAAATGAGAGAAAGTACACTTGTGATTATTAATATATTATAAGTTCTAATATATTAATAATAGTATTATTTAATTAGTATTGATCAAGTATTAATCTAGTATTAATTTGGTGATCAAAGTGAGACTAATTAAATATATAGGGTTGATTATGACAATCATCAATTCTTTTATGGTGGATTAATGATCCATGGTTTATGGGTTTGGTTATAACCATATGGAGCTCCATGGATAGTCCATGGGAGTTACAAACCCATGGGTCATGAGGAATGAAGAGTCATGACAATTAGGGTTTACATTTGTAACTCCTAATTATGACACACTATAAAAGAAACCCAATAGCATGCAAAATGTGCACTAGAGTGTTTCTAGAGAGGGCATAACCGATTTTCAAGTGTAAGAATTATTCTCTCAAGTTATTCCAAGTTTTGTGGTGTTGTGTGAAGCATTTGAGGCACAACATTTGGGGTGCTAGGCTCACAAAGTCTTGAAGGAATCCAAGCAACAACAAGGTATGTATTTCTACTAGTATTATGTTTTATGTAATCCCCGTGCCATGCTAGTTAGGAAATAACCTTGAAAACGAAATTTGCATGTATATAGAGAAAACATAGATTCAAGGTTTTTAGGGTTGCATGTACACTTAGGAAGTGTTAGAATGCTCAAAACCCATCAGTGGTGTCAGAGCCTAGGATTGTTTTCTGTATACTTGATGCAAAACTGCTTAAAAATCAAAAATTCTGCACTCTGACGACTGGACTCGCCGAGTTCATGCGGAGGACTCGCCGAGTCCATGAACAAATTCGTCCTACTCGTCGAGTAGGATCATGCACTCGACGAGTCGGAGCGTGCTGGGCAGTTTTTTTTTTTTTTTTTTTTGCTTCGAGTTTTGTTGCTGGAAATGGATTAAAATCATTATCCCAATCTGTTTTGGACTTGTAAAATATGTTTTTCAAAAGGATAATGATTATGTTAACCCATTTTACATGACTTTTATCAATTTTCAAGTATTGTATATGTTTATATGATTTCTTGAAATTGCTTTACATGAATTTGTGTTCTTATGAGTTTTAGAAGATCATAGGAATTATGTGTAACCTCCATGTGTGTTTAATTCATGATCTTAATGGCAATGATGGTGTCCATAACTTGTCCTCAAGTTATGGATAACCAAAAGTCACTTCTTTAAATTGTGATTAAAGAACTAAAGAGGTTTCATAAAATGAAGAGTCTTCATTTTATGAACCATTAAAAACTCATAAGTTACAAATTGAAGAGACTTGGAATAGTTTCAAATCTTGCCCTCAAGTTTTGGAATTTGAAAAGTATTACACTTTAATACTTTAATTCCATATTGAACCTTAGATTTTTAAAAAGTTTAAAAATCAACACTTATACTATTATTATAATTTTATTATATAGATATGTATAAGAATATGTCATTCTTACCGTTAGTAGGCCTCATTCACGAAGCCGGTCTATAAGGGGGGTATAAGGTTGTTGCCTATAAAATGGTGACTTAATGGGTGTCCACTCTCACCCACCGCTTCCTTGATCGGTGGAGGGTCGTTAGCCGAACGGGTAGGATACGACTTTAAATACTCATTAAAAGTATAATGAATTATAAAGTAACTATACATTATAAATTCCCAATCTTAGTTACTTTAGGAAAATGTGAAATTGGTGCTAGCCCATAAAATTACACTTTGTACCTTACCAAGTCGTTAGTGGAGCATGTGTGGTTAACCGGCACACTAACATGGACTAGTAAGTGTGGCAAAGGGTAAATTGACTTTATTATAGATCGGTGGAGCGTGTGTGATTAACCGGCACATCGATTAGGTAATATTGTTGAGGGTACCAAGTCAATTTGTATGGTTATTCACACCTTGTTTATGATCCTCGGCATCCCAGTCACAAACTTGAGAGGGCACAATCGAGATTCAAACATGCCATTGAAAGTTCAATGTATCTCAAAAGATCTAGGAGTTTCAAATCCAATTAAAAACTTAATTATATTTCGTTTTTATGGTGGAAATTGGTAAATCGTCATTTACCTACCTTCAACTATTTTATAATTTGGATTACGGCATCCCTCTTCCAGTTATAAATAGGTTGTTGGGTCCTAGCCTTAATATTTCATATTGGGTGTTATATTAAGGACTTTAAATCAACTAACTTGAATTTCTCCCATTATAGATGTCTAGTTTAGACAGCTATGGTCTTCCCAAATCTTTAGGAACAAGCTTCCTAATGAAGATGATATCCCAAATGGCAACCAAGGTGAAAGATCAATCCCTTTGTTGTGCATTAGTGGGACTGGAAATCATACTTCACTTCCTCCACCTCCTCCAATAAATCTCCTTATCCCACAAGTTTCAAGACCTGATAAGTTCTAAGTCACTCAATCCCTATTGGCAAACAAAGTCTATATGTGCTTAGGTCTTGGAGATTAAGTCCCATATTGACAAGCCGGGAGAGCCGGGTGTCGAAGTATCGAGGTAGCTGGCTGTTGACTTGGTTCTTCAGTCACTCCCTGATGACAGATCACGACATGACCCTTAATGATCTTACCTATTTGCTTGATGATGCTGAATCAGCAATGATTTGGAGCATTGGTAAAGCAAAATTTAATTTTAAGATCAACTTCCCAAACTTCCATGGACATTGACAATGGTAACATTGGAGGTCCAGAAAAACTTTTTCTTCCCAATTGAAAGGGATTGGCCATAGTCAACTCGGTTGACCAAATGGTAAAGAGAAAGGCTAAGTCTGTGTACCGTTTCCAAAGAGTCCATATGTTTCTGTTGCCAAAGGAAGGGCATTGGTTGCGAAGCTGCCAAATTTACCTAAAAGTCCATAAGGATAGTAAAGTCAAATGTTTGACTCTGCTTTAGGTAAAGTCCATTATCTAACTTTATTAAGTTTCTATTCTGAGATTCTTATTGCATGATGTGACTGGGTCACATATTGATGTTTTAAGAATCAAAGAAGAGTGAAGAAACTTAAAGGAAGTATATGCTGATTCTGATCGTGAAGATGGATTTCGATCGCATGGTTCGGTGATCAGAATTTTGAGTTGTTACTTAAAAGTTATGATATATTTCTTAGGAATAGATAACAACAAGTTTTCCATATGGATTGTAAGGATAAGTTTTCCGCAAAGTTTTAAAAATAAAAGAAAATGGTTTTGATTTTATTTTAAGTATCCTTACAATGGCATTTGTGAAAAAGGTTGTTGCTTATATGTTTCCATTGATAAGCAATATGGGTAAATGGATTTGATTCTTTCATTAGTGGTAGTGTCATAATTTACCAAATAAGGAAAGATTCTCATCACCCAAGTTTCAATTGGATAGAAACTTGGAATCATGCAAGTTGTATTGTGTGATGAATGAGAATTTTCATCTTTGGTAAATTAAGACTAATTCCTTGTTCACATTCGCATGTGAGTCAAGCGAAGGACTAAAGGATCGGGTACATTAAGTTGTGCACCAGTCAGGTCCACCACAAAGGTAGATAAGATTATTCGTTATGATTTACTAAAGTTTAGTAAATATGGTTATGCTTACGAGTTTAAGTGTAATTCTGAAACATTGGAAAAGTTTCAATGTATGGCAGAATGAATAAGAAGAATCAAATAAGGCAGAAAGATAAAAGTTTCTCCAATCTGAAAGAGATGGGAGAGTACTTGTGTATTTTGTTTTATGATTATCTTGGTGATTATGGAACCATATCACAATTGATCCTCTAAGGACACCTTAGTGTGTTTGTTGCCTGAGGAGAGGAATCGTGAATTGTTGAAATGGTTAAATCAAAAGATAATTCATACTTCGTTCCAAAAACAAATCCTGGAGTAATACTCCAAGATTGTAACTTGAGTGACATAGTCTTTAGAAGGTTCATAACACTTGTCAAATGTAGAGTAAGATGTTTCCTATTCTTGTACATTTGAGATTGGTAAGTTGTGATGTTTTGGATAAAACAAAGACCAGCTAAGACCAATAGTGAGAAGTGTTGAACTTGATAAGAATCCGCACTAGCTTTTGAATATTTGTATTGTCAAGAAACGGTTCTTGACAAAGAGAAGTCTTATATGTCAAGAGGACAGTGGGAGTCTAAAAGATTCTGAAATAGTTTCAAAAACTAATCAAGAGTTTTGTTAATCACTATCCCACGACTTGAGGTTTGTAACCTATCGTGTTGACATATTCTTTTTTCTGTGTCTATTCCAGTTAAAAGTTGATTATGCTTGTGAGTTCTATGAGTGCTCAATTGTTTGCATAACAACCCGGAAGCAATGGTGGGCATTATGCTACCAGGTGGCAAGAAATTAAGATTGAACAAGTTCAGTCTATATGAGTTTGGATTTGTCACTAACCTTGTCTTGTGATTATGGTTATGACAAATTCACATGGATAGGAACACATACACCATAAAAATCTAAGTGTCATAATGTTTCTCTTCGATTCATGAAAATGATGGTAAGGAAACTCTTTCACTAAGTAGATTTTGAGTAGATAGCAATTGTGAGAATGACAAAAGGTCTAAACATTATGATTACGGCATCCCTCTTCATAATTGTTTAGACACACAAGTGAGCTATCTAAGGAAAGGTGTATGGTTTTGATAAAGTCTTATCAAAGAAATTGCGTATCAGAAATCTGAACTTTGGTAGAAAAGTCAATAAAGTGTTGGTTTCTAAAAGTCCAGCTGATCTCTGGATACATGTCAAAGCTAGTGGGAGCATAAGTGTTATGCTAGTAAGATAATAATCATTATGCTAGTGGGAGGATGATGTTAATTATAGAAAACAAAAGTTTCAATTCGCCTTGAAAAAGTTGTTTTGCTATAATTAAGGGAGAGGATTTTGTACTTCACTCCAATTCTACAAGCTTAGATTGAGAATTTAATCTACTTTAGTCAAGAATATATATGAATGTTATGCTGGAATGGTTCAACATAAGGAAATTCTATATATGTTGCGTTCTCAAAATTCGATTATGATTACGGCATCCCTCTTCATAGTTCGAATTATGAAAACATGGCAAATAAAAAAAAAATTATAGCATAAATCATGGCCCATATGCTTTGGGTATAGGTTTGATTACATGTGCTATAATATTCATCCATTCTAAATTTTCCAAATGCCTAGGGCATTAAGATGGAAAAAGGAATAGAACTGGAAATGACTAAAATGATTAAGCAAAGTTGTCGAGGACAATCTGAGGTTTACCAAAGATTGGTTGCTCATGGACAATTAGAAGTATAGAGTAAGGACCATATTGACATATTTTGAAAAGAGGCAACTCTTGTTCATAAGTGATGGTCAAAATGGTAATATGGAATTGTCTCCATAGGTGGAAGTTATTCTTTGAATCTGTGTAAGATTAAAGAACTTAATGCTAAGAAGGATGTTCAAAGGAATGTACTTTGAATTTGAGACTTCATTTCCATGGAATTGTTTTCCATTGGAATACTTTGTAATGTCTGTTGCCAAGTCTTTGTGACTTCTGTGTATAGTCATTACAAGGGGATCATTGCATATAAGTTTAGAATCTAACAGATTACAGTAAATGGCAAGAGTTTGGTATTCTTGCATTTACAACGAGGATTGGAATTGTGAAATGAGCATCATTGGAATATTGTCAATTGATCTATATGTAAACATAGTATGCATACTTGGAGTATGGCATAATTGTTGTTTGGAAAAACATAGTGTACATGCTTGGAGCATGGGACAACTAATGTTTTAATTCAAGCATAAAGTTGATTAATCGAAACATAAATAATGAGTAATCAATATGGTGCTTAAATAAAAGTTGTTTTTATTTACACTCAAAGTGTTGGGGCCATATAAGATTAGTATTATTCTTGTGTTTCACTTTGTATGTTTTGACTTCCAGAATAATTATGTTATGGTATATATCATATTATTCAAACCATCCACAGTCAGTCATATGTTGGAAGTAGATATGAATCAAGACTGTCATGAATTTGGCTTGTATGATTTGTCTAAAGTGCTTTAGATAATGCAATGGTTGCTACAACATTCATGAGTACTCATAAGGGCTGAGTATTGGTTTCAACCCATGCTCACTTGCATCACTTCATGGAATTTATCTCGAGTGATCGTGAGACGGTAATATCATATAAATCTTCAAACCTAGAGATATGAGTTGTTGACTATGAGTTGGTTATTCATTGATTGTACGAAAACGCATTGGTAACTCGATGTTATAAAACGTGCCTTTGTGAATAATTCAACAAGTAGTTAGTACAAGCATATCAGTCGAAGTTTATCTGTTCCTTCTAGAAATAGAAGCGATATCTGGGCCCCTCGATGATTTGGTTTTGACTTATGTACCGGGCCCGGTCAGAACCTAATTGATGTGTTCAATTTAGTTCTATGTCGAAACAAATAAGAGATCGAGAAACAAATGCTGGACAATAAGTAAGACCATGTTCCATGTGTTTGTCCGGCTAATATCATGAGAACAGAGGATTATATGATCACTTATCTTAAATGGCGTATCATCATCATCTCAGTTCCGAGAGACTTTGAAAGAGCTACGATTGCTAGTCGGATTTTGAAGTCATATTTGCAAATATAGTTATTAGACTTATCCAAGTGGGAGTCTGTTGGATATAGTGTCTAAGTCCATAACTTTATTTGGTATGTACTTGACCCGACCCGGCATGGTCCATTTGGGTTGCATGACATTGCAATACTTGGATAGACAAAATGAGAGAAAGTACACTTGTGATTATTAATATATTATAAGTTCTAATATATTAATAATAGTATTATTTAATTAGTATTGATCAAGTATTAATCTAGTATTAATTTGGTGATCAAAGTGAGACTAATTAAATATATAGGGTTGATTATGACAATCATCAATTCTTTTATGGTGGATTAATGATCCATGGTTTATGGGTTTGGTTATAACCATATGGAGCTCCATGGATAGTCCATGGGAGTTACAAACCCATGGGTCATGAGGAATGAAGAGTCATGACAATTAGGGTTTACATTTGTAACTCCTAATTATGACACACTATAAAAGAAACCCTATAGCATGCAAAATGTGCACTAGAGTGTTTCTAGAGAGGGCATAATCGATTTTCTAGTGTAAGAATTATTCTCTCAAGTTATTCCAAGTTTTGTGGTGTTGTGTGAAGCATTTGAGGCACAACATTTGGGGTGCTAGGCTCACAAAGTCTTGAAGGAATCCAAGCAACAACAAGGTATGTATTTCTACTAGTATTATGTTTTATGTAATCCCCATGCCATGCTAGTTAGGAAATAACCTTGAAAACGAAATTTGCATGTATATAAAGAAAACATAGATTCAAGGTTATTAGGGTTGCATGTACACTTAGGAAGTGTTAGAATGCTCAAAACCTATCACGTTTATCTTGGTGGAAATTGGTGAATCGTCATTCACCTACCTTCAAATATTTTATAGCTTGGATTACGGCATCCCTCTTCCAAGTTATAAAATAGTTTGTTGGGTCCTAGCCTTAATATATCATATTGGGTGTTATATTAAGGACTTAAATCAACTTTACGTGAATTTCTCCCATTGTTGATGTCTGGTTTAGACAACAATGATCTTCCCAAACCAAGCTTTCCTAATGAATATGACTTCCTGAGTTTGGCTCATGGAAGTCATACTTCTCTTCCTCCACCTCCTTCAATTATTCTCCCTAACCCACAAGTTCAAGGTCACTCAGGCCCTAATGGCAAGCAAGGTCTATGTGTGATCACATCTTAGAGATGAAGTCACATATTGACAAGCCGGGAGAGTTGGGTGTCAAAGTCTTGAGAAAGTTGGATGTTCAATCACTTTCTAAGTCACATAGTGAGTTCCTTTGGGACTACTATGAAACAGACTATGACATGAACCTTAATGATCATATCTATTTGCTTGGTGCTGCTGAATCAGCAATGATTTGGAACGATAGTAAAGCAAATTTGATTAGAAGATAAACTTCCCAAAAACTTTATGGACAGTGACAATGGTGACACTGGAAATCCAGAAAAAGCATTCTCTTCCCAATGGAAAGGGATTGGCCATAGTCAACCCGGTTGACCAAATGGTAAAGAGAAAGGCTAAGTCTGAGATAGTCCCATTACCAAAGGGTCCATATGTTTATTTTGCCAAAGGAAGGGGCGTTGATTGCAAAGCTGCCAAATTTACCTAAGGATGTTAAAGTCAATAAGTTTGACTCTACATCAGGTAGAGCCCATTATCTAACCCTGTTAAGTTCTATTCTGAGATCCTCATTACATGATGTGACTGGGTCACATGTTGATGTTTTAAGAATCAAAGAATAGAAAGAAATCTTAAAGGAAATATATGTTGATTCTGATCGCGAAGGTGGATTTCGATCGCATCAGAATTTTGAGCAGTTGCTTAAGAAGTTATGATATATTGCTAAGGAATAGATAACAACAATTTTCCATGTGGATTGTAAGGATAAGTTTTTCCGCAAAGTTTTAAAATAAAAGAAAATTGTTTAATTTTATTTATTTGAAGTATCCTTACAATGGCATTTGTGGAAAATTGTTGCTTATATGATTCCACTGACAGCAATATTGGAAAATGGATTTGATTCTTTCATTTGTGGTAGTGTCTAAATTTACCAAATCAGGAAAGTTCCTCATCACCCAAGTTTCAATTGGACCGAAACTTGGAATCATGCAAGTTAAATAGTATGATGAATGAGAACTTTCAAGCATTGGAAAATCAAGACTAATTACTTGTACACATGGATGTGTGAGTCAAGTGAAGGACTAAAGGGATCGAGTACACATTCTTGTGCACTGGTCATGTCCACCACAAAGCTCGTTAAGACTATTTGATTTACTAAAGTTTAGTAAATATGGTTATACTTACAAGTTTAAGTATAATTCTGAAACATTAGAAAAGTCTCAATGTATGGCAGAACGAATGGGAAGAATCAAATTAGGCAGAAAGATAAAAGTTTCTCAAATCTGAAAAGATGGGAGAGTACTTTAGTACCATGTTTGTGATCATCTTAATGATTTAGAAATCATATCACAATTAGTCCTCTAAAGGTCATCTTAGTGCATTCTTATGACTAAGAAGAGGAGTCATGAATTGTTGAAATGGTTAGATCAGGAAGATGAGTCATACTTCGTTCCAAAACAATTCTTAGAGTCATACTCCAAGATTGTAACTTGAGTGACATATCTTAAAGAAAGGTTTAAAACACTTGTCAAATGTAAGAGTAAAAGTGTCATACTCTTGTACATTTGAAATTGGTAAGTTGTGATGTTTTGGATAAAACAAAGACCAACTAAGGCCAATTGTGTGAAGTGTTTGTCTTGATAAAGAATCCACACTATCTCTTGAATATTTGGCAAGATAGTCTTATATGTCAAGAGGATAGTGGGAGTCTTAAAGATCCTAAAAAGAATTTCAAGAACTAATCAAGAATAAAACCTGAGGTTCTTCACTAGCACACGACTTGAGGTTTATAACCTATCGTGTTGACATATTCTGTGCCCATTACAGTTAAAGTTGGCTTTGCATGGGAGTTCTGAAAGTTCTCAATTGGTTGCATAACAACTTGGAAGCAATGGCAGGCCCTGTACTGTCAGGTGGCAAGAAGTTAAGATTGCATAAGTTCAGTCCATATGAGTTTGGATTTGTCATTATCCTTGTCTTGTGACTATGGTTTTGACGATTCGCATGGATAAGAACACATACACCATAAAATCTAAGGGTCATAAGGTTTCTCTCCGATTCATGAAAATGATGGTGAGGAAACACTTCCACCAAGTAGATTTGAAGCAGATGGCAAAAGGTCTAAACAATTGAGACTATGATTACGGCATCCCTTTTCATAGTTCTGAAATTGTTTAGACACACATGCATGCTATCTAAGGAAAGGTGTATGATTTTGATAAAGTTTTATCAAAGCATCTCGTAATCTGAACTTTGGTAAGAAAGTCAATAAAGTATTGATTTCTAGAAGTCTAGCTGATTTCTGAGTACATGTCAAAGCTAGTGGGAGCATAAGTGTTATGCTAATAATTATCATGTTAGTGGGAGCATGATAATTCGTGAGACTGCAGGGATTGAAAAAGTTGTTTTGCTATAATTAAGGGAGAGGATATACTTCATTTCAGTTCTAAAGGCTTAGATTGAGACCTTAATCATCTTTAGTCAAGAATATATATATGAATTTCATGTTGGATTGGTTCAACTTAAGGAAATTCTATATATTGCGTTCTCAAAATTCGATTATGATTACGACATCCCTCTTCATAGTCAAATTTTTGAAAACATGGCAAATAAAATTATTGTAGCAAAAGACTAGTCTAGAATCATGTCTTTATGTGAGACATCATGAATCGTGTACCATTTGCTTTGGGTACAGGATCGATTGCATGTGCTATAATATTTGTCATTTGTAAATTTTTCCAAATGCCCAGAGGCATTAAGAAGGGAAAAGGTCTAGAATTGGATATGACTAAAATGATTAAGCAATTGTCGAGGACAATCTGAGGTTTAACAAAGATTGGTTGCTCAGGGACAGTTGGAAGTATAGTGCTAATTTTGGAAGGACCATATTGACATATTCTGAAAAGAGGGATCTCTTATTCAGAAGTGATAGTCAAAATGAGAATATGGAGTTGTCTCCATAGGTGGAAGTTATCTGTGTAAGATTAGAAAACTTAATGCAAGAAGCATGTCCAAAGCAATGTACTTTGAATATGAGACTTAGTTTCCATGGAGTTGATCTCCATTGGAATACCTTATAATGACTGTTGACAAGTCTTTGTGACTTTGTACATATTCATTACAGGAGGGTCAGTGTATATAAGTTTAAAATCTAAACAGATTTCGATAAATGATAGGAATTTGAAATTCTCACATTTTTCGATAAGGATTTGGGAGTGTGAAATTAGAATCATTGAAATTATGTTCAATTGGTTTATTTCACAAAGTAAGGATCATAGACAAACATAGAGTGCATACTTGGTGTATGGCAAAGCTATTGTTTAAGAAAAACATAGTGTATATGCTTGGAGCATGGGACAACTAGTGTTTTTAATTCAAGTATAAAGTTGATAAAACCGAAACAATGAATAATGAGTAATCAGTATGGTGATAAATAAAAGTGTTTATTTATATTCATAGGGTTTGATACAATATCATCATTCATTTATTCTTGTGTTTCACTTTGCATGTTTTGACTTCCAGAATAACTAAGTCGCTCTTCCTGAATGATTAAATTATTCAAACCATCCACAGTCGGTCATATGTTGGAAGTAGATATGAATCAAGACTGTCATGGGTTGGTTTGTAGAGGTCCAAGTTGGTGGACAAAGTGGTGCTACAACACTCATGAGTGCTCATAAGTTATGAGTATTGGATTCAACCCACGCTCATTTGAATCACTTCATGGATTTTATCACGAGTGATCATGAGACGATAATATCTTATATTCTTAAAACCTAGAGATATAAGTTGTTACTATGAGTTGGTTATACATTGATTGCACGAAAACGCATTGGTAACTCGATGTTATAAAACGTGCCTTTGTGTATGATTCAACAAGTAGTAGAACAAGCCATATGAGTCGAAGTTTATCCATTCCTTTTACCTTCGGGATAAAAGCGATATCTGTGGGCCCCTCGATGATTTAGCGATGACACATGTGAGTGCTTGGCCAAGCCAGGACTGATTTGATTTGTTCAATCAGTCAGTCATCATAAATCGGAAATCAGGAAACAACAAATGGACAGAGAGAATGATTATAATCCATGTCTCAGTCCATATGATATCTAGAATGGAGGAATATATGATCCCTTATCTAATGGACAAGTCATTGACAAGGTCAGAGTTCGACAGCGGCTTTAAGAGCTACGATTGCCAGTTAGGTTTTGAAGTCATACTCAATAATGTCTAAGTCCATAATGTCCAAGTGGGAGACTGTTGGATTAATGTCTAAGTCCGTAACTATATTTGGTATGTACTTGACCCGGCCCGGGATGGTCCATTTGGGTTGCACTTCACCGACACAATTTATATGGATAGTCTTTTGAGAATAGTATATTTATGATTTATATTAATATATTATAAGTTCTAATATATTAATATGGAATCATATTATTTAATTAGTATTGATCAAGAATTAACTTAGAATTAATTAAGTGATCAAAAAGAACTAATTAAATATGGACTCTTATATATATGGAATGGGCCAAGTTCATTTAGGTTGGGCTAAGCTTTCATGGATGGTCCATGGAGCTTTTAACCCATGGATCCTACGTAAATGAAAGGTCATGGGTATTAGGGTTTACATGGATGTAACCCTAATCCTCCATAATATATAAAGGGGTCCTTGGCTCACAAAATTGGCACAAGTGTGTGAAAAAAAAGTGTGGGCCGATTTTAGTGTGCATACATATTCTCTCAAGTTCTTCGAAGGTGTTTTGGTGATATGTGATTCCATTTGAGGCTTCCACACTATTGGGGCTAAGCTCTTAAAGATTGAAGACATCAAGCTACATCAAAAGGTATGTCATCTAACTAGAACTTTGTAGTATAGGTGCTTCATAATATGCTAGTTAGGATGAAACCTTGGAATAGTTAATATTTGCATGTATAATAGAGAAAACATAGATCCAAGGTTTATAGGGTTGCATGTACACCACAGGAGTGTTAGAATGCTCAAAACCCAACACTACTAACTCGTATGCCTTGAGCATGATAAGTTGGATTAGATAAGAATGGCAAGAATCAACGAATCAAGATCAAGAACATTCCTAAGTGTCCTAGGAGGATACAGGAAAGGATCTTTATAGTATGGAAGAGATCAGTGTAAGAGTTACACTGATGCTAAGTTCCACACTGACAAAGACGATTCCGTTCGCAGTCGGAATTCGTGCTTTTCTATATGGTGAAGTTTTTAGTTTGGAAGAGTACCAGGAAATACACCATAGTGGATTCAACAAAATTAGAGTATATTGCAGTTGGTGAAATTGCAAAGAAAACAATGCGACTAAAAGAGATTCATTAGTGACATCTTTGTTGAAATTCCATCATTGATGTTCCTTTTGAAATTTCTTGTGACTTTATGTGTGAACTTACCTCGACTATGGATCCTAATTCGCATAAGCTCGCATGATACATACTAAGTAAGTTCCAACACATTTGATAGTGAGTCAAATGTACATACATCATAGTCAATGAGTCATATTGAAAGATATTTTTGTCGGTTCATTCCATAAGCCAATGTCACTGACCAAGTTGACAGTCAGACAAAGTAAAGAGGTATTATATTTGCAAATGAATTGGCTTAAACAATCTTAGTTTGGTTTGTTTTAAACCTGAGAAAAAAGCAGTATAAGCGTTAATTCATTTTGGCGATTAGTTATTGGAGATCTTAATATATGACAGAGTTCAGTCATTCCAATTATCTGATCACTGTGTTCTCCTTTTGCATGTTTAGAACACACTTCTCGAGTACTAATTTACTCAAACGTCCATACTCGGTCATGTCTTGGAAGTAAGTAGTGATTTAAAACTGTAATGAGTATTAGTGGATTGTCCATAGTTATTGGACATAGCATAGAGATTGTGCTAACACTTATCAATACTTAATAGATATTTAAGTATTGGACCAACCCACGCTTAGAGATTACTTCATGGATCCAGTCACGAGTAATTCTAAGACGATAATATCTTCTATTCTTCAAACCTAGATACATGTGGGGTTTTGCTCTATGATCCTGTTATGAATTGGTCTACTCCATTGTTATCCGTAACTGGTAGTTATAAAGGGTATGTCCATGTGTGAGATGATGAAATACAAAAACTATGTAGTCGAAGTTTATTTGTTCCTTCTACCTTAACAGGAGAACCGATATCTATGGGTCATTCGATGATTTGGTGCCGACATCTAAAGTGCTTGGTCGAGCCCTCATTGGAATTAATATGTTCAATTTAGTAGTCAGATGCAGTCGTCACAAATCTATATCGGGAAACATAATCTTCAATTCTAATATTGACCAATATCCATGTCTCGAGTTCATACATATATCATAGAACGAAGGAATAGTTGATCACTTATATAAGGGCTGAATCTTGATTAGATCAAGAGTTTGATAGTTACATTGGATGGCTAACTCTCTGTTGATTATTAGAGAAATATTGGTCCTCGTATAGTTGATGACTTGTCCTAGTAGGAGACTGTTGGAAATGGTGTCCAAGGTTATTAACTATTGGTAATATTTCTGATAATAGCAGGGTCCTTTTGGGTTGCCCTAAAGAGCCAAATTTAGTAGAATAAATAAAGGAGAAACTGGTTTATTAGTTATTATTGTTAACAACTAATTAGAAACTAATTGGAAATATATTTTTCAAATTAATTAACAGTTTAATTAATCAAAGGATTGAATATTCAATTAATCAATAATTGGTTGATCAGGAATATTCCAAAACCCTTATGGAATTAGGGTTGGATGAAAATCACTCCGTCCCACATGGGAAAAGGAGTGAATTTCGTGGTTAGACTCCCATCCCACATGGGAAGGAATACAAAACCTAGGAAGGGATCCAAGGCTATAAATAGGGTCTTCTGGATTTTATTCTTCCTTGCACCTTGGCTTAAAGTGTCGCAAACCCTTCTTCCTCCCCCTCTTAGGGACGATTTCTAACTCTCTTAGGGTTTGTGAAATTGAACCTTCTCCTAGTTATTTTTATTCAACTCTTTGGTGTTATTGGGTTTGATACCATTAGATGGATTCTGGTTTGAGTCATCTCATCCAAGCAACTTCGTAGAGGATCAAGATCTCAAGCGTGGAGATCAAGGGCTACATAAGAGGTATGTTTTTCTTCTTTGTTTTTATGTTTTCATAGGGTACATTTAATTAGCATGAAACCATAGATCCTAGGGTGCATGTGCACTTAGGTATATTGTAGTTTCGATTTTTCTGCTACATAGTTTAGAGTGTATTTGATGCGTAGAAAACCCAACATATTGGTCGAAATACATTGATTAAAGGGCAATCCTTATGGGAAGAATAATAATTTTTTTTCCAATATAATTAGCAAGAAGTAATCCATCGTGACGATCGAGTATTCAATAAATCTCCAATAATAATCTCTTTTGCGAAGACCATAAATCGAGACATGTAAAAATCATTCTTTGCAAAAGTGTTTCATATCATCGGTTATGGTGGTAAAAATCGGTGTAAAAAAATAAATCGTTTTAAAATATGAGGAGAAGAGGGGTTGGGATGTTTAGAGTGATTGGTCGCGAGGAATTGGTGAAGTTGGACTAGGTGTCTAAGGTAATATATATATATATATATATATATATATATATATATATATATATATATATATATATATAAATATATATATGAATTAAAAGCAAAGTCCTTTTTAGGTTTCTCTCAAAACTAGTAATTGACGTAAATGACATTGAAAAGAGAGGTTGATTTATTAGTTTATTATATGATTAATAAATAGCAATAAATAATTTGTTAATATATTACGAGATTAACATATTAATTAGAAATAGTATTATTTAATTAAAAATTAATCAGAAATTAGTTGGAATTAATTGGATTAATTAAAAGTATAGGAACAAAATGTGACAATGTTCAAAAGTTAAGCAAAGGAAAGCTTTCAGAACCTCCCTAGAAGGGACGACTTTCTGGGAGCTCTCTAGGGCCTCCAGAAAGCTTTGGGTGTAAAGAAAAGGTAAAAGGAAACTACCTTATTTGAGATATTAATTTAATATTCAAATTAGAGCCGACATTTCATACCATCTCCTCTCTCCTCTCAAGTCTTCCATTGTTGGGGTTTAGGTACAAACCATTAGAGACTTCATAATTTTGGTGTTGGCTTTCCAAGAGACTTCAAGAAAGGAATTTTTGATTATTTTCTAGAATAATCAAAAAGGTATGTAAACATTATCCTTGCTATTTTTGGTAATAGTAGTATGCCTTAGGGTTCTTGATGTTCAATTGTTTGTTTCTTTCAATAGAGAAAACTTAGATCCAAAGTAGGTTCCATGTGAACTTAAGGGTTAAGTTGTTTTTTGCAAGATGCTTTATTTTATTACCTACAAAACCTATCAACGATATCAAATCCGTAGTTTTCAATTGATTATGCATAATGTTAAATAGATCAAAATTAGGAATTATAGAAATAAACATAAGGGCTTGAAATTTTGAAAATCGATAGGGTTCTTGAAACCCTAGTCTACACCGCTTAAATCTCGAAAATTACTAGGGTTAGTTAGGGTTTCCTAGTTTCCTTAGTTATTGCGTTAATAGCCTTAAAATAGAATAATTAAATTGGATAACGCATACCCTTGTTTTCGAAATTAGATAGGGTTTTGGATTAGGATTAAATTTGAATTATTTAAGTAATTTTTTAATAGTAAATAATTATATAATCCATAAATGATTTAAATTAATTTAATTATAATTAACTAAAAGATAAAGATTAAATCATAATTGGTTTAAATTTAATTAAAATAAAAGTTTAATCTGGTTAATTAAAAGTTTAAACCTTGTATTTTGAAATGTTTTAAAATACACCTTATACAAATTATTAAAAGTTAGTTACTATATGTATAATAATAAGTGAGTCAAATTGCTAATATGTCTCATTCATGAAGTCATACTATCAGGGAGTTATAAGGAAGCGACCTATAAAATGGTCATTGAATGGACGTCCACTCTCACCTACCGCTCCCTTTTTTAGTTGAGGGTTGTTAGTAGAATAGGGTTGATAGGAAATGACCTCATTAAAAGTATAATGATACAAAAGTACTAGAACCTTATTTAAAAATCTCACTCTAGTTACTTTACGGAAAATGTGAAAAGTATGTTAATCCATGAAAACGCACATCATGCTTTATATATCGTTAGTGAAGCGTGTGTGGTTAACCGACACACTAATAGGTACTTTAAATAGAAATGATGGGCATCTTGAAAATTATCATTTTTATTAGAGCGTGTGTGGTTAATCTGCACATTAATTAGAGATGATAAATGACATCGAGGTTGCAAAGCATGTTTGCATGGTTATTCACATCTTGTTTGTGATCCTCAGTATAAGAGTCACAAATAGAAGAGCATAATCTGAGATTAAATATGCCATTTATAGATTCAATGAATCTCAAAAGATCTAGGAATTTCATAAGATTGAAATTGGTGAATTGATTTACCTACCTTTATAAATTCGTTATTAAATTACGACATCCCTCTTCTAGATTGTGAATTTTATAGTTGGATCCTAGCCTTGAATATTTATTATGGGTTAAATATTAAGGAATTCATATAAATTAATTAAAACTTTTCATCATCTATAGATGTATACTTTTATTGGTGATGTTGTTGCTCATACCTCCACCAACAGCAACTCAAACTTCATTGTTCTATCGATCTTATCAAAAGAGAAATTAATTGGTCCAAACTACATGGACTGGATGCTAAATCTCAAAATGACTATTCTATACGAGTGCAAATAATATATCATCGATAAACCTCTACTCGAAATCGATGAGTTAACTGATACTCTAGAGGAACAAGCTGCCTATAAACAACACTATGCCGATGCAACAAAGGTCGGTTGCATAATGGTTGCAACCATGGTACCTGAGTTGAAAAAGTTCTTTGAGGACTATTACCCATATGAGATGTGCTTAGATCTTGCTAAAAAGTTTCACAAGAAAGCACGCAAATAGAGATACGAGGTCAACAAGGCATTAATGGCTTGTAAACTAAAGGATGGAGAATCTTTCTGCAATTATGTGCTGATAATGCAGAGATATGTAGAGAGATTGGAAAAGCTCAATGTGTCTTTTCACAAAGATTTAGCCATATATATGGTCCTTAACTCTTTGCCTCCTAGTTATGACCAGTTCATTTTAACTTATCATTTGAAAAAAACAAAGACCATGTTGACGCTTCTGCAACGAGTGCTCCAGTCCTAGCCATTTGGCAAAGCAGGGGAAAGAAGAGGAAGTCAAATCCTCAATCAAACTGGAAAGGAAAGGGCCATGTTGGATCGTTAGCATTCGAACCAAGCCCAAATCCAGTTCTAATATTCCAACTGTGAGTGATCCCAAAGAGGTTGTTTACTATTATTGCAACGAAATTGGCCACTGGAAACAAAGCTATGCCAAGTACTTGCAGGACATTAAGGATGGAAAATTCAAGCAATCGTCGGCAAGTATATACACTATTTAAGTCAATAACTCACAACTTACTCATTCTTGGGTTCATGATACAAGATATGGTTTTCATATTTATTCTGATTTGCAGGGACTAAAAGAATGTTAGGTAGTGGAGCTTGGAAGAAATAAATCTGATCAGGGGGAATAGGCGATTTTCACATGTTACCAAGATTGAAACTTAGAGTCTAGTACGTAGTAGTGATGTTAGGATAGATTTGTTGAATTGTTGTTATTCGTCAGAAATGACGTGAAACATTATTTCTTTTCATGCATTGTTCAGACAAGGTTTTCGATATTATTTTGAAGATTTGAATTGATAGATTTTAGCTTATAAAAATGTCTTTTTATGTTTAAAGATTTACCTTATGATGATGTGTATGAAATAGTGATTTGTGTTGATAACTTGGGCAATAGTGTATACCATATTTGTTCTTCGAATGGTGTAGAAAAAGTATGCTTTTGACATTGTCGTCTTGGAACATAACAAGAAACAAACCGCCCTACTCCAAAAGGATGGAGTGTTGGAATCATTTGACTTAAGATCAGATGATGAATGCGAGTCTTGTCTTTTGGGCAAAATGTAAAATATCAACATTCACTAGGTCTTGTGAAAACGACAAATGTTTGTTGGATCTCATACACACGAATGTGTTCGGACCTTTCAAATCTACCACAAGGGATGCTAATCGATTCTACATGACATTTATGGATGATTATAGCAGATATAGGTATATCTACATAATCAAACATATATTAGAAAGTTTTGAAAAGTTCAAAGAGTTTAAACACGAGGTCGAGAATAAATTGGGCAGGAAGATAAAGATGCTCCGATCAGACAAAGGAGGAGAGTATCTTAGTATCAACTTCCACGACTATCTTAAGGAATGTGGAATATTTTGACAATTGACTCCTCTTTGGACACCATAACTTAATGGTGTGGCTGAGAGGCATAATCGGACCATGTTAGACATGGTTCATTCCATGATGAGTCGAGCTTTTCTTCTTATTTCTTTCTTGGGGTATGCCATAGAGACAACCGCCCATATCCTTAATCTTGTCCCTACCAAGAAGGTTTCCAAAACATCTCACGGGATGTGGACATGGAAAGTTCCCTCGCTAGCCAATATCAATGTCTGGGGTTGTGAAGCTTTTGTTAGACGAGAGACTCATGACAAGCTAGAACCTTGAAGTGAGAGGTGTATTTTCATTGGTTATCCACATAAGTCTTTTGGTTACTTGTTCTACAAACCTAGTGAGAACATGGTCTTTTTAGCTCGAAGGGGAGTATTTCGCGAGAGAGAGCTCATATTCAAATAGGATAGTGGGAGTGAAACTAACCTTAAATAGATTCAGGAGTCAACTAGTGAAAGAACCTTAGAAGAAACTAGATCTCAACCAGAGGATGAGACTCCTATTGATCCCATTGAAAATTCATTACCTCTTCATTGATCCAATAGAGTTATCATGTCACCTTCGTTCTATGGTTTCCATATAACGTCGGATGGTGACATGTTTATCAGTGATGGTACACTAGTAAATTAAGATGAGCCAACTAACTACAAGGAAGCGATAGAGAGCCCTGAGGTTTCCAAATGGAAGGAGGCAATGGACAGCGAGATCAAGTCCATGTATGATAACCAACTTTGCAATTTGGTTGATCATGTACCAGGTCTAAATACATTTGGCTGCAAATGGATCTTCAAGAAGAAACCGACATGGATGGAAAGGTCCACACTTTCAAGGCATGACTGATTGCAAAGGGCTTTACTCAATCCCAAGTGACTGACTATGATGAGACTTTCTCATCAGTGGCTAAGATAAAGTCTATCAGGATAATGCTTTCGATAGTTGCCTTTCATGATTATGAAATATGGCAGGTGCTTGTCAAAACTGGTTTGCTAAATGGGATGTTGGTAGAGGATTTTTACATGAGCCATCCAGATGGTTTTGTACAAGAAATGTTTCCTACTAGAGTGTGTAAGCTTGAGGAATCCATTTACGGATTAAAACAAACATCTCGCAGTTGGAATCTTTGCTTCCATGAGAAATTTAAAGTAGTTTGTTTCTCTCAAAGTGAGTCTGAGTCGTGTATGTATGTCAAAGCTAGTGGGAGTATAGTGACTTTCATATTATTGTATGTTGATGACATACTCCTGATGGGAAACAACATTCCGACCTTGCAAGAAGTGAAATATTGGCTTGGAAAGTGTTTCGCCAAGAAGGATCTACGGGAAGCATCCTATATTCTTGGGATACCGATTCTAAAGGATAGAAAGAAAATTATTATTGATCTTAGTTAGAGTACATACTTGGATAAGGTACTAAAACGGTTTAGTATGGAAAATTCCAAGAAAGGGGAACTACCCATTCATAGTACTGTTAAGTTGAGTAAGATCCAAAGCCAGTACAGATGAAGAGATACCTGACATGAGTCGAGTCCCATACGCTTCGACTTTAGGTTCGATCATGTATGCTATGACATGTACTCACCCTGATGTGTCTTATGCTTTGAGTATTTTTATTCGATTTCAGGGTAATACTGGAAGAGCTCATTGGACTGTAGTGAAGAATATTCTTAAGTATTTGTGATGGATAAAGGAAATGTTTCTAGTTCTTGGTGGTACTGATACATCAAGAGTGAGTGGATATAGTGACGCTAGCTTTCAGATAGATCAGGATAACTTATGTTCTTAGTCAGTTTGGGTGTTTCTATTGAACGGTGGATCGATTACTCGCAAAATGTCCAAATAAGAAACGATGGTTGATTCTACTTGTGAAATAAAGTACATCGCAGTGAGTGAAGCGTTAAAGGAAATGAATTGGTTGAAGAACTTTATCGGTGATCTCGGAGTATTCCCGACTATTTAAGAGCCAATGGAACTTTTATGTGATAATGAAAGAGCGGTTTATTTGACTAAAGAACCCAAGGATCATGGTAGATCCAAGTGTATCGAAGAAAAAGTATCATTACATCATACATAGGGTTGAAGAAGGTCATCTCCTGGTGAAGATAGTATCTTTAGAAGATAATCCTGCTGATCCTTTCACAAAGGCTATGAGTAGGGTTAAGCATAACCAACATAATAGGAGCATATGCTTAAGAGTTGATCTTAATTTTAGTAGTTAGTTAGTTTGAAACTTGTAACAAAATAAATGTAATAGATTTTGGTGATATAATAATAAAGATTATTTATGAGTATGGTTACTGCCTTTTTCAATTGTTTATTCTTGTGTTTTGCTTTGCATGTTTTTCTTCCTGAATGATTTGATTATTCAAAATTCCACAGTCGCTCATACTTTAGGATGTAAGTAGTGAGTCAAGACTGACATGAATTAAATTGTAGATTGTCTATAGGGATTAGACATTGCAATAAGATTGCTACAATGTTCATGAGTACTTAGAAAATGGGGATTTTGAGTATTGGATAAACCCACGATTAGAGAATTACTTCATGGATTGTATCACGAGTAATACAGAGATGATAATATCTTTTATTCTTAAAACAAATATATATGAGTTGTAATTTACAAGTCGATTGTGCATTGGTATTATGAAAACGCATCAGTAACATGATGTTATAAAACGTGGAGCCATGCATGATTTGGTGAGTAAAAGATACAAGCATATAAGTCGATCTTTATCTGTTCCTTTTTCCCTAATAGGAAAAGCGATATCTTTGGGCCCCTAGGTGATTTGGTATGACATTATAGTGTTTGGCTCAGCCAGGACTAAATTGATTTGTTCAGTTAGTAGTCTTATGAGGTCATAACAAATAAGGAAACTAAGAAACTAAATTTTGCATAAGACATTGATTGTAATCCATGTCTCATGTCCATACGATATCATGAAGAATGGAGGAATATTTGATCACTTATCTTAGGGTCGATGTCTGATAACATTAGATTCTGGCAGTTGCTTTGGAGAGCACGCTTTGCTGTTTAATTTAGAAGTTACACATACAATTGTAGTTACATACTTATCCAAGTGGGAGACTGTTGGATTAGGTGTCTAAGCCAATAACTAAATTGGTATATAAATGAATTAAAAGCAAAGTCCGTTTTAGGTTGCCCTCAAACTAGTAATTGACGGAAATGACTTTTGAAGAGAGAGGTTGATTTATTGGTTTATTATATGATTAATAAATGACAATAAATAATTTGTCAATATATTATGAGATTAATATATATTAATTACAAACAATATAATTTAATTAATAATTAATCAGAAACTAATTGGAATAAATTTTGGGATTAATTGGATTACATAAAAGTGTGGGGACTAAAGGTGACAATGTACAAAAGTTGAGAAAAAGAAAGCTTCCAGAACCTCCCTAGAAGGGACGATTTTGTGGGAGCTCTCTAGGGCTTCTAGAAAGCCTTGGAGAGTAAGGAAAGGGTAAAAGGAAATTGTCTTATTTGAGATATTAATTTAATATTCAAATTAGGGTTGCATTAGGATACCTTAATCACCTATAAATACCCCCTTAAGGATCTCATATTTTTCTTCCGTTATTTTCAGAGTATTAGAGTGAAATTTCATACCCTCTCCTCTCTCCTTCTGAGTGCTCCATTACTTGGGTTTGGGTACATCGCATTAGTGTAACGACATAAATTTTAAAAACAATTTTTCATTTCTAAAACATAATAAACTCATATAATATTCCCAAAAATCTCATCTATATCAAATGTCATCACAAATAAACATATCCCAGAATCTCAATAGATAACAACTCCATCAGTGTGTACAGATCATGCCGGCGCCTTCCCGCGATCCTCGCTGGTACCTGAAACACATAACACATAACACGGTAAGCATAAATGCTTAGTGAGTTCCCCAAAATACCACATACAGCACATAAGCCACTCAAGGCTACAACTCGGTATGACCCTCTGGTCAATGTGTCTCAGCGGGACCCTCCAGTCCCGTAGCTCGTTGGACCCTCCAGTCCGGTCTAGCTCGTTGGACCATCCGGTCCGGTCTAAATCGTTGGACCCTCTGGTCTGGTCTGATCGAGGACCCTCTGGCCTCATAAGTCGTTAGACCCACTAGTCCGGTCTATATAACACATAGCATACATATAACATAAAGCACATAAATCTCAAACATACACATACACATAAGACCCTCCGGTCTGCACATATATACCACTCTAGGTAATGTATAGTGAGAAGACTCACCTTGCATGCTGTCTAGTAACTCACGTGCTCGGTATCCCTGAATCTCGCAACAATGACCTAGCCCCGCCTAAACACATAAATGTTGGGTTATGAGCATTCTAACACTCCTAAGTGTACATGCAACCCTAAATACCTTGGATCTATGTTTTCTCTATTATACATACAATTATGAACATCCAAGGTATTATCCTAATCTAGCATACAAAATAATAAATATAACAAGATAGAATACATACCTCTTTGATGTAGAATGTCTTCATGAAGCTTGAGTGCCTAGTGCCCCAAGTGTGACACCTCAAATGGTTCACACAACACCAAATACACTTGGAATAACTTGAGAGAAACTTGAACACTCCTTAAAATCGTCTAGCCCTCACACTCACACATTAGTGCACGATTTCTTTGGCCATGGGATTCTTTTATATGGTGGCTATTAGGGTTACACCATGTAACTCATAACTTTACCCATTCCTTATGCTCCATGGATTATAACCTCCATGGAGTATCCATGGGTCACCCCATGGACTTAGTCCAACATAAGGAATCTTGGATCACAAGCCCACATATATAAGAATGAATGATTTACACAATCAACCCATATATTTAATTAGGCTCCTTTTGATCACTTAATTAGTTCCAAATTAATTCTTGATCAATACTAATTAAATAACCTTATTAATATATTAGAACTTATAATATATTAACCAACCTTAAGTGTTATTTCTCTCATTATAGTCTATCCAAATGCATGATGCCATGCAACCCAAATGGACCATGCCGGGTCGGGTCAAGTCTTACCAATTATAGTTATGGACTTAGACATTAATCCAACAGTCTCCCACTTGGATAAGTCTAAAACTATTATTGCGTATGACTTCAGGAACCGATCAACAATCGTAGCTCTCAAAAGCTTCTGTCGAACTCTGACCTTGTCGATGAACTCTGACCTTTGTCAATGACTTGTCCATTAGATAAGGGATCATATATTCCTCCATTCTAGATATCATATGGACTGAGACATGGATTATCAATCATTCTCTCTGTCCATTTGTTGTTTCCCGATTTCCGATTCATGATGACTGACTGATTGAACAAATCAAATCAGCCCTGGCTTGGCCAAGCACTCACATGTATCATCTTTAAATCATCGAGGGGCCCACAGATATCGCTTTTATCCCAAAGGTAAAAGGAATTGATAAACTTCGACTCATATGGCTTGTTCTACTACTTGTTGAATCATACACAAAGGCACGTTTTATAACATCGAGTTACCAATGCGTTTTCGTGCAATCAATGTATAACCAACTCATAGTAACAACTCATATCTCTAGGTTTGAAGAATATAAGATATTATCGTCTCATGATCACTCGTGATAAAATCCATGAAGTGATTCAAATGAGCGCGGGTTGAATCCAATACTCAAAACTTATGAGCACTCATGAGTGTTGTAGCACCACTTTGTCCACCAACTTGGACCTCTACAAACCAACCCATGACAGTCTTGATTCATATCTACTTCCAACATATGACTGACTGTGGATGGTTTGAATAACTTAATCATTCAGGAAGAGCGACTTAGTTATTCTGGAAGTCAAAACATGCAAAGTGAAACACAAGAATAAATGAATCAAATATGGTATCAAACCCTATGAATATAAATAAACACTTTTATTTATCACCATACTGATTACTCATTATTCATTGTTTCGGTTTTATCAACTTTATACTTGAATTTAAAACAATAGTTGTCCCATGCTCCAAGCATGTACACTATGTTTTCTAAACACTAGTCATGCCATACACCAAGTATGCATACTATGTTTGTCTATGATCTTTACTTTGTAAAATAGATCAATTGAACATCACTACAATGATCCTCTTTTCACAGTCCCAAATCCTTACTGCAAATGCAAGAATTCGAAATTCATGCCATTTACTGAAATCTGTTAGATTCTAAACTTATATGCATTGATCCTCTTAATGATTATGCACGAAGTCAGAAAGACTTGACAACAATCATTACAGAGCATTCCAAAGGAGATCAGCTCCTTGGAAATATCCTTCTTTCATTAAGTTTCCTAATCTTACACATATTGACTAATTTCTAACTTTGAAACATTTCCATATTCCATTTTGACTATCACTTCTGAACAAGAGTTGCCTCCTTACAGATTATGTCAATATGGTCCTTCCAGAATTAACATCATACTTCCAACTGTCCTTGAGCAACCAATCTTTGGTAAACCTTAGATTATCCTCGACAATTGCTTAATCATTTTAGTCATATCCAATTCTAGACCTTTTCCCTTCATAATGCCCCAGGCATTTGGAAAATTTTAGAAAGGATGAATATAACACATGTAATCGATCCTATATCCGAAGCATATGGGACACGATTCATGATGTCTCACATAAAGACTAAACCAGTCTTTTGCTATAATATTTCCATTTCAATTTTCCAAGTTCTCAAAATTCAGATTATGAAAAGGGATGCCGTAATCATAATCGAATTTTAGAACGCAAATAATGGACCCATATATAGAATTTCCTTATGTTGAGCCATTCCAACATGAAATTCATATATATATATATCCTTGATTAAATACGATTAAAATCTCAATCTAAGCTTTTAGAATTGAAATGAAGTATAATTTCCACTCCCTTAATTATAGCAAAACAACTTTTTCAACCCCTGCAACCTCACGAATTGAAACTTTTGTTTTCTATAATTAACATTGCTAACTTGCAACCTTTGTCATAATTATCATGCTCCCACTAACATGATGATTATTAGCATAACACTTATGCTCCCACTAGCTTTGACATGTACTCAGAAATCAGCTGACTTTCTTACCAAAGTTCAGATTTCTGATACTAGATTGTTTTGATAAAACTTTATCAAAATCATACACCTCTCTTAGATAGCTCACATGTGTGTCTAAACAATTTTAGAACTATGAAAAAGGATGCCGTAATCATAGTCTCAATTGTTTAGACCTTTGCCACTTCTCACAAGTCCATGTTAGTGTGCTGGTAAACCACACACGCTCCACTAACGACTTTGAGAATGCAAATATCACAATTGCTATCTAGCTAAAATCTACTTAGTGAAAGTGTTTCCTCACCATCATTTTCATGAATCGGAGAGAAACCTTATGACACTTAGATTTAATAATGTATGTGTTCTTATCCATGTGAATTTGTCAAAACCATAATCACAAGACAAGGTTAGTGACAAATCCAAACTCATATTGATTAAACTTGTGCAATCTTAAATTCTTGCCATTTGGCAGCTCAGGTGCCTGCCATTGCTTCCAAGTAGTTGTGCAACCAATTGAGAACTCTCAGAACTCCTATGCAAAGCCAACTTGAATAGGCACAAAAATTTCAACACGATAGGTTATAAACCTCAAGTCGTGTGCTAGTGAAGGACTTTAGGTTTTATTCTTGATTAAGTCTTGAAACTTTCAAGAGCTTTAAGACTCCCAGTGTCCTCTTGACATATAAGACTCCCTTGTCAAATATTCAAGAGATAGTGCGGATTCTTTATCAAGACTAACACTTTACACAATTGGCCTAAGTTGGTCTCTGTTTTATCCAAAACATCACAACTTACCAATTTCAAATGTACAAGAGTAGATAACCTTTTACTCTTACATTTGACTAGTGTTAACAAACCCTCTTTAAGATATGTCACTCAAGTTACAATCTTGGAGTATGACTCTAAGAATTGTTTTGGAACGAAGTATGACTCATCTTTTTGATTTAACCATTTCAACAATTCATGACTCCTCTTCTTAGTCATAAAAATGCACTAAGATGACCTTAGAGGATCAATTGTGATATGGTATCTTAATCATTAAGATGATCATAAACATGATACTAAAGTACTCTCCCATCTTTTCAGATTTGAGAAACTTTTATCTTTCTGCCATACTTTGATTCTTCTTATTCGTTCTGTCTCACATTGAAACTTCTCAAATGCTACAGACTTATACTTAAACTTATAAGTATAACCATATTTACTGAACTTAAGTAAATCATGACGAATAGTCTTCTTGATCTTTTGTGGTGGACTTGACCAGTGCACAAGAATGTGTACTCGATCCCTTAGTCCTTTCCTTATTCACATAAGGAATTAGTCTTAATTTTCCAAGCTGAAAGTTCTCATTCATCATACTATACAACTTGCATGATTCCAAGTGTCGGTCCAATTGAACCTTGGGTGATGAGAATCTTTCCTTATTTGGTAATATTAGACACTACCACAACCGAAAGAATCAAATCCATTTTTCCAATATTGCTATCAATGGAATCTTATAAGCAACAACTTTTCACAAATGCCATTGTAAGGATACTTAAAATAAATAAAATCAAAACCTTTTTCTTTTATTTTAAAACTTTGCGGAAAAACTTATCCTTACAATCCATATGAAAACCTTGTTGTTATCTATTCCTAAGAAATATAAATATCATAACTCTTAAGTAATAGCCCAAAATTCTGACCACCGAACCATGCGATTGAAATCCATCTTCGCGATCAGAATCAGCATGTACTTAATAGAGTTAGACAATGGACTTTACCTGAAGTAGAGCCAAACTTATTGACTTTAACATCCTTAGGTAAATTTGGCAGCTTCGTAACCAATGCCCCTTCCTTTGGCAATAGTTACCTATGGACCCTTGATAATGGGACTATCTCAGACTTCACCTCTCTCTTTACCATTGGGTCAACCGAGTTGACTATGGCCGATCCCTTTCCATTGGGAAGAGAGAGCTTTACTGGATATCCAATGTCATCATTGTCAATGTCCATAGCGTTTTAGGAAGTTGATCTTAGCAAATAGATAAGATCATTAAGGGTCTTGTCTTAGTCTGCTTCATAGGATTCCCAAAAGAACTCACTATGTGACTTAGAAAGTAGTTGAGCCACCAACTTTCTCAAGACTTTGACACCCAACTCTCCCGGCTTGTCAATATGTGACTACATATCCAAGATGTGATCACACCTAGACCTTGCCTTGCCAATAGGGCTTGAGTGACCTTAAACTTTTTAGGAACTTGTGGGTTAGGGAGAATAATTGGAGGAGGTGAAAGAAGTATGATATCCATGGGACATCATCTTCATTTAGGAAAGCTTGTTTCAAGAGATTTGGGAAGATCATAAATGTCTAGACCAGACATCTTTTTGGGAGATATTCAAGATAGTTGATTTAAAGTCCTTAATATGACACCCAATATGAAATATTAAGGCTAGGACCCAACAAACTATTTTATAACTTAGAAGAGGGATGCCGTAATCCAAGCTATAAAATATTTGAAGGTAGGTGAATGACGATTCACCAATTTCCACCATGAAAAACGAAATAATTTATTAGGTTTTAATTGGATTTGAAAGTCCTAGATCTTTGAGATTCGTTGAACTGTTCAAAGGCATGTTTCAATCTCGAGTGTGCCCTTCAGGTTTTGTGACTGGGATGCCAAGGATCACAAAACAAGGTGTGAAGTAACCATGCAAATATACTTGGTACCCTTAATATTTACCCCTCAATCGATGTGCCGGTTAACCACACGAGCTCCACCGATACTATGATAAATATTAAGTTACCCTTTGCCTAGTTTGTTAAATCCAGGTTAACCACACACGCTCCACTAACGGTTTAAACAGAGTGCAAAGTGTAATTTCATGGATTAGCACCTTATTCACATTTTCCTAAGTAACTAAGATTGGGAATTTATAAGTGTTTAGTTACTTAGTATTTATCATTAATACTTTTAATGAAGGGAGAATTATAGTCCTTGTCCTACCTGTTCGGCTAACGACCCTCCACCAGTCAAGGAAGCGGTGGGTGAGAGTGGACACCCATTAAACTGCCATTTTATAGGCAGTAACCTTATACCCCCCTTAAAGACCGGCTTCGTGAATGAGGCCTACTAACGGTAAGACTGACTTGCTCTTATACATATATTTATTATTAACTTATAATACTATAAAGTATAAGGGTTGAATTTTAACTTTTAAAATTCTAAGGGCTAACTTGGAATTAAAGTATTCATGGGGAAAACTTTACAAATTCCAAAACTTGAGGGCAAGTTTTGAAAATATTCAAAACTAATTAATTCCATAACTTATGTGTTTAAAGTAGTTTTAATTAAAAAAAAAACTCTTCAAGTTCCATAACTTGAGGACAAGTTATGGAAGACTTTAAACTAATAAAAGAATGTAACTTTTCTTTATTTTTGTAACTTATGGAACTAATTAAGGTTACATATTTTATCATTTAATGAAGTGACTCTTGAACCTCCATAACTTGAGGACAAGTTATGGAGTCATAAAACCATTTAATGAGGACAAGACTCTTCATTTTTGTAACCATTGCCAACTTTTTATGAGTTTTATGAAACTTAAATGTGACTTTTCATATAACTTGAGGACAAGTTACAAAAACACATTTTAGAATCAACTCTTAGATTAAAATGGATTGAAAACACATAATCAATTAACTTTTCTATTAATCTAATAAACTCATATGAACAAAGATAATTCACATCAAATTTTTTTCAAGTAATTAGCATAACTTTTAATCTAATACAATTCGATTTTTCAGCTAATTTTGCAAGTATAACAAGAAAACAAGCCTTGGCTCTGATACCACTATTGGGTTATGAGCATTCTAACACTCCTAAGTGTACATGCAACCCTAAATACCTTGGATCTATGTTTTCTCTATTATACATACAATTATGAACATCCAAGGTATTATCCTAATCTAGCATAGAAAATAATAAATATAACAAGATAGAATACATACCTCTTTGATGTAGAATGTCTTCATGAAGCTTGAGTGCCTAGTGCCCCAAGTGTGACACCTCAAATGGTTCACACAACACCAAATACACTTGGAATAACTTGAGAGAAACTTGAACACTCCTTAAAATCGTCTAGCCCACACACTCACACATTAGTGCACGATTTCTTTGGCCATGGGATTCTTTTATATGGTGGCTATTAGGGTTACACAATGTAACTCATAACTTTACCCATTCCTTATGCTCCATGGATTTTAACCTCCATGGAGTATCCATGGGTCACCCCATGGACTTTGTCCAACATAAGGAATCTTGGATCACAAGCCCACATATATAAGAATGAATGATTTACACAATCAACCCATATATTTAATTAGTCTCCTTTTGATCACTTAATTAGTTCCAAATTAATTCTTGATCAATACTAATTAAATAACCTTATTAATATATTAGAACTTATAATATATTAACCAACCTTATGTGTTATTTCTCTCATTATAGTCTATCCAAATGCATGATGCCATGCAACCCAAATGGACCATGCCGGGTCGGGTCAAGTCTTACCAATTATAGTTATGGACTTAGACATTAATCCAACAGTCTCCCACTTGGATAAGTCTAAAACTATTATTGCGTATAACTTCAGGAACCGATCAACAATCGTAGCTCTCAAAAGCTTCTGTCGAACTCTGACCTTGTCGATGAACTCTGACCTTTGTCAATGACTTGTCCATTAGATAAGGGATCATATATTCCTCCATTCTGGATATCATATGGACTGAGACATGGATTATCAATCATTCTCTCTGTCCATTTGTTGTTTCCCGATTTCCGATTCATGATGACTGACTGATTGAACAAATCAAATCAGTCCTGGCTTGGCCAAGCACTCACATGTATCATCTTTAAATCATCAAGGGGCCCACAAATATCGCTTTTATCCCGAAGGTAAAAGGAATGTATAAACTTCGACTCATATGGCTTGTTCTACTACTTGTTGAATCATGCACAAAGGCACGTTTTATAACATCGAGTTACCAATGCGTTTTCGTGCAATCAATGTATAACCAACTCATAGTAACAACTCATATCTCTAGGTTTGAAGAATATAAGATATTATCGTCTCATGATCACTCATGATAAAATCCATGAAGTGATTCAAATGATCGCGGGTTGAATCCAATACTCAGAACTTATGAGCACTCATGAGTGTTGTAGCACCACTTTGTCCACCAACTTGGACCTCTACAAACCAACCCATGACAGTCTTGATTCATATCTACTTCCAACATATGACTGACTGTGGATGGTTTGAATAACTTAATCATTCAGGAAGAGCGACTTAGTTATTCTGGAAGTCAAAACATGCAAAGTGAAACACAAGAATAAATGAATCAAATATGGTATCAAACCCTATGAATATAAATAAACACTTTTATTTATCACCATACTGATTACTCATTATTCATTGTTTCGGTTTTATCAACTTTATACTTGAATTTAAAACAATAGTTGTCCCATGCTCCAAGCATGTACACTATGTTTTCTAAACACTAGTCATGCCATACACCAAGTATGCATACTATGTTTGTCTATGATCTTTACTTTGTAAAATATATCAATTGAAAATCACTCCAATGATCCTCTTTTCACAGTCCCAAATCCTTACTGCAAATGCAAGAATTCGAAATTCATGCCATTTACTGAAATCTGTTAGATTCTAAACTTATATGCATTGATCCTCTTAATGATTATGCACGAAGTCAGAAAGACTTGACAACAATCATTACAGAGCATTCCAAAGGAGATCAGCTCCTTGGAAACATCCTTCTTTCATATATCCTCTTTCCCCATTAAGCCCTAATCACTTCAAACATATATCCTCTTTCCCCATTAAGCCCTAATCTCATGCATGACTTAATCTCAACGTCCAAGATTGGATTTTTATGAACCTACAACACATATTACACTGAAATGGGGCAGATCTAAACTTATGGAGACCATTTGCTCATAAAGTCTCCACCTTGGGACCAAAAACCCTAAAAATTGGTCCATAAAGCACAATCAAAATGACAAGGAAAGCTTTGAGATTTTTACCTCCAAGTGAAGCTCCAACCTCTGTAGAACTCAGATCTAAGCTTGCCCTCCAACTTCTAGCTTCCATAATGGCCTCCTCTTCTTCTTCACAACCACAAAATGGCACTTTCAAGCTTAAGAACACACACACACAAGCTTAGAACGAAGGTTTAGCTCTGTAGGGTTTCACTCTCTGGAAATGGTGGCTGGGGTAAGGACCATATCATTCCTTTTATAGTCCTCAAGTCACATTTAGGGTTTTGCATCTGGGCCAGTTACGCCCAGCGTAACTTTGGTATGCCCAACGTACCTAATTGGGTCCGCGTCCATAGCAAGCGCATGAGTACGCGCATCGTACTCTTCAGTACGCCCAGCGTACTCGTTTGCAACATATTTCTTTTAGGGGCTAAACTTGACAACTTGTTAAAAAAGAATGGTTAAAGAGATGTACCTGAATTTCGGGATGTTATAATTCTCCCCCACTAGAACCAGACTTTGCGCTCGAAGTCTCATGCCGTAAAAAACTCCGGATGCTGCTCCCGCATCTCCGACTCCGGCTCCCAAGTCAGCTCGGACCGTCTCCGTTGTTGCCACTGGACCTGAACCAGGGGCACCTCCTTGTTCCTCAGAACCTTGATCTTCTGATCCATAATTGCGACTGGCCTCTGAACGTAATTTAGGTTCGCATCCACCTGAATATCCTCCAACAGCACTACTGCCATCTCATCGGCTATACACTTCCTCAATTGGGACACGTGGAAGGTATTATGTATCTGACTCAACTCCTCGGGCAGCTCCAGACGATAAGCTACCTTACCCACCCTCGCGGTGACCCTAAACGGACCAATGTATCGGGGTCCCAGCTTGCCCCTCTTCCTGAATCGTATCACTACCTTCCAAGGAGATACCTTCAGGAGTACGAAATCTCCAACCTGGAACTCGAGCTCGGATCGCCGCCTATCCGCATAACTCTTCTGACGGCTCTGGGCTGTCTGTAATCTCTGTCTGACCTGCTGTATCTGCTCAGTCGTCTTAAGCACTATCTCAGTGCTACCCATCATTCGCTGCCCCACCTCTCCCCAACAGATGGGAGTCCGACACCTCCTCCTATAAAGAAGCTCAAAGGGAGGCATACCAATACTCGAATGGTGGATGTTGTTGTAAGAAAACTCAGCCAAAGGTAGATATGTGTCCCAACTTCCACCGAAGTCCATCACACATGCTCGAAGCATGTCCTCGAGCGTCTGAATCGTCCGCTCACTCTGCCCGTCCGTCTGCGGGTGATAAGCAATACTGAAGTGCAATCTCATACCCAACTCCTCATGAAACTTCTTCCAGAACCTGGAAGTAAAACGTACATCTCGGTCTGACACGATCGAGATCGGCACTCCATGCTGCGACACCACCTCTCTCACATACATCTCTGCCAGTCTCTCTGCAGAAGAGCTCTCACTGATAGCAAGGAAGTGAGCGCTCTTCGTCAGCCGATCTACAATCACCCAAATTGCATCAACACCCCTCGCGGTCCTCGGCAATTTGGTGATAAAATCCATAGAAATATGTTCCCACTTCCACTGGGGAATCTCTAATGGCTGCAACTTGCCATGCGGACGCTGGTGCTCGGCCTTAACCCGACGACAGGTCAAGCACCTCTCAACTACCCATGCAACATCCCTCTTCATACAGGGCCACCAGTAGTCTCTCTTCAGGTCCAAATACATCTTAGTGGCCCCGAGATGGATCGAGAATCTCGATCTATGCGCCTCCTCCATCAGAGTGCTACGTGCCCCGCCCGTATAAGGCACCCAAATCTGACCACGAAAGGTCATAAGCCCTCGGCTATCCGTCACAAACTCGGACACCTGTCCAATCACCCGCTCTCTCTTGCGGTTCTCCGGTCTCACAGCCTCTGCCTGGGCCTCTCGAATAGTATCTAACATCGGAGTCATCACCGTCATCCTCATACATATATCTCGAATCGGGCACTCTCCGCCCTACGGCTCAGAGCATCGGCTAACACGTTAGCCTTGCCCGGGTGGTACAGGATCTCACAGTCGTAATCCTTTACCACATCCAACCATCTCCTCTAACGCATATTCAGGTTTGGCTGATCCATCAGATACTTCAAACTCTTGTGGTCCGCGAATATGGTACACCGAACTCCATACAAATAATGGCGCCATATCTTGAGGGCAAACACCACTGCCCCCAACTCTAAATCATGGGTGGGATACCTCGTCTCATGAGGCTTCAGCTGCCTCGATGCGTATGCTATCACGTGTCCCCTCTGCATAAGCACCGCACCCAATCCCGATATAGACGCATCGCAGTAAACCACAAAATCCTCCATTCCCTCGGGAAGGGCTAACACTGGGGCTTCGCACAGTCTCTGGCGAAGAGTCTCAAACGAGGTTTGCTGCTCTGGACCCCAAGTAAAAGCAACGCCCTTCCGGGTCAATCTGGTGAGGGGAACGACAATCTTGGAGAAATCCCGGATAAATCTCTGATAGTAGCCGGCCAACCCCAGAAAACTCCTGATTTCGGTGGGGGACCTCGGCACCTCCCAACTCATCATAGCCTCAATCTTGGCCGGATTGACCATTATCCCATTCTGATTAACGAGATGTCCCAAGAACTGGACCTCTCGTAACCAGAAATCACACTTGGAGAATTTGGCATAAAGCCTCTCCGATCTCAATACTCTGAGGATCTCCCTCAGGTGCTCCTCATGCTGTTCTCTGGTCTTCGAATACACTAGAATGTCGTCGATGAACACGATCACCGATCGATCCAACATCGGCTTGTATACTCGGTTCATGAGATCCATGAACGCCGCTGGTGCATTGGTGAGCCCAAACGGCATCACCACGAACTCGTAATGCCCATAACGAGTCCTAAACGCTGTCTTCTGGATATCCTCATCACGCACTCTCATCTGGTGATATCCAAACCTCAAGTCTATCTTGGAAAACCAAGACGCACCCTGCAACTGATCGAACAGATCTTCGATCCTCGGTAATAGATAACGGTTCTTGACCGTTAATTTGTTCAACTCCCGGTAATCAATGCACATCCGGTGTGAACCATCCTTTTTCTTGAAAAAAAGGATCGGCACTCCCCACGGCGAGCTACTCGGTCGGATGAATCCCTTCCCTAGCAGCTCCTGCAGTTGCGAGGATAAGTCCTGCATCTCTGGTGGCGCAAGGCGATAGGGTGCCTTGGCAATAGGTGCTGCCCCCGGAATCAAATCGATGCGAAACTCCACCTCCCTCTCGGGAGGCACACCCGGCAACTCCTCGGGGAAAACATCTGGAAACTCTCGCACTATCGGTACCTCACCTACAGAACTCGGCCTCTCCGCGGCAACTCTTGTATCCATCACATAGGCTACAAACCCTCTACAACCCTGCTGTATACTCTGTCTCGCCTTGGCAGCCGAACAAAATGCTGACCCAGATCGGGTACCCTCGCCATACATCATAAACACTCCCCCACTAGGGTCTCGTATGGTCACCAACTGTCGCTTGCAGTCTATCACAGCTCCGAACCGGCTCAACCAGTCCATGCCCACGATGACACAAACATCACCCATCGTAATCGGTACCAGATCTATCGGGAACTCAAAACCGAAAATCTCGAGTACACATCCTCGAATCATATCAGTAGCATAAACCGTTCGCTCGTCGGCTATATAAACTCGTAGAGGTCGACTCAACGCCTCTCGCTGGGCACTGATGTGCTGACTAAATGATAATGACGCGAAAGATCGACTCGCACCCGAGTCAAATAACACCAAAGCAGGTACAGAACTCACAAGAAAAGTACCTATGCATACCACAATATAAGCATAATATTTCAACGCAGAATAAGCAAATAAAAGAATACATACCAGCCACGACATCAGGCGCTGCACGGACCTCCTTCGCTGTCAACTGAAAGGCTCTCCCGGGGGCCTTAGGTGCCTCTATCTTCGCTGGCCGGGCCTCGGTAGCTCTAGCAGCAGGTGCAGATCCCTGTGCTGATCCCTGTAGCAGTTGTGGGCACTTAGCCTTCCGATGGCCTGTCTGTTTGCAGTGAAAGCAAACCGAAAATACCTTGCGGCAATCCCTCGCAATATGCCCCTCCTTCCCACACTTGTAGCACACACCCGCCCTGCACATCCCATCATGAGTCCTGCTGCACTTCCCGCAAGTGCGGCCCTTCTGGCCCCCAGATCTCGAATCAGCGGGCTTTTCCTGCTTGGCTGCCAGTTGAGACTGAACCGGCGCCTATCCCTCCTCTGAGACTCGGCCTCCTCACTGGCCTGAGTCTCCAGCTCGATCTACCTCTTCCGAGCATTCGCCTGAAGCTCGGCAAATGTCCGGTTGGTCGATTTCGCCACGAACTCACGAATGTCCCTCCTCAGTATGCTCAGATATCGACTCATACGTGCCTGCTTGGTAGACACGTGCTCAGGGCAAAACAACGCCCTCTCATGAAACATCCGTGTAATCACAGTCACGGACTCCGTCCCCTGCTTGAGGGACAAGAACTCCTGGGCCAAACGTTCCCTCTCCACCGGGGGAACATACTCATCTCTAAACATAGTTGTGAACCTCTCCCAGGTCACCGTGGTAAGCTCTGCAGGAGTAAAATCTGCCGTCACAAACTTCCACCAGTCCTTCGCTCCCAAGAGAAGCTGGTTCAGTGCGAACTGTACCCTCAAATGCTACGGACAAGAACAGGTGTAGAAGCATCCCTCAATGTCATAGATCCACCTCATCGCGGCTATCGGATCCTGAGTCCCATCAAACTCTGGTGGCTTCGTGTTGCTGAACTCTCGGTACAGCAACGAGTCACCCCCTGTGGCCTGGCAGCGGCGACGGCTACGGTGGCTGCAGCAACAGCAGCCTCGGGAAGAGAAGCATACCGCTCGTCAAACGTCTCAATCAAAGTGGTCTTGATAGACCCAAACATCTCAGGAATCTCAGCTCGAATGGTTGCGGCCACCTCCTCATGAATCAACCTGCGGATCTCCTCATCACTGGCACCACTGGTACCACTGCCTCCTGGGTTGTGGCGCGTCCCAACCATGATATCTCTGAAATACAACACAAAAGAAATCAGAGACTCGCTCGAGTATATTCGCACTCGATACTCAACCCTACTTGTTCTTTAGTATCCTAAGGATTCTTACTTGGACTGCTCACCGATCCAGTGTTTCCAGTAGTACGGGCCCTATACTACCTTCCACAATGCATCGGTATTCACCCCAAGTCCTCCTCCGAGGATCCCAGATCACAAGTACTCTATATCTCACCAAACTCAGGCTACCCTCCAGTAGACCACTCATAAGCTCCTCGCTGCTACCTACTCACTCTCGAAGTATCTCATAGTAGCAGTAATTCCTAGGCTAAGGCATCACAAATCAGGCCCACTTTAGTCCTAAATATGAATACCTAGCCTACTCTAGCATGAATAGCATATCACATAATATCTCATAACACATAATGTAAGGGTATTTTGGGAAATCACCGTTCGGGCGCTGGCTGATCGTACACACTGCTCCGTTTTGCGTTTCTCAAAATCTTTTTCTCTTTTTAGAAAAATTGTTTCTTTTATGAAATTTTTTCTCAAATCCTCAGTTTGAGTTCAGATACGCCCGAAGGTGCATCCGAATCCCTCAAACCAAGGCTCTGATACCAACTTGTAACGACGCAAATTTTCAAAACAATTTTTCATTTCTAAAACATAAGAAACTCATATAATATTCCCAAAAATCTCATGTATATCAAATGTCATCACAAATAAACATATCCCAGAATCTCAATACATAACAACTCCATCAGTGTGTACAGATCATGTTGGCGCCTTCCCGCGATCCTCGCTGGTACCTGAAACACATAACACATAACACGATAAACATAAATGCTTAGTGAGTTCCCCAAAATACCACATACAGCACATAAGCCACTCAAGGCTACAACTCGGTATGACCCTCTGGTCAATGTGTCTCAGCGGGACCCTCCAGTCCCATAGCTCGTTGGACCCTCCGGTCCGGTCTAGCTCGTTGGACCCTCCGGTCCAGTCTAAATCGTTGGACCCTCCGGTTCGGTCTGATCGAGGACCCTCTGGCCTCATAAGTCGTTGGACCCACTGGTCCGGTCTATATAACACATAGCATACATATAACACAAAGCATATAAATCTCAAACATACACATACACATAAGACCCTCCGGTCTGCACATATATACCACTCTAGGTAATGTATAGTGAGAAGACTCACCTCGTATGCTGTCTAGTAACTCACGTGCTCGGTATCCCTGAATCTCGCAACAATGACCTAGCCCCGCCTAAACACATAAAGTAATCATCTCATATCAATAACGGCTCTCAAGGCTAGACTAGTCCCTTCCTATGTCCTCTCAGAAGGCTAAAAAACCATTTTACCCCTCTAATGATCCAAAAGTCCAAGCGTTGACCAAACCCTAAAAGTCAACGAAAGTCAACTGTGGAGAGGTACGCTGCGCGTACCAGATCTGTACGCGGGGCGTACTCCGTGTCATCCAGAATCGGGGAACTCGACCCTCTACGCGGCGTGTACTGGGATTACGCGCAAAGTAAGTCCCAGTTTCCTACTTCCTTCATTTTTGGTCTGAATAGATTAAGACCTAGGCTCATATCTCAGATCTAAGCTCCCTACTGTCTCTTAAGTCATAAAGTCGAAACCTTTAAGCCTTTGCATGGCTGTAAAGGTTACCAATCACTTCAAACATATATCATCTTTCCCTATTAAGCCCTAATCTCATGCATGACTTAATCTCAACGTCCAAGATTGGATTTTTATGAACCTACAACACATATTACACTGAAATGGGGCAGATCTAAGCCTATGGAGACCATTTGCTCATAAAGTCTCCACCTTGGGACCAATAACCCTAAAAATTGGTCCATAAAGCACAATCAAAATGACAAGGAAAGCTTTGAGATTTTTACCTCCAAGTGAAGCTCCAACCTCTGTAGAACTCAGATCTAAGCTTGCCCTCCAACTTCTAGCTTCCACAATGGCCTCCTCTTCTTCTTCACAACCACAAAATGGCACTTTCAAGGTTAAGAATACACACACACAAGCTTAGAACGAAGGCTTAACTCTCTAGGGTTTCACTCTCTGGAAATGGTGGCTGGGGTAAGGACCATATCATTCCTTTTATAGTCCTCAAGTCACATTTAGGGTTTTGCATCTGGGCTAGTTACGCCCAACGTAACTTTGGTACGCCCAGCGTACCTAATTGGGTCCGCGTCCATAGCAAGCGCATGAGTAGGCGCAACGTACTCTTCAGTACGCCCAGCGTACTCGTTTGCAACATCTTTCTTTTAGGGGCTAAACTTGACAACTTGGTAAAGAAGAATTGTTAAAGAAATGTACCTGAATTTCGGGATGTTACAATTAGAGATATCATAATTTTGATGTTGGCTTTCCAAGAGACTTCAAGAAAGGAATTTTTGACTATTTGCTAGAATAATCAAAAAGGTATGTAAACTCTATTATTTTTATTTTCGGTAATAGTAGGATGCCTTAGGGTTCTTAATGCTTATATGTTTGTTGCTTTCAATAGAAAATACTTAGATCCAAAGTAGGTTACATGTGAACATAAGGGTTAAGTTGTCTTTCGCCTCAAGCTTTATATTATTACATACAAAACGTATCAAGTGATCACCGAAGATATAGGTCTCTGGTGGATTGGGAGGGTCTGCGGTGAAGGCTTAATGGAGAAGAAGGTTTGAATACGAGGATGGGTAGCAAGGAGATGAGGTAGCGAAGAATAAGGCGTTGCGAGGAGCGGACGTGACTCTACAGTATGCTTTAGCGAGGAGTAATCACGGAAGTATGCGGTATAGGGTCTCCGGTATCTTAGAACGACTTGGACCATAGGAGCTGCTCAGGCGAGGCGTACAGTAGAACTTCGATATAGCCTGTAATTCTTCGGTCAAGTCTCAGCAGCGATCTAATTTTGACTTGTGGTGCTGAGCATCGAGGATAAGAGGGTTGATGACGAAAAATGACGTTTTTCATGATATTTTATGACCGAAGATGTTGTAACTTTGTGATTATTCATATAAATGTTTTCTAAAGCATATGGGGATAAGAGGATTTGTTGGGAAAGGTAAAACGTGGCAAAAAGTAAATGAGAGAAAGGTGAAATGAGTGAGACAAAGCATGGGTTTAGAAGAAAAAGTTGTCTGGTAGGTATGGGTTAAAGTAAAAAGCTATGGTGGGTGGTTGCTTTATCAAATGGATTGTCAGGAAGTATGCACATTACATATATGGTGGATTACTCTTTGTGAAAATAGTAAAGAACATGTGTAATTTCTTAACATCTTCATAATCCAAGACTTTTAAGCAAATATTTACCAGCTTCAAAGAAAGATCAAGGGCATCATACCTTGGTAATTTCTCATATGGAAAACGATATGACCTCATAAATAAATGTTCATAAGATCTTCACAAATAAGTCTTCTCTAATCTCTATAATACTCAAGATATTTTATCTACTTTCCACAGCATCAAGATGCCTGGAGAAAAATCTGATGGGTTTTTAACATAACATACAATCCTATGTGTGCATGCAACCCTAATTAAGTCTATGTCTTCTCTAATTGAATATACAATATGAACAACATGTGTAAACACTAGATCTATACATAATAATAAAAAAATCACATAATAAGGGTTATAATACATACCTTTGTTTGTTATGTAGTAATAACAATCCAAAACTTGAAGATCTTGAAGCTTGAGAGCAAGTGTAACACCTATAATGGATCACAAACACACTTAGCAAGAGGATGAGATATGAGAAGGAAGAGGAAGCTTCAATTCTCGACTATGACTCTCTTGGGTTTCTAGTGGCCGAAAATTGACAAGGGAATGGCACTTTATATAGTGAGGTAACTTAGAGCCAAAGCAAGGGTTAGGATTAGGAAACCCTAATTTCTTTGCTTAAGGACCAAGCAAACCCTAAGCCTTCCATCCACAAGCCCTTGGACGAAAATTCTAGTGCTTTCCAGGAAGATTTCATCCAAGCCTCTGTAGGAGGGTTCTAGAGCTTCTTTCCTCAACTATCAATAAATTGCCAAACAACCCCTATACTTCTAATTAATTCAATTAATCCCAAAACTAATTCCAATTAATTTCTGATTAACTATTAATTAAATAATATGATTTCCAATTAATATATTATTTTCATAATACATTAATAAATCATTAATTCCAATTTATTAATTAAATAATAAATTCTTCCTCTTTCTCAATAGGTCATCATGTCTAGTTGCTAATATGAAGGCAACCCAAAAGGATTGTGCTACTATCAATTCAAGTATATACCAATTATTGTTATGGGCTTAGACACCTAATCCAACAGTCTCCCACTTGGATAAGTCTAATAACTATAGGTGCTAGTATAACTTCAAATTTTGATTAGCAAATTGTAGCTCTCAAAGCCGCTGTCGAACTCTAACCTAGTCAGGTATGTGTCCTAAGATAAGTGATCAAATATTTCTCCATTCTACAAGATATCATAGGGACACGAGATATGGATTATAATCAATCTCTCTGTCCAAGATTTGTTTCCGGATTTTTTATTTATGACGACTGAAATCAGACTACTAATTGAACACATCAATTCAGTCCAGGCTTGGCCAAGCGCTTTAGATGTCATCATTAAATCATCATGGGGCCCACATATATTGCTTTTCCCATTAGGGCAAAAGGAACTGATAAAATTCAACTTATATGCTTGCACTATTCACTCATCAAATTATGCACAACTATACGTTTTATAACATCAAGTTACTGATGCGTTTACGCATTATCAATGCACATCTGACTTGTAAACAACAACTCATATATCTCCGTTTCATGAATATAAGATATTATCGTCTCAAAATTACTCGTGATAAAATCCATGAAGTAATTCTCTGATTGTGGGTTAATCCAATACTCAAAATCCCCATTTTTCCAAGTACTCATGAACATTGTAGAAAAACCATTGCTATGTCTAAACCCTTATACAATCTACAATTCAATTCATGAAAGTCTTAATTCGCTACTTACTTCTTAACGTACGATCGACTGTGAATGTTTGAATAATCAAATTATTAGGGAAGTAAAACATACGAAGTGAAACACAATAATAACCTAATTAATTATGATATCAAAACTATTGAATATAAATAAAACTCTTATTAGTTCATCGCCATATTAATTAGACTTTATTCATTGTATAATGTTTCGAGTAATCAACTAAACACTTGAATTAAATGTAAGTCATGTCATGCTATAAACATGCATACGATGTCGCTCTATGGTCCTTCCTTTGTGAACAAATTGATTGGACACTATTCCAATGATGCTCATTTCACAATTCCAAACTCTTGTCACTACTAGAATGTGTTAGAATTCAACCTTACATGCAATGATCTTCTGTAATGTCGAGGCTTCACAGTCACAAATACTTTGCCAAGGATATTACAGAATGTTCCATTGGAGCTTTGTTACTAAAAACAATTCCAAAGTAATGAAGTTTCAAATTCAAGGCATATTCCTTGAACACCTTCCTTGCATTAAAGTTTCTAACTCACATGTAGTTTCTAATCATCAACTCCTATTATCCAAAAATTTACATGTTCCCATATGACTATCAATTCTGAACAAGAGTTACCTCCACTCAGAATACTGTCAATATGGTCCGTCCAAATAATATACTTCCAACTGTCCACAACCAACCAATCTTTAGTAAACCTCAGATTGTTCTTGACAATTGTTTAACAACTTTAGTCACACCAAGTTCTAGTCCTTTTTCGTTCACAATACCCAAGGCATTTGGAAAAATTAAAACAAGTGAATATTATAGCATATGTAATTAATCCTATATCCGAAGCATATGGGACTCCATACATCATGTCTTACATAAAGACCTGATATCTGATCAGTCTCTTGCTATAATATTTCTATATATCGAATTTCCTATGTTGAATCATTTCAACACGATGTTCATATATATCCAAGACTAAGTTTTATTAAAACTTCAATCTAAACTTTTAGATTTGAAATGAAGTATGAATGCCCTCTCCCCCAAATCTTCTCATAGAAAAACAATTTCCAAACATTGCAACTTGCACATTGGAACATTTATTTCCTACAACCAGTATTGCTAACCTGCAATACCTAGCATAACAATTATGCTCCACTAGCATAAGATTTATGCTCCCAATAGCTTTGACATGTACCCATAAATCAATTGGACTTCTAGAAATCAATATTATTGACTTTCTTACTAAAGTACAAATTTCTGGTATGTGGCTTCAATAAGTCCTTAGACTGACTTCTCAAGCTTATACACCCTCATAGCATATGTGTGTGTTTAAACCCTTTCAGAACTTATAGCTATAAGTCTTGAACGTTCAAAATGTACCTTGCCATTTCTCACAACTCGAACTATGAAAAGGGATGTCGTAATCATATTGTGAATTTGAGAACGTAATTATTACAACTGTTGACCATAATGATATTAATCATATTTAAAATCTACTAGCGAAAATGTTTCCTCATAATCATTTTCATGAATTAGAGCGAAACCTTTTGCCACCTACATTTTATGGTGTATGTGTTCCCATCCATGTGAATCTATCATTTCCAATTTACAATAATAAGACAAGGTTTATGACAAATTCAAATTTATCTTTCATGGACTAAACCTTACTTGCTCTTAATTTCATTCCTTCTGGTAGCACAAGGGCCTACCAGTGCTTCCATGTTGTTTAAGAAGCTCACCCATATTGATTATTGTGCTTTCACTGACCAACATGCTCTGCCTTTAGTAGTCAAATGTGAACCATAGAACTCATAAGAATTTCCAAATCAACTGAAAGATGCACGGAAACAAGAATGTGTCAACTTAACACGATAGGTTATCAACCTTAGGTCGTGTGCTAGTGATAACTAAAAGGTTTATTCTTGATTGACTCTTGAAACTCTTCAAGATCAATAAGACTCCCATTGACCTCTTGACATATAAGTTTCTTTCTTCAAGGAACATTCCTTGATGAACAAATTTTCAAAAGTTAGTGTGAATTCCCATCAACACTTCATGTAATTGGTTTTAGTTTATCCTTTGATTTAACCAAAACATCACAACTACCAATTCAAAATGTGCTAGAGTAAGAAAACATTATTACTCCACATTTCATGAGGTGTTATAAACCTAATTAGTACCAAACAAGCTTCAAGATACGATTTATAGTTACTAGAGTTTGACTCTAAAATTTTTAACTGGATACGAAGTATTACTCATCTCATGATTGAACCATTTCAACAATATCTGATTCCTCTTCGTAGTCAAACAATTGTACTAATATGTTCTTAGAGGATCAATTTGTGACATAGTTCCATAACCATTAAGACGATCATAAAACATGATACTAAAGTATTCTCCTTTCCTTTCAGCTTGGAGAAACATTTATCTTTCTGCCTAATAGATTCTCCTATTCATTCTGCTACTCTTTGAATCTTTTCAAAGTGTCAGAATTATGCTTAATATTATAAACACAACCTATGTTTATTGAAGCATCAGTAAACCATGACGAATAAAGTTATCATCCTTTGTGGCAGATCTGAGTAGTCCACATCAATTTGTACTAGATCTTTTTTTCCTTCACTTGACTCACATAAACATGTGATCAGCGAATTAATCATAATTTTCCAATGATCAAGATTCTCATACATCACACTATTCAAATTGCATGACTCCAAGTTTTTATCCAATTGAAACTTGGGTGATGATAATTCCATTTCACTTAGTTAATTGTGACAATACCACAAACAAAATAATTAAGAATCATATCCACTTTTAACATTGCTAATAATAGAAATATAACCACCAATTTTCATAAGTGCCATTGCAAGGAAATATAAAGTAAACTAGATAAATCAAAATTTCACTTTATTGATAATAAGCAGAAAAATTTTGTCCTTACAATGCAAACATATGAAAACTATGTTTCTAGATATTTTCTAAGCAATCAATTAATCTATCATAACTCCTAAACGATGGGTTTTGAGCATATCCACATTCCTATGTGATCATGCAAACCTAATTGCTTTGGATCTAAGTTTTTCTCTATTGAACATACAAATATGAACACCAAAACAATAACCCTAGATCTAGCATATACAATTCGTAATTCACATATATATTAGGGTTAGATAATTTACCTCACTTGTTATATTGTAATAAGAAGAACAATCCTTGCTTGATCTTAACTTCTGAAAGCCTAATGCTTCAAGTTTTGCACCTCTAATGGAGTCACAAACACTCAATACAAAGGATGACTTGGAGAGATGAGGAAATTGGCTATCTAGGGTTACTCAAGCATAGGTCCGATTTCACAAAGTATAGGGGTCTTTTTATAGTTGTGGCTGCTAGGGTTTTTAGGTGGAAACCCGAATTTCCTTGCTTAGGCCTTAAGCAGTCCATGGACCTCCACAATAGAAGCATTGGACGAATTTTATAGGGCTTCCTGTATATTTCATCCAGTCCTCCCAAAGGAGTCCATCAGCCCAACTTTGCACTTATTAATGATTTGCAAAACCAGTCCCTCCATTATTATTTAGTTCCTTTAATCCCAAAATTAATACTAGATTAATTTATGATTAATTACCAATTAATAATATGATTTTCAAATAATATATTAATAAATTAATAAAATCATTCTGAGTACCAATTTATTCTTCATATAATAAATCCTATTTTCTCTCTCCTCTAATTATCCTGTCAAGTTGCATGACTGACGGCAACCCAAAAGGACCATGCTCATAATCAAATCTAGTACATACAAATTATAGTTATGGGCTTAGACACCTAATCAAATAGTCTCCCATTTGAATAAGTCTAATAACTATTATTGCAAGTATGACTTTAGAATCTGATTAGCAATCGTAGCTTTCAAAAGCCGCTGTCGAACTCTGATCTTATCAGTAACGCGTCCTTTAGATAAGTGATCAAATATTCCTCCGTTCTACAAGATATCGTATGAACATGAGACATGGATTATAATCATTCTCTCTGTCCAAGTTCTGTTTCCCGATTTTCGATTTATGATGACTGACTAATTGAACAAATCAAATCAGTCGAGGCTTGGCCAAGCGCTTAGGGTGTCCTCACTAAATCATCGAGGGGCCCACATATATCACTTTTATCCCATTTAGGGTAAAAGGAACGGATAAACTTCGACCCATATGCTTGTACTATTTACTCACCAAATCACACACAACAATACGTTTTATAACATCAAGTTACTGATGCATTTACATATTAACAATGCACAACCGACTTGTAAAAAACAACTATATGTCTCCATTTCAAAAATATAAGATATTATCGTCTCACAATCACTCGTGATAAAATCCATGAAATAATTCAAATGAGCGTGGTATAATCCAATACTCAAATTCCTATTTCAGGAGTACTCACGAACACTGCAACAAATATTTGCTATGTCTAAGCACTTAGACAGTCTACAGTCAGATTCATGACAGTCTTACCTCATTACTTACTTCTAAAATATGATCGACTGTGGATGTTTGAATAATCCTATTATTCGGGAAGTAAAACATGCGAAGTGAAACACAAGAATAATCTAATCCAATATGGTCTTAAAACTTTTGAATATAAATAAAAGCACTTTTATTTAATCACCATATTAATTAGACTTTACTCATTGTATACTGTTTCAAGTAATCAACTATACACTTGAATTAAAACATTAGTCATGCCATGCTCCAAGCACGCACACTATGCTTATCTATGGTCCTTTCTTTGTGAAATAGATCAACTGGACACATTTCCAATGATGCTCATTTCACAATCCCAAATCCTTATCACAAGTGTAAGAATACCAAATTCTTACAACTTACTAGAATGTGTTAGAGTCTAAACTTACATGCAATGATCTTTTTGTAATGTCAAGGCACCAAAGTCATAGAGACTTGGCCAATGATATTACAAAGTATTCCATTAGAGATTTGTTATCAAACAATTCCATGGAAATGAAGTCTCACATTCAAAGAGAATTCCATGAACATCCTTCTCCCATTATGGAAACATTTCCACGATTGCCATATGACAATCCATTCTTAATAGAATCATATATTTTCAAAATTATATCAATATGGTCCATCTATTACTATACTTCCATCTATCCACAAGCAACTAATCTTCGGCGAACCTCAGAATGTCCTTGACAGTCGTTTAATAACTTTAGTCATATCTGGTTCCAGTCCTTTTCCCCTCTTAATGCGCTAGGAATTTGGAAAAATAAGAACATGCGAATATTATAGCATATGCAATCGATCCTATACCCGAAGAATATGGGGTGCGATTCATAATGTCTTACATAAAGACATGATACTTGACCAGTCACTTGCTATAATATTTATATATATAAAATTTCCCATGTTGAATTACTTCAACACGATATTCATATATGTTCATGACTAAGTTCCATTAAAATTTCAGTCTATGCTTTTAGCTTTGAAATGAAGTATAAATGCCCTCTCCCTTAAGCCTTACTATAGCAAAACAATTTCCAAATTCTGCAACTTTGCAAATTTAGAACTTTGTTTCCTATAAATAGAATTGCTAACTTGCAACACTTAATATAATAATTACGCTCCCACAAGCATAATAATTATATCCTTATTAGCATAACAATTATGATCCCACTAGCTTTAACATGTACCCATAAATTAGTTGGACTTTTAGAAATCAATATCTATTGACTTTCTTACAAAAGTTCATATTTCTGATACGTGATGCTTCGATAAGTCTTTATCTAGACCTCTCAAGCTCATACACCTTTCATTTGATAGCTTATGTATGTGTCTACACCCTTTCAAAGCTTATAGAAATAAGTCCCGAATGTTCAAACTAATTGCCATTTCTCACAATTCGAACTATGAGGAGGGATTCCGTAATCATATTCGAATTTGAGAACGTAATTATCAAAACTGCTAAATTCAATCCTTTAAAATCTACTAGTGAAAGCATTTGCTCACAATCATTTTCATGAAGTAAATAGAGAGCTAATGCCACTTAGATTTTATGGTGTGTGTGTTCCTATCCATGTGAACTTGTCATTTCGAACCACTATCATAAGACAAGGTTTATGACAAATTCAAACTCATGTGGACTGAACCTGCTTATTCTTAATTTCTTGCCATCCGATAGCAGAAGGACCTTACAGTGCTTCTAGGTTATTGAGTAGCTCACCCACACTGATCATTGAACTTTCACTGATTAAGGTGCTTTTCCTTATGCAATCAAATGAGAACTCATTTGACTCACATGCACAGTCAACTTAGGTGGAATAGGCATAGAAATAAGAATATGTCAACACGATAGGTTGTTAACCTCAGGTCGTGTGCTAGTGATAACTAAAAGGTTTTATTCTTGATTAGTTCCGGAAACTTATTCAAGATCAACAAGACTCTCACTGACCTCTTGACATATAAGATTCTCTTGTCAAGGAACATTCCTTGACAAACAAATATTCAAGAGTCAGTGCAGGTTCTTATTAAGACATCACTTCATATAATTGGTCTTAGTTGGTCTTTTTTTTATCCAAAACATCACAACAACAAATTTCAAATGTGCAAGAGTTAGAAAACATTTCTACTCCACATTTTATGAGGTGTTATAAACCTACTTAGAACATGTTACTCAAGGTAGAACTTGGCGTAACTAGATCATATCTTTAAAAATCGATTTTGGAACGAAGTACGATTCATCCTTTTGATTTAACCATTCCAACAATTCCCAATACCTCTTCTTAGTCATGTAAATGTACTAAGATGTCCTTAGAGGATCAATTGTGACATGGTTCCACAATCATTAGGATGATCATAAAACACGATACTAAATTACTCTCCTTTCCTTCTAGATTTGAGAAACTTTTATCTTGCTGCTTAATTGATTATTCTTATTCGTTCTGCTATACTTTGAAACTTTTTGAAGGTATCAGAATTACACTTAATCTTCTAAGTGTAACCATATTTACTGAACCAACAGTAAATCATGACAAATAAACTTTATCGTCCTTTGTGGTGGATCTGACCAGTCCACATCAATGTGTACTAGATCCTTTAGTCTTTCACTTAATTCACATGCATATGTGATTAAGGAATCAGTCCCAATTTCCCAAGGATCAAGATTCTCATACATCATACAATTTAAATTGCATGATTTCAAGTTTTTGTCCAATTGAAACTTGGGTGATGAGAATCCTTCCTTACATGGCAAATTATGACATTACCACAAACGATATATCTAAGAATCAAATCTATTTTTCATCATTGCTAACAAAAGAAATATAAACACCAATATTCATAAATGCCATTGCAAGGAAACGTAAAATAAGATAAAATCAAAATTTATTTTATTGATAAAATACGAAAACTTGTCCTTACAACGCAAATACAAATGAAAACTATGTTTCTAAATATTCCTAAGCAATCTATCATAACTCTTAATCAGCAGCTAACAAATCTGATCATTGAACCATGCGACCAAAATCCACTTCTTCATGATCACACTCAGCTTACCTTTCCTTTAAGCTTCCTTCTTTCTCTTAGATTCTGCAAAGCATCAAAATGTAACTTTACATCATGTAATAAAAATCTATAAATAGGAACTTAATAGAGTTATATAGTGAATGTACCTGAAGTAGAGACATACAGTTTGACCTTACCATCTCTTAGATCTCTTATGTAGTCAGGGCAGCTTCGCTTCCAATGCCCCTTCAATTCGCAGTAAAAACAAATGGACTCTTTAGGAGTGACACGTGGAACTATCTCATAATCTGCCTTTCTCTTATGGTCAAACTTTTTGACCTTGGCTAATTTCTCTCCCATAGGAGAAGAAATCATTTTTGGACTATCAATGTTGTCATTACTTGTGTCCATGGAAATTTAGGAGGTAGATGTTCCAATCAATTTCGCTTTACCAGTGCACCAAATCATTGCTGATTCAGCAGCAATTAGCAAATATGTCAGATCAATAAGGGTCACGTCGTGGTCTGTCATATAGTATTCCTTAACGAACTGACTATACGATGCAGGAAGTGAATGAAGAACCAAGTCAACATCTAGCTTCCTTGGGAAAATGAAACCAACATTCCCAGTCTGTCAATATGAAACTTCATCTTCAGAAAGTGTGGACACACAGGACTTCCATCTCGATGCTTGCATGCTAATAGGGCTTGAGTGACCTTGAACTTTTCAAGTCGACGAAAACGTGGGCCAGGGAGAATCACTGGATGAGGTGGAGGAAGAGAAGTATGATTTCCAGTTCCACCAATGCACGAAGAAGGGATTAATCTTCCACCTCGATCGACACGTGGAATATCATCTTCAAAAGGAAAACCTTTTCCAAAGGATTGAGGAAAACCATATTTTTCAGAACTAGACATCTATAAGGGAGAAAATTCAAGTTAGTTGATTTAAGTCCTTAATAAAACACCCAAATGAAATATTAAGGCTAGGCCCCAACACAATAATTTACAATTCAGAAGAGGGATGACGTAATCTAATTGTAAACTATTTGAAGGTAGGTAAATGATGATTTACCAATTTCACCACAAAAAAATGAAATTTTAACGAATTAGGTTTTAAATGAAATTCCTAGATCTTTTGAGATGCATTGAACTTTTCAATGGCATGTTTAATCTCGATTATGCCCTTCAAGTTTGTGATTGGGATACCGAGGATCACAAACAAGGTGTGAATAACCATGCAAATTAGCTTGGTACACTCGATGTCATTTATCATCTAATCAATGTGCCGGTTAACCACACACGCTCCATTGATCAACGATAATTTACGAGAACCCATTGCCATCCTTCATTAGTCCACATTAGTGTGTCAGTTAACCACACACGCTCAACTTACTGACCAATAAGGTGCAATGTGCAATTTCATGGATTAGCATCAAATTCACATTTTCCTAAAGAAGCTAAGATTTGGGAATATATAAAACATTTAGTTACTTTTTATTTTTCATTATACTTTTAATGATAATTTAATGTCCTATCCTACCCATTCAGCTAAAGACCTTCCACTAGTCAAGAGTGCGGTGGGTAAGAGTGGATACCCAATGGCGGTCATTTTACAGGCCGCTTCCTAAAGCACCCCTTATAAACCAGCTTCGTGAATGAGGTCTACTAACGGTAAGACTGACATTTTCTTATACATATATATAAACTAAACTTTTAATATTATAATAGTATAAGGGTGTATTTTAAACTTTTAAAATACTAAGTAGTTTAATCCTTTAATAAATTACACTTTTAATTTAATTAAATTTAAACAATATTATGGATTTATTAATTCTCTCTTTTAATTAAACACTTAATTAATTTAATAAAATGCATGAGGGTGTAATTTCAAACTATTTAAACTACTAGAGTTTTACCATTTAAATTTACAAAAAATAAAGCTTTTAATTTTAAATTCAAAATATAAAACCAAAAGGGTGTAATTTGAAACTTTTCAAAATCTAGGTTAAATCTTTGAATCAAAATAATCTTATATCATCCAAAATTAACCAAATCCTTTAATTTTGATAGGATATGATGATACCAATCCGAAAAATCGATTTTAGGCGATAAAAACGAGTTAGGGTAATTATCCAAATCAAAATCAAATCTGAAAATCAAAATTTTAGGCATCTGACGAGTCAACACGTCGAGTTGGGCAAGGAACTCGTCGAGTTCAACATTGAACTCGTCGATTTCAGCAGTCAGACAGCCAAAAAAATTGATTTCTTTTTCTTTGGACAGTTCACTCCTGTAACAATTGAATTGAAAAACATCCTAGGCTCTGATACCACTGATGAGTTTTGAGGATATGTACATTCGTATGTGATCATGCAAACCTAATTGCTTTGGATATAAGTTTTTCTCTATTGAACATACAAATATGAACACCAAAGCAATAACCTTAGATCTAGCATATACAATTTGAAATTCACATATATATTAGGGTTAGATAATTTACCTCACTTGTTATATTGTAATAACAAGAACAATCCTTGCTTGATCTTGACTTCTGAAAGCCTAGTGCCCCAAGTGTTGCACCTCTAATGAAGTCACAAATACTCAATGCAAAGGATGACTTGGAGAGATGAGGAAATCGGCTATCTAGGATGACTTGAAGTCACCAAGTATAAGGGTCTTTTTTTTAGTTGTGGCTGCTAGGGTTTTCTGGTGGAAACCCTAATTTCCTTGATTAGGCCTTAAGCAGTCCATGGACCTCCACAATCGAAGCCTTGGATGAATTCTATAGTGCTTCCTATAGATTTCGTCCAGTCCTCCCAAAGGAGTCCATCAGCCCAACTTTGCAACTATCAATAATTTGCAAAACCAGTCCTTCCATTATTAATTAGTTCCTTTAATCCCAAAATTAATACTAGATTAACTTCTGATTAATTACCAATTAATAATATGATTTCCAAATAATATATTAATATATTAATAAAATCATTCTGAGTACCAATTTATTATTCATATAATAAATCCCACTTTTTCTCTCCTCTGATCATCCTGTTAAGTTGCATGAGTGAAGGCAACCCAAAAGGACCATGCTCATAATAAAATCAAGTACATACTAATTATAGTTATGGGCTTAGACACCTAATCCAACACTAAGAAGCAGCTTCCAAAATATGATCATCGAACCATGCGACCGAAATCCATTTCTCACGGTCAGATTCAGCTTACTCTTCTTAAGCTTCCTTCTTTCTCTTAGATCCTACAAAACATCACAATGTGACTATCACATCACGTATTAAGAATCTATGAATAGGAGCTTAATAAAATAATAGAGTTAGCTAGTGGATGTACCTGAGGTAGAGTCACACGAGTTGACTTTACCATCTCTAAGATCTTTCAGGTAGTCAGGGCAGCATCGCATCTAATGTCTCTTCAATTGGAAATAGAAACATATGGACTCTTTAGCATTGGCACATGGAACTATCTCAAAACTAGCCTTTCTCTTTACCATATGGTCAAATGGTTTGACATTGACTAATCCCTTTCCGTTGGGAAGAGAAACCTTTTCTGGACTACCATTGTTTCCATTATCAATGTCTATGGAAATTTGGGAGAAAGATCCTTCAAACACTTTTGCTCTACTTGTGCTCTTAAACATTTCTGCTTTAGCGGCAATCAACATATATGTTAGATCAATTAGGGTCACGTCGTGGTCCCTCATATGTAGTCTTTGATGAACTGACTATATGACTCAGGAAGCGAAAGTAGAACCAAGTCAATGGCCAACTCCTTTGAAAAAATGACACCCAACATCCCCAATCTGTCCATGTGCGATTTCATTTTATGAACATGCGCACACACAGACTTTCCATCTTGATGTTTGCATGCTAACAGGGCTTGAGTAACTTTTTATTTTTCAGCTTGAAGGAAACATGACTTGGGGAGAGTCACTAGAGGATGAGGAGGAAGAGTTGGAGAGGAATGATTTCCAGTTCCACCATTGCTTGAAGAAGGGAACATTCTTTCACCTTGATCAACCTATGGAAGATCATCTTCAGATAGAGAAGTAAAAACATTTCCAGAAGGACGAGGAAGACCATTGTTGTCTGAACTTAACATCTTAAATAGGAGAAAAGAGAATTCAAGTTAGTTGATTTTTAATCCTTAATTATTAACCCCAAAAATAAAATTAAGGCTAGGATCCATATTTTCGATTCGAACTTTGAAGAGGGATGTCGTAATCAAATTTGAATCTATTTTACGTAGGTACAACATTTACCAATTTCAATCTTATGAAACTCCTAGATCTTTCATCGATTAGCATCAAAATCACATTTTTCCTAAAGTAACTATGAATAGAAATTTTATAAAAAACATTTAGTTACTTTATAATTTCATTTTACTTATTAATGAGAATTAAGTGTCCTATCAAACATGTTTGGCTAACGACCATCCACCAATCAAGGGAGCGGTGGGTAAGAGTAGATACCCAATGGCGGTCAGTTTATAGGCCGCTTCCCTAAACTCCCTTATAGACCGGCTTCATTAATGAGGCGTACTAGCGGTTCAATTGACTTGTCTTATATATATATATATATATATATATATATATATATATATATATATATATATATATATATATATATATATATATATATATATATATATATATACACACATATATATATATATATATATATATATATATATATATATATATATATATATATATATATATATATATATAGAAATGAGTTCTACGGAAAACGAATAACTAGGGAAACATATGCTGGACCAAGAATCAAGTGACACATGTTCATTTCTTTATTCACAAGTAATGTATTGTGGAAGTTATTTGTATAGTTACTCAAAAGTGATGTGTTTTTATGTTTTCATTGGTTCAAACATGTGTTGCCCTAATTATTAATTTTCCATATAACCATTCCCTATATATATATATATATATATATATATATATATATATATATATATATATATATATATATATATATATATATATATAGTGAGGTTCAATAGAGAACCATAATTAACCAAGGAACCAAGGAACCAATCGTGAGCGTCGGAAATCATAACGATTAACGAGCAAGGAAATAGATGTACACTTTTACATTGGACGCACACACACCGGATTATACCAAAAAATCCACCATTTACAAAAAAACCCACCACTTTTTTTAGTTTAAAATTTTTTTAGGCCATGTTTTTTATCAAAAAAAAAACCGAATATACCGTTGTTCACGATTTTTCGTCCTGTTTCCATAGAGATCTATGATGATATATAAAAAACGAACTTTTTTTTTTCGAAAAAAACTCACTTCATTTTCTTTGATTAAAAAAGTTAAGGTCTATTTTTTATAGAAAAAAATTAATAAATATGTCAAAATTCATATTTTTTGTACTTTTTAAACATAGATTCATATTCATGTTAAAAAAAAACGATATTTCGGTTCAGATTCACATTGTGAACCTGTACAGATTCATATTGTAAACCTCCTCAGATTCACCGTGTGCATAATAATAACTCAGATTCACAGTGTGAATCTGAACTGATCGGAGCTTTTTCACATTGTGAATGTTAAAATTTGAAATATTTACAGTTTAGATTCACCATGTGAATCTACACTGATCCAGGTTTTTTTTTTTTTTTTTTTTTTTTTTTGTGAACATTCTCATATTCACAGTGTGCATAATAGTAATTCAGATTCACAATGTGAATCTGAACTGTTCGAGATTTTTCATATTGTGAATGTTAAAAATTGAAATATTTACAGTTTAGATTCACAGTCTGAATCTACACTGTTCGAGGTTTTTTTATTTTTTTTTAATCTGTGTTGATGTTTATTAATAGAGTATAAAAAATTAATATTTTTGGTATAATTAGTTTTTTTTGATAAAAATAAACTTAAATATTGAAAAAACTAAGAAAATTAAGTGAGTTTTTTTCGAAAAAAAAAGTTCGTTTTTTATATATATCATCATGGATCTCTATGGAAAGAGGTCGGAAAATCGTGAACAATGGTATATCGGTTTTTTTTTTTTCGATAAAAAACTTGGCCTAAAAAAAATTTTAAATGAAAAAAAGGAAGTGAGTTTTGTTATAATCCAGTATATGTGCGTCCATTATAAAATTTTACAACCCTTCCTTTTGCCGTTGATCGCTTTAAATTCCGACGATTTGGATTGGTTCCTTGGTTCCTTGATTAATAATGGTTCTCTATTGAACTTTTCCATATATATATATATATATATATATATATATATATATATATATATATATATATATATATATATATATATATATATATATATATATAATTATAAAATTTTACAACCCTTTCTTTTGCCGTTGATCGCTTTAAATTCCGATGATTTGGATTGGTTCCTTGGTTCCTTGATTAATAATGGTTCTCTATTGAACTTTTCCATATATATATATATATATATATATATATATATATATATATATATATATATATATATATATATATATATATATGGGAAAAGTGAATATGGGGCTGTAATATACATAACTTAGGTATGGAACCGAACTAAGTGACGTCGTTTTATCAAAAGATCATTTTATCATGCTTTTCCCGTATTATGATTTCGTTCCAAACCTTTGTATCTCTTACTTGATTTTCGCTATATCCCTTTTTCACAAGAAACCAAATTCGATCGTATCCCATTATTATTCGTTGTTACTACTCTTCTCACGCAATTCTTCTTTACCTAATCAACATATACCTTCATCCCAATCATACAGTTCACATTACAGAAAACAAAATCGGCAGCTATTTAATAAGTATGTACTTATTGATTAGTCAATGACGAAACAAAATTGAAATTCGATTTGTGGTCTCCAAGAACAGGATATCAAAATTCAATTAGATTTTTCATGCACATGCTTTCAAACAGGTAATCGTAATTCTATTGGAGGTCTTTACGCACTAACTTTTAAATTTCTTTGGTGTTGTTCGTTGGGTATTAAATTGCCTTTGGTGGGTTCAAGGTATAATAAATAGTTTTTTATTAGTTTCGATTAGTGATGTCTAAGAAGAGGCTATTAAAAATTGTAATATGTTTATTAAAGTTTAAGCTTCTCATGAATAGTAAATGAATATATATGCTACTGATCACATAAAACACATACATGTAGGCATTGCATGAATTATATATACCAAATTATTTATATGAACTATAAGTTTCCTTTTCTTTGTATAGGGCACAAGTAAAATCATGAATTTTGAGGACGAAGTAGCAGACCAGCCATCTGAAACACATACAAATCAAGATACTTATGCAAATGGTTTGTTGGACTCAACATCTGAATTTGATAAAGTAAATGATGTTGATATGAATGTCGAATGCAACGAAGATGAAGGTAATGATGAAAGTATTATGGGAAAGGTTTTTGATACACCTACCGATGCATATGACTTTTATAACCAATATGCGTATTCACATGGATTTGGTATACGGATTCATTGGAAATACAAAAATAAGACAACTAATGAGCATTATAGGAAGATATATGTATGCAACAAAGAAGGTTTCAAAAGATTGAACGGTGGAAATGAGAAAAAACGACGTAGAAATGTACGGACCGGGTGCAAAGCAATGCTTCGGATTTCAAAACAAAAAGATGGGAAATGGTTTGTGGATGTTTTTAATGATACACACAATCATGAGTTGAGCCTGACGCCTACAAAGGCCATGAAGCATCGATCTCATGGGAGGTTCCACCACTCGGTTGCATGTAAATCTCTAATGGTGGAACTTGGTCAAGCCGGGTTGAAGCCTTGTCAAATTAGAAAGGCTGTTAATGCTATGAAAACTCAAAATGAATATGATGTTACTTCAAAATAATGTGCCGATGTGTTAGCCCAACAACGAAAACAATATAGAGGTAAGGAGTTCTATGGACTCATCAAACATTTGCAAGATAAAACCCTAATGGACAATGATCACTATTTTGCTGTTGATTTGTGTGATGATGGGTCTCCTAGAAATATTTTTTGGGCTGATGGAAGATCAAGAGATGCATACACTAAATTTGGAGACGTTGTTGTGTTTGATGTTACTTACATGACAAACAAGTTTAAGATGCCATTTGCTCCTTTTGTTGGTGTTAACCATCATGGCCAGTCTATACTTTTTGGTGGTGCATTACTAGAAAATGAAAAAGAAGAAACATTCGTTTGGTTATTTGAGCACTTTCTAAAATGCATGTTCAACAAATTTCCGAAGGCAATAATAACGGATCAAGACAAGGCAATGGGTAATTCAATCAAAAAAGTGTTCCCAAACACTCACCATCTCTTTTGTGCATGACATATTAAAAAGCATGAACGTGAACACCTTCAATCTTTTGTTGCCCGTTATAGTGATTTTAAAGAAACATATGGAGAATGGGTAAATAGTAACACAATCGAAGAATTTGAAACCAAGTGGGAAGTTATACGTGGTAAGTATAAATTGGACAATAATTGTTGGTTAAGTGAAATGTATAACCAACGAATACATTGGGTTAAAGCCTTCTTGAAAGATATTTTCTTGGCTGGTATGACAACAAGTGGACGAAGTGAAAGTATAAATTCATATTTTGATGGATTTGTTAATTCAAAAACCATGTTAAATGAATTTATAGTACAATATGACAAAGCAGTTGAGTGTCGAAGGGCCGCCGAAGAAGATGAAGACTTCAAGACTATGAATTCGAAGGCGATTCTTTCTACTGTTCATCCAATTGAAGCTAAAGCAGGTGAGTGTTATACTAGAAAGATATTTGAGATTTTTAAAAAAGAATGGATAGAAGCCAACAGCAATTTAACTCATGAGACTTTAAGCAAAAGTGCGGAGGAAATGAAATATCGAGTTGGGCAACTAAACACTGATAAAGCATATTGGCGAATTGTTACATTTTGTTCGTTGAATCAAGTAAATGTCACTTGTTCGTGTGCTAAGTATGAGACGCATGGGATTTTATGCAAGCATAGCTTGTATGTGTTGAAGAAGAGACATGTTGAAACACTTCCGAGTCACTATATATTACCTCGGTGGACCCTTAAGGCTAGGTACAAGGTGGGTAATGGTAGTATTGGACTCGAAGAAATCAATAATGAAAATGGGGTCAGCGATTACACTTTATGGTGTGTTCGTTCAAATTTTACTAAATTAATTGAACAAACAAGAGAATCCCCTTCAGAGATACAAAAAATCAATACGCTATTGATAAGTCTTTTAGACGATCAAATGATTCGAAGAAAACCTATAGCATTTGAGAATGTATCTCAAGGTTCTTGTGTGGGAATTACACAAGTAGATATGACACCTCAGTTATCTGTCCGAGATCCTCTTGGTCCAACTAATATGAAAGGGCGTCCTAAAAATGCAAGCAGACTTAAGTCGTCTTTAGAATTGCCGAAGAAACGAACATGCTCTTATTGCCAAAGATTGGGTCATTATGCTACTAGTTGTTCAAACAGAAAGGTTCTTATAATAATTATTTAATTTTTCATGATTTTCCTAGTCTTATAATTATATTGATTATTTATTTAATTTTTGATGTGTCAGGTTGACGAATCATTACAAGATAAACAATGACAAGGTGGTGTCGTTTTTTCTGTTTTCTATTTTGGATGGTTGCAGATTTTGGATATTATGAAGTTTATTTTATTTGTTTTGGATGGTTTCTGTTTAGAATATTAGCAATATTATTTTGGAATGAAGTCAGTTATGGAAAAAGTATGTTGCAATTATATGTTAAAATTATAATTATGTTGCTATTAATGAAGATAAGTTTGTTGGTTCTTGAATTATGCTATGTTTTCCGAAATATAAGTGCTCAACTTATTGCCTGCAACAAATTAATATAAGAAATGGTGGAACAAATTAATATAATGGCAATTACTTTATATTCCACAATAAAGGAAAGGGACAACATCAATGAAAGAGAAAAGCACGTGTCTCCTTGGGAACTTCTTGACGCCAATTTGTTATTCAATAAAGTTAACAATTGAAACATGGAATCAATTGAATTTCCAGAGTTGGTTGGGCTATTCAAACAAGAAATCAATTGCATGTTGAATTTAAGTTCACAATGATTTGGGTTTTTCTTGGATTTTCGAGTTTGTTGTGCCATCCAAGATTGTGAAAACTATATTGCAATTACCAGTAAAAAATTTGTTGTTACTGGTAAAAAGAATGAAGTACGTTGATATTATAAATAAATGTTAATAGTACCCATCTTCAATAAATGGAATAAAAATTACAAACCAAAATTCATTTGATGTATCGAAACTCTTACAATAAAGAAAGTTACATTTAGAGTAGCTAAAATATCTAACTACTTGATCAATAGAAAAGTTTGCATAAGGAATTTTCCTTTGACATAGTAGGAATCTAAAATTAAGTGACTTCTCTTGACATCTCTTTCTTAATATACATCTTATCCTTCTACTTGCACCAAAATATCTGTTGAAATTGTTTGCTAGTCGTTCATACTGACCACTTTCCATTGCTAGAAACCTTGACTTCAGAACCCATGTGTTAGGGCTTGTCTTTCTTTACTTGTAGGCTGTTAACACATAAAGGAAAGTATAATGTTATTTTCTTGTATCATGTATGTGTAGAGTAGCTAAAAGATATTTTTTTTGCTTGTCGGTAAAACAAAAAACAAGGAAAAAACTCACTTGTGTTTTGAGAAAAGAGTAAAATAATAAGATCAAATAATAAGCAAAAAGTAAACAAAAAAGAGCCTATAATTTTGGGTTTCTAATGCCACTTGTGAAGGAAAAAGCAAGGGTAAAAACAATCAAACAACATGTTTTTTTTTGTGTCGAGATTTGCATATTCAAGTTGACTTAATCATTTCTTAGTTGTTACTTCAAAAATCTGTCCAATACATTTTTTATGAGGCTAAATTTGTCCTGTCCAACATATTTTTTATATATTTAAGATTAATACAACTAACATCAGACAACATATATTTTTATATTAACATAAAAGATTACATAGACATCACACTAAACTATACCTCTTTAATATATTTAAACGTTTGATAAATGTATGTTTAAAAGAAAAATTAAGCATCTATCAAAGTAGAATTGTTGTCAAAAGAACATGAAGGCCTGAACGAAAGTGGTGCCATCATCAAGCAACAAAACCATGGATAAAACCACCTATAGAATCAAATTTGGTTAGAACCTAATATAAAAATGTAGAAAAAGATGTATCTTGAAGCAATTCGATATAGATTATACCCTTCTGCACATAATTTTGTTGACCAAACTCGATGGGCATTTCAACAAACACCTTATATGCATATCAATGGAAAACAATAACTATAAAATAAAAAATCATTATAATATTTCCAATATACAGACAAAATAAACGATACTTGAGAACTGAATGTTTATAATAACTATCACGGAAGAAGTTGTTCTAAAAATTAAAAAAAAAACCTGTTGTAAAATACCAAAAAGAGATGGATATCAATTTGGGGAAGAAAAACAACAACAAAGAAGAATCGAAGGAGAAAAGCATCAGCTTACATTGAAAATGGTGAAGACATTAAGGAAACGTTCAAACAATCAAGAAAGATATCAACTGTTTGTTTCTTGAACGACCAGTACGATTGGGATGACGGTATATGTCGATTTGGGTACAAAAGAATTGAGGGAGAAGAGCATTAACAACGAATAATAATGGGATACGATCAAATTTGGTTTCTTGTGAAACATGGATATAGCGAAAATCAAGTAAGAGATACAAAGGTTTGGAACGAAATCATAATACGGGAAAAGCATGATAAATTGATCTTTTAATAAAACGACGTCACTTAGTTCGGTTCCATACCTAAGTTATGTATATTACAGCCCCATATTCACTTTTCCCTATATATATATATATATATATATATATATATATATATATATATATATATATATATATATATATATATATATATATATATATATATATATATATATATATATATATATATATATATATATATATATATATATATATATATATATTAAACTTTTATGTAACGCCCCGATTCTCAGGTATCGATTTTAAATAATAATTTTCTTGTTTTCAAGGTCTACTCGACGAGTTGGTTGCCCTACACGTCGAGTAGCAGCGGGTTGGACCGCGTGTTTTAGTTACCTACTCGCTGAGTCCAATAAGAGACTCGATGAGTAGGAGCTGGAGGATGAAACCCTAAATTTCGGGGTTTTGCATCCTATTTAAAGGACCATTTGCCCCTTAGCCTCCCTTTGCAGCCTCTAGAGAGTTCAGCAAAGCCCTAATACGTGTGTGTGTGTGTGCTCCATTTGTGTGTGTTTCAAGCTTTGGAAGAAGATTCTTAGAAAAGGGAACTTGAAGATCAAGTAGCTAGCAGCAAGGAGCTTGTTTGGACCTGAAATCTACCTCAGATAGCACCATTTTAAGGTATCAAGTCGTGTCCTTGACCTTGTTTCCTTCTAGATCTCTTTTGGGTTGAAGATTAGGGCTTTTCATCATGTTATGAAGCTATTCTTGGGTATGAGCTAAGATCTGAAGTTGCAACTTCAGATCTGAACTCTCCTTGGTCTTTAGGTCCATAAAGCTTACAGCTTTAGCAAGTATGAACCCTTCCTTTTGAGTTAAACTCCATTTGAAGTTTAGATTTGGCATTATGAGTCATTAGAGCCTTGCATGCACGTAAAGTTTGCAACTTTACGTGATAAACGTGCATTAGGAAGCTGGATCTACAATTTGGAGCCTTAGCATGGCTTAAAATCGTCTGTATGAATAAAGGACTTAAGAGACTCGGCGAGTTGTATGAACGACTCCGCGAGTCCAATGAAGATTGTCGTAGACTTGGCGAGTTGAATGAATGACTCGGCGAGTCCGATGAAGGCTGCCGTGGGCTCGGCGAGTCAGTCTAGTGGCTCGGCGAGTAAGTCTAGTGACTCGGCGAGTCGGCGAGGGTTTTCCCAACCTTTGGACACGTATGAACTCGGTGAGTTAAAGGGAAACTCGACGAGTCAACCAAGGATTTCACGACTTCTCGAGTCCAGGGAGGACTCGACGAGTCGGTGAACTACACTCGACGAGTCGAGTCAACATGGACTGTTGACTTTGACTGTGGACTTTGACTTTGACCAAGAGTTGACCAGTTAACTTCTGAGGGTATTGTGGCAATTTGGAAATTTATGAAAAAGGGTTTTATGGTAACTATAGGTGGTGGAGTTCGTGTTGGTGATCTGGGAGTTGAGCTTTCTAGTTTCAGACGACAGTTGCGAGACGAGTTTTCCTCACTATACTCAAGGGTCTAAGGCACCAAGGCCGGCCCTTCGGATTGTTATATGGTTATGTTATGCTAGTATGATCTGTTAGATCGGTGTCCTAGAGGGTAGGATAACATTATGTGATATGTGGTATGATCTGTTAGATCGACATCCCGGTAGATGGGATGGTGTTATGTGCTATGTGGTATGATCCGCTAGATCAAGTATTGTCTATAGACTGTTATGTGATATTTGTTATATGTGCACATGTTTTTTTGGCGGTTGAGGCTTATTTGCTTTGTGCGAAAGCCAATAGACCTGGGCATTCCAACCTGTTGGTTGTGGGCCGTAAGTATTCCATCCCGAGGATGATTGGACTCATAGTATGTGGGCATTCCAACCCGTTGGTTGTGGGCCTGGGGTATTCCATCGCAAGGATGACTGGACCCACAGTATGTCGGCATTCCAACCGGATGGTTGAGGGTCTGGCCTATTCCATCCCGAGGATGACTGGCCCATAGTATGTCGGCATTCCAATAGGATGGTTGAGGGCCTGGGGTATTCCAACCGGATGGTTGACTGGACCCATAGTATGTTGTTTATGATTATATGTGTATTGTTGCAGGTATAGGTATTTTGGGGGAACTCACTAAGCTTTCGGGCTTACAGTTTCAATTTATTGTTTCAGGTAGATCAGGGGATCGTGGAAAGGCAAAGTCGTGATCGTACAACTCCTCACTTTTTATGACTTTGTTTCTGGGATACTCGGATATGATACATTTTGAAAACAAGTTTTGTAATGATTAATGGTTTTGGATATGTTTTAAAAGTTTTAAATTGCCTTGAATTTTATGGGTGTTACAAGTTGGTATCAGAGGCTTGGTTTGAGTGAATTGGAGGAACATGCGTGTGAATCCAGTCTCAAATCAAGGAAAGGTTTTCAAAATTAATTCTAAAATGGTTTTCAAAATTAATTCTAAAATGGTTTTCAAAATAAGTAAATGAGGATGCAGGATGTACGATCAGCCGGAGCCAGTAAGTAGCCCCCAAAATACCATACAGTTATTTGATTATGTGATATGTTAGAACAACATGCTAGCGCTAGGCTAGGGATCTTCAGGAATTGCATGATAGAATTGCCTGATTGTATGATGCCTGATAGCCTAGAGTTTTCCTTATATGAAATTGACATCATTACTGTAGTTGCTTAGTGTATGCATCACGACCGTACATAATTAAGATCTTATAGCCTAAGAATGTTTGATTTAGCCTTATGTTATGTTCTTATCTAATTGGGAGCTTAGGGTAGGATTGGATATTCGAAAGTCTATAGGGTCCAGCGTTATGTATGGCTAGCATACACTAGTGCTGCAGGGTTGGAGGAAGTTTCATGGATGGGTGAGTTGTGTGGGACCGGTAGGTCAGTTGTGAGACGGTTAACTTTCCTCTAGGAGTGAGGATTGAGTGATCGCTATGCTTATGTATATTGTTAGGGTGTTGTGGTGATACTTCATACAAATATGGGTAGGTGTGGAAGGTAGTATGCGCCCGTACTACTGAAAGCACATGACCCATACGCGTAGCAAGGAAGTCACAAACCCTAGGGATTAGTCGGGAGTTGGTTCCCGGTTATTTATGCGGATTTTCTAATATCTTCCTGTTATGTTTTAGAATGGCAGTTACGAGACGTTTCACGACGGGATCCAGATCAGGATCAGGACAGGGTGGTCAGGAGGTCCTAGTGGCACCTGAGATTATCGGCCAGGAGAGGCCAATGTTAACAGAGGATCAGGTCAGGGAGATCATCCGCGAGGAGGTGGTTGAGATTGTCCGGGGTCAGATTCCGGAGTTGTTCGGGACTATTAAGTCCGTTATGATGGAGTATTTTGACAACAGATATGCAGCCCTCGTTGAGACAGCTGCCGCTGCAACCACCACGGCTGTAACAGCGGCAGGAGTGGGAGCGGGGCGAGTTTTTCAGTATAGGGACTTCGATAACACGAAGCCCCCTACTTTTGATGGGACGCAGGATCCCATCAAGGCTATGAGGTGGATCTCGGATGTGGAGGGGTGTTTCTTCACCTGCTCGTGTCCTACTGACCAGAAGGTCAGGTGTGCTCTGAACCTGCTAAGGTCCGGGGGCCAAGGACTGGTGGAGACTTGCGACTGGGTCGTACACTGATGATCATAGAGCTGCTGTTACTTGGGAGCAGTTCAGGGATATGTTCCGCGCCCGTTACATTCTGCATGTCGAGCGGGAATGCTTGGCGCAAGAGTTTCTGAGTTTGAGATAGGATGGGGAGTCGGTGACGGAGATCACCCGTATGTTCACTGAGAGGGCGATGTTTTGCCTGGAGTTTGCTTCCGAGCAGGCTCAGATGACCTGTTATGTGAGCATGCTCAAGACTGACATCCGTCAGTTTGTTGCCACCCAGCGATGTGATACACTTCTGGATTTGTAGGAGGCCGCTAGACGGCGTGAGTTGGAGATTGAGCTGTATTTGAGGGAGCAGCGGCAGGCCCCAACACAGTCACAGCCGGCGCCAAAGCGGTGCAAGACCGCTGATACTAGGACTGGGGGACAGCCAGGCCGCACTTGTGGGAAGTACGGGAAGGCTCATTCAGGGATGTGCCGGACAGGGAGTGGGTGCCACCGATGTGGCAAGCAGGGCCATTTGGCCAGGAATTACAGGTAGCCGACTCCAACTTCTAGAATCAGGATTTGCTTTCATTGTGAGCAGGTGGGTCATATGAAGGCCCAGTGTCCTCTACTAGCCGCCAAGCCGGCGCAGGCTCCAGCGCCGACTACCTTGAGGATCACGGATGGGAGACCAGTCAGGGCAGAGCCTCCGAAGGCTCAGGGTCGTGCCTTCCAGCTTACAGCCGAGGAGGCCAGGGCAGCACCGGATGTGGTTGCTGGTATGTTTCTATCCTTACTCCCATTGGTTTTATATGGTGTATGCTTATCTGTTATACTTGTGATTAGGTACGTTCCTAGTGAACTCCTTACCTGCACTGGTTTTATTTGACTCGGGGGCGAGTCGGTCTTTTGTATCTCAGACATTTAGTAGGGAGTTCAGAGTGCCACTAGGCGAGCTGGAGTGTCCGTTGCGAGTTTCTATCTCCAACGAACACGGGGTTTCGGCTTCTTCGATCTACCGAGGGTGCGAGATGGAGATCTTCGGGGTACCTTTTCCAATAGACTTGATTCCGATCCCCATGGGGGATGTATGCGTGATTGTGGGGATGGACTGGCTCAGTCGTTTTGGTGCCATGATTGATTGCGAGGGTCAGCGGGTAGTGGTTCGAACCCCAAATGAGGGAGAGTTGATTATATATGGAGAGGGCACCAGATCGAGGTCAGGGTTTCGTTCAGCCGCCAGGGCTCGGCAGTATATTCAACACGGGGTGCAGGTTACCTAGCGTATGTATTGGATACGCAAGCCAGGGATCAGATTTCGGTTTTCGATGTTCCTGTGGTCAGGGCGTTTGCAGATGTGTTTCCAGAGGAGTTGACAGGGATACCTCCGGAGAGGCAGGTCGAGTTTCGGATCGACCTGGTGCCTGGTACGGCCCCTATTGCAGGAGCTGTCGTTACAGCTGCAGGAACTGATGGGCAAGCAGTTCATCCGACCTAGCAGCTCTCCATGGGGAGCATCGATTCTTTTTGTCCGGAAGAAGGACGGTTCGCACCGGATGTGCATTGATTACTGGGAGTTGAATAAGTTAACGGTGAAGAACTGTTACCCACTCCCGAGGATAGATGATCTCTTCGATCAGTTGCAGGGCGCATCTTGGTTTTCCAAGCTAGACTTGAGGTCTGGGTATCATCAGGTCAGGGTCAGAGAGGAGGACGTGGAGAAGACCGCGTTCCGAACTCGTTATGGACATTACGAGTTCGTGGTGATGCCGTTTGGGCTCACCAACGTGCCAGCAGTGTTCATGGACCTGATGAATCGGGTCTACAGACCGATGCTCGATCGCTCGGTCATAGTGTTTATAGATGATATCTTGGTGTATTCCAAGACCCGAGAGTAGCATGAGGATCATCTATGGGAGTTATTAGGAGTTCTGAGACGAGAATGGTTGTACGCCAAGTTCTCGAAGTGTGAGTTTTGGCTACCAGAGGTCTAGTTCCTCGGACATCTCGTTAACCAGGAGTGGATTTTGGTCGATCCGGCCAAAATCGAGGCGGTTATGCAGTGGGAGGTTCCGAAATCTCCCTCAGACATCATGAGCTTTTTTGGGATTGGCAGGGTACTACCAGAGGTTCATACAGGATTTCTCCAAGATGGCGGTACCCCTCACTCGTCTGACGAGGAAAGGGGGTGGATTTCCAGTGGGGCCCTGAGCAGCAGAGGGTGTTTGAGACCCTCCGACAGTGGTTGTGCGAGGCCCTAGTCTGTGATGCATCCATCACAGGTTTATGGGCGGTCCTCATGCAGAGAGGACGAGTGATAGCCTACGCATCGCGGTAGCTGAAGCCGCATGAGACGCGATACCCTACCCATGATTTAGAGTTGGGGGCGGTGGTGTTCGCCCTCAAGATATGGAGACATTACCTTTATGGGGTCCGTTGTACCATTTACACGGATCACAAGAGCTTGAGATATATCATGGATCAGCCGAACCTGAACATGTAGCAGTGCAAGTGGCTGGATGTAGTCAAGGACTACGACTGCGAGATCCTTTACCATCTTGGTAAAGCGAATGTGGTTGCGGATGCTTTGAGCCGCAAGTCAGCTGGGTCTTCCACCCCCGCGACATGTATGAGGATAGCGGTGGATTCTCCGCTTGTGAGTTTGATCAGAGATGCCCAGGTTGAGGGCATGCGACCGAAGAATTGGAAGCTGGAGAGGATCAAGGGGGAGAATACCCGGTTCGTGCAGGATAGTCGGGGATTATTGACCCGATGCGGTGGGGTCTGGGTTCCGATGTCTGGTGGGGTCAGGCAGACGGTCATGGAGGAGGCTCATAAGTCTCATTTTTCTATTCACCCGGGGTCCACCAAGATGTATCAAGACCTGAGTTTGAGTTATTGGTGGCCATGTATGAAGCGAGAAATTGCTTGGTATGTCGAGAGGTGCTTGACCTGCAGGATGGTCAAGGCCGAACACCAGAGGCCGCATGGTAAGCTGCAGCCTCTAGAGATTGCCATGTGGAAATGGGAACAGATCACGATGGATTTCATTACCAAGCTGTCGAGGATGACGAAGGGATTTGATGTTATATGGGTCATCGTGATCGATTGACCAAGAGCGCCCATTTCTTGGCGATTCGGGAGAGTTCGTCGGTCGAGAAGTTGGCCGACGTGTACGTTCGCGAGATCGTGTCTTGCCATGGGGTTCCCGTTTCCATTTTCTCTTATCGGGATGTCAGGTTTACCTCCCGTTTCTGGCAGAAATTCCACGAGGGGTTGGGCAAGCGGTTGCACTTCTGCACAACATTCCATCCGCATACTAACGGTCAGAGCGAGCGAACCATTAAGACCCTCGAGGACATGTTGAGGGCGTGTGTCATTGACTTCGGTGGGAGCTGGGATTCCCACCTACTGCTTGCAGAGTTCGCCTACAACAACAGCTATCATTCCAGCATTGGCGCCCCGCCATTTCGAGATGTTGTACTGGCGGAGATGTCGCACCCCTGTTTGTTGGGGTGAGGTTGGTCACAGGGTGATGGGTCGGACAGAGGTGGTCTTGCAGACTACCGAGAAGATTCAGCAGATTAGGCAGCGGCTGCAGACCGCTCAGAGTCGGCAGAAGAGTTACGCCGACCGGCGCCGATCCGAGTTAGAGTTTCAGCTTGGTGACATGGTACTCCTGAAGGTCTCGCCCTGGAAGGGTGTGATACGCTTCAGGAAGAGGAGAAAATTGGGTCCCCGATATATTGGGTCGTTCAGGATCATTGCCAGGGTTGGCAAGGTGGCTTACAGACTAGAGCTGCCGGAGGAGCTTAGTCGGATCCACAATACTTTCTACGTTTCGCAGCTGCGACAGTGCATCATGGATCAGGAGGCGGTGGTGTTGCTGGATGATATTCAAGTCGATGAGTGCCTGAATTACGTGGAGAGGCCTGTGGCCATACTGGAGAGAAAGATGAAGATTCTTAGGAACAAGGATATACCTTTGGTGAAGGTACAGTGGGAGCATCGGAAGGGGTCCGAGTGGACGTGGAAGCTAGAGGCAGAGATGCGGGAGCATTATCCGGAACTATTCGCCGCAGCAAACTTCGAGGACGAAGTCTAGTTCAAGTGGGGGAGAATTGTAATGCCCCGATTCTCAGGTATCAATTTTAAATAAGAATTTTCTGTATTTAAGGTCTACTCGACGAGTTAGTTGCCCTACTCATCGAGTAGCAGCGGTTTGGGCCGCGTGTTTTAGTTACCTACTCGCCGAGTCCAATAAGGGACTCGACGAGTAGGAGCTGGAGGATGAAACCCTAAATTCTGTGGTTTTGCATCCTATTTAAAGGACCATTTGCCCCTTAGCCTCCCTTTGCAGCCTCTATAGAGTTCAGCAAAGCCCTAATACGTGTGTGTACTCTATTTGTGTGTGTTTCAAGCTTTGGAAGAAGATTCTTAGAAAAGGGAACTCGAAGATCAAGTAGCTAGCAGCAAGGAGCTTGTGTGGACCTGAAATCTACCTCCGATAGCACCATTTGAAGGTATCAAGTCGTTACCTTGACCTTCTTTCCTTCTAGATCTCTTTTGGGTTGAAGATTAGGGCTTTTCATCATGTTATGAAGCTATTCTTGGGTATGAGCTAAGATCTAAAGTTGCAACTTCAGATCTGAACTCTCCTTGGTCTTTAGGTCCATAAAGCTTACAGCTTTAGCAAGTATGAACCCTTACTTTTGAGTTAAACTCCATTTCAAGCTTCGATTTGGCATTATGAGTCATTAGAGCCTTGCATGCACGTAAAATTTGCAGCTTTACGTGATAAACGTGCATTAGGAAGCTGGATCTACAATTTGGAGCCTTAGCATGGCTTAAAATTGTCTTTATGAATAAAGGACTGAAGAGACTCGGCGAGTTGTATGAACGACTCGGCGAGTCCAATGAAGATTGTCGTAGACTCGGCGAGTTGAATGAATGATTCGGCGAGTCCGATGAAGGTTGCCATGGGCTCGGCGAGTCAGTGTAGCGACTCGGCGAGTCGGCGAGGGTTTTCCCAACCTTTGCACACGTATGAACTCGGCGAGTTAAAGGGAAACTCGACGAGTCAACCAAGGATTTCACGACTTCTCGAGTTCAGGGAGGACTCGACGAGTCGGTGAACTACACTCGACGAGTCGAGTCAACATGGACTGTTGACTTTGACTGTGGACTTTGACTTTGACCAAGAGTTGACCAGTTAACTTCTGAGGGTATTGTGGCAATTTGGAAATTTATGACAAAGGGTGTTATGGTAACTATAGGTGGTGGGGTTCGTGTTGGTGATCCGGGAGTTGAGCTTTCTAGTTTCAGATGACTGTTGCGAGGTGAATTATCCTCACTATACTCAAGGGTATAAGGCACCAAGGTCGGCCCTTCGGATTGTTATATGGTTATGTTATGTTAGTATGATCTGTTAGATCGGTGCCCTAAAGGGTAGGATAACATTATGTGATATGTGGTATGATTTTTTAGATCGGCATCCTGGTAGATGGGATGGTGTTATGTGCTATGTGGTATGATCCGTTAGATCAAGTATTGTCAATAGACTGTTATGTGATATTTGTTATTTGTGCACATGTTTGTTTGGCGGTTGAGGCTTATCCACTTTGTGCGAAAGCCAATAGACTTGGGCATTCCAACCTGTTGGTTGTGGGCCGTGAGTATTCCATCCCGAGGATGACTGGACTCATAGTATACGGGCATTCCAACCTGTTGGTTGTGGGCCTGGGGTATTCCATCCCGAGGATGACTGGACCATTAGTATGTTGGCATTCCAACCGGATGGTTGAGGGCCTGGGGTATTCCATCCCGAGGATGACTGAACCCATAGTATGTCGGCATTCCAACCGGATGGTTGAGGGCCTGGGGTATTCTAACCGGATGGTTGACTGGACCCATAGTATGATGTTTATGATTATATGTGTATTGTTGCAGGTATATGTATTTTGGGGGAACTCACTAAGCTTTCGGGCTTACAATTTCAGTTTATTGTTTCAGGTACATCAGAGGATCGTGGCAAGGCAAAGGCGTGATCGTACAGCTCCTCACTTTTTATGACTTTGTTTCTGGGATACTCTGATATGATACATATTGAAAACAAGTTTTGTAATGATTAATGGTTTTGGATATGTTTTAAAAGTTTTAAATTGGCTTGAATTTTATGGGTGTTACATTTTAATTTTACATATAATATAAGTGTGTATTTTAAAACATTTAAAAATAGCAAGGGTTTAGTCTTTAATAAATTAAACTTTTAATTTAATTAAATTAAAACCAATTATGAATTTATTAATTATCCTTTAATTATTCAATTAATTAAATTAATAATATCATCCATAAGGGTGTATTTTAAACTTATCAAAACAGTAGGGTTATATTTTATAATTCCAAAATTAATATTTAATTAATTAAATTGAAAAATAAAACCAATTATGAATTTAAGATAAGGATATCAAATTACATTTTAAAATATTCAGATTTATGCAATTAAACAATATTACAAAATGTAGTTATCCTAATCAAATCATAATATATATCATAACTGAAATTTTTGGATCTGACAGCCCACCACGTCGTGGTAAACATTACCACGTCGTGGTAAAGGCAAAATCGAAGGCACCACATCATGGTGGCGGAACATAATGGACGATTCAGTTATTCTTCTCCTTGTTCAAGTTCATATTACTATCAATTCAGTAGAAAACTAAACCTACGCTCTGATACCACTGATGGGTTTTTAACATTGAATACAATCATATGTGTGCATGCAACCCTAATTAAATCTATGTCTTCTCTAATTGAACATACAATATGAACAACATATGTAAACTCTAGATCTATAGATAATAATCGAAAATCATATAATAAGGGTTATAATACATACCTTTGATTGTTATGTAGTAATAACAATCCAAAACTTTAAGATCTTGAAGCTTGAGAGCAAGTGTCACAAGTGTAACACCTCTAATGAATCACAAACACACTTAGCAAGACGATAAGATATGAAAGGGAGGATGAAGCTTCAATTTTTGGCTATGACTCTCTAGGGTTTCTAGTAGCTGAAAATTGACAAGGGAATGGTCCTTTATATAGTGAGGTAACTTAGAGCCAAAGCTAGGGTTAGGATTAGGAAACCCAAAGTGCTTTGCTTAAGGACCAAGCAAACCCTAAACCTTCCATCCATAAGCCCTTGGACGAAAATTCTACTGCTTTCCTAGAAAATTTAGTCTAAGCCTCTTTAGGAGGGTTCTAGAGCTTCTTTCCTCAAATATCAATAAATTGCCAAACAACCCCTGTACTTTTAATTAATTCAATTAATCCCAAAACTAATTCCAATTAATTTTTGATTAACTATTAGTTAAATAATATGATTTCCAATTAATATATTATTTTCATAATACATTAATAAATCATTCATTTCAATTTATTAATCAAATAATAAATTCTTCCTCTTTCTCAATAGGTCATCATGTCTAGTTGCTAGTATGAAGGCAACCCAAAAGTATTGTGCTACTATCAATTCAAATATATACCAATTATAGTTATGGGATTAGACACCTAATCCAACAAAATTTTCAAATGATTTAGGCAACAAATATCATCTACCTTTGTCTTTTTTTCTAGGAGCAAGAAAAAAAACTTTGTAGAACCTGATTTTTGCAGAAACTTGTAATGGACAACAACAACAATTTATTCTTGGATAGCTTCAATTAACACTCAAAAATCAAAAACTCTTCCTGAAATTTCTAGTTACAAACCCAGAAATTTTATACAAAAATAAAAAATCTTCAAGATGAAAATATAGTCAATCAGGCTCGTTCCCCTTGAAATAATCGCTTAGATCTTCAAGGTACGGATCGGATACCAACTGTAGGACCCCATTTTGAATGATTGGCTATGTGCGGAATCATAAGATCTTGAGACTAGCGATTATAAAATATGAAGAACACAAAGAGATGAGTAATCTGATGATTCATAGAAAGAGAGAAAATATTACAATGAAGAACTCTTGGGTTGGGAGAGATAATTCTCCCATTCTCTCTAACTAGACAACGAATATATTTTGTGCACACACTAAAATTATCACTCCTTCTCTATTTATAGAGAGATGTACCTTACAAAAAATAAAGGGGAATATAATAGCCTAGCTATCACTCATAATTTGTAAAGAATTTCCATACTCCAACAAATTCACGTGTGGTTAAAGAGTCAGATGAAACTGAAACCGAGAAAAGCAGTTTAGAAGAAGCAGTTTCTGATGAATCTGAAATTGTGAAAAATAATTCGGAAAAAGTTGTTATGAAAGATTTGAAAGGAAAACCAAAGTTGAATAATCATCAAAAACAAAAGGAAAAATTAAAGAAATAAAATAAAAAGGAAATGAATGTTAGATATAAAAAGAATTTGAGAGAAAGAAAATTTTTTTGGAAACAAAAGGATTCAATCAAAAATCAAAATAATGTTTGTTCTTCGTCAAAGTCAAAAAACCATGAGTCTATTAACTCATCAAGACCTTTTAATCAAAAAAATTGTTCTTAACAAGTTGTTAAAATAAAATCTCACTTTAGTCCTAACTCGTTTTATTCAAGAAGTGTTTCAAACAAAAGAGTGAACAAATCAAATTCTTTTTCAAAGAAAGTTGACATAAAATGATCTTTTGTTAAAAGGAAGCACTTTCTTAGCAAGATGTTATTTTATAGAATTATGAGGCTCAACTAAAAGCAGAAGAAAAAGCATTTTGAGAAAGATCAATCCAAAAATAGAAGCTTATCTTCAAAAGAAAACTCACATAATTGAGATAAATCTTTGTGATAATATAGATCAAGTTTTCAAAAAAAGTTAAAAAGTGAGAATGATGTTTTGATTAAGAAATCATTTTGGATCGATAAGACCAAGATTTTTCCAATTAATCATCGTAATTCCAAATTCTCACAAGGACCCAAGCTCGTTTGAGTTCCTAAATCTGTATGATTCTAGATGGTATATTGAGAGCGGCTGCTCACGTCACATGACTAGAAAAAAATCTCAACTAAGGGAATTTCGTAGTTTGAAAGATGTTAGATGGGAAAAATATGTGAACAATGCTTCTGGTGAAATCAAAGGATATGGCATAATAACCAATGGAGAGTTTTCTATTCATAAGTTAGCCTATATGGAAGGATTACAACACAAATTTATAAGCGTTTCTCAACTTGTTGTTGGTTCTAGTCTGAAGGTCTCGTTTGATGAAGAAGGATCTGAAATCATCAACACAGAAACTCAAAAAGTGATTTTGAAGTCAAAGAGAAAAGGCAAATGTATCCTCTTAACTCGAATCCAGTTCATGGGAAACCTTCAATTTGTTTGATTGTGAAAGCTTCTTAGGATGAAAGTTGGTTATGACACATAAGACTTTTACATGTCAACTATAGAGATGTCAACAAGCTTTTTCTTAGTGATCTTGTGCGAGGACTTCCACTTCTCAAATTTGATAAACAACATTTATGTGCTGCTTGGGAAATGGGAAAACATATAAGAAAAAGTCATTCTTCAATCATAAGTACAAAGATCATTGAACCACTTGAATTAATTCTCATTGGTTAGTGTGGTCCATCTTCAGTTGAAAGTATTAGCGGTAGCAAAACTATTTTGGTTATTGTTGGTTACTCTTTGCAATTTACATGCCTATTTTTCCTTAAATAGAAATCTGAAACTACTTAGAAGTTGATATATTTTTTGAAGAAGATACAATTGTAGTTTCGAAAGCATGTTTGGAGAATTAGAAGTTATAATGAAACCGAGTTCAAAAATCATACGTTTGAGGAATTTTTGATGAACAAAGGGATTAGTCCCAACTTTTCATCACCTTACACTTCACAGCAAAATGGTGTAGCTGAAAGACGAAACCGTTCACTCTATGAAGCTGCGAGGACGTTGTTATCATTCGCAGATCTTTCTTTATATTTTTGGGATGAAGCAATTGGGGCTGCTTGTTTTACACAAAATTGTTCATATATCATTAAGACATTTGTTATTGCTCATTATGAGATCTTAAAAAATTCGCAGGCCTAACGTTAAAATTTTCCATGTCTTTGGCTCTAGGTGCTTTCTCTATACTCAAAAGAACATCGCAAAAAAATTGATGTTAAAGATGATGAAGGGATTGTTGGTTTAAGGTGACTAAGACAATAAATAAATTGGTATATTCTTGAATTAGAAGCAAAGTCCTGGTTTGCCCTCACAACTAGTTACTGAATAAAATGACTTTGAGAGAGAGAGATTGATTTGTTAATTAGTTATATGATTAATAAGTTAATTGGAAATTGGAAATAGATGATTTATTAATATGTTATATGATTAATATATTAATTAGAAATAGTAATAACTAATTAAGAATTAATCAAAAACTAATTAGAATTAGTTTCGGGTAAATTAGAATTAATTTAAAGTGTAAAAACTTAAGCTGTAATTGTTCAGTAATTGAACAAGAGGGAATTCCAGACCTTTCCTAACCGTTGACGGTTTTGAGAAGGATTTTAGGGTTATTGAAATATTCCTTACAGATAAATATGGAGTTTGATAATTACCTAATTCAAGACATTTTTATTATACTTAAATTAGGGTTATCCCAGGCTTCCTGTATCAGCTATAAATAAACCCTCTTGGCCTTTCGTTTTTGTCCACTTCTCTTTACTCTCATAGATTCGAAAATTTTCTCTTGCCTCCTCTCTCTTTAAGTGTTCTAATTGCTAGGGTTTTGGTACAAGCCATTAGAGGCATTAAGTTTTTGGTGTTTGCTTTCCAAGGAACTTCAAGTGGATTTGTGTGTGATTAATTAATACAATAATAAAAAGGTATGTAACCCTAAATCTATATGAATTTTGATTTTCATAGCCTCCCCATTGTGTTTCTTGATGTTCATAAATAAATGTTATCAATAGAGAAAACATAGATCCATTCTACGTTGCATGTGAACTTAAGGGTTAAGTGTTTTTTCTGCTACATGTAAATTTTTATCACCTTGAAAACCCATCAGGTATATTCTTGGGTTATTCTTTAACATCCAAAGTTTATAGAGTTTTTAACATGAAAAAAAAGAAGATTAAGGAAATCTATTACGTCATTTGTGATGATAATTTTGTTAAGTCATCTTAACAAAAAGATGTTGATCAATGTGGTAAAATCTTTTCATCGTCATGTCTGCAATCAGTTCCTCTCATGACATAGTATGAAGACTGTCTAGATCTCTTTGACGAACAATAAAATGCAATTTATTCTGAATAAAAATCAAAAGAAATCGAGAAAACGAGTTATTAAAACTTGTAGAAGAAGCTATTGAGAATGTTGAAATTCATGAAGAAGCAACTATGTAACACTCGGTATTGGATCGCTTCATTATTCGGGGTTGTGGCCCGTTCATCAGTAATCATAACGCTTAGGGCCTTAGGGAAGGAGGGATTTATCCGTTTTTGGATGTAATTGGTATAGACTAAGAGACCCGAGTGTTGGTTTGTGTTTCGGAGTCCATGGTTATAATAGTAATTTGTCAGTTCGGGCCTTTATGAATTTTGGGTTCTCGTTTGGGAAGTTTTAAGGCGAGGGTGAGTTGATAGCAGTGTAGGGCTTCTTATCACCTTTCCGTCGATATAAAGTTCGTTGGAAACGGACTTAGGATGAAGGAGTTAAGGTCAAATGAAGTTTTAGGGTTTTGGAGGGCCATCTAGTACACAGGGCGTACTAGATGTGTACGCGGGGTGTATCGAGTAATTTAGTCATGGGTGGTCCATGAGTACGCCGAGCGTATTAAGGGGTACATGGGGCGTACTCCCTTCAACACCAAACCCTAATTTCGAGTTTTTACCCCTATATAAGTAACATTATGTCCTTCCTCTGGTCATTTTAGGTCAGCCTCCTACTCTTTTATCATACATTGAAACCCTAGAGTGGCTTGAGTGAGTTTTGGAGCTTGGAAGAGGGTTTATGGTGGTTTGTGTAAGAGAAGAAGAAGGTTGAAGACTCAATCCATGGAGAGGAGCTTAGAGATCCAGTGTTAGCATCTTCGTTTTGAGACTCTAGAGGTATAAAGTCCCTATCTTGTCTACTCATTGTATAGATCTTCATTTGGGAATTTTTATGGTCATTTTAGTCCCTCTTGGTTGGTCTTTTGGAGCTATGGTTGTTTTGGAAGCTTATCTAGTAGATCTGGACATATTGAGGATCCCGCATTCATAAAAGTGCAAGCTTTATGGAGTTTTTGAACTCATGCACGTATTAAGACCTTTTATTAAGCTCTTTTGACCTCTAAAGCCCCATTAAGCCATGCATGCAAGTAAAGTTGCCAACATTACGTGTTAAGTCATCCATAGGAATCAGATCTGGGAGTTTGAGGCAATGAATTAAGTAAGTAAGTGCTCAATGAAGTAGAATGGGGTTCAGGGGAGTACGCTGGGTGTATCCATCTGGTACGTTGCACGTAATGGCCCCAAAGGGTGTACGCTGGGCGTACCAGCTGAGTTCGCGGGGCGTACTTGGCCTGTTTGGGATTTCTTGAAATGTTGACCATTTGCCTATTGACCATTAACTAGAAGTTTGACTAGGGTTGACCATTGGATATTTTAGGCCGTATAGGATATTTGGCCTTCTTGGGTTAGGTCCATAATGGGTTTGGGCCCAATTTGGATATTTTGGGCCTTTATTGATGGAATGTTATTTGCTGATGGCAATACGAGGTTTCCGGTAGCAGCTGTTCGAGTGTTCGGTTATCGTGGTTTGAGGTGAATCTCCTCACTGTACTATGGGTCGAAGGCACCAATTCCGACCTATTGGCTTACGTATTATAGGAAGACAAGGGGTGGCCCTTGGCATTTATATGAAAGACCAGGAGGTTGCTCCTGGAAAATCTGTATTCAAGACCAGAGTTTGGACTCTGGCAGTTAAGTAGATAAGTAGTTGTAGATTGTATGCTAGTTGTCTTTGTGATGCTTGCATGGAAGACCAGGAGGTGGCTCATAGAACTTGTTTGTAAGACCCATGGTTTTGGTCCCCGACCTGGCAAGGAAAGACCATGATACGGCTCGTGGCATAATTGCAAGACTATGGTTGGCACATAGCACCACCTATTGCACGTTCAATATGTATGACTCGTATCTTATGTATGGTATGTGGTATTTGGGTAATTCACTAAGATTTGTGCTTACAGTTGTGGTTTATGGTTTTTAGGTACTTCTGGTTCGAAAGGGAAGGGCCCGACTTGATCGCAACTCATACACCCGTGTTTTCCGCAACTCGTGGTTTTGGGATTGTACTCTGATAATTATCTTATTTTGAAATACCTTTAAATGTTTAAATAAAAGGATAAATGAGTGTTTTGATTATATTAAAAATGAAATTTTTACCTTTGTATTTTAGGGCATTACAAACTAATTCCATAATATCTACTTCTCTTGTTCCTAAAGTAGAGGGGGAGAATGTGGATAATTCTGATCCTTAATCTAGTGAAGAATTTTCTATTTCAGTTTCGAATATAATTGATCTTAACAATTTGTAAGAAACTAACATAATTTATAATGATCTTAGGAAAGGGGAGAATACAAATATTGATGATCATTTCTTGGGGGAAAATTTAGTTTCTAATGATAATGTCTAAGGGATTATCTTATAAATCATAATGAAGATGATCAATCATAATTTGAAGAAGTGAAAGGTGAAATAGATCCTAAATATGATCTGAACTATCCAACATTGACGAAATGGACAAAGACCATCCATGATCTCAAGTCATTAGTGACACTTTTCTAAAGTCCTTACTCATGCTCAAATTATAGAGAAACATGCTCTTTTAACAACAAAATATAGAATTTTGTATATTTAATTCTTTTATCTCTAAAATAGAACTTAAAATGGTAAAAATTGCTCTTGATCATGCAGATTGGGATAAAGCAATGCAAGATGAATGAAATGAGTTTGAATGAAATAAAGTATGAAAATTGATTGTGACACCACCAAATGCATCCTTCGTAGGATTGAAAAGGGTATTTCAGAACAAATTAGACAAAGAAGGAAATGTCGTAAGGAGCAAGGAACATATTGTAGTAAAAGGTCATTGTCAAGAAGGTATCGATTACAAAGAAGAGTTTGCTCCTATTGCGAGATTTCATTTAATTCATGTTTTCCTTGTAAGTAGGACTGACATCATGTTTGCAGTCTGCTATTATGCGAGATATCAAGAAAATACACGAGAACCACACACCACCGCAGTCAAGAACATCTTTAGATATCTTCGGAGATCCATGTCGCTTGGATTGTGGTATCCATCTAATTATGGGTTCTTTGTGCATTCTTACTCTGATCTAGATATGGGTGGATGTGGTATTGATCGCAAAAGTAGGACCGTGGGATGTCAATTCTTGGACGGAAAACTTGTTAGTTGGCAATCAAAGAAACAGACGTTTGTTTCATTATCAATGGCAGAAGTTGAATATATTACGGATGCTTCACGCACTTCACAAATTATTTGGATTCAAATTCAATTGTGAGACTATGAAGAAGTATGAAGAATATATCTTTGTACTGTGATTCAGAAAGTGTAATAAGAATAGGTCATAATCCAGTACAACACTCCAAAAGAAAACATATTACTTTGTGATATCACTTCATCAAAGATCACGTTGATGATGGTAACGTTGAACTTCATTTATTTTAATCAGCAGATCAGATGGAAAATATATTTACTAAAGCCTTACCTGAACCAACATTCAATCGAATATTACATCGGCTTGGTATGATAGAAGTTGACTTTGTTGTAAATCATCTTGAGAAACGACGAGTTACGAAATTATACCGTTAATTTGTGAACGGTTCCGAACATCGCAAGTGATTGCAAGTTACAAATTTTTGCGAGAAGATTATTTCTCATCTGCGAATGGTTTCACAGTTCGCAGACACTCAGAAGAAAAAAAAATTTACGAGGTGATCACAATTCATCTACGAACTGTTGCGAGCTTTTCAGGTGAGCATAGCTCATTTTTGAAGTTTCTCTTCATTTGTGAGAGGGAGTGAGAAATTGCAGGCTGGTGCACAAGGTAACTGTTCATTTGTTTCGTTCATTTTGTTTACCTGCAATGAGTTGCAAATTTCAGAGGTCATCGTAGTTCATCATTTTTTGAAAAATCCAAAAATAGTTTCTTTTTTAGAAAAATTCAAAATGATTTTGTTTTTCATAAAAAATTTCAAAGATCCATAAATATTCTTCTTTTATAAAAATTTTCGAAAATACAAAAATACTTTCTTTTATAAAAAATTTCAAAAATGAATTTTTTTTAGGTGGACACTTGTTGTTCAAGCATGCAACAAAGGACTTGATAGGGGATCTGGTATTTCATGATACTAATTCACTAGTTAAGTGTCCATAGAAGCATGTTGGAACATGTTGTCTGATGCCTCATCGACTCTCTGTTTGTAAAGCCTTAATGAAATTTCTCAGTCTAAGAATTTCTACCCAACAAGCAGTATTAACAGAAGTCATCAAGCTACCTTTCTCTACTCATTTTGGAGTTTAGAGATGACTACTTGGTCATTATTTCATAGTAGACGTAATATGATTCTTTTAACCTATCTTGGAAACCGATTATGTCTTGGGTATATACAACCCTAAACATAGGGTTCCTTTTCTAAACCACAATGAATTGACAGATTATTCAACCATGATTTTTTTAACCCTTGACATTCTGATTTAATACCAACTTGCAATTATGGTTTTTCAAAAATTGTTTCTATGATCAATTTCATTGTCACCATGAACTTATGAGAAACTCGTTTACCATATTCCTATCTCATCATTCGTACACTATGCACACACTATGACGCATATCCCAAGAGATCTATAGTTAGAAACAACTAGAATATAGTTGTGCCAAAATTCTGAGTTTATGATCTTGAAATCATTGTTACCATGATGAAAGTGAAACCCATAAGACAACACATTTAAAGGAATTGACGGTGAATTCGTTTACGAATCTTAGTATGCAGTTATGAATTGACGAAAGAAAAGAACTATGTTTAAATGTACCAAATTAATTCCATCAACTTCTTTCATCAATATCTTATTCATATTTCGCATAACACCCCTAGGTTTTGGGTAAAAACAACTCAGAACATATGGTGTTATAAAATTATGTACAAATATCGCCTACTATCACCGTAGATTAACATAATGCACCACCAAACTTTCCTATTTTCCAAAATATCTTTTCTCTTGGAAAATCACACACTTCACTTAGAATCCTTGAGGTCGCGAGTCAAACCAACTAGAACCAAGATTTCACAAAGTCTAGTTAGTGATTCTAATTATTCAACACGTGATTGGATGAAACTCTTCTTATCTTTGGTTACTATTCTACAAGTTCTTTGGTACGAAAAAACAATATTTATCGTAATTTCAATGGGTACTAGTTCAATTCTTGTGAAATTGAAGGGTGGATGAGTGATTGTGAAATGGATGCAAAACAAAATGGCAGGTTTCATTATTTGAAAGTTGAAAATTCAAAATGGCACATTTTCTAAGGGAATTTGATGTCAACAGCAGTTATCATGTGCCAAAGTATTTCTGTTACAATGTTGCTGAGTCGACACTTGCTTACTGGACCTTTTCTACGTGATTATTGGCATGGGAATTTTAGTTGACATATGAAGCGATGGGTATTTAATACGTGAACGACAATTTTTCTCTCTCCATTTATGCTAAACGGTTCAAAATTCAAATAAACCACATGGGTTTCCAACACTATATAAACCCAAAGACTTCTAGTTTTTTCTCTTTACATTTCCAAAACATTCAAAAGCATCTAAAGAATTTCTCGACTTATTGGCAACTTTCTGTTCTACCACTTTTCTTCAAATGTCATATTCATAGCAAATTTCATTTATGGATCAACCAGCCTTGTCGATTATGTGGAGTATCAAAGCAAATTACAATATGATTCTCGATCTTGATGCTTTGAAGTATTTCACAACAGTTCGTCCTTTGATTGAGTGTCTCAATCATTTTCGTTTGAAGAGGGTTATGATTTATTCTAGAATGTTCCCTTATCAGTACTGGCGATGGTTTACTCTACTACAGTTTATAACAAGAAACATGAAGTGGTGAAATTTGAAGTCCAGGGTCACCGAACTTCAATCACAAAAGCAAATTTATGCAAGCTTTAAGGAATTACTCCTATTGTACATTTGGTGAATCTTGAATTGGTTGCTTCTACAAGCATAATTAGGGCATATTTGACAATTCTACAAGCTTTTATTTGTCCTTTCCAAATTCAAAATGTCTGGATTACCACCTATTTGGAACGCTTTGTTTACGATTTTGTTCAAGTGTTTTTCAGAAAGGGTGACTAGATCTGATAGTGCAAGCAGGGTTTTGTTGGATTAGTGTCTAAGTCCAAAACTATAATTGGTATGTACTTGACCCGATTGGCATGGTCAATTTGAGTTGCATGGCATCGGAACAATTTGGATAGACTTTTGCGAGAAAAGGATATTTATGATTTGTTAATATATTATAAGTTCTAATATATTAATATGAAATCATATTATTTAATTAGTATTGATCAAGAATTAATTTGGTATTAATATTGTGATCAAAAGGAGACTAATTAAATATATGGATTGATTGTGTAAATCATTCATTCTTATATATGTGGGCTTATGATCCATAGTTCTTCATGTTGGGCTAAACCCATGGAGTAACCCATGGATACTCCATGGAGGTTTTAACCCATGGAGCATGAAGAATATGGAAAGACATGAGTTACATGGTGTAACCCTAATAGCCACAATATATAAGGACCACATGGCTCAAGAAATTGGCACTAGAGTGTGTACACATGAGGGCTAGCCGATTTGAGCATAGGAACTTTTTCTCTCAAGTTATTCCAAGATGTTGGTGATGTTGTGTGAACCATTTGAGGTGTCACACTTGAGGCACTAGGCTCTTAAGCTCCATGGAATCAAGCTGCATAAAAGGGCATGTCTTCTAACTTGTTTATATCACCCAAGTATCAATGATTGTATGCTAGTTAGGGTAATACCTTGGAAAGTTCAAGTTTGCATGTATAATAGAGAAAACATAGATCCAAGGTATTTAGGGTTGCATGTACACCATAGGAGTGTTAGAATGCTCAAAAACCCTTCAGTGGTATCAGAGCCTATGCTTGTTTTCTTTTATACTTGATGCAAATTGTTGAAAATCGAAGTTTGTATGTTGTTTGGTCAGCTGACTCGCCGAGTCCATTAAGGGACTCGACGAGTCCATACCTAAATTCATCCAACTCGTCTAGTTGGTTCATGCACACGACGAGTTGGACCCCCTGACAGCATATCTTCGAGTTTTAAGGCTGGAATTGGTCTAGAATCATTACCTTAAACTGTTTTGGACTTACAAAACCTGTTTTTGATGTGGTAATGATTATGGTAAACCAATTTCAAAGTTGTTATCAAAATTTCAAGTTTTATGTGTGTTTATGTAAATCTTGAAATTGTTGATATGATTGTTCATACACTTATGAGTTTTGGTATATCATAGGAATTATTTCCAAAAGTGTTTGTTATTTAATTCTTGATCTAAATATGTTTTAATGGAGTCCATAATTTGCCCTCAAGTTATGGATTACCAAAAGACATTTCTTTTAAAGATTCATTAAAATGCATAAGTTACAAAATTGAAGAGTCTTTGTGTTTTATGAACACCATAACTTGTCCTCAAGTTATGGATGTTCAAGAGTTTCTTCATTAAAGTTTTTAAAAACCTTAATTAAACTCATAAGTTATGAAAATCCAAAAGTTTTTGAATAGTTCAAAACTTGCCCTCAAGTTTTGGAATTTGTAAAGTTTCTCCTCATGAATACTTTAATTCCAAGTAAAACCATTAGAATTTTAAAAGTTAAAATTCAACCCTTATACTTTATAGTATTATAAGTTAATAATATATATGTATAAGAGCAAGTCAGTCTTACCGTTAGTAGGCCCCATTCACGAAGCCGGTCTATAAGGGGGTATAAGGTTGTTGCCTATAAAATGGCAGTTTAATGGGTGTCCACTCTCACCCACTACTTCCTTGACTGATGGAGGGTCGTTAGCCGAACCGGTAGGACAAGGACTATAATTCTCCCTTCATTAAAAGTATTAATGATAAAGAGTAAGTGACTAAACACTTATAAATTCCCAATCTTAGTTACTTAGGAAAATGTGAATTTGGTGCTAATCCATGAAATTACACTTTGCACTTTGCTTAAGTCGTTAGTGGAGTGTGTGTGGTTAACCGGCACACTAACCTGATTTAACAAGGTAGGAAAAGGGTAACTTAATGTTTATCATAGTATCGGTGGAGCACGTGTGGTTAATCGACACATCGATTGAGTGGTAAACATTAAGGGTACCAAGTATATTTGCATGGTTATTCACACCTTGTTTTGTGATCCTCGGCATCCCAGTCACAAAATTTGAGAGGACACAATCGAGATTGAAACATGCCATTGAAAAGTTCAATAAATCTCAAAAGATCTAGGAGTTTCAAATCAAATTAAAACCTAATATTTCTATTTCGTTTTTCATGGTGGAAACTGGTGAATCGTCATTCAGCTACCTTCAAATATTTTATAGCTTGGATTACGGCATCCCTCTTCCAAGTTATAAAAGTATTGTGTTGGTTCCTAGCCTTAATATTTCATATTGGGTGTTATATTAAGGACTTAAATCAACTGACTTGAATATCTCCCATATTAGATGTCTGGTTTAGACATCTATGATCTTCCTAAATCCCTTGGAACAAACTTTCCTAATGAAGATGATGTTCAATGGTTGGATCATGGAAATCATACTTTAATTCCTCCACCTCCTCCAATTATTCTCCTTAACCCACAAGTTCTTGAATAGTTCAAGGTCAATCAAGCCCTATTGGCAAGCAAGGTCTATGTGTGCTCACATCTTGGAGATGAAGACACATATTGACAATCCGGGAGAGTTGGGTGTCAAAGTCTTGAGGAAGTTGGTTGTTCAATCACTTTCTAAGTCACATAGTGAGTTTCCTTTGGGACTACTATGAAACAGACGATGACATGATCCTTAATGATTTTATCTATTGGCTAGGTGTTGCTGAATAAGCAATGATTTGGAGCATTGTTAAAGCAAATTTGATTAGAAGATCAACTTCCCAAACTTCCATGGACATTGACAATGGTAACATTGAAAATCCAGAAAAGCTTTCTCTTCCCAATGGAAAGAGATCGGCCATAGTCAACTCGGTTGACCAAATGGTAAAGAGAAAGGCTAAGTCTGAGACAGTCTCGTGTACCATTCCCAAAGAGTCCATATGCTTATATTGCCAAAGGAAGGGGCATTGGTTGCAAAGCTGCCATATTTACCTGAAAGATCATAAGGTTGGTCAAGTCAAAAAGTTTGACTCTACTTCAGGTAAGTCCACTATCTAACTCTATTAAGTTCCTATTTGAAGATTCTTATTACATGATGTGACTGGGTCACATGTTGAAGTTTTAAGAATCAAAGGAAAATAGAGGAAGCTTAAAGAAGAGTAAGTTGATTCTGATCGCAAAGGTGGATTCCGATCGCATGGTTCGGTTATCAGAATTTTTGAGCTGCTGCTTAAGAGTTGTGATAGATTGCTTAGGAATAGATAACAACATAGTTTTCATATGCATTTGCATTGTAAGGATAAGTTTTTCCGCAAGTTTTAAATAAAAGAAAAGTTTCGTTTTTATTTATTTTAAATATCCTTACAGTGGCATTTGTCAAAAAAAATTGTTGTTTATATGATTCCTTTGATAGCAACATTGGAAAATGGATTTGATTCTTTTGTTTATGGTAGTGTCATAATTTACCAAATAAGGAAATATTCTCATCAACCAAGTTTCAGTTGGATAGAAACTTGGAATTATGCAAGTTGTATTGTATGGTGAATGAGAATTTACATCTTTGCAAAATTAAGACTAGTTCCTTGTTCACATGTATATGTGATTCAAGTGAAGGACTAAAGGATCAAGTACACATTCTTGTGCACTGGTCAAGTCCACCACAAAGATCGATAAGACTATTCGTCATGATTTACTAAAGTTTAGTAAATATGGTTATACTTACAAGTTGAGTATAATTCTGAAGCATTGGAAAAGTTTCGATGTATGGCAGAACGAATGAGAAGAATCAAATTTGGCATAAAGATAAAAGTTTCTCAAATCTAAAAAGATGGGAGAGTACTTTAGTATCATGTTTTATGATCATCTTAATGATTGTGAGACCATGTCACAATTCATCCTCTAGGGACATCTTAGTGCACTCTTATGGCTAAGAAGAGGAGTCATGAATTATTGAAGTGGTTAAATAAAGAAGATGAGTCATACATCGTTCCAAAACAAGTCTGAGAGTCATACTCCAAGATTGTAACTTGAGTGACACTTCTTAAAGAAGTTTTATTAACAATTATCATATGTAAGAGTAAAATGTGTTCTACTCTTGTACATTTGAAATTGGTAAGTTGTGATGTTTTGGATAAAATAGAGACCAACTTAGGCCAATTGTGTGAAGTGTTTGTATTGATAAGAATCCACACTATCTATTGAATATTTGTTTGTCAAGGAATGAGTCTTGGCAAGGAAGTCTTATATGTCAAGAGGACAGTGGGAGCCTAAAAGGTCTTGAAAGAGTCTAATCAATAATAAAACCTATAGTTTATCACTAGCACACGACTTGAGGTTTATAACCTATCGTGTTGACATATTCCTATTTCTGTGCGCATTCTAGTTAAATTTGGCTTTGCATATGAGTTCTGAGAGTTCTCAATTTGTTGCATAACAACTTGGAAGCAATGGCAGGCCCTTGTGCTGCCAGGTGGCAAGAAGTAAAGACTGCACAAGTTCAGTGCATATGAGTTTGGATTTTTCACTAACCGTATCTTGTGATTATGGTTTTGACAAATTCACATGGAAAGGAACACATACACCATAAAATCTAAGTGTCATAAGGTTTCTCTCTGATTCATGAAAATGATGGTGAGGAAACGCTTTCACTAAGTAGATTCTAAGTAGATAGCAATTGTGATATTTGCATTCTCAAAGTCGTTAGTGGAGCGTGTGTGGTTAACGGGCACACTAACATGGACGTGTGAGAAATGGCAAAGGTCTAAACAATTGAGACTATGATTACGACATCGCTTTTCATAGTTCTGAAATTGTTTAGACACACATGTGTGCTATCTAAGGAAAGGTGTATGATTTTGATAAAGTTTTATCAAAGCATATCGTATCAGAAATCTAAACTTTGGTAAGAAAGTCAATAAAGTATTGATTTCTAGAAGTCTAGCTGATTTCTTAGTACATGTCAAAGCTAGTGGGAGCATAAGTGTTATGCTAATAATCATCATGTTAGTGGGAGCATGATAATTATGGTAAGTGTTGCAAGTTAGCAATGTTAATTATAGAAAACAAAAGTTCAATTGGAAAAAGTTGTTTTGCTATAATTAAGGGAGAGGAAATTATACTTCATTCCAATTCTAAAAGCTTAGATTGAGGTTTTAATCATCTTTAGTCAAGGATATATATATAAGAACTTTATGTTGGAATGGCTCAACATAAGGAAATTCTATATATGGGTCCATTATTTGCGTTCTAAAATTCGATTATGATTACGGCATCCCTTTTCATAATCTGAATTATGAGAAATTGGAAAATAGAAATAGAAATATTATAGAAAAAAGACTGGTCTACTATCATGTCTTTATGTGAGACATCATGAATCGTGTCCCATATGCTTCGGATATAGGATCGATTGCATGTGCTATAATATTCATCTGTTCTAAATTTTTCCAAATGCCTAGAGCATTAAGAGGGAAAAAGTACTAGAACTAGATATGACTAATTTGATTAAGCAATTTTTGAGGACAATCTAAGGTTTACCAAAGATTGGTTGCTCAGGGACAGTTGGAAGTATAGTGTTAATTTTGGAAAGAACATATTGACTTATTCTGAAAAGAGACAACTCTTGTTCAGAAGTGATAGTCAAAATGAGAATATGAAAATGTTTAGGTGGAAGTTATTCATTAAATCTATGTAAGATTAGGAAACTTAATGCAAGAAGGATGTTCATGTTGGATTAGTGTCTAATCCCGTAACTATATTTGATAAGTATTTGACCCGGTTGTGCATGGTCCTTTTGGGTTGCCTTTACCAAAGCAACTTGATAGGATGATTTATGAGGAGAAAGGATTAGTTATAATTTATTAATATATTATGTGAATAATATATTAAAGGAGAAATCATATTATTTAATTAATATTAGTCAAGAATTAATTAAGAATTAGTTTTGTGGCTAAAAGAGATTAATTAAACTTAGGGGACTAGAATTGTAATTATAAGATAATTGAAATTGGGCTATGGATCACCTTGGAACATAGGTTGGACAAATTCTATGGGAAGCCCATAATGAATTCGTCCAAGGGGTGTTCTAAAGGGAGTCCATGGGCTGCTTGGAGCCTAAGCAGTCAAATTAGGGTTTCCTTGTTTGATAACCCTAATAGCCTCACTATATAAATACCCCTATGGCCCCAAAAACGTCGTGAACTCTTTTGAAAGAACCCTAGAACGTTTTTGGTGCCTCCTCCCATTTTCTCTTTGTCCATCCTCTTGTTTGTGGTGTTTGTAAGCCATTAGAGTGACACTTGTCACTCTAAGCTCCAAGACAAGAAGATTCAAGCCATTCTGGAAGAGGTAATCATCTAGATCTATTCTTATATGTTAATTTCGAAATATATATGCTAGATTAGGGTTCTTGAGTCTTGGATGAATTGCATGTACAATAGAGAAACCTAGATCCAAGCATTAGGGTTTGTATGTGATGGGTTTTGAGCATTCTAACACTTCCTAAGTGTACATGCAACCCTAATAACCTTGGATCTATGTTTGTCTAATAATCAGGCAAAGTTGAATTCCAAAGTTATATTCCTATCTAGCATACATGGGGAACATTTTTAACTTGAATGAAAGATAGAATAACTTACCTTGTTGTTGATTATGATCCTTGAAACCTTGTGAGCCTAGCACCCCAAGTGTGATGCCTCAAATGCTTCACACAACACCAAATGCAAAGGAGTAAACTTTGAGAGAATCTTACACTTGCAAAATCGGCTCTAGCCCTCTTGTTTCTTAGTGTCGCCTATTTTGGTGGAGAATGGGTTTGTTATATAGTGTTGACACATCTAGGGTTACACCATGTAAACCCTAATGTGTCATGACTCTTCATTTCCATGACCCATGGGTTTGTAACTCCCATGGAGCATCCATGGAGCATCCTATGGGTGGAACCCAACTTGATAATCCATGGAGCCTCTTAGCCCACTATATAAGATATGGAAGATTTACATAATCTACCCATATATTTAATTAGTTATCTTTTGATCACTTAATTAATTCTAAATTAATTCTTGATCAAACTAATTAAATAATATTATTAATATATTAGAACTTATAATATATTAATAAACCATAAGTGTTATTTCTCTCATTTTAGTTTATCCAATTGCATGGTGCCATGCAACCCAAATGGACCATGCCGGGTCAGGTCAAGTACATACCAGAAATAGTTATGGACTTATACACCTTATCCAACAGTCTCCCACTTGGATAAGTCTAATAACTATAACTGCAATACTTCAGGAACCGATCGGCAATCGTAGCTCTTTCAAGGTCTCTCGGAACTGAGAAGATGATGATACGCCATTTAAGATAAGTGATCATATAATCCTCTGTTCTAGATATCAGCCGGACAAATACATGGAACAATGTCTTACTTATTGTCCAGCAGTTTGTTTCCCGATTTCCGATTTGTTTGACAAAGAACTTAATTGAACACATCAACTTAGTTATGACCGAGCCCGGTACATAGGTCAAAACAAAATCATCGAGGGGCCCAGATATCAGCTTCTAATCCAAGAAGGAACAGATAAACTTCGACTCATATGTTTGTTCTACCACTCATTGAATTATACACAACAACACGTTTTATAACATCGAGTTACCAATGCGTTAACGTACAATCAATGCATAACCAACTCATAAGTAACAAATCATATCTCTAGGTTTGAAGACTTATATGATATTACCATCTCACGATCACTCGAGATAAATTCCATGAAGTGATTCTAGTGAGCGTGGGTTGAGTCCAATGCTCAGAACTTATGAGCACTCATGAGTGTTGTAGCCATGTCCAACAACTTAGACCTCTGCAACCAATCATGACAGTCTTGATTCATACCTACTTCCGACATATGACCGACTGTGGAGGTTCGAATAATATGATATACCAAACATAATTATTCTGCAGTCAAAACATGCAAAAGAAATATAGTAAACGATCGACAAGAGATAGAAACACTTTACTCATAAATAAAACACCTTTTATTCATCATCTAATGTCAATTACACTTTACAAATTTCAAGGTTATCTAACTACTAAATCTAATATCATCCTTCAGCCCTATGCTCCGAGCATGCTGGAGATGATTAACCCGAGTCAGTCCCTTCGTGAGGGGATCTGCTGGATTCTCATCCGATGATACCCTCTTTGCCAGGAGGAGTCCTTCTTCTATTCGATGTCTGATGAAATGGTATTTTCTGTCGATGTGTCTGGATCTCCCGTGATCCCTTGGTTCCTTAGCTAAGGCAACTGCACTTTCACTATCACATAAAATTTCCATTGGCTCTTTAATAGCTGGTACAACTCCAAGGTCTCCAATGAAGTTCTTCAGCCATATCGCCTCCTTTGCTGCCTCGCTAGCTGCTATATACTCTGATTCGCAAGTTGAATCACCCACTGTCTCTTGCTTGGAACTCTTCTAAGAAATTGCTCCTCCATTTAAGGTAAAGACCTAGCCTGACTGAGAGCGGAAATTATCCCTATCAGTCTGAAAGCTAGCATCACTATACCCTACAACTCTCAAGTCTTCACTCCCACCGAGGGTAAGGACCCAGTCCTTAGTCCTCCGTAGGTACTTGAGGATATTCTTTACCGCAGTCCAGTGTGCCTTGCCAGGGTTCCCCTGATACCTGCTAACCATGCTCAAAGAAAAGGCTACATTAGGTCGAGTACATGTCATAGCATACATGATCGATCCTACAGCCGAAGCATAAGGTATTCGACTCATTTCTGCTATCTTAGCCTCAGTACTAGGGCTTTGTGTCTTACTCAATCTGGCGTTACTCTGGATGGGTAACTCTCCTTTCTTGGAGTCCTGCATGCCGAATCTTTTCAACACCTTATCCAAGTAAGTACTCTGACTAAGTCCAATTAGTCTTTTACTCCGGTCTCTCAAGATCCTTATCCCTAGAATATAGGCAGCTTCTCCTAGGTCCTTCATAGAGAAACACTTCCTAAGCCAGGACTTAACTTCCTGCAGAGTTGGGATGTCATTTCCTATGAGTAGTATGTCATCCACATACAATAACAAAAAGCTAACTATACTCCCACTAGCCTTGACATATACACAAGATTTATCTTCACTCCTAGAAAAGCCAAATTCCTTGACTTTCTCATCAAAGCAAAGATTCCATCTGCGAGGTGCTTGCTTTAACCCATAAATGGATTTCTCAAGCTTACACACTTTATTAGGGTACTCTGTATTGACAAAAACCTCTGGCTGACTCATGTAAACATCCTCAGCCAACTTTCCATTAAGGAAAGCGGTTTTGACATCCATTTGCCATATTTTATAGTCATGAAATATAGCTATGGCTAACAGAACCCTAATAGACTTAATCTTGGCCACTGGAGAAAAGGTTTCATCATAATCAACTCCCGAAGTTTGTGAGAAACCCTTTGCAACCAGTCGTGCCTTATAAGTGTGTACATTACCATCCATGTCGGTCTTCTTCTTGAAGATCCATTTGCACCCTACAGTCTTACGACCTGGTACATTCTCAACCAAGTTTCAAACTTGATTGTCATACATGGTCTGTATCTCGCTGTCCATTGCCTCTTTCCACTTGGCTGACTCAGGGCTTGCCATGGCTTCCGCGTAACTTTTAGCTTCATCCAGACCTATCAGTGTCTCATCACTGATAAGTGTATCACCTTCCGCAGTAATATGGAATCCATAGTAATGCTCAGGTGCATTCCTAACCCTTGTGGAACGCCTCAGAGGTACAGACTTTTCAATTGGCTCAACAGGAGTTTCCTCCTCAAGTTGAGTGCTAGGGTTTGAAGTTCCTTCACCACTTGACTCTTTAATTTCTTCAAGGTCAACTTGCCTCCCACTGTCTCCTTGGCTTATGAACTCTCTCTCTCGAAGGAAAGCCTTCCTAGCTACAAAGACCACATTCTCACTAGGTCTGTAGAAGAGGTAACCAAAGGATTTTTGTGGGTAGCCGATGAAAATACACCTCTCACTTCGAGGTTCGAGCTTATCGTGAGTCTCGCGTCTCACGAAAGCCTCGCAACCCCAAATCTTAATGTGGTCTAGTTTGGGTACTTTACCAGTCCACATCTTATGAGGAGTTTTGGCAACTTTCTTTGTGGGAACTAGATTAAGGATATGGGCGGCAGTCTCTAAGGCATACCCCCAAAATGAGATTGGTAGCGAAGCTCGACTCATCATGGAATGAACCATATCCAACAAGTTTCGATTACGCCTCTCAGCTACACCATTCAACTGCGGTGTCCTGGGAGGTGTCAATTGTGAGACAATCCCACATTCCCTAAGATAGTCGAGGAACTCTGAACTAAGATACTCACCACCTCGATCAGATCGAAGCATCTTAATGTTCCTGCCCAATTGATTCTCGACTTCCTGTTTAAACTCTTTAAACCTCTCAAAAGTCTCTGACTTATGCTTGATTAAGTAGACATATCCATATCTACTGTAATCATCAGTAAAAGTCAAATAATAACGATTAGCATCCCTTGTGGCATGTTTGAAGGGCCCACACACATCCGTGTGTATAAGATCCAACAAACCTTCACCCCTCTCACAAGAACCTGTGAAGGGTGACTTTGTCATTTTTCCAAGTAAGCATGATTCGCAACTATCATTTGAGTTTAGGTCAAATGACTCCAATACTCCATCCTTTTGGAGTTGGCCTATGCGTTTCTTACTTATATGTCCAAGACGACAATGCAATAATGATGTTTTATCCAAGTTATTATCATTAATAGAATCAATACACAATACATTATTTCCTAAGTTATCAACCACAGATACAGTTTCATACACACCATCACAAGGTACTGCTTTAAAATAAAGAACATTATTAAAGAAAGCATTAATCGAACCAACTTCATTATCAAATGAAAAGGTGAAACTTTGTTTATACAATGCATGAAAGGAAATAATATTTCTTGCCATTTCTGGCGAATAACAACATTTATTCAAATCTAAACTAAACCCACTACTTAGTGATAAAGTATAAACTCCAATCTTGGTGACAGGTAAAGCTTTCCTATTCCCCATGATTAAGTTTATTCTTCCATGCTCCACATTCTAACTTCTTCTTAGTCCCTGCAAATCAAAACAGATATGAATACCACAACCGGTATCAAGGACCCAAGAGTTAGAATGGGGTGAGTTATTAGATAAGATAGTGTAAATACCTGCATGGTTGGGTTTAACTTTCCCATCCTTCACATCTTGCTGGTACTTTGGGCAGTTCCGCTTCCAATGTGACTTTTCATGGCAATAGAAGCATTCAGCCTCTTTAGGGTCAGAAGAAGGAGTGACAAAACCTTTCTTGGTTCCACTTGAAGAAGAGCCATCAAGGGTCCTAGCCTTGGTACCCTTCGAAGAGCTCTTCCTCTTCTTCCCTCTACCTTTCCCGATTGCCAAAACTGGGGCGGAGTTTGGAGTAGGAGTGTTAACAACCGACTTACCCTTAAGACCTGTTTCTGCGGTCTTGAGGAGTCCCTGAAGTTTGCTGAGTGTGACCTCTTCCTTATTCATGTGATATGTCATGCGGAATTGATCATAGCACGATGGTAAGGAGTGCAAAATGATATCTATTGCAAGCTCCTCAGGGAAGTTCACATTAAGCTTCAACAACCGATCCACATACCTTTGCATTTTCTGCATGTGGCTCGTGACGGATTCCCCGTCCTTCATCATGGTTGTTATGATAGAGCATATGATTTCATACCTCTCTTGTCGTGCACTTTGATGGTATCTTTCCATCAGATCTTGGTGCATTTCAAAAGGGTAGAAGTCCTCATAGGACTTTTGGAGTTCCGCTGTCATGGTGGCCAACATGATGCATGCCACTTTTGTAGCATCCCTTTCATGTGCCCGGAAGTCAGCGATCTCCTGGGGAGTTGCAGTGGTCTCATCAATCTCCTTAAGCTCCTTGTCAAGGACATATTCTTTGTCCTCGTAGCGGGTAATCATCCTGATGTTTCTGATCCATTCATTGAAGTTGGATCCATCAAAAGTGACTTTCCCACACAAGTTCATAAGGGTAAAGGAGCCATTAGGATTAGAGCCAGAAGCAGCATTATTTGAAGACATCTGAAAGAAGAGAACAAGATTAGTTTAGATACTAAGAGAGTCCTTAATAAAACACCCAAATGTAATATTAAGGCTAGGATCCAATCACAATATATTATAACTTAGAAGAGGTATGCCGTAATCCAAGCTATAACATATTTGAAAGGTAGGTGAATGACGATTCACCAATTTCCACCATGAAAAACGAAATATAGATATTAGGTTTTTAATTGGTTCTTAGAAATTCCTAGATTCTTTTGAGATTCAATGAACTTTTCAAAGGCATGTTTCAATCTCGAGTGTGCCCTCCAAGTTTTGTGACTGGGATACCGAGGATTACAAAACGAGGTGTGAAGTAACCATGCAAATCACTTGGTACCCTCAAGGTTTATCACTCAATCGATGTGCCGGTAAACCACACACGCTCCACCGATGCTATGGTAAACCTTAAGTCACCCTTTACCTACCTTGTTAAGTCCAAGTTAGTGTGCCGGTTAACCACACACGCTCCACCAACGACTTAAACAAAGTGTAAAGTGTAATTTCATGGATTAGCACCTTATTCACATTTTCCTAAAGTAACTAAGATTGGGAATTTAATAAAAGCATTTAGTTACTTTATAATATTCATCATACTTTTAATGAGAATTTATAAGTCCTTGTCTTACCCGTTCGGCTAACGACCCTCCACCGATCAAGGAAGCAGTGGTGAGAGTGGACACCCATTAAGTTACCATTTTATAGGCAACAACCTTATACCCCCCTTATAGACCGGCTTCGTGAATGAAGCGTACTAGCGGTAAGACGACTTGACGTTATACATATATATATTAGTAACTTATAATATTATAAAGTATAAGGGTTGAATTTTAACTTTTAAAATTCTAAGGGTTGGAACTAAAGTTTTAATCAAGACTTTACATGTTCCAAAACTTGAGGGCAAGTTTTGTAAACTTCCAAAACTTTTCATTTCTTATAACTTTTGAATTAATTGAGTAATAAAAATGAAGACTCTTCATTTTTATAACTTTTGTGTTCTTTCAATGGCTTTAATAAAAGTGAGACTTTTGGTTTTCCATAACTTGAGGACAAGTTATGGACTCCATTAAAACACATTATGATCATGAATTAAACTACCATGAAGGTTACAAACAATTCTTATGATCATCTAATCTTCATAAGTTCAAGAACATGAATATGAACACTTTCAAGAATCAAAAATTACACTTAAAAAAAACTTGTAATTTTAATAATTGCCATTGTAAATGGATTAGCATAAACATTACACCATCTAAAACAAGCTTTAAAACATCAAAACAGTTTAGGGTAATGTTTCTAGTCCATTTCCAGCAACAAATGTGCAAACTTTCATACGAGCAGAAAACAGAAAAACGATTTTTTTTTCAAGCTGTTTGCACAAAAAAAAAACAACAAACGAACCATGCTCTGACACCACTGATGGGTTTTGAGCATTCTAACACTTCCTAAGTGTACATGCAACCCTAATAACCTTGGATCTATGTTTGTCTAATAATCAAGCAAAGTTGAATTCCAAGGTTATATTCCTATCTAGCATACATGGGGAACATTTTTAACTTGAATGAAAGATAGAATAACTTACCTTGTTGTTGATTATGATCCTTGAAACCTTGTGAGCCTAGCACCCCAAGTGTGATGCCTCAAATGCTTCACACAACACCAAATGCAAAGGAGTAAACTTTGAGAGAATCTTACACTTGCAAAATCGGCTCTAGCCCTCTTGTTTCTTAGTTGTAGCCGATTTTGGTGGAGAATGGGTTTCTTATATAGTGTTGACACATCTAGGGTCACACCATGTAAACCCTAATGTGTCATGACTCTTCATTTCCATGACCCATGGGTTTGTAACTCCCATGGATCATCCTATGGGTGGAACCCAACTTGATAATCCATGGAGCCTCTTAGCCCACTATATAAGATATGGAAGATTTACATAATCTACCCATATATTTAATTAGTTATCTTTTGATCACTTAATTAATTCTAAATTAATTCTTGATCAAACTAATTAAATAATATTATTAATATATTAGAACTTATAATATATTAATAAACTATAAGTGTTATTTCTCTCATTTTAGTTTATCCAATTGCATGGTGCCATGCAACCCAAATGGACCATGCCGGGTCAGGTCAAGTACATACCAGAAATAGTTATGGACTTATACACCTTATCCAACAGTATGAGCACATAGGATGTTCTTGTGTATAAAACCCATCAGTGGTATCAGAGCCTTGATTGGTTTCCATTGTATTGATGCTTAGTGTTTCATTCTTGATTGCAAAGTCGAGTTTTTGGCCATCTGACTGACAAAATCGTCGAGTCCCAATGTGGACTCATCGAGTAGGATGAACTCGGCGAGTCCATATGGTGACTCGGCGAGTCTGGCTGTCAGATAGACGGATTTTCAGATTTTTTTGCCTATTTTGACTTAGGATAATTGCCATAATTGTTTCAAATTAATAAAATACGAATTTTATTGATTCCTTATGATTATCTTTGTCAAAATAAAAGATTTTGATCATCTAATTAGATAATTGTTACCTTGTTTGATAAATGTTAAATTATTTGAATTATTTGGTCAATTATCTTGCAAGAAATTGGATTAGGTCAAAAACTAGATAATCACCAATTAATTGTTTAATTGCCTTATTTGTATTTTGATCTAGATAGTTTTGAAAGGTTTCAAAACTTTCCCTCAAGTTTTGGACTTTAATTTTTTGATTAAAGGTTTAATTTTGAAATTTTAAATTCTAAAACCCTAAGTTTTGAAAAGTTCAAATTACACCCTTATGGTTTTATTAAATTAATTAAGTGTATAATTAAAAGAAATTTAATAAATCCATAGTGACATGGTTTATATTTAATTAAATTAAAATTGTAATTTATTAAAGTAGACCACATAATATTTTAAAAGTGTAAAATGCACCCTTATACTATATATAACATTAAAAGTATAATATATATATAACTTAAATGCTAGTCTTACTGTTAGTAGGCCTCATTCACGAAGCTGATCTATAAAGGGGGTATAAGGTTATGGCCTATAAAATGGCCTTTTAATTGGTGTCCACTCTCACCCACCGCTTCCTTGATTAGTGGAGGGTCGTTAGCCGAACGGCTAGGATAGGGAAAACCCTTTCCATTAAAAGTATAATGAATTATAAAGTAACTAAATGTTTACAAAATTCCCAATCTTAGTTACTTTAGGCAAAAGTGAATTTGATGCAATTCCATGAAATTACACTTTGTACCCTTGCTAAGACGTTAGTGGAGCGTGTGTGGTTAATCGGCACACTAAATGGGCTCTAAGCAAAGGTGACAAAGGGTGACTCGATGTTTGTCATAGATCGATGGAGCGTGTGTGGCTAACCGGCACGTCGATTAGGTGACTGTAACATTAGGGGCACCATGTATATTTGCATGGTTATTCACACCCTGTTTTGTGATCCTCGGCATCCCAGTCACAAAACGAGAGGGATATCGATATTTAAACATGCCATTGAAAAGTTCAATGAATCTCAAAAGATCTAGGAGTTTTTGGTACATTTAAAACTTAATCTCTATTTTCGTTTTTCATAGTGGAAAAATTAGTGAATCGTCATTCACTTACCTTCAAATATTCTGCGACCGGATTACGGCATCCCTCTTCTGTGTTGTAGAATATTGTGTTGGGTCCTAGCCTTAATATCTCATTTGGGGGTTTTATTAAGGACTCAATCAACTAACTTGAATTTTCTCCTGTTTTGTAGATGTGAAAGTATGACAACTATGGTCTTCCCAAATCGCTTGGAACAAGCTTTCCACATGAAGATGATATTCCACGATTTGATCGAGGAACAAGAGATCATGCTTCACTTCCTCCACCACCTCCTATTATTCTCCTTGACCCACAAGTTCAAAGGCTTGAAAAGTTCAAGCTCACTCAAGCTCTTTTGGCAATTAAACACGAAGAAGGAAAGTCAGTGTGTGTACACGTCTTAGAGATGAAGTTGCACATTGACAGGCTAAGAATGTTGGGAGTCGTTGTCTGTGAGAAGCTGGCTATTGACTGGGTTATTCAATCGCTTCCCGACTCATATAATGAGTTTGTAAGAGAGTACTATATGATAGACCACGACGTAACCCTTATCGATCTCACCTATTTTCTTGTTGCTGCTGAATCAGAAATGATTTGGCACACTGGAGAAGCAAAATTGATTGGTAGATCTGCCTTCCAAACCTCCATGGACAATGGCAACGAAAGGCATGCCATGGTCGAAAAGTTTGACCATAAGAGAATGGCAAAGTATGAGGTAGTTCTGTGTGCTGTTCCAAAGGAGTCAATTTGCTTTTATTGCCAAGAGAAGGGGCATTGGAGACGAAGCTTCCCTGTTTACCTGAGAGATCTAAGAGATGGTAGAGTCAAGACGAATGGCTCAACTTCAGATAAATCCATTAACTAACTCTATAAGTTCCTATTTTCTGATTCTTAATACATTATGTGATAAGATTACATGTTTTGTAGAATCGAAGAAAAGAGAGGAAACTTAAAGGAAGAAGTAAGTTGAGTCTGATCGCGAAGAAATGGATTTCGATCGCATGATTCGATGATATGATTTTTGGAGCTGCTACTTTTAGAGTTATGATAGATTGCTTAGGAATATGTAATAGCGTAGTTTTTCATTTGAATTGCATTGTAAGGACAAGTTTTCCGCACCTTTTATAAATAAAATAAATCTTTATTTTTTGTCCTATTTATATATTTCCTTGCAATGGCATGTATGAAAAATTGACGTTTGTGTATTTCTAGTTTTAGCAATGATGAAAAGGATGTGATTCTTAGTAATGTTATTTGTGGTAATGTCAAGAATTTACCAAATAAGGAAAGATTCTTGTCGACCAAGTTTCAATTGGACAGAAACTTGGAATCATACAAATTGTATTGTATGATGACTGAGAACCTTCGTATTTGGAAAATTAAGACTAATTCCTTGACAAAGAGTCAAGTGAAGGACTAGGAGAACTGGTACACAATGTTGTACACTAGTCAAGTCAACCACAAAGAACAATAAGATTATTCGTCATGATTTACTAAAAGTCTAGTAAATGTGGTTATGCTTACAAGATTAAGTGTAATTCTAAATCATGGAAAAGTTTCAATGTATGGTAGAACGAATAAGAAGAATCAATTAGGCATAAAGATAAAAGTTTCTCCAATCTAAGAAGAAGGGAGAGTACTTTTGTATCGTATTTTATGATCATCTTGTTGATTATAAAACCATATCATAATTAATCCTATAAGGACATCTTAGTGCACTAGTATGGCTAAGAAGAGGAATCAGAAATTGTTGAAATGGTTAAATCAAAACAATGAGTCATACTTCGTTCCAAAATCAAGTCTTAGAATTGTACTCCAAGATTGTGAATTGAGTGACATATCTTAAGAAGTTCTAACACACTCTTCAAATGTGTAGTAGAAAATTGTTTTCTTACTCTTGCACATTTGAAATTGGTAAATTGTGATGCCTTGGACAAGACAAGGTCCAACTAAGACCAATTGTGTGTAGTGTTTGTCTTGATAAGAATTCGCACTAAATCTTGAATATTTGTTTGTCAATAAATGTTTTCTTGACAAAAGAATCTTATATGTCAAGAGGTTAGTGAGATTCTAAACGATCTTGAAAAGTTTCAAGAACTAATCAAGAGTAAACCTATTATTAAACACTAGCACACGACTTGAGGTTTGTAACCCATCGTGTTGACGTATTCTTATTTTTGTGCCATTCCTGTAGAGTAAACTATGCATATGAGTTCTACGAGTTCTCAATAGACTGCATAAGGGCAAGTACCTTGTTCAATGAAAGTACATTGACTAGTATAGGTGAGCTGTTGAATAACTTGGAAGCAATGGTGGGACCCTTGATGGCAAGAAATCAAGTATGAACAAGTTCTGTCCATATGGGTTTGGATTTGTCACGAACATTATCTTACGATGATGGTTATGACAAATTCACATGGATAGGAACACATACACCATAAAATCTAAGTTTCATAAGGTTTCTCTCCTTCATGAAAATGATTGTGAGGAAACGTTTTCACTAAGAGAGATTTTAAGGAGATAGCAATTATGTAAATTGCATTCTCAAATTCGATTATGATTACGGCATCCCTTTCATAGTTATAATTATGAGATTTGGCGATTAGTTTGAACATTTGGGACTTAGTAATATAAGTTCTGGAATAGATAGACACACATGTAAGCTATCTAAGGGAAGGTGTATGAGTTTGAGATGCTTAGATAAAAGCTTATCAAAGCATATCGTATTAGAAACAATGAACTTTGGAAGTCAATAAGTATTGTTTTCTAGAAGTTTAGCTGGTTTCTGAATACGTGTCAAAGCTAGTGGGAGCATAAATGTTATGCTAGAAGGGATATAATCATCATGATAGTGCGAGCATGATTATTATTTTAAGTGTTGCAGGTTGGCAATATTAATTATAGAAAACAAAAGTTTCACTTTGCAAAGTTGCAGGGGTTAAAAAGTTGTTTTCCTATAATTAAGGGAGAGAATGTTATACTTTGTTTCCAATCTAAAAGCTTAGATCGAGAAATTTTAATCAAATTTAGTCAAGAATATATTAACTGCATTCTCAGAAAAATTCGATTATGGTTACGGCATCCCTCTTCATAGTACGAATTGTGAAAACGTGGCAAATAGAAATATTATGGCAAATGGCTGATAAAGTATCATGATTTAATGTAAGACATTATGAATCGTGTCCCATACGCTTCTCGTATAGGATTGATTGCATATGCTGTAATATTTGACCCTTCTAAAATTTTCCTAATGTCTAGGGTATTAAGAGGGAAAAAGGGACTAGAACCGGATTTGACTAAAATAATTAAATAACTATCAAGGACAATCTAACGTTCGCCAAGGATTGTTCGCTTGTGAGCAGTTGGAAGTATACTAATAGATGGACCATATTGACATTATTATGAATAGACAAGATTCTATTTAGAATGAGTTGTCATATGGCAAATATGGAAATGTTTCCATATTGGGAGTTGAACGTTAAGAATTTATGTCTAGATTAGAAACTTTTATGCAAGAAGGATGTTCAAAGGAATGTACTTTGAATGTGAGACTTCAAATCTATGGGATTGTTGTGTAACAATCTCCAATAGAGCACTTTTTAATTTCATTGGCCGAGTCTTGGTGACTTTTGTGCCGTGACATTACGAAAGGACTGTTGCATAAAATGTTAGAATCTCACGTATTCTAGTAGTGGAGAGAATTTGTATTTTTACACTAATGATTAGAATTAGGAATTGTGAAATGAGCATCATTGGAAATGTTTTCATTTGATCTATTTCACAAAGTAAGGACCATAGGTAAACATAGTGTGCATGCTTGGTGCATGGGACAACTGTTGTTATAATTCAAGTAAGAAGTTGATTACCCGAAACAACAAATAATGACTAATCAATATGGTGATTAAATAAAAGGTGTTTTACTTATGCTCTAAAGTTTGGGGCCATATAGAATTAGTATTATTCTTGTGTTTCATTTTGCATGTTTTGACTTCCCGAATAATAATATTATTCAAACCCTCCACAGTCGCTCGTACTTTGGAAGTAGGTATGAAAAAAGACTGTCATGAATCCGTCTGTAGATTGTCTAAAGCGGTTAGACATAGCACAATTTTGCTACAGAGTTCATGAGTGCTGCTATAGGATTAGAGTATTGGATTAAACCCACACTCATTTGGATCGCTTCATGGATTTTATCACGAGTGATTGGTGAGATGATAATATCTTATATTCTTAAAACCGAGATGTGTGAGTTGTATTCTGCAATTTGGTTGCATATTGATAATATGTAAATACACAAGTAACTTGGTGTTATAAAACATATTGTTCTTTATGATTTGATGAGTAGGTACAAGCGAGCATTCGAGTCAAAGTTTATCTGTTCCTTTTACCCAAAGTGGGATAAAAGTGATATATGTGGGCCCATTGATGATTTAGTGATGACACCCTAAGCTCTTGGTCATGCCAGGACTAAGTTGATGTGTTCAATTGTAGTCTATTGTCAGTCATCATAAATCGGAAATCGGGAAACAACACATGAACAGAGAGTATGATTAAAATCCATGTCTCAGTTCATACGATATCTAGAATGGAGGAATATATGATCCCTTATCTGAAGGACAGGTTGCTGATAATATCAGAGTTCGGCAGCGTCTTTGAGAGCTACGATTGCTAATCGGATTGTACTTGCATTTATAGTTACTAGACTTATCCAAGTGGGAGACTGTTGGATTAGTGTCAAAGCCCGTAACTATATTTGGTAATTATTTGACCCGGTTGTGCATGGTCCTTTTGGGTTGCCTTCACCAAAGCAACTTGATAGGATGATTTATGAGGAGAAAGGATTAAATTATGATTTATTAATATATTATGTGAATAATATATTAAAGGAGAAATCATATTGTTTAATTAATATTAGTCAAGAATTAATTAAGAATTAGTTTTGTGGCTAAAAGAGATTAATTAAACTTAGGGGACTAGGATTGTAATTATAAGATAATTGCAATTGGGCTATGGTTCACCTTGGAACATAGGTTGGACGAATTCTATGGGAAGCCCATAAGGAATTCGTTCAAGGAGTGTTCTAAAGGGAGTCCATGGGCTGCTTGGAGCCTAAGCAGTCAAATTAGGGGTTCCTTGTTTGATAACCCTAATAGTCTCACTATATAAAGACCCCCATGGCCCCAAAAACGTGGTGAACTCTTTTGGAAGAACCCTAGAATGTTTTTGGTGCCTCCTCCCTTTTTCTCTTTGTTCATCCTCTTGCTTGTGGTCTTTGTAAGCCATTAGAGGAGTGACACTTGTCACTCTAAGCTCCAAGACAAGAAGATTCAAGCCATTCTGGAAGAGGTAATCATCTAGATCTATTCTTATATGTTAATTTCGAAATTTATATGCTAGATTAGGGTTCTTGAGTCTTGGATGAATTGCATGTACAATAGAGAAACCTAGATCCAAGCATTAGGGTTTGTATGAGCACATAGGATGTTCTTGTGTATAAAACCCATCAGTTCAAAGCAATGTACTTTGAATTTGAGACTTCATTTCCATGGAATGATCTCCATTGGAATACTCTGTAATGTCTGTTGACAAGTCTTTGTGGCTTTGTGCATAATCATTACAAGAGGATTGGTGCATATAAGTTTAGAATCTAACAGATTTAGGTAAATGGCAGGAATTTGGAATTCTTGCATTTGCGGGAAGGATTTGTGTCGTACCCCCAAAGCAGAACGGCGGAAACGTTTAGGGGCGGAGGACTTTAGGTAAGTATCACAACACATGCAATATGGTAATCAAAGTACAAACAACCATTGCATTAATAAGTATAAGTTTTACATAAGTGTTCAAACATTACATATTCAAACACTAAAGTAGGTACAATAGAAGACAAGAGTCGCGGTACGGTACTAGGTAGCCTTCTCAAAAGCTTTAGGAGTGTACCTGTCTACTGGATTCTTGTGAATACAAGTTATTTGGAAAGAGTAGATCAGCATTTAAGCTGGTGAGTTCATAAGTATTTTAGTTCTGTTAAGTATACCCTATGTTCTTTGGATAAGTTCACTGGTTTCTCCAGGAAATCCTATATTTCCTGAGGTGATTAACTGATAACCTCAATAGTTTCCCTCTGTAATTACTTAGTTTATACTGATTATATATAAACCAATTTTGAATGGACAGTCAAATGGGTGTATCTGCCCTAAGCCCACAACCAAACAAGGAACAGGAAGTAAGGCGGAAGTCACACATTTCACTGTCAATCGGATATTACTTATGTATAACTATGGCGTAGCAACTAAGGAATTATAGAATTAACCACTAAAGGTCCTTTATGTTATACTAGTTTACTGAAAGTAACTGACTAGATTCCCATTTGTAAAAGTGGTTTAATCCCATAGACTGTTCTCTTTGTATTCATGTTTTGTATTTGTATTCCTTTATGAAAACTTGTAACTGAGAGTGTGTCTGGCTCCACCAGCTGTTATTGAAAACTGTATTGAACCATTGTATTTTGTATTCCTTAAACTGGTACTTTGAAGGTGTACTTTCGTTTAGTTGTTTATACACTAACGTATTGTTAATATCTTTTTAATGAGTTATTATAACCATACTATGACGGATGGCCTGAAACAAACGCTTTGTGGGCGTTTAAAATGGTGATAATAATTGTCACTCATAGGCTTATAAACCTGACTGTAGCTAGCAGCCTGAGTGCGGGGTTGTCAATCACGATATAGATCTACACACACTTGTTTCGATCCCCGGCTGGAGATTCTGGTTATAATGTCAGGACTTTTCCTATGTTGTCTAAAATGAATTAAACAACCTGAACATAGTGTCTCATAAAAAACATATAAACGTTACATGTGTATTATTTATTAAAAGCCCAATCATTCTGAAATAATGATTGACAGTATGTTCTTGAATTAGAATTTCTAACATGTATTTGATAAGTGTAAACCCTAGATTTGTTCTGTATCAAAACCCTGGTTTCTTGTAAAACAGTGTACTCTAGTATACTTGAATCATGAATTATTGTTCTATGTATAACTTATACCTATTATAATTTATATGTACTTTCTGAATGTGTATTTAACCATGTTTGCATGTAATCCCTTGCTCAGCATGTTACAAAGGTAGTTAAATTGATGAAATAACTATTATATTTATATACATATACAATTTTATATATAAGTAAAATTTAAACGACACTCGGACAAATAACCGGTACTATAAGTCCATATCCAAACAAGGGAAAGGACCCGGAATGAGTTATCAGTCCTAAGCCTTTTAAATCTTAGTTATATATATATATATATATATATATATATATATATATATATATATATATATATATATATATATATATATATATATACAAACATGAATTTTGGGGAAAAATATAAGATGATAAAAGAGTTTAAAGTTTTGAGTATTTTTAATGATTTAATGTTGTTTTATCATGATTTAAAATCATGATTTGATAAGACAAAGCTCTTGTGTTATGCTTGTATTCCCCCACTTAAAATAGTAGAAATTATGAAAATACGGGGGTATGAACTCACTTCGATAAGTGGTGATTCGGGCAGCGTTTCATTTCTATTGATGATCTTTCTCGAAGAAACCGTGAGTTTTTGAGTAAAAATCGGCCTTATGCGGGCAACACTTCGACTGGAGAGAGGATAACTTCTCGAGAATTCTGGGGCTTGCTTCGGGCTTTAGACACAATATCGGGGCCTTGGGGGTTGTTAATATGCTTGAGAGGGTAGAAAGTGTGAAGAAATGTGAATTTTGGGGTGAAATAAGGGTGGAATCCGAGAGGTCTCGCATGGCTTTTATAGGCCGAGGCCTCGATCCGAAGGTGAGTCAGCTTAGGCGCGTGTCATCAGCAGCGAGGTCCACGGGGCGAAGTTTTGGACAGCAGGCTCGCAGTGGCAGGCTCGGATTGGACCAAACTTCGGTCCAGTAAGAGAAGAGCACGTGCGAAGGGGGCATCCGAGGGGCGTGCGAGGTGATGTCCGGTGTGTCTCATGCGAGGCTGTCCGAGTGGGATTGGACCATGGAGTTGGTCAAATCAGGAGGTGCCACGCAAGGCTTCGGTCCAATCAGCAGCTGCCACGTGCGAGGGTGACGTGGCGTGTGAAATTGCCCGGTTTTTTCCTATTTTTCTTTATTTTTGTGCCAAAACTTGCGAAAATCATAACTTTCGCATACGAGCTCCGTTTTTGGCGTTCTTTGTATGCACACGTAGGTAAAATCATACTCTACGACTTTCGTTTAGACTTCGTCGGCTAATTTTGAATTTATTTTTAATATTATTATTTTAAACAGACCGGGACGGGAATCCGTTAAAAATTCATAACTTCTTCATCCAACGTCCGTTTTCGTCTGTCTTTTTACCGTTGTACTACTTTTGACGAGACCTTCGATTCTCGTTTAAGTTGCGTCGGCTAAATATCGATCGATTTATATTTCGAATTTTTAGCTGTCTACTCTTAAACCGAAACTTCGAAAAATCATAACTTCCTCATACGAAGTCAGATTTTGACGTTCTTTTTATGAACGTTCTCAGTGTAACATATTCTACAACTTTCATTTAGACTCTTAAGGCTAAAAAGCTATTTATTGAAAATTCAGTTTTTACACTGAACAGTATTTTGCCGGTTTTGTCGCGGATTTTCGATTGGTCATAATTTCTTTGTTATAACTCGGATTTTAGTGTTCTTTATGTTTTTCGAAACCTTGTTACAATCTCTACCACTTGGCTCATCCCAATTACGATTATTGATCAATTTATTTTTGACCAAACTTTGACTGGTGTCACAATTTGGGATTGTGAAATGAGAATCATTGGAATTATGTTCAATCGGTCTAGTTCACGAAGTAAAGATCATAGACAAACTTAGTTTGCGTACTTGGTGTATGGCATAACTAACGTTTAGACGAACATAGTATGCATACTTGGTGTATGGCATGACTAGTGTTTAAAAAAGAACATAGTGTACATGCTTGGAGCATGGGACAACTATTGTTTTAAGTCAAGTATAAAGTTGATAGTTTGAAATAGTATGCAATGAATGATGGGTAATCAATATGGTGATAAATAAAAGGTGTTTTATTTATATTCATAAGTTCTGAGACCATATTGGATTCGATTATTCTTGTGTTTTAGTTTGCATGTTTTGACTTCCAAAATAACTAGGTCGTTCTTCATGAATGACTAACTTATTCAAACCATCCACAGTTGGTCATATGTTGGAAGTAGATATGAATCAATATTGTCATGAAGCTGGATTGTAGATGTCCAAGGTATGGGACATAGCAAGAGTTGCTGCAACATTCATAAGTGCTCATAAGTTCTGAGTATTGGATTAAACCCATGCTCATTTGACTCACTTCATGGATTTTATCACGAGTGATCATGAGACGATAATATCTTATATTCTTCAAACCTAGAGATATGAGTTGTTGCCTATGAGTTGGTTATACATTGACTGTACGAAAACGCATTGGTAACTCGATGTTATAAAACGTGCCTTTGTGTATGATTCAACAAGTAGTAGAACAAGCATATGAGTCGAATTTTATCCATTCCTTTTACCCTTAAAGGGATAAAAGCGATATCTGTGGGCCCCTCGATGATTTAGTGATGACACCCCCAAGTGCTTGGCCAAGCCTGGACTGATTTGATTTGTTCAATTAGTCGGTCGTCATAAATCGGAAATCGGGAAACAACAAATGGACAGAGAGAATGATTATAATCCATGTCTCAGTCCATATGATATCTAGAATGGAGGAATATATGATCCCTTATCTAATGGACATGTCATTGATTTGTTCAGAGTTCGACAGCAGCTTTTAAGAGCTACGATTGGTAGTCGGGTTTTGAAGTCATACGCAATAATAGTTTTAGACTTATCTAAGTGGGAGACTGTTGGATTAGTGTCTAAGTCCATAACTATAATTGGTATGTACTTGACCAGATTGGCATGGTCCATTTGGGTTGCATCGCATCGAAACAATTTGGATAGACTTTTGTGAGAAAAAGATATTTATGATTTGTTAATATATTATAAGTTCTAATATATTAATATGAAATCATATTATTTAATTAGTATTGATCAAGAATTAATTTGGAATTAATATTGTGATCAAAAGGAGACTAATTAAATATATGGGGATGGATTGTGTAAATCATTCATTCTTATATATGTGGGCTTATGATCCATAGTTCTTCATGTTGGGCTAAACCCATGGAGTAACCCATGGATACTCCATGGAGGTTTTAACCCATGGAGCATGAAGAATATGGAAAGACATCAGTTACATGGTGTAACCCTAATAGCCACAATATATAAGGACCCCATGACTCAAGAAATTGGCACTAGAGTGTGTACACATGAGGGCTAGCCGATTTGAGCATAGGAACTTTTTCTCTCAAGTTATTCCAAGATGTTGGTGATGTTGTGTGAACCATGTTAGGTGTCACACTTGAGGCACTAGGCTCTTAAGCTCCATGGAATCAAGCTACATAAAAAGGTATGTCTTCTAACTTGTTTATATCACCCAAGTATCAATGATTGTATGCTAGTTAGGGTAATACCTTGGAAAGTTCAAGTTTGCATAAATAATACAGAAAACATAGATCTAATGTATTTAGGGTTGCATGTACACCATAGGAGTGTTAGAATGCTCAAAAACCCTTCAGGTTTTTCATACACTTCTTTATGGTTTATTCACCGGAGACAAAGTTGAGTTTGGTCAAGTATTGTGGAATCAGTTTGTGCAAGGCCCTAGTTCTTTATAAAGGCATTCGGAGATCTCATGTGCTCGTTTTTTGTCGATAGTGGTACGACATGCCCTAAATCATTACATGTTTCCTCCGATGACTGATGTTGTTATGACTGAGATTCTGATGATACATGCTTCGACCTTTGTTACTTCAGATTCAAAGAATTGTATATTTGTTGGATCTATTCTTGAATTTATGCTTTCGAGGGTTCCTATGGATAATGTTATTATTCAAGACAACATAAAGCTTCCTATTTCTGCTGAAAGAAAAATTCCTGATGATTTGAAAGCAATATTTAAAGATGGTGATATTCCAAAAAGAGTTGGTTTGAAGTGAAAAGGGGAAAGAATGTACTCATAGTGATGTTCTTAGAAGTCTAAGCCACAACGAGAATCAAAGTCAAAAAAGTCTAAACCTTTGGTTGTTGATGAATAATAGGAAGAATGTACTCATAGTGATGTTCTTATGGAGGTAATTCAAAAAGAGGAAGATATTGTGAACACTTCGCAGGTTCAAACAAATGTTTTGGAACAAATTGACACAACTGAAATCCCAAAGGTATCCACTCCATTTTCTTTGGCAAGTTATTCCTCCATCACAGACTTCAGCTCTAAATAATTTTGATATTTTTCAAACTTGCTTATTGATCTGATTGATAAACTTTCACAAACTCCTCCGACATCTGTTCCTATAACCACAGTTTCAATTCCTGCCAACACTATTCCAATTTCGACAACCACTTCTAAACCCACATCCACTACTCAACCTTTACCACCACCAATCTACATTGATTTTCTTCTGATGTCCCACCAGAAACAACAATTCATGATCCTCCAATTTGTGAACCAATTCCAAAATATGTTCCTATTACAAATGAAGAACCACATGTTTCACCATCAGGTCATACAGCTACTCCTTCGAGTTCTGAAGCTAATTTTATGGATTTGGATTATCCAAATCTTTAAGTTACTGGTTCATTTTAATATTTTATGCCACCACTTATTTCTTCTTTTGAAGATGAAAGTGTTGATGAAGTTGATATTTCTACTCTGATGATTCCTGGTAAGTATCGTTTTCTAAACAAAAATTTGGATAGCTTGCTTCCTCATACTCGTACTTTTCTACCACCAATTTTGACAATGTGGTGTCTTCACATAAAGCTCTCATGGTGACTCTAACTTCTAAGAATGCAAAAACATTTACAACTCAAAAAATATATGATTGAATTGATTCTGTTATTATTATGGTGAAAGATCTTTCTGAGAAGGTGAATACAATCTTGAAAGATTTCAAGAAAAAGCTGATAAAACGTTTTCTAAAGTGGTGAATGAGATCAAAGGGTTTCAAGAATTTATTAATATTGAGAAAGAATCCCTTTCTGCATTATGATTTTCTCTTCAGACGAACAATGTTGATTACCATACTTATGTTTCAAATTCTTTTCTTTCAATACAAACAATTTTTCAAGGTGAAAACAAGGTTATGGATGCTATTGTTGAGACGAATCAAAAGAAGAAAGTTCTTAAAGAGAGATTGGATGCTGCTACAAGTATCAATGCGAAAGTAAATGAAGAACTTTTGTTGTTAAAAATTTGTTACTTTGAAATCAATCAGCAATTGGTGAAGATAGTTGAAGAAAAGGATGTTCCATATGGATGCGAAGCTTAATCCTATTCTTGCTAAACTTACTCAGCTCCCAAATATTACGAGTAGCGGTGCTACTTCGTAACAAGGGGAGAGGGAGTCAAAAGTGAAAGTACTAGAGAGGGAGTTCAACCAATGAATGTTGAAGAGCCTGAAATTCCGATTCCAAAAGTCAATATCAAAAATCCTTAGCCGACTAGGAATATGGAGAGGTTTGATACTACAATAACTATTCTTGAAAAGTGAACCTTGAAGGTTAATGTAGCTTCTGGGTCAGGAAGAGGGAAGGTGAATGTGAATTTTTAAGAAGATATCAATCCGTGTCTTACTGAAGAAGAAAAGAAAGCTCAAGTTGTGAGGGATAAAGAGGTTGATGAATTGAAGGCTCTTAAAGAAACTCTTGATCTGCAAGATGCTGAAAAGAAAAATACAGGTGAAATTGAAGCGAATAAAAGATATTTATTTCTGAACTGGACTGTTACTCACACATAGAAAGAGGCGATTATGAAAGTGGAACATTTTTTGCTGAAACCAACAACATCTTTTTTGGTGAAAAATGAACCTGAATGTCAAATGGACTTCACAATGACTGCTAGAGCCTTTATATTTCGGAGTCCAGATAAAGTTGTTGATGTTTTGTTGAATAATCACGATATGAATAAGAAATTATTTAATTTCTTTGCAAAGCAATCAAGAGCTCAGTATGAAATATCGAGTTTTAAAATGATTACTGGTATGTAAGTTGGAAAACCTTTTGATGTGGAAGGATTTTCAAACGTATCCTTTAAAGGTTACAAAGGTACAAAACATGAAGCTTTTGATTTCACTCTTGTTGATCTTCCGATGATGAATCCATATGATTGGGTTATTCTTTTCAACATCGTTTCCTGATATCAGGTGAAGTACGATCCTATTTTCTAGATCTTGTGATGAAAGATCAGAGGTTACAATTATGAGATTTCAAAGATGGATATTGAGATTTCAAAAGTGTTGAATCAAAAACCAATTCTAAGACCATTCTCACAACCAGAAGACTTAGAGAGTCTGAAAGTTTAATTTATTCAGAAAGGACCATGCAAAATTACATGATGTTTTTGTGAGACAAAGATTTGTATCCAACTGCTTCTCTTACAAGTGTTCTTTCACGTTCTGAGGATTTTAAATTGAAAAATGTAAATGATGTGAAGTGTGTCTCAGATATGATACGATGGTGGATAATGGTTCATATGATTTTATTGAAGACAATTTTGAAGTTGTTCGATGAGAAGAAATGAAGACAACTTTGTTACTTGACACAAATGGGGAGAGAGTAGAGTTTCAAAATATTTAGTTGTGTCAAGTTTTGTAAGCAACTGCATTCATGTTTTGGTTTGTCATATTGTAAAGTCTTCATTTCGTATGCAAGATAACTTATTCGTATTTTGCATATTTAGTTTGTGTTTAGGTTCAAAGTTCTGAACACTTGACTTAGATATTATTTTCCGACTTCCCTTCACGCCTATATAAAGGGAAGTTAGTTAGAAGAGAGTGTGGCATTTTCCTTAATAGTTGCCTATTTTTGTACCGAACTATTCTTTTGCTCTCTAATGAAATCGCGGTCTTGTTTACCTTTTTGTGTTCTTAATCATTCAAATAATCATGTTGTTATCATATTAGAATCTATTCATGCTTAATACATCTATCAACTTCACAATGAGAGATATCATCCCAGTAGAGTCTCCTTGATAACTACTTCGGACACTTGAAAAACTATGAATGCATTCATGTCATAAAAATTGAACGCTCATTCAATAAAAATTTGACCGAACTCAATTAAACTCAACTAGCATGTCAAATAATTTTAAAACAATACTCATGGAAACGATCTTTAACAATATCAATAGAAAATCAAAACAATATTCAATTATATAATCAAGGTGTTATGAAGACATAGCTATGATAGAACTATTTTTTGATATGTATCCATTTGAAAAATGAAATGTACTAACCTCAAGTAGCTAGAGACTTCCAATTAGGTTTCCAAAATACTCTTTCCCTTTAATTCATATTTTTCTCCTTTAACACATATGGAATTTATTCTATTCATTCATATTATTCGACTACTATGGCCATGAATTCACAAGAGTTTTTATTGTATGCCTTTATAGGTTCATTTCCATCATTGAATATTGAAAATGTTTTCTTCTATCCCATACTTGAATTCCTTGATTACTGTAGTGATACATTGAAACTATCCAATGTTTTAGCATATTTGTAATTACCTATTTTTATTTAACTCCATTTTTAAGAAAAATATTAAAATAATTCTTCATTCAAACTTCCAAATAAAATATCATAGTTAGTAAAATAAAATTGATTAGAAAACATATTATGGAAACAATCAAAACTCATGTTCATAAATAAAAAATCTTACATTAAAAGCTAATAACTATGAGAATACTGCCTACAGTCATGTCGATTTCTTGCCCTATCTGTACTTGATGATCCTGAAAAAGTTTAAACAACAACTGGTAAGCATAAATCTTAGTGAGTATACACATTACTGATCCATTATATCAATCATTTACCCACATGTAACACTAAGCACATAATACATAATTGTTGGATTAGTGTCTAAGCCCATAACTATAATTGGTATGTACTTGACCCGGTTTGCCATGGTCCGTTTGGGTTGCATGGCATCAGAACAATTGGATAGACAAAATGAGAAAAACGGATACTAGTGATTTATATTAATATATTATAAGTTCTAATATATTAATATGAAAGCATTTTATTTAATTAGTATTGATCAAGAATTAATTTAGAATTAATCTAGTGATCAAAAGGAACTAATTAAATATGGACTCTTATATATGTGGTGAGCCAACTTCATTTAGGTTGGGCTAAGCTTTCATGGATAGTCCATGGAGTGTTTAACCCATGGATCCTATGGAAATGAAAGGTCATGGGTATTAGGGTTTACATGAATCTAACCCTAATCCTTCACATTATATAAAGAGGTTCCTAGTTCATGAAATGTGCACTAGTGTGTATACACAAGAGGGCAAAAACGGATTTGGTGCATGTATCCTTATTCTCTAGTTATTCCAAGGGTTCTTGGTGTTGTGTGAACCATTTGAGGTGTCACACTTGAGGCACTAGGCTCTTAAGCTCCATGGAATCAAGCTACTACATCAAAATGTATGTCATTCTACTAGATTCTTGTAGTATAGTTACTTCGTATTATGCTAGTTAGGATGAAACCTTGGAATATTGAACATTTGCATGTATAATAGAGAAAACATACATCCAAGGTTTATAGGGTTGCATGTACACCATAGGAGTGTTAGAATGCTCAAAACCCAACAATAATATGTATAGAACATACTACTTCCTAACACATATTATTGGTACCAACCACTTTTCTTTCTATTCCCCGTTCAAGAAAAACCCCTTAATCCCGAAACTGGGAATAAGAAATAAGAGCATAAGTTATCCCCTACTTAAGAACAAAATACATGACGTTTATTGTCCACTCTACCCTAGAGGATAATCGTGAACAATAGCACATAATAACAAGTGAAGTCCATATAATAAGGGAGTTAATGAAACTCACCATAAAACGCGAAGATTGGGCATACTACCACCATACGGTGGATGAACTAACACATCCTTCCACAGCTACATACTATTTAACAACGTATACTTAGACTGTGCTTTCAATGTTATGCTTAATAATAATTGTTTATCTTTACTTGTACTATTACTTTCATTACAACCTTCTGTTCGGGGTCAAATGTACTTAACTTCGACCCATTATTTTAAGTTAGTTTACATCATATTATAGTTCACTCTTTTAATTTTCCATGGATATAAGGAACTTAATATAAAGATTTATTGTCTCTTTTATATACATTTTGCAAGTTAATGTCTCAAAGTTGTTAACTTTGTCAACCAGTTGTAATGATTGTAGCATAAATCATTTGCGGGATTAGAACTAGGTCAAGTGATATAAAGTTCAAAGGAAGTAGACACACTAACCTGTCTAGAAAACTACACCTTACAAGATTTGGAATCTACGATGATCTTATATAAGTTTTGGAAGTAAGGAATAGATTGCAACAAACAGATAAACAATCTCATGATAGCATTGAACAAAACAGGAAAAATGAGATTCTTAAGTCACTTTTACCCTCCCAATAAGTTCTTAATGAACAAGTTTTAAAATAGATGCTTACAGTGGATACAATGGCCATATATAGCACATTTAGAAGGGCATAAACTAAAGGATTTTAACATTAAATCACTACCAATACATAGGGTGAAGGTTGCAACTTAACCCGTTAAGCTCAAAATCTAGACTATAGCTTCTACAAGAAGTAATCAGGAAGAAACACCTAGTAGTGGTCTAGTGGCGGTGCTAACTTGGATCACAATGGTGACATGATGGTCAAACCACCATTACCAAAGTACAATGCTACAAAGGGAACAAAATAAAAAGAAACTCCTAGGCATTACCATTAAGACCCAAGGATGGAGCATGGCACTAACCACATCCACCTTTTGCATGGAGGCATGTGGTGGCAGAAACAATGCACAACGATAATAAGAGGTTGTCGGTGGAAACAGTGTGGCAGTTTACGGTGGTAATTATCAAAAGAACACAAACCACAATTACAATTAAATAAAGATCATGTGTTGTAAATGGGAAGATCATGCACACACACTTATACAAAACTACATTTCGGTGGTCTGCGGTGGCATTAAGGTGGTTCCTCAACAAGCATGGTTACATGTGATGAGGAATTCTGGTGCTGGAGAGAGGATTTTAAATAAAGAAGATAAAGACGATAGTAGTTTATGAAGATGAAGAATGTGCTTGCTTACCTTTTAAAAGCCACACAGTCTGTGTTCTCTTTCCCTTATCTTGTAGGCAATAGCTTTCTCCAACAGTCATCCCCTCTTTCTTTCCCACCACCTTTTTCTCTCTCAGTATTCTTTCCTTTTCCAATGATAACAACACTTTTAGGTTTGGATGAGTGATAGTGTGACATCCTCAATTTTTCAGAACCAAAAAAAAAATGTTTACGATTTGGAAATCATAATATCTTTTGTTGTTGAATTTCCCAGTACATTAAAACAATTTGACTACAAATGATTGTCTCAAAATAATAAAACTATAAAGATGTTATAATAGATACTCAACATATGTTACATCATAAAGACCTAACATTCCTAAACTCTATTGCATGTCTTCTCGTCAATCACTCAGTAATACATACAAACTGAAATGGTAAGGTTGGGAAACCTGGTGAGATACATAAGGTTTTCAACCCCATACTATTTTAATATTGATATATCTCAAACTTGCAAAAATCATTAACACATATATATATTATATCTATGACATACTCTACCCCCATCCTGTCAATCCTCAAGTAATGATCATATACAATGATCTTACGAGATTTGACCTTAAGGATCAATGTGAACAAGTTGGCGGTGCTACTTTGGGGATTCCTAGATAGTAGACGAGGATCAATAAAGATATCAAATGAGAGGATGGAATAAATCTCATTGTTGAACTTCTTTTCAAAAATATCGCAAGATAATTAAGGCGGGAGTGGTTATCTAGATAACTGTGCCTAGTAATGGTCTAACGCTGAGGTATTTGTACTTTAGGTACTACCCCTAGACTCACCCTAACTGGAAAAATAACATCAGACATACCTAGTAGTGGTCTATTACCAACACACTCTATTTGGCTTTCTACGAAGTTCTCTCATCTACTTCGTGAAAGAAAATGCTGACACATAAAGCCCATCAAGAGATATTGGTTCGAAGATTCCTTAGTAGTAGAAAGTCAATAAAAAGATAACCCTAAAGTGGTAATGGAGTAAATAAAATAAACACAGAGTCCTATTCCTATAATTTGTAAGATTTATTCACACTTACAAACTTTGAGTCCGCAGTGCTCCACAAGATGGTTGTCTGTTCTTGACATCGCACTCCGGCAAATTCCCATGCATACATTTCGGTTACATGATTTGGACCCACAGTTTTTAGTCATCCAAAGAGGATGGGGGAATGCTAATATAGCACGCATGTATGTGAGACGTTGCCACTGATCATCATCACCATCATAGTCAACGAATTAAAAATTTTATTAGGGAGAATACAAATGTAGTTCTCCTGTACGCAGGACATACCCTTCCGATCTTCAATCTCATCAAACAGAGTTCTACTATTTGTTCTAATCATACACATACCCTGAATATGATGCTACCCATTACCCAAACATAATTGAACCAACCATCTCTTTTCAAGTCCTAGGGTATAACTAAATAAGATTGTAATACCCATGACCATCCCAAAGCTCCTGCCTATGTATTATCTTATAGTATAGGGAAAATCTACATCTTTTCAATTTAACTCAAACTAAGCATCCCTTATAAGTCTTATTCCTTCGCTAGGTTAAACTACAATGCTTAACGACGACTTTCAATACCAACTCTATTAAGGCAATATTATCCTAATCCAGTGTATACATTTAACACAGAGTAACCATTTACTTCCTTAGAAATAATACTTCGATTATTATTGTTGCTTAATAATGTCATATACATCTTTCCACATATAGAACCAAATCTGGTTCGCAGAACGTATATCATCAAATATATATATATATATATATATATATATATATATATATATATATATATACAACGTATATCATCAAATACATATATATATATATATATATATATATATATATATATATATATATATATATATATATATCAAGTATCATTCCCACTTTAAACACCTTACTAAATCTAGTCTAGACATCATTCCCGTAAGGAGATCAATATGTATCATGACTTGGAATCACTGATAAATCTTATTTATAGATTCATAATAATGATTGTGAATATAAATATAAGTTACCCTTGAAGCATAGTAAGTGCAGCTTAACTTAAAGAAATTTAACACAGAGTAATCATTTACAACCTTAGAAATAATACTTCTATTATTATTGTTGCGTAATAATGTCATATATACATCCTTTTCGTAGGGCTCCAAGTTATTCGAGAGCCTAGCTAAAATACTCAGAAGTCCGTAAAAAGTTTGATTAAAGAGCTGAAAATTTCTGTTAGAGAGAAAGATTTATTTGTGTGGAAAATGGTTGAAATTCAAGGCCCTATATATGGATTTTGGAGGGGCACGACATGCCTAGTGACGTGGTTGTCTCTCCGGATGCCATGTGTCACACTTTGCCAGGTCCATGCTCCCTGTATCTAGATGGCGCGTGTCGCACTACCTACCCTATGTGTGACATTTTGCGAAAAACTTCATAAAATCGTATCTTTTGCATACTAGCAATGTTTTTGACGTACTTTATATCCACGCATAACGATCGACGAGGACTACAACATTGATATAGACTCTGTCAGCTCATTCTTATTTTTTTTAATTTTATATTTTTAAAGGGCTTAGACTGCTAAAGCCCGTATAAAAATCATAACTCCTCCATACGAATTCCATTCTAGAGTATCTTTATATCGGAATCCTATAAATGAGATCTTCGACTCTCGTTTAGATTTTTTTGGCCAACAATCAACCATTTTGAATTTTGGTTACTGTGTTCACACTGTTACACCAAAATTTTGAAAAATCATAAGTTCGTCATATGTAGTCAGATTTAGGCGTTTTTCATATGTACGCTCTCACTTTTACGATTTTTATGAATTTCGTTTAGATTACTTAGACTAATAAACAACTTATCTCTGATTCGTATTCTATGTCATACTTTTGTTGTAACGGACTGAACACAAAACTTCAAACGAACATAATTTCTTCATACGAAGTCAGATTTGAGTGTTCGTTATATCTACGGAATCACCATCGTGACTACTACAAATTCATCAAGATTATTTAGTCTAAATAATCTTTTATCAAAAACATTAATTTATTGTCCATCGATAATTTCCTAAAAAGGATTATATTATGTAGTCGACAATGCGCTCGACTAACGATTATATTATTCGAGGATTTTAATTATATATATATATATATATATATATATATATATATATATATATAAATAAAAGTCTCACCTTAGGAACAGTAAAATTCATATGCTTTTTTCATGTTTGCCCCTTGTATTTATTTCTTCTGCTTAATTGGTCCTGCTAATATAAGTTGTTTAATTTTCTACCCTCAATGTTGCTTGTTTTGATCATTTGGAAGTGGGTGTATGCGTCTTCTGGGCACCTATCTTCCACCGCCTCTGCCCTCCAATGGCTTATTTTTTTATTTTTTTTATTTTTTTTTTTGTTTCGTTCATAATCGTTTATACATGCAACGTGTTCGTCACCGCCTCTATCGGCCAATATCTATCTTCCATTTGTTCGTCCACCTCTTCATCGCTTCTTTGTATCGATTTCTTCATCTCTTTTGTCATGTGGTTGCTCCATATGCTCTCCACCAATGGACCGTAATTCTTCTTCACCGACTTCGGACGCCTCAAAATGCACACAATATTGCCATCGATTTCTCTCTTTCTGCCATATGTCATCATTATGACTTCTCTCATGCCGATTGTGAACCCAAATTTCAATCATTTGTTACTTTTGTTTCTCAATTTGGCCACCACTCACTCGATGCTTCGTCGGTTCTGATTGGTGAAGGAGGGATTAGGGGTCAGCTATGTCAACGAGTTTGGAAGTGTCGGATGATTCTTTCAGAGCATAAGAAGGATTTCAAAGCTAGAAGGTGCCTTTGATATGATAAACTTGATTAGAACCCTAATTTCGCCTCTTCCTTATTCAATTCTCACAGAAGATAAAAGATCGAGCCAAGGTATGATTTCGAACTTGATTTTTTTTGTTGATTTTTTACACTGTTTTTACAAGTTTACAATTGGGAATTTGTTGTTTCTTTTGAAAGTTGCTCAAACTAAAGAGAAAACAAAGGATAACTTGTCAAAAGAAGCTGTTAAGATCGTTTACCGATTGGCTTTGATTTCTGTATGTTTCAGTTAATTTTAGTCAGCAAGAGCAGATGTCGGAGTTATACTGAATCAATAGCTTCAATTGGTTGGCAGTTGAAACCGAAGAGGGTTTCACCACCACCGCCCACCACCCTATACGATGCAGCACCCTTGATGTTGTCCTAAGATTTGAAGGAGATTTTCACTATGTACCCCAACTGGTCAATGAAATGCTTGGACCAGGGTATGTTGATATTCAGCCAAATTAACTATTATATAAAATATTTAATGCATAAGATTTTTATTTGATTTAACGTAGTAGGTCTGATTTTGTCATTTCAAACCTAATTTTTATTTTACTTTTATGTTAATTGTATCTAATCAATACTTAGTTCTAGCAAGAATTCTAATGAAATCTGAGGTCAATCCATTTGATGGTCAAGAGGAAAATTTGTATGTGACAAACTTGGATTCTCTTTTCTTTTTTAAATTACTGTTTTACCCTTTCTGATTGCTAGCTTAACACTGCAGCTATAAAACGATCTAGAAATATTGGCTATGACAGACTTAATTGCAGCATATCAACATAATGAACTATTGGAATTTGAGAAAATCCTCAAGGTAAATACTAAAAGATTGAACATCATGCACCATGGGTTATATACATCATGCGCTGTTCATGTTTACTTGCAGAGAGATTTTTGGTTATTCTACACACTACACAGCTTCCGTTACCGGATGTACGACATCATTCTGTTGATCTCCATTGAAATGATACACTCACCTTGCACCTTACATTCTTGAAACGATTTTTTTGTTGATGGTTGATTATCATTATTTGGAAATAAACATTCATTTTGAATAAATCAAATACAACAAAATGAATTTTTTAATTTCTTTTTTTTGTTTTATAAATTACGTTACAATTATCGTAGTTTATCATAAGCGATTACACACACCAAAATGGTGCTCATATAATATGTTTTATATAATGATTATTTACTTTGAAATAATCCAAAAAAAATAAAATATGGAATGTTGGGTTTGATTTTCTAAAGAGTTATTAAAAATTTTATTCTTTTTCGATGGGTATAATAAAATTAGACACAATAAATAAATCGTTCATATGTTATGATTATATTGTTTGTAACTTATGCATTGAAAATGTTACATTGCTACGTGTTTGACATAAGAGAAAAACCCATAAATAGGTGTTTCATTTTTCCTAGGGAGTAGTTGAAATAGGGAAAGTTTTTTTTATGGGGTAACAATAAATAAGAATATCGTTTTGTGGGACTGTCCAATTTAGTGTATATATAGGATATGCAGTGATAGATTTATATCCATCTATTTTATTGGTGATGGTCTAAAAGATAACCACGGCTTATTATTATAAGCAAGATGTTTTTTTTATAAAAAGTTCTATTCATTTCTCTCTATTTATAAAAATGATATCTATTTCTTTAGTATTTATAAAAATGAACAATTCAATGGGAAAACACAGTCTCTACTTTCATTGGAAAAGGTTTTGTCCTAAACAAACAAATATGTTTTTTACCAACCAACCTTTAAATATTGTACAAGCTTGGTTTATTATAACAATAACTAAAAATTGTTACTTAGAATGCATTACTAACTACATTTTTTGTTTTTTTAGGGATTCTTGGGTTCAGGTGCAAGGTGTAATTAATAGGCTGTTGGAGGTAAAATACTTATTGACGGCATCAAAGAAGTTGGTATATGGTTCACTGTTTCTTCATTCTTTTCGTTAATTATTAGCTGCAATCTTATGGATCAGGAATATTTCATTCACAATAATTGATGAAAACGTCTTACCAAGGTACATATACCACATATTATATTTCATCTATTATGCACTCATGTTTCCAAAGATACACTTCGGCTTACTGACCTCACACTTTTTCTTCTTATTAGTGTCTCAAATTCACTTTCATTTATGCGGCTTGATTGTCAACCACTTTCCACTGCTATTCTTTTTTAGGAGAAAGGAGAATTAGATATGGACACTGACTATACGTAGGTTTGACCATTTACCTTTCATTTATTAAGGATTAAATGCAAGCAAAAGGCTCCTACTTCCATGGATTTGATTATCATATCATCCTACTTTCCTTTCTTTGTATTATAGCATGGTAGTGGGAAACAAATACACAGTTATAACAATGTAAAATAAAAAATGATAATCACTGCTATTATTGGCCAGATTTTCCAAAGTAGAATGTGCTAACAAGAACTCTTTGTAGGTGTTGTTATTATATTGGTTCCTATTACTTTTAGAGTAAAATACACGAACGTCCCTATAGTTTAGGGTACTTTGGATGCTTGATCCTTAACCCTTTTTCTAACTCGAACACTCCATGTAGCTTGGTTTTATTTCAACCGTGGTCCTGAAACGAGTTCAGATGACTATTTTTGCTTACTTTTTCGAGTTTTAGATATGAATCATTGTAAGGGCAATTTAGTAATTTAAACTTTGAAATATGTTACTCACAGGATCAATATTTTGATGTGGTGACAAATCTGGTTGGTTTAATTGTTGATGTTCTTGGTGATGAGTGTTATTGGTGGGCTGGTCCTGTTGGTGCTATACTTCTTGCTGTCTACAAACTTAACAATTGGTCTCGAACTATCATAAAAAATGCAGGTTAATTTCTCCCTAATCTCATATAAAATACATTTTATTTTTGGGTAGTCCATAAATAACATTGTGATTAGAAGAAGTGTTCAACAGATCACCAAATGTTGAAAATGTCCTTCAATATTGATTAAACATGGGAATCAATCACCAAATCTCATATAAATTACATTCTCTTTCAGATAAAGGCTATTTTTCATTTGTCCGATCGCAAGATGAAGTATTATTGCATATATTCTCTGGTATGTATACACTTACCATATGTATTGCAAATCCCTAGATTCTATGTCACACAAACTATGTTGCGCACTCTGAATATGTACAATTCAGCAATAATTTGGTCCAATTAGTTTTCAATACTTTGTATTTTTGATGAATGTTTGGTTCCTATTTTATCTTTAGTTATTTATCACTTTTCCATTTGATAAATACCATGTTATATATAATAGGATGACTTGGTAAGAGCAAATCCAAATGTATTACTTTTTATTTCTATAAACGTTTTCATCAATTTCTACTAAGTTTATGCCAAATGATTCAATTTCATCCAGTACATTCACCATGGGGCCATATTCACTCGAATACGGGTTCTCTGATTGAAAATCAATAAGGATGTTAAGTATGTGATTTATAAGGAGAGGAAGGGAGATGTCACACCCCAAAACCGGAACGGCGGAAACGTTCTGGGGTGGAGGACGTCATGTCAAGTATCACAACACATGCAGTATAGTAATCAAAGTACAACAACCATTGCATTAATAGTATAAGTTTTTACATAGGTTACATTTAGCAACAACATCAAGAGTAGATATAGAGAATAACATAGGATGCAGCTCGGTACTAGGCTGACTTCTCAAACGCTCCCGGAGTGTACCTGTCTACTGACGACTTGAGAATACAAGTTATTTTGAAAGAGAGTATCAGCATTTTAATGCTGGTGAGTTCATAAGTATTTTAATGACATTGATATAAATACATGTTTTTCCTCAAAATAATCTCATAAAGTTTATAGAGTATTTGAATTCCTTCCAGAAAATCCTATATTTTCTGATAAAAGTAGTCTTCTACCAAGACTCGACTGTTTTATGTTTAAAAGGAAGAGTTTCTTTACTAAAAACAGTCTTCTACTAAGACCCGACTGTTTCATGTTTAAAGAAAGAGTTTCTCTACTAAAAGCAGTCTTCTACCAAGACCCGACTGTTTCATGTTTAAAGAGCATTTTTCCCATATGTTACTATCATTATCAAATATAGTTTTACATTATCGTTTTATGTCAAAACGTTCCAAGTTTAATGTATTAAGGAAAAATATTGTAGTACCGTAGTTTTATATGTAGAAACTACCGTGGTACTAATTACCTTAAGGCCATGAATTATAAGGTAAATGTGAAGATACTCGTAACCATACTGATTGACGGATGTAAACACGACGACCTGCTGGCGTCGAAATAAATGTGACATTTGTCACCCCTTGGCTTGGTCGGCCGGGACTGTAGCTAGCAGTCAGGATGTGGGATGGTCTGTCGCGTATAGATCTATACACACAATGCCCGCTCTCCCTCCAGGAGACTCTGGTTACCACTCGACAACGGTGAAATCCGCGTCATGAGGATGTATCTCATTCTCTAATTTTGCTATATATAATTCTTTTTACTAAAAGTACATGTTTTAAAATATTGATATAGCTAGTTTCTCCTCATAAAAGTTATTGTTGATTTCTAAACTATACCTATTATAGTTTACTTGAGAGGTTATCTAGGTACCTTTGCTACCCAAAGGCGCTGAACCGGTGTAAGAGTTTTAATATCTAAACAGATATACATAATATATAACTAGGACTTCAACGACACTCAGACAAATAACCGGATACTCTAAGTCCACAACCAAACAAGGAACAAGAAATAAAGCGGGCTATCAGTCCTAAGTCCTTCAAACCCTACCTATATAACTATATCTATATAGACATGAATCTAGTAAGAATATAAATTTAAAAGACTTCGATAAAAGTTTAGTAATTTAAAAAGAGATTTTAGTACTTTAAAAGAGATTTGAAAACAAGATTTGAAAACCTTTAGCTTGATAAAACAGTTTAACATGCAAAAATCTATTTGATTGACAGTTATTAATCACATGCGATTGATATAATAACTTAATAGTTCAACTTGTATTCCCCCCCCCCCCCCCCATAAAAGCATTTAAAAATCATTTCAAAGGTTGATTAAGGGGTATGAACTCACCTGAAGTGAGTAACTCGAAAGAAAGATTGATATAGGATCACCGGGTGTCGAACGAAGTCGTGAGCACAAACGGATCCTAGTTTAACATGTAATAACACATATATGAATACACTTAGGGTATATAACCACTAATAGACACATGGACACACCTTAGGGACATGAAAACACTTAGAATTAAGTGTTACAAACACCTATTGAAGTCCCGAAATGAGTGTAAGACCTTAGATTTTAGTGTAAGGCCACCAAACTCGACTTTTATGTGTGTGCGGCCAGGTGTACGGCCAGGGTGTGCGGCCAGGGTGTGCGGCCAGGCCTGTGTGCGGTCGTACATGGGAGTGTGCAGCCGTACAGAGAGGGTGTGCGGCCGTACACAGGGGTGTGCGACCGTACACTCCTCATTTGTGCCCGAAATGTCGATTTTGAGGTGTTCTAGTGCTAATACCAAGTCCAACTAGCAAATAGAGGCCAAACTCTTCACTTTGGAGAGTCTTAAGGTGTGTGCGGCCACCTCGTGAAGGTGTGCGGCCGTACACCTTCAAGGGATGAAGAACACGAAGAAAACTATGAGTTTTAGGCTTAGATTCAAGTGTTTTACCAATATAATAAGCTGAATGGTGGAGTAATTCACGTTCTTGAGGCCTTTAGAGTGTTCTTGGATGAAGTTTTTAGAGAGAGAAAGTAGAGAGAGAAAGTAGAGTGCAGCCAAAATGGGAAAAGAGTGAATGAAGGGGGTCTCTTCCAATATATAGGGTTGGGTGTGCGGCTGGCTGGCCGCACACACCATGTTGGGTGTGTTTGGCGCGATTTATTAATGCTACACACATTCTAACCCTTTCTAAGACTCATATCTAGGTTGTACTAAGCCTAGAACACTCATATAGACCCACAACTTCATAACAAAATCGTAAAACGAGGATAACTTTGATAAAAATGAAGGATGTACAAGTTAGAAATTTCGGGTTGTCACATCATCCCCCCTTTAGAGGGAATTTCGTCCCGAAATTAGAATCTTAACGAACACCTAAGGATGGATGCGAAAGATGTGGACACTTCATGCTCTAGCTGATCCGCCCGTTCTTTAGGGAAATCTGGTCCATACCGAGTTTTAGCGAATTTTCGTTACGAGGTATAGTTTCTTTTTCGATCTCTGGGCCACACGGGATAAGGTTTCATCAGTTTCCTTTACCAAGCTAGATTTCTCCTGTTTCCCTTAACGAACGTGGGTTTGGTTTCCATGGATCAAATCGAGAAAATGGTGAGAGTTTTGTCGGGTACTACCGGGTCATTTGCTGAGACGTGGGCAGGTTAGGGTGGAATTTATGGAATCCCTAAAGCAGTCTGGGTCTGACGGATGCTGGACCAATTCTATCAAGAATCTCTGATGGTCCTCAGTTCTTTGGAATATGGAACGTTTCAGTACCCAAAACATAATGTACCTCCATGGTGAGATCGTCACTTGGCGTGATCACCATTCTGAGGTTCCAAAAGTTTTCCCTTACTAGAGGTGTAGTCCTCATGATTGGTTCCTAGGAGTCTCAGGTCGTATTCGGATTCGTATTTCCTACTGGTTGGTTTTCGGAGATTTTCTAGATCATTGAAGGTGCTGACTATATGCTGGCATCTATTGATTGCGTGGCATCTACCTCAGCCCAGTGCAGAAAGGACCTGCACTTTCGACTCATGAGGTGTTTTTGACGGAATATCTCAACGTCAGGATGATAGAGGGTTTTACCAGATGATGCTTAGATAACTCCAATTTTCATCATAGTCTAATAGATGCTTTCACAGCATAATCCTTAATCGGAAGGAATCGTTCTCTCATTCGGTTCGCTGTTTCATGGATAGCAGTATCTGATCAGGGCTAGCTTCGCCCTTAGAGATTTTCTGAAGTGATTGACTATCTCGGGAGGTGGTTCTACTATCTATTAAAGATAATGTTCCTTGGAACACCTAGTAGTCTAACAAATCTCTAAGACATGCTCCATTAGTTTCTCCATTGTGTCTGTTTCCACTAGTTTGTAGGAAGCGCATGATCTTGTATAACCCGTCGACTAACACCTAGACTGGTGTCGAGTCCACTATCCCTTTATGACATGGGTTATAAAGCTTAACGCAACTTGATGCCTACTTAACTTAAGTATTCATGGTCGCGGAGGTAATCATGCGGTTCTTAGCATCCTAGTATTAACTTTGGTGAATGCAGACTATCATCTATAGGGCGATGGTAACTTTCTCACATGACGAGGCACTATCACAACTCTTTCCGACCTAGGCACTTCTCGTCTGTATCTGGATGAACGAAGTGCTTGAGTAGTGCAAGCATCCCTCGCAGCTACTCTTCCGATGTTACCGAGTTTCTCTATCTAGGTTAAATCTAGATGGCATAAGACTCTGCCACTCAGAACCTCTAATTTCCCCATCCATTCTTCTCAGAGTTTAACCTGTCACAGCTTTCCAGGTTTCTTGGCTCACTACTGAGATGCTTAATTTGTGGGATCAAGCGTGAATGGATGGTCGTAGTCAACGTTTTTGACTCTTACGACTTGAGTTACTTTTCCTAACTGAGGGTGTCAGCTACTATGTTGGCCTAACCCGGGATGACAACGAATTTCGAATTTGTAGTCATTTTAGTAGCTTAACCCACAACTGTTCTCTTGACTTCAGCTCCTTTCCTATGGTTATATGATGAAGGGTTTTATTTTAAGGTTCATGGTAGACCTCATGCTCGGCTCAATTACTAGTACTCAGTGTATACAAGTCGTATATAATTGAGATTGACAGGATGTTCAGATGTGTGGCCCCACCCCAAACCCACAACCAAACAAGGAACAGGGAGTAGGGCGGAAGCACACATCTTAAATCTTATCGACCTAAATTATATACCACTCTAATGCATATACTCAGTAGTAGTAAGTTAATCTCATGAGTTATTTCTTTTGATTCACGAACTAGATCGTGCGGTGCAAGTGGTCTTTCTGGAGGATCTATTGAGTAGGCCTCGTGCGGTTATTGTCTTCCGGAAAATCTGCAGTGCCTTACACTTCTGGTTTTAATGTCTAATGGGGTTGGTTAACAGTACGTGGTACCCTTCTCCTGGGTACTTCTGAAGGTTGGATGAGAGAGATGACAGATGGTTCGCATTAGGTTTTCTATTAGTTTCGAAATGATTTTATTTAACGCTTAGGATAAGGTGAAAGTTCTTTTTACACAGCACTAGGAATTCTCGCATGGTCGAACCAAGTCGAACCATGGCTGACGGTAGTGTCGAAATTAACGAACATCGACACGATATAGAATGAAGATTGATAGGACCATGTGCTGATTATAGCACACAAGTTCTTAGCGTTTCGGGTTCGTCCATGGTATTACTATTGCGAATACTTGGACCGACATGATTAATGCTTAACGCTAGGGGTCCTGATGCTTTGGAAAGATGTACTTTTCATGAATGGATTTCTCACGAGGCCTCTCTATAACCGCCTAGTATACACTAGTCATGTATAATTAAGATTAAAAGGACTGTTGATTGAGCGACTCCGCCCTAAATCCACAACCAAACAAGGAACAGGAGATAAGGCCGCATCACTCACTCGAGGTCTATCAATCCTAATTATAAATGGCCTTAACGTATATACTAAGCCATCATAGCTTTACCTGATGGGTTTTTAAGTTTTACAACAGTGCTGCGACTTTTGCCTTAACGAGGGAGTAATTACAATTAGAATTGATTATTTAAAGTTTTCGATTAGCTACTTAAGGTTGAGAAGCATACCAAAATTCTACCGGGTCCCTTGATGTTCCCCTAGGCATTAGGGTTAAACTCCTCCTGCGTCTTTGTCATTTCTTTCAGTTGGGCAGTCCATCTTGAAATGCCTAATTTCACCACATAGGTGGCATATTGGATTTATACCAACATTGGTGGTTAATGCAATGAATTCAACCGGAGTTCTGTAGTTGCGAGCGGTATGCCCCTTCATGTTGCACCTAATGCAAAAGGGTTCTCGACACACTCCATAATGATGGTAGTCACACTTGCTGCAGTGGGGGAAGTTTCCTAGGTATGGTCTTCTTGGTGTCGAGACAGGTGGATTGACAGGGGTATTGACTACCTCAGCTTGCTGCACTCCGGAGGGTCCTTGAGTTGAGGTACTCCCCTCCTCGTTCTCAAACTTTCTTTTCAGGGGATTCGGTTGGAGTTCTTGGGTGGCTTTACACACCGGTGCTGGTTGCTGCTGTCCATTGCTATGATCGGGATTCCCGATAGTGTTCCTGCTAACATTTGCGTTGTTAGCATTCAGGTGAGCCATGACAGCTGCTACGGCTGCTGAAACTGCAGCTTGGAACGTAGCTTCATCGATCTGAAGAGTCGGTGTCTTGCTAGCGGGTTGGTTACGTTTCTTCGGAGGCATGGTTTTTCCTACACGATGAGGAACACAAGCGGATGAGGGACAATAGTTACCCTTAGACGTATCTTTCTTTATTATAATAGGCATAAATTTTTCCCGCGCTTTGAGTTATGGTTATCTAAGTGTCGACCTACATCCCTATGATGCAGTTCTGGCAACAGGGTAGAGTAAATGTATCGGAAAGCCATAAAACGGGTGTCGTTCTAACTAAGTTATCTTTATATTGGAGAGGTTCACTCTTCGGTTTTGAAAAGATTCGAAAGAACTTCGGAACGAAGATTACACAAGAAAAAGACTTATGAAAGTTTTAGGGCTAAACACTCTCAATCGAGGTTTTGTGATCCGATCTATTTATATTAATCGTGACAGGAAAGACGATTTGCCTAACACATAGTGTGAGTAGTGTAATCACTAGCTCACTAAATTGTATTATTTTATGGGTTATTAGCGTGACGTTAAAGAGGTAGAAATACTCCTCGGGTTTCATGCACTGGCTCCCTCTGTTCACCGCTTATTCTTGGTTGAAATGAACTTTGGTTTTCTCCGGGTATTTTTATGGGGTTCTCTTCTCCTGTAAGACATATTGAATTTCTGCTCCGTCTTACTTCTGATTCTGACTCCGATCGTCGTCACTTCATAATGGATGACTGGAATCTCGGAAGTTCAGGCGAATTTCCCACCGATGTCCCTAAAAGGGTATAGGCACATGGCGATTTCAATAGTCTCATCAATGTTCATTTATTTCCTACTTGGAAATCTTCTCAATGAACCTCTTCTGGGTCTTTATCGACTCCTCTGCCGATTACTGAAGTGGATAAGGTTTTCTAAAGGGGTTTATGCGAGAATGGGAATGTCTAAAGAATCTTAAGAGATTATTAAAACATTTTAATGTGTGATCCATTTCGAGTCCTTCTACAATTACATAGTGTACACAAATCATATATAACTTAGATCTAATAGGCCTTCAAATATGTGATACTACTCTATATCCACATCCAAACAAGGAAAAAGAAGTAGAGCGAAACCACACATTCTTAGTCTATGAGATCCTCACTATATATAACCTTGAGAGCATATACTCTGTAATCATAGATCTATCAATAAGAGTCTTTTTAGTTTTCACGCAAGGTTATTTATGGTTCCTAAAATACTCCTATAGTATTTTAATTACATGCTTGATTCTAGCACTTCTGAACATGCTTTTAGATTTATTGTTAGTCTTTTAGTATCATAAAATACTCCTATAGTATTTTAAACTTTATGTTTGGCTCTAGCATTCCTACATGGTAAGTTTCAGATTTATTGCAACACCACCATCACTCCCAAAGACATGTTAGTCGCATCTCGAATAAATATAGTTGATCAGGCTATATTTATTCCAGCTACGATTACATAACTGCCTAGGTTTGACGGTAATGCCCAACATCCAAAGACTTTTATTCTTGTTCTTCTTGTGATACTTGTTCTGGTATATATATTCTGGATGTACTTATACTTATACTTTTGTAAAATATGGTTATATTTTAAAGTATAACTCTTGGTCAGAGTGTTTTTATCCCATTGTATTTATAGGTTGTATATCTTTTATGATTTGATATACTGAGTTCACTATAAAAAATGCTTTGATACCAATCTGTCACACCCCAAAACCGGAACGTCGGAAACGGTCTGGGGTGGAGGCGTCATGTCAAGTATCACAACACATGCAGTATAGTAATCAAAGTACAACAACCATTGCATTAATAGTATAAGTTTTTACATAGGTTACATTTAGAAACAACATCAAGAGTAGATATAGAGAATAACATAGGATGCAGCTCGATAGTAGGCTGACTTCGCAAACGCTCCCGGAGTGTACCTGTCTACTGACGACCTGAGAATACAAGTTATTTTGAAAGAGAGGATCAACATTTTAATGTTGGTGAGTTCATAAGTATTTTAATGATATTGATATAAATACATGTTTTTCCTCAAAATAATCTCATAAAGTTTATAGAGTATTTGAATTCCTTCCAGAAAATCCTATATTTTCTGATAAAAGTAGTCTTCTACCAAGACTCGACTGTTTTATGTTTAAAAGGAAGAGTTTCTTTACTAAAAACAGTCTTCTACTAAGACCCGACTGTTTCATGTTTAAAGAAAGAGTTTCTCTACTAAAAGCAGTCTTCTACCAAGACCCGACTGTTTCATGTTTAAAGAGCATTTTTCCCATATGTTACTATCATTATCAAATATAGTTTTACATTATCGTTTTATGTCAAAACGTTCCAAGTTTAATGTATTAAGGAAAAATATTGTAGTACCGTAGTTTTATATGTAGAAACTACCGTGGTACTAATTACCTTAAGGCCATGAATTATAAGGTAAATGTGAAGATACTCGTAACCATACTGATTGACGGATGTAAACACGACGACCTGCTGGCGTCGAAATAAATGTGACATTTGTCACCCCTTGGCTTGGTCGGCCGGGACTGTAGCTAGCAGTCAGGATGTGGGATGGTCTGTCGCGTATAGATCTATACACACAATGCCCGCTCTCCCTCCAGGAGACTCTGGTTACCACTCGACAACGGTGAAATCCGCGTCATGAGGATGTATCTCATTCTCTAATTTTGCTATATATAATTCTTTTTACTAAAAGTACATGTTTTAAAATATTGATATAGCTAGTTTCTCCTCATAAAAGTTATTGTTGATTTCTAAACTATACCTATTATAGTTTACTTGAGAGGTTATCTAGGTACCTTTGCTACCCAAAGGCGCTGAACCGGTGTAAGAGTTTTAATATCTAAACAGATATACATAATATATAACTAGGACTTCAACGACACTCAGACAAATAACCGGATACTCTAAGTCCACAACCAAACAAGGAACAAGAAATAAAGCGGGCTATCAGTCCTAAGTCCTTCAAACCCTACTTATATAACTATATCTATATAGACATGAATCTAGTAAGAATATAAATTTAAAAGACTTTGATAAAAGTTTAGTAATTTAAAAAGAGATTTTAGTACTTTAAAAGAGATTTGAAAACAAGATTTGAAAACCTTTAGCTTGATAAAACAGTTTAACATGCAAAAATCTATTTGATTGACAGTTATTAATCACATGCGATTGATATAATAACTTAATAGTTCAACTTGTATTCCCCCCCATAAAAGCATTTAAAAATCATTTCAAAGGTTGATTAAGGGGCATGAACTCACCTGAAGTGAGTAACTCGAAAGAAAGATTGATATAGGATCAACGGGTGTCGAACGAAGTCGTGAGCACAAACGGATCCTAGTTTAACATGTAATAACACATATATGAATACACTTAGGGTATATAACCACTAATAGACACATGGACACACCTTAGGGACATAAAAACACTTAGAATTAAGTGTTACAAACACCTATTGAAGTCCCGAAATGAGTGTAAGGCCTTAGATTTTAGTGTAAGGCCACCAAACTCGACTTTTATGTGTGTGCGGCCAGGTGTACGGCCAGGGTGTGCGGCCAGGCCTGAGTGCGGCCAGGGTGTGCGGTCGTGCATGGGAGTGTGCAGCCGTACAGAGAGGGTGTGCGGTCGTACACAGGGGTGTGCGACCGTACACTCCTCATTTGTGCCCGAAATGTCGATTTTGAGGTGTTCTAGTGCTAATACCAAGTCCAACTAGCAAATGGAGGCCAAACTCTTCACTTTGGAGAGTCTTAAGGTGTGTGCGGCCACCTCGTGAAGGTGTGCGGCCGTACACCTTCAAGGGATGAAGAACACAAAGAAAACTATGTGTTTTAGGCTTAGATTCAAGTAATTTACCAATATAATAAGCTGAATGATGGAGTAATTCACGTTCTTGAGGCCTTTAGAGTGTTCTTGGATGAAGTTTTTAGAGAGAGAAAGTAGAGAGAGAAAGTAGAGTGCAGCCAAAATGGGAAAAGAGTGAATGAAGGGGGTCTCCTCCAATATATAGGGTTGGGTGTGCGGCTGGCTGGCCGCACACACCATGTTGGGTGTGTTTGGCCCGATTTATTGATGCTACACACATTCTAACCCTTTCTAAGTCTCATATCTAGGTTGTACTAAGCCTAGAACACTCATATAGACCCACAACTTCATTACAAAATCGTAAAACGAGGCTAACTTTGATAAAAATGAAGGATGTACAAGTTAGAAATTTCGGGTTGTCACAGAAGATTATCTTGGAAAGACTATTTAGGTAAAGGAAGTGAAAATGTGAGAGTTTGAGTTCCAATTTGTTTTAAATTTTTATTTATTATTTATTGTGATGTTGTTCCTCACATCATGGATGCCATTCAAGATTGGATCGAACGTGTGGCAGAAATACCAATAGATGGAAAAGAAGGCCCACCATATGTTTGTGTCATTGAATTGGGTGGTACTATAGGTAGGTTACCCTTCCAAATAAAGCTATTATTTCTAGCATAGTTAACAAGTTTAGCATTGTTTATTTATTATCGAGCATGCACTTTAGCATTTTTTTCTGTTTAGGACCTGAAGGTTCATGAAGCAATACTAAAGGTTTTCGACCTTCCATGGTTTGTTTAGCAACTTGCTACCATTACATTGTTTTATTTTATGAATCAACCCTATTTCCCTGTTTCCCTTTCCCTATTAAGTGATATTTTAAAGAGCAAAATGTATAATGTTAGGACTTTGCTTTCTGCATTACGTAAAAAAGAAACATTTGTATATAGGTTCTTATTAGGTTAAGTCTTTGTTCATCAGTATGGCATCTAAGCCAAAATTGGGAGAACGGACAGCTAGGGCACAACATTGTCACATGCTGAATGAGCCGATAATTTCAAGAAATACATTTCAAAGTATGGTTGTCATCATCTCTTATTTTTATGCCCATGTTTCTTAGTTTTTTACATGTATATGTCAGAGTTGCCATGCTTAGCAAGTATACGGGTCTTCCAGATTCTCACCTATCCATACTAAAAGTAAAATTTATTATATTGTACTTCGAAAAATCCAATGCACATAGTTGTGAAGTCGTGTTGTTGTTCTAATAAATAGGAATACCCTTTTCTTTTTGTTGGAACTGGAAAGATAACCCATTTAAATATGATTTAGGCTCTCTTGCATGCTTTTGTTGCTTGCCGAAGGAAATTGCTGATTAATTGGGTATCTGCCTGTAACGTCCTCTAAAATATGATCCAAAAATTTCATTCTTATCTTAAATAAAACCGTATTCCAAAACATTATCCATACAACCCAAATGAAAATAAGTGTATCAAACATCATATCGATCAGAGTAATATCTCAAAAGCGGACACCATGTGGTGTGTGCAATGCAGTCATCACGAGCTCTTCCCATTGGAACTGGATGTACCTGACACATAAATTGAAAACTGTAAGCACAAAACTTAGTGAGTTCCCCAATATACCGCATACCATACAAAAACACATAACGGGCCCCGCCCAAGAGTATAACGGGCCCCACCCTAACTCAAATAACAGGCCCCGCCCTAACTCGCATAATGGGCCCCGCGCAATGAGTATAACGGGCCCCGCCCTAACTCGCATAACGGGCCCCGCCCACATACAATTCATACAACATAACAAGTATTAACATACATGATAATCATCGGGCCCTGCCTAGTAAGCATACAAGCACATACACATACTAGTGTGACACATACAATGAGTATTCTATCATATCAAATCATGGGTCGGCATTGGTGCCTTCGACCCGATATACATGGCGAGGGAACTCACCTCTAAATCTGAGTGATAGGAGAATAGGTCCCGGCTCTGAATATCGGCTCTACCCAACACCTAAACAGTAACCAATCCTTAGATACAACTCAACATACCTCAACATCTCCTTGGTCAAACTTGGTCAAAGACAAAAGTCAAAGTTAAGGTCAACAGTCCATGTTGACCCAACATGTTGTGTTCACTTGCAAACACGCCGTGTTTCGCCATCATCCAAATAGTCGGGAAAACCCCATCCAACACGCCATGTTGAATTGGAAACACGTCGTGTTTGCTAGAGTTCCAACAGTTGAATACATTAAGCTTCCTTCTACGACTCCAAGAGCTCCAAAGATCAGATCTAGACCAAAATGAGATTTAGAAAGGTAAGGTTTCCAACTTTACCCATTAGGACCACTAAAAGGTCCAAAAACCCAAACCACAAGCTTGATTATGCAAGGGCTTAACCAATAAGAGCTTAATCCTTGAAGACATACCCCCAAAACATAGATCTGATTTCCTTGAGCTGGAAAACCACGTAAAGTTGCCAAATTTACGTTTATGCATGCCTAAATGAAGCACTTAAGCTTAAAAAGGGTCCTAATAAGTGACTTCATGCATGCATGAAACCCATTTTCTCATAAATCTTGCACCTTTATGCTTAAAGGGTCCAATACAAACTCAAATATGGAATAACAAGCCCTTAAAACGACTTCACTCACTCATCAACCCAAAAAGGGACCAAAAGCATAACAATGCACAAAATGAGGAGATTTAAACATCTATAAGTCAAGGTTTAAACTTGATACCTTAGAAGGCTTGCACAACAGAAGATGATTTTGGATCCAAATCCTTTCCACCAAGCAAGACAACTTCAAGATCTCCTCTTCCTTCAGAAAGGACAAAATATGAGCACCAAGAACTTCTTACAAGCTCAAGAGTAACACCAAGAGACTTAAGAGCAGATTTTAGGGTTTTAGTAGAAATAGAGGCTGGTAAGGAGGCCGGTCATGAGGACTTAAGGCCTTTATATAGGGTGAAACACCCTAAAAATTAGGGTTTCTCCACCAGCCGCCAACACACCATGTAATGACACAAACACGCCGTGTTGATCCATTAAACTTCGCGGGCCAAATTCATATCGCCACACCGTGTTGAGGCTTCAACACGCCGTGTTCAAAGAGAAATCATGAACAAATTGGAATTAATTTCATACCTGGAATCGAGTGTTACAATTCTCCCCACTTGAATCAGACTTCGTCCTAGAAGTTCGTCGACTCAAATAACTCTGGATAGTGCTCTCTCATCTCGTCTTCAGGCACCTAAGTCCACTCTGAACCCTTGCGGTCCAGCCACTGCTCCTTCACCAGCTCAAAAACCTTGTTCCACAAGCTTTTCGTCTTCCTGTCCAAAATCGCTACTGGTCTCTCAATATAATTCAGGCAGTCATCCACCTGAATACCCTCCAATGTGTCACACCCTAAAACCAAGAACGGCGGAAACGTTCTGGGGTGGAGGACGTCATGTACAGTATCATAACAATGCAAAGTAGTAAATAAGCAACAACATCATCCATTGCATTAATATTATAGTTTAATACATGTGTGTTCTTTCATAGTAATAAGACACCAAAAATGAATCAAAATAAAAGACGCGTCTTGAACATGCTCCGTCTTCTCAAAACCTGGTCGACTGTACCTGTCTACTGATGACCTGAGAATACAAGTTATTTTGAAAGCGTAGATCAACATTTAAGCTGGTGAGTTCATAAGTATTTAGTGTCAATGTTTGTATAAGTTTGATGAAAATGTTTGTACATGTCCAATGTAAATGTTTGTATATGTTTGAAAAACTCCTAGAAAAAGTAGTCTTCTACCAAGACCCGACTGTTTTGTATGTTTGTTTCTCTGTAAAAGTGGACGCTTTTCCCAAATATGACTATCGTTACCAGAATATAGTTTTATATTACCCTTTATGTGAGAAGATCACAATTTGAATATAATGGGAAAATGTATGTGTACTGCAGTATTATTTGTATTAACTACTGAAGTAATAACTACCTTAAACCAATGGTTTAATTAAGGAAAAATGTGATAAGATTGTTACCATACTAAACCGACTATAACACGACGATGAAAGACATCGAAAGAAATGGCATTTGGCACCCGTATACTTGCAAGTCCCACTGTAGCGAACAACAAGGTGTAGGATAGTCAATCCAGTATAGATCTATACGCAAACTCACGCTCTCCCTCCAGGAGATTCTGGTTACAAAACGTGACATAACGAAATGGTCGATGTGTCATGAAGTAGTATCTCACATTATGTTATCTCTGAATCTTGTTATAGTATACTTGTTATAGTAATAGTATTCTATGTATAGTATTCTCTATATAGTATCCTTTGTATAGTATTCTCTGTTATAATATTCTCTGTCTAGTATTCTCTGTTATAGTATTCTCTGTTATAGTATTCTCTGTCTAGTATTCTCTGTTATAGTATTTGTATATGATAGTAATCTCCTAAACTATACCTACTATAGTTTACTAGTAATTTCTGTAGTTTGAATGAATGAAGGTATGCCTTTGCTACCCAAGGTACTGAACTGATTGATAGTACTTTTATATCTACATATGTATACATAATATATAAATGATATTTAAACGACAGTCGGACAAATAACCAATACTCTCAGGCCACATCCAAGCAAGGAAAAGGAAATAAAGCGAGTTATCAGTCTTAAGTCCTTTAAACATTTCTTATACAACTATACATATATAGACATGCATTTGACAATATATAAGTTTAAAAAGAAGTTTTGTAAAACATTTGAAGAGTTTAATAATAAATATTGATGATTTGATGTCAATTTATAAAACGATTTAAAAGCAGTTTGATTGATAATACAGTTTGAAAGTATAAGAAATCCTTTGTTTGAAACACAGTTTGAAGTGTATGAAATCCTTTGTTTGAAACATAGTTATAAATCACATGTGATTGATTATATAACTAACATGTTTTCTACTTGTATTCCCCCCACCCCCCATAAAAGCATTTAAAATCATTTAAAAGATAGATTAAGGGGTATGAACTCACCTGTAGTGAGTGGTTTGGATGAACGAGTGGTATAGGATGCTAAGTGTCAAGTGAAGACTTGAGCACACACACGGATCCTATTTAACATATAATCACACACACACACACACACACACATATATATATATATATATATATATATATATATATATATATATATATATATATATATATATATGTTTCTAATTAGTGTTTATAACACCTAATCATGAAATGGAACAACCTTAGGGACTAGGAAACACTTGTTATGAAGTGTTAAACCACATAGGGTTGCATATAAGGTGTGTAGGGCCTCACATAGGAGTTTACAGCCCAAATGGTAATTACCACATGAGTTTACGGCCCATGGGTTTCTGGCCCAATGAGTTTACGGCCGTAAACTCATGGTAACTTGTACCATTTTGATGTTTAAGGTCCTTTACTCAACTTGGGGGTGTTCTAGACCTAGTTCTAAGACTAAGAAAAGAGTTGTGGCAACTTTGCACCAATCATTAGGGTTTACGGCCAAGGGAAATTGCCTTGGCCGTAAACACCCTTTGTTCTTGATTTCTTTGTGTTTTAAGGTCTTACAAGTTAATAGGAAGTGTTCTAAGTTCAAGTCTAAGCCTTAGGAAGGAGTGGTGGCACAAATGCACCACTTATGAGTGTTTACGGCCCAAGGAGATTGCCTTAGCCGTAAACTGTTGGATAAGGTGTCTAAGTCCATAACTTATTTAGTATATACTTGACCCGACCTGGCATGGTCCATTTGGGTTGCACTTCACCCGAACTATTTATATGGATAACATTATGAGAAATGTATATTTGCGGCCTACTAATATATTATAAGTTATAATATATTAATATGAAATTGTATTATTTAATTAGTATTGATCTTAAATCAATTATGAATTAATTTAGTGATCATAAGGTGACTAATTAAATAATGGGCTATTGTACTTATATAGTCTGGGCTAACATTCATAAGGAAATGGGCTAAGCTTGAATGGGAGTCCATACATGATCCATGGAGCTTTTAACCCATGGATCCTTGGAATAGGAAAAGACATGGGTTATTAGGGTTTGCATGGTTCATAACCCTAATCATCTACACTATATAAAGAGGCTTATGGTGCTTGAAAAGACACTATGTGTGTGTGCATAAGAGTGGCCGAATTTCTAGAGTGATTGGATACTCTCTCATAAGTTTTCCAAGTTTGTGGTGATTTGTGATTTCCATTTGAGGCATTCACATTATTGGTGCTTGGCTCTCAAACTCCCAAGGAATCAACTCACTAACAAAGGTATGTAATTCTTCTAGTATCTTTTATGTTTAAAAGTACCCCATGTATGCTAGATAGGTTATGAACCTTGGAAAATTATTTTGCATGTATTTTAGACAAACATAGATCCAAGGTTTCTAGGGTTGCATGAACACCTTAGGAGTGTTAGTTTGCTCAAAACCCAACAGTGGTATCAGAGCCTAGGCTTGTTTGTTTGATACTTGTTGCAAACTTGTTGAAAAACTCAAGTTTTCTGCATTCTGCAGCATGAACTCGCCGAGTCCATGGGGGGACTCGCCGAGTCCATGAGTAAATTCATCCTACTCGTCGAGTAGGTTCGTGCACTCGACGAGTAGAAGCCTCAGAATGCAGATTTTCGAGTTTTGCTGCTGGAAATGGACTAGAAACATTACCCTAAACTGTTTTGGTGTTATAAAACCTTTTTTAGATGGTGTAATGTTTATGCTAATCCATTTACAATGGCTTATATCAAAATTGCATGATAATATGTGTTCATATGTTCTTGGAATTTTTGATATGATGTTCATGTTCTTATGAATTATTGTTAGATCATAGGAATTATTTGCTAAATTGTTTATTGATAATTCTTGATCATTTATGTGTTTTAATGGAGTCCATAATTTGTCCTCAAGTTATGGATTTCCAAAGGTTACTTTCATTTATGCACACTTAAAACACATAAGTTACATGAAAATGAAGAGTCTTCATTTTATGAACCTTTAATTCATAAGTTATGAAATGAAAAGTTTTGAATAGTTTCAAAACTTGTCCTCAAGTTTTGGAATTTGTAAAGTTACACACACTTTAATATACTTTAATTCCAAACCCTTAGAGTTTTAAAAGTTAAAATGCAACCCTTATACTATTTATAACATTAATAGTTAATTATTATATATATGTATAAGATTAAGTCGTTTTACTGTTAGTAGGCCTCATTCACGAAGCCGTTCTATAAGGGGGGTATAAGGTTGTTGCCTATAAAATGGCAACTTAATGGGTGTCCATTCTCACCTACCGCTTCCTTGATCGGTGGAGGGTCGTTAGCCGAACGGGTAGGACAATGACTTTAAATTCTCATTAAAAGTATAATGAATATTATAAAGTAACTAAACCTTTAATAAATTCCCAATCTTAGTTACTTTAGGAAAATGTGAATATGGTGCTAACCCATGAAATTCACACTTTGTACCTTACCAAGTCGTTGGTGGAGTGTGTGTGGTTAACCGGCACACTAACTTGGACTTGTAAGGATCACGAAGGGTGACTTAATGTTTATCATAGATCGGTGGAGCGTGTGTGGTTAACCGACACATTGATTAGGTGATAAATTTAAGGGTACCAAGTGAATTTTCATGGTTATTCACACCTTGTTTTGTGATCCTCGGCATCCCAGTCACAAAACTTGAAGGGCACAATCGAGATTGAAACATGCCATTGAAAAGTTCAATGAATCTCAAAAGAATCTAGGAATTTCAAAACCAATTAAACCTAATAATTCATTTCATTTTCATGGTGGAAATTGGTGAATCGTCATTCACCTACCTTCAAATATGTTATAGCTTAGATTACGGCATCCCTCTTCTAAGTTATAATATATTGTGTTGGATCCTAGCCTTAATATTACATTTGGGTGTATTATTAAGGATTCGATATATCTAATCTAAACTTGCTTTCTTCTTTTCAGATGTCTTCCAACAATAATGCTTCGGGCTCTAACCCTACTAGCTCCTTTTCCCTCATGAACCTTTGTGGGAGGGTCATCTCTGATGGTTCCAACTTCATGGATTGGATCCGGAACATCAGGATGGTCACTCGTTACGAGGACAAGGAATATGTCCTCGATAAGGAGCTAAAGGATCTTGATGAGTCCACTGCTACTCCTGAGGAGGTCGCTGAGTATCAGGCACATGAAAGAGATGCCACCAAGGTGGCATGCATCATGATGGCCACCATGACAGCTGAACTCCAAAAGTCCTATGAGGACTATTACCCTTTTGAGATGCATCAGGATCTGATGGAAAGGTACCATCAGAGTGCTCGTCAAGAGCGGTATGAAATAATCTCCTCCATGATCACTACCCGTATGAAGGATAGCGAACCAATCACAAGCCACATGTAGAAATGCAAAGGTATGTGGACCGTCTAATAAAACTGAATGTGAACTTCCCTGAGGAGTTGGCAATTGATATTATTTTGCACTCCTTGCCCTCGTGTTATGATCAATTTCGTATGACATACCACATGAACAAGGAGGAAGTCACACTCAATAAGCTTCAAGGACTTCTGAAGACTGCCGAAAGTGGTCTTAAGAGTAAGTCGGTTACTACTCCTACTCCTACTACTACCCCTGTTTTGGCTATCGGGCAAGGCAAAGGGAAGAAGAGGAAGCACCCTTCGAAGGGTACCAAGGGAAAGTCCCTTGAAGGCTCCTCATCTGGAACCAAAGGTGGTTCCATCACTCCTTCTGCCATCCTTAAGGATGCTGAATGCTTCTACTGTCAAAATAAGGGGCACTGGAAGCGAAACTGCCCAAAGTACTTGTAGGATGTCAAGGATGGGAAAGGGAAACCATCCCATGCAGGTATTTACACTATATTGTCTAATAACTCACCATATTCTAATTCTTGGGTTCTTGATACAGGTTGTGGTATTCACATCTGTTGTGACTTGCAGGGCCTAAGAAGAAGTAAGGATGTGGAGCATGGAAAGATAAACTTAATCATGGGGAACAAGAAGGTTACACCTGTTGCCAAGATTGGAGTTTATACTTTGTTGCTAGATAGTGGGTTAAAGTTAGATTTGAATAAATGTGTATACTCGTCTGAAATGGCGAGAAATATTATTTCCTTTCATGCTCTGTACAAACAAGGTTTTACCTTTTCTTTTGATAATGAAGTTGGTAGTATTAATGCTTTCTTTAATAATGTTCTTTATTTTAAAGCATTACTTGTGATGGTGTGTATGAAGCTGTATCTGTTGTAGATAATTTAGGAAATAATGTATTATGTATTGATTCTTCTACTAGCTTGGATAAAGCGTCTTTGTGGCATTGTCGTCTTGGACATGTAAGCAAGAAACGCATAGGCCAGCTCCAAAAGGTTAGAGTCTTGGAGTCGTTCGACCTCAAGTCGGATGATAGTTGTGAGTCTTGTCTACTTGGAAAAATGACAAAATCACCCTTCACTGGTACTTGTGCAAGGGGTGAGGGTTTGTTTGACCTTATACATACTAATGTATATGGACCATTCAAAACCGCCACAAGAGATGCTAATCGCTATTATGTGACTTTTATTGATGATTTTAGTAGATATGGTTATGTCTACTTAATCAAACATAAGTCAGAAACTTTTGAAAGGTTTAAAGAGTTTAAACAGGAAGTAGAAAATCAATTGGGCAGGAACATTAAGATGCTTCGATCCGATCGAGGTGGTGAGTATCTTAGTACTGAGTTCCTCGACTATCTTAAGGAGTGTGGGATTGTCTCACAATTGACACCTCCCAGGACACCACAGCTGAATGGTGTAGCTGAGAGGCGTAATCGAACTCTGTTGGACATGGTTCGCTCTATGATGAGTCGAGCTTCGCTACCAATCTATTTTTGGGGGTATGCCTTAGAGACTGCCGCCCACATCCTTAATCTAGTCCCTACAAAGAAGGTTGCCAAAACACCTCATGAAATGTGGACTAGGAAAGTTCCCAATTTGGACCATATCAAGATTTGGGGTTGCGAGGCTTTCGTGAGGCGCGAGACTCATGACAAGCTCGAACCTCGAAGTGAAAGGTGTATTTTCATCGGCTACCCACAAAAATCCTTTGGTTACCTCTTCTACAGACCCAGTGAGAATGTGGTCTTTGTGGCAAGGAGAGGGGTCTTTCGAGAGTGAGAATTTATAAACCAAGGAGACAGTGGGAGGCAAATTGACCTTGAAGAAATTCAAGACTCAATTGGTGAAGGAACGTCAGACACTAGGGTTAGGAACACACCTGAGGCGTTCCACAAGGGTTAGGAACACACCTGAGGCGTTCCACAAGGGTTAGGAACACACCTGAGTTTTATTATGGATTTGATATTACTACGGAAGGTGATACATTTCTCAGTGACAGTACACTGGTAAATCTAGATGAACCTAACAGTGTTAGGAAGCCATGGCAGGCCCAGAGTCTGCTAAATGGAAGGAGGCTATGGACAGCGAGATACAGTCCATGTATGACAATCAAGTTTGGAACTTGGTTGACAATGTACCAGGCCGTAACAGTCGGGTGCAAATGGATCTTCAAGAAGAAGACCGACATGGATAGGAAGGTGCACACTTATAAGGCTCGACTGGTCGCGAAGGGTTTTACTCAGACTCAGGGTATTGATTATGATGAAACTTTTTCAACAGTAGCAAAGATTAAGTCTATTAGGGTTATGCTAGCCATTGCTGCATTTCATGATTATGAAATATGGCAAATGGATGTCAAAACCGCTTTCCTTAACGGAAAGTTGGCTGAGGATGTTTACATGAATCAGCCAGAAGGTTTTGTCAGTGCAAAGTACCCCAATAGAGTGTGCAAGCTTGAGAAATCCATTTATGGATTGAAACAAGCATCTCGAAGTTGGAATCTTTGTTTCGATGAGAAGGTCAAAGAGTTTGGTTTCTCAAGAAGTGAAGATGAGTCCTGCGTGTATGTCAGAGCTAGTGGGAGTATAGTTAGCTTTTTGGTACTGTATGTGGATGACATACTACTCATAGTAAATGACATCCCAACCTTGCGGGAGGTTAAGTCCTGGCTTGGGAAGTGCTTTGCTATGACGGACCTTGGAGAAGCTGCCTATATCCTAGGGATAAGGATATTAAGAGAAATGAGTAAAAGACTAATTGGACTTAGTCAGAGTATCTACTTGGATAAGGTGTTGAAAAGGTTCAACATGCAAAATTCCAAGAAAGGAGAATTACCGATCCAAAGCAATGCCAAACTGAGCAAGGCTCAGAGCCCGAGTACAGAAGATGAGATAGCTGAGATGAGTCAATTACCTTATGCTTCCGCTGTTGGCTCGCTCATGTATGCTATGACTTGTACCCGTCCTGATGTGGCTTTTGCTTTGAGCATGGTCAGCGGATATCAGGGGAACCCTGGCAAGGCTCATTGGACTGCCGTAAATAATATTCTCAAGTACCTGCGGAGGACTAAGGATTGGATCCTTACCCTTGGTGCGAGTGATGACTTGAGAGTAGTAGGGTATAGTGATGCTAGCTTTCAGACTGATAGGGATAACTTCCGCTCTCAGTCGGGCTGGGTCTTTACCTTAAATGGAGGGGCAATCACTTGGAAGAGTTCCAAACAGGAGACTGTAGCTGATTCGACTTGTGAATCAGAGTACATAGCAGCGAGTGAAGCGGCAAAGGAGGCGATATGGCTGAGGAACTTCATCGGAGACCTTGGAGTTGTACCAGCTATTAAGGAGCCTATGGAGATTTTCTGTGACAGCAATAGTGCGGTTGCCTTAGCCAAGGAACCAAGAGATCATGGCAGATCCCGACACATTGACAGAAAATATCACTTCATAAGACACAAGATAGAAGAGGGACTCCTCGTGGCAAAGAGGGTATCGTCAGATGAGAACCCTGCGGATCCCCTTACGAAGGGACTGACGAGGGTGAAGCATTTGCAGCATGCGAGACGCATCGGGCTGAGGGACGATATTAGTTTTACAAATTAGATAGTTATTACTGAAACTTGTAAAATGTAATCGACGTTTGATGATGAATAAAAGTTGTGATTTATTCATGAGTAAGGTGTTGCTATCATTGTCAATTATTTACTATTATTTCAGCTTTGCATGTTTTGACTTCCAGAATAATAAATTTATTCAAACTCTCCACAATCGGTCATATGTCGGAAGTAGGTATGAATCAAGACTGTCATGAATTGGGATTGTAGATGACTAAAGGTGTTTAGCCATAACAATGGTTGCTACAACATTCATGAGTACTCATAAGTTATGAGTACTGGAATAAACCCACGCTCACTTGTATCACTTCATGGAATTTATCTCGAGTGATCGTGAGACGGTAATATCATATAAGTCTTCAAACCTAGAGATATGAGTTGTTACCTATGAGTTGGTTGCGCATTGATTGCAAGTAAACGCATCATTAACTTGATGTTATAAAACGTGCCTTTGTGTGCAATTCAATAAGTAGTAGAACAAGCATATGATTCAAAGTTTATCTGTTCCTTCAAGAAATAGAAGCGATATCTGGGCCCCTTGATGATTTTGTTTTGACCTATGTACCGGGCCCGGTCACAACTAAATTGATGTGTTCGATTAAGTTCTTTGTCAAACAAATCAGAAATCGGGAAACAAACTGCTGGACAATAAGTAAGACATTGTTCCATGTATTTGTCCGGCTGATATCATGAGAGCAGAGGATTATGTGATCACTTATCTAAAATGGCGCTTCATAGTTCAACAGAGTTTTCGAGAGCTACGATTGCCAGTTGGTTCCTGAAGCTATATAGGCAAATACAGTTATCAGACTTATCCAAGTGCGAGACTATTGGATAAGGTGTCTAAGTCCATAACTTATTTCGTATATACTTGACCCAACCTGGCATGGTCCATTTGGGTTGCACTTCACCCGAACTATTTATATGGATAACATTATGAGAAGAGTATATTTGCGGCCTACTAATATATTATAAGTTATAATATATTAATATGAAATTGTATTATTTAATTAGTATTGATCTTAAATTAATTATGAACTAATTTAGTGATCATAAGGTGACTAATTAAATAATGGGCTATTGTACTTATATAGTGTGGGCTAACACTCATAAGGAAATGGGCTAAGCTTGAATGGGAGTCCATGGATGATCCATGGAGCTTTTAACCCATGGATCCTTGGAATAGGAAAAGACATGGGTTATTAGGGTTTGCATGGTTCATAACCCTAATCATCTACACTATATAAAGAGGCTTATGGTGCTTGAAAAGACACTATGTGTGTGTGCATAAGAGTGGCCGAATTTCTAGAGTGATTGGATACTCTCTCATAAGTTTTCCAAGTTTGTGGTGATTTGTGATTTCCATTTGAGGCATTCACATTATTGGTGCTTGGCTCTCAAACTCCCAAGGAATCAACTCACTAACAAAGGTATGTAATTCTTCTAGTATCTTTTATGTTTAAAAGTACCCCATGTATGCTAGATAGGTTATGAACCTTGGAAAATTATTTTGCATGTATTTTAGACAAACATAGATTCAAGGTTTCTAGGGTTGCATGAACACCTTAGGAGTGTTAGTTTGCTCAAAACCCAACATAAACACCATATGTTCTTGAGTTCTTGATGATTTCAAGGTGTAAACTAGGTGATTCAAGCATTAAAACAAGCTAAGGCAAGTGTACTTACAAGATAGAAGCTTGATAGGGTGTTTAAGGCTCAAGAACACTAGTGTGTGTTCTTGGTGTTCTTGGTGAAATGAAGAACACTTGAAGATCTAACCAAAAGAAGAGATTTCATGGATGAAATCATGTATATTCACTAGATATGGAATGAAAGTTCTTGATGATACTTGAGAGCAAAACCGAGTTCTAGGCTTGAAAGTGTGATAATGAATGAAAATGGCCAAGTATTTCATATATAGGTATGGAGTTTACGGCCACCATGAGTTTACGGCCGTAAACCCATGGTCTCATGGCCGTAAACTCCTCATTTGAGGGTTTAAGGCATGTTTGGTGGTTTGGAACTTTAGTTGACCCATTCTCCTTTGATGTACTAAGCTCAGTAAGCTCAAAAAGATTCTATAAAGTGCTAAAAGTTAGCAGAAACAAGTCTGACTTTGATTGAAGTGAATGGCTTGTACAAGATAGAAATTTCGGGTTGTCACATCATCCCCCCGTTAGAGAGAATTTCGTCCCGAAATTAGAGTTTAAGCAAATAAGTAGTTACAATTAACTAAGTAAAAAGATGAGGATATTTCAGTTTCATCTGATCCTCGCGCTCCCAAGTGAATTCGGGTCCTCGCTTGGCGTTCCAGCGAACCTTCACTGTCGGGATACGGCTTTGTTTCGTTTGCTTGACCTCTCGGTCCATGATCTCTACTGGTTCTTCCACGAAGTTGAGGCTCTCGTTGATCTCAATTCGTCGAGTGGGATTACAAGAGTCTCGTCGGATAGACACTTTTTCAAGTTCGAGACGTGGAAAGTAGAATGTACGTTACTGAGTTCGCGAGGTAGATTGAGTTTGTAAGCTACAGGTCCGATTCTTGCGAGAATCTCGAAAGCCCCTACGTATCTTGGATTTAGCTTTCCACGCTTTCCGAAGCGTATCAAGCCCTTCCAGGGTGAGACTTTCGAAAGAACGCGGTCTCCCACTTGGAATTCCAAAGGTTTCCTTCTCTTGTCAGCGTAGCTTTTCTGTCGGTCTCTAGAGGCTTTCAACCGTTCACGAGTCTGAACGACCTTCTCTGTCGTTTCCCGAATGATCTTCGGACCTTCGTAGCAATTTCCACTGCCCCTAACTCCAGATCGTGTGTTGTATAGTTGGCTTCGAGTGTCTTAAGTTGACGGAAGTCATAGGCAATGACCTTACCTCGTTGCATCAAAATACAACCGAGTCCTTGATTGGATGCATCGCAATAGACCACGAAGTCTTTTATTCCTTCTGGGAGGGATAGTATCGGTGCGGTGCATAAGGCTCGCTTCCGCATTTGGAACGCTTTCTCTTGCTCCTCTTCACAGTCAAGGGCCACGCCCTTCTGGGTCGAAGTCATATGAGGCTTCGCGATTCGAGAGAAGTTCTGAAAGAACCTACGATAGTAGCCAACGAGACCTAGAAATTTATTAATTTCTGTAGGTGTCTTCGGAGCTGACCAGTTCTCAATGGCCTTGATTTTGGAAGTGTCCACATGAATTCCCTCTTCACTGACAACGTGACCCAGGAATTCGACTCTTCGAATCCAAAACTCGCATTTAGAGAACTTCGCGTAGGGCTTCTCTGATCGTAATGTTTCCAAGATCTAACGTAGATGCTTACTATGCTCTTCCTTACTACGAGAGTATATAAGTATGTCATCAATGAAGACAATGACGAACTGATCCAAGTAAGGACGGCATACCCTATTCATTAAGTCCATGAATACTGCGGGCGCATTGGTCAATCCGAATGGCATCACTACTAACTCGTAGTGTTCATAACAAGTTCGGAAGGCTATTTTTGGAACATCCTCCCCTAGCACTCGTAATTGGTGATACCCGGATCTCAGATCTATCTTTGAAAAGTAATTCGCCCCTTGCAGTTGGTCGAACAAATCGTCTATGCGAGGCAGTGGGTAACGATTCTTAACGGTAAGCTTGTTGAGCTCCCCGTGGTCGATGCACATACGAAACGATCTGTCTTTCTTCTTGACGAACAAGACTGGTGCTCCCCAGGGTGAGAAGCTTGGTCTTATAAAGCCCTTGCTGAGCAGTTCGTTAAGTTGACCGGATAGTCCTTGTATCTCAGCTGGTGCTAGACAATAGGGCGATTTGGCTACTGGGGTAGCCCTTGGAATTAAGTCGATTCTGAACTCGACTTTGACGTTGAGGAGGTAATCCTAGAAGTTCTTCTGGAAATATGTCGGAAAGATCCAAAAGAAAGTACGATTACTCATGAAGTAAGGAAAAATGATAGGTACTTCTGTTCTATCTGAATCCCTTGTCTCGATCGGCGGGAAATGCATTTGTTTGGCTCCTAAGTTTATTCGCATAGCAACGTGATCACTCGTAGTCTTGAGCAGTCTCCGTCCTGAAGTTCATATTAGAAGTCATATTTGGTTCATCAATCACAGCTTCGCGTATACGAGTCGTATATAATTAAGATTGAAAAGGCTGTCGAATAAATGATTCTTCTCTAAGCTCACATCCAAACAAGGAAAAGAAGTTAAAGCGGAATCATCAATTCTAAGCCTGTAGAACCTTGATTATATACCACCCTTGCGTATACATTCCTCAGTGATAGATTAACCGTATGGGTCTTCGGATTGAACTTGATGTACTGTACGAGTGGTATTCCGGGGAGGTTTGTTGAGGTTTCTTCGGGAAAGACTCGAAACATAAGATACTCTCAGCATGAGTACTTCGGAGTTCTGGAATGACGGCTTTGCTAAAAAGGCGATTACGGGGAAAAGAAATTTGCGCACAAAACTGGCATTGTGAGGATCGAATTGACTCAAGTTAAATGTGTTGGATTAGTGTCTAAGGCTGTAACTATATTTGGTAAGTACTTGACCCGGTTATGCATGGTCCTTTTGGGTTGCCTTCACCATAGCAATTTGACAGGATGATTTGTTAAGAGAGAAGAGATATTATTAATATATTATGAGAATAATATATATTTAAGGAATAATAATATTATTTGATTAATATAGGTCATATATTAATTGAGAATTAATTTGGTGACTTAAAGAGGTTAATTGAATAAAGGGCATAAACTGTCAAATGTGTGATAGTTGTATTTTGGGCTATGTATCCTTATGGATATTGGGGTGGACGAAATTTAGGGTTTGGGAACCTTAAATTCGTCCAAGCCTTGTATCTAGAAGGATCTTGGATTGCTTAGGGCCTAAGTCATTCAATTAGGGTTAAAGGAGAAACCCTAATAGCTCATAGTATAAATAGAACCCTTGGGGTGGAGAAATCGACACTCTTGCAAGCCAAGGAACCCTAGGGCCGATTTCTATCCCTCCTCCCTCTCTCTCAAGATCATCTTCTTGCTAGTTGGTGTTTGTAAGCCATTAGAGGAGTGACAATTGTGACTCTAAGCTCCAAGAAGAAGAAGTATCAAGCAAGTAATTCAAGGTATTCTTTCAGATCTGATTTCATATGATTAGATTCAATATATTACATTAGATCTAGTATTGTAAGTCTTGGATTAAATGCATGTTCAATTAGAGAAACCTAGATCCAAGCAATTAGGGTTTGCATGTGCACATAGGAAAGTTCTTATGGCTCAAACCCATCAGTGGTATCAGAGCTTTGATTGATTTCTATTGAATTGATGCATTGGTTGATTGCTTGTTGCTTGAAAAATTCGATTTTGTGATTCTGACTGTTGTACTCGGCGAGTTCCACTGTGGACTCGGCGAGTCCATAGAGGTACTCGGCGAGTTCGAGCGTCAGAAGGAGGAAGTTTCGGGATTTCTTGCTGTTTTACTTGAGGATACTTGCCTTAACTGTTTTGGGTCATTAAAATCCGATTTTAATCATATATATGAGTATATTCTTGACCTAACAAAAGATAATTACCAATTAGTTGAATAATAATTTTTTTATATGATAATTGTTGATTATTTGAATTGAATTGGTAAATTGTTTTGCAAGTAACATTAAATAAGATCAAATTGAGATAATCTAATTAGGTGATTTATATTATTTGCTATTTGATCCTTATGCTTTAAAAAAGTTCAAAGACTTGTCCTCAAGCTTTGAAATTTTAAATTTTGTGATTAAAAGTTTAATTTGGATAATTTTAAATTTCAATCCCTAGAATTTTACAAGTTTAAAATTCAACCCTATACTATTATATTATTACAAGCTTAATATATATATATATATATATATATATATATATATATATATATATATATATATATGTATGATTTACAATGCTAGTTTTACCGTTAGTAGGCCTCATTCACGAAGTCGGTCTATAAGGTGGGTATAAGGTTGCTGCCTATAAAATGGTGCTTAATGGGTGTACATTCACACCCACCGCTTGCTTGACTGGTGGAGGGCCGTTAGCCGAACGGGTAGGATAGGGCAAAACCTCCTCTCATTAATAAGTATAATGAATCTATATAAAGTAACTAAACATGTTTTATAAAATTCCCAATCTTAGTTACTTTAGGAAAAGTGAATTGATGCAATCCCATGAAATTACACTTTGCACCCTTGCTAAGACATTAATGGAGCGCGTGTGGTTAACCGGCACATTAATTGGGCTCTAAGCAAAGGTGGCAAAGGGTGACTCATTGTTTGTTATAGTTCAATGGAGCGTGTGTGGTTAACCAGCACATTGAATAGGTAACTGTAACAGTGGGGGAGCCTTGTACATTTGCATGGTTATTCACACCCACTTTGTGATCCTCGGCATCCCAGTCACAAACGAGAGGGGCATATCGAGATTTAAACATGCCATTGAAAGGTTCAATGAATCTCAAAGAAATCTAGGAATTCTCAATACACTTAAAAACTTAAAGATTATGTTTTATGGTGAAGAATTAGTGAATCGTCATTCACTTACCTCCAAATTATTTGCATATTGGATTACGGCATCCCTTTTCTAATGTGTAAATAACGTTGTTGGGTCCTAGCCCTAATTTTTCATTTTGGGTGTTAATTAGGGACTTAATCTAATCAAACTTTGTTCTTTCTATTTCAAGATGTCTAACGCAAACAGCGCAGCTGCTAGCTCATTTCCTCTAATGAGCCTTTGTCAAAAAGTGACATTCGATGGAACGAACTTTAGCGAATGGATAAGATACATTCGCACAATCGCGCGTTACGAGGACAAAGAGTATGTTCTCGATGAGAAACTCGAAAAGATCAATCCAGAAACTGCTACTCCTGAAGAAATGGCTGTCTTTGAGAACCATGAGCGTGATGCAACGAAGGTCCATTGCATCATGATAGCCATAATGAACACAGAATTCCAAAAGTCCTATGAGGACATGTATCCTTATGAGATGCATTTAGACTTGATGGAGAGGTATCACCAAAGCGCGAGGCAAGAGCGCTATGAAATCATAACGAATATGATTACTGCTAAAATGGGAAGTGGAGAGTCTCTTACTGTGCACTTGCAAAAGATGCAAAGGTATGTTGATCGCCTTCGCAAGTTGAATGTCAACTTTGGGGAAGATTTGGCTATCGACATTGTTCTTCACTCCTTGCCCTCATGCTACAACCAATTTAGGATGACCTACAACATGAACAAGGAAGAGGTCACCCTAAGCAAACTCCAAGGGCTCCTGAGGACTGCTGAGAGCAACCTCAAGGACAAGTCTGTTGCACCAACTCCCAATCCACCCGTTGCTCCTGTTTTGGCTATTGGACAGGGAAGGGGCAAGAAGAGGAAGGCTTTTTCAAAGAACCACCACAAAGGAAAGTCCCAAAATGGTTCCTCTTCTAGTGGGACCAAGGTTGATCCTGCTAAGCCCAACCCAAACCCAACGGAGGCAGAGTGCCACCATTGCCACAAAATAGGGCATTGGAAGAGAAGCTGCCCGGAATATCTACAAGCCATCAAGGATGGGAAGATCAAGCCATCTTTTGCAGGTATTTACACAATTAAATCTAATGATTCATCTCATGCTATTTCTTGGGTTCTTGATACAGGGTGTGGTTACCACATTTGTTCTGATTTGCAGGGACTAGGAAGAAATAGGGATGTGAAGCTTGGAAGAATAAATCTGATCATGGGAAACAGAAGAACGTCGCCTGTCACCAAGATTGGAGTGTATTCTTTAGAGCTTAGGAATGGTTTGAATTTAGAATTAAATAATTGTTGCTACTCGCCAGATATGGCAAGAAACATCATTTCTTTTCATGGTTTATTTAGACAAGGATTTATATATTCGTTTAATAATGAGAATGGTTCGATTTATGCTTATCTAAATGGTGTTTTATATTTTGAAGCAATGCCTTGTAATGGAATTTATGAAACTGTTATGGTTGTAGATAACCTAGGAAATGATGTGTTGTGTATGGATTCTTCCAATGGTATGGATAAAGCATCCTTGTGGCATTGTCGTCTTGGACATGTCAACAAGAAGCGCATAGCCCAACTCCAAAAGGATGGAGTGTTGGAGTCGTTCGACCTTAGGGAAGATGACACGTACGAATCTTGTTTACTTGGAAAGATGACCAAATCACCCTTCACTGGCACTTGTGCGAGGGGTGAGGGTTTATTGGATCTCATACATACAGATGTATGTGGACCCTTTAGATCCACCACAAGGGATGCAAATCGCTTCTATATGACTTTCACAGATGATTATAGCAGATATGGGTATATCTACTTAATCAAGCACAAGTCAGAAACCTTTGAAAAGTTCAAAGAGTTTAAACAAGAAGTGGAGAATCAATTGGGCAGGAAAATCAAGATGCTTCGATCTGATCGAGGTGGAGAGTACCTAAGTCTTGAATTCCACGACTACCTCAAGGAATGTGGAATAGATTCACAATTGACGCCACCTAGGACACCACAATTGAATGGTGTAGCTGAGAGGCGTAATCGAACCTTGCTAGACATGGTTCGTTCCATGATGAGTCGTGCTTCACTACCTATCTCATTCTGGGGGTATGCCTTAGAGACTGCCGCCCATATCCTTAATTTAGTACCCACAAAGAAGGTTGCCAAAACACCTCACGAGATGTGGACAGGGAAAGCTCCCTCGTTGGCACATATCAAGGTTTGGGGCTGTGAAGTTTTCGTAAGACGAGAAACTCACGACAAGCTCGAAGCTCGTAGTGAGCGATGTATATTCATCGGCTACCCACAGAAATCCTTTGGATATCTCTTCTATAGGCCGAGTGACAATGTTGTCTTCGTTGCGAGGAGAGGGGTTTTCCGAGAGCGATAACTCATAAGCCAAGGAGACAGTGGGAGGCAAGTCGATCTTGAAGAGATTCAAGAATCTAGCAATGAAGGAACCTCTAACACTGGCGCTCGACTCGAGGAGGAAACTCCAGTTGAACCAATTGACGAGTCCTTACCTCTTAGACGTTCTGAAAGAGTTAGAGTTCAACCCCAGTTTTATGGTTTTCATATTACTACCGAAGGGGACACGTATATTGGTGATGGTACACTAATAAATCTAGATGAACCTAATAGCTATAAGGAAGCCATGGCAGGCCCAGAGTCTGTAAAATGGAAAGAGGCGACAGACAGCGAGATTCAGTCCATGTATGACAACCAAGTTTGGAATTTGGTTGACAATGTACCAGGTCGTAAGACGGTCGGGTGCAAGTGGATCTTCAAGAAGAAGACCGACGTGGATGGGAACGTGCACACTTATAAGGCGCGATTGGTTGCGAAGGGTTTCACTCAGACTCCTGGAGTTGACTACGACGAAACCTTCTCACCAGTTGCGAAGATAAAGTCTATTAGGGTGATGCTAGCCATTGCTGCATTTCATGACTATGAAATATGGCAAATGGATGTAAAAACCGCTTTCCTTAATGGGAAGTTGGCTGAGGATGTTTACATGGCTCAGCCAGAGGGTTTTGTCGATCCAAAGCATCCCAATAGAGTGTGTAAGCTTGAGAAGTCCATTTATGGGCTTAAGCAAGCGTCTCGCAGATGGAATCTTTGCTTCGATGAGAAATTCAAAGAGTTTGGATTTGTACGAAGTGAAGATGAATCATGTGTATATGTCAAGGCCAGTGGGAGTATAGTTAGCTTTCTCGTTTTGTATGTCGATGACATACTGCTCATAGGAAACAACGTCCCGACTCTGCAGGAGGTTAAGTCCTGGCTCGGGAAGTGTTTCGCTATGAAGGACCTCGGAGAGGCTTCCTATATTTCAGGAATAAGGATAGTGAGAGAACGAAGTAAGAGACTAATAGGACTTAGTCAGAATACTTACTTGGATAAGGTACTAAAACGTTTTAGTATGGAAAACTCGAAAAAGGGAGAACTACCGATACAGAGTAATGCCAAATTGAGTAAGACTCAAAGCCCGGGTACAGAAGCCGAGATAGCTGAGATGAGCCGAATACCCTATGCTTCCGCAGTTGGCTCTATCATGTACGCTATGACTTGTACTCGCCCTAATGTGGCCTTTGCTTTGAGCATGGTCAGTAGATATCAAGGGAACCCGGGCAGAGCTCATTGGATTGCGGTCAAGAATATACTAAAGTACCTTCGGAGGACCAAGGAATGGTTTTTAGTCCTCGGAGGAAGTGATGGCTTAAAGGTGCGAGGGTATAGTGATGCCAGTTTTCAGACCGACAGGGACAACTACCGTTCGCAGTCGGGCTGGGTCTTTACCCTCAATGGAGGAGCGGTGACTTGGAAAAGTTCCAAGCAAGAAACAGTAGCTGATTCAACGTGCGAATCAGAGTACATTGCAGCGAGCGAAGCGTCAAAGGAGGCTATGTGGTTGAAGAACTTCATTGGTGATCTTGGAGTTGTGCCTACCATAAAGGAGCCTATGGAAATTTTCTGTGATAATGAAGGAGCGGTTGCCTTGACCAAGGAACCAAGGGATCATGGTAGATCTCGACATATCGACAGAAAATATCATTTTATTAGACATCGAGTAGAAGAAGGACACCTCGTGGTAAAAAGAGTATCGTCAGAGGATAACCCAGCAGATCCGCTTACGAAGGGACTTAGCAGGGTTAAGCATTTGCAGCACGCTAGGAGCATTGGGCTAAAGGACGATATTAGTTTAGATTAGATAGTTTGGAAACGTGTAATAGATAAACGTAATTGACATTTGATGATTAAATAAAGGAGTATTATTTATAAGTAAAGCTACTGTCTTATGTTAATTGTTTAACTATTGTTTCATTTTGCATGTTTTGACTTCCTAAGTAATTAATTATTTGATAATAATCGAATTATTCGAATAGTCCACAGTCGTTCATATGTTGGAAGTAGGTATGAATGAAGACTGTCATGAATTGGTGTGTAGATTGTCTAAAGTGTATTAGACATTGCAAAGGTTTGCTGCAACGTTCATGAGTGCTTATGAACTTGATTTGAGCATTGGAATAAACCCGCACTTGTTGGAATCACTTCATGGAATTTATCACGAGTGATCACAAGATGGTAATATCATATAGTCTTAAAACCTAGATATATGGTTTATTGTTTGTTAATTGGTTGTGCATTGATAATACGCAAACGCATCAGTAACTTGATGTTATAAAACGTATTGTTGTGTGTAATTTGATTAGTGGATAATAAATGCATATAAGTCGAAGTTTATCTGTTCCTTTTATCCTAAGAGGGTAAAAGCGATATCAGGGCCCCTCGATGATTTGATTTGACTTATGTGCCGGGCCCGGTCAGAACTAAATTGATGTGTTCGATTAAGTTCTATGTCAAATGAATCTGAGATCGAGAAACAAATTGCAGGACAATAAGTATGACCATGTTCCATGTAATTGTCCGCACGATATCTAGAACAGAGGATTATACGATCCCTTATCTAAAGGACAGGATACTGATAAGATCAGAGTTGACAGCGTCTTTGAGAGCTACGATTGCTAATCGGATTGTGTTTGCATATATAGTTACTAGACTTATCCAAGTGGGAGACTGTTGGATTAGTGTCTAAGGCTGTAACTATATTTGGTAAGTACTTGACCCGGTTATGCATGGTCCTTTTGGGTTGCCTTCACCATAGCAATTTGACAGGATGATTTGTTAAGAGAGAAGAGATATTATTAATATATTATGAGAATAATATATATTTAAGGAATAATAATATTATTTGATTAATATAGGTCATATATTAATTGAGAATTAATTTGGTGACTTAAAGAGGTTAATTGAATAAAGGGCATAAACTGTCAAATGTGTGATAGTTGTATTTTGGGCTATGTATCCTTATGGATATTGGGGTGGACGAAATTTAGGGTTTGGGAACCTTAAATTCGTCCAAGCCTTGTATCTAGAAGGATCTTGGATTGCTTAGGGCCTAAGTCATTCAATTAGGGTTAAAGGAGAAACCCTAATAGCTCATAGTATAAATAGAACCCTTGGGGTGGAGAAATCGACACTCTTGCAAGCCAAGGAACCCTAGGGCCGATTTTTATCCCTCCTCCCTCTCTCTCAAGATCATCTTCTTGCTAGTTGGTGTTTGTAAGCCATTAGAGGAGTGACAATTGTGACTCTAAGCTCCAAGAAGAAGAAGTATCAAGCAAGTAATTCAAGGTATTCTTTCAGATCTGATTTCATATGATTAGATTCAATATATTACATTAGATCTAGTATTGCAAGTCTTGGATTAAATGCATGTTCAATTAGAGAAACCTAGATCCAAGCAATTAGGGTTTGCATGTGCACATAGGAAAGTTCTTATGGCTCAAACCCATCAAAATGATATTGTCGGACTACTCGGACTAAAAGGCGTTAGACTAGTTTAGAAAGGTGTTACAAAAACATAACGGTGCAACTTTGACAGAGTTTCAGTAGTTTAGTTTTATCTACAAGACTACTGTTGCGACAAGGTATACTACAAAAAGCAAGTACACGCAACACGAGAGTCCCTTGACTGACGGGATCTCGCAAAAAGATATGACTCGAGTTGCACTAGTTTTTAAAAGTTTATAAGTCTACTACATCGAAACGCCCTAGTATTTCAATGTGGGTCCAGAGTGGTCTCTCCTGCAACAGTGATCCTTAGTATCTTCCCGTCTGCGCCAGAGTTCTTTGTTATTGGACAATCCTTCTTGAGATGTCCTATCTCACCGCATAAATGACATATCTGGCTTGCACCAGCATCGGTGGTGGAAGTGATGTGTCGTTGTTCCTCCCTTTTGGACAATTCCTTTTATAGTGTCTGGTTTCACCACAACCATAGCAATCCGGACTGACTCCGATGCTAGTGGCTTGGGAGATGGTTCGTGTCGGCGCTCTACAGACATGAGTAGTGTGCCCCATTCGGTTGCAATTGTTGCATTGCAAATCACGGCAAACTCCGTGATGATGAAAATTACACTTGTCACACCTCGGGAGTGTTCCCTCATATGGTTTGATTGATGCCGAAGTGGCAGGGGTCGCCACTTGTTGCTGTTGTATGGCAAGTCTTTGAGATCGCGTGCGCTCCTTTTGGGCTTGACGCTTACGTTTCTTATACTCAGATTTCTGGCTTTGGGTGTTTGTAACAGTTATCATTTGTTGATTTCCCGGATTGTTACAACAATTTGAACTGTCAACACCTTTTACAGCCCCGATTGCGTTACCAGCGTTGAAGTGTGCAAGGACAGCTGCCACGACAACTGTTACCGCGGCTTGGAAGGTAGCGGCATCTATATGCAGGATCGGGGTTTCGTTGCTTGGTTGACTATTTCTGGATGACGACATGATTTTGTTATACGATAAGAAAATGAGTTCGTGAGCGATTATGGTCGGCCCTAGATGTATTCTAATCATTCATGTAAATGTAAATTTTTTGTTTTGTTAAACTGTTCTCAATGGTTTGACCTACATCCCTATGATACAGTACCGGTAAAGAGTAGAAGTAAGTTCATAGAATGGTCACAAGACGATTGTCATCCGAACTAGGCTATCATTGGTTGGTGGATAACATGATCCAACCTTCGACAAGAATTGGAAGTGATCCTTGAGCTAATTTACCACAACTCAATAATTTGACGAAATTGAGGTTTAGATAGAATTCTAACGATAGTAGAATGAAAGTATTTGAATAAGGATTGTCACAGAAATTAGCCGACTGTCAATATCATTGATATTTAAGATGTAATAAGTTTGGGAAAAATTGACCTTGGAGTAGGTCTTACATCATATTCGAAGTAGAAAAGTTTTGACAGCATAAAGGCCTAACTAAAAAGTACTTACAGTATAGGGATAGTTACATAGAAAAGTGCTACTTGGAGCATAGATAGGAAGACTATTCCTTAAACCAAGGAAAGAAAGGTAGAATATCTCCTACTGGTGACAGTTATCCCTCGGGTGAGCCCTTAGTTCAGCCAGTTGGCGCTCCACATCGAGCAGGTGCCTTTCGTACACCCTTTGGCGTACTCGGAGCTCTATGACTTCAAATCGAGTTTCAGCTAGCTCTTGCTGCAGGGCCTCGTGATCTCTCCTAGACCTCTCACGAGCATCTTCAAGATGAATGGTGCGGATGGTATGCATTCTCGCATTGGCATTAACTTCTGTGATTTGATGGAGAGCTGTCCTGCCATGAATTTCGTTTCGGGCAACTCTGCGGACCAGGATTGGCAAGACCCTGTCTGCTGAGCCTCCTTAGCTCAGCTCGTAAAAGCTTTGGTCTCCATTGAATGGTATGGGTTGATTCTGCTCTTGGCTCCATGTTTCCAAGCTTTCCACCCACAGAGGCGTCGGGCCTTGAAAAGCCGGACGAGGGTTAGTATTTGGTATTGGAACCACTGGGGGTAGATTCTCAACTTCTGACTCAAGATCAAGGTCCTCTGGAAAATCTTCTGCCAGATCATTATCTAGGGGAAGTTCAGGTTCTGCTTCTGGTTCTGCATTCAGCCCTCCTCCATTCTCTTGGCCGGGAAAGTAAGGGTCGTCGGGAGGTGGAATTCAGCCATTTATCTAGACGAGAAAAGAGGGTAAGAAATTTATCTAACAATTCTTAAATAAAGCGATAAACAAATAAAAAGTTTTTATAAGAGAAACTTACTGCTAATCCTAATAAGTTTGTTCTTTGAATGGATAGTGTCTAAAACACTCCTATAGTATTTTAATTTATGTTTTGTTCTCATGTTCTTCTGTATATGAAGATGTATAATTTGGTAAGTTTTAGGTTTGTTGCAGCACCCCAATCGCTCCCCGACACACGTTCACCGTATCTCAAATAAATATAGTTGATCAGACTATATTTATCCCAGATATGATTACATAACTGCCAAGGTTTGACAGTTGTGTCCAACAATTAAATACTTTTGTTATGTTCTAGTATGACACTGTTCTATAGTAAGTATTTAGGTATGTAATTATGTATACTTTTAGTTAAGTATCTTTGTACTTAAAAGTATAAACTCTTGGTCAGAGTATTTTAATCCCTATGTGTTTACAGTTTGTATATCTTTTATGGGTTCATATACTCGATTCACTATAAACAATGCTCTGATACAAATCTGTCACACCCCAAAACCAAGAACGGCGGAAACGTTCTGGGGTAGAGGACGTCATGTATAGTATCATAGCAATGCAAAGTAGTAAATAAGCAACAACATCATCCATTGCATTAATAGTATAGTTTAATACATGTGTGTTCTTTCATAGTAATAAGACATAAAAAAATGAATCAAAATAACAGACGAGTCTTGAACATGCTCCATCTTCTCAAAACCTGGTCGACTGTACCTGTCTACTGATGACCTGAGAATACAAGTTATTTTGAAAGCGTAGAGCAGCATTTAAGCTGGTGAGTTCATAAGTATTTAGTGTCAATGTTTGTATAAGTTTGATGAAAATGTTTGTAAATGTCCAATGTAAATGTTTGTATATGTTTGAAAAACTCCTAGAAAATCCTATATTTTCTACTAGTATTAAAAAGTAGTCTTCTACCAAGACCCGACTGTTTTGTATGTTTGTTTCTCTGTAAAAGTGGACGCTTTTCCCAAATATGACTATCGTTACCAGAATATAGTTTTATATTACCCTTTATGTGAGAAGATCACAATTTGAATATAATGGGAAAATGTATGTGTACTGCAGTATTATTTGTATTAACTACTGAAGTAATAACTACCTTAAACCAATGGTTTAATTAAGGCAAAATGTGATAAGATTGTTACCATACTAAACCGACTATAACATGACGATGAAAGACGTCGGAAGAAATGACATTTGACACCCGTAGACTTACAAGTCCCACTGTAGCGAACAGCAAGGTGTAGGATAGTCAATCCAGTATAGATCTATACGCAAACTCACGCTCTCCCTCCAGGAGATTCTGGTTACAAAACGTGACATAACGAAATGGTCGATGTGTCATGAAGTAGTATCTCACATTATGTTATCTCTGAATCTTGTTATAGTATACTTGTTATAGTAATAGTATTCTATGTATAGTATTCTCTGTATAGTATCCTTTGTATAGTATTCTCTGTTATAATATTCTCTGTCTAGTATTCTCTGTTATAGTATTCTCTGTATAGTATTCTCTGTTATAGTATTTGTATATGATAGTAATCTCCTAAACTATACCTATTATAGTTTACTAGTAATTTCTGTAGTTTGAATGAATGAAGGTATGCCTTTGCTACCCAAGGTACTGAACTGATTGATAGTACTTTTATATCTACATATGTATACATAATATATAAATGATATTTAAACGATAGTCGGACAAATAACCGATACTCTCAGGCCACATCCAAGCAAGGAAAAGGAAATAAAGCGAGTTATCAGTCCTAAGTCCTTTAAACATTTCTTATACAACTATACATATATAGACATGCATTTGACAATGTATAAGTTTAAAAAGAAGTTTTGTAAAACATTTGAAGAGTTTAATAATAAATATTGATGATTTGATGTCAATTTATAAAACGATTTAAAAGCAGTTTGATTGATAATACAGTTTGAAAGTATAAGAAATCCTTTGTTTGAAACACAGTTTGAAGTGTATGAAATCCTTTGTTTGAAACATAGTTATAAATCACATATGATTGATTATATAACTAACATGTTTTCTACTTGTATTCCCCCCCCCCCCCCATAAAAGCATTTAAAATCATTTAAAAGATATATTAAGGGGTATGAACTCACCTGTAGTGAGTGGTTTGGATGAACGAGTGGTATAGGATGCTAAGTGTCAAGTGAAGACTTGAGCACACACACGGATCCTATTTAACATATAATGACACATATATGTTTCTAATTAGTGTTTATAACACCTAATCATGAAATGGAACAACCTTAGGGACTAGGAAACACTTGTTATGAAGTGTTAAACCACATAGGGTTGCATATAAGGGGTGTAGGGTCTCACATAGGAGTTTACGGCCCAAATCGTAATTACCACATGAGTTTACGGCCCATGGGTTTATGGCCCAATGAGTTTACGGCCGTAAACTCATGGTAACTTGTACCATTTTGATGTTTAACGTCCTTTACTCAACTTGGGGGTGTTCTAGACCTAGTTCCAAGACTAAGAAAAGAGTTGTGGCAATTTTGCACCAATCATTAGGGTTTACGGCCAAGGAAGATTGCCTTGGCCGTAAACACCCTTTGTTCTTGATTTCTTTGTGTTTTAAGGTCTTACAAGTCAATAGGAAGTGTTCTAAGTTCAAGTCTAAGCCTTAGGAAGGAGTGGTGGCACAAACGCACCACTTATGAGTGTTTACGGCCCAAGGAGATTGCCTTGGCCGTAAACATCATATGTTCTTGAGTTCTTGATGATTTCAAGGTATAAACTAAGTGATTCAAGCATTAAAACAAGCTAAGGAAAGTGTACTTACAATATAGAAGCTTGATAGGGTGTTTAAGGCTCAAGAACACTAGTGTGTGTTCTTGGTGTTCTTGGTGAAATGAAGAACACTTGAAGATCTAACCAAAAGTAGAGATTTCATGAATGAAATCATGTATATTCACTAGATATGGAAGGATATCAAGTTGAAAATGGAAAGATTACTTACTAGATTGAAGATTGGAATGAAAGTTCTTGATGATACTTGAGAGCAAAACCGAGTTCTAGGCTTGAAAGTGTGATAATGAATGAAAATGGCCAAAGTATTTCATATATAGGTATGGAGTTTACGGCCACCATGAGTTTACGGCCGTAAACCCATGGTCTCATGGCCGTAAACTCCTCGTTTGATGGTTTGGAACTTTAGTTGACCCATTCTAGTATTTGATCCTTTGATGTACTAAGCTCAGTAAGCTCAAAAAGATTCTATAAAGTGCTAAAAGTTAGCAGAAACAAGTCTGACTTTGATTGAAGTGAAAGGCTTGTACAAGATAGAAATTTCGGGTTGTCACACAATGGCACCACTGTGGAGTCATCCACTAAACATTTCGCAACTGAGAGACGTGAAACATAATATGAATCTGACTGAGCTCATATGGAAGATGCAAGCAATAAGTAACCCGACCCACCCGAGCCAAAACCCTGAACGGAACAATATACCTGGGGCCCAGCTTTCCTAGCTTCCTGAATCGGATGACACCTTTTCAAGGTGACACCTTCTGGAGAATTATATTCCCCACCTGGAACTCTAAGTCTGACTGGCGTCTGTCGGCATAACTCTTCTGCAGACTCTGAGTTGTCTAGATTCTACTCCGAACCTGCTGAATCAGCTCAGTGGTCTTAAGTACCACCTCGCTACTCCCCATAACCCTCTGACCAACCTCGCCCCAACAGATCAGGGTCTTGCACTTTCTCCCATAGAGCATCTCGAATGGAGTTCGATCAATGCTCGCGTGATAACTGTTGTTATACGAAAATTCCACTAATGTAATATACGTATCCCAACTCCCCCTGAAATCTAAAATGCACGCTCTCTCTGGCCATCAGTCTGCGGATGAAAGGTTGTGCTGAAATAGAGACGAGTACCCAACTCATTGTGGAACCTCTTCCAAAACCTGGAAGTGAACCGAACATCTCTGTCAGAAACAACTGATACACCCCATGACGTGTCACAATCTCCTAGATATAAATCTCAGCCAACCTCTCTGTAGAAATACTCTCCTGAATTGGAATGAAGTGTGAGCTCTTGGTCAACCGATCCACAATGACCCAAATCAAATCCACTTCGCGCACAGTCATGGAAAGCTTCGTGATAAAATCCATAGTTATGTATTCCCATTTCCAAATAGGAATCTACAATGGTTGCATCTTTCCGTGAGGACGCTGATGCTCGGCCTTGACTTTCCTGCAAATCAAGCACCGCTCTGCTTACCAATCCACATCCCTCTTCATGCAAGGCCACCAATAATCGGGATGAAGATCCCTATACATTTTTGTCGCCCCCAGATTGATGGACAACCTAGACTTGTGCCCCCCCCCCCCCAATCAAAATCCGGCATACGCCGCCCAAATACAGAACCCAAACACGTCGGTGCAAAGTCAGCAACCCACGAATATCATAATCGAAGGAAGCCACATGCGACACAATATGCTCGCTCTTTCGGTGCTCTTCCTTCATAGCCTCAACCTGTGCCTCATGAATCTGCTCCAACAACGGACTAATCACGCTCATCCTCAAACATAAATCCCTGATCGGAGCAGCGACCGCCTTGCGGCTGAGAGCATCGGCCACTATGTTGGCCTTCCCCGGGTGATAAAGGATCTCGCAATCGTAATCCTTCACCACTTCCACCCATCGACGCTACCTCATCAGATCCATCAAGTATCTCAGGCTCTTCTGATCCACGTAAATAGTACAACGGACACCATAGAGGTAATGCCGCCAATTCTTGTTGGCGAAAACCACAACCCCAACTCCAAATCATGCATCGGATAATTTTCCTCATGAGGCTTCAGCTACCTCGAAGCGTAAGCGATCATACGACCCCTCTACATCAACACCGCCCCCAATCCGGTGATCGAAGCATCACAATAAACTACAAAATCATCAACACACTCCGGCAGGGTCAGGATCATTACCTCACACAACCGTTGTCCTAGAGTCTCGAAAGCTGCCTGCTGCTCAGGCCCCCAACAAAAAGCAACCGTCTTCTTGGTCAGTCGGGTCAAAGGGACAGCTATCTTGGAGAAATACTGGATGAATCTCCGATCGTAACCCGCCAAATCAAGAAAACTCTGAATCTCAGATGGGGACCTCGGAACCTCCTATTGCATCATGGCCTTGACCTTGGCCGGATCGACCAGAATACCCTTCTAGTTGGCAAGATGCCCTAGAAACTGCAGCTCGCGCAACCAGAACTGGCACTTGGAAAACTTTGTGAAAAGTCTCTCCCTCCTCAGTGTCTCCAGCACTTCCCTCAAGTGCTCCTCATGCTACTCCTGAGTCTTGGAATAAACCAAGATATCATCAATGAATACTATCACAGACCGATCCAGAATCGGTCTGCACACGTGGTTTATGAGATCCATGAATGCAGCTGGAGCATTGGTCTGCCCAAAAGGCATCACCACGAACTCGTAATGACCATAACGAGTCTGAAAATCTTTCATCTGTACATCCTCATCTATTACCCGCATCTGAAGATAACCTGATCGCAAATCAATCTTGGAGAACCAAGATGCACCCTGAAGCTGGTCGAAAAGATCATCAATCCTCAGGAGTGGATAACGGTTCTTCACTGTTACCTTATTCAACTCCTGGTAGTCGATACACATACGATGAGACCCATTATTCTTCTTTACAAACATTATAGGTGCTCCCCAAGGCGAACTACTCGGCCGAATAAATCCCTTGTTTAACATCTCTTGCAGCTGTGTAGACAACTCCTGCATCTCTATAGGAGCCAACCGATATGGTGCTTTGGCTATCGGAGCCGCACCTGGAACCATATCAATCCTAAACTCAACCTACCTCTCCAAAGGCACCCCAGGAAAATACTCTAGAAATACATTCAGGTACTCTCGCACAATCGACACATCATCCACATTCGCCTTACCCTTATCCCGGGTATCCATGACATAGGCGACATAGCTGGAGCAACCCTGCTGAAGACAGCATCTGGCCCTCACTATAGAACACAAAATCAGCCCATGCTGAGATCTCTCCCCATGAATCACTAACTCTCCCCCACTTGGAGTCCGAATCCGAACTAACTGCCGCTCACAGTCGATCACTGCCCCATTAGGGCTCAACCAATCAATGCCCACGATGACCTTGTTCCCAGGAAATGGGATGGGAACCAAATCCACAAAGTACTGCTCACTGAACAACTGAAGAGTACAACCCTGATGGACTCTCGCAAGCCGAACCGTCCTATCATCAACAATCTCAACATCAAGAGGTTAAACTAGCTCCCCCGGAGCTCCAACAAACCTCCTGCTAAGCGCAAGCGATATGAAGGATTGGGTAGCCCCCGAATCAAACAATACCAATGCAAAAATATCATTCACAAGGAACAATCCTAAAACAAAACATATAAACATAAGGAAACAATTCAATATAAATAAAAAGATAAGGAGAAGATACAGACCTGTGACCACATCGGGAGCTGTACGCGGCTCCTCTGTCGTCGGCTAGAAAGCCCTGCTCTTCACCACAGGCACATCTGCCCGACCCAGACGACCATCAGTAATCTGAAGTGTCACAGGCGCGGGTGCTGACACTGGTCCTGCTACAACCAAACTCGGTCAATGGATCTTCTTGTGGACCCTCTGATTTCAATGAAAACAAATCAGATCAGATACCGGGGTGATGGTGGTGGTAGTAGTACAATCCCTGCTGATATAACCAGTCCGGCCGCACTTGAAGCAGCTGGAACCACCCACCCTGCACGTCCTATTGTGCGACCTGTGGCACTTGCTGCAACGGCCTCGGCCCTGCTGGCCCTTCCCTCTCGAATCAGTAACCTTCAACCTCTTTCCTGAACCCTCAGCACTCGACACAAAATCCAGATTCCTGTTCTTCTCCATCTCAAGATCAATCTCCCTCTCCCTAGGACGCGCTATCATATCCTCCAGCGTATTGCAGCTGTATCGGCTCACAAACTGCCGAATGTCACTCATCAACATCTCATGATATCGGGCCTTCCTCATCTCCTTGTTCGCCACATACCGTGGAACCAAAAGTTCCCTCTCCCGAAACATAGCGGTGATCTTAGCCACCGTCTCCGTAGTCTGGTGGAGATCCTGAAACTCTCGCGCCAACTGGTGCACCTCAATCAGTGGTGCAAACTCGGCTCGGAACCTGGCCGAGAAATCATACTAGGTCATCGCATCCACAACATTATCACCCACTGCATGACCTACCTCCTCCCACCAGTATCGTGCCCTGTCCTTCAAAAGGCAGGAAGCTGGTCTGACCTTGTCCCCCTCAGGACAACGGCTACTACGGAAGGCATTAGCAACATCTGCTAACCACCTCCTACTCTCAATCAGGTCCTTCGCCCTGTTATAATCTGGAGCTCCACATGCCCAGAACTCCCTCAAGGTCAAAGAACGCATCCCAACCAAAGCCACAACCTCTGCGCGAAAGGCGCCCAACCGCTCATCTAGAATCTCCAGAATACCCTCCTTGATCAAGCCAAAGATCACAGGAGTCTGCTCAAAGATACTCCCTCGTTTAGTCATCAAGTTGCCCATCTCCAGAACCTGAGCATGAGGCCTCCGCAGCACCAGAACTGCCAATAGGTCTGCCTCTCAATGTCACCATACTGAAAATAGACCAGAAAAACCATTAGAATGTGCATCATATATATATATATATATATATATATATATATATATATATATATATATATATATATATATATATATATATATATATATATATATATATATATATATATATATATATATATCAGGGAATCAGAACTCTAAAAGCTCCCTGGCTTCATCGACACCCTCATTGAATCGAGTACGGATCCTCTGCTTCCAGTAGTACGGGCCCATACTACATTCCACATTTATCCATACTTTCCTAAGGATTCCCTTGACTCTACCAAGTCATTTATATCCAGATAAATTCTCCTCACAGATAAGGCTCCCAGCACTAGATTTCATCCTAGGTTTTCCTAGGGCAAACTCCACACCACTCTCCGCCATCAGCTGCAAAAGGAAATCTCGCTAACTTCCTCTAACTAGCTCACGAATACAATTACATATTATTCAAACCAGATAATTCTTCGAATGAAAGGTCTCACACTACAACGGTTGGACTCAGACAAGAACTGGGTAATAGAGTTAAAACCTAACCTTCTAAAGTTCTTTAGTTCCTATAATATGTAACCTAGCGTATTCGCTTACTAGTTAGCTAAAACTATTTAGAATTCTTCAAAGCACAAAGCAAGCAACATTCAGGCATCAAGTAATCAGGATCAAGCATCACCTAGACAGGCCATCCTATCACTTAATGATCAATACTTAGCATGCAAGTCTACAATCTCATACGACAGGCACACAAAGGCATCTATCCTAACATTCTATCATGCAAAAACTGAGCAAATCCTTAGCCCTAACTAGCATGTGATTCACAGATTCACAGATCAAATCATATCAGATAACATGTATGGGTGTTTTGGGAAAACTAACTTGAGCTTGGATGATTGCATGCACCACACCCTTTCTTATTTTAGAAAAACTCTTTTCTCAAAACTATAATTTGTTTTTGAAAAACATTATAAAATCCTCAGTTTGACTTCAGACACACGAGAGTATATCCAAATCCCTCAAACTAAGGCTCTGATACCAACTTGTAGCGTCCCCAAAAATATGATCCAAAATTTCATTCTTAATTTAAATAAAACTGTATTGCAAAACATTATCCATACAACTCAAATGAAAATAAGTGTATCAAACATCATATCGATCAGAGTAATATCTGGAAAGCGGAAACCATGTGGTGTGTGCAAGGCAGTCATCTCCAGCTCTTCCCCTTGGAACTGGATGTACCTGAAACATAAACTGAAAACTGTAATCACAAAGCTTAGTGAGTTACCCAATATACAGCATACCATACATAAAACACATAACGGGCCCCGCCCTAACTCGAATAACGGGCCCCGCCCTAACTCGTATAACAGGCCCCGCCCACATACAATTCATACTACATAGCAAGTATTAACATACAAGATAATCGTCGGGCCCTGCTCAGTAAGCATACAAGCACATACACATACTAGTGTGACACAGACAATGAGTATTCTATCATATCAGATCATGGGTCGGCATTGGTGCCTTCGACCCGCTATACATGGCGATGAAACTCACCTCTTAATCTGAGCGATAGCTGAATAGGTCCCGGCTCCGAATATCGGCTCTACCCAACACCTAAATAGTAACCAATCCTTAGATACAACTTAACATACATCAACATCTCCTTGGTCAAACTTGGTCAAAGAAAAAAGTCAAAGTGAAGGTCAACAGTCCATGTTGACCTAACACGCCGTGTTGTCTTGCAAACACGTCGTGTTTCGCCATCATCCAAATAGTCGGGAAAACCCCATCCAACACGCCGTGTTCAGTTGCAAACACGTCGTGTTTTCCAGAGTTCCAACAACTTAATATATTAAGTTGCCTTCTACGACTCCAAGAGCTCCAAAGCTAAGATCTAGCACAAATTGAGATTTAGAAGGGTAAAGTTTCCAACTTTACCCATTGGTACCACCAAAAGGTCCAAAAACCCAAACCACAAGCTTGATTATGCAAGGGCTTAACCAATAAGCACTTAATCCTTGAAGACATAGCCCCAAAACATAGATTTGACTTCCTTGAGCTGGATAACCACGTAAAGTTGCCAACTTTACGATTATGCATGCCTAAATGAAGCTCTTAAGCATAAAAATGGGTCTATTAAGTGACTTAATTCATGCATGAAACCCATTTTCTCATAAAGCTTGCACCTTTATGCTCAAGGGGTCCAACATAAACTCAGATCTGGAATAACAATCCCTTAAAACGACTTCACTCACTCATCAACCTAAAAAGGGACCAAAAGCATAACAATTCACAAAAACGAGGAGATCTAAACATCTATAAGTCAAGGTTCAAACTTGATACCTTAGATATCTTGCACAACAGAAGATGATTCTGGATCTAAAGCCTTTCCACCAAGCAAGACAACTTCAAGATCTCCTCTTCTTTCACAAAGGCCAAAAAATGAGCACCAATAACTTCTTACAAGCTCAAAAATAACACCAAGAGAGTTAGGAATCGATTGTTGGGTTTTAGTAGCAATGGAGGCTGGTAAGGAGGCCAGTCAAGAGGGCTTAAGGCCTTTATATAGGGTGAAACACCCTAAAAATTAGGGTTTTGTCCCCCAGCCGCCAACACGCCGTGTAATGACACAAACACGCCGTGTTGGTCCGTTAAACTTCGCGAGCGAAAGTCATATCGCCACGCCGTGTTGAGGCTTCAACACGCCATGTTCAAAGAGAAATAATGAACAAATTAGAATTAATTTCATACCTGGAATCCAGTGTTACACTGCTACTGACCTTGAAGAAGCAAATAAAACGTCCTTCTTTTTACCAAGTTGTCCTACACAGACACAGTAACTAACAATCTTAATGAAAACGTTTTACAATGGAATACCCTCCAAACCCCACAACGCGGGGATCCTTCCATAGTTATTACTATTATAGTTTAATCATCTAGCCCTAACTTATGGGGTTACATATAGGGTTTTTAAATAACGGAGGCTAGTTATAGTGGGCACCAAAAAAATAAAGTCTCAACCCTTTTCTAACTCTCATCGTTATCATATACAAGAACTTTTACATATTCATTTTAACCCTTAATTTTTTACATAATTCCAGTTTCTATCAAAACAAATAACTCTTAATACTAAGGTTCCAAAGTGACACTTCCGGCCCTTAACCTAAAGTATATTACTCAATTGTGAGAAAGGAAGTTGTCTTTTCTATTTCAATTCTAAGCTTAGAAAAAGTATGTTAGCACTTTGGTTTCTCATTAACTAGGCTTTATTAGGACGTCGTACTAACAGAAAGATTTTTAAATTTCTAGCTTCATCAACAAATCTTATGTTGTATTGGCTTCAATGGTATCAACTACCGTTGTTCCTTCTTCAACAATGTCTCTTATTTTCATTGGGTTTGATTCGCCTACTTAATTGGGTTTTTAATTCCATTATGACTTGGTTGTTCGAAAGATATTCTTCCTCAATCAGAATAGTGGAATGAAACGCACTAAAAGAAAGATATACTCCTTTACAAATCGCTTCATTAATAAATCTTTAATGTATGATGCATTATTCAGCTAATGCTTAATGGTTTCACCTGTAAATGTTATAATAGATCCCAGAGTAAAAGAATCTATAAATTAAACTATCTTAATTCCCCAACAATCTCACCAAAAAACGAATTCCTTTTTATTATCTTCTTAATCAGTGAAAACTTTCGTAATCGTATCCTAAAAGTAATTCCCATACGACAACATTTTTTGGTCTTTGTCCAATTGTAATGTACTTTGGTGCTTTTGACCCTACCTCTAAAGGATAGAATAAGATCTAACAATGTAACGACCCAAAAATTATAAGGTAAAATTTTCATTTTTAATGCAACCAAAACACAATTTATTTTTTCCCAAACATTCAAAAGTATATCATAATAAAACAGTTATCATAGTACAATCCCAAAATCATCAAGTTGTGGAAAACATGGGTGAATGTGTTGCGATGAAGTCGGGCCCTTCCCTTTCGAATCGGAAGTAATTGAAACCTTAACCATAAAAACCGTAAGCAAAAAGCTTAGTAAGTTCCCGAAATTCCACATACCATACATATCATTACGCCTAGCCCACATATTGGGCCCAGCCCGACATACAAATGCAAGAGTCACATAGACAGCTAGCACCTTACATAACATACAATGGGCCTAGCCCTTCCTGATCCATGGGCCTAGCTCAACATACAAATGGGCCTAGCCTGTCATACAGTGGGCCTATCCCGTCATACAATGGGCTTAGCCCAACATACCATGCAAGAGTCACAAAGACAACTAGCATAACAAATCCAATTGGGCCGACATTGGTGCCTTCGACCCATGGGTACAGTGAGGAGTCTCACCTCAATTCGAGATAACCGAACACACACGTGCTGCTACCGGAATCCTAACACTAAACATAACCAAAATATCCTTAATCAACAATTAAGGAAATTTCCAAAATCCAAGGTACAAATCTACATCCTATCCTTCCAATGGGTAAAAGACCATTTTACCCTTCCCTTATCTGACCCAACTCCTAAAATACCCAAGGTCCAAAAGGCCCAAAATAAGCTTTCCAAGAGTACGCTTCGCATACCTAGTTGGTACGACCCACGTACTGCCCTTTGCAGCACAACGTACAAGTCGTTGAAGGCTAAACCATGCATTACGTTGAGCGTACTCCAACGTACGCCCAACGTACTCATCAGAGGGTCAAAACTCACCATTAAACTCTTAATGGTTAAGACATGAACGTCTAGACGTAGATCTGACCCTTAAGGGGTGTCTTAAGTCATAAAGGTCCTTAATTTATGACTTTGCATGGCTTAATGAGGCCCAAACCATAATCTAAGCTTCCTAACTTCATAATAAGATCAACAATACTTGCATGAGAGGATAAAGCTCCACAAGATCCAAACTTGATGACATAACGACCTCAACAAGGACCAAATATGAGGGTAAAACGTTCTAGAGCAGCTTCTACTCATAATAACCACCATCATAGGACCAAAACATGATAAATTACCACCCAAAACTAGATCTATACTAAGGAGCCATCAAGTTTGAGACTTTAAACCTCCAGAAGATGTAGAAAGGAAACCCAAGCCTGGATCTACAAGCTCCAAGCAATTTGACTCTCCTTCAAGAAGCTCCTTCTTTTTTAATGAGCACCAAAACACATGAAATCACACCAAGAACTCAAGAATCACTCAAATCGGGGCTAGGGTTTTGTATTTAGGGTTTAATAGGATGGAGGCTGAAGGTAATAGGATTTGGAGTGGAGTTAAGGCCATTAAATAGGGTCTATAACCTTATGATAATGGATCTTCGGGTCACGATCCCGAATTAGGAAACGATTCGAAACAGGGTGTTACAAACAACATGTTTGTACCAAGAATTCATCATTTTAATACATCCATGAGTTGATGATCTATATGTTAATTATGAAGATCTAAAGATTATTCGCTTTAAAAAATGATAAATCTAAGTTCGATTCATACTACATTTTCATCAAATATTATGCATATTGACTTAATAATAACTTGTGATAATACTTGAAGTTATAATGACTCCACAACTAGATGGTGTCATGGACCTCAATTAAATTTGTAGACAACTTATGATGGATTCATTAGTTTGAAATAAGCTTAGGAAACTCGAATAAAAGCTACACAAATGTATCAGATCCATCTAATAACACTCGAAGTCGAAATCCTCTATTTATAGAGTTTAGAGTTCCCAAAACCATTAAAATTAGAGAATCAAACTTGAAAAGATACTATGATGCTACATGTTAAATATAAACAAGAATTTATCATTTAAACCTTATCGTTAACATAAATCACCAGCAAATTTTAAATCTAAGAAGATTTCTAATGTCCTAAAATGAACAACATGGGTCGAGATTAATACCTTCCAAGATGCCTCTTGATCCTATTAGTTTTGTTTGATCGAGAATGATCTTCAGAATCTCTCTCATCCTCTTTTCTCTGACTTAAACATGTCCAAAATGATGGTGAAATAAATGCATTTGATTGGGTTGAGAGAATGTTTGCCAACTTGACAATTTTAGTTTAGTTCAAACTAGGGAAGAATCCCGCGTTGCGGGGTTGGTTACGCGTTCACGCTTCATTTCACCGGAGGTTCCTCTAAGAATAATTATCTGTTATCCAAAGATTTTGTTAATATTCCATCATTATAATCATCATCCATATCCATTGATATGGACAACAATTATCCTTAAAATAATTTACTTTCTTAAACAATTCTAATGTTTTGGTCTTAAACAATAGACATAAATCAGCTATAAATTTGTTGCTCTAGAAAGCATTTCATCAAATACAAAATTTCATCAAATACAGAAGTGGCAGTGCATGCCACATTACAAAGCTTGTTCGGTGCACTTACAGACCTCTCCTAATATAATGGTAATGAAACATATATAATTTCTTATATTGTTAAAAAAAATAATAAAGTAGGTTGCTATTTTCCGAAATTTACTCAAAATAATATTAAACAGAATACCAAAATGTAGGATGGAATGTTAAAAAAAATCATCTTTTTTTTATCAAGTAAAAAGTCAATGTCAAGAGTTTACATATACGTCTACTTTGTTGCCGATTTGAATTCACTTATTAAGAACATCTTCAATTCATTTGCCTCTTTCATTCTGATGAAAACAACAAACTAATCACACAATATGCAAAAAAAAACCCTTAAAATCATGGCATCTGCACAAGTTTTTGATTTGATTTACCTGTGACTTAGAAATTAGAGGTGTTTAGTTGCTTTGAAGGCTCTATTTCAGGTGAGAATTCTGTCATGGAAGAGAGATTGTATGCTTTCAGTTTCACATATCTGCTAAGCTGATGCTATAACCCGAGTAAATTATGTGAAACAGAAAAGTAGTTCATCAAAAAAAAAGTTTATAAATTAATGAGAAGATATTGGAATAATAATGTATGACATTTTTCAAGAAACATAGTAAAGTTTAGACCTTGTTTGAAATAGAACCTTCTGCAAGATAAGGTTTCTCATTTCTTAGATGATGAAAGAAATAAGACACTTGACCATTTTACCCTTACATTTCAAAACCCAAAACTTCATAATATCCATCAGTTTTAACATGAGAAGAGTTGGGAGGGAAAAAAAGACAAATAGGTAAATATTAGTGTTCAACCCATTAAGTCATCATGTCCAGATTAAGTAAAAAAGAAACAGTCATGTGTGTGCTTATATACCATCTTCTGATATTTACGTGTAAAAATGAAACTTTAAAGCCCTTAAATCTTATTTATACAAATAACCACAAACAAAATCACAAATCTAATATACAAACAATTAATCAATTTTGATATATAATATTATACTACTAACCTTAATAGTATCAGTCAAAAGGTCGCTCCAAAAAGTAACGTTTGCCAAAGTTGTACCTGGGCTCAAAAACAAAAACCAATGTTTCATTCTTTGATTTGTTTGTTTGAGTAAATCGCATAAACCAATAGATGAACAGTTTCAGTTAGAGCCCATGTTGCTGCTTCCCTTAGTGAAATCAACCCAAAACTTTCATGGGTGTTTCTGATTACCAGGTTATTAGGAACCTAATTAGACCAAGATAGGATCTTTATCACCAATTTGTCGATTTCCAACACAGACAATGTTTGATTCGCTTGAAATTTTCTGATAATTTGTCAAAAATAAATCAAATTGGTGAGGTGGGTAATAATTGACATCCTGAGTTGGGTAACAGTCTAACAGATCAAAAATTTATCACATTTAGCTTATGTTGTAAATCCTAAATTACAAAATATAGTATCAAATTATCTCACAAAGAGCCATTGGATGATTTTCAAACGATAGTTCTTGGTTTCTTTGTTCCACAGAAACAATAGATCTATGAGAATGCAAGAAAAACACTACATTCCAGGAAAATTAAGAGACTTTGTAGAAAAATTGCCAAATACTATTGTCTTTTTACTACATTTTCAGAGTGAGTCCAAAATCAATAATTCACGCAAGAAAATGGGCTGAGGAACAACAATCTTAAACATATCGTTTCCCTGTTTCTCTTCCTCCTTCTTTTATTTACGCAAACAAAAAACATCAAAAAAAAATTTAATCAACCGATGAATCAATTAAAAAAAACATGAAATCAGTAGTATACGCAAGCAAGGTTGGTATGTGAGTTCATCTAATTCAATTTTCAGTCATGAAACCGAATTGTAGGTTAGTTCGAATGCCAAATCATAACCTGCAAATCACAAATCGACCGTGAGGAGTGGAAAAAGGGCACAAATCGACTTTGAGGAGCAGAAGAAAGGGTGGTCTTTGTGAAGAAGGAAATCAATCAATTAATTAAAAAAACATGAAATCAGTAGTACACGCAAGCAAGGTTAGGGTTCCTGCAAGTGGATATGGTTTGCCGGTTAGATGAAGAACATCGGATATGGCAGATCGATTTTGACGACAACGAACCTGAAGAAGCAAGCAAAAGTGGTGGTGCTCGTGGTTGTTCAATCGGTGGGAAGCACATGTTGGTGACCTGCACGAAAAACAAAATGGACGAAGGATTACCTGGAAAAACAATTGGTTATGTATCCGGCCGGTGGAGCGGTGGGAGGCAGTTATCGATGGATGTTTTACAGAATTGGAAGAATAAGGGTAAGAATCGCGTTGAAGGGATGCAGAAGCAAAAAGAAGCAGTAGAAGTTGTATGAATACAATGACAGTGGGAAGAGATACAATTGAGGGTGAGTAAGCAAGGAGGTGCAGAAGAAAAAAGGGGAAGAAGTCACGTATCGGTTGTGTCAGAAGCTTGGCGGTGGTGGAATAAAGTAGTTTCTAGAAGTCGGAACCCAAACACAATAAGGAAAAATTTAATAAATGAAAAAAAAAATTGGACCAATAAGAAAGAGTTACTGTTCACCAAGGACTTCTAAATTAGTATATATATATATATATATATATATATATATATATATATATATATATATATATATATATATATATATATATATATATATATATAAATTGCCATCAGTTGGTCCCAAATTAAACATTGAGCTTGTACTTTTACCAGATTAACCCCATGTAATAAAGGACCCAACCTAGGAGGTTAAGTCAAAGTCAACAAAAGTTTTCCAAATTAGAAAATTTGTTCCCACAAATAGAATCCTCAGTATGACCAAAATTAGTCTTACAGTTAACTTGAAACTTTTAAACATACAAATATGTATGTATTTCATTTATTCTTGTAATTTATGTACTTTATTTATTTATTTTAAGTATATATATTATAAAATGTTCAACAAAATAATTTAAATAGTTAAAAATCTAACATCCAAATAAGGATGTTACATTAACCACGCTAGTGATGTTATTTCTTAGGGCGGAGGAAATCCCTCCCTCCCAACCCATTTAACCCATCGCCACATCAATTTTTTTCCATTCTCTCTCTTCCATCATTTCTAACTCACAACATATGTGCGGCATCACTATTTTTAATAATTAAAAATATACAAATTAATACATATATATATATATATATATATATATATATATATATATATATATATATATTGTATATATATATATATATACACACACACACGTGTGTATATATATATTGTAGATATATACACACATGTGTGTGTGTATATATATATATATATATATATATATATATATATATATATACACTAGTGACGTTTTGGATTGGTTCATTGATTAATAAGGGTTGTTTATTGAACTTTTCCGTGTATATATATATATATATATATATATATATATATATATATATATATATATATATACGGAAAAATTCAATAGACAACCCTTATTAATCAATGAACCAATCCAAAACGTCGAAATTTAAAGCGATCAACGGCAAAAGGAAGAGTTGTAGGCTTTTACAATTGACGCACATGCACCAGATTATAACAAAATTCACATCCTTTTTTTTAGTTTAATTTTTTTTAGGCTATGTTTTTTATCGAAAAAAAAACAAATATAGCATTGTTCGTGATTTTTCGTCCTCTTTCTATAGAGATCCATATTGATATATAAAAAATGAACTTTTTTTTCTTAAATAAACTTACTTCATTTTCTTTGTTTGTTGAAAAGTTAATGTCTATTTTTTTTAGAAAAAAATAATAAATATATCAAAATTCATATTTTTTGGTACTCTTTAAACATAGATTCATATTGATGTTTAAAAAAAAACAAAAAAAAATCGAAATTTCAGTTCAAATTCACATTATGAACCTGTTCATATTCACATTGTGAACCTGCTCAGATTCACAGTGTGAATGATAGTAAGTCAGATTCACAATGTGAATAAAATCCATTTGTTGATTTTATAAAATTAATTTAAGAGTAATGAAAACATTAAAGTATTATAAAACTACATAGAATATATTTCGATTCATATGTAAATTTCACTAAGTTAATTTGCGAATGATCAAAGAGTTGAAATAGTAAGTCAAATTCATATTGTGAATGTTACAAATTGAAATATTTACAGTTTAGATTGACAGTGTGAACTGAACTGATCGATTTTTTTTTTAATCGGAGTTGATGTTTATTAATAGAGTACAAAAAATTAATATTTTTGGTACAATTAGTTTTTTTTGGATAAAAATAATTTTTAACAAAATAAAGTGGTTTTTTTTCGAAAAAAAAATTCGTTTTTTATATATCAACATGGATATCTATGGAAAGAGGACGAAAAATCGTGAACAACGGTATATTCGGTTTTTGTTTTTCGATAAAAAATGTGGCCTAAAAAAATTTAAACGAAAGAAAGAGGTGGTTTTTTGGTAAGAAGATGAATTTTTTATATAATCCGGTGTGTGTGCGTCAAATGTATAAGTGTACATCTATTTATTTGGTCATTGATCATTATGATTTACGACGCTCACGATTGGTTCCGAGGGCCGGCTCAACGAGTTTGGGGGCTCTAAGCGAAGCAAAAATTTGGGGCCCTGATTGCTTGTGGCTAGAATGATCCAAATGCTTACTGTTAAAAACATAAAGAATTAAAATTGTCTTAATCATGAATTCATTTTAGTGTTTTTGATAGACCAATTACTAAGAGTCGTTTGTCAATGAGGTCCAAGTTCAGTTCTGTTGGAAATCATGTTCATTAGTCTTAGATACAAACAGGTACATATTAATATTTTACAAAGAATTGTGACAATGGTTTTTTTGACAGAAACTATAAAAAAATACATTACTATTTTATGGCTATTGGTATAACCATTTTTGTATTTTTAGTTGTTTCTACCAAGTATTTGCTCTTTAAAAAAATACCTTTTATTAATGTATGATGTTATAAGTTTTCATAAATATTTATTATAACTTTTTAATATAAGAACTTCACTTTTATTTTTGTAGTCGAGAAGCATGGGAAGCTACATTTATGTACAGGGAGTATAACTATTAACTTTATGGATGATTTCAACATTTTATTAGTGACTATTTGCTCTATTTATGCACCAGTGTATCTATTTATACAATAACAAATTGTTAATTAGTCACAGGCTCACAACGACACTGGTTTGAATGGTTAATTGTTTCAGCTAATTGGTTATTAACCCTAAATCCCCAATTACATAATCAGGCAATAGGAAAATCAAAACTTAAAAGGGAAAATACAAGCATTGAATCACAATACAGTTTCAAATTCAATGACAACAGATGAACAGAATAGTTGATTGCCTGATTACCCGTAACCTTATTTTGATTTTAGACTTTAGAGTTTTGACTTTGAGGCTTGATCACTGGAGAAACGTGAGAGACTAGATGCCGAGAACAACAGCCAACAGGTTAGCAGCGAGCCAACGATTCAATCAACTGTGGAAGAAACGATCGGAGAAGAAGGGCAGAAAGCCTAGAATCGAGTCCGACTATGGACATAAGAAGGGAAGTTTATTCGTTTGTGGCGTGATTGTAGTAGAAAGAATCGCAGACCTTGAAACTAAATGGGGCCCCTTACAATTTGGGACCCTAAGCCCTACCTTTACACAATCAAACATAAGGCCGGTCATGTTGATTCCTTGGTTCCTTGTTAATTATGGTTATATATTGAACCTCACCCTATATATATATATATATATATATATATATATATATATTTCCATGTCTCTTCCTATGTGTGATGAAAGGCGAGACAACGTTACGACCTCATCCCATATTTTTCAAATATAGGCATGGACACAATCGCACAATAAGACATTTTTATGATGCCATAAAAACACCTACACATCAAATAATTTAGTCAAATAATTTAGTTTTGTGGGCTTAAATCATTAGTTCTGAAAAGGGTCCATTACAGTCAACTTAACAGGAATAAGCCCAGTAACAATTTGTATGAATAGTGAATAGTCTTAGTTTCATTGGGCATCCCTATTTTTTTATTTTTTTATTATTATTATTATTATTATTATATTTTTTTTTTGGTTATTGAACGACATGGAATAAGTTTTGCATTACAGAAATAATGTTACTTTCATCCCGCACCCTTGATATATTAGTTTTCTGGCCACACAAAATGATATGTTTTACTTTATGATATTATCGTATTTCATAAGCTTGAATGCGTGATGTTATACAAGAAACAATGGACTTTGGTATAGAAAGAAACATAGAAACTCAAATATATGACTTGCATCCTTAATCGTAGGTTGCATACTTGCGTATTTGTTTACTTCTACAAATGAAATATTAAAAAATAAAAATAAAAAAATACCATAAGTGATGGTAATATGTGTGAAAATGATGAAAACCATATTTAGAATATAAAATAAGACAAGGTTATTGTTCGTTGAGAAATTAAATATCCTCCTACATTTTCTTCCTATTTATGTTCCTACCCATGTAAAATGGTGACATGTATCATATTTGGATAAAATTATCATTAATTTAGTACATTTGTCATCATTTCAAATGGGTAGTAGGATATGTAGGAAAAAAAGTAGGTGAAATTTAATTTCTCTTGTTCGTTTGATAGGACCGTAATCCATCCAAAGTTAAACAAAACTCTATATTTCATGAAAACACAAGAATAGAAATTACAACAAAAACAAATGGATTCCAATTAGACATATGTTGATTAAAATAAACTATAATCCATCCAAGTAAACAAAACTCTATATTTCATGAAAAAAAGAAGAATATAAATTACAAAAAAAGAAATGGATTCCAATTAGACATCTTCTGACTAAAATAAATTGTCATCTATCCATTTAAAACTGCAAATATATTATAGAATAAACGGACAATGTACAAATATTCTGAGGGTCTTACATTGTTTTTACTTGACTTTAGGATTAAAATTAATCCTCTTAAAGTCAAATTTGTATATGATTAGATTCAGTTGCATAGTTGACCACTTGGATACGATGACGGTTGTAGTTTGGTCATGTTGTCTGTTACTTATCTTTGGCTTCTGGTTGATACTAATATGATTGATAAATTTAAAAGAAATTGTCTAAATGGGAAGTAAAGACGCTTTCAATTTGATGTCGTGCTACTTTTTTTACAGCGGTGTTAGGTAGCCTCGTGATCTGTTTATGTCTACCATAAATGTTATGAATAAAGTGATTCGTTTCGTGGAAGATCTTGGCCTCAAAATAGAAAAGAGGAACTGGTATTGGAAGTTTGTTCAGTTTCAACCGTGCGTTATTGCAAAAACGGAATTGGAGATTTGTTAATCATTTAAACTCCTAATGTGTTAAAGTCACTAAATGTTTTCATGGCGGTGAGGTGGTTTTGCTACATGCTTTAAAGATATAAACACACATGGTATTTGGATGAAAATAGTTAACTTGATAAATCAATTATATGATAATGTATTAATTTACACTCTCAACTTAATAGATAAGTTATGGAGGGGTCGATGACTAAGGGACTATTTGTTTTTTATGAGGATAAATGTTTGTTTTTAAGAGGTATTAGTTTAAATAATGCTTAGGTTATGTTTTTCATTAGAATTTTCGTACTCCTCATGTTTTTATGTCGTTTTCAGATATTTCGAGCGGAGAGGGATTTGGATGCAACTTTGGATGCATGTTTGGACCTTAATCGAGCTAAAACACCCGAGGAAGTTAGAACCTGGATTGGATTTACTGAAATGGAAGAATTCACGTCCGAAACACGTGTTTTAGGAAACACACGATTGTGTTTTTTCCTATATGGTTGTGCTTTTGAACGTGCTTTACCTTCGCAACTTTTTCAGGCCAAAAAATCAAGTTTCGGGACTTTGAAGCATAAATGTGATCGTGTTTTTGCAAGCCACAATCGTGTTTTTGAGAAAAGTGTCGAAAATAGTATCGTACTTCATTAAACACGAAAAATGGAAATTTTCAAGAGTTCGAAGAAAATGCATGATCATTTTTTTCACTTTTTTGCATTTTTTGTTGTTGGTTCGTCTATAAATACCTCCTATCTTATCAGTTTAAACCCTAGACATTCCTGGACGAAGAAAAAACATTTTTAGATTATTTTTAGGGCCATTTCTGCACTTTTACATCGATTCTGAAGATCTTAGGTCAGGGATCGATTCTCTCATTTAGTTTAGTAAGATTTAGTTGATTAATGCATGTTTTTATCGTTGTAGACTCATTTTTAGGCGTGTCTGACTAAACCCTAGATATCAGTTTTGCATAGATTAGTACTTTTTATGTAATCAATCATTAGATATGGTTTTTGATTTGTGATTCTATCTAGATATTTCATTTTGATCTTAATAAATGTTTGGTTTTAGTTCATTTTAGCATGATCACCTAATTTAGGAGTAAATCAATCTAGTTAATCAGTTGTTCAAATCTGTAATTGTTTTGATAAACTGGTAATGAGTAACAAGTATCACATTTGTTCTGTGTTGGGATCTAATTCTGAAATAAACTTCTAAAGTCAAATCTTATAATCTGATGAGTCAAACACATAACACGCTTTCCACCAGCGTCTGTGTCAACGCAAGCACCAGCAATGGCTTCATCAGCAACAACGTGATCCTCCTAATCTTAGTGATATGTTTTTATATTAGGTATATATACTCAGTAATTATAGAATAGATATATGATATGTAATCTTAATGATTAGGATAAGACTTTACATTGATTAGGTTAAGACTGTAATCGTATATAGTATACTATTAAGGTTAAACCCTAATAGAGTTTTTTTCCTTGCTTTGTGTGATTGTTCCCTTTGTGAGAACCTTTTCTTAGTGAAAACATCTTTGTGATCATTCTTATTCTTCTACTTTTGTTTACTCTTTGTTTTGTTTGTTTGTTCTTCTTTATTTATACTTGAGTGTATCCAATCAATATGAACCTTCAAATTGGAATCAGAGCGGGTTTACGATACATTCAAGTTATCATGTCTTCCTCCTATAATCCAAAGTTGTCTGCTGTAAACAAGATCCCTCCTTTCGATGAACATAATTTTGCAATGTGGAAATCAAAGGCTATATTTGTTCTGGAAACCATAGACTTTGACATGCTTAACGTCATGGATAATGGTCCACACATTATCATGTATCAACCTATGGTTAACAACGCTCCTTCTGGTCCCATGAAACAAAATCCAAAGACTAGCTACGACAATGATGACAAAAGACTTATCAGTCTTAATGTTAAAGCAAGGGAAGCCATAAGAATTCTCTTCCTTAACATGCGTATCATTAGGTTAAGAACCGTGAATTTGCTCAGGAGATGATGGAAACGCTAATTGTGGCTTATGAAGGCACTATGGAAGTTCAAGCAACAACCATCAACAATCTTAACCAGATATACGAGCAATTGTTTGCTCAAGAAGGTTAGTCTCTAACCTAAATCATTAACAGGTTTAACTGTTTGATGAATGATATGCACATGTTGGGGATTGTCAAGCATTCCTCTTAGTTGGCATTAAAGTTCTTGGATTCTCGTGGGAAAAGTTGGGAACATCACGCTGATGTTTTCAAGAACAGTGAGAAAAAAACCTCATGGATCTCAACTCTTTGTTTGAAAATCCACGAAATTACGAACAAACTAAATCTCATCGTAAAGGTTTCATAAAGGACTCCAACAAATATTAATATGTAGCCATGGTCTCTAGAAAAGAAGTAGGCGGTCTCATCAGCGACTATGATGATTCTTATCATGGTGAAATAAATAATGATGAAATCCCATGAACTGGTTGCTAGTGCTGCACTCATTGTTAAAAGCTATGAAGAAAGAAGATCTAATGGAGCCAGAAGAGGTCAACCCAAGGGAAATAATTCAGCGAGAAAGCATAACTCTGAGAAAAGAAACGAAGGTAATTGCTTCAACTGTGGAACCCCTAACCACTTTGCCAGAGACTGTAAAGAAAAGAAAGAATCTTAAAGCCCTGAAAGCTATGAAATCATGTACAAGAAGTTGTTGGCATACATGAAAAAGGAGAACATCTCTCTACCAAGAGCTTTTATCGCAAAGCAGGAGGAATCTGAGGAATGGGTTGAAGAAGAGGATTCCTATGAAGATGAAGGACTAAAGGTTAAAGTTCTTATGGCTCTTGGCAATGAAGCTCCTGATAGCAGTTTTAGTAATGTGACGTTGGTTCTTATCAAGCTACCAGGGAGTCAAAGATGAAGAGCAGGAATCCCTCTTCTACTCGTTAGGATTAGGAGCATGTATGGTACTTAGATAGTGGATGCTCTAGACATATGACAGGTCTCAAGTTTCTCTTAAATGATTTTATGGAGAAAGATGGTCCTATTGACACTTTTGGAGATAGTAGTGAAAGAGCAGTCAAAGGCCTGGGTACAATATTGTGTGAATCACTCGAGCTAAAAGATGTGTTCTATGTCAAGGGTCTTTAAAACAATCTCATTTCAATCAGTCAGTTGTGTGACGTTGGCTACAAATTTCTTTTCGACTGTAATGAAGGAAAAGTCATGGACTCAAGGAATGCAATTGTGCTCACTGGATTTAGGAACAATAACATTTACGTGCTTTGATTCTATTTATGTTTGATAATACTATTATTTTTTTGCTCTTTTTGAACTCTGAAGACAAATTTCTCTTATTTTATTGAAAAACTATTTGTGGTTTAAAATCCTTTCTACCCTTCATTTTATAAAAGGAGTATACATTGTATATTGTACTACTAAGATTTACTATGTTTTTCTTCTCTTTCACTCTCTAAGTCTCAGGATCTTCTGCCCTCGTCTTGACGCTGACCATCATTAATTTGTCCTTTAGGAAAGGATCAGCATATCAATACTTTGGTGTAGGATCTTTTGGTTGGAGTTGGCTTTGCATCTTTTATTTAGCACCAACTACTCTCTCCCTGAAGCTGATGATCACGCTAAAAGATAGGAAGTGTCTTACTGATGAGTAAATATAAGAAAGAACTGTGTTTGAACTGGTTTTTCTAGACATTAATCTCATATTTCTCATGCAGCCTAACTCTGTTGTGATGAGATGAAGTGAAGCTGGGTAACGTGGTACGTCTAATTTTCATAGAAGCTCTTACTGTAACACCGTTCCCATATGAGATCCAAAGACCTCTTCAGCAAGACACTACTCCTCATTTTTTCTATCATGGATCACAAATAATGGAACCTTCGAGTTTTGCCTTGGTGACTCTCATAACTCGAAGGTTATAAAGATGGGATCCTATTAACTCGTTGGTTAAAAAGATTGGGTTTTCTCTTTTTTTGGTCTTGGTGAACATGAAGCTTGGAATCCATCTGCAACACCTTAACGATTAAGGACATCTCCTCTCTTTGTATGTTGTGAATTGTGCTTTGTTTTGATGCATTTGATCATGTTTGTGTATTATTTTATAGACAGTGTTGAGGGGCATATATCTCGGAGAAAGGAAACTTATTTTGTAACATCCATAAAGTTCATGAAAAATTTTAACTTTTAAAAACCAACCCAAAATCATAAATTGCTTACAACATAGTTTTCAAAACATATTCCATATCATAATTTCCCAAAATCATACGTACAAAACATGAGGATGTGTATGGTAATGCCTTCGCCTTCCTGTGATCCTCTGAAGTACCTGAAACATAACCCAAAACTGTAAGCCAACATTTAGTGAGTTCCCCTAAAGTACCAACACAACACATAATCATAATAATAACAGTAAACAACATGCATACAGAGCCTTCAGTCTGACTGGAACGCCTCATCGGCCTACATTCTATTTGGCACGGTCACAGAACCTTCAACATGACTAGTATGCCTCATCGGGCCTTCAGCCTATCTGGAATGTTCTTCGGGCTTTCGGACTAACTGGTACGCCCTACCGTCCTGCAGTCTATCTGAGACGCCCTGGGTCTATTGGCCTTGAGCACCTACCAGGACCGCCTCAACCCAACATACCATCACATATCAACATATACCATATCAATCCCTAGCTAGCATATACAGAAAATCATACAGATCTAACAGATCACTAGGCATAGCATCATCCTATATACCAGGACGCAGATCTAACAGATCACTACATCATACAATCATATGATAAACCAGGATAAAAATCCAAAGGGGCCAGCCTTGGTGCCTTTGACCCAAAAGTATAGTAAGGAAAACTCACCTTGCAAATCCTGAAAAGATAGCATAAAAGAATATCGCTTCGTGAGTCCACTCTACAGATCACCTATACACAGGGAAAGACCCAACCTTAGGCTTCATAACAAATACCCAAAATGCCCCTAGGGTCACACTAGGTCAAAAGTCAACGGTCAACGAAAAGTCAACCCAACTGAGTACGCCTAACGTACTCAGCCTCTATGCCCGTGTACTCCGCCCTTGACCAAAAATGGGCAATTGAATACCTACACCTAGCGTACTCCATAGTACTCCCAGTGTACGCAGTGAAAATGAAAAACCTCCATTAAGTGCTTAATTCAACAAGTTCAAACGTCCAAATCCAGATCCAAGTTTAAAAGGTGCCCCTAACCATAAATTTTCCAACTTTATGGTTATGCATGCCTTAATAAGTCCCAAAACCAAAACCCTAGTTTGTCTTAAAGACTTAAGACCTCTATATCTTGCATGCAAGCACTAAATGAGCCAAGATAGCATTTTTACGACTTAATGCACCTCAAATCTTCTGAAAGGACAAATCCTTTGGTCTTAGAGTAGATCTTACTCATTAAGTCCAAGAAAAGGGACTAAAAACTCATAAAACTTCACATGGCTAGATCTTAAGGAAATACAAGTCAAGATCAAAGCTTTATACATTTTGGAGCTTCCCTAAGAGGCAATGATCCCAGATCTAGAAGCTTGCTTCAACACCAAGGCTCCTCAATGAATCTTCTTTCTTCCTTTAACACACCAAGAACACACACTTAAGCTCAAAACTAACACTCAAGGGTTAGGGTTTGAAAAAACGTCTCAAGGAGAGTGGAGGCTGAAGAGGTGAGGGAAATGAGGCTATAAGGATGATTATATAGGGGCTTAGCCCTAGAATTTAGGGTTTCGACACCTAGCGAGTACGCCATGTGTACGCTGATGTACGCCCAACGTACTGGGTGCGTCCCAGTACGCTAAGCGTACGCATGTACACATGGCGTACTCCTATACTTCAAAATTTACAATTTTGCCACTAGGTCCTCCAATGGACACATTCTCTTGGACTTAGGGACCACAATGTCATAAACAAATAAAATATAGGAATGAATTTAGAAGTACCTTAACATCGGGATGTTAGAATTCTCCCCCACTTGAACTAGACTTCGTCCTCGAAGTCTGCTGCGGTGAACAACTTGGGATAATGCTCCTACATCTCAACCTCCGGCTCCCTGGTCCACTCGAATCCCCTTCGATGCTGTCGTTGTACCTTAACCAAAGGTATCTCCTTGTTGCGAAAGACCTTCACCTTCCTTTGCAGAATAGTTATCAGCTTCTCAACATAGTTCAGGCACTCATCGACCTGAATATCATCCAAACAAACCACTACATCCTCGTCCAATACGTACTTTCGCAGCTAAAAGACATGGAAAGTGGTGTGAATATGACTGAGCTCCTCAGGTAGATCCAACCTGTAAGCAACCTTGCTAACCCTGAAAATCACCCGAAACTGTCCAATATACCGGGGACCTAATTTCCCCCTCTTCCTGAAGCGTATCACACCTTTCCAAGGTGAGACCTTCAGTAATACCATGTCTCCGACCTGAAACTCCAACTCGGATCGGCGCCGGTGAACATAGCTCTTCTGCCGACTCTAAGGGGTCTGCAGTCTTTGTCTAATCTGCTAAATAAGCTTTGTGGTCTGAAGGACCACTTCAGTCTGTCCCATAACCCTATGACCAACCTTGCGCCAACAGACCAGGGTATGATATCTCCGCCCATACAAGAGCTCGGAAGGTAGAGCACCAATGTTGGAGTGATAACTGATGTTGTAGGAGAACTCCGCCAGAGGTAGGTAGGAATCTTAGCTCCCACCAAAGTCGATAACACAGTCCCGCAACATATCCTCAAGGGTCTGTATCGTCCACTCACTCTGGCCGTCGGTCTGCGGATGAACCGAACATCATAGTCGGAAACTTCTGCCAGAAATGGGAGGTGAACCGAACATCATAGTCGGAAACAATTGAGACCGGAACCCCATGGCAAGCAACGATCTCGCGAACATACACATCAACGAACTTCTCGGCAGAAGAACTCTCCCGAATCGCTAAAAAGTGAGCACTCTTGGTCAATCGATCCACGATGACCCAAATAGCATCAAAAGTCGTTGCCGTCTTCGGCAACTTGGTGATAAAATCCATCGAAATCTGCTCCCATATCCACATGGGAACCTCTAGAGGATGCATCTTTCCATGTGGCCTCTGATGCTCAGCCTTGACCATCCTATAGGTCATGCATCTCTCAACATACCAGGCTATCTCTCTCTTCATACACGGCCACCAATAGCTCAATCTCAAATACCGATGCATCTTGGTGGCCCCCGGATGAATAGAAAAGTGAGACTTATGATCCTCCTCTAATACAATCTGTTTGACCCCACCAGACATCGAAACCCAGACCCGACCACATCGGGTCAACAACCCTTGACTTTTGTGACAAATCTTTCAATCTCACCTCTGATCCTCTCTTTCTTCCAGTTCTCTTTTCCTCGGCCTGAGCCTCCCTGATCAAACCAAATAGCGGAGAATCCATCGATATCCTCATACACGTCACCTTATCTGAAGACCTCGCCGATTTGCGGCTCAAAGCATACGCTACCACGTTTGCTCTACCCGGATGGTAAAGGATCTCGCAGTCATAATCCTTGACTACATCCAGCCACGTGCACTGCCTCATGTTCAGGATTGGCTGATCCACAATATGTCTCAAACGCTTGTGATCCATGTAGACAGTACAACAGACACCATATAGATAGTTCCTCCAAATCTTGAGGGCGAACACCACCGCCCCCAACTCAAAATAATCTGTGGGATATCGTGACTCATGTGACTTCAGCTGCCGCGAAGCATAAGCAATCACCCATCCTCTCTGCATGAGGACTGCCCCCACCCCGATGATGGATGCATCATAGAATACCTGAAAACCCTCAACTCCCCTGGGAGGTTCAATACCAGGGTGTCCAATAGTCTCTGCCGAAGAGTCTCAAATGCCGACTGTTCCTCTGGGCCCCATTCGAAATCCACCCATTCATCGTCAGATGAGTGAGGGGTACAACAATCTTGGATAAATCCTGAATGAATCTCTGATAGTACCCTGCTAAACCCAAGAAACTCCTAATATCGGAGGGAGATTACGGAACCTCCCACTACATCACAACATCGACCTTGGTCGGATCGACCAAAATCCCATCCTGGTTAACGAGGTGCCCAAGGAACTGGATTTCTCGTAACCAAAACTCACACTTAGAGAACCTATCATAAAGCCTTTCTCGCTTCAAAACCCCCAGAAGCTTGCATAGATGCTCCTCATGCTGCTCCCTGGATGTAACGCCCGCAGATTCGGGCTAGTCAATTTAGAGACAATGAGTGTCAAAAATGAATTTTTGATGGAAGATTATTTAGAAGGAATAATCTTAACCAAGTTATATTATATGTCACAAGGGTTCCGTACATATAAAGAACGCTGAAATCCGAGTTATAACGAAGAAGTTATGACATGTCGAAGTTTTACGGCTAAACCGGCACGACACCGCGTAATGTAAAAAGTGAATTTTTGATAAATTACTTTTTAGCCTTAGGGATCTAAATGAAAGTTGTAGTGTACGTTAAACCGAGAACGTGCATAAAAAGAACGTCCAAATCTGACTTCGTATGAGGAAGTTATGATTTTTCTAAGATTTAGCATAGCAGTGCACAACCCCAAATTCGAATTTTAAATCGATCGATTTTTAGCTGATACAACCTAAATGATAATTTAAGATCTCATTAATAGGATTTCAATGATAAAAAGACAGTCGAAAATAGAGTCCATATCTAGAAGTTATGAATTTTACACAGTCGTTAAACAGAGTAATCTTCTCACACTATTAGATTTAAAATTGGTCAAGAATTAGCCGATGGAGTCAAAATGAGAGTTGTATATCTTGTCAATACCTATGCGTGGATATAAAGAACATCAAAAACGAAGCTTGTATATGAAAGTTACAGAATTTAGAAGTTGAGAGTGTGCTGTTGCGAAAAGGGTGACGTGGTTGAATCTGGGCCATTGCTTTCTCGCCACGCCTTGCCTCCGGATGGTGACATGTGGCACCAACTCGACGAGTTGGAGGCTCAAACTCGATGAGTTGAGCCATATTTCAGCCTATAAATAGGATTCGAGAGCACCCCATTTTCTTCACACCAAAAGCCTTTCTCTCTCTCTCTCTAACTTCTCTCTAAGCCCTCCCAACGCCCCAGCTGCTCCTAATTTCTAGAGGAAAGCCCCGTAGTGATAGAAGGATCCAAGAAGAAGAGGTTTTGGATTGGAAGTTCTGCCCCCACAGAGCTCGGTTCCTAGCCAAACCTCCCGGTACGTGAGTTATGCTTACCCTACTTCAAGTATAGCTTATGTTTAAGTTCAATATTGTTATTATGAACTTATAAAAAATAAATATATTATAAAATATAATATACAAAGTGTTATTATAATATCATTTAACTACTCGCAATATAGGAAATCTAGTTTGAACGGCCACATAGGGTTGTTGGATTTCTGAAGGGCTATAATGCCAAAATGGTCCTGCCCTCCGGTGTTTCATGTCTAGCCCCTGTTTGTACATAGTGGTTGAAAAGTATTTTTTAACACTTATAAAACAATATCCCTTGTAAATAATCACTATAAATATTAGACTAAAATCTAGCGGTAATGATACAAGGTTTCGTCGAAGAAAAATAGAATTGTTAGAAGCGAAGTGATGCCCGAGTTTGGAATCATCACTTTAACAAGTGAGTGCATAGTTACTTTCATCTTACACATAAATATGAAGTATTTAATATAAATTACATGCTTAGTGTGCATATTATTTGTGTTCCTGATATCTATGTTGGATGAATGATTTATACATGTTTTAAATGATTTACACTATATATGTATTTTATATATACGAATATGTTGGGTAGAACATGGGTAGATGAATGATGAGGGGTGAAAGATGATATAAATGAATATTGGCAGCTGAGCCACAACCTGTAGATGTTTTTGAACTACGATGTACGCTAAACATCCTAGCAGCTGCGCCTAAAGGATAATATCGACAACTGAGCCTAATAGAGAACATCATAATACTGGCAACTGCGCCTAAATGATAATATTGGCAGCTGCGCCTAATAGAGAACGCCATAATTGTCGCACCCCCAAACCAGAACGGCGGAAACGTTCGGGGGCGGAGGACTTAAGGTAAGTATCACAACACATGTAACATAGTAATCAAAGTACAAACAACCATTGCATTAATAAGTATAAGTTTTACATAAGTGTTTAAGCATTACATATTCAAACACTAAAGTAGGTATAGTAGAAGACAAGAGCCGCAGTACGGTACTAGGTAGTCTTCTCAAACACTTCTGGAGTGTACCTGTCTACTGGATTCCTGAGAATACAAGTTATTTGGAAAGAGTAGATCAACATTTAAGCTGGTGAGTTCATAAGTATTTTAGTTCTGTTAAGTATACCCTAAGTTCTTTGAATAAGTTCGCTGGTTTCTCCAGAAAATCCTATATTTCCTGAGGTGATTAACTGATAACCTCAATAGTTTCCCTCTGTAATTACTTAGTTTATACTGATTATACATAACACCATATCGAATGGACAGTCAATTGGGTGTATCTGACCTAAGCCCACAACCAAACAAGGAACAGGAAGTAAGGCGGAAGTCACACACTTCACTGTCAATCGAACATTACTTATGTATAACTATGATGTAATAACTAAGGAATTATAGAATTAACCACTAAAGGTCTTTTATGTTATACTAGTTTACCGAGATTGAGTGACTAAGTTCCATTAGATAAGTGGTTTAATCCCATAAACCGTTCTCTTTGTATTACTGTTTTATATTTGTATTCCTTTATGAAAACTTGAAACTGAGAGTGTGCCTGGCTCCACCAGGTGTTAATGAAAATTATATTAAACCATTGTATTTTGTATTCTATAAACTGGTACTTTGAAGGTGTACTTTCGTTTATTTGTTTATACACTAACGTATTGTTAATATCTTTTTAATGAGTAGTTATTATAACCATACTATGACTGATGGCCTGAAACAAACGCTTTGTGGGCGTTTAAACTGGTGATAACAATTGTCACTCATCTAACTATAGCTAGCAGCCTGAGTGCGGAGTTGTCAACCCCGATATAGATCTACACACACTTGTTTCGATCCCCGGCTGGAGATTCTGGTTATAATGTCAGGACTTTCCTATGTTGTCTAAAATGAATTAAACAACCTGAATATAGAGTCTCATAAAAATCATATTAAACGTTACATGTATATTAGTTTTGAAAACCCAATCATTCTGAAATAATGATTGACAGTATATTTTTAGTTTTCTAAACATGTATTTGATAAGTGTAAACCCTTGATTTGTTTTGAATCAAAACCCTGGTTTCTTGTAAAACAGTGTATTCTAGTATACTTGAATTATGAATTATTACCTCGTGTTTGCTAACTCGGGTACTTTGTATAGTACCTTTGCTAATGCAAACTCGGCAGAATGTATTATTACCTCGTCTTTGCTAACTCGGGTACTCCGTATAGTACCTTTGCTAATGCAAACTCGGCAGGATGTATTATTACCTCGTGTTTGCTAATTCGGGCACTATGTATAGTACCTTTGCTAATGCAAACCCGACATTACCACGTGTTTGCTAACCCTGGTACTCTGTATATTACCTTTGTTAATGCAAACTAGGTATGATGTATCTTTACTTCTTTAATATGTTGTTCGTATATTAAAAGTATTATATCTATCTTGGTATAGTTGAATGTATTTTGGTAATTTCCTTGGAAAGTATACAGTTGTGAATCATACTTGTATATTTAGTTTTGAATCATAAATTATACCTATTATAATTTATATGTTCTATCTTATTAGCATGAATTCTCATGGAATATCACCTTTGCACAGCCTGATACAAAGGTAATGATAATAAAAGGAGTAACCTTTTAGACTCATATATGGATAATATATATATAATTAAGAAGGAAACGACCTTCGGACAAATAACACAACCTTAATTCCACATCCAAACAAGGAAAAGGATATAAGATAATTCATTAGTCCTAAGCCCTTCAAGTCTTATTTATATATTTATACATATATAAACATGATTTTGGCATTTATAATTTGAAATAGTTTATAAAACATTTTTCAAAGAATTTAACATGGCTTTACGTTATTTTGGAAGTATTTGGTAATTCTTAAAAGCATACGGAAACTTTCTGTGTGATTATTATCACACACAGTTATTAACACAATTTATTATTGTGTTAAACTTGTATTCCCCCCTAAAAAGCATTTAAAAACCATTGAAAAGGTAAATTATAGGGGTATGAACTCACTTGATAAGCGGTGATTCGGGCAGCGTTTCGTTTCCCGGAAAAGAGTTTGTTTGACGAAAAACCGGCTCAAACCGGGCAGAGTTTCGACAGGAGAGAGGATGAATTCTCAAGAATTCCGGGGATCCGAGGCTTGCTTCGGGCTTTAGACGTGATATCGGGGCCTTCGGGGGTCGTGATTAAGTCGAGGGGGTGAAATGGTGCAAAATGGGTGAAAAATGGGGTGAAAAACCCTTCCATCCGAGAAGGCTCGCACCCTTTATATAGGGGTGCGAGGGTTCGGCCGAAGGGGGACAGCTGGCGAGGGCTCGGGCACCTGGCAAGGCGAGGAGGTGAGTCAGCAGCTACGTGGTAGCTCCTGCGAAGGCCACGTGCGAAGGCTTAAGGCGGTGGAGCTTCTGACCCGGTGCGAGACACGTGACTTCGGAAAGGTGGCCTCTTCTAAGTGGACCGAAGTTCGTTCCAATGGGGAAAGAAGGTGACGAATTCGGACCAATCAGGAGACGACACGCGAAGCTTCGGTCCAATGAGAAGCGAACACGTGGAGGCCTCGCATGCGAGGTGACGTGTCCGAAGCTGACTCATGCGAATTTGCCCGGTTTTTCTTATTTTTTTTTTATTTTTGTGCCAAAACTTGTGAAAATCATAACTTTCGCATACGAGCTCCGTTTTTGGCGTTCTTTATATGCACGCGTAGTTAACATCATAATCTACGACTTTTGTTTAGACTTCGTCGGCTGATTTTGAATTTATTTTAATATTATTATTTTAAACAGACCGGGACAGGAATCCGTTAAAAATTCATAACTTCTTCATCCGACGTCCGTTTTCGTCTGTCTTTTTACCATTGTGCTACTTTTGATGAGACCTTCGATTCTCATTTAAGTTGCATCGGCTAAATATCGATCGATTTATATTTCTAATTTTTAGCTGTCTACTGCTAAACTGAAACTTCGAAAAATCATAACTTCCTCATACGAATTCGGATTTTCATGTTCTTTTTATGAACGTTCTCAGTTTAACATATTCTACAAGTTTCATTTAGATTGTTAAGGCTAAAAATCCTTTTATTGAAAATTCACTTTTTACACTGAACAGTGTTTTACCGGTTTTGACGCGGATTTTCGATTGGTCATAACTTTTTCGTTATAACTCGGATTTCAGTGTTCTTTATGTTTTTGGAAACCTTGTTACAAACTCTACCACTTGGTTCTTCCCAATTATGATTATTGATCAATTTATTTTTGACCAAAATTTGACTGATGTCACATTATCCCCCGTTAGAGGAAATTTCATCCCGAAATTAAGTCTAAAGTGATACTCATGGACTAGGTCTAATCTTTCCTATCCCAAGTGAATTCAGGTCCCTGATTTTTAATCCAGCGAACATTCACTAACGAGATGAGACTTAGCGTGGTTCTTTAGATTTCCCTATCCATGGTTTTTATTGGTTCTACTACAGAGTGTAGACTTTTATTTAACTTGATTTCATCGAGTGAAATAACAAGTGTTTTATCGGATAGACACCTCTTTAGATTAGATATGTGAAAGATGGGATGAATGTTATTAAGTTTTTGTGGTAGTCTAAGTTTAAAAGTACAAGACCGATTATGGTAATAACCTCCAATGGTCTTATGTACTTTGTGTTTTGTATTTCACGCTTTCTCAAGCGCATCTTGTCCTTCCTGAGTGAGACCTTCATATGACAAGGTCATCAATCCTGAAATTCCAAGGGTTTTCTTTTATCGAAGCCGTAGCTTCTCTGGATAACTTTGGAAGCTTTATGGTGCTTCCTGATTCGTATTTTGTTTTTGGTAGTTTCTCGGATGAATTCCAGATCAGCGAGGGTGCTGTGTGGAAATTGGATCTCTAGCTAGTTGTGTATTACCCACTTTAGTCCAGTGCAGATAGAATCTGCACTTGTGACCACAGAAGGTTTCGAATGAAGCAACTTGAATGCTAGTGTGATAAAGGACTCGACTAATTGGTAACTGGGTATCCCATTCTTTACCATAGTTGAGCCCATAGAATCATGACTACTCTGGTTCCTAGAGATTTTTGAGTGACGGCCTGAACTGGGAGATGATTCTATTATCTTAGTGGAGATAACAGATATTGGCATACCGTACACTCACACGTTCTAGTTATCTTCTCTACTTGCCACATTTTCAGGTTTCAAGGCTTCCTGTTGAGCCTCCTTACTTTGTGTGGAGAGATTTGAAAGGGTTATCATAGTCCGTGAGTGGCACTATGACATGGATACTCTTTCCGACTTATGATGTCAGCTACTATATTGGCTTTGTCAAGATGATAACGAATTTCAAATTCGTAGTCATTTAGTAGCTCGACCCATCGTCGTGGTCTCATGTTGAATTCCACCTGGTAGAATACATGATGCAGACTTTTGCACCGAAGTTCATCATTAGACTCATACTTGGCTTATCCACCAATACCTCGTGTATACAAGTCGTATATAATTTAGATTTCACAAAACGTTCGGATGGGTGACTCTGCCCCAGGTCCATAACCAAACAAGGAACAGGAGATAGGGCGGAATCACACATCCTTAATCTTGTTAAGTCTAACTTATATACCACTCTCGTGTATACACTTAGCAGCGATAGATTAACTTAATGAGTTCTTAGTCTCTATTCTTGAACTTGACCTATGGTTCGATGATTTTCCTATGAGATCTATTGAGGTACTTCGGTAGTTACTGACTTCTACGACTACTTCGGTGCTTTTCGTTTGAATTTTTCTGTCTACTGAGTAGGCTAGAATGACGTGGTACTCTTTGCATGGGTACTTCTGAAGTTTGGAAATGAGAGACAACCTAATGGTTTTGCGTTATAGATTGGAAGAATTTCATCTTACGGCTGATTAAGGAAAAGTTCTCTTATACAGCATAAGAATTTTCACATGGTAAGGGCCAGGCCAAACCATGTCGAATGAGGATGTCAGAAATTTTCTCGATGAAATAGATATTAAGTCGTTCTGGGACGAATGATTACTAGGGTGATATCTTATGTACCTAACTTTTCTGCGCTTCTGGTTTTATTCTGTTATTATCACTACGAACCCCTTTTTGATTCGAAATTGGCGGGTACTACCAATACGAGGTTTCTGATAATTTAAAATTATGAACTTTCATGAAACGATCCTTACTAGGTCTCTCTATAATCGCTTGGTGTATACAAGTCATGTATAATTAAGATTGTTGAGACCTTTGACTGAGCAACCCTGCCCTAAATCCACAACCAAACAAGGAATAGGAAATGAGGCGGGATTACTCACTCTAAGTCTACAAATCTTAATTATAAATGACCCTTATGTATACACTAAGTCATCATAGCTTACCTGTTAGGGTTTCAAATTTCTATATAAATGTTATGATTTAAATTGAACGGAAGAGTAATCATAATTATAGATAATTATCGGGGTTTGGAAGCGTACCAAAATATAGCAGGGTTCTTTGATGCTTTCCCATGTATTAGGATCAAAATCCTCCTGCTCTCCTGTCGTTCTTCTCTGTTGGACAGTCCCTCTTGTAATGTTCTATTTCACCAGAAAGGTGACATATGGGAATGGTTCCAACATTGGCAGTTGAAGTGATGAACTCAACCGGAGTTCTACAGATGCGGGCGGTATGCCCCTTCTGTTGGATATAGTGTCTAAGTCCATAACTTTATTTGGTATGTACTTGACCCGACCCGGCATGGTCCATTTGGGTTGCATGGCATTGCAATACTTGGATAGACTAAATGAGAGAATAAGGCACTTATGATTATTAATATATTATAAGTTCTAATATATTAATAATAGTATTATTTAATTAGTATTGATCAAGTATTAATCTAGGATTAATTTGGTGATCAAAGCGAGACTAATTAAATATATAGGGTTGATTATGACAATCATCAATTCTTTTATGGTGGATTAATGATCCATGGTTTATGGGTTATGGATGTAACCAAATGGAGCTCCATGGATAGTCCATGGGAGTTACAAATCCATGGGTCATGGGAAATCAAGAGTCATGACAATTAAGGGCATTCATGTGTAAACCCTAATTGTGACAACACTATAAAAGGAACCCTATGGCTAGCAAAAAGTGGACCTAGTGGACATAGTGTTACTAGAGAGGGCATAACCAATTTTGAGTGCTAGAAGTATTCTCTCAAGTTATTCCAAGTCTTGTGGTGTTGTGTGAAGCATTTGAGGCACAACATTTGGGGTGCTAGGCTCACAAAGTCTTGAAGGAATCCAAGCAACAACAAGGTATGTATTTCTACTAGTTTTATGTTTTATGTAATCCCCATGCCATGCTAGTTAGGAAATAACCTTGAAAAAGAAATTTGCATGTATATAAAGAAAACATAGATTCAAGGTTATTAGGGTTGCATGTACACTTAGGAAGTGTTAGAATGCTCAAAAACCCATCAGTGGTATCAGAGCCTAGGATTGTTTTTTGTATACTTGATGCAAAACTGCTTAAAAATCGAAAATTCTGCACTCTGACGACTGTACTCGCCGAGTCCATGGGGAGGACTCGCCGAGTCCATGAACAAATTCATTCTACTCGCCGAGTAGAATAGTGCACTCGGCGAGTAGGAGCGTGCTGGGCAGTTTTTTCGAGTTTTGTTGCTGGAAATGGATTAAGATCATTATCCCAATCTGTTTTGGACTTGTAAAATCTGTTTTTCAAAATGATAATGATTATGTTAACCCATTTTACATGACTTTTATCAATTTTCAAGTATTGTATATGTTTATATGATTTCTTGAAATTGCTTGACATGAATTTGTGTTCTTATGAGTTTTTAGAAGATCATAGGAATTATGTGTAACCACCATGTGTGTTTAATTCATGATCTTAATGGCTATGATGGTGTCCATAACTTGTCCTCAAGTTATGGATAACCAAAAGTCACTTCTTTTAATTGTGATTAAAGAACTAAAGAGGTTTCATAAAATGAAGAGTCTTCATTTTATGAACCATTAAAACTCATAAGTTACAAATTGAAGAGACTTGGAATAGTTTCAATTCTTGCCCTCAAGTTTTGGAATTTGAAAAGTCTTACACTCTAATACTTTAATTCCAAATTGAACCTTAGATTTTTAAAAGGTTTAAAAATCAACACTTATACTATTATTATAATTTTATTATATAGATATGTATAAGAATATGTCATTCTTACCGTTAGTAGGCCTCATTCACGAAGCCGGTCTATAAGGGGGGGTATAAGGTTGTTGCCTATAAAATGGTGACTTAATGGGTGTCCACTCTCACCCACCGCTTCCTTGATCGGTGGAGGGTCGTTAGCCGAACGGGTAGGATACGACTTTAAAATACTCGTTAAAAAGTATAATGAATTATAAAGTAACTATACATTATAAATTCCCAATCTTAGTTACTTTAGGAAAATGTGAAATTGGTGCTAGCCCATAAAATTACACTTTGTACCTTACCAAGTCGTTAGTGGAGCGTGTGTGGTTAACCGGCACACTAACATGGACTAGTAAGAGTGGCAAAGGGTAACTTGACCTTATTATAGATCGGTGGAGCGTGTGTGGTTAACCGGCACATCGATTAGGTAATATTGTTAAGGGTACCAAGTCAATTTGTATGGTTATTCACACCTTGTTTGTGATCCTCGGCATCCCAGTCACAAACTTGAGAGGGCACAATCGAGATTCAAACATGCCATTGAAAAGTTCAATGTATCTCAAAAGATCTAGGAGTTTCAAAACCAATAAAACCTAATAATAAAATATTTCGTTCTTATGGTGGAAATTGGTAAATCGTCATTTACCTACCTTCAAATATTTTATAGTATGGATTACGGCATCCCTCTTCCAACTATAAATAGTTTGTTGGATCCTAGCCTTAATATTTCATTTGGGTGAATTATTAAGGATTCCTAATCTAATGAAACTTGTCTTTCTTTCCTTTCAGATGTCTTCCAACAATGCTTCTGGCTCAAACCCAACAGGCTCCTTTTCCCTTATGAACTTGTGTGGTAAGGTCATCTTTGATGGATCCAATTTCAATGAGTGGATCAGAAACATCAGAATGATTACCCGCTATGAGGACAAAGAATATGTCCTCGATAGGGAGCTTAAGGTTGTGAATGAAGCCACTGCTACTCCTGAAGAGTTTGCGGAGTTTGTTGCACATGAAAAGGATGCTACTAAAGTAGCATGCATCATGATGGCCACCATGACTCCTGAACTTCAAAAATCCTATGAAGATTTCTACCCCTATGAGATGCACCTGGATCTGATGGAAAGGTACCATCAGAGCGCGCGTCAGGAGAGGTATGAAATCATCTCCTCCATGATAACCGCAAGGATGAAGGATGGTGAACCCATCACCGGTCACTTGCAGAAAATGCAAAGGTTCGTTGACCGGTTGCTGAAGCTAAATGTTGACTTTCCTGAGGAAATGGCGATTGACATCATTCTCCATTCCTTACCTCCAAGTTATGATCAGTTTCGTATGACTTATCATATGAACAAGGAGGAAGTCACACTTAGCAAACTTCAAGGACTCTTAAGGACAGCTGAAAATGGCCTTAAGGGTAAAGCAGTTGCTACTTCTACTCCTTCAACAGCCCCTGTTCTGGCTATTGGGCAGGGAAAGGGTAAGAAGAGGAAAAACCCTTCGAAGGGTACCAAGGGTAAGACTCTTGATGGTTCCTCTTCAAGTGGGACAAAGAAAGGTCCCATTACTCCTTCTTCAAACCCAAAGGAAGCACAGTGCTTCTATTGCTAGGATAAGGGACACTTCAAGCGAAGCTGCCCTAAATATCTGCAAGATCTAAAGGATGGGAAGGTTAAACCCACCCATACAGGTATTTACACAATATTGTCTAATAACTCATCTAATGCTAATTCTTGGGTGCTTGATACAGGTTGTGGTATTCACATCTGTACTGATTTGCAGGCACTAAGAAGAAGTGAGCAAGTGGAGCACGGGAAGATAAACTTAGTCATGGGCAACAGGAAAGCATCACCTGTTACCAAGATAGGAGTTTATTCTTTATTGCTTAATAATGGGTTAATGTTAGATTTGAATAAGTGTTGTTACTCGCCCGAAATGGCGAGAAATATTATTTCCTTTCATGGCTTGTACAAACAAGGTTTTACATTTTCATTTGATAATAAAAATGGTGCTATTAATGTTTATTACAATGATGTATTTTACTTTAAAGCATTACCTTGTGATGGTGTATATGAAGCCGTGAATGTTGTAGACAATCTAGGAAATAATGTGTTGTATATTGATTCTTCAGATAGCTTAGATAAAGCATCCTTGTGGCATTGTCGTCTTGGACATGTTAACAAGAAGCGCATAGGCCAACTCCAAAAGGCTGGAGTCTTGGAATCATTTGACCTCAAGTCAGATGATAGTTGCGAGTCTTGTTTACTTGGAAAAATGACAAAGTCACCCTTCACAGGTACTTGTAATAGGGGTGAAGGTTTGTTGGACCTTGTACACACGGATGTGTGTGGGCCCTTCAGAGTTGCTACAAGGGATGCTAATCGCTATTATGTGACTTTTACTGATGATTACAGTAGATATGGATATATTTACTTAATCAAGCATAAGTCAGAAACCTTTGAAAAGTTCAAAGAGTTTAAGCAGGAAGTGGAGAATCAATTGGGCAGGAACATCAAGATGCTCCGATCCGATCGAGGAGGAGAGTATCTTAGCATTGAGTTCCTTGACTATCTTAAGGAATGTGGGATCGTCTCACAATTGACACCTCCCAGAACACCACGGTTGAATGGTGTAGCTGAGAGGCGCAATCGAACCTTGTTGGATATGGTTCGTTCCATGATGAGTCGAGCTTCGTTACCAATCTCTTTCTGGGGGTATGCCTTAGAGACTGCCGCCCATATCCTTAATCTAGTCCCTACTAAAAAGGTTGCCAAAACACCTCACGAGATGTGGACTGGGAAAGTTCCCAATTTGGACCACATCAAGATTTGGGGTTGTGAAGCTTTCGTGAGGCATGAGACTCATGATAAGCTTGAACCTCGAAGTGAGAGGTGTATTTTCATCGGCTACCCACAGAGATCCTTTGGTTACCTCTTCTATAGACCCAGTGATAATGTGGTCTTTGTAGCAAGAAGAGGAGTCTTTCGTGAGAGAGAATTCATAAGCCAAGGGGACAGTGGGAGGCAAATTGACCTTGAAGAGCTTCAAGAGTCAAGTGGTGAAGGAATCTCAAATGCTATCGACCAACCTGAGGAGGAAACTCCTGTTGATCCGATAGATGAGTCTGTACCTCCAAGACGTTCCACTAGGGTGAGGAACACACCTGATTTTTATTATGGTTATCACATCACCACTGAAGGTGATACATTTATTAGTGACAGTACACTAATAGATTTGGATGAACCTAATAATTACAGGGAAGCCATGGCAGGCCCTGAGTCTGCTAAGTGGAAGGAGGCTATGGACAGCGAGATTCAGTCCATGTATGACAATCAAGTTTGGAACTTGGTTGACAATGTACCAGGTCGTAAGACAATTGGGTGCAAATGGATCTTCAAGAAGAAGACCGACATGGATGGGAAGGTACATACTTACAAAGCGCGACTGGTTGCGAAGGGCTTTACTCAAACTCCGGGAGTTGACTATGATGAGACCTTCTCACCAGTAGCTAAGATTAAGTCTATTAGAGTATTGTTAGCCATAGCTGCATTTCATGATTATGAAATATGGCAAATGGATGTCAAAACCGCTTTCCTTAATGGAAAGTTGGCTGAGGATGTTTACATGGCTCAACCAGAGGGTTTTGTCGATACAAGATACCCTAATAGAGTATGTAAGCTTGATAAATCCATTTATGGATTGAAACAAGCATCTCGCAGATGGAATCTTTGCTTTGATGAGAAAGTCAAAGAGTTTGGCTTTTCTAGGAGTGAGGATGAGTCTTGTGTGTATGTCAGGGCTAGTGGGAGCATAGTTAGCTTCTTGGTGTTGTATGTGGATGACATACTTCTCATAGGAAACGACGTCCCAACCTTGCAAGAGGTTAAGTCCTGGCTTGGGAAGTGTTTCGCTATGAAGGACCTTGGGGAAGCTGCCTATATCCTAGGGATAAGGATATTGAGAGATAGGAGTAAGAGACTAATTGGACTTAGTCAAAGTACTTACTTGGATAAGGTGCTGAAGAGGTTCAGCATGCAAGAATCCAAGAAAGGAGAATTACCAATCCAGAGTAATGCCAAGCTGAGTAAGACTCAGAGTCCGAGTACAGAGGCTGAGATAGCTGAAATGAGTCATATACCATATGCTTCCGCTGTGGGCTCGATCATGTATGCTATGACTTGTACTCGTCCTGATGTGGCCTTTGCTTTGAGCATGGTCAGTAGATATCAAGGGAACCCTGGCAAGGCACACTGGACAGCGGTAAAGAACATTCTCAAGTATCTGCGGAGGACTAAGGATTGGGTCCTTACCCTCGGAGGCAGTGATGACTTGAGAGTGGAAGGATATAGCGATGCTAGCTTCCAGACTGATAGGGATAATTTCCGCTCTCAGTCAGGCTGGATCTTTATCCTAAATGGAGGGGCAATTACTTGGAAAAGTTCCAAGCAGGAGACAGTAGCTGATTCTACTTGTGAATCAGAGTACATAGCAGCAAGTGAAGCAGCTAAGGAGGCGATATGGCTAAAGAACTTCATCGGAGACCTTGGAGTTGTACCAGCTATAAAAGAGCCAATGGAAATTTTCTGTGACAGCGAAAGTGCGGTTGCTTTGGCTAAGGAACCAAGAGATCACGGGAGATCTAGGCACATTGACAGAAAATACCATTTCATCAGACATCGAATAGAAGAAGGACTCCTCGTGGCTAAGAGGGTATCATCAAATGAGAACCCGGCAGATCCCCTCACGAAGGGACTGAGCAGGGTTAAGCATTTACAGCATGCGAGGCGCATTGGGCTGAGGGATGATATTAGTTTCAATAATTAGATTCCTGAAACTTGTAAAATGTAATTGACATTTGATGATAAATAAAAGTTGTTATTTATTTATGAGTAAGGTGTTACTATCTTGTGTTGATTGTTTACTATGTTTCAATTTTGCATGTTTTTACTTCCAGAATAATTATGTAATTATTCAAACCATCCACAGTCAGTCAAACTTTGGAAGTAAGTATTTAAGACTGTCATGAATTAGGCTTGTATGATTTGTCTAAAAGTGCTTTGGACAATGCAATGGTTGCTACAACATTCATGAGTACTCATAAGGGCTGAGTATTGGATCCAACCCACGCTCACTTGCATCACTTCATGGAATTTATCTCGAGTGATCGTGAGACGGTAATATCATATAAATCTTCAAACCTAGAGATATGAGTTGTTGACTATGAGTTGGTTATTCATTGATTGCACGAAAACGCATTGGTAACTCGATGTCATAAAACGTGCCTTTGTGAATAATTCAACAAGTAGTTAGTACAAGCATATCAGTCGAAGTTTATCTGTTCCTTCTAGAAATAGAAGCGATATCTGGGCCCCTCGATGATTTGGTTTTGACCTATGTACCGGGCCCGGTCAGAACCTAATTGATGTGTTCAATTTAGTTCTATGTCGAAACAAATCAGAGATCGAGAAACAAATGCTGGACAATAAGTAAGACCATGTTCCATGTGTTTGTCCGGCTGATATCATGAGAACAGAGGATTATATGATCACTTATCTGAAATGGCGTATCATCCTCATCTCAGTTCCGAGAGACTTTGAAAGAGCTACGATTGCTAGTCGGATTATGAAGTCATATTTGCAAATATAGTTATTAGACTTATCCAAGTGGGAGACTGTTGGATATAGTGTCTAAGTCCATAACTTTATTTGGTATGTACTTGACCCGACCCAGCATGGTCCATTTGGGTTGCATGGCATTGCAATACTTGGATAGACTAAATGAGAGAATAAGGCACTTATGATTATTAATATATTATAAGTTCTAATATATTAATAATAGTATTATTTAATTAGTATTGATCAAGTATTAATCTAGGATTAATTTGGTGATCAAAGTGAGACTAATTAAATATATAGGGTTGATTATGACAATCATTAATTCTTTTATGGTGGATTAATGATCCATGGTTTATGGGTTATGGATGTAACCAAATGGAGCTCCATGGATAGTCCATGGGAGTTACAAATCCATGGGTCATGGGAAATCAAGAGTCATGACAATTAAGGGCATTCATGTGTAAACCCTAATTGTGACAACACTATAAAAGGAACCCTATGGCTAGCAAAAAGTGGACCTAGTGGACATAGTGTTACTAGAGAGGGCATAACCAATTTTGAGTGCTAGAAGTATTCTCTCAAGTTATTCCAAGTCTTGTGGTGTTGTGTGAAGCATTTGAGGCACAACATCTGGGGTGCTAGGCTCACAAAGTCTTGAAGGAATCCAAGCAACAACAAGGTATGTATTTCTACTAGTTTTATGTTTTATGTAATCCCCATGCCATGCTAGTTAGGAAATAACCTTGAAAAAGAAATTTGCATGTATATAGAGAAAACATAGATTCAAGGTTATTAGGGTTGCATGTACACTTAGGAAGTGTTAGAATGCTCAAAAACCCATAACCTTCATGTTGCATCTATTGCAATGCAGCTCTCGGCAAACTCCATGATGATGGTAGTTACACTTGCTGCAGTGTGGGAGGTATCCTAAGTACGGCTTGGTAGGTGCTAGAATAACAGGGCTGATGGGGGTATTGACTGCCCCAGTTTGTTGCCCTCTGTTAGGTTCTTGAGTTGAACAACTCCCTTTCGTGTTCTCGAACTTGCGTTTAAGGATATTAAGCTTAAGGTTCGAGGTGTTCTTACAAGTAGGTGCTTGTGGCTGTACTTGGCCATCACCACGATCGGAGTTACCGATATCATTACTACTAACATTTGCATTGTTAGCATTAAGGTGTGCCATGACAGCTGCTACAGCTGCTGTGACCACAGCTTGAAACGTAGCCGCATCTATCTGAAGGATTGGTGTTTCGCTGGTGGGTTGGTTACACTTCTTTGGAGGCATGATAAGAAAATGAGTTCGTGAGCGACTATCGTGTCTCTAGATGTATTCTAACCATTTGTATCTATGTATTAATCTTTTGTTTTGTTATATTGTTCTTAATGATTCGACCTGCATCCCTATGATGCAGTCCTGGTGAGGAACATAATTAAGTTTCTAGAATGGTTAGGAACCTAGTATCATCCGAACTAAGTTACCTTCGTTTGGTGGATATCGTTTCCCAATTTTCGAAAATATCCGAAAATAATTCATAACAGTGTCTATATAAAATAGACTTATGAATTTGAGAAGTAATCACTATCAATTAAGATTCCGTGATCTGATTTATCGTTATTAGCCGTGACAGGAAAAGAAGATAAGCTCTAAACCTAATATGAGTAATGAAATCACTAATTCACTAGGTTGAACCGATTTACTAGTTATTGCTTAGATGAAAAGGTGCTCGAACACTTCACATGAATCATGCGTGGTTTTCCTTTGTTCTATTATGGGTGGTAATGATTTGTTCTCTCCTGGTATCTATAGGGTGTCCCTCTCCTCTATAGGTATATTGAATTCCCGGGCTATCTTACTTCCGATTCTGACACTGATCCTTATTACTTCGTAATGAAGATTTTGAATCTCGGAAGTTCATGCGAATATCTCATTGGTGTCCTTAATAAGGTAAAGGCACTAAATGATTTCTATAGTTCGTTTACTTCTCCTATGTATCTTCTTGGGATTCTCTTAATGAAATTATGTTGGATCCTCCTTGACTCTTCTATTGATTGCTGGAGTAACTATGTTTATCTAACGGGTTTATACGAGAACGGGAATGTCTAAAGAATCTATGAGAAAATCTTTACGAAGGTGATTCTTTCTGGTCCTTCTATAATCACATGGTGTGTACCGATTATATATAATCCAGATCAAATAGACCTTTGAATAAGTAATCCTACTCTAAAACCACATCCAAACAAGGAAAAGGAAGTAGAGTGAAAATCACATATTCTAAGTCTATAAGATCTCGGCTATATATGATCTTAACGTATCCACTTAGTAATTATAGACTTATCAGAAAAGATCTTTTTAACATTTCCCCAGAGGTATGTAACATACCTCCATGTTATTTTAGTTATGAGTTTGATTCTTGGACTTCTAGATACAAGAACTTAACAAGTTTTTAGTTTTCTTGTTATAGCATCCTATAATACCCCCATAGTATTTTAGTCTTTGGTTCTAGAATTCTTCTGGTGCTTAGGTAAGTTTTAGACCAGTTGCAACACTACAATCACTCCCCTAAACACATGTTGGTCATATTTTGGATGAATATAGTTGATCAGGCTATATTGATCCCAGATATGATTACGTCACTGTCTAGGTTTAACTGCAATGTCCAACATCTAAATACTTTAGTTTTGTTCTTCTTGTGATACTCATTCTGGTATATATACTCTGCATGTACTTATACTTTTATAAAATATTGATATATTTTTAAAGTATAAATCTTGGTCAGAGTGTTTTTATCACAATGGGTTTATAGTTGTATATCTTTTATGACTGATATACTGAGTTCACTATAAACACTGCTCTGATACTAATCGGTCGCACCCCCAAAAAAGAACGGCGGAAACGTTCGGGGGCGGAGGACTTAAGGTAAGTATCACAACACATGTAACATAGTAATCAAAGTACAAACAACCATTGCATTAATAAGTATAAGTTTTACATAAGTGTTTAAACATTACATATTCAAACACTAAAGTAGGCACAGTAGAAGACAAGAGCCGCAGTACGGTACTAGGTAGTCTTCTCAAACGCTTCTGGAGTGTACCTGTCTACTGGATTCCTGAGAATACAAGTTATTTGGAAAGAGTAGATCAGCATTTAAGCTGGTGAGTTCATAAGTATTTTAGTTCTGTTAAGTATACCCTAAGTTCTTTGAATAAGTTCGTTGGTTTCTCCAGGAAATCCTATATTTCCTGAGGTGATTAACTGATAACCTCAATAGTTTCCCTCTGTAATTACTTAGTTTATACTGATTATACATAACACCATATCGAATGGACAGTCAATTGGGTGTATCTGACCTAAGCCCACAACCAAACAAGGAACAGGAAGTAAGGCGGAAGTCACACACTTCACTGTCAATCGAACATTACTTATATATAACTATGATGTAATAACTAAGGAATTATAGAATTAACCACTAAAGGTCTTTTATGTTATACTAGTATACCGATATTGAGTGACTAAGTTCCATTAGATAAGTGGTTTAATCCCATAAACCGTTCTCTTTGTATTACTGTTTTATATTTGTATTCCTTTATGAAAACTTGAAACTGAGAGTGTGCCTGGCTCCACCAGGTGTTAATGAAAATTGTATTAAACCATTGTATTTTGTATTCTATAAACTGGTACTTTGAAGGTGTACTTTCGTTTATTTGTTTATACACTAACGTATTGTTAATATCTGTTTAATGAGTAGTTATTATAACCATACTATGATTGATGGCCTGAAACAAACGCTTTGTGGGCGTTTAAACTGTGGATAACAATTTTCACTCATCTAACTGTAGCTAGCAGCCTGAGTGCGGAGTTGTCAACCCCGATATATATCTACACACACTTGTTTCGATCCCCGACTGGAGATTCTGGTTATAATGTCAGGACTTTCCTATGTTGTCTAAAATGAATTAAACAACCTGAATATAGAGTCTCATAAAAATCATATTAAACGTTACATGTATATTAGTTTTGAAAACCCAATCATTCTGAAATAATGATTGACAGTATATTTTTAGTTTTCCAAACATGTATTTGATAAGTGTGAACCCTTGATTTGTTTTGAATCAAAACCCTGGTTTCTTGTAAAACAGTGTATTCTAGTATACTTGAATTATGAATTATTGCCTCGTGTTTGCTAACTCGGGTACTTTGTATAGTACCTTTGCTAATTCAAACTCGGCAGAATGTATTATTACCTCGTCTTTGCTAACTCGGGTACTCCGTATAGTACCTTTGCTAATGCAAACTCGGCAGGATGTATTATTACCTCGTGTTTGCTAATTCGGGCACTATGTATAGTACCTTTGCTAATGCAAACCCGGCATTACCACATGTTTGCTAACCCTGGTACTCTGTATAGTACCTTTGTTAATGCAAACTAGGTATGATGTATCTTTACTTCTTTAATATGTTGTTCGTATATTAAAAGTATTATACCTATCTTGGTATAGTTGAATGTATTTTGGCAATTTCCTTGGAAAGTATACAGTCGTGAATCATACTTGTATATTTAGTTTTGAATCATAAATTATACCTATTATAATTTATATGTTCTATCTTATTAGCATGAATTCTCATGGAATATCACCTTTGCTCAGCCTGATACAAAGGTAATGATACTAAAAGGAGTAACCTTTTAGACTCATATATGGATAATATATATATAATTAAGAAGGAAACGACCTTCGGACAAATAACACAACCTTAATTCCACATCCAAACAAGGAAAAGGATATAAGATAATTCATTAGTCCTAAGCCCTTCAAGTCTTATTTATATATTTATACATATATAAACATGATTTTGGCATTTATAATTTGAAATAGTTTATAAAACATTTTTCAAAGAATTTAACATGGCTTTACGTTATTTTGGAAGTATTTGGTAATTCTTAAAAGCATACGGAAACTTTCTGTGTGATTATTATCACACACAGTTATTAACACAATTTATTATTGTGTTAAACTTGTATTCCCCCCCTAAAAAGCATTTAAAAACCATTGAAAAGGTAAATTATAGGGGTATGAATTCACTTGATAAGCGGTGATTCGGGCAGCGTTTCGTTTCCCGGAAAAGAGTTTGTTTGACGAAAAACCGGCTCAAACCGGGTAGAGTTTCGACAGGAGAGAGGATGAATTCTCGAGAATTCTGGGGCTCCGGGGCTTGCTTCGAGCTTTAGACGTGATACCGGGGCCTTCGGGGGTCGTGAGAAAGTCGAGGGGGGTGAAATGGTGCAAAATGGGTGAAAAATGGGGTGAAAAACCCTTCCATCCGAGAAGGCTCGCACCCTTTATATAGGGGTTCGAGGGTTCGGCTGAAGGGGGACAGCTGGCGAGGGCTCGGGCACCTGGCGAGGCGAGGAGGTGAGTCAGCAGCTACGTGGCAGCTCCTGCGAAGGCCACGTGCGAAGGCTTAAGGCGGTGGAGCTTCTGACCCGGTGCGAGACACGTGACTACGGACAGGTGGCCTCTTCTAAGTGGACCGAAGTTCGTTCCAATGGGGAAAGAAGGTGACGACTTCGGACCAATCAGGAGACGACACGCGAGGCTGCGGTCCAATGAGAAGCGAACATGTGGAGGCCTCGCATGCGAGGTGACGTGTCCGAAGCTGACTCATGCGAATTTACCCAATTTTTCTTATTTTTCTTTATTTTTGTGCCAAAACTTGCGAAAATCATAACTCTCGCATACGAGCTCCGTTTTTGGCGTTCTTTATATGCACGCGTAGGTAACATCATACTCTAGGACTTTCATTTAGACTTCGTCGGCTGATTTTGAGTTTATTTTTAATATTATTATTTTAAACAGACCGGGACGGGAATCCGTTAAAAATTCATAACTTCTTCATCCGACGTCCGTTTTCGTCTGTCTTTTTACCGTTGTGCTACTTTTGACGAGACCTTCGATTCTCGTTTAAGTGTCGTCGGCTAAATATCAATCGATTTATATTTCAAATTTTTAGCTGTCTACTGCTAAACCGAAACTTCGAAAAATCATAACTTCCTCATACGAAGTCGGATTTTCACGTTTTTTTTATGAACGTTCTCGGTTTAACATATTCTACAAGTTTCATTTAGATTGTTAAGGCTAAAAAGCCTTTTATTGAAAATTCACTTTTTACACTGAACAGTGTTTTACCGGTTTTGACGCGGATTTTCGATTGGTCATAACTTCTTCGTTATAACTCGGATTTCAGTGTTCTTTATGTTTTTGCAAAACCTTGTTACAAACTATACCACTTGGTTCATCCCAATTATGATTATTGATCAATTTATTTTTGACCAAAATTTGACTGGTGTCACAATAATCCTGGCAGCTGCGCCTAAATAATAATATTGACAGTTGTGCCTAATAGATAACATTGGCAGCGATGTACTTCGTGCCTATTCCTTAGGATAATCCTTAGGAATGAATGAATGAAGGATAGCTGATTCTTAGGGTAGATCCTTAAGAATAAATAAGATAATGGGGATGGGTAATTGGGTTGATTGTTTGATGATTAAACATAATAATTATATTGTGGGCTGAAAGCCCTATGTACCCACCAGGTTTCCCAACCTGACCCACCCAGTTTACTTATATCACAGGTATCGATACGAAGCTACATTACACTGAGAGATTAAAGGAGATGTAAATCACTAGTGTAAATGAATGTAAGGTCTGTTTATGCTTATGTTTATGTATTGACGATGACATCCCAATGTTTTAATCTAAACAAAATATATTTCATCGGAAATGCTTCGATAATATATTTATTATGTTTTCTGGGAATAAATTCCACAATATTATTCTTTAAAATGAATACTTTGATTTTCAAATAAGCATAAATAAAAATTTTAAAATGGCCGTGAATTTGGGGATGTCACATTGGACTTGGATTACACCAAGATATCATCAATAAACACAATGATGGAACGATCGAGCATCAGCCTGCATACCCGATTCATCAAATCCATAAACACCACGGGCGCATTGGTGAGCCCAAATGGCATCACCACAAACTCGTAATGCCCATAACGAGTCTGGAACACGCTCTTCTCCACGTCCTCCTCTCTCACTCTGACCTGATGATACCCATACCTCAGATATATCTTGGAGAACCAAGATGCACCCTACAGTTGATCAAAGAGGTCGTCAATCCGCGGAAGGGGATAACGGTTCTTCACCATTAACTTGTTCAACTCCCGGTAATCAATGGACATCCAGTGTGAACCATCCTTCTTCTTGACGAACAATATCGACGCTCTCCATGAAGAACTGCTCGGTCTGATGAACTATTTTCCTAGCAGCTCCTACAACTGAGATGACAACTCCTGCATCTCAGGCGGTGCCAAGCGGTATAATGCCTTGGAAATCGGGGTCGTACCTGGCATAAGGTCGATCCTGAATTCGACCTACCTCTCGGGAGGCGCACCAGGTAACTTCTTTGGAAACACATGCAAACTCGTTGACAACCTGGACCTCTGAAACTGAAATATAAACCCCAACATGCGTATCCACCACATAAGCCAAGTAGTCCACACACCCATGCTGAATAAACTGACGAGCCCTGGCCGCTAAACAAAACCCTGAACCCATCCTGGTACCCTCTCCGAAGATAAACAGGTCTCCCCCATTTGGGGTTCGAACTACTACTCGCTGGCCCTCACAATTAATCCGGGCACCAAACCTGCTCAGCCAGTCCATGCCTACAATCACACACGCATCCCCCATGGGGATAGGAATCAGTTCAATCGGATAAGGCACCCCGAATATCTCAAGCACACATTCCTGAAACACTGTAGACGCAGAGACTCCGTGTTCGTTGGCCATAGAAACCCGCAACGAACACTCTAACTCCCCAATAGACATATCAAAATCCCTACTGAATGATCGAGATACAAAGGACCGACTCACACCCGAGTCAAATAACATTAGAGCAGGAAAAGAGTTCACTAGGAATGTACCTATCAGGACATAATATAAGCATGACATAAATATAATCAACAGAATAAATGAAAGAAAATATACCAGTCACAACATCTGCAGCTCTGCTAGCCTCCTCGGCAGTGAGATGAAAAGTGCGACCTCAGGCCCTCGGGGGCTCCGCCCTCCCTTGGCGCCCATCGGTGATCCTCAAAGTAGTTGGTGATGGGGACTATGCGGCTTGGCGGCGAGCAATGGACAGTTCGCCTTCACATGGCCAACCTGATCACAATGATAGTAGATCCTGGTACTTGGAGTTGGGGCCAGCTGGCGGAAATCCCTTGCTAGTGCCCTTCCTTTCAACATTTGTGACACACACCTCCTGATCGATAGAACCCCTCATGAACCTTGCCACACTTCCCACAAGTGCAGCCCCTCTGCCCTCCAGATCTAGAATCAGCAACCTTGAAACGCTTCGGCGCTGGCTGCGACTGAACTGGGGCTGGTCTCTGATCCTTCGTCTGAAGCTCTATCTCAATCTCATTCCGCTTGGCAACCTCCTGCATCTCTAACAAAGTATCATAACACTAGGTGGAAACAAACTTCCTGATATCCTTCTTGATCATGCTCAAGTAACGGGTTATATGAGTCTGCTCAGAAGCAAACTCAGGGAAAAACATGGTCCTCTCTATGAACATCCTGGTGATCTCCGTCACGGTCTCAGTCTCCTGCCTCAGGTCCAAAAGCTCTTGGGCCAACCTCTCACGCTCCACCCGCGGAACATATGTGTTGGGTTTTGAGCACTATAACACTCCTATGGTGCACATGCAACCCTAAATGCTTTGGATCTATGTTTTCTCTATTATACATGCATATTTTCAATTTTTCCAAAGCATTGTCATAACTAGCATACAAATTGCCAATTGAATAAAACATCTAGATAGATGACATAACTTTTGAAGGACTTGCAGTTCTTGACCCTTGAAAGATTTAGCACCTCAAGTGTGATGCCTCTAATGGTTCACAAACACCAATATTCAAGAGGATGATTTAAGAGAATAATCTATTTATCTCAAAGAGAAGAGGGAACCGATTTTCGTCTATGGAGGGTTCTATTTATAGTGTTAGATATGCTAGGGTTACACTTGGTAAACCCTAATAACCCATGACTTTCCACATTCTCATGCTCCATGGGTTTAACCTCCATGGACTATCCATGGATTAGTTTAGCCCATAATCATGGATCATTAGCCCATACCACAAGAGTGATTGATTTACATAATCAATCCCCATATATTTAATTAGTCTCTTTTGATCACAAAGTTAATAAATTAATTATTGATCAATACTAAATAAGTAATTCCATATTAATATATTATACTTGTAATATATTAATAAACCATAAATAACCTTATTCGCAAAATTCATCCTATCAAATTGCACTGCTGAAGGAAACCCAAAAGGACCATGCTAAAATCGGGACAAGTACATACCAGTTATAGTTATGGGCTTAGACACCAAATCCAACAGTCTCCCACTTGGATAAGTCTAATAACTATTACTGCTAATGTACTTCAGGATCTGACTTAGAAATCATAAGCTTTCAAAAGCCGTTGTCGAACTCTGACATAGTCAGTGATTCGTCCTTCAGATAAGTGATCATATACTCCTCTGTTCTCAAGATATCAGCTACACAAATACATGGAACAATGTCATACTTATTGTCCAACAGTTTGTTTCCCGATTTCTGATTCGTCTGACATAGAACATAACTGAACACATCAATTTAGTTCTGACTGAGCCCGACACATAAGTTAAAGCAGAATCATCGAGGGGCCCAAGATATCGCTTTTAATCCTCTTAGGATAAAAGGAACAGATAAACTTCGACATGATATGCTTGTACTAACTACTCATCAAATCATGCACAACGTCACGTGATAATTCCATGAAGTGATTCAGGTGAGCGCGGGTTGAATCCAATACTCAAATCTTATTTCAAGAGCACTCATGAATGGTGTAGAAAACTGTTGCTATGCCTAACTCCTTAGACAATCTACAAGCCAAATCATGACAGTCTTATTTCATACTTACTTCCAACGTATGATCGACTGTGGATAGTTTGAATAATAATAATAATAATTTTATTATTCTGGAAGTCAAAACATGTAAAGTGAAACAATAGTAAATAATCGACACAAGACAGTAACTTTACTTATAAATAAAAATCCTTTTATTCAATCATAAAATGTCAATTACAATTTAGCTATTACAAGTTTCGATTTATCTAATTACTAAAACTAATATCGTCCTTTAGCCCAATGCTCCTTGCATGCGGCAAGTTCTTAATCCTAGTCAATCCATTTGTAAGAGGATATGTTGGGTTGTCCTATGACGATATCCCATTTACCACGAGGTGCCCTTCTTCTACCCGATGTCTTATGAAGTGGTATTTTCTGTCGATGTGCCTGGAACAACCATGATCTTTCGGTTCCTTGTTTAAGGCAACTGCACCTTCATTATCGTAGAAAATCTCCATACGCTTCTTTATGGATGGAATGACTCTAAGGTCTCTGATGAAGTTTTTCAACCATATCGCCTCCTTCGATGCTTCGCTTGCTGCTATGTACTCTGATTCTCATGTTGAATCAGCTACAGACTCCTACTTGGAACTTTTCCATGTCACTGCTCCTCCATTCAGGGTAAACACCCAGCCCGACTGCGAGCAGAAATTATCTCTGTCGGTTTGAAAGTTGGCGTTGCTATACCCTGTCACTCTCAAGTCATCACTCCCACCAAGGGTAAGGATCCAATCCTTAGTCCTCCACAGGTACTTACGAATTTTCTTAACTGCAGTCCAATGAGCTTTACAAGGATTCCCTTGATATCTGCTGACCATGCTTAAAGCAAAGTCCACATCAAGGAGAGTACAAGTCATAGCATACATGATCGAACCAACTGTGGAAGCATATGGTATATGACTTATTTCTACTATCTCAGCCTCTGTACTCGGACTCTGAGTCTTACTCAGTTTGGCATTGCCTTGGATAGGTAAGTCACCTTTCTTGGAGTTCTCCATGCTGAAGCGTTTCAACACCTTGTCCAAGTAGATACTTTGACTAAGTCCTATTAGTCTTTCACTTCTGTCTCTCAATATCCTTATCCCTACTATATAGGCAGCTTCTCCGAGGTCCTTCATAGCGAAACACTTCCCAAGCCAGGACTTAACCTCCTGCAAGGTTTGGATGTCGTTTCCTATGAGTAGTATGTCATCTACATACAATACCAGAAAGCTCACTATACTCCCACTAGCTTTGACATATACACAGGACTCATCCTCGCTTCTCGTAAATCTAAACTCTTTGACTTTCTCATCAAAACAAAGATTCCATCTACGAGATGCTTGTTTCAATCCATAAATGGACTTCTCAAGCTTACACACTCTATTAGGGTACTTTGCATTGACAAAAGCCTCTGGCTAACTCATGTAAACATCTTCAGCCAACTTTCCATTAAGGAAAGCGGTTTTGACATCCATTTTCCATATTTCATAATCATGAAATGCAGCTATGACAAACATAACCCTTATAGATTTAATCTTTGCTACTGGTGAGAAGGTCTCATCATAGTCAACTCTCGGAGTTTGAGTAAAGCCCTTTCCAACCAGTCGCGCTTTATATGTGTGTACTTTCCCATCCATGTCAGTCTTCTTCTTGAAGATCCATTTGCACCCGACTGTCTTACGACCCGATACATTATCAACCAAGTTCCAAACATGACTATCATACATGGACTGAATCTCGTTGTCCATAGCCTATTTCCATATTGCAGACTCGGGGCCTGCCATGGCTTCCTTGTAGTTGTTACATTCATCCAGATTTACCAGTATGCTATCACTGATAAATGTATCACCTTCAGTAGTAATATGGAAACCATAAAACTCAAGTGTATTTCTAACACGACTGGAACGCCTCAGAGGTATGGACTCGTCAATTGGATCAACTGGAGTTTCCTCCTCAGGTTAATTACTAGTGTTTGATGTTCCTTCACCTCTTGACTCTTGAAGCTCTTCAAGGTCAATTTTTGTAACATGCCAATTTTCAAGGCCAAAAATTTCGTTTTTAATTAAGTAACCCATAAACTAGTTTACCAAAAACATTACCAATGTCGATTCAATTTATAAAACTGTAACAACGTGTTTCAAACCATATCATCAATAGTAATAAAAATCAGAGTACAATCCCAAGAAAAACTCATAATGCGGAAATCATGCGTGTGTGTGATGTGCCGCTACCGCGCCGGCTCCTTCCCCTTCGCTGAAGAGGTACCTGAAACAAAACCGAAGAATGTAAGCACGAAGCTTAGTGAGTTCCCCCATCATACCACACACCATACAATAACAAACTGTTAGACAATTCTGGGGTGCCTGACTACCCAGGTCAAGCCATTCTGGGGTGCTTGACTTACCCAGGTCAAGCCATTCTGGGGTGCTTAACTTACCCGTCCATCTATTTCCCCGACTACCGGGGACTATTTCACCCCCTACTACTACCATATAACACACATATATTGCCAGGCAATTCTGGAGTGCCCGACTACCCATGTCAAGGCATTATGGGGTGCTTGACTTACCCGTCGGTCCTTACGACCGACATACGAGGACTATTTCACCTCCTACTACTACCACATAATATCATAACATAAACATACTGTCAGGCATATCTGGGGTGCCCGAGCTACTCTTCGATCCTAACGACCGAACTTGGGGGCTATTCTCCCCCTGCTACCACTATCACATATAACATATCATGCTAGCACATAAACATATCAGGTAGTAGCAAACCTAGATGAATATCACAAAGACAATCATCTAACATACAACTCCTACTGGTGGGCCACAATTGTGGCCGTAGACCCACCACTACTGGAAGGTAACTCACCTCGTATGAATGAAAGTTGTCAATCCGAGTGAGAAGTCTCTGTTTGCTGCTCCGGCGATTCTCTGGCTATAATTACCATAAAGACACTTAGTCAGAAGCTGATAACTACTCTTAGGGTAAAATGACTATTTTACCCCAGGCCAAAGTCAATATCCTGGTCAAAGTCAACTTCCAATTGACCTGACTCGCCAAGTTGAGCCGTCAACTCACCGAGTCCCTATTCTTTCATCTGACCCCCTCCCGACTCTACTCGTCGAGTTTAGCAAAGACTCGACGAGTTCTCCTTCTATAATATCATCGAATGAACCTTCATCCGACTCGCCGAGTTGTATGAACAACTCGTCAAGTTCACCTTCATCCTATGAACATGTCCAGTCTGCGACTCGCCGAGTTGTATGAACAACTCGTCGAGTCCGTCTTCAAAGGGTTGGGAGATTGCCTTGGACTCACCGAGTCCTATGATTTCCAGATTATGGCTCCTTCTCAAAACGTCACAACACTCCTTGGGTCTTTTCTAATCTTCCAAGAACAACTCGCCGAGTCGATGTTGTCCAAGTCTTATTTCTCGATTTCTGATGTACAACACTTAACCAAAAGATAGATCTGGGCTTCTAAGATCGACCTAGCACGTAAAGTTACGAACTTTACGTGCATGCATGGGAGTATAAGCGTAATGGACCCAAAAATTAGGTCTAAAGGTGCATGTGTCTCTTTATGGCTACAAAGTTGGCCACTTTACTCCATGTAGTCCCCTAAGGACCCTGGATCTGGAGTCTTAACCCCCAACCATGCTTGCACTCATGATTGGCCACCAAAAGTGGTTCCTAAAAGCCCTATATCACTCCAAAAAGGGATCTAGAACATGAATGAACAAGGTACAAGCTTTATACCTCTAAGGAACTGTAGATGCTGCACAAACTCGAAATCTTCTGGTTTCCTCTTGGCTCCTCAAGCTTTTGCTTCTTCCTTGTGATCACAAACCACCAAAATCAACAAAAAGGGCCTTAGATCTCACAGAACGATTAGGGTTTCAGTAGGAGGTGTTCTGGGAGCATAAGGGACGACGGAGGCTGCATTAAGATGTTTAAATAGGGTGCAATCCCTCAGATTTAGGGTTTTGTCCAAACAGCGCCTACTTGTCGAGTCGGTTCGCCGACTCGTCGAGTAGGTCACTAAACCCCCGTGTCCAAAGTTGATTCTACTCGACGAGTTGGACCTTCAACTCGCCGAGTCCCAGGCCAAAATGTTATAATTACTTGAATGAAAATACGTACCAGGAACCGGGTGCTACAAATCTCCCCCACTTATTTTTAGACTTCGTCCTTGAATTCTGCTGTTCGATCCTGAAAAAGCTCTGGGTAATGCTCCATCATCTCATCCTCCTGCTCCCACGTCCATTCCAAGCCCTTTCGGTGCTGCCATTGCACCTTCACCACCTCGACCCTCTTGTTCCTCAGATCCTTCGACTTCCGGTCAAGGATCGCCACAGGCCGCTCAATGTAGTTCAGGCTGTCATCCACCTGAATATCCTCCAGAGGTACCACTGCTGAGTCATTCACCAAGCACTTCCACAGCTGAGAGACATGGAAAGTGCTATGGATCTAATTGAGTTCCGCTGGCAGATCCAACCTATACGCCACCTTGCCCACCTAGGCTATAATCCTGAAGGGTCCAATATACCTGGGGCCCAGCTTGTCCCGCTTCCTGAATCGGATGACGCCCTTTCATGGCGACACCTTCAGGAGGACCATATCCCGGACCTAGAACTCCAGGTCCGAGCGGCGCTTGTCGGCATAACTTTTTTGCTGACTCTGAGCAGTCTGAAGCCTACTCCTGACCTGTTGAATCCTCTCAGTCATCTTGAGCACCACTTTGGTGCTCCCCATGACCCGCTGGCCCACCTCACCCCAACATATCAGGGTTCTGCACTTCCTCCCGTATAACATCTCAAAGGGAGGACGATCGATACTCGCGTGGTAGCTGTTGTTGTAGGAGAACTCAGCTAATGGGAGGTAGGTATCCCAACTACCACCAAAGTCTAGCACACATGCCCACGGCATATCCTCGAGAGTCTGGATGGTCCGCTCACTCTGTCCATCCGTCTGCAGGTGGAAAGCGGTGCTAAAGTGTAGACGAGTACCCAACTTGTCGTGGAATTTCTTCCAAAACCTGGAAGTAAACCGCACATCTCTGTCAGAAATCACGGAGACTGGCACTCCATGCCGAGCCACTACCTCTCGAATGTAGATGTCGGCCGGCTTCTCGGCCGATATACTCTCCTGGATTGGTATGAAATGGGCACTCTTGGTCAATCAATCCACGATGACCCATATTGAATCCACTCCTCGCGCGGTCCTTGGAGGTTTGGTGATGAAATCCATGGTAATATCTTCCCATTTCCACATGGGAATATCTAACGGCTGCATCTTTTCGTGTGGCCTCTGGTGTTCGGCCTTGACCTTCCTACAGGTCAAGCACCGCTCCACATACCATGCTACATCCCGCTTCATGCAGGGCCACCAATAGTCAAGACGAAGATCTCTATACATCTTCGTCGCTCCGGGATGGATAGAAAACCTGGATTTATGCGCCTCCTCCATTAGTATCTGGCGCACGCCTCCATGATAAGGGACCTACACCCTACGGTGAAGAGTCACTAACCCTCGGCTATCACAGTCGAAGGAGGAAACCTGACCCACTATACGCCCGCTCTTCCGATGTTCCTCCTTTATAGCCTCATGCTGGGCCTCTCGGATCTGCTCCAACAGTGGAGTCACTACTGTCATCCGCATGCAAATGTCTCTGATCGGCGCTGCCTTACGGCTAAGCGCGTCGGCCACCACATTGGCCTTCCCCGGGTGGTAAAGGATCTCACAATCATAATCCTTCACCACATCTAACCACCGACGTTGCCTCATGTTTAGATTCGGCTGATCCATGAGGTATCTCAGACTCTTATGGTCCGTGTAAATGGTACATCGAACCCCATAGAGATAGTGTCACCAAATCTTGAGGGCGAAGACGACCGCCCCCAACTCCAAATCGTGCGTCGGGTAGTTTGCCTCATGGGGCTTCAACTGCCTCGAGGCGTAGGCGATGACATGCCCTCTCTGCATCAGTACTGCGCCCAGGCCCGAAATAGACGCGTCACATTATACTACAAAATCCTCCACGCCCTCTGGCAGGGCTAAGATCGGCGCCTCGCACAATCTCTGTCTCAGTGTTTTGAATGCTGCCTGCTGCTCAGGCCCCCAATGAAAGACTACGACCTTCTTCGTTAGCCGAGTCAAGGGTATGGCTATCTTGGAGAAATCCTGGATGAATCTCTGATAATAGCCGGCTAATCCCAGGAAACTCTGAATCTCAGATGGAGACTTCGGAATCTCCCATCTCATCACGGCCTCCACCTTGTCCGGGTCGACCAGAATACCATTCTGGTTGACAAGGTGCCCCAGAAACTGCACCTCACGCAACCAGAACTCACACTTGGAGAACTTGGCGTACAAGCTCTCCCTCCTCAGAGTATCCAAAACCTCTCGCAGATGCTCCTCATGCTGCTCCTGCGTCTTGGAGTATACCAGGATATCATCAATAAAAACTATCACAGACCGATCCAACATCGGTCTGCACACGTGGTTCATGAGGTCCATGAACGCGGCAGGAGCTTTGGTGAGCCCGAAGGGCTTCACCATGAACTCGTAGTGGCCATAGCGAGTCCGAAAAGCAGTCTTATATACATCCTCATCCCTGACTCGCATCTGATGGTAGCCTGATCGCAAGTCTATCTTGGAAAACCAAGATGCTCCCTGAAGCTGGTCGAACAAATCATCTATCCTCGGGAGTGGGTAACGGTTCTTCACTATTACCTTGTTCAGCTCCCGGTAATCTATACATATGTGATGCGACCCATCCTTCTTCTTGAGAAACAGAATCGGGGCTCCCTAAGGCGAGCTACTCGACCTGATGAATCCATTGTCTAACAGCTCCTGCAGCTACGTAGACATCTCCTGCATCTCGGGAGGAGCCAACCGATATGGTGCCTTGGCTATCGGAGCCGCACCAGGGACTAAGTCGATCCTGAACTCCACCTGTCATTCCAGAGGTATCCCAGGCAGCTCCTCTGGGAATACATCCGCGTAATCTCGCACCACCGGAACATCTGTCATCGTCGTCTTACCCTCCTCTCGGGTATCCATAACATAGGCGACATACCCAGCACAGCCCCGCTGAAGGTAGCGCCTGGCCCTCGCTGCTGAACATAGTGATGGTTCGTGTTGCGGCCTCTCGCCCTGAATCACCAGCTCTCCCCCACTCGGGGTCCTGATCCGAACCAACTGCCACGTGCAGTCGATCACTGCCCTGTTGTGGCTCAACCAATCCATGCCTATAATCACCTTGTTCCCACACTGCGGAATGGGAACCAAGTCTACCAAATAACGCTCCTCGAACAATCTCAAAACACAGTCCCTGAAAACCGCTGACGCTCGTACTGATCGGTCATCGACAATCTCGACCTCTAGAGGGCAATCCAACATGCCTGAAGACTCAGGGAACCTCTTGCTAAGCGCAAGAGAGACAAATGATCGGGTAGCACCCGAATCAAACAACACCTGAACTGGGATACCGTTCACATGGAACGATCCTGAATAAGACATATCATATGGCACATCAATATCATAAGCAACATAAAATAAAAGCTAGGGAGAAGAAATCGTACCCGTCACCACATCGGGTGCGGCGCGTGCCTCCTCGGTAGTCAACTGGAAGGCTCGGCTCCTCACCACTGGAGCCTCTGTCTTGCCCTGCCGACCATCAGTGATCCGCAGCGTCGCTGGAGCTGGCGCTGCTGCTGTCAACTGAGGGCAGTTGGCCTTTTTATGGCCTCGCTGGTTGCAGTGAAAGCACAACAACCCCGATGTCTGGAAAGTGGGCGCATGGGCGCTACAATCTCTGCTAAAGTGCCCCGTCTTGCCGCACTTGTAGCAGCCCGATGATCCCATCCTACAAACCCCCTCATGAGCCCTGTCGCATTTCCTGCAGCGGCCCTGTCCCGACTGGCCCTTCGGCCTAGTGTCTGCTCCCTTGGGCTTCTTCCCCGAAGCCCTAGTAACCTGTCCCTCCTCTGCCTTCCTCTTCCTGAGGTGCTCCAAGTCTATCTCCCTCTCCCTCGCCCTGGCAATCATGGAATCCAGGGTCGGGCATGTCGAGAAGCTGACATGCTCCCGGATGTTTGCCCTCAACATATCATGATAGCGGGTTTTCCGCATCTCCTCATCTCCCGCAGACTGGGGCACCAATAATGCCCTCTCCCGGAACTTGGCGGTAATCTCCGCCACTGACTCCGTCGTCTGCTTCATATCCAGAAACTCCCTGGCCAGCTGTTGAAGCTCTACAGTTGGCGCAAACTCAGACCTGAACCTGGTCACAAAGTCCGACAAAGTCATAGCCTCAATCGTTGAGGCTCCAAACGAGTCTCCAACCGACTCCTACCAATCCGTGGCCCTGTCCCTCAAGCATCCTGCCGCATATCAAACCTTCGACCCCTCGGGGCAGAAGCTAGTCAACTGGGCAGACTCAATGTCTGCAATCCATCGTCTAGCAACAATGGCGTCCTTTGCATTGGGTTTTGAGCATTCTAACACTCCTATGGTGTACATGCAACCCTAAATACCTTGGATCTATGTTTTCTCTATTATACATGCAAATGTCAATTTTCCAAGGTATTGTTCTAACTAGCATAATATAAAGTAGGGGTGTGTATCAAACCGCACAAACTGCATAAACCGCCCACACCGCAACAAACCGCACCGCATAATGCGGTTTAGATCTTTTGTGGTGCGGTTTGCGGCTCGTAATTTCGATAAACCGCACTATACGGTGCGGTTTGCAGTTTTCAGTTTCAAAACTACGGTTTAAACCGCACCGCACCGCATATATATATATATATATATATATATATATATATATATATATATATATATATATATATATATATATATATATATATATATATATATATATATATATATATATATATATATATATAACAGTTCGATTTTATCAATAAACCTTATGTAATAGTAAGATTATGCCAGCAACTAAACTGTAGTAGTTCATGAAACGTGGATTCTTCAACAAACCACAACTTACATTAGCTCTTAGTAAATTACATTAGCTTTTACAAAGAAATTATGTTATAACTTCACCTCATGAAAATATATATTAGTTGTAAGATATTGCGATATAATATGTTGAATAAGATGTATAAAGAATTGGCCGTATTAAGCAATGACCATAGATATATGTTAAAAAATATTACAATATAGTATTTCTTTAACAAAATTTAAAATTGTAATTTAGATCAAATGATTGAAAATAGTTTCAAAGTTTAACAACTAATCAAACCACACAAACCGCACCGAAACCGCAAAACCGCCCGCAACAAACCGCACCGCATACCGTGGTTTACACCTTTCACGGTGCGGTTTGTTGTTTCCAAAAATCTCAAACCGTATATGCGGTGCGGTCTGCGGTTTTGACTGTAAACCGCACCAAACCGCACCCCCCTAATATAAAGTACATATAATACAAAAATCTAGTAGAATACATACATCTTTGTTGTAGCTTGATTCCATGAAGCTTAAGAGCCTAGTGCCCCAAGTGTGACACCTCAAATGGTTCACACAACACCATGAACACTTGGAATAACCATGAGAGAAGATATCATAGGCTCAAAATCGGCTTGCCCTCACATAGAATGCTTAGGGCCGATGAGCTCATGGGTTCTTTATATAATGTGCACATTAGGGTTACACCATGTAACCCATGACTTTACCTATTCCTTATGCTCCATGGGTTTTAACCTCCACGGGGTATCCATGGGTCACCACATGGGTTAAACCCAACATAAGGAATCATGGATCATAAGCCCACATATATAAGAATGAATGATATACACAATCAATCCCCATATATTTAATTAGTCTCTTTTGATCACTAAATTAATTCCAAATTAATTCTTGATCAATACTAATTAAATAACATGATTTCATATTAATATATTAGAACTTATAATATATTAATATGTCAACAATATCCTCTTCTCATAAAAGGTCTATCCAAATCGTTCCGATGCCATGCAACCCAAATGGACCATGCCGGGTCGGGTGAAGTATATACCAATTATAGTTATGGACATAGACACTAATCCAACAGTCTCCCACTTGGATAAGTCTAATAACTATTATTGCAAGTAAGCCTTCACCACCCGACCAACAATCGTAGCTCTTAAAAGCTGCTGCTGAACTCTGAACAAATCAATGACGCGTCTATTAGATAAATGATCATATATTCCTCCATTTTAGATATCATATGGACTGATACATGGATTAAAATCATTCTCTCTGTCCATTTGTTGTTTCCCGATTTCCGATTTATGACGACCGACTAATTGAACAAATCAAATCAGTCCAGGCTTGGCCAAGCACTTAGGGGTGTCATCACTAAATCATCGAGGGGCCCACAGATATCGCTTTTATCCCTATAAGGGTAAAAGGAATGGATAAACTTCGACTCATATGCTTGTTCTACTACTTTTTGAATCATACACAAAGGCACGTTTTATAACATCGAGTTACCAATGTGTTTTCGTACAATCAATGTATAACCAACTCATAGTCAACAATTCATATCTCTAGGTTTGAAGAATATAAGATATTATCGTCTCATGATTCACTCGTGATAAAATCCATGAAGTGAGTCAAATGAGCATGGGTTGAATCCAATACTCAGAACTTATGAGCACTCATGAGTGTTGTAGCAACTCTTGCTATGTCCAACATCTTAGACATCCACAAGCCAACTCATGACAGTCTTGATTCATATCTACTTCCAACATATGACCGACTGTGGATGGTTTGAATAACTTGGTTATTCGGGAAGAATGAACTAGTTATTTTGCAAGTCAAAACATGCAAAGTGAAACACAAGAATAATACTAATCCTATATGGCCAACACTTTGAGTGTAAATAACTTGATTACTCATTATTCATGTAATGTTTCGATTTATCAACTTTATATTTGAATTAAAACACTAGATGTCCCATGCTCCAAGCATGTACACTATGTTTTCTAAACAATAGCTATGCCATACTCCAAGTATGCACACTATGTTTGTCTTTACTTTGTGAAATAGACCAATTAAACATAATTTCAATGATTCTCATTTCACACTCCCAAATCCTTTACAATAAATGTAAGAATACCAAATTCTTGCCATTTACCGTAATCTTGTTTGATTCTAAACTTATATGCAGTGATCCTCTTGTAGTGAATATGCCCAAGTCACAAAGACTTGGCAATAAATATTACAAAGCATTCCAATGGAAAGCAATTCCATGGAAATGAAGTCTTAAATTCAAATTACATTCCTTTGAACACCCTTCTTGCATTAAGTTCTCTAATCTTACACAGATTCAAAGAATAACTTCCACCTATGGAAACAATTCGATATTCCCATTCTCTTTTCAAATGTGTCAATATGGTCCTATCTCTATACTTCCAATTGTCCATGAGCAACCAATCTTTGGTAAACCTCAGATTGTCCTCGACAATTGCTTAATAATTTTAGTCATCTCCAATTGTAGTCCCTTTTTCCCTCTTAATGCCCTATGCATTTGGAAAAATTTAGAATGGATAAATATTATAGCACATGTAATCGATCCTATACCTGAAGCATATGGGACACGATCCATGCTATAAAATTTTTTTATTTGCTATATCCTCACAATTCGAGCTATGAAGAGGTATGACGTAATCATAATCGAATTTTGAGAACGCAACATATATAGAATTTCTTTATGTTGAACCATTCCAACATAACATTCATATATATCCTTGACTAAAATTGATTAAAATCTCAATCTAAGCTTGTAGAATTAGAATGAAGTATAAAATCCTCTCCCTTAATTATAGCAAAACAACTTTCCAAAGCGAATTGAAACTTTTGTTTTCTATAATTAACATTGCTAACTTGCAACATTTAACATAATAATCATGCTCCCACTAGCATAATCATTATTATCTTACTAGCATAACACTTATGCTCCCACTAGCATAATGATTATTATCTTACTAGCATAACACTTATGCTCCCACTAGCTTTGACATGTACCCAGAAATCAACTGGACTTCTAGAAATCAATACTTTATTGACTTTCCTACCAAAGTTCAGATTTCTGATATGAGATTGCTTTGATAAGACTTTATCAAAATCATACACCTTTCCTTAGATAGCTCACGTGTGTGTCTAAACAATTATGAAGAGGGATGTCGTAATCATAATGTTTAGACCTTTTGTCATTCTCACAAGTCCTAGTTAGTGTGCCAGTTAACCACACGTGCTCCACTAATGACTTTGAGAATGCAAATATCACAATTGCTATCTACTTAAAATCTACTTAGTGAAAGCGTTTCCTCACCATCATTTTCATGAATCGGAGAGAAACCTTATGACACTTAGATTTTATGGTGTATGTGTTCCTATCCATGTGAATTTGTCATAACCACAATCACAAGACAAGGTTAGTGACAAATCTAAACTCATAGGGACTGAATTTGTTTATTCTTAATTTCTTGCCACTTGGTAGCTCAAGGCCCACCATTGCTTCCCGGTTGTTATGAAAACAATTGAGAACTCATAGAACTCACAAGCATAGTCAACTTTTACTGGAATAGACACAGAAATAAGAATATGTCAACACGATAGGTTACAAACCTCAAGTCATGGGCTAGTGATTAACAATACTCTTGATTAGTTCTTGAAACTATATTAAGATCTTTTAAGATTCCCACTATCCTCTTGACATATACGGTTCTCTTTGTCAAGGAACATTCCTTGACAGAACAAATATTCAAGAGTTAGTGCGGATTCTTATCAAGTTAAACACTTCATACAATTGGTCTTAGTTGGTCTTTGTTTTATCCAAAACATCACAACTTACCAATCTCAAATGTACAAGAATAGGAAACATCTTACTTTACATTTTACAAGTGTTATAAACTTTCTAAAGATTATGTCACTCAAGTTACAATCTTGAAGTATGACTCTAAGATTTGATTTGGAACGAAGTATGACTTATCTTTTGGTTTAACCATTTCAACAATTCATGATTCCTCTCCTTAGCCAAACAAATGCACTAAGGTATCCTTAGAGAGTTAATTGTGATATGGTTTTATAATCACTAAGATAATCATAAAACAAGATACTCAAGTACTCTCCCATCTCTTCAGATTGGAGAAACTTTTATCTTTCTGCCTAATTTGATTCTTCTTATTCATTCTGCCAATCATTGAAACCTTTCCAATGTTTCAGAATTATACTTAAACTTGTAAGCATAACCATATTTACTAAAATTTAGTAAATCATAATGAATAACCTTATTTGCCTTTGTGGTGTACCTGACCAGTACACAACCTAGTGTACCCAATCCTTCATTCCTTCACTTGACTCACACATACATGTGAACAAGGACTTAGTCTTAATTTCCCAAATATGAAAATTCTCATTCATCACATAATACAACTTGCATGATTCCAAGTTTCTATCCGACTGAAACTTGGGTGATGAGAATCCTTCCTTATTTGGTAAATTATGACAATACCACAAATGAAAGAATCAAATCCATTTTCCAATATTGCTTATCAATGGAATCATATAAACAACAATTTTTCACAAATGCCATTGTAAGGATACTAAAAATAAATAAAACCAAAAAAAATTTCTTTTATTTAAAACTTGCGGAAAAACTTATCCTTACAATGCATATACATATGAAAACTATGTTGGTATATATTTCTAAGCAATATATCATAACTCTTAAGCAGCAGCTCAAAATTCTGATCATCGAACCATGCGATCGAAATCCATTTTCGCGATCTGAATTGGCATACTTCTTCTTTAAGTTTCCTTTGATTCTTCCAAAACATCAAAATGTAATTTACATTACATCATGTATTAAGAATCTCCAAAAGAGACTTCATAGAGTTAGGTAATGGACTTTACCTGAAGCAAAGTCAAACTATTTGACTTTTACCATCCTTATGAACTTTTAGGTATATTTGGCAGCTTCGTAACTAATGCCCCTTCTTTTGGCAAAAGAAACATATGGACTCTTTGGAAATGGTACACTTGATTGTCTCAGACTCTGACTTTCTCTTTACCATTGGGTCAAATGACTTGACCATGGCCAATCCCTTTTCATTGGGAAGAGAAATCTTTTCTGGACTTCTAATGTTACCATTGTCAATGTCCATGGAAGTTTGGGAAGTTGATCTTCCAATCAAATTTTGCTTTAGCAACTTCAAGCAAACATGTAAGATCACTAAGGGTCATGTCGTGATCTGTCATCAGGGAGTGACTGAAGAACCAAGTCAACAACCAGCTACCTCGAGACTTCGACACCCGACTCTCCCAGCTTGCCAATATGTGACTTAATCTACAAGATGTAAGCACATATAGACTTTGCTTACCAATAGGGATTGAGTGACTTAGAAGTTTTCAAGTCTTGAAACTTTGTGGGATAGGGAGAATTATTGGAGGAGGTGGAGGAAATGAAGCATGATTTCCAGTCCCATTAATGCACACCGAAAGGATTAATCTTTCACCTTGATTTCCATGTGGGATATCATCTTCATTAGGAACGCTTATTCCTAAAGATTTGGGAAGACCATAGTTGTCTTAACTACACATCTATAATGGGAAGAATTCAAGTTTAGTTGATTTAAAGTCCTTAATATAACCCCCAATATGAAATATTAAGGCTAGGACCCAACAACCTACTGATAACTGGAAGAGGGATGCCGTAATCCAAGTTATAAAATAGTTGAAGGTAGGTAAATGACAATTTACCAATTTCCACCATGAAAAACGAAATTTAATTAAGTTTTAATTGGATTTGAAACTCCTAGATCTTTTGAGATACATTGAACTTTCAATGGCATGTTTGAATCTCGATCGTGCCCTCTTAAGTTTGTGACTGGGATGCCGAGGATCACAAACAAGGTGTGAATAACCATGCAAATTAGCTTGGTACCCTCAATATTTATCACCTAATCGATGTGCCGGTTAACCACACACGCTCCACCGATCTATGATAAACTTAAGTTACCCTTTGCCACACTTGGTCAGTCCGAGGTTAGTGTGCCGGTTACCCACACACGCTCCACTAACGACTTAACAAGGGTGCAAAGTGCAATTTCATGGGTTAGCACCATATTCACATTTTCCTAAGTAACTAAGATTGGGAATTTATAAGTGTTTAGTTACTTAGTATTTATCATTATACTTTTAATGAAGGGAGAATTAGAGTCATTTCCTACCCGTTCGGCTAACGACCCTGCACCAGTCAAGGAAGCGGTGGGTGAGAGTGGACACCCATTAAACTGCCATTTTATAGGCAGTAACCTTATACCCACATTATAGACCGGTTTCGTGAATGAGGCCTACTAATGGTAAGATTGACTTTATCTTATACATATCTATATAATTAAAATTATAATAATAGTATAAGGGTTGAATTTTAAACTTTTAAAATTATAAGGTTCAATTTGGAATTAAAGTATACATGAGGGGGTAACTTTACAAATTCCAAAACTTGAGGGCAAGTTTTGAAACTATTCAACACTTTTTCATTTCATAACTTATGAGTTTAATGTACTAAGTCTCTTCATTTTTGTAACCTATGGCATTTTTTAATGAGTTTTAAGAACCATAAATGTGTCTTTTTTATATAACTTGAGGACAAGTTACAAAAACACATTCTATGAACAATTTTTAGATCAATATGGATTGAAAACAACTAACACATAAGTTTTTTTCATTAATCTAAATATCTCATAAAACAAGGTAACACATAAAACTTTTGGTAATACATAACTTGAGGACAAGTTATGGAGTCCATACAATTTCATTAAGATCAAGAATTACACTAACAAAGAATTTGCGTATAATTCCTATGATCTACTAAAACTCATAAGCATGAACATTCATAATCAATAATTTTCAAGAATCATATAAACATATATAAAACTTGAAATTTTGATTATAACATTGAAATTGGTTTAGCATAATCATTACCACATCATAAACAGGTTTTATAAGTCCAAAACAGTTTAAGGTAATGATTCTAGACCAATTTCAGCCAAAAACATCGAACATCAAGCTGTCAGCACCCAAAACTCGTCGAGTTCCTTGAGGAACTCGTCGAGTTTTTGCATAAACTCGTCGAGTTTTGTAGTCTGTGCATTTCCTAGCTTTGCAAAATTACATAAGCAACAATATAACAGAAAACAAGCCTAGTCTCTGATACCACTGTTGGGTTTTGAGCATTCTAACACTCCTATGGTGTACATGCAACCCTAAATACCTTGGATCTATGTTTTCTCTATTATACATGCAAATGTCAATTTTCCAAGGTATTGTTCTAACTAGCATAATATAAAGTACATATAATATAAAAATCTAGTAGAATACATACCTCTTTGTTGTAGCTTGATTCCATAAAGCTTAAGAGCCTAGTGCCACAAGTGTGACACCTCAAATGATTCACACAACACCATGAACACTTGGAATAACCATGAGAGAAGATATCATAGGCTCAAAATCGGCTTGCCCTCACATAGAATCCTTAGGGCCGATTTCTTGAGCTCATGGGTTCTTTATATAATGTGCACATTAGGGTTACACCATGTAACCCATGACTTTACCCATTCCTTATGCTACATGGGTTTTAACCTCCATGGAGTATCCATGGGTCACCACATGGGTTAAACCCAAGATAAGGAATCATGGATCATAAGCCCACATATATAAGAATGAATGATTTACACAATCAATCTTCATATATTTAATTAGTCTCTTTTGATCACTTAATTAATTCCAAATTAATTCTTGATCAATACTAATTCAATAACATGATTTCATATTAATATATTAGAACTTATAATATATTAATATGTCACAAATATCCTCTTCTCATAAAAGGTCTACCCAAATTGTTCCGATGCCATGCAACCCAAATGCACAACTGACCCTGAAGTCCTTAAAGGGCAGCGTGCGTGATCCTGACTGGCTGGCCGCCATGTCACTCCTGAACGCCCTGAGTCGATCCTCCATCAACTCAATGATCCCTTCCTTGATCGACCCGAAAATCACCGGGGTCGACTCAAGGATACCTCTCGTGATATCAGAAGCAATGAACTCACGTAGTCCCTCATCAACTGGCTCGGTACCTGCTCCCGTACCTGATCCTGAACCGGATCTTGATCCTGAACCTCCTCCTCGATGACGTGTGATCATCACCATTCTGAAACATAGCACATAACTGTCAGAATCATATATAAACCTTGAGAGGTTCCATGCACTCAACAAGTTTCCTGGCTCCATCTCGGCCCTCCTCGATTCGAGTACGAATCCTCTGCTTTCAGTAGTACGGACCCATACTACCTTCCACATCTATCCGTACTTTCCTCGAGGATTGCTTCGACTTCACCAAGTCCCTTTCACTGCTACTAACACTGCTCCCAGCACTACTCTTATCCTAGGCTTGCCCTAGGATAATCACCAACCCAAACTCAGTCCTCAGCTACAGAAGGTATCCTCATGATGCCAATTAGCCATTACCTGAATACCATCATATGTGACGAGGCTCAGATAATCCTTCGAGTAAAGGACTCGTCCCTACAACGGTTAGACTCAGACAAGAGCTGCGCGATAGGGCCAAATCCAGCACTCTGAGATTATTCAACCATGATCACATGTGACTTAACGTATCCACCTAATGGCTAACTCCCATCACTCAGAGTCCCACAAAGCACAAAGCAAGTAACATTCAGACGAATGGAGACCTACCACATAATCCCATCATACTACTATATCCTCTACTCAGGAATCTATAGTAGCATGCAATTCATAAGGCTCATACATATATAACAGGCACATAAGGCATCCTCCTCGATCCTTAGTCCTAATCTAGCATGCAGTTCTAATAAGCACATCATAACATAACTTGTATGGGTATTTTGGGGTACTTACTTGAGCTCGGCCGGTCGCACACATCACACATCTTGTTCTTTTTCAAAACTCTTTAACTTAGACTTTAGAAAATCATTTTCTTTGTAAAAATCTTTTAATCCCTCGGTATGAGTCCAGACACTCCCGAGGGTGTGTCTGAATCCCCCAAATCAGGGCTCTGATACCAACTTGTAACATCCCAATTTTCAAGGCCAAAAATTTCGTTTTTAATTAAGTAACCCATAAACTAGTTTACCAAAAACATTACCAATGTCGATTCAATTTATAAAACTGTAACAACGTGTTTCAAACCATATCATCGATAGTATTAAAAATCAGAGTACAATCCCAAGAAAAACTCATAATGCGGAAATCATGCGTGTGTGTGATGTGCCGCTACCGCGCCGGCTCCTTCCCCTTCGCTGAAGAGGTACCTGAAACAAAACTGAAGAATGTAAGCATGAAGCTTAGTGAGTTCCCCCATCATACCACACACCATACAATAACATACTGTCAGGTAATTCTGGGGTGCCTGACTACCCAGGTCAAGCCATTCTGGGGTGCTTGACTTACCCAGGTCAAGCCATTCTGGGGTGCTTGACTTACCCGTCGGTCTATTTCGCCCGACTACCGGGGACTATTTCACCCCTACTACTACCATATAACACACATATACTTCCAGGCAATTCTGGGGTGCCTGACTACCCAGGTCAAGCCATTATGGGGTGATTGACTTACCCGTCGGTCCTTACGACCGACATACGAGGAATATTTCACCTCCTACTACTACCACATAATATCATAACATAAACATACTGTCAGGCATATCTAGGGTGCCTGAGCTACTCTTCGATCCTAACGACCGAACTTGGGGGCTATTCTCCCCATGCTACCACTATCACATATAACATATTATGCTAGCACATAAACATACCAGGTAGTAGCAAACCTAGATGAATATCACAAAGACAATCATCTAACATACAACTCCTACTGGTGGGCCGGCATTGTGGCCGTAGACCCACCGCTACTGGAAGGTAACTCACCTCGTATGAATGAAAGTTGTCAATCCGAGTGAGAAGTCTCTGTCTGCTGCTCCGACGATTCTCCGGCTATAATTCCCATAAAGACACTTAGTCAGAAGCTGATAACTACTGTTAGGGTAAAATGACTATTTTACCCCTAGCCAAAGTCAATATCCTGGTCAAAGTCAACTTCCAATTGACCTGACTCGCCAAGTTGGGCCGCCAACTCGCCGAGTCCATATTCTTTCATCTGACCCCCTCCCGACTCTACTCGTCGAGTTTAGCAAAGACTCGACGAGTTCTCCTTCTATAATATCATCGAATGAACCTTCATCCGACTCGCCGAGTTGTATGAACAACTCGTCGAGTTCAACCTTCATCCTATGAACATGTACAGTCTGTGACTCGCCGAGTTGTATGAACAACTCGTCAGGTCCGTCTTCAAAGGGTTGGGAGATTGCCTTGGACTTGCCGATTCTGTTCATACACTCGCCGAGTCCGATGATTTCCAGATTATGGCTCCTTCTCAAAACGTCACAACACTCCTTGCTAACACTCAACTGGGTCCCTTTGAAGCTCAACAGGCTGGGGACTCAAGCCCTGGACTCCCCGAGTTCCAAGAACAACTCGCCGAGTCGATGTTGTCCAAGTCTTATTTCTCGATTTCTGATGTACAACACTTAACCAAAAGATAGATCTGGGCTTTTAAGATCGATCTAGCACGTAAAGTTACGAACTTTACGTGCATGCATGGGAGTATAAGCTTAATGGACCTAAAAATGAGGTCTAAAGGTGCATGTGGCTCTTTATGGCTACAAATTTGGCCACTTTACTCCATGTAATCCCCTAAGGACCCTAGATCGAGAGTCTTAACCCCCAACCATGCTTGCACTCATGATTGGCCACCAAAAGTGGTTCCTAAAAGCCCTAATTCACTCCAAAAAAGGGATCTAGAACATGACTGAACAAGGTATAAAATTTATACCTCTAAGGAAATGTAGATGCTGCACAAACTCGAAATCTTCTGGTTTCCTCTTGGCTCCTCAAGCTTTTCCTTGTTCCTTGTGATAACAAACCACCAAAATCAACAAAAAGGGCCTTATATCTCACAAAACGATTAGGGTTTCAGTAGGAGGTGTTCTGGGAGCATAAGGGACGATGGAGGCTGCATTAAGACGTTTAAATAGGGTGCAATCCCTCAGATTTAGGGTTTTGTCCAATCAGCGCCTACTCGTCGAGTCGGTTCGCCGACTGGTCGAGTAGGTCACTAAACCCCCGAGTCCAAAGTCGATTCTACTCGACGAGTTGGACCTTCAACTCGCCGAGTCCCAGGCCAAAATGTTATAATTACTTGAATGAAAATACGTACCAGGAACCGGGTGCTACAAATTTACTCCCACTGTTTCCTTGGCCTATGAGTTCTCTCTCACGAAAGACTCCTCTCCTCGCAACGAAGACAACATAGTCAATCGGTCTGTAGAAGAGATATCCAAAGGATTTCTGTGGGTAGCCGATGAAAATACATCGCTCACTCTAAGGTTCGAGCTTGTCATGAGTTTCTTTTCTCACAAAAGCCTCGCAACCCCAAACTTTGATGTGGTCTAAAGTGGGAACTTTCCCCGTCCACATCTCGTGAGGTGTTTTGGAAACCTTTTTGGTAGAGACTCGATTAAGGATATGGGCGGAAGTCTCTAAGGCATACCCCCAGAATGAGATAGGTAACGAAGCTCGACTCATCATGGAACGAACCATGTGTAGCAAGGTTCTATTGCACCTCTCATCCACACCATTAAGATCTAGTGTCCTAAGTGGCGTCAATTGTGAAACAATTCCACATTCCTTAAGATAGTCAAGGAACTCGATACTAAGATACTCTCCTCCATGATCGGATCGTAGCATCTTTATCTTCCTGCCCAATTGATTCTCTACTTCTTGCTTAAACTCTTTGAACTTTTCAAAGGTTTCTGACTTATGCTTGATTAAGTAAATATACCCATATCTATTATAATCATCAGTAAAAGTCACATAGAACCAGTTACCATCCCTTGTGGCGATTCTGAATGGTCTACACACATCAGTGTGTATGAGATCCAACAGACCTTCACCCCTTTCACAAGTACCAGTGAAGGGTGCTTGTTCATCTTTCCAAGTAAACAAGATTCGCAAGTGTCATCCGACTTTAATTCGAATGACTCCAAAAGTCCATCCTTTTGGAGTTGGGCTATGCGCTTCTTTTTGACATGTCCAAGACGACAATGCCACAAGCATGCTTTGTCCAATTCAATGGAAGAATCAATATTCAACACATTATTTCCTAAGTTATCTACAATCATCACAGTTTCATATATACCATTGCAAGGTAATGCTTCAAAATAAAATACACCATTACAATAAGCATAAATACCACCATTTTCAATATTAAAAGAAAAGGTAAAAGCTTGTTTATAAAAACTGTGAAAGGAAATAACATTTCTCACCATATCGGCTGAGTAACAACAATTATTCAAATCTAAATTTAAACCATTGCTAAGCAATAAAGAATAAACTCCAATCTTGGTCACAGGCGACACTTTCCTATTTCCCATGATTAAGTTTATCTTCCCGTGCTCCACATCCCTACTTCTTTTTAGTCCCTACAAATCAGAACAAATGTGAATACCACAACCTATATCAAGGACGCAATAATTAGCATGTGATGAGTTATTAGATTGAATAGTGTAAATAACTGTAAAGGAGGGTTTGATCTTCCCATCCTTAATTTCTTGCAAGTACTTGGGGCAACTTCGTTTCCAGTGCCCTTTATCATGACAGTGGAAGCACTCTGCTTCCTTCGGGTTGGAAGAGGGATTAACAGAACCAACTTTGTGATGGGTTTTGAGCATTCTAACACTCATAAGTGTACATGCAACCCTAAATACCTTGGATCTATGTTTTCTCTATTATACATGCAAATATGATTATCCAAGGTATTATCCTAACTAGCATACCAAAACATTGATACTAGGATACTAAAATAGATAAAATACATACCTTTTTGTTGTTGCTTGACTCCATGAAGCTTGAGAGCCTAGTGCCCCAAGTGTGACACCTCAAATGGTTCACACAACATCATGAACTCTTGGAATAACCATGAGAAGAAGACATACATGTTTAAATCGGCTAGCCCTCAAAATATGTATCACTAGTGCCAATTTCTTGAACTAAAGGGGTTCTTATATAGTGTGGCTATTAGGGTTACACCATGTAACTCATGACTTTACCCATTCCTTATGCTCCAAGGGTTTTAACCTCCATGGAGTATCCATGGATCACCACATGGGTTAAACCCAACATAAAGGAATCTTGGATCATAAGCCCACATATATAAGAATGAATGATTTACACAATCAATCCCCATATATTTAATTAGTCTCTTTTTGATCACTAAATTAAGTCCAAATTAATTCTTGATCAATACTAATTAAATAACATGATTTCATATTAATATATTAGAACTTATAATATATTAATATGTCACAAAATGTCTTTTCCTCATAAACGGTCTATCCAAATGTTCTGATGCCATGCAACCCAAATGGACCATGCCGAGTCGGGTCAAGTACATACCAATTATAGTTATGGACTTAGACACTAATCCAACAGTCTCCCACTTCGATAAGTCTAAAACTATTATTGCATATGACTTCAGGAACCAACTGGCAATCGTAGCTCTCAAAAGCCGCTGTCGAACTCTGACCTTGCTGATGAACTCTGACCTTTGTCAATGACTTGTCCATTATATAAGGGATCATATATTCCTCCATTCTAGATATCATATGGATTGAGACATGGATTATAATCATTCTCTCTGTCCATTTGTTGTTTCCCGATTTCCGATTTATGACGACTGACTAATTGAACAAATCAAATCAGTCCTGGCTCGGCCGAGCACTTCCATTTGTCATCATCAAATCATCGAGGGGCCCACAGATATCGCTTTTATCCTGAAGGTAAAAGGAATGGATAAACTTCGACTCATATGGCTTGTTCTACTACTTGTTGAATCATACACAAAGGCACGTTTTATAACACCGAGTTACCGAATGCGTTTTCGTGCAATCAATGTACAACCAACTCATAGTAACAACTCATATCTCTAGGTTTGAAGAATATAAGATATTATCGTCTCATTATCACTCGTGATAAAATCCATGAAATCATTCCAATGAGCGCGGGTTGAATCCAATACTCAGAACTTATGAGCACTCATGAGTGTTGTAGCTCCTTGTCCAACATCTTAGACCTCTACAAGCCAACCCATGACAGTCTTGATTCATATCTACTTCCAACATATGACCGACTGTGGATAGTTTGAATAACTTAGTCAATCAGGAAGAACGACCTAGTTATTCTGGAAGTCAAAACATGCAAAATGAAACACAATAATAATAGAATCTAATATGGTATCAAAACCTATGAACATAAATAAAACACCTTTTATTTATCACCATATGATTACACATTATTCATTGTATACTGTTTCAGCTATCAACTTTATTCTTGAATTTAAAACAATAGTTGTCCCATGCTCCAAGCATGTACACTATGTTTTCTAAACACTAGTCATGCCATACACCAAGTATGCATACTATGTTTGTCTATGATCTTCACTTTGTGAATTAGATCAATTGAACATAACTCCAATGATCCTCTTTCACAGTCCCAAATCCTTACTGCAAATGCAAGAATTCCAAATTCATGCCATTTACTGAAATCTGTTAGATTCTAAACTTATATGCATTGATCCTCCTGTAATGATTATGCACAGAGTCAGAAAGACTTGACAACAACCATTACAGAGCATTCCAAGGAGATCAACTCCTTGGAAACATCCTTCTTGCATTAAGTTTCCTAATCTTACACAGATTAAATAATTTCCAACTTTGAAACATTTCCATATTCCATTTTGACTATCACTTCTGAACAAGAGTTGCCTCCTTACAGATTATGTCAATATGGTCCTTCCAGAATTAATACTATACTTCCAACTGTCCTTGAGCAACCAATCTTTGGTAAACCTGAGATTGTCATCGACAATTGCTTAATCCTTTTAGTCATATCCAGTTCTAGACCTTTTCCCTTCTTAATGCCCCAGGCATTTGGAAAATTTTAGAAAGGATAAATATAGCACATGTAATCGATCCTATATCCGAAGCATATGGGACACGAGTCATGATGTCTCACATAAAGACTAAACCAGTCTTTTGCTATAACATTTCCATTTCTATTTGCCAAGTTCTCATAATTCAGATTATGAAAAGGGATGCCGTAATCATAATCGAATTTTAGAACGCAAATAATGGACCCATATATAGAATTTCCTTATGTTGAGTCATTCCAACATGAAATTCATATATATATATATATATATATATATATATATATATATATATATATATATATATATATATATATATATATATATCCTTGACTAAATATGACTTAAAACCTCAATCTAAGCTTTTAGAATTGAAATGAAGTATAATTTCCTCTCCCTTAATTATAGCAAAACAACTTTTTCAACCCCTGCAGCCTCACGAATTGAAACTTTTGTTTTCTATAATTAACATTGTTAACTTGCAATCTTTATCATAATTATCATGCTCCCACTAACATGATGATTATTAGCATAACACTCATGCTCCCACTAGCTTTGACATGTAATCAGAAATCAGCTGGACTTCTAGAAATCAATACTTTATTGACTTTCTTACCAAAGTTCAGATTTCTGATACTAGATTGCTTTGATAAAACTTTATCAATATCATACACCTTATCTTAGATAGCTCACAGGTGTGTCTAAACAATTTTAAGAACTGTGAAAAGGGATGCCGTAATCATAGTCTCGATTGTTTAGACCTTTACCACTTCTCACAAGTCCATATTAGTGTGTTGGTTAACCACACACGCTCCACTAACGACTTTGAGAATGCAAATATCACAATTGCTATCTAGCTAAAATCTACTTAGTGAAAGTGTTTCCTCACCATCATTTTCATGAATCGGAGAGAAACCTTATGACACTTAGATTTTATGGTGTATGAGTTCCTATCCATATGAATTTTGTCAAAACCATAATCACAAGACAAGGTTACTGACAAATCCACACTTATATGGATTAAACTTGTGCAATCTTAAATTCTTGCCATTTGGCAGCTCAAGGGCCTGCCATTGCTTCCAAGTAGTTGTGCAACCAATTGAGAACTCTCAGAACTCCTATGCAAAGCCAACTTGAATAGGCACAGACATGTCGACACGATAGGTTATAAACCTCAAGTCGTGTGCTAGTGAAGAACTTCAGGTTTTATTCTTGATTAGTTCTTGAGACTTTCAAGACCTTTAAGACTCCCACTGTCCTCTTGACATATAACACTTTCTTGTCAGATATTCAAGAGATAGTGTGGATTCTAATCAAGACAAACACTTCACACAATTGGCCTTAGTTGGTATTTGTTTTATCCAAAACATCACAACTTACCAATTTCAAATGTACAAGAGTAGAAAACTTTTACTCTTACATTTGACAAGTGTTTTAAACCTTCTTTAAGACATGTCACTCAAGTTACAATCTTAGAGTATAACTCTAAGAATTGTTTTTGGAACGAAGTATAAATCATCTTCTTGATTTAACCACTTCAACAATTCATAGCTCCTCTTCTTAGCTACCAGAATGCACTTAGAGGATGAATTGTGATAAGGTCTCTTAATCATTAAGATGATTATATAACATGATACTAAAGTACTCTCCCATCTTTTCAGATTTGAGAAACTTTTATCTTTCTGCCTAAGTTGATTCTTCTTATTCGCTCTGCCATATATTGAAACCTTTTCCAATGTCTCAGAATTACACTTAAGCTTGTAAGTATAACCATATTTACTGAATTTTAGTAAATAATGACGAATAGTCTTAACGATTATTTGTGGTGGGCTTGATCAGTGCACAAGAATGTGTACTCGATCATTTACTTGACTCACACATCCATTTGAACAAGTAGTTAGTCTTAATTTTTCCAATGCTTGAAAGTTCTTATTCATCATGCTATACAACTTGCATGATTCCAAGTTTCTATCCAACTGAAACTTAGGTGATGAGAATCTTTCCTTATTTGGTAAATTTAGACACTACCACAAATGAAAGAATCAAATTCATATTTCCACTCTTGCTCTTAATGGAATCTTATAAGCAACAAAAGTTTTCACAAATGCCATTGTAAGGATATTTTAAAATAAATAAAATCAAAAAAAAAAATTTCTTTTATTTTAAAACTTTGCGGAAAAACTATCCTTACAATGCAAAAGCACATTAAAACTTTGTTGTTATTTATTCCTAAGCAATATATCATAACTCTTAAGAAGTAGCTCAAGAATCCGATCTTCAAACTATGCGATAGAAATCCATCTATGCCATCAGATTCAGCATATTCTTTCTTTAAGTTTCTTCAATTTTTCTTTGATTCTTAAAACATCAACATGTGACCCAGTCACATCATGTATCAAGAATCTCAGAATAGAAACTTAGCAGAGTTAGATAGTGGACTTTACCCGAAGTAGAGTCAAACTTATTGACTTTAATATCCTTAGGTAAATTTGACAGCTTCGCAACCAATGCCCCTTTCTTTGGCAATAGACCCTTGATAATGGGACTATCTCAGACTTAGCCGTTCTCTTTACCATTTGGTCAACCGAGTTGACTATGGCCGATCCCTTTCCATTGGGAAGAGAGAGCTTTACTGGATATCCAATGTCATCATTGTCAATGTCCATAAAGTTTTAGGAAGTTGATCTTAGCAAATAGATAAGATCATTAAGGGTCTTGTCATAGTCTGTTTCATAGGAGTCCCAAAGGAACTCACTATGTGACTTAGAAAATAGTTGAGTCACCAACTTTCTCAAGACTTTGACACCCAACTCTCCCGGCTTGTCAATATCTGACTACATCTCCAAGATGTGATCACATATAGACCTTTGCTTGAGTGACCTTAAACTTTTCAGGAACTTGTGGGTTAGGGAGAATAATTGGAGGAGGTGAAAGAAGTATGATTTCCATGGGACATCATCTTCATTTAGGAAAGCTTGTTTCAAGAGATTTGGGAAGATCATCTTTTGGGAGATATTCAAGAGAGTTGATTTAAAGTCCTTAATATAACACCCAATATGAAATATTAAGGCTAGGACCCAACAACCTATTTATAACTGGAAGAGGGATGCCGTAATCCAAGTTATAAAATAGTTGAAGGTAGGTAAATGACGATTTACCAATTTCCACCATGAAAAACGAAATATAATTAAGTTTTAATTGGATTTGAAACTCCTAGATCTTTTGAGATACATTGAACTTTCAATGGCATGTTTGAATCTCGATTGTGCCCTCTCAAGTTTGTGACTGGGATGCCGAGGATCACAAACAAGGTGTGAATAACCATGCAAATTGACTTGGTACCCTTAACTTTATCACCTAATCGATCTGCCGGTTAACCACACACGCTCCACCGATCTATAATAGAGTCAAGTTACCCTTTGCCACTCTTACTAGTCCTTATTAGTGTGCCGGTTAACCACACACGCTCCACTAATGACTTGGTAAGGTACAAAGTGTAATTTCATGGGTTAGCACCTTTTCACATTTTCCTAAGTAACTAAGATTGGGAATGTACAAGTGTTTAGTTACTTAGTATTTATCATTAATACTTTTAATGAAGGGAGAATTATAGTCCTTTCCTACCCGTTCGGCTAACGACCGTCCACCAGTGAAGGAAGCGGTGGGTGAGAGTGGACACCCATTAAACTGCCATTTTATAGGCAGTATCCTTATACCCCCCTTATAGACCGGCTTCGTGAATGAGACCTACTAACGGTAAGATTGACTTTATCTTATACATATCTATATAATAAAAATTATAATAATAGTATAAGGGTTTGAATTTTAACTTTTAAAATTCTAAGGGCTAACTTGGAATTAAAGTATTCATAAGAGAAAACTTTTCAAATTCCAAACCTTGAGGGCAAGTTTTGAAACTATTCAAAACTAATTAATTCCATAACTTATGTGTTTAAAGTAGTTTTAATTAAAAAAAAAACCCTTCAAGTTCCATAACTTGAGGACAAGTTATGGAAGACTTTAAACTAATAAAAGAATGTAACTTTTCTTTATTTTGTAATTTATGGAATTAATTAAGGTTACACATTTTATTACTTAATGAAGTGACTCTTGAACCTCCATAACTTGAGGACAAGACTCTTCATTTTTGTAACCATTACCAACTTTTATGAGTTTTATGAAACTTAAATGTGACTTTTCATATAACTTGAGGACAAGTTACAAAAACACATTTTAGAATCAACTCTTAGATTAAAATGGATTGAAAACACATAATCAATTAACTTTTCTATTAATCTAAGCAACTCATAAGAACAAGATAATTTAATCAAACTTTTTCATGTAATTAGCCTAATCACTAAACTAATACAAAACATGAATCTATTGACAATTATCTTTGAAATTGGATTAGTATGAATATTACCACATCAAAAACAGGATTATAGGTTCAAAAACAGCTTATGGTAATGTTCCTAGTCCATTTCTAGCCAAAAAACTCGAAGATATGCTGTCAGGGGCTCATACTCATCGAGTGTATCAACCTACTCGCCGAGTAGGATGATTTTCTTCATGGAATCGGCGAGTTCATCAGTGGACTCGGCGAGTCCAGTGCCCAGAATGCCCTAAATTCGACTTTTTCAGCATTTTTCAGCAATTTGCATCAAGTATAATTGAAAACAAGCCTAGTCTCTGATACCACTGATGGGTTTTGAGCATTCTAACACTCCTAAGTGTACATGCAACCCTAAATACCTTGGATCTATGTTTTCTCTATTATACATGCAAATATGATTATCCAAGGTATTATCCTAACTAGCATACCGAAACATTGATACTAGGATACTAAAATAGATAAAATACATACCTTGTTGTTGTTGCTTGACTCCATGAAGCTTGAGAGCCTAGTTCCCCAAGTGTGACACCTCAAATGGTTCACACAACATCATGAACTCTTGGAATAACCATGAGAAGAAGACATACATGTTCAAATCGGCTAGCCCTCAAAATATGTATCACTAGTGCCAATTTCTTGAACTAAAGGGGTTCTTATATAGTGTGGCTATTAGGGTTACACCATGTAACTCATGACTTTACCCATTCCTTATGCTCCATGGGTTTTAACCTCCATGGAGTATCCATGGATCACCACATGGGTTAAACCCAACATAAAGGAATCTTGGATCATAAGCCCACATATATAAGAATGAATGATTTACACAATCAATCCCCATATATTTAATTAGTCTCTTTTTGATCAATAAATTAAGTCCAAATTAATTCTTGATCAATACTAATTAAATAACATGATTTCATATTAATATATTAGAACTTATAATATATTAATATGTCACAAAATGTCTTTTCCTCATAAACGGTCTATCCAAATGTTCCGATGCCATGCAACCCAAATGGACCATGCCGAGTCGGGTCAAGTACATACCAATTATAGTTATGGACTTAGACACTAATCCAACACTTTGGTCCCACTTGAAGAGGATCCATCAAGAGACTTTCCCTTGCGGCTCTTGTAGGGAGCCTTCCTCTTATTTCCCTTCCCGTGTCCGATTGCCAAAATAGGAGCAGAAGTAGTAGTAGGAGTAGACACAACCCTTTTGCCATTCAGATTGCTTTCTGCAGTCTTGAGAAGGCCTTGAAGCTTGCTAAGAGTGACCTCCTCCTTGTTCATATGATAGGTCATACGAAACTGATCATAACAAGAAGGTAAAGAGTGTAGAATTATATCTACGGCCAACTCTTCATCAAAATTGACATTCAAATTATATCTATGGACTCGTCGAGTCTGTTCATGTACTCGGCGAGTTCACCAGTTAGAGGCAAAAAATTCGACTTTTTCGGCTTGGAAAAACTAGTAAGCATCAAATATAATGGAAAACAATCCTAGGCTCTGATACCACTTTTGGGTTTTGAGCACTATAACACTCCTATGGTGCACATGAAACCATAAATGCTTTGGATCTATGTTTTATCTATTATACATGCATATTTTCAATTTTTCCAAAGCATTGTCCTAACTAGCATACAAATTGCCAATTGAATAAAACATCTAGATAGATGACATAACATTTGAAGGACTTGTAGTTCTTGACCCTTGAAAGCTTGAGCACCTCAAGTGTGATGCCTCTAATGGTTCACAAACACCAATATGCACGAGGGTGATTTAAGAGAATAATCTATTTATCTCAAAGAGAAGAGGCAACCGATTTTGGTCTATGGAGGGTTCTATTTATAGTGTTGGACATGCTAGGGTTACACTTGGTAAGCCCTAATAACCCATGACTTTCCACATTCTCATGCTCCATGGGTTTAACCTCCATGGACTATCCATGGATTAGTTTAGCCCATACCACAAGAACGATTCATTTACATAATCAATCCCCATATATGTAATTAATCTCTCTTGATCACAAAATTAATAAATTAATTCTTGATCAATACTAAATAAGTAATCCGATATTAATATATTATACTTGTAATATATTAATAAACCATAAATAACCTTATTCTCAAAATTCATCCTATCAAATTGCACTGCTGAAGGAAACCCAAAAGGACCATGCTACAATCGGGACAAGTACATACCAATTATAGTTATGGGCTTAGACACCAAATCCAACAGTCTCCCACTTGGATAAGTCTAATAACTATTACTGCTAATGTACTTCAGGATCTGACCTAGAAATCATAAGCTTTCAAAAGCCGTTGTCGAACTCTGACCTAGTCAGTGATTCGTCCTTCAGATAAGTGATCATATACTCTTCTGTTCTCAAGATATCAACTACACAAATACATGGAACAATGTCATACTTATTGTCCAACAGTTTGTTTCCCGATTTCTGATTCGTCTGACATAGAACATAACCGAACACATTAATTTAGTTCTGACCGGGCCCGACACATAAGTCAAAGAAGAATCATCGAGGGCCCAAGATATCACTTTTAATCCTCTTAGGATAAAAGGAACATATAAACTTCGACATTATATGCTTGTACTAACTACTCATCAAATCATGCACAATGACACGTTTTATAACACCAAGTTACTGATGCGTTTTCATGCCATCAATGCACAACCAACTCGTAGTCAACAACTCATATATCTTGGTTTGAAGATTATATGATATTATTGTTGGATTAGATGTCTAAGCCCATAACTATTATTGGTATGTACTTGACCCGAGAGTAGCATGGTCCATTTGGGTTGCATATCATCAGGACAATTTGTTAGGATGGACTTTTGAGAGAAGGTTATTTATGGTTTATTAATATATTATAAGTTATAATATATTAATATGAAATCATATGTTTTAATTAGTATCGATCAAGAATTAATTTGGAATTAATTTAGTGATCAAAAGGGACTAATCAAATCTATGGGGACTAATTATGATAATTAGTTATATTTATATGTGTTGGGCTTATGATCCATGTTGGACCAAGTTTATGTATGGATACATAAAGAGTTGGGCCACATGAACCATGGATCATAAAACCCATGGGTATGGATTATGGGTTATACCCATGACCCTTGGAATCCTACATATAAATAGGTTACTCCATAGCCAAAATCACCACTTCTTTTCTTAGAGAAATATGGAGGTTTTTGGTGCATGGAATTCTCTCTCAAGAGCCACCTTTGTCCTAGGTGTGTTGTGATTCCATTTGAGGCATTTCATACTATTGGTGCTAAGCTCTTAAGGCCAAATACATCAAGACTTCAAGCCACATAAAAGGTATGTTTCCCTAACTAGTATATTATATGGTTTATGTCAAATGCATGCTAGTTATAGGTTTAATGCCTTGGAAACCATTTGCATGTATAATAGAGAAAACATAGATCCAAGGTATTTAGGGTTGTATGTGCACCATAGGATGTTGTAGTATACTAAAACCCAACAGTGGTATCAGAGCCATGAGTTGTTTTCTATTATATTTGATGCAAATGTATTTTGTTTTTCAAGTTGAAGGAAAAAAAAAAGAAAAAAAAACATGAAGTTTGTCAAATTTTATGATAATTACTTGATTTTATGAAAAACTAATTATTTATAAAATTTGAGTCACTTTACTACAAGAGTTGAATTAGGTCAATTTATTAAAAGATAGAATGATATGATTATTTTATTTGTTTTAAAAGTTTGATCTAAATGGTTTTAAGGAGTTACAAATTTTGTCATAAAATTTGGAACTCAAAAGTTTTTTTTAAAGTTATGATCTTAAGAGTTTTGAAACTTCCATAAGTTATGGATGTGAAATGTCTCATTTATTAACTCTTTAGGTTATGAATTCCAAGAGCCTTCAAAGGATAATTGTCAAAGTTTCAAGATTTGTATTAGTTTATATGATTATCTAATTTCTTGAAAATTGTTGATGTGACTTATCTTTACTTATGAGTTTAATCTAGATCATAGAAAAATTATTTGATTATTGTGTTAATTGGAATATTTGATCTTAATGGTTTTTATGAACTCCGTAACTTGTCCTCAAGTTATGGAAAGTGAAGAGTTTTTCTTTTTAAAGTGTCATTAAGTCTCATAGGTTATGAAAATAGAAGAGTCACTATTTTTAATGTCATCATTAAATGATTTAATGTCTTCCATAACTTGTCCTCAAGTTATGGAACTTGAATTTTTTTTTCATTAAACCTTAATTAAACTCATAAGTTATGAAAAATCCAAGAGTTTTGAAATGTTTCAAAACTTGTCCTCAAGTTTTGGAATTTGTAAAGTTACCCCCCATGTATACTTTAATTCCAAACTAGACCTTAGAATTTTAAAAGTTTAAAATTCAACCCTTATACTATTATTATAATTTTAATTATATAGATATGTATAAGATAAAGTCGTCTTACCATTAGTAGGCCTCATTCATGAAGCTGGTCTATAAGGGGGGTATAAGGTTGTTGCCTATAAAATGGCAGCTTAATGGGTGTCCACTCACCCACCGCTTCCTTGACTGGTGGAGGGTCGTTAGCCGAACAGGTAGGATAAGGACTATAATTCTCCCTTCATTAAAAGTATTAATGATAAATATTAAGTAACTAAACCTTTTATTAATTCCCAATCTTAGTTACTTAGGAAAATGTGAATAAGGTGCTAATCCATGAAATTACACTTTGCACTTTGTTTAAACCGTTAGTGGAGCGTGTGTGGTTAACCGGCACACTAACCTGGATTTAACAAAGTAGGCAAAGGGTAACTTAATATTTATCATAGTATCGGTGGAGCTCGTGTGGTTAACCGACACATCGATTGAGGGGTAAATATTAAGGGTACCAAGTATATTTGCATGGTTACTTCACACCTTGTTTTGTGATCCTCGGCATCCCAGTCACAAAACCTGAAGGGCACACTCGAGATTGAAACATGCCATTGAAAAGTTCAATGAATCTCAAAAGAATCTAGGAGTTTCAAAACTAATTAAAACCTAATAATACATTTCGTTTATCTTGGTGGAAATTGGTGAATCGTCATTCACCTACCTTCAAATATTTTATAGCTTGGATTACGGCATCCCTCTTCCAAGTTATAAAATAGTTTGTTGAGTCCTAGCCTTAGTATATCATATTGGGTGTTATATTAAGGACTTAAATCAACTTTACGTGAATTTCTCCCATTGTTGATGTCTGGTTTAGACAACAATGATCTTCCCAAACCAAGCTTTCCTAATGAATATGACTTCCCGAGTTTGGCTCATGGAAGTCATACTTCTCTTCCTCCACCTCCTCCAATTATTCTCCCTAACCCACAAGTTCAAGGTCACTCAAGCCCTAATGGCAAGCAAGGTCTATGTGTGATCACATCTTAGAGATGAAGTCACATATTGACAAGCCGGGAGAGTTGGGTGTCAAAGTCTTGAGAAAGTTGGATGTTCAATCACTTTCTAAGTCACATAGTGTGTTCCTTTGGGACTATTATGAAACAGACTATGACATGAACCTTAATGATCATATCTATTTGCTTGGTGCTGCTGAATCAGCAATGATTTGGAATGATAGTAAAGCAAATTTGATTAGAAGATCAACTTCCCAAAAACTTTATGGACAGTGACAATGGTGACACTGGAAATCCAGAAAAAGCTTTCTCTTCCCAATGGAAAGGGATTGGCCATAGTCAACCCGGTTGACCAAATGGTAAAGAGAAAGGCTAAGTCTGAGATAGTCCCATTACCAAAGGGTCCATATGTTTTTTTTGCCAAAGGAAGGGGCGTTGATTGCAAAGCTGCCAAATTTACCTAAGGATGTTAAAGTCAATAAGTTTGACTCTACATCAGGTAGAGCCCATTATCTAACTATGTTAAGTTCTATTCTGAGATCCTCATTACATGATGTGACTGGGTCACATGTTGATGTTTTAAGAATCAAAGAATAGAGAGAAATCTTAAAGGAAGTATATGCTGATTCTGATCGCGAAGGTGGATTTCGATCGCATCAGAATTTTGAGCAGTTGCTTAAGAAGTTATGATATATTGCTAAGGAATAGATAACAACAATTTTCCATGTGGATTGGAAGGATAAGTTTTTCCGCAAAGTTTTAAAATAAAAGAAAATTGTTTAATTTTATTTATTTGAAGTATCCTTACAATGGCATTTGTGGAAAATTGTTGCTTATATGATTCCACTGACAGCAATATTGGAAAATGGATTTGATTCTTTCATTTGTGGTAGTGTCTAAATTTACCAAATTAGGAAAGTTCCTCATCACCCAAGTTTCAATTGGACCGAAACTTGGAATCATGCAAGTTGAATAGTATGATGAATGAGAACTTTCAAGCATTGGAAAAACCAAGACTAATTACTTGTTCACATGGATGTGTGAGTCAAGTGAAGGACTAAAGGGATCGAGTACACATTCTTGTGCACTGGTCATGTCCACCACAAAGTTCGTTAAGACTATTTGATTTACTAAAGTTTAGTAAATATGGTTATACTTAAGAGTTAAGTATAATTCTGAAACATTGGAAAAGTCTCAATGTATGGCAGAACGAATGGGAAGAATCAAATTAGGCAGAAAGATAAAAGTTTCTCAAATCTGAAAAGATGGGAGAGTACTTCAGTATCATGTTTGTGATCATCATAATGATTTAGAAATCATATCACAATTAGTCCTCTAAAGGTGATCTTAGTGCATTCTTATGACTAAGAAGAGGAGTCATGAATTGTTGAAATGGTTAGATCAGGAAGATGAGTCATACTTCGTTCCAAAACAATTCTTAGAGTCATACTCCAAGATTGTAACTTGAGTGACATATCTTAAAGAAAGGTTTAAAACACTTGTCAAATGTAAGAGTAAAAGTGTCCTACTCTTGTACATTGGAAATTGGTAAGTTGTGATGTTTTGGATAAAACAAAGACCAACTAAGGCCAATTGTGTGAAGTGTTTGTCTTGATAAAGAATCCGCACTATCTCTTGAATATTTGGCAAGATAGTCTTATATGTCAAGAGGATAGTGGGAGTCTTAAAGATCCTAAAAAGAATTTCAAGAACTAATCAAGAATAAAACCTGAGGTTCTTCACTAGCACACGACTTGAGGTTTATAACCTATCGTGTTGACATATTCTGTGCCCATTCCAGTTAAAGTTGGCTTTGCATAGGAGTTCTGAAAGTTCTCAATTGGTTGCATAACAACTTGGAAGCAATGGCAGGCCCTGTACTGCTAGGTGGCAAGAAGTTAAGATTGCATAAGTTCAGTCCATATGAGTTTGTATTTGTCATTATCCTTGTCTTGTGACTATGGTTTTGACGATTCACATGGATAAGAACACATACACCATAAAATCTAAGGGTCATAAGGTTTCTCTCCGATTCATGAAAATGATGGTGAGGAAACACTTCCACCAAGTAGATTTGAAGCAGATGGCAAAAGGTCTAAACAATTGAGACTATGATTACGGCATCCCTTTTCATAGTTCTGAAATTGTTTAGACACACATGCATGCTATCTAAGGAAAGGTGTATGATTTTGATAAAGTTTTATCAAAGCATCTCGTATCAGAAATCTGAACTTTGGTAAGAAAGTCAATAAAGTATTGATTTCTAGAAGTCTATCTGATTTCTGAGTACATGTCAAAGCTAGTGGGAGCATAAGTGTTATGCTAATAATCATCATGTTAGTGGGAGAATGATAATTATTGTTAGTGTTGCAAGTTAGCAATGTTAATTATAGAAAACAAAAGTTTCAATTCGTGAGGCTGCAGGGATTGAAAAAGTTCTTTTGCTATAATTAAGGGAGAGGATATACTTCATTTCAGTTCTAAAGGCTTAGATTGAGACCTTAATCATCTTTAGTCAAGAATATATATATGAATTTCATGTTGGATTGGTTCAACTTAAGGAAATTCTATATATTGCGTTCTCAAAATTCGATTATGATTACGGCATCCTTCTTCATAGTCAAATTTTGAAAACATGGCAAATAAAAATATTGTAGCAAAAGTCTGGTCTAGAATCATGTCTTTATGTGAGACATCATGAATCATGTACCATTTGCTTTGGGTATAGGATCGATTGCATGTGCTATAATATTTGTCATTTCTAAATTTTTCCAAATGCCTAGAGGCATTAAGAAGGGAAAAGGTCTAGAATTCGATATGACTAAAATGATTAAGCAATTGTCGAGGACAATCTGAGGTTTACCAAAGATTGGTTGCTCAGGGACAGTTGGAAGTATAGTGCTAATTTTGGAAGGACCATATTGACATATTCTGAAAAGAGGCATCTCTTATTCAGAAGTGATAGTCAAAATGAGAATATGGAGTTGTCTCCATAGGTGGAAGTTATCTGTGTAAGATTAGAAAACTTAATGCAAGAAGCATGTCCAAAGCAATGTACTTTGAATTTGAGACTTAGTTTCCATGGAGTTGATCTCCATTGGAATACCTTATAATGACTGTTGACAAGTCTTTGTGACTTTGTACATATTCATTACAGGAGGGTCAGTGCATATAAGTTTAAAATCTAAACAGATTTTGATAAATGATAGGCATTTGAAATTCTCACATTTTTCGATAAGGATTTGGGAGTGTGAAATTAGAATCATTGAAATTATGTTCAATTGGTTTATTTCACAAAGTAAGGATCATAGAAAAACATAGAGTGCATACTCGGTGTATGGCAAAGCTATTGTTTTGAAAAACATAGTGTACTTGCTTGGAGCATGGGACAACTAGTGTTTTTAATTCAAGTATAAAGTTGATGAAACCGAAACAATGAATAATGAGTAATCAGTATGGTGATAAATAAAAGTGTCTTATTTATATTCATAGGTTTTGATACCATATTTGATTCATTTATTCTTGTGTTTCACTTTGCATGTTTTTGACTTCCAGAATAACTAAGTCGCTCTTCCTGAATGATTAAGTTATTCAAACCATCCACAGTCGGTCATATGTTGGATGTAGATATGAATCAAGACTGTGATGGGTTGTTTGTAGAGGTCCAAGTTGGTGGACAAAGTGGTGCTACAACACTCATGAGTGCTCATAAGCTCTGAGTATTGCATTCAACCCGCGCTCATTTGAATCACTTCATGGATTTTATCACGAGTGATCATGAGACGATAATATCTTATATTCTTCAAACCTAGAGATATGAGTTGTTACTATGAGTTTGTATACATTGATTGCACGAAAACGCATTTGGTAACTCGATGTTATAAAATGTGCCTTTGTGTATGATTCAACATGTAGTAGAACAAGCCATATGAGTCGAAGTTTATCCATTCCTTTTACCTTCGGGATAAAAGCGATATCTGTGGGCCCCTCGATGATTTAGCGATGACACATGTGAGTGCTTGGCCAAGCCAGGACTGATTGGATTTGTTCAATCAGTCAGTCATCATAAATCAAAAATCGGGAAACAACAAATGGACAGAGAGAATGATTATAATCCATGTCTCAGTCCTTATGATATCTAGAATGGAGGAATATATGATCCCTTATCTAATGGATGCGTCATTGATTTGTTCAGAGTTCGACAGCGGCTTCAAGAGCTACGATTGCTAGTCGGGTTATGAAGTCGTACTTGCAATAATAGTTTTAGACTTATCCAAGTGGGAGACTGTTGGATTAGATTTCTAAGCCCATAACTATTATTGGTATGTACTTGACCCGAGAGTAGCATGGTCCATTTGGGTTGCATATCATCAGGACAATTTGTTAGGATGGACTTTTGAGAGAAGGTTATTTATGGTTTATTAATATATTATAAGTTATAATATATTAATATGAAATCATATGTTTTAATTAGTATCGATCAAGAATTAATTTGGAATTAATTCAGTGATCAAAAGAGACTAATTAAATCTATGGGGACTTATTATGATAATTAGTTATATTTATATGTGTTGGGCTTATGATCCATGTTGGACCAAGTTTATGTATGGATACATAAAGAGTTGGGCTACATGAACCATGGATCATAAAACCCATGGGTATGGATTATGGGTTATACCCATGACCCTTGGAATCCTACATATAAATAGGTTACTCCATAGCCAAAATCACCACTTCTTTTCTTAGAGAAATATGGAGGTGTTTTGGTGCATGGAATTCTCTCTCAAGAGCCACCTTTGTCCTAGGTGTGTTGTGATTCCATTTAAGTCATTTCATACTATTGGTGCTAAGCTCTTAAGGCCAAATACATCAAGACTTCAAGCCACATAAAAGGTATGTTTCCCTAACTAGTATATTATATGGTTTATGTCAAATGCATGCTAGTTATAGGTTTAATGCCTTGGAAACCATTTGCATGTATAAAAGAGAAAACATAGATCCAAGGTATGTAGGGTTGTATGTGTTGGATTAGGTGTCTAAGCCCATAACTATAATTGGTATGTACTTGAATTTATAGCAGCACAGTCCTTTTGGGTTGCCCTCAACCTAGCAACTGGACAAGGAAATTATGAAAGGAGAGATATTAATTTATAAGATTAATAAATTAATATATATAAATGATTTATTAATATGTTAAAAGATTAATATATTAATTAGAAATCATTATGTTTAATTAATACGTAGCCAGAAATTAATCAGAATTAATTTTGGGGTTAAAAGAATTAATTATAAAGTGCAGGGACTAGTTTGCAATTAACTAATAGTTGAGTGGAAGGATCCAGAACCCCCTTGGAAGGAGGTGGACGAAATCCATAGGGGAAACCTTAGAGATTTCGTCCAAGGGGTCCAGATAAGGCCCTTGGGTTTTGCTTAGGCCCTAAGCAAAGGATAACTAGGGTTTTCCCTAAACCCTAGATCCCTCAGCTATTTAAGGAGCCTCCTGGCTCACATTTTAGGTCACTTGTTCTTTGGAAGAAACCCTGGCCGAAATTGCATACTCCCTCCCCTCTCTCTTCTTCTACTCTCCTTCTTGCTAGTTCTTGGGTGTGATTCCATTAGAGGCATTACACTTGTGTTGCTAAGCTTCCAAGAAGATCAAGATCAAGATCAAGGGAATTATCAATTGTTTGCTATAACAATTGAAAGGTATGTAACTCCTATACCCTAGTTTGTTAATTTCGAAATTAGCCTCCTCCTCTAGGGTTCTTGTTTTGCAATTCAAAGTTGTATGTTCAATAGTTAAAACATAGATCCAAAGTAGGTTGCATGTGAACTTAGGAATTGTTTTCTGGTTTATTTGTTTTACCCAAAACCCATCAGTATGTGCACCATAGGATGTTGTAGTATACTAAAACCCAACAATTATCGTCTCACAATCACTCGTGATAAATTCCATGAAGTGATTTAGGTGAGCACGGGTTGAATCCAATACTCAAATCTTATTTCAAGAGCACTCATGAATGGTGTAGCAAACTGTTGTTATGCCTAACTCCTTAGACAATCTACAAGCCAAATCATGACAGTCTTATTTCATACTTACTTCCAACGTATGATCGACTGTGGATAGTTTGAATAATAATAATCATAATTTTATTATTTTGGAAGTCAAAACATGCAAAGTGAAACAATAGTAAATAATCGACACAAGACAGTAACTTTACTTATAAATAAAAATCCTTTTATTCAATCATCAAATGTCAATTACAATTTAGCTATTACAAGTTTCGATTTATCTAATTACTAAAACTAATATCGTCCTTTAGCCCAATGCTCCTCGCATGCGGCAAGTGCTTAACCCTAGTTAGTCCATTTGTAAGAGGATATGTTGGGTTGTCCTATGACGATATCCCCTTTACCACGAGGTGCCCTTCTTCTACCCGATGTCTTATGAAGTGGTATTTTCTGTCGATGTGCCTGGATCAACCATGATCTCTCGGTTCCTTGTTTAAGGCAACCGCACCTTCATTATCGTAGAAAATCTCCATAGGCTTCTTTATGGATGGAACGACTCCAAGGTCTTTGATGAAGTTTTTCAACCATATCGCCTCCTTCGATGCTTCGCTTGCTGCTATGTACTCTGATTCGCACGTTGAATCTGCTACAAACTCCTACTTGGAACTTTTCCATGTCACTGCTCCTCCATTCAGGGTAAACACCCAGCCCGAATGCGAGCGGAAATTATCTCTGTCGGTTTGAAAGTTGGCGTTGCTATACCCTGTCACTCTCAAGTCATCACTCCCACCAAGGGTAAGGATCCAATCCTTAGTCCTCCACAGGTACTTACGAATTTTCTTAACTGCAGTCCAATGAGCTTTACAAGGATTCCCTTGATATCTGCTGACCATGCTTAAAGCAAAGGCCACATCAAGGCGAGTACAAGTCATAGCATACATGATCGAACCAACTGCGGAAGCATATGGTATATGAATTATTTCTACTATATCAGCCTCTGTACTCGGACTCTGAGTCTTACTCAGTTTGGCATTGCCTTGGATAGGTAAGTCACCTTTCTTGGAGTTCTCCATGCTGAAGCGTTTCAACACCTTGTCCAAGTAGATACTTTGACTGAGTCCTATTAGTCTTTTACTTTGTCTCTCAATATCCTTATCCCTACGATATAGGCAGCTTCTCCGAGGTCCTTCATAGCGAAACACTTCCCAAGCCAGGACTTAACCTCCTGCAAGGTTGTGATGTCGTTTCCTATGAGTAGTATGTCATCTACATACAATACCAGAAAGCTCACTATACTCCCACTAGCTTTGACATATACACAGGACTCATCCTCGCTTCTCGTAAATCCAAACTCTTTGACTTTCTCATCAAAACAAAGATTCCATCTACGAGGTGCTTGTTTCAATCCATAAATGGACTTCTCAAGCTTACACACTCTATTAGGGTACTTTGCATTGAAAAAAGCCTCTGGCTAACTCATGTAAACATCTTCAGCCAACTTTCCATTAAGGAAAGCGTTTTTGACATCCATTTTCCATATTTCATAATCATGAAATGCAGCTATGGCAAACATAACCCTTATAGATTTAATCTTTGCTACTGGTGAGAAGGTCTCATCATAGTCAACTCCCGGAGTTTGAGTAAAGCCCTTTCCAACCAGTCGCGCTTTATATGTGTGTACTTTCCCATCCATGTCGGTCTTCTTCTTGAAGATCCATTTGCAACCGGCTGTCTTACGACCCGATACATTATAAACCAAGTTCCAAACATGACTGTCATACATGGACTGAATCTCGCTGTCCATAGCCTATTTCCATATTGCAGACTCGGGGCCTGCCATGGCTTCCTTGTAGTTGTTAGGTTCATCCAGATTTACCAGTATGCTATCACTAATAAATGTATCACCTTCAGTAGTAATATGGAAACCATAAAACTCAGGTGTATTTCTAACTCTACTGGAACGCCTCAGAGGTATGGACTTGTCAATTAGATCAACTGGAGTTTCCTCCTCATGTTAATTGCTAGTGTTTGAGGTTCCTTCACCTCTTGACTCTTGAAGCTCTTCAAGGTCAATTTTTGTAACATCCCAATTTTCAAGGCCAAAAATTTCGTTTTTAATTAAGTAACCCATAAACTAGTTTACCAAAAACATTACCAATGTCGATTCAATTTATAAAACTGTAACAACGTGTTTCAAACCATATCATCGATAGTAATAAAAATCAGAGTACAATCCCAAGAAAAACTCATAATGCGGAAATCATGCGTGTGTGTGATGTGCCGCTACCGCGCCGGCTCCTTCCCCTTCGCTGAAGAGGTACCTGAATCAAAACTGAAGACTGTAAGCACGAAGCTTAGTGAGTTCCCCCATCATACCACACACCATACAATAACAAATTGTCAGACAATTCTGGGGTGCCTGACTACCCAGGTCAAGCCATTCTGGGGTGCTTGACTTACCCAGGTCAAGCCATTCTGGGGTGCTTGACTTACCCGTCGGTCTATTTCCCCCGACTACCGGGGACTATTTCACCCCCTACTACTACCATATAACACACATATAGTGCCAGGCAATTCTGGGGTGCCTGACTAACCAGGTCAAGCCATTCTGGGGTGCTTGACTTACCCGTCGGGACTTACGACCGACATACGAGGACTATTTCACCTCCTACTACTACCACATAATATCATAACATAAACATACTGTCAAGCATATCTGGGGTGCCCGAGCTACTCTTCGATCCTAACGACCGAACTTGGGGGCTATTCTCCCCATGCTACCACTATCACATATAACATATCATGCTAGCACATAAACATATCAGGTAGTAGCAAACCTAGATGAATATCACAAAGACAATCATCTAACATACAACTCGTACTGGTGGGCCGGCATTGTGGCCATAGACCCACAGTTACTGGAAGGTAACTCACCTCGTATGAATGAATACTGTCAATCCGAGTGAGAAGTCTCTGTCTGCTGCTCCGGCGATTCTCCGGCTATAATTCCCATAAAGACACTTAGTCAGAAGCTGATAACTACTCTTAGGGTAAAATGACTATTTTACCGCTGGCCAAAGTCAATATCCTGGTTAAAGTCGACTTCCAATTGACCTGACTCGCCAAGTTGGGCCGCCAACTCGCCGAGTCCCTATTCTTTCATCTGACCCCCTCCCGACTCTACTCGTCGAGTTTAGCAAAGACTCGACGAGTTCTCCTTCTATAATATCATCAAATGAACCTTCATCCGACTCGCCGAGTTGTATGAACAACTCGTCGAGTTCACCTTCATCCTATTTACATGTCTAATCTGTGACTCGCCGAGTTATATGAACAACTCGTCGAGTCCGTCTTCAAAGGGTTGGGAGATTGCGTTGGACTCGCCGAGTCCTATGATTTCCATATTATGGCTCCTTCTCAAAACGTCACACCACTCCTTGGGTCTTTTCTAATCTTCTGCTAACACTCAACTGGGTCCCTTTGAACCTCAACAGGCTGGGGACTCAAGCCCTAGACTCGCCGAGTTCCAAGAACAACTCGCCGAGTCGATGTTGTCCAAGTCTTATTTCTCGATTTCTGATGTACAACACTTAACCAAAAGATAGATCTGGGCTTCTAAGATCAATCTAGCACGTAAAGTTACGAACTTTACATGCATGCATGGGAGTATAAGCTTAATGGACCCAAAAATGAGGTCTAAAGGTGCATGTGTCTCTTTATGGCTACAAAGTTGGCCACTTTACTCCATGTAGTCCCCTAAGGACCCTGGATCTGGAGTCTTAACCCCCAACCATGCTTGCACTCATGATTGGCCACCAAAACTGGTTCCTAAAAGCCCTAATTCACTCCAAAAAGGGATCTAGAACATGAATGAACAAGGTATAAGCTTTATACCTCTATGGAACTGTAGATGCTGCATAAACTCGACATCTTCTGGTTTCCTCTTGGCTCTTCAAGCTTTTCCTTCTTCCTTGTGATCACAAACCACCAAAATCAACAAAAAGGGCCTTAGATCTCACAAAACGAAGGGTTTCAGTAGCAGGTGTTCTGGGAGCATATGGGACGATGGAGGCTGCATTAAGACGTTTAAATAGGGTGTAATCCCTCAGATTTAGGGTTTTGTCCAAACAGCGCCTACTCATCGAGTCGGTTCGCCGACTCGTCGAGTAGGTCACTAAACCCCCGTGTCCAAAGTCGATTCTACTCGACGAGTTGGACCTTCAACTTGCCGAGTCCCAAGCCAAAATGTTATAATTACTTGAATGAAAATACGTACCAGGAACCGGGTGCTACAAATCTCCCCCACTTATTTTTAGACTTCGTACTCGAAGTCTGCTGTTCGATCCTGAAAAAGCTCTGGGTAATGCTCCATCATCTCATCCTCCGGCTCCCACGTCCATTCCGAGCCCTTTCGGTGTTGTCATTGCACTTTCACCAGCTCGACCCTCTTGTTCCTCAGATCCTTCGACTTCCGGTTAACGATCGCCACAGGCCGCTCAATGTAGTTCAGGCTGTCATCCACCTGAATATCCTCCAGAGGTACCACTGCCGAGTCATCCCCCAAGCACTTCCGCAGGTGGGAGACATGGAAAGTGCTATGGATCTGACTGAGTTCCGCTGGCAGATCCAGCCTATACGCCACCTTGCCCACCCGGGCTATAATCCTGAAGGGTCCAATATACCTGGGGCCTAGCTTGTCCTGCTTCCTGAATCGGATGACGCCTTTTCATGGCGACGCCTTCAGGAGGACCATATCCCCAACCTGGAACTTCAGGTCCGAGCGGCGCTTGTCGGCATAACTTTTTTGCTGACTCTGAGCAGTCTGAAGCCTACTCCTGACCTGTTGAATCCTCTCTGTCGTCTTGAGCACCACTTCGGTGCTCCCCATGACCTGCTGGCCCACCTCACCCCAACATATTGGGGTTCTGCACTTCCTCCCGTATAACATCTCAAAGGGAGGACGATCGATACTCGCGTGGTGGCTGTTGTTGTAGGAGAACTCAGCTAATGGAGGTAGGTATCCCAACTACCACCGAAGTCTAGCAAACATGCCCGCGACATATCCTCCAGAGTCTGGATGGTCCGCTCACTCTGTCCATCCGTCTGCAGGTGGAAAGCGGTGCTAAAGTGTAGACGAGTACCCAACTCGTCATGGAATTTCTTCCAAAATCTGGAAGTAAACCGCACATCTCTGTCATAAATCACGGAGACTGGCACTCCGTGCCGAGCCACTACCTCTCGAATGTAGATGTCGGCCAGCTTCTCGGCCGATATACTCTCTTGGATTGGTATGAAATGGGCACTCTTGGTCAATCGATCCACGATGACCCATATGGAATCCACTCCTCGCACGGTCCTGGGAAGTTTGGTGATGAAATCCATGGTAATATCTTCCCATTTCCACATGGGAATATATAACGGCTGCATCTTGCCGTGTGGCCTCTGGTGTTCGGCCTTGACCTTCCTACAGGTCAAGCACCGCTCCATATACCATGCTACATCCCGCTTCATGCAGGGCCACCAATAGTCAAGACGAAGATCTTTGTACATCTTCGTCGCTCCGGGATGGATAGAAAACCTGGATTTGTGTGCCTCCTCCATTAGTATCTGGCGCACGCTTCCATGATAAGGGACACACACCCTGCGGTGAAGAGTCACTAACCCTCGGCTATCATAGTCGAAGGAGGAAACCTGACCCAGTATACGCTCGCTCTTCTGATGTTCCTCCTTTATAGCCTCCTGCTGGGCCTCTCGGATCTGCTCTAATAGTGGAGTCACTACTGTCATCCGCATGCAAATGTCTCTGATTGGTGCTGCCTTACGGCTAAGCGCGTCGGCCACCATATTGGCCTTCCTCGGGTGGTAAAGGATCTCACAATCATAATCCTTCACCACATCTAACCACCGACGCTGCGTCATGTTTAGATTCGGCTGATCCATGAGGTATCTCAGACTCTTATGGTCCGTGTAAATGGCACATCGAACCCCATAGAGATAGTGTCGCCAAATCTTGAGGGCGAAGACGACCGCCCCCAACTCCAAATCGTGCGTCGGGTAGTTCGCCTCATGGGGCTTCAACTGCCTCGAGGCGTAGGCGATGGCATGCCCTCTCTGCATCAGTACTGCGCCCAAGCCCGAAATAGACGCGTCGCAGTATACTACAAAATCCTCCACGCCCTCTGGCAGGGCTAAGATCGATGCCTCGCACAATCTCTGTCTTAGTGTCTCGAACGCTGCCTGCTGCTCAGGCCCCCTACGAAAGACTACGACCTTCTTCGTTAGCCGAGTCAAGGGTATGGCTATCTTGGAGAAATCCTGGATTAATCTCCGATAATAGCCGACTAATCCCAGGAAACTCCGAATCTCAGATGGAGACTTCGGAACCTCCCATCTCATCACGGCCTCCACCTTGGCCGGGTCGACCAGAATACCGTTCTGGTTGACAAGGTGCCCAAGAAACTGCACCTCGCGCAACCAGAACTCACACTTGGAGAACTTGGCGTACAAGCTCTCCATCCTCAGAGTATCCAAAACCTCTCGCAGATGCTCCTCATGTTGCTCCTGCGTCTTGGAGTATACCAGGATATCATCAATAAAAACTATCACAGACCGAGTCTGAAAAGCAGTCTTCTGTACATCCTCATCCCTGACTCGCATCTGATGGTAGCCTGATCGCAAGTCTATCTTGGAAAACCAAGATGCTCCCTGAAGCTGGTCGAACAAATCATCTATCCTCGAGAGTGGGTAACGGTTCTTCACTGTTACCTTGTTCAGCTCCCGGTCATCTATACACATGCAATGCGACCCGTCCTTCTTCTTGACAAACAGAATCGGGGCTCCCCAAGGCGAGCTACTCGGCCTGATGAATCCCTTGTCTAGCAACTCCTGGAGCTGCGTAGACAACTCCTGCATCTTGGAAGGAGCCAACCGATATGGTGCCTTAGCTATCGGAGCCGCACCAGGGACTAAGTCGATCCTGAACTCCACCTGTCGTTCCAGAGGTATCCCAGGCAGGTCCTTTGGGAATACATCCGCGTAATCTCGCACCACCGGAACATCTGTCACCGTCGTCTTACCCTCCTCTCGGGGATCCATAACATAGGCGACATACCCAGCACAGCCCTGCTGAAGGTAGCGCCTGGCCCTCGCTGCTGAACATAGTGCTGGTTCGCGTTGCATCCTCTCGCCCTGAATTACCAGCTCTCCCCCACTCGGGATCCTGAACATAGTGCTGGTTCGCACTGCCGCGCGCAGTCGATCACTGCCCCGTTGTGGCTCAACCAATCCATGCCTATAATCACCTTGTTCCCCACGCAGCGGAATGGGAACCAAGTCTACCAAATAACGCTCCTCGAATAACCCTTATAACCCATGACTTTCCACATTCTCATGCTCCATGGTTTAACCTCCATGGACTATCCACGTATTAGTTTAGCCCATAATCATGGATCATTAGCCCATACCACAAGAATGATTGATTTACATAATCAATCCCCATATATTTAATTAGTCTCTTTTGATCACAAAATTAATAAATTAATTCTTGATCAATACTAAATAAATAATTCCATATTAATATATTATAGTTGTAATATATTAATAAACCATAAATAACCTTATTCTCAAAATTCATCCTATCAAATTAAACTAGTGAACGCAACCCAAAAGGACCATGCTATAATCGGGTCAAGTACATACCAGTTATAGTTATGGGCTTAGACACCAAATCCAACAATATATAGTACAGAACATCTCCTTGAACTGCTCCCAAGACACAAAAGCTCTCGCTCCGGACCTCGGAAGGTTCAGAGCGCACCTGACCTTCTGGTCAGCTGGGCAAGAGCAGGTGAAAAAGCATCCCTCACATCATACGACCACCTCATGACTATGATCGGGTCCTGAAATCCATCAAAAGTCAGGGGCTTCGTATTGTCGAAGTCCCGATACTGAAAAACTCGACAAACACCAACCCCTCCAGCCGCGACGACTGCGGAGGCTGCGGAAGCAGTAGTCTCAACAATGGTTGTGTATTTGTCATCAAAGAACTCCATCATCGCGGTCTTGATAGACCCAAAAATCTCTGGTATCTGCTCCCGGAAAATAGCCACAACCTCCTCATGGATAATCTCCCTGATACAGTCCTCGGTCGCTGTTGGCCTATGTTGGCCACCCGATCCTGATCCTGATCTAGATCCGGCCTCAAATCGCCTCGTCATCACCATACTGAAAATAAACCATAGAAACATCATACAAAACACTTATCATACTAGGGAACCAACTCCCAATAAAGCCCTAGGGGTTATGACTTCCCTGACATGCGTATGGGTCCTGTGCTTTCAGTAGTACGGACCCATACTACCTTCCACACCTACACGTATTTGTCTTAGAGTTTCATCAAAACAACCCTAACAATACACTGCACACTATCATAAATATGCGCTCCGCCTCACTTCCTAGAGGAACACTAAACATAACACAACTGTACAACTGACCCCACACAACTCACCTTACCACTAACTACCACACGACCCTCCATTGGTGCTAGATAACTATCACATGAATACAATCACATGTCGTACAGGTTAAACAGTATTAGACTAAAAGATTCAATCCTACAACAGTTGGACTCAGACAAGAGTTGCACAGCAGGACCAAATCCCTTACCCTGAGATCATTTAACACATGTAGCATGTGGCTTAGCGTATTCACTCAATAGTCATTTCACACTCGAAAGACTCATACAAAAATCAATCAAGTATTCAATAAGAGATAAGGCATCATATATCAGGAAATTATATAATATAGTTCCTAAAGATCCCTATCCTATTACTAGCATGTTGTTCTAACATATCATAACATAATCTCAAATAACTGTATGGGAATTTGGGGTCTACTTACTGGCTCCGGCTGATCATACACATCACATCCTCCTTGATTATTTTGAAAACCATTTGAAAATTGTTTTAAAAATCTTTTTCCTTAGTTTGAGACTGGATTCACACGAGTGTTCCTCCTATTGACTCAAACCAAGCATCTGATACCAACTTATAACATCCATAAAATTCATGAAAAATTTAAACTTTTAAATACCAACCCAAAATGATAAATTATTTACAACATTGTTTCATATCAGAGTTCCCCAAAATCATAAGTCAAAAACATAAGGATGTGTACGGTCACGCCTTCGCCTTCCTGTGATCCTCTGAAGTACCTTAAACATAACCCAAAACTCTAAGCCAACGCTTAGTGAGTTCCCCCAAAGTACCAACACACAACATAATCATAATAATAACAGTAAACAACATGCATACAAAGCCTTCAGTCTGACTGGAACACCCCACCGGCCTACAGTCTATCTGGCACGCTCACAGAACCTCCAACATGACTGGTACGCCTCACCGGGCCTTCAGCCTATTTGGAGCGTTCTCCGGGCCTTCGGCTTGACTGGTATGCCCCATCGGCCTGCAATCTATCCTAGACGACCTAGGTCTCTTGCCTTGAGCACATAGAAGGACTGCCTCAACCCAACATACCATCATATATCAACATATACCATATCAAACCCTAGCTAGCATATACTAACAGTCATACAGATCTAACATATCACTAGGCATAGCATCATCCTATATACCAGGATGCAGATCTAACATATCACTACAGCATACAATCATACGATAAACCAGGACAACAATCCAAAGGGGCCGGCCTTGGTGCCTTCGACCCAAAAGTATAGTGAGGAAAACTCACCCCGCAAATCCTGAAAAGATAGCAGAAAAGAATATCGCTCCACGAGTCCACTATACAGATCACATATACATAGGGAAAGTGTAACGCCCGTGTTTCTGGGCTAGGCATTAATGTTGTTGTAATAGTCTAGGTTAACCTTTGTAACTCATTTTGAAATAACAAGAATGTATTATTTGAGTATTATATGTTTATTGCTTAATTGTGTGATTTAAATGAATTAATGATAAAAATAAGGAATAAAATAAAATATTAGATAAGCCCGATATCTATGAAGGAAGTTGTAGTGGTCGTGGAAAGGTTTCCGAATATATAAAGAATACCGAAATCCGAGTTATAACGAAGAAGTTATGACCTGTCGAAGTTTCATGACAGAACCGGCACGACGCTGTATGATGTAAAATACGAATTTAAGATAGAGCGATATTTAGCCTTAGTGATCTAAACGAAAGTCGTAGAATACATTAAACCGAGAGCATGCATAAAAAGAACGTCTAAATCTGACTTCGTATGAGGAAGTTATGATTTTTCTAAGTTTCGACTTAGCGGTGTGCAGCCCGAAACTCGAATATGAGATCGAGTGATAATTGGCCGAAACAATCTTAACGAGAATCGAAGATATCGTCGATAGCAGTCCAACGGTGAAAAGACAGACGAAAACGGACGTCAGATGAAGAAGTTATGAATTTATAACGGAGTTTTCTTGTCCCGGCCTACTAAAAATAATACAATAAAAATAAAGTCAAAATTAGCCGACAGAGTCTAAATGAAAGTTGTACAGCATAGTCTCACCTACGCGTGGATATAAATAACGTCGAAAACAGAGCTCGTATACGAAAGTTACGAATTTTTGAAGTTCGAGGCACGCATACCAAAGCTTATCCGAAGGGAGCCTAGGGATGCGAGGTACGCCCAGCGTGCATGTCGCCAGCGAGGTACGCTCCGCGTCGGAAGAAGTTACATCCCGCGTACAGCTGCTTTCCTCGGTCCAGAAGAGGCCACGTCGCCCCACCCGAAGTTCGCTACCTGGCACCTTATCCGAAGTACGCCCAGCGTAGGGCCTCGGTACGCCCAGCGTAGTCCGAGGTCTCGCTGCTATAAATAGGAGGCCAAGGCTGCCGATCTTTTTTGCTCAAAATCTTTCTTTCTCTCCCATATTTTCTCGTTTTGCATGCAAGGAATATCCCCGAAGCCCCTATATTATTCCCGAGACCCGAAGCAAGTCCTGAAGCCCCAAGGATCCTGAGAAGTAAAGTTTCTGAGCCGAAACTCTGCCCGTGTAAAGCCCGGTTTTGGAGAAAAGCATCCCGGTTTTATCGGAAAAGATTATTTTAAGAGACGAGGTGTTGTCCGATCATTTTCTTATCAAGTGAGTGTATATTCGTTTTCTTTTAACACATAGATATGGAGTATTCTTTATAAAATACGTGTTATGTGTGTATATATTATTTGTTTATTTGAAGTAGTTGTTGATTGGATGTTTTGTACAAGTTTTAAGCTGCATATAAATGTATATATTTTATCTACTAATATGTTGGGTAGAACATGGGTAGACAGTTGGTGTGTGATGAAATAAAATGATGAGAGGCCTCGATGTTGTTGTTGATCTAGTCATCTAGCGGAGTATGGGTGACGACCACAGACTCTTTCTAGACAGTCCAGTGGAACGCTAGCAGGCTCGTAACCTGTAGGTGTTGTGAACGATGTGTTCACGGGTGTACTCTATCCCCCTCATGGTTGCCTTTAGGACATCTTTTGTTAAGGAAACCCCTTTGCAGTAATGTCCGTCCCGATGAAAATCCTAGATTAGGTCCCTTGTAATAGTTGTTGTTTTAGGGACATAAAGTGAGGATAACGGGAATGGGTAATCGGGTTAATGTTGGTCGATGAACTAAATATAATTATTTATTGTGGGTTGAAAACCCTATATGCTCACTAGGCTCCCAAGCCTGACCCACTCAGTTTTTCTTTGTATTACAGGTAGTGGCACGAGAGCATAAGTTGGATGACATTGTCAAGATATTTTTGGATTATAGACCAGTAGTTATATGTAACTGTTGTAAGGTCTATTTTGTATTGTTTATGCTTTTGGTCTGTATCGGAACATGACATCCAGAGTTTTGATATATAATGAAAATACATTTCTTTAAGAACTGCTTTGATAAAACTTTATTTTATCATGTTTTGTTTTGGGGACAAATTTCCGCAACTCTTTTAAATCAATGGATTTACTCTGAAATTATTTTAAAAGCATAAATGAAACCGGTCTTGTCTGGCCGTGATTTTGGGGATGTCACAGTTGGTATCAGGGCATTAGTTTAAGCGAACTAGGAATTTGTAGGATTTCTAGACTTAAACTTAAAATGCTAAGTGAAGATTGTGAGATGAGTGTCTGTTATATTTAAGACACGAGCACTAGTTTATTTTAGGAAAGTTGCCTAAAATGCTTTTACGTGCTAAATGTTATATGTTTCCCATATATGATATTATTTGTTCGGATCTATGGTTTGTTGCCAACCGGATCTGGAAACCTTATGTGTTTAGGATTCTAAGCGTATGACGACGGTATTAGAACTAGCATGTAAACATTTCAGAGTGATAAGGATGATTTGATTATCTATCGTGATTAAAGATCTAAATTCACCTTATTCGATGTATAGATCAAGAATGGCAAGAACAAGAAGCGGAGTTGGAAACGCGAATGAAAACAGAAATCAACCACCTGTAATCAAGCAAATATTTGTTGTAGCTGCTGCACCTGAGCCGGTGACAATGGCTGGTGTACAATTGATGATTCAGACGATGTTGGATCGTCAGATGGAAGAAACTAGACGTCTGCTTCAACAAAATCGTGAAGAACTTTCAATTCAAGTTGAAGAGCCCGAAGTGAATGGAGGGCCATCGGAAGGAGGTAACTTCAGTGGGACTGTTGGTCAAGCCAACCCACCAATTGTTAGACAAAACAATCATGATGGAGGAAATGATGGAAGAGGATGTAAATACAAGGATTTTATGGCATCTAAGCCACCGTGTCTATCCGGAAGCCCGACGCCGGTGCTAGTTATGGATTGGGTCTCCGAAATGGAGACAATGTTTGAAAGTTGTGAATGCAGCAATAGGCAGAAGACCACTCTTGCGATCCCTTTGTTAAAATCCCGCGTGTTGAGTTGGTGGAAGCTTTTAGCTGACTCTATGCCCAAGGGAGAAGCGAAAAAAATTTCTTGGGAAGACTTTGTGGAACAACTGAAACTGCAATACTGCTCCGAGCAGGACCTTCTGGAAATCAATAATGAGTTTCAGAATTTGAAGAAGGGAAAAATGAGCGTTACTGAATACGCTGCTAGTTTTACGGAAAAGATGAAGCTTATCCCATACCTAGTTCCAACAGAGCTCTCAAAGGTCAATAAGTTTGACCTCGGACTACCAGCGGACTATGGTCCAATGGTTAAGCAAGCAACCACATTGAAAGCCGCCATCTGGGCTGCTAAGAATGTTGAGACTCAGATCAGGGAGAAGGGTCTGGAGAGATCATAGGGTGGTGAGAAGAGGAAGTTTGATGGGCCTTCAGAGTCCAACAAGAAAAAGAAATTCTCGAAGTCTAGTTCGAGAGGAGGAGGAGGCGAAGCGAAGTGGTGCGACAAATACAAGAAGAAGCATCATGGGAAATGTGATGGGTAAGTTACATGCTTCAAATGTGGAAAGTCAGGGCACTATGCCAACGAATGCACCCTCACAAGGAAAGTTTGTTATGGGTGTGGGAAGGAGGGGCACATCTCGAGGGATTGTCCGAAAAAGAAGGAAGCAGCAAAACCCAACATTCCACCAAAGCTGAAGGCGAGAGCCTTTCAGATGACACTGGAAGCTGCTAAAGAAGAAGCCGATGTCGCTTCACGTACCTTTCTCGTAAACGAATTGCCTGCCTAAATTTTATTTGATTCTGGAGCCAACTACTCCTTTATTTCGCATGAATTTGGTAGAAAACTAGCTTTGCCTGTCGATAGACTAGATAATGCTTTATTAGTCGAAGTTGCTAGTGGCAAGTTTGTACCTGTTAGCCATCGTATGAAAAACATCTTAATCGACCTGAATGGGAATAAGTTCCACGAGGAATTATTGCCTATCGAACTTAACGGTTTCGACATCGTGTCGGGAATGGATTGGCTTAGCGCCAATGATGCCGAAATATTGTGCCGGAAAAAGATAGTAAAAGTAAACCCGCCAGGGAAAGAGTCATTTATGGTGTATAGGGACAAACGCAGGGTAAATTCTGGAATCATTTCTCTAATGAAAGCCAGAAAGTGTTTGGCCAAAGGATGTACATCATATTTGGCATTCGTGATTGACGCAAAGAATGAGAAAAAGGAGATGCAGGGCATTCCTGTCGTGTGTGAGTATGCGGAAGTATTTCCCGAAGATCTTCCTGGATTACCGCTTGATCGACAAGTAGAATTCCGTATTGACTTGTTACCAGGAACGACACCAATAGCAAAAGCACCTTACCGATTAGCACCAACGGAGATGAAGGAGCTGATGATGCAACTTCCAGAGTTATTGGACAAAGGTTTCATAAGACCTGGTTCATCACCCTGGGGAGCTCCGGTGTTATTCGTGAAAAAGAAAGACGGGAGTATGAGGATGTGCATCGATTGCAGAGAGCTGAACAAGGCAACAATAAAGAATAGATATCCGTTTCCAAGGATTGATGACCTGTTCGATCAACTACAAGGTTCAAGTTATTTTTCAAAGATCGACCTAAGGTCAGGATATCATCAACTGAAAGTAAGAGAGCAGGATATCGAGAAGACTGCATTCAGAACACGATATGGACACTACGAGTTTTTGGTTATGTCGTTTGGACTAACCAATGCTCCAGCAACATTCATGGATTTAATGAACAGAGTTTGCAATCCGTTCCTTGATAAATCTGTGATAGTGTTCATAGATGACATTCTGATTTATTCGAAAAGCCAAGAGGAGCATGACAGACACTTGCGAGAAGTGTTGGAAGTCTTGAACAAGGAGAAGCTGTATGTTAAGTTCTCCAAACGTGATTTTTGGATTCGAGAAGTCCAATTCTTGGGTCACGTGGTCAACCAAGAAGGAGTAATGGTTGATCCAGCAAAGATTGAACCTGTGATGAAATGGGAACAACCAAAAAATCCCACGGAGATCCGAAGCTTTTTGGGATTGGCTGGATATTACCGAAGGTTTATCCAAGGCTTTTCTTCGATTGCTACTCCATTAACAGCTTTGACTCACAAAGGAGCTACTTATGCTTGGAGTGATCAGCACAAAGAAGCATTCGAGTTGCTAAAGAAAAAGCTATGTGAAGCACCAATTCTTTCTCTACCCGATGGAGTTGAAAACTTCGCTGTCTATAGCGATGCGTCTGGTGTTGGGTTGGGTTGTGTTTTGACCCAAAGAGAAAAGGTGATAGCATATGCGTCTCGACAGCTAAAAGAGCATGAAAAGAACTACCCCACTCATGATTTGGAGTTGGCAGCGGTAGTATTTGCTCTAAAGATATGGAGGCATTACCTCTATGGCTCGAAGTGCAAACTTTTCACTGATCATAAGAGTCTCCAATATCTCTTTAATCAGAACGAATTGAATATGAGGCAAAGACGCTGGCTACAATTACTTAAGGACTACGACTGTGAGATACTTTACCACCCCGGTAAAGCCAATGTTGTCGCTGATGCTCTCAGTCGGAAAGTCAATCTTGAAAGAAAAAGGCCAAGAGCGTTGAGAATAGAAGTTGTCTCGACAATTGTGGAGAGTATAAAGAAAGGTCAAGAGGAAGCTTCAGAAAAGAATGACCGAAAGGAGGAACGTTTGGGCAAAACATTAGTGTTTGGTACAAACAGTCATGGACTAAAGGTATTCCAATATCATATTTGGGTACCTAAGTCAGGAGGAATAAGAGATCTTCTGATGAAAGAAGCTCACAAAACCATGTACTCAATTCATCCTGGCAGCACTAAAATGTATAGGGACCTAAAACCCTATTACTGGTGGCCGACGATGAAGCTCGACATTGTGAAGTATGTGGCGGAGTGTGTGATCTGTGCGAGAGTCAAGGCACAACATCAGAAACCATATGGGAGTTTAGAACCTTTACCTGTGCCTATGGGTAAGTGGGAAGACATTGCTATGGATTTTGTCACTAAACTGCCCAGAACAAAGAATGGTCACAACAAGATTTGGGTGGTCGTTGATCGCTTCACTAAGAGTGCGCACTTCATAGCAGCCAACGAGAAATGGTCTATGGATAAGCTTGAGAATTCTTACGTGAAGGAAATTGTGAGGCTTCACGGTGTTCCGTTAACGATTGTATCAGATCGTGACAACCGTTTCACCTCAAGGTTTTGGAGAAGTCTACAAGAGGAATTGGGTACCAAGTTGTGTTTAAGTACAGCTTATCATCCACAGACTGATGGTCAGAGCGAACGAGCGATACAAATGCTTGAAGATATGCTGAGAGCATGTACCCTGGAATTCCAAGGTAACTGAGACAAACATTTACCTTTGGTATAATTTTCCTACAATAATATTTTCCACTCGAGCATAAAGATGGCACCTTATCAAGCTTTGTACGGACAGAAGTGTCGTATGCCGTCTTGTTGGCTTGAGGCTGGGGAAAAGCAGTTTATGGGACCGGAAATAGTCCATCAAACTGCTGAAAAGCTGAAAATAATCAGGGAAAGAATGTTAGCAGCTCAGGATCGTCAAAAGAGCTATGCTGACAAGAAAAGACGACCGATGACTTTTGAAGTTGGAGATTCGGTTTTGCTTAAAGTCTCGCCGTGGAAGGGACTTATAGGGTTTGGCAAAAGGGGAAAGTTAAGTCCAAGGTTTATTGGACCGTTTAAAGTTCTTCAGAGGATTGGGGACCAAGCTTATAAGCTCAAATTACCCGAAGAAGTGAATGGAATTCATAACACTTTCCATGTGTGTTATTTGAGGAAGTTAACGGGAGAAGTTCCCGATATAATTCCAATTTCTGAGTTAAGAATTGATGAGAACAAAAGGTTAATTGGAGAACCAGACCCGAAAGACTAAGAAGTTGCGACGCAAGATGGTCGAATTAGTGCTTGTCCGTTGGAAACATACGAATGGGTCAAATCTCACCTAGGAAACGGAGAGTGACATGATGAGTCGCTATCCGCATTTGTTTGTTGATGTGTGATTTCGGGGACGGAATCATTCTAAGGTGGAGAGAATTGTAACGCCTGTGTTTCTGGGCTAGGAATTAATGTCGTTGTAATTGTCTAGGTTAACCTTTGTAACTCATTTTAAAATAATAAGAATGTATTATTTGAGTATTATATGTTTATTGCTTAATTATGTGATTTAATTGAATTAATTATAAAAATAAGCGATAAAATAAAATATTAGATAAGCCCGATATCTATGAAGGAAGTTGTAGTGGTCGTGGCAAGGTTTCCGTATATATAAAGAATGCCGAAATCCGAGTTATAACGAAGAAGTTATGACCTGTCGAAGTTTCGTGACAGAACCGGCACGACGCTATATGAAGTAAAATACGAATTTAAGATAGAGCGATATTTAGCCTTAGTGATCTAAACAAAAGTCATAGAATACATTAAACCGAGAGCATGCATAAAAAGAACGTCTAAATCTGACTTCGTATGAGGAAGTTATGATTTTCCTAAGTTTCGACTTAGCGGTATGTAGCCCGAAACTCGAATATGAGATCAAGTGATAATTGGCCGAAACAATCTAAACGAGAATCGAAGATCTCGTCGATGGTAGTCCAACGGTGAAAAGACAGACGAAAACGGACGTCAAATGAAGAAGTTATGAATTTATAACGGAGTTTTCCTGTCCCGGCCTACTAAAAATAATATAATAAAAATAAAATCAAAATTAGCCGACGGAGTCTAAATGAAAGATGTAGAGCATAGTCTCACCTACGCGTGGATATAAAGAACGTCAAAAACGGAGCTCGTATACGAAAGTTACGAATTTTTGAAGTTCGAGGCACGCATACCAAAGCTTATCCGAAGGGAGCCTGTGGATACGAGGTACGCCCAGCGTACAAGGAGGTACGCCCAGCGTACATGTCGACAGCGAGGTACACTCCGCGTCGGAAGAAGTTATGCCCCGCGTACAGCTGCTTTCCTCGGTCCAGAAGAGGCCACGTCGCCCCACCCGAAGTTCGCCACCTGGCACCTTATCCCAAGTTCGCCCAGCGTAGTCCGAGGTCTTGCTGCTATAAATAGGAGGCCGAGGCTGCCGATCTTTTTTGCTCAAAATCTTTCTTTCTCTCCCATATTTTCTCGTTTTGCGTGCAAGGAATACCCCCGAAGCCCCGATATTATTCCCGAGACCCGAAGCAAGTCCCGAAGCCCCGAGGATCCCGAGAAGTAAAGTTTCCGAGCCGAAACTCTGCCCGCATTGTAGTGACAAAGAACATGGTTTGGCATGCGGAATTAAAGTTTGCACAATGAACATGGTGATTTGGGTGTTCAAGAAATGTATTGAATATCTATGGTGTTCCAAAAAGGGACATAGATCTACATCTAAATAAATAACACACACTTACACACTCACTTTTACATCTCTCAAGCACACCTCTACAAGTGGTATGAACCCACTATTTATAGAGGTGTGTACATGTCTCTCTCTCACTCTCACTAACACATGGGTCTAAAGGCTAATGCACCACATGGAAGTGGGTCTACAAGAGTCAAACCATTACAAAGTCATACATGAAGAACTTTGCACCCCAACATTCTCCCCCTCAAAGTTAGGAATGGATGACCCACTTCAAATCTTCCAAAATCGAGCAACTACGCGGTTCGAGCCTCAATGGTGACACGTGTCAAAACGAACTTCAATCTTCAATTCTTCCATGATTCTTCAATTTGGGCTCTAGGATGTGAAACCATACAAACCGAGCAGCAACGAATGATTAACTCCAAATAATCACCCAAAAGTTGCGCATAAAAACACATCCCAAAAATCTTCAATAAAACCAAACCCATTTCGAATACATTATTTTCGAACATCCAATTGCATCATTTCGTAGACTTCAAAAATCAAGGTCAATGCGGTCTTCAAATCTGCGTAATATGAAAAATTCAAGTTCGAATTTCCATATAAAACTTCTCCCCCTTTTTATAATCGAAACTTGATTATAAAACCTTCAAGGAAAGAGAACGTTCTCTATTTGAAATTTTTCGTGTCAAAACTCCCCCTTAACATGTGGCATAAACTTTGTGCTTCAATCCGGAAAATCAAAAAAATATTGAATTTTTAGCTTCGTTCACGGATCGCCTTTGACAAAATTTCTTAAAAATGGGTAGAAATTGTCAATTTCAAAATTCTGCAGTGACCCGGTGCGCCCAAAACAGCAAAATATTCAAAACTCTCCCCCTTTTCCAAAGCTAGGTAGAAAGCGTCAATTTGCACAAACTGTAGGGGCTTGAAATGCATTTTCTTCAATTTTCAGCAAAAACAGTCCTTTTTCGAATTTGGGTATGAACCGCCAAACATTCGAAGCCTCAGGGACTATTTTCGAAAATTATGCCATTATGCACCAAACATACGAAGAGTTGTCCCAAAAATTCGAAATTTCAGAAAATTTTCGAATTTGGGTTAAAAGTGTCAAACATTCGAAACTTCAATGAATTGTTGAGGTTGCCAAATATTCGAAAGTTTAGGGGTGATTTTCGAAAATTTTCCATTTTTGATCAAAACATTCGAAATTTCAATCAATTCATACGAAGCGTTGCTTTTTCCCTTTTCACACGAAATTATCAGGCGACAAACATGCGAATCTTCAAGGACCATTTTCGAAAATATGTCTTTCTTTTTCCTCAATTCACACGAAATCATAATCCAAACACACGAAAATTTTCTTCCTTCGTTCGCTTCGTGCAAAACTGCCTCCAAACACACGAAATTTTTTTCAACCAAACATACGAAAATTTTCCTTCTCTCTCCTCTTCGTATGAAAATCATCTTCCCAAACACACGAATTCGAAGCATTCCAAGCCACTTAATGCACAGTAACCTCTTAATACCTCTGAATCGAATTATTTTTTTTCAGTTCGTTCGTTGCCCAGTTCACCAAACCATCGATTCCCAAATCTTCGAATTTTAATCACCAAATCAACACAGTCGATCATTTGTTCACAAACATAATTTCGTTTGTTCAACATCAACTCAAAAGTAACATCAAATCCCAAATCTTCGAAGAAATCGATCGTTAACCCTTCGTTCATTTACCATGTAAAGCCCTGAACATCAAAATATCCAAATCCAAAATCGGAAATCGTCGTCCTCAATAGCTTCGATCAAAACCCATCTGTTCAAAATCACAAATCGATTCTTGTATACAAACCCAATAACCAATCGAACACATACCATTCGAAAACAATAATCATTAAACCCTTCAACAGATTTGACATTGCATTTCAAAACTATCGATCATACTTCATCTGATTGATATAAATTGAAGTCAAAACTTATTTTCGCATAACGAACTCTTCAAACCAAGTTTCAATCACAATTGATTTTATTATGTAAATTCGACTTCAATCAACCCACTCAACCATTGAAATTCACTGATCAAGAATAACACCAAATCAATTTTGACTTTCTTTCTTAAACCATTGACTGTTGAATACTCAACTCACAACAAAATCAATCAAATTCGATTTTCAATTTTGTCTTGAAGATTCGAACGCATACTCCTTCTGCTTTCGATTTTAATGCAAATTTCAAATTCAATTCTGAGTAACAAACGTTTGATGAAGTCAAACTAGAACTCAAGAACAAATCGATCGATATCAAAAACCGATGGTACAACAAAGTAAAGCAAGAGTACAAGTCAAGTGATGAAATGATGAACAAAAATGAAATGATCGGCAGATTTCTAATTTAAAGAAAAATCCGATTACTCAATTTTGATATGATAACGTGAGCAAGTATCGAGAATCATTTTGATAATTATCTTCGTTGAATGAAAATTGAAATCAAATTGATTTAGGGCTTAGGGGATAGATTCAATAGCATATGAATGGATATTGGGCTTATGATGATAACACGAACAATAACTCTAGATTGGATTTGGGCTTTTGATGAATATTATTCAGATTTCTCAAGATGGGCTTCATAAACAGTAAATTTCGAATGTTTATAAAACGAGGAACAGTAAAGATTTGAAAAAAATATAAAATGAAAATTTGATTTAGATTTTGGTAATTGATCTCAAAAAAAATTATTGGATCACAAATAGGATTGAAACGGATTTGATCCAATGAAGCAAATCGATCAAAAATTCAATAACGTGTCACACGAATCAACGAGATTAAGAGAGATCATAGAGAGAGACTCACCAAAATTGTTCATATTGCGACAAAAGTTGCCAAACCGAGAATCGTTCTTCAAAAATCACCTTGATCTTGAGGACCCGCTCTGATACCAATTGTAGTGACAAAGAACATGGTTTGGCATGCGGAATTAAAGTTTGCACAATGAACATGGTGATTTGGGTGTTCAAGAGATGTATTGAATATGTATGGTGTTCCAAAAAGGGACAATGATCTACATCTAAATAAATAACACACACTTACACACTCACTTTTACATCTCTCAAGCAAACCTCTACAAGTGGTATGAACCCACTATTTATAGAGGTGTTTACATGTCTCTCTCTCACTCTCACTAACACATGGGTCTAAAGGCTAATGCACCACATGGAAGTGGGTCTACAAGAGTCAAACCATTACAAAGTCATACATGAAGAACTTTGCACCCCAACATTCTCCCCCTCAAAGTTAGGAATGGATGACCCACTTCAAATCTTCCAAAATCGAGCAACTACGCGGTTCGAGCCTCAATGGTGACACGTGTCAAAACGAACTTCAATCTTCAATTCTTCCATGATTCTTCAATTTGGGCTCTAGGATGTGAAACCATACAAACCGAGCAGCAACGAATGATTAACTCCAAATAATCACCCAAAAGTTGCGCATAAAAACACATCCCAAAAATCTTCAATCAAACCAAACACATTTCGAATACATCATTTTCGAACATCCAATTGCATCATTTCGTAGACTTCAAAAATCAAGGTCACTTCGGTCTTCAAATCCGCGTAATATGAAAAATTCAAGTTCGAATTTCCATATAAAACTTCTCCCCCTTTTTATAATCGAAAATTGATTATAAAACCTTCAAGGAAAGAGAACGTGCTCTATTTGAAATTTTTCGTGTCAAAACTCCCCCTTAACATGTGGCATAAACTTTGTGCTTCAATCCGGAAAATCCAAAAAATATTGAATTTTTAGCTTCGTTCACGGATCGCCTTTGACAAAATTTCTCAAAAATGGGTAGAAATTGTCAATTTCAAAATTTTGCAGTGACCCGGTGCGCCCAAAACAGCAAAATATGCAAAACTCTCCCCCTTTTCCAAAGTTGGGTAGAAAGCGTCAATTTGCACAAACTGCAAGGGCTTGAAATGCATTTTCTTCAATTTTCAGCAAAAACATTCCTTTTTCGAATTTGGGTATGAACCGCCAAACATTCGAAGCCTCAGGGACTATTTTCGAAAATTCTGCCATTATGCACCAAACATACGAAGAGTTGTCCCAAAAATTCGAAATTTCAGAAAATTTTCGAATTTGGGTGAAAATTGTCAAACATTCGAAACTTCAATGAATTGTTGAGGTTGCCAAATATTCGAAAGTTTAGCAGTTAGGATGTGGGATGGTCTGTCCCGTATAGATCTATACACACAATGCCCGCTCTCCCTCCAGGAGACTCTGGTTACCAACGTGACAACGGTGAAATCTGCGTCATGAGGATGTATCTCATACTCTAAATGTTATGTTCGTGTATGTTCCTTTTGTTCACTTGTAAAAGTATATGTATATGTATATGTATATGTTCTCTTCGCTGTACCTGTATATGTTTATGTTCTTGTAATAGTATGTAGTAATCTCCTAAACTATACCTATTATAGTTTACTTGAAATGTTGTTTGTATGTTTTAACGTGTTTGCATACCTTTACCACCCCAAAGGCATGGAATTGAAGTAAAAGCCTTTATATCTATACACTTATACATAATATATAATTAAGATTTCAACGACCTTCGGACAAATAACTGGATACCCTAAATCCACAACCAAACAAGGAACGAGAAATAAAGTGGGATATCAGTCCTAAGTCCTTCAAATCTTACTTATATAACTATATCTGCATAGACATGATTTTATCAATAATATAAGTTTAAATGATTATTAGTAAAAGGTTTAGTAACTTAAAAGAGTTTGAAAAGAGTTTAGAAAACATTTGTTTGATAAGACAGTTTGAAAAGTATGAAATCTATTAACTTGACAGTTATTAATCACGTGTGATTGATGTAATAACTTAATAATTCGACTTGTATTCCCCCCTATGAAAGCATTTAAAATCATTTAAAAGGTCGATTAAGGGGTATGAACTCACCTATAGTGAGTGGTGCGAATGAAAGATCGGGTTGAAGGATGCTAAGTGTTAAGTGTAGACTTGAGTACAACAGACCCTACTGAGCATATATTGGCATATATATGAATATAATTAGTCTATATACCAATAATCATGAAAGGAAAACACCCTAGGACTTAGAAAACAGTTAGATTAAAGTGTTAGAAGCATCAAAAGCCTTCTGAAGTGGGTGTGCGGCCGTACAGGGTCGTGTGCGGCCACCTGGTGTGCTGCCCATTGGGTGTGCGGCCAGGTGTGTGCGGTCAGGGAGTCTGCGGCAGCACACTCCCAGGGAAAATGGTCAAAAACATGTTGTTAAGGTTATATCTTGTATCCCTTAAGTGTGTTTGATCATTTGCTAGTATACTAGTTGAGTTTGAGGCCTTAAAGCACTAAAATAAGGGGTGTACGACCACATGAGTGTGTGCGGCCGCACACTCCTTGCAGATCGAGTTCTGGACTTTTAACAAGCATCAAATATAGCTAAACACATGTAGGAGTAGGTTACTTACAGTGTATATGTGTATGGGGGTGTTTGGAGCTCAAGAACTTAGTAGGTGTTCTTGGTGTTCTTGGTGTTCTTGAAGAACACTTGAAGATCTAAACAAAAGGAGTAATTTCATGGATGAAATCATGTGTTGTTACTTAGGAAGTGTATTGAATCAACTTAACATAAGGAGAAACACTTACCACTTGAAGATCTATAAGAAAATTCGGATGATAGTTGAGAGAGAAGTGTGCTCTTGGATTAGGAGTGTGAAAAGAGTCTAAGGAAGGATGAGTTCTACTATATACATTCGTGTGTGCTGCCAGGAGGGTGTGTGCGGCCGCACACCCAAGTGTGCGACCGTACACTCCTATTGTTGGAGTGTTTGGCCACTTTTTGCGTATGGTGAACTTGCGGAACACAAATCCAAACTTCTAACTTGCATCTACTAGGTTTAGAACACCCAAATGACTCAAAACAAAGCTAGAAAATAGCAAAAACGAGTCTAAAATTAATTGATTTGAATAATATCTCTAGATGAAAATTTCGGGTTGTCACATCATTCCCCCGTTAGAGAGAATTTTGTCCCGAAATTAGAGTTTAAACAAGTAAGCCATTACAAATAACTAAGCGAAAAGATGAGGATATTTCAGTCTAAACTAATCCTCGCGCTCCCAAGTGAATTCAGGTCCTCGCTTGGCGTTCCAGCGAACCTGCACTATCGGGATACGACTTTGTTTCGTTCGCTTGACATCTCGGTCCATGATCTCTACTGGTTCTTCCACGAAGTTGAGGCTCTCATTGATTTCGATCTCGTCGAGTGGGATTACAAGAGTCTCGTCGGACAGACACTTTTTCAAGTTTAAGATGTGGAAAGTAGAGTGTACGTTACTAAGCTCGCGGGGTAAGTTGAGTTTGTAAGCTAGAGGGCCGATTCTGGCGAGAATCTCGAAAGGCCCTATGTATCTTGGATTTAGCTTTCCACGCTTTCCGAAGCGTATCAAGCCCTTCCAGGGTGAGACTTTCAAAAGGACTCGGTCTCCCACCTGGAATTCCAAAGGTTTCCTTCGTTTGTCTACGTAGCTTTTCTGTCGGTCTCTAGAGGCTTTCAATCGTTCACGAATCTGAACGATCTTCTCTGTCGTTTCTCGAATGATTTCCGGACCTGTGAGAGTGCTGTCAGGAACTCGTCCTCTAGCTAACTGCGTGTCGCCCACCTCATCCCAGTATAGAGGGGATCTGCACTTACGGCCATAGAGGGCTTCAAATGGAGCAACCTTTATGCTCGTGTGATAACTGTTGTTGTAGGAAAACTCGACAAGGGGCAAATGAGTATCCCATGCCTTTCCAAAGTCGATCACACAGGCTCGCAACATTTCCTCCAAGGTTTAGATAGTTCTCTCACTTTATCCGTCGGTCTGTGGATGGTAGGCTGTACTCATGTCCAGCCTCGTTCCTAAGGAGTTTTGTAGCGACTGCCAGAACCTCGAAGTGAATCTATTATCTCTATCGGAGATAATGGATATAGGAACACCATGCAGTCGTACTATCTCCCGAATGTATGTTCTTGTGAGCTTCTCCATCTTGTCAGTCTCTTTGATGGGTAGGAAGTGTGCGGACTTGGTCAATCTGTCGACGATGACCCAAATGGTATCCAGTCCACACGTTGTCTTGGGTAGCTTGGTTATGAAGTCCATTGTGATCCGCTCCCACTTCCACTCTGGTATCTATGGTTGCTGTAGTAGACTTGAGGGTTTCTGGTATTCGACCATGACCTTGGCGCAAGTAAGGCATTTACTCACAAAAGTAGCAATCTCTGCTTTCATGTTAGGCCACCACTATAACTTTTTAAGATCCAGATACATCTTATCTGAACCCGGGTGGATGGAATATCGGGTGTTGTGCGCCTCGGTCATGACCAAGTCTCTGAAGCCACCGTGCTTCGGTGTCCAGATCCGGTCCATGAGGTATAAAGCTCCGTCACCCTTGACTTCTAAGTTCTTATTCATTCCTCTCATGGATTCACCCGCCACATTTTCAGGTTTCAAGGCTTCGAGTTGTGCCTTCTTAATTTGTGTGGACAGATGCGAATGGATAGTCATGGTTAATGACTTGACTCTTCGACCAGAATATTCTTTCCGACTTAGGGCGTCTGCTACTACGTTGGCTTTACCCGGATGATAACTAATTTCGCATTCGTAGTCATTGAGTAGTTCGACCCACCGTCGTTGTCTCATATTGAGCTCCTTCTGGTTGAATATGTGTTGTAGGCTTTTGTGGTCTGTAAAGATAGTGCTTTTCGTACCATACATGTAGTGTCTCCAGATCTTCAGGGCAAACACAACTGGTCCTAATTCGAGATTGTGTGTGGTGTAGTTGACCTCGTGTGTCTTCAGCTGTCTTGAGGCATAGGCGATGACTTACCTCGTTGCATCAGAACACAGCCGAGCCCCTGGTTGGATGCATCGCAGTATACTATGAAGTCTTCTATCCCTTCGGGGAGGGATAGTATCGGTGCGGTGCATAAGGCTCGCTTCAATGTTTGGAATTTCTTCTCTTGTTTCTCCTTCCAGTAAAAAGCCACACATTTCTGGGTCAGTGTCGTAAGAGGTTTTGCTATTCGCGAGAAGTTCTGTATGAATCTGCGATAGTAGCCAGCGAGGCCTAGAAATTGATGAATTTCTGTAGGCGTCTTTGGTGCTGACCAGTTCTCAATGGCTTTAATTTTGGAGGGGTCTACGTGGATTCCTTCTTTGCTAACCACGTGACCTAAGAATTCGACTCTGCGGATCCAAAATTCGCATTTAGAGAACTTCGCATAGAGCTTCTCCGATCGTAAGGTTCCTAGGACTTGTCGTAGATGATCGCTATGTTCCTCCTTACTTCGAGAGTAGATAAGTATGTCATCGATGAAAACGATGACGAACTGATCCAAGTAAGGACGACATACCCTATTCATTAAGTCCATGAATACTGTGGGCGCATTAGTTAATCCGAAGGGCATCACTACGAACTCGAAGTGTCTGTAACCAGTTCGGAAGGCTGTCTTCGGAACATCCTCCTCAAGCACTCGTAACTGGTGATACCCGGATCTCAGATCAATCTTGGAAAAGTAGCTTGCCCCTTGCAGCTGGTCGAATAAATCGTCTATGCGAGGTAGAGGGTAGCGATTTTTGACTGTAAGCTTGTTGAGTTCCCTATAGTCGATGCACATACGGAACGATCCGTCTTTCTTCTTGACGAACAAGACCGGAGCTCCCCAGGGTGAAAAGCTTGGTCTTATAAAGCCGTTGCTGAGCAGTTCGTTAAGTTGACCGGACAGTTCTTGCATCTCTGCAGATGGCTACGGGGGTAGCACCTGGAACTAAGTCGATCCTGAATTCGACTTGACGTTGGGGAGGTAAACCCGGTAGTTCTTCTGGAAAGACGTCGGGGAAGTCGCGTACTACGGGGAGGTCTTTTAGGTCTTTTGTTTTCTGGTTCACATCGACCACGTGTGCAAGGAATGCGCGATATTCCTTACGCAAGTACTCCTGGCTTGAATACTTGAGATGATACGAAGGCTCGTACTGGGTTTGTCTCCGTAGATTAACAAGGTTTCGTTATTCGGTAGGTTTGGCGGACTTCTTTCTCGAAACACAGGATATCGGCGCGATAAAGACTCAACCAGTCCATGCCTACAATGATGTCGAAACTCTTGATAGCCATGGGTATGAGGTCGATTGGGAATGAATGATTATCTAGTGTGAGGGTACATCCTATGTAAATCTCGTTAGAATCTTCTGTCTTTCCGTTAGCCATTTCTACGACGAAGGTTTCTTTTAGTGCTTGCGGTGCTTGATTGAGTAAGTGTTTAAATTTTTGGTTTACGAAGCTCCTCTCTGCCCCACAATCAAATAAGACACATGCATAATAGTTATCGAGGAGAAACGTACCCGTGACTACTGTGGGGTCTGCCACGGCTTCACTGTGGCCAATAGCAAGTAGTCTTCCTGCTCCTCCCACATTCTCAGCTTTCAGACAGTTTCTTTTGAAGTGCCCTGTCTCGCCACACCCGTAGCAGGCCTGGCTTACTCCTGTACCGGGGACCTGGGTGATGGGTTTGGGTGGTGTTCTGCAAAACCGGATAGTATGGCCCTTCTGATTACAGTTGGTGCAGTGTATTTCCCGGCAGGGGCCGTTATGATGGAAATTGCACTTGGTGCACTTGGGTAGGGTCCCTGCATATGGCTTGGCTGGTACAGGGGCAACAGGAATTGTGGCAGCATGGACAGCCACAGTCTGTTGGTTCTTAGAAGAGGGTTGAGTTGATTTGCCCTTCTTTCGGTCCCAACGCTTTCTCTTGTTGTTGACTGCTTTCTTTGGCGCGGAGGCAGTCGTTGTAGTTGTTGTTGGAGGAGAAGGAACTTCGTGATCGATAAGTCTTTGCGCCAATTCCTTGGCACTATCAAAGGTTGCAGGGTTCGATGCTAGAACGTTCCCTCGATACGGGGGTACCAAACCCCAGATGTATCTCTCGACTTTCTTGCTTTCGGTGGGGACCATATTGGGACATAGAGTCACCAAGTCGCTGAATCTGGCCGTATAAGCCACTATGTCGGAACCCTTCATCTTGAGATTCCATAGTTCTTCTTCGAGTTTCTGAACTTCGCCCCTCGGGCAGTACTCCTTTGCCATTAGATCCTTCAGTGTCTCCCAGCCCATGGCGTTAGCTGCTACCAGTGAGAGTGATTTGACATGGCCATTCCACCATGTCAGGGCCCTTTCTGTGAAGGTGGAAGCAGCGAACTTAATCTTGCTTCCTTCAGGGTAAGAGCACATCTCAAAGATTGCTTCTGTTCTCTCGATCCATTGGGACAACGCAATAATCCCTCCGGTTTCGTTGAGTATGTTGGTTTGCAGCTGATGAAGTCTTTATAGGTACATTCCCGTGTACGTGGTTGGATTTCGCCATGGCTAGAGTTGGTGCCCGTTCGAGCTCCACTAACACCACCAGAATTTACTTGGGCCATGACTGCGGTCACAGCTGCCTGAAACATCACCGCATCGAACTGCGGAGGGGGTGGTGGTGATGGAGTTTGATTTACAGGTCTGCCTCTGGTCGGACGCTTGCGAGGCAGCATCTTTTACTGGAATTTTACAGAGATGATGATAATAGTAAGAATCAATTGTAAGTATGATGAGAGTGTTTCATGGACTAAATCGCCATAGTCCAACCATCAGATAGGGACATAACAATAGAGTAGGGGAAACACAAAGGTAAAGGCTTTCCAATAGATTAGATAACTGTCAATATTACTGGTATTAATGATGTAAATGAGTTCGGGAAAAATGACCTATCAGTAGGTCTTACATCAAACCATAAGGGAAAATGTTGACAGCTTAGAAATCCTAGTTAAAGTACTTGAAAGATAGGAATATTTTACAGACTAGTGCTACATAGGCACAGAAAAGAAAGGCTATTCTCTAACCCAAAAGAAAAAGACGAGTCGACATCTTCTACCGACGACGGGTATCCCTCGGGCGAACCCTCAGCTCTGCTAGCTGACGTACAACTTCTTGAAATTGTCGCTCATGCGCCCTCTGACGCACTCGGAGTTCTATGACTTCAGCCCGGGATGCAGTTAGCTGTTGCTGCAGAGCCTCATTGGTTCTCCTAGTCCTTCCCATAGCCTCTTCGAGTTGGCGAATGCGGAACGTGTTAATTCCAGAGTTGGCATCCACTTCCATCACTCGGTCGATGGCTGCTCGACCTTGCTCTACATTCCGAGCAATCCTGCGGACCATAATGGGCAGGACTCGGTCAGCTGAGCCTCCCTCGCTTCTGTTGTAAATGCTTCGGTCTCCGTTGAAGGGTAAGGGCTGACCCTGCTCATCACTCCAACGGTTCAAGGTTATCGCCCACAAGGGAGTGGGGCCTTGAAATGCTGGTCGGGGGTTGAGGTTTGGGATTGGAACCTCTTGGGGCAAGTTTTTGACCTCTGGCTCGGAGTCAGATCCATCCGAAAAACCTTCTGCGAGGTGATCATCCAAAGGCATTGGATGATTCTCTTCTGCCTCATTATCGAGCCACCCACCATTGCCTTGGTTGGGAAAATACGGAGCGTCAGGGAGATGGAAGCCAGCCATGCTATCTATGCGAGCAAAGGGGGGTATAAGAATCTTATAATAACAGACGTACTAATCTAAGTTAATTATAATATGATCCCTATCAGTTACTCCAACATATGCGCAGTGCATACCAGTCATATGTAACCAAAGCAGGATAGACCTTCGAATAAGTGATCCTAACTCTAAGTCCACAACCAAACAAGGAACAGGAAGTAAAGCAAAGATCACAAATTCTAAGTCTATGACACCCTAGTTACATATAACCGTAGTGTATCCACTCAGCAACTATTGACATACTAATAAAGACCTGTTTAGTTCTCAAATAAGTAATTATAGTAACACAAAATACTCCTATAGTATTTTAAGTTTATGTTCTGTTCTAATGTTCTCATTGTAGTAGTGTTGGTAAGTTTTTAGACTTGTGCAACACCACAACCATTCTTAGGCACATGCTAGTCACTCCTCGGAAAATATATTTGATCAGGCTATATCCTCCCAGGTTTGACTATATGTCTCTAAGCCTAATCGTGTTGTTCAACAATCGTAATACTTTTTTTCTGTCCTAATGACACTGATTTTAGTATGAATGCAGGTATGTATACTTAGTTAAATATTTTATTATTTAAAAGTATAAACTCTTGGTCAGAGTATATTAATCCCGTTGCGTTTATAGTTTGTATATCTTTTATGGGTTGATATACTCGATTCACTATAAACAATGCTCTGATACCAATCTGTCACACCCCAAAACCGGAACGGCGGAAACGTTCTGGGGCGGAGGACGTCATGTATAGTATCATAACAATGCATAATAGTAAACAAGCAACAACATCCATTGCATTAATATAATAGTTACATACATGTGTGTTCTATTGTAAGTTCAAATGACACCAAAAATGTAGAATCAAAATAAGACGAGTCTTGGATCCACTTCGTCCTTCAAAAGCTGCATGGGTATACCTGTCTTACTGGTTCCCTGAGAAGACAAGTTATTTTGAAAGAGAGTATCAACATAAAATGCTGGTGAGTTCATAAGTATTTAGTGTCATTGATGTTGTAAAATGTAAGTTAACTAGGTTCAACAAAATGTTTACAATGAAGATGTTCGTTTGTAAGTGTACACATCTATTTGTAAAATGTTCGTATCTCTTTGTAAAATGTTCGTCTCTCTTTGTAAAATGTTCGTATCTCTTTGTAAAATGTTCGTATCTCCCTAGAAAATCCCATATTTTCTACTAAATGGTAGTCTTCTACCAAGACTCAAATATTATGTTTGTTTGTTTGTAGGTGTATGCATTTTTCCCAAGTTTGACTATCATTATCAAAATATAGTTTGTACATTATCGTTTAATATCAAAAACGTTTCAAGTTTAATGTATTAGGGAAAATTTTATAGTATCGTAGTTTTGTATGTATTAACTACCGTGGTACTAATTACCTTACGGCCATGAATTATAAAGTAAATGTGAAGATACTCGTAACCATACTGATTGACGGATGTAAACACGACGAACTGCTGGCGTCGAAATAGATGTGACATTTGTCACCCCTTGGCTTGGTCGGCCGGGACTGTAGCTAGCAGTTAGGATGTGGGATGGTCTGTCCCGTATAGATCTATACACACAATGCCCGCTCTCCCTCCAGGAGACTCTGGTTACCAACGTGACAACGGTGAAATCCGCGTCATGAGGATGTATCTCATACTCTAAATGTTATGTTCGTGTATGTTCCTTTTGTTCACTTGTAAAAGGATATGTATATGTATATGTATATGTATATGTTCTCTTCGCTGTACCTGTATATGTTTATGTTCTTGTAATAGTATGTAGTAATCTCCTAAACTATACCTATTATAGTTTACTTGAAATGTTGTTTGTATGTTTTAACGTGTTTGCATACCTTTACCACCCCAAAGGCATGGAATTGAAGTAAAAGCCTTTATATCTATACACTTATACATAATATATAATTAAGATTTCAACGACCTTCGGACAAATAACTGGATACCCTAAATCCACAACCAAACAAGGAACAGGAAATAAAGTGGGCTATCAGTCCTAAGTCCTTCAAATCCTACTTATATAACTATATCTGCATAGACAATATTTTATCAATAATATAAGTTTAAATGAGTTTTAGTAAAAGGTTTAGTAACTTAAAAGAGTTTGAAAAGAGTTTAGAAAACATTTGTTTAATAAAACAGTTTGAAAAGTATGAAATCTATTAACTTGACAGTTATTAATCACGTGTGATTGATGTAATAACTTAATAATTCGACTTATATTCCCCCCCTATGAAAGCATTTAAAATCATTTAAAATGTCGATTAAGGGGTATGAACTCACATGTAGTGAGTGGTGCGAATGAAAGATCGGGTTGAAGGATGCTAAGTGTTAAGTGTAGACTTGAGTACAACGGACCCTAATGAGCATATATTGGCATATATATGAATATAATTAGTCTATATACCACTAATCATGAAAGGAAAACACCCTAGGACTTAGAAAACACTTAGATTAAAGTGTTAGAAGCATCAAAAGCATTCTGAAGTGGGTGTACGGCCATACAGGGTCGTGTGCGGCCACCTGGTGTGCTGCCCATTGGGTGTGCGGCCAGGTGTGTGCGGTCAGGGAGTGTGCGGTCCCACACTCCTAGGGAAAATGGTCAAAAACATGTTTTTAAGGTTATATCTTGTTTCCCTTAAGTGTGTTTGATCGTTTGCTAGCATACGAGTTGAGTTTGAGGCCTTAAAGCACTAAAATAAGGGGTGTACGGCCACATGAGTGTGTGCGGCCGCACATTCCTTGCAGATCGAGTTCTGGACTTTTAACAATGATCAAATATAGCTAAAAACATGTAGGAGTAGGGTACTTATAGTGTATAAGTGTATGGGGGTGTTTGGAGCTCAAGAACTTAGTAGGTGTTATTGGTGTTCTTGGTGTTCTTGAAGAACACTTGAAGATCTAAACAAAAGGAGTAATTTCATGGATGAAATCATGTGTTGTTACTTAGGAAGTGTATTGAATCAACGTAACATAAGGAGAAACACTTACCACTTGAAGATCTATAAGAAAATTCGGATGATAGTTGAGAGAGAAGTGTGCTCTTGGATTAGGAGTGTGAAAAGAGTCTAAGGAAGGATGAGTTCTACTATATACATTCGTGTGTGCTGCCAGGAGGGTGTGTGCGGCCACACACCCAAGTGTGCGACCGTACACTCCTATTGTTGAAGTGTTTAGCCACTTTTTGCGTATGGTGAACTTGCGGAACACAAATCCAAACTTCTAACTTGCATCTACTAGGTTTAGAACACCCAAATGACTCAAAACAAAGCTAGAAAATAGCAAAAACGAGTCTAACTTTAATTGATTTGAATAATAGCTCTAGATGAAAATTTCGGGTTGTCACAGTAATCGGGTTAATGTTTGTCGATGAACTAAATATAATTATTTATTGTGGGTTGAAAACCCTATATGCTCACCAGGCTCCCAAGCCTGACCCACTCAGTTTTTCTTTGTATTACAGGTAGTGGCACGAGAGCATAAGTTGGATGACATTGTCAAGATATTTTTGGATTATAGACCAGTAGTTATATGTAACTGTTGTAAGGTCTATTTTGTAATGTTTATGCTTTTGGTCTGTATCGGAACATGACATCCAGAGTTTTAATATATAATGAAAATACATTTCTTTAAGAAATGCTTTGATAAAACTTTATTTTATTATGTTTTGTTTTGGGGACAAATTTCCGCAACTCTTTTAAATCAATGGATTTACATTGAAATTAGTTTAAACGCATAAATGAAACCGGTCTTTTCTGGCCATGATTTTGGGGATGTCACAGAAAGACCCAACCTTAGGCTTCATAACAAATACCCAAAATGCCGCTAGGGTCAAACTAGGTCGAAAGTCAATGGTCAACGAAAAGTCAACCCAACTGAGTATGCCCAACATAGTTAGCCTCTATGCCCCGTTTACTCCGCCCTTGATCAAAAATGGGCAATTGACCACCTACGCCCAGTGTACGCCCAACGTATGCAGTGGCCATGCAAAACCTCCATTAAGTGCTTAATTCAACAAGTCCAAACATCCAAATCCAGATCCAAGTATAAAATGGTGCCCCTAACAATAAAGTTTCCAACTTTATGGTTATGCATGCCTTAATAAGTCCCAAAACCAAAACCCTAGTTTGTCTTAACCACTTAAGACCTCTATAGCTTGCATGCAAGCATTAAATAAGTCAAGATAGCATTTTTACGACTTAATGCACCTCAAATATTCTGAAAGGACAGCTCCTTTGGTCTTAGATTAGCTCTTACTTATTAAGTCCAAGAAAAGGCACTAAAAACTCATCAAACTTCACATGGCTTGATCTTAAGGAAATACAAGTCAAGATCAAAGCTTTATACCTTTTGGAGCTTCCCAAAGAGGCAAAGATCCCAGATCTACAAGCTTGCTTCCACACCAAGGCTCCTCAATTAATCTTCTTTCTTCCTGCTACATACCAAGAACACACACTTAAGCTCAAAACACACACTCAAGGGTTAGGGTTTGCAAAAACGTCTCAAGGAGAGTGGAGGCTGAAGAGGTGAGGGAAATGAGGCTATAAGCATGATTATATAGGGGCTTAACCCTAAAATTTAGGGTTTCTATACCTAGCGAGTACGCCCCACGTACGCTGATGTACGCCCAGCGTACTAGGGCACGCCCTAGTATGCTAAGTGTACGCATGTATGCATGACATACTCTCATTCTTCCAAATTTACAATTTTGCCACTAGGGCCTCCAATGGACACATTCTCTTCGACTTAGGGACCACAATGTCATAAACAAAAAAACTATAGGAATGAATTTAGAAGTACCTTAACATCGGGATGTTACATACTTATGGCCTTTCAATTCAAAATATTTCCTGGATCAGGTCTTTATCACCTTTATGAAAAAGTTACACAGATTTCGTTTTTATAAAAATTCCTTGATTGACAAATTCTTTTGTTTTATCCCCTTATTATTTTATTCGTTCTATTCTTTATTATTTATTACATTGTACCAGATTAAATGAATTGACTGTGAATTTTAAATTCTAGACCGCAACTTAACATCATGATACAGAAGATAAACAACTTCTCGTTGATAAGTTTACATTGTTTTATGATTCACGCTGATTTCACCTCACCATGATTGAAACATCCCAGTCTCTCTTTTCACTTCTTCTTCTTCTCAGTTTGACACTCTGTCCCAATGGTTAGGTTATGTATCAAAGTCTATCACATGCACCAATCCATTTTCACCATACATTTTTCTTTAGAATTTTAGGATTCAACGTATGAAAACAGAAGTTGATGAGAATTTGAAAACTCTATGCTGATGGGTATATTACGTAATGTGATGTATTACACACACCTACCCATTATCTCCCAATAAATCTTATATTAAAGGAGTTGATGAATCACTATATATACCATCTTTGTCCAAGCAAACAACGTTGGCTGTTTAGATATCATCAAAAATGAACACAAGAACTCATGGATTGTGGATTTTGTCAACTACATCAAAAACTGTCCTCTTTGCTATATATTTTATGATTATCCGGAGCCATTCTACCCTAAGAAAGTATGTAAATTTTACTATTCTTGCATTTTCAATGTCAATGATAAAACCATCTCCGGGACTATTAGAGATTGTCATTATAGGGTTGTTATCAATACATCTTCTTTCGACATGCTCTACGTCTTCCTCAACCAAACAACTACTCTGAAACTCCTTCTGAGGAAAAATGCAGGTCTCTTCGACCCAAACTAGGGTATAATTTCTTTTTTCAGGGTACTGCTCATGATCCGAATAAATATACCCTTTGTCAATGTTATTGTGTTGGGTGAAACTATTTTATATGGGTGATTGGCAAGTGTCTTCGACATAATACTGGTAGTTTAGACCAATTGAACCTATTTTAGCAACGGATTGTGTATTCCATAGCATGCAACAAAAGATTGGACTTTGCTCAAATTTTGTTTGATCAAATGTTTGAATGCATCACTGGGAACAAAAATCCAACCTACGTTCCATATCCTCGATGGCTTGCATTAATTCTGGCTCGAACTAGAGAGGGTTACACTTTCAACCATGCAGTCTCCATACAACTTCTAGTTCTCTCACATTATCAATGCCAACTTTATTGAAGAAGATACACATATTACTCAGCATATGGAGGATTGGGTTACAAATCCCTATGTATTTGAATGTTATGACTCTCATGAAGAGGATGATGAGGGCAATAATGAAGATGAACAGGATGATAATGATGATGACAATGAAGATGAATCTGATGTTAATACTAACACATCAGACACTGATATGGGAGAGGCTTCTGCTTAGGGAATGACAATTAACTCTCCCCCAAGATTAAACTATCACATTTGGTTTCCTTCGTCCTCTCCTTCATCATCAACTCCTTATGCAGAAGCTATAACACAATCCGGATCATCCCCACCTCCAGTGGAAACCATTGACCCACTGATTCAAGTTGTAAGTTGTCCAAGACAAGCACTTCCTCCTCCTCAATTTGCAACTTTCTTTCCACTACAAACTCCTCTACAGTCTACTGCTACCTTTCAGGGGGAGTCTAGTTCCGACTTCCAAACATTTGTGCTCTCTCAGCTCTCCTTATTGGTTCGAATGAATCAGTCACTTAAAGAAAGACTGACCAAAGTTGAGAGTGATATGGCTGATATCAAACATATAGTGCCTTTTATTGATAATAATGATGAGATGATTGAAGACACTCCCCCAAGCTCTCCACGTAATCATCAACCACATTTACCACCATCATCATCTCGTAATAATCCTTCACCATCATCATCTAGTAATAATCCTCCACCACCACCATCAAACCCTCCTCCTCGCACTCCGTCTCCACCTTATAACTCCCTTTCCCAAATTTATGATGCCAAAAATGAGGAGAATCAAGAACTGGTGATGATGCCTGAAATTCCATTTCAATCTGAATCAGAAAGGGAGGATAATCAAAGAGCAATGGTTGTTACTTAGTTGAACCATTGAGTGATGATGAACCTAAGTTGGAAGCTAATAATAATCAGTTTGAGACTGATAATGATGATTATGAAAGGTTTCTTGATATGGACTTCATGGCACAAACTACTATTCCTCTAAGTGTTGTTTATCCTGATGCATCTTATGAGGGGAAGATTCCTCAAGGAACTCACAGTGACATTGAGTTTGATGATGATTACCTCTATACAAGAAAAATAAAGGATTCTTTCTTAGGGGGTAGCAAATGAAGCTGAAGCTGGACGTTCCTCAGTTGTTGGTAGTTTTTCAGCCCCTCCTCCTTCCAAGAAAATCAAATTAACGAGTTATTTGGAAGAACGGGCTGAGAAATGGAAAATGACCATTGAGGAGGTTAAATAAATCATGTTGGATCATAATGCTTCAGTTTGAAGAAAAAGAGATGAATGTCGATCCATCAAACTTGTTCAGATCCTTGCCTTAGCTGATGAAAGGATTAATGTTCAAAATACATGTATTCAACGTTTCAATATCGATGTTGCCAAACAAAACAAGGTTTCTAAGCTGAATAATCAAATTAACAAGAAGAAATTTAGAGATGTTCTAGCTTGAAGATATAAACTTGATCTCATCATCAAGGTCAGGTGCTCTAAACCCAAGGATGAATCGCTCAAAATTCATATGGTCATGAAGAAGGAAGAGTATGAATACAATGAAGTTTTTTTTGCTCGTGAGTTAGTTAAATATGTCTACAACAAGTGCATCCAGATTTAGGAGATAATTTTAAAACATAAAGGTGTTCATGCTCAGGATGTAAAATTGGCAATTTATCAATTGGTTAACAAAGAAAAGATGTTCAACTTAGTGCCTTCAGCTGGTCCATCTCAGCCATCTACCTCAGATAGAACAAGCAAGCCCAGAATGTCCAAGTATACTACTTTCCTCCTTTCGTATGTCACTGTATACATAAACCATAAGCTATTAGTGGGTATTGAGCCAGTTCAAACAGGTTAATTTGGGAACCAGAACATGGTATCTTCTACCTTGATTGTCAAAATCAAATATGCTTTCAACGCATTGACAATCTTCCTGCTGCTCTCACTGAGCATCTATTCAATCTTCATTTGGAGGGCATGTGTCATAGAGAACTAGAATGAGGATATCATGTGATGATCTCTCTTGAACTTAATAAGCGTTCGATTGATCTTCATCTTGATAACTTTAAGTGGTTGAAACTTGAGATTATGACAGAAGCCGAAAAGTTCTCCAATGATGATTTTGATGACTACATTGAATATTAGTTTTGACAACATCAGATAGGTGAGATTGTAAGCCACACCTTATGCGTTGATGATTCAAACACATAACACACTGTCCACCAGTTCCAGCATCAACGCAAGTGTCGGCAATAGCTTCATCAGCGACAACGCAATCCTTATGATCCTAGTGATCGGTTTGTATATTAGGTAGATATACTTTGTAATTATAGAATAAATATTTGATCCGTAATCTTAGTCATTAGGATATGACTTTACATAGATTAGAATATATCCCTAAAAAAGTGGGATATATGTTTCTATAGTCGTATATAGTATACTATTAGGGTTAAACCCTAATGTAGCTTTGTGCCTCACTTTGCGTGTCTGTTATCTTTGTGACAACCTTTTCTTAATGAAACATCTTTGTGATCATTATTATTCTTCTGCTTTTGTTTACTCATTGTTTTGTTTGTTTGTTCTTCATTATTCATACATGAGTCTATCCGATCAATATGGACCTTCAAAACTGAAAATTCATATTCTTACGCTTCCGAGCTTGTGAGAAGTGTTGAATATTGTTTGGAATTTTACACATATCATAATGCTGCTTGTATGATTTGTTTAAGAGATTGTTTAAATAAGTTAGTGAACAGTTAGGATTAACTAAAGAGCTAATTTTGGATAATTAACTAAGTAAAAGAGAATGTACTAGAGCTTGTTAGTGGTTCTCAATACCAGCTTAGATGGAACACATTTTGAATAACTAGGTTTGTGTTGATTGCATGAGTACGAAATTCACAAAATAACTGAATTCATTTTTTTTATTGAATTTTATTTAGTTTATTTAACTACTATTATTGTTATAATTAATAAACAAAAATTCCCTCTTTCATATTTTCTGTTATTTGGACTAGTATGTGGCTTATGCAAAGAGGCATTGACTTTTAGGTTGTGTCCCTGTGAATTCGACCCTGCTTCTGTGTGCTATTCTTTAATGCAATTAAGCAGTGATATTTTATTTTTTTACGATGCCCATAATAGCATTTTACCACATAACATATTTTGGGGTAATTATTGAATTACATCAAAGGTAGAGATAAAAACTAAAGAGCATTTGGCATTTATGGTCAAAATCAATTATTTTGATTTCAATTAGCTCTACATAATTAGAACTTACAAATGTCTAGTAGGCATGTGTATTTACTACAAAACCAAGTAGATTTCAGTAAAAAAATTACATGTTGGGAAGATCCTCTAGTGCAGTGGTCTGGTGAGGTAGTAGCAGCGTTAGGATATGTCCAGCAAGGTGGCAGCAACACATGTAATAAAGAGACGACTTCAAGCTCGCCAGTGTCATCCTAGGTCTATCTGGTGGAGTTTTCGATGCTGAAGGAAGTAATAAAGACGTCGCCTAGTGTTTTTTTTTTTTGAAGAAAATAGGCGTGACCTGATTTTTGGTCTTTATATATATATATATATATATATATATATATATATATATATATATATATATATATATATATATATATATATATATATATATATATATACATGTTTTATAGAGGTCTGTAAGAAAGGTCTTCCTGTCCGAAGACATTGGTCCAGGTCTTTTAACACACAAACGTTTTGACGTCTACAAACTTCTAAAAAACAAACACACTTCAAGACTCCATAGACGTAAATATCTTCCCGTCTGCAGACATAAGTGGTCAAAAAGAGCTATTTGCAAAAAACAAACAACATAAATATTGGATGGATGTTTAGACTGGGGTTTCTATCGTAAATGATAGATTTCCTCGAATTTACTTGTTGGAATTGATAAAAATTGTTTATTAAGATACTATTTGTCAATTAATGGTTGAAGTTAGAACTAGCACAAAGGGGTAAGAAGAAGGTCCAAAGATTTTCAATTTTCATCACTTGGTTCATTTATTCCTTCGACTAGATTGAACAGATGGGCGTGGGACCTTAATTATTCGAAAGTGTTATGGTAAAACTACATAATATATTGATGTGATTACTCTTAAACCTACAAATGATGGTACTAGAAGTAACAGATTGGTACATAAAAAATTATTATTTTAGTCTGGAGGATTTTATTGTAATCTAAGAGAACTAATCCGGTTAACATGGGTGAGCTCAATAATGTGTCTAGCCTATCATAACTTTCATATGAATATTGAATATTTATTCTTTAGTTTCAAGGTGGCGAAAAAGATTGGTAGACGTTGGCTGATTCAAAAAACATTTGATGAATCAAGCATATTAGAAGAATGTTCAGTCTTAACAAATTAGTCCCTAATAATGTATCTAATTAGAACTATAAAGTTCAATAGCCACAACCATATGGTCTTTAGATTTCACTACATCAATTGTATGGACCTTTAAAGTTAGTGAATATGCATCATTTTTCAGATTCGACTGCTTAATAAACTCTCGTTAATCTAACATCTTCAACATATGAATGATACTTGTTGAGGATATTTGTGACTTGATCCTTCGTGATGATATTTTCAAAAGAGTTGCAATTGAAACATCAAGTAGTCTTTTGAACGTAGAAGACGGGGGAAGGCAAAAGGGAGATAAATATGGTAGTAGAATTTGATGATGATGCACTTATTTTTTGTGTTGAAAATTAAATAGTATCTTAGATAATGGATTTAGGTGCATCATTTCATGCTAATCATTTTAGAAGTAAAATGTAGAATTTCATACATTATAGTGAAAAGTTTCGACTGGCAGACAACACATGCCTATATATCATGTGTATTGGGGATGTTTTTCTCAAAATGACTTTGGGAACGAATTGAACTTTGAAGGAAGTCTAGTACATTTAGTATTTGAAGAGAAGGTTTATAATAGTAAGATAAATTGATGATGAGGGTCACCATGTTATTTTTGGTGATCATTAGTGGAAGGTGACAAAGGGGAACTTGGTTGTTGCTAAAGGACATAAATAGGGTACTCTTTATATAGTCGAGTTTTTTTTAATATAACGCAAACACCATAGTACAAAAAGCAGGGGAATCCACTCTTCGGAACCAATGACTTTGGAATATAAGTAAAAAGAGAATAATGGTGCTACCCAACAAATGTAAGATTCCATATTTGAAGAGCATGAGGATTAACTTCTATGAGCCATGTGTCCTTGATAAACAGAAGAAAGTTACTTTTGCAAAGATGTAACAACTAAAAAAATATGGGAAGTTGGAGTTAATTGATTAACATGTATATCATCCACTTTAGTTTCTTTAGTGGGGGTTCTAGTTATTATTTTATTTTCATTAACGATTGCACGACGAAAGTTTAGTTTTATTTCTTAAACAACAAATCTAAAGTATTTAGCACCTTCAAGAAAAGGGGAAGCTATTGTGGAAAATGAAAAAAATCAGAAGATTAAGTATTCGAATTCATATAATGGGGAGAATATATCAAAAAAGAATTTTTTGATTATTGTGCTAAACACGGCATCGGGATGGTGAAATAGTCCATAAAACACATCAGTAGAATTATGTTGTTAAGAGACTGGACAATACATTGAACAAAATGGAAAAGAGTAGGATACTACATAACATGAATCCAGAGGATGAAGTTATAGAAGTGGAAGAGGCTAAATATTTTGATGTTCATATATCCACCAGAGAAAGAAGAACTCCAGTAATGTATTCTCCTTCAACAAACTATTTTGTTTCTGGAAAAGAATACTGAACCCCAAATGTTATTGAAAGGCCTTAATAATGAAAGGCCCCAAACAATGGAGAAGGTCTTAAAAGAAAATTTGAGCTTGTTTGACAAGAATGAAACTTGATCCTTTGTTAATCTACCAACAAGAAAGAAAACAATGCAAAATAAGTGGGTGTGTCGGGTTAAATATAACAACGATTGCAGCAACAGATACAAATACCAATTAGTAGTTAAATGGTTCAATTAGAAAAGAGGGTTCGACTACAAAGATATATTCTCTCCAGTTTTGAAGATTAGTTTTATCATACTGGTTCGGCGGTTGCATTGGATGGATAACTCTCTATTGATTATTGGAGAAGTATTGGACCCCGTGTAGTTGATAACTTGTCCAAGTGGGAGACTGTTGGAAAAACTGTCCAAGGTAATTAACTATTAGTAGTATTTCTAATAATAATTGGGTCCTTTTGGGTTGCCCTCATGACCCAAATTGAGTCGAATAAATAAAGGAGAAAATAGCTTAGTAATTATTATGGTTTAATAATTAATTAGAAACTAATTGGAAAAATATTTTGGGAATTAATTAAACAGTTTAATTAATTAAAAGGGTTGAATATTAATTAATCAATAGTTTGTTAATTGGAATATTCTAGAACCCAAAAGGAACAAGGGCTGGTCGAAATTCAATCCATCCCATATGGGATGGGAAGTAAAATTTTAATTTGGCCTTCATCCCACATGGGATGGGAGAAAAATCTAATGAAATGATCCAAGGCTATAAATTGCACTCTAGAAACATCATAATTCCTTGCATCGTGGCTTGACAAATTCGCCAATCCCCTTCCTCCCTTTATATGGGACTATTTCAAACCCTCTTACCGTTTTTGAAATTTAACCTTTTCTTAGTTATTTTATTCTCTCTTTGGTGTTCATTGGGTGTGATACCATTAGATGGATTCTGGTTTGGGTCCTCTTATATAAGAAACCTTGAGGAGGAAAAGATCTCAAGCTTGGAAATCAACAAATACATAAGAGGTATGTTATTCTTCCTTCTTTATGTTTTATGTTTTATTGGAGTAGTATTGATACCATGAAACTTAGATCCTTAGGGTGCATGAAAACATAGGATTATTGTTATGTCTTTATTTCACAAGATCTTATGTTTAGATGCATAGAAACCCAATTATTTGCACTACTATTCGTGATCCAAACTGATTTGAATTGTCTTGTTTGCAAAATTTGATATAAGAAACGAACTGAAAGAAACATGTAGTTGTTGGGCACGTCGCGTCCCTTTAGGGCGCGCCATGTCCCACCATATATCAAGTAAGGTTTCCAATATTTTGGCTTTCCTTATTGGTTTCAAGTAGAATATAAATTCAATTTTTGGATAATTACCTTATATAAGATAAATATTATCTAAAAGTAGGTATCTTAATATTTACCTTAAATAAATATTCTTTAAATAGATATTTAAATTTGAATATTTAAATTTGTATTAATTTAATATTATATAAAAAGATAATTTAGATTTGAATATTTAAATTAAGTTTAATATTGTTTAAATGGAGATTTTAAACTTGAATATTAAACTAATATTAATTGTTAATATTGCGTCCTCACAATTTAATTAGGATTGATAATAGACAATTAAATTTAAAGAGTTTTAAATTTACCCCTTTATATAAGTACTACAATAGTATTTATCATATATATAAGACATTTATAACATGTGTCCTTACATGTTTAGATATTGGCATTATCGGTTTTACCATGATTAGGCTCACCTAATCTAATGATATCAGAGAGGTTTAAGGAGGTCTCTTCGATTCATAATAAATTCGGTTTTTAAAATCTCTTTAAGCTTACCATCCTCGCTGACTCTTTGCATTTTGAGAGTGGAGTTACCGAAAGGGTTTGACAGGATAATGTTCAAATTAAAAGTACTAACGTAAAAGTATAAAACAAAATATCGTTTTATTAAAAACGTGAATCGTATGTCACCCATGAGGAATGCACATGTTCTTTATAATATGTTGATGGAGCTCGTGTGATTAACCGACACATTAATCTAGGGTATAGTTGAGAATGATGTGGAAATTGCGAATCTCAAGCGTAACTTGAGCCGATGACCACACATTATTGCATGGTTACTTCACCATATGTTCTATGATCTGCATCGACCCCGTCATAGAATTTTATATTAGCATAATATGATGTTAATATGCCATTGACATTAAGTTAATATAACAAATATAGAAATTTCATAGTGATAGAAATTGGCATAGAGTTACCTACCTAGATAATTTTATGGTGTGTTTACGGCAACCCTTTACGCATCATGCAACCAAATATGGATCCTAACCTTGTTAAATAATTTTATTTAGGGTAATTATTTTCTAAGGATTAATAAAACAAACTATAATAGAAATTGATATTGAATGATGTCTATAATCTTATCCACTAAAATCTACTCGAGTACCTTCTCGATCCGAACTTGAGTACAAAAATACTCGGCTCGTAAAGCTCGTGAGCTTAATTGAGCTTAGTGTAATTTACACAATACCAAATAGTTCTTTGTGTAGCTGTAGCTATTTTGCATTAAGGAATGTTTATTTTTTATATTTTGGAAGTACGTAAAAGTTATGACATACATGGTTGATGTTATATTGATATAATACAGTTAATTGTGATTTTTTTGGTACTTTGGACATTTGCATGTGGAATGTTTTAATATTTCTTACTCAATTTAGTGATTTTTAAAAAAAAATATTAGTCAAGTCAAGCTCGAGACTATCGAGTATTTCACGAGCATGAGCTCGAGCTTAAAATCAAGGCTCGATTCGAGTTCTAACCGAGCTTCAAGCTCGAGTATTTTAGTGGAGTCGAGTTTCGAGCTTTGTGGTACTCGGTTTGACTCAACTCATTTACACCCCTATTCCTGATGTTCCTCAAACCTCTACGTTCTGATATATTAAAAAGTGTAGTTATCAAATGTACGTTGTAAACTAACATATTTAAGTAAAATGGAATTTCATTGAGTTAGTAATTGACTGGGGTTAGTCAACTGGATCAATTCACTCTGATTTTGATATGAACAAACATCGATTCTCCATGGAGGAGTTATATGTCATGTTGAGATTTCCTTTTAGAACTAACATGCTCAATCATAGAAAAAAACTTCAAGTACTCCCATATATTTACTATCATGAATAGAAGTGTCAAGAAGAAGAAAACCAGTTGCATATGGTTAAAAAGGCAATTAGTGTTGGTGTACCTAATTCGGCCCGAAATTCTAAGGACAAAGGAAGGATTATTATGAGACATTTTATGATAGGCTATTCGTTTCCATAACAAGAAAAGGACACTAAAATGGAAGGACTGAAAATGGAGAAGTTAAATTTGATCATGGATTACAAGTCCATGCTATTATCCATAGGATCAAAAGACAACTAGTTCTCCCATGTTAGGTATTCAATTAGATATATATGAATTCATAATACCATTGAAAATAACTTCTAATCCTTTGAGTATTTTACTAAGGATTAAGTAGTAACATTTGGAAGAGACTGGAACATGGAGAATATAATTTGATCATAAATATCGAGCCCTTGCTACTATTCATAGGATCAAAAGACAATTTTTTTCCTAAATTCTTAGTCTATGGTCTTAAAATTCAAATTGTTTATACAATGATTTATGAGATTGTTCTGACTTATTTAAATGTAGAAGTCATGAAATCTATGAAGCTAGTATAGTAAAAATAGTTCAAAGATTATTCGAATATTTTAATAAGATGTATTATAGAATGATATTCTTGGACATGTAAATGAGAATGACATTAACAAATATCTAGTTGGATAAGATTTTGGAATTGATTTGACCACAAGTCTTATGATAAATGCAAGTCTTATTTGTCAAGATGCATGACAAGAGCGCTATCTTATGGTGTGAATGTATATTGAAATTAGTTTAACTAATGGATCATTCAGATTGACCACAATACATACTAATTCAAATACATCCAAAAGATTTGGGTGAAATGTATTTGTGAAATCATAGTCCTGAATACCAAAGTGAGAAATGCTTTACCAATTATCCAGTTAGATCGGATTTTGGAAATCATTTGATCACAAGTTTATGACAAATTAAAATATTGTTTATCAAGACAGATGATGAATACATCACTAGGTGATGTTAATATATATTTGAATTAGTTCACACTAATAGACTGTTCAGATTAACCATGATACATGGTATGACTAACTTTTTTACCTTCAAAAGGCATGAACATGTTTATCTGAATAAACATAAGTCTAGAACCTTTCATGTGTTCATAACTCTCATAAAATTAAGTTAATAATCAATTACAAAATAGGATGAGACAATCATATCCGACTGGGATAGTGAGCATCTTAGTCAAAAACTTTATTGATCATCTAAGGAATTGTGAAAGAGTCTCATGAGCTCTCTCTACTTAGAACATTTACACAAACAGTGTTAGATGGAAAGAAAAACAAATCACTAATTTATTTTATACTAAATAAGTCGTACTATGCTTAGTAACAGTTTAATGATTGTACCATGAATAGTGTTACGATAAGTCGTTTGGCCTTGTACCAACTAAGAAGATTCATGAAACACTCTATGAGATGTAAAGTGGGATTCACTATAGAATTGATAGAGGACGTCAAACACCTAGTTATATAGAGTTTATATTATTGAGGTAAATATGTTATTGATAAATAGCAATCAGAGTATACTAGCTATCAGAAGCTATGGCAGGCCCTAAAGGCTGCAACAAGCATCTCGCAATTAAAATCTTTATGTCAATGAGAAAGTTCAAAGAGTTTAATTTTCGAGAAACGAAGATGAGCCATATATATGTCAAAGCTAATGGGAGTAATTGGAATCTTCTTTTCAATGAGAGAATTCAAGAGTTTGAATTTTGAGAAACAACTATATATATATATATATATATATATATATATATATATATATATATATATATATATATATATATATACGTGTGTGTGTATGTGTGTGTGTGTGTGTCAATGCTAGTGAGAGCATTGTTGTCACCCTTGTACTATATATAGATAGTGTACAGATCATAAGAAACTATGTTCTAAGTTAGAAAGTGTTAAAGCTTGGTTGGTATGAGAATGGTTTTGCTGTGATACACATGGGAGATACAACATACATACAAAATGTAAGGATCTATGGAGATTGATCTAAGTGATTTATTAGATTAAGCCAAACTACATGGAATATTGAAGATGTAGAACTCGACATGTAGAACTCGAAATGAGTATGTGCTTAATATAATATGGCATGACAATGAGAGATGTTAACGTCCTAGTTCTACTATTAGGCTAGAGGAAATGAGTCGTGCCTCACATGCTTCTGCTATGTGATCGATCATATGTGTCATAACATGTAGTAGAGCTAATGACTTGTATGCCTTGAGCATAAGCACTCGAATTAGATCAATTTGGCAAGAATCAATGAATTAAGATGAAGATCATTCCAAAGTGTCCTAGGAGGGTGGTGGAAAGGATCTTGTTAGTATGGAAGAGATCAATTTAAAGTTACTATGATTCTAAGTTGCACACTTATAATGATGATTCCTTTTATAGTCGGAATTCATGTTTTTACTGAATGGTGAAGTATTATCTTGGAAGAGTACCAGGTGATACACCATAATGGATTTAACAATAAACTTAGAGTATATTGTTGCGTCTTAGACTGCAAACGAAAACTATATGAGTAAAAGATATTCATTAGAGACATCAGTGTTGAAATTCGATCAATATGGTCCTTTTGATGTTTCTTTGTGACTATAAGGGTGAATTTACCTCGAGTATGGATCCCAAGTCACACAAGCTCACATGAATCATATTTAGTAGGTACCATAATATTTGATAGTTGTTGAAATGTAAAGACATCATAGTTAATAATTTATATTGGATGATAATGAATTGTCTTAAACACACTTAGTTTATTTTGTTTTAAATTTGAGAAATTAAACATTATAAGTCTTAATTTGATTTGGCGGCTATTGAGTGGATATTTTAATCTATGATGGAGGTCATTCATTTCAATTAGCATATCATTATATTCTCCCTTTTGCATTTTTGGAACCCACTTCATGAGTATAAATTTAATCAAACCTCGACAGTCGGTCACACTCTTGGAACTAAGTAGGTGATTTAAGAATATCATGAGTATTAGTGGATTGACCATAATGATTGGACGTAGCATAGAGATTGTGCAAACACTCATGAGTACTTAATAGAGATTTAAGTATTGGAATAACCTGCACTTAGAGATTACTTCATGGATAAAGTCAGAAGTAATTCTAAGCTGATAATATCTTCTACTCTTCAAACCAAGATATATGTGGGGTTTTGCTTTATAATTATGTTATGCATTGATTTACTCTAACATTATCCTAACTGGTAGTAATAAAGAGTATGTCCATGTGTGATATGATGAAGTAGACAAAAACTATGTAGTCGAAATTTATTTTTTCCATATGCCTTAACAGGAGAAGGGATATCCATCGGCCCCTCGATAACTTGGTGCTGACATAAAAAATGATTGGCCAAGACCTGATTGGAATTGTTGTGTTCAATTTAGTAGTCAGACTTTTAATCTTCATAAATCTATATCGGGAAACGTAATCTTGATGATTAAGATTGACCCATATCCATATCTCAGGTTTACACAGATATCATAGAGCAAAGGAATAGTTGAGCACTTATCTATTGGTTTAATGTTTATTAGATCGGAGTTTGGTGGTTGCATTGGATGGCTAACACTCTGTTGATTATTGGAGAAGTATTGGACCTCATATAGTTGATGACTTGTCCAAGTGAGAGACTGTTGAAAAGATTTTCCAAGGTTATCAACTATTGATAATATTTCAAATAATAACAGAGTCCATTGGGTTGCCCTCATGATGCAAATTGAGTAGAATAATTAAAGGAGAAATTATTTTAATAATTATTATGATTTAATAACTAATTAGAAAAATATTTTGGGAATTAATTAAATATTTTAATTAATTTAAAAGGTTGAATATTAATTAATCAATAGTTGCTTAATTGGAATAGTCTAGAATCCATAAGGAATTAGGGTTAGATGAAATTCACTCCATCTCACATGGGATTGGAAGTGAAATTCGAATTTTGCCTCCATGCCACATGGGATGGGAGACAAATCTAAGGAAAGGATCCAAGGCTATGAAAAGACCTTTAGGGATCTCATAATTTCTTACACCTTGTCTTGACAAATTCGCCAATCCTCTTCCTCCCTCTATATGGGACGATTTCTAATCTTATTAGGGTTTGTGAAATTGACCATTATCCTAGTTATTTTATTCTTTATTTGGTATTTATTGGGTGTGATACCACAAGAGGGATTATGGTTTGGGTCCTATGTTAGAAAAAATAGAAAGAATTGGTACCTCGTACGCTGGGCGTACGTTTGGTACACTTAGTGTACGAGATCGTTTGGTTGCGAGGATTTAACTATGTACACTGGGCGTAGGTGGTGTACGTTGCGCGTACAATTGCCAGGGTGAAACCCTAATTTTTAGGGTTTCAACCCTATTTAAACATCATTATATCCTTTGGGCCTCTACCCTCATCAGCCTCCATTGTTCATTTCGTCCCATTGAAACCCTAATTCATTCTTTGAGTGTATTGAGCTTTAAAAGTAACTTTGTGGCATTTTTGTGTGTATTAAAGAAGAAGGAGCTTAGAGATCAAGTATTTGTGGAAGTTGAGCTTTTAGATCTAAAGACTTCATCAACTTTGTTATCTTTAGAAGTGAGGGATCTTCCAGTTTTGCAGTCGAGCATCTAGTTATTTATCAGCGGACTGAGGTGAGTTTTTTCACTGTACCAATAGGTCGAAGGTACCAAGGCCGACCCATTATGTGTGATATAGGATGCTATCTCTCTTTGTGATATGTCTATGAAAGAATAGGATCTGGCCCCTAGCAATTGTATGGAAGACCAGGATGTGGCCCCTGACATCTACATGAATGACCAGGAGCTGAACCCTGGCACCTATATGGAAGACCGAGATTAGGCCCTCGGTAGGAATTACTTGTAAGACTATGATTTGGCCCATACAACTAACTTATTTATGTTTAGTATGTGGTACTTTGGGAAAATTCACTAAGCTTTTGCTTACAGTTTATATTTATGGTTTCAGGTACTTCCGGTACTAAGGGTAAGGGCTCGGCTTGATGGCACAACATTCTCCCCCCACTGTTTTCCGCACTTTTTGATATTGTTACTCTGATAATTTGACATTGTTACTATGTGATGGTTTTGGAACAATTTGATGATTGTATCTCTTGTTTAAAAATGAAAATTTTTATCATGGTTTTTAGGTTGTTAGAAGTTGGTATCAGAGCCTTGGTTTGAGGGATTCAGGCACACTCTCGGGTGTGTCAGAACTCAAACTGAGGAAATGATAATCTTTTCAAAAGAAAAAGAAATTGAATTTTCTTTTAAAAAAAGAGATTATTTTTAAGCAAAAAGGGGAGTGTGATGCGTGCAATCAACCGAGCTCAAGTAAGTGTTTCCCAAGTTACCCATACGTATGTATTTTGATTAGTATGCTTGATATGTGAATTTCATGCTAGATTAGGGCTAAGGATACCTTCAGGAATCATATGATAGAATTTCCTGATTTGTATGATGCGTTATAGCCCCCATAGAATTTGATGCCATGTATTACTTGGAATTGAGACCGGCTCAGTTATTTGCTAAGTGTGTTCTATATGATTAGGATTGCATAGCCCTAGAATGATCGATTTTGCCTCATTTCCCGTTCCTTGTTTGGTTGTGGACTTAGGGTAGGACCTTCATTTGACAGTCTATGTAATCCTAATTTGTGTATAACTTGCATGCGTAAGGCAACCAACGGTGTTGCTTGAGGTTCTTGGTACTGCCAGTGGTGAGAGATGAGAGTTCCTATGAGGGTCTACGATATGTATGTTGTGTAGTATAAGTTTTGTTTATGGATGTAGTGTGGTAACTTAGAGGAATCAGGTTTGACCTTGAGAAAGGTGTTGGATCTATATGCTCAAGAATCATTATTGAGTGATGTTGCTAATAACATATGATCCTGTAGGGTCACACCTTAATCAAGTTGGTACTTATTGAATATTTATTAAGTATTTTATATTAATAAATAAATTCAACTCTTGTATTTAATTGGAGAATAATTATTGTTTTATTAAAATAATAATAAAAGAAAGAACAAACTAGCCATAATATGATATGGTATCATGCTAATCTCCCTATTCCTCCCGCTCACTCCACTCCTCCAACTTCAGGGGGATCCACTTATGTTGCCCTGGTAAAGACCACATGTTACTTCTACACAAGGCGGGCGACTCAATACCATGACACATACATGAGGCGTTTAAATCTCCTTAATCAAGCTATTGCCGACATTCACATTGATTTGTCTGCAACCAACGCCTCCGTTCAGCAATTGACACAAACGGTACAAAATAACCATTCTGAGGTTATGTAGTTCTTGCAGCGTTGGACCCCTCGCGGTCAGTAGGTTGCCCTACCCTCTCCGAGCATCGGGGACCATGCTAAATCTTAAGCTTGGGGAGGGGTCGTTGTAAATTGGTTCTAGTTTTCACATGCATTTCATCAAAAACATTTCAAACAAAAAAATAAAAATAAAAAAAGAAATTTACAAAAAGATTTTATTTTCAACTATTTCTTGGTTTTAATTTATAAAATTTCCAAAAAGATTTTATGTTTTTAGCATTTTTATCTTTTTTTCAATCTAAAGGGACCTAATCTTCTTGAATCAAATGAAGTGGTAAATGAGTCGTGGCTTGAGATTAGAACTCGTTCATTTTTCATTAAAAATCTTGAAGCAATCTAATCACACACGAACACGTCTCCCGAAGCTACTCGTGCAAAACAAAATAATGATAAGGTTATCAACACCGAAGCATAACAACGGGTATTGGTTACCCCTTGGAACACACGACCGGTCTTATGAGTAGTAAGTGTTGAATCATAGCCAAACTCAAAATTCAAAAGAATCATAAAATGAATATAAAATTTCAGTGACTCGAATCTTACAGCACTCTAAAAAGTTCTTTCTACCTATTCCCTTCTAAGTATCCCGCTTGGAGACATTGTTTCTAACTATACTTATGGGCCTTTGCATGTTTACATCAGTCCCCCGAAAAATATCTTAGAAGACTCTCACGGTAACAGACCGTGAGATGTCCCAACAATAGAAAGAGTCAATGATAAAGAAGTAAGCCTATATATATATCAAACAAAAGAGTCAAGAGTCAATAAGTGGACAATTCCACAGCAACTTGAGTTGCATAAATGAACACAATTAGGAAAACTTGATCCCCTTGGACTTGAACTTGAACTTATGACATCGGGACTGACTATGAACTACTTTGACTAATGTAAGTGGTTTGAAACATGTAACCAATCTGGGTAAATATTAGGAAATATTTAGAAAATACTTTTTAGAAAAAGAGTGTTGTTAGTCAACAAATAGCTGGAATCGTTCATTGTCACGCTTTGTAAAATAAAGATGATTGAACATGTTTTTCATCACATGTTTTCACGAGATTAAGACCATAATTTGTTCCATGTGCTAACCCAATATCGGTGAAAATGAACAAGTTTTGTAACTTTTGATTTTGTTGAGTTGTGTTAGGGAGTGGCTAGAAACCTTGTTTTAAATGTTATATATCTTTGTGGGGTTAATGCCAAGTTATCTCAAGGCACGACATGTACACCTACGACTGTATGACACAATGAGGTTAATGTCACACCCCCAAACCAAGGATGGCAGAAATGTCCGGGAGTGGAGGACTTCATGTATAGTATCACAACAACGAGTATAATAGTGCCCAAAGTAATTACAACCATCATAAATATAATTGAAAAAGTTATACAATAGTATGTGTTTACATGTTTCCAATCAATTACTCTTATGATGACAAAAATGAAATGTTTGACGATTTAACGTCCCATCCTCAAAAGCGGTTGATTTCCTGTGTCACTGAATTCCTGAGAATACAAGTAGTTTGAAAAAGTGTCAACAATTAAGTTGGTGAGTTCATAAGAGTTTTGTTTGAGAAAGAAACCGTTTTCCTTGTAGAAAGCGATAGAATATGATTCTAGAAAATTTAATATTTTCCTATGTTATGCAATAATGTACCCTAGAAAGACCCGTAGATTCCTTCTATAATCACCCAGTGTATATAAGTTATATAAAATTTAATTTAAATAAACCATCGAATATAATGGGTCTGCCCTAGGTCCACAACCAAACAAGAAACAGGAAGTAAGGCGGGCCCACCAATTCTAGGTCGATTTCGACTAGATTCTTATATAACTCTAGCATATACACTTAGCAATTATAGCTGAAGTCTAACAATTCTAGATGAAATGTAGTTTTGATAGAAATATGTTTCCAAAGAAAATCCAATATTTTCCTTATAAAAGTCATGTAGTCCTAATTGTTAAGACAGAGAGTATGTGTGTGTTTTGTGCTTATAATGTTAATAATGGGAATGTGTTTCCAAAGAAAATCCAATATTTTCCTTATAAAAAAAGTCATGTAGCCTTAAGCGTCAAGACCGAGAATCTACAAGTATTTTTCCATACTTAGAGTAATTCATGCAAGTTTAAATCGGCATAAACTTGTTTAATTTAGAAGTAAAACCCCTTTTCAAAGTAGAAATTTTCATGTAAACTTGAAAGATTGTTAAATCCCTATGTGAGTCGCTATAACCATACTACGACAAAATAACCTGCTTACGACGTTCTTCAGGCGTCGGAATCGAAATGACACTTGTCACCCCCGATCGGCCGATCGGACTTATGCAAGCAGCATGGGTGTGGGTTGTCAATCCCAATATAGATCTATACACAATTATCACGCTCTCCATACAAGAGACTCTGGTTATAACTAATTCAGGATTTTCTGTGGTACATAAGAGTACTCCGAAGGAGAATGTCTCACAACTTACGTTAACTAGTTTACATAAAGTTTTGAGTATAAAACCTCTTCCGTGGAGGAAGTGAAATCACCTTTTATGAAAATACATTTGTGATATAAATCCATAAACTATTACTATTATAGTTTATCAAGTAGTATATGAAAAACCCATTTGTTTTGAGAGTAAAACCTTTTCCATGTAGTATGCTTTTATCGAAAATTCATAAACTATACTTAATGTAGTTTATTGTATGTGTTCGAAATGAATGGAGGAAAACCTTAACATGAATGACTAATTTCTGTTTATGATGATAAACTAACAAGAATGCATCCAAACATTGAGAAACTTATTGTTATGCACTTTGCTCAACATACTACAAAGTGTTGTTAATATGGTAAACTATGCAACTAGTTTTTATCCTTTCTGCACTGTTTTGAAATTATCATAGAAAAATGTTCATAATCACAGACTGGTCCGAATTCGTTTCTGAAATGATAAGCCGTTTTGTAAAAATCAACATAAATCGTAGAAAAATCATATGGAGATGTGAAAGTAGTCATTTTAAAGGTATAAACCTGAGATAATTTCATATTATACAGTTTTCAAAGATATTAAGTTTAAGTTGGGTAAAACAGTTCGTGAATAGGTCACAACTTTTCTGTTGTAAGCTGTCAAGTCAAGTTTTGAATATGTTTTGGTGTTTTAACTTGTATTCCCCCCTGAAAACTGAAGAAAACTAGAAAATGGAGGGGTATGAACTCACCTTGAGTGATGACTTGAAGAGTGGAAGGTCGAAGACGAGGAGTATCAAGTCAAGACCACTTGATGAACACGTGAAAGTTTGGATGATCCTAAGATCATATATAAGTGTCTTTGATTTGATTGAGCGAGAGAGTATTTTTTTAACTACTTTTTGATATACGGTAATTTTAGCAACATACCAATTTCATTACAAACATATGGTACTTAAACGTTTTTGTTGTTGGAAACATTACAAAAGTCCTAATAAGGTTCCTTGTTGCTCCTGTTGGTTTGTTTGTCACGTTCCTCCTGTTCCCCCGTCATTCCTCTCAGTTGGACAGTCGCTCTTGAAGTGTCCCGTTCCACCGCATAGGTAGTATACTGAACTTACACTGATGTTGGTGATTGAAGCGATGTGATGGGTCTGTTTCCTACAGAAGCGGGCAGTATGTCCGTCCTTGTTGCAGTTTTTACAGTGCATCACCCGGCAAATCCCATTGTGATGGTAGCTACACTTGATACACTTTGGAAGTGTTCCCATATATTGTCTGACCGGTGTTTGAGTGGCAGACATTGTATCTACTGTCGAGGCATGACTCAGGATTGATGTTGTAATTACAGGGGTAGCCACGGATTGTTGTCTTTTAGTGCGTTTTTGAGATAGGTTGCGCTCCTTTTTGTTCCAAAACTTTCGCTTCTTTCTCTTGGGCTTGTGGTCTGAGGCGTCTTCGTGGGTAGACACCCGCTGGTGTTCTTGACTGTTACTGCGGTTAGAATTGCCAACACCGCCTTCAACTCTGTTGGCGTTGTTAGTATTAAGTTGCACCATGACGGCTGTCACGGCTGCCGTGACCGCAGCTTGGAAAGTAGCAGAGTCTATCTGCAGGATTGCTGCTTTGCTTGTTGGCTGGTTACCTTCTTGTGAAGACATAACTCTGTTGCATGTGGAGAAACGATTTCGTGAGTGGGGATGATTCTAATTATACCCTTATCATTTATATACACATATATAAATTTCGCAATTTACTGAACTAGTCTTGATGTTTCTGCTAACGTTCCGGAGACGGAGTTTATGGTAGTGGGTAGAAGTGGGTTTTGTACGGGCGTTAAGTTTTTCCCAGCCTAGGATTAGGTTTGTCCAAACACACTTAGTTGAGGAGTTCTGATGGGATCTGGTGCATTAGTGCTGGTATGACCGCACCCTATAGGTCTTATGGAAAGGCACCTATCAACCATGAGGTTTAAAAAGAAGAAATGATAATGAGTATTGAATAAGGGTTTATACGTCAGGAGTTATCTCACTTAGTTTATCGTAGTTCTGAGTGTATCGAGTTCCAATGTTTTTGGTGTCTTTTGAAAACAATTCATAATGAGAGTCTATATATAATAAACTTACGAATTCTTAGTAGTATTGCTCCCAAAAAAAATAATACGCATGCCCCTTTCATTTGTATGATTCTAGTATATTTAGCTTTTAGAGAAAGGTTTTGAGCCCGATGCAGGTCTACACCACATTATTGCAAGGAAGAGTTTGGACGGCAAACAAATCTCTCGACTAGTGTAATCACTAACTTGCAGGGTCGGGTCTACACATGGAGGGGAGTAACACCAACGCACGCTCATAGGCCTAATCTACCAGGTCTTGTGAGTAAAATGGACTCTGCTCACGACAATTCGTCCCCAAATGGCGATTGCTGTTGCTGATGGCGACTCCATCCCTTGATCAATGCTGCCCAACGGGGCACAGGTTCGATGTAGTCGAGGCGGTTCGCGAGAGCCCTGGCTATGTAAGGGGAGTTGTCGATCTCTGGCTCCATCTTCGACTCTTTTCCTCATCACCCACTAACTTTCCGGGTTCGGAAAGTAGGGGTCTCTCGGTAAGTAAAATCTTGTCATGATGTCCGTGCGAGAATAGGGGTGAGGTAAGAGGCATATAATAATTATATTCCTAGAAATACTTATAGGGGTTTGATCCTCTTTAATTACTTTTATGATGACCTGGTACATACCAGTTACATATCTAAGTTATATATAACTTTAGCGTATCCATTTAGTGATTGTATACCTACTAGCAAGAATCAGTTTAGTTTTCACATAAGTTATACTACCACAAAATACTCCTATAGTATTTTAAATGTTATGTTTGGTTGTTAACGATTTTCTGGTATGGGTTTTGGTAAGTTAATAGACTTGTTGTCCACTATGACTATCCCCCGGCACATACTAGTCACTTCTCGGACGAATATAGTTGATCAGGCTATATTCCTCCCAGACTTGATTGCATATCCCAGGGCATATTCACATTACACAACTCTTCTATTTTTTAACTTTTGTGTTGTCCTAGATATGATACTATACTAGTATTTATGCATGCCCTCATACTTTTAACAAGAAATTATTTATTTATAAAAGAATAGTTATTTGAAAATGTTTAAATCAGAGACTTAAGTCCCAATGCATTTATAGTTTGTATATCTTATGTGGTTCGATATACTTAGTTCACTATAAACAATGCTCTGATACAAATCTGTCACACCCCCAAACCAAGGATGGCGGAAACGTCCGGGGGTGGAGGACTTCATTTGTAGTATCACAACAACGAGTATAATGGTGCCCAAAGTAAATACAACCATCATAAATATAATTAAAAAAGTTATACAATAGTATGTGTTTACATGTTTCCAATCAATTACACTTATGATGACAAAAATGAAATGTTTGACGATTTAACGTCCCATCCTCAAAAGCGGTTGATTTCCTGTTTCACTGAATTCCTGAGAATACAAGTAGTTTGAAAAAGCGTCAACAATTAAGTTGGTGAGTTCATAAGAGTTTTATTTGAGAAAGAAGCCGTTTTCCTTGTAAAAAGCGATAGAATATGATTCCAGAAAATTTAATATTTTCCTATGTTATGCAATAATGTACCCTAGAAAGACCCATAGATTCCTTCTATAATCACTCAGTGTATATAAATTATATAAAATTTAATTTAAATAAACCGTCGAATATAATGGGTCTGCCCTAGGTCCACAACCAAACAAGGAACAGGAAGTAAGGCGGGCCCACCAATTCTAGGTCGATTGCGATTAGATTCTTATATAACTCTAGCATATACACTTAGCAATTATAGCTGAAGTCTAACAATTTTAGATGAAATGCAGTTTTGATAGAAATATGTTTTCCAAAGAAAATCCAATATTTTCCTTATAAAAGTCATGTAGTCCTAATTGTTAAGACAGAGAATATGTGTGTATTTTGTGCTTATAATGTTCATAATGGGAATGTGTTTCCAAAGAAAATCCAATATTTTCCTTATAAAAATTCATGTAGCCTTAAGCGTCAAGACCGAGATTATACAAGTATTTTTCCATACTTAGAGTAATTCATGCAAGTTTAAATCGGCATAAACTCGATTAATTTAGAAGTAAAACCCCTTTTCAAAGTAGAATTTTTCCTGTAAACTTGAAAGATTGTTAACTCCCTATGTGAGTCGCTATAACCATACTACGACAGAATAACCTGCTTACGACGTTCTTCAGGCGTCGGAATCGAAATGACACTTGTCACCCCCGATCGGCCGATCGGACTTATGCAAGCAGCATGGGTGTGGGTTGTCAATCCCAATATAGATCTATACACAATTATCACGCTCTCCATACAAGAGACTCTGGTTATAACTAATTCAGGATTTTCTGTGGTACATAAGAGTACTCCGAAGGAGAATGTCTCACAACTTACGTTAACTAGTTTACATAAAGTTTTGAGTATAAAACCTCTTCCGTGGAGGAAGTGAAATCACCTTTTATGAAAATACATTTGTGATATAAATCCATAAACTATTACTATTATAGTTTATCAAGTAGTATATGAAAAACTCATTTGTTTTGAGAGTAAAACCTTTTCCATGTAGTATGCTTTTATCGAAAATTCATAAACTATACTTAATGTAGTTTATTGTATGTGTTCGAAATGAATGGAGGAAAACCTTAGCATGAATGACTAATTTCTGTTTATGATGATAAACTAACAAGAATGCATCCAAACATTGAGAAACTTATTGTTATGCACTTTGCTCAACATACTACAAAGTGTTGTTAACATGGTAAACTATGCAACTAGTTTTTATCCTTTCTGCACTGTTTTGAAATTATCATAGAAAAATCATACGAAGTCGAAAACTAACTCCGTAAACTCTGAGAGTTTAGAAAATGTGTCTAGTTTATTCATAATTTTTATTATGACTTTTAGAGGTCTCTAACTTATGTGAAAGTGTTCATAATCACAGACTGGTCCGAATTCGTTTCTGAAATGATAAGCCGTTTTGTAAAAATCAACATAAATCGTAGAAAAATCATATGGAGATGTGAAAGTAGTCATTTTAAAGGTATAAACCTGAGATAATTGCATATTATACAGTTTTCAAAGATATTAAGTTTAAGTTGGGTAAAACAGTTCGTGAACAGGTCACAAATTTTCTGTTGTAAACTGTCAAGTTGAGTTTTGAATATGTTTTGGTGTTTTAACTTGTATCCCCCCCTGAAAACTGAAGAAAACTAGAAAATGTAGGGGTATGAACTCACCTTGAGTGATGACTTGAGGAGTGGAAGGTCGAAGACGAGGAGTATCAAGTCAAGAACACTTGATGAACACGTGAGAGTTTGGATGATTGTAAGAACGATTTTTGGGTGTTAAGATATGAGTCAATGATCCAAGTATGTGAAATCTCTCCCAAATCTCTCCAAGAATGTGAAATCTCTCCAAGTATGTGAAATCTCTCCCAAATCTCTCTAAATATGCCAAACCTCTCCAAGTAAGTGAAATCTCTCCCAAATCTCTCCAAGAATGTGAAATCTCTCCAAGTATGTGAAATCTCTCCCAAATCTCTCCAAGAATGTGAAATCTCTCCAAGTATGTGAAATCTTTCCCAAATCTCTCTAAATATGCCAAATCTCTCCAAGTATGTGAAATCTCTCTCAAATCTCTCTAAATATGCTAAATCTCTCCAAGTATGTGAAATCTCTCCCAAATCTCTCTAAATATGCCAAACATGTCCAAGTATGTGAAATCTCTCCCAAATCTCTCTAAAAACCTCTTTTAATCTTTTTGTAATCATTTGGGGCATCCTGACACTTGACTTGGTGAAAAACCATGTGAAACGGGAAGATACCTTGGAAAATAGCCTTTTACGGCCGAAGTCCCTCTATAGGGACCAAACCCTACTTGAACCGAAGTCCCTCTATAGGGACCAAACCTTACTTGGACCGGAGTCCCCTTGTGTAGCCATACCATCGGACCGCAATGACTAAGGAATATGACTACTGAGGACCGAGGCTGCTGAAGACCGCAATCACCTAGCCGCAGCCGGCTAGCCACAGCCAGCGAGCCGCATCCAGCAACCGCAGCCTCCGAACCGCGGTCCCTTCTTCCCTTTGGATCCACTTCAGTGACTAAGCCACTCCGGTTCCAAGATAGCCAAGACCCGGAATCAAGCCTGACTTCAGATTTTCCCCTTTTTTTCACCCGGTTTTCGACCACGACTTCGTTTTAAGCCCGTTTTTCATGATTTTAACGTGAGATTTTCACTAAAATCCATATTTTATCATTTTTAACCCCCAGGACTCTTGTTTTATTTATTTCTCAAGAGTTTATTAATTAAAAATCATTAGTTTATATTAAGAAGATATTAACCCCACAAGTGGGTCAAGTGTGCCCACTTGCCTTCCATGTGTCACCCTCTCACTTGCCACCTTATCAACATCACACAAACCAATGCACACATCACTTCAAGCTCGCAAGTTGCTCCAGCAACCTTCCATATAAGGAAATCCCTGGAGGATTTCTTGAGTTACTTGCTCATTTCAAACATACACACTTCTCATATCACCACTAAAGAAAGCTTCTTTATCTCTACTTTCCACCACCTTGTGCAAGTGTCTTGAGTTACTACAGCACTTTTTGGTAATTATTCCATCTAAACTCAAGTGTCATTCCATAATTTCATAGCACCCTTGGATCATTGACTCATATCTTAACACCCAAAAATCGTTCTTAGGATCATCCAAACTCTCACGTGTTCATCAAGTGTTCTTGACTTGATACTCCCCGTCTTCGACCTTCCACTCCTCAAGTCATCACTCAAGGTGAGTTCATACCCCTACATTTTCTAGTTTTCTTCAGTTTTCAGGGGGGGAATCCAAGTTAAAACACCAAAACATATTCAAAACTCAACTTGACAGTTTACAACAGAAAAGTTGTGACCTGTTCACGAACTATTTTACCCAACTTAAACTTAATATCTTTCAAAACTGTATAATATGCAATTATTTCAGGTTTATTCCTTTAAAATGACTACTTTCACATCTCCATATGATTTGTCTACGATTTATGGTGATTTTTACAAAACTGCCTATCATTTCAGAAACGAATTCGGACCAGTCTGTGATTAGGAACACTTTCACATAAGTTAGAGACTTCTAAAAATCATAATAACAATTATGAGTAAACTAGACACGTTTTATAAACGCTCAGAGTTTACGGAATTAGTTTTCGACTTCGTATGATTTTTCTATCATAACTTCAAAACAGTGCAGAAAGGATAAAAACTAGTTGCATAGTTTACCATATTAACAACACTTTGTAGTATGTTGAGCAAAGTGCATAACAATAAGTTTCTCAATGTTTGGATGCATTCTTGTTAGTTTATCATCATAAACAGAAATTAGTCATTCATGTTAAGGTTTTTGTCCATTCATTTCGAACACATAATAAACTACATTAAGTATAGTTTATGAATTTCGATAAAAGCAAACTACATGGAAAAGGTTTTACTCTCAAAACAAATGGGTTTTTCATATAGCACTTGATAAACTATAATAGTAATAGTTTATGGATTTATATCACAAATGTATTTTCATAAAAGGTGATTTCACTTCCTCCACGGAAGAGGTTTTTTACTCAAAACTATATGTAAACTACTTAACGTAAGTTGTGAGACATTCTCCTTCGGGGTACTCTTAAGTACCACATAAAATCTTGAATTAGTTATAACCAGAGTCTCTTGTAGGGAGAGCGTGATAATTGTGTATAGATCTATATTGGGATTGACAACCCACACCCATCCTGCTTGTATAAGTCCGATCGGCCGATCGGGGGTGACAAGTGTCATTTCGATTTCGACGCCTGAAGAACGTCGTAAGCAGGTTATTATGTCGTAGTATGGTTATAGCGACTCACATAAGGAGTTAACAATCTTTCAAGTTTACAGGAAAAATTCTACTTTGAAAAGGGGTTTTACTTCTAAATTAATCGAGTTTATGCCGATTTAAACTTGCATGAATTACTCTAAGTATGGAAAAATACTTGTATAATCTCGGTCTTGACGCTTAAGGCTACATGACTTTTTATAAGGAAAATATTGGATTTTCTTTGGAAACACATTCCCATTATGAACATTATAAGCACAAAACACACACATATTCTCTGTCTTAACAATTAGGACTACATGACTTTTATAAGAAAAATATTGGATTTTCTTTGGAAAACTTATTTCTATCAAAACTACATTTCATCTAAAATTTTTAGACTTCAGCTATAATTGCTAAGTGTATATGCTAGAGTTATATAAGAATCTAGTCGCAATCAACCTAGAATTGGTGGGCCCGCCTTACTTCCTGTTCCTTGTTTGGTTGTGGACCTAGGGCAGACCCATTATATTCGACGGTTTATTTAAATTAAATTTTATTTAACTTATATACACTGGGTGATTATAGAAGGAATCTATGGGTCTTTCTAGGGTACATTATTGCATAACATAGGAAAATATTAAATTTTCTGGAATCATATTCTATCGCTTTTTACAAGGAAAACGACTTCTTTCTCAAATAAAACTCTTATGAACGCACCAACTTAATTGTTGACGCTTTTTCAAACTACTTGTATTCTCAGGAATTCAGTGAAACAGGAAATCAACCGCTTTTGAGGATGGGACGTTAAATCGTCAAACATTTCATTTTTGTCATCATAAGTGTAATTGATTGGAAACATGTAAACACATACTATTGTATAACTTTTTCAATTATATTTATGATGGTTGTATTTACTTTGGGCACCATTATACTCGTTGTTGTGATACTACAAATGAAGTCCTCCACCCCCGGACGTTTCCGCCGTCCTTGGTTTGGGGGTGTGACAGTTAATTGGATTGAATCTGTTCGTTTTGTTTTGTTTATTACATTAATGTTTGAAAAAAAAATCTTTGAAGCTTTGTTAATCTTTTTGTACATATGTTATTTTGATTAGTTTTTCTTTTATTTCATGCATTCACTCTTAATTCCCTTTAAGTCCTTTTCATTCCTTCTGTTCTTTTCATCTTAGTTTCTGTTTAGTCACCTATCGTCTTCTCTAGGGTGATTATTCATTTTGTTCTTTCTTGAGGACAAGAAAGGTCTAAGCTTGGGGAGGTTTGATAGGTGCATTTTATGCACCTATTTTGCATGTTTATTTCCGTCCTTTCAAAGTATTCTACTTCATAATTCTTGCATTTAGTTAATTATTTGGGCAATTGCATAGTTTATTAAGAATGCCTAGTACTTCACTATTTTTTATTTATTTTGTGGCATTATGGAGCATGGAACATGGAGCTTGGAGCATCGAGCTTGGAGCATGGAGAATGGAGCTTGGAGCATGGAGCATGGAGCATGGAGCATGGAACTTGGAGCTTGGAGCACAGATCATGGACCTTTGGACCATGAAGAGAAGATGGACCGATCATGCCATGGAAGAAAACATGAAGACATAACCCGAGTCCTTGTTGCATTATCATCATAGTAGAAGACTACGTTTGAAACACGGTTTGTGTCACACCGACACGGGTAGTGTTTTTCCTTTCGCATCTTATATTTGAGCAGCATTACTCGTGGTGAAGCTAGACCGAAGAAGGAGCCAATAGTGAAGACTTATTGGACTTTTAGCAAAAAGCATGGGCCATGCCAAAAACACATGGTCAAGACACATGGCCATGCCAAAAACATATGGGCAAAAGGCATGGCCATGCTAAAAATGCATGGTCTCATGGAATGCACGCTGAATAGTTAATTGTGGTGCTAAATTGGAACATATCGACACTTATCACACACTGACAGTTTTTGGAGCTTTCTATGGCGATTTTGGGAGATTTTTGGGAATTCTTGAAGGCTACTAATCATTACAAAACACTTTTGATTTCATTTAGTAAGCATTAAACATTTCCAATTCCATCTTTCTTTTTGATTGATTTGTTCTTAGCCATGTGTGGCTAAGAAACCCTAATTTCTAGTTCTTGTTCAAAACATGTTAATTGTTTGACTTCAAGCATATGATTTGATGTTTGATTTGTGATTCTATTCTAGTGATTATGTTTTTGTTTAAACTAGAATCCTTGAATTTGATTTGTGTTTGATTGGCCACTTTCATGAATTGAATTTTTGTGTAGTTAATTAACTTTTAGGGCACCTAATCGTTCTATTAAGTTAATAATTAGTAACAAACAATAAGTTTTCTTATTGTAAATATATATACCATGTTTTCACACTTCCGAACGTATGAGAAGAAAAGAACATTGTTGGGAAGCTTGTACGAAACTTAATGTAGTTTTTCAATACAATCTAAGAGCGTGTTTAGGTTGAATTAGTAAAGTTAGGTCTAGTCAAAAAGTGTGTTTTGGTTAAAGATAATTTGGCAAAAGAGATGTGTTAGAGAGTGTTAATATTTTTCAGTACCAACTTAGAATAGCAATCATGAATTACATCAATTCATAATCAAGTTGAACAACAACATTGAGAACTAGAACTAGAACCATTCAATCAAATTGTTTACAAGTTTATTTCATTTTCTGCATGATTTTAAAGTAGACTGTTATTTTATTATTTTACTTTTGCAAACAAAACCCCATTTTGTGATCAAAGTACCTTGCGCAAAGAGGTATAGACTTTTATCCCATGTCTCATTGGTTCGAACCTGCTTGCCTTATACTACTTTTTAGTGCATTAAAGCAGTGTATTTGGAGTCCATTGTCCCCTATCATCTGTTGGGTTTGACACGCCTAACAAGTGTTGAATCATATATGGTATGAATTAGTGAAATGGTGGCAGATATTACCAAATAATATCAATTATTTAAAGTGACTTCATTGGTTACAACAAATCTAGGTAACGAAAGATACAAGAAGTTTAAGAAGATTATAGAGACACTGGTTTTTGATGTTTGTTTAAATAATATCGAAGTTAAGGAATTAAAAGATATTTGGTAAAACAAACCCGAATGGTAACTGTATGATTGTCATTGAAATTCAAACTCAATGTAGAGGATTTCTATGGATTAATTACCGAAAGAAATAAATCTAGTAAATGAATTGATATAATTAGAACATTAATCCACTCAAGGGATATACAAGCTAACTACGGGTTTAACTGTAAAAATCATCATCACTTGGTACTATTGTTGAACCCTTATTCTGGTTTAAAGCTAGAAAATACGACAATCTTTTTTTTGTAATCGTTTCAGGTTAGAAGCGTGAACATGGTGATATGTTTAAATGTGATATTTCTGTTATGTGGGAATCACTTAATGGTTCGTAATTCATTGTAATAACCATAATTATAGTTTTTTAAACAACAAAATTTTATTAAAAAAATAGCATAAACTAGTGAAAAGGAAGAAGTACAAGAAACATTCTCACATGATACATGAAATAAAACAAGCAAAATAAGAAGAAAGATCAAGAACAATAAACTTTAAGGTGATGAAGCCAACCAACCCAATCAATCATACTTGTATTGTTCCATCAATGGAATGAGTGGGTAACGATCTTGTTAATAAATCCATTTTTAAAGGAATCTTACCAAACAACATGGAGTTCTGCAATAGCCAAATACGCCACCATAAAGTGTAAAAGTTTCTTTATAGTGATCTTTAATTATATTCAAGAAATAAGAGGCAATCAAACCAAACTTTCCACTAAACAAGATACGAGATCAAAATACTAGACAGACCCCACCACTGCATAACCTGACACATTATATCAGAAGCAACAATGCAACAGTAAAAAGGTGAGAAAATGATTTCATCTTATTAGCACACACAAGACAAAGAAAATATGAAACATAAATACATTGTTGATCCATGTTCAACCGTGTAGGAAGTTTATCTAACGACATCCTTCAAGAAAAATTATTTATTTTGATAGGGACAATTGAGATCCATCTAGTGGGACTAGGCCTCGAAACAAAGACAAGTTGATCAATGAAAACACGTGCAAAATAAATAGTGTGCCTCGACTATACCAACGTCCAAGGCCACCGATCTCTAATGGTAGATAAATACAATGTTGAAGACAAGGCCACAAGATCAGTCCATTGTTGAATCTTGACCCCCTCTAGGGTGTCTGGAAAACGAGTCTAACCGCTAAAACTGACTCATCTTGGCCTGCACTATGATATTCTTTTCCAACTCCAAAGAATGTACTCTTAGGAATTGAACCTTGAAAGGACATTCACCCAAACATAATCCCCCCCCCCAAAAGAAGTAAGATACATCTCTCCAATTCTCTGCTTGCACCTCAAGAGCAAATTGATCCCTTTAGCTCTAAGTCAAACCATAACTTTGAGAATATCTATCTAATTTCAGGTAGGCTTTCTTGGAAAAGTACACTAAAATCACTGTGATCACCATGTATCACCTTCACCACCCTTACTCAAAAATCATTTGGATATGTAAGGAGTCAGCAAACCCCAGTTAAACAATAATGCCTAATTCATAAAGAACAAGCTACTAACATTGAGGCCCCTATTCATTTTAATAGACAACACCATCTTCCAAGAGATCCTATTCCTATTTATCTCCTCCAAATTAACCTTCAAACAAATATTATTACAAAAAGTTTCCAATAGAGAAAGGATACACATCATACCCTTGTATAAAGACATATAATATGTTGTAAGGGAATGGAGTATTTATGACTACACAACCAAAGCTATCTACTACATCATCTATAACTGAACATGGAACACTAATTCCCCAAAGCTTACTTTTTTGAGATTTATCTTTAACCTAAAAGAAACAAAAACACCAAAGAAACTGAATAATATTGTTCATATGTGAATACTTTTGATCATTAATAATGACTACATCATCATCAGCATAAAAAAATGAAAAAGTTTACATAGTTATGTATGCTAATTAATATACATGTGAACAAGTCTCACTACACGGCTCTCTGAAATGCCACATGTAAGCTTTCATTCACCAAAATGAACAAAAAATAGATAATCGATATTTGTGTCGAAGACCATTGTAAAACTACACTCATTTGTAGGGCTTCCATTGACCAAACCTAAACCCATAGATGAATGAAGGAAACTTGCACCTAGTCTCTCGACTTGAAACTGAACTTTAGCTTAGTCAACACCTGATCTAAAAATCCAAGTAAATTAAGTCGTAAGCCTTCTCAAAATCAAATTTAAACGTTATAGCCTTCTTTTTATTTGATGTATACCAAGATAAAATTCATTTCATGATCATAAGGTCGTCAAGAATTTGACGCCTTTTCATAAAAGTTGATTTCTCCATAATAACCAAACCGTCAATCACTTTTACTAAGGAGATTAGTAAAATGTTTGCCTGCGATTTTGTATAGACAACATATTAACCTAATAGGATGAAAGTCTTTAACAAACTTGGCATCAGACACCTTTGGGATCAGGGATATGTAGGAGGGATTACACTCTTTTGAGAACTTGGTAGGCATAAAGAATTCCATTACCCCTTTGACCACTTCATCTTCCAGCAAAAACCAAAAAAAAAAACATGAGTTTAAAAGTGAAACTATATTAACCTGGATCTTTCTATGAGCCATAATCTCACACTGATTTTTAATCTCATCATGTGTCACTTTACACCCAACTTCCTTAGATTATTTTGTATAGAACCAATTTGGAAGGTCAACCATGAGTGTAGGCCAATGGCTAGTCGGTTTAGAGAACCAATCAACAAAATGCATAAAAAAACTCCCTTTTTACACGAATCGGATCAATCACCCATTCACCGTCAGGAAGAATACCACAAATACATAGTTAGATTCGTTTCTTTTGAGGATACCATGAAAATAGTTAGGATTTTTATCCCCTTTTATAGCCCATTACACTTTATGTTTTTTAGCAACATCTAAGGCCTCAATATGATTAATATCTTCAATGGCTTTAATATAGAAGGTTTCGAGGTCATATCCAGATGAGAACTATCACCACGACCCACCTTTTTCTCCAACTCAACCAACATGTTATATAAATTTTTTTTATTTTCTTTACGAGTTTCCCACGTAGCATTGCTCCAAACCCTTAAATTTTGTTTTAGTACTTCTATCTTCTTTTAAAGAAGACCAGAGCATTTGAATCCTTAACTCCATGATTACTCAAAGAATATTCTACAACCTTATAAAACCATCATTTAGAAACCAAGAATGAAATGAAGAAAACAGTGTAGCACCATAATCAATAGCCACCTCCCTGAGAAAAATGAGGCGATGATCTGATTGATTAAAATCCAAAATCGAACCCCGATAAATGAGTATAAATGAGGATATCAATGTGAGATAACAATCAAAAACGGGGGGATGAGGTTCCATATTCGTATAGTGAAATGTCAGAACATGATGGTTGATTAAAAAACTCAACATATAAAAAAATGCTAAAACTTACTTCCATCTGTTTCTTTTAACATGTTGAAATCCAAAGTTTCTATTGTTTTCCTATGTGATGACATACTTCTTGCATCAATTTATGTGGGTTTGGACTTTTAGTTTTTTTATTAAGTTTAAATTTTAATGTTGGGATATTGATTAAAAAATATAGAAACCATATGAATGCATTTGCAAAAAAAGTCATTCGGATACCTAAATTACGATTTTTCTATAATCATAGAGACAAAAAAAATGTAATTTATTCAAATTTATACTTGCAAACACAGTTTTTTGGTGAGTAGTCAAATAAATTGACTATAGTATTACTTTTTATAATACATAATAATAATAATAATAATAATAATAAAGTATAATTTTCTATTAAAATCAAGTACAATGTTTTTAATAATATATATTAAGAGCGTGTTTGGAACGGAGCGTTTGACAGCTTCTAACTTCTAAAGTTTGACAAAACGCTCCGTTTTGAACAAAAAGTCTCGTTTGACACTACAAGCTTTTAACATTTAGTTTAAATAAAACCCTCCAAATCTAAAAGCTATCTCACACAGACCGTGTTTGGAAAAAAAAATAGTTGTTACTTGGAAGCGGGTAGCGAATAGTTGGTAGTATGTAGTTGGTAGCAGGTAGTGGGTAGCTGGTAGCTGGAAGCTATAACTTTTATTTGTTATATGAGTATTTAGAAAAAGTCGCTGGAAGCTTTTGAAATATGTAAAATTTCATAAAATGATAATTGTTTAAAAAAAACTACATATATAAATATATTTTTAGGGGCAATTATGGAAATTGATTTCAAAACCTCAGTAGCATTTTGTTAAACGCTACATGAAGTAGCTTTTAGATTTTGAGAGTTTGCCTTAAAGTAAAAGTTAAATGCTCGTATTACCAAACGAACATTTTTGTGTAAACTAGAACATTTTGTCAAAAACTAAAAGCTAGAAACTCCCAAATACTTCTAAAATCTCTATGTTAAATACACCCCAAAACACTACCAGTTACCAGCTACTCGTTACCCGCTATCAGCTAGTGTTGATGAACACACCCTAAACATAAAGAAGTTGAGTTAGATCAAATAATAAAACTTCTAAAGATTTATTTTTTTGTAAAAAAGAATGCCAATGAACTATTAACATGAACACAATTTAAAAAATATATTTTGATTATAAATGTTCTAACATTTTGATTAAAAGCTTAAAGCGTCGATCTATCAACAAATTCACCATTAACTTGTAGCAATAACCAAAGGGTTATTGGTCTAGCGGTAACTAGAGTTGAGGAGTTGACAAATAGGTGTTCTTCAACCAAAGGTTAAGGGTTCAAGTCCTGATGTTGACAAAAAGTGTATATTTATGAGTAAAGTAATGGGTGTGTGTGTGTGTAATTCGTTCAAAAAAACTTGTAGCCTCAAATTCATCATATAAAACTCTATGTTAGAACATAACATTATCAACACTAGTAGCAAAGTTTCTTTCATTATAACCTTGGTTCCTAAGGTTTGTGACCACCTTAGTCTCATTGTTTTTAGCTACAATAACCTTATGATATCATCCATGTTATGTTGAATTTGTAAGAGTTTAATAGAGTGTCAAGTAGGAAGAAAAAAGATTTAAAACTAACTTTTTTTAAAAAGAAAATTATAGTACCCACATAAATACATTAAACTATCTTTGTGGATTGAATGAGTACTCTACCATTAATGGCATCATCTATCTCGTATGTTATATTCTCTATGTCATGATTTCTCTTCTCATTGGACGCATATTAAACCCCCCATTGTGGATGTCATTAGATGTGTGTACAAAGTTATTTCCAAAGCACCTCCAGATAGATTAAAAAGTGTCATTGGATCATTTTTTTAGTAATGAACAAAAAACTTTTATTAAAGGTAGAAACACTCATTAAGGTCTTCTTGTGATTAATGAATCAATATCATGGGCCAAAAGAGGAAAAATGATTATTTTTAAGGCGGACTTTAATAAAGTTTGATAGCCTTAGCTGGGCCTTTTTCGAGAATATTCCTAACCTTATGGGGTTTAGTGAAAATGGATAAATTAAATTATTGTTTGCTTGAAACCCAGGAAAGTCTCAATCATATTCAATGGCAACCTAACTAATGAACTTTAGACTTGAAAGAGATGTCCGACAATGAGATCCCCTTTCTTTGTTCTTATTCGTAATTGCTATCAAGGACATTAGAGTAGCATTGGTCGAGGCAATGGACAACTCTATTTTCAAATGTGTTAAACTTCGTAAAAATAGTCTAAGCTTATCTTTGTTTTAATAAGTTGTTAATGCAATTCTTTTTGGATAATGGATAAAAGATAATGCTTCAAACTATAACTCCATATTTTCAATTGTGTTTTTCCATTCCATGATTGATGGTTTTTCATTCCAAGGAAAGGAAGAATTTTAGGTCATGAAGACTTGATTTTACATTCCAAAATATAGAAGTGCATAATCAACAAGAACGATCTAACGTTTAAGAAAAATTATATAGATAAATATGGAGTAGAACAAAACTTGTAGGAGCATGTTCTTTCTTATCTACAATACTCACTCAAACTAATCTACTTTCTTTAAAAATAAGGTTATGCAAAATACGAGCTCTCAACTCTATAATGAATATGACTCTACTATTTATAGAGGAGCTACAACCCATAAGTCATAAGGCTTGAATTCTAACACATGTAATAAAAGGGGTGAAGCCTTCAAGTCATCACCACATGGAGATTTTTGCACCCAACGTTCTCCCACTCAAAGCTTGGAATTTATGAGAGACTAGCAAACAAGACCTCAAATCATGACAGGAATATAGAAGTGATCATCAAATATTCAACTCTTTTATAGTATTCTTGTTAAATATAACTTGAACATTTGGAGCATTTCAGTTCAATGAAGCACTTGGAACTTAATGGAGCACTTAGAGTTCATGGAGCATCTGACAAAGGAACGGGTCATGTGAAAAGGGAACGAATCATGTGAAAAGGGAATGGATCATGTAATAAAGGAACAAATCATGTGAAAAAGTAAAAGATCATTACTAAAGGTGAATTGAGCATCTGTGAAGAGTGTAGAGCACCTGAGAAAGGAATGGAGCATTTGAGAAGGATATGGAGAACCTTAGTGCATAGAGGCGTCATCCATGCTCAAGATGCACCACTTCAGGCACATATGCACCACTTATAAGGCATGGTGCACCTTTAGGTAGTATGGTGCACCATTCTATAGCAAGGTGTGCCACATGACAAGGAGATGCACAACTTTTGAAGGATGATGCGCCACCTTCAAGCTAGATGTGTCATGATTAAGGAAGATGTGCCACCTTGGGCACAAGGTCGTCACCTTGGTCCAAGGTTGCCACGCTAGTTTTCCATAGAGTACTCCGGAGTTTTGTTGTGTTGTTGATGTGTTACCAAAGCATAGATACGCCACTAATGATCTTGATGCACCACTTGTGCATCATGATGCGCCATACATGTTCCTGGTGTGCCATATATGTTCTTGATGAGCCATGGTATCCCTTGATGAGCCACTTATGTTGTGAAGTCATGTTTAATGCTCAAGATTATTCAAGGTTGCTCAGATGTTAAAGATGCTCATATATTATTTCTTGATGTGCCAATCTTGCATCTTGATGTGCCAATCTTCCATCATGAATGTTATTGATGCTCATGCAATGTAAATCAAGGATGAATGTTCCAAAAGCTACTACATGGCGAAATGTGATTGGTTGACATCACTCATGATCTTATGGGCTAATGCGCTTAGCCCATTACGGTTTTAGGTGTGATCCCTTCACTATAAATAGGGATGCATGCTAAGTCATTTGATGTGTCTTTTGTATTCTTAGTGAGTAGGACGGATCTCTGTTGAGTTGTACTTGTAATCTCTGTTTGAGAACTCTATGAATAATGAATACTCCCATCTTGCCCGTGGACGTAGGTCCCCTTGATCGAACCACGTAAATATTGTGTCTTTGAATGCTTTTGGTTTCGTGTGCTATCCGCATTACTTCCTAACAAAGGTCATCAGAACTTGACAAATGGCATCATATATGTTCTGAGTTTTGACAAGTATCGTCTGATTTCCTAACAATTCTAATCCGAGATTGCAAACCAAAGGCTCCAAAGGAATCTCATCCTTGACCACCAAAAACACATCCTAAAAATAATCATAAAATTCAAATCTGTCATAAAAACCCACTTCGAGACACCAACAAATCAGTAACAATATCATCATCAAGACACCAACAAAACTTCACTTCATGACATAATACCGGTGGACGTAGTCGTCCAATTAAATCAATTAGTTAGTTCAATTAAATCAATAACAATATGATCATCAAGACACCAAGAAAACTTGACTTCAGGAATTCCTTTTCAAGCTTCATCGAAAATCATCACTTCGAAAAAATCACTTCTTCTTCGAATGACCATATCAGATTATCCCCCTTTTATGATCGAAAGAAGATCATAAAACTTCTAATCGGTCATGAGAATGTGTTAAGTCGGTAAAGCACTTCCATCTCCCCCCCTACCGACAACAAGTGGAATAATCTTTAAGCTTCGAATTCTGTAAAAAAATTATTGATATGGCGTTTTAGTATGAATCTGAGCTTTTTTGTAACGCTCGTAGATCAGGGCTAGTCAATTAAGAGACAATAAGTGTCGAAAACGACTTTTTGATAAAAGATTATTTAGAATGGATAGTCTTAATAAAAGTCGTAGTATATGTTACAAGGATTTCGGATATATAAAGAATGCTGAAATCCGAATTATAACGAAGGAGTTATGACCTGTCGAAGTTTCGCGACAGAACAGGCACGACACTGCGTGACGTAAATAGTGAATTTACGATAGAACGATTTTTAGCCTTAGTGATCTAAACGAAAGTCGTAGAGTTCGTTAAACCGAGAGCGTGCATAAAAAGAACGCCTAAATCTGACTTCGTATGAGGAAGTTATGATTTTTGTAAGTTTCTACTTAGCAACATGCAGCCCAAAACTCGAAATTTAGATCGAGTGATTTTTAGCCGAAACAATCTAAACGAGAATCGAAGATCTTGTCGATATTAGTGCAACAGTAAAAAGACAGACGAAAACGGACGTCGGATGAAGAAGTTATGAATTTTTAACGGACTTTTCCTGTCCCGGCACGTTAAAAATATAATATTAAAAATGAAATCAAAATTAGCCAACGGAGTCTAAACAAAAATTGTAGAGCATAATTTTACCTACGCGTGGATATAAAGAACATCAAAAACGGAGTTCGTATGCGAAACATATGAATTTATGAAGTTCGGAACACAAACTTCGAGGTCTGACTGAACTCACGACGTGAACATAGAAATTCACGTCGTGAACTCAGTGAACGACACGTTTCGAGCCTTGAAGACACACGACAAGCCTAGGAGGTGACCTGGATCAAAGTGACGACGTGAACACTTACGGTTCACGAAGTGAATGGCCCCATAACACCCTATAAATAGCAAGTTCAGCCCTTTCATTCCTTACACCATTTCTTTTCTTTCTCTCTCTCTCTCTCTCTCTCTCTCTCTCTCTCTCGTTTGCTGAAGGCGTTTCGCATCCCGAGCCCGACGATCACGAACCGCTGACCATTTTTAGTTAGATTCTATCAACTCACGCTAATAATGTGAGTGCATAGTTACTTTCATCTTACACATAGATATGAAGTATTTTATATATATTACGTGCTATGTGTGCATATTATCTGTTTACCTGATATTTATGCTGGATGAATGTTTTATACATGTTTTAGATGATTTAAACTGTATACAAATTTTATATCTACAAATATGTTGGGGTAAAACATTGGTAGATGAAATAGTTGGTCTGTGATGAAATAATGTGATGAGAGATAGGTGATGATAGAAAGGTGATGATAATTAGGTAAAGAGAGATAGGTGATGATAGAATGGTGATGATAATTAGGTGATGAGAGATAGGTGATGATAGTAATGTGATGATAATTAGGTGATGATAGATAGGTGATGATAAATAGGTGATGTAAGATGAGAGGACATATCATAACCTTGACCGGCGATTTGGCGATGTAGTCATCTACCAGAGTATAGATGACGACCACAGACTATTCTAGACAGTCATGTGGAAACACCAGCAGTCTCATAACCTGTAGATGATGAATTACGAGTTCAGGCGATGTTGTAACTACGTATTCATGTGATGATACTCTAACCCCTATTATGAATTACGAGTTCAGGCGATGTTGTAACTACGTATTCATGCGATGATACCCTAAACCTTACTAGACACATATTGAGGGAGTAATCCCCGAATTAGTACTGTCTATGCGATGTAGGCGATGATCCTTAGGAAAAGTCCTTAGGAACAAACATATAAGCAAATGAGATGTAAGGAGATGAGAGGTAAATATGATATAGGAGATGTACCTTAGGATAAAATCTTTAGGGAAAATTAAATGAAGATAATAGGGATAGGTAATTGGGTTAATTGTTTGATGATTAAACATAATAATTATATTATTGTGGGTTGAAAACCCTATGTACTCACCAGGTTTCCAAACCTGACCCACTCAATATATTTGTATCACAGGTGTCGATACGAAGCTATATTACACTGAGAGATTAAAGGGGATTTAAATCATTAATGTAAATGAATGTAAGGTCTGTTTATAGTCTGATTTTTATAAATCATAAACAAAATCGGTCTTTTCTGGCGGTGAAAATGGGGATGTCATATTTTTGGAACGCGTTGGACTATAACCGGAACAAAAATGTTCACAATAGGAAATACAATTTGCAATATTTTCACTTTGAAATCCAAAAAATATTAAGCGTCAGAAATTCAATTTCTTCTTTGAGCCACCTTGGAACCAACATCGAACACCACTGAGACTTCGATGTCCTTCGACCCAAAAAATGGTACAAATCATTTCCGACTACTCTTTGAACAAATATCATTCCAGTCCATTTCAACGTACGCACTCCAAATAAATGTTAACTGGGAAGTCCATTTTTGACTTTTTAGAACAATATCAAACCCGATTCACTTCGATCCACCAGAACATAAATGTTTCATCGAATTCAACTTTTGTTTCAACCGATTTGTAGCCATCGATTTGACCAACACTTTGGAATACATATGCTTGAAGTTCCAATTTTGACTTTCAATCCACAATACACTTCAATGCCAAAACCAATTTTGACTAACAAAACATCCAGATTTGACTTTAACTACCCATACTTGCTTTGACTTTAAAAACCAACAATTAATAACAAAGAATCTTTGTAAACACTGCATCCTTGATTAACAATTCGACATTAGTAATTCACAAGAAACAAGTTCAAACCAATCGATCATTTAAGCCAAATAAAGCAACTGATTTCACCCATTTTGACTTCCAATTAAATGCTTCTTTGACCATCGAATCCAATTCAACTCTTTCTTGTACTCACTTCGATATCTCTAATCACCAAATACATCAATTCTTCGATAAACACCATAATTTTTCAATTAAATTCATCTCCGTTCTTGAGTTCTGATATTCAAACATTATTCATCATCGATAAACAACAGTTTCTTTATCTTCAAGAAAATTCCTGGATCAAACTCACATATTCTTCCAGAATTTCACACATTCATTGATTCATAGATCGGAAACAACAATTTCAAGCATCTATCCCCATCGATTTGTTGTAATGAACTAACTAATGATTTTCGAAAATCAAAGTTTGATAATTGATGAGAAGAAATCGAGCATGAAGCAGACATTTATAAATCAGATTGAGCATTCATGTCGATATGAAGAATGTAAACGATAAGCCCACTGAATCAATCATGTATTCACGAATTGATGATAAATATATAATAGATATTAACGATTCAGATGAGAAGCATGATTTGTAAGTGCCGTGGGAATTGAATGTATAAATCGAGAAACCAATGAGTGTCCCAATGAATGATATGAAATCAGAGCAGATTGAGGAACAAGTATTGGGCTCAAATAATTGATTCTTGAACAGTGCACGACAAAGAATTTGGATTTGATTTTGTATCGAATGACCGGTCAGCAATGATCACAATTTGGGCTCAAAAATATGGTTCGATGAATAGTAAAGTAACAATGATATGGATTTGGGCTTTTGAATGATTCAAAATATATGAATCAAAATGATTTTAATTCAATTTCGAGTCAGATCAATGAAAGAAGATGAATTGGATCGATAAACTATGCTTAAAGTAAATAGATCCAATTAAAAAATCGTAATGAATAGTAAATTCGAGAATATGAACATGATTACAAGAAATTGTGAGACTCACCAAAAGATATCAAATCTTGAATCGATTATGCATGAATGTTGTCAAATCATTAATTGTTCCATTAACTAATCGCTTGAATCTACATGGTTTGACTCTGATACCACTATTTAGGTCATAAAGACTTGATTTGACATTGCGGAATATAGAAGAGCATAATTGACAAGAACGATGTAACGTTTAAAAACAATTGTATAGATAAATGTGGAGTAGAAAAAAACTTGTAGCAACATGTGCTCGCTCATCTACAATACTCACCCAAACTAATCTACTCTCTTTAACAAGAAGGCTATACAAAATAGGAGCTCTCAACTCTACAAGGAATATGACTCTACTATTTATAGAGGGGTTACAACCCATAAGTCACAAGGATTGAATTCCCACACACGTCATAAAAGGGGTGAAGCCTTTAAGTCATCACTACATGGAGAGCTTTGCACCCAACAAAGAAGTAAGGAGCGAAGAGAGAAACAATAATCAATAATTGTAGCAAAATGGTTTGGACATGAGGCGCCCCTTTATAGGTGTGTCGTGTCCTCTACATTTGGGCTTAGGCCTTAGGCATCAAGATTTAGGTCTATCTAAGAGCATGGACCCCTAGGGTTTCGTCATTTTCAGCCTCTATCACCCCCAGAACGTCTCAAATGAAACCCTAGCCTCTTTTGAACTGTTTGGAGCTCATCCTCTCTCCTAAATCCATTTTGGTTCCCTTTTGGTGACCCACTGGTCTTCTTGAATGAGGGAAGCAAGAAAACTTGAACAAGGAAGTTAAGTACGTGAAGAAATCAACATTCTCAACACATCGGGACCTTTCTAGGTTCAAAAGATTCAAGATTTATCTTGTTTCTTCCAAACATCTAGGATCTTGTGGAGTTTTTGGTCATTTTAGCAAGTTTTGGTCCCTTTGAGGTTTGTTTCTTGGAGTTTGATGAACTCCAGAGCTTGTGGATGATGTTCATGTTCAGATATGATCTTTGTATGGAGAGAAGAGTGCATGCAAGAGCACTCTTTGCTCCATGCTTGAAGATAAGTGCATTTTAGACATTTTGGTGAACCAGGGTTTTAGATCTTGCTTGTTTGGACCATATGAATGGATAAAGTTGGAAAATTTATCCAATAAAACACTAAGAAGATTCAAATATGAGAATTGGGGCTTCTAAATTAATAGATTAAGAAATTTATAATGTGAATTTGGCCAGGGACATGGGCGCTTCCTATAGGTCTGCAGACCTTAGCCAACGGTGTCTAAATGAAAGTTGTAGTACTCGGTGATAGCTACATGTGGATATAAAGAACGTCGAAAACGGAGCTCGTATGAAAAAGACATGAATTTCTGGAAAAAAAAAATTAAGTTTTTGCTCGTGCAGACAAGGTCTGCGGCACGCACTGACAACCCAACGCGTCCCATCACGATTTTGACATGTGGCCACATGCAAACGAAACCATGTCAACATGGCCGACAAGAGGCGCAACATGCCTAGACATGGTGCACGACGCACCCCCCGTTTTCCGCCCTACAAATAGCTGTCAAGAAATCTTCATTTTTCACAACTTTTCCTCCCATTTCTCTCTGGATACATCTCCTTTATTGAGTCTGATTTCTTCGGGTTTCATGGGATATTTAGCAAGGTTCCGAGGTCTCTGAGAGACCAGAAAATAAAAGCTTTTGGTTCGGAGTTCTTCCAGTATAATTTCCCGGTTTTCACTATAATTTCTATAAGTTAAGTTGCACTTATCTTAATTCAAGTGTAACTTATATTTATATTTATAGTCGTTATTATGAACTAATAAGCAAGATTTATCAATAATTCCAAGTCATAATACTAATTGATCTACTTACGGGAATGATGTCTAGGCTAAATTTAGTGAGAGGTTTAAAGTTGGATTTTCAAACAGTATACTCGATATACCAAACAGACCCTACCTCCGATATGATCTTGCCTGGTTATTCCTTACTTGATAGATCTTGATGTAGACATTAGGATTAGTGAGGAATCTAGACTATCTTTAGTTACCAGGAATATAAGACTAAGACTTAGTGATGTGATTACTTAGGGTCATATCAAAGGAAAAGCCAAAGTGTTAGGTGAAGCGCTGCCCGAATTTTGAGTCATCTATTTTTAACAAGTGAGTGCATAGTTAATTTTAACTTACACATAGATACAAGTATCCTAAATGCTTAAATGTTACGTGTGCTATTTAGTTGTGCTTAATATATTTGGGCAACATGCTATAGTTATTATTTGATTAAATTGTATGTTTATCATACTTAAACTATGATTGGGTAGTGAAGAGTTACGTGAAATAATAAATGCGAGGTTGTGATACGTTAGTAAAAGGGCTGAGTTAAATAATAAATGAGAGGATGTGGTAGGTTAGTGAAGGGTTGTGCGAAATAATAAGTTGTGACCTGATGTGCTCACCCAAAGTACAATTGTACTATTATGCTCACCCAAAGTACTATCGTATTGTTGTGCCTCGTCATCTAGGAAAGTATTAGTTAGTAAAAGGTTGTGCAAAATAATAAGTTGTAACATGCTATGCTCACCCAAAGTACAGTTGTACTGATGTGCCAAGTCATCTAGGAAAGTATAGATGACGACCACTGATCAAAAAGATCCTTTAGAAGAGGTCCCTCGAGATCATTGTTTTAAGATTAGGAAGTGAAGATAGCGGGAATGGGTAACCGGATTATTTGTTTGCTGAAATATATATAATTAAATATTATAATATTATGGGTTGAAAAGCCTATGTGCTCACCAGGCTCCCAAGCCTGACCCACTTAGTTTCTTTGAATCACAGGTTATGGTATGTAGGTTCAAGGATATTGATGTTGAATCTGCCGAGAGATTTATGGAATTTTAGGTCATTTAATGTAAGGCGTGTAATTACTATGTTTATGCTTATGTTTCTTATATCCGTTATGACATCACAAGTTTTAATAAACCAATGAAAAACATTTTTTCGGAAATACTCTTTATGGGACAAATTTTGCATTATAAACAACTCTGTTTTAAAATAAGCATAAAGAAAAGGTCTTTTCGGGCCGTGAAAATGATGTTACAGGTCCCTTCCATGTTTGTTATCTTCTTGAATATCCACTAATACTTACGCTTTTAAGGTTAAATGTCACACCCACAAACCAGAACGGCGGAAACGTCTGGGGCGAATGACTTTCATTTACAGTATCATAACAATTGAATAGTAGCGAACAAAGCATTACAACCATTGTATTGAATATTTAATAAGTTTACATTGTGCTCAAAAACATTGTTTACATGATGTCAATTGCATACGACAAGAATGAATAACGTGATGTGACGACGTCCCATCCTCAAAAACTCTTGTGATTACCTGTTTACTGGTTTCCTGAGAATACAAGTGATTTTGAAAAGTGTCAACAATTAAGTTGGTGAGTTCATAAGTGTTTTGTATGACAAGGATTTTGTAACTGTTTCGTGTAAAATGATAGTGTATACTTCCATAAAATCCAATATTTTCTTTAAAATGAACTGTAAGACTTAACCCAAAGACTAAAAAATGTAAGTAATATTGTACTGGAAAATAGTGTTACGAAGTTTTATCTTTATATAAAACTACTTGAATGTATGTTAACCCGAAAACCAAATGTTTTTTTAACACTCTATGTGAGTTATTATAACCATACTAATGCGACTAGTGGCCTGAACGACGTGCTTTGGGCGTCGGAACTGTTACGACATTTGTCACCCCAGACCTGTCGGTCTAACTGTAGCTAACAGTTTAGCTGCGGGGTTGTCAATCCCGTATAGATCTATACACAAGTGTCACGCTCCCCCTACAAGAGACTCTGGTTATAATTGAGGTCTTTAATGTGTACTCTGGTAGGTACGGTGAAGCCAAATGTCTCACAACCAGTATCAATCGATTTACGTGAACTGAAAACACCTTTTTCTTGTAAATGAAATAATTATACCTTTAAATAATTATTTGTTTTTTTTGAAATAATAGTGTAGTGTTTGTGACTCCCAAACTATACCAATTATAGTTTATCATGTTTTTTTGTCAAGAACATTTATATAATAATTTATATAAATACATAGAAATCATCTTGTCTAGTTTCAAAATGTAAGGTCAAACATCATATTTTTGGGTTGTAACCCAAAAAATAGTGAAATAACTATAATGTAATCCTTTTTGTTAAAAAGACTATATTTTGGTAAAAAGCTTCCAAAAATCTTGTATTTTTTCAAATCATCATTTTTCTAATGATTTTTATAACATAGATCATGTTTTTTTTTTTAGTTTTGCATTTCAAAACTAATATATCACAAATAATTGTATAAAAGCTAGTGATAACCATATCTTATGCAAATAATGGCTTATACTTTAACATAAAGATGAAACATGCAAGTATTTGTATGATAAACAAATTTTGACTTGTATTCCCCCCTTAAAACATGGAAATCTCAAAAATATGGGGGTATGAACTCACCTTGAGTGGATTTGTGGGTTGTTTAAAGAGATGGTGTGAAGATTTCGAAGCCTAAACACTTGAATGTGGTTGATGAACTTCCTTGGAAATGATATTATCCTAAGAGTTTTAACACATAATAATATGTGTAAATAAGATGAAACTAACTTGATAATGCATAAAAACACTAGATCAACAAGAAAACTTACCAAAACATCTAAGAATAAGCTTGGAGATTTAATCCTTGGAAGCTTGGACTTGGTTCTTTGAGAGAGAATGGGGTAACTTTAGAGAAAATGGAATGGGTTGGGGTTTGTAGATGTGTTCTGCCATAGTTATGGAAGAAAAGGTGATATGATACTTGCTTAGTTATCTGCTGGTTAAAACATGGATATAATGTTGGGTATAGTTTTGTATTGGAAAGGAGGAAACATCTAAATCACAAAGTCAACTCCTATTCTTTTCTTCTCTTAACCGAAAACACATTAGGAAAGGATCAAATTGGTGATTTCGGCCAAGGCATGACCGAAATCACCTTGTACCCCACCAAAACCTGATGTGATTTCGGTCCTAGTGCTTTTGGTCTTGGTGTGATATCGGCCTAGGCATGTGATTTTGGCCCATCACAACCGAAATATCATGTTCTTGGGTCCCCAAAACCGAAATCCCAAAGGCATGGCATAAATCATGCATCAAATCCTAACTATTTGACTTGGCTTGACTTGTTATAACTCGTTGACTTTCAAAGGTTCATTACGAACATGGTTTTCAAAGTATATATATACATGATTACTTATACAATTGATGTCTTTTGGCTTTCAAATATTTATTGTAAACAAAGTTATGATGTGGTTGTACTCATACATAGATACATTTTAAACCTTTCTTGACACAAATTTTGCCAGTTGTCACATCATCCCCCCGTTAGAGGGAATTTCGTCCCGAAATTTTCATCGTAGACGGGTTCTTGTAAACTAGAGGAAAAGTTGTGGGTACTTTTGTTTCATCTGATCTTTTCGTTCCCATGTGAATCCGATCCCTCGTTTGGCATTCCGACGGACCTTCACTATGGGTATGCGGCTTTGTTTCGTCCTTTTGACCTCCCTGTCCATGATTTCTATAGGTTCCTCTACGAATTGTAGACTCTCGTTTACCTCGATTTCATTGAGTGGGACTATAAGAGTCTTGTCGGATAGACACTTCTTCAGGTTGGACACGTGGAAGGTGGGGTGTATGTTACCGAGTTCCTATGGTAATCGAAGTTTGTAAGCTACCGGGCCGACTCTAGAAAGGATTTCGAATGGCCCGATATACCTTGGATTCAGCTTTCCACGCTTTCTGAATCGTATCATTCCCTTCCAAGGTGAGACCTTCAACAGAACGCGGTCACCAACCTGGAACTCCAAGGGTTTTCATCGCTTTTCAGCATAGCTCTTTTACCGATCCCGGGATGCCTTTAATCGTTCATGGATTTGAACGATCTTCTCTGTGGTTTTCCGTATGATCTCCAGGCCGGTGAGCGTTCTATCAGGCACTTGTCCCCTTGTTAGTTGCGTGTCACCCACCTCAGCCCGACACAAAGGTGATCTGCACTTGCGCCCATAGAGAGCTTCGAATGGTGCGAATTTAATGCTACTTTGATAGTTGTTATTGTATGAGAACTCGATGAGCAGTAAATGGGTATCCTAGGCTTTACCAAAGTCTATCACACAAGCTCTTAACATGTCTTCTAGCGTCTGTATGATCCTTTCACTTTGACCGTCTGTTTGAGGGTGATATGTTGTACTCATATCGAGTTTGGTCCCCAAGGACTTTTCGAGTGATTGCCAAAACCGTGAGGTGAATCTACTATCTCTGTCGAAGATAACAGATATTGGCACACCATGCAGTCGTATAGTTTATTTAATGTACATCCTTGTGAGCTTCTCCATCTTGTCGGTCTTCTTTATTGGTAGGAAGTGTGCGGATTTGGTTAACCCGTCAACGATCACCCAGATGGTGTCAAGTCCACCTGCTGTCTTGGGCAACTTGGTTATGAAGTCCATGGTTATCCGCTCCCACTTCCACTCGGGTTTATCAGGTTGCTAAAGCAAACCCGAGGGCTTTTAATATTCTACATTGACCTTGGCGCAATTCAGGCACTTACCCACATAGGTAGTGATCTCTGCCTTCATGTTTGGCCACCAATAAAGTTTCTTGAGGTCCAGATACATCTTGTCTGAACCGGGATGAATGGAGTATTTTGTCTTGTGAGCCTCGTTCATAACAACGTCTTTGTACCCGCCGAATTTCGGTGTCCAGATTCGATTCATGAGATAATAAGCTCCGTCATCCTTAACTTCAAGGTTTTTATCCATTCCTCGTAGGGCCTCTCCTGTGACGTTCTTGGGTTTCAAGGCTTCTAACTGTGCCTCCTTGATTTGTGTGGACAAGTGTGAATGGATGGTCATGGTCAACGATTTTACTCGGCGGCCCGAGTATTCTTTCCGACTTAGGGCGTCTACTACTATGTTGGCCTTGCCCGGATGATAACGAATTTCGCATTCGTAGTCATTTATCAGTTCAACCCATCGTCGTTGTCTCATGTTGAGCTCCTTTTGATTGAGGATGTGATGTAGACTCTTATGATCTGTAAATATGGTGCATTTGGTAACGTACAGGTAGTGTCTCCAGATTTTTAGGGCAAACATCACTGCTCCTAATTTGAGGTCGTGGGTGGTGTAATTTACCTCATGAGCCTTGAGTTGTCTTGAGGCATAGCCTATGATCGTTCCTCGTTGCATAAGCACACATCCTAGGCCGTGCTTAGATGCATCACAGTAGACCACAAAGTCTTCGGTCCCTTCTGGGAGAGACATGATTGGAGCACTACACAGGGCTTGTTTAATTGTTTGGAAGGAAACTTCTTGTTTGTTCCCCCAGCTGAATGTCACTCCTTTCTGGGTCAAAGTAGTGAGTGGCTTTGCAATCTTGGAGAAGTTCTGTATGAATCTTCGGTAGTAGCCAGCAAGGCCTAAAAACTAGGGGATCTTCGTCGGTGTTCTTGGTGTTGCCCAGTTCTCAATGGCCTTGACTTTGGAAGGGTCCACGTGTATCCCTTCTTTGTTGACTACCTGCCCCAAGAAGTCCACTTTTCGAATCCAGAACTCGCATTTCGAGAACTTCGCGTATAGCTTTTCTGCCTTAACGTCCCCAAGACCCGTCGTAGGTGCTGACTATGTTCCTACTTACTTCATGAATAAATTAGTATGTCGTCGATGAATACTATCAAGAATTTATCCAAGTAAGGTCGGCACACACGGTTCATCAGGTCCATGAACACCGTTGGCGCATTAGTTAGACCGAAGGGCATCACTACAAACGCGTGGTGACCGTAGCGGGTTCTGAATGTCGTCTTAGGAATATCTTCCTTTTGAATTTGCAGTTGATGATACCCCGACCTTAGATCGATCTTAGAGAAGTATCTCGATCCTTGAAGTTGATCAAATAAGTCGTCGATGCGAGGTAGTGGATAACGGTTCTTGATAGTGAGCTTGTTCAGTTCTCGGTAGTCGATGCACATGCGAAAAGATTCATCCTTCTTTTTCACGAACAAGACCGATGCTCCCCAAGGTGAGAAGCTCGGTCGGATGAATCCTTTGCTCAGCAGTTCGTTCAGTTGACTAAATAGTTCCTGCATTTCAGCCGGTGCTAAGCTATATGGGGATTTGGCTATGGGGGTGGCTCTAGGGATTAAGTCGATTCTGAACTCGACTTGGCGTACGGGTGGGATTCCCGAAAGGTCTTTTGGAAATACATCGGGAAAGTCACAGACCTCGGGAATATCCTTGATGTCTTTCACTTCTTGTTTCTTATTGACGACATGGGCTAAGAAGGCGTGGTATTCTTTGCGTAGATATTGATGGGCCTTGATGCAGAAGATGATTTGTATATTTGTGTCGGGTTTGTCGCCATAAATGACGAGGTTTCGCTATTTGGTAGATTTAGGCGAATGACCTTTTCATAACACATGATATCGGCATGGTGAGGGCTCAACCAATCCATGCCGATGATAACATCAAAACACCTTATGGTGACTGACATTAGGTCGATTTGGAAATAATGGTTGTTTAGAGTTAGAGTGCATCCTATGTATGTATCTTTAGTGCTTTCTGTTTTACCATTTTCCATTTCTACGGTGAATGTTTCATTTAGCGATTAGGGTTTCTATTTGAGTAAGTGTTTAAACCGGTGGCTCATGAAGCTTTTCTCCGCACCACTATCAAATAGGATGCATGCATATGAGTTGTTTAGGAGAAACGTACCAGTAACCATAGTGGGATCCCTCATGGCCTCCTCATGCCCTATTTCTAGAACCATTCCCACACTTCCGCTATTTATGTGTTGGGCCTTCAGGCACTTCTTCTTGAAATGTCTCGTCTCACCGTCCCCGTAGCATGCGCGGTTCACCCCTAGCATTAGCGGCTTGGGTGGTTTGTTGTGCCGGTGTTTGCAGAAACGGGTTGTGTGCCCCTTCTTGTTACAATTGTCAAATTATATGTCTCGACAGGCGTCGTGGTGGTGGTAATTGCACTTGTCGCATTTCAGAAGTGTTCCAGCATATTGCTTGGCTGGTGCAGGGGCAGTAGGGGCGGTAGGGGCGGTGATAGCATGAACGGCCATAGTTTGTTGTTTCTTGGTCGCGTCTTGAGCAGGTTGGCTCTTCTTTTTGTTCCAAAATTTTCTCTTGTGGTCACCTCCTTTTGGCTGTTCGGGCGTGGGGGTTATGATGCCTTGACGAACTCCCTGGTCGACAAGAGTTTGTGCCAGACGCTTGCACTGTCCAGGGTGGTCGAGTTGGCAGATATGACCATCCCCTGGATCCGAGGGGATAGCCCCCAAATGTATCGTTCTACTTTCTTGGCCTCTAGGGTGACCATTCCCGGGCACAAAGTTGCCAGTTCGTTAAAGCGGGAAGTGAAGGTGGCAATATCCGAGCCCTTCATAGAGTGTTCTCACAGTTCCTGTTCAAGCTTTTGCATCTCGCTCCTTGGACAGTATTCCTCGAGCATCATAGTTTTCAGGTCCTACCAACTCATGGCGTTGGCAACCGCTAGTGTCAAAGTTTTAACATGGCTGTTCCACTACGACAAGGTTGAGTCCACAAATGTACATGCGGCATATTTGACCTTGAACTGGTCTACGCATGCATAAATTTCGAAGATGGACTTGGTCTTTTCAAACCATCTTATTAGAGTAACGACTCCGTCGTCACCATGTTAGGTCCTAGGCTTGCAGTTCATGAACTCTTTGTAGGAGCACATCCGTTGGTTCCCCTAGTTGTCACCATGATTGGAACTGCCAGTCCCGTTCCTGCTGCTGTTGTCGTTTCCGTTGGTGTCGTTACTGCTGATTTGGGCCATGGCAGCAGCCATAACGGCTGTTACAGCAGCCTGGAAAAAAGCAGAGTTCATTGGTGGAGGTGGTGGCAGTGGTGAGGTTGTTGAGGTGTTGACGACACGTTTTCTAACTCTTCGTGGTGGCATCCTTCTCCTATAAAGGTTAGAGGTGGGATAATGTTAAGTATTGATAATGGTCATGAGTTAGGTATTACTGTAATGGAATGGCTTGGTTATATGTGTATTAAGCCCCGTTGTTATTGAAATTTGCAAGCAATTCATAAATGGATTTTACTATAAGAAGTAAACAATTTCATAACAAATAACAACACCCAATGAAATAAAATGCATACAAATTTCATTGATAATATGGTACTAGTACATAGTTTTGTGAAAACTGACCTTTATGAAGGTCTACATGAAAGAGTAGCACCAACGCTTACTCGTAACTAAAATCAAGACATGAGTAGTATAAGTCCTACTCGCGGCGGGTGGTCTCCTGTGGGCCATGAGATCAAGTCGAGGCGCCCTGTATCTCTGTTATCCGACGTTCAGCTACAATCACCCTCTCCTCGAGAGTCGAGTGCCTCTCCTGGTACTCTCTCACTTCCGCTCGAGCAGTGGTAAGGTCCTCATAGAGACTGTCAATGAGATGGCATGTCCGAGGGTAGTACCTCTCTAGTCGTCGAGTCCGTACGTCAGTGGCGTCAGCAACGGCCCCTAATTCCATGATTCGGTTCGCCGATGCCCTGGTCTGGTCTCCGAGGTTCAGGTCCTCCGTGATTGAGGTTATAGAAACCTCTCTCCATGTCGTAGGGTGAACGCTGGTGTTGTTGTCGACTCCACCTCTCCAGGTCGTCCACCCAATGGGGCGTGGGTCCCTGGTAGCCCATACGATATGCGGGAACTCGAGCAACGTAAGGAGGTTTTATGACTTTAGACTCTGCGTCCGAGTCCTCCTCTTCTCCTTCCTCGTCTTCTTCTTCCATCTCCTCTAGATCCTCTTCGAGTTCTTCTTCCACTATTTCCTTAGGATCCTCTTCGGTATCCTCTTCGATCCACCCACCTTTTCCCTGGTTAGGGAAATAGGGGTCTCCGGGCATGTGAAATCCTGCCATGAGGTCTGTGCGAGAATAGAGATATAAGAAATGCATGAAAGGTTTAAGTGTGTGACTCTGTAGTGTTCTAAAATACTCCTATTGTATTTTAACTTTATGTTTGATTTCCGAGGTTCTTGGTAGATAGGGTTGGTAAGTTTTAGACTCGTTGTTCACCACGACCATTCCCAGACACGTGTTGGTCATATCTCGCATGAATATTGTTGATTAGGCTATATTCATCCCGGATATGGTTATATAACTATCTAGGCTTAATAGCAGCGTCCAACTTATCTATATACTTTTATGCGGTTCTTATTACGACATTGTTCTAGTATGTATGCATGTACGTATACTTTTAAAAAAATACTTACACTTTAAAAAGTATACTTTTAGTCAGAGTGTTTTAGCCCCATTGTATTTGTAGTTGTATATCTTAAATGGTTTGATATACTTAGTTCACTATAAATAATGCTCTGATACCAATCTGTCACACCCCCAAACCAGAACGGCGGAAACGTCTGGGGGCGGATGACTTTCATGTACATTATCATAACAATTGAATAGTAGCGATCAAAGCATTACAACCATTGTATTGAATATTTAATAAGTTTACATTGTGCTCAAAAACATTGTTTACATGATGTCAAATGCATACGACAAGAATGAATAATGTGATGTGATGATGTCGCATCCACCAAAAACTATTGTGATTACGTGTTTACTGGTTTCCTGAGAATACAAGTGATTTTGAAAAGTGTCAACAATTAAGTTGGTGAGTTCATAAGCGTTTTGTATGAGAAGGATTTTGTAATTGTTTCGTGTAAAATGATAGTGCATACTTCCAGAAAATCCAATATTTTCTTTAAAATGAACTGTAAGTCTTAATCCAAAGACTAAAAAATGTAAGTAATATTGTACTGGAAAATAGTTTTATGAAGTTTTATCTTTATATAAAACTACTTGAATGTATGTTAACCCGTAAACCAAATATTTTGTTAATACCCTATGTGAGTTATTATAACGATACTAATGCGACTAGTGGCCTGAACGACGTGCTTCGGGCGTCGGAACTGTTACGACATTTGTCACCCCAGACCTGTCGGTCTAACTGTAGCTAACAGTTTAGCTGCGGGGTTGTCAATCCCGTATAGATCTATACACAAGTGTCACGCTCTCCCTACAAGAGTGTAGTGTTTGTTCTGAAATAATAGTGTAGTGTTTGTGACTCCCAAACTATACCAATTATAGTTTATCATGTTTGTTTGTCAAGAACATTTATATAATAATTTATATAAATACATAGAAATCATCTTGTCTAGTATCAAAATGTAAGGTCAAACATCATATTTTTGGGTTGTAACCCACAAAATAGTGAAATAACTAGAATGTAATCTTTTTTGTTAGAAAGGCTATATTTTGGTAAAAAGCTTCCAAAAACCATGTAGTTTTTCAAATCATCATTTTTCTCATGATTTTTATAACACAGATCAGGTTTTGTTTTTGTTAGTTTTGCATTTCAAAACTAATATATCACAAATAGTTGTATAAAAGCTAGTGATAACCATATCTTATGCAAATAATGGCTTATACTTTAACATAAAGATGAAACATGCAAGTATTTGTATGATAAACAAATTTTCACTTGTATTCCCCCCTTAAAACATGGAAATCTTGAAAATATAGGGGTATGAACTCACCTTGAGTGGATTTGTGGGTTGTTTAAAGAGATGGTGTTAAGATTTCCAAGCCTAAACACTTGAATGTGATTGATGAACTTTCTTGGAAAGGATATTATCCTAAGAGTTTTAACATATAATAATATGTGTAAATAAGATGAAACTAACATGATAGTGTATAAAACACTAGATCAACAAGAAAACTTACCAAAACATCTAAGAATAAGCTTGGAGATTTAATCCTTGGAAGCTTGGACTTGGTTATTTGAGAGAGAATGGAGTAACTTTAGAGAAAATGGAATGGGTGGGGGTTTGTGGATGTGTTCTGTCGTAGTTAAGGAAGAAAAGGTGATATGATACTTGCTTAGTTATCTGCTGGTTAAAACATGGATATTTGTTGGCTATAGTTTTGTATTGGAAAGGAGGAAATATCTAAATCACGAAATCAATTCCTATTCTTTTCTTCTCTTCACCGAAAACACATTAGGAAAGGATCAAATTGGTGATTTCAGCCAGGGCATGACCGAAATCATCTAGTAACCCACCAAAACCTCATGCGATTTTGGTCCTAGTGCTTTTGGTCTTGGTGTGATTTCGGCCTAGGCATGTGATTTTGGCCCATCACAACCGAAATCTCATGTTCTTGGATCCCCAAAACCGAAATCCCAAATGCATGGCATAAATCATGCATCAAATCCTAACTATTTGACTTGGCTTAACTTGTTATAACTTGTTGACTTTTAAAGGTTCATTACGAACATGGTTTTCAAATATATATATATATATATATATATATATATATATACATGTTTACTTATACAAATGATGTCTTTTGGATTTCAAAGATTTATTGCAAAAAAGTTATGATGTGGTTGTACTCATACATAGATACATTTTAAACATTGCTTGACACAAATTTTTCTAGTTGTCACATTAAATGTCTGATCAACCGAGTTTTTCAAACATCCACTGACTGAATCTCGCTTTGCATGTCATCCTTCCATCTTGCAGCCTTATAGGGCCTGTCATAGCTTCCGATAACAGGCATACTTTGATTGTTATCTACTAGTGACTCATTTCCTCAATAATATAGATTTTATGTAACTAGGGCTATGACGTTCTCTATCAAGTCTATTTGGAAGAGTTTGAGGTATGTTTGTTTCCTCAATAGCTCTTTCAAACTCGAAAAGAAAGGTAGGCCTAACTTTAGCTTCTTCATTAGATGACTCTTGAATCTTATCAAGATCTGTGTGGCTCCCACTAGCCGTTTTGGATATCAACTCCATTCCTTAGAGGACTGCCTTTTAAGCAACAAACATTTTGTTTTTAAAAGGTTCGTAAAACAATTACCCAAAAGTCTTGTTAGAATTTCCAATGAGAAAACAACTCTCTATTCTAAGTCCTATATTGTCGAGCGCTTTATGAAGAACGTAAGACTCATAATCGTATACTTACATATGTGTTAGTAATGGATAAACTCTAACTCCACATTAGAGAGTGCCTCATAAACCTTTTAGTTGGTGCAAGACCATAGAATCATGTAAAACTATTCACGGTACAATCCATGAACTATTCTAATAAGAAAAATACGACTCATCAATTATCAAAACAAACAGTAATTTGTTTTCTCTTTCCAACTACACTTCTTGAAGAAATGTTTCGAGCGGAGAAGACTTATGAAACCTTTTCATAATTCCTTAGATGATCAACATGGTTTTGACTAAGATGCTCACTATCCCTAGTGGATATGAGTATCTTATCCTTTTTCCCATTTCATTCTAAACTTCATTTATGAGAGCTCTGAACACCTGAAAGGCATCAGACTCAATGTTTATTCATATAAACGTGTTCACAAGAAGTTGGTGTCACTATGCATTGTGGTTTATTTGAATGGTCCATTAGTGTGAACTAATTCCAACATATATTCACATTACCAAGTAATGTATTCATCGTGTATCTCGATAAATAAGATTTTCGTTTATCTTAAGACTTCCAGTCAAATGATATCCAAAATCTGATCTAACAGCATACTTGGTAATGCATTTGTCATTTATATGTTCAAGACAACGATTCCGTAAATACATTTTATTAGAACTTTTGGATGTTTTCGAATTAGTACGTATTGTAGACAATTTGAAAGGGCCATTAGTGTGAACTAATTCTAAAAGATATTCTTACTATCATATAGTGTTTTTATTATCTGTCTTGACAAATACGAATTGTATTTATCAAAAGACTTGCAGTCCAACGAATTCCAAAATCCTATCCAATTGGATCTTTTGCAATTCAATTCTTATTTTTGAGAAGACGATTCCATAATATTACATTTTATTTAATTATCCAAATCAACCTTTGAACTATACTAGTTTCACGGATTTCATGAATTTCTTTCAAACACGTTAAAACTGTTATAAATAAGTCATAGCAATCTTACAAAATTTTGTATAAACAATTCTTGAATCATAAGACCATAGACTAAACATTTGGGAGAACAAGATGTCCTTTGATCATATGAATAGTAAATAGGGTCAGATATTAATAATCAAATTTTATTCTCCTTGTTCCAGTCTTTTTACTCCCTTTTAGTCAGTACACATTCTTGTGGATGTAAGTACTTTATCCTTAGTAAAATACTCAAGGATAGGAAGTATTGTCCCAATGGTATTATGAATGTGCATATTTGATTATAAACTAAACATTCACGAGAACAATTTATTGTTTGATCCTTTGCATAGTAGCCAAGGCTCGTAATCCATGATCAAATTATCTTCTCCATGTTTCAGTCTTATCCATAAGGCATATTGGGCATGAATTATTTCTAAGTCCTTTTCTTATTTTGGAAACGAATAGTTTATTAGAACAAGTCTCAGAATAAACCTTCCTATTATCCTTAGCATTTGGGACCGGATTAGGTATATCACCACTAATCATCTTTATGCATGGGTAACTGACTTTCTTTTTCTTGAAACTTCTATTCATGATAGTGAATATGGGAGTATTTGAAGTTGGAGTATCTTTGATTGGCCATGTTAGTCCCAAAGGGACTCAACATGCCATGTAACTCCTTTATGGACATTTCCATGTTGTTCATATGAAAATCAGAGTGAAAGGATTATATGTACATGTCAAGTAGTTGACTATGGCAATAACAATCAACTTTTATCTTAATGAAATTCCATTTCACTTTAATAGTACGACTGATAACTATATCTAACAGTTTTGGAATGCAGTGGTTAGAATAACCTCAAGAAAATCTTTATCTAAGACATGATCTTTCTATTCGTAAATGAGAATTATTCCCAAACTACAAATTTCGACTAGATTGATCATCTTACTAGCTACTCCTTTTGAGAGATCTTATAACAGTAGATTTTAGTGGATTACCTTATAGATGTCAAGTCAATATTAATTCCATTCATGTTTGATTTATTAATCCTTTAAATAGTTTTTAATCCAATTAATTATTTACTAATGCTAGGATCCATATTTGGCTTCGTGATGTGTAAAGGGGTGTCGTAAACACACCGCAACGTTATTTAGGTAAGAAAATATCTTTGCTTGTTTCAATCTCCATGAAATGCCTAGATATAGTAAGATTCAATAAGATTCAATGGCATGTTAACCTCAGATTTTTCTTGTCCCGATTCAATGATAGGGATGTCGTGGATCATTAAATAGATGGTGAGTCAACCCTACAAAACTATGTGACCCTCAATAAAAAAAAATTATCCTGATATTGACGTGCCAGTTGTCACACCCCAAAACCGGAACGGCGGAAACGTTCAGGGGTGGAGGACGTCATGTTCAGTATCACAACAATGCATAGTAGTAAACAAGCAACAACATCATCCATTACATTAATAATATAATTTAATACAAGTGTGTTCTCTGAAGTTTAATAGACACCAAAAATGTAAATCAAAATATGAGATGAGTCTTGAATGTGCTCCATCTTCTCAAAAGCCTGGCATCGGTACCTGTCTACTGATGACCTGAGAATACAAGTTATATTGAAAGAGTTTATCAGCTTTAAAGCTGGTGAGTTCATAAGTATTTTAGTGTCATTGTTTGTATGAAAGTGTTTGTATGTACTTGATGTATAAGTTTGTAAATGTTTGTAAACGTTTGTAACTCCTAGAAAATCCTATATTTTCTACTAAACGTAGCCTTCTACCAAGGCATCAAATGAAATGTATGTTTGTTTCTTGTAAAAGTGTGTATTTTCCCAACTATGACTATCATTAACCAAAAATATAGCTTTTACATTACCGTTCATTGTGTGAAGATCACAAAGTGAATGCAATGGGGAAATAATAAAGTGTGAAAAAGTGTTAAAAAGTGTTAAAAATGGCTAAGTGCCATATTTGAAGATCAAGAAGGAAAATCGGATGATACTTGAGAGGATTTGAGTTCTAGTTCTAGAAAGTGTGAAAAAGTGTTAAAAATGGCTAAGTGCCATATTTATACCCCTTGGGGTTTACGGCCGTAAGCACCATGTTTAAGCCGTAAACTCCAAACTCTTGGAGTTTTAGGACTTTATTGGTGCACAATAAACCCTAGGGTATCCTCTCTCCAGTTATCTCTTGAAGTACTAACTTTAAAACACTCAAACTGACTCCAAAAAGCTTGAAAGTTAGCAATAACAGTTCTGACTTCTATTGAAGTGACTGGTTGTACAGAATAGAAATTTCAGGTTGTCACATCATCCCCCCGTTAGAAGGAATTTCGTCCCGAAATTAGAGTTTAAGCAAATAAGTAGTTACAAATAACTAAGTAAAAAGACGAGGATATTTCAGTTTCATCTGATCCTCTCGCTCCCAAGTGAATTCAGGTCCTCGCTTGGCGTTCCAGCGAACCTTCACTATCGGGATACGGCTTTGTTTCGTTTGCTTGACCTCCTGGTCCATGATGTCTACAGGTTCTTCCACGAAGTTGAGGCTCTCGTTGATCTCGATCTCGTCGAGTGGGATTACAAGAGTCTCGTCGGACAGACACTTTTTCAAGTTCGAGACGTGGAATGTAGAATGTACGTTACTGAGTTCGCGTGGTAAGTTAAGTTTGTAAGCTACAGGGCCGATTCTCGCGAGAATCTCGAAAGGCCCTATATATCTTGGATTTAGCTTTCCACGCTTTCCGAAGCGTATCAAGCCTTTCCAGGGTGAGACCTTCAATAGAACACGGTCGCCCACCTAGAATTCCAACGGTTTCCTTCGTTTATCTGCGTAGCTTTTCTGTCGGTCTCTAGAGGCTTTCAATCGTTCACGAATCTGAACGATCTTCTCTGTCGTTTCCCGTATGATCTCCGGACCTGTGAGAGTGCTGTCAGGAACTCGTCCTTTAGCTAACTGGGTATCACCCACCTCATCCCAGCACAGAGGGGATCTGCACTTTCGGCCATAGAGGGCCTCGAATGGAGCAGCCTTTATGCTCGTGTGATAACTATTGTTGTAGGAAAATTCGACAAGGGGTAAATGAGTATCCCATGCTTTCCCAAAGTCGATCACACAGGCTCACAACATATCTTCCAAGGTTTGGATAGTCCTCTCACTTTGCCCGTCGGTCTGTGGATGGTAGGCTGTACTCATGTCCAGCCTAGTTCCTAGGGAACTTTGTAGCGACTGCCAGAACCTCGAAGTGAACCTACTATCTCTGTCCGAGATAATGGATATGGGAACACCGTGCAGTCGTACAATCTCCCGTATGTAAGTTCTTGTAAGCTTCTCCATCTTGTCTGTTTCTTTGATAGGCAGGAAGTGTGCGAACTTGGTCAACCTGTCGACGATCACGCAAATGGTATCGAGACCACCCGTTGTCTTAGGTAGCTTGGTTATGAAATACATTGTGATCCACTCCCACTTCCATTCAGGTATCTCCGGTTGTTGTAGTAAACCTGAGGGTTTCTGGTATTCGACCTTAACCTTGGCGGAAGTAAGGCATTTACTCACGAAGGTAGCAATCTCTGCTTTCATGTTAGGCCACCAGTATAGCTTTTTAAGATCCAGATACATCTTATCTGAAACAGGTTGGACGGAATATCGTGTGTTGTGAGCTTCGGTCATGATCAAGTCTCTGAAACCACCGTGTTTCGGTGTCCAGATCCGATCCACGAAATATAAGGCTCCGCCACCCTTGACTTCCAAGTTCTTATCCATCCCTCTCAGGGATTCACTCGCCATATTTTCAAGTTTCAAAGCGTCGAGCTGAGCCTCCTTAATTTGCGTCGACAAGTGTGAATGGATAGTCATAGTCAATGATTTGACTCTACTACCAGAGTATTCTTTCCGACTTAGGGCGTCAGCTACTACATTGGCCTTGCCGGGATGATAGCGAATTTCGTATTCGTAATCACTAAGTAGCTCGACCCACCGTCGTTGTCTCATGTTGAGCTCCTTCTGGTCGAATATATGTTGTAAGCTTTTGTGGTCTGTAAAGATTGTGCTTTTTGTACCATACAGGTAGTGTCTCCAGATATTCAGAGCAAACACAACTGCTCCCAGCTCAAGATCGTGTGTAGTGTAGTTGACCTCGTGTGTCTTCAGCTGTCTCGAGGCATAGGCAATGACCTTACCTCGCTGCATCAGAACACAGCCGAGCCCCTGATTTGACGCATCGCAATAGACAATGAAAGTCTTCTATCCCTTCGGGGAGGGATAGTATTGGTGCGGTGCATAAGGCTCGCTTGAGCGTTTGGAACGCTTTCTCCTGCTTCTCTTCCCAGTCAAAGGCCACGCCCTTCTGGGTCAAAGTGGTAAGAGGTTTCGCAATTCGGGAAAAGTTCTGTATGAACCCGCGATAGTAGCCAGCGAGGCTTAGAAATTGACGAATTTTGGTAGGAGTCTTCGGTGCTGGCCAACTCTCAATGGCTTTGATTTTGGAAGGGTCCACGTGTATTCCCTCTTTGCTAACCACGTGCCCTAAGAATTCGACTCTTCGGATCCAAAATTCGCATTTCGAGAACTTCGCATAGAGCTTCTCCGAACGCAGTGTTTCTAAGACCTGTCGCAGATGTTGACTATGCTCCTCCTTACTACGAGAGTAGATAAGTATGTCATCGATGAAGACAATGACGAACTGATCCAAGTAAGGACGAAACACCCTATTCATTAAATCCATGAATACTGCGGGCGCGTTTGTTAATCCGAACGGCATCACCACGAATTCGTAGTGCCCATAACGAGTTCGGAAGGCTGTCTTCGGAACATCCTCCCCTAGCACTCGTAGTTGGTGATACCCAGATCTTAGGTCGATTTTTGAAAAGAAGTTCTCCCCTTGAAGTTGGTCAAATAAATCATCTATACGAGGCAGAGGGTAACGATTCTTAACGGTCAGTTTGTTGAGCTCCCTGTAGTCGATGCACATACGAAACGATCCGTCTTTCTTCTTGACGAACAAGACCGGAGCTCCCCAGGGTGAGAAGCTTGGTCTTATAAAGCCCTTGCTGAGCAGTTCGTTAAGTTGACAGGACAGTTCTTGCATCTCTGCAGGTGCTAGACGATAGGGCGATTTGGCTACTGGGGTAGCCCTTGGAACTAAGTCGATTCTGAACTCGACTTGACGTTGCGGAGGTAATCCTGGGAGTTCTTCTGGAAAGATGTCAGGAAAATCACTTACTACTGGAATGTTCTTAATAGATTTCGTTTCTACGCTCACATCGACAACATGAGCAAGGAATGCGCTACATTCCTTTCGTAAGAATTTATGGGCTTGAATGCTCGAGATGAGGCGAAGGTTAGTGCCGGGTTTGTCGCCGTAGATTACTAAAGTTTCGCTAGACGACAGATTAAGGCGAACAACCTTTTCATAACACATGATGTCGGCACGATGACGACTCAACCAATCCATGCCGATAATGACATCGAAACTTTTAATTGAGACCGGCATGTGGTCGATTGAAAATGAGTGGCTATCTAGGGTTAGAGTACAACCTATGTATATGCAGTTAGTACTCTCCGTCTTTCCGTTAGCCATTTCTACAATGAACGGTTCATTAAGTGCTCGTGATTGTTGCTTAAGTAAATGAGCAAATTTTTGGTTCACGAAACTCCTCTCCGCTCCACTATCAAATAGAATGCATACATAAGAGTTATCGAGGAGAAACGTACCAGTGACCACTGTGGGGTCGGCAACCGCTTCCTCGTGGCCTATAGCCAGAACTCTTCCCACTCCGCCGATGATCCCTGCCTTCGGGCAGTTCCTTTTGTAATGGCCCACCTCGCCACAACCATAGCAAGCTTGGCCCACGCCAGCGCCGGGGACCTGGGTGATTGGCTTTGCCGGAACCTTGCAGAAACGGGAGTGTGCTCCTTTCTGTTGAAGTTAGAGCACTGCATTTTCCGGCAGGCTCCTGTGTGGTGGAAGTTGCATTTGTTGCACTTTGGCAAACTTCCAGCATACTGCTTTACCGGAGCAGCAGCGGCAGGTGCTATCGCAGCATGAACTGCCACGACCTGCTGCTTTTTGGCAGCCTTCTTCTTCTTCTTGTCATCCCAGAATTTCCGCTTGTTGTCAGCGGCTTTGGAGGGTTCTGAGATGGCTAGGGTTGTTGTTGATGATGGGGTACGAACCCCATGGTCAATGAGCCTCTGTGCCAACCTCTTGGCACTATCGAATGTAGCGGGGTTTGAAGCTAAAACATTCCCCTAAAATGGAGGCACCAGCCCCCAGATGTACCTCTCTATTTTCTTTTCCTCTGTGTGAACCATGTTGGGACAGAGGGCAACCAGCTCGCTGAACCTGGCGGTATAGGAAACTATGTCGGAGCCCTTCATGGTTAGGCTCCATAGTTCCTGTTCCAATTTCTGGATCTCGCCCCTCGGGCAGTATTCTTGAATTATTAGCTCTCGCAGAGCTTCCCAACCTATAGCATTTGCCAATATTAGAGATAGTGACTTGACATGGCTATTCCACCATGTCAGGGCCTTTTCCTCGAAGGTGCAAGCAGCGAACTTGACCTTGCTCCCTTCTGAACAGGAGCAGATTTCGAAGACCGATTCGGTCTTCTCGAACGATTGCGAGAGGGCAATGACTCCCCCAGTCCCTTTAAAGGACTTTGGCTTGCAGTTGGTGAAGTCCTTGTAGGAGCACTCTCTCGAGCGCACGGGGACTTCACCGTGAGTAGAATGAATAGGTGTTCCACCTCCGGTGGTACTGGAAGAATGATATTGAGCCATGGCTGTTGCCACAGCCGCAACTACTGCAGCATTTCGAGCCGCCGTATCAATTTGAGGAGTAGGTGGTGTTGCAGTTACCGGAGGATTGCGTCTCGTTGATCGGCGCGGATGCATCTTTTAACTAAAAGTTTACAAATATGACAATATGGGTAAGAATATAGAAATTGATCAGAATGACTCATGGACTAACTCTCCATAGCCCAACAACACATTTGAATAGTATGATTGAATGTAGATCTAGTACTAAAAGATGATAGCGTTTGGATAATAATTTCCATGAGATTAGATATCTGTCAATAATACTGGTATTACAGATGTAACAAGTTCGGGAAAAATGACCTAGAAGTAGGTCTCACATCAAACCAAGATGGGAAAATTTTGACAGAACTACGACCTGATTAAGACTTAACAGATCTAAGGTCTTTACAAAGATAGGAAATTAAACTAGAGTTTTTACATAAACTAAGTTATATCCAAAATAGAAAGTTGATTAGGCTCTATCTACGACGAGAGCCACTAGAGTGAGTCCTTGATTCTGACAGACGACGCTCCATGTCTCTCATGCGCCTATCGGACATTGCCTGTCGGGCTCGAAGTTCCCTGACTTCAGCTCGGGTTTCAGTAAGTTCTCTCTGTAGGGCTGCATTATGGATCTGAGTTCTTTCATAAGCAGACTCCAGCTGACGAATGCGGACCATGTTAACGCCAGAGTTGGCGTCAATTTCCACTACTCGGTCGATAGCTGCTCGACCTTGCTCGGTGTTCCGAGCAATCCTACGAACCATGATGGACAGGACCCTGTCAGCTGAACCTCCCTCGCTTAGGTTGTAAAAGGTTATGTCCCCATTGTAGGGAATGGGTTGACCTTGTTCCTGACTCCATCTGTTCAAGTTTGTGGCCCACAGAGGTGTGAGTCCTTGAAATGCTGGACGAGGGTTTGGGTTTGGAGCTACTGGGGGTAGGTTGTTGACTTCAGGTTCGGAGTCAGAACCATCAGAAAAGCCTTTAGCGAGGTGATCATCCAAAGGAATTGGGTGATCATCTTCTGGCTCTTCTCCCAGCCATCCTGCATTGCCGTTGTTGGGATAGTACGGGTCTCCGGGGATATGGAATCCAGCCATGATATCTAAGTGAGAAAGGGGTAAAGAGATAATTAATATACGACCTAATTAGATAATTATAAGATGATCTTTATTAGTTAGCACATAAGTAATTTATAGTAAGACAAAATACTCCTATAGTATTTTAAGTTTATCTTCTGTTCTATTGTTTTCATTGTAGTAGTATTGGTAAGTTTTTAGACTTGTTGCAACCTCACAACCACCCTTAGGCACATGCTAGTGACTCCTCGGATAATATAGTTGATCAGGCTATATCTTCCCAGGTTTGACCATATGTCTCTAAGTCTAATTATGTTGCCCAACAATCGTAATACTTTTGTTCTGTCCTAGTGACACTGATTTTAGTATGAATACAGGTATGTATACTTGGTTAAATATTTTATTATTTAAAAGTATAAACTCTTGGTAAGAGTAATTTAATCCCGTTGTGTTTATAGTTTGTATATATTTTATGGGGTGATATACTCGATTCACTATAAACAATGCTCTGATACCAATCTGTCACACCCCAAAACCGGAACGGCGGAAACCTTCAGGGGTGGATGACGTCATGTTCAGTATCACAACAATGTATAGTAGTAAACAAGCAACAACATCATCCATTGCATTAATAATATAATTTAATACAAGTGTGTTCTGTGAAGTTTAATAGATACCAAAAATGTAAATCAAAATATGAGATGAGTCTTGAATGTGCTCCATCTTCTCAAAAGCCTGGCATCGGTACCTATCTACTGATGACCTGAGAATACAAGTTATTTTGAAAGAGTTTATCAGCTTTAAAGATGGTGAGTTCATAAGTATTTTAGTGTCATTGTTTGTATGAAAGTGTTTGTATGTACTTGATGTATAAGTTTGTAAATGTTTGTAAACGTTTGTAACTCCTAGAAAATCTTATATTTTCTACTAAACGTAGCCTTCTACCAAGGCATCAAATGAAATGTATGTTTGTTTCTTGTAAAAGTGTGTATTTTCCCAACTATGACTATCATTAACAAAAAATATAGCTTTTACATTACCGTTCATTGTGTGAAGATCACAAAGTGAATGCAATGGGGAAATAATAAAGTACTGTAGTGTTGTATGAAGTAACTACTGCTGTACTAATTACCTTAAACCAATTGTTATTTAAAGTAACATGTGATATGCCTATACCATACTACCGACTAAAAACACGACGATGAAAGACGTCGGAAGAAATGACATTTGGCACCCGTAGACTTGCAAGTCCCACTGTAGCGACATCAAGGTGTAGGATAGTCAATCTAGTATAGATCTATACACAAATTCAACGCTCTCCTTCTAGGAGACTCTGGATACAAAACGAGCCATGACAAGTGAAGACATGCCCCGTTACGTGGCTCACATAACTGTTGTAATGTTCTTGTATATGTATTGAATGTACTAGCTGTATTGTATGTTCTCTCTCTGTCTAGTATTTATGTATGTTCTCTCTATTTCTCATAATAGTATGTTCTCTTGTATAATGTATATTATGTACTAGCTGTATTGTATGTTCTCTCTCTGTCTAGTATGTATGTATGTTCTCTCTGTTTCTCATAATAGTATGTTCTCTTGTATAATGTATAGTATGTACTAGCTGTATTGTATGTTCCCTCTTTGTCTAGTATGTATGTATGTTCTCTCTGTATGTTATCGTTTGTTTCTCGTTATAGTATTCTCTATCTGTATGTTATGTTTGTTTCATTGTTCTAGTAAATAGTATTGGTAACTTCCTAAACTATACCTATTATAGTTTACTAGTAATGATGTTTGTATGTATGAACATGATTATATACCTTTGCTACCTAAAGGTATCGAATTGAAAGAAGTTACTTTTATATCTATATACATATACATAATATATAACTAAGATTCAAACGACCTTCGGACAAATAACCGATACCCTAAGTCCACAACCAAACAAGGAACAGGAAGCAAGGCGAGCTATCAGTCCTAAGTCCTTTCAATCCTACTTATATAACTATATCTATATAGATATGCATTTGACAAAGTATAAGTTTAAAAGAGTTTGAATAAAAAGTATTTAACATGTAAAAGTATTTGATAACCATTTGAAGTAGTTTTGTTTGATTAAACAGCTAATTGAATAGCAAATCCTTTGTTTGATAGTTATTAATCACATGTGATTGATATAATAACTAAAATGTTTCAACTTGTATTCCCCCCCCCCCCCATAAAAGCATTTAAAATCATTTAAAAGGTTGATTAAGGGGTATGAACTCACCTGTAGTGAGTGGTTTGGATGAACGGATGATATAGGATGCTAAGTGTCAAGTGAAGACTTGAACACACACACGGATCCTATTTAACATATAATGACACATATATGCATCCAATTAGTCAATTAACAACTAATTAATCATGTTAAGACACCCTAAAATATGGATAACACTTTGATTCAAGTGCTAGGAGTACCAAAGGGTTGCATCAAATGGGAGTATGGCCTCACATTTGAGTTTATGGCCACAATGGTCATATTACTTGAGTTTACGGCCCATGGTCATTTCCCCATGAGTTTACGGCCGTAAGCTCATGGTATTATGTACCATTTTGTGTTTAAAGGTCTTATAAGTCAAGGTTTAGTATCCGATGATCAAGTCCAAGCCTTAGAAAGTAATAGTGGCACACTTGCACCACTTCTTAGAGTTTACGGCCCAAGGTCATTATCTTGGCCGTAAACTCCATGTGTTCTTGATTCCTTTGATGATTAAGGTCTTAAACCCTTCAAGGAAGTGATCTAGACTTGTATCCAAGGCTTAGGAAGGGACTAGGCTCACTATGCCCCCTTTATTAGGGTTTACGGCCCAAGAACATTGTCTTGGCCGTAAACACCTTATGAACTTGTGTTTCTTGATGTTTTCTAGTTGATTAACAAGTGAAACAAGCCTATAACAAACCAAGGTAAGAGTACTTACGATATAGAGGCTTGTAAGGGGGTTCACGACCCAAGAACACTAGTGTGTGTTCTTGGTGTTCTTGGTGAAATGAAGAGCACTTGAAGATCTATGAAAATGGAATGATTTCATGGGTGAAATCATGTAAGATCACTAGATAATGATAGATACTAACTAATCAAGGAAGGAAACACTTACAAAGTTGAATATGAAGAAGACAAATCGGATGATACTTGAGAGAGAATGAGTTCTTGGCTTGAAAATGGTAAAAATGGCTAAAAATGACTAAGTGTCATTTATATACCCTTTAGTGTTTACGGCCCTAACACCATTTTTGGGCTGTAAACTCCAAACTCTTGGAGTTTTGGGACTTAAATGTTGCACAATTTACTCTAAAGTATACTTCCTATAATTACCTCTTGAAATACTAGGCTTTAGAACACTCAAACTGATTCAAAACAGCTTAAAAGTTGACAGAAACAAATCTGACTTCTATTGAAGTGATTGGTTGTACAAGATAGAAATTTCGAGTTGTCACACCAGTTAACCACACATGCTCCATCAACAGAATAATTTCACAAGTGACACATCATATTAACTTATATCTTCATAATGATGTGTCGGTTAACCACACGTGTTCCATCATCAAAATAAAAATAATAAGTGTGTTTTCATGTGTAACGTATGACTCACATTTTAATATAAAATGAGAATTTTATTTGTTACTTGATTAATACTTTTAATCTTGAAACAAAATTCAATTGAACCATTTTGAAACTCCACTCTCAAAATGAAAAAGGCGGTGAGGGTGGTAAGCAATGATGCTTTCAAAAACCCACATTATTCGGAATCAAAGAGACCACCTTAAACCTCTCTTATAGTATTATAGTGGGTGTCCTAGTCTTGATTCCACGATAATTATTTATTAAACATGTGAGGACACATGTTCTATGATTGTTATACATATAGTAACCATATCATATATTAAATTTAAACCTTTTAAATTTATATTATTTTCCTTTTAAATATTCTAATTTAATTATCTCATTAAATAATATTCATAGAGATATATTCAAATATTAATTTCAAGTTTAAATAATATTCAAATTTCATTAATTAAATATTCAATTAAAATTCTTATTAAATAATACTTCAAATTAATCTAAAATTCGAATATTCATATTTAAACAACTAAAATAATATTTTAAACAATAGTTAATTATCCAAAATTTGAAAAATCTGCAGGTTTGAGTTTCTTGTTGCACAAGTGAGAAAACTTATTAACCAAGTTAGGGTTACAAAATAAACAAAAAATCGTCAATACATGCTGCATCAAAACCTTTATTAGGGCCCAACTAATTGAAATAACCCGAGAAAAACAAAAATTAAAATCGCACCAATCTAAAACCCTAAATTTAAAAAAAAATGAAAAAAAACTAGAAGCGAACAAGATTTCAATTCAAATCTGTATGGATCAAGCAATGCATATAACTAAAACTTATTGGCTTTGATACCATTACTGGTTTTTCTACGCATCAATACACTTCATTAAGTTAGCGGAAACAATAAAAATTTACCTAATTGTTCATTCACCGTAGGATCTAAGTTTTACGAATTATAACAACCTACTTTAAAATTGCAAATCTAGTAAGAAAGACGGAATTACTATGTAACGTCTCGATTTCCAACCCAAATTTTCCATTTTTATTTATTAAAATATATCATAGTATAATTACATTATGTGGAAACATGTTGTGAATGCACATGTGTACAGTCGAACATTGCCATTCTCACGATTTGAAGAAGTACCTGAAAAGCATTTATATTCAACTGGGTAAGCAAGAAGCTTAGTGACTGTTACGTCTCAAAAATCACAACTAGTTTAAACTTTTCAAAACAACCCATTTACTAATAAAAGTGTTTACAAAACCATTGTTTCCAAAATATTATTTAAAATCAGAGTCTCCCAAGATCAACAACATAAAAATCAGGACGTGTACGGTCATGCTTCGCCTTGCCACGCTCCTCTGAAGTACCTGAAACCATAAACTAAAATTGTAAGCACAAAGCTTAGTGAGTTCCTGTGACAACCGTCAAATTCTAGTCAAAGTCAAACAAGTCAAACCGATCGAATTTAATTAGTGCTTGTATGTTAGAAGTTATTCTATGAATAAAAAATATGCATTTGTATGTCAAAAATTCAAGTGTCTCAAAAAATCTATGTGTTAACAGTGTAAAAACCCTAAAAAGGGAGTTAAACGCATCAAAACACGACTAAGGACCCTTTCGGGGACTTAAAACGATCATTAACGAAGCATAACGGGGTTCACGAACCTTGCATTACGAGATTATACGATAATAATGGCTAAGATTAAATCTCTCCCAAATCTCTCCAAGTATGTGAAATCTCTCCCAAATCTCTCCAACTATATGAAATCTCTCCCAAATCTCTCTAAGTATGTGAAATCTCTCCCAAATCTCTCTAAGTATGTGAAATCTCTCCAAGTATGTGAAATCTCTCCCAAATCTCTCTAAGTATGTGAAATCTCTCCAAGTATGTGAAATCTCTCCCAAATCTCTCTAAGTATGTGAAATCTCTCGAAGTATGTGAAATCTCTCCCAAATCTCTCTAAGTATGTGAAATCTCTCCAAGTATGTGAAATCTCTCCCAATCTCCCCAAGTATGCCAAATCTCTCCCAAATCTCTCTCAAAACCTCTTTTGATTTATTTTAATCATTTGGGACATCCCGACACTTGACTTTGTGAAAAACCATGCGAAACGGGAAGATATCTTGGAAAATAGCCTTTTAGGGCCGAAATCCCTCTATAGGGACCAAACCCTACTTGAACCGGAGTCCCCTTGTGTAGCCGCAGCCATCTAGCCGCAGCCAGCGAGCCGTAGCCTCTGAACTGCAGCCAGAGAACCGCAGCCAGCGAGCGGCAGCCTCCGAACCGCAGTCCGTTTCCCCTTCGGATTTCCCATTTTCCACCCGGTTTTCGACCACGACTTCGTTTTAAGCTCGTTTTTCATGATTTTAACGTGGGATTTTCACCAAAATCCATATTTTATCATTTTTAACCCCCAGGACTCTTATTTTATTTATTTCTCAAGGATTTATTAATTAAAAATCATTAGTTTATATTGAGAAGATATTTACCCCACAAGTGGGTCAAGTGTGCCCACTTGCCTTCCATGTGTCATCCTCTCAATAGTCCAACCCTATCCACATCACACAAACCAAGGTAAACATCCTTTCAATCTTGCAAATTGCGCCAGCAACATTTATATAAAGAAATCCCTGGAGGATTTCATGGTTCACTTTGATAAATCCTTCACTTACACACTTCTCATATCACCTCAAGAAAGCTTCTTTCCCTCTACTTTCCACCATCTTGTGCAAGTGTTCTTGAGTTGCTACAACACTTTTTGGTAAGTATTCCATCTAAACTCAAGTGTCATTCCATAATTTCATAACACTCTTGGATCATTGACTCATATCTTAACACCAAAAATCGTTCTTAGGATCATCCGAACTCTCACGTGTTCATCAAGTGTTCTTGACTTGATACTCCTCGTCTTCGACCTTCCACTCTTCCAAGAATCACTCAAGGTGAGTTCATACCCTATATTTTCTAGTTTTCTTCAGTTTTCCCGGGGGGGGGGGGGGGGGAATACAAGTTAAAATACCAAAACATATTCAAAACTCAACTTGACAGCTTACAACAAAAAAGTTGTGACCTGTTCACGAACTGTTTTACCCAACTTAAACTTAATATTTTTCAAAACTGTTTAATATGCAAGTAGCTCAGGTTTATACCTTTCAAATGACTACTTGCACATCTCCATACGAGTTTTCTACAATTTATGGTGATTTTTACAAAACTGCCTATCACTACAGCAACGAAATCAGACCAGGTTGTGAAAATGAACATTTTCACACTAGTTTGAGACCACCAAAAATTATTGGAAAATTTATGAACACTGTAGACACTTTTTCCAAATACTCAGAGTTTGCGGATTCAGTTTTTGACTTACAATGAGTTTTCTATAATTACTCAAAAATAGTGACAGTTAAGGGTAAAACTGTCAAATACATTTTTAAGAGTTATTCATACCTTGTAACATGTTGAGCAAGGTGTGTAAGATTTACACTTAGTATTTCCAATGTCCTTTATTTGAAATACATATACATGTGTAACCAGGTTTTAATACCATCATACAACACTTTTGATAAACTATAATAGGTATAATTTTAAACACTACATCTAACAAAGAAAACAATAACATTATCGATTTACAAAACGAACTTTCACTACACACTATGTGAACTCGTTAAAGAATATTTGTGAGACATTATCCTTCGGGGTACTCCAAGTACCACAGAAAAGTCCTTTAGTTATAATCAGAATCTCTTGGAGTGAGAACGTGATAGTTGTGTATAGATCTATACTGGGTCCGACAAACCCGCACCTGAGCTGCTTGCAACAGCTAGACCGGCAGGTCTGTGGTGACAAGTGTCATAACTTTCTGACGCCTGAAGAACGTCGCATTCAAGGCCATCTAGTCTTTAGTATGATTATAACATCTCGAATGGAATATTAACACCGCATAAAATTCACAGAAATTCTAGGGCTTTATACAAAGGAGTTTTATTTAAATATAAAACACACACATAAGTATGACGATTTACTTACACGTACTAGGCCCTGTTTCAATTCAGTTTACAACAAATCTTTTAGAAAATATTGGATTTTCTGGAAACAAACTTGTAACAAACGTTAAGGAAACAACATTCATCTTTATAAAATACTTGTGAACTCACCAGCTTTATGCTGATACTCTCTTTTCAAAACAACTTGTATTCTCAGGTAATCAGTAATACAGGTAACCGCAAGATTTCTGAAGTCAAGACGCTAAGGCGTAGATTATTTTGCTACATTTTATCATCATATGTAATTTAATTGAAAACATGTATTTTTGGAACATGTATTTTGGAGACAATGTAATCTTTTAAATTATATCTATGATGGTTGTGTGTTACTTTCTTCACTATGGTTATGATACTGAGCATGACGTCATCCGCCCCCGAACGTTTCCGCCGTTCTGGTTTGGGGGTGTGACAGTTCCCCCAAAGTACCAACACAAAATATAAATATCATATACAAATAAGAATGTTGGGTCCAATCAGTCATCAGACTCGAATACCCACGAGTCCACAACCATCGGGTTGGATTACCCCTGTCCCAATCAATCATCGGAATGGAATGCCAATATACAACAAGTCCACTCAGCCATTGGACTGGAATACGAATATTCAATACGTCTACTCAATCATCAGACTGGAATACCAATATACAAAAAGTTCACTCAGTCATCGGACTAGAATACCAATATACCAGGGGTCCACTCAGTCATCGGACTGGAATACCCTCGGGTCCACAGCCATCGGGATGGATTACCCCTGGCCCAATCAGTCATTGGACTAGAATTCAAATGTATCACGGGTCCACTCAGTCATCGGACTGGAATACCCTCGGCTCCACTCAGTCATCAGACTAGAATACCCTCGGGTCCACTCAGCCATCGGGCTGGAATAACCCCAGTTTGTATACCCACGCACATAGCAGTAGAGTCTCAGCTCATTACCATAGCATGTCGACACATACATAGTAAAAGAACACATAAACAGTCAATAGGAAAACAGGAAGATCTAATAGATCACTACATTATAACAACATCGTATAGCATAGCAACATACGGTAAACCAGGATATCAATCCAATGGGCAGACCTTGGTGCCTTCGACTCGTAAGTATAGTGCGGAAAACTCACCTCTCAATCTGATCAATAGCTGATTAGGTCGCGACTCTGAATCTCAGCTCTAACCGCCACCTATCCATCCAAATGACCAATTCTCAAGCACAATCCAAAATACCCAAAATACCCCTAGGTAAAACTAGGTCACAATTAGGTAAAAGTCAAAATTCCAAAAGGTCAACCGAGTCAACCCAGCTGAGTACGCCCAACGTACTCATCTCTATGCCAGCGTACACGTTGATTGACTAGGCACGGGCCTATTGACCACGTACGTGTGGCGTACGCCTTGTATGCCCAACACTAAAGATCCTAACCTCTTAATCCATTAAGATAACTTAGGCCATGCATGAGAAGAAACTAGTGTCCAAGATTAGATTTCTATGACTCAAGAGGCTCCAAAACCTCTGAAAGGACAACTCAAATGGATTAGAGTAACCCCCACACATAATACCAAGCTTATGGGACCAAAAGAACATAAAATCAATCACAAAACAAGATCTAAGTATATCTTCACCAAGTTCAAAACGTTATACCTCCAAGTGATGTCAAATGATGATGTGATTCTGGATCTAAGGTGCTTCACTCCTCTAATATGGTCTCTACTTCCTTCTTTCTTCTTCAAATGCACAAAACATACACATCCAAGCTCAAAAATGCTCACAAGGTAGACTAGGGTATGCAAAAAAAATTGAGAGCATGGAGGCTGATGAAAGGAACCATGTTTGAGAGTTAATGAAGAATAAATAAGGTCCAAACCCTAAATATTAGGGTTTAGGACTTCACCCTGTACGCCTAACATACGTAAATGTACGCCCAGCGTACGTGGTTCTGCCCCACAATTTCAAGATGGCAATATTAGCCTCTCCAAGCCATAAATCTTACATTTTAAGGACCAAAATGTAATAAATCTCAATATAAAGGTCAAAAGTGAAAGTCACTCAAAACAAGATGTTACAGTGAGTTCTCCAAAATACCATATACCACAATACATATACATGCATACATATAATGGCTCACGATCTGCCAATAATATATCTATCTTAGACTTACGGCCCGACCATTTCATCTTTAACATAGGTCTACGTCTACTTACGGCCTACATGCTATTTCGTCAACATGTGTCTATGTATACTTACGACCTACATGTCATTTCTCCAACACGGGTCTATGTGTACTTACGACCTACATATTATTTCGTCAACACACGGTTTTATGTGTACTTATGACCTACATGCCATTTTGTCAACACACGGGCCTATAGGATCCCAGACTCTTTAACCATTCAACCATCATCCTCTAACTAAGTCTAATATCACAAAAATTATGCATATAGAGACTATACTTTATATTCTTCTAATATAGGCACATTTATACTTTCTACTCTACCAGTTTACACTTAAGTATATAGAGACTATACTATCAGCTCTACTCTACTAGCTCTCCATCCTAACATACATGGCCATGTATCGTAATACACAATATAGTGGGATAACTCACCTTGATAGTTACTCAGACGATTGACAGTTATTTGTGTGATCCTACTAGCGATCAAACTTGTGGGTAATGAGTCTAACAAGTATTAACCTATAATACTAAGACTTATTAATCTCTAAGACGATATGGTAATGAAATCTAGATCTTTCATTAATCCTAATGAATACTGATAGTTCTATCAAATAAGGATCAGCCAGCCTGGACGGTTGAGAGGCAGGACCATTTCGACATATAGCCTTTCTGAAATCCAACAACCAAGCCAACATGACCATTCTAGACACATCTTCCGTAAGTAGATCAATCAACATTATAAATGGAATTACGGGTAAATCTTATCTATATATCCATAACAACGACTATGAATATAAATATAAGTTATACATAAAGTGTAGATTAACTTACAAAAAATGTCTAGCAAAAACAGGTAAGATTGTAGGCAAGGCTTTGATACCGAGCACTTCTATTTCCCCGACCCACTGCCTCAAAGCTTCAATAAAGTAGAGTTCCTCAGACTCCTGAAAATATCCAAAAAGTTGGATCTTGGAGAGAGATGAGAGAGTTTGGAGTTAAGAGGGTGTGAGAAATGAAAGGAACCAGAGATGTCTATTTATATTAGGAAGAAATGGTGCGCATGTAACGTCCCAATTTCACAATAAAAAAATTTCTTTTTATTAAGGTAAAATTTCACATTTATAAAACCATTTTAAGAAAACCATTTATTCTCAATGTTGCTTATGAGTGTGTACAGTCTCACCTTTGCCTTCCCACGATCACCGAGTATACCTGAAAAACAACAGAAACTAAGTAAGCATAAATCTTAGTGAGTTTCCCCCAAAATACCCCATAGGATAAACATACAAGCATGCATAACGGCCCATAATCATCGGATTGGAATGCCCAGTGTCTGTTAGCCTACCGCCTCACCCAACCGCTCATCCTGAGCCACCATGCATATGACTTATAGTCGGCCCGCACTAGGTATCTTGGCCTATAGCGCACAGCAGGACTGCCTCAACCCACTACTACCAAATGTCAACATATACACAAACAATGATCAAGTAGGCACATAATACAGGTAAACAACAATCATACAACTCACTACCGCCTACTAGTCCTCACACATCACACTGTCCCGCTACCAGCTAACCTCCATGATATGCCTAACCATAAGTAACCAGAGGTGAGATAGCCACCAGAACAAATGATCCCACTCTAGAGCCACAGCCAAACAAGGAACATGCAAGAAAGCCTAGATCAATAGTTCTCAGGCTATCTTACATGACTATATACAACCCCTAGGGTACTCCACTAAAAGATAACCAACAAGTACATGTAGTCATACAGATCTACAGATCACGACCGCAAAGAAACATCCTATATACCAGGATACAGATCTAACAGATCACTACAGCATAACAACATCCTATATACCAGGATATAGATCTAAAAGATCACTACAGCATAGAAACATCCTATATACCAGGATACAAATCTAATAGATCACTACAAAATAGTAACGTCGTATATGCTAGGTTACAGATCCAACAATCCAAGGTATGCATAATCGTATATACTTAGAGGTGAGATACATACCCGAATAGATGATCCTACTTTAGAGCCACAACTAAACAAGGAACATGAAAGAGAGCCTAGATCAAGAGTCCTCAGTCTATCCTACGTGACTGCATACTGTCTCTATGGCATCCCTATACTACATGATAACCAAAACTAGTGGGACAACATTGGTGCCTTCGACCCACGGTACCATGAGGCAAAACTCACCAGAATCGGAGAACTCTAAAACATTGCGATATGATCCCTGATTCTATACTGCTTGCACCCATGAATCCACTAACATCGGAACCAGATAAAATCTTAATCAATAATCCAACATCCTCAAGTTTAACCCAAAGTCAAACTTGGTCAAAAAGTCAACGGTCAACAGTCAACAAAAGTCAAAGTCCAAGGCAGCCGAGTATGCCCAACGTACGTGATTCAGGGCCAATATGTGCAACGTACTCTCAGGTACGCCTGGTGTACATACGTACAAGACAATTCCTTCATTTAGTGCTTAATCCCTTAAGACCTTTTGTCCAGATCTCATATCTAGACCCAAAACATCGACTTAAGTCATAAAGTTTCCACCTTTATGACTTTCCATGGCTAGAAAAGGTCCAAAAGCTATAACCCTAACTTATTTATCCATTAAGACATCTTAATTGTTGCATGGAAGGGATAGAAGGACCAAGATCACATTTTTATGGTTCCTAATACCTCCATAATAGATAAATTTTCCAACTTTCCCAAAAATGCATATTTCTCAACTTAATCCATTAAGTCCAAGTCTCCAACCTTCAGATCTGAATCAACATGATATATAGATGGATAAAGTTTCCAACTTTATCCATAATAATGTCTCAAGCTTTCTAGATCTAAACTTTATTACCCGAAAATAACCTAAATAACCAAGATAACTTGCATGGCTGAAAAGGAAGGCAAAAGATCAAAACTTTCCTAGTCCAAGAGGTCCAAGAAGACATTCTAAGCTGCTCAAAAGAGTGTTGGAGTCCAAATATGCAACATAAAAGAGAGTAATAAAGTTGTAAACTTTATTCCCAACTCTCACTAAAAACTCCTTAAAATGGACCAAAACACCAAATACACTTAGATCCAAGATGAATATGCAATAAAGCTTGGAACTTTATAACTTACAAAAGTCTAGAAGGTAGATGAAAGTTGAGATCTCTAATTACAAAGCTTCAAGGATAAATCTTGCATGAAAACATTCCTTCAAAACCACCAAAAACTCCAAAAATGGATGAGAGAGGAGAGGGGAGGCTTAAATCTTGAAAATGGAGGATAGGGTTTCTCGCAAGAGGTTCTAGGTATGATGGAGGCTAGGAAAATACCCTAAAACATGAATCCTTACCTTTAAATACCTTGAAAACCCTACAATTTTGTGGGCTTTGGGCTACACAGTTCTCATGTCGTGAGAATATATTCTCACCTCGTGAGCACTCTCACGTCGTGAGAATTACTTCTCACCTCGTGAGAATGGGTTTTCACCTAATTTCACTCCAACTTCAAATGGTCATAACTAGCTTCTTTGTTTCAACTCTGTTTTCGACGATCTTTATATCCACGGAAAGGTATTGAAGAGCCCCACAATATTATGTAGATATCTTGGACTAAACAATCCTTGAACAAAAATCCATATTTCATGCATAACCTCAGCCTATGGCTTTCCCTTTTCTACCGTTCAACCCAACACACATTTCAAAGGTTAAGATCTCGCAACCATCATTGTATCCATCAAAAAGGCCTAAACATTACCTCCTTAAGGCCCAAAGCCTTTTCACAATCGACTTCTGGACCATGAACCTGAAATAAGAAATGATAAGAAACAGGATGTTACAGAGCACCATAGATACGCGTCGTGCATCTTGTCGTGGAGCTGATGTGGCTTCAGTCATAGGGCGACACATGGTGGTTTTTGGGTGGAGTGTCAGTGCGTGTCACACACCTTTTCGATGCACGCCCACCGCACACGGATTTTTAGTTTCTTCAGAAACTCATATCTTATTCATATGAGCTCTGTTTTCGACGTTCTTTATATCCACACGTACCTATCGACGAGATATACAACTTTCATTTAGACTTCGTCGGATAATTTTCACTTTATTTTTAAAGTTATATTTTTATAGGCTTAGACTGTTAAAGTACGTATAAAAACATAACTCTCTCATACAATATACGTTCTTAACAGTCTTTATATCGATGAATAGGTATTGACGAGATTTTCAAATCTTGTTTAGATTGTTTTTCTTAACAATCAATCGATCTTAATTTCGGTTTATGTGTCACACGTTGTTGTAATATAACTTCTAAAAACATAACTTCCTTTTATGGAGTCAGATTTAGGCGTTCTTCATATGCACGAGTTCGCTTTTCCGATTACTATGAATTTTGTCAATACTATTACTCATAAATAGTCCTCTATAAAAAAACATCTATTTACGTAACCAGTCGTTTATACTATAAGGCGAATATGATGTGTTACAACTCTCCTCTAGTTACATAGATTTCGTCCCTAAAATCCTAGTCCTAGTGCACCTTAAGATAATTCCTATATTATCGTACTGGGGTATTACGAGATCAACCTAATATCTAGCAAGCTTTGTCGCATAGAATTTGTCTATATGTACTTATATAGCCGTAGAACTTCTTTTTTTACTATAGGCGTACTCCCGAACTCCTCGTGAAGTCTTCCAAAATTGGGAACTCGTCAGTCTGTACTTTCAAAATTTCATGCTACGATTCACGATATCCTTCAAACGTGAAATGTTGACACCATCGAATGGTTTTGGGTTGGTTAACTATGTAATTTTTTCAAACAACATCCTAATGGAATCCATTTTCAAGAACATGCCTCTAAAAGGCTTGAGTTATATCATTAAAATACACATGAACCTAGATTAAAAACGGTTTCTTTACGTAGTTCAGGTGTTCCAACATCCTGAATTTTAACCAAAAGTACTATAATGGGTTTATTGGCTTGAAAACACTGGAACCAATACTCTAATTTTGGTGACTGGCTCGTAATAAGGCTTGCTTATCTTCCAGCATAATAGATTATAATGAACACTAGGTCGCCTATAACCTTTTCGCAGGGTTCTAACTACATTTTCCTGCATCAAGGTACAACTATTGTCTTTGCAATTCATTCCTAATCTACAATGTACTGATGCTAACGTATAACTATCATCCTATGTCAACATATGAATGCTGAAATTCAATCCGATTTTTTAATTCTTATACTTATCAACTAGACGAATAACTAAACTAAACACGCAGCTTACCCCGAAGACCAATGACGCATATGCAGTGACTCAACGATCTATCTAAGTTGACTCTTAACTGAACGAACGTGTCTAGGAATTTATATTAATCGCTTACGATCCTTTTGTGTTCTCTATCGCCAACCAAAATCTTTCATCCTAAAAACTTGAATAGTTCCTCGATAATATTATACCATTTTATTGTAGATCTAAACCTCCGAGGAAATCCTTAGATTGTTTCCTTGCGGGTCCATATTTTATTGATATCATATGAAGCGTCTTTACAACTGAATCTCCAACAACTACTACTACTTATGCAGTTTTAACACTGAGTCACTCCTAAGATTGAACTCTTGCCAATTTACACTAGGGACTCTTATTTAATCTTAACTGCTACTGAAAACATCAAGACCATTTGGTTGAATTGGATTAAAAACTTGATCTATTAATCCTATTATGTATACTATTGATACATATACAAGCCTTGGAAAGCACTACCACTACTCTTAATCGACATGTCTATCGTGAATGATCCTATTCTAGGCGTCTCTATACACATGTTATACGATGACTTGAAATGTTCGTACTACATAAACGCTTTTTCCTTGACATCGATCCTATGGTTTCCGTCTTTTGGCATAGGGCAACTAGGTCCTTACTACGAGCTTAACTAAGCTTTCTAAGTCTGATGCATCCCTTGAGTACTCGACACCCTCTATGGAAAACTATGTCACCTATTAAATTCTTGATCCTCTGCTACGAGGATATATCCTTCATCCATGAAGGTACGAACCTAAATGGTTCTCTTGGCTATCTGATCCGCTCCTGTGAATTTTGGCAATTTCCTGAATCCTATTAGACGTTTGGAAGGAAAGACTAACCTTTCCTTGAGAAGCAAGAAACTCATAGCCTATAGGTAATCTAACAAAAGAATTCTTTCGTTTGTTAGTCGCACAACAAAATCCAAACTAACAACCTCCTCCTACTCATGCTGCCACTCACCTACACCTTGACGTTGAAATCGAAAGTCGAACTACTTTTCCCACTTTCTCGTTAAGGGTTGGTTTTCTCCCACTTAGGTTCGACCCATCATCTGTTGTTGCTCGTAACTAGCTAAAGTCTAAAATGACCTTGCCTTCAAGATTTGTGGCTCCTTTTGACTTTGAAGAAACTCATGGTTGTCATATCCATTGACCTTTGACATTATCATTGTGGTACTATTGATCATGTCTACTACAATTTATCTTCTTACATACCATGAACAAAACAGGATAAGGTTGTGCAGAGCACAATGTTGTCTAAAAATGCACTAATGCACATGTATGTCTAAATGGTATAAGGGGGTACTACTAACTTAGTCAAACTACTAGAAACAAGGATGGTTACAGAATTAACTCCATCCTTCTCGCTTTTCTGGGACGATTACCTTGTTGTGTGTGACACCAGTCAAATTTTGGTCAAAAATAAATTGATCAATAATCGTAATTGGGATGAAACAAGTGGTAGGGTTTGTAACAAGTTTTCCAAAAACATAAAGAACACTTAAATCCGAGTTATAACGAAGAAGTTATGACCAATCGAAAATCCGCGATAAAATCGGCAAAACACTATTCAGTGTAAAAAGTGAACTTTTGATAAAAGGCTTTTTAGCCTTAACGATCTAAATGAAAGTTGTAGAATATGTTAAACCGAGAATGTTCATAAAAAGAACGTCAAAATCTGACTTCGTATGAGGAAGTTATGATTTTTCGAAGTTTCGGTTTAGTAGTAGACAGCTAAAAATTCGAAATATAAATCGATCGATATTTAGCCGACACAACTTAAACGATAATCGAAGGTCTCATCAAAAATAGCACAACGGTAAAAAGACAGACGAAAACGGACGTCGGATGAAGAAGTTATGAATTTTTAACGTATTTCCTGTCCCGGTCTGTTAAAAATAATAATATTAAAAATAAATTCAAAACCAGCCGATGAAGTCTAAACGAAAGTCGTAGAGTATAATTTCCCTACGCGTGCATATAAAGAACGCCAAAAAACGGAGCTCGTATGCGAAAGTTATGATTTTCGCAAGTTTTTGGCACGAAAATCAAGAAAATCTTGAAAACCGGGCAAATTCGCATAGCTGGCTTCGGACACGTCACCCTTCGCATGCGAGGCGTCCACGTGTTCGCTTCTCATTTTGCCGCAGCCTCGCGTGGCATCTCCTGATTGGTCGGAAGTCGTCACCCTCTTTCCCCATTGGACCGAAGTCCGGTCCACTTAGAAGACTCCATCTGTCCGAGGCACGTGCCTCGCACCAGGTCCGAAATATGCACCTCCTTAGACTTCGCACGTGGCCTTCGCAGGAGCTGCCACGTAGCTACTGACTCACCTCCTCACCTCGTCAGGTGGCTGCTGACTCGCCTTCGGACCGCACCCTCGCACCCCTATAAAAAGGGTGCGAGACTTCTCGGCTAAGAGGCATTTTTCACCCCAAATTTCCCCAATTTTCACATTTTAACCCCGTAAACTTTCTCACGACCCCCAAGGCCCCGGTATCATTTCTAAAGCCCGAAGCAAGCCCCGGAGCCCCGGAATTCTCGAGAAGTTATCCTCTCTCCTGTCGAAACTCTGCCCGATTTGAGCCGGTTTCTCGTCAAATAAACTCCTTCCGGGAAACGAAACGCTGCCCGAATCACCGCTTATGAAAGTGAGTTCATACCCCTATAATTTACCTTTTCAATGGTTTTTTTTAAATGATTTTTAGGGGGGGGGGGAATACAAGTTTAACACAATATTAAATTGTGTTAATAACTGTATGTGATAATAATCACACAAAGATTTTTCGTATACTTTTAAGAATTACCAAATACTTCCAAAATGACTTGAAGCCATGTTAAATCTTTAAATTCATGTAAACTCCGTTAAATTCTTTGAAAAAAATGTTTTATAAGCTATTTCAAAGTATAAATGCCAAAATCATGTTTATATATGTATAAATATATAAATAAGATTTGAAGGGCTTAGGACTAATGAATTATCTTATTTCCTTTTCCTTGTTTGGATGTGGAATTAAGGTTGTATTATTTGTCCGAAGGTCGTTTCCTTCTTAATAATATATATATTATACATATATGAGTGTAAAAGGTTACTCATTTGAGTATCAATACCTTTGTATCAGGCTGAGCAAAGGTGTTCATCCATGAGAAATCATGCTAATCAGCTAGAACATATAAATTATAATAGGTATAATTTATGATTCAAAACTAAATATACAAGTATGATTCACGACTGTATACTTTCCAAGGAAATTACCAAAATTCATTCAACTATACCAAGATATGTATAATACCTTTAATATACGAACAACATATTAAAGAAGTAAAGATACATCATTCCGGGTTTGCATTAGCAATGGTACTATACAGAGTACCAGAGTTAGCAAACACGAGGTAATAATACATCATTCCGGGTTTGCATTAGCAATGGTACTATACAGAGTACCAGAGTTAGCAAACACGAGGTAATAATACATAATACCGGGTTTGCATTAGCAATGGTACTATACAGAGTACCAGACTTAGCAAACACGAGGTAATAATACATAATACCGGGTTTGTATTAGCAATGGTACTATACAGAGTACCAGAGTTAGCAAACACGAGGTAATAATACATCATACCGGGTTTGCATTAACCGAGGGTACGATACAAAGTACCAGAGTTAGCATTCACAGGGTAATAATAATACATCGTAAATCTCGTTGAAACAATAAATTTGTGAGACCCTTCACGGTGTACTTATCTAAGTACGACTTCTAAGTCCTGACCTATTAGCCAGAATCTCTTGTATGGAGAGCGTGAATTTGTGTATAGATCTATATGGGACTAACAATCCCTCACCCCTACTCTTCGCTACAGTTTGGCCGGCAGGCTTAGGGTGTCAAATATCATACCATTCCGACGCCTGAAGAACGTCGTCGCAGGCATATCAGTCATATTAGTACGGTTAATAGAACTCACATGAATAAAACAACGAGTGAATTACAAAGTAATATACTTCTCTTATAACAGTAAGAAAAGTTAATTACATCCCGACCAGATATACCTTCAGTAGTTTTTACTTACAGTAAAAGCTACGTATCATGAAATCAAGTATTGTACTTCTGGTTTTGAACATTTAAAACCACAAGGCAGTATTATGGATAATATAATAGTTTCCAGGATTAATACTAAGGTTTTTACTATAGAACAGATATAACTAAGAACACTTTTACAAATGAAACGGTTTATGGGATTAAACCACTTTTACAAATGAAACGGTTTGTGGGATTAAACCACTTATACAAAGGAAAAGGTTTATGGGATTAAACCACTTATCAAATGAAACTTAGTCATTCAATCTTTGTAAACTAGTATAACATAAAAGACCTTTAGTGGTTAATTCTATAATTCTTTAGTTATTACATCAAAGTTGTACATAAGTAATATCCGATTGACAATGAAATGTGTGACTTCCGCCTTACTTCCTGTTCCTTGTTTGGTTGTGGGCTTAGGGCAGATACACCCATTTAACTGTCCATTCGATATTGGGTTATATATAATCAGTATAAACTAAGTAATTACAGAGGGAAACTATTGAGGTTATCAGTTAATCACCTCAGGAAATATAGGATTTCCTGGAGAAACCAGTGAACTTATCCAAAGAACTTAGAGTATACTTAAAAGAACTAAAATACTTATGAACTCACCAGCTTAAATGCTGATCTACTCTTTCCAAATAACGTGTATTCTTAGGAATCCAGTAGACAGGTACACTCCCGAAGCTTTTGAGAAGACTACCTAGTACCGTACCGCGACTCTTGTCTTCTACTATACCTACTTTAGTGTTTGAATATGTAATGTTTAAACACTTATGTAAAACTTATACTTATTAATCGAATGGTTGTTTGTACTTTGATTACTATATTGCATGTGTTGTGATACTTACCTAAAGTCCTCCGCCCCCTAACGTTTCCGCCGTTCCGGTTTGGGGGTGTGACAGATTGGTATCAGAGCAGTGTTTATAGTGAACTCAGTATATCACTCATAAAAGATATACAACTATAAACCCATTGGGATAAAAACACTCTGACCAAGAGTTATACTTTAAAAATATATCAATATTTTATAAAAGTATAAGTACATGCAGAGTATATATACCAGAATGAGTATCACAAGAAGAACAAAACTAAAGTATTTGGATGTTGGACATTGCAGTTAAACCTAGACAGTGACGTAATCATATTTGGGATCAATATAGCCTGATCAACTATATTCATCCGAGATATGAACAACACGTGTTTGGGGAGTGATTATAGTGTTGCAACTGGTCTAAAACTTACCTAAGTACCAGAAGAATTCTAGAACCAAACATAAACACTAAAATACTATGGGAGTATTTTAGGATGCTATAACAAGAAAACTGAAAACTTATCAAGTTCTTATATCTAGAAGTCCAAGAATCAAACTCATAACTAAAATAACATGGTGGTATTTTACATACCTTTGGGGAAATGTTAAAAAAAATCTTTTCTGATAAATCTATAATTACTAAATGGATACGTTAAGGTTATATATAGCCGAGATTTTATAGACTTAGAATATGTGATTTTCACTCTACTTCCTTTTCCTTGTTTGGATGTGGTTTTAGAGTAGGATTACTTATTCAAAGGTCTATTTGATTTGGATTATATATAATCGGTACACACCATGTGACCAGGAAGGATCACCTTCGTAAAAATTCAAATTTTCTCATAGATTCTTTAGACATTCCCATTCTCGTATAAACCCGTTAGATAAACATAGTTACTCCAGCAATCAATAGAAGAGTCAAGGAGGATCCAACAGAATTTCAATAGGAGAATCCCAAAAAAGAAACATATGAGAAGTACACAAACTATAGAAATCATTTAGTGCCCTTACCCTATTAAGAACACCAATGAGAGATTCGCATGAACTTCCGAGATTCAAAATCTTCTTGACGAAGTAATGGGGATCAGTGTCAGAATCGGAAGTAAGACAGCTCAGGAATTCAATATACCTATAGAGGAGAAGGACACCCTATAGATACCAGGACGAAACAAATCATTACCACCCAGAATAGAACAGAGAACAAAAGAAAACCACGTGTGATTCATGTAAAGTGTTCGGGCACCTTTTCATCTAAGTAATAACTAATAAATCGATTCAACCTAGTGAGTTAGTGATTTCATTACTCACATTAGGTTTTGAGCTTATCCACTTTTCCGGTCACGACTAATAACAATAAATCAGATCACAAAATCTTAATTGATAGTGATTACTTCTCAAATTCATAAGTCTATTTTATGTAGACACTGTTATGAATTGTTTTCGAATATTTTCGAAAATTGGGAAACGATATCCACCAAACGAAGGTAACTTAGTTCGGATGATACTCAGTTCCTAACCATTCTAGAAACTTAATTCTATTCCTTACCAGGACTACATCATAGGGATGCAGGTCGAATCATTGAGAACAATATAACAAAACAAAAGATTTATACATAGATACAAATAGTTATAATACATCTAGAGACACGATAGTCGCTTACGAGTTCATTTTCTTATTATGTAACCGAATCATGCCTCCAAAGAAATGTAACCAACCCACCAGCGAAACACCAATCCTTCATATAGATGCGCCTACGTTTCAAGCTGCGGTCACAGCAGTTGTAACAACTGTTATGGTACACCTTAATGCTAACAATGCAAATGTTAGTAGTAATGCTATCGGTAACCCCGATCGTAGTGATGGCCAAGTACAACAATGAGCACCTACTTTTAAGGACACCTCGAACCTTAAGCCTAATATCCTTAAACGAAAGTTCGAGAACATGAAAGGGAGTTGTTCAACTCAAGAACCTAACAGAGGGCAACGAACTGGGGCAGTCAATACCCCCATCAGCCCTGTTATTCTAGCACCAACCAAGCCGTACTTAGGAAACCTCCCACACTGCAGCAAGTGCAACTACCATCATCATGGAGTTTGCCGAGAGCTGCATTGCAATAGATGCAACTTAAAGGGGCATACCGCCCGCATCTGTAGAACTCCGGTTGAGTTCATCACTTCAACTGCCGATGTTGGAACCATTCCCGTATGTCACCTTTGTGGTGAAATAGGACATTACAAGAGGAACTGTCCAACAGAGAAGAACGACGGGGGAGCAGGAGGATTTTGATCCCAATACATGGGAAAGCATCAAAGAACCCTGCTATATTTTGGTACGCTTCCAAACCCCGATAATTATCTATAATTGTGATTACTCTCTCGTTCAAATTAAATCACAACATTCGTATAAAATTTGAAACCCTAACAGGTAAGCTATGATGACTTAGTGTATACATAGGGGTCATTTATAATTAAGATTTGTAGACTTAGAGTGAGTAATCCCGCCTCATTTCCTGTTCCTTGTTTGATTGTGGATTTAGGGCAGGGTTGCTCAGTCAAAGGTTTTACCAATCTTAATTATACATGACTTGTATACACCAAGCGATTATAGAGAGACCTAGTAAGGATCGTTTCATGAAAGTTCATAATTTCAAATTATCAGAACCCTCGTATTGGTAGTACCCGCCAAGTGCGAATCAAAAAGGGGTTCGTAGTGATAATAACAGAATAAAACCAGAAGCGCTGAAAACTTAGGTACATAGGATATCATTCTAGTAATCATTCTTCCCAGAACGACTTAATATCTATTTCATCGAGAAAATTCTGACATTCGACATGGTTTGGACTGGCCCTTACCATGTGAAAATTCTTATGCTGTATAAGAGAACTTTTTCTTAATCAGCCGTAAGATGAAATTCTTCCAATCCATAACGCAAAACCCTTAGGTTGTCTCTCATTTCAAAACTTCAGAAGTACCCATACGAAGGGCACCCCGCCATTCTAGCCTACTCAGTAGATAGGAAACTTCAAACGAAAAGCACCGAAGTAGTCATAGAAGTCAGTAACTACGAAGTACCCTAATAGATTTCATATGAAAATCATTGTACCGCAGGTCAAGTTCAAGAATAGAGACTAGGAACTCATTAAGTTAATCTATCGCTGCTAATTGTATACACGAGAGTGGTATATAAGTTAGAATTAACAAGATTAAGGGTGTGTGATTCCGCCCTATCTCCTGTTCCTTGTTTGGTTGTGGACCTGGGGCAGAGTCACCCATCCGAACATTTTGTGAAATCTAAATTATATACGACTTGTATACACGAGGTAATGGTGGATGAGCCAAGTATGAGTCTGATCATGAACTTCGAAGCAAAAGCCTGCATCATGTATTCTACCAGGTAGAATTCAACATGAGACCACGACAATGGGTCGAGCTACTAAATGACTACAAATTCGAAATTCGTTATCATCTCGACAAACCCAAAATAGTAGCTGACACCCTAAGTCGGAAAGAGTACCCAGGTCATAGTGCCAATCATTGACTATGATAACCCATTCAAATCTCTCCACACAAAGTAAGGAGGCTCAACAGGAAGCCTTGAAACCTGAAAATGTGGCAGGTGGAGAAGATAACTAGAACGTGTGAGTGCATGGTATTCCAATATCCGTTATCTCCACTGAGATAATAGAATCATCTCCCAGTTTAGGCAGTCACTCAAAAATCTCTAGGAACTAGAGTATTCATGAGCTTATGTGATCGACTATGGTAAAGAATGGGATACCCATTTACCAATTAGTCGAGTCCTTTATCACGCTAGCATTTAAGTTGCTCCATTCAAAACCTTCTGTGGTCATAAGTGCGGATCCTATCTGCACTGGAATAAATTAGGTAATACGCAACTATCTAGAGATCCAATTTCCACACAGCACCCTCGCTGATCTGGAATTCATCCGAGAAACTACAAAAAACAAAATACGAATCAGGAAGCGCCATAAAGCTTCCAGAGTTAATCAGAGAAGCTTCGGCTTCGATAAAAGAAAACCCTTGGAATTCCAGGATTGATGACCTTGTCATATGAAGGTCTCACCCTGGAAGGACAAGATACGCTTGAGAAAGCGTGGAATACAAAACTCAAAGTACATAGGACCATTTGAGATTCTTACCCGAATCGGTCTTGTACTTTTAAACTTAAACCACCACAAAAACTTAATAACATTCATCCCATCTTTCACATATCTAATCTAAAAAGGTGTCTATCCGATAAAACACTTGTTATTTCACTCGATGAAATCAAGTTAAATAAAATTCTACACTCTGTAGAAGAACCAATAAAAACCATGGATAGGGAAATCTAAAGAAACAAGCAAAGTCTCATCCTGTTAGTGAAGGTTCGCTGGATTACAAATCGGGGACCTGAATTCACTTGGAAAAGGGAAGATTAGACCTAGTCCATTAGTATCACTTTAGACTTAATTTCGGGACGAAATTCCCTCTAACGGGGGGATAATGTGACACCAGTCAAATTTTGGTCAAAAATAAATTGATCAATAACCGTAATTGGGATGAACCAAGTGGTAGGGTTTGTAACAAGGTTTCCAAAAACATAAAGAACACTGAAATCCGAGTTATAACGAAGAAGTTATGACCAATCGAAAATCCGCGATAAAACCGGCAAAACACTGTTCGGTGTAAAAAGTGAATTTTTGATAAAAGGCTTTTTAGCCTTAACAATCTAAATGAAAGTTGTAGAATATGTTAAACCGAGAACGTTCATAAACAGAACGTCAAAATCTGACTTCGTATGAGGAAGTTATGATTTTTCGAAGTTTCGGTTTAGCAGTAGACAACTAAAATTTCGAAATTTAAATCGATCGATATTTAGCCGACACAACTTAAAGGAGAATCGAAGGTCTCGTCAAAAGTAGCACAACGGTAAAAACACAGACGAAAACGGACGTCAGATGAAGAAGTTATGAATTTTTAACGGATTTCCTGTCCCGTTCTGTTAAAAATAATAATATTAAAAATAAATTCAAAACCAGCCGACGAAGTCTAAACGAAAGTCGTAGAGTATAATTTTACCTACGCGTGCATATAAGAAACGCCAAAAACGGAGCTCGTATGCGAAAGTTATGATTTTCGCAAGTTTTTGGCACGAAAATCAAGGAAATCTTGAAAACCGGGCAAATTCGCATAGCTGGCTTCGGACACGTCACCCTTCGCATGCGAGGCCTCCATGTGTTCGCTTCTCGTTGGACCGCAGCCTCGCCTGGCATCTCCTGATTGGTCCGAAGTCGTCACCCTCTTTCCCCATTGGATCGAAGTCCGGTCCACTTAGAAGACTCCATCTGTCCGAGGCACGTGCCTCGCACCGGGTCCGAAATATGCACCGCCTTAGACTTCGCACGTGGCCTTCACAGGAGCTGCCACGTAGCTGCTGACTCACCTCCTTGCCTCGCCAGGTGGCTGCTGACTCACCTTCGAACCGCACCCTCGCACCCCTATATAAAGGGTGCGAGACTTCTCGGCTAAGAGGCATTTTTCACCCTAAATTTCCCCAATTTTCACATTTTAACCCCGTAAACTTTCTCACGACCCCCCAAGGCCCCGGTATCGTGTCTAAAGCCCGAAGCAAGTCCTGGAGCCCCGGAATTCTGGAGAAGTTATCCTCTCTCGGGTCGAAACTCTGCCCGATTTGAGCCGGTTTCTCGTCAAAAAAACTCCTTCCGGGAAACGAAACGCTGCCCGAATCACCACTTATCAAAGTGAGTTCATACCCCTATAATTTAACTTTTCAATGGTTTTTTTTAAATGCTTTTTAGGGGGGAATACAAGTTTAACACAATATTAAATTGTGTTAATAACTGTATGTGATAATAATGACACAAAGATTTTTCGTATGCTTTTAAGAATTACCAAATACTTCCAAAATGACTTGAAGCCATGTTAAATCTTTAAATTCATGTAAACTCCGTTAAATTCTTTGAAAAAAATGTTTTATAAGTTATTTCAATGTATAAATGCCAAAATCATGTTTATATATGTATAAATATATAAATAAGATTTGAAGGGCTTAGGACTAATGAATTATCTTATTTCATTTTCCTTTTTTTGATGTGGAATTAAGGTTGTATTATTTGTCCGAAGGTCGTTTCCTTCTTAATTATATATATATTATACATATATGAGTATAAAAGGTTACTCATTTTAGTATCAATACCTTTGTATCAGGCTGAGCAAAGGTGTTCATCCATGAGAAATCATGCTAATCAGATAGAACATATAAATTATAATAGGTATAATTTATGATTCAAAACTAAATATACAAGTATGATTCACGGCTGTATACTTTCCAAGGAAATTACCAAAATTCATTCAACTATACCAAGATATGTATAATACCTTTAATATACGAATAACATATTCAAGAAGTAAAGATACATCATTCCGGGTTTGCATTAGCAATGGTACTACAGAGTACCAGAGTTAGCAAACACGAGGTAATAATACATCATTCCGGGTTTGCATTAGCAATGGTACTATACAGAGTACCAGATTTAGCAAACACGAGGTAATAATACATCATTCCGGGTTTGCATTAGCAATGGTACTATACAGAGTACCAGAGTTAGCAAACACGAGGTAATAATACATAATATCGGGTTTGCATTAGCAATGGTACTATACAGAGTACCAGAGTTAGCAAACACGAGGTAATAATACATAATATCAGGTTTGCATTAGCAATGGTACTATACAGAGTACCAGAGTTAGCAAACACGAGGTAATAATACATCATACCGGGTTTGCATTAGCCAAGGGTACGATACAAAGTACCAGAGTTAGCATTCACATGGTAATAATAATACATCGTAAATCTCGTTGAAACAATAAATTTGTGAGACCTTCATGGTGTACTTATCTAAGTACGACTTCTAAGTCCTGACCTATTAGCCAGGATCTCTTGTATGGAGAGCGTGATATTGTGTATAGATCTATATTGGACTGACAATCCCGCACCCCTACTTTTCGCTACAGTTTGGCCGGAACGCCTAGGGTGTCAAATATCATACCATTCCGACGCCTGAAGAACGTCGCCGCAGGCATATCAGTCATATTAGTATGGTTAATAGAACTCACATGAATAAAACAACGAGTGAATTACAAAGTAATATACTTCTTTTATAACAGTAAGAAAAGTTAATTACATCCCAACCAGATATACCTTCAGTAGTTTTTACTTACAGTAAAAGCTACGTATCATGAAATCAAGTATTGTACTTCTGGTTTTGAACATTTAAAACCACAAGGCAGTATTATGGATAATACAATATTTTCCAGGATTAATACTAAGGTTTTTACTATAGAACAGATATAACTAAGAACACTTTTACAAATGAAACGGTTTATGGGATTAAACCACTTTTAAAAAGGAAACGGTTTATGGGATTAAACCACTTTTACAAACGAAACGGTTTATGGGATTAAACCACTTATACAAAGGAAACGATTTATGGGATTAAACCACTTACCAAATGAAACTTAGTCATTCAATCTTTGTAAACTAGTATAACATAAAAGACCTTTAGTGGTTAATTCTATAATTCCTTAGTTATTACATCAGAGTTGTACATAAGTAATATCCGATTGACAGTGAAATGTGTGACTTCCGCCTTACTTCCTGTTCCTTGTTTGGTTGTGGGCTTAGGGCAGATACACCCATTTAACTGTCCATTCGATATTGTGTTATATATAATTAGTATAAACTAAGTAATTATAGAGGGAAACTATTGAGGTTATCAGTTAATCACCTCAAGAAATATAGGATTTCCTGGAGAAACCAGTGAACTTATCCAAAGAACTTAGAGTATACTTAACAGAACTAAAATACTTATGAACTCACCAGCTTAAATGCTGATCTACTCTTTCCAAATAACTTGTATTCTCAGGAATCCAGTAGACAAGTACACTCCCGAAGCTTTTGAGAAGACTACCTAGTACCGTACCGCGACTCTTGTCTTCTACTGTACCTACTTTAGTGTTTGAATATGTAATGTTTAAACACTTATGTAAAACTTATACTTATTAATGCAATGGTTGTTTGTACTTTGATTACTATATTGCATGTGTTGTGATACTTACCTAAAGTCATCCGCCCCCGAACGTTTCCGCCGTTCCGGTTTGGGGGTGTGACATTGTGCTCCAATTGTCCTTGTTGCACTCCAATTTTCCTTCTTCATTCTCACGACTAAGGTCGGTACTCCATAGTATTACTTGGCAGATTTATCTTAGTCAGACTCAATTTGTTATGACCACTAAGGTCAAAATAACGTGCATTTTAGACAAAACAACTACTCTACTACCTTTCACACCTACTCATACTTGTCCCAAACATTGTCTTGTAGTTTCCAAGTCATTTTCGATACTACATAAAACGATCCCTAAACATGTATATGTATGTGTCCCAACGAGCAGATACAACAGATTTTTCCTAGACTCCACTAAGACCTTGCATCTTCACCGATGCCCTAACTTATGAATATATACCCTATCAAGCATATATTAAAATCACTATACTCTTCTTCTAAGATTCCTTTCCACTTCACCCTACTATTAGCTGAGGAAGAACTTCTACCAATATTAACTATTTATCAGACAAATACGATTACATGCCTCTAAAATCAAATAGCTCATTGATTGAAAGATCTGACACTACGACGGTTAGACTCATATGAGAGCTATGCAATAGCGCCAAATCAAGCAATCTAAAACTATTTAATTTTGGGAGCATGCAACCTAACATATTTGTCTAATAACTAAATAATATCAATATAGGTTCTAAGAAACAATTAACAATAAAATCTCTAAGTTATAAGACATCTTAATTATCATACAATTCTATTTAGCAATTCCTGAAAAGATCCCTACCCTACATACTAGCATGCATTTCTAACATTTCACATATCAACAATCATAGCAATACGGATATTTTGGGTTTATTTTCCTTTCTGAGCTTTGGCTGATTGTACGCATCGCCTTCTTTCCTTTTTGTATTATTCTTTTATGAATAGATTTAATGTAACATTAGATTCCAGGTATTTTCTATTTCGTCCTTGAAGTTTAAATTATTTTGCGAAAATGGTCCCCTCGTACGTTGGGCGTACATTTTGGTACGCTTAGCGTACATGTGCGCCTTGGATCTGGAAACTTAGCCACGTACGTTGGGCGTACGTGGTGTACGTAGAGTGTACGCAGCCACAGACTAAACCCTAATTTTTAGGGCATCGCCCTATTTAAGCATCATTATGGCCTATGGAAACGTACCCTTATCAGCCTCCACTGCTATTCACAACCCATTAAACACTAGTTTACCCTTTTGAGTGATTCTTCAGGTTGGAAATGACTTTTGTGGCATTTTGGTGTGTTTTCAAGAAGAAGAACTTGGAGATCAAGAATTTTTTGAGGTTGAGCTTCTAGATCCAGAGTCCAGACCAACTTAGGAAGATTTTGAAGGTAAAAAGTTCTTACCTTGATTGTGATTTTGGTTGTTAGAGTTTAGGGCTTGTTTATGAGTTCATTTTGGTCCCATGGGTTCTTTTGTGAGTTTGGGCAACTCCAGAAGTTAGAAGTATTAGATCTCAGCCCCTTTGAGGTTTTATGTGACATCCCCATTTTCACGGCTAGAAAAGACCGATTTTGTTTATGCTTTGTTTAAAAATCAGAGTAACATTTTAAATAAAAGTGTTGCGGAATTTGTTCCCAAAATAAAATATGATAAACATTTATCAAAGCATTTCCATAGAAATGTATTTCATTAAAAACCTCGGGATTTCATGTTGGATACAGATCAAAAGCACAAACAGTACAATATAAGCCTTACTACATTTATTAATATGTATAGGCCTATATCCGTAATCTCTCATCCCAAACATCATATCTATGCTCGTGCACCACTACCTGTAATACAAGAAACTGAGTGGGCAGGCTTGGGAGCCTGGTGAGCACATAGGGTTTTCAACCCACAATAAATAAGTTTATTAATTTCATCAACCAACAATAACCCGATTACCCGTTCCCGTTATCCTCACTTTACGTCCCTAAACACCTATCATAAGGGACCTAGCCTAAGGATCATCATCGCGATGGACACTACTGCTAAGGGGGTTCCTCAGCAATAAATGTCCTAAAGGCAACCATGAGGGGGATGGAGTACACCGGTGAACACATCGTTCACAAACACGTACAGGTTGCGAGCCTGCTAGCGTTCCACTGGACTGTCTAGAAGAGTCTGTGGTTGTCATCCATACTCTGCTAGATGACAGAATCAACAACAACAACATCGAGGCCTCTCATCATTTTATCACACATCGTCTATTACATCTACCCATGTTTTACCCCAACATTTTGTAGATATAAAATACATATACAGTTTAAATCATTTAAAACATGTATAAAAATCTTTCATCAGCATAGACAGCAAGTATTCAGACAATATGCACACATAGCACGTAATTTATATTAAATACTTCATATCTATGTGTAAGATGAAAGTGACTATGCACTCACCTGAAAAGGTGGTGACTCTGCACTAGGACAACGCTTCGTTACTCTTAAAACAATTTTCCTCGACAAAACAGCGGGTTTTTATTAAAAACTGGGCTTCGCTGGAGCAGTGTTTCCGAACCGAAAGCTTTTCTTCTCGGAGCCGTCGGGCACTCCGGGGCTTCCTTCTCGTGCTAGGGAGGTTCCCTAGACTTGGGAGGGGTTAAGGGAGGCTAGAGAGAAGTTAGAGAGAGAAATAAAGGCTTATGGTGTGAAGAAAATATGAAGAGTTCGCCCTTTATTTATAGGGATTTTATAGTAAAGTAGCCCCTAAGTTTCTTTCGAATCTTCCGCATACGAGCTCTGTTTTCTACATTCTTTATATCCACGCGCTGGTATTTACGAGTACCACAACTTTCATTTAGACCCCGTGTAACACCGGGTTCATGGTATGATTTTATTTAAGTTTTTATCTTATTTTTGCCACGAACTCGGCGAGTCTGCGTCCCGACTCGCCGAGTAGCAGCAGGGTGGACACGAGATTTGAGCGGTGAACTCGGCGAGTCGATGCATGGACTCGGCGAGTCCACCTGTCTGGATGAAACTCTATTTTCAGACATTGCACCCTATTTTACCCATTCTAAAACACCCATTTCGTCCCATTCTCTTCCAGAAGAACTGTAGAGCGAAACCCTAGCCCATTTTGATCCTTGTGAGTGATTTTGGCTTGGTGAAGGAAGTTTGAAGCTTAAGAGAAGAAGGAGGAAGTTGGAGGGTGCAAGGAAGTGTGGTAGATCCGAAATCTACCCTGGGAGAAGCTCCTAACCAGGTAAGAAAGCTCCTTCTTGATCTTTAGTATAATAGATTCCCTTTTTGTCCCTTATATGTGGATTGCAAGACCTTAAACCTCCCAAACTCCGTGTGTTTATGCCCTAGGAGCTTAGATTTATGGTTTGGAACCATTGCATGTCTCAGTTTTGGCCAGAATGGGTGAAGAGTCGAAGGGTACTCGGCGAGTGCCAAAGTGCACTCGGCGAGTTCCAAGAAGATGGCCTTAGACTCGGTGAGTTAGATAAACAACTCGGCGAGTCCTATGAAGATTGCCTGGTACTCGGCAAGTCGTTCTTCAAACTCGGCGAGTCCCTTGAATATAGCCTTGAACTCGACGAGTTGTTCTTCCAACTCGGCGAGTCACATGATCAGTCACTAGGATAAGAAGGGTTTAAGTGTAGGAGGTCCAACCCTCCGTAGTCGCACGTGGAATTAGCAATTTAACGTGTAGCTATAGTCCCAGAATCTCCAAATCTCCAAGGTTGATGTTCTGATGGAAGATTGGAGCGATTTGTGAGATCTGTTCGTCGGACTCGGCGAGTAACCCCCTTGGACTCAGCAAGTCCAGTCGCAGGTTTGTTAGTTGTCCCCGTCTAGCGAGTCAGGCTGACTCAGTGAGTGGGAACAGGGGCCCGATGAGTCAGAGTCGGGCTAGATATAGAAGGACTCGGCGAGTCGCCATATGGACTCGGCGAGTCCAGTCAATCAGAAGGTTGACTTGGACCGAGGAGTTGACTTTGACCAGTCATTTGACCTTAGGGGTATTTATGAGTACCTAATCCATGTTTACGAATTTATAGCCGGAGGGATTACCGGTGCGGCAGCCAGGCATAGTCTGAGCAGGTTTTCGGCAGCTACTCTCGAGGTGAGTTTCCTTCCAGTAGGGACGGGTCTAAGGCACCAAGGCCGGCCCGTATAGACGATATGTTAGTATCGGAGTGTGGGCGGAGCCCGTATCTCATAGCTGAGTTTGATTGTGATATATGCCAGTATGATAGAATTGCTTATACTTGTTGTCTGTGTGATACTTGTATGTTATGGTTTAGTAGCGGAGTGTGGGCGAGGCCCGTATCTCCATGGATAGCAGAGTGTGGGAGAGGCCCGTATCTCCTAGCTAGTAGAGTGTGGGCGAGGCCCGTATCTCTATGGGTGTGGGCGAGGCCCGTATCTCTTAGCTGTTTATTATATGATTGCATGGTATGTGGCATTATGGGGGAACTCACTAAGCTTCATGCTTACGTTTTATAGTTTTGTTTTCAGGTACCTCTTCAGTTAGGGGACAGGAGCCGGCGCGGTAGCAGCCTATCACACACTCTCATGTTTTCCGCACTATGGATTTTCTGGGACGTACTCTGAATATTTTACTATGATGTTACCGGTTCTCAGACATAAATTAATATTATGAATGTTTTGTAACAATGTTTTTTATGAATTAACCTAATTTAAAAATGAAATTTTTAGCTGGTATTTTTGGGATGTTACAAGTTGGTATCAGAGCCCTGGTTTGAGGGATTCGGACACACCTTCGGGGGTGTCTGGACTCAAATCGAGGGATTAAAAGATTTTTATAAGAAATGATTTTCTAAAGACTAAGTAAAAGGGGTTTCTAAAAAGAAAAAAAAGTGTGTGATGTGCGCGACCGGCCGAGCTCAAGTAAGTTTTCCCCAAAGTACACATACAAGTTTACGTTATGATTATCAATTTCAGTTTCAGTAGAACAGCATGCTAGAATAGGACTAAGGATCTAGGAATGATGCCTTATGTGCCTGCTTTATGTGTTTCGGCTTTTTGAGAATTGCATGCTAGTACAGATCAGTCAGTATGATAGCCAGAGTAGTATATACTTGATTATGTGTACTCAATGCCCGAATGCTGCTTGCTTTGTGCTATTAGGAGTTCTAGTCGTCTTTCACTAACTAGTGAACGAATATGCTAAGTTACATATTGCAAGGATTAAATAATTTCAGAAGGTTGGGTCTAGCCCTATTTCGTAGCTCTCGTTTGAGTCCAACCGTTGTAGGGTAGGACCTCTCATTCGAAGAATTATCTAGTCTGAGAAATATGTAATAGTATTTGCGAGCTAGTTAGGGAAAGAAAGCAGGGACTTCTTGTGCAGCTGATGGCAGAGAGTGGGATGGCGATTACTTAGGGCAAGCCTAGGGCGAGAGTAGCACGAGAACCGCAGTATTAATAGAAAGGACTTGGTTGAGTTGAGGCAATTCTTGAGGAAAGTACGGATAGATGTGGAAGGTAGTATGGGCCCGTACTACTGAAAGCGGAGGATCCGTACTCGATTCAAAAAGGGCCGAGACGAGACCGGGGACTTGTGATATGAACGTGAGCCTCGTTAGTGGAATATAGTATGATGGTGGTTATGCTATGTTTTGCAGTATGGTGACCACACGACAGGGAGCGGGAGGCTCAGGATCAGGATCGGGTTCGGGTTCAGGGTCCGAACCAGTTGATGAGGGTCTACGCGAGTTCATTGCGTCAGAGATTACCAGGGGCATCCTTGAGTCGACTCCCATCATCTTCGGGTCGATCAAGGAGGGTATTGTAGAGTTGATGGAGGATCGTCTCAGGGCGTTCAGGAGTGATATGGCGGCTAGCCAGTCAGGACCATGCACACTGTCCTTTAAGGACTTCAGGGGCAGTGGTGCATCAGATTTCCATGGGCGAAGGACCCCATTACTGCCAGACGATGGATTGTAGACCTTGAGTCTGCACAGCTGATCAGCTTCTGCCCCGAGGGGTCGAAGGTACGATTTGCAGCAGGGTGTCTACGTGACAGAGCTAGAGATTGGTGGGAGTCGGTTTGTGACTCTTTGGGAGCCGCGGCCATTGAGGCTATGACATGGCCGGACTTTGTGACACGATTCAGGGTGGAGCTCCAGCATTTGGCACGGGAGTTCTTGGATATGAGGCAGACGACAGAGACAGTGGCGGAAATCACTGCCAAGTTCCGGGAGAGGGCGTTACTGGTGCCCCAGTATGCATGTGATGAGGATATGAGGAGGACCCGCTACCATGACATGCTGCGAGCCGACATTCGGGAGCATGTCAGTTTTTCAGCTTGCCCTACCCTAGATTCTATGATTGCTAGGGCGAGGGAGAGGGAGATAGATCTGGAGCACATCCGGAAGAGGAAGGCAGAGGAGGGACAGACGATAGGGGCTTCGGGAAAGAAGCCCAAGGGATCAGACGGTAGGCCGAAAGGCCATTCAGGACCGGTCCGCTGCAGGAAGTGCGGCAGGTCGCACGAGGGAGCGTGTAGATTAGGATCGACAGGCTGCTACAGGTGCGGCAAGACGGGACACTTCAGCAAGGATTGTACTGCCCCTGCTCCGGTTATTCAGACATCTGAGTTGCTGTGTTTCCACTGCAATCAGAGGGGCCACAAGAGGACCAACTGCCCCCAGTTGACAGCAGCGCCAGTACAGGCGCCAGCTCCAGCGACCCTGCGGATTACAGATGGCCGGCAGGGCAAGGCAGAGGCTCCGGTGGTGAGGAGCCGGGCATTTCAGCTGACAGCCGAGGAGGCACGCGCTGCACCCGATGTGGTGACGGGTATGATTCTTTCCCTCTGACCTATTTATATGAGATTTATGATATTGATATGTGCTCTGTGTATATACGTTTAGGATCGTTCCATGTGAACGGTATTCCAGTCCAGGTGTTGTTTGATTCGGGGGCTACCCGATCCTTTATTTCTCTTGCACTTAGCAAGAAGTTTCCTGAGTCCTCGGGCATGTTGGATTGCCCTTTAGAGGTCGAGATTACGGACGACCGGTCGGTGCGAGCATCAGAGGTCTTCCGAGATTGTGTGTTAAGGTTGTTCGAAGAGTGGTATTTGGTTGACCTAGTTCCCATTCCATTGCAGGGAAACAAGGTCATTATTGGTATGGATTGGCTGAGTCCCAATGGGGCAGTGATAGATTGCGCGCAACAGTTAGTACGAGTCAGAGCCCCAAGTGGGGGAGAGTTAGTAATTCAGGGTGAGAGATCACAGCGAGGGCCAGCCTTCTGTTCGGCAGCGAGGGCAAGGCGTTACCTTCAGCAGGGTTGCGCAGGATATGTCGCATATGTCATGGACACCCGGGAGGCGGGTAAGGCGACGGTGGGCGATGTGCCCGTAGTACGAGAGTTCGCGAATGTATTCCCCGAGGAGCTGCCTGGGATACCTCCAGAGCGACAGGTGGAGTTCAGGATCGGTTGGCTCCTCCTGTGATGCAGGAGTTGTCTACACAGCTTCAGGAGCTGTTAGATAAGGGTTTCATTAGACCGAGCAGTTCACCCTGGGGAGCCCCGATTCTGTTTGTGAAGAAGAAGGACGGGTCGCATCGGATGTGTATCGATTATAGGGAGCTGAATAAGGTAACGATGAAGAACCGCTACCCACTCCCGAGGATTGACGACCTCTTTGACCAGCTTCAGGGAGCATCTTGGTTCTCCAAGATAGATTTGCGTTCAGGGTATCACCAGGTGAGGGTCAGAGAGGAGGATGTGCAGAAGACGGCATTTCAGACACGTTATGGCCACTATGAGTTTGTGGTGATGCCTTTCGGGCTCACCAATGCTCCTGCCGCGTTCATGGACCTCATGAACCGCGTGTGTAGACCGATGTTAGACCGGTCGGTGATAGTATTTATTGATGATATCTTGGTTTACTCCAAGACGCGAGAGCAGCATGAGGAGCATTTGCGGGAGGTTTTGGAGACCTTGAGAAGGGAGAACTTGTATGCTAAGTTCTCCAAGTGTGAGTTCTGGTTGCGCGAGGTGCAGTTTCTTGGGCACCTTGTCAACCAAAACGGGATTTCGGTGGATCCGGCCAAGGTGGAGGCCGTGATGAGATGGGAGGTTCCAAAGTCTCCATCTGAGATTCGGAGTTTCCTGGGATTAGCTGGCTACTATCGAAGATTCATCCAGGATTTCTCCAAGATAGCATTACCCCTGACCAGGTTAACGAGGAAGGTTGTGGTCTTTCGTTGGGGGCCTGAGCAGCAGGCAGCATTCGAGACACTGAGACAGAGATTGTGCGAGGCGCCAATCTTAGCCTTGCCAGAGGGCATGGAGGATTTTGTTGTATACTGCAATGCGTCCATCTCAGGTTTGGGCGCGGTATTGATGCAGAGAGGGCATGTCATCGCCTACGCGTCGAGGCAGCTGAAGCCTCACGAGGCGAACTACCCGACGCATGATTTGGAGTTGGGGGCTGTTGTGTTCGCCCTCAAGATTTGGCGTCATTACCTCTATGGGGTTCGTTGTACGATTTACACGGACCACAAGAGTTTGAGGTACCTCATGGACCAGCCAAATCTGAATATGAGGCAGCGTCGGTGGCTTGATGTGGTAAAGGATTATGATTGTGAAATCGTTTATCACCCGGGGAAGGCCAACGTGGTGGCCGATGCGCTTAGCCGCAAGGCGGCGCCGATCAGGGATATTTGCATGAGGATGACAGTGGTGACTCCGCTTTTGGAGCAAATCCGGGAGGCTCAGCAGGAGGCTATGAAGGAGGAACATCGGAAGAGTGAGCAGATTGTGGGACAGGTTTCCTCCTTCGACTATGACAGCAGAGGATTATTGACGTTATACCGCAGGGTGTGGGTTCCATACCTCGGAGGCGTGCGCCAGGTTCTGATGGAGGAGGCGCACAAATCCCGATTCTCCATTCATCCAGGGGCAACGAAGATGTATAGGGATCTTCGTCTGGACTATTGGTGGCCCTGCATGAAGAGGGATGTAGCATGGTACGTTGAGCGGTGCCTGACCTGCAGGAAGGTCAAGGCCGAACACCAGAGTCCACACGGCAAGATGCAGCCGTTGGATATCCCACTGTGGAAATGGGAAGACATCACGATGGATTTCATCACCAAGCTTCCCAGGACCGCGCGGGGAGTGGATTCGATATGGGTCATCGTCGATCGATTGACCAAGAGCGCCCACTTTATCCCGATTCAGGAGAGCATCTCGGCCGAGAAATTGGCCGATATCTACATCAGAGAGGTGGTGGCACGGCACGGGGTGCCAGTTTCAGTGATTTCGGATAGGGATGTGCGGTTCACTTCCAGGTTCTGGAAGAAGTTTCATGACGAGCTGGGTACTCGTCGGCATTTTAGTACAGCCTTTCACCCGCAGACGGATGGCCAGAGCGAGCGGACCATCCAGACTCTGGAGGACATGCTGCGGGCGTGTGTTTTAGACTTCGGTGGTAGCTGGGATACCTATCTTCCTTTAGCCGAGTTTTCATACAATAACAGCTATCACGCGAGTATTGACTGTCCTCCTTTCGAGATGTTGTACGGGAGGAAGTGCAGGACCCCGATATGTTGGGGCGAGGTTGGACAGAGAGTCATGGGGAGCACCGAAGTAGTGCTCAAGACGACAGAGAAGATTCAGCAAGTCTGGAGCAGGCTTCAGACTGCTCAGAGTCGGCAGAAGAGTTATGCCGATAAGCGCCGATCAGACCTGGAGTTCCAGGTCGGGGATATGGTTCTCCGGAAAGTGTCACCGTGGAAGGGCGTCATCCGATTCAGGAAACGGGGCAAGTTGGGTCCCAGGTATATTGGACCGTTTAGGGTTGCAGCCCGAGTGGGCAAGGTGGCATATCGGCTGGACCTGCCAGCCGAACTTAGTCAGATCCACAGCACTTTCCACGTCTCCCAGCTGCGGAAGTGCCTGGTGGACGATTCAGTAGTGGTACCTTTGGAGGACATCCAAATTGATGACAGCCTGAATTATATCGAGCGGCCTGTGGCTATCCTAGACCGGAAGTCGAAGGAACTGAGGAACAAAAGGGTGGAGCTGGTGAAGGTGCAATGGCAGCATCGGAAGGGCTCGGAATGGACTTGGGAGCCCGCGGATGAGATGATGGAGCATTATCCGGAGCTGTTCTGAAAGGGAGCGGCAGACTTCGAGGACGAAGTCTAAAATAAGTGGGGGAGATTTGTAACACCGGGTTCATGGTATGATTTTATTTAAGTTTTTATCTTATTTTTGCCACGAACTCGGCGAGTCTGCGTCCCGACTCGCCGAGTAGCAGCAGGGTGGACACGGGATTTGAGCGGTGAACTCGGCGAGTCGATGCATGGACTCGGCGAGTCCACCTGTCTGGATGAAACTCTATTTTCAGACATTGCACCCTATTTTACCCATTCTAAAACACCCATTTCGTCCCATTCTCTTCCAGAAGAACTGTAGAGCGAAACCCTAGCCCATTTTGATCCTTGTGAGTGATTTTGGCTTGGTGAAGGAAGTTTGAAGCTTAAGAGAAGAAGGAGGAAGTTGGAGGGTGCAAGGAAGTGTGGTAGATCCGAAATCTACCCTGGGAGAAGCTCCTAACCAGGTAAGAAAGCTCCTTCTTGATCTTTAGTATAATAGATTCCCGTTTTGTCCCTTATATGTGGATTGCAAGACCTTAAACCTCCCAAACTCCGTGTGTTTATGCCCTAGGAGCTTAGATTTATGGTTTGGAACCATTGCATGTCTCAGTTTTGGCCAGAATGGGTGAAGAGTCGAAGGGTACTCGGCGAGTGCCAAAGTGCACTCGGCGATTTCCATGAAGATGGCCTTAGACTCGGCGAGTTGGATAAACAACTCGGCGAGTCCTATGAAGATTGCCTGGTACTCGGCGAGTCGTTCTTCAAACTCGGCGAGTCCCTTGAATATAGCCTTGAACTCGACGAGTTGTTCTTCCAACTCGGCGAGTCACCGGGTTTGTTAGCTGTCCCCGTCTAGCGAGTCAGGCTGACTCAGTGAGTGGGAACAGGGGCCCGATGAGTCAGCGTCGGGCTAGACATAGAAGGACTCGGCGAGTCCAGTCAATCAGAAGGTTGACTTGGACCAAGGAGTTGACTTTGACCAGTCATTTGACCTTAGGGGTATTTATGAGTACCTAATCCATGTTTACGAATTTATAACCGGAGGGATTACCGGTGCGGCAGCCAGGCGTAGTCTGAGCAGCTTTTCGGCAGCTACTCTCGAGGTGAGTTTCCTTCCAGTAGGGACGGGTCTAAGGCACCAAGGCCGGCCCGTATAGACGATATGTTAGTATCGGAGTGTGGGCGGAGCCCGTATCTCATAGCTGAGTTTGATTGTGATATATGCCAGTATGATAGAATTGCTTATACTTGTTGTCTGTGTGATACTCGTATGTTATGGTTTAGTAGCGGAGTGTGGGCGAGGCCCGTATCTCCATGGATAGCAGAGTGTGGGCGAGGCCCGTATCTCCTAGCTAGTAGAGTGTGGGCGAGGCCCGTATCTCCTAGCTAGTAGAGTGTGGGCGAGGCCCGTATCTCTATGGGTGTGGGCGAGGCCCGTATCTCTTAGCTGTTCATTATATGATTGCATGGTATGTGGCATTATGGGGGAACTCACTAAGCTTCGTGCTTACGTTTTATAGTTTTGTTTTCAGGTACCTCTTCAGCTAGGGGACAGGAGTCGGCGCGGTAGCAGCCTATCACACACTCTCATGTTTTCCGCACTATGGATTTTCTGGGATGTACTCTGAATATTTTACTATGATGTTACCGGTTCTCAGACATAAATTAATATTATGAATGTTTTGTAACGATGTTTTTATGAATTAACCTAATTTAAAAATGAAATTTTTAGCTGGTATTTTTGGGATGTTACACCCCGTCGGCTAATTCTCCTTCTATCTCATATTTACAAAAACTGTATCGTATTTATCGCGCACGAAGAGTAGCGACTAAGCTTCGTCCATATCTTTTGCATACGAGCTCCATTTTCCGACGTTATTTATATCCACGCGTTGGTATTTACGAGTACTACAACTTTCATTTAGACCCCGTTGGCTAATTCTCATTCTATCTCGGATTTACAAAACTGTATCGAATTCGCCGCGCTCGAAAAGTAGAGACTAAGCTTCGTCAATAACTTTCGCATACGAGCTCCGTTTTTTATGTAATTTATATCCACGCATTGGTAAAAATAAAATCTACAACTTTCCTTTTTACTCCGTTGGCTAATTCTCGACCGATCTTAAATTTAACAGTAGGAGGTGATTACACTGTTAAATGTCCGCGTAAAATTCATAACTTTTACATACGGACTCCATTTTCGTCTGTCTTTTTGTCGTTGAGTTCCTATTATTGAGATCTTCAACTCTCATTTAGGTCGCGTAAGCCAAAAACAGTTCGAACTAAAATTCGAGTTTCGGGTCGTGCACTACTATGTCAAATCTTAGAAAAATCATAACTTCCTCATAAGAAGTCAGATATGGGCGTTCGTTATATCCCCGGAATCCTTGTTTCGACAACCACCAATTTATGTAAAGATATCGGGTTTATCTCACACTTTAATTTTGACGCTTATTTTTATTTTTTATTAATTATACCTTTATAACTAAGTATAAAGCACATAAATTCACATAATTCACATAATACTCAAATAATTCATTTTTATTACTTCAAAAAGAGTTATAATAGTTGACCTAGACTATTACATCATCTATTAATGCTTAGCCCCGAAACCCGGACGTTACATTTTAGATGTATAAAATCGCATCTTGGTGGTTGATATGAGCCCATGCATGAATTTAAGTCCTTATTGTGAGCCTTTTTTGGACAAAAATGGATGTTGGGTTCCATTAAGACATGCTAAGGCATAACGTTTCCAACTTTATGTCTTAGAACCCCATAATGGTCGAGACCTGAAAACTGGATCGAGTGGCTGTAAGGATTAAGCATCAAATGGCTTAGGGTAGTAATCAGCTCAGTACTCTGAGCGCACTAAGGAGTACGCCGCGCGTACTGGCAAACATATGAGTATGCCAAGCGTACATAGAGTAGTTTGGGTTTTGTCCTGTTTAGGGTGGATGAGCCTCAGAATTCTTGGGCATCGGAGCCCATTATTATGTTTTGGGCCAAGGTTGGTTAGGATCATTATGGGAAAGGTGAATGGGCCTTTATCTTAGGAATTTGGACTTGGGACTTAGGCCCACGATTATGGTTTATAACCTATCTCTGATTAGGGTAATTTGTGTATGTTCAGTGTGGGATCTTCCAGTTCAGTAGCCGAGCGGTTAGTTATTTATCAGCGGACAGAGGTGAGTTTTCTCACTATATCAATGGGTCGAAGGCACCAAAGTCGGCCCATCATTTGTAATATAGGTTGTTAGCTATACTTGATATATATGTATGAAAGACCAGGATTTGACCCCTGCCAATTATATGAAAGACCAGGATTTGGTCCTTAGAAATTTTATGAAAGACCAGGATTTGGCCCCTAGCAATTGAATGAAATACCAGGATCTGGCCCCTGGCAACTGTCTGTAAGACCGGGATTTGGCCCTCGGCAGGACATTGCTTATAAGACTATGGTTTGGCCCATAGCACTATCTTATTTATGATTGTTATATGGTACTTTGGGGAAACTCACTAAGCTTTTGCTTACAGTTGTAATTGTGATTTCAGGTACTTCCAGTACTAAGGGGAAGGGCCCGGCTTTATGGTGCCACATTCACTCCTTACTATTTTCCGCATTTTTGATGTTGTACTCTGATGATTGACATTTTTGTTACAGCCTACATTCAATTTCGTCAACATGTGTCGATGTGTACTTACGATCTACATGTCATTTTGTTAACATGGGTCTATGTGTACTTACGACCTACACGTTATTTCGTCAACACATGGTTCTATGTGTACTTATGACCTACATGCCCTTTTGTCAACACACAGGACTATAGGCTCTCGACCTCTTTAACCATTCCACCACCATCCCCTAACTACGTCTAATATCACAAAAATTATGCACACAGAGACTATACTTTAGATTTTTCTAATAAAGGCACATTTATAATTTATACTCTACCAGTTTACACTTAAGTATATAGATCAGCTCTACTCTACTAGCTCTTTATCCTAACATACATGGGCATGTATCGTAATACATAATATGGTGAGATAACTCACCTTGACAGTTACTCAGACGATTGACAGTTATCTGTGTGATCCTACTGGCGATCCAACTTGTGGGTAATATGTCTAACAAGTATTAACCTATAATACGATGACTTATTAATCTCTAAGATTATATGGTAATGAAAGCTAGATCTTTCATTAATCCAAATGAATACTGATATTTCAATCAAATAAGGATCAACCAAGCCGGACGGTTGGGAGGCAGGACCATTTCGACATATAGCCTTTCTGAAATTCAACAACCAAGCCAACATGACCATTCTAGACACATCTTCCGTAAGTAGATCAATCAACATTATAAATAGAATTACTGATAAATCTTATCTATATATCCATAACAACGACTATGAATATAACTATAAGATACACATAAAGCGTAGCTTAACAGACAAAGAGTTTCTAGTGAAAACCGGGAAGATTGCAGGAAGGGCTTCGATACTGAACACTTCTATTTGCCCGACCCGCTGCCTCAGAGCTTCACTAAAGTGGAGTTCTTCAGACTCCCGAAAATACCCCAAAAGTTAGATCTTGGAGAGAGATGAGAAATTTTGGAGTGAAAAGAGTGTGAGAAATGAAAAGAACCGGAGATGTCTATTTGTAGTAGGGAGGCATACTGCGCACTATAGATGTGCACCGTGCATATTGTCAGGGTACTGGTGTCGCTTCAATCAGATGGTGACACATGGTTGTTTTTGGTGGAGTGTTAGTACGCGCCGCACACCTTGTCGACACGTGCCCACCCGAGCACAAATTTTATGTTTCTTCACATATTCATATCTTCTTCGTATAAGCTTGGTTTTCGACGTTCTTTAAATCCACGCGTAGCTATCGAAGAGATCTACAACTTTTATTTAGACTTTGTTGTCTAATTCTCAGTTTATTTTTAAAGTTATATATTTATAGGCTTAGACTGTTAAAATCCATATAAAAATCATAACTTCTCATACTATATCCTTTCTCGACTGTCTTTATATCGGCATATAGGTATTGACGAGATCTGAAACTCTCGTTTAGATTGTTTTTCCTAACAATCAACCGTTCTTAAATTTGGTTTCTGTGCCGCACGTTGTTGTGCTGAAACTTTTAAAAACCAGAACTTCCTCTTACGAAGTCAGATTTAGGTGTACGGTGACGTTCGTCAAGACTATATATCCTAAATAGGTCTCTATCAAAGATGTCTATTTACATAACCGGTCATTTATACTATAAGGAGAAAATGGGGTATTACATACTAACCTCTTATGCAGCTTGATCTTGATCTTATTGAACCCTTCTTAATGCTTCTTCATCCAACCATGTTTCTTAAATGATATGACCCAAAGTAGAATCCTTATAATGGAATCACACCCAATGACTCCAAAAAGATAACTAAAAGAAAACTAGGAGAGGCTCAAATTTCTTCATACCATGGGAAGGATTAGAAAATTTGTGCCATAGAGAGAAAAGGAAGAAGTTGGAGAAAATTTCAATCCAAGGTGCAAGGAGGAGTGAAACCCCCAACACCCTATTTATAGCCTTAAATCATTTTCCAGGTTTCATCTACGATCCCATGTAGGATGAAGATATAATTCGAAAATCACCTCACATGTAATGTGGAATGGAGATTTTGAAATTCCCTTATTCGTTCCAAAAAATCTCAATTAGTCAATCTTTAATACACTCGTCTTTCGATTCTTGGTATGTAATTCTTTTATTGCTTAAAAATAATAATAATAATAATAATAATAATAATAATAATAATAATAATAATAATAATAATAATAATAATAATAATAATAATAATAATAATAGTAATAGTAATAACAACAACAACAACAACAACAACAACAACAACAACAACAACAGTTCAAATAAATCAATTTATTAAATTATTTAGTATTTATAAGTCAAGGGGGTGTAATGCATTTTCTGGAAAGTTGTTTTGAGGAAGAAATCAAAATTGGGGTAAGTTTCATTTTCATGCCAAAGCATAGGGGTCATTTATGTCAACTGTAGAAATTCGTTGTCTCTTTCCTCGTTCATCAAACATAACTACTATTTTTGTTCTTTTATTGTCTTGTTGTCAGCAAAAATCGAATATACGAAAGGGAGTGGTCCTAATCCCTTAAACGCCATTCCCCTCGACTTATAGATCGATTACCTTCTACTTTTTGGTTGTAAATCCCGAGAATAAGTCGAGGTTCTCTCTTGGTTTCCATATCTATGGTTTGTGAATGTTCATTTGTAAAACTCAAACAAAGCCATCTCTCAGGTATGTTTCTTCTCAATTCCATCCCTAGTAACCCCTGGAGCCATCATGGGCACTGTTGAAGCCTGAGCAGCCTCCTACAGCTCCTTATCCACCAGAAAAACATGTTTTTTGGAGAATTCTGTTTTGGAGTTCTTTGCTATCGATTATTTTATCGAGTTCTAACCCTTTTTAATCTTCTCCAATGGTGTCTTATGGTTCTATTATCACTTATAATCAAGTGTGATCAGTTAGAACCAAGTTTATAACCTCAAATGCTTGCAAAACTTCTTACACACTTATATTTTGGGATTTTTTGTGACGAGAGGGTTTAATTCTTTTTCAAAGTCCTTGGATCGGTTTCATACCTTGATTAGCTTTCTAGGACTGATACTTGGCTCACTTAACACGTCTTGTCTCATGTTGGTGCTTTGAACCAAGAAACAACACCAATTTTACTTGATTTTTGTCCGAAAAACTCTGAAGCCGAAGAGCTACACTTTGAGGATGTTCTTTGTCCATGAAATATGATTTCCAACTAATTTTTTCTTTAAAACACAACCCATATCATGTGTTATAAGTTTGGTGTGGTGAGGGTGTAACATCCAAAAATTATGACCTAAATATTTCATTTTTAATTTAAGTAAAAGTCGCATTCCAAAACATTGTTCATACATCCCAAACAAATAAATATGTCAACATCATGAAAATCAGAGTATGTCCCATAAATTGAATTCATATGGTGTGTGCGATGCAGTCAACCCGATCCCTTCCCATTAGAACCGGAAGTACCTGAAACATAAACTCAAACCCGTAAGCACAAAGCTTAGTGAGTTCCCCAAGATACCACATACCAAACATATCATATAATGGGCCCCACCTAATAAGATACGGGCCCCGCCCAATAAACATACATATACAAGCACATACAAGTATCACACAGACCACAAGCATATCAACATAACCAATCAAGGGTCGGCCTTAGTGCCTTAGACCCGCTAAACACAATGAGGAAACTCACCTCGAAAAGCTGAATGAAAAGAATGATCCATGACTGTTGGTCCTACAGCTCCCCGAACTATCAATTGCCAAAAACAACTAATTAAAATTTCGGATCTACATCATAACCAAAAATCCCTACTTGGGGTAAAAAGGCTATTTTACCCCTAACATAACTTGGTCCATGTAAGTCCCAAATCTGCTTGTGTATCAATCAGATCCGTTTGATGGTGCGGAATCCCAATCAAACGGATGATGTCAGATCAAATAGAAGAGAAGGAGAAGAAGAATATGATGAATCTTGTATGTATTGATATGAATGAAGACCCGGATACAAGATTCACACACACTAACACACACTCTCTTTTCTCTCTCTCTCTCTAGAACACCTTCAAATGCACACACTTAAGCTCCTCTAGTGTTCATCAATCTACTCCCTCACCCCTTACACCTATATTTATACATAACAAACATGGGCTTGGTGAACATGGGCCGGGAATGGGTTTACGGTCGTAAATGGGTTTACGGCCGTAAACACCCATTGGGTCGTAAACAGGGTTTACGGTTTACGGCCGTAAACACAAAGCTGTTTACGGTCCTAGACATAAAATTACATTTTCCTAGAAAAGCAAAGTATAAACCATATTTTTGACCCAACAATATCCCCCTTGGTTTATAGGTTTCTTTTCTTTTCTTAAATGACCCAACAAGCTCCCCCTAAAAAGTAGCTGGCTTTTCTTGTCAATCTTCATCGAGAGCTTGGCTTCAACATTAATCTTCAAATTCTTCACGACTTCAAGATGAACTTGATGAATCTTCAATGAATGACTTCATCTTGAGCAGTTGGGCTTTTCTTCAGAATTTGACATTGAACGCACATTGGGTGAGGAGGCTTCTTGTACTGATTCTTGAAAGATAATGCTTTCAGTTTGAGAATCTTCAGAGAGAACATCAGAGAGAACTAATCTTCTGGATCACTTCAGCAAGTACAAGATAGCAGCAGACTGATTGAGGAGGCTTCAATGCAATCCGTCACATAATCTTCAATTTCAGCTTCAGCTTGCTTCTGGGGTTGAAAGATTGAATGTTGAAAGAATAATCTTCATTTCTTGCTCCTTCGAATGAGAATTCTTCGATGATCACGGATGAAGCCTTGGCTCAGAAATCTTCGACACAAACTTCCATGAGTTTCATCTTCACATGAATTCACTATTCAAGACAAAACAAAACTAAAAGAAAAATTTAGCACACAATATTTTTGGATTTTTCATATTTTCTGAAAAAAGAAAAAAAAAATTTGATTTTTTTTTTTTTTAATTTTCTGATTTTTGTTTGGTTTTTAAAATTTTTTAATTATCCCTTGATATTTAAATTAGAAGAAAACTATGAACAAATTTAACAAAAATAAAAATGATATCTAACTTTAAGAGTGATTTGGGATCAAAGTTTTTAAACAGCCTTTATCCGTTTATTAGTACCTCTCCCTTCATGAATAGATCTGGTCAATCGCCGGTATTGTGGTCCACTTAAACACGAGAGATTGTGACAAAATTAGGACATACTATAAGTGACAAGACAATGTGCTCCTATGTTCCTAGATAATATTCGTAAAGGACCATTCAGCTGACGACGACCAAAGATATTGTTGTCCACCTAAATTGAGCAGCGAGATCTACAGACAACCTAGTGATTGTTCAATTTTTAAATGTACTAGAACATGTTTCCCGCTTCCTGACATACCCCAATAATCAGGAACTTCCAAAGTACTCCTTACTTTAGGTGAGAAGACAATTATTATGAGAGAAGTCAGATTTAGAATGCATATGCTATACACCCAGGTCGGATCTCTTCCAATCTCGCAGAGGGTGAAACATATGACTAACCAGATTTAGAGGGATTGAGTAGTAGAATGGTGCATATGTTGTGTACCAGGTCGGATGGTTAATCACGCAAAGGAGACAGTATATGGCTAACAGGCAGAAAGAATTGCATAGATAGAAGATGCATAGAAATAGAGTTGCATATGTTACAGTCCAGGTCGGATGTATTTCAATCACGCAGAGGAGGCAACATATGACTAACAGAAGGAAAGCAAGCAAAATAATTTTCTATAGACCTACTTTATCGGAATTCCCCAGTCGCCCCATCAATACCGGAATTAAGGACAAAGTCCGTACATCGAGGAAGAGTTAAACCACAGTTCTAGATACGGATAAATTTAATGTGAACGGTGGATTATCATGTATATCTCCCTGCTCAACCTATCTGAGCGTCGTATTGTGAGGCTAAATGGATCTATCTAGGTCAAGATTTTTCAAGTCTCTAGATTCCTTAAGTTCATTAATTCCTAGTCAAGTCCATTTTAATCTCTCGTGCCTACCAGCGCATCGAACACAGAGCCTAGACAATTCAGATTCATTCCCTTACACAGATTCAGATTGCCTGTTATCACATGATTATATCACTTCCCAAAACATCTCATGCAAGCACATTCCATAACCAACATATTTTTGGATTTTCTGATTTTCTAATGTTTTTGGATTTTTTAAAATTTTAAAATTTTTGTTTTGTTTTTATTTCTCCCCCTAAATTTGTGCATAGGAGAGAAACGAAAGTAAATGCGCAAATTTAAACTATCCTAAAACAAAAATTAGTCTTTAAAGCAAATCAGCTTAAGAAAAACTCAGGAGTATAGAGAAGAAAACTCAAACCGTAAGTCACCGATTGAATTTGCATCCAGAAGGTCTGAGAACAGCACGCATAATCTCAGAACAGATCCGAAAATTCTTCATGTCATTAAGCACTAACCCCATTTGTGATCTCTTCCTTTCTTCCTTTCCCGCAAAGGACACATACTCCCAAACAATGTTCTGAGTGTTGTACAGTTGAGAGATGCCTCCTATCATGTGCCAGGAACAGCCACTACCAACAAACCGAAGTCTGATGATATGCCTCCATAGCTGCTCCGACACAGAGCGGGATCAGTTGGTCTTTGGAACCCAATCCATTTTGAAACTAGGTCGACCTTTGTCATCTACGCAAGATACATTCTCCCATGACATATCCTGCTTATCAGAAACAGAAGATGTAGAAACATTAGAGTCATTAGGTGATTTGGGAGACTGAACCTTTGGTACCCATTTGTAGTTGGGTTTAACCCATTTCTTTTTCGATCCGATGGGTGCCTCGGTACTTGCTTTTGATCTTGATGTCGGCCGTTGAGATGACTTTGACCTAACCGGTCTTTGTTTCAATGGAGCATCTCTTGGATTGGGCTTCTTGGCCGGCATTTCCTTCTTGACTTTGGGATTTTGATTCTTGTCCTTTGGAGTTTGATTCTTGCTCTTCTGCGCATTCCAGTCATCATTGTCTGAACGTGACCTTGAGGGGTTTCTTTTGGAATATCTCCCTCTTGGCGCGTTTTTCCATCCATGTGCGTAGTAGGGAACGTATGCGCGATTTGGACAGTTTCGGGCAATGTGACCAGGTGTTCCACAATGAAAACAAGTCTTTTTCTTCACTGGGAAATTGTTTCTTCCTGCCCCTGGTGGCGTGTCTTTTCCTTGTCTCTTGCTTTTCCCACACGCACAGTTGCAGCATGCATTCTGTTTAACTTGATTTGGTGGCCTGTAATTCTCAACAACAGGTTGATCAGAAGCAACTGAGTTCAAAGCAATAGATTCAGAGCTCAAGGAGATGTTGGTTTGTTCAATGGTTTTCTCCTTGTTCTCATCTTCTGCTACTTTACTATCAGACACACTCTCTTCAGCTGCTTGCTTGGATTGATTTAAGGATTGATCTGCAGGGGAAGTAGAAACGTTAGCATTTTCAACATTAATAAATCCTCCTGAAACAAAAACCAGATGGCTTGCTATAAAACATGAATGGTTCGTTGGTAATCTCCTCTTTAGCAAAAGGTTGATACTGATATGTATGATTAAAAGGAGGAGGTACATTATCGTATCCTAAACCCTTTGATTGATTATGTTTAAATTGCATGCAATGGTCTATCATGTTGGCAACTACTTCGCTTGATACATCAAACTTTTTAAAATCAAAATTTGCAGTTTCAAATTGCCCTTTTAATGTATCAAGCTCAGTAATTAACTCAACATTCTGTCTCTTGATATAATCATAATGTTCACATTTTTCACTGTAGTCTTGCTAAATTCTCTTAAAGTCCTTTATTTTTGTTTCTAATTCAGCCTTCATGGGTTTATGTCCTTTCCTGAGTTGATATTCTTCATATCTCAGGTCCTCAACTTCTCTTTTTAATAAATCAATTTGTTCCCGAAGAAATTTAATCGTATCTTCACTAGATAGTGTACATGAAACTTCACATGATTGAGAACATGAAACTTCATTGACCGGAATGTTTGCGGAACTCATTGTTTTTCGACAATTCAAAGCGTCAAGTTCTTCAATTATATCAGCAAGACTGAGACGATTGAGATCTTTTGTCTTCTTGATGACAGCCATGTTCATATCCCACGATTTCGGAAGTGAATTCAATAGCTTTTTGTTTATCTCAGATTTGGTCAAGAAGATTCCGGCTATATTCATCTCAGTAGTGAGTGTGGTAAATCGCTGCAACTGAGCTTCCAGGGTTTCTCCAGGGATATAATCGAACATGTTGAAGTTTTGTCTTAACGTCTCCTGACGACTCTCTTTCATGTCTTCAATTCCCTCGTAGACCTCAAAAACTATTTAAAGCACAACTAGAACTTAAAAGTCAAACAAAAAAAATAGCTCGTTAACTATAAACCTCAAAAGTCATCCTTAAAAGTCAAATTTAAAAAGTCAAACTCAAAAGTCAAACTTGAAAAGTCAAACTTAAAAGTCAAACCGAAAAGCTAAATTTGAAAATTTAAAAGTTAAACGAGAAAATCAAAGTTTAAAGCCAAAGGTCAAATTTTAAAAGTCAAAGACAAAATTTTAAGGTCAAAAGTTAAAAAATAAAGTCAAAAATTAAAAACTAAATTTTTGGATGAAAATGGAATTTTAAAATAAAAAAAATTGATTTTTTTAGGTTAAAAGTGCCAATTTGCGAAAATGGGAACCGAGAAGGACTGGTTTTGAATTAAATTTCGAAGGAGAGTATCGTCTGGTAAGTCAGCTTAGTTGGTAAGGCGCTTGGTTGTGGTAGCAGGAGACCCGGGTTGGATCCCCGGCACCTACAACTCCGTTTCAATTTTTGAAGTGCGAAGGCGAGGCTGCTTGCGAGGACGAGGTGCGAGGCTCCTGAACGAGGCGAGGTGCGAAGTGCTGATGCGAAGCTTGCTGCTGCTTAGCCGACTTCCTTAGCCGTTCACCGAGCCGAATTCCGAGCCGAGGCCGCAAACTCCGGCGATCGTAAACTGCCAACCGTAAACTCCGACGACCGTAAACCGCCGACCGTAAACTCCGTCGACCGTAAACACGTTTACGGCCGTAAACTCCAGTGACCGTAAACTGTTTCCGGCCGTAAACTCCGGTCGTAAACCCTTCAAAGACCGTAAACACAGCTTCAGATCGCGAAAAAAACGACGTTTTTCACCATTTTTGCTCCAAAACTCGATCAAAAACTCGTTTTTATGAAAAACGCGAAGAACAAACCCCCCCCCCCTAATTTTCAGAGATCTATCCAAAAACGCAAGAATCTTTCCAAAATAAGATCAAATCAGCTCCAGATCTGACAAAGATGAGTGATACAATCCAAGCTCTGCTACCACTTGTAAGTCCCAAATCTGCTTGTGTATCAATCAGATCCGTTTGATGGTGCGGAATCCCAATCAAATGGATGATGTCAGATCAAATAGAAGAGAAGGAGAAGAAGAATATGATGAATCTTGTATGTATTGATATGAATGAAGACCCGGATACAAGATTCACACACACTAACACACACTCTCTTTTCTCTCTCTCTAGAACACCTTCAAATGCACACACTTAAGCTCCTCTAGTGTTCATCAATCTACTCCCTCACCCCTTATACCTATATTTATACATAAGAAACATGGGCTTGGTGAACATGGGTCGTGAATGGGTTTACGGTCGTAAATGGGTTTACGGCCGTAAACACCCATTGGGCCGTAAACAGGGTTTACGGTCGTAAACCTGTTTACGGCCGTAAACACAGAGCTGTTTACGGTCCTAGACATAAAATTACATTTTCCTAGAAAAGCAAAGTATAAACCATATTTTTGACCCAACAGTCCAAGAATGAAACCCTTAATCACAATCCAATGGGCCCAAAAGTTAAACAATCCATCAAGGCCCAACGTATGGTCTAATTTCCAGTTGGGCCCAATCCCTTTACATGGGCTTTAGCCCAAGGCCCAATAATGCTCCCCTACCCCCAAAGGTTCGATTTCAGATGGCCCACTAAGGCCCAAAACAACAATGTCCATGAAAGTAGCCCAACTGAGGCCCAAAAGACACAAACCCCAAATCCATTGAGTATGCGAGGCGTACTTAACTGTACGCTAAGCGTACAGGCTATATGGATTGTACGCTACGCGTACGAGCTTGTACGCCCATCATACTCCCTCGTTAAGCCATATTTCCAATAAGCTCTTAAATCATTAAGAGTAAGGGTCCCAATCACAGATCTGAGTCATATGAAGTGTCTTAAATGATAAGTCATAAACATGGTGGCTTTTCATGCTCCAAATGAACCAAATCTCGAAATATCAAACATTACTTCCATAAAATGAACCCAAACTCATGCATGGATGGTTCAAAGCTTCAAAGATGGCAACTTTATGACTCTATGACCAAAAGAACACCAAGAGTAGCAACTCTAAGCTCTGGAAATGACAATAACTCATAAGCTCTCATCTATGGGACCAAAAACGTCCAAAAACTCAACAAAAGAGATCTAAGCATTAAGAAAGCAAGTTCTGATCTCTATACCTCAAATGAGTTCCAAATGATGAAGATAATTCGGATCTTCAAGCGCAAACTCCAACAACTCTCCTTCACCAACTTCTTCTTCTTCCTTCCAAGGCACCAAACTACCAAAAATGCACTCAATAAGGTCAAGAACACACCAAGATGATAACAGGGTTTGATTTTAGGGTTTCTGGACAATAGAGGTTGATACGGAGGCTAACACATGAAACTTAATGACATTATATAGGGCTTGAACCCTGGAAATTAGGGTTTTAAGTCTGACCACATGTGTTGTGCGTACAACCTTGTACGTTGTGCGTACGTGCATGGCTCCGCGTTTTCCTTGTGATCCTTCTATGCCCCGCATACACCAGGTTTACGCCCAGCGTACGGCCACAACTTAGCCCACACATAGAGGCCTAATCCTCTAAGCCCAATATGACTTACATGATTTAGACAATTAAATAAATCATTAGATAAATAAATAATAACTTGGAACCATCGGGTGTTACAATTCTACCCCACTTGGATCAGACTTCGTCCTCGAAGCACGCTGCCCCGAACAACTCTAGATAGTGTTCCCTCATATCCTCCTCAGGCTCCTAATTCCACTCTGACCCCTTGCGGTGTAGCCACTGCACCTTCACCAGCTCCACAACCTTGTTCGTCAAGGTTTTCATCTTCGGATCTAGAATTGCCACTGGTCTCTCAATGTAATTCAGGAGGTCATCCAACTGAATATCCTCCAAAGGTACAATTCCATAATCATCCACTAAACACTTCCGCAGCTGAGAGACATGAAAGGCTGGAAGATCAAGACGATATGCTACCCAACCCACCCGAGCCAAAACCCTGAAGGGACGAATATACATGGGGCCCAGCTTGCCCCACTTCCTGAATCGGATGACACCTTTCCAAGGTGACACCTTCAAGAGAACCATATCTCCCACCTTGAACTCCAAGTCTGACCAGCGCATGTCGGCATAGCTCTTCTGCCGACTCTGAGCTATCTACAGCCTGCTCCGAACCTGCTGAATCAGCTCAGTTGTCTTGAGCACCACCTCGGTACTCCCCATAACACGCTGACCGACTTCGGCCAAAGAAATCGGGGTCCTGCATTTCCTCCCATAGAGCATCTCAAAAGGAGGTCGATCAATGCTAGCGTGATAGCTGTTGTTATATGAAAATTCCACTAACGGAAGATATGTATCCCAACTCCCACCAAAATCCAACACGCATGCACGCAGCATGTTCTCAAGAGTCTGAATAGTCCGCTCACTCTGACCATCGGTCTTCGGATTAAATGTCGTACTAAAATGGAGATGAGTCCCCATCTCGTCATGAAACCGCTTCCAAAAACTGGAAGTAAAACGAACATCCCTGTCTGAAACCAATGTGGGTGCCACCCCATGACGTGTCACCACCTCCCAGACATACATCTCGGCCAACTTTTCTATAGAAATACTCTCCTAGATCAGAATGAAATGTGCGATCTTGGTTAATCGATCCACGATGACCCAGATAGAATTCACTCCGCGTGCAGTTCTGGTGCTCTTCCTTCATAGCCTCAACCTGTGCCTCACGAATCCGCTCCAACAATGGAGTGATCACGGTCATCCTCAAACATAGGTCTCTGATCGGAGCTGCGACCGCCATGCGGCTGAGAGCATCGGCCACCACATTCGCCTTCCCCGGGTGGTACAGGATCTTACAATCATAATCTTTCACCACATCCAACCATCGACGCTGCCTCATGTTCAAATTCGGCCGATCCATCAAGTACGTCAGGCTCTTGTGATCCGTGTAGATGGTACACCGAACCCCATAGAGGTAATTTCGTCATATATTGAGAACAAAAACCACAACCCCCAACTCCAAATCATGCGTCGGATAATTCGCCTCATGAGGCTTCAGCTGCCTCGAAGCGTATGAGATCACGCGACACCGCTGCATCAACACTGCCCCCAAACCTGTGATCGATGCGTCACAATAAACCACGAAGTCATCAACACCCTCCTGCAGGGTCATAATCGACACCTCACACAACTGATGCCTTAGAGTCTCAAAAGTTGCCTACTGCTCAGGCCCCCAGTAAAAAGTCACCGACTTCTTGGTCAGTCGGGTCAAGGGAACAACGATCTTGGAGAAATCCTGAATGAATCTCCGATAATAACCAGCCAAACCAAGAAAGCTATGAATCTCAGAGGGATACCTCGAAACCTCCCACTGCATCACGGCCTCGACCTTGGCCGGTTCGACCAGAATACCCTTCTGGTTGACAAGGTACCCCAGAAACTGCACCTCGTTCAACCAGAACTTGCACTTGGAGAACTTCGTGAAAAGTCTCTCCCTCCTCAACGTCTCCAGCACCTCCCTCACGTGCTCCTCATGTTGCTCCTGAGTCTTGGAATAAACCAAGATATCATCAATGAATACTATCATAGTCCGATCCAGTATCGGTCTGCATACGCGGTTAATGAGATCTATGAATGCGGCTGGAGCATTGGTGAGCCCAAAATAAATCACCACGAACTCGTAATGACCATATCGAGTCCGGAAAGTCGTCCTCTGCACATCCTCATCCCGGAACTGTATCTGATGATAGTCTGATCGCAAATCAATCTTGGAGAACCAAGATGCACCCTGAAGCTGGTCGAAAAGATCATCAATCCTCGGGAGGGGATAACGGTTCTTCACTGTTAGTTATTCAACTCCCGGTGGTCGATACACATCCGATCAGACCTATCCTTCTTCTTCACAAACAGAATCGGGGATCCCCAAGGCTAACTACGCGGCCTAATAAATCCCTTGTCTAACAGCTCCTGCAGCTGTGTAGACAATTCTGCATCTCGGGCGGAGCCAGCCAATACGGTGCTTTGACTATCGGATCCGCACCTGGAACCAAATCAATCCTTAACTCCATTTGTCTCTCTGAAGGTACCCCTGGCAAATCCTACGGGAACACATCCGGATAATCCCACACGATCGGCACATCATTCATAATCGCCTTACCCTTATGTCGGGTATCCATGACATAGGCGACAAAACCCGAAGAGCTCTGATGAAGATAGTGTCTGGCCCTCGATGCAGAACACATAACCGACCCATGATGCGGTCTCTCACCCTGAATCACCAGCTCTCCACCACTTGGGGTTCGAAACCGAACCAACTGCTGCTCACAGTCGATCACTGCCTCGTTAGGGCTCAACCAAGCCATGCCCACAATAACCTTGTTCCCACGCAGAGGAATGGGAACCAGATCAACCGATTATTGCTCGCTAAATAACTAGAGAGTACAACCTCGATGAACCCTCGCAACCCGAATAGACCTATCATCAGCAATCTCACAATCTGGAGGACAATCCAACTCCCTCGGAGCTCCAGCAAATCTCTTGCTAAGCACAAGAGATACAAATGATCGGGTAGCCCCCGAATCAAATAATACTAAAGTAGAGATATCGTTCACAAGGAACGATCCTAAAATAAAACACATAAACATAATCAATAATTCAATATAAATAAAGTGATAGGGAGAAGATACATACCTGTCACAACATCGGGAGCTGCATGCGCCTCCTATGTCGTCAGCTGGAAAGCCCTGCCCTTCGCCGCAGGTGTATCTGTATAGCCCTGGCGACTGTCGGTGATCTGAAGAGTCACAGGAGCGGGTGCTGACACCGGTCCTGCTATAGCCAATCTCGGACAATGGGCCTTCTTGTGTCCCCTCTGATTGCACTGAAAGCAAATCAGATCAGATATCAGGGTGATATTCGTGGTAGCAGTACAATCCCTGCTGATATGACCAGTTCGACTGCACTTGAAGCAGCCAGAACCACCCACCCTGTACGTCCCCTCATGCGACCTGTCGTACTTTCCACAGCGGCCTCAGCCCTACTTGCCCTTCCCCCTCGTATCACTCACCTTGGGCCTCTTGCCCGAACCCTCAACACTAAACACAGAATCTGGCTTCCTCTTCTTCTCCATCTCCAAATCAATCTCCCTCTCTCTAGCCCTCGCTATCAAGTCTTCCAGCGTCTTGCAGCTGGATCGGCTAACAAACTGCCGAATATCACTCCTCAGTATCTCATAGTACCGGGCCTTCTTAATCTCCTCATCCGCTACATACTGCGGAACCAGAAGTGCCCTCTCCCTGAACATAGCGGTGATCTCATCCACCATCTCAGTAGTCTGGTGGAGATCCTGGAACTCTCGCGCCAGCTGATGCACCTCAATCACTGGTGCAAACTCGACTCGAAACCTGGTCAAGAAATCACCCCAGGTCATCGAATAAATAGCATCATCATCTCCGATAGCACGCCCTACCTCCTCCCACCAATCACATGCCCTGTCCTTCAAGAGGCAGGAAGCTAGTTTGACATTGTCCCCCTCGAGACAACGGCTGGTACGGAAGGCATTAACAACATCTGTTAACCACCTGCTGCTTGCAATGGGGTCCCTCACCCCATGATAATCTGGTGCTCCACATACCCGAAACTCCCTGAAAGTCATAGAGTGCGTCCCAACCAAAGCCACAATCTTAGTGCGAAAGGCGCTCAACCGATCATCAAGAATCTCCAGAATGCCCTCCTTGACCGTGCCAAAGATCACAAGAGTCTACTCAAGGATACTATATGTAATCTCAGACGAGATAAACTCCCTCATCTCGTCATCAAGCTGCCCGGCTCCAGAACCTGAGCTCGAGCCCTCCCCACCACCGAAACTTCCCATTGGTCTGCCTCGCAATACCACCATACTGAAAATAGACCATATAAACCATCATAATACGCATCAAATATACACATCGGGGAAATCACAACTCCACAAGCTCCTTGGCTTCACTGCAACCCTCCTTGAATCAAGTACGGATCCTCTGCTTCCAGTAGTACGGGCCCATACTACCTTCCACATCTATTTGTACTTTCCTCAAGAAGTTCCTTAACTCATCCAAGTTACTTTATACCCAACAATTCCCTCACAGATAAGGCTGCCAACACTAAATCTCATCCTAGGTTTTCCTAGGGAAATCCCACACCACTCTCTGCCATCAGTTGTAGAAGGAACTCCCGCTAACTTCCTCTAACTAACCCACGAATATAATTACATATTACAAAAACTAGATAATTCTTTGAATGAAAGGTCTCACACTACAATGGTTGGACTCAAACAAAAGCTGCGCAATAGATTTAAAACCAAACCCTCTAAAATTATTTACTTCCCATAATATGTAACTTAGCATATTCGTTTACTAGTTAGTTGAAAATAGTTAGAAATCCTAAAAGCACAAACCAAGTAGCATTCGAGCATCAAGTAATCAAATCCAAGCATAGCCTAATTAGGTCGTCCTATTACTGACTGATCAGTACTAGCATACAAGTATATAAGCTCATACAACAGACATACAAAGGCATCTCTCCTAGATAGTTAGCCCTAATCTAGCATGAGCTTCACAAATTCTCAATTCAAAACATATTATAAACATGTATGGGTATTTTGGGATAACTTACTTGAGCTCGACTGATTGCACGCACCACACCCTTTCTTATTTTAGAAAGCATTTTCTTAAAATATGTTTATCTTTTGCAAAACTTTACCAAATCCTCGGTTTGAGTTGAGACACCTCCGAGAGTGTGCCCAAATCCCTCAAACCACGGCTCTGATACCAACTTGTAACATCCAAAAATTATGACCCAAAAATTTCATTTTTAATTTAAGTAAAAGTCGCATTCCAAACATTGTTCATACATCCCAAACAAATAAATATGTCAACATCATGAAAATTAGAGTATGTCCCATAAACATAATTCATATGGTGTATGCGATGCAGTCAACCCGAGCTCTTCCACTTGGAACCGGAAGTACCTGAAACATAAACTAAAACTCGTAAGCACAAAGCTTAGTGAGTTCCCCAAGATACCGCATACCAAGAATATCATATAACGGGCCCCACCCAATGAGATATCGGCCCCGCCCACACTCGCATAATAGGCCCCACCCAATGATATACGGGCCCCGCCCACACTCGGATAATAGGCCCCACCCACACTTGCAATACGGTTCCCGCCCAATAAACATACATATACAAGAACATAGAAGTATCACACAGACCACAAGTATATCAACATAACCAATCAAGGGTCGGCCTTGGTGCTTTAGACCCGCTAAACCCAGTAAGGAAACTCACCTCGAAAAGATGAATGAAACGAATGATCCGTGACAGTTGGTCCTACAGCTCCCCGAGCTATCAATTGCCAAAACAACTAATTAGCATTTGGGATCGACATCATAACCAAAAATCCCTACTTGGGTTAAAAAGACTATTTTACCCCTAACATAACTTAGTCCATAAATGAAACCCTTAATCACAATTGAATGGCCCCAAAAGTTAAAAAATCCACCAAGGCCCAACATATGGCCCAATTTCCAATTAGGCCCAATCCCTTCACATGGGCCTTAGTCTAAGGCCCAATAATGCTCCCCTAGCCCAAAGGTTCGATTTCAGATTGCCCACAAAGGCCCAAAACAACAATGTCCATGAAAGTAGCCCAACCAAGGCCCAAAAGACACAAAGCCCAAATCCATTGATTACGCGGGACGTAGTCAACTGTACGCTAAGCGTACAGGCTGCATGGCATGTACGCTGCGCGTACAGGCTTGTACGCCCAACGTACTCCCTCATTAAGCCATATTTCCAATAAGCTCTTAAATCCTTAAGACTAAGGGTCCCAATCACAGATCTGAGTCATATGAAGTGTATTAAACCATAAAGTCGTAAACTTGGTGGCTTTGCATGCCCAAAATGAACCAAATCTCGAAATATCAATCATTACTTCCATAAAATGAAACCAAACGCATGCATGGATGGTTCAAAGCTTCAAAGATGGCAACTTTATGACTCTATGACCAAAAGAACACCAAGAGTAGCAACTCTAAACTCCAGAAATGACAATAAGCCACACGATCTCATTTATGGGACCAAAAAGGTCCAAAAACTCAACAAAGGACATCTAAGCATTAACAAAGCAAGTTCTGAGCTTTATACCTCAAATGAGTGCCAAATGATGATCCGGATCTTCAAGCTCAAACTCCAACAACTCCCCTTCACCAACTTCTGCTTCTTCCTTCCAAGGCACCAAACTACCAAAAATGCACTCCACAAAGTCAAGTACACACCAAGATGATCAAGGGTTCGATTTTAGGGTTTCTGGACAATAGAGGCTGATAAGGAGGCTAACACATGGGACTTAATGACATTATATAGGGCTTGAACCCTAGAAATTAGGGTTTTGAGTCTGACCACGTACGTGCATGGTGAAACATCGCAAAAATACATGCCAAAAATTTCGTTTTCAAAATCATTTAACAAACATAAATATCATCGCCATAGTATAAAATCATAAAACATGTATCTCAAAATCTCATAAAATCCATCATCATATCACAATCTCATATAATATATCAGAGTAAACTCTCACGCTAAGAAAACTGTGGTGTGTGCCATGCCATCATCCCGAGCCCTTTCCCTTGATAGTTGAAGTACCTGAAACCAAAACTGAAACTGTAAGCACGAAGCTTTCTGAGCTCCCCCAAACTACCACATACCATACAAATCACATATAGCAAATAACATAACTCTGGGACTACTCCCAACTGCATCGGGACAAATCCCGGCATCGAACTCCTGTCCGACATCGGGCTCACCCCGACATCGGGCTCACCCCGGCATCGGGCTTGCCCCGGAATCGGGCTTACCCCGGCACATACACAGCATAACATATATCATAAACATATAATCAGTATCAGGATTGCCCCGACATCGGACCGAAGCCCGGAACACATAATCGTAACATATAAACTAGCATACATCGGGCTTTCCCCGGCATCAGGCTTACCCCAGAACACATAACACATAACACACAAACATGCATGAATCACAAAGACATCAGGCATACATAACTACTTCTCGGGACCGCCCTGGCATCGGACTGAGGTCCGGAACATATAAACTGCGTTGGGCTCACCCCGGCATACTCTACAACTTAAACGGACCGACATTGTGGCCGTAGACCCGTTCCTACTGGAAGGAAACTCACCTCGATGTCGTGTAGTGTCTGAAATGTCCTCGGCATGAAAGTCAGCTCTCCTTGACTCCTCAATCCCTACACGGAAACCCTTCTAAGTTGTCAATTCGAACATGCAACCCTAATCAGGGTCACCCAATTCAATCAAAGACATCATTGGTCAAAGTCAACATCCAGTTGACCTGAATCGCCGAGTTGGTATACTAACTCGTCGAGTCAATACTCCTTTAACTTGATCCCACCCCTAATTCTACTCGTCGAGTCTAGCAAGAACTCGACGGGTTCTCTTTCAATCATACTAAGGGACCATCTTCAACTGACTCACCGAGTTCATCCTTAAACTCGTCGAGTTCATCTCCCTCATATGAATGTGTCCAGTCTATGACTCGCCGAGTTGTATGAACAACTCGTCGAGTCCATCTTCAAAGATTGGGAGATTGCCTTGGACTCGCCGAGTTTGTTCAACCACTCGTCGAGTCCCATGATTCCCAGGTCCCTTAAGGGCCTAAACAACTGAGGGACCTTCCACACTATCATCTGGTCCATCGACAGAAAGGATTTGGTGGTCATTACACACTGACTCGCCGAGTCCATCTTTGACCATTACTATACAGTCGATTTAAATGGGTCTTAACACACCAAAATCATAGATCTGGCCTCCTAATATCCATTTTACACGTAAAGTTTCAAACTTGGTGCGCATGCATGGGGTCCTTGGCTCAAAAATCCATAAAAGGTGGTCTACAAGATGCATGGGGTGTTTATGGCAACAAGGTGGGCAACTTTATGCCATAAAAACCCTCAATAGCCCTAGATCTGAAGCACAAACTCATTCCTTACACTAAATCCCGAATACATCCTCACTAGGGCTTAGAAAATGGAGGAAAATGGACCAAAATCAAGATCTACACAAAGAATAGATAAGGTACAGCTTTATACCTCCAATAAGCTGAAAATGTGCCCAAAGCTCTGGATCTTCCTAATTCCCCCCTTGATCTTACAAGCCTCCTCCTTCTTTTCAAGCTTCAAACACCCAAAGTAACACCTCAAGGCTAAAAAAAAACACACTAATAACGGCTAGGGTTTCGAGATAATGCTTTCTAGGAGTAATAGGGACGATGGAGGCTGAGATAAGTTGTTTAAATAGGGTGAAAACCCTCAAATTTAGGGTTTCACCCAAACAGCACCTACTCGCCGAGTTGGTCTCCCGACTCGTCGAGTAGGCCATGTTGAAGATATTAGTGTTGCGTCATTCGGCCTATTTTGTCTAGTCCATTTTGTATAAACGAGTTGGGCCTGTCCACTCGTATTTAATGCTAGGGTTATAGTATATAAGGTGCATGCATGCTACGTATTTAAGTAAAGTTTAAAATTATCTTTGTAACCCTAATTTACGCCTCTACAGAAGCAATTCTTCATCGAGTTCTTCTGAGGCGTGACTGTTAATCATTCAGCACCAGTTTGATCATATTGTGTTCTTTACCTGTTTTAATCTATTCGATCAATAAGGATTTATTCCTATCAATTAGTATCAGAGCGGGAGACTGTGTTCTTAATACGTATCTCTTCTGTTTGAAGAAATTATTAGGGTTTCCGTAAATATTGGATCTGTTTAGAGCCGTCACTGATTTATTGACGTTACTCAGTGATCTCAATATTAAACTAATAAGTGTTTACAGTCTGAGTAGCAGGTATTAAAAGATCATTCACCATGCAGAACGAAGACTCAAATATCAACTCCTTGAATATCTCAAGCAGCATCGGATCAACCACTAGGATTCCAATTCTCTTTTCTAAAGAATATAAAGTTTGGGCGATGCACTTTGAAGATTATGTTTTGGGTTTAGAAGACAATGATTATATGATATGGGAAGCAATTACTCTAGGTCCATTTGTTCACACAGCAACCAAAAGAACCATCAAAACCCAGAGAGAATACAACCAACTGCTTCTTGATGTGAAGGACGTGCCTCAAGATGAAAGAGACAAACTCATTAGCAACATTAAAGGAATGAGGATCATCAGATTCGCATTGCAAGCAGATACTTTTCATCTTGTAAGTTCGTATGACACAGCGAAGGATATATGGGATAGGTTGAGAGAACTCTATTCTACAGACACAGATCTAGAACACTCAACTCAAACTCTCTTGTTATCTGAGTTTGGCGAATTCCTCCAAAATCCTAAAGAAACTCTAAGTGCTACTTTCAATCGATACAATCATATGCTTAGCAAGATGATGAAGAACGGGATTGGACATGAACTGATTGAGCAAAAGGTCACGTTCATGAATGTACTTCGATCAGAGTGGCAAGTTGTGGTGTCAACTATTAAGGCACACGAACAATTCAAGAACTATACTCTTGCAAAGCTTGTGGGAATTCTGAAGGCACGAGAGAGTGAGATAATGAAAGAAGCAAAGGTGATGTCTGGGATGGGGTCTCTAGCCTTAGTTGGAAAAGGCAAGACTGTTGCTGATGACGGATCTGATTCAGATCATTCTGAGTACGAGCTCTCAAACGAAGACTTTGCTTTAATGGTGTCCAACCCAAAGCGATTTGCTAGGAAGAAGTTTCCCTCAAGCAAAAATAGAAACTGGCAGGGAAGCTACAGCTCAAAGATAGTGAAAGAAGAAAACAAAAGTGGTTCTCAGAAAGAGGAAGAGAAGAAGGAGAAAAAGTTAGTCGGAGACTCAGGATACGATTGTAATTATTGTCATGGTAAAAACCATATTGCAATAGTTGAAAGCAAACTCGGCTATCAAACTCTAACCTAACCGATCAATTGAGCAGGGCAACATCCAAAAGTGAGGAGAGACGTATGTGGATCCAGAAGGTTGAGTCGGATTTATCTAAGTCTAGGGATGAATCTATTTATTTACAGAGAGATAATTTAATGCTTTTGAAACAGCGAAACATCTTTTGTTTAATTGCAAAAAGGCTTTATTTTAATATCACTCAACTGCAACTTGATTGTGAAATCGATAAGAAAATCCATAAAATGATCTTGCCATTTCTCGAATTAAAGGAAGACGAAATAGAAGCAGATTGTTACAAATGCGAATCTATGGTTTCGTCTGAAGAAACTTCTGATGCATACAAATTCAGTCTTGAACGTATTGAAAATTACATTAAGTCCAAAGACCACAAAAACATGTTGAAACAAATTTTGGATGAGAGTGACAAAAAGCAGATCAAATCTGAAACTGTGCATAAATTTAATTCATTGAATGCCAAATTAAGTTCAGAAAGCAAAATAAATGTTGATAGTACTTCTGAATTTGATGAGGATAGTGATATGAGTGTAATTTATGTAGAGGATGAGGTTGATTGTTCAGAGTTTGTTAAAAGTGAATCTAAACCTGCAAAAACTCTTATTTCTGAAAATTTTGTTGAATTCGCAAGAGTTGTTCAAAACAAACCTGAAATTTTGAAAGAAAAAGCAACTGTTTTCCCAAATATTCAAATAACGCCAAATCAAGTTTTTAAAGTCAATGGGGTAACCGAAACTCAAACCATCGAGCTAAAAACCATTGTCGACGAAGACAACAAAGACGAATGTGATGAATTCTTCTGGTCAGCTCCCATAGATAATGCTGACGAAACCGTTGGTTTATCTGAAAGAACTTCCTGGAAAGTCAAAGGAAGATATGTGGCTGAACCCTTAAATAATCGCTCAGCATTTGAAAAAGGTAGTCCTAGTGGTACCAAGGAGGTTCGCAGCGAACCCAACTCTGTGAAGAAAAGAGAACCTGAAATGAGAAAAGCGAATACTATGGTGAATATCCATAAGTCGTCAAAGCAACTTGCTGATCAAAAACGACAAAGAAATGACAGATATAGAAGAAATCTCAGTGAAAGAAATCAATTTTAGAAATCCCAAAATTCAGATTATGTTTGCCACGAAAGAAGGAAGACTCCTAAAGCGAAAGCTCATTCGCAAGTAATCTCCAATCATTGTGCGCACTATTGTTCTCATAGTCCAAGGGACTCTCAGCAAAAAGGGACTCCGCAACCCTTCTTCGCAAAGCAACCAATGGAGAAACCAAAGCCATGTTTCTCTAAATCCACGAAGTCAGCAAATAATAACATCAAAGGCAAGGGAAAACTGTTTTCAGAACCAAAAGCTCTAACTGAGAAAACTAATGTGAATTCCAAAGAAGCTGAAAAGAATCCCGTCATAAATCAAATCCATAACAAGAATAAAACCTTTGATTCCATAGAAACTAACTCAAAAGATAACAAAATCAAAGTTTTCACCGTCAAACGCAAAGATGAAAACACTCTCATAAAACGAACATATATGGTTGATCTTGATATTACTTTTCCTAGTTGTGTGAAAGGCTCACAAGGACCCAAGAAAATTTGGGTTCCTAAATCTGCTTAATTGTTGCAGGTTATTTGTGACGAACAGTTCGACACTGAATGGTACATCGACAATGGCTGTTCTCGTCACATGATAGGAAGGAAGGAGGAGCTGCGAGAGTTCAGGTCTCTCAAGGATGGCGGCAATGTAAAATACGGAAATAATTCATATGGCAGAATAAAAGGCTACGACATGATAACAAATGGGGAATTTTCTATTTGTAAATTGGCTTATGTTGAAGGCTTGCAGCACAACCTTATCAGTGTCTCGCAGTTGGTCGTAGGAACAGGATTGAAAGTGTCCTTTGATGACGAAGGTTCAAAAATTATTGAAAAAAAATCCAAAAACGTTATTCTAAAATCACAACGAAAGGGTGAAATGTTTCCACTGAATCTGAACCCGATATGAGGAAAGCCTGCCATTTGCCTGCTTACAAAAGCTCACTCAGACGAAAGTTGGTTATGGCATAGGCGTCTTTCGCACTTAAACTTCAAAGACATCAACAAGCTCGTTCTTGGTGATCATGTGCGAGGGCTTCCTCTATTGAAATTCGACAAGGATCATTTGTGTTCCGCTTGTGAGATGGGAAAGCAAAGTAGAAAAAGTCATCCAACTATCGTGAACACGAAAGTTATCGAACCTTTGGAACTTCTACACATCGACCTTTGCGGTCCTTCTGCTATTGAAAGTGTTGGTGGTAGTAAGTATATGCTAGTAATTGTTGATCATTTTTCTCGTTTCATTTGGGTGTTCTTTCTTAGACAGAAATCTGATGCAACTCCAAAGCTCAAGGATTTCATCAAGCAGATTGAAGTTCAACTGCGAAAGCTGGTTCGCAACGTTCGCAGTGACAACGGGCATGAATTCAAAAACCAAGCGTTTGAAGAATTTCTTGCTGAAAAGGAAGTCACACACAATTTCTCTGCTCCCTACACTCCACAACAGAACGGCGTAGTTGAAAGACACAACCGTTCCTTGTGTGAAGCTGCATGAACCATGTTATCTTTCACATGTCTGCCACTCTATTTCTAGGCTGATGCGATAGCTACCGCTTGTTTTACCCAAAATCGATCCATCCTAAATAAGCGATTCTCAATCACTCCTTATGAAATCATAAATAATCGCAAACCTAACGTTAAGTTTTTCCATGTTTTTGGTTCTACATGTTTCATCTTTAACTCCAAAGAACAACGAAACAAGTTCGATGTGAAAGCTAACGAAGGTATATTCTTGGGATATTCACTAACATCAAAGGCATATAGGATTCTCAATAAACGCTCAAAGAAAATGGAAGAAACCTACTATGTTACGTTTGACGACAGGTATTTAAAGCGAATTCAGTCGACCAAAAGTCAGATCAAAGAAATCTTTCCTAAACCATGTCCAGCCATTATTCCTGTGTCCAACCTTTATGAAGAATTCATGTTACTCTTCGATGAACCTGCGAAAGCTATCTCATCGGAAGCGAAAGCATTGGATAATAAAGTCGACGAACTTAAGAAGATTATCGATGATGCTGCGAAATACTTGCCTCAAAAGCCATCTACTGCGAATGTCCCTCAAGACACGAGCACACATTTCCAGGGGGAGAATTATGGGTCTAACACTCAATTCCAGGGGGAGGGTTTCGCATCACCCATTTCTACTGAGTCTCCTTCTGATGGAGATAATTCCCCACCCACTTTGACCTGTGAACCTCCATTCGCAGGTGATGATTCAATTCCTGAAGTCAACGAGTTTGCTTCATTCGAGGGGGAGAATAATGAAGTGAGTGACGACTCAGACGCTAAATCTGTTCAATCTGAATTTGAGGAAGTCAATGCTGAGCTGAATCCATCCTTAGATCCAAATTATCCTCCTATGACCAAATGGACAAAAGATCACCCAAAAGCTCAAGTTCTTGGTGAATCCTCTGTAGGTGTCCTTACTCGTTCTCAACTGAAAGCGAAACAAACTGCATTATTCTCCAAAGTAGAATTTTGTATGTTTAATTCGTTCGTATCCAAGATTGAACCCAAAACCTACAACACTGCTCTCGATCACTCCGATTGGGTGCAAGCAATACAAGATGAACTCAATGACTTTGAGCGAAACAAAGTTTGGAGACTAATTCTAACTCCTCCAGATGCATCGGTTGTTGGTTTAAAATGGGTGTTTCAGAATAAAATGGATAAAGAAGGAAACATGATCCGAAACAAAGCTAGACTAGTGGTCAAAGGTTATTGCCAGGAAGAAGGGATTGACTACGAAGAGACTTTCGCACCCGTTGCAAGATTGGAATGCGTTCGCATCTTCTTGGCATATGCAGCACATAAAAACTTTGAAGTTTTTCAAATGGATGTGAAGTGTGCATTCTTAAATGGCAAACTGGAAGTGACCGTTTATGTGGAGCAACCGCCTGAGTTTATAAATGAAAAATATCCCAACCACTGTTACATTCTTAACAAAGCGGTTTACGGTTTAAAGCAAGCTCTAATAGCCTGGTATGAAACTCTAACTCGTTTTCTTAAAATGTCCAAATTCAAGCAAGTTTCAGTTAACCCAACCTTCTTTTGCAAGAAAGAGGATGACCACTTGATGATCGTACAAATTTATGTTGATGACATCATCTTCGGATCTACCAATCCCAGCCTAACAGCTGAGTTCCGAAAGCTGATGGAAACTAAATTTGAGATGAGCTCAATGGGTCCAATTAACTTTTTTCTTGGATTAAACATTAGACAGGGACCGGAAGGAATTTTCATCAATCAGGAGGCTTACACGAAAACCTTACTCGCTAAGTTTGGAATGATGGCAGACTCAAAGACGAAGGTTCCAATGGCATTCGGAACGAAACTGACTCCTTCGCTAGATAAATCAGCTGCTGATATGACCCTTTATCGTCAGATGATTGGTTCACTCATGTATCTAACAACTAGTAGACCAGATATCATGTTTTCAGTTTGTTATTGTGCGAGGTTCCAAGCAAATCCACGCGAACCTCATATGGTGGCTGTCAAGAATATTTTCCGTTATCTAAAACGAACGTCATCTCTTGGAATTTGGTATCCTGCGAACTCAGGTTTCTTTGTACAATCATTTTCAGATGCTGATTTAGGCGGTTGCGGTTTAGATAGAAAAAGCACAACTGGTGGATGCCAATTTCTCGATGGCAAGCTGGTGAGTTGGCAATCAAAGAAACAAAAATGCGTTTCGTTGTCAACAGCTGAGGCTGAATACATAGTTGCAGCTTCGTGCACATCTGAAGTCATTTGGATTCAAAGCCAACTTCGCGACTATGGCTTGAATATGAAAAGAATTCCTCTCTATTGTGACTCCGAAAGTGCCATTTGCATACGTCACAACCCAGTGCAACACTCAAAGACGAAACACATAGCACTGAGGTATCACTTTATCAAGAATCATGTGGAAGATGGCAATGTTGAGATTCATTTCATAAGATCCGCTGATCAATTGGCTGACATTTTCACCAAGGCCCTACCTGAAGCAACATTTAATAGAATCCTTCAAGGGTTGGGAATGATTGAAGCTGATTCAGTACCAAATCCACTATCGCATTCATAACATCCTCACTGCGAATCGGTGCGAACGTTCGCATGTTTTCGCAGTCCACTGTTCATTAACAGTCTTTTTTATCGATGCGAATCAATGCGAACGCTCGCAATAGTTCGCAGGGCACTGTTCATTCGTGGTTTGGTATCTCATATATCATTTTGTATATTTTGTGTATCTTTGCTTATCTCTATGTTCAAATTCCTTATCTTATCGCTATTTTCAAAATTGCTTATCAATGCGAATCGGTGCGAACGTTCGCAACCTTTCACAGTCTACTGTTCATGAACAGTCTATTTTTAACTTTATTTTGTTTCATTTTTAGAAAGACTCCAAAAACCAAAAATAATTTATGTACTTTATTTTACTGCTTTTTAAAAAAAAAATTAAAAATTACTTCGTGTTCATTTTCTTGGCACACCAAGATCATAGACGAAGATGTTCGCAAACTCCATCCACTCATGTGATAGGGCAGGTATGAATCTCGTTACTTATGTATTAGCTAAGTGTCCCTAGAAGCATGTTGTTGTATGTTGACCTAAGCCTCAACGACTCGACTATGATGCCTTAATGAGTTGATACCACCAATCAATTCTTCCTAATCAGGCTGCGAATTCATATCATTCATGAGCTACCTTACTCTTCTCACATTGAGTTAAGATTTATCTGCATGGTCACATTCGCAGTGCAAAGGTACTTTCGCTCTCGTGTAACCATCTACTCTCTTCTCCATCACTTTCGTATTCATTAATGTAACCCTTGAGACTCTCAAAAATTACCACTGAGGTTTATGGTTATACAAAATCTGTGTTAATGATCTTAGTTTCGTTCAACCACGAACTGAGTGAAACCCAAAATTCAATACCCACAATGAATTGATGGTGAACAATCAAATGTTCTAGTTTTCACCCAAGTATTAACGAAACCACTATCGTGGAAGGTACCATGAATTTTTTTTTTTTTGAGCGATCTTTATGAACTTGTCTAACACCAAGACTTTTCTACCCAAAAAGATCCAATCTATTTTTTTTTTTGAGATTTAAATATTTTTCCAAGTCACTGAAAATAAATTCCCAACCTACTCGTTCAACTGACTACACTGGTCACGCGAGTACCTTTTCCAACTTTCGCACTTATGTCAAGTTCGTAGTTTGGTTAACGGATAAACCACCTTTACAAGCCTTACACAAAAGATGCCTTTCAGTGTTTCTCATCAAACAACTGATCGTATTCAACAGGAAACCAAACAGACACTTCTTAGTCTCTCTTGACTATGAAGAAAGAGATCTTTGCCTGGGATCAATAGTTTTATGTCACATGTAAGACATCACAACATCCCACAGATAAACTTTGTTTTATTTCTTTTTCTTTGACACTCTTGCACGAAGATCCTTGTGATTTTCAAAAGTCTTGTTCGTGGTTACAATTAACTTTCAGGTTCGCAGTCGTATGTATTCAACGTGATTTCTTTACTACGAAAGAAGATAGTCTGACGCAGAAAATTTTCAAAAGATTAGAATTCAAACGGACGCGTTTAAAGTTGAATGGACAGCTATTCTTGCGCCGCGTGACGCAAGCCTCTGACTTGTCATAGCTGTCAAATTGCGCTTTTCCAGGCGACGATTCAGTATTCGAGATACTCTCTCCGGATTTTTCTCATCAAATCAAATCGTATAAAAGGATTTTGACAGTTCATTATTTCATTACCACTTTCAAAATTCTCTCAAAGATTTCTGGCGATTAAAAGGCTCTCTACTGTTCATCTTCTTCAAGCTTCATCAATGGCGGCTTCATCTGAGAATCAGTCTGTTCAAGATCAAACTGCTCATTCAACTCTTCTTACAGTGAAGCAACATCAAAATCTCATCATCGATTTAGATCCGGTAAAATATGATGCCTTTCTTCTACCTCTGATTGAGTGCTTGAAATACTCTCCTCTTACCATTGCTATGTATCGAGTTGAGAATGTTCCTCTCTCGATTCTCTCTAAAGCATATACTACTGCCAAATTTGTCAAGGAAGAGCAACGGATTTACTTCGATATCCATAATCACACAACCTCGATTTCCAAGACCCGTTTCTGCAATCTTCTAGGGCTCCCACAGTCTGACAATCTGGTCAATCCAGAAACCATCCCTAACGCAGCCATCTTGGAAATGTTCTATAAAATGGGGTATAAGGAAACACTCACTGCTGTCTCCAAGTTCAAGAAACCCAATCTTCCACCAACTTGGAACGCCCTTTTCACCATCTTGTTCAAAGCCTTTTCTGAAAGGGTCACAGGCAACGACTGTGCAAGCAAGCTCTTCATGGGTCTGATGTATGGCCTATACACTGGTGAAAACGTAGACTATGGTTCTATCCTCTGGGCTCAATTCATCCAGAGCACTCACTCTGTTACTCGTCACAGTGAGATCTCTTGTGCGTGATTTTGGACCGTTGTTGTAAACAGGGTTATTAAGCAGCTCAAAATTACAGTCATGACTGATGCACTGATGGCTTCCATTGCGACATTCCATACAACCGGTATTATTATGGCAGATAGGTCCAAGTTTTCTTTCATTGGTTCAATTCCGGAAGCGATGTTTCGTGATGTTCCTCCCTCGAGTAAAATTCTAGAAGGATATCACACTCTTACTCCTTCAGGACCTCGTCCTTTAACTGATGAATTCCAAGCCATTTTGGCTGAGGCAAATAAACCCAAGAAAGGGGGCAAAGGGTCAAAGAGAACTACCAAGAAAGACTCTACAAAAGAAGGAACTTCTGAGGCTCCGAAACCTCCATCTAAGAAGCGAAAGGCTACTACTACCTCTACTGCTGCACCAAAGCGAAGGAAGCAACCCGCTAGAAGGCGAAAGTCTCCAACTCGTACTCCATCTCACAATGACGATGAAGATTCGGAATCTGATACTGAGTCAGAGATTCGCACTGAGGAGGATCCCCCTGTTCGTACTGAAGAAGATGAGCCTATTCGTACTGAAGAACAAGAACACGTTCGCATTGCGGAAGAAGAACAAGTTCGCACTAAGACCCCGTTTCCTAATCGTGAGGTAACTCCACCACTTAATGATTCTGTTCCTTCTCCACCTCCCTCACCAAAAACAACTACTTCTATACCAATCACCATTGCTCCTCTCCCACCACCTGTATCAACTCAAACACCCACGACTATTCCAGTATACATACCTATTTTCACGGATTCCACAGTTCCACCTCAAACCTCTACTGCACCTGTAAGTTCAGTCAACGTATCTGATATGGGGGCTAACACTTCCGGTTTTTCAACTCATGTTACACCACCCATCTCTCCCATTCGCAAAGATGACCCAGAAATGATTTTCGGAGATGATGAAGTTGATGATTTGGAAGGATTCACTTACAGTCCTTTTCAAATAAGGATCGACAATGAAGATGATGTCTCTACTCCGAAAGCGGAACTCAAATCTCTTCATGAGAAGCTTGACCAGCTGCTTCTCGCATCCAGTGTTTCCTCTTCTGAGGCTTACTCCAAAGTTGTGGTTGAGTCAATCCTTGAGCGAGTCACAAAGGAACATACTGCAAACACTTCCACTTTGTCCAAGGCAGTTTCTGACTCTGCTGTTGTCTGTAAGGAAACGACCGAAAAAGTCGATAAACTAATTTCTGACACAAGGGAATTCATGGAAGCCTACAATGATACCTACAACGCTAATATGTACCACAACAACGAACAAGGCTATTCAGAATGTTGGTGCCATGTTCCAAGCAGAAAAGGCGAACTTTGCTGAACTTCGCACAGTGTTCAAGTCTGATCATGAAGCATTCCAGACTTCTATCGATGCGAAAATCACAAAGCTTCAAGAAGAGTTGGCGATGGAGAACAAGATCATGGATGCTCTCGCGATCAAGGAGGAAAAGTGTAAGGTGTTGGAAACCAAACTTCACTACACTGAAAAGAAGGTCGATGATTTGCTAGCAGAGAAAGCAGTCACGAGAAGTTGTATCTCTGATGTTAATGGACTACTTTCTGATATCATTGAGGCCCGTGATCCCATGATTTCCATCACAGTACGAAAGTATCTGGCTAAAAAGCTAAGACAGGTGTTTGTAATGTTGCACCGTTTGGAGGGTGTTTCGACGCTAATGTCTTGTCCGAAACAAGGGGGAGAAGGTAGTTCCAAAACTGGTGAAAACCCCAAAGTTTCAGTTAAACCTCCTGTCATCAAGCCAGCTCCAAAGAACAAAGAAAAGTTATTCAACCCATTATTGACAATGACGAAGACGAAGAGCCTGATGAAGCTAAGCTTAAAAGGCGGAAGGCTCGTGAAGCAGAGTTGGATGAAAATGCTCGTATATTCAAGGAGGCTGAGGAAAAGGAAAGAGCTGAAAAGGAAGCTCGAGCCACTCTTAAAAGCAAAATGCTATTATTTCCAAAGTGGACCCTGAACCGCATGCAAAACCAAGTTGTGGATATGCCAAGCCAGTATTGGTTGGATCCAATTGCTTCCTTTGATGTCCAAAATACACAGGATTCGCAATTAGACCTTCCTATCACACCAAAGGCATTCAGGTTTCGTGCCTTTCTAAAGGTTGCTAATGCACCTTTCTCAGACAGCACTGTCGATCAACTGATGTTTGCCTTCTACTTGAAGCATATGAAGCCCCAGTTCGAGACTTGGAGTGCGAGCAAGATTGTAGTTGTGAAGGTTACTGGGCCAATCGAGACTGAAAGCTTCCCTAATGCGAAGTTTAAATTTGCGAGAGGATCTGCATGTCAAGCCTGCGAATTTACCCTCGCAGATCTGCCTTGCTTGAACCCCCATGACTGGATGGTGATATTCAATATTTTGTTGCGAGAAAAGGATAAGTAAGAACCTGTATTTTCTCATCTTCAACTTTTGATCAGGTCTTACATTCAGGAAGTTGGACTGATGGATGTGGAAATTGCCACTGTTCTGAGGCAAAAACCAAGTGCTGTTCCAAAAGAAGCTCCGAAAGACTTCCACAAGCTCAAGCCAGGAAAAATTTACAAGGAAGGATGGTTTGTGGTATACACATCTAGAGATCGTCCAGGAGCAGATCGACGCAAGTTATTCTTTCATCTCGAAGACAAACACTTGTTTACTACTTCTTGTCTGGAGTTTATTTTGGAGCTAGTTTTGAAGTTTAAGGGCAACAACAAAGATGATGTGAAGTGTTTCACAGATGTGATCACATGGTACATTCAAGTTCGCAAGCTGTTGTTGAGTTTCATTCACAAAGTCTATGAAGTGCAGAAGCGAATCAAGAACTAAAATGGCTATGGTTTCAGTTGACGCAAAGGGGGAGATTGTTGAAGATATTAGTGTTGCGTCATTGGGCCTATTTTGTCTAGTCCTTTTTGTATAAACGAGTTGGGCCTGTCCACTTGTATTTAATGCTAGGGTTATAGTATATAAGGTGCATGCATGCTACGTATTTTAGTTAAGTTTGAAATTATCTTTGTAACCCTAATTTACGCCTCTACAGAATCAATTATTCATTGAGTTCTTCTGAGGCGTGACTGTTAATCATTCAGCACCAGTTTGATCATATTGTGTTCTTTACCTATTTTAATCTATTCTATCAATAAGGATTTATTCCTATCAGGCCACTTAAACTTCCCGTGAATCACGACTCTACTCGACGAGTTGGGCCACCAACTCGTCGAGTCCCAGAGGAAATACATGAAGTTCTTGAATTTAAATACATACCAGGAATCTGGTTTTACAATTCTCCCTCATTTGTCTTAGACTTCGTCCTCAAAGTCTGCTGCCTCTGAAAACAACTCTGGGTAATGCTCCCTCATTTCCTCCTCGGGCTCCCACGTCCACTCCGAGCCCTTGCGGTGCTGCCACTGCACCTTCACTAACTCTACTCTCTTGTTCCTCAGCTCCTTTGTCTTGCGATCTAAAATCGCCACTGGTCTCTCGATGTAGTTCAGGCTATCGTCAACCTATATGTCCTCAAGAGGTATCATTGCTGAATCATCCACTAAGCACTTCCGCAATTGAGAAATATGGAAGGTGCTGTGGATCTGGCTAAGCTCTGCTGGAAGATCTAACCGATACGCAACCCGACCCACCCGGGCCAAAACCCTAAACGGACCAATGAACCGGGGGCCAAGCTTGCCCTGCTTACGAAATCTGATAACACCCTTCCAGGGTGACACTTTCAGGAGGACCATATCGCCCACCTGAAACTCCAAGTCCGAACGCCGCTTGTCGGCATAACTCTTATGCCGACTCTAAGCAGTCTGGAGCCTGCTCCGGACTTGCTGAATCCGCTCCGTGGTCTTAAGTACTACCTCCGTACTCCTCATGACTCTCTGACCGACCTCACCCCAACAGATTGAGTCCTACATTTCCTCCCGTAAATCATCTCGAAGGGAGGTCGGTCTATACTGGAGTGCTAACTGTTGTTATACGAAAATTCCGCTAACGTAAGATACATATCCCAACTGCCGCCAAAGTCTAGCACACATGCCCGAAGCATGTCCTCGAGAGTCTGAATCGTCCTCTCGCTCTGTCCGTCCATCTGAGGGTGGAAAGCGGTGCTGAAATGGAGACGAGTACCCATCTCGTCGTGAAACCGCTTCCAAAACTTAGAAGTAAGTCGGACATCTCGGTCTGAAACCACCAAGAAAGGCACTCCATGACGTGCCACTACCTCTCGCACATAAATCTCAGCCAACTTCTCGGCCCAGATGCTCTCTTGGATTGGTATAAAATGGGCGCTCTTGGTCAACCGATCTAGGATGACCCATATCGAATCAACCCCACGTGCGGTTCTGGGAAGCTGAGTAATGAAGTCCATCGTGATATCCTCCCATTTCCACACGGGAATGTCTAACAGTTGCATCTTTCCGTGAGGCCTCTAGTGCTCTGCCTTGACCTTCCTGCAGGTCAGGCATCTCTCCACATACCAGGCTACGTCCCGCTTCATGCAGGGCCACCAGTAATCGGGTCGAAGATCTCTGTATATCTTCGTCGCCCCAGGGTGGATGGAGAACCGAGACTTGTAGACCTCATCCATCAACACCTGCCGTACTCCGCCCCAGTACGGTACCCAGACCCTCCCATGCAAGGTCAGTAGTCCTCGACTATCGTAATCAAACGAAGCTACTCGGCCCACAATCCTCTCGCACTTCTGGCGCTCCTCCTTCAGGCCCTCAACATGTGCCTCCCTAATCTTCTCCAGCAATAGAGTAATCACTGTCATCCTCAGACAGATATCTCAAATCGGAGCCGCTACCGCCTTGCGGCTCAGGGCGTCGGCCACTACGTTGGCCTTGCCCGGGTGATAAAGGATCTCACAGTCGTAATCCTTTACCACGTCTAACCACCGACGTTGCCTCATGTTCAGATTCGGCTAATCCATGAGGTACCTCAAACTCTTGTGGTCCGTGTAGATGGTACACCGGACTCCGTAGAGGTAATGCCGCCAAATCTTGAGGGCGAACACTACCGCCCCCTGGCTCCAAATCATGCGTCGGGTAGTTAGCCTCGTGAGGCTTCAACTGTCTCGAGGCATGAGCTATCACATGCCCCCGCTGCATCAACACTGCTCCCATACCTGTGATCGAAGCGTCACAGTAGACTACAAAGTCATCTACTCCCTCTGGCAGGGTGAGAATTGGGTCCTCGCACAGTCGCTGCCTGAGCATCTCAAAGGCTGTCTGCTGCTCAGGACCCCAACGAAACACCACCGACTTCTTGGTCAGTCGGGTCAGCGGGACTGCTATCTTAGAGAAATCCTGGATGAATCTCCTGTAGTACCCTGCCAATCCCAGGAAGCTCCGAATCTCGGATCGAGACCTCGGGACTTCCCACTGCATCACGGCCTCAATCTTGGCCGGATCTACTAGTATACCCTTCTGGTTGACAAGGTGCCCCAGAAACTGCACCTCGCGCAACCAAAACTCGCACTTTGAGAACTTTGTGAAAAGTCTCTCCCTCCTCAAGGTCACAAACACCTCCCTCAGGTGTTCCTCGTGTTGCTCCTCAGTCTTGGAATAAACCAAGATATCATCAATGAATATTATCACAGACCGATCCAGCATCGGTCTGCACACACGGTTCATGAGATCCATGAACGCGGCTGGAGCATTGGTGAGCCCAAACGGCATCACCACAAACTCATAATGACCATAGTGGGTCCTAAAAGCAGTCTTCTGCACATCATCATCTCTGACCCGCATCTGGTGATATCCAGACCGTAGATCAATCTTGGAAAACGAAGATGCTCCCTGAAGCTGGTCGAAAAAATCATCTATCCTCGGGAGTGGGTAACGGTTCTTCACCGTTACCTTATTCATCTCCCGGTAATCAATGCACATACGGTGCGACCCGTCCTTCTTCTTCACAAACAGGATCGGGGCTCCCCATGGTGAACTGCTCGGCCAGATAAAACCATTGTCTAGCAGCTCCTGCAGCTGCGTAGACAACTCCTGCATCTCGGGAGGATCCAACCGATATGTTGTCTTGGCTATCGGAGCCGCACCAGGGACCAGGTCAATCCGGAACTCAACATGTCTCTCCGGAGGTATCCCAAGCAAATCCTACAGGAATACGTCCGGATACTCTCGTACCACTGGTACATCATCGACTGTCGTCTTACCCTTATCTCGGGTATCCATAACTTAAGCGACATATCCTGCACAGCCCTACTGAATGTGACGTCTCGCTCTCGCTACAGAACAGAAAACGGGTCCGCGTTGTGGGCTCTCGCCCTGAATCACTATCTCTCCCCCACTGAGAGTACGAAATCTAACCAACTGTTGCTCACAATCTATCACTGCCCCCATTGGGGCTCAACCAGTCCAATCCTACTATAACCTTGTTCCCTCGCAGGGGAATAGGAACCAAATCCACTGAGAACTGCTCATCAAATAGTCGCAAAGTACATCCTCTATGAACTCTCGTGACCCTGACGGTCCTGTCATCAGCTATCTCGACGTCGAGTGGACATTCCAGCTACCCTGGATCTCTGCTAAATCACTTTCTAAGCGCGAGCGACACAAATGATCGGGTAGCCCCCGAATCAAATAATACCATAGCTGAAATGCCGTTCACTAGGAACGACCCTATACATAAACACATAATCATGAGAAACAAATAATATCAAATACAGAGGTAAGAGAAAAATACATACCCGCCACCACGTCAGGAGCTGCTCGTGCCTCCTCTGCAGTAAGCTGAAAAGCCCTGCTCCGCGCCATAGGTGCATCAGCCCAGCCCTGACGGCCATCTGTAATCCTCAAGGTGGCAGGAGAAGGTGCTACCACCTTCCCTGCTGCTGCTAAGCTCGGGCACTGGGACCGCTTGTGTCCCCTCTGATTGCACTGAAAGCAAATCAGGTCTGATGCTGGTGTGGTGGTGGTAGTAGCTATACAATCTCGGCTCATGTGACCCGTTCGTCCGCACTTGTAGCAGCCCGAACTCCCTGCCTTGTACGCTCCCTCGTGCATCCTGTCGCATTTGCCACAACGACTGTGGCTCTGCTAGCTCCGAGATCTATGATCTGATACCTTGGGCCTCTTGCCCGAACCTCCTGACTGAACTCCCTCTGGCTTCCTCTTCCTCTCCATCTCTAAATCCAACTCCCTCTCTCGAGCCCTCGCTATCATATCCTCCAGCGTCTTACAGTTGGATTGGCTCACAAACTGGCTGATATCACTCCGCAACATATCGTGATATCGGGCCTTTTTCATCTCCTCGTCCGCCACATACTGCGGAACAAGAAGGGCCTTCTCCCTAAACTTGGCGGTAATCTCCGACACAATCTCCGTCATCTGCTGGAGGTCCTGAAACTCCCTAGCAAGTTGTTGCACCTCAATAACATGTGCGAACTCGGCTCTGAACCTAGTCATGAAATCACTCCAGGTCATAGCATCCAACAAAGTGTCATCTCCAATGGCTCTCCCAACCTCCTCCAACCAATCTCGTGCCCTGTCCTTCAGAAGACAGGATGCTAATCTGACCTTGTCCCCCTCGGGACATTTACTGGTATGGAACACGTTGGCGACATCTGCCAACCATATGGTACTCACAATGGGGTCCCGAGCCCCATGTTAGTTGGGAGCTCCACAAGCTCTGAACTCCCTGAAGGTCAATGTGCGCCTTCCCATCATGGCCGCTATCTCAGTACGGAACGCGCTCAGCTTCTCATCCAGAAGCTCTAAGATACCCTCCTTGACCGACCCAAAAATCACAGGAGTCTGGTCTAGTATGTTGTGTGTGACCTCCGAGGAGATAAACTCCCTGGTCTGCTCATATAACTTCCCGGCTCCAGAGCCTGAGCCCGATCCCTCTCCTGCACCTGAGCTACCCACTTCTGGTCTAGAGCGCAAAACCACCATTCTGAAACACATCATAACAAACATCAGAATACTAATATAACTGGAGGGATCACATACACTACAAGTTCCCTAGTCTTATTTCATCCTTACTTGATTCGAGTATGAATCCTCTGCTTTCAGTAGTACGGGCCCATACTACCTTCCACATCTATCCGTACTCTCCTCAAGAACTGCCTCGACCCCACCAAGTCCCTTCTACTACTACTACTGTTGATCTCATACTAAAATCTTCCTAGGCTTGCCCTAGGGTAATCACCAACCCACTCTCTGCCATTAGCTACATAAGAAGTCCCTTCTTTCTTTCCCTAACTAGCTCGCGAATACTGTTAAATATTACTCATACTAGATAATTCTTCGAATGAGAGATCCTACTCCACAACGGCTGGACTCAGACAAGAGCTGCGAAATAGAGCTAGACTTAACCTTCTGAAATTATTTAGTCCTTACCATATGCAACGTAACATATTCGTTTACTACTTAGTAAAAGATAACTAAGACTCCTAAAAGCACAAAGCAAGCAGCATTCGAGCATCGAGTACACATAATCAAGCATCTACTACTCTGGCTATCATACTTACTAATATGTACTAGCATGCAGTTATCATAAAGCTAAACACATATAACAGGCACTTAAGGCATCCTTCCTAGATCCTTAGTCCTAATCTAGCATGCTGTTCTAATCAAGCTGATAAACATAGCATAAACTTGTATGGGTAATTTGGGAGTACTTACTTGAGCTCAGTTGATTGCATGCACCACACCCTTTTCTCTTTTCAAAGTTCTCTTTATATTTTCAAAATCCTTTTGTAAAATGATTTGCTTTTGAAAATTTCATACCACTTCCTTAGTTTGAGTTCAGACACACCCGAAAGTGTGCCCGAATCCCTCAAACCAAGGCTCTGATACCAACTTGAAACATCCCAAAAATACATGCCAAAAATTTCGTTTTCAAAATCATTTAACAAACATAAATATCATCGCCATAGTATAAAATCCTAAAACATGTATCTCAAAATCTCATAAAATCCATCATCATATCACAGTCTCATATAACATATCAGAGTAAACTCCCAGGCTAAGAAAACTGTGGTGTGTGGCATGCCATCATCCCGAGCCCTTTTCCTTGCTAGCAGAAGTACCTGAAACCAAAACTGAAACTGTAAGCACGAAACTTTGTGAGCTTCCCCAAACTACCGCATACCATACAAATCACGTATAGCAAATAACATAACTCTGGGACTACTCCCAACTGCATCGGGACGAATCCCAGCATCGGCTTACCCGGCATCGAACTCCTGTCCGGCATCGGGCTCACCCCGGCATCCGACCGCATCGGGCATCGGGCTCACCCCGGCATCGGGCTTACCCCGGCACATACACAACATAACATATTGATGAGTTTTGAGCATTCTAACACTTCTAAGTGTACATGCAACCCTAATAACCTTGGATCTATGTTTGTCTAATAATCATGCAAAGTTGAATTCCAAGGTTATATTCCTATCTAGCATACATGGGGAACATTTTTAACTTGAATGAAAGATAGAATAACTTACCTTGTTGTTGATTATGATCCTTGAAACCTTGTGAGCCTAGCACCCCAAGTGTGATGCCTCAAATGCTTCACACAACACCAAATGCAAAGGAGTAAACTTTGAGAGAATCTTACACTTGCAAAATCGGCTCTAGCCCTCTTGTTTCTTAGTGTGTAGCCAATTTTGGTGGAGAATGGGTTTCTTATTTAGTGTTGACACATCTAGGGTTACACCATGTAAACCCTAATGTGTCATGACTCTTCATTTCCATGACCCATGGGTTTGTAACTCCCATGGAGCATCCTATGGGTGGAACCCAATTTGATAATCCATGGAGCCTCTTAGCCCACTATATAAGATATGGAAGATTTACATAATCTACCCATATATTTAATTAGTTATCTTTTGATCACTTAATTAATTCTAAATTAATTCTTGATCAAACTAATTAAATAATATTATTAATATATTAGAACTTATAATATATTAATAAACCATAAGTGTTATTTCTCTCATTTTAGTTTATCCAATTGCATGGTGCCATGCAACCCAAATGGACCATGCCGGGTCGGGTCAAGTACATACCAGAAATAGTTATGGACTTAGACACCTTATCCAACAGTCTCCCACTTGGACAAGTCTAATAACTATAACTGCAATACTTCAGGAACCGATCAGCAATCGTAGCTCTTTCAAGGTCTCTCAGAACTGAGAAGATGATGATACGCCATTTAAGATAAGTGATCATATAATCCTCTGTTCTAGATATCAGCCGGACAAATACATGGAACAATGTCTTACTTATTGTCCAGCAGTTTGTTTCCCGATTTCCGATTTCTTTGACAAAGAACTTAATTGAACACATCAACTTAGTTCTGACCGGGCCCGGTACATAGGTCAAAACAAAATCATCGAGGGGCCCAAATATCAGCTTCTAATCCAAGAAGGAACAGATAAACTTCGACTCATATGTTTGTTCTACCACTCATTGAATTATACACAAAAGCACGTTTTATAACATCGAGTTACCAATGCATTAACGTACAATCAATGCATAACCAACTCATAAGTAACAAATCATATCTCTAGGTTTGAAGGCTTATATGATATTACCGTCTCACGATCACTCGAGATAAATTCCATGAAGTGATTCCAGTGAGCATGGGTTGAGTCCAATGCTCAGAACTTATGAGCACTCATGAGTGTTGTAGCCATGTCCAACAACTTAGACCTCTGCAACCAATCATGACAGTCTTGATTCATACCTACTTCCGACATATGACCGACTGTGGAGGTTCGAATAATATGATATACCAAACATAATTATTCTGGAAGTCAAAACATGCAAAAGAAATATAGTAAACGATCGATAAGAGATAGCAACACTTTACTCATAAATAAAACACCTTTTATTCATCATCTAATGTCAATTACACTTTACAAATTTCAAGGTTATCTAACTACTAAATCTAATATCATCCTTCAGCCCTATGCTTCGAGCATGCTGGAGATGCTTAACCCGAGTCAGTCCCTTCGTGAGGGGATCTGTTGGATTCTCATCTGATGATACCCTCTTTGCCACGAGGAGTCCTTCTTCTATTTGATGTCTGATGAAATGGTATTTTCCGTCGATGTGTCTGGATCTCTCATGATCCCTTGGTTCCTTGGCTAAGGCAACTACACTTTCACTATCACAGAAAATTTCCATTGGCTCTTTAATAGCTGGTACAACTCCAAGGTCTCCAATGAAGTTCTTCAGCCATATCGCCTCCTTTGCTGCCTCGCTAGCTGCTATATACTCTGATTCACAAGTTGAATCAGCCACTGTCTCTTGCTTGGAACTCTTCCAAGAAATTGCTTCTCCATTTAAGGTAAAGACCCAGCCTGACTGAGAGCGGAAATTATCCCTATCAGTCTGAAAGCTAGCATCACTATACCCTACAACTCTCAAGTCTTCACTCCCACCGAGGGTAAGGACCCAGTCCTTAGTCCTCCGTAGGTACTTGAGGATATTCTTTACTGCAGTCCAGTGTGCCTTGCCAGGGTTCCCCTGATACCTGCTAACCATGCTCAAAGAAAAGGCTACATCAGGTCGAGTACACGTCATAGCATACATGATCGATCCTACAGCCGAAGCATAAGGTATTCGACTCATTTCTGCTATCTCAGCCTCAGTACTAGGGCTTTGTGTCTTACTCAATCTGGCGTTACTCTGGATGGGTAACTCTCCTTTCTTGGAGTCCTGCATGCCGAATCTCTTCAACACCTTATCCAAGTAAGTACTCTGACTAAGTCCAATTAGTCTTTTACTCCGGTCTCTCAAGATCCTTATCCCTAGAATATAGGCAGCTTCTCCTAGGTCCTTCATATAGAAACACTTCCCAAGCCAGGACTTAACTTCCTGCAGAGTAGGGATGTCATTTCCTATAAGTAGTATGTCATCCACATACAATACCAAAAAGCTAACTATACTCCTACTAGCCTTGACATATACACAAGATTCATCTTCACTCCTAGAAAAGCCAAATTCCTTGACTTTCTCATCAAAGCAAAGATTCCATCTGCGAGGTGCTTGCTTTAACCCATAAATGGATTTCTCAAGCTTACACACTCTATTAGGGTACTCTGTGTTGACAGAACCCTCTGGCTGACTCATGTAAACATCCTCAGCCAACTTTCCATTAAGGAAAGCGGTTTTGACATCCATTTGCCATATTTCACAGTCATGAAATGCGGCTATGGCTAACAGAACCCTAATAGACTTAATCTTGGCCACTGGAGAAAAGGTCTCATCATAATCAACTCCCGGAGTTTGTGAGAAACCCTTTGCAACCATTCGTGCCTTATAAGTGTGTACATTACCATCCATGTCGGTCTTCTTCTTGAAGATCCATTTGCACCCTACAGTCTTACGACCTGGTACATTCTCAACCAAGTTCCAAACTTGATTGTCATACATGGACTGTATCTCGCTGTCCATTGCCTCTTTCCACTTGGCTGACTCAGGGCCTGCCATGGCTTCCGCGTAACTGTTAGGTTCATCCAGACCTATCAGCGTCTCATCACTGATAAGTGTATCACCTTCCGCAGTAATATGGAATCCATAGTAATGCTCAGGTGCATTCCTAACCCTTGTGGAACGCCTCAGAGGTACAGACTTGTCAATTGGCTCAACAGAAGTTTCCTCCTCAAGTTGAGTACTAGGGTTTGAAGTTCCTTCACCACTTGACTCTTGAATTTCTTCAAGGTCAACTTGCCTCCCACTGTCTCCTTGGCTTATGAACTCTCTCTCTCGAAAGAAAGCCCTCCTAGCTACAAATACCACATTCTCACTAGGTCTGTAGAAGAGGTAACCAAAGGATTTCTGTGGGTAGCCGATGAAAATACACCTCTCACTTCGAGGTTCGAGCTTATCATGAGTCTCGCGTCTCACGAAAGCCTCGCAACCCCAAATCTTAATGTGGTCTAGTTTGGGTACTTTACCAGTCCACATCTCATGAGGAGTTTTGGCAACTTTCTTTGTGGGAACTAGATTAAGGATATGGGCGGCAGTCTCTAAGTTATACCCCCAAAATGAGATTGGTAGCGAAGCTCGACTCATCATGGAACGAACCATATCCAACAAGGTTCGATTACGCCTCTCAGCTACACCATTCAACTGCGGTGTCCTGGGAGGTGTCAGTTGTGAGAAAATCCCACATTCCCTAAGATAGTCGAGGAACTCTGAACTAAGATACTCACCACCTCGATCGGATCGAAGCATCTTAATGTTCCTGCCCAATTGATTCTCGACTTCCTGTTTAAACTCTTTAAACCTCTCAAAAGTCTCTGACTTATGCTTGATTAAGTAGACATATCCATATCTACTGTAATCATCAGTAAAAGTCAAATAATAATGATTAGCATCCCTTGTGGCATGTTTGAATGGCCCACACACATCTGTGTGTATAAGATCCAACAAACCTTCACCCCTCTCACAAGAACCTGTGAAGGGTGACTTTGTCATTTTTCCAAGTAAGCATGATTCGCAACTATCATCTGACTTTAGGTCAAATGACTCCAATACTCCATCCTTTTGGAGTTGGCCTATGCGTTTCTTGCTTATATGTCCAAGACGACAATGCCATAATGATGCTTTATCCAAGTTATTATTATTAACAGAATCAATACACAATACATTATTTCCTAAGTTATCAACCACAGATACAGTTTCATACACACCATCACAAGGTAATGCTTTAAAATAAAGAACATTATTAAAGAAAGCATTAATCAAACCAACTTCATTATCAAATGAAAAGGTGAAACCTTGTTTATACAATGCATGAAAGGAAATAATATTTCTTGCCATTTCTGGCGAATAACAACATTTATTCAAATCTAAACTAAACCCACTACTTAGCGATAAAGTATAAACTCCAATCTTGGTGACAGGTAAAGCTTTCCTATTCCCCATGATTAAGTTTATTCTTCCATGCTCCACATTCTCACTTCTTCTTAGTCCCTGCAAATCAGAACAGATATGAATACCACAACCGGTATCAAGGACCCAAGAGTTAGAATGGGGTGAGTTATTAGATAAGATAGTGTAAATACCTGCATGGTTGGGTTTAACTTTCCCATCCTTCACATTTTGCTGGTACTTTGGGCAGTTCCGCTTCCAATGTGACTTTTCATGGCAATAGAAGCATTCAGCCTCTTTAGGGTCGGAAGAACGAGTGACAAAACCTTTCTTGGTTCCACTTGAAGAAGAGCCATCAAGGGTCCTAGCCTTGGTACCCTTCGAAGAGCTCTTCCTCTTCTTCCCTCTACCTTTCCTGATTGCCAAAACCGGGGCGGAGTTTGGAGTAGGAGTGTTAACAACCGACTTACCCTTAAGACCTGTTTCTGCGGTCTTGAGGAGTCCCTGAAGTTTGCTGAGTGTGACCTCTTCCTTATTCATGTGATATGTCATGCGGAATTGATCATAGCACGATGGTAAGGAGTGCAAAATGATATCTATTGCAAGCTCCTCAGGGAAGTTCACATTAAGCTTCAGCAACCGATCCACATACCTTTTCCTTTTCTGCATGTGGCTCGTGACGGATTCCCCGTCCTTCATCATGGTTGTTATGATAGAGCATATGATTTCATACCTCTCTTGTCGTGCTCTTTGATGGTATCTTTCCATCAGATCTTGGTGCATTTCAAAAGGGTAGAAGTCCTCATAGGACTTTTGGAGTTCCGTTGTCATGGTGGCCAACATGATACATGCCACTTTTGTAGCATCCCTTTCATGTGCCCGGAAGTCAGCGATCTCCTGGGGAGTTGCAATGGTCTCATCAATCTCCTTAAGCTCCTTGTCAAGGACATATTCTTTGTCCTCGTAGCGGGTAATCATCCTGATGTTTCTGATCCATTCATTGAAGTTGGATCCATCAAAAGTGACTTTCCCACACAAGTTCATAAGGGTAAAGGAGCCATTAGGATTAGAGCCAGAAGCAGCATTGTTTGAAGACATCTGAAAGAAGAGAACAAGATTAGTTTAGATATTAAGAGAGTCCTTAATAAAACACCCAAATGTAATATTAAGGCTAGGATCCAATCACAATATATTATAACTTAGAAGAGGTATGCCGTAATCCAAGCTATAACATATTTGAAAGGTAGGTTAATGACGATTCACCAATTTCCACCATGAAAAACGAAATATAAATATTAGGTTTTTAGTTGGTTCTTAGAAATTCCTAGATTCTTTTGAGATTCAATGAACTTTTCAAAGGCATGTTTCAATCTTGAGTGTGCCCTCCAAGTTTTGTGACTGGGATACTGAGGATCACAAAACGAGGTGTGAAGTAACCATGCAAATCACTTGTTACCCTCAAGGTTTATCACTCAATCGATGTGCCGGTAAACCACACACGCTCCACTGATGCTATGGTAAACCTTAAGTCACCCTTTACCTACCTTGTTAAGTCCAAGTTAGTGTGCCGGTTAACCACACACGCTCCACCAACGACTTAAACAAAGTGTAAAGTGTAATTTCATAGATTAGCACCTTATTCACATTTTCCTAAAGTAACTAAGATTGGGAATTTAATAAAAGCATTTAGTTACTTTATAATATTCATCATACTTTTAATGAGAATTTATAAGTCCTTGTCTTACCCGTTCGGCTAACGACCATCCACCGATCAAGGAAGCGGTGGGTGAGAGTGGACACCCATTAAGTTGCCATTTTATAGGCAACAACCTTATACCCCCCTTATAGACCGGCTTCGTGAATGAGGCGTACTAGCGGTAAGACGACTTGACGTTATACATATATATATATTAGTAACTTATAATATTATAAAGTATAAGGGTTGAATTTTAACTTTTAAAATTCTAAGGGTTGGAACTAAAGTTTTAATCAAGACTTTACATGTTCCAAAACTTGAGGGTAGGTTTTGTAAACTTCCAAAACTTTTCATTTCTTATAACTTATGAATTAATTGAGTAATAAAAATGAAGACCCTTCATTTTTATAACTCTTGTGTTCTTTTAATGGCTTTAATAAAAGTGAGACTTTTGGTTTTCCATAACTTGAGGACAAGTTATGGACTCCATTAAAACACATTATGATCATGAATTAAACTACCATGAAGGTTACAAACAATTCCTATGATCATCTAATCTTCATAAGTTCAAGAACATGAATATGAACACTTTCAAGAATAAAAAATTACACTTAAAAAAAACTTGTAATTTTAATAATTGCCATTGTAAATGGACTAGCATAAACATTACACCATCTAAAACAAGCTTTAAAACATCAAAACAATTTAGGGTAATGTTTCTAGTCCATTTCCAGCAACAAATGTGCAAACTTTCATACGAGCAGAAAACAGAAAAACGATTTTTTTTCAAGCTGTTTGCACACAAAAAAAACAACAAACAAACCAGGCTCTGATACCACTGACGGGTTTTGAGCATTCTAACACTTCCTAAGTGTACATGCAACCCTAATAACCTTGGATCTATGTTTGTCTAATAATCATGCAAAGTTGAATTCCAAGGTTATAATCCTATCTAGCATACATGGGGAACATTTTTAACTTGAATGAAAGATAGAATAACTTACCTTGTTGTTGATTATGATCCTTGAAACCTTGTGAGCCTAGCACCCCAAGTGTGATGCCTCAAATGCTTCACACAACACCAAATGCAAAGGAGTAAACTTTGAGAGAATCTTACACTTGCAAAATCGGCTCTAGCCCTCTTGTTTCTTAGTGTGTAGCCAATTTTGGTGGAGAATGGGTTTCTTATATAGTGTTGACACATCTAGGGTTACACCATGTAAACCCTAATGTGTCATGACTCTTCATTTCCATGACCCATGGGTTTGTAACTCCCATGGAGCATCCATGGAGCATCCTATGGGTGGAACCCAACTTGATAATCCATGGAGCCTCTTAGCCCACTATATAAGATATGGAAGATTTACATAATCTACCCATATATTTAATTAGTTATCTTTTGATCACTTAATTAATTCTAAATTAATTCTTGATCAAACTAATTAAATAATATTATTAATATATTAGAACTTATAATATATTAATAAACCATAAGTGTTATTTCTCTCATTTTAGTTTATCCAATTGCATGGTGTCATGCAACCCAAATGGACCATGCCAAGTCGGGTCAAGTACATACCAGAAATAGTTATGGACTTAGACACATTATCCAACACATATATCATAAACATATAATCTGTATCGGGATTGCCCCGGCATCGGACCGAAACCCGGAACACATAATCATTGTTGGATATAGTGTCTAAGTCCATAACTTTATTTGGTATGTACTTGACCCGACCCGGCATGGTCCATTTGGGTTGCATGGCATTGCAATACTTGGATAGACTAAATGAGAGAATAAGGCACTTATGATTATTAATATATTATAAGTTCTAATATATTAATAATAGTATTATTTAATTAGTATTGATCAAGTATTAATCTAGTATTAATCTAGTGATCAAAGTGAGACTAATTAAATATATAGGGTTGATTATGACAATCATCAATTCTTTTATGGTGGATTAATGATGCATGGTTTATGGGTTTGGTTATAACCATATGGAGCTCCATGGATAGTCCATGGGAGTTACAAACCCATGGGTCATGGGAAATCAAGAGTCATGACAATTAAGGGCATTCATGTGTAAACCCTAATTGTGACAACACTATAAAAGGAACCCTATGGCTAGCAAAATGATGACCTAGGGTTACTAGAGAGGGCATAACCGATTTTGAGTGCTAGAAGTATTCTCTCAAGTTATTCCAAGTCTTGTGGTGTTGTGTGAAGCATTTGAGGCACAACATTTGGGGTGCTAGGCTCACAAAGTCTTGAAGGAATCCAAGCAACAACAAGGTATGTATTTCTACTAGTTTTATGTTCTATGTAATCCCCATGCCATGCTAGTTAGGAAATAACCTTGAAAAGAAATTTGCATGTATATAGAGAAAACATAGATTCAAGGTTATTAGGGTTGCATGTACACTTAGGAAGTGTTAGAATGCTCAAAACCCATCAGTGGTATCAGAGCCTAGGATTGTTTTCTGTATACTTGATGCAAAACTGCTTAAAAATCGAAAATTCTGCATTCTGACGACTGGACTCGCCGAGTCCATGGGGAGGACTCGCCGAGTCCATGAACAAATTCATCCTACTCGGCGAGTAGAATAATGCACTCGGCGAGTAGGAGCGTGCTGGGCAGTTTTTTCGAGTTTTGTTGCTGGAAATGGATTAAGATCATTATCCCAATCTGTTTTGGACTTGTAAAATCTGTTTTTCAAAATGATAATGATTATGTTAACCCATTTTACATGGCTTTTATCAATTTTCAAGTATTGTATATAGTTATATGATCTCTTGAAATTGCTTGACATGAATTTGTGTTCTTATGAGTTTTTAGAAGATCATAGGAATTATGTGTAACCTCCATGTGTGTTTAATTCATGATCTTAATGGCTATGATGGTGTCCATAACTTGTCCTCAAGTTATGGATAACCAAGAGTCACTTCTTTTAATTATGATTAAAGAACTAAAGAGGTTTCATAAAATGAAGAGTCTTCATTTTTATGAACCATTAAAACTCATAAGTTACAAATTGAAGAGACTTGGAATAGTTTCAATTCTTGCCCTCAAGTTTTGGAATTTGAAAAGTCTTACACTTTAATACTTTAATTCCAAATTAAACCTTAGATTTTTAAAAAGTTTAAAAATCAACACTTATACTATTATTATAATTTTATTATATAGATATGTATAAGAATATGTCATTCTTACCGTTAGTAGGTCTCATTCACGAAGCCGGTCTATAAGGGGGGGTATAAGGTTGTTGCCTATAAAATGGTGACTTAATGGGTGTCCACTCTCACCCACCGCTTCCTTGATCGGTGGAGGGTCGTTAGCCGAACGGGTAGGATACGACTTTAAATACTTGTTAAAAGTATAATGAATTATAAAGTAACTATACATTATAAATTCCCAATCTTAGTTACTTTAGGAAAATGTGAAATTGGTGCTAGCCCATAAAATTACACTTTGTACCTTACCAAGTCGTTAGTGGAGCGTGTGTGGTTAATCGGCACACTAACATGGACTAGTAAGAGTGGCAAAGGGTAACTTGACTTTATTATAGATCGGTGGAGCGTGTGTGGTTAACCGGCACATCGATTAGGTAATATTGTTGAGGGTACCAAGTCAATTTGTATGGTTATTCACACCTTGTTTGTGATCCTCGGCATCCCAGTCACAAACTTGAGAGGGCACAATCGAGATTCAAACATGCCATTGAAAAGTTCAATGTATCTCAAAAGATCTAGGAGTTTCAAAACCAATAAAACCTAATAATAATATATTTCGTTCTTATGGTGGAAATTGGTAAATCGTCATTCACCTACCTTCAAATATTTTATAGTATGGATTACGGCATCCCTCTTCCAACTATAAATAGTTTGTTGGATCCTAGCCTTAATATTTCATTTGGGTGAATTATTAAGGATTCCTAATCTAATGAAACTTGTCTTTCTTTCCTTTTAGATGTCTTCCAACAATGCTTCTGGCTCAAACCCAACATGCTCCTTTTCCCTTATGAACTTGTGTGGTAAGGTCATCTTTGATGGATCCAATTTCAATGAGTGGATCAGAAACATCAGAATGATTACCCGCTATGAGGACAAAGAATATGTCCTCGATAGGGAGCTTAAGGTTGTGAGTGAAGCCACTGCTACTCCTGAAGAGTTTGCGGAGTTTGTTGCACATGAAAAGGATGCTACTAAAGTAGCATGCATCATGATGGCCACCATGAGTCCTGAACTTCAAAAATCCTATGAAGATTTCTACCCCTATGAGATGCACCTGGATCTGATGGAAAGGTACCATCAGAGCGCGCGTCAGGAGAGGTATGAAATCATCTCCTCCATGATAACCGCAAGGATGAAGGATGGTGAACCCATCACCGGTCACTTGCAGAAGATGCAAAGGTTCGTTGACCGGTTGCTGAAGCTAAATGTTGACTTTCTTGAGGAAATGGCGATTGACATCATTCTCCATTCCTTACCTCCAAGTTATGATCAGTTTCGTATGACTTATCATATGAACAAGGAGGAAGTCACACTTAGCAAACTTCAAGGACTCTTAAGGACAGCTGAAAATGGCCTTAAGGGTAAAGCGGTTACTACTTCTACTCCTTCAACAGCCCCTGTTCTGGCTATTGGGCAGGGAAAGGGTAAGAAGAGGAAAAGCCCTTCGAAGGGTACCAAGGGTAAGACTCTTGATGGTTCCTCTTCAAGTGGGACAAAGAAAGGTCCCATTACTCCTTCTTCAAACCCAAAGGAAGCACAGTGCTTCTATTGCCAGGATAAGGGACACTTCAAGCGAAGCTGCCCTAAATATCTGCAAGATGTAAAGGATGGGAAGGTTAAACCCACCCATGCAGGTATTTACACAATATTGTCTAACAACTCATCTAAAGCTAATTCTTGGGTGCTTGATACAGGTTGTGGTATTCACATCTGTACTGATTTGCAGGCGCTAAGAAGAAGTGAGCAAGTGGAGCACGGGAAGATAAACTTAGTCATGGGCAACAGGAAAGCATCACATGTTACCAAGATAGGAGTTTATTCTTTATTGCTTAATAATGGGTTAATGTTAGATTTGAATAAGTGTTGTTACTCGCCCGAAATGGCGAGAAATATTATTTCTTTGCATGGCTTGTACAAACAAGGTTTTTCATTTTCATTTGATAATAAAAATGGTGCTATTAATGTTTATTACAATGATGTACTTTACTTTAAAGCATTACCTTGTGATGGTGTATATGAAGCTGTGAATGTTGTAGACAATCTAGGAAATAATGTGTTGTATATTGATTCTTTAGATAGCTTGGATAAAGCATCCTTGTGGCATTGTCGTCTTGGACATGTTAACAAGAAGCGCATAGGCCAACTCCAAAAGGCTGGAGTCTTGGAATCATTTGACCTCAAGTCAGATGATAGTTGCGAGTCTTGTTTACTTGGAAAAATGACAAAGTCACCCTTCACAGGTACTTGTGATAGGGGTGAAGGTTTGTTGGACCTTGTACACACGGATGTGTGTGGGCCCTTCAGAGTTGCTACAAGGGATGCTAATCGCTATTATGTGACTTTCACTGATGATTACAGTAGATATGGATATATTTACTTAATCAAGCATAAGTCATAAACCTTTGAAAAGTTCAAAGAGTTTAAGCAGGAAGTGGAGAATCAATTGGGCAGGAACATCAAGATGCTCCGATCCGATCGGGGAGGAGAGTATCTTAGCATTGAGTTCCTTGACTATCTTAAGGAATGTGGGATTGTCTCACAATTGACACCTCCCAGAACACCACAGTTGAATGGTGTAGCTGAGAGGCGCAATCGAACCTTGTTGGATATGGTTCGTTCCATGATGAGTCGAGCTTCGTTACCAATCTCTTTCTGGGGGTATGCCTTAGAGACTGCCGCCCATATCCTTAATCTAGTCCCTACTAAAAAGGTTGCCAAAACACCTCACGAGATGTGGATTGGGAAAGTTCCCAATTTGGACCACATCAAGATTTGGGGTTGTGAAGCTTTCGTGAGGCGTGAGACTCATGATAAGCTTGAACCTCGAAATGAGAGGTGTATTTTCATCGGCTACCCACAGAGATCCTTTGGTTACCTCTTCTACAGACCCAGTGATAATGTGGTCTTTGTAGCAAGAAGAGGAGTCTTTCGTGAGAGAGAATTCATAAGCCAAGGGGACAGTGGGAGGCAAATTGACCTTGAAGAGCTTCAAGAGTCAAGTGGTGAAGGAACCTCAAATGCTATCGACCAACCTGAGGAGGAAACTCCTGTTGATCCGATAGATGAGTCTGTACCTCCAAGACGTTCCACTAGGGTGAGGAACACACCTGATTTTTATTATGGTTATCACATCACCACTGAAGGTGATACATTTATTAGTGATAGTACACTAATAGATTTGGATGAACCTAATAATTACAGGGAAGCCATGGCAGGCCCTGAATCTGCTAAATGGAAGGAGGCTATGGACAGCGAGATTCAGTCCATGTATGACAATCAAGTTTGGAACTTGGTTGACAATGTACCAGGTCGTAAGACAGTTGGGTGCAAATGGATCTTCAAGAAGAAGACCGACATGGATGGGAAGGTACATACTTACAAAGCGCGACTGGTTGCAAAGGGCTTTACTCAAACTCCGGGAGTTGACTATGATGAGACCTTCTCACCAGTAGCTAATATTAAGTCTATTAGAGTATTGTTAGCCATAGCTGCATTTCATGATTATGAAATATGGCAAATGGATGTCAAAACCGCTTTCCTTAATGGAAAGTTGGCTGAGGATGTTTACATGGCTCAACCAAAGGGTTTTGTCGATACAAGATACCCTAATAGAGTGTGTAAGCTTGATAAATCCATTTATGGATTGAAACAAGCATCTCGCAGATGGAATCTTTGCTTTGATGAGAAAGTCAAAGAGTTTGGCTTTTCTAAGAGTGAGGATGAGTCTTGTGTGTATGTCAGGGCTAGTGGGAGCATAGTTAGCTTCTTGGTGTTGTGTGTGGATGACATACTTCTCATAGGAAACGACGTCCCAACCTTGCAGGAGGTTAAGTCCTGGCTTGGGAAGTGTTTCGCTATGAAGGACCTTGGAGAAGCTGCCTATATCCTAGGGATAAGGATATTGAGAGATAGGAGTAAGAGACTAATTGGACTTAGTCAAAGTACTTACTTGGATAAGGTGCTGAAGAGGTTCAGCATGCAAGAATCCAAGAAAGGAGAATTACCAATCCAGAGTAATGCCAAGCTGAGTAAGACTCAGAGTCCGAGTACAGAGGCTGAGATAGCTGAAATGAGTCATATACCATATTCTTCCGCTGTGGGCTCGATCATGTATGCTATGACTTGTACTCGCCCTGATGTGGCTTTTGCTTTGAGCATGGTCAGTAGATATCAAGGGAACCCTGGCAAGGCACACTGGACAGCGGTAAAGAACATTCTCAAGTATCTGCGGAGGACTAAGGATTGGGTCCTTACCCTCGGAGGCAGTGATGATTTGAAAGTGGAAGGATATAGCGATGCTAGCTTCCAGACTGATAGGGATAATTTCCGCTCTCAGTCAGGCTGGGTCTTTATCCTAAATGGAGGGGCAATTACTTGGAAAAGTTCCAAGCAGGAGACAGTAGCTGATTCTACTTGTGAATCAGAGTACATAGCAGCAAGTGAAGCAGCTAAGGAGGCGATATGGCTAAAGAACTTCATCAGAGACCTTGGAGTTGTACCAGCTATAAAGGAGCCAATGGAAATTTTCTGTGACAGCGAAAGTGCGGTTGCTTTGGCTAAGGAACCGAGAGATCACGGGAGATCTAGGCACATTGACAGAAAATACCATTTCATCAGACATCGAATAGAAGAAGGACTCCTCGTGGCTAAGAGGGTATCATCAGATGAGAACCCGACAGATCCCCTCACGAAGGGACTGAGCAGGGTTAAGCATTTACAGCATGCAAGGCGCATTGGGCTGAAGGATGATATTAGTTTCAATAATTAGATTCCTGAAACTTGTAAAATGTAATTGACATTTGATGATAAATAAAAGTTGTTATTTATTTATGAGTAAGGTGTTACTATCTTGTGTTGATTGTTTACTATGTTTCAATTTTGCATGTTTTTACTTCCAGAATAATTATGTTATTATTCAAACCATCCACAGTCAGTCAAACTTTGGAAGTAAGTATTGATTTAAGACTGTCATGAATTTGGCTTGTATGATTTGTCTGAAAGTGCTTTGGACAATGCAATGGTTGCTACAACATTCATGAGTACTCATAAGGGCTGAGTATTGGATCCAACCCACGCTCACTTGCATCACTTCATGGAATTTATCTCGAGTGATCGTGAGACAGTAATATCATATAAATCTTCAAACCTAGAGATATGAGTTGTTGACTATGAGTTGGTTATTCATTGATTGTACGAAAACGCATTGGTAACTCGATGTTATAAAACGTGCCTTTGTGAGTAATTCAACAAGTAGTTAGTACAAGCATATAAGTCAAAGTTTATCTGTTCCTTCTAGAAATAGAAGCGATATCTGGGCCCCTCGATGATTTGGTTTTGACCTATGTACCGGGCCCGGTCAGAACCTAATTGATGTGTTCAATTTAGTTCTATGTCGAAACAAATCAGAGATCGAGAAACAAATGTTGGACAATAAGTAAGACCATGTTCCATGTGTTTGTCCGGCTGATATCATGAGAACAGAGGATTATATGATCACTTATCTTAAATGGCGTATCATCATCATCTCAGTTCCGAGAGACTTTGAAAGAGCTACGATTGCTAGTCGGATTTTGAAGTCATATTTGCAAATATAGTTATTAGACTTATCCAAGTGGGAGACTGTTGGATATAGTGTCTAAGTCCATAACTTTATTTGGTATGTACTTGACCCGACCCGACATGGTCTATTTGGGTTACATGGCATTGCAATACTTGGATAGACTAAATGAGAGAATAAGGCACTTATGATTATTAATATATTATAAGTTCTAATATATTAATAATAGTATTATTTAATTAGTATTGATCAAGTATTAATCTAGTATTAATCTAGTGATCAAAGTGAGACTAATTAAATATATAGGGTTGATTATGACAATCATCAATTCTTTTATGGTGGATTAATGATCCATGGTTTATGGGTTTGGTTATAACCATATGGAGCTCCATGGATAGTCCATGGGAGTTACAAACCCATGGGTCATTGGAAATCAAGAGTCATGACAATTAAGGGCATTCATGTGTAAACCCTAATTGTGACAACACTATAAAAGGAACCCTATGGCTAGCAAAATCATGATCTAGGGTTACTAGAGAGGGCATAACCGATTTTGAGTGCTAGAAGTATTCTCTCAAGTTATTCCAAGTCTTGTGGTGTTGTGTGAAGCATTTGAGGCACAACATTTGGGGTGCTAGGCTCACAAAGTCTTGAAGGAATCCAAGCAACAACAAGGTATGTATTTCTACTAGTTTTATGTTCTATGTAATCCCCATGCCATGCTAGTTAGGAAATAACCTTGAAAAGAAATTTGCATGTATATAGAGAAAACATAGATTCAAGGTTATTAGGGTTGCATGTACACTTAGGAAGTGTTAGAATGCTCAAAACCCATCAATCATAACATATAAACTAGCATACATCGGGCTTTCCCCAGCATCGGGCTTACCCCGGAACACATAACACATAAACATGCATGAATCACAAAGACGTCAATATACATAACTACTTCTCGGGACCGCCCCGGCATCGGACCGAGGTCCGGAACATATAAACTGCATTGGGCTAACCCCGACATCGGGCTCACCCCGGCATACTCTACAACTTAAACGGGCCGACATTGTGGCCGTAGACCCGTTCCTACTGGAAGGAAACTCACCTCGATGTCGTGTAGTGTCTGAAATGTCCTCGGCGTGAAAGTCGGCTCTCCTCGACTCCTCAATCCCTACACGGCAACCCTTCTAAGTTGTCAATTCGAACATGCAACCCTAATCAGGGTCACCCAATTCAATCAAAGTCATCATTGGTCAAAGTCAACATCCAGTTGACCTGACTCGCCGAATTGGTCTACTAACTTGTCGAGTCCATAATCCTTTAACTTGATCCCACCCCCGATTCTACTCGTCGAGTCTAGCAAAAACTCGACGGGTTCTCTTTCAATCATACTAAGGGACCATCTTCAACCGACTCGCCGAGTTCATCCTTGAACTCGTCGAGTTCATCTCCCTCATATTAATGTGTCCAGTCTATGACTCGCCGATTTGTTTGAACAACTCGTCAAGTCCATCTTCAAATATTGGTAGATTGCCTTGGACTCACCGAGTTTGCTCAACCACTCGTCGAGTCCCATGATTCTCAGGTCCCTTAAGGGCGTAAATAACTGAGGGACCTTCCACACTATCATCTGGTCCATCGACAGAAAGGATTTGGTGGTCATCTTTGACCATTACTATACAGTCGATTTAAATGGGTCTTAACACACCAAAATCATAGATATGGCCTCCTAATGTCCATTTTACACGTAAAGTTTCAAACTTTGTGCGCATGCATGGGGTCCTTGGCTCAAAACGCCATAAAAGGTAGTCTACAAGATGCATGGGGTGTTTATGGCAGCAAGGTGGGCACCTTTATGCCATAAAAACCCTCAATAGCCCTAGATCTGAAGCACAAACTCATTCCTTACACTAAATCCCGAATACATCCTCAGTAGGGCTTAGAAAATGGAGGAAAATGGACCAAAATCAAGATCTACACAAAGAATAGATAAGCTTCAGCTTTATACCTCCAATAAGCTGGAAATGTGCCCAAAGCTATGGATCTTCCTGATTCCCCCCTTGATCTCACAAGCCTCCTCCTTCTTTTCAAGCTTCAAACACCAAAAGTAACACCTCAAGGCTAAAAAAACACACTAATAACGGCTAGGGTTTCGAGATAATGCTTTCTGGGAGTAATAGGGACGATGGAGGCTGAAATAAGTTGTTTAAATAGGGTGCAAACCCAAAAATTTAGGGTTTCACCCAAACAGCACCTACTCGCCGAGTCGGTCTCCCGACTCGTCGAGTAGGCCACTTAAACTTCCCGCGAATCACGAATCTACTCGAAGAGTTGGGCCACCAACTTGTCGAGTCCCAGAGGAAATACATGAAGTTCTTGAATTTAAATACGTACCAGGAATCAGGTGTTACACATGGCTACACGTTTTCCTTGTGATCCTTCTACGTCCCGTGTACACCAAGCTTACGCCCAACGTATGACCACAGCTTAGCCCAGACATAGAGGCCCAATCCTCTAATCCTAATATGACTTACATGATTTAGACAATTAAATAAATGATTAGATAAATAAATAATACCTTGGAACCATCGGGTGTTACAGAGGGTATTTAAAACACGAAGTAAGCCTTAGTTAAGGGTTTTGTGTATGTTTGGTGTGTGTTTGGTGTGAACTTAGTGTATAAACCTAATATTATGTTTGGGAATGCACATACCCTAATACTCGCATAAAAGTATCAATAAAATACAAGATAATTAGTATCAGGAAATAATATAAATACAATTATTGGTTTTGGATGTAGGTGTCCGGAAAGGGAAAAGCGCATCTAGCTCCCATCAGTGGGGTTGTTAAGATCCAGCTCTAATTCAGGTGAGTTTTCTCACTATACTTTCTATTACAGTGTGGATCCTCTATATGTTAGGATGTTGATATGATGTAGTGATCTATTAGGTATGTAGATTTGTTAATAATTACCTATGATTGTTTGTTTGGTAATTGTTTGTTTATTTGTATATGTCAACATATTGTGGGTGGATTGAAGGCGGACCGATTGTATGAAGAAGAACAATATACTCGAGCGGACCAACTTCATGTTGAAAGCCAATGGGGCGGACCAACTTTATGTTGAAGGCCAAAGGGGCAGATCAGCCTTATGATGTAGGCCATTGTGTGCATGCATTGTATGCATATTATGATGTGAGGTATTTTGAGGAACCTACTAACATTTGGTTTATAGTTGTAGATTTAAATATTTCAGGTGCTTAAGAGGATCGAGGAAAGGTTAAGGCTTGACTGTACACACTCTTCGGCAACTTTCATGTTTTTAGGATTTTATCTGATATAATACTCTTAATTTTGGATTTGTGATGAGATATAGATGTTTTAATGATGTTGGTGTTTGTTGAAAATGATTTTAATTAATTTTAAATTTTTGAAAAATTTTACTGTGGTTTTTGGGACGTTACACAATCTTTTAACTAATTAATATCCAACTCCTTGAATTAATTAATTCTAAAATAGTTTCTGATTAATTTATTAAACATAATAACTCCTTATGTCTATTCTTTTAATTCCTCATTTGTGTCTTGAGGGCAACCCAAAAGGAAATTGATATCATTCAGAAATATTAAAAATAGTTAATGATATTGGACATTATTTTCAATAGTACATATATCCGTTACAGGCCCAATTTCTTCTTTAGGTTACTAATCAACTTCACTTCTTTGTCTAAAACTAGAACACATTTTCTTCCAAATCAAAGCGCTTGAAATCAACATTCAAAGAAAGAGTTCGATTGAAATTGATTTTGATCCTGCCTCGTCCTCTATCATACGCGTCAATGTAAAACCATTTATGGTAGGCAACAATTCAGTTCTTGGCAATGATCTCACATTCCCTAGGATATCTCCAGATTTAAAAAATCGCATCCTTCAAGGCTTAAAAATAACAACATTTTTTTCCATGCGTCATGGTTCTTTTATTCATAAAAAATCATAACATTCAACACCCTTCTTCTTAATGAAATGTAATCTTCAACCTAGACAACACCCTTTTGATCAAAAATCACGGTCTAATCTCAATTCTTTTTTTTTGTTTTTTTCAAACACCATTGTTCTTAACTTTTTCTCTTCTGGAGTGTTGACATCTTTTAAGTTGTAAGTTTTGAAAGACTTTTACTTTTTAGAGTATGTTTCTGATTCATTTTTTTTATTTTTTATTTTTTATTAATTTTTTTTACAGATTTTAAGAGTAATACATTTGGTTTCTCAAGAGTTAAGAACTTTTATTTCATTCTTTCTAAATAGTTAGAGGCATCAAATTTTTTTATCCTTCATCTTTTTTTTTAAGATAAATGTTGTATATGATTCAAATTCTAACATCTCTTCTGATTTTGATTTTTACAAAATTTTCGTTTGGTCAATAGTCATCCAAAATCCAATTTTACATATTTTTTTAGAGGTAAACTACAAATAAGGTTAGTAATTCTTGATTTTATAGATTTTGAAAAGGTAATTAACAATTATTATTATACTATTTTGAATGAATTTTTGTCTTTTAAAATGATGATTTTAAAATTTACAAGCTTTAAGGCCCTTTTTTACTAAATTGCGTAGGGTCTCCAAATTCTTGGGTCGGCCCTACTGATAAAACTAACATCTTGGTATAAGGAACTCCTTTGGGGAGATTCCCAGCGACAGTGGTGTAGCCATATATACTCCAGGTGAGTCCTAAAACCTACCTAAGTTTTAATATTTTATAGAAATTATATAGAAACTTATATTAGGACCTACCTTCTAGTATTAAAAAATATAAATGACCTATCTAATTTTATATGAGGAATCATGTAACTTTTTGTTCTAGATTCACCATTGCTCGGCGATGGTTAGGCGATGGTTAATCTCAATAGAATTGGTGCCCGTCTAGATACAAACTTTTGTCCTATCTATAACAACAAAGATAAAATGGAGATACATTTGTTTATGAATTGCTCGACTATTAAAGAAGTGTGTTTCAATTATACATCAATGGTGTTGGTGGTTTTTCTCGAACTCCCAAATCAATCAAAGTCATGGTGGAAGTAGTCTTTATTGTCATTGGATGAATAGTGTGGAAGTACATAAATGATCGTATTTTCAGCAATCGGATTAGGAACTGTCATGATTTCGCTAGCAGGGTTAAACTCTTTGGTTAGAATTGGATTAAAGTCGGGATATTGAAATTTGATTCTTTTAATTGGTTTAACCAATGAAATTGCCCTTCACGTCCATGCTTGAGCTCTTTGTTATCATGTCTTTTTAGCTTTTCATTATTTTCTTTTTACAATAAAATGACTTTTTTGTTGTCCAAAATAAAAAACTATGTTAAAAATAAACCCTAAAAGATATACAAAAAAAGTGTTGAAATACATCGTATAATTTTTTTTAGAACAATGAGATAGTATAGGTCTACGATTAAACTCATGACTTCTTTATTAGAAACATTTGTTAGCCAAGGATAGCCCAAACTTATAAAAATGCATCCTATGCTACACATAGTTTTTTTTTTTAGAGTAGTTACTTCACTATAAATATATTTATAATAACTCATACTCCAATTTTCTAAAGAAGAAATTTTTAATCATTTAAACGTGTTTGAAGTATTTCAATGCTTATTTCTAAAATATAAACTTTGTACAATTTATAAAAATCTGCAAAATTCGAGCACACACGTTTACTAGCACCCATACTTCCTCCTATTTGTCCCCAAACACATGGCATGTTCACTGCTCACATTATGGCCCAAGCCTCAAAAATAGGAAACACAGAACTTAATATTGACTTAATTACATACGCTATTAATGAAAAGAAAATAAAATATAGGGATTTTCAAAACTCTTTTAATGCAAAAAGTATTCAGTTAAAATCCCATAATATAATATGAATAAGAAAAATGACACCTCACCCACCGCCCACATGCATCTACTTGGCTTTCGCTCTACTCTATTCAAAATAATAACGTAAGGTTTATTGTACATAATTAAATAAAATCTCATAAGATAATAAATTTGTTTAGAAAGTATAATTTTAATATATTTTTTATTTATAATTCTTAATTCATCATACAACACGTCCAATTTTGTAATTTTGCTATAATTTTATGGGCTTCTTTTGCTTTCTTCGTTCTTCTCAAGCAAAAGTTACAAATTCATCCACGTATACGTATGCTTTCATCATAAATCGAAAATAAATAAAAAAGAAAAAGAAAAAGAAAACAAAACAGCACCGTTATTGACTGACGGGGATTTAACGTGATCGGTTATCTTCTTCTTCTTCTTCTTCTCTTCAGACACTAACGCTGCATTTCCGAGCTAGCTGGTACTTAACTCCGGTGACAACTCCGGCGATCCCAGAGTTCCTATTCCCGAACGGAATATACGCCGGACAAGTGACGTGGATATGGTACCTGCCGGAGATAAAGCTTCCAACTTTCCATCTTACCCGTCCGTTTATCTTGATCACGAGCCCAATAGCGCCGTTGGACTGATCTTGAGACAAGGCGGCGCCGTTGTACGGAGCCACCGGAACGTTTGTTCCGTAAACAAAGGGTGACCAGATGTTGGTGTCTTTATGGCCTTGGTAAACGGGCTGGATGACGGTGAAGTAGGTGATTTGCTGGCTGTGGTAGGTGGCGAAGACTTCTAGTTTATCGTAGTAGACGCCGATTTTGCTGTTGGGGTTCCGGGAGGAGACGGTGACCTGAAAGTTAGAGGAGAGGAGGATGGGGGCGGAGACGTTGAAGCCGTAGATGGTGGCGTCTTGGAGGACAAATCGGGGTTTTTTGGGCTGAAGAATTGCCCATGTTATGAAGAAGATGAGGAGGACGATGATGGCAAGGATGCCTAATCCGATGAGTATTCGCTTGATTATTTTACGTTTCTTTCCACCGTGGTGGTGGCACTGTTTGACCGACATGGTGGTTGGTGGTGGTCGATGGTGGTTTAGGTGGATCGGAGGGATAGTATAGTCTAGTACGTACACTAGTAGAAACTAGAAAGAAGTGTTGAAAATGAAGGGACCCTTTTCATTTTATGGAACTAGACTGCTTCTTCTTCGAAACCCAGGGGTATTTTAGGGTTAAAAAAATATAATGTTATTATTTATGATAAGTTAATTATTTGTTTATTAAGAAATGTTACATTTAGTTATCAATATTTTAGTCAATGTATTTTGTCAATCACCTATCAATCGAACGTTGCAATTTCTTTTTTTAATAATAGACGCGTTTATATCTTAAAACTTAAAACTCGAAAAAGAACAATTGGGTATTTTCGATGTTATTTCTAAAATACGTCACCATCATAGCAAGTTTGTTGAAATTACTTATTGCCATGAAATTCTTTCGTGTGTTAATTTAGAAAAAAAGGAATAATAATAATTGTACAAAATACAACACTTTTTATCATTGGAACGTAAAATGAAAGCATAGATCCATAAACATGCCATGAAATTCTGCATGAACTTTTCTTTATAATATTCATAAGTTGATGAGTGAAATTCGTAAGTCAATCTAAACTGCAAAACAAATTAAAGTAAAAATAGTTATTTTAAAACGAAACAAAATATATTGGGCGTATATGAAACCTCGTTTTCTACAATTCTACTTTTTATGTAATTGATGTATCTAATTTTCAAATATCCAACATAATCTAAATCTAAAATAGAACAATAAATCAAATGAGTTATGCTATAAGTACCCCTTAACCAATTTTATTCCCCTAACATCAATCAAATCAATCTTTTACTTTTGATTTGACATTATTTTTTTTTCTTTTTTTTTTCCTTTTTGTTTTGATTTTTTTTCCTTTTATTTTATATTTTAATATTATTACTATTAAATTCGGATGACATTTTAAAATTCCGTAAACATTATAAATTCGTACGACATTATAAAATTCGAACGACTTTTTTGTCCGTAATTAAAAAATATAAAAAAAATATTTAAAAACCGATTTTATATAGCCGTTTGAATTTATAATGTCTTCCGAATGTTAAAATTTTGTGCGAAATTTATAATAATAATATAATAATAATAATAATAATAATAATAATTAAAAAAAAATTAAAAACAAAAAAAACAAAATATGAAAAAAACAAAAAAAAAACAGAGAAAAAATCAAATCAATGGTGGAATTGAAATGTGAACGGTTACCTCAATAGCCAACCATCATTAACTTTTTGGGTCAAGTTTATTTATTGACATAAAAATTAAAAAAGTTTGTCTAAGTTTTCTTTTGTTTTGTTTTTTCTTTTGTTTACTCTACGATCATTTTTTAAGTTTTTTATTTGTGCTTTTTCTTATTTGTAATAAAAGGTTTTAAGGTTATCATAAAATATAATTAACAAAGAATCTCTTAAATTAACAAATATTTTGGAAAAAAAAAAACAAAACAAAAAAAAACTCTTAATTCTAAACAAAATTGTTTTTACTTCTAGACAAGGTTGTTGGATTTGTGATTTTAATAATGGTCTGGAATATGTTGCTAATGATTCTCGAGTTTGTATTGATGAACACATATTGACATCGTTTCTTGTAAATACCGAATTAAATAAAAAATTTCCTAACTAGTTAGGTTAATATATTTTCATGGAGAGCTGTCTGGACCATTTCCCTACCAAAAGAAACTTGCATAGCCATGGTATTAACATTCCTTGTTCCTTATGTCCAATCTGTATCAACTCTACAACAGATATTTGACATGTGCTCATCGAGTGTGAAGTAGTGTCCCAAATTCTTCTCAAAATAAGTCTTTAGTGTGATATAGACTTATCTAATCTTATTTTTATCCATGAATTTATCTGGTTTTTTGAATTCGTTACATATGTTGGTGGCTCGTAAAGCAGTTTTGGAGGTTATCATAGTCAATACGTATTGGTGAGTTTGGAATTTCAGAAATAGATGTGTCTTTGAGACAAATAAACCGAGAAATGATAGAATGTTTGTTGACATAATTTCGTGCAATTTCTGGACATTTGTCTAGGGAATCTCTGTAAGTTAAATTACACTCTAACTTTATTTTAGTGTAATTTATATTTAAATTTATAGTCGTTGTTATGAATTTATAAATAAGATTTGACAGTGATTCCAACGTCATATTACTGATCGATCTACTTACGAGGATGATGTCTATGCTGGATTTAGTGAGGTGTTTAAAGTGAGATTTCCGAACAATATTCTATGTATACCAAACGGACCCTACCTCCAATAATGATCATATCTGGTTGTCCCTTATCAGCTATAGATCAGTAGACATTAGGATTATTGCAAAATCTAGACTATAATTATTATAGTCCCCAGGATCATGAAATTAGACTAAGACTCAACATTATGTACATCTAGGTCTTTCGGAAAAGTGTTAAGGCAAAGCACTGCCCTAACCTCGAATCATCTACTGTTATCAAGTGAGTGCATAGTTAATTTCAAACGTACACATAGATACAATACAATTGTTACTTGATTTAACCGTATATTTACCATACTTGACAATATGATTGGGCAGTGAAGGATTGTGCGAAATAACAAATGAGAAGTTGTGATAAGGGATGTGTGAGGTAGTGGTTGTGACAGGTTAGTGAAAGTCGTGCAGAATAATAAGTCGTGTTTGCCATGTCTATCCGAAGTAATGTTATACAGTCGCGCTTATCCCAAGTACTTTGTATTGTCGTGCTTATCCCAAGTTCTTTTGTGCTGCTGTGCTAAACCAAAGTACTAGTGTACTGTCGTTTTGCCGCGTATACCCAAAGTATTACCATACTGTCATGTCTAATCATCTAGGAATTATAGTTGTCTGCTAATAAAGGTCCTTTAAGAATGATCCCTTGAGATCATCATATTAGGATTAATAAGTAGGAATAACAGGAGTGGGGTAATTGGGTTATTTGAATGTTGAAGAATATATAATTAAATATTATAATATTATGGGTTGAAACCCCTACGTACTCAACAGGTTTCCCAACCTGTACCACTCAGTTTCTTGTATCACAGGTAGTGATACGAAGGTACTGACAGATAATATAATTATATGTGGTAGGGATGAGCGTGGGACGGAACCGGTACCGACCCGTACTGTTCACGATTTCCCGAAAACCGAATTTGGTCGAAAGTCAATCCCAAGTACCGAACCGAATTAGCATCACCGGTACCGGTACCGGGAATGGTACCGGTTTTAGGTACTTGTACCGGTACTGGGGGTACCGATTCCCGAATTTCATGTATTTGGAGTACCAAGTACCGTCCCGTATTTTTAGATTCGGTACGGTTCGGTACCGGTTCCGGTACGGTACCGGTACGGGATCGGGACTTGGGACAAACTGCTCATCCCTAATATGTGGAGAAATTAAAGGAGCTCATACGCTGCTAGAATATTAATGTAAGGTCAGTTTATGCTTATGTTTTGTATTAGTTATGACATCCCAAGATTTTTATAATAAATAAAAGACATTTCTTCGGAAATACTTTTACGGGACCAATTCTGCATTTATGAATGAACTCTAAATTAGATAAGAATTAATAAAAAAAATTAAAATGGCCATAAAATTGGGGATTTCACAAACATAGAATTTGTAAAATCTTTGTTCAACTTGTTTTTACTTGATACCTTAAGGATTTTAAGTCTATGTGTGTGATTATGACGAAGAAATGTATAGAAACAAGTAAGTATTGACATATATACCATGGTGACAATGATATATAATCATTAACTCAGACTTTATAAAACCTTGGTTTCTGATTGGTTTACACAAAAAACCTTATGGGTTTAAAGTGCAAGTGTATGATAGTGCTGGAGAATTGAGATTTGAAAATGGGTAGGGATTATGGTGCCTTACATTAGTCATGTTGTTAATGGCAAGATCATCAACACATAATTTATAAAACCTAAGTTTTAAGTTGGAATTAACCTGAAACCTCAAGGGTTTTAAATGAGTATGCAATAGAGATATGAACGAAAGAAAGATACGAAGTGCAGTTCGTACTACAAAACATAGTTCGTTTCTTCCGCCAATTTGTAGTTTCATTCTTGAATTTTGCAATTCACCGTCAATTCATAAAGTGATAAGTTGTTGGTGTTTTACACTAGCCATGGTGACAATGACTAAAGATCATTAACACAGATTTGTGAAACCTATGTTCAAGATTTTTTTTAAACCTGAGACGTCAAGGTTTTCACAGATTGGCTAAAGAAAGATGATCTTTGTACCCTTGCAAATATATGGACCAAGCAAAAATCTCATAACTCCATACATGAGTAGAGATGGGCAGTTCTATAGTCTCTGTGAAAATATCTTATTTTTGCTATGTACTTTCTCGGATACCTTGCTAGTCGGTCTTTGGAGACCTTTTCTAATGAGCACTTAGGAAGTCACGCACCAAAAGGTAGACAAAATATAGGTTAGAAAGCCATACCAGGGTTGGACCATGGTATTTCTCTCTGATGCCTAAGTTAGATGTCGATTGAGATTGCGAGGAAAATTGTTTATGGTTCTTAGGAAGAAAAAGTGATTTTCCCTATTTGATGAATGCTTGATTCTTTTATAGTTGGAGGTCAGTCTGGTTTATCACTTTTTATCGACATATTGCTTTTTTCCAAACGTCACGAGAGAAAAAACCCTTCAATAAAATAATATTGCCTTTCCATGTTTCCAGAGATGTTTCCTGGGCATCCATATGGAAGATTTCTTTTATATTTTTTTGTTTTTCAGTGCCGTCAAACTTGGTTGGGTGGGACGCCGACCTGTTTGTGTAATTGGGTCTTGATGGTGTTGTGTTGTCCGTGTTGTAACTTTTCGACCTGCTTTCCTATATGGTCTGATACCCATACACCATTAAGCCCCCCCCCCTCCCGCTTAATTTTTAAAAATTGTTTCTAAAAGGGTTTTAATGATTGGGCTTCAGTGTACATTAAATTGTCTTGCTAACGAGGAATCTGATAGTGTGTGGCACGCGCCTTGGTTCTCGTGTAGCCCTTTGCTTGCTTGATATGGCAGGGGTTGCTTTCACGCTTCTTGTCCTTAATAAATGTTTGTCACATATCTTTTGCCCCCTTATTATTTCAGTTATCCATTGTGCCTTCTTTCGTTTAGTTTTCTTCGAACTGGGAGTAACAATGTCTCGCCCTGTGATACCTCCTATTGCTTCCACTTTTTCGCATGAGTGTTTAGAGCAGATTTCTTCAAAGTATCATCTTATTGATGATGGTGTTGCCATTTCTATTGCAACGAAAATCATTGATCTCCCTCCTCCTGGTAAGACCAGCTTTTATCTCTATTATTTCGAAGCAAGGTTATGAGTTCGTCCTTCCCCTTTCTTTCGGCAGATTATCGAAGCCTACACGATTCATACTTGTTAGTTGAAACCTAACTTTGTTTCCAAAAATTTTTGATTTGAGTTGTTGTGTCATGTCGCCCTTCGCGTTCCCAATGTCATTTTGTTTCAATACTTTTTCCGGATATTTTGTAGTGTTGCTTGGTTCTATTTTCACTATAGGGGAAAAGTTTTATTGAAGGTCTTCCGTAGTCAATAAAAATTGGAAAAATGAATTTGTTTGGTTGAATTCATCTCGTTTCTCTTATCCCAACATATTTTATCTTCCCGACACAATTTTTTATCAAAAACCAGATAGGACTCTCGATTTGGCGCATGATATAGATAAGATCGTTCGTTTAAATTTCTGATGAAGAAATTCCCAGAAGTGTTGCTAGGGTAAGTTGGTATGAGTCCTCATTGGTTGCGCATGAGTGTAGTGTTGTCGTTGTTTATTTTAGGGCCAAGTATTCTCCTTCATTCTTTGTTTTTCTTTTTTTAGGTATGCACATACATATATATACATTCTTCTTTACTGCTCTTGTTCTTGTGTTAGATGGAGACTGGCTGCCATTTATGTTGGCCATTTTGTAGAGGGTAAGGTTTCTGCCTGTGATTTAGGGTCTGATGATTTTGAGTTTACCTTGTATGATGATAGTTTCTATAATGATGGATATGAGGGTAGTAATTTAGGGAACAAGTAAGATAAGGAGGAGTCGGAGTCTTCCCTTAGGGCTCATGATTCCTATTATGATGTTAGTGAACAAAACCCCAATGTTACCATGCTGATTTTGGTGAATGGTGATGATAATGTTAATGATGGAGAAGGTGCTAAGGATAATTTAATTCGTCAAAAAAGGGATAGGGGTTCGGTAGCCTCGGCCGTCTTTGCTGCAACAATGTTCGGTGGGAAGGTAGCAGTGAGAGTAGGGTTGTGAATGAAACTTTATGTTCTAACTATCTCTATGAATATGTTGTGGTTTACAAGGTATCTTCAGTTATGGCCTCGTATACCAAATTTATATGTAGTAGTTAGTTAGCTTTATGACTCAATCGTTCAAACATGATTGTACGTGGAAAGTGATTGTATCTGCTACCTGACTATGTACTCTCTCTCGATACTTAAACTCGATCATCGTGCGGTTGTGCTTGGCTAGAATAGACTATATAAAGAATGATTGTGTTTTGTAATTGAGTAGGTTTATTGGGTCCAGGTGTTGCGCTTTACTGACATGTCCGTGTAGTCGGCTGACCAAGCTACACTTATATAATAATTGTATTATTTTGCTAAATTGGTAGCCTTGGGCAAGGTGTTGTGTTTGACTAGAATGTCCATTTATTGGGCTAACTATGGTTTACTTATAGAGTAATTGTATTCTTTGTCTAAATCGGTGGCCTTGGTCAGGGTGTTGCGTTTGACCAACTTGTCAGTGTATTCGGCTGACCGAGCTACACTTATAGAACAATTGTATTCTTTGGCTAAACGGGCATCCTTGGTCAAGGTGTTGCGTTTAACCAACATGTATGTGAATTCAGCTCTCCGAGCTACACTTATATACTAATTGTATTCTTTGGCTAAACGGGTAGCCTTGATTAAGGTGTTGTGTTTGACCAACATGTATGTGTATTCAGCTGACCGAGCTACACTTATAGAATAATTATATTATTTGGCTAAACGGGTAGCTTTGGTCAAGGTGTTGTGTTTAACCAACATGTATGTGTATTCGGCTGAACGAGCTACACTTATAGAATAATTGTATTGTTTTGATAAATTGTCAGTTAACCATTGTTTTGATTAACTTTAACGGAAGGGTCATTGCGCTTGCATTTTCTACAGTGATGTATTATATAGAACACCATTCCTGCATTGTTAAGATATATGACCGGACCGTAGTTAGTCGGTATGTGCTAGTATAGCCCTGCGTCTGCTTTGTTTGCAAGTTCTTTGTTAGGTTGGCTTGGTGTTGACATCTCCCTTCTTTCGTGTGCCTTTTCTAAGATCCCCATGATGCGAGGAAAGTTGTCTGTGGTACTTCTGCTTGTGTGTTTTCTTTCGTAACATGTATATGTGTTTCTCGTCATAGATTGCTCTCAAACTCTTGGTTGTTGATGTCCGTTTCCATTGGCCCTTTGCTTTTGTTGTACTTTTGTTACTTCCCTTATTTGGTCCCATTTTTCCCTTATTCTCGGCTATTTGGATTCTCTGATTGTTATCCACTTCGAATGGTTGGTGTCCTTCCTTGGTTTATATTCTTGTCACCTCATTTTGATTTTCTTTTATAGTCTTACTATCCCTTTGATCATTGCTTTTTATTATCCATATCATCCACGTAAATTGCTTTACAATCACCGAAGCATCATGTTCCCAGGCTTGCCATCTTTCTGCTTCGACCAATGCCTTTATCGCCTTTCCTAGACTGTTGTTTGCTTCTAAGCTTAACATGTTGTGCTCTATATTTTTTTTACCCTCTCATCGACGCTCGTTGATATTTGATTTGACGGTAGGTGTCTTGTTTTCTTATAGAAAATTATCATGGTCACTATTAGTACTACTCTCATTTTGATCTCGCTTTACTTGAACCATCCTTTTCTTAGTCGAAATTGTCCCAACCCCTGACATGGTGTGGAATTTGACTACACCATGAATGGTTAATGTTATAGCCCTGAATTCGTTCCTTTTCGTTCTTCCAAAAGTCACGTCGTATGGCGATTACGAGTAGATGATGATGAACTTGACCGATTTTGTGTCGTTCCTACCACTATTTTAATCTACTAGGATAAGTGGTAGCATGATTGTTACTTCCAGCCACATTGTACCCCAAAAAGCTGATTATGTGAGTTTCGGGTGGTTTTATCTTATTTTGAACATGACTGGGAAGCTTCTTATAAAAGTTCTTATACATGACATCTATTGAGCTATCGTTGTCTACGTAAATGTCATGTACATAATTTTTCCCTATAAAGCCTCCAATGACTATAGATTCGTTTTCTTTGTGATTGCTGATGTTATAGTCTAATTTGCTGAAAGTGAACCTATAGTAATCCCATTCATGAGCAACTTCGAACTGCTCAGACTACCTAAACATGATTTTTTTTCTTTCCCGAGTTCTTTGTTTTCGGTTCAACAGGTGCAATAGCTTCTAGATGTTTTGATCATAGTCCCTTTATAAGGTCGGTAAGCTTTCTGGACTACATCTTATTCTCCAACTCTCGGTTTAATGGTTTTTCTCCTACTCTTCCACCATTATTCTTTTTGCTTTTTCCAATTATCTTTAAGTCATTTCTTCCACCGCTTTTTACTACTTGATGGATTCGATTGTGGTGTGGAAAACGATTTAACAAGGCCGGTCACGCGTTGTTGTGTTTGTTGCTATCTTGGACCTGGCTTTACACATAAGGTGTTCGATTATCCATTTGGGCATAGGCTTTTCCTCTCTGGTCAGTTTTTATTTTCTCGAATGTTGCTTCTTCTTGTTTCATGTACCGATTCTCTCTTTACATTATGTCTTTTCTTGATTTTGGTAGTTTTCCAACTAACTATTTGAACAAAACCCATGGTCGTAAACCGTAGGTGAACACAACTATTACCATGATATCTACTCTTTCTGGGGCGATAAATGTGGCTTTGTTAAAACGATAGACGAAAGCGCTCAATTATTCATCCTCACGTTGCTTGCATCCTAAGAATTCTTGGGCACTCGTTGTCTATCTTCTTTGTTGTATGAATGACTTACGAACTCTTCCCTTAATTGATTAAAATCATGTATGTTTGTTAAGTATTTGTATTTGTTGTGTCACTTGGTTGTATTGGGAATTTTTATGTACATATTCTGATTCCGAAATGGGCTTGTCCATTTTGGAATCCTAGCTTTGTTTGTCTATAAATAGGACGTTGTTCCTTTCATTTTGGATCAATGCATGTAACCTTCTAGCACTCAATAGAATAGTTCCAAATTGCGAACTGTTTTTAGTGATTTGTTATTGAAGATTGAGCTCATTTCTCTTCATATCGTTCTTAATTTCTGAATCGATTTAGCATTTCATATTGAATATAGAATCTATCGGTCATATCAATTGGTATCAGAGCAGGAGAAACTGTAATCAATCACTATTCTTATGTCGAGTGAAAGAGGGTTTTCGTTTAGGGTTATTCAAAATTTTCTCAGATTTGTTTTTGCGTTATCTCAATCATTTCCGCAATTTTCATTCATATCTTTGGAAATCGGTTGTAGATCACATATCTGATTTCCCTATTTTTCCCTGAACTCGATTTTTGCTTACATATTTGGTTCTATATTATGTTCTTGATTGAATTCTGGGCTCTTCACTTCGAGGATCACGACCTTCATTCATTCCCATTCAATCTTCCCAATAGCATCGAATCTACTACTAGGATTCCAATCCTTTTCCCAAAAGATTATGAATTCTGGGCTCTTCACTTCGAGGATTACGTGCTTGAGATTGAGACTCGTGGATCTAGCATCTGGCATGCTATGACTGTTGAGACGTACAAGTATTCTGGAAATAGAGAAGAAGTTAAAACTCAAGCTTAGTACGATGCTATTTTTGCTGATGAAACGGAAATCAATAATGACGAGAAGAACAAATTAATGTGCAATCTGAAGGTTATGCGAATCATCCGATTTGCTCTTCCTCTAGATACTTACCGCCTTGTGAATTCGTACGATACTGCCAAAGGGATTGGGAAAAACTGAAGGAGCTATACTCAGGTGATGACAACTTGGAACATTCCATGCAGACTACCCTCCTGTCAGAATTTGGATCATTCGTACAAAAGCCAGAAGAGAATCTCGAACAGACTGTCAACCGTTTCAATCATCAGTTAAGCAGGATGTTGAAGTACAACCTTCAGAGAAAAGTCATTGAAGAGAAGGTTACTTTCATGAATGGTCTCAGATCTGAATGGAAGTCAATCATCTCTACTGTGAAATCACATTAACAATTCAAATATTACTCCCTGGCGAAAATGGTTGGGATTTTGAAATCTCATGAAGAGGAAGCTACGAAAGAAGCAAAGTTGGTTTCAAGTGTTGGATCATTGACGTTAGTTACGAAAAGCGATAAGCAGAAGAAGTCGATTGTTGATGATTCTGAGTCTGACAGCTCAGATGATGAACTCACAAAAGAAGACAAGGTGTTAATGGTGTCCAATCCGAAGAAGTTCTTCAAAAAGAATTTCTCTCAATTCAGAAACAAATACAAGTCGGGATACGATTGCAATTATTGTCATGGGAAGAATCACTTTGCAAAGGAGTGCATACTGAGGAAGCAGAACGAGAAAAAAGAGAAGGTGAAGGATGAGGCGTACTACTCTCAGAAGATTGAGGAAATCCGAAAGCAGGCTACAGGGAACTCAAAACCAATATTGATGGTTCAGGAAGACAGCGATGATGGCAAGGTATAAGTGTGGTCAACGGATTCTGAAGATGATGAAGTTAGAAGGCCAACTCATGGAGAATGTTTGGTGATGAAATCGGAAGAGAATGGATTTGTTGGAAGGTGTTTGATGGTGAAGAATGAAAATTCTGAAGTAAAGGGTTATGCAACGGATGGAGGTAAAGCTACTGCCAACTGCCATACCACGAAGTGAATCAAGGAACATGTTAGTGAGTGAGAACGTGTTGTGGATAAGGTACATTCCATTTTTAAATCTCTTAATATTTCTGTATCTTGTTATGATTCTGAACTGAATGATTTGCGTTATACAATTTTATTACTTTAGCGATAGCTTAAAAAGAACCCGTATAAATAGTTCTAATCTGAATGATAATCTCAGCAGGGTAACTTTTAGAAATGAGGAGAGGAGAATAAAAATAGAGGCGTTGGAAGTAGAGTTGAATAGAGCGAGAGACGATGTGATTTTACTTCAGAGTGATAATCGAGTGATTTTGAAAAAAAGAAACATATTTTGTCTTATTGCTAAATGTCTGTGCTTCAACATTTCTCAGTTGCATCTGAATTGTGAGATTGGCAAAATTTTGCATAAAATGATTTTACCTTTCCTTGAGTTAAAAGAAGATGAAATTGATGTAGAATGCTACAAATGTGAATCTATTGTTTATTCAGGAGAAGATGTTTCTGATTCGTATAAAGTTGGACTTGAGAAAGTTAAAGAATTCATTAAGTCCAAAGAAAACAAAAATATGTTGAAAAGTGTTTTAACTGAAGAGGATAAAAACAAAATCTCAATGAACACTTCACATAAGTAAGACTCATTATGCAAGAAATTGAGTTTGGATAATAGTCTTAGTTCTGAGAATGTTTCTGAATTTGATGAAAGTGAAATGAGTGAAATTTCTGTTGAAGATGAAACTGATTGTTCTGCTTTTGTGAAAGAAACTGAGGGGCCAGAGAAAAATTAATTTTTGAACATTCAGTTGAATTTGTTAAAATTGTTGGAAATCCAGGTTCAAAAGTTTTAAAAACGAAAGCAACTGTTTTCCCAAGAGTTCAGAAAACCCCTAATCAAGTTTTTGTGACATCAGGACTGAACAAAAATGAAACATTTGATTTAACGTCCATTGTTACTTCTGATAATGCAAAAGGTTGTGAAGAACACTTTTGGTTAAAGCCAATTGATAATGCAGATGAAATGAAAGGTCTTTTGGAAATGACCTCTTGGAAATCGAAAGGAAAGTACGTTTCAGAACCTCTGAATAGTGTAAGCAATGGCTATGATGTAGTCGGACCAAGTGGTACAAAACATGTACCAAGCGATTCTTCATTTGAAAATCATGATTTTCCTCAAAGAAAAGCAAAACCAAAAGCACCTATTCGAAAATCTATTGAGCAAATCACTGAAAGAAAAAGGTAAATGAATGCTCGTTATAAAAAGAACTTAGCCAAAAGAAAACAATTTGGGAATAAAGAATGAATTCTAATCAAAGTTCTATTTGTTCATCAAAAGCACCAAATCAGAATAATAATGTGTCTCACATTGAGAAAACAAAATTTTGTGATACTCCAAAAACTCAAGTTTCAAAATGTGTTGATAAAACAAAAGAGGTTTTTGTCAAAAAGAAAGTCGTTTCCACACCGGAAGTTACTCTTGAAGAATATGAAGCAAAGATGAGAAAGGAAGAAAATGATTTTAAGGAAAAGATGTATTTACATCACAAAAAGCACATTGATAATAAAAGCACAAACTTTGTTGAAATAAATCTCTGTGATAACAAAATGGGGGTTTATCAAATAGAGAAAAGAGAAAACAAGACTTTAATCAGGAAATCATTTTGAGTAGACAAAACAGAAATTTATCCAATCAAAACAAAACTCTCACATGGTCCCAAATCGGTTTGGGTTCCTAAATCTCACTAACTTTACAGGTAATGTGTGATAAACATTACGATTCGGAATGGTACATTGATAGGCGGATGTTCCCGTCACATAACTGGCAGAAAATCAGAACTGAGAGAGTTTCGGGATTTAAAAGATGGTGGAAGAGTGAAGGACGGAAATAACGCAACTGGTGAAATAAAGGGATATGGAATAATAACCAACGATGAATTTAAAATCCGAAAGGTAGCATATGATGAGGGTTTACAACAGAATCTGATCAATGTTTCGCAACTGGTTGTAGGTACAAGGCTTAAAGTTTCATTTTCCGATGAAGGTTCTGTTGGGTCTAAAAATATGGTTTATACTTTACTTTTCTAGGAAATTGTAATTTTCAGTCTAGGACCGAAAACAGCCTTGGGTTTACGGCTGGAGTGTTTGCGGCTCAGGTGGTGTTCACGGCCGTGAAGTGGTTTGCGGCCATGAACCTGTTCTCGATCATGTTCCCCGATATATAGTGTGTCAGATGGTAGAGAGAAATGAGAGAGAAGAAGAGTGTGTGTGTGTGTGAATCTTGTGTTGGAGCATCAATCTTATCATCAATACATCATAGATTCATCTTCTTCTTCTTCTTCTTCTTCTTCTTCTTCTTCCATATTTGATCTTGCATCATCCACTTGATTGGGATTCCGCACCATCAAGTGGATCTGATTGATACATCAAGCAAAATTTGGGACTTACAGTTGGTATAAAAGCCAATCTAGTGTCAAATTTGTTCAAGTGGAGTTTACGGTTGGAGATTTCTTCATTTTCGTGATTATTTCAAGCTTGGTTGTTGGGTTTCTGCATTTTATTGTGAATTCAAGGCCAAAGGAATCGAAATTTGGTCAAAATCATCTGTTTTCGTTAAAATCTGGGTGTTTACGGTTTCATCTGTTGAATTGTTTATGGTCGTGAACAGTGTGTACGACCGTGAACCACTCATCTCTATTAACCGTGAATCACTCATTTGACCGTGAACCATTCGTTGACCGTGAATTCATTGACCGTGAACCATCTCCTGTGTACGACCGTGAACCCTTTGCGGCCGTGAACCCCTCTTGGTTTTAGAACCCTTGATTGACCGTAAACTGTTCTCAACTGAAAAAAAAACTGTGTACGGCCGTGAACCTTTTTCGGCCGTAAACCTTGTTTGACCGTAAACCTGTTCTCAGCTGTGAACCCTTTCAGTTTTCGGTTATATTTTCTTTACAAGTTTTGCTTTCAATCAATTAAAAAAATTAAAAAAAGGAGAATTAAATAAAAAAAAAATGGTATCCACTACCCCTGAGCCTGAGAAAAATGAGGTCAGTCAGATTTCTTGTTCTCAAACATGCATTGATACTGTTAAATTTTTACGTGAACGTGTTCTCGGTCTTGGTCCCCTATAAATAGCGTGTCAGATGTACGACGTTGCATGTGTGTGTTATCCAAGTGTACCAGACGTTTACGGCCCTAATAGAACGTGTGTATTGTTAGATTGATCTTGCTTCTACTCCTTCTTATCCTGATTGATTACAGTTTGATTGTGTGTTTGATCACTAGTTGGTTCCAGATTTGGGGAGGCCATGAAGAAACAATTCCTACGTGAAGAAAAAGACATGTTTTCACTGTGGAAGACCTGGACACATTGCCAGAAATTGTCCTAATCGCGCATACGTTCCCTACTACGCACAATGATGGCAAAATGCGCCAAGTGGGAGATTCTCCAAAAGAAACCCTTCCAAGTCACACTCGCGCAATGGTGACTGGAACGCGAAGAAGGCCAAGAATCAACATACCAAGGACAAGAAGGGAATGTCGGACAAGAAGCCAAGCTCAAGAGATGCTTCTGTGAAATCAGGACCGGTTAAGTCAAAGTCATCTCGGCGGCCGACTTCAAGTTCAAAAGCAAGTGCCGAGGCACTCATCCGCTCGAATAAGAAATGGGTTAAACCCAACTACAAATGGGTACCAAAGGTTTACTCTTCCAAATCTTCTAATGATTCTAATATTTCTTCATCTTCTGTTTGTGATAAGCAGGATATGTCTTGGAAGAGAGTACCGTGTGTAGATGACAAAGGTCAACCCAGTTTCAAAATGGACTGGTTCCAAAGACCAACTGATCCCGCTCAGTGTCGGAGCAGCTATGGAGGCATATCATCAGACTTCGGTTTGTTGATAGTGGTTGTTCCTGGAACATGATAGGGGACATCTCTCAACTGTACAACACTCAGATCTTAAATTGAGGGTTTATGTCCTTTGCGGGAACGAAAGAAAGGAAAGGATCACACATGGGGTTTTGTGCTTAACGATGTGAAGAATTTCCGGATCTGTTCTGAGATTATGCGTGCTGTTCTCAGACCTTCTAGATGAAAATTCAATCGGTGACTTACGGTTTGAGTTTTCTTCTCGATACTCCTGAGTTTATCTTAAACTGATTCGTTTTGAAGACAATCTTTTATTTTCTTATAGTTTTTCGTTTGAAAGTTTTGTTAATTGGGAAGTGATATGAAGTATAGTGCTAAAGGGAAATTTATGATGCGTGTAATGCACTAAAGCCGAATTGTCTAGACTCTGTGTTCAATGTGCTGGTAGGCACATAGGATTCAAAAGGACTAGACATAGATTGACAAATGAAAGGACTAGACAATGTGGACTTAGATAGTTCCGTTTACACTGACAATACGACGCTCAGGTAGATTGAGCAGTGAGATAAACATGGGAACCTGCAGGATACACTAAATTCATATGTATCTAGAATTGTGGTTTAACATTTCCTCGATGTATGGTCTCATGACCTTAATTCCGGTACTGATAGGGCGACTGGGGGGTTCTGATAAAGTAGGTCTGTAGGAAATTATTTTCTTGCTTTCTATCTGCCAGTCATATGTTGCTTCCTATGCGTGATTGGAAGAGATCCGACATCGAATGCAACATATGCAACTCTATTTGTATACATCTTCTTATCTATGCAATTCTTTCTGTCTGTTAGCCATATGCTGTCTCCTCTGCGTGATTGGAAGAGATCCGACCTGGAACACAGCATATGCAACATTCTACTTCTCAATCCCTCTATTCTAGTTAGCCATATGTTGTCCCCTCTGTGTGATTATAAGAGATCCGACCTGGGACACAACATATGCACCTATCTCTAAATCTGACTTCCCTCTTAATGATTGTCTACTCACCTAAAGTAAAGACTTCTTTGGAAGTTCTTGATTATCGGGGTATATCGGGAAGTGGGGAACACGTTATAGTAGATCTAAAATTGAACCATTTAATAGGTTGTTTGTAGATCTCGCTGCTGAATTAAAGTGGAGAACAATATCCTTGGTCGTCGTCAGCTAAATGGTCCTTTTAGGAATATTATTTAGGAATATAGGTTCAATGACTTGTCACTTATTATCTGTCAAACTTGTCAATATCCTTCGTGTTTAAGTGGACCACAATACCGGTAATTGACCATAGCTAAACATGCAGGTGTGTGCAGATAAACTATATTGAATTGTCTGACAACTTTGATCCCAAATTAGTTTTGAATTTAGTTATTATTTTTGTTTTTGTTAAATTTGTTCATAGTTTTCCTCTATGCACAAATTTATGGGGAGAATTAAAATTAAAAATCAAACAAAAATCAGAAAACCAAAAATCCAAAAATAGTGTTATTTTTGTTTTATTATTTTTTCAGAAAAATCAAAAATCTAAAAATAATTTGTTTCTGTTTTATTTTTTTTCAGAAAATATGAAAAATCCAAAAATATTGTGTGCTGAGTTTGTTTTTTATTTTTGTCTTGAAAAGTGAATTCAGATGTAGATGAGACTCGTGGAGACTATATCGAGATTTTCTCAGCCAAGGCTTCATCCGTGATTGTCGAAGAATTCTCATTCGAAGGAACAAGAAATGAAGATTATTCTTTCAATATTCAATCTTTCAACCCCAGAAGCAAGGTGAATCTGTACTTGAAGAATATGTGACAGATTGCATTGAAGCCTCATCAATCAATTTGCTGCTATCTATGTACCTGCTGAAGTAATCCAGAAGATTCGTTCTCTCTGATATTCTCTCTAAAGATTCTCAAGCTGAAAGTGCTGATTTTCAAGAATCTTTTAAAGAAGCCTCCACACCCAACGTACGTTCAATGTCAAATTTTGACGAAATGCCCAACTGTTGAAGATGATGTCACTCACTTAGAAGATTCATATGCTCATCTTGAAGTTGTGAAGAAATCGAAGATAAAAGTTGAAGCCAAGCTCCAAATGAAGATTGAAAAGAAAAGCCAACTACATTTTAGGGGGAGTTTGTTGGGTCAAAGAAAAGAAGGCTATAAACCAAGGGGGAGATTGTTGGGTCTAAAAATATGGTTTATGCTTTACTTTTCTAGGCAATTGTAATTTTCAGTCTAGGACCGAAAACATCCTTGGGTTTACGGCTGGAGTGTTTGCGGCTCAGGTGGTGTTCAATGTCGTGAACTGGTTTGCGGCCGTGAACCTGTTCTCGGTCATGTTCCCCTATATATAGTGTGTCAGATGGTATAGAGAGAAACGAGAGAGAAGAAGAGTGTGTGTGTGAATCTTGTGTTGGAGCATCAATCTTATCATCAATACATCATAGATTCATCATCTTCTTCTTCTCCTTCTTCCATATTTGATCTTGCATCATCCACTTGATTGGGATTTCGTACCATCAAGTGGATTTGATTGATACATCAAGCAAAATTTGGGACTTACAAGTTCCGAAATTATTGAGAAGAAAAAAAAAGTTGTTCTTCTAAAATCGAAAAGAAAAGGAGAAATTTGGGACTGAAGTCTTCAGACGATAGTTGGTTATGGCACTGAAGTCTTTCTCACCTGAACTTCAAGGATATCAACAAGCTCGTGCTTGGTGATCTTGTTCGGGGTTTTCCACTCTTGAAATTCGAGAAAGAACATATGTCTGTTGCTTGCAAACTTGGAAAAGCAAACTCGAAAGAGTCATTCATCCATCATGAATACCAAGATCATCAAACCACTCGAGTTATTGTACATTGATATTTGTGATCCATCGGCAATCGAAAGCATCGGCGGTAACAAATATATTTTAGTTATTGTTGATGATTTTTCACGATTTTATTGGGTATTTTTTCTTAAACAGAAATCAAAAACCACTCAAAAGCTGATCGATTTTATCAAGTAAGTGGAGCTACAATTACGAAATCTTGTTCGGAATATACGAAGCGATAATGGTTCGGAGTTCAAAAATCACGAATTGGAAGAGTTTTTGACGAACAAAGGAATTTCCCACAACTTCTCTTCACCTTACACTCCTAAGCAGAATGGTGTTGTTGAAAGACGAAACTGTTCTCTTTGTGAAGCTACAAGAACAATGCTCTCGCTTGCAAATCTGCCTTTGTATTTCTGGGCAGATGCCATAGCTACAACGTGTTTCACTCAGAACCTTTCTTATACCATTAAACGTTTTCAAATTACTCCATATGAGATCCTGAATAATCGGAAACCTAATGTTAAATTTTTTCATGTGTTCGGATCTAGTTGCTTTATCTTCAAATCCAAAGAACATGAGAATAAATTTGCTAAAAAAGCAGACGAAGGTATCTTTCTGGGATACTCTCGGACATCAAAGGCATACCGTGTTTTGAACAAAAGATCCAAGAAGGTTGAAGAAAGATATTATGTTACTTTCGATGACAACTACATAAGAAGGGTGGTTATCAGTTGGATGAGATCTTTCCATCAACAAAGTCAGAAACTGCTCCACTCATGAATCTATATGAAGATTTTCTAAATTTTTTTGATGAACCTGAAAAGGCTATCACTTCAGAATCGAAATCCAGCGATAATCAGCAAGATGAATTGCTGAAGATAATTAATGATGATGCTGACGACATAGTAACTCAGAACGATGATCCACCGATTCCACATTCATCTGATCCTCCATCTCCTTTCGAACCACAAAATACTGCTACATTCGAGGGGGAGAGTTCTATTCTGACTGTTAAATCAAGTTCTCATACCCAGGGGGAGGATCCTGAACCTAACGATTATGATGCTCAATCGAAAGTTGAGGAAGTTGTTGCTGAAATTGATCCCATTTATGATCAGAACTTCCCTCCATTAACAAAGTGGACCAGAGATCATCTGAAATCCCAAGTGATTGGAGACACTTTCTCAGGAGTTCTCACTCGATCACAGCAAAAAGCAAAACAGAATGCTTTATTTTCCAAACTAGAATTTTGCATGTTTAATTCTTTTGTTTCTAAAATTGAACCTAAAACTATTAATGTTGCACTTGATCATGCAAACTGGGTTCAGGCAATGTAAGAGGAGCTAAATGAGCTTGAACAAAATAAAGTATGGAGATTGGTTCCCACTCCAGAACATGCTTCGGTTGTTGGTATGAAGTGGGTATTCAGAAATAAATTAGATAAGGAAGGAAACTTCATTCGAAACAAAGCGTGTTTGGTCGTTAAAGGTTACTGTCAAGAAGAAGGCATTGACTACGAAGAGACATTCGCTCCAGTGGCAAGACTTGAATCAGTTCAGATATTTCTAGCATATGCCGCTCACAAAAACTTTGAAGTTTATCAAATTGAAGATTAATGTTGAATCCAAGCTCATATTGAAGATTGACAAGCAAAGCAAGTTACAATTTTAGGGGGAGTTTGTTGGGTCAAAAGAAAATAAAGCTATAAACCAAGGGGGAGATTGTTGGGTCTAAAATATGGTTTATACTTTACTTTTCTTAGATATTGTTGTTTTCGGTCTATGGCCGAAAACTCCTTGGGTTTATTTGTAGCTTGGACCGAAAACCCATGTGTTTTCGGTCTAGCATTTGGGTTTTGACTTTAGGTTTAGTCCATAGGTATAAATAGGGTGGAGGAGGAGTGTTTTACTAGTCTAGAACCAAGGAGGAGAGTCACAAGTGGTGGAGCATATTCTAGAGAGAGAAAGTTAGAGAGAAGAAGAGTGTGTGTGTGTGAATCTCTTGTAGGATCATCAATCTTATCATCAACACATCATAGATTCATCTAATTCTTCTTCTTCTTCTTCTTCTCCATTTGATCTTGCATCATCCACTTGATTGGGAGTCTGCACCATCAAGTGGATCGGATTGATACATCAGGCAAAATTTGGGACTTACAGTTGGTATCAGAGCTTGGATTGTATCAATCTCTTTGGCAAGATCTGGAGCGTTTATGAATTTTTTTTCTTGAAGGATTTTACGTTTTTGGATAGTTTTAAAAAAAATATTGGGGGTTTATTCTTCGTGTTCTTCATAAAAACGACTTTTTGATCGAGTTTTGGAGCTAAAAAGTTGAAAATTCGTGTTTTTGTCAAAAATCTGGGCGTTTTCGGTTGTGATCTGTTCATTAGTTTACAGCTGTAAACTAATTCTCGGCTGTAAACGTCTTGTATTTTCGGCTGTGAACCGTTTTGACTGTGGATTGTTTCCGGTTGTAAACTGTTCTTGGCTGTAAACCGTGTACGACCATAAACCCTTGTCGACTGTAAACCCGTTTTCGGCTGTAAACCACGACTGTTTGCGGTGGAGCGTCTTGGATTTTCGGTGGAGCGTCTGTCGGTTTGCGGTGCACGTGTTCGCTTCGTATTTTTGGCCCAACACGTGTTCGGTCCAAGCTAGCTTTCGGTCAGAACGCGTTTACAGTCCTCGCGCGTGCAGTCCTTGTTTGCGGTCAACAGCTAGTTCATAAAAAATCTGGGGTGTAGCAAGATTCGAACCCGGGTCTCTCCCACACACAACCCACGCCCTTACCAATCCATCTAGCAAGCCTCATGTTATATGTCTTCCCGATTTAATTCAAATAACTTCGCTTTTACGGTTCTGTTTTCGGATTTTTGACAATTTTAGCCCAAAAATCAATTTTTCAAATTTTAAAATTTCGTTTTCGGCCCAAAGATTTGACATTTAATTTTTGACTTCCTAATTTGACTTTTGACCCTAAAAATTGACTTTGACTTTCAAGTTTGACCTTTGACTTTAAACTTTGACTTTCTCGTTTAATTTTCAAATTTTCACGTTTAGCCTTTCGGTTTGACTTTTCAAGTTTGACTTTTAAGTTTGACTATTTAAACTTGACTTTTAAGTTTGACTTTTTAAACTTGATTTTTAAGGTTGACTTTCTTGGTTTCAAGTCAAAGGGCATTTTTGGTAAACAATGAGTTCCTCAAGCATTCCAGTCAATGAAGTTTCATGCTCTCAATCTTGTAAAGCTACGATTAAATTTCTTCGTGAACAAAATGATTTGCTAAAAAGGGAAAACGAGGACCTTCAATATGAAGGATATACACTTAGGAAAGGTCAAAAACCCTTAAAAGCACAACTAGAGGCCAAAACCAAGGACTTTAGAACACTTCAAGATGAATACAGCAACAAATGTGAAATTTATGCATATCTTAAGGAAACGCTTACTAACTTGACTGCCGAACTTGATACATTAAAAGCTAAATATAAAGATACAGATTTTACCTTTAAGAAATTTGATGTATCAAGTGAGGTAGCTGCATCGATGATAGAAAAACAACTACATTTAAAGATAATCAAAACAAGGGTCTAGGGTATCATAGTGTTCCACCTCCTTTAAATGACAACTATACCACACCCCTTGAGACCAATGAGGAAGAAATTGTTGGATTAGTGTCTAAGTCCATAACTATAATTGGTATGTACTTGACCCGATTTGGCATGGTCCATTTGGGTTGCATGGCATCAGAACGATTTGGATAGACTTTTGTGAGAAAAGGATATATATGATTTATTAATATATTATAAGTTCTAATATATTAATATGAAATCATATTATTTAATTAGTATTGTTCAAGAATTAATTTGGAAATAATTCTGTGATTTAAAGACACTAATTAAATATATGGGGATTGATTGTGTAAATCATTCATTCTTATATATGTGGGCTTATGATCCATAGTTCTTCATGTTGGGCTAAACCCATGGAGTAACCCATGGATACTCCATGGAGGTTTTAACCCATGGAGCATGAAGAATATGGAAATACATGAGTTACATGGTGTAACCCTAATAGCCACAATATATAAAGACCCCATAGCTCAAGAAAATCGGGCCTAAGGATTGATATGTGAGGGCTAGCCGATTTTGAGCATAAGGACTTTTCTCTCAAGTTATTCCAAGTTGTTGTTGGTGTTGTGTGAACCATTTGAGGTGTCACACTTGGGGCACTAGGCTCTTAAGCTCCATGGAATCAATCTACAGAAAAGAGGTATGTTATTCTAACTAGTATCTTATTTGTTTATGTCAAATTGCATACTAGTTATAGGTTTAATGCCTTGGAATCCATTTGCATGTATAATTAGTGAAAACATAGATCCAAGGCATTTAGGGTTATATGTGCACCATAGGATGTTGTAGTATACGAAAACCCATCAGTGGTATCGGAGCCAAGGTTTGTTTTCAATTATACTTGATGCAAAAGGCTGAAAATCGAAGTTTTTTGCTGTCTGGACAGGGGAATCAACGTGTCCATTAAGGGACTCGACGAGTCCATGTACAAACTCATCCAACTCGTCGAGTTTGTTCATGCACTCGGCGAGTTGGACCCCCTGACAACATATTTTCGATTTTTTGGCTGGAATTGGACTAGGGACATTACCCTAAGCTGTTTTTGAACTTATAAACTTGTTTTTGATGTGGTAATGTTCATGCTAATCCAATTTCTAAGATAATTGTCATAATTTCAAGATTTGTATTAGTTTATGTGTTCATGCTAATTTCTTGAAGATTGATGATTTGAATTATCTTGTTCTTATGAGTTAGTTTAGATTAATAGAAAAGGTATGTGATAATTTGTTTTCGATCCAAATTAATCTAAAAGTTGTTCATAAAATGTGTTTTTGTAACTTGTACTCAAGTTATATGAAAAGTCTCATTTATGGTTTTTAAAGCTCATAAGATTTCCATAAGTTATGAAAAATGAAGAGTCTCATATTTAAATGTTTTTAAGTCTTCCATAACTTGTCCTCAAGTTATGGAACTTGAAGAGTTTTTTCATTAAAACTACTTTAAACTCATAAGTTATGGAAACCAAAAGATTTTTGAATTGTTTAAAACTTGCCCTCAAGTTTTGGAATTTGTAAAGTTTCCCCCATGAATACTTTAATTCCAAGTTAGACCGTTAGAATTTTAAAAGTTAAAATTCAACCCTTATACTATTATAATATTAATAGTTAATAGTTATATATATGTATAAGAGTATGTAAGTCATACCGTTAGTAGGCCTCATTCACGAAGCCGGTCTATAAGGGGGGGTATAAGGTTACTACCTATAAAATGGCTGTTTAATGGGTGTCCACTCTCACCCACCGCTTCCTTGACTGGTGGAGGGTCGTTAGCCGAACGGGTTTGACAGGACATTAATTATCCCTTCATTAAAAGTATAATGATAAATACTAAGTAACTAAACAGTTATAAATTCTCAATCTTAGTTACTTACGAAAATGTGAATTTGGTGCTAACACATGAAATTACACTTTGTACCTTACCAAGTCGTTGGTGGAGCGTGTGTGGGTAACCGGCACACTAACATGGACTAGTAAGAGTGGCAAAGGGTAACTTAATGTTTATCATAGATCGGTGGAGCGCGTGTGGGTAACCGACACATCGATTAGGTGATAAATATTAAGGGTACCAAGTTAATTTGCATGGTTATTCACACCTTGTTTGTGATCCTCGGCATCCCAGTCACAAACTTGAGAGGGCACAATCGAGATTTAAACATGCCATTGAAAACTTCAATGAATCTCAAAAGATCTAGGACTTTCAAACCAATTAAAACCTAATTCCTATTTCGTTTTTCATGGTGGAAATTGGTGAATCGTCATTCACCTACCATCAAATATTTTATAGCTTGGATTACGGCATCCCTCTTCCAAGTTATAAAATGTTCCTAGCCTAAATATTTCATATTGGGTGTTATATTAAGGACTTAAATCAACTAAACTTGAATTTCTCCCGCATAGATGTCTAGTTAAGACAACTATGATCTTCCCAAATCTCTTGGAACAAGCTTTCCTAATGAAGATGATGTCCCGTGGTTGGATCATGGAAATCATACTTCAATTCCTCCACCTCCTCCAATTATTCTCCCTAACCCACAAGTTCAAGGTCACTCAAGCCCTATTGGCAAGCAAAGTCTGTGTGTGCTCACATCTTGGAGATAAAGTCATATATAGACAGGCCGGGAGAGTTGGGTGTCAAAGTCTTGAGGAAGTTGGTTGTTGACTAGGATCTTCAATCACTTCCTAAGTCACATAGTGAGTTCCTTTAGGAGTACTATATGACAGACCATGACATGAACCTTAATGATCTTACCTATTTGCTTGATGCTGCTGAATCAACAATGATTTGGAGCACTAGTAAAGCAAATTTGATTGGAAGATCGACTTCCCAAACTTCCATGGACATTGACAATGGTAACATTGGAAATCTAGAAAAGCTTTCTCTTCCCAATGGAAAAGGATCGGCCATAGTTAACTCGGTTGACCAAATGGTAAAGAGAAAGGCTAAGTCTGAGATAGTCCCGTGTACCATTCCTAAAGAGTCCATATGTTTCTATTGCCAAAGGAAGGGGCGTTGGTTACAAAGCTGCCCTATTTACCTGAAAGATCATAAGGATGGTAAAGTCAAAAAGTTTGACTCTACTTCAGGTGAAGTCCACTATCTAACTTTATTAAGTTCCTATTTTGAGATTCCTATTACATGATGTGACTAAATCGCATTTTGATGTTTTAAGAATCAAAGAAAAGAAAGGAAGCTTAAAGGAAGAATATGTTGATTCTGATCGCGAAGATGGATTTCGATCGCATGGTTCGGTGATCAGAATTTTGAGTTGTTGCTTAAGAGTTGTGATAGATTGCTTAGGAATAGATAACAACATTTTTTTCATATGCATTTGCATTGTAAGGATAAGATTTTTCCGCAAGTTTTAAAATAAAAGAAAAGTTTTGATTTTATTTATTTTAAGTATCCTTACAATGGCATTTGTGAAAAATTGTTGTTTATATGATTCCATTGATAGCAATATTGGAAAATGGATTTGATTCCTTCAGTTGTGGTAGTGTCGTAATTTACCAAATAAGGAAAGATTCTCATCACCCAAGTTTCAGTTGGATAGAAACTTGGAATCATGCAACTTGTGTTGTATGATGAATGAAAATTTTCATCTTTGGGAAATTAAGACTAATTCCTTGATCACATATATATATGTGAGTCAAGTGAAGGATTAAGGGATCGGGTACACTTGGTTGTGAGCTGATTAGGTCCACCACAAAGAATGATAAGGCCATTCGTCATGATTTACTAAAGTTTAGTAAATATGGTTATGCTTACAAGTTTAAGTGTAATTCTGAAATATTGGAAAAGTTTCAATGTAAGGCAGAAAGAACAAGAAGAATCAAATTAGGCAGAAAGATAAAAGTTTCTCCAATCTGAAAAGATGGGAGAGTACTTGAGTATCTTGTTTTATGATTATCTTAGTGGTTATGAAACCATATCACAATTGATTCTCTAAGGACATCTTAGTGTATTTGTTTGACTAAGAAGAGGAATCGCGAACTGTTGAATTGGTTAAATCAAAAAGATAAGTCATACTCCGTTCCAAAATTGAGTCTTAGAGTCATACTCCAAGATTGTAACTTGAGTGACATAATCCTTAGAAGGTTTATAACACTTGTCAAATGTAGAGTAAAATGTTTTCTTACTCTTGTACATTTGAAATTGGTAAGTTGTGATGTTTTGGATAAAATAAAGACAACCTAAGACCAATTGTGTGAAGTGTTTATCTTGATAAGTATCCGCACTAACTCTTGAATATTTGTTTTGTCAAGGAATGGTTCTTGACAAGAGAATCTTATATGTCAAGAGGTCAGTAGGAGTCTTAAAGATCTTGAAAAGTTTCAAGAACTAATCAAGGGTATTGTTTATCACTAGCACACGACTTGAGGCTTGTAACCTATCGTGTTGACATATTCTTATTTTTGTGCCCATTCCAGTTAAAAGTTGACTATGCATGTGAGTTTGTGAGTTCTCAGTTATTTGCATAACTACTTGGAAGCAATGGTAGGCCCTTGTGCTGCCAGGTGGCAAGAAGTTAAGATTGAAACAAGTTCAATCCATATGAGTTTGGATTTGTCGCTAACCTCCTCTTGCGGTTATGACAAATTCACATGGATAGGAACACATACACCATAAAATCTAAGTGTCATAAGGTTTCTCTCTGATTCATGAAAATGATGGTGAGGAAACGCTTTCATTAAGTAGATTTTAAGTAGATAGCAATTGTGATATTTGCATTCTCAAAGTCGTTAGTGGAGTGTGTGTGGTTAATCGGCACACTAACATGGACGTGTGAGAAATGGCAAAGGTCTAAACAATTGAGACTATGCTTACGGCATCCCTTTTCATAGTTCTAAAAAATTGTTTAGACACACATGTGAGCTATCTAAGGAAAGGTGTATGATTTTGATAAAGTCTTATCAAAGCATCTCGTATCAGAAATATGAACTTTGGTAAGAAAGTCAATAATGTATTGATTTCTAGAAGTCCAGCTGATTTCTGGATACATGTCAAAGCTAGTGGGAGCATAAGTGTTATGCTAATAATCATCATGTTAGTGGGAGCATGATTATTATGTTAAGTATTGCAAGTTAGCAATGTTAATTATAGAAAACATAAGTTTCAACTTGTAAAGTGTACTTTGCAGGGTTTGAAAAGTTGTTTTGCTATAATTCAGGGAGAGGAAATTATACTTCATTTCAATTCTAAAAGCTTAGATTGAGATTTTAATCATCTTTAGTGAAGGATATATATATATATATATATATATATATATATATATATATATATATATATATATATATATATATATCAATTTTATGTTGGAATGGTTCAACATAAGGAAATTCTATATATATTGTGCTCTCAAAATTCGATTATGATTACGGCATCCCTCTTCATAGTCGAATTATGAAAACATGGCAAATAAAAAATATTGTAGCAAAAGACTGGTCTAGGATCATGTCTTTATGTGAGACATCATGAATCGTGTCCCATATGCTTCGGGTATAGGATCGATTACATGTGCTATAATATTCATCCGTTCTAAATTTTCCAAATGCCTAGGGCATTAAGAGGGAAAAAGGACTAGAACTGGATATGACTAAAATGATTAAGCAATTGTCGAGGACAATCTAAGGTTTACCAAAGATTTGTTGCTCATGGACAATTGGAAGTATAGTGTTAATTATGAAAGGACCACATTGACATTTTTTAAAAAGAGGTAACTCTTGTTCAGAAGTGATAGTCAAAATGGGAATGTGGAAATGTTTCTATAGGAGGAAGCTATTCATTAAATCTGTGTAGGATTAGAAAACTTAATGCAAGAAGGATGTTCAAAGGAATGTACTTTGAATGTGAGACTTCGTTTCCATGGAATTGATCTCCATTGGAATACTCTGTAATGTCCGTTGACAAGTCCTTGTGACGTTGTGCATTGTCATTACAAGAGGATCAATGCATATAAGTTTAGAATCTAACAGATTTCGGTAAATGGTAGGAATTTGGAATCCTACATTTACGATAAGGATTTGGATTGTGAATCTTACATTTACGATAAGGATTTGGATTGTGAAATGAGAATCATTGGAATTATGTTGAATTGATCTATTCCACAAAGTAAGGATCATAGACAAACATAGTGTGCATTCTTGGAGTATGGCATAACTGTTGTTTGGACAAACATAGTGTGTATGCTTGGAGCATGGCATGACTATTGTTTTGATTCAAGTACTAAGTTGATTATTTGAAACATTATGCAATGAATAATGTGTACTTTGCATGTTTTGACTTCCCAGATAACTAGGTTATTCAAACTATCCACAGTCGATCATACTTTGGAAGTAGGTATTGAGGCAAGACTGTCATGAAAGGTCTGTAGTTTGTCTGGGACAAAGTGGCTGCAATGTTCATGAGTGCTCCTGGAATGAGATTCGAGTATTGGATTCAACCCACGCTTATTTGAATCACTTCATGGATTTTATCACGAGTGAATCATGAGACAATAATATCATATAAGTCTTCAAACCTAGAGATATGAGTTGTTGACTATGAGTTGGTTATACATTGATTGTACGAAAACGCATTGGTAACTCGATATTATAAAATGTGCCTTTGTGTATGATTCAACAAGTAGTAGAACAAGCATATGAGTCGAAGTTTATCCATTCCTTTTACCATTGGAGGGATAAAAGCGATATATGTGGGCTCCTCGATGATTTAGTGATGACACCCCTGAGTGCTTGGCTAAGCCTGGACTGATTTGATTTGTCCAATTAGTCAATTGTCATAAATCGGAAATCGGGAAACAACAGATGGACAGAGAGAATGATTATAATCCATGTCTCACTCCATATGATATCTAGAATCGAGGAATACATGATCCCTTATCTAATGGATGCGTCATTGATTTGTTCAGAGTACGACAACGGCTTTTAAGAGCTACGATTGCTAGTCGGCTTGCAGAGTCATACGCAATAATAGTTTTAGACTTATCCAAGTGGGAGACTGTTGGATTAGTGTCTAAGTACATAACTATAATTGGTATGTACTTGACCCGATTTGGCATGGTCCATTTGGGTTTCATGGCATCGGAACGATTTGGATAGACTTTTGTGAGAAAAGGATATATATGATTTATTAATATACTATAAGTTCTAATATGTTAATATGAAATCATATTATTTAACTAATATTGTTCAATAATTAATTTGGAAATAATTCTGTGATCAAAAGAAACTAATTAAATATATGGGGATTGATTGTGTAAATCATTCATTCTTATATATGTGGGCTTATGATCCATAGTTTTTCATGTTGGGCTAAACCCATGGAGTAACCCATGGATACTCCATGGAGGTTTTAACCCATGGAGCACAAAGAATATGGAAAGACATGAGTTACATGGTGTAACCCTAATAGCCACAATATATAAAGACCTCATAGCTCAAGAAAATCGGGCCTAAAGATTGATATGTGAGGGCTAGCCTATTTTGAGCATAAGGACTTTTCTCTCAATTTATTCCAAGTTGTTGTTGGTGTTGTGTGAACCATTTGAGGTGTCACACTTGGGTAACTAGGCTCTTAAGCTCCATGGAATCAATCTACAGAAAAGAGGTATGTTATTCTAACTAGTATCTTATTTGTTTATGTCAAATTGCATGCTAGTTATAGGTTTAATGCCTTGGAATCCATTTGAATGTATAATTAGTGAAAACATAGATCCAAGGAATTTAGGGTTGTATGTGCACCGTAGGATGTTGTAGTATACCAAAACCCATCAGAAATACCCATTCAGTATGGCCAACCCCATGTATCAGCTTTAGTTAAAACTGAACAATCCGGGCCAACTGAGGATGTTGAGGTGAACGTTTCTGATGATTCTACTTCATGTGCAGGTAAAGTAGTAGAATATGAGTACAAGGAGAACAGAACTAATTCTAGTTCTGCAAATTTTGTTGGTTGTTAAACCAATGACTACTTGAACTCTGAATCTGTTGCTTCTAACATAGTTGCTTCTAACAAACCTGATGTTGACAAATATAGGCCACCACATCAAGCAATGCAGACTACTTGCTGCACGTGTGCTTGTGGGAACAATCAGAAACGAGGCAAGGACACGCCACCAGGGGCAGGAAGAAACCAATCGCACGTGAAGAAATAGACGTGTTTTCACTGTGGAACATCTGGACACATTGCCAGAAATTGTCCAAATCGCGCATATGTTCCCTACTACACTCAAGGATGGCAGAACGCACCAAGAGGGAGATTTTACAAAAGAAACCCTTTGAGTCCACGTTCAAACAATGGTGACTGGAACACGCAGAAGGGCAAGAATCCAACTCCCAAGGCCAAGAATCAAAATCCCAAGGAGAAGAAGGGAACGCCGGCCAAGAAGTCCAATTCAAGAGATGCTCCAGTAAAACCAAGACCGGTTAGGTCAAAGCCATCTCAGCGGCCCATTTGAAGTCCAAAAACAAGCGATAAGGTTGTCTGTAGATCTCGCTGCTGAATTTAACTGGACAACAATATCCTTGGTCGTCGTCAGCTAAATGGTCTATTTAGGAATATAGATTACAATGTCTTGTCACTTATAATCTATCCAATTTGTTAAATATTCTTTGTGTTTAAGTGGACCACAATATCAGTGATTGACCAGATCTAAGCATGCAGGCGTGTGCTGATAAACGATATTGAATTGCCTGACAACTTTGATCCTAAATCAGTCTTAAAGTTAGATATTATTTTTGTTTTAGTTAAATTTGTTCATGGTTTTCCTCTATGCACAAATTTAAGGGGGAGAATTAAAATTTTAAAAATCAAACAAAAATCAGAAAATTAAAAATCCAAAAATAGTGTTATTTCTGTTTTATTTCTTTTTCAAAAAAAATCAAAAATCCAAAAATATTTTTGTTTCTGTTTTATACTTTTTCAGAAAATATGAAAAATCCAAAAATATTGTGTGCTAAGTTTTCTTTTAGTTTTGTTTTTATCTCAAATTTTATTTGTCTTGAAAAGTGAATTCAGACGTAGATGAGACTCATGGAGACTGTATCGAGATTTTCTGAGCCAAGGCTTCATTCGTGATTATCGAAGAATTCTCATTCGAAGGAACAAGAAATGAAGATTATTATTTCAACATTCAATCTTTCAACCCCAGAAGCAATGTGAAGCTGTACTTGAAGATTATGTGACGAATTGCATTGAATCCTCCTCAATCAATTTGCTTCTATCTGTGAACTTGCTGAAGTGATCCAGAAGTTTCGTTCTCTTCTCTCTCTGAAGATTCTCAAGCTGAAAGTGCATATTTTCAAGAATCCATTCAAGAAGCCTCCACACCCAACATGCGTTCAAAGTCAAATTTTGAAGAAATGCCCAACTGTTCAATATGAAGTCACTCACTTAGAAGATTCATATGCTCATCTTGAAGTCGTGAAGAAATTGAAGATTAATGTTGAATCCAATCTTATATTGAAGATTGACAAGCAAAGCAAGTTACAATTTTAGGGGGGGTTTGTTGGGTCAAAAGAAAAGAAAGCTACAAACCAAGGGGAGATTTTTGGGTCTAAAATATGGTTTATACTTTACTTTTCTTAGATATTGTTGTTTTCGGTCTATGGCCGAAAACTCCTTGGGTTTATTTGTAGCTTGGACCAAAAATTCATGTGTTTTAGGTCTAGCATTTGGGTTTGGACTTTGGGTTTAGTCCATAGGTATAAATAGGGTGGAGGAGGAGTGTTTTACTAGTCTAGAACCAAGGAAGAGAGTCACAAGTGGTGGAGCATATTCTAGAGAGAGAAAGTTAGAGAGAAGAAGTGTGTGTGTGTGTGTGAATCTCTTGTAGGATCATCAATCTTATCATCAATACATCATAGATTCATCTAATTCTTCTTCTTCTTCTTCTCCCTTTGATCTTGCATCATCCACTTGATTGGGATTCCGCACCATCAAGTGGATCGGATTGATACATCAGGCAAAATTTGGGACTTACAAAGAGAAATGAGCTCAATCTTCAATAACAAAGCACTAAGAACAGTTCGTAATTCGGAACTATTCTATTGAGTGCTAGAAGGTTACAAGCATTGATCCAAATTGAAAGGAACAATGTCCTATTTATAGACAAACAAAGCTATGATTCCGAAATAGACATGCCCATTTCGGAATCGGAATATGTACACAAAAATTCTGAATACAACCAAGTGACACAAGAAATACAAATACTTAACAATGTTTTCCACTCGTAGGCTTTTTGTACCATAGTCGTGCTGGCCCTAACAGGGTGGTGGGGAATAAGATACACCAACACTTCTCGTCCAGGTAATAAGCATCCATTTTCTAATTGTAGCTTTCTATATGATCATCTGGGCCACTTGATCCATCGTATTTTGAAATTTATGGTATATTTCCTCCTGCTGGTAGTTCATACTCACGTATACTCATGATAAGGGGTGAGTTATCTGATCTCATGACGTAGTAGTTGTTTATGTTCCTTGTTGAGTCTCTTAATGTGAAGCTTTTTGTTGTTTGGGTGGTCCATTGAACTTGTGACATTGATTGATTTACAAGGATGGTTTGTGTGGTGTTAGCTTCTTGGCCTTACGGTGGCCAATATGCTTGATAATGTAACACCCGTTTTCCAGGATGGATCAGATGAGGGCTTGGAGGGATCAATGTTAATATTTTTGGGAAAAATCTAGTGCCATGACAAATGCATGAAACGGGTATCTGATGGCCGCCACGACGTGGTAAGATGAATGTCATGACGTAGCAGCTGTTGTAGCTCCAAGCCCTTGATCTTTTAGGGTTTCTTCTTTATTTAAGCATCTAATCTCATGGATTAGGGAATCATCTTTAGACCTTAACCCTTTAACAACGAAACCCTAGCCTCCATGGACGTTTAAGAGCTTGTTTGCTTGATTGAAGACCGTGTTCTTGGATTTTGGTGGAGCTTAAGGAAGGTGAAAGATCATTTTGGTGCAAGGGACCAACTTGGAATCATCATCTCCTTCAAATTTCTGAGATGATGGAGGTATAAAGCTCCCATCTTGACTTTTGTTCTTCATGATTCTAGTTTAAGCACATTTTGTATGATTTGGGTCCTTTCCTTTGATGCTATTGGATTTTGAAGAACTCCAAATCTTGTGATGTCTTTCTAAGGTCTTTAGGCTTTTGATGAATAAGAAAAAGGATCATGTTTAGAGTACCTTGTGTCCATGCTCAAGTTATAGCCTCATTAAGGACTTAATGGACTTAGGGTTTTAGATCTTGCCTTGGGTGAGGTCCTAATGGGTAAATTTGGAAACTTTATCCATTAAGTCATTAAAAGGACTCGATCTGAATATATGGGTTTAGATCTGTATGGATTAAGCTCTTAATGAAGAATATAACCTTCTGCTAGGGACTACGACGTGGTCAAGGGTTTTCCACGACGTGGAGGTGTCCAGCTTGTTAGTTATTTTCTCCTTACATGCCTAAGATGTGGCCAAGAGGTATCCACGTCATGGTGAGTGTTGACTTGGTTGAACTTTGACTTTTGACTAGATTGACTTTAAGGACAAACTTAAAGGACTTGAGTTATTGATTAAGGATCTATCTTTGTTTGGTTCTAGTCAGTTCGCAGGACCTGTTGGTGCAGGGAGTAAGGGTGTTGTTGTGTTCCTTGGGTTTTCGATTTAGGTGAGTTTTCTCAATGTGTTACCTATATCATATTCTGTATGTGAGCTGCTAACAGCTCAGGATTACTGATAACCCAATTTGTTGTATGTGAGTTGCTGATAGCTTGGGGTTGTTGATAAATCATTGTATGTTAGGATATAGGAGTAGTGGTATGTTGGTTAGAGTACTAGGAGGTCAGTGATCATTTAGTTGAGTAACCTAGGGGTTGTATGTTGTCATGTAGAATAGAATGAGAACTCTTGATCTAGACCTTATTTCTTGTTCCTTGTTTGGTTGTGGCTCTAGAATAGGATCACATGTTCGATTGTCCATCCTACCTCTGATTACATATAGTTATACATTCATTAGTGATCTTCTAGTGGTGGTGTAGAGTATTGTATGACGCCCAGTATGTGGTAGTGAGTCTTCTCACTATATTGCCTATGTCATAGTAGGGTGCATGCCAGACTAGTTGAGTCTTATTTGTTGATTGTTGTTATATGTATTTATTGAATTGCTGATAACTCTAGGACTGCTGATAGTTTGCAGAGTTATTGATAACCCATAGGGCTTCTGTGAGCACTTTGGACTGCTGATAGTCCCAGGGTTACTGATAAACAATTGTATTCTAGAACAAATTGGTTGTCGTAGCTTGGGATTTACGAAAATGGTGTTAATTAAAAATGAAAATTTTATTTGTGAAAAGGGGATGGTACATATAATGCGTATATGGGAACGGTGGTGGAAACAATATATATGGTGGTGCATTTTGATGTACCAACGCCGTAATAATTGTTAAATTGTTGTTGCAATAGTTGGGGTAAGACTTGTACTATCAACTCGTTTTTCATCGAGTTATTCTTAGGTTGCCACCTCGCTGCATTTGGTCTGCCCATACTAGAACTACTATCTGATGCGATCGTTACCAAGCCTAATTGTCTTGTTTTCTTTCCTTTTGCTAATGATTGTCATTGTGGCTCTCCTTCTTCTTGGACGTGTGCTCATAATAGTGTCTATTCCATTTTCCGTGACGATATGATTGTTGGCGGTGTTGTGTTGGGTGTCATTGTGGTAAGTGGGGCGAACGTTGGGATTAAGTTAATGGGACTAAGGCTTGAGTCTGTTGTGGCACGTGTGGCTTGTGCTTTATCTTGAATTGTGTTTATAGACGAATCATGCCAATGTTGCTACGTGGTTTCCTGGATACCTTGCTATATGGTCTTTGGAGACCTCTTCTAATGAACACACAGGAAGTCACGCTGCACTAAGTAGAAAAAAATGTAGGTTAGAAAGAAATATCGAGGTTGGACCCCAATATTGCTCTCCGATACCTAAGTTAGATGTCGATTGAGATTGAGAAGAAAATTGCTTTAGGTTCTTACGAAGAAAAAGTGATCTTCCCTATTTGATGAATGCTTGATGCTTTTATAGTTGGAGGTATGTCCGGTTTATCGCTTTTTATCGAGGTATTGCTTTTGTCCAAAGGTCACGAGAGCAGAACCCTTCAATAAAATAACACTGTCTTTTCCATGTTTCCGGGGATGTTGCCTGAGCATCCATACAACAAATTTCTTTTATATTTTATTGTTGTTCGGTGCCATCAAACTGGGTTGGGTTGGACGTCGACTTGTTTGGGTAATTGGGCTTTTTTGGCGCTGTGTAGTCTGTGTTTTAACTTTCCGACCTGCTTTCGTGTATGGGCTGATACCCATACACCATTAACTATTGGGAAGAAATTCTTAGAAACAAGAAGGCTCCCCAAACAGATGACTTGAGAGGCTTAGAACAACATGCTTAAATATGCTTCTAGGGACATTGGATGCTCATGACATTGTGAAACATAGAATGTTTATTAGTCGATTCCTTAGTTACATACTTGAACAACATGTGTTCTCCACCAATTCATTCATAGTTTTAAAAAAAAGTTTTGAGTTTTTCAAAATTTTAGAAAAACAAAATCATTTTGGGTTTTTGAAAATTTTTTGAAAAACAAAATCTTTTTGGATTTTTGAATGTTTTTAGAAAAATAATTTTTTTTGGATTTTTGAAATTTTTTAGAAAAATAATTTTTTTTGGATATTCGAAATTTTTTAGAAAAACACAAATAAGAGTACGATGGATTGCGACGGCTCACATGTCATCGCATATAAACGATAACTAAGAAAAATAAGAAAAAAGAAAACAAACAGACTACGACAGGTTGCAACGTCTCACAGCCTGTCCCAGATGAACAATAAGTGTAAGAAATAATAAAATTGCGAACACTAAAGCAAAGGACTATTAACTATTGTGACGACCTGTGATGTGTTGCACCTGCTCGCATATGAACAGTAAATCTTCTCGCAGCTTCAATTTGAACTTAAATAAAGAAAAGATTTTGCTTCCATCATTCCCAAACCATGAAGAATATGATTAAAGGTTTCTTATGGTAATGCCTTTATAAATATGTCTACTAATTGATTTGTTGATCCATTCAAGCCAAACTTTGTAAGAAAAGTATCTATGAAAGACTCCTGGTTTATGAAAATTCCCTATTTTTCTCTATCTAATATTCAATCCAAGAAAAATTTAATTAGACCCATTGAGCTCATCTCAAATTTAGTTTCCATTAATTTTCGGAATTCAGCAGTGCAATTTGGATCTGTTTAACCGAAAATAATGTCATCAACATAAATTTGGACAATCATCAAAAGATCACCAACCATTTTGAGAAAGTAGGTGGGGTCAACAACCCCTTGTTTAAACTTAGATTGCTTAAGAAAACAAGTAAGTGTTTCATACCATGTACGAAGAGCTTGCCTAAGACCATACATAGCTTTTTCAGTTATATAACAATGATCTGGATACTTATCGTTAACAAAACCTAGTGGTTGTTCAAAATAAACTGTCACTTTAAGTTCTCCATTGATAAATGCACATTATACGTCCATTTGAAAAACTTGAAAGTTCTGGTGAGCAACATACGCTAAGAAAATGAGAACAGATTCCAGTCTCGCAACTCGAGTAAATGTTTATTTGTAGTCAATTCCTTCCTCCTGGTAATATCTTTTCACTACGATACATTCTTTGTTTAGCACAACATTACCTTATTTGTCTAATTTATTGTGAAAAAACTATTTCATACCTACAACTTAAACATTTGGAGGTGTTGTAATTAATATCCAAACCTTGTTTCTTTCAAATTTTCTTTGTTTTGCTTGCATCGCTTCAACCCAATCGGAATGATCAAGAGAAATCTTGACTGTCTTTAGTTCAGTTTTTGAAATAAAAGAATTGAACATGAAAAATTCTTGATTCGCATTCAGCAATGCTTGTTTCTCTTTTTGTTGAGCTCGGCTAAGAACACTACTTGATATTTCACCAATCACTTGCAATCTTGGATGATCTTTTGTCCATTTGATTAATGGAGGATAATTGGAATAACTTCATAATAAACTTCTTCAGTTTGTGAATAAACACCATTATCTCCGGTTTGTTGATTCTCCTTTGGACATGATTATGATCATTATTTGAATTCTCCCCCTGGACATTATCATCATTCAAAGATTTCCCATTGGATTTGAACATCTTGATTTGATAAATTCTCCCCCTGTACTGGTGTATAAACATTTGGATTTTCACAAGAAGTAAGGTCTTCTTCACATGTTTGAGAAATTGGAGTTTCCATGCTCTCCCCCTCAATTGGATCACTTTCATGATTAGTTGAGATAAAAGCATCCCCCTCAACACGAAATTCAATTTTTATTATCGTTTCATCAACCAACTTCAACAATTTATCTTTTTGATTATAAGTTGATTTTGCTTCAGATGAAACGACGCTAACAGGTTCATCAAAGAAATATAAAAAAACATCATCAAAAGTTATATAGGGAATTCTTTTAGAAAAAGACGAAGGAAAAATTTCTTGCCATTGTTTAACATTTTTTGAAATTATTTGATGTATTTGTCATCAAACGTGACATAGTAACTTTCTTTAATTTTCATTGATTTCTTATTGAGAACTCGATAAGATTTTGAAGTAACTTTATATCCCAACAAAATAGCTTCATCTTCTTTCGCATCAAACTTATTGCGTTTCTCTTTTGAGTTGTAAAGAAAGCACCTGGAACTAAACACATGGAAAAATTTCACATTAGGTTTGCAATTATTTAGATCTCATAAGGAATAATCAAAAATTGCTTATTAATGTAAGATCTATTTTGTGTAATGTAACATCATGATTTTTCATCGAATATTTTTCTTTTTATTTTAAACACATTTTAACCAGAATATGTTAGCGAAAGTCTTATTTTAAATATTATGAAAACATCACCAATGTTACTTTATTATCAAAATAAGTACATTGAAATAAAAGTTTTCAAAAACTTACACCAAAGTAGATTCTCAAAACCAAATGTGATGAAAACTCAACACGTCCAAAATGGTATCAATACTAAGACATAAATTGGAATATAACTATCCAAAAAATGCCCATCCTCTCCATGCATCATATCATGTTACCTACTCCAATGCAAAGCCAATAGCAAGCAAAGAAACAAGTGTGAGCATAAGCTAAGTGAGTCAACCATAGTACAGTAACACACATATCCCAAATGGGTCACAGAAGACATCATATAAGCATGCATTCAAATACTCACATTGCATGATATCAGATACATCATATAATCATCACATACATTGCTTACATCACATACACCACTTACATCACATACATCACTTACATCACGTACATCACTTACATCACACACATCACAATAATGCTCATTAATATAATTCATCAATAGAGCCTTTTAGTTACTTTTCATTATTCATCTTTGTAACTAGTTATTAATTTATACATCGCTATAATATTATAAGATAATATTAATCTTCATTTTCATCGTTAACAATTACTCTCCCCTTAATCATCTTTGTAGTTTTTATTATAATACTTCCTATTCATGGGACTGGCACGACCCAATACACTAAGTAAGGCATGACTCTCACTCGCAACATTGCTCCCAGTTCGTTGTGTTCGCTACTCCGACATTGCATATTCTAGTACACGCGTTATCGTTAAGGTTCTGATCAAGTTGTGCCAATTCCACCATGTTACACCTCCTGAATTCCACGTAATGTTTGAGTCGAATTTCCTCGTAGAACCAACATCACTCCAGTTCACCTATCTTTAGGTGAACCATGTGTTGAACTGGTCGTCTAGAATAACCATCCGATTGGCTTTCATCGTAGATCCAACATTAACTAACTGTCCTCATAGAGTCAGCCCTAGCCGGCTATCCTTGTGGAGCCGACACTACTTGGCTATCCTCATAGAGCCAACATCTATTGGCTTTCCTCGTAAAGCCAACCCTAGTTGGCTTCCCCGTGGAGCCAACCCTAATTGGCTTTCCTTATGGAGCCACCACTACTGTCACAAATGGAAAAATTCTAGATTTTTTATGGTCTAAGCTTTTGTTGGATTAATGTCTAAGTCCATAACTATAATTGGTAAGACTTGACCCGACCCGGCATGGTCCATTTGGGTTGCATGGCATCATGCATTTGGATAGACTATAATGAGAGAAATAACACTTAAGGTTGGTTAATATATTATAAGTTCTAATATATTAATAAGGTTATTTAATTAGTATTGATCAAGAATTAATTTGGAATTAATTAAGTGATCAAAAGGAGACTAATTAAATATATGGGTTGATTGTGTAAATCATTCATTCTTATATATGTGGGCTTGTGATCCAAGATTCCTTATGTTGGACTAAGTCCATGGGGTGACCCATGGATACTCGATGGAGGTTAAAATCCATGGAGCATAAGGAATAGGTAAAGTTATGAGTTACATGGTGTAACCCTAATAGCCACCATATAAAAGAATCCCATGGCTCAAGAAATCGTGCACTAATGTGTGAGTGTGAGGGCTAGACGATTTTAAGGAGTGTTCAAGTTTCTCTCAAGTTATTCCAAGTGTATTTGGTGTTTTGTGAACCATTTGAGGTGTCACACTTTGGGCACTAGGCACTCAAGCTTCATGAAGACATTCTACATCAAAGAGGTATGTATTCTATCTTGTTATATTTATTATTTTCTATGCTAGATTAGGATAATACCTTGGATGTTCATAATTGTATGTATAATAGAGAAAACATAGATCCAAGGTATTTAGGGTTGCATGTACACTTAGGAGTGTTAGAATGCTCATAACCCAACAGTGGTATCAGAGCCTAGGCTTGTTTTCTTGTTATACTTGCAAAAGTAGCTGAAAAATCGAGTTGGATGCATATATTCGATTGTTTTGGCTGGAATTGGACTAGGAACATTACCCTAAGATGTTTTTGGACTTATAAACTTGTTTTTGATGTGGTAATGTTCATGCTAATCCAATTTCTAAGATAATTGTCATAATTTCAAGATTTGTATTAGTTTGTATGTTCATGCTAATTTCTTGAAGATTGATGATTTGAATTATCTTGTTCTTATGAGGTTCTTAGATTAATAGAAAAGTTGTGTGAAATAGTTGTTTTCAATCCATTTTAATCTAAGAGTTGATTCCAAAGTGTGTTTTTGTAACTTGTCCTCAAGTTATATGAAAAGTCACATTTAAGAATCATAAAACTCATAAAAGTTGGCAAAGGTTACAAAATGAAGAGTCTAGTTCTAATTAAATGGTTTTATGACTCCATAACTTGTCCTTAAGTTATGGAGGTTCAAGAGTCTCTTCATTAAATTAAAAAAAAAGTGTAACCTTAATTAGTTCCATAAGTTACAATAAAAAAAAGTTATTTTTTTTATTAATTAGTTTAAAGTCTTCCATAACTTGTCCTCAAGATATGGAACTTGAAGAGTTTTTTTTTTTAATTAAAACTACTTTAAACTCATAAGTTATGGAATTAATTAGTTTTGAATAGTTTCAAAACTTGCCCTCAAGTTTTGGAATTTGAAAAGTTTTCACTTATGAATACTTTAATTCCAGGTTAGCCCTTAGAATTTTAAAAGTTAAAATTCAACCCTTATACTTTATAATATTATAAGTTAATAATATTTATATATATATATATATATATGTATAAGATTAAAGTCAGTCTTACCGTTAGTAGGCCTCATTCACGAAGCCGGTCTATAAGGGGGGTATAAGGTTACTGCCTATAAAATGGCAGTTTAATGGGTGTCCACTCTCACCCACCGCTTCCTTGACTGGTGGAGGGTCGTTAGCCGAACGGGTAGGACAAGGACTATAATTCTCCTTTCATTAAAAGTATTAATGATAAATACTAAGTAACTAAACTCTTATTAATACCCAATCTTAGTTACTTAGGAAAATGTGAATTTGGTGCTAACCCATGAAATTACACTTTGCACTTTGCTTAAGTCAATAGTGGAGCGTGTATGGTTAAACGACACACTAACCTGGACTTAACAAGGTAGGCAAAGGGTAACTTAATATTTATCATAGTATCGGTGGAGCGTGTGTGGTTAACCGACACACTAATTAAGGGGCAAATATTAAGGGTACCAAGTATATTTGCATGGTTATTCACACCTTGTTTTGTGATCCTCGGCATTCCAGTCACAAAACCTGAAGGGCACACTCGAGATTGAAACATGCCTTTGAACAGTTCAATGAATCTCAAAGATCTAGGACTTTCAAATCCAATTAAAACCTAATAAATTATTTCGTTTTTCATGGTGGAAATTGGTGAATCATCATTCACCTACCTTCAAATATTTTATAGCTTGGATTACGGCATCCCTCTTCTAAGTTATAAAATAGTTTGTTGGGTCCTAGCCTTAATATTTCATATTGGGTGTCATATTAAGGACTTTAAATCAACTATCTTGAATATCTCCCAAAAAGATGTCTGGTCTAGACATTTATGATCTTCCCAAATCTCTTGAAACAAGCTTTCCTAAATGAAGATGATGTCCCATGGGTATCATAGTTCTTTCACCTCCTCCAATTATTCTCCCTAACCCACAAGTTCCTAAAAAGTTTAAGGTCACTCAAGCCCTATTGGCAAGGCAAGGTCTAGGTGTGATCACATCTTGGAGATGTAGTCACATATTGACAAGCCGGGAGAGTTGGGTGTCAAAGTCTTGAGAAAGTTGGTGGCTCAACTACTTTCTAAGTCACATAGTGAGTTCTTTTGGGAATCCTATGAAACAGACTAAGACAAGACCCTTAATGATCTTATCTATTTGCTAAGATCAACTTCCTAAAACGCTATGGACATTGACAATGATGACATTGGATATCCAGTAAATCTCTCTCTTCCCAATGGAAAGGGATCGGCCATAGTCAACTCGGTTGACCCAATGATAAAGAGAGAGGCGAAGTCTGAGATAGTCCCATTATCAAGGGTCCATAGGTAACTATTGCCAAAGGAAGGGGCATTGGTTACGAAGCTGCCAAATTTACCTAAGGATGTTAAAGTCAATAAGTTTGGCTCTACTTCAGGTAAAGTCCATTGTCTAACTCTATTAAGTACATGCTGATTCTGATCGCGAAGATGGATTTCAATCGCATGGTTCGGTGATCAGAATTTTGGGCTATTACTTAAGAGTTATGATATTTATATTGCTTAGGAATAGTTAACAACAAGGTTTTCATATGGATTGTAAGGATAAGTTTTTCCGCAAAGTTTTAAAATAAAAGAAAAAGGTTTTGATTTTATTTATTTTAAGTATCCTTACAATGGCATTTGTGAAAAGTTGTTGCTTATAAGATTCCATTGATAGCAATATTGGAAAAATGGATTTGATTCTTTCGGTTGTGGTAGTGTCTAATATTACCAAATAAGGAAAGATTCTCATCACCCAAGGTTCAATTGGACCGAAACTTGGAATCATGCAAGTTGTATAGTATGATGAATGAGAACTTTCAGCTTGGAAAATTAAGACTAATTCCTTATGTGAATAAGGAAAGGACTAAGGGATCGAGTACACATTCTTGTGCACTGGTCATGTCCACCACAAAAGATCAAGAAGACTATTCGTCATGATTTACTTAAGTTCAGTAAATATGGTTATACTTATAAGTTTAAGTATAAGTCTGTAGCATTGGAGAAGTTTCAATGTGAGACAGAACGAATAAGAAGAATCAAAGTATGGCAGAAAGATAAAAGTTTCTCAAATCTGAGAAGATGGGAGAGTACTTTAGTATTATGTTTATGGTCATCTTAATGATTAAGATACCATATCACAATTGGTCCTCTAAAGTCATCTTAGTGCATTCTTATGACTAAGAAGAGGAGTCATGAATTTTTGAAATGGTTAAATCAAAAAGATGAGTCATACTTCGTTCCAAAACAATTCTTAGAGTCATACTCCAAGATTGTAACTTGAGTGGCATATCTTAAAGAGGGTTTGTTAACACTAGTCAAATGTAAGAGTAAAAGGTTATCTACTCTTGTACATTTGAAATTGGTAAGTTGTGATGTTTTGGATAAAACAGAGACCAACTTAGGCCAATTGTGTAAAGTGTTAGTCTTGATAAAGAATCCGCACTATCTCTTGAATATTTGACAAGGGAGTCTTATATGTCAAGAGGACAGTGGGAGTCTTAAAGCTCTTGAAAGTTTCAAGACTTAATCAAGAATAAAACCTAAAGTCCTTCACTAGCACACGACTTGAGGTTTATAACCTATCGTGTTGAAATTTTTGTGCCTATTCAAGTTGGCTTTGCATAGGAGTTCTGAGAGTTCTCAATTGGTTGCACAACTACTTGGAAGCAATGGCAGGCACCTGAGCTGCCAAATGGCAAGAATTTAAGATTGCACAAGTTTAATCAATATGAGTTTGGATTTGTCACTAACCTTGTCTTGTGATTATGGTTTTGACAAATTCACATGGATAAGAACACATACACTATTAAATCTAAGTGTCATAAGGTTTCTCTCCGATTCATGAAAATGATGGTGAGGAAACACTTTCACTAAGTAGATTTTAGCTAGATAGCAATTGTGATATTTGCATTCTCAAAGTCGTTAGTGGAGCGTGTGTGGTTTACCGGCACACTAACATGGACTTGTGAGAAGTGGCAAAGGTCTAAACAATTGAGACTATGATTACGGCATCCCTTTTCATAGTTCTAAAATTTTTTAGACACACATGTGAGCTATCTAAGAGAGGTGTATGATTTTGATAAAGTTTTATCAAAACAATCTAGGATCAGAAATCTGAACTTTGGTAAGAAAGTCAGCTGATTTCTGAGTACATGTCAAAGCTAATGGGAGCATAAGTGTTATGCTAATAATCATCATGTTAGTGGGAGCATGATAATTATGACAAAGGTTGCAAGTTAGCAATGTTAATTATAGAAAACAAAAGTTTCAATTCGTGAGGTTGCAGGGGTTGAAAAAGTTGTTTTGCTATAATTAAGGGAGAGGAAATTATACCTCATTTCAATTCTAAAAGCTTAGATTGAGATTTTAATCGTATTTAATCAAGGATATATATATATATATATATATATATATATATATATATATATATATATATATATATATATATATATATATGTGAATTTCATGTTGGAATGGCTCAACATAAGGAAATTCTATATATGGGTCAATTATTTGCGTTCTAAAATTCGATTATGATTACGGCATCCCTTTTCATAATCTGAATTTTGAGAACTTGGCAAATTGAAATGGAAATATTATAGCAAAAGACTGGTTTAGTCTTTATGTGAGACATCATGAATCGTGTCCCATATGCTTCGGATATAGGATCGATTACATGTGCTATATTCATCCTTTCTAAAATTTTCCAAATGCCTGGGGCATTATGAAGGGAAAAGGTCTAGAATTGGATATGACTAAAATGATTAAGCAATTGTCGAGGACAATCTAAGGTTTACCAAAGATTGGTTGCTCAAGGACAGTTGGAAGTATAATGTTAATTCTGGAAGGACCATATTGACATAATCTGTAAGGAGGCAACTCTTGTTCAGAAGTGATAGTCAAAATGGAATATGGAAATATTTCAAAGTTAGAAATTAGTCAATCTGTGTAAGATTAGGAAACTTAATGAAAGAAGGATGTTTCCAAGGAGCCGATCTCCTTTGGAATGCTCTGTAATGATTGTTGTCAAGTCTTTCTGACTTCGTGCATAATCATTAAGAGGATCAATGCATATAAGTTTAGAATCTAACAGATTTCAGTAAATGGCATGAATTTGGAATTCTTGCATTTGCAGTAAGGATTTGGGACTGTGAAAAGAGGATCATTGGAGTGATGTTCAATTGATCTATTTTACAAAGTAAAGATCATAGACAAACATAGTATGCATACTTGGTGTATGGCATGACTAGTGTTTAGAAAACATAGTGTACATGCTTGGAGCATGGGACAACTATTGTTTTAAATTCAAGTATAAAGTTGATAAAACCGAAACAATGAATAATGAGTAATCAGTATGGTGATAAATAAAAGTGTTTATTTATATTCATAGGGTTTGATACCATATTTGATTCATTTATTCTTGTGTTTCACTTTGCATGTTTTGACTTCCAGAATAACTAAGTCGCTCTTCCTGAATGATTAAGTTATTCAAACCATCCACAGTCGGTCATATGTTGGAAGTAGATATGAATCAAGACTGTCATGGGTTGGTTTGTAGAGGTCCAAGTTGGTGGACAAAGTGGTGTTACAACACTCATGAGTGCTCATAAGTTCTGAGTATTGGATTCAATCCGCGCTCATTTGAATCACTTCATGGATTTTATCACGAGTGATCATGAGACGATAATATCTTATATTCTTCAAACCTAGAGATATGAGTTGTTACTATGAGTTGGTTATACATTGATTGCACGAAAACGCATTGGTGATCGACAAGGTCAGAGTTCGACAGAAGCTTTTGAGAGCTACGATTGCTGATCGGTTCCTGAAGTCATACGCAATAATAGTTTTAGACTTATCCAAGTGGGAGACTGTTGGATTAATGTCTAAGTCCATAACTATAATTGGTAAGACTTGACCCGACCCAATACACTAAGTAAGGCATGACTCTCACTCGCAACATTGCTCCCGGTTCGTTGTGTTCGCTACTCCGACATTGCATAGTCTAGTACACGCGTTATCGTTAAGGTTCTGATCAAGTCGTGCCAATTCCACCATGTTACACCTCCTGAATTCCACGTGATGTTTGTGTCGAATTTCCTCGTAGAACCAACATCACTCCAGTTCACCTATCTTTAGGTGAACCATGTGTTGAACTGGTCGTCTAGAATAACCATCCGATTGGCTTTCATCGTAGATCCAACATTAACTAACTGTCCTCATAGAGTCAGCCCTAGCCGGCTATCCTTGTGGAGCCGACACTACTTGGCTATCCTCATAGAGCCAACATCTATTGGCTTTCCTCGTAAAGCCAACCCTAGTTGGCTTCCCCGTGGAGCCAACCCTAATTGGCTTTCCTTATGGAGCCACCACTACTGTCACAAATGGAAAAATTCTAGATTTTTTATGGTCTAAGCTTTTGTTGGATTAATGTCTAAGTCCATAACTATAATTGGTAAGACTTGACCCGACCCGGCATGGTCCATTTGGGTTGCATGGCATCATGCATTTGGATAGACTATAATGAGAGAAATAACACTTAAGGTTGGTTAATATATTATAAGTTCTAATATATTAATAAGGTTATTTAATTAGTATTGATCAAGAATTAATTTGGAATTAATTAAGTGATCAAAAGGAGACTAATTAAATATATGGGTTGATTGTGTAAATCATTCATTCTTATATATGTGGGCTTGTGATCCAAGATTCCTTATATTGGACTAAGTCCATGGGGTGACCCATGGATACTCCATGGAGGTTAAAATCCATGGAGCATAAGGAATGGGTAAAGTTATGAGTTACATGGTGTAACCCTAATAGCCACCATATAAAAGAATCCCATGGCTCAAGAAATCGTGCACTAATGTGTGAGTGTGAGGGCTAGACGATTTTAAGGAGTGTTCAAGTTTCTCTCAAGTTATTCCAAGTGTATTTGGTGTTGTGTGAACCATTTGAGGTGTCACACTTGGGGCACTAGGCACTCAAGCTTCATGAAGACATTCTACATCAAAGAGGTATGTATTTTATCTTGTTATATTTATTATTTTGTATGCTAGATTAGGATAATACCTTGGATGTTCATAATTATATGTATAATAGAGAAAGCATAGATCCAAGGTATTTAGGGTTGCATGTACACTTAGGAGTGTTAGAATTCTCATAACCCAACAGCTTTACCTATGTACTTGTAAATTCATAATGTAATAGTTTAGGTCAACTAATGTAACTTATTTTGAAACAATAAAAATAGAAGTTTATTGAGATGAAAATAAGCGTCAAAAATCAATTGTTCAGTAATCTTAATTAGGGTGAATAAGGTGGTAGAGATTGTAACAAGGATTCCAAAAATATAAAGAAAACCAAAATCCGAGTTATAACGAAGAAGTTATGACCTATCGGAGATCCGCGATAAAACAGGTAAAACACTGTTAAGCATAAAAAGTGAATTTTCAATAAAAAGCTTTTTAGCCTTAGGTATCAAACTGAAAGTTGTAGTATACGTTAAACCGAAAATGTCCATAAAAAGAACGTCCAAATCTGACTTCGTATGAAGAAGTTATGATTTTACTAAGATTCGACATAGCAGTACACAACCCGAAATTCGAAATAAAGATCGAATGATTTTTAGCCGACACAACCTAAACGAGAATCGAAGGTCTCGTCAATAGTAGTACAACGATAAAAAGACAGACGAAAACGAATGTCGGATGAAGAAGTTATGAATTTTTAACGGACTTTTCTAGTCCCGGCCTGTTAAAAATATAACATTAAAAATAAATTCAAAATTAGCCGACGGAGTCTAAACAAAAGTTGTAGAGTATAATCTCACCTACGCGTGGATATAAAGAACGTCAAAAACAGAGCTCGTATGAGAAGGTTATGAAATTTTGAAGTTCATGACACAAACTTTGAGGCTGGTCCGAAGCTGTACGCCCAGCGTAGAGGGTTACGCCCAGCGTTCGCATGCCCGGTCCGGAGCTGGCCATGTCACCCTTCCTTCACATGGTAGACACGTATCAGACACGTCCGATGCAAGCCACCGCCTTCCGAGAATCCGACGCGTGGTACTTACGCCCCGCGTACTGCGAGGCTACGCCCCGCATAATACGAGGCCTCCGGGCTAAATAAAGGTTGCGAGGGCAGCTCGATGCTTTTTCCATTTTACACCTTTTACTCACTCTCTACTCCTTCTTTAGCCACTCTAAACCACCCCGAAGCCTCGGGAACACCCCTAACACCCGAAGAAAACCCGGAGCCCCGAAATTCTCGAGAAAATAATCTTTTTCAGTCGAAACTTTGCCCGCATAAAGCCCGGTTTTTCATCAGAAACTCACGGTTTTGTCAAGGAAAATCATTTCTAGAAACGAAACGCTACCCAAATCACCACTAATCAGCTGAGTTCATACCCCTATATTTTCATGATTTTTAACTATTTTAGGGGAGAATACAAGTTGAACACAATTAATATTGTGTTAATATTTACATGTGATAACAATCACACAAAAGGTTATCTTATGATTTTTTTTATTGTGTTAACAATAAAAGATTACCAAATACTTCCAAAATGATTTAAAGTCATGTAGATTTTTTTTAAACACTGTTAAACTCTTTTAAAATATTTTTAAATGTCTTTTAAGTTTTCAAATTGTTATAATTATCATAAAAATTACATATTTATATACGTGTAAATTATATAATTTGGATTCAAAAGATTTAGAATATATAATTTGACTCTGTTTCTTGTTCCTTGTTTGGTTCTGGGCTTGGGGTAAAGTTATATAATTGAAGGTCTAATTAATCACAATTATATAAATATTACATTTATATAAATATAAAAGGGTTTTTCAAACTGTTTGGTACTTTTTGGTACAAACAGTGAACTTCAGGTAATAGTAGTATTACCGGTTTTTACCAACTGTTAAACTATAATAGGTATATTTAGAAATCACATTCATTGGTACTTAACAGAAAACGAGTAGAAAACATTCTTTAGAGAACTCATTCATTGGTATTTAACAGGAAAACGAGTAGAAAACATTCTTTAGACAACATCAATCAGAAAACAACTATATAAACTATATCTTATATAGTTTATGAAACTGACCTACTGAGTATTTATTACCTAGTAACTTGTCAATATTCTATACATTATCATCAATATAGAATTTGTGAGGCAACCTTCATGTACTTTTCCAAGTACCAACAAAAGTCCTGAAATTATAACCAGAGTCTCCTGGAGGGAGAGCGAGACACTTGTGTATAGATCTATACGGGACTGAAAATCCCGCACCAAAGCTGCTTGCAACTGCTAGGTCGGCAGACCTGTGGTGACAAATGTTGTAGCTTTTGCGATGCCTGAAGAACGTCGTGTTCAGGTCATCTTAGGTCATCTATTATGGTTATAATAACTCACAATTTGGTATTGAAATAAATGATTAGTGTATGAATAAGTAAAACTTCACATAGTTTTATCTGTATAAAACTATAACACAGCATTTTAAAAATATATATAAGGAATATTATTTTCATATTGGAAATCGCCTTTTCTTTATAGTTTTAGGTAAACTAAACTACATTTTTACCACTTGAGAAAACAGAAAACTTTCACTCTTTCGCTTACCGTATAATACATAAGAAAATATAGGATTTTCTGGGGGAAAATGTGTTTACTTTATCAAATAACGAGAAAACGAATTTGAATTATAAACATACTTATGAACTCACCAGCTTAAATGCTGATCCTCTCTTTCAAAATATCTTGTATTCTCAGGAATCCAGTAGACAGGTACACTCCAGGAGCTTTTAAGAGGATAGCCTAGTACCGTGCTGCGTCTTTTGTCTTTTACTGTACCTACTGTTGATGTCGAATATCTAATGTTTGAACACTTATGTAAGAACTTATACATTATTAATGCAATGGTTGTTGTACTTTGATTACTATAATGCATGTGTTGTGATACTTAACATGACGTCCTCCGCCCCCGAACGTTTCCGCCGTTCCGGTATGGGGGTGTGACAACTACCCTTCGCCCCACTAGTGTCTTCCCCTTTAAATTAATTTATTATTAATTCATCTTTTAAGGAATTACAAGTTTGACCTTCCTAAGTAATCATGCATATTTATTAACATCTTTTTCTAGAACATTACTTCTCATGTAAACATGCAAACAAGTAAATACAAGTTAAAACATTTTACATCACATACAAGTTCATGGTCATATCATCATTATGGCTTGGCAACATCACTAGCATGCTTTGTCCTAATCATCATAGACAAATGTTTCCAATAAAACATGGCATGTACATATCACTTAAAGTCAACACAAGGCACTCTTTCTATCATGGCCCTAACACACTTCTCAAATAAAAAAGAATAAGAATCTAACATATAGGCATCCTGCATTCTCATACACATAAGGAAGCATCAAAACCAATATAATATCACACACAATAGGGGTACATGCAAACTAAACATCGTAGGTTCATTCCAATCCATCTAAGATGTGGAATTCCCTAACAAAGTACTTAAAACCAAAAAGATTAACTCACCTTTGTCAAAAACGTTCCCTCTCTACACTCCAAATCTTGTACGAACTGAGGTATCAAACCTTCCCATAGTAAAGAACATATAAATGGATTACTAGAAGTTTACAAGATCAAAAATATCAATCCCAACCATGCAAACGAGTTACTAGGCCAAATTCTCAAAATTTAACTTGAAACAGCAACCTATTCAAGGCTACTTTAGCACCAGTAATAGCTATATAAATTACAATTTTATTTTGTGTTTCAATTATGTCGATTCTTATATTTTCAGAAAGTGCTTGCATAGGTCCATATGATTTTTCTATAATTTTTCTATGAATTTTACAAAATTGCATATCCGTGCAGCTAATTTCTGACCAGTCAGTGAAAATGACAATTTTCACCTTCGTTAGAGACAATATAAGGTCCTCAGAAAAATAATGGACAAACTAGACTCAAATATGAACTTTTAGAATTTATGGATCCAAAATCCGAGTTCACTTGATTTTTGTAAATTTTTTACAAAACAGTAACAGAATTGGTAATTTCATATTATTTCCTTGCGTGACCCATGTTCAGTGTTTTTAAGCGTAAAATAGAATCTAAAGCTCCAAAAATGGTTTTATCAGACTTTCTGGAAACTAGACTCGATTTTCTACAATTTCATCTCTCTGGGGCATCGTCTAATTCGGGCCAGTTCAGGTTCTAAAGCCCTCGCAAAACAGATCAACAATTATGTCCAGATTTCTAACTTTGACAAACATCACCAAATACTTCATGGATTAAAACAAGGACTTGAAAAAATAGAGATGGATGGTAAGAAATTCATTTATACCTATGGAAATGTGATGAATTTACAGGAGAAGAAGTAAGGAGAAAGTCTTGATCTCTACAAGGAATTATCTCCACTCGGAAGCACCAAAATCACCACGCTAACTTCTTGGATCTTCACCAAATCTTCAAGTATGGAAACCAAACTTAAGAAATAACTTTGAAGACACATGGAGACCACTACCTAGGGTTTGGTGGCTGCAAAATGATATGATTCCCGTATTTTAGGGTTTAGCCTCCTTAAATACTTGATAACTTTCATTTTAGGCCCTAAAATGTGAGAAAATGACCCCATGACCCATATATATATATATATATATATATATATATATATATATATATATATATATATATATATATATATATATATGTATGCATGTATGTATGATCACATATCATTTTATTACACATTTGGCCCCTAAAAGTTAACTTTAACAAACCAAAGAGATAACTTAACGAGGAAACATAACAGAAACTAACACTGGTAACGGAATGGAAAGTTCGAGTCGTTACATGTAAAGCATGATGTTCCAATAGCAGTTGCACAGAAATAGAGTGGAAGATTTGTGAATGTAAGCATTGTTCTTGCAGCTTCACATAATGAATGATTTCGCCTTTCAATGACACCATTTTGTTGCGGTGTGTAAGGATATGAGAAATTAAGGCTAATTCCTTTGTTTGTCAAAAATTTTATAAATGCTTGATTCTTGAATTTAGTTCTGTTATAACTGTGAATCTTCCTTACAGGCTTTCATAACTGTAACTCAACATTCTTCACAAAATCTATCATCTTTTGCGAGGTATTAGATTTTCGTTTAAAAAAGAAAACTCATGTAAATCGAGAAAAATCATCAACAATAACAAGTATATACTTATTACCACCAATACTCTCAATTGAATATGGTCCACACAAATAAATGTGAAGTAATTTGAGTGGCTCAACATCTTGGTATTCATAATATATGAATGAATTTTACGACTTTGTTTTCCCATTTCGCATGCAGCACATAAATGATCCTTGTCATATTTGAGTAGTGGAAGTCTTCGCACAAGATCACCCAAAAATAGGTTTGTTGGTATCCTTGAAATTAAGATGCGACAGTCTTCAGTGCCATAACCAACTCTCATCAGAAGTTGCTTTCGCAAGAAAACAAATAGATGGATTTCCTTTAATGGGCTTCATATCAAGATGATTCATCTCTCCTTTTTTTACTTTAGAAGAACATATTTGGATTTTTTGTGTTCAATTACCGATCCTTCTTCATCAAATGAAAGTTTTAACCCAACACATATAACCAAATGAGAAACACTAATTAAATTGTCTTGTAAGCCCTCATTCTTCAACAAAGCTACCTTACGAATTGTGAATTCTCCATTTGTTATCATGTCATATCCTTTAATCACTCATGTCGCATTATTTCCAAACTTGACTCCTCAAACATCCTTTATACTTCTATACTCTCACGGTTGTGATTTCCTGCCAGTCATATAACTAGAAGAACCATTATTCATGTACCATTCAAAATCATACTAGCCGTCACGAATCACCTTCACAATTAAGCCAATTTAGGAACTGAAACCATCTTGGGCCCTTGTGATAATTTGACTTTGGAATTTAAAACTAGAAAATTCTTGGTCTTATCAACCGAAAATTATTCACAATTTCACAGTTTTGTGAACTTGAGTCTTTTTATCACAAAGATTTATTTCAATAATTGGTGTTTTACTTTGAATAAAATATTTTGCTTTTGGAATTAAGCTTCTAAAAAAGTTATTATCTTCTTTCTTTGGTTCTGAAAAATTGTTCTTTAACACAACATCTACATTTGAAACTTGTTTTTGAGCAATTGATTGTTTTGAACCAGTTTTCTTTGAAAAAGTACTTGATTTCTCAACAATTTTGTTTGGTTTTTCACTTTTTGAATAAAAAGAATTTAGACCAAAATGAGATTTTGTTTTCGCAACTTGTTGTGAATAATTTTTCTAATTAAGAGACCTTAATGGATTGTTAGACTTTTGAACATAAGATGGTGAACATGAACAAGAAGAAGTAACATATTGAGATTTAACAAAATTCATTGTTTTATTCTTTTGTTTCCAAAATTTCTTTCTTTCTTTCAAGATCTTTTGGAATCTTGATTTTCTCTATTTGTTCTTTTATTTCTTTTCCTCAACATTGTGATCAGATTGACTATTTTTTTTAACTTTCCTTTCAAATCCTTTGTCTCACAAATTTTCTTTGGAAGAAATCTTGATCGTCAGAATTTTCTACAACACTTTGGTCAGCATAAATTACATTCAATGCTTCTCAAATGTATCTACCCTTCACTCTTCAACATGTTTTCTCAGAACGTCCAATTGTTTCTTCACTATTATCTATAGGTTCAACCCAAAAGTTATTCTCACAAGAAGGATCATTATTAGTTTTCACTATAGAAGTCAAGTCATTAGTGTTTGATTTGTCCAGTCTTTTTGTAACAAACACTTGATTTGGTGTACTTTAGAATTTTTTAAAAACAACATCCTTTTCTTTTATATTTTTAATACCTCAATTTTCAAAAAATTGTTCAAATTCAATTGAGTCTTTGAAAATCAAATTCGTATTTTGGTTTGACATCAGGTTTCCCAAAAGAAGAATAGTGTTGGTCAAATTCAGTTGAGTCTTCAAAAATCAAATTCATTTTTGGTTCGACATCAGGTTTCATAAAAGAAGAATAATCAATTTCATCTTCAACTGATATTTTACTCATTTCGCTTGCATCGAAATTAGAATCAATCAGACAATTATGGTTTTCTTTTGCTTCCGATTTCTGAATTAGAATCAATCTAGATTAAAAACTCTTATTCCATTCCATTTTAAATTTTCATTAAATTCAGAAATTGTATCTCTTAAATCAGTTAGTTCAGTGTCACACCCCCGAAACAGGACGGCGGAAACACCCGGGGGCGGATGACATCACTGTATAGTATCACCACAAATGAATATAAATGGACATAGCAACCCATACAACATACATTAGGAGATACAAACTTACATTGTTACATAGTGTATTTGTTCAAAGTTTACACAACCTTAACTGAAAAGTAACAATTCCAAAATGCAACAAAAATCCAGTTCATGATGACTTAAGTACATGCTTACTGGTTACCTGAGAATACAAATCATTTTGAAAATCATCAACAAAGAATGTTGGTGAGTTCATAAGCATTTTTGTATAACAATGGTTTGTATCTGTTTTGTTTGAAAAGTTTTGTATATTTCCAGAAAATCCGATATTTTTATAATGTTGAATTGTATGCCTTATACCAAGGACAAAAATAATGTATGAATGCATGTTTCTTTGTATTTTCCCAGAAAATCCAATAGTTTCTAATGTATAAAAATCTGTAGTCTTAAACCCTAAGACCAGAGTTGTGATAATAGTATACTGAAATATAGCATGTAGTTTTAATATTTATAAAACCAGTGGAGTGTAAGCTTCCCGTAAACCAAGATAGTATTGTTAATCCCTAAGTGAGTTATTATAACCACCCTAATGTGGTTGTTATGCGTGTATGCCGTTCTTCAGGTGCCAGAATCGGTAAGATATTTGTCACCCTAGACTGGCCTGTCTAGCTGTAGCGAACAGCTCAGGTGTGGGGTTGTCAATCCCCATATAGATCTATACACAACTACCTCGCTCTCCCTCCAGGAGACTCTGGTTATAATGCAGGACTTAAAATGTACTCTAGGTAGGTACGGTGAAGGTGGTGTCTCACTGGGGCATTAACGGATTTACGCAAACTTTTTGACTCCCTTTATTGCATAATGACATGACATCACTAGTGTAATTTCGTGACATGAGTTTTATGACACACATTTTACAGGTTTCATGACATGTAGTTTATGACACACATTTTATAACATGCAAACTATTCTGTCAACAGTTTGCTTTATAAACTTTTATTTTATCTATTTATAAAACTTTATATAAATAGCCCATAGTAATTATGTCTAGTGATAACATGTGTTGCAAAAAATATAATATAATATTTTTAGGTTTTTAACCATCAAAATAGTTACTACATGATTACGAACATTTTTACAAAAAAAAAGTTTATTTTTGGCAAAACATCAACCTCGTAATTTTTCTTAATATCCTTTTTACCGGTTTGTAAACTTGTAACACAAAATATTTTCATTTTGGGTTCATATTTAGTAAATCACGATTTTTATGTAACAAAACACATGTGTCAAAACTTTTATGTAGTTAACCAAAGATATTACTCTTTTCATGCAAGAATATGTTCCATGTTCAACATATAACCATAGTGCATGGAATTTTCCAATGGACAAACGTATTTTATCTTATAACAAGTTTTCAAAACAGGATTTTTATGTGTGTGAGCATGAAGTTTTCGACATCAAATGCATAAATCATTCCATGAGCAAGTTGGTGCATGTAAATATCCAAAAGGTAAATGAAACTTGACTTGTATCCCCCCCCCCCCCCCCCCCCCCGAAAAACATGAAAAACACGAAAAAATAGGTATGAAGCTCACCTTGATGATTTCGTGGGTTGAAGGAAAGAAAAGTGAATGAGATTTCGACCCTAGCCTTGCACAACGTGAAGAACACTCGAAAATTGCTAGTGTTCTATGGTCTCTAGCACACAAAAATGGTGTGTAAACAAGGAGTTTGTAGTATAAGGATGTTTAGAAATACAAAAGACACATGAGTTGCTTACCAAATGACTAAGATTTTCTTGAAGCAAAAACACCCTCCTTGATGATGGCACTCGAAATGTTGAGAGGAAGATGAGAGAAATTCTTGAGAGTAAAGTGAGTGGGAAAACTTTTGAGTGTGTGTGGGGGGGTGTTTGAGGCCGCAAGTTTAAAAGAAAGGAGGAGGTGATAGCTTTTTGATACATGGTGGGTAACTAGCTTAGAATTATGGTGGTCATTAGTACATATGCATGGGTATATTATGGTTAATTGTATTGATATTTGTGGGGTATAAGTGAGGTGTCACGCTTTTTTGTATTTCATTCTCTCTTTTTTTTTTGTTTTTCTTGGCTCCCAAATCCGATTTCATTAGCTTGAGAGAGGGTTTTCGGTTTTAGGGTGGCCGAAAACACCCTATCTCCTTAAAGGGTTTGCGGTTTTGATGTGTGTGTGGGCTTTTGGGCTTAATTTGGCCCAATATAAGGGTTTTCGGTCCAATAAGGCCCAAAGAAAAGGGTTTTCGGCCTAGGGTTAAATTGGGCCGAGAGTTCTAAGCACGAGCCCAATATTCGTTTTTGATTAGCTAATGGATCAAGTTTGGGCATACATGAGGTTATCACTATTTGATTCTTAGTGTATGCACAAATGTATTCATATAACATTGTTGTTTTGAACTTCAATAGCTTAGTGAAATAAGGTTACATAGAGGGATTGTTTGTACAATAATCACAATCTCAACCCTAATTTTGCTAGTTGCGACATCATCCCCCCGTTAGACGGAATTTCGTCCCGAAATTCGTTCTAAAGCAGCTCTCAAGAACTAGGGAAAAGATGTAGGTATTTCTGCATCATCTGTTCTACGTGTTCCCATGTGAACTCAGGTCCTCGTTTGGTACTCCATCGGACCTTCACAATGGGAATGTGGCTTTGCTTTGTTCGCTTCATTTCCCTGTCCATTATTTCAACGGGTTCCTTGATGAAATGAAGGTCTTCATTTACCTTAATCTCATCAAGCGGGACAACGAGAGTTTCTTCAGATAGGCATTTCTTCAGGTTTGACACATGAAAGACAGGGTGTATATTGATGAGCTCTGGTGGTAACTGCAGTTTATAGGCCACCGGACCGATCCTGGCAAGGATCTCGAATGGTCCGATGTACCTTGGATTCAATTTTCCCCACCTTCCATAGTGTATCATCCCTTTCCATGGAGAGACCTTTAGCAGTACACGATCACTGACTTGGAATTCTAGGTGCTTTCGTCGTCTGTCACCATAGCTCTTCTGTCGGTCTCGGGACGCCTGGAGTCGTTCCCTAATCTGAATGATATTCTCAGTTGTTTCCCTGATAATCTTGGGCCCGATGAGTGTGCTGTTTGGTACTTGCCCTTTCGCCAGTTGTGTATCCCCCACCTCAGCCCAATAGAGGGGTGATTTGCATTTTTGTCCGTATAGAGGCACAAAGGGGGCGATCGTGATGCTTGTGTGATAGCTATTGTTGTACGAGAATTCAATTAGTGGAAAATAGGCATCCCATGCCTTGCCGAAGTCTATCACACAGGCTCGGAGCATGTCTTCCAATGTTTGGATGGTCCTCTCACTTTGACCATCTGTTTGGGGATGGTAGGCAGTGCTCACATCGAGCTGAGTTCCCAACGATCTCTGGGGTGACTGTCAAAATCATGATGTAAATCTACTATCTCTGTCAGAGATAATAGATATTGGCACGCCATGTAATCTCACAACCTCCTTTATGTAGATCCGGGTCAGACTTTCCATTTTATACATTTCCTTTATTGGTAGGAAATAGGCAGATTTGGTCAACCGATCGACAATTACCCAAATGGCATCCAATCCGTCTGTCGTCTTGGGAAATTTGGGTATAAAATCCATTTTTATTCGTTTCCATTTCCACTCGGGTATCTCCGGTTGTTGTAGTAGACCCGAGGGCTTCTAATACTCTACCTTAACTTTGGTGCAAGTCAGGCACTTTCCCACATAGGTAGCAATTTCGGCTTTCATATTCGGCCACCAATAATGTTGTTTGATATCCAGGTACATCTTATCCGAACTTGGGTGGACGGAGTACTTTGTCTTGTGGGCTTCATTCATAACCACTTCCTAAACCCACTAAATCTTGGGGTCCAGATTCGGTCCATGAGGTAGTAGGCTCCATCTTCTTTGATTGTAAGATTCTTGTCCATCCCACGCAAGGCTTCGTTTGCAATGTTTTCTGGCTTCAAGGCTTCCAGTTGAGCCTCTTTGATTTGCGAAGACAAGTGGGAATGGATGGTCATTGTTAGTGTTCTCGCTTGGTGACCCGAGTATTCTTTCCTGATTAGGGCGTCAGCCACCATTTGGCTTTGCCCGGATGGTAACGGATCTCACATTCATAATCATTCAGCAACTCAACCCATCGCCGCTGCCTCATGTTTAGCTCTTTCTGGTTCAAGATATGTTGGATGTTTTTGTGGTCTTTGAAAATTGCGCATTTCGTCCCGTGGAGATAGTGCCTCCAAATTTTTAGAGAGAAGACCACAACTCCCAGCTCAAGATCGTGAGTGGTGTAGTTCATTTCGTGGGTCTTCAGTTGCCTTGACGCATAGGCTATAACCTTCCCGCACTGCATAAGTACACAACCTAACCCCTGATTGGAAGCGTCACAATACACCACGAAATCTTCTGTCCCTTCTGGGAGAGTCAGTACAGGGGCGCTGCATAGAGCTTGTTTCAAGGTTTAGAAAGCAACTTCTTATTTCCTCTCCCAGATAAAGGGTACACCCTTCTGGGTTAAAGCGGTGAGCGTCTTGGCGATCTTAGAGAAATTTTGTATGAACCTACTGCAGTAACCAGCGAGGCCTAAGAATTGTCTTATCTCTGTTGGGGTTCTTGGGTTGCCCAACCTTCAATTGCTTTGATCTTGTAAAGGTCCACATGTATTCCCTCCTCATTGAACACATGGACCAGAAAATCCACCCTTCGAATCCAAAACTCGCATTTGGAGAACTTTGCGTATAACTTCTCTGCCCTTAATGTTTCCAAAACCTGCCGCAGATGTTGGCTATGTTCTTCCTTACTTTGTGAATAGACGAGTATATCATCGATAAAAACAATCACGAAGTTGTCGAGATAGGGTCGGCAGACTCGGTTCATCAGGTTCATAAATGCCGCAGGTGCATTTGTTAGACCGAAGAGCATCACTACGAATTCGTAGTGTCCATAGTGGGTTGAGAATGCCGTTTTGGGGATATCTTCTTCTCGGACTCGTAGCTGGTGGTATCCGAACCTTAAATCTATCTTTGAAAAGTAGCTTGCTCCTTGAAGCTGGTCAAATAGATCGTCGATCCGGGGAAGAGGGTATCGATTCTTGACAGTGAGCTTGTTGAGTTCACGGTAATCGATGCACATACGAACGACCCATCTTTCTTCTTTACGAATAAGACCGGAGCTCCCCAGGGTGAGAAGCTTGACCTTATAAACCTCATGTCTAGTAATTCACTCAATTGGCTGGAAAGCTCTTGCATTTCCGCAGGAGCTAATCTATATGGTGACTTGGCGATTAGTGTGGCTCCGGGTATCAATTCGATATGAAATTCGACTTGTCGTTTGGGAGGTATTCCCGAAAGGTCCTCGGGAAACACGTTGGGAAAATCGCACACCTTCGGGATATCTTTAATGTTCTTTTCTTCTTTATTCTTATCAACCACATGAGCTAAGAAGGCGTGGTTTTTCTTGTGTAAACATTTTTGTGCCTTGATACACGAGATGAGGTCCAGGTTCATACCGGGTGTGTCGCCATATATTACTAGGGTTTCATTGTCGGGTAGGTGAAGGCGAACGGCCTTCTCGTAGCACATAATATTGGCACGGTGGGGGCTTAACTAGTCCATGCCGATGATCACATCAAAACTCCTAATAGTAACCGACGTTAAGTTGATTTGAAATGAGTGATTATTAAGTGTTAACGTGCACCCTATGAATACGTCGTGGGTTGTTTCTGTTTTCCCATTAGCCATTTCCACCGTGAAAGTTTCGTTTAATTTTTGGGTGTTTTGATTGAGTAGATGTTTAAACTTATGACTAAAAAAACTTCTTTATGCCCCACTATCAAACAAAATGCATGCATAGGTGTTGTTGAGGAGGAACGTACCAGTGACTACCGCCGGATCCTTCACAGCCTCCTCATGTCCTATTGCTAGGACTCTGCCTGTTCCCCCTGCGTTTTTGTTGTTGGCCTTCAGACAGTTTCTTTTGTAATGACTCGTTCTCCATACCCATAACACGCTTGGCTCACCCCAGTGTTTGTGGGTTGGGTGGCCTGTTGTGCTGGTGTCTTGTAGTATCGGGCAGTGTGCCCTTTCTTGTTGCAGGTTGTGCATTGCATCTCCCTGCAGGCTCCGTGGTGGTGGAAGGGGCATTTGTCGCACTTTGGCAGATACCGGCATATTGCTTTATGGGAGCTGATTTGGCAGGAGTAGTAGCAGCGTGAACCGCAACTATTTGTTGCTTTTTGGAGGATTCCTGAGTTTATTGCCCTTTCATCTTGTTTCCCGAGTTTTACTTGTTATCATTCCCTTTCTTCGGTTCAGTGACAGAAGTCATCGTGCCCTTTTATACCCCATGGTCATATAGCTTTTGCACGAGGCGTTTGGCGCTGTCGAACGTTGTTGGGTTTGCCGCAATCACATTCCCTTGAATCGAAGAAGTTAGCCCCCAAATGAAACGTTTGACCTTCTTACTTTTAGAGGTGATCATTCCTGGACACAAGATCGCTAGATCGCTGAACCTAGCAATGTAAGCTTCAATGTTGGAGTCCTTGACAGTGAGATTCCGCAGTTCTTGGTCAAGTTTCTGTACCTCCCCTCTAGGACAGTACTCTTCAAGCATCATGGTCTTGAGGTCCTCCCAAGCCATCGATTTCGCCATCGGGAGTGTTAGGGCCTTAATGTGGCCATTCCACCACGAAAGGGCTCTATCAGCAAAAGTACAGGTCGAAAATTTAACCTTGCTTTCCTCCGGACATCCGCAAATCTCGAAGACTGATTCCGTCTTCTCAAATCATCAAGTCAGGGCTATGACACCCCTGCTTCCTTTGAATGGCCTTGGCTTCCCGTTTGTGAAGTCTTTATATGTGCATACTCGTTGAGGCCCTTGATTTACCCCATGATTAGAACTGCTCGTTCCATTCCCACTCCCACCTCCATTCGCACCATTGTTGTTGATATGTGCCAAAGCTGCAGTGACTGCAGCTGAAACTGCCGCCTGGAATGCGGCCGAATCCATTTGTGGTGGAGGCGGCGGCGGGGGTGGTGTTGGCTCGTTGTTCTTGCGTCAGACGTATCTCTGGGGCGGAATTCTACTACCACAAGTGGAATAAGTTTTTTGATAAATGTTATGATTCAGATACTATTGTAATGAAATATCGTGTTTAGATATGTCAGGTATAGTGGTTACCGAACATTATTTTGTACATACAATTGAAATCTTGTTTTAGCAAATAAAAACGAATAGATAAGACATAGTAGATAACAACATCCATAAATAAAATACATGTTTGTTTCATTAATGATAAAGTAATGGCACATAGCTTTTTGGAGACCTTTATAAGGTCTACAATACATCAAGATAATAATCCGGCAGCATAACGACCCTCCGAATAGCGTAATCACATAGACGTAGGGTCGGTTCTACATACAAAATAAAGAAAAGGGGGTAGCACAATCATCTAGTCTATCATAGCTGGTGAGTGGGATAGATCCTACTCATGCCGAGTAGTCCCCTGCGGTGCCTGGGATGAAGTAGAGGCACCCTGCAGCTTGGCTAGTCGGCGCTCGACTACCCGAACCCTCTCCTCAAGGGCATCATGCCTCACCTGGTATTCCCTTACTTTCGCTCGCGCGGTAGTAAGGTCCTCGACAAGTCGGTCCATAGGGTAGAAGTCCTTCTCGAGGTCCTGAGTGTGTGCCGCCGTGAGTTCTACAGCAGCTCTCATCTCTTCGACTCGGTTCGCCGTCGTCTGAGCCTGATCACCAATATCTGAGATCCGTTGGATCAAAACAGGAAGGGCTCAGTCGGCGGGTCCTCCATGGCAAAGATCATAGAACCCTCACTCCACCCCAAAAGGTGGACGCTGCCCGTGGTGCCGACTCCATCTCTCCATATCATATGCCTAGGGGGCATAGGGCCATTGTAGCCCCATTGATGCGTTGGTGCCTTAGCCATGTAGGGAGGATCGATGACTTTGGACTCTGCGTTCGAATCATCCTCCCCCTCCTCGTCGTCGACCTCCTCATCGATCTCCTCTTCCTCGAACTCCTTCATGACCTCTTCCGGATCTTCCACCGGGTCCTCCTCTATCCATCACCTGTTCCCTTGGTTGGGGGGAAAGGATCTCCTGGGTGGTGAAAGTCTGCCATGGCGTCTGCACGAGAATTTATAAGTACGAGTAAATAGATAGAGTGTGAAAATACCCCTATAGTATTTTATTTCTTTTGGTTTTGTTCTTAGACCCTTATGGTTCTAAAGTTGGTAAGTTTTAGATTTGTTGTCCACCTCGACCACTCCTAAACACATGTTGGTCATATCTCGAATAAATATAGTTGATCATGCTATATTTACCCTAGATATCATTACATAACTGTCTAAGTTTAGTCACGATGTCCAACTCCTCTAAATACTTTTTATTAGTTTCTTTGTTATGACACTATCCCTATTATACACACATGTATGTATACTTTTTATAAAATACTTACATTTTTTAAGTATACTTTTAGTTAGAGTGTTTTAGTCTCATTGTATTTATAGTTGCATATCTTGTATGGTTAGATATACTAGTTCACTATAAACAATGCTTTGATACCAATCTGTCACACCCCCGAAACAGGACGGCGGAAACATCCGGGGGCGGATGACGTCACTGTATAGTATCATCACAAATGAATATAAATGGACATAGCAACCCACACAACATACATTAAGAGATACAAAATTACATTGTTACATAGTGTATTTGTTCAAAGTTTACACAACCTTAACTGAAAAGTAACAATTCCAAAATGCAACAAAAATCCAGTTCCTGATGACTTAAGTACCTGCTTACTGGTTACCTGAGAATACAAGTCATTTTAAAAATCGTCAACAAAGAATGTTGGTGAGTTCATAAGCATTTTCGTATAACAACGGTTTGTATCTGTTTTGTTTGAAAAGTTTTGTATATTTCCAGAAAATCCGATATTTTCTATAATGGTGAATTGTATGCCTTATACCAAGGACAAAAATAATGTATGAATGCATGTTTCTTTGTATTTTCCCAGAAAATCCAAAAGTTTCTAATGTATAAAAATCTGTAGTCTTAAACCCTAAGACCAGAGTTGTGATAGTAGTATATTGAAATATAGCATGTAGTTTTAATATTTATAAAACAAGTGGAGTGTAAGCTTCCCGTAAACCAAGATAGTATTGTTAATCCCTAAGTGAGTTATTATAACCATGCTAATGTGACTGTTATGCATGTACGGCGTTCTTCAGGCACCGGAATCGGTAAGATATTTGTCACCCTAGACTGGCCCGTCTAGCTGTAGCGAACTGCTCAGGTGTGGGGTTGTCAATCCCCGTATAGATCTATACACAACTACCTCGATCTCCCTTCATGAGACTCTGGTTATAATGCAGGACTTAAAATGTACTCTAGGTAGGTACAGTGAAGGTGGTGTCTCACTGGGGCATTAACGGATTTACGCAAACTTTTTGACTCCCTTTACTGTATAATGACATGATATCACTAGTGTAATTTCGTGACAGGAGTTTTATGACACACGTTTTACAGGTTTCATGACATGCAGTTTATGACACACGTTTTGTGACATGCAAACTATTCTGTCAACAGTTTGCTTTGTAAACTTTTGTTTTATCTATTTATAAAACTTTATATAAAGAGCCCATAGTAATTATGTCTAGTGATAACATGTGTTGCAAAAAATGTAATATAATATTTTTGTGTTTTTAACCATCAAAATAGTGACTACATGATTACGACTATTTTTACAAAAAAAAAAAAAAAATTATTTTTGGCAAAACATCAACCTCGTAATTTTTCTTAATATCTTTTTTACCGGTTTGTAAACTTGTAACATAAAATATTTTCATTTTGGGTTAATATTTAGTAAATCATGATTTTTTATGTAACAAAACACATGTGTCAAAACTTTTATGTAGTTAACCAAAGATATTACTCTTTTCATGCAAGTGATGGGTTTTGAGCATTCTAACACTTCCTAAGTGTACATGCAACCTTAATAGTCTTGGATCTATGTTTGTCTAATAATCATGCAAAGTTGAATTCCAAGGTTATATTCCTATCTAGCATACATGGGGAACATTTTTAACTTGAATGAAAGATAGAATAACTTACCTTGTTGTTGATTATGATCCTTGAAACCTTTTGAGCCTAGCACCCCAAGTGTGATGCCTCAAATGCTTCACACAACACCAAATGCAAAGGATTAAACTTTGAGAGAATCTTACACTTGCAAAATCGGCTCTAGCCCTCTTGTTTCTTAGTTGTAGCCGATTTTGGTGGAGAATGGGTTTCTTATATAGTGTTGACACATATAGGGTCACACCATGTAAACCCTAATGTGTCATGACTCTTCATTTCCATGACCCATGGGTTTGTAACTCCCATGGAGCATCCTATGGGTGGAACCCAACTTGATAATCCATGGAGCCTCTTAGCCCACTATATAAGATATGGAAGATTTACATAATCTACCCATATATTTAATTAGTTATCTTTTGATCACTTAATTAATTCTAAATTAATTCTTGATCAAACTAATTAAATAATATTATTAATATATTAGAACTTATAATATATTAATAAACCATAAGTGTTATTTCTCTCATTTTAGTTTATCCAATTGCATGGTGCCATGCAACCCAAATGGACCATGCCGGGTCGGGTCAAGTACATACCAGAAATAGTTATGGACTTAGACACCTTATCCAACAGTCTCCCACTTGGATAAGTCTAATAACTATAACTGCAATACTTCAGGAACCGATCAGCAATCGTAGCTCTTTCAAGGTCTCTCAGAACTGAGAAGATGATGATACGCCATTTAAGATAAGTGATCATATAATCCTCTGTTCTAGATATCAGCCGGACAAATACATGGAACAATGTCTTACTTATTGTCCAGCAGTTTGTTTCCCGATTTCCGATTTCTTTGACAAAGAACTTAATTGAACACATCAACTTAGTTCTGACCGGGCCCGGTACATAGGTCAAAACAAAATCATCGAGGGGCCCAAATATCAGCTTCTAATCCAACAAGGAACAGATAAACTTCGACTCATATGTTTGTTCTACCACTCATTGAATTATACACAAAAGCACGTTTTATAACATCGAGTTACCAATGCATTAACGTACAATCAATGCATAACCAACTCATAAGTAACAAATCATATCTCTAGGTTTGAAGGCTTATATGATATTACCGTCTCACGATCACTCGAGATAAATTCCATGAAGTGATTCCAGTGAGCATGGCTTGAGTCCAATGCTCAGAACTTATGAGCACTCATGAGTGTTGTAGCCATGTCCAACAACTTAGACCTCTGCAACCAATCATGACAGTCTTGATTCATACCTACTTCCGACATATGACCGACTGTGGAGGTTCGAATAATATGATATACCAAACATAATTATTCTGGAAGTCAAAACATGCAAAAGAAATATAGTAAACGATCGACAAGAGATAGCAACACTTTAATCATAAATAAAACACATTTTATTCATCATCTAATGTCAATTACACTTTACAAATTTCAAGGTTATCTAACTACTAAATCTAATATCATCCTTCAGCCCTATGCTCCGAGCATGCTGGAGATGCTTAACCCGAGTCAGTCCCTTCGTGAGGGGATCTGCTGGATTCTCATCCGATGATACCCTCTTTGCCACGAGGAGTCCTTCTTCTATTCTATGTCTGATGAAATGGTATTTTCTGTCGATGTGTCTGGATCTCCCGTGATCCCTTGGTTCCTTGGCTAAGGCAACTGCACTTTCACTATCACAGAAAATTTCCATTGGCTCTTTAATAGCTGGTACAACTCCAAGGTCTCCAATGAAGTTCTTCAGCCATATCGCCTCCTTTCTGCCTCGCTAGCTGCTATATACTCTGATTCACAAGTTGAATTAGCCACTGTCTCTTGCTTGGAACTCTTCCAAGAAATTGCTCCTCCATTTAAGGTAAAGACCCAGCCTGACTGAGAGCGGAAATTATCCCTATCAGTCTGAAAGCTAGCATCGCTATACCCTACAACTCTCAAGTCTTCACTCCCACCGAGGGTAAGGACCCAGTCCTTAGTCCTCCGTAGGTACTTGAGGATATTCTTTACTTCAGTCCAGTGTGCCTTGCCAGGGTTCCCCTGATACCTGCTAACCATGCTCAAAGCAAAGGCTACATCAGGTCGAGTACACGTCATAACATACATGATCGATCCTACAGCCGAAGCATAAGGTATTCGACTTATTTCTGCTATCTCAGCCTCAGTACTAGGGCTTTGTGTCTTACTCAATCTGGCATTACTCTAGATGGGTAACTCTCCTTTCTTGCAGTCCTGCATGCCGAATCTCTTCAACACCTTATCCAAGTAAGTACTCTGACTAAGTCCAATTAGTCTTTTACTCCGGTCTGTCAAGATCCTTATCCCTAGAATATAGGCAGCTTCTCCTAGGTCCTTCATAGAGAAACACTTCCCAAGCCAGGACTTAACTTCCTACAGAGTTGGGATGTCATTTCCTATGAGTAGTATGTCATCCACATACAATACCAAAAAGCTAACTATACTCCCACTAGCCTTGACATATACACAAGATTCATTTTCACTCCTAGAAAAGCCAAATTCCTTGACTTTCTCATCAAAGCAAAGATTCCATCTGCGAGGTGCTTGCTTTAACCCATAAATGGATTTCTCAAGCTTACACACTCTATTAGGGTACTCTGTGTTGACAAAACCCTCTGGATGACTCATGTAAACATCCTCAGCCAACTTTCCATTAAGGAAAGCGGTTTTAACATCCATTTGCCATATTTCATAGTCATGAAATGCGGCTATGGCTAACAGAACCCTAATAGACTTAATCTTGGCCACTGGAGAAAAGGTCTCATCATAATCAACTCCCGGAGTTTGTGAGAAACCCTTTGCAACCAGTCGTGCCTTATAAGTGTGTACATTACCATCCATGTCGGTCTTCTTCTTGAAGATCCATTTGCACCCTACAGTCTTACGACCTGGTACATTCTCAACCAAGTTCCAAACTTGATTGTCATACATGGACTGTATCTCGCTGTCCATTGCCTCTTTCCACTTGGCTGACTTAGGGCCTGCCATGGCTTCCGCGTAACTGTTAGGTTCATCCAGACCTATCAGCGTCTCATCACTGATAAGTGTATCACCTTCCGCAGTAATATGGAATCCATAGTAATGCTCAGGTGCATTCCTAACCCTTGTGGAACGCCTCAGAGGTACAGACTTGTCAATTGGCTCAACAGAAGTTTCCTCCTCAAGTTGAGTGCTAGGGTTTGAAGTTCCTTCACCACTTGACTCTTGAATTTCTTCAAGGTCAACTTGCCTCCCACTGTCTCCTTGGCTTATGAACTCTCTCTCTCGAAAGAACGCCCTCCTAGCTACAAAGACCACATTCTCACTAGGTCTGTAGAAGAGGTAACCAAAGGATTTCTGTGGGTAGCCGATGAAAATACACCTCTCACTTCGAGGTTCGAGCTTATCACGAGTCTCGCGTCTCACGAAAGCCTTGCAACCCCAAATCTTAATATGGTCTAGTTTGGGTACTTTACCAGTCCACATCTCATGAGGAGTTTTGGCAACTTTCTTTGTGGGAACTAGATTAAGGATATGGGCGGCAGTCTCTAAGGCATACCCCCAAAATAAGATTGGTAGCGAAGCTCGACTCATCATGGAACGAACCATATCCAACAAGGTTCGATTACGCCTCTCAGCTACACCATTCAACTGCGGTGTCCTGGGAGGTGTCAATTGTGAGACAATCCCAGATTCCCTAAGATAGTCGAGGTACTCTAAACTAAGATACTCACCACCTCGATCAGATCGAAGCATCTTAATGTTCCTACCCAATTGATTCTCGACTTCCTGTTTAAACTCTTTAAACCTCTCAAAAGTCTCTGTCTTATGCTTGATTAAGTAGACATATCCATATCTACTGTAATCATCAGTAAAAGTCAAATAATAACGCATCCTTTGTGGCATGTTTGAAGGGCCCACACACATCCGTGTGTATAAGATCCAACAAACCTTCACCCCTCTCACAAGAACCTATGAAGGGTGACTTTGTCATTTTTCCAAGTAAGCATGATTCGCAACTATCATCTGACTTTAGGTCAAATGACTCCAATACTCCATCCTTTTGGAGTTGGCCTATGCGTTTCTTGCTTATATGTCCAAGACGACAATGCCATAATGATGCTTTATCCAAGTTATTATCATTAACAGAATCAATACACAATACATTATTTCCTAAGTTATCAACCACAGATACAGTTTCATATACACCATCACAAGGTAATGCTTTAAAATAAAGAACATTATTAAAGAAAGCATTAATCGAACCAACTTCATTATCAAATGAAAAGGTGAAACCTTGTTTATACAATGCATGAAAGGAAATAATATTTCTTGCCATTTCTGGCGAATAACAACATTTATTCAAATCTAAACTAAACCCACTACTTAGCGATAAAGTATAAACTCCAATCTTGGTAACAGGTAAAGCCTTCCTATTCCCCATGATTAAGTTTATTCTTCCATGCTCCACATTCTCACTTCTTCTTAGTCCCTGCAAATCAGAACAGATATGAATACCACAACCGGTATCAAGGACCCAAGAGTTAGAATGGGGTGAGTTATTAGATAAGATAGTGTAAATACCTGCATGGTTGGGTTTAACTTTCCCATCCTTCACATCTTGCTGGTACTTTGGGCAGTTCCGCTTCCAATGTGACTTTTCATGGCAATAGAAGAATTCAGCCTCTTTAGGGTCAGAAGAAGGAGTGACAAAACCTTTCTTGGTTCCACTTGAAGAAGAGCCATCAAGGGTCCTAGCCTTGGTACCCTTCGAAGAGCTCTTCCTCTTCTTCCCTCTACCTTTCCCGATTGCCAAAATCGGGGCGGAGTTTGGAGTAGGAGTGTTAACAACCGACTTACCCTTAAGACCTGTTTCTGCGGTCTTGAGGAGTCCCTGAAGTTTGCTGAGTGTGACCTCTTCCTTATTCATGTGATATGTCATGCGGAATTGATCATAGCACGATGGTAAGGAGTGCAAAATGATATCTATTGCAAGCTCCTTAGGGAAGTTCACATTAAGCTTCAGCAACCGATCCACATACCTTTGCATTTTCTACATGTGGCTCGTGACGGATTCCCCGTCCTTCATCATGGTTGTTATGATAGAGCATATGATTTCATACCTCTCTTGTCGTGCACTTTGATGGTATCTTTCCATCAGATCTTGGTGCATTTCAAAAGGGTAGAAGTCCTCATAGGACTTTTGGAGTTCCGCTGTCATGGTGGCCAACATGATGCATGCCACTTTTGTAGCATCCCTTTCATGTGCCCGGAAGTCAGCGATCTTCTGGGGAGTTGCAGTGGTCTCATCAATCTCCTTAAGCTCCTTGTCAAGGACATATTCTTTGTCCTCGTAGCGGGTAATCATCCTGATGTTTCTGATCCATTCATTGAAGTTGGATCCATCAAAAGTGACTTTCCCACACAAGTTCATAAGGGTAAAGGAGCCATTAGGATTAGAGCCAGAAGCAGCATTGTTTGAAGACATCTGAAAGAAGAGAACAAGATTAGTTTAGATATTAAGAGAGTCCTTAATAAAACACCCAAATGTAATATTAAGGCTAGGATCCAATCATAATATATTATAACTTAGAAGAGGTATGCCGTAATCCAAGCTATAACATATTTGAAAGGTAGGTGAATGACGATTCACCAATTTCCACCATGAAAAACGAAATATAGATATTAGGTTTTTAATTGGTTCTTAGAAATTCCTAGATTCTTTTGAGATTCAATGAACTTTTCAAATGCATGTTTCAATCTCGAGTGTACCCTCCAAGTTTTGTGACTGGGATACCGAGGATCACAAAACGAGGTGTGAAGTAACCATGCAAATCACTTGGTACACTTAATGTTTATTACTCAATCGATGTGCCGGTTAACCACACGAGCTCCACCGACCTATAATAAACTTTAAGTCACCCTTTACCTTCCTTGTTAAGTCCAAGTTAGTGTGTCGGTTAACCACACGAGCTCCACTAACGACTTAAACAAAGTGTAAAGTGTAATTTCATGGATTAGCACCTTATTTACATTTTCCTAAAGTAACTAAGATTGGGAATTTAATAAAAGCATTTAGTTACTTTATAATATTCATCATACTTTTAATGAGAATTTATAAGTCCTTGTCCTACCTGTTCGGCTAACGACCCTCCACCGATCAAGGAAGCGGTGGGTGAGAGTGGACACCCATTAAGTTGTCATTTTATAGGCAACAACCTTATACCCCCCTTATAGACCGGCTTCATGAATGAGGCGTACTAGTGGTAAGACGACTTGACGTTATACATATATATATTAGTAACTTATAATATTATAAAGTATAAGGGTTGAATTTTAACTTTTAAAATTCTAAGGGTTGGAACTAAAGTTTTAATCAAGACTTTACATGTTCCAAAACTTGAGGGCAAGTTTTGTAAACTTCCAAAACTTTTCATTTCTTATAACTTATGAATTAATTGAGTAATAAAAATGAAGACTCTTCATTTTTATAACTCTTGTGTTCTTTTAATGGCTTTAATAAAAGTGAGACTTTTGGTTTTCCATAACTTGAGGACAAGTTATGGACTCCATTAAAACACATTATGATCATGAATTAAACTACCATGAAGGTTACAAACAATTCCTATGATCATCTAATCTTCATAAGTTCAAGAACATGAATATGAACACTTTCAAGAATCAAAAATTACACTTAAAAAAAACTTGTAATTTTAATAATTGCCATTGTAAATGGATTAACATAAACATTACACCATCTAAAACAAGCTTTAAAACATCAAAACAGTTTAGTGTAATGTTTCTAGTCCATTTCCAGCAACAAATGTGCAAACTTTCATACGAGCAGAAAACAGAAAAACGATTTTTTTTTCAAGCTGTTTGCACACAAAAAAAAAACAACAAACGAACCTGGCTCTGATACCACTGATGGGTTTTGAGCATTCTAACACTTCCTAAGTGTACATGCAACCCTAATAGCCTTGGATCTATGTTTGTCTAATAATCATGCAAAGTTGAATTCCAAGGTTATATTCCTATCTAGCATACATGGGGAACATTTTTAACTTGAATGAAAGATAGAATAACTTACCTTGTTGTTGATTATGATCCTTGAAACCTTTTGAGCCTAGCACCCCAAGTGTGATGCCTCAAATGCTTCACACAACACCAAATGCAAAGGAGTAAACTTTGAGAGAATCTTACACTTGCAAAATCGGCTCTAGCCCTCTTGTTTCTTAGTTGTAGCCGATTTTGGTGGAGAATGGGTTTCTTATATAGTGTTGACACATCTAGGGTCACACCATGTAAACCCTAATGTGTCATGACTCTTAATTTCCATGACCCATGGGTTTGTCACTCCCATGGATCATCCTATGGGTAGAACCCAACTTGATAATCCATGGAGCCTCTTAGCCCACTATATAAGATATGGAAGATTTACATAATCTACCCATATATTTAATTAGTTATCTTTTGATCACTTAATTAATTCTAAATTAATTCTTGATCAAACTAATTAAATAATATTATTAATATATTAGAACTTATAATATATTAATAAACCATAAGTGTTATTTCTCTCATTTTAGTTTATCCAATTGCATGGTGCCATGCAACCCAAATGGACCATGCCGGGTCGGGTCAAGTACATACCAGAAATAGTTATGGACTTAGACACCTTATCCAACAGCAAGAATATGTTCCATGTTCAACATATAACCATAGTGCATGGAATTTTCCAATGGACAAACGTATTTTATCTTGTAACAAGTTTGCAAAACACGTTTTTTATGTGTGTGAGCATGAAGTTTACGACATCAAATGCATAAATCATTTCATGAGCAAGTTGGTGCATGTAAACATCCAAAAGGTAAATGAAACTTGAATTGTACTCCCCCCCCCCCCCCCCGAAAAGCATGAAAAACACGAAAAAAAAATAGGGGTATGAAGCTCACCTTGATGATTTCGTGGGTTGAAGGAAGGAAAAGTGAAGGAGATTTCGAGCCTAGCCTTGCACAACTTGAAGAACACTCAAAAATTGCTAGTGTTCTATGGATTCTAGCACACGAAAATGGTGTGTAAACAAGGAGTTTGTAGTATAAGGATGTTTAGAAATACAAGAGACACATGAGTTGCTTACCAAATGACTAAGATTTTCTTGAAGCAAAAACACCCTCCTTGATGATGCCGCTCGAAATGTTGAGAGGAAGATGAGAGAAATTCTTGAGAGTAAAGTGAGTGGGAAAACTTTTGAGTGTGTGGGGGGGTGTTTGCGGCCGCAAGTTTAAAAGAAAGGAGGAAGTGATAGCTTATTGATACATGGTGGGTAATTAGCTTAGAAGTATGGTGGTTATTAGTACATATACATGGGTATATGATGGTTAATTGTATTGATATTTGTGGGGTATAAGTGAGGTGTCACCCTTTTTTGGTATTTCTTTTTCTCTTTTTTTTTTGTTTGTCTTGGCTCCCAAATCCAATTTCATTAGCTTGAGATAGGGTTTTCGCTTTTAGGGTGGCCGAAAACACCCTATCTCCTTAAAGGGTTTGCGGTTTTGATGTGTGTGTGGGCTTTTGGGCTTAATTTGGCCCAATATAAGGGTTTTTGGTCCAATAAGGCCCAAAGAAAAGGGTTTTCGGCCTAGGGTTAAATTGGGCTGATAGTTCTAAGAACAAGCCCAACATTCATTTTTGTTTAGCTAATGGATCAAGTTTGGGGTTACTTGAGGTTATTACTACTTGATTCTTAGTGTATGCACAAATGTATTCATATAACATTGTTGTTTTGAACTTCAATAGCTTAGTGATATAAGGTTACATAGAGGGATTCTTTATACAAGAATCACAATCTCAACCCTAATTTTGCTAGTTGCGACATTCAGAATCATAATGAGAAATAGGAATATTTAAAGATTTGATAATAGAATGTACCTTTTCGATCACCTACTCACTCGCAACTACATGCTCTTTCATTGAATTTGTTGATAGGAAGACATTCGAAATCCCTCCTTTATCAGAAAGGTTTCCTTGGCTACCTAAACTTACCCTTTGAACCATTAAGCATTTCCTTCTTTTTGCTTCATCAGATCTTTTCACAATGAAAAAAGCTCCACGAGTTGGCTTGTATACCTCCTCGTCCTCCGAATCAGCAGACCAAACTTCAATGTTCCCACTGTCACTATCATCTTCACCTACTATCAACGCCTTCCCATTGAGTTTCATCTTTCAAAGATATTTTATCTTTTGAAAATAATATACCTCATCCTTTTCTTTCTCTTTCTTTTCATTCTATTTTCTCAACATGCACTCTTTTGCAAAGTTATTTTTCCCGTTACAATAATTGCAATCATAACCATAATCACTAACTAGTTTCTTTTCCTTCTTCTCATCTTCATGTTGATAACTCTTAAATCCATCACCTATGTTTTTCTCATAATTGCTTCATTGGAATCCATTTCCTCGATTATCACTCTGTTCATTGTTGTTGCTTCTGATTTTTGAAAAGTTTTTCTTGAAAAACTTCTTTGGATTTCTAACCATTAAGGATTTCTCCTCACTTGTCAACTCTTCACCTATAGCATATGCGTCTGAATCATCAACAATCACCTTAGATTTCTTTCCTTTCCGCTTTCTTCTTTTATAACAAATGCCAGAGGACATGCATTGAGAATTGGCTTCGCATCTTCCATGACTTATGTTTCATGTGACTTCAAGATACAAACCACATAGGCCAGGCTATAATTTTTAACTAGCTCATGTGCCTTCACAGTGGACACAATCAATTTCCATTTTAATCACAATGCATTCATGAAATGGTCGATAATTGATCTATCCAACTTGTATTATAACATTCTACTCAGTAAATTATTGAATCTATTAGCAACTTGATCACTTGTTTCATCTGACTTCTGTTTGAATGTTTTGAATTCTAAAGGAAGGGTTGTTTGTATGGAATGTGTTTAATCAACATCTCCTAAGTATAGTTCCTTTAACCTTTCCCAAATCTTATGTGCAATATCCAAAGACCTAACACGTCTAAATATATTTGGTGGAAGGGAAAAACATAGATCTCTTTTATCACTCAAGTTGTTTTGAAGTCTTTGTTTCTCATCTGTGGTTATAGCAGTATTATCAACAATTAAATCATACAATTCAGCCTAAGTTTTGATCTATTGTTTAGCCTTTCAACATTGATGTGCACCTTTGATGATAGCTTGCCAAATGTCTGAACCATGAGTTTCAATTCCAGTAATATAATCTTCGAAGTGCATAACCTAAACCTCATAATCTTCTATAAACAGAATTGGAATTCTAGTAGTAGATCCAATACGAGTAGGTAGATTAAAAGAAATGGAGTGAGAATCGTCATTAGACATGATTTCAGAAAAATTGAGTAAGAATCAAATCAATGAGCAAAAACAATTTTCAAATCGAAACAAGTAATCTGAATAATGAATTTCAAATCAAATTGCAAAATGCAGAATAGATCAAAAAATTTAAAGTAAGAAACAAAACAATCGATGAACAGTTGAAGAACACGGACGTATTTTGAGATTTGAAAATGAGCTCAGATAAATTATTGCTCTGATACCACTTGTAGGATCCTTAGATTCTATAAGAATGTAATCATAATTGCGAAGACATAATTGTAAGAACACACTAAGGTAAATAATATCTGATTTGCATTAGAGAGTAAAAGCACTCGATTACAATGATATAAAAACGCTCTCTCTCTCTCTCTCTCTAACTAACTAACTAACTGCCCTTACATATGCAATACAAGGAACTCGGTTAGGACTTGACCAATGAGGTCACGACACCTAAGCTAATACAATTGTCAAAACAAAATGACACAAACGGCGAAGCCTAAGTACAAAAACTACAAACACAAACATACGAAACCAAACATAGTATTTCGCATATACAAATGAAGACTAAAACATACAAACTACGAAACCCCTTTCGCATAAGAACTCAAACACAACACCATCTATTTTGTGAGACCCAACAGAAAGGAACGGGTTGGGTGGGCTTAGGTTTAGAGTGATTTATTTTTAAATTTTAAAAATATTAATTTAAATTAGAAAAGAGGAAATAAAATCAAGTTGTTGGTAATATAATAATTTTATATCAATTATGAAACAAAATGAAACTACAAACAATAATCACCATACAAGAAATTGAAACCGTAACGATTATTCTCTTACTGAAAAAAATAGGACGGTTTTGTCATACAAAAAAATCAGTGTTCTAAAAGGCGCGCCATGGCACGCGTCAAGGCGTGCCATGGCGTGAGGTGTGGTTTCGCAGTTACGAAAAGCCTCATAACGTTGCTTTTAGGCGTGACACGTGGCAATGCGTGATATGACGTGTTATGGCGCATGTTTTTTTGTTTGAGACACGTTTTTTTGCTATTTGTTATGTCTTTTCTAATTGGGGATATAAGTATTGTGTTTTTTGTTAACTTTTTGTTATTAGTTATTGATATAACACTTCTAAAAAGTAGTTATATTTGATATAAATTTATATTTATGTGATAATATAATTATAAATTAATACAAAATCGTCATTTTACATCACGCATTGAAAAACGTCATGACTCGCCATGACTCGTTAAGCTTGAGGTTTGACATTGCCGTCACGGCACGTCTCACGCCATTTAGATCCTTGCAAAAAAATTGAAACCATAACGATTATTCTGATACTGAAAATTATAACAAAAAATAGATACTAAACGTGCGATTTTGTAAACTACAAGGAGAAACTGTGAAATTTTCTTGTAACTATAACAAATTAGTTGGTGCTAAAAGTAGAATGTCGTGCATCTATATCATTTTGAAGGTAGACTTACGTAAGTTGTACCACAACACTACATTCCATTTTTTGGAATGATTATATAGATTCATTTTTATAATTTAAAATAGTAAAACTAGTATAGTAATAAAATAGTGTTAAGGCTATAAAAAAGTTATGATATTGATAACATATATATAAATATATAAATAATATTTATAAGAAAAGCCGTCGGTGCTCATAAATTAAAGGAAGTAATCAACATGGAATTTATAAAAACAATACAATTATGAGGGGATTGTGTATGAATTTAAGATCCCATTGTTCGAATTGTGTGTACAGATCTGGGTTTCTGATTTAAAAACGTATTTATATGATATAACATGGTTTTCGAGGTATTTTATTCTTTTTCCATACAATGAGACTAATTTTGGCAATTGAAATTATGAAATTCTCACATATGTCATCAAAGTCAGTTGGAAAAGATAATCAATGATAGAAGAATCACGAGGCTAAGGAAAAGATGCAAAAGCGTACGTAAAGAAATTGCACTTCTATTTATAGAAGTAATGTACATCATATTCGGATCTTATACACAAGCTTTTATAGAAAAAAAAATACTAAAATAAGTGCAACTTATATATAATTTTTACCCGGTAGAAGTTTGGAGGTCCGTTTTATATAAAATCTACACAAATTTTAATGTTTTAGGCTCCCAATTTTCTGTGTCCATAAATTACAAGAAATTACTATCAGATGTAAGTTTTTAAAATTTAGCTCTCATATAAAAAGATCTTATGTCTTTTTTTAATTATCGTGAAAAGAAAAAAAAAATACCTTTGGCTATCTTGAACACTTTTTATTTTTGTACTTCCTTTCTACATCAAAGATATAACACCATTCAACCCTCATGTGGACGTGACAAAACTTACTGCTAATTATTCTTATCATAATATGTAGCGTATTAGTTTTTAGATTTATTTGAATATACTAAAATGACACTAGGAATGTAGGGTCTATGTCGAGTAAAGAAGGTATTTTCCTTTGAAGTTGATAGAATCTTAATAAAATATTGAAGGATAGAAACTGTAAAGAAAAGGTTGAACAACGATAGTTATTTAAATCGAATCGAAGGTGTAATGATAATTATTATGATTATAATTCTTATCTCACCTCACGACAAATTCCTTCTCATTTTCTGTGCCCAATTAATTCTTAATTTATCACATAGAACCATCTTATATTATAGATAGAATATTCATCAAAAATAAAAAATAGGTTGATAGTTGTTAATTGAGTGAATTTGATCGGATAAAAACTCAAGCTCTGATCAAACTTAATAAAAAACATATCAAAATTGTTTTATAAGCGTATTGTTTTTATGTTTCACGTTTGTTTTTCTTGTTGTTTTGATGTATTGGTTGTTTCAAATTTATTGTTAAATAAGCTATTCGAATTCTTTTAGGAAGCGTAATATTTATAGATAAGAAGTATTAAAACAATTAATTGGAATAAATAATACGGGCCGACACTTTACTGGGAATCATGATTACGACCAAAGTATTTATTTAATTAAGAGAAAAAGACAATGCAAATATTGATTATATAATATTATGATTGATATGATATAACTAAATTAGCATATTTAACTATCAATTAAACATTTTTTGATCTTTTGAACGATAAAAAATATGTAGAAGACAGGTAGGTGGGACAACTGGCCGTCCAAATCCAAAGGATTATCTCACAAGTCAAGTGTCAAATGTTGATGCATCATTTTTCTCCATATCCATCTCACCTACGTACTAACCCCCATGTGAACTCTTAAAAAAAATTGTACTAAATATCAAAATAAATTTTATAAAATGATATGATTAATGATTTTTTTTTACTGAAATGTGTGTTTGAGAAAAAGGTAGAATATATAGTTATTACTTTATTTGTTTAGTTCATGTGAATTTAATGTTTTTCTCCATGACCACTTTACATCTTCACAAGCTAGATCATTTGCATGTGACAGGATGAATTCTTTGTTTTTGTTTTGCCTTTAAAATCACCAAAATTAACCATACATCAACTATCAAGATTAAAGATAGGCGACGAATATGAGAATTAAATTAGTATTTTTCCATTTTAAATTCATTATTACAATGTTTAGGTTAATGTGTTGTCTGCCCTCTCATAGTTGTCCAAAAATGGACGTAAAACCTCACTTTCCCATCTAAGAAAACAAGTTTGTTCGATCATTTTCTACCTCGTTTTTCTATTCATTTTCCTACTTACAAAATCAACACAAATATCAAAATTAAAAGATAAATTAAAATAGAGAGTTAGTAGATTCTACATGCCATTATTATATATGAGTAAGACGATAAGTATGAACAAAAGATAATAAAATATTTAATTATTCTATATATGTAAAATCTAATATTTAATTTATAAAGGAAAAACATCAATGTTAGAGATCATTACACAACCACACAAATATATATAATTGTATTATAACCTAAGCAGTTATCGCGGTCAAAATTCCAATAGCGGTAACAGACCGCTATTTAAAATCGTGGTTATCGTGGTAGTATAGCAGTGATGTGACATCCCCAATTTTCTCTGCCATAAAGACATTTTTATTTATGCTTATTTTATAACAGAGTTCATTTGTAATAGCGGATTCCAAACAAATGTTTTTCATTGATTATTATAACCTTAAGATGGCATAGCTGATAAAAGAAACATAAGCATAAACGTATTCATTACAAGCCTTACATTAACTATACTCATCGAATCTCTCAATGGATTGTACCTTCATATTGTTTTCTATGATACAAAGAAACTGAGTGTGTCAGTGTAACATCTATAAAAATCATGAAAAATTTAAACTTTTAAAAACCGACCCAAAACAATAAATTGTTTACAACATAGCTTTCAAAACATGCTCAATATCAGAGTTTTCCCAATATCATAAGTCCAAAACATGAGGATGTATACGGTCACGCCTTCACCTTCACACGATCCTTAGAAATACCTGAAACATAACCTAAAAGTGTAAGTCAACGCTTAGTGAGTTTCCCCCAAAGTACCAACACAACACATGATCATAATAACAACAGAAAACAACATGCATATGGAGCCTTCAGTCAGACTGGAACGCCCCACCGACCTACAGTCTATCTGGTACGCTCACAGGACCTTCAGCATGACTCGTACGCCTCACCGGGCCTTCATCCTATCTGGAACGTCCTCCAGGACTTTGGCCTGACTGGTACGCCCCTCAGCCTGCAGTCTATCAGGGACACCCTTGGTCTTTTGACCTTCAGCACACAGCAGGACCGCCTCAACCCAACACACCATCATTTATCAACATATACCATATCAAACCCTAGCTAGCATATACAGACAGTCATACATATCTAACGGATCACTATCTCATAGCAACATACTCAATACCAGAACACAAATCTAACAGATCACTATAGCATACAAATCTAATAAATCACTACAGCACAATAGCATACTCGATACCAAAACACAGATCTAACATATCACTACATCATGCAATCATGCGATAAACCAGGATAACAATCCAAAAGGGGCCGACCTTGGTGCATTCGACCTAAAAGTACAGTGAGGAAAACTTACCCCGCACTGCCGAATCTCACAGAAAGAATCTCTGGCTGCTGCCCCGCTAAAATCTCCGCGCTACAATCACCAAAATATTTATCCATCAATAATCGGATCTGGTCCACACTAAGTGCCAAAACTAGGGTTAGAGACCTTTTTACTCTTTACTCAACATGATCCACACCTAGACCCTAACCAACAATCTAAAGGCCCAAAATCCAAATAAACACTTAAGGCCCACACATGGCCCTATTTTCTAAATTGGGCCCAAACCCTTACATGGACCTTGCCCCAAGGCCCAACAACATTCCTAGTCGAAAACAATTGCATTCGGATGGCCCACAAATCCCTAAGCATCAAAGCCCAAAAGAATGGCCCAAACCGAAGCCCAAAACATCTGAAGCCCACTGACTGGGTACAAGGGGCATACTGAGCTCTACGCTAAGTGTACATGCTTTAGGGCTTGTACGATGTGTGTACTGGCTTGTACGCAAACATACTCCTCCCATTCAGCCATCTTCCACATTTATCCCTTAATCCCTTAAGACATTGCTCTAAAACGTAGATCTGACATCCTTGAGCTTGATTATCACGTAAAGTTGCTAACTTTACATTCATGCATGGCTAAATGAAGCTCTTAAAGCGCAAAGGACTTAATAGGTGACTTAATGCATGCATGTGACCAAAAATCCCATAAATCTTGCACCTTTATGCTTAAGGAATCCATAATAAGCTCGGATCTAAAAGAACAAGTCCTTAAAACATACCAACTCCACAAACCAACCCAAAAAGGGACCAAAAGCATAAAAACTAAGATATGAAGATATCTAAGCATGGAGAAGACAAGGTTTGAACTTGATACCTCAATAAGCTTGCAACAAGGGTGATGATTTTGGATCTATAACCTTCTCACCAAGCAAAGCACCTTCAATCTTCTTTACTTCCTTCACAAAGGGCAAAATTACCACCAAAATCTTCTCAATATCTCAAGAATACTACAAAGAAGGCTTAAGGGTCGATTTAGGGTTTTAGGAGGTTTGAGGGCTGGTAAAGAGGCCAGTTCTAAAGACTTAAGGAGCTTAAATAGGGTACAACACACTTAAATTAGGGTTTCGTGTTAGGAATTGAGACAGGGTACACGCAGCGGAAACACTATCACACACACAAACACACGAAGGAAATAAAGCAAGAAGGAACACAAGGATTTTACGTGGTTCGGATTCGGTGTAAATCCTACGTCCACGGGCGCAACTAGATTTTATATTAACTCACTATAAGATTACAAATGGTAATATCACTCGGCACTTTTGTTGTTCTGCGCTACGCTGCTGCACACTTTCTTTTTGCAATACATACATACATATATATATATATATATATATATATATATATATATATATATATATATATATATATATATATATATATATATATATATATATATATATATATATATATATATATATATGTTTGTGAGCCGCAATTTGCACATGAAATTGAGCCGCCATATTTGAATTGAAATATATGCCGTCCAAAACTATTCCACCTAAAATGTGCGTCCATTCAATATTAAATAATTGAACCACCGTCCATTTTTCCATTAAACAATACAATTAAATTGTTTAATTTGCTAAGTTACATTTATGGCCCTTGAACTTTTAGGAACTTGTCAATTTGTTCATGACTCCATAAATCTTAACAATCTCCCACTTGAAGGCTTGAACAAATTTGTCTTTCTCCGCCATCCAACTCTTAATTACTCCAGTAATCTTAAAAAACAACCAAGTCCTTCAAGCTTCCAGTTCCAAAGAACAAGCTAAAACTTAGTCTGATTTCTCTAGTTGCAGCCGCCCCTCATCATCAATTACTAGAAGGGCCAGTTGAAGCTCCCACTACCACCAACTCATCCTCTGTCTCAACCGGTTTGGACACTCCACCAGATCCAGAGATACACCGAGGACCACTAACACTCTCCCAACTTTGCAAACATTCAACAGGAGAGAATTTTTCAGTCTTAGTCTTCAAAACCCAACGGCTCTTTGTAACTGTACCCGGAACACGCCCCGTGCTCCCACTGTCACAGAATCTCCTGACTGGTTTAGACTTTCCGACTCGTTCAGCTAACATCCCCTTGGCTCCAGAATTCATGTTTGCAAAATGAACTCTCTTAGCCGTAGATTTAGCGAACCAGATTTTGTCTTGCTTAACAGGGACGGTCATACTTCCCTCAGCAGGTACCTCAACCATATACAATGACCCACACTTCATACCACGAGCAATCACCAGATCACCATTGACCACCCTCCATTTACCACTTCCAAACCTTACTTCCAGTCCTTCTTTATCCAGCTGACCAACATAAATCAATTTCTTCTTCAGCTCCGGAATCACCCTGACATCCTTCAGGCTCCATGTAGTTCCCAATGAAGTAACCAAATCAATATCTCCCATGCCCGTTACTTGAAGCATCTCGTCATTTGCTAACCGTACCTTTCCAAAATCTCCTTCTTTTAGATTCACCATCGTTTCCCCGTTGTCCATGGCGTGAAACGAAGCCCCTGAATCCATGACCCAAGAGTCTACAGAACTTTCCATACTGAGTATCAATGCATCATCCTCAGACACACTCTCAGCACCGGTAATGTTCAATTCTTTCTTTGGACATTGACTCTTAACATGTCCCACCTCCTGGCAGTTCCAGCACTTCACATTCTTCTTAGTTCTAGATGAACTTCTTCCCCGACTCCCACTGCTTCCACTATTCCTGCTATTCCCTCTACCTCTTCCGACATTTAATAAATCAGAAGAGGAAGATCCACCTTGATTCTTGCGTCTGATATCCTCGCCTAGAACCAAATCTCTAACCCCTTCAAAATTCATACCACTGGTCCCCACGGAACTCGTAACAGCGGTAACTGTTCCGGACCAACTATCAGGCAGAGAAGCTAATAGCAGTGATGCTTGAGTCTCGTTATCAAATTTAATTCCCACAGATGATAATCTGGATAGAATTGAATTTAGATTGTTAATGTGAACCGTAACTGAGCCTTCCTCATTCATCCTTGTAGTGAACAGCTCCTTCATCAAGAACACCTTGTTAGCCGCCGATGGTTTCTCATACATATTTGACAGAGCCTCCATCATACCACGCGCCGTGGTTTCATTCATGATGTTGAAAGCAACGCTCTTCGTCAATGACAATGTAATAACCGCCTTGGCTTTCTTGTCCTTTGAGTTCCACGCATCTTCAGCAGCTTTTTCAATTTTCTCCGGTTTGTCTCCGAGTACCACGTCCAAGTCTTTCTGACATAGTAATGCTTCTAATTGCATTTTCCACCAGCTAAAATCAGAACCATTGAACCTTTCGATTATAATCTTGTCTTCAGCCATTACGGCAAACAAAAAAAAATTAGGTACACTCGTGTGTGACAGAAAAAACGATCGTACCCTCCAAAACCTCGCTAACCAGGCTTTGATACCAGTTGTTAGGAATTGAGACAGGGTACACGCAGCGGAAACACTATCACACACACAAACACACGAAGGAAATAAAGCAAGAAGGAACACAAGGATTTTACGTGGTTCGGATTCGGTGTAAATCCTACGTCCACGGGCGCAACTAGATTTTAAATTAACTCACTATAAGATTACAAATGGTAATATCACTCGGCACTTTTGTTGTTCTGCGCTACGCTGCTGCACACTTTCTTTTTGCAATACATACATATATATATACATACATATATATATATATATATATATATATATATATATATATATATATATATATACATATATATATATATATATATATATATATATATATATGTTTGTGAGCCGCAATTTGCACATGAAATTGAGCCGCCATATTTGAATTGAAATATATGCCGTCCAAAACTATTCCACCTAAAATGTGCGTCCATTCAATATTAAATAATTGAACCACCGTCCATTTTTCCATTAAACAATACAATTAAATTGTTTAATTTGCTAAGTTACATTTATGGCCCTTGAACTTTTAGGAACTTGTCAATTTGTTCATGACTCCATAAATCTTAACATTTCGTGCACTCCTCGTACGCCCAGTGTACTCCTTGTACACCCAGCGTACGAGGCCGAGGCTTCACAATCATTCTTCTTGGTACGTTAAGCGTACACCAGTGTACTCATGCATACTTCATTTTGCACTAGTATGTCCCGCGTACTCCCTATGTACGCCCCGCGTACTAGGGTTACCCTTAAAGCCTAAATTCTTCCGAAGGCCATAACTTCTTCATTATAAATCCGATTTCGACGATCCTTATATCAATTAAAAGGTAACGAGAAGCTCTACGCTTTTATAATCTCATAATCGCCTTAAAATTTCCCGAAGAAAAATCCAATTTCCATAAAATTCCGAGCTAACACTATACCAAAATACCTCTTGGCTCCAAAACACAAATTGAACCCCCGGATCATCTAAATTTACATTACCCACATCCAAATAGGTCCAGATCTCATTTCCTCAAAGGTCCTAAGCCTGATAATTCCCGATCTTTGGTGACCGCCCCGAAATAGGAAACGATTCGGAACATGGCGTTACAGTCAGATTGAGAAACCTAGTCAGTATATAGGGATTTCAATCCCACAATGTTATAATATATATCTTAAAACTTGTAAGATTATTTCTCATCATTACGAAAATATATCTTATATAAGCAATCTACCCTTATCTCGTCGATCCTCACATATTGACCCTATATGACTTTTCGACATTTATCCAGAGGGATTAGTGTGAAAAATGAATTGACTATGCTGCTTCGGTAATTCCTTAGTAGTAGACCAGGATCAATGGAGACATTAGATAAACGAATGAAATATTCGTATTATCATACTTAATATATACTCCCAGATCAATGATGAATGATTGTACTTAATCCATACTCCCGAATTAGTAATGAATGACTATACTTAATCTATACTCTCGGATTAGTAATGAATGACTATACTATACTTAATCCATACTCCCGGATCAGTAATGAATGGATATATCTAATCCATACTCTCGGATTTAGAAATGAATGTTTATACATAATCCATACTCTCAAATCAGTGACAAATGACTATACCTAATCCATACTCTCGGACCACAGATGAATGTCAGAATCCTACTCTCCATGTATTTCTCACACGTATTCCTAAGGACTTACTACCTAATGTCCATTAAAATTAGGCCTCATTTGTAAGTCTTATTTATCTCTTGGAAAGACTATGATGCTCAACTCCTACTACTTTTATTATTATTATCATGCAATAATAAATATATATCTTCACGCATATAGAACCATATCTTGTTTGCATGTTAAATACATTTCTACACGTATTTTAGGAAATAAGCTTATAGCTCATATATAAACTTTCTAATAGATAATTAATACTTATATTAAAGGCATGTTCATGAAAGGGACTATGTACTCACCTGAATTAGGAGGGTGACTGGAGAATTCTTTAGCGCTTCGCTAAACTCCTTGACTTTTCCTCTGACGTGACCTAGATAAGAATGTCACTACGTCTTAGTCTAGTATTCCTGGTGACTAATGATAGTCTAGATTCCTCAACAATCTAAATGTATACATCAAGGTATATTAAGTAAGGAACGACCAGGTAGGATCATATCGAAGGTAGGGTCTGTATGGTATACATAGTATACTGTTTGGAAATCCCACTTTGAACACCTCACTAAATCCAGCCTAGTCTTTACTCTCGTAAGTAGATCAATCAGAATAATGACTTGGTATAAATGCTAAATCTTAATTATAGGTTCATAATAATGACTATGACTATAACTAAAAGTTACACTTGAATAAAATAAGTATAACTTAACTTACAGAGTACATTGATGAAAACTGGTAAATAAGCGGGCAGAACTATGACTTAAGAGCTCCTAATTTCTGGCTATCTGACACCGTAGGGCTTCAATCAAGGGGTCGGGAACTCGAAAGTATCGTGACCAAGGGGTGGAAAGAGCTCCAGAGGATTCGGGTAGAGTTGGGATGCGGAAATTGCTGGAACTCAAGGTTTATATAGGCCAAAAAGTGGTGCCCGTCGCGCACCACGTCCCATTTGTGTCGTGCATCTGGTTGGCCAGGGTGACGTGTCATTCTCTATGTAGTGCCACGTGACGGGCATCTGGTGGAGGAAAAATCTGAATTCTTATAAAATTCATAACTAATTCATACGACCTCCGTTTTCGATGGGTTTTATATCCATGCATAGCTATCAGCAAGATCTACAACTTCCATTTAGACTCTGTCGGCTAATTTTTAATTTATTTTTAAAGTTATATTTTTAACAGGCTTAGACTATTAAAGTCCGTTAAAAATTCATAACTCTCTCATATAATATCCGTTGTTGATTGTCTTTATATCGATGGATATGTATTGATGAGATCTTCAACACTCGTTTAGATTTCTTTTCCTAACAATCGACTGATTTCAATTTCGGTTTCTGAGCCGTATACTGCTACGCTGAAGTATTATAAAAATCATAACTTTCTCTCACGAATTCAGATTTTAGAGTTCTTTATATGTATGTAATTCTTATCACATATACTATAACTTTGGTTAAAATTATTTATCATAAATAATCTTTTGTCAAAATGTCGTTTTATCGCTTATTTCACTAGCTTGTATCTGCAGGTGTTATAGGTGATATAGAGGTTTTTTAATATTACGTATAATTTATAATTTTATAGTATATATTTATATATTAGAGTAGTAATGTTATATATTACACAAACATATATGATATATGGATACAAATTATGAATTTAAAATCATAACTTCATAAATTCACTAATTTATGTTCCTAAAGACTAAATCACATATTTTAGTCACATATTCACAGTGAGTGATTGATTGCTTATAATTCATAAATTCACAAATTGTATTGAATGCTTCATAAATTCACAAATTAACGAGTTCATAAGTGTGAAAAGAGAAACATTTAAAATCAAAGGATTAAAGGAAACATTACATTTAACATTTAACATAGATTCACAGTGAGTGATTGAAGCCTTTAGCAGTCATGAATTTATAAGTGTGAACTGTGAAGTATTGTATATCGCAGTGTGTGTGTGGAAAGGAAAGGAATAAAGGAAACAACACCTACATGGTATTGTGGAGTAGCCAAATGGACAAAATGTGAACAAAAGTGCAAAATCGGTTGTAGCGCCGCTATAGCGATGATGCGTATCATGGTAAATAGGGCTCAATAGCGTCACCATTATTCGTAAACACTATTTTGAAATAGCGTTTTTGTACCTTCGTTAAACGCTATAGCGCTGCTATAGCACACTATTGATAGCATAGATTATAATATACTATTGGTAAAACCAGATGTCGAACTCAAGGAGAACGAATATGATATAGTTCAAAATTTTTGATTATCAATTAACCTAAAAACTAAAATTAAAGTTCGGGGGAGTTTTGTAATTTAATTTAAAACGAGAAGAGTTGAATATCAAACAAAGAAACAAGATAAACAAAACAAGTTGAAAATTAGGTTTGGAACAAATAATTAGAAATGTGTTTTTGTTTAGATTTGATCGCCCCTAGTGTCGTAAGGAATGAATAAGAGTCCTAAAACGTACATAAGCAAATAACTTATAACTCACAACACACACCTCCCCCCCTCCCCCCTCTTAAGAGTCTAATTCAATCCTAATTTCCCTCCCATAATTGTGAGTCTGAACACTGGTATCTGTGTTCAGTTCACACAGCCAAACTTTGATACCAACTTGTAAGGCCGTGATTTTTACCATAAAAATTTTCATTTAATTTAAAATCTTTTTAACGAAAGCAACGAAACACTTATTTTTATTTTTTCAAAAATCTTTCAAACCACAATGTTACTTCCAAAAACTAAAACAAAACTCCCAACCGTTTACATATTCCAAAAGCAAAAGCACTTAAAGTGAATAATCAAAAACATGTCCAAAATGGTATCAATATGTAAACACTACTATTCATATAGCAAATCCTCTCACCAAGCTAGACTCTGAAGCTACGTGTATTGATCATATGACACAAAGTAAAAGAAACAAGTATCAGCCCATGCTAAGTGAATTATTTGGAGTTGTACACATTCAAAAGGAAAACATACAATTCCCAGATGTGTCAATAGGCAATCACGCAATGTTTATTAGTACTACCTAACCCAAGAGAATTACCCACTTTCACTTAATGTGTTCTCAGCCAATCAAATGATCTAAGTGGCTCATGACTTCCACCCAGAACACCAACTCCAAATCTCCATTTTCCATACTCCAAATTGCAAAATACTAGTACTTTGCAACATCATTCAAGAATCAATACAAACGATGTCAGTTCTACTGCACCACCGCCCAATGCCTACGTGATGTCTTATCTAACCTCTAACTTGTAGCCAACATCACCCCGGTCCAAAAAAAATATGGTGGACCATGTGTCGGGCGTTCATCTAGAAGTATCGAGGAACTAACATCCTTAATGAATTAAGCTCTTTCAACCGATCATGTCCTCGAGGTACCACCTAAACCCTCTAGCATAACCCATAGTATAAATCATAAACCATGTAAAGCATATAGACTCAAATTATCAAAACTAGCATCAAAACATGTACCACCTTCATTAACATCTAATTTATGCATAACATTTATCAATATTCTCAAGAAAACATATGCTAGCATGTCATTAACAAGATATTCAACATACACAAATCAACATAACAATTGAGTCCTAAGGCATGGCATATAACAGTCAAAACACATGAGTAAGATATCATACATCAGCTCAAACGATAACAAATTATCTTAAGTTAATCAAAGAACCGTATATGAAGTATAGTTTTCGACTATTCACTTTTGTGAGTAAAAACTACTAACTCACCTCAAGTCCCGACATATGAGTGATAAGTAGAGAATCTAGACCCTAGAACTGCTATAGAACACCCTAAGCAAACACACGATATGCTAATAAGAAAATAAGCACCAAACAACCAAAGATATCATACAACAACGTAGACCCGTTGTATGCATGGGGAGGCGCGCTGCATCATGTCGATGTGCAATGAGACCAGACCAACGTATGTGTCGTATGTTGAGATGTACATGTTTGTCCATGTGTCACACCCCGAACCATACGGCGGAAACGTCCGAGGGCTCGTGTGACTTAAATTGAAATATCATCACAATGAATATACATGAAACATAACATAAACATCACCATGCATTAATACATTACAACCGTCATTGTTCACATCCAGTACATTGTTTACATTACATAATCCCAAAAATAAATTGTTTATCAAATGACATCACACAAAAGACATTCAGACACATGCTTGATAATTCTTCATTCTAATGGTTACCTGAGAACACAATTTATTTTGAAACGGTCAACATATATAATGTTGGTGCGTTCATAAGCAGGTTTGATATGAAAATGTTTTGTATTGTTTGTAAAACCCAGAAAATCCGATATTTTCATAAACGGAAATTGTTTACGAAAAAGGTGTGATGATCCATAAGTATATGCGTGAATGATTTCAAAACGTGTAAAATTGAAATGTTTTTCATACTAAATTCTTGTATTATAGTTATTGTAAGTAAAAGTGAATAATGTTGTCCCCCCCGGAAAACCCGATGTTTTCCCCTATAAGTAGTATGATCGTTTTGTATTGTTGTATCGTCACAACGAATGAATATGATTTCCCATGATTACTTAGATGGTATTGGATCTCTATTTGAGTCGTTATAACCATGCATAATAATGACTAATTCGCCTGTCTTGGGCCCAATAATCATGATATTGGGCCACATAGGCCCAATAGCACGAATATAAGGTATTTGAGCCCAACCATTGAATCATTTATAATTTATTGATCTTAAGTTCGTAATGTAGCTATTTGTTATAAGCGAAATGTTTATTCGAAGTATTAAAATACTCTGACGTTTGATTTATAACGAAGCTTTGGTTATACGTATATATATTTTTGAAAACCATGCGTTATAAACTTAATGTTTTTAACCCAATAATTTAGTATTTGTCTAGTTGGCCCAAAAACATTTAGTTTGACCATTTCAGCCCCTTTATCTATAAAAATGGCACTTTTAGTCCCCTTTTATGAAAATTGACATTTTTGGTCCTTAAACCGTTTTTCTTGACATTTTAGACCCAAACTTTATTTGAATAATAATTTCAGTCCAAAACTATTGTATTTGTCATTTCCAGCCTTTATTTGTAAAAAGTTTACATTTTTGGCTCAGTTTCTGTAAGTTTTACAATTTTGACCCCAACATCAAAAACTTTGCATTGTTAGTCCAATTTGGTAATAAAATCATTTTCAACCCTCGAAACTTATGTATTTATGTTTTAGACTCATACTTGTATGAATTTACAAATTCAGCCCCTAAAACTTCTCCATTTTCGCAAGTTTGGGCCCAAAATCCGTGAGGCCCAAATTTGAAGCCCATTAGTTAAAATTTATGTTTTTGGCCCTTTGAAAAGTATTATTTTCATAAAAGTTAGATTTCTATGTAAAAATACTATTTTTTCCTTATAAAACCGAAAATATCATATTTTACCCAAACTTTGATTATTTTTGCAAAAATGACACTTATGAGGATTTTGACTTTCTTTTCACTTCTTAAGCCTAAAGATCCTTAGATCTTTGAAGCAAGTTGTTTATTATGTACATTGTTTATGTATTCTTCACACTTTAGCCATAGATTTCAAGATTTAGCAAATAATATCATATTTTCACAACATAAACCAAAGAAATCACATATAACAAGCATACACACATAATCAACACATAGTACTTGTATTCTCCCCCAAAAACAAGTAAAAACCGAAAACAAGGGGGTATGAACTCACCATGCTTAGTTGCTCACGGTTTTGAAGAAGAAATGAAGAAGATTTTTGGTCCTAGAAAGCCTCCTTGAGTTGATTTCGAACTTAAGAAGCTTCTAAGGTGTTCATGGAATAAAGCTTTGTTAGAAAGAGTTCTAGATGTTGTAATGGAAGAAGATGTTTGTGTTTCATTGCACTTACCAAAGATTGACAACACTTGATGAAGATCCTTGAATTCAAGCTAAATTTTCGAGATTTCTTTGAAGGAAGAAAGAGGATGATCTTTGAGAGTAATGGAGAGAATTTATGTAATGTGTGTGTGTGTGTGTTCCTCTCGGCCGAAGATAAGAAGAGAGGAGGGAAAGAGAGAGAGTGAAGTGATAGATGCATGGGGAGGTGAGAAATGTGCATGGATATCCCACATATAATTTTGAAGTGTCACCCCCCCCCCTTAATCACCCATTAACTCATTTCTTTTTTTTTATCTTGGGCCGAAATCTTGGGCTAGGAGGAAGGAAATAGATTAATTTGGCCCACTTCTTATCTTGGTTCGAAATTTTGAGGTCCATAAAGAAGTTTTCGGCCCATTTGGCCCTTAGGGTGGTTCACGACCCAACTTTGTATAAAAGAATGGATTTATGGTCCATGGAAGCTAATTGAATCTATTATGGCCCAATAAGGCCTATTAAGGTAAACCAATTCATTTTGGATTCATTATGGCCTAAAATGTTAAGTTTTATGAAAGTAGGTCCAATTAGGGCCCATTTAAGGGTCCTAAGCCCAAAATAGTCAAATTGGAAGCTTATTGGTCCATTAGGCCCAATAAGGAAATCCTAGTCCATAATGGACTTAAACTGGGATTTTTAGGGTTTCCAATCTTTTGTTGACCATTTGAAGTGTTTGCATAAAGTGTTTGATGGAATTTTGTTGTCATTGAATAAACATCATGCATGCTTTCATGTTTTAGTCACAAATGTTATCATTGTTGTTGTTACAAAAGCATGGAATTTCCTAGTTGTGACATCATCCCCCCGTTAGAGGGAATTTCATCCCAAAATTCTTTTTGAAACTAGATTTGAGAAGGCGAGAATAAGTGAGGGTACTTTTGTTTCATTTGGTGTTCGCGTTCCCATGTGAATTCTGGTCCACGCTTTGCGTTCCATCGAACTTTCACAATTGGAATGCGACTTTGCTTAGTACGCTTCACTTCCCTGTCCATGATTTCAACTGGTTCTTCCACGAACAGGAGATTCTCGTTGATTTCGATTTCTTCCAGTAGGATGACAAGAGTTTCGTCGAATGAGCACTTCTTCAAATTGGAAACATGGAACACGGGGTGTACACTGCTGAGCTCACCAGGTAGCTGCAGCCTATAGGCCACTGGACCGATTCGGGCAAGAATCTCGAATGGTCCAATGTACCGTGGGTTTAGTTTTCCCCGTTTCCCAAAACGAATCACCCCTTTCCAGGGAGAGACTTTTAACAACACCCGATCCCCGACTTGAAATTCCAAGGGCTTTCGCCGTTTATCAGCGTTGCTCTTCTGTCGGTCTCGTGATGCTTGAAGTCGACCTCTGATTTGAACTATCTTCTCTGTCATTTCACGTATGATTTATGGCCCTGTTAATGCATTATTTGGTGTCTGTCGTCTTGCTAGCTAAGTGTCACCTACCTCAGCCCAACACAACGGTGATCTACATTTACGCCCATATAATGCTTCAAAAGGAGCAACTTTGATGCTTGTGTGATAACTGTTGTTGTACGAAAACTCAATTAAAGGTAAGTGGGTATCCCACGACCTTCCGAAGTCTATCACACATGTTCGAAGCATATCTTCAAGCGTTTGAATGGTTCGCTCACTTTGATCATCCGTTTGTGGGTGGTAAGCAGTGCTCATCTCGAGTTGTGTCCCCATCGCCTTCTGAAGTGATTGCCAAAAGCGTGAAGTGAATCTACTATCTCGATCTGAGATGATAGATATTGGCACTTCATGGAGTCTCACAATATCCTTGATGTAGATTCTCGTCAATCGTTCCATCTTGTATGATTCCTTTATTGGCAGGAAATGGGCGGATTTCATCAACCTATCGACTATTACCCATATAGCATCCAACCCATCAGTTGTCTTGGGTAATTTGGTCACAAAGTCCATGGTAATCCTTTCCCATTTCCACTCGGGTATTACCGGCTGTTGTAATAGTCCCGAGGGCTTTTGATATTCTGCCTTCACTTTGGCGCAAGTGTGGCACTTGCTAACGTAAGTGGCAATTTCTGCCTTCATGTTAGGCCACCAATAATGTTGCTTGATATCCAGGTACATTTTATCTGAACCCGGATGGATGGAGTATCGTGTCTTATGGGCCTTATTCATGACTACCTATCTGAATCCTCCAAGTTTAGGGACCCAGATTCGGTTCATGAAATAATATGTTCCATCCTCCTTGACTTCGAAGTTCTTTTCCATCCCACGTAACACTTCGCTTGTTATGTTTTCTGTCTTCATGGCATCATACTGGGATTCTTTGATTTGTGAGAGCAGATGGGATTGAATGGTTATTGAAAGAGTTTTCACACGACGATTTGAGTATTCTTTCCGACTCAAGGCATCAGCTACCACGTTAGCCTTGCCTGGGTGGTACTTGATTTTGCACTCATAATCGTTTAGCAGCTCAACCCATCTTCGCTGCCTCATGTTTAACTCCTTTTGATTTAAAATGTGTTGGAGGCTCTTGTGGTCGGTGAAAATGGTGCACTTTGTACCATAAAGGTAGTGCCTCCAAATCTTCAAAGCAAAGACCATAGCTCCCAATTCGAGATCATGGGTGGTATAATTCACCTCATGTGTCTTTAGTTGTCGGGATGCATAAGCTATCACCTTCCCTCGCTGCATGATTACATAGCCTAAACCCTGATTTGAAGCATCGCAGTAAACTACGAAGTCCTCAGTTCCCTCTAGTAATGATAGTACTGGTGCACTACAGAGAGCTCGTTTTAGATTTCGGAAGGTAACCTCCTGCTTTTCTGTCCATTCAAATGATACGCCCTTCTATGTAAGCATGGTAAGTGGCTTGGATGTTCTGGAGAAGTTCTGAATGAATCTTCTGTAATAGCCTGCGAGACCCAGAAACTGACGAATTTCTGAGGGTGTCGTTGGGACTGCCCATCCCTCAATGGCTTTAATCTTAGAAGGGTCCACATGTATCCCTTCTTGGCTGACAACATGACCTAAAAAGTTTACGCTACGGAGCCAGAACTCACACTTAGCGAGTTCTGCGTATAACTTTTCGGCTCGCAGGGTTTCCAAGATTTGTCGGAGGTGTCGACTATGTTCCCCTTCGCTTCGAGAATAGACCAGAATATCGTCGATGAAAACGATGACAAAGTTGTCGAGGAATGGTCGGCGAAATCGATTCATCAGGTCCATAAATGTGGCAGGGGCATTCGTTAGACCGAAGGGCATTACAACAAATTCATAATGTCCATAACGAGTTCGGAAAGCGGTCTTGGGGATATCCTCTTCCCGGACCTTGAGTTGGTGGTAGCCGGATCGTAGATCTATCTTAGAGAAGTAATTTGCTCCTTAAAGTTGGTCGAATAGATCGTCGATTCGTGGATGTGGGTAGCGATTTTTGATAGTGAGCTTATTCAGTTCTCTATAATCAATACACATCCTAAAGGATCTGTCCTTCTTCTTAACAAAAAGGACCGGAGCTCCCCAAGGTGAGAAGCTGGGTCGGATGAATCCTTTGCTCAAGAGTTCGCTGAGTTGGCTTGACAGTTCTTGCATCTCCGCAGTAGCCAACCTATAGGGCGATTTAGCGATGGGTGTAGCTCCTGGCACAAGGTCGATTCGGAACTCGACTTGTCTCTCTGGGGGTATCCCCGGAAGACCTTTAGGAAAGATGTCAGGGAAATCGCAAGCCACTGGGATGTCTCGAATCTTGATCTCTTCCTTGGATTTATCCACGATGTGAGCCAAAAATGCCAAGTCCTTCTTTTGTAGACACTTCTGTGCCTTAATACACGAGATAAGACGAAGGTTCGTACTGGGTTTGTCTCCGTATATAATTAGCGTTTCGTGGTTAGGGAGATGAAGGCAAACGGCCTTCTCGTGACACATAATTTCGGCATGATGGGGGCTCAACCAATCCATGCCGATAATTACATCAAAACTCCTAATAGTTACAGGCATCAAGTTTATTTGAAATGTGTGGTGATTTAAGGTTAGGTTACATCCTACGTAGATTTCCCCAGTTGATTCTGTTTTCCCATTATCCATTTCCACTGTAAAGGTTTCATTAAGCTTCTGGGGTTGTTGTTTTAGCAAATGTTTGAATTTATTACTCACAAAACTCCGCTCTGCCCCGGTATCAAACATGATGCATAAATAGGTGTTATTAAGGAGAAACGTACCAGTGACAACAGCGGGATCCTGAACCGCTTCTCCTTGACCCATGGCCAGCACTCTCCCTGCTCCTCTATTCCCTTGGTTGTTGACATTGGGGTTGTTTCGACGAAAATGCTCAGTCCTTCCACATCCATAACAGGTGTGGCTAGCCCCAGCATTGTTGTCGTGGTTGTTGTTGGTGTTGTTGTTGTTGTTGTTATTGTTGCGGTTGTTATTGTTGTTTCCTTGTTGCTGGTTCTGGGGAGGATAGGTACTACAGTATTTTGCCGTGTGACCCTTTCGGTTGCAACTGGTACAATGCATCTCCGTGCATTCACCATTGTGATGGAGATTGCACTTATTCCACTTTGGGAGATTTCCGGAATACTGCCTAGGAGTACTTGGGGTGGATGAGGCTGGAGCATGTGGTGTGGAGGGAACCTGGGTGGTTGCAGCATCAACTGTCACTGTCTGTTGTTTCTTTGACGACTCGGTGCCTTGTCGTCCCTTTCGCTTGTTATTCTTTCCCTTCTTGTTATCATTCTCCTTCTTGCTTTCAGTTCCCCCTGCTTTCTCACCCTTCTTGTTGTTGTGGTCGTACAGCTTCTTGGCCAACCTCTTGGCACTGTCGAAGGTTTCAGGGTTTGCGGATATCACGTTTCCTTGAATCGGGGGGTTTAATCGCCAGATAAATCATTCGATCCTCTTTCCTTCCGAGGAAATCATGCCAGGGCACAACAGAGACAGTTCACTAAACCTTGATATGTAGGCATCGATGTCGGAGTTTCGGACTGTGAGGTCCCATAACTCTTGCTCCATTTTTCTAAACTTCGCCACGCGGGCAGTACTCAGCCATTAGCATTTCCTTCAATTTCGTCCATGGCATGGCATTAGCCACCGGAAGAGTCATAGCATCTACATGTCCATTCCACCAGGTGAGAGCTTGATCAACAAATGTACATGCTTCAAACGTCACCTTGACTTCTTCAGGGCATCCGCATATCTCAAACACCGATTCCACCTTTTCAATCCATCTCTTCAGGGTTATCATTCCCCCTGTGCCATTAAAGGTTCGTGGCTTGGCGTTGGTGAAATCTTTGTAAGAGCATGTCTTGGTAGGTCCTTGATTTATCCCGTTGTTTGAACTTTCGGCCCCCTGGTCGTTGCCTCCACCATTGTTCCCATTGTGGATCTGCGCCAGTGCTGCTGTGACTGCAGTAGATACAGCTGCTTGAAATGCAACTGAGTTGATTTCTGGTGGTATCGGTGGTTGATTGTTTCCACGTTTTGGTCTTTGCGGCATCTTGCTGTTATAGAACAGAAAGATGTTGAGTACGTGTTGTATTTAAGTTGGGAATTCCATGAATCGATTGTGCATCTAATTGATTCCATATATTTACACCAAACAATAAGAATATAAAACACATAGCAGATAACAACATCACGATAAAACACATAATATTTTCCACTAATAATATCCGTACTTTGATACATGAAAATTTGCTCGAAAGAGCATACATAAGGGTACAAAGTTCGGCAGCATAACGACTCTATGAGTAGTGTAATCACTTAAACATAGAGTCGGTAGTACATAACATAGTAAGCATACGAGAACATAGTGCTAGTAGGGGGGTCTACTGATTCTAAACACACCAGGAGGCGCCCAACGGTAGTAGCGAAATCAAATTCCGAAATGTTGTGCCAACATCTGGGCCATCTCGGTCGTCTCCCCGATGACCTCATCCCTTTCCAGTTCAGCCTGCACCGCTCGTGCCTCCATGGCAAATAGTTGTTGCCGTAGTGTGGCAGCCTCTGCCTCTGGAGGACGATCCTCTCCCACGGGATTTCCTGGTGGGGAAGGGTGGTTCCGATGTGTGTCGTCGGTAGGTGGTTTGACGGAGGCTTCGTCTGTGTCTCTTTCCTCCTCCATGTCGTCATCGGTCCCCTCAAACTCGTAGTCCGTATCCGTGTACTCGTCGGGTCCAATGTCGTGTGCTGCCCCTTGTCCTTCCTCGGGGTCGTCTTCAATCATTCTGTGGGCCACCAAGGCTTGGTGAAACTGAATGCCTTGATGCTCCTCTTCCATGGTGTCTGTGATGAGGAACACGTAAGGAGGGTATATAAATAAACTATTATTATTCCTAAGATATTTTAGTTGTTATTAAAATTGGTTTGATGTTCTCCTCTTGGTTAACAAAAGGGTATGCTTTAGGTTTACTGACCATCGCGATCGCTCCAGGGCATGTGATAGTTGTATTCTGAAGGAAATGTAGTTGATCAGGCTACATTCATCCCTAATACAATTGTGGACAGTCCTGGCTTTACCGAGATGTCAGGATTTTCCAATCATTTTATTTGAATTGTTATTATGTTTATTTCCTTTTTTTTCTAAGTCGCACAAGTAGGAGTGTTTATTATTATATTTTATTTGTTTTGTTCAGAGTTATTTAGTCCCTCTTTGGGTTTATAGTTGCATATCAATGTGTGGTTAGATATGCCAGTTCACTATAAACAGAGCTCTGATACCTACCTGTCACACCCCCGAACCATACGGCGGAAACGTCCGAGGGCTCGTGTGATTTAAATTGAAATATCATCACAATGAATATACATGAAACATAACATAAACAATACCATGCATTAATACATTACAACCGTCATTGTTCACATCCAGTACATTGTTTACATTACATAATCCCAAAAATAAATTGTTTATCAAATGACATCACACAAATTACATTCAGACACATGCTTGATAATTCTTCATTCTAACGGTTACCTGAGAACACAAGTTATTTTGAAAACGGCCAACATATATAATGTTGGTGAGTTCATAAGCAGGTTTGATATGAAAATGTTTTGTATTGTTTGTAAAACCCAGAAAATATGATATTTTCTGAAACGGAAATTGTTTACGAAAAAGGTGTGATGATCCATAAGTATATGCGTGAATGATTTCAAAACGTGTAAAAGTGAAATGTTTTTCATACTAAATTCTTGTATTATAGTTATTGTAAGTAAAAGTGAATAATGTTGTCCCCCCCGCAAAACCCGATGTTTTCCCCTATAAGTAGTATGATCGTTTTGTATTGTTGTATCGTCACAACGAATGAATATGATTTCCCATGATTACTTAGATGGTATTGGATCTCTATGTGAGTCGTTATAACCATGCGTAATAATGACTAATTCGCCTGTCTTGGGATTCTAGCGAATGCCGGTTTTGAATTAAGATTTTGTCACCCTAGACTGGCCGAGTCTAACTGTAGCGAACAGCTTAGGTGTGGGGGAGTCACCCCCGTATAGATCTATACACAAACTCTCGTTGTCCCTCCAGGAGACTTTGATTATAACTACAGACTACGACCAACACTTATTGGTGTCGCCCGTTATTTCTCACTAAATCCAAATGAAATTGAATAACATTGTTTTACGACCCGATTTATGTTTACTTGAATATGAGGTAAGCCTAACAGACAAAGAAAATAGGACAACGGAGGTCTACTAACTTTGTATGTTAATACAGGCTGTCGAGTATGCTATGGACGCGTTATAGCCCATTAAGCACGTGTTGAATATTTAGGACCATATTAGCAATGCAATCAGGCCACTAGGGCCCAATAGCATTTCGAAACTAATAAAGGCCCGTCGGGCATGTAATTGGGTCACCGGAAGCCCAATAAACATGTGTGAATATATTGGGCCCAATAATCATGATATTGGGCCACATAGGCCCAATAGCACGAATATAAGGTATTTGAGCCCAACCATTGAATCATTTATAATTTATTGATCTTAAGTTCGTAATGTAGTTATTTGTTATAAGCAAAATGTTTATTCGAAGTATTAAAATACTCTGACGTTTGATTTATAACGAAGCTTTGGTTATACGTATATATATTTTTGAAAACCATGCGTTATAAACTTAATGTTTTTAACCCAATAATTTAGTATTTGTCTAGTTGGCCCAAAAACATTTAGTTTGACCATTTCAGCCCCTTTATCTATAAAAATGGCACTTTTAGTCCCCTTTTATGAAAATTGACATTTTTGGTCCTTAAACCGTTTTTCTTGACATTTTAGACCCAAACTTTATTTGAATAATAATTTTAGTCCAAAACTATTGTATTTATCATTTTCAGCCTTTATTTGTAAAAAGTTTACATTTTTGGCTCAGTTTCTGTAAGTTTTACAATTTTGACCCCAACATCAAAAACTTTGCATTTTTAGTCCAATTTGGTAATAAAATCATTTTCAACCCTCGAAACTTATGTATTTATGTTTTAGACTCATACTTGTATGAATTTACAAATTCAGCCCCTAAAACTTCTCCATTTTCGCAAGTTTGGGCCCAAAATCCGTGAGGCCCAAATTTGAAGCCCATTAGTTAAAATTTATGTTTTTGGCCCTTTGAAAAGTATTATTTTCATAAAAGTTAGATTTCTATGTAAAAATACTATTTTGTCCTTATAAAACCGAAAATATCATATTTTACCCAAACTTTGATTATTTTTGCAAAAATGACACTTATGAGGATTTTGACTTTCTTTTCACTTCTTAAGCCTAAAGATCCTTAGATCTTTGAAGCAAGTTGTTTATTATGTACATTGTTTATGTATTCTTCACACTTTAGCCATAGATTTCAAGATTTAGCAAATAATATCATATTTTCACAACATAAACCAAAGAAATCACATATAACAAGCATACACACATAATCAACACATAGTACTTGTATTCTCCCCCAAAAACAAGTAAAAACCGAAAACAAGGGGGTATGAACTCACCTTGCTTAGTTGCTCACGGTTTTGAAGAAGAAATGAAGAATATTTTTGGTCCTAGAAAGCCTCCTTGAGTTGATTTCGAACTTAAGAAGCTTCTAAGGTGTTCATGGAATAAAGCTTTGTAAGAAAGAGTTCTAGATGTTGTAATGGAAGAAGATGTTTGTGTTTGATTGCACTTACCAAAGATTGACAACACTTGATGAAGATCCTTGAATTCAAGCTAAATTTTCGAGATTTCTTTGAAGGAAGAAAGAGGATGATCTTTGAGAGTAATGGAGAGAATTTGTGTAATGTGTGTGTGTGTTCCTCTCGGCCGAAGATAAGAAGAGAGGGGGGAAAGAGAGAGAGTGAAGTGATAGATGCATGGGGAGGTGAGAAATGTGCATGGATATCCCACATACAATTTTGAGGTGTCACCCCCCCCCTAATCACCCATTAACTCATTTCTTTTTTTTTATCTTGGGACGAAATCTTGGGCTAGGAGGAAGGAAATAGATTAATTTGGCCCACTTCTTATCTTGGTTCGAAATTTTGAGGTCCATAAAGAAGTTTTCGGCCCATTTGGCCCTTAGGGTGGTTCACGACCCAACTTTGTATAAAAGAATGGATTTATGGTCCATGGAAGCTAATTGAATCTATTATGGCCCAATAAGGCCCATTAAGGTAAACCAATTCATTTTGGATTCATTATGGCCCAAAATGTTAAGTTTTATGAAAGTGGGTCCAATTAGGGCCCATTTAAGGGTCCTAAGCCCAAAATAGTCAAATTGGAAGCTTATTGGTCCATTAGGCCCAATAAGGAAATCCTAGTCCATAATGGACTTAAACCGGGATTTTAGGGTTTCCAATCTTTTGTTGACCATTTGAAGTGTTTGCATAGAGTGTTTGATGGAATTTTGTTGTCATTGAATAAACATCATGCATGCTTTCATGTTTTAGTCACAAATGTTATCATTGTTGTTGTTACAAAAGCATGGAATTTCCTAGTTGTGACACCTTGAGTCCGTTGCACAAGCTCCGGTAGCAACCTAATGACCAGATGTGTGACATGTTCAAAAGAGGCGTGTTGCATTCACATGATAGTGCACACATCAGATCATGCAATCCCTGTCAACACGTCGCGTCCAAGGTGTTGATGCAACGCAACCATTACTTTTCAAGGATCAGGATTATGACGCCTAGTCGTTCCATACCTTAACCAAACCCACTTTAAAGAGTCTTTAATCACATGGAATAATCCCCAATGTTCTAGATTGATTATACTATAAGACCCGGAAAACCAGAAGGCTGATTAAGGAAAGTTGATAAGCAAATTGAAGGTCTACTCGTCGAGTCCATATGGGATAACTCGACGAGTAGGAAGTTAGTTTTGGACGCAGGTAGAGAGACCTCCTCGACGAGTTGGGGAGGAACAACTCGACGAGTTGGTCCGGGTTTGGGAAACCCTAGATTCGGGGTTTTGCACCCTATTTAAGCATTTTAATCCCCACCCCTCAACCTCATTCGCAGCCTCCAAGTCCCAAAACCCTAATCCACGAAACCCTAGTACTTTATTTGAGGTGGTGAGTTATTTTGAGTGATCCTTGTGTACTTTTGAAGCTTATGGAAGAAGAGGAAGCTAGAGGGCTCAAGAGGGAGAGAGTAGATCCAGAAACTGCACATAATTTGCTACATTTTCGGGTAAGCCAGTCCCAACCTTGCTCAATGATTTATTAGATCTCTTCTTTTCACTTTTATAAGGTTTTTGGTCCAAGTATGTTAGCATGTGTAGAATGGACGACCCAAGTGGGTATTCTTCCAGATATGGGACTTAGAAGGGCTATTGTGGCATAAAGGTGCAAACTTTATGCCATAGGAGCCCCCATGCAAGCTCTAAGATGTTATCTTGGCCTTTTGAGCCCAAAAGGCCATGCATGGTGGAAAAGGCAAAAGGTTTACGAGTGATACAGTGCTTAGGGTCCAGATCTCAGCTTATATGCCTTGGTGTAGAGTTTTGATGATGTTTGGATCAAGATCTATGACTTAAAGAACTAGGGTTTTAGCTAAACCCATTAAGAGGGACTAGTAACGGGTAAAGTTGGAAACTTTACCCTTAAGAAGGCATTTTCTGTATGTAGAAGAAGCATGGAGTCTTGATCTGAAGAATAGGGGCTTAATCCATTAAGAAGGCCCAAACAGACTAGGAACTCGGCGAGTCTATAGAGGGACTCGACGAGTTGAATTAGTTTTGTCTCGATTCTGTACAGGAGGAACTCAACGAGTCTATGAAGGGACTCGACGAGTTGGTTCGTGTTTTCGCGACTTTGAGTAGCAAGGGAACTCGGTGAGTCAGGGGGGTGACTCAATGAGTTGAGTTAACTCGGAGTGTTGACTTTGACCATTGACTTTGACTTTGACCAAGGTTGACCTAGTTTGACCTTTAAAGGTATTTTGGACTAAGTGTTGTTTGGGGTATTGATAGCTCGGGGAGCTAAAGGATCAGCAGTTTGGGGATCTGCCAGTTAGCAGCGAGAGGTTTATTCGCGAGATTCGGCAGTCATCTTGTGAGGTGAGTCTCCTCACTGTTTGCATGGGTCTACGGCTATAATGTCGGCCCATTTAGTTTATGTACGGTAGGAAGAACCGGGGGTTAGCCCTAGGCATCGTACGACAGTATGTTATTCCAGACCAAGGTCCGATGCCGGGCGGTGCCCAAGGAATGTTCGCATGTTACATTGTACTTGTTGTCTGTGTGATACTCGTATGTGTTAGGTAGGGAGGTGAGTGTGGGCAAGGAACCATATCTCATCACTAGCTGAGTGTGGACGGGGTTCCACATCTCATTATTAGCAGAGCAGGGTTGGGGCTCGGGATAGGATAGGAGTGAGTGTGGGCGGGGGCCCGTATCTCACTATCAGCAGGAGTGTGGACGGGGTTCCATGACTCATCAGTAGCAGGACAGGGGCGGGGCCCAAGATAGGCGAGGCCTTAGGAGAGGAATACATCTATAATATGTTTCTTTATGTGCTAGTATGATTATGTGGTATTGTTGTATGCGTATTGCGGGCGGGGCCCAGAGATAGACATTGCCTAAGAGAAACAGATATGTATACCGAGCGGGGCTCGATGCCAGGCGGGGCCTGATGCCGGACACTGTCCGATGCCAGGCGGGGACCGATATAGGGGCGGGGGCCCAGTATGTGCGATTTTGTGTATGGTATGTGGTAGTATGGGGAAATCACTAAGCTTCGTGCTTACGGTTTTCAGTTTTGGTTTTAGGTATTTCCAGTTATAGAAAGAAGAGCTCGGGATGACTCCATTGCACACACCAAAATGTTTTAGCCTTGGATGTTTACTCTGATGTTTTGATACTCTGATAATAATGTTTTGAGATATTTGACTATGCTTTGATGAAATGATTTGATAACTATGGTTTTATTTAATGATTTAAAATGAAATTTTTGGTCATGATTTTTGGGATGTTTCATATACCCAAGAATATGACACAATTCTTATAACAAACATCTTATATGAAAAAAGCTTCCATCAATAAGCTTTTTATTGCAACGAAAACATAGGTGGAAGATTGAGTACTAACCTTTTGGAAATATTGATGAATACTAAGAACAAGATGATGAGAAGAGAATCCAACACTAAGCTACCAAATTCCTTCAAAAACACTTCACAAATTCTCTTGAATCACACTTGATTGTAGGAAAGGAAACTTCACTAGAACTCACTCAATATATGTGTTGTTGGATGCAAATAGGGTAACAAATCCCTTAAATAGCCCATAAGTTAGATTTTTAGCCCTCAAAGTATGTCAAAATGTCCATTGGACCCATGCATAGGTTCAAGGTAAATTTTATTACACTTTTGACCGTTGAACGACAACTTATAACCATATAAAGTTAAATACAACAATGTGACATAACATAACACCAACCTTAATAATGGTAGGAAATTCAGTTCGTTACATAAAAGATGACAAATAACATGACATATGATGAGATACACCAGAATTCAACATCCATACAGATAGAAGGATACCTAAAGTACTGGACAAAGAGAACCATAATGAGACATAGATTTTGACATGTCAACAAGATAAGAGACAAGAAACTTTCTAAACTGTTAAAAAAACTTAAGATCCAAAGTATAAGCTTGTGTAATGGAAGCATGAAGATTAGTCTCTATTGAAGGTGCAGTGGTAGCAGTAAATTGGGGTTGACTAGATGCACACTGTTTTTTACTAGAAGCGTACGACTGAAACAATTCATAAGTAGCAATAGGAACTAAGACTTCCAATATTCATCAAAAGCAACTTTAGGAGTTGGTATTGAAAATAATCAAAGACAATCCACAACCCAATAATATGAGCAAACATGGTACCATAAAAATACTAGCATATATCAACAAAAATAAAATACTAACGCAAACCAAAAATATAATAACAATAAATACAACAAAAATACAAACAAATGAATACATAACCTAAAATTATGATAAGAATTACCAAGCAAGGAACAATGCCATTATTTTCAATGATAGTAACAAATCAATCTAAGAAACAAGTGTTCAATACAAAGTTTTCTACATTCATCAAATCAAAATTTTGAATATGATAGTGTTATGATACCATTTGAATTGATAACAACAAAGAGAAACCAATTAGAGTTATACTATTGAAGAAAAATAAATTACAAACAAAATAAAATATGATTATAAATATGAAAACCGTCTAGAATTGACCTATCTAAATGGCTAAATAAAAGTTCAATATAAAAAAACCAACAACTTTGTAACATCCCAATTTTCGAGCCCAAAAATTCCATTTTGATATAACGATTTAGAAAAACATTTATAGAAAACCTCATCGAATCACATCATTTCATAAAACGATAGTCACATGTCTCAAAGCCATATCATAAAATAGTAACAATGTCAGAGTACAATCCCAAGAATCTCATAATGCGGAAATCCTGTGTGTATGTGTGATGCGCTGCTACCGTGCCGGTTCCTTCCCCTTCGAAGAAGAGGTACCTGAAACAAAACTGAAAACTGTAAGCACAAAGCTTAGTGAGTTCCCCCATCATACCACATACCATATAACAAACATACTGTCAGGCAGTTCTAGGGTGCCTGACGTACCCATGTCAAGCCATTCTGGGCTGCTCGACCTACCCTGCAGGGCCATTCTGGGGTGGCTGACCTACCCATGCCAAGCCATTCTGGGGTGGCTGACCTACCCATGCCAAGCCATTCTGGGGTGCTCGACCTACCCTTCGGCCCTTACAACCGTGACACTGGGGCTATTCCCCCTATTACCACTATCACATAACATCATATCATGCTAGCACATAAAACATATCGGGTAGTAACAAACCTAGATAATTATCACAAAGACAATCACCTAATCAAACAACTTCTACTAGTGGGCCGACATTATGGCCGTAGAGCCACTTCTACTGGAAGGTAACTCACCTCAATGTCTTGCAGTAACGGAACTGTCCTCGATGCTGGAATCGACTCATCTCAAACTCCTACACATAGCAACCTTCATTAATTACCATTTCATACTCATAACCCTTTCAAGGGTCAACTCAGGTCAAAGTCAAAGTCAAGGTCAACGCCCTGGTCAAAGTCAACATCCTGGTTGACTCAACTCGCCGAGTTGATCTATCAACTCGTCGAGTTCTATAATTTAGAGAAACTCGAATTCGCGATCGGACTCGTCGAGTTACCCTTTAACTCGTCGAGTTTCTCCTTATGACAGAATCGGGACTTTCCACTTGAACTCGTCGAGTCCTTCCTTGGACTCGTCGAGTTCTCCTTCATACAGATCAGAACATTTGCTCATTGACTCGCCGAGTTCATCCTTAAACTCGTCGAGTCCTACTTCATACCAGTTGGGACATTGTCTTGAACTCGTCGAGTTCTTGATCTTCAAGTCCATATTCACTCCATCTTGTTGAGTCCTCTTCTAGACTCAACCAGATTGCTCAGAAACAGAAAAGGTTGGGGAACCATGACCCGACTCGCTGAGTCCTATGAACGACTCGTCAAGTCCCCCAAAGTCCATGTCCATAAAGTCGATTTCAGTCGGGCTTATTGCATCCAAAGCATAGATCTGGCCTCCTAGGGTCGATATAACACGTAAAGTTACAAACTTTACGTGAATTCATGGGTGTTATGAAGCTAAAACACCAAAACTAAACTATAAAGGAGTCCTAATGCATGGGATAGTGCCATAGCTCAATAAAGGTGGCAACTTTGAGCTTCCTGAGCCCAAAACTTCCCAGATCTAAAGTCATTACTCTATTATGCACTCAAATCCCGAGAGTGACTTATAAATGGCCCAAAAATGACAAGATGTAAGCCCTGAAGAAGATTTAAGTGATGGAAAGCCAATGTTGAAGCTTTTTACCTCAAAAAACTGGAAATGCAACCAAAACTCTAGATGTACTGCCTTCTTCTTGAATCTCCAAGCCTTTCCTTCCTTCTCCAAGCTTCAAATCACTAAAATGGCATAAAATAGCTCAAGAATATTCACAAACTGATTAGGGTTTCGAGAATAGGGTCTGAGGGTGATGGACGCTGGAGTGGAGGCCATATAAGGTGTTTAAATAGGGTGCAAACCCTAAAATTTAGGGTTTCATTCAGACTGATCTACTCGTCGAGTCGGGGCTTCTGACTCGTCGAGTCGGGGCTTCCGACTCGTCGAGTAGACCCTTCCACCCGCGTCCAAGATTCGCCCCCTACTCGACGAGTTTGGGGCCTCAACTCGTCGAGTCCCAGTATAAAAATGCAAAAACTCATATTTAAATTACATACCGGGAACTGGGCGTTACAAATCTCCCCCAGTTATTTTAGACTTCGTCCTCGAAGCCTGCTGCTGCATCTGGAAAAAGCTCGGGGTAGTGCTCCCTCATCTCGTCCTCCGGCTCCCAAGTCCATTCTGAGCCTTTGCTGTGCTGCCATTGCACCTTCACCAGCTCGACCGTCTTGTTCCTCAGATGCTTCGACTTCCTGTTGAGGATAGCTACTGGTCGCTCGATGTAGTTCAGGCTGTCATCCACCTGAATATCCTCTAGAGGCACCACTGCAGAGTCGTCTACCAGGCACTACCGCAGCCGGGAGACGTGAAAGGTATTGTGAATCTGGCTAAGCTCGGCTGGAAGATCCAACTTATACACCAACTTGCCCACCCGGGCCGCAACCCTGAAAGGTCCAATGTACCTGGGGCCCAACTTGCCCCATTTACTGAACCGGGTGACACCTTTCCAAGGTGACACCTTCAGGAGAACCATATCCCCGACCTGGAACTCCAGGTCCGAACGGCGCTTGTCGGCATAACTTTTATGCCGACTCTGAGCAGTCTGAAGCCTACTCTGAACATGTTGGATCCTATCTGTCGTTTTGAGTACCACCTCAGTACTCCCCATGACCATCTGTCCAACCTCACCCCAGCATATCGAGGTCCTGCACTTCCTCCCGTATAACATCTCGAAGGGAGGACGATCAATACTCACGTGGTAGCTATTATTGTAGGAAAACCCTGCCAATGGAAGGCAGGTATGCCAGCTACCACCAAAGTCTAAAACACATGCCCACAGCATATCCTCCAAAGTCTGGATGGTCCGCTCGCTCTGACCGTCCGTCTGTGGGTGAAAAGCGGTGCTAAAGTGAAGATGGGTACCCAACTCGTCATGGAATTTCTTCCAGAATCTGGAAGTGAATCACACGTCTCGATCAGAAATCACAGAAACTGGTACTCCGTGTCGAGCTACTACCTGTCGGATGTAGATATCGGCCAGCTTCTCGGCCGAGATGCTCTCCTGGATCGGTATGAAATGAGCACTCTTGGTCAATCGATCCACGATGACCCAAATCGAATCCACCCCTCGTGCGGTCCTGGGAAGCTTTGTGATGAAATCCATGGTAATATCTTCCCATTTCCATATAGGGATATCCAATGGCTGCGTCTTGCCGTGAGGCCTCTAGTGCTCGGCCTTGACCTTCCTGCAGGTTAGGCATCTCTCGACGTACCATGGTACATCCCACTTCATGCAGGGCCACCAGTAATCAGGACGAAGATCTCTGTATATATTCGTCGCTCCGGGATGAATCGAGAATCTGGATTTGTGCACCTCCTCCATCAAAACCTGGCACACCCCTCAATGATATGGAACCCACACTCTACAGTGTAGCGTCAACAACCCACGACTATCATAGTCAAAGGAGGAAACCTGGCCCACAATAAGCTCGCTCTTCCGATGTTCCTCCTTCATAGCCTCATGTTGGGCCTCTCGGATCTGCTCCAGAAGCGGAGTCACTACTGTCATCCGCAGGAAAATATCTCTGATCAGGGCTGCCTTGTGGCTAAGAGCATCGGCCACAACATTGGCCTTCCCAGGGTGGTAGAGGATCTCACAGTCGTAATCCTTCGCCACATCTAGCCACCGACGCTGCCTCATGTTCAGATTCGGCTGATCCATGAGGTACCTTAGACTCTTGTGATCCGTGTAAATGGTACAACGGACCCCATAGAGGTAATGTCACCAAATCTTGAGGGCGAAGACAACCGCCCCCAACTCCAAATCATGCGTCGGGTAGTTCGCCTCGTGAGGCTTCAGCTGGCTCGAGGCGCAGGCGATGACATGCCCTCTCTACATCAGTACTGCGCCCAAACCCGATATGGATGCATCACAGTACACTACAAAATCCTCTACGCCCTCTGGCAGGGCTAGGATCGGTACCTCGCACAACCTCCGCCTCAGCGTCTCAAACATTGTCTGCTGCTCAAGCCCCCAGCGAAATACAACAGCTTTCTTCGTCAGTCGGGTCAAGGGTACTGCTATCTTGGAGAAGTCCTGAATGAATCTCCAGTAATAGCCCGCTAGCCCTAGGAAACTCCGAATCTCAGATGGAGACTTCGGAACCTCCCATCTCATCACGGCCTCTACTTTGGCCGGGTCAATCAAAATATCGTTCTGGTTGACAAGGTGCCCAAGAAACTGCACCTCGTGCAACCAGAAATCACACTTGGAGAACTTGGCATACAAGCTCTCCCTCCTCATGGTATCCAGCACCTCTCGCAAGTGCTCCTCGTGCTGCTCCCGCGTCTTGGAATAAACCAAGATGTCATCAATGAAAACTATCACGGACCGATCCAGCATCGGTCTGCATACGCGGTTTATGAGATCCAAGAACGCAGCAGGAGCATTGGTGAGCCCGAAGGGCATCACCACAAACTCGTAGTGGCCATAGCGAGTCCGAAACGCAGTCTTCGGTACATCCTCGTCTCTGACCCTCATCTGATGGTAGCCTGAACGTAAATCTATCTTGGAAAACCAAGATCCCCCCTGTAGCTGGTCGAAGAGATCATCAATCCTCGGGAGTGGGTAACGGTTCGTTACTGTTACCTTGTTCAGCTCCCGATAATCTATACACATCCGATGCGACCCGTCCTTCTTCTTCAAAAACAGGATCGGGGCTCCCCAAGGCGAACTGATCGGCCTGATAAATCCCTTGTCTAACAGCTCCTGCAGCTGTGTAGACAACTCCTGCATCTCGGGAGGAGCCAACCGATATGGTGCCTTGGCTATCAGAGCCGCACAAGGGATTAGGTCGATCCGGAACTCCACCTGCCTCTCCGGAGGTATTCCAGGAAGCTCCTCTGGAAATACGTCCGGGTACTCTCGCACCACTGGCACATCACTCACGGTCGCCTTACCCGGTTCCCAGGTATCTATAACGTAGGCGACGTACCCCACGCAACCCTGCTGAAGGTAGCGCCTAGCCCTCGCTGCTGAGCATAAAGTTGGTCCTTGCTGCGGTCTCTCGCCCTGAATCACCAGCTCTCCCCCACTTGGGGTCCTGATATGCACCAGCTGCTGTATACAGTCGATCACCGCCCCATTAGGGCTCAACCAGTCCATGCCTATGATAACCTTGTTCCCACGTAACGGAATGGGAACCAAGTCGACGAGGTAACGCTCGTCATATAACATCAACACGCAGTGTCTGAAAACCTCTAATGCTCGGACAGATCGGTCGTCAGCAATCTCAACCTGTAAAGGATAGTCTAACATGCTTGAAGACTCAGAAAACCTTTTGCTAAGCGTAAGAGAGACAAATGATCGGGTGGCCCCCGAGTCGAATAACACCTAAACTGGGATGTCGTTCACGTGGAACGATCCTAAATATAACACGTAAACACAGCACATAAATATCATAACTGACATGAAATAAGAGTTAAGGAGAAGAAAACATATCCATTACCACATCAGGTGCGGCACGCGCCTCCTCGGCGGTCAGCTGGAAGGCTCGGCTCCTCACCATCAAAGCATCTGTCTTGCCCTACCGGCCATCCGTAATCCGTGGGGTCGCTGGAGCTGGCGCCGCCACTGGCGCTGTTGCTGTCAATCTAGGGCAGTTGGCCTTTTTATGTCCCTTCTTATTGCAATGGAAGCAAATTAGGTCTAATGTCTAGATAGTGGGAGTAGGGGTTGTACAATCCCTGCCCAAGTGCCAGGTCTTGCCGCAATTGTACCAGCCCGATGACCCTAGTCTACAAACTCCCTCGTGTGTCCTGCCGCATTTCCTACAGCGACTCCAATCCGGCTGGCCCTTCGACTTCGAGTCGAATCCCTTGGGTTTCTTCCCTGAAACCCCAGTACCCTGCTCAGTCTCCACCTTCCTCTTCCGGATATGCTCAATGTCAATATCCCTCTCCTTCGCCCTCGCAATCATGTCATCCAATGTCGGGCATGCCGAGTAGCTGACATGTTTCCGAATGTCAGCTCTCAACATGTCGTGGTAGCGGGTCTTCTGCATCTCCTCATCACCTGCATACTTAGGCACCAGTAATGCCCTCTCCCTGAACTTGGCGGTAATCTCCGCCACCGACTCAGTCATTTGCCTCATGTCCATGAATACCCTGGCAAGCTGCTGAAGCTCCACAGCCGACGCAAACTCAGCCCTAAACCTGGTCACAAAGTCCAACCAAGTCATAGCCTCAATGGCTGGGCTCCCAAAGAATCATTGACCGCCTCCCACCAATCTCGAGATCGATCCCTCCAACAACATGCAGCATACCGGACCTTCGACCCCTCAGGGCAGAAGCTCGTCAACTGAGCAGACTCCATGTCTGCGATCCATCTCCTGGCAACAATGGGGTCCTTCACCCCGTGGAAGTCTGGCGCACCACATCCCCTGAAATCCTTGAAGGAGAGTGTGTGTGTCCCTGACTGAGTGGCAACCATGTCACTCCGAAATGCCCTGAGGCGATCCTCCATCAACTCAATAATCCCTTCCTTGATCGACCTGAAAATCATCGACATCGACTCAGGGATACCTCTCGTGATCTCAGAAGCAATGAACGCACGTAGTCCCTCATCGACTGGCTCGGCACCCGATCCCGAACCTGATCCTGAACCTGATCCTGACCATGAACCTCCCCCTCTGTGTCGCGTAATCACCACCGTTCTGAAACAAAACACATAATCGTCAGGGTCATACATAACCTCGAGAGGTCTCACACATTCTACAAGTTCCCTAGTTCTATCTCAGCCCTCCTTGACTCGAGTACGGATCCTCTGCTTTCAATAGTACGGGCCCATACTACCTTCCACATCTATCTGTACTTTCCTCAAGGATTTCCTTGACTTTACCAAGACCCTTCTATTGCTACTGCTCACCGCACTAATCTTATCCTAGGCTTACCCTAGGGTAACTCTCTGGCCTACTCTCCGCCATCAGCTGCATAAGGAATTCCTGCAACCTTTACCTAACTAGCTTGCGAATACCATTACATATCACTAAGACCAGATAATTCTTTGAATGAAAGATCCTACCCTACCACGGTTGGACTCAAACAAGAGCTGGTCAATAGGGCCAGACCCAACCTTCTGAAATTATTTAGTCCTCGCAATATGTAACTTAACGTATTCGTTTACTAGTTACCTAAAGATAACTAGAACTGCTAAAAGCACAAAGCAGGGAGCATTCGAGCATTGAGTAACCATACCAAGCATATCATATTCAGGCCATCATATTACTGACTAATCAGTTCTAGCATGCAACTCAGTAAGCACATATAGTAGGCACATAAGGCATCTTCCTAGATCCTTAGCCCTAATCTAGCATGCAGTTCTCATAATCATATCATATCATACATAACATGTATGGGTATCTTGAGGAAAACTTACTTGAGCTCGGCCGGTTGCAGACATCACACACCTTGTTCTTTCTCAAACCTTGTATTCTAAAAAAACTTAGAAAATTATTTTCTTGTAAAAATCTTTCAAACCCTCGATTTGAGTTCAGACACCCCCGAAGGTGTGTCCGAATCCCTCAAACCAAGGCTCTGATACCAACTTGTAACATCCCAATTTTCAAGCCCAAAAATTTCATTTTGATATAACGATTTAGAAAAACATTTATAGAAAACATCATCGAATCATATCATTTCATAAAACCATAGTCACATGTCTCAAAGCCATATCATAAAATAGTAACAACGTCAGAGTACAATCCCAAGAATCTCATAATGCGGAAATCCTGTGTGTGTGTATGTGTGATGCCATGATCCCGTGCCGACTCCTTCCCCTTCGACGAAGAGGTACCTGAAACAAAACTGAAAACTGTAAGCAGAAAGCTTAGTGAGTTCCCCCATCATACCACATACCATATAACAAACATACTGTCAGGCAGTTCTGGGGTGCCTGACCTACCCATGTCAAGCCATTCTGGGGTGCTCGACCTACCCTACAGGGCCATTCTGGGGTGGCTGACCTACCCATGCCAAGCCATTCGGGGGTGCTCGACCTACCATTCGGCCCTTACGACCGTGACACTGGGGCTATTCCCCTACTACCACTATCACATAACATCATATCATGCTAGCACATAAAACATATCGGGTGGTAACAAACCTAGATAATTATCACAGAGACAATCACCTAATCAAACAACTTCTACTAGTGGGCCGACATTATGGCCGTAGAGCCACTTCTACTGGAAGGTAACTCACCTCAATGTCTTGCAGTAACAGAACTGTCCTCGATGCTGGAATCGACTCATCTCAAACTCCTACACATAGCAACCTTCCTTAATTACCATTTCATACTCATAACCCTTTCAAGGGTCAACTCAGGTCAAATTCAAAGTCAAGGTCAACGCCCTGGTCAAAGTCAACATCCTGGTTGACTCAACTCGCCGAGTTGATCTATCAACTCGCCGAGTTGATCTATCAACTCGCTGAGTTGATCTATCAACTCGTCGACTTCTATAATTTAGAGAAACTCGAATTCGCGATCGGACTCGTCGAGTTACCCTTTAACTCGTCGAGTTTCTCCTTATGACAGAATCGGGACTTTCCACTTGAACTCGTCGAGTCCTTCCTTGGACTCGTTGAGTTCTCCTTCAAACAGATCGGAACATTTGCTCATTGACTCACCGAGTTCATCCTTGAACTCGTCGAGTCCTACTTCATACCAGTTGGGACATTGTCTTGAAGTCGCCGAGTTCATCCTGGAACTCGTCAAGTTCTTGATCTTCAAGTCCATATTCATGTCCATCTTGTTGAGTCCTCTTCTAGACTCAACCATATTGCTCAGAAACAGAAAAGGTTGGGGAACCATGACCCGACTCGCCGAGTCCTATGAACGACTCATCGAGTCCCCCAAAGTCCATGTCCATACAGTCGATTTCAGTCGGGCTTATTGCATCCAAAGAATAGATCTGGCCTCTTAGGGTCAATATAACACATAAAGTTACAAACTTTACGTGCATGCACGGGTGTTATGAAGCTAAAACGCCAATACTAAGCCATAAAGGAGTCCTAATGCATGGGATAGGGCCATAGCTCAATAAAGGTGGCAACTTTGAGCTTCTTGTGCCTAAAAGTTCCTAGATCTGAAGTCATTACTCTATTATGCACTCAAATCCCGAGAGTGACTTAGAAATGGCCAAAAAATGACAAGATGCAAGCCCTAAAGAAGATCTATGTGATGGAAAGCCATGGTTGAAGCTTTTTACCTCAAACAAACTGGAAATGCAACCAAAACTCTGGATCTACTGCCTTCTACTGCCTTCTTCTTGAATCTCCAAGCCTTTCCTTCCTTCTCCAAGCTTCAAATCACTAAAATGGCACAAAATAGCTCAAGAACATTCACAAACTGATTAGGGTTTCAAGAATATGGTCTGAGGGTGATGGAGGATGGAGTGGATGCCATATAAGGTGTTTAAATAGGGTGCAAACCTTAAAATTTAGGGTTTCATTCAGACAGATCTACTCGTCGAGTCGGGGCTTCCGAATCGTCGAGTAGGCCCTTCCACCCGCGTCCAAGATTCGCCCCCTACTCGACGAGTTTGGGGCCTCAACTCGTCGAGTCCCAGTATAAAAATGCAAAAACTCATATTTAAATTACGTACCAGGAACCGAGCATTACAAACTTATTAAGCTAACAACTAGAGTGGGTTGAACATTTAGATTAAATAGTCTTCTAATCTAATGTTATCTATTTTGTCTTAGTTTATTTATAATTTGAATTACTTAAAGGTTGTTTTCTAATACATATAAAAGACATTTTACAGAAAATGCATAAGAAAAAGATTAATAGAAATAAATTCACATAAACTAACATCAAAGGGATTGAAGAAAGTGATTTGGTCACCATTAAACATCAATGAATTCATGTGTTCCTTCAAATAACAAATTTCCATCATGCCTTCATTTGTACGGATTATCCCACCAACACCTGTGGGGTAATCTGGAGGAATATGAAGTTTTAAATCTTTTCATACAAGTTCCATAGCATATTCCTTTACATTTTTATCACTGAATCTATTATCATAGCTAAATGTGGCTTTAGACATTGTTAAATCAAATTTCAAAACCATTAATATTATTATATTGTTCATCATATCTCTCACGCAATAATCTACCTTGGAAAATTATCTACCTTGAAATTAGTGGTGATTGTCGAGGCCAACAAAATAAATAACCCTATATATTTTACACTAAAATAGTGTATAGTGGTAAAGGGGCCGAATCCGCGGAGATTAGTTCAATTTTATAACTCTATGAAAAATCTCTTTGCAAAAGTACTTGTAAAATGACAATAAAAATAAAAATGGGGGTTTTGATCTTTTAAAATACCATAAGTAAAACTAGAGTTAAACTAAGATTTAAATAGACAATTTCAACAAAAACAAGGGTTTGATGTAAAATCAATAAGGGAAGGATGGTTGACTTAAGGTTTCCTCACTTTGACTTTTGATGCGCATATCATTAGAATCCAATGGTGCAATACTTGTTTTAAATCCTTAAATTGGCTATAGTAACCCAAGAAACTTGAGATTACCTAGAATTTTCTTAGTTATTAAAATGGTTAGAGAAGCTCATAACAATTTCCCTAGTCAAAGTCACAATTTCCATTAAGCATGTAATTAGTGAAAGTCAACTAGCAATAAGAACCAAAAAGTCACCAAGAGGAGTCAAATGCTTTCACTACCATGTTGGATAAAATGTTTTTATGATTGTGTGAAGTAAAACTAACACAAAAATCACTTGTTACTTGCTAATTTGAGGATCCTTTACTTAATCAAGAAATTAGCCAACTAATCACCACAAGCATATTTAAACTCATGAATAAAAACATACAAGTAGTAATAAGATGTTAAAACACAAAACACTCTCATAAAGATTTAAGAACAAGTTCATGGAGTCTTTAACATTCAACAAATAGTCAAAGGATTTCACAAAACTCAACCAAGTTTAGTTTAGCCTAGCATGGCTAAACTCAAGAAAACAAGATAAGAAAAGATTGTACCAAACATTCAACAAGATTTAGAGATGAAAAGATGATCTTTTCAAGTGTTCTTGGCCTTCAAAGTCTCCATAAACTCGAGAGAAAATGCTCCAAATTCGGATGTGCAAGAGTGTAGAAAAGTGGCACACCAACTTTCCCCATATAGCTCAAAATAAGAATTTTTGGAAATGCCCCTGCAGGGCCTTGTGTGGCCCGCGTGCTGTTGCGCGGGTAGCCCGCGTGCTGAGTTAGATTCTTTTGTAGTTTGGGCTCTTTTGTAGTTTGGGCTCTTTTGTGATTTGGGCCTCCAATGACTTAGCCCACTTGCCTAGAACGAATCCACTAAGCTTGTAACCAAATATTCTTCATGTTTTCTTCAATTTAAGCCCAAGATGACTTATCCAAATGATCTATAGCTCACGTAATCACCCGATCATTAATCCCCGCACGCTCAAAAAATTCTTCCATCTTCGTTTAATTAAGAGACCATCTTCTTCCATGCTCCATCCATCTAAAGCCCATTTTATGCATCGATTCCATTATCACCAAGCCCATAATTCTAGACGTCCTCTAAGTCCCATCGTTTTCCATACGTCCTGAACATTTCCGCACCACTAGTCACCATGAAATCTGCAATAAAGCTCACAAAACTAGAAAGTACCCGAAATAGTCACAAAATAACAAAGGGAAAAATATGCATGGAAATTATCTAAATTATGAATGAAATATCCTAAAATAAACTATAAAAAGAAGTAAATAAAATAAAACTATCAAATCACCCCAAGCTTAAACCTTACTTGTCCTCGAGTAAGACAAGACTAAAATGAACTTGGGATGAACTATCCTAAGAAAAAATAAAAAGAATGGATAGAACCGTAGAACCTGGTCACAGTTAGTCAACATGGTCAGAATTAATCTTGCTATTATCTCATGACTTTTTCATCCGATGACAATGGAACCATAAACCACAGCCAGGACAACTCATGTAGGTGAGTAAGGAGGGATGGCCAGTCGCAGCCCTAATGGAACATGCATACAATGAAGAACATTTGTAGTAGGGAGAAAGCAGATGGACGGGATTGCGTGGAACTCTTGTTTAAGTGTACACTCTTATCACGAAAGTTGTGTGATCTCATGTCTGCCGGCTACTCTCATGTGTGATTGGGTTTCATCGTTCGGGCACCGTTGTAGGAATCAGTTCACCAAGTGTTGGCTCGAACCTCCCGTAGTATCCGACTCGACAGACTCCCTAACATCACCAATTTGCGGAAAAAAAAACACCTCGATCTATATACAATAAAACAAACCTATATAAAGGAATATCAAACACCAGGTGACCAAAATGTAGGAAAATTTGTTCAATAATTGAACCGGTCACCCATCTAAGATAATCGCAGCTTGTAATTGCTTGTTTGAGCTTCTCTTTTTTTTCTTTTTTCTTTTTTAATAAAACACATATTTGAAGGTAGTGCACTAACATATCGAAATTTTTATCAAGAAAACTTTTGACTCAAAATTTGGTTCCCAAAAGTGTGTAAATGGAACCGAAAGATAATAATCTGAATGGTCTAGCTTGTGAAAATGACCATGTGTAGAGCATAGAGATGTAGGCTCCTTTTCAAACTTGAGATTTTCTAAATATAATGAAAATGCCCAAATGAGGACTAAAAGACTCTCTAAAATCCTAAGGAAATCGCAAAAAAAAGGTGATGTAAAGAGACCGGATATGGATTCTACTCGGGGACAAGCACCAGTGCTTCATCCTAACGGTTCAAACATGATCAAGTGTGATCCTCTCAGCGGTATGGACCGCAAGGATAAAAACATCCATTGATATAGTATATCCTACAATTGTTAGTATTACATGCATAATTCTTCATGAAAACTGTTGATCCCAAGTATGAAGTCCCAAACTGCAGCCTAATGGTCCCGGTTCGATGTGTGAGATAACAACAAGATCCTGGACCAATAATGATACAATAACTATGAAACTGTTCCATGGAATCCAAGGGGGTGAGAATAAACAGACAACAAAAAGAATAAACAGACAACAAAAATGCATGAATGCTAATGCCCTAAGCTAGATGTTATGCAAAAATAAAAAGTGGAAAAGAAGAAGATAAAATCTTTTTGTAATTTTATAAAATAAAAAAATGAATGCAAATTAGCTTAAAACTAATATGAAATGCAACCTAACTAAAAAAATGCATGAAAAAGTAAAAGGAAATACCCCACCCGAAGCTTAAGAACAAGCATTGTCCTCAATGCTTAAGGTAAGGGCACAAAATGACCTAAATCGGAGGATCGGGCGGCAGAAAGTGTCCGTGACGGTGGTGGTATTCCTACATGTCCTGGACCTGACGGGAAGTGGATGGAAAGGACTACTCTAGTCTACCAACGCGAGTCGCCACATCCTGAATGGTACGGGTGTTCTCCTGTGTTTGAGTGTCGATGCACTGAACGGTGGAGAACATCATGGCGAACTGGTCAAAGAATGTAGGGGGAAATATGATGGGATCTCGTGTCCCCCTTCTGTTGCGGCTGATACTGAGGCTGGTCAAAATGTTATGGAGGAGACTGAAAGTGGTCCTGCAGAGACATGGGTTGCTGCACCGGTGGTGGCTGCAAGTCAATATGGTCTTCGGCCTCGGGCATCTCGTCATCATGTTCTTCGTCATCTTCTTCTGCTTCTTCATCCTCATCACTGTCAAATTCAGGAAATACACCCGTTTGGGTCAACTGGTCTGGAGGAAGCCAAGTGTTGGGATCATCTGAGTCGAATGAAGAACTGATCCAACTTGGAAGGATGTAAATCGGGGTTTTGTCAGAGTCTAGCCAACCGTATGTGCGGGTTCCCCGATCGAGCAACATCTCCATCTGAATGAGGGTATCACAGTCTAGCAGGAAGTTGGACGGGTTATCAACAGGTATGTATTCGGGAGCAGGGAAGTCTAGGCCAACGGCTCGACCTATGATCGTGATAAGTCCCCCGATGAAAATTTCACCCGTAGTGCGCTGATGTATCGAGTCACACTTGTCTAAGAAGAAGGCTGAGAAACTGGGGTGATGTCCGTATCTCATGCTGTGGAGGAAAAATAGTTCACATATGTTAATTTGACCGGGCTCGAGACGCTCGAAGATGCTTGTTGTGAGAACCCGATGTGCAATTCGCCAGCAAGGGTGAACGATGTGCTTGGCTTGGGTTGAAGGAACTGAGACCGAAAATTTGCATCCAAAAGTGTGCATTCGGGTTACGTAGGAAGTCTTGGTACTCTTAATGTTGGGGGTAAATGTAGTATGGAGCGTGGATACCCATGATAGAATCAAGCATGTTGTATGTGAGTCTATGGTATTCCCCTTTCAACTGGAATGTGAGGACTCCCGTCGCATCCTCTCGAGGATATGTGTTAAGAAATTCCATGGTGGGTTCTTCGTAAGTTTTGTCACAGAGTCTAAGAAAACCACGCCAACCCAATTGTTGGAACAAAAATGACACACCATCATGCACCCCAAGCTTCTTCATGGACCCTTTATGGTAGAATTTCGTTGGTCGGATCGTATGACCCCGGAGGTTCGAGCGATAGGTTTTTAGTTCAGCGTTTGTAAGGGAAGGATCGCTTCCCTCTTCTCCTCCTTTTTTTTACTCGATGCTTTGCGTGATGTACCGGTGACATCCTTTTGAGGGTTAGGATCAACGGACGATCCATGGGAGCGTGGTCAAGTTGCAGTTTTGCCCATTTTTAAGACCTACAACAATAGAAACAATCCACCAAAGTAATCCCTCCCTCACCAATCTCAAAATAATATAACAATGTTTAAAATGAACACAACAATTCCAATAATTGCACCCAACTTTTGACAATTCAAAATGATTTTAAACAACACTACTCGGCTCCATTTGACAATTCTAACAAAAATTCAGCAGCATTTCTAGTCATAACGAACAAATCCCAACCAAAGTGTAAACACTTTCCAATCAATTTTCCAAGCAAATTTGACCAATTTCAACAATTCTCGAAGTAATTGTTCTAAATAATTCGGGTAATGACTAATGATCCTAAGCAATTTTCAAAGCATAATTGGTTGCAATTATTGTATTAAAGCAATGAAATGCAATAAAAACCAAGGAAAGAAGATACCTGATTCAATCGTTTTCGTCCCAAAAATTAAACTTGAACCCGAAATCCGCTACCGCACACCCCAAGCTTTGTTATTGTTCATGGCTGCCAAAATGCAAGACTTGTTCAATAAAACAATATTTTCGACTTGATTTTTGCGAAAAATCCGGCGGCGGCTCGTGGTGGCTCAAAATTTCCGGCGAATTTTTTTGTGAGAAATTGTGGTTTCGTTCGGTGGGATGTATAGAGCTTGGAAAAAAGAAACACTTTGGTGGTGTCGGAATTGCGAGTGCTGGCTGGAGTTGGCCGGAAAGCGGCAAGGTGGTGGTGGTGGCGCCCCAAATTCCGGCGACGGATCGGAGGAAATTTGGGTGGGGTTTGTAGAGGATGAAAAATGGTGAAGAATGGCGGTGGTCTCGCGGGATTCCGACTGGTAGAACTCTGGGAAATCAAATTTTTGTGGAAAGTGGGTGTTTGTGTTCTTGAGAGTTTGAGAGAAAATGGTGGGAGTTTGATAAGGTTAAATGAAGAAGATGACTTGCTGGAGTGTTTAATCCATGGTCAAGTGAGGTCAACACCCGGTCAACGTTGTCAAAGCCTGATCAAAATTCGTCAAAAACGGTCCACCACGGTAGGCGGGTCGCGCAAGGTAGCACGCGGGTCGCGTGGACATGAAAGTTAGGTCTTGGCCACTGTTGCATTCTCGAGTCCAGCCGCGCAAATCAGTTGCGCACCAATGTGCGGGTTGTGCAGAGTTCAGCTCCTGGTCCTGTTTTTCGCTCCGTTTTCTTCCGTTTCTTCACTAGTTCTTGCTTTGGAGGGCCCCAAACACCTACAAACTCTTATTTTCTTCAAAAAAAACTCTTGTGAATCCCAAAAACATTTTCAAAACTCATTTATTCAAATTTAAAAACACGAAAGCACAATGCTTTCCAAAAATGCCCTTCTTTAACGTCTTTGGTGAGACGTCCTCCTAGCTTGATTCAACACCTTGGGACATCCAAATGGATGATTTCAAGAGCATTTGAATTGAAACCTTCATAGAATGGCTTCAAACGATGCCCATTGTTATTGAAAATTTGTCCCGTTTCTTCGCTTTGGATTTCCACCGCCCCATGGTCAAAAGTTTTTATTACAATAAAAGGCCCCAGCCACCTTGATCTTAACTTGCCCAGAAATAACTTCAATCGTGAATGGTAAAGTAAGACCCTATGTCCCGGTTCAAAATGCTTCCGGGTGATGAACTTGTCATGGAAAAGCTTCGTCTTCTCCTTGTAAATTCGCAAGTTTTCATAAGGGTCATTTCTCAATTCTTCTAACTCTTGAAGTTGAAGCTTCCTATGTCTTCCCGCTTCATCAATGTTGAAGTTGCATTGCTTGACCGCCCAAAATGCATGGTGCTCCAATTCCACGGGAAGATGACATGGTTTTCCAAAAGCCAACCTAAATGGAGACATGTCTATCGGGGTCTTGTAAGCGGTCTGGTAGGCCCATAAGGCATCATCAAGCTTTGAGCTCCAATCTTTTCTTGTAGGATTCACTGTTTTCTCAAGTATAGACTTCACTTCACGATTTGAAACCTCCACTTGACCGTTCGTTTGAGGGTGGTAGGCGGTAGAGACACAGTGAGTCACGTTATACTTCCTCAACAAAGCCTCCATCATCTTGTTGCAAAAATTCATCCCCCTATAATTAATCAAAGCTCTAGGCACACCAAATATCACAAAAATATTAGACTTTAAAAGCTCGATAACTGTTTTGGCATAATCCAATCTTATGGCTTTGGCCTCAACCCATTTAGAGACATAGTAAACCGCAAGTAAGATGTAAATGTTGCCAAATGAGACGGGAAATGAGCCCATAAAATCAATCCCCCATACGTCAAAAACTTCACAAACAAGGATTGGATTTTGTGGCATTTGATTCTTTTGTGAAATTTTCCCCGTTCTTTGGCACCGCTCACAACTTTTACAAAACAAATAGCAATCGTGTGACATGGTTGGCCAAAATAATCCACACTCAAGAACTTTTCTCAAAGTTCGATTAGGTCCGAAGTGTCCCCTACAACCAAATTCATGACAAAATTTCAAAATAATTGGTGTTCTTGTTGGGGCACACATCTCCTAATGATTTGATCGGGACAATGCTTCCACAAATACTGTTCATCCCGCACATAGTATTTTGCATCACTTTTCAATTTAACTTTTTGAGCACGTGTGAATGTGTCAGGATACCTTTTCGTGACCAAAAAGTTAACGATGTCGGCATACCAAGGAATAGATTGAGTAAGGAAAAAGAGATGCTCATCCGGAAACTCCTCCCGCAATGGGAGAGGAATTTCATTTGAAGTGATCCGACTTATATGGTCGGCAACAAGATTCTTGCATCCACTCTTGTCCTGAATTTCCAAATCAAATTCTTGCAATAATAAGATCCACCGGATGAGTCTTGGCTTTGCATCTTTCTTCGTCATCAAGTACTTGAGAGCCGCGTGATCCGAATACACTATGACTTTGGTGCCTAGTAGATATTGCCTAAACTTCTCCAAAGCAAACACTGTGGTCAATAGCTCCTTCTCCATGGTAGAGTAGTTGCTTTGAGAACTGTCTAGTGTTCTCGATGCATAGTAGATCACATGGGATGTTTTTCCATTCTTTTGACCCAAAACGGCGCCTATAACATAGTTGATTGCATCACACATGATCTCAAAAGGGGAGATCCCAATTTGGTGCTTGTATGATGGGGGCGGATGTAAGCAACTCCTTGAGCTTGTCAAAAGCTTCTTTGCCCGCCTCGTTGAACTCGAAATCAACATCCTTTTGCAAGAGTTGGCACATTGGTGTTGTTATCTTTGAAAAGTCATTGATGAATCTTCAGTAGAAACTTGCATGACCTAAAAAGGAACGAACTTCCCGAACACAAGTCGGGTAAGGTAAGCTTTAAATAACATCAATTTTAGCATTATCTACCTCAATTCCTTTCTTTGACAAAATGTGGCCCAAAATAAGACCTTGACTCACCATAAAATGACATTTTTCAAAATTTAGAACCAAATTCCTTTCAATGCATCTTTTCAAAATTTTGGTGAGATTGGTCAAACATTCTTGAAATGAGTTGCCATATACCGTAAAATCATCCATGAAAACTTCAATTATGTTTTCAACATATTCCAAGAAAATACTAACCATGCAACGTTGGAAAGTGATCGGGGTATTACACAATCCAAATGGCATTCTCCGGTATGCAAAGTGCCAAATAGACATGTAAAGGTTGTCTTTTCTTGGTCTTCCGGTGCCACCGGGATTTGGTGAAAACCGGAATACCCGTCTAGACAACAATAATGAGATTTTCCAGCCAACCTCTCTAACATTTGGTCAATGAAGGGTAGTCGAAAATGATCTTTTCTTGTTCTTGCATTGAGTTTTCGGTAGTCAATACATACTCTCCATCCGTTTTGCATACGGTTGGGGACCATCATACCTTTCTTGTTCTCGACCACCGTGATTCTCGTCTTCTTTCGCACCACTTGAAACGGGCTCACCCACTTGCTATCCGAGATTTGATAAATCATCCCCGCATCAAAAAGCTTCAATATTTATTTCTTCACAACTTCCATCATAGGCGGATTCAATCTTCTTTGTGCATCCCGGCTCGGCTTGCATTCATCCTCCATCAAAATCTTGTGCATACAAATGGAGGGGCTCAATCCTTTAATATTTGTAATTGTCCAACCCATGACTTCTTTTTGCTCTTTCAACACCTTGAGGAGTTGCTCTTCTTTAAATTCGGTTAGATGAGTGGAAATGATGACCGGAATAGTCTCGTTCTTTCCCAAGTAGGCATACTTCAAGTGTTAAGGTAGGACTTTTAATTCCAATTTTGGTGGTTGAACAAGGGATGGTGGCAACTTTGTATGAGTTGGGGGCAATGCAATTTGCTTGACATCAAATCTTGTGGATTTATTTACCTCCAAATTATTGACCAACTTCTCCACTTTCAGATCTAAAGAATAAAGATTCAATTTTTTGGCTAGTTTTCCACAATCAAGCCCCTTGCTTAGGATCATCTCCAGCATATCACCATTAGACAACTCAAACAATTCTTAGGTTATTGGTTCAACAACATCAACAAAGTACAAAGATGAAACATCACTACGATATCTCATAGCATCATAAATATTAAAACTTATTGTTTCACCATCAAACTCCATTGTTAAACTACCTGCATACACATCAATCTTTGTCCTAGCCGTCTTCAAAAATGATCTCCCGAGTAAAACTAGAGCCGATTTGGAGGAGACTTGTTCCTATAAGTCAATTACATAGAAATCCGCCGGAAAGACGATTTGGTTCACTTGTACCAAAACATCTTCTAGGACACCACTAGAAAAACACTTGATTTATCCGCAAGTGAAGTTATGACACCCGTTTCACTTAAAGGACCCACATTTAACGAATCATATGCCGAATAGGGCATGACATTAGTAGAAGCACCGAGATCGAGCATGACGCTACTAAAAGTGACATCCCCTATCTTACAAGGAACCGTAAACATTCTCAGATCTTTGCACTTAGGTGGAAGTTTTCTTTGTAAGACCGCGGATGCATTTTCGTTCATAGAAATCTTTTCATTTCCCTTCAATTTTCTCTTGTTGGTGCAAAGTTCTTTCAAAAACTTTGCATAACTAGGGATTTTTTTTGATTGCATCTTGTAATGGGATGTTTACTTCCACCTTTCGGAAGGTGTCCAAGATCTCCTTCTCCTCCGCATTCTTCTTTGAGGTAGCAAGTCGGGAGGGGAATGGCGGTTGAGTGGCTATTGGAGTCACTAGAGGGGTAGTCTTCTTTGGAACTCCGGCTTGTGTGTCATTCTTGCCAATAGGATCCTCGATGGGAGTGATCTCTATTTCTTCCTCATCTTCCCTTGACTTCTTCTTGGAACTACTCTGTCCAGTTTGTTTACCACTTCTCAAAGTCACTACATTGACATTTGGGTTCTTTTCGGTTTGAGAAGGTAGTTTACCATGGGACTCCAACTTGCTTATAGATGTAACTATATCTCCTATTTGTGCTTCAAGGTTGGAGATACTAGTCCTTGTCTCCTTTTGGAATTGTTGAGTGCTAGTGGCTAGGGATTTTACAATGTCTTGAAGAGACATTCCGGAGCTACTTGGTTGGGATTGAGGAGGTTGTTGGTGATGATGTAGAGGGTGTGGTTTGGGTTGAGAGTGTGGTTGTGGGTGTTGGTAATAAGGTTGTTGTGGTGGATAGGAAGGTCTAATCAATGCATGTTGAGGCAATGATCTTGGGTTGTAGCTCATATTGGGATTTGGTTTCGAACTTGAATTGTATGCATTTTGGTAACCGGATGGTTTATTGTGGTAGTTTTGGAACTCTCATGTGGCATTCACGTGTTCCGCATATTCTTGAAGAATGGGGCACATATCCGTAGAATGTCCCATTGTTGCACATATTCCACAAACCATCACTTGTGGAGTTTGTCCCATGGCTAGCTTTTGGACAACGGGTGTTAAATCTTTGTTTTGAGACTCTAGGTTTGATGTCCCCACTTTGTTGACTTTTTGTTGTGTGTCCCTCTTCATGTCTTGGCGCGGGCCAAAGTGTTGGGAGTTTGCAGCTTTGGTGTTGAAGAGTCGTCTTGTTTGTTGTGGAGTTTTGCTAAAGACATCTCCATCGCTTGAGGCATCAACTAGTCTTCTCTCCATTGGTAACAATCCTTCATAAAAGTGTTGAATGAGGAGTTGTTCTGAAATTTGATGTTGTGGACAACTATAGCATAAATTGTTGAACCTCTCCCAATAATCATGGAAAGTTTCATTTTGACCTTGGCGGATTCCATAAATCTCCTTTCTAAGACTTGAGACTCTTGAAGCGGGATAGAACTTGTCAAGAAAAGCTCTTTCCATATCGTTCCATGAGTTGATTGACCCCGATGGTGTAACGCCCTGACTCTCAGGTATTAATTTTATGGATTTAATTTTTATAAATTGCAAGGTCTACTCGACGAGTTGGATGCCCTGACTCGTCGAGTAGGAGCGGGTTTGGCCACGTGTTAAGTGACCGACTCGCCAAGTCCAAGATAGGACCCGACGAGTAGGAGCTGGGGGATGAAACCCTAATTTTCGGGGTTTTGCACCCTATTTAAAGGATCATTAGCCTCCTTTAGCCCCTTACAGCCTCTTGAGAGTCCAGCAAACCCTAATTTGTGTGTGTGCTCCATTCTTGTGTATTTTAAGCTTTGGAAGGTGGATCTTAGTGAGAAAAGATTGGAGAAACAAGTGGCTAGAAGCAAGGAGCGTGTGGGGATCTAAAATCTACCTCAGTTATCATCTTCTGAAGGCATCAAGTCATTACCTTGACCTCATTTCCTTCTAGATCTCATTTGGCTAAAGATTAGGGCTTTTCTAGCATATTAGGAAGCTATTCTTGGGTATGAGCTAAGATCTGAAGTTGCAACTTCAGATCTGAACACTCTTGGGTCTCTAAGTCCATAAAGCTTCCAGCTTTAGCAAGTATGAACCTCTCCTTAGGTGTAAAACTCCATTACAAGCTTGGTTTTGACATTATAAGTCTTTAGAGCCTTGCATGCACGTAAAGTTTGCAATTTTACGTGATAAACATGCCTTGGGAAGCTGGATCTGCAACATGGAACCTTAAAATGGCTTAAAAAGCATCTGAATGGATAATGGAATGAAGGGACTCAGTGAGTTGCATGGCCAACTCGGCGAGTCCGATGAAGATTTTTGTGCAAGGACTTCTGCATGGACTCGACGAGTCAGTGGGGTGACTCGGCGAGTCAACTAGGGTTTTACTGACTTTTGGACACGCATAGACTCGACGAGTTGGTCGGAAACTCGGCGAGTCAGTGAGGGTTTTTTGACCTTCTGAACTCTTAAGGAACTCGACGAGTTACTAGCTGCACTCGACGAGTTGGGTCAACATGGACCGTTGACTTTGACTTGGACCAAGGGTTGACCAGTTTGACCTCTAGGGTATTTTGGTAAGTTGAAAATTTATGGAAATGGTTTTATGGTAACTATAGGTGGTGGAGTTCGTGTCAGTGATTCGAGAGTTGAGCTTATCACTTCAGTGCGACATTTGTGAGGTGAGTTATCCTCACTATACTAAGGGGTCTAAGGCACCAAGGTCGGCCCAGTGGATTCGATATCCCAGTAGTTGATTATGTGTTGAATAGGAGATGATTATGCATGCTAGTTTGCTATGGCAGTTAGGTAGATCTGTAGGACTACCTGTGTTACTGTTCGATTATCAGTATGTGTTCTTATCTATATAAGTGGACATGTTGTGTGGGTAGGGTTGAGGTTGCACTGTCTCGTGCAGTGACCAACAAACCTTGGAGTATGCCAGATATGAGCTGAGGGTCGGGAAGGCATACCAGACTCATACTGAGGACTCATTAGCATACCAGATACGAGCTGAGAACCAAGTGGTATGCTAGAATCGTACTGAGGGCAAGTCAGATATGTTCCAGTTGTAGGACTACAGGGGGCAATCCAGATGTGATATGTGGGCCGGAAGGCAAGCCAGACTCACAATGTAGGCTCAGGGGGTAATCCAATCTATAGAGCTATGGAGCCAGTACATGTTGTTATTTGTATATGTGTTATGTGCAGTGTATCGGTATTTTGGGGGAACTCACTAAGCCGCGGGCTTACAGTTTCAGTTTATTGTTTCAGGTACATCAGGGGATCGCGACAAGGCAAAGGCGTGATCGTACAACTCCTCATATTTATGTTTATGTTTCTGGGAAACTCTGATATTATACATTTTCAAAACAAGTTTTGTAATGATTAATGGTTTTGAAATGTTTTAAAAGTTTAAATTTGGCACGATTTTTATGGGTGTGACAGATGGAAGATAGAATAACCAATCCTTTACTCTATCGACCAATGAAAAGGGGAATGTCCTTAATTTGATTTGGTCATCGTTTGAACATTGTGGCTTTATACTAGTGCAAATAATGTGGAACATCTTCAAGTGATTATGAGGGTCTTCATTCTCCAATCCATGAAAAGTTGGAAGGTGATGAACTAAACTTGACTTCAATTCCGAACCTCCTTCCAAAACGGGGTAATTGATACCGGTTGGAATTTGTGTAACATCGGTTTCCATCATTTTCCTCAAGGTTCTTTTGGGAGCTTCTCCTCCATCCCCCATTGCAATTGGGGTTATTATGGGTGGATTTTATGGTAGGGGTGGTGTTTCGGGAATTTCTTGGTGAGGATCGGGGCTAAAATCGGGTTCGGTGTCACTAGAGGAAGCGGTTTCAACCTCTGGGTCCCCATGAGGATTGGAGGTTTGACCACGTTCTATTTTCTTTTCCTTCGCCAAAACGCCTTGCTTCTTTTTCAATTTTCGGGTTGTAAATCAAAGCACCTGTACGTTGAGATCTGGGCATAGAGAAACAATTTGATTAAAAATAAACCAATCCCCGGCAACGACGCCAAAATTTGGTGGTTGTCGAGGCCAAAAAAATAAATAACCCTATATCTTTTACATTAAAATAGTGTATAGCGGTAAAGGGGTCGAATCCGCGGAGATTAGTTCAATTTTATAACTCTATGAAAAATCTCTTTGCAAAAGTACTTGTAAAATGACAATAAAAATAAAAATGGGGGTTTTGATCTTTTAAAATACCATAAGTAAAACTAGAGTTAAACTAAGATTTAAATAGACAATTTCAACAAAAACAAGGGTTTGATGTAAAATCAATAAGGGAAGGATGGTTGACTTAAGGTTTCCTCACTTTGACTTTTGATGCGCATATCATTAGAATCCAATGGTGCAATACTTGTTTTAAATCCTTAAATTGGCTATAGTAACCCAAGAAACTTGAGATTACCTAGAATTTTCTTAGTTATTAAAATGGTTAGAGAAGCTCATAACAATTTCCCTAGTCAAAGTCACAATTTCCATTAAGCATGTAATTAGTGAAAGTCAACTAGCAATAAGAACCAAAAGGTCACCAATATGAGTCAAATGCTTTCACTACCATGTTGGATAAAATGTTTTTATGATTGTGTGAAGTAAAACTAACACAAAAATCACTTGTTACTTGCTAATTTGAGGATCCTTTACTTAATCAAGAAATTGGCCAACTAATCACCACAAGCATATTTAAACTCATGAATAAAAACATACAAGTAGTAATAAGATGTTAAAACACAAAACATTTTCATAAAGATTTAAGAACAAGTTCATGGGGTCTTCAACATTCAACAAATAGTCAAAGGATTTCACCAAAGTCAACCAAGTTTAGTTTAGCCTAGCATGACTAAACTCAAGAAAACAAGATAAGAAAAGATTGTACCAAACATTCAACAAGATTTAGAGATGAAAAGATGATGTTCTTCAAGTGTTCTTGGCCTTCAAAGTCTCCAAAAACTCCAGAGAAAATGCTCCAAATTCGGATGTGCAAGAGTGTAGAAAAGTGGCACACCAACCTTCCCCATATAGCTCAAAATAAGAATTTCCAGAAATGCCCCTGCAGGGCCTTGAACGACTCGCATGCTGAGCTGGGTTCTTTTGTAGTTTGGGCTCTTTTGTGATTTGGGCCTCCAATGGCTTAGCCCACTTGCCCATAACGAATCCACTAAGCTTGTAACCCAATATTCTTCATGTTTTGTTCAATTTATGCCCAAGATGACTTCTCCAAATGATCCATAGCTCACGTAATTACCCGATCATTAATCCCCGCACGCTCGAAAAATTCTTCCATCTTCGTTTAATTAAGAGACCATATTCTTCCATGCTCCATCCATCTAAAGCCCATTTTATGCATCGATTCCATTATCACCAAACCCATAATTCTTGATGTCCTCTAATTCCCATCGTTTTCCATACGTCCCGAACATTTCCGCTCCACTATTCTGCATGAAATCTGCAATAAAGCTCACGAAACTAGAAAGTACCCGAAATAGTCACAAAATAACAAAAGGGAAAATATGCATGGAAATTATCTAAATTATGAATGAAATATGCTAAAATAAACTATAAAAAAAAAGTAAATAAAAATGAAACTATCACTTAGCTTCTAAATCTTTTGATTCATTTCTTGTTACCTGGAGTCAACCCATGGTATGAGTTGTCCAAAGTCTTGTTTCTATTAAGTATGACGATGTGCGTATATTCGATTAAAAAAAATCAAATGAAAATTACGGTTTTGGAAAGATTTAATTGTATTGTTTTTGGATATTTCATAACAAGTCAAATTTAAATCTAGACATTTCAAGATTATGGACCTTGAAGACCATAGTAAGGGAATTTGTGTAATTACACTTGTGCATACTAGAATAAAGATGAAACAACTATAAGCCTGGCTACAGTTAATGATTGACTCTTATTGACGTATGAGGCTCACAACGATGTATTTGCTTGAATAGCCATGTGGGGGTGAGGTGATGGAAGAGACTGGAAATGGTTGTTTTATCGATTTTGTGATTGTGTTTCATCCCTCGATGGATGAAATATGGTTGTTAATTTTCTCTCTTTAAAGATACAAAGATTAGAGACATCCTTGTAAAATATATTTTTCCTCTTATTTTGTACATGAAAGGAATATTTATGTAGTGTTTGATGAGTGCCGAATCCGTCAAACAAATAAATCATATTTGCACTTATATGATTTAAAAATAATAGTAATAGTGGCAAACATGGTCTATCCTCAGGAATTCGGTTTTAATCGAGAAATACACCAAAATAGTCATGTTTTTATTCCTATGCTTAAAAATTAAATACATGGGAGGATTTTGAGAACGAATAAACTAAAATGAAATACGGTAAAAGAAATACTAGAAACAAAAATAAAAGCAATTTAGTTTCGAGATCTACTTTCCTAATGATGTAAGCTAATGAGGATTTAAGTTAAATTGAATTCTAATCTAAGTTGATACTTGGAAGTATTAACAAGCCCTAACACTTGCAATTCACCAAGTTGTTTAACCAAAACAAACTCTTTGAATTAAACCTAACAATTCTAATCTAATCTAAACAAGCTCTTAGAATCAAAGTGAAAAATCGCATTAAGTTTTATTTGCATGTTTTCAACAACATTCAATACTCCTCACAAGCTCAGGAGCGTAAGAATGATTGATTTTGGTTTACATTATAATCATTCAATGGAAATCAAATTAATGTTTGTTACTTTCTTTAATTCACAAAACAATTACAGATTTTGTCAATCAAATCACTTGAATGATCTAACCCTAATTCAGGTGGCCAGTATGAATCAAAATTAAAATCAAAGTTTTAATTAAAATGAAACCAAATTCACTAGATTGACTACAAATTCAACATCAAATCATATGATCAACTACATAAAAAGGAAGTTCAAACGACGAAACCGAATGTGATAACTAAAATACGATAAATAAACACTACAAAATACTAACTAGTTGACGATTGAATTAGCATCAAAATACTGATTTAGACGTGTGATTATTGATTGTTATGCCCAATAATTTTAATATAATTCCTAGTTTGGCCGCATTTGTCAATAAGCTCTGACAACCCGTTTCGCCAGACACTCGGTTAAAACAAGCTCTTTAACCAAGTTGCGAACTTATCTAACTAAAACGAGTGCTTTAGTTTGAACTGACTCGCTACAAAATTATCAAAACAGTAATTTGTATTTAGGTGAGAGAGTCGCATTAAAGCACAAATGAAACACCAAACACATTGAACCATCACGTAAGCTCCAAGAATGTACATTGTACCAACATGATTTTATAATACAAGTGTATTACTTGCTACTTAGATCAATTAAAAGAAAATTTATGAATTCAATTAATTGATTAGAAATTCGTTATTAAAACCCTAATTGGGTTGTTCAAGGCTAACCAAAATTATAACAATGAAAAGCCAAAATCATATGGATAGGAATGTATTAAATCTAAATAACAATCTCACACAACGAATCTAAAATCAAAATCAAATGATTAAACCAATCCAAACATCAACCCCGGTGGTTTAGCCATTTAAGACGGCTAAACCCTGGAAACTACAATTCAACCAACGAAAAATGAAACTTACTAAAAGAAATTAAGATTGTTTTCACGCTAAATAAATCTTCAAAGTCGTCATTCTCGTTCTTGCGTTCTGTTGTCGTACGTGATTTTTGTGTGTCCTCAATATGTGTATGCCTCCTTTTTCTTTTATATCGTGTTTATCCCTCTCGAGAAAAATAAATCTTCGAGTCGCCATTCTCGTTCTTACCTTCTGTTGTCGTAAGTGATTTTTGTCTGTCCCCAATATGTGTATGTCTCCTTTTTCTTTTATATGTTGAATACTATCCTAGAAAATTCATGATTTATTCGAGAAAAATTATAACAATTGATAAGATTAGATAAGAAACTAAAACTTTTTAATTCCCTTAACCTCCGCAATCCACAATGTTTCCTACCTTTGTTGGCTTCAATAATGGACTAAAAGGAAAAGGGGATAATTTATTAAGGAAAAATGGATATTGGATCATCTTATTATTTCATGTTGGGCTTACTGAAATTCATCCAAACATCATGTTTTGGGCTGATTGAAAATCATAAAATAGGCTAAAAAATGGGCCGCCCGTTTCTTTTTTTTTTTTTTTGAACAGATTTCATGTTGTTGTTCACAAGGCCCGTAAGGAGCATCAAACGATCTTAAAATCCGATCTCCACCGTTCATATTAAATATCTATGAATTGGGAAGACCTCTGTAAAATTTCACCACGTTTACCCCACGGTCCAATCACTTTATGAAGACCGCACATTGCTGCCGAATTCCAAAAAAAAAGAAAAAAAAAAAACTATTTAAATCGTTTCGTTTTATTGCTTTATAGTAGATGTTGTCACATGATTTCAATCATGATTGCAAGGCTTTCCATGTGACTTTTATCGATGCTCAAAGATGTCATTACATGTTTACATAAATTAGCACAAACTAATCTTAAAGTAAAATTGTCCCAAACAAACGATGTAGTGAAACGTATGAAATGCACGCTAATTATACATGATATGTCACAAAAATTATTAATAAAATGTGTCAAAATGATGCGTAAAAATGTACCTAACAGTGTTAAAACCAGAGGGATTCACCTCGGTAAGCAGCTTGACAATGCCTAGATGGCCTGGCAAACACCACGATGCAGCCTCGGCATGCCGAGTGTAGAGCCCCCACTCGGCAAGTTTTGGCCACACCCACCATTTGTCTCATTGTAATTCCCAAAAAACCATGACAAATCTTTTTCATTTTTAAAAGAAACTTTCATAAAACCATAAGATTATCAACCATTGTTTTCAAAACAAAACCATAGAAATCAGTATATCAAAATAATCTCTCAAAATAAAATCAGCAGGAGGATGTCTACGATCACGCATTCGCCTTGCCCCGATTTATCTGAAGAACCTGAAAACATTGAAATCAACAATTGTAAGCCAAATCTTAGTGAATTCCCCCAGAATACCCCCACACAATAATACATTTACAATGCATGCACATTGGGCCCGCAACATAAGACTGGATTGCCCCTGAGCCCACAACATGAGACTAGATTGCCACTCCACGGGCCCTCAACTCACGACTGGCTTGCTCCCGAGCCCACAACATAATACTGGATTGCCCCTCCCGGACCTCAGCATATGAATGGATTGCTCACAGGTTTGTTGGCTTACAGCACAAAATGGTACCGCCTCAACCCAACCACATTATGTCAACATATGCAAACAATAATCAATAACAAGAAAATACAAGTAATCATACAGATCTACCAATCTAACAGATCACTAAAGTATACCAACATCCTACACACAAGGACACATACTGTAGTACAAAGTATAGTGAGAAAACTCACCTCACAGTCTAGAAGATAATAGCGCTAATCACAGAACCAAAAACCGGTACTATAGGTCACATATACAACAAACAGGGACCATGACTCAAAATACATCCTAAAACCCTTATTTTGACCTAAAGTCAAACTTAGTGAAAGTCAATGGTCAACAGTCAAAAGTCATCTCAGATGGCTGCCACGTCGTGGCAGCCTCACAACAAAATAGTCATGAAACTACATAATGTCACGACATGGAGTCCAATCTCCACGTCTTAGGAAACGCCCAGACTAGCTTATTGTATTAAGCTCTTAATGCCTCAAGTCATCCATTCATATTTTCCAAAAGGCATTCAAACATACAAAACATCATAAAAATCATTGCTTTATACAAATAAATGTCCAATGCATGTCTTGAACTCAAACTAGGTCAAAATGGTGTAAAATGGGGTTCAAATCTCATAGAAGTAATCAAAACTCAATACATCTCTAGATCTACAACACCAAACCCCTAAAAGACCTCAATGATTCATAATTTTGCTAACTTTCTGAGATCCATTCGTCTAAACTTTCCAATCATGAAAAATACTAGCATGGAAGCCTACATCTAGAAGTTTAATGCATAACGGCTAAACTTGGACACTTACAATGATCCAGAACAAGTGCACAAAGATGATGAGGAGAGTTGTTTGCTAAATCAATGCCCAAGGATCACATTCTTCTTCTTCAAAACACCAAAAATCACCACAAAACTCAAGAAATTCAACAATAGAGGCTAGGATTTCAAGGAGGGAGGAAGGGAGGTAATAAAGGTCGAGGATGTGCAAACCCTAGACATCACATCCCTTAAATAGGGATGTGAACCCCAAAAATTAGTGTTTGTCATTAAATGGCTGCCAAGTTGTGGCCATTAGGCTGGCATGGCGTGGCGTCCACCTAACCTTCATGCAACTTCTGGCCATGGCCACATCATGGGATCTCATTCACCACATTGTGGCCACCAAATCTAGAAACTTGAATAATTAAACTTTTAAGAGAAACATACCTGAAACTTGGTGTTACATTTCTCCCCCACTTGAACTAGATTTCGTCCTCGAAATCCTCCGCTGAAAATAGATCTGGATAGTGCTCACGCATCTCCGACTCGGGCTCCTAAGTCCACTCAGAACCCTTCTGATGTTGCCATTAAACCTTGACTAAGGGTACCACGTTATTGCGCAAGGTCTTCGTCTTCCTATCCAGAATAGCCACAACCCTCTCCACGTAATTCAGGTGCTCATCGACCTGAATGTCGTCTAACGGAACGACCACCATATCATCAACTAAGAACTTCCGAAACTGAGAAACATGGAAGATGTTATGGATTTGACTAAGCTCCTCAGGCAGATCCAACCGATAGGCCACCTTGCCTACCCTGTCCACCACTCTAAAAGGTCTAATAAATCAGGGGGCCCAACTTGCCCTGCTTCCTGAAGCGTATAACACCCTTCCAGGGTGATACCTTAAACATAACCATCTCCCCAACCTGAAACTCCAACTAAGACCATCACCTATCAGCATAACTTTTATGTTGGCTCTGTGATGTCTGTAACCTCTGCCTGATCTGCTGAATAAGCTATGTCGTTTGGAGCACTACTTTAGTCCTCCCCATGACCCTATGACCGACCTCTCCGCAACAAACTGGAGTATGACATTTCCTCCTATAGAGAAGCTCATACGGAGGTGCACCAATGCTGGAATGATAGTTTTTGTTGTAAGAAAACTTAGCTAGGGGAAGGTAGGAGTCCCAACTCCCACCAAAATGAATGACACATGCCCTCAACATATAATCGAGCGTCTGAATAGTCCGCTCACTCTAACCATCAGTTTGAGGGTGATAAGCAGTGTTGAAGAGCAGTCTCGTACCCAACTCCTTATGAAACCTCTGCCAAAACCGAGAAGCGAAACACACATCACGTTCAGATATGATGGAAACCGGTACACCGTGGCGAGCAATGATCTCGCTCACATATACATCGGCTAATTTCTCAGCCAAAGAACTCTCCCGAATGGAAAGAAAATGAGCACTCTTGGTCAGGCGGTCAACAGTAACCCATATGGCATCAAATCCTTTGGCCGTCCTTGGCAATTTAGTGATGAAATCCATGGTGATCTGTTCCAATTTCCACATGGGAACTTCCAAGGGATGCAACTTGTCGTGCAGCCTCTGGTGCTCTGCCTTGACCATCCGACATGTCAATCATCTCTCCACACACCATGTTATCTCTCGCTTCATGTATGGCCACCAATAGCTAAGTCTCAAGTCTCGATACATCTTCGTGGATCCACGGTGAATCGAGAACCTAGACTTGTACGCCTCCTCCATCAATGTCTGTCGAACCCCACCAGAAACTAGGACCCAAACCTGCCCGTACTGGGTCACAAGCCCGTGACGATCGGTGGAAAATCTATCAATATGGCCCCTGATCTTCTGCTTCTTCTAATTTTCCCTCCTATATCCTTTGGCATGAGCATCTCTAATCAAATCCAAGAGTGGTGAGTCGATGGTCCTCCTCAAACAAAGTCCTCGAATAGGAGCACTAGTCGCCTTGTGACTCAAAGCGTCAGCGACCATATTGGCCTTACCTGGATGATAAAGAATCTCACAATCATAATCCTTTACCACATCAAGCCACTTGGACTACCTCATGTTCAGATTTAGCTGATCCAAAAGATATCTCAGGCTCTTGTGATCCGTATAGATGGTACAACAGACCCTATATAGGTAGTGTTGCCAAATCTTGAGGGAAAATACCACATCCCCCAAATCCATGTCATATGTCAGATAACTAACCTCATGAGGCTTCAGTTGCCTGGATGCATACACAATGACCCTACTACACTGCATGAGAACTACCCCAAACCCGTGATCGAAGCATCACAAAATACAACAAAATCCTCAACATCCTATGGAAGGGTCAATACTAGGGCCTCACATAACTTCTTCCTTAGAGTCCCAAATGCAGCCTGCTGCTCACGCCCCCAACAGAAATACACACTCTTCGTCGTCAAGCAAGTCATAGGAACAACAATCTTGGAAAAATCCTGAATGAACCTCTGATAGTAACCTGCTGGCCCCAAAAAACTCCTGATCTCAGATGGGGACTTCGAGATCTCCCACTATATAACTGCCTCAATCTTGGTCGGGTCAACCAAAATCTTGTTCTGGAGGTGTCCCAAGAACTGAACTTCTCGTAGCCAGAACTCACACTTTCAAAACTTGACATATAGCCTCTCCCTCCTCAACACTCCAAGTAACTCTTGAACGTTCTCCTCATGTTGCTCTCTGGTTTTGGAGTAGAACAGAATATCATCAATAAAAACAACGACCGATCAATTGTGCATCGGTCTGCATACCCGATTCATTAAATCCATAAATGTTGCAGGTACAGTGGTGAGACCAAAAGGCATCACCACGAACTCATAATAACCATAACGAGTTCGAAACGTTGTCTTCTCCACATCCTCCTCTCCGAACCCCATGTAATGGTATCCCAACCTCAAATCAATCTTGGAGAACCAAGATGCACCTTGCAACTGATCGAAAAGATCATCGATTCTAGGAAGTGGGTAACGATTATTCACCGTCAACTTGTTTAATTCTCGATGCAACGCCTTAGCAATCGGGGCCGCACTGGGGATCAGATCGATCCTAAACTCCACCTGCCGCGCGGGAGGCACACTAGGCAATTCCTCTGGTAAAACTTCTGGAAACTCTCTAACTACTGGCACATCCGCAACCAACTTCTTCCCCTTAATTTGAATGTCGATCACATAGGCGAGATAACCCGAACATCCATGTTGGAGATACTGCATATCCCTAGCAGCCGAACAAAAAGATGAACCAACCCTGGTACCCTCTCCATAAATTGTTAGCTCTACCCCACTTGGGGTTTAAACTACCACTAGCTGTCTATTGTAATCGATCAAAGCTCCAAACCTAGTCATCCAGTTCATACCAACAATCACGCACACATCCCTTATATAGATGAGAATCAGGTCAATCGGGTAGGGCACCCCGAATATCTCCAAAGTAAAATCACGAAACATGCTTGAAGCAGAAACCTCGTGTTTGTTAGCCATGGAAACTCGCAACAGACACTCCAACTCCCGAAGGTTCATATCGAAATCCCTATTGATGGCCTGAGATACAAAAGACCGGCTCGCATCCGAGTCGAAAAGCATAATAGCAGGTAAGGAATTCACTAAGAATGTACCTATCATGAATACAAACGTAAACATACAAAATAATTATCTTGACATAATAATAAATGATTACATACTAGTAACAAAGTCAAGCGTCGCCATGGCCTCCTCTACAGTAAGCTAAAATGTGCGACCCCTGGCCTTCAGGGCCTCAGCCCTCCCCCGACGGTCATCCGTGATCTGAAGGGTGGTCGAATATGTTTCCTATACTCGTCTAGAAGTGAGTAAGGGACAATTGTCCTTTACATAGACAGCCTGATCATAGTGGTAACAAATCTTGTTGCTCGAAGGCGGAGCCTACTGACGATAATCCCTCGTTTAATGAACCTGGCAACCACAATTGTGGCACCCTAATGCTGATCGGCATGCTCCCTCATGCATCTTCCCTCACTTGCCATAAGTGCGGTCCCTCTGACCTTCGGATTGTGAATCAGCAGGCTTGAACAGCTTCGCTGTTGATTGGGTCTGAAATGGGGTCTGCCTCTTCTCTCTCGCATGGGTCTCTCTCTCTCTCTCTCTCTCTCTCTCTCTCTCTCTCTCTCTCTCTCTCTCTCTCTCTCTCTCTCTCTCTCTCTCTCTCTCTCTCTCGAGTGAAGGACTGCATCTCGGAGAGGGAACAGTACTGATGCGTTGACACAAACTCGTGAATCTTCGTCTTGAGCATGGTCAAGTAGCGATACATATGAACCTTCTCTGAAGGAACATACTCAACACAAAAAAAGGCTCTCTCAACAATCATCTAGGTGATATTCGTTACCGACTCTGTCGTCTGCTTCAACGACAGATACTCCTAGGATAATCTCTCCATCTCAACCAACGGAACATACTCGGTGTGGAACATCTCCGTGCATTGCTCCCAAGTCACTACAGCTTTCTCTGTAGGAGAATAAGCATTGGTCAGTGGTCACCAGCTTCCACCAATCCTTCGCCCCCTATTGTAGAAGGTTCAAGGCGAACTTAACCTTCTGGTCCTTCGGTAATGAGAATGTGAAGAAACAACCTTCAACTAACTCTGCACCCGCTTTGCATATGCTAATCATACATAAAACTGCATTTGAAAGACATTCGAATACTTGATTTTAGCCTAAGCCCACAAACAGACAAGGAACATGAAATAAGGCTAAATAAAAAATTCTCGGGCTATAAATTCTTAGTTATATACAACTATGATGCATACATTAAGCAACTACAATAATAATGTTAGTTTCATATAGCACATCAATAAATTCCCCTAGGCTATCAGACATCACAATGTAACATCCCAAAAATTACAACCCAAAATTTTCATTTTTAAGTTTACCAAATTCATAAACACAAAACATCATTGATTCCAAAACCATGAGAAGACAAGATCGTTATAGTGTATAATCAATACAATTCGTAGAAAACATTATCAGAGCATAAGTCCCAAAATCTCTACTACGGAAAATCATAGTGTGATGCGACACAATCAAGCCGACCCCTTCCCCTTCGAGCTGGAAGTACCTGACACATAAACTGAAACAGTAAGCACAAATCTTAGTGAGTTTTCCCCCACCATACCACATAAACCACAAACATACTGTCAGGCATATCTGGGTGCCGGACCTACCCTGCCGAGCATATCTGGGTGCTTGACCTATCCTTCCAGGCATATTTGGGTGCCCGACCTACCCTCCGGTCTATTTCAACTAGTTACGGGGTCTATTTCACCCCCTACCACTACCACATAATAACATACATAAATCACATGATCATCAAGAAATTTTTGAATAATGATAACTATCACATAGACAATCATCATATTATGCACTAAATGAAGAGCCGACCTTGGTGCCTTTGACCCGTAACATTCACGAAGGGAGACTCACCTCAAACTGTGGGTGTAATAATGTGCTCGGCGAATGACTCGTGAACTCCTCCCCATATTGCACATCATAAATTTCTAATTAGCTAACAAATTATGACTCTAACCCTAATTCACGTCTTAAGGCAAAGAATTCCCTAATTCTTGCCTTATTGGGCCTTTTCTCCTACGGCCCAATTTCGAACAACCCAAAAGTTCCCAAGCCCAAACAATTAAATTATAAGGCCCAAAGGTCTTCATCCACAGATGGGCTTGGGGCCCAACAAGCCAAGCCCCAACAAATCAAGGTCCAACAACCATCTTTGCATTCCGCATGCATACGTGTGGGGTACTCTGCATGTACACCCAATGTACGCTGGTCTTGACCTGACTCGGGTGGTTGATCCAGTACGCGCAGGGTACCAGGGAGTACGCCCAGCGTACTAGCCAGCCAACCCAAGAACCCTCTTGTGACTTAATCCATTAATTCCTCACGTCCAGAATGAAGATCCAGGTCCCTAAGAATGTACTAAGCCATAAAGTCATAAACTTTATGCTTTTGCATGCATAGATGGGGATTAAGACATAGATTAAGTCCTTATACACACTTAGTTGGTACCTAGCACTTGCATGGTTGAGGCTAAACCATTAAGGTCCGATTTTTATGGCTCTTAACACTTCCAAGAGCCAAAAAGGACAGCTCATAAGGACTGAAAACTCATTTACTCAAAGGACCTCAACTATGGGATCAAAATATAACATAAAACACCCCAAAACTAGATCCAAGCATGCAATGGTCAACGTTTAAGATTTATACCTCAAATAGGTTAGAAATTATGCCAAACTTCTGGATCTACAAGCCCTCTTCACATCCTTGCATCTTCTCTAAACTCCTTCTTTTTCGACACCACCAAATAACACAAAAAATGCACAAGATAAGCTCAAAATGCATGCAAGAGGTCTAGGGTTCGGTTCTAACACTCTAAGGTTGATGGAGGCTGAGAGAATGAGGGTTAGGAGCGACATAAGGTCTTTAAATAGGGGGAAATCCCTAAAATTTAGGGTTTGCTTCTGGCCAGACTACGCCCAGCGTACGCATGGGCTTCCCCCGATTCGCGCATCACCCATGTATGTCGTGTGTACACTATGTACGCCCAGCATACGGCCCTGTCCCATATTAAAATTATCTATCAATTTTATTAGCACCAAAAGAAGATACCTGGAAACTCGGGAATTACAAATCTCCCCCACTTGAATTAGACTTCCTCCTCGAAGTCAGTTGTTGCTGCTGGAAATAGCTCCGGATAATGCTCCCTCATCTCGTCCATTGGCTCCCACGTCCATTCTGAGCCCTTATGGTGCTGCTACTGCACCTTCACTAGCTCGACCCTTTTGTTCCTCAGATCCTTCGTCTTTCTGTCGAGAATTGCTACGGGCCTCTCAATGTAATTCAGACGATCATCCACGTGAATATCCTCCAAAGGAATCACCACGGAATCATCAACTAAGCACTTCCGCAGCTGCGAGACATGAAAAGTGTTGTGGATCTGCCTGAGTTCCTCCAGAAGATCTAGTCGGTACGCCTCCTTGCCCACCCGGGCTATAATCCTAAAGGGTCTGATATACCTGGGGCCCAACTTGCCCCCGCTTCCTGAAGTGAATGACACCTTTACAAGGTGACACCTTCAAGAGGACCATATCCCCGACCTGAAACTCTAGGTTCGATCGGCGTCTGTCGGCGTAGCTCTTCTGCCGACTCTGAGCCGTCTGGAGTCTACTCCGGACCTGATGAATCAACTCGGTCTTCTTGAGTACCACCTCAGTACTCCCCATGACTCGCTGACCGACCTCACCCCAACATATCGGGGTCCTGCACTTCCTCTCATAAAGCATCTCAAAGGGAGGCCGGTCGATGCTGGCGTGGTAGCTATTGTTATATGAAAACTCGGTCAATGGAAGGTATGTATCCCAGCTACCACCGAAATCCAGAACGCACGCCCGCATCATATCTTCCAATGTCTGGATGGTCCGCTCGCTATGACCATCTGTATGGGGTGGAAGGCCGTGCTGAAGTGCAGACGAGTACCCAGCTCGTCATAAAATTTCTTCCAGGATCTGGAAGTGAACTGCATGTCTCTGTCGGAAATCACAGAAACCAGCACCCCGTGCCAAGCCACGACCTCCCTGATGTAGATTTCTGCCAGCTTCTCGGCAAAAATACTCTCCTGGATAGGAATGAAATGGGCGCTCTTGGTCAATCGATCCACGATGACCCATATCGCATCGACTCCTCGTGCCGTCCGTGGCAACTTCGTGATGAAATCCATGCTAATCTCCTCTCATTTCCAAACGGGGATGTCCAACGGCTGCATCTTGCCGTGAGGTCTCTGGTGCTCGGCCTTGACCTTCCTGCAGGCCAAGCACCTCTCGACATACCAAGCTACATCACGCTTCATGCAGGTCCACCAGTATTCAGGTCGAAGATCTCTATACAACTTCTTCGCCCCGAGATGGATGGAAAATCTAGATTTGTGCGCCTCCTCCATCAAGATTTAGAGCACGCCGCCTGAGTATGGGACCCACACTCTCCGATGAAGTGTCAAAAAAATCGTGGCTATCATAATTAAAGGAGGAAATCTGACCCACGATGCGCTCACTCTTCCGGTGCTCCTCATTCATAGCCTCCAACTGGGTCTCCCGAATCCGCTCCAGAAGCGGAGTCACCAATGTCATCCTCAGATAGATATCCCTGATCGGGGCCGCGACTACCTTGCGGCTAAGAGCATTGGCCACTACATTGGCCTTCCCTGGGTGGTAAAGGATCTCGCAATCATAATCCTTCACTACGTCCAGCCACCAACGCTATCTCATGTTTAGATTTGGCTGATCCATCAAATACCTTAGACTCTTATGCTCCGTGTAAATAGTACATCGGACCCTATAGAGGTAGTGTCACCAAATCTTGAGGGCAAAAACCACTGCCCCCAACTCTAAATCGTGCGTCGGGTAATTCGCCTCGTGAGGCTTCAACTACCTCGAGGCGTATGCGATGATGTGCCCCCTATGCATCAAGACCGCGCCCAAGCCCGAAATAGACGCGTCACAATAAACTACAAAATCCTTGAAACCCTCTGGCAGAGTCAAAATTGGTGCCTCGCATAACTTCTGCCTCAAAGTCTCAAACGTTGCATGCTGCTCAGCCTCCCAACCAAAAACGGCAACCTTCTTCGTCAATCGGTTCAGGGGTACTGCTATCTTGGATAAATCCTGAATGAATCTCCGATAATATCCAGCTAGCCCAAAGAAGCTCCGAATATCAGATGGAGACCTCGGAACCTCCCATCTCATCATGGCCTCCACTTTGGCCGGATCGACCAGAATATCGTTCTGGTTGACAAGGTGCCCAAAAAACTGCACCTCGCGCAACCAGAACTCGCACTTGGAGAACTTCGTGCAAAGCCTCTCCCTCCTCAGGGTATCCAACACCTCTCGCAAGTATTCCTCATGCTGCTCCTGGGTATTGGAATAAACCAGAATATCATCAATAAATACTATCACCGACCGATCCAACATCGGCCTGCACACGCGGTTCACGAGGTCCATGAATGTGGTCGGGACATTAGTGAGCCCAAAAGGCATCACCACGAACTCGTAATGACCATAACGAGTCTGAAAGGCTGTCTTCTGCACAACCTCCTCCCTGGCCCTTATCTGGTGGTATCCCGAGCACAGATGAATTTTGGAAAACCAAGACGCCCCCTGGAGTTGGTCAAATAAATCATCGATCCTCGGGAGTAGATAACGTTTCTTCACCGTTAGCTTGTTCAACTCCCGGTAGTCAATACACATCCGGTGCGACTCATCCTTCTTCTTCACAAACATGATCGATGCACCCCAAGGTGAGCTACTTGGTCGGATAAATCCCTTGTCTAACAACTCTTGCAGTTGTGTAGACAAATCCTTCATCTCTGGTGGGGATAATCGATATGGTGCCATGGCTATTGGGGCTGCACCAGGAACCATATCAATCCGGAACTCCACCTGCCTCTCCGGAGGCACTCCGGGTGAATCCTCTAGAAACACGTCCGGGTACTCTCGAATAACTGGCACCCCATCGACTTCCGCTCTATCCCGCTCCCGAGTATCCATAATATACGCGACAAACCCAGAGCAACCCTGATGGAGATAGTGCCTGGACCTAGCAGTTGAACGTAAAACGGGGCCGCATTGAGCTCCCTCTCCCTGGACCACCAACTCTCCCCCACTTGGGGTCCGCATACGCACTAGTTGGTGCTCACAATCAATCACTGTCCCATTAGGGCTCAACCAATCCATCCCTACTATGACCTTGTTCCCACACAGAGGTATGGGAACCAAGTCAATAGAGTAATGCTCGTTGTACATCCTGAAAACACAATCCTGATGGACCCTCGATGCTCGGACGGACCGCTCATCTGCAATCTCAACCTCTAACGGGTAGTCTAACATACTCGGAGATCCGGAAAACCTCTTACTGAGCGCAAGAGATACAAAAGATCGGGTGGCCCCCGAGTCGAACAACACCAAAACAAGAATATTGTTCACATGGAACGATCCTAGAACAAAACAAATAAAATATAAGTATTGAAATCGACATAAAATGAAAGTTAAGGGAAAGAAACATACCCGTCACCACGTCTGGTGCGGCGCACGCCTACTCAGCGGTCAACTGGAAGGCTCGACTCCTCACCACTGGAGCATCTGTCTTGCCCTGACGGCCATCTGTGATCTGCAGGGTCGCTGGAGCTGGCGCCACCACTGGCGCTCCCGATGCTAGACTCGGGCAGTGGGCCTTCTTGTGGCCCCTCTGATTGCAATGAAAGAAAATCAGGTATGATGTCTGAATGGTGGGACTAGGGGCAGTACAATCCCTACTAAAGTGTTCAGTCTTGCCGCACTTGTAGCAGCCTGAGCCTCCTGACCTACAAGCTCCCTCATGTGGCTTGCCGCATTTCCCACATCGGCTTCGGCCCTACTTGACCTTCAACCTCGGGTCGAATCCCTTGGGTTTCTTCGCTGAAACCCCAATAATCTAACCAAGTTCTGCCTTCCTCTTCCCAATGTGCTCCATATCAATCTCTCGCTCCCGTGCCCTGGCAATCATATCATCCAGAGTCGGGCATGCCGAATAACTAACAAAATCCCTGATGTCTGCTCTCAACATGTCGTTATACCAGGTTTTCTTCATCTCTTCATCAGCTGCATACTGGGGAACCAACAAGGCCCTCTCCCTAAACATGGCAGTAATCTCCGCCACAGTCTCTGTCGTCTGTCTCATGTACAAAAACTCCCTGGTCAGCTGCTGAATCTCCATTGTTGGAGCGAACTCTGCTCGGAACCTGGTCACAAAATCTGGCCAGGTCATGGCCTCAATGGTCGAACCTCCCAAAGCATAACCGACCTTCTCCCATCAGTCCCTACCCCGCTCCCGCAAACAACCCGCAGCAAGCCTGACCTTCGACCCCTCAGGACAGAAGCTGGTCAGTTGAGCAGACTCAATGTTTCCTATCCACCGTCTAGCTGCGATGGGTTCCTTCACCCCGAAAAATTTTGGTGCTCCACATCCCTTGGAATCCTTGAAGGAGAGTGTGCGAGTCCCAGGATGCCTCTAGTAATCTTTAAGGCGATCATCCATCGGCTTGATAATTCCCTCCTTGATCAACCCGAAAATCATTGGCCATATCACTCCTGAAAGCCCTAAGGCGATCCTCCATCAGCTCGATAATTCCCTCCTTGATCAACCCGAAAATCATCGGGGTCGCGTCAAGGTTGCCTCTAGTAATCTCCGATGCAATGAACTCCCGTAGACCATCATCAATTAGCTCGGAACCCGTACCCTGACGCGTTATCACCATTCTGAAACAAACCATACAACTATCAGGATCATGAATACAAATCGTGAGATTTCACATTCTACAAGCCCTCCTGGTTCCTTCGTGGCCCTTCCCGAATCGAGTACGGATCCTCTGCTTTCAGTAGTACGGGCCCATACTACCTTCCACATCTATCCGTACTTTCCTCGGGGATTGCTTTGAATCTTCCAGGTCACTTCCTACCCAAACATACAATTGAAATCAAATAAGGCTCCTGGCACTAATCTCTTCCTAGACACCCTCTAGGACACAACTCTCCCATTCACTGCCCTCAGCTGCCGAAAGGACTTCCACGAACTTCCTCTAACTAGCGCACGAATACAGTTACATATTAATAAAACCAGATAATTCTTCGAATGAGAGGTCTTACTTTACAACGATTGGACTCAAACAAGAGTTGCACAGTAGAGCCAAACCTAACCCTCTAAAATTATTTGGTTCACATAACATGTAACTTGGCGTATTCGCCCACTAGTTAACTGAAGTTAGTTAGAACTCCTAGAAGCACAAAGCAAGCAACATTCAGGCTTCGGGTAACAAAGCAACCATACCCTAATCAGACCATCCTATTACTGAAAGATAAGCACTAACATGCATGTCTACAAGCTCATACAGTAGGCATTCAAGGCATCTCTCCTAGCATTCTATCATGCAAAATTTGAGTAGATCTCTAGCCTTAACTAGCATGCAATCCACATATTCATAACTCAATTCATAGCAGATAATAGGTATGGGTATCTTGAGGAAAACTTACTTGAGCTCGGCCGATTACACGCATCACACGTATGGTCTTTTATTAAAATTCTTAATTCATAAAAGAAATGTTTTTCTCTTGAAAATCTTTCAAACCCTCGATTTGAGTTCAAACACACCCGAGAGTATGTCTGAATCCATCAAACCAAGGCTCTGATACCAACTTGTAACATCCCAAAAAATACAACCCAAAAAATTTCATTTAAATTTTACCAAATTCATAAACACAAAACATCATTGATTCCAAAACCATGAGAACACAAGATAGTTATAGTGTATAATCAAGACAATTCGTAGAAAACATTATCAGAGCATAAGTCCCAAAATCTCTACTGTGGAAAATCATAGTATGATGCGACGCGATCAAGCCGGCCCCTTCCCCTTCGAGCTGGAAGTACCTGACACATAAACCGAAACAGTAAGCACAAAGCTAAGTGAGTTTTCCCCCCACCATACCACATACAACACAAACATACTGTCAGACATATCTTAGTGCCCGACCTACCCTGCCGAGCATATCTGGGTGCTCGACCTACCCTGCCAGGCATATATGGGTGCCCGACCTACCCTCCGGTCTATTTCAACCGGTTACGGGGTCTATTTCACCCCTACCACTACCAATTAATAACATACATAAATCACATGATCATCAAGCAATTCGTGAATAATGATAATTATCACATAGACAATCATCATACTATGCAATAAATGAAGGGCCGGCCTTGGTGCCTTCGACCCGTAACATTCATGAAGGGAGACGCACCTCAAACTGTGGGTGTAATAACGTACTCGACGAATGACTCGTGAACTCCTACCCCTATCGCACATCATAAATTTCTAATTAACTAACAAATTATGACTCTAACCCTAATTCACGTCTTAAGGCAAAGATTTTCCTAATTCTTGCCTTATTGGGCCTTTTCCCCCTAAGGAACAATTTCGAACAGCCCAAAAGTGCCCAAGCCCAAACAATTAAATTCTAAGCCCGAACGGTCTTCATCCACAGATGGGCTTGGGGCCCAACAAGCCAATCCCCAACAAATCAAGGCCCAACAACCATCTTTGCATTCTGCATGTGTACGCGCGGCGTACTCTGCATGTACGCCCAACGTACGCTGGTCTTGACCTGACTCGGGTGGTTGACCCAGTACGAGTAGTGTACCAGGGAGTACGCCTAGCGTACTGGCCAGCCAACCCAAGAACCCTCTTTTGACTTAATCCATTAAGTCCTCACGTCCAGAATGTAGATCCAGGTCCCTAAGAACGTCCTAAGTCATAAAGTCATAAACTTTATGCTTTTGCATGCATGGATGGGGATTAAGACATAAATTAAGTCCTTATAGACACTTAGTTGGTACCTAGCACTTGCATGGTTGAGGCTAAACCATCAAGGTCCGATTTTTATGCCTCTTAACACTTCCAAGAGCCAAAAAGGACAGCTCATAAGGACTGAAAACTTATTTACTCAAAGGACCTCAACTATGGGACCAAAATATAACATAAAACACCCTAAAACTAGATCTAAGCATGCAATGGTCAAGGTTTAAGCTTTATTCCTCAAATAGGTCAGAAATTGTGCCAAACTTTTGGATCTACAAGCCCTCTTCACGTCCTTGCTTCTTCTCTAAACTCCTTCCTCTTCAACACCACCAAATAACACAAAAAATGCACAAGATAAGCTCAAAATGCATGCAAGAGGTCCAGGGTTCGATTCTAACACTCTAAGGGTGATGCAGGCTGAGAGAATGAGGGTTAGGAGGGACATAAGGTCTTTAAATAGGGTGTAAACACTAAAATTTAGGGTTTGCTTCTGGCCAGACTACTCCCAACGTACACATGGGTACGCTCAGTGTACGCAGGGGCTTCCCCCGATTCACTCCTCACCCATGTACGTCATGTGTACACTATGTACACCCAACGTACGGCCCTGTCCCATATTAAAATTATCTATCAATTTTATAAGCAGCAAAAGAAGATACTTGGCAACTCGGGCATTACACATAAGTCAAGAAATCTATCATGCAACTACTGAAGATCCTAGCCTATAAACTAGCATGAATTTCTAACATATCATCAATACACATCAATAAGAGTGGGTATCTTGGGAAATAACTTTCCTTGGGCTTCGGCTGATTGTACACATCGCATCCTCTCCTTTGATTATTTTAAAATAGCCTTAATTATGAAAAATATTTGTAGATCCATAGTTTGAGTGTGGAGTCACACAAGTGTTCATCCAATTCTCTCAAACCAGTGCTCTGATACCAACTTGTAACATCCTAAAAACCATGAATTTTTTTTTCTTTTTTAAAAAACACTTTCATAAAACCATAAGATTGTCAACCATTGTTTTCAAAACAAAACCATAGAAATCGGTATATCAAAATAATCTCTCAACATAAAATCAATAGGAGGAGGTGTATGATCACGCCTTCGCCTTGCTCCGATTATCTGAAGAACCCGAAAACTTTAAAATCAACAATTGTAAGTAAAAGCTTAGTGAGTTCCCCCAAAATACCCGACACAACAATACATATATGATGCATGCACATTGGGCCCACATCATAAGACTGGACTACCCCCGAACCCACAACATGAAACTGGATTGCCACTCCCCGGGCCCTCAGCTTATGACTTGCTTGCTCCCGAGCCCACAACATTAGACTAGAATGCCCCTCCCGGCCCTCAACATATGACTAGATTGCTCCCGGGTTTGCTGGCTTACAGCACAAAACAATACCACCTCAACCCAACCACACTATGTCGACATATGCAAACAATAATCAATAACAAGCAAATACAGATAATCATACATATCTACCAATCTAACTAATCACTAAAGTATACCAATATCCTACACACAAGGACACATACTACAGTATAAAGTATAGTGAGAAAACTCACCTTGCAGACTAAAAGATAATAGCACTGATCATAGATCTAAAAACCGGTACTATAGGTCACATATACAACAAACAGGGACCATGACTCAAACTACAGCCCAAAATCCTTATTTGACCTAAAGTCAAACTTAGTCAAAGTCAACAGTCAACGATCAAAAGTCAACTCAGATGGATGCCACGTTATGACCAATCCTTGCCACGTTGTGGCACCCTCACGACAAAATAGTCACGAAACTGCATAACGCCATGACATGGAGGCCAATCTTCATGTCTTGGGAATCGCCCAGACTAGCTTATTGCATTAAGCTCTTACTCCCTCAAGCCATCCATCCATACTTTCCAGAATGCATTCATACACTTAAAACATCATAAAAATCGTTGCTTTATACACATGCTTGTCCAATGCATGTCTTGAACTCAAACTTGGTCAACATGGTGTAAAATGGGGTTCAAATCTCATATAAGTAACCAAAACTCAATAACTCTCTAGATCTATAACACCAAACCCCAAAATGACCTCAATAATTCATAAAGTTGCTAACTTTATGAGATGTATTCATCTAAATTTTCCCAATCATGAAACTACTAGCATGAAAGCCTACATCTAGAAGTTTAATGCATAAAGGTTGAGCTTGGACACTTACAATGGTCCAAAACAAGTACATAAATATAATGAAGATAGTTGCTTGTTGAATCAATGCCCAAGGATCACCTTCTTTTTCTTCAAAACACCAAAAATTACCACAAAACTCAAGAACTTCAATAATAGAGGCTAGGGTTTCAAGGAGGGGGGAAGGGAGGTGATGGAGGTTGAGGGTTTCAAGAACTTCAATAATGGAGGCTGAATCAATGCCCAATGATCACCTTCTTCTTCTTCTTCAAATTTCGACGATATACAAGGTTTAAGGATGGAGATAGCCCTGATAAATAAAAATCTTGAAAATTACTTGGTATTTGCCAAGAAACAAGAAGTCAACAAAGAAAAATCCAATAATTTGAAATTTCTACTTCAAGATGCGACTCATTACACATTGACAGAAGGTGCCTTTGTTTTGGTGGTGAAAGCCAAAATTAAAATATTAAAAAATATATATAATTTATAACTTTTATCTTTTCTTTTTTATTAATATGTTTTATATTATGTATTAGGTGTTTTTTTTTAATTAATGAAAGTTTTAGGTTTTATATAAATTAAGTTGTTTAAAATATATAGCATGACAATTCATTTCCAAAGAAGTGTGACATGCGATGGAAAGCTGAGATGGCGAAAAAACGGAGTGACAAAAAGGAAATTTGGGGAGTGAAGATGCGGGCCCCACTATATAGATAAACGATATTTGTATGAGCACAAGACAAATTTTGGGACTTAAATAGATACTAATAAATTGCCATTTTACTATTCTTCGAATAATCTTTACGTATAAGAACACAATTTCTTATTGAAACGACAAGAACGCAAAAATAATAATAATAATAATAAATAAGTACTTATAGTATCAATGTCCTTTATATACGAGTCTAGTAGATATATATAAAATAGTAAATTACTTGTCGATTAAATTTGTAATGATCAAAATGAAGACAAATTTACAAGATATAAATGGGATAGTAATGCACCATCAACCTTTTTATTCATTTCATCTAAATAACTAAAAGAATATAATAACTTCATTTTCAACAATATAAAAATCATCCTAAGTTCTAACGTTTTTGATCATGCAATGTTTTTCCTTCGAAAAATTCAGCCAACATTCGCTCAATATCCTCCGGCGTTAACTTTATGTATTTTGACGGATTTTTACCACCCTCAATCATAGGCCTGCGTAATTAATAACAGCACAAAAAATACATAATTACACAAAATAAAAAACCACCCATCTCCAAAATTATTAAAAAAAAAAGTTTAATGCTAAAAAAGGGTATAAAACTTTTCCTTTTGTCCACAATAGGTTACTAAACTGATCTCAAAACGCAATTTTTTTGTTCTAAAAAATTACCCGCCATAACCTTTTGGGCGGTTTTAATACTTATCGTCCAAATCAAAATATAATTTTTTTTTTTAAATAATTATTTATTTTAGTGTAAATTACAAAAATGTTGTTGATTTTGCCATTTTGGTACCAAAAAGTTTTTGCTTGCAATTTTAATCCTATATGATGATTTTGTAACGATTTGGTCCTAAAAATCATTTAAAGGGTAACATAGTCATTTTTTACTTAAAACATGAACCAAAACTTTACAAAAACCTCAAATAACAACCAAAACTGCAATAGAAAACTTTTTGAGACCAAATTTTGCAAAAAAACAGTTAGCTAAACCCTGGGACCACCCACCCTGCCAAGGTGGGTGGTCTCTAAGTTTAACCGGTTTTTGCAAATTTTGGTTTTAAACAGTTTCCTATTGCAGTTTTGGTTGTTATTTGAGGTTTTTGTAAAGTTTTGGTTCATGTTTTCAAGTAAAAAATGACTATATTACCCTTTTAACGATTTTGGTCAAAAAAAAAAAAAAAAGTTTGACTTTCAAGACCCAAAAAGCTTTTAGTGACCTAGGGTGGTTTATACACAAGTCAAAATTTTAACCCAAAAAAAATAAAAAATAAAAAACAAAAAAATACCCGAATCTTTTTTTAAAAGATCTATAAGCGGGCAAAAGGACTTCAGCAACCGCGAGTCTCAAAGACTCACGTAACTCACTATCGGGAACACTCCATTGAGATTGCCTTTGATGCAATTCCTCAAATTGATTATTAAAAGTTTTGAATCTTTCTTTTACTGTTGCCCTTGAAACACCCGCGGTGCTTGTCCCATCATTGCCTGCCACCTGTACTGTCAGACACTGTAATATCTGCAAAATTGAAAAAGTAACAATAATTAGCATCGTACTTTCATAAAAAAAACAATTTTTATTTTTATTTTTCTATTTATAAAAGTTTAAGAAACCTTAGACCAACAAATTCTCTTGTATTGGTTTGCATGTTGTTGTACGACTCTTCGGTGGATTTGTACCCAGTCATCTCCTAACATTTCCTTTGCTTCTGACCTAAATGCAAGAAATAACAATGTATTTTTATTTATTTGTGTATTATAGAACCCAACTTCTTATTAGGACATTATACTTTGATTTATTTTTTTCATTTATAGCATTGTACTTTTATTTTTTTTTTCTTAGGGTTAATAAACTTTTTTGGTACCTGAGTATAACTGAATTTTTCAAATTTGGTCCCAAAAAGTATACAACATTGTACTTTCACTTTTTTTTTTCTTATAAAAAGTATACTTTCAAAAAACTTCTTATTAGGAGTTTAGAACATCATACTTTGATTTATTTCTTTCAGTTATAGCATTGTACTTTCATTTTTTTCTTTAGGGTAAATTACACTTTTTGGTACCTGAGTATAACTGATTTTCAAAATTGGTCCCAAATTTTTTTTAAATTCCAGTATTGTACTTTCAGTTTTTTAATTACAAGAACCTCTAAAAGAACCAAAATTGCAATAGAAAGATTTTTGAGACCAAAATTGCAAAAATCAGCTATACTCAGGGACCAAAAATGTAATTTACTCTTTTTCTTATTAAGGCATATTATACTTTAAAAATTCTACCCAATTATAGCATTCAAAATTGCTTTACATTTAACTCGAACGATTATTAAAAACTAAAAGGTCAAATTATAATTATACCTTCGTACAGATCTAACAATGTAATGAATATTATTCATCATAAATATTTGAGTCAAAGCTTGATCTTTATACTGCTTAGATTTTCCATCCAAATTATTTTGTAAAGCTTGCATTATTCTTCTTGTTATTTTTGCCAGCTGTGCATCTGGATCGATTTGTTCAAACTCTAGAAATAGTAGCTTCAATGTTGACTGATAACTGCATCATAAACACATCATACTACAAAATTGCAAAAATAGAAAATGATTTTTTTTTTTATTTTTTTTTTGTAGAAAAGAGAAATATTAGTGGACTTACTCAAATAAGAATTTGACATAATTAATAACATAACTAGTCAAAGGATGAACAGTTCCATCAAGAACAGCAGTTTTAGTGGCATCTTTTTCAACAGCTTCTTCAAAATCAACAAAAGTTTCTTGAGCTGTTTCAGCTAAACGTTTTGTTAAAGCAGAAACAGATTCTCTCATTTCAGCTCCAGATATACTTTCATAAAGGGTATTAAACTGTCAAAAGATGTAATTGATTGTAAAAATAATAGTATGAAATAATAAAATAAATGAAAAATGAAAAGTTATATATATATATATATATATATATATATATATATATATATATATATATATATATATGTTAATAGTTAGTACCTCTGGTTGAACTTCTTTCATTATCTCATACATGTCAAGAAGAACAAATAACTTTTCAGGTGACCTTTTGCTTTTGGCTATGGCTTCCCCAAAACTTAGAAGTAAAGAAACACTGGTTGAAGTTGCTTCTGCAAAACATTGGTCCATGAAAGATTTCATTCCTTCAAAAACTTCATCAGATACTTTCCTTTCTGCAGCAAATAGTAGTTTTACCTGTTTAGTTACAATAAATGTTAGATATATCATATCAATATGATGTCATATATGGTTGTTTTGTAAATTCTTACAGCAATTCTCACGAAATGAATCCAATTTCCTATTTTAGCCTCGAGAACCTCCCACTGCATCCTTTGGACATCGTCTTTATGGAGCTTTTCTACTCCAAGTTTTCTAAGGCTGCTTTCCATACATGCAGATCGTGCTTCCCTGAAGATAAACAGTCATATTATGAACAGTTTTTGCTGATATCAGAATGGGGATTCATGAGAAGGCATATATAAAATGGAAAGTAAAAAGATCTCACCTGTAAATCATAAATACTTGCTGTTGATGGCCAGCTTGATGCATTTGTTGAGCTAGATCATGCAGCAATGGTGTAACTTGAGGTGGGATGAGAGTGGGAGGGCGATAAACAACATTTTCTAAATCTTTATGGTGATCTGCAGGATTTTTCCTGACACCTTCACCATGAGCAGTTGGTGGTGTTGGTCGAAGAGAAGCAGGTAGGCAGTCTAAAAGACGATCAGGTTCCACAGGTTTACTGTAACAATGGCGGAATTTGAGCAAGGTTATTAGGGAAGAATTAGAAGTTACATGAGCTGAATAAAGAAAATTTGTAAAATTGAGACCTGTATGACGATAATAGCTGACGGAATTCGTCTTCAAGCATCATGGAAGCTTTTTGAAGCAAGGTTGTGGCATGTGTAATCACTCCGATACTGGTCTTGAGGTTTTTATTTGTACTAAAAAATCGAACGATGGTTTTCAGCTGACCAACTGCTTCTAGATAACTCTGCAAATCTTCTTGTGGACCTTTCAGAATCACAGCCTCCGCCTACACATTCAGAATATAGACATTTTTTTGGGGGATTTTCGATATCGGAAAGAGTAAAGCGACATGATCGATCATATATCGAGGAAATACGGAAGCAACCTGTTTAGTAAGCTCAAATTGGATCAAAATTGCATCGGCGAACTTCAATGTCTTATCGATGTTCTCATGTGCCTTCCTCATTGAATGCGTTTTCACCTGCACAAAAATGAAACCATGGTGAATTTCAAAATGCATTCAACAGAGAAGAGATTGAATTAAGGAAGGTGAAGAGTGAGAAATGTAAAACCTGGGTCGGGCGCATGGCGGTTTCGAGGGCAGAGAGGCGGAGATCGAAGGAGCCGAGGATGGAGGTCATGCTGTCGGTGATTATCTGACTCCTTGCGAGACAATCCCTCATTGTAACAGCCCTATCACGTAGGGTTTCCATGGTGATTTCATTAAACCCAGTTGTTTTCTCATTTCGTTTGTTCGTTTCCATTCAAGGTTTTGATTGGGAGGTTGGAACACGCAATGGGAGAATGAAGGAGCCAGCCTTATTGCCTTATATACCTTCCTGGTGGTAATCCCTTGGGTTGGACGCTTTGAAAAAAAAAATCTTATTTTTACATTTTTTGATCGATCTTGTATAAAAATAAATCAATTTAGATCATATATTAATTCTGGTAAATTTATAGTTTAATAATTTTATTTTATTATCCAAACATATAGTCAGGCATATAAAATTTAATGATTTGTAATATTTAACCATTATAGATCAATATCAATACACTTTTAAAGGAAAAAAATATGTTACAGAAGTAAAATGTGAATATTGTTACATAATTTGTTTTTGTTTTAAATATATATTGATATTGATTTATAATTGTAAAAAATAAAGAATTAGTATTAAGTTTGAAACTTGTTACATAATAAACAAATGTTAAACAAATAAAAACAAAAACAAAAAATTATTATTATTATTATTATTATTATTATTATTAAACTATAAATGCTCGGTTCTTATAGTCCTTAACATTTTGTGTTTTCTATTTAAAATTTTCACTATCTCAAATGAATCAAATACATAAAATTGGAGAATATTTGAATCGCTACTCATATTATTTGTTTCTTTAGGAATTTAAATAAACAAATAATTTTATTTATTTATTATTATTATTATTATTATTATTATTATTTTTTGGGAAATTGAGTAAACTAACTAAAATAGGATGCCTAGTTTTTTTCCTTGGAAATTGAGCATACTAGTTTTTTTCCAGAAAATTGAGTAAATTAGATTGAATCCTTTAAATAATACAACAAGATAAGGAAATAACAAAGTTTCCTAAACTATAAATTACACAAAATCAAAACAAATCATTTTATGCTATTACCCCCCCCCCCCCCCCCCAAGAGAAGTAGGGGAAGGACCAACACGAAGCTTGGTGCGAAAATCCTCAAACAAAGGTCTTGGAAGACTTTTTGTGAAGATACCGGCTAACTGTAGATGTGAAGAAACAAACTTGGTCGAAAGTTTGCCAGATAAAACAAGCTCGCGAACAAAGTGATAATCAATGTTAATATGTTTAGCACGTTTGTCAGCAATAGGATTTTGACTTAAGAACAAATCACTTTTATTATCACAGAGAATGGTCGGTCGTGAGGGACGAAAGATGTGAAGTTCTTTGAGAGGATGTGTGATCCAGATAATCTTAGCAGCAGTGTTGGCCAAAGCTCTATATTCTAATTCACAACTGGAACGAGAGACCGTAGGTTGTTTCTTAGCACTCCAAGATACCAAATTTCCACCAAGAAAAACCGATTGGCCATAGGTAGAACATCGTGTCTCGATAAATCGAGCCCAATCAGCATCAGAGTACCTAAGAATGTTGGGTGAAGATGCATGATGAAATGAAAGACCATAAAATATAATGCCTTTAACATAACGTAAGATACACTTGACTGCTTGAAAATGGTCTTGTGTTGGTAAATGAAGAAACTGACTGACTTGATTGACAGTATAAGAGAGATCAGGTCGAGTAATAGTCAGATATTGAAGAGCACCAACTAAGGAGCGATAAAGTGTAGGGTCGGAAAAAGGAACACCTTGAGTAGTAAAATAATATGATGTGGAAAGAGGAGTGGCTACTGGTTTAGCATGAAGAAGTTTGGCACGAGTAAGAAAGTCATAGGCATATTTAGACTGACTTAGGAATAAACCAGAGTCAGAATAGGAGACCTCCAAACCAAGAAAATAGTTCAAGCGACCAAGATCGGTAATTGAAATTTCCTTGTTGAAACGAGATATAAAATTTCGAATTGTTGTGCCATTATTCCCAATTAGAATAATATCATCAACATAGACCAATAGACAAAAGACATGAATCCCGTTTAAAAATAAACAATGAGGTATCCGCACGACTACAAGAGAAACCAAGCTGAACCAAAAAACCACTCAACCTTTGAAACCAAGCCCTGGGAGCTTGCTTTAAACCATACATAGCAAATTTTAACCAACAAACATAAGTGGGAAATCGCACATCAATGAAGCCTGGTGGCTATTCCATGAAGAAAGTATCGGTAAGATTTCCATTCAAGAAAGCGTTTTTGACATCAAGTTGATAAAGTGACCATTTGTTAAGAACCACTAGGGATAAAATAGTGCGTACAGTTAAAGCTTTAACAACTAGACTGAAGGTAACATAATAATCCAAGCTCGGTACTTGAGTGAAACCTTGAGCAACTAAACGGGCTTTGTATTTTTCAAGTGTACCATCAGCATGAAATTTGGTGTGAAAACCCTATTTAGAACCGACCACATTAGAAGTGGGAGGACAAGGAACAAGATCATGGGTGTCATTTTTGCATAAAGCAGACATTTCATCACACATAGCTGAGTACTAAGTTGGATGCTTGGCAACTGATTTGAAACCTTTAGGTTCTTTTGAGGAGAACAATGCATGATGAAAAGAAGAGTGCACCAATTGAGAAACAGCAACAATGTGTTTAGGTGTGAAAATACCCGATTTAGCTCGAGTTTGCATCGGGTGCATGTTAGAAGATGGAGTAAGTGGTGTCTGGTGATCGATAGGAGGAGAAGGAGGCGGAGTTTGTTGTTCAGCAGTTGGAGAAGACGATGCCTGTTGTGGCCCATCAGATGGAGGAACCGAGTGTACACATAGCTCACAAAGATGGGGAGTCTGCCGGAGGTGATGACATAGACGCATCATCAGAAGGAGGCGATGGGGGCATAGTCATGGAAGACCCATCACAATATGTAGAAAAAATGAGTCGGGCGTCGGGTTCAGTAATAGAAGAGTCTAAGAAGGGAAAAATTGGCTCGTCAAATTAAACACGACAGGTAGTGTAAATCTGACATGTTGATGAATCTAAACAACAATATATTTTGTATTGGGAGTTATAGCCCACAAAAACACATGGAGCACTACGAGGTACTAATTTGTGAGAAGAATAATCCTGGAGATAAGGATACACACCGCAACCAAAAACCCAAAAATTTCCATAATTTGGTGTAGCTGAGAACAACGATTCATATTGAGAGAGGTCATTCAAGAGTGATGTAGGTAACCGATTGATGATATATGTTGTGGAAGAGAAAGCATAAGTCCAAAGAGAAGCAGGAACATTTGCATTAAACATCATTGATAAATCGGTCACTGTAATATGTCGATGTTTTCTTTCTGCACGGGTGTTTTGTTGAGGCGTATATGGGCAAGACAACATGTGATGAGTGCCATTTTGAAAAAAATAAATAACGAACATGATTATTAACAAACTCCATACCACCATCAGATTGAAAAACCTTGAGTTTGCAAGAAAATTAGGTTTATACAAAAGTGACAAATGTACGGAGAACATCATATAAGTCAGAATTCAATTTTAAGGGATAAAACCATGAAAACTTGGAGAAGTCATCAACAAAAAGAACATAATATCGATATCCATCCTTAGAAGTAACATGAGATGGTCCCCACAAGTCACAGTGTACCAAATCCAACACATGAGATGCACGTTTATAATTTAGATTGAAAGGAAATCGTTTGCTTTTAGATAATTGGCATGATGAATAAACATGAGGATTCGGTAAAAGAGATGTAACAGATAAGTAACCCAGTTTATTCAATAACTTAATAATGTTAAATGAAACATGCCCTAAGCGGCTATGCCATAAATCATAAGATGCACGAAGTCTTTTTAAGTCTCCCTTTTGCCAGTGGTTCCTTTGAAAGTCAATTATGAATGAGAAAGGTGTGGTCAGAAAATAAAACTTCAACAAAATTATCCTTGGTAAGTTTTCTAACAGAGAGCAATTTCTTTGTTAGATGAGGAACCACAAGAACATCAGATAAATTAATGTGAGGCGACAACTTAGAAAAACCAGTATGAGATATGGGAGAGACGTGCCCATTGCCAAACATGACAAGATCATTACCAGAATATGCAGAAGCTGAATCAAGGTGGGAAGAAGATGGCGACATATGTGAAGTAGCCCCAGTATCAACAAACCAGTCAGCAAAAGTATCTGAAACATTGCACTGAGCTTGAAAAGCCTATGCTAAGTTGATATAAAGAGTAGGAGATCGACGAGTAGCAAAGTTATTCAAATTTGGGCAGTAATTTGCATAATTGCCATCTTTGCGACATAATTGACAATTAGGGGGGAACGCCAACCATGTCCACGTCCTCGTGAAGAATTTCCACATGCTAATGAACAACCACATCCCCAAGTGGAGCTACAAGAGGTCGTAGTGTTGAAAGAAACCTATGAAACATTTGAACCAGACAAAGAATTAAGAAAAAGCTCATGACTTTCGACTTGAGAAACGAGATCAATGAATGAGGGGCGGGGCTAAATGAGACATTGAGTGGTGGAGAAATTCTCAAATGAAGAACCAAGGCCACGAAGAAACCAATGGATTTTATCAGTCTCATCAAGAGGATGACCAATAGAGGAAAGTTGGTCACAGATTCCCTTAAATTTCCGTCCAAATTTAGCAACAGTGGAAGAACCCTTTTTAATTTGGTTAAGAGAATCCCGTAGAGTGTGCATTCTTTCAAACAACTCATGGTTGTATGCAACCTCAAGAGCAAACTAAACCACATGAGAGGTCTTGTGATCGAGAATCTTAGCCATCGCCTCTTTAGAGAGGGATGACTGGAGTAGGATAAGAGCCTTTTGATCAGTGGCTAACCAGGTGAGATAAGTCGGATTTGGAGTAGGGGTAGAATTTGAAATCACAATTGTGGATGATGGTGCAGGAATCGAGCCATCAACATGGACAAGAAGCTTTTGGTAAGACAATAGGGGTAGGATCTACTTCTTCCATAATAGGTAACCGGAGGAAGTGAGTTTTATGGTAAGAAGATGAAGAAGAGTGGAGAGGGAAAAGGTGGAATTGGTTGAATCTCCTGTCATGGCAGAGAGAAAAAAAAAGTAACGAGAGAAGAAAATAGGGTCGGCCAGGAAGTTTTACGCTGATACCATATTAGGTATTGAGAATCAATGCATTTACAATTTGTATTGAATCCTTTAAATAATACAACAATACAATAAACAAGATAAGGAAATAATAAAGTTTCCTAAACTATAGATTATACCGAATCAAAACAAATCAATTTATGCTATTATTAACTAAAATGACAATTTCAAGTGAATAATCATTTTTTTATTTTATAAAATGACCAACTTATTCAACATTGCATTTCAGAGTGGAGTTATCTGACCTAGCTCATTTTGAATCGGGTTCTGAACTGAATATTTGCATATTTCGACATTGCGATCTTTATATTTCAAAGAAATACGAATAAAAAGAAATGGCAATCGATTCTTATTAGTTGGAGGTTTTAAGGGTTAGTTATTTGTTCCTTTACTTGTATGTGTTTAATTTTACTTTAAACTATAAAACTATAGTCTGAAATGAGAAGAATAGCTCAAGATTAATATATCATTAATTCATATCTTGTGCCTTAGGTAGGCTAGTTATTTGGTGTTAGTAACGACCCAAAACATTATACGTAAGTACTTAGGTTAACAATAATAGTCTACTAGATACTCCAGAATTTTCTTCGTATTTTGTAATATGAAGAACTAGTCTGAAATACAAAGAACGTTTGAAAAATGTGTAGAATACTCCGGTTCAAAACAACATAAACATTCCGGAATGATGTTCATTGTGATTTTGAAATTTATTTCTTTATGTTTTTCTAGTCTGATTGCATTTTAGATTTTTCTCTAATTATATCTTGCAAACCTACAATTGATGCAAATATTCTTGATAAACTCAAGAACTAACCTCTATGTGAGACTATCTTCTGACGAATGTGCTTTGATAGGTAGTTAAATATTTTCATCACGGTAGAAGATTGATTTGGTAAAAAAAATTGGCCAAGCCCAAGTTTGTGCTCTTTATGAACATCATATGTATTTTTTTTTCAAAATTTAGTAAAACATCTATGATAACTGAGTTTTTAACTATTTGGGTTGTGGTGACTTGGTAAGACATGTCGAAGATATGGTGGATAACCTATTGACCCATGTTCAAATCCTTGCATTACTCAGCCCCTTGTGGCTATGGAGGTTCGCCTGTAGTCAGGGCATGAGTCATAAACTCATGTTTGCAGCGGGGGATTAGTCGGTGTGCGAAAGCTAGCCCAAAAATCCTCGTTAGGGTAGTTCCATTTTCAAGAAAAAAAAAGTTGAGTTTGTTTTTTTAAATTTATTCACGATACGTAAGTTATATGTATCCGACTTATCAATTCAAAAAGCTTTACTTTTTTATTTTTTTAATAGAAGAGCTATTTTATGAACTTATTTATGGGAGCTACAAATTTATATTAATACTAGGTTTAAACCCGTGGAACTCCACGGTTTAAAAATTGAAATATAATTATACTTTTGATAGTGTAAATAAAAAGATATCAAATTTTAGAAATAATGAAGAATTATGATATTGTAATGTAATTAACATGAATAAATCAAATACAATAATGTATTATAAATTAATTAATTAATATGATGGATGAAGTGTGATACACGAAAGCAAAATAAAAGATGGTAGAAAACGGTTCTTATAAATTCCCAAAAACTTCCTTATAAACGACATTGGAAGTTTTATTTGTGAGACTACCATCCTTATCTAAATTTAACAATTTTAATCCTTCCCTGCTTTGAACTCTAGATAAGGCAACATACAATTGGCCGTGTGAAAAGATGGGATGTTTGAGAAACAAACCAACCTTCGATAACGACTGTCCCTGACTCTTATTAATGGTCATTGCAAAACATACAGCCAATGGAAACTGTCTTCTTCGGAATTTGAAGGGAATTTTCTTTTCTGATGGAGTTAATGACATTCTTGAAATAAAAGTGTGGTTTCCAATATTAGTTCCAGATATCATACATGCCTCAATAACACGTTTGCCCAATGATATCACCTGGAGTCTTGTCCCATTACACAATGCATTTTTCTGATCAATATTTCTCAGCAACATAACGTGAACACCAATTTTTAAAACTAACTTATGGTTTGGTAAACCCGATACTTTCAGACCATTTAAAACATCAGGTGAATATAAATTTGCATCAAACTGATCATGGACAAATTCATATTGGCATATACTATCTGAACTTAAATATTCAACCTCATCTCCTGGAAACTTAGATAGCAAACGGTCGTTTATTTCCTGAACCACTTCATTTTTTGGAGCAAGTATTGCTCTTTCTTGAAAATAGCTTGTATTGTTGTACTTTTCCAAAATTGAAGGATATATGAAGTTGATTAATGAACCTATGGGATCATGTGGATCGTTAATGAGAATATCATCTGGAATATCAATAACTGCTTCTCCATCGTTGATACCACCAAGTTTGCCTTCTCCTATATCCAACAACCATTTTTCAAAATATCTGATTTTTTCTATATCAGATTGATCCCTTCCAACAGTTAGTCTCATGTTTTTTTGTTAATTTATGGATCTTTATGTGTTGCCATAAATATGAAGAGCTTAAAGAAGCATTAACAATGTTTTGTCTACTTCCACCTGGAATAACATGTAGAATTTGTCTAAAATCTCCTCCAAAAACAATAACTTTCCCTCCAAATGGAATATCTGAGTTGGTAGAATTTTCAGACCTGAATAAATCTTTCAAACTTCGATCTACAGCTTCAAATGCATGCTTATGGACCATAGGAGCTTCATCCCAAATTATCAATGAGGTTTTTCTCAATAAGATAGCAAGGTCACTACCTCGATTTATTCTACAAACAGAATCCTCTGTTAGTTCAAATGGAATTACAAATCGAGAGTGTGTTGTTCTACCTCCGGGCAATAATAGTGGAGGGGCAATTTAGGCATTGTATAATATTTACGTTTCAAATTGAACAATCCATGATAAAAGTGTACAATAACCAATATTTCTGAAACGAATGCGAGTCCAATAGTACCAATGTAGAAACGTTATGTACAAATTCAGAATAAAACTTTAAGGGCAATTTTGGGGATCCGGATTCCACCATTGGTACTATTGGACTCGCATTCTTTTCAGAAATATTGGTTATTGTAAGTTTAAATTCTGACATTTAAAAAAAAATCTAACATGAAAAAGAAAGAGAAAGTTGTAAATTTGACAATTACAATCAGCAAACAAAAAAACAGTTAAATAAAAAACATTAAAAAAATTGAAACAGTAAAAAAGAAAGTACATTTCTATTTAACTGATTTTGATCGATAGAAATACACAATGTTATCATTTGTTTAAGTGATTTATGGGTAAATAACTTAGTTAAATACAGTCAGAAATACACAATGTTAGAAATATTACTTAATGTTTATATTTGATGTCTAATATCATGATACTTTTATTTTTCTATACACAAATAAATGATAGTACATTGCTATTTATTGTATTAATCCCTAGATTAATGTTTACTCCTTAATGAATACTTTCGAATGAAGAATAAAGTCATAATAAGATGTTATATTATCCAATATTGAATAAATAATAGTCATTTGGGAGATAAAAGCAATGTTGTATAAAATCAGTTCTACCAAAATCAAAATAACATAGTAAACGACATTATAGGAATGAAAAAAATAACACAATGTATATTCAAGAAATAAATATAAAAACCATCAAATCCCAAACAAAAACCATTCAAAACCAATCCACCTAAAAATGTAAACGGCTTAAGAGTCTATGATGCAGAAACAAAATTAACCATGAAGTAAGATTGTTTGTAAAAGTAAAATAAATTTACTTTTCTTTCTTGGGGACCAAAAGAGGCATTGGTTGTTCATCCGGTGGTGACAATCGAGAAGACTTAGATGATGACAAATTCTCCATTTCATCAAGATCTATGCATGTAGCAAGGTTTCTTTTCAACTCAGTTGGTGTAGAAATCAACTTTGTAGGACTTGTTGCAGTTAAGTTGTCCCTAGCACAAGGTGTTAAATTGTCACATGTCTGTGAAAATGTAACATCCATAAATTTTATGCCAAATTTAAACTTTTCAATCCATAATAAAAACCAAATAGTATTTGTTTACAAAACATTTTCAAATCATTTTCCATCAGAGTGTCCCAAAAACAGATCATAAGGATGAGGAGCGGTACGGTCACGCCTTCGCCTTGCCATGAACTCCTGAAGTACCTGAAACAATAAACTGAAAACTGTAAGCCCGAGGGCTTAGTGAGCTACCCCCAAAATACCAATACCACACTGATAATACCATATCCATAATAATCAATCAATCAACACGCATACTGGGCCATCGGCCTGACTGGACCGCCCCACCGAGCCTACAGTCCAACTAAATCTATACCGAGCCTTCGGCACGACTAGACCGCCACGTGGGCCTACAGTCTCCCCGGACCGCTCATAGAGTATATTGGCCTTCAGCACAGAGCAGGACCGCCTCAACCCAAGCAACAAGCAATTAATCATGTGCGCATAACTAACATCTACTGGTATATACAATCATCAAACATATCTATCCCACTGATCACCAAACATAGCAATCACTCATAACTATAGCACTGACCTAGCAGGTCACTGACATATTAATCCCTACGGATCATAAGAGCATAACATACTGTCTATCCTGATTCCGGTCTAACATATCATATCCACATGTAGCATACCATCACGATAACAACTATAAAGGGCCGGCCTTGGTGCCTTAGACCCTACCGATATAGTGAGGATAACTCACCTCGCAGATGTCGACTTGGTAGATAAATCCCCACTCTCGAATCACTTGACACAGGCTCCACCACCTAATACCATAGCACAATATACTCATAAGTCCATAACCTTATAAGGTACTCCATAAACCGACTAGTCAACCCCTGGTCAAAGTCAAAGTCCTCAGTTAAGGTCAACTGTCCATGTTGACCTGAACTCGCCGAGTACCCTCAGCTACTCGCCGAGTTCCTTGAAGTTCTTTCCCACTCGCCGAATCACCGGGGTGACTCATCGAGTTCCTACGATTTTCAATCGAAACCCTAAGGCCACCCGCCGAGTTTCCTTCTTGCAACACGACGGATACACACACATTCATAAATTGGGGAAAACTCATCTGACTCGCCGAGTTGTTCATACAACTCGTCGAGTCTATGGCAATCTTCAAAGGACTCGCCGAGTTGCTCATCCAACTCGTCGAGCTCAAGGCCATCTTCATACGACTCGCCAAGTCAACCTTGTGACTCACCGAGTCCCTTCAGTCCTTAAGCCATACAGACTCATTTAAGCCATGCAATGACTCCAAATTATAGATCCAAGTTTCTAGGGCATGCTTTTCACGTAAAGTTGCAAACTTTACGTGCATGCATGACTAATAAGGCTCTTAATGCCAAAACTAAGCTCTTAATGGGGCTTCATGCACAAGGAGGGCCTCATTCTCGACCAAAACAGAAACTTTATGATTCTAGAACTTGGGAAGGGTCCAGATCTGAAGTTACAACTTCAGATCTAGTCCATAGCCCATCTTATCAACTCAAGGTCCATAAAAAGCCCCCAAAACTCAACCATAAAGAGATCTAAAAGGGAAAGAAGTAGAAGGCAATTGGATACCTCAAGAAGATGCTAACTGAGGTATGATCTGATTCCCACACTTCCTTGCTCCAATTTCCTTGCCTTCCAAGCATTTCCTCTTCCAAGAATCTTCTTTCCAAGCTTAACACACACACAAATAGGCACCACACGAATTAGGGTTTTCTTAGGAACTCTCCAGAACTGTAAAGAGACCAAAGGAGGCTGAGGCTCCTTTAAATAGGGTGCAAGACCCCGGGATTTAGGGTTTCATCTGCCAGCTCCTACTCGTCGAGTCCCTTCATGGACTCGATGAGTAGGTCACTAAACACGCAATCCCACCCCGCTGCTACTCGACGAGTAGGGCAACCAACTCGTCGAGTAGGACATAAAACCAAATAACCTTTTATTTAAATCCATACTTGAGAATCGGGGAGTTACAATTCTCCCCCATTTGAACTAGACTTCGCCCTCGAAGTCCCTTGGGATAAACAATGTCGGGTAATGCTCACGCATCTCCGCCTCCGGCTCCCATGTCCACTCGGATCCCCTCCGATGTTCCCACTGCACCTTCACCAAAGGTATTTCCTTGTTCCGAAGGATCTTCTTCTTCCTTTCCAAAATGGCCACCGGCCTCTCCACATAATTCAGGCGCTCATCGACCTGAATGTCGTCCAGTGATACCACTGCCTCCTGGTCCATGATACACTTCCGTAATTACGAAACATGGAACGTGCGATGAATCCGGCTAAGCTCTTCCGGAAGCTCCAGCCTATACGCCACCTTGCCAACCCTGGCAACGATCCTGAACGGCCCAATAAAACGGGGACCCAGTTTTCCCCTTTTCCTGAAACGGATCACACCCTTCCAGGGTGAGACTTTCAGGAGTACCATGTCACCCACCTGAAATTCCAACTCAGATCGGCGTCTGTCGGCATAGCTCTTCTGCCGACTCTGAGTGGTCTGCAAACGCTGTCAAACCTGCTGTATCTTTTCGGTAGTCTGAAGAACTACCTCTGCCCGCCCCATAACCCTGTGCCCAATCTCACCCCAGCAGACTGGGGTTCTACACTTCCGACCATACAACAACTCGAAAGGCGGGGCGCCAATACTGGAATGATAGCTGTTGTTGTAGACGAATTCTGCAAGCGGTAGGTGGGACTCCCAACTCCCACCAAAGTCAATAACGCACGCCCTCAACATATCCTCGAGGGTTTGGATGGTCCGCTCACTCTGCCCATCTGTCTGTAGATGGAAAGCTGTACTAAAATGCAGTCGCGTACCCAGTTCCTCATGGAACTTCTGCCAAAAACGGGAAGTAAACCTGACATCCCTATCGGAAACGATGGAAACTAGAACCCCATGGCGAGATACAATCTCGCTGACATACATGTCGGCCAATTTCTCAGCCGACGAACTCTCCCGCATGGCCAAGAAATGGGCACTCTTGGTCAACCGATCCACGATGACCTATATAGCATCAAACCCCTTCGCCGTCCTCGGCAACTTTGTAATGAAATCCATCGTGATCTGCTCCCATTTCCATATGGGAATCTCCAGAGGCTGCAGGTTGCCATGCGGCCTCTGATGCTCGGCCTTGACCATCCTACAGGTCAAGCACCTCTCAACATACCCAGCAATTTCTTGCTTCATGCACGGCCACCAGTAGCTCAAACTCAGATCCCGGTACATCTTGGTGGCCCCCGGGTGTATAGAAAAGTGAGACTTATGAGCCTCCTCCATCACTGTCTGCCGGATTCCTCCGGTCATCGGAACCCAAACCCGACCGTTTCGGGTCAATAACCCGCGGCTATCCTGAACAAACTGGGCGTTCTCGCCCTTAATCCGCTTCATCTTCCAGTTCCCTGGTCTCATGCCCTCGACCTGAGCATCCCTAATCAAGCTCACAAGCGGGGAATCCACCGCTATCCTCATACATCTTGCCGGGGTTGAAGACCCAGCTGACTTGCGGCTCAAAGCGTCCGCAACCACATTCGCTTTACCAGGATGGTAAAGGATCTCACAATCATAGTCCTTGACTACATCCAGCCACCTGCGCTGCCTCATGTTCAGGTTCGGCTGATCCATGATGTGCCTCAAACTCTTGTGATCCGTGTATATAGTACATCGGCCCACGTATAGATAATGCCTCCAAATCTTGAGAGCGAAAACCACCGCTCCCAACTCAAGATCGTGCGTAGGGTATCTCATCTCATGCGGCTTCAGCTGCCGCGATGCATAGGCTATCACCCGTCCCCTCTGCATGAGGACCGCCCCCAGACCTGTGATGGATGCATCACAAAATACCACAAAATCCTCGACTCCCTCGGGGAGCGTCAACACTGGCGCCTCGCACAAACATTGTCGGAGGGTCTCAAACGCCCTCTGCTGCTCAGGGCCCCACCGGAAATCCACCCCCTTCCTCGTTAGACGAGTGAGGGGTACTGCAATCTTGGAAAAATCTCGAATAAATCTCCGGTAGTACCCTGCTAATCCCAAGAAACTCCTGATGTCGGAGGGAGATTTCGGAATCTCCCACTGCATAACGGCCTCGACTTTGGCCGGGTCGACCAAAATCCCCTCCTGGTTAACGAGATGCCCGAGGAACTGGACCTCTCGTAACCAAAACTCACACTTCGAGAACTTGGCATACAGCCGTTCTCGTCGCAGAACCTCCAGCAGCTCCCTGAGGTGCTCCTCGTGCTGCTCTCGTGTCTTGGAATACACCAATATATCGTCTATGAACACAATGACCGAGCGATCGAGCATCGGTCTGCAGACTCGATTCATCAAATCCATGAACACTGTCGGCGCGTTGGTGAGCCCAAACGGCATCACCACGAACTCGTAATGACCATAACGAGTTTGAAACACAGTCTTCTCCACGTCTTCCTCCCTCACCCTGACCTGGTGATATCCGGACCTCAAATCGATCTTGGAGAACCAAGATGCACCCTGCAGTTGATCGAAAAGATCATCTATCCTCGGGAGTGGATAACGGTTCTTCACCGTTAACTTATTCAACTCCCTATAGTCAATGCACATCCTGTGCGAACCGTCCTTCTTCCTGACGAAAAGGATCGGTGCTCCCCATGGGGAACTACTCGGACGAATAAACTGCTTACCCAGCAGCTCCTGCAACTAAGATGACAACTCCTGCATCTCTGGCGGTGCCAGTCGGTACGGCGCCTTAGCGATAGGGGCCGCACCCGGCACTAGATCAATCCTAAACTCAACCTGCCTATTTGGAGGCACTCCAGGTAACTCCTCCGGAAACACGTCAGCAAACTCTCTAACTACTGGGACCTCCGAAACCGAGGGCTGGTCCCTAACCCGCGTATCTACCACATACGCCAAATAACCGGAACACCCGTGCTGAATATACTGTCGAGCCCTGGCCGCCGAACAAAACCCTGATCCCATCCTGGTGCCCTCACCATATACCACCAGTTCTCCCCCACTTGGGGTTCAAACTACCACTCGCATCCCTCACAGTCGATCATGGAGCTAAATCGAGTGAGCCAATCCATCCCTACGATCACGCACACTTCCCCCATGGGAATAGGAATCAAATCTATCGGGAAGGGCACCCCGAAAATCTCCAAATCGCATCCCCGGTGGACCGAAGAAGCAGAAACCCCGTGTTCTTTGGCGATCGAAACTCGCAACGGACACTCAAGCTCATCTACCGGCATGCTAAACCCTCTACTGAAAGTATGAGATACGAACGACCGACTCGCCCCCAAGTCAAATAAAACCAAAGCAGGCAAAGAATTCACTAAAAACGTACCTATTCACAGGTACAACCAATAAGCATAACACAAATACAATAACTGAGACAGAGAAAAGAAACGTACCAGCAACCACATCCGGTGCTGCCTTGGCCTCCTCGGCCGTGAGCTGGAAGGCGCGACCCTGAGCCTTCGGAGGCTCCACCTTGACTGGCCTCCCATCCCCAATCCTCACAGTAGCTGACGCGGGACCCTGCGCCGGCTTGGCGGCGAGCTGCGGACAGTTGGTCTTCACGTTGTTGGATATAGTGTCTAAGTCCATAACTTTATTTGGTATGTACTTGACTCGACCCGGCATGGTCCATTTGGGTTGCATGGCATTGCAATACTTGGATAGACTAAATGAGAGAATAAGGCACTTATGATTATTAATATATTATAAGTTCTAATATATTAATAATAGTATTATTTAATTAGTATTGATCAAGTATTAATCTAGGATTAATTTGGTGATCAAAGTGAGACTAATTAAATATATAGGGTTGATTATGACAATCATCAATTCTTTTATGGTGGATTAATGATCCATAGTTTATGGGTTATGGATGTAACCAAATGGAGCTCCATGGATGGTCCATGGGAGTTACAAATCCATGGGTCATGGGAAATCAAGAGTCATGACAATTAAGGGCATTCATGTGTAAACCCTAATTGTGACAACACTATAAAAGGAACCCTATAGCTAGCAAAAAGTGGAGCTAGTGGACATAGTGTTACTAGAGAGGGCATAACCAATTTTGAGTGCTAGAAGTATTCTCTCAAGTTATTCCAAGTCTTGTGGTGTTGTGTGAAGCATTTGAGGCACAACATTTGGGGTGCTAGGCTCACAAAGTCTTGAAGGAATCCAAGCAACAACAAGGTATGTATTTCTACTAGTTTTATATTTTATGTAATCCCCATGCCATGCTAGTTAGGAAATAACCTTGAAAAAGTAATTTGCATGTATATAGAGAAAACATAGATTCAAGGTTATTAGGGTTGCATGTACACTTAGGAAGTGTTAGAATGCTCAAAACCCATTAGTGGTATCAGAGCCTAGGACTGTTTTCTGTATACTTGATGCAAAACTGCTTAAAAATCGAAAATTCTGCATTCTGACGACTAGACTCGCCGAGTCCATGGGGAGGACTCGCCGAGTCCATGAACAAATTCATCCTACTCGGCGAGTAGAATAATGCACTCGACGAGTAGGAGCGTGCTGGGCAGTTTTTTCGAGTTTTGTTGCTGGAAATGGATTAAGATCATTATCCCAATCTGTTTTGGACTTGTAAAATCTGTTTTTCAAAATGATAATGATTATGTTAACCCATTTTACATGGCTTTTATCAATTTTCAAGTATTGTATATAGTTATATGATTTCTTGAAATTGCTTAATATGAATTTGTGTTCTTATGAGTTTTTAAAAGATCATAGGAATTATGTGTAACCACCATGTGTGTTTAATTCATGATCTTAATGGCTATGATGGTGTCCATAACTTGTCCTCAAGTTATGGATAACCAAAAGTCACTTCTTTTAATTATGATTAAAGAACTAAAGAGGTTTCATAAAATGAAGAGTCTTCATTTTTATGAACCATTAAAACTCATAAGTTACAAATTGAAGAGACTTGGAATAGTTTCAAATCTTGCCCTCAAGTTTTGGAATTTGAAAAGTCTTATACTTTAATACTTTAATTCCAAATTAAACCTTAGATTTTTAAAAAGGTTTAAAAATCAACACTTATACTATTATTATAATTTTATTATATAGATATGTATAAGAATATGTCATTCTTACCGTTAGTAGGCCTCATTCACGAAGCCGGTCTATAAGGGGGGTATAAGGTTGTTGCCTATAAAATGGTGACTTAATGGGTGTCCACTCTCACCCACCGCTTCCTTGATCGGTGGAGGGTCGTTAACCGAACGGGTAGGATACGACTTTAAATACTTGTTAAAAGTATAATGAATTATAAAGTAACTATACATTATAAATTCCCAATCTTAGTTACTTTAGGAAAATGTGAAATTGGTGCTAGCCCATAAAATTACACTTTGTACCTTACCAAGTCGTTAGTGGAGCGTGTGTGGTTAACCGGCACACTAACATGGACTAGTAAGAGTGGCAAAGGGTAACTTGACTTTATTATAGATCGGTGGAGTGTGTGTGGTTAACCGGCACATCGATTAGGTAATATTGTTGAGGGTACCAAGTCAATTTGTATGGTTATTCAAACCTTGTTTGTGATCCTCGGCATCCCAGTTACAAACTTGAGAGGGCACAATCGAGATTCAAACATGCCATTGAAAAGTTCAATGTATCTCAAAAGATCTAGGAGTTTCAAAACCAATAAAACCTAATAATAAAATATTTCGTTCTTATGGTGGAAATTGGTAAATCGTCATTTACCTACCTTCAAATATTTTATAGTATGGATTACGGCATCCCTCTTCCAACTATAAATAATTTGTTGGATCCTAGCCTTAATATTTCATTTGGGTGAATTATTAAGGATTCCTAATCTAATGAAACTTGTCTTTCTTTCCTTTCAGATGTCTTCCAACAATGCTTCTGGCTCAAACCCAACAGGCTCCTTTTCCCTTATGAACTTGTGTGGTAAGGTCATCTTTGATGGATCCAATTTCAATGAGTGGATCAGAAACATCAGAATGATTACCCGCTACGAGGACAAAGAATATGTCCTCGATAGGGAGCTTAAGGTTGTGAATGAAGCCACTGCTACTCCTGAAGTGTTTGCGGAGTTTGTTGCACATGAAAAGGATGCTACTAAAGTAGCATGCATCATGATGGCCACCATGACTCCTGAACTTCAAAAATCCTATGAAGATTTCTACCCCTATGAGATGCACCTGGATCTGATGGAAAGGTACCATCAGAGCGCGCGTCAGGAGAGGTATGAAATCATCTCCTCCATGATAACCGCAAGGATGAAGGATGGTGAACCCATCACCGGTCACTTGCAGAAGATGCAAAGGTTCGTTGACCGGTTGCTGAAGCTAAATGTTGACTTTCCTGAGGAAATGGCGATTGACATCATTCTCCATTCCTTACCTCCAAGTTATGATCAGTTTCGTATGACTTATCATATGAACAAGGAGGAAGTCACACTTAGCAAACTTCAAGGACTCTTAAGGACAGCTGAAAATGGCCTTAAGGGTAAAGCGGTTGCTACTTCTACTCCTTCAACAGCCCCTGTTCTGGCTATTGGGCAGGGAAAGGGTAAGAAAAGGAAAAACCCTTCGAAGGGTACCAAGGGTAAGACTCTTGATGGTTCCTCTTCAAGTGGGACAAAGAAAGGTCCCATTACTCCTTCTTCAAACCCAAAGGAAGCACAATGCTTCTATTGCCAGGATAAGGGACACTTCAAGCGAAGCTGCCCCAAATATCTGCAAGATCTAAAGGATGGGAAGGTTAAACCCACCCATGCAGGTATTTACACAATATTGTCTAACAACTCATCTAATGCTAATTCTTGGGTGCTTGATACAGGGTGTGGTATTCACATTTGTACTGATTTGCAGGCACTAAGAAGAAGTGAGCAAGTGGAGCACAGGAAGATAAACTTAGTCATGGGCAACAGGAAAGCATCACCTGTTACCAAGATAGGAGTTTATTCTTTATTGCTTAATAATGGGTTAATGTTAGATTTGAATAAGTGTTGTTACTCGCCCGAAATGGCGAGAAATATTATTTCCTTTCATGGCTTGTACAAACAAGGTTTTACATTTTCATTTGATAATAAAAATGGTGCTATTAATGTTTATTACAATGATGTATTTTACTTTAAAGCATTACCTTGTGATGGTGTATATGAAGCCGTGAATGTTGTAGACAATCTAGGAAATAATGTGTTGTATATTGATTCTTCAGATAGCTTGGATAAAGCATCCTTGTGGCATTGTCGTCTTGGACATGTTAACAAGAAGCGCATAGGCCAACTCCAAAAGGTTGGAGTCTTGGAATCATTTGACCTCAAGTCAGATGATAGTTGCGAGTCTTGTTTACTTGGAAAAATGACAAAGTCACCCTTCACAGGTACTTGTGATAGGGGTGAAGGTTTGTTGGACCTTGTACACACGGATGTGTGTGGGCCCTTCAGAGTTGCTACAAGGGATGCTAATCGCTATTATGTGACTTTTACTGATGATTACAGTAGATATGGATATATTTACTTAATCAAGCATAAGTCAGAAACCTTTGAAAAGTTCAAAGAGTTTAAGCAGGAAGTTGAGAATCAATTGGGCAGGAACATCAAGATGCTCCGATCCGATCGAGGAGGAGAGTATCTTAGCATTGAGTTCCTTGACTATCTTAAGGAATGTGGGATTGTCTCACAATTGACACCTCCCAGAACACCACAGTTGAATGGTGTAGCTGAGAGGCGCAATCAAACCTTGTTGGATATGGTTCGTTCCATGATGAGTCGAGCTTCATTACCAATCTCTTTCTGGGGGTATGCCTTAGAGACTGCCGCCCATATCCTTAATCTAGTCCCTACTAAAAAGGTTGCCAAAACACCTCACGAGATGTGGACTGGGAAAGTTCCCAATTTGGACCACATCAAGATTTGGGGTTGTGAAGCTTTCGTGAGGCGTGAGACTCATGATAAGCTTGAACCTCGAAGTGAGAGGTGTTTTTTTCATCGGCTACCCACAGAGATCCTTTGGTTACCTCTTCTACAGACCTAGTGATAATGTGGTTTTTGTAGCAAGAAGAGGAGTCTTTCGTGAGAGAGAATTCATAAGCCAAGGGGACAGTGGGAGGCAAATTGACCTTGAAGAGCTTCAAGAGTCAAGTGGTGAAGGAACCTCTAATGCTATCGACCAACCTGAGGAGGAAACTCCTGTTGATCCGATAGATGAGTCTGTACCTCCAAGACGTTCCACTAGGGTGAGGAACACACCTGATTTTTATTATGGTTATCACATCACCACTGAAGGTGATACATTTATTAGTGATAGTACACTAATAGATTTGGATGAACCTAATAATTACAGGGAAGCCATGGCAGGCCCTGAGTCTGCTAAATGGAAGGAGGCTATGGACAGCGAGATTCAGTCCATGTATGACAATCAAGTTTGGAACTTGGTTAACAATGTACCAGGTCGTAAGACAGTTGGGTGCAAATGGATCTTCAAGAAGAAGACCGACATGGATGGGAAGGTACACACTTATAAAGCGCGACTGGTTGCGAAGGGCTTTACTCAAACTCCGGGAGTTGACTATGATGAGACCTTCTCACCAGTAGCTAAAGTTAAGTCTATTAGAGTATTGTTAGCCATAGCTGCATTTCATGATTATGAAATATGGCAAATGGATGTCAAAACCGCTTTCCTTAATGGAAAGTTGGCTGAGGATGTTTACATGGCTCAACCAGAGGGTTTTGTCGATACAAGATACCCTAATAGAGTGTGTAAGCTTGATAAATCCATTTATGGATTGAAACAAGCATCTCGCAGATGGAATCTTTGCTTTGATGAGAAAGTCAAAGAGTTTGGCTTTTCTAGGAGTGAGGATGAGTCTTGTGTGTATGTCAGGGCTAGTGGGAGCATAGTTAGCTTCTTGGTGTTGTATGTGGATGACATACTTCTCATAGGAAACGACGTCCCAACCTTGCAGGAGGTTAAGTCCTGGCTTGGGAAGTGTTTCGCTATGAAGGACCTTGGGGAAGCTGCCTATATCCTAGGGATAAGGATATTGAGAGATAGGAGTAAGAGACTAATTGGACTTAGTCAAAGTACTTATGTGGATAAGGTACTGAAGAGGTTCAGTATGCAAGATTCCAAGAAAGGAGAATTACCAATCCAGAGTAATGCCAAGCTGAGTAAGACTCAGAGTCCGAGTACAGAGGCTGAGATAGCTGAAATGAGTCATATACCATATGCTTCCGCTGTGGGCTCGATCATGTATGCTATGACTTGTACTCGCCCTGATGTGGCCTTTGCTTTGAGCATGGTCAGTAGATATCAAGGGAACCCTGGCAAGGCACACTGGACAGCGGTAAAGAACATTCTCAAGTATCTGCGGAGGATTAAGGATTGGGTCCTTACCCTCGGGGGCAGTGATGACTTGAGAGTGGAAGGATATAGCGATGCTAGCTTTCAGACTGATAGGGATAATTTCCGCTCTCAGTCAGGCTGGGTCTTTATCCTAAATGGAGGGGCAATTACTTGGAAAAGTTCCAAGCAGGAGACAGTAGCTGATTCTACTTGTGAATCAGAGTACATAGCAGCAAGTGAAGCAGCTAAGGAGGCGATATGGCTAAAGAACTTCATCGGAGACCTTGGAGTTGTACCAGCTATAAAAGAGCCAATGGAAATTTTCTGTGACAGCGAAAGTGCGGTTGCTTTGGCTAAGGAACCAAGAGATCACGGGAGATCTAGGCACATTGACAGAAAATACCATTTCATAAGACATCGAATAGAAGAAGGACTCATCGTGGCTAAGAGGGTATCATCAGATGAGAACCCGGCAGATCCCCTCACGAAGGGACTGAGCAGGGTTAAGCATTTACAGCATGCGAGGCGCATTGGGCTGAAGGATGATATTAGTTTCAATAATTAGATTCCTGAAACTTGTAAAATGTAATTGACATTTGATGATAAATAAAAGTTGTTATTTATTTATGAGTAAGGTGTTACTATCTTATGTTGATTGTTTACTATGTTTCAATTTTGCATGTTTTTACTTCCAGAATAATTATGTTATTATTCAAACCATCCACAGTCAGTCAAACTTTGGAAGTAAGTATTGATTTAAGACTGTCATGAATTTGGCTTGTATGATTTGTCTAAAAGTGCTTTGGACAATGCAATGGTTGCTACAACATTCATGAGTACTCATAAGGGCTGAGTATTGGATCCAACCCACGCTCACTTGCATCACTTCATGGAATTTATCTCGAGTGATCGTGAGACGGTAATATCATATAAATCTTCAAACCTAGAGATATGAGTTGTTGACTATGAGTTGGTTATTCATTGATTGCACGAAAACGCATTGGTAACTCGATGTCATAAAACGTGCCTTTGTGAGTAATTCAACAAGTAGTTAGTACAAGCATATCAGTCGAAGTTTATCTGTTCCTTCTAGAAATAGAAGCGATATCTGGGCCCCTCGATGATTTGGTTTTGACCTATGTACCGGGCCCGGTCAGAACCTAATTGATGTGTTCAATTTAGTTCTATGTCGAAACAAATCAGAGATCGAGAAACAAATGCTGGACAATAAGTAAGACCATGTTCCATGTGTTTGTCCGGCTGATATCATGAGAACAGAGGATTATATGATCACTTATCTTAAATGGCGTATCATCATCATCTCAGTTCCGAGAGACTTTGAAAGAGCTACGATTGCTAGTCGGATTTTGAAGTCATATTCGCAAATATAGTTATTAGACTTATCCAAGTGGGAGACTGTTGGATATAGTGTCTAAGTCCATAACTTTATTTGGTATGTACTTGACCCGACCCGGCATGGTCCATTTGGGTTGCATGGCATTGCAATACTTGGATAGACTAAATGAGAGAATAAGGCACTTATGATTATTAATATATTATAAGTTCTAATATATTAATAATAGTATTATTTAATTAGTATTGATCAAGTATTAATCTAGGATTAATTTGGTGATCAAAGTGAGACTAATTAAATATATAGGGTTGATTATGACAATCATCAATTCTTTTATGGTGGATTAATGATCCATAGTTTATGGGTTATGGATGTAACCAAATGGAGCTCCATGGATGGTCCATGGGAGTTACAAATCCATGGGTCATGGGAAATCAAGAGTCATGACAATTAAGGGCATTCATGTGTAAACCCTAATTGTGACAACACTATAAAAGGAACCCTATAGCTAGCAAAAAGTGGAGCTAGTGGACATAGTGTTACTAGAGAGGGCATAACCAATTTTGAGTGCTAGAAGTATTCTCTCAAGTTATTCCAAGTCTTGTGGTGTTGTGTGAAGCATTTGAGGCACAACATTTGGGGTGCTAGGCTCACAAAGTCTTGAAGGAATCCAAGCAACAACAAGGTATGTATTTCTACTAGTTTTATGTTTTATGTAATCCCCATGCCATGCTAGTTAGGAAATAACCTTGAAAAAGTAATTTGCATGTATATAGAGAAAACATAGATTCAAGGTTATTAGGGTTGCATGTACACTTAGGAAGTGTTAGAATGCTCAAAACCCATCACACGTGACCAACCTGATGACAATGGTAGCAAATCCTCATATCTGCTGGAGGGGCGGACTGACGGCAGTCCCTGGCATAGTGCCCCTCCTTGCCACATTTGTGGCATCCACCTCCTGCTCGACAAACCCCCGAATGACCCCTTCCACACTTTCCACAAGTGCGGCCCTGCTGACTCCCAGTCCGAGTATCAGCGGTCTTAGACCGCTTAGGCGCCGGCTGAGACTGTGCCGGTGCCTGACGCTGCTCCTTCAACTACAGCTCTATCTCCAACTCACGTCGCCTCGCGGCTTCCGGAAGATCCAGAAGGGTATCACATCGCTGTGTAGACACAAATTGTCGAATATCAGTCTTGAGCATACTCAGATAACGAGTCATCTGAGACTGCTCTGAAGCAAACTCCGGGCAAAACATAGCCCTCTCCGTGAACATACGGGTAATCTCCATCACTGACTCCCCATCCTATCTCAATGTCAAAAACTCCTGAGCAAGTCACTCCCGCTCAACACGTGGAACGTAGCGGGTGCGAAACATATCCCGGAACTGCTCCCAAGTAACAGCAGGTCGCTGATCATCCGTGTACGACCCTGTCGTCAATCTCCACCAGTCCTTTGCCCCAAGCCTCAGCAGGTTCAGGGCACACCTGACCTTTTGGTCAGCAGGACATGAACACGTGAAGAAACATCCCTCCATGTCTGATAACCACCTCATTGCTCTGATCGCATCCTGTGTACCATCAAATGTCGGGGGCTTCGTATTATCGAAGTCTCGGTACTGGAAAGCCCTGCTGGCTCCTCCTCCAACCCCTGCCGCAGTAGCCGAAGTGGCTGCATCGGCAGCTGTCTCTGCTAGAGCTGCATATCGCTCATCAAAGTACTCGACCATCACGGTCTTAATCGACCCAAACATCTCTGGCAGCTATGCTCGGAAAGCTGCAGCAATCTCGTCGTGCATAATCTCCCGGATCCTGGCATCCAACTCCTCGGTCCCTATCTGTACCACGGGCTCAGGTGCTACCGGCACCTCCGACCCTCCGTCTCCCGACCCTGACCCTGATCCTGATCCGGGCCCCGCAGCAAAACGTCTCGTCACCACCATACTGAAAGATATACTCAATCATCAGATAAATACATAATATCAGGAGACCAAAACCCACAAACCCTAGGGGTTGTGACTTCCTTGCTACACGTATGGGTCCTGTGCTTTCAGTAGTACGGGCCCATACTACCTTCCACACCTACCCATATTTGTCTCAAGTATCACCACAACACCCTAACACTAGCATCAACATAAAATGCGCTCAACCCTCATCCCTAGAGGAATATCAACTATCTCGCAACTGGTCTGACCGCTTCTCACAACTCACACATCCATGAAACTTTCATCATCCCCTGCAGTGCTAGTGTACGCTAACTGCACATAACGCTGGACCCAATAGACTTTCGAATGTCCCATCCTACCCGAAGACCGAATCAACATTCTCAGGCTATGAGGTCTTTATTATGCACAGCCGTGATGCATATAATAAACATCTACAGTTATGATGTCAATTCCACATACAAGAAACCCTAGGCTAATGGGTATCATATAATCAGGCAAGCCTATCATGCGATTCCTGAAGATCCCTAGCCTAGCACTAGCATGCTGTTCTAACATATCAAAATATCAAATAACTGTATGGTATTTTGGGGTTTACTTACAGGCTTCGTCTGATCGTACCCTCTGCATCCTCCATCCTTTATTTTGAAACCATTAAAATTTTTTTTTTACTTTCCGAAAACCTCCTTGATTTGAGACTGGATTCACACGAGTGGTCCTCCAATTCACTCAAACCAAGGCTCTGATACCAACTTGTAACATCCATAAATTTTATGCCAAATTTAAACTTTTCAATCCATAATAAAAACCAAATAGTATTTGTTTACAAAACATTTTCAAATCATTTTCCATCAGAGTGTCCCAAAAACATATCATAAGGATGAGGAGCGGTACGGTCACGCCTTCGCCTTGCCATGAACTCCTGAAGTACCTGAAGCAATAAACTGAAAACTGTAAGCCCGAGGGCTTAGTGAGCTACCCCCAAAATACCAATACCACACTGATAATACCATATCCATAATAATCAGTCAATCAACACGCATACTGGGCCATCGGCCTGACTGGACCGCCCCACCGGGCCTACAGTCCAACTTAATCTATACCGAGCCTTCGGCACGACTGGACCGCCACGTGGGCCTACAGTCTCCCCGGACTGCTCATAGGGTATGTTGGCCTTCAGCACAGAGCAGGACCGCCTCAACCCAAGCAACAAGCAATTAATCATGTGCGAATAACTAACATTTACTGGCATATACAATCATCAAACATATCTATCCCACTGATCACCAAACATAGCAATCACTCATAACTATAGCACTAACCTAGCAGGTCACTGACATATTAATCCCTACGGATCATAAGAGCATAACATACTGTCTATCCTGATTCCGGTCTAACATATCATATCCACATGTAGCACACCATCACGATAACAACTATAAAGGGCCGGCCTTGGTGCCTTAGACCCTACCGATATAGTGAGGATAACTCACCTCGCAGATGTCGACTCGGTAGATAAATCCCCACTCTCGAATCACTTGACACAGGCTCCACCACCTAATACCATAGCACAATATACTCATAAGTCCATAACCTTATAAGGTACTCCATAAACCGACTAGTCAACCCCTGGTCAAATTCAAAGTCCTTAGTCAAGGTCAACAGTCCATGTTGACCTGAACTCGCCGAGTACCCTCAGCTACTCGCCGAGTTCCTTGAAGTTCTTTCCCACTCGCCGAGTCACCGGGGTGACTCGTCGAGTTCCTACGATTTTCAATCGAAACGCTAAGGCCACCCGCCGAGTTTCCTTCTTGCAACACGACGGATACACACACATTCATAACTTGGGGAAAACTCATCTGACTAGCCGAGTTGTTCATACAACTCGTCGAGTCTATGACAATCTTCAAAGGACTCGCTGAGTTGCTCATCCAACTCGTCGAGCTCAAGGCCATCTTCATACGACTCGCCGAGTCAACCTTGTGACTCGCCGAGTCCCTTCAATCCTTAAGCCATACAGACTCATTTAAGCCATGCAATGGCTCCGAATTACAGATCCAAACTTCTAGGACATGCTTTTCACGTAAAGTTGCAAACTTTACGTGCATGCATGACTAATAAGGCTCTTAATGCCAAAACTAAGCTCTTAATGGGGCTTCATGCACAAGGAGGGCCTCATTCTCGACCAAAATAGAAACTTTATGATTCTAGAACTTGGGAAGGGTCCAGATCTGAAGTTACAACTTCAGATCTAGTCCATAGCCCATCTTATCAACTCAAGGTCCATAAAAAGCCCCCAAAACTCAACCATAAAGAGATCTAAAAGGGAAAGAAGTAGAAGGCAATTGGATACCTCAAGAAGATGCTAACTGAGGTATGATCTGATTCCCACACTTCCTTGCTCCAATTTCCTTACCTTCCAAGCCTTTCCTCTTCCAAGAATCTTCTTTCCAAGCTTAACACACACACACACAAATAGGCACCACACGAATTAGGGTTTTCTTAGGAACTCTCTAGAACTTTAAAGAGACCAAAGGAGGCTGAGGCTCCTTTAAATAGGGTGCAAGACCCCGGGATTTAGGGTTTCATCTTCCAGCTCCTACTCGTCGAGTCCCTTCATGGACTCGGCGAGTAGGTCACTAAACACGCGATCCCACCCCGCTGCTACTCGACGAGTAGGGCAACCAACTCGTCGAGTAGGACATAAAACCAAATAACCTTTTATTTAAATCCATACCTGAGAATCGGGGCGTTACAGAAAAAGAATCCTAGAAAAAAATTTAGTTAGTTGTTATACATTAAAACATAATACTTCAGAATTATAATTTAAAAACTACAACCTTGACAACTTTGGTCTCTTGGGAACCAATATCTGAAGAACCAATCATGAATGAATCCTAATTAGCAGGCTGCATCATCAGATCAAAAACAAAATGGTATTGAGTCAGATATTGTTGGGTCAAAGTGGTAAAAACTAAATATAATTGTTGAAAATAACTTGTGGAATAATATTCTTTTTTTCCAGTTCATCAATTATGTCTGTATTATCGGTTAATCTTGATATCCCATAAATATTACTTTTATTAGTGACTTTGTAACTTGAGATATCAATCTTAATTGCCAACTTTTTGTCCACCACAACTTTAAACTCCATTGGATACAAATCCAAATTGACACCAAGCTAAAATATAAATAAATATTGTTACAAAATTTGTGTATAAATATATAATTGTATAACATAAAGAAGTAATTTAGAACTATAAAATAATACCTTCTTGTTTTTATCATACAACTCTTTAGCTGTATATTTAAACAACTTCTTTGCTTCTTGATCAAATAAGGTTAAAGTCAAGGTTCATGTGTTGTCTTGAACCCGCAGTGGGATTTTAAATCTAAATAAAGTATAAAATCATATTATATTACACAATTATGATAAACATATATTGTTTTTATATAAAATAAATATGTAATACCTTGGAATAACCAAAATTTTGATATTTTTGCATTTAGGATTAGCACATTCATAAGCAACGATTTCAGCCACTTCATGAGAACCATCAACCTTATCAGTAGAAAACTCTTTTTTGTTTTGCTGACTTTTTGCTGTTGCTACAAGAAAGGTAATACCAACGTATGTTTTGACGTATTCCCTTAACAGTACCAACAATAACGACCGTTTTTTCCTGGAAATTTAAATAATTTTTAATGTTAAGAAAATGTTAGTTTATGTCAGTGTATGTTAGCTTCGTTATAACAATATACTATGTTTGTTTCTTAAACTTTTAGAATTTAAAAATAAAAGTGCATTAAAGTAACAACTTTAAAAATAACGTAAAGTACCTCCAAAGGTTCAAACACATCATCAATATTCGAAAAACATTTATTTTTCAGAAAGTCATCGTGTTCCGTGTCTTGTTTTGATGCAATCATCTTGATTCCACTTAATGAAAGTTTTGTCCATTTTCAGATATCAATCTGTTCATTGATAAAAAAGAAAGGTATTACATTTATTATAGTATGAAATAAGTAAATATGATAATACAAAGGAAATTATAAATCAAAATACTTGTTTTTGTAGATTGTAATTTCATCGATATCATTGTTTACGAACAACCTACTAACATCAAAGTAAATGGATGTAAAAGGACGGCCTGCAAAAATAAAATTGATTATTAAATTATAAATATAAAATTCTTAAAAATGGTTGTTAAATATAATTACAAACCATTAATAAACTTCACTTTGGCAAATTGAACAATAACAACAATTGGAGCAAGGCTGTTATTGTTAGCAAGAAAATCATGCATGTAGTATGCATTATGACCCCACAAAGTTACCTTAATCTTAGTATCCCTGAAAAAATAAAGAAATAATGTAGATAATTTAAAAGAAAATATATTATTTGTTTATAATAATGATGAATACTCTATATCTTGAAGATGCATGAGCATTTTGTGTTTTGATTTATCTTGTTCCGAGGTGTCCATACGCCCATATTCAAAAATGTGTCCAATAATATCTACAAAAGCAACAAAACATATGCTTAAGTTAATAAAAATTATGAATTTATAATAAAAAAAAGAAAGTAGGATATTATATAAGAAAAATTAATATTAAAAGAACCAACCAATAGAATTTTGACTCCAGGATGTTGTTAGAAAGAATCGTATTGAAGTCAACAAAAGCAAAGTCATGTGCAGAACCAGAAAAGTTTTCACACTCTTTTAGAGTTTTATCGGGATCTAAAGTAAGTTTTTTGTCCGGATCAGCAAAGTTAAAGTTTGAAGTATTTGGTGCGACATTAGGTTTCCTGATGTATAATGAAGTATCATCTTTTAAATAGCGCTGGAATTTAGGAAACCATTACTTCAGACAAGATGTATGAATTTTCCTTCCCTAAAAAATAATTAATTTGCAAATATCAATAAATTTTTATAAAAATAATAATTGAATATATGCATGTTATACCTCCTCATCCATCAGAATCGTTTCAATCGAGTATGTGTCATTTGCATTAAATTTTGACTTTAGAGTCCAAAGACGTATGATGCGAACCTTAATTGTGAAATCGTCATTGATTGAGTCAATCTCTTTTACTGGAGTAATATCTTCCATTGTACCTTGAATATTAAAAAAAAAACTGTATATTTAACAAAAAATCAAAAAATCGTAAAGAAAACATATACTTAAAAAAAAGTACATTGCTATTTAACTGATTTTGATCGATAGAAATACACAATGTTATAATTTCTTTAAGTGAGTTATGGGTACATAAATGAGTTAAAATACATAAGAAAAAAACATGATTAACAGTTTATAAAATACATTGCTATTCAACAATCCGTGATACAGGTACATGATGAAACAGTTTATAAAAAACAATTAAAACAATTAAATATATTTAGGAAAAAATATGATTAATTACAGTTTATAAAAAACAGGGTTAACGGGTTATAAAAAACAGGGTTAACGGTTTAAAAAAAAACAGTAAACTGACCTGGTTGATTATGCAGTCCAAAACTGAAAAGTCAATGAGTATATACCCTGGATATAGGAAAAACACACTGCAACCACAAAAAAAAAGAGCGATAAATCCACGAGTATACCATCGATATATTAAAAACATAGAGTAAACAATGTAGTCTCCTTACCTGATGAATAAGGTTTGATCTATGCGTAGTGAAACAGGAAGGCAAACACGTATGTAAAGGTGTATATATATCCGACTGATATTCGATTGCTGATTTATTGGGATTGAAATTTGATTTGCTGGTTTTTTTGGGAGTGATAGAGTTTAACATTTATTTTCTGCCATATTTGTTGCAGAATTACATGGTATAATTGAAAATTCAAATTTCAAATATCCTGATTTCCTGATTTAAATATTTATCGATTTATAAAAAGATTTTTCAATTTTTTCGACTTTTCAGTGATTTATAACATGAAGGGCAATTCTGGAATTTCAGTTAGATCAAATGAGCGGGAAAAGCCAAGACGGATGGACTAAGGTGGTGACACGTGTCATTTAATGTACTGTTTTATTAGAAGATAAGATTATTATATTCTTTGTATAAGTTGGCTACATGACAATTATTTTCGTGCATTTTAAGGAAACAACGTTGTTGTCAACCTTCTTTTTTAGTCACTACTACCTACTATAACAAATTTGTTTACCCATTTTTATTTAAATCACGTTGACTTTGAATGTACAAATCCATAATCAACCCACCACTCACAACTGGGTCATCACCTTAGTACTATTCATCGTGGCATAGCATTTTCACCAAATTCAGCTTTCCACATCCTCCTTCAGCTTCTCCAACAATTCGTCAAATGCTACAATTCCACTTGGAAGTTCATGAACACACCAACCATACATTTCTCGTTCCATGTTTTCACATCTCGATTGTTTTCTGTGATTATGGAACCGGCATGTTCTCAATCGAGTATCTTTCATTAAACCCGAAGGTAAACTGTCAATTTTCAGCTCTACATCATCGAAATCTAAAAGTGCCTCCCTAATGTACCGACTTTGGAATGCTTGAATTTCAATTTCAAAGAATTCTTGATGATATTTTACTTCATTTTCGAACATTTCTTAACAAGTTTTTCCGCTCCTTGGATTTCATGTTTAAGCATCTACCACTCTTCCTCTGGACGATCTATTTTCTGATTCATAGTTGTATAGTTGATGAATTATCTGTAAGGTGACATAGAGTATTTTTAGCTCTGGCTTGAAAACTAGGTGTGGTTTTTGCTACATATATTACCAGTCCAGTAAGTTTGAAGATGGATGACACACACAAGTTATTCGATGAAATGTCTGAACCATATAACTTCATTTGTCGTTGGATGATTGATGGGTTTTGAAAAATAGGAGACACGTTGACCATGACTAAAAATCTCTCCTTGATGAAGTTGATCATGCGTTCATACCATCGGTTGGTGGTGAGTTGGAATTGAAAAGAAAGTCACTTATATAAGCAATAGTAATTACAAAAGCAAGTCGACAACAACTTTATTCCCTTAAAAAACATGAAAATAAGTTAAGAGACTGAATAAACAAATATAGAATACATTATAAGGCTAATGTGTCATTTCCCTTTATTTAAAAAACTTCAAGAAGTTATAAATTTAGGTGCTATCTTGAAAAGGAAAAAAATACTCCCACAATATGGATAAAGCTTTTTCATTTTTTTTTTCAAAATGAAAAAAAAAGTATTCTGAAAAAGATTTTATTATGAATGCTCATAATTCGAAGAAAAAAAAAGGTAAATTAAAGTTTAAATAACAATTTACGATACTGCCTTTATAAACTCCATCCTCAATGGCCATAATAGCTTTACAAAGTTTTCTGGCGTAGTGAAATTCTTTTGAAAAACATTTAAGTACAATATAATTTATGGGCATGCTAAAATCATATTTGATATCCTTAACATTTTATAGGGGAAGTGATTCGTACACAACAGTTTTTTGCCATACACAACAATTTATGCATTATATAGTTGTACAATACAACATTTTAAAGCACCAATTGTTGTGTATGGAAAAAAATTGTTGTGTACGGATCAGCTCCCATTTTATAGGTTCACCATTTGTGACGCCAGGACATTAGTGTTGAAAGTATTATAATAATTAGCAAACTTATCATTTGAATGTGTTGTGCATATAGTGTTAATTTAAAAATAGTGTAGGGGTTGTTTCTGTATATTTCTTTATGCAGGTGAATATGTACGCGGGTTAAAGTTTGATCCAGATCCATGGATAGTCCGTGGGTTAGAAGTTGCTCCAAGTATTTAAAGTGTAACCTGAATTCATTTGTATAACTCCACAAGATATTTTCTATTATATGCTCTCGTTTTTGTTCTCTTCTTCTCTGTAAAAGAGTTTCAGTTCTAGGGTTTTTGTAAACACACATTCGTGGGTATCTTGATTTCTTGTTTACGTCTGAGTGTTAGAGTGTGATTGTAGTGAGGTTTTATTTTGTATTTTGTATGATAAAAACCAACTGTTTCATAATAAATGAAATGTTGATGTTGGGAAAGTTTTGTGTTCTTGTGTTTGTTCTTTGAGTGTATACTTTGTTACATGGTATCAGAGCCACCGTGTGGCATCAATCTCTCTTCATCGACGATCTGTTGAAGATTTCATACAGGTTCGTTCTCTTTTTTTTCATCAGTTTATTTTATCTTTTTTTGTTTGATTCTGAAACCGGTCTTGTTAGATCCTCTGTTCTTTTGTTTGTTTGTGTCTATTTCTTCATAAGAAATTGGTTACTGTGAGGTTTTTTTTTGGTTTGGTCTTGCAGATCTGATGAAACTGTTTCGATCCTAAAGGATCTATGGTTGGCTCTTGGTCTTAGTTTAAGCGCTCCGTCATCTGGTCTGCTCACCCAATCCCATTATAGGGTCAAAGTAACTCTGACAGAGAACAAACTTAGTCTGAAATAACTCTATCAGGGAACAACCCTAAGGGAGGTGAGCGGTCAATTCTGGATTATGAAAAACTGCCTTAAATCACTGTGAGAGTTTCTTGTTCCTTTCTCCTATATTCTTAGCTTAGTTGTGGGAGATCCTGGTGTCTTGTGTACACCAGTTACATTTGTTCTTTGTCTTCTTTTTGACTGGTTAAAGTTGTTGATTCTTGTTGATTGATTTCTTGACTCTATATCTGTTGTCTTGGGCCCCAATAAACGTGGTGACCATCTGGACTTCAATATAGTGTTTCATTGGTTTGATTCTTTGATTTTGTTTCTATGGCTGGTTCTAATGATCCTCCAGGAGGAAGTGGAAAGGATGATGCAATTAAATTTGATGATCCTCTCTACATCCATCAATCTGATAATGTTACGACAACCATTATAACTGTTAAACTAACTGGTAATGAGAATTTTCGTATATGGAGGAGTTATATGTCTAGGGCTCTTAAGGCCAGAAACAAATTAGGATTTGTTGATGGTACTTTCAAAAAGAGTTATGTTGAGACTAATAAAGTCTCTAAATGGGAGAGAGCTAATGCTATAGTCTGCTCATGGCTTTTATCTTCCATTAGTGATTCTATATATGCTAGTCATGCTTATTCTGATAATGCTCAAGATATATGGGATAGTTTGTTTGAAACATATAATAAGGCAGATGGGTCAGTTGTTTTTAATATACATCAAAGAATTAATTCTTTAAAACAAAGTGGTATTTCTGTTTCAGATTATTTTAATAAACTAGATGCATTATGGAAAGAGTTTGATGGTTTAACCAGTCTCACTGAATGTACTTGTGAGGCTGCTGTTAAACTAAATGATCATGCTAAATTGATGAAACTTATGCAGTTCCTTAGTGGTCTAGATGAGTCCTATAATCAGGTTAAAAGCCATATACTTCTTATGGATCCTCTTCCTAGTGTGAAAACAGCTTTTTCTTTAATATCTCGTGAAGAGTCACTTCAAAGAAATGGGTCTTTGTCCAATGACTCTCAACCCAGTTCCAAAAGTCAACCTGCAGCTTTTAACAGTAAATTTAATAATAGGTTTTCTTCTGGTAATACTGGTAGTAAAACTAAAGGTCAGGTTGTTCAATGTAAAAAGTATGGGATAAAAGGACATTCTATTGAAAAATGTTATAAAATAATTGGCTATCCAAAAGATTTTAAACCAAGGAATGAAGTAGGTCAGAACAATTTAGGTAAAAACTTTAATACTAATTTGTCTGTTGTACCTTCTGGATCATCTGGGTCTGGAGAGTCTGAGTTTCATCAACTAACTAAGGATCAGTATGTCAAATTTCTTAATCTGATTGGTGCGAAGCAATGCAATGAGGAAGCATATGTCAGTGCTAATATGGCAGGTACTTACTTATTCAATGCTTGCAGTTCAACTTTTAATTGTAACAAATGGATTGTAGATTCAGGAGCTAATCAACATATGATAGCTTATAAGTCTCTTTTGCATGATAATGTGGATGTATCTAAACTTAATCTTCATGTTAGTCATCCTAATGGAACTAGTGCTAAAATTGAGAAAATTGGAAATCATAATGTTTCTAGTTCTTTAACTCTTTTTGATGTTTTTGTTGTTCCTGAGTTCAATGTTAATTTGTTATCAGTTCATAAAGTTTGTAAAGATAGTAAGTATGAGGTTGTGTTTAATGAACATAGCTGTAAAATTCAGGATTTACAATCCAAGGAGATGGTGGGGAATGGTAGTGAGTCTGGAGGTCTCTATTATGTAGATAGTGTACCTTCAGGTAATTCATTTTGTTCTAATTCTGTTGTATATTATGTTTCTAAGTTGACATGGCATTGTAGACTTGGTCATCCATCTGATCAAGCCTTAAATTCTTTAAAGTCCAAGCTTAACTTTGGTATTTAGTCCTTGCCACCTTGTGAAGTTTGCCATAAGGCTAAACAAACAAGGAATTCATTTCCTTCTAGTTTTCATAAGTCATCTAGCTTAGGTGAACTGATTCACCCTGATGTGTGGGGTCCTTATAAAGTGATCACTTCAGAGGGATATAGGTTTTTTCTTACTATAATGGATGATTTCACTAGGGCAACTTGGGTTTATTTGTTAAAATCTAAAAGTGAAGTCTTTGCTTGTGTCACTGCATTTTTTAACATTTTACACAATCAATTTGATGTTAAAATAAAAAAGGTGAGGTCTGATAATGGCACTGAGTTTTTAACTCATAATTGGAAATCTTTTTTCTTTAACAAAGGTGTAATTCATCAGAGCTCATGTGTTTACACACCCCAACAAATTGGGGTTGTTGAAAGAAAACATAGACACATTTTGAATGTTGCAAGATCCTTGATGTTTCAGTCTGGATTGTTTTTAAAATTTTGGGGTGATGTTGTTTTAACTTCAATGTTTTTAATTAATAGAACACCCACTTCAGTTTTAAATGGAGCATCTCCATATGAACTTGTGTATAAAACTGTTCCTAATTTTGATAAGCTTCGAGTCTTTGGTTGTCTTTGTTTTGTAACAAAACTAAACAATTTAGATAAGTTTTCTGAACGTGCAGAAAAATGTGTTTTACTTGGATATTCATCTGAGCAAAAGGGCTACAAAGTTTTGAGTCTTGACACAAATCTTGTTTTTGTTTCCAGGGATGTGAAATTTTATGAGTCAGTTTTTCCTTTCAAGCTTAAATCATCTTTTGGAGATAAGTTTGATCTCTTTAATAACCCAAGTGACCCATTTTCCTATGATGAGCCATTAGAATCTAGTTTTCAACATGAAATCATTAATGTAGGTGATTTAGGAATAACCCCACGATCTGATGGTGCTGGAGCAGTCCATAATCTGGCTGAGTCTTCGTCCAGTGAAGACAGCAACCAGAGTGACGTGGCACATGTGCCTCAGGTTGAGGTGGATGTTCCTAGCTCATCTACTATGGCTGGGGATAGTAGTGTAGAACCTAATAATCCTTCTGGTGATCATGTGTTAGGAGTTACTCGTTCTGGTAGAAATGTGCGTTTACCAGCTAGATTTAATGATTTGTTGTAGAAAGTTTACATAAATATGGTCTTGAAAAGTCTGTGAATTATTCTTGTTTAACTAATGAAAGTAGGTGTTTTGTGTCTAATCTTAACAAATCCTCTGAACCTAAATCTTATTATGAAGCTTCAACTGATCCTAATTGGATCAAAGCTATGAATGAAGAAATGGAAGCATTATACAGAAATCATACTTGGGATATAGTTGATCTACCTCAAGGTAGAAAGCCTATTGGTTGTCATTGGATTTATAAGATTAAATATAAATCAAATGGTGAGGTTGAGAGATATAAAACTAGACTTGTTGCTAAAGGGTATAATCAAAGAGAAGGCATAGATTATGAGGAGACTTTTTCTCCTGTTGCTAAAATTGTTACAGTTAGAATTGTTATATGTGTTGCTATTAATAATTATTGGCCCCTTTATCAACGATGTGAATAATGCTTTTTTGTATGGTGATTTAATTGAGGATGTGTATATGGTCTTACCTGAAGGTTATCATACTAAAGGTGACAACAGAGTATGTAAACTGGTAAAGTCTTTATATGGTTTAAAACAGGCCCCTCACAAATGGAATGAAAGGTTATGTGCTTCTTTGTCTAAAATTGGTTTTGTTCAAAGTATAAGTGATTATTCTTTGTTTGTGAGGAACAAAAATGACACTATTGTAGTCTTATTGGTATATGTAGATGATATTATCTTAACTGGAAATTGCAGTATAGAGATTGAAAATGTTAAATTGTTCCTTAAGTCTCTGTTACATGTGAAGTTTTATGGATTTTAAAAATCATGAATAATCTTGGTTATAAGAATCTTACTCCTGTAAAGTTGTTTTTTGATAATGAATCTGCTATAAAGTTAGCCTTAAATTCTGTTTTCCATGAGAAAACAAAGCATTTTGAAATTGATGTTCATTTCATTAGAGAAAAAATAGAAAATGGAATTCTGAAAATTGTTAAAATTGATTCATCTAATCAAAATGCAAATATATTAACTAAGTCTTTAATTTTTTTTCAACATGATTTTTTATCAAAAAGACTTGATCTTAAAAATATGTTTACAGGTAAGTAAAATAATATTGTGTCAAATGATAAGTGTGAGAGGGAGTGTTGAAAGTATTATAATAATTAGCAAACTTATCATTTGAATGTGTTGCATATAGTGTTAATTTATAAATGGTGTAGGGGCTGTTTCTGTATATTTCTTTATGCAGGTGAATATGTACGCGGGTTAAAGTTTGATCCAGATCCATGGATAGTCCGTGGGTTAGAAGTTGCTCTAAGTATTTAAAGTGTAACCTGAATTCATTTGTATAACTCCACAAGATATTTTCTATTATATGCTCTCCTTTTTGTTCTCTTCTTCTCTGTAAAAGAGTTTCAGTTCTAGGGTTTCTGTAAACACACATTCGTGGGTATCTTGATTTCTTGTTTACGTCTGAGTGTGAGAGTGTGATTGTAGTGAGGTTTTATTTTGTATTTTGTATGATAAAAACCAACTGTTTCATAATAAATGAAATGTTGATGTTGGGAAAGTTTTGTGTTCTTGTGTTTGTTCTTTGAGTGTATACTTTGTTACAATTAGCTATTATTATTCGGCATGTAAAGGAGTCTAGTGATCGTTGTCAATTAAGGGGTGGTTATCAGTTATAACCGGTGACATATAAGTTTTGTGCAAAAATTCTAAATTTCAAATTCAAAATTAACGTTAAATTAAAATCTAAATTTTATGAAAAATATTTTATCTTCATTTTTCACTAACCTTAGTCCTTATATATAAAATTATAAATATAAGGATTCATCAAAGACATAGAAAAACATTAAATGTCCAAACTATAACATTTTTAATAGTTATCTAATGTGTATGCCCGTTTCATTATTTCTCTAAGGCTAAAGGGTAGAGTGGTTGTTTTGTTAATGGTAAAAGTATGATATCTAGGCGCTACATAGGATTTTATTATTTTTGCTACAATTTACCTATAAGTGGATGTGGTGGTATATTTACTTTTGAAATAAATAAATAAAACTAAATTTGCAATGACCATCAATATTTAGAATGGAAACCAAACCTCCAAACAATCTCAATTTGCCATCGGTGAAAGTTTAACATTAAGATTTGTCAATGACAAAAAAACTAGTCAAGGGGTGGTGTTTGACACCTGCAAACTAATCCACATCAGCATGCCATCGGCAAAAACTCCATAACATCGTAAAGCCTAACTCATAAGCTTGAACGGGCATTGCAAACAATAGATTACACTTTTATCCTTAATTCCTTATCTTTTAGACTACTTAACACAAGTGACAACTTGTGAACTAATAACTAATAAGTCTTGTTTACTTTATTTTGTTTGTTTTCAAATGACAATAACAGATTTCTTTCCATTGAATAGATTTTACTTCTTAAAAAATATTATCATATACAAAAAATAAATAATAAAAAAAGACCTAATGACAAACTAAAAGAGGGGTTGCTCGCTTGGCTACACGAAGGTCACACATACACAATTTTTTCTGGAAAATAGTTAACTTATACGATAATGACAAACCTTGCTATTATACCAAAAAGGAAAGACCAAAAGGTCGACATGATATTATAAAGGACAAATCTCCTATCATTGTAGACCTTCCATCATCGATAATAAAAACAGAAAACAAAAAGGTTGCAACATGAGAAAGTAACAAAATGCAGGGGAACAAAGTGTAAATAAGAATTACAATGCAACGTGGCTCCTATTATCTGCCCTTCAGCAAGTGACCTTACGTTCATACACCTATACTTGTCATACTTATTTACCAAAAATAAGTTTTACCTCAACTAAAATTATAAGATTCAAATTTCTTACTTAGATTCCTGTCAACTAAAATTATAAGATTAAAATTTATTACTTACATTCATGAAGAATCGGTTAAAATTTCTTCGTCTTCTAAACTAATCTTGTCTCAAATTTGATTTCTCTTTTGTTTTTTTTACCGCTGCATGCGACGACTTAATATCAATAATTTTTTTTATAAGAATTTAAATAAATACATAAAAAATAGTTTCTAGAAATTTCAGACCTTGGGCTATCGTTCATGATGCCCCACCGACCGATAGGAGCGGAGTAGATATCAGGTAAATGGAAGGAAACAAATTTGGGGTTGTAAATCGAAATGAACTATTATAATAAAACTAAAAAACTATATTTCTTATAAACTTTATAATGTATAGGTGGACGTTTAGAAAAAACAAAATCTCATCATTAATTACTTTGATTAAGGGGCTGTTTGTTTACCTCTTAATTGACAAATTAAGAGGCAGCCTCTTAAAAATTCAGATATAGAATGTTTGATAGCCTCTTATAAAATATTTCTTAATTGGTTAAATGCCTCTTAAAAATTCAGACATAAACCCAAGTCTGAAAAAGAAAAAAAAGACGTTCCTACCCTAATATAACACGCCTCCTTCTTTTCTTCTCATACGCACGCACACACACTCCTTCTTTTCTTCTCATCGGCGCAGACGCCTCTCTTCAACCCCCATCTGTTGCAACTTCTATCCTCTCTGTCGTCGCCGGCATCGAATTCGCCTCCGCCTCTTCCACGTTGTTCCTCTCCAACTTCACAGTTCCAATCGTCACCACCCTCCTGCACCTCCGGCGCCACCGTCGCACATCAGAGCTTCTCTTCTGGTTTGTAATCGTTCTTCAGAAATCCCTAATTTCTCTTTGATTTTCTTTTCTGAAATCGATGATAAGATCCCAATAGTCTCCTCCAACTCTGATGAAATTGATGATTTCTTGTTGAAATTGATGATGTTTTGATTGAATTGTGTGTTGATTTCATGTGATGATTAGACGGCCTGATTTCTGTTGATATCTACCAAAAAGTTTATTGTTGAAATCAATAGTTCATGTAATTCGATTATCTGAAATCATTAGTTCGTCTGATTTTTTTGGTTAATTTTTTGTTGATATGAAAGTGATAGAATGTTTGGTTGTTTCTTAAGTGTGCAGAGAGTAGAAATTCAAAGATAGTTGGGTTCAACACATATGGTTTCAACGGGAAGGACATGGATGTGCTTTCCATACTTGACATATGGGCAATGTTGGATAGAGACAACATCACCAAGGTAGCCACAACAATTTATTTCTTAACCAAGGATGCATTGATCCATTTTCTCAAAGGTTTTCCAAATATGGTGTTTCTTCATTTGATCATTATTGAAGTACCTTAATCCAGTCCATGTTCTTCCACCTAATCTACGTCGTAACAGTTAGCATCTTTTTTAATTGATCGACAATAGATGGTTTTATTTATCATGTATTTATCACTTGGTGATGATTGTTTTTATAGCTCGTTTTTGTAAGGGCTAAATGTAAGAAATAACAATGCATTTTTATTGATTTCTTTATTATAGCATCATACTTTCGCCTCTTCCGGTTAGAGCATTGTATTTTAAAAAAATATATTTAGTTTTGTATGTTTAATTTTGATTTTGTATGATGTTTATAATATATATATATATATATATATATATATATATATATATATATATATATATATATATATATATATATATATATTATTGAAGGCTTTGGTTCGTTTATTTTATAAAAATAAACACTGAATTCTTTAAAAAATAATAAAGATGGTAAAATGATCATTTTTATAATTCAGCAAAGAAATTCAGAGGTTCCAACCAAACAACATGTTAAAAATTCAGACCCTCGTAGAAATTCAGACCCCTTAAAAATTTAGATCTTAAAAATTCAGATCCTGCCAAACAACTCCTGAGGCTATAAGTAGTGGTGGACTAAGCACCTAAGTTAACCGGGGTCCATTATATATAAAAAACAAATAAAAATACGAACACTTCGAAATTTTATGATCTTTTTAGTTCTTTTAAGCAAAAAAAAATATATATCAAAAGGAGACTTTTCTTGTAAGAGTGAATGTCATGGATGAGGTTTTTTAGTAAAAGAAAAATTATTTAAGGGTATATTTGATAATATAATGGTTGTAATCTTCCAAGTGCTTGGACCCCACTTCTTACTAGTTGGTTCGGTCATAATCGAATCGTACTGTGCGTTGGTGCTAAGGTGGGCACTTCGCGGTGATCACCAACAATACTCTCTCTCCTCTCTTTCTCCTTTCAACAGCTAGATTGTTAAATTTGTAGTCAAGAAAATCAGGTTTAATACAAAGAACTTATGTTGATTAGATAACTTGGAAAAAAATGATTGTTAAAGCTTGTTAATAATTTTTTAGTACCAGCTTAGATAAAACATATATTAAACACATGGTGGAGCTAGGGATGGCAAAAATCCCCATACCCGATGGGGAACCCGAAATCCGTACTCGTTTTGACCGGGAAATCCCTAAGTTGACCGGGGATGGGGAATCCCCGAATAAAAAAGTGGGGATGGGGATACTACTAGACCCCGACCCTGGACCCGGCCCCGGTATATGTATATTAATATATAAAAATAATACAAAACATGCATTTATAGCATAATTTATAATATCTAAAAGTTTATCCAAGTAATCAAACTCATTAGTCATTAATTGGTTGAAATTGTACTTTTCCTTCTTCTTTTATCTAGTTTAACCTTCTGTATACTTTTTTTTCTCCTTTGTGTATCTATTTTACCTCAAATATCACTTTGATAATTTTTTTTGTTTTATTTTTCATGTATATATTTAAATTTAGCAGAAAATCTGTTTATAGTTTTTATGCAATCTATGAACACTTTTATGTTTTTTAAAACATTTAAACTTATGTAGGTAAAATTGAAATTTTGATTTTTTTTCTTTACGTAAAATTTTTCATATTAAAATAGAAAAAAAAAATCCCCAATTCCCCGCTGGAGATCCCCCGTCCTTATTGGGGGTGGGGATGAGGATTGGAATGAGGATTTGGAGATGAGGATGGGGATTGGGGTCCCCTGTATTCCCGCCCCCGTTGCCATCTCTAGGTGGAGCATCCAAGTAAAATAAAAACATAAATCGTAACGACATAAAATTAAAAAACATCACTAGTTCAATTCACAAATTAAAAAAATTAAAGAAAAATCGGTTCCGACATTGTTTATCAATATTTAAGTTCATTTACTTGAATCAAAATAAATTAAAAAAGAAACATTAGAAAAACCAAAAATATCTAAAATTAAAAAAAAACCAAAAGGGTAAAAAAAAAAGTTATAAAATTCAAAACTAAATAAAATAAACAAAAAAAATAAAGTATATATATATATATATATATATATATATATATATATATATATATATATATATATATATATATATATATATATATATATATATATATATAAGGTTCCTACACGATCCTACTTATATATATCGTCCGGATCCGGTAGGAACCAAAAAAATGGTAAGCACTACGGGAACAATTCTCCACCATCAATTTCGTCAGTGGCACAAAAACATCAAGCGCAATTACTAGGCTCTGACGCACGTCCATGAAATGTAATACGGACTCTAAGAAATAAATGTGTGACGAACGTCTATAAAACATCATTTAAATAGGTGAAATAAAAATAAATGTCAACCAACGAACAGCGGAGGAGAGAGATAGGTCAGCGTGTATGATGTGTGTATTCGAGTGTAATGTTTTAGATGAGTTCTCATTTTTACGTCTTAACAACTTTAACACTTACTATTTGGATATCTGCTGGAAATGTCAAACATTATTGCTAGTATTACAAAATTGCCACCAATGGATTTTAATAAAAAAGTGAAATACTAGATTTATTTCAACCATCCAATTTTAGAGATAACCGGCAAAGATTTGTCATTACAGCTCTTATCGTTTTTCAGGTTTCTACACGATCCTATATATATATATATATATATATATATATATATATATATATATAATTTCAAATTTTTCAGAATTGATCATTGAGATATACATAATATTTAGATTTAGTCCAAGGACATTTTGGTCATTTATAAAAAAACTGACTAGTCAAAAGTTAAAGTTAACGCAAGAAGGACCATTCATGCAATTTTCGAAACAATAGAGACCAGCGATGTGACGTTTTTCATAGAAGTTCTCAAAGTGTAATATTTTGCAAACCAGATTGACCAATTATGAAATTATTATTATTATTATTATTATTGTTATTATTTGAACAAATTACTAAAATCATCCATATGGTTTACCAAAATTGTACGTTTGGCTCCTATCTTTTCTTTTATACTCGGACCGTCCCTAGGTTTTGATTTTGTTACGGTGTAAGTGTTTGACCGACTTAAATTGACTATTTTGTCATTAATGCTATTTTTTATAATTTCTTTTAGTTCTTTTTTATTGAGTAAATTATTATTATACAAAGTAAATAATTCATGTTGCACACCACACACCCAAATTAATGACGTCTCGTTCTTTCTCGTGTTCTTATTTCTTGTGTTCTTATCTCCATATACTTATTTCTCTACCCAAAAGGAAGATCACCAACAGGAGGCGATGTCACACCCCAAAACCGGAACGGCGGAAACGTTCTGGGGTGGAGGACGTCATGTTTATATCACAAGTCATGCATCATAGTAAGCAAAGTAATAAACAACCATTTCATTAGAAAGAAAGTGTTTACAAAGTATGTGACTCACATAATATGGAATACAAAGTAAATAACAAAACAAGACATGAAGCTATACTGCTCCATCTTCTGAATCCCAGTGCGCGTACCTGTCTACTGGTCTCCTGAGAATACAAGTTATTTTAAAAGCGTAGATCAGCATTTAAGCTGGTGAGTTCATAAGATTTTAGTGATGTAAGTAAGTTGTAAGAAAGTTGTAGTAAGTTGTAAGTTCTGCTTTAGAAAAGTTTGCATGTTCCTCCAGGAAATCCTATATTTCCTGCTTTGATGAAAAATAAGTAAAAATGACTCTACAATCCTTTCTATGAGTACTAAATGGATACAAGTTATATAAAACTCAGAGTAAACAAACAATCAGTTATGTGTATCTGCCCTAAACCCACAACCAAACAAGGAACAGAAAATGACGCGGAAGGCACACATCCCATTGTTTGTTAGATCATCGTTGTATATAACCCTGGCGTATTCACTTGGTACTCACGGAGTTAACTGTAATAGTTCCTTTATATTTGATGAAAAGATTCTTTAAGAAAACCCTTATTTCTTTTGATAAAAATGGTAACCACAGTAGTTCCTTCTATAATCACTTAGTTTATACTAGCTATATATAATCTAATCTCGAACAGATAGTTAATTGTGTGAATCTGCCATAAGCCCACAACCAAACAAGGAACAGGGAATGAGGCGGAAAGCACACATCCAACTACCTATCAGATATTAATTATATATAACCTTGATGTATAAACTAAGGTATTATAGAATTAACCACCTAAGGTCCTTTAAGTTATACTGGTTTAATAAAAATGGATTAAACCCTTTACTGGTAAGTTTCTAGTTTTGTATACCAAAAGTTCTATTTGAAAAGTATGTTTTGTACTAGAAAACGGTGCATTGAATTAGTGTCCTATGATCTGGCCCATACCCGGTACCCTTTATGATTACTTGGTGTATACGGAACATATATATAGCTAAGATCGGATAGATAGTAGGCTGGGTGAATCTGCTCTAAGCCCACAAGCAAACAAGGAACAGGAAATGAAGCGGAACGCACACATCCTACTACCTGTCGGATCCGATTAATATATATCCCTGAATGCATACACTAAGGAATCATAATGTTAGCATTATAGGCCCCCTTTCTACTGAATGTACTAGACTCGACTGTTCTGATTGTCAATTGTAAAATGTAAGTTTTCCCTAATTTATAACTATCTTGACTCGAAAATAGTTTGCATTAACTTTCAAGTGGAACTGTCACAAAATGAAAGTAATGGGAAAATGTAAGTACACAGTTGTCTTTTGAATTAACATCCTGTAGTACTGATTACCTTAAAACATGTTTGTTTTATTAAGATCATAATGTGATGAGTAGTACCCATACTATACGCTCTCCTTGCAAGAGATTCTGGGGACCAAAAGCGACTTCCGCAAACAAATTGCTAGGCCGTGTAAATTCACATTAAGGTTATATGATCATGTATACCCAATTTTACTATCACCTTTTGTTTAGAACAATGAGTTAGTGATTCATTGGTACAATTAGATCATGTAGTGTTCTTATGCTATAGCATCTTAGTATGTTCGTTCTGTTATAGTATTTTAGTATGTTCTTTCTGTTACAGTATCTTAGTATGTTCTCTTTGTTATCGCGTATTGTTTCTACTTCCCTGTTTCTCTTTATAGTATGCTCTAGTATCTAGTATGAACTGAACCCCTAAACTATACCCCTTATAGTTTACTAGTGTTTTACTTGAACTGTTACTGAAAAGACTCATTTTTCTACTAAGTTATGCTTGTACTTTAAAAACTGAGTTTTGTTAAACTATAAAGTAACATAACTTTAAAAGAGTTTTTGAAATGTTTTGATCACTTATAAAAGACATAAGCAATCTTTTGAAAGATGTTTATAACAAACAATTACACAATTATCATTGTGTTCAACTTGTCTTCCCCCCTTAAAAACATTTAAAACAGTTAAAAGATTCATTATAGGGGTATGAACTCACCTTATGTGGGTGATTCAAACAAATATGCGCGTAAGGATGAGAAGTTACACGAATGAAGTCCCGAGACACAACGAGTCCTAAATGACATATAATGGCATATATTGGCATAAATATAGTGTTTAGAAGCAACCAAATGCAAGGAAACACCTTTAGGGACTAGGAAACACTTTGACCAAGTGTTAGAATCACATGTGATTCATCTAAGGGGAGTGTACGACCACAATGAGGAGTGTGCGGCCATGGGTGTACGGCCAGGGAGTGTGCGGCCGTACACTCATGGTAACAAGTACACAAAAGTGTTTTCTAATGAAAGGGAAGCTTGTGGGACTATTGCTCATCAAGTGTTGAAGCTAGAATTGCACTTTGAAGGCCCTTTAGGGTTGTTTTGAGGGGTGTACGGCCACACGTGGGTGTACGGCCATACACTCCTTATGTTCTTGAGCTCTTGACATTTTTAAGGTGTTAATCTAGTGTTCTTAACAAGTTCTAAGCATAGGGAAGGAGTACTTACGATCTTGAGGCTCAAGAAGGTTCATAATCACCAAGAACAAGTGTGTGTTCTTGGTGTTCTTGGTGAAAGATGAAGATCTAACATAAAAAGATGTTTTCATGGATGAATCAAGAGATGTTTACAACACCAAAGAAGATATCAAGAAGGGTAGAAGAATCACTTACGATTTTGGAGGATTTGGATGAAGAGCTTGATGATAGTTGAGAGAGAAATCCGATTTCTAGACTTGGAGGTTGAAGAAATGGCTAGAAATGAAAGGGATATCATACTTATGGAGGTGGTGTACGGCCAACATGGGTGTACGGCCGCACATACATGTGTGTACGGCCGCACACTCATGTGTACGGCCGTACACTCCCTCAAATGGAGTGTAGGGCTTGATTTCAAGGCTAGGAACTTACGCGACCCAATCCTATACTCAATGCTTGAATGTACTGAGCTTTGAACCCTTGAACAGACTCTAAACAAGGCTAACTGATAGCAGAAACGAGTCTGACACTCAGTTGAGTTGAATGGTTGGACTTTACAAGGCAAAAAATTTTGGGTTGTCACAGGCGATGGGGAAGCATAAAAGTAAAAGTTGATGGGTTTTGAGCATAACATCATTCCTATGGTGTACATTCAACCCTAATTTCTTTGGATCTAGGTTTTTCTAATTTAAAAATACAACTATGAATACCAAAACAATAACTCTATGACTAGCATACATATATCAAAAATCACATATGATTAGGGTTAGAATCTTTACCTCTCTTGTTATGTAGCAATAACAAGTTCAATCCTTCTTGATCTTGACTTCTGAAAGCCTAGTGCCCCAAGTGTTACACCTCTAATGGAGTCACAAACACCCAATGCAAGAAGATGACTTGAGAAAGAAGGATTTTCGGCTAGGGTTTCTTTTTAGAATGCATAAGTCGAAAATCCCCTTGTATGGGGCCCTTTATATAGTTGTGGCTGCTAGGGTTTTCAGGTGGAAACCCTAATACCTAACTTAGGCAAAAAGCAGCCCATGAACTCGTTCCTAAGAGCCCATGGACGAAATCTATAGGGCTTCCCTATAGGATTTCGTCCACTCCACTCTATGGAGTCCATCAGCCCATTTATGCAACTATCAATGATTTGCATAACAGTACCCCGATTATTTAATTAGTCTCTTTTGACCACAAAATTAATTCCAAATTAATTTCTGATCAATACTAATTAAATAATATGATTTCCAAATAATATATTAATCCTGTAATGTATTAATAAAACCATTTCAAGTACCAATTTATTATTCACATAATAAATTCTACTTTCTCTCCTCTCGTCATCCTATCAAGTTGCATGAGTGAAGGCAACCCAAAAGGACCATGCTCATAACCAAATCAAGTACATACCAAAAATAGTTATGGTCTTAGACACCTAATCCAACAAAAGCATCACCGGAGAAGATAGCCTGTGGGAAAATTAGAATTCGAACTAGATCAAGCACCATCAGTTTGTGACTCAGTTCAAATCTGCACCTTCAGATCTGTTCTTCAACCGTGAATAAAAATGGTGAGGAACTAGACCACTGACAATCATGGTGAAGCAATGATTATATCTAGACTTTTGCCCCTCTCTTGCCAGCCCACTATGGCACAATTGTTGCTCAACAAGATGGTAACATCCTAAATTTTCCAATAAATTTGAATTTAAAAAAACAACATAATTAAACCAATTAGTATTATCTATTCAAAATAAGTTCAAGTCTAACCCCAAGATCAATCCAATTTTAAAAATCATTCATAGTTGTAATTCTAAAATTCATGAAAATATAAATCCATCTAATATTAAAACTCCAACAACCCACTTTGAGCCAGTGTGTACGGTCACACATTGCCATCATGTGTACCTAAAATAACAGTTTTAAGTGAAAATGGGTAATCACAAAGCTTAGTGAATTTCACACATAAATAGTATCATATCATACAAGCTTTACCCATATACACATATACGAACGGTATCAGTCACACAACCACATATGTATGTCAAAGGATGAATCAGAAACAAACATACTCCTACTGGGACATATTGACTATGCCTAATCCCCCTTGCTTTGTACATCGAGCCTTTGGGACACATTTGCTAAGCCCAATCCCCTAAACGCGAACCCATCGGGACACATTGGCTATGCCTGATCCCCATTGCTCAGTTCGGCGTGCCTTTGGGACACATTAGCTATGCTCGATCCCCTACTTGGATACGTCGAGTCCTACTATGCATATTCCTCAATACATGAATGAATACCATACTCCCACTAGACTCTAACCCCACCTAGTGATACCTGCATAAACAATATATAACACACACGAGCTACAACAAAGAATGCATAATATAACACAATCGAGTGAGAAACTCACCTCAAGTAGAAATTTCAACCTCCAACTGTAGCCTGTGACCCACCCACACCAAGTCACCCTTCACTATTCCTAAGCATAACAACCAAGATTATAAATGGTTGTCTTTTCACCTTAACATCTAATCAAAACTGCTAGGTTAAATTTCCATATTTTAACCCAAAACAACATCATGTTCAAGACCTGTTTTTCCCCCAATTTAAACCTATCCAAACCAAATTTTGAAACCATATTCAAGAATATCAGGCTAATACCTTTCTAGAGATTACTTACACAAGTCCATATGTTTTTTCTACAATTTATAAATGAATTTTATTAAACTACAAATCATTGCAGCTTATTTCGGACCATTATGGGAAAATGACCATTTTCGCCTTAGTTAGGAGCAACATCAGTTCAGGGAAAAAATCAGGGACAAAGTAGACTTAACTTATGAAATTTAAGAGCTTATGGATCCTAGTTCCGATTGCTGATGATTTTTCTAGATTTTTTACAAAATAGGGGCAGATTAGTCAATTTCATAACATTTCCCCACTTTGATTATTAAGGGTTAAATGACATCTTAACCCATTAAGCCACAACCAAAACAACTTTTAAGCTATAAATTGAGTCCTTAACAGCATCCATATAGAATTGAGTCAAAATGATAATCTAAACTTCAAACCCAAAACCCAAAGTACATTGCCAAAAACAAAAATCCAAAGTACAATTCTTTATTGGTAACTTCATGGGATTAGGGTTTTGTCTTACATCCAAATTAACTCCCAACTAATACAAAGGACAAAAAATAGATTGAATAATATCACCACCTACTACCATCATGGAAGTGGTGGCCGACGGCGGTAACGACCACCCTAATGGTGGTGGTGGTGTCAATTATGACTAAGAAAATGGAGAAGAGTAAGAGAAATCGAGAGTAGAGTACCTCCAAATATGGTCCTACCCCAAAACAGCCCTAGATTGGCCTACTCTCACTCCCCACCTTTTTTGGGCGACTGACGAGAACCTTAAGGCGGTACCGGCGACAGACGACTCTCTAGCGGTTTTCCCGACATGGTGGTGGCGCAAGGCGGCGATTATGTAGCTCCAAGCAGCAGTGGCGAGGTAGGAAGAGGATGAGCTAGGGTTTGTAATACGTGTAGATTGTACTAGTTTTAATCGTACTAACTTAGACACAAAAACAAACACACGAAAGGCAGTGTACCTATCGATTAGCAGTTTAGTTCAGGCAAGTAGGGTATTGAACACAAGGAACGGTAAACAATCAGAATTAATACTAATATTATCTAAATAATGCAAATATTAAAAAGGGGGTTTTCTCTAGTTTTGTAAGACTAGAAACTTAAGCAATTAATAAACACTTAAACAAAGGACATTTAACAAATAAAAGAGAAGCAAAAGACAACTAGATTCAATAAGATAAATGAGACTTCCGTTTAGATTCGATTCACTTATTCCTATGATTGATTTCGTGGCAAGTGCAATGGATTAATATATCATTGGTTACCGATTTCTAATGTGATTAGGTTCATGTTCACTATTACTAATCCTTTAGCAAACAAGTTAATTCAAACAGTGATCAGTTGATTAAACTAATAGGTTTCCTAGTGTTCAGTTCGAATCAAGTAAGACTTGTAATATTAGTTAATCAAATTGGTTGGTTCAATTAACTCATATGTGGTTGGTCATCACATATACTCACACATTAACTTACTTATTTTCTAGTTAACCCTAGGTTATGTTCACAATACTAGGCATACTATCTTGTTTTCACAAAACTATAAGATTCAAGCAATCAAGCAGATGTTCATGCAACTCAATATACTTAGTTATTAACAGAAAATAATTATCATTAACACATAAGGATCTTTTAACAAGCTGAACAAGATAAATAACCAAATCAATATAATCCAAAGCCACTAATCAAACCATATTCATAAGATCCTCTAGTCTAAACAGAAGTATGGAGTTTAGCCCATAACTTTAGCAAGAAAAATCATAAAAACGAAATTCATCAATGTAGACATAATGCAAACAAGAGAATTAAGTAAATTACTAATGATTTTGCCTTTAGATCTCTTCAATTCCAAGCCTCTAGTTGAATTTGAAAACCACAGCTTCTAAGAACCTCTCTGGCCTCCAAAAGTCGCTAAAAGTCTCCAGCAGAAGTCATGGTTTCGAATGAAAACGATCTATATATAGATTCTGAAAACACCTTCAACTCGTCGAGTTTTATGACCCAACTCGCTGAGTTTTTTACTTAAATCACGTATACGGAAAGACACTATTTTTTCGGGAATCTTCTTGGCAACTTTTAGAGTTGATGGACAAACTTGCCGAGTTCTTCTTTAATTTTGCATTCTTTCTTCAAAATCCAATTTCCAAGCTTCCAATTGCTAGTTCTGCTTCCTTTTCCTTCCGAGCATGTATTTAATGCTGAAAATGAAATTTTAACATAATTAAGCACATTTTTTTCATTATTTGAGATAAAATAAACATAAAGTATTAAGATAATGCATGAATTTTATAACTAAATATGCACATATCAGTTTGGTCTGCTCAGATCGATGGATGAAGGAAAGAAAATAAGAGAATTGATTTCCCCCGTCCAGCATATTAAACACGTGCACACATGCACAAAATTCTAAAATTGGTGAAAATGACCCTTCAAGCATAATTCCTTACAATCTAAGATTCTAACTTGACCTTTTTTACCCATAATTCCTATATCCATTCAATTTAAATTACGTAATCACTTAATTATATTATTGTTATTATTAAGTTGTTTCCTCTTAATTCTCCTAAAATTTGTACTTATTATAACACTAATTACGATCTGGAAAAATTAGCATTATGAAAACGGGGAGTTACAAAGATCAATTTGCAGGGTGAAACATTTGGGCCACCAATCTACCATCACAACCTACCAAGCTCGATTTGTGATGGAAGTGACCAGATGAAGAGGGTGTGGCGGAGATCAGGACGAGAGAATAATGTTGTTGAGGAGTGATTCATAGGCCGAGAGGTTTCCTGGGCATGTGAGACATCCCGGAATTTAGGGCGTAGACTACGAATGACTAAATTACAATAAATCTGTTTGTAATTTAACTCATTCAGTTTTAGTGCATCCAATGTAAAACAAATGAGTTCATTTCAAATATTATAAGATGTCAGATGATACCTTACTTCCAAATGTGTAAACTGTCAACCGAATTAAACCGCTCAAACTGCAACGCTGATTAACGCGTCTGAAAAACAAAATTTTTGCATTAAACAGTTTTGAGCAAAGTAAACATTAAAATATTATAGTACATGTTCCCCTATTTCTGAAAATATAAAGAACGTCCAAAACGGAGTTCGTATGCAAAAGATACGACAGTTTTAAGAAAATAGATGGTAAAACACTGGTTTTCTTTAATCACGTAAAACGGAATCGATCCGTTGAGGCACTTACACACCTCCGATGGAAATTCTGGGAGCGTTTTTGGACTCAAGCTATAGCCTAATATTTAATTTTTGTACTCAAAATATTTTTAGAAAAAATATTTGCAAAAATAAAAAAATCAAGCGTTACAGGCTATTTAGACGCGGAACTTTAAACTCGATTTCCCAGAGTTCCGTAACTCGAAAAATTAATCAGTTTGAGTTTTTGAAATCCTTGAATTAAATCCTATATAAAGACACTTTCGGAAAAATTTATCACCTCCCGGATCCCGATACACCAAAAATAAGATTGTTTTAGGGCATTTAAGAGAAGGTGACATATTTGTGTGACCCACACATCTTGACTAAGTTTAAAATATAGCAAATATTGGTCCTTTTTCCTCCCACGTGATCTGCCCATGCACCCTTCTTCTCCTGCTACACTTTTTCCCAAAGGAGTACAAGCATGGTTGTTTGGTGTATATAAGTCCCAAGCTTTACATGCTTGCATAAGGGGCACTTGAACAACTATAAATGGAGACCTTGGGCTCCTCATCTTCAGCACAAACATCAGCCCCTTTCTCCCACAGCACTCCCGATCTCTTACTCTATCTCACTCTCCCTCTCTCACAGTTACAACATCACCACCATTTCCCCACCATTAACCACTGAAGATCATCATCCCCAACCCATTTTTGTTGTTGTTTTCAATCACTACATCCTCCTCCCTCATCCTTTTCATCTTACCTGTCGAAATAAGTAAGAAAGAAGCAGTAGAAGGCCATCGGAGTAGCCTCCTGCTGCTTGGGTTGTTGGATTTCAAAATGGCTTAATTGCTAAAATGATCCTGCCCTCTGGTGTTTCATGTCTGGCCCTCGTCTGTACATAGTAGTTACAAAAAATTGTTTAACACTTATATATTATAAGTAAATGATATCATTTTAAACCTCAATATCCTAATATGTTATGTTGTTAGAATAATACAACCATTGAAATAACATATGCCTTTTTACTATGGAGTTTATAAAAGAAACTTACTTTGTTATAAAAGTTCGTGCCTTATACTTTGCATACATGTCAAACATATACGGCTTTTATAAACTTGATACCATGAAATTCATTATGCCTAGAACTTATCCACAATTAAGTTAGGGCTGAGAGTTATTCACATACTTTTTAGTTAAGGGCTTTTTAGTGAGACATTATTCATTAGTTGAGTCTAAACACTTAGCATACCCACACTACTATAAATGTTAATCTTCAGAGCGAGATACATATGTATAGATCTATACGGGGTTGACATCCCCACTTGTGGTTGCTAGCTACAACCTCGTTTGATCAATCGAAGCAGATGATAAGTTTCTACAATTGTTACTGTAACATCAAATGAAGCGTTGTATCTGGGTACACTCAAGTCATATAGCTCGGTTATAGGACTCATTATAAACATTAACTCGAATATATATATATATATATATATATATATATATATATATATCTCTCTCTCTCTCTCTCTCTCTTACTATAACTCATAAACTTGATTCTTTTAAAACCATTTTAAGCATGAATTTACTTATACCAAGACACCTTTTGGATTTTTCAAAGCTTATTTAAATATGGGTTACTTATAAAGAAAATACTTTTTAAAACTCTTTTAAAAGTATCATTACTGCTTCTAGCAGAAAACCTGTGACTCTCACTAACCTTGTGTCGACCCTTAAAACTACATGTATTCTCAGGAAATCTGTAATCAAGCAAATTCAGACGACAGATAATCAAGGATCTCAGGCAATTTAGTTTACTACTCCCTCCGTCCCAAAATAATTATCCATAGACAAAAAACACACAAATTAAGGAAACATTAATTACCATTAACTTTATTAAATTAAATGACAATCTTACCCTTTTGTTGCATTTAATTCCATGGTAGTTGCATTTATTATGGTAAAAGGCATATTTATTTTTAGAAGTAGGATATTATTTTGGGGCAAACCAAATAAGGAAATATGGATTATTAATATGGGACAGAGGGAGTACTTTTTATTAGGTCCACCTACCTGTTTAAGGCAATTCATGTATTATACTATTATCTATAAGAACCATGTATTCAAACATAAAGATGGAATATAAATGTTGTTTTGTTTATTGTTGTACTTGTGCTATATATATTTAGTTTATCTGTGATCCATGAACTTAGTCGCACAGCCAGGCATGTTCCGCCGCCAAGGCCGGGGGTGTGACCGTATGCATTCATCTATTCTAGATTTGATGGTGTAGGCCAACTTTAGAGTGGGTGGTGGTGGTGTAGGAGGTCCCATTCCTCTTTCTCTTTTTTTTTTTGCTTCCTTATAATCGAATCACATTTGCAATCTAGGTTCTCTAGAAGTTATCGAAATTCTGTCTATCTGATGAAGTTTTACAGAGCTACTCGGTGGCTGAGATCTTGATTAGATGAGTGTGGAAAAGAGTTGGGCAGAAGCTCACTTGGTCGTTGGTAAGGTGGAGTCTCACGCCGAAGAAATGGTAGTGCTCATCAGAGATATGAAACAGGAGCATGGGTGGCGGTAAATAGGGAGAGGTGGGAGTGGGATATGGAGTTCAAGTGAGTCCCACTTTTCAATAAATCAGTCAATTATTTTAATTTTAGAAAAAAGAAGTAACTAAAGAAGAAAATATTAAGGGCATTATAGTCATTTCGAATTAGGTAGGGACTTACACTGCAACAAAATCAAAACCTAAGGACGATCCAAGTGCAAAAGAAAAGATAGGGATTAAACATGAAATTTTGGTAAACCATAGGGATGATTTCATCAATTTGTTGTTGTTGTTGTTGTTGTTTATAATAAATCAAATTTGAATTTAAAGAGTTGTAGTATTTTAGAATATATGTTAGAGTTCTGGTAACAGTACATCAAAATACTTTGAGCTTAGTCGTAAAGTTGTTGTTTTATGTATAGAAGGTGGGGTTCGAATACTTTCTCCCACCCCTTTCTTCCCTCTCATGGACACTTTTTTAAGCAAAGGAAACACTTAGTGTCTATGGCAGCCGAAAATGCTTGGTCAATGTCGACGTGGTGCTCCCACCTTTTTTTAAACAAAGGAAACAATCAAAACCTACATCAGTCGAAAATATCCAAGGGTGATGTGGCGCACCCACTTGTAAATGTTACCTTGTTTAACTTTTAAAATCTCCAAATATAAAAAAAAAACTTTACAAACCAAAAACTAAAAGCGAAACCATCGTTTTTTGTGAAATGTAGAATTTTATGATAATATTCTATAATGTTTAGTGATTAGTGTTAGTTAACTTATACGCTTGAATTGGCATTTGTAACAATAGATTACTCTTTGAGCCTTATCTTTTAGACTATTGAGAATTTGTGAACTTGAGACTTATCTTTTAGACTAATGATAATTCGCGAACTGACAACGTGGCTTGCCTACTTTATTTTTTCTTCAAGTGACCATAACTTTTTTTTTTGTATTGAACAAATTTTATTATAAATGAGGCTAAATGGTTGTTTGATAGTTATTAACTGAATTAAAACTTCTAATTTGAGTCCACATCTGACTGAAACCATGTTGTTTGATTATATCTTTGACTGACTGTGGTGAATGATGAAAAATAATTATATTACTCTTATGTTGTCTCTTGTGTTAGATAAAATAATTATAAAAAATGGTTGATTTTATGCTTAATGTTTATGCTTTCACATCCATCATACATCATCTCATTATACTTTCTGCTTAAGATTACGAAAAAAGGGATTAGATTAAGAACATCAAGTTAGATCAAAACAACAATAGCCTAACATCGTTTAAGCTACATACATGATAAACAAGGCCATAACAAAAACATCTTCAAGTTCCTAGAAATTAAAAACATTAAACTCAAATCCACTTTAAGCTAAATATTAAAAACAAGAAAAAAAATATATTAATTGAATTAAACAAATAGCACCTCAAAATCCAAGCTTGGTTATGGGCCTGCTCTTTGCATTGTACCTGATTCATACAAGCAACATGTCAACAAATTTTGAAAAAGTGAAATCATAAATTGGGATTTGAAAATTAATTATGACATGATTATGTTGTAGTCCTCATGTGAATCTAGTGAGAAATTGGCATGTTCTACCTCATCTTCTTTGCAAGCTTTTTATTGACCATAATGAATTGAAAGAAAATGTTAACAGGGGTGGATTCAAGGTGGAAGAAAGTTTGAAGAAACAATTTTTTTTTTGTAAAAATCGAATCATCAAGCTTGAATAAACGATTGAAAGAAATCAATTCGTCAACCAAATATACACAAATATACACACATTATCGCACCTGAGTCGGAGGAAGGATGGTCGGAGGTTGCGTGTGTTGGATTAGTGTCTAAGCCCATAACTATTTTGGTATGTACTTGACCCGATTGCGAGCATGGTCCTTTTGGGTTGCCTTCACCAAAGCAACTTGATAGGATGATTTGTGGAGAAAGAGATTAATTATGATTTATTAATATATTATATGAATAATATATTAAGAGAGAAATCATATTATTTAATTAATATTAGTCAAGAATTAATCAGAATTAATTTTGTGGCTAAAAGACATTAATTAAATAAAGGGGACTAGAACTGTCAATTGTGTGATAGTTAGATATTGGGCTAATGGACTCCATAGAGGATGGAGTGGACGAAATCTATGGGGAAACCCATTAGAATTCGTCCAAGGCCTCTAAAGGAGGAGTCCATGGGCTGCTTAGGGCCTAAGTAGTCAGATTAGGGTTTCCTAGTTCAAAACCCTAATAGCCTCACATATTTAAGGACCCCTAGGGCACCAAAAACGTGGATAACTGATTCCTTAGGGTTTCTAGACGGTTTTGGTGTCTTCTCTTTCCTCCTTCTTCATCCTTATTGCTTATGGTGTTTGTGACTCCATTAGAGGTGTGACACTTGTGACACTAAGCTTTCAGAATCCAATTACAAGAAGGAATTGAGATTGTTATTGCTACATAACAATCAAGGTAAGATCTAAACCCTAATTCATATGTTATTTGATAATCACATGCTAGATCTAGGGTTTATGGCTTTGGATGATTATTGCATGTTCATTAGACAAACTAGATCCAAAGCTTTAGGGTTTGCATGTACACCATAGGAATGTTGTAGTGCTCAAAAACCCATCAGTGGTATCAGAGGCTAGGGCTGTTTGTTGATGAATTGATGTATATTTAATCGTTTATTGCTTGAAAATCAATTTTTTTTTGGGTTCTGACTGGCAGACTCGCCGAGTCATATGGTGAACTCGCCGAGTCGACTGAACTCGACGAGTCCAGACCAGACTCGACGAGTCACATGGTCTGGCAGCGTTTTTTCGCGATTTTCTTGCTGTTTTGGCTTGGGATACTTACCATAAACGTTTTTAATTAGTAAAATCCGATTTTTATTGATTTTGGGTGAATATCCTTGCCAAAATAGTAGATAATTGCCATTTAATCAAATAATTGTTGCCTTATAAGATAATGTTTAATTATTTAAGTTATTTGGTGAATTATATTGCAAGTAATTGGACTAGGTCAAAATTAGATAACCACAAATTAATTGTTAATTGCCTTATTTGAATTGTTGATCTAGAATGTTCTTGATAAAGTTTGGAAAAGTTTCAATTTTCACCCTTAGGTTTTATAGTTTAAATTTGAACCTTAAAAGTTTTACTTTTGAAATTTAAATAGTTAAACCCTAATATTTTGAAAGGATTCAAAATTTATCCTCAAGTTTTGGAATTTAAATTTTTGATTAAAAGATTAATTTTTGAAATTTTAAATTCTAAAACCCTAGTTTTGAAAAAGTTCAAATTACACCCTTATGGTTTTATTAAGTTAATTAATAGTATAATTAAAAGAGAGTTACTAAATCCATAATGATATGGTTTATATTTAATTAAATTAAAAGTGTAATTTATAAAATTAAACCACCTAGTATTTTAAAAGTGTAAAATACACCCATATACTATATATAACATTAAAAGTATAATATTATATATATATGTATAACTTAAACTGCTAGTTTTACCGTTCGTAGGCCTCATTCACGAAGCCGATCTATAAGGGGGGTATAAGGTTATGGCCTATAAAATGGCCGTTTAATGGATGTCCACTCTCACCCACCACTTCCTTGATTGGTGGAGGGTCGTTAGCCGAACGGGTAGGATAGGGAAAACCCTCTCCTCATTAAAAGTATAATGAATGTTAAAGTAACTAAATGTTTTACAAAATTCCCAAATCTTAGTTACTTTAGGAAAAAGTGAAATCGATGCAATTCCATGGAATTACATTTTGTACCCTTGTCGAGACAATTAGTGGAGCGTGTGTGGTTAACCGACACACTAAGTTGGGTTTGACATTGGTAGTGAAGGGTGACTCAATGTTTGTCATAGATCGATGGAGCGTGTGTGGTTAACCGGCACGTCGATTAGGTGGCTGTAACATTGAGGGCACCACGTACATTCGCATGGTTATTCACACCTTATTTGTGATCCTCGGCATCCCAGTCACAAATGAAGGGTATAATCGAGATTAAACATGACATTGAAAAGTTCAATGAATCTCAAAAGATCTAGGAGTTTCAATTCATTTAAAACTTAACCTTCCTTTCGTTTTTCATGGTGGAAATTGGTAAATCGTCATTTACCTACCTTCAAATGTTCTGCGAGTTGGATTACGGCATCCCTCTTCCAATTTTTAGGATATTGTGTTGGGTCCTAGCCTTAATATCTCATTTGGGTGTTTTATTAAGGACTCAATCAACTAAACTTTAATTTTCTCCCGTTTCATAGATGTCAAAGTCTGACAACCATGGTCTTCCTCCGTTGGAAAAAGTTTTCCATGTGAAGATGATGTTCCACAATTGTATTGTGGAAATGGAAATCATGCTTCATTTCCTCCACCTCCTCCAATAATTCTCCCTGACGCACGTGTTCGAAGACTTGAAAAGTTCAAGGTCACTCAAGCCCTATTGGCAAAAGACATGAAAATGGAAAGTCTATATGTGCTCATGTCTTGGATAAAAGGTCACATATTGATAGATTGGGATTGTTGGGTGTCGATGTTTAAAGGAAGTTGGCTGTTGACTTGTTTCTTCAGTCACTTCCCGAATCATATGGTAAGTTCGTTAGAGAGTACTATATGATGGACCACGACATGACCCTTATTGATTTGACTTATTTGCTTATTGCTGCTGAATCAGAAATGATATGGCGCAATGGTCAGCAAATTTGTCTGGTAAATCAATATCCCAACCTTCTATGGGCAATGGCAACATTGGAAGTCCATAAAAGTTTTCTCTACGCAAGAGAAAGGCTGAGTCTGAGATAGTCCCGTGTACCATTCCAGAAGAATCCATATGTTTCTACTGCTAAAAGAGGGGGCATTGGTTACGAAGCTGCCCTGACTACCTGAGAGATCTAAGAGATGGTAGAGTCAAGATGTATGACTCTGCATCAGGTAAAATCCACTATCTAACTCTATTAAGTTCTTTTTAGATTCTTAATACATTATGTGATAAGATTACATTTGGTGTTTTGTAGAATCGAAGACAAAGGAAGCTTAAAAGGAAAGAAGTGAGCTAAATCTGGTCATGAAGAAATGGATTTCGATCGCATGATTCAAAGATCGGATTGTTTGAGCTACTACTTTAGAGTTAGGGTAGATTGCTAAATAATATTTACATAATTTTCATTTGTAATCGCGTTGTAAAGACAATATTTTTCCGCAATAAAATAGATTTTGATTTATCTTATTTATGTTTCCTTGCGATGGATTTTATGCAAATTGGTGTTTGAATGGTTCTATTGTTAGCAATATTGTGAATGGATTTGATTCTTAGTTATGTTATTTGTGGTAATGTCAGAAATTTACTAAATGAGGAAGATTTCTCATCACCCAAGTTCAATTGGACAGAAACTTGGAATCATGCAACTCGTATTGTGTGATGAATGAGAACCTTCGTATTTGGGAAATTAAGACTAATTCCTTGTTCACATAAGTATGTGAGTCAAGTGAAGGACTAGGAGATTTGGTACACAGTGTTGTGCACTGGTCAAGTCCACCACAAAGAACGATAAGTTTATTCGTCATGATTTACTAAATGTCAAGTAAACGTGATTATGCTTACAAGATTAAGTGTAATTCTGAATTATTGAAAAGTTTCAATGAATAACAAAACGAATAAGAAGAATCAATGAAGGCAGAAAGATAAAAGGTTCTCCAATATAAGAAGAAGGGAGAGTACTTTTGTATCGTGTTTTATGATCGTCTTGGTTATTGTAGGAACCATATTACAGTTCATCCTCTAAGGATACCATAGTGCACTAGTTTGGCTAAGAAGAGGAATGGTGAATTGTAGAAATGGTTAAGTCAATAAGATGTACCGTACTTCGTTCCAAAATCAAGTTTTAGAGTCGTACTCCAAAATTGTGATATGAGTGACATCATCTTAAGAAATTTAACACACTCATCAAATGTGAAATAGGAAAATGTTTTCTTGCTCTTACACATTTGAAATTGGTAAGTTGTGATGTCTTGGATAAGACAAAGACCAACTAATACCAAATTGTGTGTAGGTTTGTCTTGATAAAGACACACACTGACTCTTGAATATTTGTTTTGTCAAGAAATGTTCCTTGATAAGAGAATCTTATATGTCAAGAGGTCAGTGGGAGTCTAAAGATCTTGGAAAGTTTCAAGAACAAATCAAGAAGTAAACCTCTTAAACACTAGCACACGACTTGAGGATTGTAACCTATCGTGTTGACAAAATTTTATTTCTGTGCCAATCCAGTTGAGTGATTATGCATATGAGTTCTACAAGTTCTCAATTGAATGCATAAGGGAAAACACCTTGATCAATGAAAGTACATTGACTGGCATAGGTGAGCTGCTAAATAACTTGGAAGCAATGGTGGGACCCTTGATGGCAAGAAATTAAGAATGAACAAGTTTGTCCATAAGAGGTTGAATTTGTCACGAACATTATCTTACGATTATGGTTATGACAGATTCACATGGATAGGAACACATACACCATAAAATCTAAGTGTCATAAGGTTTCTCTCCTATATGGAAATGATTGTGAGGAAACGCTTTCACTAAGAGAGATTTTAAGGAGATAGCGATTATGTAAATTGCATTCTCAAATTCGATTATGATTACGGCATCCCTTTTCATAGTTCGAATTGTGAGATTTGACAATTAGTTTGAACAATCGAGACTTATTACTATAAGTTCTGGAATTGTTTAGACACACATGTGAGCTGTCTAAAGTAAGGTGTATGAGTTTGAGATGCTTAGATAAAAGCTTATCAAAGCATATCGTATTAGAAACAATGAACTTTGGAAGTCAATAAGTATTGTTTTCTAGAAGTTTAGCTGGTTTCTGAATACGTGTCAAAGCTAGTGGGAGCATAAATGTTATGCTGGTATGGATATAATCGTCATGTTAGTGGGAGCATGATCATTATTAAGTATTGCAAGTTGGCAATATTAATTGTAGAAAAACAAAAGTTTCACTTTGCAAAGTTGCAGGGGTTGAAAAGTTGTTTTTGCTATAATTAAGGGAGAGGATGTTATACTTCGTTTCCAATCTAAAAGCTTAGATCAAGAAATTTTAATTGAATTTAGTCAACGTAATATTTATTAAATGCATTCTCAAAGTTCGATTATGATTATAGCATCCCTCTTCATAGTTCGAATTTTGAGAACACGACATATAGAAATTTTATGACAATATTATAGCAAGAAACTGGTAAAGTATCACGTATCTCATTATGAATCGTATCCCATACACTTCGGATATAGGATCGATTGCATATGCTGTAATATTCGACCGTTCTAAAATTTTCCAGATGCCTAGGGCATTAAGAGGGAAAGAGGACTAGAATCGGATTTGACTGAATTAGTTAAACAACTGTCAAGGTTAATCTAAGGTTCGCCAAGGATTGGTCACTTGTGGAGAGTTAGAAGTATAGTCATGGATGGACCATATTGGCATTATTTTGAATAGATAAGATTCTATTTAAAATGAGTTGTCATATGGAAAATATGGAAATGTTTCCATATTGGGAGTTGGACGTTAAGAATCTATATGTCTAGATTAGAAACTTTTATGCAAGAAGAATGTTCAAAGGAATGTACCTTGAATGTGAGACTTCATGTCTATGGAATTGTCTTGTAACAATCTCCAATAGAGCATTTTGTAATTTCATTGGCCGAGTCTTGGTGACTTTTGTGCCGTGACATTACGAAAGGACCATTGCATAAAATGTTAAAATCTAACATATTCTATAAGTGGCAAGAATTTGGTATTCTCACACTTGTGGTAAGGATTGGGGATTATGAAATGAGTGTGATTGAAAATGTTATTCAATTATACTATTTCACAAAGTAAGGACCATAAGTAAGCATAGTGTGCATGCTAAGAGCATGGGACAATTGTCGTTATAATTCAAGTAAGAAGTTGATTACCAGAAACAACAAATAATGAGTAATCAATATGGTGATTAAATAAAAGTGTTTTATTTATACTCAAAAGTTTGGGGCCATATAAGATTAGTATTATTCTTGTGTTTCACTTTACATGTTTTGACTTCCTGAATAATAAGATTATTCGAACGTTCCACAGTCGCTCATACTTTGGGAGTAGGTATGAAAGAAGATTGTCATGAATTGGTTGTAGATTGTCTAAAGTGTATTAGACATAGCAAAGGTTTGCTGCAACGTTCATGAGTGCTTACGAATATGATTTGAGCGTTGGATTAAACCCATGCTCACTTGGATCGCTTCATGGATTTTATCACGAGTGATTGGTGAGACTATATTATCTTATATTATTGAAACTGAGATGTGTGAGTTGTATCTTGCGAGTCGGTTACACATTGATAATATGTAAACGCACCAGTAACTTGGTGTTATAAAACGTATTGTTGTGTGTGTGACATCTCCAATTTCACGGCCAGAAAAGACCGATTTCGTTTATGCTTTTAAAATAATTTCAGAGTAATCATTTGATTAAAAGTGTTGCGGAATTTGTTCCCAGAAAAACATGATAAAAATGTTATCAAATCATTTCTGAAGAAATGTATTTTATTCATTAAAACCATTGGGATGTCATTGTCAATACAAAAACATAAGCATAAACAAAACTTACATTCATTTACACTAGTGATCTACTTCTCTTTTAATCTCTCAGTGTAAGCAACTTCGTATCGATACCTGTGATACAATTAAACTGAGTGGGTCAGGCTTGGGAGCCTGATGAGCATATAGGGTTTTCAACCCACAATAAATAATAAACTTATTAAGTTCTCAATCAACAATAAATTTATTAATTTCATCAACCAAAATAACCTCAATTACCCATTCCCATTATCCTCACTTTACGTCCCTAAAACAACAATCACAAGGGACCTAGCCTAAGGATTTTCACTAGGGATGACAACATTGCTTTCCTCAGCAATTTATGTAAAACAAGACATCCTAACATAAAACAACCAACAAGGTGACAACATTGCTTTCTTCAGCAATTTATGTCAAATAAGACAACCAATAGGGTGACAACATTGCTTTCCTCTGCAATTTATGTCAAATAAAACGATCACCGGGGTGACAACATTGCTTTCCTTCAGCAATTTATGTCAAATAAAACAAACACCTGGGTGACAACATTGCTTTCCCTCAGCAATTTATGTCAAATAAAACAAACACCGGGGTGACAACATTGCTTTCCCTCAGCAATTTATGTCAAATAGGCACGAAGTCACATCGTCGCCAAGGTTTATACAACAGGCACTACGTCACATAGTCGCCAGGGTTTATACAATAGGCACTACGTCTCATAGTCGCCAAGGTTTATCTAATAGGCACTACGTCTCATAGTCGACAGGGTTTATACAAGAGGCACTACGTCTCATAGTCGCCAGGGTTTATCTAATAGGCACGAAGTCACATCGTCGCCAAGGTTTATACAACAGGCACTAAGTCCATAGCTGCCAACGTACTAAATACATAGCTACCAACTTACATCTATACTACTGTACTAAATTCATAGGCACGAAGTCACATCGTCGCCAAGGTTTATCTAATAGGCACGAAGTCACATCGTCGCCAAGGTATATACAACAGGCACTAAGTCCATAGCTGCCAACGTACTAAATACATAGCTACCAACGTACATCTATATTGTACTAAATTCATAGCTACCAACGTATATCTATACTGTACTTTTATCCCTCATTCTTTATCTACCCATGTTTTACCCAACATATTTGAAGATAAACTATTTATACATTTTAAATCATTTTAAACATGTATAAAACATTCATTCAACATCTATCTCAAATAAACAAACAACATATACACACATAGCACGTATTTTATATAAAATACTTCATATCTATATGTAAGATGAAAGTGAATATACACTCACTTGATTTAACGATAACCGGGCAGCACTTCGTTGCCTAAAACGATCGTTTCTAATAAAACCGGGAGTTTTATTGAGAAATCGGGCTCTGCGAGGGTCGGGCTTCGAAACCGAAAAAATAAATTTTCCGTGCTTCTCGGGCACTCCGGGGCGTATTCCGGGGGTTATAATCGATACCGGGGCTTCGGGGGACGTCGAGATAGCCAAAATATTGAAAAAGGGGCCAAAATTGCCAATTTCCTAAAAGTAGCCGGGCAATCTCGCAGGCCTTGTATTTATAAGCTAGGGTTCGGACCGAGGGGGGGTGCAGGTGGCAGCAGGTGGCTCGCATGCGAGGCTCCAGGTGGCTCGTGCGAGGCTCGGACACGCGACGACACGCGGCATCTTCGGATTGGACCAGCGAAGCTCGGATCGAAGAGTCACTGTACACGCGTCGGATGTGCGAGGGCCGAGACTTCGGTCGAATCCGGAAGCGACACGCCTCGCCAGCTGGCCTCGGGTGACTCAGCAATTCAGACACGTGGCTCGCATGACTCACCAGTTTTGGACACGTGGCACTCATTCAATGAAGGTGACGTGGCCGAAGCCACCTATGCGAAATTTCTCGGTTTTCGCGCCAAAACTTCTAAAATCCATAACTTTCACATAAGAGCTCCGTTTTTGACGTTCTTTATATGCACGCATAGGTAAAATTATGCTCTACATCTTTCGTTTAGACTTCGTTGGCTAATTTTGGCTTTAATTTTTATATTATTATTTTTAACAGACCGGGACAGGAAATCCGTTAAAAATTCATAACTTCTTCATCCGACGTCCGTTTTCGTCAGACTTGTTACCGTTGTACTACTAATGACGAGACCTTCGATTCTCATTTAGGTCGTGTCGGCTAAAAATCACTCGATCTAAAATTCGAGTTTTTAGCTGTCTACTGCTAAGCTGAAACTTCGAAAAATCATAACTTCCTCATACGAAGTCAGATTTGGGCGTTCTTTTTATCGAACTTCTCGGTTTAACGAATACTACGAGTTTTGTTTAGATTACTAAGGCTAAAAAGCAGTTTATCAAAAACTCACTTTTTACGACATTCGGCACCGTGCCGGTTTTGTCGCGAAACTTCGACAGGTCATAACTTCTTCGTTATAACTCGGATTTCGGCGTTCTTTATATTTTCGGAAACCTCGAGACATATACTACAACTTGGTTAAGATTAATCCTTCTAAATAATCTTCCATCAAAAAGTCATTTTTGATGTTTATCGTCTCTAAATTGACTAGCCCGGATCTACGGGCGTTACAATTATCTCCCCCTTAGGATGATTACGTCCCGGAATCATCAACGAAAATAAGACTTGTATAATGATTCCATACGTTATCTTTCCATCCTAAGTAATAACCATAATGCTCAGTCTTACACCTGCTCTTCGTACTAGGTTGGACTTTCCATCGTAACCTACAAGTTACAAAATGAATCCTTATTGAGGACTCCTTCTTCTTCTTAGGATAAGTACTTCCCCTTATCAATTGTAACAGATCGATGGGTCATGTTCTAATGACCTTCATCGGATGATGCAACGTCTAGACTCAAGTCTCTTTGAGTCAAATTCCAGAACGTCTTAATAGCCTCACATATTTAAGGACCCGTAGGGCACCAAAAACGTGGCTAACTGATTCCTTAGGGCTTCTAGACGGTTTTGGTGTCTTCTCTTTCCTCCTTCTTCATCCTTATTGCTTATGGTGTTTGTGACTCCATTAGAGGTGTGACACTTGTGACACTAAGCTTTCAGAATCCAATTGCAAGAAGGAATTGAGATTGTTATTGCTACATAACAATCAAGGTAAGATCTAAACCCTAATTCATATGTTATTTGATTATCACATGCTAGATCTAGGGTTTATGGCTTTGGATGATTATTGCATGTGCATTAGACAAACTAGATCCAAAGCTTTAGGGTTTACATGTACACCATAGGAATGTTGTAGTGCTCAAAAACCCATCAGCGTGGTCGGAGGAAGATGATGGAGGCTGATTAGCTGTGGAATCGATTTCTTCTATGTTCTCGTGTTTCTATGGATGCGATGTTTAGGGCATAATAGGAAGATTCGATTTTTTTCCAAGGTTTGTCCCCGTCCTTCACTCTTTCATAGGGGAACAAATCATCCAAGTTTCATGGATCGAGTCCAACATTTTAAAAGGTGTATCAAACATGTCAATTGAATATTTTAGACACAGACCAACTTTGGACCCAATTAGAAGGCAAATCAAACACACCCTAACATGTACAAAAAACAAATAACAAAATTAGACCAATGACTAATGTTAAGTTGTTGAGATGATTCATCATTTGTCTATATATTTGCTAGGCACACCAAGTATTAGTATATTTCATTTAAATTCGTGTAACCTAAGTGTAATAAAGCATTCGCCAGAAATCATGAAAATCTCTCTCTCTCTCTCTCTCTCTCTCATATTTGTACATAGATGCAACCGATCACTCTATAAACCACATAAATACCATGTTCGTATTTTTGTTAGCATTATAACTCTGATTGTGAAATCATTATGTTATTTGTAGATGTTATCCTAATAAGATTTTGGGCTTTATTTTGTATTGGGTTTTATGTTGGCCCATTAGCTAGAAAACCCTAATTTCCTAGTCTATATATTATGTATTTTCCTTTCATTGTATCTTGTACTTCTCATTTGATAATAATATGAAACCCTAGTCGTTCTATGTCTTCTTAGTTTACATGGTATTAGAGATCAGTTGATCATTTGTATTTTCATTTTTAGGGGCGAGTTGTAGCAGGCACCACTTTGTACAACAAGAGTATGTGGGGGATTGTTATAGGTGACAAGAAGAAACCAACAGATGAGAAGGTTGTGAATTATGCAACCTTACTCGATTCTTGGGAGACTGGTAACTCCAAGATCACTACTTGGATTAATAATTATGTTATCCAGTCTATTGGCACTCAGTTGGCGAAGTATGAAAAAACAAAGGAGGTTTGGGATCACTTGGCTAGGCTGTATACTCAGTCTAATTTTGCAAAGCAGCATATGTTAGAGTTTGATATTTGAGCACTCTAATAGAACAATCTCAGTGTTCAAGAATTTTATGTAGCTATGTCTAATTTGTGGGACCAGTTGGCTCTTACATAACCTGATGCGCTGATGGCTTTTAAGCCTTATATTGATTGAAGGGAAGAGCAACTTTTGGTTCAGTTCTTGATGGCATTACGTTTAAATTTTGAAGGCTTGCATGGATAAATCTTGCATCGCACACCTCTTCCCACTGTTGGTTCGCTTGTTCATGAGTTAATTGCTGAAGAAACTCATATCAAGTCCCATGCTGACAAAGGTCCCAAGACAGCCACTCCTGCTGTCTTTGCTATTTCACAACGACCTCAGTCTTCAAACCAGAATCGTCCCAAATTTGCATTTGATGAGTGTGCTTTCTGTAAGAAGAAGAACCATTGGAAGGAAAATTGTCCTTTTCTAATAAGCAATGGAAATCAGCAACAACAACAAATGAGATCACCTGCACAGTCTCAGCCTTCACAGCATAACAAGTGTTTTGGATAGTCTCAGTCACGTCCCTCGTTTCCATCGTTTAGGCCACCACAGTACGTTGTTGTTTCACTTTCAGTTGAGAATGAGACAAATTTTACACCACCATCAACCTTGGATCCCCAGATTGTTGAGCAGTTCAAACAGCTCATTATTGCCAATCCAACTATCATGTCAGCTTCCATGTCTCATTTTGGTCTATCTTCATCCAACACTTTAGCTATTCCTTTATCCTCGTGGATATTGGATTTTGGTGCATCTCATCACTTGTCACCACATTTGTCATCTTTTGCTTCGTTATCACATGTATACCTATCTCTGTTATGTCAACGAGTGCTACACCTATGTCAGTAGATGGTTTTGGTTCTATTGTCACTCCTTATATATCTTTAACATATGTCTATTACATTTCCACACTTGCTTTGAATTATGCTTCGGTCAGTCAGTTGTGTAAGTTTAGTTGTTGGGTCTTCTTTTCTATTTCATTCTGTTGTGCACAGGACATTCGGTCTCGGAGGGTGATTGGGATAGGCGGTAGACTTGGGGAACTTTATGTTTTGGAGCAGCTACATGTTGCTGATGTTGTTGCATCTAGTGTCGATTGTCGTCTTTTTGTTTAAACCCTTCGTCGTCTGTTTTTTATCTTTGGCATTCTCGTTTGGGACATGTGTCAGTGTCTCATTTACAGTTTTTGGTTTCCAATGGTGTGTTAGGTTCTTTGAAAACTAATGATATTTTTTATTGTTGTGGTTCTAAACTGGGAAATTTTTTTGCTTTACCGTTTAATAAAATTATCACTCGTTCTGTTGCTCCCTTTGATATTGTGCATTCTCATGTATAGGGTCTATCTCCAATCACCTTTAAATCGGGAGCTAACTATTATGTTTCATTCATTGATGATTATACTCGTTATATGTGGGTTTATTTTATGAAGAACATGTATGACTTTTTCACCATATATAGTGACTTCAGAGCTCTTGTCAAAACTTATCACTCTGATGTCATAAAAATTTTTCGGTGTGATTTTGGAAGGGAATTTACATCCAATGATTTTAAACAGTTATTGGCATCTTATGGCATTGTGCATCAGACATCTTGTATAAACATCCCTAAACAGAATGGTCTTGCAGAAAGAAAACATCGACATATCATAGAAACTACAAGATCCTTGCTACTTTTCTGTTTAAGTTCCTAATATATTTTGGGGAGAAGTTGTTCATACCGCCACTTACGTTATTAATCGCATTCCTATTGCACACACTTCAGGGAAGTCTCCTTATGAAATGTTGTTTGGGAAACTTCCAGATTATTCTTCATTACTAGTGTTTGGGTGTACCTGTTTTGTCTTGAAGCCTCATGTAGAGGGAGATAAGTTTTCTTCAAAATCAGACCTTTGTGTATTTACGAGATATGGTATTGGTCAGAAAGTTTATCGGTGTTATGATCCATCAAATCAAAAACCGTATGTCTCTCGCAATGTCACATTTTTGGAGCACATTCCGTTCTATAAAATTCTTGTTCAGTTACATGATGCAACCCGAGAGGAGCTTCATACTATTGATGCGTTTGACATTGACATTGGTGATCCACCACCTGTTGTTGATCCACCACTTTTCACTGATCCTCTGCCTACAAATCATTAGGATCCCCCACCATCGAGGCCTTATCGTAATATCAAGTCAACAAAGCTTCCTGACTTTGTTTATTCCTCTTACTCACCAGTGTTTGCCTCCTTTATTGATAATGTACATCATCTCTCTGAGCCAACATCCTACAAATAGGCTATTTTTGATCCCCTTTGGCAGACCGCTATGGTTGAGGAACTTGCAACTCTTTATCAGACTCATACATGGGATATGGTTCCGCTTCCGCCTGGAAAGCACACAATTGGTTGTCGTTGGGTATATAAAACCAAAACAAAGTTTGATGGATCCGTTAAGCATTATAAATCTAGACTTGTTGCGAAAGGGTATACGCAAAAGTATGGTATGGATTATGATGAGACTTTTGCTCTTATTGCAAAAATAATGACTGTTCTCACCTTGATTGAGTTTCTTCCATTCGAAATGGAAGATTTATCAGATGGATGTCAATAACGTGTTCTTAAATGGTGATCCTCATGAGGAAGTCTACATGTCTCCCCCTGGTATTGCTCACCAACCAGGTGACGTTTGCCAATTTCAAAAACCGCTATATGGCCTCAAACAAGCCCCTCGTGTTTGGTTTGAGAAATTTTCTACGGTGATTACTTCACTTGGTTTTCAACCAAGTAACCATGACTCATCTCTATTTGTTCGATGTACGAGTGCATGTCGGATTATTCTTTCTGTATATGTGGATGACATGATTATTACTAGTGATGATCATGATGGAATAGAGTCTTTAAAGCGTGATTTAGCTCACCTTTTTGCTATGAAAGACTTGGGTTTGCTACGTTATTTCTTGGGGATTGAAGTTGCTCAGTATTCAAAGGGTTCTCTTTTATCTCAAATGAAGTATATTTCAGATTTGTTTGAACACGCACGACTCACAAATAATCGAAGATTTGATACGCCTATAGAGATTAATGGAAAGTATTCTCCAACTAATGGTGTCCCCTTGTCATATCCAAGCATTTATCGTATCATTGTAGGGAGTTTGGTTTACCTAACTGTCACTAAACCGGATATTACTCATGCAGTTCATGTGGTTAGCCAGTTTGTCACTGTCCTTTCTACTTTTCATTGGGGAGTTGTTCTTTGTATTTTGAGATATCTTCGTGATACTCAGTTCCGCACCCTTGTGTTTCCATCTACATCCTCTCTTGAGCTGCGTGCCTATAGTGATGCTAATTGGGATAATGATATTTATGATCATAAGTCTACTACTGGGTATTATGTTTTTCTTGGAGATTCATTGATATCATGGAAGAGTAAGAAACAAGATATTGTCTCTTGATCTTCTATAGAATTTGAGTATCGAGCCATGGCTATCGCCACTTGTGAGATTGTTTGGTTGAGATGGCTTCTTACAGATATGAGCTTTCACGTCTCTGAGCCTACCCTTTTTTATTGTGACAATGAGAGTGCGATAATGGTTGCCAAGAATTCAGTGTTTCATGAGCGCACAAAACATATTGAGATTGATTGTCATTTCACCCGACATCAACTCCAGAAAGGCACTATCTCCCTTCCTTATGTTCCTTCCACTTTGCAGATTGTTGATATTCTTACGAAGCCATTGACTGCTCCTCGATTTTATTTTCTGTTTGATAAACTCTTAATGCTTATTGTTGTTGCATTATGAGTTTGAGGGGGATATAGCCTAATAAGATTTTAGGCTTTATTTTGTATTGAGTTTTATGTTGGCCCATTAGCTAGCAAACCTTAATTAGTTAGTCTATATATATTATGTCTTTTCCTTTTATTGTATGTTGTACTTCTCATTTGATAATAATACGAAACTCTAGTCATTCTGTGTCTTGTTAGTTTACAGTCGAATTGCTTAATCCCTTACAACTAAAACTAAAAATGAGGAAAAACACATACAATATTTTTTTCTAGAAAATACGTAACTTATATATAAGACAACGAGAAAACTACAATTTTTTTCTAGAAAACAGTTAACTTATATGACAACGACAAACCTTACTATTATTATACAAAGGAGAAAATACGAAATGGTCCACATGATACCAATAAATCACAAGTATTTCTACTCCGATTATTTTACACCTCCCATCACCGATAACAAAACAGAAAACCAGAGGGATGAAACAAAGAAAAACAAAAAAAGTTCAAGGGAGCAAAGTGTAAATACTAGATACGAAGAAACGTGGTCTCCTAGTCGCCCTTCAACAAGTGACCATACCCTATCCTCATCTCTTCATTAAACACATTCTCCTACACACATCTCTTTCCCTTGCAACAAAACTAACATTAAAACAACACAATTTTTCAAGAAGAAATTAAAACACTTCTTCAACTTTTATTTTGAAGAGAAGAGAGCTAGGAAATCGATCATTAATACAAATGGCTCAAGCAATGTTGTTGACATCTAACACCATACTTTCCGGCCAACCATTGCTTCAATCACTTAAACCTAAGCCTTTCTCCTACCACTTACTCCCACGCAACCTTCCAAACTTGTCTCCGGCCACAAAGTTTACAAGCCCGGTTGCCCTCTTTAAATCCAAGGCAAAAGCTCCTGTCAAGAAGGTTGGTTTTAGTTTTATGCATGTTGTACTATTGTAAAACTTATTTATTAGTTTTGAAACTTCAATTATGGTATAATGCCACAAATTTTTAAAATAGAGTGGTTAAGGTTAGGTTGTATTATTACACATCCAACTAGTTGTCATGCTCATGTTAACGACATGAATAATGCATATAATTCCAATCTATATTTTTTATTTTTATGTTTTGTTGTCCGACTTTCGTTTCCCCTTTTTTGATGATTTTTTTAAAAATGTTTAGGCCGTAGTCTCAAAGCCAAAGGTCGAAGATGGTATTTTTGGCACATCAGGAGGCATTGGATTCACAAAGCAAAATGAGCTCTTTGTTGGCCGAGTCGCTATGATTGGTTTTGCTGTAAGTATACTCTCCATAACCTTTTCTTTGAAGACAAAAAACATCTATTCGGAACACTTATTCAAATATAATAGTATTTTTGACTTTATAATACAAAGGGATAGCATGCTTTTCACACGATGTGTAACTTCTTTTTGTTTTTACACTAATTCACGTGTCCTTGATAGTTTTTTGGTTGGTAAACATATGAGAAATAAGTTTCAATCATTTAAACAAGTCAAATAACTGTCAACATATACTAGAATAATATTTTGTACGAGTTTTGTAATTTGTAGGCATCTTTATTGGGAGAAGGAATAACCGGAAAGGGAATCCTACAACAACTTAATTTGGAAACCGGAATTCCAATTTATGAAGCTGAGCCACTTCTTCTCTTCTTCATCCTCTTCACTCTCCTTGGAGCCATCGGAGCTCTAGGTGACCGTGGTCGGTTTGTTGATGAGCCCACCACCGGACTTGACAAGGCCGTCATTCCTCCCGGAAAAGGAGTCCGAGGAGCATTGGGTCTTAAAGAAGGAGGTATATTCACATATTTTAGTAAATTGATATCGTGTTTCATATTCAACAACTATCACAATGGTCATACAACTGTTACCTAGGACAAGGCAATAGTTATTTACTCTTATTTAAAACCATCTTTGTGGTTTTCTGACTTTATACTTGATGAAATAGGTCCTCTATTCGGGTTCACAAAGGCGAACGAGCTCTTTGTAGGAAGATTGGCACAATTAGGTATTGCTTTCTCATTGATAGGAGAAATTATCACAGGAAAGGGAGCTCTAGCACAACTAAACATTGAGACTGGAATCCCGATAAGTGACATTGAACCACTTGTGTTGTTTAATGTTGCATTCTTCTTCATTGCTGCCTTGAATCCTGGAACTGGTAAATTCGTCACTGATGAGGAAGAAGATTAGATGAAAATGAATTTGGGGTTTTGTAGATTTTGATGTATTTATTTGTATTTTTGTGTGACGTATGACTATAATATTAGTTTCCATTAAACATTGTTAAATAGCAATGGATCGATGTTTGATGTTTGATGTGTGATTAAAAAACCCCGTTTAATAAAAGACAAAAGATAGAGAAATAGTGTTAATTTGGATTCGTCGCATCATATGACCATATTGCTTCCATTTTAGTATTCGCAAGAGTGTTAAAAGGATCACTAACTAAAACGATTACCATATATACGGGCGATGTGGGGAGAATTTTTTTATATTTACACGAGGTAAGAGATAATTTAAAGCAATGTTTTAAAACCCGGGTCGATCCGGCCGGTTCAACCGGTTGGACCGTGACCCGGAGTAGAAGGTGGGTCAATTGAGAACGGTTTTTTGTAAAAATACGGACCGGATCGAACCGGTCGGGTTTTACTAAACCGCGGTTCGACCGCTTATGTTGAACCAGTTAAAACCGGATTGACCCGTTTTAATAGGGTTTGGATAGTTGGATACAAGTAGCGAACGCCAAAACAACGAGCCGTTAGCGGTTTCTTCAGTGTTTTTCAACGTTTAAACTTTGTGCACATCAAATTATTGGTTTTATATGTTAATGCATTATGCAGGAAAATAAAAATATATAAAAATAGAAAAATACCATAAACCGGGTTGACCCGGTGGTTCAACCGGTTGACCCGTTAACCGGTCATCACACCGGGTTAACTAAAAACCCGGGTTTTAAAACATTGATTTAAAGTAGGATTGCCGGACAAAATGATGCAGAATTAACAGAGATTGTAAATGATCGTATTCTACGGTAACAAAGAACAATAAGAGCAATCTATGTTCTTAAGAATTTTTCTCAAATTCTTTCATACACTTTATTATATCTCCAAAAACTACCAACGACGACTGTCTTATTTATAATAATCTAAAAATAGAAATTTTCTAATTTAAGAAACAATATAAGTTCGAAAGATTTAATCCAATTAGGAGATCATTCTTAATCTCAAGGAAAATCTTAAAATAAAATAAAACTAATAAACAAAAGTCTTCAAATTGTATTTGAAATTCCTGAATCGTTTTTCCACTTTTGAAAAAGACTCGTCCTCGAGTCTTCGTATTTTATTCGTATTACTCATGGCTTCCAAAGGGCAAACAACTTCCAAACTTTAAAACGAACATATAAGCAGAAAAAACAACCACGATAAAAAAAATGTTTTCGGTATGCTCTTGAGTTGCTTCGAATATTATTTCTTGAGTACCCATAGAAGAAGATCATGTATATAAAGAACGTAAAAAACTGAAAACTTGTCGTGGACATTATCATCACCAGCTTCTGTAATCACGGACGTTGGAAAATATATCTTAATTTTCAACACCAACTTCTTCTTCACAAAACGGACAACTCTCGTTTTCATCGTCTTCATTCCAAAAGATTGATTTTGATTCAGACAAACTTGAGGGAGATTAGTGCACATGGCCATACCAAACTGGTATTATTACTATAAATATCAGTGTTCTTTTGGGTTACATGCAAGAACAAAATAAAGCAGAACTGAAAATATATTTATTTTAAAGACTTGTTTTGTTAATTAATTAATCAGAAAACATAAAGAATATAGAATATTCTAAAATGATTTGATTCTTGGATAATTACCAAAACCTAGATAATTACAAATATATTTGGTAATTATCTATAGGGTTTCAAATCACCTACCTATATATAGAGAGGTCAAAATCCGATTTTGGATGTATGAGAAAATAGCATTTCACCTCCAAATTTTGGAAACCCTACGAAAAAGCCTAGAAGATTCGGTGCTCGTCGCCACACGGTGGTCTACCGTTTGCCACGTCGTGGTCACTGCTAGATTCGATAGTCGAGTCTTGTTCCTGTTGGCTCTCGACTTGCTTTCAGATTTATTGGTGTTTTGCTTCTTGGGTGTGATCACAAAAGACGAACTCTACATTGGGTTCTCAAGTTCGATCAACCAACGAGACCTAAGAAGTCGAAGAAAACACGAAGGTATGATTCGTTCTATTAAGTCTATTAAGTTGCATAGATTGTTTGTGCTAGATCTTGTTGTTACGAGTCCATAGATCAGAAATATTGTTGCTTCTGTTGTCCTGATTTGGTCTTTGACTAGGCTCATAACCCATCAGTGGTATCTGAGCGTCTAATTAGCTCAAGACAATTGCACTTAAATTTTGTCTTTCATTGTATGTTGGGGTTTGTATGTGTAGGATTTCTGATTTTTAAATTGTTTTAAATAGTTTAGAAATTTTCCTTGTTTAAAATCGAATATGCTTATGCTTGTTAAAATGACTTTCAGGTCGTTCTACCTCTTCGTTGCGACGTGGTTGGTCCTCCACCACGTTGTGGTCCTCCTGATGCTGAATCTGGATCACAAATACCTCGTCACCATGTTGTGGTCCCTTCCTGGACACGTTGTGGTGTGCTGTTGAGAACATAAAACTAATATTTAAATAAATCGTCACGTTTTCTGTGTCCCACGACGTGGTTGACTATTCCCCACGTCGTGGAACCTATGTTCCATTTGTGAATTCGTTTCTTGTTTTCGCTAAGCTCTTTTTCAATTTTAAACACATCCAAACTAGCCTGTATACTAAAAGATAATAGTCAATTTGATTTACTTATAAGATTAATTAAAAGACAAAAGATTTTGACTTCAATAATTTAACTGTTGACTTGCATTTTTTGCTTAGTCAATAGAATTAAAAGGCATAAAATTCAAATTGTGGAAATCTCAAATGTGTGTGTGTGTGTATATATATATATATATATATATATATATATATATATATATATATATAGTACAATTGTATTTATATGTATGACACTATAATACAAACATTGCATCATCGCACATTTCTTAATGTACATTCTTAGTCTTACTACGACTAGACTCACCTACTTTAATCCTATAAAGAAGGTTCTACTCAGGTCTCTTCGATTCCTAATGAGATGGGCTTTTAAGTGGCATTTAGTCCTCGCTACCCTCACCATTTTCTTGTGTTTTAAGTAGAGCTATCGATAGGGTTTTATAGGACAATTGTGAAAAGTTAAAGGTATTAACTTAATAAGTAATAAAACAAAATCCCGTTTTATGAGAATGTGAATCTTATGCTTCCCATAGAAATTATTGATGGGTTTTCTAGGTTATAAAATTAAATTCATGTGGTGGAAAAACACTTAAACTCTTAAGTTCACATGCAACCTAGAAAGGATCTATGTTTCCTCTATTGGTAGAAATAACCTATGAACATCAAGAAACCCTAGAGAGAGGCTATAAAAATCGAAATTAACATAAAGATTAGGGCTACATACCTTTTGATTATTATAGCAAATAATCAAATCAAATCCTCTTGAAGTTCCTTGGAAAGCAAGCACCAAAAGGATGATGCTCATGTCAAAATTCCAAATTCTTATCGTTATCTAAGATGTAGTGGAATTTCATCTTTACATGCATGTTTTTCTGTGATGTCGAGGTTCCAAAGTCGTAGAGACTGAGCCTTCGATATTACAAAATATTTTGAGCCTTCGATATTACAAAATATTTCACTGCAACTTGTTACTAGAAACAATTTCATGGTTATGAAGTCTCAAATTCAATATACACTCCTTGAACACTTCTCTTGCATTAAAGTTTCCAAATCACATGTAGATTTTGCAAACATCTCCCATTATGGAAACTTTTTCATATTCTCATATGACTATCAATTCTAACCAAGAATAATCTCAATCCAAAACGTGTCATTGTGGTCCTTTCCAAATAATGTCATACTTCTAACTATCGACAAGCAACCAATCTTCGGTAAACCTCAGAATGTTCTTGACAGTTGTTTAACAACTTTAGTGACATGAAATTCTAATCCTTTTCACACAATGCTAAAATCATTTGAAAAATTAGAATATCCGAATATTATAGCATATGTAATCGATCCTATATCCGAAGCATATGAGACTTCTTAACGTATCCCTCTAGGAATACGTTAAGGATAACAGAGCTGCTATCTTTAGGACGACTTCGCTAACGGTCACTAACCAGCCTAGCGCCAGACCCAGGCCCTCGCCCTCGCGGCCTCGTTCTAGGATTCTGGTGGTTTTTATTCGTGGACGCCCTTGACCAACTCCTTGCTAGTTGGGCCTGAATTGGGTTGGCCTGAGGCCTGTCCTAATTCCATTTGACCTAATTGTCCCCTATAAATAGAATATGTCTTCTCTAACCTAGAGCTTCTAAGGCCTACCTATCAGCCTCCACTACACTCAGGTATCTCCCACCTTGGGAGATCAGCCTCCATGGCCAAACTCACACCCAACACACCAAGATGGTTCTCTCCAGCGAGGAAGAACCATATCATCTCTACCAACCGATCTAACTTGATCGTCAAAGCTTGCTCCCGGGGCACAGTCCCTGGGGCAAATATAACGACTTTGTTATGATGGTAGCTAGGTATCTCATCGGGAATTCACTAATGGCACCACCTCCAGATCTCCGGTCCAGATCCGATACATCACGACTCGGCGACCTGAGCTCATATCGTAACATTTGGTGCCATCTGTGGGACCTCGAGCGAATAGCTACCGTCTCTTGGTCTCAACCTTTGTTTCACCATCGATCTGTTCAGATTTGTTGTTCTTCACCTCAGGTTTGCTCAGATCTGTTCATTTCAACCATTATCTGTTTATATTAGTTCGACTCTCGTTAAGTTCGGTCCAGATCTGCTTCCCGGACGTTTAGATCTCTAGATCTGCTTTGTTCTTTCTCTCATATCTCTAGATCTGCTTCGTATGTACCCATATCTCTAGATCTGCTTCATCATTTTTGCTCAGATCTCGAAATTTGTTTTGTTTTTGTTCATTTGAAAATTTCTGAAGCTTGCAAAGACATTTTTAGATCAGTTTCGTCATATTTTGGTGACTTATTTAGAAAGTTAGGGAAGAAAAGAAGTTCTTATGATTTTTTAAACTCTGTTTCAGTTAATGTTATCAGAAAATCCTTTTAGTTGATAATTTTCTATGAACAACATCATTTCTTGAAACATTTTGAATGTAAGCGATGTTATGTTGCTTGTACATCCCAAAAATCCCAAAAATCGTTTTTTCTTTCACCAAAATCCATTAAATGTTTTGACACTCAACCTCAAAAATTTATCCTACCCCTTTTACTGTTTACTAGTTAGCAAAAGAAAAGGGTAGAAGAAATGGTACTTGTTGCCTAGTACAAACCTCGAAAATTACAACTTACAGCTCAAATGTTGTACATAAAAAATACAAGAAAGTCGTTTGGTGTACCTATGTTCATTCTCAACCGACAAAAGGAAAGAAAAACAAGGAAAAATGGTACATCAAAAAGTCCTATGGGTACAACATGCTCAAAAACTATCAAAAAAGACAAAAAGACTTAAGGTGGGCCCCACATGGAACATATTCTTCCTTAGCAAGCACCAGTGTTCGATTGTCTCCATCTAAACTCACCGGCAGCAAACATCAACTGTCTTCGTCTCCACCAGCAAGAACCGGTTCCTGTTTTGTCGATCTACATTCAACAACTAGAACCAGAGAACCGCCAATCGTTGCTTGCGATTCCGATGAGCCTCCACAAACAACACGACCTCTGCTTCTTCGTCGCCACCAGTCGGAGCTGCAGCATCACTAGTCGACCACCCATTCTCACCGATCGTCGACTTCTGTTTCACCATCCGCCGATGACGATCTCTAGTAGCAAAACAACAAAAGCCAACGTCGCTGCCGGAGTCACTACTTCGATTCTTCTCTCCACCATCGATATCCGACAAGAAACAGATAACACAAAAGAAAACCACCATCATGACCCACAAGAGCATCAGTTGCAATCGTTTCCTATTCGAGTCTCTCCACCTAGTTGCAATAGTGAAGAACAATCGAAGTCGCTATTCATATATAGAATATCCAATGTCGAAACATTTCAACATGCTATTCATATTTTCCTTTGACTGAGTTCTATTAAACTATACATTCTAAGCCTTTACATTTGAAACGAAGTATGAGTGCCCTCTCCCTTAAGTCCACTATAGCGAAACAGTTCCCTACTTTTGCAACTTGCAAACTAGAATAACAATTATGCTCTCACTAGCTTTGACATGTATCTAGAAATCAAATGAACTTCTAGAAATCAATACCCTTTGACTTTCTCATGGAAGTACATATTACTATTTCGCAATGCTTCGTCAAACCTCTAATTAGGCTTCTTAAGCTTATGCACTTTATCTGGATAGTGTATGTGTTCAAACTCTTTCAAGACATGATAAACATATCTCCTGAAAGTTTAAACAATTCATTTTCATTCCTTACAATTCAAAATATGAAGAGGGATGCCATAATCATATTGTGAATTTGAGAATGCAATTAATACAACAAATATCCGTTTTGATCTTTATCAGATCCTTAAAATCTACAAGTGAAATTATTTCCTTATAACCATTTTCATGAAGTATAGCGAAACCTTTTTGTCAAATAGTTTCGAAAGTGCATACGTTTCCATCCATGTGGAATTCTTATTTTCAACCTACAATCACAAGACAAGGTTTAGGATAAACCAAAATCATATTTAGTTCTCCTTCATGGACTGAACTTCGGTTAATATAAATTTCTTGCCTTATGGCAGCTCAAAAGGCCTACATGTGCTTCCATGTTGTTAACAGCTCACCCATATTGACCAGTGTACTTTTACTGACCAACGTGCTTAGCCTTTTGCATTCTTGGACTCTCATGCTAACATATTCAAATCTCAATGAATGAAGCCATCATCATTCTGTGAATTATCAATTGGAAAATTACCCATGTTGGCATTCTCGATTTCTGCATTACACTCCATTTAGATTTAAAATTTTGTTCTTCGATTACTTTATTTTTCTAATCTGCGATTTATATAACGCTTTCATGAAATTGGTTTGTTGACGATTTGATGATATAATCCTCTATCACTGTTGACAATTTCATACTGATACATTTTAATTATTTTTATCAATCTTAATTTACAAGATTTCTGGTTACCATAAATCAAGGAGTTGTAAATATAGAATTATAATTTGGAATATATAAAATGACAACAGTGCCCCTGATTATTTAATTAAAATTCAGGAAAAGTAATATATATTGATTGGCCAGAAATTAGTAAAACATTAACAATATATATATATATATATATATATATATATATATATATATATATATATATATATATATATATATATATAACTGGTAGGAAGAACCCTCAAAAACTTTTTCTTCTCTAATAATAATAAAAAATTCAAAAAATTTAAATATATTAAAAAGTTTAGAAAAAAATCTATTAGAGATGCTCTAACACCTTGCTTGTTTAATTATTACATTTTCCATTCCAAGAAAAAGTGTTATATATATATATATATATATATATATATATATATATATATATATATATATAGGGCTAGGTTATAATGTGGATGGACAACTATTGTGCAGACGTGTGGACAATGTTATTCTATGAGAATTACTAAAAAAATAAGTTGTTTAGTAATGTGAATACGTTCAACCTCACACAATTATTGTCATTTCCATGCATTCTCACTAATTCTTATTCTTTTTTTTTGTCACGCATCGTTTTTCACTCATTTTCATTCTTACAGAATACGACTCAATAAACATCCTGACAACATTCTGACAGAATGAGAATAATAATAAAAAGTCTATAATAACCTTATAGATGATTTAATTTGTGAGAATGGGTGATAATGTCAATAGATATATATGAGATTGAACGTATTCACATTATCAAACAACATATTTTCTTTGTCATTCTCACAGAATAGCACTGTCCACACGTCCGCACAATAGATGTCAATCCACATTTGAACCTAGCTCTATATATAGAGCTAGGTTCAAATGTGGATTGACATCTATTGTGCGGACGTGTGGACAGTGCTATTCTGTGAGAATGAAAAAGAAAATATGTTGTTTAATAATATAAATATGTTCAATCTTACATAACTATTGTCATTCTCACACATTCTCACTAATTAAATCGTCTATACGGTTATTATAGACTTTTTATTATTATTCTCATTCTGTCAGAATGTTGTCAGGATGTTTATTGAGTCGTATTCTGTAAGAATGAAAATGAGGGAAAAACAATATGTAGGAAAAAAAATGAATAAGAATTAGTGAGAATGCATGAAAATGACGATAGTTGTATAAGATTAAGCGTAGTCAAATTCCTAAACAACTTATTCTCTTAGTAATTCTCATAGAATAGTACTGTCCACACGTCCACACAATAGTTGTCCATCCACATTATAACCTAGCACTATATATATATATATATATATATATATATATATATATATATATATGTATGTATAATGTTTTTATAAAATTTGAAGGAAAAAAAATAATTGAGGAAATGGAAGGGTTAGTTCTTTAATAAAGAAAACTTAATTTTTAATGAATTCCTTTATTAAATTGATCATTATGTATCAAGTGAAAGGAAACCTAGTTTTTACCACGAATAAGTACTTGTAAATTAACACTCTCTCCAACAGGTAGTCATTACTACGCTTTATTAGTGATCGGACGATGGGGTTGGAAGACTTCATCAATTTTCTAGGCATTCATGATTCTCTACGACCAACGAATGCGTGCACTTAGGGGGTTTCTTTTTTCTAATTGAGTGATCTATTGTAAAGCATTCGGGGGTTTGAACATTTTTCTATCCATTCTTGACTCTTAGTGATTGGCACATGTTGTCTGATTGAGCGATCTTCAATGAGGTATTTGGGTATCATTGGACGCCATCTTCAAAAATTTTGGCAACCACAATACTGAGTGTTCATAGATTTATTTCTGATCAATATTTGATTTCATGGTAATTCCCTTCCTTTAATTTGATTTTCTTCAATAAATCACAAAGGAGGTTATAAATATGTAAATATGTTAAAAAATAACATATGTTTATGTAATGGTGATTTCGACCGATTTGGTCATCGTCAACAGGTCAAGCTTAGTGACTTTTATCTCCACGTATTGTCCCAAATACTATATGTTTCAAATTTTCCCATTACAATCCTCGATCATGATCTTTAGGATGTATGTGCAAAACATGGAACAATGGTAGATGTTTATATTACTGGGAGATGATCGAATTTGGACAAGATGTTTGGATTTTTTTTTGCATTATGCCACAAACATATGTGATTCATGTCATACTTGAACCACTATTGGTATCATAGGTGTGTCATAAGTAATTATATTTTGAAACATTATTATGCATGCTCACTTTAGAACGATTATAAGGGAAACATCAAAAAAGGGACATCCGTAGAAAGGAAAATCATTGAACATATCATTTATAAAAAATATGTCATGAACATGAAATAGGTTACAAGAACAACAATGTTTCCAAATATAAGAAATTGTGAGTTAATTCAAATTTAATTAAGATAGTTGAACAATCTACGCTGGTAATTCTCAAGTCATCTTGTTCTTAGTTCCTACACATATCAACATATGTTTGTATCATATAACCAGAAATAAAGAAAAATCGTAAAATCCTATCATATAGATATACTTAACTTATTGGTCTCATCAGCTTTATTTTCTTAATATTTTCAAGGCCTGCATTATAATTCCTCCTCTATTCACATTTCTTTCTTCAATGGTAATACTCGATGTCTTTTAGGCTGGGAGGAGTCGTGTTGCATGTGCTGTGTTCCACCTCAATATGCTACTTATTTTGCCAACCAAGAGGAATAGGAGAAGAGAGGGAGGAGAGAGAGAGAAGAGAATGTTGTGAGAAGAGAGGGGGGAGAGAGACTCGTTATTAGGGTGCCAAGTCTCTTTGTCATTTTGTCATGCCACATGCAGGGTGTGGTGTTTGTCATGCCACATAGGCTCCACATATGTATTGTTGAGCTTCACTCCCTACAACCTTATAAAATGCTCATTCTTGTTGGGTTGACTAGATTCTTGGAAACCTCTTTTCCTTTACAATTCTATTTCCAATACAACTTAGTACTACATGGTCCTTAAAAATGTTGTCCACAGTTGTCCTAAGCATGAGTGCAAATTTGAGATGGATTTATCCCAATTGTTTATATCATAGGTTTTTTCTTAAAAACAATAATAAAACTGTGAGAAATATAGGAATTAAGTTGGTTTACTTAAACCGGTTACATCCCATATAGACTCGATTTGGAGATTGGATTAAATAAAAGGATCATTTATTCGTGGAGTCCAACCTAAATCCTATCCTATCATTAACCGTAGTCTCGGGTAATTGTTCATAATTGTACAATTAACGATACGCATAGTACAAACCACACATCATGAGACATGAGTCATGATAACTCTTTAGTCTTTACTGTCATTGACCGAGTTTCTGGAAAATTCCACGTTTGTCTAGAGAACTCCGGAATGATCAAGTATCCTCAAGAAGTCTCCGGAGAGATCAAGAATACTCGACAAGACCCCGGAAGACGCTATAAAATTATAGGTGTCCGCAGAACATGATGGAACGATCCAAAATAATCAAGAGAGCACTAGAGGAATCTAGAACGATCCGGAAGATCCTAGACCATCGTAGAATCCTCTAGGACACAAAAGAGTAGTATAGAACCTTATAGAATTTTGTATGTAGAATAAGATCTTATAAGAATGATCTAGAATGCTCGGGAATTTCCGGAACCTAGAAACTTCCCTTGAGGAGGTGTAAGGTTCCTATAAATAGGGAGAAGGGCTCATTTGCCCAAACCATCAAGAAGTTGCCTTGTAAAGAAGTTGAGTTATATAATAGAAGCTTTCTTTCATAATTGAAGTGTCCCTTGTCGTGACTCTTGCTTCCTAAGTTCGTTAGTACATCTAGATCGGTCGAAGTTAGCCTGACTTGGTCGGAGAAGCACTAAGTGGCACACGGTCTTGACTAGTCTAAAAGAGTCATCCTGTGACAAGTGGTATCAGAGCTAGGTTCGTACAAGCAGGAGATCATAGTCATGGAAGGAGGAAGTAGTGAAATAACCAGTGTTGCAGAAATCGGCCTAATCGGTCGATTAATCGCTAATCGGACCTCCACCGATGAGATTTATTGCTAATCGGTCACTATAATCGGGTTTGGTCAATACAGGTCAAAGTCAGAAGTAATCGGACCTAATCGGACCTAATCAGACTTAATCGGACCTAATCGGGTCTGGTCAACGCAGGTCAAAGTCGGACCTAATCGGCCCTAATCGGACCTAATCGCTGATTAATTGTTTTTTGTAGGATTAAAATTAGCTTTATAATTTTTTGAAAATTTTTCTTAATAATTAATGCTCCCCGATTAATCCCCGCCTAGCCGATTAATCCCTAATCGCTAGTCCACCGATTAGCGGCCGATTAGCGATTTCTTCAACCATGAAAATAACCAACATTCTCCTTGTAGCCGAAGAGAAAGGAAGGAAGTCAAGGAGGAGGACCAATTCGTTGACCCTTTGGAAAGCTTAGAAAACAAGCTTACAAAGGTGGAGATTAGCGTCGGTGAGATCCTTGAGTGGAAGGATACCGTCGATCAGTTCGTTGCAGAGATAAGTGATACGAGCGATGGATTGAAGGAGACCATCGGTGTCATCAAGGAAGAAGTCCTTGGACTTATAAACACCTTGCGGAATGAGTTTCGTGAGAAGGTAGCTACGCTGGAAGCCGAAGTAAACTTGTGCAAGGCAGCAATCGCCGGAGGAGCCGTTGCGAGTAAGTTGCCGCACACGGAAGCACCCAAACCATTGAAGTATGGAGGAAAACGCAACCCTAAAGAACTTGACGAATTCTTTTGGTCGATGGAATGTTACTTCAATGCTAGTCAAGTAAAGGAAGACAAGACGAAGGTCGATACGACAGTCCTTTACCTATGTGAAAGTGCAGCTCTATGGTGGAGAAGGAAGCACGAAGACATTAAAAAAAGGCTTATACACCATAGACACCTGTGAAGAGTTCAAGAGGCAACTTAAGAGACAATTCTGCCCACATAATGTCGTAGATATAGCAATGAAGAAACTACGTGGGCTAAAGCATACTGGATCCATCCGAGACTATATAGTCGAGTTCACGAGCTTGATGCTAGAGTTACCCGACATGCAGGAGAAGGACAAATTTTTATATTTCATGGATGGACTACAATCTTGGGCCTACAACGAGCTCAAGAGGAGAAATGTCAGAGACATCGACGAAGCTATTGTCGTAGCAGAAGATCTAATGGAGTTTCTGAGAGAAACCACGGCTAGGAGAAATAGTGGGGGAGAGCAATCTACATCTGAACCACACCCAAAAGAAGACATACCCCAACCTTCGAATACGAAAGGAAAGGAAATCGAAGGAAGATATCGAAAAGAAGAATGGAAGGGGATCAAGTGTTACCTTTTTAATGGTCCTCACTTGATCTGAGATTGTCCGAAAAAGAAGACCTTTTATGCAATGGTGTTGCAAGAAGAAGAAGAAGAAGAAGAAGAAGAAGAAAAAGAAGCTCACATGAGTTCCATCCGACTTATAAACTCTACGGCGAAAGACGAGACAAAGGAATCGAAAAGGAGTGGTTATAAGATAGGAAGTCTCATGCTAGTCGAAGCCAAGGTAAATGGAAAAAATACTAAGGCACTAATAGATTCAGGTGCGACTCATAATTTCCTTTCTAAAAACGAAGCTAAGAGATTGGGGATTAGCTACACGAAAGAATAAGGGCGACTGAAGGTTGTCAATTCTCCATCCAATCCTATCCTAGGAGTTTCACGGGGAGTACCCATGAAAATCGCGGAATGGGAAGGCAACATTGTAACGCCCGTAGATTCGGGCTAGTCAATTTAGAGACGATAAGCGTCAAAAATGACTTTTTAATAGAAGATTATTTAGAATGAATAATCTTAACCATGTCATAGTATATGTTACAAGGGTTCCGTACATATAAAGAACGCCGAAGTTCCAGTTATTACGAAGAAGTTATGGCCCGTCGAAGTTTTACGGCAAAACCGGCACGGCACCGGGAGACGTAAATAGTGAATTTACGGTAGAAGACTTTTTAGCCTTAGTGATCTAAACAAAAGTTATAGTATACATTAAACCGAGAACGTACAAAAAAAGAACACCCAAATCTGACTTCGTATGAGGAAGTTATGAATTTTCTAAGATTTGGCATAACAGTGCACGACCCGAAACTCGAATTTTAGATTGAGCGGTTTTTGGCCTACACGACCTAAATGAGAGTTGAAGATCTCATTAATAGGAACTCAACAGTAAAAAGACAGACGAAAACGGAGTCCGTATGTAGAAGTTATGAATTTTACGCGGACATTTAACAGTATAATCTCCTCGTACTGTAAAATTTAAGATCGGTCGAGAATTAGCCGACGGAGTCAAAATGAAAGTTGTATATATTATTTTTACCTACGCGTAGATATAAAGAACATAAAAAAAGGAGCTCGTATGAGAAAGTTACGGGGTTTAGAAGTCGGCAGGGTGCTGCTGCAAAAGGGGTGACGTGGCACAATCTTCGCCATTGTTTTCTCCCCAAGGCTTGCCACTAGATGGTGACATGTGGCACTAATTTCAGCCATATTTCACCCTATAAATAAACCCCTTCCACCCTCATTTCTTCACACCTCCACCCTTCTCTCTCTACTCTCTCTCTCTAAACCTCCCAAAACTCCCCTAGCGCTAGAAGAAAGCCCCGGAGCGCTCGACGGCTCCAAGAAGAAAAGCTTTCGGCTCAGAAGTTCTGCCCCTACAGAGCACGACTTCTAGCCAAACCCCCTCGTAGGTAAGATACGCCTACCTAATTTTTAATATAGCTTTTATTTATATATAGTAACGTTATTAGGACCTTATAATAATTATTTGAGATATTATTATGGGTTATATAAGTGTCGTTATAATATCTTTTTAACTACTCGCGGTACGGGGAATCCGGTTTGAAGGGCCGCCTGGGTTGTTGGATTTCAAAAGTGCTATATGCCAAAATGATCCTGCCTCCGGTGTTTTATGTCTGGTCCCTGTCTGTACATAGTGGTTGGAAAATATTGTTTAAACGCTTATATAATAATAATAATAATAAGACTAATAATTAGTCACGATAAATATTAGACTAAAATCTAGTGGTAATAATACTAGGTTTCGTCGAAGGAAATTATTTTAAAGTAAACGAAGCGCTGTCCAAGTACCGAGTCACCACCTTATCAAGTGAGTACATAGTCCCTTTCATCTTACACATAGATATGAAGTATTTAATATAAATTACGTGCTATGTGTGCATATTGTCTGTATACTTGCCGTCTGTGCTGGGTGAAAGATTTTTATACATGTTTTAAATGATTTAAACTGTATATGTATTTTATATCTACAAAATGTGTTGGGTAAAACATAGGTAGATGAAATAGTTGATGTGTGACAAAAACAAAATGATGAGAGGTGATATAGACCATGAGATAAGGGTGAGAGGTAAACCATAAGAGAAGCCTTTTACCCATGTGTTGGCCCCGTCATTCAACAGAGTATGGATGACAACTACGGACTATTCTAGACAGTCCAGTAGACACTAGCAGGCTCGCAACCTGTAGGTGTTTTCAACTGTGTGCTCACCAGCTGTACTCTAAAAACCCCTTGACATGTGTTGTGAGAGGAGTCTCGGAATCGATACTGTCGATAAAAGAGAATAACCCTGGCGACTATGAGACTTAGTGCCTATTGAGTAAACCATAGGTGTTGATATGAAGCTACTTTACACTGAGAGATTTAAAAGAGATGTAGATCACTAGTGTAAATGAATGTAAGTTCTGTTTATGCTTATGTTTCTGTATTGACGATGGCATCCCAAGGTTTTGAAAATGAATAAAAATACATTTCTTCGGAAATGCTTTGATAATGTATTTATCATGTTTTTCTGGGAACAAATTCCGCAACATTTTTATTAAAAGAGGTACTCTGATTTTTATAAAGCATAAATAAAATCGGTCTTTTCTGGCCGTGGAAATGGGGATGTCACAAACATTGACCTAGTAGTCGTACCGATGGACGACTATAGCATGGTATTAGGAATGGAATTCCTAGATGGAGTGCGTTCATGGTCATTTGAAAGTGATAACACCATGCGTATTACTAAAGGTACAATCATTCACATCGTACTAATAGAAAGGAGTAGAACAAGGTCTTGAACGCTATCATCGATGAAGTTTAACAATGTGACATCCCCATTTTCACGACCAAAAAAGACCGATTTGTTTATGCTTCATTTTTAGAATCAGAGTATACTTTTGTAGAAAAGTGTTGCGGAATTTTGTCCCCAGAAAACATGATAAGGATGTTTTCAAAACATTTTCCAAAAAAAATGTATTTTATTCATTTTAAAACTTTGGGATGTCAACGTCAATACAAAAACATAAACATAAATAGAACTTACATTCATTTACACTAGTAATCTACATCTCTTTAATCTCTCATTGTAGTGTAGCTTAATATCGACACCTGTGATACAATAAACTGAGTGGGTCAGGTTGGGAAACCTGGTCAGTACATAGGGATTTCAATCCCACAATGTTATATATATATATATATATATATATATATATATATTAGAACTCACAAAATATACAATTTCACCATATATATAAGCAACTTTACCCCACCTTGTCGATCCTCACAATGAAACGATCCATACTCTAAAGTTAACCTCTTTACCTAATCCATACTCCTGGATCTAAAAGTTACCTCTTTACCTAATCCATACTCCCGAATCTAAAAGTTACCTCTTTACCTAATCCATACTCCCGAATCTAAAAGTTACCTCTTTACCTAATCCATACTCTCGAATCTAAAAGTTATCTCTTTACCTAATCCATACCCCCGAATCTAAAAGTTACCTCTTTACCTAATCCATACTCCCGAATCTAAAAGTTACCTCTTTACCTAATCCATACTCCCGGATCGGATAAATCTGATCCATACTCCCGGATCTGAAATTTACCTTCTTACCTAATCCATACTCCCGGATCGGGTATGTCTGATCCTTACTCCCGGATCTAAAATTTACCTCTTTACCTAATCCATATTCCCGGATCGGATAAATCTGATCCATACTCCCGGATCTGAAATTTACCTTCTTACCTAATCCATACTCCCGGATCGGGTATGTCTGATCCTTACTCCCGGATCTAAAAACAAATAATTATGTCCTAACCATACTTCCGGACTAAGGACAACTGACTAAGTCTAATCCATACTCTCAGATAGATGACAAGTCTTAAAGTTATTCCCTCCGTGTATATCTCATTTGTACTCACAAGGAGATACTACCCAATATCCCTCTTAATTTATTTAGGCCTACTCTGTATCCTAAATCATCATATATTTATCAGATATGCTCTTAACACGTATTCTAGGCAGTATCAAAACCAACTATTTCATCTACCCGTGTTCTACCCAACATATTCATAGATATAAAATACATATACAGTTCAGATCTGAAGGAAAAAGTTTAGATCTGAAAAGAAATTACATATACGGTTCATATCTGAAGGACAAGGACTAGATCTGAAAAACAAAATACATCTACAGCCTAGATCTGAAGAAAAAAGGTTCAGATCTGAAAACAAAATACATCTACAGCCTAGATCTAAAGAAAAAGGTTCAGATCTGAAAACAAAATACATCTACGGTTTAGATATGAAAAACAAAGAAGTTTAAATCTTTCATCTAGCACATATCTCAAGTAAACAGATAATATGCACACATAAACTCTTTAACAAATATTTAATTATTTAACAGATATTAATACTTTAATTAATACTTGTATTAAAATCATGTTCATGAAAGGGACTATGCACTCACTTGATATGGTGATGATTCGGACAACACTTCGCTTCTCAAAATAATCTTCTTTGACGAAACCGGGAGGTTTCCTTGAAAACCAGACTCTAGGTGGGCAGAGTTTCAAACCGAAAAACTCTTTTTCTCGGAGAACCCGGGCACTCCGGGGCTTTCTTCAAGTGCTAGGGAAGTTTCCTAGGCTTTTGGGGATGTTTTGGGAGGTTTAGAGAGTAAGTAGAGAGGGAAAGAAAGGGTAAAAAGTGTGTGAAACGAAGGGGCTCTCGGGTGGTACTTATAGGCTGGAAAAGGCTCCAACTTGTCGAGTTTCTGGCCCAACTCGTCAAGTTTCTGACCCCCAACTCGTCGAGTTGCCGGTCCAACTCGTCGAGTTGGTGCCACGTTTCGTCATCAGATTGCGCCACGTCACCCATTTCGCTGCAGCACCCTGCCGACTTCTAAACCCCGTAACTTTCTCATACGAGCTCCGTTTTCGACGTTCTTTATATCCACGCATAGGTGGGAACATACTCTACAACTTTCCTTTAGACTCCATCGGCTAATTCTCGACCGATTTTAAATTTAACAGTATGAGAAGATTACACTGCTAAACGACCGTGTAGAATTCATAACTTCTACATACGTACTCTGTTTTCGACTGTCTTTTTATCGTTGAGCTTCTATTAATGAGATCTTCAATTCTCATTTAGGTTGTATCGGCTAAAAATTACTCGATCTAAAATTCGAACTCCGGGCTGCACACTACTGTGCCGAAACTTGGAAAAATCATAACTTCTTCATACGAAGTCAGATTTGGACGTTCTTTTTACGCACGCTCTCGGTTTAGCGAACAGTACGACTTCCGTTTAGATCGCTAAGGCTAAAAAAGCACTTTATCGTAAACTCACCTTTTACGTCACGCAGTGTCGTGACGGTTATGTCGCGAAACTTCGACAAGTCATAACTTCTTCGTTATAACTCGGATTTCAGCATTCTTTATATCTCCGGAACCCTTGAGACATGTACTATTTATTGGTTAAGATTATTTACTCTAAATAAACTTCTATCAAAAAGTAATTTTTAATGCTCGTTGTCTTTAAATTGACTAGCCGAAATCTGCGGGCGTTACAACCAAAATGTATACACACGTAAGCACACAAATAGAAAACAGAAAAATAAATAAATAAATAAATAATTACAGTATCCAAGTGGGACAAAAAAAACTTCACATAAAGGTGTATATATATATATATATATATATATATATATATATATATATATATATATATATATATATATATATATATATATATATATATATATATATATATTCACAACCATATTTTGTTTAGCCTACAGAAATGATCTTTAACCAAAGTTGAGATAATCATACAAACAAAAATAATAGCAACAACCAACTTGATCCATGTTTAAATTAAATTACTGATTTACCCTTCTGATGAACATTGTCCAAAGTAAATTACTGATTTATCATTCTGATGAACATTGTCCAAAGTAAATTATTGATTTACCCTTTGGATAAAAATGAAAGTATTTTGCTAAACGAATACATAAAAAAAATATTGATTACCACAAATAGGAAAATGGGTAAGGGTAAATTTGTCATTACATTAAAGTACTTTGCTATAATGTGTTGTAAATGGTTTATATCGGCTTTTAGTGATAAGATTCGGGACAAATTAGTCCTTGAGTTATAAATGAATGTTGGATATTTGTACATGTACATACCTACACACATACAAAACAAAAAATAGATATATTTGAGTTCCTGAAGTATAATACAGATTGATACCTAATGTATAATACAGTTACACATACACACAGATTGATACCTAATGTATACTACAAAACTAAAAATACAATACACACATTTACATACCGAATGCACACTAAAAAAATGAAAATACAATACAGATAATCAAACATAATTTACCCCATATGTACACACTTTAACACACAAATAGAAAACAGAAAAAAAAATTGTATAATGTATATTCCGGAGGGACAAAAAACGGGCACATAAAGGTATACACATTCACAGCCATATTTTTCAATATTCCTTATAAAGATCCACATTAGCATTACATCGAACATGTGGTGGACATAATGCAAGTGGTCATCTTACACCATCTTACAACGTGTGTTAAAGTAAGAAAAAACGACAATGTATACATAGAAAATAATGGAATTACTAACCTTGTGTAGCTCTTCTTACCCTAATGCCGATTTTGGAGAGCTTGGTTTTCACAGTGAATAAAAGGAATCATCCTAATGACATGAATATATATTATTCAGTAAGAAATCATATATATATATATATATATATATATATATATATATATATATATATATGAAATCGAATAGCTGTTGGACGACTAGAGTATGATGATTCGTATCATTGAAAGAAGAACGAAATCGCTTGATTGATGGCAACCTAAATTTAAATCCATGTAACATACACTGAGACGTTTTTGAGAAATTGAAAAACTGTGGATTTGGAAAGCATTCATGATATGGATGTGTGATTTAAGGCTAATCAAATCGCATATGAAGAAAACCATAAAAATGTTGTATATAGCGCCTTAAATGCAGGAATTTAAAATTAGAAGGAACGTATTGACATCTTAATCTTAATCTTAATTTAATTATTTATATATTATTAGGTGACATTATTAAAAAATTGAAAATTACACAAAAATGACAAGTGGATATAAATTAGTTCAAAAAATTTAGAAAATGTCATGTGTCCAAATCAATGAGAAGAGGGCATGTGACAATAGGATATTTATTTACTAGACGAATTCCCGCGCGTTGCGCAACAAAGATTAAAAATATATTGTTAAAATATTGAAAATATATATGTTTAAAATGATTATGTTATTGATATTAACTTTGAGATAAAGATGTTCATTTAAAATACAATTTATTTATAGCTAAATGTAATTTATAGTTTGATGTTATTATCATTTAAAATTGTTATTCATTAATTTTAAACCACTTATTATTAATAATAAGTTAAAGAAGACTTTTAAGAAACACTTAATATTATTATTAAAATGTGAAACATACACTAAATAATAAAGTGATAAGATAGACAATTTGCATTTTAAAAGAGACTTGCATGGATAATATGACATATCCATGTAATTTGATTTTATTATTTATAATTATTGCTTATTAATTTTAAAACCACTTGTTATTATTAATAAGTGAAAGAAATTTTTAAAAAACACTTATTATTATAATTAAAATGTTAAACATATACTAAAATATAAAGTGATAAGATAGACAATTTGCATTTTAAAAAAGGCTTACATGAATAATATAAATAATATGACATATCCATGATTTTTAATTAATTATTATTTTGAAGCAACATGAACATACAAACATGTATACAATAGTTAATTAAATATTATATATATCACCTTCCATAACATATGATCGATAACATGAATCTAATCTAATTTACATTAAAATTTCAACCATAACATACAATGATATTTTTAAAAGAATACTTAAATCAAGAAAATACAAAAAAGAATTAGTATATAACAAACTTACAAATTTAAAACTTCAACATAATAACATGGCTCAAAAAATTGTTCAAAGCCCTCAACCCAACACAAAAAACTTTAAACTTGTTTTCTTTGTGAAATTTGTATATGATTTGTATTTGTGTGTCTACTCAGAAAGATTGATCTTTTTATAGTAGAGTATCCATTAATTGTTTATTAAATATATTATATAAGTTATAAAACTTTTGAATTGTTAATCATTATTAAGAGATTTTTGAGTGGTATTCATTAAAATAGGAGGTTTCAAATACATGAGGTGTTTGCAAATTTTTATGGGGGTTTCAAATGCATGAGTTTCAAAGAAAAATACTAATTTTATAAGTATTTATTTATTATTTAGTAGGGAAGACAGGGAGATTTAATTTTTTTTTTCTTTGGGTACAGAGGCTCTCGGTAGCTATTACTCTTCCCGCTTGTTTTGCGTTCCATCTCCCCTCAATGGCGTTTGATGCTGCCGACAGCTCACCCCCTTCTCGTTCTCACTTCAAAAAATCAGTAAGTTTTAAGTTTCTTCTCTCCTTAAATTTCAGCCATTCTTCCTTCACCGATGCATTTCCCTGATTTGTAAATCAGGTTTCTTTGCGAGACTGGTGGTTAACTAAGCCCCAATCAGACGATGACAGAAATACAATAGGGGTTTCAGGACTCACTTCCACTTCGCAACTGTATCTCTCTCTCTCTCTCTCTCTCTCTCTCTAGGGTTTCACTTTGTTATTTGGTAACAAATTTGTAGGTAACAAGTATGATCGATCTTTGATGAAATTACAGGAATCGGGCTGAACGCTGCTTCTCTTCTGCACCAATCGTCAAGGCGTACGATTTCTTTGAATTAGAGACTGTTGATGGTGTATGCGTCTCTCTGCAAGGTTACATCAACAAAGAGAAAACCCTTGGAAGTGGATTTTCCTCAGAGGTATCTTAAAGAAACAATCTTTACTACCTAATAACGTTCTAGAGAGGGAAATACTCTCATTTCACTGAAATAACATAATTCACAAAGAACTATGGATGTTTGGTAGCTTTTGGTGTTAAATTTCTTGTTATAGGTTTAGTTGCCATGGAAAATGAGCTGTATGTATGTGCACTATGGATGTTCAATTTTTATATATTGTTTCTTTGCATTTACAGGTGTTTGATCATTTTGTTGTTGGTTTTCCCTCATATTGGGAAGAATTTTCTACAAGTTGTCGCCAAAGAAGATCTTCTGATGAATGTGTTTCAACAGGTACTAATCGAAGTTTGTTTTTTGTTTGGATTTTCTGCACTGTTTGAGCCAAAAATGAAGAATTAGCAATTAGAATGTTTATTTTTGTACAAAAATATGAAATTCTATAACCTTCAACACATACACATTCTCACTTTCTTCATATAATCAGAACACGAAGATGAAAAACACTCCATTGAACAACATGACAAGTTTCATGATATGAATACAAGAGTTGAAGATTGTAAAGATAAAGTTTTGAGCAGTAAATCTACCAGTGTCTCTCCACATGTATGTTTTCTTCATTATATATATGCATCTATAGATTCAATCTGCTCGACTCTTAAATATCAATACATTATATCATGGAAAGTTAGATGAATCTAGAGATTGTTATTTTCAAAATAAAGAAATTAGTTTGAGAATTGAATAATGTGATTATTGAGTTGTGGTTTTAAATTAATGGGACATTGCTGTAAAATAGGGACCCACAGAAACAGAGTGTTACAGTGGCAAAAGATCTAGATCAGGGAGAGTTCTTTTGCCTTCCTTGGAATTCTGGCGCAACCAAACAGTGGTTTATGATGCAGGATTGGTAATACTTCTAGGTTTACTAACAACTCTCTGATTTCTAATTATGTGTATATATATATATATATATATATATATATATATATATATATATATAATAGGTATTTTTATGATACACACATCTAGGAAAAGGAAAGGCAATCTAACAATTATGTAAGCAACACAAAGTATGTCCACTTTGTGGAATCATAATATCCTTTAGACTGTAAGCCCAAGTGAATTGTTTGCTTGTATTCTATAGTGACTCACTGAGGCCCATTTTTGTTGAGTAAATATTGGGCTTTACTTTTTTGCTAACTTGTGTATTAAACTTGGAATCGTTTAGTGAATATATACTATAGTTGGCTACTGGCTTTATATTTAGCTTACTAATTTTATACAAGTACTAGAAATTAGATGCTTAATGCTCTTTTCTTCATCAACTTGTTACTCACACCTTTTTTTTTTTTTTTAAAGGATCGACAAGTTACCGGAGTTTCTGTGGCAGGGGATCATGGCATTGGCAGGGGGTGTGTTAGTGGCAGGAGCCATGGTGGATGCTAAACCCCAATAAAGTTTACTTGTTCTAGAAGGGGTAATTTTGGAAAGGCAGTAAAACCAAATTAGATTCCTAGGAGCATGAAGGGTAGTTTAGTAATTTGGTGTTTGTTACGTGAGTAGTAGTTAGTGGGTAGTGGGAAGGGAGAATAGTCATGCATTTTTTATATTAGATATTTTGTATTGGATAGACTAGCCACTCGAATCGCTAGAACCATTAGGGTTTATCCCACCATTTGAAAACAATACTGGTTTTCATCGATTGCTCTTTTTGATTCTTATGAGGTGGTGGTTGAAACCGGAGGTGACAGGTGGGGGTGGCGACCGGAGGTGGTGGTGTTGCTTGGTCTTAGTCGCTAAAAAAAGGATTTTATCAATGGAGTTGCAGAAGGAGACACAAATAGCGTAAACCGGAAAAGAAGGGAAAAAACGATCTAAAGAAGTTAGGGTTTAGCGACGAGTAGCGACGACACTTTAGTCATTTTGATAAAAATAGTAAACCGCAACATCTGAACGATTCATGTCAACCTGTCCCAAGGCCCATGTGGGAGTTTAATCGCAGAACACTAGTAATATGTTGGGTGTACCAGAACCGTGGACCTCATGTGCGCCATTCCACTCCTTATTTTGGTGAGCATTAGCGGCAATATCATGACGCTACTATTGGTGTAACAATAACTAACCTTTGCAATGGAGGGCAAGGATCGACTTTAGCGAAAGCACACGAGTGGGGAGTTTTGGGCAATAAGGCGACGCTTTTAGCGGCGACTTAGGCTTTAGCGGAGACTCCAATCGTGTTCTGCTAACGTCGCCGCTAAAACCTAAAAGCATCGTCCTATTTCCCGTATTTTTTGTAGCGATGAATTGCATTTTAACGGATTCACCAATAAAGAAGCTACAATCCAAAGTGTTCATAGCGATGAATCGCATTTTAACGGATTCTCCAATAAAGAAGCTACAATCCAAAGTGTTCATAGCGATGAATCGCATTTTAACGGATTCACCAATAAAGAAGCTACAATCCAAAGTGTTCCTTGAATATGTTTTAGGAATGGGATTACTAATAGATTTATATGATATCATGTTATTATTATGGCCATTTTTATTAGTGAATACGATTGTATCTTTGAAATCCATCATGTTGCACTTTTCCATACTTAATTATCTTAACATTGTAAACAATTACGAGAGTCAATGACAAATTGTATTATTTGTTATGTCAATATGTTCTTATATTACTATAATTCAATACCACATTCATATATATAACTATGGTGGACTTATGCGATCTTTGACTTTATGAAAGTATTGGACATATACGACTGGGCCTGGCCTGGCCACTGTATACATTTTCGTTTAGTCAAGATGGATGAAATACAACTTATACTTGACCTACTTAAGAAGTCTTAATGTAAATAGTCTACGGCCAAGTGAAAGAAAATAATTTTTTTAGTAAATATAACCATTTAGTCCGGACCAAGAAAAATATTTTTTTTGAACGATTCCGGAACGGCATTCCGGATCGCGGACTAAAATTTCGTATTTCGAAAAAAAAAACACCGGAATTTCAAGAACAAGTTGAAAATCCGAAAAACAATTTCAGAATTTCGAGAAAAAAATTCGTTTTTTTTCTTAAAATTAACAAAAAGTTAAAAAACTTAGTGATGAGAATTATATACGATACTAGTACGTAAAGTTAAACATTTTATTGAAAAACGATGACATCGAAAATTTCGAAATGTAGTATTCGGAATCCCAAAAAACAAAAAAAAAGAACTACTAGAAAACTGACAAAATTTTTTAGTAGGAAGCGACAGACTGCCTACCAAAAATGGTTGCCATAATTTAGTGACAGATTCCCAGAAAATACCGTAAGAAATGTGTAGGAAGGTTTGTAGGTAATTTATAGGAAAAAATTACCCACGAGGGTTTTTTCCTACAACCCGTTTTTTATAGGAATTCTGTAGGTAACGCCTTGCTCCTACAGATTTTCTACGAATACCGCCGTAGGTAATTACTCAGTTTTCTAGTAGTCAAGATTTTTCTGAAAATTTAAAAAAAAAAACAAAAAACAAAAAAACTCCAGAATATGAACATTACTCCGGAATTAGGCATTATGGAGAAAGTGATTATTTTTCAAAAACTTAAAAAGATGGTTATCTTTAATATATGTTAAAACAGAAACCTCATGACATCATATTTTATTTCTTTTATAGGTTTTCCCCCTTTGGATCAAACTGCTCACATCATCTTGACCAAGAAGTCAAAGACTGTTTCTTTTGAATAATTACGAGTCTCCTTAATGATATTCAAAGTTTCTAATTCCATTCGTAACCTAAAATTACAGAAACCTTAACCCTAATTCGACTCCATTGCAACATGACGCCAACCATGCCTTCTCTGCCAACGAACTCTATCGTTGCTTGAAACTCTATCATTTATCGATTCAAACATGTAGAACATCGGTATCTTTGTTACCCAATCTAGAAATTCTACTGAAAACCATAGCCCTTACTGGCGCTGTTACCACCATCCGCCGCTTTCATCGTTTCCGGAGAACCACATAACCAGGGTTCGTATTTTTTTTGGGGGTGGTGTTCGAAACATTCAAATAACGTATAACCGGAGAAGAAGGAAAAACGATCTAAAGAAGTTAGGGTTTAGTGACAAGCACAGACGGCACTTTAGTCATTTTAATAAAAATGGTAAAGTGCACCATCTGAGCCGTCCACGTTAACTTGCCCCAAGGCCCACGTAGGAGTTTAATCACATAACACCAGTAATATGTGCTAGACTTTGAATCGTAGACATTCTGTGTGACAATCCACTCCTCAACAACTAGACTCCTATCGTGGGACCAATTTAGTCGCTTTAGCAGCGACCACTGGAGAGGGAATTTCTTTCAGGCAAAAGGGGTATTAGTGGCGACACATGTTGCCGCTATTTCCATCGCCACAAATAATGGAATACGAACTAACGCCAAGATAAATTTCAACCATTGGATAGAGAAGGTTTATCAATGGTTAGGTTTATTGCATCAACAAGCACACATATTAGGTTAAATGGCTATAACGACGACAACAAATGCGGGCAATTGAGTGTTGGTACTATAGCTGACGTCGCCGCTAGCAACGATGATAAAAAAACTGGGGGGAATTTATCCTGGGTCTTATTTTGGTGAGCACTAGCGGCAACCTCATGACACTACTATTGGTGTTACGAGAACTAACCTTTGACGTTGGATAGATCTACTACATGGTTGCCAATGAGTGACTTTAGCGAAAGCACACGAGTGGGGAGTTTTGGGTAATAGGGCGATGCTTTTAGCGGCGATATGGGCTTTAGCAAAGACTCCAATCATGTCCGGCTAATGTTGCCACTAACAGCATCACCCTATTGCCCGTATGTCTTGTAGTGATGATATCGGATTCACCAATAAAGAAGCTACGACCCAAATTGTTCATTGAATATGTTTTAGGAATGAAATTACTAATAGATTTATATGATATCATATATTATATGATTATTATGGCTATTTTTATTAGTGAATATGATTGTATCTTTCAAATCGATTATGTTGCACTTTTCCATACTTAATTATCTTAATATTGTAAACAATTATGTGAGTCAATGACAAATTGTATTATTTGTGATGTCAATATGTTCTTATATTACTATAATTCAATATCACATTCATATATAACTATGGTGGGCTTATGTGATCTTTGACTTTATGATAAGTGTTGGACATATACGACTGTGTCTTTTGGCCACTGTATATATTTTCGTTTAGTCAAGATGGATGAAATACAGCTTATACTTGACCTACTTAAGAAGTCTTAATGTAAATAGTCTACGGGCAAGTGGGAGAATGATATAATTTATCATTATATATATGTGGCCTGAACTAATTACAGTATGTGTATTACTCTACAATTAGTATATTGTGATAATTATGTTTTGACTCACACGTAATATTATTCAGTTAATTAGCAGCTCTCTCTCTCTCTCTCTCTCTCTCTCTCTCTCTCTCTCTCTCTCTCTCTCTCTCTCTCTCTCTCTCTCTCTCTCTCTCTCTCTCTCTGTGCACACGCTTTTCACGTTGAATTTTGCAATCAAAACGAAATATATAAGAATTGTTACGTCTCTCCTGAAAAGTGTTGATCCATACTAGTCGAATCAAATTGTCCGCATGGATTATGATATCTTATCTAGGGTAGGAAAGTACAAAATGTTTGTTTGAACCTATTTTAAGTTTTTGTTGAAATAACATGTATTTGTTTTCATGATAGAACAATATATATGTTTGTTTACATAAAACAAGTGTCCTCTATACTTATTTCTTTAAATTGACAAATGCACTCATGGGAAATGATATACACGTACTCACACCAACATTCTTGAGGGGAGATATTTTGGAAAAAAATGGGCAAGTAGGCTAGACAATGACTTTACACAACAAATGCTAGCAATTTGTGAGGCTGCAGAAACCTGCGTGTTGAAGGGTTAGCGAGTCCTTGACATGTTCAGAGAGTATTGTTGTCTGGTAAAGAGAATCACACCTAATATATAGCACTCATGAAAGAGGTGGCAAGTTGCATACATTTGAATGGGAAACAACTCAAACTGTCTTGATTCACCTTGCAATCAGAATGAATCAGTATTACACTACCTATTGGTGTGATTCTTAGACACAAGTTGCATATATTGTGGTCCTAGAATCTCATTCAAGCATCAACCACCCAAAAACCATACAAAAATAACATATTGTGTGATATCAAGTAGCTAAAACTTTCCTTTTTTAGGTTTCGCAAGTGTCAAAACTGTCATCATTAGTGACGAAAAAGATGGTAGAAAAATCTGAATTCGGGTTTAGAACTCATTTTGAAAAATCCAATTCAGTGGTCATCCTACTAAGCAGATGTTAGATATGTCATCAAAAATGGAAATTAATGAACTGTGGGTAAGAATCTTTGATCTTTATGAACAAATATAGAAGGGTTTCCAGGAAATACAAATATACAAAGGGCACTCATATGTATTCTTTGCTGTTTCCCTCTTTAATCCCTTATCCCATCTGGCCATCTCCAGATGCATGCTTAATGCTTTTTAACATTTTTGATTTATTTGGTAGTTTAATTACTTTTTATATTTGGAGTAATCCACTCAAGTACCACATTGCTTTCTTCATAAAACTTCCAAGATATAATAATTTTATTTATTGAATTAACAGATATAAACTAATATACAGATGTAAAAAGATTTTATCTGGAATCTTATATGAGGTTCATCTGATTTATATAAAAGAAACAAATATGGATACGTAATTGGTGCAAATTAAGCACATATATGATGTAAAAGATTGCAAATGCAAAGAATTTCTGGTTTAATTGATGATATTTTATAGATTAAAACTCAGTCATTATGATTTTTTGCATTCATAGTCAATATGATTTTTTTGCGAGTAAACTCATGCTTAGCTTCAACATGTAAGAAAAGGAAAGCCATTAATCCTAAAGTTATCTTGGTGAGTATTCGGTTAATGCCCAAAAACATGAGTAAATTAAAACGTAAATTCAAACATATTTTTAACTTTTACTAAGCTTATTTTAACCGCATAACTGTGTTTTTACGCAACACGCAAGGTTACGTCTAGTTAGAAACTAAAGAAAAAGAAATATATCGAAAGTCAAATGTTGAAGGCTGACTCGGCGTGTTATTATACCAAATATACAAACAACAAGCAAAATTTTATGTAATGGCTATTAACTCAAACCCGATGTCAAACCCCATTTTATGTATATGTTTTTTTTTTTTTTTTTTTTTTTGAACCGACAAATCTAGTCTACTCCTAAGCTAACAACACCTATTTCACCTATGTCTACGACGGGACTTGAACCCTCGACCTCAAAGAGGGAGGACACCATCTGATACCGCTGGGCTACAAGCACTAAAAAACATTTACATTTTATATATATGTGAACCACATTTTAAGCGATGCCAACATTAATTACTCAAAACAAATGAATTGTAAAAGTATACTGATGGCTTTCCATTTACAAGTCTCGAAGATATGTGGTTTCAGAACACCATAGAACTTCGACCAAATTGGAAAGATGCGGACAACCATGATAGACAAATACGTAAAATAATAAAGAAAAATTAAATATTTTCTTAATTATCTTTTGTTTTTGTTCATCTCCGTACTCATAAAAATAATGATATATAAAATTCATTAATTCTCTCCGTTAATCCCTTTTGTTTTTACATTTGTCTTGATTTAGTGAATAGAAAAATACATATAATAAAAGTTAAAAGGATAATTGATTTCTCAATTATTATTAGGATTAGGGAATATGTGTTTTAGCCGCTAATAAGAATAATTGACCTACCAATGAGGATTAATAGTGTGCATCCTGTAGCAAACAAGAAGTTGACCAAAAGTTTAAAGATTAAAAGGTTAAGTTTTTAATGGCTTTTAAGTATTAAATAGAATTTACGTGTTTTAGGGACGTATCATTAATGCCTACAAGGGCAATATACATAACCATATTGTCTAACAAGTAGCAAAGACCTAATTAGCCAAAAAGTCTTCGGAATAAATTTTTCATAGCTTTTATATCAAAATATAGGGAAAATGACCCGAATAATGTATTTTGAATTTGCCGAATCAGTCAATTAACTTATTTGCGTGCTTTATGAGGGAATAAAGTGGGTTAAGATCTCCTCTTTTAATATTTTAACCTCTAATAACAGATACACAATGCCACATGTATTCTGACGTCATTAGTTGAAAGCACGAGGTGGTAGCTATGACCGAGCACATATACTTTTCGCCATTGAAGATCGCTTCTTTGTTTGGTTGCTAATCTACCTACCCATTCACCCCCCTCCCCCAATTCCTCATATTTCTTCAATAATCCATCAAAACGGCGTTGGAATGGGTGGTTCTAGGCTACACCGTCGCAACCGAAGCTGTCATGATCATCTTCCTAACTCTCCCCGACCTTGATGCACTTAGGAAAGGTCTTATCATCGTTACAACTAGCCTCCTCAAACCCTTTCTTTCCGATGTACCCTTTTGCCTCTTTTTTCTAGCAGTCATCTATTGGAAGTACGAATCGATGCCCAACTATGAATCTCAGAACTGCTCACCATCGGAGCACCTTCACTACCAGAAATTGATCAACAAGAGTCAACGCTTATCTTCTACTGGATCTTGTACTCTATTACGAAGCTTGTTTTTCGTGTTGACCACCTCCAATAACGAATTAAGAAGTTGAAGACACAAGGAATTGAGAAGTTGAAGAACAAGGAGTAAGTTGTCGATATGCAGCCCTTTTATTGAGGGCTTTAGATAAGTTCTTTTTGGATTTTATTAGCTTTTGTTATTGAAGTTCTATGAGTACCTAACATTTTTGGATATCATTCTAATTTGAGGTTTGATGAATTCTATTACCACTGTTTTAGTGCAATTGATATTGATTTGAGTTGGCATGGAGTTATAAATTTTGTTATCATTTGTTATATGCCAATATTTTATCTATTTGGACCAAGATTCAATGATTTTCTTTTCCCGATCAAAATGCTTGTTTATGATCCAATTGTTGAAGGTTAATATGTAGAGGTGGGAGGCTGTAGAGCGACGAGATCGTTGTTGTGGTGGTATTTGGACCATCGACCACCATCCAACTCACCGTAAACAACCCCTCTTGGGATCGTCTTTCTCCCTCGTTGTGGCTGATTCCCCTCCTAACAGTCCTTTTTGACTTTTCAAAGTCAACAAATGTCTATGTGGCAAAGGGGTAACCGGGTTACCCTTCCATTTTGTCCAAAGTGACAAATTAGACCCAGAAAAAACAACTTTATTCCCTCATAAAGCATGTAAATAAGTTAAGGTAGTAAATGAGAAAATTCGAAATATATTGTTGGGCTAATGTATCATTTTCCCCAAAATATATGGTGTCATCTAACGTTATCAACATATACTTGGATATAATGGACTCGCCACTTGAACAACTCTAAATATTGTAAGAAGTTGTAAAGAGTTAAGAACCGATCAACCCTAATATGGTTGCTATTTTTGGTTTATTACTTTCTAAGGCTAAAGAGTGTGATGATATTTTGCATATGAAAAAAGTGTGTCATATAGGCGTCACATAAGCTTTTACTATTTTTACCATAATTTGCCTATGAGTGATGTGTGGTGATGTTTTTGCCTAACAAACTTTTTTTTTTAAATTCCAAAATATAAAAATTACTATAAAAACAATAAACGTAAATATTAATTAAAATTATGTTAACAATTAACAAAAACCGTGAATATTAATTAATATAAATCCAAAGTTTTCAATATTTTATTTACAATAACAATTAACTTAAAACTTTATATAAAAGGTTGTCTTAACATTTAAATATAAATGCGTAAATTACACGAATGGTCCCTATCGTTGGGGTAATCTGCAGGTTTGGTCCCTAACTTATTTTTTTAACTCGGAAAGTCCTTACTATTTCTTTTTGTTACGCGCTTGTTTTCGTTAACTCGGAAGGGGTGAAGTTGGGGATGTGTTTATTTAAATAAATTAAAATTTTAATGGCAAAATAATCTTTTTAGGTAATATAAGGACCAAACGCATAATAAAAACAAACAGTACGGACCTTCCGATTTAAAAAAATAATTTAGGGACCAAACGTGCAAATTACTCCAAACCATAGGGACTATTCATGTAATTTACTTGATATAAATATATAATTTACCTTTTGTTTTATTGTAATGCATTGCTAAAATATAAAAAATTTCCTTTTATGTCTTATTTAACTATAATATACATGACACAAATATATATATATATATATATATATATATATATATATATATATATATATATATATATATATATATATATGTTTTACACTCGATATAAACCATAGGGGCTGTTTGGTAGGATCTGAATTTTTAAGAGGTCGGAATTTCTAAGAGGGTCTGAACTTTTAAGATTTGAACTTTTAACATGTTGTTTGGTTGAAACCTCTGAATTGTAATCTGAATGATAAAAATGTCCATTTTACCCTTCTGTAGTTCTATATTATGCTAAATGATAAATGCATAATTGATAAAAATTACAAGTGATCATACAATAACCAAATTTAACATAAATTCTTTCAAATTCATTTTTTTCTATCCATTGAAACATAAAAATCATACAATAAAACTAAATTAAACATAAATTCTTCCAAATTCACTTCTTTTAATTCATGAAAACATAAACATCATACAATAGCCAAATAAAAATACTTCTTTCAATCCATGTTGCAACTAGTGACATTGGAAAAAAAAACACCACCACCAATCCCATATGCCTTGAAACCAAATCTACTTCCTGCACACTTAAGAAACAACCATACAATTTATCACTCTTTTATCAACAAAAAATCAACCAAAGCTTTTCAGCACAAATCAAAAGAAATCATACCATCAGATGTGGAGAAATTTTACCATCAAAATTTTTATAAAGAAAACATCTAACCATAAGATGATATCAACACACAATTCCATCAGAACAACATCCATATCAGCAAGAAATTGTCCATTATCAACAGGTACACAAGTTAATTGATGATCCTAATAACAGTTTTATCAATATTTATACATACATCAACACTTCAAGCCCAATCCAAATTCAAATTGGTGATGATCCTAATAACAGTTTTATCAAAATTGAAATTTATACATACATCAACATTTTAAGAGACTGAAATTGAAATTGAAATTGATGATCCTAATAACAGTTTTATCAAAATCTGTTAGAAGCAAAACATTCCGGAAAGAACAAATTCAACTCTTATTATCGAGTTTTAGGGCAAAGAGGAAGAAATATCACCTGCAACTGGAAGGGTTTTCGACGGCAAAGTCATTGGTGGATGGAGCAACCCGTTATCTCGGAGAAGAACAGAGCTGGTCTAGGAGATGGCGTTAGCGATCAAAGAGAGAAGATGTAGAGAAGTGTACAGTCGATTATGCACAGAGCTTGATAGGAGAGCGAAAGAACCGATTAGCGATGGGATGGAAGTGTTCATTGTCATCGGAGATGGCGGCGCAGCAGAGGCGGTGGCCAGCTGAGGCGGTGGCCGGCTGATGTCGGAGGGGATATCAGATGGTTGCAGTCGTAAGATCGGAGATGCAGTGAGAAAGGGTGGGTCGACATTTGTGAAAGAAGGAGAAGAGGAAAAGAGGTGGAGTACTAGGGCAAAAGAGGAATGTGCGTTGTTTTTTTAATTCAGACACGTCTTTATATCTGAAAAATTAAGAGGCATCTCATAAATTAAGAGACATAAATTCAGATGTTACCAAACAGTCTGAATCTTAAAAATTAAGAGACTGCCTCTTAATTCTCCAATAAAGAGGCTAACGGTCAGTGTGTATATAATGTATTTTTCAAACATTCATGATTGAAAAATAAACAAGAAGAAGAAAATAGAAGACGTCAGGTACATGAAAACTTTCTTTCATTAATAACAAAACACAAAATACAAGGTGAAAAGTCGAGAAATCAATCAAATATGCAAGCAAGCAAAGATATGAACATGAGAATGTAAACAAAATCTCGTTTCAACTCATATTATTTGGAGGATACAAAAGTACATTTAAGAGAAAAGAAAGCTCAAAGTTACAAAAGTTACAAATGACTTAAGGACCTAAACTATTTATAGTGTACTCAACAGATACAAAAAAAAAATACCAGGACTTTGACTCTCAAGGTGATACAACATAAGTGTCTGATACAATACATACAAAATCGAAGTTGTGAAAACCTTCAATATGGATACACTAACAAGACTTCGACTCCACTTAAGACTTCGATACATCACAACATATTCGACTCCACAATCTCCCTCTTTGTGATTAATATTGAATCTTCAAATACTAGGTAAAGTAGTCATAATATCTATCAAAACTCTTCGAATCTCCATGTACCAACATATGATCTTCATGATCTCCATTCTGTCTTCATTTGAGTTTCTCTTGCATTTTTTTGAATCTAAGAAGATGCTGGTAAGATTCAAATTTGAGTACATCTCCTTATAATCTATATGAAAGAAGTATCTCCTTATTTCATGTCTTTCCCTTGGAAAACTACCCCTTTTGGTTTCATCAAAATCTTACCATCTACATAATCATTGCTGTTCAAATCATTCCTCAAGGTTGAGTCTGGAATCTTTGGCTTCTTCTTAAAGGCAGTCGCAAACTCGAAGTCTATTAAACCAAAGTAAGCGAAGTAGCAATCAATAAAATTCTTGAGATGCCCACATCCAATGATGTACGTTGCCTTGTGTAACACCCTGTCTCGGGTCGGTTCATAATTCGGGGCCGTGACCCGAGGATCAAGTATCATAAGGCTTCGGGCCTTGGGAATGAGAGGTTTAGACCCATTTGGTAGTGAATAATGCAGGTTGTGGGTATTGAGTGTTCAATTTGTGTTTTGGAGCCCAATGGTATAACGGTAAAATGATGGTATGGGTTTTTCTTGAATTTTGGATTTAAGTTTGGAAATTTTCAAAGCAAAGGAGAGTTGATAGGATTGTAGAGATTCTTATTACCTTTCTGTGGATATAAAGAATGTCGAAATCAGAGTTGGAACGAAGAAGTTATGACCGTTTGAAGTTACGAGGATTTTGGGTTAAGCCGAGTACGTTGGGCGTACAGGGAGTATGATGGGCATATAGGGAGTATGTTGGGCATACAAGGCTCAAACTTGATCGCAGAAGGCAACCACATACGCTGGACGTACGTGGCATACGCGGTGCGTACGTACGTCTGGGACAAACCCTAATTTTTAGGGTTTGGACCCTATTTAAACACTTTATCTTTCTCTTGGACCTTCTTATCATCAACTTCCTTCCCTCTAAAGACTCCCCACGAAACCCTAGCTTGTTCTTGTGTGTTTTTGAGCCTTGGTGGTAATCTTTTGGCATTTTGGTACTCTTTGAAGAAGGAAGATCTTGGTGGTGAAGCTTTGGTTGTATTAGAGCTAAAGGATTCAGAGTCTCCATCAACTTTGCTAGTATTTGAAGGTATAAAGCTCTTATCTTGATGAATCCAAGTGTTAGATCTAGTTTAGGGCTTGTTTTGAGCTTAATATGGTCCCTTGAGTCATCCTTGTGAGTATGAGCTACTCCAAGAGCTTGGAATGTTGGATCTTAGCATTTCGGAAGTTGTTAGTGCATAAAACTAAAATCTTGATGTGTTATATTGGACCATGCATGAGTTAGGGTTCTTATAATGGATTTTTTTATTGAGTTTAGGACTCATTAAGGCATGCAAAGGAGTAAAGTTGCCACCTTTACGTGTTAAGACATCACTTAGGACCAGATCTAAGAACTTGGCATAGTGGCTTAACCAATTAAGCACTTAATAGCAAGTTGGTCTTGCCGTGGAGTACGCTGGGCACACCTAGCTTATACGCAACGCGTACTATCCAAAGATGGCATACGCAGGGCGTAAGTATGAATATGCCGGGCGTACTGAGCAGCCTTGACTTTTGTTGACTTTCGGGTTTTGGGCCATATTTGGACTATTAAGGTTTTGGGACTTATTGGGCCACTAGTCTTCATGACTTTGGGCCATTGTTAGGCTTTGGGCCTTCTTGGATTTGGGCCCATAATGGGATTTGGGTGTGATTTAGGTATATGGGCCATATTGGGCTTTTGGAGCCATTGGGTTGGCCTTTGTTTTGGGCCAAGTAAGGAAAGGCTAAAATGGTCTTTCACCCTGGGTATTGGACAAGTGAACTAGATTCCTAGTTAAGGTTTATGGCCTAATTATTAATTGGGATCTTTATTTGATTGACTAGCGTGGGGATTTTTCGGTTTAGCAACCCGATCATTTGTTTGACTGTCAGCAGACTGATGTGAGTTTGCTCACTATACTATAGGACACTAGGATATGTTATATGTTTGTAGTCTTTGTGACTCTAACTATATGTGTTATATGCATGTGTGCCTGTTTGTTATATATATGTGGGTTGAAATAGACCCGGTACAACCTTGTGCTAACACATGAGTTGAAATAGACTCGGGGGTGAAACAGACCCGGGGGTGAAATAGACCTGACGCAGCTTTGAGCTGGAAGATATGTATGGTATGCTGTATTTTGTGGAACTCACTAAGCTTTGTGCTTACAGTTTATATTTAAAATATTTTCAGGTACTCCTGGTTCGCGAGGGAAGGGCCAGGCTTGATCGCAGCGCATCCACCCGTGTTTCCGCACTTTATGATTTTGGGAATTGTACTCTGATAACTATTTTACTCTGATATACTTTTGAATGATTAAAATGATCAAAGGGTGTTTATGGTTGATTTAAAAATAAATTTTACCTTATAATTTTTGGGTTGTTACAAGTTGGTATCAGAGCCTTGGTTTGAGAGATTTGGGCATACTCTCGGGTGTGTCTGAACTCAAACTGAGGGTTTGATAAAATTTTCATAAAATAAATGTTTTATTAAAGGATTTTCTAATAAAGGAAAGGGGTGGTGTGAGCAATCAACCGAGCTCAAGTAAGTGATTCCCAGAATACCCATACATGTTTGTATGTTATATGTTATGAGAATTGCGTGCTAGATTTGGGCTAGGAATCTGCTAAGGATTTTATGCTAGGAGAGACGCCTTTATATGCCTGATTGTTTGAGGTTTTAGAATTTCATGCTAGTATGGATTGCAGATGATTGTATGGATTGGTCTGATATGTGGTGCCTTGTAGCCTAAGAGGAACTGAATGTGGGGCTTTAGATTCGAAATCTTTATTGGTAACAATAAATGCTAAGTGTGTGCTTTAAAAATTAAATACGGTTAGGATCATATAGCCCTAGAATGATTGATTTGGCCTTATTTCCTGTTCCTTATTTGGTTGTGGTTCTAGGGTAGAGTCTTTTATTCGATAGTCTATTTGATCATGTATTGGGTATAATTTGCATGCATAAGGCAACCGGTAGTGAGAATGGAAGTTCCTAGCATGGGAGGTAGTAAGCGAGCTTTGGGTGTTCTTTGTTTGTTCTATGGATTGGAGTGTTACTGCACGAATGCTTCTTGCTTTGTGCTTTGTGGAACTCATCGTGATGTGAGTTAACTATTAAGTGAATATGTTGAGTCACATGTTGCAAAGGTTAAATTATCTCAAAGTGATGGATTTGAATCTATTGTGCAACTCTTGTTTGAGTCATTGTAGGGTAGACTCTTTTACTCAAAGGATTATTTAAGCTTTATGGCATGTGAATGTATTCACAAAGTAGTTAGCTGACATTAGTGGGAGTTCTTCAACAGATAATTACATAGTGAGGTCGGGAACCTAGGAAAGCCTAGGAAGTGCTTTAGTGGGTTGGTTGGGTTGCTTAACAGGTATTTGGAGTATCAGTTTGAGAAGGTGACTTGGAGGATTCAGGATGATTCTTGAGAAAAGTATGGATAGGTGTGGAATTTAGTATTGGGCCCGTACTACTGAAAGCACATGATCCATACTCGACTCGAGGAGAGTCACGAATAATCTAGGAAGCCGGTGGGATGAGGATTATTTGGGCCAGGCGAAGAGGCCCAGAACTCAGGATTTGCGGTCGGGAGGCTAGAAGAGTCGGGGCCGTTGTGCCAAGTGTGGGAGGACCCATGTGGGAGGCCGCCGGGAGACAGGGAGGGGATGTTTCACGTTGGTCAGTGAACATTGATCAATATGGGTGAGCTGCTAACAACATGGAAGCAATGGTAGGCCCTTGAGCTACCAGAGGACAAGAAATTTAGAATTGCAAAGTTCAGTCCATGAAGGAAAGCTAAATTTGAATTTAGTTTGTCCTAAACCTTATCTTATCATTATAGGTTGCAAATTATAGATTCACATGGATGGGAACGTGTGCACCTTGAAATCTATGTGGTAAAGATTCGCTCTAATTCATGAAAATGATTACGAGGAATCACTTTCGCTAGTAAATTTTAAAGATCTGATAAATATCAACATGTATATTGGTCGTATTAATTGGATTCTTAAATTCATAATATGATTACGACATCCTTTTTCATATTTCGAATTGTGGGGAATGGTATTGAATTGTTTGAAATTTCATGACATATATCTACAAGTTTTGAACACACACATATGTTATCCAATGAAGGTGTATAAGCTTAAGAAGTCTAGTTGGAGACTTATCTAAGCATCACGTAAGAAAAATATGTACTTCAGTAAGAAAGTCAAGATTATTGATTTCTAGAAGTCCAGTTGATTTCTTGGTACATGTGAAAGCTAGTGGGAGCATAATTGTTATGCTAGTATTGCATGTTGACAATACTGTTCGTAGGGAACAAGGTTCTTAATTTGCAAGCTTCAAAGTTTGGGGATTATTTCACTATGATATACTTAAGGTAGAGGGCACTCATACTTCATTTCGAATCTAAAGGTTTAAATTACATAGTAATAGACGTATGTGAATATCATGTTGAAATGGTTCAACATAGGAAATTCCATATATGAAAATATTATAGCAAGACATTGAACATATATCAGATATAATGAATCAAGTCCCATATGCTTCAGATATAGGATCAATTACATATGATGTAATATTCACTTATTCTGATTTTTCCAAATGCCTTGAGCATTGAGAGGAAAAGGATTAGAATTTTTTTATGTGACAAGAGTTGATAAACAATTGTTAAGAACATTCTGAGGTTTACTGAAGATTGGTTGCTTGTGGATAGTTGGAAGTATGGTATTAATTTCGATGGACCATAGTGACATGATTCTGGACTGAGATGATACTTGATCAAAATTGATGGTCATATAGGAATATGGAAATGTTTCCATAATAAGAGTTGATTATTAAATCTACATGTGAGTTGGAAACTTTAATATAAGAGAAGTGTTCAAGGAGTGTACCTTGAACTTGAACCTTCATTATCATGGAATTGTTTCTAGTAACAAAGTTCCAATGGGACATTCTGTAATATCTTTGGCTCAGTCTGTGTGACTTTGAAGCCTCAACATGACAAAAGGTCAATGCATGTAAGGTTGGAGTTCCAGTACATTTTAGACAGTGACAAGAATTTGGAATAATGCGTAAACGCATCTGTAACTTGATGTTATAATACGTATTGTCATGCATGATTTGATGAGTAAAAGATGCAAGCATATGAGTCAAAGTTTATTCGTTCCTTTTTCCATAACGGAAAAAGCGATATCTTTGGGCCCCTCGGTGATTTGGTGTTGACTGATATTGTTGGGCCCATCCAGGACTAAATTGATGTGTTCAATTAGAAGTCCTATATCATCACAAATCAGAAATCGGGAAACAAAGTCTTGGACAATGAGATGATTATATTCTATGTATCATGTCCGAATAATATCTAACTGAAGGAGGATTATATGATCACTTATCTTAGGACACATAACTAACTGGGTCAGAGTTTGGCATCAGCTTTTAGAAGCTACAATTTGCTTATCAATTCAGAAGTTATACCGACAATTATAGTTATATACTTATCCAAGTGGGAGACTATTGGATTTGGTGTCTAATCCCATAACTAAAATTGGTATATACTTGAATTAATAGTAGCATAGTCCTTTTGGGTTGTCCTTAAACCTAGCAATTGGACAAGATGACTTTTAGTGAGAGAGGTTAGTTTATTATGTGATTAATAAATTGAAATAAATAGTTTATTAATGTGTTATGAAAGTAATATATTAATTAGAAATCATATTATTTAATTAATAATTAATCATAAATTAACCGAAATTAATTTTGGGATTAATTTGATTAATTAAAAGTATAGGGATTGTTTGGTTATTTATTGATAGTTGAGGAAGGAAGGCTTTAGAACCTCAAGGATGAGGTGGACGAAAATCATCTAGGGTAAGGCCTAAAGGATTTCATCCAAGGCCCATTGGATAAGGGGATTGGGCTGCTTGGTCACCAAGCAAAGGATTCTAAGGCTTATCCCTTAAACCCTAGCTTTGGCACCAAGTTTCCTCAACTATATAAGGAACCCTCTAGCCCTTGTTTTCGTCCAAACCTTCCCTCTAAAAGTCTTGGACGAAATCTTGCCTCCCCTCTCCTCTCTCTCTCTCTCTCTTATATTATCCTCTTGCTAGCTTGGGTGTGATTCCATTAGAGGCACGACACTTGTGGTGCTTGCTTCCAAGAGATCAACAAAGAGGAATTCTAGTTGTTTTCTGTAACAACTAAAAGGTATGTAATTCTAAAACCATCTTCTATATTTTTCTAGAATCCCCTAGGGTTTCCATGTTTCTTTTTGATGTTCTTAGTTATAGGTCCACTAGAGAAAACATATATCCTATTTAGGTTGCATGCAAACTTAAAGGTTTTAATTTTGTTTGTTTACCTAAATCCCATCATTAAATACAAGAGTTGATTTTTTTATTAATAATCAAATACTTAATAAATATTCAATAAGTACCAACTTGATTAATATGTGACCCTATAGGATCTTATGTTATTAGTAATATCACTCAATAATGATTCTTGAGCATATAGATCCAACACCAAGGAACATCCTTGAACTTCAAAAAATCATGCCTTAACATCTAAAGATAAAGTCAAATTAGTAAGGCAAAACAAAAATGTATCTTATCAGAGTGATTTTCTCGGTGCAAATTAAATATTACGACACGAAAAACAGTTACTTCGTATTTTTCAAAAGTTCTCTGATTTTAATTGTGCAAACTTTTCCGAAATATTCCTTTATGATTTATATATTCTAGCGTAGTTTATAAATTCTTGCACAAGAAATATCAAAGTTTATCATCCAAAGGTTATTTTAACTAAAAAAAACTTTTTTGATAAAAATTGAAGAGAATAAAGCGGATCTTTTAAAAGTAAATCAAGAACATGCTTGAACAAATAGTAATAAATCAAAATAACCTAGGATAGAGGTTTCATACCTTTTGTCTTGGAGAGGAAGAAAAGAGAAAAGTTTTGGGTTTTTGAGATTTGAGAGGATATTAGAATGACTTATGAATTATTCAAATTAAAATATTGAGTATTTATAGAAAATTTTCCGTGACATGAATCGCGGCGTGTTTTTATTGTTGAGGCGTTATTCATGAAAAATTAGGGTTTTGAGGTGGCTATAGTAAATCTCTACGCGAGCTTCCTTTCTCAACATGACTTAGGTTCTGGAAAATTCTAACTTCGTATTTTTAATAATTAAACCTTATTTTAAGCCTTTAAATTTAATTTCACACCTTCAAACTTAGTTTCTTTCAGAAAATAAAGAATAACAAGATATAGTTGCTAAAATAAAAATAAGTAGAAAAAAAAGATAAAGATTCAAAAAGAAAAAAAGGGTTACTGTCCTCCTCTATGTATTCCTAGATAGTATGCGAGACAATATGGTAGGTTTACACCTCCTTCAAATTTTAAAAGTTGGTGCAAGAGATAAATGTAATTGCGGCACACAAGATCTTCATTTTCATGACGAACAATGGTATTTGCAATTACTTGGTGATTGATTCTATGAATAAGACTTTTGATTCTTCTAGGGGGTGTTTAAATCGAAGCTTTCATACCCAACTTGTTCCTAAGAACCTTGATGATAATAATCATTTGATCTTTTTCTTGGTAGCATAATATGTACTTGATACACTCTTCACTCGTAGCTTCATCTTTTGTGTATAGTTCACACCTCCATGCCAATTCCAATATACTACACTCTCTATGCTTTCCGTGACATGAATCGTGGCGTTTTTTTTTTGTTGCAGTGTTATTTGTGACGGATTAGGGTTTTGAGGTGACTATAGTAAATCTTCACGTGAGCTTCCTTTCTCGACGCGACTTAGCTTCTGGAAAATTCTAACTTCGTATTTTTAATAATTAAACCTTATTTTAAGCCTTTAAATTTAATTTTGCACCTTCAAACTTAGTTTCTTTAATAAAATAAAGAATAATGGGATATAGTTACCAAAATAAACATAAGTAGAAAAAAAGATAAATATTCAAAACGAACATCGGGTTGCCTCCCGCAATCACTTCTCTTTGGAGTCTTTAGCTAGACTCCTATGTCTAAGTTTTTTTTGGATTGGTTTCCATGTAGCTGGGCAATGTCCTAGGGAATATGTCTTGTAGAGCTTTGGAACTTTGACCAACTTGGTTTTCTATGTTCAAGATTGAAGCTTGTTGGTTCCTAAAGGCGGTTTCTGTTATTGCATTATTGCACTGAGCCTTTTCATATTTTCTTCTAGTTGATTATGTAGTTTCTTAGAAGCTAAACTAAATTATGTCACTAAGATTTCTAAGTCAATTGTCTTTTATGGTTTTTGTACAACTTTTTCTAAAGGTTATTTCTTATAAAATCCAACACTAGCTTGCTTATATCTATTTTCCCTTTATTTTTTGTATACATCATTAGGTATCCATCATTTTCTTGCTCTAGGTCCATATCTAACTCTTGCATAACATATGTCTGCTTGTTCCATACTTAAAGTATCCTAAGGACATTCCTTACTCAGATGAGGTCCATTACAATTATCACAACCTATTTGAATAACATGCATAAATTGAGACCTTTTTCTCATTATCTTACCCATATCCTCAACCTTAGCCTTCAAAGCTTATAATTCCTCCACGTTATTTATTTCCTTTTTCTTTCTAACATAATGATCTTTAATGGATAACCATTGGCATGAATGGTGTGCTAACTCTTCTATGATTTCTTTTCCTTCAGCTGGTAACTTCTTAGGTATTGGTCCCCTAACATCTATTATTTGTCTAGTCGCACTATCTAACCTATTGTAAAAAGTTATGTACCTCTTGATGACCATTAAGGTCATGTTGACGACTTTTTTGAAACATTCGTTTGTAGCGCTCCAATGCTTCATATAATGTTTCTTCATCTCCTTTTTCAAAATTCTAAATTTCAGATCTCTTCCTAGCAATTTTATTGGATGACTAAATCTTTTAAGGAAATTTTCTTCCAAAGGGGAATCGAGGTGTACTAAATAAAATAGAATAGACAAAGTAATTCTGAAATAAAGTAAATTATAATACTTACAACTAATGATACTTTTTATTAGATTACAAATCACTATTTGATTATGTTTAATTCATGTGAAATGTAGTGGAGTTTTGATAGAAATTCACTGACTCCTAAATTGATTAGATCGGATGGTCAAGTCACTAATGCTATCATTCTAAGTTTCTACCAGCAAGGATAGTTACCCTAGACGTAGTATATTCATTCATATTATGTAATGACTCAATAGGTATGATCATTCCCAAGGTTTGTGGCAACTTGTCAAATTGTCCAAGTTATTGGATCAATCACATATATTAACTTTACTTTATTATGTTTAACCTAGGGACGACTCCACTAGTCAGATCTATCTACGCCTTAATTGGTCAAGTTCTGATCTCCCCGTTGTTAACTAAATAGTTGATTCAAGATACAAAATCTAAACATAATCTTAGATTGTCCACTCAGTTATATAAAAATAACAAAATCAATATTAATATGCATGGATCTTTAATAGAATATTAACATAATAAATTAAATAACTATCAAAATCCTTTCAATGAATTAAGACATAATCAAAATAGATCATTTATATCTAAAAAAAATTATTGGGACTTAGCCCATAATCAAAACTAATAAACTAAAATAGATCAGAAAGATAAACATAATATAAACCAAAAGTCGAATATTTTCGCCTTCTGACTTCTTTCCGCCCTTCCTTCAATATTGTGCTACTCCTCTTTTTCTTCTCTATGTGTTATCTCCTATGGATGAAATTAGGCTTTTTCTTATAGAGTTCTGTAACCGACTTATTTCATGACACGACTTGATATTCTCGGTTTGATTTAAGTATTTCAACAAATATCTTCAAAATCTTCTATTATTCTGGAATTATTTTCATTTAATTCTTGCTTAATCTTCAAGCTACGGAAATATATACAAAACATGCCCTTTAAGCCTTCAATTTATCATATTGTACTTTTAATCTGCAAAATACAAATTTATATCAATTAAGCATCATTGTAACCTTAAATGTATATAAAATGGTACTAAATATATCCATTAAAATATGTATAATTTAGGACATATCACTTACCTAAGCTATACTATCATTGATTAGGTCCACTTCATGGTGTTGATAGTCGGATTGATTTCTAGGTTTTATAATTTTAAAACTAGATTTGTATTTAAATAAGTTTATTTTATAGCACATTTTTGATCCTACCAATTTTTATTAGAGCGTTGGTAGGAAACTATCTATTCCACCGGTTTATCATTTGTGAGAAATTTTTATTTATTGCATTTCTAGGAAGTTTAGAAGTTTTACACTAAAACCATCAATTTTTTAAAAGAACGTTAAATCTGATTCTAAAACCATGGCAAATCAAATATGTCATCTTTGTACTCAATTAATGTGGCTAATAGAGTTGGCGATCAAAACCAAGCCTCGATACTGATAGATGAAGAGTATTCCCACTGCACGATGTGAAATAGAAACTTTTTAAAAAGAAAAGGAAGAGAAGTTTGGCGATCCATTTAAGAAGACTCACATATTACAACACTCACTCCCCTTGAAGTAAATGAAGCTAAGGAGCATATGGCGGGGAACCGATAATGGTTGACCTAACTGTAGATGATCTTTAGAAATTAGAAGCTGACAAAATTGCCCTTGCTGAATTATCCTTTGGTGTTCCACTAGATCTCTTTGACCTTGTGTCAAACTGCTCCATAGCACTCTGGGTCACTATCCTAAATATATTTGAAGGTACCGAACAAGACAAATTAGACCTAGAAATAGATAAGGTTTTAACCCTGATCTGCTCCAAACCCGTATAAAGTTAATGGGTTTGGTTCATATTTTATGATTTGTTTACCCTTTAATGACGTGTACATGTTAATGATAGGAATTTAGGAACGATAGATTCTATTTTGATCTCAAAATCATGATTGAAACAGTTGAAATATTAAGAAGATAAGAGGTAAATAAGATCAATTTTCCATTAGAGAGCGTTTTGAGAATAATTCGATACAGTAAGTAAAGAACTATTCTCCCAAAAAGTCTTCTCTCGCTTTTAACATACTTTCCTATTTATATGCATAGGGAGGTCGGAAAGGAATAACTAAACCGACCTATCGGAACAAAAAACCTAGGCATACATAAGTTCCGATACCTAACAGACACGCTATCGGAAGTACTAACCAAATAATACACAACTCCGATAACGAAACCTAATAGAATAGGTAACGAAAATGAAATCGGAACAAACCAAATTAGAATACAATGACTCTGAAATCGAAATAGACCTATACAAGATACAATTGCGATGCATACAACATTGACTCAACATGCTGATTCCAAAACCTAAACTTGACACAACATAATCATTTGGAAACCTAATAATCTCCCCTTTGTGTCAAGTACCAGGTTGTATTCTTTTATCTTCATCAAACGCTTTCGGAATATCAACATGCTTTCCGTTCAACACTTTTTCAATCTTCACACCCATCTGTTGCACTCCATGCATTTCGATGCAATCCGATCGATCGCAATGGATTGGCATTGAACTGTAACCTCCAACTAGTTGAAACACATTTTCTTTTTAGCTTCTTCAACATCGAGTTTCGGTCTGCAAAATTTTTCTTTTTAGCATCGAATTATGATCTTAAAAAAAATCTTTTCAACATTGAGTTCCGATTTTCAAAAATTTTCTTTTCAGCAGTGAGTTCCAATCTTCAAAATTTTTTCCAGTTTGATAAGGATTATTCAAATTGACCTCTGGAACTTTATCGTATTTATCTCCAAATTGACCTCTAAAACTTCATCTTCATTAACTTCTTTATCATTGGCACTTCATTGTCATTTAGTGTCACAACTCGAAATTTTGACCCAGCAAAGCTTAAACCCTAACCTAGTACAAGTGAACCACATTTCAATCCTTGTTGCATTGTATCATCTATAGCCTTAGGGCTTGTGATTAGAGCTAACAAAGAAGTGTGGATTGAAACCTAAGCTAAATTAGGGTGTTGTAAATGAACATAAGTTAAATGTCTAAGGTTTAAACCATAAATAAACACTCCATATATGTGTTCACGGCCTAGGAAATTAATAGCATATAGTTCACGGCCAAACAATCTAAGCCTAGTGTGTTCACGGTTTGGAAATTTATGAGCAATAGAGTGACAGCCAAGGTATGACCGTGAACTCAACCCAAGGCCATTTGGGGAGAAAACCCAAAGGTGTAGAACCGTAAACACCTTATTCTAGAAAAGCTAAGATCCGAAAACACTTACTTTTAGGAGATGAGATCCGAAAACCCTTTTCATGTTGACTATAGATCCGAAAACTCTTTATATATATATAGTTTCATCCATAAACACTCCTAAATATCTTCATATCTTATCCATAGTTAGCTTCCCAATGTGATTAGATCCGTAAACCTTACATTCACCGCCTCATGAGCTTCCTTCATACTTAAGATACATAATAGAAATCATTTGTTACACTTCTCACATTCAGTAAACTATTTCCTCACAATTCTCTCTCAAGTCTCAAACTTCTTTCCTCTCAAACTTCATCCTCTTTATTCAAGTTCTAGGAGACCTTCAACTTAACGTAGTTATAAGACTCAGTAAGTATTCTTCATTTTGGTATTTATGCAACACATAAATTGTAGTTTCATCACATTCACACATATTATTATGTGTTTAAATCTATTAGGAAACGACATCTTTCCTGTATTATAGCCCGAAGGTCACCGCTTTCATTTCGATATCTAGTCAAAACCGCACATAAGGTGAGTTCATACCCTCATATTTTTCCAAGCTTTTTAAATGTTTTTAGGGGGGGGGGGGGAATACAAGTAAAACACAAGAAATTTTGTGTTTAAAAATATAATTTACTTATTATGTTTTTCTTACCATTAATATGTATTTAAACGTGAAATTTGTTAAAACATGGAAATAAACTTATAAACTGTAATAGGTATAGTTTATGGATCATATGAACTATTTTACAAAGTCCAGGTCAAAACATGGAAATAAACTTATAAACTATAATAGGTATAGTTTATGGAACAAATGAATCTTTTTACAAAATTACCTGTTATTTATAAAAAGATTTTTCACTTTATTACTCGTAAATTCGTTGAAGCAATTTGTGAGACACGTCTTCGCGTACTTACCTAAGTACCATCAGAAGTCCCGGCTTATGAACCAGAGTCTACTGGAGGGAGAGCGTGAGTTTATGTATAGATCTATACGGGACTGACAATCCCGCGCCCTGACTATTAGCTATAATCGTTCTGGGTGACAAACGTCATTAACGATATCGACGTCCGAAACACGTCGTATCAGGATATCTGTCATATTAGTATGGTTATAAGAACTCACAAGGAGAAAACAACGATATATTTACGTAGTAATATACTTTTTCTTAAACAATCTTAAGGGTTATTAACTATGTGATTACTCAGTATTTACTACAGGGTTATATACAATTGATGTCCGGTAGACAGTGGAATGTGTGACTTCCGTCTTACTTCCCGTTCCTTGTTTAGTTGTGGGCTTAGGGCAGATTCACCCATTCAACTGTGTGTTCGATCTCGGTTATATACAACTCGTATGTACTAAGTAATCATAGGAGGGTGATAACGTCGCATCGAGTTTTCAGGGCAAACACATCTTCAGCTAGTTTTACTTATAAATAAAACTAGGTATCATTAAACTAAGTATGATAATTATACTTGTGATTTTCGGTCTTGGAACGATTAAGACTACAAATATGTATTATAGAAATTATAGGATTTACTAGGATAAACATCATTATTTTAAAGGTAAATAGTTTTCGATTTAACTTTCTGAAAACAAATACAATTATTTACTGAAAACAGTGTTTTACAATAGAGTTAGTGGAACTAGGAACATATTTACAAAAGGTTCAACACTTATTTACAAACTAGTATAACATAAAGGACCTTTAATTGTTAATTATATAATTCCTTCGTTTATACATCAGAGTTATATATAAATAATATCCGATAGGCAGTGGAATGTGTGACTTCCGCCTTACTTCCTGTTCCTTGTTTGGTTGTGGGCTTAAGGAAGATTCACACATTCAATTGTCCATTCGATATTAGATTATATATAGCTAGTATAAACTAAGTGATCATAGAAGGAACTATTGTGGTCACCATTTTACTAAGAAAATATAGGATTTTCTGAAGGAAACACATTCATCATATCTAAAAGGATCATTTATGTTAATTCTGTGATTACTTGGTGAATACGTTAGAGTTATATATAATGAAGATCCGATGGGCAGTGGAATGTGTGACTTCTGCCTTACTTCCTGTTCCTTGTTTGGTTGATGGCTTTGGGAAGATCCACACATTCAACTGTTTATTCGATTTGTATTATATATACGTTGTATTCACTAAATGATCGCAGAAGGAACGGGTACGGTCATATTACTCATTAAGAAAATATAGGATTTTCAGGAGTAACAGGCAAACTTTTCCAAAGAACAAAGAGTATAATTTTTTTTAACAAAAATACTTATGAACTCACCAACTTTAATGTTGACACCTTTTCAAACCACTTGTATTCTCAGGAACGTTAGTAGGCAGGTACCCTCTTAGGTGTTGTGAAGACGGAGTTTTACATCTTATCTTTTGCTATAGTTTTAATGTAAATCATGCAATGTTTTGAACATAATGTAAACTTTATATTATTAATATAATGTTTGTTGTTGCTTTGATTACTATTTTACAATTGTTGTGATACTGTACATGACGTCCTCCGTCCCCGAACGTTTCCGCCGTTGCGGTTTGGGGGTGTGACAGATTGGTATCAGAGCATTGTTTATAGTGAACTAAGTATATCAACCCATAAAAGATATACAACTATAAATACAATGGGGTCGAAGTGCTCTGACTAAAAGTATACTTTTAAAATATAAGTATATTTTTATAAGAAGTATATATATATATATATATATATATATATATATATATATATATATATATATATATATATATATATATATATACTAGAACAAGTATCACAAGAAGAATAAAACAAAAGTATTTGGATGTTGGACACTACAGTCAAACCTAGACAGTTATGTAATCATATCTGGGATAAATATAGTCTGATTAACTATATTTATTTGAGATACGACCAAAATGTGTTTGGGAGTGATAGTGGTGTTGCAATAAGCCTAAAACTTACCAAATCATTACACAAAGGAATACTAGAACCAAACATAAAGTTTAAAATAGTATAGGAGTATTTTATAATACTATACAATAACAAAAAGTCTAAAAACTTATCAACTTCATATACCAAGAAGCTCTAAAATCAAACATGCAATAAAAATACTATAGGAGTATTTTAGGTATTAATAACTTATGTGAAAACTAAAAGACCCTGACTGGCAGGTCTATGATTGCAGAGTGTATGCTCCCAGGGTTATATATAATTGAGATTTTATAGACTTAGAATTTGTGATCTTCGCTTTACTTCCTGTTCCTTGTTTGGTTGTGGTCTTAGAGTAGGATCACTTATTCGAAGGTTTATTTGATCTTGGTTATATATAATCTGTATACACTACGTAATTATAGAAGGACCCGGTAAGGATCACCCCCATAAAAATTAATTTTAATTCGAAATGTTTTATTAATCTTATAAATTCCTTAGACACTCCCATTCTCGTACAACCGACACACCTAGACATCGTAAACAACCAACAACATAGTCGAGGCAAACCAAAAGAGGGTTCACGAGGAGGATTCCGAGAAAGGATTGGACGAAGAGAAAGACACTAGAGAGATCATTAACAAACCTTACCCTATCAGAAACAAACTAGAGAGCACCTTATACGTCATTCTAATAACTAAGAAAATAATATAAACTAGTGAGTTAGTGATTACACTACTCACACTATGTGTTAGGTTTATCACGTCTTTCATCACAACTAATAACTGCAAATCAAGTCACGAAATTTCAGTGAGGGTATTCACTATTGAAAATTCATAAGTTTATTTTCACATAAACTTCTATTATGAATTGATTACAAAACACTTTCGGAGCATGATACAGTCAAACTACGATAACCTACTTCGTATGACATTCGATTTATAACCACTACCGATATCTTACCAACCTTTCATCTTTAAACTCTATGACAGAAAGATGCCGCCTCGTAGATATTTCAGGTGTAACAAAAACATGACAACAAATCCACCACCACCACAATATAACCCCGCTATGTTCCAGGCTGCGGTGACTGGCGCCGTAACAGCCGCCATGACTCATATCCACGCAAGTGGTACCAATGGGTCGGGAAGTGGTGCCAACCCATCTAACCATGGAAATAACCACGGACACCCTAGGGAGTGTACATATAAAGACTTCATGAATTGCAAACCCAAATCCTTTAGCGGAAGTGGAGGAGTCATTGCTCTAATGCAATGGTTCGAGAAAATAGAACCGGTTTTCGAAATTTGCACATGCCCAGAAAGGAGCAAAGTGAAGTTTGCTGCCTGCACTTTCTCTGACAGGGCCCTGACGTGGTGGAACAACCATGTCAAGTCACTGACCCTACCAGTGGAAAACTCAGTGGGCTGGGAAAGCCTAAAAACAATGATGCTAGAGGAGTACTACCCGAGGGGCGAAGTACGAAAACTGGAGCAAGAGCTGTGGGAGCTTACCATGACAGGTTCAGACATAGTAGCCTACACTAATAGATTCAGTGATCTAGCGGCACTATGCCCCGTGATGGTTACCCGGGAGAGCAAGAAGATAGAGAGATACATCTGGGGACTATCTCCTCATATCCAAGGAAACGTGATAGCTACAAAACCTCTCACGTTCGACAGTGCCAAGCGACTGGCACAAACACTCGTGGACCAAGGGGTTCGCCAAGGAATAATGACCCCCATTCCTGAGCCAACAAAACAGGATGGCTATAAGCGAAAGTCTGGGAGCAAGAAGAAAAGACATTCAACACAAGAGACCTCGAAAAGACAACAAATAGTTGTTGTTCATGCTTCCACAACACCTGCCACTCCAACACCCGCTAGTCGATATGCTGGAAACCTTCTGAAATGTAACAAATGTAACTTTCATCATACCGGAGTTTGCCGGAAGATGCATTGCAAGAACTGCAACAGGAAGGGATATACTGCCCGTTTCTGTAGGTCACTGGCATGACCAATCTCTCAGGTCCCCGGCATTGGAGTAAGCCAGACCTGTTATAGGTGTGGCGAAACTGGACACTTCTAGAGGGATTTTCCAATAACAAGGAGCTCTGGGGAAGATGGAAGAGTGCTGATGATTACCGTAGGAGAAACTGTCCCGGAACCCCTATAAACAACGGTACGTTTTCCCAATAAAAATATTTAAAACTTAATTTTTTAGTAAAACTAATGCCAATTAAAAAGTAATTATAAATTACTCTCTCGTCCGAACAAAATCACAACATTTATATAAAAACTAAGGACCCTTGCAGGTGAGCTATGATGACTTAGTGTATACATTAGGGTCATTTATAATTAAGATTTGCAGTCTTAGAGTGAGTGATTCCACCTTATTTCATGTTCCTTGTTTGGTTGTGGATTTAGGGCAGAGTCACTCAGTCGACTGTCTTTCCAATCTTAATTATACATGACTTGTATACACCAAGTGATTATAGAAGGACCTGGTAGAGATTACATTATGAAAGTTCATTATTTTCAATGATTAGAACACTCGTACTGCTAGTACTCGCTAAATGCGGTACAAAATGTTCGCAGTAGTGATAACAAGGATAAAACTGAAAGCACTGAAAACATATACATAGAATAGTTCATCGTTCTAACAATCACTCTTTCCAAATCGACTTAACACCTGTTACTATAAGAATTTCCGACGTCGTCATTCGACGTGGATTGTTTTGGTCCTCACCATACCAATCACATGTACTACGAAAAGACCTTTCGCCTTAACCAATCATTTAACAAAAACTTTTCAACTTATAATGACAAAACCGACAAAAACCTCCGTATCATCTTTCGCTTCAAAAATCAGAAGTACTCATGCGAGGGGTACCACACATTCCTAGCTTACTCTGTAGACAAGAAAATAAAAGTGAAAAACACCAAGGATGTTCGGAAAGTCCCTAACCTTCCCAAGGTATCCCCAGTAGATCTCCCGAGAAAACCACTCGAACAACAAGTCAAGTTCAAAGAATAGAGACTAAGTACCCATGCGACTAACCTATCACTACTGAGTGTATACGTGAGAGTGGTATATAATTAAGATTCTACAGATTTAGGATGTGTGATTCCGCCCTATCTCCTGTTCCTTGTCTGGTTGTGGACTTGGGGCAGAGCCACCTGTCACACCCCAAAACCGGAACGACGGAAACGTTCGGGGGTGGAGGACGTCATGTATAATATCATAACAATGCAAAGTAGTAAACAAGCAACAACATCATCCATTGCATTAATAGTATTATTTTGGTCCAAGTGTGTTCTTTCATAGTAATAAGATACCAAGAACAAGTAATCAAAATAAAAGACGAGTCTGGAACACGCTCCGTCTTCTCAAAACCTGGTCGACTGTACCTGTCTACTGATGACCTGAGAATACAAGTTATTTTGAAAGAGTTTATCAGCATTAAAGATGGTGAGTTCATAAGTATTTAGTGACATTGTTTGCACGAAAATGTTTGTAAGTTTGAAGAAAATGTTTGTAATTGTTCAATATAAATGTTTGCTGTAAGTAATTGTATCTCCTAGAAAATCCTATATTTTCTACTAAAAGTAGCCTTCTACCAAGACATCAAAATGTTCTGTATGTTTGTTTCTTGTGAAAGTGTGTATTTTCCCAAGTATGACTATCATTAACTAAATATAGTTTATACATTAATGAGTATGTGATAAGATCACAAAGTAAATGTAATAGGGAAAATAATGTTTTACCTTAGCAGTGACACTGCTGGTTATAAAGTGATAAAATACAGACTCCAGGTAGTATTAAATGTACAATACATCTTGGGGAGTCTAAAGTAATAAAATACAGACTCCAGGTAGTATTAAATGGACAATACACCTCGGGGAGTCTTAAGTAATAAAATACAGACTTCAGGTAGTATTAAATGGACAATACACCTCGGGGAGTCTTAAGTAATAAAATACATACTCCAGGTAGTATTAAATGTACAATACACCTCGGGGAGTCTTTTTGTCTTTAATCTCAAGTTGGTTAATTAAAGGTTTAAATGTGAACGCGTATGTAACCATGCTGATCGACGACTGAATAAAAGATGACCCTCCGGTGTCATATGTAGTGAGGTGACATTTTGTCACCCCTTGGCCTTATCGGCTGGGACTGTAGCTAGCAGTCGGGGTGTAGGAGTGTCTGTCCTGTATAGATCTATACACAAGATGCCCGCTCTCCCTCCAGGAGACTCTGGTTACAATATGATACAACACTGTCTTGTTGTATCCTTAAATGGTATGTCACATTAAATTATCGTATATCAATGTTTGTATAGTAAGTCATAACGTAGTAATGTTCTTTCTGTACTAGTATATAGTATATTCTCCTAGTTTCTCATAATAGTATGTATTGACTCATGTATGAACTGACTCTTTGTATGTTTCATTGTTCTAGTAATAGTATTAGTAACTTCCTAAACTATACCTATTATAGTTTACTAGCAATGTTGTTTGTATGAATGAACATGTTTGTATACCTTTGCTACCCAAAGGTATTAAACTGAATGAAGGAACTTTTATATCTATATACATATACATAATAACTAAGATTCAAACGACCTTCGGACAAACAGCCGATACCCTAAGTCCACAACCAAAGAAGGAACAAGAAATAAGGTGAGCTATCAGTCCTAAGTCCTTTCAATCCTACTTATATAACTATATCTATATAGATACGCATTTGACAAAATATAAGTTTAGAAAGAAGTTTTGTAAAACCTATTGAAGAGTTTATATAAATATTGATGACTTGGTGTCATTTCATAAGACGATTTAAAAGCAGTTTGGCATATAAGAACAAGTTTAATAGAAAGTTTTTAACATGTAAAATAGTTTATAAAACGATTTGAAGTAGTTGCTTGATAACACAGTTTGAAAAGTAAGAAATCTACCTGTTTGGTAGTTATTAATCACATGTGATTGATATAATAACTATATTAGTTCAACTTGTATTCCCCCCCATAAAAGCATTTAAAATCGTTTAAAAGGTTGATTAAGGGGTATGAACTCACCTGTAGTGAGTGGTTTGGATGGAAATGCTGATTAGGAGGCTAAGTGTCAAGTGAGGACTTGAGCACACACACGGATCCTATTTAACATATAATGACACATATATGTATCTAATTAGTGATTAAGCGACTAATTAAACAAGTAAAGACACCTTAGGACAAGGAAAACACTTTGATTCAAGTGCTATAAGTACATAGGGGTTGCATCTAAGGGTTGTAGGGCCTCATATTGGAGTTTACGGCCCAAGTGTAAACCCTCTTGAGTTTACGGCCAATGGGTTTACGGCCCATGGTGTTTACATGCCCATGGGTTTACGGCCCATGGTGTTTACGGCCGTAAACTCATGGTATCTTGTACCATTTTGTGTGTTTAAGGTACTATAATCATCTTGTAAGTGTCCTAGTCTTTGTTTCAAGCCTTATGAAGGTGTTGTGGCAACTTTGCACCACTTAAATAGAGTTTACGGCCAAGGGAGATTGCCTTGGCTGTAAACACCCTTTTGTTCCAGATTTCTTGGTGTTTTCCAGTTGTTTAACAAGTGATTCTAGTATGTAACAAGCTAAGGATAGTGTACTTACGTTTTGAAGGCAAATGGGGGTGTTTTCGGCCCAAAACACTTAAGTGTTCTTGGTGTTCTTGAGGATCTTGAAGATCTAGACTCAAAAGATGAGATTTGTGGATGAAATCAAGAGTGAATCAAGGAGAAGAGATGTAATAAAACTTAGATGGAAGGATTTACTTACATTTTTGAAGATTGGAAGCAAAAATCTCAAGATCCTTGGGAGAGAATTCCGAATTTTGGGGCTTGGAATGGTGAAAATGAAGAAAAATGACTAAGGACCATATATATCCTATGGTGTTTACGGCCATCATGTGTTTACGGCCGTAAACCCAATGGTCTTGGCCGTAAACACCTCTTTTGAGGGTTTATGGCTAGCTTGATAGGTTACAACTTTAGTTGGCTCTTCCTTGTACTCATTCCTTTGATGTATTAAGTTCAGAACGCTCAGACGGACTCTAAACAGTGCCGAAAGTTAGCAGGAACAAGTGTAACTTTGATTGGATTGAATGGTTTGAATAAGATTGAAATTTCGGGTTGTCACATCATCCCCCCGTTAGAGAGAATTTTCGTCCCGAAATTAGAGTTTAAGCAAATATGTAGTTACAAATAACTAGGCGAAAAGATGAGGATATTTCAGTTTCACTTGATCCTCGCGCTCCCAAGTGAATTCAGGTCCTCGCTTGGCGTTCCAGTGAACCTTCACTTATCGGGGTACAACTTTGTTTCGTTTGCTTGACCTCTCGGTCCATGATCTCTACAGGTTCTTCCATGAAGTTGAGGCTCTCGTTGATCTCGATCTCGTCGAGTGGGATTACAAGAGTCTCGTCGGATAGGCACTTTTTCAAGTTCGAGACGTGGAAAATAGGATGTACGTTACTGAGTTCGCGAGGTAGATTGAGTTTGTAAGCTACAGGGCCGATTCTAGCGAGAATCTGGAAGGGCTCTACGTATCTTGGATTTAGCTTTCCACGCTTTCCGAAGCGTATCAAGCCCTTCCAGAGTGAGACTTTCAAAGGAACTCGGTCTCCCACCTGGAATTTCAAAGGTCCGAAGATCATTCGGGACCTTTGGAGCAATTACCAGTGCCTCTAACTCCAGATCGTGTGTCGTATAGCTGGCTTCGAGTGTCTTAAGTTGACGGGAGGCATAGGAAATGACCTTACCTTGTTGCATCAGAATACAACCGAGCCCTTGATTCGACGCATCACAATCGACCACGAAGTCTTCTATCCCTTCGGGGAGGGATAGTATCGGTGCGGTGCATAAGGCTCGCTTCAGCGTTTGGAACGCTTTCTCTTGCTTCTCTTCCCAGTCAGAGGCCACGTCCTTCTGGGTCAAAGTCGTACGAGGTTTCGTAATTTGGAGAGAAGTTCTGAATGAATCTACGATAGTAGCCAGCGAGGCCTAGAAATTGACGAATTTCTGTAGGCATCTTCGGTGCTGACCAGTTCTCAATGGCTGACAACGTGACCCAGGAATTCGACTCTTCGAATCCAAAATTCGCATGTAGAGAACTTCGCGTAGAGCTTCTTTGATCGTAATGTTCCCAAGATCTGACGAAGATGTTGACTATGCTCCTCCTTACTATGAGAGTAGATAAGTATGTCATCGATGAAGACGATGACGAACTGATCCAAGTAAGGACAACACACCCTATTCATTAAATCCATGAATACTGCGGGCGCATATGGTCAATCCGAATGGCATCACTACAACTCGTAGTGTCCAGAACGAGTTCGGAAGGTTGTTTTCGGAACGTCCTCCTCTAGCACTCGTAACTGGTGATATCCGGATCTCAGATCTGTTTTTGAAAAGAAGTTCGCCCCTTGAAGTTGGTCGAACAAATCATCTATGTGAGGCAGAGGGTAACGATTCTTAATGGTAAGCTTGTTGAGCTTCCTGTAGTCGATGCACATACGAAACGATCTGTCTTTCCTCTTGACGAACAAGACCGGAGCTCCTCAGGGTGAGAAGCTTGGCCTTATAAAGCCCTTGCTGAGCAGTTCGTTAAGTTGACCGGACAGTTCTTGCATCTCTGCAAGTGCTAGGCGATAGGGCGATTTGGCTAATGGGGTAGCCCCTGGAATTAAGTCGATTCTGAACTCGAATTTGACATTGAGGAGGTAATCCTGGAAGTTCTTCTGGAAAGATGTCGGAAAATCGTGTACTACTGGAATGTCCTTTTTGTTCTTCATCTCTTGGCTCATATCGACAACATGAGCAAGGAATTCGCGACATTCCTTCCGCAAGTATTTCTGGGCTTGAATACTCGAGATGATACGAAGGTCCATTCTTGATTGTCGCCGTAGATAACTAGAGTTCCGTTGTTAGGGAGGTTAAGACAAATTGCTTTCTCAAAGTACATGATGTCGGCTCGATGTTAGCCTCAACCAATTCGTACCGGTTATGACGTCAAAACCTTGTGGTGGATTAGATGTCGTGTAGATCTAAAAGAAAGTATGATTACTTCATAAATTAAGGAAAAGGATAGGTACTTATGTTCCATCTACATCTCTTGTCCCGATCGGCGGAAAGAGTATTTGTTTGGCTTCTAAGTTTATGCGCGTGGCAGCACGATCTCTAGTAGTCTTGAGTAGTCTCCGTCCTGAAGTTCATATTTGGAAGTCATATTTGGTTCATCAATCATAGCTTCGCGTATACGAGTCGTATATAATTAAGATTGAAAAGGCCGTCGAATAAATGATTCTTCTCTAAGCTCACATCCAAACAAGGAAAAGAAGTTAAAGCGGAATCACTAATTCTAAGCCTGTAGAACCTTGATTATATACCACCCTTGCGTATACATTCCTCAGCGATAGATTAACCGTATGGGTCTTCGGATTGAACTTGACGTACTGCACGAGCGGTATACCGGGGAGGTTTCTTCGGGAAGGATACGAAACATAAGATACCCTACGCATGAGTATCTCGGAGCTCTGGAATGACGGCTTCGCTAGAAAGGCTATTACGGGGAAAAGAATTTTCGCACGATACTGGCATTGTGAGGATCGAATTGACTCAGGTTATATGATAATGTCAGACTACTCGGAATAAAAGGCGTTAGACTAGATCATAAAGGTGTTACAAAAACATAATGGTGCAACTTTGACAGAGTTTCAGTACTTTAGTTTTATCTTGCAAGACTACTGCTACGAACAGGGTATACTACAAAAAGCAAATACACGCAGCACGAGAGTCCCTTGACTGACGGGATCTCGCAAAAAGATATGACTCGAGTTGCACTAGTTTTTAACAGTTTATAAGTCTACTATAATGAAACGCCCTAGAATTTCAACGTGGGTCTGGAGTAGTCTCTCCTGCAGCAGTGATCCTTAGTATTTTCCCGTATGCGCCAGAGTTCTTTGTTATTGGACAATCCTTCTTGAGATGTCCTATCTCACCGCATAGATGACATATCTGGCTTGAACCAACATCTGTGGTGGAAGTGAAGTGTCGGGTCGGAGTTATGTGGATACGAGCGCTTTCGTTGTTCCTCTCTTTTGGAAAATTCCTTTTATAGTGTCCGGTTTCACCACAACCATAGCAAGCCGAGCTGACCCCGATGCTAGTGGCTTGGAAGACGGTTTGTGCCGGAGCCCTACATACATGAGTAGTGTGCCCCATTCGATTGCAATTCATGCATTGCAAATCACGACAAACTCTGTTATGATGAAAAGTACACTTTTCACACTTCGGGAGTGTTCCCTCATATGGTCTGATCGGTGTTGAAGTGGCAGGGGCCGCCACTTGTTGCTGTTGCGTGGCAAGTTTTTGAGATTGCTTGCGCTCCCTTTGGGCTTGACGCTTTCGTTTCTGATTCTCAGATTTGTGGCTTAGGGTGTTTGTAACAGTTATCATTTGTTGATTTCCTGGATGGTTACAACAATTTGAACTGTCAACACCTTTTCCACCTTTGTTTGCGTTATCAGTGTTGAGTTATGCTAGGACAGCTGCCACAACAGCTGTTACCGCGGCTTGGAAGGTGGCAGCGTCTATATGAAGGATCGGGGTTTCGTCGTTCGGCTGACCATTTCTGGATGACGACATGATTCTGATATATGACAAGGAAAGGAGTTCGTGAGTGATTATGGTCGGTCCTAGATGTATTCTACTCATTCATGTAAATGTAAATTTCTCGTTTTGTTAAATTGTTCTCGATGGTTTGGCCTACATCCCTATGATGTAGTACTGGTAAAGAATAGAAGTAAGTTCATAGAATAGTCACAAGACGTTTTTCATCCGAACCAGGCTATCATTGGTTGGTGGATAACGTGATCCAACTTCCGAAAAGAATTGGAAGTGATCCATGAGCTAAATCACCACAGCTCAATAATTTGACGAAAGTGAGTTTTAGATGGAATTCTATTGATAGCAGAATGAAAGAGTTTGGACAAGGATTTCCACAGGGATTAGCCGACTGTCAATATCAGTGATATTTAAGATGTAATATGTTAGGGAAAAATTGACCTTGGAGTTGGTCTTACATCATATCCTAAGTAGAAAAGTTTTGACAGAACTAATGTCACACCCCGATCCTTGTCGGAATCGATCAAGGCGTGATATATTGTTCAAAGTCTCATGACAACTATGTTATAATATGATTAGATTCAATTAAGTACTAAGTATGCAAACAAGATCCACAACATACAAATACAAATCCAAATACGAACAACATTTATTACATCAAATTTAAATAGTCTTGTGAATTTCTAAGGCACAACCTATTTTTCATCAACTTCATTCTTCAAATCTGCATCATGGGTAAAAACAGGTCAACTACGAGAGTTGGTGAGTAATCTAATTTTAGTAGAGAAAATTGTGAAGTTGAAACATTTATAATTTGAAATTTGTTTTCTTTTGAAGTCGGCAAACAATTGTATTTGAGATAACGGTTTATAAATCAAAAATTGATTAACAAATGATAACGACAACAATAAGTCCTCACCCTATATATATATATATATATATATATATATATATATATATATATATATATATATATATATATATATATAGGATGGAGCATCTAATCATCATACACACTCAACCACGTGCGATCAATCACCTTAGCGTCCCAAGGCGGGGTGGTCAACCCAATAGCGCTATTATTGTCCATAACGTACCTCAAGAATACGGGCATAGTCATGGAGATTAGACTAAAAATGATAATGCACTACAAGTACATGTAGCGTAAACAAACAATAGTTATACAATTAATGACTCACGTATAAATGTCCCAACAATGTCTCAATTGTGATAAAACAATAAAATGAAGTTGGAACATATTAGAACCACATGATACACCCCAAAAGTATTGAAAATTATAAAATATGGGGTAGATTACTCACATTATTCCCAAAACGAAATGCGTGTGTCGTACGATAGACGGTTCGGGTCAAAATGGCGTAGAACCTAATATAATTAATAGTTTTGGTTTAGGAACTGCTAAACGAGAATGGAGTATTAATACAAATAATTAGACACATATTTTTATATTAGATGAATTAACAATAATTCATTTTGATTAGAACATTAAGATATTCATTTGTTAAATGAATTTTAAATTGAATTAATTACTTTGCATAATTAATTTATATTTTCAATTTAGGTCAGATTTTAATAATTTCTTATTAAAATAATAACTTGCCTAATTATAATTATTTACAGATTTTAACAATTATTTATATGAAATAATCATTAAAATGCATTTTTACATGCTTAAATACTTAGGAAAATGGTTTTAAATAGTAAACAGTATTGAAAAATTATGAAATTATTAGGAAATCATTATTTCATACAATATTAATTACTGTAAAAATTTTATATATTTCTGAACTGTTTTAGTATTTATTTAATACTTTAATGATTAAACAACAACAAAATCCGGGAAAAATAATAAATTATTCCCAAAAATTATGTAAAATTAACCATAGTTTTATAACATGATATAGAGCCCATTGTATAGGTTTCGTATATTTGTGACTATGGGAAGTATTTTTTATATATTTCATTATTAATTAATCAATAAAATCACAAATAATAGTAAACAGTAATATAAATGCATGAAACTTCATAAATTATGTTTAATCAGTATATTGGTCATCCCAGAATTTTCTCAGAATTTATTGAATACAAAAAGTATTTTATGTGAATTATTGCCCTACTTTATTGAAATAATTATAGTAATTCAATAAAAATAAGTTATTTTCTGAAAATTTCCAGAACTTCTTATTTTATTGATGGGATTCTGAGAAAAATCAGGTTTATGCATAACATGAGTTTTAGATAGTTTGGTGGATTTAATTTGTTTCTTGTATAAATTTGAAACTTTTAACAACATACCTTGTTGAATGCTTCAAGAGGGATGAAGATTGGAGTATAATAGATTGTTCTTGGCTGGAATATGAGTATTTCTTGGATGAATTTCGAGATTGAGAGTGAGAGAAAGAATAGAGAAGGTTTAAGTGGTGAAGAGAATAATGTGTTGGGAGAAAAAGGAAAGGAAAGTGGATGGGAGGTGTGAGTGGGAGACAATAAGAATAATCTTTTTGCTTTTGGTGGTCTTCATAATTTCCCACTAACACAAGCATCTTTTACATAATTAATATAAGAGTTTTATAAAATTTAATGTAAAGTTTATAAAAATAGAGTTTTATAAAAGATAGGGTATTATTTGATTATAACAATCTACTTTGATTTGAAGTTTAATTATAGCATTCAAGTTTGATTCTTTTAATTTAATTAGAGCATTATACTTTGATTTGATTTTAATATGGTATCATAATTTAATTGGATTATAGTTATAACGTTGTACTATACTATGTTGCTATTAACGTCAATTTATATCGTAGTGTATGTGTTTTGATCCTATTAGCGTCAAGTAATCTTGAGTAGGGTTTATTAAATTTCCAATGTTGTTTAGCACTGTAAAGGCTAAGGAAAATCAAACACACGAATTTTCCAAATGATGTTTTCTCATTAAAGTAGCGAATTGTACAGTTATTACATAACGTAAATGTTGGATTAGGTGTCTAAGCTCATAACTATAATTGGTATGTACTTGAATTGATAGCAGCACAGTCCTTTTGGGTTGCCCTCAACCTAGCAACTGGACAAGGAAATTATGAAAGGAGAGATATTAATTTATAAGATTAATAAATTAATATATATATAAATGATTTATTAATATGTTAATGGATTAATATATTAATTAGAAATCATTATGTTTAATTAATTGTTAGCCAGAAATTAATCAGAATTGATTTTGGGGTTAAAAGAATTAATTATAAGGTGCAGGGACTAGTTTGCAATTATCTAATAGTTGAGTGGAAGGCTCTAGAACCCCCTTGGAAGAGGGTGGACGAAATCTTTAGGGGAAACCCTAATAATTTCGTCCATAGGGGCTTGGATAAGGCCCTTGGGTTTGCTTAGGCCCTAAGCAAAGGATAACTAGGGTTTCCCTTAAACCCTAGATCCCTCAGCTATATAAGGAGCCTCCTGGTTCATGTTTTTGGTCACTCTTTCTTTTGAAGAAACCCTAAGGCCGAGATTTTGCATACTCCCTCTCCCCTCTCTTCTTCTACTTTCCTTCTTGCTAGTTTGGGTGTGATTCCATTAGAGGCATTACACTTGTGGTGCTAAAGCTTCCAAGAAGATCAAGATCAAGATCAAGAGGATTATCAATTGTTTGCTATAGAAATTGAAAGGTATGTAAACCCTAAACCCTAGTTTGTTAATTTCGAAATTAGCCTCTCTCCTCTAGGGTTCTTGTTTTGCAATTCAAAGTTGTATGTTCAATAGTTAAAACATAGATCCAAAGTAGGTTGCATGTGAACTTAGGAATTGTTTTTCTAGTTTATTTGTTTTACCTAAAACCCATCAGTGGTATCAGAGCCATTGTTGTTTTAAATTGAATTGCTACAATTGTTGAATTGCAAATTAGGGTTTATAGCTATTAAACCCTAAAGGCCAAATTTTCGATTTCTAGGGTTTTGGATCAAAGGGTTTTTTCGAAAACCCTAGCCTCCAAAGAACCCTAATCGAAATTAGGGTTAGGGTTTTGAAAACCCTAGCCTCCTCCCTTGTAAATTTCGAAATTTGCTTAGAAGTTTTAGGGTTTCTTGTTTTTTGGATAATTGTTACTTAATTAGATTAATTGGATAATTATCCTTACCCTATTTTTCGAAATTAGAGGGATAAGGATTAGGATTAAATTAATTGATTAATTTAATTAGATAATCCTTACAAGATTTAATAATTTGATTAATAGTTAATTAATAGATAAATATTAAATCTAGTGAATTGGTTTATTTAAATTTGAATTTAACAGCTTAAATTTCGAAATTTATATAAACCCTTGAAGTTTTAAAAAGTTTTAAAACACACCTTATATATATATTATAATTAAAGGTTTAATATTATATGTATAAGAATATGGTCAGTCAAATTGCTAGTATGCCTCATTCACGAAGCTAATCTATAAGGGGGGTATAAGGAAACTGCCTATAAAATGGTAGTTGAATGGGTGTCGACTCTCACCCACCGCTTCCTTGATTAGTGGAGGGTCGTTAGCAGAACGGATTTGATAGGACAACTACTTCTCATTAAAAGTATAATGATATTAAAGAAAGTACTAGAACATTATTTTCAAAATCCCAACTCTAGTTACTTTAGGAAAAATGTGAAAAGTATGCTAATCCATGAAATTGCACATTATGCTTTATTGGTCGTTAGTGGAGCGTGTGTGGTTAACCAGCACACTAAAAGGCACTAATAAAGAGTAGCAATGGGTATCTCATAATTGTCATTTTGATGGAGCGTGTGTGGTTTACCAGCACATCAATAGTTAATGATAAAGACAATGAGGTTACCAAGCACATTTGCATGGTTATTCACATCTTGTTTGTGATCCTCGGCATCCCAGTCACAAATAGAAGAGCATAATCTGAGAATAAAACATGCCATTGAACAGTTTCAATGTATCTCAAAAGAATTAGGAATTTCACTTCGTTTGTTTCGTCTAATGGTGGAATTGGTGAATCGTCATTCACCTACCTTTATGAAATTTGCACTTGGATCTCGGCATCCCATTTCTAAGTTGTGAATCTTCATAGTTGGATCCTAACCTTGATATTATATCTTTGGGTTATTCTATTAAGGTATCTTGAAATCTAACTAAAACTTTCTTACTTTTCAGATGTCTACTCCTGGAAACACTTCTGCTTCGTCCTCCTCCAACCAAAACTTCTCTTTGCTCAATATATGCTCCAAAGTCGTTATGGATGGCTCAAACTATAACGATTGGATGCGCAACATCAAGATGGCTCTTCGTTTCGAGAACAAAGAATATGTTCTTGAAAAGGAGCTCAAAGAGCTTGATGAGAATGAAGCTACTCCTGAAGATCTTGCTGCCTACAAGAAACATTACGATGATGCTACCAAAGTGGCATGCATCATGGTGGCAACTATGTCCCCAGAACTGCAGAGGTACTATGAGGACTACTGGCCTTTCGAGATGAACAAGGACCTTATGGAAAAGTACCATAAGCGAGCTCGTCAAGAAAAGTTCGAAGTAGTCAAGTCACTCATGGCTTGCAAGATGAAAGATGGGGAGTCAGTTGTGTCACATGTGCAAAGAATGCAACGCTACATAGAGCGTTTGGTCAAGCTCAATATTCACTTTGATGAGGAATTGGCCATTGACATGGTCTTGAACTCACTTCCTGAATGTTATGGTCAGTTTATTCTAACTTACCATTTGAACAATACTGAGCAGACCTTGGCCCAATTGCACAACTTGTTGCAGACAGCTGAGGCAGGGATGAAAGGTAAAAGTATACCCTCCACACCTGCTAGTGCCCCTGTTTTGGCTATTGGACAGGGAAAGGGGAAAAAGAGGAAAGGTCCTCCCAAGCAAAACTGGAAGAGCAAGGCTCAAGCTGGGTCATCTAGTAATGGCCCAAAGGCTAAGCCCAATGGTTCCACTCCCCATGTTTCTGATCCAAAAGAGGCAGTTTGCTTTTACTGCAACCAAAAGGGGCATTGGAAGAGATCTTGCCCACAATATCTGCAAGATATCAAGGATGGCAAAGTGAAGCCATCTTCGGCAGGTATTTACACTATTTCTGCTAATAACTCATTATCTTCTCGTTCATGGGTCCTTGATACAGGATGTGGTTTTCATATCTGTTCTGATTTGCAGGGTCTAAAGGAAAGTGAGGAGATAGAGCGAGGAAGGATAAACCTGATCATGGGAAACAGAAAGTCTTCACCAGTAACCAAGATCGGAGTTTATCAGCTTCTGCTTAGTAATGATGTTAGATTAGATTTAATAAATTGTTGCTATTCGTCTGAGATGACGAGAAACATTATTTCATTTCATGCATTGTTCAGACAAGGTTTTACATATTCTTTTAATGATTTGAATGGTTCAATTTCTGTTTATAAGAATGGTGTTTTTATGTTTGAAGCTTTGCCTTGTAATGGTGTGTATGAAACAGTGACTTGTGTTGATAGCCTAGGAAATAGTGTACTTAATATTGACTTGTCTAATAGTGTAGACAAGGCATGCTTGTGGCATTGTCGTCTTGGACACATTAACAAGAAACGCATAGCCCAACTCCAAAAGGATGGAGTGTTGGAATCATTTGACCTAAAGTCAGATGATATGTGTGAGTCTTGTCTTTTGGGAAAGATGACAAAATCACCATTCACAGGGTCTTGTGAAAGAGGTGAAGGTCTGTTGGATCTCATACACACGGATGTGTGTGGACCCTTCAGATCAACTACAAGAGATGCTAATCGATTCTATGTGACCTTCACTGACGATTATAGCAGATATGGATATATCTACTTGATCAAGCATAAGTCAGAAACTTTTGAAAAGTTCAAAGAGTTTAAGCATGAAGTCGAAAATCAATTGGGCAGAAAGATAAAGATACTTAGATCCGATAGAGGCGGGGAGTATCTTAGTATCGAGTTTAACGACTATCTGAAAGAATGTGGGATAGTCTCACAATTGACTCCTCCTAGGACACCACAGTTAAATGGTGTAGCTGAGAGGCGCAATCGAACCTTGTTAGACATGGTTCGTTCTATGATGAGTCGGGCTTCGCTTCCTATTCACTTCTGGGGGTATGCCTTAGAGACAGCCGCCCACATCCTCAATCTTGTCCCTACAAAGAAGGTTGCCAAAACACCTCACGAAATGTGGACAGGGAAAGTTCCCTCGTTAGCACATATTAAAGTCTGGGGTTGTGAAGCTTTCGTAAGACGAGAGACTCACGACAAGCTAGCAGCTAGAAGTGAGAAATGTGCTTTCATTGGTTACCCAAAGCAGTCTTTTGGATATTTGTTCTACAGGCCTAGTGAGAACGTGGTCTTTGTAGCACGAAGAGGAGTCTTTCTTGAAAGAGAGCTCATATTCAAAGAGGACAGTGGGAGCACTATTGACCTTGAAGAAATTCAAGAGTCAGCCAATGAAGGAACCTTAGATGACACTAGCACTCAACCAGAGGAAACAGTTCCTGTTGAACCAATTGATAACTCATTACCTCTTAGAAGATCCACTAGGGTGAGTGTGCCACCTGAGTTGTATGGTTTTCATATTACTTCAGATGGTGACACATTCATAAGTGACAGAACACTGGTAAACTTAGATGAACCAGTCACTTATAAGGAAGCAATGGCAGGCCCAGAGGCTTCCAAGTGGAAAGAGGCAATGAACAGCGAGATTAAGTCCATGTATGACAACCAAGTTTGGAATTTGGTTGATAGTGCACCAGGTCGCAAGACAGTTGGGTGCAAATGGATCTTCAAGAAGAAGACAGACATGGATGGGAATGTGCATACATTCAAGGCTCGACTGGTTGCAAAAGGTTTTACTCAAACCCCAGGGGTTGACTATGATGAGACTTTTTCGCCAGTGGCTAAGATTAAATCTATTAGGATATTGCTCGCCATAGCTGCCTTTCATGATTATGAAATCTGGCAGATGGATGTCAAAACTGCTTTCCTTAATGGGAAGTTGGCTGAAGATGTTTACATGAGTCAGCCAGAGGGTTTTGTTGATGCAAAGTTTCCCAATAGAGTGTGCAAGCTTGAGAAATCCATTTATGGATTGAAACAAGCATCTCGCAGTTGGAATCTTTGCTTCCATGAGAAAGTCAAAGAGTTTGGTTTCTCTAGAAGTGAAGATGAGTTTTGTGTGTATATCAAGGCTAGTGGGAGTATAGTAACTTTTCTGGTGTTATATGTCGATGACATATTACTCATTGGTAACGACGTTCCAACCTTGAAAGAGGTTAAGTCTTGGCTTGGAAAGTGTTTTGCAATGAAAGACCTTGGAGAAGCTGCCTATATTCTTGGGATTAGAATATTGAGAGATAGAAAGAAGAGACTAATTGGACTTAGTCAGAGCACATACTTGGATAAGGTACTAAAGAGGTTTAGTATGGAAAATTCCAAGAAGGGAGAGCTACCTATCCAGAGCAATACCAAATTGAGTAAGACTCAATGCCCGAGTACAGATGTTGAAATAGATGACATGAGTCGTGTACCTTATGCTTCCGCTGTCGGATCGATCATGTACGCTATGACATGTACTCGCCCTGATGTGGCATTTGCTTTGAGCATGGTCAGTCGCTATCAGGGAAACCCAGGTAGAGCTCATTGGGTAGCAGTTAAGAATATACTCAAGTATTTGCGAAGGACAAAGGACTGGGTCCTTGTGCTTGGTGGCAATGATACTTTGAGAGTAGATGGTTACAGTGATGCCAGCTTTCAGACGGATAGAGATAACTTCCGTTCTCAGTCAGGCTGGGTGTTTTTACTGAATGGAGGAGCAGTTACTTGGAAGAGTTCCAAGCAAAATACGGTGGCTGATTCTACTTGTGAATCAGAGTACATTGCAGCAAGTGAAGCGTCGAAAGAAGCAGCTTGGTTGAGGAACTTCATCGGGGATCTCGGAGTTGTTCCAACCATCCAGGAGCCTATGGAACTCTTCTGCGATAATGAAGGAGCGGTTGCCTTGACAAAGGAACCGAGAGATCATGGTAAGACCAGACATATCGACAGAAAGTACCATTTCATTAGACATAGAGTTGAAGAAGGCCATCTTATAGTAAAGAGGGTGTCATCTGAAGATAACCCAGCAGATCCCCTCACAAAGGGTCTGAGTAGGGCTAAGCATATTCAGCATGCTCGGAGCATAGGACTGAAAGATGATATTAGTTTTAGTAGTTAGATTAGTTTTTGAAACTTGTAACAAAGTAAATGTAATTGACTTTTGGTGATTAAATAATAAAGTATTATTTATAAGTTTGGCTACTACCTTTTGTCGATTGTTTATTATTGTGTTTCATTTTTGCATGTTTTACTTCCTGAATAATGAGATTATTCAAACTCCACAATCGCTCGTACTCTTGGAAGTAAGTAGTGAATTAAGACTGTCATGAATTGGATTGCAGATTGTCTAAGGATAGACATGGCAATAGAATTGCTGCAATGTTCATGAGTACTCAGAAATTGAGATTTGAGTATTGGATAAACCCTCGCTCAGAGTATTACTTCATGGAATTCATCACGAGTAATACTGAGACGATAATATCTTATAATCTTGAAACGAAGATATATGAGTTGTAATTTACAAGTCGGTTGTGCATTGGTGATACGAAAACGCATCAGTAACTTGGTGTTATAAAACGTATTGTCATGCATAATTTGATGAGTAAAAGATACAAGCATATGAGTCAACGTTTATTCGTTCCTTTTGCCCTAACAGGAAAAGCGATATATGTGGGCCCCTCGATGATTTGGTGTTGACTTATGTGCTGGGCCCAGCCAGGACTAAATTGATGTGTTCGATTAGAAGTCCTACATCATCACAAATCAGGAATCGGGAAACATAGATTCTGGACAAACAAATTGATTACATTCCATGTCTTTTGTCTGGGGATATCAAGCAGAACGAAGGGTTATATGATCACTTATCTTAGGACACGTAACTGACTGGGTCAGAGTTCGGCAGCAGTTTTTTGGAAGCTACAATTTGCTGGTCAAATTTAGAAGGCATACTAGCAATTATAGTTACAGACTTATCCAAGTGGGAGACTGTTGGATTAGGTGTCTAAGCTCATAACTATAATTGGTATGTACTTGAATTGATAGCAGCACAGTCCTTTTGGGTTGCCCTCAACCTAGCAACTGGACAAGGAAATTATGAAAGGAGAGATATTAATTTATAAGATTAATAAATTAATATATATATAAATGATTTATTAATATGTTAATGGATTAATATATTAATTAGAAATCATTATGTTTAATTAATTGTTAGCCAGAAATTAATCAGAATTGATTTTGGGGTTAAAAGAATTAATTATAAGGTGCAGGGACTAGTTTGCAATTATCTAATAGTTGAGTGGAAGGCTCTAGAACCCCCTTGGAAGAGGGTGGACGAAATCTTTAGGGGAAACCCTAATAATTTCGTCCATAGGGGCTTGGATAAGGCCCTTGGGTTTGCTTAGGCCCTAAGCAAAGGATAACTAGGGTTTCCCTTAAACCCTAGATCCCTCAGCTATATAAGGAGCCTCCTGGTTCATGTTTTTGGTCACTCTTTCTTTTGAAGAAACCCTAAGGCCGAGATTTTGCATACTCCCTCTCCCCTCTCTTCTTCTACTTTCCTTCTTGCTAGTTTGGGTGTGATTCCATTAGAGGCATTACACTTGTGGTGCTAAAGCTTCCAAGAAGATCAAGATCAAGATCAAGAGGATTATCAATTGTTTGCTATAGCAATTGAAAGGTATGTAAACCCTAAACCCTAGTTTGTTAATTTCGAAATTAGCCTCTCTCCTCTAGGGTTCTTGTTTTGCAATTCAAAGTTGTATGTTCAATAGTTAAAACATAGATCCAAAGTAGGTTGCATGTGAACTTAGGAATTGTTTTTCTAGTTTATTTGTTTTACCTAAAACCCATCAGTAAACCCTAACATACAAGGGTTAAGGGAGTTGACCGGTTTGACTTGTTGACTTAGTTTGACTTTGCCTTGACCGAAATTTGACGGTTGTCACATCATCCCCCGTTAGAAGGAATTTCGTCCCGAAATTTTCATTTTGACTGGGATTTCGAGAGTTTGGGAAGAGATGTGGATACTTTTGTTTCATCTGATCCTCGCGTTCCCAGGTGAATTCGGGTCCTCGTTTAGCGTTCCAGCGGACCTTCACAATGGGAATACGACTTTGCTTTGTTCTTTTGATCTCTCGATCCATGATTTCTACCGGTTCTTCCACGAAGTGGAGACTCTCGTTGATTTCAATTTCGTCACGAGGTATCATGAGGGTCTCGTCGGATAGATTTTGTCAATCATATCTTCGGGGTTAAAATATAGTTTTATTAGTTACCTATAGCGACGACTCGTTGTCACCACAGGTTTAATCTATTACGATGACTTGTTGTCGCTATAGGTTTTTAACAAGGGCCAACGACATACCTATAGCGACACACAAGTCATAATTTGCATGCGTGAAGACTTGGAGTACTTTCTAATGAAAAGTGTGCTACTGGGGAAATTGGAAACTGGTACGTAGCTTCAAAGTCAAGAATATGCAGTAGGCATGTGATGCATTAAATGCATGAGGCACACAAGTCATAATTTTCAGCACCATATACGTATATGTGTGTGAATTGAAGAAGAAGGTTACGGCTCAAAGAATATATATATATTCATTTTCTTCTTCATTTGTTAGATACACAATAACCATAACATCATAGACTATATATATTCAATTTCGTTTGTAATTTTCACTAGTTTATATTCCGCGAGTGTTACCGAAATCATTTATCAATTTTTCAGAAGTGCTTAACTTGTTTTGTTGCATTCCCACAACTTGCTATTAATTACTTCTCTCACTTCACTTATATAAATCATCACATTCTTATCGCGACTTTTAACTTCTCCCTCACAAATGGATCCACCTGCAGATCACCAAAACCCCATAGATGACCTCGATTGGTTTCAATACTTTGATCATCAAGATCTTTTCAGGTATATATATAAACGTTACTCATTACACCATCTTTCGCACAGAAAAGTGATTTTGTCGACATTGATCAAAACATGGTTTGGATTTGTAGTGATCAAAAAGAGTCTTTCATCGTGTTGGATTTGATTATCTTGAGTTTTTTTTTTTTTTTTTTTTTTTTTTTTTTTTTTTGCAGTGGTGACATGCTCGACCATCATGATTACGAGTTGTCGGAAAAATTGCATGAAGTGCTCGATCAGAACGTTTCCACAGTACTTAACAAAGATCAAAACATCATTTCTAGAAATGAGTTTCACCATTTAGATCCCCTTAAAGACTTAAGCTTATGGGATTGTTGGGAGGATGGTAATTTACCATGGGTTAGTTTCAGTGAAGACTGTAAATCCGGTGGTGAGGCTACATGTAGTTCTAGTGCTGCCACCACTGATCACGGTGGCCGGAAGGTGGCAAAGAGATTGAGACCATTGGAGTTTGAAGAGATAGCGAAGTACTTTGAGATGCCGATAATCATGGCAGCAAAGGAACTAGGGATAGGGTTAACATTGTTGAAGAAAAGATGCAGAGAGCTAAACATAAACAGATGGCCTCATAGAAAACTTACGAGCCTACAATCCCTCATTCAAAATGCCAAGGTAAATTACGATAATAATCTTCTATACATTACTCATGCATGCATGCCTACACTTGGTAACCAAAGTAGTTTTGGTATTTTCTAAAATTTTAATTATTAGTTTCTTTATAACATAAACAATGGCCCTAGGCATATTCCACATCAAATCAATTGATTTACTACGATTTCCTGATTTATATTTATATAAACTTAACTCATTGTAAATTTTGTGAACTCACACGAAAAATATATTGCATCTACCTTTTTTTTTAAAAAAAAACTAGGAGTTGGGATTAAAGGAGGAGATAGAGACGTTAGAAGGGCACAAGAAGATGATGGAGAAATTGCCAGGTATGGAATTGACAGAAAGAACAAAGAAGCTTAGGCAAGCTTGCTTCAAAGCTATTTATAAGAAGAGAGGACTTAACAATCCTTAGTCCTTACCTTTTCTCTTTAATGTATTTTTGGATGTAATCAAGGGGTTTTTTTAGTCATTTTGTTATGATCAGTGGATTTTAATCTACATTGTATGTGTTTTTCTCTTGATAGTTTGATACCCTTTTCAGTTTCATTGTGTTAGTCTATTGATTTTTAATGCAGAAAATTTTGTATAATTTGGGTATTATAGTTTGTATTATGTATTTAGCCATATTCTTTTCGTAGATATGATCGAGCTTGAGTACATGACATAAGACTAAGCTTTTTCGAATGAGTCTCGCCATAAATACGAAGACTTTGACCGTCGGCGAGAGGAATACGAATGAACTTATCGTAACATACTATTTCAGTATGGTTTTGGGATAGCCAATCCATTCCTACGATGATGTCGAAGCTACCAAGTTCCATAGGAACTAAATTGACAGAAAATTTATGACCGCAAAAATTGAAAGTGCAATCTTGGATGACTGCATTGAGTGAAACGTATTTTCCATCGGCGACTTCTACGGTAAAGTACTCATCAAGAATCGTGCGAGATGTGTGAAGTATGGGCTCAATTTCCAAAGACACAAAACTTTTATCGGCACCTGAATCAAAAAGTACTGACGCGTAGCAGTCATTTATGAGAAACGTACCATTTACGACCTTGTTATCGGTCTTTGCTTGGGTTGCGGTAATGACAAAGGCTCGGCCTTTGGGAGCTGTAACCTGCATTGTTGGATTTGCCTGGGCTTGGGTGTTGATGATATTGACTAGACTAGGACATGCGTTTCTGAAATGGGTGGGGTCACCACAGTTGAAGCATGTTCCAGTTGGATACCGGGTTTGTGTTTGCTGATTTGAGGGTAGATAGAGTGGTCGCTGAGTTTTTGGTGCACGGCAGGTGTCCGCCAAGTGGCCATAGCGACCACAATTCATACAGAGAAGACACGGGCTGGTGGTCATATGGTGATAGTTACAGTGGTTACAGAGGGGGTGAGGTCCGGTATACGGCTTTTTATTCGGTTGGGCTTGTGGGGTGACTTGGGTGATAGGAGTAGCAGGGGTAATAACAGCATGGTTGTGGTGATGACTTTTCTGCTTCTTTTTGTCATGTCGGTGGGAGGACTCGGACTTGACAATTAGGGGGGTCTCAGGGGTCGGCTTTTCAGTTGACATCTTTGAACCCTTGCATGGGAGGACACCATCGTTCATATTGTCCTCGTTGAGTTGACCAGCTATTTCAATGGCGGATTCTAGGGTAGATGGCCTGCTGCTGGTCACCGAATCACGGATCTGGCGTGGTAACCCTTTGATGTAGCGGCGTATTGCAGTTTTCATAGGTTGAACCATGTGAGGTAGGAGTCTCGAGAAATCATGGAATCTATTGGTGTAGGTCGCGTTGTCGCCTCCCACCTGTTTCAGATTCCAGAATTCATCCTCGAGAGTTTGCAATTCGCTGTCAGGGCAGAACTTCTCCATCATGCGTTCCTTTAGTTTTGACCAGGTCATTCCCAAGGCAACAGCCTCTCCCTTTGCCCGTTTTTCTAGGTTCCACCATGTGAGAGCATGACCTTGGAGGCACCCTGTAGCATGACGGACCATCAGGTCCTCATGACACTCGCTATGGATGAAAGTACTCTCCATTTCTTCAATCCATGTGAGGAGTGCGGTGGCACCATCGATGCCTTTGAAGTAAGGCGGATTGCAATTACGAAAGTGCTTGAACGAGCAACGAGGAGTGGTTGCTGGAGCTTGTGGCTGAAGAGAATGAAGTTGGGTTGCAATTGTTGGGATGACGTTTGCTACCTCCTTGGCGATAAGGGCAGCTAGCCTTCGGTTGTTGCGAGCAGCGTATGGGGGTCGTAATGCCATCTACGAGAAACACGCATATGGACTTGTGAGTTATTTGTAAATTGATTATGGAAATAAAGTTTTTAGACATTGTTGGGTAAAATAATTGTAAAACACTTGGTGGGCCATGGTTAGGAGTGTTGGGCACCTTTTGGGCTTTCCATGGTTACTAAATGTGAAACATGTAGCACTTGCGTGGGCCCCCACAAAACTAAGTTTTCACATGTCTTTCCCACTTCTAGGCCCATTAGGGAACTTAATAGTCCAATGAGTTGGCCATTTTGGAGTGTATCCTTTCGGATACGTTTGATAAGGTCGGGTATTTTGATGGCTCAAAAGTAATGTGAATGACGCGCTTTGGCCTATAGGTTTGGGAACTCTCGCCTTTGGTCCCCAGGTAAGCAAACTGGTCCCTCGGTTGATTGGGATGTATACGAATGCTTGCCTAGTCAGGACTTTCAGGCTACCGGCACCTCCCCCTTCCAGTTACTACGCGTCCATTACTATGATCCTACCCAACTAGAGCGGATGACTTTGAATTTCCTATGAGCTTTAAGGAATATATATGTATACACATTTTTTTTACCACTTGAATATGTGTGTGATTTTTCAGAGAAAGAGGAGAATATTCACCAGTGTATGCACACATATAAGTGTCAGGAGTAATACGTATGCACTTAAGGGAGCAATTAACACACAAAGGTATTCCTAGGCTTTTCTAAGTGTGAATTGCACGCAGTTGTGTGTGCATTTTATAAACTAGCATACGAGAGGACCCTAGAGGCTATAGACTAGGTCAAGGCAATTAACCTAATTCCCTATAGTCAAGGGCTCTGATACCAATCTGTCACACCCCGATCCTTGTCGGAATCGATCAAGGCGTGATATATTCTTCAAAGTCTCATGACAACTATGTTATAATATGATTAGATTCAATTAAGTACTAAGTATGCAAACATGATCCACAACATACAAATACAAATCCAAATACGAACAACATTTATTACATCAAATTTAAATAGTCTTGTGGATTTCTAAGGCACAACCTATTTTTCATCAACTTCATTCTTCAATTCTGCATCATGGGTAAAAACAGGTCAACTACGAGAGTTGGTGAGTAATCTAATTTTAGTAGAGAAAATTGTGAAGTTGAAACATTTATAATTTGAAATTTGTTTTCTTTTGAAGTCGGCAAACAATTGTATTTGAGATAGCGGTTTATAAATCAAAAATTGATTAACAAATGATAACGACAACAATAAGTCCTCACCCTATATATATATATATATATATATATATATATATATATATATATATATATATATATATATATATATATATATATATATAGGATGGAGCATCTAATCATCATACACACTCAACCACGTGCGATCAATCACCTTAGCGTCCCAAGGCGGGGTGGTCAACCCAATAGCGCTATTATTGTCCATAACGTACCTCAAGAATACGGGCATAGTCATGGAGATTAGACTAAAAATGATAATGCACTACAAGTACATGTAGCGTAAACAAACAATAGTTATACAATTAATGACTCACGTATAAATGTCCCAACAATGTCTCAATTGTGATAAAACAATAAAATGAAGTTGGAACATATTAGAACCACATGATACACCCCAAAAGTATTGAAAATTAAAAATATGGGGTAGATTACTCACATTATTCCCAAAACGAAATGCGTGTGTCGTACGATAGACGGTTCGGGTCAAAATGGCGTAGAACCTAATATAATTAATAGTTTTGGTTTAGGAACTGCTAAACGAGAATGGAGTATTAATACAAATAATTAGACACATATTTTTATATTAGATGAATTAACAATAATTCATTTTGATTAGAATATTAAGATATTCATTTGTTAAATGAATTTTAAATTGAATTAATTACTTTGCATAATTAATTTATATTTTCAATTTAGGTCAGATTTTAATAATTTCTTATTAAAATAATAACTTGCCCAATTATAATTATTTACAGATTTTAACAATTATTTATATGAAATAATCATTAAAATGCATTTTTACATGCTTAAATACTTAGGAAAATGGTTTTAAATAGTAAACAGTATTGAAAAATTATGAAATTATTAGGAAATCATTATTTCATACAATATTAATTACTGTAAAAATTTTATATATTTCTGAACTGTTTTAGTATTTATTTAATACTTTAATGATTAAACAACAACAAAATCCGGGAAAAATAATAAATTATTCCCAAAAATTATGTAAAATTAACCATAGTTTTATAACATGATATAGAGCCCATTGTATAGGTTTCGTATATTTGTGACTATGGGAAGTATTTTTTATATATTTCATTATTAATTAATCAATAAAATCATAAATAATAGTAAACAGTAATATAAATGCATGAAACTTCATAAATTATGTTTAATCAGTATATTGGTCATCCCAGAATTTTCTCAGAATTTATTGAATGCAAAAAGTATTTTATGTGAATTATTGCCCTACTTTATTGAAATAATTATAGTAATTCAATAAAAATAAGTTATTTTCTGAAAATTTCCAGAACTTCTTATTTTATTGATGGGATTCTGAGAAAAATCAGGTTTATGCATAAAATGAGTTTTAGATAGTTTGGTGGATTTAATTTGTTTCTTGTATGAATTTGAAACTTTTAACAACATACCTTGTTGAATGCTTCAAGAGGGATGAAGATTGGAGTATAATAGATTGTTTTTGGCTGGAATATGAGTATTTCTTGGATGAATTTTGAGATTGAGAGTGAGAGAAAGAATAGAGAAGGTTTAAGTGGTGAAGAGAATAATGTGTTGGGAGAAAAAGGAAAGGAAAGTGGATGGGAGGTGTGAGTGGGAAACCATGGGAATAATCTTTTTGCTTTTGGTGGTCTTCATAATTTCCCACTAACACAAGCATCTTTTACATAATTAATATAAGAGTTTTATAAAATTTAATGTAAAGTTTATAAAAATAGAGTTTTATAAAAGATAGGTTATTATTTGATTATAACAATCTACTTTGATTTGAAGTTTAATTATAGCATTCAAGTTTGATTCTTTTAATTTAATTAGAGCATTATACTTTGATTTGATTTTAATATGGTATCATAATTTAATTGGATTATAGTTATAACGTTGTACTATACTATTTTGCTATTAACGTCAATTTATATCGTAGTGTATGAGTTTTGATCCTATTAGCGTCAAGTAATCTTGAGTAGGGTTTATTAAATTTCCAATGTTGTTTAGCACTGTAAAGGCTAAGGAAAATCAAACATACGAATTTTCCAAATGATGTTTTCTCATTAAAATAGCGAATTGTACAGTTATTACATAACGTAAACCCTAACATACAAGGGTTAAGGGAGTTGACCGGTTTGACTTGTTGACTTAGTTTGACTTTGCCTTGACCGAAATTTGACGGTTGTCACAACTAAGGCCTACGAAAAGTACTTACAGTATAGGGGTAGTTACATAGGAAAGTGCTACTTAGAGCATAAATAGGAAGACCATTCCTTAGCCCAAAAAGGAAAGAAGGTAGAGCATCTCCTACTGACGGCGAGTATCCCTCAGGTGAACCCTTAGTTCAGCCAGCTGACGCTCCACATCAAGTAGGTGTCTTTCGTATACCCTCTGGCGTACTCGGAGCTCTATGACTTCGGCTCGAGTCGCAACAAGCTCTTGCTGCAGGGCCTCGTGGTCTCTCCTAGACCTCTCACGAGCATCTTCAAGATGAATGGTGCGGATGGTATTCATTCTCGCATTGGCATCAACTTCCGTGATTCGATGGAGAGCTGTCCTGCCTTGAATTTCGTTTCGGGCAACTCTGCGGACCAGGATTGGCAAGACCCTGTCTGCTGAGCCTCCTTTTCTCAGCTCATAAAAGCTTTGGTCTCCATTGAATGGTATGGGCTGATTCTGCTCCTGGCTCCATGTTTCCAAGCTTTACACCCACGGATGCGTCGGGCCTTGAAAAGCCGGACGAGGGTTAGGATTTGGGATTGGAGCCACTGGGGGTAGATTCTCCACTTCTGGCTCGGGATCAAGATCCTCCAGAAGGTCTTCTGCTAGACCATCATATAAGTGGAGTCCAGGTTCTGCTTCTGGTTCTGCATTTAGCCCTCCTCCATTCTCTTGGCCGGGAAAGTAAGGGTTGCCGGGGAGGTGGAATTTAGCCATGTTATCTAAGCGAGAAGAGGGGTAAGAGAAATAATTAATATACGAACTAATTAAGATAATTATAATATGATCCTTACTAGTTACTTCAACATTTGCGTAGTGCATACCAGTCATATGTAACCAAAATAGGATAGACCTTCGAATAAGTGACCCTAACTCTAAGTCCACAACCAAACAAGGAACATGAAGTAAAGCAAAGGTCACAAATTATAAGTCTATAGCACCCTAGTTACATGTAACCTTAGCGTATCCACTCCGAAACTATTGACATACTACTAAAGACCTTTTTAGTTCTCAAACAAGTAATTATAGTAAAACAAAATACTCCTATAGTATTTTAGGTTTATATTCTGTTCTAATGTTCTCGTTGTAGTAGTGTTGGTAAGTTTTTAGACTTGTTGCAACAGCACAACCATCCTTAGGCACATGCTAGTCACCCCTCGAAAAATATAGCTGATCAGGCTATATCCCCCCAGATTTGACTATATGTCTCTAAGCCTAATTGTGTTGCCCAACAATCGTAATACTTTTGTTATGTTCTAGTATGATACTGACCTTAGTATGAATGCAGGTAGGTATACTTAGTTAAATATTTTATTATTTAAAAGTATAAACTCTTGGTCAGAGTATTTTAATCCCGATGTGTTTTATAGTTTGTATATCTTTTATGGGTTGATATACTCGATTCACTATAAACAATGCTCTGATACCAATCTGTCACACCCCAAAACCGGAACGGCGGAAACGTTCGGGGGTGGAGGACGTCATGTACAGTATCATAACAATGCAAAGTAGTAAACAAGCAACAACATCATCCATTGCATTAATAGTATAATTTTATTACAAGTGTGTTCTTTCATAGTAATAAGATACCAAGAACAAGTAATCAAAATAAAAGACGAGTCTGGAACACGCTCCGTCTTCTCAAAACCTGGTCGACTGTACCTGTCTACTGATGACCTGAGAATACAAGTTATTTTGAAAGAGTTTATCAGCATTAAAGCTGGTGAGTTCATAAGTATTTAGTGACATTGTTTGCACGAAAATGTTTGTAAGTTTGAAGAAAATTTTTGTAATTGTTCAATGTAAATGTTTGCTGTAAGTAATTGTATCTCCTAGAAAATCCTATATTTTCTACTAAAAGTAGCCTTCTACCAAGGCATCAAAATGTTCTGTATGTTTGTTTCTTGTGAAAGTGTGTATTTTCCCAAGTATCACTATCATTAACTAAATATAGTTTATACATTAATGAGTATGTGATAAGATCACAAAGTAAATGTAATAGGGAAAATAATGTTTTACCTCAGCAGTGACACTGCTGGTTATAAAGTGATAAAATACAGACTCCAGGTAGTATTAAATGTACAATACACCTCGGGGAGTCTAAAGTAATAAAATACAGACTCCAGGTAGTATTAAATGGACAATACACCTCGGGGAGTCTTAAGTAATAAAATACAGACTCCAGTTAGTATTAAATGGACAATACACCTCGGGGAGTCTTAAGTAATAAAATACAGACTCCGGGTAGTATTAAATGGACAATACACCTTGGGGAGTCTTTTTGTCTTTAATCTCAAGTTGGTTAATTAAAGGTTTAAATGTGAACGCGTATGTAACCAAGCTGATCGACGACTGAATAAAAGATGACCCTCCGGTGTCATATGTAGTGAGGTGACATTTTGTCACCCCTTGGCCTTATCGGCTGGGACTGTAGCTAGCAGTCGGGGTGTGGGAGTGTCTGTCCCGTATAGATCTATACACAAGATGCCCGCTCTCCCTCCAGGAGACTCTGGTTACAATATGATACAACACTGTCTTGTTGTATCCTTAAATGGTATGTCACATTAAATTATCGTATATCAATGTTTGTATAGTAAGTCATAACGTAGTAATGTTCTTTCTGTACTAGTATATAGTATATTCTCCTAGTTTCTCATAATAGTATGTATTGACTCATGTATGAACTGACTCTTTGTATGTTTCATTGTTCTAGTAATAGTATTAGTAGCTTCCTAAACTATACCTATTATAGTTTACTATCAATGTTGTTTGTATGAATGAACATGTTTGTATACCTTTGCTACCCAAAGGTATTAAACTAAATGAAGGAACTTTTATATCTATATACATATACATAATATATAACTAAGATTCAAACGACCTTCGGACAAACAGCCGATACCCTAAGTCCACAACCAAACAAGGAACAAGAAATAAGGTGAGCTATCAGTCCTAAGTCCTTTCAATCCTACTTATATAACTATATCTATATAGATACGTATTTGACAAAATATAAGTTTAGAAAGAAATTTTGTAAAACCTATGACGAGTTTATATAAATATTGATGAGTTGGTGTCATTTCATATGACGATTTAAAAGCAGTTTGGCATATAAGAACAAGTTTAATAGAAAGTTTTTAACATGTAAAAGAGTTTATAAAACGATTTGAAGTAGTTTGCTTGATAACACAGTTTGAAAAGTAAGAAATCCACCTGTTTGGTAGTTATTAATCACATGTGATTGATATAATAACTATACTAGTACAACTTGTATCCCCCCATAAAAGCATTTAAAATCGTTTAAAAGGTTGATTAAGGGGTATGTACTCACCTGTAGTGAGTGGTTTGGATGGAAATGCTGATTAGGAGGCTAAGTGTCAAGTGAGGACTTGAGCACACACACGGATCCTTTTTAACATATAATGACACATATATGTATCTAATTAGTGATTAAACGACTAATTAAACAAGTAAAGACACCTTAGGACAAGGAAAACACTTTGATTCAAGTGCTAGAAGTACATAGGGGTTGCATCTAAGGGTTGTAGGGCCTCACATTGGAGTTTACGGCCCAAGTGTAAACCCTCATGAGTTTACGGCCCATGGGTTTACGACCCATGGTGTTTACTGCCCATGGGTTTACGGCCCATGGTGTTTCCGGCCGTAAACTCATGGATCTTGTACCATTTTGTGTGTTTAAGGTCCTATAATCATCTTGTAAGTGTCCTAGGCTTTGTTTCAAGGCTTAGGAAGGTGTTGTGGCAACTTTGCACCACTTAAATTGAGTTTACGGCCAAGGGAGATTGCCTTGGCCGTAAACACCCTTTTGTTCCCGATTTCTTGGTGTTTTCTAGTTGTTTAACAAGTGATTCTAGTATGTAACAAGCTAAGGATAGTGTACTTACGTTTTGAAGGCCAATGGGGGTGTTTTCGGCCCAAAACACTTAAGTGTTCTTGGTGTTCTTGAGGATCTTGAAGATCTAGACTCAAAAGATGAGATTTGTGGATGAAATCAAGAGTGAATCAAGGAGAAGAGATGTATTAACACTTAGATGGAAGGATTTACTTACATTTTTGAAGATTGGAAGCAAAAATCTCAAGATCCTTGGGAGAGAATTCCGAATTTTGGGGCTTGGAATGGTGAAAATGAAGAAAAATGACTAAGGACCATATATATACTATGGTGTTTACGGCCACCATGTGTTTAGGGTCGTAAACCTAATGGTCTTGGCCGTAAACACCTCTTTTGAGGGTTTATGGCTAGCTTGATAGGTTACAACTTTAGTTGGCACTTCCTTGTACTCATTCCTTTGATGTATTAAGTTCAGAATGCTCAGACGGACTCTAAACAGTGCCGAAAGTTAGCAGGAACAAGTCTAACTTTGATTGGATTGAATGGTTTGAATAAGATTGAAATTTCAGGTTGTCACACCACCCATCCGACCGTCTTTTCAATCTTAATTATATATGACTTGTATACATATGGTGATGGTAGGTGAACCAAGTATGAGTCATACCATGAACTTCAGGACGAAGATACCCACAACTACGAGTGAGAATTCTACCATTCGGATAAGCATAAACAAGTAAACTGAACCTACACACTCACTACCAATCTAGATAGCAGATGCAATAGTGAAGATCCGCCGGAACGCCAAACGAGGATCAGAATTCACTTGTGGACAAGAAGATCATATGGAACAAAAGTACCCGCCTCTTTCCCTATCCATAAGTAACCACTCAGAACTCAAATTTCGGGACGAAATTCCCTCTAACGAGGGGATGATGTCACAACTCGAAATTTTGACTGAGTAAAGCTTAAACCCTAACCTAGTACAAGTGAAACCACATTTCAATCCTTGTTGCATTGTATCATCTATAGCCTTAGGGATTGTGATTAGAGCTAACAAAGAAGTATGGATTGAAACCTAAGCTAAATTAGGGTGTTGTAAATGAACATAAGTTAAATGTCTAAGGTTTAAACCATAAATAAACACTCCATATATGTGTTCACGGCCTAGGAATTTAATAGCATATAGTTCACGGCCAAACAATCAAAGCCTAATGTGTTCACGGTTTGGAAATTTACGAGCAATAGAGTTCACGACCAAGGTATGACCATGAACACAACACAAGGCCATTTGGGGCGAAAACCCAAAGGTGTAGAACCGTAAACACCTTATTCTAGAAAAGCTAGGATCCGAAAACACTTACTTTTAGGAGATGAGATCCGAAAACCCTTTTCATGTTGACTATAGATCCCAAAACTCTTTATATATATATATATATATATATATATATATATATATATATATATATATATATATATATATATATATATATATATATATATATATATATATATATATAGTTTCATCCGTAAACACTCCTAAATATCTTCATATCTTATCCATAGTTAGCTTCCCAATGTGATAAGATCCGTAAACCTTACATTCACCGCCTCATGAGCTTCCTTCATACTTAAGATACATAATAGAAATCATTTGTTACACTTCTCACATTCAGTAAACTATTTCCTCACAATTCTCTGTCAAGTCTTAAACTTCTTTCCTCTCAAACTTCATCCTCTTTATTCAAGTTCCAGGAGATCTTCAACTTAACGTAGTTATAAGACTCAGTAAGTATTCTTCATTTTGGTATTTATGCAACACATAAGTTGTAGTTTCATCACATTCACACATATTATTATGTGTTTAAATCTATTAGGAAACGACATCTTTCCCGTATTATTGCCCGAAGGTCACCACTTTCATTTCGATATCTAGTCAAAACCGCACATAAGGTGAGTTTATACCCCTATATTTTTCCAAGCTTTTTCAATGTTTTTAGGGGGGGGGGGGGAGGCGGAATACAAGTAAAACACAAGAAATTTTGTGTTTAAAAATATAATTTACTTATTATGTTTTTCTTACCATTAATATGTATTTAAACATGAAATTTGTTAAAACATGGAAATAAACTTATAAACTGTAATAGGTATAGTTTATGGATCATATGAACTAGTTTACAAAGTCTAGGTTAAAACATGGAAATAAACTTATAAACTATAATAGGTATAGTTTATGGAACAGATGAATCTTTTTACAAAATTGCCTGTTATTTATAAAAAGATTTTTCGCTATATTACTCGTAAATTCGTTGAAGCTATTTATGAGACACGTCTTCGCGTACTTACCTAAGTACCATCGAAAGTCCCGGCTTATGAACCAGAGTCTCCTGGACGGAGAGCGTGATTTTGTGTATAGATCTATACGGGACTGACAATCCCGCGCCCTGACTATTAGCTACAGTCGTTCTGGGTGACAAACGTCATTAACGATATCGACGTCCGAAACATGTCGTATCAGGATATCCGTCATATTAGTATGGTTATAAGAACTCACAAGGAGAAAACAACGATATATTTACGTAGTAATATACTTTTTCTTAAACAGTCTTAAGGGTTATTAACTATGTGATTACTCAGTATATACTACAGGGTTATATAAAATTGATGTCCGGTAGAAAGTGGAATGTGTAACTTCCGCCTTACTTCCTATTCCTTGTTTGGTTGTGGGCTTAGGGCAGATTCACCCATTCAACTGTCTGTTCGATCTCGGTTATATACAACTCGTATGTACTAAGTAATCATAGGAGGGTGATAACGTCGCATCGAGTTTTCAGGGCAAACACATCTTCAGCTAGTTTTACTTATAAATAAAACTAGGTATCATTAAACTAAGTATGGTAATTATACTTGTGATTTTCGGTCTTGGAACGATTAAGACTACAAATCTGTTTATAGAAATTATAGGATTTTCTAGGATAAACATCATTATTTTAAAGGTAAACAATTTTCGATTTAACCTTCTGAAAACAAATACAATTATTTACTGAAAACAATGTTTTACAATAGAGTAAGTGGAATTAGGAACATATTTACAAAAGGTTCAACACTTATTTACAAACTAGTATAACATAAAGGACCTTTAATTGTTAATTCTATAATTCCTTCGTTTATACATCAGAGTTTTATATAAGTAATATCCGATAGGCAGTGGAATGTGTGACTTCCACCTTACTTCATGTTCCTTGTTTGGTTGTGGGCTTAGGGCAGATTCACACGTTCAACTGTCCGTTCGATATTAGATTATATATAGCTAGTATAAACTAAGTGATCGTAGAAGGAACTATTGTGGTCACCATTTTACTAAGAAAATATAGGATTTTCTAAAGGAAACACATTCATCATATCTAAAAGGATCATTAATGTTAATTCTGTGATTACTTGGTGAATACGTTATAGTTATATATAATGAAGATCTGATGGGCAATGGAATGTGTGACTTCCGCCTTACTTCCTGTTCCTTGTTTGGTTGTGGGCTTAGGGAAGATCCACACATTCAACTGTCTATTCGATCTATATTATATATAATTTGTATTCACTAAATGATCAGAGAAGGAATGGGTACGGTCATATTACTCATTAAGAAAATATAGGATTTTCTGGAGGAACAGACGAACTTTTCCAAAGAACAAAGAGTATACTTTTTATAACAAAAATACTTATGAACTCACCAACTTTAATGTCGACACTTTTTCAAACCACTTGTATTCTCAGGAACGTTAGTAGACAGGTACCCTCTCAGGTGTTGTGAAGACGGAGTTTTACGTCTTATCTTTTGCTATAGTTTTAATGTAAATCATGCAATGTTTTGAAAATCATGTAAACTTTATATTATTAATATAATGGTTGTTGTTGCTTTGACTAATTACTATTTTACAATTGTTGTGATACTGTACATGACGTCCTCCGCCCCTGAACATTTACGCCGTTCCGGTTTGGAGGTGTGATATTTACTTCTTCATATCCCCCTTCTTTCACTGTAGCCCCGCTACTCGGAACATTCAAAATATCATTAAAACTGGAGAGAGAGTAGACTTTTAGAACATTAACCAAGGTTAAGAAGACTTTCATCTAGTCATGGATAGAATGAATTGAATCACTAACTAGACTTTGTGAAATCTTGGTTCAGGTTGGTTTGACCTGAGACCTCAAGGATCCCAAGTGAATTGTGTGAAAGTGCTAGATAAATTAGATTTTGGGAATAAGAAAGGTTGGTGGTGGATCACGTTATCCTATAGTGATAGTAGACGATCATCGCACAGAGTTTTATAACACCATATGTTCCGAATTGTTTTTATCCGAAACCTAGGTGTTCTATGCGAAATGTGATAAATATATGGATGAAAGAAATAAGTGGAGTGATGTTGGTGCATTGAAACATAGTTCGTTTCATCCGTCAATTCAAAATTTACAATCTAGAATTCGTAAATGAATTGACCGTCAATTCCTTTTTGGTATTGTTTTGTGGGTCTCACTCTTCATTATGGTGATAACCATGAAAAGATCATAAACACAGATTTGTTGCACACCTACATCCTAGTTGTTTTTTAGTAGAGATGTCTCGGGATATGCGTCATTGTGTTTTCCATGTGTAAGAAATATAAGATGGGAAGAAGAAACGAGTTTTTCACACTCCCATGGTGATAATGAGAATGGTCATATTTTTTTTTTGAGAAATCATAACTACGAGATGGTGTAATCTCGAAAGATCAAGGGTTAAAAAAATTATTGTTGTTGGTATAAATAAAGTTTATACCTCTGCAATATGAATGACCCATCAAAAATCTCTAGACTCCGAAATGGGTAGAGAAAGGTAGCTTGGTGATTTTTGATAATATAGCCTATTGGGAAGAAATTCTTAGAACAAGAAATTTCAATAAGGCTTTCACAATCAAAGAATCAATTGAGACTTAGGATAACATACTCCAACATGCTTTTTGGGACACCTAACTAGTAAAATTTGAAATAGAAGAATACATGATCCCCAAGAAAGTAGTCGTGGCATGCAATCTCAGCAAGCATAACTACGAGATGGTGTAATCTCGAAAGATCAATGGTTAAAAAAATTATTGTTGTTGGTATAAATAAAGTTTATACCTCTGCAATATGAATGACCCATCAAAAATATCTAGACTCCGAAATTAGTAGAGAAAGGTAGCTTGGTGATTTTTGATAATATAGCCTATTGGGAAGAAATTCTTAGAACAAGAAATTTCAATAAGGCTTTCACAATCAAAGAATCAATTGAGACTTCGGATAACATACTCCAGCATGTTTTTTGGGACACCTAACTAGTAAAATTTGAAATAGAAGAATACCTGATCCCCAAGAAAGTAGTCGTGGCATGCAATGTCAGCAAGTGTTCATTAAAATATATTAAATCTTCAAAAATTATGCAAAAAATGACTCCGAGAAAAATTTGATTATGAGCCACTCCGACCGATCGTAACTCACCACAACACGTCGCAACAAAACCAACTTGTGTTCTGATCGGAACACCCTTGTCTGCATCGGAACGTTGTCATTCACATTTAAACTATTTCACGTTCGCATCTGAAGTCATTTTTGCAGTTGAATAGTGACCAGTTACGACTCACTCCGATGGATCGTAACCTATTGCAAGTAAACAGTAATCGTCAACCATTTGCGATTTAATCCAATGAATCGTAACCGTTCAGACATGAATAGAAACTTTGAACTAATTTCGACTCACTCGATGGATCACAACGGATCGGAAGTGAACAGTACTTTTTCGCAACCTGAATAAAAATCTTCAAGAATACTAACAAAGAGACACAATCTTTTTGAGTTTTTGAAATTTTGAAAATTAAAGAAAAAATGAAGAAAATCTTTTTTGGATTTTTGAATTTTTTTTTGAAAATTTTGAAATTATAAGTTTTTGGATTTTTGAAAATTTTGAAATTTAAAGACAATGAACAGTAAAATATGAAGAAACAAACTGACAGAAATTACTCAGAAATAAATACTTCTAGTTGACTCGGCTGATCGTAACCTGTCATAAGCTAACTATGACATTCTGATTGACTCCGAGCGATCAGAACTAGTCGTCAGTGAATAAAAACACTCCCACTTACTCCAAACAGTCATAACAAATCGGAAGTGAACAGTAACAATTTCGGAATTATAAAGATAATTTCTTCAACTTCCAATTGTCCATCAGTATCATTATGTAAAGGACTCTCCCCTAGACATTTTCACTTAGAGTTGAACTTTTTCCTTGGATTCAGAGTCGAACTCTCTCCCTGGAAATTTGCATTTGGAGTTGAGTCCCCCCTTGAAAATGATCATGATGATTTAAATTATCCATCTGTACAAGATTATTATTATTTAAATCAGAATCGAATTTTGGAATTGAATTAACAAATTCTTCATTGGAAAGTGGAACAAAATTTTCATATTGTCCCCTCAAATGTATGAGTCTGATTTTCTTTTTCCTCCATTTATTCGACTCTGATATCCTCTCTATTCCGATTTCATTCTAGCCACATGACGAGAACAACTACTATCAATGTATCATTCCGAATTGAACTGCTCGTCGTGCATCACCTAAAAAGTTAAACCAATTTGGGAACCCAAGCCATCTTAGGCCCTCATGAAAATTTTGATTTTGGAACGGAAACAGGAAAAATCTTTGTTTTATCAATCCAAAACAACTTCGTAGTCAAAACTTTGTTCTCATTAAGTGTTTTCTTGAAAACTTGAGTTTTGCTGTCACAAAGATTTATCTAAACAAATTGAGACTTTCGTTGAACAAATTCTTTCATCTTTGGTGCCATCTTCTTCAAAAATTCTTTTTCTTCATTTTTCAGTTTTGTCTCGTAATATTTCAAAGTGGTTTCTTGTTCTGAAATTGACCTCTTGTGAACAAAAACTTGTTTCCTTTTTGAAAATTAGTTACTTGTTTTTGAACCATATGAATAAAATGAATTGGGACAAAATTAGGATTTTGGATTTTTCACTGGTGCAGAATTTTGTTTTTAACTATGATATCTTGAAGAATGGACAAACTTTTGATCATTCTTGTGAAAAATAGAACTTGATACAACATTCTTTTTATTATTATTTTTAACACACACCAAATTTTCTTTTTGTTTCCAATATATATATTTTTTTTCTTTCAAATTCTTTTTATATCTCGCATTCATTGCTTTTCGCTCTGCTTCTTTAATTTTTTCTTTTGAGCACGATGATTTTCCATTTTTGATTTTCCTTTGTGATTGTTCTCAACAACCTTTTCGGAACAGTTTTTCACCATTTTAGGCTTATCCAGAACGATTTCTTCAGACATACTTTTCCCAATTTCGGTTCCATCTATATTGTCAGCCTTTTGTGAACTATTCACAACATTCAATTGTTCTAAATGTACCTTCCTTTGGTTTTCCAAGAAGTACTTTCCGAAAGACCTTTTTTTTCCTTAGAGTTATCAATTAGTTTAGACCAAAAATGATCATCACAAAAATTAACATTATTGGTCTTAACAATTGATGTCAATTTCGAAGTGTCTTTCTTGTCCAATCCCACTTTAACAAAAACTCGATTCAGAGTTTTACTTTTGGAAAAACAACAGCTTGTTCTCTTAAAGTGTTTAATCCTTGCTTCTTGACAATCGTTTCAAATTCAATTGGGTCATCAGAGATTAAATCCATTTTCGGTTCAATAATATCTTTTACAAAAGAAGAACAATCAACCTCATCTTCAACATAGATTTCACTCATTTCGCTTTCATCAAAATCAAAATCATTCACACACGATTGTTTTTCTTCTGATTTCAATTTTTGGCATAAAGAGTTACATTTCTCTATAAAATTTTGTTTGGTTTGTTATTTGTCCTCTTTAGTTAGAGTATTATTCATTATCAATTTCTTTTCTTTGGATTTAATAAAATCTTTAATTTTTTCAAGTCCAATTCTATATGATTCATGAAAAGATTCATCTGATGATATCACAGATTCACATTTATAATAATCAGCATCTATTTCATCTTCTTTGAATTCAAGAAAAGTTAAAATCATCTTATGCAATTTCTCACCAATTTCACAATTAAGATAGAGTTGTGAAATGTTATTATAAAAACGTTTTGCAATTTGACAAAAATATTCGTTTGTTTTGTCATCAATCTATTGTCTCTTTTCAAAACAAGTACATCATCCTGAAGTTTATATATTTTGATTTTAAATGATTTGATTTTCATTCTTCTTTCCTTGCTGTTAAAAGAGCTCCTGCTAAGACTATCACTAAGATCAGAATTCTTAATGCGAGATCATTTAAGATATTCACCTAAATTAGAGACTTTATCACACAACTTAGTTAGTTCAGAATCGTAACGAGAAATAGGAATATTAGGAGATTTAAGAATAGAATGTACCTTGTTGATTACCTTCTTGCTCTCTCCGAAATACTCCCTAAAGCTTTTTGTTGTGAAACATGTATCCGATTTCGCACCTTCATTTGTAACGAATCCTTGACATTCCGAATCTGTGCTTTTCACCATAAAGCACATTCATTCATTCACACTTTTCTCTTTTCCTTATCTTTTCCTTTATCTCACAACAAAACATTCTCCATGAGTAGGCTTCTGAACTTCCTCATCTTCGGTATCAGTTGACCACACTTCAACTTGACCATCACTATCATCCTCAACAACTATCAACTCTTTTGCCGTGCTTTTGGATTTATGAAGTTATTCTATCTTCTATAGGTAGTAGTCTTCATATTTTGACTTCTCTTTCTTCTCATTCACTTTACTCAACATACACTCTTTTGCAAAGTGATTTTTTCCGTGACAGTAGTTGCAATCGTAGCCAGAACCACCAAGCAACTATTTCTCTTCTTTTGCTTTATCTGATTCAGAGTTCCATCTCCATTGAACTTGTTTCCTTTCAAGTTGGAGAAGTTTTTCTTGAAGAAATTCTTGGGGTTACTAACCATAAGCGCCTTAATTTCGCTTGTCAATTCTTCATCCGTGCTATCTGAATCTGAATCATCTTTAATCACCTTGAATGCTTTACTTTTTGAGCTTTCTTTTTTTGCAACAAATGCTAATGGTCCAACATTTGAGACACTTTAGCTTCTCTGCGAACCTCTTTCTCATGAGATTTGAGAATACCAACCATTTTGGAAAGTGAATATTCCTTAAAATGTTCATGAGCCTTAACAGTCAATGCAATAAGCTTCCATTCAAACCTCAGACCATTTAGAAAAGTAACATTCTATTCAATCACTTTCCTGCTTAAATCATGCTTAAGCATTCTGCTTAGCAAATGGTTAAAACAAGTAACAGTTTGATCAATAGACTCACCTGATTTTTGCTAAAAAGAACCAAATTCAGATAAAAGAGTAGTTTGAATTGAATGAGTTAAATCAACATCACCGGAATACAATTCTTTCAACCTTTCCTAAATTTCATTAGTTGTACGAAGAGAACTTACCAGACGAAATGTATCAGGAGGAAGATCAAACCTTAGACTTCTTAATGCTTTCAAATTGTTCATCAAAAATTCCTTTTCATCAGCTTCAATGCCTTCAACAATGAGATTATCCAAATCCTTTTGAGTATACACAATCTTATCGGTCTTTGACGACTTGAATGATCCTTCTGTGATAACATGCCAAATACTTGAACCATGAGTTTCGATCCCCAAAACATAATCCTCAAAATGAAATACCCAGACTTCATAATATTATGGAAAAATAACTGGAATTTAGTTTGTAGAACCAATGGAACCATGAAGATTGAAGGGAATAGAATGAGAGTCTTCTTTTGCCATTTTTCAGAAAATTTTCCGATATGAACAAAAATAGAATCATATCTGTAAGTTAGGAACGAGTTCCAAATCGAGAATCGAATGATTTAAACTAAGAGTTTTGGATCAAATTGCAAACAGAAATTGAAAAATGCGAAATCGATCGAAAATACAAAGTAGAAATGTGAAGAACATGAAGAACTTCGAATGAAATCAAATCTGGAAAACAACTTACAAAATCTCCCGCTCTAATGCCACTTGAAAGGAATTTAGGAACAATAGATTCTATTTTGATCTCGTAATCACAATTGAAACTGTTGAAATATTAAGAAGACAAGAGGTAAATAAGATCAATTTTCCATTAGAGAGTGTTCTGAGAACAATTCAATACAGTAAGCAAATAACTATTCTCCCAAAAATTCTTCTCTCTATTCTAGCAGACTTTCCTATTTATAGGCATAGGGAATTCAGAAAGGAATAACTAAAACAACATATCAGAATGACAAACCTAGGCATACATAAGTTCTGATATCTAATAGACACACTATCAAAACTGCTAACCAAACAATACACAACTCCGATATCGGAACCTATTAGAATAGGTACGACCTCGAAATCGGAACTTACCAAATCGGAATACAATGACTCTGAAATCGGAATAGACCTATAAAAGATACAATTGTGATGAATACAACATTGACTCAACATGCTGGTTCCGAAACCTAAACTTAACACAACATAATCATTTCGAAACCTAACAATTAACCCTTTTATTAAAAGGGTCGGGTATGGACCACTACCGATTCGATTCGCGTATGACCTACTCCTTCTAAAATTTTAAAATATAAATTTATTATTTATAAGTTATACATGTATCAATCATCGTAACATTGTTTACTGTTTAGTACAGGACTCGAGGAGTTCGATCGTTCCACTTCCACTTCCTAGTTCATAATGGTTGAATTCCAGTCAACTCCCAATACAAATAACTATGTGAAATCGACCCGACAAAACATTGAATCTTTGGAGTCTGGATACGATAGAGGGTACTTATTTTTGAAGACATTTTTTGGAGCTCGTGTATACTATAAAAGTTTGGTTAATAAAACAGCATGTTATGGTATATTGTTGACTTGTTGTTGAATATTATTAATGATTTCTACTCCATTGTTGTTGCATTACTGAAATCTACTCCATTGCTTTCTGTAACTGAAGATTATTGCTGATTTCTTACTATTTTATTATTGATTCATCATCTTTAACAATTAACACACGATGGATGACAATGATGTGCAAACAAATGGTCCTGAAAATGTTGACATCTTATCTATGGTTAGAGTTTGAAAGAATAAAAAATAGAGGATCGATTGGACTTTGGGTTTTTTGAAGATACATTTTGATGTCCACATTTTCTCATGCATGTTTGCAATAGTAGACATTTTATTTTGTATTGCAAACATTATTTATTAAGCTATAAATAAAGTTTATTTTGGAATGAATGTTGTCTGGTTTTTGAGATTCATGTTAGATGTGTTGTAATGCATATTTATAGCCAAATCTTAATATTGTAAATGGGTTGGGTAAAAGAGTTGAAAATCCGTTGATCCGACAGATAAGGGTATGGGTTTAATTATCCAAAACACTACAAGTTATGGGTTGGGTTTATATCAACATTTGAAAATTGTTTAATGGGTTTGGATCAAGGCGGATCTGCGCCAAACCCACTCCATTGCTAGGCCTAAGATAAAGAAAAACAACTCACTTATGCTTTAAATGATTTTAACAAATTCACCATTTTTTAAAATGAACCTCTTCACTCATGCTTTAAACATTTTCAAATCATCATGACAAAAATCTCAAAAGCTGGGACTAGTAAGTCAAACTTGGAAATTAATTTAAAATTTCTTGATGGGTTTGGAGACGACTTGGTTACAGTAAAAATGATCATCTAAAGTTCAAGAAACCTTAAAAGGTTTTATTTGTTCGACCTATTCGATGATCTTCGATCACAAGAATCTACCATCCTCAAAAGAAATTCAAGAATGGGTGGTCCTCTAACTCTTGTCTCAAGACAACAACACTACCTCAAGAAGTTCATGTGCAGATTGTCGTTGTTCAAGAAATTTATCCGATAAAAAGGGATGAAGAATAAGGTGATCAATTGAAGCAAGGTTTATCACCGCTGACTCAATATATCAATCACACTTCTACAAACAACTTCAAAAGAAACCAAAAAAGAAGTCATATCAAAAGAACTTTCAGAAGTCATATCAAAAGCCATTTAACCAGCAGTCTAAGGGATCATAATCAAAAGTCAATACTCTACTTGCTCCAAAGCCTACATATTAAAATACTATGAATGTGGATCAACAAATTGTGGATGAAGAGATTATTTATCACAAGTGTCAAGGCATAAATCACTATGCTAGAGATCGTAAGGCTAGGAAACGTATTGACGAGGCATACTATTTGGCTATAATCAAGCAACTGCAAGAACCAGAAAAAGATTTTGTTGTCAAAACCAAAAGAGATGTTCAAGTGTGGTTTAGTGGATACGAAGGAAAAGTGTTTGGCGCCAAAGAATGTTCCTTTTACCGAAACTAAGAAGGATGCGTTTAAAGAGAAGAAAAAAAGCTATTGTTTCACGGTGAACAAGTCCGACAAGCCATCAATCATTGAACATGTAGAAATTATGCTTAAACATAAAAATGTTTTTATGGATAATCGTCATCCATTTTGAAAGATATAGAACTACCATTACCGACGCATTATGTGCCAACAAAATAAAATTGAAGGAAAAGAATGTGTGTTCTCAGGGGTTGTACCTTATAAAGGGGAAGTTTGAGGAGAACAAACTGAAGATAGACAATCTTCAGAGGGATATAGTCCTAGAAAGAGATTCTAGGATCATTTTGATATAGAGTAAATTACATGAACCGTCACTCGTACAGGTGCCAAAAGGCATGTTTATTCCTTATTTGCAAAAATTTACTCGAACCGCCCCGTTAGTTTAAAACTTACATGCTACATCCCCCAGACATAAAAAGACCATTTTGCCTTATTTATTTCTTTTTTGATTTATTTACTAATTATTAATTATTAATATATTAAAAGAAATATTTTAATTTAATATATGATCCCTTCACCATTGTCACCATTTCCATTGACCAACACCACCACCACCACTGCTGTAACATTCCATTTAAAAATAAAATAAATAAAATAAAATAAAATAAGTAAACAAATAAATAATAAGCCCTAAAAACCCCGAGATGTATTTTATATATTATTTTATTTTAGCCCTAAACCCGTAATAATTTATCATTGTTATCCGTAGGAGTTAAATGATATAATTTCCAGAATTTAGGGTCTATATTGTAACATTAGGACTTGAAATGTAAAGAAATTCGTGGAGCAAGGGCTGTTTGGTAATTATTGGACTTAAATTGAAAAGGAATTGTGGAGGCAGGGACCAATCTCATAAAAGTGCATACCAATTTGGTTGAACACGAGACTTGAATCCGGTAGCCCTTCCGCTCCTATTTTTAAGAAATGCAACACCCAAAGGAAACCCCAACCCTAAACATATCCTTCAGCCGCCACCCTTACACCCCCTCCCCTCACCTCCAGCCATCAGCGCCATCTCCCTCGTTGTTTCCTTGCTCCACTGAACTCCACCATCGTTGTGCCGTTGTTGTTAAAGACGAAGGCCGCTGTCGGACGTCGTGACAGCGGGCGATCAGAAGAAGCAGGCCGGTGATGGTCGCTGTTTCTGCTCTCGGTGAAGAATCGCGCCTCATGTCCTTCTTCGTTCTATTTTGCTGCAACAATCGCCGCTACCGATCCGACGGCTGTTTCGTTGCCACCATCTTGTCCGACTTCTACACGCCACCACGAGAGTGGATGAGTTTGGGTGGGTTACCGTTGTGTGTGTGTGTCTTCGCATGTGGGGGTGCGTATTCTAGTGCTAGTTGTGCGTGTGTGTGTTTGCTTGGTCAGAAATCAAAAGAGAATCCACCACCACCGTGAGGTGGTGGCTGTCATCTCCAACCACCGCCTGCCACCGCGAGGGTGGCTGTGTTTATATGTATTTCGCATGAGTGTGTGTATTTAAGTTGTATATTGTTATTTTGGTGTTGCTTGACCGGAAACCGAAGAAAAACCACCACCACCGTGAGGTGGTTGCTGCCACCTCATGCCGCCGTTCTGCCACCACCAACACCACCTTGGGTGGCTGTGTTTTTATATGTGTGTGATTGGACTGATATTTAGAATGCTTTTGATATGTTTTGGCCTAAAATCATAACCACCATGGACCGCCGCCGACCACCAATGCCCGAGGTAGAAGTGGGTGGTGCCCGATTTATTAAATATATATTTATTTAATCAACTAATCATCTAACTTTAGGAGTTGGAAACCCTAATTAGGGTTTAGAAAACCCTAATGTCAAGAAAACCTAGCTTTTGGATTTAGTCGGGACCCGCGTTAAAGCAGTTAATTAAACTTTAAATAATACTTAATAATTCTCTACAATTAACTTAATGCAACATTGTACTTAATGAAATAATTCCTTAAGGGGTTATGTGTGGAACACTAACCCTAGTTATCATTTTATGTGAAAAACCCTAGAATCGGTGAGCTCTATTTGGACAATGACTGGGCGCGTATTTGGGCTGTTGATTGGATTATTATATCACCCGAGAATGACTAAGTCAACGTTAATCAGTCGTACCCTTAAGTGATTAAGTCCTTAATGGTTTAAGTGTTCTTAATTAACCCTAATCGTCATTTTATGTGAAATCGTAATCGTCATTTCATGTGAGGTGGTCACTGTTGCAAGTGAATGCCACACCCCCAAACCGGAACGATGGAAACGTTCGGGGGCGGAGGACGTTATGCTCAGTATCATAACCATAGTGAAGAAAGTAAACACAACCATCATAAATATAATTTAAAAGGTTACATCATTGCAAAAATACATGTTTCCAAATAAATTACATATGATGTCAAAATATTGCAAAAAAAATCTGCGCCTTAGCGTCTTGCCTTAAAAACCTTGTGCTTACCTGTATTACTGAATACCTGAGAATATAAATTGTTTTTTTTGAAAGAGTATCAACATTAAAGCTGGTGAGTTCATAAGCAATTTATGAATGAAAAAGGGATGTTGTTCCTTAAAGTTTGTTGCAAGAAAATCCAATATTCTCTAAAAGGTTTATTGTAGTCCTAACTGAACCAAGACTTAGTATATGTAAGTAAATCGTCATACTTATGTGTGGTTTTATATTTAAATAAAACTCCTTTTTGTGAGGTTTTTGAATCCCCGTGAACTGTGTGTTTTGTTAATTCCTCATGTGAGTTGTGATAATCATGATAAAACTCGAAGGCCTCGTACTCGACGTTCTTCAGGCGTCGGAATGTTATGACATTTGTCACCCCAGACCTGCCGGTCTAGCTGTTGCAAGCAGCTTAGGTGCGGGTTTGTCAGACCCAATATAGATCTATACACAACTATCACGCTCTCCCTACAAGAGATTCTGGTTGTAAGTACAGGACTTTTCCATGGTACTTAAGAGTACCCTGAAGGTGAATTTCTCACAATTTTATTCATTAACAAGTTCACGTAGTTTGTAATGAAATACTTGTTTTGTAAATCGATTGTATTACTGTTTCTTTGTTAAACGAGTGTTCAAACTATACCTATTATAGTTTATCAAGAGTGTTTTATGTTTTAATGAAACCTTGTTATGCATGACTTTGTATTCCAATAAAAATGACATTGAAAATACTAAGTGTAAATCTTAGACACCTTGCTCAACATGTTACAAGGTGTGAATAACTCTTAAACTTGTTTTGACAGTTCTATCCTTAACTGTCCCTGTTTTAGAATATTTATAGAAAAATCATCGTAAGTCGAAAACTAAATCCGTAAACTCTGAGAGTTTGGAAAAAGAGTCTACTATATTCATAAATTTTCTTATAATTTTTGATGGTCTCAAACCAGTGTGAAAACGTTCATCTTCACAGCCTGGTCCGATTTTGTTGCTGCGGTGATAGACAGTTTTGTAAAAATCGCCATAAATTGTAGAAAAATCGTATAAATGCGTGCGAGTAGTCCTTAGAAAGGTATAAACCTAAACTACTTCTATATTGTAAAGTTTTGAAAAATATTAAGTTTAATTCGGCTAAAACAGTTCGTAAACAGGTCATAACTTTTCTGTTGTAAGCTGTGAAGTTAAGTTTTAAATATGTTTTGGTGTTTTAACTTGTATTCCCCCCCCCTGAAAACTAAAGAAAACTGGAAAATGTAGGGGTATGAACTCACCTTGAGTGATTTCTTGAAGAGTGGAAGGTTGAAGACGAGGAGTATCAAGTCAAGAACACTTGATGAACACGTGAAATTTTGGATGATCCTAAGAACGATTTTTGGTGTTAAAATGTGTGTAGATGATTCAAGGATGTTATGAAAACATGGAATAACACTTGAGTTTAGATGAGATACTTACCAAAAAGTGAAGTAATAGCTCAAGAACACCTTCAAAAAGTGGCTGGAAGTAGAGAGAAGAAGAGGCTCTCTTGGATGGTTAAGAGGTGTGTAGTTGTTTGATGGTGAAGAAAATGATCAAGGAAATCAAGAAGTCTTCCAGGGATTTCCTTATATAGAGGTTCCAGGAGCAAGTTGCAAATATGAGAGGATGTTTGCCTTGGTTTGTGTGATGTGGATATGGTTGGGCTAATGAGAAGGTGACACATGGAGGCAAGTTGGCACACTTGACCCACTTGTGGTGTAAAATATCCTTAGATACTTCCTTTAATGAAATAATGATTTATAATTAATAAATCCTTGAGATATGAATAAAATATGAGTTTAGGGAGTTTAAAATGATAAAAATATGAATTTGGTGAAAAATCCCCGTAAAAAACGTCAAAAACGGGCTTAACAGGCGAAAGTAGTCGAAAACCGGACAAGAAGGGGCGAAGCTGCGAGGTTCGGTCCTTAAGAACCGAGAGGGAAGGTTCGGTCCGAAGATGAGAAGGAAGCGAAATAGACCGAAGGCTCGGTTCATTTCGGTTGTTTATGAGTTTCGGCCCGAGACTAGCTTCGGTCCTCAGGGAGGTTCGGTCCGAGGCTAAGTTCGGTTCTGAAGGGACCTTCAGTTCTATGCAGTTCGTGATGGGTTTTGAGCATTCTAACACTCCTAAGTGTACATGCAACCCTAAATACCTTGGATCTATGTTTTCTCTATTATACATGCAATTATGAACTTTCCAAGGTATTACCCTATCTAACATACAATACTTGATACTTGGGTAATCAAATGGATAGAATACATACCTTTGTTTGATGTAGCTTGTCTCCATGAAGCTTGAGTGCCTAGTGCCCCAAATGTGACACCTCAAATGGTTCACACAACACCAAATGCACATGGAATGACTTGAGAGAAATGGAACACTCCTTGAAATCGTCTAGCCCTCATATTCACACATTAGTGCACGATTTCTTGAGCCATGGGATTATTTTATATGGTGGCTATTAGGGTTACACCATGTAACTCATAACTTTACCCATTCCTTATGCTCCATGGATTTTAACCTCCATGGAGTATCCATGGGTCACCCCATGGACTTAGTCCAACATAAGGAATCTTGGATCACAAGCCCACATATATAAGAATGAATGATTTACACAATCAACCCATATATTTAATTAGTCTCCTTTTGATCACTTAATTAATTCCAAATTAATTCTTGATCAATACTAATTAAATAACCTTATTAATATATTAGAACTTATAATATATTAACCAACCTTAAGTGTTATTTCTCTCATTATAGTCTATCCAAATGCATGATGCCATGCAACCCAAATGGACCATGCCGGGTCGGGTCAAGTCTTACCAATTATAGTTATGGACTTAGACATTAATCCAACAGTCTCCCACTTGGATAAGTCTAAAACTATTATTGCGTATGACTTCAGGAACCGATCAACAATCGTAGCTCTCAAAAGCTTCTGTCGAACTCTGACCTTGTCGATGAACTCCTGGCTTGGCCAAACACTCACATGTATCATCTTTAAATCATCGAGGGGCCCACATATATCGCTTTTATCCCGAAGGTAAAAGGAATGGATAAACTTCGACTCATATGGCTTGTTCTACTACTTGTTGAATCATACACAAAGGCACGTTTTATAACATTGAGTTACCGAATGCGTTTTCGTGCAATCAATGTACAACCAACTCATAGTAACAACTCATATCTCTAGGTTTGAAGAATATAAGATATTATCGTCTCATGATCACTCGTGATAAAATCCATGAAGTGATTCAAATGAGCGCGGGTTGAATCCAATACTCAGAACTTATGAGCACTCATGAGTGTTGTAGCACCACTTTGTCCACCAACTTGGACCTCTACAAACCAACCCATGACAGTCTTGATTTATATCTACTTCCAACATATGACCGACTGTGGATGGTTTGAATAACTTAATCATTCAGGAAGAGCGACTTAGTTATTCTGGAAGTCAAAACATGCAAAGTGAAACACAAGAATAAATGAATCAAATATGGTATCAAACCCTATGAATATAAATAAACACTTTTATTTATCACCATACTGATTACTCATTATTCATTGTTTCGGTTTTATCAACTTTATACTTGAATTAAAAACACTAGTTGTCCCATGCTCCAAGCATGTACACTATGTTTTTCTTAAACAATAGCTTTGCCATACACCAAGTATGCACTCTATGTTTGTCTATGATCCTTACTTTGTGAAATAAACCAATTGAACATAATTTCAATGATTCTAATTTCACACTCCCAAATCCTTATCAAAAAATGTGAGAATTTCAAATTCCTATCATTTATCGAAATCTGTTTAGATTTTAAACTTATATGCACGGACCCTCCTGTAATGAATATGTACAAAGTCACAAAGACTTGTCAACAGTCATTATAAGGTATTCCAATGGAGATCAACTCCATGGAAACTAAGTCTCATATTCAAAGTACATTGCTTTGGACATGCTTCTTGCATTAAGTTTTCTAATCTTACACAGATAACTTCCACCTATGGAGACAACTCCATATTCTCATTTTGACTACCACTTCTGAATAAGAGATGCCTCTTTTCAGAATATGTCAATATGGTCCTTCCAAAATTAGCACTATACTTCCAACTGTCCCTGAGCAACCAATCTTTGGTAAACCTCAGATTGTCCTCGACAATTGCTTAATCATTTTAGTCATATCCAATTCTAGACCTTTTCCCTTCTTAATGCCTCTGGGCATTTGGAAAAATTTAGAAATGACAAATATTATAGCACATGCAATCGATCCTGTACCCAAAGCAAATGGTACACGATTCATGATGTCTCACATAAAGACATGATTCTAGACCAGTCTTTTGCTACAATATTTTTATTTGCCATGTTTTCAAAATTTGACTATGAAGAGGGATGCCGTAATCATAATCGAATTTTGAGAACGCAATATATAGAATTTCCTTAAGTTGAACCAATCCAACATGAAATTCATATATATATTCTTGACTAAAGATGATTAAGGTCTCAATCTAAGCCTTTAGAACTGAAATGAAGTATATCCTCTCCCTTAATTATAGCAAAACAACTTTTTCAATCCCTGCAGCCTCACGAATTGAAACTTTTGTTTTCTATAATTAACATTGCTAACTTGCAACACTAACAATAATTATCATGCTCCCACTAACATGATGATTATTAGCATAACACTTATGCTCCCACTAGCTTTGACATGCACTCAGAAATCAGCTGGACTTCTAGAAATCAATACTTTATTGACTTCCTTACCAAAGTTCAGATTTCTGATACGAGATGCTTTGATAAAACTTTATCAAAATCATACACCTTTCCTTAGATAGCATGCATGTGTGTCTAAACAATTTCAGAACTATGAAAAGGGATGCCGTAATCATAGTCTCAATTGTTTAGACGTATTGCCATCTGCTTCAAATCTACTTGGTGGAAGTGTTTCCTCACCATCATTTTCATGAATCGGAGAGAAACCTTATGACCCTTAGATTTTATGGTGTATGTGTTCTTATCCATGTGAATCGTCAAAACCATAGTCACAAGACAAGGATAATGACAAATCCAAACTCATATGGACTGAACTTATGCAATCTTAACTTCTTGCCACCTGGCAGTACAGGGCCTGCCATTGCTTCCAAGTTGTTATGCAACCAATTGAGAACTTTCAGAACTCCTATGCAAAGCCAACTTTAACTGGAATGGGCACAGAATATGTCAACATGATAGGTTATAAACCTCAAGTCGTATGCTAGTGAAGAACCTCAGGTTTTATTCTTGATTAGTTCTTGAAATTCTTTTTAGGATCTTTAAGACTCCCACTGTCCTCTTGACATATAAGACTATCTTGCCAAATATTCAAGAGATAGTGCGGATTCTTTATCAAGACAAACACTTCACATAATTGGCCTTAGTTGGTCTTTGTTTAATCCAAAACATCACAACTTACCAACTTCAAATGTACAAGAGTAGGACACTTTTACTCTTACATTTGACAAGTGTTATAAACCTTTCTTTAAGATATGTCACTCAACTTATAGTCTTGGAGTATGACTCTAAGACTTGTTTTGAAACGAAGTATGACTCATCTTCTTGATTTAACCATTTCAACAATTCATGACTCCTCTTCTTAGTCATAAGAATGCACTACGATGTCCTTAGAAGACCAATTGTGATGTGGTTATTTAATCATTAAGATGATCATAAAACATGATACTAAAGTACTCTCCCATCTTTTCAGATTTGAGAAACTTTTATCCGTCTGCCTAATTTGATTCTTCCCATTCGTTCTGCCATACATTGAGACTTTTCCAATGTTTCAGAATTATACTTAAACTTGTAAGTATAACCATATTTACTAAAATTTAGTAAATCATGACGAATAGTCTTAACGAGCTTTGTGGTGGACTTGACCAGTGCACAAGAATGTGTACTCGATCCCTTTAGTCCTTAACTTGACTCACACATCCATGTGAACAAGTCTTAATTTTCCAATGCTTGAAAGTTCTCATTCATCATACTATTCAACTTGCATGATTCCAAGTTTCTATCCAACTGAAGCCTTGGGAATGAGAATCTTTCCTTATTTGGTAAATTATGACACTACCACAAACGAAAGAATCAAGTCCATTTTTTTTCAAATATTGCTATCAATGGAATCATATAAACAACCATTTTTCACAAATGCCACTTGTAAGGATATTTAAAATAAATATAAAATTAAAAACTTTTATTTTATTTCAAAACTTTGCGAAAAAAACTTATCCTTATAGTGCAAATGCATACGGAAAAACTTGTTGTTATCTATTCCTAAGCAATATATCATAACTCCTAAGTAACAGCTTCAAAATTCTGATGCGATCGAAATCCACCTACGCGATCGGAATCAGCATATACTTCCTTTAAGCTTTCTCTCTATTCTTTGATTCTTAAAACATCAACATGTGACCCAGTCACATCATGTAATGAGGATCTTAGAATAGAAACTTAACAGAGTTAGATAATGGGCTCTACCTGAAGTAGAGTCAGACTTATTGACTTTAACATCCTTAGGTAAACTTGGCAGCTTTGCAATCAACGCCCCTTCCTTTGGCAAAATAAACATATGGACCCTTTGGTAATGGGACTATCTCAGACTTAGCCTTTCTCCTTACCATTTGGTCAACCGGGTTGACTATGGCCAATCCCTTTCCATTGGGAAGATAATGCTTTTTCTGGATTTCCAGTGTCACCATTGTCACTGTCCATAAAGTTTTTGGGAAGTTGATCTTCTAATCAAATTTGCTTTACTATCGTTCCGAATCATTGCTGATTCAGCAGCACCAAGCAAATAGATATGATCATTAAGGTTCATGTCATAGTCTGTTTCATAGTAGTCCCAAAGGAACTCACTATGTGACTTAGAAAGTGATTGAACATCCAACTTTCTCAAGACTTTGACACCCAACTCTCCCAGCTTGGCAATATGTGACTTCATCTCTAAGATGTGATCACACATAGACCTTGCTTGCCATTAGGGCTTGAGTGACCTTGAACTTGTGGGTTAGGGAGAATAATTGGAGGAGGTGGAGGAAGTAAAGTTCCAAGAGATTTGGGAAGATCATAGATGTCTGAACTAGACATCTTTTGGGAGATATTCAAGATAGTTGATATAAAGTCCTTAATATAACACCCAATATGAAATATTAAGGCTAGGATCCAACAACCTATTTATAACTGGAAGAGGGATGCCGTAATCCGAGTTATAAAATAGTTGAAGGTAGGTAAATGACGATTTACCAATTTCCACCATTAAAAACGAAATAATGTAATTAGGTTTTTAATTGGATTTGAAACTCCTAGATCTTTTCAGATTCATTGAACTTTTCAATGGCATGTTTCAATCTCGAGTGTGCCCTTCAGGTTTTGTGACTGGGATGCCGAGGATCACAAAACAAGGTGTGAAGTAACCATGCAAATATACTTGGTACCCTTAATATTTACCCCTCAATCGATGTGCCGGTTAACCACACGAGCTCCACCGATACTATGATAAATATTAAGTTACCCTTTGCCTACTTTGTTAAATCCAGGTTAGTGTGCCGGTTAACCACACACGCTCCACTAACGGTTTAAACAAAGTGCAAAGTGTAATTTCATGGATTAGCACCTTATTCACATTTTCCTAAGTAACTAAGATTGGGAATTTATAAGTGTTTAGTTACTTAGTATTTATCATTAATACTTTTAATGAAGGGAGAATTATAGTCCTTGTCCTACCCGTTCGGCTAACGACCCTCCACCAGTCAAGGAAGCGGTGGGTGAGAGTGGACACCCATTAAACTGCCATTTTATAGGCAGTAACCTTATACCCCCTTATAGACCGGCTTCGTGAATGAGGCCTACTAACGGTAAGACTGACTTGCTCTTATACATATATTTATTATTAACTTATAATACTATAAAGTATAAGGGTTGAATTTTAACTTTTAAAATTCTAAGGGCTAACTTGGAATTAAAGTATTCATGGGGGAAAACTTTACAAATTCCAAAACTTGAGGGCAAGTTTTGAAAATATTCAAAACTAATTAATTCCATAACTTATGTGTTTAAAGTAGTTTTAATTAAAAAAAAACCCTTCAAGTTCCATAACTTGAGGACAAGTTATGGAAGACTTTAAACTAATAAAAGAATGTAACTTTCTTTATTTTTGTAACTTATGGAACTAATTAAGGTTACACATTTTATCATTTAATGAAGTGACTCTTGAACCTCCATAACTTGAGGACAAGTTATGGAGTCATAAAACCATTTAATGAGGACAAGACTCTTCATTTTTGTAACCATTGCCAACTTTTTATGAGTTTTATGAAACTTAAATGTGACTTTTCATATAACTTGAGGACAAGTTACAAAAACACATTTTAGAATCAACTCTTAGATTAAAATGGATTGAAAACACATAATCAATTAACTTTTCTATTAATCTAAGAAACTCATATGAACAAAGATAATTCACATCAAATTTTTTTCCAAGTAATTAGCATAACTTTTAAACTAATACAAAAGATGAATCTATTGACAATTATCTTTGAAATTGGATTAGCTTGAACATTACCACATCAAAAACAAGTTTATAAGTCCAAAAACATCTAAGGGTAATGTTCCTAGTCCATTTCTAGCCAAAACAGTCGAATATATGTTGTCAGGGGTTCCAAAATTCGATTTTCAGCTAATTTTGCAAGTATAACAAGAAAACAAGCCTTGGCTTTGATACCATTGATGGGTTTTGAGCATTCTAACACTCCTAAGTGTACATGCAACCCTAAATACCTTGGATCTATGTTTTCTCTATTATACATGCAATTATGAACTTTCCAAGGTATTACCCTATCTAACATACAATACTTGATACTTGGGTAATCAAATGGATAGAATACATACCTTTGTTTGATGTAGCTTGTCTCCATGAAGCTTGAGTGCGTAGTGCCCCAAGTGTGACACCTCAAATGGTTCACACAACACCAAATGCACATGGAATGACTTGAGAGAAATGGAACACTCCTTGAAATCGTCTAGCCCTCATATTCACACATTAGTGCACGATTTCTTGAGCCATGGGATTCTTTTATATGGTGGCTATTAGGGTTACACCATGTAACTCATAACTTTACCCATTCCTTATGCTCCATGGATTTTAACCTCCATGGAGTATCCATGGGTCACCCCATGGACTTAGTCCAACATAAGGAATCTTGGATCACAAGCCCACATATATAAGAATGAATGATTTACACAATCAACCCATATATTTAATTAGTCTCCTTTTGATCACTTAATTAATTCCAAATTAATTCTTGATCAATACTAATTAAATAACCTTATTAATATATTAGAACTTATAATATATTAACCAACCTTAAGTGTTATTTCTCTCATTATAGTCTATCCAAATGCATGATGCCATGCAACCCAAATGGACCATGTCGGGTCGGGTCAAGTCTTACCAATTATAGTTATGGACTTAGACATTAATCCAACAGTTTGGTCATAAGGAAGCTTCAGCTTCGGCTCTTAGGGTTTCGCTTCTTAGGGTTTCGCTTCCAAGAGGCTCGGTTCCATTAGGGTTTCGGTCCTATAGGGCTGTTTTTCAAGTAAACTTCCCGTTTTGAGTGATTTTTGGCCAAGTTAAGGGTCGGGATGACCCGGATGACTATAAAAAGTTGAGAGAGATTTGGGAGAGATTTGAGAAAGATTTGATTTTAGTCAATATTAGTGTATAGACTCGCAATGCAAAGTTCGTGAACCCCGTTATGCTTTGTTTACGATTGATTTAAGTCCCCAAAAGGCCCATAGCCGTGTTTTGGTGCATTTAACTCCATTTTTAGGGTTTTACATTCCTAAACACATAGAATCTCCGAGACACTTGAATTCTTGACATACAAATGCACATTTTCATAGAATAACTTTTAGCATAGAAGTACTAGTTAAGTTTGACCGGTTTGAGTTGTTGACTTTGACTTTGACTTGAATTTACGGTTGTCACAGTGAATATGACCTGTGATCGGGTATTGACTCAAGTATCTTCGTGTAGGTGATTGGAAGTGAGTTGAAGTTGTTAGAGTTATTTGTTGCTACAGTGGTTATCTACGTACATATCAAGGTGAGTTTCGCCTCACTGTACCCGTGGGTCGAAGGCACCAATGCCGGCCCACTAGTTTTGGTTATCTCCTAGTAGAGGGATGCCCTAGGGACTGTATATAGTCATGTAGGATAGACTTAGGACTCTTTATCTAAGCTCTCTTACATGTTCCTTGTTTGGTTGTGGTTCTAGAGTAGGATCACATGTCCGGTGACTATCTTACCTATGAGTATATACGGCCATGCATTCCTTGGATTGTTGATATTTAGTATGCTGCTACGCTGTAGTAATTTGTTAAATCTGTGTTCTGGTATTGAGTATGCTGCTATGTTGTAGTAATATGTTAGATCTGTATTCTGGTATTGAGTATGTTGCTATGCTGTAGTGATCTGTTAGATCGGTTTTCTGGTATCGAGTATGTTGCTATGCTGTAGAGATCTGTTAGATCTATCTCCTAGTATTGAGTATGTTGCTTTGTGGTAATAACCTGTAGAACTGTATGTTACCTGTGCTTGTTGGTTATCATCTATGGAGTGCCCTTAGGGACTGTCGGTGGTCATGTAGGATAGCCTGAGAACTCTTGGTGTAGGCTCTCTTGTCTGTTCCTTGTTTGGCTGTGGCTCTAGAGTAGAACCATCTGTTTGGGTGGCTATCTCACCTTTGGTTACCTATGGTTACACATTCTATGGGGGTTAGCTGGTAGCAAGACGGTATGTTGTGAGAGGATTAGTAGGAAGTAGTGAGTTGTATGATTGTTGTTTGCCTGTATTATATGCCTACTTGATCCTGATTGTTTATATATCAATATATTGTGTTTGGTTTGGGTTGAGGCTCTCCTGGTTTGTGAGGTAGGCCAAGATACCCGGTACGGGCCGACTGTAAGCCGTAGGCACGGAGGCTCGGGAAGAGTGGTAGTGTTGAGGTGGTAGGCGAACAAACCCTGGGTATTCCAGCCCGATAGCTGATTGGACCTGTTGTATATTGGCATTTCAACCTAGGGTATTCCATCTCAAAGATGACTGGACCCGAAGGTTGACTGGGCCTGGGGTATTCCAACTCGATGGTTAACTGGACCCGACATGTTTGATTGTATATTTGATCTGTTTATATGGTGGTATTTTGGGGGAAACTCACTAAGATTTATGCTTATCAAGTTGTTTATTGTTTCAGGTATCATTGGTGTCTATGGGAAGGCGAAGGCGGGAGTGTACACACGCATCAGCAACATTGAGGATTCCACGTCTTCTATAAAAATCTGATTTTGAACAAATGTAATTTGGAATAAACGGTTTTCTTAACAATGGATTTATAAATTGGAAAACTTTCACCTTAATAAAAATGAAAATTTTGGTTGTGAAAATGGGACGTCACAAGTTGGTATCAGAGCCCTGGTTTGAGTGAATTGGAGGAACACTTGTGTGAATCCTGTCTCAAACTAGGATCCGAGAGTTTTTGCAAAATGTTTTTGAAGGAAAAAAGTTATAATAAAAGAGTTGGGTTAGGGGCATGGGCTCGGTCTCTTGTCATGTTCTTGTTTGATTGTTGGCTTGGGATCGGGAACGTGGACATTGACTTAACTTTGATTTTTCAGGAAGATGATGTGTGTACAGTCACCCAGAGCCCGAACAGGAGAGTGGTTCCCAAATACTCATACTTGTTATATTTCCTGAGTTTTTATCTTGTTGATACGAGATTTGTTAGAAAAGCATGCTAGTGATAGGCTAGGGATATTCAGGAATTGCATGATAGAATTGCCTGATTATATGATGCCTGATAGCATAGGGTTCTTCTTATATGAAATTGACATCATTACTGTAGTTGCTTAGTGTATGCAACATAGTTGTACATAACTAAGATTCTATAGCCTGAGAATGCTTAGTTTAGCCTTATTTCCCGTTCTTGCTTGATGAAGGGCTTAGGGTAGAATCAGGTATTCGACTGTCTATAGGGTCCAGCATTATGTATGATTAGCATACACGAGTGCTGCAGGGTTGGTGGAAGTTTCATGGACGAGTTGTCTGGGGTTTTCCGACTAGTTGTGTAATGTCTAACTATCCTTTAGGATGAGAGGATAGAGTGTATGTGTATTTTGTGGGTATTGTTAGGGTTGTTGTGATGATCTTCTGAGACAAATACGGGTAGGTGTGGAAGGTAGTATGGGCCCGTACTACTACAAGCACATGACCCATACGTGTAGCAGGGAAGTCACAACCCCAAGGGTATTGTTAGGAATTGGTTCCCCTGGTGTTATATGTGTTTTTTCCTGATATCTCCCTGGTTTATTTTTAGTATGGCGATTACGAGACAATTTGAGGCTGGATCCGGATTAGGATCAGGAGTAGATGGCCAGAATAGGCTAGCATTGACTGAGGACCATGTCATGGAGATCATTCGTAAGGAGGTTGTTTCTTTTGTCCGGGGGCAGATACCGAAGCTGGTTGAATCTGTCAAGGCCTCCATGATGGAGTACTTTGATGACCGATATGCTACACTTTCTGAGGTTGTTGTTGCTGTAGCCACCACGACTGTTGCTTCCATTAGGACTCGAGGAGAGAGAGATTTCCAGTATCGGGACTTCGATCGTACGAAGCCCTCAGAGTTTGATGGGGTCTCGAACCCGATTATGGCGATGAGATGGCTGTCTGACCTGGAGGGTTGTTTCTTCACGTGTACTTGTCCAGATGACCAAAAGTTCACGTGTGCCCTAAATCATCTCAGGTTGGGGGCAAGGGATTGGTGGAGACTGGTGACTAGTTCTTATACTCCTGAGCAGAGGGCTGCAATGACTTGGGAGCAGTTCTCGGAGATGTTCCGTGCAAGGTATGTTCCCCTGGTAGAGAGGGAGAGACTGGCCCAGGAGTACCTGAATCTGAGACAGACGACCAAGTCGGTGATGGAGATCACCAAGATGTTCACGGAGAGGGCTTTGTTCAGCCCTGAGTTCGTTGCTTCAGAACAGGATCAGAGGACTCAGTATTTGAGCATGCTCAAGACGGAATTCGACAGTTCGTGTCCACCCAACTCCATGGTTCTCTCGATGAGCTTCGGGATGCCGCGAGGAAGCGAGATATTACGATAGAGACCCAGGAGAGGGAGCAGTGTCAAAATCTGAATCAGTCCCAGCCTTAAAAAAATAGATTCTAGTCCGCCGGCCCGAGTTCAGGATCCGTTGGAGGGAGGCACATAACTTTTGTTTGTCACAGGTGTAGCAAGGAAGGACATTTCGGTAGAGACTGCAGGTGGAGTGTGTGAGTTTGTTTTCATTACGGTCAGGAAGGCCACATTAGAGTTCACTGTCCTTTCCTCAGAGAGGTGATGGATCCTACACCCTTAGCTTGGCAGTTATCCGATGGTCTTCAGGGGACCACCGGGGTCCCGAGGATCGAGATTTGAGTTGACAGTTCTTCTAGTTAGCTGTTGTGGTAGTATTGGTATTTATCTGTAATTTTGTTTGTGTTTCAAGGTTCAGTTGTAATTTTGGATGATCAGTTAAATGGAACTATCTTATTAGCTCTATTCTAATTAAATTCTTATTATGAATGGATTAATTATCTTTGTCCTCGATTGTATGCGTGTTGGAATTTGGGAATGTTGTGTGGGTTCGGATTCTCATGTATATGTGGATATCAATAGTTGGAGTCAAGTGATGGAGTTCAAGTTGGTTTGGGTATCTAAAGATTTGGAAGTTGTTAGACTCGAGAATATCTCGAGTGGGGGAGAGCGAAACCTCATAGCAGGAGAACTTTGTGTCAAGTTCCGTTCTCAGAGGGATTTCTCTAAGTCCCATACTTCTGTGCAACTGTCAAATTTTCTGGTTTCGCGGCAAGCTTATCGTCAGCTGTTGGACTTTCCCTTCGATTCATATTAGTCTTGGCTGTGATGACATCTGTATGGCGCTTGTGCTTAGACCCTAAGGTGCTAGGAGCTCAGGTTGAGGGTTGCTTGTCTGTTGTCGTCTGATCGGGGGTGAGCCCGAGTGTTGGTTGTGGATAGCTCAGCTGGGCTGTCAGAGCAGAGTAAGAGTGTGGTTCAGTTCAATATGAGATCAATTAGTTTTCATAGCGGTGATTCCGTTTATGTGTGGGGTGGCGTGCCAGCGTTTGGCCGAGAAGCTCGGAGACCGATTGATTCTGCGGATTTTCGTTAATCTTCGTTGCTGTGGGGGAGTGCATCATGAAATAGAAGCGAGAGCTGATTTTGAGGACGAAATCTAATTTAAGTGGGGGAGAATTGTAACATTCCATTTAAAAATAAAATAAGTAAATAAATAAATAAATAATACGCCCTAAAAACCCCGAGATGTATTTTATATATTATTTTATTTTATCCCTAAACCCGTAATAATTTATCAATGTTAGCCGTAGGGAGTTAAATGATATAATTTCCAGAATTTGGGGTCTATATTGTAACATTAGGACTTGAAATGTAAAGAAATTCGTGGAGCAAGGGCTGTTTGGTAATTATTGGACTTAAATTCAAAAGTAATTGTGGAGGCAGGGACCAATCTCGTAAAAGTGCATCCCAATTTGGTTGAGTACGGGACTTGAACCCAGTAGACCTTCCCCTCCCATTTTTAAGAAATGCAACACCCAAAGGAAACCCTAACCCTAAACATATCCCTCATCTGCCACCCTTATAACCCCTTCACCTCCAGCTGCCAGCGCCATCTCCCTCGTTGTTTCCTTGCTCCACCGAACTCCGCCGTAGCTGTGCCACTGTTGTTGAAGACGAAGGCCGCTGTCGGACACCGTGACAGTGGGCGATCGGAAGAAGCAAGCCGGTGACGATCGCTGTTGCTGCTCTCGGTTAAGAATCACGCCTCCTCTCCTTCTCCGTTATGTTTTGCTGCTACGCCGCCGCTACCGCTCCGACAACTGTTCCGTTGCCGCCATCTCATCTGACTGCCACACACCACCGCGAGGGTGGCTGATTTTGGGTGGGTTACTGTTTTATGTGTGTGTCTTTGCGTGTGGGGGTGTGTATTCCAGTGCAAGTCGTGTGTGTGTGTGTGTGTGTGTGTTTCCTTGGTCAGAAATCAAAAGAGAATCCACCACCACCACCGTGAGGGGGTGGCTGTCATCTCCAACCACCGCCTGCCACCGCAAGGGTGGCTGTGTTTGTATGTATTTTGCATGAGTGTGTGTGTATTTCAGTTATATGTATTGGGTGTTGCTTGACTGAAAACCGAAGAAAAACCACCACCACCGTGAGGTGGTGGCTGCCACCTCATGCCGCCGTTCTACCACCACCAGCCGCCACCTTGGGTGGCTGTGTGCATATGTGTGTGATTGGACTCATATTTGGAATGCTTTTGATATGTTTTGGCCTAAAATCATAACCACCACCGTGAGGTGGTGGCTCCCGCCATGGACCCCGCCGACCACCACTGCCCGAGGTGGTAGTGGGTGGTGCCCGATTTATTAAATATATAAATATTTATTTAATCAACTAATCATCTAACTTTAGGAGTTGGAAACCTTAATTAGGGTTTAGAAAACCCTAATGCCAAGAAACCCTAGTTTTTGGAGCTGGTCGGGGCCCACGTTAAAGCAATTAGTTAAAATTTAAATAATACTTAATAATTCTCTACAATTAACTTAATGCAGCATTGTACTTAATGAATTAAGTCCTTAAGGGATTATGTGTGGAATACTAACCCTAGTTATCATTTTATGTGAAAACCCCTAGAATTGGGGAGCTCTATTTGGACAATGATCGGGCGCGTATTTGGCTGTTGATTGGATTATTATATCACCCGAGAATGACTAAGTCAACCTTAATCAGTCATACCCTTAAGTGATTAAGTCCTTAATGGGTTAAGTGTTCTTACTTAACCCTAATCGTCATTTTATGTGAAGCCCTAATCGTCATTTTATGTGAAGCCCTAATCGTCATTTCATGTGAGGTGGTCACTGTTGCAAGTGACTATGACATGTGATCGGGTGTTGACTCAAGTATCTTCCTGTAGATGATTGGAAGTGAGTTGAAGCTGTTAGAGTTCTTCTCTGCTACATTGGTTAGCTACATGTATATCAAGGTGAGTTTCGCCTCACTGTACCCGTGGGTCGAAGGCACCAATTCCGGCCCACTTGTTTTGGTTATCTGCTAGTAGATGGATGCCCTACAGACTGTATATAGTTATGTAGGATAGATTGAGGACTCTTGATCTAAGCTCTCTTACCTGTTCCTTGCTTGGTTGTGGTTCTAGAGTAGGATTACCTATCCGGATAACTATCTCACCTATGAGTATATACAGCCATGCATTCCTTGGATTGTTGATATTTAGTATGCTGCTATGCTGTAGTAATTTGTTAGATCTGTGTTCTGGTATTGAGTATAATGCTATGTTGTAGTAATATGTTAGATCTGTGTTATGGTATTGAGTATGCTGCTATGCTATAGTGATCTGTTAGATCTGTGTTCTGTTATCAAGTATGTTTCTATGCTGTAGAGATCTGTCTCCTGGTATTGAGTATGTTGCTTTGTGGTAATAACGTGTAGACCTGTATGTTACATGTGCTTGCTGGTTATCATCTATGGAGTGCCCTTAGGGACTGTCAGTGGTCATGTAGGATAGCTTGAGAACTCTTGGTCTAGGCTCTCTTGCATGTTCCTCTTTTGGTTGTGGCTCTAGAGTAGAACCATCTGTTTGGGTGGCTATCTCACCTCTAGTTACTTATGGTTACACATTCTATGGGGGTTAGCTAGTAGCGAGACTATATGTTGTGAGAGGATTACTAGGCAGTCGTGAGTTGTATGATTGTTGTTTGCCTGTATTATATGCCTACTTGATCCTGATTGTTCATATGTCGATATATTGTGTTTGGTTTGGGTTGAGGTGGTCCTGCTTTGTGCTGTAAGCCAAGATACACGGTACGGGCCGGCTGTAAGCCGTTGGCACGGTGGATCGGGAAGAGCGGTAGGGTTGAGGTGGTAGGCGAACAAACCCTGGGTATTCCAGCCCGATGGCTGATTGGACCTATTATATATTGGCATTCCAACCTAGTGTATTCCATCTCGAGGATGACTGGACCTGGAGGTTTGATTGTATATGTGATATGTTTATATGGTGGTATTTGGGGGAAATTCACTAAGCTTTATGATTATCAAGTTGTTTATTGTTTCAGGTATCATTGGTGTCTATGGGAAGGCGAAGGCGGAATTGTACACACGCATCAACACCATTGAGGATTTCGTGTCTTCTATAAAACTCTGATTTTGAACAAATATAATTTGGAATAAACGGTTTTCTTAATAATGGATTTATAAATTGGAAAGTCTTCACCTTAACAAAAATGAAAATTGTGGTTGTGAAAATGGGACGTCACAACTGCCGTCAGTCACCAGCTCCAATACTCCGATGACTCCAAAACATCTCCGACGACTATGGACTAAAAAGGAAAAACTCTACTTTTTCTCTAAGAACTTTACCATTATCTCTATTGTACCCCGTTCTCTCGCTCTCAAATCCATTTATGTGGTGAATTTGAACTGAAAAAGAAGAACTGATCAACGAACCATCGTCGGATATGCGATAAGGATCTGCCACCACTTATCATCGGTACCATGGTCGAATGGTCGGGGAAAAAGAAGAGATGGGTAGACCCAAACCCTAATTCTCGTCGCTATTTGAAATTTCAAAACCCAAACCGTAGATGGCCACCATATCCCTTCACCTGTTCTGATGTGCAGCTGGAAGAGTCACAGTCACCACCATTGTAAATATACATCACCATCACCTCAGATCTATGTTTTTGAATGGTGGTGGAGATAGTTATGGTTCCAGGTTGCGTAAGGTTTCAGCGTAGATCTACGGTGGCGATGACAACTCACAATAGAAATGGCCGAAGTATACAGGTATGGATGGCGGCTCTGCGAGGTCATCTTCTTCGGCAAGGTGACAACTTCAGACGTCGCTACAAATAGCTTCAACGTTGATGGTTGCGATGTGATTAGGGTGAAGGAGTTGGTTGTAGACGATGATATAAGGAGAGAGAATGTTCTTCGGATGGTGGAGATGACTATGGTGGTCGGTGATCACTTGGTTACTGGTCGGCAAGTTGGGTCTCCTCTTTTCCTCTCATCGAGTATGTATGTGTGTTTCTTCTGATCAGTAACAAAATGAAGGGTGGGGAAACTGAAGGGGGCTCTATTTATTTTAAATTGAATTAACTAAAAATTAAATACATTAAATTAATCGAAAAATAAAAACATAAGGGTATTATTGTCATTTTAATTCTGGAACAGACTAAATTCGCAACGAAATCATATTTCAGGGATGAAGCATGCAAGGTTAAACCAAATGAGGGATGATGCAAGTTAATTTTTGAAAATAGGGACTAAACGTTCCTTTTGGCACTTATACGAAGGATGATTCGTGTAATATACTCTTTTGAAAAATGAAAGTCTTATGTTGATTAGATAACAAGATAATATCAGGAATGTCAATGTACAAATAAAATATATTATTCTAAGTCATCTCTTCAAAATATGGTTGTTGTTGGTAACACTTACAACTGGGGGTGGAATGGAAAAATGGTCCTAGGAAAAAAGAACTTTCCATATTTTTTTCCTCCTAAGCCTAGGATAGACGTCCCATTCTCAACAATTAGAGGTCACATGAACCCAATGTCAAATCTATCCGAATTCCAAACAAGACAATTGTCACTACTCAAGAATGTATGTGTGACTCTATTTAAGACAACGACTACAATCATTCAAATAAGACCAGTGCAACAATCTCATCAAGCACTATGTTTTAAAATCCATTGACAACAATTGTGTTATTAAAGAGATTGTTTGTGGAAATTTAGGGACTAATTCTGACATGACATTTAATATGCATGCTATAACATCCATAAAATTCATGGAAAATTTAAACTTTTAAAACCAACCCAAAAACATAAATCATTTACAACATAGTTTTCAAAACATGTTCCATATCAAAGTTTTCATAAAACCATAAGTCCAAAACATGAGGACGTGTACGGTTACGCCTTTGCCTTCCCGCGATCCTCTGAAGTCATGAAACATAACCAAAACTGTAAGCCAACTCTTAGTGAGCTTTCCCCAAAATTGCCAACACACCATACATATAAAAATAAAAAACAACATGTATACAGAGCCTTCATCATGACTGGACCGCCTCACAGGCCTTCAGCCTATATGTGCCACTCACAGGACCTTCAGCATGATTGGACCACCGCATCGGGCCTTCAGCCTATCTGGACCATCCTCCAGGCCTTCAACATGACTGGACCGCCTCGTAGGGCCTACAGTCTATTCAGTCCTCCCTGGGTGTCTTGGCCTTCAGCACAAAGCCGGACCGACTCAACCCAACCAATCATAACATGTCGATATACACATAACTAATAAACATATAACTAGGCATCAGACAAACATGTAGATTTACAGATCACTACCGCATGCTATCATCCTATCTACCAAGATATAGATCTAACAGATCACTACAGTACACAATCATATGATAAACCAGAATAACAATCCAAAGGGTCGGCCTTTGTGCCTTCGACCCGTAAGTGCAGTGAGGAAAACAAATACCCAAAATGTCCATAGGGTTAAACTAGGTCAAAAGTCAATGGAAGTTAACGGTCAACGAAAAGTCAACCTAACCTCTACGCCCCGCGTACTACGCCCTTGACCAAAAGTGGGCAGCTGATCTCCTACGCCCAGCGTACTCCTTGGTACATCCAGCGTACGCCGTGGCCATGCAAACCTCGGATAAGTTCTTAATACAACGAGTCCAAACGTCCCAAATTAGATCTAATCCTAAAAAGGTGTCCCAAACCATAAAGCTTCCAACTTTATGGTTATGCATGCCTTAATAAGTCCTAAAACCCAAAACCCTAGTTTGTTTTAACCACTTAAGACTTTTATAACAAGCATGCAAGCACTAAATGGGCCAAGATAGCATTTTTACGACCTAAAGCACCTTAAATCTTCTAAAAGGACATATCCTTTGGTCTTAGAGTAGCTCATACTCATCAAGGCCAAGAAAAGGGACTAAAACACATAAAACTTCCCATGGCAAGATCTTAAGGAAATAAAAGTAAAGGTTAGAGCTTTATACCTTCTGGAGCTTCCCAAAGAGGCAAGGATCCCAGATCTACAAGCTTGCTCCCACACCAATGCTCCTCAATGAATCTTTTTCTTTCTTCTACACATCAAGAGGATATAAGGATGATTATATAGGGGCTTAGCCCTAAAATTTAGGGTTTTCCACACCTGGAGAGTACCCCCCGCATACATTGATGTATGCACAGCGTACTAGGGCTCGCCCTAGTACGCTAAGCGTACGCATGTACGCATGGCATACTGCTATTTCTCCAAAATTACAACTTTCCCACTAGGGCTTCCAATGGGCACTTCCTTCTACATAGGGACCGAAATGCAATATAAAAATATTCCAAGGTTGATTTTAGAAGTACCTGAACACCAGGATGTTACAATTCTCCCCCACTTGACCTAGACTTCATCCTCGAAGTCTGCTGCGGTGAATAGCTATGGATAATGTTCTCGCATCTCAGCCTCCGGCTCCCAAGTCCACTCGGAGCCCCTCCAGTGCTGCCACCGTACCTTTACCAAATGTATTTCCTTGTTACGCAAAACCTTCATCTTCCTTTCTAGGATAGCCACCAGCTTCTCTAAATAGTTCAGACACTCATCGACCTGAATATCATCCAAGGAAACTACTGCATCCTCATCCAATACGCACTTTCGCAGCTGCGAAACATGGAAAGTGATGTGAATCTGACTGAGCTCCTCAGGAAGATCGAATCTGTAAGCAATCTCGCCAACCCTAGCAGTCACCGGAAAAGGACCAATATATCGGGGGCCCAACTTCCCCCCTCTTCCTGAAGCGTATCACACCTTTCCAAGGTGAGACCTTTAGTAATACCATGTCGCCGACCTGAAACTCCAACTCGGATCGACGCCGGTCGGCTTAACTCTTCTGCCGACTCTGAGCGGTCTGCAATCTCTGCCTGATCTGCTGAATCAACTATGTGGTTTGAAGGGTCACTTCGGTCCATCCCATAACCCTATGACCAACCTCACCCCAAAAAACTGGGGTACGATATCTCCGCCCATACAAGAGATCGAAATGCGGAGCACTAGTGCTGGAGTGATAAATATTGTTGTAGGAAAACTCCGCAAGAGGCAGGTAGGAGTCCCAGCTCCCACCGAAATCGATAACACAGGCCCGCAACATATCCTCAAGGGTCTGTATCGTCCGATCACTTTGGCCTTCGGTCTGTGGATGATAAGCAGTGTTGAAATTCAACCTCATGCCCAGTTCCTCATGGAACGTCTGCCAAAAACGGGAGGTGAACCGAACATCACAGTCTGAAACAATGGACACCGGAACCCCATGGCGAGCAACCATCTCGCAAACATACACATTGGCCAACTTATCGACTGAAGACTCTCCCGGATAACCAAGAAGTGAGAACTCTTGGTCAACCGATCCACGATGACCCAGATAGCATCAAAACCCTTTTCCGTCTTCGGAAACTTGGTGATAAAATCCATCGAAATCTGCTCCCATTGCCACATGGGAACCTCCAGAGGCTGCAGCTTGCCATGCGACCTCTGATGCTCAACCTTGACCATCCTGCACGTCATGCATCTCTCAACATACCAGGCTATCTCTCTCTTCATACACGACCACCAATAGCTCAATCTCAAATCCCAGTACATCTTGGTGGCCCCCGGATGAATAGAAAAACGAGACTTATGAGCCACCTCTAACATAATATGTTTGACTCCACCAGACATCAGAACCCAGAACCGACCACATTGGGTCAACAACCCATGACTATCTGAGACAAATCTGACAATATCACCCATGATCCTATCTTTCTTCCAATTCTCTTCCCGAACACCCTCGACCTGAGCCTCCCTGATCAATCCCAAAAGCGGGGAATCCACTGATATCCTCATACATGACACCCTATCTGAAGACCCAACCGACTTGCGGATCAAAGCATCCGCCGCTACATTTGCTTTACCCGAATGGTGAAGGATCTCGTAGTTATAATCCTTGATTACGTCCAGCCACTTGCGCTACCTCATGTTCAGGTTCAGCAGATCCATAATATGCCTAAGACTCTTATGATCCGTGTAGATAGTACAACGAACACCATAAAGATAGTGCCTCCATATCTTGAGGGAAAAAACCACTGATCCCAACTCCAGATCATGGGTGGGATATCGCGTATCGTGCGGCTTCAGTTGCCGCGAAGCATAAGCAATCACTCATCCTCTCTGCATAAGGATTGCCCCCAAACCAGTGATGGATGGATCACAGAATACCAAAAAGTCCTCAATTTCCTCCGGAAGGGTCAACACCGGGGCCTCGCATAATCTCCGCCGAAGAGTCTCAAAGGTCGACTACTGCTCAGGGCCCTATCGGAAATCCAGCCCCTTCCTCGTCAGACTAGTGAGGGTACCACAATCTTAGAGAAATCATGAATAAATCTCTGATAGTACCCTACCAAACCCCAGAAACTCCTGATATCTGAGGGAGATTTTGGAACATCCCACTACATCACGGCCCCAATCTTGGACAGATCGACCAAAATCCCATCCTGGTTAACGATGTGTCCAAGTAACTGAACCTCTCGTAAACAAAACTCGCACTTTGAGAAATTAGCATAAACTCGTTCTCACCTCAAAACCCAAGAAGCTCGCGAAGATGCTCCTCATGTTGCTCTCTGGTCTTGGAATACACCATGATATCATCAATAAATACAATAACAGAATGATCGAGCATCAGCTTGCATATTTGATTCATCAAATGCATGAACACCGCAGGCGCGTTGGTGAGCCCAAATGACCTTACCACGAACTCGTAATGCTGTTGGGTTTTTAGCATTCTAACACTCCTATGGTGTACATGCAACCCTATAAACCTTGGATCTATGTTTTCTCTATTATACATGCAAATATTAACTATTCCAAGGTTTCATCCTAACTAGCATATTATGAAGCACCTATACTACAAAGTTCTAGTTAGATGACATACCTTTTGATGTAGCTTGATGTCTTCAAGCTTTAAGAGCTTAGCCCCAATAGTGTGGAAGCCTCAAATGGAATCACAAATCACCAAAACACCTTGGAAGAACTTGAGAGAATATGTATGCACACTAAAATCGGCCCACTCTTATTTTCACACACTTGTTCCAATTTTGTGAGCCAAGGACCCCTTTATATATTATGGAGGATTAGGGTTACATCCATGTAAACCCTAATACCCATGACCTTTCATTTACATAGGATCCATGGGTTAAAAGCTCCATGGACCATCCATGAAAGCTTAGCCCAACCTAAATGAACATGGCCCATTCCATATATATAAGAGTCCATATTTAATTAGTTCTTTTTGATCACTTAATTAATTCTAAATTAATTCTTGATCAATACTAATTAAATAATATGATTCCATATTAATATATTAGAACTTATAATATATTAATATAAATCATAAATATACTATTCTCAAAAGACTATCCATATAAATTGTACCGGTGAAGTGCAACCCAAATGGACCATGCCGGGTCGGGTCAAGTACATACCAAATATAGTTATGGACTTAGACATTAATCCAACAGTCTCCCACTTGGATAAGTCTAAAACTATTATTGAGTATGACTTCAAAACCTAACTGGCAATCGTAGCTCTTAAAGCCGCTGTCGAACTCTAACCATGTCAATGCCTTGTCCATTAGATAAGGGATCATATATTCCTCCATTCTAGATATCATATGGACTGAGACATGGATTATAATCATTCTCTCTGTCCATTTGTTGTTTCCCGATTTTCGATTTATGATGACTGACTGATTGAACAAATCAAATCAGCCCTGGCTTGGCCAAGCACTCACATGTGTCATCGTTAAATCATCGAGGGGCCCACAGATATCGCTTTTATCCCGAAGGTAAAAGGAATGGATAAACTTCGACTCATATGGCTTGTTCTACTACTTGTTGAATCATACACAAAGGCACGTTTTATAACATCGAGTTACCAATGCATTTTCGTGCAATCAATGTATAATCAAGTCATAGTAACAACTCAGATCTCTAGGTTTTAAGAATATAAGATATTATCGTCTCATGATCACTCGTGATAAAATCCATGAAGTGATTCAAATGAGTGTGGGTTGAATCCAATACTCAGAACTTATGAGCACTCATGAGTGTTGTAGCACCACTTTGTCCACCAACTTGGACCTCTACAAACCAACCCATGACAGTCTTGATTCATATCTACTTCCAACATATGGCCGACTGTGGATGGTTTGAATAACTTAATCATTCACGAAGAGCGGCTTAGTTATTCTGGAAGTCAAAACATGCAAAGTGAAACACAAGAATAAATGAATCAAATATGGTATCAAACCCTATGAATATAAATAAACACTTTTATTTATCACCATACTGATTACTCATTATTCATTGTTTCGGTTTTATCAACTTTATACTTGAATTAAAAACACTAGTTGTCCCATGCTCCAAGCATGTACACTATGTTTTTCTTAAACAATAGTTTTGCCATACACCAAGTATGCACTCTATGTTTGTCTATGATCCTTACTTTGTGAAATAAACCAATTGAACATAATTTCAATGATTCTAATTTCACACTCCCAAATCCTTATCGAAAAATGTGAGAATTTCAAATTCCTATCATTTATCGAAATATGTTTAGATTTTAAACTTATATGCACCGACCCTCCTGTAATGAATATGTACAAAGTCACAAAGACTTGTCAACAGTCATTATAAGGTATTCCAGTGGAGATCAACTCCATGGAAACTAAGTCTCATATTCAAAGTACATTGCTTTGGACATGCTTCTTGCATTAAGTTTTCTAATCTTACACAGATAACTTCCACCTATGGAGACAACTCCATATTCTCATTTTGACTATCACTTCTGACTAAGAGATGCCTCTTTTCAGAATATGTCAATATGGTCCTTCCAAAATTAGCACTATACTTCCAACTGTCCCTGAGCAACCAATCTTTGGTAAACCTCAGATTGTCCTCGACAATTGCTTAATCATTTTAGTCATATCCAATTCTAGACCTTTTCCCTTCTTAATGCCTCTGGGCATTTGGAAAAATTTAGAAATGACAAATATTATAGCACATGCAATCGATCCTGTACCCAAAGCAAATGGTACACGATTCATGATGTCTCACATAAAGACATGATTCTAGACCAGTCTTTTGCTACAATATTTTTATTTGCCATGTTTTCGAAATTTGACTATGAACAGGGATGCCGTAATCATAATCGAATTTTGAGAACGAAATATATAGAATTTCCTTAAGTTGAACCAATCCAACATGAAATTCATATATATATTCTTGACTAAAGATGATTAAGGTCTCAATCTAAGCCTTTAGAACTGAAATGAAGTATATCCTCTCCCTTAATTATAGCAAAACAACTTTTTCAATCCCTGCGGCCTCACGAATTGAAACTTTTGTTTTTTATAATTAACATTGCTAACCTGCAACACTAACAATAATTATCATGCTCCCACTAACATGATGATTATTAGCATAACACTTATGCTCCCACTAGCTTTGACATGTACTCAGAAATCAGTTGGACTTCTAGAAATCAATACTTTATTGACTTTCTTACCAAAGTTCAGATTTCTGATACGAGATGCTTTGATAAAACTTTATCAAAATCATACACCTTTCCTTAGATAGCATGCATGTGTGTCTAAACAATTTCAGAACTATGAAAAGGGATGCCGTAATCATAGTCTCAATTGTTTAGACCTTTTGCCATCTGCTTCAAATCTACTTGGTGGAAGTGTTTCCTCACCATCATTTTCATGAATCGGAGAGAAACCTTATGACCCTTAGATTATATGGTGTATGTGTTCTTATCCATGTGAATCGTCAAAACCATAGTCACAAGACAAGGATAATGACAAATCCAAACTCATATGGACTGAACTTATGCAATCTGAACTTCTTGCCACCTGGCAGTACAGGGCCTGCCATTGCTTCCAAGTTGTTATGCAACCAATTGAGAACTTTCAGAACTCCTATGCAAAGCCAACTTTAACTGGAATGGGCACAGAATATGTCAACACGATAGGTTATAAACCTCAAGTCGTGTGCTAGTGAAGAACCTCAGGTTTTATTCTTGATTAGTTCTTGAAATTCTTTTTAGGATCTTTAAGACTCCCACTATCCTCTTGACATATAAGACTATCTTGCCAAATATTCAAGAGATAGTGTGGATTCTTTATCAAGACAAACACTTCACACAATTGGCCTTAGTTGGTCTTTGTTTTATCCAAAACATCACAACTTACCAATTTCAAATGTACAAGAGTAGGACACTTTTACTCTTACATTTGACAAGTGTTTTAAACCTTTCTTTAAGATATGTCACTCAAGTTACAATCTTGGAGTATGACTCTAAGAATTGTTTTGGAACGAAGTATGACTCATCTTCCTGATCTAACCATTTCAACAATTCATGACTCCTCTTCTTAGTCATAAGAACGCACTAAGATGACCTTTAGAGGACTAATTGTGATATGATTTCTAAATCATTATGATGATCAAAAACATGATACTAAAGTACTCTCCCATCTTTTCAGATTTGAGAAACTTTTATCTTTCTGCCTAATTTGATTCTTCCCATTCGTTCTGCCATACATTGAGAGTTTTCCAATGTTTCAGAATTATACTTAAACTTGTAAGTATAACCATATTTACTAAACTTTAGTAAATCAAATAGTCTTAACGTGCATTGTGGTGGACATGACCAGTGCACAAGAATGTGTACTCGATCCCTTTAGTCCTTCACTTGACTCACACATCCATGTGAACAAGTAATTAGTCTTGATTTTCCAATGCTTGAAAGTTCTCATTCATCATACTATTCAACTTGCATGATTCCAACTTTCGGTCCAATTGAAACTTGGGCGATCAGGAACTTTCTTGATTTGGTAAATTTAGACACTACCACAAATGAAAGAATCAAATCCATTTTCTAATATTGCTGTCAGTGGAATCATATAAGCAACAATTTTCCACAAATGCTATTGTAAGGATACTTCAAATAAATAAAATTAAACAATTTTCTTTTATTTTAAAACTTTGCGGAAAAACTTATCCTTACAATCCACATGGAAAATTGTTGTTATCTATTCCTTAGCAATATATCATAACTTCTTAAGCAACTGCTCAAAATTCTGATGCGATCGAAATCCACCTTCGCGATCAGAATCAACATATATTTCCTTTAAGATTTCTCTCTATTCTTTGATTCTTAAAACATCAACATGTGACCCAGTCACATCATGTAATGAGGATCTCAGAATAGAACTTAACAGAGTTAGATAATGGGCTCTACCTGATGTAGAGTCAAACTTATTGACTTTAACATCCTTAGGTAAATTTGGCAGCTTTGCAATCAACGCCCCTTCCTTTGGCAAAATAAACATATGGACCCTTTGGTAATGGGACTATCTCAGACTTAGCCTTTCTCTTTACCATTTGGTCAACCGGGTTGACTATGGCCAATCCCTTTCCATTGGGAAGAGAATGCTTTTTCTGGATTTCCAGTGTCACCATTGTCACTGTCCATAAAGTTTTTGGGAAGTTGATCTTCTAATCAAATTTGCTTTACTATCATTCCAAATCATTGCTGATTCAGCAGCACCAAGCAAATAGATATGATCATTAAGGTTCATGTCATAGTCTGTTTCATAGTAGTCCCAAAGGAACTCACTATGTGACTTAGAAAGTGATTGAACATCCAACTTTCTCAAGACTTTGACACCCAACTCTCCCGGCTTGTCAATATGTGACTTCATCTCTAAGATGTGATCACACATAGACCTTGCTTGCCATTAGGTCTTGAGTGACCTTGAACTTGTGGGTTAGGGAGAATAATTGGAGGAGGTGGAGGAAGAGAAGTATGACTTCCATGAGCCAAACTCGGGAAGTCATATTCATTAGGAAAGCTTGGTTTGGGAAGATCATTGTTGTCTAAACCAGACATCAATAATGGGAGAAATTCACGTAAAGTTGATTTAAGTCCTTAATATAACACCCAATATGATATATTAAGGCTAGGACCCAACAAACTATTTTTTAACTTGGAAGAGGGATTCCGTAATCCAAGCTATAAAATATTTGAAGGTAGGTGACTGACGATTCACCAATTTCCACCAAGATAAATGAAATGTATTATTAGGTTTTAATTGGTTTTGAAACTCCTAGATTCTTTTGAGATTCATTGAACTTTTCAATGGCATGTTTCAATCTCGAGTGTGTCCTTCAGGTTTTGTGACTGGGATGCCGAGGATCACAAAACAAGGTGTGAGGTAACCATGCAAATATACTTGGTACCCTTAATATTTACCCCTCAATCGATGTGTCGGTTAACCACACACGCTCCAACGATACTATGATAAACATTAAGTTACCCTTTGCCTACCTTGTTAAGTCCAGGTTAGTGTGCCAGTTAACCACACACGCTCCACTAACAGCTTAAAGAAAGTGCAAAGTGTAATTTCATGGATTAGCACCTTATTCACATTTTCCTAAGTAACTAAGATTGGGAATTTATAAATGTTTAGTTACTTAGTATTTATCATTATACTTATAATGAAGGGAGAATTATAGTCCTTGTCCTACCTGTTCGGTTAACGACCCTCCACCGGTCAAGGAAGCGGTGAGTGAGAGTGGACACCCATTAAACTGCCATTTTATAGGCAGTAACCTTATACCCCCCTTATAGACCGGCTTCGTGAATGAGGCCTACTAATGCTAAGACGACTTGCTCCTATACATATAATATATTAAACTTTTAATATTATAATAGTATAAGGGTGTATTTTAGACATTTAAAATACTTGGTGGTTTAATCTATTAATTAAACTAGACTTTTAATTTAATTAAACTCAAACCATATATTTATGGATTAATAATACTCTTTTAATTAAACGCTTTAATTAACTATTAATAAAGTCCATAAGAGTTAATTTGAACTATTCAACAAAACATCATAATTCCAATTATTAAACTCAAAATTAAAATCATTTAATTAATTGTTTAAGTTATGAACCCAAGAGTTTTAGAATTCAATTCTTTTTTTCATAAAAAACTTTTCTCAAATTCCAAAACTTAAGGGCAAGTTTTGTAATTCTTGAAAACCTTTGGATTCCATAACTTATGGAATTAATGGTGTTTTATGATGAAACTTTCCATGTTCCATAACTTAAGAACAAGTTATGGAATTCTTTAAAACATTAACACCAAATTTTGTAACTCCATAAAAACTTTGAATCAAAATTTTTTTTTTTTTAAAAAAAAAAAACTTTCATATCCATAACTTATGGAAGTTTCAAAAACCCTTAAGATCACAACTTTAAAAAAAACTTTTGAGCTCCAAAATTTTATGACAAAATATGTAACTCCTTAAAACATTTAGATCAAACTTTTAAAACTAATAAAATAATCATATCATTTTATCTTTTACTAAATTTGACCTAATTCAACTCATATAACAAATGATTCAAATTTTACAAATAATTCGTTTTTCACAAAACAAGTAATTATCTTAAAATTTGACAAACGTCATGTTTTTTTTTCCTTTTTTTTCAACTTGAAAATAAAACATTTGCATCAATATAACAGAAAACAACCCATGACTCTGATACCACTGTTGGGTTTTGAGCATTCTAACACTCCTATGGTGTACATGCAACCCTATAAACCTTGGATCTATGTTTTCTCTATTATACATGCAAATATTAACTATTCCAAGGTTTCATCCTAACTAGCATATTATGAAGCACCTATACTACAAAGTTCTAGTTAGATGACATACCTTTTGATGTAGCTTGATGTCTTCAAGCTTTAAGAGCTTAGCCCCAATAGTGTGGAAGCCTCAAATGAAATCACAAATCACCAAAACACCTTGGAAGAACTTGAGAGAATATGTATGCACACTAAAATCGGCCCACTCTTATTTTCACACACTTGTTCCAATTTTGTGAGCCAAGGACCCCTTTATATATTATGGAGGATTAAGGTTACATCCATGTAAACCCTAATGCCCATGACCTTTCATTTACATAGGATCCATGGGTTAAAAGCTCCATGGACCATCCATGAAAGCTTAGCCCAACCTAAATGAACTTGGCCCATTCCATATATATAAGAGTCCATATTTAATTAGTTCTTTTTGATCACTTAATTAATTCTAAATTAATTCTTGATCAATACTAATTAAATAATATGATTCCATATTAATATATTAGAACTTATAATATATTAATATAAATCATAAATATACTATTCTCAAAAGACTATCCATATAAATTGTGACGGTGAAGTGCAACACAAATGGACCATGTCGGGTCGGGTCAAGTACATACCAAATATAGTTATGGACTTAGACATTAATCCAACAAATGCCCATAACGAGTCCGGAACGCGGTCTTCTCCACGTCATCCTATCCCACTCTAACCTGATGATACCCAGACCTCATATCTATCTTGGAGAACCAAGATGCACCCTGCAACTGATCGAAGAGGTCATCAATCCGCCGAAGGGGATAATGGTTCTTCACCGTTAACTTGTTCAACTCGCGGTAATCAATGCATATTCGGTGTGAACCATCCTTCTTCTTGACGAAAAATATTGGTGCTGCCCACGGAGAAATGCTCGGTCTGATGAACTACTTGCCTAGCAGTTCCTGCAACTGAGATGATAACTCCTGCATCTTAGGCGGTGCTAAGCGGTATGACGCCTTGGCAATAAGGGCCATACCTAGCACGAGGTCAATCCTGAACTCGACCTGCCTCTCGGGAGGCACTCCGGGTAACTCCTCCGGAAACATATCTGCAAATTCCCTGACAACCGAGACCTATGAAACTAAAATATGATCCCCAACACGCGTATCCACCATATAATCCAAGTATCCCGCACACCCATGCTGAATATGATGGGTTTTGAGCATAACAAACAATTTCTATGTGTGCATGCAACCCTAATTTCTTTGATCTATGTATTCTCTAATTGAACATATAAGTATTGAACATCAAAAGGAAAACCCTAATTGTACTAGTATAATTTCGAAAATCATAACTAGTGTTGGTAAACATACCTTTGATTGTTATGTTGCAATAACAATGAAAATCCAAGTCTTCTTCAACCTTGAGAGCAAGCGTCACAAGTGTCACGCCGCTAATGGTTCACACCCAAACTATGCAAGAGGATGAGAGAGGAGAGAGAAGGAAGGAGGCTTGAGATTTTTGGATATCCTTCTAGGGTTTAGAGTGGCCGAAAATGTGAAGCCTTATGGGTCTATTTATAGTGCAGATAGGATAAACCGGATAACCCTAATTTAAATAAAATATTATTAACTTCAATTGGTAATTATCCACCTCCTTAATTATCTACTTAGGATAATATAAAACCCTAATTATCCTTAAGAAAAACCGTCCACCACCTTCTTGGAAGGTTCTGGAACCTCTTGCTCAACTATTGAACAATTGCACTTTAGTCCCTGCACTTTCAATTAATTCTTTTATTCCTGAAATTAATTCCAATTAATTTCTGATTAAATATTAATTAAATAATATGATTTCTAATTAATATATTATTTTCATAATACATTAATAAATCATCCATTTCAATTTATTAATCAAATAATAAATTCCACATCTCTCCAAAAGTCATCCTGTCTAGTTCCTAGTTATGAGGGCAAATCAAAAGGATTGTGCTACTATCAATTCAAGTATATACCAATTACAGTTATGAGTTTAAACACCTAATCTAACAGTCTCCCACTTGGATAAGTCTAATAACTATAGTTTCCAGTATAACTTAAAAATTGATCAGCAAATTGTAGCTCTCAAAGCCGCTGTCGAACTCTGACCTATTCAGTTATGTGTCCTAAGATAAGTGGTCATATAATCCTCCATTCTGAAAGCTATCATGTGGACAAACGACATGGAACATAGTCAATCTTATTGTCCAAAACTTTGTTTCCTAATTTCTGGTTTGTAATAACAAAGAACTACTAATCGAACACACCAATTTAGTCCTGGTCGGGCCCGACACTATAAGTCAACACCAAATCATCGAGGGGCCCAATGTATCGCTTTTCCCATTGGGGCAAAAGGAACAGATAAACTTTGACTTATATTCTTGCACTATTTACTCATCAAATCATGCACAACAATACGTTTTATAACATCAAGTTACTGATGCGTTTACGTATCATCAATGCACAACCAACTTGTAAACAATAACTCATATATCTTTGTTTAAAGATTATACGATATTATCGTCTTAGAATTACTCGTGATAAATTCCATGAAGTAATTCTATGAATGCGGGTTAATCCAATACTTAAATTCTTCATTTCAAAAGTATTCATGAATGTTGCAGCAAACCATTGCTATGTCTAAACTCTTAGACAATCTACAGTCTGATTCATGACAGTCTTAATTCACTACTTACTTCCAAAAGTATGATCGACTGTGGATGTTTGAATAATCGAATTATCCGGGAAGTAAAGCATGCAAAACGAAACACAATAATAAACAATTGACAATAGATAGTAAACAATACACATAAATAATTCTCCATTACTTAATCATCAAATTTCAATTACATTTACTTTATTACAAGTTTCTAAATATCTACCTAACTACAAAAACTAATATCATCCTTCAGACCAATGCTCCTTGCATGCTGAACGTGCTTAACCCTACTCAGACCCTTTGTGAGGGGATCTGCATGATTCTCTTATGATGATACCCTCTTTACGACGAGGTTTCCTTCTTCTACCCTATGTCTGATGAAGTGGTATTTTCTATCGATATGCCTAGATCTGCCATGATCTCTTGGTTCCTTTGTCAAGGCAACTGCTCCTTCATTATCACAGAAAATATCTATTGGCTCCTTTAGAGCTGGCACAACTCCAAGGTCTCTGATGAAGTTCTTTAACCATATAGCCTCCTTCGATGCTTCTCTTTCAACTATGTATTCTGATTCACAGGTAGAATCAGCCACGGTCTCTTGTTTGGAACTTTTCCAAGTTACTGCTCCTCCATTAAGGGTAAAACCCAGCCAGATTGAGAATGGAAGTTGTCTCTATTTATCTAAAAGCTGGTGTCACTATACCAGTAACTCTCCAGTTATCACTGCCACCAAGCACAAGGACCCTTGCCTTAGTTCTTCGTAGATACTTAAGAATATTCTTGACCACTATCAATGAGCTCTATCTGGATTTCCCTGAAATCGACTCACCATGCTTAAAGAAAAAGCCACGTCAGGGCAAGTACATGTCATAGCATACATGATCCATCCAAAGGCGGAAACATATGGAACTAGACTCATTTCTGATATCTCTGCATCAGTACTCGGACTCTGAGTCTTACTCAGTTTGGTATTACTCTAGATAGGCAACTCTCCTTTCTTGGAATTCTCCATGCTAAAACGTTTTAGCACCTTATCCAAATACGTACTTTAACTAAGTCCAATTAGTCTTTTACTCCTGTTTCTCAAAATCCTTATTCCCAAAATATAAGCAGCCTCTCCCAGATCCTTCACAGCGAAACACTTCCCAAGCCAAGATTTAACCTCTTGCAAGATTGGAATGTCGTTTCCTATGAGTAGTATGTCATCAACATACAATACTAGGAAGGTCACTATACTCCCACTAGCTTTGACATATACACAAGATTAATCTTCACTTCTAGAGAAGCCAAACTCTTTGACTTTCTCGTCAAAGCAAAGATTCCATCTACGAGAAGCTTGTTTTAATCCATAGATCGATTTCTCAAGCTTACACACTCTATTGGGGTACGTAGCATCCACAAAACTCTATAGCTGACTCATGTAAACATCCTTAGCAAACTTCCCATTAAGGAAAGCGGTTTTGACATCCATCTGCCAAATTTCATAGTCATGAAACGCAGCTATGGCTAGCATTACCCTAATAGATTTAATCTTAGCTACTGGTGAGAAGGTCTCATCATAGTCAACCCTTGGGGTTTAAGTAAAGCCCTTCGCAACCAGTCGATCTTTGAAAATGTGCACCTTTCCATCCATGTCGGTCTTCTTCTTGAAGATCCATTTGCACCCAATTGTCTTTCGACTTGGTACATTGTCAACCAAATTCCAAACTTGGATATCATACATGGACTTGATCTCGCTGTCCATTTCCTCTTTCTACTTGGCGGACTCAGGGCCCGCCATAGCTTCCTTATAGTTAGAAGGTTCATCCAAATTTACCAGTGTACTATCACTGATAAAGTATCACCATCTGTAGTTATAAGGAAACCATAAAACTCAGGTGACATTCTAACTCTACTGCAACGCCTAAGAGGTTACGAATCTTCAATTGGTTCAACTGGAATTTCTTCCTCAGGTTGAGCGCTAGTATTAGAGGTTCCTTCATCATTTGACTCTTGAATTTCTTCAAGATCAATAGTACTCCCACTGTCTTCTTTGCATATGGGTTCTCTCTCACGAAAGACTCCCCTTCGTGCTACGAAGACCACATTGAAACTAGGTCTGTAGAAAAAATATCCAAAGGACTTTTGTGGGTAGCTGATGAAAATACATCTCTCACTTTGAGGTTAAGCTTGTCGTGCGTCTCTCGTCTAACGAAAACTTCACAACCCCAAACCTTGATATGCGCCAACGAGGGAACCTTCCCTGTCCACATCTCGTGAGGTGTTTTGGCAACCTTCTTTGTTGGGACAATCTTAAGAATGTGGGCGGCAGTCTCTATGGAATACCCCTAGAAAGATATTGGAAGTGAAGCTTGACTCATCATGGAACAAACCATGTCCAACAAGGTTCGATTACGCCTCTCAGCCACACCATTAAGTTGTGGTGTCCTAGGAGGTGTTAATTGTGAAACTATTCCACATTCCTTAAGGTAGTCGTGGAAATCGATACTAAGATACTCACCGCCTCTATCATATCTAAGCATCTTAAATATTTCTACATAATTGATTCTCGACTTCTTGTTTGAACTCTTTGAACTTTTCAAAGGTTTCTGATTTATTCTTGATTAAGTAGACATATCCATATCTACTATAATCATCAGTAAAAGTCATATAGAATCGATTTGCATCCCTTGTTGTGGATCTGAAGGTCCCACACACATCTGTATGTATGAGATCCAACAATCCTTCACCTATTTCACAAGAACCAGTGAAAGGTGATTTAGTCATCTTTCCAAGTAAACAATAGTCACATGTATCATCCGAACTTAAGTCAAATGATTCCAATACTCCATCCTTTTCGAGTTGGGCAATGTGCTTCTTGTTGGCATGTCGAAGACGACAATGCCACAAGCATGCTTTGTCTAAACCTAGACGAATCAATTTGTAAAACACTATTACCTAAATTGTCTACAACCATCACAGTTTCATACACGCCATCACTAGGTAAAGCTTCAAAATAAAATACACCATTTTTTAAAGCATAAATAGATCCATTCTCATTATTTAAAGAATATCTAAAACTTTGTCTATATAAACCACGAAATGAAACGATGTTTCTTGTCATTTCTGACGAGTAGCAACAATTATTCAAATCTAAACACAACCCACTACTAAGCAGTAAGTTATAAACACCAATCCTGGTAACATGTAACGATCTCCTATTGCCCATGATTAGGTTCATTCTCCCATGCTCCACGTCCTCACTTCTTTTTAGCCCCTGCAAAACAGAACAAATGTGAAAATCACATCCTGTATCAAGGACCCAAGAATGAGAATATGATGAGTTTTTAGATAAGATAGTGTAAATACCTGTCGAGGTTAGCTTCAGTTTTCCATCCTTAATGTCTTGCAAGTATTTTGGGCAACTTCATTTCCAATGCCCATTGTCATGGCAATATAAGCAAACAACCTCTTTGGGATCGGAGGCAGGGGGTGCGTCAGAACTGGACTTGCCTTTGGGTCCATTGCTTGATGACCTGGCTTGGGACTTTCCCTTCCAATTATGTTTGGGAGGACATTTTCTCTTCTTCCCATTTCCTTGTCCAATGGCCAAGACAGGAGCAGCAGCAGCAGCAAAAGTGAAGGCAATACTTTTTCCCTTTAGTCCACTTTCAGGAGTTCTTAGCAAGTTCTGAAGTTGAGCCAATGTGTTCTTTTGGTTGTTCAGATGATAAGTCATGATAAACTGATCATAACAACTGGGCAATGAGTGCAAGACTATATCAATAGCCAATTCCTCATCAAAGTTCACATTAAGCTTCAGCAAGCGTTCCATGTATCGTTGCATTCGTTGCACATGGCGTGACGGACTTTCCGTCTTTCCTCTTGATGGTGATGGGGACTTTAGTACCTCGTCTTTCTCTTGATGAGCTCGTTGGTGGCACTTTTCCACCAAGTCCTTGTTCATCTCATACGACCAGTAATCCTCGTAGAATCTTTGTAGCTCATGAGTCATAGTTGCTACCATGATGCAAACAACCTTTGTTACATCATTGTAGTGTTTCCTATACTCAAATAGTTTTTCAGGAGTAGCTTTTGTTTCATCAATCTTGAGAAATTCCTTTTCGAGCACATACTCTTTGTCCTCGAAATGTAGAGCCATATTGATGTTTCACATCCGATCATTTATAATTGGTGCCATCAAAAGTAACCCTCGAGCAGATGTTCAATAGTGAGAAGTTGTTGTTGGAGTTGGAGGAGTTGTTGTTGTTGGAGGAACCAGAAGCATCGTTGGGAGTTGACATCTGAAAAAAGAAGATGGACAAGTTTTGGTTAGATCAGAATACTCCTCAATATAACACCCAAATGAAATATTAAGGCTAGGATCCAACTAGATAATTCACAACTTAGAAAATGGATGTCGTAATCTAATTGTGAAATAAATAAAGGTAGGTAAATGACAATTTATCAATTTCACCACGAAATCAAAATTTTGAACGAATTAGGTTTTTAGTGAAATTCCTAGATCTTTTGAGATTCATTGAACTATTCAATGGCATGTTTAATCTCGATTATGTTCTTCCTTTGTGACTGGGATACTGAGGATCACAAACAAGATGTGAATAACCATGCAAATTAGCTTTATGCTCTCAATGTCTTTTATCATCTAATTAATGTGCCGGATAGCTACACACGCTCCATTAATCAATGATAATTTACGAGACACCCATTGCCACCCTTTATTAGTCCATATTAGTGTGTCGGTTAACCACACACGCTCCACTAATTACTTATATAAAGTGCAATGTGCAATTTCATGGATTAGCATCAAATTCACATTTTTCCTAAAGTAACTGTTGTTGGATAAGGTGTCTAAGTCCATAACTATTTGGTATGTGCTTGACCCGATTTAGCATGGTCCATTTGGGTTGCATGGCATCATAACAACTGGATAGACAAAATTAGAAAAGGGACACTGATGATTTGTTAATATATTATAAGCTCTAATACATTAATATGAAATCATATTATTTAATTAGTATTGATCAAGAATTAATTTTGAATTAATTTTGTGATCAAAAGAAACTAATTAAATATATGGGGATTGATTTGGTACATCATCCATTCTTATATAGTGGGCTTATGATCCATGAGTCATTGGATTGGGCTAAAACCCATAGGGTGCTCCATTGATGCTCCATGGAGGTTAAAACCCATGGATTATGGAGGAAATTAAAAGTCATGCACATTAGGGTTTACATTGTGTAACCCTACATGTGGCACACTATATAAAGATCCCTATGGCAAGCAAAATCGGCAATAAGACATAAGAGTGAGGGCTAGCCGAATTTTGTGCACAAGTTTTCTTCTCTCAAGTTATTCCAAGAGTTATGGTGTTGTGTGAAGCATTTGAGGCATCACATTTGGGGTGCTAGGCTCACTAGGTCTTAAGGAATTCAAGCTACAAGAAAGGTATGTCATTCTACTAGTTTTATATTACATACCCCAATTGTATGCTAGTTAGGATGAAACCTTGGAAAAATCAAAGTTTGCATGCATAATAGAGAAAACATAGATCCAAGGTTTCTAGGGTTGCATGTACACCATAGGAGTGTTAGAATGCTCAAAAACCATCAGTTGTATCAGAGCCTAGGCTTGTTTTCAATTATACTTGATGCTACATGTTTTTCTAAAGTTAAAATTCTGCCATTTTTGCATCTAACTGCTCACCACGACATGACAGTCTTTACCACGACGTGGTGATGCACATGTGTGCAGAATTTCGGGTTTTTGCTTGCTATTGGATGATGATCATTACCCTAAACTATTTTTGAACCTAGAAAACTGTTTTTCAAGGGGGTAATGCTCTTGCTTGTCCAATTGAAAGGTGATTGTCAAAATTTCATACTTTGTTTTAGTTTATATGATTAATCCAAATTACATGGAATTTGTTTGATTTGAATTACCTTAATCATATGAGTTTAGGAAAGAACTTGAACATTCTTGTTAGTCGAATTGTTGTTCTTGATGATTTTAATGGACTCCATAACTTGTCCTCAAGTTATGGAATTCCAAAGGTTTTCTTTTAAATGGATCATTAAAAGTCATAGGTTATAAAAAATGAAGAGTCTCATTTTCAAGAACCATTAAACTCATATGTTATGAAAGTGAAAGGTTTTGAAAAGTTTCAAAACTTGCCCTCAAGTTTTGAAATTTGTAAAGCCACTTTAGAAAACTTTAATTCCAATCCCTAGAATTTTAAAAGTTTAAAATTCAACCCGTATACTTTATAGTATTATAAGTTAATAATATATATATATATATATATATATATATATATATATATATATATATATATATACGTATAAGATCAAGTCAGTCTTACCGTTAGTAGGCCTCATTCACGAAGTCGGTCTATAAGGGGGATATAAGGTTGTTGCCTATAAAATGACACCTTAATGGGTGTCCACTCTCACCCACCGCTTCCTTGACTGGTGGAGGGTCGTTAGCCGAATGGGTAGGACAAAGACTATAATTCTCATTAAAAGTATAATGATAAATATAAAGTAACTAAACCTTTTATAAATTCCTAATCTTAGTTACTTTAGGAAAATGTGAAATTGATGCTAACCCATGAAATTACACTTTGCACCTTGCTAAAGTCGTTAGTGGAGCGTGTGTGGTTAACCGGCACACTAATTTGGACTTAACAAGGGTGGCAAAGGGTGGCTTAAGGTTTATCATAGATCGGTGGACCATGTGTGGTTAACCGACACATCGATTAGGTGATAAAATTAAGAGTACCAAGTTAATTTGCATGGTTATTCACACCTTGTTTGTGATCCTCGGTATCCCAGTCACAAACTTGAAGGGCATAATCGAGATTTAAACATGCCATTGAATTGTTCAATGAATCTCAAAAGATCTAGGAGTTTCAATCCAATTAAAGCCTAATAATCTATTTCGTTTTTCATGGTTGAAATTGGTAAATCGTCATTTACCTACCTTCAAATATTTTGTAACTTGGATTACGGCATCCCTCTTCCAAGTTTTAAAATATTGTGTTGGGTCCTAGCCTTAATATTTCATTTGGGTGTCTTATTAAGGACTCTTTATCTAATCTAAACATGTCTTTCTTCCTTTTCAGATGTCTTCCAACAATGCTTCTGGCTCCTTCTCTCTCATGAACCTTTGAGGGAGAGTCATCTTTGATGGTTCCAACTTCAATGATTGGATTAGGAACATCAGGATGGTCACTAGTTATGAGGACAAGGAATATGTACTAGAAAAGAAGCTGAAGGAAATCGATGAGTCGTCTGCTACTCCAGAGGAGATTGCTGAGTACACTAGCCATGAGAAGGATGCCACTAAAGTGTCTTGTATCATGTTGGCTACCATGACAGCAGAACTCTAGAAATCCTATGAAGATTTCTACCCTTATGAGATGCACCAGGACCAGATGGAAAGATACCATCATAGTGCTCGTCGAGAGAGGTATGAAATCATCTCTTCCATGATAACAACCAGGATGAAGGATGGTGAACCCATCACGGGCCACTTGCAGAAGATGGAAAGGTTTGTGGACCAATTGCTTAAGTTGAATGTCAACTTCCCTGAGGAGTTGGCTATTGATATCATACTGCACTCCTTACCTCCATGTTATGATCAGTTACGTATGACCTATCATATGAACAAGGAGGAGGTCACACTTAGCAAACTTCAAGGACTTTTGAGGACAGCTGAAATTGGTCTCAAAGGTAAATCGGTTGTATCTACTCCTACCACAACCCCAGTTTTGGCAATCGGGCAAGGTAAAGGGAAAAAGAGGAAGGCCTCTTCGAAGGGTACCAAGGGAAAGTCTCTTGATGGCTCCTCTTCGAGTGGAACCAAAGGAGGTTCTGCTACTCCCTCTTCCAACCCGAAGGATGCACAATGCTTTTACTGTCAGGAAAAGGGGCACTGGAAGCGAAGCTGCCCCAAGTACTTGTCAGATGTTAAGGATGGGAAAGTGAAACCCACGCATGCATGTATTTACACTATATTATCTAATAACTCACCACATACTAATTCTTGGGTCCTTGATACAGGGTGTGGAATTCACATATGTTCTTATTTGCACGGCCTAAAAAGAAGTGAGGATGTGGAGCACAGGAAGATAAACTTGATCATGGGGAATAGGAAAGCCTCACCTGTCACCAATATTGGAGTTTATTCTTTATTGCTTAGTAGTGGGGTTAATTTTAGATTTGAATAAATGCTGTTACTCGTCTGAAATGGCGAGAAATATTATTTCCTTTCATGCTTTGTACAAACAAGGATTTACTTTTTCATTTGATAATGAATGTGGTGATATTGATGCTTTTTATAATGGTGTTCTTTATTTTAAAGCATTACCTTGTGATGGTGTATATGAAACTGTGTTGGTTGTAGACAACTTAGGAAATAATGTTTTGCATATTTATTCTTCCACTAGTTTGGATAAGGCATCCTTGTGGCATTGTCGTCTTGGACATGTCAACAAGAAGCGCATAGGCCAACTCCAAAAGGCTGGAGTCTTGGAGTCATTTGACTTGAGGTCAGATGATAGTTGCGAATCTTGTTTACTTGGAAAAATGACTAAGTCACCCTTCACTAGTACTTGTGCTAGGGGTGAGGGTTTATTGGATCTCATACACACCGATGTGTGTGGGCCCTTCAGAACCGCCATAAGGGATGCTAACCGCTTCTATGTGACTTTTACTGATGATTATAGTAGGTATGGCTATATCTACTTAATCAAGCATAAGTCAAAAACCTTTGAGAAATTTAAAGAGTTTAAACAAGAAGTGGAGAATCAGTTGGGCAGGAAGATAAAGATGCTCCGGTCCGATCGAGGTGGTGAGTATCTTATTATCGAGTTCCTTGACTATCTTAAGGAATGTGGAATTGTTTCACAATTGACACCTCCTAGGACACCACAACTAAATGGTGTGGCTGAGAGGCGCAATCGAACCTTGTTGGACATGGTTCGTTCCATGATGAGTCGAGCTTCGTTACCAATCTCATTCTGGGGGTATGCCTTAGAGACTGTCGCACATATCCTTAATCTAGTCCCTACCAAAAAGGATGCCAAAACACCTCACGAGATATGGATCGGGAAAGTTCCCACTTTTGACCACATCAAGATTTGGGGTTGCGAGGCTACCCATAGAAATCCTCAAAGTGAGCGGTGTATTTTCATTGGCTACCCATAGAAATCCTTTGGTTATCTCTTCTACAGGCCGAGTGACAATGTTGTCTTCGTGGCGAGGAGAGGAGTCTTTCGTGAGAGAGAATTCATAAGCCAAGGAAACAGTGGGAGGCAGGTTGACCTTGAAGAACTCCAAGAGTCAAGCGGTGAAGGAACCTCAAACACTAGCGATCAACGTGAGGAGGAAACTCCTGTTGAGTAAATTGATGAGTCTGTACCTCTCAGGCGTTCCACCAGAGTTAGGAATCCACCTGAGCATTACTATGGTTTCCATATTACTGCGGAAGGTGATGCATTTATCAGTGATAGTACACTGATAAATTTGGATGAACCTAACAACTTTAAGGAAGCCATGGCAGGCCCTGAATCTGCCAAATGGAAGGAGGCTATGGACAACGAGATTCAGTCCATGTATGACAATCAAGTTTGGAACTTGGTTGACAATGTACAGGGTCGTAAGACAGTCGGGTGCAAATGGATCTTCAAGAAGAAGACCGACATGGATGGGAATGTACACACTTATAAGGCGCAACTGGTTGCGAAGGGTTTTACTCAAACTCCGGGAGTTGATTATGATGAAACCTTCTGACCAGTAGCGAAGATTAAGTCTATTAGGGTTATGCTAGCCATAGCTGCATTTCATGATTATGAAATATGGCAAATGGATGTCAAAACCGCTTTCCTTAATGGAAAGTTGGCTGAGGATGTTTACATTAGCCAGCCAGAGGGTTTTGTTGATGCAAAGTACCCTAATAGAGTGTGTAAGCTTGAGAAATCCATCTATGGATTAAAACAAACATCTCGCAGATGGAATCTTTGTTTCGATGAGAAAGTCAAAGAGTTTGGCTTTTCGAGGAGCGAGGATGAGTCCTGTGTATATGTTAAGGCTAGTGGGAGTATAGTTAGCTTTTTGGTATTATATGTGGATGACATACTACTCATAGGAAATGACATCCCAACCTTGCAGGAGGTTAAGTCCTGGCTTGGAAAGTGTTTCGCTATGAAGGACATTGGAGAAGCTGCCTATATCCTAGGGATAAGGATATTGAGAGACAGGAGTAAGAGACTAATTGGACTTAGTCAAAGTACCTACTTGGATAAGGTGCTGAAAAGATTCAGCATGTAGGATTCCAAGAAAGGTGACTTACCGATCCAGAGTAACGCCAAACTGAGTAAGACTCAGAGCCCGAGTACAGAGGCTGAGATAGCTGAGATGAGTCGAGTACCGTATGCTTCCGCTGTAGGCTCGATCATGTATGCTATGACTTGTACTCACCCTGATGTGGCCTTTTCTTTGAGCATGGTCAGCAGATATCAAGGGAATCCCGACAAGGCTCACTGGACTGCGGTGAAGAACATTCTCAAGTACCTACGGAGGACTAAGTACTGGGTCCTTACCCTTGGTGGGAGTGATGACTTGAGAGTAGTGGGGTATAGTGACGCTAGCTTTCAGACTGATAGGGATAATTTCCGCTCTCAGTCGGGCTGGGTCTTTACCCTAAATGGAGGAGCAATTACTTGGAAAAGTTCTAAGCAGGAGACAGTAGTTGATTCAACTTGCAAATAAGAGTACATAGCAGCAACGAGGCGGCGATATGGCTGAAGAACATCATTGGAGACCTTGGAGTTGTACCAGCTATAAAGGAGCCTATGGAGATTTTATGTGATAACGTGAGTGCAGTTGCCTTAGCCAAGGAACCAAGGGATCACGGCAGATCCAGGCACATCGACCGAAAATACCACTTCAATAGACATCGAATAGAAGAAGGAGTCGTTGTGGCAAAGAGGGTATCATCGAATGAGAACCCAACAGATCCCCTCACGAAGGGACTGTGTAGGGTTAAGCATTTACAACATGCGAGGCGCATTGGGCTGAAGGATGATATTAGTTTTAGTAATTAGATAGCTTTCGAAACTTGTAATAGTTTAAATGTAATTGACATTTGATGTTTAAATAAAAGGTGTCTTTATTTACTAGTATGGTACTGTCTTGTGTCACTCATTTACTATTGTTTCATTTTGCATGTTTTGACTTCTAGAATAATTATGTTATGGTATATCATATTATTCAAACTATCCACAGTCGATCATACTTTGGAAGTAGGTATTGAAATAAGACTGTCATGAATTGGGTTTGTAGATTTGTCTGAATTGTATTAGACATATCAATTGTTACTGCAACATTCATGAGTGCTCATAAGTTCTGAGTATTGGATTCAATCCACGCTCACTTGCATCACTTCATGGAATTTATCTCGAGTGATCGTGAGATGGTAATATCATATAAGTCTTGAAGCCAAGAGATATGAGTTGTTGACTATGAGTTGGCTGTACATTGATAGTACGAAAACGCATCAGTAACTTGATGTTATAAAACGTGCTGTTGTGTATAATTTAATGATTAGTTAGTACAAGCATATGAGTCGTAGTTTATCTGTTCCTTTTAGTCCTTAGAGGATTAAAAGCGATATCTTGGGCCCCTCGATGATTTAGTTTTGACTTATGTGCCGGGTCCGGTCAGAACTGAATTGATGTGTTCAATTAAGTTCTATGTCAAACAAATCGGAAATCGGGAAACAAACTGCTGGACAATAAGTACGACGTTGTTCCATGTATTTGTCCGGCTGATATCTTGAACAGAGGATTATATGGTCACTTATCTTAAATGGTGCATCATGTCAGTTCCGCGAGACTTTGAAAGAGCTATGATCGCTAGTCGGATCCTGAACTCGTACTTGCAGCTATAGTTATTAGACTTATCCAAGTGGGAGACTGTTTGATAAGGTGTCTAAGTCCATAAATATTTGGTATGTACTTGACCCGATTTAGCATGGTCCATTTCGGTTGCATGGCATCATAACAATTGGATAGACAAAATGAGAAAAAGGACACTTATGATTTGTTAATATATTATAATATCTAATATATTAATATGAAATCATATTATTTAATTAGTATTGATCAAGAATTAATTTGGAATTAATTTTGTGATCAAAAGAGACTAATTAAATATATGGGGATTGATTTGGTAAATCATCCATTCTTATATAGTGGGCTTATGATCCATGAGTCATTGGATTGGGCTAAAACCCATAGGGTGCTCTATGGATGCTCCATGGAGGTTAAAACCCATGGATCATGGAGGCAATGAAAAGTCATGCACATTAGGGTTTACACGGTGTAACCCTACATGTGGCACACTATATAAAGAGCCCCATGGCAACCAAAATCAACACTAAGACATAAGAGGGAGGGCTAGCCAAATTTTGTGCACAAGTGTTCTTCTCTCAAGTTATTCCAAGAGTTGTGGTTTTGTGTGAAGCATTTGATGCATCACATTTGGGGTGCTAGGCTCACTAGGTCTTAAGGAATTCAAGCTACAAGAAAGGTATGTCATTCTACTAGTTTTATATTACATATACCCCAATTGTATGCTAGTTAGGATGAAACCTTGGAAAAATCAAATTTTGCATGTATAATAGAGAAAACATAGATCCAAGGTTTCTAGGGTTGCATGTACACCATAGGAGTGTTATAATGCTCAAAAACGATCAACTAAGATTGAGAATTTTATAAAAACATTAAGTTACTTTATAATTTCATTATACTTATTAATGAGAATTATTTGTCTTATCAAACCCGTTCGGCTAACGACCCTCCACCAATCAAGGAAGCTGTGGGTGAGAGTGGACACACATTCAACTATCATTTTGTAGGCAGTTTCCTTATACCCCCTCTTATAGATCGACTTCGTGAATGACGCGTAGTAGCGGTTTGACTGACTTGTCTTATACATATAGTAAATATTAAACATTTAATTTTACATATAGTAGAAGGTGTATTTTAAACATTTCAAAATACTAGGGTTTTTAAATCCTTTTTAAATTTTGATATTAAAACAATTTAATTTAAATTTAAAAATTGTCTATTAATTAAACTTTTAATTAATGTATTAAATCATTTGAGGATTATCCAATTAAATTAATCAAAATAATTTAACGTAATCCTCTCCCTTAATTTTTTGAAAAAACATGGGAGGGATAATTCAAAATTTATAATTATCCAATTAATCACATAAAGAGATAATTACCAAAAATAAGAAAACCCTATCATGAAACCCTAATTTTCGAAAATTACAAATCTTGGGAAGGAAGGCAAAGATCTCAATCATTGCCATATTTCGAAAATCTAGAGGGTTAGGAAACCCTAATTTTCGAAACTTGTAGTCCAAGGGAAAGGGTTAAAACCCTTTTCCAAAATTTCGAAATCTAGGGTTAAGAAACCCTAATTTGCGAAAACCCTAAGTCCAAAGGATTTATTTGCCATAAACCCTATTGATCAAATTCAACCAATTGGAATCAAATTCAATAGAAAAAAAGCCAAGGCTCTGATACCACTGATGGGTTTTGAGCATAACAAATAATTCCTATGTGTGCATTCAACCCTAATTTATTGGATCTATGTTTTCTCTAATTGAACATACAAGTATTGAACATCAAAAGGAAAACCTCATCGTACTAGTATAATTTCGAAAATCATAAATAGGATTGGTAAACATACCTTTGATTGTTATGTTGCAATAATAATGAAAATCCAAGTCTTCTTCAACCTTGAGAGCAAGCGTCACAAGTGATCAAGTAACGGGTCATCTGAGCATGATCAAGTAACGGGTCATCTGAGCCTGCTCAGAAGCAAACTCAGGACAAAACATGGCCCTCTCTGTGAACATCCTGGTGATCTCCGTCACCGACTTTGTCCCCTGCCTCAGATCCAAAAACACCTGGTCCAATCTCTCGCGCTCCACCCGCGACATATATCTAGCAAGGAACATCTCCGAGAACTGCTCCCAAGGTACATCAGCTCTCTACTTAGCAGAATACGATCTCGTGATAAGTCTCCACCAATCCTTCACTTCGGACCTCAGAAGGTTAAGAGTGCACCTGACCTTCTGGTCAGTTGGGCAAGAGTAGGTGAAAAAGCATCCCTTAACATCCGATATCCACCTCATGGCTATGATCGGGTCCTAACTCCATCAAAATTCAGGGGCTTCGTATTGTCGAAGTCTCGATACTGAAAAACCCGCCCAGTACTAATCCCTGCAGCCGCAACGGCTGCGGTGGCTGCAGTAGCAGCAGCCTCAGACAAAGCAGCATATCTGTCATCAAAGAACTCCATCATCATGGTCTTGATAGACCCAAACAACTCCAGTATCTACCCCCTGACAATGGCCACAACCTCCTCATGGAGAATCTCCTTAATCCTGTCCTCAGACAAAGTTGGTCCACCCTGACTGCCAGCTCACGATCCCGACCTGGATCCAACCTCAAATTGTCTTGTCGTCACCATACTGAAAAAATACAAGGGATATATCAGATAACACACACATATCAACAAGGGAACCAACTCCCAACAAATCCCTAGGGGTTGTGACTTCCTTGTTAGGCGTATGGGTCTTGTGCTTTCAGTAGTACGGGCCCGTACTACCTTCCACACCTACTCGTACTTGTCTCAAGGATCATTACAACAAACCTAACAATACATACTAGCATACACACATACAAAATCCTCACATCCTAGAGGAAGACTACACATCTCAAGACTGGACGACTGACCCCACACAACTCATCCTACCACTAACTGCCACACGACCCTCCATTGGTGCTAGATAACTATCTCATGAATACAATCACATGCCGCACAACTTAAACAATCTTAGACTAAAAGACTTAATCCTACAATCGTTAGACTCAGACAAGAGCTGTGCAGTATAACTAAATCCCTTATCCTAAGATCATTTAAACCATGTAGCATGTGACTTACCGTATTCACTCAATAGCTAGTTCACACACGAAACAGTCATACAACAATCAATCAAGTACTCTACAAGAGATAAGGCATCATATATCAGGCAATTCTATCATGTAGTTCCTGAAGATCCCTATCCTATTACTAGCATGCTGTTCTAACATATCATAACATAATCTCAATTAACTGTGTGGTAATTTTGGGGTCTACTTACTGGTTCCGGCTGATCGTACACATCACATCCTCCTGGATTATTTTGAAAACCATTTGAAAACTGTTTTAAAAATATTTTTCCTTAGTTTGAGACTGGATTCACATGAGTGTTCCTCCAATTCACTCAAACCAAGGCTCTAATACCAACTTGTAACATCCATAAAATTCATGAAAAGTTTAAACTTTTAAAACCAACCCAAAAACATAAATCGCTTACAACAAAGTTTTCAAAACATGTTCTTGATGGGTTTTGAGCATTCTAACACTCCTATGGTGTACATGCAACCCTAGAAACCTTGGATCTATGTTTTCTCTAATATACATGCAAATATGATTTTTCCAAGGTTCTCATTCTAACTAGCATAGCATGGGGTACTTGTAATATAAAAAATTAGTAGAATGACATACCTTTGTTGTTTCTTGGATTCCTAAAGACCTTGTGACCCTAGCACCCCAAATGTGATGCCTCAAATGCTTCACACAACACCACAACTCTTGGAATAACTTGAGAGAATAACACTTGATCACAAAATCGGCTACCCCTCACCCTTTTTAGTCTTAGTGCCGATTTTTCTCCATATGAGGCTCTTTATATAGTGTGTCACATGTAGGGTTACACCATGTAAACCCTAATGTGCATGGATATTCATTTCCCCCACGATCCATGGGTTTTAACCTCCATGGAGCATCCATGGAGCACCTAATGGGTCCTAGCCCAATCTAGTGAATCATGGACCATAAGCTCACTATATAAGAATGAAATATTTACATAATCAATCCCCATATATTTAATTAGTCTCTTTTGATCACAAAATTTATTCCAAATTAATTCTTGATCAATACTAATTAAATAATATGATTTCATATTAATATATTAGAATATATTAACAAATCATAAGTATCCATATTCTCATTTTGTCTATCCAATTGTTGAGATGCCATGCAACCCAAATGGACCATGCCAAGTCGGGTCAAGTACATACTAAATATAGTTATGGACTTAGACACCTTATCCAACAGTCTCCCACTTAGATAAGTCTAATAACTATAGTTACAAGTATGACTTTAGGAACCGACCAGCAATCGTAGCTCTTTCAAAGTCTCGCGGAACTAAGATGATGATGATGCGCCATTTAAGATAAGTGATCATATAATCCTCTGTTCTAGATATCATCCGGAAAAATACATGGAACAATGTCGTACTTATTGTCCAGCAGTTTGTTTCCCGATTTCCGATTTGTTTGACATAGAACTAAACGGAACACATCACTTTGGTTCTGACCGGGCCCGTCACATAGGTCAAAAAAAATCATCGAGGGGCCCAGATATCGCTTTTAATCCTCCAAGGATTAAAAGGAACAGATAAACTTCGACTCATATGCTTGTACTAACTACTTGTTCAATCATACACAAAATCACGTTTTATAACATCAAGTTACTGATGCGTTTTCGTGCAATCAATGCACAACCAACTCATAATCAACAACTCATATCTGTAGGTTTGAAGACTTATATGATATTACCGTCTCACGATCACTCGAGATAAATTCCATGAAGTGATACAAGTGAGCATGGGTTTAATCCAATACTCAGAACTTATGAGCACTCATGAATGTTGTAGCAACTTTTGCTATGTCCAACACCTTAGACATCTACAAGCCAAATTCATGACAGTCTTGATTCATACCTACTTCCAACATATGACTGACTGTGGAGGATTTGAATAAAATAATTATTCTGGAAGTCAAAACATGCAAAATTGAAACAATAGTAAACAATTGACACAAGATAGCAACACTTTACTTATAAATAAACAACAACTTTTATTTAATCATCAAATGTCAATTACATTTTACAAGTTTCAGAAATACCTATCTAATCTGTAAAACTAATATCAACCTTCAACCCGATGCGCCTCGTATACTGCAAATGCTTAACCCTACACAATCCCTTCGTGAGGGGATCTACTGGGTTCTCATCTGATGATACCCTCTTTAACATGAGGAGTCCTTCTTCTATCCGATGTCTAATTAAGTGGTATTTTTTATCGATGTGCCTGGATCTGCCGTGATGCCTTGGTTCCTTAGCGAAGGCAACTGCACCCTCATTATCATAGAAAATCTCCATAGGCTCCTGAATAGCTGGTACAACTCCAAGGTCTCCAATGAAGTTATTTAGCCATATTGCGTCCTTTGTTGTCTCGCTTGCTACTATGTACTCTGATTCGCAAGTTGAATCAGCTACTTTCTCCTGCTTTGATCTTTTCCAAGTAATTGCTCCTCCATTTATAGTAAAGACCCAGCCCGACTGAGAGCGGAAATTATCCCTATCAGTCTGGAAGCCAACATCAATATACTCTACTACTCTCAAGTCATCACTCCCACCGAGGGTAAGGACCCAGTCCCTAGTCCTTTGTAGGTACTTGAGAATATTCTTCACCGCAGTCCAGTGAGCCTTGCCCGGATTCCCTTGATATCTGCTGACCATGCTCAAAGCAAAGGCCACATCATGGCGAGTACAAGTCATAGCATACATGATCGAGCCTACATCGGAAGCATACGGTACTCGACTCATCTCAGCTATCTCAGCCTCTGTACTCGGGCTCTGAGTCTTACTCAGCTTGGCGTTACTCTAGATCGGTAAGTCACCTTTCTTGAAATCCTGCATGCCGAACCTTTCATCACCTTATCCAAGTAGGTACTTTGACTAAGTCCAATTAGTCTCTTACTCCTGTCTCTCAATATCCTTATCCCTAAGATATAGGCAGTTTCTCCAAGGTCCTTCATAGTGAAACACTTCCCAAGCTAGGATTTAACCTCCTGCAAGGTTGGGATGTCATTTCCTATGAGTAGTATGTCATCCACATACAATACCAAAAAGCTAACTATACTCCCATTAGCCTTAACATATACACAAGACTCATCCTCGATCCTCGAAAAGCCAAACTCTTTGACTTTCTCATTGAAACAAAGATTCCATCTGCGAGATGCTTGTTTCAATCCATATATGGATTTCTCAAGCTTACATACTCTATTAGGGTGCTTTGCATTGACAAAACCCTCTGGCTGACTCATGTAAACATCCTCAGCCAACTTTCCATTAAGGAAAGCGGTTTTGACATCCATTTGCCATATTTCATAATCATGAAATGCAGTTATGGCTAGCAAAACCCTAATAGACTCAATCTTCGCTACTGGTGAGAAGGTCTCATTATAGTCAACTCCCGGAGTTTGAGTAAAGCCCTTCGCAACCAGTCGCGCTTTATAAGTGTGTACATTCCCATCCATGTCGGTCTTCTTCTTGAAGATCCATTTGCACCCGACCCGGTACATTGTCAACTAAGTTCCAAACTTGATTGTCATACATGGACTGAATCTCGATGTCTATGGCCTCTTTCCATTTGGCAGACTCAGGGCCTGCCATAGCTTCCTCAAAGTTGTTAGGCTCATCCAAATTTACCAGTGTACTATCACTAATAAATGCATCACCTTCCGCAGTAATATGAAAACCATCCTAACTCTTGTGGAACGCCTCAGAGGTACGGACTCATCAACATGAGTTTCCTCCTCAGGTTGATTGCTAGGGTTTGAGGTTCCTTCACCGCTTGACTCTTGAAGTTCTTCAAGGTCAATTTGCCTCCCACTGTTTCCTTGGCTTATAAATTCTCTCTCTCGAAAGACCCCTCTCCTTGCCACAAAGACCACATTCTCACTGGGTCTGTAGAAGAGGTAACCAAAAGAATTCTGTAGGTAGCCGATGAAAATACACCTCTCACTACGAGGTTCAAGCTTGTCCTGAGTCTCACGTCTCACAAAATCCTCGCAACCCCAAATCTTGATGTGGTCTAAATTGGGAACTTTCCCAGTACACATCTCATGAGGTGTTTTGGCAACCTTCTTGGTAGGGACTAGATTAAGGATATGGGCGGCAGTCTCTAAGGCATACCCCCAGAATGAGATTGGTAACGAAGCTCGACTCATCATGGAATGAACCATGTCGAACAAGGTTTGATTGCGCCTCTCAGCCACACCATTAAGCTGTGGTGTTCTGGGAGGTGTCAATTGTGAAACAATTCCACATTCCTTAAGATAGTCAAGGAACTATGTACTAAGATACTCTCCTCCACGATCGGATCGGAGCATCTTAATGTTCCTGCCCAACTGATTCTCCACTTCGTGTTTAAACTCTTTGAACTTTTCAAAGGTTTCCGACTTATGTTTGATTAAGTAAACATAACCATATCTACTGTAATCATCGGTAAAAGTCACATAGAAGCAGTTAGCATCCCTTGTGGCGGTTCGGAAGGGTCCACACACATCTGTGTGTATGAGGTCCAATAAACCCTCACCTCTAGCACAAGAACCAGTGAAGGGTGACTTTGTCATTTTTCCAAGCGAACAAGACTCGCAACTATCATCTGACCTTAAGTCAAATGACTCCAAGACTCCAGCCTTCTGGAGTTGGCATATGCGCTTCTTGTTGACATGTCCAAGACGACAATGCCACAAGGATGCCTTATCCAAACTAGTGGAAGAATCGATATGCAATACATTATTTCCTACGTTATCTACAACCGACACAGTTTCATATACACCATCACAAGGTAATGCTTTAAAATAAAGAACATCATTATAAAAAGCATTAATACCACCACATTCATTGTCAAATGAAAAAGTAAATCCTTGTTTGTACAAACCATGAAAAGAAATAATATTTCTCGCCATTTCGGACGAGTAACAACACGTATTCAAATCTAACACTAACCCACTACTTAGCAACAAAGAATAAACTCCAATCTTGGTAACACGTGAAGCTTTCCTATTCCCCATGATCAAGTTTATCTTTCTGTGCTCCACATCCTCACTTCTTCTTAGGCCCTGCAAATCAGAACATATATGAATACTGCAACCTGTATCAAGAACCCAAGAAGTAGTATGTGGTGAGTTATTAGACAATATAGTGTAAATACTTGCATGGGTAGGTTTGACCTTCCCATCCTTAACATCTTAGAGGTACTTGGGGTAGTTTCGTTTCCAGTGCCCCTTTTCCTGACAATAGAAGCATTGAGCTTCCTTTGGGGTGGCAGAAGGAGTGACAGAACCACCTTTGGTTCCACTTGAAGAGGAGCCATCAAGATACTTTCCCTTGGTACCCTTCGAAGGGGTTTTCCTCTTCTTCCCTCTACTTTGCCCGATTGCCAAGACAGGGGTGGTGTTAGGAGTAGGAGTAGTAACAACCGATTTACCTTTGAGACCACTTTCGGTGGTCTTCAAAAGTCCTTAAAGCTTGCTGAGTGTGACCTCCTCTTTGTTCATGTGATAGGTCATTCGGAATTAATCATAACAAGTAGGTAAGGAGTGCAGTATGATGTCAATAGCCAACTCCTCGGGGAAGTTCACATTCAATTTTAGCAAACGGTCCACATACCTTTCCATTTTCTACAAGTGGCATGTGATGGTTTCACCATCCTTCATTCGGGTTGTTATCATGGAAGAGATGATTTCATACCTCTCTTGACGAGCACTCTGATGGTAGCGGTCCATCAGATCCATGTGCATCTCAAAAGGGTAAAAGTCCTCATAGGACTTCTGGAGTTCAGCTGTTATTATGGCCAACATGATACATGCCACTTTGGTAGCATCTCTCTCATGCGCCCTAAAGTCAGCGATCTCCTTTGCAGTAGCAGTAGACTCATCAATTTCTTTCAACTCCTTGTCAAGGACATATTCCTTGTCCTCGTAACGCATGACCATCCTGATGTTCCTGATCCAATCATTAAAGTTTCAACCATCAAAGATGACTCTCCCACAAAGGTTCATGAGAGAGAAGGAGACGATAGGGTTTGAGCCAGAAGCAGCATTGTTGAAAGACATCTTAAAAAAAGAAAGACAAGTTTATATTAGATATGGAATCCTTAATAAGACACCCAAATGTAATATTAAGGCTAGGACCCAACACAATACTTTATAACTTGGAAGAGGGATGTCGTAATCCAAGCTATAAAATATTTGAAGGTAGGCGAATGACGATTCACCAATTTCCACCATGAAAAACGAAATAAATTATTAGGTTTTAATTGGATTGAAACTCCTAGATCTTTTGAGATTCATTGAACTTTTCAATGGAATGTTTAAATCTCGATTGTGCCCTCTCAAGTTTGTGACTGGGATGCCGAGGATCACAAACAAGGTGTGAATAACCATGCAAATTAACTTGGTACCCTCAATCTTTATCACCTAATCGATGTGCCGGTTACCCACACACACTCCACCGATCTATGATAAACATTAAGTCACCCTTTTCCACTCTTACTAGTCCATGTTAGTGTGTCGGTTACCCACACACGCTCCACCAACGACTTGGTAAGGTACAAAGTGTAATTTCATGGGATAGCACCAAATTCACATTTTCCTAAAGTAACTAAGATTGGGAATTTATAAAAGGTTTAGTTACTTTATATTTATCATTATACTTTTAATGAGAATTATAGTCCTTGTCCTACCCATTCGGCTAACGACCCTCCACCAGTCAAGGAAGCGGTGGGTGAGAGTGGAAATCCATTAAGCTGCCATTTTATAGGTAACAACCTTATACCCCCCTTATAGACCGACTTTGTGAATGAGGCCTACTAACGGTAAAACTGACTTGCTCTTATATATATATATATATATATATATATATATATATATATATATATATATATATATATATATATATATATATATATATATATATATATATATATTATTAACTTATAATACTATAAAGTATAAGGGTTGAATTTTAACTTTTAGAACTCTAGGATTTGGAATTAAAGTTTTCTAAAGTGACTTTACAAATTCCAAAACTTGAGGGCAAGTTTTGAAACTATTCAAAACCTTTCATATTCAATAACTTATGAGTTTTTAATAACTTTAAAGAAAATACTTTTGATATTCCATAACTTGAGGACAAGTTATGGAGTCTATTAATTGGCATTAAGATCAAGACTTACACTAACAAATAATTTGCAAATAATTCCTATGATATACTAAAACTCATAAGCATGAACATTCAAATCAACAATTTCAAGAATCATATAAACATATATAAAACTTGAAAATTTGATAATAACCATTGTAAATCGATTAGCATAATCATTACCACATCAAAAACAGATTTTATAAGTCCAAAACAGTTTAGGGTAATGATTCTAGTCCATTTCCAACAACAAAACTCGAAAATCTGTACACAGGGCCTCCTACTCGCCGAGTGCACGAACCTACACGACAAGTAGTATGAAGTTTCACTTGGACTTGTCGAGTCCCCCCATGGACTCGGCGAGTCCACTGAACAGTTATCAGAAATTCGACTTTTTCAAGCAGTTTGCATCAAGTATATAGAAAACAAGCCTAGGCTCTCATACCACTGATGGGTTTTGAGCATTCTAACACTCCTATGGTGTACATGCAACCCTAGAAACCTTGGATCTATGTTTTCTCTAATATACATGCAAATATGATTTTTCCAAGGTTCTTATTCTAACTAGCATAGCATGGGGTACTTGTAATATAAAAAATTAGTAGAATGGCATACCTTTGTTGTTGCTTGGATTCCTAAAGACCTTGTGAGCCTAGCACCCCAAATGTGATGCCTCAAATGCTTCACACAACACCACAACTCTTGGAATAACTTGAGAGAAGAACACTTGATCACAAAATCGGCTAGCCCTCACCCTTTTTAGTCTTAGTGCCGATTTTGCTCCATATGAAGTTCTTTATATAATGTGTCACATGTAGGGTTACACCATGTAAACCCTAATGTGCATGGCTTTTCATTTCCCCCACGATCCATGGGTTTTAACCTCCATAGAGCATCCATGGAGCACCCAATGGGTCCTATCCCAATCTAGTGAATCATCGACCATAAGCCCACTATATAAGAATGAAAGATTTACATAATCAATCCCCATATATTTAATTAGTCTCTTTTGATCACAATATTAATTCCAAATTAATTCTTGATCAATACTAATTAAATAATATGATTTCATATAAATATATTAGAATATATTAACAAATCATAAGTGTCCTTATTCTCATTTTGTCTATCCAATTGTTGAGATGCCATGCAACCCAAATGGACCATGCCAAGTCGGGTCAAGTACATACTAAATATAGTTATGGACTTAGACACCTTATCCAACAGTTTCATATCAGAGTTTTCCCAAAATCATAAGTCCAAAACATGAGGATGTGTACGGTCACGCCTTTGCCTTCCCGCGATCCTCTGAAGTACCTGAAACATAACCCAAAACTGTAAGTCAACGCTTAGTGAGCTTTCCCCCAAATTACTAACACACCATACATATAACAATAACAAACAACATGTATACAGAGCCTTCAACATGACTGTACCGCCTCGCAGGCCTTCAGCCCATCTGGACCGTTCACAAAACCTTCAACATGACTGGACCGCCGCATCGGGCCTTCAGCCTATCTGGACCGTCCACCGGGCCTTCGGCATGACTGGACCGCCTCGCAGGGCCTACAGTCTATCCGTTCTGCCCTGGGTATCTTGGCCTTCAGCACAAAGGAGGACTACCTCAACCCAACCAATCATAACATGTCAGCATACGCATAACTAATAAACATATAACCAGACATTAGACAAATAAACAGATTTACAGATAACTACCACATGCTATCATCCTATCTACCAGGATACATATTTAACAGATCACTACAGTACACAATCATACGATAAACCAGGATAACAATCCAAAGGGTCGGCCTTGGTACCTTCGACCCGTAAGTGCACTAAGGAAAACTCACCTTGGAAATCCGAACAGGTAGCAGAAAATAATATTGCTCCACGATTCCACTTTATAGATCACCTATACACATGGAAAGACCCAACCTTAGGCTTCACAACAAATACCCAAAATGCCCCTAGTGTCAAACTAGGTCAAAAGTCAACAAAAGTCAACGGTCAATGAGAAGTCAACCCAACTGAGTACGTCCAGTGTACTCAGCCTCTACGCCCCGCGTACTCCTCCCTTGACCAAAAGCGAGCAGCTAACCTCCTACGCCTAATGTACGCCCAACGTACGTTGTGTCCATGCAAACCTCCGATAAGCTCTTAATACAACGAGTCCAAACGTCCCAAATCAGATCTAAAGCCTAAAAAGGTGTCCCAAACCATAAAGTTTCCAACTTTATGGTCATGCATGCCTTAATAAGTCCTAAAACCCAAAACCCTAGTTTGTCTTAACCATTTAAGACATTTATAACAAGCATGCAAGCACTAAATGGGCCAAGATAACATTTTTACAACCTAAAGCACCTCAAATCTTGTGAAAGGACAGATCCTTTGGTCTTAGAGTTGCTCATACTCATCAAGGCCAAGAAAAGGGACTAAAGCACATAAAACTTCCCATGGCAAGATCTTAAGGAAATACAAGTAAAGGTTAGAGCTTTATACCTTCTGGAGCTTCCCAAAGAGGCAAGGATCTCAGATCTACAAGCTTGCTCCCACACCAATGCTCCTCAATGAATCTTCTTCTTTCTTCTACACACCAAGAGCATACACTTAAGCTGAAAACACACACTCAAGGGCTAGGGTTTGCCAAAAATGTCTCAAGGAAAGGGAAGGTTGAAAAAGGTGAGGGAAATGAGGCTATAAGGATGATTATATAGGGGCTTAGCCCTAAAATTTAGGGTTTTCCACACTTGGCGAGTATGCCCCGTATACATTGATGTACGCACAACGTACTAGGGCACGTCCTAGTACGTTAAGCGTATGCATGTACGCATGGCGTACTCCCACTTCTCTAAAATTACAACTTTGGCACTAGGGCTTCCAATGGGCACTTCCTTCTACATAGGGACTGAAATGCAATATAAAAATATTCCAAAATGATTTTAGAAGTATATGAACACCGGGATGTTACACATGTTATTGAGACTTTGTACTCAAGACCAGATGGTGAGTTGATTGACGAGGAGATTGAAATGGAAAGAAAACTATGATATTTTAGTGAATTAATTTATTAGAACTTTTTTAACAATCTATAGATTCATAAAGAGAAAATGGCTCTATTGGGTATTGAAGTATAATTTTTATACACATTTAGTCATCTTATTATTTTTTGTATATGATTTACTATTAAACTCCCGTTTGTTGTTCAAAATTACAATGTTGGCCTCTTATTGCACGTCAGACCAGTTTATATGTTCAAAAACCAACATTCATCTCATTTTTGTTGCTCAAAAACACCGTAAAATTCAAGTTATTATACATAATTTATCATTAAACTAAATTTTGTAACTATCTAATCACTTTTAATTTTTTTTTTCTGGCCATCATCAATTTTCTGGAGAACACAAATCCAAAGAAAAAAGATAACATCATTTTACAAGTTTATTTAGAAAAAAAAAACAATGTAAAATGCACAATCTCCTAATTCTCCTATTCGGTGAAAACGTCTCCACCCTTACCTTACTGCCATGGACATCTCTCATGTTATTTCTCAACCTTCCATTGCTCCTCTCCCTCCTCACTACTTTGCGATAACCCCCTCACCTCCACATCAATCTTTCGACCCTTTCTTCTTCAATAGAATGACACCAATAAGCACCGCCATTAAAGGATTTTAGATTAGTTTTTCTGTTGTGGTGATGAATGGCGAAGATGGGTGATTGTGGTGGTGACCGAATGTGGTGTTTGCTTTGAAGATGGACGGGTTGATGGGGAGTGGATGATGTTGATTGAAAAAGATGGTATAATGTAATGATAAATCGTATTAAAAACGTTTAATGGTAAATAATACAAAAAAAATATTAATCTTTAATATCTAGTCAAAATGATAGGTTTTGAACGGTTTAAATGAATTTAATAATAGTAGCTCATGTTTTTTTTTTTTTTTTTTAAAATTAAGTGATTATTTACAAACATAATAATTTATTACCCTTAAAATTATTTTCCTATTCTTAAATGTTAACATATTTTAAATTTTGGTGTGATATAAAAATGTAAAGAGAAAAGGGAGACGGTGATCGCAATAATAACCACAAACGCACCATGAGAGGTGGACATGATAATGTACGACACACGTACCACTCCACTTATTATAAATTCATTAATAATATAAAAAGATCAAATATATAATAATACGAGATTTTACTTATTGCGCGTTTTATTACCTAAAACTAAAATTATAATGCAATAGTTATATATACCATATGTTTTTGATTTTGATAATTATGAATTTTTATTTAAAACAAAAATACAAATAAAATCATCCAACAAACCTAAAAAATCCCATTAAAAATGTGGTATAGCGAGGGAAGATGTTGGCAGTTCTCTCTCGGCAAGGTGAGAACAACTGTCATATATAGAATGACTGTGTCATAAAAATGACCTCCGGTATGTGCCTCGCAAAGATGAAACAAAAGTACAAACTAAACTTAAAATAAATTTTTTTTTTCAAAAGAAACACTAAAAACATATATTCAGTCTTTTATAATCTCTTCACTCAAAAACGTCAATTATTTTATTTAATTTTTTAAAGAATCATTAAAGTGTAACAAAATGAAATTCTTTGCTATTTTAGCTTTTTTTTTCTTTTAAAAATTACTAGATCAGTTTAATTTTTAACAAGTGAATACACCAAAATAGTAATATTTTTGTTATTCATGACGTTATATTGATTGCCGAAGCAGCCAAATGCAGTGTACGGAGCTGTACGGTGTCGGCGGAGTTTATATGATCCTATATTCCTGTGACGTCAAGAATTAGGTAGAGACGAAAGTTAAAGAATTTGTAATTTTCTAAATATACAATCAATGTATACAAGATTATCATATTTGGCCCCCGAATACTAAACATCTTAGTTTTATACCACAAACTACATAAGAATGTTTCTATTGCACAACTTTAAGTAACATCTTTTTTCATGCTTTAATTCTTATTTTATGTTTTTTTGACATCATATAAATGTCAACCAATTTTAATGTGAACATGTTCATGTGGGTAATAAAGGTCCAAAATACCATATGTTTTTAGATTTTCAAAGGTTAAATTATTTGATTCATGTGAGGGATCTAAATGTAAGTGCCACAATAATTTATGAGTATTTATTAAGGTTGTCGATATAATGATATTAGGTTCCAATTTCCAAGCAAGTTAGGAAACAAAAGTCTAGGTCTATATAAAGAGACTATGAAAATTAAAACTTTCATTTTTTTTTTTCGAACGGCAAGCTGGCATTAACAGAAAACTAGCCAGTGGCTAGGAGGTACAAAACTTTGAAAGGAAAAACAGACAAGAAAAAGGAAACAAAACAAACAATACAGACGGAGAATTGGCTACATTCTAGTGTAACATTCAAGAACGGGATCACAACACCAGTCAACCCACCTCAGGGGTACACCCTTTCTTTTCCTCGCATTAAACCAGAACACGGACATAGATTGTACCTCATAAGCCAGCACCTAGTGAGATTTAACACCTGAGGAGTGTGCCTTCAAGTTCTGAAAACTCCAAACCACCCACAGAAATACTAACATGATACCTTCGTGGATGCTTGGCAGCCTCTAATTATATTTATTTTTGAAAAAATTAGCATTGCACCTTTGAATGAAAATATAGTCGTATCATCTTGATATTGTTTATGATAGTTATGAAGTTTGTTTTAGTAGATACTTAGTAGAGAATAAAGACATGTAACATCCCACAGTTATGCACAAGAAAGTTGCACACATGAAGATTACAATTTGATATCAATATATATATATATATATATATATATATATATATATATATATATATTCCAACAATATTTAAAAGGTACAACACATTGTTGTAGGTCGAATAGATTGTGGCACCGTTCAAGGTATTTCTGTAAGTCCTCGAAATGGAATAATGACGGACAAGATTTTTATCCAAAAATTAATTGGCCGTGTATTAGCAGATGATATATATATATATATATATATATATATATATATATATATATATATATATATATATATATATATATATATTCGCGAAGTATTGCTACTAAAAATCAAGATATTGGGGTTGGACTAGTCAGTAGATTCATAACTTTAAGAGCACAATCAATCTCTCTTCGAACCCCCTTTACTTTTAGGAGTACACCTTGGATTTGTCGATAAAAAAGATTTCGGTTATAATTTTCCGTGCGATGACCTAGGAAGAGGCGTTACTTGTGATATTTTGGCTTGGGACGCATTTTATTTGACAATTTTTTGGATATTAAATTACTCGAAATAATAAAATTTTGATTCCATACAAGATTTGTCAAACCACAAATTTTTGGTTTGGAAATCTTAGTTCTCCTCTCAAATTTATATATTTAGAATATGTTAGGTCATATAAATGAAACTTAATGATTTAATAAAAATAAAGTAAAAACCTAAAAGACCTTGATTTTTCTCATTCTAGACATTATTTAAATACTTCAATTGTAAACTTTTGCCTACTAAAAAACTTGAGTCTTTTCTTAGTTAAACTCGAGAAAAAATACACCTAAATTCAGTATTTAAATTCGAATCAAATTACTAGTAGATCTGTTAAAAGATACATGGTTTTTTATACGTTTATGATATTTTCAGTTTTAAGATATAATTAAAATCATACATTTACTCACCTAATTGTTTTATGCTAACAACTATTTGGGGTAGCCTTTGCTACCCCTCAAAGTTTTTGGTGTAGTGAAATTTTCGAGAAATTTTTCGCCATAATATAATTTTCCAACATGGTGTCTCTATAAATTATGTGTGCTACCTTTGATATTTTCTTCTGGGTCTGTCACTATGTAACATATTCTTAAATTATATCCAATTTTATATATTTAGCTAATAATAAAATATTTTAATAAATAAAGTTGACTTTTATTTTTTAATTTCGAACAAAACAAATACATTTTAAAGTAAACGAGTACAATAGAATTTATATGAGTAGGAAAAGGAAACACATAAGAAAGCTTGGGATAGAAAGTGAAAGAAACATAGACATAAGGTAGCAAATGAAAACTAAAGGTACTCAAAATAAATTTATGTGATTATAAAAGAGAAATATTGATTTTCAGTGGGTTAGTTACCAAATTGATGGCTACTTTGTGGATAGTAAAAAATATTACACTAATTTACGGGATATCATATGTAAATATGGCTAAATTTGTTTTTTATTTTATTTTATTTTATTTTTAATTTTGATTTTTAAAACTTACATTATATATAACATTTCATAGAAAAACTAATAGAAGTTGACTCTTATAAATATTAAATATTATAATGTGTATCATTTAAGCAAACTTTTAATAGAAAATTTATGATCATGTCAGATAAAATCAGCCCATTTTTTTAATTTTCCTGACTAATTAAAATTCTCAATGTCCACTGTCAGTTATAAATGTGATAACAAATGGAAGAAGAAGAGGCTGCCACTTATGAGTTATATACGACTATTTAATGATATTTGATATAACATTCTATTTATCTTTTATATTGAATAACAATAGTATTATTTTTGATCGGTTCTAGTGTGTTCTACAGAAGTTAATAAACTCATAACTTTATTATGTTTTTGTTTTTTATTTCCTCAATGTAGTTATTATTATTATTATTATTATTATTATTATTATATAAGTTGTGTTTGACGGTTCACAAATAGTTTATTTTTCTGAGTTTTTTAAACTATTATTTTAGTAAGCAAAAGATAGGCTTTTTTTTTTTTTTAAATACACCTTTAATTAGTTAAAAAAACAAATTTTTTAAAATATTTTTATTTCATTAGATATTTTGAGCTAACTTATCATTTATTTTTTTTACTAAATATCATGTTAGCTTATAAGTTAACAACTAGTTTTTTTAGTTAACAAATAGCTTTTCAGCTATCATCTAGGTTTTCAGATAGTACGTTAAATATAATCTTAATAATTTTTTATCATAAAATATAAATAAAATTAATTTTAGAACCCAAATTTTATTATCTTTAAAGGGTTTTTCATATATTTAAGCAATTCTTAACTTTTATATATATATATATATATATATATATATATATATATATATATATATATATATATATATATATATATATATATATATATATATGGCGTTAAATACTGAAAAAAAGTATAATTTCAACTGAATACATTTTTTTTTGCATTCCATTATACTTTGCCTAAATCAGTTTACCATTAATATTTTACAAGTAAATGCACATCTTTTCATTAAACAAAATTGTGAACATCTTATTAAAGAAATTCAAAAGGCAAAATCTGTACTTCCACTCACCACAAACAAAAAGAAGCCAGAACAGCTGGTTCATAATGTATATTATATAAAGGTAAAATTAAAAACCCAAATTACTAAAGATTTTAATTAACTTAGTGTTAAAGAATACAATAAAACTTTTATGGGTAGTTACTTTTATTCATGAATAATCAAAAGTAATAGCCACTTTTTACTATTTATATAAAATACATATTTTTATTATGATAAAATTTCAATTTCAATTAATTTCATTAGAATTCAACCTACTTATATATCAGTCCAACCTCATTTCACTTGATAAGCAATCTTTCATTTCCTCTTGATTATAGCATAGCCATGGAGAATGCTTCTTCACCTTCACCACCACAAAAGCCTACCACCCTTTTAACTTTCCCTAAAGCCTTAGCAACCTCTTCTTCAAAGATCAAACATGTCATAGTGGATTTTGCAATCAAAGCTAAGAACATAGGGGTAGATGACCCTAGAAGAATTGTGCACTCATTGAAGGTAGCATTAGCGATTACTCTTGTCTCAATGGTTTACTATCTCCAACCACTCTACAATGGAATGGGCGATGCTGGAATGTGGGCTATCTTAACTGTGGTTGTTGTTTTTGAATACACCGTAGGTGAGTAGTTTTTATTGTAATTTGATTTGTTTTTGAATAGGTAAACGATTTTATTAAAGAACTGGTAACAAAAAGTACAAAATATTACATATATGGATTCACTAACCAACTAAACATTCTTATCGGCTTTCGGTCTTTTACACGCATACACAATCCAAAAATAAGAACTATCAACATTGTAATTTAGTTAACGTAGCAAGTATTTACCAATATATTAAATTGTAAATGTTCCTATTTTTAAAATTTTGGTTCATTTTCACTAGGTGCGACTTTATGTAAAGGAATGAATAGAGGTCTCGCGACGCTACTAGCTGGTGCATTAGGCATCGGTGCTGAATCCTTTGCTAGCCTCTTCGGGACAACCGCTAAACCCATTGTTCTTGGTTGTCTTGTCTTCATATTAGGTAATATGCTTGTTTTAGCATGTTTGTTTGTATACATGCATGCATTAGATATATATACAACTTATAACTTTATTATATTTAATGTGAATTTTGATTTTTAAACTTATAATACAGTTGGTGCTGCCACCTTTTCAAGATTCATTCCCAACATTAAAAGAAGATACGATTATGGGGTTCTGATATTTATCCTGACTTTTAGCCTCGTATCTGTATCGGGTTATCGAGTTGAAAGAATCATAGAGCTTGCTCATAAGCGATTATCAACCATTCTTTTCGGTGGTGCAACTTGTATCATCATCTCCATGTGTGTTTGCCCAGTGTGGGCTGGTGAAGATCTTCATCAACTCATTGCTGAAAATTTGGAAAAGCTTGCAAATTTCCTAGAAGGTTCGGCAATTTACTTTATAAATGGTTAATTTTTTTAAGTTTCTTTTTATTTGTTATAAATACAATTCAATAGAACGCTAATTAACAGATGTTTTATAGGATTTGGAGGTGAATACTTCAGAATAACAGAAGGTGACAAACCATCGCTTGCATCTTATAAAAGCGTCCTTAATTCTAAAGCCACTGAGGAATCCCTGGTACTATATGCAATCTTTTTAGTTTTCTAATTAGAGGGGTAATTATAAAAATGGCTATGATATGATGATATGCTACTGAGGAATCCCTAGTCGTTTTTATAGATTAGAACAAAATAAACATAAATAAAAATTAACAAAATAAAATTTATCATCATTTTGGTGTAAGAGAATAGTATAGCACTAAATTTAATGTTATAATATTCATTTACCAAAAACTTGTTCAAAAAATAAAACGTTTGAAGAGGAATTTACACAGAAAAAATACAGTGAAAAATGAGATTTGGGACTCGGATATATGAAACAAAAGACACAACTAGCTCCAAAAAAATTTATATCCCTTTAGGTAAAGTAATCAAATTTTGCAATTTCTTTTAAAAAAGTAATGGTTTTTATTGTTTTTGAACAACATATGGTCATTAAATTCTGTGAGTAGCGTTCTTTTAAAATATGCTATATATGTATGTAGTAGATGAATAATTAATCAAAGTATATTTGTAAGCAGGCAAATTTCGCATGGTGGGAAGTAGGACATGGAAAATTTCGATTTCGTCATCCATGGAAACAATACCTGACGATCGGAGCATTGACACGACAATGTGCATACCATATTGAAGCTCTTAACGGATACCTCGATAAAAAAACTGAAGTATGAGAGATCTGTGTTTCATATATGCATATTACTTATACTAGTAAAAAGATTTCATTATGTCTTGCTTAGTTGCTCAATAATGTGTTAATGATGTTACAGGCTCCCTCAGAACTTCAGAAAACAATTAAAGAACCATGCATGAAGATGAGCTCTGAAGTAGGAAAGGCCATGAAAGAATTAGGGTTGTCGATAAAACTAATGATGCATCCTTCTGGTTCTGCATCTGCCATTCATATGGAAAGTTGCAAAAAGGCGAAAGAAGAACTCAATACGATATTACAAACTGTAATGGTGGGAGAACATGATATCAGTGAAACCATACCCGTTATCGCCGTCACTTCAATACTAGTTGACATCATAAAGCGCGTTGAAACAATTTCAGAGGCCATTGAAGAACTTGCTAAACAAGCCCACTTCAAAAAATCCAAGAATACTAAATTAGACAAAAAAGAAAAACCGAACTTTCCTAATGATGGTGGACCTCCAGATCCTGCTAATGGTGGAAAGAATAGAGAATCTGTCGCTATAACTGTTGCTAGTCTTAACAGAGGATGAAAACTCACAAGAAATGAAGATGGATAAAAGTAAAAGAGTAATTAGTGAACTAATATATATATATATATATATATATATATATATATATATATATATATATATATATAATATAATATAATGATTCCCGACTAATTTATATCATGTTGGGATGATGTATTGAGGACTAATGTACTAACATGAATTTTGTTAAAATTTTAATAAAAATATGTGTTAAATGGTAAACTGTTTCTATTTATATTATATAACCGTTATATTATTGTTATATAAATACATATAAAATCTATTGCTTCTACTTTAGCTTCTTGTAAGTACATGTTTTTTAATATATTATGCGGTTTTAAAAAAAAATTAAAAACAATCTATAAAATCTTGAAAAGGAAAAATATTTTGAGGTTTGCCTAAAACTCCATTAGAATAATAACCAGAGGAGCATATCATCGTATAGGGGTGTCCAACAATATCCGCTATCCGATATCCGTTCCGAAAATCCGAAAATCCGATCCGAAATTTATCCGAATTTTTGGATATCCGGAATTTCGGATATCCGAAACTCGGATATCCGAATTTTCGGATTCGGATACAGATACTGATTGTAGACATTTTCGGATATTTCAGATATCCGATATCCGAAATTTATTTATTTATCAAATAGATTATAATAGCCCCTCGTTTATGTTTTCATTCGTTTACTCTTTTAATCCCCTTAATCATTGTTATATAATAATTTTGTTATCTTTTTAGATGGAAGGATATTTTTCTATTTATTTCTTTGTTAATCTTTTGAAACCACGATATCAGTTTGTTTGCAAAATTATTTTCTAGTTTATATTCAAAGTTTTGTAACGTTAACTTAGTTTATTTGAAAAGTTAATTATTATCTTCAATTTATCTGCAAAGTAATAACTTACGAACAAGAAAGACTTATGTAGTCATTTTTCTTTTCTTAATATAATATTTGCATAGTGCATAGTTTATAAAATTAGCAGCTGCAATATGCAAGAAAGTATCTTTTGCTTATAAAGTCACTGTGAGGATGAATTAATATCAAATTACATAATGCTTCTCTTATTTATTTATTTTTATTAATTTTATTAGGAAGTCAATGGTGTGTTAATTTCTTTTCCAAAAGTAAACACAAAACATCAATGAAAGGAAATTCATATTTGCAAACCACGAATTTCGAATATCCGATTTAATATCCGAATCTGTATCCGAATTTTCGGATATCCGAAATTTCGGATACGAATTCAGATATCGAAAATATACTATCCGAATTTTCGGATACAGATACCAATTCGGATATCCGGTTTTGAACACTTCTAATCGTACTTGACAATTTGGTCCAAAATATTTTAGTGTTCCACGATTGATATTTTATATAGGTCCTTGTAACGGATAATGTGAGTTATCTAGATGATGCAGTTTACTACTTTTTAGTTTCGAATTAAATATAATAGAAGGTAAACAAAAGAATACTAATCTTTTTGATAAGATTTTTTTTTCTTTTGTGGGCTATGAATAAAAACCAAAAGTATAATGTTTATTATTTGATTATTATTATTTCTTCTATATAATTTGTTATTTTTATTTTAGAATATTGCTAATTAATAAAATTTCTTCATTCTAAAGAAAAAAAACATACTAGATCGCCATTTTAAGAAACTAGTTTTGGTGCTTTTGGATCGCATAAATATTAAAAGCTCAGGTTTCTACAAATGCAACCTTATATCCAAAAAGGGAAAAAATTTATATGCAACATTTTTCATTGCAAACATTCTGCTCTTCCTTTATTTTTACTTGTTTTCTAACTAACAGCCAATTTTATCATAAATAGCAACTAGGCTTCACAAAACAAAATACATAATAAAAAGTTCATCAAGTTAACTATGGACCTTTTAGCCAATCTAACCTACACATCTTAAATTTTGAACAAACAACTAGAAATCTTTGAAAATGAAATCATAAAGAACAGACTGAAACAAGGCTTCTGCATCTTCCCATCCCTGCAAGAGGATGTTATCTCGAAAATATAGTAAGAATTGCCAAATGGACCATTTTTTTCTTAGCCGGTTGTAAATAAAAACCATCCACCATTGAAAGAAAAGACATAAGGCCCATAGTCCGAGAGATGGAAACACCTCACTAAACACAACTCTTTTACCAGAGTGCTTGAACATAGCTTCTACTTGTTGCTAGCAAGATCCCGCCGAAACATTTTTATAATTCTGCAATTTGGGTTTAAGTCGGATTCACTTTGAGTTAATATCATTAAGTATAACAAAGTTTCAAAGTTGTATATACAACTTTTTTTTGAAACGGCAGATTTAAAGTCCAGAGGGTGCTTAGCGGGGAAGGTGGTGCGGGGCTCGGAACCGCAGCCGGAACACAACACTGGCGCTGCGGGGAAGGTGGTGCGGGATCGGAGTGGAGGCTACCTCGCCCCCTCTCTCTTCATTTCATTCGTCGAATTTTTTTTCTTTTTCTGATTTCCAACAGTAACATAAAGAAAAAACATTTTTCCTTTTTTTTTTCAATGGCTACAACAATAAATTTTTGAAAATTAATTTTTTTAATACATTTACCAATCTATAAACACCAAACAAACCTAACATAATTTTCACACTTATTTCTACATATTCTCTAAAAAAACTCACTCAACCACAATGTCGTCATCGTCATCTTCGTCATCCGATTCGAGGCCGCAAGAAGATGCATTATTTGTCGGTTCCGTTATGGAAAAAACAATGATGTATATCCGAAACCGACAATGTCAAAATTCATGTTCACGACCTCAGACAAGAAGACCTCTGTTGAGGAGAAATTGCAAAGCCATACACAATCGTTTTACAGAAGGCTATTTTGCAGATGATGCCATATACGTTGAAAAGTTTCAACGGTGGTTGCGGATGAGGAAAGAGTTATTTTTACATATCGTTGGCGATTTGGAAAGCCGATTTCCATATTTCCATTGGAAGCGGGATGCGAGACGCGAAAAAGGTTTTTCTCTAATTCAGAAATGCACAACCGCAATTCGGCAGTTAGCATACGACACGGGAGCAGATAAATGGGATGAGTATTTGAGGATGTCCAAGCATACCACACGAGATAATGCATACAAGTTCACGAAAGCTATTGCTTTGGTTTACGGGCAATGATATTTGCGCAAACCAACCATTAACAATGTCCACTAATTGTACACGGTGTATGAAAATAAGCATGAGTTCCTGAGAATGCTAGGTAGTATCGATTACATGCAATGGTCTTGGGCATGTGCCCAAACACATGGTGTGGTCAATACATGTGAGGCGATCATAGAGAGCCGACGGTTGTTCTAGAAGTAATCACATCACATAATCTTTGGATATGACATGCATTCTTTGATCCAGCTAGTGCAAACAACGACATCAATGTTCTAGACCAGTCACCGGTATTCAACGACATCTACCTTGGAAAGTCGCACGATGTACCGTTTGAAGCAAATGGGGTAACATATAAGCGCAAGTATTATCTTACTGACGAGATATATCCTACCTTATCTATTTTTATGAAATCGTTCACATGTCCGAACGACGAAAAAAGAAAAAAGTTTAAGCATGCATAAGAATCAGCTAGAAAGGATGTGGAGCAAACATTTGGTGTACTCAAAAGGCATTGAAAAGTACTGCAAGTCGGGGTACGGTCATATGAAGTGAAAAGGTTACAACACATAATGTATGAGTACATCATATTACATAATATGATTCTAGAAGATGAAAGAAGAACGATATGCTGATACGACGAAAGCGAAGTTTTGCCAAACGTCGAAGGAGTGGCTGTTGGTATGCAAGAGTATAGGGAAAATAGAAGATAAGTACATGATCGCGACATTCATCACTCCCTCCGTGCGAATTTGGTGAAACACATTTACAGGGCTCACATACAGCCCCAAACAAAGTATTTGCACGATGATTTGTTTGAAGAATCAGATGAAAAATTGGATATGTTCGTCGAAAACTCTGGTGAGGATTCAGATGACGATGACGAGGATGACGATGTCGAGGACGACGACTCGGATTGACACATTTGTTTTTCAAATTCGGATATTATGTAATTTCTAATTATGTTTTCTAGGTCGTTTTTTTTAAATCTAGGTTGTATTTTTTTAATCTTGGTTGTTTTCTATATTTTTTTAATCTTGATTCTTTTTTTTATCTACCTTTTAAAGTAATGAAGTATTTTTATTTTAATTAATTTTTAAGTTTATTAATCATTTTTAAGGAATTATATTTATTTTTTGAATTATAAAGCTGTTACATCCCAAAAATACAAATAAAAATATTGTTTTAAAATTCATTCCATTCATAAGCAACTGATACCAAAGTATTCAAAAGAGTCACATTGTATCATAATATCATAGTACAAATCCCAAAATCACTAAGTGCGGAAAAACATGGAGTGATGCGGTGCGATCAAGCCGGACTCTTCCCCTTCGAACTAGAAGTACCTGAAACATAAACTGAAAACTATAAGCACAAAGCTCAGTGAGTTCCCCCAACATACCACATACTAATCAAACATACTACACAAACATACTGAACAAACATAGTGCCAAGCATATCTTGGTGCTGGTCTGACCCTTCAGTCTATTTCAACCGGATACTGCCAAGCATATATGGGTGCTGGCCTACCCCCTTCGGTCTATCTCAACCGGATACTACCAAGCATATCTGGGTGCTGGCCTACCCCTTTGGTCTATTTCAACCGGATACCGGGTCTATTTCACCCCTACCACTACCACATAATATCATAACAGTAATCACCGAGTCATCATACAAATACACACATGACTGACAATTATCACAAAGGCAATCATCATGTTATAACATAACTAGTGGACCGGCCTCGGTGCCTTCGATCCACAACTACTGTGAAGGAAGACTCACCTCAGACTGTGGGTATCAAATCGCCCTCGGCGGATGACTCGCGAACTCCTCTCCCTATCGCACAAGCACAAAACCCTAATTAGAAGTTAGGTCACAATCTAACTCAATGTCTAAAATCCTAGTCCTTGACTTAAGGCAAAAAGGCTCCTTTACCTTTGCCTTATTGGGCCTCCTTCTCTCCAAGGCCCAAACCCACAAACCCCAAAAAGGCATCCAAGCCCACCATAGGGCCTTTATGGCCCAAGGACCCCAAACATGGCCTTAGGCCCAAAAAGGACTTGCTACACTCAGGTGGGCCTAAGGCCCAATATTCTCAAGTCTAAAGCCCAACACCAAACGAGCCTAAAATCTTCCAAGCCCATAGATCGCGTACGCGCGGCGTACTTGGCTTGTACGCCCAACGTACGCTGGTGTTGACCAAGGTCGAGGCGCTGACCCAGTACGCACGGATTACACTTGAGTACGCATGGCGTACTGCCCTGCCAACCCAAACTTAGCTCCATGTCTTAATCCCTTAAGACTTTACGTCCAAAACCTAGATCCAGACCCCTAGGAACGTCCTAATCCATAAAGTTGCAAACTTTATGCTTTTGCATGCAAGGATGGGGCGCAAAACATGAATCAAGTCCATATGCACACTTTGTTGGTCCCTAACACTTGCATGGTTGAGTCTTAACCTTCAAGATCCAATTTTTATGTCTCAAAACACCTCCAAGAGCTCAAAAGGACAACTCATATGATCTGAAGTTCCTCAACTCCAAGAATCCAAACTATGGGACCAAAAGATGACATTTTCTACCCTAAAACTAGATCTAAACATGCAATGGTCAAGGTTCAAGCTTTATACCTTCAATGGGTCAGAAATGGTGCCAAACTTCTGGATCTACAAGATCTTCCCACGTCCTTGCTTCTTCCCAAGCTCCCTTCTTCTTCAAAACTCTAAAGAATCACTAATATCCTCAAGGAAACTCACAAATGCACTAAAGGTGGCTTAGGGTTTGAGATTTTCACTTCAAGGGCGATAGAGGCTGAAAAGGTAAAGGACTTGGGGGACTTAAGGTCCTTAAATAGGGTACAAACCCTAAAAACTAGGGTTTGCTTCAGACATGAGTACGCCATGCGTACACCACGTACGCCCAATGTATGTGGTTAATGATCCGCGACCAAGTTGTGGCTAGTACATTAAGTGTACTCAATGAGTATGCCCCACGTACTAACCAAGGGACTAATATGAAAGGAATTTTACACTAGGGACCAAAAGGGAACTTACCAAAAACTTGGATGTTACAATTCTCCCCCATTTGAATCAGGCTTCATCCTCGAAGTCTGCTGCTCCAAATAACTCCAGGTAATGCTCCCTCATCTCATCCTCTGGCTCCCACGTCCACTTTGAACCTTGCGGTAGTGCCATTGCACCTTAACCAGATCGACAACCTTGTTCCACAAGGTTTTCGTCTTTCTGTCGAGGATCGCTACAGGTCTCTTAATGTAGTTCAGGCGGTCATCCACCTGAATGTCCTCCAACGGAACCACTATGGAATCATCGGCCAAACATTTTCGTAGCTGCGATACATGAAAGGTACTGTGAATCTGACTAAGGTCCTCCGGAAGGTCCAGTCGATACACCACCCTACCCACCCGTGCTATAACCCTGAAAGGACCAATAAACCTGGGGCCCAGCTTGCCCTGCTTCCCAAATCGAATGAAAGTTTTCCAAGGTGACACCTTCAGGAGAACCATATCCCCAAACTGAACTCCAAGTCTGATCGGCGCTTGTCGGCATAGCTTTTCTGTCGACTCTGAGTTGTCTGAAGTCTGCTACGAATCTGCTGAATCAACTCGGTCATCTTGAGTACCACCTCGGTACTCCCTATAACTCGATAACCGAACTCGCCCCAACATATCGGGGTCCTGCATTTCCTCCCATAGAGCATATCAAAAGGAGGTTGATCAATATTGGCGTGGTAGCTATTGTTATACGAGATTTCCGCTAATGGAAGATACGTATCCTAGCTACCACCAAAATCCAGAACACACGCCTGCAACATATCCTACAATGTCTGGATGGTCTGCTCGCTCTGACCATCCGTTTGCGGGTCAAAGGTCGTGCTGAAATGCAGACGAGTGCCAAGATCTTCGTGAAATCTCTTCCAAAATCTGGAACTAAACCGAACATCCGTGTCAGAAACCACATAAAACGGCACCCGATGTTGTGCCACGACCTCCCTAATGTATACCTCAGCCAGCTTCTCCGCATAGATACTCTCCTAGATCGGGATAAAATACGCGCTCTTGGTCAATCGATCCACGATGACCCAAATCGAATCGACACCGCGCGCAGTCCGATGCAACTTCGTAATGAAGTCCATAGTAATCTCTTCCCATTTCCAAACAAGAATATCCAACAGTTGTACCTTGCCGTGAGGTCGCTGATGCTCGGCCTTGACTTTCCTGCAAGTCAAATACCTCTCCACGTACCACGCTACATCCCGCATTATGAAGGGCCACCAATAATCAGGACGAAGATCCCTATACCTCTTCGTCGCCCCGGGATGAATGGAGAATCTCGATTTGTGCACCTCCTCCATTAGAACCTGACGCACACCACCGAAGTAAGGAACCCACACTCTCCGATGGAGAGTCAATAAACCTCGGCTATCATAATCGAAGGAAGCCACCTGACCCACAATGTGCTCACTCTTACGGTGCTCCTCCTTCATAGCCTCAACCTACGCCTCATGAATCCATTCCAAAAGCGGAGTAATCATTCTCATCCATAGACAAATATCCCTAATAGGAGTTGCGACTGCCTTGCAGCTAAGAGCATCGACCACCACATTGGCCTTCCCTGGATGGTAAAGGATCTCACAATCATAATCTTTCACCGCATCCAACCACCGACGTTGCCTCATGTTCAGATGTGGCTAATCCATCAAGTACCTCAAGCTCTTGTGATCCGTGTAGATAGTACAAAGTACCCAATAAAGCTAATGTCGCCAAATCTTGAGAGCGAAAACCACAGCCCCCAACTCCAAATCTTGCGTCGGATAGTTCGCCTCATGAGGCTCCAGCTGCCTTGAGGCGTAAGCAATAACATGACCTCTATGCATCAAAATCGCGCCCAATCCAGTGATAGACGTGGTACAATAGACCACAAAATCCTCAACACCCTCGGGCAGGGTCAAAATTGGCACCTCGCATAACCTCTGTCTTAGAGTCTCAAACGTTGCTTGCTGCTCAGGCCCCAAGAGAAAAGTGGCAGTCTTCTTTGTCAGTCGGGTCAGAGGGACTGCTATCTTGGAGAAATCCTGAATAAATCTCCGGTAATATCCCGTTAAACCAAGGAAACTCCGAATCTTAGATGGAGATTTTAGAACTTCCCACGTCATCACGGCCTCCACCTTGGTCGAATTGACCAGAATACCATTCTGGTTGAAAAGGTGCCCCAGAAACTGCACCTCGCGCAACCAGAACTTGCACTTAGAGAACTTCGCATATAGCCTCTCCCTCCCCCAGGGTCTCCAACATCTCTTGTTAGTGCTCCTTATGCTGCTCCTGGGTCTTGGAATAGACCAGGATGTCATCAATGAATACTATCACGGACCGATCCAACATCGGTCGACACACGCGGTTCATGAGGTCCATGAACGCGGCTGGAGCATTGGTGAGCCCGAAGGTCATCACCACGAACTGATAATGACCATAAAGAGTCCGGAAGGCCTTCTTCTGCACATCGTCCTCTCTCACCCTCATCTAATGATAACCCGAACACAGATCAATCTTGGAAAACCAAGACACACCCTGAAGTTGGTCAAACAAATCATCAATCCTCAAGAGTAGATAACGGTTCTTCACCGTTAGCTTATTCAACTCCCGATAGTCAATACACATCCGATGCGACCCATCCTTCTTCTTCACAAACAAGATTGGTGCACCACAAGGCGAACTACTCGGTCGGATAAATCCCTTTTCTAACAGCTCATGTAACTGTGTAGACAACTCCTGCATCTCTGGTGGAGCTAATTGATATGGTTCTTTGGCTATCAGAGCCGCACCAGGAACCAAATCAATCCAGAGCTCCACCTGCTTCTCCGGAGGCACCCCAGGTTAATCCTTCGGAAACACATCCAGGTACTCTCGCACCACCGGCATATCATCAACCGACGCCCTGCCCTGTTCCCGGGTATCCATAACATAGGCAACGAACCCAAAACAACCCTGATGTAGATAGAGTCTGTGTTGGGTTTTAGTTCAAAAATTAGTTTCAAAAACTACAAAGATTGGCAAATGGAAGACTTTATTTTAGAACATAAGATAACTATTTTATACCCACCATGGATCTTTTTGCATGTTATAGAAAGATTAAACACCAACCATAGAAATGATGAAGAAATAACAACCTTTGTTATTCTTTGGATCATCTTGGGAGGCTTGGAAGTTGATGAAGAATGTGGAACCTTTGAGACACCAACAATGACTCAACTTGATGTAGATGCTAGTCCATAAACTATTAAACCCTTAAGCTTTAAGTTCATAACCAATATGAACTTAAATAGGGCATGCAAAAGCATGTAATCTTCAAAGCTCTTAACTAATTAAGAGAGAATGAGAGGGAGATGATTATTTTCGACCACTTGCATCAAGAAGAAAGAGTGAGTGCAAGCCTCATCTTTTATATGCATAAAGTGATTTTATGGACCATAAGTCCTTAACACTTTAAGACAATAATATCTCCTAAATCCTACTTGCTCACATACCTTTAAAGCATGGTTTCTTTCCCTTTAAATAATAAAAAACCCATCACTAGCATGCATGCAAGCATGCTCATGGTTTTGATGATTAAAAAGGAAGCAAAACTTGGAAATTTTTATAAACTCTTTTATAAAATATAAACCTTAACCTTTTGGTAAAAGACAAAAAGTCCTCTTGGTCCAAAATGTTGTACATGACTTAATAAATCATACCATATGATATATTATGCTACCTGCTAATGAAAATTATTATTTCCATGAAATTAATAATTTCCAATTTAATTATAAGAGTTTATTGAATATTTATTTAAAATCAATTTCTAATAAATAATCAATTATATCAAGTTGTTGTTAGTGTGACTCATTAGTGTAATATGTTAATTAGCATTATCACTTTAATATGACTCTTGAGCATACTAGACATTTCAATCTCCCACTTGCGCAAGACTCATATTAGACTGATATAGACAGTGGTGAACGTTTAGCAATATTTCACTGCCCCCAACAACATACGACTTTGTGCCATTCTATCAACGCCCAATTCCCAAAAAGCTCAAAGCTACAATTGGTGTATAAGGTAATTTTATCAGCTATCCCTTTGCTACAAACATCATGTTGAACATGAGATACGGATCACGATCAATCTCATTAGTTGTTCAACTTTTGGTAAGGCGCCTTAGATGTCTAACTCTCAACACATAAGATGAATAAATCCCATCTTGACTACATAAGCCTCTTTCATAGTTCATACCATACCTGAAAATGGCTTTTATAACTGCCCGGTAAGGAACAACATTTGACCATATCAAAGCATAGTACTCCCTACACTTAAGTCCCACTATGTATCTCAGGTGTTAAGGATACAAAGATAGTACCTTTTAATCAAGTATCATTCATGATAGCGATCCATGAGATGATTGTTGGATTAATGTCTAAGTCCATAACTATATTTGGTATGTACTTGACCCGACCCGGCATGGTCCATTTGGGTTGCACTTCACCGGCACAATTTATATGGATAGTCTTTTGAGAATAGTATATTTATGATTTATATTAATATATTATAAGTTCTAATATATTAATATGGAATCATATTATTTAATTAGTATTGATCAAGAATTAATTTAGAATTAATTAAGTGATCAAAAAGAACTAATTAAATATGGACTCTTATATATATGGAATGGGCCAAGTTCATTTAGGTTGGGCTAAGCTTTCATGGATGGTCCATGGAGCTTTTAACCCATGGATCCTATGTAAATGAATGGTCATGGGTATTAGGGTTTACATGGATGTAACCCTAATCCTCCATAATATATAAAGGGGTCCTTGGCTCACAAAATTGACACAAGTGTGTGAAAATAAGAGTGGGCCGATTTTCGTGTGCATACCTATTCTCTCAAGTTCTTCCAAGGTGTTTTGGTGATTTCTGATTCCATTTGAGGCTTCCACACTATTGGGGCTAAGCTCTTAAAGCTTGAAGACATCAAGCTACATCAAAAGGTATGTCATCTAACTAGAACTTTGTAGTATAGGTGCTTCATAATATGCTAGTTAGGATGAAACCTTGGAATAGTTAATATTTGCATGTATAATAGAGAAAACATAGATCCAAGGTTTATAGGGTTGCATGTACACCATAGGAGTGTTAGAATGTTCAAAACCCAACAATGATCCTGATGTGGGTCAGTTCAATACTAGTTCTCTGACAAGTATCTATGAAACTTGGTTACAACCACTTGCCTACTTTCATCTAGTGAGATTCAACCAATCCAATTCACATTAGTCTTACTTTATAATTGCTCCCACAATTATAACCGACTATGAACCTTTAGAATAATAACATTATTCATGGATTAAACATGTTAATATGGAACACAACAAGTATTAATGTGATGAGTATATCCCAATATATCATAACATTATCTAATAGTTGTTGTTATAATGTTCCAATATCCAAATACTAAATCCAAATAAAAAACCCATTTCTAGAATAATAAAGTCTATAACTGAAGTGTGACCATTCATACTTAGTTCAAAAGAATGACTTTATCAATGGATCTGACAAAATTTAATTTGTGTGAATCTATGAATACTATAATCTCCATACTTAACTTTACTCTAAGTATAGTTAAATATCTTGGAGAATATGATTGGTGTTCTTTCTTGACATAGAGTGTCTTAGCTTGATTAAGTATACTCTCGAAGTCAAAAAGATTTCTATGTGATCCTTGAATGGCAGAAATCAACATAGTTTTTCAATAATCCCATTCTTCCAATCATATTTGAATTCAACTTCTAAAGTAGTGTATTCTTATTTTGTAGTAGATTGTTTCATTATGTTTTCCTTGGACCTCATTCCAACAAGACTTACCCTTCATTCTTTAATGAAGTCAAAATCCAATTATAATTCATAATTGTTTATATCTGTTTAGAAATTAACATCTTGTGTAGCTCTTTCCATAAAGATCCTTTCTAAAATGATTGTCTCATATACATTCTCTTAGTTCTTCTAAACTACTCTTAGAATGCTCTCTTAGTCATCTAGTGACTTAACCATGCATTCAATTAGTATCATATGGCATGCTTACAACATGATCAAATACCATGTCCTATGCATAATATGGCTTACATGATGAATTCTTTTTCCAAAAAAATAGAATATAAATCATTTCATCTATTCAAGCCTATGAGCTATGTACTTTTGAGGCTAGCTCAAAATGGTGCCATATGACAATGCCAAGAATTCTCCAAAAGAATATTGTGTCTTGATCCCTTTCAAGATATTGCCAATATATGTATAAGGACATGAAAATTTTAACATTCATTCTATCTATCCCTTATAGATTTTACATTCCAAGAATGTATCTTCTTCTTCCTAAGTCTTTCATTTTAGAAACACTTTCCGAGTCAAGGTGAAAACGACCTTGCCTAGTCAGAATGTAACTTCAAATGATTAAGTATGTCTCATTCATACAAGATTAGGAATTTCATTAGAAGCTTGCTTTCTACTAACTTAGCTTTCACAAGAATAAGAGACCCTATTCTAGGCGAGTTTACATATAACAATCTAAGCCACATTTAGAGTATTATATACACAAATATGTATTTAGTAGATTTTAGGTTTAGAAGCTTTAGTCCAACATCGACTTCAAATCTATAAAAATTAAGTAAGATGAGGATGGAGCCTTTCTATACTAAATATTATAAAGTGTTTAATCTACTTAGTAGTTGGTATTTGTACTGAAGATACATTTAATAGTGATTGAAGTATTATCCCAAAAAGATTAAAGGAGAATATTTCTACCGATTAGAAAGTAAATCATACAAAGTAAGATTTAATTCATCCTTTTTATCATTAAGGCCTAAGATGGTTCTTACCGGTTTGTATCTCAACTTTGGAAACCTTCAACAAAGATTTCACAATTATGCTTTACCACGTAATAATATAATTAAAACTACTATAGTTGTTAATAAAGTTGATTTGGTATCTTGTGCTTAATCTCAGACATTCATCAGAAAGGAAGTCATACACCAAAGTGTATAGTTCCTTAATTATTTTCTCTACACCTTAGTGAAAATTAGGAATCCGTTACATATAAATAAGGTTCACATATGTCAAATAAAATACATTATTTGCCTTCAAAGTTCCCTTTCTTGAAGTTGGAATATGTGAATGACATTTATATAATAAAGATAACAATGTCAAAGATGAGTTTGATTTAAAACAAGTTTAAGTCAAAAGTGCTTGTATATAGAACTTGATTTTATTTATAAAATGTTGATATTTACTCTATAATTCTCTTAAGAGATCTAGTCTCATAAATAGAAGTTAATCATATCAGAATATGAATATTATCGTTATGAAAAACGATTGAGTAAATTATCAAACATTTGAATAAAATAACTGAGACATAAATTTAGACATGCTAAGTAAAAACGTACATTGTTCCAAAACAAATATTGTTTTACATTACATGTAACTTATGTTCTAAGCATAAATAATAAACTAAACTCCGAAAGTGTAGTTCCAACTTGGTTGTGCTCAGATGGTTACTCTTTATTAAATATCTTCAAGTCATTTACAAATATTAGATTAACATTTAAGTATCAGGTACCTAAGTGTTATATGAAAAGTATGAGTTATATCTAGTAGATACTAGAAGTGCTAGTCTTTCCAGACTTTCTTTCCAAATAAGAGGAGTAAATCCTCTTCCAATGTCCAGTTTCTTCACAAAAGAAACAAGATCCATATATGTGGGCTTTAGTAGATTTCTTGGGCTTAAAGGTGTTCAGTCCACAAAACATGGGCCTCCTGGATCATACAAGGTGATTCTTAAATAAAATATCAATGTATTTATTGGAATATTGCTTGACCTGTTATATCATCAGATATATGTTTAAATTATCCAAGACTTTCTAGAAGTCATGAATACCTATTCCTAACTTGATGTTAGAAGCATCTTTAGCATCATAGTGATGCATTTACTAGGTATCATGTTCAGGTTTAATTGCTCAAAGGAAATAGTTTAGGACTATGACCTTTAAGTGTATACAATTTCATATCTCTTACGAGATTGTCTATTAAGACATGAACCCATCCATTCAAGTTGTATCTATTGAATGTTATTGTTTCATTAGGTCATTAAAGAAAATGACAATTCATGATAATGAGAATGGATTATTTAACTACAAAATTTTAACAAAATTCATTTATTATTTTCAATATATAATCTTCAATAATTAATACCCTTTTAGTTTCCAAAAACATTAATTATCAAAGTCTAGGATCCAAGTTGCAAAACACATAAATGGTTAGGTATCCTTTATCCCATTCATTTGAATTCAACCCGATAGATATCGATTATCAATTATATCTTTTTGTATACTTCCTAGATTTAGGGGATCTCTAATAACAAATTTAATTAGACATGTTTGATCCCATCTATGCCTCAGACCTCTCTTGCTTAGGTATCCTTTATCACAAAAGATTTCTGATCAAATCGTTCAATTTGAAAAACTTGTGTAATCAGCCTATAAATTGGTTATAGAAATCGCGAAGACACCCCCGACCATCAAAACATAACACTAAGTAGTTAGGTATCTTTTATCTCACTAGTGCATACAAGAGATGTGCGATTGTTCTTCAAAAGGATTGCATAGATTTGAGGTTTGTAAAAAAAAGGGTCTTTATATGTCTTATAATTCTAGTTTAAAAACATACGATATCATGTTTATTAAATGCATATAATAAACCATGATATCAATTTTCAAAAGAAAATCACTTTTAAAGGTTCTATATAAAAAGCTAGTTTTTATATATAATTTGACGCAATTCAATTTTAATAACCGGTATTAAGTTTGAGTGCATTTGAACCTTTTATATCTTTAATAAAACTTCATTTTATTACTTATTTATTTGGAGTTTGTATAAGTTACAAAAACCACCATTTTAAAACTTATAATGAAGTATTTCAAAATTTGTCGTTATTAATGATTTTATAAAACCGAGTTTTATTTTTAAAATAATAACTTGTTACATCTTATGTCCAATTTTGAAAACTCAAACTCCATGTGATGTTTATTTAGTCCAAAATTATTTTAGCATGTGAAAAACTAATTTATCAACCACACATAATATTTGCATAAAATAAACAACATAAACATGCATGAAAAGATATGTGCATAAACATAACCAACTAATGACATTTTTTTGTGAGCCAACACAAAAAATGTCAAGTCCATTCCTAAAGGGACATTTACGGGGACCAAAAATCTTCTTGTAATGTTGTTGTAGAAGCTTCCACTTGAGTAAACATCCATTGCTTGCAAAAGATTTGAAGAACTTATTTAAGGAAAAATCTGCTGCATTCATGACACTTTCACAAAGTGTCATCTTTCTGTTCAGCACTTGTTCAGCACATGTGTAGCATTCATGACACTTTTCAGAAAGTGTCATCTTTCTGCCCAGCACATGATGAACTCGAAAATTGCCTTTTTGTCTTCAAAAAATGGCTCAAACTTCAATTCTTGTTCCATGTTTGTACAACTAAATTATTTCTAAAAACTATTTTATTACCTTACAAAAATAAACAAGAAAAACTAATCTATTTAATTATTACATACCGTATAAATAAATAAATTATTAAAACCATTTTTATAATAAAAACAACAAACACAACAACACAACAATCATAATGGTCATTGGCTAGTTTATGCACATTATACACATGAACATATACATAAAACAACCGTTGTTTTTCTAAGACAACTTTAAATGACAACAGATGCATGAAACTTTTTTCACATAAAATAACAAAAATAAAGTTGTCATAAAAAATATGTATGAACTTATTTTTATACAAAAACAAGTTATCCATATTCTCCAAAAACTAAGATTTCTAAAAATCAAAAAATGTAACCAAACTTGCAAAGTGGCTCTTGATACCAATTGTTGGGTTTTAGTTCAAAAATTATATTCAAAAACTACAAAGACTGGCAAACAGAAGACTTTATTTTAGAACAAAACATAAACATTTTATACTCACCAAGGATCTTCTTGCAAGTTATAGAAAGATTAAACACCAACCACTGAAAGGATGAAGAAATAACAACCTTTTTTGTTCTTTGGATCCTCTTGGGGGGCTTGGAAGTTGCTGAAGAATGTCGAACCTTTGAGACACCAACAATGACTCAACTTGATGTAGATGCTAGTCCATACACTCTTAAACCCTTAAGGTTTAAGTTCATAACCAATATGAACGTAAAGAGGGCATGTAAAAGCAAGTAACCTTCAAAGCTATTAACTAATTAAGAGAGAATGAGAGGGAGAGGATTATTTTCGGCCACTTGCATCAAGAAGCAAGAGTGAGTGAAAGCCTCATCTTTTATATGCATAAAGTGATTTTATGGACCATAATTCCTTAACACTTTAAGAAAATAATGTCTCCAAAAGCCTACTTGTCTCCCATACCTTTAAAGCATGGTTTCTTTCCCTTTAAATAATCAAAAACCCATCACTAGCATGCATGCAAGCATGCTCACGGTTTTGATGATTAAAAACAAGTCAAACTTGGCACTTTTTATAAACTCTTTTATAAAATATAAACCTTAATGTTTTAGTAAAAGACAAAAAGTCCTTTTGGTCCAAAATATTGTACATGACTTTATAAATCATACCATATGATATATGACTTTATAAATCATACCATATGATATATTATGTTACTTGCTAATGAAAATTATTATTTCCATGAAATAAATAATTTCCAATTTAATTATAAGAGTTTATTGAATATTTATTAAAATAAATTTCTAATAAATAATCAATTATATCAAGTTGTTGTTAGTGTGAACCATTAGTATCATATGTTAATTAGAAATATCACTTTAATATGACTATTAAGCATACTAGACCTTTCAGTCTGGCCCTATCGGCTGGGCATAGGGCCACCCCGCGCTGAGCGCCCTCTCCATGGACCATCAATTCTCCCCCACTTGGGGTACGAACACGTACCAGCTAGCACTCACAATCAATCATAGCCCCATTGGGGGTCAACCAATCCATCCCCACTATAGCCTTGTTCCCGCGCAGAGGAATTAGAACCAAGCCAATCGGATACCGCTCGCTAAGCATCCCCAGAACACAATCCCGATGAACTCTCGATGCCTGGACGGATCAATCATCCACAATCTCAACCTCTAATGGATGATCTTGCTTACTCGGATATCCGGCAAACCTCTTGCTGAGCGCAAGAGATACGGAAGATTGGGTAGCCCCAGAATCAAATAATACCAAAGCAGGGATACCATTTACAAGGAACGATCCTAAAACAAAACACATAAAAGATATAAGCAACAAAACTAACATAAATAAAGAGTTAAGGAGAAGAGACATACCCATCACCACATCTGGTGCAGCATGCGCCTCCTCGGCGGTCAACTGAAAAGCCCGACTCCTCACCAGAGGAGCATCCGCCTTGCCCTGGCGGCCATCCGTGATTCGTAGGGTCACAGGAGATGGTGCTACCGCTGGTCCTCCTAATGCTAAACCCGGGAAATTGGCCTTCTTGTGGCCCCTGTGATTGCAATGAAAGCAAATCAGTTATGATGTCTGTGTAGTGGTGATAGAAGCAGTACAATCGTTGCTAAAGTGCCCTGACTTGCTGCACTTGTAGCAGCCCGAACCACCTGCCCTGCAAACCCCGTCATGCACCCTACCACATTTGCCATAGCAGCTCCGACCCTGCTAGCCCTTCAACCTAGAGTCGTAATCCTTGGGTTTCTTCGCTGAAACCCCAACTATCTGCCTAGACTCTGCCTTCCTCTTCCCTATGTGCTCCAGATCAATCTCTCGCTCCTATACCCTGACTATCATATCATCCAGTGTCGGACAGGCATAAAATCTAATGAACTCCCTAATGTCGGATCTCAACATATCATGGTATCAGGTCTTCCTTATCTCCTCATCAGCTACATACTAGGGTACCAACAACACCCTCTCTCTGAACTTGGCGGTGATCTCCGCCACAGTCTTAGTCGTCTGCCTCATATCAAGAAACTCTCTGGCTAGTTGTTGCACCTCAACAACCGTTGCAAAGTCTTCTTGGAAACTTGATCACAAAGTCTGACCAGGTCATGGCCTCAATAGCCGGGGATCCCATGGCATAGCCGACCTCCTCCCACCAATCCCGGGCTCGCTCCCTTAAACACCTTGCTGCGAAATTGACCTTCGACCCCTCGGGGCAGAAGCTCGTCATCTGAGCACACTCGATGTTGGCTGTCCAACGCCTGGCTGCGATGGGGTCCATAACCCCAAAGAAATCTGGTGCCCCACATCCCTTTAAATCCTTGAAGGAGAGTGTGTGGGCCCCCGACTGGCTAGCGGCCAGATCGGCCCTGAAGATCCGCAGACGATCCTCCATCAACTCCATGATATCTTCCTTGATCGACCCGAACATCACATGGGGCGCATCGAGGATGCCTCTCATAATCTCAGATGTAATGAACTCTCGCAAACCCTCATTAATTGGTTCAGAGCCCGTACCCGAACCAGATCCAGATCCTGAACCTCTCGCTCCAAGTCACCCGTCCTAACTAATACGCTCTCAAACTATAAGGTGTCCTACGCACCAAAAATCTCATAGGGACTCCCTTCCCCACCCCTCTCTGCTATCAACTGTAGAAGGAACTGTAGTGGTGTTGATTATAATGGCATGTGCGGAACTAGAAAAGATCTAGTGAATCATCATACAAAATCAAGAACACATGAAGTAAATAAATCTGGGTTCATTAGTATTGATAGAAAGAGTACAAATGGGTCTTTTAATTTCTCTCTCTAAACTAATGCTCTCAAAGTGTTCATTACATAAAATGAGTGTCACTCACTTCCTTATAAAGGAAAGACAACTCATTACACACATACAAAGAAGTAAGCCCACACGACATCCAAGAGTGACTTTGCACCCTAACATTCTCCCCCTCAAAGTTAGAATTGGATTTCCCGGCTTCAATATCCAATGAGCTCGCGCGATCAAGACCAAACTCCCCCTCGAAGTAACATCGGTCTTCAAATCCGCAAATGAATACCCGAAGCTTGGAAAACCCACTCTTCATTTTCCCCCTTTTTATAATCAAAAAATGATTATAAAACCCATTAAGGGTGAGAAGCGCCCGGGGAATGAACTTCACAATACTCCCCCTTGATGTGTGCGAAAAATGAATCACCGAAAAACTTGCACGGAAAAACAATCACGAAAAAGCCTCAAAAAAAATTTCAATTTGTGAAATTTTTTGACTTTTGGGTGAGAGTTGCAAGATTTTCCAAAATCCGGGTAAAAAGTGTTAATTTCTGAATTCTGCAGGCACCCGTTGCGCCAAAAACAGTCGAAGATGCGAAACACTCCCCCATTTGCGAAACTGGGCATAAAGTGTAAGTTTGCACCAACTGCAGGGACCAGAAATGAAAATTCTTCAATTTCTCAGCTTTGTTACCCCTATTTCGAAATTGGGTATTTGCTGCAAAAAATTCGAAACTGCAGGGACTCATTTTGAAAGTTCTTCTCCTTGTCACTCAAAATGTCGAAAATTAGTCCTTATTTCGAAATGGGTGTAAACTGTCAAATCTTCGAAAGTTTAAGAGTAAGTTTCGAAACTTTTTGGTTTCTTCTCCAATTATTGTTGCACTTTCGAAACTAGACCATTTAAGCCATATCTTCGAAACTTCAGGGACCAATTTCGAAACTTTATGTTTTCTTCTTCACTTCGTTACCCAGTGACGAAAAAAACTTCACGATCAAAAATCTTCGCCCTTCCCGGTCAAAAATGTTCGTTAGTTGATACCCGATTCTCACAACCAAACTTTCGAAACTTATTAACCCAATTCATCAAAACCTTCGAAATTAAGATACCAAAATCCAAACCTTCGATTGTTCATCTCGTTCAATTAACAGTCGAGTGTTTATTGAAAACCAAGGCTTCTTTAACAAAGCCATCGCTGTTAATCAAAAACCATCGACATCACAATCTTCGCTATTACGATTAGAAGCCTTCGACCATTCTTAGTTCGTTTCCATTCATACCACTATCAATCGAACAAAAATCAACTACAATCAGTTTGAGACCTTCGCTTTCACGACATCAACCCAATTTATTGATATGACTCGACGTTTACTCAACTAATAACCAGCATCCCTTTCGATTCGTTATCAATCCATCTATTAACAAACATCGATTTCTTGACTCCATTCTTCTCACGTCGACATAAACCAACGATTCCTTATTCATCTTCAATTCGACACTCAAAGACAATTTGACTTATCAAAACCTAAACCCATCTGTTCGTCCATTGACCCTAATCGGCATCAATCGAACTCGCACAAATCAACCTTGTGAACTTAAACAACGAACCAAATCAACCCTTCGAATATTGACTCCAAAATCAAATTTTGGCAATCGGTTCGTCAATCTAGCCATCGTCAGCCACCTGTTAAACAATCGACCAAGAATTCCTTCCAAAATCGACATCAACACTCATCAAAAATTGTAGTCGATTTCGAATACAAACTTATATCCCAGTTCGTGTTCAACTATTCTATCCTTGACCCAGATTGATACCTTCATTCAAAACTTCTTCAAGAACACTGATATTGACTCCACAAAGTCAACTCAAATAGAAATTGAAATTCATCGGCCTTCGAAATCAATAACAAATCATCAATCCAACCATTCGAAATCAATCCAATAACTGCAAACAATACTCACAACAAAACTCGTTTGATTTTCTAATTCATTTCCAGTTCATCAATATAAAACCAAACTCGACCATTTGTCATTAACGAAACTGCAAACCCAATACGATACCATTGTAATCAACATGCGAGTCTGATTTGAGAACTAGATTGCTTATGAATCCAGTCAACATCCACAGTGAGAGATCGAATTCATCAACAAACAAGCAGTCGAACACAAACTTTGAATGAACTTTGTTTTTAACCTTTTATCAACTGGGCTTCGAATGGTGGGTAATGATGAACAGTAAACAGATCAATAATAATGGGCTCAATCAATGTAAATTGGACTTGATAAAAATTGTATGATTTTGGGCTAAGTAATTGGATTATATGATGATTGAACGAAAATGATTTTGATTTTGCTTTGAGCTTGATCTATGGAAGAAAATAGATTGGATCTACAATTGGGCTTGAAACGAATTCGATCCAACCGAGACAAAATGATCAAAAATGAAAAACGCGAAATATGAATCAAAATCATGGATGTTTTGGAATCCATTTGAGAATTTGAGATACCTTTTTGACGAATCGAGTTCGATTTTCAACGAATGAATCAAATTTAGAAGATCTTGGTTCTTTTGTTGGAATGAGAAAATCTCCAATTTGAACATTGTACCCCCCACGATGCGTGATGTACAACTCGTTCTTCGTGTTTTTGAACGATCCAATAACATCTTCATAAGAACCACCAACACTTTTGGGTTTTGACTTCAAATTCAATGCAACATTTGAAGATTGTTGCTTTGGAACCCAAATTTGCTTAACAACAACACTTGATGATTTTTTTGAGTAAACCCGTTTGTTTTTGTGTTTAATCTTCTTCTTCTTTTTCTTTCTCATCTTTTTGCATCTTGTAGATTTGATTTCAAGAACACCTTCATTCTTGACAACTTCAACTTTGCAAGTTTGAATCAAATCTTTTGGAGTTTGATACTTGTGAATTTCTTGGATCACCGTCTTCCGATAAGGAATCATTCCTTCAAACGAATCACAAGAACACAAAATATCATCAGTTTGAACTCCAATTGAGAAAAAAAACCTTTTCATCTTCATGAGAATCAACTTGAACTCCTTTTTCTTGAACATCAATAACATCACATTGAACTCCATTCTCAAGAACTTCAACAAACTTAAGAGCACGAAGATCATTTGGGTTTTCAGTTAGAGAAATGTATTTCTTATTAAACAAATCTCTTTCTTCTCCTTCTTTTTGATTTCTGCTAAGGACTAACATGGACAAGGCAATTTTCATAAACCATTCAATCCTAAAAAGTGATTGAAATATCAAGCTTCCATGATCATCCTTCAAACCTCCATAAGAAACCTTATCACTCCATGAAATCAAATATCTTAACAATAACCCATAAAATTGATCTTCATTTACTTTGTATTTGATATCTTCAACGATCACAATCCAAGAATCATATGGAAAATCCTCCATGATCACAAGAACTTGAAAATTTATAGAGAGAGAAAGTGATTTTGAATGGGTTTTCTAGAGAGAGAAAGTAAAAATCACTTGAATTCTAGTGAAGAAAATCGAATTATGAATAGAATCAAAGATGAATTCGATTTCTAGAATCCAAACTCTCTAAAACACGAAGATCAAAGATCAAAATAAGAATCACCAAATCTAGAAAGCCATCAAGGATAAATTATTGATCCAATCAAGAACACCCACTCTGATACCAATTGTAGTTGTAAATCAATCGAGTGTGAACAATATAATCAGCGTAAAAGATAAACGTAGAACACACAATGTAAATAATGTATGTTTGGCTCAATATGCTTTCAAGAGAGTACATAGTGAATAGACAATTACAACGAAGTTCTTATCTAACTCTAAAATGCCCTTGTAATAAGATTACAAACTAACAAATCTATCAACAAGATTCGACACCTCACAACTAAACTCGACCTCTACATTCTCCCCCTTTGTAAGCAGTGACGAATCAAGTCATTAATATCTTCGCAGTCTGATGGATAACTCTTCTGATCTCAGCATACCAGTTCACAATCTTTCGAATCTCAGCTTTTTCTTTCTCATTGTTTTTGGTACAACTATTCATTCTAACCAGAAGATTTGTGTAATGAGGTGTTGTAAACCTCTCAACATCACACACAGGGAACATAAATTTTGAATTATTTCCCTTTTTGTTCTTTCCAACAAAACAATTCCTAGAGGCTTCAAGCTGATCTCTCCATCTTCGAAGTTTTTCAACCTTGCCTTACTCACATAAACAGTTTGAGGAACAGATACCTCTTTATCCAAAGACTTAGCCAATTCGATATTTGTTAATGCTAATGCTCCATAATATCCATCAATGAAGGTTTTCAAATGAGCATAACCATTCAAAAAGTCTTCTTTGCTTGTAACATGTAGCTTTGAAACATAAACATTCTTCATGATCATGGCCACTACTATCAAATCATGTAGATTCACAATAGGGAAGTCTGCAACTGAGAAATTGAATTGCATATTGTTTGCTCGGATTGCATAATAGCGATAGTTCTATAACATACCCTCGAACAAAGCGTCTTTGGATATGCCAAGAACTCGAACTATTTTGACCAATGACCATATATCCTCCTCCTTCTTCCCAAGTACAGCATGGAAGCGACACTTTAAACGTTTGAATTCAGTCTTATCCTCGTACTTGTCAGCAAGTTCGAACTGCTCATCCAGGAACATCATTCTATTCACTGGAAAATCTAGTTGATTTAGATTTGTGTTTACAGTGTCGAAACTTCTTCTGGGAATCTTTTCAAATTCATGCATTCCCCTATCACTATCAAAGCTTTGATATATTCATAGTGATATATCTTTGTTGGATCATCTTTGTTCAGACCAGGAGGATTATTTGCACGTTGTTTCAGAAGGCTTTGAACATGCCTTTGTTTTTCTATCTCTGCTTCTTGAGCAGCTTTGATATCTTCTTTCGAAGGTTCAATAATGACACCTTTGCCTTTGCCTTTATCAACTTTAGTTGGCTTGGGCTTTGAAGAACCTAATTCTCCACCAGTTGACCCAATAACTATACCCTTCGTTATTGGTCTTGTTGTTGTTGTGGTTGATGAGGAAACAAGTGTTGTTGTTGGTAAATATGTTGGAATTTGAGTGGTCAATGCCCTTGTAATAAGATTACAAACTAATGAAGGTATCAACAAGATTCGACACCTCACAACTAAATTCGACCTCTACATTATCCCTACTTAATGGGTTTAGCTCAAACCCTAATTCTTTAAGATCTAGATCTTGATCCAAAAGCCACAATACTTCAAACTAAAGCATAAAAACTGAGATCTAGACCCTAGATACCATATGAACACGTAAAGTCCCTGACTTTCTCTCAATGCATGGCCTTTTGGAGCTTAAAAGGCCAAAATGGCATCCTAAAGCTTGCATGCGACTTCCATGGCCATAACGTTTGCACCTTTATGCCATCAAAGTCCTTCTGGACCACAGATCTGAAAGAGTAATTACTTGGGACATCCAAGTCTCAAAAGCTAACAATCTTGGACCAAGACATGGAGAAATCACTCCAAAACTAGATCTAAACATTGAATAGACAATATAGGAACTTTATACCTCCAATAAACCAGAAATGGAGCTCAACTTCTAGATCTACTCTTCTCATTCACTTCCTTGCTCCTTCTTCAAGTCTCTTCTTCTTCAAAACCAGGAACCGGGCATTACAAATCTCCCCCACTTATTTTACACTTCGTCCTCGAAGTCTGCTACGTCTGGAAATAGCTTTGGGTAGTGCTCCCTCATCTCATCCTCCGGCTCCCAAGTCCATTCCGAGCCCTTGCGGTGCTGCCATTGCATCTTCACTAAATCTACCATCTTCTTCCTCAGATCCTTCGTCTTCCTGTCGAGGATGGCTTCTGGTCGCTCGATGTAGTTCAGGCTGTCATCTACCCGAATATCCTCTAAGGGTACCACTACAGAATCATCTACCAAGCACTTTCGCAGCTGAGAGACATGAAAGGTGTTGTGGATCTGACTAAGCTCGGCTGGTAGATCCCCACCCGGGCCAATACCCTGAACGATCCAATGTATCTGGGGCCCAACTTTCCCCGCTTCCTGAACCGAATGACACCTTTCCAAGGTGACACCTTCAGGAGGACCATATCTCCTACCTGAAACTCTAGGTCTGATCGTCGTCTGTCAGCATAGCTCTTCTTCCGACTCTGGGCCGTATGGAGTCTACTTCGGACCTGCTGGATCCTCCCTGTCATCTTGAGTACCACCTCGGTACTCCCCATGACCCTCTGTCCAACCTCACCCCAACATATCGGGTTTTTTCACTTCCTCCTATAAAACATCTCAAAGGGAGGATGGTCGATGCTGGCATGGTAGCTATTATTGTAGGAAAACTCTGCCAAGGGAAGGTAGGTATCCCAACTGCCACCGAAGTCTAAAACGCACGCCCGCAGCATATCCTTTAGGGTCTGGATGGTCCGCTCACTCTGACCATCCTTCTACGGGTGAAAGCCGTGCTAAAGTATAGACGAGTACCCAACTCATCATGAAATTTCTTCCGGAATCTGGAAGTGAACCGTACGTATCGGTCAGAAATCACGAAAACTGGCACCCCGTGACGAGCTACTACCTCTCTGATGTAGATGTTAGCCAGCTTCTCGGCCGAAATACTCTCCTGGATCGGGATGAAATGGACACTCTTGGTCAAACGATCCATGTGAAGGGTTTTGAGCATTCTAACACTCCTATGGTGTACATGCAACCCTAGTAACCTTGGATCTATCTTTGATCTAAGATACATGCAAATAATAATTTTTCCAAGGTTTACTTCCTAACTAGCATGTTATGGGATACTTGAATCATAAAACACTAGCAGAATTACATACCTTTTAGTAGTGATTGATTGCTTGGAGTTTAAGAGCCTAGCACCAATAATGTGGATGCCTCAAATGGAAGTCACAAATCACCACAAACTTTTGAAACCTTTAGAGAGAGTATGAACACTTGTAGAAATCGGCCACCTTTGCTCTCACACACACTAATGCCATTTCAAGTGCCAAGGACTCCTTTATATAGTGTGGTGGATTAGGGTTACATCCATGTAAACCCTAATACCCATGACCTTTCATTTCCAAGAGATCCATGGGTTAAAGCTCCATGGAATATCCATGGACTTACCATGCAAGCCTAGCCCATTCTAAATAAGCATTAGCCCACACTATATAAATACAAGAGTCCATATTTAATTAGTCACACTTTGATCACCAAACTAATTATAAATTAATTCTAGATCAATACTAATTAAATAATATGATTTCATATTAAGATATTAGAACTTATAATATATTAATAAATCATAACTTATACTATTCTCAAAAGATTATCCATATAAATTGTTCGGGTGAAGTGCAACCCATATGGACCATGCTGGGTCGGGTCAAGTATATACCAAATAAAGTTATGGACTTAGACACCTTATCCAACAGTCTCCCACTTGGATAAGTCTAATAACTATATTTGCCTATATGACTTCAGGAATCAACCGGCAATTGTAGCTCTTAAAACTCTGTTGAAATATGAAGCGCCATTTTAGATAAGTGATCATATAATCCTCTGTTCTAGATATCAGCCGGACAAATACATGGAACAATGTCGTACTTATTGTCCAGCAGTTTGTTTCCCGATTTCCTATTTGTTTGACATAGAACTTAATTGAACACATCAATTTAGTTCTGACTGGGCCCGGTACATAGGTCACAACAAAATCATCGAGGGGCCCCGATATCGCTTTTAGTCCAAGAAGGAACAGATAAACTTCGACTCATATGCTTGTTCTACTACTTGTTGAATCATACACAAAGGCACGTTTTATAACATCAAGTTACCAATGCGTTTTCGTACAATCAATGTATAACCAACTCATAGTCAACAACTCATATCTCTAGGTTTGAAGACTTATATGATATTACCGTCTCACGATCACTCAAGATAAATTCCATGAAGTGATACAAGTGAGCGTGGGTTGAATCCAATACTCAGAACTTATGAGCACTAATGAGTGTTGTAGCAACTCTTGCTATGTCCAACATCTTAGACATCTACAAGCCAACTCATGACAGTCTTGATTCATATCTACTTCCAACATATGACCGACTGTGGAGAATTTGAATAATATGATATACCATAACATAATTATTCTGGAAGTCAAAACATGCAAAATGAAATGATAGTAAACGATTGACAAAAGATAGCAACACTTTACTTATAAAGAAACAACAACTTTTATTCATCATCAAATGTCAATTACACTTTACAAATTTCATAAAACTATATAATTTCCAAAACTAATATCATCCTTTAGCCCTATGCGCCTTGCATGCTGAAGATGCTTAACCCTACTCAGTCCCTTCGTGAGGTGATCTGATGGGTTCTCATCCAATGATACCCTCTTTTCCACGAGGAGTCCTTCTTCTATTCGATGTCTGATGAAGTGATATTTTCTGTCAATGTGTCTGGATCTGCCATGATCTCTCGGTTCCTTGGCTAAGGCAACCGCACTATTGCTGTCACAGAAAATCTCCATAGGCTCCTTTATAGCTTGTACAACGCCAAGGTCTCCAATGAAGTTCTTTAGCCATATAGCTTCCTTTGCTGCCTCGCTTGCCGCTATATACTCTGATTCGCAAGTTGAATCAGCCACTGTCTCCTGCTTGGAACTTTTCCAAGAAATTGCTCCTCTGTTTAAGGTAAAGACCCAACCTGACTGAGAGCAGAAATAATCCCTATCAGTCTGAAAGCTAGCATCACTATACCCTACTACTCTCAAGTCATCACTACCACCGAGGGTAAGGACCCAATCCTTAGTCCTCCGCATATACTTGAGAATGTTCTTTACCGCAGTGCAGTGATCCTTGCCAGGATTCCCCTAATATCTGCTGACCATGCTCAATGTAAAGGCCACATTAGAACGAGTACAAGTCATAGCATACATGATCGAGCCTACAGCAGAAGCATATGGAACTCGACTCATCTATGCTATCTCAGCCTCTGTACTCGGGCTCTGAGTCTTACTCAGCCTGGCGTTACTCTGGATCGGTAACTCACCTTTCTTGGAGTTCTTCATGTTGAACCTTTTCAACACTTTATCCGCATAGGTGCTCTGACTAAGTCTAATTAGTCTTTTACTCCTGTCTCTCAAAATCCTTATCCCAAGGATATAGGCAGCTTCTCCAAGGTCCTTCATAGCGAAACACTTCCTGCAGAGTTGGGATGTCATTTCCTATGAGTAGTATGTCGTCCACATACAATACCAAAAAGCTAACTATACTCCCACTAGCCTTGACATATACACAAGACTCATCTTCGCTCCTCGAAAAGCCAAACTCTTTGACTTTCTCATCGAAACAAAGATTCCATCTGCGATGTGCTTGTTTCAATCCATAGATGGATTTCTCAAGCTTACACACTCTATTAGGGTACTCTGCGCTGACAAAACACTCTGGCTGACTCATGTAAACATCCTCAGCCAACTTTCCATTAAGGAAAGCGGTTTTGACATCCATTTGCCATATTTCATAATCATGAAATGCAGCTATGTCTAGCATAACCCTAATAGACTTAATCTTCGCTACTGGTCAGAAGGTTTCATCATAATCAACTCCCGGAGTTTGAGTAAAACCCTTCGCAACCATTCGCGCCTTATAAGTGTGTACATTACCATCCATGTCGGTCTTCTTGTTGAAGATCCATTTGCACCCGACTGTCTTTCGACCTGGTACATTGTCAACCAAGTTCCAAACTTGATTGTCATATATGGACTGTATATCGCTGTCCATAGCGTCTTTCCATTTAGCAGCCTCAGGGCCTGCCATGGCTTCCGTGTAGCTGTTAGGTTCATCCAGACTTAACAGTGTGCTATCACTGATAAGTGTATCACCTTCCGCAGTAATATGGAAACCATAGTAATGCTCAGGTGCATTCCTAACTCTCGTGGAACGCCTCAAAGGTACAGACTCATCTATCGGATCAACAGGAGTTTCCTCCTCAGGTTGATTGCTAGGGTTTGAGGTTCCTTCACCACTTGACTCTTGAATTTCTGCCAGGTCAATTTGCATCCCACTGTTTCCTTGGCTTATAAACTCTCTTTCTCGAAAGACTCCTCTCCTTGCTACAAAGACCACATTATCACTGGGTCTGAAGAAGAGGTAACCAAAGGATCTCTGTGGGTATCCGATGAAAATACACCTCTCACTTCGAGGTTCGAGCTTATCGGGAGTCTCGCGCCTCACAAAAGCCTCGCAACCCTAAATCTTGATGTGATCTAGATTGGGAACTTTTCCATTCCACATCTCGTGAGGTGTTTTGGCAACCTTCTTTGTAGGAACTAGATTAAGGATATGGGCGGCAGTCTCTAAGGCATACCCCCAAAATGAGATTGGTAGCGAAGCTCGACTCATCATGGAACGAACCATATCCAACAAGGTTCGATTATGCCTCTCAGCCACACCATTCAACTGCGGTGTCCTGGGAGGTGTCAATTGTGAGAGAATCCCACATTCCTTAAGATAGTGAAGGAACTATGTACTAAGATACTTACCACCTCGATCGGATCGAAGCATCTTAATGTTCCTGCCCAACTGATTCTCCACTTCCTGTTTAAACTCCTTGAACTTTTCAAAGGTTTCTGACTTATGCTTGATTAAGTAGACATATCCATATCTACTATAATCATCAGTAAAAGTCGCATAGAAGCGGTTAGCATCTCTTGTAGTGGTTCTGAAGGGTCCACACACATCAGTATGTATGAGCTCCAACAAACCCTCACCCCTAGCACAAGTACCAGTGAAGGGTGACTTTGTTATTTTCCCAAGCAAACAAGATTCACAACTATCATCTGACTTTAGGTCAAATGACTCCAAGACTCCATCCTTTTGGAGTTGGCCTATGCGTTTCTTGCTTACATGTCCAAGATGACAATGCCATAATGATGCTTTATCCAAGCGAGTGGAAGAATCGATACACAACACATTATTTCCTAGGTTATCTACAACCGACACAGTTTCATACACACCATCACAAGGTAATGCTTTAAAATAAAGAACATTATTAAAGAAAGCATTAATACCACCACATTCATTATCAAACGAAAAGGTAAAACCTTATTTGTACAAACCATGAAAGGAAATAATATTTCTCGCCATTTCAGACGAGTAACAACATTTATTCAAATCTAATGTTAACCCACTACTTAACAACAAAGAATAAACTCCAATCTTGGTGACAGGTGTAACTTTCCTATTTCCCATGATCAAGTTTATCTTCCCATGCTCCACATTCTCACTTCTTCTTAGCCCCTGCAAATCAGAACATATGTGAATACCACAACCTGTATCAAGGACCCAAGAATTAGAATAGGGTGAGTTATTAGACAATATAGTGTATATACCTGCATGATTGGGTTTTACTTTCCCATCCTTAACATCTTGCAGGTACTTCGGGCAGCTTCGCTTCTAGTGCGACTTTTCATGGCAATAGAAGCATTCAGCCTCTTTAGGGTTAGCAGAAGGAGTGACAAAACCTTTCTTGGTTCCACTTGAAGAGGAGCCATCAAGGGACTTTCCCTTGGTACCCTTTGAAGGGCTCTTCCTCTTTTTTCCTTTGCCTTGCCTTATTGCCAAGACAGAGGCCGCGGTAGGAGTAGGAGTAGTAACAACCGACTTACCTTTAAGATCACTTTCTGTGGTCTTCAAAGTCCTTGAAGTTTGCTGATTGTAACTTCCTCCTTGTTCATGTGGTATGTCATTCGGAATTGATCATAACAAGAAGGTAAGGAGTGCAAAATGATATAAATTTCCAACTCCTATGGGAAGTTCACATTCAGTTTCAACAAACGGTCCACATACCTTTGCATTTTCTGCATGTGGCCCGTGATGGGTTCACCATCCTTCATCTGGGTTGTTATCATGGAGGAGATGATTTCATACCGCTCTTGACGAGCACTCTGATGGTAGCGGTCCATCAAGTCCTAGTGCATCTCAAAAGGGTAATAGTCCTCATAGGACTTTTGGAGCTCAACTGTCATTGTGGCCAACATAATACATGCCACTTTGGTGGCATCTCTCTCATGTGCGTAGTATTCAGCGATCTCCTCAGGAGAAGCAGACGACTCATCAAGTTCCTTAAGCTCCTTGTCGAGGACATATTCTTTGTCCTGATACCGAGTGACCATCCTGATGTTCCTGATCCAATCCATAAAGTTGGATCCATCGAAGATGACTCTCCCACAAAGGTTCATGAGAGAGAAGGAGCCGGTAGGGTTTGATCCAAAAGCAGCATTGTTGGAAGACATCTGAAAAGAAGAAAGACAAGTTTAGATTAGATATAAAGATAGTCCTTAATAAGACACCCAAATGTAATATTAAGGCTAGGACCCAACACAATATTTTATAACTTAGAAGAGGGATGTCGAAATCCAAGCTATAAAATATTTGAAGGTAGGTGAATGACGATTCACCAATTTCCACCATGAAAAACGAAATAAATTATTAGGTTTTAATTGGTTTTGAAACTCCTATATTCTTTGAGATTCATTGAACTTTTCAATGGCATGTTTCAATCTCGAGTGTGCCCTTCAAGTTTTGTGACTGGGATGCCGAGGATTACAAAACAAGGTGTGAAGTAACCATACAAATTACTTGGTACTCTTAATGTTTATCACTCAATCGATGTGCCGGTTAACCACACGCGCTCCACCGACCTATGATAAACCTTAAGCCACCCTTTTCCTACCTTGTTAAGTCCAGGTTAGTGTGCCAATTAACCACACACGCTCCACTAACGACTTAATCAAAGTGCAAAGTGTAATTTCATGGGTTAGCACCTTATTCACATTTTCCTAAAGTAACTAAGATTGGGAATTTTATAAAAATATTTAGTTACTTTACATTCATCATACATTTAATGAGGAGTAAAGTCATTGTCCTACCCGTTCGTCTAACGACCCTCCACCAGTCAAGGAAGCGGTGGGTGAGAGTGGACACCCATTAAGCTGCCATTTTATAGGAAACAACCTTATACCTCCCTTATAGATCGGCTTCGTGAATGAGGCCTACTAACGATAAAACGACTTGTTCTTATACATATATATATATATATATATATATATATATATATATATATATATTATTAACTTATAATAGTATAAAGTATAAGGGTTGAATTTTAACTTTTAAAATTCTAGGGGTTGGAACTAAAGTTTACTAAAATGTGTGAGACTTTACAAGTTCCAAAACTTGAGGGCAAGTTTTGTAACTTTCAAAACTTTTCATCTTTCATAACTTATGAGTTAATGGTTTATTAAAATGAGAGACTTTTCATTTTATGTAACCTATGTGTTTATTAATGGACTTTAAAAGAAATACTTTTGGTAATCCATAACTTGAGGACAAATTATGGATTCCATTAAAACACATCAAGATCAAGAATTAAACTACCAAGCAAGTTGCAAATAATTCCTATGATATTCTAAACTCATAAGTTCATGAACATTCATATCAATAATTTCAAGAATCATAAAAACACATATAAAGCTTGAAATTTTGATAATAACCTTTTAAACTGGATTAGCATGATCATTACCACATCAAAAACAGGTTTTAAGATTCAAAAAACAGTTTAGGGTAATGATCCTCATCTAATACCAAGCAAAACCCCAAAATTCTACATACAGGGGCATCACCACGTCGTGGTAAAGACTGCCACGTCGTGGTGAGCAGTCAGATGCAAAAAATGCAGAATTTCAACTTTGGAAAAAACATGTAGCATCAAGTATCAAGCAAACAAGCCTAGGCTCTTATACCACTGAAGGGTTTTGAGCATTCTAACACTCCTATGGTGTACATGCAACCCTAGTAACCTTGGATCTATGTTTGATCTAAGATACATGCAAATAATAAATTTTCCAAGGTTTACTTCCTAACTAGCATGTTATGGGATACTTGAATCATAAAACACTAGCATAATTACATACCTTTTAGTAGTGATTGATTGCTTGGAGTTTAAGAGCCTAGCACCAATAATGTGGATGCCTCAAATGGAAGTCACAAATCCCCACAAACTTTTGAAACCTTTAGAGAGAGTATGAACACTTGTAGAAATCGGCCACCTTTCCACACACACACACTAGTGCCATTTCAAGTGCCAAGGACTCCTTTATATAGTGTGGTGGATTAGGGTTACATCCATGTAAACTCTAATACCCATGACCTTTCATTTCCATGAGATCCATGGATTAAAGCTCCATGGACTATCCATGGACTTACCATGCAAGCCTAGCCCATTCTAAATAAGCATTAGCCCACACTATATAAATACAAGAGTCCATAGTTAATTAGTCACACTTTTGATCACCAAATTAATTCTAAATTTATTCTAGATCAATACTAATTAAATAATACGATTTCATATTAATATATTAGAACTTATAATATATTAATAAATCATAACTTATACTATTCTCAAAAGATTATCCATATAAATTGTTCGGGTGAAGTGCAACCCAAATGGACCATGCCGGGTCGGGTCAAGTATATACCAAATAAAGTTATGGACTTAGACACCTTATCCAACACCATGATGACCCAAATCGAATCCACTCCCTGTGTGGTCCTGGGAAGTTTTGTGATGAAATCCATAGTAATATCATCCCATTTCCACATAGGGATATCCAACGGTTGTGTCTTGCCGTGAGGTCTCTTGTGTTCGGCCTTAACCTTTCTGCAGGTCAAGCACCTCTTGACATACCAGGCTACATCTCGTTTCATGCAGGGCCACCAGTAATTAGGGCGAAGATTTCTATATATCTTCATCGCCTCGGGATGGATGGAAAATATGGACTTGTGTGCCTCCTCCATCAGGATCTGGCACACCCCGCCTGTGTACGGAACCCATACTCTGCGGTGAAGTGTCAACAGCCCACAACTATCATAGTCGAAGGAGGAAATATGGCCCACGATACGCTCACTCTTCCGGTGTTCATCCTTCATAGCCTCCTGCTGGGCCTTCCGGATCTTCTCCACAAGCAGAGTCACTACTGTCATCTTCAGACAGATGTCTCTAATCGGGACTGCGAATGCCTTTCGGCTAAGTGTGTCGGCCACAACATTGGCCTTCCTCGGGTGGTAGAGCATCTTGTTGGATTAATGTCTAATCCATAACTATAATTGGTAAGACTTGACCCGACCCGGCATGGTCCATGGCATCATGCATTTGGATAGACTATAATGAGAAAAATAACACTTAAGGTTGGTTAATATATTATAAGTTCTAATATATTAATAAGGTTATTTAATTAATATTGATCAAGAATTAATTTGGAATTAATTAAGTGGTCAAAAGGAGACTAATTAAATATATGGGTTGATTGTGTAAATCATTCATTCTTATATATGTAGGCTTGTGATCCAAGATTCCTTATGTTGGACTAAGTCCATGGGGTGACCCATGGATACTCCATGGAGGTTAAAATCCATGGAGCATAAGGAATGGGTAAAGTTATGAGTTACATGGTGTAACCCTAATAGCCACCATATAAAAGAATCCCATGGCTCAAGAAATCATGCACTAATGTGTGAATGTGAGGGCTAGACGATTTCAAGGAGTGTTCAAGTTTCTCTCAAGTTATTCCAAGTGTATTTGGTGTTGTGTGAACCATTTGAGGTGTCACACTTGGGGCACTAGGCACTCAAGCTTCATGAAGACATTCTACATCAAAGAGGTATGTATACTATCTTGTTATATTTATTATTTTGTATGCTAGATTAGGATAATACCTTGGATGTTCATAATTGTATGTATAATAGAGAAAACATAGATCCAAGGTATTTAGGGTTGCATGTACACTTAGGAGTGTTAGAATGCTCATAACCCAACAGTGGCATCAGAGCCTAGGCTTGTTTTCTTGTTATACTTGCAAAAGTAGCTGAAAAATCGAGTTGGATGCATATATTCGATTGTTTTGGCTGGAATTGGACTAGGAACATTACCCTAAGATGTTTTTGGACTTATAAACTTGTTTTTGATGTGGTAATGTTCATGCTAATCCAATTTCTAAGATAATTGTCATAATTTCAAGATTTGTATTAGTTTGTATGTTCATGCTAATTTCTTGAAGATTAATGATTTGAATTATCTTGTTCTTATGAGGTTCTTAGATTAATAGAAAAGTTGTGTGAAATAGTTGTTTTCAATCCATTTTAATCTAAGAGTTGATTCCAAAGTGTGTTTTTGTAACTTGTCCTCAAGTTATATGAAAAGTCACATTTAAGAATCATAAAACTCATAAAAGTTGGCAAAGGTTACAAAATGAAGAGTCTAGTTCTAATTAAATGGTTTTATGACTCCATAACTTGTCCTCAAGTTATGGAGGTTCAAGAGTCTCTTCATTAAATTAAAAAAAAAGTGTAACCTTAATTAGTTCCATAAGTTACAATAAAAAAAAGTTATTTTTTTATTAATTAGTTTAAAGTCTTCCATAACTTGTCCTCAAGTTATGGAACTTGAAGAGTTTTTTTTTTTAATTAAAACTACTTTAAACTCATAAGTTATGGAATTAATTAGTTTTGAATAGTTTCAAAACTTGCCCTCAAGTTTTGGAATTTGAAAAGTTTTCACTTATGAATACTTTAATTCCAAGTTAGCCCTTAGAATTTTAAAAGTTAAAATTCAACCCTTATACTTTATAATATTATAAGTTAATAATATTTATATATATGTATAAGAGTAAAGTCAGTCTTACCGTTAGTAGGCCTCATTCACGAAGCCGGTCTATAAGGAGGGTATAAGGTTACTGCCTATAAAATGGCAGTTTAATGGGTGTCCAATCTCACCCACCGCTTCCTTGACTGGTGGAGGGTCGTTAGCCGAACGGGTAGGACAAGGACTATAATTCTCCTTTCATTAAGAGTATTAATGATAAATACTAAGTAACTAAACTCTTATTAATACCCAATCTTAGTTACTTAGGAAAATGTGAATTTGGTGCTAACCCATGAAATTACACTTTGCACTTTGCTTAAGTCGTTAGTGGAGCGTGTGTGGTTAACCGGCACACTAACCTGGACTTAACAAGGTAGGCAAAGGGTAACTTAATATTTATCATAGTATCGGTGGAGCGTGTGTGGTTAACCGGCACACTGATTAAGGGGGTAAATATTAAGGGTACCAAGTATATTTGCATGGTTATTCACACCTTGTTTTGTGATCCTCGGCATCCCAGTCACAAAACCTGAAGGGCACACTCGAGATTGAAACATGCCTTTGAACAGTTCAATGAATCTCAAAGATCTAGGACTTTCAAATCCAATTAAAACCTAATAAATTATTTCGTTTTTCATGGTGGAAATTGGTGAATCGTCATTCACCTACCTTCAAATATTTTATAGCTTGGATTACGGCATCCCTCTTCTAAGTTATAAAATAGTTTGTTGGGTCCTAGCCTTAATATTTCATATTGGGTGTCATATTAAGGACTTTAAATCAACTATCTTGAATATCTCCCAAAAAGATGTCTGGTCTAGACATTTATGATCTTCCCAAATCTCTTGAAACAAGCTTTCCTAAATGAAGATGATGTCCCATGGATATCATACTTCTTTCACCTCCTCCAATTATTCTCCCTAACCCACAAGTTCCTAAAAAGTTTAGGGTCACTCAAGCCCTATTGGCAAGGCAAGGTCTAGGTGTGATCACATCTTGGAGATGTAGTCACATATTAACAAGCCGGGAGAGTTGGGTGTCAAAGTCTTGAGAAAGTTGGTGGCTCAACTACTTTCTAAGTCACATAGTGAGTTCTTTTGGGAATCCTATGAAACAGACTAAGACAAGACCCTTAATGATCTTATCTATTTGCTAAGATCAACTTCCTAAAACGCTATGGACATTGACAATGATGACATTGGATATCCAGTAAAGCTCTCTCTTCCCAATGGAAAGGGATCGGCCATAGTCAACTCGGTTGACCCAATGGTAAAGAGAGAGGCGAAGTCTGAGATAGTCCCATTATCAAGGGTCCATAGGTAACTATTGCCAAAGGAAGGGGCATTGGTTACGAAGCTGCCAAATTTACCTAAGGATGTTAAAGTCAATAAGTTTGGCTCTACTTCAGGTAAAGTCCATTGTCTAACTCTATTAAGTACATGCTGATTCTGATCGCGAAGATGGATTTCAATCGCATGGTTCGGTGATCAGAATTTTGGGCTATTACTTAAGAGTTATGATATTTATATTGCTTAGGAATAGATAACAACAAGGTTTTCATATGGATTGTAAGGATAAGTTTTTCCGCAAAGTTTTAAAATAAAAGAAAAAGGTTTTGATTTTATTTATTTGAAGTATCCTTACAATGGTATTTGTGAAAAGTTGTTGCTTATAAGATTCCATTGATAGCAATATTGGAAAAATGGATTTGATTCTTTCGGTTGTGGTAGTGTCTAATATTACCAAATAAGGAAAGATTCTCATCACCCAAGGTTCAATTAGACCGAAACTTGGAATCATGCAAGTTGTATAGTATGATGAATGAGAACTTTCAGCTTGGAAAATTAAGACTAATTCCTTATGTGAATAAGGAAAGGACTAAGGGATCGAGTACACATTCTTGTGCACTGGTCAAGTCCACCACAAAAGATCAAGAAGACTATTCGTCATGATTTACTTAAGTTCAGTAAATATGGTTATACTTATAAGTTTAAGTATAAGTCTGTAGCATTGGAGAAGTTTCAATGTGAGACAGAACGAATAAGAAGAATCAAAGTATGGCAGAAAGATAAAAGTTTCTCAAATCTGAAAAGATGGGAGAGTACTTTAGTATCATGTTTATGATCATCTTAATGATTAAGATACCATATCACAATTGGTCCTCTAAAGTCATCTTAGTGCATTCTTATGACTAAGAAGAGGAGTCATGAATTGTTGAAATGGTTAAATCAAAAAGATGAGTCATACTTCGTTCCAAAACAATTCTTAGAGTCATACTCCAAGATTGTAACTTGAGTGACATATCTTAAAGAGGGTTTGTTAACACTAGTCAAATGTAAGAGTAAAAGGTTATCTATCTTGTACATTTGAAATTGGTAAGTTGTGATGTTTTGGATAAAACAGAGACCAACTTAGGCCAATTGTGTAAAGTGTTAGTCTTGATAAAGAATCTGCACTATCTCTTGAATATTTGACAAGGGAGTCTTATATGTCAAGAGGACAGTGGGAGTCTTAAAGCTCTTGAAAGTTTCAAGACTTAATCAAGAATAAAACCTAAAGTCCTTCACTAGCACACGACTTGAGGTTTATAACCTATCGTGTTGAAATTTTTGTGCCTATTCAAGTTGGCTTTGCATAGTTGTTCTGAGAGTTCTCAATTGGTTGCACAACTACTTGGAAGCAATGGCAGGCACCTGAGCTGCCAAATGGCAAGAATTTAAGATTGCACAAGTTTAATCAATATGAGTTTGGATTTGTCACTAACCTTGTCTTGTGATTATGGTTTTGACAAATTCACATGGATAAAAACACATACACTATTAAATCTAAGTGTCATAAGGTTTCTCTCCGATTCATGAAAATGATGGTGAGGGAACACTTTCACTAAGTAGATTTTAGCTAGATAGCAATTGTGATATTTGCATTCTCAAAGTCGTTAGTGGAGCGTGTGTGGTTTACCGGCACACTAACATGGACTTGTGAGAAGTGGCAAAGGTCTAAACAATTGAGACTATGATTACGGCATCCCTTTTCATAGTTCTAAAATTGTTTAGACACACATGTGAGATATCTAAGAGAGGTGTATGATTTTGATAAAGTTTTATCAAAACAATCTAGTATCAGAAATCTGAACTTTGGTAAGAAAGTCAGCTGATTTCTGAGTACATGTCAAAGCTAGTGGGAGCATAAGTGTTATGCTAATAATCATCATGTTAGTGGGAGCATGATAATTATGACAAAGGTTGCAAGTTAGCAATGTTAATTATAGAAAACAAAAGTTTCAATTCGTGAGGCTGCAGGGATTGAAAAAGTTGTTTTGCTATAATTAAGGGAGAGGATATACTTCATTTCAGTTCTAAAGGCTTAGATTGAGACCTTAATCATCTTTAGTCAAGAATATATATATGAATTTCATGTTGGATTGGTTCAACTTAAGGAAATTCTATATATTGCGTTCTCAAAATTCGATTATGATTACGGCATTCCTCTTCATAGTCAAATTTTGAAAACATGGCAAATAAAAATATTGTAGCAAAAGACTGGTCTAGAATCATGTCTTTATGTGAGACATCATGAATCGTGTACCATTTGCTTTGGGTACAGGATCGATTGCATGTGCTATAATATTTGTCATTTCTAAATTTTTCCAAATGCCCAGAGGCATTAAGAAGGGAAAAGGTCTACAATTGGATATGACTAAAATGATTAAGCAATTGTCGAGGACAATCTGGGGTTTACCAAAGATTGGTTGCTCAGGGACAGTTGGAAGTATAGTGCTAATTTTGGAAGGACCATATTGACATATTCTGAAAATAGGCATCTCTTATTCAGAAGTGATAGTCAAAATGAGAATATGGAGTTGTCTCCATAGGTGGAAGTTATCTGTGTAAGATTAGAAAACTTAATGCAAGAAGCATGTCCAAAGCAATGTACTTTGAATATGAGACTTAGTTTCCATGGAGTTGATCTCCATTGGAATACCTTATAATGACTGTTGACAAGTCTTTGTGACTTTGTACATATTCATTACAGGAGGGTCAGTGCATATAAGTTTAAAATCTAAACAGATTTCGATAAATGATAGGAATTTGAAATTCTCACATTTTTCGATAAGGATTTGGGAGTGTGAAATTAGAATCATTGAAATTATGTTCAATTGGTTTATTTCACAAAGTAAGGATCATAGACAAACATAGAGTGCATACTTGGTGTATGGCAAAGCTATTGTTTAGAAAAACATAGTGTACATGCTTGGAGCATGGGACAACTAGTGTTTTTAATTCAGGTATAAAGTTGATAAAACCGAAACAATGAAATAATGAGTAATCAGTATGGTGATAAATAAAAGTGGTCTATTTATATTCATAGGGTTTGATACCATATTTGATTCATTTATTCTTGTGTTTCATTTTGCATGTTTTGACTTCCAGAATAAACTAGGTCATTCTTCCTGAATGACTAAGTTATTCAAACTATCCACAGTCGATCATATGTTGGAAGTAGATATGAATCAAGACTGTCATGGGTTGGCTTGTAGAAGTCTAAGATGTTGGACAAAGCGGTGCTACAACACTCATGAGTGCTCATAAGTTCTGAGTATTGGATTCAACCCACACTCATTTGAATCACTTCATGGATTTTATCACGAGTGATCATGAGACGATAATATCTTATATTCTTAAAACCTAGAGATATGAGTTGTTACTATGAGTTGGTTATACATTGATTGCACGAAAACGCATTGGTAACTCGATGTTATAAAACGTGCCTTTGTGTATGATTCAACAAGTAGTAGAACAAGCCATATGAGTCGAAGTTTATCCATTCCTTTTACCTTCGGGATAAAAGCGATATCTGTGGGCCCCTCGATGATTTAGCAATGACACATGTGAGTGCTTGGCCAAGCCAGGACTGATTTGATTTGTTCAATCAGTTAGTCATCATGAATCGGAAATCAGGAAACAACAAATGGACAGAGAGAATGATTGATAATCCATGTCTCGGTCCATATGATATCTAGAATGGAGTAATATATGATCCCTTATCTAATGGACAAGTCATTGACAAAGGTCAGAGTTCATCGACAAGGTCAGAGTTCGACAGAAGCTTTTGAGAGCTACGATTGCTGATCGGTTCCTGAAGTCATACACAATAATAGTTTTAGACTTATCCAAGTGGGAGACTATTGGATTAATGTCTAAGTCCATAACTATAATTGGTAAGACTTTACCCGACCCGACATGGTCCATTTGGGTTGCATGGCATCATGCATTTGGATAGACTATAATGAGAAAAATAACACTTAAGGTTGGTTAATATATTATAAGTTCTAATATATTAATAAGGTTATTTAGTTAGTATTGATCAAGAATTAATTTGGAATTAATTAAGTGGTCAAAAGGAGACTAATTAAATATATGGGTTGATTGTGTAAATCATTCATTCTTATATATGTGGGCTTGTGATCCAAGATTCCTTATGTTGGACTAAGTCCATGGGGTGACCCATGGATACTCCATGGAGGTTAAAATCCATGGAGCATAAGGAATGGGTAAAGTTATGAGTTACATGGTGTAACCCTAATAGCCACCATATAAAAGAATCTCATGGCTCAAGAAATCGTGCACTAATGTGTGAATGTGAGGGCTAGACGATTTCAAGGAGTGTTCAAGTTTCTCTCAAGTTATTCCAAGTGTATTTGGTGTTGTGTGAACCATTTGAGGTGTCACACTTGGGGCACTAGGCACTCAAGCTTCATGAAGACATTCTACATCAAAGAGGTATGTATTCTATCTTGTTATATTTATTATTTTGTATGCTAGATTAGGATAATACCTTGGATGTTCATAATTGTATGTATAATAGAGAAAACATAGATCCAAGGTATTTAGGGTTGCATGTACACTTAGGAGTGTTAGAATGCTCATAACCCAACACATCTCACAGTCGTAATCCTTCACCACATCCAACCATCGCCGTTGTCTCATGTTCATATTTGGCTGATCCATCAGATACCTCAGGCTCTTGTGATCCGTGTAAATGGTACAACGGACCTCATACAGGTAGTGTCGCTAAATCTTGAGGGCGAAAACAACCGCCCCTAACTCTAGGTCATGTGTCGGGTAGTTCGCCTCGTGAGGCTTCAGCTGCCTCGAAGCGTTGGCGATGATGTGCCCCCTCTGCATCAGCACTGCGCCCAGACCCGAGATGGATGCATCACAGTATACCACGAAGTCATCAACGCCCTCTGTCAAGGCTAAGATCGGCGCCTCGCACAGCCTCTGCCTCAACATCTCAACCGCTACCTGCTGCTCAGGCCCCCAACAAAAAACAACCGCCTTCTTCGCCAGCTGGATCATGGGTTCATCTATCTTAGAGAAATCCTGAATGAATCTCCGATAATAGCCTGCTAAATCAAGGAATCTCTGAATCTCAGATGGAGACTTCGAAACCTCCCATCTCATCACGGCCTCCACCTTGGCCAAGTCGACCAGAATACCGTTCTGGTTGACAATGTGCCCCAGAAACTGCACCTCGCGCAACCAGAACTCGCACTTGGAGAACCTGGTGTACATGCTCTCCCTCGTTATAGTATCCAACACCTCTCGCAAGTGCTCCCCATGCTGCTGCTGCGTCTTGGAGTAAACCAAGATGTCATCAACAAAGACTATCACATACCAATCCAGCATCGGCCTGCATATGCGGTTCATGTTTCCTTGAACGTGGCAGGAGCATTGGTGAGCCCAAAGGGCATCACCACGAACTCGTAATGACCGTAGCGAGTCCGAAAAGCAGTCTTTTATACATCCTCATCTCTGACTCTCATCTGGTGATATCCTGAACGCAAATCGATCTTGGAGTACCAAGATGCCCCATGTAGCTGATCGAAGAGGTCGTCAATCCTCGGGAGTGGGTAACGGTTCTTCACCATTACCTTGTTCACCTCCCGGTAGTCTATACACATCTGATAGGACACGTCCTTCTTCTTCACAAACAGAATCGGGGCTCCCCAAGGCGAACTGCTCGGCCTGATAAATCCCTTGTCTAACAGCTCCTGCAGCTGTGTAGAAAACTCCTGCATCTCGGGAGGAGCCAACCGATATGGTACCTTGGCTATCGGTGCCGCACCAGGAACTAGGTCAATCTGGAACTCCACCTGTCTCTCCGGAGGTATCCCTGGCAACTCCCCTGGGAACACGTCCGGGTACTCTTTCACAACTGACACATCACTTACGGTCGCCTTACCTACCTCTCGGATATCCGTAACGTAGGCGACATAACCTGCGCAACCCTACTGGAGGCAGCGCCTAGCCCTCGCTGCTTAACACAAAGTCGGCCCATGTTGCGGCCTCTCGCCCTAAATCACCAACTCTCCTCCACTTGGGGTCCTGACCCGAACCAGCTGCTTCTCGCAGTCGATCAGCTCCCCATTAGGGCTCAACCATTCCATGCCTATGATTACCTTGTTCCCACGCAACAGAATGGGAACCAAATCCACGAGGTAACGCTCGTCATACATCCTCAGAACACAATCTCTATAAACCTCTGATGCTCGAACAGATCGATCATCCGCAATCTCGACCTCTAAAGGGCAATGCAACATGCCTGAAGACTCAGCAAACCTCTTGCCGAGTGCAAGAGATACAAATGATCGGGTAGCCCCCGAGTCAAATAACACATGTACTGGGATGTCGTTCACATGGAACGATCCTAAACAAAATATATGGAACATAAAACATAAATACCAAAACTGACATATAAATAAAGATAGGGAGAAGAAACATACTCTTCACCACATCCGGTGTGGCACGCGCCTCCTCGGCGGTCAACTGGAAGGCTCGGCTCCTCACCACTGGAGCATCTGACTTGCCCTGTCGGCCGTCTGTGATCTGCAGGGTCGCTGGAGATGGTGCCGCCACTGGCGCTGCTGATGTCAATCTTGGGCATTTGACCTTTTTATGGCCCTTCTGATTGTAATGAAAGCAAATCAGGTCTGATGTCTGAAAGGTGAGGGTAGGGGCAGTACAATCCCTGCCAAAGTGTCCAGTCTTGCCGCACTTATAGCAGCCTGATGCCCCCAATCTGCAAACTCCCTCATGCGACTTGCCAAATTTCCCACAGTGGCCCCGACCCTGCTTGCCCTTCGACCTCGTGTCGAATCCCTTGGGTTTCTTCCTAGAAACCCCAGTCGCCTACCCAGTCTCCTCCTTCCTCTTCCTGATGTGCTCTATATCAATCTCCCTCTCCCTCGCCCTCGCAATCATATCATCCAAAGTCGGGCATGCCGAGTAGATGACATGTTTCTGAATGTCAGCTCTCAACATGTCGTGGTACCGGGTCTTCCTCAGGTCCTCATCCCCCGCGTACTGAGGCACCAGGAAGGCCCTCTCCCTGAACTTGGCGGTAATTTATGCCACCGACTCAGTAGTTTGTATCATATCCAGAAACTCCCTGGCCAGCTGCTGAATCTCCACAGCTGGCGCAAACTCAGCCCTAAACCTGGTCACAAAGTTCGACCAAGTCATAGCCTCAATGGCTGGGGCTCCCAACGTGTCACTGACCGCCTCCCACCAGTCCCTAGCTCTGTCTCTCAAACACCCCGCAACATACTGGACCTTCAACCCCTCATGGCAGAAGCTCATCAATTGTGCAAACTCGATGTATGCAATCCATCTCCTGGCCACAATGGGGTCCTTCACCCCGTGAAAGTCTGGCGCGCCACATCCCCTGAAATCCTTGACGGAGAACGTGCGAGTCCCTGACTGGATCAGCACCATGCCGCTCCTAAATGCACTGAGGCGATCCTCCATCATCTCAATGATTCCTTCCTTGATCGACCCGAAAATCACCGAGGTCGACCTAAGGATGCCTCTCGTAATCTCGGATGCTAGGAACTCGCGCAATCTGTCATCAACTGGCTCGTAACCCGCACCCGAACCTGAACATGATCCTGACCCAGACCCTGAACCTCCTGCTCCGTGACATGTCACCACCATTCTGAAACAAAACACATAATCGTCAGGATCATACATAACCTCGAGAGCTCTCACGCACTACAAGTTCCCTAGTTCTATCTCAGCCCTCCTTGACTCGAGTACAGATCCTCTGCTTTCAGTAGTACGGGCCCATACTACCTTCCACATCTATCCGTAATTTCCTCAAGGATTTCCTCGACTTCACCAAGTCCCTTCTACTACTATTACTCTCCATGCTAATCTCATCCTAGGCTTACCCTAGGGTAATCTTCGACCTACTCTCCACCATCAGCTGCATAAGAAGTCCCTGCTACCTTTCCCTAACTAGCTCGTGAATACCATTACATATTACTAAGACCAGATAATTCTTCGAATGAGAGGTCCTACCCTACACGGTTGGACTCAAACAAGAGATGCGAAATAGGGCTAGACCTAACCTTATGAAATTATTTAGTCCTCGTAATATGTAACTTAATGCATTCGTTTACTAGTTAATTAAAGATAACTAGAACTCCTAAAAGCACAAAACAAGCAGCATTCAGGCTTTGAGTAACCAAAACCAAGCATATCCTAACCAGGCCATTATATTACTGACTAATCAGTACTAGCATGTAATTCAATAAGCACATATAGCAGGGACATAAGGCATCTTCCTAGATCCTTAGCCCTAATCTAGCATGCAGTTCTTATACACATACAGTAGGCATATAAGGCATCCTTCCTAAATCCTTTGCCCTAACCTAGCATGCAGTTCTCATAATCATATCATATCATAACATAACATGTATGGGTATCTTTGAGCTCGTCCGATTGCACACATCACACTCCTTGTTCTTTCTCAAAACCTTTAATTCTTAGAAAATTTATTTTTGTAAAAACTTTTCAAATCCTCGATTTGAGTCCAGACACCCCTGAAGGTGTGTCTGAATCCCTCAAACCAAGGCTATAATACCAACTTGTAACATCCCAAAATCCAAGACCAAAAATTTCATTTTTAATTTAATAATTCATAAAACAGATTATTGAAAACATCATCAAGTTATCTCATTTCATAAAAACCCATAAGTCATATATCTCAAAACATGTCATAAGATAATAATGTTAGAGTGCAAATCCCAAGAATCTCATGTGTAGAAAATCATGTGTGTGATGCGCTGCCATCATGCCGGCTCCTTTCCCTTCGAAGAGGAAGTACCTGAAACCAAAACTGAAAACCATAAGCACGAAGCTTAGTGAGTTCCCCTATCATACTACATACCATACAATAACATACTGTCAGACATATTTGGGTGCCCGAACTACCCCTTCGGTCTCTTTCAACCGATAACCGCCTAGCATATCTGGGTGTTGGCCTACCCCTTCGGTCTCTTTCAACTGGATACCGCCTAGCATATATGGGTGCTGGCCTACCCATTCGGTCTCTTTCAACCGAATACGGGGACTATTTAACCCCTACCACTACCACATAATACCCTAGCATATACACATAAATCACATACTGCCTAGCCTATCTGGTTGCTAGCCTACCCCTTCAGTCTCTTTCAACCAGATATCTGGGGACTATTTCACCCCTACCACTACCACATATCACATAGCATACTAGCACATAAAGCATAACAAATAGTGGCGTACCAGACAATTATCACAAAGATAATCATCTAAACTATAATCACCTACTAGTAGGCTGACATTGGTGCCTTAGACCCACTTCTACCGAAAGGTAACTCACCTCAAATGTTATGAAGTAGCTGAACTGTCCTCGACTCTGGAATCAACTCCACTCAACTCCTACACATAAAGATCTCCTTTAATTACCCTTTCATACTCATAACCCCCTTAAGGGTCACCTATGGTCAAAGTCCAAGTCAAAGTCAACATTCTGGTCAAAGTCAACCTTCTGGGTTGACTCAACTCGCCGAGTTGGTCCATCAACTCGCTGAGTTCCATAAATCGTAAATCCTGAAATCGCGAACCAACTCGTCGAGTTCTTTCATGAACTCGTTGAGTTCCTCCTTATCCATAGGATCGGGACTTCCTCAATCAACTCGTCGAGTCATCCATGAACTCGTCGAGTTTTTCCCTTTACAACTCGGGATACTTCGACCCAACTCGTCGAGTTCCTCTATGGGCTCGACGAGTTCTTCAGTCTGATGAGTCATCTTAATAGATTAAGCTCTTAACCTTCAGATCTAAGCCCCATACTTCATCTACATACTGAAAGTGTCCTTTTAAGGGTAAAGTTTCCAACTTAACTGGTTAGTATCCCTACTTAATGGGTTTAGCTCAAACCCTAATTCTTTAAGATCTAGATCTTGATCCAAAAGCCACAATACTTCAAACTAAAGCATAAAAACTGAGATCTAGACCCTAGATACCATATGAACATGTAAAGTCCCTGACTTTCTCTCCATGCATGGCCTTTTAGAGCTTAAAAGGCTAAAATGGCATCCTAAAGCTTGCATGAGACTTCCATGGCCATAAAGTTTGCACCTTTATGCCATGAAAGTCCTTCTGGACCACAGATCTGAAAAAGCAATTACTTGGGACATCCAAGTCTCAAAATCTAACAATCTTGGACCAAGACATGGAGAAATCACTCCAAAACTAGATCTAAACATTGAATAGACAAGATATGAGCTTTATACCTCCAATGAACCAGAACTGGATCTCAACTTTTGGATCTACTCTTGTCCTTCACTTCCTTGCTCCTTCTTCAACTCTCTTCTTCTTCAAAACCAGGAACCGGGCGTTACAGAATCACCCAAAAACTCTGAAGGAAGTTCACAAATGCACTAAAGGTGGCTTAGAGTTTGAGATTTGAACTTTAAGAGAAATGGAGGCTGAAAAGGTAAGGGACTTAGGAGACTTAAGGTCCTTAAATAGGTTACAAACCCTAAAAACTAGGGTTTGCTTCAGACATGAGTATGCCATGCGTACACCATGTACGCCCAACGTCGTGGTTAATGATTCGCGACTAAGTTGTGGCTAGTACGCTAAGCGTACTCAATGAGTACGCCCCGCGTACTAACCAAGGGACTAATATGAAAGGGATTTTACACTAGGGATCAAAAGGGAACTTACCAAAAACTTGGATGTTAAATTTATATCATTTTTATTTAAAACAAAAATAAAAATTAAAAGTGACCATTTTCTGCCTTTTGGTGAGTAAAAGGTAAATGAGTGGAAAGCTGACGTGTTACTCAAAAAGTGAGTGGTGAAAGATGGATACACCCTCCAGTCTAATAAAAAAGAGCCTAGAGCAAGTTGCTAGGAAAAAAGACATGATTACAAAGAGTTAATTGTACACATTGGGTATCTAACCAACCAACCCAATTGAATTAGCATATTAAAGTGTGAATGGGTGTATGATGAATATATTGGAGTATTGGACTGTGCAAACGACGATTTAGGTTCATGCAAAAAAAAGGATTTTAGCATTTTAATTCAAATCTATCCATTTTTTTAAACTGAAAGGCTAAGATTAGTTTCATTCATTCCTAACTTTTAATGGTTCCTATTTGGATATATATATATATATATATATATATATATATATATATATATATATATACACACACACACACATACAGAGATAGTAGGTGAATCCCCATGTCTTGCGTAGTTTATAAATAAATGAGTGTATTAAAGATACTGTAAAGGCTTCACACTCAAACATCAAATAGGTTTAATTATAGTATATTGTTTAATGAAACGGTGTTAATAAATATTAGGATTTTTTTTAAAGTATGATTTTGTCGTTCTTTTACATACGTTAATAAGAGAACATTACTTTTGTCATTTAATCCCCTTTTGTTTTTAAAATTTTCAACATTGGATTTCATGTAGACCTGTTTCCCTTTTATTTTCAATCACGGTTCATTATTAACAGCTTCACCTCCACCGACCGAACATCATCTCGCCGATGAACAAGAAATAGTTTATTAGTTTGGAATCTCTATTATCATATTATGCTTTTTTAAAACCCTATGTTTACATAAACGACCATTGATCATCATTCAGTCAATGTCTTATGCAATCGAACATCTTCTTTTCTGCACTTCATCATCTTCTAATCTGTAGTAGATGATATCAAATCTGCAATCCCTCAACCTCTCTTTATCACTGACACAAATAGTGTGACAAATGTTATCTTTTTTCATAAGGAAAGTAAATCAGAACTGTGAATACCAGGTTCAACCGCTTCTTTGGATCATCTTATGGATTTTGTTTTTCAAATTTTTAGTTTATGCTTTTGATAATTATGTTGTGGCATTACATAAGTTTGTACATTTAGGGATGTTTGGCTAAGCTTTTTTAAGGATTTATTAGCTTATTAGCTTATTAGCGGTTTAACACCGCTAGAAGAAGTAAGTAGTTCTTCTAGAAAGAATACATTACATAGATAACTATACACATTTAAAGCAAGACTTGTTATAAAAGGATTTTCACATACTCATTTCATTGACTATGGTCCTTATCATACTCATTCCATTGAATATGATCAAACCTTTTTCACAAGCAGCTATGATTAGATCAACAAGGATATTGTTTACTATAAATTCATATTCTCAATATGAAATATAGCAAATAGATTTCAAGAAAGACCACTTTCTTTAATAGACATCTACAAGAAGATATCTACATAGATTAGCCTGGAGGTTTTCTTAATCCATGTTATCCTAACAAAATGTGTAAAGCTTGAGATCCACCTGTAGATATAATGAAAAGATCACAATGTTGCAATCCTCATTTTAATGTAAAACCACAAGGTATGTTTTTATATCAAAATGAATAGAACATGTGTGTTTACTAAGAACTATTGGGAGCATAGTGACATTCCTAATCTTGTATGAATGAGACATACCTAATCATGAGAAACTACATTCTAACCATGCCATGCATTTTCACCTTGACTCGGAATGTGTATCTAAAATGAAAGACTTAGGAAGGACAAGATACATTCTTGGAATGTAAAATATATAGACATAGATAAAATGAATGTTAAAAGTTTTATATCTTTATGCATATATATCAACAATATCTTGAAAGGGATAAAGATAAAAAATTCCTTTGGAGGAATTTTGGTATTGTCACAGGGCACCAATTTTTGATCCAGCCTCAAAGGGACCTAGCTCATAGGTTTGAACTAGCTTAAATGATTTATATTCGATTTTCTTGGTGAATGAATCCATCATTTATTCCATATTATGCATAAGACCTAGTATATGATCATGCTATGAGCATATCATAATATACCAATTGAATACATGGTTAAGTCACCGGATTACTATAAAAACATTCTAGGAGTACTTTGGAAGAACTAAGAAAATGTATATGAGACATATAGTTTAGAATAAAATCTTCATGTAAAGAGATACATAAGATTCTGATTCTAAACAAATGTATATAATTATGAATTATAATTGGATTATGACTTCATTGAGGGAAGAAGAGTAAGTTTAGTTGGAATGAGGTCTAAGCAAAACAAAATGACACAATATACTAAAAAATAAGAATACACTAATTTAGAAGTTTAAGTCTAATATGATTGGATGAATGAGTTCGTTGAAAAGCTATGTTGTTCTCTGCCATTCAAGGATCACATAGAAATCTTTGTGACTTAGAGAGTATACTTAATCGAGCTAAGAGCATCTATATCATGAAAGAACACCAATCATATACTCCAAGATATTTAACTATTCCTAGAGTAAAGTCAAATATGGAGATGATAATATTCATAAAATTCACACAAATTAAGTTTAGTCGAACCTATTAATAAGGTCCTTCTTCTGAGCTAAGTATGAATAGTCACACTTCAACTATAATACTTTATTATTCTAGAAATGAGATTTGGATTTGGATTTAGTATTTGGATATTAGAACATTGTAACAACAACTATTATATAATCTTTTGATATACTGGGATATGATCATAACAACAATACTTGTTGTGTTCTATATTAACATGTTTAATCCAGGAATAATCTTATTATAATAAAGGTTCATAGTCGATTATAATTGTAGGTTAAATTATAGATTAATACTAATATGAATTGGATTGGTTGAATTTCACTAGATGAAGGTAGGCAATGGGTTGTAACCAAGTTTCATAGGTGCTTGTCAGAGAACTAGTATTGAATTGACCCGCATCAAGATCATCTCATGGATCGTTATCGTGAATGATACTTTATTAAAAGGTACTATCTTTGTATCCTTAACACCTGAGATACATAGTGGGACTTAAGTGTAGGGAATACTGTGCTTAGATATGGTCAAACGTTGGTCCTTAACCTGGAAATTATAAAAGCCATTTTCAGGTATGGTATGAACTATGCAAGTGGCTTATGTAGTCAAGATGGGATTTGTTCCTCTTATGTGTTGAGAATTAGACATCTAAGGCACCTTACCAAAAGTTGAACAACATATGAGATTGATTGTGATCCGTATCTCATGTTTAACATGATGTCTGTGACAAAGGGATAACTGATAAACTTACCTTAATACACCAATTGTAGCTTTGAGCTTTTTGAGAATTGGGCATTGATAGAATGGTACAAAATCGTATGTTGATGGGGGCAGTGAAATTTTGCTAGATGTTCCCCATTGTCTATATCAGTCTAATATCAATCTTGCACAAGTGGGAGATTGAAAGATCTAGTATGCTCAAGAATCATATTAAAGTGATATTGCTAATTAACATATGATACTAATGGGTCACACTAACAACAACTTGATATAATTGATTATTTATTAGAAATTGATTTTAATAAATATTCAATACACTCTTATAATTTATTGGGAATTATTTATTTCTAGGAAATAATAATTTTCACTAGCAAGTAACATATTATTTCATATGGTATGAATTATTAAGTCATGCACAACCTTTTGGACTAGATAAATTATTTTTTCTTTTACCAAAAAGTTAAAGTTTATATTTTATAAACTTGGTTTATAAAATATAAAGGTTTTATCTTCTTCCTTTTATTATTTTTGTAAAATAAGAGTCAAAATATAAGAGTATGGCTTTCATGTTAATTTATTCAAAAGTAATGTCTAACAATACAAGTATGGGGGACATGGTGGTCTAGTGACTATAGAGAGCTTAAATGGTTAAGAACTTGTATGTAAAAGAGCTCCTTTATGAAGGCTTTCATTTCTTATACACACAGATACACAAATCCGTAACTAGTTTATGGGAGACACACTATCTCTCTTTTGGTCATGCTTTTGAAGTTTACTTGCATCTTATACTCTCTTGAAGTTCATAATTTGGTTATGAACTTTAAGCTTAAGAGTTAAGATTTTTAGACTACCATCTACATAAAGTTGGCTTCTTGTTGGTGTCTCTAAATTTCATCATTCTTCATCAACTTCCAAGCCTGCCAAGAAGATCCAAAGAACTACAAAGGTTGTAATTTATCCATCTTCTTATTTGGTTGTGTTTGTTTTCTTTCCAAACTTTGCAAGAAGATCCTTGGTGGGTTATAAACATGTTTTATGTTATTCAAATCATCAAGTCTTGCGTTGCTAAATATTATCTTTTTGAAACTAGTTTTTGACTAAAAACCCAACACACGGCTCCTCACCGCTTTTTCCATCATCTAACCACAAACATGAAGACTACCAACCCACATCCAATGAGCTCAAAGACACAATGTTGGATTAGATGTCTAAGCCCATAACTATTATTGGTATGTACTCGACCCGAGAGTAGCATGGTCCATTTTGGTTGCATAACACCAGGACAATTTGTTAGGATGGACTGTTGAGAGAAGGTTATATATGATTTATTAATATATTATAAGTTCTAATATATTAGTATGAAATCATATGTTTTAATTAGTATTGATCAAGAATTAATTTGGAATTAATTTAGTGATCAAAAGAGACTAATTGAATCTATGGGGACTAATTATGATAATTAGTTATATTTATATGTGTTGGGCTTATGATCCATGTTGGACCAAGTTTATGTATGGATACATAAAGAGTTGGGCCACATGAACCATGGATCATAATATCCATGGGTATGGAATTTGGGGTATACCCATGACCCTTGAAATACCACATATAAATACATACTCCATTGCCCAAAATAGCCACGAACAAGACTTTATAGTTCTTGGAGCTTATGGAGTTGATTTTGGTGTGGAAGGAATTCTCTCTCAAGAGCCACCTTTGTCCTAGGTGAGTTGTGAGCCATTTGAGGCATTAATACTTTTGGTGCTAAGCTCTTAAGGCCAAATACATCAAGACTTCAAGCTACATAAAGGTATGTTACCCTAACTAGTATCTTGTATGGTATATGTCAATTGCATGCTAGTTATAGGCTTAATACCTTGGAAACATCATTGCATGTATAATTAGTGAAAACATAGATCCAAGGTATTTAGGGTTGTATGTGTACCATAGGATGTTGTAGTATAATAAAACCCATCACACAATACCATCATCATACTGACTAGTAAGAACCCAGTCAGCATCTCACTCATCACTCTTACGAAAATACATAATCCATACCATTCTGAAACACACACTCTTCCACAGTCCTATTTCCATAAAAACATCATCAGACGAAACATGAACACACACAATCAGGAAACAAAATAGACAACCAAGTGTCTACTTCAACTTTAAAGCCGACATGAATCACTCCCCAGGAGAGAACACAATGCTCCTCAGGCCAACTGTGTTCCTTCTTAATCGTGACCTTACCCAAAAGGTGACGTACCAACAAACCGAACAAAACGACGAATCTCAACCGCTATTAGACACATTCTTCTATCGACCACAGTCAAGATCCCACTCCTTGATGAAACTGAACATATCTCGCCAATGCGCAAAAGATCAATAAAACCTTCGATTTCGGAAAGGATTCCTAAATGAACCAAAAATGCTTCCAAAATCCTGCTTAAATCACTCCCAATAACAAAACCAACCGATGCGACCTGCTAAAACTGGATCTTGCGCAACCACAGTCATTCTTGAAAACTGAACATCATTGCTCTGATATCCGATCTTTCAATAACTAAGACCGACTATCATCTCAAACCACAAGTGATTGTCTCAATTTAATAAAACCCTAAGGATGTTATAATCGATACATAAACATAAGTTACAACCTAAAGAGCTAATGGTCCTGAACTCTATTGCATGTTGTCTCTTAATCACTCATCATCCTAATCAAGTTCCAGTAGCTTACGTCTTGATACCTATGATGCATATCAGATGAGTGGGTCAGGTTGGGAAACCTGATGAGATACATAGGGATTTCAATCCTACAATATTGTTATGATAATATTCTTATTTTATCAGACCTACAAAATCAACCGTTACCATACAATATCCATATAGGTTTACATTCCCACATATCCATTCTTATCGATCCTCACAGATTATCAGGGAGAAATTATCTCTCCTGAGGAACAGTTAAAAAGCTTGACTACTCATCTTGGGGATTCCTTGGCCGGTGCAGTCATACAGGCATATGAGTCATCAGAGTATTTGATGAATATGGTATCCCATTTCATTTACGCATGTGAGCAATGAGCTCATGCCACCAATGTAATTCACAAGACTATCTAGAATGATCAAGTGTTTCACCTACTCTTGGAGGTGACCAAACATACCGTTACAATTGCTTGATCTGGACCCACCATTTCTGGTCATCCATGGGGAATACTATAAAGTACTCCCATACGGAGCTACCGTACATCGACACGTGAGAGTGTCATGGAAAAGAACTTTACTCTCCGTTCCTATCTTACACACATTCTCCTAATAAGACTACCCAATATTAAACTTAATTGAACCATGTATCTTCCATAAGTCTAAGTTTATCCCTAGACTCGATTACGATGCATGTAACCAACTTCTAATACCAACTCTATTCTTGGGTGACACTAACCTATCTTTAGCGTATATAGTCCATACAGAGTATTAGGAATTATTATTCGTTTTTCTTCTCAACAATGCTACTTCTAATATTGTTATATATTATTATATGTTTATCCTAACATAAAATAGAACCATATACGGTTCACACATAACACGATATATATAGATATATCTTAACATATAATCTACGAAATAAGCATATAATTAACATAAGACTACCAACAAATATATATAATAATTTAACTAATACTTGTATTAAATCATGTTCATGAAAGAGACTATGCACTCACTTGATGAAAACGGGTGACTGACAATTTCGGCAGTGCTTCGCTTCGCACTTCCAAAGAAACCTAGACGTATAAAACACTAAGCCTTAGTCTAGTTTCATAATACTGGCGACTATGATAATTATAGTCTAGATTCCTCAATAATCCCAATGTCTACATCAAAATCTATCAAGTAAGGAATAACCACATAGGATCATATCGGATGTAAGGTCCGTTTGGTATACATAGTATACTGTCTGGAAATCCCACTTTAAACGCCTCACTAAATCCAACCTAAACATTATCCCCATATGTAGATCAATCAGTATAATGACTTGGAATCACTGATAAATCTTATTTATAGGTTCATAATAACGACTTATGACTATAAATATAAGTTACACCGAAAGAAATATGAGTGTAGCTTAACACATAGATTTTCCTGAAAAAAGTCCGGAAATTATACTGGCAGAACTTCGGCCTACTAGCTACTAGATGTCGGGATCTCAGGGACCTCAAGGCTTCGCCGTAGACTAAATTCTAAGAGAAAATGGGCTCAAAATTGAGAGAGACTCGAGAAAGAAACGGTTGAATGGTGTAGAATTCGAATGAGGCACTGCAGGGTATTTATAGTCGAAATCAAAGTGCAAGCCGCGCATATGTCCCGTGCGTGCCGCACATTCGTTCGGAAGTGATGACGTGTCATTTTTTGCGTTGTGCCATGTGTGGCAGTGCGCACCGCGCATGCTGTCTGCGCGCACGGTTACGCGCATGAATTTATGTTTTCTTAGAAAATTTGTAACTTTCTCACACGAGCTCCATTTTTTACGGTTTTTATATCCATGTGTAGCTATCAACGAGATCTACAACTTTTATTTAGACTCTGTCGGCTAATTTTGATTTTATTTTTAAAGTTATACTTTTAACAGGCTTAGACTGGTAAAGTCCGTTAAAAATTCATAACTCTCTCGTCCGATGTCCGTTCTCGACTGTCTTTATATTGTTGGGTTCCTATTAACGAGATCTTCTATTCTCGTTTAGATTGTTTCGACTAAAAATCAACCGATCTAAAAGTCGATATCAGTGTTGTACATTGTTGCGCTGAAATTTAGAAAAATCATAACTTCCTCTCACAAAGTCAGATTTGGGCGTTTTTTATATATATTCTTTCGATTTTACGACTACTACGACATTTGTTTAGATTACTTAGGCTAATAAGCAACCTATCTCTCATTCACTATTTACGATACACTGACTAATCGTGAAACTTCGGAGTCTATAACTTCTGCATATGAAGTCGAATTTGATAGTGCTTTATGTGTACGAGATTCATATCACAACTCCTACATTTTTTGTGAAGATTATTTGTCCTAAATAATCTTTTATCAAGATTGTCATTTCGTCGCTTATCGATGAATCACTAAAATGGCTTTATAATACGCAGTCTGCAATGTGTACAACTAATGATAATCTTAATCGAGGATTTATATTATAACTATTATCTATTATATCTTAAATGTCTAGCCTGAAGTTGCGAGCATTACACCAACCTACCCTCATGTCGTGAAGGCCAACCCTTCATGTCGTGAGAACTGATCTGGTTTCCTAATTGCATTAAGTACTTAATCATTCCAGCCATGTATTTATACTTTCCTAGTGGCTTTCCTACTCCAAATACATCAAAAAAATCGATTATTTATGGGCATGCATGTCCCTTTCACTCTAGGCCATAATCATGGAAGAAATGGACCCAAACTTGCACTAGAGATCCAAAATCATCAAAAGGACATAGATCTTGAACATAGAACTTAAAAGGGACCACAATGATCCATAAAGTTGTCAACTTTATGGAACCTTGTCACTCAAAACTTCACAAACATAGAGAAAAGGGGCAAATGAGCCTAGATCTAGCAACTTATCAGCATAAAGGTGGAAACTTGAATCACACCCAAGATCCAAAAGATAGTTTGAAGCTGAGATCTTCTTATGAGCATAATCAAGAGAATTTGAATCATACCCAAATTTCATAAAATTTAATTCTCTACAAAATAAGTATAATCATGAAAATTTGAAAAAATATATATATTTTAATTTTTATAAAAAAAACCCAAAAAAACTCTCAAAAAACCTTGAAAATTTAGGGGATAAATCTACTCATTGTACTAATGTCTTTCTAAAAAGATTTTTTTTTAAAAAATATATTGTTAAAGATACAAACGTTTTGTTTAAATAATTTTAAATTTTTATAAAAAACAAGACATTGAAAATTTTGGTTCTCCAAAGTAAAAATACTTTTAAAGGTTTATTATATATTATATATTATGGAATTTTTTAAAAGAATTTTTTATAAATAAAGTTTTTTAGATGACAAACTTTATTTTAAAAGATTGTAATTTTTTTTTATAAATGTTGAACATAATATGATCCAAAATAACATGATTCAAAATATTTATTATTAAAAAAAAAGAAGTTTTGATTCTAACATATTTATGATCTTTAATTTATTATAATCTAAAAATACTTTGATTCAAACATTTTATGATCATTATTATATCTTTTATGATTCAAAATTAAACGATTCAAAATATACAATAATTCAAATTTTGTTTTTTGAATAAAAACTTTATTTATTTGAATATATTATTGATCTAAAATCATATGATTCAAAAATGATATGATCAAAAAAACTACAATTCAAAATAATTTGATCCAAAAAGAATATGATTAAAAAATAATTTGAACGGAGAATATTATAATCCTTAATATTTTTATTATTTAAAATTTTTATAATTGTTAAAAATTAATAACTCGAACCGATATTTAGTTTAAAAAAATAAAAATAAATAAATAAGTAAATACATAAACCAAAAAAAATCAAAAAATAGAAACAAATGTAAAAAAATACATTAGTATCTTCAAATATGTAGTAAAGACATTTAAAAAATGAAAAAAAAATACTTTAAAAATAATTTAGAAAAAAAAACAAAAAAGTAATTAAAAAAAACAAAAAAAATTAAAAAAAAATTTTGAAAATTGAGTATATATATTTTTAATTTTTTGAACTTTTTTTAAATAACTAAAAATGTAACACCCAAATTGTCAAAACAATTTTTCACATTTTATAAAACACGTTTTCATTCATAATCGTTATAAAAACACCATTGTATCACATAACATCATATCCCAAGATCATAATAAAATCTCCCCGCGTGTGTACTGATCAAGCCGGCGCCTTCCCACGATCCTCGTTGGTACCTGAGACACATAACACAACACTGTAAGCATAAATGCTTAGTGAGTTCCCCAAAATACCACACATAACACATATTAGCCACTCGAGGCTATAACTCTGTTTGACACTCTGGTCAAAGTGTCTCTGTGGGACCCCCCCAGTCCCATAACTCTGTGGGCCCTCTGGCCCTAACTCTATGGGTCCTCTGACCCTAACTCTGTGGACCTTCCGGTCCTAACTCTGTGGACCTTCCGGTCCTAACTCTGAAAACTCTGTAACATACATAGCATATAACACATAGAAATCACATCATGCAAAAGCATACACAATACTCTGTCTCATAGCTCTAATTACCACTCTAGGTAAAGTATAGTGAGAAGACTCACCTCGGGTAACTCGGTAAAGCTCGAACTCTGTAAAGTCGGGTCTAGCCTCCGCCTAATCATATGAAATAAACACTTTGAATCAATACATCTCTCAAGGCTAGACTACTCCTCCTCTTAGTACTCTCAGAAGGGTAAAAGACCATTTTACCCCTCTCATGGCTCAAAGACCCTAAAGTTGACCAAACCCTAAAAGTCAATAAAAGTCAACGGTCAAACTTTTGACCCGACTCGCCGAGTGCACAAATGTGACTCGGCGAGTTCAGTCGTGAACTCGAGTCCTCTATTCCCCCTCTGACTCACTGAGTTGTTCCCCCAACTCGGCAAGTCAATCACTGAGTGATTCACGGGAAACCCTAACCCTACTCGCCGAGTCTGCCCTTGGACTCGGCGAGTTCATGTCATGCACCAACTCAAATGACCTCCTGAGGTCAGATCTGTTCCTCTAATCCATAGATCTGGCCTTCCCAACCACTATAATCACGTAAAGTCTCGATCTTGATGCACAAGCAACATTTATATGACCATATATGATGATTTAGCCCCAAATACCTTAACCCAAGGCCATGACCTCTATTGTTCTTCATAAAGCTTGATGAATAAGGCTCTCTGGACCTCTATGGATCCAGATCCAAAGCCTTATCACCAGAAGGGGCTATTTGGACATCAAATCTAACCAACAAAGGGTCTAAGAAACCCTAAATCCATATGATCATCATAAGAACAGAAGGAGAGTCGAATTACTACCTCAAATGTGAAGATCTTAGCTCCAAATCCACAGAATAGCAACCTCCTATGCTTCCTCTTGGCTAGTACCTCCTTCTTCTTGCTAAACAACACTTCCAAGGTCAAGAATGGCTTCCTTTCTCTCTCAAAACGATCAAGCACTCTAGGGTTTCTCTCTATGGTCTGGTAGCCGCCATTGAAGGCCATAAGGGCCTTTAAATAGGTCCCAAACCCAAGAAATTAGGGTTTCATTAAACAACGTGGACTCGCCGAGTCCACGTATGGACTCGCCGAGTCCGGTCATTAACCCGGATGGAGATTCGCGACTCTACTCGGCGAGTCTGAGCGCCTACTCGCCGAGTCTCTCTCCAAAACTCAATAAAATACATAATTTAAGATACCTGGGAATCCGGATGTTACAATTAAGAAAAAAATAATAATAAAACGAAAATAAATAATAAAACCCATTTAAATGACGTTCCATGGACGTTCGTCGTACATGATTAAATCCTCGAGTACGTATTAATTACCACGGACGTGCGTCAAATGCGAATGCGTCACGCCCAAATATTGAGTTTGACGTTTGTGCCTTTGACGTAGTGGTGGTGGAGAATTGTCCTCGCAGACCTCACCATTTTTTTAATTCTCATCGAAGTCGGACTCTCTCTCTCTCTCTCTCTCTCTCTATATATATATATATATATATATATATATATATATATATATATATATATATATATATATATATATATATATATATATATATATATATAGGGAAAGGTTATATTGAGAATGCAAAAAGGTTGAAAACGCGAGAACAATTATGGATCAATCATTTTCTATGGGTAATATAAGAATTTTAAAATTGCATTAATGAGATATTAAACTTAATTAAATGATTTTTTCCTATAATGTTGCAATCATTTATTTCAATTTTTTTACAAAAAGAATTATTATTTTTTATTAATATAAAATAATCAAATTGAATGAATTCTTGATTGTTTTTTTCATATTTTTAAAACACCTATTTTTATTCTACAATTTTATTGTATTTATTGATGTATGCATAATTTGAGTTTTTTAATACAGATTAGTGTTTTGTATAATAAAAATATGTTAATGGATATTTATTCTTTAACAAGTTAATGGTCTGATTCATGCGATTTTCATTCATAAATGAATTCTTTTAAGAATTTCATTTGACTTTATTATGTTAATTATGAATGTATATAAAACAAAATAAACATTATAATGAATAAAGTACAATAGTTACATTTATAAATGAATAAAACACTTTATACATAATTATACAATCCATACACAATAGTAATATTAATAAATGAATAAAACTCCAAAAGAGGGAAAAGTTTCTCAAAATAAATAAGAAAATAGAATAAACGATTCATACATGATCAATATGTAATGAATAAAGTATAATTAATAAAACAAAACAATTATATTCATACATGATTACATATTGTATATGCAACCTATATTCATAAATGATGTATGCATAATTTGAGGTTTTTAATACAAATTAATGGTTGTATAATAAAAATATGTTAATGAATATTTATTCTTTAACAAGTTAATGGTTTGATTCATGTGATTTTCATTCATAAATGAATTCTTTTGAGAATTTCATTTGACCTTATTATGTTAATTATGAATGTATATAAACAAAAATAAACATTACAATGAATAAAGTACAATAGTTACATTTATAAATGAATAAAACACTTTATACATAATTATACAGTCCATACACAATAGTAATATTAATAAATGAATAAAACACTGAAAGAAGGAAAAGTTTCTCAAAATAAATAAGAAAATAGAATAAACGATTCATACATGATTAATATATAGAGAGAGTTAAGTATAATTAATAAAACAAAACAATTATATTCATAAATGATTCATACATGATTACATATTGTATATGCAACCTACCTTCATAAATGATTACAACATTACAAATGAAAATAAATAAAAAACCAAAAATTATGAAAATATGGATCTTGATGCCTGTCCAACCCATAAAGATCCATCTCGATCATTGTTCTTCTTTTTTTCTTAGATAAAGTGAATAAACCTAAAAAACCAACAAATTAATACCCAAACGAAAATAATTTTATTCATTAACTGTATAGAAATCACAAACACAATTTGTTATTTAATGTCATTTTAATAATATATTCCAATTTGCAATTCATGATGTAGTTACTTATAATTATAACAATATTCATAAAATATTTTTTTAACACAATATTGACATTATTCGCAAATTACATTCCTACTCTAATCATGGATAAATAAAACAACTCCTAGAATAAAAATCATTTTTGAAAAATAAATAAACCAAATAAAAAAAACTTATATGAATTGTAATCATTGATCACAATTAAAGTCAAAGAATGTTTCCAAAAGCCCAAGAACTAATGCAATTCTTTTTTTTTCTTTTTTCTTTTTTGTGTGTTACTGTTGACGAGTAACTACCAACAAAAAAATAAACCAAAAAGAGGGAGAGAAACATGAAGAAAATATGATGCACATATATCGCTCGTTTACCACATATGTATGTCATCAAATATATGGTTGTTTATATTACCAATTTCTACTATCGTCCATCAGTCGCCGGAAGCCCTTTTCCCGTCGTACTTTGCCACAAACAGCTGATGGATGCATGCATATCTCCGTCCGCAATCCATATGATTGCTAATGCATTCATGCATATCTGCATCCGCAGTCCACATGACTACTGATATATATATATATATATATATATATATATATATATATATATATATATATATATATATATATATATATATATATATATATATATACGAGTAGGATCAAATGAGAACACCTAAAAGGTTGAGAACGCGAGAACAGATCTCATCCATCTATTATCTTAGATCTAAGGCTATAATTAATTAGAAATTTTGTTATTATTAAAATGTTTAAATTCAATTAATTTGAATTAAAAATAAGAAAAGGGTATCATGGTAATTAATCATTCCCTTATTTTAAACAACTCCTAAAATCTCTCAATCTCTCTATAAACCTATGACTTCATCATTCACTCCACTATTTTCGACTTCATCTTTCTCTCTATACCTAGGGCACGCCTCCCTCACCTGTACATCGGTCTCAATCGCTCCATCTAAATCAGAACCTCACGGTGGTTATTCTTGGTAGCGAATGAAGAAGAAGAAAGGGAAAGAAGGGGGCTCGGTGGTGGCAGATTGATCGCAAAGAGGAGGAGGAAAAAGGACCACCGGTTATGCTGGTTTGTTGCTGCGAATTTATCATGGTTCAATTTTGTTTGAAATTTGACTCTTGAAGATTAGTCTACGGATTCTTGATGCCTGTAACAGCCATCTAAATTATCCATACAACAGAGCTCGGCCCATATTACTACTTACTGTCGATTGCGAAACCCTATATCAGGATCTTCACTCCCCAGAACCTGCCGTCGTCCCCAAATCCTAGCCACTAAGTGTGTGCGAGAGAGAGAGACAGAGAGGTAAGAGAGAACCAGAAATCAGGCGTGTGATTAGGGCACAACGTAAGGGAGCAGGGTCGTTCTTTAAGCCCCATACCCACCACCGGAAGGGGCCTGCTAGGTTCCGCAGCCTCGACTTTGGAGAACACAATGGTTACCTCAAGGGTGTAATCACCGAAATCATCCACGATCCCGACCGTGGTGCTCCTCTGGCTCGCGTCACATTCTGTCATCCTTTCCTCTACAAGCGTTCGAGGTGAGGGGGAAAAGCCAAGAGGCTGCTGCCTCTTTTGATTTCCCCAGGGTTAAATTTGACTTGAGGCTTTTTTTTGCTGACTGGTTGAGTTATTCTTCTGATTCTTCTGATCTTATTTGTGACATTGTCTAAGTTAGCAATGGGTTTTGTCATGTGCCTCATGGGATCGGCAGCTATGGTATTTATTTATGATTAGAGTGGTATTCATTATGATTGGATTTGTATTCAAATGTGATTAATGATATATATTCATTTATGAATAATTAATTATTTTTATTATAATTTTTGTTTATGTTGTATTCAAATGTGATTATAGAAAAATAGATATGTATTACATTGTAACTTGTTGTGTTATTATTTATGAATACATGTGTAATCTAGATATAAATATCCAATATTTTTATTTATTTATGATTATAGTTGTATTGTAGTTTTTCTCTATAAATTGTGTTATATTCATTTATTATTATAATTTAATTCATCTATTCATTCACGATTACAACAGATTCATATATGACTATAAATATGTTTTTATTTTGTATGATTACACATATTCGGTTGAAATGATTAATCTTTTTGATATATTGGTAAAAAATAAAAAATAGAAAACATTTTTTAATCATGGTAAAAACGTTTTTTTAATAATCTGATTGTTTAAAAATAGACATGAAATTGGAGAAAAAAAATATTTTTTAAGAAAAAAAATTAAATTTTTTAGTTTTAATTTTTTTTTGATAAAAATGTTTTTTTATATTTCATTAATAAGAAAAATAAAAAATCAAATATTTCCTTCTATTTTGGTAACTGATCCTAAATTTAAGTGAATTTGATTGATTTTATTTTATTTTAATTTAATTTAAATATACAATTACTAATATGCCCTTATATATTGATTGGTCTAGAACTGTTCTCGCGTTCTCAACCTTTTAGGTGTTCTCATTTGATCATTTCCCTATATATATATATATATATATATATATATATATATATATATATATATATATATATATATATATATATATATATATATATATATATATATATATATATATATCTGCATCCACAATCCATATCACTACGGACGCATAGTTTTTCATCTATCGACGGATAATTCACAAGTCCTCACACATTTTATAGTTCTCACAATAACTCAGTCCTACATATATATATATATATATATATATATATATATATATATATATATATATATATATATACACACACAGAGAGAGAGAGAGGGAAAGAAAGAAAGAAAGAAATAGTTAGGTTCATATGTGGATGGACATCTATTGTGCGAACGTGTGAGCAATATTATTTTGTAATAATGATTAATATAATTTGTTGTTTGGTAATGTGAATATGTTCAACATCATATAACAATTATCATTATCATGTATTTTCAGTAATTAAATTGTCTACAATGGTATTATGGATTTTTTTTATGATTCTCATTCTGTCGGAATGTGTTCTTGATAATCATATTCTGTAAAAATTAGAATGAGTGAAAAACGATGTGTGAGAACAAAAATAAATAATAATTAGTGAGAATGCATGACAGTGATAATATTTATATGAGATTGAACGTGTTCACAAAGCAAACAATCTATTCTCTTAGTCATTCTTATATAATATCACTCTCCATACAAGTCCGCACAGTAGATGTTATCCATGTTATATATATATATATATATATATATATATATATATATATATATATATATATATATATATATATAACATGGATGGCATCTATTATGCGGACGTGTGTGGAGAGTGCTATTATATAAGAATGACTATGAGAATAGGTTGTTCGCTATGTGTGTGTGTGTCTATATATATATATATATATATATATATATATATATATATATATATATATATATATATATGGGTTTAGGTCATTTTTTGTCACTTAACTTTTGGTTTTGTGCTCATTTGGTCACTTAACTTTTTTTAAGTTTTAAAAGGTCATCAAACTTTTGACTTTGTGCTCATTTAGTCACTTAACTTTTGGTTTGGTCACTTAACTTTTAGATTTGTGCGCATTTAGTCACCTAACTTTTAAACTTGTGCTCATTTAGTCATTAAACTTTTGAAAAAAATTTAAAAGTTTAATGACTAAATGAGCACAATTTTAAAAGTTAGGTGACTAAATGTGACTAAACAAAAAGTTAAGTGACTAAATGAGCACAAAGGAAAAGTTTGATGACCTTTTAAAACTTAAAAAGATTTAAGCGACCAAATGAGCACAAAACCAAAAGTTAAGTGACCAAAAATAACATAAACTCTCTCTCTCTCTCTCTCTCTCTATATATATATATATATATATATATATATATATATATATATATATATATATATATATATATATATATATATATATATATATAAGAGTAAGTTCCAATGAGATCACTAACTCTTTTAGGATCAATTAGATTATTTTTCAACTTTCATTTTAGAGCTTATCTTTTATATATATATATATATATATATATATATATATATATATATATATATATATATATATATATATATATATATATATATAAATTCAACATTTTTCAATCTCTTTCCACATTGATATTCGAAAAATAATAATAATTTTTTTTCTATGAAAAATGTGCACCATATGCACATTTTTTGTAAAAATATACATTTTAAAGCTTATCTTATATCGAAAAAAATAAATAAAATGGTTTAGATAATATTTTGTCACTTAACTTTGGGATTTGTGTTCATTTGGTCACTTAACTCGTTTTAAGTTTTAAAAGATGGCTTAACTTATAATTTTTTGTTAAAATGGTCACCATGACCGGCAATAACAGGTTACCACATTTTTTTTTGGCAAATGAAGGTCATCGAACTTTCTTTTTTGGCTATTTTGGGTCACTAAACTTTTTTTAAGCTATAATTAATCACTAAACTTTTGAAATTGTTGCTCATTCAGTTTTATATTTTTTTCCACAATTTATTTTTATAACTTTATTTGTTTTATTTTCGTTTTTACATATTATATTTCATAATTTGTTATTATATTTTCAATTTTATTGCATTTTTCTATTTTTTCACAATCTATTTTTACGACATAATTATTTTTTACTTAAATGTTTTTTTTTCAAATTTCATTTCTACAACTTTTTTTTCTTTTTTTTTATTATATTTTTTCTTAATTTGTTTTTAGAGCTTCGTATATTTGTTTTGCCTATTAAGTGTCAATACCGAACTATATAGTTATTAAGCCACGTGATAATCCTAGAATTATTTGTTTCTCTTGGTACCGGTAACGTTGCATAATTAGCAATTTTCTTATATGAAAGTTTACCTATTACAACAATAATAACACCCCATATATGTTTCTCAAACAAAAAAGATCATTTTTCTTGTTTTTGTTGTTGGTATTTCTCTAGTACTTGATTATCTGTTTTGTTTGATTATTGGCATTATGGATCCAAAATATGATTCTCTTCGAACAATTAGTATCCAACTTGATTACAAGAACTATGTATATTGTAAGTTATGTAATTATAATTCTTTTTAGATGAGAAACATGTATAAGGTATTGTTACTGGTGTAATAGGTAAACTGTCATCACTCAGATGAAAAAGTTGCTAATTATGCAATGTTATTGGATGCGTGACAAACTCGTAGATCTAGGATTTCCACTTGGGTTAATAATTTTATAGTTCAATTAATTTACATCTAATTGGCGAAGCAAATATACAAAGTTCTAAAAATATTTTATCGAAAAACATATAAAAATGAAGTTGTAAAATGGATTTAAAAAAAATTGAAAACGAAATAAAAAAGTTAAGTAACCAAGTGATCACAAATTATGAAAAAAAAACATGAAAACATATAAGATTGTGAAAAAACATGAAAAATATACTAAAAATGAAGTTATAAAAACAAATTATGAAAAAAAAACATATAAAAACGAAAGTTAAAAAAATGAATCGTGAAAAACATGTAAAAACGAAACAAAAATGAAATTATAAAAATCAATTTTTGAAATATATATATATATATATATATATATATATATATATATATATATATATATATATATATATATATATATATATATATATATATATATATATATATATATATATAAAAGTGACCTAATGAGCATAATTTTAAAAGTTTAGTGACCTTAGATAGCCAAAAAGATATGGTAACCTGTTATTGCCGGTCATAGTGACCATTTTAGAAAAAAATTAAAAGTTAAGTGACATTTTAAAACTTAAAACGAGTTAAATGACCAAATGAGCACAAATCCAAAAGTTAAGTGACAAAATATGACCTAAACACTAAATAAAAATATGTAAATTCATCATTTTTCAATCTCTTTCCATATTGATATTCGAAAAAAAATAATACAATTTTTTTCTAAGAAAAAGGTGCACCATATGCACATTTTTTTTGTAAAAAAAATGCATTTTTTTGATTTTTTTTCATGATTCAACTTCTATATCAACATACCAGTCCATTGAATTGTTTTTAGAAAAAAAAAACATAGAAAAAGTTAAAAAAAAATGTGCATATATGCACAAACTCAAATGTGCATGATTTTTCAACCTTGGTTTTAGAATTTATTTTATATCAAAAAAAATAACTAAAAATATGTAAATTCATCACTTATTAACCTCTTCCACATTGGTATTCGGAAAAAAAATTAACTTTTTTTTACGTAAAATGTGCACCATATGCACATATACACAAAATGAAAATATGCATATATGCACATCTACATATATGCATATTAATGTATATATGAAAAATATCATAATAAGTTAGGACAATGCTATAGAAGGTGATTTATTGAAAAAAGGAATTCAAAACAAACGTTTTTCTACTTATGTGCATATGGTGCACATTTTATGTTATATGCACCTTTTTTTCGAATATAAATATGGGTAAATGTTAAAAACTGATAAATTTATATATTTTTAGTTATTTTTTTTGATAGAAAATAAACTTTAAAATAACATTTTTCCAAATAATATGCATGTGATGCACATGTTACAATTTTTTTCCGAATACCAATATGGAAAGAGGTTGAAAAATAATGAATTTATATATTTTTATTTATTTTTTTGATATAAGATAAACTCTAAATGAGGGTTGAAAAAAATGTTCTTGTTGATCGTAAAAAAGTTAATGATCATAATGAATCCAACCCATATATATATATATATATATATATATATATATATATATATATATATATATATATATATATATATATATATATATATATATATATAAAGGAGCTAGGTTCAAATGTGGATGAATATCTATTGTGCGGACGTGTGGATAGTGCTATTCTGTGAGAATGACAAAAAAATATGTTGTTTGGTAATGTGAATACGTTCAATCTTACATAACTATTGTCATTATCATACGTTCTCACTAATTAAATCGTCTATAAGGTTATGAATTATGTTTTTTTTTATTCTCATTCTATCGGAATGTTGTCAGAATGTTTATTGAGTCGTATTCTGTAAGAATGAAAATGAATAAAAAAACGATGTGTGAGAACAAAAATGAATAAGAATTAGTGAGAATGCATGAAAATGACGATATTTGTGTAAGGTTGAACGTATTCACATTAGTAAACAACTTATTCTCTTAGTAATTTTCATAGAATAACATTGTCCACACGTCCGCACAATAATTGTCCATCCACATTATAACCTAGCCTATGTATAGGTTGGACTCATTATGATCTCTAACTTGTTTACAATCAATAAGAACATTTTTCCAACCCTCATTTTAGGTTTATCTTATGTCGATAAATAAATAAATATATATATATATATATATATATATATATATATATATATATATATATATATATATATATATATATATATATATATATACACTTTCACTTGCATCTACAGGTAATATTTAGAAAAGGTGAGATGTTCATTATGTCAAACTTGTATATAGTTACTATCACAAATGTAAATACAATAATAAATAAAACAATTTTACATAAATGATCCTAAAGCCTTCGATAAAATACTCCAACCTATATGTTCCCAAATTTAAAAGTAATAATGATATGAAGAAATATTAGATAAATAACGACGAAAATTATCATCCACATTGTGACTACCTGTTGGTTATCCATCAGTGGTGGAGTCGGAACGAATGTTAAGGATAGCATACGTAAATCTTCGGGGTAGCATACCGAAAAAATTGCATTACACCAAAATAATTGTCAAAAAATTTCCACTACGCCTGAGAATTTGAAGTCAGACACCTACATAGATACGCGAGTGTTATCCATTTAGTGGTTTGTTTTGGCACATATGAAAGAGAAGAACATGCACACCATTCATATTTCATATAATGACCTAACTGAAGTCTTAATATCAAATAAACATCCACTTCATATCATATAAATAAACACAGGAACATACACGTCATTCGTTTTTATAAATATTATAAACAACCATTGTATTCTTAAAAGGTATATTCAAAGAAGCGTGAAAATAAACAATTTAAAATAATTTGTCTATTGATTCCAATTAAAATTAATATCGATGCCTTTTAAATTTTCTTACATATTTTAATTAATACCTTTTATAAATATAATGGCATAGTTTCTTCTATTAAAAAATATGATTATATAAAGAAAAATAGACAATCATATTATTAATCTCTATATTTATCTATGAAGGGACATGTCACAAACCATGATTGCATGTAGATTTTGTGTGCGACTGTGTTTTTGAAAACATCCTTCTATCTAAATAGATTAGTTGATATTAGAAACTTCGATTTAATTGCTCAGTTATAATGATATCTAAATTAAGAATGCTGTACAACGATTTGTGTGCCGTACATCATTTTTCATCTGGTTTAAATATCATTTTGATATTTAAATAAAACAACAAAAGCAAAATGGGTTGCCGTAAGTCAAAAAGGACACAAAAAGTGGATCCACCTCAACGAAAAGAATGGTTAAAGTAGTTCCCTGTTGGCGGCCATGGCTTCTCCGACCAGCTTTAAAGATTTTCTAGTGACTCATTCTCCATTTTGATAAGGAAGGTTGGCAAAACATACTTACTAGTTTTGTTGCACATATAACATATTCAAAGATTTCGTAACGGGTATAATAAATATAGATAACAATCAAACGATTCTATCAGCTCTAACCAGTTTACAAATCTATGGATATGTTATATATATAAAGCAAATATAATTGTAACATACGCAAAAGGGTATTGTATTATCAAGATGGCTTTCTCTAAAAAAAATGACCATTAGGTTTTTTTTTTTTATTATTTTTTTATTATTTTTTTTGCAGTGTAGCAATGATCTGTCATTCTTCAATTTAATTCTCTATTTCCAAGAGATTTTTAAGAGTGAAAGAGGATATGTGCGTGTTCTGATACTCTCGAACAATTGTTTCCAAGAGTTATGGTGGATGAACACGTTGTGTGGTTGGACATTGGGGGGCTCATACAGGTTTACGTGTGTACCTCGGAAGCGTTCTTACTTATTGAGAGACAACAAGGGGATGCCCTTATTAAAAGTCATCGTTCTGTTGTGAATGTTATATGTCTTGTAACAGTGAATAACAACTTTTGACAATATGAAAAGTGTTTGTTCTGACAAATGTAAGTGTATTATTTGGATGTCAGTAAATATAGAGGTGGATGAATAATTATTCAGGTTCAAGCGAAGGCATGCACAAATTTCTTTCATTTTATTTATCAAATAGAGCATTTTGAGGAATATGTTGTTGGGGTATGAAGTCTTGTGCATTTGATAAATAAAATATAGAGGTGGATGAATTAAGTGGACAAGACTTCATACCCCAACAACATATTCTTCAAAATGCTCTATTTGATAAATAAAATGAAAGAAATTTGTGCATGCCTTCTCTTGAACCTGAATAATTATTCATCCACCTCTATATTTACTGACATCCAAATAATACACAAATAGAGCATTTTGAGGAATATGTTGTTGGGGTATGAAGTCTTATGCATGCCCCAAGTACTCCATGTTAATTCTAAGTGTTACGTGGAGGAACATGGAACATCAAGAATTAAGTGGAGCACTTGGAGGAACATGGAGCATCAGAAATTAAGTGGAGCACTTGGAGGAACATGGAGCATCAGGACGAAGAATGGAGCATCTGAGATGCGCCACTATTGGCACAAGGTGCGCCACTCATGTCCAAGGTGTGCCACCTATGATCACGGTACGCCACCTTGGTGTAAGATGTGCCACCATTTTGTGCTTTGTAATGCTCCAAGAGTGTTGAAGTGTTGCTTATGATTTATTGAAGCAGGATGCGTCATTCAAGATCAAGGGTGTGCCACTAAAGAGCCGAATGTGCCATCATGGAGCACGATGCGCCACCAAAGTTCATGGTGCGCCATCATGGCTCCTGATGCGCCACTCAGGTGAAATTTTTGCTAGGATGCTCAAGATTTTACAATGTTGCTCAGAAGACTGAAGATGCTCAAGGCGGATGCTTCATATGGCTGATGCGTCATCATGATGGTAGGTGCTCCATCATGATGCACCATGGTGGCATATGATGCGCCATCATGGCTCATGATGCTCAATCATGTGTATGGTTGATACTCATGAGGTTGAAGGTTCTAGAAGCCCCCACATGACATTCCGTGACTGGTTGGAAATTAGGGCATCCCTTTCATGGGCTACTTATGGATGGGTCTGGACCATCAAAATTAGGGTTTCCCATGCTTGCCTATAAATATGTTCATATCCCCATCATTTTAAATTGCTATTTTTTAGTGAGAGCTCAAAAGTGAGATACAACATTGAGTGTTTGTAATAGTTCCTCAAAGTTAGAAATATTTTCTCTCTCGTTCGCCTGTCGATATAGGTTACCTTGACTGAACCACGTTAAATATTGTGTTAAGTTTTTATTTTAGTTTTTCAGAAGTTTTAATTCCGCAAGGTTCATCGAAGTTTGTTTGACGTTTTTCTGAAGTGCTTAACTTATTTTGTTATTATCCTAACAAACTGGTGATATTGCCATATATATATATATATATATATATATATATATATATATATATATATATATATATATATATATATATATATATATATATATATATATATATATATATATATATATTTCTAGGTATTATTTTAATACATTTTAAGTTATGTTTTGGTAAAATGCAAAGATATTTGGTACTTACTAAGTTAAATTCTATTTTGCAGCCAAATAGGACATTTTTGAAGAAAAAGGACTAAAACCGACAAAAGCTGGACACTTGGACGACTGGCGCTGAAGCTAGGAGCTTAAAGGAAAGAAGATTCACTGGTACAAAAATGACCTACGGACACGCCATAAAAGTGTGACCATATGCGTATAGTGACATTTTAATTTTTCACTGAAAGTGTGATGGAAGGTGACGCCATCGTATGGTTCTTATGGTCACTTTAAAATGTAGTGTCCAGATGATATGAAAACATGTGGCCGTATTATAAAAGTGTGGCAATTGGGTAGGGAAATTTGTTCCTAAAATCAATCATTTTATCCAATATTGTGGCGTTAAACCGTCAGTAGACACATTTATTTAGTAATTGTAGTGACCGTATATCACCAACTTGCGACATGGATGTTGTTTTAGTGTGGTTATTTTCTAATATATTGTCACACAATTTAAAGTTTATTAAGACTATTGTGTATCTTTTGCAAACATGTAATTACGGTGAGAATGACCATGTTCGCTAAATCGTGACATGTAATTAATTCCATAAGTGACTGTTTGCTAATAATTACTCACAAAAACAATCAATTTTGGTGACTATTGTCTATCGTATAGAGACACACAATTAAGTGAAACATGATCATAAATATTATAAAGACACACATTTTATTAAAATTAAGGACTATTGGGTATCGTATAAAGACTACTAGGTATATTTTAAAACCATGTAGTTACGGTGAACATGACCATATTAGCTAAATTGCCACATGTAATTAATTTCATAAGTGACGATTTGCTAATAATTAGTCACAAAAACAATCAATTATGGTATTTATCTGTCACATCAATTTTTTTTGTGTTGTTATTGTTGAACTTATCGTCACAAAAACTTTAGAAAACATGATTTTAAAACAATTGTAGATTCATAATTACTTTAGATTATGGTTATTATTAACCGTTTAGCCATATCAAAAAATGATATAAAGTCACCATTGTATAATTTTAGAGATATTGAAAAACTGTAAAACCTAGCCAAATTTATATTAAAGTCACAATAATTCAGTTTTTGTTGTTACTTTTTCTATATTGTAGACACATCAAAAGAATATAAATTAAAGTCATCAAAACCCGACAATATGAAACAATATCAAAATTCAAAATTAGATATTATTAATAACTGAAATCCAAATCCATACATTAAATTCGTAATTAAAATACCAGTAATAATGACATCATGGAGAGCATCTCCATGGATGAAGCTCATGTACCTTCCACCTGGACGTTCTCTTCCTCTTCCATAAGAAGGCAATGGAGCAATAAGATGTCAGTTGGTTGTGTCCCGAACATAATCACAAAAGGATAATAAAGTTAATTACAATCCTATTATGTTCTACTATTTGCTAAATAAATAACTTTACAGATGAATTGTTTATAAATATAATAAAGTATGTCTTCAGTATAGCTGTCATTATTGATTTTGCACATAGGAACCCACTAAACTTAACATTAGCCCTGATGCTTTCCGAAATAAGTTTTGCTTATGTTAATGCTTTGTGGTCCTAATAAATTAAACTTTTTGCTCCTTTAAGAAATCATTAACTAATCATAATGGGCAAAGTATTATACTATTATTCTCAAAACACAACATTACTTCAATTAGCAAAAATGCAAATGCAGAATAAGTACAAACTGTTTTTGGGAACTATATTTAATAGTCTTGGTCTCCAAATAGCAACAATGCAAAATAAATACAAATTGTTTCTGGACTTGTGGATGCACTGTGAAACTACAATTGGAAGAACATTAAGTAATTGTTTTTCAAATATGCAGAGATTGTTGTTTTCCTTTTGTTTTGTAGCAAATTAAGTCCGTTAGCTCAAAAGTCAATAAACTACACCATAACTTGACAAATTCAATAACTCATTTCAAAAATTGTACATTAAAATCAATGAAAAAACAGAGTATAGAAAAATTATTGAAATGACTTCTAATTTGAAGTATTACAGCTACTGAAACTTGTTTTAAGGTATGAAATCTGTGTGTAGATTTCTGAGATTTTCGCAATTAACTGAGATCAAAAAGTTAAAATGGATCTGAGTACTTGTGTAGCTTGGATAACAACGCCTTTAGCTAGATACAGAGTCATTAGTAAGATTGAAGCTCTCTGTTAGATAAACACCAGGAGGAATGTAAAGAAGCGTCCCTCCTTTCCTCTTCAAATGCTCAATCCGGTAAAACGCCTCCCTAAACGCTTTCGTATTCAGCGTTCTACCATCTCCGACAGCACCAAAATCAATTATTGAGATCTTATCGCTCTGGTACGCCACCAACAAAATTCCAGATCAAGTAACCAATCCAGCCGCCGAGCAGGAGCACTGCATTAACACTAATACGACGGCAGAAGGAACCTGATGTCATCGATATGGCTGAGGGGCGATGTGGCGGAGTCGGGGTGGAGGAACAGAGAGGCAACAGTGACCCCATGAGAGAACAACGAAAAAATAAACCCTAGCGGTTCAAATTATGTTGGGGGTAATGCGAATTAAGAAACTGTAAGACGATTTACCAGATTGAGAATATATTCATTTTGAAATTTTTGACAAATCTTCAATTTTGAAATTTTTGAATATATTACCAGATTGAGAATATATTCATTTTGAAATTTTTGACAAATCGTTAATTTTGAAATTTTTGACAAATCTTCAATTTTGAATTTTTTGAATATATTCATTTTGAATATATATATATATATATATATATATATATATATATATATATATATAATTATTTTGTCAAAATAAAACTCGCTAAAAACATAATTGTTTTTTTTTTGTTTTATGTTTTATGTCAAAATTAAATGATTTTAGATAAATATTACGTTTTTAATAATTTATAAACTTATAAAATGTATAAGATTAATGTGATTTATCAACTAAAAAATGTGTGAAATATGATATCTTAGAATTTGACTGTGCTCTTTAAAAATTATAAAATATTTGTGTGATGTTAAAAGTAGTATTTTTGATTAGTTGGTAAGCTATTTTGACTTTTGTCCCATGTTCGAGGGGTGTGCATTTTAGGTTGGGTGGTATATGGGTGAGGTGGGTAGGAGTATGTGTGTTCACGTGGAGTAAGTGGATGAGTTCGTGGTGAAATTTTAAATATACATGAACAAATAGCACATTTAAAATGCATAAATAGTTAAATAAACTCAAAATGTATAAACTTAAAATTGGAATAAACTCAAAATATCTACACTCAAACTTGAAGGGTCAAATATGAGTAAAAGAGGTTATAAGAGGTTGGTTTAGTGATAGGATGTGTAGGGTGTGTGGTATGGATTTGTAGGTGAGTTGGAGGTGGGGTGAGCTGGTAGGCTACGACGTGGGCTTATGGGAATAGGCATATAAGTATAGGTGTAGGTAGGTATGTGATAGGGTTATGTGTGATTAGCGGTGTAGGTTATGTATGGTGAGGATGGGTGGATGTGAGAGTGTTGTTGTGGATGTGGGGTGAGGTAGGTGGTATGGGTATGGGTGTAGGTGTGGTTGGGGATAGAGTGTGGTATATGGGTGGGTAGGTGTGGGGTATGGGGTGTGGAGGTAGTTGAGGTGGAAGTGGATCTTTGCTTATAAGCCTAAACCCTAAGTATGCCTTATGCTTTATGTTACAAGCCATATGCCCTGAGCCTTATGTCTTGAGACTCAAGCCTGTATACTTAAGTCGGAAGACATAAACCATAAGGCCTAAGGCTTAAGTCATATGATCCAATCATAATCATCATGTCATAAGACTTTAATTCTTAATTTATAAGCCCTAATATCCAAGCCATAAGCCCTAAGCTATAAGTCATAAGCCTTAATCCCTAAGCTATAATCCATAAGCCCTAATACCTAAGGTATAAGCCATAATACCTAAGTTATAACGCCTTAAGCCTTAAGTCATAACTCATAAGTCATAAGTCATAACTCTTTAGCCATTAGGTCCATCCTAGGCTAACCTAAATCACAAGTTATAAGACATATGCCCTAAACCCGAATTCTTAAGCCATAAGCCTTATGTATTAAGAAATAAATGATAAGTCACAAGCCATAACCTATAAGCCTTCAGCCATAAACCTTATAACATAAACCATAAGTCATAATTCATAATCCATAAACCATATGGCATAAGCCCGAAGTATCCTGACGGTCTCAAAGATAATGTTGAGTATATTTGTTGGCCAACTAACACTAATATGGAGTTTTTATGGTCCTTCAACTTTGTTCCTCCCAATCTTCCTCAGAGTAATTGTCATTTTCATTCTACTGATCCCATAGAAAGTAGCTTATTCGTTAGTGTTCCCAACCCCCCCCCCCCCAAAAAAAAAAGGCCACCAACATTCCTATCTCTTATAGGGAAAACACATTTTGTTGTATAAGGAACGAAAATAACAACCTATACTTAGTGCTCAATCATTATTTTTAAGGGTTGGAAGTACAAATTTTTACCAACCAATGGACTATTTATAATTTACTCCATAACTAATGATTTAGTATTATATTACCAATAGAATTATAAATTTGAAGTTGCAAATTTATTAAAAAAAATTTCGATTTTCATCGACTGAATTTTTCCAATTTTGACCGATTTTAACCGAGTTTCACTCATTTTGACCGTTTTTTACAGATACCCCCTTTTCCCCTGTTGTCGACGTCGTTCTCCCTCGTCTACCTTAAATTGAAATTTTAGTTCCCTCCCCACACATAATCTTTCCCGTTGTTTCTTCTTTTCATCTTCTTTTTATTTCTGAGGATCGAAGCTCTGATTGAAAGAAAAAGGGTATTAGGAACCCTTTCTCGTTCTCCCACCCCATAGGTCCCTTGTCCACCATCGCTACTCCATCGCCCCATGTTCGATCACGAGCATACCGATGGTATTGTTGTATGGATTCAACCCTAATTTCATATCTTCTAATTACGTGAGAACCCAACACCGTGAAATCCCTTTGAAACCCATAAACCCCTTTTGAATCGTTGGCACCGCTCCACCTCCCCTATTTGTCAGTTGCAGCTCCACCACCCACTCCGCCTCGCTAGGATAGACTTAGTAAGACAAAGCTCAACAAAAACCTACATACGACGAATGAGGAAGACTGATGAGGAAGAAGACTGAAACTCACTCTCTTTTACGATATTACAGGGAATGAAAAAGACTGAGGTATGCCATTTGTTTCATCTTTTGTGTTCATTACATGAAAATTCATGATTACTTAATTCTTGTTATTCTATTATTATTTTTTTAACTTTTGAACCCCATTATCCCACATTACCATGATTTCTTTACTTCCCCTCTAATTGACCCCTTAACCATTGCACCGATTACATCAACGATTCTTATTTCAGAAATTAGATATCGTACTAGACGAATCTGACATTTCAAAGATGCATTTTTATTTCTCAGTTGATTCTTGTTTCTGAAATCACCTTTGATTTATGAAAGTCTGAAGTTTGAGAATTTGATAATTGAAAGACACAAATCATTGAACAACCCACATCACCCACATGGTTTCTTAATTTGTCTAAGTTTAAAGCTTCTTGATTGTTAAATTCTATTTCTTACTTTGATGCAATTCTGTTCTTTTACAATGTAATACAATTTTGATTTTGTAGACTGTTAAATTTGATTTTTTTTTCAAATATGATGTCGTCATTCCATTATTCTGATTTCTGATGCATTCAGATTTCTTATTCTTAAACATTTACAGTGTCTCATTCTTAATTTTAGATTTATGATGAATACTAAATTTCCTACACATTTACATCAACTTCAAGCAGATTACACTGCCTCACCTTATTTTTTTTACAATGTTAATGTCATTGATGTGAGTGTTTTTCTATACCTGGACCATTTTACCCCTACATGGCGTTCATTGTGTGTTGCTTTGTTGGTGCCTTGAGAATTGCAAATTTCATATAAACTTCATATTTCTGGTTAGTATGTTTCTGGTTGTTGTTTGATGATGAGATTGTTGTTGGGAGTGTGTTCATATATCTTGACCATTTTACCCTTGGATTTTCTGGTGCGCTAATATAATCTTTACTTTTGTTTGTAGAAGGTAAAGGCCAAACCTTGATCCTAGTATTTTGTCGTGAAAGGATTCTAAGTAGTATCTTACTTGAAGGTAATTTCAACCCACAAACATATAACCTCCTTCACCATTATGGTTATTTTAAACTATTTTTTTTACTCTTTTTATATGTTATGGTAAAGATAAACCATTTTGATGCAGGTCTTGACAGATGCATGCAATACTTTGTGTTTCGCTCTCGAGTGTTCAAAAAAGTATAGTTACTTCCATAAAAGATAAGAAATGTTGCTTGGAATTTTGTTTGGAAGTTTGCATTAGTATGCATGCTAGTAACTACTCTGTATCGTGTTTCGACCCCAAATTGACAATATTACCCTTATTATTTTTCTTAGTTTAAAAAGTTGGTGTTTAGATATAATGATAAGATTTTAGTATATGTTTATATCCTTTTAATTGTAGTGTTTCCAACACAATGCTTCCAATTCATATTTAATAGAATTTATCTACTTAGTCATTCAATTTTTCATTGTTTTTTTGAATTGTGTGATTAGAAGTCGAAAAGGGGCATTTTAAATTTAAATGCTATTATTGGTATTATCTATGGGGAGTTGTTTTTTATTTGGATTTTCAGCTCTAAAATGGAATATAATAAGAAAATTGAGACTATTTTACTACAAAAGGGCAATATGGTCTTTTACATTTTTTGGGGTTCTAGATGCAGAAATTGGTACAGGCCGTAGTAATAATTTATGTCCCCTTCTAGAGGGTATTTTGGTCGACTTAAACGAGCCATTCAGATGCAACTTTAACCATTTATTTTGTACATGTTGACATCACTCCAACTGTTATATAACCAAAATGGGCCCCAAAATAAAACTGATTTATAAACAAAAATCATTTGATGTAGGTAATTCCAACAGTCTTCAAATGAAAATTATTACATTTTTTTTTTGCAAAAACTGTCCCAAACTCTAATAATAAGTTATACGGTTTGGGTTTGAGTCAATGGCTCTATATAAGTCACATGGTTGACTATTCAACAAAGGGTATTTTGATGAAGATTGTTCTTTAAATTTATACACAAACTAGTACAAAAAGAAAGACCATTACATAATTATAGTCACACATTCAATGACAATACTATAATTATACTGATCAGACATTATATTTATTCTAACTAGATTTACTTATAGACACACATAATAATTGTAAACATAACCAAATGCAACTTACACTTATAATATTTGTTTTCTTTTTCAAAGTCAATTCATCATATTTTGACACACATAATAAAACGCACATAACCATAAACCACTCAAATTAACTTGTTTTCATGCTTTTACTTAGTCACTGCTAAACGCCACCCTATGGATACACAAATATTTAATGTAGCCATATGTATCCCCTGTTAGCTACATTGGATTTCATGTGTCAAAATAACACCATGATACAGAAACATATATAATTGCCTCATGTTACCAGATATCTATGTATTGTCTCTTATATAAAAAGTATCATAATGTTAATCTATAAATGTGGGTGATAGTGAAATATGGCCACAGTCTTCGAGTGTGGCTAATAATTGTCACATTTTGTATAATTAAGTGTGGTTAAAGTTTTTATTATCTATACAATGGACACATAAACTAATTTAAATGTATCCAAAGACCATCTCTAAATTTTTTTAGTGACCTTTTTAATAAAAAGTGTGACAGGCCATTTTTCGAAAAGTGTCACCGTAGGTCATTTTTGTACTAGTGATTATACAAAATGAAGTCCCACGACATGGTGTTTTGAAGTCCATGATGTGGCAAATGGAAGGATCTCAGTTCCATGCGTGAAAATACCACTCACAACGTGACAATTATATCTTCACGTCGTGACCATGTGTTCCTGAAGATTCCTGCACGGAGAGGTGTTAGCCTAATAAGATTTTGGGCTTTATTTTGTATTGGGTTTTATGATTGGGCCTTTTCGCTGGGAAACCCTAATTAGCTTGTCTATATATTATGTCTTTCCTTTTCATTGTATTTGTACTTCTCTTTGATAATAATATGAAACCCTAGCCCTTATATGTATTTCACTTGTTAGTTTACATGGTATCAGAGCTCGGTTGATTATCTGTAGTTTTTTTGTTTTTTGGGGGCGAGTACTGTTCATCGGCGATTACTGTTCATCGGAGTTATTGTTCATCGATTACTGTTCATCGGCAATACTGTTCATCGGAGTTACTGTTCATCGATTACTGTTCATCGCGATTACTGTTCATCGCGATTACTGTTCATCGGCGTTACTGTTCACCGACGATACTGTTCATCGGTGTTACTATTCACCCGACGATTAATGGTCATCACGGCTACTGTTCACGGTTACTGTTCATCGCACTATTCATCGGTACTATTCACGTGCACTGTTCATTACCACCATTTGCAATTTTGGGGTATGCCTTTTTTGCTCGTTTCTGTATTTGGTTTGGTTTGATTTGTTCGTTTGTCGGTTTTGAGGGTTTCGTTTTCGTCTAGCTTTGTTGATTTCGAGATCTTGATCGTTTTTTGCTGCTACTCGTATTTACTATTTGACTGATATTGAAATATGGCCCCAAGAGATGATTCTCTTCAGTCCATTAGTATTCAACTTGATGGCAAAAACTATGCCTATTGGAGTTATGTTATGAAAAATTTCTTGCGGGGCAAAACTATGTGGGGGATTGTTACAGGTGACAAGAAGAAACCAACAGACAAGAAGGCCGCTAATTATGCAACCTTACTGGATTCATAGGAGACTGATAACTCCAAGATCATTACTTGGATTAATAATTCTGTCATCCAGTCTATTGGTACTCAGTTGGCAAAGTATGACACGGAAAAGGAGGTTTGGGATCACTTGGCTAGGTTGTATACTCAGTCTAACTTTGTAAAGTAGTATCAGTTAGAGTTTGATATTCGAGCCCTCCAACAGAACAATCTCAGTGTTCAGGAATTTTATGTAGCTATGTCGGATTTGTGGGATCAGTTAGCTCTTACAGAACCTGATGTGTTGAAGGCTTTTAAGCCTTATATTGATAGAAGGGAAGAGCAACGTTTGGTTCAGTTCTTGATGGCATTACGTTCAGATTTTGAAGGTCTGCGTGGATCAATCTTGCATCGTACACCTCTTCCCACTGTTGATTCGGTTGTTCACGAGTTGATTGCTGAAGAAACTCGTATCAAGTCCCATGCTGACAAAGCTCCCAAGACAGCCACTCCTGCTGTCTTTGCTGTTTCACAACGACCCCAATCTTCAAACCAAAATCGTCCCAGAGTTGCATTTGATGAGTGTGCTTTCTCTAAGAAGAAGAACCATTGGAAGGCAAATTGTCCTTTGCTGACAAGCAAGGGAAATCAGCAGCAACAACAAACAAGATCACCAGCACACTCTCAGTCTTCACAGCATAACAAGTCTTCTGGACAGTCACGTCCCTCTTTTTCATATTTTACGCCACCACAGTACGCTGCTGCTACACCTTCAGTTGAGAATGAAACAGATTTCACACCACCATCAGCCTTGGATCCACAGATTGTTGAGCAGTTCAGACAGTTCTTAGCTACCAATCCAACTGCCATGTCAGCTTCCATGTCTTATTCAGGTCTGTCTTCATCCAACACATCAGGTATTCCTTCATCCTTGTGGATATTAGATTCTGGTGCATCTCATCACATGTCACCACATTTTTCATCTTTTGCTTCATTATCTTCTCGTACACCTGTCTCTGTTATGTCTGCTAGTGCTACACCCATGTCAGTAGAGGGTGTTGGTTCTATTGTCACTCCTTATATATCTTTAACATATGTGTATTACATTCCTACACTTGCTTTGAATCTTGCATCGGTCAGTCAGTTGTGTAAATCTGGTTGTTGGGTCTTCTTTTCATTCTGTTGTGTATAGAACATTCGGTCTCGGAGGGTGATTGGGATAGGCCGTAGACTTGGGGAGCTTTATGTCTTGGAGCAGCTACATGTTGCTGATGTTGCTGCATCTAGTGTCGATTTGTCGTCTTTTCGTTTAAACCCTTCATCGTCTCCTTTTTATCTTTGGCATTCTCGTTTGGGACATGTTTCAGCGTCTCGTTTACAGTTTTTGGTTTCCACTGGTGTGTTAGGCTTTTTGAAATTTGATGATATTTCTGATTGTTGTGGTTGTAAACTGGGAAAATTTTCTGCTTTACCGTTTAATAAAAGTGTCACTCGTTCTGTTGCTCCCTTTGATATTGTGCATTCTGATGTGTGGGGTCCCTCTCCGATAACCTCCAAGTCAGGAGCTAACTATTATGTTTCATTCATTGATGATTACACTCGTTATACGTGGGTTTATTTTATGAAGCGCAGGTCTGACTTTTTCACCATATATAGGGAATTCAGAGCTCTTGTCAAGACTCAACACTCTGCTATCATAAAATGTTTTCGGTGTGATCTGGTAGGAGAATTTACCTCCAATGATTTTAAACAATTATTGGCATCTGATGGCACTATACATCAATCATCTTGTACAGACACTCCTCAGCAGAATGGTGTTGCAGAAAGAAAACATCGACATCTCCTAGAAACTGCTAGATCCTTACTACTCTCTGATCAAGTTCCCAATAGGTTTTGGGGAGAAGCTGTTCAAACCGTTACTTATGTTATTAATCGCATTCCAACTGCATACACTTCGGGGAAGTCTCCTTATGAAATGTTGTTTGGAAAACTCCCAGATTATTCTTCATTACGAGTGTTTGGGTGTACATATTTTGTCTTGAAGCCTCATTTAGAGAGAGATAAGTTGTCTTCAAAATCAGCTCTTTGTGTTTTTCTGGGATATGGTATTGGTCAGAAAGGTTATCGGTGCTATGATCCTTCAAATCAGAAACTGTATGTATCTCGCAATGTCACCTTTTTGGAGCATATTCCATTCTATAGCATTCCTGTACAGTCACATGATGCAACCCGAGAGGAGCTTCGTACTATTGATCCGTTTAGCATTGACATTGATGATCCACCACATGTCACTGATCCACCACTTGCTGCTGATCCACCACATGTGGCTGATCCAGCACCTATCGTTGATCCTCTGCCTGCAAATCATCAAGACCCCCCTCCATCGAGACCTTATCGTAATAAGAAGTCCACAAAGCTTCCTGAATTTGTCTATTCCTCTTACTCACCGGCTTTTGCCTCTTTTATTGCTAATGTACATCGTCTCTCTGAGCCAACATCCTATAAAGAGGCCATTTCTGATCCCCTTTGGCAGACCGCTATGGCTGAGGAACTTGCAGCTTTTTATCAGACTCATACATGGGATCTGGTTCCGCTTCCACCTGGAAAACACACGATTGGTTGTCGTTGGGTTTATAAAATCAAAACAAAGTCCGATGGATCCGTTGAGCGTTATAAAGCCAGACTTGTTGCGAAAGGGTACGCGCAAAAGTATGGTATGGATTATGAGGAGACGTTTGCTCCTGTTGCAAAAATGACGACTGTTCGCACCTTGATTGCAGTTTCTTCCATTCGCCAATGGAAGATTTATCAAATGGATGTCAAGAATGCTTTCTTGAATGGTGATCTTCATGAAGAAGTATACATGTCTCCCCCTGGTATTGCTCACCGACCAGGTGAAGTTTGTCGACTTCGGAAGGCTCTATATGGCCTCAAACAAGCCCCTCGTGCTTGGTTTGAGAAATTTTCTACGGTGATTACTTCTCTTGGTTTTCAACCAATTAACCATGATTCGGCTCTATTTATTTGATGTACGAATGCAGGTCGGATTATTCTTTCCTTATATGTCGATGACATGATTATTACTGGTGATGATCATGATGGTATAGAGTCTTTAAAGCGTGATTTGGCTCACCGTTTTGCTATGAAAGACTTGGGATTACTTCGTTATTTCTTGGGGATTGAAGTTGCTCAATCTCCAAAGGGTTATCTTTTATCTCAAACGAAGTATATTTCAGATTTGTTTGAACGTGCACGACTCACGGATAATCGAACAGTTGATACGCCTATAGAGAGTAATGCAAAGTACTCTCCAACTGATGGTGTCCCATTATCAGATCCAAGTCTTTATCGTACCATTGTTGGGAGTTTGGTTTACCTAACTGTCACTAGACCGGATATTGCTCATGCAGTTCATGTGGTTAGCCAGTTTGTCACTGCTCCTACTACTGTTCATTGGGGAGCTGTTCTTCGTATTTTGAGATATTTATGTGGTACTCAGTTCCGCACTCTTATGTTTCCTTTTTCATCCTCTCTTGAGTTGCGTGCCTATAGTGATGCAAATTGGGATAGTGATATTTATGATTGTAAGTCCACTACTGGGTATTGTGTTTTTCTTGGAGATTCATTGATATCATGGAAAAGCAAGAAACAAGATGTTGTTTCTCGATCTTCTACAAAATCTGAGTATCGAGCCATGACTATCGCCACTTGTGAGATTGTTTGGTTGAGATGGATTCTTGCAGATATGGGCGTTCACATCTCTCAACCGACCCCTTTGTATTGTGATAACGAGAGTGCGATAATGATTGCCAAGAATTCAGTGTTTCATGAGCGCACAAAGCACATTGAGATTGACTGTCATTTCACACGTCATCATCTCCAGAAGGGCACTATCTCCCTTCCTTATGTTCCTTCCTCTTTGCAGATTGCTGATATTCTTATGAAGCCGTTGACTGCTCCTCGATTCCATTTTCTGTCTGACAAACTCTCAATGCTTATTGTTGTTGCATTGTGAGTTTGAAGGGGGATGTTAGCCTAATAAGATTTTGGGCTTTATTTTGTATTGGGTTTTATGATTGGGACTTTTCGCTAGGAAACCCTAATTAGCTTGTCTATATATTATGTCTTTCCTTTTCATTGTATTTGTACTTCTCTTTGATAATAATATGAAACCCTAGCCGTTATATGTATTTCACTTGTTAGTTTACAAGAGGTACAAGTTTCCTTGGCGAATACGGGATAATTACTGAGCTAACGTCATGACACCGTAATGGTCACGACGTGAGGACTGACTTTAAGGAAACTATATATATATATATATATATATATATATATATATATATATATATATATATATATATATATATATCAGACATTATATCGACTTGAGAAGGATATGAGGTTTTTCAGACGAATTCTAGGACAGAAACCTGCAAAAATTAACCCTTTGAAGGAGGAGAAGATTGGAGATCAAGAGTTTAGAAGATTATAGCAAGAGATCACATCTTACATTCAGTATGCTTAGATTGATCATGTCTAATTCACTTTCTTATGTGTTTATGTGTTTATTTTTTGCAATTATGAGATAAATCTTTAGGCTTCTATTTAGTGATGATGAACCCTAATACTATGTGTAGTTTCAACTTTTTCATGGATTTTATGAAGTTGGTTTAGCTTGTATTTTATTTATCAGTACCTAGCATGTTATTAGTTTAAATCTTGTTGCCTAGCTTTCAAGATATGTGTAGTTGAATGATCACTTTGATTGCATTAACTTGTTTACCTTGTTGTTTATATCCATTAAATTACTAGAGCTAGTGATTAACTAAATCCTAGATTAGGTAATAAAGATATTAACTTTAACTGTGTTAGAGAACATAATTTGATCATAATTGTGTTTGGTTATTTGTCTTGATCATAGATAATTAATTTTAGATATATCTTACATAGCTCAATAATCTTAATTAAGCAATTTAGTGTCCACTTGTGTATGACCATTACATAGTAGTTCATGAATTGGTGACAATGTTAGGAGATCGGACCAAGACTTCTAATAAATTTAATATTGGTAACCAACAGAATTAATCCATGACTTAACAAACCATAGGAAAAAGGGGGATTCAAAGCTAAACGAAAATGTTTTCATTCTCTTGATTACAATTGTCTCTGGTTAGTTGTTTGCTTAGTTTTAAGTTAATTGATTAGTTAAGTTAATCTGAACTTGCAAAATCAGATAAAAAACCCCCATTTTAGTTATTATTCTTAGATTAATTTTAGTAGTTATTTTATTAGCTAAATATCGTTCCCTGAGTTCTATACCGGACTTATTTTTCTATATTATAATTTGACTAGATACACTACCTATAAGTGCATGAGTAGTTAAGTTTGGTTAGGTTATAAATTTAAAACTGGTAGGTATATATGTTCACATCAAGTTTTTGGCGTCGTTTCCGGGGAACGACTTATTTCAGTTTTTAATTTAAATGCTTTAGATTAATCGATCCTTTTTGTGGGGTAAAAACCGCAAAAAATTAATTTTTTGTTTTAAATTTTTTTTCCTGATTTTATAGTGTTCACGACATGATAGACCCTCTGTCACGACGTGAGAACTGAAGTTTTTCAGTTTTTTGGTTATTTATTTTTTAGTTCGTTTTTACAGTTTTTATTTTGTTTTGTTTCAGTAATATATGAACAGGGGATCCAACTTTCCGATTATACCACCACTTGAAGATCCAAAGTTCGCGTTGCATAAGAAGAAAGATAAAAAGGTCGATGAATCAAGTAGCGGTTTCCACATAGACAATGGATTTGAAAACTTTGAGAGGACTCCAAACAAGAAGGGCATAGGGTACGAACTAGAAGCCAAGGACGATTCAGAAGACGAGGTCAAAAGCGAAGTAGAAGTAATGGCTGATATAGCGGAGATGACGATGGAGGAGTACAAGAAGCGGATGCGTAACGATAATGGGTCGGGTCGTGTACCATCTAAAATTCCAGCAGCCACCAATTTCGAACTCAAGGGGCATATTCTCGCTATGCTTAAGGATATCCCATTTTATGGGAAGGATTATGAAGATGCTTACAAGCATATTGATGAAGTTTTGGACGTTACGAATTACTTTAATGTTCCCAATGTTCCATGTGAATCGGTGTTGTTGAGGATGCTTCTAGTAACTTTCAAAGGAGCATCAAAAGACTGGCTCAAGTCACTTCCACCTGGAGCCATTCAGACATAGGCCAACTTTCAAGAAGAATTCATTCAACAGTTCATTCCGCTTTCAAAGGTTTCAAGGTTAAAGAAGAATATTGCTAACTTTCAACAAGAAAATGGCGAGTCTTTATATGAAGCTTGGGAGAGATATAAGGAATTGCTAAGAAATTGCCCTCAACACGATATCAATGTGCAAAAAGAAGTTTCTATATTATATGATGGGGTAAACGCGACCACAAGGTAACTCCTCGATTTTCAAGGACCAATGACGAAGAAAAATCCCGCTACAATCAAGGAATTGATAGAAGAATTAGCGAAGCACTCCAGAGAGTACCAAAACCCTCGTGAAGAAATTACAAGAGGTAAGGTGAGTGGCAATGGAGCTTCAGAGGACTTGTCAGTGGTAATGGCGAATCTTGAGAATATGAACCGGAGGATGAAACAGATGGGTCAATCTGTACATGCCATACAAGTAGGGTGTGACAATTGTAGTGGATCACACTTGACAAAAGATTGTGATTTTGATGAGAACGGGAACCAAATAGCACAAGTATGCTACTATAGTGGTGACAGGTATGATGAAGATTCGAGGAAGCCCAAGAAAGAATGGTTACCTAATGATGAATACAAGAAGGCTAAAGAAGAAAAGTATCGGAAAACCGGACGAGGCTAGTACCAAAAAGAACAACCACCACCTGAGAGCAAATCCGATTTCGATTCAATGCTTGCACACGTTGTAGCCTTTTCTGAGAAAAGACATGAAGCAACTGATGCTACAATAAGAAACTAACAAGCTACGATTTCAAACATCGAGACTCAATTGGGGAAATTGACTAAGCTTGTAATCGAACGATTACTACTTAAAAATCCCGATCCAACACCACAACCTCACATCATGGCCGTTTACACTAAAGAAGAAACCATCTATGAGCCTCTAGTGATCTTAAATGAAGCCACGAAGTAGCCCAATCCACAGCCAAAAGAAGAAAAATCGAAGAAGAAAAACAATCTGGCACCTAGTTTTCACGACGTGATGAGCTCTCTGCCACGTCATGGCATGAGCAAAATCACACACATGCTTATTTTGTCAAGACTTATCAAGCACTGTTACCTTATCCTTCTCGAGCAAGGGCACATCCACCGGAACACGATCATAAGAGATTCATCAACTAGGTAAAGGAAATTCCAATTAATATTCCATTCATTGAAGCCATAACTAAGATGCACGAGTACGCAAAATTCCTTCAAGATCTTCTCGACACTCATCAACAACTAGAAAAGATGACGAATGTTGTATTAATGAACAATGTTTAGCGGCTACTATGGAAGGAGTTCTAACAAATATGGTAGATCCAGGACTCCTCACTTCGCCATGCGAGTTTGGAAATGCCACAAAAATGTTTTCTTTGGCCAATTCTAGAGCTAGCATTAATTTGATGCCTTTTTTTTACCAAAAGCTCGACCTTCTAGAATTGAAGACTACAAAAATGGTGATCCATATGGCTAATCGTCCGGTGACTAATCCTCGAGGCATAATAGAAGATTTATTGTTTAAAATTGGAAAATTCATTTTTCCAATTGATTTTGTGGTCATAGATATGAAAGAGGATGAAGATGTACCAATTATTCTTGGACACCCACTACTCAACACCGCAAGAGCCTTGGTAGACATTCGAGAGTCAAATATTATGTTACGAGTCAGGAAGGAGGAGATTACATTCGGAATCGATGAAAGGTCCACGAACTTGAAGGCACAAGATGAATTATTTCTTATGGATGGGGTACATAAAGACACCGAGCTTGAAGAATTGGAAAAATTAATGAAAGAAGTGTTGGGTTATGAGCATTCTAACACTCCTAAGTGTACATGCAACCCTAAATACCTTGGATCTATGTTTTCTCTATTATACATACAATTATGAACATCCAAGGTATTATCCTAATCTAGCATACAAAATAATAAATATAACAAGATAGAATACATACATCTTTGATGTAGAATGTCTTCATGAAGCTTGAGTGCCTAGTGCCCCAAGTGTGACACCTCAAATGGTTCACACAACACCAAATACACTTGGAATAACTTGAGAGAAACTTGAACACTCCTTGAAATCGTCTAGCCCTCACACTCACACATTAGTGCATGATTTCTTGAGCCATGGGATTCTTTTATATGGTGGCTATTAGGGTTACACCATGTAACTCATAACTTTACCCATTCCTTATGCTCCATGGATTTTAACCTCCATGGAGTATCCATGGGTCACCCCATGGACTTAGTCCAACATAAGGAATCTTGGATCACAAGCCCACATATATAAGAATGAATGATTTACATAATCAACCCATATATTTAATTAGTCTCCTTTTGATCACTTAATTAATTCCAAATTAATTCTTGATCAATACTAATTAAATAACCTTATTAATATATTAGAACTTATAATATATTAACCAACCTTAAGTGTTATTTCTCTCATTATAGTCTATCCAAATGCATGATGCCATGCAACCCAAATGGACCATGCCGGGTCGGGTCAAGTCTTACCAATTATAGTTATGGACTTAGACATTAATCCAACAGTCTCCCACTTGGATAAGTCTAAAACTATTATTGCGTATGACTTCAGGAACCGATCAGCAATCGTAGCTCTCAAAAGCTTCTGTCGAACTCTGACCTTGTCGATGAACTCTGACCTTTGTCAATGACTTGTCCATTAGATAAGGGATCATATATTCCTCCATTCTAGATATCATATGGACTGAGACATGGATTATCAATCATTCTCTCTGTCCATTTGTTGTTTCCTGATTTCCGATTCATGATAACTAACTGATTGAACAAATCAAATCAGTCCTGGCTTGGCCAAGCACTCACATGTATCATCTTTAAATCATCGAGGGGCCCACAGATATCGCTTTTATCCCGAAGGTAAAAGGAATGGATAAACTTCGACTCATATGGCTTGTTCTACTACTTGTTGAATCATACACAAAGGCACGTTTTATAACATCGAGTTACCAATGCGTTTTCGTGCAATCAATGTATAACCAACTCATAGTAACAACTCATATCTCTAGGTTTGAAGAATATAAGATATTATCGTCTCATGATCACTCGTGATAAAATCCATGAAGTGATTCAAATGATCGCGGGTTGAATCCAATACTCAGAACTTATGAGCACTCATGAGTGTTGTAGCACCACTTTGTCCACCAACTTGGACCTCTACAAACCAACCCATGACAGTCTTGATTTATATCTACTTCCAACATATGACCGACTGTGGATGGTTTGAATAACTTAATCATTCAGGAAGAGCGACTTAGTTATTCTGGAAGTCAAAACATGCAAAGTGAAACACAAGAATAAATGAATCAAATATGGTATCAAACCCTATGAATATAAATAAACACTTTTATTTATCACCATACTGATTACTCATTATTCATTGTTTCGGTTTTATCAACTTTATACTTGAATTTAAAACAATAGTTGTCCCATGCTCCAAGCATGTACACTATGTTTTCTAAACACTAGTCACGCCATACACCAAGTATGCATACTATGTTTGTCTATGATCTTTACTTTGTAAAATAGATCAATTGAACATCACTCCAATGATCCTCTTTTCACAGTCCCTAATCCTTACTGCAAATGCAAGAATTCCAAATTCATGCCATTTACTGAAATCTGTTAGATTCTAAACTTATATGCATTGATCCTCTTAATGATTATCCACAAAGTCAGAAAGACTTGACAACAATCATTACAGAGCATTCCAAAGGAGATCAGCTCCTTGGAAACATCCTTCTTTCATTAAGTTTCCTAATCTTACACAGATTGAATAATTTCTAACTTTGAAACATTTCCATATTCCATTTTGACTATCATTTCTGAACAAGAGTTGCCTCCTTACAGATTATGTCAATATGGTCCTTCCAGAATTAACATTATACTTCCAACTGTCCTTGAGCAACCAATCTTTGGTAAACCTTAGATTGTCCTCGACAATTGCTTAATCATTTTAGTCATATCCAATTCTAGACCTTTTCCCTTCATAATGCCCCAGGCATTTGGAAAATTTTAGAAAGGATGAATATAGCACATGTAATCGATCCTATATCCGAAGCATATGGGACACGATTCATGATGTCTCACATAAAGACTAAACCAGTCTTTTGCTATAATATTTCCATTTCAATTTGCCAAGTTCTCAAAATTCAGATTATGAAAAGGGATGCCGTAATCATAATCGAATTTTAGAACGCAAATAATGGACCCATATATAGAATTTCCTTATGTTGAGCCATTCCAACATGAAATTCATATATATATCCTTGATTAAATACGATTAAAATCTCAATCTAAGCTTTTAGAATTGAAATGAAGTATAATTTCCTCTCCCTTAATTATAGCAAAACAACTTTTTCAACCCCTGCAACCTCACGAATTGAAACTTTTGTTTTCTATAATTAACATTGCTAACTTGCAACCTTTGTCATAAGTATCATGCTCCCACTAACATGATGATTATTAGCATAACACTTATGCTCCCACTAGCTTTGACATGTACTCAGAAATCAGCTGACTTTCTTACCAAAGTTCAGATTTCTGATACTAGATTGTTTTGATAAAACTTTATCAAAATCATACACCTCTCTTAGATAGTTCACATGTGTGTCTAAACAATTTTAGAACTATGAAAAGGGATGTCGTAATCATAGTCTCAATTGTTTAGACCTTTGCCACTTCTCACAAGTCCATGTTAGTGTGCTGGTAAACCACACACTCTCCACTAACGACTTTGAGAATGCAAATATCACAATTGCTATTTAGCTAAAATCTACTTAGTGAAAGTGTTTCCTCACCATCATTTTTATGAATCGGAGAGAAACCTTATGACACTTAGATTTAATAGTGTATGTGTTCTTATCCATGTGAATTTGTCAAAACCATAATCACAAGACAAGGTTAGTGACAAATCCAAACTCATATTGATTAAACTTGTGCAATCTTAAATTCTTGCCATTTGGCAGCTCAGGTGCCTGCCATTGCTTCCAAGTAGTTGTGCAACCAATTGAGAACTCTCAGAACTCCTATGCAAAGCCAACTTGAATAGGCACAAAAATTTCAACACGATAGGTTATAAACCTCAAGTCGTGTGCTAGTGAAGGACTTTAGGTTTTATTCTTGATTAAGTCTTGAAACTTTCAAGAGCTTTAAGACTCCCACTGTCCTCTTGACATATAAGACTCCCTTGTCAAATATTCAAGAGATAGTGCGGATTCTTTATCAAGACTAACACTTTACACAATTGGCGTAAGTTGGTATCTGTTTTATCCAAAACATCACAACTTACCAATTTCAAATGTACAAGAGTAGATAACCTTTTACTCTTACATTTGACTAGTGTTAACAAACCCTCTTTAAGATATGTCACTCAAGTTACAATCTTGGAGTATGACTCTAAGAATTGTTTTGGAACGAAGTATGACTCATCTTTTTGATTTAACCATTTCAACAATTCATGACTCCTCTTCTTAGTCATAAGAATGCACTAAGATGACTTTAGAGGACCAATTGTGATATGGTATCTTAATCATTAAGATGATGATAAACATGATACTAAAGTACTCTCCCATCTTTTCAGATTTGAGAAACTTTTATCTTTCTGCCATACTTTGATTCTTCTTATTCGTTCTGTCTCACATTGAAACTTCTCCAATGCTACAGACTTATACTTAAACTTATAAGTATAACCATATTTACTGAACTTAAGTAAATCATGACGAATAGTCTTCTTGATCTTTTGTGGTGGACTTGACCAGTGCACAAGAATGTGTACTCGATCCCTTAGTCCTTTCCTTATTCACATAAGGAATTACTCTTAATTTTCCAAGCTGAAAGTTCTCATTCATCATACTATACAACTTGCATGATTCCAAGTTTCGGTCCAATTGAACCTTGGGTGATGAGAATCTTTCCTTATTTGGTAATATTAGACACTACCACAACCGAAAGAATCAAATCCATTTTTCCAATATTGCTATCAATGGAATCTTATAAGCAACAACTTTTCACAAATGCCATTGTAAGGATACTTAAAATAAATAAAATCAAAACCTTTTTCTTTTATTTTAAAGCTTTGCGGAAAAACTTATCCTTACAATCCATATGAAAACCTTGTTGTTATCTATTCCTAAGCAATATAAATATCATAACTCTTAAGTAATAGCCCAAAATTCTGATCACCGAACCATGCGATTGAAATCCATCTTCGCGATCAGAATCAGCATGTACTTAATAGAGTTAGACAATGGACTTTACCTGAAGTAGAGCCAAACGTATTGACTTTAACATCCTTAGGTAAATTTGGCAGCTTCGTAACCAATGCCCCTTCCTTTGGCAATAGTTACCTATGGACCCTTGATAATGGGACTATCTCAGACTTCGCCTCTCTCTTTACCATTGGGTCAACCGAGTTGACTATGGCCGATCCCTTTCCATTGGGAAGAGAGAGCTTTACTGGATATCCAATGTCATCATTGTCAATGTCCATAGCGTTTTAGGAAGTTGATCTTAGCAAATAGATAAGATCATTAAGGGTCTTGTCTTAGTCTGTTTCATAGGATTCCCAAAAGAACTCACTATGTGACTTAGAAAGTAGTTGAGCCACCAACTTTCTCAAGACTTTGACACCCAACTCTCCCGGCTTGTCAATATGTGACTACATCTCCAAGATGTGATCACACCTAGACCTTGCCTTGCCAATAGGGCTTGAGTGACCTTAAACTTTTTAGGAACTTGTGGGTTAGGGAGAATAATTGGAGGAGGTGAAAGAAGTATGATATCCATGGGACATCATCTTCATTTAGGAAAGCTTGTTTCAAGAGATTTGGGAAGATCATAAATGTCTAGACCAGACATCTTTTTGCGAGATATTCAAGATAATTGATTTAAAGTCCTTAATATGACACCCAATATGAAATATTAAGGCTAGGACCCAACAAACTATTTTATAACTTAGAAGAGGGATGCCGTAAACCAAGCTATAAAATATTTGAAGGTAGGTGAATGACGATTCACCAATTTCCACCATAAAAAACGAAATAATTTATTAGCTTTTAATTGGATTTGAAACTCCTAGATCTTTGAGATTTATTGAACTGTTCAAAGGCATGTTTCAATCTCGAGTGTGCCCTTCAGGTTTTGTGACTGGGATGCCGAGGATCACAAAACAAGGTGTGAATAACCATGCAAATATACTTGGTACCCTTAATATTTACCCCTTAATCAGTGTGCCGGTTAACCACACACACTTCACCGATACTATGATAAATATTAAGTTACCCTTTGCCTACCTTGTTAAGTCCAGGTTAGTGTGCCGGTTAACCACACACGCTCCACTAACGACTTAAGCAAAGTGCAAAGTGTAATTTCATGGGTTAGCACCAAATTCACATTTTCCTAAGTAACTAAGATTGGGTATTAATAAGAGTTTAGTTACTTTGTATTTATCATTAATACTTTTAATGAAAGGAGAATTATAGTCCTTGTCCTACCCGTTCGGCTAACGACCCTCCACCAGTCAAGGAAGCGGTGGGTGAGAGTGGACACCCATTAAACTGCCATTTTATAGGCAGTAACCTTATACCCCCCTTATAGACCGGCTTCGTGAATGAGGCCTACTAACGGTAAGACTGACTTTACTCTTATACATATATATAAATATTATTAACTTATAATATTATAAAGTATAAGGGTTGAATTTTAACTTTTAAAATTCTAAGGGCTAACTTGGAATTAAAGTATTCATAAGTGAAAACTTTTCAAATTCCAAAACTTGAGGGCAAGTTTTGGAACTATTCAAAACTAATTAATTCCATAACTTATGAGTTTAAAGTAGTTTTAATTAAAAAAAAAAAAAAAATAACTCTTCAAGTTCCATAACTTGAGGACAAGTTATGGAAGACTTTAAACTAATTAATAAAAAAAATAACTTTTTTTTATTGTAACTTATGGAACTAATTAAGGTTACACTTTTTTTTTTAATTTAATGAAGAGACTCTTGAACCTCCATAACTTGAGGACAAGTTATGGAGTCATAAAACCATTTAATTAGAACTAGACTCTTCATTTTGTAACCTTTGCCAACTTTTATGAGTTTTATGATTCTTAAATGTGACTTTTCATATAACTTGAGGACAAGTTACAAAAACACACTTTGGAATCAACTCTTAGATTAAAATGGATTGAAAACAACTATTTCACACAACTTTTCTATTAATCTAAGAACCTCATAAGAACAAGATAATTCAAATCATCAATCTTCAAGAAATTAGCATGAACATACAAACTAATACAAATCTTGAAATTATGACAATTATCTTAGAAATTGGATTAGCATGAACATTAGCACATCAAAAACAAGTTTATAAGTCCAAAAACATCTTAGGGTAATGTTCCTAGTCCAATTCCAGACAAAACAATCGAATATATGCATCCAACTCGATTTTTCAGCTACTTTTGCAAGTATAACAAGAAAACAAACCAGGCTCTGATACCACTGTTGGGTTATGAGCATTCTAACACTCCTAAGTGTACATGCAACCCTAAATACATTGGATCTATGTTTTCTCTATTATACATACCATTATGAACATCCAAGGTATTATCCTAATCTAGCATACAAAATAATAAATATAACAAGATAGAATACATACCTCTTTGATGTAGAATGTCTTCATGAAGCTTGAGTGCCTAGTGCCCCAAGTGTGACACCTCAAATGGTTCACACAACACCAAATACACTTGGAATAACTTGAGAGAAACTTAAACACTCCTTGAAATCGTCTAGCCCTCACATTCACACATTAGTGCACGATTTCTTGAGCCATGGGATTCTTTTATATGGTGGCTATTAGGGTTACACCATGTAACTCATAACTTTACCCATTCCTTATGCTCCATGGATTTTAACCTCCATGGAGTATCCATGGGTCACCCCATGGACTTAGTCCAACATAAGGAATCTTGGATCACAAGCCCACATATATAAGAATGAATGATTTACACAATCAACCCATATATTTAATTAGTCTCCTTTTGATCACTTAATTAATTCCAAATTAATTCTTGATCAATACTAATTAAATAACCTTATTAATATATTAGAACTTATAATATATTAACCAACCTTAAGTGTTATTTCTCTCATTATAGTCTATCCAAATGCATGATGCCATGCAACCCAAATCGACCATGCCGGGTCGGGTCAAGTCTTACCAATTATAGTTATGGACTTAGACATTAATCCAACAAGAAGAAGTACAAACAATGGAAAATCCAAAACTAAACGAAGAAGTCAAGCTTACCAAGGAAAAGGCCTCCACTCAAATGGCTTTTAAAGTTTTTTCCTTTACCACACCTAAGGCTCAAGTTAAGGAGGAATATAAAGATGAAGAACTTAGTCCAAGTGATGAAGAAGAGGATCAAGTTAGCAAGGAGACCACTATTAACACAATGGAAGTGGACAAGAAGGAACCAGCTGAAGATAAAAAGAAGAGCACCATAGCTAAAAAATCTCAAGGAGTCAAGAGAAAACATGATGCATGCGACAACCAAAGAAATAAGGAGAATTCGAAGAAAGCTTATAGAAGACGGATTGCGACTTACAAAAGAAAAAGCCTTGATATGAAGGAGAACAAGAAGATTACGCTCCTAATCGGCACAACATAGAGCAGGAAGGAGTTCGGCTCACTACTCCATTAAAAGAATTGCTTCTCGGGAGGCATCTCGCAATGTGAGCCAAATAAACTCACGACGTGAATTCTGAGGGAACCAGATACTTTTACGCCTCACAAAATCATTTGAATCACACTTTCTTATACCACTTAGACGTGAAACTCTCCTATAGTCGCCCACTTTGATTTTCGACTGCAAGTGTTTTTTTTCTTCCAATATTCATGCGTAATCGACATCATAAGTGTTTTGGTCAAAAATCGATCAAGTGTAATTCAACCAAATTGTATGAGAGGTTGTAGTGTTAGTGCTACGTAACTGTAAAATAATGATCAAAATGAGACAAGTGAGTTACAAGGAAATCCCTTGACCCTTTATAGGATCTCCGGCATAAAACTTTGGGAGGTGATAATGATCACCTGCCTTGATGTGTTTTATTGAATTCAATCTAAGATTACAAAGATGATGAAGATAATACGAGTACAAATGTAACGGTAGAGCTCATCGTGTGTGTAGTGTGCGATTTACAAGTGTTATTTATAGTCTAAGTTAATCAACAAGAAGTCCGAGATTTCTGGGATCCTCCTTCAACAGGTATTTGCACGTTGTTTAACTTAGTATCCACGGGTCTTAAGCTTGGTTGAAGTGACTTTCCATTGAGAAAGAGTCTTGTGTTGACTAGTTTTGCGCATGTGAGAAAAATAAAGGAAAATATAGTCGTTATAAGTATTAGAAATATTAGTGGTAATAATCAGGATCCTAGGACATGATTAAGGATCCTAAGGCTTTAGAAATATTTAAGGATCCTGAATATGATTCAAGGATCCCGCCCCTAATAATTTCCCCCAAGTTATACCTACGAAATATTAAGGTTAGTTTTTTTATATATTTGAGGTATAATTTAAAAAATAAAAGAGATAAGAAATTTTGAATTTCAAACCCTAATCGGATAGGTTTATCCGTTCCATAAGCATCATTGCCTAGTCAAATCATGTTCTCTCTCTTCTGCTACTTAGGTTAAATAGGGTAATTGCATGAACTCCTTTTACCTTCCCCAACACTTCTTACGATCGTCTCCGGGCACCTTCATAGGTAATTTCTTTCTCCTGTTTTCATTTTGTTCTCTTCTTTTCCCAGATCATGGGCAAGAAGGCAACTCGTTCTCGTGCCAATATTACTGCTTCTCCATGATTTCGTTGATTAGGGGATTATGGCCTATGATGAGGTTTGCTCCTTCAATGAAAAGGACATGAAGTCTTTTAAAGTCGAAAGATCTTTTCCCTCCGATGCGATCTTCAGGTCCTTTGATCCTTCTATTCAGCCTAATTTTGTTTCTCCTTCTTGGGTATGCTTCCCTAAATATCCCTTTTCTTTGGGTCTCAATTACCCTTTTTCGGGTATTATTTCTGATTTCTTTCAAGCCACCAAGCTTTCGTATATCCAAGCAATGCCCATTATTTGGAGGATTTTGTATTAGATTGAGCGAGTGAATCATTCCCACAATCTGGACATTGGTCTTACCGAGTTGGCTTATGTTTATGATCTCTCTACTTTTGGGACTTCTCGTTTTTACTTAAGGTCAAAACCAAAAAATCCCCTCTTATCCTGAAAACCAAACATAACGATGGATCCTGGAAGGAAAAATACTTTTTCGTGAGACGAGACTCTATCGCTGGTGGGGATCTCTTGCCTAAAGCTTGGGTTGAAAATGGTAGGATTTTAATTATTGATCTTGAGGATACAAGGATTTACGTTTCTTATTTTGTTCATTTGGATGCAGGTTACAAGTTCGGAGAAGCTTTCCCTATTGCTGAGGATACTGAGGATAAGGTTACGCATTTTCTTGCTTTATCTACGGACATCAGATCATTCAAACTTGAGTTTCCTAGCCTTCAAGAAGGTTCATTTACCACAACTTCAATGGCCACTGGTAAGGATTCTTCTTATCATTTTTATATATTTCAGCTTTAGGATCCTGAACTCATGGGGATCCTTCTTATGTGGGATCCAAAAATACTTGTTCTAGTGCTCGATTCTTCTTGTCTGAGCTTAAAGATGACATGTCCAACGGTTTGCTCATGGTAAAGAAGGAAAAGATCCCTCCTTCTCTTTCTCTTAAGAAGACTCAACTTGATCTTACTGTGAAGACCCCGACGTCTCGCAAGAGGAAACCATCTGATGCCTGGGATGTTGAGAATCTCGGAACAAATGAGGTCTTAAAGAAGATGATATCCTTCTCCTAATCCATGAGCATTCTTGTGTTCTTTTCCATTCAGTTTTATTTTCTAGTTACCACTGTTCCTCTTAGGTTGCTGATCATGTCTCTCGCTCCGGTGAGGATCTTAAGGCCAAGCTTGCTCAAACAGAGCATGCTCTGAAGGAACAAGATGGAATCAACAAGGATCTCCTATAGAGGGTGGAGAAGCTGACCAAGGAAAAAGCTGAAAAGTAAAGGAGCATGTGGTTGATATGGAAGAGGTCATTGCGGAAGTGAAAGCGAGTGGTGCTATTTTTGTCTGGGAGGCGAAAATTAAGCTTGCGGAGGATCTTGAGAATACGGGATCCTGGAATGTAGACGGATGAAGAGAGGCCCTAGGTAAATTGAATGGCAAGCCTACTGGTGCCAGTCAGGATCCTACATTGCAACCGAAAGAAGGAGAAAAGAAAACGGAGGTGGCTCCGAGTGGTGGTGATCAGTCTGCAACATAATTTTCATCCAGTTAAAAACAATTTTAATATTTTTGGCATGTAAGACAATGTTTCACTTTTTGTCTGGTTAGTGGATAACCCCCTTTTTTTAGTTATGGTTGTTTTATGCTTTTCTGCTTGCATGGTTAATTTGTGTGGTTGTAGCAATAAGATTTCTAGGTATCCTTGCGTAATCAAAATGATAGAAATAACCATGAACAACCTGAAAACAGTTAGTCATTAAATTGAGATCTTAAAATAGTTAAGATCTTTTTAAGATAATAAACCTTTGAACATTATGTAGAAAATATGATTTTAAAGGATAGATAAAACTTGGTGCTCCTTACGGTTCACAATCCCTTGAATTAGGCATACTTTGTGAGTTTGCGTATGGAAGGATCCTTACTTGAAAGATCCATGTTAATCTTCTACTTAGCGAACCGAAGAGGATCCCTCTTTAGGAATTAACTAGGAATGATCCCAAATCCAAATGAAATGTGGGAGATTCCTTGTTTATAATGCTACAAGCCTTAGATGTTTCCTGGAAAAATATCATCTTTTGAAAACAGGATTATGTTCAGCAAACTTCAGGGGAGAATCCCAACACATTAGTGTTATGAGTTTTAGCAAATTACTGGGGAAAATCCCAACTTAGGATAACACGTAAGTGTTATAAACCTTATGAAATCACTGGGGAAGATCCCAACTTAAGATAACACGTAGGTGTTATGAACCTTATGAAATCATTGGGGAAGATCCCAACTTAGGATAACACGTAAGTGTGATGAACCTTATGAAATCACTGGGGAAGATCCCAATTTAGAATAGCACGTAAGTGTTATAAACCTTTTGAAATCACTGGGGAAGATCCCAACTTAGGATAACACGTAAGTGTTATGAACCCTATGTAATCACTAGGGAAGATCCCAACTTAGGATAACACGTAAGTGTTATAAACCTTATGAAATAACTGGGGAAGATCCCAACTTAGGATAACAAGTAAGGGTTATAAACCTTATGTTTAAACGTTAGGATCTTGACATATGTTGAGAAATAAAAGGGTTTCCAAGTCACTAAAGCGTGAAAGGATTCCCTAGTTAACTCTGTAAACCTTAGATAGTATTATCTACCCTTAATCATAGGAGAGGTGATTAATCTCTGTTCATAGTTACTTGGATAATTGCATATTTCAATCGTCAATATCACAAAATTACGTATCTATCGGGATCCTTGAATGCTAAGATCCTCGAATGCGAGGATCCTACAATGTCAGGATCATCGAATGTTAGGATCCCTATGTGTTAGGATCCTTGGATGCTAGGATCCTTATGCGTTAGGATCCTTAATTTCCTGCGCATAGCAAACGTTAGCTTGGGGCCCCTCCGATTCTTAAGTTAGTATTGGCTCTCAGAAGAATAAAAAGAATTAGATAAAAGTAGATGGTAGAGAGTGTACCTTGAGTTTGTTTGAAAATGATTGATATAACTTACATGGAGTATGCTTTTAGATGGATGGCATTCTAGGATCTTGTAAAGATGTTACCCTCAAGGGTAGCTAGCCAATATGCCCCATTTCCTGCTTTTGAATCAATGAGATACGATCCTTCCCATTTAGGTGCCAACTTGCCTACATTGGGATCCTTGGTATTTTGGAATGTTTCCTAAGTACCAAGTCACCTACCTGGAACCTTCTGACTTTGATTTTCTTGTTATATGCTTTAGTGATCCTTTGTTGATGAGCAGTAATGCGGATCTTGGCAAGATCCTTGGGTTCATCGATAGTTTCAAGATCTTGGGCTAGGATCTTATCATTATTCTCTTGATCATGCAATTGATATCTTGTTGTTGGGATTACTACTTCAGTAGGGATCACGACTTTTGTTCCAAACACAAAAGAGTATGGAGTTTGGCTAGTGGCTGCCTTTAAAGTGGTCCTATCTTCCCATAGGATGAGAGGATGCTCCTCTGCCCATCTTCCTTTCTTCTCATCTAACCTCTATTTTAGATTGTTGACTATGATCTTATTGTTGGATTCAACATAACCATTAGCTTGAGGGTGAATAGGAATGAACATTATCATTTTAGTCCCCCAACTTGGGAAAAAGTCTCTAGTCTTTTTTCTTATGAATTGGGATCCATTATCGCATATGATCTCAACAGGGATCTCGAACCTAGTCAGGATATTTTGTTTGATAAACGAGAGCAATTCCTTGTCTCGTACTTAAACAAAGGCTCCAGCCTCTATCCATTATGAGAAGTAGTTCGTCATCACTAGCATGAACACCTTTCCACCAGGAGCTTTCGGTAGCTTGCCAACTATATCCATTCCCCATTTCATGAATGGCCAAGGGAAATGATAGGATGCAACGGTTCTACTGGTTGATGAAGGATGTTACTATGTATTTGACAAGCATCACATCTTTGGGAATGCAAGAGAGCATGCTTTGGAGCATAAGGATTTATGCCCAGTGTGGTTGCCACAATTTCCTTCGTGTATATCTTTTAGGACTTCTGCAACTTCCTGATGTTCTAAGCATATAAGGTTTGGACCTACCATGGTATTTTGTATAGTCTTCCTTGGATCCTCATCAATCGTGAGACTATCATCTTGAATGTTCTCTCGCTTTTTTCCTCCCTTGGGATTGTGCCATTTTGGAGATATTCCACTGCGGGCTAGATCCAAGATTTGGAGTGCTATGGAGGATCCTGAATGTTGAGATCCTAATGAATAGGATCCTGAGGAAATGGTTGAGGGTCAGGATCCTCGATTATTTCCACGTTGGTTATTTGATCATGGTGATTGGTATCATCTGGTTTATTGGAGGGATCTTCTATCACTGAGATCAATATATGAGTTATAGGGATCCTGACCTCCGTCGGGATCCTAAAGGAAGATCCTAGGTTGGCTAGTGCATTTTCCTCAACATTTTATTCTCTGGGAACTTGTCTTAGGCTAAAAGTCTCGAATTTGGAGGCCAGCTTTTTGAGGATTTGAAGGTATAGTACTAGTCTTTCGACTTTAACTGCGTATGATCCATTAAAATGATTAGTTAATAATAAGGACTCAACAAATACCTGAAGATTCTTAATTTCAAGATCCTTGGCCAGCTGCAATCCCATAATCAATGCTTTGTATTCAGCTTCGTTGTTGGTTGCATTGAATTCACAACTAACTGCCTAGGGTATGATGTCCCCTGTGGCGATTTTAGTATGATCTCTAGGCATGTTCCTCTAAAGTTTGAGGATCCGTCAGTGAAGAGTGTCCATCTTCCCATGCTTTCTTCTTTTTGGAGTTCCTTGCTTTCTAACTCTGTTTCGGGTTGTAGATCATCACTGAAATCAGCCACAAAGTCTGCTAGTGCTTGTGACTTTATTGCTGATCTTGGTTTATATTTGATGTCATATGTGCTTAGCTTCACGGACCACTTTGCCATCCTACATGAAATCTCTTATTTTCGCATAACATTCTTGATGGGGTAGTTAGTTCTCACATGTATAATATGTGTTTCAAAATAGTGTCTTAATTTTATGGAAGCAGTTACTAATGCAAGTATTAGTTTTTCAAGATAGGAATACCTGGTCTTAGGATCCAGGAGACTTTTACTTACATAGTATATGGGATGTTGATCTCCATTGAGATCCTTGGCTAAAACTGCCCTTACAACATTAGAGGATACTGAAAGGTATAGGAGGAGTGGTTCCCCATCTAGTGGTTTCACTAGCAAGGGTGCTAAACTTAAATAATTTTTAAGTTCCTGAAAAGCATCTTCATACTCTTTAGTCCACCTAAACCTTTTGTTCTTCTTCAAGATATCATAGAAAGGTTTGCACCTTTCTGAGGATCTTGAGATGAACCTGTTGAGTGCTGCTACTCTTCCTGTTTGTCTCTGAATATCCTTCGTCAAGGATGGTGATCGTAAATCAATGATGGCTTTTATTTGTTCTAGACTTGCTTCTTTTCCTCTTTTAGTCACCATGTATCCAAGGAACTTGCCTGACCTTATTCCAAAGTGGCACTTGGAAGGGTTCAATTTCATGTTATATTCGTCTAGTATGTTGAAGGCGTCTTGAAGATCCTTGAGGTGATCCTCAATTTTCTTTGAGTTTACCACCATGTCATCGATGTAGACTTCCATGGTGTCCCCTAGTTTATCCTTGAACATTCGGTTGACTAACCGTTGGTATGTTGCACCTGCATTTTTAAGACCAAAGGGCATAACAGTATAGCAGTATATACCTATTGGGGTAATGAATGCGGTATCCTCTTGGTCAGATGGTTCCATTTGGATTTGTTGGAACCCCGCTGATACATCCATAAACGTTAGCAGTCCATGGCCAGTCGTAGCCTCTATCATGGAGTCTATGTGTGGCAGGGGGAAAGGATCATTAGGACAAGCCTTATTCAGATCCGTATAGTCCACACATACTCACTATTTTCCATTCTTCTTTTGCACGAAGACCACGTTGGCTAGCCATCTTGGGAACTTGACTTCCCTCACAATCCCTCTTTTAAGGATATTTGCTACTTCTTCTTGGATGATCTGGTTTCTTTCGGGTGCAAACTGTCTTCTCTTTTGATGTACTGGTCTGAAAGAAGGATCAATGTTAAGTTTATGAGTTATAATATCCTTGTCTATACTTGTCATATCCTCATTCTTCCAGGCGAATGTTTTTCTTTTATCTTTCACGAAATTTATTAGTTCTTGCTCGATTTGTTCTTGCATTGAGGGTCCTATGAGGACTTTGGCTTCAGGATCCTCGAGGTTCAGGGTCACTTCCTTTATATCCTGCTCTCTTGTTTCTAAAACACCTCGTGCACCTGCTTTAATTGCTATCCTTGTCGTGGTATTGTTGAAGATTTCATCGAAGTCTTTTAGAACTCCTTGGATTCTTGTTGATCACCTGTGATCTTTACTGCTCCCCATGAAGTGGAAATTTTGACACATTGATGGTATGTAGAGGGGACAACCTTCATATCGTGGATCCATGGTCTACCTAGTATAACATTATATGAGGATAATGTATCGATTACACAAAAGTGTTGCATAGAGTTTACCCCCTCTATGTAAATAGGTAGCGTTATCTCGTCGACCGTATATTTTGTTTCTCCACTGAATCCGATCAACACTGAGGATCTTTTGACTATTTCAGCTGCAGGGATATTCATCCATTTAAAGCGTACAAGAGTATGATGTTGACTGAGGATCCTCCTTCAACAAGGATCCTTCTAACAAAATGGTTGGCGATGTAAAAAGTGATCACCAATCCATCGTGATGAGGATCTTGGACGTCTGTTCTATCTGTTTCGTTGAAGGTAATCTCTTTCTCGTTTGTGATCGATGTGTTCTTCTGTGACATTTCTTCTTTCTCCATATTCGACACTTTAGCATGTCTTTTTGTTGCAGAGTAAGAGGTGTCACAAATGTCAGATCCTCCAGAGATTTTATTGATTACCGTAACGTCTGTAGGAGGGGATCCTGGTTTCTCTAGGGTCTTGTGAAGATCCTGATCCTTTTATTTAGATCTTTCTTTTCTTCTTTCGAGGATCTCCTTGAGGTATCTCTTGCTAAGTAGGTAACTAATCTCCTTTCGTATGGCTATGAAATCTTCAGTAATGTGACCAAAGTCCTCGTGGTATGCACACCATTTGGACTTATCTTTCCAGGTGGTTGACTTTTCCCCCTTTCTTGGCCATCTCGCTTTGTCGCCAAGATCCTGCATGGGAATATCAAACTTGAAACATCCACAGAAAAATAGTTCTCAGTGATCTTAGGAAATTCTTCTTCATCCCCTTAATTTTCAAGGGCATTAAACCTATGATGATCAGGCCTGGAATAAGTTTAGATTTATAGGATCTCTGGGCCGAGGATTCGACCTTCCTATTGGGGTTATCATATGAGCTTGGTGGGTTGCTCCTTTTTTGGATCTCCTTGTCTTCTTCGAGCCTTATGAACCCCAGTGCTCTACTCCATACTTCATCCATTCTTTTGCATGGAGTCATTACAAGGTCGTCGTAGAAAGGAGTGTCTTTCTTTAGACCCATTTTGAAGGCTTCCACGACAGTTTCCATGTCGATGTTGGGCATACTCAGAGCTTCCCAGCCAAACATGTTCACGAAATCCCTGAGGGATTCCTTAGGATCTTGAACCACCCAATAGAGATCACTAGTGATCTTCTCGAATGTTCTGCTACAAGAAAATTGGTTGTTAAAAATATTAACTAAATGTGCAAACGAAGTAATAGAGTAAGGAGGAACTTTTAATAGCCATTTCAAGGCTGATCCTGTGAGGGTTGAACCAAAACCCTTGCATAGGCAAGCTTCCTTCAAGTGTGTGGGAATGGGGATGATCTCCATTCTTTCCCTGTATTGTGCCACATGTTCTTCAGGATCTGTGGTCCTATCATAAGGCTTCATGCTAGGAGTTTGGAAGCGCTTTGGAATCTCGGTGTCAGTGATTGTAGGAGCGAATCTCGAGATCTTGTGGCTTGTTGGGGAGACTTCCGATATAGGCTGGACTACTCCGGGTACGCTCGAGATCATCTGTCACAGCTTTTGAAGTTCTTTGGCCATGATCGGGCTCATTCCTATATCAACATCCATAAAGTTAGTAGTAAAGGTATTATTATTGACGAAGTTACCAAGATCCTTGTTATTGGGAGTAACAAACATTTCGTTGGGATCCTGGGTCGTACAAGCTTGCTCTTTTGGAGTTGCACCACAAGCGGGAGCATAGGCCGGTGTTAAGGATCCTATCTCACGGCGATTTGCTAAGGATCCCGTATTGTCAAAGTTCATGATCTTGGGTTGGAAGATCGAGTGTGCTGCTTCTTGGGGCTTGTGGATCTCTTCCCTCATTCTCTCATTTTCCTAGAGTATCGTCATGTTGTCCTCCTTCTGCTGAGTGGCTTGCCATTCCAATCTCTTCATCATAGCGAAGATTTCGTTTTTGGAGACCAGTACAGGAGGATCCTGAGATCCTTGGGCAGCGACCGGAGATGTGTTTTTCTTCGGTGCTTCAGAGGTTTTCTTAGGAGCTTCACCTGGAGGTGGAGGAAGATTTTTAGAGGAAATAGGAGGAATGAAGGAAGATGATAAAGTCGGTTGGGTAGAAATGATTCTTGAACGATTATGAACATCATGGCCCCATGGTGGGCCCCAAATTGTTTTGGTCAAAATCGATCAAGTGTAATTTAACCAAATTGTATGAGAGGTTGTGGTGTTAGTGCAATGTAAGTGTAAAATAATGATCGAAATAAGACAAGTGAGTTACAAGGAAAGACCTTGATCCTTTATAGGATCTCCAACATAATACCTTGGGATGTGATATTGATCACCTGCCTTGATGTGTTTTATTGATTTCAATCTGAGATTACAAATATGATGAAGATAATACGAGTACAAATGTAATGGTAGAGCTCATCGTATGTGTAGTGTGCGATTTACAAGTGTTATTTATCTAAGTTAATCAACAAGAAGTCCGAGATTTCCGGGATCCTCCTTGAACAGGTATTTGCACATTGTTTGAATTAGTATCCGAGGGTCTTAAGTTTGGTTGAAGTGACTTTATGTTGAGAATGAGTCTTGTGTTGACTAGTTCTGCACATGTGAGAAAAATAAAAGAAAATATAGGCGTTATAAGTGTTATAAATATTAGTGGTAATAATCAGGATCCTGGGACATGTTTAAGGATCTTGAGGCTTCAGAAATATTTAAGGATCCTGAATATGATTCAAGGATCCCGTCCCTAACAACATGTATGATTTTTATGTTCAAGGCTCTTTAATTTTACCAATTTTGTGTCTTGAAAGTTAGGGTTCTTAATGTCAAATTGATGCATTTTTATTGAGAAATTGGGGGTGCATGTGCGATTATTAGCCTTAGATTGAGTTTTAGACAAAACCCTATGGATGTATTTGGTTCGATTTGGCCTGAATGATGAACGAATTCCATATTGGTGTCGCACTGAGCTCAAAATGTGAGGTTCAAAACTCACGACGTGAGAACTGGAACCACATACCCATCTTGTTTTCTGATTGCTTAACTGCTGGAATTTTGTTTTTGGTTTTGTTTGTTTACTGTTTTGCAAATTTAATGGGTCCAAGGAAAGCTACTCAACAACCCTAATGAGACTTATCCAACCTCCACCCATTTTTACCAATTTCCTAACGATCTCCCGCGTGATATTTTAAAAAACTATACTAACCGATTTGGGTGGTTACACAACAGAGAATTCACTATTTCACCAACCATCGATTGGGCTAAGTTGAATGAAATTAGAATTTTAGAGAGACTTAACCCCTACCTTAAAAAGTTGTTTGTGGGAAATGGTGTTTGACTTACTTGCAATGGTTGGAGGAACTTATTTTCCATCAAGGAGCCGGTTTATAAGGAGCTATGTGCCAAATTCTTTTCTACCATACTTCTGAAGAGAATATGGAGGATCCTCAATACGCAAGAACACTAGTGTTCCGACTTGGAGGTCAATATCGGGAATGAAGTTTGGCTGAGTTGGATTGGAGGATGGGTTTGTGTGAACAATATGAAACCATGTCGCCTCAAGAGAGTCACATCCGGTATCTAGTTCACCGCCTTATCCATTGCCTTGTTATATTTTCGATAAATCACAAGAAGCATAGCGACAAGGTTACTAGCCTCAGTTTGTTTTACCTTTGGAGCATATTGGAACTGAGAGTTTTCTGCAAAATCCCCTAGTTTCTTGCTAAATGTTTGGGGCAAAAAGCCATTAGTTCTAAAATAGGAAGCCCAATTGCGGGTGAGCATTTCGTGACCCGCTTGGCAAAATTGTTAGGGCGCAAAGTCATGCTTGGATGTGGAGTGTTTAGTGGCTTACCCTGTTGTATGTGTAAATGGGTTGAGTCTTTCCTATAAATAGGAAGTGAGTGACTCCCATTATATAATGATCATTTTGGAGTGTTAGACTAGAGAGAGAATTTGTACAAGACCCACTTTGTATGTTCTTTCTAGATCTAATGAGAGCTTAACAAGATTTATTTACTCCATGTGTTCATGATTTGTATGATGATTTACTAGATCTGATCAATTCCTCATATCTCATCATAATCAACACCACTACAATTGGTATCAGAGCGGGTGTTCTTTATTTGATCAAAAATTGATCCATGATGACATTCGTGATTTGGTGATTCTTCTTGTTCTTATTGATCTTCGTTATTAGAGAGTGTTTTGTGTTCTAGAAAATCGAAATTCTCCTTGATTTGATCCATAATTGGATTTTCTCTCTCTAGAATAGTTGTTTGTATCACTTTCTCTCTCTAGAAAACCCATTCAAAAAAACTTCTCCCTCTAGAAATTTTTCAAGTTTTTGTGATCATGGTGCATTTGGATCATGATTCTTGGGTTGTGATCATTGAAGATGTGAAATACAAAGTCAACGAAAATCAATTTTATGGGTTATTGTTAGGCGGGTTGATTTCATGGGAAACTTTGGTTTCTTATGGAGGTTTGAAGGATGATCATGGAAGATTCATATTTCAACCACTTTCGAAGATTGAATGCTTGTAAGGACTTTCCATGCTCTTGTTATCTTCAAGTGAAAATCGAAAGGAAGGAGAAGAAAGAGATTTATTTAATAAGAGATACATTTTTCTTGTTGAAAACCAAAGTGATCTTCATGCTCTTAATTTTGTTGAAGATGTTCTTGATGTTCTTGAAGTTCATGATAAGAAGATTCAAGTTGATTCTCGTGAAGATGAAAAAGTTTTTTGCTCGATTGGAGTTCAAACCGATGATATTTTGTGTTCTTGTGATTCGTTTGAAGGAATGATTCCTTATCGAAAGCCGTTAATCCAAGAAGTTCACAAGTATCAAACTCCAAAAGATTTGATTCAAACTTGCAAAGTTGAAGTTGTCAATGTTGGAACCTAAAAGTGAACCTCTACCAATCTCTAACCCTTAAAGTTCCGAAGTCAAGCTTGAGTCCGAAATGGTTATGGTACGAGATGATGGAAGAGTCCGGAGTGGAGTTTGTGGTACGAGATGAAGATATGTTCCAAGATCATGTGTCAGTTTATGCATTAATTATTCTTGTCTTTAGTTTGATGTAACTTTTCATAGGACCAAGTTTTTTTGTTTACTTGGATAATCAGTATGTCAGAAGTAGTATTATTATCCGGTCCTTAGTATGTCAAACAGTTTGTATGGTGTTCCTCCTTGACTATTTAAGGAGTGATTCAATGACAAGAATATTACAGATTGTTCTTCCAAAGATAACATATTTTCACATTAACTCTCTTTCACCTTTTCTCTCATATCAAACTCTTTCAAAACATTCTACTTGTTCATTTATTGTCTTTACCTTGATTATACTCGTTGTTCTATATTTAATACTTGAAGTACTTTGTTGATTTCTTACTTCAGTCTCGACTGGTCTTGCTAGACTTGAATGGAACTCATAATTATAAGCAGACATTGATCTTAAGCATTAACTCAAGATTTGAGTTTTCGAACCTTGTCCCTGTGCATTATATCCTTATTCTCACAATTGGTATCAGAGTTTGAGTGGTTGTCCTTTGAATCCATAAGAACAGATTATAGTTGATTCGAGATTACCTTTGTATTTTGATCATTTCTGTGTCCAGGATAAAAGTTCTTCTATATACCACTTTTGCTCAAGATATCTTAACTTCAATGGCTGCTTCTAATTCTCAACAAATGTATTCAATGCAAATAGAAAATAGCGTGGGTTGCCATTCTCGTTCCCTACTGCTAGTTGTTGAAGAGTATGATCAGTGGAAAGTTAGAATAGAAAGATTTTTACTTGGTAAAGAAAAAGGTGAAGCTATCTGGAGATTCGTTAAAGAAGATCCACATGTTCCAGTTCGAACAATTGTTAGAGATGTTGCTACAACTCTCATGGGACAAGATGAACAGCGTCAAGCACCTCTCACCGTTGATGACATCGAAAAGTTGCATGCAAATCAAGTTACCTTTTTAGAAATGGTGTTTGGTGTTCCACCTTCTCTTTTTGAGCACATTAAACTGTGCAAATCTGCTAAAGAGATTTAGGACACACTTCAAGACCTGTTCGAGGGATCAGAAAACATGAAGGATAAGCGTCTAACCTCCGTTGTTAACGAGTGCGATACTTTCACTACAACTCCCGGTGAATCTGTTGCCTCAGCCTCAAACAGATAGCGAATCATCGTCAACAACATGACAACTCATGGGATAGTCCGAACCCTACTTGAATACAGCCTCAAGTTCATTAACGACCTCGGAAAGGGATGGGGAAATGTGAAATCGTGTCTTCATAGTAATGGATCTCTGAAAAAGCTGAAGCTCAACCAACTGTTCGATGAGCTTCAAGGTCATGAATCAAATGTTGCACAAAACCTAAGAGAACTCACAGGAGGTCCTCTAGGTCTTGTCAGTTCCTACGATCCTCAGATTCCAAACCTCGCTGTCTCGGACCCTTTCACAGTTGTTGTTCCATATATCCCACCTCTTCAACCCTCACCAATAGCCTTACGTGTTCCTACAAACAGCAACTATCAATTAAATGGTGACCTCAACCCTGAAGAAATGGACTCCAAACTCCGCTTCCAACAAGAGTTTGCTTTGCTTTACATGAGATACAATCGTCCATTTAACAAGCCATATCACAACCGTTTCCATGCTCCTCACCAAAATAACCCTCAACCATTCAAAAAAACCTTCTAGAAACCCACTAGCTTACAAACCTAACCTTCCTACACCAAATCACACCTTGGAATCTTCACAGACTCCGAAGTCAGACAAACCCAAGATTGTATGTCACAAATGTGGTCATGCAAACCATTTTGCCAAAGATTGCTTAGCTGAAGTCACACAGAAGCCCAAGATTAAGGACTCTGCTTATTATACACATCGAGCTCAAGAAATGGGAGAGAGTGAAAAGGCTTTTGTTACCACTGTATCAAGAGAAGTAGAAGGGTATTGGTCTTCTGGAGATGATGATGACGTGAATACTGGAAGAAATATGTGCTTTATGGCTAGACAGACAATTGAATGTGATGAAGGCTACTGGTCATCTGGATCAGAGGGAGACTATGAACATGCCGAATCAAACTACTGCTACATGGCTACCAATGATCCACCCGGTAGAAGCATCGTTCAACAGGCACTTTGTGCTTCGAAGCAAGAAACAATATGGTATATTGATAGTGCTTGCTCCATGCACATGACGGGGCAGAAGGACTTTCTGCAAGATCTCAAACTTTCACCAAATGCTGGCTATGTGACGTATGGCAACAACTCCAACTCTCAAATCAGAGGTTATGGCATCCTTACAAATGGAAACTTCTCCATTTCGAATGTGGCATATGTAGTTGATTTGAAGCATAATTTGATAAGTGTGGCTCAAATCACTGATGCGAATCGACGAGTTGAATTCTGCAAGAAACACAGCTATGTCATGACGGAAGACCGAAAGGAATGTTTAATCAAGTCAAATCGCAACAAGAACATGTATCCTCTTGACATCAATATGATCATTGGCAAGCCCCAGCTCTGCTTACTTTCAAAAGTTATTCCTGACATAAGTTGGTTATGGCATAGAAGGCTTGCTCATATGAACTTTAGATATATGAATGATCTTGTTTCCGGTGAGATGGTACGAGGTTGGCCACTCCTCAAGTTCGAAAATGATCATTTATGTGTTGCGTGCGAGTGTAGAAAGAAATCAAAGAAGGGTCATCCTATTATCATTGAAAAATCTATCTCAGAGCTCTTAGAACTTCTGCACATTGATATGTGTGGACCCTCAATAGTAAAAAGTCTACATCACAAAAAAAATACATTTTTGTGATTGTGGATGACTTCACTAGGTTCACCTGGGTCTTCTTCCTAAATCTCAAGTCGGAGACAGCCTCAGAACTCATCAACTTTATCAAAGGAATTGAAGTTCTTATCAAACTACCAGTAAGACGAATCCGAAGTGACAATGGTTCAGAGTTTACCAATGCCACCATTGAGAACTTCCTCACCGACAAAGGTATTAACCTCAATTTCTATGCTCCATACATTCCACAATAGAACGGTGTAGTTGAACGATGTAACAGAACACTTGTCGAAGCTGCTCGATCCATGCTCAACTTTGCAAATCTTCCACTCTATCTTTGGACTGAAGCTGTTTCAACTGCATGCTTCACTCAAAATCGGAGTATCATCAATCGACGCCTCAATAAAACACCGTACGAAGCTATAAACGGTCAAAAGCCAAGTATCTCTTTTCTTCACGTTTTTGGATGTAGATGCTTCATCAAAAACAACCGTGATCAGCTTACAAAGTTTCAACCCAAAGCTGATGAAGCAATCTTTCTTGGGTACTCTGCTAAATCAAAGGCTTATCGAGTTCTTAATCGGCGAACTCGAGTTCTAGAAGAAAGCTTTGATGTCACATTTGATGACAACTTCGTTCGGAATTCTGGTCCCACCCATGTCACAACTCACATCATGGAGTCTGATGCTCCAGAGCCAGGATGTTCGAACCAGCAAACAATTTATGAAGTTGACTTTGAAACCCTGTTCGGACCTTCAGAAACAACTCTTGATTTGGAATCTCAAACAAGACAAACCTCATCAACCGAAGCTCCGGTTTCCCAAAATGTTTCAGGTCCGACACCCAGTTTTCCTCCATTTGATTCCAAACCGTTTCAACCTTCTCAGGTTGAGGGGGAGAATGGTCAACCTTCCCTTGAATCAAATGTAGATGGAATCCAAGATGCAGCTGGTCAATTTGCTGAATTTGATCCTCCAATCAACAATAACGATGATGCAAATTTCTTTGATTTCCTACCTGAGGACGACGTAAATGTATCAAGTTTAAAAGTTCAGGGGGAGCATCATCCCCAAGTTCAAACTATTCCGAGGAAGTGGGTAACGATTCTTCACTGCCAACTTGTTAAAATCCCGATAATCTATGCACATACGGTGAGATCCATCATTCTTCTTCACAAACAAAGTTAGTGATCCCCAGGGTGAACTGCTCGGTCTTATAAACTGCTTGCCCAACATCTCCTGAAGCCAAGAGGACAACTCTTGCATCTCTGGTGGTGCGAGACGATACGATGTCTTAACAATCGGGGCCGCACCAGGGATCAAATCGATCCTGAACTCCACCTGCCTCATGGGAAGCACACCGGGTAAATCCTCCGAGAAAACATTTGGGAACTCTCTGACCACTGGCACATCTGAAACTGAAACCATCCCCTCAAATCGCGTGTCGGCCACATAAGCGATATAACCCAAACATCTATACTAGATATACTGCCTAGCCTTGGCTGCCGAACAAAAAACTAATCCAACCCTACTACCTTCGCCATAAATGGTGAGTTCTCCTCCACTTGGGGTTCGAACTACCATCAGTTGCCTCTCACAATCAATCATGACTTCAAACTTGCTCAGCCAGTCCATTCCCACAATCACGCATACATCCCCCATAAGGATAAAAATTAGGTTTTGGTGAAAAAAATAAAAGAGTTGAAACAAAAAGAATGAATTTTTTTTGTAAACTGGACCAAAAAGAAATGAGATTATTTTTGGAGATAACTTGGTAAAAAATAGTTTACCGATAGAAAATGTTTGAAGTGAATATGTTAGTCGACATTATGCACTTTTGTGTAAATAATATGAAGTTTGAGACTTTTTCATAAACTGTGTTAAAATATTGAGATTTTACTATGATTATCTGTTAGAAAAATGAATAATTTTTTTTATTGAATTATAGCTGTTGTGCAACGGTATGATAACTCAAATAATTATATTCATATATAATTAAGTTGCTATGTTAGTAATTAGATAAATTAATTAGGTGTTATTAAATTTGATTAAGAGAAATAATGAGTTTTAAACCCTTAAAACCGTCATTTATAATGGTCAATTAAATTCGATCGTTTGAGTGGATTATAACCGAAACAATCTTAGGCATTATACAAAGCTCGAAAAACCCTATGAAAACCCCATTGGAATTGCAAGAAAATATTGAGAATCAATGGATAAATTGGGGTTAGAAGTTCTTGAGGATTTTCAGAGTTTTTTTTTGGCAATCGGAGGTATGCTTTCTAATATAAGCTTGATCAGGTTGTTTGAGTAGATTTATATCATGTATTACATGTTTTGGTTCCTCTGATTCGAACATGAAATATACGATTTTGAAGAAAACCGAAGTATTATATTGAAGAAATAAAATGGTAGGAAATGTATGTATTTTCAGGTAAAGAAGAAGGAAAACTAGATCTGATTAGTCGGTTGGGTAACATCCATAAATCAGTTTTTAAAAAGGAAAATAAAATATGAACCAAAAATATAAATAAGTGGTGGTTCAATGAAAAGTTGTTGCCATTGCTGCGAAGAGATATGCGTTCGATATTTGGCAGATAATTTTTTTTATTTTTATTTTTATTTATTTTTATTTTTATTTTTTATGGTTTAGGAAATTTCAATTACAACAAGCCGTCCACAGTTTATAAGTTTTACGAGTTCAGTTTTTAAGTTACATAAACGGTCCCTGGATATTAATAAATTAACAATTTATGCTCTTTGGAAACGTTTATTTATTTTCGGATGAAAATGAATTTTATAAAGAGGTACCTGCAGTTTTAATAAAATGACAGTTCTTCTTATTATTACTAGTTTTATTTTAAAACGAGAAGTTTTTTTGTATTTGAAAGCATTAACTGTTTTGGCTTTTGAGTATTAAAACTTAAGGGTGAAATTATATTATGAAGATCATAATTAACGTATTTGGGTAACTATTATATGGCCGAACGACACATGTGGCTGGTTGAATGTAGAGCCCGAGGAGTGTGACAAAATTCAGTTAAGACCTAACGGCAATAAAGTGAGTTTTTCATATGTTATGATTGATCACACATAAATGTTTATCATACGATTTATATGTGGTTTTTAATTATATATTGACAGTATGTTTTATGATAAACATAGTTGTGTGCAAATGTTATTTGGACTTATTTATCTAGTGTGTGCTTTTTTGGGATGACATATTTAGTGGGAAATGATAGAGTGTTTAATAGCCGTACGCATGACATATGTTTGTGATCAATGGGGATGAAAATTGAGAATTATACTATTTTTTTTTTATATTTAAAATACTTTAGTACAATGGATGGTTTATGCCAATGGGAAGAGAAACAAGTCTTTGGTTCTTTCTTGGATAATTAATCGTTCCCTTAATTTGTGTCAGCCAGTGATATGTTTTGTTGCATGATTTATTCAAAAATTTATAATAAAACTATTTGTTTTTTAAGTGATAGACATGTATGTGTGTTAAAGTATCCCTCAGGGAGAACGTCAAAAAATGAGAAGTCAAACTAACGCCGAGCTTGGCCTGGTCAGAACCCAGTCGGACCCAGTCCGAGGTCAAGGTCGGGCCTTCGCCAATGCGAAGATCACTGGCGTGGCGGTTAATGTGCAGAACCGCGCCTTAACCTCTCCTCCAAGGAATTACACCCTAGCAAACGCGAGACCAATCAGAGAGTTCCACTTGCCCATCTGACGATTGCCACGATCCTCATAATAATTAAAAGATCCCCCTCTAGCCAATGAGGGGATGAGGCAAAAAGACGTGACGGATGATCCTCCAGTAGGGGTCTGCCACGTCGCACCCCATGAGGGAATGCTCAACAGAATCAGTTGAGGGCAACACGCCTCTCAAACAGGTATAAAAGGATCCTTCTTCCCCACGAAGAAGGGGACGAAACTCTTTTTCCTGTGATTTACTCTTATCTCTCTTAGACCTCATACTAACTTGATCGTCGGAGCTTCGTCCCGGGAATTCCTCCCGGACGTCGACTAACGATTATCTTTCTCTTTTGCACTGTGATATCAGGAGAAGAAACCTGCTCAAGATCTCATCTACAATCTCAACTCAACCATTTCCGATATATCACAACAATGTGCTATACAAACTCACTAGAACCTAAACTTACCCATTTAAAAACTTTAAATATACGTAACCCAGGAAGCTCTTTAGCAAGTGGGAATGAAAAGACCAAGATGAAAGATTAATCAAGAAGACAACAGAAGAGTTCCGTAAAGACCTAAAATCCGAAGATGTTCCATCGAAGACCTTATTTTATTTTTATTTTTTTCGCTGTAATTTAAACAATAATTAAATGTAAGAATTGATCCTGAGATATGTTGAAACCATTATTTATTAGTTAATCGATATTTGAAAATTAGAATATTAGAATCGGCTTCAACATTCTGATGAACCCAACAAAAAGCCATCTTTTTGAATTTGCTGCGAGAGGGGTGGAGAGAGTGTCGGGCCTGGCGGTGCCGGCAACAGGGGAGGCCTGTTTATACTAATACCGTGCAGCGGTGCAGGGGTGGAGTTTAAGAGAGTGATGTTAGGACAAATTTCAACAACCCTTTATAAACCCAATCCAAAATTCCTACCCAACATACAAAGTCATGATGTTTCAAGTCTGCACACGTTATTGGGCTTGCTTAGTTTTTGGGCTGGACTTTGCTGTTTACCTAACTTCTTTCATTTATGAAATGGCGTAAAAGCCAGATTTAAACTATATCTAGTAATTAACCATCGATATTAACAATAGAATAATCTAATCAATTTCGGAACCCCAATACTAGACAATAGGAATACCTTGCGCCAGTTGCTTCTAGTTTGCAAAACCTTGTAATTATAATCCTGGATTGTCATATTTTTAATATAAAGTTTTCTGTAAATAGTATTTCATTTCATTTTGTATTAAATTATTTATGTTGTTTCACATAAAAAACAATGTTATATATTACTTGAAGTAACAATGTGACCACTTAATGGATCTCCAAAAGGTAACATACAAACAAAAAGAAATAGAAATTGATATACAAGTATTCCAATTATATAAAAAAACGGATAAAATTTATATAATCATAGACTGATAACATGTTAACAGTAAAGCTTTGAATTTGAGTAATGTAGAACAAAAACTGAAATTTTGTAGATAAAATCAAAGTATTATGTATGCGTAATGAATAGACTTTGAGTTTCGATAATTAAAGATCAAAGGGCGTATGAAGACATGTAGGATACCACAACTTCAAGCTTTGAGGGCATGGAGGACACACCCAAGTTGCTAATTAATTGAATAATTACACTCAAGCACTACGTGTAGCCATTCTCTTTTGTCTCTATCAAAACTTCCAAAATCCACTAGCTAGTTTGCTTTGTTTTATTCAAAGAAAAATATGGCTATTTTAATTTATAAAAAAATATATTTTAAACATGTAAATCATGCATGTTTTGATACTTGGAGATGTTTTGACCTAAAGAGTGTGTTAAGCACTCACGTTTCATAGTATATGGTATGCATTTTTTTTTATTACCAATTTGCTATAAATAATCAATCTCAAAAACGACAGATACTTCATTTTGAAGCTTTTAGGGTATCGATGAAAGATATTGGCAAGTTGCTTAATGTTGTATAAAGCTAAAACAATGCTTACAAGTAGCCACATATTCTGTCTATCCAGACTTCCAAAGGCCACAAGCGATTGGTGTTTGGCGTTTTTGCTTATAATCGGTGAAACAAGACGTTTACTAAAAATACTAAAAATATTACTTTGGGCACATGCTATCTGAATTGCATATTTTGACATTACAAGTATTAGATATACTGATTAATGCTTATTTTGAGTAAAAATAAGTTTTAACTCATGTTTCACATGCTTGTGTCAATCCCTTCTTGTGTAAGGTTGTTACCATAAAACGTATGTTTAATTCCATTATTACATATGCATGAAATATGAATCTTTTTTGCGACAGTAATGTCATTAGATGTAGCAAAACTTTATGTTAATTGGACTACATTCAGAATTTAATATTTTGAAAACAATGTCACATGATTTTGGTTGAATAGATAAATTAGTGTATTGAAAAGCAAGAAACATTGGATGATGATGATAGTGAAGGGTTAATTAAATGTATGTTAGAATCTAGCATTTGTCTACGCTTTGTGAGGCAGAAACACTCCAAAACTCAAGCATGAAAAACCTAAAAGAGATCAAGAAGCCATCCATGAAAGCAATTTTACTCATTTTTTAAACGGACATGATAGAAACAAAAAAGCAAGAAAGCCTAGACACCTAGTTCATGGTTGGTGCTACTTTTGAGTTTTAAACTATTTTCCATCATTTTATACAATTTCTTTTCTTAATGGGATTTATCCAAAGCTTTATTGATTTCAAGATTCCTAGGGATTGATGCAAATATACTCCAAAATGGAATTTCTTTAAATTATAATTTTAATATGAGCTTTTATCTCCTTTTAAAAATTTATGTCAAGTACGCTTAAAGATCATCATTTGTTTGTTTTTCATAACTCTAAACTAAAACTATATTAGATTTTTGGGGTGTTTAGATACGTTCTTTGGTAGTAATTATGTAACATTGAATATTTCGCAAAGTTCTAAATAACGTGAGGCGTGGCTTGACGGCAAGGTAAAAAGTTAAGCCATGACAAGTCTTGGCGAGCCATGACATTTTTCAATTCGTGATTATTTTATATATATTAAAAAAGATAAATCATATAATTATTGATTTTTATCAAGTATATCAAGTTTTTAGAAGTGTTATATTAGTATTTAATATAAAAAGTTAACGAAAACTCAATTATTTTATGCCTGATAAAAAAAATAAAAAAAAAACCAAAAAAAATTCGCGCCTTGAAAAAAACTCGCGCCATATCGCTATAAGGCGCGCCTTGACACATTATTTGGGCGTCACGCTTAACAAACCCGCCTTGGACGTTTTCGTAACGGTTACACCACGCCTCGGGCCATGGCACGCCTTGAGGTGCGCCATGACGCGTTTTTTAGAACCATGATATTTCGGATAAAAATCATCGTTAATAAAATATTTTTAAAAAAAAATCATACTTGAATATGCTTTTGTTATTTGTAATTATAACGGTCGTGTTGAGTGCGAACATTTCGATTAATTAAAAAGTAATAGCCAAAATGGATAAAAATGACACTTTGTAATTAAAAGCGGTGTCACAAATTAGAGTAGACTTTTTATTAATGTAGACTATTTTGTAACTTCAACATTTTATTATAAATTAGTAATAGTAATGTCTTCTAGTCTAGCGGATATCTGATGTTGTCCTACCTTCTCGAAGTTGAGGGTTCAAGTCTCGTATTATTTATTTTCTCCCCCTAACTTTTTCTTCTTTGTAACTTTTTTAGTTCCCCCTCCCCCCCCCCCCCCTCCCCAACTTTTTGTTGTTTGTAACTTTTAACCCTATCATTGGTTGGAGAGTCTGATTGTACACGTAGGTACGTGGGGAGTCTGATTGTATATGTGTTTCTATTTGGATATTCTTAAGGGTTAGTTTAATTTCAACTTCTGGAACCTTTCGCTTATTCCTCCACCGCCTCATCTACTACTCATTTATTCCATTTTGAGGCAGATCGAATTTTGTTTCAATTTCACCTCCCAAATCGATCTATCTTCCACCGCTTTGGACTCGATGTTGCCTCCGCTCAGTCTTTTCCGTTGACCATCTGAAGAGAACATGTCTTTCAAAAAAATGATAGCCCTAGCAAACATCTCTTTCCACAAAAAGATAGTCCTAAGTATCGTCGAAGGTATCCATCTTCCGCGACCGAGGGTTAGTTCCTTTGGACTGTCTGATTGAACAACCTTTTGCATCCCGATTTTATAGTCTTGAGGTAATTCTCCTTTACCTTTTTTATACCTCGATTTCTTTTTAACCTAACCTTAAAAAGGAATCAGTTAACCTAATCTGATGCTCTACATCAATAACATACTCGAATTTCACATATTTACCACCCAGGACATGTTATTCCTCTTTGAAATTTCGTTGGTGGAACTATTTGAAGTTGTAGATTGAGAATACACTAGAAGCTATTTGTGCATTGTTGATGAAATCGTTGGGGGTAAGGTTAGTTTCATCACTCTCTCATTCTCTTGAGATTGAATCTCAAGGTAATACCATGTTTGGTTTTGAGTTCTTTTAATTCTTTTTCTATATCCAACTATTTTATAATGTGAAACAAATTTCAGATTAGGTTCATTGACAATATAGATCTATTTGGAGTTGATCATCAAATGCTAAATTTTAACCACGGTTGACATCTAAATTATTGATAGTGGTTTCCAAGGTGTACAGTCTGCATTGGAATAATGTTTATATACTGTTTTGAAGAGATGTCAATGAAGCAAGAGGTTTTTTTTTATTCTATTAATTTTATTTTTTTTCTAAATTTGTTCTACTTTCGTGCCATCTCAAGATTAACACAATATTATAATGGTCCTTTTCAAATTTGTAGGTTTCATTTTATATATAGGCTCGATTTTAATTCTTTTATGCTTCGCACCCAGTACCATATGGATCAGGGAGTAGGCAGCAATATGTAACCAATTTCTACAAAGTCAATGATGCTAATAGCTATTGGGTATGCAGTAATCACTATGTTCAATTCATGTTCTTCACACACACACACACATATACATATATATATATATATATATATATATATATATATATATTCTCAAATGACTATAGTTCTTATATTTTCTTCAAATTGAAATCTTACAACGACAGGTTGTTGGGCCTTCACGTGATATACCTGTAAAACAGGGAGAAAGTATAAAATCTGGGACCATTATTAGACTGCATGTAACATCCCGAGTCCAGGTATACCTTGTGAACCTTGATCTTTGAGCTATTGTCTATTTTGGCCCTTATTACAAAAAGAGTGAAGAACGAGTATGCGGGGCGTACATGAGGTGTACGCAGAGCGTACTCGTCAGCGTGCAAGTGACGCAGAGACCACCTAGTACGTTGGGCGTACCCGTGGGTACGCTGGGCATACTAGGCCCAGAATGAAAACCCTAATCTAGGGTGAGTCCCCTATTTAAAGGATATGACGGCCTCATTTCTGGCCACCATTCCCAGACTCCAAACCTTCCTAACCCTAAATATTCGTCTTCTTAGCTGGAGAGTGCATTGGAGAGCTTGTGAGCATATTATTGTGATCTTGAAGAGGAAAAGGAGCTTTAGAGAAGGAGAGTGAGAGTCCAGGCTTTTGGATCTGAGCTTAGCAGTGAGGAAAGCTTCACATAGAGGTATAAAGCTCCAAGCTTTCTCACTATTTCGTTTAGTGCATTTTCATGGAGTATTTTAGGGTTTGTCCCAAAAGATGGAGACTTTATGAGATAATGAGCTCCAGAGACCTTGATCTACCCCTTTTTCAGTGTATTTTGTGGATTAGAGTGATAAAAATCCAATCTTGGACGTTACGAGTAAGCCATGCATAAGTTATGAGCTCCTTGAGACAAAAGAGTGTATATTTTGAGGGTTGGTGATCATTTCAACCATGCAAGGGCTTAAAGTCACTGACTTTATGGATTAAGAGCTATTAGAGAGTCTGGATCTAAGATATGAGCCAAGGTCTTAACTGTTTAAGACCAAATGAGTGAGAAAGAGGAAACTAGAGAGTACGCCGGGCGTAACTTCCAGTATGCGCAGCGTAGGGTCGCGCTTCCCCGATGCCTGCTTGACAGCCGAGTATGCCCAGCGTAGAGATGGAGTACGTGCAGCGTACTCCCTGTCGTTGAATTTTGTTGACTTTTAGGGTTTGGTCAAATTGTGGACTATTAAGCCTATGGAGGGGTAAAATAGTCTTTTACCCTTCTGTGAGTTTGTTGAAGGGTTAGTCTAGCTTCTTGAGAGCCATTATTAATTAGGGATAATTATTATATGTGTTAGGCGGAGGCTAGACCGGTGGTTAGAGTTCGAGATTTCCAAATACGAGATTTTCACTTGCTAGCTTACGAGGTGAGTCTTCTCACTATACTTTACCATGAGTGGTACTTTCGTGTGACTGAGATGTCTTATGTGTTTATCTGTGTATTGAGATATCCTGCTATTTGTTTGAGATATGCATAATGTGTATTATATTGAGTTGCTTAGTTGAGGGACCAGTGGGTCCAACTGAGTTGTGGGACCGGAGGGCCCTATTGAGACACATTGACCTGAGGGTCGTATTGAGTTTGAGCCTCGAGTGGCTAACGAGCTGTGTGTGGTATTTTGGGGAACTCACTAAGAATTGTGCTTACCGTGTTATGTGTTATGTGTTTCAGGTAGTTCCGAGGATCGCGGGAAGGCACCGACATGACTGTACATACTGGCGAGAGACAGTTTTATGATTCTTGGATTGTGATTTACATTGTGGATTGTTGACATTTTAGACACTTGTGATTTTGAGATTGAACAATGAGTTTTATTGTGTTTTGAAAACGAAAAATTTGTTTGAAAAATTTACGTCGTTACAAGTTGGTATTAGAGCCTTGGTTTGAGGGATTCGAATGCATCTCCGGGTGTGTTTGGACTCAAATTAAGGATTTGAGAAAGATTTTCAAAAGAGATAAATTTTTCCAAAAATGAGAAAGAGTTTGAGAGCAAACGAGTTGGAGCAGTGTGTACAATCAGCCAGAGCCTGAGGAGTGATTTCCCAAAACACCCTTACTTTTGTGTTAAAAGATGTTTACGATATATTATGAGATATTATGCATGCTAGGGAGTAGGCTAGGTATTTCATATATTAGGACTAGGGTGGCCTGATTTGTGATGCCTTAGCCTAGGGATTTCTGCTATCGGTAATTTTCCTTGAGTATGAGCTGATAATGAGTATTTAGCAGGAACGAACTTATGAAAGATCTACTGTGAGAGTAGCTTGCGTTAGTTAGGTATAGAGTACTTGCTACCGGGATCCGAGGAGGAGGACTTGGGGTGAATACAGATGTGGTGTGGAAGGTAGTATTAGGCCCATACTACTGGAAACACCGGATCGGTGAGCAGTCCAAGTAAGAATCCTTAGGATACTAAGGAACAAGTGGGGGCGAGTGATCGAGTGTTAGTATACTCGAGCGAGTCTCTGATTATTTTGTGTTGTGTTTCAGAGACATCATGGTGAGTACATGCCACAACCCTGGAGGCAGTGGGACTAGTGACGAGGAGATACGGAGGATGATTCACGAGGAGGTGGCCGCAGCTATCCGAGCGGAGATTCCAGAGATGTTTGGGTCTATTAAGACCACCCTGATTGAGACTTTTGATGAGCGATACGCTGCTGTCACTGAGGCTGCTGCTGCTGCCGCTACTGCAGCCGTCGCCGCTGCTAGGCCTCAGGGAGGTGACTCGCTGTTGTTTAGGGAGTTTAGCAACACAAAGCCACTAGAGTTTGATGGGACACAGGATCCAATTGCTGCGATGAGATGGATCTCTGATGTCGAGGGATGTTTTTACACATGTTCATGCCCAGATCACTTGAGAGTTCGGTTTGCGCTGAACCAGCTTCGCTTGGGAGCGAAGGACTGGTGGAAGTTTGTGACATCCAGTTTTACCTCTACGGATCATGTTGCGGTGACGTGGGAGAGGTTTGTTCAGATGTTCCGAGACGAGTATGTTCCCCCGGTAGAGAGGGAACGTTCGGCACAAGAGTTTCTGTCTCTCAAGCAGAAGACAGAGTCAGTGACTGAGATTTCGAGGATGTTCCATGACAGGGCGATGTTTTGCCCTGAGCACGTGTCCACTGAGCAGGCATGTGTGAGCCGATATTTGAGCATACTGAGGAGGGACATACGAGAGTTCGTGGCGAACTCGTCGTACAGGACATTGGCTGAGCTTCAGGCCAATGCCAGGAGGAGGGAGATCGAGCTTGAGCTGCAGACCAGGGAGGAGGAGGAGTCCCGGGGTAGGGACCAGAGACCATTACAGTCGCAGCCAGCGACGAAGCGGGCTAAGCCCGCTGATACCAGAGCTGGGGGCCAGAAGGGTCGCACTTGTGGCAAGTGCGACAAGAGTTACGAGGGATCATGCCGTTTGGGGATTTGCTACAAATGTGGAAAAGAGGGGCACCTGGCGAAGGATTGCCCCAAGGGGTTCTCGGTTTGCTTCCATTGCAACCAGACCGACCACAAGAAGGCCGAGTGCCCTCAGCTCGTGCAGGGATCAGCCTAGGGATCTGCACATACTTCTGTGCGTGCTACTGAGAGTCGGTCAGCGAAGACCGATGTAACATCCGGATTTTCAGGGACATTATTGTGTATGTTAATCTTGAGATTGAAGGAGCGACTCGATGAGTTGAGGGACCAACTCGCCGAGTCGAGTCGAGTTGCTCGCGTGGATTTAATGAGTGGACTCGACGAGTCAGAGGAGGGACTCGCCGAGTAGGTGCTGGGCAGAGAAACCCTAATTGTCCGGGTTTGTGACCTATTTAAAGGCCCTTATGGCCTTCATTTGCGGCCACACTTTCCCTTGAGAGACCCTAATCGATCCAGAGAGCATAGAGAGAAAGAGGGAGCTAATTTTCATCATCTTAGTGCATTTTTGCAAGGAAGAAGGAGAGAGTTCAAGCTAAGCTGACTTGAGGGGCTCAGATCTTCTGCTATTTCATTCAAGGCTACAGTTTAAGGTATGAATCCATACCTGTTTTCATATGAAAAGTAGATCTCATGAATTTAGGGTTTCTTTACCCTCTTTTAAGTTGAGTTATGGAATATGTGAAGTCCCTTTGAGGCTTAGACATCAGATCTGGACCTTGAGAGGTCCAGAGAGTCCCAAGAACCCAGCTTTATGCAGCCACATAAGAGTATTGAGCCTAAGACACCATTATGGGGGTCATTTTATCAAATAGAGCTAGATGTGTGAGGCATGGACATAAAGATCGAACCTTTACGTGATTAATGAGCCTTGTGAGCATAGATCTGAAGTTTGGGAAAGTATCTTGCACTAAAATGGTCTGAATGCAAAAAAGTCTGAATAGACTCGCCGAGTTGAGCCGCTGACTCGGCGAGTAGCCAGGGTTTTGTCCCGATGAACTGAGTCAGGTGGTGACTCGACGAGTTAGGGGTTAGCTCGTCGAGTTGGAGCTTGATGGGGTTGCCATGAACCGAATGGACTCGACGAGTCTCCCGAGTGCACTCGACGAGTCTGGTCAAAGCTGGAGTTGACTTTTGTTGACCTTAGGGTGTGGTCAAGATGAGTGAAAGAGGTCAGGAAGGGTAGAATGGTCTTTTACCCATCTGAGAGAGAGCATAGGAAGGGAATTGTCTCGCCTTTGAGAGCCATTGTTAATTAGAGGTAATTTCTGTATGTGATTAGGCGGAGGCTAGATCGGTGTTTCGAGTTCGAGATCATCCGAGTTTACCCGAGGTGAGTCTTCTCACTGTACGTTACCCTGAGTGGTAGTTATGTGTGACCGGAAGGTCTTACGTGCTTACATTGAGTATTATGTCATCCTGCCTTATGTTTTATGTTGTGCATTATTTCTTTGTGATTTATGCCATGCGGAGCTTTACAGACCGGACCAGAGGGTCCAACGATTTATGAGGCCAGAGGGTCCTCAACCAGACCGGACCGGAGGGTCCAACGAGCTAGACCGGACCAGAGGGTCCAACGAGCTATGGGACTGGAGGGTCCCGCTGAGACACATTGACCGGAGGGTCTTACAGAGTATAGCCTCGAGTGGCGAATTTGTTGTATGTGGTATTTTGGGGAACTCACTAAGCTTCGTGCTTACCGTGTCAGGTTTTCTCAGGATCGCGGGACGGCACCGGCTTGATTGTACACACCAGAGAAAGAGTTATGTTTGAGGATCCTGGATTATTAATGGAGTTGTGTTTTGTAAATTGAATAAACGAGATTTTTATACACTATGTTATGAAAAGTATGCGATTTTAAAATGAAAAATTTGTTTGAAAATTTACGTCGTTACAACCGAGACACCGAGGGTTCGTGGGAGAGCCTTTCAGCTGATAGCGGAGCAGGTCCGCGCAGCACCTGACGTCGTGGCCGGTATGTATTCTTATTGTAGTTCTTTTGAGATATTTTGTGCTTATATCATGATTGTGTATAGGTACTTTTCTTGTGAGTTCTGTACCTGCTTTGGTGTTATTTGACTCGGGTGCGAGTCGATCTTTTGTGTCTATAGCCTTTAGTCGTCACATCAGTATTAGGCGTGAAGCGTTGAGTCGGCCTTTGAGGGTTTCTATAGTCGATGAGCACGCGTTTTTGCTACACACGTGATCCGTGAGTGCACCCTAGAGATTTTTGGTGTGAAATTTCCTATAGATTTGGTACCGATCTCTATGGGTGACGTCCGTGTCATAGTGGGCATGGACTGGTTGAGCCGATTTGGAGCGGTGATAGACTGCGAGCGACATTTAGTGACTATACGAGACCCTAGTGGGGGAGTGCTTACGGTGTACGGCGAGGGTACTAGATCTGGATCAGCTTTCTGCTCTGCTGCCAGAGCGAGACAGAGTTTACAGCAGGGTTGTGTGGGGTTTCTGGGATATGTGATGGATACGTGGGCTTCTGCAGGGAGACCGAGTTCTATCTCCGAGGTTCCGATAGTGTGCGAGTTTCCAGATGTTTTCCCCGAGGAGTTTCCGGGTGTGCCTCCCGAGAGGCAGGTAGAGTTTCGGATCGATTTGATGCCGGGTGCGGCGCCTATTGCCAAGACACCATGTCGCCTTGCACCACCAGAGATGCAGGAGTTATCCTCACAGCTCCAGGAGCTGCTGGGGAAAGGGCTTATCAGGCCGAGTAGCTCGTTGTGGGGAGCTCTGATCCTTTTTGTGAAGAAAAAGGATGGGTCACACCGTATGTGCATTGATTACCGGGAGCTGAACAAATTGACGGTCAAAAACCGTTACCCACTTCCAAGGATCGATGATCTGTTCGACCAGTTGCAGGGGGCATCTTGGTTCTCCAAGATTGATCTTAGGTCCGGATATCATCAGATGAGAGTTTCTGAGGAGGATATTCCGAAGACGGCCTTTAGGACTCGTTATGGGCACTATGAGTTTGTGGTGATGCCCTTCGGGCTCACCAACGCACCGGCATCGTTCATGGACCTCATGAACCGGGTGTGTAGGCCCACGTTGGATCGATCGGTGATCATGTTCATCGACGATATTCTTGTGTACTCGAGGTCCAGAGAACAGCACGAGGAGCATCTTAGAGAGGTTTTGGGAGTCTTGAGATCGGAGAGGCTATATGCTAAGTTCTCCAAGTGTGACTTCTGGTTACGAGAGGTTCAGTTCCTAGGGCACCTCGTTAATCAGAATGGGATATTGATCGACCCGGCCAAGATTGAGGCAGTTATGCGATGGGAGGTGCCGAGATCCCCATCCGAGATCGGGAATTTTCTGGGATTGGCTGGTTATTATCAGATATTTATCAGAGATTTCTCCAAGATTGCCGTACCCCTCACCAGGTTGACCCGGAAGGGTGTTACTTTTACGTGGGGTCCCAAGTAGCAGGCCTCATTTAAGACTCTTCGCCAGAGATTGTGCGAGGCCCCGGTGTTAGCCCTTCCGGAGGGAATGGAGGATTTTGTGGTTTATTGCGATGCATCTATTACCGGCATGGGTGCGGTACTGATGCAGAGAGGGCACGTGATAACATACGCATCGAGGCAATTGAAGCCTCATGAGACGAGATAGCCCACCCACGATTTAGAGAGCTGGGGGCGGTGGTATTCGCCCTCAAGATCTGGCGTCACTATCTGTACGGGGTTAGATGTACCATATACACAGACCACAAGAGTTTGAAGTATCTTATGGATCAGCCCAACCTGAACATGAGACAGAGGAGATGGTTGGATGTGGTGTAATATTATGACTGCGAGATCCTGTATCATCTGGGCAAGGCTAGCGTGGTAGCCGACGCCCTGAGCCGCAGAGCAGAGAGTACCTCGATCCGAGATGTGTGTATGAGGATGACAGTGATGACTTCAGTCTTAGATATCATTCGAGAGGCCCAGGTGGAGGCCGTGAGACCGGAGAACCGCAAGAGGGAGCGGGTGATTGGGCAGGTGTCCGAGTTTGTGACGGAAAACCGAGGGCTTATGATTTTTTGAGGGAGGATTTGGGTGCCCTATACGGGCGGAGCACGGCGTATACTGATGGAGGAGGCGCATAGATCGAGGTTCTCGATCCATCCCGGGGCCACTAAGATGTATTTGGACTTGAAGAGAGACTACTGGTGGCCCTGTATGAAGAGGGATGTTGCTTGGGTAGTCGAGAGGTGCTTGACCTGTCGTCGGGTTAAGGCCGAGCACAAGCGTCCTCATGGCAAGTTACAGCCACTAGAGGTTCCCCAGTGGAAGTGGGAACAGATTTCCATGGATTTTATCACCAAGTTGCCGAGGACCGTGCGGGGTGTCGACACGATTTGGGTCATTGTAGACCGGTTGACGAAGGGCGCCCATTTTCTTGCTATTAGTGAGAGTTCTTCTGCAGAGAGGCTGGCTGAGATATATGTGAGAGATGCGGTAGCTCGGCATGGAGTGCCGACATCGATAGTGTCAGATCGGGATGTGCGTTTTACTTCCAGATTTTGGAAGAAGTTTCATGAAGAGTTGGGTACGCGATTGCATTTTAGTACAGCCTACCACCCACAGACAGATGGGCAGAGTGAGCGGACGATTCAGACGCTAGATGTAACACCAGTCAAAATAGATCAATAGATAATCACATGTGATTATGCCAATCATGTAATGTGATTTTGTTAAACTAGTAATGTGATAAGAGTGCTATGTAGTTCATGATATATTGTAATACAAATATGAACTTTCTATATGATACAACTCAAAGTATACGTCCATACGATTCTAAAAATATAGAGAACGTCTGAATCTGACTTCACATGAAGAAGTTATGATAAACCGAACACTATAAATCTCTATAATATGAGAAATTAAAAATAGACTTAGAATTAGCTACTGGAGTCTAAAATAGAGTTATAGTACTCGTAAATACCTATGCGTGGATATAAAGAACGTCAAAAACGAAGTTCGTATGTGAAAGTTACGACCTTCCGAAGATACAACTGTCAGAAACCCTAATCCGACTGAACTCACGACGTGAGCATAGAAACTCACGACTCGAGGAGTCATTTTGCCACATTTCGGATCTAGAAGGTGCGTGACGAGGCTACAAAGGGATAAGTTCCAAACTCACGACGTGAGCAAGGATATCTCACGACGTGAGGACTCATCTGGCCACCTTCCGAAGCTAGGGACGCAAATGGCAAGTCTACGAGATGATCATGCTAGACTCACGACGTGAGTCTTATAAAACTCACGACATGAGGGCCAAAAATCTTACTATAAATAGCAGGTCCAACTTCATCTATTCCTACTCCTGAACTTATTTCCTTTCTCTCATTTGCTGAAGCCCTCTTGCATCCCGAGCCCCGACGACCTCGTACCGTTGACCGTTTCTGCTTAGATGACATAAAATCGCGCTACTAGGGTGAGTTTCACGGCCCCACTTTCTAATATTTTCGGGGGAAAACGCATGCTAAATATCGTATATACGTTATTATTATGTCTATATGATAGTATATTAGTATCGACGTAGATAGTTATAATAACCGGGATATAGTTTTTCTAAATATAATATTTTGAATATATACAACTATTATCAACTTGTTAGCATGTTCTGGTACTAATGTAGATCTTGATTTATACTTAGTATTATATATATATATATATATATATATATATATATATATATATATATATATATATATGTTGTGTGCGATATAGTTCCGAAGTTATATTCGGAAGTTCTATATGTTAAAAAGTATGTTGTTATTATTGGTGTTATGTCAAGATAAAACTTGGTATGCTATAGGTTGTTATTGTCGGTTTTATGACAAGATAAAACTTAGTATGTTATGTATTGTTATTGTTGGTTTTTATGTTAAGATAAAACCTGGTTTCTTCCTCAATTTATAGCTGTTGTACTGCCTAAAGTAATATGAACTTAGGAGAAATGTTTAAAAGCAAAGTCTAATAACTTAGGGTTTTAGACATGAAAATGCTTTTGTTGTTAGAGCTATAGGAAGCCTTCAGATTCTACATGAGTAATTATATTCATCAACTAAGATTGGGGTTCTTAGCAGAAATCCTCTGAACTGTAACCGTTAATCCTGTGTGAGCGAGGAAGTCGTGTATAATTAGTATACGGGTTGACCACTCCACTTGTGATTGTTAGCTACAGTCAACCATAAGCGAGTGACGAACTATCCTTTTACTTGTTATTGTTCCGGCGTCGATGAAGCGTGCGGTATTGTTTCTCATGGTAAATCATGAGTGTCTTGTTTCTCATGGTAAATCATGAGTGTGTTTTATCAGAGGTATTATGTCATAGCAGCGGTTACAGACTCATGGTAGCAAATTGTTAGAAACATTATACTTTGTCGTATACAAGTATTAATGTTAAGTATAAGTTTCCCCCTACTTATACCCTAGGTTCAAGGAACGTTTAGGTATAACACTTATGATAAGTAAACTATTATACCTAAAATGTATACTAAATGTTGAAGCGTCAAAATGATACTTTCAAAAACTAAACTTTTGAACTTAGGAAAAGTATTATTTTCATATGGAGTCAAAACCTGTGAACTCACCAACTTTATGTTGACGTATTTTAAAATGCATGTGTTTTCAGGAACTTGAAAAACTGGTATGTATTCGAACAGGAGAAGTTTTACTATTACCTTTTTGTTCATTAAGAAGTATGCCATAGTCGGATATTATGTAATAAGTACTAGGAAAACAATAATGTAACTTTCAATCATCAATAAAGGTATGTATTTTCTTTAGTACTATTCAGTGTATGTTATATAACTGTGATACGAAGAATGACGTTACACCACCCGGTGTTTCCGTCGACGGCTGGGGGTGTGACAAAATTGGTATCAGAGCTATTAACTATTGTGAACTAGTACTTTCTTAGGAAAGCACGTCTATAGTTTAGGGTTTACTCTATTAGGTTTAGGTATATCCCTTAACCTATAATAAAAAAGTATTATTAATTATTCTACTGAAGGACTACTTACGGGAGCGGTGACAGGATAGACATGTCGATTTGAGTTGCTGGATTCCAGAACGGCTATATGCTAAAATGATCCTGCCCTTTCGACTGTCCTCACTGGCCGGAGCCTTATCAGATAGACCTGAAGTAACAAACAATAGTTAAAGCGTGAATACAATAAATAAGAATATAGATTCAAATATAAAGACTCAGACCCGCGATGAGAATACACCTTAATACCTGAAATGTTTTTGATCTCAAGGATTTAGATCAAATATTCCAACTAAAGTTTATATGTGCGTAGATCCTATCACAACTAGGTGTAGGTGCGCAACTACATTTTATTATGATCAGATCATATGAACTATTTAATTTGGGAGTAATATTTGATAGACTAAACTCTTGGTGATCCAAAATGTATAGGAATTCGACATGGCACATTCACGAGAATGGATAATCATCGAGGATACGGATGAAGAAGAGGAAGTTTCATTCCCCATGATGGTAGGCGATCCTTACTACCCTATAAATCCAACCACCTTTCATCCAATAATTTCTGACGATGGAGCACCTTTACCTTCCAACGAATGGGAAAAGAGTGAACCAATGGAAGAAAGCGAATCAATGGAGAAGACAGAATCGGTGGCATCATCTTTACCACCAATGAACACTATTTACCGTCAAGTTCCAGGAGGAGCAAAGATGAAACGCACGACACGTAAATCCATACCAATATGGAAAAGGATTAAGAAGAATTAGAAGGCGACATCTTTAGGAAGTCATAGAGTTCAAGATGAACCTACACGGATCGCACAAACCGTTGATAGGTGGGTGGCAGAAGAAAGAGCTGCTAAGATGTATGAGACTGGTCAATCACCTCGACCACATCTCCCACATTCTTCTGAAATTAACACTTTATCTCAATTGTTTGAGAAAAGTGTGAAAATTGAAGATCAGATGGAAATTGTCAAAGGAAGGGCTACTCATCTCTCCGGAAGAGTACGAAGGCTAGAAGGATAAAGGACGCGAGATCAGGAATCGGTGATGGATGTCCATCATCGTATAAATTTTGCTTATAATGACATGATTACTCACGATGCAAGGATTGCAGAGTTAGAGCTCTACAATTAAACCTCAAGAAATGAAGAACGCACGGGAAGTCTTGAGCAGAGAACTCAAGCACTTGAGGAGCAAGTGGTTAATGCCACTGACGTGCTAGGTCATCACTTAGGTTTCTGGTAGATAAGCTAAAACTAGTGGTTGTGTAAATAGAAAAATCAGACTAGTTAAGGCAAGAATAGTAAAGTTTATAGCAAGGATCTAGAAAACCTTGCAAATTTTGCAATGTTTATAGAAACTTTTCTTTTATAAGCCTAAATACACTGATGTAACTGCTGGTAATAATATGAAGCATATATTACAGTAATCATTGTGTTGTCCATTATGTTTTACACTTTGAAGAATAATTGAAGTATTTAGTACTCGTGTAGTAAATGACTAATTCTTCATGAAACTTATAAAATTCTTATTATTTATAGTAGGAACTAAAACAAAATGCCTAGAAGGAGTAGTGCTTGGCTAAACCCTAACCAACGATCATCACCACAACAGCAACCACCAGAACCAAACCCCTCAATAAGTACATCACAACTTGAAGAAATCATAGCTCAAAGAATTGATGCGGCTCTATCTAATGTCACAAGAGGTGGAGTTAGAAATGAAGGCCATGTAAGGACCGCTAGAACGTGTACCTACAAAAATTTTATGAATTGCAGGCCAAAGAGCTTTCTTGGAAATGAAGGGGTTGTTAATTTGACTAGGTGGATAGAAAAGACAGAGTCCGTCTTTCAAATAAGCTTCTGTCCAGACGATTGTAAAGTACGATTTGCAGCATATACTTTCGCTGATGCATCACTTACATGGTGGAACAGCCATGTGAATACAATGCGAATTGATACTGCAAAATTCCATGAAATGGGAAGAGCTAAAAATGATGCTAGTAGAGGAGTATTGTCCTAGGGAGGAAATACATAAGATGGAACAAGAATTGTGGACCCTAACCATGAAGGGTTCAGAGATAAAAGCTTATACCGCTAGATTTAATGATCTTGCAGTAATGTGTCCAGCACTTGTAACCCCTGAATATAAGAAAATTAAGCGATATATCTGGGGTTTAGCATCGCAAATCAAAGGTATGGTGATCGCATCAAAGCCTACAACCTATGATAGCACTAAGAGAATAGCTCATCAGCTAACCCTCACAGAGATCCAAGGAACAATAGTGGTCTCAAAGGCTGAGTCTCCGAAATCTGGAACAAACAAGCGCAAGTTTAATGGGAAGAATCCCAGACAATCATCTCAGAAAAGACAAGAAGTGGCCAACAACTATGCAGCCACGACGGCAGTAACCACTCAACCAAAGTCTGCATGGTGTAATCGGTGCAACCGTCATCACCCAGGTGACTGTTTTGTTTGCACAAATTGCAAGAAGAAAGGGCATACTGCTAGTTACTGCAGGAGCGCAACACCTGCAACAGTGAATCAGGGAGCAAATACTGGATCAGGCCATGGTGAAGGAAGAAAGTGTTTTGAGTATGGAGAGGTTGGACACATCAAGAGAGAATGTCCAAAGTTAAGGAGTCAAGGAGGCATTGGGCGTGGCAGGGCATTCGTGATCGGAAGCAGAGAAGCTATCCAGGACCCTTCGGTCGTATCTGGTATGTTTCTCATAGATAATTTATATGCTACCATACTCTTCGACTCTGGAGCAGATAGAAGTTTTATAACTCCGACGTTTATAAAATTGTTAAGTCATAAGTCTAGCAAATTAAAAGAAATCTATGAAATAGAAATCGCTAACGATCAAACCGAGAGAACACATGAAATCCTAGAAAATTGTATGTTAACTCTTAATAACTACCTTTTTCACGTCAACCTCATGCCAATGCCTATCTGTAGTTTTGATGTCATAATTGACATGGGTTGAATTGTTCAATGATTACGAATGTGAGATTCGTTATTATCCCGGAAAGGAAAACGTTGTAGCAGATGCCTGGAGCCGGAAAGAATGTATTAAACCCCGTCGGGTACGAGCATTAACTATAACTATCCATTCTAACTTTACCGCACAAATTAGAGAAGCTCAACTTGAGGCTCTACAAGAAGAAAACATCAAGAATGAAGCTTTGCGAGGAATGGAAAAGCAACTTATACAAAAAGATGACGGAACGTGACGCTTTATGAACCGAATTTGGATGCCTAAGTTTGGTGAAGTCAGGAACTTGGTCTTAGAAGAAGCCCACAAGTCCAGATATTCCATGCATCCAGGCTCTGAAAAATGTACTTAGATTTAAAAGTACATTATTGGTGGCCAAACATGAAGGCAGAAATTGCTACTTATGTGAGCAAATGCTTGACTTGTTCTAGAGTAAAGGCAAAACATCAAAAGCCTTCAGGTTTACTTCAACAACCGGAAATACCTGAATGGAAATGGGAGCAGATATCAATGGACTTCATCACTAAGTTACCTAAAACTTCTAGTGGGTTCGACACTATTTGGGTAATAGTCGATAGATTGACTAAGTCCGCCCATTTATTACCAATTAAGGAGAACGACAAGATGGAGAAGCTGACTAGAATTTATCTTAAGGAAATTGTCAGATTGCATGGAGTTCCAAATTCTATTATTTCTGACCGAGATAGTAGATTCACTTCACGATTTTGGCAATCTCTACAAAAATCCTTAGGAACACGTCTAGATATGAGTACAGCTTACCATCCACAGACTGATGGTCAGAATGAGAGAACCATTCAGACTTTAGAAGATATGCTTTGAGCCTGTGTAATAGACTTTGGAAATGTGTGGGATACTCATTTACCGTTAATTGAGTTTTCCTACAACAATAGTCATCACACCAGCATCAAGGCTACACCGTTTGAGGCTCTTTATGGACGAAAATTTTGTTCCCCAATATGTTGGGCAGAAGTTAGAGATACGCAGATGGCCAGAGAACGTACATGCGATACCTTACGTACTGGACCAGAAATAATCAACGAGACAACTGAAAAGATCGTGCAAATTAAGGATCGATTAAAGGCTGCACGTGATCGTCAAAAGAGCTATGCTGACGTAAGACGTAAGCCTTTAGAATTCCAAGTTGGAGATAGAGTAATGTTGAAGGTTTCTCCTTGGAAAGGCATAATTCGATTCGGGAAGCAAGGCAAACTAAATCCACGGTATATAGGACCTTTTGAAATTCTAGCAAGAATTGGTTCTGTCGCATACCAACTCAAGTTGCCTCAAGAACTAAGTAATGTGCACGATGTTTTTCACGTATCAAATATCAAAATATGTATATCCGATGACACCCTTGTTATACCTCTCGACGAGATACAAGTCAATACGAAACTCAACTTTGTAGAGGAACATGTCGAGGTCATGGATCGAGAAGTCAAACGATTAAAGCAAAGTCGTATTCCCATAGTGAAAGTTTGATGGAACACTTTACGAGGACCTGAATTTACTTAGGAACGTGAAGATCAGATGAAAGAAAAATACCCCTAACTGTTTGACAAAACCCCATCCATAAGCTAAATTTCGGGACGAAATTATTCTAACGGGGGGAGAATGTAACACCAGTCAAAATAGGTCAATAGACAATCACATGTGATTATGCCAATCATGTAATGTGATTTTGTTAAACTAGTAATGTGATAAGAGTTATATGTAGTTCATGATAAATTCTAATACAAACATGAACTTTCTTTATAATACAACTCAAAGTATACGTCCATACGATTCCAAAAATATAGAGAATGTCTGAATCTGACTTCGCATGAAGAAGTTATGATAAACCGAACACTATAAATCTCTATAATAAGATAACTTAAAAATAGACTTAGAATTAGCTATTGGAGTCTAAAAGAGAGTTGTAGTACTCGTAAATACCTACGCGTGGATATAAAGAACGTCAAAAATGAAGTTCGTATGTGAAAGTTACGACCTTCCGAAGATACAGCTGTCAGAAACCATAATCCGACTGAACTCAATACGTGAGCATAGAAACTCACGACGTGAGGAGTCATTTTGCCACATTTCGGATCTAGAAGGTGCGTGACGAGGTTGCAAAGGGATAAGTTTCAAACTCACGATGTGAGCAAGGATATCTCACAACGTGAGGACTCATCTGGCCACCTTCCGAAGCAAGGGACGCAAATGGCAAGTCTATGAGATGATCATGCTAGACTCACGATGTGAGTCCTATAAAACTCACGATGTGAGGGCCAAAAATCTTACTATAAATAGCAGGTCCGACTTCAGCTATTCCTACACTTGAACTTCTTTCCTTTCTCTCATTTGTTGAAGCCCTATTGCATCCCGAGCCCCGACGACCTCGTACCGCTGACCGTTTCTGCTTAGATTACATAAAATCATGCTACTAAGTTGAGTTTCATGGCCCCACTTTCTAATATTTTCGGGGGAAAACGCATGCTAAATATCGTATATACGTTATTATTATGTCTATATGATAGTATATTAGTATCAACGTAGATAGTTATAATAACCGGGATATAGTTGTTCTAAATATAATATTTTGAATATATACAACTATTGTCAACTTGTTAGCATGTTCTGGTACTAATGTAGATCTTGAGTTATACTTAGGATTCTATTGTTGGATTAGTGTCTAAGCCCGTAACTATATTTGGTAAGTACTTGACCCGGTTGTGCATGGTCCTTTTGGGTTGCCTTCACCATAGCAACTTGACAGGGTGATTTGTATAGAGAGAAGAGTATTATTATATTAATATGTTATAAGAATAATATATTAAAGGAATAATAATATTATTTAATTAATATTAGTCATAAATTAATTAGGAATTAATTTGGTGACTAAAAGAGGTTAATTGAATAAAGGGGCTTAAACTGTCAAATGTGTGATAGTTGAGTTTTGGGCTATGAATCCTTATAGATCTAGGGTGGCCGACATTAAGGAGTATGGGCTCCTTGAATTCGTCCAAGCCTTAATCTAGAAGGATCCTTGGATTGCTTAGGGCCTAAGTTATTCAATTAGGGTTAAGGATGTAACCCTAGTAGCTCATAGTATAAATAGACCCTATGGGTGAGGGAAATCGGCCACCTTGTTGCATTGGTAACCCTAGAGCCGATTTTCTCATCTCTCCTCTCTCTCCAAATCATCCTCTTGCTAGTTGGTGTTTGTAAGGCATTAGAGGAGTGACAGTTGTGACTCTAAGCTCCAAGAACAAGAAGATTCAAGCAAGCAACTTAAGGTATTCTTCTAGATCTGATTTCATATGTTATGATTCAATTGTTTACACCAGATCTAGCATTATAAGCCTTGGAAACATTGCATGTTCAATTAGAGAAACCTAGATCCAAGCATTAGGGTTTGCATGTGCACATAGGAAAGTTCTTATGGGTCAAACTCATCAGTGGTATCAGAGCTTAGATTGATTTCTATTGAATTGATGCTTTAATTGATTGTTTTTACATGAAAAAATCATTTTTTTGTGCCCCTGACTGACAGACTCGGCGAGTCCCATTGTGGACTCGGCGAGTGGGATGAACTCGGCGAGTCCATAATGGAACTCGGGGAGTCCGAGCGTCAGTCAGAGCAGATTTCGGAATTTCTTGCTGTTTTGCTTGAAGATACTTGCCTTAATTGTTTTGGGTCATTAAATTCCGAATTTTATCATATATTTGAGTATATCTTTGACCAAACAAAAGATAATTACCATTTGATTGAATAATAATTTCCTTATATGATAATAATTGATTATTTGAATTAAATTGGTAAATTGTCTTGCAAGTAATATTGACTAGGTCAAATTTAGATAATCATTAAATTAATTAGTTGATTTATATTATTTGCTATTTGATCCTTTATGTTTTGAAAAGTTCAAAACTTGTCCTCAAGTTTTGAAATTTAGGTTTTGTAATTAAAAGTTTAATTTGAACTAATTAAATTTCAAACCTTAGAATTTTACAAGTTTTAAAATTCAACCCTATACTTATAATATTATAAGATTAATATATATATATATATATATATATATATAACTTAAATGCTAGTCTTACCGTTAGTAGGCCTCATTCACGAAGTCAATCTATAAGGGGGGTATAAGGTTATGGCCTATAAAATGGCCGTTTAATGGGTGTCCATTCTCACCCACCGCTTCCTTGATTGGTGGAGGGTCGTTAGCCGAACGGGTAGGATCGGACAAACCTTTCCTCATTAAAAGTATAATGAATCTATATTAAGTAACTAAATGTTTTTACAAAATTCACAATCTTAGTTACTTTAGGCAAAAGTGAATTGATGCAATTCCATGAAATTACACTTTGTACCATTGCTAAGACGTTAATGGAGCGCGTGTGGCTAACCGTCACATTAATTGGGTTCTAAGCAAAGGTGGCAAAGGGTGACTCATTGTTTGTTATAGTTCGATGGAGCGTGTGTGGTTAACCAGCACATCGAATAGGTAACTGTAACAATAAGGGTACCATGTACATTTGCATGGTTATTCACACCCACTTTGTGATCCTCGGCATCCCAGTCACAAACGAGAGGGGCATATCGAGATTTAAACATGCCATTGAAAAGTTCAATGTATCTCAAAAGATTTAGGAGTTTTCAATACATTTAAAACTTAATTTCTTTTTCGTTTTTCATGGTGGAGAGTTAGTGAATCGACATTCACTTGCCTTCAAATTATTTACTTATTAGATTACGGCATCCCTCTTCTAATTTGTGAATAATGTTGTTGGTTCCTAGCCCTAATTTTTCATTTGGGTGATTAATTTGGGAAATTCATTTCTAATCAACTTTGTTCTTTTTCATTTCAGATGTCGAACGCAAACAACAACGCTTCTGGGTCAAACTCCTCTGGTTCATTCTCACTCATGAACTTGTGTGGGAAAGTGATCTTCGATGGGACCAATTTCAGTAATTGGATCCGCAACATTCGTATGGTCACTCGCTACGAGGACAAAGAGTATGTACTCGACGAGAAGCTTAAGGAGATTGATATCGAAACTGCTACTGCCGATGAGATCGCGGCCTACGAAGCCCACGAGTGCGATGCCACGAAAGTCCATTGCATCATGCTCGCGACTATGACTGCTGAACTTCAAAAGTCCTATGAGGACAAGTACCCCTATGAGATGCATCAGGATCTGCTGGAACGCTACTACCAGAGCGCCAGGCAAGAGAGGTATGAGATCATCACTTCGATGATCACTACCAAAATGGGTAATGGAGAGTCCCTTACTGCCCATCTGCAAAAGATGCAGAGATATGTTGATCGCATGTTGAAGTTAAATGTGAACTTTGATGAAGAGCTAGCAATCGACATTATCCTTCACTCATTGCCTTCCTGCTATAGCCAGTTCCACATAACCTACCATATGAATAAAGAAGAGGTCTCCTTGAGCAAGCTTCAGGGCTTGTTAAGGACTGCTGAGAGCAACCTCAAGGATAAATTTGTTGCATCACCTCCCACTCCATCTGCTGCCCATGTCTTGGCAATAGGGCAAGGGAAGGGTAAGAAGAGGAAGGCCTCCTCAAGGGGCCACCACAAGGGAAAGTCTCAAGATGGAACCTCTTCTAGTGGAACCAAAGTTGGTTCTGCTAAACCCAACTCAAACCCCAAGGAGGCAGAGTGCCACCACTGCCACAAGATAGGGCATTGGAAGAGAAGCTGCCCAGAATATCTGCAGTCCATCAAGGATGGAAAGATCAAGCCATCTTTCGCAGGTATTTACACAATTAAATCTAATAGTTTATCACATGCTACTTCTTGGGTTCTTGATACAGGATGTGGTTTTCACATATGTTCTGATTTGCAGGGACTAAAAGGAAATAGGGATGTGGAGCGTGGAAGGATGAATCTGATCATGGGAAACAAAAGATCGTCGCCTATGACCAAGATTGGAGTTTATTCTTTAGTGCTTAGTAATGGTTTAGATTTAAATTTGAATAATTGTTGCTATTCGCCAGATATGGCTAGAAACATCATTTCATTTCATGGTTTATATAAACAAGGCTTTAGATATTCATTTGATAATGAAAAGGGTTCTATTTATGCTTATTTTAATAATGTTTTATAATTTGAAGCATTGCCTTGTAATGGAATATATGAAATTGTGATGGTTGTAGACGACTTAGGAAATGATGTATTGTGTGTGGATTCTTCCAATAGTATGGATAGAGCATGCTTGTGGCATTGTCGTCTTGGACATGTCAACAAGAAACGCATAGCCCAACTCCAAAAGGATGGAGTGTTGGAGTCATTCGACCTTAGGGACGATGACGTGTGCGAGTCTTGTTTACTTGGAAAGATGACCAAGTCACCCTTCACTGGCACTTGTGCGAGGGGTGAGGGTTTATTGGATCTCATATATACAGATGTATGTGGGCCTTTTAGATCCACCACAAGGGATGCGAATCGCTTCTATGTGACTTTCACAGATGATTATAGCAGATATGGGTATATCTACTTAATTAAGCACAAGTCAGAAACCTTTGAAAAGTTCAAAGAGTTTAAACAAGAAGTGGAGAATCAATTGGGCAGGAAAATCAAGATGCTTCGATCTGATCGAGGTGGAGAGTACCAAAGTCTTGAATTCTACGACTACCTCCAAGAATGTGGAATAGTTTCACAATTGACGCCACCTAGGACACCACAATTTAATGGTGTAGCTGAGAGGCGTAATAGAACCTTGCTAGACATGGTTCATTCCATGATGAGTCGTGCTTCGCTACCTATCTCATTCTGGGGGTATGCCTTAGAGACTGCCGCCCATATCCTTAACTTAGTACCTACAAAGAAGGTTGCCAAATCACCTCACGAGATGTGGACAGGGAAGGCTCCCTCGTTAGCACATATCAAGGTTTGGGGTTGCGAGGCTCTTGTAAGACGAGATACTCACGACAAGATAGAACCTCGTAGTGAGCGATGTATTTTCATCGGCTACCCACAGAAATCCTTTGGATATCTCTTCTACAGACCGAGTGACAATGTAATCTTAGTTGCGAGGAGAGGGGTTTTCCTAGAGCGAGAACTCATAAGCCAAGGAGACAGTGGGAGGCAGATCGATCTTGAAGAGCTTCAAGAGTCGAGCGATGAAGGAACCTCTAACACTGGCACTCAACCCGAGGAGGAAACTCCAGTTGAACCGATTGACGAGTCCTTACCTCTTAGACGTTCCGAAAGAGTTAGTGTTCCACCCCAGTTTTATGGTTTTCATATTACTATGGAAGGGGATACGTTCATTAGTGATAGTACACTAGTGAATATGGACGAGCCTAACAGCTATAAGGAAGCCATGGCAGGCCCAGAGTCTGCAAATTGGAAAGAGGCTATGGATAGCGAGATCCAATCCATGTATGACAACTAAGTTTGGAATTTGGTTGACAATGTACCAGGTCGTAAGACGGTCGGGTGCAAGTGGATCTTCAAGAAGAAGACTGACGTGGATGGGAACGTGCACACTTATAAGGCGCGATTGGTTGTGAAGGGTTTCACTCAAACTCCTGGAGTTGACTACGACGAAACCTTCTCACCAGTTGCGAAGATTAAGTCTATCAGGGTGATGCTGGCCATTGCTGCATTTCATGACTATGAAATATGGCAGATGGATGTCAAAACCGCTTTCCTTAATGGGAAGTTGGCTGGGGATGTTTACATGGCTCAGCCAGAGGGTTTTGTCAATGCGAAGCATCCCAATAGAATGTGTAAACTTGAGAAGTCTATTTATGGACTTAAGCAAGCGTCTCGCAGATGGAATCTTTGTTTTGACGAGAAAGTCAAAGAGTTTGGTTTTCTGCGAAGCGAAGATGAATCTTGTGTATATGTCAAAGCTAGTGGGAGTGTAGTAAGCTTCCTCGTATTGTATGTTGATGACATACTACTCATAGGAAACGACATCCCCACACTGCAGGAGGTTAAGTCCTGGCTCGGGAAGTTCTTCGCTATGAAGGACCTCGGAGAGGCTTCCTATATTCTGGGAATAAGGATAGTGAGAGACAGAAGTAAGAGATTAATACTAAAACGTTTTAGTATGGAGAATTCAAAGAAAGGGGAGTTACCAATCCAGAGTAATGCCAAGTTGAGTAAGACTCAGAGTCCGAGTACTGAAGTCGAGATAGCAGAGATGAGCCGAGTACCATACGCTTCCGCAGTTGGGTCAGTCATGTATGCTATGACTTGTACTCGCCCTGATGTGGCCTTCGCTTTGAGCATGGTCAGCAGATATCAAGGGAACCCTGGCAGAGCGCATTGGATCGCAGTCAAGAACATTATTAAGTACCTTCGGAGGACCAAGGAATGGTTTCTAGTCCTCGGTGGGAGTGATGACTTAAAGGTGCGAGGGTACAGCGATGCCAGCTTTTAGACCGACAGGGACAACTATCGTTCGCAGTCGGGCTGGGTCTTTACCCTCAATGGAGGAGCAGTAACTTGGAAGAGTTCCAAGCAGGAAACTGTAGCTTATTCAACGTGTGAATCAGAGTACATTGCAGCAAGCGAAGCATCAAAGGAGGCAATATGGTTGAAGAACTTCATTGGAGACCTTGGAGTTGTGCCAGCCATAAAGGAGCCCATGGAGATTTTCTGTGATAATGAAGGAGCGGTTGCCTTGACCAAGGAACCAAGAGATCATGGTAGATCTCGACATATCGACAGAAAATATCATTTTATTCGACATCGGGTGGAAGAGGGACTCCTCGTAGTGAAGAGGGTATCGTCAAAAGATAACCCAACAGATCCGCTTACGAAGGGACTGAGCAGGATTAAGCATTTGCAGCACGCTAGGAGCATTGGGCTAAAGGACGATATTAGTTTAGATTAGATAGTTTGGAAACGTGTAATAGATAAGTTGTTATTAACATTTGATGATTAAATAAAGGAGTATTATTTATTAGTAATGTTACTGTCTTATGTTAATCTTTTACCTATTGTTTCATTTTGCATGTTTTGACTTCCTGGATAATTAAGTTATTTGATAATAATCAAATTATTCGAACGGTCCACAGTCGTTCATATGTTGGAAGTAGATATGAATGAAGACTGTCATGAATTGGTGTGTAGATTGTCAAAGTGTATTAGACATGGCAAAGGTTTGCTACAACGTTCATGAGTGCTTATGAACTTGATTTGAGCATTGGAATAAACCACACTTGCTGGAATCACTTCATGGAATTTATCACGAGTGATCGCAAGATGGTAATATCATATGGTCTTAAAACCTAGATATATGGTTTATTGTTTGTTAATTGGTTGTGCATTGATAATGCGTAAACGCATTAGTAACTTGATGTTATAAAACGCATTGTTGTGTATGATTTGATTAATGGATAGTAAATGCATATAAGTCGAAGTTTATCTGTTCCTTTTATCCGAAGAGGGTAAAAGCGATATCAGGGCCCCTCGATGATTTGATTTGACTTATGTGTCAGGCCCGGTCAGGACTGAATTGATGTGTTCAATTAAGTTCTATGTCAAATGAATCTGAGATCGAGAAACCAATTGATGGACAATAAGTATGACAATGTTCCATGTAATTGTCCGCACGATATCTAGAACAGAGGATTATATGATCCCTTATCTGAAGGACAGGTTACTGATAAGATAAGGGTTTTACAGCGTCTTTGAGAGCTACGATTGCTAATCGAATTAGACTTGCATTTATAGTTACTAGACTTATCCAAGTGGGAGACTGTTGGATTAGTGTCTAAGCCCGTAACTATATTTGGTAAGTACTTGACCCGGTTGTGCATGGTCTTTTTGGGTTGCCTTCACCATAGCAACTTGACAGGGTGATTTGTATAGAGAGAAGAGTATTATTATATTAATATGTTATAAGAATAATATATTAAAGGAATAATAATATTATTTAATTAATATTAGTCATAAATTAATTAGGAATTAATTTGGTGACTAAAAGAGGTTAATTGAATAAAGGGGCTTAAACTGTCAAATGTGTGATAGTTGAGTTTTGGGCTATGAATCCTTATAGATCTAGGGTGGCCGAAATTAAGGAGTATGGGCTCCTTGAATTCATCCAAGCCTTAATCTAGAAGGATCCTTGGATTGCTTAGGGCCTAAGTTATTCAATTAGGGTTAAGGATGTAACCCTAGTAGCTTATAGTATAAATAGACCCTATGGGTGAGGGAAATCGGCCACCTTGTTGCATTGGTAACCCTAGAGCCGATTTTCTCATCTCTCCTCTCTCTCCAAATCATCCTCTTGCTAGTTGGTGTTTGTAAGCCATTAGAGGGGTGACAATTGTGACTCTAAGCTCCAAGAACAAGAAGATTCAAGCAAGCAACTTAAGGTATTCTTCTAGATCTGATTTCATATGTTATGATTCAATTGTTTACACCAGATCTAGCATTATAAGCCTTGGAAACATTGCATGTTCAATTAGAGAAACCTAGATCCAAGCGTTAGGGTTTGCATGTGCACATAGGAAAGTTCTTATGGCTCAAACCCATCATCTATATATATGTTGTATGCGATATAGTTCCGAAGTTATATTCTAAAGTTCTATATGTTAAAAAGTATGTTGTTATTATTGGTTTTATGTCAAGATAAAACTTGGTATGCTATAGGTTGTTATTGTCGGTTTTATGACAAGATAAAACTTAGTATGTTATGTATTGTTATTTTTGGTTTTTATGTTAAGATAAAACCTGGTTTCTTCCTCAAGTTATAGCTGTTGTACTGCCTAAAGTAATATGAACTTAGGAGAAATGTTTAAAAGCAAAGTCTAATAACTTAGGGTTTTAGACATGAAAATGCTTTTGTTGTTAGAGCTATAGGAAGCCGTCAGAGTCTACATGAGTAATTGTATTCGTCAACTAAGATTGGGGATCTTAGCGGAAATCCTCTGAACTATAACCGTTAATCCTGTGTGAGCGAGGAATTCATGTATAATTAGTATACGGGTTGACCACCCCACTTGTGATTGTTAGCTACAGTCAACCATAAGCGAGTGACGAACTATCCTTTTACTTGTTATTGTTCCGGCGTCGATGAAGCGTGCGGTATTGTTTCTCATGGTAAATCATGAGTGTCTTGTTTCTCATGGTAAATCATGAGTGTGTTTTATTAGAGGTATTATGTCATAGCAGCAGTTACAGGCTCATAGTAGCAAATTGTTAGAAACATTATACTTTGTCGTATACAAGTATTAATGTTAAGTATAAGTTTCCCCCTACTTATACCCTAGGTTCAAGGAACGTTTAGGTATAACACTTATTTGATAAGTAAACTATTATACCTAAAATATATACTAAATGTTGGAGCGTCAAAATGATACTTTCAAAAACTAAACTTTTGAACTTAGGAAAAGTATTATTTTCATATGGAGTCAAAACCTGTGAACTCACCAACTTTATGTTGACGTATTTTAAAATGCATGTGGTTTCAGGAACTTGAAAAGTGGTATGTATTCGAACAGGAGAAGTTTTACTATTACCTTTCTGTTCATTAAGAAGTATGCCATAGTCGGATATTATGTAATAAGTACTAGGAAAACAATAATGTAACTTTCAATCATCAATAAAGGTATGCATTTTCTTTAGTACTGTTCAGTGTATGTTATATAAATGTGATACGAAGAATGACGTTACACCACCCGGTGTTTCCGCCGACGGCTGGGGGTGTGACACTCGAGGACATGCTTCGAGCATGTGTTATGGACTTCGGTGGAAGTTGGGACACATACCTTCCCTTGGCTGAGTTTTCTTACAACAACAGCCACTATTCCAGTATCAGTATTCCTCCTTTTAAGCTTCTTTATGGGAGGAGGTGTCGGACTCCTATATGTTGTGGAGAGGTAGGGCAGCGAGTGATGGGTAGCATTGAGATAGTGCTCAAGACTTTGTAGTGTACTGCGATGCTTCAAATCAAGGGCTTGGGTGTGTACTTATAGAGGAAAGGTTATCTCCTATGCCTCACGACAACTTAAGACGCATGAAGTCAACTATACAACACATGACCTTGAACTAGGAGCGGTGGTATTTGCTCTGAAGATCTGGAGACATTACTTATATGGCACGAAATGCACAATATTCACGGACCATAAAAGTCTCCAGCACATCTTCGATCAGAAAGAGCTGAACATGAGACAACGACGATGGGTGGAGCTACTGAACGACTACGAATGTGAAATTCTTTATCACCCTGGTAAAGCAAACGTAGTAGCTGACGCCCTTAGCAGAAAAGAATACTCGGGTCGCCGAGTAAAGTCGTTGACCAAGACAATCCATTCACATCTGTCCACACATATCAAAGAAGCTCAACTTGAAGCCTTGAAACCCGAAAACGTGGCAGGTGAAACTCTGAGAGGAATGGATAAGAACTTCGAAGTCAGGGATGATGGAGTCTATTATTTCATGAACCGGATCTGGACACCAAAGTTTGGTGGTTACAGAGACGTGGTTATGAATGAAGCAAACAAAACCCGATACTCCATTCATCCAGGTTCAGACAAGATGTATTTGGACCTTAAGAAACTATCCGAAATCGCTACCTTTGTGGGCAAGTGCCTTACTTGTGCCAAAGTCAAGGTAGAGTACCAGAAACCTTCAGGTTTATTACAACAACCTGAAATCCCTAAATGGAAGTGGGAGCGGATTACAATGGATTTCATAACCAAATTACCCAAGACTTCGAGTGGTTATGATACTATTTGGGTAATCGTCGATAGATTAACCAAATCCGCACACTTCTTGCCAATAAAAGAAACCGGCAAGATGGAGAAACTAACCAGAACTTACCTCAGGGATATGGTTAGACTGCATGGTGTACCAATATCTATTATTTCGGACCGAGATAGTAGATTCACCTCTTGTTTCTGGCAGTCTTTACAAAACTCTTTGGGAACTAGGCTGGACATGAGTACAGCCTACCATCCACAAACTGACGGACAAAGTGAGAGGACGATTCAAACACTAGAAGACATGTTGCGAGCTTGCGTGATAAACTTTGGAAAGGCATGGAATATTCATTTACCCCTTGTTGAATACTCTTATAACAATAGTTATCACACTAGCATAAAGGTTGCTCCATTCGAAGCCCTCTATGGCCGTAAGTGCAGATCCCCTCTATGTTGGGCTGAAGTGGGTGACACGCAGCTAGCAAGAGGTCAAACTCCTGACAGTGCTCTCACTGGTCCGGAAATCATTCGAGAAACCACCGACAAAATCGTACAAATTCAGGAGCGACTTAAATCTTCCAGAGATAGACAGAAAAGCTACGCTGACAAACGGAGAAAACCCTTGGAATTCCAGGTTGGTGACCGCGTCTTGTTAAAGGTCTCACCCTGGAAGGGCATGATACGCTTTGGAAAGCGTGACAAATTGAGTCCAAGGTACATAGGACCCTTCGAAATTCTTGCTAGAATTGGTCATGTAGCTTACAAACTCCGACTACCCCAAGAACTAAATAACATTCATCCTACTTTCCACGTTTCGAACTTGAAAAAGTGTCTATCTGACGAGACTCTTGTGATCCCACTCGAGGAAATCGAGTTAAACGAGAGCCTCAACTTTGTGGAAGAACCCATAGAGATTCTAGACAGGGAAGTTAAGAAAACCAAACAAAGTTGTATCCCGATAGTGAAGGTTCACTGGAATGCAAAACGGGGACTTGAATTCACTTAGGAGCGGGAGGATCAAATGAAACAGAAATATCCACTTCTTTTTCCCTAGTCTATCTGAAATACTAATTTCGGGACGAAATTCTCTCTAACGGGGGGATAATGTAACAAATCGTTATTTCAAACCTATGTAATAGTGTAGTTCAATGTGTATTTCTTTTTATAATAATAAAGAGAAATTTTAGCATAATGTGCATATTTACATAATTGACCCTCAAAAATAAATTAATTAAAAATTTCGATTGGGATGAACCAAGTGATAGAAATTGTAACAAGGTTTCCAAAAACATAAAGAACACTAAAATCCGAGTTATAACGAAGAAGTTATGATCAATCGAAAATCCGCGACAAAACCGGCAAAACACTGTTCAGTGTAAAAACTGAAATTTTCAATAAAAGACTTTTTAGCCTTAACAATCTAAATGAAAGTTGTAGTTTATGTTAAACCAAGAACTTTCATAAAAAGAACGGAAAAATCTGACTTCGTATGGGGAAGTTATGATTTTTCTAAGTTTTAGTATAGCAATGTACAGCTAAAAACTCGAAATAAAGATCGAGCGATTTTTAGCTGACACAACCTAAACGACAATTGAAGGTCTCATCAATAGTAGTACAACGGTAAAAAGACAGACAAAAATGGACGTCGGATGAAGAAGTTATGAATTTTTAACGGATTTCCTGTCCCGGTCTGTTAAAAATAATAATATTAAAAATAAAGTCAAAATTAGCCGATGAAGTCTAAACGAAAGTCGTATAGTATAATTTTACCTATGCGTGCATATAAAGAACGTCAAAAACAGAGTTCGTATGTGAAAGATATGAATTTTAGAAGTTTTTGGCTCAAAAACCAAGAAATAAATGAGAACCGGATAATTTCGCATGAACAGTACCCGGTACGTCATCTCGCATCAGCAGCTTCTCCGTGTCCGCCTCGTGGCACATTCTGATTGGACCGAAGTGCGGTCCAATAGCCAGCCGACACCCCTCGCATGAACAGTAGCCGCCTCACCCGGATCCGACGCGTGCACCTCTCCGATTCGACCGAAGTCTCGGCCAATCCCCTTCCAACGCGCCTTGCATAGGTGTCGCGCTTCTGAGCCTCGCACGTTGCTGCTTCCGACATCGCTCGTGGTCTTCGCTGCTGATGCCGCGTGTCCTGATGACTCACCCTTCGAACCGGACCCTCGCAGCCTATATAAAGGTTGCGAGATTTCTCGGATTTAAGCTCATTTTCACCCCATTTTCCATTTCTTTTCACCCCTCTCACTTCCATAAGCTTACAAATAACCCCCAAAGCCCCGGTATCATATCTCAAACTCTAAGCAAGCCTCGAAGCCCTGAGAATCCCGAGTAAAACAACTTTCTCCAGTCGAAACTCTGCTCGATTTAAGCCGGTTTTTCGTCAAATAAACTCTTTTCCAGGAAACAAAACGTTGTCAAAATCACCACCTATCAAGTGAGTACATACCCCCGTATTTTCATAATTTCTACTGTTTTAAGGGGGGAATACAAGCATAACATAAGAACTTTGTGTTATAAAATCATGATTTCAAATCATGATAAAACAACATTAAATCATTAAAAATACTCAAAACTCTTTTATAAACTTATATTTTTCCCCAAAATTCATATTTGTATAAATATATGTATATAAATGAGATTTAAAAGACTTAGGACTGATAACTCATTCTGGGTCCTTTTACTTGTTTGGATGTGGACTTAAAGTACCGGTTATTTGTCCGAGTGTCGTTTAAATTTTACTTATATATAAAGTTGTATATGTATAAAAATATAATAGTTATTTCATCAGTTTAACTACCTTTGTAACATGCTGAGCAAGGGATTACATGCAAACATGGTTAAATACACATTCAGAAAGTACATATAAATTATAATAGGTATAATTTATACATAGAACAATAATTCATGATACAAGTATACTAGAATACACAGTCTTACAAGAAACTAGAGTTTTGATACAGAACAAATCAAGGTTTACACTTATCAAATACATGTTTGGAATACTAATTCAAGAACATACTGTCAATCATTATTTCAGAATGATTGGGTTTTGATTCAACAACATACTGTCAATCATTATTTCAGAATGATTGGGTTTTCAAAACTACATGTAACGTTTATATGCTTTTATGAGACAAGTAGTACAGTTTGTTTAGTTCATTTTAAGCAATACAGTAAAGTCCTGATATTACAACCAGAGTCTCCAGCAGGGGATCGAAACAATGGGTGTATAGATCTATATTGGGATTAACAATCCCGCACTCGGACTGCTAGCTACAGTCAGGCATACACGCATGTAAGTGACAATTGTTATCATCAACTTTCAGCGCATTCATAGCGTTGGGTCAGGCCATCTAGTTAGTATGGTTATAATAACTCATTTAAAAGATATTAACAATACGTTAGTGTATAATTAACTAAACTTAAGTACATTTTCAAGGTACTAGTTTACAAGATACAGTTTACAAGATACAGTTTACTAAATACAGTTTTCAAGATACAGTTAACAAGATACAAGTTTACATAAAGTTTACAAAACAGAACATTGGTTTACAAATAGAACAGTTTTATACAAATATAACTACTTTTCATATACAACAGAAAATATAGGATTTTCTGGAAACAGTTTACATATTCAAGAAACAGAAAACATTCTTACAAAACATAAATACTTATGCACTCACTCAACTTTATGTCGATACTCTCTTTTCAAATTACTTGTATTCTCAGGGAACTCGTAGTCAGGTACACCCCGAGCTTTTGAGAAGAAGGAGCTGTTTATGTTTTGTCTTCATCTTTTGTACAACTTTTTAGTTTCAGTATACAATGTGAAACACATGTAAATATTTATACTTTTTAATGCAATGGTTGTTTGTACTTTCATTACTATATTACATGTGTTGTGATACTACAAATGAAGTCCTCCACCCCCGGACGTTTCCGCCGTCTGGTTTGGGGGTGTGACAGATTGGTATCAGAGCATTGTTTATAGTGAACTCAGTATATCAATCCAAAAAAGATATACAAACTATAAATACATCGGGGAAAGGAGCTCTGACTACAAGTATACTTTTTAAAAATTTAAGTATTTTTACAAGAAGTATACTAACACTCATACCTACACGTACAATACCATAGTCATAAGAACTTAAAAGTATTTGGATGTTGAAAACTATAGTCAAACCTGGGCAGTTATGTAATCATATCTGGATTAATATAGCCTGATCAACTATATTGATTTGAGATATGACCAACATGTGTTTGGGAGTGATAGTAGTGTTGCGACATGTCTAAAACTTACCAAGTATACATATTCAGAAGAACTTTAGAACAAAACATAAAGGTTAAAATACTATAGGAGTATTTTAGGCACTATATACTAATAACAAACATGTGAAAACAATAGAACAATGGAGGGTAGAACTATAAATATTAAGGGTATATTACAGTTATATATAATTAAAATTATATAGACTTAGGGATCCTCATCAGTTCTGGATCCCAAATATAAGGAGAAACAATAGAAATAAGGCACACTCCTTATCGGTAGCCATTGAAGCTGTGGTAGAAGAACCCTCTTGGAGACTAGAGTTTTCAAGTCTGAAGGACCTATTGGTTGCATGTATAGTAAGGAAGTTTGTAACCTTGTCTTTAGTATCCTCAATAGCTAGAGTGTTGTCTTGAAATTTGAACCCTACATCACAATAAACAAAATAAGAAAGTGAATCCCAAGATACTTGCAACTAACTAAAGAGTAAATCCTACCCTTTTTGACCTAGAAATTTGGTAGAATATCTCCATCGGGAATAGTGTCGTGCCTCACAAAAAAGTATTTCTCTTTCCAAGCTCCATCGTTTTTCTTTGATTTCCTAATAAGTAGAGATTTGTTAGGTTTGAGCTTTAGCAAGAAATAGCAGTTCCCGAAGGTAGAGAGATCGTAAACATGAGCCAGTTCGGAAACGCCTATGCCTAGGCCATTGGATTGATTCAACTGATTAATCCGAAATAGGATCCTCCATATGACCGGCATGGCTTGGATATAAGAGATGTGCGTGATTTCAAAAAACTCAGAAACGATTCCAGTAAAGGGGTACTTAAAACCCAAAGAGAAGGGGTATTCATGAAATCAACCCCATGAAGAAGAAGAAGAAAATTTTGGTTGAATCAAAGCATCGAAGGGCCTAAAGATCGTGTCTACATGAAAAACTTCATTGGATTTCAAGAACCCAATATCCTCATCATTGAATGAGCAAGTCTCTTTGTAAGTGAGGAGGTTTTGATCGGTAAAGTCATCCTCAGAAGGGGAAAGGATGTTAGCTCGATAGTGAACCATCTTTTTTCCCATGATCGAGATAGGAGAAGGAAAAAGAGAAAGGAATAAGAAGTTACCTTCGAAGTTAGCCAGCGATGATCAAAGGGAAGCGAGAAAAAGTAAAGAAAATTTTACTCCGTTTACCCCAATTTATCTCGATGTCGGGTAAGAGAGAGAATGATGATTCGAGCACATCATCATGAGTATTAAATGGATAAGTTCTATCCATTACGGTTTAAAATTTGAAACCTTATCTCTATCTGATAGGTTTTATAGGTTACAAAAAAATATGTGGTGGAAAATCTAAACCCTAAGTTCACATGCAACCTATTGGATCTAAATTTTCTCTATTGATTGCAAAAAACAGTTGAACATCAAGTATCCTAGCAATATCCTACTATTTTCAAAAATACCAAAGGGTTTTAGGGTTTACATACCTTCTAATTATTGTAGTAAATAATCAATAAAAATCCTTCTTGGACAAGCTCTAAAAAGCAAGCACCAGAAATCTCGTGCCTCTTATGGCTAACACCCAAAACCATAGAAACCCTAGAATGAAGAGGAGAGAGAGGGATAAGAAGGAAATTTCGTTCCTAATACTCTTAGGAATGTCATGAATGAAAATCGATGGCCTTGGGGTCCTATTTATAGTTTAGGTAACTTGCAAGCAAAGCAGAATTTAAATTGATTAAATAATGGATTTAATCCTAATTCAAATCATTTCCTTTTATACAACTAGGAGGCTTCTGGAAACCCTAGAAAGACTCCCAATTTCGTTCACCCCTTGGATGTTACTAGATTTGCTTCTTTTGTTCAACTATTGAACAATTACAATTCACCCCTTACACCTTTAATTAATTCCAATTAATCCCAAATTATTTCCAGATTAATTCTGATTAATAATTAATTAATTCTAATTGATTTCTTATTAATTTATTAACCATATAAATTAACAAATAAATTATTTAACTATTGATCTCATGTTAATTTATTAATCACATAACATATCAATTATCTATTCCCATTATTAACAAAACATTTATCTCTTTCTCCTAATATCATTTCTAGCTATTTCAGGTTATGAGGGCAACCGAAAAGGACTTTGCTTCTATTTTCAAGTTTATACCAATTTATTTATGAGCTTAGACACTTTAATCCAATAGTCTCCCACTTGGATAAGTCCATAAGTACAGTTTCAAGTATAACCAATTAGCAATGAGTGCTTTCCAAAGCCACTACCGAACTTTGATATAATTATACATTGGCCCTAAGCTAAGTGATCAAATATTCCTTCATTCTACAAGATATCCTATGGACATGAGACATGGATTAGAATCGATCTCATAGTCCAAGATTCTGTTTATCGATTTCCTGATTTATGACGAATGAATTTACACTACTACTTGAAACATCAATTTGGTATGGGCTCGGCCAAGCGCTTCAGATGTCGACAACAAATCATCGAGGGAACCAAAAATATCACTTTTTCCGTTAGGGAAAAAGGAACGAATAAAATTCGACTTATATGCTTGTATCATTTACTCACCAAATCATGCATGACACTACGTTTTTTGACATCATGTTATTGATGCATTTTCACAATGCCAATGCACAACCGATTTATATATCGCCGTTTTAAGAATAAAAGATATTTTCGTCTCACAATTACTCGTGACAGAATCCATTAAGTAATTCTCTAAGCGTAGGTTGATCCAATACTCAAAATCCCCATTTTTCTAAGTACTCATGAACATTGTATCAATCTTATTGTAATGTCTGATTATCATAAACAATCTACAATTCAATTCATGATAGCCTTAATTCACTACTTACTTCCAAAAGTATGAGTTACTGTGGAATTCCGAATAATGAAATCATTTAGGAAGTAAAACAGGCAAAGTGAAACACAATGATAAACTGATTAACGACGGTCTCAAAACTGTTGAATATAAATAATATCTATTATTTAATCACCATAATAATTACGAATTTATTCACTGTATGATATTTCGAGTAATCAACTAACCACTTGAATTAAACATCTGTCATGGCATGTTATGAACATGCATACTATGCGTCTCTATGGTCCTTCTTTGTGAATAGATCACCTGGACATTATTCTAATGATGCTCATTTCATAATTCCAAATTCTAATCACTATCCATGATGTGATGGAATTCCAACTCAACATGCATTAATCTCATGTGATATTAAGACAAAGTCTCAAAGACTGAGTCTTCGATATTACAGAATATCCCATTGGAACCCTGTTACTAGAAACAATTCTACGGTAATGAAGGTTCAAATTCAAGGTACACTCCTTGAATACTTCTCCTACATTAAAGTTTCCAACTCACACATAGACTTTTCAAGTATCTCCCATTATGGAAACATTTCCATCTTTCCATATGACCATCAATCAAGAACCATCTTAATCCAGAATCATGTCACTATGGTCCGTCCAAATTAATATCATACTTCTAACTGTTCAAAAGCAACCAGTCTTTTGGTATAACCTTAGAATGTTCTTGATATTTGTTTAACAACTTTAGTCACAAAAAATTCTAGTCCTTTTTCTCACAATGCTCTGAGCAGTTGAAAAATTAGAATACGTGAATATTATAGCATATGTAATCGATCCTATATCCGAAGTATATGAGAATCAACTCATTATATCTTATATAAGGATCTGATATCTGTTCTGTTACATCCCAAAATTCATGACCAAAAATTTCACTTTTAATCAAGTAATTTATAAAAAGCGATATTCTGAAAACATCGACAATGTCAGCTCATATCATAATCAAAACCAATATGTCAAATATCAAAAACATGTCATAGAAAAGTAATATCAGAGTACAACTCCCAAAGATCTCATGTGCGGAAAAACCATAGTGTGATGTGATGCGATCATGGCGGCCCCTTTTCTTTCGAAGAAGAAGTACCTGAAACCAGAACTAAAAACCGTAAGCACAAAGCTTAGTAAGTTCGCCCATCATACCACATACCATACATACATAAAAATAAAGCATATATGGGTGCTTGACGCCCCTTCGGTCTCTTTCAATCGGTATTGGGTATATTTCAACCCCTTCGGTCTCTTTCAACCGGTATTGGGTATGTTTCAACCCCTTTGGTCTCTTTCAATAGGTAATGCCGAGCATATCAGGGGTCTGGTCTACCCCTTCGGTCTATTTTAACCGGTTACGGGGTCTATTTCACCCCCTACCACTACCACATATTATCCTAGCACATAAATCACATATTGCCTAGCATATCTGGGTGTTGGTCTGCCCTTTCGGTCTCTTTCAACCGGTACTGGGTATATTTCAACCCCTTCAGTCTCTTTCAACCGGTTACGGGGTCTATTTCACCCCTACCACTAGTACATAATATTATAGCATACTAGCACATAAATCTCTACAGATGGTGGCATACCAGACAATTATGACAAAGACAATCACCTTACAATAAACAACAAAACTGGGCCGGCATTGGTGCCTTCGACCCACTGCTACCGGGAAGGTAACTCACCTCGAATATTAGAAAGTAGATGAACAGTCTCTGGCTCCGAATATCAATCCAACTCAATCCCTTAATCATAAAAGATTTCCTTAAGTACTCTTTCATACTCATAACCCCTTAAGGGTCAACTTTGGTCAAAGTCAAAGTCAAAGTCAAAGTTCCGAGTCGACTCGTCGAGTTACCCTTCAACTCGTCGAGTTTCCATGAATCATAGACTCGTGATATCGCGATCCAACTCGTCGAGTTCTTCCATGAACTCATCGAGTTCTTCCTTATCAACAGAATCGGGACATATCAAGTCAACTCGTCGAGTTCCTCTGTCTGTTAGCCCCTTCTTAACTCATTAAGCCATTATTCTTCAGATCTAAACTCTATACTTCAGATCTCGACTGGTAAATCATCCAGAAGGGTAAAGTTTCTCACTTTACCCACTAATACCCTTCCTAAATAGATTAAGTTCAAACCCTAACCCCAAAAGGCATAAATCTAAATCCAAAAGTCCTCAAAACTTCAAGATAAGCATAAGAACATAGATATGGACTCTAGGGACTAGAAGGACACGTAAAGTGTTAAACTTTACCCACATGCATGACTATTTGGAGCTTGAAAGGTCAAAACAAGAATTTAGATGTTGCATGGGGCTTCTAGGGCCACAAAGTTGGCACCTTTATGCCATGAAAGCCCCTCAAGACCCAGATCTGAAGTGTTTTCCATTTGTGACGTCCAACTCCTCATTAATAATCTCCTTTGGACCAAAACAAAGGTTCTGGATCTAGTAACTCCTCCTTGTGTCTCTAAGCTTCTCCTTCTTCTAATGGCTTCAAGTACACACCAAAACACTCAAAATGGCTCACAAACACTCAAATGGCATTAGGGTTTTGAGATAGGGTTTAGGGCTTGGAGGCTGGATATGAGGCTAACTTATAGGGTTTAAGTTGTTTAAATAGGGTGCAAAATCCCGGATTTAGGGTTTCCCAAATGCCGTCCAACTCGTCGATTTGGTCCTCCCCAACTCGTCGAGTTGGTTTTTAAATTCCTGCGTGCCAAATTATTCCAACACGCCGAGTTATTGTTGGGTCAAAAATATGGTTTATACTTTGCTTTTCTAGGCAATTGGGTTTTCGGTCATGTAACATGTGTTTGTAGTTGTGTGTTCACGGCCCAGGTGGGTGTTTACGACCGTGAACTGGTTCATCGCCGTGAACCTGTTCACGGACCATGTTCCATATAAATAGATGTAAGGGTGAGGAGTTCATGTGTGAGTATGTACGGCTAGGAGAGAGAGAGAGAGAGAGAGAGAGAGAGAGAGAGAGAGAGAGAGAGAGAGAGAGAGAGAGAGAGAGAGAGAGTGGTGCTAAGTGTGTGTGAATCTTGTAAGGAACTTCATTCTAATTATAAAATCATTCAAGATTCATCTTATTCTTCTTATCCTTCTTCTCTATTTTGATCTTGCATCATCCAATTGATTGGGATTCCACACCATCAGTTGGATCTGGTTGATACGTCAAGCGAAATTTAGGACTTACAGTTAGTATCAGAGCTTGGATTGTATCAATCAATTTGGCAGATCTGGAGCGTATTTGATCTTTTTCATGAAGGATTTTTGCGTTTTTGGATAGTTCTTGGTAAAATAGTGGGGGTTTGTTCTTTGTGTTTTTGATAAAAACGAGTTTTTGATCGAGTTTTGGAGCAAAAAGGGGTGAAAAACGTTATTTTTTCGCGATCCGAAGAAGGGTTCACGGCCTCCGAAGAAGGGTTCACGACCGAGTCTGAAGCAGCTTTCACGGTCCTCCGAAGAAGCTTTCATGGCCGGTCCTCGGTGGTTTGCGGTGCGAGGGTTTACGGCATGCAGTCTCGTTCACGGTCCTCGCCTCGTGTTCGGCCGAGCTCATGTTCGGATCCGGACCTGCAGTCAATAAATTAAAAGGGTTTTGGAGGTTGCAAGGATCGAACTCACGACCTCCCACATCATCAACCTCCACCGTACTCTCCTTCACTTTTTAATTCATAAAGTTTCGTTGTTCCGCCCTTACTTTCGCATTTTTAACACTTTTTGCCCAAAAATCAAATTTTCAAATTTTCAAATTTCATTTTCAACCAAAAGTTTTGACTTATAATTTTTGACTTTCTAAATTGACTTTTGACTTAAAAAATTTGACTTTGACTTCCAAGTTTGACCTTTGACTTTAAACTTTGACTTTCTCGTTTAACTTTCAAATTTTCAAATTTAGCTTTTCGGTTTGACTTTTAAGTTTGACTTTTTAAATTTGACTTTTAAGGCTGACTTTTGAGTTTTTAGTCAAAGGGCATTTTTGGTAAACAATGAGTTCTTCAAGCATCCCGATCAATGAAGTTTCATGTACTCCATCTTGTGAAGCTACGATTAAATTTTTACGTGAGCAAATTGAATTAATAAAAAGGGAGAACGAGGACCTTAAATATGAGGGGTACCAACTTAGGAAAGGCCAGAAACCATTAAAAGAACAACTAGAGGCCAAGACGAAGGACTTTAGGAAATTGCAGGAGGAGTACAGTAACAAGTGTGTCAATTATAAATATCATCAGAAAGATCTTGCTGATGTAACTGAAGAACTTGACACATTGAAGATCCGTTTTCAAAATGTTGATTTTAACTTCAAGAAATTTGATGTGTCTAGTGAAGTAGTTGCATCTATGATCGAAAAACAACTAAAATTTAAAGATAATCAAAACAAGGTTCTAGGGTATCATACTGTTCCACCTCCTTTCAATGACAACTATAACCCACCCCTTGAGACCAACGAGGAAGAGACACCTGCTCAGTTTGGCCCACTCCCTGAACCAGCTCCAGCTTCAGTTAAGACTGAACAATCTGGGCCAACTGAGGGTGTTGAGGTGAAGAATACTAATGTTTCTACTTCCTGTGCAGGTAAAGTAGCGGAAGATGAGAACAAGGGAACACTATTAAACAAACCAATGATTCCTTGAACTCTGAAGCTGTTGCTTCTAATTCTGTTACTCCTAACAAACCTGTTGTTGAGAACAAGCGAAACCGACGGCTTGCTGTATGTGTGCATGTGGGAACAACCAGAAGCGAGGCAAAGGTAAGCCACCAGGGGCAGGAAGAGACAACTTCCCAGTGAAGAAAAAGACATGTTTTCACTGTGGAACACCTGGACACATTGCCCGAAACTGTCCAAATTGCGCATACGTTCCCTACTACGCACAAGGCTGGTAGAATGCGCCAAGAGGGAGATACCCCATCAGAAGCCCTTCAAGGTCACAATCGCGCAATGGTAATTGGAACGCGCAGAAGGCGAAGAATCTGACTCCCAAGAACAAGAAGGGATTGCCAGCCAAGAAGCCAAATCCAAAAGACGCTTCGGTGAAGCCAAGACTGGTTAGGTCAAAGCCATCTCGATGGCCGACCTCAAGTTCAAAAGAAAGTGTCGAGGCACCCATCCGCTCGAAAAAGAAATGGGTTAAACCCAACTACAGATGGGTACCAAAGGTTCAATCTCCCAAATCTTTTAATGATTCTAATATTTCTACATCTTCTGTTTGTGATAAGCAGGATATGTCATGGGAGAGAGTACCTTGCAAAGATGACAAAGGTCAACCCAGTTTCAAAATGGACTGGGTTCCAAAGACCAATTGATCCCGCTCTGTTCTGGAGCAGCTATGGAGGCATATCATCAGACTTTGGTTTGTTGATATTAGTTGTTCCAGGCACATGATAGGGGACATCTCTCAACTATACAACACTCAGAAATTTGTTTGAGAGTATGTGTCCTTTGCGGGAAAAGAAGAAAGGAGAGGATCACACATGGGGTTTTGTGCTTAACGATGTGAAGAATTTTCGGATCTGTTCTGAGATTATGCGTGCTGTTCTCAGACCTTATCGATGAAAATTCAATCGGTGACTTACGGTTTAAGTTTTCTTCTCGATACTCCTGAGTTTATCTTAAACTGATTCATTTTGAAAACAATATTTTTCTTTCTTATAGTTTTTCTTTAGTAGGTATTGTTTGGGAAGTGATATCAAGAAAGTGATAACGGGTAGTCTAAACATGTGTAAGGGACTAAATCTGAATTGTCTAGACTCTGTGTTCAATGTGTTGGTAGGCACGAAGGATTTGACAGTGTTGATTTAGATAGGATTGCTTGGACTGACCATACGACGCTCGGGTAGATTGAGCAGTGAGATAAACACAGGAACCCACGGGATACACTAAATTAATACGCATCTAGAACTGTGGCTTAACTTTTCCTTGATGTACGGACTTATGTCCTTAATTCTGGTTCTGATAGGGCAACTGGGGGGTTTTGATAAAGTAGGTCTGTAGGAAATTATTTTTTTCTTTCTATCTGTGAGTCATATGTTGCTTCCTCTCCGTGATTGGAAGAGATCCGACCTGGATTGCAACATATGCAACTCTAATTCTACGCACCCCCTTATCTATGAAATTCTTTCTATCTATTAGCCATATGTTGTCCCCTCTGCGTGATCGGAAGATCCGACCTGGGACACATCATATGCAACATTCTACCTCTCAATCCCTCTATCTCTGTTAGTCATATGTTATCCCCTCTGCGTGATTGAAAGAGATCCGACCTGGGACACAACATATGCACTTATTTCTAAATCTGACTTCCTCCTTAATAATTGTCTATTCACCTAAAGTAAGGAGTTCTTTGGAAGTTCTTGATAATCAGGGTATATCGGGAAGTGGGGAACACGTTCTAGTGCAACTAAAATTAAACCAGTTAAGAGGTTGTCTGTAGATCTCACTGCTTAATTTAAGTGGACAACAATACCTGTGGTCGTCGTCGGCTAAATGGTATATTTAGAAAAATTTGTCGCTATCCTTTGTGTTTAAGTGGACCACAATACCGGCAATTGACTAGATCTATTCATGAAGGTGAAGGTACTTATAAACAAAGTTAAGACTGTCTCACAACTTTGATCCCAATTATTTTTGTTTTTGTTAATTTTATTCATAGTTTTCCTCTATGCACAAATTTAGGGGGAGAATTAAAAAAATTCCAAAAATAAACAAAAATCAGAAAATTCAAAAAACAAACAAAAATCAGAAAATTCAAAAATCAAACAAAAATCAGAAAAATTTAAAAATCCAAAGATAGTGTTGTTTCTGTTTTAATGTTCAGAAAAATCAAAATCCAAAAATATTGTGTGCTAAGTTGTCTTTTAGTTTTGTTTTGTCTTGAAAAGTGAATTCAGATGTAGATGAGAGTCATGGAGACTGTATCGAGATTTTCTGAGCCAAGGCTTCATCCGTGATCATCGAAGAATATTCATTCGAAGGAATAAGAAATGAAGACTATTCTTTCAACATTCAATCTTTCAACCCCAGAAGCAAGGTGAAGCTGACTTGAAGATTATGTGACAGATTGTATTAAAACCTCCTCAATCAATTTGCTGCTATTCATGAACCTGCTGAAGTGATCCAGAAAATTAGTTCTCTCTGATATTATCTCTGAAGATTCTCAAGATGAAAGTGCTATCTTTCAAGAATCTCTACAAGAAGCCTCCTCACCCAATGTGCGTTCAGAGTCAAATCTTGAAGAAAAGCCCAACTGCTCAAGATGAAGTCATTTATTGAAGATTCATCAAGATCATCTTGAAGCTATGAAGAAATCAAAGATAAATGTTGAAGCCAAGCTCCCAATGAAGATTGACAAGAAAATCCAGCTACATTTTTCGGGGCAGTTTGTTGGGTCATTTAGAAAAGAAAGCTATAAACCAAGGGGGAGATTGTTGGGTCAAAAATATGGTTTATACTTTGCTTTTCTAGGAAATTGGGTTTTCAGTCATGTAATATGTGTTTGCAGTTGTGTGTTCACAGCCCAGGTGGGCGTTTACGGCCGTGAACTGGTTCACGGCCGTGAACCTGTTCACGGCCCATGTTCCATATAAATAGATGTAAGGGTGAGGAGTGCATGTGTAAGTCTGTACGGCTAGAAGAGAGAGAGAGAGTGGTGCTAAGTGTGTGTGTGAATCTTGTAAGGAACTTCATTCTAATCATAAAATCGTTCAAGATTCATCTTATTCTTCTTCTCCTTCTTCTATATTTTGATCTTGCATCATCCAAATGATTGGGATTCCGCACCATCAATTGGATCTGACTGATACGTCAAGCGAAATTTGGGACTTACAGTTCTCCCCCTTGAACTCGACGAGTTGACCTCTTAAATGAAGATTATCTTTCCTTAATTAGCCTTCTAGATTCCGGGTGTTACAATTCTCCCCACTTAAACTAGAATTCGTCCTCGAAGTCCAATGCAATCACCTACCCCGAAAACGGCTCACGCGCTATGCTCGCGGCTCCCGCTATTTGCCACGGACCAACTGATGTTTCCCACGAGTACTGACACCCTCTATCCCGAGGGTACGACCATCACCCCGCTCAATCAATGGTCTTCCCAAGGCAACCAAAACTTCTATCCTGGAAATAACACCCGAACCTTCAACCCTTGCAAGCCACTTCTACTTTCTGAGACTTGAAATTTATAATAACCTGACTTCCCGATAGCTCGCCCGTGCTGAAACAACTCTCGGTCAATCGCTCAACTAAAACTAACCCTACTTCACCTGAAATTCGAAGCCGAAGTCTCAATGGCCTGATACCCTGTCAGATCTTCCACCAAACCATCCTCACAGAGTCTCGTATCACACAAATTGCTTCCAATCCCTAGTCACCTTGCTATCTCGAACGGAGCAAAATCACCGACCATATACCGCTACAGAAAACTCATACTCGACAGAAGGCTCAGATAATCCTTCGAGTAGAAGATCCATCCCTGCAACGGTTAGACTCAGACGAGAGTTGCGCAACAGGGTCAAATCATTTACTCTGAGATTATTTAATCTCGCTGTGAGTGATTTAGCATTACCCAAGCAATCAGTTACCAATCCATACATGAAGTCCTAAAACACCAATACTACCAAGCATATATGGGTGCTGGCCTCCCCTTCGGTCTATTTCAACTGGATATTCCAGAGCATATCTGGGTGCTCGACCTACCCCTTCGGTTTATTTCAACCGGATGCTACCGAGCATATCTAGGTGCTCGACCTACCCCTTCGGTCTAACCCGACCGGATATTGCCCGAAACACTGGAACTGTCCGAAACAGCATGCTGCCTCCTAGCTGCTTTCCAAATCCACTGAGACGTCTTTGGTCTCAACTCATCTGCCAGTCATCTGAAATATCGGGTTCCTGCCCAGTTGTTGAGCCAAAAGACTCCCACACAGTCGCCCCACATGACTTTCGAACGTAATCCTCATATGTCAATATTTGCCATCAGTTATCTTGCCACTGTGGCTCTAACGACCTTCTGATCCAACCGATCGGGTCCATACGTCGAATCCTGACGTCACCAAATCCAAGGCTAAAAGTAAATACTACATGACCAAAGGTAGCCTTATATCACAAACAAACTTATATGGTCCATCGCTCCCTTGATCCCATGACTGCAGTGGTGTTCCTATGGTCTTATCACTGGCTCAACCATATCTAATTCATATGGGGAAATTCGTAAACTAATTTATGGATTTTCCACGCCCTCACCGTTGCACCAGAACTGGTGGATGCTACGGTTCTCCCCGCGATCTAACAACACTCCCATGTTGTCTACCAACCTAGTGAAGGCTACGGCTATACCCGCAGTCTTGCAACACTCTAGCACTATCTGTCAACCTAGTGAATGCTACGGCTAACCCTGCAGTCTTACAACACTCCCACACTACCACATCCGCTGCCCACTGATTTATTGCTAATCTATTTGTCTGATCACCATCCAGATTCTCACACGTGCTTGACCCACCCCCAACCGAACTCAATTTATGATTGGAACCTCAATCTGAGTCCCCGAAGCCCGCCATCCGATGCCAAGAAAAATGCGAACCAAATGTTGGAAAGTTTTCGGAACTCCCAACTCACACAATCCTCATTCTAGACGGCCACTCGACCGCCTTCCTCCCTGATGGGGATGCGAAACTCATCTTTGTTTCACACCTATTTCTGCTTCATGAATACCTGATTGATTCTCCCCCACTTAGATTCGACTAAGTCTTCATGACACATGAGAATTGAAGGATTCCCAATCCTTCTTGCTCTCTAATAATCAAACGGTTGACAACCTGCGCTTACCAGTGCTAGTGATCCATTACTAGCTAATCTTAAAAGACCATACAACCCCCTGAAGACTAGATAAACACTTTCGGAATCCAAACAATGCTGATAACTCCAGATGCCTTGAAATGATACCGCACTCAAATCTTGAAGTAAAATTAATCGGTGCTCAGAGCAAACTTCAGCATTAGACCACTTCTCTTGGCACTTCCAAAAGCCCAACCCAGGCACAATGACTGAACTCACCGAACCCCAACGATGCTGGATAACCACTCTGCTGAACCCTGACCGCAGACCTTCCACACAATTCCCCTGAGCCGATCCCGACCTTAACCCAAAATATCATCCGAACACTTGGAACTCGCTTATACAAAATACGACCCCTTACTAACCCACTAACGATTCATGGTATGCAAATGGCATATAACACTTCTGATAAAACCATGAAGAAAGCAACAGATAACATCCCCGCAATATCTCCTACTGGAGTCCTGACCTCCTCTGTCTGACATGGAAAAGCCCGACTCCTTTCTGCTGGGCTCCTCCCATACCCTCTCGTCCATACGTGATCCTCAAAGTAGTCGGAGCTGGCGCGCTCATTGCTCCTCCCCTCAACATTGGACAGTTGGACTTCTTGTGGCCCACCTGATCGCAAAGGAAACATGATGGGCTCACCCCCCCTGAGGACAATCCGTGCTAACATGACAAACCCTGCCACACTTGTAGCAGCCCAAACATCTGGAACGACAAGCCCCCTCGTGCAGTTTCCCTCACGTGATGCACTAGTTCCGGCCCTGCTGGCCTTTCATGTGTTGGTCAGAAATCTTGGTCTCTAGAAATCATATCATTTAGGGTCTCGCACCCCGAAATACTCATGAACTCCCTGATATCATCTCGCAACATATCATGATTCCTCACCTTCTTCATCTACTCATCTGCTACATACTGCGGTACCAACAAAGCCCTCTCCCGAGACTTGGCAGTAACCTTTGCCACAGTCTCAGTAGTCTAGCGGAGACCCAGAAACTCTCGCGCCAACTGCTGCACCTCAATTGCCAGATAAAACTCCGCTAGAAACCCGGTCGAGAAATCATCCCAAGACACCGCATCAACCGCATCATCACCCAACTCACTACCAATCTCTTCCCACCAATCACATGCCTGGCCCTTCAACAGGCAGGAAGCATATCTACATTCGCCTCCCTGGGGCAAAAACTCGTCCTGAACGCGTTAGCCATATCCACTAACCACCTCTTACTGAGAATGGGGTCCCTAATCTCATGATAGTCTGGAGCTCGTAGAGCTCGGAACTCCCGAAACGTCATCGCGCGTGTAATCTCAGCTGGAATAAACTCCCTTATCTGATCATCGAGCTCCCCGGCTCCAAAGTCCGAGCCTGATCCCTTTCCGGCACCAAAACGGCCAACTGGCCCATCACGTAGCGTTACCATGCTGGAAACATACCATAACAACCATCCGAATACTCATCCAATATCGAGGGATCACATACACACTATAAGTTTCCTGGTTTTATCGCACCCCTTCTTGAATCGAGTACGGATCCTCTACTTTCAGTAGTACGGGCCCATACTACCTTCCACATCTATTCGTACTTTCCTCAAGAATTGCCTTGACCCCACCAAGTTCCTTTCACTAATACCGCTCCCAGCACTAATCTCATCCTAGGATTACCCTAGGGTAATCTCCGACCCACTCTCCGACATCATATGCATAAGAATTCCTACTATCTCCCCCTAACTAGCTCGCGAATACCATTACATATTACTAAGACCAGATAATTCTTCGAATGAAAGGTCTCTCCCCATAACGGTTAGACTCAAACGAGAGTTGCGAAATATGGCTAAACCTAACCTTCTGAAATTATTTAGTCCTTGTAATATGTAACTTAGCGTATTCGTTTACTAGTTAGTTAAAGATAACTAGAACTCCTAAAAACACAAAGCAAGCAGCATTCAGGCATTGAGTAACCAAAACCAAGCATTTCCTAATCAGGCCATCATATCACTGACTAATCAGTACTAGCATGCAGTTCAATAAGCACATACAACAGGCATACAGGGCATCCTTCCTAGATCCTTAGCCCTAATCTAGCATGCAATTCTCATACACATATAGTAGGCATACAAGGCATCCTTCCTAGATCCTTATCCCTAATCTAGAATGCAATTCTCATAATCACAACATATATCATAACAAACATGTATGGTATCTTGGGGAAACTTACTTGAGCTCGGCCGATTGCACGCAACACACTCCTTGTTCTTCATCAAACACCCTTAATTTTAATTTTAGAAAAAATATTTTTCTTGTAAAAACCTCTCAAACCCTCGATTTGAGTCCAAACACCCCCGAAAGTGTGTCTGAATCCCTCAAACCAAGGCTCTGATACTAACTTGTAACATCCCAAAATTCATGACCAAAAATTTCACTTTTAATTAAGTAATTTATAAAAAACGATATTCAGAAAACATCGACAATGTCATCCCATATCATAATCAAAACCAATATGTCAAATATCCAAAACATGTCATAGAAAAGTAATATCAGAGTACAACTCCCAAAGATCTCATGTGCGGAAAAACCATAGTGTGATGAGTTGTGATCATGCCGACTCCTTTCCTTTCAAAGAAGAAATACCTGAAACCAAAACTGAAAACCATTAGCACGAAGCTTAGTGAGGTCCCTCATCATACCACATACCATACATACATAACAATCAAGCACATATGGGTGCTTGCAGCCCCTGCGGTCTCTTTCAACCGATATTGGGTATATTTCAACCCCTTCGGTCTCTTTTAAACGGTATTGGGTATATTTCAACCACTTCGGTCTCTTTCAACCAGTATTGGGTATGTTTCAACCCCTTCGGTCTCTTTCAACCGGTACTGCCGAGCATATCTTGGTGTTGGTCTACCCCTTCGGTCTCTTTCAACCGATTACAAGGTCTATTTCACCCCTACCACTACCACATATTATCCTAGCATATAAATCACATATTGGCTAGCATATATGGGTGTTGGCCTGCCCCTTCGGTCTCTTTCAACTGGTACTGGGTATATTTCAACCCCTTCGGTCTCTTTCAACCGGTTACGGGGTCTATTTCACCCTTACCACTATCACATAATATCATAGCATACTAGCACATAAATCTCTACAGATAGTGGCATACCAGACAATTAACACAAAGACAATCATCTTACTGTAATTAACAATAAGGGGGCCGAAATTGGTGCCTTCAACCCACTGCTACCGGGAAGGTAACTCACCTTGAATACTGGAAAGTAGATGAACAGTCCCCGACTCCGAATATCAATCCAACTCAATCCCCTAATCATAAAAGATTTCCTTAAGTACTCTTTCATACTCATAACCCCTTAAGGGTCAACTTTGGTTAAAGTCAAAGTCAAAGTTCCGAGTCAACTCGTCGAGTTACCCTTCAACTCGCCGAGTTTCCATGAATCATAGAATCGTGATATCGCGATCCAACTCATTGAGTTCTTCCTTATCAACAGAATCGGGACATATCAAGTCAACTCGTCGATTCCATCCTTGAACTCGTCGAGTTCCTCTGTCTGTTAGCCCCTTCTTAACTCATTAAGCCATTATTCTTCAAATCTAAACTCTATACTACAGATCTGGATTGGTAATGCCTCTAGAAGGGTAAAGTTTCCAACTTTACCCATTAATACCCTTCCTAAAGAGATTAAGCTCAAACCCTAACCCCAAAAAGGCTTAAATCTAAATCCAAAAGTCCTCAAAACTTCAAGATAGGGCATAAGAACATACATTTGGACTCTAGGTGTAACACCCAAAAATTCAAGCCAAATTTAAACTTTCAAAACATGTCGAATTTATCAAAACATTACAACTTTGTTTTCAAAATACATTTATATCAGAGTTTTCCCAGAAACATAACATAATAGGAGGAGTTGTAGGATCATGCCTTCGTCTTGCCGCGATCCCCTGATGTACCTGAAACAATAAACTGAAACTGTAAGCCCGAAAGCTTAGTGAGTTACCCCCAAAATACCGATACACATACAGTCCACATAACCATGTCACACCATGACATATCATAACAAACTGAGCAGAACAGCACATAACGGGTCCACAGCTTTACAGACTGGAATACCCTTGGGCCCACAGTGTGAGTCTGGAATGCCTACCGGGCCCTCAGCTCACATCTGGATTGCCACCGAGCCCTCAGTACGAGTCTGGAATGCCTACCAGGCCCTCAGCTCGTATCTGGAATGCCACCGAGCCCTCAGTATGAGTCTGGAATGCCTACCGGGCCCTCAGCTCATATCTGGAATGCCACCGAGCCCTCAGTACGAGTCTGGAATGCCTACCGGGCCCTCAGCTCGTATCTGGAATGCTCCCAAGTCCTCAGTATGAGTCTGGAATGCCTATCGGGCCCTCAGCTCATATCTGGAATACTCTAGGGTTTGTTGGCTACCGCACGGAGCAGTACAACCTCAACCCATCCCACATAACATATCAACATGTAACAGATAATGCACATACAGACAATCAATCAGTATCACAGGTAGTCCTACAGACCTACCCTCTAGCGTATCAAACTAGCATGCATAACTAACTCATACTCAACATAATACAACTACTAGGATATCATATCCAATGGGCCGGCCTTGGTGCCTTAGACCCCTTAGTATAGTGAGGATAACTCACCTCGCAACTGTCGTCGGAAATAAGAAGGCTCAACTCCTGGGTCCAACACGAACTCCACCACCTATAGGTACCATACAAACCTTTTTCATAAATCTCCCAATTACCAGAAACCATCAGAAGTCAACTGGTCAACTCTTGGTCCAAGTCAAAGTCCACAGTCAAAGTCAACAGTCTATGTTGACTCGACTCGTCGAGTGCAGATCACCGACTCGTCGAGTCCTTCCTGAACTCGAGAAGTCGTGAAATCCTTGATTGGCTGGTCGAGTTCCCTTTTTAACTCGTCGAGTTCATACGTGGCCAAGATTTGGAAGAAACCCTAGCCAACTCGCTGAGTCTTCTAACAACTCGCCGAGTTCAAGGCAATCTTCAACGAACTCGCCGAGTTGCTCAACCAACTCGCCGAGTTCACGGCTATGTTCATAGGACTCGCCGAGTCCAGCGTTCTACTCGCCGATTTCATTCAGTCCTTTTTCCATACAGACCTGGTTTGAGCCATGCAGCGGCTCCAAACCACAGATCTAGGCTTCTAGGGTATGCTTATCACGTAAAGTTGCAAACTTTACATGCATGCATAGCTTTAAGGGCTCCAAATGTCAAAACTAAGCTCTTAATGGGGTTCTAAGCTCAAGAGGGACCTCAATCACGAACATAACTGAGACTTTACAACTCTAGAAGGTAATGAGGGTCCAGATCTGAAGTATAGCCCAACCATAAGGTTTCTCTACCAAGGATTTGGGGTTTTAGGGCTTAAAAGCAACAATTTAGGGACAAACAAGATCTAATAGATCAATAATCAAGATGGAAACTTTATTACCAGAATGGGTGACCACAAATGAATGTGTTCTGGATCTAAGTCCCCTTCCTTGAGCTCTTCAACCCCTTCCTTCTTGCACTTGCTCCAATGTGCACCAAAAGTCCCTTCACAAGGCAACAATCACTCAAACTCACCAATGGAGACTAGGGTTTAGATAAGGAATGCTCTGAGGGTGATGGAGGCTGAGATGGGGCTATAAGGACGTTTAAATAGGGTGCAAACCCTAAGGATTAGGGTTTCCTCCTGACTGGCCTACTCGCCGAGTCCAGGCGTGGACTCGCCGAGTAGATCACTTAAAGCCCGCGTCCAATTCGACATCTACTCGGCGAGTTAGGGCTACAACTCGCCGAGTAGCTCTTACAAAAAGAAACATTTAATCAAATTAAATATGTACCAGGAATGGGGCGTTACAATTCTCCCCCACTTGTCTCAGACTTCGTCCTCGAAGTCTGCTGCTGCTGCATCTGAAAACAACTCCGGGTAATGCCCCCGCATCTCCTCTTCGGACTCCCACGTCCACTCTCAACCCTTCCGGTGCTGCCACTGCACCTTCACTAACTGAACCACCTTGTTCCTCAAGGTCTTCGCCTTTCGATCTAAGATCGCAACTGGTCTCTCGATATAATTCAGGCTGCTATCAACCTGAATATCCTCCATGGGTACTACTGCTGACTCATCCACCAAACACTTCCTCAACTGAGAAACATGGAAAGTGTTGTGGATCTGGCTAAGCTCTGCCGGGAGATCCAATCGATAGGCGACCCGACCCACCCGGGCCAAAACCCTAAAAGGACCAATGAACCTGGGGCCCAGCTTGCCCCTCTTTCGGAATCTGATGACACCCTTTCAGGGTGATACCTTCAGGAGGACCATGTCACCCACCTGAAACTCCAACTCGGATCGGCGTTTGTCGGCATAACTCTTCTGCCGATTCTGAGCGGTCTGCAAATGCTGTCTAACCTGCTGGATCTTTTCGGTAGTCTGCAAGACTACCTCCGTACTACCCATCACCCTGTGCCCAACTTCTCCCCAACAAACCGGGGTGCGACATCTCCGCCCATACAACATCTCGAATGGCGGGGCGCCAAGGCTAGAATGATAGCTGTTGTTGTAGGCGAACTCCGCAAGCGGTAGGTGAGAATCCCAGCTCCCACCGAAATCAATGACACATGCCCGCAACATGTCCTCGAGGGTCTGAATAGTCCGCTCGCTCTGGCCGTCTGTCTGCGGGTGGAATGCTGTGCTGAAGTGCAATCGCATGCCCAGCTCCTCGTGAAACTTTTGCCAGAAGCGGGAGGTAAACCTGACATCCCGATCAGAGACAATGGATACAGGAACCCCATGGCGAGACACAATCTCCCGAACGTACAATTCGGCCAATTTCGCGGCCGATGAGCCCTCTCGTATAGCCAAGAAATGGGCGTTCTTGGTCAATCGATGAGCCCTCTCGTATACCCATATAGCATCAAACCCCTTTGCCGTCTTCGGCAATTTGGTAATAAAATCCATCGTGATCTGTTCCCATTTCCACATGGGAATCTCTAGGGGCTGCAGCTTTCCATGCGGCCACTGATGCTCGACCTTGACCATCCTACAGGTCAAGCACCTCTCAACGTACCAAGCGATTTCCCGCTTCATGCACGGCCACCAATAGCTCAAACTCAAATCCCGATACATCTTGGTAGCCCCCGGGTGAATAGAGAAATGAGACTTATGAGCCTCCTCCATAACCGTCTGCCTAACCCCACCCGTCATTGGAACCCAAACCCGACCGCATCGGGTTAATAGTCCCCGACTATCCTGCACAAACCGGGTGTTCTCGCCCTTGATCCTCTCCAGCTTCCAATTTTCCGGGCGGATGCCCTCAACCTGGGCATCTCTGATCAAACTCACCAGCGGAGAATCCACCGCTATCCTCATACATACCGCTGGGGTGGAAGACCCCGCTGACTTGCGGCTCAAAGCGTCCGCCACTACATTCGCTTTACCAGGATGGTAAAGGATCTCGCAATCGTAGTCCTTGACTACGTCCAGCCACCTGCGTTGCCTCATGTTCAGGTTCGGCTGATCCATGATATGTCTCAAGCTCTTGTGATCCGTGTAAATGGTACAACGGACCCCATAGAGGTAGTGTCTCCATATCTTGAGGGCGAACACCACCGCCCCCAGTTCCAAGTCATGCGTAGGGTATCTCGTCTCATGCGGCGTCAGCTGCCGCGATGCGTAGGCTATCACTCGTCCTCTTTGCATGAGGACCGCCCCTAAACCTGTGATGGATGCATCACAGAACACCACAAAATCCTCGACTCCCTCCGGGAGTGTCAATACTGGAGCCTCGCACAAATGCCGACGGAGGGTCTCAAACGCCCTCTGCTGCTCGGGACCCCATCGGAAATCCACTCCCTTCCTTGTCAGACGAGTGAGGGGCACTGCAATCTTGGAGAAGTCCCATATGAACCTCCGGTAGTACCCTGCCAACCCCAGAAAGCTCCTAATATCTGAGGGAGATTTCGGAACCTCCCACTGCATAACCGCCTCGATTTTGGCCGGATCGACCAAAATCCCCTCCTGGTTAACGAGATGTCCGAGGAACTGGACCTCCCGTAACCAAAACTCACACTTCGAGAACTTGGCGTACAGCCGTTCCCGTCTTAGAACTCCCAACAGCTCTCGCAGATGTTCCTCATGCTGCTCTCGGGTCTTGGAATACACCAAGATATCATCTATAAACACTATGACCGAGCGATCAAGCATCGGTCTACAGACCCGATTCATCAGGTCCATGAACACCGCTGGCGTGTTGGTGACCCAAACGGCATCACCACGAACTCGTAATGTCCATAACGAGTTTGGAACGCGGTCTTCTCCACGTCCTCCTCTCTGACCCTGACCTGATGATACCCAGACCTCAAGTCTATCTTGGAAAACCAAGATGCACCCTGTAACTGGTCGAAGAGATCGTCTATCCTCGGGAGTGGATAACGGTTCTTCACCGTCAACTTATTCAACTCCCGGTACTCGATACACATCCGGTGCGAACCGTCCTTCTTCCGGACGAAAAGTATCGGTGCTCCCCATGGAGAACTGCTAGGTCGAATGAACTGCTTGCCCAGCAGTTCCTGCAGCTGCGATGACAGCTCCTGCATCTCTGGCGGTGCCAATCGGTACGGCGCCTTAGCAATAGGGGCCGCACCTGGCACCAGGTCGATCCTGAACTCGACCTGCCTCTCTGGAGGTATCCCTGGTAACTCCTCCGGGAATACGTCTGCGAACTCCCTGACCACCGGTACGTCGGAAACCGAAATCTGATCCCTGGCTCGCGTATCTACCACATACGCTAGATAACCTGCACACCCGTGCTAAATGTACTGTCGTGCCCTGGCAGCTGAACAAAACCCTGATCCCACTCTTGTGCCCTCGCCATATACAATCAGTTCTCCCCCACTTGGGGTTCGAACTACTACTCGCTGCCCCTCACAGTCGATCATGGCACCGAATCGACTGAGCCAATCCATGCCTACAATCACGCATACCTCCCCCATGGGAATCGGAATCAAATCTATCGGAAATGACACCCCGAAAATCTCCAAGTCACACCCTCGATAAACTGAAGAAGCAGAAACCCCGTGTTCGTTGGCGATAGACACTCGCAACGGACACTCTAACTCGCCCACTGGCGCACTGAACTCCCTACTAAATGTCTGAGATACGAAGGACCGACTCGCCCCCGAGTCAAATAAGACCAAAGCAGGCAAGGAGTTCACTAAAAACGTACCTAACCACAGGTGCAACAGATAAGCATACAACAGATATAGGAAAACGAGATAAGGATAGAAACATACCAGCAACCACATCTGGTGCTGCTCTGGCCTCCTCCGCTGTAAGCTGGAAGGCACGACCCTGAGCCTTTGGAGGCTCTGCCCTGACTGGTCTCCCATCCGTGATCCTCAAAGTAGCCGGCACTGGAGCCTGCGCCGGTTTGGCGGCGAGTAACGGGCAGTTGGCCTTCAAATGGCCAACCTGATCACAATGGTAACATAACCTCATACTCTGAACTGGAGCGGCCTGGCGACAGTCTTTCGCGTAATGCCCCTCCTTGCCACACTTGTGGCATCCACTACCAGCTCGACACACACCAGAATGACCCTTGCCACACTTCCCACATGTGCGGCTCTGCTGACCCCCGGTGCTAGTATCAGCGGTCTTAGACCGCTTCGGCGCCGGCTGAGAATGTGTCGGGGCCTGCCGCTGTTCTCTCAACTGCTGATCAATCTCCAACTCACGCCGTCTGGCGGCCTCCTGCAACTCTAGAAGAGTATCACATCGCTGGGTAGACACAAACTGACGGATATCCGTCTTGAGCATGCTCAGATAACGGGTCATCTGGGCCTGCTCTGAAGCAAACTCCGGGAAAAACATCGCCCTCTCAGTGAACATCCGGGTGATCTCCGTCACCGGCTCCCCATCCTGTCTCAAACTCAAAAACTCTTGTGCCAATCGCTCCCGCTCAGCCCGTGGAATGTAACGGGCGCGGAACATATCCCTGAACTGCTCCCAAGTAACAGCAGCTCTCTGATCATCAGAGTACGACCCACTCGCAAGTCTCCACCAGTCCTTGGCCCCAGACCTAAGCAGGTTCAAAGCACACCTGACCTTCTGGTCAGCAGGACACGAGCAGGTGAAGAAACACCCCTCCACATCTGAAATCCACCTCATAGCCTTGATGGGATCCTGCGTCCCATCAAAAGTAGGGGGCTTCGTGTTATCGAAGTCCCTGTACTGAAAACCTCTACCAACTCCTCCTCCCGTCGCTGATACAGCTGATGCAGCTGCGGCGGCGGCTGTCTCTGCAAGGGCTGCATAACGCTCATCAAAATACTCCACCATGGCGGTCTTGATCGACCCGAACATCTCCGGTAACTGAGCCCGGAATGCAGCAGCAACCTCATCATGCAGGATCTCTCGAATCCTGGCATCCAACTCCTCTGTACCCATCTGCACCACTGGCTCAGGTGCTGTCGGCCCCTCCTGGCCTCTGTCCCCTGATCCTGATCCCGAACCGGATCCAGCCACGAAGCGCCTCGTCATCACCATTCTGAAACATATCACCAGTTATCAGATAATTCATATAAATCACTGGGAGCCAACTCCCTACTAACCCTAGGGATTGCGACTTACTTGACACGCGTATAGGTCATGTGCTTTCAGTAGCATGGGCCCCTACTACCTTCCACACCTACCCATATTTGCCCCAAGTATCACCACAACACCCTAACAATATGCACAACATGGCGAGCGCTCAATCCTCACTCCTAGAGGAATGCTAAATATCTTATAACTGACCTCCCGGTCTCACTCAATCCCTCCTATCCATGAAACTTCCACCAACCCTGCAGCACTAATGTATGCTAGCCATGCATAACGCTGGACCCTATAGACTTTAGAATATCCAATCCTACCCCAAGCCCCCAATCAAACAAGAACAGAACATAAGGCCAAATCAAACATTCTCAGGCTATAAGATCTTAATTATGTACAACTGGGATGCATACATTAGACAACTACAGTAATGATGTCAATCTCACATAAAGGAAACCCTAGGCTAGCAGGCATCATGTATTCAGGCAATTCTATCATGCAATTCCTGAAGATCCCTAGCCTAGCACTAACATGCTGTTCTATCATATCGTATAATCAAATAACTTGTATGGTATTTTGGGGTCTACTTACTGGCTCCGGCTGATCGTACGCCCTGCATCCTCCTTTATTTATTTTGAAAACCTTTTTGAAAAATCATTTTGAAAATCCTTTCCTTGATTTGAGACTGGAATCACACGAGTGTTCCTCCAATTCACTCAAACCAAGGCTCTGATACCAACTTGTAACACCCAAAAATTCAAGCCAAATTTAAACTTTCAAAACATGTCGAATTTATCAAAACATTACAACTTTGTTTTCAAAATACATTTATATCAGAGTTTTCCCAGAAACATAACATAATAGGAGGAGCTGTACGATCATGCCTTCGCCTTGCCGCGATCCCCTGATGTACCTGAAACAATAAACTGAAATTGTAAGCCCGAAAGCTTAGTGAGTTACCCCCAAAATACCGATACACATACAGTCCACATAACCATGTCACACCATGACATATCATAACAAACTGAGCAGAACAGCACATAACGGGTCCACAGCTTTACAGACTGGAATACCTTTGGGCCCACAGTGTGAGTCTGGAATGCCTACCGGGCCCTCAGCTCACATCTGGATTGCCACCGAGCCCTCAGTACGAGTCTGGAATGCCTACCGGGCCCTCAGCTCGTATCTGGAATGCCACCGAGCCCTCAGTACGAGTCTGGAATGCCTACCGGGCCCTCAGCTCATATCTGGAATGCCACCGAGCCCTCAGTACGAGTCTGGAATGCCTACCGGGCCCTCAGCTCGTATCTGGAATGCTCCCAAGTCCTCAGTATGAGTCTGGAATGCCTATCGGGCCCTCAGCTCATATCTGGAATACTCTAGGGTTTGTTGGCTACCGCACGGAGCAGTACAACCTCAACCCATCCCACATAACATATCAACATGTAACAGATAATGCACATACAGACAATCAATCAGTATCACAGGTAGTCCTACAAACCTACCCTCTAGCGTATCAAACTAGCATGCATAACTAACTCATACTCAACATAATACAACTACTAGGATATCATATCCAATGGGCCGGCCTTGGTGCCTTAGACCCCTTAGTATAGTGAGGATAACTCACCTCGTAACTGTCGTCGGAAATAAGAAGGCTCAACTCCTGGGTCCAACACGAACTCCACCACCTATAGGTACCATACAAACCTTTTTCATAAATCTCCCAATTACCAGAAACCATCAGAAGTCAACTGGTCAACTCTTGGTCCAAGTCAAAGTCCACAGTCAAAGTCAACAGTCTATGTTGACTCGACTCGTCGAGTGTAGATCACCGACTCGTCGAGTCCTTCCTGAACTCGAGAAGTCGTGAAATCCTTGATTGGCTGGTCGAGTTCCCTTTTTAACTCGTCGAGTTCATACGTGGCCAAGATTTGGAAGAAACCCTAGCCAACTCGCTGAGTCTTCTAACAACTCGCCGGGTTCAAGGCAATCTTCAACGAACTCGCCGAGTTGCTCAACCAACTCGCCGAGTTCACGGCTATGTTCATAGGACTCGCCGAGTCCAGCGTTCTACTCGCCGAGTTCATTCAGTCCTTTTTCCATACAGACCTAATTTGAGCCATGCAGCGGCTCCAAACCACAGATCTAGGCTTCTAGGGCATGCTTATCACGTAAAGTTCCAAACTTTACATGCATGCATAGCTTTAAGGGCTCCAAATGTCAAAACTAAGCTCTTAATGGGGTTCTAAGCTCAAGAGGGACCTCAATCACGAACATAACTGAGACTTTACAACTCTAGAAGGTAATGAGGGTCCAGATCTGAAGTATAGCCCAACCATAAGGTTTCTCTACCAAGGATTTGGGGTTTTAGGGCTTAAAAGCAACAATTTAGGGACAAACAAGATCTAATAGATCAATAATCAAGATGGAAACTTTATTACCAGAATGGGTGACCACAAATGAATGTGTTCTGGATCTAAGTCCCCTTCCTTGAGCTCTTCAACCCCTTCCTTCTTCCACTTGCTCCAATGTGCACCAAAAGTCCCTTCACAAGGCAACAATCACTCAAACTCACCAATGGAGACTAGGGTTTAGATAAGGAATGCTCTGAGGGTGATGGAGGCTGAGATGGGGCTATAAGGACGTTTAAATAGGGTGCAAACCCTAAGGATTAGGGTTTCCTCCTGACTGGCCTACTCGTCGAGTCCAGGCGTGGACTCGCCGAGTAGATCACTTAAAGCCCGCGTCCAATTCGACATCTACTCGGCGAGTTAGGGCTACAACTCGCCGAGTAGCTCTTACAAAAAGAAACATTTAATCAAATTAAATACGTACCAGGAACGGGGCGTTACACTAGGGACTAGAAGGGCACGTAAAGTCTTAAACTTTACCCACATACATGACCATTTGGAGCTTGAAAGGTCAAAACAAGAACTTAGATGTTGCATGGGGCTTCTTGGGCCACAAAGTTGGCACCTTTATGCCATGAAAGCCCCTCAAGACCCCAGATCTGAAGTGTTTTCCATTTGGGACGTCCAACTCCTCATTAATAATCATCTCCTTTGGACCAAAACAAGCAAAAAGGACACTACATGGAGATCTAAATAACCATAGAGAAAGGTTTAAGCTTTTTCCCAACAAAATTTCGAGAATGAGGCAAAGGTTCTGAATCTAGTAGCTCCTCCTTGTGTCTCTAAGCTTCTCCTTCTTCCAATAGCTTCAAGTACACACCAATACACTCAAAATGGCTCACAAACAGTCAAATGGCTTTAGGGTTTCTAGATTTAGGGTTTAGGACTTGGAGGCTGGAAATGAGGCTAACTTATGGGGTTTAAGTTGTTTAAATAGGATGCAAAATCCCGGATTTAGGGTTTCCCAAACCCCATCCAACTCGTCGGGTTGGTCCTCCCCAAATCATCGAGTTGGTTTTTAAATTCCCACGTGCCAAATTATTCCAACACGTCGAGTTCTCCCCCTTGAACTCGACGAGTTGACCTCTTAAATGAAGATTATCTTTCCTTAATTGGACTTCTAGATTCCGGGTGTTACATGTTCAATCTCTTGTTATAATATTTCTATATATTGAATTTTCAATGTTGAACCTCTTCAATATGATATTCATATATGTCTATGACTAAGTTCTATTAAACTATACAATCTAAACCTTTATATTTGAAAAGAAGTGTGAGTGCCTTCTCCCTTAAGTCTACTATAGCGAAACAATTCTGAAACTTTGCAAATTGGAAACATTTTTCCCTACGAACAGTATTGTCAACATGCAATACTAGCATACCAATTATGCTCCCACTAGCTTTGACATGTACCCATAAATCAACTGGACTTATAGAAATCAATACTCTTGACTTTCTTACTGGAGTACAAATTTCTGTTACGTATGGCTTCGATAAGTCTCCAATTAGACTTCTTAACCTTATACACCTTCATGGGATAGCATATGTCTATGTTTAAACCCTTTCAGAACTTCTAGATATATGTCATGAAAGTTCAAACAATTCCTTGCCATTCCTCATAATTCAAAATATGAAGAAGGATGTCGTAATCATATTGTGAATTTGATAATGCAATCAACACAACCAACATCCATATTGATCTTTATCAGATCTTATAATCTATCAGCGAAAGTAATTCCTCACAATCATTCTCATGAATTAGAGCGAAACATTTGACACCTAGATTTTATAGTGCATACGTTCCCATCCATGTGAATCTATCATTTCCAACCTACAGTCATAAGACAAGGTTTAGGACAACCGAATTCAAATTTAGCTTTCCTTCATGGAATGAACTTCGTTATTCTAAATTTCTTGCCCTCTGGTAGCTCAAGGGCCTACCAATGCTTCCATGTTGTTAGCAAGTCACCCATATTGATCAATGCACTTTCACCGACTAATGTGCTTTACTTTTATAGTTAAATGAGAAACATAGAAATCATAAACTTACCAAATCAACTAGAAGTGCATAGAAATAAGAATGTGTCAATCAAACATGATAGGTTATCAACCTCAGGTTGTATGCTAGTGATAACTAAAAGGTTTATTGTCGTTTGACTGTTGAAACTCTCAAGATCAATACGACTCCCATTGACTTCTGGACATATGCATTTTCTTTCAAGGAGCATTCCTTGACGAGATAAAACAAATATTGAAAAGTTTGTGTGGATTCCTGACAAGAAAACACTTCATAGAATTGGTCTCAGTTTATCTTTTGTTTCTCGAATATCAAAAACATCACAACTCCAATTCTAAATGTGCTAGAGCAAGAAAATATTATTACTCCACATTTCACGAGGTGTTCTCAACCTTCTTAGTTTGAAATTAGTTTCAAGATATGATTCATAGTTACTAGAGCATGGCTCTCAAACTTGATTTGGAATGAAGTATGACTCATCTCTTGATCAAACTATTTCTAACAATATCTGATTCCTCTTCTTAGTCATACAATTGTACTAAGATATAAATCCAAAATCACTAAGATGATCATAAAACATGATACTAAAGTATTCACCTTTCCTTTCAGATTGGAGAAACTTTTACCTTTCGGCCTAATAGATTCTTCTTAGTTGTTCTGATACTCTTTGAATCTTTTCAAAGTATCGGAATTATGCATAATCTAATAAACATAACCATATTACTGAAACATCAGTAAATCATGACGAATAGAGTTATCATCCTTTGTGGTGGATCTGAAGAGTCCATATCAACATGTACTAGACCCATCAGTCCTTCACTTGTCTCACATAAACATGTGATCAATGAATTAGTCATAATTTTCCAATGACCAAGATTCTCATGCAATACAAAATTCGAATTACATGATTCAAGTTTATGTCTAATTTGAAACTTGGTGATGAGAATTATTTTCACTAGGTTAATTATGACAAGGCCACAAGCGATATCACAAGAATTAAATCAATATTTAATATTGCTAAAATTAGAAACATAACCAACACTTTCATAAATGCCATTGCAAGGAAATATAAAATAAGGAAACCAGATAAACGAAAATTTCACTTTTATTGAAAATAAACGAAAAGTTGGAACTATCCTTACAATGCATAAAATGAAAACTATATTTCTCGACATCTCCGAAGAGTAATAGCAATCTATTAAATTATCCCAACTCCTTAGTAGTAGCTTCAAATTCTGATCTTTAAACCATGTGACAAAAGTCTATCTCTCATTATCAGATTTAGCTCACCTTGCTCAAGTTTCCTTCTTTCTCTTAGCTCCTTCAATACCATCAAAATGTGATCATCACATCATGTATTAAGAGTATATGAATAGTAACTTATAAAACAATGGATTCAGATAATGGATGTACCTGAAGCAGAGTCACACGACTTGACTTTACTATCTCTATGATCTTTTAGGTATTTTGGGCAGCTTCGTTTCCAATGTCCGTTCAATTGGTAGTAGAAACAAATGGACTATTTGGGGGTGACACATGGAATGATCCCAGAACTAGCTTTTCCTTTTACCATACGATCAAATGATTTGATCTTGGATGACCCCTTTCCATTAGGAAGATAAATCTTTTCTGGACCACCATTATCACCATTTTCAATCTCCATGGAAACCTTGGAATTAGACCCAATAAGTATCTCTGCTTTAGATCTGCTCTTAAGCATTTCTGCTTCAACAACAATCAACATTTGGGTCAGATCAATTAGGGTCAGGTCGATATTCCTCATATAAAAGTTCTCAATGAACTGATCAAATGACTTTGGAGGCGAAAGAAGAACCAAATCAATGACTTTCTCCCTTGGGAAAACGACACCCATTCTATCTAACTTGTCAATGTACGATTTCATTTTTATAACATGCGCACACACAAAATTCCCATCTTAATCTCTAAATGCTAATATTGCTTGAGTTGTCTCATATATTTCAAATTGAGGAAAACATGACGTTGGGAGAGTCACTGGAGGAGGAGGTGGAAGATTTGAAGAAGCATGATGTCCAGTTCCACCAATTCCCGAATAAGGAAAAATATTTTCACCTTGATGAGAATATGGAAGATCATCTTCAGAAAGGAGAAGAAAACCATTTCCAAAGGAACAAGGAAGACCATTTCTATCTTCATAAGACATCTAAAATTAGGAGAAAGGAGAATTCAAGTTAATTGATTTTAATCCTTAATTATCAACCCAAAATTTAAATTAAGGGTAGGATCCATATTTTCGATTCGAACTTTGTATTGGGATACCGTAATCAACATAGAATCTATTTTAGGTATGTAAGGCTTTTACCAATTCCAAACAAGATGTGAATAACCATGCAAACCTGCTTGGCAACCTCGATGTCATTTATCATATCACATTGATGTGCCAGTTAACCACACACATTCCATCAACAATAATAATTTTCAATATGCCCATCATATCTCTTTCTAGTCCCTATTAGTATGTCGGTTAACCACACACGCTCCACTTATGACATATAAATCATGATGTGTGTTTTCATGGATCAGCATACTTTTCACATTTTTCCTAAAGTAACTAGAGTGGGATTTTTTTTAAAGAAGGTTCTAGTATTATTTTTATATCATTATATTTTTAATGAAATTATATACTATGAAATCTGTTCTGCTAACGACCCTTCACCATACAAGGGGGCGGTGGGTGAGAGTAGACACCCAATGGCAATGACGATCATTTATAGGCCGCTTCCTTATACCCCCTTATAATATGGATTCGTGAATGAGGCGTACTAGCGATTTGACTGTCTTATACATATAATATATTAAACTTTTAATATTATATATAATGTGTATTTTAAAACTTTTTAAAATACAAGGTTTAAATATTAATTATCTAAATTAAACCTTTTAATTAATTAATACTAAACCAATTCTGATTTATCTTTATCTTTTAATTAACAATTTAATTAAATTAGTTAAATCATCTAGGGATTAAATAATTATTTAAATTAATCAATTAATTAAATAAGTCAAATTTTTTATAGTAATCCAAAACCCCGTAATTTTCGAAAATAGGGCTTGGGTTTATCAGATTTTAATTATTCAATTTTAAGGATTTTAAAATAAAAATTAAGGAAACTAGATAAACCCTAAAGGGGCTTCCTAATTTTCGAAAAAGGGTGAAGGGGGGCTAGGGTTTCAAGAATCCTAGTAATTTTCGAAAATCCTAAGGGTGGAGACTACGAATTCAAGAACCCTTGCAATTTTCAAAAATGCCTCCCTTAGGGTTTAATTTTTATAAAGCCTAATGTTGATATATTCAACATTGTGCAGGACCAATTGAAAACAATGGCTCTGATACCACTGATAGGTTTTATAGGTTACAAAAACATTTGTGGCGGAAAAATTTAACCCTAAGTTCACATGCAACCTATTGGATCTAAGTTTTCTCTATTCATTGCAACAAAAAATTGAACATCAAGTACCCTAGGAATACCCAACTATTTTTGAAAATACCAAAGGGTTTTAGGGTTTACATACTTTCTGATTATTATAGTAAATAATCAATAAACTTCTTCTAGGACAATCGCTAGAAAGAAAGCACCAGAAATCTCGTGCCTTTGATGGCTAACACCCAAAACCATAGAAACCCTAGAATGAATAGGGGGTAGAAGGAGAAGAAGGAATTTTTGTTCCTAATAATCTTAGGAATGTCATGAACAAAAATTGATGGCTTTGGGGTCCTGTTTATAGTTTAGGTAACTTGTAAGCAATGCATAATCAGAATTGATTAAATAATGGATTTAATATGAATTCAAATCCTTTCCTTTATGCAACCAGGGGGCTTCTGGAAACCCTAGAAAAACTCCCAATTTCGTTCACCCCTTGGATGATTATAGAATTGCTTTCTTGTTCAACTATTGAACAATTACAATTCACCCATTGCACCTTTAACTAATTCCAATGAATCTCAAATTAATTCCTGATTAATTCTGATTAATAATTAATTAATTCTAATTGATTTCTTATTAATTTATTAACCTAATAAATTAACAAATAAATTATTTAACTATTGATCTCATGTCAATTTATTAATCATATAACATATCAATTATCTATTTCCAATATTAACAAAACAGTTCTCTCTTTCTCCTAATATCATTTCTAGGTATTTCTTGTTATGAGGGCAACCCAAAAGGACTTTGCTTCTATTTTAAAGTTTATAAAAATTTAGTTATGAGCTAAGACACCTTAATCCAACACTATCTACATAAAATTATACCTTTAAATATTTGAAATTAACCTTGATATTTCGCAGGTATAAATTGGGGGCAATTATTAGGGTGAAGATCCTTAACCCTATTCAAGATCCCGAATTTTCAAGATCTTTCAAGATCCTGACGATTGTTGTTATCATTTCCTAGCATTTCTAACGGATATATTTCTAGTCTTTTTCTCACATATACATAAGTAGTCAACATAAGAATCATTCTCACTGAAGAATTACTTCAATCATGCAAAAGACTCGGGAATACCAAGTTAAACCAACGTGCCCATTTTTATTCGAGAGGATGTCGGGAATATCAAACTTATTTTTCTTACATTGGACTCTAAATACACATGTATTTTGCAAACAACACACACCTAGACTTACGAAAACTATTGTACTCGTATATTCATCATTTCATTTGTAACTCATTTTTTCAATTAATAAAAACTAACAAGGCAGGTGATCATTATCACCTCCCAATGTTTTGTGCCAGAGAACCTAGCAAGGATCAAGGTCTTTCATTGTAAACCACTTGTGTCACCTACTCTTGATTTGTTAATTTGTTTCGATTACAACATCACAACCTCTCATACAATTTGGTTGGTTTACACTTGATTTATTTTTTACCAAAACAATCGCCATACTGAAAAACAAACTGGAATACATAAAAAAAGCCACAATTCATATAAATACAACATTACGGGATAACTAAACCCTCAAGCTTCATGACTTCCTTGATGCTCGTATAGGTCCTGTGCTTCTAGTAGAATGGGCCCATACTACCTTACACACCTACATGTATTTTCCTCTAAGGATCATCACGGACCACCCAACCATAAATCCTAGAAACTAGCATACACATACATCCTATACTTACTCTCTCAAGAGTGGATAATCAATCCTCATGTTGTCCTACAACAAACCATACTCACTCATGAAACTTCCACTAACCCTACAGCCGCTAGTGTGTGCTAATCATACATAATACTGGATTCGATAGACAGTCGAATACTTGATTCAACCGTAAGGCCACAACCAGACAAGGAACATGAAAGAAGGATAAATCAAACATTCTCAGACTATAAAATCTTAGTTATGTACAACTATGATGCATACACTAAGCAACCACAGTAATAATGTCAATTCCAAATAGCATAACAAGAAATTTTCCTAGGTTATCATGCATCATAAATCAGACAATTCTATCATGCAATTCCTGAAGATCCATGGCCTACCACTAGAATGTGATTCTGTCATATCATCAATACATAGAACAAGTGTGGGTATCTTGGGGAACAATTTCCTTAGCTCATGCAGATTGTACACATCACATCCTTTCTTTCGGTCTTTTTAGAGTTAATTTTGGAAAATATTTTGCAGATCCTTAGTTTGAGTCTGGAATCACACATGTGTTCAACAATTCTCTCAAACCATGGTTCTGATACCAACTTGTAACATCTCAAGGGATCAAGGGATCAAGAGCAAGAGCAAACCGTAGTCTCATGATAACTTCTAAAGGCCAAAAACTTATTCATGGATGGTTGGAAGTAGCCAAGATCCCATTTTTATGACTTAACAACCGCACATACGTCTGGAAATGAAATCTACAAGGTCTAGAGTAGCTCACATTGAAATAGACCAAAGTAATGGGACAAAAAGGACACAAACTTCAAGAACCTAGCTTGATTTAACAAAGGAAGCATAAAGGTGAAACATTTATACCTTCTGGAGATGGATGAGGAAAAGGAACTTCTGGATCCAAAGCCGATTTATGCTTCCAAGCAACTTCACGACCTTCTTTCTTCTTCAAAATGAACACAAGGCACTCACAAGGATCGAAATCACACCAAATGGAATTAGGGTTTCAAAAGGGAACATTGAGGAATGGAGGCTAATAATGGAAGGGTCCTCAACCGTGTTAGAGCCCTTAAATAAGGCTCAAAACCATGGATTAGGGTTTTGATTCCGAGACGCTACGTGCTGCGTAGCTTGACCTACGCCCGCATAGTTCATTAAAACCCCGGTCCTTGATTCCATCCTACGCGCTACTTAGGGGACTATGCTACGCCCTGCGTAAGAGAAAACTTCACAATTCCAAGGCTTATTAAAATAGAAAGAAATTTTACCTTAAATAATCGAGTGTTACACAACTATTTTCTTTGCTTCTAAGTTAAACGACAATGATGGGCCCAAGTTAACCATTCTCTAACTGTGGTAAATGAAGAAGTATCAATTTCCTAACCGGGAAAATTTTGTAATAACCGAAACGAACCACATAACACGTAAAAAATAATTTGTTGACTCGGAGACTCACAAATTGGAGATATGATAGAATCAATATTTATTCTTCTATTATCCAAGTTAACTCTCGTTTGGCAATCTATTTAAAGACATCCTCCAACCTAAAATATTAATGGTGGGTCAATTTATTACTTCCTCTTGAGTTTTCACCATCTGGTAACAACCCACCATTATTGAATTTTTAAGTCGGTTTAATTTTAAATGCCACATCATTCTCCAAATCTCAAAGCATTTTCTTGTTCATTTTTCAAGATACAAAAGTCTACCAATTATATTAAGTGAAGCCATTGGGCTTTTTTGACTCCACCTCTTGACTAACACCACCAAATAGTGTCTCAATTATCATATATCACTTGATAATGACTTGTACAATTTTATTATTTTCCAAAAGCATACAATTTATGATATCTATTATAGAAGCATATCTTGCCAAACCAAACATCTTTATATAAGCAAGTACCGAGACCATTCGCAAATGATTAATCGATCGAATAATACTACACCAAACGCCTTGAGTTTATTTTATTCAAATTCATCCCAAAAGCCATTGCATTCAATGAATTTATTGTAGTTGGGGTGAACATTTGGACCAGACAGGACCGAACCGATTGGACCGACTCTTGGACCGAACCGGTTTTGGAGAATATTGTAAATCGTGGATCGGACTGGATGAGACTTATCAGGTCTGGGTTTTTCGGTTCTTGGACCGGTACGGATTTACATGTATACGTTATAACTCGTTGAAATGCGTTTTTGGGTTTGATACGGTACAACTCGTAAAAATTAATATGTTTATGTTTCTTGTACCCATTGGATCAGTCAAACTTTGATTGTTTATACCATTTGTTTGAACTTTGAATCAAATAAGTTAATAACTTTATCATATTTCATGCATAACTAATCTAACTATATCTTTAATATTATAACTTGCAAAATTAATTTCCCAAATAAAATCAACTTACGTATAAATCAAGTTCACCAACAAAAGTTAACAATCTTAACACAAACATACAAAAGTAATTACCGTAACACAAAAAATCTAGTTTAAACTTTAAATTAAATCCAACTAACAAACGTCATAGTCTAATCTTCCATTGGCCTCTTCCCCATATCATTGTCATCTAAAATTAAGATGTTTAAAGCTTGTGCAATCTCTGCATAAACACAAAATGAAAATTGTTGTTAGTATTTAATAAAAAGTAATAATTGTATAAAAAAAGAACAAAGATTATAATTTTTTTTTTACCCAAAGCTATACCATCATCCTTCAAGATGTCTTCAACGTTGTCAATTATCGGATTTGTAGACTTTTACACCTAATCTTGGGTGTATAAAAAAGTTTCAACTATGAACGCCAATAAACTAGTTTGATACTCACTTACAACTCTACCACATGTGCTAAACACGGACTTGGATGCCACACTTGAGATTTGTATCACCAATATGTCTAACAACAAAAGAATTAAATTTTAATGGCATTAATTTATAAAGAAACTATGAAAGACTGAAAAAAGTAATCACCTTTCGCCATCCGAACAACTGTCGGGAACCTAATCGCGTTTACTCTCCACCAACCGAGAATTGAAAAATATTTTTTTATAATTCATTATTTTCTCTTTCAAATAGGTTTGTAACTCATTATCCATTCAATCCGAGTTGTTATCTCCCGTACTAAGAAATAGCCGAAAAAACGTTATAATCATCACAATCAATGACTATTTAACTCGCATCTTGTTGAGAAGATCCACCATTTTTAAATCTTTCCAAGTATGTCATAAATAAATTCTCCATCATATTCTCAACCTCTCGGACCATTTAACATGCTTTTATGTCTATGCCTGCGGTGGTCAATGACGGTTCCATGTACCCGATCATTTTTTTAAATTGATGTAACAAAAAGATGATTTGGTGGTAGGATCAAGCAAAACCGCAAAGTACATATAATCGTTCATTTTATTTATTAAGAGTTCGGTGATCATCTTTTTCCGAATAGTCAACTAAATTAATTTGTAGTGTATTCTCAACAAATTCCTCTTTATTAACCTAAAACAAATAAAACGATTCAAGATATATCAACAAGCCATAGCAATATACTTTATAGGTGTGTATGAGGCGGTTTGGTTCGTTTTAAGCTAAAACTGAACCATAACCATTATAAGTGGTCAATACATTTCGGTAGCCATTAAATATTGATTTTGATTAACGGTTTTTGTCGGTTAATGGTTATGGTCAATGGTTAATATTGGTTAATCATGATGGTTGAAAATGAGAGAAAAATAAAAAATACTTTGCAATAAAAACTGAAAAACATAAACTACATTGTTAAAAAAAAAGTGAACAGTTTCATGTTTATAACATTATTAATATGATAGAAGATAAGGTACCCTGTTTAATTCCAAATAATTACCCTATAAATATTCAATTTCAAATATAATTACATACTATATTTAATATTATATTATATTAAAAAACATTTATTAATATTATTGGTTCGGTTCGGTTATTAGTGGTTCGGGTTTGGATGAAAACCATAACTGAACCATATGTATTTGGTTAATTAAAAATAAAAACCACACCACCTTTTTAGTAATGGTTCGGTTAAAACGATTTGGTTATTTTGGTTAATTTGGTTTTGGTTCGGTTTTTCGGTTAATATGCTCACCTCTAATCTACTTTATAACAATAAAAAAAATTTAAACGTTCAAGCAACAATCGTAACCTAGTTTACATATAATCACAACAAAAATATTTTTACAATAAATAAACAAAATATAGCAACATGCTTTATAACATTCAACAAAAATTAATAAAATTCAACTAAAAACCGTAACCTAGTTTACATATAATCACAATAAAAACTTTTTGAAAATAAATCAACTAAATATAACAACATACTTTATGACATTCAATAAAAATTAAGAAAAATCAACCAAAAATTGCAACCGTGGTTTACATATAATCACAATAAATGTTTTTGACAATAAATCAACTAAATATAAAAACGTACTTTATGACATTCAACAGTTAACAAAAATCAACCAAAAATCGTAACCCTAGTTTACATATATAATCACAATAAAAACTTTTTCACAATATAACATCATAGTTTATAACATTCAGCAAAATTAAACAAAATCCAACAAAACTTAATTGAGTTTAATCATTATCATCTCCAATCCAATTATCATTCTTTCTTTTTTATTCCATTACTTTTGATTGCACCAATTGTAAGACTTGTGAGAAGTCGATTTTCATTGATGAAGAATAGAACAAACTTGAATGCCAAGACTTGTGAGGAATCGATCTGGTTGAAAATCGATTTGGTTGAGACTTGAGAGAAATCGATTTTCACTGCATTCTTTCTTTATGTGACGTGTGAGGTGAAGTACGAGAAGGAGAAGGGTTACATGACTTACATTGACAGGCTGTATGTAGCCTTTTTCTATGCGTAGTTGTAGTGAATTATGAGCATATGATTTGGCATGTGAAATTAAAAGAACACAAAGAACAAGGTGATTTGGGTGCGAAAATATGTATTTGATCATAGTAATGAGTAAAAAAAAGAACTAGATCTAGAACTCCATAAATATCTCACTCACTAGTCACTATGAACTATATCTCTCAAGCACACTCTATAAGTGGTATGCAACCCACTATATATAGAGGTGCTAACATCTCTCTCTCTCTCTCTCTCTGTATATATATATATATATATATATATATATATATATATATATATATATATATATATATATATATATATATATATCATGTCACAAGGCATCAATGCCACATGCAAGTGGGTCTTCTCAAGCCAAGCCTTCATTAGTCATCTAATGGAGAACTTTGTAACCAACATTTCCCCCCTCAAAGTTAGGAATGGATGACTCGACTTCAATCTTTTGAAAAATGAGCAACTTCACGAACTAAGCCCCAAGCGTGACAATTGTAGAAATGAAATTTAAATCTTCAATTCTTCAATGACATTCCAATCCAGGTTCTAGAGTGTGAGTCCTTACAAACCGAGCATCAAAAGGTAATTAGGAGTATCCAAACCTCCACAAAATTACCCAAATTTGAGCATAAAAGCACACCCCAAAAGTCATCAATAAGTCCAAACCCATCATAAACCGAGAAAACCCAAATCACTTCTGAATCTCAAATCGAACCATTTCATAAACTTTAATTGCTCAAGGTCACTTCGGTCTTCAAGTCCGTGTAATATGAAAAATTCACAACTTTCAAATTCTCATATTTAATTCTCTCCTCCTTTTTATAATCGAAAAATGATTATAAAACCAAAAGGAATGAGAAAGCGCTCACTTCGAAATGTTCCATACAAAACTCCCCTTTAACACATGGCATAAACGTTTTGCATAAATCGGAAAAATCCAAAAATATCACAATTTTTTAATTTATTCTTCTCGGACCTCCTTTGATGAATTTTCAAAAATTTGGGTAGAAACTGTCAATTTAGAAATTCTGCAGTGACCCGTTGCGCCCAAAACAGCCTCAAATGTGAAAATTTATGCCAATTGCAAAACCGGGCATAAAGTGTCAATTCGCATTAACTGCAAGGACTTGTTTTGAAAATATTCCTATTTCTCATAACTTTTGGCCCAATGTCGAAACTGGGTAAATTCTGCCAACTTGCGAAAACTGCAGGTATGCGAAATGGAAATTCAGCATTGTGCATAATTTTTTACCCCATGTCGAAAGTGGGTGAAAATTATCAATTCGTTGAAAATTAAGGGATGCGAAGCGACAAATTCTATTTCTTTTCCACTTCGCTTCCATTTACGATCAGAGATGAATTCCCATAGCGAAGTACCAAGCCAAATCCATATGACCACATGTCGAAATGGATTTCAAACTCCAAACCCAATCTTCCATAGTGAACTATATTTCGATCGCTAAGTCAATTTACCAAAAGTGAAGGCATTTCGTCATCGAGATATCAACCCATAGAGAAGTCATGTTCGACATCAACCTCGATTAACCCATAACGAACTCCAATTCGATCTACCCATAGTGAAGTTGATTGCAATCTCTAAAGCGATTTACCAAAAGTGAATGTTGTTCGACATCCAAGGCAAACAACCCATAGCAAAATTCCAAACCTATTTACAAAGCGAATGGTAGTTCGACACTAAAAATCAAATTGCGACCTCATATGTGACCTCCAAACCCAATCATCCCATTGTGAAACTGAGTTCGATCATCCGCCCAAAACGAAATCGATTTTGACTTCTAAACCTTCTCATAGCGAAATCGTCTACAACATATCGAAAAACTCCAACCAAAACTTCCTGTTGACCACGAACACAAACATTCATTCTCAAGACAACGTCAACAAAATACGATTTGACACTAAAATCCGATTCCACACCAAAATTGATACTACATGTCAAAATCAACTCTTTAGAACTCCAAGTCTTCATCCTTCGACATCAACATTGACAACAAAGACATCCAATTTCGAAATCAAAATTCACGATTTGAATATAAACTCCATTCATAGTGTTCGACATCAAGTCCATGAACCCAACCAATTTTCAAAATTAAACCCAAATCAAACACTATTTCAACATCAAACAACCCTTGTTCAACTTGTATCAACCTATTTCAACCTTCAATTCATAGAATCAACACTTGAAAATCGAGGTTGACTTTTTTTCCGAGTTTGACTTTTCGAAATCAATGGTCAACAAACACAAAATTGATGATTATAACATCAAATTTCAGATCAATAAGTGTTTATTCAACTGTTCTTCATCTCCTTTAACTATTCTTGGTCAATTTCTTCAAAATTAAAGGATAAATTTGACAATTTCTCAAGTTCAACTTGAACAAAATTGACTCGTCATACTCTTGGTAAGTTGTTATCATACTCAAATTGTTACTTCCATTGTATGCTAAGATTATCCCTCAAAAACACTTTATTTTCGTGTTCTTACTCCTAGAACTCTCTAAGTTTCGAAAATCTCTTCGAAGGAGCAAGCTAGGCCAAAAGTCATCTTTCTTTCCTCTTCAAAACCGATCTAACACCAAGGTGAGCTTTATACCCCCCTTGTTTTTGAGTTTTACTATGTTTTGGGGGAGAATACAAGTTAGTTTTGGGTTAATCTCAAGTATTATGCATGTATGTGTGTATTTTCCTGTTATATGGTCTGAATAAGTCATGAAAACTTGTTAAACACTCACAAAATTCGAAATATCTTCCAAGTATTGGTGATATTTGTAAGAAAACTATTAGAAGTAACTTTGTAAAATGTTGAAAAGATTAAACATGAAAAAGTTACTAGAAAATCCAAAGAATGTACATAAAATGACCATTCTTGACAATAAAGATAAACAATATGGGCTTTTAGCGCCATTTTTGGTTTTTAATGGGTTAACTTCACAACTCATGGTTTTTTGGGCCAAAAGTGTAAACTTTCATAAAAATGGGCCTTACTTGACAACTCACGGTTATTATGGGCCTAAAGTGTAAATTTCCATAAAAATGGGCTTTATTTGGAAATTCACGGTTTTATGGGACAAAAGTGTCATTTTTCATAAAATGGGCTTTATTTGACAAAACATGGTTTTATTGGGCCTAAAATGTAATTTCTAACAAAAATGGGCCTTGATTGTAAATTCTCGGCTTTAATGGGTCAAAAATGTCAATTTTAACAAAAAGTGGGCCTTTATTGTCGATTTCAATTTTGTTGGGCCAAAATGGCCATTTTTAATAAAAAGTGGGCCTTTTATGTCATTTTGAATCTATTTGAGCTAAAACGATCATTTTGATAACAAACGGAATATTTACGACATTTACATGCTTATTGGGCCTTTATACCCATTTATATCCTAATTGGGCCTTAATTGCCCAATTACTTTCTTATTGGGCCATTCCAACACATCCTATGTTAATCGGGTCGATATCCATAAATATTAAACATTTTGAAATGAACTAATATATTTTATCACCGATGCTTTGTAATCAAAATACATACACGAAACATTTTTTTTAAAGCGTTAAATAGTGTGATACAATATTCGCGTAAACTTAGTTAAGGCTCTTGTGAGACACGCCTTCATTCATACCTACCTAGCGTACACCATAAGTCCTGTAGTTATAACCAGCGTCCCCTGGAGGGAGAGCGGAAATTTGTGTATAGATCTATACGAGGTTGACACCCCCACACCTGAGTTGTTCGTTACAGCTAGACGGGTTAGTCTAGGGTGACAAATGTCTTACAGTAACCGACGCCTGAAGAACGTCATGACAGGCATATCAGTCATATCAAGTATAGTTATAACGAATCACATAGAGAATAACAAACAAATAAATTTACGGAATACATATACTCTTCTCGTGATACAAAGTACGAACTATACATTTTCATTACTCGGGTCTTAGGGTTTTAAGACCACAACACTTTTATAAACAGAAAATATGGGATTTTCTGGGGAATATACACTATATATTATATTTTATATTATACAGAAAATATAGGATTTTCTGGGTTACTCTCTTTATACACTACCACACGGGAACACACATGCTTTAATACAAGGTTTGAAACAAAACTCATAAACCATTTTTACGGAAAATAAAGGATTTTCTGGTGTTTACAAACTATTACAAAAAAAAAAAAAAAAAACTTTTCATACAAACTTGCTTATGAACTCACCAACATATTTATATGTTGACGCTTTTCAAAATGACTTGTATTCTCAGGAACACGTTAAAACAGGTTGGTCGATAAGGAATGAAGAGTTTTGTTGTATTTTTGTTTCTCACCATACTTGATGTTTTGGATGTATTATTATAATCAAATACAATGATGTAAAACTATGATGGTTGATATGTTTTATGTATGGTGATGATGTTGTCTTTGATTCATTTATATACACTGTGATGATATTAAAAAATGAAGTCACCCGCCCCCGAACGTTTTCTGCCATCTGGTTTGGGGGTGTGACAGATTGGTATCAGAGCATTGTTTATAGTGAAATAGTATATCTAACCATGCAACATATACAACTATAAATACAATGAGACTAAAACACTCTGACTTAAAGTATACCTTAAGGATATAAGTATCTTCTAAAAGTATACATACTTGCTAAAACCGTATCATAATAAGAACAAAACAAAAGCATTTAGATGTTGAACACTACAGTCAAACCTGAGCAGTTATGTAATCATATCTGGGATAAATATAGCCTGATCAACTATATTTATTTGAGATACGACCAACATGTGTTTGAGAGTGAGTGTAATGTTGCAACGAGTCTAAAACTTATCAACTTTACATGCAAAGGAGCATTAGAACCAAACCTAAAGCTTAAAATAGTATGGGAGTATTCTATGATACCAAACAGTAACAACAAGTCTAAAAACTTATCGATTTCGTACACCAGGAAACCCTAGGATCAAACATATAATGATATAATAGTACTTTAGAAGACCATATGACCTCCACACTTAAACCTCATACATGTATCTCCTGCCTCTATTCTCGCACAGACAACATGGATGAACCTCACCACGAAGACCCATATTACCCTGCCGTAGTGGCCAATAAATGAATCGAGGAAGAACCAGGAAAGGCTCATGAAGAAAACCTAGAAGTGGGTCCTGAGGAGTACCTGGAGATGGACTATGAGGGAGACGATTCCGATGAGGAGTTAGACGAGGATGAAGGCGCCAGAGGAATCCTTAACGAGCCTTACCCATCGGGAGCAATACCAATCCAGCCCGCAGAGCAGGAGGACCCCACCGACCGTCTACACTCCTTAGAGGAGGAAGTGATCACCCTAAGGCAACAACTCATTGAGGCTAAGGCTAGGGAAGCCTTAGCAGAACAGAGAGCGGAAGAGGCCACTCGTAAAATGAGCGAAATGGTTGGGCGCCTGGTGCGCCACTTCGGCATATGAGAGTCACTACACTACACGCACTACGTCTTAGGTTTATTATGTCTTCGTTACAACTAGTAATCGTAAATCAAGAGAGGTGCGCCCTCCAAAAATCCATGTAATCCGAATTCACTAATAGTATTGATAGCTATATTATATTATGATAAACTTAGCATTCGTACAATGTCTATTTCTACTCTTTACCATAAATACATCAACGGGATGTACATCGAAGCATTGAGAATCGTACAACCACACGTGAAATTTATATGTGAATATAAATAGATGGATACAACTAGAACTGACCCTGGTTACTCACGCGCTCGTTTCTCCTCATGCAACTTAATTATGTCCTCCCATGGAAACAACCAGCCAACCGGTGAAACACCGATCCTATGGATAGACTCTGCTACTTTCCAAGCTGCAGTGACAGCTGCGGTGACAGCCGTCATGGAACAACTCAATGCTAACAACACAAATGGAAATGAAAACAGAAAAGGTATCAACAACTCCAACCGTAGTAATAACCAAGGGCACCAACGAGGGGCTGCCCACAAGGACACTCCAGACCACAAACCTAAGAGCAAGAAAAGAAAATCTCGGAAAGAGAGGAAGAGTAAAACAACACAAGAGCCCTTGGAGAGGCCACAAACTGTTGCGGTTCATACTGCCACACCACCTGCCACACCGGCACCTGGCCGTCGATACGTCAGAACCCTCCCAAAGTGTAACAAGTGTAATTTTCATCACTATGGAGCCTGCCGAAAGTTACACTGCAAGAATTGCAATAGGAAAGGGTACATTACCCGTTCCTGCAGGGCATCAACACGATCAATTCCCCAGACCCCCAACATCATAATGAGCCCGAACTGTTACGAGTGTGATAAATATGGACACTTCAGGAGAGACTGTCCGATAACAAGGAACTATGACAGGGAGGGTAGAGTACTGACAATCACTACAGGAGAGATCCTCCTGAAATCACCGTGAGCAGCGGTACGTTTTCCCAATAAAGATATCTAAAGGTTTTAGTCAATAATTATAAATTACTCTGTCGTCCGAACGAAAACATATCATTCATATGAAAACTAAGGGTACTTGCAGGTGAGTTATGAGGGCTTAATGTATACATTAGGGTCATATATAATTGAGATTCTAAAGGCTTAGAGTGCGTGACTCCACCTTATTTCCTGTTCCTTGTTTGGTTGTGGATTTAGGGCAGAGTCCCTCAGTCGACAGTCTTCCCATTCATAATTACACATGACTCGTATACACCAAGCTAATATAGAGGGGCCTGGTGGGGACCATACTATCAATATTCATCACTAATAATCGGAACACATATACTGCTGCACTCGCTAAACGTGGCATAGAAATGTTCGCAGTAATGATAACAAGGACAAAACTAGTAACACTACAAACGTATACATAGAACACACTCTCATTCCGAACAACCATCCCTTTCAAATCAATCCAACATCTATTACAACAAGGAGCCCAACAACATCATTTGACATGGGCTGGCTTGATCCCCACCATACAAAATTCATGTGCCATAAAGAGACCTTTCGCCTTAACCAATCGATTAACGAAACCCTTACACCTAATAACGCCAAATCCCTGAATCGTCCCTGATATCTAGACTCCTAGGTACCCATGTAAGAAACACCACGCTCTTTCCTGACCCACAATAAAGATAAGAAACAAGAAGCAAAGGACACCTAGGGTAATCTAAAGATTTATAACATTTCCGAAGTAGATCCCAGAAGGTCCTTTGGAAATACCACCTATATGCCAAGTTGAGTTCAGAATCGACTCAAATCATGGGACCATTTCCATAGCCAGATCACCAAGGCCACTTAGTGCCAACATTAACACCGAAGGTATCCTGTCGATGGAACGACCCAATAAGTATGAGAGTTATCAAACCAAGACTTGAACCTCAGAGAACATTCATTCGACTCATAAAAAGGAAAGACAAATTGTCCATGGGACCACTGACTACTAAGAATCAAACGAACCCATCCTCAAGGTTCGATATCCCTTATCCCGAATTGAAGACTTACTCGACCTTTCCTCAGAAACAAGCAAAGATCAACATCCCACTAGTTCAGAATCCCGTAGTAAGAAACTCCCATGCCAACTTAAGAAGTATGAGGCCAACTACACCGCACATAAACTCAACTTTAGTAACAATAGTGTTCGCCCTGAGGATTAGAGACACTACTGTTGGGACGCCAAGCATACAATCCTCAATAACCATTCACTTCACCATATTGGACGCCAAGACGGAATACCTCTGTGTTGGACTGAAATGACCAACGCTCTGCTAGCCCAAGAAGCAAGGTCAAGTGCCAATAGCAAAGGTTCACTGGAATGCTAAATAGAGACATAAATTCTCCTAGGAACGAGGAAACTAGACAAACCGAAGTACCCACATCTTTCCCCGAGTACCTGAGAGCGGCTTTAGAACGAATTTCGGGACGAAATTCCCTTTAACGGGGGGATGATGTCACAACTAGCATTTTAGGGCTAGGAAATTCTATCCATGCGTGAATAACTCCTGGTGTATCTGGTAACCCTAATTTTGATGTTATACAAGTTGTTCATTCAAAAATGACAATTCAAGTCGAAACTTCCTCATGAAAGCTATAAACCTAATTCAATACACTACATTCACTAAACTTTGGGCTTGTAACCCTAACTTCCCGATTCAAAACTTTTAGTGGACTAGGACTCTCTTATTGGGCCTAATGGATCGGTAACCTCTCAAGCTGGTTCTTTTGGGCCAATACTCCACATATTGGGCCATAATACCCTTATTGGGGCCATAGTTGGGCCGAAAACTTTTCATCAACATAGCATTGGGCCATAAAACTCCTAATGGGCCTTATTGGGCCATGATGAATTATGTTAAGGCTTAATTAGGCCAATACCTTCATGGAGCACTTCTTGGGCCGAGAACACCATATGTTCCGAAAACACCCATTGGGCTTATGGTTCTCGGTTATACATAAAAAAACGAGCCCAATTGATTTTCTTCTCCCCTCTCTAAAATCCGATTAGCCCATAAATATATATATATAAAAAGAGAAAATTTAGATTTGCTTCAAATTGGTGACACCTCATTATTAACTCAAATATAACCATGCAATTTACATTTCATGTATCTAAGAAAATTGTATTAGCCATTAAGTATTACCCATTAATCTCTTTCCCTCTCCTCTTTATTTTCGGCCAAGACCCTCCATCTCTCTCATTTCCTCACTTCAACTATCACTCACTTATTCCTCACTCTCTAAATCTTCAAGAAGCTCCCTCATTTTCCTCCTAGAACTCGTGAGAGTGTGTGTGTCTCAAGAGGTTTTCATCAAGTTTCATCCTCTTGGTAAGTTGTTATCATACTCAAATTGTTACTTCCATTGTATGCTAAGATTATCCCTCATAAACACTTTATTTTCGTGTTCCTACTCCTAGAACTCTCTAAGTTTCGAAAATCTCTTCAAAGGAGCAAGCTAGGCCAAAAGTCATCTTTCTTTCCTCTTCAAAACCGATCTAACACCAAGGTGAGCTTCATACCCCCTTGTTTTCGAGTTTTACAATGTTTTGGGGGAGAATATAAGTTGGTTTTGTGTTAATCTTAAGTATTATGCATGTATGTGTGTATTTTCATGTTATATGGTGTGAATATGTCATGAAAACTTGTTAAACACTCACAAAATTCGAAATATCTTCCAAGTATTGGTGATATTTGTAAGAAAACTATTAGAAGTGACTTTGTAAAATGTTGAAAAGATTAAACATAAAAAAGTTACTAGAAAATCCAAAGAATGTACATAAAAGGACCATTCTTGACAATAAAGATAAACAATATGGGCTTTTAGTGCCATTTTCGGTTTTTAATGGGCTAACTTCACAACTCACAGTTTTTGGGCCAAAAGTGTAAACTTTCATAAAAATGGGCCTTACTTGACAACTCACGGTTATTATGGGCCTAAAGTGTAAATTTCCATAAAAATGGGCTTTATTTGGAAATTCACGATTTTATGGGCCAAAAGTGTCATTTTTCATAAAATGGGCTTTATTTGACAAAACCAGTTTTAATTGGGCCTAAAATGTAATTTTTAACAAAAATGGGCCTTGATTGCAAATTCTCGGCTTTAATGGGCCAAAAATGTCAATTTTAACAAAAAGTGGGCCTTTATTGTCGATTTCAAGTTTGTTGGGCCAAAATGGCCATTTTTAATAAAAAAGTGGGCCTTTTTATCTCATTTTGAATCTATTTGAGCTAAAACGGTCATTTTTATAACAAACGGAATATTTACGACATTTACATGCTTATTGGGCCTTTACACCCATTTATATCCTAATTGGGCCTTAATTGCCCAATTACTTTCTTATTGGGCCATTCCAACACATCCTATGTTAATCGGGTCGATATCCATAAATATTTTACATTTTGAAATGAACTAATACATTTTATCACTGATGCTTTGTAATCAAAATACATACACGAAACATTTTTTTTCAAAGTGTTAAATAGTGTGATACAATATTCGCGTAAACTTAGTTAAGGCTCTTGTGAGACACTCCTTCATTCGTACCTACCTAGCCTACACCATAAGTCATGTAGTTATAACCAGAGTCTCCTGGATGGAGAGCGAGAATTTGTGTATAGATCTATACGGGGTTGACACCCCCGCACCTGAGTTGTTCGCTACAGCTAGACGGGCCAGTCTAGGGTGACAAATGTCTTATCGTAACCGACGCCTAGAGAACGTCATGACAGGCATATCAGTCATATCAAGTATGGTTATAACGACTCACATAGAGAATAACAAACAAATAAATTTACGGAATACATATACTCTTCTCGTGATACAAAGTACGAACTATACATTTTCATTACTCGGGTCTTAGGGTTTTAAGACCACAACACTTTTATAAACAGAAAACATGGGATTTTCTGGGGAATATACACTATATATTACATATTACATTATACAGAAAATATAGGATTTTCTGGGTTACTCTCTTTATACACTACCAAACGAGAACACACATGTTTTAATACAAGGTTTGAAACAAAACTCATAAACCATTTTTATGGAAAATAAAGAATTTTCTGGTGTTTACAAATTACTACAAAAAAAACTTTTCATACAAACTTGCTTATGAACTCACCAACATATTTATATGTTGACGCTTTTCAAAATGACTTGTATTCTCAGGAACACGTTAAAACAGGTTGGTCGATAAGGAATGAATACTTTTGCTGTATTTTTGTTTCTCACCATACTTGATGTTTTGGATGTATTATTATAATCAAATACAATGATGTAAAACTAAGATGGTTGATATGTTTTATGTATAGTGATGATGTTGTCTTTGATTCATTTATATACACTGTGATGATATTACAAAATGAAGTCACCCGCCCCCGGACGTTTCCGTCGTCTGGTTCGGGGGTGTGACAAGTTAGCAGCACCCTCGATCTTGCAGCCCAAGATCCTGAACTTTGACAACATGGGATCCTCAGCGAACCGTCGCGAGATAGGATCCTCAATTTCGGTCTTTCTTACCGTCTAGGGCACGACTCCAAGAGTGCAAGCCCATACGATCCAGGATCCCGACAAAACCTTTGTTACTGCTAATAACAAGGATCCTGGTAACTTCGTTGATAATAATACATTTACTACTAACTCTATGGATGTTGATGCATGAATGAGCCCGATCATGGCCAAAGAACTTCAATAGCTGCGACAGATGATCTCAAGCGTACTTGGAGTAGTCCAACCTATATCGGAAGTCTCCCCGACAAGCCACATGATGTAACATCCCCTTTATTAAATAAATAAATAGACAAATTAATGAATGAATAGTAGCCCTAAAATCCATAATATTTAGCGGAGTGTTGGTTTCGGGGAGCCAAATGATATAATTTGGGTTTTCAGGGGTTAAATTGTAATTTCGAGATTTATTTTGTAATGATTTTCAGAGGTCAGGGAGTGTTTGGTAAATATTGGACCTAAATTTAAAGATTTTGGAGGCTAAGGGGCTGAATGGTAATATATGGACTTCGGTTGAAAATAATTTGTAGAGGAGGGGCTGTTTGGTAAAATATTGGGCTTGTTGTGAAAGGATTTTAGAGGCTGGGGCTAAAAGGGTAAATTATGGATTTGATTTGAAAGAAAAATAAGGAGGGACTGATTTCGTCATTATGGAAGGAAGTTTTATGGGGTCGGAGTATATAACCCGTCAACCCCGGTAACCCTAACCCTAAACCTAATCGTTTAATATGTTTTTATGTGTTTTCGTAAAAATGTGTTATCTTAAATATGTTATCTTAAAATGCGTTTTCGTAAAAATACAATTTTAAGATAACGTATTATACGAAAACACATTTTTACGTTAAGATAACGTCTTTAGTAGATTTAAAGCGAATATGTAAGTATTTTTTTACGTAAAAACGTTAACGTGATAACATATTATACGGAAACGTATTTTTACGTTATGTTAACGTCTTTAGTTTGCTTTACATAAAAAATATAAGTCGTTTTGATAAGATCCTAAAACATATTTTTACGTTATGTTATCATGTTCTTAATGTTTTTACGTAAAAGCATTTTATACGAAAATATATTTTTTAAATATATAAAAAAACATATTTTACATAATAATATGTAAAAAAAAACTTTTTTTTCTATGTGAAAGAAGAAAAACGTATTTTTATATGAAAAACGTAAGAATATGTTTTAATCATTGCAATGTAATAACATATTATACGATAACATATTTTTTTAAATATATAAAAAAAATATTTTATGTAAAACAAATACGTAAAAAAAACAAGTAAATTGTTTGTAAAACCATAGGGACTGACTTTGTAACTTTTAATAAATCATATGGACATTTTTGTAATTTTATTTAAAAATGATATTAAATTTAAAGGTTGATTGGAAGATTCTTTGAACTTTAAAAACACAAAAATATGATAAATAGAGGATGATTGGAGTTTGCTATTTGAAATTAAGTGGTTTCCGCCTACGAAAGTGTATTCATGCGAGGAATATGTGAGATATGATTGATATATATGTGCTTAGATACTACTATTTATTTATTTATTTTTATTTTTAAACCAAGAGCAGAAGCATTACACATGTTTTACTATTCAAATCTCTTATAAATAGAATCCTAGGATAACATGTCCAACACTCTAAGGTCACAATCTAGTCCCTTTTACGAAATTGATAGAATTGATGGTAACGACCTCTCACTATTCATAATAAACCGCAACCCATACCTCTCTCTCTCAACAAATATAAAATAGTCATCATTACAAGATTAATTAATAAACTAGTTACCATTACAAGATTAATAATCTGGAATAAATAAACAAAAAATTTGTTCAAACAAATTAAAAAGTCCGTAAAAAACATAAAAAAACATGGCCGGCTCAAACATATTCTAACCATAGACCAAAACAAACCTTTAAAATCATAACCTTTTTTTTTCAATATATAAATGTAAATGGACCAACCTTTTATGTATAAATAATAAATTATAGAATGTGAAAATATAAGGAAACAAGAAACTACATAACTACACCTAGTCGATTAAAAAGAACCTAGCTTGAGTTATGATGTAATTCAAACATAAGGCTAAGGTGCTTATAAATGCTTTCAGTATTTGGTGCTATAAAAAATGTCTCTAATATTTACCATTTGATATCTACATCATGGTGTGGTGCCTTCAGAATGCTTCAAACATTTGCAACTTTTTTGGGAGAGAAGCATTTGCCGTGCAAATTTTACAGCGGCAAATACTTGTAGCTCAAGAGCTGGCGGATTTGGACTCGATTATCGGGCTTGTCAGTTCTATGGTGCATTCCAATGGTCCAGACTCATGGAGATCGAAGTTGTCAAATGACGAAACCTTCCTTGTGAGTGATCTTATGGCGCTTATCGATAGGAAGATGGTTGTGCCTATAAGTAATCCTACAATTTGGCTTCGTTTGGTCCCTCTGAAATGTATTGGTTTTGTCTGGCGTGCTTGTTTGGGTCGTATTCCTATTGATGTTGCACTTTCGAGGAGAGGGATTAATTTTATCTCCTATTCCTGTCGAATGTGCTCTATTGGGATGGATGAGGCGGATCATTTTAAACTGTCATATTGTGCATAATACCCTTGTTTGGATTTTCAATTGGTGCAACATTCCTTTTCAGAGGTTCTATTCAGCTTCCGATTTTGTGAACTTTGCGGCTTCTTGGGGGAATTGTCCAAGAAAAAGAAAAGTTTTTCTTGCTATTTGTTACGATTTATTGTGGTGCGGGTGGAAAGCGAGAAATGATCTATGATACAACAAGATTCATACGACTTCTTCAAAGTTGGCGGATAATATTATTTATCTTGTTTTTACATGGTTGAAACATAGGGGTAATTTTGGGAATTGTAAATGGGAGTATTGAGTTTGTTCCCCTTTTGACATTTTGTAAGTTGTTTGTAGCTTATTTCCGGCCTTTTCCTTTTTGGCCGTAGTTTTATAATATCCGTCGGTTCGAAAAAAAAAAAGTTTGTTGCTTACCTTTATGGGTAATGCAGAGCGGTGTTTGTCATAGACAAACATGTACACGTCAGATGCCAGCGCATTTTCCGTAGCACACTCTTTAGCTTAAAGGGATAATTCATAATTTTAGGATGAAAATTCCTTTTGTAAATGATAACAATCTAATTGCAATTAATATAACATTGACTTTCTTTATCGTAATCAGATATTTCATATCGGAATGTATTTTGTTCGATACAAATAACCATTAGTTATCATTCCTTCTTTCTTATATGAAGTATAGGACAACTATGCCTCAAAAACTAAGGCCCCGTTTGATAGTTTCTGTCCGGAAAAATGCTGTCTGCGAAAGTGCTATATGGGAAAGTTTTCTGACTGGGAAAGAAACCATGTTGTTTGATTGTACATCGGATTGACTATGCTGAATGTTGAAAAATGACAATATTACACTGTTGTTCTATACTGTGATAGATGAAATTGCTGAATAATTATAAAAACAAACAAATTGTCAATCAAAATCAAAATTACACAATAATCATTTAAAAATCCAAATAGAATGTCGATTAAGTTGTCTTTAGTTTATTGTTTTTCAAGTTGATGTTACGTTGTTATTCTTTCTAGCCATTTTTGTTTTTTTTTTATAACTCAACGTGTGATCCTTGACCCGGTTTATGTCCAATAGTGGTGGGATGGATGAAATTTTTTAAAATATATTAGGATGATGGTGGTATTGTCAAAAAAATAAAAAATTAATCCAATAAAAATGAATTATAAAAATTAACTAAAGAAATTAATAATCCAATAAAGTAATATTTATTAATATATAAATATTATATACTTATAAATAATATTTATTAATATATAATAATCTAATAAAAAAGATTAATCCATAAAAAGGAAATAAAAAAATAATTATTTAAAAGAAATTAATAATCGAATAAAATATCAATTAATACATTAATATTATATATTAAAAATAATATTTATTAATATATAATAATCATAAAAAAAAGAAATTAAAAAATTATTTAAAATAAGTTAATAATTCAAGAAAGAAAGAGGCGGGGTTTGGGACAGAATTGTCTTTCCAGCTTATTCAGGCAGAAAGATATGGTTTTGGAGGAAAAACATATCTTACCGGGAAAGACCTATTTTTTGTGCATATCAAACGGTCTTTCCGGTCCATTCAACCCAAAAAGATCTGTTTGGACCTGGAAATATATCTATCAAATGGGGTCTAAGTCATAGTGCGATTTATTATTGTTCTTTTACATTGAACAAAAAATGAATCTTTCTTTAATGTGAATTAAGATATAGTTGAGATTTTATTTCATTTTATGAGCCCTCAAAAAAGTATTGTTGATGAATTTCTGTATATATCTTTTGACTTGCGGAAATCAATTATAGGACCTAAAATTTTGGTTTGTAGGCACTCGCTCATGGTGCACTTATCTTTGGACCGACCTTAATCGAAAATTCATGAATTATGTGAGTTTCATCGTCAAAACATGTCACATAATTAAAGTAATAAAATTTAGACAAATTTTCACAAATGGTCCTAATTTTTTAAATTTTTTGTCTAATATTAGTTTTTATGATTTTTTTTTGTATGGATGATCATTTTGGAGCAAACATTGCATACTGATAGCCCCTTTTCGACAAAACGTAGCACACCAATGGTCCTTACGTTGGATGTCCATTTGATTATGTTAAAAAATAAGGGTTAGGTCCATTCAAAATTACCAATATACCCTTAATGAATTGTTTTTAAAGAAATTGATATATTGTTAAAAAAAAAGATAATTGGGATTTCATGAATATTTGACATGGAGATCAATATCATAACCATTGATACCAAACACATTTCCACAAATTGCTGATTATTGTGAAGATAGGATGACTTCAATCAACTACTCGGCCACAAAGGAGCCCTAGGATACAAGGAAAATGTTGAGCTTTTGCAGTTGTTGAGAGTGTGCGAAGTGGAGGATAATTAGGCTCGGTGGCGATTTGGGGGAAATGCGGTGGAGGAACCACTACCAAAGCGGTAGGGAAGAATTAGGGCTCGATGGTGAGTAAGATACGAATTCAACAGATAAATGTGCAACATACCGTTGACGATCCTGATTTGGATAAAGGAAAACTTGCAACCTTTGTTCTTCCAGTAAATGGGAAAAAGACACAAAGAGGAAGAAAGGGGTTGTTTATTGAATTTGAGCTATTGGAAGAATTACAAACTGATGTATAACATCCCCATTTTCACAGTAAAAAAGGTCTTTTTTATTTATGTTTATTTTAAAGCAGAGTATTCTTTATATTGCAAATTTGTCCCACAAAAAGTAATTTGAGTAAGCACAACAGTACGATAATACTTTGGTCACAACTTATTATTTCGCACAACGTGTTACTAACTAATATATTCATAGATGACTAGGTACAACAATATAATAGTACTTTGGGTAAGTACAACATGTCCCAACTTTATTATTTTGCATATCCCTTTACTAACCTATTACAGCCTCCCATTTATTATTTTAGACAACCCTTTACTAACCTATCACAACCTCTCATCTGTTATTTCACATAGCCCTTCACTACCCAATCATATTTTAAGTATGATAAATATATAATTTAATCAAGTAATAGCTATATCATGTTGCACAGATATATTAAGCATAGCCAGACAACACACATAACATTTAAGCAAGTAGAATAAGTGTATCTATGTGTAAGCTGAAAGTAACTATGCATTCACTTGTTAAAGTGGATGACTGGTGATTTCGCAGCACTCCGCCTAACACCTTGACTTTTCTTTTGATGTGACCTAGGTATGAATATCACTAAGTCTTAATCTTATAGTCATTGTGATTAATGATAGTCTAGATTCCTCAATTATCCCAATGTCTACTGATCTATATCTGATAAGGAGAAACCAAGTAAGATCATATCGGATGTAGGGTCCGTTTGGTATATAAAGTATACTGTTTGGAAATCCCACTTTAAACACCTCACTAAATCTAGCCTAGACATCACCCCTGTAAGTAGATCAATCAATATTATAACATGGAATCACTAATAAATCTTATTTATATATTCATAATAATGATTATGAATATAAATATAAGTTACACTTGAATTAAGAGAAGTGCAACTTAACTTACAGTGGTTGTAGTGAAAACCAGAAAATTACGCAGTCAGAACTTCGACCCGAAAGCTTCTTTTCTTCGAGATCCTAAATATCTCAGAGCCTCGTTCAAAGGTTCAGAGGTCCAGTAAAGTTGGACTCAAAGAAGGAAAAACATTTGAAAGAGAAGGAATTGATTTGTATGGAAAGAATGACAAAAATCAGAGCTATTTATATGAAATACAAGGGGGAAACGGCCACATCACCAAGTGTCGCATCTTGCTTCGTCCACGTCGCTTTCCAGGCCCCTTCAATAATGTGTCACGTGTTAACAATTCGTGGTGCCATGTGTCCACTTCTTGTGGTGCCGCGTCATCATGTCTATTGGAGGATTCGACCACTCGACATTGCCACGTGGCGCCTCCTGGTGCTGTCATGTCATCAGGTAAATTTTTGCAGATCTTCGAACGACCATAACTTTCGTATACGAGCTCAGTTTTCGACGTTCTTTATATCCTCAGAATTCAGTCGACGAGCTCTACAACTTTCATTAAGGTGTCAACAACCAATTCTCACTCTGACAAAAATTCATATTTAGACCGGTTTAGATTGTTAAAGTTCGTGTGAAATTCATAAATCTTCACACGAACTTCGTTCTCTACTATCTTTATATCGACAGACTCTTAATCACGAGATCTTCAAGTTTTGTTTAGATTGTTTTATCTAAAAATCAACCGAGTTACATTTCGATTTTTGTGTCAGCACTGCTGTGCTGAAACTTCAAAAAATCATAATTTCCTCATATGAAGTCAGATTTGGACGTTCTCTATATGCATGCTCTTGGTTTTATGATTACTACAACTTTTTTTTAGATTAATTGGGCTAATAAGCAATCTATCAAAAAATCACTTTTTACAATATGCATAACCTTGTTGGTTTAATCACGAAACTTCAAAGAAGCATAACTTCTTCATACAGAGTCGGATTCCAGAGCCCATTATTTGTGTGGAATCCTTGTTACACCTGCTACAACTTGGCTAAGATTATTTATCCAAAATAATTTTCTATCAAAATTTCGTTTTATCGCTTATCGATAAATCCTTTAAAAGACTTATAATATATATAGTCTGCGACGCGCAAGACTAGCAATCTTCCTATTCGAGGGTAATTATCACTTACTATATCTTAATTGTCTAGCCCAAAGTTGCGGACGTTACATGATGAATCAGTTCGAGCTCATGTGGCAGAGGAGAAAGTTGCTCAAAGTCATGAAATTGGTTTTTCCAGTGACCTCCGTTATCTCCTTTTCCAAATTTGCAAATTGATTTTTACCAGATTTGATTTCAATTCAGTTTCGGTGATATTTCTGGGTTTTTGAGGTACTTCAATGCAAATATCGTCTTTTATTATCCCTTTATTTAAAGTAGACTTCGTTAGGTGAAAGTGTAACTGGATTGACATTCAAGATTTGTTCATTGAAGGTTTCTTCATCGAAATAGGTGAAGTCCATGTCATCAGAAGATCAGACACTTTCATCATCATGTTCATGTTCCTCATCATCATAATAATAATCATCAACATCATCATCTTCTTCATAATCGTTGGTTTCAAGATTATAAGATCCAACTATGCCAGAATGGAATTTAAGGGAGGGAGTAGATTGTAGGATTTATAAGTTGAGGAATTAAACGAAAGTGGGGATTTAGGAATAATTGGGTATCCATGATCTATTGTAGTCTCTCTTAAAGGTGAATGCGCCTCTTGCTCTTTCTATAACCTCTATTTGTACCATATGATCTTTTTTAAAAAAAAACACAACATTGAAATTCAGGTTTTTTATTTAACTAAAGAGGAATTACAAAGCAAAATGAAAAAAAATGACTATAATCAAACACAAACTTAATGAAAATATTTTTCGTGATACATAATCGAGAATTGAAGTGCATACCTGTTTAACCCACCATTCAATTCCCTTTTGTCTAATCCCTCTGTGAACATGTTTACGAAGAGAGAGAGAGAGAGAGAGAGAGAGAGAGAGAGGGGGGGGGGAAGAGGTCCATTGGTTACTAATTAAATAAATGAGGGGCAATGTAGTATTTTCATATTATATTTAACGGAAAACTAGCGATGCTAGTGATAAGGACCGATAGTGTTCAAGGTTTGCAGCAAAATGATCATCCATGCAAAAAAGGTTTCATGTTATGAAACCATATTAGGGAAAAATTGAAAAGCAAAAGGACCATCTGTGAAATTTTGTCTAAATCTTTTTTCTTATATATATATATATATATATATATATATATATATATATATATATATATATATATATATATATAGAGAGAGAGAGAGAGAGAGAGAAAGAGAGAGGGAGTGAGAGAGAGAGAGAGTCAAGATCAAATAAGAAGAAAAATTTTGGTAGGAAGGTAAGATCACTTTTATGACAATTTTAGTGAATAACAGCAAAATCATTGTATAGATGAATCATCGAGATGTTTTTTTGATAATTTCTTTTTTGTGAATCAAGTTATTTTTGATTCATCTACTGATTCATTTATTTTGTTCGTCAAAAAAATATTTAGAAAAAAAACTTCTTACCTTCCTACCTAAAAAATATTTCTTCCCGGATCTATATATATATATATATATATATATATATATATATATATATATATATGGCTTAGGGAATATGTGGTTGTTATGTACCTAAGCTTATATAGTTTTGATCAATTATATCTAAACTGATCATTATATCTCACTTACTATTCTTCTTTAATCATGTGACTTGCTAAACCGATCGAATTTATATTCTTTTTCTTCTTTGTGTCTAAGAACTTCAAACATTAAAAGTCCTGACCATTTACTCAACCTTACTAAATTTTAAATAAAAGCAAATACAATAAAAGAAAAAAGAAGAATATCCAATAACTCAATCAATGTTTTCACAAATCATTGGATATAGTTTTTCAATTGAAGGAAAAAAAAACGTTTGAGTTATATTCGTTAAATATATTTATTTGTTTTTTACTTTCCCTATAAACTTCAATGATTTTTTTTGCAATAAAAAGATATATAATTGATATTTTTCATTCCATAATTTAACTCAATTCAATGGTAATATATTAAACCAAAATTAAGAGAGAATGAAATTGAATTTGTTTTGTTTAAATTTATATCGTTTAAGAGGTTCTATACCTAAGCTTAGGTACATAACAGCCACATATTCACTTTTCTATATATATATATATATATATATATATATATATATATATATATATATATATATATATATATATATATATATATATATATAGAGAGAGAGAGAGAGAGAGAGAGAGGTAAGTTCAATTGAGAAAAAAAAAGGTTGAGAATTGGGGAATCATTCTCAGCCACTCATTTATTTTTGCCGCAAAAGCCTCTATTGTACCAGCGGAAATGGATAAGGAATACACATGTGTTTCCAACAAAACATGTTTCCTTAAACTATGATAATCATTTCCTTAATATATATACAAAAACATAGTTTTTTTTTGCGTTTTTTTTTTTAATTTTTAAGAAGCTATTTTTATCGAAAAATGATTTTAAATATACCAAAATTCATGATTTTTTATTCTCTACAAATAGACATCCATATTGATATACTTTTAAGATAAAATAATTTTTTTTTTTATATTTTCAGCTATCGTTATTCATATGAATAAAAATGCATCAGATTTTAGCTACAGTACATTCGTTATTCACTTATGAATAAAAATATATAATTAATTTTTTTTACAGTTTAATTATCATTTATACTACTTATTCATATATGAATAACAAATTAACTGTAACAAAAATCTGATAAATGTTTTATTCATATATGAATATAAAATATGACGACAACTAATACATGTTTTATTCATATATAAATAAAATATATGACGAAACATGATGTAAAAAATATATTTTAAGTAAGAAAACTCTATTACATGTCATATTCATATATGAACGATACTTAAACTATAAAAAAAAACTTAAGCATACATTTTATTCATAAGTGAATAACTAATATACTATAATAAAAATCTGATAGATTTTTATTAACTTATGAATAACGAGAGCTGAAACTCTAAAAAAAATAAATATTTTATTTTATCTTAAAACTATATCAATATGCATGTCTATTTATAGAGAATAAAAAATTATGAATTTTGATATATTTAAAATAAATTTTTCGATAAAAATGACTTTCTAAAAATAAAAAAAATAAAAAAAAGTATGTTTTTTGTGTATATTAAGGTAATGATTAACATAGTTTAAGGAAACATGTTTGGTTGGAAAACACATGATTCCCCCATTCCCAACCTTTTTTTTTTCTCAATTGAACCATCCTCTCTCTCTCTCTCTCTCTATATATATATATATATATATATATATATATATATATATATATATATATATATATATATATATATATATATATATATATATAAGTAAAAAGTTCTGTAAAAAAGGAACCTCAAGTTAGGCATGGTTTCCCCTTAATCAATAAGTTGATAATTTGATTCAAGATTATGTTTCTTAAATAGAGATCATATGTTTGATTAACATATTTTCAACTTTTAAATAATTTAGTTGTAAAGTAAGGGATGTCCTACATCAATAATATCTTGGACATTGTTGTGTTGAGGATGCCATGGTCCCATTTGGAAAAAGTGTTTAATTAATGGAGTGAAGGGCTTTGTGATAAGAGAGGAGTACCATGTAGAGTGCTCACCTAACAAACATATTTTTAATTCAGTTATATGGATGTAGATTGGCCACGTTTATTAATAAAAAAGCATATTGTATAGTCTTCTTTTTGTTATTTTCGTAATCTTTTTTTATCTCTCCCAATTTTTTCTAATAAGTAGGTACCACAACTTTTTAGTTATTTATTAGATAATATCTTTGGATAATTTGTTATTAAGATAAATCTTTAAACATAAACATAATGGTTAGAAAACTTGTATTTTGAAAAGTCGGGTTATTAAATTAATTATATATTAAAAACATGCTAGTTAATAAATTAATTATTCGTTTATCAAATTTATACTCAAATTGGTTGTTAGGTCCATATATATATATATATATATATATATATATATATATATATATATATATATATATATATATATATATATTAAGATTTAAACGTTTAGCTTATTTTTTTTAAGGTTATAATGTTATATCGATCTTTTAAAAAGAAAAACTGTGTTTAATTTGAATGTATGTGATGTACCTAAGCGACCAAATTATCATACCATAGTCACTCAAACGTTAATTAAATGTTAATCTCCTTTTGGACTTTGTATGAACAATGCTCCCAATAATGTTTGATGAGAGAAGTCGAGCAACTTTATAAAAGGAAGGCAAAGATTAGGTACAGGGAGCAAGTAAAATTTTGACACCATTAAGTTTATTGACTTTTTAATCATTGTAAATAAAAACACCATTTGGTTGACGCTGGGTCAACTCAATAAATGGGTAGGCTTCAATGCAATTGTCCAAATTCCCCGATTAAAAATAGCCTAGAAAAACCTGTATAGAATTTAGATTATTATATTTTAACTATGACGAACCATATGTATTTTCCTTATCTTTTAGACCAACAATTTGGTTTTATTATTAAAAAAAGAGAGCATATCGTAATTATTAAACGAAATGTCATCAATCATCTAATTATATCGGTTTCTTGTTTAAATATTGTTACTTAAACAGGGAAAATATGACAAAAGAAAACAAAAGAACTATAATTTTTTCATTACTAAATTTTGGACAAATCAAACATTAATATTATATGAAGTAAACTCTCACATTCTCTAGTTTACAACTAGTTGCTATTTGTTTACGGACCGCCGCCGGACCACCGTTAGACCGCTGTCGGGCCACCGCCAAAGTAATAACAAATTATGTGACATTTTTCGGGTCATATTCACAGCTTAATAAAACGTATATTATAGCTACCATTTTTTCTGGTAATACTTTTAAAAACATATATTTTCATTCTTGCAGCCACATATACAAAACTTAATAATTATAATAATAAAAAAACTATGCCTTTACAAATTTAATTTTTCTCTTTTAAATTGTAGATATCTTTTTAAAAAAATGTATTCTTCACAAGACATATTTATAGTTCAAAATATTGTATTCACAGTTTAATATACATATTAATTTACTAATTCAAAGTCTAGTATTTTTCATGTATACATTTATTTGTACTTTAAAAAAATTTATATAAAATACACAACAAAACATAGTATATTTTCATTTTAATATTTAAAATGCATTGTATTTGATAAACTTAGGAAATTTCGTGGCTTGGAGCAAAATGAACAAATTGGAGCTGAAAAGAGTTGAAAAAGACTAAAAAACGAGGAGCATCCAATTTCACACCGCAACAAACACTTGGTCGCGCTGCCATCCCAAAAAAAGAAAAATTCAAAAATCAGATTTTGAACGAGAAGATCGGGACAGACTTAAATGCAGATCAGGATTAGCGCCGCGAATACGTATCCTTAACGTCGCGAAATTACGTTGACCTAAAACACTATCAATAGACGCGTTTACAACTCCAATTTGGTATGTAACCCTTAGGGTCTTCATCCAAGAGGTCAGAAAGCATTCTAATCGTCCAGAAACCCTGTTAGGTCGATTTTGATGGTGGAGAATCAATTTGGAGTGAAGATTTGAAGAATCGAAACAAGGATGTAACGTCCCAAAAATCTGATCCAAAAAGTTCATTTTTGATTAATAAAACAGTATTCCAAAACATATTCCATACAACTCAAAAGAAAATAAGTGTATCAAACATCATGTCAAATCAGAGTAATGTCTCTAAAGCGGAAACCATGTGGTGTGTGCGATGCAGTCATCCCGAGCTCTTCCCCTTGGAACCGAAAGTACCTGAAACATAAACTAAAAACCATAAGCACAAAGCTTAGTGACTTCCCCAAAATACCCCATACCATAGATAAATCATCTTCTAGGCCCCCGCCCTCCCTCGGGCCTCGCCCGGTATCGAGTCCCACTCGGCATCGGGCCCCGCCCGACTTCGAGCCCCGTTCGGTATACATATATGTTATTCTTAGGCCCAGCCTAACTATTCACATATGATATATCACACATGATCATGCTAACACATACAATGATCATAAAAAAATAGCATACGAGTCAGTCATCGGGCCTCGCCCGACATCGAGATATAGCAGCACACAACACATGCAAGGGTCACGTAGACTCCTAACATCTTAACATAACATACAGGGCTGGCATTGGTGCCTTAGACCCGCTAACCCGGTGAGGAAACTCACCTTGAATACTGAATCTCACAGAAGATCCCTAGTCGTTGTCCTGACGACTCCCCGAGCTATTAGTACAAAAATGACACCCAATTAACACTTGGGTTCCAATCTATATCCAATAATCCATACCATTTTACCCCTGACCTAATTTGATTCAAGACTAAGGACCAAATCAACAATCTAAAAGACCCAATACTAGATAATCCTCCAAGGTCCACTTATGGCCCAATTTTCCAAATTGGGCCCAAACCCCTTATATGGGCCTTACCCTAAAGCCCAATAATTTTCCTTAGACCAAGAGCTTGATTTTAAATGGCCTATGAAGGCCCAAAGCAACAAAGTCCAAAGAAGTGGCCCATCCGAGGCCCATTAAGATGCGAAGCCCAACAGACTGAGTACGCGGGGAGTACTCATCTGTACGCTAAGCTTACTCGTTGTTTGGCTTGTACACTGCACGTAAAGACTTGTACACCCAACGTACTCATCCATTACGCCAAATTTTCCATTAAGCCCTTAATGCTTAAGTTCAAAGGTCCAAACCACAGATCTGAGTCCCAAAAAGTGTCTAGAACCATAAAGTCACTGACTTCGTGACTTTGCATGCCCCAAAAGATCCCAACTTTGAAATTTAGCATTCTACTTCCATTAGATGGACTCAAACTCAGGCATGGCGGATTCTAAGCCCTAAAGGTGCCAACTTTATGAATCTAGAACCATAAAAACACCAAGAGTGGCAACTCTAAGCTTCTAGAGTGGTATCATCCACTAGATCTCATCAATGGGACCAAAAAGGGGCCAAAACTCAAACAAGGAAGATCTAAGCTATCATTGATCAAGTTTAAAGCATTTTACCTCAAATAAGCTGGAAATGAAGCAAAAGGTTGAGATCCACAAGCTCCACTTTGATCCACCACCTTGCACCAAGCTTCTACTTCTTGAAAATGGAGGAAAACACACCAAAATGGACACTATAAAGCTCAAAATGCAAGAGAGAGGTTTAGGGTTTCGAATATGATGCTTAAGGGTCTGAGGAGGCTGAGAAATGAGGGTTTCTTAGGCCATAATTATGAATATATAGTGTCCAACCCCGAAATTAGGGTTTTCAAATATGCCACGTACGCCCCGCATACATATACATACGCCCCGTGTACGTGTCTGGATGCTCGACTAACCCTCGCATGAGTATGCTAAGCATACCATGTGGTACGCCCCGCGTACTCTCTTTGCAGCTTGTATGCCAAGCGTACCATGTGGTACGCCCCGCATACAACATAAGGACGAATTTGTAATTTATAAATACCCAAGGGCCATAAATAACATACTAGAATTTCAAGTGTTACAATTCTACCCCAGTTGAATCAGACTTCGTCCTCGAAGTCCGCTGCCCCGAACAACTCCGGATAGTGCTCTCTCATCTCATCCTCGGACTCCCAAGTCCACTCCGATCCCTTGGGGTGCTGCCACTGCACCTTCACCGACTCGACAACCTTGTTCCTTAGGGTATTCGTCTTCCGATCCAAGATCGCCACTAGTCTCTCGATATAATTGAGGCGGTCATCCACCTAAATATCGTCCAATGATACCACTACGGAATCATCCACTAAACACTTCCGCAACTGAGAGACATGAAACATGCTATGAATATGACTGAGCTATGCTGGAAGGTCTAACCGATACGCAACCTGGCCGACCCGAGCCAAAACCCTAAAGGGACCAATATAACTGGGACCCATCTTACCCCGCTTTCGGAACCGGATGAAACCTTTCCAAGGTGACACCTTCAGGAGAACCATATCTCCCACATGGATCTCTAAATCTGACCGGCACCGGTCGACATTATTGGATTAGTGTCTAAGTCCATAACTATTTTAGTATGTACTTGACCCGATTATGAGCATGGTCCTTTTGGGTTGCCTTCACCATAGCAATATGTAGGATGAATTAAGGAGAGAAAGGTTTAAATATGATTTATTAATATATTATAAGAATAATATATTAAAGGAGAAATCATATTGTTTAATTAATATTAGTCAAGAATTAATTAATAATTAATTTTGTGACTAAAAGAGATTAATTAAACTTAGGGGACTGGAGTTGTAATTATAAGATAATTACAATTGGGCTATGGATCACCTAATAATATATAGGTTGGACGAATTCTATGGGAATCCCATTAGAAATCGTCCAAGGGATATGTTAAAGGAGTCCATGGGCTGCTTAGGGCTTAAGCAGCCAGATTAGGGTTTTCCTAGTTGTAAACCCTAATAGCCTATATATATATAAAGGCCCCCTATGCCCCAAAAACGTGGCTAACACTTGGATTAGGGTTTCCAGCCGTTTTTGGTGCCTCCCCTCTCTTCTCTCCTTCATCTTGTTGCTTAGTGGTGTTTGTGACTCCATTAGAGGAGCAACACTTGAGGCACTAAGCTTTCTGAAGCCAAGGATTGATTGTTATTACTATATAACAATCAAAGGTTAGATCTATACCCTATTTTATGTTAATATGATTAATTGTATGCTAGATCTAGGGTTTATAGCTTTGGATATTCAATTGCATGTTCATTAGACAAACTAGATCCAAAAGCTATTAGGGTTTGCATGTACACCATAGGAATGATGTATTGCTCGAAACGTAATAGTGGTATCAGAGCTTAGGGCTGTTTGTTAGTGAATTTGATGCTTATTTGATCGATAATTGCTTGAAAAAATCGAATTTTCTGGGTTCTGACTGCCAGACTCGCCGAGTCCATTCATGGACTCGACGAGTAGGTCCTACTCGACGAGTTCCAGTGTGGACGCGACGAGTCTGAGGATCTGTTGCCGGATTTTTCGATTTTTTCACCAGATTTTGTTGAGGATAATTGCCAAAACTCGTTTTTATTGCCTAAAATCGATTTTTTATGTTTGGAATGATTATCCTTGTCAAAATTGATGCATTTGGTTAAATATGGATAATATAGGATTATTATTAGTAAATATTTGACCTAGTAAGTTTGAAAAGGTTTCAATTTTCCCCTTTAGGTTTTATAGTTTAAATTTGAACTTAAAAGTTTTGTTTTGAAATTTGAATAGTTGAACCCTATTGTTTTGAAAGGTTTCAAAACTTGTCCTCAAGTTTTGGAATTAAAATTTTTGATTTAAAGTTAATTTTGAAATATTTAAATTCTAATCCCAAATGTTTTGAAAAGTTTCAAAACTTGCCCTCAAGTTTTGGAATTTAAAAGTTGATTAAAAGTTTGATTTTGAAATGTTAAATTCTAAAACCCTCGCATTTTGAAAAGTTCAAATTATACCCTTATGATTTTGTTAATTAATTAAAGTGTATAATTAAAAGAGATTTAATAATTCCATAAAGTTTTGGTTTACATTTGATTAAATTAAAAGTATCATTTATTAAATTGAACCACCTAGTATTTTAAAAGTGTAAAATACACCCTATACTATATATATGTAACATTAAAAGTCTAATATTATATATATGAGTAAAGAGTCAGTCTTACCGTTAGTAGGCCTCATTCACGAAACTGGTCTATAAGGGGTGTTTAAGGAAATTGCCTATAAAATGGCGATTGAATGGGTATCCACTCTTACCCACCGCACTCTTGACTAGTGGAGGGTTGTTAGCCGAACGGGTAGGATAGGACGAACCTTCCATTATAAGTATAATGAAGTACAAAGTAACTACATGCTTTTACAAATTCCCAAATCATAGTTACTTTAGGAAAAATGTGGAATTGTATGCTAATCCATGGAATTACACTTTGTACCCTTGTCGAAACGTTAGTGGAGCGTGTGTGGTTAACCGACACACTAATTTGGGATTGACATTGGTGGCGAAGGGTGGCTCGATGTTTATCATAGATCAATGGAGCGTGTGTGGCTAACCGACACATTGATTAGGTGATAGTAGCAATTGGGTGAACCACGTGATTCGTATGGTTATTCACACCTTGTTTGTGATCCTCGGCATCCCAGTCGCAAACTTGAAGGGCATAATCGAGATTAAACATGCCATTGAAAAGTTCAATGAATCTCAAAAGATCTAGGAGTTTCAATTCATTTAAAACTTAAACGTTTTTTTCGTTTTTCATGGTCGAAATTGGTAAATCGTCATTTACCTACCTTCAAATATTCTGCAACTAGATTACGGAATCCCTCTTCTAGGTTGTAGAGTATTGTGTTGGATCCTAGCCTTGATGTTTCATTTGGGTGTTACATCAAGGATTTTTATCAACTAACTTGATTTTTCTCCCGTTTTGTAGATGTCTAAATCTTACAATGGTCTTCCCAAGTCCCTTGGAACAAGCTTTCCAAATGAAGATGACGTTCCACGATACGATCAAGGAAATGAGAGTCATGCTTCACTTCCTCCACCTCATCCAATTATTCTCCCTATCCCACAAGTTCAAAGGCTTGAAAAGTTCAAGCTCACTCAAGCCTTTTTGGCAAGTAAACACGAAGATGGGAAAGCTGTGTGTGCACACATCTTAGAGATGAAGTCACACATTGATAGGTTAAGGATGATGGGTGTCGATATCTCAGAAATGTTGGCTGTTGACTGGGTTCTTCAGTCACTTCCTGAATCATATAGTGAGTTCGTTAGAGAGTACTATATGATGGACCATGGCGTGACCCTCATTGATTTGACCTATTTGCTTATAGCTGCTGAATCAGAAATGATTTGGCGTGCTGATCAAGCAAATTTGTCTGGCAAATCAAACTCCCAAACTTTAATGGACATTGAAAATGGTGACATTGGAAATCCAGAAAAGGTAAATTCTGAGATAGTTCCTTGTGCCATTCCAAAAGAGTCCATCTGCTTCTACTGCCAAGAGAAGGGGCATTGGAGACGAAGCTGCCCTGTTTACCTGAGAGATCTAAGAGATGGGAGAGTCAATACGTATGGCTCTACTTCAGGTAAAATCTATTAACTAACTCTATAAGTTCCTATTCTTTGATTCTTAATACATGATGTGATAAGATTACATTTTGATGTTTTTGCAGGATCGAAGAAAAGAGAGGAAGCTTAAGGAAGAAGCGTGCTGAATCTGATCATGAAGAAATGGATTTCGATCGCATGGACTCGAGGATCAGATTTTTGAGCTGCTACTCTAGAGTTAGGATAGAATGATAAGAAATATGAAATAGCATAGTTTTTCAGTTGAATTGCATTGTAAGGACAAATTTTTCCGCAATAAAATAAATTTTGATTTTGTCTTATTTATTTATCCTTGCAATGGTGTGTATGAAAAAATTAATGTTTGATTGTTTCTATTGTTAGCAATAATGGATTCTTTATTATGTCATCGCCCAAGTGATGAAGCAATGAATCGAGTATGAAATGAATCAGAGTTTAATGATCAAAGTAAGATTGCGAGATTTGAACACAGATGTAAATATGATCTTGTTTCAGCTCTATTACGCTCTCAGGTTTTACAGAGTACAAGTGACAATTCTGTAAAGACTCGTTCTCATGACTCTAGTAAACACTCCTATTTATAGGAGAGGAAAGCGTACAAAAATATACTAAGGATTTGACTCTAACGCTTCGAACATAAGTGCCCTAGTAAAATACATTACAAAAATATTCGAAGGGAACAAAACATACTTCGACTAATTACAACATTTAGACCCTTACAATCTCCCCCTTTGTAATCATAGTCAAAGTCTTCAGTTTGTAAGAAGTGTGATGGAGTACAACAACACCCTTCGAATCTCAGTGTACCAGGAGATAATTTTCTTCAACTCTTTCTTATCTCCTTCATTGTTCTTCTTGCAGTGATTCATACGAACAATTAAGTTTGTATATTGAGACGTTGAATACCTTTCCACTTCACTTGCCTGAAATAAAAACCTTTTCGCTTTTCCAGCTTTGTATTTTCATGCGAAGACTAATCCAAAAGGCTTTAGGCAAATTTCACCATCAGCATACTTCTTTAAATCAGCCTGAGTCTTCGAAGGAGCCATTGGAGCTTTTATTTCCATTCCTTTAGCTGTTGCTAACTCCACATCAGTCATTGCCAAACACTCATAGTAATTTTCGATGAAGATTTTGATGTGAGCAACTCCAAGCTTGAATTCCTCCGGTTCTGTGTTTTGAAGATAAGAAAATGATTTGTCTTTCAAAAGTAATGCAACTTGTATAAGATCATACAAGTTCATTAATGGAAAATCTGCAACAGTGAATTCGAAAATTTTTTCATCTGCCCTGGCAACCACATATTTAAAATTTTGGACTGTGTTTTCGAAAACCACATCCTTTTTCATACTTATCACCTTCTTGATTTTGATCAAAGACCAAACATCCTCAGGGGCTTTTCCTAGAACAACATGAAAACGAATTTTCATGTGTGTCCCTTCATCCTTGTTTTTAAAATTCCCTTCTGCCTTGAATTGAGGCATGATAAACATCATTTCATTTATCGGGAAATCCAGCTGGCTTGCATCAGTATTCATGACCAGGTAACTCTGCTTTGGTTTCTTTTCAAACGAATACATGTGATTGAATGCAACCTTGGCTTCGATTGTTTCATAGTTATAGTGTTTCGTTGGATCCCCTTTATCCATTCCCTTTGGATCACTTGCTCGCTGAGCCATTATACTTTGAACGATTCTGAGCTTTTCGATCTCAGCTTCAGCTTAAGCCTTCTTTTCTTCCTTCGACTTTTCAATAACAATCGATTTCCCCTTGTCTTTCAATGCTGGATTGTCTATTACCTCCTTTTGTTTTGAACCACTTTCATCATTTTCTGAAGGTTTACCAATTACAATCCCTTTCGAAAAAGATCTTGTAATGGGTAATGTTGTTACAACTGTTGAAGTCACCATCCCAGCCGAAACTATTACTGGCTGTGTTGTTGGGATTTTCGAAGAAAAGACTTTTCCCACCACCTTCGCATCTTCTCCACTAGTCTTCGAATCACTCGTTTTCCTTTCTCCCCCTTGCACCCCTGTGAACACAGGTGGGGCAGTTGCTGTTGGAAGAAGACTTGATATGCGAAGGAGAGGAGCAAGTTGTTTATTAAGAATGGCTTCGAACTGGATAAACTTCTGAGACACAAATTCAGGAGTTACCAAAGGAGAAGAAATCGACTTGACAGAAAGTTCCTTTAACTCCTTGAGTAGAGAAATCACTTCTTCAAAGTTCGCACTTTCTGTTGTTGAAATTTGAGTAATTTGAGGACTCAAATGCTCATACAACTTGACAAATTTGGTGACAGCGTCACAAATTATATCAACTTTTTGATGCAAGGAAACATAGTCTTGTTGAGCCGTAGCAATTTCTCTTTTCATATCTTCACGAAGTTCGTGAATCTACAAGTTAACATCCTCTCGTACTTTCTTCACATCTTGAACAAAAAGCACATGTCGTTCCTTTGCTACATTCTTCAACTCTTTCAAATCACTAGCAAATTTCGAACTTTGAGAATTGAGTCGAATTTCAGTGTTTTGATCATTGAGATCAACTTTCTCCAAGACTCGAGATTCGAAATCTTTAATCATGCCAGATACTTTGCTCACCATTCTGGCTTCGAACATCTTGAGCATAGAATCAATCTCTAAACTGGAAATAGATGAACCCCCTCCAAGATCGGCTTGAGATTGAATTATGGAATTCAATTTCTGATTCAGAATTTTATACTGCTTCATGGTCATTAACATGTGGTCTGGAAATTGTTCTTCTTCATCTTGAAATTCCAAGTCTTCAAACGTTCCTCCAAACCCTTCATTGTTAGTCTCTGTCTCCATAAAAGTAGTGTCTTGAATAGGAGAAGTTGATTTGAGTGGCTCAGTAGATTGTGAAGAAAAAATGGAAGTAAAAGGTTGATCAAGAATATGTTCGAATGTTGGGGAATGTGTATTTGATGTGAGAGGAGTAGTGGATAATGGTAATGAAAGAATATGTTCAAAAGTAGAGGTAGTATGACCTGAAGCTGCATTTTTCGAACTATCTTCACCCATATCGACATGTGCATCCGTATCAGATACGTGTGCAGGGATGCCGGAAGTTCGAACCTCCTCAGGAACTGATTTGGCAATCGAATCTTCGAGTGGAATGATGAGTATTTTCTCAGGAGTCGAAGTCTGAGCAAAAATAGGAGTTTTAGGAATTCGTTCGTCATCGTCTTCAGTGGACTCAGTGGTAATCACCAGCTTTCGAGTCTTCTTCTTTTTCTTCTTGGACAATCGTTTGGCCATATCCTCAGCCATTCTTTTCTTTGACACTGGAGAAACCGGTGCTGGCACCTCTCTAATTAACACACCTTGATGTGTAATTTGGGGTTTTCGAATCATTTGTGGTGTAGGAGACTTGCGTTTATGAGTAGATTTCATTTTGATCCTTCTAAACATTCCAGTTTTCGAAGGAAGAATGACATTCTCTTGAGTTTATGCAATGATAGGCTCAATCACTTGGGTCTTAGTAACAGATACTTCAACAACCACAGGCTTCTTCTTCGGAGATTTCGAAGATTTTGAATCAGTTTCAGTATTCTTCGACTTCTTGGATTTTGTTTCATCGATATCCAGGAGTTTGCCAGTTTCAATTGTAGAATCGATGGTCTGCAAATATGTTACCAAGACAGAGTTCAAAGGATCAACTCTTTTAAGCATAGCATCTGGAATTCTAGCAACTGATGGAAAAATATCAGCATTATCAGTGACATCCTTTGGACAGTGGTATGGTTGGAAAACTACTCTTTCTTCATCATTTGGCACCAAAATTCCTTCCTTATTGTAAAAATGTTGCAGAATCAGACTCCAGTATCTTGCACACGAAATACCGTGAGTGGCATTCGTGTGTTCTACTCCTTTTTGAAATTCCTTCCATAGTTGAGTAGAATAATCTACTTGAAGATCATAATATATACCAGCTACCATGGCATACACTTCCATCCTTCCTTTATCCAGACCAGCAGAACGCCCAGTTAAACACCTTAGAAAGATCCCAAACAGGAAATTCCAGAGTCGTGGAAGACCAGACTTTTTAAAATCACTTATCTTGGACAATGGTGGCTGATAACCCATCTCATTGAACATGTGAACAATTTGGGGAAAAGTAACAGCAACATATGGAGGCGTATTCGGGATATCAAGAATTTGACAGAAAAGTTTCTTGGATAACCTGACCTTTTTGTCGTTCACAATATGAAAAGTGATCGTATCAGAAGCTTTGTTGTATGTTGCAGTTGATCCTGCTTGTGAAAGCCAGGATAATGGAACCGAGAAAGAGTTAAACATTGCCTTTGACAAAACAGAATTCTTCAAAGCAACAATTAGCATCTTTATCTCTTCTGGGTACTGAGAAACTTCACCCTCCAAGTAGTAGTTTGTAGCCTGAATCTTCATGATCGGTAATGAAGAAGCATCTTCAGTGGTATGAGAATCGACATGAGCAGAAGTCGCCATTGTTAGGGTTTGAGGATGATGATGAACAAAGAATTTAGAAATTTGTTTGTTTTGATCGCGTAAACTGAAAATTAACCCTTGAATCCCCTTTTATATGTAACCCTGATTTTTGAATTTGAAGCAGGATGCATTTAATGAGATCCGACGTGGCACCTTGAAAATCGGACCTTTACTGCGTAAAATTAGCCATGCGTCAAAAAGTAACTGTCACATCTCCTTGAGAACCGGACAGAATACCATACGTCATATGTAGACAGCCTGTATTGTTATCCCCAAGTTGATTTGTAACCGTTATGACTCTTCGTATGGAAGCAAGGCTCTTTCACTTTTGGGTTGAAAAGCGAAGTCATACGCCAGAAGTTCGAAATCATCAGCCTGAGTTGGTATTACTCAGAACCTTAAGGATTTCGTGAGTGCAGTGTGCCAAAGAAAGTTAGACAAGAAATAATGAAATAAAAATTTAGGAATTTTGTGATGTCAAAAATTTAATTTGACACGAATGCAGTTAAAGCCCGGGCAAAGGTTGCTTCGTTAATCATCAAGAGAGATGATCAATAGCTTGTGTATGTTCCCGTGAATTACAATCGAAAACTTGTAGAGAAGTTTCGAAGGGCATCTTTTGTAAGGCTACATAGGTGGCTTAATAAATTTCGTTACATATCAGCCTTAACATAAGGTGAGTAATTGTAACAGAAATTACTTGTTTGACCAGTGTAGTCAGTGACAAGTGTGTTTTGAAAAATGTTTAAAGTAACTTTGGAATTCGAAGTAAACTCACACGAAAATCATATTCATGAAAAAATTTGTGCTGGATCTTGTTGTGTAACAAACATCGTGGGTTTCGAATGTTTGATCAAGATCACTCATATGAAATAAATATGATTTGGAGTTTTGAAATTGGGTACTGAAACAAATGTTTCGTAAAATCTGGAACATAGTTCCCCGTTAATTCCTTAATTTGCAAGAAATTTGGGTTTCACTTTCATCACGGTCTCATGATGTAAGATCATTAACACAGATTGTTGATATGTCTAAGTCTCGATTGGTTTGATCAGAGACCTCTCGGACATATGTCTTTGTGTGTGATTGTGAAATAAATTTTAGATGAAAAAGATTGGTGAAGACACGAAGTGTACCTCTGTTATTTGTGGACCAAACAGTAAACTCTTAACTTATTTTGAGAAGAGTAAGGTAGCTCAGGAGACTAATGTGAATACAAGCCTGATTGGGAAGAAATTTTCGTATGAAGAATTTCATTAAGGCTTTCGTACACACACATTGAGTCATTGGAGGCTTTTGGACAACATGCAGCAGCATGCTTCTAGGGACAACTTAACTAGTTCAAAATGCGAAAAATATTGATCGATTCATACGAAAAAAATGTACCTGACCCTAGAACTGCAAACATATTCCATCTTATATCTTCATCATGTTCTGCAACAAAATAAAACTGAAAATATTTTTGTTGTTTTGAAGTTTTCGAAAATTTGAAATACAAAACAAAAGAAAATCTTTTTGGATTTTTAATTTTTCAAAAATTTGAAATACAAAACAAAAGAAAATCTTTTTGGATTTTTGATTTTTCGAAAATTTGAAATACAAAACAAAAGAAAATCTTTTTGGATTTTTGATTTTTCGAAAATTTGAAATACAAAACAAAAGAAAATCTTTTTGAATTTTTGATTTTTCGAAAATTTGAAATACAAAACAAAAGAAAATCTTTTTGGATTTTTGATTTTTCGAAAATTTGAAACACAAAACAAAAGAAAATCTTTTTGGATTTTTGATTTTTCGAAAATTTGAAATACAAAACAAAAGAAAATCTTTTTGTATTTTTGATTTTTCGAAAATTTGAAATACTACTTGTTGCAAAACACGAAATTTTATCATCCCCTGAGAAGTGATTAATATACGAATTCGAAGGGGTCGAAGCGTTGACTATGAACAGTAACCACTGAATCAACCCTTAAAATAAGTGACAAACGGGCGAATTCGAAGGGGTCGAAGCGTTGACTATTAACAGTAACCGCTGAATGCTGAATTACTTTGCGTTATTTTTTTTATTCAGCGCCTCTAATTCATGCTTTGTCACCCTTCATTCTTCTTTTTCGCATGGAACTGAATTTCCATCGATAATTCCAAGTCCTTCTATAATTCGCACAAGAGAATTTTCATCTAATGCCTTCGTGAAAATATCAGCTAACTGATCAGTTGTTTTCACAAAATGTACTTCAATATTTCCATCCTCCACATGATCCTTGATGAAGTGGTAACGAAGAGCTATATGTTTAGTCTTCAAATGCTGCACAGGATTATGACAAATTCTTATTGCACTTTGAGAATCACAATATAATGAAATCTTTTTCATATTAATTGCATAATCACGTAATTGACTTTGAATCCATATTATTTGTGAAGTGCAAGCAGCAGCAGCCACATATTCTGCTTCAGCTGTTGAGATTGATACACATGTTTGCTTTTCCGATTGTCAGCTCACTAATTTGCCATCAAGTAATTGACATCCACCACTTGTACTTTTTCGATCAAGATTACAACCACGCAAGTCTGCATCCGAATATGCTTGTACAAAGAACCCAGTTTTCGAAGGATACCACAATCCTAACGAAATTGTTCCTTTAAGATAACGAAAGATATTCTTCACAACAGTGAGATGTGGTTCTCGTGGATTAGACTAATACCTTGCACAATTACACACAGAAAACATGATATCAGGTCTACTAGATGTGAGATAAAGTAATGAACCAATCATGCTTCTATATAAAGTTATGTCAACAGCAGGTTTATCTAACGACGGTGTTAGCTTGATGCCCGTTGCCATTGGAACTCGTAACTTCGTGCTATTCATCAATCCAAACTTTTCTAGCAAATTCTTCGTATATTTTTCTTGATTGATAAAAATTCCTTCTCTGTTTTGACGAATATTCAAACCAAGAAAACTATTGATTTTTCCCATCATGCTCATTTCGAACTTACTCTTCATCAAATCTTCAAATTCTCTAGACAAGGCAGGGTCAGTTGAGCCAAAAATAATATCATCAACATAAATTTGAACAAGCATTAGATGATTCCACACTTTCTTTCGAAATAATGTGGGATCAACAGATCCTTGATTAAATTTAGATTGTTTCAAAAATGAGGTTAGAGTTGCATACCATGCCCGTGGTGCTTGTTTCAAACCATAAACTGCCTTATCTAAAATATAAACATGATTTGGAAATTCTTCGTTAATGAAACCTGGGGGTTGTTCTACATATACTGTTTCTTCAAGCTCTCCATTTAGAAATGCACACTTCACGTCCATTTGATAAACATCAAAGTCCTTGTGAGCTGCATAAGCCAGAAATATACGAACCGCCTCGAGTCTTGCGACAGGGGCAAAAGTTTCTTCATAGTCGATTCCTTCTTGTTGTGAATATCCTTTGACAACAAGTCTGATTTTGTTTCGAACAATATTTCCATGTTTATCGGTTTTATTTTTGAAAATCCATTTTAAACCGACAATCGAAACATTTTCAGGTTTCGGCATTAATCTCCAAACCTTGTTTCGTTCGAATTCAGACAATTCAGATTGCATTGCAACAACCCAATCTGAGTGTTCCATTGTAACCTTAATTGTTTTTGGTTCAATTTTAGATATGAAAACATTGAACATGCAAAATTCTTGATGAGTATTCAATACCTCATTCTTTGCTCGAATTTGAGCTCTTGTTAAAACTCCCTCTTGTGGATTCCCAATTACTTGATCCTTCGGATGATCTCTTGTCTATTTTTCCATTGGTGGATATGCTGGATCAAATTCCAAAGGAGCATCTTCGTATATATCATCATTCTCAGAACCTGCAATCGAACAAACATCATCAAAATCATTATTATTTGCAATATTTTCTATATGCTCCCCCTCAACATTATGCTCCCCCTCAACATCAGCATTCAATTTTTCTTTCTCCCCCTCGAAAGAATGCACTTCGTCATTTAAAGTATTCGAATCCAAGTGCTCCCCCTCCACTGGATTATTTTGCATACTTTCGTTTATTTCTTGAGGAGTTGATGTTAATTCATCAGTAAACTTCGCAAATTCCGGTATGTGATTATCAGGAGCATGAATTTCAGCATCGACTGCATGATCTGAAATTCCAAAAATCAAATCATAATCAATATCATCCATTTGTAAAGATTCAGTTTCAACTTGTGTTTCTTGTAAAATTGGATGATTTGCAAATTTATGCTCATTTTGTTTAACATAGTAATCATCGAATGTGAGATTGAAAGTTTCTTCCACTTTTCGTGTTCGCTTATTTAACACACGATATGCGACAGAATTGTGCGAATATCCAAGAAAAATCCCTTCATCAGCTTTTGCTTGAAATTTCGAAAGATGATTCTTGAGATTCATAATAAAGCACCTACATCCGAAAACATGAAAGAATTTCACATTAGGTTTACGATTATTCAGAATTTCGTATGGTGTAATATTAAAACGCCTGTGTATGAAAGATCTGTTCTGAGTAAAACATGCAGTGGATATTGCCTCAGCCCAAAGATATTGAGGTAAATTCGCATATGCCAACATGGTTCTTGCTGCTTCGCATAGTGAGCGATTCCTTCGTTCTACAACACCATTTTGTTGTGGTGTGTAAGGAGATGAAAAATTATGCGAAATTCCTTTGTCCACCAAAAATGAATCAAGAATATTGTTCTTAAATTCAGTTCCATGATCACTCTTGATCTTTCGAACAATCTTCTTTAATGTCGTTTCCATCTTTTTGATAAAATCAATCATGATTTGTGCAACTTCGGATTTAAGCCTGAGAAAATAAACCCACGTAAATCTGGAAAGATCATCAACAATAACTAAAATGTACCGTTTCTTGTTGAGATTTGAAACAGTCGAAGGACCACACAAATCAATATGTAAAAGCTCCAGAGGTGCAACAATTTTCGAATCTATCGTAATTGGATGACCTTGTTTATGTTGCTTGCCAACTTCACAAGCTGCACATAAAGAATCATTATCAAATTTAAGTACAGGTAAACCTCTTACCAGATCTTGTACCACCAGTTTATTGATGTTTCGAAAGTTGAGATGTGAAAGTCTTCGATGCCATAGCCATCTTAGATCAGATGTGGCTTTCGAAAGAAGGCATACAGCAGGTTTGCCTACAATAGGATTGATGTCCAGAGTGAACATGTCACCTTTCCTTTTGGATTTCAGTAACACTTCATTTGTGTTGACATTCGAAATAATACTTCCTTCTTCGTTAAAGAGAACTTGATTGCCAGTGCCCACAACAAGTTGAGAAACACTTATCAAGTTATGTTGGAGACCTTCAACATATGCAACACGATTCACTGTGAATTGTCCATTTGTGATCTTCCCATATCCTTTGACTTGACATTTTTGATTGTTCCCAAATTTTACTACTCCAACATTTTTTAGACTTTGAAAATCTCGTAAATTTTCCTTCTTCCCAGTCATGTGACGAGAGCAACCACTATCAATGTACCACTTGTTATCATATTGCTCGTCACATAGTACCTACAATCAGTGGAAAAATTTAGGTACCCAAGACTTTTTGGGTCCTTGGAAATTAGATTTCAACATAGAATTAAATGAAGAATTTTTGACCCAGTCACAAACTTTAGTTTTGAGACTATCAATAATGTCCACATCATCATTTGTAGGAACCGAAACATAAGATTTTGTTGGTTTCAGATGTTCACTGACTTTATCCTTCGCATTTTGAGTTTGTGACTGAACTGTCTTCACTTTTGTGACTGGTCTCCAAGCTTTGATGGAGATGTTCGAATCTTTTGAGGATGAACTTCCATTCGAAGAAGTATCGACATACTTTTCTTAAGCTTCGTTGATTTGTTTTTCTGAGTATTTTTTGGATTGATAAACTTTTCCTCGTCCTTCGATCCAGTGATCTATATTTTTCCTTGAAGTTATGCCTTTTTCATGCGAAGCCTTTAGTGTTTGTTTCTTCGTATGATTAGGAAAATTTGGCTTTTGAGGAACAAAATTAACTTTGGGATTTGTTAGAGAAGAATGATCATATGATGTATCAACAGTTGATTTAAAATGTTAATGTTGAAAGACTTGTTGATTTGAATTAGATTTATTTGAAAATGCTCTTGATTTGTTAGTGTCAGAAACTTTCGAAAACTTAGGTTGCTTATTCACTTCAGACCTTGTATGAGTTAATTGAGATGAATGTTGGGTTTTTGTTGAAAAAGAGGAATTTTTAGTTTTGAAAACATTTTTGGTTGATTGTGATTCAGACATCTTTTGAGACTCAACATTTTGCCAAAAAAATTTCTTTCTTGCTTGTCGTTTTGAAATGTTTTTTTCCTTCGAAAATTTGTCAATTTGATCTTTAAATTCCTTAGAGTTTAGTTTGACAACTTTTTCATTTTTCTTTTCAACATGTTTTGTATTCTCTTTTTCAATTTTTGATTTTTCAACCCATTGGCTTTGTGGTTTTTGTCGTTGAAACACATACGAATTCTTTGTTAAGTTGTTTTCAATTGTGTTTTGATTTGCGAAAAAGCCTTCATCAGTTGTTTTTGAATTATCCTCCTCAACTAACTTCTTTAATTCGGGTTTGATATTTTCAACATTTCCAGTAGTTACGAAGACTTGGTTTGGAAAAACAACATCATCAGTACACTTGAAGATCGGGTAAACCACCGTATTCGCTTCTAGGTAATGAGCACCTTGTTCAGTCAACACTTTTTCGAACTTTTGTGTATCTCCATACACTTGTTCAACAACGATACGAGAAATTTCTTTTTCCTTTGTAACTACCTTTTTCTTCGTTTGTTTCTCTTCTTTCTCATCATCAGTATCATCTGTTTGGCTGTCTCTGACTTCCACAAAGTCCTCATCACAAACTTTCGAAGTTGAGGTTTGATCAGTGTCAATCTCAATCAACAAATCCTTACCTTTTTCTTTTCCTTTAAATGATGATGCAACATTTATAATAGACAACTGAGAACAATCAACATCCTCAATATCACTGATTTCACTAATATTGTCAGAATTATCCTCAATATCAGCAAAATTAGATTGAGAATCAGATGTTGAATTCTCAGTCTTTTTCAAAATGTAAATTTGTTCAGACTTAGTCAAAGTGTCATTTACAATTTTAACCAATTTAGTTGAATCAAGACATTCATCTACTTTTACTATTCCATATCTATACTTATCATTCAAAACTTTGTTAAAATCAGCTATTTCTTTTTCACAGTCATACGAAATGTTATCTACCGTAGCTCTTTCATAAGCTAAAAATGGCAGCAATTTTCTATGTTGTTCTTTACTGATTTCGCACGAATGATGTAGTTCAGTTAATTTCCCATACAATCTTTTAGCCGAATTACAGTAAATGTTCCTCTGAGCTAACAACAGTTTAGATTCACTAGACAAGTTATCCCTATCAACCGCTATATTAGTTATTTGAAGTTCTAAACAATCTATCTTAGTAATTTTCGAATCTAGTTTCTTCTGTGTCTCTAGCAACTGCATAGACAGCTTCTTAGCCTCATTGCTAGTAGATACCACAATTGAATCAAAATAAGTAACAGTTTCATCGAAAGATACTAATTCAGAATTATAAGCATGTACTGGAATATTGAAAGATTCAAGAATATTACGTACCTTTGTGGTCATCGGAGATTTGTCAACGACTTTTGATATGAAGCATCTCCCATGAACTTCGTATGCCTCCTCATCTGATTCTTCTTCCATCTTTGCATACATTGCTCCGTGGGTTGGATTTCGCATTTCGTTATCATCTGATCCAGATGACCAAATTTGATAAGTTCCATCTTCTTCTTGTTCACCACGAGCAACTAATGAAAGATTCTTTGCCTTCGCACGCACCTCCTCCAACTTTTCCACATAGTACGCTTCATCCTTCGTCTTATTCTTTTTCTCATCTTTCTTCCTTAGCATGCAATCATTAGCTAAATGATTAGCCCCATTGCAATAATGACAATCAATCCCAACATCTCCCTTTAACTTCTTTTCTGTTTTTCCCTCAACAAACTTCGTATCTTTCTTCTCTTCCTTCTTCTTCTCATCCCCAACACTTTTACTCATAAAATTCCCTTTTGTCTCAGATGACTTTGCCTTCGGATTGAATGGCTTTTGGAAGAACTTTTTCACACGATTGTTTGAATAGAAAGCAATCGCCTTATCATCTGAGTTCATGATGAACCCTTCGTCTTCGTCTGAAACATCTTTCTCAGCTTCCCTTTCAGAGATCTTCGAAACCAAAGCTAGTGGACCTCCCAAACTTGCCTTCGATTCTTCAGCAATTTCGTTCACTTCGCTTTCATGAGACTTTAGCTGATTGTACAGGTCATTCAAAGTTGACGTATCAAAGCTCTGTTGATTCTTAACCATCATGCTCACACTACGCCACTCCTTACGAATACACATAACAAAAATTAAATTGAACTCCATGGCTGGTCTGGTGATACCATATCGATTGCATCGATATATTAATTCATTAAGACGATCGTAGTAAACTTCAATCGTTTCACCATCTTTCTGTCTGAAGTCCTTCAGTTCCACTAAGCATTGCTTCATTGAGTTAACTTTTGTTTTCTCACTCCCCTGAAATTTCTCCTTGAGAATGTTCCAGATCTCCTTTGCAGTTGTACAACTCCTCACATAGTTGTAAACAACTGGAGGCAAAGCACCTCTTAGCTCTCTCACTCATCTCTTCTCTAGCTTTTTCAGACGATCAGACTGATTCTCAACTTCAGAACTTCCAGAAGATGATCCAATTGATTGAACATTCGTTGGTGGATTGAGATTGCCAGAAATGCAATTCCACAGTTCTTCATCCAATCCGTTGAGATAATCCTGCATACGATCAGCCCATTGATCATAATACTCAGGAATTAGCATAGGAATTTTGGTGGATGATCATAGAAGATGAGAGAATGAATTCATGGAATTAAGATTGAAAGACGCCATTGATGTACGGAATAAATCCTTGAGAATTTTTGAAGAAACTTTGAGAATTTGACAACAACCTATATGATTCAAATCAGAATCACTAGTAGAACACTCGATTTAATGATTTAAGTGCAGAATCGAATCACAGACTTAGATCCAATGAATTTTTCACTTTCAAAAAGTGCGGAATTTCTTAAACCAAAACGTTGATTTAAAAACTTTTGAAAAGATGAAAATCAGATCAGAGATATGATTCCTACTCTAATACCAATTGATGAAGCAATGAATCGAGTATGAAATGAATCAGAGTTTAATGATCAAAGTAAGATTGCGAGATTTGAACACAGATGTAAATATGATCTTGTTTCAGCTCTATTACGCTCTCAGGTTTTACAGAGTACAAGTGACAATTCTGTAAAGAATTGTTCTCATGACTCTAGTAAACACTCCTATTTATAGGAGAGGAAAGCGTACAAAAAATATACTAAAGCTTTGACTCTAACGCTTCGAACATAAGTGCCCTAGTAAAATACATTACAAAATATTCGAAGGGAACAAAACATACTTCGACTAATTACAACATTTAGACCCTTACACCAAGTTTCAGTTGGACAGAAACTTGGAGTCATGCAACTTGGTTACGTGATGAATGAAAAACTTCATATTTGGAAATTAGACTAATTCTTTGACAAAGTGTCAAGAGAAGGACTAGGAGAACGAGTACACTAGGTTGTGTATTGATCAAGTCCATCACAAGAGTGATAAAGATATTCGTCATGATTTACTAAAGTTTAGTAAATATGGTTATACTTATAAGATTACGAATAATTCTGAGTTGATCGAAAGAGTTTCAATCAATAGCAGAACGAATAAGAAGAATCGAGTAGGCAGAAAGATAAAAGTTTCTCTATTCTAAGAAGAAGGGAGAGTACCTTTTATTGTGTTTTGTGATAAGTCTTAATGATTAAGAACTATTTCTCAATTGGTTCTCTAAGTGAGTCTTAGTGCATTTGCATGTCTAAGAAGAGGAATCGAGAATTATGGAAATAGTTAAATCAATAAGTCAATCATACTTCGTTCCAATATCAAGTCTTAGAGTCTAAGATTGTGACTTGAGTGACAAGTCTTAAGAAAGTTTATGGCACTCATCAAATGTGGAATTTGGAAAAGTTTTCATATACTTGCACATTTGAAATTAGTAAGTTATGATGTCTTGGATAAGTCAAAGACCAACTAAGACCAATTGTGTGAAGTGTTAAGCTTGATAAGAAGCTACACTAACTCTTGAATATTTGTTTGTCAAGAAATGTTTCTTGACAAGAGAACCTTATATGTCAAGGAGTCAGTGGGAGTCTTAATGGTATTGAAAGGTTTCAAGAACAAATCAAGAGTTAAACCTAGTTGATCATCACTAGCACACGACTTGAGGTTTAAAGCCTATCGTGGATGACATACTCTTTTTCTGTGCCATTTCAATTGAGTTAATTATGCATGTGAGTTCTATGAGTTCTCATTTGTATGCATAAAGGCAAGCACCTTGATCAATGGAAGGTACATTGATATGTAAGGGTGAGTTGCTAAACCACTTGGAAGACATGGTGGGCACTCGTGTTACCATGAGGCAAGAAATCAAGATTGAACGACTTCAATCCATATGGTTTTGGATTTGTCGCAAACTTTCGTTTTTGACAAATTTACATGGATAGGAACACATAAATCATAAAATCTAAGTGTCATAAGGTTTCCCTCCTTCATGAAAATGATTGTGAGGAAATGCTTTCACTAAGAGAGATTTTAAGAAGATAGCAATTGTGAAAATTGTATTCTCAAATTCGATTATGATTACGGCATCCCTTTTCATAGTTCGAATTGTGAGATTTGGCAATTAGTCTGAACATTTGGGACTTAGTAACATAAATTCTGAATTGTTTAGACACACATGTGAGCTATCTAAGGAAATGTGTATGAGCTTAAAAAGCTTAGATAAAGGCTTATCAAAGCATTAGGTATTAGAAATATGAACTTAAGGAATTCAATAAGCATTGTTTTCTAGAAGTTCAAGTGTTTTCTGAATACATGTCAAAGCTAGTGGGAGCATAAGTGTTATGCTTGTATGGAAATAATCATTGTGTTAGTGGGAGCATGATTATTATTTTAAGTATTGCGAGTTAGCAATATTAATTATAGAAAAAAAAGATTAACTTTGCAAAGTTTTAGGGGTTAAAATGTTGTTTTGCTATAATTAAGGGAGAGAATATTATACTTCGTTTCAAAATCTAAAAGCTTAGATCGAGAAATGTTAATAATATTAGTCAAGGATACATAGTGCATTCTTAAAATTCGATTATGATTACGACATCCCTCTTCATAGTTCGAATTGTGGGAACAGGGCACATAAAATATTATGGCAGAAGACTGATAAAGTATCACGTCTTTATGTGAGACATTATACATCGTGTCTAATACGCTTCGGGTATAGGATCGATTGCATATGCTATAATATTTGACCATTCTAAAATTTTCCAAATGCCTAGGGCATTAAGAGGGAAAAAGGACTAGAATCGGTTTTGACTAAAATAATTAAACAACTATCAAAGGACGATCTGAGGTTCACTGAGGATTTGTCACTTGTGAGTACTTGGAAGTATAGTACTGGATGGACTATATTGACATTATTATGAATATATAAGATTCTATTAAGAATGAGTTGTCATATGGAAAATATGGAAATGTTTCCATTAATGGGAGTTGGATATTAAGAAATACGTCTAGATTAGAAACTTTTATGCGAGAAGGATGTTCAAAGGAATGTACTTTGAGTGAGAGACATCACATCTATATAATTGTTTTATGACAATTTCTGATAGAATACTTTGTGATTTCATTGGCCAAGTCTTGGTGACTTTTGTGCTATGACTTTACGAAAGGATCGTTGCATAAAATGTTAGAATCTAACATATTCTAAAAGTGGCAAGAATTTGGTATTCTTACACTAATGATAAGGATTGGGGATTGTGAAATGAGTTTCATTGGAAAAGTTTTTCAATTGATCTATTTCACAAAGTATAGACCATAGGAAACCAAAGTGTGCATGCTTGGAGCATGGGACAATTGTGGTTATAATTCGAGTGATAAGTTGATTTTCTGAAACAGTGAGCAATAAATAATGAGTAATCAATATGGTGTTTAAATAAAAGTGTTTTATTTACGCTCAAAAGTTTTGGGGCCATATAGGAATAAGTATTATCGTTATGTTTCATTTTGCATGTTTTGACTTCCAGAATAGTTGGGTTATTCGAACCTCCACAGTCGGTCATACGTTGGAAGTAGGTATGAAGGAAGACAGTCATGAATCTGTCTGTAGATTGTCTAAGTGTTTAGACATAGCACAAGTTTGCTGTAGAGTTCATGAGTGCTTTAATAAGATTAGAGTATTGGATCAGACCCACGCTCACTTGAATCACTTCATGGTTTTTATCATGAGTAATTGTGAGACGATAACATTGTATATTCTTGAAACCGAGACGTGTGAGTTGTTATTTGTTGGTCGGTTGCGCATTGATAATAAGAAAACGCACCAGTAACTTGGTGTTATAAAACTTATTATTGTGTGTGATTCGATCAGTAAATGCAAGCGAGCATTTGAGTCGAAGTTTATCCATTCCTTTTACCCAAAGTGGGATAAAAGCGTATCTGTGGGCCCCTCGATGATTTAGTGATGACACCTAAGCGCTTGGCCAAGACGGGACTAAGTTGATGTGTTCAATTGTAGTCTGTTGTCAGTCGTCATAAATCGGAAGTCGGGAAACAATATAGAGAGAATGATCAAATTCATGTCTTGTGTCTATATGATATCTTGAGAATGGAGGAATATATAATCCCTTATCTAAAGGACATGCGTATATGATAAGATCAGAGTTGACAGCAGCTTTTGAAAGCTACGATTGCTGATCAGGTTCTGAAGTTATGCAAAATAGTTATTAGACTTATCCAAGTGGGAGACTGTTGGATTAGTGTCTAAGTCCATAACTATTTTAGTATGTACTTGACCCGATTATGAGCATGGTCCTTTTGGGTTGCCTTCACCATAGCAATATGTAGGGTGAATTAAGGAGAGAAAGGTTTAAATATGATTTATTAATATATTATAAGAATAATATATTAAAGGAGAAATCATATTGTTTAATTAATATTAGTCAAGAATTAATTAATAATTAATTTTGTGACTAAAAGAGATTAATTAAACTTACGGGACTGGAGTTGTAATTATAAGATAATTACAATTGGGCTATGGATCACCTAATAATATATAGGTTGGACGAATTCTATGGGAAGCCCATTAGAAATCGTCCAAGGGATATGTTAAAGGAGTCCATGGGCTGCTTAGGGCTTAAGCAGCTAGATTAGGGTTTCCTAGTTGTAAACCCTAATATATATATATATATATATATATATATATATATATATATATATATATATATATATATATATATATATATATATGTATATATATATAAAGTCCCCCTATGCCCCAAAAACGTGGCTAACACTTGGATTAGGGTTTCCAGCCGTTTTTGGTGCCTCCCCTCTCTTCTCTCCTTCATCTTGTTGCTTAGTGGTGTTTGTGACTCCATTAGAGGTGCAACACTTGAGACACTAAGCTTTCTGAAGCCAAGGATTGATTGTTATTACTATATAACAATCAAAGGTTAGATCTAAACCCTATTTTATGTTAATATGATTAATTGTATGCTAGATCTAGGGTTTATAGCTTTGGATATTCAATTGCATGTTCATTAGAAAAACTAGATCCAAAAGCTATTAGGGTTTGTATGTACACCATAGGAATGATGTATTGCTCGAAACCCATCAGACATAACTCTTCTGCTGACTATAGCTGTCTGGAGCCTGCTCCAAACCTGTTGAATCAGCTCAGTGGTCTTGAGTACCACGTCAGTACTCCCCATAACCCGCTGACCAACCTCGCCTCAACAAATCGGGGTCCTACATTTCCTCCCATAGAGCATCTCAAAAGGAGGTCGATCGATGCTGGCATGATAACTGTTGTTATACAAAAATTCCACTAACGAAAGATACGTATCTCAAATCCCACCAAAATCCAACACGCACGCACGTAGCATATCCTCAAGGGTATGGATAGTTGGCTCACTTTGACCATCGGTTTGCAGATGAAATGTTGTACTAAAATGGAGACGAGTGCCCAACTCGTCATGAAACCGCTTTGAAAATCTGGAAGTAAAACGAACATCCATGTCAGAAACCACCGATACCGGCACCCCATGACGTGCCACGACCTCCCTGATATAAACATCGGCTAACTTTTCTGCAGAAATACTCTCCTGAAACGGAATGAAATGCGTGCTCTTAGTTAAACGATCCACGATGACCCATATCGAATCCACTCCGCGTGCAGTCCTGGGAAGCTTCGTGATAAATCCATGGTGATGTCTTCCTATTTCCATACGGAAATCTACAATGGCTGCATCTTGCCATGAGGTCACTGATGCTCGGCTTTGACCTTCCTGTAGGTCAAGCACCGCTCCACATACCATGCCACATCCCGCTTCATGCAGGGCCACCAATAATCAGGACGAAGATCCCTATACATCTTCGTCGCCCGGGATTAATGGAGAACCTCGACTTTTGGGCCTCCTCCATCAGAACCTGGTGTACACCGCCCCAATACGGCACCCAAACTCGCCAATGCTGAGTCAACAATCCATGACTATCATAATCGAAGGAAGCCATCTGACCCATAATGTGCTAACTCTTCCGGTGCTCTTCCTTCATAGCCTTGCGGCTGAGAGGATCGGCCACCACATTAGCCTTTCCAGGGTGATAAAGGATCTCGCAATCATAATTCTTTACCACATCCAACCATCGACACTGCCTCATATTCAGATTCGGCTGATCCATCAAATACCTCAGGCTCTTGTGGTCAGTGTAGATAGTACTGATGGGTTTTATGTACTCTAACATTCCTATGTTGCACATACAACCCTAATGCTTTGGATCTAAGTTTTCTCTAATTACACATGCAACATTTTTTTTCAAAAGCATAAAGCCTAAACTAGCATGCAAGGCAACATTTGAATCATAAAAACAATTAGAAGATTACCTTGTGTAGTAGCTTGCTTGTCTTTGACCTTTAGGAGCCTAGAACCTCAAGTGTGATGCCTCAAATGTCTTATACCAAACCAAGAACAAGACAATGAACTTGAGAGAGAGGCTTGGGAGCTCAAAATCAGCTAGCCACTACTTTAGCATGCATAGGCCGATTTTAGGGTGTTAGGAACTTCTTTTATAGCTTAGGATTACAACCATGCAAACCCTAATGACTCTTCATATTACATAGGCCTTTTGGGCTAAACCTTTCATGGACTTTCATGTAAGTTTAGTCCAACCCTAGTCAACATGAGTCATGAGTCCAACTAGAAGTATTACTGATCTACCTAATCAGCCCTATAACTTTAATCAGTTTCTTTTGATCACTAAATTAATACCAAATTAATTCTTGATCAATACTAATTAAATAATGTGATTTCTCAATTAATATATTATATACTTATAATACATTAATAAATCACAATAACCTCTTTCTCAAATATCCATCCTATCCAATTGTTCCAGAGTGTTACAACCCAAATGGACCATGCTATTATCGGGTCAAGTACATACCAATTATAGTTATGGGCTTAGACACCTAATCCAACAGTCTCCCACTTGGATAAGTCTAATAACTATAATTGTCAATGTAGCTTCAAAATCTGAGTAGCAATCGTAGCTCTCTAAAAGACAATGTCGAATCCTGACGCGCCATTTAGATAAAGGATCATATAATCCCCTGTTCTTCAAGATATCATGTGGACAAATACATGGAACATAGTCATACTTATTGTCCAGCAATTTGTTTCCCAATTTCTGATTTGTTTGACATAGAACTTAATTGAATACATCAATTTAGTCCTGACCGGGCCCGACACATAAATCAAAACTAAATCATCGAGGGGCCCAATATATCACTTTTAATGCTCTTAGGATAAAAGGAACAGATAAACTTCGACTTATATGCTTGTGCTAACTACTTGTTAAATCATACACAACAACACGTTTTATAACATCAAGTTACTGATGCAGTTTCGCACTGTCAATGTAAAACCAACTCATAATCAACAACTCATATATCTCGGTTTGAAAATTATACGATATTATCATCTCACAATCACTCGTGATAAATTCCATGAAGTGATTCATGTGAGTGTGGGTTTAGTCCAATACTCAAATCTTATTTCAAGAGCACTCATGAATGTTTGTAGCAAACCTTTGCAATGTCTAACACCTTAGACAATCTTACAAAACCTATTCATGGCAGTCTACTTACATAACCTACTCCTAAAGTATGATCGACTATGGATAGTTTGAATAATCTTATTATTCTGGAAGTCAAAACATGCAAAATTAAACAATAGTAAATAATTAACAAAAGATAGTAACTTTACTTATAAATAAAACTCCTTTTATTCAATCATCAAATGTCAATTACATTTTAGCTATTACAAGTTTCTAAATATCTATTTAATCATTAAAACTAATATCGTCCTTCAGCCCAATACTCCTTGCATGCAACAAATGTTTGTCCCTGCTGAGTCCCTTTTTAAGGGGATCTGCTGGGTTCTTCTCTGACGATATCCTCTTCACTACGAGTAGTCCTTCTTCTACTTGATGTCTTATAAAGTGATATTTTCTGTCGATGTGCCTAGATATACCATGATCCATTGGTTCCTTGGCTAAGGCAACTGCACTTTCATTGTCACAGAAAATATCCATAGGCTCCTTTACAGCTGGTACAATTCCAAGGTCTCCAATGAAGTTCTTCAGCCATATTGCCTCCTTTGCTGCTTCGCTTGCTGCTATGTACTATGATTCGCACGTTGAATCAGCCACAGTTTCCTGTTTGGAACTTTTCCATGTTATTGCTCTTCCATTAAGGGTAAACATCCAGTCCGACTGAGAGCAGAAATTATCTCTGTCGGTCTGATAGCTGGCGTCACTATACCCTGTCACTCTCAAGTCATCACTCCCACCGAGGGTAAGGACCCAATCTTTAGTCGTCCGCAGGTACTTAAGAATTTTCTTTACAACAATCCAGTGAGCTCTACTAGGGTTCCGTTGATATCTGCTGAACATGCTCAAAGCAAAGGCCACATCGAGACGAGTAGATGTCATAGCATACATGATCGATCCAACTGTAGAAGCATATGGTATTCGACTTATTTATGCTATCTCAGCCTCTGTACTCGGACTCTGAGTCTTGCTCAGTTTGGTATTGCTCTGGATAGGTAAGTCTCATTTCTTGGAATTCTCCACGCTGAAATGTTTCAATACCTTATCCAAGTAGGTGCTTTGACTTAGTCCTATTAGTCTTTTACTCCTGTTTCTCAATATCCTTATCCCTAGAATGTAAGCTGCTTCCCCAAGGTCCTTCATAGCAAAACACTTCCCAAACCAGGACTTAACCTCCTGCAAGGTTGGAATGTCATTTCCTATGAGAAGTATGTCATCCGCATACAACACCAGAAAGCTAACTACACTCCTACTAGCTTTGACATATACACAAGACTCATCCTCGCTTCTCGAAAAACCAAACTCTTTGACTTTTTCATCGAAACAAAGATTCCATATGCGAGATGCTTGCTTTAATCCATAAATGGATTTCTCAAGCTTACACACTCTATTAGGATACTTTGCATTGACAAACCCCTCTGGCTGATTCATGTAAACATCTTCAGCCAACTTCCCATTAAGGAAAGCGGTTTTGACATCCATTTTCCGTATTTCATAATCATGAAATGCAGCTGTGGCTAGCATAATCCTTATAGATTTAATCTTAGCCACTGGTGAGAAGGTCTCATCATAGTCAACTCCAGGAGTTTGAGTAAAGCCCTTTGTAACCAATCGTGCCTTATATGTGTGTACTTTCCCATCCATGTCAGTCTTCTTCTTGAAGATCCATTTGCACCCGACTGTCTTACGGCCTGGTACATTGTCAACCAAGTTTCAAAGTTGATTGTCATACATGGACTGTGTCTTGCTGTCCATTGCCTCTTTCCATTTCATAGACTCGGGGCCTGCCATGGCTTCCTTGTAGTTGTTAGGTTCATCCAAGTTTACCAGTGTACTATCACTTATAAATGTGTCACCTTCAGTAGTAATATGGAAACCATAAAACTCAGGTGCCTGCCTAACTCTACTGGAACGCCTCATAGGTAAGGATTCGTCAATCGGTTCAACAGGAGTTTCCTCCTCGGGTTGAGCACTAGTGTTTGAGGTTCCTTCATTGCTTAACTCTTGAAGCTCTTCAAGGTCAATTTGCCTCCCACTGTCCTCTTAGCATATAAGTCATCTTGGCATATAAGTTCTCTCTCGCGAAAGACTCCTCTCCTCGCAACGAAGGCAACATTGTCACTCGGTCTATATAAGAGATATCCAAAGGATTTCTATGGATAACCGATGAAAATACAACTCTCACTTCGAGGTTCGAGCTTTTCGTGAGTCTCTTTCCTCACAAAAGCCTCGCAACCCCAAACTTTGATGTGTGCTAACGAGGTAACCTTCCCTGTCCACATATCGTGAGGTGTTTTGGAAACCTTTTTAGTTGGGACTAGATTAAGGATATGGGCGGCAGTCTCTAAGGCATACCCCCAGAATGAGATAGGTAACGAAGCTCGACTCATCATGGAACGAAACATGTCTAACAAGGTTCTATTGCGCCTCTCAGTGACACCATTAAGCTGTGGTGTCCTAGGTGGTGTCAATTGTGAAACAATTCGACATTCCTTAAGATAGTCTTGGAACTCGATACTAAGATACTCTCCTCTTCGATCGGATCATAGCATCTTTATCTTCCTGTCCAGCTGATTCTCCACTTCTTGTTTAAACTCTTTGAACTTTTCAAAGGTTTATGACTTATGCTTGATTAAGTAAATATACCTATATCTACTATAATCATCAGTAAAAGTCACATAGAAGTGGTTAGAATCCCTTGTGGTGGTTCTGAAGGGTCCACACACATCTGTAGGTATGAGATCCAACAAACCCTCACCCCTTTCACAAGAACCAGTGAAGGGTGACTTGGTCTCTTTCCAAGCAAAAAAGATTCACAAGTGTCATCCGACTTTAATTCAAATGACTCCAACACTCCATCCTTTTGGAGTTAGGCTATGCGCTTCTTGTTAACATGTCCAAGACGAGAATGCCATAAGCATGCTTTATCCAAACCATTGGATGAATCGATATGCAATACATTATTTCCTAAGTTATCTATAACCATCATAGTTTCATATATACCATTACAAGGTAATGCTTCAAAATAAATACACCATTATAATAAGCATTAATGCTACCAATTTCATTATTAAAAGAAAAGGTAAAGCCTTGTTTATACAAACTATGAAAGGAAATAATATTTCTCGCCATATCAGACGAGTAGCAACAATTATTCAGTTCTAAATTTAACCCACTACTAAGCAATAAAGTATAAACTCCAATCTTGGTGACATGTGACTTTTTCCTATTCCCCATGATCAAGTTCATCCTCTCGTGCTCCACATCCCTACTTCCTTTTAGTCCCTACAAATCAGAACAAATGTGAAAACCACATCCTGTATCAAGGACCCAAGAATTAGCATGTGATGAGTTATTAGACAGAATAGTATAAATACCTGCGAAGGAGGGGTTGATCTTCCCATCCTTTATGTCCTGCAAGTATTTGGGGCAGCTTCGCTTCCAGTGCCTTTTTTCATGACAATGGAAGCACTCTGCTTCCTTTGGATTTGAGGAGGGGGTAGCTAAACCACCTTTGGACCCACTAGAAAAGAATCCAACATGGGACTTTCCCTTGTGACTCTTTGAGGAAGCTTTCCTCTTCTTTCCCTTCCCATGTCCAATTGCCAAGACAAGGGCAGTAGCAGTAGGAGTAGAAACAATGGATTTTCCTTTAAGACTACTTTCAGCAGTCCTTAAAAGACCTTGAAGCTTGCTTAGAGTCACCACCTCCTTGTTCATATGATAAGTCATACGAAACTGATCATAACAAGGAGGTAAAGAGTGTAGGATAATGTCAATTGCCAATTCTTCATCGAAATTGATGTTCAACTTTAGCAAGCGGTCCACAAACCTTTGCATCTTTTGCAAGTGGGCGGTGATAGACTCTCCATCCTTCATTTTGGTAGTAATCATGGAGGCAATGATTTCATACCTCTCCTGCCGAGCACTTTGATGGTACCTTTCCATCAAATCCTGGTGCATTTCATAAGGCCAAAAGTCCTCATAGGACTTCTGAAGCTCAACAGTCATGGTACCAATCATAATACACGACACCTTTGTCGCGTCCCTCTCATGGGTCTTAAACTCAGCAATCTGTTCGAGAGTAGCAGTAGATTCATCAATCTCCTTAAGCTCTTTGTAGAGAACATATTCTTTGTCCTCGTAGTGAATGGCCATTCGGATGTTTCGAATCCAATCATTGAAGTTCGATCCATCAAAAATGACCCTCCCACATAAGTTCATGAGGGATAAAGAGCCAGAAGCAGTTGAGTTTGAAGCAGTGTTGGAAGACATCTAAAAAGAAAGACAAAGTTTAGATTAGATAAGGATCCTTAATATAACACCCAAAATGAGATATTAAGGCTAGGTCCCAACACAATATTCTACAATTCAGAAGAGGGATGTCGTAATCCAATTGCAAAATATTTGAAGGTAGGTAAATGACGATTTACCAATTTCCACCATGAAAAATGAAATTGATTATTAAGTTTTAAATGAATTGAAATTCCTAGATTCTTTTGAGATTCATTGAACTTTACAATGGCATGCTTAAATCTCGATTATGCCCTTCAAGTTTGTGACTAGGATGCCAAGGATCACAAACAACGTGTGAATAACCATGCAAATTAGCTTGGTACACTTAATGTTACAAATCACCTAATCAATGTGCCGGTTAACCACACACGCTCCATTGATCCATGGTTAACATCAAGCTACCCTTTGCCGCACATTGTCAGTCCCAAATTAGTGTGTCGGTTAGCCACACACGCTCCACTAACGACTTAACAAGGTGCAAAGTGCAATTTCATGGAATAACACCATTTTCACATTTTTCCTAAAGTAACTAAGATTGGGAATTTATAAAAGTTTAGTTACTTTAATAATTATCATTATACTTATTAATGAATATTAATGTCCTATCCTACCCGTTCGGATAACGACCCTCCACCAGTTAAGGAAGCGGTGGGTGAGAATGGACACCCATTAAACCACCATTTTATAGGCAGTATCCTTATACCCCCTTATAGACCGGCTTCGTGAATAAGGCCTACTAACGGTAAGACTGACTTGTCTTATACCTATATATATATATATATATATATATATATATATATTAAACTCTTAATATTATAATAGTATAAGGGTTGAATTTTAAACTTTTAAAATTGTAGGGTTTGGAATTAAAGTTTCATAAATGAGACTCTTCAAGTTCCAAAACTTGAGGGCAAGTTTTGTAACTTGTCAATACTTTTGATTTCCATAACTTATGGATTTTTAAGTTCCATGAATGAGACCTTTCAAATTCCAAACTTGAGGACAAATTATGAAACATTTCAAGACCTCTTGAATTCTATAACTTACAAGAGTTAATTGTTTCATAAATAAGGACTTTATATATTCCATAACTTGAGGACAAGTTATGAAACATTTCAAGAAACACATAGATCAAATTTAACTAATCCAATTATCACATAATTCATCATTTACCAATTTGACCTAATTTGATTCATATTACAAGATAACTTCAAATTTTACAAATACTTAGTTTTTCACAAAATCAAGTAATTATCTGAAAATTTGACAAACTTCATGTTTTTGGATGGGGATAAACATTACCATATTAGTAAAATCAAATTTTATGAACCAAAACAGTTTGTGGTAATGATCCTAATCCAAAACAGGCCAAAAACTCGAAAATTCTGCCATCTGATGAACCAACTCGTCGAGCCAAGCTTTGGAATCGTCGAGTTCAAGGCAAAAAATCATCCAACTCATCGATTCCATATATGGACTCGTCGAGTTCATCAGAAAGGGGCCAGAAAAGTCATTTTTCCAACTTTGAAAATCACACATTTGCATCAATATAATAGAAAACACCCTAAGCTCTGATACCACTGATGGGTTTTATGTGCTCTAACATTCCTATGGTGCACATACAACCCTAATGATTTGGATCTAAGTTTTCTCTAATTACACATGCAACATTGTTTTTCCAAAGCATAAAGCCTAAACTAGCATGCAAGGCAACATTTGAATCATAAAAACAGTTAGAAGATTACCTTGTGTAGTAGCTTGCTTGTATTTGACCTTTAGGAGCCTAGAACCTCAAGTGTGATGCCTCAAATGTCTTATAACAAACCAAGAACAAGAGAATGAACTTGAGAGAGAGGCTTGGGAGCTCAAAATCAGCTAGCCACTACTTTAGCATGCATAGGCCGATTTTAGGGTGTTAAAAACTTCTTTTATAGCTTACGATTACAACCATGCAAACCCTAATGACTCTTCATATTACATAGGCCTTTTGGGCTAAACCTTTCATGGACTTTCATGTAAGTTTAGTCCAACCCTAGTCAACATGAGTCATGAGTCCAACTAGAAGTATTACTGATTTACCAAATCAGCCCCTGTAACTTTAATCAGTTTCTTTTGATCACTAAATTAATACCAAATTAATTCTTGATCAATACTATTTAAATATTGTGATTTCTCAATTAATATATTATACTTATAGTACATTAATAAATCATGATAACCTCTTCCTCAAATATCCATCCTATCAAATTGTTCCATAGTGTTACAACCCAAATGGACCATGCTATTATCGGGTCAAGTACATACCAATTATAGTTATGGGCTTAGAAACCTAATCTAACAAGTACAACGGACCCATTAGAGGTAATTCCGCCAAATCTTGAGGGAGAAAACAACGGCCCCCAACTCCAAATCATGCGTCGAACAGTTCGCCTCATGAGGTTTCAGCTGCCTCGAAGCGTAAACGATCACGCGACCCCACTGCATCAACACTACCCCCAAACATGTGATCTAAGCATCACAATAAACCACGAAATCATAAACACGCTCTGGCAGGCTCAGAATCGGTGCCTCACACAACCGCTGTCTAAGAGTCTAAAACGTTGTCTACTGCTCAGGCCCCCAACGAAATGTAACCGTCTTCTTGGTCAGTCGGGTCAACAGAACAACGATCTTGGAGAAGTCCTAGATGAATCTCCGATAATAACCAGCCAAACCAAGGAAACTCCGAATCTCAGATGGATACTTCGGAACCTCCCACTGTATCATGGCCTTGACCTTGGCCGGATCGACCAAAATACCCTTCTGGTTGACAAGGTGCCGCGGAAACTACACCTCGCGCAACCAGAACTCACATTTGGAGAACTTTGAAAAAAATTCTCCCCCTTCTCAAGGTCTCTAGCACTCCCCTCAAGTGCTCCTCATGTTGCTCCCGAGTCTTGGAATAAACCAAGATATCATCAATAAATACTATCACATACCGATCCAGCATCGGTCTGCACACGCGGTTCATGAGATCTATGCACGCGGCTGGAGCATTGGTGAGCCCAAAAGGCATCACCACGAACTCATAATGACCATATCGAGTCTGAAAAGCTATCCTCTGCACATCCTCATCCCTGAACCGCATCTAATGATAACCGGATCGCAAGTCAGCCTTGGAGAACCAAGAGGCTCCTTGAAGTTGGTTGAAAAGATCATCAATCAGCGGGAGTGGATAACGGTTCTTCACCGTTAATTTATTCAACTCCCGGTAGTCGATGCACATACGATGAGACCCGTCCTTCTTCTTCACAAACAGAATCAGTGCTCCCCAAGGCGAACTGCTTGACCGAATAAATCCCTTATCTAACAGCTCATGCAGCTGTGTAGACAACTCCTGCATCTCAGGAGGAGCTAACCGATACGGTGCTTTGGCTATCAGATCCACACCTGGAACCAGATCAATCCTGGACTCCACCCGCCTCTCCGGAGACACCCCATGCAAATCCTCCGGTAATACATCCGGGGAATCCCGCATAATTGGCACATCATCCACGATCTCCTTACCCTTATCCGGGGCGTAGGCGACAAAACCCGATCAAACCCTGCTGAAGATAACGTCTGGCCCTCCCTACAGAACACAAGGTCGCACCACGCTGCGGTCTCTCCCCATGAATCACCAACTCTCCCCCACTTGGAGCCCAAACCCGAACTAATGGGTACTCACAGTCGATCACTTCCCCATTAGGTCTCAACCAATCCATGCCCACGATAACCTTGTTCCCACGCAGAGGGATGGGAACCAAATCAACCGAATATTGCTTGCTAAATAACTGAAGGGTACAACCCCAATGAACCCTCGCAACCCGAACCGTCCTATTATCAGCAATCTCAACATCAAGAGGACATTCCAGCTCCCCCGGAGGTCCAACAAATCTCTTGCTAAGCGCAAGAGATACAAAGGATCGGGTAGCCCCCAAATCGAACAACACTAAAGAAGAAATATCGTTCACAAAGAATGCTCCTAAAATAAAACATATAAACATTAGCAAGCAATTCAATATAAATAAAAAGATAAAGAGAAGATACACATCCGTCACCACATCGGGAGCTGCATGAGCCTCCTCTGCCGTCAGCTGGAAAGCCCTGCTCTTCGCCACACGCACTTCTAACCGGCCCTGGCGGCCGTCACAGTAATTCGAAGAGTCGCAGAAGCGGGTGCTGACACCGGTCCTAGAGCTGCTAAACTCGGACAATAGGCCTTCTTTTAGCCCCTCTGATTGCAATGAAAGAAAATCAGATCTGATCCCTGAGTGATGGTAGGAGTACAATCCCTGCAATAATGACCCGTACGACCAAACTTGAAGCAGCCACAACCACCACCCCTCCGGAAGGGTCCCTCGTGCGTCCTGATGTACTTTCCATAACGACTACAACCCTGATGGCATCTCGATCTGGAATATGATACCTTGGGCCTCTTTCTCGAACCCCCTGATGTTTGAAACTCACCTGGCTTCCTCTTCCTCTCCATCTCCAAGTCAATATCCCTCTCCCTAGCGTGAGCTATCATATCCTCCAGCGTCTTGCAGCTGGATCGGCTCACAAACTACCGAATGTTGCTCCTCAGCATCTCATGATACCGGGCCTTCATCATCTCCTCGTCCGCCACGTACTGTGGAACCAGAAGCGCCCTCTCCCTGAACATAGCGGTGATCTCAGCCACCGTCTCAGTACTCCGGCGGAGATCCTAAAACTCTCACGCCGGCTGCTGCACCTCAATAACCAGTGCAAACTCAGCTCAGAACTTGGTCGAACAATCATCCCAGGTCATCCCATCAACAACATCATCACCCACAACACGACCAACCTCCTCCCACTAGCCTCGTTCCCTGTCCTTCAAAAGATAGGAAGCTAGCTCGATCTTGTCCCCCCCGGGACAACGACTGGTGCGGAAAGTGTTAGCAGCATATGCTAACCACCGCCTTCTCGCAATGGAGTCCTTCACCCCATGGTAATCCGGAGCTCCACATACTCGAAACTCCTTGAATGGCAAAGAGCGTTCTTCTGCCAATGACATCATTTCAGAACGGAATGAGCTCAACCACTCATCCAAAACCTCCAGAATACCCTCCTTGACCGAGCCCAAGATCACATGAGTATGATCAAGAATGCAATGAGTAATCTCAGACGAGAGGAACTCCCTTGTCTGCTCATCGAGGTGCCCGACTCCAGATCCTGAGCTCGAGCGCTCCCCAACACCAGAACTGCTAGTAGGTCTGCCTCGCAATACCACCATACTAAAAATAGACCAATATAAACCATCAGAATACGTATCGAAATATACCGGGGAATCACAATCCTACAAGCTCCCTGATTTTACTGTAGCTCTCCTTGAATCGAGTACGAATCATCTGCTTCTAGTAGTACGGGCCTATACTACCTTCCATATCTATCTGTACCTTCCTCAAGAAGTGCCTTTACTCAACCAAGTTACTTTATATCCAAATAACCATCCCTCACAGATAAGGCTCCCAACACTAGATCTCATCCTAGGTTTTCCTAGGGCAAACTCCATACCACTCTCCGCCATCAGCTGCAGAAGGAAATTCCCACTAACTTCCTCTAACTAGCTGACGAATACAATTACATATCACTAAAACTAGATAATTCTTCGAATGAGAGGTCTCACACTACAAAGGTTGGACTCAAACAAGAGCTGTGCAACAGAGTTAAAACCTAACCTTCTAAAATTATTTAGTTCCCATAATATGTAATTTAGGATATTCCTTTACTAGTTAGCTGAAGCTAGTTAGAACTCCTAAAATCACAAAGCAAGTAGCATTCAAGCATCGAGTAACCAAAACCAAGCATAACCTAATCAGGCCATCCTATCACTGACCGATCAGTACTAGCATGTAATTCTACAAGGTCATACAACAGGCATACAAAGGAATCTCTCCTAGAATTCTATCATGCAAAACTGAGCAGATCCTTAACCCTAACTAGCATGCGATTCATAAATTCACAGATCAAGACATATCAGATAACATGTATGGGTATTTTGGGAAACTTACTTGAGCTCGGCTGATTGCACGCACCACACCCTTTCTTATTTCATAAAAATCTTTTCTAAAATTTATATTTCTTTTTGAAAAAACTTGACCAAATCCTCGGTTTGAGTTCAGACACACCCGAGAGTGTGCACGAATCCCTCAAACCTAGGCTCTGATACCAGCTTGTAACATCCCAAAAATCTGATCCAAATAGTTCATTTTTGATTTAATAAAATAATATTCCAAAACATATTCCATACAACTCAAAAGAAAATAAGTGTATCAAACATCATGTCAAATCAGAGTAATATCTCTAAAGCGGAAACCATGTGGTGTGTGCTATGCAGTCATCCCGAGCTCTTCCCCTTCCAACCGGAAGTACCTGAAACATAAACTGAAAACCAGAAGCATAAAGCTTAGTGAGTTCCCCAAACTACCCCATCCATACACAAATCATATTCTGGGCCCTCGCCCAATATCTAGTCCCACTCGGCTTTGGGCCCCGCCCGACTTCGAGCCCCGCTCGGTATACAGATCTGTTATTCTTAGGCCCTGCCCACTATTCACATAAGATATATTTATTACACATAATCACGCTAACACATACAACGGTCATAAAACAGTAGCATACGAGTCAGTCATCGGGCCTCGCCCAGCATCGAGTCCTGCCCGGTATACATAGCAGCACATCACACATGAAAGGGTCAGGAAGACTCCTAGCATCTTAACATAACAAATAGGGATGTAATTGGTGCATTAGACCCTGCTAACCCACTTGGGTTCCAATCTATATCCAATAATCCATACTTGGGGTAAAATGGCCATTTTATCCCTGAACTAATTTGATCCAATACAAAGGCCCAAATCCACAATCTATAAGGCCCAATAACATATAATCCTCCAAGGCCCACTTATGGACTAATTTTCCAAATTGGGCCCAAACCCCTTATATGGGCCTTACCCTAAATCCCAATAATTTTCCTTAGACCAAGAGGTTGATTTCAGATGGCCCATTAAGTCCAAAAGAAACAAAGTCCAAAGAAGTGGCCCATCTGAGGCCCATTAAGATGTAAAGCCCAACAGACTGAGTACGCAGGGCGCACCGAGCTGTACGCTAAGCGTACTCGCTATTTGGCTTGTACGCTGCGCGTACAGACTTGTACGTCCAACGTACTCATCCATTAACCCAACTTTTCAAAATGCAAGAGAGAGGTTTAGGGTTTCAAATATGATGCTTAAGGGTCTGAGGAGACTGAGAAATGAGGGTTTCTTAGGCCATAATTGTAACATCCTAAAAATACAGACCGAAAATTTCTTTTTAAAATCGTTAGTAAAACCATAAATCATCCATCATCATAAAGAAAATCAAGAATCATGTATCTCAAACATCATGTCAAAAGCTGTATCAAATAATATGAGAAAATATCAGAGTCTAAACAATTCCAGGCTGAAACTGTGGTGTGTGCCATGCGATCATCCCGAGCCCTTCCCCTTTCTAGTGGAAGTACCTGACACCAAAACTGAAAACTGTAAGCACGAAGCTTAGTGAGTCTCCCCAAACTACCACATACCATACACATAACATGTAACATAACCTTGGGACACCGCCCAACTACATCGGGACGAACCCGACATCGGCTTACCCGACATCCGACCGCATCGGGCATCGGACCCCGTCCGGCATCGGGCTTGCCCCAGCATCGGGCTTGCCCCGACATACATACAAAATAGCAAAACAAATAACATAAGCATATAACATGAGCATATAAACATTCATCGGGCTTTCCCCTGCATCGGACCGGAGTCCGGAACACCTAACACATAACATATAGACTAACATACATCGGGCTTGCCCCGGCGTCGGACCGAAGCCCGGAACATATAACACATAACATGCAAGAATCACAAAGACATCAAGTATACATAAACATTCCTTGGGACCGCCCCGACATCAGATCATAATCCAGAAAGCATATAACCTACATCGGGCCATGCCCGACATCGGGCCGTAGCCCGGAACTACTAACATCTAAACAGGCCGACATTATGGCCTTAGACCCGTTCCTACTGGAGAAAACTCACCTCGTAAGGCTGACTGCTGAAACTCGAGTGAAGAATCTCTAACTACTGCTCCGGCGACTCCCCGACTATCAATTACATAATACACTTAATCAAAATCTAATAATCCTTCTCAGGGTAAAATGACCATTTTACCCTTGGTCAAAGTCAACATCCAGGTCAAAGTCAAAGTCAAGGTCAACTCTCAGTCAACCCCAACTCGTCGAGTTATCTCCCAATTCGGCGAGCTCATGTACTACTCAGACTCGTGGTCAACCGAGTCAGCTCGTCGAGTCTCTTCCCAGACTCGTCGAGTTCTTCCTGTCATATAATCGGGACACAACAACTTTAACTCGTCGAGTCCCTCTTGGGACTCGTCGAGTTCTTCAGCTTTTGAGTCCTAATCTTGTCCAACCCACTGAGTCATCTCCTAGACTCAATGGTTTCACTCAAAACCAGAAAAGGGTTAGGGGTTCGCGACCCGACTCGCCGAGTCCAAGAACAACTCGTCGAGTCCTCCATATTACAAATCCATTCAGTCGATTCTAGTCCATTCTAATGCTTCCAACTTGTAGATCTGGACTCCTTAGACAAGTAATTCACGTAAAGTTGCTAACTTTACGTGCATGCATGGTGTTATGAAGCTAAAACACCCATTGCAAGCTAAAATGAAGGTCTAAGTCGTGGAATAGGGCCATGGATGAATAAAGGTGGAAACTTTGAGCTTTTAAAGCTCAAGAGTGCCCAGATCTGAAGTACTTTCATCCCCAAGAGTTCAAATCTCGGAATGACCTTGGGAATGGACCAAAAATGACAATATATAAGCTCAAATGAAGATCTAAGTGAATAAAAGCCAAGGTATAAGCTTTATACCTCTATCAAGACAGAAATGAGTCCTTATCTCTGGATCTTCAACCTTCCTTCTGCAACTGCAAGCCTTTTCTTCCTTCTTCTAGCTTTAAATCACAACAATGGCAAAGAAATAACTCAAGATCACTCATGGTTGATTAGGGTTTCGAGATTAGGGTTTGGAGGTGATGGGGGCCATATATGATGCTTAAATATGGTGCAAGCCCTAAAGATTAGGGTTTCATCCAGACTGTCCTACTCGTCGAGTCAGGACTTCGACTCGTCGAGTAGCTCACTTAAAACCCACACATATTTTGCCTTATACTCGACGAGTTAGGGCCACCAACTCGTCGAGTAGCCCTTCCAAAATGAATAAATAATAAAGTTAAATACATACTAGGAACTAGGCGTTACAAAAGTGATGAATATATAGTGTCCAACCCCGTAATTAGGGTTTTCAAATAGGCCACGTATGCCCCACGTACATATACGTACGCCCCTCGCATGAGTACGCTAAGTGTACCATGTGGTATTCCCCGTGTACTCGCTTTGCAGCTTGTATGCCAAGAGTACCATGTGGTACGCCCCGCGTACAACATAAGGACCAATTTTCAATTTATTAAATACCCAAGGGCCATAAATAACATACCAGAATTTCAATTGTTACAAAGGAGAATTTGGACTTTGAATCAGTTTGCTTAATCATCGTGTTTATTAAATCTATTCTTATGACTTCTGTTTTTATCTTTTGATTATGGGATAAAACCCTAATTTTTTCGCTAGATTAGATGTAACCTGTCACACCCCCAAACCAGGATGGCGAAAATGTCTCGGGGTGGATGACTTCATGAATAATATCACAACATAATGTACAATCGTGATCAAAGCAAACACAACCATCATAAATATAATTGAAAATGTTACATTGTTTCCAAGTATTGTATGTTCCGAAAAACCAATTACATTATGATGAAAAAATGAATAGTACGACTCCGTAACGTCCCATCCTTAAAAGCCTTGTGATTACCTGTTTAACGGTTTCCTGAGAATGCAAGTAGTTTTGAAAAGTGTCAACAATTAAGTGGTGAGTTCATAAGAGTTTTGTATGTGAAAAATTTGTAACTCTTTCCTTGTAAGATGATAGTGTTTGTTCCCAGAAAATCCAATATTTTCTTAAAAATGAGTTGTTGTCTTAAAAACCCTAAGACCAAAAATGTATAACTATTTCTATATTTAAAATAGTATTACGTAGTTTTATTCTTATATAAAACCTTTTGAACACATGTTACCCCGTAAACTATATGTATTGTTGATTCCCCATGTGAGTTATTACAACCATGCTAAAACTGAAGTTGGCCTGCCGCGTCGTTCTTCAGGCGTCGGAATGTTAGACATTTGTCACCCCAGACCTGCCGGTCTATCTGTAGCTAGCAGCTTAGGTGCGGGATTGTCAGTCCCGTATAGATCTATACACTAGTATCACGCTCTCTTACCAAGATTTTGGTTATAATTCAGAACTTTAGTGTGTACTCTGGTAGGTACGGTGAAGACTTTGTCTCACATAATACTCTCAACAAGTTTACATTTTGTATAATGAAAACCATTCTATGTGTAACTATCAAATTTCCATAGTATAAATATATTGTATAATAATTATATACTTTTATATAATTATTCGTCTGGTCCCAAAATGTTATAATACTGTTAACGACCCATAAACTATACCTATTATAGCTTATTATAAATGTTTCGTTGTACCCATATACACACACACACACATACACACACACACACACACATATATATATATATATATATATATATATATATATATATATATATATATATATATATATATATATATATATAATTTAACATGTTTAGATGTTCATAAATAGCATATAATTTACATTTAAGCCAAGTATATGAACATTTAGTATGATGAAGTCAGTTTTCTAGTTTTTGGTCTTTTTACGTCACCAAACGGTAAATATTAAGCTATAAACTTTGTAAATTTATTTTTACCTTTTTGTGGAGATTAAGTCAAGCTAACCTTATATGTTTAAAACAACATATTTTAGGTCAAATCTCAAAAAAAAGGTATCATAACCTAGTCATGACCATTTTTGCTAGAAAACCCAAATTTTTACATAGTATGATAGATTTTTAGGTTTTGTATTTGTAAAACCAAATCCTTTGTATTTATAACTAGTTTCACAAAGTATGTCCAAAATAACATATTTTGATTTATATCCCACAAAAATGATGTAATAACTTGTTAAAACCATTTTTGCTAGAAAAGTCATATTATGTTCATAAAAACCCTAGTTTTTATAGTTTTGTTTTTATGACTTTTTCTTAAGAACATATAGCATGTTCATACTCATTTTTCATAGATTTTTATTTTAAACAACATACCACACATAAATGTTCATAATACTAAGTAATAACATTATTTCATGTAGATAACACTTTTACACATCTTGAAGATAAAGCATGTATAACAACTTGTATTATTATACAAGTTTACTTGTATTCCCCCCCTAAAACTTGGATAAAAACGAAAATGAGGGGTATGAACTCACATTGAGTGTGTTTCTTGATGGATAAAGAGGTGAAGATGAAAGATTTCAAGCTAAGAACACTTGAAGAACACTTGAAGGTCGAAATATCCTATGGATATTAACACATATTAATGTGTGTAATTGTAACAAAACTAGTATACATATGTATAGAATCACTAGATTAGTAAGGAAAAACTTACCAAAAGATCAAGAGCCAACTTATGGAGATTAATCTTGAGAGGAAAAGCTTGTTCTTGAGAGGAGATGAATAAGATGAAGAAGATGGAGTGAAAGGGGGGGGGGGTGGTGGTTCGGCCGAATATGAAGGAGGGGGAAGGAGGGTGAGGGGGGGGGTAGGGTGGGTAGGGGGAGTATGTAGGGTTTAACTTTCTTGATTAAAATATTAATTCTTTATAAAAGGTGTAATAATATATAAAACAAAAGTTGTTTCTTTTATTTTTATAAAAGAATGGGTAGTTTTTATAAAAGTTGGTGATTTTTATAAAAAGTATGGTAAAAATGATGTATATTTACTTAATTTAAATCATTTAAATTCAAATTATTAAAAAAATCATTATCATCAAAAATAATAACACATTACACGAAAGTTAGGATAATTCCTAATTCTTTTCGTTAACGTTTGAGTGTTTAAGCAGAGTAAAGAATTTGTCGCATTTGGTGACGAATTCAACAAAAATCTGAATATGTAACCCTTGTTATGAGTTTGCCATGTAGCATAAAGTTTATAAACTCAACTACATTGTGTTATGACTACTATTTATACCTAAATAATATATAATTGAATTATCAAATTTTTAAGTTAGTAACCCTAATTAGGGTTTATATTCAATAATTGGCAACAAGATAGGTTCTTTGCATTATAACTTGTCAATAGTACATTAGTAACATTAGGGAATATCACATTTCTCCTAAAATTCTAATACGAGTTGAGTTGACTTTTGTTGACTTTTTTTGACCAAAATTGATGGTTGTCACATCATCTCCCTGTTAGAAGGATTTTCTTCCCGAAATTAGCACTCCAAGTGGGTTCTCAAGAGTTAAGGAAAAGATGTGGGTACTCTGTTTCATCTGGTCCTCATGTTCCCAGGTAATTCAGGTCCTCGCTTGGCATTCCAACGGACCTTTACTATTGGTATGTGGCTTTGCTTTGTTCTTTTGACTTCCCTGTCCATGATTTCCACATGTTCCTCGACGAAGTGGAGACTCTCGTTTACTTTGATTTCGTCAAGTGGAATAACAAGAGTCTCATCGGACAGACACTTCTTGAAATTGGACAAATGGAAAGTGGGGTGCACGTTGTTGAGTTCTTGCGGTAGCCGAAGTCTGTAAGCTACCGGGCCAATCCTGGAAAGGATCTCAAATGGACCTATATACCTTGGATTTAGTTTCCCACATTTTCCAAAACATATCATTCCCTTCCAGGGTGAGACTTTCAACAATACGCGATCACCAACCTGGAATTCCAAGGGTTTTCGTCGTTTATCCGCATAACGCTTTTGTCGGTCCCGAGACGCTTTTAGTCGTTCACGGATCTGAACGATCTTCTCTGTCATCTCCTGTATGATCTTAGGGTCCGTAAGAGTGTTGTTAGGTACTTGTACTCTAGCTAGCTGAGCATCACCCACCTCAGCCGAGCACAAAGGCGATCTACACTTGCGCCCATAGAGGGCTTCAAATGGAGCAACCTTAACGCTAGAGTGATAACTGTTGTTGTATGAGAACTCGATGAGTGTTAAATGGGTATCCTAAGCTTTACCGAAGTCTATCACACAAGCCCTCAACATGTCTTCCAGCGTTTGAATAGTTATTTTGCTTTGCCCTTCGGTTGTGGGTAATAGGTTGTACTTATGTCGAGTCTGGTCCCCAAGGACTTTTGTAGTGATTGCCAAAACCGTGAGGTAAACTTGCTATCTCTGTTAGATACAATGGATATTGGCACACCATGTAATCGTACAATCTCCCTGATGTACGTCCTTGTTAGTTTATCCATTTTTTCTGTCTCCTTTACTGGTAGAAGGTGCGCGAATTTGGATAACCTATCAACAGTTACCCATATGGTGTCATGCCCACCAGTTGTCTTGGGAAATTTAGTTATTAAGTCCATGGTTATCCTCTCCCACTTCCACTCGGGTATATCCGGTTGTTGTAGCATACCCGAGGGCTTTTGGTACTCTACTTTGACCTTGGTGCAAGTCAAACACTTGCCCACACAAGTAGCGAGTTCTGCTTTCATGTTAGGCCACCAATATAGTTTCTTGAGGTCTAGATACATCTTGTCTGACCCGGGATGAACGGAGTACTTGGTCTTGTGAGCATCGTTCATGATAATGTCTCTGTACCCGCCAAATCTCGATGTCCAGATTTGATTCATGAGATAACGAGATTCGTCACCCTTGACCTCAAGGTTTTTATCCATTCCTCGCAAGGCTTCACTTGCGACATTTTTAGGTTTCAAAGGTTTAAGTTACGCCTCCTTGATCCGGGTGGACAGATGTGAATGGATAGTCATTGTCAATGATTTCACTTGGCGGCCAGAGTACTCCTTTCGACTTAGGGCATCTGCTACCACGTTGGCCTTGCCCGTATGATAGCGAATTTCGCATGCGTAATCGTTTAGTAACTCTACCCATCGTTGTTGCCTCATATTGAACTCTTTTTGATTGAGGATGTGCTGGAGACTCTTATGGTCAGTGAAGATCGTACACTTTGTACCATAAAGGTAGTGTCTCCAGATCTTCAAGGAAAACACTACTGCCCCTAATTCAAGGTCGTGTGTGGTGTAGTTGACCTCGTGGGTCTTAAGTTGTCTTAAGGCATAGGAAATGACCTTTCCCCGTTGCATGAGTACGCAACCTAGACCCTGCTTGGATGCATCGCAGCAGACCACAAAGTCTTCCGTTCCTTCTGGAAGAGACAGGATTGGAGCATTACATAAAGCTTGCTTTAGCGTCTGGAAGGCAGTTTCTTGTTTATCCCCCAGTTGAAGGTCACTCCTTTATGGTTCAGGGCAGTAAGTGGCTTTGCGATGTTGGAAAAGTTATGTATGAACCTTTGGTAGTAGCCACCAAGGCCCAAAAACTGGCGGATTTCTGTTGGTGTCCTCGGCACTTCCCAAATTTCAATTGCTTTGATTTTGGAGGGATCCACATGTATCCCCTCTTCGCTGGCCACGTACCCCAAAAAGTCCACCTGTGGAATCCAAAATTCACATTTTGAAAACTTTGCATACAACTTTTCCGCCCTTAGTGTCTCCAAGACTTGTCGCAGATGTTGACTATGCTCTTCCTTACTTCGCGAATAGATTAGTATGTCATCGATGAACACTATCAAGTAAGGTCGGCATACGCGGTTCATTAGGTCCGTGAACATTGCGGGTGCATTAGTCAATCCGAAGCGCATCACAACGAACTTGTAGTGGCCGTAACGAGCCCTAAACTCCGTCTTATGAATATCTTCCTCCTGGACTCTGAGCTGATGGTACCCCGACCTTAGATCGATTTTCGAGAAGTAGCTCGATCCCTAAAGTTGGTCGAACAGATCGTCAATTCGGGGTAGGGGATATCGGTTCTTTATGGTGAGTTTGTTTAACTCCCGATAGTTAATGCACATACAAAATGATCCATATTTCTTCTTTACGAAAAAGATTGGTGATCCCCAAGGTGAGAAGCTTGGTCTGATGAATCCTTTACTCAGTAGTTCGTTTAGCTGACTGGACAATTCCTACATTTCTGCTGGGGCTAACCGATATGGTGATTTGGCTATGGGGGTGGCTCCAGGAATCATGTCAATTTTGAACTCGACTTGTCACACGGGTGGTACTCCCAAAAGGTCTTTTGGGAATTCGTCGGGAAAATTACAGACTTATGGTATATGCTTGATGTCCTTCACTTCTCTCTTCTCATCAACAACGTGGGCTAGGAATGCGTGGTACTGTGACAACCGTCAAATTTCGGTCAAGTCAAAGTCAAACAAAGTCAACAAGTCAAACCGGTCAACTCCATTAACCCTTGTATGTTAAGGTTTACGTTGTACAATTCGCTATTTTAATGAGAAAACATCTTTTGGAAAATTCATGTGTTTGATTTTCCTTAGCCTTAACAGTGCTAAACAACGAACCAAAGCGATAAAACACTATTGCACAATTATCGGGGGCTGTGTAAGACTCTTAAACATGGCTTAACGGGGTTTACAAATATGACAATTGTAAAAATCTCATCATATTTACTATTTACTATTTACTATTTACTACCTACTATTTACTATTTACGTTTTAAAAATTACTATTATTAGCCAATTAGTATTAACCATCTTCTAGAAACATTTGTCATGATTACATCATGAATATGTCATATACACTAACTAGTTATATGGAGAATGTCAACATTTAACACTTATTATTAAAGAATTATATATGAATAGTAATTCTTACTAGTATAAATACAAGGCTTAAGTCACTCATTTTCTACACCATTCTCTCTCAATTTCAAGACTTCCAAGGTTAATCATCAAGCTTTCTTCCACTCTTGGTTCTCGATTCGTCAAGGCATCTTCTCAGTGTTTTTGAGTTGAACACTTCTCTTCTCCAACATCCATCCTCTAAGAACACATAAGGTGAGTTCATACCCCTACATTTACATGTTTTTCTTAAGTTTTAAGGGGGGAATACAAGTAAAATCATCAAGAACACAATTAAACTTTTTCTATCAGTTTACATCAGAAAAGATGAACTTCGATCACGGACTGTTTTGGTCAACTTAAATATTTTAGTTTTCAAAACGGTTCCAGGTGCAAGTAGTTCAAACTCTTAGCTTTAAAATGGCTACTTGCACATCTCCATATGATTTTTCTACAATTTATGGTGATTTTTACAAACCTGCCTATCATTTCAGAGGCAAACCCGAACCAGTCTGTGATTATGAACATTTTCACCTCTGTTAGAGATCACTAAAAATCATGATAAAATTTACGAACAAACTAGACTCATATTCCAAACTCTCAGAATTTGCGGATTTGGATTTAGATCTTTGATGATTTTTCTATAAATTTTCTAAGAACAGTAACAGAAACTGTATTCAACGAAAAGTTGCTGTCAATTTCATTTCACCTTGTAACATGTTGAGCAAGGTGTATATCTTTATGTGATTATATGTTATTGCAATATATGACATTTTATCTTAATATTTAGACACACATCAGTTTACAAATGGATTTGGACATATAAAATATAAAGAATAACAAGTGATTATAATCAAAGTACAACCGATACATTCAAACATTTAATAAACTATTTTGAATATAGTTTGCATACATTACTACGTACTACCCTTGGTTGATAAACTATAATAGGTATAGTTTATGATACATTACATAACACATACATTTAAAAAGGGTACATTTATACAAAGGATATTTTCATTAAGCAAGGTACGGCCATACGGTACCAAGTTTTCATAACACGTAATTCTGTTAATGACTTTGTGAGACATTTACTTCAAATTACCATTAAGTCCTGTATTGTAACCAGAGTCTCCTTGAGGGAGAGCGTGATAGTTGTGTATAGATCTATATTGGGTTTGACAAACCCACACCTAAACTGCATGCAACAGTTAGACCGATAGGTCTGGGGTGACAAATGTCATAACATTTCCGACGCCTGAAGAACGTCGTTTTAGGCAACCTTGGTCATAGTATGGTTATAATAAACTCACATAAAGTATTAATAAACATTGGAATTTACGGGAACTTCATTAAAATTTAACGAGTTTATGTCGATTTAAACTTGCATTGTTTTACTATAAATATGACAAATTACTTGTACATTTCGGTCTTTGGGTTTTAAGACTACATTTACACATTAAGGAAAATATTGGATTTTCTAACACAAATACTACTTTTACAAACGAAAGGCTTTTAATAATACCAAACAAAAGCTTATGAACTCACCAACCTTTGTGTTGACACTTTTTCAAACAACTTGTATTCTCAGGAAATCATTAAACAGGTAACCAAGTGCTTTTGAGGATGGGGCGCTAAGGCGTCTACTATTTCATATTTTGTCAACATATTGTAATTGATTCGTAAACATGTAATTCATACAATGATGTCACTTTTTCAATTATATATATGTTGGTTGTGTTTGCTTCAATTACTATTACAATTGTTGTTATGATACTATACATGAAGTCATCCACCCCCGGACGTTTCCGCCATCCTTGGTTTGGGGGTGTGACAGATTGGTATCAGAGCACAGTTTATAGTAAATTAAGTATATCAAACCACATAAGATATACAAACTATAAACACAATTGGGACTAATAGTCTCTGATTTGTGCATTTTTCAAATAAATATACTCTTAGAAAATAAATGATTTTCTTGATTAAAGTATACATACATACATTACATGCTCGCATGGTATCATAACTAGCGAAAACATAAAGTAAAAGAAGAAGAGTTGAACATTTTGAGTATGCCTTAGTATATGTGGATTAAATCTGGGAAGGATATAGCCTGATCAACTATATCTGTCCGGGAATTTACTTGCATACACCGGGGGATGGTCAGGATGGACAACAAATCTAACAAACCTAATAACACACTACAAAAGGATACTTTAAGAACTCAAAACTAAACATTTACAAATACTATAGGAGTATTTTGTGTTACTATAATAAATTATCTGAGAATTAAATAGGTCTTTATTTATAGATCAATAGCTGCTAAGTGGATGCGCTAAGGTCATATGTAACTAAGATGCTATAGACTTAGAATTTATGTATCTTTGTTTCACTTCCTGTCCTTGTTTGGTTGTGGTCTTGGAGTTAGGGTCATCTATTCGAAGGACTATTATATCTTAATCACATATGACTGGTATGCACTTTGCAACTAATTTAGTAACCGATAAAGATCATTTTAAAATATAATATATTAATTATGTCTCGACTAAATTAGTATATGTAAAACTTTTACAAACAGTCATATACTTGGAAACAAGGAGACTCAAATAAAATATTTTATACTTTCATTTTACCTCATAACCCAATGTATTGGGTCAATTAAAAGTATAAAATCGTATGTATCGTAAACATACCGGAAAACAACGTAATAATATACTTTATGTATAAAAGATTTCTCTTCCTATAAATATACTTTTACTAAAAGTACATTGGTTTACGACTTACGACAGAACCATGCCGCCAAGGAGAAGACCAAGACCTTCCGGCAACATAGCAACACCTCCTCCGCCGCTGCCTCCACAGTTTGATCCTGCGATGTTCCAGGCTGCAGTAACAGCAGCCGTAGCGGCCGCAATATCGCATATAGGGACAAACGGAGCTGGTGGTTCTGGATCGGGTGCTACAAACTCTAACCATGGAGACAGTACGTGGCGTACAAGAGAGTGTTCCTACAAAGACTTCACCAATGCTAAACCCGACAACTTCAATGGGAGCGGGGGAGTCATCAATTTAATGCAATGGTTTGAAAAGACTGAAGTAGTCTTTCAAGTGTGCTCTTGCCCCGAAGCGAGCAAAGTTAAGTTCGGAGCCTTCACTTTCACCGGCCGGGCCCTTACTTGGTGGAACTGTCGGATTAATTCACTTACTCTCGAAGTAGCTAGCTCCATATCCTGGGCAGAACTAAAAACCTTGATGATGAAGGAGTACTGCCCGAGAGGTGAAATTCAAAAGCTGGAACAAGAACTTTGGAACCTCAGGATGACGGGCTCCGACCTTGAAACCTACACCACCCGATTCAATGAATTGGCTCTCCTCTGCCCAACAATGGTTACTCCGGAGGAGAAAAAGGTGGAGCGATATCTTTGGGGACTGTCTCCCCAAGTGCAAAGTAGTGTCCTGGCTTCAAGGCCAACTACTTTTGACAGTGCCAGGGAGCTGACACAACAACTTGTTGATCACCGAGCCGGTCATAATACTACAACCACCACCACTGATCAATCAAAAGGGGGAAACAACAAAAGGAAGTTCTGGAACCAAAAGAAGAGCCAACCAGCACAGGACCCCGCTAAGAAGCAACAAACTGTTGCTGTCCATGTTGCCACTAATGCTGCCACTACTGCTACCACTCCAGCACCACCGAAGCCATATGCTGGAACCCTACCTAAGTGCAACAAGTGCAACTTTCACCACAATGGTGCTTGTAGGGAGATGCACTGTAACAACTGCGACAGGAAGGGGCACACTGCTCGTTTCTGTAAAAAGCGCCGGCTCGACCAATCAACCAAGTCGCCAGTACGGGGGTAACCCGAACCTGCTACAACTGTGGAGACGCCGGTCACTTCAAAAGAAACTGCCCCAAAGGACAAGCCCCTAATGCTGGTGGAGTAGGAAGAGTCCTGGCAATAGGACATGGGGAAGCAGTCGAGGATCCCACGGTGGTTACTGGTACGTTTCTCCTCAATAACTCTTATGCATGCGTAATATTCGATAGTGGAGCGGAGAGGAGTTTTGTGAGCCACCAATATAAACAATTACTTGAACAAAATCCCCAATCACTAAAGGATACTTATGTAGTAGAAATGGCAAATGGGAAAGTAGAACGCACTAGCGATATATACTTAGAGTGTACTCTCACTCTAGACAACCATACATTTAAAATTGACCTGATGCCGGTCACCATAAAAAGCTTCGACGTAATCATCGGGATGGATTGGTTAGTTCCTCACCGTGCCGACATTCTATGTTACGAAAGGGCCGTTCGCCTCAATCTACCAAATGACGAAATCCTTCTCATCTATGGTGATAAACCTAATGCGAATTTACAAATCATCTCATGCATCAAAGCCCAAAAGTATCTCCGGAAGGAGTACCACGCCTTCTTGGCCTACGTAGTAGACAAGAAACAAGACGTGAAAGACATCAAAGACATCCCCGAAGTGTGTAACTTCCCGGATGTGTTCCCAGAAGATCTTCCTGGTGTACCACTCGCACGACAAGTCGATTTCAGAATTGACTTAATACCCGGAGCTACCCCCGTAGCCAGAGCTCCATACCGCCTCGCACCAACAGAAATGCAAGAGTTGTCCAGTCAGTTGAACGAGCTTTTGAGCAAAGGGTTCATCAGACCAAGCTTCTCACCTTGGGGAGCACCAGTCCTTTTTGTAAAGAAGAAGGACGGATCCTTTCGCATGTGCATCGACTATCGGGAACTAAACAAACTCACCATCAAGAACCGATATCCTCTACCCCGAATCGACGACCTTTTCGACCAACTCCAAGGAGCAAATTTCTTCTCAAAGATCGACCTAAGGTCAGGTTACCATCAGCTACGAGTTCAAGAAGAAGATATTCCCAAAACTGCATTCAGAACTCGCTATGGGCACTACGAGTTTGTGGTGATGTCCTTCGGTTTAACAAACGCACCTGCGGTATTCATGGACCTAATGAATAGAGTGTGTCGACCCTACCTAGACAAGTTTGTAATCGTATTCATCGACGATATCTTGATCTACTCGCGAAGCGAAGAAGAGCATCGCCTACATCTACGCCAAGTGCTAGAGACACTAAGAGCGGAGAAGCTTTATGGTAAGTTCTCTAAGTGTGAATTCTGGATTAGAGAAGTGGATTTCCTTGGCCATGTGGTAAGTGAGAAAGGCATACATGTGGATCCCTCCAAGATCAAGGCAATCGAGAATTGGTCAGCACCCAAGACGCCAACCGAAATTCGACAATTCCTTGGGCTTGCTGGCTACTACCGAAGATTTATACAAAACTTCTCCAAGATTGCGAAACCACTCACCACCTTGACGCAGAAAGGTGTGATATTCAAGTGGGAAAATAAACAAGAAACTACTTTCCAAACGTTAAAACAAGCCCTATGCAGCGCACCGATCTTGTCTCTCCCAGAGGGAACCGAAGACTTCGTAGTGTACTGTGATGCTTCGAATCAAGGCCTCGGATGTGTGCTCATGCAGAGAGGGAAGGTTATCACGTATGCATTAAGACAGCTTAAGACGCACGAGGTTAATTATACTACCCACGACCTGGAATTAGGAGCAGTAGTATTCGCTTTGAAGATCTGGAGACACTACCTCTACGACACGAAATGCACTATCTTCACCGATCACAAAAGTCTTCAGCATATCCTCAATCAGAAAGAGCTCAACATGCGACAGAGGAGATGGGTAGAGTTGCTGAATGACTACGAGTGCGAAATTCGTTATCATCCGGGCAAGGCCAATGTAGTGGCCGATGCTCTAAGCAGGAAGGAGTACTCGGGCCGCCGAGTAAAATCCTTAACAATGACAATCCATTCCCACCTGACCATACAAATCAAGGAAGCTCAACTGGAAGCTTTGAAACCAGAAAAGGTGGCAGGAGAGACATTAAGGGGAATGGATAAAAACTTAGAAGTCAAGGATGATGGAGCACGTTATATCATGAACCGGATTTGGACACCGAAGTTCGGTGGACTCCGAGACGTCGTCATGAATGAAGCACACAAGACTCGATACTCCATCCATCCCGGGTCGGATAAGATGTATCTGGACCTCAAGAAATTATACTGGTGGCCGAACATGAAAGCTGAGATTGCTACCTATGTGAGCAAGTGTCTGACTTGCGCCAAGGCCAAAATCGAATACCAGAAACCATCCGGGCTATTACAACAACCGGATATACCTCAGTGGAAGTGGGAACGAATAACCATGGACTTCATAACCAAGCTGCCTAAGACATCGGGCGGGCTTGACACCATATGGGTAATCGTAGACAGATTGACCAAATCAGCACACTTCCTACCGATAAAAGAAACCGACAAGATGGAGAAGCTGACTAGAACGTACATCAAAGAGATTGTACGACTCCATGGTGTGCCGATATCCATTATCTCCGATAGAGATAGTAGATTTACCTCACGGTTTTGGCAGTCTCTACAAAAATCATTGGGAACTAGGCTTGACATGAGTACGGCCTACCACCCACAAACCGACGGACAGAGCGAACGAACCATTCAAACGTTGGAAGACATGTTAAGAGCTTGTGTGATAGACTTCGGTAAAGCATGGGATACCCATCTACCGCTTATCGAATTCTCCTACAATAACATCTATCATACTAGCATCAAAGTGGCTCCATTCGAAGCTCTTTACGGTCGCAAATGCAGATCACCCCTGTGTTGGGCTGAGGTGGGGGATACACAGCTAGCTAGAGGGCAAGTCTCTAATAGCACCCTCACTGGCCCTGAAATCATAAGGGAAACCACAGAAAAGATCATTCAAATTCGAGAAAGACTGAAAGCGTCTCGCGATCGGCAAAAGAGTTACGCAGACAAACGACGCAAACCCTTGAAATTCCAGGTGGGTGATCGTGTACTACTAAAAGTTTCCCCTTGGAAAGGAATGATACGATTCGGCAAACGCGGGAAACTAAATCCAAGGTACATCGGGCCATTCGAAATCCTTTCTAGGATTGGGCCAGTAGCATACAAACTTCGATTACCTCAGGAACTCGACAAAGTACATCCCACATTTCACGTGTCGAACCTAAAGAAGTGTTTGTCTGATGAGACACTCGTAATACCACTCGACGAAATCGAAGTTAACGAAAATCTCCACTTCGTGGAGGAACCAGTCGAAATCATGGATCGGGAAATCAAACGAACGAAACAAAGTCGTATTCCCATCGTGAAGGTCCGTTGGAACGCTAAACGAGGACCCGAATTCACCTGGGAACGCGAGGATCAGATGAAACAAAAGTATCCACATCTCTTCCCGAACTCTTGAAGTCCCAGTCAAAAATGCAAATTTCGGGACGAAATTTCTTCTAACGGGGGGATGATGTGACAACCGTCAAATTTCGGTCAAGTCAAAGTCAAACAAAGTCAACAAGTCAAACCGGTCAACTCCATTAACCCTTGTATGTTAAGGTTTACGTTGTACAATTCGCTATTTTAATGAGAAAACATCTTTTGGAAAATTCATGTGTTTGATTTTCCTTAGCCTTAACAGTGCTAAACAACGAACCAAAGCGATAAAACACTATTGCACAATTATCGGGGGCTGTGTAAGACTCTTAAACATGGCTTAACGGGGTTTACAAATATGACAATTGTAAAAATCTCATCATATTTACTATTTACTATTTACTATTTACTACCTACTATTTACTATTTACGTTTTAAAAATTACTATTATTAGCCAATTAGTATTAACCATCTTCTAGAAACATTTGTCATGATTACATCATGAATATGTCATATACACTAACTAGTTATATGGAGAATGTCAACATTTAACACTTATTATTAAAGAATTATATATGAATAGTAATTCTTACTAGTATAAATACAAGGCTTAAGTCACTCATTTTCTACACCATTCTCTCTCAATTTCAAGACTTCCAAGGTTAATCATCAAGCTTTCTTCCACTCTTGGTTCTCGATTCGTCAAGGCATCTTCTAAGTGTTTTTGAGTTGAACACTTCTCTTCTCCAACATCCATCCTCTAAGAACACATAAGGTGAGTTCATACCCCTACATTTACATGTTTTTCGTAAGTTTTAAGGGGGGAATACAAGTAAAATCATCAAGAACACAATTAAACTTTTTCTATCAGATTACATCAGAAAAGATGAACTTCGATCACGGACTGTTTTGGTCAACTTAAATATTTTAGTTTTCAAAACGGTTCCAGGTGCAAGTAGTTCAAACTCTTATCTTTAAAATGGCTACTTGCACATCTCCATATGATTTTTCTACAATTTATGGTGATTTTTACAAAACTGCCTATCATTTCAGAGGCAAACCCGGACCAGTCTGTGATTATGAACATTTTCACCTCTGTTAGAGATCACTAAAAATTATGATAAAATTTACGAACAAACTAGACTCATATTCCAAACTCTCAGAATTTGCGGATTTGGATTTAGAGCTTTGATGATTTTTCTATAAATTTTCTAAGAACAGTAACAGAAACTGTATTCAACGAAAAGTTGCTGTCAATTTCATTTCACCTTGTAACATGTTGAGCAAGGTGTATATCTTTATGTGATTATATGTTATTGCAATATATGACATTTTATCTTAATATTTAGACACACATCAGTTTACAAATGGATTTGGACATATAAAATATAAAGAATAACAAGTGATTATAATCAAAGTACAACCGATACATTCAAACATTTAATAAACTATTTTGAATATAGTTTGCATACATTACTACGTACTACCCTTGGTTGATAAACTATAATAGGTATAGTTTATGATACATTACATAACACATACATTTAAAAAGGGTACATTTATACAAAGGATATTTTCATTAAGCAAGGTACCCATACGGTACCAAGTTTTCATAACACGTAATTCTGTTAATGACTTTGTGAGACATTTACTTCAAATTACCATTAAGTCCTGTATTGTAACCAGAGTCTCCTTGAGGGAGAGCGTGATAGTTGTGTATAGATCTATATTGGGTTTGACAATCCCACACCTAAACTGCATGCAACAGTTAGACCGATAGGTCTGGGGTGACAAATGTCATAACATTTCCGACGCCTGAAGAACGTCGTTTTAGGCAACCTTGGTCATAGTATGGTTATAATAAACTCACATAAAGTATTAATAAACATTGGAATTTACGGGAACTTCATTAAAATTTAACGAGTTTATGTCGATTTAAACTTGCATTGTTTTACTATAAATATGACAAATTACTTGTACATTTCGGTCTTTGGGTTTTAAGACTACATTTACACATTAAGGAAAATATTGGATTTTCTAACACAAATGCTACTTTTACAAACGAAAGGCTTTTAATAATACCAAACAAAAGCTTATGAACTCACCAACCTTTGTGTTGACACTTTTTCAAACAACTTGTATTCTCAGGAAATCATTAAACAGGTAACCAAGTGCTTTTGAGGATGGGGCGCTAAGGCGTCTACTATTTCATATTTTGTCAACATATTGTAATTGATTCGTAAACATGTAATTCATACAATGATGTCACTTTTTCAATTATATATATGTTGGTTGTGTTTGCTTCAATTACTATTACAATTGTTGTTATGATACTATACATGAAGTCATCCACCCCCGGACGTTTCCGCCATCCTTGGTTTGGGGGTGTGACAGACCGCGAGTACTTTTGAGCCTTGATGTAAGAGACGATTAAGAGGTTTGTACCGGGTTTGTCACCATAGATGACAAGGGTTTCGTTACTCGGTAAATTAAGTCGGATGGCACTTTCGTAACACATGATATCAGCATGGTGAGGGCTTAACCAATCCATGCCAATGATCACATCAAAGTTTCCTATTATTACAAGCATTAGGTCGATTTGGAAGGAGTGATTGTTTAGGGTTAGGGTGCATCCTATGTATATGTATTTTGTGCTTTTAGTTTTTCCATTTGCCATTTATACTGTAAATATTTCATCGAGTGATTGAAGTTTTTGTTTGAGTATGTGTTTAAACTTGTGGCTCATGAAACTCCTCTTTGCACCGCTATCGAAAAGTATGCATGCATATGAGTTATCGAGGAGAAATGTACCGGTAACCACAGTAGGATCCTTCATCGCTTCCTCGTGCCCCATTGTCAAGACCTTTCCCATTCCTCCGACATTCTTGTTCTTTGCCTTTGGGTATTCCCTTTTGAAATGCCCCCTCTCCCCACATCCGTAACACTCCTGACTCCCTCCAGTATTAGTGGCTTGGGTGGTCTGTTGATCTGGCGCCTTACAGAAACGAGTAGTATGCCCATTCATGTTACAGTTGTTGCAGTGCATCTCCCTGCAAGCTCCGTTGTGATGAAAGTTGCACTTGTTGCATTTAGGTAGATTCCCAACATATTGCTTAATCGGCACCATGGCAGTAGGGACAGTGGCAGCATGGACTGCCATAGTTTGTTGTCTTTTGACAGGCTCTTGAGTCGGTTGGCCCTTTTTATTTTTCCAAAACTTTTGCTAGTTATCTCCCCTTTTTGGTTGATCCGGTGTGGGTGTCATAATGCCTTTGCGGACTCCGTGGTCGACAAGACTTTGTGCCAAACGTTTGGCACTATCGTATGTGGTTGGGTTAGCAGATACAACCATCCAGTGAATCTGGGGGGATAGTCCCCAGATGTAGCGTTCCATTTTCTTGGCTTTCGGGGTGACCATCCCGGGGCATAGAACTGCTAATTCGTTAAACCTGGTAGTATAGGCGGTCACATCAGAGCCCTTCATTGTATGGTTCCGAAGCTCTTGCTCTAATTTCTAAATTTCGCCTCTCGGGTAGTAGTCCTCCAGCATTACGACCTTCAGATCTTCCCAACTCATAGAGTTGGCCACATCGTGAGTCAAGGTTTTAACATGGCCATTCAACCAGGATAAGGCCAAGTCAGCGAAAGTACAAGCTGCGTACTTGACCTTACATTCATCTAGGCATGAACAGACTTCAAACACATATTCGACTTTCTCAAACCACCTCGTTAAGGTGATGACACCGCAATCGCCATGAAAAGTCTTGGGATTGCAGTTCATAAAATCCTTGTAGGATCATACTCGTTGCTGTCCTTGGCTTTCACCCTGATTAGAACTATTGGCACCGTTCCCGTTTCCGTTTGTGCCATTAGCGCTAATTTGTGCCATGGTGGTTGCCACCGCGGCTGCCACAGCGGTTTGGAACATAGTGGGGTCCACCTGTGGAGTTGGTGTTGGTGGAACTGGTGGTGTTCCACTATCTCGTCGGTTATTTCTGTGTGGTGGCATTCTTCTGCCATAGGGATTAGATATGGAATGAAGGTAAGTCCTCCATAATAGTTATAAATCGGGTATTTATCGAAATAGAATGTCCCAGCTATATGTTTGTTATGACTTGCCTTTATTGCAACTTGTAAACATTTTAATAAAATTAAAAAAATATATATAATTACTATAATAGGTAAACAATTGCATAACAATTTGAACTTAATAGTAATACCCAATGAAACAAAATGCAACCCATTTCATTGATAATGTTTCATAGTAGTACATAGTTTTGGAAATTTGACCTTCATGGAGGTTTATAATACACCTAAAACCCAAAATAAAATTGGCAGCATAACGACCGTTAGAATAGTGTAATCACTTATTCGTAGGGTCGGACCTACATACATGAGGAAGTAGCACCAACGCTTACTCACAAAACCTAGTCTATAACAAAAGTTGAGTAGCATAAACACTACTCATGGAGAGTGACATCCTTCAGCCCTCGAAGTGTGGCTCTGAATGCTCGCATCTTCCTTGCTTCCTCTTTGGCCTCCTCGGCTCGGCGCTCTGGCTCGATCATCATTTGCTCCATGACGACGTGCATGTCCATGAGCTCCCTAACATCAGCTCGGGCAGTCATGACATCCTCCTAAAGATAATCGATGATCTTGTATGTCTAATCGTGATCTTCATCTAGACGATGAAACCGGGTGGCGGTGACCTCGGCAGTGGCACCAACATCTAGGATTTGGTTGGTAAACGCCCTATCATGTTCGTCAAGGCACGAAATGCGGCAAATCATGACAGGGAGAGCCCTTTCGGCTAAACCGCCGTTGCGGAGGTCGTAGAACTCTCGACACATACCATATGGGGAATGTTGTCCATTCTCGCGGCTCCATCTGTCTAGGTCCTCTGCCCAGCGGGGTATCAGTCCCTGGAGTGGTACACTTGTCAGAAACATATCGGATCTATAAAAGGGAGGTATCCTCTTACAAGGAGTGCACATCCATAATGGACCACCTGGATGGATGTATACCTGAAAGCTCGGCTCGGGCATAGGATCGTGCAGGTTTCGGACGACAAAGCGTGGGTTGTTGACCTCAGAATCAGCATCGGAGTCCTCCTCCATCAGGCCCTCGTCAATGTCCTCATCATCATTTTGACCCTCCTCGGGGTCCTCCTCAGCCCATCCACAATTCCCATTATTGGGAAAGAAAGGGTCTCCTGGTAGGTTAAATCCGGCCATGTCGACTGTGCAAGAATAGAGGTATAAGAGGCATGTAAGGAGTCTAGGTGTATGGTTCTATAGTATCATAAAATACTCCTATAGTATTTTAAACTTTATGTTTGGTTCTAGAGTTTCTTTATGTGGAGCGTTGCTAAGTTTTAGACTTGTTTTTCACCACGACTATTCCCAAGCACATGTTAGTCACATCTTGGACAAATATAGTTGATCAGGCTATATCTATCCTAGATATGATTACGTAATTACCTAGGCCTACTCGTAGTGTTCAACTTATCTTGTTACTTTTGTATTGTGCTTATTATGACACCGTTCCAGTATGTATGTATGTACTTATACTTTATTAAAAATATCATTATATTTTAAAAGTATACTTGTACGAAATGTTTTAGTCAGAGAGTTTTAGTCCCGTCGTATTTATAGTTGTATATCTTATATGGTTTGATATACTTAGTTCACTATAAACAATGCTCTGATACCAATCTGTCACACCCCCAAACCAGGATGGCGGAAACGTCTGTGATGAGACAATGAATCAAGTATTGAACGAATTAGAGTGTAAATTCAAAGTAGAATTGAAAGATTTGAACACCGATGTAAATATGATCTGTTTGGCTCTATTACGCTTTTGCAAATTTTACAGAGTACAATGAATATTCTGTAAAGACTTCGTTACTAAGACACTAGTAACCACTCCTATTTATAGAAGAGAAAAGCGTACAAAAAATATACTAAGGACTAAACATGAAGCTTCGAATATTATGCCCTAGTAAAATACATTACAAAAATGTTCGAAGACCCTAAATACAAACTTCGACTATTACAACATTTCGACCCTAACATTTGTAATCAAAGTCGAAGTCTTCAGTTTGTAAGTAGAGTAATGGAGTACAGCAAAACTCTTCGAACCTCAGTATACCAAGAAATAATTTTCTTCAATTCCTTCTTCTCTCCTTCATTGTTCTTTTTGCAGTGGTTCATACGAACAATCAAGTTCGTATATTGAGATGTAGAATATCTCTCCACTTCGCTAGCTTGGAACAAAAACCGCTTCGCTTTTCCAGCTTTATCCTTTCCAGCAAAAACTATTCCAAATGGCTTTAAACATATTACTCCATCAGCATATTTCTTTAACTCAGTCTGAGTCAACGAAGGAGCCATTGGAACTTTTACTTCCATTCCCTTTGCAGTAGCCAACTCCACATCAGTCAGTGCTGGGCACTCATAATAATTCTCAATGAAGATTTTGATGTGAGCAACTCCAAGTTTGAATTCCTCTGGATCTGTGTTTTGCAGAAAAGAAAAGGATTTGTCTTTCAGAAGCAATGCCACTTGTATAAGGTCATACAAGTTCATCAGAGGAAAATCTGCAATAGTGAATTCGCATGTTTTTCCATTTGCCCTGGCCACAACATATTTAACATTTTGAACAATGTTTTCAAAGACCACATCCTTTTTCATGCTTATCACCTTCTTGATCTTGATCAGTGACCAAACATCCTCAGGGACTTTGCCAAGTAGTGCATGAAAACGAATTTTCATATGAGTCCCTTCATCTTTTTCTTTGAAATTCCTTTCAGCTTTGAACTGAGGCATGATGAACATCATCTCATTTATAGGGAAATCCAACTGGCATGCATCAGTGTTTGTAACCACATAACTCTGTTTTGGCTTCTTATCAAATGAGTACATGTGATTAAAGGCAACCAAGGCTTCGATTGTTTCATAGTTGTAATGTTTTGCTGGATCACCTTTATTCATTCCCTTCGGATCACTTTCCCTCTGAGTCATGATGCTTTGAATAAGCCTCATTTTCTCGAGTTCAGCTTCAGCTTCAGCCTTCTTTTCTTCTTTAGATTTTTCAACCAGAATTGATTTTCCTTTGTCTTTCGAAGCAGATTTTTCAGTTACGTCTTTTAGCTTCGAACCACTTCCACCAGATTCCAAAGGTTTACCAATTACAATTCCTTTCGAAATTGTTCTTGTAATTGGTAATGTTGTTACGATTGTTGAGGTCACTGGTTGAGCAGACACAATTACTGGTTTTGTTGAAGGGATTCTAGATGAAAATACCTTGCCCACCACTTTCGCTTCTTCTTCTGTTGACTTCCTTTCTCCCCCTTGCACCCCTGTGAAAACAGGAGGGGCAGTAGTTGTGGGAAGAAGACTGGATATGCGAAATAGTGAAGCAAGTTGCTTGTTAAGTATGGCTTCGAACTGCACAAACTTCTGGGATAAAAATTCTGGAGTAATCAATGGTGACGAAACCGGCTTCGTTGAGATCTCCTTCAACTCCTTTAACAACTTGATCACACCTTCAAAATTTTCACTTTCAGACTTGGAGATTTGATTTATTTGAGGACTCAAACCTTCGTATAGCTTGACAAATCGAGTGACAGCATCACAAATGATATCGACCTTCTGATTCAAGGACGCATAATCATGTTGAACAGATAGAATTTCCTTTTTCATGTCTTCACGAAGTTCGTGAATTTGGGAGTTAACATCCTCCCTCACTTTCTTGACTTCCTGAACAAAAAGAACATGTCGTTCTTTTGTTATGCTTCGCAGATCCTTAACTTCTCCCATAAAATCAGATCTGAGAGTTTTAACACGAAGCTCAGAATTCTGATCTGTGTAATCAACCTTTTCTAAAATAACAGACTCTGAGGCTTTCATCATTCCAGAAACTTTGTTGATTACTCTTGATTCAAACATCTTGAGCATAGAATCAACCTCCAAACTTGAAATAGATGAACCTCCGCCAAGATCAGCTTGGGATTGAATGATGGAGTTCAACTTTTGATTAAGAATTTTGTATTGCTTCATTATCATTAACATATGATCAGGAAATTCTTCTTCTTCATCATGAAACTCTAAGTCTTCGAATGTTCCAACAAACCCTTCATTATCAGTTTCAGTGGGTGAAGATGGTTTGGGTGTATCAGTGGATTGAGAGGAAAAAATAGAAGTAATTGGTTGATTGATGATATGTTTAAAGGTTGGTGAAACAGTGGTTGATGTGAGAGGAATAATAGATGTTGGTGTAACAGAAACCAATGATTCGAAAGGAGTAGAGATAATTGGACCTTGATCTACATCTTTCGAACCACCTTCACCCATGTTGACATTTGCATCCGTATCAGATACGTGTGCAGGGATGCCTGAAGTTCGAACCTCCTCAAAAATTAACCTGGCAATCGAAACTTCGGGTGGTATGATAACAGTCTTCTCAGGAATGGAACTTGTAATGATAGAAGTGAACTCTGGAGTTTCTGGTATTCGTTCATCCTCTTCTGTAGACTCAGTAGATAAAACAATCTTTCGAGTCTTCTTCGTCTTCTTCTTTTTCGGTTGTGACAAGTGTTTTGCCATATCTTCTGCTGCTCTTTTCTTGGATCCGGGAGAAACAGGAACAGGTACCTCATGAATTAAAACTCCTTGGTGAGTAATTTGAGGCTTGCGGATCAACTTCTGTGATGGTGACTTTCGTTTGTGAGTGGATTTCATCTTGATTCTTCGAAACATCCCTGTTTTCGAAGGAATAATCACGTTCTCTTGAGTCTCTTCCACTATTGGCTCAATCACTTGTGTTGCTTCAACAGTCACTGCAACATTTTCTGTCTTCTTCTTTGGAGATTTAGAGGATGTTGAACCCTTCGTTTTCTTTTTAGGTGAAGCAGGATCAGCTTTCTTCGACTTTTTGGTCTTCTTTTCGTCGCGTGGCAACAAAATTCCCGTAGGAATAGAAGAATCGAATGTTTTCAGATATGCAATCAAAACAGGATTCGTAGGATCCACCCTTTTAAGCATCGCGTCTGGAATCCGAGCAACGTTTGGAAATTCATCATCATTGTCAACAACTTCCTTCGGAAAGTGATAAGATTGAAAAGTAACCTTCTCTTCTTCATTTGAAACCAAGATGCCTTCCTTGTTGTAAAAATGTTGCAGAATTAGACTCCAGTACCTAACACACGAAATGCCATGAACAACATTCGTATGTTCTACTCCTTTTTGGAATTCCTTCCATAGCTGTGTAGAGTAGTCTGCTGGAAGATCATAGTATAAACCAGCCACCATGGCATAAACCTCCATCCTTCCTTTGTCTAATCCAACTGTTCTTCCGGTTAAACAACGCAAAAATATCCCAAACAAAAAATTCCATACTTTTGGAAGACCAGACTTCTTAAAGTCACTTATCTTTGACAATCGGGGCTGATATCCCATTTCATTAAACATATGAATTATTTGGGAGAATTGAAATTCAACAAAAGGAGGTGTATTTGGAATGTCAAGAATCTGACAAAACAGTTTCTTGGAAAGCCTAACCTTTTTGTCATTGATTAGGTGAAAAGTAATCGAATCAGAGGCTTTGTTGTATGTGGCAGTAGATCCTGCTTGAGAAAGCCAGGATACCGGAACAGAAAAGGAATTGAACATTGCTTTGGATAAAACAGAGTGTTTTAAAGAAACAATAAGCATCTTGAATTCTTCTGGACATTGAGAAAGTTCACCATCCACATAATAATTGGTAGATAGAATCTTCATAACTAGTGCAGAAGAAGTATCTTCAGTAGAAGGATCGACATGAGCAGTAGTCGCCATTGTTAGGGTTTGAAAAAGATGAAGAACAGAGAATTTGGGAAGTTTTGAGTTTTGATCGCGTAAACGTATAAAGTACTCTTCAACCCCCTTTTATATGTAACCCTAAATGATTTGAATTTGAAGCGGGATGCATTTAATGAGATCCGACGTGGCACCTTGAAAATCGGACCTGTACAGCGGAAAGGTAGCCATGCGTCAAAAAGTGTCTGTCACATCACCTAGAAAACCGGGCAGAATACCATACGTCACGTATACACAGCCTGTCATTATCCCCTTAATAGAATTGTAACCATTAGAACCCTTCGAATGGAGGCAAGGCTCTTTCACTTTTGGGATAAAAAGCGAAGTCATTTGCCAGATGTTCGAAATCATCAGCCTGAGTTGGTATTACTCAGAACCTCAAGGATTTCGTGTGTGTAGTGTGCCAAAGAAAGTTTAGACAAGAAACAATAATTTTTTTTTTTTTTTTTAAATTTTGTGATGTCAAAAATTTAATTTGACACGAAGGCAGTTAAACCCCGGGCAAAGGTTGCTTCGTTAATCATCAAGAGAGATGATCAACAGCTTGTGTATGTTCCCGTGAATTACAATCGAATACTTTTTGATAAGTATCAAAGGGCTTCTTTTAAGAATGCTTCGTGGGTAGGTTCAAAATTTCGTTACATGTCAACCTAAACATAAGGTGATAAAGTGTAACAGAAATTACTTGTATGACCAGTGTAGTCAGTGACAAGTCGGCTTTGAAAAATTTTAACATGACTAGGACATTCGAATGAAACTCACACGGAAATCATATTCATAAAAAATTTGTATACTGGATCTTGTTAGGTAACAAACATCGTGGGTTTCGAATGCTTGATCAAGACCACTCATTCGAAATGAATATGATTTGGAGTTTCGAACATTGGTACAGAAACAAAAGTTTCGTATATATCTGGAACAATGTTCCCCGTTAATTCCTTAATTTGTAAGATTTTTGGGTTTCACTTCCATCACGGACTCATGATGTCAGATCATAAACACAGAGCTTTTATATATCTAAGTCTCGATGGGTTTGATCAGAGACCTTGTAACATACACGTTTTGAAATCGTGTTATGTAAATTAAAAAGTTAATAATATTATGAAATATTATGAGAAATTGAGTGTTAAGTTCTAACAGATAGTTTTTACTAGAAATGAAGTAAAACTATGTTTAGAATCACTCATAAATTATTGGAAGTCTTATGAGATTCCAATTAAAAGCCAAATAGTGAAATTTAGCGAAAATATAAACTTTGAAATAAGTAAAATTTTATTAATGAAAGTTATAGATAATCTCGTTAGAAACACGCAGGCGAAAACCTCGTCGAAATCCGAGTTATAACGAAAAAGTTATGACCAATCGAAGATCTGCGATAAAACCGGCACGGTGCCGAATGACGTAAAAAGTGAGTTTTTGATAAACTACTTTTTAGCCTTAGTGATCTAAATGAAAGTCGTAGTATTCGTTAAACCGAGAAGTTCGATAAAAAGAACGCCAAAATCTGACTTCGTATGAGGAAGTTATGATTTTTACAAGTTTCAGCGTAGCAGTAGACAGCTAAAAACTCGAATTTTAGATCGAGTGACTTTTAGCCGACACAACCTAAACGAGAAGCGAAGGTCTCGTCATTAGCAGTACAATGGTAAAAAGTCTGACGAAAACGGACGTCGGATGAAGAAGTTATGAATTTTTAACGGATTTACCAGTCCCGGTCTGTTAAAAATAATAATATAAAAATAAATTCAAAATTTTCCGACGAAGTCTAAACCAAAGTTGTAGAGCATAATTTTCTCTACGCGTGCATATAAAGAACGTCAAAAACGGAGCCCGTATGAGAAAGTTATGGATTTTACAAGATTGGGCACATTTTCATTTAATTTTCGCATGAATAGTGTTGATCCACGTGGCAATTTCTGATTGGACCGCAGCCTCGCTGGCACCTTCTGATTGGTCCGATGCCGTGTCCGCCTCGTTTCCGACGTCGTGACTCACCCTCGCCCGGATCCGACGCGTGTCGCGATGAGTCGTCCGAAGCTGCTTAGTCACCCGGTGACTCCTCGCATCCGAAGACGGCTGTTGCGTCCGAAGCGAGCCACCTGGAGCCCTCGCATGCGCGCCATCTGGTCCTCTCGCGAGCCGCCAGCTGCCCCTCCTCCCTTCGGCCGAAGACCTTCGCCTCCTATAAATAGGAGGGTGCGAACCCTCTCGGCTAACTTTGGAAATTTCACACTTTTTCACCATTTTTCAATACTTTTACTATCCCGACATCCCCCGAAGCCCCGGTACTTATTCCAAAGCCTGAAACGCGCCCCGAGATTCCCGAGAAGCCCGAAAAATTTATCTTTTCGGTTTCGAAGCTCTACCTTCGCAAGGCCCGGTTTTCAAGAAAACTCCCGGTTTTCAACGACGAAAGTCATATTTAGAGCCGAAATGCTGCCCAAATTATTATTTTGACCCCCGGTTAATTCAAGGTGAGTTTAATATGTAGAAACAATTGTATGTTATGTGTTATATGTGCTATATGCTTTTCCATGTTATCATCTCGAGTTGTTGTATCCGCTATTTTTTTAGCAAGGCTGTACCTCTGACTTGAAGTGTATGACATATGCATCACTTTGGTATTGGTATGAACCGTTGACCATGAAGTGTATGACATAGGCATCACTTTGGCTTCGGTAGAATGTTATTCCTGAGTATTTTCCCGTGTTATTTTTATTTCTGCTATTTATGATAGCAAAGCTATACCTTTGACCATGTGATCAGTTTACGAACTCAGATTCACAGTGGCACTGGTATGTAGCCTCTGGCCAGGTAGAGCATGTCCCCCAGTAAGTGAATGACTCTATTCTATGGCATTGGCATATGGTTAGACAGGGCGTGAAAACCTGAAATCTACATTAATGTTAATCAGAAATTGTTTGTCTTCAGTGCCATTTGGGCCGAAGCGTTATTGATGTTTATCAAGTATGGAAATTGTTATGTCTAAATGATGGTATATATTTAAATCAAATCAATGATTGTTAGGGAAAGCTTATCACATTATGTCTTTGTTGTTCCTTGCTTCTAATTGCTTCTGCCATATTGGTATATATATGGCATAACGTTATATTGTATCTATTATTGAACTCACTAAGCGTTATCGCTTACCCCTCCCAATGTTTTAACATAATGCAGGCAATAAGCACCCAGTATAGTTGGAAGACTTAGAATAGCTGTAATATTATTTTTGTATTTTGGTTTAGGTTTGTATAGATTTAGAATATCCTGGGTAGTCATGTAAAATCTTAAAACATAGTCGGTTTGTATCCAATTTTTTGTAATGACTTTATCAATGTAAAAATATTGTTTTATGAATATGCATGTAGCATGTTTTGGAGTAACTATATTGTCAAGTATGAAAGTTTGGGTCTTTCAGAAATATGAAAGTGTAGAAAGGGGTTCTTTCAATCATGGTATCAGAGCAGTGGTTTAAGTGAACTAAATCCCATGGATTGGTATTTAGACTTAAACTATTGGAAGTTCAATATATGAACTAAATCATTGTAAATATATGGATACAAACCATAGGAAACACTTAAGTGGGGTATTGGGTAGTGATAAACCCTAGTATTTTAAAACATTAAGTTACTTCAAAACTTTTAGAGAATTAGTGTATATGAACTAGGAATTTTGAGAATTTCTAGACTTAAACATGAATTGTTAAGTGAAGATGATACAATATGTATCTGATATATTTTAGGTTGAATACCTAATGGGGTAAGCACTAGAATATTAAGAAGAGATATGCCTTATATTCTAATATGTGCTAAATGATAAGTAAATATAGCATGCTTTAGGTTTCATACCTATATTCCTATTATTTGAGAAAGTTTAAGGTCTGTTGTCGACCTTGGTTTAGAAAATTTTATGTTCAGAATGTTAAGAATTTTCGTAATAGAATTTACATGAAACTTTTCGAAGTAATAAAGATACTTATGATAGTTGATATCGATAAGTTTATAAATAAACGATTGCGGAAAATCGTAAAATAATAAATATGAAGTGAAATCGTAAATAGTGTATTAATACCAATAGAGTGGTATTATACATTTAAAATATATAAGATAATATAATAACATCTTTGGAAGAAAGATGTGCGTTTAAAATACATTTAGATGAGATAAATGTTTTGGCATAACCGATGAAGTTGTTCAACCGCTGCCCAGATTAATGCAGTGATAGTTTATAGAGTCGGAAGAACCAAGGATGGTGATAAATACTTCAACAGTATTGAAATTAATGTAGTACAAGATTTAGAAGAATTAAATGAAGATCAAAGGAAACGCTAATGAAGTTTTTAGACTTATTAGGCCAAGACTTTGTGATGAAGTATGTAGTTCGATTAGTAACCCTATACAAGATGCTCAGACTTAGAATTCAATAATACTGAGTGATGATTGACTTCTATCACCTCCTTATGGAAGTTCCATTGTGTGTTAAGCCGACTTTAACATACAAGATTGGGATAGTGAAATAGGTTATTTGGTTGTGAAAAGACTGAGTGGCTTACTTGTTAGAGTAAGGTAGAGTACTTAGTTGAAGAAGATATACACTCATATTATTATATGAGAAGAAATGTTGTAATTAAGAATGACAGAGAATCAAGTTGAAGCTAGTAGAGCTTGCTGAGATGCAGCTATAATGCAAACTTCTTAGGATAGACTCATATGAAGTAGACTTAAAAGATACAACCAAGAGAAGAAAACTTACTCAGATACAGGAATGACGATGTCATAAAAGGATAATGAAACCAACAAATATGCATGATGGTTTGCATGAGTTAGAAGATGATGTAAGTAGTTGGAAACTATTTGTCATTACACCGCTAGAGGAAATTTTGGGTGTAGTATGTCTTGCAGAGTAGACACTACCCGAGAGAGAATTTATAAGAAGAAATGGAAGTAAAATTTCTATCGACCTATGGAAAAATATTAGAATATTCTAGATCTAGTATATACGTGAGAAGAATCCTAGAAGGCGAGTATAGGTAATCCAATATATGTTTGATAGAAATGCGAAAACCCTAGTTGAGTCTAGGAGAAATTGTTGTATGTACTTGTTTGAACACACTCAGGTGTGAAAAGTTGCTTTGTGAAAACTTTTGAATGGTGACTTGGAAACTGCGAGACAATACTTGGGACGAGTATGAGTAGGTGTGAATAGTAGTAGATGCCTATACTACTGGAAGCACATGACTCACACTTGGATCAGGCAAAGTCACAAGGTTACCAAGAAGCTAGTAAATGATTCCATTTTATTCATGTGTGTCGTTACCTTCGTTTCGGTAATGACTAAGAATATAATTATCGTTCAAATCTTAATGTCATAAAGAATCGAGTCCGATTAGTATAAATCCGCGAAAGGAGTTGATTGGTTCAGAGAACCATATCTTGTATAGTGACGAAACTTCAGTAGGAATACTGGAGAAGTAAATGGTCGAGGTAGTCGATAGAAATATAACGATCTTTATTAAAGGATTGAGCAATCATTAGCCAGAGATGTGACTGGTTATGTGGTGTTACTGGCCACAAGAAATGATTCCGCCCTACTCTTACTAGTCAAATGGCAGGGAGTCAAGTTTTCGTTCAACAATCAAAGAGTACTCCGACTAAAAAGGAGGAGGTGCCAAAAGCTAAAAGATGTATATGTCCGAAAGCACGAAATAGAGATACGTGGTGCTATTCTTTCTATTCCAAAGCATCCACGTGTTGTTCAAACTCTTTTGTTTTCTTTATTCCATCAGCTTGATTTATTCGATCTAATTCTAATACAAGAGGTTGGTTCGTTATGTGTCTTGTGTGTTATAAATACAAAGGTCATTAGACTAAGACCATTCGAGTTGCTGTTATAGCAAAAGTAAAGACCTTATCTTGGGTTTAGTCTATAAACCAAGAAGGAGCAGGAGCCTGCAATGAGAATTGAGTTTTAACTCAAAGATTAGGATCGAAAGCCCAATAGAGAATGATGAGCGGGTGCAGGTTTGAGCACTGCTAGTAATTAATAAGTTTGAAGAGTTTGACAATCGTTTGGCAAACTAAAAGTTAAATATCGTACATTTTAGATTACCACAGAGGAAGTAAGTTAGGACTCGAATGTTGTGACTAGTAATTTTCTCGTAAACTTTAGATCTTCTCACATCTTATTTGATTATGATGCCTCAGATTCTTTCGTGCATTATAAATTCGCACATTCTTTTCAAATTGCTTGTTATGCAATTGTCCAATCATTTCATATAGATAACATAGGAAATATATTATTACTTGCTGATAAAGTCTATAGAGATAGTGTTATAGGAATTGAAAGTTATAATCTTCCTGCTAACCTAATTCCTATCTTTGATATTATTCTCGACATGGATTGGATGTTAAAGAACTACGCAGATCTCTTGTGCTACGAAGAGATGATATGCATCCCTATCGAAAGGGAAGATTCTATTTAGGTCTATGGTGAAAATAATAAATTTCTTTCTTAAAAACTCGTAAATTTATGTCGAAGGGATATTCTACTTATCCGGCTTATACAGTTAATACCTTGAAAGAGGAGAGGAAAACTATGAATGATAGCCTTTGGATAATTATCGACCGGCTGATTAAGAGTGCATATTTTCTCGCCATACGTATAATGGTTCTAATGAAGAAATACGCACAAGTTTACTTAGACGAAATTATGGCGAGACATGGTGTGCCACTAAAGATTTTTTTTTCTGATCGTGATACTCGCTTCACTTCTCACTTTTGGGCGAGTATGAAGAGTGAATTGGGATCTCGAGTGACTCCCAACACAACTTATCATCCCCAGACAGATGATTAGACGGAGAGAACAATCCAAGCAGTAGAAGATATGCTTCATGCATATGTCTTAGAGTTCGGTAGTATCTGTGAACACATTTGTGTTGGCATAATGTAGGATAGAAAATCCTTAGTGGTCCTGAAATGATTCAAGACACCACTGATAAGATTCAAATTATACGAGAAAGAATGAAAGTAGCCCAGGATCGACAAAAGACCTGTGTAGAAATGGAGGAGACGATCCATAGAATTCCAAGTGGGTGATATTGAAGGTAACCCCGTGGAAAGGTATTATGAAATTTGAGAAGAAAAGGAGATTGAGTCCAAGATTTATTGGACTTTTCAAAATTATCTAACAAGCATACTGCTTGGAATTGCCTGAAGATTTGGCAGGTATTCATGATGTATTTCATGTAAGATATCTACGTAAATGCTTGAGCATATATGATGAAACGGTACCATTATCCAAGGTGGAACGGAATAATAAACTTATACTTAGGGAAAATAAGAATGAGATAAGAGCGAAATATCCTCATTTGTCCAAATCGTTGTAATTTCGGGGACGAAATCCTCAAAAGGAGGAAGTATTTGTAACATACACGTTTTGAAATCGTGTTATGTAAATTAAAAAGTTAATAATATTATGAAATATTATGAGAAATTGAGTGTTAAGTTCTAACAGATAGTTTTTACTAGAAATGAAGTAAAACTATGTTTAGAATCACTCATAAATTATTGGAAGTCTTATGAGATTCCAATTAAAAGCCAAATAGTGAAATTTAGCGAAAATATAAACTTTGAAATAAGTAAAATTTTATTAATGAAAGTTATAGATAATCTTGTTAGAAACACGTAGGCGAAAACCTCGTCGAAATCCGAGTTATAACGAAGAAGTTATGACCAATCGAAGATCTGCGATAAAACCGGCACGGTGCCGAATGACGTAAAAAGTGAGTTTTTGATAAACTACTTTTTAGCCTTAGTGATCTAAATGAAAGTCGTAGTATTCGTTAAACCGAGAAGTTCGATAAAAAGAACGCCAAAATCTGACTTCGTATGAGGAAGTTATGATTTTTACAAGTTTCAGCGTAGCAGTAGACAGCTAAAAACTCGAATTTTAGATCGAGTGACTTTTAGCCGACACAACCTAAACGAGAATCAAAGGTCTCGTCATTAGCAGTACAATGATAAAAAGTCTGACGAAAACGGACGTCGGATGAAGAAGTTATGAATTTTTAACGGATTTACCAGTCCCGGTCTGTTAAAAATAATAATATAAAAATAAATTCAAAATTTTCCGACGAAGTCTAAACCAAAGTTGTAGAGCATAATTTTCTCTACGCGTGCATATAAAGAACGTAAAAAACGGAGCCCGTATGAGAAAGTTATGGATTTTACAAGATTGAGCACATTTTCATTTAATTTTCGCATGAATAGTGTTGATCCACGTGGCAATTTCTGATTGGACCGCAGCCTCGCTGGCACCTTCTGATTGGTCCGATGCCATGTCCCCCTCGTTTCCGACGTCGTGACTCACCCTCGCCCGGATCCGACGCGTGTCGCGATGAGTCGTCCGAAGCTGCTTAGTCACCCGGTGACTCCTCGCATCCGAAGACGTCTGTTGCGTCCGAAGCGAGCCACCTGGAGCCCTCGCATGCGCGCCATCTGGTCCTCTCGCGAGCCGCCAGCTGCCCCTCCTCCCTTCGGCCGAAGACCTTCGCCTCCTATAAATAGGAGGGTGCGAACCCTCTCGGTTAACTTTGGAAATTTCACACTTTTTCACCATTTTTCAATACTTTTACTATCCCGACATCCCCCGAAGCCCCGGTACTTATTCCAAAGCCTGAAACGCGCCCCGAGATTCCCGAGAAGCCCGAAAAATTTATCTTTTCGGTTTCGAAGCTCTACCTTCGCAAGGCCCGGTTTTCAAGAAAACTCCCGGTTTTCAACGACGAAAGTCATATTTAGAGCCGAAATGCTGCCCAAATTATTATTTTGACCCCCGGTTAATTCAAGGTGAGTTTAATATGTAGAAACAATTTTATGTTATGTGTTATATGTGCTATGTGCTTTTCCATGTTATCATCTCGAGTTGTTGTATCCGCTATTTTTATAGCAAGGCTGTACCTCTGACTTGAAGTGTATGACATAGGCATCACTTTGGTATTGGTATGAACCGTTGACCATGAAGTGTATGACATAGGCATCACTTTGGCTTCGGTAGAATGTTATTCCTGAGTATTTTCCCGTGTTATTTTTATTTCTGCTATTTATGATAGCAAAGCTATACCTTTGACCATGTGATCAGTTTACGAACTCAGATTCACAGTGGCACTGGTATGTAGCCTCTGGCCAGGTAGAGCATGTCCCCCAGTAAGTGAATGACTCTATTCTATGGCATTGGCATATGGTTAGACAGGGCGTGAAAACCTGAAATCTACATTAATGTTAATCAGAAATTGTTTGTCTTCAGTGTCATTTGGGCCGAAGCGTTATTGATGTTTATCAAGAATGGAAATTGTTATGTCTAAATGATGGTATATATTTAAATCAAATCAATGATTGTTAGGGAAAGCTTATCACATTATGTCTTTGTTGTTCCTTGCTTCTAATTGCTTCTGCCATATTGGTATATATATGGCATAACGTTATATTGTATCTATTATTGAACTCACTAAGCGTTATCGCTTACCCCTCCCAATGTTTTAACATAATGCAGGCAATAAGCACCTAGTATAGTTGGAAGACTTAGAATAGTTGTAATATTATTTTTGTATTTTGGTTTAGGTTTGTATAGATTTACAATATCCTGGGTAGTCATGTAAAATCTTAAAACATAGTCGGTTTGTATCCAATTTTTTGTAATGACTTTATCAATGTAAAAATATTGTTTTATGAATATGCATGTAGCATGTTTTGGAGTAACTATATTGTCAAGTACGAAAGTTTGGGTCTTTCAGAAATATGAAAGTGTAGAAAGGGGTTCTTTCAATCATGGTATCAGAGCAGTGGTTTAAGTGAACTAAATCCCATGGATTGGTATTTAGACTTAAACTATTAGAAGTTCAATATATGAACTAAATCATTGTAAATATATGGATACAAACCATAGGAAACACTTAAGTGGGGTATTGGGTAGTGATAAACCCTAGTATTTTAAAACATTAAGTTACTTCAAAACTTTTAGAGAATTAGTGTATATGAACTAGGAATTTTGAGAATTTCTAGATTTAAACATGAATTGTTAAGTGAAGATGATACAATATGTATCTGATATATTTTAGGTTGAATACCTAATGGGGTAAGGACTAGAATATTAAGAGGAGATATGCCTTATATTCTAATATGTGCTAAATGATAAGTAAATATAGCATGCTTTAGGTTTCATACCTATATTCCTATTATTTGAGAAAGTTTAAGGTCTGTTGTCGACCTTGGTTTAGAAAATTTTATGTTCAGAATGTTAAGAATTTTCGTAATAGAATTTACATGAAACTTTTCGAAGTAATAAAGATACTTATGATAGTTGATATCGATAAGTTTATAAATAAATGATTGCGGAAAATCGTAAAATAATAAATATGAAGTGAAATCGTAAATAGTGTATTAATACCAATAGAGTGGTATTATACATTTAAAATATATAAGATAATATAATAACATCTTTGGAAGAAAGATGTGCGTTTAAAATACATTTAGATGAGATAAATGTTTTGGCATAACCGATGAAGTTGTTCAACCGCTGCCCAGATTAATGCAGTGATAGTTTATAGAGTCGGAAGAACCAAGGATGGTGATAAATACTTCAACAGTATTGAAATTAATGTAGTACAAGATTTAGAAGAATTAAATGAAGATCAAAGGAAACGCTAATGAAGTTTTTAGACTTATTAGGCCAAGACTTTGTGATGAAGTATGTAGTTCGATTAGTAACCCTATACAAGATGCTCAGACTTAGAATTCAATAATACTGAGTGATGATTGACTTCTATCACCTCCTTATGGAAGTTCCATTGTGTGTTAAGCCGACTTTAACATACAAGATTGGGATAGTGAAATAGGTTATTTGGTTGTGAAAAGACTGAGTGGCTTACTTGTTAGAGTAAGGTAGAGTACTTAGTTGAAGAAGATATACACTCATATTATTATATGAGAAGAAATGTTGTAATTAAGAATGACAGAGAATCAAGTTGAAGCTAGTAGAGCTTGCTGAGATGCAGCTATAATGCAAACTTTTTAGGATAGACTCATATGAAGTAGACTTAAAAGATACAACCAAGAGAAGAAAACTTACTCAGATACAGGAATGACGATGTCATAAAAGGATAATGAAACCAACAAATATGCATGATGGTTTGCATGAGTTAGAAGATGATGTAAGTAGTTGGAAACTATTTGTCATTACACTGCTAGAGGAAATTTTGGGTGTAGTATGTCTTGCAGAGTAGACACTACCCGAGAGAGAATTTATAAGAAGAAATGGAAGTAAAATTTCTATCGACCTATGGAAAAATATTAGAATATTCTAGATCTAGTATATACGTGAGAAGAATCCTAGAAGGCGAGTATAGGTAATCCAATATATGTTTGATAGAAATGCGAAAACCCTAGTTGAGTCTAGGAGAAATTGTTGTATGTACTTGTTTGAACACACTCAGGTGTGAAAAGTTGCTTTGTGAAAACTTTTGAATGGTGACTTGGGAACTACGAGACAATACTTGGGACGAGTATGAGTAGGTGTGAATAGTAGTAGAGGCCTATACTACTGGAAGCACAGGACTCACACTTGGATCAGGCAAAGTCACAAGGTTACCAAGAAGCTAGTAAATGATTCCATTTTATTCATGTGTGTCGTTACCTTCGTTTCGGTAATGACTAAGAATATAATTATCGTTCAAATCTTAATGTCATAAAGAATCGAGTCCGATTAGTATAAATCCGCGAAAGGAGTTGATTGGTTCAGAGAACCATATCTTGTATAGTGACGAAACTTCAGTAGGAATACTGGAGAAGTAAATGGTCGAGGTAGTCGATAGAAATATAACGATCTTTATTAAAGGATTGAGCAATCATTAGCCAGAGATGTGACTGGTTATGTGGTGTTACTGGCCACAAGAAATGATTCCGCCCTACTCTTACTAGTCAAATGGCAGGGAGTCAAGTTTTCGTTCAACAATCAAAGAGTACTCCAACTAAAAAGGAGGAGGTGCCAAAAGCTAAAAGATGTATATGTCCGAAAGCACGAAATAGAGATACGTGGTGCTATTCTTTCTATTCCAAAGCATCCACGTGTTGTTCAAACTCTTTTGTTTTCTTTATTCCATCAGCTTGATTTATTCGATCTAATTCTAATACAAGAGGTTGGTTCGTTATGTGTCTTGTGTGTTATAAATACAAAGGTCATTAGACTAAGACCATTCGAGTTGCTGTTATAGCAAAAGTAAAGACCTTATCTTGGGTTTAGTCTATAAACCAAGAAGGAGCAGGAGCCTGCAATGAGAATTGAGTTTTAACTCAAAGATTAGGATCGAAAGCCCAATAGAGAATGATGAGCGGGTGCAGGTTTGAGCACCGCTAGTAATTAATAAGTTTGAAGAGTTTGACAATCGTTTGGCAAACTAAAAGTTAAATATCGTACATTTTAGATTACCACAGAGGAAGTAAGTTAGGACTCGAATGTTGTGACTAGTAATTTTCTCGTAAACTTTAGATCTTCTCACATCTTATTTGATTATGATGCCTCAGATTCTTTCGTGCATTATAAATTCGCACATTCTTTTCAAATTGCTTGTTATGCAATTGTCCAATCATTTCATATAGATAACATAGGAAATATATTATTACTTGCTGATAAAGTCTATAGAGATAGTGTTATAGGAATTGAAAGTTATAATCTTCCTGCTAACCTAATTCCTATCTTTGATATTATTCTCGACATGGATTGGTTGTTAAAGAACTACGCAGATCTCTTGTGCTACGAAGAGATGATATGCATCCCTATCGAAAGGGAAGATTCTATTTAGGTCTATGGTGAAAATAATAAATTTCTTTCTTAAAAACTCGTAAATTTATGTCGAAGGGATATTCTACTTATCCGGCTTATACAGTTAATACCTTGAAAGAGGAGAAGAAAACTATGAATGATAGCCTTTGGATAATTATCGACCGGCTGATTAAGAGTGCATATTTTCTCGCCATACGTATAATGGTTCTAATGAAGAAATACGCACAAGTTTACTTAGACGAAATTGTGGCGAGACATGGTGTGCCACTAAAGATTTTTTTTTCTGATCGTGATACTCGCTTCACTTCTCACTTTTGGGCGAGTATGAAGAGTGAATTGGGATCTCGAGTGACTCCCAACACAACTTATCATCCCCAGACAGATGATTAGACGGAGAGAACAATCCAAGCAGTAGAAGATATGCTTCATGCATATGTCTTAGAGTTCGGTAGTATCTGTGAACACCATTATGTTGGCATAATGTAGGATAGAAAATCCTTAGTGGTCCTGAAATGATTCAAGACACCACTGATAAGATTCAAATTATACGAGAAAGAATGAAAGTAGCCCAGGATCGACAAAAGACCTGTGTAGAAATGGAGGAGACGATCCATAGAATTCCAAGTGGGTGATATTGAAGGTAACCCCGTGGAAAGGTATTATGAAATTTGAGAAGAAAAGGAGATTGAGTCCAAGATTTATTGGACTTTTCAAAATTATCTAACAAGCATACCGCTTGGAATTGCCTGAAGATTTGGCAGGTATTCATGATGTATTTCATGTAAGATATCTACGTAAATGCTTGAGCATATATGATGAAACGGTACCATTATCCAAGGTGGAACGGAATAATAAACTTATACTTAGGGAAAATAAGAATGAGATAAGAGCGAAATATCCTCATTTGTCCAAATCGTTGTGATTTCGGGGACGAAATCCTCAAAAGGAGGAGGTATTTGTAACATACACGTTTTGAAATCGTGTTATGTAAATTAAAAAGTTAATAATATTATGAAATATTATGAGAAATTGAGTGTTAAGTTCTAACAGATAGTTTTTACTAAAAATGAAGCAAAACTATGTTTAGAATCACTCATAAATTATTGGAAGTCTTATGAGATTCCAATTAAAAGCCAAATAGTGAAATTTAGCGAAAATATAAACTTTGAAATAAGTAAAATTTTATTAATGAAAGTTATAGATAATCTCGTTAGAAACACGTAGGCGAAAACCTCGTCGAAATCCGAGTTATAACGAAGAAGTTATGACCAATCGAAGATCTGCGATAAAACCGGCACGGTGCCGAATGACGTAAAAAGTGAGTTTTTGATAAACTACTTTTTAGCCTTAGTGATCTAAATGAAAGTCGTAGTATTCGTTAAACCGAGAAGTTCGATAAAAAGAACGCCAAAATCTGACTTCGTATGAGGAAGTTATGATTTTTACAAGTTTCAGCGTAGCAGTAGACAGCTAAAAGCTCGAATTTTAGATCGAGTGACTTTTAGCCGACACAACCTAAACGAGAATCGAAGGTCTCGTCATTAGCAGTACAATGATAAAAAGTCTGACGAAAACGGACGTCGGATGAAGAAGTTATGAATTTTTAACGGATTTACCAGTCCCGGTCTGTTAAAAATAATAATATAAAAATAAATTCAAAATTTTCCGACGAAGTCTAAACCAAAGTTGTAGAGCATAATTTTCTCTACGCGTGCATATAAAGAACGTCAAAAATGGAGCCCGTATGAGAAAGTTATGGATTTTACAAGATTGAGCACATTTTCATTTAATTTTCGCATGAATAGTGTTGATCCACGTGGCAATTTCTGATTGGACCGCAGCCTCGCTGGCACCTTCTGATTGGTCCGATGCCGTGTCCGCCTCGTTTCCGACGTCGTGACTCACCCTCGCCCGGATCCGACGCGTGTCGCGATGAGTTGTCCGAAGCTGCTTAGTCACCCGGTGACTGCTCGCATCCGAAGACGCCTGTTGCGTCCGAAGCGAGCCACCTGGAGCCCTCGCATGCGCGCCATCTGGTCCTCTCGCGAGCCGCCAGCTGCCCCTCCTCCCTTCGGCCGAAGACCTTCGCCTCCTATAAATAGGAGGGTGCGAACCCTCTCGGCTAACTTTGGAAATTTCACACTTTTCACCATTTTTCAATACTTTTACTATCCCGACATCCCCCGAAGCCCCGGTACTTATTCCAAAGCCTGAAACGCGCCCCGAGATTCCCGAGAATCCCGAAAAATTTATCTTTTCGGTTTCGAAGCTCTACCTTCGCAAGGCCCGGTTTTCAAGAAAACTCCCGGTTTTCAACGACGAAAGTCATATTTAGAGCCGAAATGCTGCCCAAATTATTATTTTGACCCCCGGTTAATTCAAGGTGAGTTTAATATGTAGAAACAATTGTATGTTATGTGTTATATGTGCTATGTGCTTTTCCATGTTATCATCTCGAGTTGTTGTATCCGCTATTTTTATAGCAAGGCTGTACCTCTGACTTGAAGTGTATGACATAGGCATCACTTTGGTATTGGTATGAACCGTTGACCATGAAGTGTATGACATAGGCATCACTTTGGCTTCGGTAGAATGTTATTCCTGAGTATTTTCCCGTGTTATTTTTATTTCTGCTATTTATGATAGCAAAGCTATACCTTTGACCATGTGATCAGTTTACGAACTCAGATTCACAGTGGCACTGGTATGTAGCCTCTGGCCAGGTAGAGCATGTCCCCCAGTAAGTGAATGACTCTATTCTATGGCATTGGCTTATGGTTAGACAGGGCGTGAAAACCTGAAATCTACATTAATGTTAATCAGAAATTGTTTGTCTTCAGTGTCATTTGGGCCGAAGCGTTATTGATGTTTATCAAGTATGGAAATTGTTATGTCTAAATGATGGTATATATTTAAATCAAATCAATGATTGTTAGGGAAAGCTTATCACATTATGTCTTTGTTGTTCCTTGCTTCTAATTGCTTCTGCCATATTGGTATATATATGGCATAACGTTATATTGTATCTATTATTGAACTCACTAAGCGTTATCGCTTACCCCTCCCAATGTTTTAACATAATGCAGGCAATAAGCACCTAGTATAGTTCGAAGACTTAGAATAGTTGTAATATTATTTTTGTATTTTGGTTTAGGTTTGTATAGATTTACAATATCCTGGGTAGTCATGTAAAATCTTAAAACATAGTCGGTTTGTATCCAATTTTTTGTAATGACTTTATCAATGTAAAAATATTGTTTTATGAATATGCATGTAGCATGTTTTGGAGTAACTATATTGTCAAGTATGAAAGTTTGGGTCTTTCAGAAATATGAAAGTGTAGAAAGGGGTTCTTTCAGACCTCTCGGATATACGTCTTTGTGTGTGATCGTGTAAGAATGTTTTGGATGAAAAAGATTGGTGTAAGACACGAAAAGTACCTCTGTTATGTTTTGGACCAAACAGGAAACTCTTAACTCATTGTGAGAAGAGTAAGGTAGCTCAGAGACTAATGTGAATATAAGCCTGATTGGGAAGAAATTTTCGTACGAAACATTTCATTAATGCTTTCGTACACACACATTGAGTCATGGAGGCTTTGGTCGACATGCAGCAGCATGCTTCTAGGGACAACCTAACTAATTCGAATAATGAGAAACATATCAATTCATACGAAAATTTTTACCTGACCCTAAAACTGCCTGCATTGTCCCCTCTGAATCATCATCATAATCTGCAACAAAAGTCTAAAAATAAAAATATTTTTGTTGTTTTGAATTTTTTTTTTTAAAATAAAGACCGAACAAACGAAAATCTTTTTGGATTTTTGATTTTTCGAAAATTTAAGGACAAAACAAAAGAAAATCTTTTTGAATTTGTTGCAAACAGACGAATATTTGGCATTCCTTGAAGAGTGACAAATGTACGAATTCGAAGCGTTCGAAGCGTTGACTATGAACAGTAACCATTAACTCAACGCTGAAAATAAGTGACAATCATGCGAATTCGAAGCGGTCGAAGCGTTGACTATGAACAGTAACCACTAACTCAACACTGAAAATAAGTGACAATCATGCGAATTCGAAGCGGTCGAAGCGTTGACCATGGACAGTAATCTCTGAATGCTGAATGACTTTGTGTTATCTTTTATTCAGCGCCTCTGATTCATTCTTTTTCGCCTATCATTCTTCTTTTTCGCATGGAACAGAATTGCCATCGATCATTCCAAGACCTTCTATTATTCGCATTAGAGATTTTTCATCCAAAGCTTTCGTGAATATATCAACTAACTGATCAGTTGTTTTCACGAAATGTACTTCAATGTTTCCATCCTCCACGTGATCTTTAATGAAATGATAACGAAGAGCTATCTGTTTAGTCTTCGAATGCTGCACAGGATTATGACAAATTCTTATTGCACTTTGAGAATCACAATATAATGGAATCTTTTTCATATTAATTGCATAATCACGCAATTGACTTTGGATCCATATTATTTGTGAAGTGCAAGCAGCAGCAGCCACATATTCTGCTTCAGCTGTGGAAATTGACACACACGTTTGCTTTTTCGACTGCCAGCTGACTAATTTGCCATCAAGAAATTGACATCCTCCACTTGTGCTTTTTCGATCAAGATTACAACCACCCAAGTCTGCATCTGAGTATGCTTGAACGAAGAATCCAGTTTTCGAAGGATACCACAATCCTAACGAAATTGTGCCTTTAAGGTAACGAAAAATATTCTTCACTGCAGTAAGATGTGGTTCGCGTTGATTAGACTGATACCTAGCACAATTACACACAGAAAACATGATATCAGGTCTACTTGTTGTTAGATAAAGTAATGAACCAATCATGCTCCTATACAACGTTATATCAATAGCAGGTTTGTCCAACGATGGTGTTAGCTTTATGCCTGTTGCCATTGGTACACGAAGCTTTGTGCTATTCGTCAATCCAAACTTTTCTAACAGATTTTTCGTATATTTTTCCTGATTAATGAAAATCCCTTCTCTGTTTTGACGAATATTCAATCCAAGGAAATTATTGATTTTTCCCATCATGCTCATTTCAAATTTGCTTTTCATCAATTCTTCGAATTCTCTAGACAAAGCAGGGTCAGTCGAGCCAAAAATAATATCATCAACATAAATTTGAACAAGCATTAGATGATTCCCCACTTTCTATCGAAATAATGTGGGATCAACTGATCCTTGTTTAAATTTAGATTGTTTCAAAAATGATGTAAGTGTTGCATACCATGCTCTTGGTGCTTGTTTCAGACCATAAACTGCCTTATCTAAAATATAAACATGATTAGGATATTCTTCGTTAATAAAACCTGGGGGTTGTTCCACATAAACTGTTTCTTCAAGCTCTCCATTGAGAAATGCACATTTCACGTCCATTTGATAAACATCAAAATCTTTGTGAGCTGCATAAGCCAAAAATATTCGAACCGCCTCGAGTTTTGCGACAGGGGCAAAAGTTTCTTCATAGTCGATTCTTTCTTGTTGTGAATATCCTTTTACAACAAGTCTGGCTTTATTTCGAATAATGTTTCCATCTTTTTCGGTTTTATTTTTAAAAATCCATTTTAACCCGACAATCGAAACATTTTCAGGTTTAGGAATTAATCTCCAAACCTTGTTTCGTTCAAATTCAGACAACTCCGATTGCATTGCAACAACCCAATCTGAGTGTTCCATTGCATTCTTAATTGTTTTTTGTTCAATTTTAGAGATGAAAACATTAAACATGCAAAATTCTTGATGAGTATTCAATACCTCATTCTTTGCACGAATTTGAGCTCATGTCAGAACTCCCTCTTGTGGATTCCCAATAACTTGATCCTTTGGATGGTCTCTTGTCCATTTTTCCATGGGTGGATATGCTGGATCAAATTCCAAAGGGGCATCTTCATATATTTCATCATTTTCTGAGCTTGCATTCGAACAAGCATCATCAACATTATGCTCCCCCTCAACAACATGCTCCCCCTCAATTTCAGCATTCAATTGTTCTTTCTCCCCCTCGAAAGAATGCTCTTCATCATCTAAAGTATTCGAATCCAATTGCTCCCCCTCCAGTGGACTATCACTCATAGTTTCGCCTTCTTGAGGAGTCGATGGTGAATCATCAGTAAGTTTTGAAAATTCTGGTATGTGATTATCAGGAGCATGAACTTCAGCATCAACTGCATGATCTGAAATTCCAAAAATCAAATCATAATCAGTATCATCCATTTGTATAGATTCAGTTTCAACTTGTGTTTCTTGTAAAATTGGATGATTCGTAAATCTATGCTCATTTGATTTAACATAATAATCATCGAATGTGAGATTGAACGTTTCTTCCACTTTTCGTGTTCGCTTATTTAACACTCGATATGCCACTGAATTGTGCGAATATCCAAGAAAAATTCCTTCATCAGCTTTTGCTTGAAACTTCGAAAGATGATCCTTGAGATTCATAATAAAACACCTACATCCGAAAACATGAAAAAACTTCACATTAGGTTTACGATTATTCAGAATTTCGTATGGTGTAATATTAAATCGACGATGAATGAACGATCTGTTTTGAGTAAAACATGCAGTTGAAACAGCTTCAGCCCATAGATATTGAGGTAAATTCGCATATGCCAACATGGGTCTTGCTGCTTCGCATAATGAGCGATTCCTTCGTTCTACAACACCATTTTGTTGTGGTGTATATGGAGATGAAAAATTATGCGAAATTCCTTTGTCCACCAAAAATGAATCAAGAACTTTGTTCTTAAATTCAGTTCCATGATCACTCTTGATTTTTCTAACAGTCTTCTTCAACGTGGTTTCCATCTTTTTGATAAATTCAATCATAATTTGTGCAACTTCAGATTTGAGCCTGAGAAAATAAACCCACGTAAATCTGGAAAAATCGTCAACAATAACTAAAATGTATCGTTTATTGTTGAGAGTTGAAACAGTCGAAGGACCACACAAATCAATATGTATCAACTCAAGAGGTGCAACAATTTTCGAATCAATTGTTATTTGATGACCTTGTTTATGTTGCTTGCCAACTTCACAAGCTGCACATAAAGAATCATTGTCAAATTTAAGTACAGGTAAACCTCTTACCAGATCTTGTACCACAAGTTTATTTATGTTTCGAAAGTTGAGATGTGAAAGTCTTCGATGCCATAACCAGCTTAAATCAGATGTAGCTTTCGAAAGAAGACATACTGCTGGTTTGCCTACAATTGGATTGATGTCCAAAGTGAACATGTCACCTTTCCTTTTAGATTTCAGTAATATTTCGTTTGTGTTAACATTCGAAATAACACTTCCTTCTTCGTTGAAAAGAACTTGATTGCCAGTGCCCACAACAAGTTGAGAAACACTAATCAAGTTATGTTGAAGACCTTCAACATATGCAACACGATTCACTGTGAATTGTCCATTTGTGATTTTTCCATATCCCATGACTTGACACTTTTGATTGTTCCCAAACTTTACTACTCCAACATTTTTGAGACTTCGAAAATCTCTTAAATTCTCCTTCTTTCCAGTCATGTGACGAGAGCAACCACTATCAATGTACCATTTGTTATCATATTGCTCGTCACACAATACCTGCAATCAATGAAAATTTTTAGGTACCCAAGGCTTTTTGGGTCCTTGGAAATTAGATTTCAATTTCGAATGAAATGAAGAACTTTTAACCCAATCACAAACTTTAGTTTTGAGACTATCAATTAAGATCACTTCATAATCTAAAGGAACTGAAACATAAGTGTTTGATAGTTTCGAATGTTCACTGACTTTTCCCTTCGCATCTTGAGTTTGTGATTGAACAGTCTTCGCTTTTGTGACAGGTCTCCATGTTTTGACTGAGATATTCGAATCCTTAGATGATGAGCTGCCATTCGAAGAAGTATTGACATACTTTTCGTATGCTTCATGAATTTGCTCTTTTGAATATTTATTTGACTGATACATTTTTCCTCTTCCGTCAAGCCAATGATCAATGTTCTTCCTTGAAGTCATTCCTTTTTCCCGTGACGTCCTCATTGTTTCTTTCTTTGTGTAATTAGGAAAATTTGGCTTTTGAGGTACAAAATCAACTTTGGGTTTGGTAACATAAGAGTAAGCATAGGATGTATCAATTTTTGATTTAAAATGTTGACGTTGAAAAACTTTTTGATTTGAATTGGATCTTTCTGAAAAATCTCTTGTTTTGTTAGTTTCAGAAACTTTCGAAAACTTTGTTTGCTTATGTACTTCAGACCTTGTTTGATTTGATTGAGATGATTGTTGAGTTTTTGAAAAAGAATCATTTTTAACGTTGAAAACCTTTTGATGGATTGTGATTCAGACATCTTTTGAGACTCAATATTTTGCCAAAATATTTTCTTTCGTGCTTGTCTTTTTGAAATGTTGTTTTCCTTCGAAAATTTGTCAATTTGATCTTTAAATTCCTTAGAGTTTAATTTGACAACTTTTTCATTTTCCTTTTCAACATGAATTACTTTCTCTTTTTCAACTTTTGATTTTTCAACCCATTGTTTTTGTGGTTTTTGTCGTTGAAAAATATATGAATTCTTTGTTAAGGTGTTTTCAACTGTGTTTTGATTTGCGAAAAAAACCTTCCTCAGTTGTTTTTGAATTATCCTCCTCAACCATCTTCTTGAACTCTGGTTTGATATTCTCAACATTTCCGGTAGTTACGAAAACTTGATTTGGAAAAATGACATCATCTGTGCATTTGAAATTTGGAAAAACCACCGTGTTTGTTTTAAGATAATGTTCACCTTTTTCATTCATCACGTTTTCGAACTTTTGTGTATCACCATACACTTGGTCAACAACTATTCGTGGAATTACTTCTTTCTTTGAAGATTTCTTTTCTTTCGAAACTTTCTCTACATCTTCATCATCACTATCATCAGTTTGGTAATCTTTGAGATCCACGAAGTTCATTTCACTAACTTTCGAAGTTGAGGGAATATCAGTTTCTTTCTCAACTATCAAATCCTTAACTTTTTCTTTCCCTTTAGAATTCGAAGCAACATTAACAATAGACAACTGAGAACAATCAACATCTTCAAGCTCACTAATTTCACTAATATTGTCAGCATTATCTTCAATATCAACAAAATTATATTGAGAATCAGATGATGAATTCTCAGTCTTTTTCAAAATGTGAATTTGTTCAGATTTAGTCAAAGTATCATTTACAATGTTAACTAAATCATTCGAATCAAGACATTCATCAACTTTGACAATTCCATATCTATACTTGTCATTCGGAACTTTGTCAAAATCAGCTATTTCTTTTTCACAGTCATACGAAATGTTATCTACCTTAGCTCTTTCATAAGCTAAAAATGGCAGCAATTTTCTATGTTGTTCTTTACTGATTTCGCATGAATGATGAAGTTCAGTTATTTTCCCATATAATCTTTTAGTAGCATTACAGTAAATGTTTCTTTGTGCTATCAACAGTTTATTATCACTAGATAAATTTTCCCTATCAACCATGATATTCGTTATTTGAAGTTCTAGACAATCTATCTTAGTGATTTTCGAATCTAATTTCTTCTGTGTCTCTAGCAATTGCATTGACAGCTTCTTAGCCTCATTGCTAGCAGATACCACAATCGAATCAAAATAAGTAACAGTTTCATCAAAAGATACTAATTCAGAATTATAAGCATGTACTGGAATATTAAAAGATTCAAGAATGTTTCGTACCTTTGTGGTCATTGGTGATTTGTCAGCAACTTTTGATACGAAGCATCTTCCATGCACTTCGTATGTTTCCTCCTCTGATTCTTCCTCCATTTTTGCAAACATAGCTCCATGGGTTGGATTTCGCATTTCCTCATCATCTGATCCAGATGACCAGATTTGATAAGTACCATCTTCATCCTCATTCGCACCCTTTGCAACCAGAGACAAATTCTTGGCTTTCACACGAACCTCCTCCAACTTTTCAGCATAGTACGCCTCATCCTTGACCTTATTCTTTCTCTCATCCTTCTTTCGAAGCATACAATCATTAGCAAGGTGATTAGCACCATTGCAATAATGACAATCAATCCCAGCATCTCCCTTTAGCTTCTTCTCAGACTTTCCCTCAACAGGCTTCAAATCTTTCATCTCATCTTTCTTTTTCTCTTCCCCAACACTTTTACTCAGAAAGTTCCCTTTTGTCTCAGACGACTTTGCCTTCGGATTGAAAGGCTTTTTGAAGAACTTTTTCACACGATTGTTTGAATAAAAGGCAACTGCCTCATCATCTGAGTTCATGATGAACCCTTCATCTTCATCCGAAGCATCTTTCTCAGCATCTTTTTCAGAGATCTTCGAAACCAAAGCTAGTGGACCTCCCAATATAGCCTTCGATTCTTCAGCTATATCGTTCACTTCGCTTTCATGAGTCTTAAGTTGGTTGTACAAGTCATTCAATGTTGACGTATCAAAGCTCTGTTGACTCTTCACCATCATGCTCACACTACGCCATTCCTTTCGAAGTCCCATAACAAATATCAGATTGAATTCCATGGCTGATCTGGTGATACCATATCGATTGCATCGATATATCAATTCATTAAGACGATCGTAATAAACTTTAATTGTTTCACCATCTTTCTGTCTGAAGTCCTTCAGCTCCACTAAACATTGCTTCACAGAATTAACTTTCGTCTTCTCACTTCCCTGAAATTTTCCTTGAGATTGTTCCAGATTTCCTTTGCAGTTGTACAACTCCTCACGTAGTTATACACAACTGGAGGCAAAGCTCCTCTTAGCTCTCCACACCTTTTCTCCAGCTTTTTCAGACGATCAGATTGATTTTCAACTTCAGAGTTTCCAGAGGAAGAACCAATTGGTTGAACATTCGATGGTGGATTGAGATTGCCAGAAATGCAATTCCGCAGTTCTTCATCCAATCCATTGAGATAATCCTGCATACGATCAGCCCACTGATCTTAATACTCAGGGATGAGCATAGGAATTTTGGTGGATGATCTTAGAAGATGAGAAAATGAAGTCATGGAATTCAGATTGAATGACGCCATTGTTGTACGGAATAGATCCTTGAGAATTTTTGAAGAAACTTTGAGAATTTGACAACAAACTGTATGATTCAAATCACAATCACTCTTAGAACACTCGATTCAATGAATTAAGTGCAGAATCGAATCACAGACTTAGATCTAAACAATTTTTCACTTTCAAAAAGTGTGGAAACTTTTGAATCAAAAAGTTGACCCAAAAACCTTTTGAACAAAGTGAAAATCAGATCAGAGATATGATTCCTGCTCTGATACCAATTGATGAGACAATGATTCAAGTATTGAACGAATTAGAGTGTAAATTCAAAGTAGAATTGAAAGACTTCGTTACTAAGACACTAGTAACCACTCCTATTTATAGAAGAGAAAAGCGTACAAAAAATATACTAAGGACTAAACATGAAGCTTCGAATATTATGCCCTAGTAAAATACATTACAAAAATGTTCGAAGACCCTAAGTACAAACTTCGACTATTACAACATTTCGACCCTAACAGTCTGGGGGTGGATGACTTCATGAACAATAGCACAACATAATGTACAATAGTGATCAAAACAAACACAACCATCATAAATATAATTGAAAATGTTACATTGTTTCCAAGTATTGTATGTTCCCAAAAACCAATTACATTATGATGACAAAATGAATAGTACGACGCCGTAACGTCCCATTCTCAAAAGCCTTGTGATTACCTGTTTAACGGTTTCTTGAGAATACAAATAGTTTTGAAAAGTGTCAACAATTAAGTTGGTGAGTTCATAAGAGTTTTGTATGTGAAAAATTTGTAACTCTTTCCTTGTAAGATGATAGTGTTTGTTCCCAGAAAATCTAATATTTTCTTAAAAATGAGTTGTTGTCTTAAAAACCCTAAGACCAAAAATGTATAAGTATTTATGTACTTAAAATAGTATTACATAGTTTTATTCTTATATAAAACCTTTTGAACACATGTTACCCCGTAAACTATATGTATTGTTGATTCCCCATGTGAGTTATTACAACCATACTAAAACTGAAGTTGGCCTGCCGCGACGTTCTTCAAGCGTCGGAATGTTAGACAATTGTCACCCCAGACCTGCCGGTCTATCTGTAGCTAGCAACTTAGGTGCGAGATTGTCAGTCCTGTATAGATCTATACACAAGTATCACGCTCTCTTACCAATATTTTGGTTATAATTCAGGACTTTAGTGTGTACTCTGGTAGGTACGGTGAAGACTTTGTATCACGTATTTGTTTCAACAAGTTTACGTTTTGTGTAATGAAAACCCTTGTAAGGTAAATATCACTTTTCCATAGTATGAATATAGTGTATAATAATTATATACTTTTATATACTTATTCGTCTTGTCCCAAAATGTTATAATAGTGTTAATGACCCATAAACTATACCTATTATAGTTTATAATAAATGTTTCGTTGTACCCGTATATACACATATATATAAGCTAACATGTTTAGATGTTGATTAATAACATATTATTTATATCTAACCCAAGTATATGAACATTTAGTATGATGAAGTCAGTTTTCTAGTTTTTGGTCTTTTTACGTCACCAAACGGTAAATACTGAGCTATAAATTTTGTTAAACTTATATTTAGCTTTTTTTGGAGATTAAGTCAAGCTAACCTTATATGTTTAAAACAACATATTTTAGGTGAAATCTCACAAAAATAGTACCATAACCTAGTCTTGACCATTTTGCTAGAAAACCCAAATTTTTACATAGTATGATAGATTTTTAGGTTTTCTATTTGTAAAACCAAATCCTTGGTATTTATAACTAGTTTCATAACATATGTCCAAAATAACATATTTTGATTTATATCCCACAAAAACGATGTAATAACTTTGTTAAAACCATTTTTGCTAGAAAAGTCATATTATGTTCATAAAACCCTAGTTTTTATAGTTTTGTTTTTATGACTTTTTCTTAAGAACATATAGCATGTTAATACTCATTTTTCATAGATTTTTATTTTAAACAACATACCACACATAAATGTTCATAATACCAAGTAATAACATTATTTCATGTAGGTAACACTTTTACACAACTTGAAGATAAAGCATGTATAACAACTTGTATTATTATACAAGTTTACTTGTATTCCCCCCCCCCCCCCCCCTGAAACTTGGATAAAAATGAAAATGATGGGTATGAACTCACCTTGAGTGTGTTTCTTGGTGGATAAATAGGTGAAGATGAAAGATTTGAAGCTAAGAACACTTGAAGGTCGAAATATCCTATGGATATTAACACATGTTAATGTGTGTATTTGTAACAAAACTAGTATATATATATATGTATAGAATCACTAGATTAGTTAGGAAAAAATTACCAAAAGATCAAGAACTAACTTATGGAGATTAATATTGAGAGGAAAAGATTGTTCATGAGAGGAGATGAAGAAGATGGAGTGAAGGGGGGGGGGGGTGGTGGTGGTTCGGCCAAATATGAAGGAGGGGGAGGGAGGGTGGGGGGGTGTGTAGGGGGAGAGTATAGCGTTTTACTTTCTTTATTAAAATATTAATTCTTTATAAAAGGTGTAATAAATATATAAAACAAAAGTTGTTTCTTTTATTTTTATAAAAGAATGGGTAATTTTTATAAAAGTTGGTGATTTTTATAAAAAGTATGGTAAAAATGATGTATATTTACTTAATTGAATCATTTAAATTCAAATTATTATAAAAATCATTATCATCAAAAATAATAACACATTACACGAAAGTTAGGATAATTCCTAATTCTTTTCGAGAACGTTTGAGTGTTTAAGCCGAGTAAAGAATTTTTCGCATTTGGTGACGAAATCACCAAAAATCTGAATATGTAACCCTTGTTATGAATTTTCCATGTAGCATAAAGTTTATGAACGCAACTACATTGTGTTATGAATACTATTTATACCTAAATAATATATAATTGAATTATCGAATTTTTAAGTTACTAATCCTAATTAGGGTTTATATTCAATAATTGGCAACAAGAGAGGTGCTTTGCATTATAACTTGTCAATATTATATTAGTAACATTAGGGAATATCACATTTCCCCTAAAATTCTAATACGAGTTGAGTTGACCTGGTTGACTTTGTTTGACCAAAATTGACGGTTGTCACATAACCTAACAATTTGGTGTGATTCAATTGTACAAATATTGGTTTTATTTAATATATTATGTTTCTTTGATCAAAATCCTAGTGTTAAAGTTTTGATTTCTATTACTTATTGTTAAAGTCAGTAGAACTTAGACTATCAATAGTTTTATTAGCTTGTTTCGTAGTTGTTTTATGACCATAAATAATTATGGCTAGTGTTTGACAAAACTTAGGTTGGCTAATAAAATCGTAAACTTAAATGTGTAAGAAAGTTTTTGTGAATAACTTATGCTAATAGTTGGCTTTTATGATCATTGAAGTTAATTCATAGATCAAATCTCTCGTAATACGAACTTAATTATAATTATTTAGATAGTTAAGTTAATTGTTTAACCATTGTGTTAATTGTCTTTATAATTATACAATTTAGTTAATCGCTCCAAGATAACAAATACATTAGAAATTGGTAAATAATAACTAATATTCATTACACTCAATTGAAATCCAAAATATCTGAAGGCGGAGTCGAAATCTATGTGAAAACATCTTTATATCTTTATCCTCTAAGTTATTCTTTAATTCTTTTAGTTTAGTTGAATTTAATCAAAACCCCTTCGCATGTTATTGTTTATAGTTTAGTTAGCACTTGAATGTATTTGAATTGAATTATGATTCTCCATTTAATAGAAACTTGGTCTTACCTAAATTATACTGCTACACGATAGGTCCATTGCATGTAATGTGTATTAGTTTAGTCACTATAGATTAATATTTTATAAAATAAAACCTGATAATGTATACACACACACAAACATCAAGTTTTTGATGCCGTTGCGGGGGACTTGTTGGAAAGTTATTTAAAACTTATTTTATATACTAAACTAAACACATCAAATAAAATCCCTTATACATTACTTAACATATTCAAAGAAGTCAAACCCAAAATCTACCACCTTCAACTACCATACGCCGCCACCTACCACTTGTGTCACCGTCACAATCATAATTCATTCCAAATCAAATCTCTATATATAATATCATGCATTGACAAATTAAATATTATATTCACAGTTTAATAAACCAATTAATTTATTAATTTGAAGTTTAATGCAAAATAATTATAAAAACTAATACATTTTTACATATTTATACAACACAAAAATATAAATATATTCACAAAAAAAATTAATACAAACATTCATACATGAATTATTCATATTTCAACACGAAGGTCATAAACAATTCACAGCTTAATACATTCAATTCACAACTTAATACAGTCAATTCATAGTTTAGTATACAAAATTCACAACTTAATGTAATAAATTCGCAATTTAATACACAAAAATTGGTCATTTATAGTCATATTCAAATCTGGAGGGTAATGCTTCTTTCAATGTTTATTTACACAATATTCACATTTTAATTTCACATAATTTTTTCAAACATTGATAAAATCATATTTGTGTATAATGCTTCTTTCATCTCATATTTCAAAAGCAAAAAAAAATTCATAAAAAAAATCATAACTTAATACAGTCAATTCACAACCTAATACAATTAGTTCAAAGTTTAATACACAAAATTCATAGCATATTACAATCAATTCAAAGTTTAATACATAAATTTCACAACTTAATACAATAAATTCATAGTTTAATATGCAAAAATTATACATTCACAACTATATTCCCAAATTAAAACTTAAATTTCAAGACTTTCGTTCATAGTTTAATAAAATAGTTCAGGACTCTCGTTCTTGGTATATATTCACTATAAAAGTTGAACAAACATTTATATTTTAACGCACAATTCATATAAGATTCACAGCTAAATACTATCTAAGTACAACTTAAAACAATTCATTCACAGTTTAATCACAAAATTCATTATAGTTGAAGTTTATGATCCAAAAGATATCAACATGAGATATGTAAAAAAATAATGTATTAACAACTTAAAACTTCAATACATATATAAAAAACCTTGAAAAATTAGGAGTAAACTACCATATCTGATAGTCATCTAAAACACATCAACAAAGATATGAGGTAAACCAACGGATTAGAGCAAGACCGGGGAAGGATATGATCAAAATAACAACCAAAAACTCATTTTCACAAGGTGTGGAAGAACGAAAATTAAAGAAAAAAACATATAAACAAAAGTAATAAAAACCGTGTACTTGTGATATCCACCAAATCTTGAACAAAAAACACATAAAGCTTTCCGATCTCACAAGGAAACACCAGTAACATATCAAAACCACAAATCTAACACCAAAGAAAAGAGATTGTAGTTGTCAAAATTTGGATTCACTTAGATCTAACAAGATATAGACATATATGGACTAGGAACACCATGAGAAAAAGGAAAAACTATCGAAATCAATCAGATCGAAACATATCTAAGAAAGAAGTGCCAAGGAAAGTCATTGGAGTCATAAATCCTGTCAATAGGCCACTACAGACAGGAGGAAGAGGTGGTAATTCGCCAGAGATCACATATCTGGTAGTAGTCGATTGTGTTGTAGTGGTTCGATGTTGGTCAGTAAAATTTAGATCCAGATATGGGGACGGCAGAGTAGCGGTCAACAATGATGGTCGCTGGAACTTACATATCAGGAGGTTGATGGTGGCGGTAAACATAGATCTGGACCGAAGCTCATAGATCTGGATGACGATGGTGGAAAAAATGTACATTTGGATTGGAGTTTATAGATATTGACGTCAGTGGTGGAAAAAACGAGATATAAACTAGATCTCACAAATCTAAAAATTGATGGTGGAAGAAATCATAGATCTCATCGCTCGTTGGAGCTCTTAGATCTGACACCACCCCCCGGGTATACAGACCATGCTTCAAGGGTGAGTCCACGTCCTGACGGTCCAGACAAGACAAAAGGTACTGTCGGGGACATGCTCCCTCGACGACAGGTTTAAAAGAGATCCTTCTTCACCAGAAGAAAGGACCGCCTCTTTCTCTATGCCTAGCCAGACCCTAATTCTCTCATCCAACAACTGACTAGACCGTTGGAGTCTCGTTTCGGGACCCCTTCTTAAACGACGACTAACGTCTACTCTTTCTTTGCTATGATTCTTAAGCATAACTCAGGCGAAACCACAGTTGACGAAGTTAAGCTCAAAGACATATCATAACATTTCGCGCCATCCGTGGGACTCGAAATCACGACAACGTCATCACCCGGAAAATGGGGTATCGACACTCTGGGGCCACCCCTGTCAGCCCAAGAGGAGCCAGTTTCCCTCTAGTCACCCTGGCCATTTCATTAGGCGGCCGAAAGGTAAGCATCCATTAGGATCGAAAAAAGCCTAGCTCAGAGAATCACCAGCAATGTCTCAGCTCCATCTCCAGGCCCAAGGCCAGACGTCGAAGGAATACCCTTCGATCCGATACAAGGAGTAAAAGCAATATCACCACTTGGGACTGCTAACAGGCCGTTGCAGGCGCCAAACTTTGGTGCAACCATCAACAAAGCAAAGCAATGTCCAAAAATTAACATATTCAATGGGAAACACGAGGTCGTTAGACTCAGCCAGGCCAAATACAGGGGAAACACCAAAAATCACCACATTTGGTGTATGCGAGTGGAAAGCCCCAATGCAAAAGATTGGACATTGGAAAAGGATGGGTCTAGCCATGCACGACCCAAGACCTAGCTAAACGCCGCCAAGGAACATGCGAGCAGGACCATGGAAGCACACCAAGATAGGGTTGGCGTCCGAAGAGTTCAGGAAGAATGAGTCATCCCCTGAACCTGGAGTGCGTGCAGTTCACACCACCACCCCTAGAGCAAGGAAAAATGTCCAGATAAGGCATATCTGAAGCAAGGGAAATGTGATCAAACTTCGAATGGTAATCACACCCCATCAAGTCAGCCCAAGAGTTAGGCCTTCGCTTATGCAATGATGTAGTCATTTCTCTTTCTTAACTCACCAAGTAATGTAGTTATCTCTAAAAAACATTATTAATGAAGTGAACAAAATTGACTATAAAAAAAACTATTAGAACGTTCTTTACTATTCAATCTTGATAACATTTACATAAGAGGTTGTGTACGTTTACCAAATGATAACAAGGACCGATCATCCACATCATTTGAGCAAAACCGTTGTGAGAATGAAACCGTAGGCGTTAAAGGTTCATAAACTTTCCCTGACCTTGACATTAATAAAGGTTTCAAAGGATCATAAACTTTCCCCTACAACAAATAAAACCTAAGTCCTAAAATGCCTCGAGGTGACGATCTCGGATTGAATTAGATGGTTGGGGCTGGAGTGCAACTCTTTAAGACCCGGGACTCAGAACAAAGTCCTAAAATGGGAATCAGTAAAGCTTAGCTAAAAAAGGACACCTTAACAAAGCAAACTGGACAAAAGCCCAACCTAGAAATAATGATTTATGAAACAAAGAAAGGACAAATCCCGAGCACCCAACACGAGCTCCCGAGATAAATCTAAAGGACCATAAGCAAATATGAGTCCTAGAGACAAAAGTTGGGCAAATCCAGTAACACTGCTATATCACCAACCCACATACCCGCACACCGAGCAAAAAGACCTAATTATCTTGAGTCGACCCCCCAAGGCCAACATAAACCTGGGGGAAGAATCACCTCAGCAAGGAAAATTAAGGGCACGTGTTCACCAGTGGCTAACATAAACTACCTGGGGATAGAAACAAAACCATTACAGTAACATAAATGATTATATTATCAAAAGACAAAAAAGTTTGTTTGCCAGACAACTCCCAGAATTAAAAAGGCCACGCAGGGCCAAACAACACTTAACAATATTGTATTTGAGATATCATTTCCGAACACCAAAAATTCAAATAGTGCTTCACATAAACAAACCAGGAAGAAGGGAGGATCACTAACCGGGAGTAGAGAAGGAAGATCCAACCTTAAGAGGCTCACCTTCAGACGAGTTCTCCTCAATGTCAGGCTCACGGCACAACTGGTGAAGGCCCTCTAAGTCGAGCTCACCCAAATGAAGGAGGGAGGCAAAATTTGTTTCCATGAACGCCTTCACAGAAGCATGCATTGCCTGAGTTAATTCCACCATAGCGCTTGTCTCATTCGGATCGAATTTCCCAGAGGCCACCTGTCCCTTTACCGCCTGCCTGCCTCCCTCCACACCAGCTGCGACATACGTCGCCTTCATTCGCCAAACCCCAATTGAGAAATCGGGACTGTCAATGACCCGATCAACCACCCAAACAATACCCTCCCAGAGCTGCCACACCATATCCCCCTCCACAATCTTCATCCTGGATTCATCGGTAGCAAGCTGACCAACCTGCTGCTGCAGCTGCTCTTCCAATAACTCTTTCTCCTCAACCAGAGTCTCCACTCTCTTTTCCAAACGCTCCACTGAGCCATCCAAGCTCGTAACCTGTTCCTCTACAAACGCTTTCTCCCCAGACAAAAGATCATAACACTCTTCAAATTTGCGCTTCTCCTCCTCCAACCCAACAATTTTTCCCTTAACTCGACCCGCTCGGCCCTAATAGAGGCAAGCTCTGTTGAGTCTGAACTTACCTGACGGAGGCGCCGCACGACAGCCAACAAGTAAGGTGTAACCTAAGCTGCAGCATAATGGAGACTGTTGGACATATGAGAGTTGGAAAGGAGCTCCAGGGCTTCGATAGTGGAGGGAGGAAATGCATGACATCCCCATTCATACGCAATAGGATGTTGCGTTAGTAAGGACTCACGAGCGAGCTCCCACTCAGGGACGTAGATGCAAGGGGTTGCCACAGGCAGAGAAGAGGAACCTGCAACAGTGTCATCCTTTACCAAGGGCGCAACAGAGTCAGGAGCAATTTGGAACCCACCCTCAGACTCTTGCCCGTAGACACCTTCCCTGGGAATGGTAGTATCATCTTCTAATTGTTTCAGAGTGTCATCATTGGGAATGTCCACCACCACATCCGACTCCCCCAACAGAAGTCCATGTTTCGCTTCTTACGAAGATTCTTGCCAATGGTGCTAGCATGGGCGCCTTTAGTAAGTGGGGAGACTAACCGGGCCACATCTATTTGAAACCTTGATAGTCGTACGACCCCTCTAGTTTTCGCCTCCTTCGACGCCTAGTCCTCCGGATCAGGAGGTGGAGGATCGTTGCAAGAAACTCCTTCTACAAGGGCGTCAACCAACTCCTAGTCAACCTGTGGACCGGATCCTTGCACCACAACGTCGGTAGGACTAGCAAGTGCCAGAGCATGATTAGCGCTGACCGGTGGAGGAAGCATCTCCACCAGGGGCACTTCCCTATGCTAGTAATTGCCTTGAAACCTTCCCCGTAGGACCAACTCGAAAGAGATGACCCTATCATGGCCTACAACAAAAACGAATCACATACATAAGGATCGGAAAAGCCTGACTTCACCTCGTCAAGATTTGCATGTATATATAAATGGTGGGGGTGGGGGGGGGGGGGGTTGGGGGAAGGAGATGCACACTCACCGTCCTTCTCCACGAAGAATTGGGGCATCATCCCACGAGCCCTCCGGGCGACACTCATACCAACGGCGGCCAACATTAGCCCTCCTAATCCTCTCCAATAAAGGAAATAGTCCTCAGCGCTTGCACCTTAGTTTCGTTGCCCCCGCCCCCTCCCCCCTAGAGTTGAGGCGTCTAGTCGGTGAAAGTGGTTCTGCGAGGATAGGCAAAACCGACCAAGTTGTGATTCACCCAAAACCATTTGTCTTGCCAGTTCTTCTTAGGGGTATTCTACTTTATGATGAATGCATGGACACCCTGCCACTGAGAGAACGTATGCACGCCGAACTGAGTTGAGGAGTTGAAGAAGTACTTGAAATCCCATAATTGAGGGAGCACGCCAAAAGCTCGACAGACCATCTCAAAACCAACTATTTTGTTGACAGTGTTAGGGTTCAGATTGTCAACAGAGAAGCCATACTGACACATGATCTCATAGAAAAAGTAGGTTGTCAGCAGTTGGAGACCCGCTTTGAAGATTGGGATTGGGACTCCAACTTTCCCTTCCGGCGTCCAGGAAATATGCGCCACCTTCGAGGATATTGCACCCCGTGCTCAGGAAGAAAGCCAAATCGGGCCTACAGGGACTCAAACTCCTTTTTTGTAGGATCGATTCTGGTGACTGGTGTTGCCATTGTTTACCACTAACAGATGCAAGATGAAAGAGAAAGGAAGCAAAGAGAAAAGAAGATATAGTTGAAGAGCAGTAGAGAGAAGAAAAGGAAATCTTCCCCGATAAGGGAAGTCTTAAATGAAAGGGGGGAAAGTAGAACAGTTACAATGATCAAATAGTCTGCACAGATGGCTCTGTCACATCAATGGACGTCAGAACTATCCCAACCGAACACGTGTTTAGGACTAAGTTAGAACAAGCCAGCTACCCGAAGCAAACGTTTACTAGCCGAGGTGACTTGTCAATGTATTTCTATAGGAATACGTCAAAGATAATGAGACAGTTATCTAAAGTACGACCTAGTTAATGGTCGCTACCCATCGTAAGTTCTAGGTCCGGGCCCTTGCTCTCGCGGCCTCAGACCTCGACGCTCTAGCGCCAAGCTCCAATTTAAAATGAGATACTCCTCGGCGGTTCTGCGCCAATAGCAGATAACTGCTAGTGGTGCACGATCTGCCAATAGGACGCCTCCATGTCCTGACAGTCCAGACAAGAAAAAAGGGTACTGTCGAAGACATGATCCCTCCACGACAGGTATAAAAGAGATCCTTCTTCTCCAGAATAAAGGATCACCTCTTTCTCTATCTCTAGCCAAATCCTAGTTATCTCATCCAATTACTAACTACACTGTCGGAGTCTCGTTCCGGGACCCCCTCCCAGAGGACGACTAATGTCGACTCTTTCTTTGCTGTGATTCACAGACTTAACTCAGGCGAAACCGCCGTTGACGGCGTTAAGCTCAAAGACATATTATAACATATATATATATATATATATATATATATATATATATATATATATATATATATATATATATATATATGTTAACAAGTATACCTAACGTAATAAGAGAATGCAAAGCACATGATACGACTACACACAAACAGTTGTTAAATGAGACACTTTTCATCCTTTAGATAAATAACCTTTAGCTAACCCCAGACTATAATTGTTAAATCTTAAGTGACCGGGAGAGGTATGTATATATCTATAGAGGGATGACACCCCTATATGCAGTTGCTAGCTAGAACCTTGATGGTCGAGTCACAGCATGCATAACTTTCTAAACTTAGGCGAAGTCCGGTGAAGCGTCATCTCAGGGAGTTCAACAGTAATAAGCATGATTATAGGAACTCATTGTAATATTGATCAGCCTTAACTAACCTAACTACAAAATAGGGAAAACCTAAGATATAGTCACACTGTAGACAAACTCAAGGGAGCGAGTCAAGGAAAATAATAGTATTTATAAACTATTATACCATAAAAACTATACTAAACATTTTAAAAAGTATAAAAACCTTTTGAACTCACCAATATTATGTTGACCATTCAAAACCACATGTATTCTTAGGAGAATGAGTACCGGAAATGGCAAGTGTTTTGGGGACATCATCAAGAGTGAAGTTGGAATCATTTGTTCTCTGATTATTTACTTTATAATCTCATTGTACTAGTATGTAAGACAACTTTGTAACCCCTATTATATAATAAATAAAAAGTAATGTTTTACTATATAACGTTGTGTTTTGTTTAATATATTCAATAACTGTGTACAAAGTCCCAAACATCGCACAATGCAATGTTTTCGCTGTTGGTCGGGGTGTAACATAACACACATTATATGTCTAGCTGTCAACACATAAGAGGAAAAATCCAATCTCCACTACATAGCCTCTTTTATAACTCATACTACACTTGAAAATGGCCTTTATAACCATCTGGTCAATGAACAACATTTGACCATCTCAAGGTATGGTGCTCCGTACACTCAAGTCCTAATATGTATCTTAGGTATTAAGGATACAAAGATAGTACCTTTTATCGAGCAACACTCATTATAGCAATCCATTACAAGATCTGGATATGGGTCATGTCCAATACTTGTTCTTTGACAAATACCTATGAATCTTGGTTACAACATATTTCCTACTTTCATCTTATGAGAGTCAACCAATCTAAGTCATATTAGTTTTACTTCATAATTGATCCTACAATTATAACTGACTATGAAATTTTAGAATAATTAGATTATTCATGGATTAAACATGTGAATATAAAACACAAAAAGCATTAATGTGAAGATCATATCCCAATATATCAAAACAATATAATAGTTTTTTATCACAATGTTCCAATGTCCATGTACTAAATCCAAATAAAATCCCATTTTTATAATAATGAAGTCCTATAACTCATGCTTTACCTTCCATGCTTAATTTAAAGGAATGACTTTATTAATGGGTCTTGACTAAATTTAATTTATGTGAATTCTGCGAATACGATCATCTCCATATTTGACTTTATTCTAAGTATAGTGAAATATCTCAGAGAATATGATTGGTGTTCTCATGTGATTGAGAGTCTCTTAGCTTGATAAAGTATATTCTTAAAGTCACAAAATATTTCTATGTTATCGTTGAATGGAAAGACTTAGATTAGTTTTTCAATGAACTCATTCATCCAATGATATATGATTGTAGCTTCTGAACTAATGTACTCTTATGTTGTAGTAGATTGTGCTATTATGTTTTGCATGAACCTTATTCCAACAAAACTTACTCTTCATCCATAATAAATTCAAAATCCAATTATAATTCATAAGTATATATAAGTGTTTTGAAGCTAGTATCTTGTGTAGCATTTTACATAAAGATGTTCTTCTAAACTGGTTAACTCATATATATTCTCTTACTTCTTCTGACGTTCTCTTAGAATGTCCTTATAGTCATCAAATGACTTTTCCATGTATCTAATTGATATCTTATGAAATGTTTATAGCATAATCATATATGTGGTCTTGTATATAATATGGCATAAATGATAGATTCATTTGTCTAAACAAATAGAATATAAATCATTTTATCTAGCTCAAAACATATGTGCTAGGTCCTTTTGAAGCAAGCTCAAAATGATGCCATGTGGAAATGCAAGATTATTCCAAAGGAATCTTGTATATTGATCTTTCTCAAGATATTTTTAACTTAAGCATAAAGATTTAAAAAATTTAACATTCTTTTTATCTATCTCTATGGATTTTACATTCCAATAATGTATCTTGTCTTTCCTAAGTCTCTCATCTTAGAAACACTTTTTGAGTTAAGGAGAAACAAACTTGAATATTCATATGTTATTTCATATGATTAAGTATGTCTCATTCACACAAGATTAGGAATATCTGTATGCTCCCACTAGTTCTTAGTAAATACACATGTTATCTTTATTTTAATATAAAAGCATACCTTTTCTTTTCATATTAAAATGACGATTCCAACCTTGAGATGTTTGCTTAATATCCACAAATGGATATTAAGGCCTACACATTTTTTTAGGATAATATAGTTTAAGAAAACCTCCAGGCTAACCAATATAGACATCTTCAAGTACTTGTCTATTAAGAAAAGCGGATTTTCTTGAAATCTATTTTCCATATCACATAATCAGAATATGTAGTTATGGTAGATAATATCCTTGTTGATCTAATTATTTCTACTTGAGAAATTTTTTGATCATAGTCAATAACATGAGTGTGATAAAAGCATTTGATAATAAGTCTTTCTAAATGCGTATAGACTTCCATATTTGTATTCTTTCTAAAAGGAATACTTACTCCTTCTAGACTTGCCATAAGGAGGAAGATAAATCAAGATCATACTTGATTATTATATATGGATTACATCTTAGTGGTCATGAGTCTAAGTTATTCATCAAGTTTACTATTTAACATAGTATTTTGGTAGTCGGATGTCTTGCCAAAAACCATCAAGAAGAACTAATCAATGAGAGATTCCATATTTCTCATGTTATAGATGATTTATGTCATATATATGCAAACAGTTTGTGTTTATGAATAGCTATTATTAATTTTTAATAATTTCTTGTTAGAACTAGTGTCAACCTTAACAATATTAGGCTATGGTTCCTGATCTACTTCAAGTTCCATGTGCCTCATAATTGCTTTGTCATTAGACACCTGTTTTCTGATAACTCAGCTTTTAGAGGAATAAGAGAACTTATTCTTGGTGATTTTGTATAAAATTATATGAGCAACCTTTTAGAATATTCTACAAATATGTATTTATTAGATTTTATGTTTAGAAGCTTTAATCTAACATATGCTTCTACTCCATAAACATTAATTAAGATAAGGATAGAGCCTTTCCTCACTAAATCTTATAAAGTGTTTTATCTACTTATTAGTTGGCAGTTGTCTTCAAGATAAAAGTGATAGTGATTAAACCATAGTCCCAAAAGGATAAAGGAAGATAATTTCCACCAATCAGAAAGTAAAACTTATCAAGTAAGGTTTAGTTCATCCGTTATTATCTATAAGGCTTTAGATGGTACTACTGAATTGTATCTCAACTTTATATTTGAAAATTCAAAAAACGTTTCACAATTATCTTTTAACATATAAAATATAATTACAATGACTATAGTTTTTTATAAAGTTGATTAGGTATCTTATACTAAATCTAGACATTCATTAGAAATGAAGTCATACCTAACAACGTAAATTTCCTTAATATTTATTTTCTCTATAGTTTAGTGAAAACATCATTAGGAATCTTTTATATATAGATAACATTCACATATGTCAAATAAACTGCATTATATGTCTTCAAAAATCTATTTCTTGAAGTTGGGATATGTGTATTTTATTTATATAATAAAGATAACAATGACGTATATAAGTTTGATTCAAATCCAGTTTGAGTCAAATGTATTTGCTTATAGAACTTATTATTTAGAAACCATTTATATTTACTTTTATTATTCTATTAAGAGATCTAAATCCCAAAAACATAATTTAGTCATTTCAAAATATGAAGGTGATCGTTATGAAAAACAATTAAGTAACTAATCAATTATCTAATCAATTAATTGAGACATATATTTAGACAGGGTAAATTCAAAACATACATTTGTTCTAAAACAAACATTTTTTTATAATACAAGTATTTTATGTTCTAAGCATAAATAATAAACTAAAATCCTGGAGTGAAGTTCCAACTTGCTTGTGCTCAGCTGCTTACTCTCCATGAATATCTATAATCATTTACAAATATTATATTAACATTAAATATCAAGTACTTGAATGTTAAATGAAAAGTATGAGTTCTATCTAGTAGATACATGAATGACTGGTTTGGCCAATCCTACTAAGATAAAAGGGTCAATTCTTCTTCCAATGTTCTATTTCTCTATAGTAGAAACAATATCCATCTCTATAGGCCTTTCTGGATTTCTTAGGCTTTAAGGTGTCCTTTCCATGAACTAATGGCCTCTTAGAGTACTCAGCCTTGCATTTTTCCTGTGTTTGAACTGGTTCATACCAATTATCACTATATTTTATGAATATCTTATCCACTGGAGAAAACATGTTATATGCTTCTAAATTAAACAAGACTTCCTAGAATTTAGGAATTTTAGTTCCCAGTGTGACGTCAGAAACATCTTCACCATCACAACAATTCTTCCACCAAGGATCATGTGCAGTTCTACTAGTAAGTGCATGTTGTTTAGGAATAGGTCCTTTAAGAATGACAATTTGTGATATTTCTTGAGATTAACTCTCAAGACATGAACCCATTCATTGATATTGTATTCATCGAATGTTATATACTCTTGTAGCTCAGCAAGACAAAGATGATACATAGTTATGAGATCGGATTTTGTTTTATCTAGAAAATCTTAACAAAATTCATTTAGTATTTCGATATTTAAATCTTGAATAATTAATACCCTTTTAGTTTCCAAAAACATTAATTATCAACGTCTATGATCCAAGTTGCAAAATAAATAAATGGTTTGATACCATTTATCCCATTCATTGAATCCAACAAGGTAGATGTCGAGTATCAATTATATTATAATGTATAATTTCTAGCATTATGGGATCGCTAATAACAAAGTTTAATAGATAAGTTTGATCTCATTTATGTTTCAGATCTCTATTGCCTAGGTGACCTTTATCACTATAGATTTCCGATCAAATCGTCTAGATTGAGGACCATGTGTAATTGGCCCATAACCTGGTTATAAAACTGCGAATACACTTCGACCATCAAAAGATAACACTAGCGGTTAGGTATCCTTTATCCCGCTAGCGCATACAAGTGACATGCGAGTGCTATTCAGATTGGACTGCATACATTTGAGTTTAATAAGTGATCTTTGATATTTTTGTAATTCTAGTTTAAAAAAAAATTATATCAAGGTTAATGCATACATCCAATAAGCTGTGGTATACTTATATTTAAAATCACATATTAAAAATATTCTTTAATTAAATCCAAATTTTATATAATCGACACAATCAAATTTTAAATTTAATATCTAGAATTATGTGACAACCCGAAATTTCCATTCGTACAAACTCTACTGTCAAGCACTTCAAATAGGAGTCAAATACTTTCTGCTAAATTTTAGCCGGTTTAAAGTCCGTTTGAGTGTTTTAAAGCTTAGTGCTTCAGGAGATAACTGGAGAGAGGATACCCTAGGTTTTATTGTGCATCAATAAAGTCCCAAAACTCCAAGAGTTTGGAGTTTACGGCCCAAACATGGTGTTTACGGCCGTAAACCCCAAGGAGTATAAATATGACACTTAGTCATTTTTATCAGTTTTTCCACCTTCAAGCTCAAGAACACTCCCTTTTCTCTCTCAAGTATCATAACACATTTCTTCAAATCCTCCAAAAATGTAAGTGTTTCTTCCTTTGATTTGTTGATACAACACTTTATCTAGTGTTTATACACGATTTCATCCATGGAAATCTCCTTTTTTTCTTAGATCTTCAAGTGTTCTTCAAAACACCAAGAACACACACTAGTGTTCTTGGCCCCTAAACACTCTTACAAGCTTCCTATAAGTAAGTACACTCCTCCTAACTAGTTATTTGCTTAGTATACTTGTTAATCCATTGGAAAACATCAAAGATCCCCAAGAACACATGTGTTTACGGTCAAGGGATATCCTTGAACCGTAAACACCATCTAGTGGTGTTTAAGTGCCACTAACACCTTCTAGGGCTTGGATATTGGACTAGAACCTCGCATGCATGAGCTAGAAACCCCAAATCACGAAATGGTTGGAGTGACCATGAGTTTACGGCCGTAAACTCATGGGTTTACGACCGTAAACACATGGGTTTACGACCGTAAACTCCCAAGGCTGGTCCAAGGACCGTAAACTCCAAAGATGAGTCATTTTGAGCCCTAGTCCCTTCCTAAGCCTTTGATACAAACCTAGAACACTTCCTTGAGGGGTATAAGACCTTAAAACACACAATAGCACAAATTACCATGAGTTTACGGCCGTAAACTCATGGTGGAAATGACCATGGGCCGTAAACTCATGTGTTGTTACCATTTGGGAAGTAAACTCCAATGTGAGGCCATACTCTCTTTAGATCCAACCCTTTAGTACTCCTAGCATTTGAAACAAAAGTGTTTCCATGTATTAGGGTGTCTTTACTTGATTAATTAGTTGTTAAATGACTAATTAGATGCATTTATGTATCACTACATGTTAAATAGGATCCGCGTGTGTGTTCAAGTCCTCACTTGACACTTAGCATCATATCCGGCACTTCCATCCAAACCACTCACTGCAGGTGAGTTCATACCCCTTAATTAACCTTTTAAATGTTTTTAAATGCTTTTATGGGGGGGGGGGAATACAAGTTGATTCGTGATAGTTATCATATCAATCACATGTGATTAATAACTATCACACTATGGATTTACTACACTTTTAGCTGTTTTATCAAGCAAACTACTTCAAAATGATTTCTCGAATGCTTTTACACGTTAAACTCTTTATCAAACTCGTTTTCTAAATTACATCTTTCCTTTCAAATTCTGTTATGACTATGTTTCAACAAAAGGTTTTTCATGTACTTCAAACTATGTTCCAAATAAGGGATTTCTTATACTTTAAACTGTTTATATCAAACAAAACTGCTTTTAAATCATTTTATAAATTGACATCAAGTCATCAATTCTTATTATTAAACTTTTCAAATGTTTTACAAAACTTCTTTTAAACTTTTATATTATCAATTGCATGCCTCTATATGTATAGTTATATAAGTAATGTTTAAAGGACTTAGGACTGCTAACCCGCCTTATTTCCTGTTCCTTGTTTGGTTGTGGACTTAGCGTATCATGTTATTTGTCCGACGGTCGTCTAAATATTAGTTATATATTATGTATACATATATAGACATAAAAGTTCTATTAGTCAGTTCAGTACCTTTGGGTAGCAAAGGCATCCTTCCATTCATTCATATACATATATTACTAGTAACTATAATGGGTATAGTTAGGAGATACTATTTAATATTTCTAGTACAAGGAATCACATAAGAGTCAGTTCATTCATGAGTCTATACAAATATTTAAATACTATAAATAGAATGTGACATACTAATTCTCGATACGGCACTTCATTGTGGTATCACCTTGTAACCAGAGTCTCCTGGAGGGAGAGCGGGCATTGTGTGTATAGATCTATACGGGACAGACACTCCCACATCCCGACTGCTAGCTACAGTCCGAGCCGATAAGGCCCAGCAGTGACAAAATATCACCTCACTATATATGACCTGGAGGGTCATCAGTTATTCAGCCGTCGATCAACATGGTTACATACGAGTTCACATTCAAACCTTTAATTATCCAATTAAGAATTAAAGGCCAAATAGACTTTTCAAAGCATATCGTTCATTGATCCCACCTGGGATCCGCTTTTCATTCATTTAGACTTTTCGAGTCGTATTGTTCATTCGATACCACCTGGAGTCTATACTTCATTCATTTAGGCTTTTCGAGGCGTATTGTTCATTCGATACCACCTAGAGTCTACACCTCATTCATTTAGGCATTTCGAGGCGTATTGTTCGTTCGATACCACCTGGAGTCTATGTTTTATTCACTTTATAGCCAGCCGTGTCACTGCTGAGGTAAAATATTATTTTCCCTATTACAGTTACTTTGTGATTTTATCATATACACGTTTAGGTATAGCTATATTTAGGTAATAATAGTTATACTAGGGGAAAAACCTTCAGTTTTGCAGAGGTGCAAACCTTCAAAACAGTCGGGTCTTGATAGAAGACTGCTTTTATACTAATAGGAAATATGAGATTTTCTAGACTTTTCATCCTTATACAAAGTTTTCATAAAACAATTACAAGTCTTTTCTTTACAGTTTTACAAAGCAATGACACTAAAATACTTATGTTCTCACCAGCTTTAAAGCTGATACTCGCTTTCAAAATAACTTGTATTCTCAGGTCACCAGTAGACAGGTACGATGACCAGGTTTTGAGAAGACGGAGCGGTCAAGACTCGTCTTTTATTTTGATTTCTTATTATCATGTCGTATACTATGAAAGAACACACATGTATTAAAATTCTACTATTAATGCAATGGATGATGTTGTTGCTTGTTTACTACTTTACACTGTTGTGATACTTTACATGATGTCCTCCACCCCAGAACGTTTCCGCCGTTCTTGGTTTTGGGGTGTGACAGACTGGTATCAGAGCATTGTTTATAGTGAATTGAGTATATCAACCCATAAAAGATATACAGACTATAAATACAATGGGATTAAAATACTATGACCAAGAGTTTATACTTTTAAATAATAAAATATTTAATTAAGTATACATGCCTGCATTCATACTAAAATCAGTGTCACAATGACAAAAACAAAAGTATTACGATTGTTGAAATATCACAAGTTAACTTGGGGATGTATGGTCAGTCCTGGGAGTGGCATAGCCTGATCAAATATGCTGGTCCGAGGAGTGATTAGCATATGCCCAAGAATGTTTGTGATATGGAAACAAGTCTAAAAACTTACCAACACTACCACAATGAAAACATTAGGAGTATTTCGTATTACTACAGAATTACTTATGTGCTTATCTCTTATATCCCTTTTCTCGCGTAGACAATATGGCTGGATTCCATCCCCACGACGACTTGTACTTCCATAACCAAGGTAATGGAGGAGGGTTTGAAGCAGAGCCAGAAAATGATCACCCAATCCCTTTGGACGATCACCATGCTGAAGGCTTTGCAAATGGTTCTGACTCCGAGCCTGAAGTTGAGAACCTACCCCCAGTGGCTCCCAATCCAATTCCTAACCCTCGTCCGACTTTTCAAGGTCCGACGCCTCCTTGGGTGGAATGTTTGGAAACATGGAGCGAAGAGCAAGATCAACCTATGCCATTTAACGGAGACCGAAGCTTCTATAACCTGAGCGAGGGGAGTTCAGCGGACAGGGTTCTGCCAATCCTGGTCCGCAGGGTTGCCCGAAACGAGATTCAGGGTAGGACAGCGCTCCATCGAATCACGGAAGTTGACGCCAATGCAAGAATGCATACCCTCCGCACCATTCGTCTGGAAGATGCTCACGAGAGATCTAGGGGAGACCATGATGCCCTACTGCAGGCACTAGCTGAAACTCAAGCCGAAGTCATAGAGCTCCGAGTACGCCAGGGGGTGTACGAAAGACACCTGCTAGATATGGAACGTCAACTGGCTGAACTAAGGGTTCACCAGAGGGATGACCGTCACCAGTAAAAGATGCCTTATCTTTCCTTCCTTGTTATAAGGAATCGTCTTCCTGTCTATGCCTTAGGTAGCACTTTTCTATGTAACTACCCCAATGCCGTGAATACATTTAGTTAAGTCTTTATGCTGTCAAAACTTTTCTACTCCAGATATGATGTAAGACCTACTACAAGGTCAATTTTCCCAAACTTATTACATCATAATTATTAACGATATGGACAGTCGGCTAATTTCTGTGTCAACTTTTGTTTAAATACTTTCATCCTACTATCGTTAGAATTCTATCTGAAACGCACTCTAGTCAAGTTATTGAGCTATGGTAATTTAGCTCAGAGATCACTTCCAATTCTTGTCGAAGGTTGGATAGCAATCGTCTTATAACCATTCTATGAACTTACTTCTACTCTTCACTAGGACTGCATCATAGGGATGTAGGTCAAACCCTCGAGAGCTTACTCCTACTCTTTACATGAATGGTCGAAATACATCTAGGCTCAACCATAATCACTCACGAACTCATTTTCCTTTGTATAACAGAATCATGTCGTCATCCAGAAATAACCCGCCGAGCAACGAAACCCCTATCCTTCATATCGACGCCGCTACCTTCCAAGCAGCGGTATCAGCTGCCGTGACAACTGTCCTTGCACACCTCCACACTAGTAACGAAAGCAAGGCTGAAAAAGGTGTTGACAGTTCAAATTGTTGTAACCACCTGGGAAGTCAACAAATGATAACTGTTGTAAACACCCAAAGCCACAACTCGGAGTTTAAGAAACGAAAGCGTCAAGCTCAAAAGGAACGCAAACGGTTTCAAAGGATTGCCAGGCAACAGCAACCAGTGGCGACCCCTGCCACCACATCACCGGTCAAGCTATATGAGGGAACACTCCCGAAGTGTAACAAGTGTAGCTACCATCATAATGGAGCTTGCCGGGTATTGCAATGCATCAATTGCAACAAAACGGGACACACTGCTCGTTTCTGTAGAACCACCTCTACCACCGGAGCCAGCCAAATTTTCTATAGTTGTGGTGAGGCAGGACACTATTACAGGGATTGTCCAAAAAGGAAGATCAACAAAAACAATCGTTTGCACATAACTCCGACCCGACACTTCACTTCCACCACTAATGCTGGTACAAGCCAGATATGTCATTTATGTGGTGAGATTGGGCATCTCCAGAAGGATTGTCCAATAACAGAGAATTCTGGCGCAAACGGGAAGATACTAAGGATCACAACCGCAGGAGAGACTACTCCGGACCCACGTTGAAGTACTAGGGCGTTTCGTTATAATAGACTTATAAACTGTTAAACACTAGTGCAACTCGAGTCTTGTCTTTTATGAGATCCCGCCAGTTAAGGGGCTCTCGTGCTGCGTATACTTGCTTTTGTAGTATACCTTATTCGCAGCAGTAGTCTTGTAGTAAACTAAAGTACCGAAACTCTGTAAAAGTTGCACCTTTATGTTTTTATAACACTTTTATAATCTAGACTAACGCCTTTTATTCCGAGTAGTCCGACAGTAGCAAGTAACTAGAGTCAATTTGATCCTCACAGTGCCAGTCTCGTGCGAAAATCCTTTTCCCCATAGTCTCCTTTCTAGCGAAACCGCCATCTCAGAACTCCGAGGTACTCATGTAGGAAGTACCTTATGTTTCGTATCCTTCCCGAAAACACCTCAGCAAACCTCCCCGGAGTACCACTCGTACAGTACGTCAAGTTCAACCCGAAGACCCATACGGTTAATCTATCGCTGGAGAAGGTATACACAAGGGTGGTATATAATCAAGGTTCTACAGGCTTAGAATTAATGATTCTGCTTTAACTTCTTTTCCGTGTTTAGATGTGAGCTAAAAGAAGAATCATTTATTCGACTGCCTTTTCAGTCTTAATTATATACGGCTCGTATACACGAAGCTGTGATTGATGAACCAAATATGACTTCTGATATGAACTTTAGGACGGAGACTGCCCAAGACTACGAGTGATCGTACTGCCATGCGGATAAACTTAGAATCCAATCAAATGCCTTCTCACCGATCAAGACAAATTTAGGATCGACTTAGTTCCAAGGGCTACCCCAGTAGCCAAACCACCCTATCATCTAGCACCTGCATTGATGCAAGGACTGTCCAATCAACTTAACGAACCGCTCAGCAAGGGCTTTATAAGACCAAGCTTCTCACCCTGGGGAACTCCGGTCGGGTTCGTCAAAAAGAAAGGCTGATCACTTTGTATATGCATCAATTACAGGAAGCTCAACAAGCTAACCATCAAGAATCAGTACCCTTTGCCTATCATAGACGAATTATTTGATCAACTGTAAAAGGGCGATCTTCTTTTCAAAAGTCGATCCAAGATCCGGGTATCACCGACTACGAGTGCTAGAGGAGGATGTTTCGAAGACAGCCTTCCGAACTCGTTATGGGCACTACGAATTCGTAGTGATGCCGTTCAGATTAACAAACGCACCCGCAATATTCATAGATTTAATGGATAAGGTGTGTCGTCCTTACTAGGATCAGTTCGTCATCGTCTTCATCGATGACATACTTATCTACTCTCGTAGTAAGGAGGAGCATAGTCAACATCATCAACAGATCTTGGAAACATATCGATTAGAGAAGCTCTACGCGAAATTCTCTAAATGCGACTTTGGATTCGAAGGGTCAAATTCCTGTGTCGCATTGTTAGCGAAGAGGGAATTCAAGTAGACACTTTCAAATCCAGGGCACAGTTGTATTTTGATGTAACGAGGTAAGATCATTACCTAAGCCTCCCATCAGTTAGAAACCCTCAAAACTAGCCATGAAATTCACGATCTAGAGTTAGAGGGCATCATTAGAGAAGATCGTTCAGATTAGTGGACGATTGAAAGCCTCTAGTGACCGACAGAAAAGTTACGCAAGGCCTTTCGAGATTCTCGCTAGAATCGGCCCTGTAGCTTACAAACTTAACTTACCCGCGAACTCAGTAATGTACATTCTACTTTCCACGCCTCGAACTTGAAAAAGTGCCTGTCCGACGAGACTCTTGTAATCCCACTCGACGAGATCGAGATCAACGAGAGCCTCAACTTCGTGGAAGAACATGTAGAGATCATGGACCGAGGGGTCAAGCGAACGAAAAAAAGTCGCATCCCAATCGTGAAGGTTCGCTGGAATGCCAAGCGAGGACCTGAATTCACTTAGGAGCGATAGGATCAGTGGAAACTGAAATATCCTCATCTAGTACTTAGTTATTTTGTAACTACTCATTTGCTTAAACTCTAATTTCGGGACGAAATTCCCTCTAACGGGGGGATGATGTGACAACCCGAAATTTCCATTCGTACAAACTCTACTGTCAAGCACTTCAAATAGGAGTCAAATACTTTCTGCTAAATTTTAGCCGGTTTAAAGTCCGTTTGAGTGTTTTAAAGCTTAGTGCTTCAGGAGATAACTGGAGAGAGATGACACCCTAGGTTTTATTGTGCATCAATAAAGTCCCAAAACTCCAAGAGTTTGGAGTTTACGGCCCAAACATGGTGTTTACGGCCGTAAACCCCAAGGAGTATAAATATGACACTTAGTCATTTTTATCACTTTTTCCACCTTCAAGCTCAAGAACACTCCCTTTTCTCTCTCAAGTATCATAACACATTTCTTCAAATCCTCCAAAAATGTAAGTGTTTCTTCCTTTGATTTGTTGATACAACACTTTATCTAGTGTTTATACACGATTTCATCCTTGGAAATCTCCTCTTTTCTTAGATCTTCAAGTGTTCTTCAAAACACCAAGAACACCAAGAACACACACTAGTGTTCTTGGCCCCTAAACACTCTTACAAGCTTCCTATAAGTAAGTACACTCCTCCTAACTAGTTATTTGCTTAGTATACTTGTTAATCCATTGGAAAACATCAAAGATCCCCAAGAACACATGTGTTTACGGTCAAGGGATATCCTTGAACCGTAAACACCATCTAGTGGTGTTTAAGTGCCACTAACACCTTCTATGGCTTGGATATTGGACTAGAACCTTGCATGCATGAGCTAGAAACCCCAAATCACGAAATGGTTGGAGTGACCATCAGTTTACGGCCGTAAACTCATGAGTTTACGACCGTAAACACATGGGTTTATGACCGTAAACTCCCAAGGGTGGTCCGAGGACCGTAAACTCCAAAGATGAGTCATTTTGAGCCCTAGTCCCTTCCTAAGTCTTTGATACAAACCTAGAACACTTCCTTGAGGGGTATAAGACCTTAAAACACACAATAGCACAAATTACCATGAGTTTATGGCCGTAAACTCATGGGGGAAATGACCATGGGCCGTAAACTCATGTGTTGTTACCATTTGGGAAGTAAACTCCAATGTGAGGTCATACTCTCTTTAGATCCAACCCTTTAGTACTCCTAGCACTTGAAACAAAGTGTTTCCATGTATTAGGGTGTCTTTACTTGATTAATTAGTTGTTAAATGACTAATTAGATACATTTATGTATCACTACATATTAAATAGGATCCGCGTGTGTGTTCAAGTCCTCACTTGACACTTAGCATCCTATCCGGCACTTCCATCCAAACCACTCACTGCAGGTGAGTTCATACCCCTTAATTAACCTTTTAAATGTTTTTAAATGCTTTTATGGGGGGGGGGAATACAAGTTGATTCATGATAGTTATCATATCAATCACATGTGATTAATAACTATCACACTATGGATTTACTATACTTTTAGCTGTTTTATCAAGCAAACTACTTCAAAATGATTTCTCGAATGCTTTTACACGTTAAACTCTTTATCAAACTCGTTTTCTAAATTACATCTTTCCTTTCAAATTCTGTTATGACTATGTTTCAAGCAAAGGTTTTTCATGTACTTCAAACTATGTTCCAAATAAGGGATTTCTTATACTTTAAACTGTTTATATCAAATAAAACTACTTTTAAATCATTTTATAAATTGACATCAAGTCATCAATTCTTATTATTAAACTTTTCAAATGTTTTACAAAACTTCTTTTAAACTTTTATATTATCAATTACATGCCTCTATATGTATAGTTATATAAGTAATGTTTAAACGACTTAGGACTGCTAACCCGCCTTATTTCATGTTCCTTGTTTGGTTGTGGACTTAGGGTATCCTGTTATTTGTCCGAAGGTCGTCTAAATATTAGTTCTATATTATGTATACATATATAGACATAAAAGTTCTATTAGTCAGTTCAGTACCTTTGGGTAGCAAAGGCATCCTTCCATTCATTCATATACATATATTACTAGTAACTATAATGGGTATAGTTAGGAGATACTATTTACTATTTCTAGTACAAGGAATTACACAAGAGTCAGTTCATTCATGAGTCTATACAAATATTTAAATACTATAAATAGAATGTGACATACTACTTCTCGATACGACACTTCATTGTGGTATCACCTTGTAACCAGAGTCTCCTGGAGGTAGAGCGGGCATTGTGTGTATAGATCTATACGGGACAGACACTCCCATATCCCGACTGCTAGCTACAGTTCGAGCCGATAAGGCCCAGGGGTGACAAAATGTCACCTCACTATATATGACCTGGAGGGTCATCAGTTATTCAGCCGTCGATCAGCATGGTTACATACGAGTTCACATTCAAACCTTTAATTATCCAATTAAGAATTAAAGGCCAAATAGACTTTTCAAAGCATATCGTTCATTGATCCCACCTGGGATCCGCTTTTCATTCATTTATACTTTTCGAGGCGTATTGTTCATTCGATACCACCTGGAGTCTACACTTCATTCATTTAGGCTTTTCGAGGCGTATTGTTCATTCGATACCACCTGGAGTCTACACTTCATTCATTTATGCATTTCGAGGCGTATTGTTCATTCGATACCACCTGGAGTCTATGTTTTATTCACTTTATATCCAGTAGTGTCACTGCTGAGGTAAAATATTATTTTCCCTATTACAGTTACTTTGTGATTTTATCACATACACGTTTAGGTATAGCTATATTTTGGTAATAATAGTTATACTAGGGGAAAAACCTTCATTTTTGCAGAGGTGCAAACCTTCAAAACAGTCGGGTCTTAATAGAAGACTGCTTTTATACTAATAGGAAATATGAGATTTTCTAGAGTTTTCATCCTTTTACAAAGTTTCCATAAAACAATTACAAGTCTTTTCTTTACAGTTTTACAAAGCAATGACACTAAAATACTTATGTTCTCACCAGCTTTAAAGCTGATACTCGCTTTCAAAATAACTTGTATTCTCAGGTCACCAGTAGACAGGTACGATGACCAGGTTTTGAGAAGACGGAGCGGTCAAGACTCGTCTTTTATTTTGATTTCTTATTATCATGTCGTATACTATGAAAGAACACACATGTATTAAAATTCTACTATTAATGCAATGGATGATGTTGTTGCTTGTTTACTACTTTACACTGTTGTGATACTTTACATGACGTCCTCCACCCCAGAACGTTTCCGCCGTTCTTGGTTTTGGGGTGTGACAAATTAAATTTGGATGTTTGAGCGCTAAATAATATTAATAAACCTTTTAATAAAACTTTATTTTATAAAATAAGGTTTGAAGCTTGATAAGTCTCTAAAATCTTAATTTTAAACTTATATAGATTTAATCGCAAAATTTAGTGTTAGCTAGTTTTAAACGATAAAACTCATTTTATTTTAATAACATTTTACCTTCTCATGTTAAAAAATAAATTTCATTAAAATAAAACACATTGTGATCATTGTTATGTTTAAAGTACTATCTAGAATTTTAAAATCTAATTTTAATAACATGCATAATATATAAACATAAAAAAAGCATCACAAGGCACTAAAACATATATGCATAATCCAACCACATCTACTGACATTTTGTGAGCCATCACCAAAATGCCAAGTCAATTCATAAGGGACATAAAGGGACCAAATATTCACCTTGTTTCATTTTTCCTCCCACTTGCTATGACAACACTAAGTAGCAAAAGTTCAAATTTTTATAAAAGTTATAAAAACTTTATAAAATTATGGTGTGACACTTGATCCTCTAAAATGGTCTTCATCTTCATCTTGTTATATTTTTTTTTATAAAAATAAACTATTTCTAAAAATAATCTATTACTTACAAAAATAAAAAAATGAAAACAATATGTTTATTTATTACATACCATATGAAAAAAATATATATTACAAACCATTTTAATAAATCAACATACATACAAAAACACAACATATCCATGGATAGTTTATGCACATCATATATAAAACAACAGCTTCTATTTCTAAGACAACTTTGATGATAAAATATGCATGTAAGCTTTTGTCATAAAAAATAATAATTATAAAGTTGTCATAGAAAATATGTACGAATTTTCTTACAAAAAGAAAAACATCTATATTTTCCAAAAACAAAGATCATACCAAATAATCTACTAATATAACAAAGCTTGAAAGAATTTCTCTAGTACCAATTGTTGAGTTTTATTCAAAAATAGTTTCTAAAAACACTAAAATGGAAACAGAATCTTTAAAAAAATGAATAAACTTAAAACCATTTTAACCCACCAATGATCATTTGTCAAAGAATGGAAAGATTAATTCAACCATAGAAAGGAAAAGATTACAATCTAGGATGTGTTTTATTCTCATGGGAGTTTGGATGTTGATGAAGTGAGGTAAGAAGCTCCAAAGTAAAAGCCCTTTGCAGGTATCCGCCAAGCAAGAGTAAACCACTTCCAAATAAGTACAAAGGAGAAGCAACAACTATGAACCTTAACTCTACACTACACCATGCAAGAGAGGAGAAGGAAGGAAAGCATGAAGCTCATGGTTTTGGCAGTAGCTAGTTTTAAACACTTACTCTTACTTTTATAATTAGACGCAAGTCCTAACTGAACATACCTTTCAACCAACTCAAAGCATGGCCTTTAAAGAAGTATGGGATCGAAGAGGAAAGACAACACTCAATCTCTTCCTCTTGGAAGAGATATTCAGCCATCATCACAAGGATGTGATGGCAGTGTGTGTTATACTCTTACTTATTAACTAGTGTATACATTTAATTTATATAGAACTAACTTTTATAAAATTGAAACCGAACTAGTCCAATAAAATGTACATAACTTGTAAATCATATTATATGAGTTACTGGTTAGTTTTTCTCTTTTAGAAAAAATATTATTTCCATAAATAATAATTTTCCAATTAAAATACAAGTGTTCATAAAATTTCTTAATAATCAAATTACTTTAATAAATAATCAATTAGTAGTAAGTTTCTATAAGGTGCGACCCTATGATCATATGTCATTAGCAAACATCATTCTATAATGACTCTTGCACATAAATATCTTTTAGTGGGAGCCACACTGATCTTGATAAGATTCAAGAGTCAACCAATAAAGAACATATAATTGTCCTAGCAATCAAATGAGTTTGAAAGAGGTATTAAGGAAGCTGACATTCCTCCAAATCTTCCTAAAAGACTTGATATATGACTTCATAGACCTAGTTATATAAAATCTATATTACTGAGGAACATGAGTCACTGGTAAGCGATAGTCAGAGTATGCCATGATGGAAAGATGGAGAGCAAGAATCAATCCATCTATGTTTGAAACTTGGTTGATCAACCACTTGACCTTAAAATTGTAAGTGTTAGTGCATCTTCAGAAAATCAAAACAATGGATGTGAACAAACACACAGTCAAACCAAGATGGGTTGTAAAGAATATGTGAGCTCATAAACTTCATCTATGAACTGAAACAAGAATCTCACAGAAGTATAATCTTTTCTTCGATGAGACGTATATGTGTCAATGCCAGTGGATTGTAAGAATGTCAAAAGCCAGTGGGAATAATTAGAATCCTTGTTTTAATGAGATACTTAAAGGAGTTTGAATTTTAAGAAACAAAGATGAGACGTATATGTGTCAATGCCAGTGGGAGCACTTTTGTCACCCTTGTAATGTATATGGATAATATACAGTTCATAGGAAACGATGCTCTAGTTTTAGCTGCATTTTTATTTTCGGCATCCTGTTCATCAAGAGCATCCTCAAGGGATTTTAATTCATCAAGCTCTTTATCCCTCGCAGCTTGAGCTTTTTTTTCTTCTTCAGTAAGAACAAGATTGATGTCATCTTCCGAAATCAAATTCACCTTTTTTTTTCTGAACCAGAAGCTGCATTAACCTTTTGTTCAGTACTAGATTTTTCTTTAAAATCCTTTATCTTATCTTCTAAGGTTTGATTTTCAAGATTAATCTTTTTAGTATCAGACATCTCCAAATTCCTAGTCTGATAAGGATTTTTGATATTAACTTTTAGAATCAGAATTTCAATACTGAAAGGCTCTTCAATATTCATAGCTTCAACTCTTTTGCCAGTATTCACATTTTCAGCTCCTTCTCCCCTTGTTGCGAAGTAGCACCTCTACTCGTAACATTTGTGAGCTGAGTAAGTTTTGCAAGAATCAGATTAAGCTTCACATCTATAAGTGTATTTATATTGGGAAGAGTAGCATTGAGTTTCACATCCATGACTTGCAAACATAATCAACATATGGAGCGTCCTTTTCTTCAACTATCTTCACTAATCACTGATTAATTTCAACATTATGACCTTTTCAACAAAAAAAAGTTCTTCATTCATTTCTCATTCATGCTCGTAGCGGCATCCAATCTCTCTTTAAGAACTTTCTTCTTTTGAGTCATCTAAGCAAGAGCATCCATAACCTTGTTTTCACCTTACAAATTTGTTTGTAATGAAAGAATAGAACTTGACATAGAAGTATGGTGATCAACGTTTTCTTACTGAAGACCAAATCATAATGTAGAAATAGATTCTTTCTCAACATTAAGAAATTCATGAAACTCTTTTATCTCATTCACCTCATCAGAAAAATTTGTATCAACTTTTTCTTGAAAATCGTTCAATTATATACTCCTTCTCAGAGAAATCTTTCACCACAATCTTAACATAATCAATCTTGGTGTTCGCTACCTCAATCAATTCTTTTTAGGCTGCAAAGGTTTTTGCATTCTCAGAAGTTAGAGTTTCCATGACCGCTTTATGTGAAGTTACAACATTCTCAAAATTTTGGTCTTTCACCAGAAATAAGAAGCTTTATGTACACTTGAATAATGATTCAAAGATATTAAAATGAATCATACAATTTTGTAGATGACTTCCCCAACTGTAACTACCTCATCACTCACCATCCGATCCATCCTTGAAAAAGAAAAACTACGCAGACCCAACTTTCTTGATTGGTTCAAGCAACTTAGAATTGTCCTCAAGATTGAGAAAAAGGACTATGTCCTTGATGAACCTATCCCGGAAGAGGTCCCGACCAATGCTGCCAAAGCAGTGAAAGATGCTCGGGCGAAAAATGTAAATGATTCGACTGAAGTGGCTTTTGCATCATGCTTGCAACTGTGACTCCTGAGCATCATAAAACTTTGAGTTTCATGAAGCATTTGACATGATTGAGAAACTTAGAATCATGTTTCAAGTTCAAGCTAAGCAAGAGAGGTTTGAGACCTTGAATGCTTTTATTGGTTGCAAGATGGATGAGGGATCTTCTGTGAGTGCACATGTACTAAAAATGAAAGCTTATGTTGAGCAGCTTGTCCACATCAGATTCCCATTTGGGGATGAGCTAGCGATCGATATAATCCCAACCTTATTGCCTAAGTCCTTCAACCAATTTGTGATGAACTTCAGAATGGATGACAGGGAGAGGAGCATTAATGAGCTTCATAACATGCTCAAGAATGTCGAGGCAAACATCACGAAATCTGGGAACAATGAAGTGATGATGATCTTCTAGGGTCAAATCTCCAAGAGGAAAACCGATAATAATGTTGGTAAAGGGAAAGGAAAAGCTCACAAGAAAGGCAAGGGTAAAGGAAATGGTCAAGGGAAGCCTCCTGCTACCAACCCAATTCCTAAGCCCAAACCTGCTGCTGAATCTGATTGTTTTCACTACAATGAAAGGGGACACTGGAAACATAACTGTCCCACGTACCTAGCGGAAGTTAAGAAAAACAAGGCCAACTAGGTTGGAACCTCAAGTATATATGTAATTGAATTATATGCATTCCGTATTAATTCTTGGGAATTCGATACTGGAAGTAGTACTAACATCTGCAATGATTTTCAGGGACTAAAGAATGCTAGAGAACTCAGAGATGGCGACTTGGAAATCCATGTAGGAAATGGCATTCGAATAGCTGTCAAAGCCATAGGAAAATATCATATTTTGCTTTCAAATGGTCTTGATCTTATTTTGAAATTTTTTTGTTATGTACCTATTATAACTAAGAATATTATCTCTATGTCTCGTTTGTATGAACAAGGTTTTCGTTATAAGTTTGACTTTGATTCTGAAAAACATATATGTGTTTAAAGATAATGTGTTCTATTTTGAGACTAGTCCTGATAATGGAATATATGAAATCGATTTAAATGGTTCATATCAAAAGGACAATTCAATGTACAAGTTAAATAAGAAAATAAAGTTAGACTCAAATAAACCTTATTAACTGCGTTGTCGACTTGGGCACATAAACAAAACTCATATTACTAAGCTTCAAAAGGATGGAATCTTAGAATCAACAGGCTCATTGTCTTTTGGTGTGTGCGAATCATGTATTTGTGGCAAGATGACTAAGGCTCCTTTTACTGATTATGGTGAAAGAGCTTTGAATCTATTAGGCCTCATACATACTGATGTATGTGGACCTTTTAGGACAATGATCAGAATCTATTAGGCCTTATACATACTCATGTACATGTGGCAAGATGACAATAATTCATTACATTTACTGATGATTTTAATAGATTTGGATATGTGTATCTCATGAAACACAAACATGAAGCATTCGATATCTTCAAAGTATTCCAAAATGAAGTACAAAATCGACTCGGTACAAATATTAAAACCATACAATCATAATTGTGGTGCTGAATATCTAAGCTATGAGTTTGATTAATATCTTAAGAATTGTGGCATAGTGTCACAACTCATTCCACTAGGAACACCAAAACATAATGGTGTTTCAGAAAGGAGAAATCGTACTATACATGATATGGTACGATCAATGATGAGTCATACTTCCCTTCCTCATTAGTTTTGGGGTTATGCCCTCAAATCCGCAACTCGAATTGTAAACATGGTCCCAATTAAAAATGTTAGTAAGACTCCCTACCAGTTATAGCATGAAAAAGTTCCATTAATGTCTTACTTAAAGGTATGGGGTTATGAAGCATATGTTAAATGAGAGACTTATAACAAGATTGACCCCAAATTTCAAAAGTGTATCTTTGTGGGATACCCAAACGAAAGCATGGGTTATTACTTCTTCTAGAAAGAAGAGAACCGAGTGTTCATAGCCCGGAAAGCAATGTTTCTTGAAACTGACTTTATCTTACCTAAAGCAAGTGGGAGCCTCATAGATCTCGAAGAAATTTGTGAAACACAACCTTTAGTTGAGAATAATAATCGACAAAGAACTGTTGAACCTGGAATTTTCGTTCAGATGCCAAAAACCACACCAATTGTACGACGCTCCAGTAGACCTCGTCAGGCACCTGACAGATTTGGGTTTTTCATTCCTGAAGTGGAAGTCTTCTTGATGGATCAATGTGAGCCCAATAGTTACAAGACATATAATACATACCTATAGTCTGATAAATAGCTTGATGCCATGAAATATGAAATTCAGTCCATGAATGACAATCAAGTATGGGACATGGTTGACTTACTTCCTAACAACAGGGCTATTAGAAGAAAGTGGATCTTTAAGAAGAAAACCAACGTGGATGGAAATGTACAAACCTTCAAAGCACGACTTGTCACAAAAGGGTATACTCAAATTCAAGGTGTTGACTTTGAAGATACCTTCCCGCCAGTTGCTAAGATTAAATCTATTAGGATTATCATGGTCATAGTTGCATATTACGACTATAATATATGGCAAATAGATGTCAAAACCGTTTTCCTTAATGGATATCTTGAGGAAGATGTCTATATGGAATAGCTTGAAGGTTTTGTCAAACCAAATAACCTAAAGAAGGTGTACAAAATTGAAGAATTCCATTTATGATTGAAACAAGCATCTAGGGCTTGATACCATCATTTTGATGAGAACATCAAAAGGTTTGGTTTCTCAGAAAGTCCTAATGAACCATGTGTATACATCAAAGCAAGTGGGAGCCAAACTATTTTTATAATTATATATGTCGATGATATACTACCGATCGAGAAAGATATCCCAACATTCAAGGAGACTAAGGCCTACCTTAGTAAGTCCTTTCAAATGAAAGATCTAGGGGATGCTACATACATACTCGGTATTAGGATCTATATAGATAGATCCCAAATACTCATTGTTTTGAGTCAGAGCACATACATTTGCAAAGTCTTCAAACGCTTTTCAATGGATAACTTAAAACGAAGAATTGTACCCATACTACCTGGCACCATTCTTTCTAAGGCTGATAACCCTAATACTGATGATGAGATCAAAAGAATGAGCCGCATACTGTATGCTTCAACAGCATGTTCAACTATGTATGTTATGACATGTACAAGGTCGGATGTAGCTTAAGCTATTAGTTTAACTAGTAGGTATCAAGCTAATCTTGGCGAGAAACATTGGATGGTGGTTAAAAACATACTTAACTACTTAAGAAGGACAAAAGACATGTTTTTGGTTTATGGAGGTATTGAAAAAGAGCTTACTGTAAGATGTTACACTGATGCTGGTTTTAACACTAATCGATATAACTCATGCTCACAATCGGGATACATGTTCACACTTAATGGAGGAGCCATTGCCTGGAAAAGTTCAAAGCAAGAAGTGGTCGCATTTTCTACAATAGAATTAGAGTATATAGCTGCATGTGAGGCGGCTCAAGAAGTTGATTGGATGAAGAATTTCATCAATGATCTGGATGTTGTTCCAAGCATTAAAAAGTCAATTGAGATGCTTTGTGACCACACTGATGCTATCGTTATCGCAAGAGACCCGATGGTTACCAACAAGACTAGACACATTCAACGAAAATTCAATTTCATTTATCAAGAGTTGGAATTGGGAAATGTACGCATTGAGAAGTTTCATACAGATGATAATCTAGCAGATCCATTCATGAAGGCTCTTTCTTAAAACAAGTTTGAGAGTCATGTAAAAGGAATTAATATTTGATTAGCCAATGATTGGATTTAAATATATACTTTACTAATATTTGGATATTCAAAACTATGTGACAATGATATGTAATCTCTTTTGATATATGAGATATCACTTTTGTGTTAAATATTATTGTGTTCTATGCTAGCATGATATTTGATCGTTGAGTAATTTAATTATTCAAAATTGTCCATAGTCAGTCACTGTTGTGGGAGAAACTGTGAATTGAGGCTAATATGAAACGGTTTGGTTGATTTCAAGTGGTGAAATAGAAAAGTGTTGCATCCAAGTTCATATGTACTTGTTATAGAACAACTATTGGATATGACCCGCATCAAGAGTCACTTCATGGATCGTTATCATAAGTGAATCATGAACACATGTTAATATCTTTATGTCTTTTGACATGAGATAAATATTGGAGAACTCAAGTATGGAGATTGTTATACTTTGACATGGTTAAACGTTGTTCGTAACTGTACAGACATAAAAGATTTCATTGGGTATAGAATGAACTATATGAGAGTTTGTATGTAGTAAAGATGGGATTTTTTCCTCTTATGAGTTGAGAGTTAGACATCTAAGGCACCTTACTTAAAGTTGGATGTCTAAATGAGAATGATTGCGTTCCATGTCTCATATCCAACATGCTGTCAGCAAAAAAGAGATTATTGACACACTTACTTCATACTTCAATTGTAGCTAGTGAGCTCCTGGAATTGGATGTTGATTTATGGCACCCTTTTGTGTGTTGTTAGGGTAATAGCCCGTTGCTAGGCGCAAGCTACTGTCTATGTCATGCTTTAATGAATCTTGTGCAAGTGGGAGATTGTTAGATCTATATGCTCAAGAATCATTATTGAGTGATATTGCTAATGACAGGTGGTCCTATAGGGTCACACCTTAATCAAGTTGGTACTTATTGAATAAAAGAAACATCGAAGTAGTAATTATAAGAAATGGTATCATATAATAATTCATGTACAAAGTTCTAGACACTTTGGTTAACCATGATTAGATCAATCACTTACTCTACCATGGTTTAAAAGGTTAGAAGACAATTTTTGTCTTTTCTCCTCTCTATGGCCGAAAGTCATAATGCATGGGATATTACTTGTGCAGTTTACCCATATTGGTCTCCATGCCTTGCTTCCATGCTTTGTCCCTTTTTCTTTATGCTTTTAGAATACTTTATAGTATTATAATGGTTTGAACTTACTTTGCATGAGACTATATAACAATGTTTTATGCATGAGAGAGTAGTTAGTTTTTTAATCTTGCAATTTTCTCCCAAAAATAAAGAAAATTCGTAGCTTCTTCTTCCTCCACCATCTCTCTCTTTCGAAGTTTTCTTTTGCTGTTTTGGTGCTTCACTTTGTGTCTTCCTTTAGTGCTTATTCCATTAAGCACTTAAGGCATATAGAACAAAGATATACAAGAAGAAAACTAGCCTTTTGGGTACCTTAACTTGTTGGTGGATTACTTGTAGAGAAGATCAAATTTCTTGTTATTGCCATCTACTTCAACACCCCAAATCCAAGAGTGTCCAAAGGCTTTAAAGGTTCTCATTCTAAAACACATTATTGTTATTTTAATAGAATTCTAACATCTTTAAAAGGATCCTTGATGGTTTGGTTTTGTTATATACTTGAAATTTACTAGAAAATTTTAAAGCTTCCATTGCGAGTTATTGTAAAAACTCTCTATTTTACGTATCAAAACCCATCATAGACTTATACTTTTTGACCACCAATACTTTATCATGAAAAGTTATCAACAATAACCAAAGTATATTTTTGACCGCCAATACTTTCGATTGAAGATGGAGCACACAAATAAATTTCAATTAATTCAAGTGGTTCAATGATCTTTGTATTTATGATTGAAGAATGACTTTTCCTACTTTGTTTTCCCATTTCACAAGCGGCACATAAATGATCTTTATCAAACTTGAGAAGTGGAAGTCGTCGCACAAGATCAAGAAGACCAAGCTTGTTGATATCATTGAAGTTAAGATATGAAAGTCTTCTGTGCCATAACCAACTTTTATCCGATGACGCTTTCGCAAACAAACAAATTGAAGGTTTATCTTAAATCGGATTCAATTTAAGAGGATACATTCCGCCTTTCCTTTTTGAATTCAAAATAACTTTATTAGACTCCTTGTTAATAATTTCGGACATTTCTTCATCAGATGAGACTTCCAGACCAGAATCTACAACAAGTTGAGAAACAATAATTAAGTTATGTTGTAATCCTTCCACAAATGCTACCTTACGAATGGTAAACTCTCCATTGGTTATAATGTCATATCCTTTGAATTCACCAGTTGCATTATTTCCATATTTCACTCTTCCAACATCTTTCAAACTTTGAAACTCCTTCAATTGCGATTTACTTCTAGTCATATGACATGAGCAGCTGCTATCAATATATCATTCTGAATCATACTGCTCGTCATGCATCAACTACGAAATTACACAGATTTAGGAACGCAAACCAACTTGGGCCCTTATCAGAACTTCACATTATGATAATTAACTAGAAATATATTTTTCTTATCGATCCAAAATGATTTCTTAATCAAAAAATTATTCTCACTTTTTATCTTTTTGAAAACTTGAGTTTTATAATTACAAAGATTTATCTCAATTATGGGAGTTTTCTTTTGAAGATAAGCGTTTATTTTTTGGATTGATCTTTTTCAAAAACACTTTTTTTGCCTTTAATTGTGCCTCATAATTCTTTAAAATAACATCTTGCTCATAAAGTGTCTCCTTTTTAACAAAAGATTATTGTATATCAACTTTATTTGAAAAAGAATTTGATTTGTTCAATTTTTTTTTGAATTCTCACTTCTTGAATAAAACAATTTAGGACTAAAGTGAGATTTTGTTTTTAACAAGTTGTGTAGAATAATTTTTCTGATTAAAAGATCTTCATGAATTAATAGACTTGAATCCTTTTGTCTCCAAAAACATCATTTTGATTTTTTATTGTTCATATTGTCTCCAATAACTCCTGTGCAGAAAAAACATCATTTTGTCTCCAATAACTCCTGTGTAGAAAAAACATCATTTTGATTTTTTATTGAATCCTTTTGTCTCCAAAACTTTTGTCTTTCTCTCTTTAATTTATCCTTTTGTTTTTGTTGATTATTCAGCTTTGATTCTCTTTTCAAATCTTTCAAAACAATTTTTTCCGAATTGCATTTCGCAGTTTCAGGTTCATCAGAAACTACTTCTTCCGAACTGCTTTTCTCTGTTTCTATTTCATCTTACTCATTAACCACATGTGAATTGTGCACAACATTCAATGGTTCCGAAATGTATCTTCTTGTTGTTTTCCAAGGCGTCTTCTCCGAAAGGCCTTTTATTTCCTCAACATTGTTAATTTGTTTAGAAAAAAAAATAATCCTTACAAGAATTAGAATTAACAGTCTTAACAATTGAGATAAATTTAGGTGTATAATCTTTGCCGAGTCCTTTCTTAACAAAAACTTGATTCAGAGTTGATTTTACTTTCGAAAAAACAACTGCTTTTTCATTTCAACTCTTGAAACCTTGATTTTCCACAATCTTTTCAAATTCAGTTGAATCTTCAGAAATCAATTTCCTTTTTGGTTCATCAATATTTTTCACAAAAGAAGAACAATCAATTTCATCTTCAACACAAATCTCACTCATTTAGCTTTCATAAAATTCAGAATCATTCTCACAAGATTGATTATCTTCCGATTTCAATTTCTGACACAGTGGGTTATACTTCTCTATTGAATTTATTTTGATCTGTTGTTTCTCTTCTTCTACTAAAATATCTTTCATCATTAATTTGTTTTCTTTTGATTTTATGAATTCCTCAATCTTTGCCAAACCAACTTTGTATGAGTCACTCAAAGATTCATCAGATGATACCAAAGATTCACAATTATAGCATTCAACATCAATTTCATCTTCCTTAATCTCAAGAAAAGGTAAAATCATTTTATGAAAATGTGTACCTGTTTCGTAGTTCAAGTGGTGTTGAGAAATATTATTATACAAGCGTCTAGCAATAGAACAAGAGATATTATGTTGTTTTAACATAACTGTATTATCCCTCTTTAACATAATAATATCATCCTGAGATCTAATGAGTTAATTTTTCAATGCTTCTATTTTCATTCTCTTCTCCTCATTCCTAAAAGAAATCATGCTAAGACTATCATCAAGATTAGAGTTGTTCTTAATTCTAGTTCTTTTCAAGCTTTAACTAAAATCATAAATCGTATCACGCAACTCAGTTAGTTCGGAATCATAATGAGAAATAGGAATATTAAGAAATTTAAGAATATAATGTACCTTATCGACCATTTTCGCACTCTCAACAATGTGTTCACGAATAGTTTTGGTAGACAAGCAAACATCCGAACTGGCTCCTTCATCCGTGAAATATCCTTGGCTTTCCGAACTCACACTTCCAACCATCGAACATCTTCCTCCTTTCGCAACATCATAGTATATTGAAGCTTTAGCTTCCTTCACAACTTCTTTCACAACATAGCATTCTCCATGAGTTGGCTTCCTCTCCTCTTCATCCTTAAATTATGGTGACCACACCTCAACATGACCATCACCGCTATCATCTTCCCCAACAATTAATGCTTTTGCAGTTGGCTTAGACTTGCGAAGGTCTTCAATCTTTTGCACATAATAAGCATCATATTTTGTTTTCTTCTTTTTTTTCATGTTGCTTCCTCAACATGCACTCCTTTGTGAAATGATTTTTACCATGACAGTAATTACAATCATATCCGGAGTCACCAAGTAGCTTTTTCTCATTTTCCTCTTCTTCTTTCTGATATCACTTGTATCCTTCTTCTTTCATTTTATCGGAACTTGAGTTTTTATTATTAAAATTTCCTAGTCCATTATCACCTTTACTAAACTTATTTCCATTTAATCAGATTTGTGACTAGGGAACAAAATTCAAACTGAAGAAGAAGATCTGAACAAAGAACTTAAGATCAAATTGCAAACGAACTTGCAAGAGGAGAAAATGATAAAAAATTCGAAGTAAAAATCTAAAGAACACGAAAAACTTCAAACAAACGAATTTGAAAAATTATCTCACAATCTTTGCCAAACCACTTGTAAGAAATTTAGGAACAAATTGATTCTAATAAGAGAACGATACTATCAAAAGAAATATTATGAACACGAGATGTAAATAAGATTACGATTTCATTAGAGAGTAAAAGAATAGTTCAATACAAGAGTAGGGAACTATTCAGGAAAAAGATTCTCTCTCTCCTAACTTACTCTCCTTTATCTAGGCATCAAAGAAGATTCAGAAAGGATACATCTAAATCAACAACTAAGCTGCGAACCGAAACTTAAGCAAATATGTGAAATACAAAATAACTGATCTCGCATACAAAAAGTAAAGACTTCACATCAAGACAATACAAACTGCGAACATAGTCTCTTATAACCTTGACAAAACATATAATTTCCGAAACCCGAAGTACATCCATGTCCATGGTGTGAGGCATCGCATAAGACAACGAAATACTCCGTTCCTCTATAATGCATACTCTTGTTTTTCTTCCCACTTAATTTTTTTGTCTTTATGCGTTAATGTTGTGAGTGCCTTAGCTATTTTGGAAAAATTCTTGTAAACCTTTGGTAGTAGCTTGCCAATACTAAGAATTGGCACATTCTATTTTAGAGGGATCGAAGGGTATTCTTTTGTCGCTGACCACATGCCCTAGAAATGTACTTCTCGGATCTAAAATTCACACTTTGAGAATTTTTCGTACAACTTCTCTTTTATTTGTAGTTCTAAGATAATTCGTAAATGTTGACCATGTTCTTCCTCGATTTGTGAGTATATTAATATGTCATCGATAAATACGATCACAAACTTGTCCAATTAAGGTTCACATACACGGTTCATAAGGTCAATAAAGACTGTTGGGGCATTGATTAGTCGGAATGGAATTACTTGGAACTCGTAATGGCCATAGCGAGTACTAAATCTTGTCTTCGGAATGTCTTCTTCCATCACTCGAAGTTGGTGGTAACCTGACCTTAAGTCAATCTTCGAGTAGAAGTTGGACCCTTGCAACTGGTCGAATAGGTCGTCGATTCTCGAAAGCGGGTATCTATTCTTGATCGTCAGTTTGTTCAACTCCCGATAGTCGATGCACATTCTAAAGGATTCTTCATTCTTCTTGAAAAATTGTACAGGGGCTCTCCAAGGTGAAAAACTTGGTCTAATGAAGCCATTGTCATGAAGCTCTTGGACCTGTTTTGATAACTCCTTCATTTCAGAGGGGGCTAATATGTAAGGATATTTTGCTACTGGAGCTTCCCCTGGGACCAGATCAATTTAGAATTCGACTTCTCGAACTAGGGGTAATCTCGGTAAATCCTCTGGAAATACGTCAGGAAAATCACATACCTGGGGTATGTGCTTGATTTCTTTCGTCTCAATACTTTTATCTACGACATATGCAAAGAAATCATAGTACTTATTGTGAATGTACTTCCGTTATTTCATAGGGAGATGATTTGAAGGTTTTTGCCACGTTTATCCCCGTAGATAATTATAGAGTTCTGTTGGGTAGGTAAAGTTGTATGGATTTTTCATAGCACAATATTTCATCTTGGTGAGGGGATAACCAATCCATGCCAATTATAAGATTGAAGCTTCCGATAGGCATGGACATGAGGTTGACGTGAAAGGTGTGGTCGTTTAATGTTAGTAGGTAGTTTTCTAAGAATTCTTGGGTGCTGACAGATTCACCATTAGCCATTTCAAGTAATTAGGGTTCATGTAGTTTTTTGGACTTATCGCTTAACAGTTGCCTAAACTTAGGCGTAATAAAACTTTTCTCAACACCTGAATCAAAAAGTATAGTTGCATATAATTTGTTAACAATAAATGTACCAGTTACCATGGATGAGTCTTGCATAGCATCTTTCACACCAATCACGAATGCCCTACCTCTAGCATTCCCTCATGGATACCTCAATCTCGGGCAGTCCCTCTTAAAGTGCTCGGTCTCCCCACACTCGTAGCAGGCTTGACTTTTAGTAGTAGCAACTCCTAGGTTTTTCATGGTTGCCAATGCAGCTACCAGTTGTCTACAATATTTGGCGGTGTGATGTACCCTGCAATACTTGTTGCAGGTCATACAAGTGCCAATATGATGGAAATTACACTAATTGCACTTCAGGAGTTTTCCCGCATACTGTCTGTGGGTGGTGGTGGTTGCTACTGTTGATGGAGCTGCAGTTGTGGTTGTGTAGTCTTCAGCCGTCTCTTGCTTCTTCCCTAGGGTTTTCCTCGGACTTCCCTTGTACCGATTTCCAGACTTTCACTTTCTTTCTCCAGATCTTGGGAGGTCAGATCTCTGGACCATAGTGCACCTTCAGATTTCTTGATTAGTTAGATTAAAGGTTAATCATTTGGCACTGTCATAAGTAGATGGTCGAGAGGCAGTAACCAGTCCTTGGATGGGATAAATCAAATCCCATATGTATCTCTCCATCTTCTTGTATTTTGGAGTTACGAAAATAGGACAGAGGGTGGCAAGATCATTGAATTGATCGGTGTAAGCCCTGATGTCTGCATCCTTCATGGTCAGGTTCCATAACTCTTGCTGAATCTTCTGCCTTTCTTCCCGAGGTCAGTATTTGTCGATCAACATCTGCTTAAGTTCTTCACAAGACAAGGTGTTCGCGTTACTGATACACAATGTTTTGGTATTACTATTCCACCATGACATTGAAACTTCTGCAAAGGTGAAGGAGGCAAACTTTACTTTTCTATCCTCGGTGCAAAAGATGATCTCAAATCCCGATTCAATTTTCTCGATCCATCGGGTTAGTCCCACGACTCCCTCATTCCCATAAAAAGACTTGGGTTTGCAATTCGTAAAATCTTTATATGTATAGGACCTAGGAGGACCTCTGTTATCTCCTTGAGAACTGTCACCTCCCACTCTCTCGCCCTGTCCTAGCCCAGTGTTTCTATTTGCTTCATAGTTTGCCATTGCGTCTACGACGCGTTAGGCTACTAATGCCTCTATGGTTGCAAAATCTACAGGCGCAGTGTTCTGATCTGACTGGGGCCCTTGGCTGGCTGGGTTCCTAGGTTTGATCTGGTGTTTCTTGTTGGTATCATTTTATAGATCCTATAGTTAGTATCAAGGTACGTGTTAGTCATTTGTAGTCTTAGTTAGTCGTTTGAAAATATAAAGATACTTTATTTACGATAGAACGACATGACGATCACAAGGAGTGGTAGATAAGTTCATTTAAGGATTAAAACAAGCATCTCATAGCTAGAATCTTTGCTTCCATGAGATAGTTAAAGAGTTTGGATTCTTTAAGAGTGAACATGAGTATTGTATGTCAATCCTAGTGGGGGTGCAGTAACTTTCCTAATGGTGTATGTTGTTGGTATACTCCTTATAGGAAACTTTGTTCCAACCTTGCAAGAAGTTAAATCTTGGCTTGGGAAATGTTTTGCTATGAAGGATCTAGGAAAGGCGAAAAACATTCTTGGAATAAGGATTAATATGGATTGAAAGAAACATCTTATTGGTCTTAGCCAGACTACATACTTGGTAAAATACTAAAACATTTTATTATGGAGAATTCCAGGAAAGGGGATTTGCCCATTCATCATACTGTAAAATGGAGTAAGACTCAATGTCCTAGTAGTGACGAAGAAATAGATGACATGAGTCGAGACCCACATGCTTCGACTATAGGATCGGTTATGTATGCTATGACATGTACTCATCTATATGTCTCTTATGCTTTGATCATAGTTAGTCGGTTTTAGGATAATCATGGCAGATACCATTGGACTGTAGAATATTCTTAGGTATTTGTGAAGAATAAAAGACATGTTTCTAGTTTTCAGCGGAAATGATACGTTAAGAGTGAGTGGTTATAGTGACGCCAACTTTCAAACAGACATAGACAAATTTTGTTCTCAATCTGGATGGGTATTCTTGTTAAATGGTGGAGCGGTGACTTGGAAAAGTTCTAAGCAGAAGAGAATGGCTGATTCTACTTGTGAATCAGAGTACATCACATCGAGCTAGGTTTAACGTCCCAAAAATTTTAAATAGATTTTTCTTCATAAAACAGATTAACCAATTAAACATTTATAAGAAAAACCATCGAATAACATTTGAGTCGTTGAAAACCATACATTATGAGATTTAAGTTTACAAAACTGCGGAAACGAATATCTTCAATTCGTGTGTACAGTCCCACCAAGCTCTTCTTACGAATGACCTGTAAAATGTTTAATCCATAACTAGAAGCATAAAGCTTAGTGAGTTCCCCATTATACCACATATTACATCATACATACAAAGCATCCATACAAGATTTCGGATCTAGCGCAAAGCAACTATAACTCCTAGCCACATACATATATCTTACGTAACAGGCCCAACCCAGGAGTTCACGGGCCTATCCCAACACACATAACATGCCCCGTCGAACCATACATAAACGGCCCTGCCCAACTGTACAAAATGGGCCTCACCCAATATAACAGGCCCCACCCAACAGAACGGGCCCCACCCAACCACACATAATGACCCACGTGCAAGGAGTAAATGGGCCCGATCCAACCTTCACTGCTAGGAGCCACCTCCTGGTCTTCCATACAAGATATAAAGTCATATATAGACATAGGTGAGCTAGACAGTCGAGTAGATGATCCACCCAGTAGTGAACAATCAAACAAGAACATCAAAATCAGGCATTAGACCAGGAGTTCTCAAGCTATGCAACCTAGACTACATAGAACCCGCACTATCACTACAAAATAATTATATAACATAAACACATGCGTATACTAACATACCACATTCCCTTGGCAACTAACCTTCGCTAGTTACCATGCTATTGACCACTTCTCAATCAAGTCCTTGGCTAGTCAAACATACATAATCCTGGTAACTAGCCTAACCAATTTATCCTAACCAAACATAACTCCTAAAAGAATCATACGATCAGCAATCAAGTCCCTACTAGTCTAGCATACTACAACACCAAGTGTTCTAAACTACAAGGCATAACAAGTACTTAGCCTAGGCCACTAGCATACTTGTACTTTAACAGTACATCTATCCTATCATGCAAAGGATATACAATGGGATACATAGCTTAATGAGAAACTCACATGAGATGTAGAACCAGAGAAGCACATCAGCACTCTAACTCCTTGCACTGATAAATCCCTTGAACCGACTAACACCAAGACAGATAAATCCTCGATCATTAACCCAAATCCTCCAAGCTTGACCCTAAATAAAACTGGTCAAAAGTCAACAGTCAAAGGTCCACAAAGTTAATGGTTAACCTTGCCAAAGTCAACGCCACATCGTGGGCCCTCCTTAGTCACGACATGGGCATGCAAAGACAAAACAATCACGATATTAGGCTTTGCCACGTCGTGACCATTCCTTAGCCACATTGTGATCACTACTAGAAGCCATATTTTACCATTAAGGACTTTATCCTTTAATTCCTTTGCTCCAACTTTCCAGAAGGCCTCATTGCCTTCTAAAGTACCATAAAAACCCTTACTTATGGGCATGCATGTCTCTCCCAAAACTATGTCAAAAAGGGGTAAGAAATGGAGTCAAAACTTCATGCATTGCACCAAACAACAAGAAAGTCTATATTTGGAACATATGATTACCAAGGGACCTCCATGAGTGATAAATTGCAAACTTTTCAAAACCAACCATTCATACTAACACGCGATAAAGAAAAGGGCTTAAAATCTCGATCTACAAAGGATGAGCCAAAAAGATGAGAGCTTGGAGGCTTACATGGATCTATAAGATGCACCAACATAAGTAGATAAGCTTGATAGTTGGTCCTTTGCTCAACAAAGTCTTCCTTCAACCTTCAAGTGACCAAAACACCATCATGGAGCAAAAAGGAAAGAGGATAGCCTAACCCTAGATTTAAGGCCCTTAAATACGAAGGAAACCATAAAAATTATGGGCTTGGGTTGCAGCTTTCACCACATCGTGACACCCTTCATGTCATGTCGTGGCAACCATCCGAAATATGCGTTCTTAATTTGGCATGCTACGTCATGGACCTCTATGCGCCACATCGTGGCATATGGTTTTCCTCAAAAAACCATGCCTTTGGCGCCTTTATATCATCAACAGATCCATTCTTTGAAATAGGTGTTACACATGGCATCGAACGAACCAGCTTCATTGAAGAAGTTCATCGTGGATCTCGAGGTCGTCTCGACCATGAAGGAACTAATGAAACTCTTCTGTGATAATGAAGGTGCGATTGATTTGACTAAAGAATCGAAAGATCATTAAAGGTCCAAGCACATCGATAGAAAATACCATTACATCTGACATGGCGTTGAAGATGGGTATCTCTTGGTGAAACGAGTATTATCATAGGATAATCATGTAAATCTTTTTACGAAGGCTCTAAGAAGGACCAAGCACAACCAGCATGCTAGGATAATTGGCTTAAGAGACGATATTAGTTTTAGTACTTAGTTGATAGGTTGAAACTTTGTAACAAAATAAATTGTAATTTTTTTGGTGAGTAAATAATAGAGAATTATTAATGGGTATTTGCACTACCTTCTTCGATCATTTATTATTGTGTTTCACTTTTTATGTTTACTTCTCGAGTAATTTTAAGTATTCAAATTCCACAGTCAGTCATACTTTTGGTAGTAAGTGTTGAATTAAGACTGTCATGGAGTGTTAGTAGATTGTTCATTGAGATTGGACATAACATTGTGATTACTCCTATACTCATGAGTACTTAAAATAGGAATTTAAGTATTGGATAAACCCACGCTTAAAGATTACTTCGTGGATTCTATCACGAGTAACTCTAAGATGATAATATCTTCTATTATTTAAACAGAGATACATAAATTGTAATTTGCAAGTCGGTTGTTCATTGGTATTCGTAAACGCATCAGTAACTTGATGTTATAAAATGTAGCGTCATGTACAATTTGGTAAGTAAAAGTTACAGTTATATAGTCAAATTTTATTTGTTCCTTTTCTCTTAACAGGAAAAGCGATATCTTTTGGGCCCCTCGATGATTTGATGTTGACATTATAGTGTTGGGCCCAGTCGGGACTAAATTTAACTGTTTACCCCTAGGTCATTTGATGTTGGCATTATTGTGTTGGACCCAGCAGGAACTAAATTGATGTGTTCGATTAGTAGTTTAATGATGTCATCACAAATCGGGAAATCGGGAAACAGAATCTTGGACAATGATATTGATTCTTATCCATGTCTCATATCTATAAAATATCATTAAGAACAAAAGAATAGTTGATCACTTATGTTAGGGCCAATGTTTGATTTGAATCAGAGTTCTACAGTGGCTTTGGAAAGCACACTTGCTGTTTAGTTCAAGGTTATACTTGCAATTATAGTTATAGGCTTGTCCAAGTGGGAGAATGTTGGATTAAGGTGTTTAAGCTCATAAATAAATTGGTATATACTTGTAATCAAAAGCAAAGTCCTTTTTGGGTTGCCCTCATACCTAAAAACTCATTAGAATGACATTTCTAAAGAGAGGAAATTACTTATTAGTTTATTATATGATTAATAAATTAATTAGAAATAATAATATTTAATTAAGAATTAATCATAATTTATTTGGAATTAATTATGGGTTAATTAGAATTAATTAAAGGTACAAGGGTTAAGTTGCAATTGTTCAAAAGTTGAACAAGAGAAGGATTCCAGAACCTTCCATCATGTGGACGGTTTTAGAGAACCCTATTAGGATTTTTGGAAGCCTCCATTTGATAATTACCAAACTAGATAACTACTGAATTTGAAATATTATTATATGTTCAACTTTAGGGTTTCTAGGGTATCCAAGCAGCTTTCTAAAGGGTTGTACCCCTAGCATTTTCGGTTACCTTTTATTCCTACAGAATTCCAAAAATTCTTATGCTCCTCCTCTCTCCTCTCTTGTCTTCTAGGTTCTAGGGTTTGGGTGTGAGCCATTAGAGGCATCATCCTTTTGGTGCTCAAGCTTTCCAAATATCAACAAGAGGAATCAAGAGTATTGTTTTCTATAACAATACAAGGGTATGTAACCTTAGTTCTAGTAATTTTGATTATAGCTAGGGTTCCTGTAGTTCATTGTATGTTTCTTTCAATGTATGAAAACACACATCCAATAGGTTGCATGTACCCTTAATTGTTAAGTGTTTTTACACAAGTGCATGATTTTCGTAACTTATAAATTCCATCACCTTCAACCATAGAACCTTCCAAGATATAAATCCATTGAGGATTAATCTTTCCCTTCGTAACTACAAGAGCACTCTTGGACACTCTTACCCAGTCACCCTCTCCAGAATACTTCAATCCATCCTTCGCCAAAATGCCAAGAGAAATCATATTCTTTAGAAACTTTGGGATGAACTACCAATCCAGTTTCCTTACCATACCATCGTGGATCTTGATCTGCACTATGCCACTACCCTTGCTATTTCTCATCTAATCATCACCCATCTTGATTATGCCATTCCCCTCTTTGAAGGATTCAAACTAGTCACAATTTTATGTTATATGATAGGATGCTCTAGAGTCAAAGATCCAAGCATTAGTAGAACTAGTTATATATATATATATATATATATATATATATATATATATATATATATATATATATATATATATATATATATATATATACGGTCAAAACTTCAACATCATCCCCTTCATCAAAATTTCCTTGAACCACATCAACATTGTTGTTGCTTGATTCAACACCATTATTCCATTTCTTCAGCAATTGACAATCTCTTTTGAAGTGCCCCTTTTCGTTGCAGTTATAACATTTGATGTTGGCTTTAGAGTCAGAACTTTACTTCCTTCTATTACCTTCGCCTCTATCTAATGTTCTGCCTCTACCTACGAACAAACTAAAACTGGAAACTTCTTCTCTAACTGAAACTTTTCTTTTTAGTTCCTTACACATCAAAGGTTGCTTCACATCATTTATAGTGACCGTTGTCCTACCATACAACATGGTATTAATGAAATTCTCTTAAGAATTCGAATTCGGCAATGAACATAAGATATATATATATATATATATATATATATATATATATATATATATATATATACACATATATATATATATATATATATATATATATATATATATATATATATAAAAGTTCCATTTGAGACAATGAGTTTTTTGTGACATACGAGAATGCACTCTTAGCCATTTATTTTGAAGATTAAAAAATAAAAACCAATTTGAAAAATGGATAAAATGACATAAATGACAAAAAAGAAAAAAAAAAGGTTATTAATTTCCGTCACTTTTTTTTTCAAAAACGTTTTCTAATAATTTATAAACATATTTAAAAATATAACAAAATAAGCGTTACAGGAAAATACTCCAACCAAAATTTTGTTTATGGTTATATTTTTTTAAATAATTGTACGTGTTATATTCTATTAGAAAAGAATATAAAAAATAGATAGTGTAGTATTATTATAGAATAATACACATTCATAGGCATGCATAAACGTACATACAATATTTTGTTACAAAATTGCATATAATGTTAATAACCTTAATATTTAGTATTTTTTTATAAAAAATGGCGAAAATAATATTTTAAAAATGTTTCAAAATTTTACACTATTTTGCATTTTAGAAATTTTTTTTTTGACAAAAGAAATGATTGGTTAGAAATGCGGCTCTTTGTCTCACAAAATTCATTTGTCTCATTTTAAAATAACCCCATATATATATATATATATATATATATATATATATATATATATATATATATATATATATATATATATATATATATATATATATATATATATATATATAATGTTTTTCTAATTTGTGTACCACCAAATTGCCACAAAAATGAAAAATGTCGCAAATAGCCACAATTTTCCCAGATGACCATCTACATAAATCTTTTTCATCAACAGATTCGATGCGCAAGAGCACGAGAGGTTCGAAAAACTTTTTATTGATTATGGAAGGGTGACCAACTCGAATATGTTTACCAAGTTCACATGCAGTAGAAAGATGATAATTATTGTATATTAGAACATGAAAATCGTTCACCAAATCACCAGTCACAAGTTTGTTAATGTCTTTGAAATTCAAGTGTGAGAGTCGTTGGTTCCATGACCAACTCATGTCATTAGCAGCATGAGTGATTAAGAAAATCAAAGGTGCACCGACCATTGGTATTAAATCGAGAGGATATAATTCTTCTTTTCTTCAAGAAAGTAAAATAACCTTTTTCGGTTCTTTCTTAATTATACAACTTCCTTCATCATCAGAACATATCATGTTTCCATTTAAAACTACTAACCGAGAATGATTAATTTGTTATACTTCAAACCTTCTACCTAAGAAACGTTGTTGATTCTAAAAGCACAAATTCTGATCTTCCCACATCTTCGAATGGGAGAGGTTTCGTTATTCTCAAACGTCACATTTCCTGGACCATTGAGATTCATGTAAACCTTCAGATATCCCTTTCTTGATTTCATGTGTCGCGAGTAGACTCCATTGATATACCATTTGTTTTCATATCGTAGTGACATAGTACTTACACTAAAATTAGATTTTTAGGTACCCAAATTTGTTTGTGTCCAGGTTTGTGAGAGGATTTAAAAATTTTCTTTTTTTTGGGCTTGAAATCGCATAAACTATGTCACTTGATTTTGTGAAATAGTTTTGATATATCATTGAAACTTTAGATTTCAGGACCTATTTCAAAATTAATTATCGACTGGATTTCGAAATGGTTACTGATTTGGAATCATTTTTCATGTTGTTTTGATTAAACATTTTGTTCGTGAAAGTCGAATGTGTATTCAAGGAAATAGCAATAACATTTTCTTTCAAAAAGTCGTTATAATGACGCCCATGTTACTTTTGCGATTATTTCTTATCTCTTTCCTTGTTATGATATATCGGAGATGGTTGGGTTGAGATTATTGATGTGATCCATGCAAATTTCTTCTCCTGATATCACAGTGCAAAAGAAAAAGACGATCGTTAGTCGACGTCCGGGAGGAATTCCCGGGACGAAGCTCCGACAATCAAGTTAGTATGAGGTCTGAGAGAGATAAGAGTAAATCACAGGAAAAAGAGTTTCGTCCCCTTCTTCGTGGGGAAGAAGGATCCTTTTATACCTGTTTGAGAGGCGTATTCCGCTCAACTGATTTTGTTGAGCATTCCCTCATGGGGTGCGACGTGGCAGACCCCTATTGGAGGATCCTCTGTCACGTCTTTTTGCCTCATCCCCTCATTGGCTAGAGGGGGATCTTTTAATTATTATGAGGATCGTGGCTATTGTCAATTGCGCAAGTGGAACTCTCTGATTGGTCCCAAATTTTCCGGGGTGTAATTCCTAGGAGGAGAGGTTAAGGCGCGGTTCTACACCATAACCGCCACACCAGTGATCTTCGCATTGGCGAAGGCCCGACCTTGGCTTCGGACTGGGTTCGACTGGGTTCTGACCAGGCCAAGCTCGGCGTTAGTTTGACTTCTCCTTTTATAACGTTTCCTTGAGGGATACGTTAACAAGTCCCTTAGGCTTGTAGGTGTATGCGTCGGCTTGATAGCGTCACCGTTCGAGCCTATATTTCAACACATGTATGTCTGGGATTATCTCTAGCATTTGATGGGCTTTAGACAGCACCGTCAATGTGTGTCAGATCCATCGTGAGACGGTTCTTGACGCCAGTTTTTTCTTTAAAATCCCCCTTTTTCCCGAGACCTTTCATCCTCACCTCCTTTCTTTGCTTTCGTTGTATCGACTCAAGCATTTTGCGAATTTTTCTTTCCTATCATTCATCTGTTTTTGACAATGGATCGTTATGGTAGAGTCGCTGCCATTGAGGAATTCCAATTTCTACAAGATCGTTTTGGTTTCTTACTAGAGCACGATGTGATGATTCCGAAAAAAGGGTTATCGATCTACGACTGTCCTCAAGGAAAAGTGGGGATTTCGATCCCTCTGTTCAAAGCGGGTTTGCGCCTGCTGTAACGCCCGCAGATCCGGGCTAGTCAATTTAGAGATAATAGGGGTCGAAAACGACTTTTTTACAGAAGATTATTTAGAATAAATAATCTTAACCAAGTTGTAGAATATGTCTCAAGGGTTCCGTACATATAAAGAACGCCGAAATCCGAGTTATAACGAAGAAGTTATGGCCCGTCGAAGTTTTTCGGCAAAACCAACACGACACCGGGAGACGTAAATAGTGAATTTATAATAGAGGACTTTTTAGCCTTAGTGGTCTAAAGAAAAGTTGTAGTATATGTTAAACCGAGAACATCCATTAAAAGAACGCCCAAATCTGACTTCGTATGAGGAAGTTATGAATTTTCCAAGATTTGGCATAGCGGTGCACGGCCCGAAACTCGAATTTTAGTTCGAGCGGTTTTTGGCTTACGCAACCTAAATGAGAGTTGAAGATCTCATTAATAGGAACTCAACGGTAAAAAGACAGACGAAAACGGAGTCCGTATGAAGGAGTTACGAATTCTTCGTGGTCATTTAACAGTCTAATCTCATCCTACTGTTAAATTTAAGATTGCTCGAGAATTAGCCGATGGAGTCTAAATGAAAGTTGTAGATCTTGTTTTTACCTACGTGTGGAAAAAAAGAACGTCGAAAACGGAGCTCGTATGTGAAAGTTACGGGGTTTAGAAGTCGGCAGGGTGCTGCTGCAAAAGGGGTGATGTGGCTGATTATGGGCCAAGGCTTTCTCCCCAAGGAAAACCACCAGAAGGTGACATGTGGCATGGAATCGACGAGTAGGAGGACCTACTCGACGAGTAGAGCTGTTTTCCAGCCTATAAATAGAGGTGTCGGGTTCCCTCATTCTTCACACATTTCCAAACCATTCTTTCTCTCTCTAGACCCAACCCCCCCCCCCCTAAAGTCTAGGTAAGCCCCCTAGCACCCGAAGGAAGCCCCAAGGCTCCCAAAGCCCCGAGAAAAGAGCCTTTCGGCTCGGGAACGCTGCTTCGGCGAAGCCCCGTTTTGCGAAAAACCCGCTGTAAGTGAGCTATGCCTACCCTATCTTTAGTATAGCTTATGCTTCAATATAGTAATGTTATTAGGACCTTATAAGGAGTATTTGGGCTATTATTATGTGTTATATAAGTATTGTTTAACGCTTATATAATAAGTAATAATAGCCAGGCTATTAATTAGTCTCGGTGAATATTGAGCTAAACCCTACTGGTAATGATACTAGGTTTTGTCGAGGGAAATTGTTTTAAGAAGTAACGAAGCGTTGTCCGAATTCAGAATCACCACCTTATCAAGTGAGTGCATAGTTACTTTCATCTTACACATAGATATGAAGTATTTAATATAAATTACGTGCTATGTGTGCATATTATCTGTATACTTGTTATCTATGCTGGATGAACGTTTTTATACATGTTTTAATTGATTTAAACTATATACATATTTTATATCTACAAATATGTTGGGTATAACATGGGTAGATGAATGATGAGAGATAAAATATGATGTGAGTAAACATTGGCAACTATAAACTTAGTGCCCAATAAATAAACACCGGCAGCTATGGACTTAGTGCCTATTGGACAAACGATGATAGCTATGGACTTAGTACCTATTAGGTAAACATAGGTAGCTATGGACTTAGTACTTGTTAGGTGTTGGTAGCTATGGACTTAGTACCTGGTATCTATGGACTTAGTACCTGTTAGATAGATGTTGGTAGCTAAAGACTTAGTACCTACACTGGTAGCTATGGATTTAGAACCAGATGAAGGAACTTTTGCTGCTATGGAATTAGTGCATTGACAGCTATGGACTTAGTGCCGGCGTTATAACCCTAGAAGCAAGGGACTTCGGGATAAACGAATAGATGACTCTTAGGGTAGACCCTTGAGAGTAAGGAAGATAATGGGGATGGGTAAATGGGGTTGATTGTTTGTTGTTTAAACATAATAATTATATTATTGTGGGTTGAAAACCCTATGTACTCACCAAGTTTCCCAACCTGACCCACTCAAGCTTATTTGTACCACAGGTGTCGATACGAAGCTACTTTACACTGAGAGATTTAAAAGAGATATAGATCACTAGTGTAAATAATGTAAGTTCTGTTTATGCTTATGTTTCTGTATTGACAATGACATCCCAATGTTTTGAAAATGAATAAAAATACATTTCCTCGAAAATGCTTTGATAACCTATTTATCATGTTTTTTGGGAACAAATTCCGCAACATTTTTGTTAAAAGAAGTACTCTGATTTTTATAAAGCATAAACAAAATCGGTCTTTTCTGGCCGTGAAAATGGGGATGTCACACCTGCCAACCTCTGATTTTTTGACTTGATTGTGCACCATTATGGCTTTTCCGTTGACAAGTTAACCTCGAGTTTCGTCAATAAGATTTTGGGTTTTGAACTGATTTCCCGATCCCTAGGTTGTATACCCACTTTTTGGGTTTTCAGCTACTTTTTCTGTTTAACTACAAACTCTGGCGTTCTCACTCTAGCGAAAAGGCGGGGCATTCGTCAGTTGATCTCTGAACAAGATACTCCCAAGAAGAATTGGCAGCGGCAATGGCTTTGGGTTAACCGAAACCTTGTGGAGCGTGGGTTTCGTAAAACCTGAGACTTTCCTGTACGTCTTCCCAAGTTGTTTGGGAGAAACCTAACTCTTGGCAAACGACTGGGAAACATCACTGTCATTGGGGAGAACTGGGAAGATTTCATTCTTGCAGCGGCCGGTATGAGCGCCGCCTGGAAGGCTCATGGGAAGATGGCACGGTTGTTCGTCGTGAGATACGGTATTAACTCATCTCCTTCTCCCCCTTTTTTTTAAAAAAAAATAATGAGAATAGGGTATCCTATTGGCTTGTGAGGTCTTATTCTTGGCGTTTTTTTTCACAAGTGTTGAAGCCGATATTTCCTTGGAAACGACCCTGCGTGGTCATTATCAAGGTAAGATTTGCCATTGGGAGATCGATCTTGTAGAGGCTCTTCCCCCTCCCGTTTTTGAAAAACGCATGCGAGAGCTCGCTGGATTACTCTCGGTAGAAGGGAGAAATGTTGGTTCTAGCGGACCTGCTTCGCTTTCCCGGGCGGCCGTTGGTGTCGTTTCTGCAGTTCGTTCACCGGTTTCGGCTTCTTCTGGTTTGCCTGTTGGGGTACAGGCAGAAAAAGGTAACGCCCCTATTCACAAAAGTCGAAGTTTGCACGTGGTACCATCGTTAGACGAGGAGACTGAATCCGATGATGCGGGCCTCCGTCCTCGTCAGGTGCGTAAGACTGTGTCCATGACCAAGCTTCTTGGTGGTATCAAGGATGCTCTTGGTGATAAATTTTCTGTTCCTGAGCAGAAAGAGAGGGTGGTGGTGCCTAGTTCTTCAGTGACACCGCCTTTGCCATTTAATGGTTCATTTTCAGTTGGTCTTGCTTCCGGCTTCGTGTTTGGGGGTGCACCGGGATCACCTGGAGATTCTTACCAGCCGGACAAGCCTTCCACGGTTGACGAAAGAGGGACTTCGTCTCACTCCTTGTTTTTTGAGGCCTATGCTCTGGGCTGGGCGATTACTAGGGATTCCTTATTATCGGTTGAAATCTCCGCCCAGGAGGGGAGTAGTTGTGCTCACCCCCCGGCTACAATAAATTCGCTTGCGGGCCAATTATGCGCTCGTATGGCCGGTGACCTTTGTTTTGTCGCGGCTTAGACTTCTGCCCTTATGGATGCACACAGTTGAAAAGTGTGCAAGGTGCCATGGCAAGCATAAGGGAGGAACTCCGTGATTCGGAGGCTGAGCGCAGAAACCTTTCTGAGCAGAATTGTATTGTGGCCTGCGAGAATGCCGCTTTAAAAGATCATGTGGCCACTTTGGAGGACCAAACAGAGTGCCTCAAAAGCCAAGTGAGTTCTATTACTCATGAGAATGGTGTGCTAGCTGGTGACTTGGCCAGGTGCCAACGTCAACTGGCCTGTGCTCGTGTTGATGGTGTTGTCGCCCGAGGTGGTTTCCAATGGATGCTATAGAAGGGGGTGGTTCGCGTAATTGACAAAGTTATCTAGAGCACAGAATTTTCCAACGGGATTCAGGTTGTTCGTAAGGCGTGTGAGGCCCTTGGGTTTGAAAAGGGGAAGCAGTTAGGTGGTTGTTCCACAATTTCCGGTGAACCTGAAGCCCCAGATCCTGGCCGTGTCGCGAGAAGGGCCGAAGAGGTGGATACTGATCTATCGTCCCTTGCTGAGACGGATTTTACGGGCCTCTTTTGCTTAGGGGAGCTAGATTATGACAACTTCTGCTAGTTTTGTCACAGTCCTCTTTCAAAGAGGTGTGAACGTTGTTTGACTTGGTATTTCGGGTCTTTAGCATAGTTGAGACGACTCTCTGTTGAGAATAAGTCTTCTCTTGACTATTTCTCAACATGTGTTAATTAAGAACGAAATATAACCGTTATAAATGTTAGTAAATAATAATAACGGTAATAGTCGGGATCCTGAGATAGTTGAGGATCCTGATATCTGATGAGGTTTGAGGGTCCTGAATGCTTTGAGGATCCTGACCCTAACAATTGCCCCCAAGTTATTCCTGAAAATAGAGGAGTTAGTTTCGAGTATATTTAAAGGAAAAATGAAGTTAAAAAGGTAAAAGGAGAGAGAGAAAAGTAATTTTCTAAATTAACCCTTAACGACTAGGTAATTTTGAAATCCAACGGGTGGATAACTAGCCGTTAATGGTCAAATCAACCTCAAATCTTCAGTATTAATAGAGGTAATCAGCTCCACAATTCTCTTTACTCGTCTCGATTTTCTTTGCTTTATTTGTGCTACCAGTGATTTCGATAAAGATAACATCCTCCTTGCCTCATCTCCTTTCTACCAAATTTTCGATCATGGATAAAAAGATGACCCTTTCTCGCAAGAAGATCCTTGGTCTTCCTGAGGACAATTTCATCGATCAAGGAGTCTTGTCTTATGACGAGACGTGCTCCTTCGATGATGGTGATATCGAAGCATTGAAGGCTAGTGGGGCCTTCCCTCCTAAAGCAGTCTTCAGGCCTTATGACACTTTGATCCAACTAGACTTCATCTCCACTTCTTGGGTGTGCTTTACGGAGTATCCCTTCTCTGTTTTTGGCCTTAAATTCCTTTTTTCTGAAGTGGTCTTGAAGTTTTTCGAGATCACAAAAATTTCTTTCGTCCAAGTGATGCCTATCATTTGGAGGATCCTGTATTGCGTTGAGTGTCTGAATCATACACAAGATCTTGGCATGGGTCTGGCTGAATTGGCCCATGTCTATGATCTCTCAAGTTTCGGCAATTCTCGCTTCCTGTTCAAGGTCAAAAGTGGCAAGCCACCTCTTGTGTTAAAAACAAAACACAATGATAGGGCTTGGATGGGGAGATACTTCTTTGTCAGGCATGACTCTTCTCCTGGCAAAGATCTCTTACCTAAAGATTGGGTTAAGAAGGGTAGGATTTCAATACTTTTCCTTGTGATCTTGAAATCTTATTCTTATTCTATTTTTTCTGCTACAAGTTTCAAGTTCGGGGAGCTCGTTGATGCTGCTGAGGACACAGAGGATAAGATTGTTAATTTTCTTTCTCTCCCAGAGGCAGATAAATCTCTTAGACTTGATCAATCCAGTCTCCAAGAAGGATCTTCCAACACAGCTTCTATGGCTACATGTATATCTTTCTTTCTTTTTGATTTGAGTTGTTGTCTTAGGATCTTCGATCTCATCAGGATCCTTGTTTCTTGTTCAGGTTCTACGACTGTCCGCTCCAGTGCTCACTTTGCTTTGGTTGACCTTGAGGACGACATGACCAGTGGCTTGGTCAGGATTAAGCAGGAGAAGCCCTCTTCTCTGCCTCCTTCAAAGAAAATCCAACTTGACCTGGTTGTGAATACTCCAAGATCCCGAAAGAGGAGTACTTCTGAGGCCACAGATTCCAGCCTAGAGAACCTTAGCATCGAGGATGCTCTTGGTAAGTTGACCTCATTTTCCCAGGCTGTACGTTTCATGTGTATAATAATAATTTATGTTAGTTTATCATACATGTTTGTTCTTTTTCTGATGTTTGCGTTTCTTTCAGGTCTCCACTCATGTTTCTCAGTTCATTAATGATCTCAGGATCCATGCCGAGAAAGTTGAGTCTGCTCTAAAAGAGCAGGAGAAAATCTGGAGGACCACCAATGAGGATCTTCTCCGGAGAGTGGAGTTGTTAAGAAAACAAAAGGCTGAGAAGGAGGAGAAGCATTATGCGGATCTTGTGGAGGTGATTGTCGATGCGAAGGCAAGTGTTGTGGTGGCTATCCTGGAGGCTAAGATCAAGTTGGCAGAGGATCTTGAGTATTTAGGATCCTTGAATGTAGTAGGATGACGCGAGGCACTAGCTAAACTAACTTGCAAGCCTGTCACCACTGCCGAGGATCCTGCACCGCAGACAGAAGTGGAGAAGGATAAGACGAAGGCCGATGATGACCATGCTAAGGTCTAGACCTTTTAGGTGGTTAGGCTAGTGTAGTTTTTTGATGTAACCATTTAACTCATGTAGGGTTTTAAGCCTTTTATTTTGAATACAATGGTTAATCTTTCCTTTATCTTTCTATGTTTCCATTACCTGCATAATATGATACTAAGATCTTTGCGTAGTTAGGATCCTAAAACAGTGAATAATTTTCAACATAAAGTTCTTTTGGCAAATAATAGTTAAATGATTTGATAAGGATTGAATTAGTTAAACAACTAAAAGTAATAACTTAAAATAATAAGAACTGACTTTGTTAATCAATTTAAAATGTTAAAAGTTTCTTTAAAAGTTTGATGACTGACTTGTAATCCTTAAGAGTTTCAAATAATTCTATAATAAAACAAGTATAAAATAATTTGTTAAGAACTAATTTTTGTAAATCTAAGTGCTTTAAAAATTCTTTAAAGATATCAATTTAAAATAGTAAATGACTATGAAGTGATGAAAGTTTATAAATCAGCAATTGGTTTAGGATCCTGAAAAGTTTAAGATCCTTAATTTTACTTAAAAAATTTCAAAGTTAAGAACAAGGAAAGATGGAACCTGATTGCCTTCGAGTTTTTCCTTAAACTTCATAAGTTTTTCAATATTAGAATTTACTGAGGATAAATCTCAACTTAGGAAAGAACTTAGGATTGCTGTTGACTTCTGATGATAAGATTCTTACTGATGTGGATCCTTATCGATGACAATCCTTAATGATGAGGAACCTTACGGATGAGGATCCTTTATTTTCGTCAAAAATTACACAAGTATAAATCAACCAAATTGAATGAGAGGTTGTGATGTTCGATTTATGCAATAGAGAAAGGTAAAGAGAATGACACAATTGTTTACAAGGAAAGCCCTTGATCCTTGCTAGGATCTCCAGCACAAAACCTTGGGAGGTGATAATGATCACCTGCCTTGATGGTGTTATTAATGTAAAATGATGATTACAGAGAGTATTTTAGTAAGAAAAAGTGAAAAAGTTCGTATAGTAAGCTAAGAGTAGGTAGAGTATGTCGTGTACGAGATACATATGTCAATTTATAGTCTAAACTAGCTAACAAGATGTACGATATTCCTGGGATCCTCTGTGACCAGCTTTGTGAACGTTGTTTGACTTGGTATTTTCGGTCTTTAGCATAGTTGAGACGACTCTGTGTTGAGAATAAGTGTTCCCTCGATCCCGCAACCCAGGATCTAAAACTTCAACAGTGCGGGTCCTCCGAAAATTGACAGGAGATAGAATCCTCAAGACCAACATACGCTCATGTCTAGAGTTCAACTCCTAACGAGCGAGCTCATGTGACCTAGGATCCCAACGAAACCTTCCTTATGCCAAATACTAAGGATCCTGGTAACTTCGTAAATAATAATGCTTTTAACACTGGTTCTATGGACCTTGATACAGGTTTAAGCCTGATCATGGCTAAGGAACTTCAACAATTAAGGCGAATGATCTCGAGCGTGCCCGTAGTGGTCCAACCTATACCGGAAGTATCCCCAACAAGCCACAAGATCTCAAGATTTGTTCCGGAAATAGCTGATACCGAAGTCCCAAAGTGCTTCCAAACCCCCAGCATGAAGCCTTAAGATGGGATTATAGATCCTGAGGAGCATGTGGCACAGTACAGAGAAAGGATGGAGATCATTCCCATCCCCACACACTTGAAGGAAGCTTGCCTATGCAAGGGCTTTGGTTCAAACCTCACGAGATCAACTCTTAAATGGTTGTTGAATGTTCCTCCTTATTCTATTACATCCTTTGCACATTTAGTTAACATCTTTAATAATCAATTTTCTTGTAGCAGAACATTCGAGAAGATCACCAGTGATATCTATCGGGTGGTTCAGGATCCTAAAGAACGACTTAGAGACTTTGTTAACAGGTTTGGCAGGGAAGCTCTGAGTATTCCTAACATTGACATGGAAATTGCAGTTGAAGCCTTTAAAATGGGCTTAAAGAAGGACTCTCCTTTCTACGAATAACTCATAATGACTCCATGCAAAAGGATGGATGAAGTTAGGAGCAGAGCACTAAGTTTCATAAGGCTCGAAGAAGAAAAGGAGATCTAAAAGAGGAGCAACCCACCAAGCTCATACGATCACCCCAATGGGAAGGCCGATTCCTCGGCCCAAAGATTCTAAAAGTCAAAACCATATTCCAAACCTCATCATCATAGGGTTAATGCCCTTGAAGATGAAGGAGAGGAAGAAGACTTTCCTAAGATTACTGACTATTGCTTTTCTTTGGATATTTCAGATATAATATTTTTTATGCAGGATCTTGGAGACAAAGCAAGATGGCCATGAAAGGGAGAAAAATCCACCACTTGGAAAGACAAATCTAAATGGTGTGCATACCAGGAAGACTTTGGACATATCACAGAGGATTGCATAGCTCTTAGGAAGGATATCAGCTACCTCTTAGGCAAAGCATGCCTCAAAGAAATCCTTGGAAGAAGAAAGGAGAGATCAAAGAGAAAGATCAGGATCCTCAAAAGATCCTCGACAAACCAGGATCCCCTCCCACTAACGCCAAGCTAATCGATGTGATCTCTAGAGGATCTGACATATGTGGTACCTCTTATTTTGCAGCAAAGAGGCACACCAAGGTGTCAAAAATAGAAAAAGAAGAAGGGTCACGAAAGAATACGCCAATCACAAATGAGAAAGAGATCACCTTCGACGAAGCAGATAGATAAGACATCCAGGATCCTCACCATGACAGATTGGTGATCACTCTTTACATCGCCAACCATTTCGTCAGAAGGATCCTTGTCGATGGAGGATCCTCAGTCAACATTATACTCGTGGACACATTAAAAAGAATGAACATCTCGGATTCTGAAATAGTTAGAAGATCCTCAGTGCTGATCGAATTTAGCGGCGAAACCAAACATACAACCCACGAGATAAAGCTACCTATCTACATAGAGGGGATAAAATCTATGCAACTTTTTTGTGTAATTGAAACGTTATCCTCTAATAATGTTATACTAAGTAGACCATGTATCCATGAAATGAAGGTTGTCCCGTCGACATATCATCAGTGTGTGAAGATGCCCACCCCATGGGGGACAGTAAAGATCACAGGAGATCAACATGAATCCACAGAATGCTACAAGACTTCGATGAAATCTTCAAAAATACCACGACAAGCATAGAAATTAAATCAGGGGGAACGAGATGTACTAGAAACAAGAGAACAAGATGTAAAGGAAGTGCCCCTGAGCCTTGAGGATCTTAAAGCTAAAATTCTCATACGATCCTCAATGCTTGAACAAATCGAACAAGATCTAATAAAGTTCCTCAAAGCTAGAAGCAAGACATTTGCATGGAAGCACGAGGACATGACAGGTATAGAAAAAAATATAATAACCCATAAACTTAACATTGATCCATCTTTCAGACCAATACACCAAAAGAGAAGGAAGTTCGCACCGGAGATAAACCAAATTATACAAGAAGAAGTAGAAAAACTTCTTCAAACAGGAGTGATCAAGAAGGTGAAATTCCCAATGTGGCTAGCTAATATGGTTGTGGTACAAAAGAAGAATGGTAAGTGGAGAATGTGGGTAGATTACACAGATCTAAACAAGGCTTGTCCCAAGGATCCTTTCCCTCTACCACATATATACTCCACGATAGACGCGACAGCGGGTCATGAATTATTAACATTCATGGATGCATCAGCGGGATTCCAACAGATCCAGATGGAATCATCCGACCAAGAGGATACGTCACTCATAACTCCAACATGTATCTATTGTTATACTGCTATGCCATTTGGTCTTAAAAATGCAGGTGCAACATACAAAAGGCTAGTCAACAAGATGCTCAAAGAGAAACTGGGGGACACCATGGAAGTATACATCGATGACATGGTGGTCAAGTCTAAGAAAGCTGAAGATCATCTCAAGGATCTTGAATAAGCCTTCAACATACTGGAAGAATATAACATGAAGTTGAATCCCTCCAAGTGTCACTTTGGAATGAGATCAGGCAAGTTCCTTGGATATATGGTGACCAAAAGAGGAATTGAAGCAATCCCAGAGAAAATCGAGGTCATCCTCGATCTAAGATCGCCATCCTCGACAAAAGATATTCAAAGACTAACAGGAAGAGTGGAAACCCAAAACAGGTTCATCTCAAGATCCTCAAAAAGATGCAAGCCTCTCTACGACATCTTGAAGAAGAACAAAAGGTTCAAGTGGACCAAGGAACACAAAGATGCTTTCCAGGAACATAAAAACTATTTAAGTTCAGCACTCCAATTGATAAAACCATTAGATGGGGACTTTTCTACCTTTCAGTATCCTCAAACGCGGTGAGTGCAGTCTTAGCTAAGGATCTTAACAGGGACCAACATCCCATCTACTAGGTAAGTAAAAGTCTCTTGGATCCTGATACCAAGTACTCCCACCTTGAAAAACTTATACTTGCATTTGTAACTGCTTCTACTAAATTAATACACTTATTTGAAACACATCCTATAAATGTAAGAACTAATTATCCCATTAAGAATGTTATGAGAAAACCATAAATTTCGGGAAGGATGGCAAAGTGGTTCGTGAAACTAAGCACGTATGACATAAAGTATGAACCAAGATCCGCTATAAAGTCTCAAGCATTGGCAGAATTTGTGGCTGACTTTGGTGATAATCTACAAGCTGAAGTATAAATAGAAGCCAAACAACTTCTAGAAGAAGAAAACATGGGAAGATGGACACTATTCACAGATGGTGCACCAAACCAAAGAGGAACTGGCCTAGGGATCATACTAAAATCGCCACTGGGGGACATCCTACTCCAAGTAATCAGTTATGAGATCAATGCAACCAACAATGTGGCAGAATATAAGGCACTAATCATGAGATTGCAGTTAGCCAAGGATCTTCAAATCAAGGATCTTCAGGTATTCGTCAATTCTTTATTATTGACTAACCATTTTAAAAGATCCTATGCAGTAAAAGGAGAAAGACTATCACTATATCTCTAGATTTAAAAAAAATTAGCCTCCGAATTCGAAGCATTCAGCCTAAACTAAGTTCCTAGAGAAGACAATGTCGAAGCACATGCTTTAGCCAATCTAGGATCTTCTCTTAGGATCCTGCCAGAAACCATGATCCACATTAATCCACGTGTTGATCCCAGCGATCGAGGATCCTGCCAAAAGACTGAAGAATCCCGACGATCGCGAGGAAACTACACCAACGTCGCTACAATTGAAGACCTTGATCCTCAACTTCCTTATCAGGATCCTAACATCAAGGATCCTTCCCCAACCTCAAGATCTTGGATCCAACCTATTATGGAATACCTCCAGAATGGCACGGTCCCAAAAGAGGAAAAAAGTGATAGAGCATTCAGAACAAGGGTCTCAAGGTTTGTAATAATCCAAGGTAAATTATAAAAAAAATCCATGGCAGGTCCATACCTTAGATGCTTAGAAGATTATGTAGTTGCAGAAGTTCTAAAGGACATACATGAAGGGGACTGGGGAAAATACACTGTGGGAAAATCCTTATGCTCCAAAGTTTTGAGAACAGGATACTACTGGCCAACCATGAAGAAAGATTCCTTGCTACATGCTCAAAAATATGATTCTTGTCAAAAACGTAGCAACATCCTACATCAACCAGCAGAACCTCTACATCCTATCATCTCCCATTGGCCATTCATGAAGTGGGGGATGGATATAGTAGGCAAATTGTTTGTAGCTCCTGGAGGAAAAGTCTTCATGCTAGTAATGACCGACTACTTCTCGAAGTGGATAGAAGTCGAAGCTTTTGTTCGGGTAAGAGACAAAGAGGTAGTCTCATTTATTAAACGCAGCATCTTTACCAGGTTCGGGATCCCCGCCGAAATCATATGCGACAATAGATCCCAGTTCATAAGCAAAAGGACAAGAGACTTTTGCACGAGTTGGGGAATCAAAATGATAATGTCCACTCCTGTTCACCCTCAAGCCAACAGTCAAGCAGAATCTAGCAACAAAATCATAGTCAATAACTTGAACAAAAGGTTAGATGAAAAGAAAGGAAAATGGGCAGAAGAAATTCCTTTCGTCCTATGGGCAGATAGGACCACTTCCAAAGTAGCCACATGCCAAACCCCATATTCCTTGGTGTTCAAAGCAGAAGCAATGATCCCTACTGAAGTAGTGATCCCAACAGCAAGATACCTACTTTAAAGTCAAGAAAACAACGGCAGGATCCTGGCCCAGGATCTTGATACTATTGATGAACTCAGGGATCTTGCCAAGATCTGCATTGCTTCTCATCTACAAAGAATCACCAAGGCATACAATAAGAATATAAAAGTCAGAAGATTCCAGATATGAGACTTGGTATTAAGGAAAACATTCCAAAACACCAAGGATCCTAGTGTAGGTAAACCGGCACCTAAGTGGGAAGGACCATATCTCGTAGATGTTGAAGCAGGAAAGGGGGCATGTTGGTTAGCTACTATCGGTTGGAGTATCTTACCAAGATCCTGGAATTCTATACATCTTAAAGCGTATCATATGTAAGTAAGATCAGTCACTCTTCAACAAACTCAAGGTGCACGTATTCTTTACCTTAACTATTATTATTATTTACTTTTATTGAATGCATTACTAACTTATACATCAGAGGGGAGTTAGCTAGACTAACGCCCACCCCTAGCTAATGTTTGTTGTGCTCAGGGACTCAAGGATCCTGACACACAAGGATCTTGACACACGAAGATCCAAGGATACTGACATACAATGATCTTGACATTTGAGGACCCTGGCACTTAAGACTCTCATATCTACAAAGTTCTATAATTCTTAACGATTGCAATACACAAGTATCCTAGTAACTAACAATAGAGACTGATCATCTCTCCTACGAATAAGGGTACTTAATCCCCTTTAAGGTTTAAAGAGTTAATTACCTTTTTCATATGAGTTAAGGTTTCTACACCTCGCTTGGACGCACGTAATCTAACTGGTGTTGGATAAGGTGTCTAAGTCCATAATTTATTTGGTATATACTTGACCCGACCCGGCATGGTCTATTTGGGTTGCACTTCACCCAAACTGTTTATGGATAATTTTATGAGAATTGTATACTTACGATTTATTAATATATTATAAGTTATAATATATTAATATAAAGTCATGTTATTTAATTAGTTTTAATCTTGAATTAATTATGAATTAATTTAGTGATTAAAAGGAAGACTAATTAAATCATGGGCTATTATATTTATATGGTGTGGGCTAATACTCATTTGTTAATGGGCTAAGCTTATATGGAAGTCCATGGATGATCCATGGAGCTTTTAACCCATGGATCCTTGGAAAGGAAAAGACATGGGTTATTAGGGTTTCACCCTAACCATGCACACTATATAAACAAGCTCATGTTGCATGAAATAACACCCTAGTGTGTGTGTAATAGTGGTGGCCGATTTCTAAGTGTTAGTATACTCTCTCATACATTTTCCAAGTTTGTGGTGATTTGTGATTTCCATTTGAGGCATTCACATTATTGGTGCTTGGCTCTCAAACTCCAAGGAATCAACAATCAACAAAAGGTATGTAATTCATCTAGTCCTTTTATGTTTAAAAGTACCCCATGCCATGCTAGATAGGTTATAAACCTTGGAAATTAATATTTTGCATGTACCTTAGACAAACATAGATCCAAGGTTTATTAGGGTTGCATGTACACTTAGGAAGTGTTAGAATGCTCAAAACCCAACAGTGGTATCAGAGCCTAGGCTTGTTTGTTTGATACTTGATGCAAAATAGTGATAAAAAGTCGATTTTTTGCTATCTGACTGATGAACTCGCTGAGTCCATGGGGGGACTCGCCGAGTTCATGTGTAAACTCATCCTACTCGCCGAGTAGGTTCGTGCACTCGGCGAGTAGGAGCCTCAGAATGCAGATTTTCGACTTTTGCTGCTGGAAATGGACTAGAAACATTACCCTAAACTGTTTTGGTGTTTTAAAACTTGTTTTAGTTGGTGTAATGGTAGTTCTAATCCATTTACAATAGCTTATATCAAAATTTCATGCTTTGTATGTGTTCATATAATTCTTGAAACTTTGATGATCATGTTCATGTTCTTATGAATTTAGAAGATGATAGGAATTATTTGCTGAATTGTTTAGGATTAATTCTTGATCATTTATGTGTTTTAATGGAGTCCATAATTTGTCCTCAAGTTATGGATATCCAAAGGTCACTTCTTTTAAACACACACTTAAAACACATAAGTTACATAAAATGAAGAGTCTTCATTTTTATGAACCTTTAATTCATAAGTTATGAAATGAAAAGTTTTGGAGAGTTACAAAACTTGCCCTCAAGTTTTGGAATTTGTAAAGTTTCACACACTTTAATAAACTTTAATTCCAAACCCTTAGAGTTTTAAAAGTTAAAATTCAATCCTTATACTATTTATAACATTAATGGTTAATTATTATATATATGTATAAGATCAAGTCGTTTTACCGTTAGTAGGCCTCATTCACGAAGCCGGTCTATAAGGGGGGTATAAGGTTGTTGCCTATAAAATGGCAACTTAATGGGTGTCCATTCTCACCCACCGCTTCCTTGATCGGTGGAGGGTCGTTAGCCGAACGGGTAGGACAATGACTTTAAATCCTCATTAAAAGTATAATGATTATTATAAAGTAACTAAATATTTTAATTCCCAATCTTAGTTACTTTAGGAAAAATGTGAACTTGGTGCTAGTCTATGGAATTCACACTTTGTACCTTACCAAGTCGTTGGTGGAGCGTGTGTGGTTAACCGGCACACTAACTTGGACTAGTAAGGATCACGAAGGGTGACTTAATGTTTATCATAAATCGGTGGAGCGTGTGTGGTTAACTGGCACATCGATTAGGTGATAATATTAAGGGTACCTAGTGAGTTTGCATGGTTATTCACACCTTGTTTTGTGATCCTCGGCATCCCAGTCACAAAACTTGAGAGGGCACAATCGAGATTGAAACATGCCATTGAAAAGTTCAATGAATCTCAAAAGATCTAGGAGTTTCGAATCCAATTAAAACCTAATAAATTATTTTGTTTTTCATGGTGGAAATTGGTGAATCGTCATTCGCCTACCTTCAAATATTTTATAGCTTGGATTACGGCATCCCTCTTCCAAGTTATAAAATATTGTGTTGGGTCCTAGCCTTAATATTTCATATTGGGTGTTATATTAAGGACTTGAATCAACTAACTTGATTTTCTCCCATTGTAGATGTCTGGTTCAGACAACTATGATCTTCCCAAATCGCTTGGAACAAGCTTTCCTCTTGAAGATGATGTCCCTCAACATCATGCTACACTCCCTCCACCTCCTCCATTTATTCTCCCTGACCCACAAGCCCGAGGACTTGAAAGGTTCAAGGTCACTCAAGCTCTACTAGAAATGAAACATAAAGATGGAAGACCTGTGTGCACTCATGTCTTAGGAATGAAGTCACACATTGACAGGTTGAGAATGTTGGGTGCTGTTATTTCAAGGAAGTTCGCTGTTGAATGGGTTCTTCAGTCACTTCCTGAGTCGTATGGTGAGTTTATTAAAGACTACCATATGACAGATCCTGACATAACCCTAATAGATCTTTCTTATTTGCTTGTTGCTGCTGAATCAGCAATGATTTGGCACAATGGTCAAGCAAATATTGATGGAAGGTCTAATTCTCAAACTTCCATGGACATGGACAATGGTAACATTGAAAGTCCAGAAAAGCTTTCTCTTCCCAATGAAAAGGGATCGGCCTTGGTCAACCCGGTTGACCAAAAGGTAAAGGGAAAGGCTAAGTCTGTGATTGTCTCATGTACCATTCCCAAAGAGTCTATATGTTTTTATTGTCATGAGAAGGGACATTGGAAGCGAAGCTGCCCTGAATACCTGAAATGTTTGAAAGCAAGTAGAGACAAAATGTTTGACTCGGCTTCAGGTAAGTCCACTATCTAACTTTTTTAAAATTCCTAATTGTTGATTCTTATTACATGATGTGACTAGGTTGCATCTTGATGTTTAGCAGGATCGAGCAAAAGGAAGGTTAAAATAAGAGTGTGCTGAATCTGATCACGAAGATGGATTTCTATCGCATGGTTCGAGGATCGGATTTTTGAGCTACTACTTAAAAGTTATGATAGATTGCTAGGAAATATGTAATATCATAGTTTTCATTTGAAGATGCATTGTAAGGAATATTTTTCCGCATTTTATAAAGAAATAAAAGTTTTGTTTAGTTTATTTTATATTATATCCCCATACAATGGCATTTATGGAAAATTGATGTATGTATGTTTCTAGCAATAATAGAAATATGAGTTTGATTCTCTCATTTGTGGTAGTGTCTGAGTTTACCAAATGAAGAAAGGTTCTCATCACCCAAGCTTCAGTTAGACAGAAACTTGGAATCATACAAGTTGTATTGTATGATGAATGAGAATTCTCATCTTTGTAAAATTGAGACTAATTCATTGATCACATGCATATGTGAGCCAATTGAAGGACTAAGGAGTTAGGCACACTGGGTGTGTGCTGGTCAAGGTCCACCATAAAGATCGATTCGTCATGATTTACCACAGATTAGTAAATATGGTTATACTTATAAGGTTAAGTATAATTCTGTAACATTGGAAAAGTTTCAATGTATGGCAGAACGGATGAGAAGAATCAAATTTGGCAGAAAGATAAAAGTTTCTCAAATCTAAAAAGATGGGAGAGTACTTTAGTATCATGTTTTTATGATCATCTTAATGATTATGAAACCATATCACAAATTCATACTCTAAGGACATCTTAGTGCATTGTTATGACTAAGATGAGGGGTCAGGAATTGTTGGAATGGTTAAAATCAAGAAGATGGATCATACATGGTTTTATGATCATCTTAATGATTATGAAACCATATCACAAATTCATACTCTAAGGACATCTTAGTGCATTGTTATGACTAAGATGAGCGGTCATGAATTGTTGGAATGGTTAAAATCAAGAAGATGGATCATACTTCGTTCCAAAACAACTCTCAGAGTCATAATCCAAGATTGTAACGTTGAGTGACATAAAGTAAGATTTAAAACACTTATCAAATGTAGTGTAAAATGTTTTCTACTCCTGTACATTTGAAATTGGTAAGTTGTGATGTCTTGAATGAGACAAAGACCAATTAAGACCAATTGTGTGAAATGTTTATCTTAATAAGAATCTGCACTATCCCTTGAATATTTGTTTTGTCAAGGAATGGTTCTTGACTAGGGAAACTTATATGTCAAGAGGACAGTGGGAGTCTTAAAGATCCTGAAAGGATTTCAAGATTTAATCAAGAGTAAAACCTGAGTTTTATCACTAGCACACGACTTAAGGTTTGAAACCTATTAAGTTGACATAATTCTTGTTTCTGTGTCTGTTCCTATTAAGTTGACTATGCATATGAGTTCTGTTAGTTCTAAACTGTGTGCATAACAGCTTGGACGCATTGGTGGGCCTTGTGCTACCAGATGACAAGAAATTAAGATTGAACAAGTTCAATCCATGTAAGGCTTAATTTGTTACTAACCTTGTCTTGTGATTATGGTTTTGACAAATTCACATGGATAGAAACTCATACACTATAAAATCTAAGTGTCATAAGGTTTCTCTCCGATTCATGAAAATGATGGTGAGGAAATGCTTTCACTAAGAAGATTTTAAGTAGATAGCAATTGTGATGTTTGCATTCTCAAAGTCGTTAGTGGAGCGTGTGTGGTTAACCGGCACACTAACATGGACTTGTGAGAAATGGCAAAGGTCTAAACAATTAAGACTATGATTACGGCATCCCTTTTCATAGTTCTAGAAATTGTTTAGACACACATGTGAGCTATCTAAGAAAGGGTGTACGAATCTAAATTTCAGGAGTCCAGCTGATTTCTGGAAATATGTCAGAGCTAGTGGGAGCATAAGTGTTATGCTGATAATCATCATGTTAGTGGGAGCATGATTATTATGTTTAGTGTTGCAAGTTAGCAATGTTAATTATAGAAAAACAAAAGTTTCAATTCGTAAAGTTGTAGGGGTTGAAAAAGTTGTTTTGCTATAATTAAGGGAGAGGAAATTATACTTCATTTCAATTCTAAAAGCTTAGATTGAGTTTTTAATCATCTTTAGTCAAGGATATATATATGAATTTTATGTTGGAATGGTTCAACATAAGGAAATTCTATATATATTGCGTTCTTAAATTCGATTATGATCACGACATCCCTCTTCATAATCGATTTTTGAAAACATGGAAAATAAAAAAATATTATAGCAAAAGACTGATCCAGTATCAGGTCTTTATGTGAGACATCGTGAATCGTGTCCCATATGATTCGGGTATAGGATCGGTCACATGTGCTATAATATTCATCCTTTCTAAATTTTCCAAATGCTCAGAGCATTAAGAAGGGAAAAGTCTAGAATTGGATAAGACTAAAATGATTAAGCAATTGTCGAGGACAATCTAAGGTTCTCCAAAGATTGGTTGCTCGGGGACAGTTGGAAGTAGGATATAAATTGTTGGAAAGGACCATATTGACATATTCTGAAAAGAGGTAACTCTTGTTCGGAAGTGATAGTCAAAATGGGACTATGGAAATTTCTCCATAGGTGGAAGTTATTCAATCTGTGTAAGATTAGAAAACCTTAGTGCAAGAAGGATGTTCAAAGCAATGTATTTTGAATATGAGACTTCGTTTCCATAGAGTTGATCTCCTTTGGAATACTCTGTAATGACTGTTGACAAGTTTTGTGACTTTGTGCATAATCATTACAAGAGGAACATTGCATAAAAGTTTAAAATCTAACAGTTTTTTTTGGTAAATGGTAGGAATTAGGAATTTTTACATTTACAATAAGGATTTGGGATTGTGAAATGAGCATCATTGGAATCATGTTCAAATGATCTATTTCACAAAGTAAAGATCATACACAAACATAGTGTGCATACTTGGAGTATGGCATAACTATTGTTTAGAAAAACAAAGTGTACATGCGAGGTGCATGGGACAACTGTTGTTTTTGTTCAAGTATTAAGTTGATTATTTGAAACATTATACAATGAATAATGTGTAATCAATATGGTGATAAATAAAAGGTGGTTCTATTTATATTCAAAAGGGTTCTGAGACCATATTGGATTCGATTATTATTGTGTTTCACTTTGCATGTTTTGACTTCCAGAATAGCTAGGTTATTCTTTCCGAATGACTAAGTTATTTAAACACTCCACAGTCGTTCATATGTTGGAAGTAGGTATGAATTAAGACTGTCATGAATCGAGTTTGTAGATGGCTAAATGTGTTTAGTCATGGCAATGGTTGCTACAACATTCATGAGTACTCATAAGTTATGAGTATTTGAATTAACCCACGCTCACTTGTATCACTTCATGGAATTTATCTCGAGTGATCGTGAGACGGTAATATCATATAAGTCTTCAAACCTAGAGATATGAGTTGTTACCTATGAGTTGGTTGTGCATTGATTGCACGTAAATGCATCAGTAACTTGATGTTATAAAACGTGCCTTTGTGTATAATTCAACAAGTAGTAGAAACAAGTGTATGAGTCGAAGTTTATCTGTTCCTTCTAGTCCTTGGAGGATTAGAAGCGATATCTGGGCCCCTCGATGATTTTGTTTTGACCTATGTACCGGGCCCGGTCAGAACCTAATTGATGTGTTCAATTTAGTTCTTTGTCAAACAAATCGGAAATCGGGAAACAAACTGCTGGACAATAAGTACGACGTTGTTCCATGTATTTGTCCGGCTGATATCATGAGAACAGAGGATTATATGATCACTTATCTAAAATGGCGCTTCATAGTTCAACAGAGTTTTCGAGAGCTACGATTGCTGGTTGGTTCCTGAAGTAACATACGCAAATACAGTTATTAGACTTATCTAAGTGGGAGACTGTTGGATAAGGTGTCTAAGTCCATAACTTATTTGGTATATACCTGACCCGACCCGACCCGACATGGTCCATTTAGGTTGCACTTCACCCAAACTGTTTATGGATAATTTTATGAGAATTGTATACTTACGATTTATTAATATATTATAAGTTATAATATATTAATATAAAGTCATGTTATTTAATTAGTTTTAATCTTGAATTAATTATGAATTAATTTAGTGATTAAAAGGAAGACTAATTAAATCATGGGCTATTATATTTATATGGTGTGGGTTAATACTCATTTGTTAATGGGCTAAGCTTATATGGAAGTCCATGGATGATCCATGGAGCTTTTAACCCATGGATCCTTGGAAAGGAAAAGACATAGGTTATTAGGGTTTCACCCTAACCATGCACACTATATAAACAAGCTCATGTTGCATGAAATAACACCCTAGTGTGTGTGTAATAGTGGTGGCCGATTTCTAAGTGTTAGTATAGTCTCTCATACATTTTCCAAGTTTGTGGTGATTTGTGATTTCCATTTGAGGCATTCACATTATTGGTGCTTGGCTCTCAAACTCCAAGGAATCAACAATCAACAAAAGGTATGTAATTCATCTAGTCCTTTTATGTTTAAAAGTACCCCATGCCATGCTAGATAGGTTATAAACCTTGGAAATTAATATTTTGCATGTACCTTAGACAAACATAGATCCAAGGTTTATTAGGGTTGCATGTACACTTAGGAAGTGTTAGAATGCTCAAAACCCAACAACTGGGATGTGAATAAGGGGATCATTTCACACTGCAGTGACTTGGAAACCCTCTTATTTCTGAACATAAGTTAACATCCTAATGTTAAAATCTAAGGTTTATAACATTCATATGTTATCTCAAGTTGGGATCTTCCCCAGATGATTCCTAAGGTTTATAACATTGACATGTTATCACGCAATTAGGATTTTACCCAGTAATTTACCAAGGTATATAACACCAGCATGTTAACTTAAATTGGGATCATCCGGAGATAATGTGCAAGGCATGCATAATTATCATTGTTATCAGGTACTTTCTGAGTCAGGATCATTTCTAAGTAAAAATCCTTTCCAAAAACCACCAAGCTATGGATAATCAAGTATCCTTACAGATGAACCTCTAAAGTAAGGATCTCGTCATCAGACGTTATCAAAGACACCATGAAACTGAAGAACTTATCCTAAGTTTTTTCTAATTTGGGATCGATTCCCATTAAATTCTAAAGTTGAAGTTTGAGAATCCTTTCTAAGGAAAAGAACAAGGAAGAAACATGAAGCTTAAGAAAAAACATAAAAGGCAACAACCAGGTTCTATCTATCCTTGTTTTAAACTTTTGAGAAATCTTTACATTTTTCTAAATAAGGTTTGAAGATCCCAAACTCTTCAGGATCCTAAACAAATAATATTTCCTGGTTATTGGATTTCTAAGTTTTAAATTGATACTTTCTGAAAAAAGTTTTTACTTTAAGAATTACTTGATAAATCTAATCTTTCCTAATTATCAGATTCCTGATGATTTCCTAATATTATTTGCAGGAACTAAACTTTTCAGGATCCTAATTATTTTAATATCCTAGTACTACATGTCATTCAAACAAGTCAACCACGCAGATAGAAATATAAAGCGACCATAGATTAAAAGGGTTGTCCACCAAACCCACAAAAAAGAGAGTAAAACATTGTCTTATAGGCCCAAATTTATTAAAAAAAAAATTAAACTAAATCTTAAGTTGCAGATTGATCACCATCACTCGAAGCCACCTTCGTCTTATCCTTCTCTCCTCCTTCCTTCGGCTGCGGAACAGGATCCTGACTGGATTTCACAGGCTTGCCAGTTAAATTGGCAAGGGCCTCGCGCTATCCAACCACATTCCAAGATCCCGCATTCCGTATATCCAACCACCATCACTCGAAGCCACCTTCGGCTGCGGAACAGGATCCTTCTCTCATCCTTCCTTCGCCTCCCAAACAGCCTGCGCGACACTAGTCTTCACCTCAGCTATGACCTCGTCCATCTCAGCCACATGTTCCTCCTCCTTCTCATGTTTTTCTTTGGACAACTTCTCCACCCTTTCCAAGAGCTCCTTGTTGATCTCCTCATGCTTTTTCAAAACATGTTCGGTTTGAGAAAGCTTGACTTTGAGATCCTCATTAGAAGGGGGACGTGGTCAGCAACCTAAGAAAAAAGATGATAAGTAAAAAGTAAAAAGTAAAATCAAAGAGGGAAAAGCACTTATGGATTGAGAGAAAGAGATAAGCTTCCTTAATGCCTCATATGTTCAGAGATTTTCAAGATCCCAGGCATCAGAGGGTTTCCTCTTGCAAGATGCAAGGGTTTTCACAGCAAAATAAAATTGAGTCATCTTAGAAGGAAGAGATGGAGGGATCTTTTCCTTATTCACAACAAGAAGGCCACTAGACATATCATCCTCAAGATCATCCAAAGCAAACCAAGCACTAGAGCGAGTAGCCTTAGATCGTACAAACTATGAAGGATCCTTATAAGCTCAAGATCCTAAAACAACTTCATAAACTAGAAAGGATCCTTACCGACAGCCATTGAAGTTGTAGTAGATGAACCTTCTTGGAGGATAGGGCACTCGAACTTTAACGATTGAACGTCAGCAGGTAAAGCAAGGAAACTTAAGACCTTATCCTCAGTATCTTCAACAACGTAAAAAGCATCTCCAAACTTGAAACCTGCATCGGAAAAAAAAAATAAGAAAAGTAAATCCTTGGATCCTCAAAATCAACAAGTAGATCCTACCCTTTCTGACCTATTCTTTGGGTAAAAGATCTCCGCCAAGGATAGAATCACGCCTCACGAATAAGTACTTTTCCTTCCAGGCTCCATCATTATGTTTCGATTTCAAGTTAATAGGAGACTGATTGGATTTGAGCTTAATTAAGAAATGAGAATTTTCAAAGGTTGAAAGTTCATAAACAAAAGCCAACTCAGGAAGACCTATCTCTTGATTATGGGTATGATTCACTCGATCAATCCAAGATAATATCCTCCAGACAACGAACATAACTTGAATGTATGAGAGTTGAGTGGCTTGAAAAAACTCAGAAACAAGTCCCGAGAAAGGATATTTCAAACACAAAGAAAAGGGATACTCAGGGAAGCATAACCAAGAAGACGAAACAAAATCTGGCTGAATGGAAGCTTCAAAGGATCTAAAAACTACTTTAGAAGGAAAAGCTCTTCCAGTTCTAAGGAACTGCATGTCTTCATCATCAAAGGAACAGACCTCATCATAGGTCAGGATCTCCTGATCGACGAAGTCATTCTCATTAGGAGCGGTATTGCTGGCACGAAAAACGAGTCGTCTTCTTGCCCATGATTGGAAAAGAAAAACTAAAGGAAGAGTGGAAAAAGTAATTACCTTTGGAGATGACCGAAAAAGATCGAAAGAAATTTTGGGGAAGGTAAAGAAAATCGGTTGATTACCCCTATTTAACCTAGTGATAGAAGAAAGAGGATATGATTTGACTGCGTGATGATTACTATTGATCAGATAAATCCTATCCGATTAGGGTTTGAAATTCAACTCTCTTAACTCGTTTATTTATTATTTAAATTATTCCTTTGAATATTGGATAAATTAACATTAATATTCCATAGGAATAATTTAAGGGAAATTGTTAGGGGCGAGATCCTCAATCCTCTAAGGATCCCGGATCTCAAAGAGCACTTACGATCCTAAGCTACTTCAGGATCCCGAATATTATTATTATCATTATTTACTAACACCTATAACGACTATAATCTAATTTTGTATTGACACATGTGTATAATTAGTCAATGAAAGACTTATTCTCAATAGAGAATCGTCTCAACTAAGATTAAGACCCGAAATACCAAATCAAACAACGTTCCTATGCTGATCTCAGAGGATCCCGAAATTATCGGACTTCTTGTTGCTTAGTTTAGACTATAAGTTACACTTGTATTACACACACTAGACACATAATTAGCTCATCCATGATACTTGTACTTACATTTACACATTCATCTTTGTAATCAACATTATTAAGCAGTAAAATCATCAAGGCAGGTGATCATTATCACCTCCCAAGTTTTTGTGTCGGAGATCCTAGCAAGGATCAATGGCTTTCCTTGTAAACCATTGTGTCACCTTGTCTATCATTTCATATTTGTTTTACCTCGAACATAACAGTCTCTCATACAATTTAGTTGATTATTGATTGTTCATTTTTTTACCAAAACAAAGAACACATTATTTCTTCTCCTTTCTTCTCTTTCCATCTTCGAACTTTTAGCATGCCACTTAGTTACAAAATAAGAAGTTCCACAGATGTCATATCCACCAAAGATAAAGTTGATTACCTTGGCATCTAAGGGTGTAGAAGCTATTCTTTTCACAAGAACTTCAAGATCATGGGACTTTTGGCTATTCTTATCCTTCCTTCTTCTCAAGAGTTCCTTTAAATGCCATTTTCTCAACAAGTAACTAATATCCTTCCTGGGGGTGAAGCAATCATCGGTAAGATATCCAAAGTCTTTGTGGTAAGCACACCACTTGGATTTCTATCCTTGTGTTTAGCCTACTTTCTTGGGTCTTCTTGCTTTTCCCCCAATATCATGCATTACATAGAGTAGACCTGAAACATTAGCAAAAAAATAGTAATCAGATATCTTACGATCCTCTTCATCTTCTAGAACATTAGCCCTATGTTTCTCAGGTCTAGAGTAAGGTTTACCTCTTTTGGATTTTTGGAGGAATATTCATTCTTCCTATTAGTATGGTCATAGGACGTGTTTGTCCTCTTCTAGTCTGATAAATCTTAGTGCTTTATTCTTGACTTCATCCAATTTATTACATAGGATCATGACAACATCCTAATAGAATGGAAAATGTTTCTCCAGTCCCATCTTGAAGGCTTCCACGTCAGTTGAAACATCTAGGTGTGGAGTATCAAGGGCTTCTTTCCCAAACCTGATAACATAATATCTCTATGATTCATCATTTCCTAGAGCTACTCAGTAAAGTTCACTTGTTACTTTCTCAAAAGTTCTACTACAAGAATATTGATTATTAAACATGTTAACCAAATGTGTGAAATAAGTAATAAAGTCAGGAGGAACATTTAGGAGCCACTTTAGTATAGATCCTATAAGAGATGAACCAAAACCCTTTCATAAACAAGCCTCCTTAAGATGTTGAGGAATTTGAACTGTCTCCATGGGTTCTCTGTATTAGGTGACGTGTTCTTTAGGATATGCGGTTCCATCGTACAACTTCATGTTGGGAGTCTAAAATCACTTTGGAACTTATATGTTATAGATGTAAGGTGTAAATCTTGAGACTCTACGGCTGATAGGTCACACCTCTAGTATAGGTTGAATGATGCCTGGTACTCTCGAGATCATATCTCTTAACTGCATGAGTTCTTTCACCATGACTGGACTTATCCACGAATCTTGGGTACTAGACGGGATGTTGAATATCCCTCCAAGATCTTGGGATGCAGGACCTTCTATATTAGCAGTTACACCATCTGTAAAGATGGGTGCCTATCTTGATATAAAGTCTCCGGCTTGGCAATCTGAAGATGCAATGGTTTCGAAGTTGAGGATCTTAGGCTGCAAGAATGAAGATGGAGTTGGTGTGGTCTCCACACAACTTCTCAAATCTGAGCTTAGTTTCTCTATTCATTCGAACAACATCTTGTTAGTTTCACTTTGCTTGGTGATGTGTCGATCCATTCTGGTCAACATGGATATGATCTCGTTGTTCGATATCATAACTATTATTTCTTGGGTTGTACTTCCTAAATACTTGATTGGTGAAGATGTTGGGACAATCCGTCTAGGGATCTCAAAATTCCTTCTTTATGGGTTGATAGTAGGAGGTGGAGGTAAGCTTTAACTAGCGGAGATGGGTGGTATAATGCTAGAAATTGAATTCGGTAAAGAAGACATTTTTACTGCATAATATTTTAGTGATTGAAAATTAAGAAAAACTTTTTGAATAACTTTAAGGATAAAAATTTTATTACACTACTTGTCCCATGGATGGCGCCAAATTGTTTTAGTCAAAATTGATAAACTAATTTCGTAACCAAATTAGTAAGTGTGGTGTGACGTTTAAAATAAGATGTAAAAATTGAATTGCTTAAGATCCTGAAATGTGCTAAAGATATTGGATGTGCCCAAGATCCTAGGAAAAAAAATAGTGATATTCAGGGAACCGTTTGTTAAAGTGTTGTATTTCTTAATGCAAATGAGTATATTTGAAATATTTGGGACAAAACACTGTTTGCGTTGTTTGAAAAAAAACTTCGTATAACAAACCTCAAGATATTCAAAAAGATACCAAGATACCACAAAATATTTTAGTAGTTTTGATAATGAAATCAGATAAACAATCAAGTAAATAAGAGAAAAATTTGTAATCGATCAAATAACAGTGAATAAGTAGAATAATATCCAAGAACATACTGATATACGAGGAAAGCCATTAATTCTTTTGGATCTCTGGCATAAAACCTTGGGAGGTGATAAAATCACGTGTCTTGGAACTTATATTAGTCGAAATAAAATTTCAAATTCTAGTTGATCTTGATGTGTATTTAAATGTGCTTACGTGTTGGGAGAATGAGAGTAGGAGTAGTGATCAGTGTGTGTGAATGATGATCAGCTACGCTTTTATACATAGTGACAATAACATATATTCCAACATTCTAGGAATCTTCCTTGATCGATGCTTGACCCGATTTTCTCGATAGTCTTAAACGTTAAAAAGGATTTGACCATATGCTTTTGACCTGGTATGTTCCTTTCTAGTAAAGTTTATACCGTAAAATCATTTCTACATCTCTTTACCAGATCCTTTCAACTAATTAGTTCTAAAAATATCAAAAGTGGATCAGTTTACATTGATCCATTGGTCTAAACACTTACTTCACACAATGGATGCCACCTCCGTGTACTTTTCATGTCTAATTTCCAGGGTTATGTACCTCAAATCCCTTCCTTAGTGAAGTTCTTGGATGGAACCAACTCACTCTTAACCTTAAGTTATACATCCACTTTTAGCCCTTTAAGAGCTCAAAATAATCATGCATATAATAATACGATATTAAATATGAGGTATGCAGGCCTCATTGCAAATATCCTACTATTCTCACATATCCTACTATCTTATTTATTTTCAAACTCAATCCTTGGAAAACTTCATGTTTTTATCAAGTCACGATGAGTGTCATATGTCTATAGTGATATGTTCGGACCATAACACTACATACCCCATATACTCATATAGTCTTGACCTTACTACTTTCTTTTACCGATTCACAAGTTCAAACAAGTCCATTTCTATTATCTTCCATCATATTCCCCAATTGGTAATTTTTAAGTTTTGTACTTTAAAACTATATATATATAGTAATGATATATATATATATATATATATATATATATATATATATATATATATATATATATATATATATATATATATATATCATTACTATATATAAAAGCCCTTTTATTCTTGTGCCTTCAATATGAAATTCATAGTATTCCAGTTCCTCCACGTACGTACCCAATCCCGTAACGATATAACGCACAGAGATGTCGATTAAATGTTCCTGATCATCCCATCCCGCTAACATACACATTTTCCAAATCCAATTACTCCTTCATTCTACGCTTCTTCGAATACACGCAACGGTACCTCATCAACAAAAATCCAACCACATCATCCACAAAACATATTGCAATTATTACGTGACGAACACACAATTCCCCCAAATCTTCACCGCAAACATTCTTAATACTGAATCAAATAAGAACGATACATTGATCCTCCTGTTGTCATCTCCATCTGCCATAATCATCTCCCACTGGTATGTTTCCTACATGAACCCTAATTTGATTTCAATTCTTTCCTACTCTTTACCGTCAATCTGTCGACATATTTTCCTATCTCGTCAAAATCTATTTGACTGGTGTGTTTCCTCCAATCTGCAAACTCTATTTTGGTGAAATATCCGTTCAGGTATGACTTTGTCCAATTGTATTGTAATTATGATTAACGATTGCACATGGATAAATTATCATGAACGTTTGCACCAGGGGAAAATATTGAGGACAATTTGTTCCTTTGGTTCCTTTTACATTGTAAACCCTTGAGATTCAAGTATAAAAGCTCAGAGTTATTCCCAGAAATGCATATCATATTGATTTTTTTTTCCTTTTGGTAATTCATATTTTCCTTTTGCATGGTCTTATCACTGGTTTCGTGCGATTGAAAAAAGGCATGGTTTACCTTGCATTGCAACGATGCATAAATGTGATCTACTCGATTGACTTACTTAAAGTCAATAGTTGCTAATCAATGATAAAAAAAATTTACAACCTGTTATGAACTTGATCTATTGATCTAGGCATGTACAAAAAACTTAAGTGGTAAGTATGCTCTTACATGCGTAAAAATGGAAGAAGAATTGTTGCAGGAATTGGGTTAGAGGGATGACACAAAGTGATCAAGTTTCTGAAGTTGGTTTGGATTGTGCTGGGGTAATATGGTCATTTAGTCTCATGCCAACAGCGTATCCGATTAGAAAAGAAAAAAGACCTTATAGCCATAAAACCATGACACCACGATGCCTATAAAAGTTGTCAGGTTATACAAGTAGGATAATTCATGATTTTCTTTTAACTGTTAAGTTGGATTTTCTGGTCTGGTCAATGTAAAAAATAGAGTTGGGTGGTCTTGTGGTTTTCTCCATCTATGGCTTGAGGTTTTAAGGATGAAAAATGGTTAAACTATATTTGAGTTACTATCGATAGAAAGTCTTCATGAGTTATTGACTTCTTGGCCTTTATTTTGTTTTTCTTATTAAATGATTTATGTCAATTGTGCACTATCTAGATAAGGAACTTTTGTATTTTATGCATAATTTTGATTTTTGGTTAAGCTGTGAGTATTATAATCTTTTGCAATTTGTTGGATTATTTTACAAGAAAGGAAGTTATGAAAATCTTTTTTTGCTCTTTTTTTGTATAAAAGAATCATTTGATTTGTTATCATCGTGAGATGTAACTTTTGATATTGCAAATACTTTGTAGTTTACCAAAGGTTATAGTTAAATAAATTAATTGATAGTTAGATACAAAATATAATGTATGATTGTATGACTGAACAAAGGCACAAGATATATAGTCCATACTCCATAGACGTGTTTAGTATATAGCCAATTACATGAAACTTTCTTATACTTGTGATATCCAGGTGAATATGTATAGCCACTTAGTGAACACAATTTACAAGATTTATATAGATTCTAAACTTTAAATAAAATTATAGGTCGAGAGTGAACATTCTTACCAGTTCTCTCTTCAGCCCTCTGATGCACCATAGTTTATCTGCAAGACTGTGAGTGCAACTATAACTTGTCAAAAATATATGGTTTATCATAATCCAAAAAAGTAGCTCCTGAAAATTTGAAACTAAGGATGTAATTTTTTATATCTTCTATTAACCAGTTACTTGAACCTTGATGAATAGACAACAATTATTTGAATCAAGTAAGATTAATATAAACAATTTGCATAAATGCAAGTAATGATACAAATAACTATTTGAATCGAATGTCGAAGGTTTTAACCTTTCTTTAAAGAAGTTCTATAAATCAATGATTATAAGCTTTCTTTTTCACCCACAATAGCAATGCACTTATATCTGTTTACCAATAATAGCATTGTTCTTGTGTTTTCTAATTGATAAAATCAATATGAAACAAGTAGGAATGAAAGTTCATTGCTATTTTCCTTATATAAAATTAAAGAAAGAGCATTTCAATATTTTTTGGTATCGTTTCTCATTGTGATCTTATGATTATTTCAAGAAATACCAAAAAATACCCTTCATGGCCGTGCTTAGCACAGGCCTTAAATATACCTAGTATATATATATATATATATATATATATATATATATATATATATATATATATATATATAACCATTACATTGATAAGACGTACTTTAACTGTAACATCCTGTTTTCGGGTCTAGAAGTTTCAGACTTTGAGTAAAATAAAATAATAAAAAAAGTAATAATAATTTTAAATAATTGAAGATTTAATTAAACTATTTATTATAAAAAAAAAGAGATCATGATGTAGTAGTTAAATAAAATAAAATGGAATTTTAGTGTCAATCGAGTGATTTTTTTGGGTAAGAAGGATCATTTGTGTCATATTAGTGAAACTTGCGTTTGACTAGATTTGACTAGTAAAATGACTAAGATTTGTTTTGTAAAAATTTATATGGGGAAGGATCATATGTGGGTAAATTATATGCTTAAGTTAGTTGGGGAACCTAAGTGATAGAATGTTATAAAGAAGGGGCCACAGTTGCCCAAAGGACCAACGTTGTGTTATTTGAAGCTACCTTCTTCCCCATTTCTTCTCATTTACAAAATCAGCTACATCTATACTCCATTTATGTTTTCTTGCCTCAAATCCAAGGATTTATGATGTATAAAGTTCAGGTTTGAAACCTTAGTTAAATCCCCTCAAGTTCAAGCACCTAAGAGGTAGTTTAACTTTTCTTCTCTTCTAATTTTCATTCTTGAACATCATGGATGTGGTGAATCCGAAATTTGCTTTTAGTTACTGAATTCACATGAATTTTATGTTGTGACTACATTTCTAGAACCATCTTCTATGTTCAACTAACAAATAGTTGGTAGATTTAGGAGAATTTGGTTGTTTAAAAGGGTTTTCCAAACCCTAGATGTTTCATATTCAAATGTAGGTACCATTTGTGGTGTTTTATGTTGTAATTTCACTCCTATATCCATCCTTAAGCTCCAACTTGCTAATAATTATGAGCAATTGGAAGTTTGGGTGTGATTTGGTGGGTTTTCTTAGCCATCAATGGTAGAATCTAAAATTTGTCATTAAATTGAGGGATTCTTGGTGTCACATGTTTATCTAATGTTTTTAGATCATTTTCCATTTCTAGAATTGCAATACATGTTTTCATTTGGATTTAATTGGTTTTTGGACATAAATTGGGGTTTTCTAACCCAAGGAGTTCTAGATCTTAAACTCACGAATTTTGATGAGTATGAAGTTGTTCTCATGAATTTCAATCATCATCTTTAAGGTCCTGATGGAAATTTAAGCTTAGATTGGCAATTAATGAGTTTTTAAAGAAGACTATTTTCTTTGGAGTTTATGAGAAGCTTTGAGCTTAATGTTAATCACGGATTGAGTTTTAAACTTTTATGACTCAATGCATTTCATATGTTTTAAGCTCTAAATTGGTAGTAATTTATTTGGCTACAATCCATATTCACACATAGTGATTTTTGGTGCAAATTGAGTTCCATGTACTCATTAAGCTTCTAAGTGAAGTTTATGAAATGATTCTTGTTTGATGTCTACCGCATTGATATGAATCATGTATTGATCCTTCCAAATGTTCATTTGGAGTGTTTTAACATGTATGTTAAGTCCTATGAGTCAATTGCTTCAGATTTGGGTTTTTATGGAAGTTAAATGGCTTAATGAGAAAAGAATGGGTCAAACCTGCATTCTGTCAACAAAACGCGGCGCGCCCTGAAGGGGACGCGGTGCGTTCCCGTTGAAGACTCATTTCCAATGTTGTATGCTCAATTAGAAGATTAAAGCATGTCGTAGAAAACTTAGCTTGGATTTTAGAAGACCACGGCTTGTGTGGTGAGCTTGAACTAATGTTGTTGATATTAATTTTTTAACAACCTCGCTACCTAAATATATTTTTCTTAAATGTTATGCTTTGGGAACATTTTTGATTTCCGAAAAATAAACTCTGAATTTAATTTGGATTTTTTTTACAACTTAAAATTTTCTAAAAGGGCATTTCAAAGCCCTAGCGAGGGGTGTTACATTAACGCATGTGTATATCATTCATATCAGGAAATCATATTCCCTCTATTTTTACATCTAACTTTTCACATATAAACTTTTATTAAGCTCTTTCTGGAGCTGGATTTTTAATCTTAAGCCATAGGAGTCTATATAAGTCTGCAATTAGACTTTAGCTACCCATTTTATTGTTAATAAGGTTTCATATAACCTTCCACTCCATACAAATGTTTCTTGTATTTATTAAGAATTCTTCTTTTCATACTAACTCTTACATACTCATACCTATTTTATAACAATTTAAGAATAAATTTCAAAATAACTCAATTCATTCTTATTACATCATATGGTTACTGCACGACTTATTGTCATTTGAAGACTATTTACAGTGTCTAGACTTAAGAGTCATACCAATACTCCTATTAACTTTTCTCTCAGAAAGTGTGTGGTAACTTCTATCCAAAAACTTTTCCTATTGTGATCATTGTCGAGCATAGGGTCCTTCAATACATCGACCCATGTATGGGATAAAGTTTTATGTTCAATCAGGATTCATGATGTCATCACAAACATTTCATTGTTGGAAGAAGACATTTTTCGAAGATAAAATATTAGACTTGAAGGTTTGAGTTAGGGTTGAGGTTGTAGAGTTTAAAATATATGAAGATAAAAATATTCATTCCAATCTTTTGTGTTTCCAATACAATCTTTATGATTAATACTCATAATGATTTCACATAATAACAAAACTTCTCATTAATGCAATGTCATCATTAAATTAATTACGACGTCATAATATCATTTGGAGTATTGCAATCAATTTACTAGAATATAAATACAATTTTATTAATATCACCATTGTTACAAAATATTATAAATATGGCTTAGCAATTTGTATATAGGTTAAGTTCAATTTCTAAACCTTAAGATGCCTCCCGTCGTACTTTTATAGCTTTGTGTATTTTAATGTTTAACAATGACGTTCGAGAGAGGCAATTGGGTCAAAATTTTGGGTAAAGAACCAGGTTTCGAAGAATCTTACTACCTTGCAAACATGATTTATTCTTCATCAAAGTCAGATTTCATTGTCAAGCGTCACGCACTTCTTGTTGAAGATGATTTTCTACCTTTAACAGAGTTCATGAAGATCGATCAAATACGACCGATACCTCCACAAATTTTGATAAAGGAATTTTCAGTATCGTATATTGTTGATGCTCGACATAGTGATGGCTGGTGGGTAGGGAAAAAAAATATTTAATGTATTTTCAACATCCGCAAGAAGAGCTTTTGTTCGGTATGGATGAACTAAGTATTCATCAAGACTGGGTTGATCATGATTAAGTTTATACAAAAAAGGCTATATTGTGTTGAGTGCGAATTGTCGAGTGAGAGGTCGAAAGTTGTTTTGGTCTGTATAGGTGCGAAGTCTGGTACTTCGCAGTGTATGTATTTTTCAAGGGATTTGTTGTGTTGTATTTTAACGTCTAGTCCTTGCATACATTTTGAGTGTCTGTATCACCCTTTAAATAGGGTTAGTATAGAAGTAGAGAGATAGATTTTGGGCACTTTTGTTCTTACTCTCTCTTGTACTTTGTACTCATTCAGACAAATCAACAAGCCAAACATAACTTATTTACGATTGTGTTCTTAATGCTTTCTGTTATTGATGTTGTTCTCTAAACTCGATTCAAACACTCTTCAATTGGTATCAGAGCAGGATACATTCAGTCAATACCAAGTTTCTCTTCTTTTTTAATATTTTTGAATCGCTATTTCCGAATCAAAGTTTTCTACATTATTAATTAAGAAAACTTGTGTTAATGGATTGATTTGTTTCAATTCTGCAATCAGTTTGATAGATTGAGTGTTTACTGATAGTTTTCTAGTTGATTCATCTGTTAGATCTCTTTTCTGAAATCATTCATCACTTTTGTCCATACGAAAATGGCTAATTTCAATATGAACACCATGTCAAGCTTTTCTCATCTGCTTGGACCTTCCACTAAGATTCCAATGCTTATTCCGGAGTATTATGAGCAGTGGGTAGATCGTATGGAGGATTATCTCTAAGGAATTGATGAAGATCATTGGTGATGTGTTACTAGAGGAAATTATCATCCTGAAATGTTTACTCAAGTTGGAAATGCAGGTTCATCCACTGGTATGGCAGCACAAAAGGAAAAGTGTGAGGCTAATGATAAGAAGTGTCTTCGTGAACTTCACGGTGCTCTTCCACCGGTTGTTTACAAATATGTTCGAGGATGCAAGACTGCAAAGGAAATTTGGGATAATCTGAAAGAAATTATCAACGAAGTGAAAAGACCAAGAAGAGTTATGTAATACAATGCCTGTTGGAGCTTGGAGAATTCAAGCAGAAGGACAGTGAAACCATTGAGCAATATTATGATCTCTTGAATGAGCTGATATTCAAGTGCAATCGCTATGGGGTTACTCGTACAACTCTTGAGTAAAACCTTACCTTTCTGATGGGATTGTGAAAGGAGTGGAGAAACATAAGTTTAATGATCAAAACTCAACAGAGTTTTGATGGATACTCTTTGGGTGATCTGTGGAATGTGCTCAAGGCTCATGAAAATGAAATCAATGATATAGCAGAAGAAGGAAAGTTAGGCATTGGTGGACCTTTGGCTTTATTTTCAAAAGTGAATGCAAAGGAATCTGAGATCGAAATTGGCGATCAAGAAAATTCTGAAAAAGAATGATTATTAGTAAATTCTGAGGATAAGGCTATTGCTTACTATTCTAACAACAAGGTGAAAAACTTTTTTAAGAAGCCTTTCAATCCAAACTACAAAAGCAACAATGAGTTCAAAGGGAACAACTCATCGTCAAAAGGTGCGTAGGTGGATTTGAAGGAGGAAAAGAAGGATAGTAAGAATGGTTATGAGAAGAAGCAGTTAAAACTGAAAGTTGATTCTGGCTAGAATTGCAACTATTGCAATGGCTCGAACCACTTGGCCAAAGACTGCATGCTATGAAAGAAGGAAGAGAAGAAAGAGAGAGTCAAAGATGAAGCTTATTATGCCGAAAAGATAGAGGAGCTAAGGTCGAAAACCAAAGGTGTTTCGTTGGTTGCGAATGGAGGAAGCGATGGTGATGGAACTTATCATATTTTGTCATCGGGCTCAGATGACGAAGAGATGAGGGACCCAACTCATGGAGAAATGTTTGCTCAATATGAAGAGGATGTGTCTATGGATGAGGAGGTCACATGAAGGTGTTTTGTATCTACCAGCGCAGATAAGTCACCCATGACTTCAAAGGTACGTACTCTTCTTGAATCTTTTAATATTCCTTCAAGTTCTTATCTTATAGTTGTATCTGATTTTGATGATACTCTCTCATATGTTAATGACATGTTGATCTCTGTTAGTACTGAAGCTGAACGTTCAAAAACGTTGTTGTTTGAAATTCAAAATTATTTATAGATTAAGAAGAATAAGATTGAGAATCTTGAACTACAAGTGAGAAACTTGACTCTAGATAGAGATTTAGTGAGATATGGCAATATTCAGTTAGTTGAACAACGAAACAATTATTGTAATAGCACAAAACGATTATATGCGAAACTTACTGAATTGCATCACTCTTCAGATATATGCAAATACCAACATAGGAAATTATTACCTTTCTTAGAATATGAAAGAGAAAAAGTTGATATTACTTCCTATGATTGCGAAAAGAAAATTTGATAAAGTTCCTAATGATTCATATGCTTACGGAATAGTCAAAATTGATGAATGTTTGAATGCTAATGACTTAGTGCATATTGTAAATGAAACTCTCACTAAAAATGAACAAGTAAAAGTTTTGAACATGACTGAGAATTCCACATTAGACTCTCAACAAAATTTTGTGGGTATTAAAGATGATTCTGATAATATTAGTGAAATTGAGGAAGAGGAAATGGTTAATTGTTCTCAATTATTTGTTATTAATGTCAATTCGATGGAAAAAGGCAAAGAAATTTGTCATGATTCCATGGAAAAGGTTAACAGTGATCAAACTTCTACATTGAAAGTTTGTGATCCTGTTGATCACGTTGTTGTAGAAGATTATAAAAGTGATGAGGATGATGGTTCGATTGAAACAACTATTCCCAGAGTTGTTGTCGAACAGGTTTTTTAAGAAACAGAGCAGTTCGTAAAGGTGATGAAAGACAAGGGTCCGGGTTATATGGAACCTAATTCAGTTGTCTATCCATCATTCAAATGCACTGATGAGGTTGTATTTCCAAATCAAGTGTTCGTCACTTCTGGAAATGGTGACAAGGTGAATACAGAAATAAACACACTTGTTGAAGAAGACAATAAAGTAGCGACAAAAGAAGCTTTCTATGACATCCCCATTTTCACGGCCAGAAAAGACCGATTTTTTTATGCTTTATAAAAATCAGAGTACCTCTTTTAATAAAAATGTTGCGGAATTTGTTCCCAGAAAAACATGATAAATACGTTATCAAAGCATTTCCGAAGAAATGTATTTTTATTCATTTTCAAACATTGGGATGTTATCGTCAATACAGAAACATAAGCATAAACAGAACTTACATTCATCATCACTAGTGATCTACACCTCTTTAATCTCTCAGTGTAATGTAACTTCGTATCGGCACCTGTGATTCACATAAGCTTGAGTGGGTCAGGTTGGGAAACCCGGTGAGTACATAGGGATTTCAATCCCACAATGTCATATCATATATACAATTTATAACTCACCGAAATATACAATTTTACCATATATTTAATAGCAACTCTTACCCCACCCCGTTAATCCTCACAACGAGACTATCCATACTCCCGGACCTTAAATTTTACCTCCTACTTAATCCATACTCTCGGATCTAATCCATGCTCTCGGATCAATAATTGTGCCCATTCCGTACTCTCGGATTAGGGACAAGTGTCTATGTGTAAATTCATTCTCCCGGATTAACGACGAATGACTATGTCCTATCCGTACTCCCGGACTGAGGACGACTGACTAGGTCTTAATCCATACTCTCGGACTAAGGACGATTGACTATGTCCAATCCATACTCTCGGACTAGGGACAATGACTATGCCTAATCCATGCTCCCGGATCAATGACATATACTAAAGTTCTATTCTTTGAGTATAACTCACTCGTACTCGTAAGAAAATACTACCCAATATTCCTCATAATTAATTTAGGTTTACTCTTTATCCTAGATCATCATATATAATCAGGTACGTTCTTTAACACATATTTCAGGCAACATATATAATCAGGTACGTTCTTCATTATCTCAAAACAATTTTCCCTTGACAAAACCTAGTATCAATACCACTAGGGTTTAGTCTAACGTTAACCGCGACTAATTAATAGTCTAGCTATTATTATTATTATATAAGAGTTTAAACAACACTCTATATAACTCATAATAATAGCCCAAATAATTATTTTAAGGTCCTAATAATGTTACTATATTAAAACATAAGCTATACTAAAGATAGGGTAGGCATAGCTCACTTACAGTAGGTTTTTCGCAAAACCGGGCTTCGCTGGAGCAGCGTTCCTGAGCCAAAAGGCTCTTTTCTCGGGACTCCGGGAGCCTCGGGGCTTCCTTCGGGTGCTAGGGGGTTTACCTAGGCTTAGGGGGGTTAGGAACCCATAAAGAGAGAGTGTAGAGAGAGAAAGTTGAAGGGGAGAGGTGTGGGAAATGAAGGAACCCCGAACCTCTATTTATAGGATGATTTCCTAATGGACTCGCCGAGTCGGTTCACTGACTCGGCGAGTCAGTGCCATGTGTCATCACCTGATGGCTTTTCTTGGGGAGAAAGCCTTGGCCCATATTCAGCCACGTCACCCCTTTTGCAGCAGCACCCTGCCGACTTCTAAACCCCGTAACTTTCGCGTACGAGCTCTGTTTTTGACGTTCTTTTTTTCTACGCATGGTTAAAAACAAGATCTACAACTTTCATTTAGACTCCATTGGCTAATTCTCGACCGATCTTGAATTTAACAGTAGGAGCAGATTAGACTGTGAAATGACCGCGAAAAATTCGTATCTCCTTCATACGGACTCCGTTTTCGTCAGTATTTTTACCATTGAGTTCCTATTAATGAGATCTTCAACTCTCATTTAGGTCGCGTAAGCCAAAAACCGCTTGAACTAAAATTCGAGTTTCGGGTCGTGCACTGTTATGCCAAATCTTAGAAAATTCATAACTTCCTCATACGAAATCAGATTTGGGCGTTCTTTTTTTTGTATGTTCTCGGTTTAACGTACACTAAAACTTTTGTTTAGATCACTAAGGCCAAAAGTCACTCCATCGTAAATTCACTATTTACGTCTCCCGGTGTCGAGCCGGTTTTGCCGAGAAACTTCGACGTGCCATAACTTCTTCGTTATAACTCGGATTTCGGCGTTCTTTATATGTACGGAACCCTTGGAACATATACTACCACTTGGTTAATATTACTCCTTCTAAATAATCTTCCATCAAAAAATCATTCTTGATACACATTGTCTCTAAATTGACTAGCTCGGATCTACGGGCGTTACAGTTTCTTTTCAGACCAAAGCGCAGTTGAAAATGGTCTGAACAAAAATTCAATAACTTTTTAAAGATAAAAACAAAACGTGTTTGGGAAGTAAAAACTTAAAAATCAAAAGTTGATAATCAAACCAAATAAACTGTTTCGAAACCTCAAAAGACTAAATCTCAAATTTTCAATGAAAGTGTTCAAAAAGTTGAGAGAAGAATGCATTTCAACTTCAAAAGCGAGAAACAAAAGTTTATTGGAAAAATGTTAAGGCTTTTCAAATCAAAAGGTTTTTAAGCAAAAATCAACTGAACAAGTTAAGACATTTTCTCAAAGTAAGACGTTTGTTCAAACCAAGTCATCTTAAAAGCAAAATGATTATTCAAAACGTCAATATAATGTTAAAAAACAAGTGTGATCTCCAAATGTTCAAAAGCAAGGAGATGGAGAATTTGTTCAAAACCAATGTTCAAGGAATTTTGGTCCAAATCGTGAAAATGAGAGGTTTTCTAAAATCAAAGATCAACGGAATTTTGTTCGAAATAATGAACAAAGTAATTTCAATTAAACTCATGGTCAAAGACTTTTTAAACGAGGACAAACGGTTTTCAAACGAGATGATGTTGGGTATAAGAATCAATATCAAAATCGTTTTCAAAATTTTCCAAAACCATATTTTCCAAAACGCAACTTTGAAAATTGGATGTTAAAGGGAAGAAAATGAACCATTTAAGCCCACAAATCCACACTTTCGAACTCCTGAGTCAAAGCAAAAAGTGAAAGCATCATTTGCGAAAGGCAGAAATTATGTGAAAAATACCAATGATTGGCTGGAAGGCAAATGGAAACAATACCAATCGAGAAAGTACTCTCAAGAGCAAATCAAATCTGCTTACGAAAGTTACTTAAATGATTCACAGAATGGTAGTTCATCATCTCTGGAGTCAAATCCGTCAGTGAAGAAGTGGAAAGAAAATCTAGGAAAAAGGTTGAACGACAACGAACTATAGATGGAAAAGGAAAAATCAATGTTGAACCTATTCCATTGAATGATTACATTTCAATGCCCAAATCTATCGAAATTGACTTAATAGACAGCTTAAAGTAAAAGGTTCGCAATTGGGTACTTGGTTTATCTTTTCATAATGCATTTCAAACTAATGCCCAAGGACCCAAAAAGCCTTGGAGACCAAAATTCTTTTAAATGATTGTAGGTACTGTGTGACGAGCAATACGATGAGCATTGGTATATTGATAGTGGTTGCTCTCGTCACATGACTGGATGAAAGGAGAATATGCGAGACTTTCGCAAGTTAGACAATGCAGGAGTAGTAAAGTTTGGCAACAATCATAAATGCAAAGTGAAAGGATATGGAAAAGTGACAAACAGAAAGTTTACTATAAATAGAGTGGCATATGTCGAAGGCTTAAAACACAACTTGATAAGTGTTTCGCAACTTTTTGTGGGCACTGGAAATCAAGTTGTCTTCGATGAAGAAGGAAGTGTCATGTCTAACAAAGAAACGTAGGAAGTTATTCTAAAGTCAAAAAGGAAAGGAGATATGTTCACACTCGACATGAAGCCAGTAGTTGGTGCTCCCTCTGTATGTCTACTTTCAAAAGCTTCATCAGATCTTAGCTGGTTGTGGCATCGTCATCTCTCCCATCTAAATTTCAAGAATCTCAAAAAGCTGGTTATACAAAATCTTGTCCGTGGCTTACCTGTATTAAAATTTGATAACAACTTGTTATGTGCAGCATGTGAACAGGGAAAGCAACATCGTCAAGGTCATCCTGTTGTCATCGACTCAAAGATAATCAAACCTTTGGAAGTTCTTCACATTGACCTTTGTGGACCTTTGACTGTTAAGACTCTCAATAAGAAGAAGTACATCTTGGACATTGTTGATGATTTTTCAAGGTTTACTTGGGTTTTCTTTCTTCGTCAAAAGTCAGAAACAACTTAAGTAATGATTGATTTCATCAAGAACATTAAGCTCAGCTTGAGGTTAGAAGAATCAAAAGTGATAATGGTACAGAATTCAAAAAGCAAATTCTTGATTCATTCTTGGCTGGATTGGGGATTTTGTATAACTTCTCATCTCCTTACACACCACAAGAAAATGGTGTTGTTGAACGGAGGAATCACTCTCTATGCAAAGCTGCAAGAACAATGCCGACATATGTGAATCTTCCTCAATATCTCTGGGCAGAAGCTGTATCGACGACGTGTTTTACACAAAATCGTTCATTTATTCATCGTCGTTTTAAGATCACTCCTTATGAATTCATTAACAATCGAAATCCTAATGTTAAATTCTTTCATGTTTTTGGATGCAGGTGCTTAATCATGAATCTCAAAGATAATCTTTCTAAATTTCAGTTAAAAGCTGATGAAGGAATTTTCTTGGGATACTCGCACAATTCTGTTACATATCGGGTGCTGAATAAACGAACAAGAAAGATTGAGGAAACATTCAATTTTACTTTCGATGACTATCACGTTAAACGTGTCGACCAGACTTTCGCATAATAGCCAATTCTTTGTGAAACAAATGATCAGTCAGAAATTATGAATTCTTTTGGTGTTGACTATGATTTGATATTTGGTATTCCTGACAGAGCCATCGATGTTGAAATCATGCTGATGACAACCGTGTTCCTAAAGAATCAAATCATTTAGATGATTCAAAGGTTACTAAAGACATTGATGATTCGCAATCTACCTCAACATCTCCAGTGAATTTCGAAAGAATACCTGTTTTGCAGGGTAATCAAGTAGAGGGGAGCAATTGAGTTCGCAGTCATATTATCATATTCATGATTCAACTGTTAAGGGGGAGCACCTCAATTCGAATCCATTCGTCGATGCAGAGCTAAATGGGTCAATTCCTAATGATGTAAATGATCAAACTAATGAATTTCATGATGTTAGTGATCGTATTCTGCATGCAGGTGAAGGTTCTGAAAACGGATGAGATATTTGAAGATGCGCCCTTGGATTTTGATCCTGTATATCCACCATTGGATAAATGGAAATGAAGTCATCCAAAAGAATAGGTTCTTGGTGATCCACATGCTGGAGTTATGATGCGTGCACAAATTCGAGCTAAGAATGATATCATGAATGTTCACCAGGAATATTGTATGTTCAATGTTTTTATTTCAAAACTTGAACCCAAAACAGTAAAGTTTGCATTAGAACACTCAGATTGGGTTGTTGTGATGCAATCTGAACTAGCAGAATTTGAACGTAACAAAGTTTGGAGGTTAATTCCTAAACAAAACGATGTTTCATTAATTGGGTTGAAATGGATTTTTAAAAATAAGACTGACAAAGAAGGTAGTGATTCGCAATAAGGCAAGATTAATTGTTAAAGGTTATTTTCAACAAGAAGAAATAGATTATGAAGAAACTTTGCCCTTGTCGCAAGACTCGAGGCTGATAGAATTTTTCTTTCCTATGCAGCACATAAAGATTTTGATGTAAAGCAAATGGACGTCAAATGTTCCTTTCTGAATGGTGTACTGGAGGAAACGGTCTATGTGGAACAACAACCTGGTTTTGTCAAAGATAAGTTTCCTAATTATTGTTACGTTCTTGATAAGGCAGTTTATGGGTTGAAACAAGCACATCGTGCCTGTTATGCAACCTTAACCAATTTTTTGAAAATTGCTAAATTTAAACAAGGAGCAGTTGATCCCAAATTATTTTAAAAGAAAGTTGGGAATTACCTAATGCTTGTTCAAATTTATGTCGATGATATAATTTTTGGTTCAACTGACCCGTTGTTGTCGAAGGAATTTGAAGAGTTAATGAAAAGTAAGTTCGAAATGAGCATGATGGGAAAGATAAATAATTTTTTGGGTTTACATATTCGTCATAGCAGGGAATGCATTTTCATAAATCAAGAAAAAATACACACGCAACCTGCTAGATAGATTTGGCATGACGAATAACACAAAACTGAAAGTACCGATGGTAGTGGGAACTCGCTTGAATCCTTCGTTGGACAAGCCAACAATGGATCTCACTTCATATCGCAGCATGATAGTTTCACTTTTATATTTAACTGCGAGTTGACCTGATATCATGTTTGTCGTGTGTAATTGTGTCAGGTATCAATCAAACCCAAGAGAACCCCATGTTACTGTTGTGAAGAACATCTTTCGCTATCTTACGGGAATAGTGTCGTTGGGACTTTGGTATCCTTCACATACAGTATTCTTTGTTCAAGCTTTTTCAGATATAGACTTAGGTGGATGTCAACTGGATAGCAAAAGCACAACAGGAGGATGTCAGTTGTTGGATGGGAAGCTTGTAAGCTGGAAATCAAAGAAACAAACATGTGTTTCGATTTCCACAGCAGAAGCAAAGTATGTAGTTGCTGCAGCATGCACTTCTCAAGTAATCTGGATTCAAATCCAATTTTGTGATTATGGAATCAATATGAAGAATATCCCTTTATATTGTGGCTCACAAAGTGCTATTCGTATCTGCCATAATCCGGTCCAACATTCATATACTAAACACATACCTCTACGCTATCATTTTAACAAGGATCATGTTGAAGATGGTAACATAGAAGTTCATTTTGTCAAAACGACGGATCAACTTGCAGACATATTCACAAAAACTTTAGATGAGAAATCATTTTTAAATATTGTAAATGGTTTAGCAATGATTGAAGCAAGCTCTGTTCCTTGTTCGTCATGAGTGAAAAGATGTTGATGTTGTTAAATGTTGCTGAAGAGTTCAGAGGTTACTATTCACAGTTCAGCGTTCGCATACGTCTGTATTTGCATTTCCTATGAATCATTCCAACATCACTTCGCATTAAGGGGAGAAAAGCTGTTCGATGTACAATGTCTTTGAGAGTTGCTACTTCTTACATCGAATGTTACTGGTAACACTATATTACTTTGTTTTTGTTTTTAGTTTTTCAAAACAAAAATTCCAAAAAGATTTTATTATGTTTTGTCTTTAAAGATTCAAAATCAAAAATTCAAAAAGATTTTTTTTATTTTTGTCTTTCAATTACAAAAAAAAAATCCAAAAAAGATTTTCTTATTTTTGTCTTTATTTTTAGAAAACAAAAATCAAAAAATATTTTCTTGTTTTTATTTCATATTGTGTTTAACCATTTATGGCTCATTGTAACAATATTCTTTGGTGATGAATGCTCAACGATCACATTCAAAAGGGGGACAGGTATGATTTCGCACTAATGTCCTAGTTAGGAGTCCCTAGAAGCATATTGTTGTACGTTGACCTCAAGCCTCAAAGACTTTATGTGTTCAAAGCATTAATGGATCTCTCACTCCGAGTGTTCCTTCCCAATCTGTAACATCCCGTTTTAAATAGAGTAAGTATTAGTAAATCCGGAACCCCGAAACGTAATTTTATTATTATTTTATAATATTACAGTCCAAAATCAATTAATAATTATCAGAATGTTAATTCGGGGGTTAAAGTATAATATTGGGCTTAATATGTAAGGATTTTCAGAAGGGAGGGTGTAGATTGTAAATTAAGGGTTTGTTTTGAAAGGAATAATACAAGGAGGGACAATTTATGCTATTATGGGATTATGTTTGTGAACCGGGTATATAGCCATGCTATCCCCGTCACCTTGCAACCCTAACCCTAACTCCCACTTTATGTTGCAGCCGCCACCCCTCCTTCCTCCATCGTCCGGCAGCCACCACCTTTCACCCCTTCGCCTGTTCCGATCAACCAAGACCAACAACGGCCTCCTCCATGATCAGAGAAACGGAAGACCATCGGGGGCTAGCGGGCAATCCTCCAACGCTGTCGGGTTCTTACCCACAGCCGCCGTTGCGCCGATGCCGCTGAAGACGGAGCTTCCGAAGAGGACAAGAGTCGTCGCCTCTTCGCTGCTGCTGCTGCTGTGATTGGCGGGTTCGAACCACCTTCTTCCATCTCCATTTCCTTCCCGATGGCTGCATCACCACTATCGTTTGGAGGCTGACCCCCCCTCCGTCCGCTGCATGCCACCGTAGGTTGGTGGTTGGGTTCGTGGAATCGCAAAGAGGATGCGTGAGGGTTGCTGTAGCAGGGTCGAACGAAGCAGGTGCGTCTTTTCCGATGAGCGCCAGCCACAGTCGTCGATAGATGCCGCTGCTATCCGCCATTTCGGGTGCACGCCGTCACCGCCGCTAGTGCCGCCGGCGTCAACCTCCTTCAAGATCGATGAAGAGCTGCGGCGGGTGTTTTGCACGTGTGTATGCATTTTTGGGCTGGCCGAAAAACGGTTGGAACCACCATGGCAGCCAACCATGGTGGATGTCGGCCGGATGCTGCTATTCTGCCACCACCAGCCACCGTGTAAGGTGGCTGTGTGTGATTTACTGTATGTGTAATTAGTGTGAGTGTTATTTTGTGTGTGTGTGTGTGTTGAGTATTGTTGTAAAGTTGTAATAGTGTGGGAATAATCAAAAGAAAATCCGTAACCACCACCGTGAGGTGGTGGCTGCCGCCACCGGCCGTCGTGTCGGGTGGCGGAGTGCCTTGTTTTGGTTTGTGACTCGTTTGGATGTTTGGACAAGGGACTACTAAACCCTAATGGACCAAAAGAAACCCTAGTGGGCCCAAAGAGACCCTAATGGACCTAATAAAACCCTAATGGGCTCAATAAGGCCCAAATTGACCTAGAAGCTCAACCAATTGACTAATGGTTGAGGGCCTGGGGTATTCCAACCTGATGGTTGATTGGACCCATAGTGTGTTGGCATTCCAACCTGTTGGTTGAGGGCCTGGGGTATTCCAACCTGATGGTTGATTGGACCCATAGTGTGTTGGCATTCCAACCTGTTGGTTGAGGGCCTGGGGTATTCCAACCTGATGGTTGATTGGACCCATAGTATGTTGTTTATGATTATGTGTGTGTTGTTGTGGGTATGGGTATTTTAGGGGAATTCACTAAGCTTTCGGGCTTACAGTTTCAGTTTATTGTTTCAGGTGCATCAGGGGATCGTGGCAAGGCAAAGGCGTGATCGTACAGCTCCTCATAGTTCATGATTTTATGATTTGATTATGGGGATACTCTGAGGATTAAACTATTTTGAAAACAAATTGTAATAACTTAATGGTTTTAAATGTTCTAAAAAGTTTTAAATTGGCTTGAATTTATGGGTGTTACAAGTTGGTATCAGAGCCTTGGTTTGAGTGAATTGGAGGAACACACGTGTGACTCCAGTCTCAAATTAAGGAAAAGATTTTCAAAATGATTTTCAAATGGTTTTCAAAATAAGTAAAGGAGGATGCAGGGTATACGATCAGCCGAAGCCAGTAAGTAGACCCCAAAATACGACACAGTTAATTGATTATGTGATATATTAGAACAGCATGCTAGTGCTAGGCTAGGGATCTTCAGGAATTGCATGATAGAATTGCCTGATTACATGATGCCTGCTAGCCTAGGGTTTCCTTTATATGAGATTGACATCATTACTGTAGTTGCTTAGTGTATGCATCACGGTTATACATAATTAAGATCTTATAGCCTGAGAATGTTTGATTTGGCCTTATGTTCTGTTCTTGTTTGATTGGGAGCTTAGGGTAGGATTGGATATTCGAAAGTCTATAGGGTCCAACGTTATGTATGGCTAGCATACACTAATGTTGCAGGGTTCGTGGAAGTTTCGTGGATGGGTGGGTTGTGTGAGGCCGAGAGGCCAGTTATGACATATTGAGCATTCCTCTAGGAGTGAGGATTGAGCGCTCGTTATGTTATGTATATTGTTAGGGCGTTGTAGTGATACTTGAGACAAATATGGGTAGGTGTGGAAGGTGGTATGGGCCCGTACTACTGAAAGCACAGGACCCATACGCGTAGCAAGGAAGTCACACCCCTAGGGTTTGGTTGGGAGTTGGTTTCATGTCATTGTATGGGTTATCAAAGATCTCTCTGGTGTGTTACCAGAATGGTGGTTACGAGACGTCTTGAGACCGGATTTGAGTTGGGATCGGGAGCTGACAGCCAGGATAGGCCAGCATTGTCAGTGGATCGTGTCAGTGAGATCATCCGGGAGGAGGTGATCGAGATTTGTCCGGGGTCAGATTACGGAGATGTTTGGGTCTATCAAGACCGCCATGGTTGAGTACTTTGATGAGTGCTATGCAGCCATTGATGAGACGGCTGCCGCAGCAGCTTCAACAGCTGTAACGACGGCAGGGGGAGGAGCTAGTCGAGCTTTTCAGTACCGGGACTTGTTATTGGGACATATTCTGATGAGCAGAGGGCTACAGTTATCTGGGATCAGGAATATGATTTTTACTCGTTATATTTCCGCGGGTTGAGCGGGAGAGCATAACACATTAGTTTCTAGATTTGAGGCTCGGGGGTGTTGCTCGAGGCCGGAATGTGAGTCGCGGGGACTCCGGAAAGGAGTGATGATTATGTTCAGTTGGGGTTTTGCAACTGGAAGTAGAATAGTCAATTGATGGATTGGAACATCGTTTTCCAGGGCAAGGATTGTGCTCTTTCAGTTTACGAGCTCGAAGGATTGAGCAGGATTGTGACCCAGGATTAGGTTGTATTCCAGCTCGGGGTCAGTTGGTCGTCGTGATTGGCGACAATAGTTCAGCACTGGTGAGCGCGGGTGAGTCGAGGTGGCATAAGTATCCTGTGAAATCTGATTCGCCTTGGATCTTATCGGGCGGTAAGGATTGATTGTGCGATCTATTGCACTTTTGGGATTGGAGACTATGCCTTGGGAGTAGTTGTAGCCCGGTTTGGGGCAAAGGTTGTTTGCAGTTCAGCTGTGGATGATTGAGTTGGTGAGTGAGACAGGGTGCGAGGCCCTGAATGATATGATTTCTAGAGCCGAGAGCGGGAGGACTATTGGAACACTTTGGGAAGAGGGGTATTATGTGGGAGGTCTGCGGACAGGGTCCCACAGGATGGTTATTCAACATTGTCAGGATTCAGTGATTTTAGTAACCGTTATTGACTGGCAGGGAAAGCGCCAAGGGAAGTAGCTCGTTGTTGAGACATTAGTTGGAGCATCTATTTTTGGACTTCAAGATTTGGGTGTGGGATCATTCGGGCTTTAGGGACTGTTAGTTTCCCAGGGATTCAGGAAGTGTTCATCTAGTTATTAGAAGCATGTGATCATTTGTGGTTGGCTAGTAAAGGAGTTCTAGTTGGAAGGGTCTGGTTGTCAGCAGATCGATCGTTGGAAAGTGAGAAGGATTGGGAATTCTCAAATTTTCATGTATTGTGAAGACTTAGTTGAATCTAAGTGGGGGAGAATCGTCCCGGAATGCGGAAGCAGGATCGGTTTTGAAACTGGGATAAGTTACATATCGTTTTCGGGAAGGAAGACAACCCTAGTGGCTGCTTGGGCTTGAGTGTTGTGTGAGTTGGGAGTTCGGTAAAACTCTCTAGCATGTGAATCGCATCTTCTCGATGCTTGATAGCAGAACTTGGGGAAATCAGGTTGGGATTCTAGCCATGAATTAAGTTCAGTGGTGTGTTAGGTCGAGTGTCTGTTCGACTGGTATGGAAAGTGTTGTAAGACTGCGGGGGTAGCCGTAGCATTCACTAGCGATCAGTTGGTATGGAAAGTGTTGTAAGACTGCGGGGGTAGCCGTAGCATTCACCGGCAACAGATAGTGCTAGAGTGATGTAAGTCTGTGGGTGTAGCCGCAACATTCACTAGATTGGTAGATAGCATGAGCGTGTTGCTAGGACGCGGAAGGGACAGTAGTAACCACCAGTTCAGGTGTAGCAGTGAGCATATGGAAATCCACAGATGGGTTTAGGGGTTTCCCCAGAGGGATTAGACATGGTTAAGACAGTGATAAGACTGTAGGAATATCACCACAGTTATGAAACCAAGGAAGCAATGGATTGCCTAAGGTTGCTTGTTATGTGAGGCTACCATTGATCATGTAGCAATCGCTTTTAGCCGTGGATTTAGTAACGACGGGATTCGACGCATGGATCCGATCGGTTGGATCAGGAGGTTGTTAGAGTCGCAGTGGCATGATAACTAGTGGCAATTAGTTCCAGGGAAGGATTTCGTTCGGAAGTCGTGTGAGGCAACTATGTGGGAGTCCTTTAGCTCCGCGACCGGGCCAGAACCCGGTATTTCGGATGAGTGTTACTCGGTTGTGGCGAATCAGAGGATTTTTGGATGAGATGCAAGGATAGGTCCTTGGATTTCAAGTTATGGGTTAGACTCGAGTTATGTATATAGTGGTATTCCAATCTAGGGTATTACATCATGAGGATCACCAGACCCTACGATTGAGAGGACCTGACGTGTTTGGTATTCCAACCCGAGCGTTGATTGGACCAAACATGCGTGTGATACGAGGTTATTCCATCCTAGGGATGACTGGACCCGTCGTGGGCATGCCTGGTATTCCAGCCCGAGGCTGATTGGGCCAGGTATGAGTGTTGGTGCTTATGATCCGGTTATTATATGTATGTGGTTCGGGAACTAAGGAAACACTGTATTTACAAACCTAAAAGGGTTCATCTCCCAGTTTCCATCTCATTGTTCATTATATTACTGGGAATAGGTTATCGAAACGAGTTTCTCTTGAAGGAGTACCAAATCTCTTGTCAGGAAAAGAATTAGAGATTGTAGTGTGGAATTTGTGATTCTGTTTTCGGGTGAGAACCCCATGTTATCAGAAGTTGAGTAGCCAGTTGTAACAAATCGTAATTTCAACCCTATGTAATAGTTTAGGTCAATGTATAGTTCTTTTTATAATAATAAAGAGAAATTTTAGCATAATGTGCATATTTACATAATTGACCCTCAAAAATAAATTATTTAGCAATCTCGATTGGGATGAACCAAGTGATGGAGATTGTAACAACGTTTCCAAAAACATAAAGAACACTAAAATCCGAGTTATAACGAAGAAGTTATGACCAATCGAAAATCCGCGACAAAACCGACAAAACACTGTTCAGTGTAAAAACTGAATTTTTGATAAAAGGCTTTTTAGCCTTAACAATCTAAATGAAAGTTGTAGTTTATGTTAAACCGAGAACTTTCATAAAAAGAACGGAAAAATCTGACTTTGTATGAGGAAGTTATGATTTTTCTAAGTTTCAGTATAGCAGTGTACAGCTAAAAACTCGAAATAAAGATCGAGCGATTTTTAGCCGACACAACCTAAACGAGAATTGAAGGTCTCGTCGGTAGTAGTACAATGGTAAAAAGACAGACGAAAACGGACGTCGGATGAAGAAGTTATGAATTTTTAACGGATTCCCGTCCCGGTCTGTTTAAAATAATAATATTAAAAATAAAGTCAAAATTAGCCGACGAAGTCTAAACGAAAGTCGTAGATTATGATTTTACCTACGCGTGCATATAAAGAACGCCAAAAACGGAGCTCGTATGCGAAAGTTATGATTTTCGCAAGTTTGGCACAAAAATAAAGAAAAAATGGGAAAAACCGGGCAATTTCGCATGCCACGTCACCCTCGCACGTGGCAGCTGCTGAGTGGACCGAACCCATGCGTGGCACTTCCTGATTGGACCGCAACTGAGGTCCACTTAGAAGCGAACAACTTCGCAGGAGATTCCCCGGAGACACCCATCGCACACGCCTCGGACCCTCCCCTTCGCACGTGTATCCTTCCCATTGGACGGAGGGTTGGTCCAATCCGAGCCAGCCAGCAGCGAGCCTCCGGTCGGAAGAAGTCCCCTCGTCTCGCCACCTGTCCGACGCGTGTCACCTTCGTGCAGCTTCAGGTCCGAACCTTCGGACTATATATAGCATGCGAGGGTTCCGGATTTTTTACACTTTTTCACCCCAAAAGTCATTCTCTTTCACATTTTCCACTCCCCTAAGCTCATATACAACCCCTAAAGCCCCGGTATCAAGTCTCGAACCCTAAGCAAGCCTCGAGATTCCCGAGAAGTAACCTCTCTCCTGTCGAAACTCTGCCCAATTTGAGCCGGTTTCTCGACAAATAAACTCCTTTTCGTGAAACGAAACTCTGTCCGGTTCACCATCTATCAAGTGAGTTCATACCCCCGTATTTTCATAATTTCTACTGTTTTAAGGGGGGGGGGGGGAATACAAGCATAACACAAGAACTTTGTGTTATAAAATCATGATTCAAATCATGATAAAATAACATTAAATTATCTAAAAATACTCAACACATCAAACTCTTTTATAATCTTATATTTTCCCCAAAATTCATATTTGTATATATATATATATATATATATATATATATATATATATATATATATATATATATATATATATATATATATATATATATATGTATATAAATAAGATTTAAAAGGCTTAGGACTGATAACTCATTCTGGGTCCTTTTCCTTGTTTGGATGTGGGCTTAAAGTACCGGTTACTTGTCCGAGTGTCGTTTAAATTTTACTTATATATAAAATTGTATATGTATATAAATATAATAGTTATTTCATCAGTTTAACTACCTTTGTAACATGCTGAGCAAGGGATTATATGCAAACATGGTTAAATACACAATCAGGGAGTACATATAAATTATAATAGGTATAATTTATACATAGAACAATAATTCATGATACAAGTATACTAGAATACACAAGAAACTAGGGTTTTGATACAGAACAAATCAAGGTTTACACTTATCAAATACATGTTTGGAAATACTAATTCAAGGACATACTGTCAATCATTATTTCAGAATGATTGGGTTTTGATTCAAAGAATATACTGTCAATCATTATTTCAGAATGATTGAGTTTTCAAACTAATATACATGTAACGTTTATATGCTTTTTATGAGACACTAGATTCAGGTTGTTTAATTCATTTTAGACAACATAGAAAAGTCCTGATATGATAACCAGAATCTCCAGCCGGGGATCGAAACAAGCGTGTGTAGATCTATATCGGGATTGACAACCCCGCACTCAGGCTGCTAGCTACAGTTAGATGAGTGGCAATTGTTATCACCAGTTTAAACGCCCACAAAGCGTTTGTTTCAGGCCATCAGTCATAGTATGGTTATAATAACTCATTAAAAAGATATTAACAATACGTTAGTGTATAAATAACTAAACGAAAGTACACCTTCAAAGTACTAGTTTACAGAATACAAAATACAAAGATTCAATACAGTTTTCAATAACAGCTGGTGGAGCCAGGCACACTCTCAGTTACAAGTTTTCATAAGTAATACAAATACAAAACATTAATACACAGAGAAGGGTTTTGTGGGAATAAAACTACTTTTCATATACAAACAGAAAATATAGGATTTTCTGGAACAATTTACATATACAAGATACAGAGATACTCTTTCAAACATAAACATTTATGCACTCACTCAACTTTATGTTGATACTCTCTTTTCAAATTACTTGTATTCTCAGGGAAATAATACACAGGTACTCCCCGAGCTTTTGAGAAGATGGAGCTTTGTTGAGTCATATCTTCTTTTGTATAACTATATCTTGGTTCAATATACAATGATTGAACACATGTAAATATTTATATTTTTTTAAATACAATGGTTGTTTCTACTTTGATTACTATGATGCATGTGTTGTGATACTACAATTCAAGTCCTCCACCCCCAGATGTTTCCGCCGTCTGGTTTGGGGGTGTGACAGATTGGTATCAGAGCATTGTTTATAGTGAACTCAGTATATCAATCAATAAAAGATATACAAACTATAAATACATCGGGGCAAGGAGCTCTGACTACAAGTATACTTTTAAAGATTTAAGTATTTTTATAAGAAGTATACTAACACTCACAAGTAAAGTATCACAGTACTAAGAGCACACTCATACTTACAAGTATAATATCACAATCATAAGAACTTAAAAGTATTTGGATGTTGAGCACTATAGTCAAACCTGAGCAGTTATGTAATCATATCTGGAATTAATATAGCCTGATCAACTATATTGATTTGAGATATGACCAACATGTGTTTGGGAGTGATAGTAGTGTTGAGACATGTCTAAAACTTACCATACATATTCAGAAGAACCATAGAACAGAATACAAAGATTAAAATACTATGGAGAGTATTTTACTAATCTTATTTCTAATACAGAACCTATGGCTGCACCCAATTTACCGGGAGACCCCTACAATCCACAGAATGCAGGATGGATCACAGACTCAGACGAAGAACCCTTTGAGTACAGCGAGTCAAGTGGTACGGATACAGAGCCACAAGTATGCAACCATGGGGAGCGTCCCCAGAGGCAAGAGGACGCAGAACCAATACCTGAGTGGGGCCAATACATAAACCATTGGAGTCGACAAGACGGCCAACGCCCTCCATACGGAATGGCACGAGGTTTCTATAACGTATCTAGAGGAGGAACTGCTGACAGAGCTCTTCCAGTTATAGTAAGCCGAATAGCCCGGCAGTTCGATCAATTAAGGATGTCGATCAATCGAATCCTAGAGGTGAATGCGGTTGTGCAGGCAAACACTGCAGATATCCTTCGTCTTGACAAGATGCAAGATGACACCCAGCACCATACTGAAGCCCTTCAAAGGCAACTTTATGCTGCTGAATCAGAGATCAGAGAACTGAGGGAGCACCAAGCTGCCCAAGAAAGGCGTTGGAAAGCGCAAGACGAAGCAGAACCTAGCAATTGTCGTAGAAACCGTCGCAAGTAGTGTTCGCACTACTTCTACTTTCTACTTTCTATATCGAATGTGTATACTACTTTCTATGTTATGTACAAATCAAGTATCAATAAAACGATAAGCACTTTACTTCAACAAGAGTTATTACATTTTTCATAATCATCTTATTCCAAAGTTTTGGATCACAGAAACGTTCCAGTGTTATTTTTCATGCTTTCACTACGACCGCGGAAATGTTATTTTCGGTAGGTCGGTTTGATGTCGACACTTTCTCAGTATTGGAGTATATTATAATCCTGATTTAAGGTCAAGTTTTCTGGACCTTATATACTTAATATACCAATACAGTTGACATGTACATTCATACTTTTTGCAGTGGATTTCTATTTCCAATTCTTTGTAAGATTCATGTTGAATTAAGTGTTTAGTTCAGAGATATCAAATTCATATTCCTTCTTGATATCTCACTATCTTTTTATCTATTTGACTTTTATAGCAAGAGATGCCTCCTTGTAGAAATCCAAGACGTATCAACACCAATGAAGCACCAACGTCACCCCCACCACCACCTCATCAATTCGATCCCGCTATGTTTCAAGCGGCGGTCACGGCGGCTGTAGCGGCTGCCATGTCTCACGTTCATACTCCTGGTGTTAGTGGGTCGGGAGTCGGTGCACATCCTTCTAACCATGGCGAAAGTCATGGGCATTCGCGAGAATTCACTTATAAGGATTTCTCTAATGCCAAACCCAGGACCTTTAATGGGACTGGGGGAGTTATGGCACTAAGGCAGTGGATAGAAAAGACGGAAGCAATCTTTGAAATTTGCTCCTGTCCTGAGGGTAGAAAGGTTAAATTTGTTGCCTGTACTTTTTCTGATAGGGCTCTAACGTGGTGGAATGGCCACATTAAGTCACTTACTCTAGTTGTGGCTAACTCCATCAGCTGGGAGAGCCTAAAAGCCATGTTAATGCGAGAATACTGCCTGCGAGGGGAGATACAGAAACTGGAGCAAGAACTATGGGCTCTTACAATGGTTGGTTCTGATATATCAACCTATACTAATAGGTTCTGTGATCTGGCAATTCTTTGCCCGGATATGGTTCCTATCGAGAGCAAAAAGATTGAGAGATATATTTGGGGTATGTCGCCCCAAATTCAGTCAAGTGTTTTAGCTTCAAAGCCTATTACTTTTGACATTGCCAAAGAACTGGCACAATCTCTTATCGACCACGGAGCCCGTCAAAACTCTGTGGTCTCTGCTCCACAACAACCCAAGGAGAACAACAACAACAGCAAGAAGAGGGTTTGGAACAAGGGGAAAGGCAAATCTCCTCTGGAACCAGCAAAGAAGCAACAAGTAGTGGCAGTCCATGCTACTACTGTACCTGCTACCATACCCGCTACTGTACCTACTGCTGTTTCCAATAATTCTGCACCAACAAAGCCCTATGCTGGTACCCTCCCTAAATGCAACAAGTGCAATTTTCACCACAATGGAAATTGCCGAGACCTACAGTTTCGTAACTGCAACAGGAAAGGACATACTGCCCGATTCTGTAAAATGCCACCCCAACCACTTAACCAAGCACCTGCCGCTGGAGTAGGCCGAGCATGCTACCAATGCGGTGATGTGGGGCACTTCATGAAGGATTGCCCAAAAGCTAGAAATGCCGGTGGAGTTGGGAGAATACTAGCCCTGGGTCATAAAGAAGCGGTGGCAGACCCTGCTGTGGTCACGGGTACGTTCCTTCTCAATAATACTTATGCATGCATTCTATTTGATTGTGGTGCTGAGAGGAGCTTCGTGAGCCATAATTTTAAACACCTACTAAATCAAAACTCCCAACCACTCAATGAAACATTTACAGTAGAAATGGCTAACGGGAAATCTGAATCCACCAATGATATATACATAGGATGTATCCTTACCTTGAATGACTTGTCTTTTCCAATAGACCTTATGCCGGTCTCTATCAAAAGTTTTGACATCATAAAAGGTATGGATTGGTTGTGCCCCAACCATGTCGACATCCTATGTTATGAAAGAGCTGTTCGTTTGAACTTACCAACTAACGAAACTCTTGTTATCTATGGCGACAAACCCGGAACGAACCTTAGGATCATTTCTTGCATCAGGGCACAGAAGTACCTTCGCAAAGAGTACTGTGCTTTCTTAGCTCACGTCGTAGACAAAAAGCAAGAAGTAAAAGATATCGCGAGCATTCCAGAGGTTTGCAACTTTCCCGATATCTTTCCCGATGATCTTCCAGGAGTACCTCCCGAACGACAAGTCGAATTCCGAATCGACTTAATCCCTGGAGCTACCCATGTAGCCAAATCCCCCTATCGTCTTGCACCTTCTGAAATGCAAGAATTATCTAGCCAACTTAACGAACTCCTTAGTAAAGGTTTCATAAGACCAAGCTTCTCACCTTGGGGAGCATCGGTTTTGTTCGTAAAGAAGAAGGATGGATCATTCCGCATGTGCATAGACTACCGCGAGCTGAATAAACTTACCATCAAGAACCGATACCCTCTACCTCGCATTGACGATCTGTTCGACCAACTTCAAGGTGCGAGCTACTTCTCAAAGATAGACTTAAGATCCGGGTATCACCAATTACGGATTTTGGAGGAAGACATTCCCAAGACCGCGTTTAGAACTCGTTATGGTCATTACGAGTTTATTGTGATGCCATTCGGATTGACGAATGCACCTGCTGTGTTCATGGATCTAATGAACAGAGTGTGTCGTCCATTCCTGGACAAATTCGTCATAGTCTTCATCGACGACATCCTTGTCTATTCAAGAAGCAAAGAAGAACATGGCCAACATCTTCGTGAAATATTACAAACCCTTAGGACCGAAAAACTTTATGCGAAGTTTTCAAAGTGCGAGTTTTGGATTAGGAAGGTTGAATTCCTAGGTCACGTGGTCAGTTCACAAGGAATACACGTGGACCCTTCCAAAATCAAAGCAATTGAAAATTGGCCAACACCCACGACTCCTACAGAAATCCGACAATTCTTAGGTCTTGCTGGCTACTATCGCAGGTTCATCCAAAATTTCTCCCGAATCGCTAAACCACTTACCACCCTGACGCAAAAGGGTGTAACCTACAACTGGGAGAGAAGCAAGAAACCGCATTCCAAACGCTCAAACAAGCCTTGTGCAGTGCACCGATCATGTCCCTACCCGAAGGGACAGAGGACTTTGTAGTGTACTGTGATGCTTCAAATCAAGGGCTTGGGTGTGTACTTATGCAAAGAGGAAAGGTTATCTCCTACGCCTCACAACAACTTAAGGCGCATGAAGTCAACTATACAAAACACGACCTTGAACTAGGAGCGGTGGTGTTTGCTCTGAAGATTTGGAGACATTACCTATATGGCACGAAATGCACAATATTCATGGACCATAAAAGTCTCCAGCATATCTTCAATCATAAAGAGCTCAACATGAGACAACGACGATGGGTGGAGCTACTGAACGACTACGAATGTGAAATTCTTTATCACCCTGGTAAAGCAAACGTAGTAGCTGATGCCCTTAGCAGAAAAGAATACTCGGGACGCCGAGTAAAGTCGTTGACCATGACAATCCATTCACATCTGTCCACACAAATCAAAGAAGCTCAATTAGAAGCCTTGAAACACGAAAACGTGGCAGGTGAAACCCTGAGAGGAATGGATAAAAACTTCGAAGTCAGGGATAATGGAGTTTATTATTTCATGAACCGGATCTGGACACCAAAGTTCGGTGGTTACAGAGACGTGATTATGAATGAAGCACACAAAACCCGATACTCCATTCATCCAGGTTCAGACAAGATGTATCTGGACCTTAAGAAACTATATTGGTGGCCTAACATGAAGGCCGAAATCGCTACCTTTGTGGCCAAGTGTCTTACTTGTGCCAAAGTTAAGGTAGAATACCAGAAACCTTCAGGTTTATTACAACAACCTAAAATCCCTGAATGGAAGTGGGAGCGAATTACAATGGATTTCATAACCAAATTACCCAAGACTTCGGGTGGTTATGATACTATTTGGGTAATCGTCGACAGCTTAACCAAATCCGCACACTTCTTACCAATAAAAGAAACCGACAAGATGGAGAAACTAACCCGAACTTACCTCATGGATATTGTTAGACTGCATGGTGTACCGATATCTATTATTTCGGACCGAGATAGTAGATTCACCTCTCGTTTCTGGCAGTCTTTACAAAACTCTTTAGGAACTAGGTTGGACATGAGTACAGCCTACCATCCTCAAACCGACGGACAAAGTGAGAGGATGATTCAAACACTAGAAGACATGTTGCGAGCTTGCGTGATAGACTTTGGAAAAGCATGGGATATTCACTTACCCCTTGTTGAATTCTCTTATAACAATAGTTATCACACTAGCATTAACGCTGCTCCATTCGAAGCTCTCTACAGCCGCAAGTGCAGATCCCCTCTGTGTTGGGCTGAAGTGGGTAACACGCAGCTAGCTAGAGGTCAAACTCCTGACAGTGCTCTCACTGGTCCGGAAATCATTCGAGAAACCACCGAGAAAATCACACAAATTCGGGAGCGACTTAAAGCTTCCAGAGATAGACAGAAAAGCTACGCTGACAAACGAAGAAAACCCTTGGAATTCCAGATTGGTGACCGCGTCTTGTTAAAGGTCTCACCCTGGAAGGGCATGATACGCTTTGGAAAGCGTGACAAATTGAGTCCAAGGTACATAGGACCCTTCAAAATTCTTGCTAGAATTGGTCCTGTAGCTTACAAACTTCGACTACCCCACGAACTAAATAACATTCATCCTACCTTCCACGTTTCAAACTTAAAAAAGTGTTTATCTGATGAGACTCTTGTGATCCCACTCGAGGAAATCGAGTTAAACGAGAGCCTCAACTTTGTGGAAGAACCCGTAGAGATTCTAAACAGGGAAGTTAAGAAAACCAAACAAAGCCGTATCCCGATAGTGAAGGTTCGCTGGAATGCAAAACGGGGACCTGAATTCACTTGGGAGCGGGAGGATCAAATAAAACAGAAGTATCCACATCTTTTTCCCTAGTCTACCTGAAATACTAATTTCGGGACGAAATTCTCTCCAACGGGGGGATAATGTAACAAATCGTAATTTCAACCCTATGTAATAGTTTAGGTCAATGTATAGTTCTTTTTATAATAATAAAGAGAAATTTTAGCATAATGTGCATATTTACATAATTGACCCTCAAAAATAAATTATTTAGCAATCTCGATTGGGATGAACCAAGTGATGGAGATTGTAACAAGGTTTCCAAAAACATAAAGAACACTAAAATCCGAGTTATAACGAAGAAGTTATGACCAATCGAAAATCCGCGACAAAACCGACAAAACACTGTTCAGTGTAAAAACTGAATTTTTGATAAAAGGCTTTTTAGCCTTAACAATCTAAATGAAAGTTGTAGTTTATGTTAAACCGAGAACTTTCATAAAAAGAACGGAAAAATCTGACTTTGTATGAGGAAGTTATGATTTTTCTAAGTTTCAGTATAGCAGTGTACAGCTAAAAACTCGAAATAAAGATCGAGCGATTTTTAGCCGACACAACCTAAACGAGAATTGAAGGTCTCGTCGGTAGTAGTACAATGGTAAAAAGACAGACGAAAACGGACGTCGGATGAAGAAGTTATGAATTTTTAACGGATTCCCGTCCCGGTCTGTTTAAAATAATAATATTAAAAATAAAGTCAAAATTAGCCGACGAAGTCTAAACGAAAGTCGTAGATTATGATTTTACCTACGCGTGCATATAAAGAACGCCAAAAACGGAGCTCGTATGCTAAAGTTATGATTTTCGCAAGTTTGGCACAAAAATAAAGAAAAAATGGGAAAAACCGGGCAATTTCGCATGCCACGTCACCCTCGCACGTGGCAGCTGCTGAGTGGACCGAACCCATGCATGGCAATTCCTGATTGGACCGCAGCTGAGGTCCACTTAGAAGCGAACAGCTTCGCAGGAGATGCCCCGTAGACACCCCTCGCACACGCCTCGGACCCTCCCCTTCGCACGTGTCTCCTTCTCATTGGACCGAGGGTTGGTCCAATCTGAGCCAGCCAGCAGCGAGCCTCCGGTCCGAAGAAGCCCCCTCGCCTCGCCACCTGTCCGACGCGTGTCACCTTCGCGCAGCTTCGGGTCCGAACCTTCGGACTATATATAGCATGCGAGGGTTCCAGATTTTTTACACCTTTTCACCCCAAAAATCATTCTCTTTCACATTTTCCACTCCCCTAAGCTCATATACAACCCCTAAATCCCCGGTATCAAGTCTTGAACCCTAAGCAAGCCTCGAAGCCTCAAGATTCCCGAGAAGTAACCTCTCTCCTGTCGAAACTCTACCCAATTTGAGCCGGTTTCTCGACAAATAAACTCATTTTCGTGAAACGAAACTCTGTCCGGTTCACCATCTATCAAGTGAGTTCATACCCCCGTATTTTCATAATTTCTACTGTTTTAAGGGGGGGGGGGGGGGAATACAAGCATAACACAAGAACTTTGTGTTATAAAATCATGATTCAAATCATGATAAAATAACATTAAATTATCTAAAAATACTCAACACATCAAACTCTTTTATAATCTTATATTTTCCCCAAAATTCATATTTGTATATATATATGAATATAAATAAGATTTAAAAGGCTTTGGACTGATAACTCATTCTGGGTCCTTTTCCTTGTTTGGATGTGGGCTTAAAGTACCGGTTACTTGTCCGAGTGTCGTTTAAATTTTACTTATATATAAAATTGTATATGTATATAAATATAATAGTTATTTCATCAGTTTAACTACCTTTGTAACATGCTGAGCAAGGGATTATATGCAAACATGGTTAAATACACAATCAGGGAGTACATATAAATTATAATAGGTATAATTTATACATAGAACAATAATTCATGATACAAGTATACTATAATACACAAGAAACTAGGGTTTTGATACAGAACAAATCAAGGTTTACATTTATCAAATACATGTTTGGAAATACTAATTCAAGGACATACTGTCAATCATTTTTTCAGAATGATTGGGTTTTGATTCAAAGAATATACTGTCTATCATTATTTCAGAATGATTGATTTTTCAAACTAATATACATGTAACGTTTATATGCTTTTTATGAGACACTAGATTCAGGTTGTTTAATTCATTTTAGACAACATAGAAAAGTCCTGACATTATAACCAGAATCTCCAGCCGGGGATCGAAACAAGCGTGTGTAGATCTATATCGGGATTGACAACCCCGCACTCAGGCTGCTAGCTACAGTTAGATGAGTGGCAATTGTTATCACCAGTTTAAACGCCCACAAAGCGTTTGTTTCAGGCCATCAGTCATAGTATGGTTATAATAACTCATTAAAAAGATATTAACAATACGTTAGTGTATAAATAACTAAACGAAAGTACACCTTCAAAGTACTAGTTTACAGAATACAAAATACAAAGATTCAATACAGTTTTCAATAACAGCTGGTGGAGCCAGGCACACTCTCAGTTACAAATTTTCATAAGTAATACAAACACAAAACATTAATACACAGAGAAGGGTTTTGTGGGAATAAAACTACTTTTCATATACAAACAGAAAATATAGGATTTTATGGAACAGTTTACATATACAAGATACAGAGATACTCTTTCAAACATAAACATTTATGCACTCAGTCAACTTTATGTTGATACTCTCTTTTCAAATTACTTGTATTCTCAGGGAAATAATACACAGGTACTCCCCGAGCTTTTGAGAAGATGGAGCTTTGTTGAGTCATATCTTCTTTTGTATAACTATATTTTGGTTCAATATACAATGATTGAACACATGTAAATATTTATGTTTTTTTTAAATACAATGGTTGTTTCTACTTTGATTACTATGATGCATGTGTTGTGATACTACAATTCAAGTCCTCCACTGCCAGACGTTTCCGCCGTCTGGTTTGGGGGTGTGACACTAGTTAGGAGTTAAGTGCAATGAAATTGCCAATGATTCAGAGTGGGCGGTCTGTTAGGGATACGGACCATCTCGAGGCTATAGATTCGGATTGAGTAAATGTGATTATATTGCAAGGGGTTCGTTTATTTTTAGGTTTTAGAACGCTGTAAGGGTTGGTTGCGGTGGCCTTGGAAAGGCTAGGGTTATGCTCGGGATTGTAGCCAAGTAGTTCAAGTTGTTTGGCGTATAAGGAATGATAAGAAACGATTTCGAGGACGAAATCAAATTTAAGTGGGGGAGAGTTGTAACATCCCGTTTTAAATAGCGTAAGTATTAGTAAATCCGGAACCCCGAAATGTAATTTTATTATTATTTTATAATATTACAGTCCAAAATCAATTAATAATTATCAGAATGTTAATTCGGGGGTTAAAGTATAATATTGGGCTTAATATGTAAGGATTTTCAGAAGGGAGGGTGTAGATTGTAAACTAAGGGCTTGTTTTGAAAGGAATAATACAAGGAGGGACTATTTATGCTATTATGGGATTATGTTTGTGAACCGGGTATATAACCGTGCTATCCCCGTCACCTTGCAACCCTAACCCTAACTCCCACTTTATGCTGCAGCCGCCACCCCTCCTTCCTCCATCGTCCGGCCGCCACCACCTTTCACCCCTTCGCATGTTCCGATCAACCAAGACCAACAACGGCCTCCTCCATGATCGGAGAAACGGAAGACCATCGGGGGCTAGCGGGCAATCCTCCAACGCTGTCGGGTTCTTACCCACAGTCGCCGCTGCGCCGATGCCGCTGAAGACGGAGATTCCGACGAGGACAAGAGCTGTCGCCTCTTGGTTGTTGTTGCTGCTGCTGTGATTGGCGGGTTCGAACCACCTTCTTCCATCTCCATTTCCTTCCCGATGGCTGCATCACCACTATCGTTTGGAGGCTGACCCCCCCCCTCCGCCTGCTGCATGCCACCGTAGGTTGGTGGTTGGGTTCATGGAATCGCAAAGAGGATGCGTGAGGGTTGCTGTAGCAGGGTCGAACGAAGTAGGTGCGTCTTTTCCGATGAGCGCAAGCCACAGTCGTCGATAGATGCCGCTGCTATCCTATTTCGGGTGCACGCCGTCGCCGCCGCTAGTGCTGCCGGCGTCAACCTCCTTCAAGATCGATGAAGATCTGCGGTGGGTGTTTTGCACGTGTGTATGCATTTTTGGGCTAGCCGAAAAACAGTTAGAACCACCATGGCAGCCAACCATGGTGGCTGTCGGTCGGATGCTGCTCTTCTGCCACCACCAGCCACCGTGTGAGGTGGCTGTGTGTGATTTACTGTGTGTGTAATTAGTGTGAGTGTTATTTTGTGTGTGTGTGTTGAGTATTGTTGTAAAGTTGTAATAGTGTGGGAATAATCAAAAGAAAATCCGTAACCACCACCGGCTGCCGTGTCGGGTGGCGGAGTGCTTTGTTTTGGTTTGTGAGTCGTTTGGATGTTTGGACAAGGGACTACTAAACCCTAATGGGCCAAAAGAAACCCTAGTGGGCCCAAAGAGACCCTAAAGGGCCTAATAAAACCCTAATGGGCTCAATAAGGCCCAAAGTGACCTAGAAGCTCAACCAATTGACTAATGGACTAGTATTGGGTAGGAAACCCTAATTAGGGTTTGGAAAACCCTAATACCATAAAACCCTAATTCTTGAGAATTAATCGGCACACACACGATATTATTTAATAACTTGAAATATTAAATAATAATCATTGGCAATTTAACCTAAGTCAATATTAGACTTAATGGATTAAGTCCTTATGGGTTAAGTAAGAAACACTTAACCCTAATCATCATTTCATGTGAAAACCCTAATTTTGAGATTTTGGGCTTGGACTTATCGGGACCCACATTTGGGCCATTGGAATGGAATTGTGTATAAAGCCCAATCACACTATATGACTTATTTAGTAAAGTGAGGGGCTTAATGGATTAAGTCCTTAATGGGTTAAGTGAGAAACACTTAACCCTAATTGTCATTTTATGTGAAGCCCTAATTTCACTTGGACTTTGTGTTGGGCCCTCCTATCGGGTTTTGGCGATTGGAATGTTAATGGGCTTTTCAAGAATAAGCAAATGGACTAAATAATTATATGGGTTTTAGGACAAGGCACATGTGAGAGTCTTGGACCCAATTTGGAAAATTGGGCCATAGATGGGCCATTAGTATGCCAAGTGGTTGGACAGGAGAGATGGTAGGGCCTAAGGCGTAAGGTCCATGTAGGGTAGGGCCTAATTTGGAAAATTGGGCCATGTGTTGGGCTTTGGCCCGTTACTTGACTATTGGGTTTTGTAGTGTGAGTTGGACCTTGGGTTTGGAAACCAATTATTAATTGGGTATTGTTTGATGTTGACAGTTCGGGAATCTGTCAACCAGCAGCTGGAGCTTTGTCTGCGGGACTTCAGCAGTGCCAGGTGAGTTATCCTCACTATACTCAAGGGTCTAAGGCACCAAGGCCGGCCCTTTGAATTGTTATATGGTTATGTAATGCTAGTATGACCTGTTAGATCGGTATCCTAGAGGGTAGGATAATATTATATGATATGTGGTATGATCTGTTAGATCGGTATCCTGGTAGATGGGATAGTGTTATGTGTTATGTGGTATGATCCGTTAGATCAAGTATTTTCTATAGATTGTTATGTGATTATCTGTTATACGTGCACATGTTTGTTTGGCGGTTGAGGCTTATCTGCTTTGTGTGAAAGCCAATAGACCTGGGCATTCCAACCTGTTCGTTGTGGGCCGTGAGTATTCCATCCCGAGGATGATTGGACTCATAGTGTGTTGGCATTCCAACCTGTTGGTTGAGGGCCTGGGGTATTCCAACCTGATGGTTGATTGGACCCATAGTGTGTTGGCATTCCAAGCTGTTGGTTGAGGGCCTGGGGTATTCCAACCTGATGGTTGATTGGACCCATAGTGTGTTGGCATTCCAACCCGATGGTTGATTGGACCCATAGTATGTTGTTTATGATTATGTGTGTGTTGTTGTGGGTATGGGTATTTTGGGGGAACTCACTAAGCTTTCGGGCTTACAGTTTCAGTTTATTGTTTCAGGTGCATCAGGGGATCATGACAAGGCAAAGGCGTGATCGTACAGCTCCTCATAGTTCATGATTTTATGATTTGATTCTGGGGATATTCTGAGGATTAAACTATTATGAAAACAAATTGTAATAACTTAATGATTTTAAATGTTCTAAAAAGTTTTAAATTGGCTTGAATTTTATGGGTGTTACACAATCAGGCTATATTTGCATTAGTCAAAGAGCTACATTTCTCTTCTCATTATGAGTAAAGAGATTTCTTCAATGTCCATATCTTTCGTAGAGGTACAATGAGTTTCTTTAACCAATCTTTTTCAACAACATTTTCTTCACGATTACACACATCACTGCATATCCTCGACATTTATGGGAGAAACCAAATCAGAATGTAGATATTGCACCAATCTGTGTTTATGATCCTGATTCATTTTTCTGTGATGATGGTGAAACCCAACAATCCCAACTTTTAAGGAATTGACGGTGAAATTTTCGTTCAAGATTATAACGAAACGTTTGTTTTTGTACCATTTTTCGATATTCAAAATTATATTCCTTTTTTCATGCGTGATCTTGACAAAATGTTCTATAACCACGACATTTTTACCCAACAAGATCCAGCTCTTAATTTTTTTTGGAATATGGTTTCTGTCTAAATATCTTTTTGAACTCATTTCACTTCGCACATAATCCAACGTTACTTGTTCTTGACTACACTGCTAATCCAAGTAATTTTGTTCAATCAACTCATACTTATGTTAAGTTGTGGTATTGAGCAAAATTATGCCTACATGCGAACCTTATAAAAAAAGAGACCCTTCGATGCTTATCGATGATTATTCGATTGTACTTCATGGGAAACCAAGCAAGCAGTTTGTCATCTCTTTTGATGTAGAATGAAGTGATCTTTGCTCGGGATCTTACTGCTTTCACATCAAATGTTATTTGATGTCACTAATCGCACAATTTTTTTAATTTTATTCCCACTTAGTTTTTGTTTGTTTTTTCTTGTGCAAAATGCATGCAATCTGCGGACCACAATTGTAGACATATGCAGTAGAAGAGGTGGACCAAACGTCTGCAATCTGAAAAAAGAAGATTGTCTGTTTTTTTAACATCTGCAAGCTAATAAAATAAATTGATTTTTTTTAACTTCAAAGTGATTTTTTAATATTTTTATGACTTTGTTATAAATAATTAACAAATTTAGATCAATTTTTATGTATTATTGTATAAAAAGTGAAAATAAAGTGGTAAGAATTAACGTATATATTTGATAAAAACCAACAATTTTGGTTGAAAAGTTATACTCAAACATTGTAATTAGAAATCAAAGAATTTGATACATAAATGGATGGAAATAAACTTCGATTTTTCAAATTAAGTCAGTTAAAAACATACCATAAATATTTCCCTAGAAATTGACGATATTGTATTAAATAATGTTTTATAAAATTTGGCACAAAAAAACATAAGAATATATTATAACTTTTTTTCATATTTATATAAACAACTTCAACGGCCATTATTGTAATAAATCTTTATTTATAAATTTGTCAAAAATGTCATGTTTGTGTCGTTGAATCTTGTTTTTTAAAGTATTGTAATTTTTTAAATTGTTTATCATTAATTAAGTTGGAATAAATATAAATTAAAAAAATAAAAAAATAAAGATATATGTGTTTTTTTAGGATAGAAGATGTATGAAGACGTTAGAAAACTATGGTCAACATTTGTGCCAAGAAGAGGGCGCACAGACATTTTTAGGTCTGCAGTCTTAAAAAAGAACAGTTTGTGAAGGCTAATGTATGTGCATAGTCTGTGGCACGGACAGAAGAGGTCAACAAGATCTGCAGATAAAAAAAAACATAGCGTTATTCTTTGGCACACATTTTCACTGGAATCCTTGAGGTTTTGGGTACTACCAACTCAAAACCTAGAGTTCGCAAATTCTAGTATATGATTTTGCTTTACAATCCCAAGAGAAAATAAGCCTAACCTCAACGCGAAGGCCTGGTGTACTTGATCTATTGTGCGAAACATATGACGGTTCTTATCCTATTGGGACCAACAAGAAGTTCGGCGGACGTAACGGTTCAGTATTTCACGGGATTTTAGGAAATCGTGATGATTACTTTATCTGACGTGGCGACATTTACGGTAACCGGTCCCATAACCAATGCAACACGTGGCAGAATCTGATGATTACTTTATCTGACGTGGCGACATTTACGGTACCCAAATCCGATCTTCGAATACCTTCAGTCCTTGACTGTTTGTACCGAACACTAACGTTTTGCCCAAACGTTCTTCCTTTCGGTCATCCTTCTCTGAAGATTCATCTTGAGCTTTCCTGATACTTTCCACAATCGTCGAGACAACTTCTATTCTCAACGCTCTTGGTCTTTTCCTTTCAAGGTTTACCTTTCGACTGAGAGCATCAACAACAACATTTGCTTTACCGGGGTGGTAAAGTATCTCACAGTCGTAGTCCTTGAGTAACTCTAGCCAGCGTCGTTGTCTCATGTTCAATTCCTTCTGATTAAAGAGATACTGGAGACTCTTATGATCAGTGAAAAGTTTGCACTTTGTGCCATAGAGGTAATGCCTCCATATCTTCAAGGCAAAAACTACCGTTGCCAACTCCAGATCATAAGTGGGGTAGTTCTTTTCATGCTCTTTCAATTGTCGATATGCATATGCTATCACCTTCTCTCTTTGGGTCAGGACACAACCTAACCCGACTCCAGATGCATCACTATAGACCACGAAGTCTTCAACTCCATCGGGTAAAGAATCGGTGCTTCACATAGCTTCTTCTTCAGCTTATCGAATGCTTCTTCGTGCTTCTCACTCCAAGTATATGTAGCTCCTTTATGGGTCAAAGCTGTCAATGGAGCAGCTATCAAAGAAAAGCCTTGGATAAACCTTCGGTAATATCCAGCTAATCCCAGAAAGCTACAAATCTCCGTGGGACTTTTCGGTCGTTCCCACTTCATCACAGCTTCGATCTTTGTTGGGTCAACCATTATCCCTTCTTGGTAAACAACATGACCCAAGAATTGGACTTCTCGGATCCAAAAATCACATTTGGAGAACTTTGCATACAACTTATCCTTCTTTAATACTTCTAACACTTCTCACAAGTGTCTGCCATGAACGCTGCTGGAGCATTGTTTAGTCCAAATGACATAACTAAGAACTCGTAGTGTCCATATCTTGTTATGAATGCAGTCTTCTCAATATCCTACTCTCTTACATTTAGCTGATGATATTTTGACCTGAGATCGATCTTTGAGAAATAGCTCGAACCTTGCAGCTGATCGAATAGGTCATCAATCCTCAGAAATGGGTACTTGTTCTTCACCGTTGCCTTTTTCAGCTCTCGGTAGTCTACACATTCTCATGCTTCCGTATTTCTTCTTTACGAATAGCACCGGAGCTCCCCAGGGTGATGAACTAGGTCGAATGAAACCATATTCCAACAACTCCTGAAGTTGCGTGATGAGCTCCTTCATCTCCGCCGGTGCTAATCGATACGGTGCTTTTGCTATTGGTGTCGTTCCTGGTAACAAGTCTATTTGGAACTCTACTTGTCTATTAGGCGGTAATCTGGGAAGATCTTCAGGAAAGACTTCCAGATAATCACACACCACTAGTATACTCTGCACCTCCCTTTTCTCCTTCTTTGCATCAATTACGAATGCCAAATATGATGTGCATCCTTTGGACAAACATTTTTTGGCTTTCATCAGGGAGATGATTCCAGAATTTACTCTGCGTTTGTCCCCGTACCTAATGAATGACTCTTTTTCGGGTGGGTTTACTCTTATTATCTTCTTTCGGCATAGTATCTCGACATCATTGGCACTGAGCCAATCCATTCCCAAAACGATGTCAAAACCATTCAAATCTATGGGCAACAGCTCTTCGTGGAATTCATTTCCATTTAGGTCGATGACTATGTTCCTAATACGATTACTAACACGTACAAACTTTCCACTGGCAACTTCTACAATCAGGGCATTATCAAGTTTTTCTACGGGCAATGCTAGTTTCCCACCAAACTTATGTGACATAAAGGAGTAGTTTGCTCTGAATCAAACAGTATATTGGCAGGTAAACCATTTACAAGAAAGGTATCTGAAGCGACATATGTTGCCTCCTTTGCATCCTGGAGCATCATCTGGAAGGCTCTTGCCTTTGGCTTTGATGGAATGTTGGGTCTTCCTGCCTCCTTCTTCCTCGGGCAGTCTGTGACATCCCCTAATTTCTCGGCCAGAAAAGACCGATTTAATTTATGCTTTTAAAATAAAATCAGAGAAATCCTTTTGAAAGATGTTGCGGAATTGGTCCCCAAAACAAAACATGATAAAAGTTTATCAAAAGCTTTCTTTAAGAAATATATAATTTCCTTTTCATATCAAAACCTCGGGATGTCATGTTCCGATACAGATCAAAAGCATAAACAAGACATTATAAGCCTTACAACAGTTATTTACAACTACTGGCCTATAATCCAAAAATCTCTCATCATCATCCGACTATGCTCGGGGTCCACTACCTGTAATATAAAAAGCTGAGTGGGCCAGGCTTGGGAGCCTGGTGAGCATATAGGGTTTTCAACCCACAATAATAATAAACTTATTAAGTTCATCAATCAACAATAACCCTGATAACCCATTCCCGTTATCCTCACTTTACGTCCCTAAACACCTTTCACAAGGGACCTAGCCTAAGGAATATCATCGGGATGGACACTACTGCTAAGGGGACTCCTCAGCCATACATGTCCTAAAAGCAACCATGAGGGGGATGGAGTACGCCAATGAACATTTAGTTCACCAACACCTACAAGTTGCGAACCTGCTAGTGTTCCACTGGACTGTCTAGAAAGGTCAGTGGTCGTCATCTATACTCCGCTAGACGACTACAACAACATCGAGGCCTCTCACCATTTTAACACACATTGACTATTTTGTCTACCCATGTTTTACTCAACATATTTGTAGATAAAATACATATACAGTTTAAAACTTGTATAAAACATCTATTCAACAGTCACCTCAAATAAACAACTAATATATTTACACATAGCACATATTTTAAGGTAAATACTTCATATCTATGTGTAAGGTGAAAGGGACTACACACTCACCTGATTTAATGATAATCGGGCAGCACTTCGTTTCCTAAAACGATCGTTTCTAATAAAACCGAGAGTTTTATTGAGAAACCGGGCTCTGCGAGGGTCGGGCTTCAAAACCGAAAAGATAAATTTCTCGGGCTTCTCGGGCACTTCGGGACGTGTTTCGGGTGTTTGGTATTATACTGGGGCTTTGGGAGAAGTTGGAATGAAAGAAATATTGAAAGAGGGGTGTAAAATGGCAAATTTCCAAATTATCCCCGGGATGTCTCGCACCCTTCAATTTATAGGGGCGAGGCTTCTGATCCAACGGCTGAGAAGCTACCAGGTGGCAGCAGATCCGAAGAGGAGGCACATGGCTCGCACGTGCGAGGGTCCTGGTGTAGGCTTCTGATTGGAACGAGGTCTAGGTCCGAGGGGGAGTCGTGGCATACCATGTGAAGCTCGGACACATGAAGAAGGGCACGCATCGGACTCCAATTCGACCGCGCTTCGGATGGCTCTCCAGTTCGGACACACTTCTGATGACACACCGAGATCGGACACGGGGCAGCGTCCGATTAGACCGAACCTCTGACTCGAGAAGAACGCGACACGCCTCGCCAGGTGGCCTCGGTGACTAAGCCTTTTCGGACACGTGGCACGCACGGAGTGAAGGTGACGTGGCCGAAGTCCACCATGCGAAATTTCTCGGATTTGGCATTTTTTCTCGATTTTTGTGCAAAAACTTCTAAAATCCATAACTTTTGCATACGAGCTCCGTTTTTGACGTTCTTTATATGCACGCATAGGTAAAATTACACTCTACAACTTTCATTTAGACTTCGTAGGCTAATTTTGAGTTTAACTTTTATATTATTATTTTTAACAGACTGGGACAGGAAATCCGTTAAAAATTCATAACTTCTTCATCTGACGTCCGTTTTCGTCTGTCTTTTTACCGTTGTACTACTATTAACGAGACCTTCGATTCTCATTTAGTTTGTGTCGGCTAAAAATCACTCGATCTAAAATTCGAGTTTTTAGTTGTATACTGCTAAGCTGAAACTTAGAAAAATCATAACTTCCTCATACGAAGTCAGATTTGGACGTTCTTTTTATACATACTCTCGGTTTGACGAACACTACGACTTTCGTTTAGATCACTAAGTCTAAAAAGTAGTTTATCAAAAACTTACTTTTTACGACATTCGGCACCGTGCCGATTTTGTCGCCAAACTTCGACAGGTCATAACTTCTTCGTTATAACTCGGATTTCGATATTCTTTATATGTCCGTAATCCTTGTCACGACCACTACAACTTTCTTAATAGAGATCGGCTTTATCTAATATTTATTTTCGACGCTCATTTTTATTGTTAATTAATTAAATCCTAGTAATTAAGCATAAAACACATAATTCACATAATATTCACATAATTCCTTTTCATTTCTTCAAAATGAGTTACAAAGGTTAACCTAGACTATCACGTCAATATTAATGCCTAGCCTAGAAACACGGGCGTTACAATTCTCTCCCCCTTAGGATGATTCCGTCCCCGGAATCACACATCAACAAGCAACTGCGGGTAGCGACTCATCATGTCACTCTCCATTTCCCACGTGAGATTTGGCCCATTCGTATGTTTCCAACGCACAAGCACTAAATCGACCATCTTGTGTCGCAACTTCTTAGTCTTACGGTCAACGATTGTCGCAGGTTCTTCAATCAACCTCTTGTTTTCATCCAACCTTAATTCAGAAATGGGAATTATGTCGTACACATCTCCCGTGAACTTTCTCAAATAACACACATGAAAGGTGTTATGAATACCCTCTAGTTCTTCCGGTAATTCTAGCTTGTAAGCTTGATTCCCGATCCTCTGAAGAACTTTAAACGATCCAATAAACCTTGGACTTAATTTTCCCCTTTTACCAAATCTTATAAGTCCCTTCCACGGCGAGATTTTAAGTAAAACCGAATCTCCAACTTCGAATGATATCGGTTGTCTTTTCTTGTCAGCATAACTCTTTTGTCGATCTTGAGCTGCTAAGTTCCTTTCCCTAATCACTTTCAACTTTTCAGCAGTCTGATGGACTATTTCAGATCCCATAAACTGCTTTTCCCCAGCTTCCAGCCAACATGACGGCGTTCGACACTTTTCTCCATACAAAGCGTGATAAGGTGCCATCTTGATGCTCGAGTGGAAACTACTATTATAGGAAAATTCTAATAGAGGTAAGTGTTCATCCCAGTTACCTTGGAATTCTAGGGTACATGCTCTCAGCATATCCTCCAACGTTTGAATTGTTCGTTCGCTTTGACCATCAGTTTGTGGATGGTAAGTTGTACTCAAACACAACTTGGTACCCAATTCCTCTTGTAGACTCCTCCAAAACCTTGAGGTAGAACAGCTGTCACGATCGAATACAATCGTTAACGGAACACCGTGAAGCCTCACAATTTCCTTCACGTAAGAATTCGCAAGTTTATCCATAGACCATTTCTCGTTGGCGGCTATGAAATGCGCACTCTTAGTGAAGCGATCAACGACCACCCAAATCATGTCGTGACCATTCCTTGTTCTGGGCAGTTTAGTCACAAAATCCATGGTAATGTCTTCCCATTTACCCATGGGTACAGGTAAAGGTTCTAAACTCCCATATGGTTTCTGATGTTGTGCCTTAACCCTAGCACAAGTTACACACTCGACCCCATACATAGCAACATCGAGCTTCATCGTCGGCCACCAGTAATAGGGTTTTAGATCCCTACACATTTTTGTACTGCCGGGATGAATCGAGTACATGGTCTTGTGAGCTTCTTCCATCAGAAGATCTCTTACTCCTCCCGTCTTAGGTACCCAAATCCTATCTTTGAATACCTTCAGTCCTTGACCGTTTGTATCAAACACCAACGTTTTACCCAAACGTTCCTCCTTTCGGTCATTTTTCTCTAAAGCTTCCTCTTAAGCTTTCTTTATACTTTCCACAATTGTCGAGACAACTTCAATTCTCAACGCTCTTGGCCTTTTCTTTTCAAGATTTACCTTCCAACTGAGAGCATCAGCAACAACATTTGCTTTACCATGGTGGTAAAGTATCTCACAGTCGTAGTCCTTGAGTAACTCCAGCCAGCGCCGTTACCTCATGTTCAATTCCTTCTGATTAAAGAGATATTGAAGACTCTTATGATCAGTGAAAAGTTTACATTTAGTACCATAAAGATAGTGCCTCCATATCTTTAAGGCGAATACTACCGCTGCCAACTCCAGATCATGAGTGGGGTAGTTCTTTTCATGCTCTTTCAATTGCCTCGATGCATACGCTATCACTTTATCCCTTTGGGTCAGAACACAACCTAACCCAACTCCAGAGGCATAACTATAAACTGCGAAGTCATCAACTCCTTCAGGTAACGAAAGAATCGGTGCTTCACACAATTTCTTCTTTAGCTTCTCAAAATCTTCCTTATGCTTCTCATTCCAAGTATAAGTAGCTCCTTTGTGGGTCAAAGCTGTTAATGGAGTAGCGATCGAAGAAAAGCCTTGGATAAGTCTTCGATAAGATCTGGCTAATCCTAAAAAGCTTCAAATCTCCGTAGGACTTTTTGGTTGTTCCCACTTCATCACAGCTTCAATCTTTGCTGGGTCAACCATTATTCCTTCTTGGTTAACCACATGACCTAAAAATTGGACTTCTTGAATCCAAAATTCACATTTGGAGAACTTTGCATACAGCTTCTCCCTTTTCAGAACTTCTAGCACTTCACGCAGATGCTTGTCATGCTCCTGCTTGCTTTTTGAATAAATCAAGATATCATCTATGAATTCTATCACGGATTTATCAAGGTATGGTTTACAAAACCTGTTCATCAAATCCATGAACGTTGCTGGAGCATTGGTTAGTCCGAACGACATAACCAAGAATTCATAGTGTCCATATCTTGTTCTGAACGCAGTCTTTTCAATATCCTGCTCTCTTACCTTTAGTTGATGATATCCTGACCTAAGATCGATCTTCGAAAAATAGCTCGAACCTTGCAACTGATCGAACAGGTCATCGATCCTCGGCAACGGGTACTTGTTCTTTATTGTCGCTTTATTCAGCTCTCTATATTCAATGCACATTCTCATGCTCCCGTCTTTCTTCTTTACAAATAACACCAGGGCTCCCCAAGGTGATGAACTAGGTCGAATAAAACCTTTGTCCAATAACTCCTGAAGTTGTGTCATAAGGTCTTTCATCTCTGTTGGTGCTAATCGATACGGTGCTTTTGCTATCGGCATCGTTCCTGGTAACAAGTCGATACAAAATTCTACTTGTCGATCAGGGGGCAATCCGGGAAGATCTCCGGGAAAGACTTCCGGATAGTCACACACCACCGGAATATTCTGCACCTCCTTCTTTTCCTTCTTAGCATCGATCACGAACGCTAGGTATGATGTGCATCCCTTGGCCAAACGCTTTCTGGCTTTCATTAGGGAAATGATTCCATAGTTTACTCTGCGTTTGTCTCCATACACCATAAACGACTCTTTCCCTGGCGGGTTTACTTTTACTATCTTCTTCCTACACAATATTTCGGCATCATTGGCGCTAAGCCAATCCATTCCTAAAACTATGTCGAAACCATTTAACTCGATAGGTAATAATTACTCGTGGAACTTATTCCCATTCAAGTCAATGAGGATGTTTTTCATACGATGGCTAACAGGTACAAACTTGCCACTAGCAATCTCGACTAATAAAGCATTAACTAGTCTATCTACAGGCAAAGCTAGTTTTCTAACAAATTCATGCGGAATAAAGGAGTAATTTGCTCCAGAATCAAACAAAATTTGGGTAGGCAATTCGTTTACGAGAAAAGTACCTGAAGCGACATCGGCTTCTTCTTTCGCAGCTTCAAGTGTCATCTGAAAGGCTCTCACCTTCGGTTTTGGTGGAAGATTGGGTTTTGCTGCATCCTTCTTCTTCGTGCAATCCTTCAAAATATGCCCTTCTTCATTGCACCCAAAACAGACGTTCTTATTGAAGGTGCATTCATTGGCATAATGCCCTGGCTTTCCACATTTGTAACAAGTGACTTCCACGCTGCATTTCCTAGCATGTTTCTTCTTACACTTGTCACACCACTTGGCTTCGGCTCCTCCTCCGAATTTTCTCGAACCATTCTTCGAGAATTTGTTCTTTTTATTGGAACCTGAAGTTCCTTCAAACTTTCTCTTTTCGCCAACTTCAACCTTGCTAGTGGTTCTCCCCTTAATCATATCTTCAACAGACTTGGCAGCCCAGACAGCTGCCTCCATTGTAAGTGCCTGACGTACTGGCACCGCGTACTCCCATGCAAGTCACTTTGCGTATCGGTCAATTTTTGTCAGCTCATCTGGGACAATACGCAAAGCAAACTCCATTTTGTCTGTGAAGCTATTTGTGTATTCATCAACGGTCATACTCCCCTTCTTCAACGTTAGAAATTGGTTTTCCAGCTCAAGCACATTTTGGGCCGAGCAGTACTTGCGCTTGAAGTGCACCAAGAACTCTGCCCAAGTCAGTTGCAGTGGCTCATTAGGGCTTAGGGTTTTGCCCAGAGTGTTCCACCAACGAGCAGCACTACCCCTGAACTGACGCACTGCAAATGTGGTTTGTAACTTACCTTGGCAACCACAAGTCATGAAAGCCAATTCCATTTCCGAGATCCAATCCATTACTCCGACGGGATTGTAAGTCCCTAATCTGCTTGTGTATCAATCAGATCCGTTTGATGGTGCGGAATCCCAATCAAACGGATGATGTCAGATCAAATAGAAGAGAAGGAGAAGAAGAAGATGATGAATCTTGTATGTATTGATATGAATGAAGATCCGAATACAAGATTCACACACACTAACACACACTCTCTTTTCTCTTTCTCTAGAACACCTTCAAAATGCACACACTTAAGCTCCTCTAGTGTTCATCACTCTACTCCTCACCCCTTACACCTATATTTATACATAAGAAACATGGGCTTGGTGAACATGGGCCGTAAATGGGTTTACGGTCGTAAATGGGTTTACGGCCGTAAACACCCATTGGGCCGTAAACAGGGTTTACGGTCGTAAACCTGTTTACGGCCGTAAACACTACCTGGCCGTAAACCTGACCGTAAACACATATATGACCGTAAACACTGAGCTGTTTACGGTCCTAGACATAAAAATACATTTTCCTAGAAAAGCAAAGTATAAACCATATTTTTGACCCAACAATCTCCCCCTTGGTTTATAGCTTTCTTTTCTTAATTGACCCAACACGCTCCCCCTAAAAAGTACCTGGCTCTTCTTGTTAATCTTCATTGGGAGCTTTGGCTTCAGCTTTAATCTTCGATATCTTCATGACTTCAAGATGAACATATGAATCTTCAATGAATGACTTCATCTTGAGCAGTTGGGCTTTTCTTTAGAATTTGACATTGAACGCACATTGGGTGAGGAGACTTCTTGTACTGATTCTTGAAAGATAGCGCTTTCAGCTTGAGAATCTTCAGAGAGAACATCAGAGAGAACAAATCTTCTGGATCACTTCATCTGGTTTAAGATAGCAGCAGACTGATTGAGGAGGCTTCAATGCAATCCGTCATCTAATCTTCAAGTGCAGCTTCACCTTGCTTCTGCGGTTGAAAGATTGAATGTCGAAAGAATAATCTTCATTTCTTGCTCCTTCGAATGAGAATTCTTCGATGCTCACGGATGAAGCCTTGGCTCAGAAATCTTCGATACAAACTCCATGAGTTTCATCTTCACCTGAATTCACTTTTCAAGACAAAACAAAACTAAAAGAAAACTTAGCACACAATATTTTTGGATTTTTCATATTTTCTGAAAAAGAAATAAAACAGAAATAACACTATTTTTGGATTTTTAATTTTCTGATTTTTGTTTGTTTTTTTTTTTTAATTTTTAATTCTCCCCTAATATTTAAATTAGAAGAAAACTATGAACAAATTTAATAAAAATAAAATGATATCTAACTTTAAGAGTGATTTGGGATCAAAGTTTTTAGACAGCCTTTATCCGTTTATCAGTACCTCTCCCTTCATGAATAGATCTGGTCAATCGCCGGTATTGTGGTCCACTTAAACACGAGAGATTGTGACAAAATTAGGACATACTATAAGTTATAAGACAAAGTGATCCTAAGTTCCTAGATACTATTTCTTAAGGACCAGTCAGCTGACGACGACCAGGGATATTGTTGTCCACCTAAATTGAGCAGCGAGATCTATAGACAATCTGTAAGTGTTCAATTTTTAATTGTACTAGAACATGGTTCCCGCTTCCTGATATGCTCCAGTAATCAAGGACTTCCAGAATACTCCTTACATCGGGTGAGCAGACAATTATTGAGAGAGAATATAGATTTAGAATGCATATGCTATACACCCAGGTCGGATCTCTTCCAATCACGCAGAGGGTGAAACATATGACTAACTGAAGTTTTTAGAGGGATTGAGAAAAAGAATGATGCATATATTGTGTACCAGGTCGGATTGTGAGTCACGCAAAGGAGACAGTATATGACTAACAGACAGGAAGAATTGCATAGATAGAAGATGCACAGAAATAGAATTGCATATGTTGCAATCCAGGTCGGATGTATTTCAATCACGCAGAGGAGGCAACATATGACTAACAGAAAGAAAGCAAGAAAATAATTTCCTACAGACCTACTTTATCGGAATTCCCCAGTCGCCCCATCAATACCGGAATTAAGGACAAAGTCCGTACATCGAGGAAGAGTTAAACCACGGTTCTAGATACGGATTATTTTAGTGTGACCGGTGGATTATCATGTATATCTCCCTTCTCAACCTGTCTGAGCGTCGTATTGTCAGGCTAAATGGATCTATCTAGGTCAAGATTTTTCAAGTCTCTAGATTCCTTAAGTTGATTAATGCCTAGTCAAGTCCATTTTAATCTCTCGTGCCTACCAGCGCATCGAACATAGAGCCTAGACAATTCAGATTTAGTCCCTTACACAGATTCAGATTGCCTGTTATCACATGATTATATCACTTCCCAAAACATCTCCCTCAAGCACATTCCATAACCAACATATTTTTTTTTTGATTTTCTGATTTTCTAATGTTTTTGGATTTTTTAAAATTTTAAAATTTTTGTTTTGTTTTTATTTCTCCCCCTAAATTTGTGCATAGGAGAGAAACGAAAGTAAATGCGCAAATTTAAACTATCCTAAAACAAAAATTAGTCTTTAAAGCGAATCAGCTTAAGAAAAACTCAGGAGTATAGAGAAGAAAACTCAAACCGTAAGTCACCGATTGAATTTGCATCCAGAAGGTCTGAGAACAGCACGCGTAATCTCAGAACAGATCCGAAAATTCTTCATGTCATTAAGCACAAACCCCGTTTGTGATCTCTTCCTTTCTTCCTTTCCCGCAAAGGACACATACTCCCAAACAATGTTCTGAGTGTTGTACAGTTGAGAGATGTCTCCTATCATGTGTCAGGAACAGCCACTACCAACAAACCGAAGTCTGATGATATGCCTCCATAGTTGCTCCGACACAGAGCGGGATCAGTTGGTCTTTGTAACCCAGTCCATTTTGAAACTGAGTCGACCTTTGTCATCCTTGCACGGTACTCTCTCCCATGACATGTCCTGCTTATCACAAACAGAAGATGAAGAAATATTAGAGTCATTAGTTGATTTGGGAGAATGAGCCTTTGGAACCCATTTGTAGTTGGGTTTAACCCATTTCTTTTTCGATCTGATGGGTGGCTCGGTACTTGATTTTGAACTTGATGTCGGCCGTTGAGATGACTTTGATTTTGGCTTCACGAGAGCATCTCTTGGATTTGGCTTCTTGGCCGACATTCCCTTCTTGCCCTTGGGATTCGGATTCTTGGCCTTGTGGGATTGATTCTTTGCCTTCTGTGCGTTCCAGTCGCCATGGTCTGAACGTGACCTTGAGGGGTTTCTTTTGAAGTATCTCCCTCTTGGCACGTTCTGCCAGCCTTGTGCATAGTACGGAACATATGTGCGATTAGGACAATTTCGGGCAATGTGACCAGGTGTTCCATAGTGAAAACATGTCTTTTTCTTCACTGTGAAATTGTTTCTTCCTGCCCCTGGTGGCGTGTCTTTGCCTTGTCTCTTGCTTTTCCCACACGCACTGCCTTGTCTCTTGCTTTTCCCACACGCACAGTTGCAGCATGCATTCTGTTTAACTTGATTTGGTGGCCTGTACTTCTCAACAACAGGTTGATCAGAAGCAACTGAGTTCGAAGCAACAGATTCAGAGCTCAAGGAGATGTTGGTTTGTTCAATAGTTTTCTCCTTGTTCTCATCTTCTGCTACTTTACTATCAGACACACTCTCTTCAGCTGCTTGCTTGGATTGATTTAAGGATTGATCTGCAGGGGAAGTAGAAACGTTAGCATTTTCAACATTAATAAATCCTCCTGAAACAAAACCAGATGGCTTGCCATAAACCATGAATGGTTCGTTGGTAATCTCCTCTTTAGACAAAGGTTGATACTGATATGTATGATTAAAAGGAGGAGGTACATTATCGTATCCTAAACCCTTTGATTGATTATGTTTAAATTGCATGCAATGGTCTATCATGTTGGCAACTACTTCGCTTGATACATCAAACTTTTTAAAATCAAAATTTGCAGTTTCAAATTGCCCTTTTAATGTATCAAGCTCAGTAATTAACTCAGCATTATGTCTCTTGATATAATCATAATGTTCACATTTTTCACTATAGTCTTGTTGAATTCTCTTAAAGTCCTTTATTTTTGTTTCTAATTCAACCTTCAGGAGTTTCTGTCCTTTCCTGAGTTGATATCCTTCATATCTCAGGTCCTCAACTTCTCTTTTTAATAAATCAATTTGTTCCCAAAGAAATTTAATCGTATCTTCACTAGATAGTGTACATGAAACTTCACATGATTGAGAACATGAAACTTCATTGACCGGGATGTTTGCGGAACTCATTGTTTTTCGACAATTCAAAGCGTCAAGTTCTTCAATTATATCAGCAAGACTAAGACGATTGAGATCTTTTGTCTTCTTGATGACAGCCACGTTCATATCCCACGATTTCGGAAGTGAATTCAATAGCTTTTTATTTATCTCAGATTTGGTCAAGAAGATCCCAGCTATATTCATCTCAGTAGTAAGTGTGGTAAATCGCTGCAACTGAGCTTCCAGGGTTTCTCCAGGGATATAATCGAACATGTTGAAATTTTGTCTTAACATCTCCTGACGACTCTCTTTCATGTCTTCAATTCCCTCGTAGACCTCAAAAACCATTTAAAGCACAACTAGAACTTAAAAGTCAAACCCAAAAAAAATGCCCTTTGACTATAAACCTCAAAAGTCAACCTTAAAAGTCAAATTTAAAAAGTCAAACTCAAAAGTCAAACTTGAAAAGTCAAACTTAAAAGTCAAACCGAAAAGCTAAATTTGAAAATTTAAAAGTTAAATGAGAAAGTCAAAGTTTAAAGTCAAAGGTCAAATTTTAAAAGTCAAAGTCAAAATTTTAAGTAAAAAATCAAAGAAAAAATTCAAAATTTAAAAACTAAAATTTTTGGTTGAAAAAGGAATTTTAAATTAAAAGAAAATCAATTTTGGGCTGAAATTGACAAAAATGCGAAAGTAGGTGCGAAAGAGAGTCTTTATGAATAAAATCCGGGAGTAATGGAACAAGATGCAGCCTAGAGCAAATGCTAAGACGCTGGGGTGTTGAACTGAAGCACCCGGGTTCGAATCCCGGCACCCCCAAAACTCCGTTTCAATTTTTGAAGTGCGAAGGCGAGGCTGCTGCTTGTGAGGACGAGGTGCGAGGCGCGAGACCAAGGCTCCTGAACGAGGCAAGGTGCGAAGCGGTGATGCGAAGCTTGCTGCTGCTGAGCCGGCTTCCCTAGCCGTTCACCGAGCCGAATTCCGAGCCGAGGCCGCAAACTCCGGCAACCGTAAACCGCCGACCGTAAACTCCGGCGACCGTAAACCGCCGACCGTAAACACGTTTACGGCCGTAAACTCCGGCGACCGTAAACACGTTTACGGCCGTAAACTCCGGACCGTAAACTGTTTCCGGCCGTAAACTCCGGACCGTAAGCTTGTGTATCAATCAGATCTGTTTGATGGTGTGGAATCCCAATCAAACGGATGATGTCTGATCAAATAGAAGAGAATGAGAAGAAGAAGATGATGAATCTTGTATGTATTGATATGAATGAAGATCTGAATACAAGATTCACACACACTAACACACACTCTCTTTTCTCTCTCTCTAGAACACCTTCAAAATGCACACACTTAAGCTCCTCTAGTGTTCATCACTCTACTCCTCACCCCTTACACCTATATTTATACATAAGAAACATGGGCTTGGTGAACATGGGCCGTAAATGGGTTTACGGTCGTAAATGGGTTTACGGCCGTAAACACCCATTGGGCCGTAAACAGGGTTTACGGTCGTAAACCTGTTTACGGCCGTAAACACTACCTGGCCGTAAACCTGACCGTAAACACATATATGACCGTAAACACTGAGCTGTTTACGGTCCTAGACATAAAAATACATTTTCCTAGAAAAGCAAAGTATAAACCATATTTTTGACCCAACAGGGATCTTCTTTTCCAGTGAAGGTCGATGGCTTGCATGTCATAAAGTCCTTATACTTGCACCCATTTCTCTCCACTCTATCCTCGTGGTTATTTCTCCCAACCACAAGCGGTTCAGTATGACCAACATATCTACTGTTGTTTCCTTCTTCAGATCGATCGTCATTTAATTCACGTTGTTCAACAGGAACTGAAGGTTCATCCCTGTTGTTCAGCAACATTTGCCTCAATTCCTCCCTTTGTTCAGCCATCATGGTCTGAATCATAGCTCGTACTCCAGCCATGGTGATGGGTTCTGGTGCAGCTCCTATTATAGGCACCTGTTCCACCACTTGGGGTTAAGGTTGTTGGTTTCTGTTTGCATTTCCCGCTCCACTTCGAGTTCTTGCCATTATAATCTATATACCGAATAAGGTGAATTTAGGTCTTTATCCTTGATAGATATTTCAATTCCCTTATCACTCCGAAACGTTTACATGTTAGTTCTAATATCGTAACCGTACACTTAGAATCCTACACACATAAGGTTTCCAGATCCGGTCGGCAACAGACCATAGATCCGAACAAATAATGGCATATATGGCAAACATATAGCATTTAGCACATAAAACCATTTTAGGCACCTTTCCTAAAATAAACTAGTGCTCGTGTCTAAAATATGGTAGACACTCATCTCACAATCATCACTTAGCATTCTAAGTTTAAGTTTAGAAATCCTACAAATTCCTAGTTCGCTTAAACTAATGCTCTGATACCAACTGTGACATCCCCTAATTTCTCGGCCAGAAAAGACCGATTTAATTTATGCTTTTAAAATAAAAACAGAGAAATCCTTTTAAAAGATGTTGCAGAATTGGTCCCCAAAACAAAACATGATAAAAGTTTATCAAAACCTTTCTTTAAGAAATATATAATTTCCTTTTCATATCAAAACCTCGGTATGTCATGTTCCGATACAGATAAAAAGCATAAACAAGACATTATAAGCCTTACAACAGTTATTTACAACTACTGGCCTATAATCCAAAAATCTCTCACCATCATCCGACTATGCTCGGGGTCCACTACCTGTAATATAAAAAGCTGAGTGGGCCAGGCTTGGGAGCCTGGTGAGCATATAGGGTTTTCAACCCACAATAATAATAAACTTATTAAGTTCATCAATCAACAATAACCCTGATAACCCATTCCCGTTATCCTCACTTTACGTCCCTAAACACCTATCACAAGGGACCTAGCCTAAGGAATATCATCGGGATGGACACTACTGCTAAGGGGACTCCTCAGCCATACATGTCCTAAAGGCAACCATGAGGGGGATGGAGTACGCCAATGAACATTTAGTTCAACAACACCTACAAGTTGCGAACCTGCTAGTGTTGCACTCGACTGTCTAGAAAGGTTCGTGGTCGTCATCTATACTCCGCTAGACGACGACAACAACAACAACAACAACATCGAGGCCTCTCACCATTTTAACACACATCGACTATTTTGTCTACCCATGTTTTACCCAACATATTTGTATATAAAATACATATACAGTTTAAAACTTGTATAAAACATCTATTCAACAGTCACCTCAAATAAACAATTAATATATTTACACATAGCACGTATTTTAAGGTAAATACTTCATATCTATGTGTAAGGTGAAAGGGACTACACACTCACCTGATTTAATGATAATCGGGCAGCACTTCGTTTCCTAAAACGATCGTTTCTAATAAAACCGGGAGTTTTATTGAGAAACCGGGCTCTGCGAGGGTCGGGCTTCAAAACCGAAAAGATAAATTTCTTGGGCTTCTCGGGCACTTCGGGACATGTTTCGGGTGTTTGGTATAATACCGGGGCTTTGGGTGTAGTTGGAATGAAAGAAATATTGAAAGAGGGGTGTAAAATGGCAAATTTCCAAATTATCCCCGGGAGGTCTCGCACCCTTCTATTTATAGGGGCGAGGCTTCTGATCCAACGGCTGAGAAGCTACCAGGTGGCAGCAGATCCGAAGAGGAGGCACATGGCTCGCACGTGCGAGGGTCCTGGTGTAGGCTTCTGATTGGACTGAGGACTAGGTCCGAGGAGGGAGTCGTGGCATACCATGCGAAGCTCGGACACGTCAAGAAGGGCACACGTCGGACTCCTATTGGACCGCGCTTCGGATGGCTCTCCGGTTCGGACACGCTTCTGATGACACACCGAGATCGGACACGGGGCAGCTTCTGATTAGACCGAACCTCGAACTCGAGAAGAACGCGACACGCCTCGCCAGGTGGCCTCGGTGACTAAGCATTTTCGGACACGTGGCGCGCATAGTGTCCGTGCTTTCCACACTAGAAACACGGGTGTTACACAGTCCCTCGAAATGTGCCCTTCCTAGTTGCACTCATAACAGACCATCTTAGTGAACGTGCACTCGTTGGCATAGTGCCCGGGCTTTCCACACTTGAAACAGGTGACCCCTCCGTCACATTTTCCTTGGTGCTTCTTCTTGCATTTGTCGCACCATTTTGCTTCGGCTCCTCCTCCTCTCGAACCAGACTTCGAGAATTTACTCTTCTTGCTGGACCTCGAGGATCCATCAAATTTCCTTTTCTCACCAACCTCGGCCCTCTCCAGACCCCTTTCCTTCTGTTGGGTCTCCACATTCTTAGCTGCTAGAATCGCTGATTTCAGAGTGGTTGCCATCTTGACCGTCGGGCCAAAGTCGGCTGGCAGTCCATTTGCGAACCTCTCAATTTTGGAGAGTTCAGTTGGCACCAGGTATGGAAATAACTTCATCTTCTCAGTGAATGCAGTAGCATAGTCGTCAATGCTCATCCTCCCCTTCTTCAAGTTTTGGAACTCATTGTTCAAATCAATCAGATCTATCTTTGAACAGTACTGCATCTTTAGTTGTTCCAAGAACTCTTCCCATTTCATTTTCAGGGCTTCTCCTCGTGCCATCGTATCTGCCAATAACTTCCACCGGCTCAAGACTCCGGTCTTCAGTTGCATAACTGCAAAGACAGTCTTCTGTTTCTCGCTACAGCTGCAGCTCTCGAGCACCATCTCCATTTCTGAGATCCAGTCCATAATCTCAACAGGCTTTGGGCTTCCTGAAAGACTTGGTGGCTTGGCACCCAATAAATTCTTATACATCCGCCCATCCTTGTCGTTTCCCCTCTCTGGGTCATTCCTTCGTTCTCCTTGAGTCCCAACTTGACTCACATGGCGGCTATAGTTCCCTTCCTCCGATTGCTCGGGAATCAGCTCGGGTTGCTCAATGGGCATGGTAGGTTAGTCCCTATTTTCGTGCAACATCTGCCTCATTTCCTCCCTTTGTTCTGCTAACATAGCCCGAATCATGGCTTGTACTCCAGCCATGGTGATTGGCTCGGGTGCAACTTCTACTACAACAGGTATTTGTTGAATCACTGGGGGTTGTTTCCTATTCCCATTTGCATTCCCAGCTCCACTACGGGTTCTTGTCATTTTGATCTATACACCGAATAAGGTGAATTTAGATCTTTATTTAGGATAGACGTTTAAATCATCCTTATCGCTCCAAAACGTTTACATGCTAGTTCTAATATCGTAGTCGTACGTTTAGAATCCTAAACACATAAGGTTTCCAGATCCGGTCGGCAACAGACCATATATCCGAACAAATAACAGCATATAAGGCATAAATCATTTAGCACATAAAACATATTAGGCTTACTTTCCTAAATAAGCTAGTGCTCACATCTCACAATCATCGCTTAGCATTCTAAGTTTAAGTCTAGAAATCCTACAAATTCCTAGTTCGCTTAAACTAATACTCTGATACCAACTGTGACATCCCCATTTTCACAGCCAGAAAAGACCGATTTTGTTTATGCTTTGTTTAAAAATCAGAGTAACATTTTTAAATAAAAGTGTTGTGGAATTTGTTCCCAAAATAAAATATGATAAAGATTTATCAAAGCATTTCCGTAGAAATGTATTTCATTAAAAACATCGGGATGTCATGTTCGATACAGATCAAAAGCATAAACAGTACAATATATGCCTTACTACATTTATACATATCTATAGGCCTATATTCGTAATCCCTCATCCAAAACATCACATCTATGCTCGAGCGCCACTACCTATAATACATGAAACTGAGTGGGTCAGGCTTGGGAGTCTGGTGAGCACATAGGGTTTTCAACCCACAATAAATAAGTTATTTAATTTCATCAACCAACAATAACCCGATTACCCGTTCCCGTTATCCTCACTTTACGTCCCTAAACAACTATCATAAGGGACCTAGCCTAAGGATCATCATCGGGATGGACACTACTGCTAAGGGGATTCCTCAGCAATAGATGTCCGTAAGGCAACCATGAGGGGGATGGAGTACACCGGTGAACACATCGTTCACAAACACCTACAGGTTCCGAGTCTGCTAGCGTTCCACTGGACTGTCTAGAAGAGTCTGTGGTCGTCATCCATACTCCTCTAGATGACAGAATCAACAACAACAACATCGAGGCCTCTCATCATTTTATCACGCATCGTCTATTACATCTACCCATGTTTTACCCCAAAATTTTGTAGATATAAAATACATATACAGTTTAAATCATTTAAAACATGCATAAAAATCTTTCATCAGTATAGACAGCAAGTATTCAGACAATATGCACACATAGCACGTAGTTTATATTAAATACTTCATATCTATGTGTAAGATGAAAGTGACTATGCACTCACCTGAAAAGGTGGTGATTCCGAATTCAGACAGCGCTTCGTTATCTCAAAACAATTTTCCCTTGACAAAACCTAGTATCAATACCACTAGGATTTAGTCTAACGTTAATCGCGGGTAATTAATAGTCTAGCTATTATTACTATTATATAAGCGTTTAAACAATATTTTCCAACCACTATGTACAGACAGGGGCCAGACATAAAACACCGGAGGGCAGGACCATTTTGGCATATAGCACTTCTGAAACCCAACAACCCTATGCGGCCCTTTAAACCAGATTCCCCGTACCGCGAGTAGTTAAAAAGATATTATAAAGACACTTATATAACTCATAATAATAGCCCAAATAATTATTATAAGGTCCTAATAACGTTACTATAATTAATTAAAAGCTATATTAAAAATAGTGTAGGCGTAGCTCACTTACAGCGGGTTTTCTCGAAAACCGAGATTCGCTTTGAGCAGCGTTTCCGAACCGAAAGACCCTTTTTCTCGGGACTCCGGGAGCCTTGGGGCTTCCTTCGGGTGCTAGGGGGTTTACCTAGGCTTAGGGGGTAGTGAGAGAAAGTAGAGAGAGAAGGAAGAAGGATTTGGTGCATTAAACTCGACAGCACTCGCAAGGTATTTATATGCGCCAGCTTCGGACTACGCTGGGCGTAGCCCTCGGCTACGCGGGGCGTAACTCGGATAAGGGTGACAGATGGCGCTCTTCGGATGGAGCGACGTGGACGATGCTGGACCGAGGAAGGCAGCTGGCGTACGCGGCGCGTTCCGAGCTTCGTACGCGGGGCGTACCGAAGGCGACGTGTCATGATCCGAAGCGGGTACTCTGATCAGCAACGGAGGACTGAGATTCGGCCACGTCATCGTTCTTGCAACAGGCTTCGCAAATTCACATTCCGACTTCAAAAATTCGTAACTTTTGCATACGAGCTACGTTTTCGACGTTCTTTATATCCACGCGTAGGCGGGAACGTACTATACAACTTTCGTTTAGACTCCGTCGGCTAATTTTGACTTTATTTTAAAAGTTATATTTTTTAACAGGCCGGGACATGATTGGTCTGTTAAAAATTCATAACTTCTTCATCCGATGTCTGTTTTCGACTGTCTTTTTATCATTACACTACTATTAACGAGATCTTCGATTCTCGTTTAGGTTGTGTCGGCTAAAAACCGCTCGATCTAATATTCGAACTTTGGATTGTACACTGCTAAGCCGAAACTTCGAAAAATCATAACTTCCTCATACGAAGTCAGATTTGGGCGTTCTTTTTATGGACGCTCTCGGTTTAACGTATTCTATGACGTTCTTTTAGATCGCTAAAGCTAAAAGTCGCTCTATTGTAAATTCACTATTTATGCCTCCCGGTGCCGTGTCGGTTCTGTCGCGAAACTTCGACAGGTCATAACTCCTTCGTTATAACTCGGATTTCGGCGTTCTTTATATGTCCGGAATCCTTGTCACGACCACTACCACTTCATGTATTGATATCGGGTTTATTCAAAACTTTAATTTTCACGCTGATTTTTATTATATCTTTATAAACAAATAAATAAGCACATAATTCACATAATACTCAATTATTTCATCTTTATTACATCAAAAGAGTTACAATAGTTGACCTAGACTATTACATCATCTACTAATGCTTAGACCCAAAACACGGGCGTTACATCTTGATACCTCAACTTCTCTACCACCATTATATTCTCTTATTCCTTCATCATTTCCTGCTTCCACTATCTCACCAACATATTCAACCATCATGCATGAACCCATTACTACTCTCTTCTCTTCGCAATCCACAGAGCTAGAGAGATTAGTACATGATGAAGAACCAAATGATGATGAAGTTATGGTTTCGTTTGTAGATTTATAGTTTGATCCTGAAGAGGACAACATTCCTGATAATATGTTGATGCCAGGCAAGCAGTTTAAGATTCTCAACAACAAGCTTAAATCACTTTTACATATTCAAGTTGACACTAGAGGTAGAAACTTTGTATCTGGAATTGAAGTGGAGTATATGCTCAAATCTGAGGAGAAACGTCCTCAAACTGTGATGGAGAACATTGAGCAACAATATGTTGAAAGATTGAAGCTTTATGCCAACAATTTTGAGTATGAGATTACAAAGCTTCGTGACATTGCAAAAAAGCATCATGCAATTTTTGTTGAATAGATTAAGAAGTTGGAAGAATCTGTTAATCTCAAGGTGGAGAAGATTGAGAAGATTGAGAAGAATTACTCAGTTCTTATGGAAAATTTGACGTTGTTGCTGATGCAATTGCCAAGGTAGTTGAGTATAATTGTTCTTATTCAATTAAGTTTGATGCGAAGTCGGAATCAGATTCCCAAGTCTTTGAAAAATTGGAGGAGTTATTAAGCAGCATTAAGGAATCCGTTTCGCAAGTAGCTCTTTCTAATCAATCTTTAGTTTCTCAGGAATCTATTTCCAAGATGATCTCTTCGACTGAATTTAACATCAAAGCGGAACTTAACCCCATCCTTAATTTGGTACTTATCTTGCCAACTAATGCTCCACCTGCGAAGCAAGTGTTGCAAGGGGAAGAAAAAGGATGCGGAGGAGTTGGTTCTCTAAAAGATGTTGATAAGGGTGAAGTTGTTAGGAAAGTTATGTCTACACAAATACCCACTTCACTACCAGTTTCGTTGACAACAACTTCGACAACCATCACTTCAAGACTGATAACTAAAGGGATTGTCATTGGCGAAAGGGCTGGAGGCTCTAGGTCAGGTTCAAGTTCTAAACCACCTCCATCGAAAGACAACCAAGGAGATAAAGGGAAAGGTCTTGAGGTAACTCTATCTGAAAGAGAAAATAATAAGAGATTAGTGATGGAAATTGAAAGACGGAGACAGATCAATAGTATCTCTAGACAAAGACTGAATGATCCACCAGGTTTGAACAAGGGTGATCCCAACAAACACGGGTGCTATGAAACAATTGAGCAAGTTGTGTCATTAGGGAAGATAGATGATTTTCACAAGGTTCCAAAGAAAAGTTATGATGTTGAAAACTCAGACTTCAATCAACTCGATTTTCCTATCAATCACATTACCTACATTCCTTATCAGTACAAGTTGGTTGATCGATTCAAAGATAATGATGAATATGAAAGACTGAAAATGAGATTTCATGCAGTCTTAGGAAAAAGCGAAGAGGATATTTGGTCTATTGTGAAGATCATTAAAGTGATGTCAATCACTAGGGAAAATTTGTTTGAAGGGATTCTTCAAAATTTTCGCTATGTTGTAGTAAGGGCGAACAATGTAGTTTGTGAGTTTTCTTTTGCAGACTTGCCATTGATGAACCTGAATGACTTAGTCACAGTGACATCATTTCTAAGCAATGTGGATGTATCGAAACTACGAGATAATAAAAAGGATGATTTTCGCATCGACGTCGCTCACATCAAAGTCTTCATTGATAGTTATTATGATTGCCTCGCAATCACATATGTCGATCTTGCTATGGTTGTCCACAAGACTTCAAAAGTTCCTCAGTCTTTATTAAAGGGGCAGATTAAAATCGAAAAAAATATGAAGATGGAGAAAATATTCATCAGCCTCTACGGGTAGTGTTTCTTGGCAAGAACAAGAATCATAAAATGAAAAGGTTTTTATTCCAAGTTAATGATGTTGAGAGATACATGAATGTCCAGTATACAAGCATGCTTGTACAAATTAATAATTGCAAGAAGAATAGTGCAGAAGACAAGGAAGAAATCTAGAAGACTATTCTTTGGTACATGGACATTCGCAGAGTACTTCTCAAGACCATGAAGCAGAAGACGTGATTTCGACTCTTCTCACTAAGGGGGAGATTGTTGAGTGTGAATTGTCTAGTGAGAGTTCGAAAGTTGTTTTGGTCTGTATAGGTGTAAAGTCTAGTACTTCGTAGTGTATGTATTTTGCAAGGCATTTGTGTGTTGTATTTTAACGTCTAGTCCTTGCATACATTTTGAGTGTGTGTATCACCCTATAAATAGGATTAGTATAGAAGTAGAGAGATAACGTTTGGACACTTTTGTTCTTACTCTCTCTCTATCTCTCTCTCTCTCTCTCTCTTGTACTTTGTACTCATTCAGACAAATCATCGAGCCAAACAAAACTTATTTAAGATTGTGTTCTTAATGCTTTCTATTATTGATTTTGTTCTCTAAACTCGATTCAAACACTCTTCATATTGAGTTCTTAAATTTGTTTTTTTATAAATAATATAACGTTCAGACTTGTCTAATAGTTTTATTACATATTTGTTGAAGTGAATAGCATTGGTGTGTGTCGTATTTTTAAGTATGTATGTGGATATCTTTGTGTGCATATTTAGGTTGGGCATGTTTGAACTTTGGATTTATATTTGACCGACAAGTAAGTATTTTCTTTACTTTACCAAAATTGGGTATTTCCATCACAAGCTCTACTTGACTGAATGAAGATCACAAATGGTAGATTGTGTTTTTAAATATCTTAATTTGTTAATATGAATACCTTTGGTATGTATGTATTTGTAACTCTACATGTGTATATCTTTATTTATATGTTTATGTCGGGCATGTTTGGATATGTATTTTCATATAATCGTGTTTGTTGTTTTTTAATTTGTAGTTTGAATGAAAATTGGATTTTTAGTTTGAATAATATTTGGTGTTCTTTACTTTAACACCAATATATATATATATATATATATATATATATATATATATATATATATATATATATATATATCGTATTGTATAAACTTTTACAAACAATGTCAACAGCACTGTGGCTCCAAAAGCGGGCTAAAACATGACTTTGCCTTTCTCCACACTCTTTTTTTTTACTCATATCTGATTATGATTTGCTGATCATAATACTGCTTCCATGAGAATACTATGTGATATTAACTAATTAGCCTTGCATTAGGCTTAAAAATAAAATGAAGTATACGGAAGTAAACTAACCAGAAAGATGAATCCAAGATTGTTGTATAATAAAACTTTGATACTCCAAACTCATTTATTGCAGAAAGATTTTTTACAGGGGGAGATTACAAGAGAGAAAGATAAAAATGGCTCCAAGCCTGTCTAAAACATAAGAAAGAGGCTTCTTAAATAGATCAGAAGGCCTCAAAAACAAACAAAACTTAAATTATTACATTTAGCATTGGCAGACAGCTTTAAGAAAAGTAGAAATGACTCTTTGTTTGATTCTTCTGGCTTTAATAATATCTGACAAATATTACTTTTTGTCTTTAATAATTCCTGAAGAATATCATCCTCTTTTATTTTGGTCCATCCACCTGTCACCTTGAGTCTATTGTGGTGATGTCCTTTTGGTTTTGGAAAGATTCTTTCTTTGAGTGATTGACTCCTCAATCATGTCAATCATGCAATCAATGGGGAGGTCTCCTTCTGGAATTTCTTCATCATTTGGCTGGGATTCCCCCGCCAAATATTGTGATTGGCTTTGGTTATCAACGGACATATTATCTGAAATATCTTCACTTGAATCTTCATCTTTTACATTTTCCTGTTTTGTAAACCGTTTAAGGTTTTCTTTCAATTCAGAACAGTATAACCTAAATGACTTAATCATTTCTTCTTTAGTTAGATTAACTTTTTGAGGAGTTGAGGAGGCTTTTTCTGTTGAGGAGGCTATTTCCGAGAAATTTTTCTGGTCTTGGTATTTCTTAATTTGCTGATTGATATGGTCAATTGTTTCCTGGGCATTAAGAATTTTTGTTTCTGGATCCCTGTGAAGCATTTTAGGCCAGAATTTGGTAAAGTATGACCTTTGTAGAGAAGGAAATTTAGAGGGAGTATAATCCACATGTGGGGACCATTTCCAAATCCAAGGAATAGAAAATTCCATGAAAAAATGCATAGAAGATATTTCCTCTAATCCTTCTGATTTCAAAGGAATGGCTTGGTTTCGGTATCTTGGAGAGACAGGTAACCATTCCCCATATAATTTCCTGAATGGTTCCTCAGGGAGAATATCTATACTTGGGCCATATGAAATCCACCAATTTGTGAACCAATTTGGTATATCTTTACTTTGGTTATAAACCTTTTCACATACTTTAAAGAACCAAGTATGCTTCCTTTGAGGGTTCTCATATAAGAAGGCTTTATGAAAACTTTCAATATAATCCCAGTATGTAAATTTCATCGGTATCTTCGAAGGAGGGAGTATAAATTCTTTTTCCTTGAGGGTACTTAAACCCCATTCCTCAGGTGATATGATCTTTTTGATAATGGCTTTGCTGAAACTGTAAACACTGGTATTACCTCCGGATGTAAAATGAGAAAATTCAACTGATCCGGTTATTTTCAAAATATTCTCATAATATAATCTTTGTTTATAAGAATATCCAGCGTATGTCGCTGTATCCAAGTATCTGGTCATTAAAAACCATGGATCATCATTGTTTTCAAAATAAAGCATTATATATTTATGTTCTAAAATAATAATATTAACTTTATGAGATGATTCTTTGTATTCAAAATTATCGTTGATGGTTTCACCATCTGTGATCATTTGGGCGAAACTAGGAGTATTTTCCCTTTTTGATTCTAAAAATGCTTTAACCTCCTCATATAATGGGCTTCCAGGAACTGGAAGAGACTGATCATTTGCTTGTGACGAATTTCCAGTTCTATAAGAACTGTTTGAAGCCGTAGGATTTCCTCGACCTCTATAACCACCCCTGTATGAAGGATGGCCTCTTCCACGATTGGAATTCATCCTGCAAATTAGCATGTGCTTTCTGAGATTTTCTTATGAAGATATTTGATCATAATATTATATCGTTGCATGTCAATTCTTGTTATTGGTCTATCTTTTTTATTTCGTTTGATAAACGATTCTAAGACCCTGATATGTTTACAATGAAGATTATTCTTTACTTGTAATTTTGAGTCACCCATAAGAATTTTACCTGAAAATGTCAATTTAAGAGTAATATAAGTCTGTTCTCAAGATTCTTGAGCTGAATTCTTAATCCAATCAGTCTTAATTTAATTACTGTTTTCCTAAAATATGGTTCATTTGTTAAGTTGGCTAATTCAACTTCTGCCTCTTTAATTGAATTTTTTATTTCGATAATATCATGAGACAATTGTCTTAGACGGTTGAGACTCATTTAGAAATTCTCTAGTTAAAAAATCTGGAAGACTATTATCACTTCCTTTTTTATATTGAATTTCGAAATCAAAACATGCTAATGTAGCTTGCCATCTAGTAAACATTTGTTTGGAAACATCATGTTTAAAATCTTTATTAAACATAAATTTAGCTGCTTGACAATCTGTTTTTATAATGAAATGTTGATTATACAAATCATCTTGAAATTTAAGAATACATTTTACCAATGCCAAAATTTCTTTAGCAGTAGTAGAATAATTCTTTTGACTAGGAGTCCATTTTCCAGAATGGAACCTAACTAGGAATTCTTGTCTATTAGTAGGGTGAATTTGTTTCAAGATTCCTCCAAAACCTATTTCAGAGGCATCTGTTTCAACTATTTTTTCCCAATTTGGATTATCCAAAGATAAACATGGTAGATTTTTTACTTTATTTTTTATTCTTTTGACTGCTTGGGTATGATTATCAGTCCAAGCACCAGGGTTCTTTTTCAATCTGTCATATAGAATTGCACTATCGGTTGATAAATCTTTATAAAAAGGTGATATATAATTCAGGCTACCTAAAAATCTTTGTAGCTGAGTTTTATCTTTTATCTCATCTGGGAATTTTGCAGCAAAATCTATACTTCTTTATATAGGAATGACTTGTCCTTTTTCAATATTATGACCTAAAAATCTTACCTTTGTTTGAAATAAATACATTTTAGATTGTGATATTACTAGAGCATTTTGTTTATTATTATTTTTTCAAAAGTATGCAAATGATTAAAATGATCTTGAATATTTTTCGAAAATACTAAAATATCATCTATATAAACAATAATAAAATTGCTATTAGGATTAAATATATCATTCATTATATTTTGAAATTCTGAAGGGGCATTTTTTAGGCCGAATGGCATAACATTCCATTCGTATTGTCCAAAAGGAACATTAAAGGCAGTCTTATATCTATCTTTGTTATCAATCTAAATTTGCCAATATCCTGATTTTAAGTCGAATTTTGAAAATATCAAAGAGTCATGTAAACGATCTAATAAATCCTTTTTATTAGGAATAGGATATCTAATCCATTTTAAAACCTTATTAAGTGGCTTATAATTTATAACTAGCCTCGGTACTCCTCTTTCTTGTTCTGAATGTTTATTAACATAAAACGCACTACATGACCATGAAGATTTAGAAGGTTGTATTAATTTTTTATCTAAGAAGGAAGTTATTTCTTTTTTACATATATTTAAATATTCAAAATTCATTTGACATGGTCTTGCCTTCGTAGGAATTTGTTTTTCATTGAAATCTTCCTCATAGGGAAGCATAACTATATGTTTTTTCCTTTCCCAAAAAGCATTGGGATGATCATTACAAATGTTTAAGGAAAATTGGTTTGTTAGAAGTTTAATTTTTTCCTGTAATTTAGGTTGTTCTAGTTGTTCATCTATCTGAACAGTCCTAATTTCTTCTTTAAGAAAATTTATTTGATTTTTCTTTAAATTCAACTCATTTACCCAGATAGAATAAGGGTCAGAGACAAAATTTAATATAACAGGTTGATTCTTATAAGATCCTATAATTTTATTCTTATCAATAGTTAGTGGTAATATCATTTCCAAAAAAGGATTTCCTAGAATCATTGTATTACTGGTCATATTTTTAATTATTGTGAAATTAATAGGTATGCAAACATTTTCTGTGCAAATTTTTGCATCTGTTAATTTATATCTAATATCCAATTTGGAACCTGATACTTCCCTTAACGTATGCGTCGATTTTTGAAAATATTTAGTAGGTATTAATCCTTCTCGTATGCAATTTAGATCTGCTCCGCTGTCTATTAGGGCAACAAAATTTCTCTGATAATTGTAAGTAATAAATAAATTAATTGTAACATGCCATTTTCTAGAGATTACTAGTTTCATAGACTGAAGAAAATTATTATCAGTATTATTGCTAGTACCAATATCTTGGTTATTTTGTAGTTTTTCTAATTTATTAATTCGTTGATTGTTTACTAATTGATCATTTTTTATCTTAGATATATCCTGTTTTAAAGATTGAATTTCAACCTGTAAATCATGTACTGTAGGTATATTAGTAGAATTTTTATTTCTCCTTTCTTTTAACATATTATGTACATTTTTCATTGAATAAATCCCTTCTTCTTTTATACTCTGTTCTTTGGTATTTAAATTTTCTATTATTTTTTGCCTTATTTCTGGATCATTAATTTCTTTTAATAAGTTTGCAATATCATTACTGATTACATTTATGGTTAAATCTTCTTTAAATTGAGAGTGGATTAAGTATAACTGATGATCTATAGTACATGAACATTGTTATAAATTATCACAATTACATTCAATTTCTTCAGAATCTGACTCGTAATTAGAGTCGTAATCTATCATATTAATATCAGAATTATTGTCCGAGATTTCCTCCTCGTCTGACGAACCATCTATTAAATTTATTAATTGAAGTTTTATATCCTCATTTATATCCATATTATTAATTTGTTTTTTTATTTTTTTATTTCTGCATTTATTAGCATAATGACCTGTTTTTCCACATGAAAAGCAAGTAGGAGGTTTTTTATTTTCCTTTTTAATAAATTTCTTTTTTATGTGTTTATCTTTTCTATTAAAATCATTATGTTTTCTTTTATAAAATTTTTTCTTCTGTTGAAACTCTTTTTTCTGTTTCTTCTTATTTCTACTAGTCTCTATTCCGAACTGATCACAAAATTCTCCTAATTGTCTTTTTTCATTAAGATGTTGGGTTTTAATTTGATGGTTGAGTTTTATCTCACTACATAGGGCCAAACCTTCCTGTATACAAGTTCCTATTAGTTTTCCATATGTATAATCTTCGTAAGGAATTGTATTATCTATTCTTAGTTGGTTTTTAACTCTTTCAGCAAAAAGATTTGGCAAACCATCTATGAATTTAGATTTCCAATAAACACTATTACAATCATTAAGCTCCATTACTCTACTTAAAAAAGTATCCTTATACCACCGAAAGGATGTAAGAGTTTTACAAAATAATCCATTTAATAAAGTACGAATGTTTTCAGAATTATCTGACCATCGTCCTGTAAAATGTTCTATTATAGTACAAGTAAGAGTATAAACCACATTGGGAGTAGTTATTCCATTTTCTGTTTTAACTGTATTGAGAATAGCTTGTTGAGTTTTTTCATCGACATAGTTGTCCCACCAGCCTTTTAATTGGCCAGTAAATCCGGCAATCAGCATATTAGCTACTTGTTTATCACTCCAAACTTTTTTTTTTAGCAATTGTGCTATACATTAACATTCTATGAATCATATTATATATTTGTCTTTCAGTATATCCATCTAGATTCCATTCATAAACATTTTTACCACTGTAACTATTATTAATTTCATATTCTTGTTTCTCGTGTAGGACATCTTGGGGGCTTGGTCTTGGATAATAATATAATCTTTGAACAGGCTTTCTAGCAAATTTACTGTCGTAATTATTAATTCTATTTATTTGGGTATCATTTATATCTGAGTCATCATCCGAGTCTTTATTTATGGTATTAATATGTAATTTTTTCATTTGTTCTTGTATAATGTCTAGCATATAATCATAATTTTTTAATTTATAACCAATAATATTTGGTGGTGGTTGAATAGTAGCATTTATTTGTTTTTCTTTGTCTTTTTTCTGTATTATTATATCTTTTTGACTGTTTATTTTTTCTATTTTATTATGTAAATCCATTAATTGTTCTCCTAATATTATAGAATATAAATTATGAAAATTTAATTGTTGAATCATACTGTTAATATGATTAACATCTACTGTAAGAGTCTTTTCTTCAAAAAGTTTTTGATAAGCCGAAAATTTTATAGTAACATTGTTATTTGTGATTGTAAAAGGGACTTGAGGTGGAAATATACTTGTTATTATCTTGTCTCCTGATAGAGTATAATCTCTTTCTATGTTGTGAATATTATGTAAATTGCTATAAGTAAACCAAGGAATAAAATGTATAATCTGATTATAGAGGATAAATATTCATAAAATTTATTTTGTATTTCTTGTAACTCCTCTTTAGAATAATTTTTAGATAACCATTCTTTAAAAAATGTCCATTTAGTTGAATAAAATTCTTCTGAAATAATTTTCCTTGCCTGAGAACCAAGGCTAAAATCTATTTTTTCTTTTAAATCCATTAAACTGTAAAATTCATTTCAGAAGGAGTAGATGCCTCCACCTCATACACAATATCATCATGTATATTTAAATTGTTTATCTTTCTAATATCAACAGAAGCACGAGTAGAGGGGACTTCTACGTTATAATCTAGTGGTGATATGTATGAATGTGAAGATCTTGCAGATCTTGTTCGTTTTATTAGGTCGTTATTATACTCTATTTCTTTGTTAAACTCAATAGTAACGATACCATCAGAAGTTTGTATAATACTTTCTATATTATTATTTATTAAAGGTGTAGGTGGTATATTATTTTCTAAAATCCAGTGCTGCGGAAATTTTATTTCATCCCATTTTATAGCTTTTCTAGTTGTGATTTTTGACATATCAAAATTACTTTCTATTAAAATTGTTTCATTTATAGGTTTATTAACTCTCTTACATTTAGGATTCATAGTTTTTAATGGTTTAAAATATATATACGATAACATATACATATTACTTCTGATCCTGGTAAATAATTATAACCATGAGTTTTGACGTTTAATGTTAAAGCTTGAAAAATATTTTTATCAGACAAAGAAAGTTGTAAATTTGGGTAAACATTAAAATATACCGGTCCATGAGACAAACTAGATTCTATTATACCCATTAAAGATTGTTTCCAATTTTTATTTCTAGCATCCCTATGAACTGCTAAAAAACTTTCAAGTAATCTGTGTAATGTCAATGGCTTAAAACCAATTTGTACCAAACCAATATGCAAGTAATTATAAATATATTTATATCTATCAATATCTTGTGGAGTTATTAACTGAACTGTCATGTCATCTTCGTTCATAGTTAAATTTTCTTCTGTAGTTTTAATAGTTTGGATAAAACCTAATTCTTCAAAAGTTCCTAATTCATATATAAATTTAGGGTTGATACTAGGAATAGTCCATTTATTAAGAAGGTCTAAATTTTTTGGTACTTCATATTCTTCTATTAACTGATTTTTAATCAATTGTTTATTACTATTTTTGAATCTACTGAATATACTCATAATCAAGGTAATATCACATAGTGTTCCATGGCTCTGATACCATAACCAAGCAGGACCATAACGGG